>NC_140420.1:69357671-74357671 GCF_965140295.1 Lepidochelys olivacea | reverse complement strand
AATTCACTATTTGCCGATTGCCTCTTGACAGAGAAACACCATATAAGTATATGTGTGTCTGTGTTTTCCTTAAGGAAACAAAATAATAGAGCTTGAAAACAATCATTGAAATGTTGCAGGTGGAGGAAGAAAAAAACAAATCTGCTCAGACAGAGAGACAAAACAAGCAACTGCTCAAAGGATTTGGTAGCAAATGCAACTGTCCCCTGCCCCCTACCCATTCGGAGTCTCGTTCAGCATGCCCTGGCTGTGGATCACAGTACCAGCCACGCTGCAGTTCAGGCTTCGTTCTCACCAACTGCTCTTAAAGTCCATTTTCATCGCATAACATGAGGGGCAGCAAATCTGCCAGAGGGAGCGTGCAGTCACAGTACGAAAATGTCTCCCCATCTAACAACTCATGGTGTCAGATGGGGATGTGGAGGAAGATTACGAGGGCTAGTGAGCGATTTGCCCTAAAACATACAGTAGTTGCAGCCATAGCTGCTTCTGGCTGTGCCCCCATCAGGTTTTCTAAGCTCAGCGGGGTCAAGACTCGAATAGCAGACTCCTAAGGGAAAGGCCAGGATGATGCAGGAAGAGTGGTGTTGGACCATTAACTAGTTGGTGCTCTTCCCTCTGAAGCATTAATGAGCCAAGATCACACTGTGAACGGGTGAAGGTGCCATGTTCCGGAAGAGATATAATAAAGGGTCCCTGACTATATGTAGACATTAATAATTTCTGGTCACTGTTTGTTACCGTGATGTCCCAGCCAAATGAAAGAAAATCTGGATAGCTACATTCTACCCAACAACACATATATCCTAGTCATTTCCGAGTCTAAGCTGCTGCATAATGCTGTGCAATTTATGCAGTTGCAGTGACTCACCCCAGAGGCAGCTGCATTTCATTGATTGAATGTGATTCTTTACATATAGGGTTTTTTTACAAAAAACAAAGCTTGTAAAGTCCTTTGGAGTCCATCTGGCAGAAAAGCACTATATATAAATGTTAGATCATAATAATCAAAAACGCATTCAGTATGGTGTTTCTCTCACATTTTTGTTAATTTCAGTGAACCAGTTCCTTTTAATGAATAATTTCCATTGGGAAGCTTTGTTTTTCCTGTAACATCAAGCTTCTTGGTTTCAATCCCTTGTCTGGTTTTCATTAGTCTTGCAATGAATTAGCCAACAGGGCTTTTCCTCTCAGTTGGGTTGGGAAAATACCATTGGCATGTGTCTGCATGTGTTTTCTTCCTTATTATTATGATCTTCAGTTTTGTGAGCAGTACATAATAGACCCTTGAGGTAACAACAAGTTGTTTCTTTGCAGAAGTTCTTCTATATGCTGCTGTTAACTCCACAATTTCTATTTATACTGCTTTATTAGGGTGAAGCTACATAAATATCCTAAATCTTACAGTTTCCATGGAGCCTATAATAAGCAGATACTGGTAATGAAGCTGTTTTTGAATATGTATATACATGTATTTGGTCAGTGATCCCACTCCCCAACCCCACGTTTTCCCTCTTTTGGTCACCCCTCAATACATCACCACTAGCTCTCTACAAGCCTATTTGGTGGTTGTCTTGCTCCAGCTCCTAAGATATGCAGCTCCTTGGATGTGATAAACTAGTCAAGTCATCCAGAGCCCAGATAGCAAGAGCTGAGTTTGGGATGATTTTTTTTTTTACCATGTAACAGGCTTATTCTCTCTTCCCTGTGATGTTGGGGATCAGGTCCTGCTTTGAGCAGGGGGTTAGATTAGATGACCTAGATTAGATGACCTGATAGTCTATGATTCTATGTATTCAGGCCTCATGTTCCCACTACTATCCTCAGATACGGTTGCATGAACTGAGCTTGTTCCAGCGCCATGTTTCCCCCTTTCTGAGTTCTGGAGGAGTAGTGGACTCTAGTGCTGTCAGAAGAGTGAGTTGAGGGTTCCAAGGTGGACATGCCAAACCCTCGAAAAAAATGCAGAAATTGGGCTTGTTTTTGGCTTAATTGGCTTGTGAGTTGCTTGTTGGCTAGTTTTTGGCTTGTAGCTTGTTGCTTTTTTTCTTTCTTTTTTTTTTTTTTTTTTTGATTGGCTCCCAGCAAGCAGGAGAAAGCAGGGGCAATGGGGGAGAGAGTCAGGGGTGCACAGTGGGCCCATCGCAGTCCCAGATTGCACACAGGGGGATGCAGTCACATAGAGTGTTGGGGTTCTTAGGGATTGGCTTGTTTGGGGCTTGTTTTGAAATGGGATTAGCTTGATTTTTGTGAAAATCAGGGTGCTTATTTACTGCATGAAAGTTGGCAACTGTGTTGCAAGGTTGTTTCCTACACTGGCTCACAAGCAGTCCATATTTGTGGTGCCCTTAGTTACTGTACCCATTTCAGCTTCTGTGCTGCTGCAGAGTACAGTCCCGTTCTTTCAAGGCTTCAGTATTATATATCTGAGAGATCCTCTTGTCCCACCGAAAAGGAATATGACTCAGCATCAGGCAGTTGATGGTTCCAAACAGTTTATTTATTTATAATGTCTCTCTACACATTTTATTTTCCCCTCAATATGAGAAGTTATCATCAAAGCAATATATTTTAGGTTCAATTTTTATTTAGTAAAACACCTCCATTACCCATTACCCATAAATAAATAAATAAATAATAGGACACATACCCCACCACTCTCCAACAATCTCAAACAAGCCAACCAACCTTCTGGACAAACTTGTCAGCACATTTTTGCATTCTCACTTTTGTGTATCCAGTTTTGACTATGCCTGCAAAAGCAGACACACACCTAAGTTGCACATACAAACAGTCGTTTACATGAACTAAAGAGCTGTGTGCTCACCTTATGTCCTTGTGATCATATGCACACACAGAAGTGACTGTGCAAAATAAGATGCCAAGAGCTGAAAATTTGGTCTCTGAAAAGATACCTTAGAAAACCTTACTTAAAAAATGACAACAGTTAAGGTAATTACACACCAGAAAAATTAGGCAACTGTTTTATTGCTAGCATTGATCAGAGAAATGCATATTCAAATGCCTCCTCGCTCTTCCAAATTTAGCAGAAAATCTTCCTAAAAAACTGCAGAATATGTGGGAAAGAAATTAAAACAAATATATTTAAATAATATTACATAATGGGTTGTACCACATTTCACTTGGGCTTGAAATGTTTTTATAACCCTCTTTACAGCCTTTCTGTTGGTGAGTTTTGGGTCTTATTATTAACTAAGTGGGAACATATCTTGCCATGTCCCAGAAATAGCAACACATGAATTCCCTCTCTCATAAACTGAAAGGATCATTTCTCATTCTCTTTTTTTTTTCTATAAGCAATTTTTTGCACGAGGCAGAAATCACAAACCATGTAGTGAAATTACAGGTCTCCTCTAGGCGCCATCCTTTGCACATATTAGCTTCTAAAGATAGACACTCCTCCCAGATGCAGATAGCAAGTTCTCAGACTTGGGCAAAAGCCACCTCCTTTTGTGCGTGAAGCATTCCCATTATAAAGATGGAGTAGACCCTGGATAGAATGTGGGCTGTGTTCTTGCTTCAAACACTTCCATAACTCTTAAATGGCCAATGTCATAAAAATGAATATGAATTACTGCCTTGCAGCGGGCTTAGTATTTTCATCTACAAACTTTTATTACATTGTTCAGCACTGCCGTGCAATACTGTGGAGATCCCCTAGCTGCACAATGCACCCTCTTGTCCCCATCTGCCCCAAAGTTGCCAGCTGTTCATGCACTCATTGACAGAGAGCCATAAGCATTTAGAAACTCCAAGGCCCACAGGTGGCATAGTGGTACAGTAGCTCCATGAAACAGGTGCTTTCAGCGCATGTGATGGACTCCTGCTTCCCAAGGGCCATGAAACTGCGGGCCTGATCCAAAGCCCACTGAAGTCAGTGGCAATGTTACCATTGATTTAAATGAGATTTGATGAGACCATAAATAGATGGCAGAGGTACACACTTGTGGTCCATAAGGGACAGAGGGAAAATCAGCCTCACTTGCACTCTCCCTACTGTTCTTTGAGAAGACCAGGTTTCCCACCTGCTAGTCAAAGAATAAGGATGTTGTTACCAAGCACCCCATCTGCCTGCCAGAAGAAAGATACCTTCCAGTGCTTGTGTTAAAGAGGAAGGGAATAAGGAGCTACATGGTGATTGGGAACGGAGTTCAGCTTGAAGAAGTATTGCAATTGCTCAATACTAAGGAAATCTACAGGGCCTAGTTCACCACTGCATGAATCTGGTTTCATCCCAATGTAACTCCATTGATTTCTAAAGGGTTTAAGTGAGACTTAATCAGTGAATTTAAATTGTCCTTGTCCGCCAATTCAGAAGGTCTACACAACTTAAGATACAATGAAGCTCCTCATTAAGCATTAAACTGAGGTTTGCAATGGGGAATGGTGCAGGCCTTCTCCTCTGGATTGAATTTCACCCAAAGTGAAAATATTAGGCCTCTCTGAGATCTAATCTGCATCCATTAGCTGGGTTTATAATTGGAGTTTCTGGCCCATTCTGAGCCCTTAAATGCACATTTTAAAAAAAAGTGTTGGTTTCTAACATTCTCATTGATGGAGAACATCTTGAAGGACCAAATCTTCTTCTTGTTGCAGTCAATCGGATATTTGCTATTGACTTTAGTCAGAGCAAGATTTGGCCCACGGAATTTGGAACATAGGCAGGAAAGGATGGAGCAGAGGAAAGGATATTTTCAACTCAAATTCATCATTTTTGAAGTCTCTAGACTGTTTCCAACATTCCAGAGATTTCCCTGAAACCTGAACTTCTCCCTTTCCCTTTGGGGCAGTTCATTTTGTGAGCAGTTGTACGTTCATGTTAGTGCATAATGGAAATCTTGATATACATGGGAGTGATTGTAAGCTCTTAGGAAAACATTTTATATTGAACAGACAAAAACATGATCCATTTCAATGTGCTTCTTTCACCCACCCATACTAATCAATAAGATTTGTGCTTGCAAAGCCAGCTCTCTCACATACAAAACCCATTGTCAAAGCAGCTTTGGGGGTACAGTAAGGGTTAACTGCCCTGCTGCCCTCCCACACAGTGGTTTGATCAATGCCTTGAGCTGCAGGACAGACAACTCTTTGTTTTATCCCCTTTAATATCCAATTCCCAATTCACTGGGGTAGATGGTGGAACTCTACAAAAACCCTTTTGTCTCAAGAAAGAGATGCAGCACTTGCTCTACAACTGACTTTTAATGCTTGACTATGGCTTTTCCTTTATACTTCAGAAAACACCTGCTTGAGGGTCTTGATGGCTAATGGGGCAGAGAGCACAGAGCCTTTCTACTTCTAGGGCTTCATTTTAGATTTTGTTCAGGTCATAAATGATTGAAAGTTAGGTTGCCTCTGAATTTGGTGTTAGCACAGTCTCAACTGGAGAGTGGTTCACATCTCAGAAACTACTAGCAGAATCTGTACAACTACTTGGAAGCCAGGGATGTGAGGCCAAGAATTTGGGGCCTAATCCAAAGGCTACTGGAGTCAATGGAAAATCTCCCATTCACGTCAGCAGGCTTTGGAGCAATCTTTTGATGAACATAGAGATAGAACCTCCCCTCTTCCTCCTGGAACTCTCCAGATCTGGGTTTGTGTACTTTGGTGGGGCAGTGTGGGGGAAACTTGAACTGCAGCCCTCAGTGCCAAACAGGCTCAGGAGACAAGATTCCAGATTCACATGCCATCCACTGACATACTGAACTCATCAAGGAATGGTATGGAAAGACAAGTCATAAGGGCCTGGATGATGGGAGACCTTAAGAAGCTGAAATATTGCATGCTTATCTCTGACTGAAGTAGATCTGGGATCCATCTGAGGTTTAGCCACAAAGTTTTCCCATGTCTTGTTCACAGGAAGATACAAGTCATCCCAACTCTATAGTCTGGGTAACAGATTTGATGGGGCAGGAAACAGACAGGAAATCATAATATAGTTTAAAAGTCCATAAGTGAGAAGTAGGTCTTTATTTCTCTTTCTTATTTCCACAAGCTAAAGCCTTGTGGAATAATCACTTCCAGGGTCAGCTTGTTTATAACCTTATAGTAGGTTTTGTTTGTTTGTTTCATGTGTTAAACTTCATATATATAACAGGAAGAAAGAAAGAAATCGGAGTTGATTACAATTAACAGTGATGTGACTGGAAAACAATGGACGCATTCTGAAAAAAATCTTACAGCAGCCAGGAAATGCATGAAGGGGGGGAAAAAAGGCAGACAAAGAAAGAGAGAGATTTCTTATGCAAACATATTAAGCAGTTTGCCTGAAGTCTACATTGCGTAACTGGGAAAAGAGATTTCTCTAAGTGCGAATTGCCGTGTGGTTGTTTGGGGATTTTGTGTTGTGTGGATGTTTTTCAGCAGAAATATATATGTATAAAGCAGTTCTTGCGGTAACCTCTGACTCTTTCTCACCATGTCTCTCTCTTGATTTCACTCTCGTTCTGTTTTTATTTATTCCCTACAAATACAATGGAGAATAAAAATGTGGTAGGACCTGCTGGCGGCATCTATGGCCTCCGGATCCAAGCTGACAAAAATGTCAAGAAACTGACAGTAAAATATGCGAATAAAATCCCTGTGAACGAGAACAAAACCCAGACTCTTAGCACCACTCTCTAAATTGTGGCTTTGGAGAAAATCTCCCTGTAGCTCTATTTTTTACTTGTCATATGTATTCTCTCTAAAATCTTTAGTTACAATTTTATATAGTTCAAATTGCGCAAAGAAAACAAGAAAGCAGGCAGTATTAACGGGCTGGGAGTTCAAGAGGGAGCAGATATTCGCTGGTCAGACAGACACTGTGCACAGAAGGGCCAGACAGCTGGACCCTGCATGTAGCTGCCAGACAGATAAACCTCTGCTTCTCTTCTCTATGATCGTAAGAACACAGGGAATCAATAGGGAAACCAACTGAACAAATCAAGTAATAATGTCACACTTTCATGCCCACTCCATGAGAAGAATCAAGCAGAGGAGCTCCGTAGTGAGAAATGTGTTTTGCCCAACCACATCAGTAGCATGTAATAGAGAATGGGTTCTTTGTTCATCTGCTTTGGACAGTCAGATAGCTAGATAGAGCCTTTTTGTTTCCATAATAGATATAGGTTGGAAGAAAGGTCTTGCAGTTCAGGCACAGAACTAGGTAATTAGAAGATCTGGATTCCCTTCTTAGCTCTGCTACAGATTTCCTCTGTGCCTTTGTACAAGACCCTTCACTTTCTCCACCTGAACAATATGGAGAGTGATGCTTTCCTATCTCACAGGGGTGTGGTGAGGGTTAATTCAGCTGATGTGAAATCCACCTCTATCCAGAAAGGCAGCAGAAGGCCTATGCACCACTTAAATGTCATTTAAAATCTCAAATTAGGCTTGAGTGGGATTTAAATGATGCACAGGTATTTTGCTGGCTATATTTCTAAGAGTGAATTACACCCCAGTATCTGGAACACTCACTGACCAGCGGATTGCATCAGCCCTTGTGTCTGGCAAAGGGGTGTACATCAAGTTATCCATGACCAAGAACGGAAATCTCCTGAAGGGAAGTAACCTGTACAAAGTGTGTTTTAACAAAATTGACTTTATATTGGAAAAACCAAGACATTTAAATTTAAAGATTCATAGCTCATTTTTGTAACATATCTGAGTGAGTGACAGCATGAAGTGGTGTTGTCTTATCCATGGAAAATCCCTCTGCTCACTGTTTAGCAAAGATATCTTTCAGCAAATGCAAATTTGTTTTTCATTAATTCCTCTATTCCTCAGGTAAAATGCCTCTATTTTAATCAAGTGTCGACATAAAAGTGTGCAGCAAATTATGAGAACTTTAGAAACTCACACCAAGCCCAATGAAATCAAATCAAGGGAATGTTGGATTATTATCAATCACAGTTGTTTGTTTTTGTATTAGCACCAAGAGGCTCCAATCAGAACCAGGGCCCCATTATGCTAGGCACACACACATATATATATTACTGGCCCTTCCCCAACCAGCTAACAATCTAAGAGACGATACTACAAATGCTGGAACAAACAGAGGTAGGAATAGGGGAGGAAAGAGGAAGAGGGTAACAGTGATAGGACATTGGTTGCATAGATAGATGAGTTGCATAATCTATTTGTCCAACTGTGTCCAGTTCTGGTTGTCCCATCTCAAAAAAGATATGTTAGAATTGGAAAAGGTACAGACTATGGCAACATGAGTAGGGGTATGGAACAACTTCTTACAAGGAGAGATTAAAAAGACTGGAACTGTTCAGTTTAGAAAAGAGATGACTAGAGACTATAAAACCATGAATGGTGTGGAGAAAATGAATGGGGAAGTGTTATTTACCCCTTCACATAACACAAGAGCCAGAGGTTGCCCAATGTAATTAATAGGCAGCAGCTTTAAAACAAACATAAGGAAATACTTCTTCACACAATACATAGTCCACCTGTGGAACTCATTGCCAGAGGACACTGTGGAGGCCAAAAGTATAACTGGCTTCTAAAAAGAATTTGTGGAAGATTAGATCCATCAATAGCTATACCTAAGATGGTCAGGGATGCAACCCTATCCTCTGGGTATCCCAAAACCTCTGACTGCCAGAAGCTGGGACTGGATGACAGGGGATAAATAACCTGTTTGGCTCATTCCCTCTGAAACATTTGGCACTGGCCACTGTTGGAAGACAGGATGCTGGGCTAGATGGACGATTTGTCTGACCTAGTATTGCCATGCTTATGTTCTTGTGTACCTACAAAACTCGATGGGTCTGAGTCAGAGTGGGTTGTTTTTTTTTTTACTTTTTAAAGTTACAGGTGATAATTATGATTATTACATATTTATATTGCTGTAGCACCCACTGGAACAAATCCTGTTGTGTGAAGCACTGTACAAACATTACAAAGAGATAATCCCTGCCCCAAAAAGCATAGAAACAAAATAAGCAAAGTAACTATGTTAAATAAAGAAGATCTCAGCGAATCCTGCTTGCCATCAACCTGGCCATTATAAGCTGGATAATTTCCCACAGGCATCACAGTAGAAGACTGCTGGGAGTCCAGAACCTCATCTCATGTGTAAGGTAGTAGGGTTGGGGAATCTGGGTGCGAATACAGAGGTAACTCAAAATCTTTGGTGGGAACACCATGTTGCATCTGAGCAGGTAACTGGAGAATGATTTTCAGTCAGTTTAGGAGCACCATAAAATCTTGCTTGATTACGCACCTTTGAGGTAGGACTGTAAGGTCTAATCATCCATGCTACTAAATTATTAACTCTCTTACTCTCTACTCCTTTTCCCCGTGCCTTTAATTGATGCTCAGTGGTTTGGGATAGAGTGGTAGCGGAACTATTCCGCCCACCCTGCCTTTGTTCTCAGAGATTACTGGGGTGACAAGTTGGATTTTTTCCTCCCGAGGTCCAATCACCTTGCCAATGCATCTTTTCTCTCTATTGTCATTTCCTCTAAGAATTCTAATGGGCGTGATTCCAGATGAAATGAGAAGTGATCTGCCTCTGCCATTAGCCTCTCCAGAACAGACAGACTTGTTCAGCTATGCTGGAAGAATGACAGGAGAAACTGGATGTGGTTTAATTAGGCCGCAACTTTATTATTAACTGTCTGGGAGTTCCCAGAACATAAAAGTATACAGTGCAGGTAATTCCATGATAATTTCAATATATACCCAGGGAGCAGACATTCTGGCAGCCCTCCACATCCTGATCTTCAGCCAACCCACTGGTGGGACCTTACCACTCCCCCCACAGCTGAATGAGGGTTAGGGTGGGCTATAAAGGAGGGGGGGATTGGCTCCCTGCAGAGCCAGTCAGAGGAACCCCAAACACTCCCTGTTTCCGCTCATTCAACAAATACCTCCTTTGAAACCTTTGCCAATTCCTTTACCTGATCACTGTACCCCTTCCCAAGAGAGTACCTCCACTGGACACCTGGAGGTATTTACGTAATCAGTTGTGACATCATTGCCTAACTCCCTGTTCTATGTTCACACCAACTAAGCCCCCTGCAAACCAATGGTGGGTAAGGCAAAAAACCCACCACTCTGCCTTGGCCAATCTAGCAGTGACGGAAAAATTCCTCCCCAGCCCCGCAAGAAAGGAGCCGCTAGCTCAGTGCCCACAGTGCATCCTGACCAAACCTAGTATTTTGCCAATTCCTTGGGTGGAAGAGTGGGTGAGTCTCTGCCTCGTGTGGGTAAAAGAGGGCTTTACCTGCCCAGCTTCTACTTAAATAACCTTTCCCCTCTTCCAGGCACCTGGGGGGATGGGTCAGCTTCCCAATGCTGGCCCGCTCTGTGGCTGCCGCAAAAATCACTCCATGCCTCTCCACATCTTAAAGAAGTAAAAGCCTTCCCCCAACAAGCCAGACAATGCCCCCTCCCACTTAAAGGGCAGTGCAGTCAACCTAATATGCATCTATGCAGCAGCTGTTGTGCATCCTCTCTTTTCAAAACGTCTGAGAAAATGTAATTGTCCTTCTTTAACAGCCATAAAGTTAAAGAAAGCCATGCATTAATGAGAGTTCAATGTAGTGTACGATAGAGGGAATGTGGGAGAGATCACACTCTCCCATCAACTCAGAGGTAAATAAGCCAAAGAATGAAAACACATATCTGTAAAATGAGGGGAAAGACAGACCTGAACTTCCATCCCTTTCTCTCCACAGACATCTCTGCGTATGGATGGAAGGGATCTGCATAGAAAGGACCCTCTGTATTGTTAAGCTTAGCCAGACGAGCTGACTCTCCCGGTCAGGAACATGGAGCAGCACATTTACTACATAACGATCTTTGAAACATTGATACCCAATGGGCCTGATTCTCAGGGCAGGCTTACACTAGAAGCACTACATCGGCGGTACAGCTGTACCGCATCTGGTGAGGACGCTCTATGCTGACGGGAGAGCGCTCTCCTGTCAGCATTACTCTACCTCTGAGAGAGGCGGAAGCTGTGTCGTCAGGAGAGCGTCTATCGCTGACAGAGTGCCAGTGTGGACAGCACTTAGGTCGCTGTAACGTGTGTCATTTGGGAGGGGCGTGTCTTTTTCACACCCCTGAGCAACATAATTTATATCGACTTAAGCGGTAGTGTAGACCGGCCCTCACTCCCCTGCCCCAGTGTATGTCAAGAGTAATTCCATCAATGTCAAAGCAGTTACAGCATCATAAAATGGCCATAAGTGAGAGGAGATTCAGGTCTAATTTGTGGAGGTTCTTTCATCTCCTCTGCATGTTCCCTAATTTGTCATTACTAGAATAGTTGCTATGACTATTCTGATGAAAATATAAAAGAGAGAACTTGCACAGCCCATAAACTCAATGAACCGTCGAATAGGTGACAGTAATCTTGATAGAAGTTTGGAATATTTAATTAGCACAAAAATACACTTAGTGAGTGAGTTCAATTGCTACCACGGGCACTCCTTGAAATAATAGCCAAAGATTTTATGTGTCCATGAAATGCCTTAAAAGACATTTAAGAAAAGAAACAGACAGTAATTCATATATTAATTGAGGAGCAGACATCTCCATACGTGCCCAGTAATAAAAGTTTCCAAGGAAAGTTAACCTGGGTCTCCAAGATTCCCAAAGGTGACTTCACTGAAAATGAAGACAAAGAATGCTTTGGCAGCTTTACATTTGAAGGCGGCGCTCTTAGGTATATCATTGCCAAAGGAGACAGATGAACTACCATCATTTGCGGAAAGCTCAGGCAATTGAAATTCTGAACCAATGTGCAGTCGTGGGCTTCAAAGAGTGTTGTGCTGGAAGGGTTTGTCAGGAGTAGGAACCCGTAGGCTACTTCTACACTACAAGCTAGGGATTCTCCCGCTCGAATGCACATGCTCGCGTTAGCTCTCATCAAGATAACGTTAGAATAAGTAATAGTGTAGCCATGGTACTGGGGTAGGAGCCGTGGAGGCACAACTTAGCCAGGTCAGATACAAACCAACCTGAAATCGGTGGGCATGAACTCGACACGACATAGACATGCCTCCACTTCCATTACCCGTGACACTGCAGCTCCCGCTATGTGTACTGCTTGCTCAATGAGAGCTAGCATGAGTGTGAGTAACACAAGCAGGGGAATCACAGCACTAGCTAGCAGTGTCGTTTTAGCCTTTGATACAATTCCACCACCAACCTGAAGGGCAAGTGGTGATGATTTCCCTTCCTGTGGTGGAACTCCCTAGCTAAAGAATCCTGACCATCAATGGTTTATACCAGGAAGTCATTAAAAATCCCACTGAGGATGAAATAGCTTGCCTTTGGAATGAGTTGGCAGGAGTTTCCAAAAATTTTGAAGGAGAGGCTGTACCAACCCTCCTTTTCAATATCTTCACTCCTACCTGAACTGAAAACTCTACGAGAGCCAGTATGTACTATACTGTCCATGTACTCAGTATTATTTTCAGAAGCTTATATACCGACTTTGCCGAGTGATGTTGCCTCCTTCTTTGGTTGTAACTGTGAGGAGTCATTTTTATTTCAATGAGAAAACAGGTTCGTAGGTTCTTCATTCTTCCTCTTGGCCCAACAGCAGCACAAGATGTTTTATCACAGGGTCAGGGAGAATTTCACTGGAGCCTCTTGTTTTCACATGGTAAAAATTCAGAAATATATATTTGGTGCTTTGAAAGAGACAATGTCACAAAGGTGAAAACAATTATGAGCCATATCAGCTGGGAAACAGAAAAAATAGGAATAATAATTAGAAACTGTTTAAGAAACTTTTACCAGATATCCAAAAAGCCCCACAATTGAGAAAGTAGGCTATGTTGGTTTTAAAACAAACAAACAAACAAACATATTTGCCTTAGAGAGGAAGTGAAAGCAGCAATAAATAATAATAATCATAACAATAATAATACCCCAATATATTCATTCTATTAATTTACCCTTTTTTGCGTTTGTCATATGGCCTGTGTTACACAGGAGGTCAGACTAGACAATCACAACAATCTCTTCTCGTCTGATGTCCACAAATCAAGGAGGGTGAAAAATAAGAGAGGGTTCATAGAAAAGCTGCAGGAATGTTTACAAGATTGGAAAACATGTCATATAGTGTGCTCAATCTACTTCACTTTCTCTTTGATAGACTAAGGGGTGACGTGATCACAATCTAAAAGTACCTACATGGGAAATATAATTTGATAATAAAGGATCCTTAACTTGAGCGAATCTATATCAAGATCCAATGGAAGTTCAAGCTATACAAATTCAGATTAGAAATAAGGTGCATGTTTTTAACAGCAGCGATAATTAATCATTGGAACAACTTAGCATGGGTTTTGATACATTTTCTATTATTAAAAAATATTTAAATCAAGATTGGATTTTTTTAAAGATAGCTCTAGTTCAATCAAAGCTATTGGATTTCAAGCAGGACTGAATTCAGGGAAGTCTTATGGCCAGTGTTAGACAGGAGGTCAGACTAGATGATCTCAGAGGTCTGTTCTGGCCTTAAAAATCTATACATTTATGAATGAGTGCCTGCCAAGTGGAGACATGGCACTCAGTACATAGCACTCACTGTTCTAGCACATCTCCTCTAATCGAAGAGATTTTTATTCTTGCACAATCACCTTCCTTCAAAGCACCATTCTCAGAGTGACCCTCATACCATGACTGCTTTATCCCTCTCACAAGATTTCCAGCCCATTTTCTGAAATGGTGTGACTGAAATGATTTAGATACAGGTCAGATAAAACATCCAAATGTTTTGCATGCTTATGTGAGCCAGAATAAACTTCTGAATCTTCTAAGTTTGTCCCACCACTGATATAACAGATCCAGCATCAGGGGCAAGGTTGTCTCATTGTTCCATCTCCTCTGAACACCATGACTTTTGGAAATTCAAGTTTCCATCACAAACTTTTTTTTTCTGAAAAAAAGTTCATCATTGCTCATTATGTCCTCCTGATAATTACTATAAGTAAATGTGCCTTTATTTCTTCACAGGAGCATCTCAGTGACGGCATTTTTCACTTTTTTTTTAATACAGTGTGTGCCATTTGTGTGCGATAACTAACCTAAATCTTCAGGCTGACATTTGGCAGTCCAGATGGTCAAATTACTGCCCCACCTGTGGATATTCATGCTGCAGGGCATATATGATTATTCACATGGGTTTGGGAAGACTTTTTCCCCTACGCCATAGCATTGCACAAATACGGTATATTGTAGGTTTGTTTGTTTGGTGGGTTGGTTTTACCTTCTTCTCTTCTACCACCTCCTTTCATTGGTAGGATGATACAACTAACCAATGGTGTAATCTGGTATGGCAAGGCCTGCAGTATGTTCCTGTGTTCATAGTTAGGTCCTCAGCATGACTAGTGGGTCATTTGATGATTTTCAAAACCTTTTGACTTCCATCTGCTTACTTGACAGCTGGGGATTTAACTAAACAACATCCCAGTTGGTTCGGTCAAACCTGGTTAGTCTAAATGGAGTTACAAACTCAATTTCATTTATTTATTTATTTATTTATTTGAAATGGAGAATGCCATGGGTGCAAAAAAACTTTTTTCTGGTCTATGCCAGCAGAAGGGCTGTCTGTGCAGCAAGCATCAGTTCTAGTTAATCCAGATCTGTTTGTCAGCTGATTTGTTCATCTGAATTTATATTTATCTAAATAAAAGTCGTTTACAGGAACCCTTAGGGACTTACATGTTTCAGATGCTCAGCCACGTGGATAAGAAAGCAAGATCGATGTATGGTACTTTTTCCTTAAGTTTGTAATACCTTGGGATTTGCCTGAGTCTCTTAGAGCCATGTTGTTCCAGGGGTCTGTGACTAAAATACTTTAGGGAAGCAGAGATGTGATGAACTGTCAACGTAGGTATGATCTTGAGGCTATGGCCATGAGAGCTGGAGACAAATGCCACACCTGATTCGCAAGCTAGGAAACATAGATATGGGGAGAAATGCTGAGCAATAAACACTCCCACTGAAGTCAGTATGAGTTTTGCCAGTGATTTTGAAGGGGACAAGATGGGGGCCTTATTGTGGATACTATGGTTCTGTTTGTGTTCTTTTAATATCCCATTGCCAGTTGTACAGCAGGGGTTTTGGTCTTAAAGGTAAAGGTACTAAGGTGAATTTCCTCCTGCAGTGCAGTCTGGCTTTTATTCTGAAGTTTTTTGTTTTTTTTTAAAAATTATTTACTTTTTTTAAAGCAAAGTAACTTATGTGAAGGGTGTTATATTTAAAAAACAAAGGGGGGAAAAAAGTTCACAAAATAGCATCCATGATTGATTTCAAGTCTGCTCCCTGATCCAAAGACAACACAGCACAGCAGTCAAATATACATTTTATGGGCTTTTGTCTGTTTTGCAATAACACCGGAAAGCATTCTTTAATTAAAATTTAAAACCGTAACTGATTAATTTTCTGTGTAAACAATCCCTGTAAACATGGAATGTCAGCATTTTAAGGGCACACTGATATAAATTTTACTCCTTCCCTCAGATGCTCTCGGGAAAGATGGCAAGAGGAGAAAACAAGTTCAGGAAGGGATCCGGGAGAGGGGAAAAGTTCAAGGCCCTGGTGTTCTGTACTTAGCGTACACCAGCTGCAGGATCTCATCTGCTGCCCATTTCTCTGTGTAGGAATGTTGGCATACGCTTTCACTGTGGTATGATTTATTTTCTCTCAGTTGCTAAAGGGTGATGTGGGGCTGATTCAAAGAACACCCGTTCCTGACACAATGTTATCCAGTGGCAGTGAGTCATGCAATGGGACATGTGGGTCTTATGGGATCAGAACAAAGCTTTTCTCTTTTCTATATAGGCATCTTGATTCCTAGGACCATTTGTTTAGAAGGATTTTTTTAGCACTCTCTATAGGTGATTAAGAGAACGGTTTAGAACATTAATGCATTAAGCCTCTTAAATGCCTGTGAGTTAGGTGAGTATTATTACTCCTTTTTAGAGAGGCAGAATGGTCCAGTGACTAGCAAATGGACTCGAAGTCCAGAGACCTGGATTCTGAATCTATGAGACCTTAGGTATATCATGTAAGGAATGATCCAAAGATCACTGAAGTCAGTAAAAAGATTCCAACTGATCTCAGAGCACACTGGATTAGGCCTTTAGGACCCAATTGTGGCACTCTTACTCATGCTGGCTAGTACTTTTTTCCATCAGCAGTGCCCGTCCCTCCCCGTTCCCCCTTCTGCCTCCCATCCCCCACCCCCACCCCCGCATTTCAAGGATCACTTACCCATATAAGTGATGGCACCAATGTGAGGCTCTTAGCCTTCCTATTCCTTGGTTTCCCCATCTGGTAAATGGGGATAAAGATATTTACTTAACTGTAACATGCTTCAAGAACCATATATAAAAGTGATAAATGCTATTGTTTTATACAATGGGAATCTGAAATGTAGGCACAGAGAGGTTAAATGATTTGCCCAAATACTTGTACTCCTTGTATAGCTTAAGAGAATTTCAAATGATTTTATTTTACCTCAAAGGCTCTGGGGGATGACTTTCAGGGCTCTTTTTCTTGAAGCTTTATATAAGGAAGGGTCTGAAAGAAACGGATTTAAAAGAAAGAGTTGAGGCCCTTGTTTACAGTGTGTCGGTGTGTGGTATGTTTAGAGTTGGTTGCAATTTTTTAAAACAATCAACAAAAATGGATCAGACATTTGCAAAAAAAACCCAACCAAACAAACTCACAAAACTGTAACACATTTGTCCCATTTTGGGATCAGCTATAGGGCTGCTCAGAAAATTTCAACATTTTGCCTGTTTTCATTGAATTATCACATAAAAGTGGAGAGGGGAGAGGAAGATTATGATAAATATTTGTGAATATTTCATCTATTTTTGACCAGCTCTAGTTCTATGGGAGAGAACTGAGCTCAACGTCAGGTTCTCTGCTCCTTACTGTTTTTAAAGTGTCATTCACATTTATTGTTATTGAAATACATATCGAAATAAACTATGATAAATTCTACTGCTACCATGCATCTGGACTCACAGTTTTCTTCAATGACTTTGCATTTTATAGCTCTCTGCAGATAAGAGAATTTTGGCTTTTCATCGCTCTTAGTTGTCTTCTGACCAAAACTGAAAAATAATATACACCTCCTGTAACATGTCTGTCCTTCCTCCTCAACCTTCCTGAGGGAAAACTCCTTAAAACACTAGGGACTTTAGAACACTTGCAAGGCTATCTCCTCCTTTCCTCTCTTGGGAGAGCATCTCAGACAGGTCCTGTATTTACTGGGTGAAATCCTAGCTCCATTGACGTCAATGGAAAAACTTACCATTGACTTCAAAGGGACCAGGATTTCACCAGCTGAATCTTGGAGCTATACAGCAGGTTAATATTGTGATCTGAGATCCCAAAGATAGCTAACTCCCCATCTTCCTACCTATTAACTTCATTAGGTTTGCTGGTTTTATCATAACCTTCTACGTATCCATCCATCTGTTGTTATTATTAATAATTATTATTATATTTATTTATATTTTATATAATTTATATATATAAATATATAATATATAATTTATATGAAATAAAAATAATAAGTATTATTATTATTAATGCATTGTATTATATAGTGTACAGTCAGCTTCTCAGATGAAGTAGGAAGACACACTCCCTGAACAAAGGCCTGATCCAAAGCCAAGGGTAGTCAATGGAATGACTCCACTGAATCAGGCACTAAAATCGCATACAAACCATTTAAAACCCCAATCCTACAAAACCACATATGCTTCATATGACTTCCGTAGGACTGTGGATATCAGTAAAGCATGTGCACAAATTTTTGCCGTTTTGGGGCCTAAATTGCATCCATCCCCATCTCTTACCAGAAACTCGTTACATTGTTTTCAGAGCTGATTAGGATTTCAGTCACCAGACCCCCATTAAAACCTGTTGAAGTCACACAGTTCAAACCCCAGCAGGGACTTGAGTGGGCAGTAGCAATTGTCTTTGGGCAGCTGAGCACTCGCACTGTAATAAGTACTTTGTTTCAGGTGCAGTAGCCCACAGGTCAATCAGTTATTTGGCCTTCTGTGATATTCCTCTTAACTGGGACTGGAGAGTGGCTAGCTACAGTCTCATCATTCCCAGCAGTTCTCTATGTGGAATTGTTGTTTCCATAAATCACTGCAACTTGCCTCCTGGGAATATAGTGGTGCTGCCCGAAATGAGGTAAAATAGCCCTGCTGGTGTGGAGGATCTGCAGGATTCAGCACTAATAATAATTTCATCTCAGGGTTTCAAAGCACTTCATAGACTATTAATTAATTAAGACTCATAAACACTATGAGGGAGGGAGGCATTATAATAACCATTGCACAGGTGGGTGAATTGAGGCACAAAAAAGGCAAGATTATCCAGCCAGTTAGGCGCAGGATTACAAATGGAACCTGGGTCTTTTGGCTTCCCGTTTCCTGATGCAGCTTCTAGACCATGCTAACATTACTAGATCTGCCATACTCAGAAAGGGTTCACTACCAGTTATGCCAAGTTGAGCCCCTCCCCAACCTGTTCCCATCCTTCATGCTCCACACACATCATTTCAATCCTGTAATTGCAATTTTAAATAAGGTTTACATACTGATAAACAAGCTCAACCACCACTCACCTCGTCCGCCCTGGACTTAGGGACTGAGGTTGAGTTCAAATGAGGATCAGTCAGTGAATTAAAAGTCCTCTGCATTATCCATCAAGTCACTAGTCCTGCTAGTTTCCAAAAACTTCCTTTGTTTATTCTTTACCACTTGAAGGGACATAGTGCAGCACTGAGAATGCATGCAGAAATCACTGTTGTAAACAGTTGCGTAGATGTATTGCTGAGAAATGCTGAGGACCTGTCTATCTATGTGGTGACACAGCAGAGTTTCAGAGTATTAAGTGGGACATTTCCCCTTTTAGCAGCCATACACTAGACAATTAGAAATAGTTGCCAGATAGATGATCACACAAACCTGCCAAGGGTGGAAAGTATTGGAAAACCCAAACCAGAATGGGTAAAAACTCCCAAGGACTGGCATTTCCAGAGTGAAAGAGATTTACTGTAGCTGTTGGAAAAACTATTTGTTAAGTAGGAGAGGATTAAACAGGAGACCCTATTCAGAGCCAATGGTCACTTAGAAGATCCTGGAAGCATTCCTGGGCAAGAACATAGGAAGCCAAAGCTCAAGCTGAGCATTGCAAAGCTAGCTCTGCTCACACAAAAGCGCCAGGAGCTGTTCCCATCCCATATTCAATTCGGCATAAGTACTCTTATAAATGTTAGTGAAAAGGAATATCAGCCCGGAACAAAAAAGGACAATTACATTATAGTTTTGAACTAAAAAGCCAGTCTTTCTGAATTGAAATGCAACCTGAAAGGCACAAGCAATGGGGGAAGGGGACTGAGCAGAGAGACTGAGCAGAGAAAAAGACTTCAGAACCTCCGGCATTTGCTCAAGAGCTCTTATGTCTCTGAATGATGCTGTTTCTCTCCTGCTACAGAGCCGCTAAGTTGCCCCCCCGCCCATTCCTTTGGCAATGCGAACAAGATCATAAACGTCAGATGTAGTCTTGTCACTTTAATGGTCTCATGGCTATGAATAAAAATGGCGCGGTAACAGATTTGTTAATTGACTTTATGTGCAACTGGCATACATTAGGCAGCTCCGTTAACACCACTCACAAAGCTGGATGCGTTGCTGTTCTTTCCCGTCACTGGTGAATTAAACTTTTAACAGTTGAGAGACCAGAGGGTTAAGCCTAGAAGGCTAGAGTGATATTTTTTCCATCTTTGATGACACACTAAAATAAAGATTGTCTCATTTTTCAGCAGAACACTGAGTCTGTGAAGCCGATGTACATGTAGTTACTATTTGCAGAATTTGGCATTTTCTATGAATAGCATAAAACAGGCAGCGGATCAGCTGTCATGTTTTGACAGGGTTGTCCTTTTTTTCCGAATGCCATTCTTTTTTTTCTTTTCTGTTTTCCCCTTTGAGCAGCAAATCCACTTTTTTCTTGTTTCCCAAGCAGCTAAAATCTGATGAATGTTATATTAAAGGGCCAGCCTGTAGTTGTGGGTTCACATGCCAGGCAGAAGGAACCTAAAAGGGAAGGAAAAATCCTACCTAAGACCGGTGACCAAGTGCCAGTATGAGGAATTTTACCTTCCTTTGCAGGTTTAGTGGAGCAAGTTCTTTGAGCAAGGAATGGAAACCTATTTACAAGACCCCATAGGCTGAGGGATTTATTGTCTTAATCTTCCCTTTAATGTGGTTTCAAAACAGCGAGCTACTTTAAGCCACAATTTAATAATCTTTAAAACTAGATCCAAAAACTACAGAGAAAAACAATCTGCGCTTCTCCCTTGTGTTGAAATAAATTTCATCAGTTTCAGCCCCTTTGCATAATCCACATCGCCAAATTATCATGGCCACCTTTCTATCTATGCACCTGATGTCGGGCCCAGTGTGGAGTTCAGGCAAGCAGTCTGGGCAACCGCTTCAGAAGTGTGGGCTTGCAATGCACAAACCTCATTATAAAACTTTAATGCTCATAGGCTGCTGTTTCTTCTCCGATTGTTGAGAGGAGAGAAAGGGGTTGGGAATCTGGGCTCCGATTTGGCTCATTATAGAGAAGTGACCAACCTCATAGTACAGACTGGTAATTTTGTGGTCACTACTGGCAAATGCTAATCACTCCACCATGTGTGTGTAGTGGATGTATAATATTCACAGAGGTCAATTAAAAAGTTTATACTAACTGTTCTAAGAACAGGAACAAAGGAACCATTAACTAATTCTTACTTTTTAAAAATGGGTGTGAATATATGCATACAAATGTAAATGTGTGTTGCCATAAATAGGTGTATGCATGTGTGTGTGTGTGTGTGTGTGATGTACATAACACACACACACATACATACACACATAAGTGTAGGTATATGTACACACCCTTATCCATCTCAGTTTCAGAGATAATTGATGCATGTGGTGTCTTAGGCTCCCTCACCTACAATCTGTCCCTCTCCATTAGATTGAATTCTAACATTCCAAACCTCTGAACAGCTGCAGACATCTGCCATCTTTTAAAATATACCTGGCACTGAAAAGTTTTTTCCTAGATTTACTGATAACAAAGTGCTATATAGCAGCTAAGTATTATTATTATTTTATTTTCCCCCAAAAAATCTGGAATGAGCTACATCAAAATTATACTGGTCTGCCCTAAAGGGTGCATAATATTCAGTTTTGTACTAGGGACTCATTTATGAATATTTAGGACTATAACTGAGGAATCAGATTCTATTCTCAGGCAAATTGGAGTAAATCCAGAGTAACTCCATAGATTTAAAGGCTTTCCAAAGACCAGGGGAATGGAGGACTGCCAAAGAGTGATTGAATCTGAAGGCTTGTGCTCCCATTGACTCATGAAAGTATAGTGGAATATTTGGGTCTATGAAAAGCAGCATGTGTAATTACTTAAACTGTCCATTTACCTGGAATCCAGGTTAATTTAACATCTCTATTCTTGGGAAAAATTCCAAGGGACTGGTAATGACTGCAAGCGGCTTGGAGTCAGAACCTCAGTTTTACGTGGTCCGAAAGACAAGCAGCACCTCCAATACATAAACAGAAACATTGTGTGTGAAATCGTGAGCCCATTGCAGTCAGCAGGAATTTTGCCATTGACTTCAATGAGGCCAGGATTTCATGCAGTAGAGCTAGAGCTCCAAATACCTGGACAGCAACATCACTTCTCATAGCACTCTGGGTTATTCTAGGGGAGTTAAAGCTGCACGAATAAAGACAGAGCAGAGACAGGGTAGAGAAATAGAAATAGGAAATATAAGCAAATTGTCTGGTCATTTCTTAAACTCTAAGCTCTGTTAGTTCCATCTGTTCTTCCTCACCTCCTGGGCTCTTCCTTCCCCTTCAGTCACCACGAAGATTGACATGGCTTATCCTCGTCTGAACACACTAATATTTTGGGATGACAGATTCTGACCGTGGTTGTAGTCTTTGGCATGATGTCACACACCAGTATCTAACAAAAGCACTGTACGCTGACATTTCTCTGCTTCTTGATTATTTATTTAACAAATCAGCATATCTGATAAGATGAAACCTTCTGTCATTCAGAAGCAATGGAGAAATTACTCTACCTGATTTGACAGTTAATTTTCACATCACCTTTCTCCATGGATCAGATGATTAATGTCTAGTAATCAATAAGTCTCCTCCTCTGGATGTTGCTCCCCAGTTCCACAACCTCTCTTGCAAGCCTTTGTTGATCATTTCTTGCTGTGGTTGCAGGACACAAAATGATTCAATGATGTGGACAGCGAGGGAGAGGAGCAGAGGGGAATATCTTTGTATGGCATGACATGTTTAGGCATTGTCTTTGGAAATCAAATGGTTCTCCTGTGGGAAATATTTAAAACCAGAGAAAGTGCACCCTATAAAAGGCATTCCCTTCCCACCCTCCTTTCTACCCTGACAATTTTAGTTGATTATTTTTTTAGATAGCTTGTCTTGATAAAAGCATATTTCATTCAAGAGTTAAAAGGTCGGTTGTGGACTGGTCATGGAAGCTCTTAAACTCTCTTACTGACCTGAAATTAGTAGATTCAAGCAATTTTCCAACATACCCATTACACCATAACATATGTGTTTTACGCTACACTGGTATTGCTGGCAGTTCACAAAACAAATGTACTGTACATGAAATGCCACAACTAGAGTTTAATATACTTCCTGCAGGTTAGGTAGATAATGTGTGTATATGTGCTTATTGTACATACAATCTATCCATGTGCCCTTCTGACATGATGCACTTCTCTATAACAACAATGTTCTTACATTTCTGATCCCCATGTCACTGAGGACCAGTGTAACCTTTCCTTTATCGCCTGCACCTGACTATTTCCCACTGGTGGGGGAGTGCCATTATATGCTTAAAAATGCATAGAGTCAACTAAGGTGAAAAGCTTACATGCATCAAACTGTACCATAGAATCTCTATGGATAGAAATTCCATGCTTGAATAATAAGAGCATAACAGTAGGAATATACGACCAACCACCTGACCAGGATATGACTGTGAAATGCTAAGGGAGGTTAGAGAGGCTACAAAAGCAGAAAACACAATAATAATGGGTGATTTCAACTATCCTCATATTGACTGCGTATGTCACCTCAGGACGTGATACAGAGATAAAAATTTGTAGACTCCATAATGACTGCTTCTAGGAGCAGCTCGTCCTGGAACCCACAAGGGGAGAGGCAATTCTTCATTTAGTCTGAAGTAGAGCACAGGGTCTGGTTGAAGAAGTAACAATAGCTGAACTGCTCAGTGACAGTGACCCTAATGTAATTAAATTTAACATCCTTGTAGGGGAAAATATATATAAACACAGTAACATTTAACTTTATAAAGGGGAACAACACAAGAATAAGGTTCCTAGTTGGATGGAAATTAAAAAGAGAAGTCAAGGGTAAAATGCCTGCAAGCAGCATGGAGACTACTTAAAAACTTAAAAACACCATAATAGAGGCTTAGACTAAAAGTATACTCGATATTCAAAAAAAGTCAGTAAGAGGACCAAGACTATGCCACTATGGCTAAAGAGAAGAGTAATAGAAGCTGTTTGAGGCAAAAAATTATGTTTTAAAATTTGAAAGTCAAAATCCTAATGAGGAAAATAGGAAGGAGCACAAACTCTAGCAAGTAAAATGTAAAAGTCTAATAAGGTAGAAAAGAAAGAATTTGAGAAGCAACTTTAGAAAGATGGAAAAACGAACAGTATTTTTTTTTCTATGTACATCAGAAGCAGGAAGCTGGCAAACAGGCAGTGGGATCACTAGATGACAAAGATGTTAGAAAAGCACTCAAAGAATACAAGACCACTGTAGAGAAGCCACCGGTCTTCAATGCAGGGGATGTGGAGAAGACACATCAGTGCTATTCCTTCTGGAAGACAAATCTAAAATACTGTTCCAAATTGATGTGTCAGTAGAAATTAAACAGGAATAAGTCAGCAGGACCAGATGAGTTCTGAAGGAACTCAGATTACGCACTACAGTTAGTAGTTCAGCAATTTCATATTTATCACTGAAATCAGCCTCTGTGCCAAATGAATGGAAGGTTGCTAATGTAATGACAATTTTTAAATAGGGAAATCCTGACAATTACAATTCAGTGAGCCTAACTTCAGTACTGGGAAAATTGGTAGAAACGATAGTAAAGAACAGAATTATCATACACATAGATGAACACGATTTGTTGGGGAAGAGTCAACAGGCTTTTGTAAAGGGAAGTCATGCCTCACCAATCTATTAGAATTGTCAGAGGGAGTCAACAAGCATGTGAATAAGGGTGATCCAGTTGATATAGTGTACTTGGATTTCTGAAAGTCTCTTACCAAAGGCTCTTAAGGAAATTAAGTAGCCATGGGATAAGAGGAAAGGTCTTTTCATGGATCAGTAACTGTTTGAAAGATAGGAAACAAATGGTGGGAATAAACTGTCAGTTTTCACAATGCAAAGAGGTGAACAGTGGGGTATCTGTACTAAGACCTGTGCTGGAAAAGGGAGTGAACAGTGAAGTGGCGAAGTTTGCAAATGAGACAAAATTATTCAAGATAGTTAAGTCCAAAGCAGACTGCGAGGTGTTACAGAAGGTTTTCAGAAAAATGGCTGACTGGGCAACAAAATGGAACATGAAATTTAATGTTGATAAGTGCAAAGTAATGCACACAGGAAAAAAAATCCTAACTATACATACACAATGAGGGGTTCTAAATTATCTGTTACCACTCAAGAAAGAGATCTTGGAGTTACCGTGGACAGTTCTCTGAAAAATTTCTGCTCAATGCACAGTAGTCGTCAAAAAAAGCTAACAGACTGTTAGGAACTATTAGGAAAGGGATAGAAAATGAGACTAAAAATATCATACTGTCACTATATACATCCATGTTCCTCCTATACCTTGAATACTGTGTCCAGATCTGGTCATCCCACCTCCTAAAGGATATAGCGGAACTGAAAAAGGTTCAGATAAGGGGAACAAATATTATCCGGGGTCTAGAATGGCTTCCATGTAAGGAGAGACTAAAAAGATTAAGGTCTAAAAGGAGAATACTAAGGCAGGATATAAGAGAAGTCTATAAAATCATAAATAGTGTGGAAAAAGTGAATACAGAAATGTTATTTACTCTTTCCTACAATCCAAAAAACAAGGATCATTCAATGAAATTAACAGGCAGCAGGTTTAATATAAACAAGAGGAAGTAATTTTTCACACAACACATACCTAATCTGTGGAAGTCATTGCCATGGGATGTTGTCATGGACAAAACTATAACTGGGTTAAAAAAAAGAACTGGATAAATTTATAGAGGCTCAGTCCACCAATGGCTATTAGCCTAGATGGTCAGGAAAGCAACCTCATGCTTGATGTAGCCCTAAACCTCTGACTACCAGAAGCTCGAGTGGAAGACACGAGTGGGTCACTCTATAATTGCTGTGCTGTGTACACTCTCCCTGAAGCTCTGGCACAGGCCACTGTCAAAATGGACCATGGTCTGACCCAATATGGCTGTTCTTATGTAAATCTCAGCTAATACTTCTCTTGAATGGCCAGACATTAATTTCCCAGCCTGTGCACAGCCCAATATTTCTCAGTGGGCTCTTTGTTGATGAATGGTCCCTACATCCAGAGCAACAATCCAAGCCACATAGTTCAGTGTACATATATGGTATAATTTGAACCTTCTCTACTGCACTTGCAAAATGAATTGCTGGTGTCTTTAGCTACCTGGTTTTACATCTGCATTCAGGTAGGTGGAGGTGACAGTGGGCAGAAATTTCCCAATAGTTTGATTGCAAACACACGAGTGTGGGTACAAATTTTAGTACACAAATTATGCCCAGAAAAGGGAAGCTTCCTTTTAAAAAGCTTGTCTTAGAATGCACAAACATCCTAATAGTACCCAAACTCAGTTAAAAATAAATGTCTAAAGCCAACCAAAACCCAATCACAAAGTACAGACCTGCTTCCAGGTTCTGCCCCTGGCCTGTTAGGTGATCTTGGGCAAGTCAATTTCACCTTTCTGGGCCTCCGTTTTTCCATCTGTAAAATGGGCACAATGATATGGATCTTTGAGATCTACTGGTGAAAAGCCCTATATAAGAGGTGGCTTTATTATTATTCATCTGTGTGCTCCCAGAGTTTTGTTCCAGACCCATCTCTAATAGGCAAATAAACATACACGTGTTGGTTGAATATGGCATACATTAGAATCCCTCTATTGGCTTCAGTGGAGTTACACCAAACTCCACCAGCTTAGGATCTAGCCTAATGTTCTTTACCAGTGAAAGAAACTGATATCAGACCATTGGCAACTACCACGTCTTAAAGCTGAGCAGGATTTGGATTATGTGCAATATCATTTCAGGAGGTGCTGCTTCTTTTATTATATATATATATATATATATATATATATATATATATATATATATATATATATATATATATATATATATATATATAGGGTGGGATGTATTTGTCAGCAGAAGGTATTTCTATTATCATCTCTAAAACCAGCCAACCATCCTAGAAAATGATAGTATTTCTTTTCCTCAGTTAATCTGGCCTTCTGACAACAGTGTTTTACATAGCTGAAGCCTTTCTTAAGACAGTGATTTGTGTGAACTGTTCAGTGTTGATTATTGTGTGTTATGACCTGTTCTCGGTCCCAAATTCATGTAATTTCTGGTGCAATGGCACAAACCACAAACTATCCTGAATTAATAACTAATTAAACTGAAGATAATAAATCAAATGCACCCCTGGTGTAACTATATTTTTACTGCAGCAGAGTTACACCAAGGATAAATTTGGCCCTGTGATCATGGTTCACTTTTGGATTATAGGAACTGACACATTGTGTCAGACCACAGGCCAGATGGTTATCTTACACCTAGAGCTCAGCAGAAAAGCTTTACTGGAAACATTTTCTGTGGTAAAATGCAGTTCTGTCAAAATCAAATTGCTTCATAAAATCATTTAGATTTCACTGAAATTTCATTTTTGGGAGGGGGGAAAGTTCTGCCAATGTTGAAACATCCCCTTTTGACATTTTTGGAACAAAATATTTCAGTTTTTAATTTTGTAGAGACTTTTTGTTTTGATTTTTTAACTTTGTGTTATATTATATATTATAATAAAAATAAAAAGTCAAAATCAAAATTCTGATTTTCTTGTCTTTTTTTTATGTTTTTCATAGGGAATTTCAAAATGTTCAGGTTTTGTTAAAAATTAACCTGGAAACAAATTTTTAAACCCCCAAAGGCTTTCTCCATCCTCAGCTTCAGCATTAGGGTTTGTATCAGTTCCAAACAATTTTTCCTCTTTGAGCTGGGTACCTATTTCCAACAGGGATTGAACCCTAAGATCCTTAGTCCACTTTTGCCTGAGAAAGCAGACAGAAGAAAGTCCCCATTGTATTCTTGCCTAAGGAAGGATCCCAGGACTTGGACCTATATATTTATATAATTTATTTTTAAATAAACTAAATTTTAAAAACCACCACTGGATGGTTGATGGGAAGCAGAAGTTTCCTTTTGCGTTCTACATTTCACAAATTGCAAACCAGGTCTGGATTTTCTCCTGTTTGTTCTTCTGACTGGCAAATGCCCGTTTGAGGATATTGTGTGGCAGGGGGTGACTCTTACACATGACTTTCCTCCAGCACAGAGACCTTCTAACTCTGCACTGAGTTTCCCCTGAATAGGTTTTATAACATCTTTATCCTTCACTCCATTTCAGGTCCCTCTGTCAGTTTCTGCTTTATGCTGCCATTTGATATGTACACACACAATCTCCCATCTCTAACCAAAGGGGCCTTCCTGGGTTTTTTTTGTTTTTGGTTTTTTTTTCCCGTGACTTCACTGTGGGTCCAGCTGGAAGAGGACTGGGAAAAGGGATTGAAGTGGGGGAGGGGGCAAAAGGAGTGAGAGGAAGAGGGGAGGAGGTTGTCTCCTCCAGGGAGGCAGTTCCTGTCCCGGAGATTACAATGGCTGTCATTCGAATGATCAAAAAGGAGGGAAGTGCTGTGCAAAGGATGAGGTTCCACAGCTGTGAAGGGCTGTTAATAACAACACCACACACACACACACAAGTCCCTGAACAGCTTAGAAAAGTCCCTGAACAAATTGACATAAACACATTTCCTCTAACCAGGGCGCCACTGGTACAGGATGACCTCACAGGCCAACAACAAAAAAGAAAAAGAGAAGAAAAAAAAAACAGAAAGATTGTTTGTCCTTTTTACTTTTTGCTTCTGCAGGGTTGGGTTTTTTTTTGTTTGTTTTTTTCTTTTGACAACAGAATATTTGGGAAGGGAGCAAGTATTGCTGCAAAAAAAAAAAGTGTTTATGAATAATGGAACATTTCAAATCCATCTGGTTTCCGAGACATTTTTTACTTTCTTGCTACAGCCAATTATATAGCATGCTTGAGTGATAACTGGTTTTATCCTCCGGCTCATTCTGCTCACTAATTCCTACACTGATAGTTGCTACCAACCTCTGAGGTTAGTAGCCATATGGTAGTCCAATATGGCACTTAATACTACACTTGTTATACTGTAGGCAGTATTCCGGCAATCATAAATTCACAGTGTAGTAGGCACTGTAAAAAAAAGCTGAGAGTCCTTTTCTGAATGTTGGCAGCAATGGCAATTTTGAATTTAATTTCAAGGACATTACAGAACCATTTGTAACTCTTCTTTCCCCCCTGTTTTATTGCTGATGACAGTCAAGCCAAATTGCTGGCACCAATCTTTCCTGTAAATGGCAAAGGCAATGGATAGCGATAGTTCTTTTCAGAGCAGAGGTTCTCCTGATACTGCTGCCTCTGTCAAACTGATCGAAGCCAATAGGAATTTGAAAGTCTCTTCTAAATTGCTAAACAAATGGCATTCACTAGAAATAGCACAATGGCATTTTGTGTGCTGTCATTGAATAAATATACGTTGCATTAATCTGAGGTTTTCCAAAGGCTTTTGTTAATGAAAGGAGCCTCACCACACCCTTATTAGGTTAAGCAGAGCATTATTGTGCTCCCTGTGTTGTTATTGATAAGATGTCATCAGTGTACTGTCACAGATGGATAAACTGAGTCTTACCCATGCTAGGGACTTTCCTAAGGTTACACAGTGAGTTAGTTGCAGAGCCAGGAGGAGAATCCAGGTATCTCAGCTGCCTATACTCTATTCATTAAGAAAAGGACTTTCATAAAGGAAAAAAAATACTCAGATGCTAATTTATAGGGAATTGCATAGAAAACACATCCTTTCATCAGCCTCTTCTCATTTCTGTATCATATTTCCTGAGAGGCTGGCAAATCTGCTCCAGAACAGCATGTATTTCTTCAAAAACCACTTCAAATATAACTGTTTTTTTTAAAGACTTTACTTCCTGCTGGTGTTTTCTTTCTAAGGACTGTTACTCAGAGTTGCTGTTATTTTTTTTCATGATCATTAGGCTCCATCCACCTTAAAGAGCTTTCTTCAATGAATGTATATATTGTTTAGCAAAGCAGCCAGTCTTGTATAAGGACTTGATTAGTAATTTGCACCTTTGCAAAAAAATCATCAACAGAGCTCTCTCATGTTTTCATTTCTGATTTGGTTCCCAATTTAATTTTTTTAGAGAGATGTGACCTTACCAGAGCTCCTAGAATTCTGTCCCATTGAACTATCTGCTGAGAGACAGACTAATTCCAATGTGTCAGAAAGAAGCCACTGTGTCTCTTGAGAAAATTTAATTAATGGAAGAGTGGGCAGATGTGAGCTGTGAACAGATAGATGTTCAGTCTGAAGACAAAGGAGGCCAGAGGGGTCGGTGTATAAAGTCTGTGAGTCTTGCCTGTGGCAAAGGAGTTGACTGAGGTCTTTGGGGACATACGTTCAACGGTTCCGGTCCATTTTGCCCAATGGGCAAGTACTGAGATAAGATGGAGAATTAACTGCTCCTCATTCCAAAAGCAACACTGGATACACTGGGAAAGTAATGTGGAGAAGTATACGTGGCAGCTACCCAAGTGGTCCTTGTTTCTGGATATAAGATGTTGCTACATATTATCTTTATCACAAGCTATAACCAGCGAGCCATTACAGAGCTAAGTAATGTAGGAACCAAGTTAAGAGAAAAATAGCAGAGAGAAAGAAAAACTACAAGGTAAAGGAGAACAGCTGTGTTCTCATGTTCTTTAGATCTGCTTTTCAAAGTCAAAATACATCTCCCTCATGAGGCCAAATACTGAGATCCTTTCTCAGTTCTTACACAGCCACTGGGCCAGACCCTCAGTGGCATCTGAGTTCTGCCCAGAGTACCATGGGAGTGGAAGGTGGGGAACACGGGTGGACTTCCTTCAATTTTCTGTTCTCTAATCCTGGTATTGGTAAATATGGTAGAGATTACGGAGACCCAGGGCACCATGACTGGCATAAATGCAAGACTGTCTTCATTTCCTACTAACCTCCTTGCTATATGCCCTTGGTGGCCATCCTGAATGGTGGCTCTAAATGTTCACAATTAACACCACAAATACTGAGTAATTATAGTAGGATTTTACTCAGTAATGAGAAATACTGCACAAATAATGAAGGACATTTTAAAAGGATTTGCTTTAGCAGTGTTTGCCCTCCCTTTGTGTTTAGCTTCCTTGAGTACAGGAGGGAAAATAGTTTAAAATCTGGCAGGGATGCTCACCAAAGCCAGGGATTTAAAGTGATTGACTATTGGAGAATATTTACAGAAAGTGCACCACAAGTCTGTTTCTAATAGCCATTACCATTTAGCCATACCGTATGAACTGTGGGCCCAGTCATAATCTGCAATATTGAATATTCAGCCCTGGTCTCAACTTTGGGGTATGCAAATGATTGTGGCTGCAAAAATGGGTTTGCATCTATTTTGTACGTGTAAACAACTATTTGCCTAAACCAGGGATCTGCAACCTTTGGCCCGCCGCCTGCCAGGGTAAGCCCCCTGGTGGGGCAGGCCCGTTTGTTTACCTGCTGTGTCAGTAGGTTTGGCCAACTGTGGCTCCCACCGGCCACGGCTCGCTGCTGCAGGCCAATGGGGGCTGCGGGAAGTGGTGCGGGCCGAGGGATGTGCTGGCTACCATTTCCTGCAGCCCCCATTGGCCTGGAATGGTGAACCGTGGCCAGTGGGAGCTGCTATCGGCCGAACCTGTGGATGCAACAGGTAAACAAACCAGCCCGGCCCACCAGGGGGCTTACCCTTGTGGGCCGTGGGCCAAAGGTTGCCGATCCCTGGCCTAAACAAATCAAGCCACTCAGTATCCAATTGCCTGTTATTTGTGAACATAAGAACATAAGAATGGCCATACTGGGTCAGACCAGTGGTCCATCTAGCCCAGTATCCTGTCTTCTGACAGTGGCCAATGCCAGGTGCTTCAGAGGGAATTAGCAATTGGGGAATCTATCCCCTTTCATCCACTCTCAGCTACTGGCAGTCAGAGGCTAGGGACATCCAAAGCATGGGGTTGCATCTCTGACTACCTTGGCTAATAGCCACTGATGGACCTATCCTCCATGAACTGTGTGTTCACAGGTGGGCCTTTCATGTACAAAAGTGGGTGTATAGCCATTTTTATGAATGAAGTTGTGCTCAAATAAGTGGGTGCCCAAATTGGATGTTGGCTTGAAGCTTGAAAGCTTGGTCCTTAGCATCCAAGAAACTCCAATTCTGAACAGGCTGACTGTTAATGTGATTTCTACTTCCATAGCATTTCAGGCAAAGCAGACTTTGATTCTGCCAGACCTACCACTGAATATTCATATGTTTATGTGTCTGTGTCCAATGGGATTGTTTTAAATGTGATGACGTTGTTTTTTAAAAAAAATCAGGAAATAACTCTTACAACTTGTCTATACTTGTCTATACAGCAGGTTTAAAACAAATAAAAGGAAGTTCTTCTTCACTCAGTGCACAGTCAACCTGTGGTACTCCTTGCCTGAGGAGGTTGTGAAGGCTAGGACTATAACAGGGTTTAAAAGAGAACTGGATAGATTCATGGAGGTTAAGTCCATTAATGGCTATTAGCCAGGATGGGTAAGGAATGGTGTCCCTAGCCTGTGTTTGTCAGAGGGTGGAGACGGATGGCAGGAGAGAGATCACTTGACCATTACCTGTTAGGTTCACTCCCTCTGGGGCCCCTGACATTGGCCACTGTCGGAAGACAGGATACTGGGCTGGATGGACCTTTGGTCTGACCCAGTATGGCCATTCTTATCTTATGTTCTTATGTTCTTAAACTTGGAAATTTACCAAATTAGCTATTCTGGAATCCAGTGGATTAAGTTAAAATTGGAAAAAGATATTCTTAATCCAGGATAACAGTGTTTACACAAGCAGGGTTTACACTGAAATAACCATTTCTGAAACATTTTTCTGGAATAGGTATTTTGGTAAATTTTCAAATGTAGGAGAGCTCTTAGAAAAGTATCACACTTTGCTTCCTTACAGCTGGATATATAATCGGTAACAAATACTTCATTCAGCAGATATCCCCTCTTTTTTCTCTTCTTAAATTGTCTCAGCTTGATTTTCTCAAATTCATTTGTTACCCAGTTTGATTTACCTATTTTGTCTCACACAGTTATCACTTCTGTAGCTTGTCCACTTGCTCATTCATTACATTGCAAGTACTGAATATTCAAATTCGAACTGCTTTGATTGGCCTTGTTGGGTCATGTGGTGTGTTTCTATTCCTTGATTGGAAGGGTATGTTGGAAGCTGAAAATGGGGTACATTCTTGCCAGCAATCTCCTTTGCTAGAACAGCCACTGAAAGCAAATGCTTAAAGGGCAGCAGACACAGTCAGAGTGAACATGTTTAAAAACTGAAGAAGATATTCATAGAAAATTATTTTCATTCTTCAGCCAGCAATCCTCATCACTCTATCCCTCGGCTTTGGAATAGGCCCAACTAAGGCCAGCATACTATACACATTTCTGACAGATGGGGCATGTTGCTCACCTTTCCTGACATCCAGTTTGTATTTTGACAATCCTGCATGGAAACTCTAGCAAATGTATGCAAAGGGTGGCGTTGCCCATATCCCATTTTCCACCTCCTCCTGAAGAAGCTACGCAGGCACTGCAGAAGTGTGATGCGTGAGTAACACAGTGTCTAAGCAGAAAATGAATATGTTTTAAACAAGTCCACTGGAAAAGAATTAGCAGAGAAACTGAAAAGAACCATATGCCAAATAGGGGGGAAAGTGACTCAAAGTGACACACTGTAATAATATAATTGAGTTAGGATTAAATTGCACAAGGATAAAAGCAAGGACAGAGCTAAAAAGGTAGAGACAGCGACATGTGCTGCCTTGTTAAGTGGGAGCTGGTCAACAGGAGGAGATTCTCTTGCCATTTTCTTTTCATTTATAATTAGGCAGTGAAAGTAGCAGGGGCATGTCAAGCCATTTGAGGGTTTAAATAAAACAGCAGTTCCCTGAACTATCATGGCTCAGTATCTCCCCATCCCCCTCCATTCCTCAGAAGCAGTGGGAGGCTCCAGCTCTCTCGGCTGGTGGGAAACCCTCCCTTGAATGGAGAGAGCATCCCGACCTTCTCTGCGTCCCACCCTCAGTCCTTTTTTATTAAGACCGAGGGAGGGGGAGGATGTAGGATACCCTGAAGAAATCCCCTGTTTATTTAAGAGTTTTTGCAGGCTGGGGTATAGGGGAGGATCCCCCGCTTTCTCCTCTATTAATATATTCTATTTAAATTGCTTACAGCACCATGGACTAATTAGGACAAGAATGACAGTTTGAGGAGAACGACTGAACCCACTTGAACTCTTAGAGTTCAGAGTTCGTGCACATATGGGAAAAACATCTTCCCATTTATTTCTGCAAACACACTGCACGTAGCATGGACAATGTAGGTGGTGTAGACAGAGCTGATCCCAATGACTTTATAAAAGCAGCTAGAAGGATGCAACTAAATAGATTTAAAATTGGTATTTTTTTAAAAAAAGAACCCTGGGTTTAATCAGTTTAATTTAGAGCTACACACAGAATTGTTCCAGTGTAATTTAAGATTTTATTTAGTTAAACCAGTCCAATGGGCTGTGAGGATGCTGATTTCAGTTTAAAGCAGGCTTCTTTCAGTTTAGCTTTAAGTCAATCAGAAATGGCTCTCCTAAACTGCAATAAGTGTGTCCACACAGAGGTATGCACTGCTTTAACTAAACTGGAGCAAGTGTGTATGTGTAGACAAGGCCTCAATGTTTCATAAGTTTAGACTAGGTGCAGTTCCTCACACAAACCTGTAGAGAAAGACAATTTTTTCATTACCCATATCTTAATTGTAATACTTACAGCTTTTTCAACCATAAAGCTCACAGAATTATATGAAGGTGGATAAGTTCCATTATCATATGTTTGTTTTGCACACAAACGGGTCCTGATTTATGTAAATCAGTTTCCTAAAACCAACTTTCTTATTTGGGTGGAAATCTGTGTATAGACATGCTTATGTTAGAATAGAAAAGGATAAAGTCCATTCACTGAAGCTTTATTTAAGCTTTTTAGCCTCTTTCATTCCCACATAACAGACTTGCACTGACATATTTACATTGGTTTTAATTCACAGCCTTTTGTTATTTTGATGGGCGTTTGAGGGTCCAGCAGCCCCCATTTAACAGGCACAGAGAAGCTAAGTGACTTACACAGCCAGTCAGTGCCACAGTTGGAAATAGAACACAGATATCCTGCCTACCAGTGACATGTACTGCTTCATAGAACCAAATGAGGTGAGTTTTACCCCATGCCCTGAGGGTCAGCAGATACCTCCCATTCTAAATATTGCTTTTCCCCAGTGATCTCAGAGCTGGCTGAAGCTCATACTATTCTATTCTAGTCTAGTCAATAAAGGTTTTTATTTAGCTTCCATCACCTCATCTGAGTGCCTTCCAGTAGCGCATTATGTGACATGACTGACAATTGTCATATACACTGACAATTGTCATATACACTGTATATTGTATAATTGTATATTGTCATATACACTGACAATTGTACTTCATTTTCTCTCTCATCCTTTCATTTCCTCCTAATCCAGGGAAGTTAGAGGTGATGCTGACAGGCTGGTGAAACCCACTTATGAGTTTTAGGAGGCATGTGAAAGCCAAGGAGTTGACTTTGGCCAATCAGTTGCTCTGTCAGTTCCTACCTGGTCGATATCCCATGCATTGACACAACAGTTAAGATCAGCTAGGACACCTGCACTGGCTACACCTAGATTTACAAATCTAACACAGGCAGGATGGTCTCCATTCTTCACCATATTCCACATTCACCTTTATGGCATGGTGAAAAATTGTTAGCTTTTGCATATCTGTCTACCTGGAGTCCTGTCCATGACTTTTGGGGGTCATAGGAACTACCATAATACAAGTAATAATTATTTATTTATATTTGTGCAAACATTTAAAAGGACATCCATCCATCTGCTCTAGGTACCCTTGATGTTACCTAAAAAAGCAACACAATAGATACCCAAACATAAGTGGCACACAGCAGTTGTGGGGTCAGAAATGCAGTGAGCGTCTCTATGGCCAGGGTTTCAAAAATGCTTAGCCCAGGCACTCCCAAATGTAACCCCTAAATACCAACATTTGTGGCTCACAATTAGCTGCACCTGCTATTTAGTGCAATTGATTTGGGGCAAAATCAAATACATACTACTATCAAGAATTTGGGAGTTCTTTAAAATCCAACAATTGATAAATGTTAACAATCCTAATCCATGCAAATTACTGTCCAGTGCTTTGGGGGCAAAAATTTATCTTAAGAGCTCTGTGGAAATTTGACCCCCTGAGGCTTTCAATATTTGAAGCCATTTTGAAGCCTGGGTATGGAATGTGTAAAATATGAGTAAGGACCTCAGGGTTTGGCAGTATATGTATAATCACTGAGGGTCAAAATGTAGAGACATAAAGAAACGGATGGCAGGGCTGGGTCCGCTCTGCAGGTCTCTATCACACGTCTCAGACATGGGCATTTTTCTTTTTCAGTGTTTGTGTTTTAAAACAAACTGGATTGGGGCCACCACTGCCTGTGGATTATGGCCCTTGAAGTGATAAACACGTTGTTCCATCGCTATTTGCCCATGAGATAAACATTTCTGATGGATTTTTCTGACAAAGCCAAGAAACCTAATAATCACAAACGTCAGAAAAAAGTGAAAACTAATTCAGTTTGATCCCCAAAGGATGGGGGAAGGGAAGCAAAAGGAGACACAGTTTTGTGAGCCTGAACATGTCAAAGCCCTTTTAGAATACTTTGAAATAACACATCCATTTGGTATTATAAATAAAGGCACAGGACAGTAATTTGCATGAATTAGGATTGTTAACATTTTTCAATTGCTGAATTTTAAAGAACTCCCAAATTCTTGATAGTAGTATCTCTTTGTAGTGAAGGATTGATGGTAGGAGTGAAGGAATCTGATGAATTTAAAGCTACAGATGAGAGAAAGCAAAGCCATCCAGATCTAAACTGAGATACCATTAGTGGTTCCCATAAATCAAATCATGTTTATAGTAAGGATACAGTTGAATTACCATCTGGACTTTTTAACCTCGACATTTATTTCCGAACCCTCCTCCGATATTGAAAGTAAACTTAACCCTTCCTTTCATCTCCAGGACTTTGACTTGATGCCAGTTCTCATGTCGAAGGAATGATCTGATTTTCTGATGGGGACAGAATGTAACATGTGGCATGAGGTTGGAAGGACTCAGGGATTTCTTGTACCAGACAAAGTCACAAAAGAAATAAAATACATTTAGTCTTAAAAAGGATCAGCTGAAAGGAGGGTCACACCAAGAATTAATTCAGCAGGTGGATAAAGAGAAGAAGATTCGTTTTAATGTAGGTGGGGATATGGATGGGGACCAAGATCAATGTAACCAAATATTAATACAGTTGGAAATATATATATACTCTGTGGAGATTTGGGGGGATAATCAGTAGTGACGGATGGGTAATGAAGGACTTGATCCTGTTCTCCCTGGAGTCAAAAGCAAAACTGCCATTGGCCTTCTTAGTGCAGGAGCGGATCTCTAGTTCAGATACAATAAGAACTAACCCAAACCTTTACCCAAAACTCATATCAAACCCAAATCAAGCCACTTTTAAGGTTCAAAAAAGTTGAGATGTCTGGTTCCTACTCCTTCACTTTATAGGCCTGCCTTTGCACTTCCCGATTAAGTCAGGAGTCAAAATGGAACTGCCAAAGTAGCGGGTAGAAGGATATGTTTTTGGTAGTTCCAGCCCAATCTGAAACGAGAATGAGCAGAAATCACATGAGGGTCCTGTTCTCACCAAAGTTCTAGCCCAGCTCTGCAGACATGGGAGGTTTGGGTAAGTATGGAGGAGCCATGCAGATTGATGAGTGTTTCTTCAAATTGAACTTGTAAACATTTTTGAGGTTTGCTACTGCTCATTTCATAATTTTAACTCTTTTTTCCCCCTGTTTAATGGCCATGGTATCATGATAGTCCAGTAGATCAGGGTGCCCTCCTGGCCTTGGAAACCTGAGCTCAGTTCTCTGCTTTTCCACAAATTGCCTGTGTGGCCTTGGGCAAGTCACTTAGTCTCTCTATGCCTCAGTTCCCATCTCTACATCATAGCGGTGCTGTGAGGGTAGACACATTCATGTTTGTGAGGTGCTCAGATAGTAGGGTAATGTGGGCCAGGTTGAATGACATAAGGTGCTGTAGACATTGACATAACAGTACATAAAGCCAAGATAGGATCTTGGTGCTACACCTCTGAGGAGATTATACGTGGAATTCAACACATGCACAAATCACTGAAACTGGTTTGCCTGAAGAAAAATGGTTTCCTAACTACCCTCAGGGGTTGTCTTGATAAGTGGCTTTGTGTCATATCTTTCAATGTGCGTTGACGGTTTTTCACCCAGCCCTTATTAGAGATGACCTAACATTTCACACCCGGGCTGGTGCCAGAATCCCCATAGTCTATTGGTGAGGTTACTGCCATTTCCTCTCTCTCTCTTTCCTGAATTTACCTAACCCAGAGCTCCAGTCTTTTGTTGAAATGATTTTCCGCCTTCCGGCCCTGCATGTCATGTGTCAGATTATGCGCAAAAGGTTGCAACCCGCTTCCTCTCACTTTAGACACAGGATGAGGAAATGAAGAGGAGTGAAGTTATTGAGTTGATTTTGGAGGTCGGGGGGGGGGTCTTTGCAGGGTAAGAGTGGAGTTTTCAAGAGCTTGTGCTGCGGCTTGGTTTTGTTTTTTTTTTAAACAAACAAAAACCCGACAATTACTCATGCCATCGATACGGAAACGCTTTTCCAAAGAGCTGACAAAATTAACAGGAGGACAATAGGCTAACAGTGAGGGCATATATATATCAGAAACAAAATGAAGCTGTCAGGAAGAGACCAGGGTTCACCTTTTAGCCACCCAAAGGGCAGTTTGACTGCCTTCATTGCTCAGGCATTCTCTTGTAGCATTATACAGACTCAGAGTGTGGTAACCCCGATCCAAAAAATGTAAAGTGGAAAGGGTAAGTGTCTGAAATAGTGCCAGGAGAATGTATTCCAGCTAAGGGGAATCCCAAACTTTTCTCAGTTCAGGCCTGCACTGGCACCTGGCCAGGAGCCTGAGGCCACTTTTAAAGGTCAACTCAAAAGGGCAGATTTCAGAGCCCCCATCTGCCCCCCACCCCCAAATCTTTACATCAGAGAAGTGACATGCAGAAAATACAGAACCCAGCATACAGTGTTCCATTACGATTTGAGTGGCCTCCACTGGGGTGGAGATGGAACATTTCAATTGGGGTTCTGTAGTCTTGGAGGGCTGCAACCCTACATGGATGATGAGGGCAGCCAACGGCCAGAAATTCAGCGAGAGTTGGATGCCTAATTCCCACTGACTCCTTTTGCAAATTCCAGCATGAGCAGCTGTCCATTGTAGCAGAAACAGGCAGCCGTTCTGGGGGAGTGGGTGGCTCTTGGATCTGCGGGTGGTGTATAAATGAAGTACTTCTCCTTCCCTTACCTCCCATCAGATGCCTAAGTAGAGTATTTTATGCTGACATGTAGCCCTTTAACATAAGTCATGGAATGGTTCCAAAGTGCACATTATAATCTGCATGCTCTAAATCTGCACATTCCTTCCAGAATCTGTTGAACTAATGGAGAACTGGAGGGGAAGAGGGAGGGGAGAACCTCCCCCCATTTCCCACCCCACAGGTTGTTTGGCATACCTAGTGCTCTGACGCTGGTTTATGTATGCATTCGGAGTAAGTTCTCGGAGGAGTATCCTGCAGTCATTTCTCAGCTAGTGTGAACAAACTCATTAACAGCTCCTTTACTGGAATGATAAGTTGTTTCTTAATGAAGGGAAAAATAAATACCCTTGCTAACCCAAGCTCTATCACTAGAAGTCACACATCATTCTTAAAGACTCCTTATTTCCCACCAGAGACATTTGTGTACAGCCCTTAGACAAAATGAAAGAGATTATTTCTCACTCCTCTTACAAACTCCTTCAGATGCTCACATTATAGAGGCGCTTTTGCTGCCCTTGGTAGTGCACTCTGGATACTAGAAGTTTAAATAAAATTTTAAAAAATGACCTGAATCTTCACCCTCTTAAGAGGGAGGTTTATAGCATTTAAAGCACAGGACTGGGATTCAGGAGATCCAGGTTGAATTCCTGGCTCTGCCATTGACCCGCTGTGTAGTGTTGCCTTGGGGAAGTCACTTAAGCTTCCTGTGCTTCAATCTACCCATCTGTGAAATGGAGATAACAATGCCTTGCTCACAAGGGGGTTGTGAAGGTTAATTAAATAGTGTTTTAAGGTGCTTTTAGTTCCTTGGATGGAAAGGGCTACAAAAGTGCTACTTCTTGTGTATTAAAAGAACTGATTGGAAATTTCTGGGACCCCCCCCTTTTTTTTTAACCAGATTTATATATTTTTATCTGAGACTAACTGGTTATGTTTGAACTTCAGAAATCTGGGGGCATTTTGAATGTGTTTTCCTTTGTTTTCACATGCTTATGAAATTGGGTATGTTTTATGGCCCACAAGAACAGCCAAAGTGACAGTAGAAAGGATTTTAAAAAACTCCATAAAATAACATTTTGGAATGCCAACGAATCCTCATGCTTCAGGGCATTAGGCAACTTCTATCTATTGGGGGTGAGGCAGAAATATTCCTTGGGGCCAGGTTATCCCATAACTGCCTGCTGAAGGAGTTCTTGTTTCCTCTGTAGTACCTGGTACTGACCACTGTCTGAGACAGGGTACTGGCCTAGATGGACCACTGCTTTGATCCAGTCTAGACATTTCTAAGTTCCTGATTCCTGGTTCCTCCCAGAACAGGAAAGAACAGAATGCCCCGGGATGTATTTTGGAATTGGACAGAACTGGAAAGTATTTGCACACCAGCAATCTGATAGTGGAGTTTTACAGCCTGATTTTAACATACTGGTGCTACTGCTCTCTGATGGATCCAAGGAGACCTTTGTCATAGACAAAACCTATTCTCTTTACTCACACAAGTGGTCTTCAGTGCAATTACTCACAAAAGTCAGATAAGCAGGGTTTGATATATCACCTTTTAGTGGTCAGTCTACAAAAGACTGGTGCTCCAAGAAAATATAAAATAAAGGGGGAGGAAAAGTTATTCAAGTGCCAATGAACCTGCCCTAAGTTTGAGTCAGAGTTTGGGCTAAAGGTTTGAATGGGTTCTTCCAGTATCTGAACCAAATCTCCCATCACAGAAAGGTAAAATGGAAAAGAGCTATTCATTCATCTAGTCCACCTACCTCTAGAGACTTATTAGTGGACTATAGGGCACAATAGGGAGAGAGAAGATAGGGCGCTAGACCTCCCCTTAACCCTTTACTAGACATGGAAATTTGGCCTGACGGAGGAGTGACCAGGCCACATTTGAGTGGCACTGTGACCCCCTTGCATCAGGTTGCAATGCCACTCAATCAAATTTGGCACAACCACCTTTCTGTTAGGATGGAGGGGAAGCCTGGCCAAATTTGAGTGGCGCTATGACCCCATATGCCTACTTCACCCTCCCCACACCTTTGTAGTCCTTCCACCATCCATGGGCACCTGGTGACCCCAGGGAGAAATGGAGCAGGAGGCACGGAGAACGCCAGTCTCCAAAGGGTGGGAGGATTGGGTCTGGGATTTTGGTGCTTCCTGATGATACTGAACGATGATAGAGTCTGGGGCTCCCAGAACTGACTGGTGCCTGGAGGGGATGGTGCTCTTCAGCTTACGCTCTCTCTGCGTAAGAGCTCAGGGCTGAATATTGGAGCAGGGAGACAGCAGGCCTGGGTGTAGGGGGAACAACTTGGAACTGGACACAAGTTAATGTGGGAAGAAGAGCAAGGGGCTGAGTATGGGGCAGCAGGAGGTGAGTGTTTGTGGAGCTGGGCGCAGTGGGGAGACCGCAGGTCTGGGTGCAGAAGCAGTGTAAGAGAGCTCAGGACTGACTATTGGGGAGCATCAGGAGAGCGTGGGGCTGGATGCAGGAGAGGGAAGGGAGTGCTCTGGGCCCCCTCCTTAGGAAGATTTGGTTGCACCCCTGAGTGGACTACCCAAAAAGTGCTGTAGAAAGTGAACACCAGTGTCATGTTTAAAGGACTCAGACTAGCTTATCCTGGGCTCCTCCTCCTTCCCCTACACCTCATGTGTAAGGGACCTTGGAACTTATCACAGTCTTTACTTAAACTGGTTGACAAAACAGAAATTGAATCAATCCCTGAAAACAATAGATTTAACCCTGGTAGCCCTCACATGCTCTATTGGCTGCTAGCGCTTCTTATGCTGTGTATGCCTCCCAGGGATTCCCCTAGGATGTAGCTTTTAAGAAAAACATATATAAAAACAACCCACTGTGTAAATCTAACATCAGTTAGTGGTTTCCCAAGTACAACTTGTGGGACTGCTGGATGAGCCTCAGAAGAGGAAACAATTCACTGCAGTGAAGAGAGCTTTTCAAATGGAAAAAAAGAACCTGGGAAGACAAAGAAAAATTCATTTCTTTAACAAAAACAATAGAAATAACTTCTTGATTTTCCAGCTGTGTAACAGTCCCTTCTCTTCCCTCCCCTCTTCCCTCCAGTATGGGCAGCACAGATGGGACTGTTCCCCTGGAATATTTTATTTACTTATAGATTGAAATTTGTTCTGAGTGCATAAAAGCATCTGGGCACCCCAAGAAGCTCTTAAAAATACTATTAATACATAAACAGACACTAGCAATTACCCACTGACAGCAATATGAATAGAATTAAACTGTAATAAACTCCAGCAAGAAAACCACCATTCAAGTCTCTAACCTCAGATAGCTTCCAATTTACTGAAGAGCAAATAAAAAGATGGGCCCTGAAGGTTAACAACATATTCAGGCTGTGATAGACCAAGGCAGGAAATGAGTTCCAAAGGCACAGGGCCCCAGCAGAGAACACCCTACCAGTACCCATTTTCTATCACTGGAAAGCTATCTCAGGTATCTCTGCTGACCACAGGTATCTCAGGCAGTGTGGGAGGGATGACGCCTTTCAACCAGGCCCCAACTCCCTCCGAACTCATTCTGAAGAAGTGCTGTGGAGTCTTCCTTTACTTTACTGCTCCTCTCTAGTGTAGGACTGCATTTTTCTTAGCTCATTCCTCCTCTGCAGATGGCCAGTGTGGGACTTAGTGTCCCAGTATGGTAGGATTAGGCATGAATGCAAAGAAAACTTTAGGGGCCAAATTCTGGTGGCACCTGGGGACTGGTATGATGGGCTTAGAACAGATGCATGCCACAAAGGCAGCACTGAGGTGTTGTGTAAAGCTGGGTGAAAGTTTTTGAACTAAACTTTTTCTCATTGAAACCTGCAAATTTGGGTTGGCCAAAACAGTTTGTGAATTTATGTTGAATTCACCAAATTGTTTTGGTTAAAAAAAAAAAAATCTGCAGAAGTCGAAACATTTAGTGTCAACATTTCCAAAAGAAAATGGTTTGACTTTTCGAATCGAAACAACTTTTTGTTACAAATTTTATTTCAATTTTATTATTTTTGAAAGGTAAAAAAATCCTCTCAGAGTCAGACTGAAATGTTTTGTTTCAGGTCAAACAAAATGTTTTGTTGTTGTTGTTGTTTCAATTTTTTGGCTTGGCCACTGAACCGAAAAAATAAGTTATTTGCACAGCTCTAGTCATGAACCCTAAGATGACCCAGTATATCTCCAGACATAACCTCTTCCTGCTGAAAGCTGGAAAGACCTATGTGGTGGTTAAGGTTACAGGTAATTTCAGAGCCTGGAGGCATAGCTACATATCCTAACCCACTGGCCACACCCTGTGGTCCTTTTATAGAGGGCCTAAATAGTCCCTCTATGTCAGTGGTGGGCAACCTGTGGCTCGCAGGCTGCAGGTGGCCCGTCAGAGTAATCCACTGGCGGGCTGCCAGACAGTTTGTTTACATTTGCACGGCCGCCCACAGCTCCGGCCAATGGGAACTGCAGAAAGCGGCAGCCAGCAAGTCCTTGCGGCCTGCACTGCTTCCCGCAGCACCCATTGGCTGAAAACGGTGAACTGCGGCCACTGCGGGCAGCCGTGCAAATGTACACAACTGTCTGGTGGCCGGCCAGCGGATTACCCTGATGGGCCGCCCGTGGGCTATAGGTTGCCCATCATTGCTCTATATTCTTTTCGGACAGGGCCTAAAGAGTCGCTTCTCTATAATGATTTTGAAGGAGCTGGAACAGAGAGGGACACTGCCTGCTTGGCTGTGCCGGTACTAGCCTGGGTTTTCTGACATATGGCTATGTATAGTTCTACCCACAATTTAGGCCCTAATAATTGATTGTTCCCTGTGTGCATTTCATCCAGTCACAAATACTAGATGAAATCCTGGCCCGACTTAAGTCAATGGGAATTTTGACATTGACTTAAATTGAACCAGGATTTCACCCCTTATTCCCAAGCATTAAAAAGGGTCACTGCCACCGTATTTAATCTTTGTACAATTGTTTCCTTTTACGTGCTGTTGTTTTTAAGGAAGCTTGAAATTGAAAGCTTTCCCCATGGATATTTTTTGCCTCCCATGCCTTCTCACAAGCTTTACTTGGGCTTGAAAGCTTGTCTGATGGCACTGACTGGCATTAACTGATATATTGATTGATTTTAGGTGGGAAAAGAGCATTGACACATTTGCTTTGTGAAAATTTTATCTATGGAGAATTGTATGGACTTTGTGGTCAAATGGGAGGTCAATTTTTTTTGTCAGTTCTTGTGTGTAGCTGTGCGTTACAGAGAAAAGACTATCTGTGCTTCTGTGAAGGAATTTACCACAAAATCTTTTGGAAATGAAACAAAATGAACTGCTCGCTGGGCAGAATTTAGAAAAAAGGCCAAGTGCATGTATGTTCATTTTAAAAAATTGCTGCCTATTCTGGCAACAGTGAAAGAGTTAAAGAAAATGACAATCAGTCTTGGAAGGGTTTGCAGCACCGGAGTTGGTAATCTGAATTTGCATCTGTTCAAATGAAAAAAGGGTTTACAACGTGATCTGGATTAACATGATCTGACAGTTGCTGTGCTTACAGACCTCCACCACACTGTATGCAGTACAAGGGAAATAGTTTCCTTTTACAGTCTTTGACATTCCCTGTTCAGAAGATTTTTTATTTTAACCCCAGTCCTAATTGCCCTTCAGTATCAAAATTAATTGTGTTTTCTGCTAAAAGGCCAGTGCAGCTTAAGGTTACTCTAGGGTCCCAGCAGCCGATGCATCTTCTGTAAATGGCTTGATTGCCGTCTGTGGAGAGGAGTGCTGGGAGAGATTTGCTTGACCGAGGCTATACATTACAGTCCAATTAGTGTGAAGATCACTACATGAGTCTTTAACTTTATCTAGTAACTGTCGGAATCTCTAATGGCGACTGCAGAGCTAGGGAAGAGGAATGCAGAAACCCCCCTCCCCCTAAACTGCGTTAGCAATAGAGCATGGATTTCCCAGATTCCCCCAAGCCATGTCACAGGCAGAAGACGGGGCAGAGTCAGAAGCCAGGCATACTTGGTGTGGTGCACGTCTCTTTCTAAAAATGCAAAGGCTCCTTTCCCTGAGTAGCTTGATACCGATACCACCAACTGCATGTTTTATTAGCGTTTTTCCTGTCGTTTCCTCTTCTCTGTCTTCTCTCTTTTCCTCTTAATCTCCAGTCTTCTGTCAGCATTTGATTATTCTCCTTCTCCACTTGGCATTCAGCTGATCTGGAGCTTGTCAAATAAAGTCAAAGTCAGGGTCAGAGTCTTTCTGGCTTGACAAAGTTGCACAATGGAGGTGGAGGACCCCAGGAACCTTCCCCAGCAGCCCTCGCGTGGCCACTCCAAATGGCATAAAGGGTCAAAGTCATGGCCTCACTTGCCCACACCCCAGTGTGTGTCCAGCATGTATGCAAAGCAAGTGGCATTCCACCAAGGAGCTTAGCAATAGACATGCTCTCCCTGGTAGCTGGGAAGCTCCAAAAAACCTCCCAGTGTTTCCCCTGGGGTGGGTCTCAGTTGTGCCTCAGCGGCATAATAGTAGTGCAGGGTCACCAACTGTATTTTAGAGTTTAGAAGAGTCTATAATACCATAACTTCTAGGTACGTTTGGGATGTGGAAGTCCTGTTCTATGACTTCTCTTTATGTTGAACCTACCCCATTCTTTTGTTCCCCACTTGTTGAAAGGTATCAGTAGCAAGGATATAGGTGAGGTGCCCGTTTAGGTTAATGCCTTCCTCTTTGTTTTTCTCTTTACCAAACGAGTCATAATTCAGTTGTTTCCTCCGTGATTTAGGGAAACTGGGCAGTGGATCCCTAACAAAGGTCAACACAGCCAGAGTTTATTCTTGGGTTTCAACTATTTCATCTCCGTTTATGCAGCAGGGTCACATACCTGCTCAGGATTTCATGTACCATCAATTCTTGAGGCCTTTCGCAACAGACCCCAATACCAAACGGTAATAGTATATTTGCAACCCTCTGAGACTGGGGGCCTTTCCTCTTCCAGAGACACTCTGGATTCAATGCAGCCAGCAATGGGGCTAAGAGATGAGCTCCTCAGCATTTGCTCCCTTAAAGGATCATACCTTACAGTGACTGTGAATCGCAACGCCTGCTCAGCTAGCTCAAGCAGAATAGCCATAATCCAAGTCCTATAATCTGCTTTTTGGTCAATCCCAGACTGTAATTTGTTCTTATTCTTTGTATTACTGTACAGCCCAGAGGCCTCAACCAAGCCTGAAGCTCCACTGTGCCAGACAGTGTAGAAACACATCATAAGAGCCAGATCCTGACCTGGGAAGCTTAAAATCTAAATTGTGGACAAAGGGTGGAGGAGAAACAGAGGCACAGAGAGGGGAAATGACTTGCCCAAGGTTACACAGCAGTTTAATGGCAGAGCCAAGAACAGAACAGAGGTCTCCAGACTCCAAGTTCACTGTGCTAACCACTAGATTATAGCAGTCCAAGTTCATGGCTAAAAACACTGAGAGGGCATGGCTGGGGGGACTGTATTTAGGATTCACAATGCACAGTTACAAAGTGCACACACATGCAAAATATAACTGGGAAGGGTTCCAGAATACTGAGTCTGCACCTTCCTCTGTGTCTCGTGTTCTGTGTGGCTTCTTTCCTCTTACTTTCATCACATTTGTAATATCCTGTTTTTGCTTTACAATATTCTCTTCTTTTTATTTATATAACAAAAAGTTGAACACCCTTCAGTTGCTGGTTTAATAAGATTCTTGCTCATAGTGTTCTGGTTGGTAGTAAGAGGAATGGGGGCGAGGGTGGGAAAGAAAATGGTCATAGAAATTCTAGGCTAACTATATGGATTTGAACTGGAAATTGATTTTTATATGATTCACTCTATTCAGGAAATCAACAGAAAAAATCATATGTGTGAGTCTTCTTCTGTCTGCAGGGTTAATATTGACTTTGGGATGTATGACAGCCATGAGTGCTGCGGTTTGGTCACTAGAAATGTTTCTTAACTCATCCTGCCTTATCATTGTTCAAATACAATCTATCCGCCTATCCAGGACATTTGTCTAATACCATGAGTGTTTTAGGTTTGAAAGTATAATATTAAGAGTATGGGACAAATACAGCTATAATAGCCCCTCTATCCATGAGTCATCTATGGAGATTGAATCCAAGAACTGCAGTACCAGCCCCTGCCAGTTGAGCTAAAGGAATAAATTCTTTAGATTAGACCAATAGAAGGGTTTTATTTTCTATGCCCTGGTCTACACTAGGACTTTAGGTCGAATTTAGCAGCATTAAAACAATGTACATCTGCACCCGTCCACACGATGAAGCCCTTTTTTTCCACGTAAAGGGCTCTTAAAATCGATTTCCTTACTCCACCCCTGACAAGTAGATTAGCGCTTAAATCGGCCTTGCCAGGTTGAATTTGGGGTACTGTGGACACAATTCGATGGTATTGGCTTCCGGGAGCTATCCCAGAGTGCTCCATTGTGACCGCTCTGGACAGCACTCTCAACTCAGATGCACTGGCCAGGTAGACAGGAAAAGAACCGCAAACTTTTGAATCTCATTTCCGGAGACTGCGGGAACTGTGGGATAGCTACCCACAGTGCAACACTCCGGAAGTCGACGCTTGCCTCGGTACTGTGGAAGCACTCCGCCGAGTTAATGCACTTAATGCACTTAGAGCATTTTCTGTGGGGACACACACACTCGAACATATAAAAACGATTTCTAAAAAAACGACTTCCATAAATTCGACCTAATTTCGTAGTGTAGACATACCCTAAGTGGACCAGCCACTAGAGGGAGGCATGACTGACTTATCCGCAATTATATCAGTGCTGTGAAACATGCTGGCTAACTCCTCTGAAGAAAATGGAGGGGTACGCAATTGAAGCAGGGCTGCAATTGGCCCTAGGGATGTAACCTTCACAAACCCTAGTGAGGAATGGTCACTTAGCTCACATAGCACATCAGTTAGCCTGGGTAAGAAGAACTTCTGAGATGAAATATTTTTTCCTATGTTAACCCAGCTCATGGAATGTCCTGTGGAGCTCACTGACCGGGAGTCAACAAAAGATTAGATATTTGGGCGATGAGAACATTCACAATACCTTTGTTCTCATAGACACAAATTTAAAAGGGATACAAACCACCATGCTTTAGGGCATAAGCTAACCATTAATTGATAAGTTTATGAAAGAAATTTCCCTTATGGACAAATGATTTCATAAATATCCACAATGGGGTTTCTTGCTTCTTCCTTTGAAACAGCAAGTACCAGCCACTGGATATTGGACTACATGGATCATTGGCCTGATCTCCACTATGCCAAGAACACAAGTAATGATCATTAAAAAATCATCGTAACTTGTATTATTTTAATGTTTGGTTTGATAAGGCAACATTTTCAACTTCTCTACATCTCTGACCACACGTCACTGAGAGAACAGAAAAGAAACCTGTGTATGCTGGCAAGTTATGGAGCAAAGCCGAAGCATAGAGCCAATGGAAATGTGCAAGTCAAAATGAAACCCGCCATCTTTCTGTCAAACTGAAACAATAAAATAATGATGGAAGCTTGCATTTATATAGCACCTGTCATCCTGAAAGACTGGAAAGCTCTTTGAAAACTTTATAAACTACTGCATCGTAACAGGACTCATGTCACCCACTCACCTATAAAAGGCAGCCAGTTTTATAAGCAGATACAACAGACAGCAACAGTACACAACATTTCTCAGATCAGTTACAGCCTGATCTTGAGAGTTGCTGCTACTCCTGCTGAAATCAGTGGGCCAGATCCTCAGTCAATTAGTATAAATCGCTATAGCTCCACTGACTTCAATGCAGCAACGCCAATTTACCGCAGTTAGAGATGCAGGTGCATCATCTCTCAGGATCAGGCCCTTATGGAAGATGAAAACTAGGTGTAGTTGAAATAGTTGCCTGATTCTAATCTGAAATGAGCACCAGGATGTTCAAGATCGCAGCAGACATCATTCTGATCTGGCTGAATAATTAGGGATTTTAATCACAAAAGCATTGCTGCTATTGTCTCAAGTCCTCTGCCCATGCATTTGTTATGGGCACCATATGACTGAAGGCCATATCTACTCATTTAAGCCTGTTCACATAAAAAGTGGATGGTTTTGAGCCAGTTCAAACCAAAGTCAACCTCTCAGAGACTTTTAAGGCCAGAAGGGACCATCATGATCATATAGTCTAACCTCCTGCATATTGCAGGCCACAGAACCTCACCCATCCACTCCTGTAATAGACTCATAACCTCTGCTTGAGGTACTGAAGTCCTCAAATCACGGTTTAAAGACTTCAAGTTACAGAGAATCTGCCATTTACTCTAGTTCAAACCAACAAATGACATGTGCCCCATGCTGCAGAGGAAGTTGAAAACCCCCCAATCTGACCTGGGGGAAAATTCCTTCTTGACTCCAAATCTGGTGATCAATTAGACCCTGAGCATGTGGATGAGACCCACCAGCTTTGCTGTTACTCTGAAACCTATCATCCCCATATAGGGTCCCATATCTGGCAGTTGGAGATATTTTCTACTAGAAGTTGATGATGGGCCATATACCACTGTAGGCAGCCTTATCATATCATCCTTTCCATAAATTTATCAAGCTCAGTCTTGAAATAAATTAGGCTTTTTGCCCCATCACTTCCCTTGGAAGGCTGTTGCAGAACTTCACTCCTCTGATGATTAGAAACCTTTGTCTAATTTCTAGCCTAAACTTATTGATGGCCAGTTTACATCCATGTTTTCTTGTGCCAACATTGTCTCCTAACTTAAACAACTCTTCTCTCTCCCTGTAGTTTATCCCTCCGATGTATTTATAGTGACCAATCATATCTCCCCACAACCTTCATTTTGTTAAGCTAAACACTCCAAAATCCTTAAATCTCCTCTCATATGGTAGGTTCTCCATTCCTCAGCTCATCCTAGAAGCCCTCCTCTGGACCTCTTCCAGTTTGAATTAATCTTTCTTAAACATGAGAGACCAGAATTTCACACAGTATTCCAGATGATGTCTCACCAGTCCCTTGTATAATGGTACTAACACTTCCCTATCTCCACAGGAAATACCTTGCCTGATGCACCCTAGAACTGCATTAGCTTTTTTCACAGCCACATCACACTGGCGGCTCATAGTCATCCTTTGATCGACTTCCTGTGTCTAGGTCTCCGCCATCCTCATTGTTAAGCAAAGTGCGGAACATAACTCATGAGGTTTAAAGGTCAGTGGAATTGTGGGGAAGTTGGTTAAATTTTTCATTGCTATTACACGTTTCACCTAGAAAAATCATACCAGATAATTGAGGAGTATGTTTGATATTATAGTGATGACATAAAGGGCCAAATTCTGAGATCTTTAGTGGAGCAAAATACCTGTTGCCTTTAATAGGAGTGTTGCTCCATTAGGGATCATAGAATTTGACTTTCACATATTAATTTTCAAACTGGTGCTTAGCCCTGTGGTTTCCTGTCACTGAATATATTCCTCTATCAACCAGCATGATGTTTTTATGGACTGGAATATCACTTTTAAAGCATCTGTCTAACACCTGCTAGTGGCTGCAGGGAGGAAAATGGGTGAGACTAGGAGTATACAGCAGAAAACCTGTGGTTCAAAGTAAAGAGATTTGCAAGAAACCTAGAAACCCACTTGGACTGATGCCCCAGAGTCCTTGCTATCCTGAGTCACTTTGCCTATAATTGCAAAGTGAGGGAAAATGACATTTAAATAACTAGGACCCATCTTTCTCTTACACACATGAAAGAAACAAAAACATTTCCTCTCTTTTCTTTCTCAAAAGCAATTTCATTTTTTCCCCCATGACACTTTTAGCACCTGCCACATTCCCATTTCTCATATGCAGTTCCACAAACTTCTTGATAGTCTGCCACTACCCTTACTGGCAGGGGAGAGGACAGACTTCATGATCACAATAGATCCCCAGTCATGGCTCCTCCCAACTGAAATAACTCTGCACATTCCAGGAACGCCTGGGATGCACCCAGAGTTTGACATGAGCAGGTGCTGTTCGTTACTAGGCTCCATAATCTCTGATTCAGTGTTCAGAATAGTGAATGGAAAGTTCCCCTGCTCTCTTTCTGTCCCTTGCTCTGGTATTCTGTCTGCCCTTTGACCAGACTTTGTGGCACCCAACCAAATTTAGATGCATGCAGCTAAGGAGTGGGTCCAAGAGGTACATAGTTCCTTTTTTCCTTCCTCCCACCAAACTACGTCATTGCCTGAGCTAGTTATGGGGAGGTGGAGAGGGGAAGAGAGGAGATGTGTCATTTTCACTGGCATCTAGAGCAGTGATTAAACAAGTTAGCACTGAGAGTATCAGCTTCATACACCACCAGCTGGCAGCAGTGCAACATAAATAGTATGCCATGAAAAGTAATGTCTGAGCAAGAAGCTCCAGACCATGGCTACGAGATAAACATCTACTCTGTGGACAGAATTAGAACCAAATGAAGGTGAGGTGTGTGTAGCATGTGATTACATAAAAATGACCCCAGCACTCGTTATCCTGTAATAGAAGTAAACAATAAAAAGGAGTCCAGTAGCCACTTGACATCTCTGTTCAAGACATTTAGATATGGATTTGTATGGCCCCTAACACCTCTGGACGGCAAATGCCTAAAGGGTAAGAGTAGTCTCCTGGTAGATGTGAAGTGTCAAAAACCAGAGCTGTGAATTCATTCTCTGGATCTGCAACTCCCATTGACCTCGTCAGGGGTTCAAGAACTAACCACAAATCTACATTATGACATGTAGGAAATGTTTAGAACATCATAGCCACCATCTTAAACTCTTCACATTGGATGAGAGAATCCCCAACCTCGTCAAAGTGTTGATCACACAAAATGGTAGCTGCAATGTTGCAAATGGATGATAGGAGAGGGGTATGGCCATTTTAACAACAGAATACTTCCAAGCTTTAGTTATATTGTCCCATAAATAGTGCATTTTTCACTGCTGGAAATCCTTAGCCTTAAGTGTCATACCTGGGATGATGCTCACAATGTTTATTTCAGTTCAGACAAATACTCAAAAGTTAGGTTGCTTACACAATATATTGTGATATTTCTAAAGGCAGAAAGGGTTTTGAGGGGCCAACATCCTATTGTAAGTCAATGGGTGTTGTGTGCTTAATTTCCCATTGAGCGGTTGAAAATCTCCTGCCATACTGACTCAATGCATGTTATAAACTGGCTGGCACCAGCAGCTATTATAGACTGATTCTAACACACTTCTTCTCTGCGCCTAAGACTGCTAGTTCCCATGAGTTGGTCCTTATTTTGTCTGCAGTTGAATAAGGCAGAGGCATAAGTTGCCTCTCCAAATTCCTTCTGTATTTTCAGTAGAATAAAGTATTCCACTTATGGCCTAACTTTTCTTTCAGCTACACCAGTTTTGCATTGGTGTTGCTAACTCCATGGACTGAAGTGGAGTTACTCCCAATTTTCTGCTGTGTAAATGATAGGCGCATCAGTCCCTTTCTGTCTTAAACTGTTGTGTAGTGTTGTCGGTCAAAGTTCAATTGAGTCTGTGTTCTAAGCAAGAGGTGGGTGAAGAGACTTGTGTGTATATATTATCTGTATAGCACTTTGAGATCCGTGTGACTGAAATGTAAGATAGTATTAAGAGAAAAAATACTAAAATTCCACTAGCTTCACTTGGGGACAAACTGATGGCTCTGATAGGAGATCAGAAACTTTGGACAAAATTAAGGAAAGCTTGATCCTGTTTTTGACAGAGTAACCTTGGAGAGTTTCTCTTGACTGTTTTTCTCTATCCTGGGATGAAGTGACGTGAATTATTCCTTTCCCTCATCAGCATCAGTTTTTAGGATAACCCAGTTGGGTAGGACAATGACTTAAAGTGGTAACTAAGCAGAGAATATATCAAGTATTCGACCCACAGGCCAATGAAATGCAGTGTAATCATAACCAAAAGGGAGTATCATTAGTCACTGAAGGAAGGGGCTACAAGCATGCCCAGAGAAATCAATAGAAGGTCCTTGCCTAGTAACACAAATATAGCAGCACAGATGTTTATGTCTTTGCCCTTCACATACTTTGTTCTTTCTTCCTCTCCAGTCACCAGTCACCTTTTCACTTTCCTGATTCCTAACGAAGTAAAAATGAATGCATGTACTAAAAGAGACAAATCCTGCAATCTAGACCTTTGCTCAGACAAAATTCCCATCAGGTCCCATGTTTTTATTTGTTGTGAGTTCTTCTTTCTGGGTGATGATGATTTAAAACATATGTCATGCCACTATTTATCGCCATCAACTCAGTTTAGTCAAGACCTGGTCCAGCATAATATGTTGTTCAGCATAATGTTGATGTTTATAATTGTCATAGTTAGCAGTTACTATATGTTTTTAAAAATGTTTTTTAAATATTGAGATCAAATAAATGGTCCCAAGGGGCACATCAGCAAACATGCTTGTATATGGAACCCGGGGACACTCTCATCTTTTCACATGGAGTCTATTTTATTACAACTAATGATTCCTCTATGAAAGATCAAACAAGGACAGAGATTGTGATTTTGATTAACCAGGGACAAAGATTTCAGGCAGTGTTGGTTAGAATAGGGGACTGGGAATCAAGACTCTTTGGTTCCATTCCTAGCCCAGCCACTGACTTGTTGTGTGACCTCTAAAACTCTCTGTGGTTCAATTTACTCATCCATAAAATGGATGTAAAGTTATGTACCTATTTACTAGGGAGGCATAATTAATTAAAGTCTGTGAAACTTTTCAAAAGCCTTCAATTAAAGGTTCAATACAAGCAAAAAGTATTAATAATAAAAAGTTAATGAAAGATGGAAAGCTGCCACGTGTTTTCAGTATTACATGAAAGAATTGGTGGTACCTTCTGGCCTTAAAGTATATGACTTTAAGAGCCCTGAATGATGTACACTGTAGTTGGTCATTTGTTCTACCTAATCTGATATAATGTGAAGGAAAAATCTTTTCATGCTCAATTAGACTCATCCTCAAGTTGGCCCTGATTTCTTTGTACATTGGACCTTGACAAGGAGTGTCATATACAGTCCCTTGATATGAAGGCCAATAATAACCATTCGGATTCCTGCTACATGTGTGCTATTTGGAGGGGTTATAGTGGTGGGGGGAAAGATGTTTAATAGTCTAGATGCCTTATTTATGAAAACATGCTTTTAAAGAATAATAATTATAAGGAAATAGTCCATATGACCCTAGTTCAGCAGAGCAAAAAAGCATGTGTATACACACACAAACACACAAAGAAGGAGGAATATGTACAACCCTACACATGAACCGGACACATCAGGCCAATTCCTCACACAGCATATCTCAGTGTTACTCCATTGAACTCAGTGGAGCAATGTTGATTTACACCAGCTGAGGATCTATCCAGTCATGTTAACCACAAGAGGAAGATTTGTAAATGTGATGCTCACTTTGGATGCCTTCTGCTGAAGGAAGATGTCCCTCATGGCTATTTTAGAGGCTTTCCAAGGTTCTGCCTCATTGGGAAAAGCCTATTGTGAACTGACAACCCTGAAATAGTTTTTTTTTTTCTAATGACAATAAAGCTCTTAAAACTTCAGAAATGGCATGGGGAATCCTTCATTCTGCTCTCAAGATAGGAGTAGGGATAGCTCAGTGGTTTGAGCATTGGCCTGCTAAACCCGGGGTTGTGAGTCCAATCCATGAGGGGGCCATTTAGGGATCGGGGGCAAAAATTGGGGATCGGTCCTGCTTTGAGCAGGGGGTTGGACTAGATGACCTCCTGAGGTCCCTTCCAACCCTGATAGTCTATGATTCTATGGCTAACATGGCCTCCCCTCTAGTCAGAGCAAAAATGATAGGTGAACTTTTCACAAACTGCTACACGATTTAAGAGCCTAAATCCTGCTTTCAAAAGTGACTCAGGCACTTAGGAGCCCAAATCGCTACCCCATGTGTTAAACAGGCACTCCCACCAAAGCACAAAGCCTCCGAAGCTTCAGAATTGGCTACTGTCCCACATTTTGAGCATAGGCATATATATTAAGGCAGCCAGTGTCATAGAGAGTGCTCTAAACAGCCTTACCCCCTATATTCCCCTATTAGGTGATTAAACACCAATCTCATTGCCAAAAGTGGAACTGAATGCTTATGTTTTAAGATTTGGCCGCCAGACATAGTTCCTCATTCAGAGGTTTGTCCTTCAAGATGGCTGTCAGCAGTGGTATGGAAGGAGCTGGACATCTTCTAGATTTAAAGGGGCCACATTATATATGGCAGCTAATGGTTAAAAAAAATCCTTTGGTACTTTTTGCACATTATTTTACAGCTACATACAGTTTTTCTTGTGAAATATGTCTTTTAAGTCACTCACTGACAGTGGGTTTTGGCTGTTTCCATTAAACATACACACCAAACACGCCAAGAGCCGCATAGTGTTGGAATATAATGTTATTTTGAATAATATTATTTTTCACCACTCATGTCATCACTTCTTATTCCTAACATGATGTCACCACATTTACAGAATGTCCTTGCTTTTGACAGTTTTTAAGTGAGTTTGTAATAAATAAAAGTAAAGCTGGATGATGAATGTTTAAAGCTGTAATTTTTAATGCAAAATAAAAGCCCACCTTTGATGGCTCCTGGAGAGTGAAAATCCCTGGCTTTTTTTAAAGAGAAGTCTTTTTGTCCATCACTTAGAAGGAGAAATTCCTTATTCTATAGCAGCCCAGCATATGTTCAGTATAAATAGACTTCAGATATATATGCAGCCATACTGCAAACATGCATCACTTTAATGATAATAATGGCCCGGATTCTCTTCTGAGATCTGACCCCTTCTCTTCACTCGGTGACATTAAAGAGGCCACATTCTGCCAGCAAAGAATCCCACTGGCATAGCGATACTCCCTGCTGCACTTCTGCCTCATCCCCATCTCAACATAGCGGGTGCAACAGAGACAAGCTCCACCACATCAATCTTCTATTGAGGTAGTTGTCCATCTCCACCATCTCAGTGGTGAAGCTTAGAGGTGCCAGAAATAACTCTAAGCATCATTTGGGCTGGGGCTGGCTCAGAGAATCAGGAAACCAATCCAGCTCCTTGACATCCCCATCCCTTTCCTGCTCTGAGAGGAGCTGTGGTATAGGAGAGAATCTGTCCTGATATTCTAGTACAGGGGTTCTCAAACTGGGAGTCGGGACCCTTCAGGGGGTTGTGAGGTTATTAGATGGGGGGTCACGAGCTGTCAGCCTCCACCCCAAATTCCACTTTGCCTCCAGCATTTTTAATGGTGTTAAATATATTAAAAGGTGGTTTTAATTTATAAGTGTGTGTGTGTGGGGGTGCACTCAGAGGCTTGCTTTGGGAAAGGGGTCACCAGTACAAACATTTGAGAACCACTGTTCTAGTATATTAAGTGCCAAATTTCCAAATAGACAGACCTTGATCTGGTCTCTAAAATGGCGAGGTTCATTCAGTAACTTCTTACTCACATGAGCCACCCCACTGTCCACAAAGAGGCTTCTTCTCGGAGAAAGGATTATTCACTTGATCAAGGGTTGCAATATCTGGTCCTACACTTGTACTCATGAATCAGGGGCAAATTATCAGCACATTGTTGAGCTCAGGATAAGGGACAGGGTATGACCAAGTGCTGAGGCAGAGGCAGATGCAGAGAAAACTTAAGGAGAGGCTGGAGTGTCTTATCTGCTGCTTGTCTGAGTCATGGGAATGTGCTGAAGGATGGGGTAGAGGGTGTGACTGGATGAGGGGTAAGGTAAGCCAGCAGCATGCAGATGAACCTCGGAAGAGATTGAGAATGAAGCCTGATAATGGGAGGGGAAGAGGGAGCTAGTAGACTGCCTAACAGGAATTGGACTGGATGCTGGAGATGGTAGTGAAAAGTAAGAGAAAGGCACTAGATGGATAGCAGACCTGCATCATTCTCAGCAGATGCAACAGAAGTTCATCGGACCTACAACCTCACACATGTACTGTCAAGGGCACCTGTGCCACAGATTCCTGTTATCCACTGCTTTGAAAGTTGTATGAGTGAGGTGACTGAGCAAGATGGCTGTTGCCTTCCACTGTTCTAGCCTGGATAGTGGGGCCGTTGTGGCTGAATAAGTGGAGGGAAGCCACATGTGGAGAGCATGTTTGCAGTTCCACATTCTTAACACCTTCATCAGTGGTTCACAGGTTCCACTACTGGGGAACACAGAGCATTTGCTTGTGGATCAAATGCTGTGAGTAAACAGCTTGGCCACACCTTTGTGAGTGTGTTTGCATGGCAGATGGGCCTGGAATTAAATTTGCCTATGGAAGTGGCTAGGACCAAAAAGTGAATTAAGTTAACTTTTTAGGGGTTTTACAGAAATCTAGGGGGCAAAGTATTTCTACATTTACATTCAAGGATCAAATATAAATCTAATAATAATTACATGTGTTATTCAGTATTGGTATTTATTAATTCTGTAGACACTTTCCAAACATATAAGAATACCCAGTCTCTCCCCTGAAGGTAGGGTGACCAGATGTCCTGATTTCATAGGACAGTCCTGATTTTTGGGTCTTTTTCTTATATAGGCTCCTATTACTGCCCTACCTCCTGTCCCAATTTTTCACATTTGCTGTCTGGTCACCCTACCTGAAGTGCTTACACTCTGAAAGACATACAATGGGGAAAGGGTATATATAGCATTCACGCAGAAGGGTCAGATTGATGCCTGGCACACACACTGATAGTTTCATGGGTTTTGTTTATTTGGTTAGGGGTTCTTTTTTTATAATAAACTATTCCCAAATGCCCTCCTGCCTAATGAGTATTATCTGGTTAATTTCCCGTAGGCTTCAATGCAGAAGCAGGTCAGTCGGTTTAATTATCAACTATGGAGACATGAAGGAACTTGAATCAAATGAAATATACAACAGGTTTGTTTTTTTCTTGGAGCCCTTCACACTAACAAAAATATCTCTTAAAAGAATAGATTATCTCTTCTGTGGCTTTAAAAAGATACAATTCCTACCCAGCAAAATAATGATGACATTCTTGTCCAATACACACAGTACATTTACTCTCCATAATAACAGTCAGAAGAATCCAAAGACAGAGGAAAAAGAGAGACAGACCTATAGGATTTGTGTACCAGCCACCCCTAAGTCTATTTGTTTTTAGCAGTTAAACTGACTCCCAATACTGTCAATTAATCATTGAACTGACCCCACATTATGCATTGTGAAGTTTCAAGTCTAAAAATCCATATGATACCACTCAAGCCCGTGGCATCTGCATCCCTGCAACAGAAATGGCATGCAACACTTACTTCCATCGATTGGATCACTCAATGGGAGTTTTTTTGGCACAAGAGAAAAGTTTTCTTTTCAAATAGGCTTTTTCTGTGTCCTAGATAAAGTGTGATGGAGGCTAAATAAGCAAAAGTGGGTTGCCATGCCTCCCAAGTTCCCTATTTTGTTTTGTTTTTCTGGGAGTTATTATTGGCAAGTCTTTATGCGGAGATAGGCATGTAGAAGCAGCATTCATAAGGAAGGAAATCCAATTAATTTTGTTAGAAATCCAATAGTCTCCAAAGTGAACATTCACTTCAACCACAAATCTGCAAGGTTATAGAGCTGTTAAGACACTAGGAGCATCTACACAGCAGAAAGATTGAGCTTACGCTCAGTGCAGCCAGAGTGATATCTGTAATATCCCACAGAAATCCATTGAGAACACTTATGAAAGTGCAATATCCTTTAAACGTAACCTTGGTAATGAAAGGAAAGGGCTCCCATTCCTAAATAAAAACAACAAGCCCCGACAGGTCAGAACTGATACCAGCATTTGCTGCTGCCTGAAACACCCGCTCTGCTTGGAGTCAGGCAGGAGGTTTTATTATTTTTAACCGTTGGGTTATTGTCCATCTTGAAGGATGGGAGATTTTTTTAGGGGAATCAATTAATAAATAATTTTTAAAAAGCTTACTGTCATTTCAGACGTCTTGATAAAATATCTGAGGGGTGGGGGGCGAATGAACAAAGGAAGCTGAAAGAAGAAAGCAGAGATCAGAGGCTCATTTCAGAGAGCACAGCTCAGAAAGCCCTGAACTGAGGGTTCTTTATGTATAGCACCACACTGAGTGACAAAATGGTAGCTGTCATAATGTGCCAGTTAACATGTCCAATATGAGCCGATCGTTTAGTGTCCCCTGGGATTAGAAGACAGAAACATGACAAAGAACAAAGAACTTGGATCAATAATGCTTGGGGAAATAAGACAGAGAAGGTTATTTACTCTGCATTGATCCGTTGCTGCAGTCGCGTAAACTTGGCCTGTTTTTCTTTTGTTAACCTTTAAGCTTGAGTATACTCACAAGCAACTAGGGAGCCAACTAACAGGTGTAGATTAAGGATCGAAGGAGGTCACAGTACCTCTGTCACCACTAGGCACCCATGTAACAACATCCCTGAAGAAATTTAAACATCAATAGCTATAATAAGGGCAAATTTATCAAGCTTGGCCTACTTTTGCTGGGAGCCTGGTTGTGTCCAGTCAGTTTGCCCTTGCTAAAGCTCAATTGATTCGGACATTCTTTTACTAGAGTTGATTATCAATTGTGACACAGCAAATTTGTTAGCTTCCAAGCGCTGAACTTGCTATTGCCATTGGAGCCTCTGAAGTGAAAACACCTGGACTTGCTTAATTTTTACCCATGCTGGGGTGGGGGGGAGGGGAGGTAGGTGCAAAAAAAGAAGAGTGCTTTGATGATCTTTTCCTAGGTAGCTGCTTCACAGGAGATATCTGCACTTTGCAGCAGGAACATCTGGACTGCCGTATTTGGGGGTGGGGGGAATAATTAGGAACATGAAGGAAATATGAACACAAAGAAGATCATTTTGAGGAAGGGAAATGGGCACAGAGTTCTGAGCTCAAAATTTGCCCCAGCTCTAACATGTGATAAAATGGGAACTATGGGGAAAAGATGGCTCAGGAGTTTGCTAATAGGACATGGAACCTCCTCCTTTATTTAAGCTCCCCAGTATGAATTTGACCAGCTCCATATCAGACCTGTTTCAATTATTCATTGTGAATAAGAATATTCATTTCAAATGTATCCCTTTATTCCATTTGTCAGATGTTTCTGAACAGATCCCGATTTAAGAAAATTTGATTTGTTATTAATAGATAGAACTGTTGGGAAATAGCTTTCCTGTCCCAGAAAAGTATTTGAGATTTCAAAAAACAAAATTCCCATCCCAAATAGGGCCGAAATGTGGAAATCTGAAATATTTTTGCAAACTGACAAACTGGAAAAAAAAACTGGTTCGGGTCAGTCAAAACATGTTGCTTCAATAATTTTTAAAAAAATTCATTTAAATTAGACCATTTTAAATTTTAAAAGAAAACTACTGGCTCAAATTTCAAAACAAAACATCAAAATGAAAAGGGAAACTGGATTTTTTCATTTTGAAAAGTTTCCATAATTTGACCTTTTTTTTTTCAACTTTTTTTCTAGTTGAGAAATTTGTTGAGACTGATCCTTTCCTGTGAATGGTTTCCATTGTGATTAATCATTTTTCAACAGGAAAACAGTTGGCCAAAAACTTCCCGACCAGCTCTGTTCATATGATATTTCCTGAAGCATCATTTTCACCGCATGGGGTTGTTCCCAAACTGTTTACTTTGACTCCTAATAATTATTAGCTATTCATTGTCTTGTGCTGTGTGGTTTGTTACCTAAGTCATATGGATTTGTTCCTCTTCCCTGGTTGGGCAACAGCCTTTTTAAACAGGAAAATGAATGATGGGTAATAGTGAATGATACATTTTACAGTAAGACTATTCAGATAAATAATCATTCATGCTCAAGTTCATAGAACTTTCTTGAATTTCTGAACATGTTCACCAATACCCAGTAGTTGTGGTGATTAAAGTATGTATGCATGGTGAATTATAAGACCTCACAAACTGCAGTGGAACAAAGCCAACTAATCATTAATGAATATATTTGTTCATCTGGTTTTTAGTTTTTTGTTTAATCAGCTATAGGCAACAGTACCCAAAAGTCATTACTATCGGATGGCTGTTTGGTGTTGTATGTAATAAGAATTCATGTACGTAGCCTACTCCTAGTGGACATTTTATAGAATACTCACTGTCACAGCTGGTGCTCATTGGTCCCTTGATTGGCAAATCCAGAATTTGGAACGGGAACAGAGAAGGGCTTCTAGAAGGAATCCCTCCTGATCACAGTTAAAATCTATCGCTATGTGGCACAGCTGGGAGCAAAGCTTGTACTTACGCTGTCTAGGTTGCCTTATGCATAAGGGACTTTGGCTCTGGGGTTATCAATATGGCAGTTAGGAAACCATAAATTGAGTTAAAATATGCCTCAAGTTTCTTTCTGTATATATATAACTCTGAGACAAAATGAGAATCAGAGAGTGAAAATCAGATTTTTCTTCTCTTGCAGAGATGGAAATAGGTTGTTTGCATCTCTTGGCATGGAAAGATTCAGTGTGTGCTCCTTGCCCCATAGATGTGTGGTGGTACTTAAGAGCACAGGAGGGGGAAGGTAGCAGCTTTTAGAGCACCAGAAAGGACAATAATGTGCATCGGACCAGGCGCGTAAGCAGAGTGCGTGAAGGCAGTTCTCCTATGAAATCAATCTAGGGCAGAAAAGAAGCCACTGACAGTCTGCTTCTCGACTGGGATAAGCACAGCTCTGCACAGTTTGGTATTAACCAAAACCGTTCACCAGCTAATGGCCATTCGGTCCCTCTGTGAAATGGCTTAGTGGTCTCTCAGCTCTGCTGAATTCTAATAAACACCATTCCACTTAGCAAAGATTAGCATGCTCTGCCCAGAGGCCATGAGTGAGCATGGAGAATGAATGACCCTTTTGCCCCTTGAGTGGCCCTGCTAGGTCAAGGCCCAGGTACAGTGAGGGGCCAGTGTGAGAGAAAATGTAAGGGCTTCAGTCTCCTGGGCTGTTTGTCCTGCACTTTAAAGATTTCATTGGAGCTGTGCTGATTTACAGCCAAGGATCTGGTCCTAACGGCCAAACGGTGTCTTTAAGGCATCTGTCTGTATAGGAAGCTTGGGTAGGAAATGTGCCTTATGTAGGCACCGATCCTCCCTGAGCAACTTAAGCTTGGACCCTCAGCTGCTCCAAGTTCATTCACAGCACATCCTGGTGTTGCTGGCACCCAGTGCCGAGAGGCTGAACAACAGCTTGAGTGGTTTGTTACCCGGTGTGCTACATTTAATAATTATAACGGGGTGGAGAAGCAGAAAAGTTTATTTGCAGCTGCAAAAAGGTACAGGGAGAATAAAATTTTAAATTTTGCATAATAGAGCAGGAAGTTACACAGGCTTTTATACAAATACCTTCCAGTTTGCTAGAATGCACTCTAGGGGCGTACACCGTGCCCTAACCTCTGAGCTCTGTCCCTGTCCCATACCTACAGGGTAACTCTGGGCGTTCCCAGGTTCCAACAGAGCATATAATTTGGATTTTAAAAGGATTTTATTTTATTTAAGGGACCGGTTTTTTACCGTGGCCCTGCAACTGCTCCTCCCCCACGTCTAAGGGACCGGTTTTTCACCGTGGTCCACAACAGCTTCTTCACTATATGAGTGCGTTGCACCGTTGTGCCCTCTGGGGTCGATTAAATCGCGTCTCCTCCGAGGCCCCCGATGAACTCACCGGTGCGCGCTGGGCGTCGGTTCTTGCCGCAATCCTTGACCTCCAGGAGGGGTCCGGGCAAGGCTAAATTGCAGCCTCGAGCCCACCCAGGGACGCCAAAAGCTGTTGCCGGCACCCAGTGCCGAGAGGCTGAACACCAGCTTGAGTGGTTTGTTACCCGGTGTGCTACACCCAATAATTATAACGGGGTGGAGAAGCAGAAAAGTTTATTTGCAGCTGCAAAAAGGTACAGGGAGAATAAAATTTTAAATTCTGCATAATAGAGCAGGAAGTTACACAGGCTTTTATATATTTTTTTAGCATATTTATTTAATAGCAAGCTGCTTTAAATATTTATATAGCTAGCCAATCCAGTTCCCAGCTAGTTTTTTAATTTTTTATATTATTTATTAAACTATATATAAAGCTGCTTTATTTAGCATTGTTTTTTTATATTTTTTTTGTTTAGCTTTGCTTAGTTTTAGGCAGTTTAACTCTGCAACATATTGTTGCAGATTTTTAATATAACTGCTGTGTGTGCCTTCAGGCGGGGGGGCCAAGAACACTTGGGCCTAGCACGCAAAGCTGCTGCAAGTGCCTCCAGGCAAAAGCCAAAAACACAGGGGCCTAGTGCAAGGGGGCTTCATTGACACTCGTGGTCTTTTATCCCCTCGAGTTACCTAGTGGCCATGCCCCAGTGTTCCCAACACTGGGGTGAAGGAAATGTGATGGCAGCTCTGAGGCTAGCCTGGTACTGGGCAAGCCTCCAGAACAAATTAGAGCAACCTCAGGGCTTTTCTAACCATTCCATTCTTCTGGCCCATGTTCACAGCATTTTACTCTGCTCCCACACTGACATGCCTCCTTCCTCTCCATACCTTATACAATCCACCCCCTGCACTGGGTCTAGGAGCAGGTAACACAAAGCTGGATATGCTGACTTTACGCCAGCTGGAGTTTTCCCGAAGATGGCCTGGTTTAGCTCAGGCCAAGCATCCGACGCCCAGTGCAAGGGACGACAGTCCTGCCTTCACTATCATTTAGGATGCTGAAGCCTGCTCCCTCCAATGTGCCCATCCCACTCTGAGCAGTCCCTGTGCACCTCCTCTGAGCAACTGTGCATGGTCCTAAACTCACTTCAGATTGGTAAAATAAACCCAAACATGCATGATTCTTAACTCAGCCAGACAAAGGGGATGCTTCCACTGTGCTCTACAATCTGCATTCATTTTCAGTGGCAGGTGTGTTGCCATGTCATTTTGAATGGCCTACAGGAAAATTGAGCTGTCCAACTGAGCACAACACAAACCCTCTGGCCATGTCAACAACCTGCAAAACATCAGAAGATGCATATTGCTAAGTGAAATGTTGACCAACACAGGGTGCAAGGGATTGGTCACATTTACAAGGCATGTCATTACAACTGGATCCTGTGCACCCAGTTCTATTTTCCACTGGCACAAGGCAAACGATGGCAACTGTCATTCAGAACAGAGTAATAAACCAATACTGTTAATATAAACAAGCAAATCACCCGTGGTGGATTGATGGGAGGAGAAATCCAAGTGGAGGTCCTGTCCTGGAATGACAGAAGATGTTACAGCAAGTTCGGACAGAGGGGCATTGACAGGATTGTGTCAAGGGCAACTTCCATGGTGCTTAGTCACACACGAGCCTGATCCAAAGTCCAGTGAAGTCAGTGGAAAGGCTCTGAGTGATTCCGATGGGATTTGGATCAGGTTTTCTATTAAGCAATAGCCAGGGTTATTACAATGAAAAATAACATCCAGGTATCCTCTCAAAAAGGGACAAGAAGGGATAAAAAAACAAAAGAATCTTCCCCGCCCCGACATGCTGCAATGCATATGCTAAAAATCTCCAAACCTCTCACACATTGTTCTGCAGCCAAAAGTAAAAAGCCCATGATCGTACATTAAGACACCACGTTTCCTGGTTCCTGGTGCTAGCAAGTGTGCCTCACCCAGAGGCCTTGTCCATTCTGACCCCTTCACTTGTATTGGCCAGTTGGCTGCTTGGCTCCTTTCCCAGCAGTCAGTGCTCTCCAAGCTTGACATCGATCATTGCTGTAGTCAGGAAGATGGCACTTACCTGATGGGGTAGGCAGAAGCTCCCTCTCTTACCATATGCTGGGAATTGTCAGTGGACACTCAAAGCCAAGACTGGCGATTTTTCATGCCAGGAAACAGGCCTTTTCCATAGCTTGCCAACAAAACAAAAAGCCGCCTTTTTGCAAATTAAGTTTCCTACTGAGCAGTTTTATTGCAAGCTGGGTGGCACTGGGAACTATAGGTCACTGTTTCCTTTGGCTTCTGGAGACTCAGAGAGCAGACAGTGAAAAAAGAGCCACTATGACGGGTAAAAATATGAAAGGAAAAAGAAAAGGGCATGCACTGTTTCCCTACAGAAACCTAGGATTTATCATCCCCAATTGGACCATTGAGCCATTAAGTCTAGTATCTTGCCTCCAACAGTAGACAACCCCCGATGCTTCCGAGAAAGAGGAAAGTATAATGATCTGGGTCAATTGTGGGAACCAGTGATCAGTTTAGCTGCTGAAGCATGACATTTGATTATTTCTATCGTAGACCTAGGTTGCAAATGGAGCCCTCCCTCTTTTCTCCTGCCCACCCATCTCACCTGAGCATGGGGCATCAATAAACACAGTGCTTGTGCTACCTGCATGCACAGCTCAGGGAAATGTTAGCCTCACCAGCCATGCCAGGCAAGGCTGGGAGTCATGTCATGGCCCTGCCCCACTTCTGCACCAGCTGGTGGAGTGAAGCAGGCATGGAGGAAAGTCACCTCCACAAAGGAGACACAAGAGTCGGATTTGCTGTATAGGTAGAATGATTCTGAAATTGGTACTGGTCGGGTGACTTTGCCACCCTCCCTAGCCGGGCTGTGACTTCTAATGCCACAGTGGAGCTTGTAGCTTTCATGACTACAGATGTTATTACTGGTTATAAGATAATCCTTAAAATGCTGCTATTATCCTCCAGGTTTGAGGTCATTCCTGATAATCCCCAGCTTCACAAAAGCATATGATTTACCCTATCAGATCAGACCACGGGTCCAGCACGTTCAATATTCTGCCTGTGGCAGTGGCCAAAGGAAGACAGACATCCTTAGAATGCATCTAAGCATTGGACAGGGATGGGGTGGGAGGCTTGGGGATGGGGTGGCTTCTGCAGTGCTGAGCAGATCCTGTAATCTGACTCGGTGGAAAAGTCCATCCTCAAAGGATCCCCCTCCCTTTTCAGAAATGTCTCGTCTTTTCTTTCTTCTCCTATTTGGCTGTGGAAGGGGGAAAAAAGGAAGGAGAAAACATTTCCAAATACAGAGTGGAGAAACCTCCTTTGAATCACAAATTGCATGGAAAGACCTTTTTCTTCCAGTGAGGGAGTGGAGTTGAAGCATTGAAAATCCAGGCCAAAGGATTACTTCAAATTTCTTCCAAGGCATGAAATCTTTAAAAAGAGAAAGGTCTATTTTGTATTATTCAGCCATTCTTTTTTTCCCTTCTTCTTCTTCTTCTTCTTCTATGAGAAGTTCTGATTCTTTTTTTTTTCTCCTAAAGTGTTTATTACTCATAGTCTTACACACACTCCCACATACACAAACTACAGAGCTCTTTTCGGAAAGAAAATCAGGCCAGCTCTTCAAAAATGTAAAAAAGATCTTTTGCTAAAATAATCTCAAGGTCAGTTTTGGGGGTCTTTAGGTTTCTATATTCAGTCCAACCACGTTTCATGTCGCTGCTTTGCTTGCTTAACTTACTAGAAACTTGGGCACAATTCTGCTTGTGTTGGCAGTTTTAAGGTGTGGATTCATGCAGGCTATTTACAAGATGCCAAGGGATGTCAAATCCTGAACATGTGTTTTTGTCCTACAGTCATTCTCTGACAGCAGAAATAGTCTGCAGCTTATCAGATCCATTTGCTGATATTTAACATCTTTTTTTTTTTTCTGACAAAGGTTTGGGGTGAGATGAATTTTAATGTTTCTTCTTGCTGAAGCTGACAAAAAAAAAAAGCTTTTATACATTTGGCTCTAACTTAGAAAGAAACTGGAGTTTTACATTTAAATGCAAAGAAGGCCAATTCCATTTTATTACAAAACTCCCACCTGCTCCTCCCCACCCCAAAGATGCTGTTCTGTTTGTTTTGTAACACTCAGTATTCTCTAGTCACTGAACTGAATTAAGATGCACAATCACTTAGGCACAGATTCTCAAAGGTATTAAAGTGCCTTCCTCCCATAGGAGACAGGCACCTAAATTCCTTTGAGGATTTGGGGCCTGGGGACAGACATCATAGATTTATGATCTTTTGGGGAAGAGAATGTGTCTATACTATTCAATCAGTTCTACCATAAACATAAATTAAAAGTCTGATTGTGAATTTTCATAGATAAAAGTGCCAGAATTGGGATCATATGATTTTGCAGAAGTTTCACATCTGAAAAATAACACCAAAAGTGTGTTAATTAGCATTGTTTAAAGGATTCAGTCATCTGAGCAGGGAGCAGAAACAATATCATAAATAGGCCCAATGGCCTGTGATGGGTTTTTAGATGGGGTAAGATCCAAGTTACCCGGGAAAGAATTTTCTGTAGTATCTGGCTGATGAATCTTGCCCATATGCTCAGGGTTTAGCTGATCGCCATATTTGGGGTCGGGAAGGAATTTTCCTCCAGGGCAGATTGGAAGGCCCTGGAGGTTTTTCGCCTTCCTCTGTAGCATGGGGCACGGGTCACTTGCTGGAGGATTCTCTGCTCCTTGAGGTCTTCAAACTACAATTTGAGGACTTCAATAGCACAGATATAGGTGTGAGGTCTTTTTTAGGAGTGGTGGGTGAAATTCTGTGGCCTGCATTGTGCAGGAGGTCAGACTAGATGATCATAATGGTCCCTTCTGACCTAAATATCTATGAATCTATGAATCATCTCGTGCTCAGTCAGCCAATATTAGCAAATAATGAATAGTCAAATTGAGCCGTTTGATAAGAACCTATAGGCTCTCAGATACTAGGTAAGATTTTTAAGGTAATACGGTGCTACGTAATTGTAGACAAGGAGAGCTGGATTGCTGGATATCTACTTGGTGAACAATTTGTGTCTCATGAATACCTTTGCATGACTAGTTTTTCAAAAACATTTGCTAACCAAAAAATTGGCATTTTTTGTGACTACTAATCACAGCCAATACTTTGACAATGTTTAATATGCAGGGCACCATTAGAAGGTACAATGCTATATATACTTTATTATAACAATAGATTTGTCACCTCTGTTCTCTTCAGGCATCGTTCTATTTTGAGCTATTTTTCTCCACTAACCAACAACATCAATTTCTATATGTTTCAGCACATCCAGTACTGTGAGATCCTGCCTAGAGCTGTTATACAGCAGAAATGAGTAAACAGACCCTGTGGCTAGTTTTGCCTCATACTCAGCATCAGGGGTGAACCCAAAAGTTTGGACACATAGTTGAACCCTCTCCAAACAGCTTCAGTTTTGCAAAATTAGGATCATGAACATTCTTGGTGTGTGGATTACCCTGATTACCCCTGAAGATCAAGCTTTCTTGGGAGGTTTCCAGTTATTCTTGCTTCTGGTCAGATCAGAAATCCTGTAAGTGATTTTAGCTCCTTCGCTTCTGGATCCAGTCTTTGGCAGTCAGAGCACAGGCAGAGGAAAATGAAAAATAAATAGTTTTTAATAAGTGCCATCTACATTTTTTGAATGTCCAAAAAATTCTTTAAGGCTTTTCAGCAAGCTTTTGAGACGGTTCTAATTATAGCGGAACTAGTTTTAAGACTGTGGCTTGGCACTGATCGTTCAGCTGACTTGAACTCCTACCCCCTGGACCCATAAGCTAAACAAAGGTCAAAGCAGATGGGGCCTTGAAACCAAGGTGGGGCAGAGATCTCCACTTTTTTGCTGTTTCATCTTCTGATGCTAATCCGTGCCAGACATCACCCTCGTCCCTCCTGGAACCTTGCCTTTGGTTCTCTTTCTATTCCACTGGGCCACGTCCTTTACTTTCTTAGCAAATAAGGCAAATGACCCCTTTGCTGGCTCCACATATGCTGTTAACAACACTGGTTTTATTTCAGCAAACTGCGTGTGGATGGTTTAGGCAGGTGCCAGAAAAGTGGACCCCCCACGAACCCAGAAAAGACCACTGTGCCTCGCCACAGTACCAGCGTGAATGGCAGCCGGCTTCTCCTTGGTTATTGAGCCGAGCAGCTGTGTCACGTTCGGTTAGTTTACATCATGATCTAAATCAACCATGAAGGATGAAGATGCATCAAAGGAAAAAAAAACAAATAAAGTGATGTGATGCATTCAAACAAACTATTTGACACACTCTGTGTTGGGGTTAAATCCCAACTGATTAGTGTGGTCATGGTCAAGGAAGTGGCTGTATGGACTTGTTCCTAGGAAGGCGACTATAGTCTAAGAGAGGAGAGGCGTATCAGGCTTTATGAATTGATGTTTGTACTATTATTCTTACCCTTTTTCATCTTATCCCTGTCTCAGGCTCTCTCTTATGCTCCTGAACAAATCCTTAGTCCTTTCCCCAGATTAGCGGTGTAAGTGGGGAGAGGAGAAAGGGTAGCTACACACTTAAACACGTGGACTACATTAAACAGAATAAGGCTAACAACTGATATAACGGGTTAAAAAGGGAATAAAACCTCAGTTCCAGTGGCAGACTCCATTTCAGCTCAGAGTTTGGCTCTAAGGCAGTGCTTGGGCCTGATGAGAAGGATTTACAAGGATTTGTAATGAAGGCTCTGCAGAATTGCTTCACCTCTGGCACACCAGGAGATCCCCTCTCCCCACCCCCCAACTGAAGCAGTGGTTGATGGAAGGAAGGGGAGGGGGGAAATATAAACAGCTGAAGGAGTCAGTTTGGCTGAAGTTTGTGGTCCCAGACCATTTCTTCCATTGAAAATAACGCAAAAGGTCAAGGATAGTGAGGTTCCCTCAGAATCAGGTTCTTCCCGGTTTTAATTTAAGCCTGTGATGATAAATGCTGCTGGTTTTATCATCAGGTGTTCAGATATGGTCATGATGATTGTTGTAGATATGCATCCACAAAGAAAGAGATAGGCAGACGGCTTGTTTCTGTTTTTGGTGACGTGTATGTTTGTTTGCTTTTTAATTTCATAAATGGGTAATTTACTCATGAAACTAGCTCCCTTAGGCAACTCCTGTCTCACAGACTGTGTGCCAGTTGGCAGACATACCAAAGTTAAAGTAAGGCCTCAAGGAAAAGCTCAAGTAACTCAGTAAAGGGGCAGGGGGTGGTCAAAATGGCCACTTTTGTGCAGAGGCACAGGGCAGGGGGGAAAACTGGTATGATTCTGGCCTTTTAATCTTTAAATCCTGGCTAGTCCGAGTAGTTTTCTTTTCAGGCCCTGAGCTGACACATCTCGTAAGACACATCTCAGCCAAACCCCATAACCAACATAATATATAGCAGAGGAGGAAATGTGACAGCTGGAAGGGAATTCGGGGGGTTTCACTGTGGATTCAGCAGCTGCTAAGCAGGGTTGAGGGGTGAAAACCAGTGCATATGGGTCGAGGGTTCATAAAGAAGTAGGTGTTCAAAGTGACCCCCTCCCAATCTTGAAAGTGGGCTCTGTAGATTGTAAGTGCATGTGGGGGAAAGGTGCTGACACTGTGGGGCCTTGCCCAAAGCACAGCTCTCTTCCCAATGTATTCTGTACAAGTGCCTAGGGCCTGTCCTACATTTAGACCCCCGCTGACTTCAAAGGGTTCTGGAGGAGTCCCCATATAAGTCCTTGTCCCTGCAGCTGGAGCTCACTTGCTAAAAAACATTGTCTCCTGACTTACATGTCTCACTTCTGTGAGGGCTTCGGGAGGACAGCAGTGACAGAATCTCACCCCAGCCAACTTCAATAGAGCGCAAACCATATGGGAAGGGACACTCAATCCGCATGAGCAGAAAACAACATTGTGCAGTCACGATTTCAGTTTGTTTTGCACTGACACAGCTTCTTAAGATAAAGGATTAAACGTTGTTGTTGTTCTTGTGTTTAATGTCAGCCACGCAAGCTCCTGCTTGATTGGCGCAGGGAGATTGTCCTGGATTTGGGGGGCTATAGCCCTAAATGCCTGCCTCCCATAATACATTTGAAAAGTGTTTTTCTCCCCCCATTGAGGGACTTTGCTGCTGGTAAGAGGTGTCAGAGTGGCAGTTCTGGAGAATAAGGTCTCTATTTATGCACAGCCAAAGAACAGCATGGGCAGCAGCAGTGCAAACTTCCTCTGCAGTGTTCTGCTTCCCTTTGCCAGTGGGATTTGCTCCTGATCTAGGGGTGGGGATGGAAGTTCAGTTTCCATGCCCCTCAGCCTTTCTGCGGTGACCGCCAATGGAAGTGGTTTGTACCACTTAAAGCATGATGCACCTCTGTGGTGTTACATGTATATATTCCAGGGGCAGCACTGTGTTTTGAGGAACAGTTCTGAGCAAGAAGCGCTGTATAAGCTTCTCCACCCCAGGAGCAGCTCCAAGAGGCATTAGAGGTATCTCTGAGTCACAGTTCCTTTTCTTCTTCCGCTGTGTTTCCAGGGAGTAGTAATTTGCTGCCAGCTTGCACCACCAGCAAGTGACTATCCCACCTGTGCTGGCCCGCAAGTAGGGGGAGTGGAACCAAAGCTCTGTCCATTTCCTGCTCATCTGCTTAGGTATACTAAACAGGGCTGGAACATCCTGCATGCTCATTCCCAAGGCCCAGGTAGCCCGTGTAGGGGAATCTCACTCCCCTACATGGGTGTGCAGTCCACGTCACAATCTGGCCCACACTGAATAACATGTTGGGATCTGGGAAGAGACCACCAGCTCATCACCCCAGTGAGTTTCCAGAATGGGTAATAGTGCCAGGCAGCCTGATTCTGAGCAAAGGGAGTACTTACAATCCACAGTGGAAAATTTGGTCATGTCTCATCTTTTATTAAAAGTTTCAGACGTGGAGGCAGGGAATGTGTAAGCCAAATACCTCTCTCTTTCCAAGCACAACACATACTTTCCCTTCTTTCTTCAAATGCGGTTCCTTTCAAATCTCCATGGAGAACAATACAGTAATCAACCCTCACAATCTAATTATGCCCTTCCCTTTACAAAAAGACTCATATTCTTAAATAACACTTCCTGGCAGCAAACAGCTTTGTGGCTCACATTGAAAGAGAGGGGGAAACAATGCAACCCAACCCACATATCTTCAGATCATTAATGCTCAGGGAATTGGGTACGGAATCCTTTCTTAGCCTCATCACTGATGAAAATAATACTTACCCTAAAGCACTTGGCTGCCTTCACGTACCGTCCACAGACAATAATCTAATCAGTGAACGATTCTCATTTTGTTGATCATTTTCCTGTGAATTGTTCCAGCAGTGAAAAAAAAATTATAAATAAATAAGGAACCGCTTTTGCTGGGAACACAAAGGCTGGGCAAGAGTTCATTCCTTGGCGTACAGCTGCTAGTCATGATTCTAACTTTCCTCCCCACTGGGTCAACTATCAACCTGAGGTTCAGTAGTTTAAAGAAGGGCCTTCGCATTCAAATCTTCTCCCCACCCCTCCCCAGAGGCATTCCATAGTGTAAGCAAAGCCCCAAAGCACCTAGGTTCAGCAAAAGCTCCTGGCCTACATGGGATCTTCCTTTTGACTTTTGCTATAGGTATGTGATTTTATTTTTAATATAAAGATTTTTTTTCCCTCGTGGAGTACATTTCAGCCCCAAAATATATGATATGTGCTGTATTTGGTGCATGCTTCCTCAGGCAAACCAAGGGATCTGTAAGTGGTACTATTTTTCCTATCAGCCCTGGAGAGTAGTGTGGCAGCCCTGTGTGTTATTAATGGATAAAATCTGAGCAGCAGCCAACCCCAAGGTGAACCCTATGCATTTAAAACATTTCATCAGACAGCTAAGTATTTTTTTTTCCTTCACTACAGAGGATATCTCTACTGCCACCACTCAATAGATCCCGATAGAAGAGAGCAATAGCCGAACTCACTAATGTGAAAATTGATAGTATGAGCTCTCCAATGAAATATAAACAGCTCTGTGTTTCTTAAGTGTCAATATCACGGGGGCTGGGCTGGCAAGGCGGTGTGGTGGATTAACCCTAGAATTATCTAGGAGGGGGAAATGGTAAATGGAAAATCTTTGTCCAATCAGCCAGCCACAAGAGTTCACTTCTGAGGTGAACAAGATGGTCTGTTGTTTACTCCCAGATGCTGGCAGCTGGAAACCTAGGTAGAGTTTATGACTCCCAATATTGGAATATTTCTGGAGGTTGGAGGAAGGGTGGCAAGAGGGAGGTTAGGCCAGAGCTGACACCTCAAGAAAAGGGAGAAAAATAATGGAGGGAGAATTATATGAGAATTGGGAATCCAAATTTGCAGGATTACTCTGGTGATAGGTACAGATGCAAGCCTGTACACCCTGAGTCCAGCCAGCTACAACTCTGGTATCTAATTGCATTTATTAGAACAGCAGGTTATTCCCGAGGTGAAAACTAAGAAACATGAAGCAAGAATCCTCTGCTGAATTAGATCTGAGACCTTGCACACTCATTCCCTCTCATGGAAGCACTTGGTATAACTATGGTGGCTTCTTGAAGGAGACACTGCCAGGTTATCATTCAAATAGTTCTAAAGGTCAGATTTCCTTATCTGTTTTATTAACAGCACCCACATTTGTTAAACTTGAAAGAATTTTACTTTTCACCCTCTTTTTTATTTCTGCTCTAAAAACAGGCTCATCAATTTCACATTTGTTTAGCCTCACTTTCACCTTCTGGTTCCCATACTTCAGCAGAATGTTTGAGTTGCAAACACTCCAGGGAAATGTCATACCTTGAAAAAAAAATTGTTTGCATGAAAGTTTTAAAGAATATTTATGTTGACAGGCTTTTTTTTTTAACTAATTTACTAATGAATTTGGGGGGCTTAAATTGACTTGACACTCTTCCTTTAAGGAAAACAAACAAAAAAATTATCTGTATTATTTCTCAGGGGCACAAGCCTTAACAATTTTTAAATATCAAGCTTATTTAAATATGGGCACTCCCAAATAGATAGCCAATAAATCCAGTGCTGATTCAGGAAGGAGGATAAAAAGAATACAACAACACACAGCCACACTATAAATCATCAAAATGCCACTAAAAAAACCCATCCACCCATATATATATATATATATATATATATATATGTATTGTATCAAGTACTATTCTTGTCTATGTTGCTGCGGACTTGGACTTCTTATCTTGAGTTTCTCTTCTTATTTACTGAATTTTCAATCTGCCTGTTGAGGCTTAAGGACCCTTCTACTTATGACTCAAACATGGAATCAAAGCACGCAGGAGAGGATCATACCTAAGTTGATGGTCCTTAACCCTGAGCTGGCATACTGAAGAGTGAGTAAACAAGCCAAAGAAGACTCAAGATAAGGTGCTGGAGCAGCCACAAGAAAAAGAGAAGCACAAAACATGAGGGAAATCACTGAGCAGCATGGCAATTGATGTGCACAAATTACCTTTCCTACAAACCCTCTCAAATAAGCACATAGATTATAAACCACTTGCATGCACATTCTTTCCATACAAAGGTGGGGGAAAGGGACATAATCTAGCCACAAATCAGCCAGAAAATTCCCCACTGGAGGAAATTCCTTCTAGTGAAAATGTGCAGCTGGCAAACCCTGGATTTTTTGCCCCTCCCAACTGTCCAGCATAGGAGTTGTGTTAGGGTTCGGAGACGGTATATTGGAGCTCCACTCCATTAGTCTTCCAGTGGTACGGAGTCCAATAAGATCTCAACATAAGTGGCAAAATTTAGAGCTGCCTGGCGGGAGCTCTGAGATGTGCTTGGGTTGAGGCCAGCCATCAGAATCAGGGCATCATAACTGGGTCCCTAACACCTCACCCCTCCTGCAACTCCTGTTCTGGCTCAGGAGATAATCTGCTCCAAAGTGCTTTAGCCTGTCAATCTTCAGATTTTCCCAGCCAAACTGTAAGTAAATTCCATGTGAATCGAACAGCTCAAATTCTGCCACAGGCTTTGAAAGCTAGGGGTAAATAATAGAGTAGAACAAAATTTTATAACGGAAGTGAGAGCTTGCAAGACGCTGCTTTGTCAGGTTGGAATATGGTCAAAAAACCAGTTGGGTGTCATGCAGAACTTTTCTAGGCTTGTGACTCACACTGAAACTTTTTGCTCTCTGTCAAGCTTTCGAGTTTTTCGTGGGTTTGGTTCTACAAGGAACCTCTTGACATCTGTTCTCCTGAAATGAGCAAACTCTCATGAACTTTTACAAAACCCTTAAGGAACCATAAAGAAAGCAGTGCAAAGAGTTTAGTGAATGTCCTATTTCATTCTAAGTTTCACCAATGCCTTTCTGAGTTAAAATCAGAGCCGTTCAAAACATTGAGCCCGAGGAGAGGGAATCACAAACATTTTGTCCGTTTTCCTCCATTTTATTTTATTTTATTTTTCAAAATGTGAAAACTTTTGGCTAGACTGAAAGCTGGGTCAAAAATGGAGGGGGAACTCCAAATGAATTATTGGAATATTTTCCTCATTTTTGTGATAGTTACTGTGTTGTGAAATGTTAGGGTTTTTTGGTTGTTTTTTTTTTTTTTTGGTCAGAAAATCTAAATTTGGAAAATTTCATCAGCTCTAGGTAAAAGGAGCCTGCAACTTGAAACGAAATCCAAGATTCACTCACACACACACACACACACACACAGATTATTTGTCCAAGCACACGAAAATCATGATATTGGCTTAAACATAACAAGATTTAAAGAAATAAATGTTGTGCTTGTTTTACTTGCTTTCTGTTTTTTATGCTTCAAATTTTCAAGTTTTTTCTCTGCAGCTGGTCTGGAACAATTTTTTTTTTAATGAAAATTGAGGTTCTCATATAATAACATGACTCCAGGAGTTGGGGCTTTAAGGAAAACAGTCAGTAACATGAGAATCATTATGATAAAAAAGTGAGCTGGCAACACTGTAATGCCCATTCGCTTTGCCCTCCTGGAAATTTTATACAGTTTTAGTTTGCAATTAATAGACCATAGATTTGTGCAGGCAGAGGTGATAAGGGAGTTTTCTTTGAAGGCTTTGGCCTGACAAAGCCTGAAGTTGCTGATTTTCAGTGCAAACTAAAAGGCCTATCTGTTTAACCAAGCTGAAATGGGTTATTTGGAATTATTTTGTTAGGTAGGGTTGAAAAAATCCACAATTTGTCTCCATAAAAGCGAAACGTTTTTGACTAAACCTTGTACAAATGATATGTCCTGTTTTTTGACCAGCTGCAGAGGGGGAATTCTCTTGTTCCTGTTTTAATTAACATTGGTTTATCTGATGCATATATTTTGTTGTTCTGTATATTATAAATGCAACAATGGTGGATTCAGAAACACATCTCCCAAACAGAAAAATAAATAAATATAGTGGTGATCTGAGCTGTTTGAAAAGTTTTCCTGATGTGCAAAACCACACAAGTCAGGAAACCAAAAAACTCCCTGAAAATATTTATTTGCTATCATCTCAAATTTTTCACCTTTTAGTTGCATAGGAAAAGCCAGCTGCAAATTCACCCAAATTTGCAGAATGACACGGCAAATTCATGGCCACTCCCTGACGCTGAGAAACATTTTCGTTGTCCGGGGGCCCCATCCCATGAGGATCAGCGTGTGGGAGAAAGGAATGGATTGGCGAAAACACCAAAGAAGGCAGTAGGCTGAAAAACGAAAGGGAGAAAGATCATGAGCAAGAAAGGGGAAATGCAGACATAATGAGACAGAAACAGTGAGTGAAAACACTTCAGGTAAAAGTAGATAGGGGGAGAGGCATAGGTAGCTTATCTTCATGGCACTGCCATTCCTACCTGGGCAAAAGCTATATGGTATTCTAGACTGGTTATATCCTTTAGAACTTGTAGACACAGGCCCAGAATAATATTAAAAGAAAACAAAACAGGCTCTGAAGCAGCCTGGGTTACCTGGGTGTTATCCGGTCCTTCTCGAAACCCTCAACATTCCTTGTCTGAGAGCACATTGTTGTGTTGTGCCCTTTGGTCCTTAGGGAGTTGAATTTTCTCTAAGGTGGTAGGCAGATGTGCTGTCTTGCCCTGGCTACGCCTGGGGTAAGGATACTCTAACATCCCACCTGGTATGGCCTATGAGTGACAGAACTGCCACCCTTGTTGGCACAAGCTTCCACCCAGACGAGGAATGGGAGGAGGCGTAATTTAAGTTGGCCCTTGAATTTATAAGGTCTAGAGAAATTCAAAATTCACAGAAGAATCAGACAACAGCCAGTACTTCCTTGTCGCTAGAGCTGACATAGCTAGAGCAGGAGAGAGTGCCAGATTACCCCCATTGGTTGTTAATACATAATTTGGTTAAATAAAACTGGAAATGGGGAGAGAATTATTACACACTTGTGAACCTCCAGACATAGGGTTACCAGATAGCAACTGTGAAAAAACGGGACGGAGGGTGGGGGCTAATAGGCACATATAAGAAAAAGTCCCAAAAACCGGGACTGTCCCTTTAAAAACGGGATGGCTGGTCACCCTATCCAGACAGAGTCCTACAACTTGGCTGGTTCCGCTCTGGAAAAAATAAAAGGGCAGAGGCAGTACTAAGTAGGAAGTCCAATTAACTAACCTCTCCCCCTGCTGGCGGAGAATTAGTACCTCTGCAGTCGAGTGGACTGCACTAAATTTGCACCATTTGAGTTTATCTGAAACGCTTATTTGGAGCGGGCTGGTCAGATGATAGGGAACGCATCAGGAGAGGTAAACTTCAGCTGCATTTAAGTTGTGGTTGGAGATGGAGGCAGACAGTTTTACATTCTCTCAGCAAGTCAGTATCATCCAAGGACACAAAAGGGTGTAATATGCACAATGTGGAAAGTTTTAGAGGCATCTCCCTTCCAACAAGTCTGTGAAAACGCTGATTTGAAAGACTTAAAGCAGCTCACTTGAGACTCATTTTCAGTATGGCTAAAGTTCTGAAACCCAGACTGCAAAATCTCAGGAAGCAGCTGGGTTCCTAATTAAAACAAATTGTTAATAGATTTAGCAGGCCAAATTTATGCTTTTCAATTAAAAATGCTATTGGGCTTGGTATCTGTGTGTGTGTGTGTGCACAGTATATAGGTGTATGTCAGCGGGCCTAATGTGCAGAAGGATCGGATCCGAATCCTAGTCCACCACTTGTCCTGATGTATTCGACACATCTTTGCTTCTTCATCTAACCTCCCCATGTCATGTGTTTCAGCAGCAATTTCATACAGACTAGAATGTACCATACATTTTGAGAAGGATAGCATGTGTCAAGACATATACAGTGTCAGGGACACTGGGGCTGCTCTTTCTGAATTCATTTCCTGATCGTATTTAGTCTGTCCTTCAGCATGAAAGCAGTTGGACATTTTTCTTACAATCATTTTTTTCTCATTTGGAAGGTGGAAATGTTTCGGGGCCAGAGCAACCAATGTGAGCTATCGATTGGACAATCAGAATTCACATAGGAAGAATTTGTCCTTAACTAAGCCCTCTTTTTACATCCCCCTGATTCTGAGACTTAGATCTGGGCCATCCATTTTGCTTAACTACAGTAGCTCCCTTCTCAGACTCTTAACTAAACCTGGGTGGAAAAAAAGAAGGTCATTTTTGGCAAGAAGAAACTCCACTCCCGTAACATCAAATTTGATTAACTCATTTCTTTCACTGTACTGAGGCAAAAACAGCATATTTGGTTTAAACCAGATGAAGGAAAGACGAGATCCAGAAAAATTCACTGCTCATAAACGAATGGTTAGATGCTACGTTGATGTAAGTCATCTTGCCTCCCACCAAACTAAATCTGTCTATATGGTTTTTGCTTTTGAACAAAAATGAGCCCAAAGCCCAAATTCATGGTGGTTGTATTCCTGTGAAACTTCTCTCGTTTTAATTTTTCTTTCTCTTTTCTGTATCACTCTGCTTATACCTAACACCATCGTCTGCTGGAACAGACATAATTATTTTCTCTTGTGTTTTCTGAAAGTCAGTTATAAACTGAAAAAAATGGCAAGAACCAAGATCTAACAATATTCATTCTCTCACTTCAGTCACAGGACATTTACTATAGGCAATATTCCCATTTTATTCTTGTGTTAGCAGCCTTGCTTACTGCTGCAAAGAAAAGCAAACTCTGTCCCCCCTTCAGTCTGAGTATGGATATATTTATTTTTTTCATACAGCACCATAAATGTGGAAATCCGCATGGTCATGAGGGTCTGTGGTAGCAGATCCAGATACAAGATCAAGCTCCACTTAGCAACTGCTTACACCCAGCCTTCGCAGTTAGAAATGTTTGTATGCAAAGTTGAGAATGGCCACTTCATTTGCCTACAGATTTGCTGAAGTGCCCGTATTTAATACTTTGCTTTGTAAAGTGGTTTGTTTTTTTAGATACCTTGACTATGAACAAAACAAATTCTATTCCAGCATATGGTAATGCGCTGAGCTGACGTGATTTATTCACACTAAAAAGAGGGGCACGGTTAACACAGAACATTTTTGCATATTCTGGAAATCCAACAGCCGTAGGGATGGGGTTGGGGTTGTCAAGGAGAGCATAGCAAATTCCATGTTGCTGCATTTATACCCTGAAGAAACTCATTTAGTAAGAGATTAAGCTCTGGAACTAAATCTAAAAGTGAGCCAGGAGAGGGAAAGCAATAGAACGCTATGAAATTCTACTGCTGACTATGGAGGTCACATGACCCTGACACATAACTTTTACTGAGTTGACTATATCTCACTTCCTGTAAGTGCCTGTCCCTCAAGCTCTCTCTCAAGGACTTGGCCAATCTCCTTTTGTAAATAGAACAATGCTTTATATTTCTCTATTACTCTGGAGTGACTATATCAATAATGCAGGAAAGGCATCTGTCCAGCACAATGAGATTATTTTTCTGATTTCAGTTGACAGTTATGGTAATAGTTTGGCAAACAATCTACTCCACCATCAATGACCACAGATTACAGCTGTTTTTAAAAATCTCGTCCACTCCTGGAAACTTAGAAGATTGATTGTGTGGCGGGAGCGAGCGAGAGAGCATAAGCTTTTATGGCCATAACTTTTAACTCTTTTTTTGTTCTCAAAGTGGATGTGTATTCCCTTAGACACCGTATGTAAGTGCACAGCATAATGAGAGCAGGGGGAAAACAAATTGTCATGCTTTGAAGGCAATTCAGGAGCTGCTTTGCACTGAAGCATTCAGAAACCAGCATGGGGGTTGTAAAAGAACCAGGAAGCTTTGGTGTTCCCTTGGGGGCAGGCTTTTACACTGCTGAATTCCCAGTTTTACAGACTGTTTCCATTGCAGTGTTAGGGCCAAGCTTTAAGCATGTCATATGCATGGCTTTCAGCAGGTGAGTAGACTCAGCTAACAATGCAATCGGATGAAGTGAGCTGTAGCTCACGAAAGCTTATGCTCAAATAAATTTGTTAGTCTCTAAGGCGCCACAAGTCCTCCTTTTCTTTTTGCAGCTAACAATGACTCCACTCATATGCTTACAGTTAAGCATGTGCTAAGTGGTTTGTTGGATTGGGGCCAGAGTGCTCAGCAACCTACAGGATCAAGCACTGAACACTTCAGTTAGAGGTGGATGGAATCTATCTACCTATCCATCTAGCTCTTAACACCCTAGTATCCACATATCTCTGCCTAAAACCTTAATTTGCTTTACCTATATTTACACCCCTTTTGTGTTCACTTCTGGCAAATATTTTAGCAAACAGTGTTTACTTGCAGGAATATTCAGCCTTTTTGATTGAATATTAGAGATTTTAGTAGGAAATGTTGCAGTAACACCCAGACGACCCAGTCAGGATGGAGGTCCTGTTGTACTAGGTGTAGTACAAAGAAATGCTAAAAGAGAAGCCCCGCCCTACAGAGCTCACAATCTAAATTAATGGTCTCATAAATGCAAGTAACCACAGTGGAAACGTGCTGCTTAGATCACACAGTGCACTTCTTTTTCCTGAGTGGGGGAGCATAAATCTATGTGTCCAGTCAAAACTCGAGCTAGAATTTCAGTTTCTGAACACTCCCAGTAAACTGCTTAGGGAAAATATTTGTAGAAAATATTTGAGAAGTAGCTCTAGAAAATTTTCAGCAAATATTTTCAATCTGAGTAACAATGAAGAAAGAAAATTATAAACTGCTGGACAGTGCCTTCAACAGGAAAAAAAAAGTTAGTATTCCCTGTGATTTGTTCACTTGGCCCTAACTTAAATGTTATTTCTGGTTGCCCAGACTCACTATGGAGGTTGATGATAAGAGAGCATTGTCAGTTTGCAGGCTTTGGCATAAATGGGAATAGAATCCCAGAGTTCAGCAGGCCTTCCCAGAGGTGAATTTGGTCCAGTATCTTGGTTTTTTGTTTTTTTTTTTTTTTTTTTTATTGTCCATGACATTGGTCTGTTATCAGCCATTGTTGCCCTGAAACCAAGAGATACAGTCATGGCTGTTACCCGGAAAAGGCAGATAATGATTGTAACACACTGATATTCCTTTTCCTTCCCGGTTAAAGGGCTAAACCTCAGAAGCAGCAATGAGTATAGGATATGGCTCAAGCTGTTCAAACTCTCAAAATTCAGGTGGGTTCATTTGTCTCATGAACTCTTCACCTAGGCCCCAATTAGTATTATATTAACCCCCCCTTAAATATAAGATTGCTGTGATCTTACAATACTCCAGAATGATCTATTAGCTGCCTCATTTCCTGGCTCCATCAGATGAAAATGTCTACAGTAGGTAATTCGATAGCATTACTTGATTACTTCAGCAAACTGTACTGAATGCCCAAGACGTCAGTCAAGTGTGGGCTGCTTAAACTATATATAATATACACTTGTATATATTACAGGGTATGTAAACACAATTTATCCATGCATGCACACACAAACACATATATATGCAGAACAAGATGCGACAACATGAGGATGTGGTGCAATATAAAATGTTTATGATGATTGGCATAATTTTGGGATGGACTTATGAGTGGCAAAGCAATAAGGCTCAATCTGAAGACTAGCAAAGTCTATGGAAAAGCTCACAGTGACTTCATTGGGTTTTGAATCAGCCCTCAAGTATGTTAAACTAGTCATTACATATGAATTAGAGTTAACACTTTTTTACCACACCCCATCATAACAATACCCCGTATATGCAATAGTTTACAGGAAAGGGATAACATTTTTTTAAAAAGTGCTTAAGAGCCAGATTTTCAAAGGCATTTAGATGCCTAAAGATGCAGATAGCTCCACAAGGATTGGTCTTGGGACCAATCTCATTTAATGTTATAATTAATGACCTTGACACAAAAAGTAGAAGTGTGCTAATGAAATTTGTGGAGGACACAATGTTGAGAGGCACTGTCAATAAAAAGGAGGATTGGAATATTATACAAGTAGAATTGCATGACCTTGAGGACTGGAACAATAGAAATGGGATGAAATTTAATAGTATATAGTGCAAGATCATTCACTTAGGGGCTTATAAAAAGAATTCATTATCAACAGAGGAGGGAAAAGATCTGGGTATATGATCCACAAATGTGATGCAGCCATGAAAAAGGCCAATGCAATCCTAGGATATGTCAGGCAAGGTATTTCCAGAAGGGATAGAGAAGTACTAATCCCATTGTACAAGACAATGGTAAAACCTCATCTGGAATAGTGTGTACATTCTGGTCATTCCATGTTCAAGAAAGATTAATTCAAACTGGAACAGGTCAGAGAAGGGCTACTAGGATGATCCGGGGAATGGAGGTCCTATCTTACTGTAGGAGACTAAAAGAGATTGGCTTGTTTAGCCTAGCAAATGAAGGCTGAGGGCATCTGATTGTTCTCTATAAATACATCAAAGGGATAAACACCAGGGAGAGAGAAGAGCTATTTGAGCTAAAGGACATTTTTGGCACAAGGGTATAAACTGGCCTTGACCAAATTTTGGTGGAAATCAGAAGGTTTCTAGACATCAGAGGAGAGAGGTTTTGGAACAGCAAACAACCTAACTAGTTTTAAGGTGGAGCTTGATAAATTTATGAATGGGCTTACATGATGGGATGGCCTATGAGAGCAGGGGACTGGACTCAATGACCCAACAGGACCCTTCTAGTCCTATATTATATGTTCCTAATGGGATATTTAAAACACTTTAGCTGCTTTTGAATATCCCACTAGGCACCTATCTGCAGCTTGAGATACCTAACTACCTTTAAAAATTAGGCCTTTAGGCACTTCTGAAAATGGGCCTAATTTTTAAAGATATTTAGGTGTCATTACACGGCAATGTAAGCCCAGAGTTCAAACTCAAGTTCAAGTCTAACCTCCCTTCTATCTACACCCAAATCGTGCTAACCCAGGGATCAGACCCAGGATCCCAGGACCCCACGGGGCTGGAGCGTCCAAGCCTGAATCAAGTCAGGACCCAAGGTTCAGGTCCTATTGTTTTTTCATTGTAGACACAGTCCCACTGGACTCTTGCTCTGGGAGTCCACCAGATGTATCCCATAATCCCATGGGCCTACTTTCTTTGTCCAGTCAAGTTAGTCAAGTTTGATGGACAGTCAAGTTTTCCCACACTGCAACACCAACAAAGGGTTAAAGCGACCGCATTTTGGGAGGGCTCTAGGAAGTCTGGGATATGGGTGGTTGGACTTGGGCCCGTATAATGCAGTGTAGACACTGGAGCCCCATGTTGGGACCCCGGTTTCAACAATGCCTAAGCTGAGTTTACAAATGAGTGTAGATTTTTAAGCCCTAAGTTAACAAACCCAGGGTCTGCTAACTCGAGCTCTTCTTACATTACTCAAGTCCTGGTCACATTGCAGTGCAGACGTACCCTCGGGCTTGTAAGCCACTTAGGCACTTCTGAACATTTTACTCAAGAAGCCCATCATAAAACTCCATGATACCAAGAAAAGCCTACAGTTACGTCGTGGTATTTTGTCACTGCTTAGCACAACTCCTTGGTAAATAAGTCCTGTACCATTTTCCATTTTTTTAGTTTTATTTTTTTTTCAATGACTGACTCATTAAACATCTAACAAAATGTAATCTCTTCGTAGAGATCCTCTTGGCTGGCTAGAAAAGTTGTGAATTGCTACCTTTTACAAAAATAAATAAAAATAATATAAGGCCTACTGCTATTATATAAGGCCTGCCCCTATTAAAGAGATTGAATGCAGAAAGTGTGTATGTTTGCCATTGAGTCAACTTTAACGTTCATAAAGACAATGAAACTTCAGTACCCTGAGTTGCTGATGTTGAGCTTCAGGTCAGAGACAGATGACTTCATGCCGAGATTTATTACTAAGAGGCAAAGCTTTGGAGTTTGTGTCAAGATGGACCCATCCATCATCAGAAGAATTTTGCCATAATATTCTACTGTCAGATCCCATCTACCCTTGATCAATCTATCTGGTGGCCTACTTAGGAAATTGTAAGGAAGTCCAATATAATCTGATTAGACATCTAAAAGACACAATCAATGGTTAATCATGCAGGCAAACTGTAGTGTGCTATATCTGACTCCCATCTAATTGCATACAATAGGCACCGGGATAAATTCTCAGCTAATCTTCTACCTGGAGCCTACCCAATACTGTGTTGTATTTGCCTCTGCACTTTGGTGATGCAAGTATCTGCTAATAATTTTAACACCACTGAAATAGTCTAACACCTGTACACATGGGCGAAGGCATTAGAATTTGTACCCATAAGATCCATTGACCCCAGCTGGTTTTGCAGGTGAAAATATTGATCCCTGTGCAAGTACAGGTATTAGGTTGTTTAATGAGAGCGTGCTAATGTCACTTCACATGCAGGTAATTGCATCTGCACATTATAGGTTCAAGTATATGGTCATTTAAATTTGAATATGTACAATTGGAGACTATACGTTGTGTGGCATACACACACAAGGCCAGAGCCTCAAGTGCCTCTGAGCTTCAATATTACACTTGAGGATGGGTATAGATGGCTTTTGCTACCTACTCAACTTCTTCCCTTAACCCTGTATATCCTGTTTGGCCCCGAGAACACATTAAAGCAGCCTCAGGCCTGTTCTAACTACTTCCTACAGGCTGTTCCTCTGGCCCAGAATTCCGAGAGGGCAGTGTACTCTGGCCATGCCCCATCCTACCATGGAGGAGGGCCCTCCCTAAAATTAGGAAATATTAGAATACATTACTCTGATGCCCCCCACTGACAACCTACCAGCCCTAGAGGTGTTGTAAGGAGCAGAATAAACAGAACTTGGTGTTGAGATCCTAGGTTGGCTTTGCGGTAAGAAAAATCACCTCCTCACACATAAACTCAGCAAAATTGATATGAAATCCCTCAGGGAGAACAAATATGGAACCCCACAATGTCATCTTTACAGAGAGACTCTTTGGAGTGTAACCTCAGTTTCAATTCTATTATGTTGTGCTTGCAAGAAGGATGCACTGCAGTAGGGTAGCGTGAATACTGAGAGCATAAAAAGGACGTATCCATCTGACTTTAGTGGACTTGTTCCTTCTAGTCCTCAGGGGAGACCCCAGATTGAACAGCCCAGATCAGCCTTCAATTCCATGTCTGCCAATTCTTCTGTGCACTTGCTCCTTTCAGTGCACATGATGCCATTGTCTGGACTTTGAGCTACCAGGTTATAGTATCTAGCTCTCCCAAGTTAGTAGCTGCTGCTGAGCTACACTGTGGTCGAGACATTAAGAAAGATGATTTTTTTCCAAAATGAGGCAGACCAGTGAACTGTGATGGCAATATAATTCCATTACTTTCAAAGGAGTTGAGTCTGTTATAGCCAGTCAAGTGTAACAATGCTGTACCTTAAAGAAAAAAAGGAGAAGTTGGGATTTTATTATTATTATTTCTTCAGTGCGAGAACACCAAAGGGATGGAGAGCCTTGCAGAGAAAGTGGAAGAGCTTTTCAAAGGGGAAATAACAGTGGTGTAAAATGAGCTATGACCTGGCTGAACGAGTGGGTGCCTGTGGGGCCCATACGGAATAGATTGAAGGTGAAGTTAGGAAGTACTTCATTTTCCAGTGCTACGATGGTGCCCTCCATTGCCAGCTCTGAGCTAAAATTTCTCAGTTAACTAAAGGCTGACATTCACAGAAATATCTAAAAGAGGAAGACAGGAGGTATGGTGTGGGATTTGCAAAATTACCTAAAGGAACTGGGTGCCTAACTCCCATTAAAATGAAACCCAGATCAACTTAGGTGACTTAAAAAAATCTCAGCCTTGATTGTTTGGATAAGGAAAGTGATGTCAATTGTTCAGATAAGGAGAGATCATAGGCCGTGTCTATGGGTCTTGTCTGAAGTCACCTCAGGAGAGGTGACATGGGCCCGGGTTACTGGGTGGGGAGAGAGGATATTGCTTCCCTATAATTCATTCAGCACCTTGTAGTAATTCTGCCCTGCGTTCAGGATGCATTGCAACTCCAGCATACAGACTACATGGGAAAGCCATTGCCCAGATAGAAACACAATGACATAAGCTCAGCTGCAGAGGAAGGGTTAGGCACAGTTGAGCAGTGATTACAGAGAAATATACTCAGATAATACTTAAGATCCTCACTTAAAAGCTACAAAGCGCCTTGGGCATTAATTAATTCAGCCTCATTGAGGGGTAGGCTTTACTGTACTGACACAGAGAAGGTTCAGTGACAGGCCCAAGGTCACCTAAAAGGTCAGCAGGAAAGACATGAATTGAACCTCACACCCCTGACTCCCAGTTCCCCGCTTTAATCACTAGACAACACTCCTTCCTCCTGTGAGTGAGGGAGATCAGTATTTGGAGTTCCCCAGGATGCAAGTTTTACTTACCCAGCTCCTTCCTTCCTATTACTCGCTGTGTGTTGCATAATGCACGCATTGGAAACACCCTGAAAAGTGCACAGTTAGGAAAACAGTGTCAATATTTATAATATTCCACAGCCTCTGAAGCCCCAAGCTGTTTGGAAATACAGCAAGAACATGCACTGAGGTTTAGCATCTACGTTGAAAACTACAGAAGCGGGGGAAAGGTGAGCCGGGGACATTTTCCCAAGAGCCCAGCTCTAAAGTGCCAGGCTTTAATGATTTGGAAAGAAACACATTTCAGCACTATTGTGGCACAAGTGCATCAGAGCTGCAGTGAGGAGCAGTAGCAGGTCTTTCTCCTAAGTACCTAAGGGGAAGTTTCTAACCACTCAGACCCACTCATGAACCTCCCAAGGGCAGAGTGTTAACAGTGCAGTCACATTGCTGGGGTCAGGTGATACAATGTATTACATCACCAAAATTGTACCAAAGCAGCTACTGGCAGATTAGCTGAAAGTATTTGACAGCTGCTGTTAGATTGCACTTTACTTTTACCGCTGCGGGTTGAAAATGAACACCAAGTCAAGCATTATTGTTATATGAAACCATTACCTCAGTCGTGGGTTACTGACCAGACAGGCTCTGCTCTGTTAGAGACCATTTTATTTGGAAGTTGTTGCAATGGCTTCACTATACCAGCGGGTGGTGGTGGTTGTTTTTAACCCCTCTCACTAATCATCCATTCCTTTAGGCTTTTTTGGATTTCTTCAGCCAGCGTAATATGGAGGGTATTGCCTGGTCATGCAGCTGATTTGTTTTTACTGAAGTAGCTGGGCAGTGCATTCTTCAGAAGAAGATCATTTCAAGTACGTTCTATGCCTTTCAGATAAGCTTCCTCTCCTAACCCCTTCCCCACCCACTACTCCCAACCTGGCTGGCACCAGGACAGGGTACAATGTGAAATGTTGGTGGAAGAAATGGATAGATTCCAGACGTGCCTCTCTTAACAGAACTTTTGCACAATTCTCCTGCACCGTTTTTCTTTTTGGCTGTTTGCTGAGGGTTTTAGTGGGAATTTGTCCATGTCATGTCATCAAATGAAAACATCACTCATTAATGCAACTGGCCTCTCTGATGGTGCATATGTTAGCTTTACAACGGTATAACTCCACTGACATGACTGGAGTTTTTCCTGATGGACAGCATACGTGAGATCAGAATCAGGCACATCACTGTAATGGATTTTCTTTGCTCACAGGACGCCCACTACTGTACTTGCACATGATTGACTCATGCCTGCCTCCACTACACCCTTCTCTCATGTCTAGAGACCCTCAGTTTCCCCAGAGTGCTGCGGAATAACATAAAACTAGGAAATGGATTTATTGTTAATAATATTTCACACATCAACACTGCTTTCTGTCCAAGAATCTCAGAATATTTAATATATATCAACTTATCCTCACAGCACTTCCATGAGACATGAAGAAAATTATTATTGTCTCCATTTTACAGACGGGGGAACTGAGGTGCAGAGGGGGTATGACCAATATTTTCAAGTCTTCCTAAAGACGTCCACAGGAGCTACAGGTGCTCAGCACCTCTAAAAACAAGGCTATTTGGTGCCTAACTTTAGGCATCCATGTTTGAAAATATTGGCCTAAGAGATTTACCTGCAGGAAGTGGGGGAAATCTAGGTGAATATGTCTTTTGCCTCCCAGTTCTTTGCCTCCAACATCCCTTCTCCTGGCTTCCCTTTTTGTCCTATTGCTCACATGACTTTTGTATGTGTAGATGAATATCCAGCACGTTCACGCAAAACCTGCCACTGGCCTCTCTGTCTACAGGGTGATCACCAAGCCAGTTGAGCTTTGAATCAGCAGAGACATTCGCAGCCTCCTTTCTCCCCCATGCATTTTCCCTCCCATGCTGTGACAAGCTGAAATCACTTTGGTTTTGTATTAACCAAACCCAAGAGCAGTGGGACGGGTCTAAGGGAGGATGCCATTATAATGAGATAATCATGCAGCTGAGGATTCATGGCACTTAGATATGAACTGTGCCTTCTCTCCCAGGGTGAGATTATAAGCCTTGGACCATGTTAAGAACATACTAAGAGAACTGACATCCCTTCCAAACCAGGAGCACATTCTAATAGGTGGACTCCTCCTGAAGTTTGAGACAGCAGGCTGGACTTTCTACATAGAGTGCTTCTGCCGATGTGCACGGGCTGAAATTGTGCTGATGAAAAGCAGCATCACTTGCCCGACAACCTCAGCTGTGCAGAACACAATGCCATCCACAGCCTCAGAAACAACTCTGACATCATAATCAAAAAGGCTGACAAAGGAGATGCTGTTGCCATCATGAATAGGTCGGAATATGAACAAGAGGCTGCTCGCAGCTCTCCAACACCACTTTCTACAAGCCATTACCCTCTGATCCCACTGAGAGTTACCAAAAGAAACTACAGCATTTGCTCAAGAAACTCCCTGAAAAAGCACAAGATCAAATCCGCACAGACACACCCCTGAAACCTCGACCTGGGATATTCTATCTACTACCCAAGATCCATAAACCTGGAATCCTGGTCACCCCATCATCTCAGGCATTGGCACCCTGACAGCAGGATTGTCTGGCTATGTAGACTCCCTCCTCAGGCCCTACACTACCAGCACTCCCAGCTACCTTCGAGACACCACTGACTTCCTGAGGTAACTACAATCCATCGGTGATCTTCCTGATAACACCATCCTGGCCACTATGGATGTAGAAGCCCTCTACACCAACATTCCACACAAAGATGGACTACAAGCCATCAAGAACACTATCCCCGATAATGTCACGGCTAACCTGGTGGCTGAACTTTGTGACTTTGTCCTTACCCATATCTCTTTTACATTTGGGGACAATGTATACCTTCAAATCAGTGGCACTGCTATGGGTACCCGCATGGCCCCACAGTATGCCAACATTTTTATGGCTGACTTCGAACAACACTTCTTCAGCTCTCGTCCTCTAACGCCCCTACTCTACTTGCGCTATATTGATGACATCTTCATCATCTGGACCCATGGAAAAGAAGCCCTTGAAGAATTCCACCATGATTTCAACAATTTCCATCCCACCATCAACCTCACCCTGGTCCAGTCCACACAAGAGATCCACTTCCTGGACACTACAGTGCTAATAAACGATGGTCACATAAACACCACCTTATACCAGAAACCTACAGACCGCTATTCCTACCTACATGCCTCCAGCTTTCACCCTGACCATACCACACGATCCGTCGTCTACAGCCAAGCTCTGCGATACAACCGCATTTGCTCCAACCCCTCAGACAGAGACAAACACCTACAAGATCTCTATCAAGCATTCTTACAACTACAATACCCACCAGCAGAAGTGAAGAAACAGATTGATAGAGCCAGAAGAGTTCCCAGAAGTCACCTACTACAGGACAGGCCTAACAAAGAAACAAAAGAAAACAGAACGCCACTAGCCGTCACCTTCAGCCCCCAACTAAAACCCCTCCAACGCATTATTAAGGATCTACAACCTATCCTGAAGGATGACCCAACACTCTCACAAATCTTGGGAGACAGGCCAGTCCTTGCCTACAGACAACCCCCCAACCTGAAGCGAATACTCACCAGCAACCACATACCACACAACAGAACCACTAACCCAGGAACCTATCCTTGCAACAAAGCCCATTGCCAACTGTGTCCACATATCTATTCAGGGGACACCATCACAGGGCCTAATAACATCAGCCACGCTATCAGAGGCTCGTTCACCTGCACATCCACCAATGTGATATATGCCATCATGTGCCAGCAATGCCCCTCTGCCATGTACATTGGTCAAACTGGACAGTCTCTACATAAAAGAATAAATGGACACAAATCAGATGTCAAGAATTATAACATTCATAAACCAGTCGGAGAACACTTCAATCTCTCTGGTCACGCGATTACAGACATGAAAGTTGTGATATTACAACAAAAAAACTTCAAAACCAGACTCCAGCGAGAGACTGTTGAATTGGAATTCATTTGCAAATTGGATACAATTAACTTAGGCTTGAATAGAGACTGGGAGTGGCTAAGTCATTATGCAAGGTAACCTATTTCCCCTTGTTTTTTCCTACCCCCCCACAGACGTTCTTGTTAAACCCTGGATTTGTGCTGGAGATGGCCCACCTTGATTATCATACACATTGTAAGGAGAGTGAGCACTTTAGATAAGCTATAACCAACAGGAGAGTGGGTTTGTGTGGGGGGGGGGGGAAGGGGGCGGGGAGAAAACCTGGATTTGTGCTGGAAATGGCCCAACTTGATTATCATACACACTGTAAGGAGAGTGATCACTTTAGATAAGCTATTACCAGCAGGAGAGTGGGGTGGGGGGAGAGAAAACCTTTTGTAGTGGTAAACACCCATTTTTTCATGGTTTGTGTTTATAAAAAGATCTTCTGTACTTTCCACGGTATGCATCCGATGAAGTGAGCTGTAGCTCACGAAAGCTTATGCTCAAATAAATTGGTTAGTCTCTAAGGTGCCACAAGTACTCCTTTTCTTTATTCTAATAGGATTGGTTCATCTATGTGGCTCTCCATCTAATGCCTTTGGCAGCTGAACATATACTGTGAGTTCAGACACTTTCATTAGAAGTGGAAGGGCCAGGCTGTAATACACATTTGCTGCTAATGGTACAAGTTTGGGGAGCATTCTTAGGTCCCACTATACTCTTCCTCACTGCTGATTTTGGATGTTGCTAATTGAGATTATGAGAGCAAAATGCTTCGAGACAGAAGAGAAAGGCACTCCAGAGAGCTGTGATGTGGGACAGGAAATATCTGAGCACTCTGGCCAGTTGCCAGAATTCACATAGATCATAAAAATCCATCTCATAGACCTGTTCATAGGAGTACAGGCAGGACCTTGGTCAATTCAATAGACTCAGAAAGAAAGGGAGGATTCCTGGCACCTTAGAGACTAACAAATTTATTTGAGCATAAGCTTTAAGTGAGCTGTAGCTCATGAAAGCTTATGCTCAGATAAATTTGTGAGTCTCTAAGGTGCCACAAGTCCTCCTTTTCTTTTTGCGGATACAGACTAACACAGCTGCTACTCTGAAACCTGTCAATAGAGTCAGAAGACAGAGGCTGGATGACCCTTCCCACAGGAGTAGTAGCCAGGAGATCCTCTCGTCTTCAACTCCTTCTGTGGCCTTGGGAAAGCCACTTCACCTCTGTCTGTATTTTGTTGCCATCTGGAAAATGCGAATAAAAATAAATCATGCACTTATTTAACTATCTCTTGGGGTCAGTGTGGGAATTCAGCTAATGTTTATAAAGCACTTAAAACATGAGCCATGCTGTGCAAATGCAAGCTATTATTATTAGACACTTCACAAGTGTTTCCCAGATGAATCACTACTGAAGGGAGAGTATCACTCCACCAAGTTCTTCTCTCTGTTATAGGTTAGGCTACAGGTGATGGGACTATGGGGCAAGTGATGAGAACACAGCAAAAAAAAAAAAGTTCTTAGTGTGTTTGCAAATAAAACCTGCTGATTCACTTGGCAGTTTGATGTGGAAGGGCATTGGTTTTGGTGCCATAAAAATGGGCCAGAAATAGCAGCAAACACTGATCCTTCTCCACATCATGGCATGAGACCCAAGCACCTTCCATTTCACACCACCATTGCTGGCAGTGCCAACCCCCTTCCATTCCATGATGCTAATAAAGACTGCTGTGCGTATCACTTTTCAGGACACCATCATCAACCCCCTTCAATGCTAACACTCGGTGCCTTCTGTTCCACAACTTAGTGTCCAAACACCTTAGTCCATCTAGGCACTTCTGATGCTTGCATCACCACAGTAAGGGGCACCAAAGCCAACAATACCCACAACCTCCTTTATACCAACACTCATCACTTTTTAGGCTCAAGATGCCAAAGCTGAACGAATCTTGCTGTGCCCTTCCAAAAATCCAAAGCCAAAATTGGGGACCAAGAATGTGACTGCCCAAAGAAAATTACCAAGACAAGACTTTTTTTTTTCCAGTGGGGAGAACCAAACCTTTTAATATCCATAATACTTCTGACCCCATCCCTAATTGTCCCTATTTTTCATCAGGAGAGCTTGGCAGGTTTGGTGACATTATAGAAAAAGTCCTCCCAAAAGAGCATTGCCAATTTCAGCTTTAATTCCATCAGTAAACAACTTTGACTGTGTTGGGGAAATTCCATTAATCATTCATGTTCTGCAAAGAATGATACACAAAGGAGCTGTCAAAACCAAGCAGCTACTCTCCATTTGTTTGGTAATTAAGAAACTCCCTTCCATTCTAATGGTGCAGGGAGTCAAATTCCTTGCCCAATAAGGACCACTGGGAATCAAATGATACAGAATCACCTGCACTTAAACTCTAGAGGCCAGATTTTACAGCTTTACTTCCCTTTTTGTACCCACAGTTCTATGAGAGTGCATTTAAGATCACTTACATACCTATCACATTAGTTGCTCTCGAAATTACTTATTGGCATACCTCTCAATCTGCCAAAGCCAAATTTTTTAAAAAAGGGTGTGACAAAGACCCAAAACAAGGGGGACTCAAAAATTATTCAGGCAAGAAACTTAGAATGTCATGGGATTCATTCCTTTACAGTACATGACTCTTTCTGTAACTTTGGTTTCATTATTCTTTATTTCAGATATAAATGGTTAGTCACATAACAAATATTTGGGAAATGGTTAATTGAGGGACTAACATGAGTGTTGTCCCTGGAAATCAGAGTAATTTGAGATGCATGTTTGTGGATACAAAATTTAGAACACAGATAGTTGCTTTCACAAAACAGTGGGCATCAGATGGGAGATTGAAAGTTGGACCCTAAAGTGTCACACAGACTAGTGTATTCTTTTGGCTCCACTTGGGTGAGCACTGTAATCCTTGTAAAGAGACAATGTGCACTTTTGATCTATTAACTGGCTGTATAAAAATCTTCCCTCTGACTCTGCCACTCTTACTCATGTTGAGTGGTACCTATACCATGAGTAACCCTATTGAAATCAGTGGGACTACTTGTGGTGTAATGAACTACTCATTGTAAGTAAAGGCAGAAGAATCTAGACTGGAGATATTAATAGCAGTTGGCTTTTGGCATAACTCAATGATAAGTATCTTCAGTGTGGCTCACAGATGTTTCCAGAACCTGATGTGTGAACATGGTTTTATATGTGATTTCCATCAAAGTTTTTGCAGAGACTTGAGGCACTTACAAATCCTGGTAATAGGTGCACGAGGAATCTGACACATAGATTTGGATAAGCATCTAAACCTTGGGGTATTTATCTGAAATTAACCGTTACCTGAGCTCAAATCCTTCTGAAGATCACCCACGACTAATACAAAGGCACAGCTTCAGCAACCCTTACTCCAGTAGTAATTATTTATACCAGTATGCTCTCCAAAGACAGTGGGAGTGCTCACATGGATGAGTTGAGTCCTTCTCGGTGTGAATAAGAGTTGCAGAATCTGGCCAATAAAATTTGTAAAGGTATAACGAAGGTATTATTCAGTGTAAGTACGAGTGGCAGAATGAGGTTCTGATTGATTTAAACACAGACTTTCTCTACTAATCAAGCTGGTGTTAGATAGCTTTGAAACCTAAGAGTCAGAAATAGTCTCTGGTTTTGAACCTTCAAATAGCTGAAGGTACAACTGCACGAGCAAATGCATTCAACAGCAGCTACATGTATAACTACAATCCCTGGGGCCCACAAATGACATAGTTAAACTTAGTGCTATAAAACGTGCCAACAATTACTTAAGGGAACACAATATTCCTTTGTGGGGAGGGATAGCTCAGTGCTTTGAGCATTGGCCTGCTAAACCCAGGATTGTGAGTTCAATCCTTGAGGGGGCCGTTTAGGGATCTGGGGCAAAAACTGGGGATTGGTCCTGTTTTGAGCAGGGGGTTGGACTAGATGACCTCCTGAGGTCCCTTCCAACCCTGATATTCTATGAATTGCAGGCTGAATGGAGTCCCTTCTGAAAATCAGTGCCTTAAGGGTTATTTATTAGTCCTCCACTCAACGTGGCTATCTGAACGTGATGTATTATTTATGAGATTATTATTAGATCAGTAACAATGATCAGTAATTCACCAGTGGTGCTTGGTTCTAGGCAGATGTTCTGGAATCAGTGATGTTCTGGGAGATATGTACAATGGCCTATTTCTTACGCTGAGGGTCATTTGCCCTCTCAGACTTTCCAGCCACAACGTCGCACTGAGGAATGCACTACGAAATCCTCTAGCATGAGGATTCTCCCTCAACCTTGTACCTTCTTCCACCCCAGTTTTCCCCTTCCCCCACTCCTCTCCCCATGGGCTCAGTCTAAATGTCAACCAGAGATTTCCATAGACAAAGCTAACTGGAGTGAAGGATTCCATCCAGGTGTAACTGAATGCTAGCAAAAGCCTATAGTTCTTTTTTTTAACAAAAAAGAATTAATAATCCCACTTACTTATTAAGAACACAGTACCAGAAACATGACCCCTTTCTGACATTTAAATGTGACCTTTTCTTAAAACCACAATGTACATACTTGCTTACATGATACCGGGTCTGACATTCTTAACCCATTTATACTTAGACCAATGCAGTTCAGGAGAATCCAATGACTTTAACAAACAAGAGTTTAAGAGGCTTTGATATTTTCAAATATTTGGAGCTCACGTCCGATCTCTGAGGCCCTCTTAAGCACTTCTCTGGCTTTGTCAACAAGATGTTTAAGCATCGGCTTGAAAACTTCAGCCAGTATCTGAGAGAGAAAAACAATTCACTCATGTTCAGACTGAACTAGCAACAGCTAAGCCAGGCATTTTCACCTTCCTTCCTATCCCAATATTGCCAACCCTAAATGTTGCTTAAAAAATGAGGAGTCAGGCCTCAAAAAGAAATCAGAAGACCGGTTGAAAAGCCACAAGATTTAAAAAAAATAATTACCAGGTGGGTTCTTTTAATTTGTCTTCTGGTTTTTGAACGTTTAGGGTCCACTTGAGTCATGTTTCCAAGCTCTTCTCTGCAACCACAAGGGCTAGAAACTTACTTCTTCTTTCTTTAAATTAAAGCTGAGATTCTCACATAACCCCTCATTTCCAGGAGCTGGAACTTTACATAAAACATCAAATATTGTGAACTTGTGATAAACCTGTGAGAGTTGGAAACACCACTATCCTGTTGTTGGTTTCCCTCATTCTAATTCATGGAAGCAATATAGCAAACACCCCCATTAATATCCAGCTTTAATCTGTATATACACCAGTGTAACTGAAAGATCAATCTGGCACACAATCGTTTGGTGTTTTGTCTCTGCCTCTCACATGTACACCACATAATATATTAACTGGCAAAGTCAACAGATCTGACTTGAAATGCGCCCAAAGGACAGATCTCTTGAGCAAGAAGGTTCCTTTCCTCCTTTGACTGCAGATGAAAGGGCAGAGTCCTTACCATTTTGAGTTCCAAGTCCCATAATGTTTTGGAGTTTCCCACCTGATGTTTTTAGTATATGCATTTCAGTAAAACAGCCTGATCAGCTTTCAAAAACTGCATGAATAACATAGTTTGCAGAAGTTTATTTTTGCACTCAAACAAGTCCATTGGAATACTTTTCCCTGCTCCTACAGTTGTCACTGCTGCTTTCCAGTGTTTGCAGCTTTCTGTTGAGTGCTGGTAGGAGATGACTTAGCCAGACATGCAAAATACCTATGTCACAGTTAGAGAGGGACCCAAACCAGAACCTCAGATACAAACACCCCTAAAAACTGGGAAAGTTCAGGTCCACATCAGGATCTCAACTTTGCAACTTGGGAACCTTGCTTTGCTACCAAACTCCTCTTTCCTGCTCTGCTGGGGAGATATTCCCAGCTTCTGCCACTCAGATGAATTCAGTTCACTTTGCCAGAGCTTTACAGAAAAGGAAGGATGGTATTTTAAATGTATGATGCATCTGAAGATTTAGGGCCTGTATCACAGGGTGGCTGGCCCCAGTGAATGAAGTAGGTCCAGCTCCCCTGTGCCAGACACATGTTCCCAGTTCACCCAGTGAAGAGGACAGGGCAGCATCTGGGGCTATGAAAGATCAGGGCACCTGGACCTTGGAGAGGAGATGAGTGTGAGACAGAGAACTGGAGATTTAAGGATACTAGAGTCAGTCAGGGAAAAGGCAGGTGAGAGCTGCTAGAGGCAGAAGATGTTTCCTGAGGGGAGGCTGAAGTCAAGGAAAACAGCAACAGGTATTTGCTGGCTGACCTCCTCAAGCCAGAGAACCAGGGCCAGAGGGCTGAAGACAAAAGGAGCAGCGGACGAAGTAGTCTGCAAGGCCAGGGGGAGAGAGGGATACTCCCCTGGTGAGGATGAACTCCCAGCAGAGAGGCTGGGGGGTTCCCACTGGGATGAGCAGAGTTGCACTCTGGATGGAAGGGTTGGGGTAGCTGTTCTGACACAGGGACAGAAGAAGAGGACTAACAAAGAGTATTGGCGTAGACAAAGACACCAAGTGTGATGTGGAAGGACTCGCAGCAGAGAAACTGATGAGGGTGCCCACTGGAAAGACTAAGGTTTTAAGGACTATGTGCACTAGGGTGATAAATGGACTATAGGTTGAGAGTCATGTTATGGACTACTTGTATCTCGTTTTTTTGTAATAAACCAGCCCCAAGGAGGAGAAGTATTAAGAACAGAGAGACTAGTGTGGAGTCCTTCGGTTCCTGAGGGGAAACTGAGGCAGATGCACCTGTTGTGTAGTGCTCTGCCACCCCCCAGGGCACTGCAGGCAGGGTTGCCCTCTTACAGCCTGGGTTTAGAAGCAACTTCTCATTTTGTACGCACAACTTCATGGGCACAAGTGACTGCAGATTTAAATGCAGTAGGTTCCACTTACTAGCCATCCAACTTGCAGTTAATGACGACGTATTGCCCCAAACCAGCCCTGTCCCATTAACATCAGGGCTAGTGGGATTGAGATATGAGCCACAGGCATGCTGATTAAGAGCAACATTTTTAGAAGGGAAGTGCTACCTGCAGTCAATTTCCTGCCTCTGAGCATGAGCTGCTGAGCACGCTGTGCACCAGGGCTTCCAAACACATGGACCTGTCTATCGCTGATAATGTCTGGGTCCTGGTCTGGGTATGTGAGAATACCTAGGAGGTTTAGTATCTCAAAGTATGTTGCTTCTTGTGAAAGGAGGCATATGTTAGTGACATACTGTGGCTCTTGTTTCATCATAAGTTTGGCCCAGGTGCTTGTCTCACTGGGCTGATGCTGAAACTGAGAGCGTGTCAGCTGGTGGCAAAGCAGGGGAAGGATTTTAATTCTTCAGATAGCTGGCTTCATGGGTGGGAAGCCTGACACAACATGGTTTGGCATAAGGAGCATGGCAAGAAACAAGATGCTGACCTTCCGGCAGCTACTGAACGGGGGGCAGACACCCCGCTCAGCATTCTAGAGCAGTATCAGCCACATGATATCTTCAGTGCTCACAAGACTGGTCTCTTCTGCCCGGGATTTCCTGACACAGTTTTTGGCATGCTGAAAGAAAGGTTTGCAGGAAGGAAAATAAAGCTATGGACTGTATCCAATTGTTGTGTTGGACAAACAATGGGAAAGAGCAAGTACCTTCGTTGTCTCCCTAAGGACTACTCAAAGCTGCCTGTGCTCTACAGAAACTCAGCCAGTGCATGGATGACAAGTTTGAAGTGTGGCTTAAGAACTGGAACAGGGAGCTGTAGACACGTGTGCCTTTTAATTAACAATTGCCCAGCTCATTCAGCGAATGTAGAGCCATCACAGATTGTGTTAAAATTCCTGCCTCTGGACACAACCTCAGTCAAGCAGCTAATGGACATGGATGTCATTAAAAATGTCAAAGGTCATGACTATGCCTGTCCTAATGCACGCATTATTGCCTCTCTGGGTGCTGACCCACACCTAGGAGCGGTAGATGTTGCCAAAAAACATCTCTGATTGGTGCACTTCATCTTGCTAAGGTGTCATGGGCCTCTATTCTCCTGCAGATGGTTCTAGACTGCTTCAGGCAGGGCGGGTTTTCCCCAACAACAGAAAATGATGGTCTGGTGGACACTGGTCAACGTCTGACAAATCTAACGGCAGAGGATTTTGAGGCCATTGTTGAGTCTGACAGTCATTCAGAGCCAGAAGGGGAGCTTTCTGAGGCAGAACCTCTGGAGACAGCAGAAGCTGTAAAGCACCCACAGGCTGATCAGGCACAAGAGGACTAGTACAGAGGATGAAGAACCCAAAGAGATTTCCCTCACAAGGCAGTTATGTACAGTGGACATTTTTTGCAGGATATGCCAGAGTCGTGGATTTGAGTCCAGTTACAAGGCTGCATGCAAAACTGGGAAGCATTTACAGGTGGATGTGGCAAAATGTAGAAAGCAGACAACATCGGACAAATGTCATTAAAAACATTATTATTTGTAAAATCTTATTCTGCTTTAATTTGTGTGACATATAAGGAGCACTAACTGGAAGTACAGGACTGTTGAGCATCCAGAGACATTATACTGTAATTGTTTTGCAAGTTTTCTTGGTGGTGGGGGGGGATGTTAAAAGCTGTGTCTTAGAATTGTGTTCGGCTTCACAGTATTTCTTGAGACACATAGCAAGCTGAAAGTTCGTAAATTTGCTCTCAGCACTGTGGTACATGATACAGTGTATCCATTACTGCGTGTCATGTTTGGTATTCTTTATTACAGGAAGTTAATAAACAGTTTCACAACTACTGTTCTGTACAATGTATCATTGTTCTGTGCTTGTTTTTTCTATCTGTCCCCCTGAAAACAGTGCCTTGCGCTTATGGACAACTTTTGGGTAATAGCAACATGTAGCTGGGAACTGAGAGTTGTTACTAAGTAGAATCTACTGTAAGTGCAGGCATAACTGGTGTCAATTAGCCATCTAAGCACCAGTGTGTACCTACATATAAAGAAGCTGAATGCCTAAAAGCCAGCTTACTCAGCATGAGTAAGGGTGATAGACTATCTTACTCCACGAGTAGCCCTAATGGTTTCAATAGGACTACTTTTGGAGTAAGGTACTACTCCAGAATATGTAAGGACTCCAGAATCAATCCCTCACTGACAGTTGTTCCCATATTTAGTTGCACTGGACAATGGTAAGGTGAAGGTCTCTTTCTAAATCATACACTGAGGGCTTACACTTGCCACATTACTCACATTGAGTAGTGCATTAGTCTGGAAATAGTCCCAGGGAAATCACCAAGTGAGGGATAGTTCAATGGATGAAAATGATCTCTTTGTAGGGCACCAGCCCAAAGATCTGGGCACCACTGAGCTCTGGGTAGAGGGCTTACATGGGATGTAAAGGGTCTTGTGATGCCCTCTGAAAAGTGGTCAATTTTACTTAAAGAAAGGGCAAAACCAGTCCCTTAAAGCAGCATAGTTGCTTGGGTAAATTATAACCTCACTGAGAACACTCACCCAAAATATCTGCAGTTACTTTAAACCAATGCTGCCCTTTGTTAGGCAGAGGGGTAAATCTGTGATTTTCATTTTAAATGCCCTGTTTTCAGAGGGGCAACTTAAAGGTCAAGCTGAACGTTTGATATATTTGAATGCAGGCAGCTGTGGAGATGAACAGATTTGACATATTTAAATAAAACATCCTAATGGCGTGTTCTGGCCTTGAAGGCCTCAGGCAGCATACACTGTATTTGTTAGACACTATGGATTAATTACTCTCATAAATGAATTATACCCATTTCAATTTAAAACCATAAGTGTTGCATTTGAACTAGGGTCAAATTAAACTTTCTGTCAATTATGCAGATTACTTAAGCAATTATGTAAATTGTTAATAAATTCTTAAGTGGGGGGGAATTTTTCTTGCAAAACTATATATTTGATGTGTTACTGAGCTTAAACATGTTCAGGGGACAAATGCACAGAGGAAAGAAAAGTGTAGCTTTAAATAGCGACCCTGGGAGTTGCCACGGTGACTGCCTCCACTCATGCATCCTGGAAGACAGGGCTTATCTCCATTTGGGCTGAAGCAGGAGATCTAGGCCAGCGAGGCAACTAACACCATACTGCAGCCTCTCCTGTGTGTTTACCTAGCACAGGAGGTTTCTTTGTGGTCTGCTAATTAAAACGAGGAACTGGGAGGCTGGAATAGTTGGGTTCTGTTCCCAGCATTGGCAGCGAGCCACTGCATGATCTTAGCTACAAACCATTTTTCTTTGTCTGTATGTCTTTCCTTCTAGACTGTAAGCTCTTTGGGGCAGTGACTGTACCTTCCTTTATGTTTGTATAATGGTTAGAACTTTAGGCCTGATTTTACACCACTGAAATCAATGGGAGTTTTGCCATTGACTCCAGTAAGTTTAGGATCAAGGCTCTGTGTTAGTCATTACCATTTTTCTTATCCATTATTTGTTTCCAGAAGTCCCCCAATCAGATAAATCATGGTCTCTTTCCTCTCTCTCCCAAACAAAGGGGTACATACAGAGTCAGTTGAAGTTACACCATTATCACTATAGAGTAGCTTCATAGCAGAATTTGGTCCACTGACTGGTGGATTTAACCTAATGCAATTACTCTGAATTTACCTCACTGTAGGAGAGACAAGAGTTTGGCTTGCAGGGTCCAAATGTAGCCCTGTCATAAACAGTTGCAACCGTCACTGGGCCTGATTCTCCTCTCCCATGCTCCAGTTTTATGCAACTGTAACTCCGTTGGTTGGGCCACTCACCTGAGATACAGGAGAACCAAGTTTGACTTCCTGCACTGCACAGAATGCCTGTGTGACTCTGGGCAAGTGACTTAGCCTCAGTTCCCCATCTGCACAATGGGAATAATAATGCTTCTCGTAGAGGAGATAGGCATCACACATTGAAAGGTCATGACATTACTGAGTTGGTCACAGGATATGCAGATGTAACTTCCTTGACTTAACTAGAATGACCTGTTTGCGATGAGAAGAGAATCAAGTCCATTATCTTCAATGGGAGCTTACATTAGGATGAGTTTGGCCTCCAGAGAATACTAAATGGATGTGATTTACAACCATTTGGCACACTCACAGAATGCCAGGCTGGTACAAGTTACAATTCTTTGTCACTCACACCCATTTTATGACCAGCTTACAAGTCACTATTGTTGAATTCTGCTGAATTTGTTCATCCCCTTGCCTCTGTTTAGGCATCAAATAACCAGGGAGGTTTCCAAGTTTCCATTCAGAAATCTCCATGATTTAACAGAGCCTGGCACTTGATGAACGACTCAGCTCCTTTCTACCGTGATGCAAATTGTTCCAGTGCTAGAAGGGGACAGACCTGGAAATTCCACCAGGAAAAACAGGAAAGAAAAATAGTGGTTGGAAGTAGGAGTTCAGTTGCTTTTACAACTCAGCTTCGGCAGGGGTTGCATACAAACCCAAAACCTGGGTGTTCCCAAGTTTGCCTCTGACTAATTGAAACCCTAATAAAGAAGAGACCTCTGACCTTGATCCTCTGGGCCACTTACCTTGTTCAAATTAACATTTTAACATCAGTTATAAACTGTGCTACATCTCTGGGGGGGCGAGGGGGAAGGAAAACACATCCAATGCAATGAAATATGCATATCAAAGCCTAAAAAGGAATGGGAAAATTCAATGAATGATAATGAGGGCTGTCTTTGTTAAAATCTACATGGCAGTATCTTTAAACTCCAGAGTATTCGACCAAAGGCATGGGGGCAAGCGTACCTGGCAACCATTTGCTTTTTATTCTTTGTGGCACAGAGAAAATACTTTCTAAAATATTAGATGAAAGGCCCCTTTCAAAACTACTTTGCTTTATAGTGCTTTTCTCTCAAGCTGTTCTGCATACTTAAAAGTCAGAGCCACCTTGAGTGGATTACATTTTTTTTTTTGCAGGGCATTATACCTTTCTCTCAGCACCCCATGTACTGCTGCCCCACCTGCCTTCCGAATGCCTTGTTGTCATCATGATAAGCATTTTCTGTGATAGGAAGGCAAAGAGAATCAACCTTTTTAAATACACACACACAACTCCCAATGCTTTGTTGAAGCAAGCAGCAGCCCCAGCTCACAGGGATACACAGGGCTGTAGACAGAAAGCTATTTAGAGCATTGAAAACAGGCTTATTACCCTGCCATTTTTTGTGCACAGAGGGTTTTTTTTTTTCCGTGACATTAGAGAGTCCGAAGTGACATACATTTTTTATAGCTTCATAAAGTCGTCTCCTGACCGGGTCACCCTTCTCATAACTAGGGAGCAGAACGCTTGAAAAAAGCCATTCATCAACGTGAAAGGAGCCGCTGTCTACTGGCTCCAATATGCACACAGTCTGGCAAGATTCAGCTCAGTGCAAATGCTAAGTTACTCCTTTGCTAATGCCAAATGACCCGCTCACTTCTATTAGCACACAGAAGGGGACAAGAAGGGCATGGTTGCTGTCCGTGTCTGCATAAATGCCTCTCGAGATACAGCCCAGGATCAACACTTCTTGCTAAATGTACTGAACACGGGAAAAAATTAGTTTCATATTTATATCAATTAAATATTCAATTAAACAAAGATAAAATTATGGGAAGAAAATTTGTTCTTGCCTAATGGGCTATGTCACATTTATTGCATTTCCATACATATACCATTAAAGGCCCAGGAAAAGGATGCAGGATTGTTACTCTCGGATTATGTCTTCTACAGCTCCCACACAGTTCTTTGTTCTGATGTACTCGTTCAGAATTGTATCAGCAAAAACCAGACCAGGGGCCAAATGGACTTTTCTTTCTTCTGAAGGGAACATTTTCAGTGTAAGAAGAGTCTGTAAATTATACACATATTAAGGGCTCATTTTAGGGACTACAATAGTACACCAGAGTATAGGAATTGCCAGACTGGCGAACCATGCAGTCCATTATCCTATCTCTGATGATGGCCAGTGTGAGCTGCTTTTGGGAAATGCTCCAGAAACCGCATAGTGGACAATTCTGGAATAACCTGTCCATAGGGGAAGTTTCTTCCTGAGTGGCACCAGTTAGTGGTTGACTTCTGCCCCGATACCAGAGGATTTACATCACTGCTAAAAAAAAAAATAATAAATACATTGTCATCATATCTATTGTAACTGTGGGTGTTCTCATATGCACAAATGTCAAATTCTTTCTTCAGTCTTGCTAAGCTCTTGGCTTTAGTGATATTTTGTCTCAGCAATTTCCACAGGTTAATGAGGCACTGTGCAATAAACTATTAACTTGTATAATTGATAATAATACCTAGCTTTTTTCAGTAGATCTCAAAGCATTTTACAAAGGAGCCACATTTTACAGATGGGGCTACTGAGGCACAGCAAGGTGAACTGACTTGCCTAAGGTCACCCATCAGCCACTGGCCAAGCTAGGAATAGAGCTCAGGTTTGTTGTCTGTTTCTTTGTCTTTTGCAGCTAGGATGTCCAAAACTCAACAGAGTATATCCTATCAGGTGAGGGAATACCATTTATCACATTATATAATTTATATTATTATTGCCTAATTCGTCTTTGCTTTTTTCACGGCTATTACACACGGAGCAGTGCTTTTCATGATGTCCAAATCTCCCCCCGCCTCCCCTAGGATACAGACACCAGTGAACTTCTGGAAACTCGTGAGTCCACGTAACTGGAGCTATGTGCTTAAACTGGATTTTGATATTATGAACACTGAAGGTTTGTGACAGGTGCAGTCTTGTTTTGCAAGCTTTGAAAGCAGAATGCTTCTAGGGTGCCAACTCACTGTGTCTTTTACCTAGGAAAGTCCAAGTTCACCATCAAATATTTTGTGGGTCATTCCCCAGCGCAAGTTGGCTACATTCCACTCCCCAAAGGCACCCCAGACATTTTAACACTGTTGCTATGGGCAGACTCTTTTCAAGGGCAGAGGGGGACTATATTAGCAACATGTGGCTCAAGGTCAAATGTGGTACAATGGCAGGAATATATGAAGCAAATGGTGCCCTGCTTTGCTGTGCAGCCCCCCAGCTGTACAGTGGCAGGGAGTGGCTGGTCAAAAGGAACACTGCTGCTTGACTAGACAGTCTCACCTCCTATGGACCTTCACCCAGATCTTAAGATGGAACCATCTCTCTCGCTCAGCTTCCCAAATCAAAATGGAATCACCCTCTTAGCACTCGCTCACTTCAGTAAAGTACATGAGGCACTAGCTAGTTGAGAACCAGACCCACCGTTTCTTCTCTGCACCAATTTTTGTTGTTGCAAAAGTTCCAAAGGAAATGTTTGAAGTTTGTGTTAATTCATTTTTCATTTTGTTGCCTAGGAATCCCATCCAAAAAATTAGCTCCTTTGCAACCAGTTTTCCAGCAGAATTAAGTCAGATGGAAGGAGATCAAATGACTTGCTGAGGAGCAGGTAGTGAGTTAATGACTTGTCCCAGTTAGGAAGTAAGGTCCTGAGGCCTGCCAGCCCTTTTTCTCTAAATGCAAGTCCACAACAGCCTCCATTAAGCTGTCCGCTTCGGGAAGTTGGAGAGTTGGAATAAGATACATAAAGGTATTTGGGTGTCAGGGCAGGCAGGCTGTAATTGCCAATTATAAAAAGAGGCTATGAGGCTGTGGTATTGATTGAGCTTTTGGAGGCAAAACTGAAGTAAACATGGCATATTTTGCAAGCATCACATCTGCAATATGCCAAGTTAGACAAAACAAGGCCAAATGATTTGAGCTCTAGAGGAAGATGTGCATCAAATGCTCCCAGTGGCATCTTAAAATCTTTTCTAAATGGTGTCTCTTGGGGGTTTGTTTCTTTTAAATACAGTACACTTTAATGCAATGAACTTGCAAACGACAAATAAAAAATCTCTATTGAGTTTTGAAAGTTATTGTAAAATCCCATTTGGTCTCAAAGTATTTTGGATAAATCTATGATTTTTTTTTCATCTTTGGAACTTACAGTGTGGAGAATCTTGGACTGTGCAAAGGGATGGAATTCAGTCATCTGTGGTTGACCCTGCAGCATCATTCCTGACAAATCTCAAAGCAACATTGACACTATACAGACTGACACTACAAAGCTTTGTTAAATTGTGTAGTGTTAAACCTCTGCCTGGGCTTCCTAAGGGCTTGTCTTCACGCTGGGGAAATGCACTCTTTTTAACGCTCACTAATGTGTTGCACGTTAATTGGTCCATGTAGATCCTGCTGGTGGGCACTAAAAGTTTCCTTGTGTGCTTTAATATAGTACCATTTGAAAAAGCATGAGATTAGAGCATACCAACAGGGTCTACCCAGACCGGCTACCGACAAGTTAATGTACTTTAGAAATCACATTGTGTAGAGTGTGTTACACCATTGTATAGACAAGGCCTACATTAAATAAAAAAGTTACTTTTAGATTTACTGTAGTGGAATCCTACACTTTCTATACCCTGACAAAATGATACAGTAAGAAGGATAAACCAGCTCTGATTAAAAGATAACTCGTCATAAGATAGAACTTTCTGAGGACCAAAAAAAATTGATTTACAATTTTTATTTTGACCTTTTTTCCCAATGCAAATCTCAGTGTTTTCTGATTTTGTCCAGGACAAGTTGATGAAATGCCATGAGAATTGTGTTCTTTGTGGGGTCTCTAGTAGACATTCCTACAGCCTCCATTAGCATCCTTCAAATGGTCTCGTTTGGTTTCCAAATGTTTCTCTCTGTTTCTACTGAAGCAGCATGGCCACCCAGTAATCAGTAGCAAAGTAGGAGACAGAACCTAGGTCTTATTCCTCCCCGTTCCTTGATCTAATCACCAGACCGCACTGCTGAAATGAAACTGCAAAGAAGACATATCTGTGAACTGGAAGGGAATTCTGGATCTATTGATTAGTGATGGACAAACCATCAAAAGACTCAATACATCAGTTTGGAAAAGGACTGAAAAGTTTAGCTGCTTCTGCCAAGCCCTTTGTAACAAGAAAGTACTGGGAATCTGACAGGGAAACATGTTCTCAAGATGTTTTCATCACAAAAATTATACTCAGATGCACATACACAACTTCTTTTGACTTTAGTCTCACTTGTGGATGTATCTGTGGCCGAATTTGACCCTAGAGTAATCTATAGGAAGAGACAATATACTTTTGGATGTCATGATTATCAAGAAATCACTGGGCTGCTGAGGAGCTCTGCCTTTGTGGAATTTAGGAACTCTTCAGAATTTAGATTCAACCAGTGGATATTAGGACTTTGATAGGACTAAAATCTGAATCTCCAGACCTGTAGAGCTTACGATTATGCAAGACACCTTCAATCAATGCACTTGGGGTCACCAGTGAACTTCAGCTAATGTAGAGTTTCAGTTAAGCTGGAGTTTGGAAAACCAGGGTTTGTGAGATACCTGAAGGTGGAAAATTGATGACAGAATTATGTGTAAATGCAATGAATATTTTTTTCATTTGGGGCCTGATTCAAATCCTCAGTGTTAATGGAAAGACTTCCATTGACTTCAGTGGGCTTTGGCTTGGATTCCTATCCCTCACATGGCCAGACTGGACAGTCTCTATGCAAAAGAATAAATGGACACAAATCTGACATCAGGAATCATAACATTCAAAAACCAGTAGGATAACACTTCAGCCTCTCTGGTCACTCAGTAACAGACTTAAAGATGACAATTTTGCAACAGAAAAGCTTCAAAAACAGACTCCAACGGGAAACTGCTGAACTGGAATTAATTTGCAAACTAGATTCCATTAACTTGGGCTTGAATAGAGCCTGGGGGTGGCTGGATCATTACACAAATTGAATCTATTACCCCATGTTAAGTATCCTCACACCTTCTTGTAAACTGTCTGAAATGGGCCATCTTTATTATCACTACAAAAGTCTTTTTTCTCCTGCTGATAATAGCTTATCTTAATTAATTAGCCTTTTAGAGTTGGTGTGACTACTTCCACCTTTTCATGTTCTCTGTATGTATATATATCGTCTTACTATATGTTCCATTCTATGCATCTGATGAAGTGAGCTGTAGCCCATGAAAGCATATGCTCAAATAAATTTGTTAGTCTCTAAGGTGCCACAAGTACTCCTGTTCTTATTCCAGCAGGGTGTACTTTTCTTCTCCTGATCCTCTCGTCCTAGCTTTTTCCTGCCATCCCCTCTTTTTTTCTATTTAATACACTGCATTATGCTCTGATACATCTTCTATTTCCTACTACAGCTTTGCCCCAACCTCTCTTTCCCATCCCTTCCCCTGACTACAGCTTCCTATCCTTCCCTGACATATTGCCCTGTTTTTTCTCCTCTCTCTCTCTCACATCTTTCTTTTGGATCACTTCATGCTGCATCACATTTGCATATTGAATACCACAGTACACAAGGTAACCAATGTCCTGGGACATGACCCACAATATTCAGATTGAAATGCACATTTCTGGATCACTCACCCTAATCCCAATTGAGTTGAAATGCATCTGAGTCAAAATTTTGGCAGATGGCTCACAGATCAGGTGTTTGCAAAATCCCCCAAAAGTGAACGGCATTTGTATATGCTTTGTAAACTCAAATACTCCCTGGGCGGCAAGAAGCCCAAACCTCTGATTGCTTAGCCAGGTGGTTTGGTTTTCGGCGGGTTTCCCAGAAAAGGCTCACTGTTTTCTAACTAATCCATTTTGATTTTTGGAAAGGTTTTTTTTTCCCCCCTGTTTAATTTTTGGAGCTCACCTAAGCCCCTGGCTCAGTCTCCGGTAGATAATTACCTGAAATACCATTTCCATCCCCCATGAAATCAGACAGCACAATGTCAATGGCAGGTAGAAGGGGATTGAAATGAGATTGGGTATGGTTTGGGGAGGGATGAGGGGCGGGAGGAGGAGGAGGAGTTGGGAAGAATATTCCAGTGTGTCTTTCAGTTTGTGTTAATAAGAACAGATTGAATTATATATGTATTAATGTACAGGAGAGGAAAACTCTCATTCATTTCACTCACTGCAAAAATCCCTCTAGATGGGCTATACAGAATCTTTTGGCTGTGCAGCCAATATCAGTTGGAACCTCTGTTACTTTGCAACCTTTCATGAAAAGTTATTCACCACCTTGGTGAAGCCTGCATTCTGTCTGGTGGTGTATGCAACAGCCATAAATGAATTAAGTAACTCTTAGAAGCTTGACTGAGTCAAGCCTTCTGTGTATATTCAGCCAATCAGAGTTAGGCCTGATGATACCAGGCTCCCATCCTGTGATCCATTAACTGAGTCCACTGATATAATATCTTCCAGTGAGAGTCATACAAGACAGAGTTCTGCAACAGGCCAGGACCTTTCTGCTTCATTCTGCTCATGAAGTTTCAATGAAACTCAGCTGAATTAAGCTTTTCTTAATAAAGCAATTGTTATTTTACTGATTGGTCTCCAAACTCAAGTAGAATGGACCCAAGTTTTCTCCTGTCTTATATCAGTGTAAGTAAGGCATAACACAGGCAGGGAGTTACACTGGTGTAAAATCTGTGGAAGTGAAATCAGAGCTGAATCCTTTTATTCCAAACACAGCACCCTTTTGTTTCTTTCCTTTCTGCTTTCCATTCAGAAGAAAGCTCTCTACCCCCTCTTCCCAGTACTACAATCTCATTGCTTTCCTGCCACCTCATTACTCCTTTCTGAATGCTTGTTGCTTATCATTACTCCTTTCAAATGCTTGTTGCTTATCATTTCAGTAGGGAATGGGCAAAAGAAGTTGACAGCAGCCCCTTGTTGCTAAAGAAAGGACGTGAATCCTGCAGGGTACAGAGAGATTCCTCTAAGTTGCTGAGTACACTCAGTTCCCAGTCAATGGGAAGGGAATGTGCTCAGAGCCTTGCAGGGCCAGCTCCTGATTCTGCAGTGAGATGCATGCACAGTGGCCCCTGCTCCTCCTTGGACTGCAGGATTATGCCCATGCAGATCCCGTCATAGGATCAGGGCCATAGATATCCAGCAAATGACCACCATCTCTTTAGACACATTTAGTGCATGGGCAATGATTTGTTACATTTCTAGATATGACACCTCTTCCCTGCTCCCTCCCGCTCCGTACTCCTCCCCTTAAGCGTAGCTGAACTTTAAAGGTCCCAGGAGAAAAAAGAAATAAGACTTTAAATAATTTATTTGGAGAAACAGTCAGTGAAGAGGAACAAATAATGTTTCACTAAAAGAAGCGGGACCTTTGACACTCCCCTTTTCGTTCTGGTACCTGAAGCCCTAGCCGGATTGCATTAGTGAAATTTTCATTTGATGGCATTTTAATATTCTGCCTTGATGACTTTTTAGCAACATTTACTTTCAGAGGTCTTGAGTGCTCCCACGGAGGAAATGAAACATGTCAAAGCCCATTACAAAAATCAAAATTTAAATACCTCGGCCACGTTGGGGATCACACACAATCCCATCAGCGCTTAAACTGCGACTCACAACTACTCATTCACTTGCTTACTCGGTAATGAGTACATTTGATGAAGCATTCTGGGGTCACGGAACATACGTTAGTGATCTAACTTAACCCATTGATTGCTTATACACAGAGGATCAGTGTGGGATTTTATTGAAATGAAATGTTAGAATAATTTCCACCAGTGCTGAAGGAGCTGATGTTTTTAAAACGATCACTGTGATGAATTGGAATGTTAATAACTGTGATGGGAGGGATTTATTTTATATATGGGGGGGCAGGGTCTAGCCTGGCAATATAGCTCAGTCGGCTCAGCTGGTCAGCAAGAGAAAGACGGTAAAAGACAATATCTAACCTCCCCTCTACAGTCTTGGTTAAAAATCCTCTTCATTTTCCAGCTGAATTTCTTTTTAAATTAATTTTGAGAAAATAGATCAATGTACAAGAAAGATGAAGAGCTATTCAGCACTCAATAATAAGCTAATAGGTAGCAGCGAAGAAATGGAAGTATTCTAAATATCAGCACAACTAACTGTACCAAGAGGTAAGAACATATACATTATGTGCACAGTACATTCAGTCCAATACATACAGTATGCATGGTATATTTGGTAATATTTCTGCTTGATCTCTTTGCTCCTCCTTTGTTGAGAATTCTGGAACAAATATTGTCATTCCTCTTTCCTTCTTCCTGCCTTCTCCAGAAGAGAAAGGAACTTTGCAAAGTTTCTTTCTTTGTTGTGTGTCACCTCAGCCCTGAGGATTATCAGTGACACCCATGTCCCGCCTCACGTTTGTGATGTTATCATCTGCAGCATATTACATTCCATTCAGCAGCTCAGCTCTGGTCTCAAGTGGTCTCCTGGTCAGTGATCTTCCAGGCACAAGCAATGCAAGCCACACAAACATACTGCTCTTTGCCATCAAAGTGCAAACAGCAAAAATCCAATTTGGTGCAGTCCGTGATTGGTGTTCTTCAAGTTTGTGTGGTTTTCTTTTCCTTCTGAAGAATAGTGTTATAAATTCCACCCTGAAGAAAACAAAACAGAACCCTAGTGCAGCACTGGCAAGAACAACATGCCTCAAAAGAACTGCATTCCTCAAAAGGATTCAAGTAAAATAATGTATTAAAAAGAATGGGGGTAGACTTCAAGCTGTTCAGAGCTTTGGCCCTGGTAAGACACCCCCCCCTCTAAATCTGAAGGATTACGTAAACTACCTGAACAAGAGTCACTCCCAACCCAAAATCCACAAAGCTGATCACCCTTAAATTTGGGGGCAGTTCAGATCCAGATCTATTTCTGTAAGGTGCTGAACCAAAATCCTGGATCCAAACACATCAAATTTGAGATAAGACTGGAACTTTGTAGGCTGGGGCCAGCTCTCACTTGAATCTCAAGGGTTCTTGAAGCTAAGGAGAAAGTCTATTTTTCCAGATGTAACCCCAGTTACATGGTGATCATGCTGCTATGGAAATTCCCAATAGAAAAACAAAACGAAGACATTTAAGGGGGGTTGCTGGTGTATAAATAAAATGTAGCATGAAATAAGTAGCATGTGTAACAGGGCAACTTCTAACAATATCTTTGGGGTCTGTTGTTTTAAATGAATGGTTTATTTATGAATCAGGCCTGCTGTTTTGCTGGCATTGTTGTTGTTGTTCTGTGCTCTAAATTAGAGCTGGCGGGGAAATAGAACTTCTCCACAACAGAAAAAATTTGGTTTTGGTGGGAAAAACATCCTAAATTGGGATGGGAAGTTTGAAAAATCAAGATTTTTTCATGGGAGGAAAAATTTCAGCAGAACCAAACTGAAAGTTGGGGCTTCCTTCTGGTTGCACAGTGCCCCAGGCAGCTGCTTCTTGTGTGCCCCAACTCCCCAGAGTGCCATCTGCTTGGGGAGTTGGGCAGCTGGGTAAGCACCCACCTAGGGAGCCAGGGGAGCCTGGACTGGCAGGGAACCAGGCAGGCTCATTAGCCAGCTTACCTGTCTGCCTGCTTTCCGTCAAAAGTTTCAGCGAAATCAACATGACCCCATGGAACGTGTCAATTCCATCCAATCAACATGTTCTCATGGAAAAGTATTTGGTCTGAAAATTTTGGCCTGGCTCTACTGTGAATGGCATAGAAATGAAGGCAGCTTCTTGACTTTAAAGCCCCTTTCTGGGATTATGAAGGGCAAATGATCCAGTACAAATAGTTGCCTCGAGGGTCTGGATATTGTTGAAAGTCAAATTGCAGCCTTTTATCTATTACTCTGGGTTGCCCCAACAACTGGATCTGGGGGGGTAGGAGGGTGCAGAAGTTTTTTCAAGAAAACCCAGTAGCCCCAATGATTTTTTATGCGGCTTCACACCAAGTAATGTACTGCTCATCAAGGTTCAGCGTGGCAGAACCTTGCCCTAAATGAAGTGGAATGGGCTCATTTTGAAACTCTTTTGTGTCTGTTTTCTAGGAACTTTCGTGCAGTCAAATTTTACTCACAGGTATGCTGCAAATTTTAACCACATATAGTCAGATGACTTTAAATGTATATCCACACAATCAAGGAAGAGAAATAATACCATGCACCCTAATCACCACTAAGCCACAGAGTTTGGATTCCAAAATTCAAATTTCAGCTGGAAAGCCACAAAGTTAACAACCTGGGGGAACTTCCATCGATTAATTTTGAATAATGGATAAATTGGACAGTCCACAAAAGAGAAAAAGACACAAAAAGATCACTGATTTCATTATGGAGCTTTTGCTCAGCTCTCTCAAGAACCTGGCAGAACTAAAAGAGTGAAGAAGCCTGGTATCAGGTGAAAAAAAGAAAACGGGCTTTGTTATGCCATTCTGACCCATGCTCAGTAGCTCGTGACTTTTGCCACTGCAGAATTGAGTAGTATCTCCATTAGAGAATTAGGTCAAAGAGTTCATCTGAACATGTGGGACCCTGGAGTTCAATAGGCATGCAAAGAAACACTCCTTGCCTGTGCATTAGACTTTTATTTCTTCCTTCCCTAGCCCATAGAAAACAGCAGCCAGGCAATGTGACTGTCATATGATATATAACCACTCAGAGACAACATCATCATTTGAAGACAGTCTTCCTAAATGTGCCCTGGTTCTGCCAGTCTGACTCAAGGCTTATCTATGAATTCTTTGACCCACTTCTCCCTCGATTTGATGCCCACCCTGCCCACCGCACACACTATAAATCCATCGTGTGGTATGCCGCACTACTCTTCTGTAACATGAATTTATGCTAATGGCTGTCTGCATATGCTTATATCACATATCTATATTAAACTTAATAGTCTGTTACATTGCTTCTTAACCCTGTGTCCACACATGATTAACTTTTCTGATTTCTTTCAAAACCATTATTAACACAGTGTAGCGTTTCACTCAACATGTCACTAACTTTCCCTGCCTGGCGCCAGAGTTGGGGTAATTATACAGCTGTACAGCTTTTACAAGTAAAACCGTACACAAGGTGTTATGACTTTATTCAAAGGCTTGGGGGGTTGATTTTTGTTTTGTTTTGTTTCTTGTTGTTGTTATTCAACCTAAAGACGTTAACAAGCACTGACAAGAGTCAAAAGACCTGTTAAGGGAAGAAGAAAAGGAGGACTTGTGGCACCTTAGAGACTAACCAATTTATTTGAGCATAAGCTTTTGTGAGCTACAGCTCACTTCATCGGATGCACGAAAGCTTATGCTCAAATAAATTGGTTAGTCTCTAAGGTGCCACAAGTACTCCTTTTCTTTTTGCGAATACAGACTAACACGGCTGTTACTCTGAAACCTGTTAAAGGAAGGTGATTTCCAGACTCCTTTTAACTGAAGAACAATCCCTGTGAGTTCAGATTTCAGTGGAGGAAGAGAATGGTAGCGGGGGAGATGTGAAACCCACTTTGAAAAAGAAAAAGAAACTTGAGGACACAGAATAGGGTCACCAGTACACATTTCATTGACACCTTGCCTGGTAAAAATGACACAATATTTCTCTGTTTGTGTGTGTGTGTGACCCTAACACTAGTGAAAAGTGTTCTCTTGCTCTATTTTGGACTTATACTAAAGACCTCAATTTACCCAGAGAACACGTACAGCCTAGACGGCAGCCATGCAAGCTTCCCAACCTAAGCAGGAGGGGCCATCACTATGCACGAGAGGGATGTTCAATCTTCATGTCTCATTCAGTCCTCAGCCTCTCCAGTGAGACCACCAACAATCAATGCCCGCTGTGATGGAGAGTCTTGTGATGGGGACAAGAACGTATCCCCATCTGTCAAGCAAAACCAGAATTTCAGAACAGAAAATTGTGGGGTTTTCCTCTCCAAAATCTGACTGCCTTCATTTTCATGAAAAATATGAGGTGAAAAAGCAACTGTGTTTTATGAGTTCCTGAAACCCTGAAGTTGTGCTGCTGGCAAGAATTCTGTCGTAAAGTTCCATCCAGACCTAGTGTAGCTCAGACTTAAATGGAAAAGTTTGCATAGTTATTTTCTCTTGTTCTAAATAGTGGAGAAAGAGCACGGTGCACAGACAAAATTAATCAGTCGCCATATGCTGAGGACATTTCATTACATACCAAATGCATGTGGCATTCATTATTTATTGAAAGTCAATGGGATGCAAGCCTATGATTTGCTGAACTGGGTCCATTATCCCTACAGATGATGCAATTGAGGTAAAACAGTCTCCCCACACCAGCTAGCAAATGAATGGCAAAGGCAAGAGTAGAACACAGGAATTCCCAGTGTCTACCCTCAGATTCAATCCACTAGATCATATTGCTTGTATATGCAATACATGTGTGGAAAGTATGTTTTCTACAGGTTGAAACAGCAACAAAACCATTTATAACAAATACTTGTAATAAAACAGTATGCCAAAGGCTTCATAATATATAGCCATACAGATACTTAGATAGATGTATGGTTAGCCCTGAAAATCTTTAGATCCTACTTCTTGAGACCTCAGTGAGCTGGCCTCATGTGGTTTTGATTCACTCTCTGCACCTTTATCACTCTGAACCTCCTTTGTGTTCTGCATGATTTCATGCAAGACAAATGCTCTTGAGAGATTTTTCACACAACATTGCATTAATGGGGCCATAACTTTTCACAGAGTTTTCAAAAGGCTGCATGCTAATTTCAAATTGTCTTTCAAATCTCCTGTTTGTCTTTTTTGTAAAAGCCTGTTGGCATCCGGGCTGGGTAGCACAAAATAAAATAAAATAATAATAATAATGATAATTAATAACAATAGTGGTAATCATTGTAATGGCACAAAATTAAACTCAATAAATCCCTAAGGATGTTCAGCCACTGCCTGCCATGCTTAATACATTGAAATCTAGTGCTTATGGTCATAAAGCTTACTTATAATTCACACAAGCAAGAGGTTGTTGACTAGGGTAATGGTAGGAGGCAGTTCAAACCCCTGCTATCCTTTAGAACACAGTATCACAGAAAGAAAGAAATTTGTTAGTCTCTAAGGTGCCACAAGTCCTTCTTTTCTTTCTTCTAATAGTCAGTAAGGATCAGCCCTAAAGCAACTCCATCTTTGCTTCATTATAGAGCTACTGCAGGGAACCATCTCTAGCCTTCCTCCTACAGTTTTTAAGAGTACATGTCCCCTCCCACCCACACCCCAGCTGGGATATCACATATTACAGAACCCATATGCTGCTGCCTAGGGATCTTGGAGCACACATCACTTACTTGCGAGCTCATTTAGTGTCTAAGAGCAAGACAGGAAGCTCACTATGGAATTTCATCTTTAAACTGAAATTTCCCGGTTTGTGTCCATTTAATTGCTAGGATGGAAAAGCACCGTTATGGCTACACGGACAGTCATCTTGTGTCTTGTAAAATGAAGCATTTATTCTACCTGCCACTATGCAGGTCAGTGGTGAACTTCTCAGTCATTTCTGCCATGCTACAAGGAGATGACTGGACCCAATGGGGAGCTGGAAGTATGCACACAATGATAATGACATTAATGCCAAACTGTTGGTACTGATAGTGGTTTAATATAAGTACAGTCAAAACAGTGTAGTAGGTTATTTAAATACTTACATAAAGAGATGCCCCATGCCCCCAGAGATCTTGCCATCTCTATAGACATAATGCAAACAAAGGAAGATGAACCGGGAAGTAATGAAAAAGCAATGGTGAATCAGCTCAGCCTGACTCTAGCTTCAGAAATCTGGCCATCTCATCTCAGGCCCAAAAATACCACAAAGACCACTTTTGCTGAGTGGCGAGCTTTGAAAGATCAGCTCTTGAGAAATGGCCCCTGCCAAATATGATCTGCAGAATTGTTTTCAGAATAAAGCTTTCAGTTATTTTGGGGTACTCCTGACTAGCCTTCCCAGAAGTGTCAGCCATCTTGTTGCAACATAGTTTGTCTTGTGATTGCCCAATATATAACTCACAAGCTGGTGTGCATAGGTACTACTATCCTCTTGAAGGAATCAGTTCTGCCTCGGTATTTGGACTTTTTTTTTTTTGTCCTCCAAACACTGCCCTGCAAGAAAGATAAGCTTTAATATCACTGAACCACATAGATTCTACTTCAGTTCAAGGGTCTTTTAGGTGTTGAGAGAGACAGTGAGATACTTTTTGTCTTGCAGTCTACTTCTCCCGCTGCATGTGTGTGGTATAACCAGTGACCATGCAGTCATAGATTCATTACAGACATGAGGCTAAAACATTTTCTATACTGTTTTGATACTCGTATACCAATCAGCAATGAAGAAGCTTGCCAGTGAAACTGGAGATGGGCTTGATCTAAGATCCAGGTAAGAGTTCTGATCCAGTTCAATGTCATATTTAAATAGGAAACAAATTGAAGTAAAAACTGTAAAATATAAAATATTGAGCAGTCTCAGGTGTAAAACATACAGCTATCATGAAACCAGACTGGGCACTAGGCAGGGGGAGGGTCTACAATCTACAATCGAGTGGAATAGTAGAGTGCTCTGGGGATTGATCATATCCCGTAGGTGAGCAAGGAATAAAAAGCACTTACACTCGTGGAAAAAATGACTTGGCAACTCTGGAACATATTACAACAAGCACCTGAATAAAATAAATAGGGAACATTTTTCAGGCTGTGGGGGCTGAATGTAAGCAATCAATCTTCCCTCAGCTGGAACAGCATCACTCTTACCCACAGCTCCCTCTAGTGAATTAAAATCTCATGGTAACTCAAGCCATAAACAACAGAGCAATGGGCATTCAGTGAGGACTCTATTCTAATATGTGACGATAAATCCCCAAGCTAATGCTGTGCCATCATTTTCTCCCCCCTCCCCACCAGTATTCCAGGCACAGTCTTCCCATTTCTTTGACCTCATTCTAATTTTCCTTTGCATTCAGCTTGTCAGTTGTATTGTTTTCTACAAGCAGTTTTCTGTATTAAAAAAAAAAAAATCCTATAACATTGCACCAAGAAGTACTGCTGAAATATTCCAGATCCTCAGATGAAGATCCACTGGTTTCAGTGCAGCTGTGGATCTGGCCCATTGCCTCTTACAGGGGCTTGCCTGTTGCAAAGGCTCCCCAAGGGTCTGAAAGTCTCCTGGAGGAAACTCTCCTTTCGAGTTTGGAAGATGGTAGATAGCATTAGCTAATGGCTTGCACAGTAGTACAATGAGGCAGGACTCCTGGGTTCTCTTCTAAGCTCCACCACTTACTCAGATGATACAAATTACAATATCTGTTTGTGCCTTCTTTTTCACATCTGTAAAATTGGGATGATTATGCCTCCTTCATGAGTCTGATTAATTAATTCCTTAATTAATAAATAATTATTATTATATATTATTTGTATTGCAGTAATACTCAGGAGCCCGACTTGGATCAGGAATGTTTGTGAAGCTCTGGGAGACTCTTGAATGATAGGTACCATTAGACTCAAAGCCTGGTTCTTATCTATTATGCGGTTGGTATTCAGAACCGTAAGGTGGCATGTGCTGGAGTCAGACCATCTTCACCTTGCAGTGTTTGAGCTAATTGAGTTGCTAAATGGGTCCATTAAAAAGAAAACACCAGATGTGAAATGAGGACAGGGCAGAGAGGTCCATCACTTCCCGGCACCCAGGGGCCAGTGCTTGAATCACTCCAACATAACTTCTGGGGTCTGAGAGAACTCTGTTTTCTATGCCACCCTAGCAGATGAAAGTGAACAGGGTTGGGAGACGGAGGAGAGATAAAGCAGGGGGGAAATGCATGGTCAGGAGTTCAACTGCAGATTTCGCAGGCAAAGATCAGGTCTCTTCAATGGCCATGATCATCCGACATTTCTGTCAAAAGTTACTATGACTAGCCCCCTCTTTCCTGACTCGCCCCCGTCCTTTCTCATACTTCCCCCTCCTCCCCTCCCCCCCACACCCTCCAGTATGTGAATAGTGAGAAAATGACTGGAAACAATGTGCCAGTTTACAGCACTTTACACTGAGCCCCTTTTCTCTTCGCCTCTGACTCGTGAATGACTGAGAGTTGTTTTATTGTAAAAAGTTTCTCAGATAAAAGAACTTTTATTTTACCCAGTAACACAAGAATGGGGCCGCAGGCAAACAGTCAGCGCCTTGTTCCCAGCTGACACTCAGGCCTCCAGCTCTGGAATTGTTAATGGGGTCTCTATGTTGCTGGGCGCTCTGTCTCTCCAGTTTGGCTCTCTGTTCAATTGGCTGCCTATCAGTGAGGGTGAAGTGCTTCAGAGATAAGCTGAATACCCAGTGCCACCGAAATATGCAAAGACCATCCACCATTAAAAAAGAAAATCTTTCTAACTCATTTTATTTCACGCTTCTGATTAAGGCTGGGATTTTCAGATCCTAAAGAAGTGAGGCACTCAAATTCAATGTGACATGGCCACCTTACTCCCTTTGAAAAACCCACCCCAATTGTTTTTGGTTGGATAAGTACATTTTCATTAGATTTTTCAGTATCATCATCATGATAAGAGGTGAGGTAGTGAATTACGTGCCTGGGCTAGCAAACATTTATGAAAACTTTGAAACTATATTATATATTATATTATATTATTAGCATAGATAGTGACACCTATAACTAAGGTTTCCCAGCACTTTCCATTGCAATACTCTGTTTTCAGTTGCTTAGAACTTCGCCAGACGTTAACTGTTTGAGCTGAAATTTTCTGTGCTGGATGTTTCTATTTTGGGCTGATTTCTTTCTTTCTTTCTTTCTTTCTTTCTTTCTTTCTTTCTTTCTTTCTTTCTTTCTTTCTTTCTTTCTTTCTTTCTTTCTTTCTTTCTTTCTTTCTTTCTTTCCAGCAAAAAAAAATTCAGTCATCTCTGTGAATGAATTCAGAGAAACTATGTTGTTTTGCCCATGTTAAAAAATTACTATAAACTTTTCACTGAGTAGCTTTTTCATCTCCATGCTTTGGAGTGGAGCAGGGACTTGACAATTGGCCAGGAGAGGGATAGGAGTAGGGAGTATTGTTCTAATATCAGGAATGTGTCTTTTGACTTTCATCTGAAAATCTGCCCAAATTTGGCCAAATAATGAGCCTCTAAAGATCACAGTTTGCACATGCCCACTAGAGAGCTGTTAGAGTTTGGCAGCTAAATTTTCTGAAGATTCCATCTGGACTGATTATTCTTCTTTCCAGTAATTGCTCCTCCTGTCTGCCAGGGCCTACTGTGTCACTGGGCCCAGAAACTGAGAACAGAAAGACTGTCTCTCCTCTGCTTTCAGTACTCCCCCTGCTAGCACCAAGAAGCAAGGGCGAGAAAGAGGAAGCTACCATACTGGAATGCAGTGAGATGAGGAACTGGGACTGGGAGAGAGAGGGTGGCTTGTGACAATTGGGCTACAAATTTACCCTAAATTATGAGCAGAAACCAGGGGAGCAAGAGACAGCTCCTGGCTGGCTGCTGGGGTTTGCAGGCTGACACCCTGAGGCAAAGGCAAAAGAGGATGCTGGGGCCATGAGGAAGAGGCCAGACAATTCGCTGCCGTAGCCACTAAGCGAAGTGGCTGAACAGCAGACTGCAGGTCCCCCGGAAGGGGGGAAAACAGTGTGTGACATGACTGGAGGTCTGTGTCACTGAAGAGGACACTGCAGTCTTTGGAGAGACCTGGGTCCTAGAGAAGGAATGATGGTGGCAAGGCACCAACCAAAGAGGGTGCACTAATATGCAGAGCTAATTCCCCACATCAGCCAGCAGGAGGCACCACAGTGCTGAGCACACCCTGCTACAGTGCTGTATTTTTGTATAGTAAAATGGAGAATCTACTGAATAGATGTAGCCTGTGTCCTCTAACTCCCTACCTGGATTCGGTGTGATTTTTAATGACATGCCAAGGAGAGGGGAGACCAGGCAATTTATTTCACTGATGTCTGACACTGGATTCCTGTTCTCAGTTCAAATCTCCAACACAATATGTTTTCTTCAGAGTAAGGAATGGAAAGTGCTCCATGCCTATGCTAGGTTACAGAACATTTAGCAAAGGTTTCAGATAGATGTGAATAGACGTCAGATTGGCATCCAAACAGCTGAACCTCAAAACTGGAGCCTTGCTAACAACAGCAATAGTATCACCATTAGTGATTTATCATGTGGTATAAAAAAATTTACACAATTATTTTAATTTGGTGCCATTAGCAGTGCTAGGGAAATTGTTGGGGGAAGGCTATGGACACATTTTCAAAATGGTGGCCTCATTTTTATAGGTGCATTCATGCCCACAAAGCACTGAAACTATAATCGGATCTGCACAGCTCAGACTTCAGTGGGATTCCACATGGGCACAGGGGTCGGTCTGTGTCAATCTGAGTACATGCTCAGGTCCGAAATCTCCACCTGCATTTGAACTGAAGTACAGATCTGTGCACTTGCCCCCAATTACCTGATCAAAGGCACTGCCAGCTAGTTACAGACACAGGCAATGTTCTGATTTGTGCTTGTAACTCATTTCAGAGATACAAAGCAATTGATGGCTCTTAACCTAGCTGGAAATATAGGCCAGTATCTACAGCTTTGTGTCCACAGAGGTACTGGAGACAGTAGGTACCATGAATTCAAATTAAACATTGACACTGTATCTGGCACATTTCCCCAGGTAAATTCAATGCACTGGCCTAGTCACTCTTCCTTTCCTGTTCATACTTGTGATCATTTCCACAGAGAGCTCTTAGTTAACTGTTGCTGATATTGTAACTCACAGAAGCAATTCAGACTGTAAGAGCAACATTTCAATTATACGAATAATCAAATTCAAAATGTTATTTGAATAATTTGAGTTCATAAATTAAGCAAGCTTTTTTCTTTCTTCTTCTTTTTGCAAGTGGACTACAAATTACATTTTCCGCTACATTGGCAGTAAACGGGTAATTAATATCTCAACTTTTCCTTCTTAATGTTGATTTAAGAAAAAATAAAATAAGCCATCAACATAAAAGAGCTTTGCGATCATAGCTCAGATATTACTGCCCCCTCTCTCTTTAGCTAGTGCTTTCCCTTCCCAGGCCAACTACTGCAATATGCGCACAGCAAGTCAGTTAGGTGGCCCTGCATTTCAACTGAGGGAGAGGGGACAGAGGGTGAAGGTTTAACGATTTGTCTGGCACTGTCAGAGAAAACAACTTTCCACTTCCAAACTAATGAAATTCCACACAGTCCTTCCCACCCAGGACAAATCAGGGCTTTGGGGTTAATATGCCCAGAACAAACATTTGTTGTTTTGGCAGCTTTCCTCCACAAAACCATCTTTCTCTGCCTGAAAAACACCAGATCTTCATTCTTTCACTTAAGTGGACATACTTGAAAAGTTTGGGCCAAATTCTCATCTGGTGTAAACTGGTGTAGCTGCACGCATCTGGCCTTTTATTTTGATGGATTGAGGGACAGTGTATTTAATTAAACTTGTCAACAATGGAAGAACTCGTAATCTCTCTCCAACTGGGGGAAAATGTTACCTGTGTCTAACTTGATACATCAGAATTATCAATGAAATGTTCTTCATCCAGCCCTAAAACCTGTGGTGTTATTTAGCCCAATTGGCAGCCTGTGTTTAGGATACTCTGCTATGAGACCCTCACTTTCTTAACAGCTAAATTGGTCTCTAGTGTGAAGATCGGGAAGTTTGGTGTCCATCACTCCCTGCTAGAGCGGAGTTTTATGAAGTTCCACCTGTGTGACAAAAAAAAAAAAAAAGTATTTAAAATAGAGAGTATTGAAGTTTAATAGAAGACAACACTTAGAACTGGTAGAAACTGGAGGGGCGGGGGGGAAACGTTACAAAATGTTTTGCAACTGTGTCCATTTTGCAGTGACCCACCTTTCATTTTTTCACCAAAATTTATATCAAACGCCTTATTGAAATAATAAGAAAATGATTTGTGACTTTTTTGTTTGACAGGTTTTTTTGAACAATGAAAAAAAAAACACCAACCCCAAACTGCTTCATTTTGGTAAATCAAGCATTCTGAGAGCCATTTTGATTTTAAAATGTTGCAAAAAACTCAGATCCCTCCCCCAATTTTTAAAAATCAATCTTTTGTGATTTTTTCCCTATTAAAAAAGCCATTTTTCAGTTAAAATACTTTTCACTCAAAAAAAATTCATCCAGATCTAGTTAAAATCCCACCGTTCATCACATTGATAATGTGGAAATGACCAATTAAGTGAGGAACATGTGTTAAAATCTGGAATACTGGAAACAATATCACCTATCACCATGTATCACAGAATGCTCTCTTGCTGTTAACTTTATGAGGGCCGGGTTCATCTTACATCCAGGACTCATGGGCAGAGCTGACCATACTGTTAGGAGGTTGAGGATTTCCTTGAAGTTCTTCATACCCAATGTGAACATCTAAGACATCAACAATTAAATAAGATTATAAATCTACGAACAATGCAAACCATTTCTGAAGTCATTTGTTTCTTTCGTCTGATTAAGTCTCTTCTGAGAATGGGCCTAACAACAAACTGTAAATCTAGATTCTGAAATGGTGTTTTGATCTTTTTTTTTTTTAATATGTCCCATTGTAGGGGATCTAAACACAGATCCAGAGCTGGTTAAACTTCTAAATAAATTTGAGTTCCAAGTTGTTTAGCTCTGGTGTTTTGATTTGGCCAGAAGCAAAATGCTAATGAAGATCCAGAGTTTGAGTTTGAGCCTACCCAAAGTTTCAAGGTGTTCAGATGAAAAATGCTGGTTCACACGAATCTCTCATCTTTGCTTAGTGTGTTCATGGGTTTGTCACAAACACAATGAAAATGCATAGTATGTGAATAAAAATAGTGGAGATGCTAACATTGCATTATAATACCTCCATCTTCATTGTTCAGGGAAATCCTCTTTCAATGGATCATATGTTTAAAACCTCTTTTAAAACTTGTTTATTACCTTATGGTATTGATTATAATGATACCGTGCCCACCAGAAATGGTCCAAGTGTCCCTAAAATTAGTGCTCTGGTACTAGCAGTGGAAGAAAGAAGATTAGATCGCTAGATAGATCATCACACCATAGGTGGCCCCGACATGTACATCCTAGCCGTTTCACTTTGGTTAATACAGCTATTTAAGGGAAGTCAATTTCCCTTTTTATAGACCCTTAGGAAAAGGCATTGTACTTACCACACATCGAAGAAACATTGTAATGATTCATTCTAATACCTTAGGTCGTGAAATAAGCCTTAACTAAATCAGAATGTGTGCGTGCCTCATTCCCATTTAAAGTCAGAGAATGAGAGCAGTACACCTGAAAATTCTTTGCTTCGGTTTTCTGCTTCTCCCTCCATGCTTTAATCTGACATTAGAGATCAGCTGTGAGGCTTGTGCTATCCATCCCTAGATATGTGTATCTGGGAGCTGGGCTCGAGGTGTTCTCAGAGAAAGGCTTCCAACTCTGGAATTCTTTTCTCTCCTTGGCTCAGGTTTGTTGTCCTTCAGGGCATGTGCTTGGGCTCATCTATTTCCCCAGGCTTTAGCTGGAGCTGTGGGCTGGGCTTGGTGGGTTGGGGAGCTCATCGTTCTATTTTATTTTACTTTTTAATACGGGAAGAGTGGAGGGAAAGGGAGACTGTGAGGTGAGCATCATTATTAACCATTCCTATTATGTATTACTAGTTGCGGCTTTGGGGGAACAAGCAGTGGGGGACAACCAGGGGCATACCTGGGTGGGGCTGGGAGCCTGGCCACAGCCAAGATCCACTTCCACAGGGCTCACAGACAGCAGGAAGAGATGGCTATATTTTTTGGAAGGAGCAACCGCTGTTGCTGCCCTGCATATACCTAGCATTCAGGGAGTACTGGGGCTGCCTTATACAGGCATCTTCTACCAATCCTGGAGCAGCAGAGTTCACATTCTCACAGGGCCATCAGTGAGTTAGATTCTGATGTCAGTTACACGATCATAAATCGAGAATAACTCTACTGACTGCTGGGGGGGGGGGGATCTGTGGGTGGGAGTGTAATCCTCACCCCACTGAAGTCATTTGAAGTTTTGCCATTGACCTCAATGGAGTCAAGATTTCACCCCTCAGATAATTGAGATCAGAATCAAGCCCTAGTTCAGCAATGCATGCCTAACTTTAAGCATGTGAATCATCCCATTAAAGTCAATGGGACAACTCATATGCTTAAAGTTAGGCACATGATTAAGTCCATTGGTGAACCGGGGCCTTGTTCTTAGGGAATATTTTATCGGACTAGTTTGAGAATATTTTATAAGATGATTTTCCACCTCCATCAGTAATTAACACATTATCAGTGAATACATTTTATTCATTACTCAACTAGCCGTACAGATGGTTTAATAATATTCATCAAATAAATTAGTCTCAGTTTTTTTCTATTTATCAGCAAGTGGATTATTTGCAGATAATGTTTTCCATTATTCAACCAGTTCTTGTCATTAGCACCGATACATGAATACCCTTTCCCCTTAGGCCAATGCATTCTAAGTAACAATGGATAGACTTTTCAGACCAGTTTTCTAGTGCACTTTAATGATTTTTCGTTTTGATTTTTTTTTCTGTTTAAATCCCCATTTTTATTCCATCCTATTCTTTTATTTTCTGTTTTCCATCATTGCAAGACATACAACTTTGCTTAATTGTCTACACTGGCAAATTGCAATGTATTAATCTTACTTTTGGTATAGAAAGTCCCTGTTTTGCTGAAGTGTTTTGTATACTGTAATGCTGCCACAAACCCTTTTAACTTATTTGTGTTTGCTTCCTTGTTCTGCATCTTACTGCTTTCAACAAATATGAAAATGTAGCTAAACTCATGCCCTCCATGATATGGGCAACTGCTTTACAAAAGTGCAACTTGGACAGCTATTTTCATACCTGAGAGTTAGTTGCTTTACCAGTAGGCCTTGTACTGCTTTCAGATTAGACAAAAAGTAAAAGGCTTATGATAGTGGTACCTATCTATGAGTTTGCATTATCATTTCATAAGGCAAAACAGAAGGTGATATAAGCCCACTGCCATTCCTTAGTTTTTGATGGAAGATATTCATCAAAAAAGCATGCAGTCCCCTGAGCTTGCAGCCATATGTTACAGGAAAATGTCACCAGTTAAAGATGTATTCATTTGCTGTTTTGAAAACTCTGTTTGATATTCATGCATTCCAAGTGTTTTGACCTAGATTTCTGTAGAGGCATTAGATCCAGTACTGAACAGGAAGCTAGACAGCTGTTGCTTGTGTAGTCAAAGGAGGAATCTAAAGAAAAAAAAAAGAATTTAAAAAAAATGAAAACATTTATTAATGCATGCCAACATTTTGCACAGCCAATATGTTTAATACTAGATTAACTAATATAAGCATATGGGGATGCATTTGTTGCAAAGCTTTAAAGAAAAGAACAAAGAAAAAAGTTGGATGTATCTAAAGTTCACACAGAATAGAATTTGCTCTTTCTCCTATAAATGAAAGCATGGTGAAATGGCAACACACTTTAATTATAAGCTTCTTGCTAATGTCACAACATTTAGGTTTTTTCGGCTAGATTATAGTGCAAGTCTCTCTGCACACATCCTGTCTAATATGAAAACCTACATCTAACAGAAAATCTTCTGGACTTCTACAACTGTCACATCCTATTCCACCTCTGTCTCACACCAAAGGTTTGTTCATTGCAATTGTGGATTCATTTATGGACAATCCAATTACAAGAGAGACATTATGTAAATATCTGTGCTTGCTTATTAAACATTGGTATTACATCCATAACAGTAGTATAGAGGATTATATCATTGGGTTTACACAGGTATAACTCCTTTGAGTCATTCTTGATTTACAGGTGTAAGTAAAACTAGAATTCGGGGTGTTCAGGGACATTACAATGACAATATTAGTGGCCAATGCTTTTTAAAGAAATTGTTATATATAAAAGTAAAATATACCAAGTTGAATTATTGATTGACCATAATATTTGTTGCACATTTAAACTTCTTGTCAGTTCACAAATTCGTAAGTAAAGATAGTCCAAAAATGGGGAGAAAAAATTTGCAAATATTGTCATGAAAATGTTTTTCATTTTCCATTGTAAAAGATGGTTAGACAGAAAATTTCCAATCAACTCTATTCATAAGTATTCATCTTTTTCTTTCTTCTTTTTTGTTTGTTTGTTTGCCAAACAAATAACAGCCTATGGTTTATTTGCAAACTGTTCAGGTCCGTTAGGGTGTGTGATTGTTCATGTTATCTTTTTTCTTGCCTCTGGATGATTCAATTTATTAAACAGGAGAATAATGAATGAAGAAGACTAAAGAGCTAATTTACTGTTTCGGGTGAATTTTTGGATGCATAATGTATTTTCATGAATGCTAGCAATCTGATAAATACTCACAAGTAATTAATAATATGCAAACTCAACATTTTACTTCATTTAGAAAAGAATTCTATGAATTGCCTTTTATATAATTTGACCAACTCTGCTATATGACTCGTATGCACTCTGTTCTATATAGATGCACACTGGAGATGGACCCAAGTCATGGAATTTGGATCTGAACTGGAATTAGTTCCAAATCTAATGTTCATCTGTTTTGGTTCAAATTTCTGATTTTGTTCATTATTGATGCAGGTCTATGTCATGAAGTGTAGCTCTGGATCTGAATCCTGATTTGAATTTTCCCAGAGTTTGGCAGGGGGAAGTTTATCTGGAATTCAATTTGAGGCCCACCTCTCTCTGTCCCAGAACATCTCTAAATAAGATCTTGCCGGCATCACAGATTTTATACTACGTATACCGCAAACAGAAAAGCACTTAATGAAGAGAGTTAAGGAAGGTCATAGAATGGTCAGAACAGGGATGGGGAGGGACTGAGGAGCAGTGAGAAAACAAGCTTGGGAACGTAGGAGTTTATACCAGGAATGTTAAGAACAAGGAAGGTCATAAAAAATTTTAAAAAGAAAAATTAAGGAAAAATAAAATAAATATGCTATAAAAGCATCTGTCTAGCTCCATGTGAAATGCTCTCTTCTGCAACTGAACAGTGCCAGGGTAGAAGTTTTGGAATCTCCTCATTCAGAGTAAAATCTTTGCACATAGCCCATAATCCTGTATAATTGCAATGCTAAAGTTTCCTCCATACAGAATACTGGAGCAGCAGTGGTTACTCAGTGGCAGTTTGACCTATGTGTGCAAATCAAGTGTGTGTTTCTCTCTCCCAAATCATAGTTACATCACAAGTTGCGATTTCTTCAGTTTTTATGGTCTACGTTTGCAAATTGTTCCAAATGGTTAACCTTAAAATGCATGGAAGATATAGATGGTTGGTCTGGCCTTTGTATGAATCAAAAACATGTCACTCTGTCAGGAAACACTAACTGTTTACAGCGAAAGGGTTAGCTGAACAATGGTGATAATTCTTCACTAATAACAGATCTTACACATAACTACGACAGCCTGCTCCACTGTAGAGCTCAGTGTAATATGCTGTACCGCAGCCAGTTTGAAAAGATGGATTTAGAACAGTAGAGTGAAATATATTTCATTTTGGAATCTGTCTGCCCAATTTACTCATGTTACTGTTACAGACATACCAAGATAGTTGATGAAGCTGTTGTGTACTGTATTTACTCTCCATGTTGCCGCAGCCAGAAGTGATCAAAGAATCACAGGCGTTACAGATGGTAGAGCCATATTAGATCATTCAATCCATCTCCCTGATGATGCAGAATTGCTTTCTACGGGTGCAGTACATTTTCTAGTGTTTTGTCTGGTCTAGTTGTAAAAGTTCCCTAACATGGGATTTCCACCACTTCCCTTGGGAGACTACTCCACAGTTTAGTAATCTTCAATTCTCATCGTTCAAAATTGCCACTGTCAAGAGACAGGCTAAAGAACTAGATGGACCATTGATTTGTACTCAGATGGTAATTCCTCTCTTCCTAATCAGTCGTGAACCTGAATGAAGATGTTGTGTCATCAAAGTTGGCTGTCACTCAAGGACACATCTCAGCTTCATAGTAGCGGAGCTTATTTTTTTCCCTGTAAGTTACACTTAGGCTTTACAAGCCTAACAATTTATGTAATCTCCTCCTCTCTAACCGCCCTGATACTCCACTCCAGTTTATACAAAATATTGCCATTAAGATCATCTTCCTCACAAAACCGTTCCCTTCTTTGACTCCTCCCACTGACCCTCCACTCCTCCAGTGCATCAAGTTCAAGTTCCTTGTCCTCACATTCAAAGCCTTATACAACTTAGCCCTTCCCTCCCTTTCAGTCCTTGCCACCACACTCTGCCAATGCTGGTAGCCTTGTTGTCTCATGTGTCTACTTCTTCTACAACCACCTCTATGTTTTCTTCCTTGCCACCTACTATTCGTGGAACAACTTCTCTCAGTTGGTCCACCAGGCCTGTGCTCATTCACATCACTCCTGAAGACCTATAGTGACACCTAAAAAAACCTAGCTAATACTGGCAAAAATGAGAGGTAACTGGAAACAGCCCATATACTTACCTTTCAGAGTTTTAAGGCTTAAGTGTTAGTGACATATATGGGGTCTTCAAGTGCCACTTCAGTCCGTGGGAGTTGTGCTTGCTTACAAGAAGGCTGAATTTGTCCCCATGTCAGAAATAACTAGGAACGGGAAAGCCAGCTTAGGTAAAATAAGAAACAACTCAAATTTTGTGGCAAACCCTTCATGCAGTAAAAAGACATTTGCATCAGATAGATGGATTAAATATAGGTCACCTCTGTACTTCGAAAGGGCCTGATCCAGAAGTGAAAGCACCAAATAGCAAAAGAAAGACAGTGCTACCAGTAATTCCAGCCCATCTGGGAGTAATCAGTACAACCAATCACTCAGTAAATCCTTATCTGATGAGATTTCCAGCCCAATTTTGTACACTCAAGAGGATCAGAGAGTTCAGATCCAGTTTGGCGGTTGAATTGGTACTTCTCCCAAGCAATCCCCTCCGAGATTCACCAGTCACTAGTAATAAATGAAATTCTTTACAAGGTAATGGTTGTTTTGTAGACTGTGAAATAAATTGGTGGTGCCAGTCCAGGTCCTAGGAGACAAGTGGCTATATCCCAAAGCCGTCACTAGCTTGTTAGCAACCTCAGCAATGGTGCCAGTGGCTGAATGTACATAGAGATTCAACTGATCTCTAAATCACAATGGGGTGGGGAAGCATACACTGGTGCTGCTGTACCTACCCCGATGCTAGGTGGAGAGAAAACTTGCAGTCTGTAGGGCTGTTGATCTAGCACCTTCATGCATTGGTTCAATAGACCCTTCTATGGGGCTGTCGGTAGAAGGGTGAGTTGATTGGAATGCAGTATGTACAATGAGACTGCATCCATCCATCTCTTCCCCGCTAGCTTGTTCACCTGCTCTGCCAGGTGTTCTCATTAGCCATATGTGCAAATATTTGTCTAACTTTTTATCATTCTGTTTTTATGTGTTTAAGAAGAACAGGAGCCAATCTCTGTGTGAAAATTAGCTTTTGAAGGGTTCCTTTTCACTGCCGGTAGCTGGAGCCTATTTTAACAGCCTCTGTTGTGGTTGGCTGCTATCTTAGAGACACATTTCCTACAGCTAAGAACTAAGCTAGTGGGAAAAAAAAGAGGGGGCGGTATATGGATGAGGTATTGACCTTCCACATATTGCATGTTTGGCTAATATGTAAGAATGAAACAGACACTAAGGACCATAATCTCCCCTCAGTGAATCAATATGAATCCCGTTAACACTCAATGGGAGGATAAGAAAGCATTCAAGAACCTTAGGATTGGATACATCATGACTTTTACTAAATGAACAGAGTCAGACGAATAAGATTTGGAAACAGCTGATGAATAAACTTTAAGAGGCTCCAAGATTCCATCCCAGTACACATATAAAAGTTTGAGTGCTTATTTGATGCTTATTCAGACATCTTTGGCCTGGGTATTTGGGAAAATGAACAAGATCAGACCTTCCTGTAAGATTTCTAATATAGGCTGAGTTTCAGCCAGATCAATAAGAATGTGAGAATAGCTTCCGTCTAACAGCAGGAGGTGCAGAGGGACAGGAGGTTAAGTGAATGTTTTTCAAAGCTCTAGAGACGTATTGTGTCTCAATTTTTAGTCACCTATTTTTTCCCCTTTTTCTCAGAGTAGAACCAATTCACCTATCCATGTTCAGCATTAGCTGGATTCCTATCTTTTGCCTACAGTTTCTAATGCCATACCATATATGATCATTCCTGTGCAGAATGCTACATGGCATCTCCCCAGCTCAGTGGGGCTTATTTCATCCCTACAGTGAAAGGAAGACAGAGTGGTGATCCTCTGGTCCCAACTCCTACCCTGAATGTTTCCATCCCCTGCACACTCCCACAAAGAAAACTCTGAAGCTGCATTATGGAAGGGATGGGCACTCCCCTGCAAAGAGGAAAGAGGACAGTGGACAGCACAGGATAGAGTGGCTAGCAGATGAGAGTGGATTGGCTTTAGCTAATTAGCTAAATCACTAGCTTGTTAGGCTAGTTGACTACTTTTGTCTATGCAGAAGAGAGAGCTGAGATTCATAGCAATATTGTATATGCAAACCCAAATCCTCGGACCAAAATTTTCAAATCCAAATGTCCTAATTTAGGCAGCTAAATTTCCAGCACCTCTGAAAATCAGGATCCTTTTTAGGTAGCTAAATGGGAAGTTTTCACAGGGCAGTTAGCTGACCATTGATTTTCAGTGGGAGTTGGGTGCTTAACTTCCATTTGTGCCTTCCTTTGAAAATCTCCCCTTAAATCTGGATTTGGGTGCCTATGTCTGGCTGTTGAGCTAAAATGTTGAGCTTTATGTTTTACTAAACAGAAATATTGTGCCCCTCCATTCACTTACCAGAGATAATTTTGGAATGAGTGCCTGTAATTCTTCATTCTTCAGTCTTTGGAATCATATATCCATATGGGTCTTTCAGCATCATGGGAACACAATGATGCTCTCAGCCTGCTTCCTGGTTGTCTCTGAAATGTTGCACTCTGCAAAGAAAACATTGTAGTGATTTTTTTTTTCAGAAGTGCAAGGAACTAAATAATTATCTTCACTCCCATAATTTATGCAGCAGATGATTACTGTGTAAAGTACCCAGACTGAGAGGTCAAGTGGGCTTCCAAGCAGCATTCACAGTCATATATCATTCTGTATTTAACACAGAGTGCTTTCTAGAAAATGAAGCACCAATAGCAATGGTTCATCTAAAATTTTAATCTTAAGAGCCCTAGTGCCTGATTTGCATTTGTACATTTAAAAATTACATTTGCATCTACTGCAAGGCCCCTTATGCTGCTGGAACACTGTAAAGCAGCCTTAAATGTAAACAAAAATCTGGCCCCTAGTTTTATAAAGTGAGCTCCATTTGTTCACTTACACATGATGGGCCTGCTTCATTGCTGCATCCAAGCTCAGTTTGGTATAAAATTCAAGGAGAGAGGGGAGGCAAAAATGCTTTAGATCACCTTCGCACTGCCCTTGTGCTGAGGCTGGCCAGTGGGCCACTTTGGCACAGAAGAGAGCAGCCTCAAGGCTATTCTAACTTGCATTCAGCTTCCTATGACCCCAAAGGGACATTCCAGCTGTTGCGAATAGCCAGCATGCAGTAATGCTCTGACCACATCCCTTTCCCTCGGGATCACCTCAGGTATTCACCCTGTGCTAGAGACTGAGATTAGGAGTGGCATAGCAGCAAAAGGCCAGCTCTACACCACATGGGATTCCCCCTGTATTGGGGGAATTGCAGATAGCTGCATCCCCCTACATTATTGCCCCTTTCTGGTAGCAAAGCTAGTAAAAAGGGGTGGAGGGCACTGATATAAGGAGCGCAAGAGTTTCCATCACTTGTGCATACAAGTGATAGAAATTAAACCTATTTTTACAAGTGGAATTTGCCCTGTGCAAAGTCTAGCATTTGCACGCCTATCTGATGGACTCTGTCACCTGCATGTACTGGATATTAGTGTTCAAGAAGTGTACACATAGAGGTATATTCACATTCACAGTTACATTTGCAGGTCTGGAGGCTGTTCCGTGAAATCAGGCTCTCAGATTAAATTTGTTAGATTCACTGATCACTACTGGCCATTTGCATTCCCCCCCAAAAATAAAAAAATTCTGCACGGGTGACCTATAGTCACTGAATTTAGAGAGTCATCCACATACCAAGATAAGATAAATCTCCAGATCAAAACTGAAGGCCTTACTAGAGGATATACTTTAGTCAAACACAAGTTATTGGGCTCAATACAGAGGTAACCGGATGAAATCCTGTGGCCTGTGTTATGCAGGAGGTCAGACCAGGTAATCTAATGGTTCCTTGTGGCCTTAAAATTTTTGAATCTATGAATTTAGCCAGTGGCCAAGAAGAACTGAGCATCACTTATTTGTATACATAATGTTTACATGTGCATGTATGTGAGTATCAATGAGAACTTGCTGAAGCTTGCTGAATTAGGTTGCCCTTTGCAATGTTTTGAGATAGTAAATCCAGTTTTTCCTGTGTATAGAGTAGCCAAAATAAATTCTACCCTTCCTAGGTAGGTGGGAGCTATATAAAGCAATTGCATTGTTTTCCTTTAAATGTCAGCTCCTTCAGAAGAAGAAGGAAGAGTGGGAAATTAAAAGTGTCTGGCCAAAAAAGGGGAGGGACAAGAGAAGGGATATATCAGTCATCCTCGCTGGACAAAATCTTCTGCTTTGCTGATAAGAGAGGAATGAAAGACTTCCTTAAAAAACAGAACACAGGCCTAAGGGGCTGGGGGCAGGTTAGGAAATACCCAGTGCTGTAGAAACCCTAACAAACAAACAAGATCGCAGTGGCAAAAAAGTAAGACCCTAGTGTCAGGGATAAGGCAAGGGGCGTGGGGGGGGGGCAATTCTCCTGGCCATTCTTCAGTTTGTCTGGACTGACGGATTTCACAGGTCCGGCAGTTGCATCAAAAACACCCTCAGCCTCTAGATGAATGAGCTGTTTGTTTTTCTTGCCGATGGCTTGATAAAAGGTCGCAGGATGTGTTCTTTTTTTTTTTTTTTTCCTCTTTCTGGTTTTTTTTTTTTTAATTAAACAATAGGGTAGGAGAGAGAAGCCCCAACCCAGTCCCAACAGGTCTCTCTGTCCCCCATGATGCCTCATTTCCTGCCTTTTTGATGCAGACATCCCTCTTTTGTTTTCCCACTGCCTGGCCAGCGCGTGTCAGTGCTGCAGCCACCAAACAAATACTGTTTTGCCAGCCCCACCCCACGGCCCACCCCACCTACCGCCGCCCACCGCCCCTCGCGGATGGCTCGCTTCCTGAGGATGGGAGGTCACTGCCAAGCCGCCGCCACCCTCACAGGAAGAGATAGAAGGCCTGCGCCTGTATGAGCGGAAGCGACGGGAAACCCCTGCAGCTGCCAGATTGCGCTATTCGTGGTCAGCCGGCAAGCGTCTGAGGTGTTCCATAGGGCTGCAATAGAGCCTTCCTGTCAGGAGGCCTTGGCCCCGCCATTGCTTGAAATTAATGACAGGCTAACTCCTACACACACTCAGGGGAAGTTCTGGGATCAAAAGATAAGCCCTCCTCTACTTCATCTGCCACAGGGCTTTGTTTCCAACTTTCACTGGAGTGTCATAGAAATTCAAGCAGCAAAGTGGACTCACTCATCAGCTCTGCTCATCTTGGCTGACTGAAGCTTCTCCCACCCAGCCCACCCCACCTGCCCACCCATTCTGTTTCCTTACCTGCAAGAAAAAGCATCACAACAGCATCACACTTCCGACGGGCAGGAAGAATGGAAGCTTTCATTCAGGCTTCAACCACTTGAGCGTCTCCTTTAAAACACAGTTTTGAGTGGATTCATTTATTTGAGACACTGGAATCAATGGTGGCTACAGGCTGTGAAATTTGGACCTGGATTTTTGACACACACACAGACAGACACACACACACGCACGCCACCTCACCAACATGTATGTTTGATTCAGCATGCTCGAAAAATAGGGAACATATGCAAAATCCCGATCTGGGTTTGGATTTCTGGAGTTTTGGTTCAGGCTCATCTCTACGATTTATTCTCTGTATACTATGACTCTTCTTTTAGGGAATGTCCTGCTAGCAGTAAGGGCAGCAGTGAGGACTTTTGATAAATCTATACTCCTCTTCTATGGCAGTAGGGTTGAGGGTGACCCTGGCAGTGGAACTGGTGCAGATCTACTGTGTATGGTGGGAAGGTGGGATACAGGGGCTGCACGCAGGTTGCAGATCCGCTGACTGGAAGGGAGCCTGGCTCCATGGGGGAATCCCTTTATGGCAGCATTCAGGGTGGCAAGGGCAGCCTGGAGTAAGGGTGCTGCCCCTGCCTGGATCTTCCCAGCTGGCTTAGGATTCATGTGGCTACCCCACATCTCTGGAGCCTGCCAGGGGAGAATGTGTCCTGTGATCTGCCTAGGCTAGATCCTGGATTATGGCGAGGCCCTAAATTTCTGGGAACTGAACAAAAAAAATGTTTTCCCCAGAGGACAGAGACACCTGTGAATCCAGTTGCCAGTTTCCTTACATTCAACCCTCACTATAGTTACCTCTGTAAGGATAGCACATTGTTTTGCACAGAGGTTTTTATGCACATCCACAGGACACTGACAGAGTTAAAGGAATTATTCAGCTAGGCAAAGCATAGCAGTAAAATAAAACCATCTTCCTGAGGTCAGCATCTCTGCAGAGCAAAGCGGAGGAAGAGGTGTAGGAGTCCAATGCTGATTAAGATACCACATGCTGAGCAGGAATCAGTTTAAACACTTTACACTGTTACCTGCTCAGCAGGAGGGATCTGAATTCACATTTGGTGATTAGGCCATATTTATGTCCCAGCTCAGCTAGACTCTATCCACTGGCCTGAAGAGCAGATTGTATAAAACTCACACCAGTCTCTTCATGGTAACCTGAGGAGTGATGAAAATTTTCACAGGTAATTTGGATTTCTGAATATGTGGGTGACCAGTGCCCGTTTGTCCAAGGATGTATTAAGGCTAATTGACGATCCACCCACACTGCCTCCTTACCCATCCTAGATGAGCCATGCAGCAAGCGGAGCTACATCTAATTAATACTCATTTATTGGCACAGACAGCCAAAGTGATAATCTGGTTCCTGAGGAAGGGAAGTTATTTGTGTGTGTGTGTTGTGTGTGTGTGTGTGTGTGTGCGCACTTACCTCCATACACAAACACACACATACATATATATAAATACAGATTTAGATAAACATATACTTATATGCACACACATATTACAGTCTCCATGACTTGTAAAGCTGTAGTTAAGGTTACAAATTAACTCTCAGATAACATATGCATTCTGCACTGCACAGAGTTTAAGGTCCCTTTACATTCTGTTTAAGGTTCCTGCTGTTTATATTCTTTTATCTCTACCACATATATATTAAAGTACAGGAAAAGGAAAGCCAGCCCAAGAAGCAAAATGAAATGACATTATTTATATTATTTAATGAAACTGAATCTTTCATTGACAAAAAAAATGGGCAGATGATGTGAATTATAAATAGCACCAATTATTATAGGGTCAAATTCTCCTGTTGGTAATGTGTAAGTGCATGGGGTGAATGAGAAAACAATCTCATCTGTATAGTCTGGAAGAGTAGGATCTCACCGTAATTTTGGATTTGCATGGCTTCTGCTCAAGGACATGTGTGTCATTGGGAAACAAAGCCTTCATTTTAAACCCATTTTAAGACCATAAATCTTGATTATTAAAATTACTAATGTAAAGATGGATTATGGGGTTTTGTTGTTGCTTTCTTTGTTCGTTTACTGCGACAGGCAGTGAGGGTAATGCAGGGGAAGGAGGCCAGGCTGTGCTGGGGATAAAGCAGATGATCAGAATCAGGAAGTACTGGCTGAACCTGGTGGAATTCTGGCTGACAGTCAAAAATTCTTCTTGGTTGTCTATGGGACCAGCGCCTGTGCCACCTTTGGAAAGGGTGCAGTATGAGCTCCCCCACTCCTGTTCTTGGACCAGCCCTTCTGGCTAATGAGCTAGGAGCCTAGCCAAGGCCTCACCTTTACTTTGCCCCTTGTTGTGCTAAGTACTCTGGGATAGTCTCTGGGATAGATGGGAGTAAGAGGTGGGAAAAGTTCCCTATTAGATCTCAGGAATTTTGAAATAAAAGGGTTTTTTTTTGTCCAAAAAGTACCAAATCATTGAAGCAGAAGCTTTTCTTGAGAAAAGGTTGGCTTCAATGAATTTATCAATTAGAAAAATTTTCAGAAAAAAATTGGGAAAAACCTTTCACTTCCTTTTGGCATTTTTCCTATTGTGAAATAACCACATTTTAACAGGCCTTCTTTATACCTCTTTCCATGCTGCTGTGAGTGGAAACAGGGCTTGTTTTAATACCCGCACAATAAATGTGCCAGGAGGGTCCTTCAGTAAAATTTCACACCTGCCCAAAATTCAGTGCCATATTGAACCCTGGAGCCACAAAACATGGTTCCTTTCCTTGTCATGAGCTACCATGATGACAGAACAGGATCCTTATTTTAAAAAAAAAACCTCCCAGTGAATTTCCTTCTACCAGCCTGGAATTATTCTCCCTTTACCTCAGGGGCTACAGACTGGCAAAGAAGCCTGCTTTCTGACTGTGGTATTCGACAAGTCTTGTAAACTTGTTCCTGTAAAGGATTCTTTGTAATCTACTTTTACTGTCAGTGGAGCACTGAGTGGCGGGATCATCCACTAGGATTAGTGATGGGCCAACGTCAAAGTACACAGAGGATTGATTTATTCTGAAGATTATTCAAACCACTTGTATATGCACAGCTATGCTGGAGATTCCTAGAGAACGGCTGTCACCAAGTGTCTCGTGCTTCCACCTTCTGGTCAGGCCAAGCATTCAGTTCTTCTGCTTTCGGTGCCATCTAAAACTGGACCAGGCAAAGGTGCTCAACATTGACAAATAATGTGTGTGTGTGTGGGGGGGTGGTATTTACGGTGTTTCAAACCTCTTGAAAGGTTTGTTTCAGGATCAGTTTGATTTTGGGGGTAAATTTCCTAAGGGGGTCTCCGTTTACTGAAATAGGTTGAACTGATCCAACCATCTCCATTTGGGATCAGATCAGGTAAGGTTTGACTACTATACATTTCTTCTGATTGCTCAGGACTCATTGACACTGGCCCTCCTGTCTTCTTCTATATTTGTAATGGGCCAGATTCTGAGCTCAGTTACACTGGTGCAAATGCTGAATTCAGTAACTGCACAGAATTCCATGTGTTCAGAATGTAGCTGAGCACCTTTAAAATAAAACATGACTGTGTTTTATTCAAGGATGAGCAGAAATAATGTGTCTTAGTAGGTGGTCATCCATCCATCCCAGCTGTATAGAAGCCTTTTTCTTCTCCCATACCTCCATCCCATCATACAAACACCATCACCACATCCTCAGTGAGTCATTTTGGATACATATCTCCATTTCCAAATAACCCTTGTGCAAGCATCACAAAAACTATTGACTGAATCGTGAGGTCTTTACCCATCCTTTGCCCAGACCCTAATCTGGCTAAACCCTCGCTGAAGTCAATGGATGTTTAACCCAATGAGGACTGTGTAAACACAGACCTCTGGATTAGGTCCTTACAGCCAAAATCCTTTGTCTATTGGCTTCGCTGGGCTTTGGGACAGGCCCTAAAAGAATACTTCTTACTGTGAAATATCAATTTATCTTCAGAAATGTTGGACCTGCCATTTTAAAACTTGAATCTCTGTGCAAGATGTTAGGGAAACCCACTTCTGACATGCAGCTCTCTCAACAGTCTGAACAATTCCAACTGTTCCCAGCTGCATGGTGCATATCACACTGCAGCACACGATATTCTGAAGTGTGCCAAGCAATAACCTATAAAGAGAGAAACAGGGACTCACACAACACAAGGATGCAGAGCAATATTTTCTCATGACACTCAAGGTCATGGCATAAAGAAACGTGGGACAAGAGAGCGTCAATTTTCATTGAGGATGCAAGGTACAGTGCCGCTATGCCAAACTAACAGAAATAAATTAATAGCATGGCAAACTTGAAGTGTCCTTTCCAAGGGAGGGTGTAGGGGAAATGATGCTGCAGTACCTTGTATATTTCATGGCTATCAGAAATAGACATCACGGATTGAAAGAAACATATTTTTTTTAAAAAAAAGATAATCCCCTAGCTTCATATGCATCATGAATATTGACTCAAAATTTTGGCAGGGAAATCTGGAGCATACAGCTGAGGAATGCAAGTATACATGAACTCTACATGGGGTTGGCACAGTCTTAAATAATTGTCAACAGTTACCCAAAACATATGCCCAAATTGAACTCTTGGGGTCAAACTCTGCTGTCATTTATGCCAGTGTAAATCTGGAACAACTCCAGTGTAGCTGGTACCCCTTTGTATTCTTATACCAACACGATGGGTGCATTATACACCCACACCTACTAAACAGGCTAGAATAGAACTGGAGTAACTTTGTTGATTTCACTGCAGTGTAAATGAGAATGAAATTTGGTCTCTGTTCACTTTGGGCCTGATCCACAGGTCACTGAAGTCGATGGGAGTTTTTTCCATTTACTTCAGTTGACTTTGGATCAGGCCCTTAAATGTTATAAAAGCAGCTAAAGAAATATTAATACAATTCACCATATGTCTCCAACTTACTTTAATTCTTTACCTAACATTTCAGAAACATAGCCTGTTAAGGGAATATTCCTTTATAGTTTAGGAAAGCACAAGGTGCTTAATTATAATAGAAAACTCTTTTTTAAACACAGACGGATCCTGCTGTGTTTGACAAATATGTTCCAGAAAGAAGCTCAATCTAGATGTTATGTGTAACTTTATCTTATTCCCTTTTGAGCACTACTGTTCTTGCAAAGTGATCTCTCAACTGCCCAAAGTCATTACAGTTTTTCCCTTTCACATTGTACCTCTGTAAATGTCAGGCATAACTACATTTTTATTTGCAGAGATACCACTGCTATGAATGAGTAAAAATTTCCTGCTCCCCCGCCTCCCTCTCTTTACCCTGTGCGCTTTCTGCTAATATGATTTGTTGAACAAATTGTTCCATTAATCTGGGGCTGTTTGACAGAGTGAGAAAATAAGTGCCAAAGTGAGAAGATTCACAAGAATCGGAAATCTCAGTCCCTCTTTCTCAAGGTAAATAGTTATTATATCAGGGTGTCAGACTGGTGAAATGGATGTGCTTTCATTCTCAGTTTGTAAATGTCACTTTTCCTCAGCCCATCAGGGTGACAAATGAGGTGTGGGTTATACTAAGAGTTCATTCCTTGACAAAGTTCTCGCTGGTTTATTTCAACAGGAAGGTATCCTTCTCTCCTCTACCTCCTGCCCCCTTCCGAAAAAGAAAAAAAAAAAAAGGATCTTCAGACTAAAGAAAGAAGACAACCACAATTTGAACAAGCCCCACCTCAATTTGGATCCCCAGTGAACTGAAACGTAACAGAAGAATCCTCAAAAGGCCACTCATAATGTTGGAGTCTTTGTTTGTCTCTTTTCTCTTTGTAGTTGTTTTTATGTAATGCCCGTTTGACATACTTCTGCTGATGTCTATGTCAATATTTATTGAGCAAGTGGTCAGCTGAGCTCAGCTCTTAAGTGCTTGTGATACTCAGTTGTTAATTGTCACATTGAAACACATTAACTAGTAGGCACACCCTTTCTTCTGACAGATAATTGATAAAATATCAGGAGGCCTGACACCAAATATATAATGGCTCCTTTGAGTTTCCCACAGATCATTGTATAGAATGATCTTGCTACTCTGAAACCTGTATAGAAGCAGTTACAGGACTACAGAGGCACTGAAAGACATGTAATGGGACATTGTTCCTTTGTGCAGTAAGAGTGTAGGACTCTTCTGAGCTGACCAACCAGGCACAGCTGCTGGCATCCCAACAGAGCATCTTCCCAGTCCTCTGAGTGATGTCCAGTGATGCCCCCTCAGGGCACCTCTGGCTTCTCTTTACTAGCTGAGTAGCCACTTCAGTAAAAGCAAGCTGGTACCACCTGAAACTGTTATCCTTTTACTGGTGCTGGAAAAATTGACCAAATGATTTGTAAAGAAATCATTTACTGGATGGATTTCACCCCCTTTCTTTTCTGTTTGTGGATGTTTTCATTATTCAAAATTATTTGCCGACTGATTACTGTGACGAAGGGTATGTCTACACTGAGAGAGTTACAGCGACGGCAGTTACCGTGCTCCTCAGAGAGTGCTGAAGGGAAATGGCTGTTGTGTGTTCACCCTGTCAGCTGCCTGCCCAATAGCGTGTTCACACTTGCGGTGCACTCTGGGCAGCTGTCCCACAGAGCATCTCTTCCTCTTCTGCCACCAAGAGTTGTGGGAAAGCGGGGGAGGGGGGGTTTGCGGGGCATCCTGGGTCCTGTCCCAATGCCCCGTGATGCATTGCTTTGCATCCCAGCAATCCCTGTGCTTCCATCCGCATTTGGTGCCATAGCTCAATGGTTGGTGTACTGCGCACCCTGCCTCTTCGGGCTGCAGGAATGGCTCCCGCACTGTTGACCAGTATGCTGCTCATTCTCACGAACACATCACGAGTGGCAGTGGAGTTATTCCTTAAAATACAATGGCAAGAGGAGTTTGACACTGATCTCGCCACGCATAGTAGCTACGACACGAGATTGCTTGTGGCATTCACGGAGGTGCTGACCACCATGGAACGCTGCTTTTGGGCTCAGGAAACAAGCACTGAGTGGTGGGATCACATCATGATGCACGTCTGGGATGACGAGCAGGGGCTGCAGAACTTTCGGATGAGGAAAGCCACATTCATGGAACTGTGTGATGAGCTCGCCCCAGCCCTGCAGCACAAGGACACGAGAATGAGAGCGGGCCTGTCATTGGAGAAGCATGTGGTGCTTGCATTGTGGAAGCTGGCTACTCCAGACAGCTACCAATCAGTTGTTAACCAGTTCAGAGTGGGAAAGTCAACTGTTGGACGCATACTGACGGAAGCGTGCAGGGCCATTAATCACATCCTGCTCTGAGAGACTGTGACGCTGGGCAATGTGTGTGACATTGTGGATGGCTTTGCACAAATGTGCTTCCCTAACTGCGGAGGGGCGATAGATGGCACACATATTCCAATTCTGGCACCAGACCACCTAGCCACCAAGTACATTAATCAGAAGGGGTATTTCTCTATGGTTCTCCAGGTGCTTGTGGATCACCATGGGCATTTCATGGACATTAACGCAGGCTGATCTGGAAAGGTGCATGACGCACGCATCTTTTGGATCATTGGCCTGTTCAGGAAGCTGCAAGCAGGGACTTTCTTCCTGGACCAGAAGATCACCGTAGGGGAAGTCAAAATGCCCATTGTGATCCTGGGAGACCCGGCCTACTCCTTAATGCTGTGGCTTATGAAGCCATACATGGGGAATCTTGACAGCAGCAAGGAATGGTTAAACAACAGGCTGAACAAGTGCAGAATGACTGTTGAGTGTGCTTTTGGCCATTTAAAGGCCCGCTGGTGCTGCCTATATGGGAGGCTGGATCTGACCAATGACAATATTCCTATGCTTATAGCCACGTGCTGTATGCTCCATAATATTTGTGAAGGGAAGGGTGAAAGCTTCAGTCAGGGCTGGACCACTGAGGCTCAGCGCCTGGAGACTGAATTTGAACAGCCAGAGCTATTAGAGGGCCTATTAGAGAGGTACAGCGTGGGGCCATAAGGATCAGGAATGCCTTGAGGCAGAAATTTTAAGCTGAAAGCCACTAATATTTGTTGCTATCTTTGGGAGTGCAGTGTTTGTAATACTAGGAGGAGATTGTGATTGGTGCAGACGATGCACTAGGAAGGTTTAAGAAAATTGCCTGTTGCTTTGCAGGGCTCTGTTTGCTTTCAGTTAATGGAATAAAGATTGCTTTCAAACTAACACAACTATTTTATTTAAAAACAACAACCAGAGGAGAGAGAGAAACAAAAAAACACATCAGTACTGTGGACGATGGGGGAGAAGGAGGCATCCCAGGAGAAGGTGGGGTCCCGGGATAGTTAAAGATTTGTGTATGTCCAGGTATCATATGCAACTTGTTCTTTGGAGTACAGTGCAGCGGGTACTGTACTTCAGCAGGGCTAAACTGTAGAGGGACGGGTGTTGAGTGCAGTGGGGACTGGGATTCCACAGGGCTGGACTGTGACAGGGCAGGAGTGGAATGCAGCGGATATAGACTGGAGCCAGGAGGTTGATAAGAGTGTGTTGGCAGTGTCTTGGGTGGGGTGCATGGGAAAGAGTTTTGCAATACTGGCTGCAGGAGAGGGTAGGCACGAAGCTATTCGGTTTGCAGTGCTAGTAGCACCTGGAGTGTGTCCGCTTGGTGCTTCATAACATTTAAGAGCCACTCCGTGGCTTCGTTCTGGCATGCCACATTCTCCTTTCGGTCCCTCTTCTCGCTATCCAGCCACTCCTTCAATTCTTGCTTTTCGGCTGCATAGTGCATCATGACATCACACAGAGAGTCCTCTTTAGTTCTTCATGGTCACTTTCTAATTCTGCACAGCCATTCAGCGAGCGGTAACAAAGAGGGAGGCTGATCTCCCAAGGTCATATCTGTGAAGCCAAAATGTAACATTTTACAGAAGCAGTATTGTTTGCAACACACAGATCACTGATTCAGTGATTTAAAACACAGCAACTATTCACATACCTATCACTAACTGGCTGACCCCAGGCAAGCACACATGAGCCACAAGACCCCCAAACTTGTAGTAACTGCAGGGGCAGGGGAAATCAGTGTTCCAGGACCATACTGTACACTGGGCATGTGGCTCTTGAGGACAGCCAGCAGTGTGTGTGGCGGGGGGGCTTATAATAATTACTGTCCCCACATTTTCAACAGCTGTGTTCGTTATGGAAGATATCTTTCTGCTGAGGGTGAGAAGGAACTCAAGGGAGGGTCTTCTCCATGACTGTGGCTTCTGTCCTGACCCTTATGCGGCTCATCTGGGTGCAGAAATGGTCCTCCCCGCCCCTTCAGTGATGGCAGAGTGACACGGGAAAGTTACCCTTAATGGGGCAAGAAACAAAGCAGCTCTGCCGAAGAACCTGTGGCAGTGGATTGCCCAGTATCTCCATGAGAGTTTCATGGAAATCTCTGAGGCAGATTCCTGTGAAGTGAGGGAGTCAATCAACACCCTGTTCTGCCACTCAGTCTAGGCATGTGGTGGTACATGCATCATACAGACACAAGCTTTCTGCAACCCTCCTGCCCCCAGCAACTCACTTCAGCAATTCCCAAAATCAAAGCCACTTACTAAGGGCCTCCTGTCCTGTTTGCGCTTTGCCACACTTTGACAGTTGTGACTGGCTAGCCTCCTCCAGGGTAGAGAAGAGTTCCTGGCTGCATCCATCTCTGACCTCCAAGTCATCCTCTGCCTCTAGGTCCCCCTCCACATCCTCATCCAAGATTTCCTCCTCCTGGCTTGGTCTACTTTCAACTGGCACGCGAGCCACCAAAGTATCCACAGTGGCCTTCGCAGTGGAGGTGGGGTCACCACCGAGTATTGTGTCCAGCTCTTTGTAGAACTGGCAGCTCCTGCAGCGTTTTACCTCCTGCACCTTGTGGTAGGCGTTCCGCAACTCCTTCACTTTGACCCTGCAGTGTTTCCGGTCATGGCCCCTTTCTGTCATGCATCGTGAAATCTTTCCGTAGGTATCATAATTCTTACGGCGGGAGCACAGCTGGGACTGGACAGCCTCCTCTCTCCAAATGCTGATGAGGTCCAGCAGCTCGGCATTGCTCCAAGCAGGGGATCACCTGGTGCGTAGAGCAGGCATGGTCCCCTGGAAAGATGCGCTGAGACCACTGCACGCATCACCGAGCAAACAGGAAGGGGATTTTCAAAATTCCCAAAGAATTTAAGGGGAGGGGCTCACAGTTGGTCACCTGAGGGCAGGGCAGTAGAGTTCAAACCGATGATCAAAGAGGCGAGAACAGGCATTGTGGGACACCTCCCGGAGGCCAATCACTGTGCTCTAATCCACCAGGGTGTCTACACCGGCACCGCAGCGCTGTAGCCCGGTGCAGAAAGCTCTACGACTCTCAACGGGGTGGTTTTTTTACAGCGCTGAAACCGAGCAGTTTCTGCACTAAGTGGCTTGGCCGTGTGTACATCCCGGGAGTTACAGCGCAGAAAGCTGCTTTACTGTCCAGAAACTTGCCAGTGTAGACAAGTCCTAATTCTTGGCCTGTATGTTGTTTGTGAGGCGGCTTATTGTATTTGATATTCACAATGCAAATTGTTATGACTGGTCACATAGTTGAGTGGTCGGCAATGGAAACTGAACCTCTGGATCTACAAGCATGAACACCTGCTGTTCGAACTTAAAGGCTCAGCTTTGTTAGCTCACTGGCAACAGCAAGCTCATCAACATCTCTGTGGTCCAGCCACTAGAGGGAGACAGAGAGCCATATTGAATAAACAAGGGTTACGTGCTTCTTTTCCATAACTGAAGAAGTGCTTATGATCAGGTTGCCGTTGTAATGCTTGTGGTTCTGAAATGTAAAATTCAATTTTTTTTTGCAATTTTTATACTGTATTATTTGCTTAAAATTAGCTGTTTCCTAAAACATTCCTGCCTTTGAACTCCTGTACTAGACTATGTGTGAGAAATGAACATATAAAAGTGTATGGACACACTCAAAATAAATCTATCTAATTAGAGATGGCTGAAAAATTTCTGATGAAATATTTTTCTGTCAGAAAATGTGGTTTTATCAAAATCAAACTTTCTGCAGGAATGTGTCAATTTCAACCAAGTCTCATTTTGAAACATTGTATTTTTTTTCAGAATAGTATATTTCAGTGCTTTTGTTTTGAAACCACTTTCCACTTTCAGATTTATAAAGTTGGAATCAAAACTAAATATTTAGATTTTATCAAAACAAATTGTTCCAAAGAAACCAAAATGATTGTTTTTCACAAATTTTATTTCAAAGGAAAATTTCAAAATTTTATGTTTCCTTCCAATATACAGTGAAAACAAATTTCAAATCCAGGAATTTGCTGCACTGCTGTTTATCTGATTTTCTCTCTGTACGTGCATTATCTCTGCAGTATCCAGGCAATAGATAACACTGAATTTTATGACATCATATTCATTTCAAACAGATCAGAATCTTGTAGGCATGGGATTATGTTTTACCAGGAGGATTAATGAGGAAAGGAAGCTGCATTGGCTAAAAGTCCTCAATTAAAAGAAAATATCTGAAATAATAGTACAGAAAACACAAAAGAATTCTACGAAGTAAGCACATTTCTTTTTGTGCAAATGTTCTTTTTCTTCCCAAGCTTGCTCTTGAACATAAACCATTCTTTAAAGACCTATTTTCTAAAATAAGAACAGTTACAGTCAACAGAATATGCTGCCCACTTTCCCACACCCTTCATAATTTATGTCTAACCTGGATAGGAAAAGCCCTTATAAATTTCAACAAATGCTTCATTAATTAACACCCCATCTCCCTAAGCCTCAAAGCAGCTGGTGAGAAGAGTTGTGTAAGTTGAGTCTGTAAATATAAACTAGGTCAACACAAGGGATCCATATTCACTATTGCAAATAGATATCCCTTTGTTATTAATAGCTGTTCCTGAGGTGTTTCAACTTAGAACTCAAGACTATCAAAAGTCAACAGTATAAAGCTTCTGGGTCTATATAATTATTCTGTGAACTAACTCCCTATTGCAACAATCCTTTGGTGCAATTAGATTGAATGGGCCAAATGCAGAAATTCTTATTCATAGTTCAATCTTGCTCATATTGTAATCAACAGGAGTCTTTTGGGTGATTTCAGTGGGGCCCCATTAGTCAGTCCTTGCTCAGGCAAATTCATTACTTCATTACCAATATACTGTATCTTGATGGAAATTTTGAGATCCTCCCTATTTAGTCAGTTCTGACTCAGGGAAACTCTTGTTGACTTTAATATGAGTTGCCAATGCAACTTGGTTCTCTGTTCATGCCACAAATCAGCCAAACATTCTGTGTCCAACATGTTTATTATTTCTATAGTTGTCCAGGATGATTTACAGATAAAAAATGAAAAGGAAGACTTTATAACCCTATATAAATAGATAACACAATGGCCCTGCACAATCCCTAATCTGAGCAGTACAAGGGGAAAACAAAGAGAGAAGGAAAAAACACCTGGGAAGCATTTTGTTTCCTTTAGATGTTCTGCATGTGGAAACATGGATTGCCATCATTGCCCATGTAACATATACCCCACTCATGTCATAGAATCATAGAATATCAGGGTTGGAAGGGACCTCAGGAGGTCATCTAGTCCAACCCCCTGCTCAAAGCAGGGCCAATCCCCAATTTTTTCCCTGATCCCTAAATGGCATCTTCAAGGATTGAACTCACAACCCTGGGTTTAGCAGGCCAATGCTCAAACTACTGAGCTATCCCTCCTTTTTATATATCAAGTTTCAATATATCATGGTCACGTACAGAAGTGGTAATGAAGCGGGCCTGAGTGGAGGCTAGCAGTGGAAAACTAGCCAAAAGAACTGAGTTTTAAAGAAGGGTCTCATGATAAGAAAGGTTTCAGAGTAACAGTCGTGTTAGTCTGTATTCGCAAAAAGAAAAGGAGGACTTGTGGCACCTTAGAGACTAACCAATTTATTTGAGCATAAGCTTTTGTGAGCTACAGCTCACTTCATCGGATGCATACTGTGGAAACTGCAGAAGACATTATATACACAGAGAATATGAAACAATACCTCCTCCCACCCCACTCTCCTGCTGGTAATAGCTTATCTAAGGTGATCACTCTCCTTACAATGTGTATGATAAGAAAGTCACTAGACACACAAGCAGTACTCTTGGGGAGTAGTATGAAAGAAGACATGCAGTTGTGAGTGTGACAAAAGGGAACAGGAGAGTGAGCATTTAACAGAGCAGAGGGAGCGCATGGGCAGGTAGTAGGAGATGAAGCAAGAAGTAGGCAGGGCACATTCATAAAGCACCTTGAAGGAGATGATCCTTCAATGAGAGTTTTTGCCATTGACTCCAATAGAATCAGGTTTTCACCCAAGGGGTCTTAATGTGATGTGGAAAGAGATAGGAGGACAGTGGAGACACTCAGAGAGGGAGTGACATGGTCATAGCATACAGTATTAGCATATTAATGGATTTGACTGTCTTGTTTCACTGCTCTGTATGAAGCCTAGAAACTACAGGAACTTTAGAATACTAATGAATCACATCGTTATTAATAGGTTTCAGAGTAGCAGCTGTGTTAGTCTGTATCCACAAAAAGAAAAGGAGGACTTGTGGCACCTTAGAGACCAACACATTTATTTGAGCATAAGCTTCATGAGCTACAGCTCACTTCACCGTCCCCAAAATAGACAGATGTTTCTCCATGATTTTGCACTATTGCCCCATGGTGAAAAATTACCTGAAAAAGTGAGTCAAGTTAACATTGGCAAACAATAATCAGATCAAATATCATCATGCTAAATAAACATGGTGAGCTGAGTGAGTTCAAGCGGACCACGGAGTTCATTTGCAGGTTCATAACTAATTGAAGTTACAGAACGTGCATTAATTTTTCTGAGTCAACTAAGAGAGGCCTACTGGTCCAAGTAGGGCATATATGTTATGGAGAGCCATGGGCTACAACACCCTATATATCAACTATATCTATTCAAGCAGATCCAAAGGGGTTCAGTACCTGTGAATCTTCCCTTCAGGAGCTTGTGACCCATGGTGAATACAATCATCAAACAGCCTCCTTAAAGCAAAGTATTGTTTAATTAGAACAGTAGGGACAAAGCAAAACATAAGAGAAAAAGGATTTTAGAACACCTAAAGGCTTACATGCATGTCTATTTTACTTAATAATTCAAGGCAGGCCTATCTTACCCAGATCTCTAATCTCTGGGGGTCTAGGAGTCAGTCAGTTCACCAGAACAGTTTCTTTGTCCAGGGACTGGGAGAGTCCATTTTAACTGCTTATAATCCTTTTGATCTGATTGGTCCCTGCATTTGAAAAACAAGCTGTGTGATTTGGCTGGAGCCTGGAATGTAGGAACTTCACAGTTAATAACTCAGGCATTGTCTCTCCCATTGTCTTGTAACAACCCCCAAAGGTTTGTTGAAGGATGGTTTATATCACGTCATTGATTTGCCTTCCTGTTTTTTCCCAACAGCTTGCTATTAAACTTAACTAGTGTAGTCATATAGTAAATATTCTAATACCCAGGCCACTCCAAAATCCAACAGATGGAGTAACATTCATTTTTCCATCTCTGTGAGAATTTCACTGAGAAAAGGCCCATAAATTGCTTACCATTCCTTCAGGGTTTTGCTCAAAGGTCCTGTCCCATACTACAAGTGGGATCAAAGCCTGCAGGAGAAAAGTGCAAATATCTCCAGCTGTGTAATAACTAAGCATCTAGTGTGAGGAGTGGTCTGGAGATAAAAACCTGATTAGTACAATACTTATAACTATATCGGACAGCTCCACTAAATCGGGCATTGTGCCATTGCCCACCAAGGAGGGACATGTATGGAAAGAAAATAACCCATTTGCTGGCCATCTTTTGTCATCCCACTAGAAAATTACTTTGGGTCTGATCCAAAGTTCATAGAAATCAACGTGAAGACTCACATTAACTTCAATAAATTGTTGGTCAGCCCTTTAAATTACTGCTAGGCAGCTGAATCTGCCACTTCTTTAAACGTGCATGAATTACCTGGTATTCCCCAACACACAGCAGCTCTCTGACAGGACCATAGGCTATAATAAGCAAGACCTACAGAATTACATGTAAGCTGTGAACATCAGAGCATTACCTACCACTGCTGATGCTGAGATAGCCAGTACATCATACTACTAAGAATCCTTAATCGGGGATGGTACTGAGATAAGAAATGTGAGCATCCCGTCTGGCCAAACAGATCATCTCTCAAAACATTAACCAACTACTGGGCTACTGCTTTTCTGCAATCTGAGTCATCCTCCTCACACATTCCTCTGGGTTTTAAATGATTGACAGGAAAAGGAGCTAAGAGAAGCAGCTATTTCTTTACACTTAGCTGGTTTGTCAGGGCATTTGAAACTTCTGGATTAAGGAGAAAATGCTTAAGGATTAAGTGGAGGGAAAAAATCCAAACAACCTGGTGCTGTGAATTTAGAAGTCAAACAGATAGGCTCAGAAGAGTTAGTGATACCCTCAGTGTTATACTGTATCTAATCAACAATAGCATTTAAAGTTATAGACTTTATGGAGAAAAAGTAACACTTGAAAGTTTCTTTCCACAATTCCATATCTCTTCAGGGCTTCAAAACAGACAGAATTGTGTCCGACAAAGAGGCATTCGACAAATTTCAGAGTCAGATGCTCACCCTATACCAAGTTGACGTTCATGATAATGGGCCAATCTTCACAAACGTGGCCCGGCAATGACCAAGCACAGGTCACAGGGGCATGAAGGAGAACTACTGAGGGTTCAGTTGTGCCATTTAGGCATGACATATAGTAAAGATGATACAGAGCTGCACTTCCCTAGAGAGAGCACAGAAAGGGACCATAAAGGTTATATCCATATTGAAAAAGGAGGCTACTGTGATTTGATCCATAGTTTGCTGACGATGGGCTCCCAGTAAAATGCCAGTATGACCCTTCCCGGTGAAGTTTGGTGGTCTGTAGTATGCTGTAATCCCAAACTCTCTGTACTAGGACAAGAATAGTCTTGAGGCTAAAGATGAAGACTCCTTGTTGCCAAGAAGACCAATGGCATTTTGGGGTGTATAAGTAGGGGCATTGCCAGCAGATCGAGGGACGTGATCGTTCCCCTCTGTTCGACATTGGTGAGGCCTCATCCGGAGTACTGTCTCCAGTTTTGGGCCCCACACTACAAGAAGGATGTGGAGAAATTGGAGAGAGTCCAGCGAAGGGCAACAAAAATTATTAGGGGACTGGAACACATGACTTATGAGGAGAGGCTGAGGGAACTGGGATTGTTTAGTCTACAGAAGAGAAGAATGAGGGGGAATTTGATAGCTGTTTTAACTACCTGAAAGGTGGATCCAAAGAGGATGGCTCTAGAGTGTTCTCAGTGGTAGCAGATGACAGAAAAAGGAGTAATGGTCTCAAGTTGCAGTGGGGGAAATTTAGGTTGGATATTAGGAAAAACTTTTTCACTAGGAGGGTGGTGAAACACTGGAATGCGTTACCTAGGGAGGTGGTGGAATCCCCTTCCTTAGAAGTTTTTAAGGTCAGGCTTGACAAAGCCCTGGCTGGGATGATTTAGTTGGGGATTGGTTCTGCTTTGAGCAGGGGTTTGGACTAGATGACCTCCCGAGGTCCCTTCCAACTCTGATATTCTATGATTCTATGATCAGGAGTCAGGAAACATTGATTCTGTTCCAAGGTCTGCTACTGACTCCCTGTGAGACCTTTAGCACATGGTGTTCCATGCCTCAGTTTCTATATCTGTGATAAGAGGAGTAACAATATTTGCCTGTCTGAATTAATTCACTCATGTTTGTGGAGCATTTTGCGTTGCTGTAGGGCCTTCCATTTAACAGTCTCAAATGATAATGATTGAATACTACAATCCTTCTCTTGGGCCACATGTCATATTTTTCTTCATTTTCAGTTCAACCAAAGCAGATATATAAAGCAATAAATAAATAAATAAATAAATAAAGTAAGTAAAAAGGAACATATTTTAAGCATGTCTCAATTGTCATGGAAAGTTAAAAAAATAAAAAAGAACAATTTCTTCTCTTGCAACTGAAAACACATTAAAGTAAACTGAATATGATGTTAGGTTTGTCAATAATTACTTTACAACAGGTTATGGGAAAAGAGAATGCTGCGTAAAATATCTACGGCTGACAGCTTGCTAGCTAATTTCATCATTTCTGTGGGGAAAAAAAACATGGAAAAGATCTGAAATGCTCAGCCTTGAAGGATGTACAGGAAAGTCTTGGCAGGTGGTGGAAGAAGAAAAATCTACTTATTTTCAATTAACCATGGAAACACAGAGAAGTATAGGAATTCTGAAGGGAGCTCTTCAAAATATTTTTTAAAAATCCAGGAAGGAGAAAAGGAGAAGAAAAAAAAATAGTGTCCACATTAACACTTTCAAGATCATAGTTGCCATGGAGGTACTACCTGAACTCTGAGGTTCATAAGCAACTTCATTTTTGCATTTGTTTCTCACTGCAGCTCTGTGCCTTGACCTTTGCTATCCTGGATAATTTGCATGCTTTCATGCTGGGATTGAAAGCATATTCACATCTGTAGTAATAGCATAATAATAACATTTGTGATCGTATTTAATGCTTTTCATGCTGAAAGTTCCCAAGGCACTTTACAAACCAGTATACAGCCATCACTACACCCACTGGTGAAATGTAGACACTTCTCGGGAACAACACCGCAGCTATTTAACAGCCTGGAAGTTTTGGACAGGAAACTAGGATGCCATAAAAACATCCAGATGGAAGAATAAGAGGGATGTCTATACAGCAATCCCACAGCTGTCCATCTTCCTATGTTTTGTTCCCTGTAAGTACCACCTCTACAAAACAATATTCCTTGGCAGGTAGTTGTGGTAGCAGATCAGTGTTTCTGGTGCGTAGTGTAATCTTAACCAAGAAAGTGCCATCTCTAGAAGTGAAAGGACACAGCAGTACCTCAAAAGCTAGGAAAGATCATGGAAAACAATCTATCCTCTTCATTCAAGCTGGGCAGGAAACAGTTTTGGTAATTTTGATTTTTAAAAATTTTTGGTTTACAACATTTTAATTTTTTTTTTTTTTTTACTTTTTATCTCAAATCAGCACAGGAAACCGTTTTCTTGTCCTGTGAAAATTTTCAAGATTTTAAAAATAAGTTTTTCAATTGACTTGACATGAAAAATGTCTAGATTTTGACTTTTTGCTCCAGCTTGGGAGTGGACATTCTGACCTCAGTGGAGTTATTGCTGGTTTATACTGGTGTAACGGAGATCAAAAGCTACCTCTTTGGTTTCTCAGTGGAAGTCCCTTGATTTGGGAATTTGCTTCATCCTGGACCAACAGAGCCTCTTAAACTGGTTCAGGTCTTATGAACTCTGGACTGACATGTATGTAACTGCAATGGATATGCTTCTGATTAACACGAGGGCATGTGAGTTAAAAAATAGGACACCTTTCAGCCCATCTCTTTTGTCAAGTGTTATCTTGAGGACAGGGGAGTGAATTGTGTGTGAGCAAAAAGATTATTCACCTTTCCTTTTGCTTATTAGAATAGTGTAATGAATAAGAATTGGGTAGGCTAGAAGGGACCATTATACCCATTAGTCTGACCTGTACATGGCAGGAAAGGAGCCCTTCTCCAGGCCAACCAATCCAAAAACCCCAAATATGGTGATCAGTTAGACCCTGACAATGTGGGCAAGCCCGACCAGTCAGACACCTGGGAAAGAATTCTCTGTAGTATCTCAGAGCCCTCCCCATCTAGTGTCCCATCACGGGCTGTTGGAGATAGATAGAGCAGGATTTAGAATGAGGCTTACACTCAGCCTGTCTTTTTGTACCTACAAAATATTTCTGGATGTAGTTAATGTCATTTAGTTGTGGTTGTACCCATATATCAAGTACTTAACTGTGGATGTGATTTTGCAATTAAGTGCACGTGCAATTGATGTCCTTAGTTTAAACACATACAAATAAATAAGTGCCAATGGCTAAGTATGACAGGAATGAAAAGCTCCATTTTAAAAATGTAGTTGTCCTGCCTAAATCCACACAATGAGTCTAGAGCACTTTTGATCCTGAGGTTTCTTAGCAATCATGACATAGGATAGCCCATTCCAGCTTAGTTCTGCGTCTCATGGATTAAACACTGTGTTTCAGTTACAGGCTGCACAGTAGGAAATTAAAACATGTTGAAAGACTGGAAAGTTAAGTTCCCTTCCGGTGTTAAGCAAGGGATTTACAAGAAATCACTCTCCAGATTTATCGGGGATATATTTACAATACTTGAGTAAGTGTGAATATTACTCAGAGGAGATATTTAGTCACATATCTCTCTGAAGGGAGACCATATTGCATTAAATGTCTCTACCATGTTCTGTAATTTGAAGGATAAATTCTCGAGTGTTGATTAGTCATACATTTGATACAGTACATCTATTATTTTGGGTCTATAAGAAGATTTCCATCTCTGTATTATTAATTTCTTGGCTACCATCATGGTTTTTCTCAGCAGACATCTATCATCATCATAGCTCAGACCTCTCACACCGATATTGTTAAAATTCCGTATGTATAGTGCCAGGATATGAAACTGAAAGTGGAGGAGGTAAATTCTACTTATATTAAGTGGTTTAGTGTGGGTTGAGAACAGGAATCAGAGCCAGGAATGTCTAAAGTTTTGAGGTAGTGAGATTAAATGCTTTTCTTAAGGCCACATCTGTAAAATGGGGGTAGTGATATTTACCTGCCTCTTAGGAAACATTGTCAAATATTGTGCTTCTCCCAACGTTTAAACTCTTTAGGATGAAGACCTAGCACAGTGATGGCCTGGTACTTTTTGGGAACTTTGGGCTCTACTTCAGTAGAAATATTAAATAATTATAGTAAAAATGTGACATAAGGCAAAAGGGATAAAAGCAAAGCATATTGAAGAAAGGGTAATCATCAATGTGCTATGCAGGAGGTCAGGGTAGATGGTCATAGTGGTCCCCGCTGGCCTTAACAGCTATGCAGCATGTACAATTTTTATATACATATTATATTTGCTTTCTTATTAATTATTATGATCAATAGATGAAATAAGCATCATTTATCCCTGTCTATTCTCAGAATATCCATCAATGAAGAAATTATATTCTCAATTTTCCTAAAGTGGATGGTTTTTTTCCTCCATACAACTCTAGCACAGCAGAGTAACTCTACCTGTAACAGTGAAAGCATTGGGATTCTCAGACCTCTTCATGCAAGGCTCACACACAGAGAGAGATTCATTTCTTTTGATCCAATCTGAGGGATTAATTTAGTGTTTCTGAGAGGATGGAGACTCAAGACTTTGATTTATCTATTGAAAACACAACAGCGATACAATATGCACCCACACTGTCCTATTAAGGGTCTCAACTGTGTGCTGGATGGACCCCATTCTAGGGGTGAGACAGTACTTCATTCACATGCTCTTTCACTTCTGTGCTTATCTGAAGTGACAGCCAACAGTCGTGATACTTGTGAAGGAGGTTGTGTGAATGATGTGATCATCTGTCTGGCAGCTACTGGACTAAGAGCAACAAATAATTTCTCCTGTAGGCTTTAACCAGTATCATGGCCTTAATCCAAAGCCTAATGAAATAAATGGGAAGATTCCCATTCTCTTCAGTGGGCTTTCTATAAGGCCACAGGTATTAAGGCTAGAAGGGACCATTATACCCATTAGTCTGACCTGTACATGGCAGGAAAGGAGCCCTTCTCAGGCCAACCAATCCAAAAACAAGACCAACAAACCTTTTCCCTGGGGGGACTTGAACCGCCATTCTCCTGATTTACAGTTGAATGCACTGACCCCTTGTACCACAGAGAGGATTTTTGCCACGTTTGTTGTGAATTAGGCAGGATTTGAATCTGCCATCACTTGCCGACATTTGCCAATATTCCACCCAACTTCCTGAAGAACATCTATTTAGCAGATTTGGGTCACAACAGACCTGGACTGGCTATACATCAGTAATGCCACCCCCACATACACACCCCAAGCATTGTTAGACGAGCCATCTGTGAAAAATCCTAAACTGAAGCATTGCTATCCGGTGTCCTTGGTGTTATGCAGCAAAGGGATACTGTACTGATGTTGCTGAACAGATACAAAGTGCCAGGAATTGGAGACCTTTTGCTTCCTCTAGTCCCTCAACCCCTGGATAAATTGAAATATTTAATCAAATTCAAACAGCCGTGATCTTGTTTGTACAACTTGCTTTATTATCCTGCGCATTGTAACCACAATCTGCCTAGTTTCTAATGTGACCTAAAGAACCAATCGGCATTTATTACACATGCAAGGCAATAAGCTTCTGGCTCAGCAATTAATCACTGACATGGAGGAATTTCTTCTCTCCAGGTGGGGAATCCATCCAAAAACTAAGAAAAATAATCAGGCTAATTAATTCTTATCTGCAAAGAGCAATTAGATAAATGACCTAAAAACAGGCCTGTCACCCCTAGTGAGGTGCTCGGCTTCTAAATAGAATAATGTCTCGTTGCTGGGCCATCTCTGCTGTGAAATGGATATCACAAAAATGAAAAAAAAAAAACGCATGTGGGGAGGGGGGAATGACAGGGGAGTAGGTTAATTAGAGCTGAGACCAGTCTATGATAACAAAATATAACAAAACTGTGCACTCAGATAGATTTGGTATGATTCCGGCACCTTCACAGCCATGCCTTTGTGCATCTAGAGGTACTAGAGAGAATGGAATCATGTCTCCAAGTCACTTTCAAAGAGCAATACCTCTCCCCATGCCTGCCCTCCGTGGTGCTGCATTTCACACTGGTGAATGCCATCTCTACCGCTGCACTCTATTAACTTGGAACCACACGGCTCCACCTCAGAACGATGGGGCTGACGTGAGATGCAGGATACTGTGTTTCAATTAGTTTGGTCTGTCACTTTTCTTTTTTTTAAGATAGGGGAAGTGCAATGCATAAATCTTCCCAGTGAATCCAGTTAATCAAAGTAGTACAGCAAACAAGATCCGGTGTAACAGCCAACAAACTCTCCACACACACAGTCTATCTAAGACTGCTGCAAATTTTGACAGAGCATTCTACAATCTTTTTTGAATATCTGAGTAACGGTCAAAGGCAAAATGGGTGACCACTGGAGAAAAATGCTTATTGATTCAGCCCGACATTCAGAAGTACATCAGTCCAGAACCTTTCATCAGGACTAATATTCAGTACCATTTAGGAAAGTGAATAAGAAAACAAAACAGTGTACCCTTATTCAAACATAAGTACCCATGTTTGTAGGCGGTTGTTTCCTCTGGTTTTAACAAACAACTTCCTTGTTCCATGTGAATGAAGTATCATATCCCTGATCCCACTGTTCTGCCTGCTTATTTCATGACACTACACCGTTTCTGATGATCTGAGACAAAGAGAGACACTGGAGTAATTGATTCAAGCTTATCTAAGCATTTACAGATATAAGCCTGAATGACTGGACATAAAATACTAGAGCAGTCAGATTAAGACAGTCCACTCCAGTTATAGTTAATCAGGGCTTTTGCCTCCAAGGAACTGATTTAAGACTAGCAAAGTGTTTTCCAGCCCTCAACCCCCATCAAATCACAGTCCTTCTGCCACAGAGCCGTTAGCACATGCTAATGTAAATAATAAGTCAGCAGGTAGTTCATAGATTTGCTCTGTTACTGTTTCCAAGATCCAAAGCCTCTTAAAGTGAAACAAAATCCTAAGAGCTATGGTCGTTAGTAAGAGGACCTTTGTTTCTCATTGAAAACTTTTATGGCCAAGGTTAGTATAATTTATACAAAAGCAGATCCCTACTTTCAAAGGTGTCATGACTGCTCGATCCAAGCAGCCAACAATAAATTATAAGTAATGGATTAGATCAAGATGCCTGAAAAAACTGCATTTATTAGTAAGAACTCCACTTCCTTTACACACAAACCCCACCAAAAAACAGGCAGGAGAGGAGGGAAAGAGGTAACCATGTTAAGCAGTTTGGGGCTTATATAGGATGTGATGCTAAAACACATACAAGACCCAACAGAAGCAACTATCTGTGATAAAGGGGGAGAAGGAGACAAGCAACTTTATTTAAATTTAGATTTTGATTCCTCCCACATGATAGAATTAACATCAAGCTTAAACCACAATTGCATGCTTTCAAATACCCAAGGATCTGTCCATAAATTCAACAAGATTGTATGTGTGTTGAAGACGGGCTTCAAGCACAAAGCTGAGATTCAGATCTGAATTTCCTCAGGGTTTTATGGTGTTTAGATAACGGGATTGTAACTCTACTCCTTACAGAGTTAGGCACCAAGGCCAAGTTTAGATCTAGATTCAAATGTCCCTAAAGTTCATAGGTGTTCATATCCACTGTTTTGGTGCCAGGTGATCTTTAGTGTATATTGGAAATGAACAAAGCTCAAAAGGTTTGGTGTTCAGATCTGGGTTGGATAACTTAGTGAAAATTCAGCTGCTCTGTGTTAAGTCATTAAAATACAACAGGAAAGCCCTGAAGAACATCCTTGCCCTACCTGAGTCCAAACCTCCTGGAAACTCCATACAGTGGAGCTGGGAGGAGACTTTTGAAAATTACAATGAAAAACTGAAACATTTTCTATGAATTTTTGGCAGATTTCCCCTTCCCTCCCCATTTCCGCCACCAGCTTTATTGTATGCAGTCTGCTGACACTGCCTCTTCAAGGCTTGAACATGGAAGTGAGGAGTGGCACGGCTCTGAACTGTCACGAAAATAAATAGGCCAGTAATTTTAGAAATTTTAAAAGAAGGTTGAGTTGAATTCTAGAAATAAGCAAATGTGAGGGGAAGATGTTTCTTATTTTTTCCAAATGTGTCCACCCATCCCTAGGGTATATATATATATATATATACACACTGAAAAGAGAAGAAATTAAATGGGGAAGAGATGACAGCCAAACTTTAGCTCTCCTATTAAAGCCTGTCTGCCCTATTTTTGAACTTACACCAGCAAGCACAGAGAGACAAGGTAATATCTTTTATTCGACCAGCTTCTGTTGGTGAGAGACACAAGCTTTGGAGCCACACACAGACTGAGCTGGCTACAACTACGCTGTATACCAGCGAGTATAATAATTTGCATTAAGGGCCTGACCCAAAGCCCCCACTGAGGAAAACTCCCATTGACTTCAATGGGCTTTGGATCAGGTAGCAATCGTTTGGGCACAGTATATGACCACTTTTGGTGGAACTTGGAATTTCAGAGGTGGCTTGAAACAGAAAAATAATGTGGGGGGGAAGATGGGGGGGGGAATTAAGCAGACTGTCGCAAACCTCTTCAAAGGTTCAGGATTGGTCTACGTTTTATGTAATGGTTTGGGGATGATAAAGAGAATGTGTATTTCATCTGAATAACTCATGTTTAATTTATACCCAAGTAGGTGCAGCCTCCCTCAGCACCAGAAATGTTAGGGTGTTTTTAATGAATAACTTATAAGAAGCAGTCACCTGCTAACAGGTCAGCCTCCCTTTGTGTTTTATTCGAGTTTCATTATGAAAGAAAAAGGGCCTTTGATTGGATTAAGGGAAATAAAACCACAGGGATTAAATTATAAAGCATCCAGTGGTTATTTCTACTAGCTCCTGCTTACAAATGGAACCACGATTTTTATCATTGCAGCCTCAAATCTTTCATATATAAGGGCAACTGACCTGGACTCAAACATAGAAGAGGCTTTTGCATTAGCAGGAACCACATTTCATCTTTACCTCTCCGTTTATGAGCTGATGAGGCACTGGTTTTCAAGGGGATTGACCTCGTTTGATCTCTGTGAGGTTTGGAGGGCTCTGAACAAAAACAGGTTGTTGACTTCCAAGAGGAGTCCGGTTTTTTTGCAGCATGGGGTTATTTTTTTATTTTAATTTTTTTGGTGGGACTATGCTTCAGTGGCTGAAATGATTGGAGATGACTCAAGCACTACAGGCAGGCCTCAGAGCCACATGCTCGGTATAACTTATGTAAACGTTGTCCTGGATGACAACGTTTTCCTACCCCAGCTGCCGCTGCAAGGGAATCCATTATTTTTCCAGTCCCTGGGGAGGGAAAGTTCTTGGGCATCATTACTCCTAGGCAAATGTAACTGATTCTGCTGCACTCCCTAATTTGCTTGCCATAATTATAGGTCACTCAACCCCTTTGCTATTTATAAAACCGTTATTTATTTATTTATTTATTTTTGTTCTTATCAATAATAAATGAATCCAGTGACTCGCACGGCTGCAATATTTGAATATAACGAAAATGCTAATAACAAGGTGTCGTAGGCAGTAGCGTGCAGGTCTTATCAGCTGGTCAGATGCTCTATTAAGCAGCCAGTGAGGAGTTCAAGCAAATGAGTTATGTTAATGTCCTGTAGGATTTGGGAAAGATGAGGAGTTAGCAATCCCCCTCCGCCGGCTGAAAGCAGACAGGGCGAAATGATCTTGCTCCTTCTCCCTGGGACTAGGCACAGAGGAGGTGAGGTAGAAAAGTAAGCTTCTACCAAGAGCTTTCTGAAATCTAATTGAATGGTGCTAAATGAAGAACGGAGTGGAAAAAATAAATAAATAGAGCCCCCAATAATGGGAGAGCAACGTTCTTCTCCATTCATTCAGCTGACAGTGCTTTTGCAACTTCAACCTGTTTTATTAATTGTGTTTGACATTTCCTTAATTAGTTTCATTTACATCTCATCAGCCCCTACCAGACGATTGCCCCATACATCATTTCACCAGAGGACTAAAATGCCTACAGAATTACAAAAAAAACCCAAACCCACAACAAACAAACACCCAACACACACCATTCCTGCATGTAATTTGCACTTTCTCCTTTTCTTTTCTTTATTTTTGTTTGGCTGTTTGTTGTTTTTCATCTCTTTGGAATTTGGAATGGGTTTTCAAACACAGCAGTGTAAAAGGAGCCCAGCTTAGATTTATTTTTGCTTATTCTCAGATGCTTTGCTTTGCTTCCAGGATCACTCCCTCATATGGATATTCTGGTGTCAAAAGAAACACGTGCAACACAGACTACCCCAGAAGACTCTTAAGTAAGGGCTTGATCCTGGCTTTGGATTAGGCCTTAAAAAGTCAGCTACACTGAGCGCCCTCTGAAATTTCCAAGAACCTTTTCCAGGGTAGCACCAGAGCATAATACATTACATAGGCACAGGAGCTTTGCCTCTTACAGCCAAACTGCTGCTGTTGATACTGCTCAATTTGTACTGTAATGTACGTGTAAATGTCCATATATTGATTATTTCCACACCTTTCCTATGTTGCTTGTCTTGGGAACAACAATAAAAAGGGAACTAACAAGCTATGCCCTAGTATCACCCCGACCCATCTGACAGCACGTTGTAGCTTAGGCCTTTGTCCATTCCTTGAGCCTGATGCTTTGTACTTTGTGTAGTAATTTACAACAGTGCAAAATGGGCATGAAACATTCCCTTGTGTATCTGGGAGCATTTTATAACCACTTTGTACTCACTGTACACTGATGTAAATGGCTTGGCCGGGTTTAGGGTATGGAAAAATCAGACCCCTTGTGTATTTGGACAGTACAATGTTGAGGGCAGAGACCCAAGCTTGCGTTTTGTCCAAAACCTAGCATAAAGTGGCTCTGCTCTTGGCTGGGCACGACAGTAATACTGATGAGAAAGTCATAGGCCTCTCTTGATGACTTCAAAGTTTGCTGTCATAGGAGGGTCACCACAGTGGATGGTGACATCAGTGAGGTTAATTATGCAGGCGGAACAAGTTAGTTCTACCGGAGACAATTATTTTTCAGCCCCTTAATAAGCAATGCTGAAAATTAAAAAACAGCCTTACAAATGATATTCATAATCTTGGTAAACGATGACATTGTGGCACATTTTCTGCTAACCCCTGCCACCCGGTATGCTGCATTGCTCTGGGGTTGGCAATACATGGTACATAGAACCGATTCCATTATTGGACTGGCCGGCTGGGATAAGGGGCTAGCTGAGTGATTGGCACCATCGGTGTCATTTATGTATATGGTTAACTTTACGCATTGTGAGGACTCATTGTCCCACTGGAGTCAACCATGGGGATTTCTCATGGCGTGCAAAGTTCAGCACAGATGTAAATCTTAGCAGGATCTGGACCATAGTATTTATCCTCATAAGGGAGGAGGGCCAAACACACACTAACCTCTTTTCCATGTGGAGAAGTGGAACCATCAACACCAGGGCACAGGTTTATCCGAGAGGTCTGGGTTGGTTTGTTTGTTTGAATTTAATATGTTGTTTTTAAATTAGATCCATCTGTTTCATTTGACAGAAATAATTGCAGCTTTTAAAACCTTACTAATGTTATTTATTTTTACAGAAACAAACATTTGGGCCCGATTCTCTGGTCCAGCCTGGCTGTGTTCAACACAGAACCAGTGGGAGGTCAGGGGGAAAAGGTGACTTCATTGCTTATATACAGGATCCTTGCCTTTTAGAGCCAGGCTACTGATGTCGAAATAGACCTGGGGCCACCAAGAACTGTTCTAATTGACACCTAAGCTGCCTATTGCTGCAAGCGGCTCTTCCAGAAGCTGGGGAACAGCCAGAAACAGCAGTTTCCTCACCATGTTCCTTTTCCCCAGTCACACCTCCTACAGTAGAGGCCAAGAAGGGTGTGGCACTACAATGGCCTTCCATCACATTAGGATTCTCCCACCACCAATCAGGGATTCTTCCACTTACAAGAGCCGTAAGGTTTACAGCTATCTCGTTTTGGCAGATTGGCACTAAACAGCCACAATGCTGGGGAGGGGAGCTACGAAAACAAATGAGGTCCTCTTAGCCTTTCCTTCAGCATATGTGGGGGGAAAACCAAATCATAAGATATGGTTGGTTATGGTAGAGATATTAAATTGTGCATGTGGCTGGATAGAGGCGGGGTCACGGAGAAGGCAGAGCAACAAATAAATAGCTGTTTAGAGGACTGCCGGCAAAGGACTATGGATGTGGCAGTTTGGCAGGAATAGAAGGGGTAACAAAGACCTTCCTTGGGACTGGTGGGAGAAGAATGTGCATCCCTATTGGCACTGCTGCCGGCCCACCCAGGACCAATGCCTCTGATAGCTAGATATGTAGTCATAGTGAGTCCCAACCTCAGTGCCTATTAGATCTGACAGCCATACTTCAAGATATACACTGTCAAAACTTAAAACCACTCCACTGCAGGGATAATGTTAAAATACCTTTCAGCCCTCAACCCATCCTCTCCCTAAAGAAGATCAACAGATGGACCTTGCATCATGCCTGAATGATTAAGAAATCCATGTTCTGGTGGACCAACGGAGAAAGGGGCATGAATTCCAGCATTCAACTAGGAACATAGAAAACTCTTGAAATTTGTCCTAAGGTGAAAGTTCTCATCGTATTTTTGAAGCTTTCCAGGCAAAGTGGGTCTGGGACTTTGTCCAGATTTTCTGCTAGGCAATGGTTGTTTCCTTTCCAGATCATCTCAATCCACAAGATCAAAGAAAGCTTGATTTTAAAAGCAGGAATTCAGTGTTAGCAAAGAAGGCAGTTTAACTTTGCTGTAATTATGCACATAATTCACAGAGGAGTTGTTAACTGAAAAGTTTAGGGTATTTTTTGTTTTGGTTGTTTGTTTGTTTCTTTCTTCCTTCCTTTTCTTGTTTTCTCTTATCTTTGCTAGGACCATTTCCCCAAGACACTGTGAGAATACTGTGTGAGATGAATACGAAATTGTAGGGAAAAGGTTGATAAGATGCACTCAGTTGTTGTTGGATTTTTTTCCCCGCAAGAATGCTGCTTAGAAGCTGTTCAGAAGAAATTTGGAGAGATGAAGACAGGGGATGTAACACATACCCCTGTGGGACCACAAACAGCTCTGAGTGTTGTTCTGTGGGCTCTTGCTTCAGACAGTGGTTCTTTTTGAGTTAGGTTGGCTGCCTTTTAATAATGTCCTCCTGGGTCATCGATGTGCTTTCATGACATGTTAACCTCAAAGGGTTTAGATCATTTCCCAGCTTCCCTGTTTGGATTCCACTACAAAAAAATGAAGAAAAAAAAATTCAATCGAAACCTTTGATTCAACTGTGCACATTTAAATACCTCCTCTAAAATAATTTGGTAGATTTCACAGATGCCATTGGGGTAGGGAGCTGATATAGCATCAAATGGTCAAAAATCAAAATATTTTGCTGTCACATGCTGTCATATACTGACAGAATAGTTTGTGCTATAGCCACAGTGAAGTTGAATCTGATTAAAAGATCAGTAAACAAGGCAGGTTTAGGGGAATTTGATCTCATCATTGCTGAGCCTGGAAATACCTGTCAACTTTCAGGTTGTCCTGCACCATGACACTTCTGCTTATGCAGTTTGCCAATGGACATGCTTGGTGACTTTCTGTGCAAGAAAGAAAAGCAGAGGGATGCATTCCAATTTTTATTTCCAAGTCCCATATTATTATTCCACTGTGATCAAGCTCAAACATAAATACCAATTACCAGAGCTTCAGGCAAATGAACAATCTGATGGAAAACAATCCTGCTTTATTCAAGTGATAGGAGAGGTGAAATTAGCGCTACACAGGATATTATGTTAAAAAGAAAGAGAGGGGAAAAAGACTTCAAAATGTCTAATTTTAACATAGTGTTGTTATCAATGATTAATTATTTCCTTGGGTGTATAACTCTTATGAGAAAATGCAATGTAATCATGTACATATTTGATTAAATAGCTTAATTTGTGTTTATTTAAAAAAATAAAATAATGGCACATAAGCTAGATAATGAGTAGGCGTGTTGTAGGAAAAGCAGATGGAGTTTGAGGCACTAGTTGTGTTCAAAAGAAGCCACCAATTTCGCTTCAAGAATATTTGTGTATGAAAGCTGATATTTTCCAGAAACATTCATGAATAGGACACAGAGGGAAATTTTGCCAAATTCTGCTGTTTTTAATGAAGACAACAAAAATACCCCAATTAAATTCCACTCATTGACAAATTCCATTTCATATGAGAAAAGTCTTTAAAAAAAGAAGATGAAAGCTGCTGAAAATTTGCCCTGAAATGTGTTTACTTCCGAGTCACTGTCAACAAAATTTAGATTTTTTGGCTTACTACCCTTTATCTGTAGAATTAAGTACTTATTTCTCTAGGTGATCACACAGTGAAAAAACATACTTATACTGCCTGGAAGTAATGGGGATTTCTTTGTGGGTAAAGCTTGTAAATCATTGCATTAAATGAATGGATAAAGCTTTAATGGGGCTAATAAACCCACACGTCCCACGGAATTGAGCAAAGTAAGTTTTTATGAAAATGATCAAATAAAGTCATAAAAAAGAAGGGGCTTCCCCTCTGGGTTTATGAGCTCTCTCGTTACACATCATGTATGACATATTGACTGGCGGGATATATGATGGACTGTCATACATTGCAGAATGACTTCAATTAGGGTGATAAGATGACAAGTTCTCATTGTTCATATCTATGCTGGGTTGTTATTGTTTTTTTCAATGGAGCTCTGTGTTTGACCTCTTTCTAATGTTTGATATTGAATTTAAAGGGCCAGTTAATGTCAGAGGGGGCAAAATCTGACTTACCCCAGTTTTTCTTCCTTTTTTTACCCTTATCTGTTTTTCAGAGTCGTAACTCAATGCTCTCTCACCACTGAAAAATAACCAATGTTAGCAGTGCAACGCACATGAGCATCCCAACGATACCAAACCAGTGAGTGCCGTCTGGTACTTTTGAACAAGCCTACAGTCACACAACACTGGGCACAACCCAACGCCGATCATAATACAACCCTGCCATCCTGCAGCCCGCACTTTGCACCCTGTTGTAATGACAACATGCCATGTGCCTAGGTGGTGTCAGAAATGCATTTATTTTCATAAGGAAGAAAGTGATGTCACTTTTAAGATTCTAAAGTATTAGGAGAGAGAGAGAGAAATAATGTAATTTAAATTATGAAATGTCCAGTCTGTTTCCCAATGTGTTCTGGACAGCAATGGGGGAAACCCAAGTTCGAGCCTTGGTATAGCAGAGGTTTGAAACTATTCAAAGGGAGACCATTTTGTCCCAGAAAGCAGCAATGACTTTGGCCAAATTAGGTGCAGCAGCATTGCCCAATTCAGGAAGTAGTGTCATACCAAATGGAAGGGAAGGTAGTTATGATGACTCTTTGGACCGCTGAGAAAGGAGGTAGAAAGGGGAGATAGGAGGCTACTCAGTGAGTGTATGCAAAAGATCTCATGGGTCCCCAGCAAATCCCTAAGAAATGAAATATTTAAAATGCCTTGTTAGTATCTTTTAAAGCTATACAGTGTATGTGTTCCAGTGTCAATAGACAGCAGACATTGTTCTCCTAGAACGTACATAAAATACTCTAGATTCAGGATTAATCACAGACCACACGTTTCCCCTATAGCAGACAGTATAGAGAGAAAACCATACAGCCTTAGAAGGACAAATTGGACTCCTTGATGGTTCTGATCCTTAAGAACAGAAATCTTCATGTCGTGACATAGTTTGAGACAATCCATTGATCTGGAAAAGGTGCATGCATTCTAGGTGAAGATGAAATATTTTCCATGTGGCCCTGTCTGCATACCAAGCTGTATTACAAAGGACTTGCCTTCAAGTCAAAATATGATTGCCTATGAGACTCAAAATTAATCAGCAAGTGGCAGAAGCAGAATAATGGAGGCACTTCCCCATGAACAAAGGCATGTGCTTGGTTTGCATAAATGCAGGTGGGAGTGATCCTGATTGAAGAACTGTCTTGTGCATTGCTGGATATGTCATCACTCCAACACAGATAGGCTAGTGCAAAGAATATGACTCAAACAGGGTTAAAAATAAAAGCCTCTGAAAAGCAAGTAATGACTCCATTTATTTAGTCCTGTTGACTCCCAAATTTGAATAGTTACAAGTCAGCATTTCCTGGCATCTACCTCCTGGGTTAAAGTCACGAGTGAGGGCAAAGCCTAGTTTAAATGCCCTGCCGGGGCATGGGGGTTGGGGAAGAAGAAGAAAGGAAAGGAAAGGGAAAAAAGGGAAAATTTCTGCTGAGTTTAATCTGAACAGTGTATCCATCACCAAAAATGATACAAATCAGCCATTACTGGATCATGCAAAAGCAACTCTACTACCTGTGATCCCTCCTTTGCTTTCTAAACCTCTTTTCAGCCCAGCCTAATGAATTGTCAGAACTGTCAGACAGCTCTATGGAATGACAAATGTCTATGATTTGCTGCTGCTGCTGCTACTTTGCTGAAAACACCTGATGTATGTAGTCTTGAATTCTACTGTTTTGTATCAGAGGCAAGAGAAGTCAAAGCAACCTGTATATATACAGTGTTATTTTCCTGGGGCGTACATATAGCCTAATGAAAAGACTAGAATAAAAGAATGTTAAGGTTGTATGGTAAAGCAACCCAAAGTCAGGAAATGACAAAATGGAGGCCTGCATGTGCAACCTTAACTCTGCCCCATTGTGCAAATGTTTTTCAATAATGCTTTTTATTACAGGATCACATAAATCTTTCTTAAAATGATACATCATGCAACAATGTTTTCTTTTCCTATGACCTAACCTGTAAATGGGTAGCAACTTGTAATATTATATATAACACTATTTTCATCGTCATTATTAGAGCTAGTCAAAATATTAACTATATTAACTCATTGAAGAAAGTATTTGATGGAAAATAGCAACATTAGTCAAATAACGAATTTGAAAAATAATGTTTGAGTCAGGATGGTTCAAAACATCTTTATCAACTTAGGGCCAATTTTGTGCATGTTGTGTGAAATCCTATTCCTACTGAAGTTAATGGAAGTTTTGTCATTGACTACAATAGGCCTTGGATTTGCTAAGTAGTAACTGTAAGCCCTGATGGATTTTTACAGTCAGTTCTGCCATCCTTTACAGTCTGTACTAGATTGGCACTGTATTTAATATATTTCCTGCACAGAACTTTCTTTCTGTAAAGGATCCCTACCCCAGCCTAACTAAAAATACTAGTGTTAATGGCTCTACAGAGACACACATAGAAGTGTGCCGCTCCGGCACACAGATGTCTGAAATTGTATTTCCTAATTAATCAGTTGTCCAATATTATTGTGGACTTGGAAAGGATCATCACTGTTTTCCAGTAGTGGGCAGAGCTGCTGCAGCTTTGGTGCCAGTCAGCAGATGTTTTCATGAATAACTCAGCTCCCAACCACTCAGATGGTTTCTGGGATGGAGCTATCTATGGAAGGGAGCCATCTTGAATGAGTACGAGGAGGCAGGAGAGAGAGATGGGTAGGTCTCTGGACCTGAGGAAAAAGAAGACTCCAGGAGCCTAGCCCAGTAATGGGAAGAACTGTGTTAGGCAGGGAACCATCAGGAAGAGCCCACAAAACCAACCAGATTCCCCAGAGGCTTCCTCCCCATACTTCCTTTTCAGGCTAAGGACCACAGGAATCTAGTGACAGTTTAGGGCTCAGCAAGGCTTCCTGTGACAGATTTGGGGGAGGGGGTTCAGCTAAGGAACTGCTGGAGGCACCAGTTCTGAGTTACAATGTAAAGGACAAGGACCGCTGAACCCCAAAGAGGCTCAGCCCATTGAGTCAAGATGACAAGGCCCTAAAGCAGAGCAACAGCCAGCACCAGTCAGCCTGTTTGGGGAGGAGTCCTCTACTCAAAGTGCGTGGTTCTTCCCAAAAAGTGACTGGCTTCACGGGCAGTAGAGCCACTCCAGAGCAGAAAGTAGTTACTTCTCTCAGCAGTTCTATTAGACTTATTATGATCTTTGGCATTTTCTATCCCAACTTTTAAAAACCTTCTTGGTACCTGTAGGGCATCTCATGTTTCTCTTGAAAAGAGTGTCACTGGAGGTTCATACCTCCAGTGCTCAACTGGGCACCTTCCTCAGTTGGGCATTATATTTTCACAAACAAGGGTTGGGTGGGGTAGTGAAGCAAGCAACCAAGCTTTGGTTCTATGAGTGTGCTGTGAGTGAAAAAGTGTGTATCCAGGAAGGGAGGGAGAGAAAGAAAGAAATACAAGAAGATTACCAGGTTCCTCAACTGTAACTTGGCAATGATCAGGTGTGGAGAACTCTTCTATGATTTAGCAATAAGAATTCCACTCTAAGTGGCTTAAAATTTGCTGATATATCATCACTTGCTGTTGTCAAATAAATAATCATCGAAATCAGCTGCAGAGAAAAGTCTCCCGTAGAACCGAGTTCATGCATGACATATGATATATCTCTTCAAAGGGACAGATACATCTTTCTTACAGCCTGCATGCAGCTTCCTTCAGTGCACCTTCCTTTCCATCCAAATCACCTCAAATAAATGTGAGTTCTGCAGCGTTCACAGTAATTCCTTCATTTTTAAACACATAATGGAAATGTATAACTAGTCCTCATAAAAATTTATATCTCAATTCGTCCCTTTAATTTATAACAGACCCTCCAGGCAGTTATTATTCAAACATTAATAAAATGCCTATGGATCACCAAAAGCATCAATTTCCAACCTCTCCGCCTATTTGTATATATATAAAGCCAGATTAGAGTTCATGCCACTCCTGTGTCTAACAACAATTACACCTTTAATAAGAAAGGAGCAAATGATATATTATCTTAATCATGTTAGGAATTTGGGTTCCTTTCATGAAACAAAGTTGAATTTTTTATACCCTTTATGACAATTGTTACTTAACAGCCTATATGTTTGGATATTGCAGTTTATGCAAATGTTCATGTTCTATAAATTTTAGATTTAGCTCCATTCATCATTCCATACAGAGATTATGGTGTCTGCATTTGTTAGCCTGGGCTAAAATGTGATTAAAACACATTTCATTTATTCCAGATGGTAAAAGATGGGGAAAAAAAAAACCTTAAAAGAGGATTTTTCTGTACTAGAGGTCAGATCCTCAGTTGGTGTAAATCAGTGTAGCTTCGCTGAGTTACACCGATTTGCACCAGATGGGGACTGGGCCCTGCATTGCTAACAATGCAATTTTAGAGAATTAATACATTAAAATAACACCCAGACTTACTCTATTTTCTGTAGGCAGTTGCCTCTTAATTGTAGAGCCAACCCTGTAAGTCCTTACCTATGTGAGTAATCCTTACCCAGAGGAACTAGTCCATAGAGGTCAATGGGACAACCAACCTGTAGTATTTGCCCATGGTCTAATTTCAGAGTAATGACTGTGAGGCCCATAAAGGTATGCACGGAAAGAATTCCTGGAGATGTTTCATTCTCTGCTATGATCTTTAAAAATCTCTTGAATGTGGGGAGAAAATAAAAAATTGGCTGTGGGCCATATCCTGAGCTGGTGTAAATCAGTGTAGTTCAATTGACTTCCAAGGAGTGGTGACTATTTACACCAGAGGTAGGAGCCATGAAGGGTCTTAGGCATTGCAACTCTGAGTGTCACAGTGCCTAAGATTAATGAGCCTACAAAAGTCCAAGGAGCAACACGTTAATCCACAAAGCGGAATTGGACACCTATGTTCCATATACAATGAAGGTGGCCTGGAAGGTGATCCACAAAAGCCATCATGGCTTAGCCACCTAAGCTAGCCAATGGGAGACACTTCTGAGAGGGGTATGTGCTCCCCTCCCCTCTCACAGAGATAGGTGCCTAAGTCTGGTCTGCAGGAAGGCAGCTATCTCTGCTTGAGATTCACAAGCAGGAACCGCCCTCGTGGAGTCAGGTGGCTTGGGCACTGAAGCCACTTCTTGTGGGAATGAACTTACTACCTGTCTTACTCCACAGAAAATGGCTGGAGGAAGAGGTGGCCACTTACAACTTTTAGCCCAGTGAGTAGCACCCTTGCAGACCCAGGTTCTGGCAGGCAGGCAGGATTTGAACAGGGGAACTCCCATCTCTCAGGAGCATAGACTAGCCATGAGCTGTGGGATTTTCTGAGGTGGGGCTCCCTGTGTGTCTCTTGTTGAAGCTATTTCACTGTGACTGATTAATGAAGGCATGATTGGCACAAGGGAATTGGAGTGACTGGAGCAGGGTCTTCCACCTCCCAGCACGGAAGAAATATGGGTACCTGTGCACATGGGGAACTCCCTATTCCTACTGACATAGAAAGGAATTCTAACTCTGCCCTAGACACTACTGAAAATATTTGGGCCCAGATCCTCAAAGGCCTAACTCCTTTGAAGATCTGGGCCTTGTTGTGAAGACCCTTTCCATCCACCAAAAAGGTAAAAAATGACCTTGTGCCCTTAAGATAGTATAAATACTTAGTTCAATTACTCTGATTTCTTCTGTGGATGAATTTGTAGCACCCGAACCAGGTCCCTGGCTGATACCTGTTCATCTTTGGTTATAATTGACTGTGATCCTGTATCTTTAAAAATCAAACTCCTGCTTCATCCACTTTATGTCTTTGCAACACTAACTGTCTTTCCACTAATTGGTTCTGTGTAAATGAAACAAGCTGAAAAACACTATGGTGCCAATAAATATTAATAAGTTATTGTTTGTTTTCTTTACCTTACTTATGAATTCATACAAAGACAGTGCTAAGACATTAACTCCAGTCTATTAATTGCCACCTGATAATTGCCACCTGATACTCTTCTCCTGGATAATTAGGTACCCATTAGTTCTAATCAAGTAGTTACTTAATTATTGCAGTAATTAGTCTAATGGACTAGCAAATTGAAGCTTTATCACTTTTGGATACTTAATGTTCCTGACAGAATTCTTCACAAGTGTCAGGGTTCCTGATTCAGCAACCTGTCATCAATGAACCCCCCTGCTGCCATCTCCACCCCACTCACATTGTCGCCCCATCCACTTTCTGAGACAACTTTGATATGTGAAGTGAAAGGCAACATAAATTCAAGTCCCCCTCCCCGTTCCCCATCTTATCTGCTCTTCTTTGTTGTCCTCTTCATTCCACAGCAAACAAACTTTGTTGAGAAATTAAATAGCATCTTGGCATGGAGATCACATGCATTAAACTGCACAGCAGTGTGAATCAAAGAGAGGAGATGATATTGGCAGGTGCAGAAAAAAAGCAACTGTCAGGGGAAAAAAAGAATATTCATGAATGCTTAAGTACAGCAGGACTTGGAAAGGATCAAGGTGCAGAAGTTAGCCCATTTATGGTGAGCAGAGGCTCTGCTTGAAGGTTTGGGACCATTAATGGGTTGCAAAGCTTTGCATCTTCAGATCAGTGGTTCAAATCCATCCCAGGCTTTTGGCCACCAGAACTCAAGTCATTCCTAGCTGATGGCTAATAAGAAAGCCTCTGTGAAATGAACCTCATAGAAAACAGCATCACAGTTGTTGACAGTCAAAGAGGAATAGATATGGAGTCTGAGCTGCCTTCTTCTCCTTACAAGTGGACTCTAGGTTAGAGTTGAGAGACAGTAGGGAGAATCTTGTATTGCTTTGGCCCTGTTCTCAATATCTTGTGGGTAAACACAGGGTGTTTACTGTGAAGGGCTGTTAATCCTGAATTTTACACCAGTACATTTACCTTAAAGAAAGACCTCGGAGCATTCTCCCCACTGTCTGCAATCCACAGAGTGCCCAGTGCCTTTTTGTGGATCCTAATACATTTCTGAGATGGAGATGAAAAGCACGGATGTAGCGCACTGTCATTGCATTAAACCAAGACTTTATCTCTCCCATTGATCTGATCCGGATTCTTTCAAGCCTCCTCATGTCAGATTTGTATCTGAATTGATCATCAAGCCTTTTGGAAAGTGTCAGCTGCTACGTGTATTGCAATTCATAACATTTAAGGGTCTATTGACCTGGAACAAACAGCTAGATCCCACATGGGAATAAAGACACCTATTCCATTCACAACATTCCACAACTGGCCCATTTTTATGCTATTCCAAATACATGGTAGGATTACATTTGCTGAACTAGATTTATGTATATTTTCCCCTTCTCAGCCAGATGTATTAGAAATCAGTAAGATGGGCCATTTTTATCATTTGTATTACAATAATGCCTCGGACCCCAGTGCACTAGGCCCTGAACAAAACAGAACAAAAGGACAATCCCAGCCCCTAGGACCTTACAATTTTGGGAATCTCTTTTATACACTGGAATTTCTTTTATATGTTTGGGATTATTAGAACAGGGCTGCCAAGAGATTTCTGGGGATACTTAAATAAATTAGCACTATTGTCTCCGTCATCGTCCTCACTGCATGAAGGGTGGTGGATTCTCTCTGTCTCTGTCAGGTCCCAACCCTTCAGTAGTCGAGATACAGCAGATAACTAGAACCAGGACTTTGCCTTTTAGCTTGCCCTATAAAACTGCTGGCACAGTCCTAGACACAGTGTATTGTATGCATCACCATTGATTTCAAATGTTCTTTCCTTAAAAGCTGCTGTTTAGGCAGCAATCAATAAAGTTCCATGCAACGGCGGAAAAATCATACAGATAAAACTGTTTAAACACTTGTTTAAACCGCTGAGCAATAAAGTTCCGGTGCACCAGAAGCAAAAATTATTCAAATTATACCTGGCCCATTAAGGAAATATACTACTTGAAATTAAAGTTCCTAAGTATGCACATAACTTTCTTCCAGTGCTAGCAGCCTCAGTAGGGAGGTGAAAGACCAAATAGGCCATGGGGGCCCAGATTCTTCTGAGCATAAATGACAACTTCTGAAAGCATAGAAGGAGGCCCCCAGCAATGGGAGGTCCACTCTGAGGAGATTGTGAAGGTGGAAAACAGCTATGTCCCCCTCCATCAATGGCCAAAGCAGTAATTGCCCCTTAAAGCCATCTGAAGAAGGCTGTACAACCAGCAATTGCACTGATTCAATTCAATCAGCTTTAATCAATAGGACATCTGTGAAACCAGACCTTAAAGCTGCCTTCCTCCAGCAGCTGTCCTGGAGGTGGACAAACAGCAGCAACACCATCTGTGGGGGGAATTCCTCCCCTGGCTCATGAGGGTCCAAGCCAGCCACACCTCCCTGCACCAGCTTGGCTGAATCTAGATCAGAGACTCAATTACCTTCTCTTCTGCAAGCCATAGCTGATACTTATTAATGATACTGTATGGGAGTGGCACACTGCAGCTGCCCATGCTGTATCTGTCCTCCATGCTGTACCTATTCTGAGGCTAAACAGAGAACTTTAGATTCCAGGGTTACTGATCTAGCGAAAGCATTATAGTCACTTGGAAGAAACAGATGATGAGAGAGAGAATGACCCACACGAGACAGATGTTAGTCACATCACTTAATGTACTAATTGAAAGCACTCAGATACTACGGCAATGAGAGCGATTAAAGAACCGATGTAGAATAGAATATGTAACACCCCCCCATTTGGAGTTTGACAGCTTCTGGAACTCTGGACTGAGCCTCTCGGGGGTCCTATGGACTACAACACTAATGGCACCATGGCCCACCGTGCTTGGAGTCGGGGTGGGACAAAATGGACTAGAAACTCCTGCTGAGGACAGCAGGAAGGCTTCTGCCTAGGGTGATATGGACAAACTGTTACCTAGGCCAACAATGAGCCAGGGCTCCTCAGCCCCCTCGGTGGGAGGGGACAGCCTGATTCAGAGACAAAGAAACCAGCTGTAAGTTCAATTTTGGGATATGCAGCTGAGGGAGACGCAGAACAACTTAGGGAATGTCTGATTAGCCTCCCCGCCCCGTAAAGGGTTTCTTTGAGCTGCTGTGGGATCTAGTGCATAGGTATGGTCATTCCAGCCCTGCAGAGACCACTGTCCAGAGGGGCAGAGACCTGAGCCAGTGAGACACCTGGGTAGATGATATTAATGGGAGGCCTCAGCTTCCTCAAACGTGGGGGGCTGTATCAGGAAAGAGATAGTCTGGGAAGAGATGGGTCCACTGGACCAAGCATCTTTGCACACCAACTTACCAACTTAGTGAGGAGGGCTTTGAACTTGGTTCAAAGGGGGCAGGTAAGCATAAAGAAGGCGACCTTTACAAAGAGCTAGATGTGGAGGTAGGGAGGGGACGATAGATGGGGGAACTTACAAGAGGGTGATAGGAGCCACAAGACTGAAATCAGTGGGGGGATCTGCTCAACTTCTTAGATATCTATACAGAAATGCAAGGAGTCTGGTGAATTAGCAGGAAGAACTGAAAGAATTAGCATATAAGCTAAGTTATTACCTGATTGGCATCACATAGACTTGGTGGGATACAGTTTGTTGAGGAAGGATGGACAGAGAAAAGAGGGAGGAGGTGCTGCATTATACATCAAGAATATATACACTTTTTCTGAGGTCCAGAAGGAGCCAAGGGACAGACCAGTTGAAAGACTCTGGGTAAAGATAAAAAGGGGGAAAAATGAGATGATGCAATGATAGGGGTCTACTATAGACCACCAAATCAGGAAGAGGAGGTAGATGAGGCATTTCTAGAACAAATAACAACAACAAAAACCAAAACACAAGACCTGGTAGTAAAGGGGGATTTTAACTACACAGATATCTGTTGAAAAAGAAATATGGCAGAAAGTTGGCTCCAATACGTTTCAAGTACCTATTGGAAAAGTTGTGTTTTGTTTCAGAAAGCCAAAATAGGGAAAGAACAGGTTAAATAATATTTAGATAAGTTAGATGAATTCAAGTTGGCAGGAAATTCATCCTAGAGTACTTAAGAAACTAGTTAAAGCAATCTCCGAATTGTTAGCAATTATCTTCATGAACTCATACAGGGCAGGTGAGGTCCCAGAGGACTGGAGAAGGGCAAAAATAGTAACTATATATAATGAAGATAGGTAAGTCCCTGGCAGACTGCGAAGAGCTAGAAAAGGATCTCTCAAAACTGGGTGACTGGGCAACAAAATGGCAGATGAAATTCAGTGTTGATAAATGCAAAGTAATGGACATTGGAAAACATAATCCCAACTATACATATAAAATGATGGGGTCTAAATTAGCTGTTACCACTCAAGAAAGAGACCTTGGAGTCATTGTGGATAGTTCTCTGAAAACATCCACTCCATGTGCAGCGGCAGTCAAAAAAGCGAACAGAATTTTGGGAATCATTAAGAAATGGATAGTTAATAGGACAGAAAATATCATATTGCCGCTATATAAATCCATGGTACGCCCACATCTTGAATACTGCATGCAGATGTGGTTGCCCCATCTCAAAAAAGATATACTGGAATTGGCAAAGATTCAGAAAAGGGCAACAGAAATGATTAGAAAAGGAGTACTTGTGGCACCTTAGAGACTAACCAATTTATTTGAGCATGAGCTTTCGTGAGCTACAGCTCACTTGAAAGCTCATGCTCAAATAAATTGGTTAGTCTCTAAGGTGCCACAAGTATTCCTTTTCTTTTTGCAAAGACAGACTAACACGGCTGTTACTCTGAAAAATGATTAGAGGTATGGAACAGCTTCTGTATGAGGAGAGATTAATAAGACGGGGACTTTTCAGCTTGGAAAAGAGAAAACTAAGGGGGGATATGATTGAGGTCTATAAAATCATGACTGGTGTGCAGAAAATAAATAAGGAAGTGTTATTTACTCCTTCTCATAACACAAGAACTAGGGGTCACCAAATGAAATTAATAGGCAGCAGGTTTAAAACAAACAAAAGGAAGTATTTCTTCACACAGCGCACAGTCAACCTGTGGAACTCCTTGCCAGAGGATGTTGTGAAGGCAAAGACTATAACAGGTTAAAAAAAGAACTAGATAGCCATTGATGGACCTATCCTCCATGAACTTATTAGCCAGGATGGACAGGGATGGTGTCCCTAGCCACTGTGTGCCAGAAGCTGGGAATAGGTGACAGGGGATGGATCACTTGATGATTACCTGTTCTGTTCTTTCCTCTGGGCACCTGGCATTGGCCACTGTTGGAAGACAGGATACTGGGCTAGGTGGACCTTTAGTCTGACCCAGTATTGCTGTTCTTGTGTTCTTAACTATCATTAAAAAGGGGAACAGTGAAGATCCTGGGAATTATAGACCAGTCAGTCTAAATTCAGTACCTTGAAAGATGCTGAACCAAATTATTAACCATTCAGTTTGTAAGTACCTAGAAGATAGTAGGGTTATAAGTAATAGCCAGTGTGGAGTTGTCAAGAAACAGTCATGACAAACCAACCTATCTTCCTTCTTTGACAGGGTCACTGGCCTAGTGGATAGGGAGGAAACAGCAGACGTCTTATCTTGATTTTAGTTAGCACTATCCCACATGACATTCTCTTAACAAACAAGGGAAATATGGTCAGATGAAATTACTATAAGGTGGATAGTGACAGTTCTCAGGTTACCCAGGACAGTGGGTCATCTTGTTATTCCCTCATGAGGGAGTAGTTGCTTGTAGAAACTGGCTGTCAGCTCCTTAACATCACCAGCCTTTCAGCCACTCAGGCCCCCTCCTCTGGCTCTGTCTTTGTCTTTGCCTTGCAGGTTAACAAGAGGTGCATCCCAGTCCCCTTGAAGCATTACCCTGTGATATCCAGCCCCTGACAATGACCACTCAGAAATCCCAGATCCTCTGCCCTCAAAGGAGCAGTGTACCTGCTAATGAGAAGGGTCGTTAAGCGGTGGAACAGGCTTCCAGGGGAGGTTTTGGAATCCCCATCATTGGATGATCTATGTTTCTTCAGTCCTGCCTCAGTGCAGGGGGCTGGACACAATGGCTTCTCAAGGTCCTTCCAGGCCCTACATTTCTAGGATTCTTTGACTCCAGACAAAGGAGCCAGGAGAGGACCCTACCACACACTGGGACAAAGACACAGTCAGGGGACCCACAGTTTTTGTTTTAGCTGGCCAGCATTCCCAGCGCTGCAGCACTCGTCTCTGGATGCATCCCCAATGAACCATCTGCCTAGGAAAGTGCTAGGGAGGGGGCTGGAGCTTTGGAAGAGTTGGGAGGTGAGAAATTTGTTACTGTTTAGTACTTATTAGTTAACTCCCACCCTTTCATTCCCCGGATCCTATTTTCCTCTTCAGTAACATCCCCGTTTCTTTTATTTTAATGATTTTTGGGGAGGATGGTGAGAGGGGATAAATGTCAAAGTACCCATTACAACAATTTTCCCCATGGATTTGATTTCTAAGCATTTGTCGACAGCAATTACATAGCAACATGCAAATTAGAAGACAAAAGGAGAGTGCCTTTGATGTCTGAAAAACCACTAAAAACTGTCCAATGGTTATTCAGAGAGAGATGCAGAAATCATTAAGACAAGATTGCTTGGAGTGTGCAACAGTTGATGTTGCATCCAGGGGAAAAAAAAAGAATAAGGAAGCAAAATCCTTAGCATCATGATATCCTTCCCAATTTTGCTTTATGCACATTCAAGCTCTCTGGTTCACAAGCTCAGTGGCAATCAATTTTAGCTTGTAACAATCCGGCAGTTTAAGCTCTCTGTAATAGTTTAGACCACTGCTGTTCAATGGCTTGTATAGCTTCTGGAAAAGTCGACATGTTGTCATGAGGAGGGGTGGGAGTTGGAGGAAAGGAAAGGAAATTGGGAGAATCAGTCTGGCTGCATCTGGTTTATCTGTCAGATTCTAACTGTTCTAATTTGGTTTTGGTTATTGTTGGGAAGGTCGCACTAGTGACCTTTTTTTAAAGTTCACTTCTCAACGCCGGGTGCTTTACCTCCTTTCAGTCTCTTTTACACATGGGCACAAATGCCAATCCACTCAGCACGGAGGATAGGGCAGCCAAAAAGGCACTATTCAGATTTCCATCTCTGAAGAAAGAGGAAGCGATATTATTGGGACCGATCTTGCACCCACTTGATGGCAAAATTCTGTGGACTTCAATGGGAGTGGCAGGTGTGCAGCATCTCTGGAAATAAGGACATTTGCTTAGAACCCTACACATGGATTTAGGTATCTAGCTTAGGCACCTGATTTTGAAATGTTGGCTTTTACTCTGTGCCTCAGTTTCCCTCCACACAATGGGGATGATTCCCCATATTTCTCACTTACATTGTAAGCTCTGTGGGGCCGCGACCAGCTTTTTGTCCTGTGTTTGTACAGAAGCCAGCACAGTGAAGTTCTGGCCCATTGACTGGGTCTCCTAATAAGTAAAAGGGGTTGTAGAAGAGCAAAGTATTCATATGATAGAGCGAACTCAAGCCTTATCCTTGTGGCATAAACTGGGCTGCCATAGCAGTGTGAAGGAATATCCACAGCCCATCCCTACAAGGTAGAGTATTGCACCCCTGGGCCAGGTATATTATAGGAGGCAAAAGTAGCTGATTCACCTGCCTATACAGCATCAGCTCTGTCCTTTGCTGAAGGTACTGGGATAGGTGGACCATTGTGTTCCTGGCTGGTAAATTTGATACTCTGGACACAATCTCTCTGTTATTCTTCTCCCCCGGCAGTGTGGAAAAGGTTGCACACAGTGCCTCATTCTCCTTTGACTTTCCAGGCTGGCATTAGCCTCAGACGCTGAACATTCAGGAATGGCTTTGCCTACTTGGCCCCATCCCGAGCCAGGAGCAGGAAAGGCTGGGTCAGGAGCCGCTATTTCAGCCCAGTTGTCTCCCTCTGTTTTTGCAGGGGATTGGCCTGGGAACAGCAACACCAGCTGGGCCTGGGAACAGCAACATCAGTGCAGCCCCTCCCTCCTGCACCAACCAAGATTGCTTTGTGGGGAGTGACTGTGGCGTTTCTGCATAGGACAGCAGGGGGCTACTGCCAATCTTGCTTGCCCAGGTCCAGATTAACCAATGTGCACTGGCACGGGGCCCCCATCTCAGGGGGAGCCCTGACCACTGCATTTGTCTGGGTGGCGTCACTACAGGCCAAACCTGAGTGGCACTGTGAACCCATGCACCAGGTTGCAACAGCAGTCACTCAAATTTGGCTCAGATGTTCCTCTATCCTGGGGCTTGGGGGGAAGAGGGAAGGGGAGGGTGGCAACTGGGCCAAATTTGAGTGTGAGTGACACTGAAACCTGGCGTGTGGGGTCACCATGCCACCCAGGTTAGGCCTGGCTACCCCTCCATCATGATGGGGGGGGGAGGGGGAGAAACCAGGCCAAATTTGAGTGAGTGGCACTGGGATCTGGCAATGCCACTTACTCAAATGTGGCCCATGCCAGGTGAGTGTGGGACAGGCAATGGGGGTGAGCAGAGCAGCTGGGCAGCCACGATTACAAGGAGCCACCTTAGCCCAGGATGGGAGCAGAGGCAGGGGGTGTGCAGAGAGTGGCCAGGAACGTCCCAGGGTGGTGGATAAAGGGCTGTGGCAGGCTGTTGGGGTGCTATGGGGTGAGTAGGGAGTGCTGGGTGCTGTGCAGTGGTGGGTGAGGGGGTGAGTAGAGGATGTTGGGGATGGCCGGTGAGTTGTGGGGGGAATGAGGGATGTTGGGGGGTGGAGTTGGGGGCCATGATGGGGGCGCTGTTGGGGACTGAGGTGTTGAGTGGTGTGGTGAACAGGGCATATGTCCGGGCTGCTGGAATGTGTGGGCGCGGGGCTGTCAGGATAATTGGAGGCTTCTGGATTGTTGGGGTATATGTGGGGTGGGAGTGGCTTGTGGGGGTCTATGTGTAAGGTGCGGGCATGTATGGGGTAGGGGTGCTTTGCTGCGGGGCCCCTATTCATGCTGCATGGAGCTAGCAGTAGGTAGAGCGAAGCCAGAGCAGGGTTGCACCACCTCTCTGTCAGACAGGGGGCAACCAGGCCAAATTTGAGTGCAGGTGGGGATGGCCCCAATTTCCATAGTGCACAGGGCTCCAAAATTCTTTAATTCAGCACTACCCTGGTGTAAATCCAGTGATGTCACTGAAGTTACCCTAGGGTAAAACTGATGTAAGTGAGATCAGAATCAGGCCCTTTGAATCATCATCTTGGTGGAGGCAGTGCTGGGTGCTCCAGCTTTGTTTGAAGCAGCCCTGCCTGTTCCCTTGGGGGTTTCCTTTTCTTTTTTTTCTTTTTTTTTGGTGGATTTTTATTTCTGCACTCCACGCCACGATGTAGCCCAACATCTTGCCAGAGACATAAAATGGAAAAAACGAGCAACTCATCAGAAAAGGAGCAGCTGTTTTGCACCATCACAAAACAAAATCATCATACACTAAAAACTAGATTTAGCAGTTTAAAAGAGCTGCTAACACAAAATTAGCTGGAGACAAGAGCGTGGTTTCGGCAGTGACACAGCTTCAATCAAACCTCTTAATTCATGTAAAAACAACTTAAAAAACATTAAACGGCTGATGCTTTGGGAAAGGAGAGGAGCTTTCAGACTTTCAACGCCTGCCTGAAAAGAACATGCATATTTATATTGCCATTTTCCCCCTTTTATGAATTTTAAATAAGCATTATGTCAAAACTGCCCCATCTTAAATAACAATGATGCCATAGTCTGCCTGACTAAAGAGATACCAGGTTTTATAGGCACGCCATCTGTATTTATTGCTTGCTGAGAGCCAATAAAAGTTGCACAAAATATTCGCTACACATGAGATGCAACGATAAGGTCCTGACCACTTAAGGATCATTACAGAACCTAAGCCACTTTTTATAAGATGCATATAAATAGATACACAACTATAGTGCATCACACGCACAAGACCTGAATCCCGAAGGCTAGCTCCTCAGGTGCATTAGCGCTCTGTTCAGACATAATAGTGACTGTCCATTTTCTTTCTGTACCCGGACACAGCTGGCGGCTGGGTTAGCCACTGGCACAACTTACAACAGCCCTCTGACCTAAGGGGCTATTCCACCAGCCCAGAGTGCAGCATGCTCCAGCCATGTCCCATCCCATACCCGGAACGACCTCTGCATGTCTCCTACACTGGAGGTGCTGGGAGCAGGAAGGAAAGGGGGAGGTGTCCTACACAAGGGGGAAATTTTGTTAGTGTTTGGTCCCCCTTGTGCTTTCAAAGGGGCAAAAAGGGTACACAGCAAGGCTGAGGATCTGTCACCTTAGAGCCAGGACGTGCTAAAGGCTGGATTCTCATCTTAGTGGGGTTTACACCAGTGTAACCAAGATAAGAATCTGCTCTCTTCCCTCTCTGTTTCTGACTCAGAGTCTGGTCTCTTATTTTTCTGCCTGTGAAATGGAAACAACACTCCTTTACAGTCGCAGTGGGTGTTGGAAAGTTAATGTTTATAAATAGCTTGGAAGACTGAAAGTTACATGTATGTGTCAAGTAGGAGCTATTATTATCCTGCCTGGCTAAAAAAATTGGTGGGGCTTCCAGGAGATTCAGGGACTGTTCCATCTCCTTTCCCTGCCCTAAACTTCAGTGTAGTGTTACTGCACCCTGTTAAACAGCTGCCACGTTCCACCCCAGATGTGGCTGCATTTCACCTACATATATTGCATATGTAAAATCGGACCTTGCCTGCCTTACTCGGGCAATTCTTCCGCCACCCCCAATGGGGCTTCTGCATGACTAATAGGTACAAGACTGGTCCCACAGGCCCCAATCCTGCAATTCACAGCATGACTCACAACACATTGCAAGATAAGAGCCATGGTTCATAAAGCACTTTAGAATCCTTCAGGCTGAAAGGTGATATGTGAATAAGGGCCAACGTTTCAAACCTGGATGCCTAAAGTTAATCACCTAAACTCCTATATGCAGTCCTACATATAAGTGGCCTGACTTTTCAGAGGTAATTTTATTTAGACCCTATTATTTATTTATTTATTTATTATTTATTATGGATATCCCTATTATGGATATAGGAGCCAGGCTTTTGAAAAAGTTTTACAACTTTAGAGAAGGTCAAATATGCATCTGAATTTTTCAGCTCAGAACCATCTATAATCTTGACCTGAGGCCTGAATTTACCTCAAGAGTCAACTGAGTGGCTCCTTTTCAAAAGGCATAAGCGCCAAGGCTGGGATTTCCAATGGCACCTGAGGGATTTAGATAGCCAAATCCCACTCAGCATCAATGGGATTTGGGCACTTCATTCCTTAGGTTCCTTCAAAAAATCCCAGTCTACAGAAAAACCATGCTGTGATCCTGCACTTTTAAATCTGCCAAAAATATGAGGATGTTTTTGACCAGGGATCGGCAACCTTTGGCATGCAGCCCATCAGGGAAAGCTGCTGGCGGACTGGGATGGCATCCACAGATTCAGCTGATCACAGCTCCCACTGGCCGCGGTTCACCGCTCCAGGCCAATGGGGGCTGCAGGAAGCAGCGCGGGCCGAGGAATGTGCTGGCCGCTGCTTCCTGAAGCCCCCATTGGCCTGGAGCGGCGAACCGCAGCCAGTGGGAGCTATGATTGGCCGAAACTGCTGATGCTGCAGGTAAACAAACCATCCCAGCCTGCCAACAGATCTCCCTGATGGGCCACGGGCCAAAGGTTGCCGATCCCTGTTTTTGACCTTTGTTGGATCATTAGGCATCAGGACCTGAAATGCCCCATGTTGTGTCAATTAGGCTGAAGGAATGGAGTCCAAGAAGGTGGGAATGCAGAGGAAAGGGGTGTTATTTTCCATCTGTTGATCCAAAGCAGGACCATGGCTTAGAGAACTTATCCTGAATACACTGCGTCTTAAATGGGGCAGAGTACATGCTGCTCTGAACACTAAAACTTCAGGGGGGTCTTCCTCGCTTGAGAGGGTCATGCTTTGCTCCCAGTACTGCTGTGTTAAAAACCCACCTCAGCAGGATCCATCAAGCCTGTGGAGTGCAGGCTTAGGAATTCCTTGCTGACAGCGTTAAAATTCAGGATCTGAGCATCAGCAAAGCCGCCCGAGTTCAGCCACTGATACAGCCCTGAGAAAAGAAACAGAGGCCCTTGCAGCAAGTGGGGCACAGCACTCGGCAGAGAGATTGACTGATCTTGCAGCAGATCAGATGGATGGGTTTAAATGACCTGGAAAGACATTCCCTGAGCCCTGGGCCACAACATTAAGAGCGAAGACACCACGAGCACTTCTGAAGTAGTTATTAGTGACTGAAAGTAGCACTTGTCAACCACGACTGTAGTTTCAAGTAATGGTTTAACAGCATCAACTTGAGAAAAGGTTATATCTCTGCATGTCTGGTGTGCTGCTGACACTTAAAGGAAATAATCGGTAGATTTCAAGCAGGGACAGGTGCCAGTGGTAGACCAGGAGAGGAGGCTGGAAACTTGGAAGAAAACTTTAGTGTTATTGTGTGAAACAGGAGCCAAGGATCCTCCTAAATCTCAGCATAAAAGGCACAATCAACCTGTAATCTAATCTCCTAGAGGGAGCGCTGTTCTCCTGCCCGTGTGCCAGGCTGCTGTGACCTTAATGAGTTGTCTACAGTTGCAGCTTGCAGCTCTGTCCTAACAAAAAGAGGGGGGGGAATGTTGCCCCATGCAGTTCCTGGCTGTGTCTTTGGAAAGCCCGTGTTGTGCAATCTCCAGCCAAGTTTTGGCTCCAGTTTGGGAGTGTACAGGGGAAGTGTGCATATGTGCATGGGGAGTAAGGGGGAGTGTTAGAATCAGGTAATCAATCTCATTTACCTGTTGCTTTGTAGTGTGACGATAAAGCAGACATCTTACTGTGCAAATCCAACAGCCGCTGGGCTGTCATCGCTTTCTAATTAGCTGCATTTGATTTGGATGGGCGCTGATGGATTGTGTTGGCCGGTGAGGTGGGCGTCTGGAAAGTGTTCCAGCTGCCATGGGATGTGGGGGCAGGGGAGAGGGGCCGTACACGGGCATGTGTTTTTTCTCCATGCTGCTCACTGGAATGACACTGGCTTGCCAAAATAAAAGCACTGCTGTTAGCTGTTGGATAGAGGGATACATGCTAGTCTCAATTACACCAGTGATTTACAGCAGAGTACCTAAGGGCCAGATTTATCACTGGTTTATTCTGGTACAACACCACTGAAATTAGCATAGTTTCTCTGAAGTAGCACCATGGTGAACCAAACCTACAGGTTGGTCCTGTGTCTCTGATTATTTGTCCAATTACATAAACCAGGCCTACATGTAGTAGCCCCAAGGAGCACCAATCATGGACCAGGACCCCATTGTGCTAGGTGCTGTCCAAACACATAATAAAAAGGTAGTCCCTGTCCCAAAGATCTCACTCTAAGACAAGAAAAAAACAGGTGGCTACAGAAGAAAAACAGGGGAGCACCAGGAAACAGAGACCATATTGGTCAGCATGACAGGCAGTGATGTCGCCAGCTGCCCAGCTGTTAAGTTTTTTTTAAGCATCATGGCACAGGAGAATTTCAAGGAGGGATCTGAAGGGGGGCAATGAGGCGGCTTTTTAGATGTTTACCAGGAGCTCCTCCCACGTGTGAGGAGAGACGGAAGGTCACATCGCATTTTGTCAAATTTCCCTTTGATGAAATTAGTGAGATTCTGTTCAGAGAGAGAAGTGGAATCAGAAGGGCAGGATTGGAGGAGGGAGTAAAAGGTGTTGAAAATGCAGCTGGAATTGCATGCAAGAGATTCAGTTCAGGTGGAGAAGGAGTTTCTTGGTTAGAAAGATGGCAGAACTGTAGGAAGATAGAACACATTTGGAGTGGGTCATGGAATGTCCTCCAGAGATGCTCGACAGCACAAGATTACAGGTGCAGGATGTAGCTGTTGGGCTCAGCCAGGGCAGGCAGGATGGTCTTTGCAATGAGAGAGAGGGACAAAAGAGTCAAGGGTTGAGAAAGTGAATCATGTAGAGAGTCAAGAACCATATCAATGGAAGAAAGAGAAGACAGGGCACAGAGGAGGGGGCTGAGAGTAGAAGAGTTATCAACGTGAATGGATCTGAAGTTACAAAGGGCTTATTCTGATCTCCCTTGAACTGGTAAAACTCACTGGAAGGCCATTGGAGCCAGTGTTAAACCAAGGCACAGTGAGAGAAGAATCAGAGACAGTTTTTTAATTAAAAAATCCTTGAAAGAGAATCTTTGAACTATGCAATAATGATTTCAGCTTTGATGGCTATTTTGAGCATAGAGTTGCAAGAAATGTGATAAAATTACTGGGCCTGATTCCGATCTCTTGTACACTAGTGTATAGCAGGAATAATTCCAATGAAGTCAAGGGATGATGGTGTACAGTATGTGAGTTGAGAATCAGGCTGATTGACTAAATTAAGTCTTTTCAACTCATGAACCCAGATTTCAGAGTTGGAAGGTAAGTTAGGGTGCCCAGCTCTGCATTTGTGTGCTCAAGTACACATGTAAAGTAACTAAATTAGATTCCTTTTGGGTAACATAAATATACAGGGTTAAAATTCAGCCTTGGGTTATGTCAGTAGTCTGCATCTTAAAGCTGCCCTCCTTAGGTGGGGGGGGGGGTGCAATGAGACACTGAGCATGACCCCTTGGTTGGATGTTAATGAAGAAACCACATAATGCTTGGAAATCATCTTTTAATTAGCAATGGGCCCAAGTCATGACATTTGGAATCGAATTTGGGGTTATATTCAAACTCTCTCCACCCCCACCCTGGAATTCAAAAATTTTCCAGTTCAGCAGCTTTTGGATCAATGTAGGGAATCCACATTCAGAAATCCCAAGTTGGGAGGCCGGGAGATTTGGATACAGTGCTGCAGTTCAGGCACATCTTTAATGACAATTTTAATAATTTAAAACAATAATAATATACATTTAAAAACCTGCAAAGATGCCTTGAACCATGCAACCCAGTATCTTCTGTTACTATCCTCAACTGGGCTCTGAACTTATCCTGTCTTCTCAGACAGAAGAACTACAATATGGAAACGTTTTTACAGGCCCGTAGGAAGGCCATTTCCATTCACATACTGAGTCCCACTCATACATCACACCATAATAATAATGAGACTGAAACATTGATTAGTCTTTCCTGATTAAACCAAACCAAAAGGACCCAGTTGAGGCTCGGCCAACCCACCACAGACAGTGACCTCATGTGATCTGAACAGACGGGATCAAATGTGCCTTGTAAGCCATTGTTATGCAGACCAGTCTTTTGTGCCAGCCCGAGCTGTGTCAGAAACAAGATATTCACCAAGAATGCGTGAAAGCTTCACCCTCACTTAGTGAAGGCTGGGTACCTCTGAAAGAGAGTAAGCAAAATTGACATGAAAGGTGCACTTAGAGTTGGTGAAGGTAATACTGTATCTGACCCAAATGAGGCCTTCAAAACCAACCTTTGTCTAACCTCATAGGAATACCTCCCCTCCCCCATAAATAAGTATGCTTTCATAAAGACTAGTAATTATGGACACTTGGAGATTAAAAGCTTTGTTCATTCACTGAAATGTTTAACTCCTTGTTTAGAAGATATATATAGTCTTGTTCCTTACAGCACTAAGAGGGAATATGGCATGAATATGTCATGCAAAGAAAAAAAAAAAAACAACCTCAAGAGAAATGTGGAGAAATGCTATTTTGGCGTAGGATACTTGCCAGACATGTCAGCTGATAGCATCCATAGAGCTGGAAGACTGAAAATGAACTGCATTACAACAAACAGAGATTTCACAACTTGAAAGCAGCACACTGACATTTATATTAGCTCAGTTTGACACAACCTGATGGGTTGCGATTGGATGAAGAGAAACTATCTTCAGCATCCACCCACCTCCCTCTGCCAGGGCTCCTGACTGTTCCTCTAAAGTGCATCTTTCAGGCCAGGCCTGTGCAGGTAATAGATCGTGTAAAAACACTGCCATTTTCAATGGCAGCTGCTGGGTGAGTGTATGAACTTCTGGCCCATGTTAACAATAAAGCCAGTATGAACTGAAAATATGTGTTGTGGGAGACACATCAGTAGGCAGAGAGAATGGGTGTTTTATTTAAATCCCATGGGAGTGGATCTCCTCAGTGTGACCAAAGAGCACACAGCTGTGGAGGGAGGGTACCAGGGTGGCTATAGACACTTGTACCTTCCCTTGAGCCTAGGCTGCCCCCTGTGCCAAGCCATGCTCCTGGTGCAAACTGAAATCATTCACAGTCTACAGAGAAGAAACAGCTTGGGCACAGCTGGGTGGGCTCTCCTTCACTCCCCTGCCATGTGCCTCCACACTGAGCCACAGGAGTCATCTTTGGCAATGAGAGGGGAGTTCAGCCTCCCTGGGCTGCTTATGGGGCTAACTGTCCTGGTGCTTTTCTGTCATGTGCACCACTTGTCTGATGAGAGGAACAAAACTGAGAAGAGGCTCATTTCTCATGGGATGCTGAACGGCCACAATGTGCTATAGTTGTAACATTTAGTAAGCACTCGGTGGGATTGTCAGGAGAGAGAGCTGGGAGCAATTTTGTATTTATGGCACAAGCAGTCAGCTCAGTCTGTGTCTGCTCAGTCTCCTGAAAGCATGCAGTTCACCCTGAGCTATGCTCTGCGCCTTGACACAGGGATTAACTGTTTGTGACTAAGATTATGGGGGAAACCACACTGGCACAACTGGATTCCAAATAACCATGTTTATTAGCTATGTGCAAATATTCAAGGCCTAACTACCTACATACCTTGATGTTCTAGCACAGTTCTGATGGCTTCAATAGACCGAAAGGAAGACCTGCTAGATCAGTGGTGGGCAACCTGTGGCCTGCGGGCTGCACTTGGCCTGTCAGAGCAAGCCACTGGTGGGCCGCCAGAATGTTTGTTTGCATTTACACAGCCACCCGCAGCTCCCAGTGGCCGCAGTTCGCCACTCCCAAATGGTCTGGCGGCTTGCCCTGAAGGGCTCTGTGCGGCCCGCGGCCAGCAGATTACCCACCACTGTGCTAGATAGCGTCTAAACTATTTAAAGGGATATTACTCAATTCCTAGACACAATTTTAACATAGTCCCTCAAATTCTGTAGTCATAACTAATACTAATAACTTGATCTCTGGTTCAGTATTATTGGTTGATCATAGGATGACTATGAGCCGCCAATGTGATATAGCCGTGAAAAAAGCTAATGCGGTCTTGGGATGCATCAGGCGAGGTATTTCCAGTAGAGATAAGGAGGTTTTAGTACCGTTATACAAGGCAGTGGTGAGACCTCACCTGGAATACTGTGTGCAGTTCTGGTCTCCCATGTTTAAGAAGGATGAATTCAAACTGGAACAGGTACAGAGAAGCGCTACTAGGATGATCTGAGGAATGGAAAACCTGTCTTATGAAAGGAGACTCAAGGAGCTTGGCCTGTTTAGCCTAACTAAAAGAAGGTTGAGGGGAGATATGATTGCTCTCTATAAATATATCAGAGGGATAAATACCAGAGAGCAAGAGGAATTATTTAAGCTCAGTACCAATGTGGACACAAGAACAAATGGATATAAACTGGTCATTGGGAAGTTTAGACTTGACATTAGATGAAGGTTTCTAACCATCAGAGGAGTGAAGTTTTGGAATAGCCTTCCAAGGGAAGCAGTGGGGGCAAAAGACCTATCTGGCTTTAAGATTAAACTCGATAAGTTTATGGAGGAGATGGTATGATGGGATAACATGATTTTGGCAATTAATTGATCTTTAAATATTCATGGTAAATAGGACCAATGGCCTGTGATGGGATGTTAGATAGGGTGGGATCTGAGTTATTACAGAGAATTCTTTCCTGGGTATCTGGCTGGTGAATCTTGCCCATATGCTCAGGGTTTAGTTGATCGCCATATTTGGGGTCGCGAAGGAATTTTCCTCCAGGGCAGATTGGAAGAGGCCCTGGGGGGTTTTTGCCTTCTTCTGCAGCATAGGGCACGGGTCACTTGTTGGAGGTTTCTCTGCACCTTGAAGTCTTTAAACCATGATTGGAGGACTTCAGTAGCTCAGACATAGGTGAGAGGTTTATTGCAGGAGTGGGTGAGTGAGATTCTGTGGCCTGTGTTGTACAGGAGGTCGGACTAGATGATCATAATGGTCCCTTCTGACCTTAATATCTATGAATCTATGAATCTATATCTTTAAAAATCTTTCTCTTGCCAAGGGGGAAAGAGTGAGCAGAGCTGCATGTGGATGGTTGATCTCGTTCTCCTTCTGCACAAAATAGCTGAGGATAGGCACCGTGACCAGAACTGGCCACAACTAAAACAATCTTGAGAAAAATTAATTGCGGGGAGGAGATCAAAATTTAAACATTCAGTGAAAAATTTCATGAACATTTTCACTTTCAATTTTTTTCAGCCAGCTCTAGTAATAAACTACAGAGACTTTCACCTATAGGTCAATAGTCCAAATCCAGCCTAAGTTGTGCTTTCCTATTGTTATCTCTGACCGTTCTCAAATGGTCTGTGTGAGATGAGTTGGTGGATCTCTGCCCAGTTCTTGGTACTGAGGTCTCCATGTCCCAAACCCCGCTACAGCTGGATCACCACATTGACAGCCACAGCAGAGAGGCCAAATATCACCTGGGCCACAGACACAGTCCTATCTCACACTTAGAAGTGGTTCAGAGCTGATACATGAAAAGATTGGAGCTGGGACACTGCTTGGGGAAGCAAAATTGAGTCCTTTGGAAAGAGTCCTCCTGTGCCACATTTCCCCAGCATTAAATTCAGGCACAAAATTAAAAATCTGTTTTAAAAAGATGTTTCAAACTATTTGCTTCAACATTTTAACCAAAGAAAACTCTGAGAAGATCATTAAAGCAAGAGGCCAGGTGGGTCACAGGAATTGTTCACAGCTGGCTACTGTTCAGTATTTTGTTGCAAACAGAAAATAACCTTGTACATCAGAAAGAGCAAAATGAAATCTATGAGGCACACTGGCCGTGGCAGCAGCCAGATCTAGCCCCTTTTACGTGGTCAGCTATGTTTAGCTTCCCTCTCTGATTACTCCAGAATGAAGTCCTGCCTTATGGCACCATATGAACGTAGAGTCCCAGAGAGCCCCCGAGTCACACATTTGATTCCTTGGTTTATTGGGTGGCTGCAGGCTGCACATATCCAGGGCAAGTGATGTGACACATCCTGTCTTCGGAGAAGGGTCAGTCAGCTGTACAGCGGTTTGTGCCCTTAGCAGGTGCTTCAATGTCAAAGGTATTAAAGCTCATTATTTTCTCCTCTCTGCTCAGTGCCGTCTAGCTTGTTTTTTTTTTTCCCTGCTTCTAATTAAGTTTATAGCCAGTGACTACGAGCTGGCCTAAGAGCTGAGCTGTCAAGCTGAGACTGCAGAGCCAGCAGCTCACAAACCCTTGCAGCAGGAAAGGAAAAGCTTCTGAGGGTGGCCATATTGTCTGGAAATTCTCTCTCTCTCGCTCACGTATTTGCCAATATATCACACCACGCATACACACTCTCTACAAAAGATAAAATTCACCAAAGCAGCACAAGATAGCGTATAAGGGAGGGATAGCTCAGTGGTTTGAGCATTGTCTTGCTAAACCCAGGATTGTGAGTTCAATCCTTGAGGGGGCCATTTTGGGATTGGAGGCAAAAATTGGGGATTGGTCCTGCTTTGAGCAGAGGGTTGGACTAGATGACCTCCTGAGGTCCCTTCCAACCCTGATATTCTATGACATTGACAGCAAGATTCAGCCCTTTGATTGTGTCTCTCTGTTATCTCAGCGCGATTCTGGGGTTGCATGAGTGTGCCAATATTTGGACCTGGATGTAAACATTGGCTCACGAGTGACTCAGGAGGGAAGAGCACCAATTAATGAAGACTCAGCCCTGGGACCCATAACCCACTTTCCCCCTTGACTTCCCATTTAAGAATTCGCCTGGCCCATCCCTGCTTCATTTGTGAGATGTGATCAGATCTCAGACCACAACCCCCATGGTAATGTGGCTGCCTGCCATGTGAGTATATTTCCTACAGGCCTTATGAGTCGAACTTTAGCAAAGCAACTGCAAGCCGGCATATGTAGTTGCTTGAGCTCCCTGCAGTGAAGCTGTGGAGAGTATTGGCTGGTCTCTGTGTGGCACAGCAGTGTGCTCATCCCGTTCACTTCCCATGTTCAGATCGAAGATGGATAATGATGATGATAAAGCTATCCCATCCTGGGGCGACTCATGCAATGAAATGGGAAGGGGCTTGGTGGAGATTTGTAATGCGCTGTTGGACGCATTCCAGCTGGCTTTGAAAGAGGTTAAACAAACAACGTGATTGGGATTTCGACACCACATGGACAAGGCGTTGCATTACAGAATCCAAAATCGGGCCAATGCCATTTGCATAAGGAAGTTTGCAGGACAATAATGGATTGTCAAATACATTAGAGATTCCTACTACAGAACGGATATAAGCACAGATAATCACCTAGAGAGTTCCAACGTCACTGTGATTCAGAGGATATATGGCAATGGGATTTCCCAGCTTCTTTATTATTTTGGGGCTAGATTGTGTGTAGCCGTGCAGGGACTGATGAGTGAGCAATAAGCTCCCCCCCACCCCCTTCTTGCACAGCTGTGCAGGATTCACACACAATAGCAGTCCCTGTTTTCTATGGAGTGCAAAGATTGCTCTTCCTCTTGTGTGTATGACTCTGAAAAGGGGGTGGCTACCTTCGGCTAGGACCCCACTCCTCCCTCACCAGCCAACAGAGTTGGGACTGCACTGTGAGGCGTACAGTCCGATCCACCCTAGTGAATGGAGCATTTTGTGCACCAGGGAGCAGCAGTGGTTGTGTTTGTGTCTCTGCAAGGGGCTGTGGCTCCAAAGCCCTTTTTCTTCTCAGTGAAAATTGGATGGTAGGCAGGACAAGAACTGAGCTCTGCAGAGGGCACTGAATGAGAATTCCTATGGGAGATTGTGGGGTTGGGAAGGGTCGGGCTGGTCTGGAAATAGGGACCAGGCTTTAATTGCTGCTGTTACTGTAGCTTTGAAATAAGGCGGCTATATGACTGACTGAATAGTAAAGTCTTCCATCTGGGGGGCCAGTGGCAGGTAAGGCAGGGCAATAGTTTAATGTGATCCAGGGACACCCTCTTTTTTTAAAAAAAAAGGATGACAGAGTGTCCAGATTACATCACAGAGCATTTTAAACCTTTGGTGAGGAGACCTGAGACAACCCCAGATCCACAGTCATTGGATTTTTTTTTTCAGAGAGGATAATTAACACTGTAAAATACAGAAGGCTTGGTGCACCCCCACCGGTGTCAGGGGCCCATCCCCAGGTCAATGATTGAAATGCTCTGATGCTGTCAGCTCAGCTCTTGCTTCTGCTTCCTGGATGATGCTCACTGCAGAGTTTTAAGGAAACATGCGAAAGTCCTTTCATTCGCTGGTGTCCTGGAAAGGATATAATTACCAATCCAAACTGTGACGTGTTTGATTCGCTACTAACCTTCTGAGGCACCTAGGTAGGTGGTGATGGTGGGACATTCGCTACCTGGTGATTACCAAATTAGTTGCATGATAAAACCCTTTTCCAGTGCACTTTTTACAAAAATAAAATGAGTCAGGAGATGATCTCCTCCTCCAACACGCTGTAATTTTTATTAATTTTCCAAATGCCACTTTATGAGAACAGGAAAAGAGCGAGCAAAGCACCTGTGTCCTTTTCAATTCACATTGCAAAGTGTGACAGCATTGAAAAGCAACTGGGAGAAGTCCTGGATGTAGTTATATTTTAAAATCCACATTAATTATGGATCCACTTATTCTTCGAAAAGACAGGAGCTGCAGCAGTGCTGGGGGCGGGGGAGGGGTCATGTATAAATTGTCTCCCAAGGACCCCACTGAAATTTCCATAACATTCCCCATATGACACTGATGTGTGAAAATTGACATGAAGATTTGAAAATTGGGACCGAGGGAGACCAAGCATAAAATAACTTCAATTTTGCGCTCCCTCTGTCTCTCAGAGGAATAGTGCAGCGGACTGACCAACACAACACAAACAAGCGAAAGGGAGAGGGAAAAAAAACTACTCAGGGAAAAGGATAGGAGTTATTAAAGAGAAAACATACTCCTCACTCTCAGAGAGAAAGGATGATCAATGGATTTAGTCACAGAGAAATTCAAGCAGAAAATTGCTGCTGTTTTTTATCTGAGAGGCAGAAAGTTTAACCAAACCAGAATCCTCTCAACTCTGTGGAAGGCAAACAATGAGGGGAACTACCTGAATTCAGAAGCACTAGGGAAGGAGGGGGAGAGGGAAATGTACAATGTTGGAATAGCCAAGGATAGCCAAGCAACTGCTGGATAAAATCCTCAACTCCCAAAGTCCTCAGTCTGGTAGATTCTATAATAATTGGGTTTTGTGCGTTTTCCCTCCCTGAGCCCCATCCTCAAAGGAAAGACTGCCTTTAATGATAAATCCTTTTTCCCCTGATGATTTTAGAGTCATGGCTATTTTCCAAACTGGTTTATTTTATTGTCTACAATCAAATATGTGTTGCTTCCCCATTTTAGAATTTCCTGGTCCAATCTCTTCCACCTCCAGTGTCTGTGCCTTAGATAAGGGAACTTACCAAAACCCAGCAGCCAAAACTGAGGTTCTGTTCTCATTACAGAATGAGGGCAAGTCACTTGACTGAACCTGGACCAGAAAAAAAAGAGCAGCTCTCCAAGATCCCTTCTGTAGCACAAGTAATAACAGATTAACCACACCCATTGCTTTGGGCTGAGACTAAAAGTTGTACCCTATAGGGAAGGAAGCAGAAAACTTGCAATCAATAAATGGGCTAGGACAATGGTAGGGAAATGGCAAACAGAGAATGTCACAAGTAGGCAGAAGAACGCAGCCAAGACCGCGTGCACAGGAGATCAGGGGACCATCATCATGACCATAGCAAAACATAATGCCCGAGTCAATCCAAAACTAACATTGAAACACTTTATGAAGAATCATTTGTGGATTAAGCCACTCTTGTGACTTCTGAATGTTGTCCATCTAGTATTGCATGGGGCCTGGGCCCTTCCAATTCACAGGTTAATATATCACTGCAAAAAGAGAGGCATGTGGGCTTGGAGTCAATGAACTATGGGGGCAGTAGCAAAGCCTGAAGCACATCTCTTCCAGGTACATTTGCTCTTCATAGAAAAGGTCATCTAAACAGTGTTTCTTAGTGCTAATAGGTGGTGGCTCATTCATCTAGGATTCAGGTTTGAGATACCTAGAGTCCTTAGAAGAACAGGTTAAAATCTTACCAGGGCCAGCTGAGCTGTTTCTTTCTGAGCTAGACCGACTGAGTATCATGCACTTCAGCACATGGATGTTTTCCTAATGAAACCTTAAAAGTCAAGATCTTGTCTGCTCTGAATGGACATGGCTTCCATGTCTGCGGACAAAAGTTCCCTTTCAAGCACCACCATGCATTTTCCTGAGCACCATGTGGTTGCTGCCTGCCTGCTCACCCACTCCAGAAACAGCTGCATTACAGTGGTACCATATGTAGACATAGTTTTGCTCAAGATAAAAGCCGCTATATACATGTGTCGTACTACTGCCTTTAAAATCTGTACTCTTCAAGTTATTGTAAGAAAATGATGCACACTCCAAGGTCAATTGTAGCAGGAGAGAATGTGCTATGCAGTACTGAACACTTCACTGTCTCACCAGTAGATTTTTCCTTGGTCTGACTTACTTTATTTTATTTACCTTGGTGGTGATTAGGTTCCTGATACTTGCTGATATGATGCTCTACAAGACATGCTCTGGATCTTATTTATTATGAAGTGAAGTATGTAATAGTGAAAAACAGTTACAGCAATTCCATCTTTCTCTAGGGTATCTCAGCACCAGTATGGATGACTGCACACACAGCCAGCTCAGTAGAAACAAATGGAGAGGAAATGTCAGTGCAGTGTTTTAAGCTTCTATACACCTGTTGGATGACCAGGCTATCACAGTCCCATCTTTAATCTAGAAAGGCACTTGATCCAGAGGTCACTTTGTTGGTACCTGCCTGTGCTTCACAAAGATTTTAGCCTGGAAATGTGTGCACAGGCGAAGAGATGATGGGACAGGGAAAGGCTGGGAAGGAAAGAGACTTCTCCATTTCACAGTCTGCTGGAAATATTTATCCAGAGCACCTAGAGGTATTTCAACAGCAGCCGGAGGAAAATGCCCCACAATCATTGCACAAACAAAAGCTGACTGCCCCAAGCTTTGGACATCCCGCTGCACATTAAAAGTGCAGTCCATGAGAAATCCTTTAGGACCAGGGCCATAATGATAATTCTTGGTGGAAGGCCTGGGCACTACAGAGTGACATGGAATGCAGGCTCATTCTAAACACCAGCTCTGAGCCCTATAGATTCACAGGGAACGCAGGGCTCATTCTAATCATCGGCACTGGGCACTACAAAGTTTGTTTAAATTCAGTTGTAAGGTCTTCAGGGCAGGGACTGTGATTCTGAATATGTTTGCACAGTGCTCAGCACCATGGGATCCAAATCCTGACAGAGGCCTTGGGGCACGCCACCAAAACAAACAAATAATAATAATGATAATGATTCTGGAGTTTATTTATTTGCCTTCTGCTTTTTGAAACTGCTGGGTGCACTCAGGGGGACTTTTTGAGTTTTTCTATACAACGAGGACTGAAAAAAATCACTTTTCTTTTAAATGAGCGCTAAGGTTTTCATGTAGTCATATGACTTCAGGAGCTGGGGCATGAACAACCAAATATCACAAGACTTCTCATGAAATGGCAAGACCTAACAACAGCTGTATTAATAATAGTATGATATACAATAAGGATATTCCTAAAAAGCAAGGGTACATTTTATTACAATTTCAATGGAGCTTTTTTAACACCTTGTTGCACTATATTAGCGATTGTTTATCACTTCCTTGCACTAGATTTCTGTAATCAAGCTCTAATAGGTGCTGACCTCTATTTAAAAATCTAAATCCTTTTGTGCAATGCCCAGACACGACAAGATTGATTCTTAGATCCCTTATGCTGCTGTTAAGTTCAGTGAGGTTACACTTGATTTACATCATTGTGAGATCAGAATTAGGCCCACTATTTGTATTATTGCTTTTAACTAGCCAAAGATATGTCTTAAGGATTTGTTCTCCCAGTGGAAGGGTGGCTTCTGTCCTCAATTTTGTTTTAATGTTCATGTTTCAAATACAGTTTAATGTACTTGAATTTATCACTGTAAAGATCATACAAAAGCCAAGATGGATTTGTCTTTTAAAAGGCCCCATCATTCCAATAAAAAGGTGCTTATTAAAAGATGTGCTTTCTTTATTTTTTAAATCATAGTCCAGATTGTATTGAGTACTTTAGAATATACATATAAAATACTTCTGGCTGATTTCATGCAGTTTGGATATATTAGTCACTCTGTGAAGTCTGAGATTAAATATTCAAATAAAAATGATCTTACCTACCTCAAAAAGGCCTTCAGAAACCTGCTGCAGGAGAGGTTGGGGAGGAAAGATAACCTAGTCGTTAGGGGGAAGGATAGGACAGTCACTGTGATTACCACCATAAAGAAGCATTTTCAAGGTTACTTTTAAATCCAGAGCAGTAGTAACAAATTCGTTTGCGAGCCATCTTGAGCATTTTGAACCAGAAATGTACTAATTTCAGCAGTAAAGGACACAATTATCAGGCTACAGGTGCAGAATCATTAGCCATCAGCCTGGACTACAAAGTTTGAAACTAGATCCAAACATTCCCAGAGTTTGAGGTTGAGTGTATACTGGAATTTTGGTTGGCACTCATCCTGACAGATGACCCAATATTGTAGTTATCTGATAAAGGAAAGGAGAGGAACCTCCAATCTACTTTCCTAAGCACTTGCTCAGAGAGAGTTTCCCATTTGGAAATACATGATAAATATGGATATGGATGGGTGGTGTTAAATTGGGAAATATGGATTAATATCAACAAGGTCTATGTTATTACAAAATCCCAATAAGTGTGTGCACACCTCCTGTCTGCAGACATCCAAAACTTCATGAGGACATTCCTGGTATCTGTACTCTTTAATTTTGTTTGGTTTCATTGTTAAATAGGAATATCATTCTGACAACACTGTCACGCATCTTTTCACCAACCCTCTTTAATTAACTGAAAGATTATGGGAATACTTCCACAAATTAGATGCATAGATTTCCAGGCCAGACGGGACCATTGTGATCATCTAGTCTAACTTCCTGTATAACACAGGCCATAGAACTTCCCCAAAATAATTCCTAGACCAGATCTTTTAGAAAAACACCCAATCTTGATTTTAAAATGGTCAGTGATGGAGAATCACCACAACCCTTAGCAAATTGTTCCAACGATTAATTACTTCCAGTGTTAAAAATTGACGCCTTATTTTAAGTCTGAATTTGTCGAGCTTCAACTTCCAGCCACTGGATCGTGTTTTACCTTTCTCTGTAGATTGAAGAACCCATTATTAAATATTTGTTCCCTGTGTAGGTACTTGCAGACTGTAATCAAGTCATCCCTTAACTTTCTCTTCCTTAAGATAAATAGATTGAGATCTTTGAGTCTTTTGCTATAATGCATGTGTTCTAATTCCTTTATCATTCCCGTAGCTTTTCTCTGAATTCTCTCCCAAGTTATCAACATCCTTCTTGAATTGTGGGCCCCAGAACTGGACACAGCATTCCAGCAGTGGTCACAGCAGTGCCAAATACAGAGGTAACATAACTTCTCTACTCCTCCTTGAGTTTCCCCTATTTATGCATACCAGATTACATTAGCTCTTCTGGACACAGCATCACACTGAGAACTCATGTTCAGCTGATTTTCTCACCACAACCCCCAAATCTTTTTCATAGTCACTGCTTCCCAGGATAGAGTCCCCCATCCTGAAAGTATGGCCTACATGACTTCGTGACAACCTCACCGTTGTATGGCATTGTTTACATGAATTGTAAAATAGCCACAGTAAAGAATCAAGATGTCAAGGATTTCCACCACAAAAGAATTGCATACCATGGGACACAGTCACTGCCTTTCCCAACCCTATAGTTGTCAGAAAGAACAATGAAGGTCATGGAAACCTACCTCCTAAAGACGTTCAGTGATCTGAAGTGGAAGAGGCTAGTACAGCTGCTGTCCATGGAGCATCTGTTCTGTGATTTAAAAAAGATCTTTAGGCCCAGATCCTCAAAGGCATTTAGGTGTCTAATTCTCATTGATTTCAATAGGAGTTAGGTGCCTAAATACCTTTGAGGAGGTAGGCCTTAGACTGCAGGCCTGTCATTTCTTTAGCTTTAAATATATAAGAGGAAAGTCCACGAAGAATATATGAATTTCATTAAAAGTTTGGTACAGCAAAATGTTCATAATTCTCCAGCCCTATAAGCATTTCCTTGTATTTCACAATGGATCTTTTGCAAGGAGATTTCTGTGGGGAAGCCACCTTGGCAGTCACATTTTTGTTTTTCATAAATCTGACCCCTGGTTGGTATTTGATGGCTTTCCTCTTGCATGCATATTTTCTCCTAGTGCTCTGCTTTTTATTAGAGATGCACCCCAACCAAGAATCAGGATCCAAAATCCCCGGAACTTTCTGAATCTTCACAATAACATAAACCCATCACAAGATGTGAGTTTTGCAAATAGGTTGAAACTACTCCCTAGATTCAAGCATATGGGGGGTAAGATTCTCTGGTGTGTTTCTCTGGTGTGTTACAGCTAGAGCTGGTTGGAGACATTTAAATGGAACCACATTTTGTTGGAATATGAAGGTCCATAGAAATTCAAATGCTTTGAAAAATCAGGGCAACTCCACTGGAATTTTGTTTTGGAAGAAAACAAACAGAAAGTTCTGATGTTGTTGAAATATCCCATTTTGACATTTTTGGAATGAAACATTTCATTTTTTTGCTTTGACAGTGTAAATGTTTTTGTATTATATTATATTGTAATGAAACACTTTTTTAAAAAATTGAACACAACTTTTCGACAACCTGAAAACAAATTCAGAATTTTTGTATGTGGAAAATTAAGACATGTTCAGTTTTCGTTACTATTCAGAATGACGCTGGATTTTGAAAGTCCTGAAATCCTTCATGAAATGGAACTTCTATCATCTGCACAGCTCCAGTTACACCCCCATCACAGCTCAGGCAGCATAAAGGAACTGTAATCTAGCTGCAAATCCCCTGCAGAATTCCCCAGGCATAAGGTTCTCTGCTAGGCATAGCGGAGTGCCACCTCTGTGCCCCTGGCTCATCCCTCCTTCCCCCACAGTACAGTGGGCAGGGAGAGGGCATGATGAAATAGAGCTCTGTTCCACCAGTCTTGCATCCATTGTGCAACTTTGAGCTGCCCAGCTCTTGTAAGTGGAGTCAGGCTGGTTCCAGGTACCCACCCTCCCTCTGTCTTCCACTTTTCTGGACTGAGCAGAGATTTGACACAGGAAAGAATCAGCAGGTGGATATTGGAAATCTGGATCCAAGTCTTGTGGCTTAAACCAATCAATTTTATATTACAATTTATGTATCTGTAGTGAGTGACTTCAGTTCTCTATTTGTTGAAATAGAAAAAAAAACAATTCTCCTCTGTCTCCGAAGGTCTGCTCAGTTTGACAATCCCCACGCTCAGATCCTTCTGCTTGAACCGATTCTTGTTTGATTTTTTTTCTTTTTGCCTTTCTTCTGGGTGATTGCCCAAACCATTTCCCCTACTGTCACCGGGATGCTGCAGAGAGCTCTTCTCTGTTGTTGTGCTCACTCTCCCCCACCCCCTTTTAATCTCAGACCAAGGTGAGATGGACTGAATGATGATGATGAAGCTTTCAAGATGTTAGAAAGTAAACTGCTGGAAGAGGTCAGCAGGAGCAGAAACCAATAAAGCACAAGAAGGAAGTCTGATACGTATGAACAAAGCAATTGGTAATGATGTGAAATAGTTGGGTCAAACGAGGGTTGTGCAGAAATGAAAAGATTCACCTCCAAACACCTGGAAAGTTTACCTAACCTGCCATGGCAGGAGCCACTCTCTCACTGTGAACTGCCACTAACAGCTTTACGCTCTGCTTTCATTTGCACATCTCCTGACTCCCATGTGCATCTGGCCAGCAGGAGTGGGTTGGATTTTCTTCCCCAGAGAAACTCATTGAATCCAGTAAACACCCCTTTCTCCCTCTCTGTCCCATCCATTGCTGTTTATTAACCAAAATTTATGATTCAGGGCCAGCTTCTGACACCCTTATTTATATTGGGTAGCTCATTACTGCACAAGCAGATCTACTGAATTCCAGGGACTGTTGGTGGTGTATGGTACTATTGAACTCAAGGGTATCACAACCTATCTCATATTTATTCAGGGCTCAGTTGTCTTATGCAGCTCACAATATTGGGGAAATTTTCTTAATTTACCGAGCTGGTCCCGATTTGCTTCTTTTTCTGGATCTTCTGGACCCTAATCCTGGTTTTAAAAAAAACAAACAAAAAAGGATTCAAGACAGGCCACTAGCCAATTCAGACAAACCTATTTGCGGAATCAGTCAGAACCATTCTGGTTCATTTAAAATATGTAGTGGAAAACTACATAAATATGATCATAAGATACCTTAGAGACAAGGTAGATGAGGCAATATATTTCATTGAACCAACTTCTGTTGGTGAAAGAAACAAGCTTTCGAGCTTCATGGAGCTCTCGCTGAGGTCTGAAGAAGGTAACCAGAGTGTCCAAGCTAAATACAAGTTGGGGACAAATTGTTAAGCATAAGGGGTTCACAATTGCTTAACAATGTTTAAGGAGGGTCAACAAACATGGACACAGTTGATCCACTGGATATAGTGTATTTGGACTTTCAGAAAGCTTTTGACACAGTCCCTCAACACAGGCTCTTAAGCATAGTAAGTGGTCATGGGATAAGAGGGAAGGTCCTCTCCTGGATCAGTAACTGGTAAAAAGACAGGAAACAAAGGGTAGGAATAAATGATCAGTTTTCAGAATGGAGAGAGGTAAAGAATGGCGTCCCTCAAGGATCTGCACTGGGACGAATGTGGTTCAATGCATTAATAAATTATCTGGAAAAAGGGATAAACAGTGAAGTGGTAAAATCTGCAGATGATACAAAATTACTGAGGATAGTTCTGTCCAAAGCAGACTGTGAGGAGTTATTAAAGGATTTCACAAAATTGGGTGACTGGGGAACAAAATAGCAGATGAAATTCAATGTTGATAAATGCAAAGTAATGCACATTGGAAATCATAATCCTAAATATATATTCAAAATTACGGGATCTAAATTAGCTGTTACCACTCAAGAAACAGATCTTGGAGTCATTGTGGATAGTTTTCTGAAAACGTCCACTCAATGTGCAGCAGCAGACAAAACAGCTAACAATGTTAGGAACCATTCGGAAAGGTGGATAGATAATAAGATGGAAAATACCATAATGCCGTTATATAAATCCGTGGTACTCCAACACCTTGAATACTGCATGCAGTTCTGGTCACTCCATCTCAAAAAAGACACAGTAGAATTGGAAAAAGTATAGAGAAGGGCAACAAAAATGATTAAGGGTATGGAACAGCATCCATATGAGGAGAGATTAAAGAATCTGGGACTTAGCTTGGAAAAGAGACAACTAAGGGGGGATATGATAGAGGTCTATACAATCATGTGGAGAAAGTGAATAAGGATGTGCTACTTACACCTTCGCATAACACAAGAACCAGGGTCACCCAATTAAATTAATAGGCAGCGGTTTAAAACAAACAGAAGAAAGCACTTCTTCACACAATGCACACAATGCACAGTCAACCTGTGGAACTCATTGCCAGGAGATGTTGTGAAGGCTCAAACTATAACTGGGTTCAAAGTGTGTGAAGGATCAGTCCATCATTGGCTATTATCCAAGAAGGTCAGGGATGCGACCCCATGATATGGGTGTCCCTAGCCTCTGACTGCCAGAAGATGGGAGTGAATGATAGGAGATGGATCATTCTAAAATTACCCTGTTCTGTTCATTCCTTCTGAAGCACCTGGCATTGGTCACTGTCAGAAGACAGGATAGTGGGCTAGATGGACCGTTGATCTGACCCAGTCTGGCCACCGTTATGCTCTTAAGAACCTGAATAGAATATTTATTTGCTCAAACTGCCAATAGCACAGGCCTTTCCCCTTCTCTGGGAAAGCAGCCAGCCTGCCAGCTGCAGCCTGTGCCACCCTTTGGCAGACCAGTGGGGCATTTTTCTAGGCTCCTGCTAGGGCAGCCTTTATTAAAAAGAGAATTACAATATTAATAGGAAAATGATTTTTTGTTAATGACAAAGGACTCCATCGCTTCCTACTTGGGAGTGATTATGTATCCAACAATGCCATTCTCAATATTATCTCAGATGGGTACTTGTTCCCCGGAGGCTCTTAGGGGATGACCTTCTGTCCTCTCTACCTTTGATAGAGCAGTGCCTGCATACATAGAAATCAATTAACAACATCCGTTTATGCAAATTTTGCATTTAGACGGCATAGTGGAAATAAGCGGAGCTGTTTATGCCTGTTTGAAAGAGCAAACACAAGAGCAAGCTCCCCCTACCCTGCCACCTCTCCACATTGGGAGAAAACAGCCCCCATGCTAGAAACAAAGCTGTCTTAATTTATCTATTTGCACTTGCGTTGTTTTCTATAGGGATGAGGACAGGCAGAGCAGATTATCTAACACAATGGAATGTTTAAAAATTCCTCGTGAACCATTTGCTGCTCGGCTCCACTGACCCATTACTCACCGTGCCTATTTTTTCTTAAGAATAATGTGATTGGAGTGGACAGTTATCAGTCTCTGGTGCTGAATACTTAGTCTGCTGTTGGGTGCCTCCGTTGTGCGATTAATAGTGGAATTGCCAGATTCTGTCCACGAAGTCTGATCATACACAACTTGCTGGAGAGGTACAAAGGCCTTGAGCCTTCAAATCCTGGCACAGAGCCAAATCCAATGGAAGGACTCCCACTGACTTCAGTGTGTTTTGGATTGAGTTTATGGTGCCCAAGGAGGTTGTATTCCAGCAGAAATACGAGAAGAGGCTACCCATGGATGGGTGCCAATAAGATCAAGCTATTGGCATACCCCTCTACACAGAGAGGAGAAAGGGTCAAACTCCTTACAGTCTTTTACTTGCAAAAGTGTGGGCAGAGATGTGGACTGAAGTATCTCAAGAAACATGATTCTGTTCACACTAAAGAACTACTTAACTACACCCTCCCTTCTTTGGCCTCACTCTTGCTTTAAGTAAGAGAATCTTGGTAACCAATCAGCTCCAGCCTCACTACTTCAGAGACAACATTTCCAATGGATAGGGCACGGGACTGGAAGCCAGGAGACCTAGATTCTAGTCCCAGCTCTGTGAGCTTGAGTAAATCACTTCACCTCTTGATGCCTGTTTGCCTTGGTAGCTTTCGTCAGTCTTTTTTGCTTAGATTGTGAGTTATTCAGGACAGGGACTGCACTATGTGTTTGTACAGTATACCTTTGGCATGTGGCCCACCAGGGAAAGCCCCTGGAGGGCCGGGCCAGTTTGTTTACCTGCAGTGTCCGCAGGTTCAGCCAATCGCAGCTCCCACTGGCTGCAGTTCACTGTCCCAGGCCAAGGAGGGCTGTGGGAAGCTGCACAAGCTTCCCACAGCCGCCATTGGCCTGGGATGGCCGCGTGTCATCCCAAGCTAATGCCAAAGGTTGCCGATCCCTGATTTAGAACGATGAGACCCCAATCTCATCTGGGGCTTCAAGGTGCTACCATACGAATAATAGTTGTTTGGGATCAGGTTCCTCTATGCTCCATTTTTTTTTTGCCTTCCATTTATTCTTGCAGCCCTCCACACCTGCCCTGTGCAAGATCAAGCCCACAGTGCCTGTGCTGTGTATTTGGTTTGTGTGTGTGCATCAGGTATGAGAGTATGAGTTGGATGTGTCTCTGTTTCTGTGTGTGTTGGGATGGAAACAATATAATGGAGACAAGAACAATGAGAATTTTACTTGAGCATAAGGACTGCAGGAGCAGACCTACAGAATACATTATATGCAGCCGAGGTCCTCTTATGATAAACGTATTCATGAAATAGGGATAATTTCATCTCTACCTGATGAAAGTGATCAGAGGGCAAGTCTCTTTCCCAGCTGATAGCAACAGACAAGGATGGATGTGGCCATATTGTCTAAAGTACAAATCAAGTTATTTCCTTGGACACAGTCATGCTCATCAACACAGGCATTTTCTGATAATCTGATTTAGCAGTGCCCAGTGTTTCATGCCAAGGCAAAGAAAAAACAGAGGAGATATGCCAAAATTTGGCCTCATAAACAAGCCCTGGCTCCTTCCTGTATCCTGTTTTAAATTGTAATCTAGACTGTGTCTACTGTGCACATCATTACTCTTTCTTCTGATATCTCAGGCATCTTGGCCTCATTGCATTTAAATACTTTTTAAGTCATTCCTGGATCTCACCTAATTATGTTCTGTTTGGTTTGGTGGTTACCTCCTTCTGTCATTAGTTGAAGGACCTGTGTAGTCGGAGATTAATTTTATCCCTCACATCTGAGCCGTTAATTGAACTTCTGTCTTCCCCACCACCATTCCAATAAATGGACACAGCTTCAGCATGTTGCCTCTCACCGGGAGGCCAGAAAGTCCCGCCACTTCTAAATCCACTGCCAGAGCTACTCCATTGTTGAGATATTCAAAGCATGGTTTCTGCTCAGATGCACCCTCATCTGCAGACAAAGTATGCCTTTCTGCTACCTGTACTGTTTCCAGTCATTTTTCTAAAACACTTATCATCATGGCATCCGCAAACCACCTTAACCAATGACTCAGAAGGAATCTATCTTTGAAGAATGTTAAAATAAGAATATCATTCTTTGAGGGTCTCTGAAGGAGATTTAAGGGCTTGTCTAATAACAGGTACTTAAGATGTCATAATGTGTTTTTCTGCAGCTTCCCTACTCTCTGAGTCCACCAGATGCCATTTGAATCGGCCATCTTTATTTTGTGATGGCCGAGGGCTAGACTGTGCTCATCTAACCCAGCCACATAGGGTCATAGGAAGGAATAGGAGCACCCTTTCCCCTTACATGACCTGAGTTATGACTCCCCAAAATTATACTTGGGGGAGCAATGGGGCCATTAGCAAGTTTCTATTCTGTATGGGCAACTCTTATAAAAAGGGGGTGGGGAGAAGACACACCCATGGCTCCACCCCTCCATATGCCAGCCAACATGCTGCGCCTTATAAAGGAGGTATTGTAAATTGCCCTTTTTTTATTCAACTGGGAACTACAGGGAGTTGTTGTGCTCCCTCAAGGCAGTGCCAATCCACATGGTAAGGCTGCACATCCAAAGCTTGATCTAGGCTTGATCTAGGGGAGAAGGGAGGAAGGCGTCATAGCTTGAGCTCTTGCACAAGTAGGGGATGGTGGAGGGGAAGGCCAAATTTTGCAAGCCAATGACAAAGAACCTGTGGTATGTGAATCAAATGGGCATATGGCAGGCACATGGTGGAAGTGGCTGGAACCTTTCCATTGTACTCCTGATTTATGAAGCACCTATATGTTTGGGGGAATCTCTGAAAATATCTAGGATCATGAAGAGAGAGAGAGAGAAATAACCCCAACTGTGCCTGCAAATACTGGACTTGATCCTAATAGCCAGTTAACAGGCCTTGGATGATTTGGAATTTTCAGTAGAATAAAAACTTAAAGGATCAAATGTGATCCCAAAACACAGCCAAACTTTTGGGTCTGTACTTTTGGGCTGAAAGTCCTGTCACAGGGTGCTCTACTCACCGGGGTGTGGTGCCCCCTTTGGGTGATTCTGGAGATTTGCTCTGCTCACGTCAGCACCCCCTTCCTTCTCTTCTGCCATCTGCAGCTCTCCGCCTGCTCACCAAATCTCAGAAATGCAACTTTGTGACTCAGCCCTCTGCCCAGGTCCCATTGTGATTCCCCTCCTGTGGGACAGTCCTTCAAAGTCTTTCTGCTCAAGCAGCGTCAGGCAGTCCTCACACCCACCGCCCTGACCCTGTCACTCCTGCAGTGACCCAAGCAGTCTTCTAGTCCAATGCCCCAAATAGTACCACTGCAGTTCACTGCCCCAAACAGTTGGTAGGGGAACCCAGACCCACTGTCTACTCTGGATTACAGTCCAGGGTCCTGTAGTGGTGAGGGTCTGTGGCTGTGCCCAGCTCACTGCGCTAGTCCCTGGACTACATCCTACCATGTTTCTCCAGTCCACCTAGTCAGATCCCTCTTTCTCATGCCTACTAGGTCTCAGGGATTCCTATCCCCCTTCCTTCTCCCTTACTCCAGAGAGAGAGAGACTACAGGCTTTCCTCCCCCCACTGCATTGCCAGCCTCCTGGCTTTATAGGAGCCTCTGCCTGTTCCCTCAGAGGCAAGCTTTTTTCTAATCAAGGCTCTCCACACAGCCTAAATCTCCCTCGTTCGCTGCTTAACTTCGCCTGCCTTGCCTCATTCGGTTCTCGCAGGGCCGGTATGGGGAGTACACACCATCACAAGTCCCCAAGGAGGGATCTGTAAATCAAACGGGATAGGAAGGGAACACTTAGCATGGACCACTTCTTACCTTCAAAGCACTTTAAGCTTTTTTTTAAAATGAGGTAATCTTTTTTTTCCAAGCATCAAAACAAAACCAGAAACCCAGTTTGGTTCAAGTTCTGGACTGACATTCAGCTCCTCTCTCTTTCTATCTCTGCGGCTTCGCTCACCTAACACAGCCTTGGCATTAGGTTGAAATATCACTTGGTCCTGCAGACACAAGTTGAAAGGGGATGTGGATCACTGGAAATCAAACGGCACAATTCAGATCGCAGTGATTTGTATAAGCATGATTCAAACTGGATCTCCTCCGTGTGTTTCCAAAGTGGCAAGCTTTGTGTTATTACATTATGCATCGCCTCTGTAAACGTACACACCAAGGCCACAATCCTGCTGTCCTGACTCACTCTGTGCTCAGAGAGAACGCTGGCTGATGCTAATGAAGAGTGCGAGCATAGGAGAAGACGCATAGCAAACAAGACTGAGAGAAACTTCAGCAACACTACAGGGGAGCACACTTGGGGATAGTTCGGGTTTTGCAAAATCTCACTGGGTGAGTTTAGCAGCGGCAGTGTTGCCTTTGGGTGAGCAAAGCCTTGCCAGTCAACTTTTAGTTTTGCCACACCAAAATCGAGGGTGGTTGGGATTTGGGCCCCATTTTATATTAACCCTCTAATTTCCTGTCTCTCGACAGCTGTCTTCATTTTTCCTTCAACAGAGATCTGCCTTTACAGTGGAGCGTTCCTATCCTGTGAAATGTGCACAGCAGCAAGCGAAGCATCCAGCATTCAACCCAGTGCAAATGTTCTGGGGGGTGAGGGTGATTGTTTTTCTGTTGTGAGCAGAGCTAGTCCTTTGAAAAGGGGGATGGTGCAGCTTTAATAATAGAAAAAAATGAAAGAAAGAAAGAAAGAAAGGTGCCTCAGTTGTCTCGGCAGCTGATCAACAAAGGAGCAGTCGTGAGCTGTAACCTCTTGGAGCTGCAGTCTGGAACATGACACATGTCAGGCTATGATAAATGGTGCGGAGTGTGTGCAATTTCAAGCGCAATGCCCTTGAGATGCGCAGGACCCCAATCGCAAATGTTATTGTTAAATTAAACCTTAAAGGAAGGATTGGAAAGGGGAGGGGTGGGGGTATTATATATATATATATATATATATATATATATATGAAATGCACAGAAGAAAGGAAAAAGGCAAGGTGAAGAGAGAAAACTTTCTGTTTTTCCTTTAATTGAATTGAGAATCTCCTCAGTCAATCTGGCTGAGATGTAGGAGAACTCAGTTCAGGATCCCCGCTCCTATGGTATTTTGTTACCTGTGATGGGTAACAATTTGGTTATTAGAGATCAGCCAAAGCAGGCTGGTTTAAGTTTGGCAAAAATTACACTGTAGTTGTTTTGTTTTCCCACCTCCAAAGCAGGGATGATGCTCCAAGTCCAGGTGTCATTCTATCCAGATCCCCAAAGTTTCGGAGAATTTGATAGATGGCTCTGGGATCAACTCATCACTCGAGGGTGGCGTGGGAGTGTTTGTTCTTTCTCTTTGGGCCAAACTTTAGTGTTTAACCACTGCACTGAACAGGGCTCAGCACCCATGACTACAACACTGCATGGGGAGTTCAGGGAGACGCTGTGCATCACAAATCCACAATCCCTCCCTGCAGAGTTAGCCCAAGGGATGGGGAAACAGTACAGCTGCGTGTGGTGCCCCGCTCGTCCTGTGTTGGTGCCCCCTCTCCTTTGGTGGCTCAAGCACTGATGCCAGGAGTAGTGGCAATGAAGAAATATTATTTAAGTAGGATGCTGATGGCAATAGTGAGAGTGGTGAAACAGTGGGTGAGGAGGGGATGCAGCAAGAGCCTGCTAGTTGGGGAAGCAATGCAGGTGATTGAAAAAAAGAATGCCCCGTAGGCATTTCTTGCACTGCCTCTCTGAGCAGCCTGGTGGCACAGATTGCAGTGTCATTTTGCACAGGGCAGCCTCTTCCTCCCAGTGCAGCCAACTCATGGCCCTGCTCCCTCCCTGATAATCTCTCTCTTTGGGCTCTTACCATACTTCCATCCCGGTGGCATCTGTGCCATCACAGCCCCCTCTGGAGCACTGTGCACCCCCAGTGGTGTACTGTGATACTGCAATTGATCCAGGCCCTTCTGGAGGGAAGGTTTCTGGCCTCTTTTGGCCCCAACATTTGTGTAAGAACCTGTCATGATCTGTTCTTCCCTCCTTCCTTTCCTCTGGCCTTTCTATTGCGTAGCTTTTCACAGCAAAGTCTCACTCTTCCATTTACAATCACAAAACTTTATGATCCTGGCTCAGATTGCTCAAAATCTTCCCTCTCCCTCCTCCCCCCACCCCCTGCACTCCACTTAAGTGTAATTAGCATAAGTAATACAGAAAACTTCAGGTGGAATGGAATTATGCAGAGGAGGGGAAAGGACATTGAAAGGGGTGAGATGCGGGGGCTGGAAATTGTTCACAGAGAAATGCTTGCATGACCAGCGTAATAGAATGGAAGAAAGATGTAAATGAGCAATACCAAACATCAGTTAGAGAGGGAGATGGGAAAAGACTTTAAACCATAAAGAAAAAATACACAAAGAAACGTAAAGTCTAAAAAAGGACAACACCACAAGGGGTTAATTTAGAGGAGTGGTTCTCAAACTGTGGGTCAAGACCCCAAAGTGGATCGTGACCCTGTTTTTATGAGGTTTCCAGGGCTGGCATTAGACTTCCTGAGGCCCAGGGCCAAAACTGAAGCCCGAGCCTCACCGCCCAGGACCGAATCTGAAGCCCAAGCCCCACTGCCTGGGGCTGAAGCAGAAGCCCGGGTCACACCACCCGAGGTCGAAGCCTGAGGGCTTGGTCTACTCCGATGTCCAGAAATCATCAGCACACTATAGCATGGTCTAGCTATATCCCAGCTTTTCCCTGGCCTACCCAGAATGCCTAGAACATGGAAGAATAGGTGGCATAGAGCTGACCATACCAGCTCTATAAAACCTGTGAATTCCTATCTTACTAAGGTAGGATCTCCATCCCCTTTATGCCACCAGAAACCAGGGCTAGGATCTGGCCCAATATTTAGGAAGTGCTTTGAGCATGAAAAGCTCTAGCTACAGAAAAAAATAAATACTATTATTTTTAAAGGGCATCTTGCTAACATGCTACAGCTTGTTTTGTACTTTTTGGTAACCGATGCCTAGTGTCCAGGCAAAGTTAAGTCCTTTTCAGTCCTTTGGACAATTTCACCTATGATTTTTGTTATTAAAAAAAATAGACACTAGGCTGAAAGGACCTTTATCGTAACTATAAATAATTCATTGCAGATGGATTTATGAAAAACTATGGGCAGATTTTGAGAGAGAGAGGGGAATGCTGTAGGGTTTGGATGAAGGGAAAAAATAGAACAGAAAGGGTGAGGAATGAAATTACAGAAGTTGTTGAGGAAAACAGAAGCAAGAAGCTAACTGAAGAGAAAGTAAAGAGGAAGACAATAACAGGGGGAAATGGGAAAAGCAAAGCAAATCTTTCAGGGACAAATCCAAAGCCTTGCACAGCTTATGTGCTTGGGTTACAAGCTCTGGTGCTCCATGAGGTCCAAAAAGAGAGACCCTTCCCCCCCCCCATGCTCATAGGACAGTTCCAGAGATACCCTGCAGCTGTCTCCCATGGCTGATGTACAGCCTCCTCTCACTGGACAAATGGAAGGTGGTTGCAAATAGTCACCACCCACCTTGTCCCTGTCCTAAGCCCCCTGATATATACTCAGGCAAATGACACCTCCCCCCAACATAATATAACTCCCCAATTCCTAACTCTTCCACAGGAAAATCACACTGGCCCCTCAGTGTTCAGGATCCAATACAGTTGGTAAGGTCCCACATCCAGCAGTCTAGGAGTGCACTCCTTTACATTACTAAAGCCTAGACTTGAACTCATAGGCAGCTTTACCTACCACCTTGAAGCCATCCATTTTCTTGAAGCTACCTCTGCAGAAAGGGATCAGTTGGACATAGGAACCTTAAAAGAGTCCTTACCACCAGAGCAGTACTCCAGAGAAAGAATGATACAAACTCATCCCTCCTCACAACCTGCTCCAGGCTCCCTTACCTAACTGTGCCTGGCTGCAGTCTCACTCAGGGTGACCCCTCAGTCCAGGCACATTTCATACAGTTGGTACAGTAGTTGAGTCAACAGTGTGCCCTTGTTGAGTCAACAGTGTGCCCTTGTTGCCAAGAAGTCCAATGGCATTTTGGGGTGCATATGTAGGGGCATTGCCAGCAGATCGAGGGACGTGATTGTTCCCTTCTATTCGACATTGGTGAGGCCTCATCTGGAGTACTGTGTCCAATTTTGGGCCCCACACTACAAGAAGGATGTGGAAAAATTGCAAAGAGTCCAGCAGAGGGCAACAAAAATGATTAGGGGACTGGAACACATGACTTATGAGGAGAGGCTGAGGGAACTGGGATTGTTTAGTCTGTGGAAGAGAAGAATGAGGGGGGATTTGATAGCTGCTTTGAACTATCTGAAAGAGGGTTCCAAAGAAGATGGATCTAGACTGTTCTCAGTGGTAGAAGATGACAGGACAAGGAGTAATGGTCTCAAGTTGCAGTGGGGGAGGTTTAGGTTGGATATTAGGAAAAAAATTTCACTAGAAGGGTGGTGAAAACTGGAATGCGTTACCTAGGGAGGTGGTGGAATCTCCTTCCTTAGATATTTTTAAGGTCAGGCTTGACAAAGCCCTGGCTGGGATGATTTAGTTGGGGATTGGTCCTGCTTTGAGCAGGGGGTTGCACTAGATGACCTCCTGAGGTCCCTTCCAACCCTGATATTCTATGATTCTATGATTCTTGTCCTTTCATTTCCCAACAGGAATTATAGCATTTTATTGTCCTCACCCAAACTCAAAACTTTACTTTAACCAAAGTGCCCCTCAGCTGTCAGATAACTGAAATGCAAATGAGGTGTGGCCATTCAGTCATTTCCCCTTGCTCACCAACAGATGCCAGCAGAGAGTTCCCTCCCCACCTAGAGTTCTCTTGCAGCTTTGGGCTGTTCCTCTCCCTATTCTCCAACAGCTGTCAATAGTGAGCTACCTACTGTCTAGGGCTTCAGGCCACAGGGCTTACAGGTAGGCTATCTGGCACTTCTCTACTTGTGCAAAAAGTGTCCTTAGGGACTCTGTATGATAGCAATTTGGTTTGCATGTCTTAACCCAATGACATCTCCATTCACAGCAGAACGCCACATAACTTGGTGCTGGAAACTTAATTCAATGCTGCTCCAGCAAGAAGAGCATTCCTTACTGAATCAACAAAACCAGACTTGGCTTTCTTTGGATGTCTCACAAACAAGAACTGACCACGGCTGAAGTTACTCATGAGATGTAACAAAATGCCAGTCCAAGGAAATATGACTTTGTCTCTCCCAGGTAAACTGGGAACAGAGCTTTGCCCTAGCATCTCTTACATGCGTTCGTTCAACAATCACCACAATGTGGGCCCGATCCTGAAGTTGTTACAAGAGTGCTCTATATCTGAAGATGTGTAAATAGTTAATAAATAAGGTGCCAGTAGATGGCACCCAAATTATATAGCATAGTTCTTGGGTTTTACAGGACCAATAATACTTGTGTTCTGCACTGCAAACAGACTCTTTTGTGCAGCTGTTTGCATAGAGCTCTGTACTAAACCTATTAAACCATCAGGACCTCTGCTCAGCTGGAAGTGGCTAGACCAGCCTAGCTGTATAAAACTCAGCAGTAATACTTCGTTGATTTATTAAACATGGATTAATCAAATCCCTCACAGAGTTAGGCTTGCCCAGGTAGTCACAGATGAGAAGAATTTTCTTAGGATATTCATTTTGGGCTGAGGCCAATGGGAGTTGAGCTTTTTTGGAAATCTGGCCCCTGAAGGATGGACTCTGACATATGATACGATATGTTGTACAAGAGGATACACTTCAGCTGATTAATACAGGCAAAAGAAACCGCGTGTTGTGTCAGATGGCAGTGGTGGAATGTCAGTGATATTCACACTGCAAAACAGTCTGGAAAGTCTGTGGCTGCTCTCAGTTTCGGATATGTCCTTTTTCTCTGACTTCTTCCCTCCATCTTTTCTAGAATATCTTCCCCCAAAGGCGCTCTCTCTCTCTCTCTTTCTCTCTCTCTGTGTCTCTCTCACTCTCAATCTCTCTTTTTTTGGAATTTGCAACAAATGTTTAATCCAGGACACAGCACCTGCAGTCCTTGGAAGAAGTAGCCTCTTCATCATTTAAACTACAGCTTGGGGGACCCGTGTTATTTCTTATCATTTTAAAGCCCTGAAGCAATGGAAACAGTTTAAATGCTGCTAGTTCTGAAATGTATATCTGTAATCCAGAAGACGTTTTAAAACGACCCCAGAGACCCACAAGGACCTGGAACTAAACCTAACCTAGGGGGAAAATGATACTATGGGAACTTTGTGTAGCTCAGTCTGAATTAAAAGAGTAATGGAGGTTCATAAGGAGTGTTGTTTCAAGGGTGGGAGTGGGAGGCAAAGCTTGTAGGAGCAAAAGAAAATACCTTTACTCCTACTCTCTGGTTGAATGTCTTCTCCATTGCCCATTTCCCTGCTTACAGCACCATGACTGTCCCCCAGAACTCCAGCACCCATTTATTTTCCATCCACAGCCTACCCACCTGAAGCTGCATTAATACAGGGCATTTCAGCAAGCAAGGAACTTCAACAGGCTCTGGGGACACAGAAGGGAAAACTAGCCTCAGAGGACACTGAAGATGGAAGACAAGCCTGTTCTGAAGTAGGGAGGACTTGATACCTTGGTGAGGAAATGAGTGATGATAAAGAAGAAGGGGATAGTACGAAAAGAGTGGGGGCTAGTTATTCCCAGAGGCTGGCTTTTGCTCTGTATGATTCTCATGTGTTTTAGTTTTGTTACGAGAAAGATGCTCAGTGAGTTTCTGAATGGAGTTCCATGTATTACTGGAGGAGATTTCTGGCATTATGGTTAACTGGCACCTGTGTAACTTTAATTGCTTCAAATTATACCCATATAGACACCTCTGAAAAATCTGTTGTCTTCTATGACTTTGCTAGATCCCGAGCAATGACACCTTTGCTAACAATTCTATTCATGATGCGCAAGAAGGAATAAGTACCCAGTTGCTATCTTAGCTGTATTGGTTCTGAAGAGATGAGAGGCGTAAACAGCCCTAGGAATTTGCTTTCGTCACTGAAGTTAGCATATATGGTTGAACATACACCGAGTATCTGCTAAGTAGGCAGGATCCATTGTTACATAGTCACTATCCAGAGTAGAATTGCACTTTAAAGGCATGCACTTGGCATCTATTACTACAGCAACCGAGTGCACAGTAAATGGACACTGAGAAGACCATTCATGAGAGGCAGAACAGCTACAGCTTTGGGACTGGTCAGAGGTCTATGAAGGACACCTGAGACCATCTCTCCTAGCCAATCAGAATGCTTTCAGGGATGGCCTATAGAAGGGAGCTATATAGAGTGAGCAGGAGGGGCAGGAGAATGGGAGGAAGCTCTCCAGCCTAGAGGGAAGAGAACAACCCAGCATGGGGTGTGGGAGGCTTGACTTACATCTGTAAATAATGGAGAAACAAAAGTAGAAGCCCAGGGAGAAATCATACGCCTCTCCTTCTGCTTTGCCAGGCACTGTTGGAAGCTTTTCTGCTCTTCTGCTAAATATTGCATCATTCCCGCTAAGTACAATTGTCTCCCAATGGGAAAAGAATGGGAAACTTACTTTGGTTTATCTGTGCAATGTGGAGATAACAGTGTAGAACTGGTCAGAAAAGCAAAGACGAAATTCTATCAAAATTGGATTATGGGTTGTCAAGGTTCCTCCCCCACTCTGAACTCTAGGGTACAGATGTGGGGACCTGCATGAAAAACCTCCTAAGCTTATCTTTACCAGCTTAGGTCAAAACTTCCCCAAGGTACACAATATTACACCCGTTATCCTTGGACTGGCCGCTACCACCACCAAACTAATACTGGTTACTGGGGAAGAGCTGTTTGGACGCGTCCTTCCCCCCAAAATACTTCCCAAAACCTTGCACCCCACTTCCTGGACAAGGTTTGGTAAAAAGCCTCACCAATTTGCCTAGGTGACTACAGACCCAGACCCTTGGATCTTAAGAACAATGAACAATCCTCCCAACACTTGCACCCCCCCTTTCCTGGGAAATGTTGGATAAAATGCCTCACCAATTTGCATAGGTGACCACAGACCCAAACCCTTGGATCTGAGAACAATGAAAAAGCATTCAGTGTTTTACAAGAAGACTTTTAATAAAAAATAGAAGTAAATAGAGATAAAGAAATCCCCCCTGTAAAATCAGGATGGTAGATATCTTACAGGGTAATTAGATTCAACAACATAGAGAACCCCTCTAGGCAAAACCTTAAGATACAGAAAGATACACAGACAGAAATAGTTATTCTATTCAGCACAATTCTTTTCTCAGCCATTTAAAGAAATCATAATCTAACACATACCTAGCTAGATTACTTACTAAAAGTTCTAAGGCTCCATTCCTGGTCTATCCCTGGCAGAAACCAGCATACAGACAGACACAGACCCTTTGTTTCTCTCCCTCCTCCCAGCTTTTGAAAGTATCTTGTCTCCTCATTGGTCATTTTGGTCAGGTGCCAGCGAGGTTACCTTTAGCTTCTTAACCCTTTACAGGTGAGAGGAGCTTTCCCCTGGCCAGGAGGGATTCCAAAGGGGTTTACCCTTCCCTTTATATTTATGACATGGGTGCATTTATTTTTACTTAGGGAAGGTTCTGAACTGATTTCCCCTTTACTTGCTATGCACACAAAAAATGTTGAGAATTGAACACTGGTGTTAAGAAAAAGAAATCCAAAAAATTCTTGAAAAATAATTGGACTGAAACATCTCCCAGTAAGATTAGCTTTAAATCTTCTTAAGGACCAACAGAGGCTCTTGCAACAAAAAGTCATTTCATTAGATTGAGTACTGAATATGCAGTGTCAATCTGCTGATGTAATACCATCATCTTTGGTAATAAGGGGCCGTTTCCCCTGGATATGTATTAATGACAGATCGTAAATTTGGTTTGGAATTGGAATTCAACAATCAATAAAAAATACAGAATATTAAGCGTTCCTCCAAACCCCATTCAAACGCTTTAAAGGGAGAATGTCAGGTCACCAGGCCCAAAATACAACCTGTTCATTCCCCGATTAGAGCACCCAGCCAAGAAAATGACAGTCTTAACTTTAGCAAACTTTGAGAGGGAAGATAATTTCTGTTCAGAACAAAGTAAAGGCTTGCTTACATGGAGCAGCAGTCTGGTCTATGGGGGTATGAACTGTAGATGTATTGTGCACTTACTGCCCCATGTAGAAATTATATAATACCAGGGTTGGAAGGAACCTCAGGAGGTCATCTAGTCCAACCCCCTGCTCAAAGCAGGACCAAATCCCCAATTTTTGCCCCAGATCCCTAAATAGCCCTCTCATGGATTGAACTCACATCCCTGGGTTTAGCAGGCCAATGCTCAAACCACTGAGCTATCCCTCCCCCCTAAAAAGTAACTAACAAGTTCCTAAAACTGGCGCTAACTAAAAAGTACCAGGACTATTTCAGTGCCAACTTGGTACACCTTAGTCCTCACCAGCAGGGTCCACACAGGGAAATGTGAGTGCAACATTTTAGAGCACGCTAAAATTCACATCCCTGTTGATTGGACCATGGTGCCATGTAGACAATCTGGTTGAACTAATCAGAGAAAATAGCGATAAATGTAGCCCTTCCTCCTGTTTATAAATCATCCATGTACAGACTTTGAATTTTATGACTTTACACAGAAATGTTTCTGCAGAAATGTTCAGGAACTGTTTGTATATGTGACTGACTGTTCATGGTGCCTGATTGGTCACCTAAATAACAAATAGTCAAAGACATAGTCAAAGCAATGTGCCATATCAGTACCGATTATTCCCTCTCTGTATCAGTTCCACTATGCTGGTGGAACTGATGACTCCACCCCTTCCCCAACACAGTATGGTAGGAAGAATAAGGTGGTACCTTTGACTCATTACTTGCAGTTCAAGGGACAATCCTTGCTCACAATAGCAAGAAAATATTTCACTACCTGTGAGATATTTTATTCCAAGTGCATAGGGAATGACTGGATAAAATCTCTCATGGATGGATCATGGTGGTCAGTTGTTTCTTTTTGTTATTTAGTTTTTCCCCAACAAAGAAAAACTTTTTTTCCCCTCTGTGCATTGGTGTTTTAGGGGAAAAAAATCCCCTTCTGCCGACATTCCCTTCTGAGTCTGGGAACCTCTATTGTCTTTTCTCCGGTAATAAATGATAATAATTAAAGGCAAATACACAATAATTAGTCACACTAGGTTTATCCATCTGGCATACCTGTATCACATCACTGTGTCTTTGAAACAGATGACAAGCACCATATTGCACAACATCCTGCTAATGGGACTGACTGGAGAATGGAAAGGCAAAGGGGTTATAACAAAAAAAAGGTCAGCAAGAGGGAATAAGAACATCATACCCATTAAAAAAAAAGAATGGTAACTGACCATCGAGTCATATATCACCCGTCAGCAGATGTGCTTCTCACTGGGCCTTTCAAGTGTATGGAAATGTATAGTATCCAGCATAGATTTATTTGTCCGTGAACTGATGATCACTTTCTGGAAGATTTTAGTTATGAGTTCAGTAGTATGTAGGGCAGCTAGATATTTTGGTATCAGATGTTATAATAAATTCATACTGGATCTTTGGTTACATGCAATGTTTGGATTCCACTCAGAGTACGGTGCATTATGGACCAAATGACCATCTTCAATGAAGTTTTTTTTCTTTCACCTCAAAGGAATCAAAACTGCCTCCGATGTCCTAATTGACAGGTATTCAGATGTCTCCTATTGAACTTCCACTTTTCAGAGAATTGTAAGTAAGCAGTAGGCAGAGTACCTGGTATCCAGCATTTTTTAGCAGCCTTCTCAATGTCCCTTGGGATCTGTGGGTGGAACACAGATCTGGGCTAATACTGCAAAGAATTATCAACAAAAATATACTTCATTTTTTGAAGTGACAACTTCATTCCTGATCATACCCTATTGGAATTTGCTTTCTGTGGACATTTGAGAGATAGAAATTTAATAATCATTCTTAGCTCATAAGTAGATCTCAAAGCACTTTACAACGAAGGGTCAGTATCAATGTTGTCACCGATGGGGCAACTGAGGCAAGAAGAGATTAAGTGACTTGCCCAAAGTCATCCAGCAGGCCAGTGGCAGAGGTGGGAATAAAACCAGGTCTCCCAAGTTCCAGTCCAATGCTCTATCCACTATGAATATTCAGAGAGTGAATTTCAAAGTCACATGCATTCTGATTTTCAGATTAGCCCCCCAGAACTGCTTCCTCACTCATCTAAGCAGTATCAAAAAACAATCCCCACTGATAGTTGATTTATTATTACATTTTGAATTGTGGTTGTGCCTAAGCGTCCCAGTCATCACTGGGCTAGGTGCTGCACAAATGCAGAACAAAAGACGGTCTCTGCCCCAAAGAGCTTACAATCTAAGAATAAGAAAACAACTGTTTAGTTTTGTCTAGCTACAACTAACCCGTTTCTTTAATTTTGCATAGTTGAAAACTATTTGCAAGTTAGAAAGTTTGCAAAATATACATCAAATATTCTAATGCGCTAAACATCAGAATGGTGGCAATTCACATCCCCTTAACTTTATGTTTCTCGGACCTGATTCTTCCTTGCACCTAGGGTCATTATTTGCATCCACATGAAGTAAGGATAGATTAGCATATTGCTATTTTGTTTCCTTTTTACAAGAATCCTTACCTGCTCAGTTCATAGGGAACTTCCTTATTTTTTTTTCTCCACAGTGAAAAGAATTGTTCTGTAGATGCTGAATCAAGTAGTGTTGCAGGCAACAGTTGAAGTGTGTTAGAAGTGAAGCTTGGCAGATGGTACATGCTTTGTTGGATATCCAGGCTAAAGAAAAAAACCATGAGTGTTAGTAAGCTTACCTGCCCTTAAATACAATGTTGTGTGCGTTTTGTTCCCCTGTGACATCCAGGATTCCATGAAAGGATTAATTACTATTATCATTATTTGTTTGTTTACTTGCAGTGCCAACAATGGGCGAGGCACTGTCAAAGCACATAGGAAGATAGCAAAATAATCAAAAATCTATTCTGCAATTCTGCCCCAGCAAGACACGGGCTGTGGTTGCTGCTTGAAAGGCAAAACAAAATCCCACATTTCGCATCACTTACTGAAGTCTAAATTAAGACCATATTGACATATACATTTATCACATGTTTGATTGGAAAAGAAATTCTTCACTTCTCCAAGAAAGCACATCTACTATTCATGTTATGGGATGGGTGCTTTGCTCCACCCCAGAAGCCATTGCATTTCAGGGATGGGTGTTTGATCCCCACTACATATATTGTACAGTATATAGTGTCCATTCCTGCTCCCACTGATATCCACAAATGTTTTGCCATTGAATTAAATTGGATGAAAACACATTTGTAAAGAAATTGTGGATCCTTTAAGACTGATAGTCACCATATAAATCTAAGCTATGAATTAGTTATTAATTAACCCTGGGTAAATTAATCGGGAACAGCTTTTTAAAGGATTTCATATAACATGTTTTCTGTACAAAAAGAGTCTTTTTTCTTGTTTATTTCTTTCTTCTCATGGACAATCCCCAGTGATAACTTTCACGGCTCTTATTGAAGCTGCTCATTGTTTTGTTGATACATAATTAAAGCACACTTCCATATGAAATTAGTGTACTGTATGTATTTAATCTTTATTGTAATTACTGTTCAAGGGCTCTGCTGTCTATATGCTACTTCATATACCATCATCTCCCTTCCTTGAAGGAAATAGCTACTCATTCTCTCCTGGATAGGCTTCTAATCTACTCAAGTGATACAACTGCCCTTTAACCTATGGACAGTAATATTAGCATGTTGTGTCAGCATCTTTCATGAAAAAAAGACATGCTAGGGAAGCCCGGGATGCCTCTTGTTTTTGTCCACTCAGAACTGGATGTTGCTATATTGAACTTCCAGGTCATACCCACATTAGGTGAATCCTCATGACTTTTCTACTTATTAACATTGTTTCAATGAAATGTTCTGACTATTGTAAGAAAACCTTCTTGCAAAGTCACTGAAACTTAAGCATCTGCATAGACTCCACATGGAATGCTAACCAGATAGAAACACGACTATGTGGCATCATTTTGTGTACTTTGTTTTAATCACTTTCCTGGAATCCCAAAGTTATAAACACATCAACGTCTTGCTGCTCTACAGGAGCTTTTCTTTTCATGCATTGCAATTCAGCTTCCAGCAGGTCCCTGAAGACATAAAAGTTTTCTTACAAAACTAGTTCTAGCAAACTAAAGACATAGAATCATAGAATATCAAGGTTGGAAGGGACCTCATGAGGTCATCTAGTCCAAACCCCTGCTCAAAGCAGGACCAATCCCCAATTTTTGCCTCAGCTCCCTCAACAGCCCCCTCAAGGATTGAACTCATAACTCTGGGTTTAGCAGGCCAATGCTCAAACCACTGAGTTATCCCTCTCCCCCATCATCAGTTTCCATCCAAGGAAAGAGCCAAGGTTTAAGTTGACTTTGACTCTGACATGAAGTTTCCAGGGAGACTAAAGTGACTGGTAAACTAGTCAGAACCATTAAACAAAAATAGTTAATTTATAAAAAACAATGAATAAAACTTTCATGATGATTTATTTCACAGAGAAGATATAGAATAGATGTAGTTCTGAGCTGGAACCCAGCTAACCCTAGCCCGCTCCATAAACTTTCCTAAAATTTAGATATGGCTCTTAAACTCAGTTGAACTCAAACATGCCAGAATTTGGATAAAGTATCAGAGGGTAGCCGTGTTAGCCTGTATCCACAAAAACAGCAAGGAGTCCGGTGGCACCTTACAGACTAACAGATTTATTTGGGCATAAGCTTTCGTGGGTTAGAACCCACTTCATCGGATGCATGGAGTGAAAATTACAGATGCAGGCATTATTATACTGACACATGAAGAGACAGGAGTTACCTCACAAGAATTTGGATCAAATTTCATGGCTGTGGCCCATCTTCAGGCTGAGTCAGAGTACATTTGAATTGTATGTCATCTACAGTAGATCTAGGATCTTGTTTAAATGAATATTGTGCAATTCCCTTTCATGTAGGAACATAACATTTAACACATTTTTTCAGACTGGTTGATTAAAGTACAAGGAGTGCAATGACCCATAAATCTTTACAGGGCCTGCAGCACATATTATAATCCAGGACCCTTCCAGAAATTATCTAGTCCATTTTTGCCAAGTATGTATTTTATGTAATTGATAACTCACTTTTTCCTTGTAGCTGATCTTATTGTATTCTTCATGGTGTCCCACAGGGCTGCATTCTGGCCCTCATTCTTAGGAATGTCTGAATTGGCTTCTCTTTTTCAACCAGCATGAGGAGTGAAATTATCATTGCTATACTACATCAATATCACTCAGGTCTGCTTTGATTTACTAGCAGATTGATCCCAGTGGTCTAGCACTGCTCTCTTGCCCAGCAGATGTGCAGATCTGGTTGTTGTCTCAAAGGGAATGGTGTAAACACCATTGGTAGAGTTTTTCAAGACTACTGGAATTACCATACTGGATCAGATCCATTGTCCATCTAACCCAGGCTCTGACTGTAGCCAGCATCAGATAAAGGTGCAAGAAATACCAGGAAGGTGTGGGATGATCTCCCCATCCCTTCTTCATGAAGGTCTCATCCAAATCCTTCATAATTAAATGCTGGTTTAAATCATGAAGCATGATTTATTATAGATATTCAAAAACTTTCACAAGTATTAACCATTATAACTCTGGCTTTTCTTTTAATCCATATTAATGTCCAATTCCTTTACAAATCTCACTAAATTCTTGGCTCTATAACATCCTGTAGCAATGAGTTCCACAGTCTTAAAGGAAATCTTCTTTATATGACATGGGTATAGACAAGATGAATCAGGATGTCTCCAACATCAATGATTTTATATTAGAAAAAGGTTATAGACTCAGCATATCCAAGACCAAAAGTAGCTTACTTAGCCACAAGAGTGCTATTCCTTTTCTTTAAATGGTGGGTACCATAACTGTGCAGATGCAGTCAACATTTTTAGAATTTGTTCTGCATGTGTAATGATCCCAGCATGTTCCATCACTTTGATCCAGGGACCATCAGAACTCATGAACAGATCCTTAAAGGGACCAATGGGAGTTATACACTGAAATACATAAAAGCATTGACCTCTACCACTTCAGAGAAAGAAGTATCTCCAATAGCCTGTAGCAGTACTAGGCTGTTATCCTATAAGAAAACTGCCACTATAGGGGGATAATGAATGTGCATATAGCTCACCACTTGTGAAATTACTTGGGCCATCAAGCAATTAAAAAAATTAATCATGATTAATCGCGCTGTTAAATCATAATAGAATACCATTTATTTAAATATTTTGGATGTTTTCTACATTTTCAAATATATTGATTTCAATTACAACACGCAAAACAAAGTTTACAGTGTTCACTTTATATTTATTTCTTTATTTATATATTTATTTTAGTTCAAATATTTACACTATAAAAAACAAAAGAGCAACAACAGTGCCATGCAAATATCTGTTCTCACTTTCAGGTGACATTGTAATTAAGAAGCGGGCAGCATTATCTCCTGTAAATGTAAACAAACTTGCTTCTCTTAGCGATTGACTGAACAAGAAGAAGGACTGAGTGGACTTGTAGGCTCTAAAGTTTTACATTGTTTTGTTTTTGAGCGCAGTTCTGTAACCAAAAACTACATTTGTAAGTTGCACTTTCATGATAAAGAGATTGCTCTACAGTACTTGTATGAGGTGAATTGAAAAGTACTATTTCTTTTGTTTATCATTTTTACAGTGCAAATGTTTTTGATAAAAATAATATAAAGTGAGCACTGTGCACTTTGTATTGTGTGTTGTAATTGAAATCAACATATTTGAAAATGTAGAAAAAACACCCAAAAATGTTAAAAAATTTTCAATTGGTATTTAACTGTTTAAAAGTGCAATTAATCATGATTATTTTTTGAGTTAATCGTGTGAGTTAACTGCAATTAATTGACAGCCCTAGAATTTACTTGTGTCATTTTTTACTCCCAGACACACAATTTTCAATATATAGCTAAGAATGGGCAAAAGGTTTTGCAAACAATAAGAACTGACCTGAAATCTTGCCCACAACTCAGAATGAACGTATTTGATGTTCTAATACATTTTTTAGTATTTCTTGTACCACTGCACATTTTAGTGCTACCACTGCTGGAATATTGTGCTTATTTTTGGTGTCCATACTTCAAAAAGGATGTTGAAAAATTGGAGGAGGTTCAGAGAAGAGCCCCGGGAATGATAAATGGATTGGAAAACATGCATTATAGTGCAAGACTCAAGAAACTCAATCTATTTAGCTTATCAAAGAGAAGGTGAAGGTGTGATTTGATCACAGTCTATACGTACCTACAGGGGGAATAGAAATTTGATAATAGGCTCTCCATTCTAGCAGACAAAAGTATATAACAAGATCCAGAGGTTGGAAGGTGAATCTAGAGAAATTCAAACTAGAAATAAAGTACACATTTTTAACAGTGAGGGTAATTAATCATTGGAACACCTTACCAGGGGTTGTGGTGAATTCTACATCACTGGAAATTTTAAAATCAAGATTGGACGTTTTTCTAAAAGTTGTGTTCTAATTGAGCCACATCCATTGGACTGGAAGCAGGAATTAATGCAGGGAAGTCCTGAGGCCTATGTTATTCAGTAGGTCAGACTAGATGATCACAATCATTCCTTTGGACCTTAAAATCTATTCATCTATGACTCTAAGAGGCTGTTTAGAACCAGAAATAAAAACATACAGAAGAAAAAATAAACATCCTCCCAAACCCCATGAAAAAGCATATTTTTCATAATTTAAAGCCTAATTCTGTATATCTGAGAGGTTCAGATAAGGTCTAGAGAAGCATCTGAACTCTAGGATGCTCTTCCAATGCAAACATCGAAACCTTTAAGGGCTCACCAATATACATGGAGTATAACCCTATTTTTATAATCCAGGCATTGGCATCAGGTTGAATTTCATGTTGTGTTTAAATCTGAACTATATTTTTTAAAACTGTGTTTTTATAGTAATAAAAGGCCTGCCTTCTCAACTGACTAAATGATTCCATTGTGCTTTATATTCAGTCCTACTCTAAGGCCCTGGGAAGAGGCCTTTTCACAATAAACCATATTATAATGAATGAATAAATAATTCTTTGCTTTGAGATCCTTGGATAAAAGGTGCTATAGAAGTGCACTTTAGAAATATTTAGTAATGTTACATTTAAGCACAGGCCTATGAAATAGGTATATCTATACTACAGTGGGGAGTTGGACTATAGCAACCTGCCCACAGTTACACAATAGAATCTGGAATAAAATCTACACATGCTGATTCCTACACTCCTGCTCTAAATTAAGAGAGACATTTTTAGTGGCTTCTCTTTAGTAAACAGGTGCATGGTATTTAGAGCTCTCTGATGTGCCCCTGTGAATCAAGTCTTATTAACTTTATTTTTATTTATTATTTTTACCATGGTGGCACCTAGATGGTTGGCTGGGTTGGGATCCCATCATGTTAGGTGCTGTACATAGATATCGTAAAAGATATCCCATGCCTGAAACTGTTTCCAATCTTAGTGTAATACAAGACTTGATAGGTGGAACAAACCGAGCTTCTGGAGGATGTGTGAGTACTACAAGCATGTCTTTTCATAAACTAGCTGTGGGCACAATTAGTAGTTATAGGAGGGTTTGTTTTGTTTTTGTTGCTATCAGTTCAGTGGCAATAATCTCGGCTTGCCTCATACCTAGCTATTATCAGGCATAGCTTCTTGTGCTGCGGAATGAAATTGGAGCATGATTTCAGCTTCTTCTTTTGCCAGAAGCTGGGAATGGACAACAGGGGATGGATCACTTGAGGATTACCTGTTCTGTTCATTCCCTCTGGGGCACCTGGCATTGGCCGCTGTCGGAAGACAGGACACTGGGCTAGATGAACCTTTGGTCTGACCCAGTAGGGCCATTCTTATGTTCTTATGTAAGGTTCTGTGTTGAAGTGCAATTCCTTCTTGGGCTTGCTTGTTCTGCTGCTTTAGTTCTCTACTAGTAAGGTTCTGGCCCTCTCCATTATTTCAGGGTTTTATCTCCTCGTAGGCCGGCTATTTTGTGGATAATATTACTGGATTCCAATCATATGTCAGCATGGAGAACAGAGGCCAATTTCTACTCCTGGGTATCAATTTAATACTTAATACACTCCCTCCTGGGACCTGGCCTAGCAGAGGCTCTTTTTGCATGGCCAACTCCCATGATCTATACCATACTGTTTCACATAAGCACGCTGTGTGTGTCTTTCTTTTTGCCACATGCTCTTGCAGTCCTACATCAAGGACTGATCTCAGACAAACAAACTGAATGTGTCAGTGCTTTAAATTAGAAGGAAGACTTGTGTCTCAGCCCACTGTAACTGCAGGGCCACACCCTGCAGGACAGGAAAAATACATCCACCCCAACAGATACCATGCACAAGGGAAGAAACTTCATTTCCATTATCACCTCCCTTCATCCACTCAAAACACATCGCTGCAGGGGTTGTCATGGTGATGCAGGTTTGACCTCTCACTTTTTACTCTTCCAGGAGCTAAAAGGTAAAAACGAGGTATTCTGTCTCAAATAGAAATCAACCTCCCTCTGTTAAAATGGCATTCAGTCACTTTTGTCCTTCGTCAAACCTAACGCTCTGTGGCCAAGATTAAAATCAATGAATTAATTTAATTAAAACAGCCTAGAGTGCAAAGAAACAGAGAGGGCTTTATTCAAGAGCAGTACCAGGATTGTGCCTGACAGTAAAGGCCCCCGTCAAAGTTTCCCAGAAATCCATTTACCGTGCCCTGTGCTTCCCCTCTTTTTCTCGCTCAGGCTATGTCTGCAGTGGTTTGTTTGGTTGGTTTGCTTTGGTTTGGGGTTTGTGTGGGTGGAAGCTCTCGGGCAAGAAATCAAACTATTGACTGAACTGTATAGCAGCCTCAGAAGCCATTATTAGCATCCTGCCATATGCGAGCCTGTAAAGGCTAAATTCATTTATGTATATTTATATTCTCGAGACGTGGGCTTCAGCAAACCAGCTGTTTTGCCAGATTGGCAGAGGCAGGCTGGCACACATACTCTCTAGTCTCTGGATCAAGGCAGTCAACTGAGCAGAGGTGTTTATGTGGATGTGTGGGGTGGTCTCTGATTTTTGTGCTCGAGAAGCTGTCCTTCTCTGTCTGCCAGTTTAGGAGCCCAGTCCTCTGCTTTGGTAACCATCACTTTTCCCCTCCCAGGCCTTTTCCCCACCAGTCTGACACAGCAGCAGGCCACGACCAATGTAATCGCAAAGGAGTTTTGTTTAGATTAAGGATGGGCCAGTTGCACAGGAAACCTCTGCTGCAAATTCCCTAGCCCATGGTCGAGGTATGTCAAACCTACCTCTGCATATGAATTCCCCAGAATTACAAGCTAGGGGAGAGCTACTGATTTGTCATGACTGCGCTAGATTGAGCTGGGGTATATGTCTTTTTTTTTAAAAAAAACTTCTGCAGAGCTAATAATAAAAGAGGCATAGACAGGTCCAACTATTGCACCTCAGTGAAAAGAAAGCCTAGGTCGGGAAGAGGGCTAGCTCTGCGACCAACAACAAAATCCCAGTGTAGTAATTTAGTCTTACCCTAAAATTACACTTCTCACCCTGGTTTCTCCTAACAGTGCAGGGGGAGAGCTAGCAGCTCCTTGGTACCTGCTCTTCCTCAATCGCAGACCATCAATCTGGGTAGTCCAAGCAGAGCAAAGACTTTGGTTTATCCATATGAAGTTTCCTTTAGAAACAAAGCCAGCCCCTACTACAATACAGCGATGATTTGGTTTCCCCATCTGACAGTGGCCAATGCTAAGAAAGGCATAGAGCCCTCATCATGCATATGACTGTGCCATACTGTACCATGAAGGAAGGACAGTGAATTGCTTCCTGACCCCACTGGTAGTCAGTTTATACCCTGACCCATTAAGATAGATGCTATTCATCAACCAAGTGCATCCTGTGGACCTGCATTCCAGGTTAATTATACCTGACACAGTAAAGCATTCCTCTTGTTTGACATAAACAGTTCCAAATATTTGTTTTTGGAGTAGCTGTTTTTCTATGCATGTGACCCAATATTAGACTGCAGCAAGCCTGGTCTGCCTCTTTGTAGAAGGCAGAAAGGGGGTGAAATTAGATGTAATTCACTTGTTTAATGCTAGAGGGGGGGCATTTTCTAAGTTTAGGCTCTAGAGCAGGTGTGGCCAAACTGCAGCTCTTTTACAGTAAAAGTGCAGCTCACTGAATCCCCCACTTCCTCCCCTGCATTCTCCACCTACTAGACTTGGGGGAGGAGGGAGCTTGGGGCTTCTGCCTTCTGCCCAGTGGAGAAGGGTTCTCAAGCCCTCCGCATTGAGATGTACCTGCCAGGGCTCAGGGCCTCAGAAGGAGCAGGGCTGAAGCACCGAGGCCCAACACATGCCTCCCCCATGGCTGAAGACCTGGAAGACATTCCCCAGCTCTTGAACTTCTGAAGATTGTCATATACAATTCGGAGGACCAGTAAGTTTGGCTGCCCCTCCTCTAGAGGAAAGAGTCATCCCTGGAGAAGCTCTATGGGCTTCATTTCAGTTACACCAGGGATCCATTTGGCTCTTTTTGCACACACTAGGAGGCAGGGGTATAGCAGCCCAGTACCATTGGTGCCTGTTGTAACTTTGGAAATTCAAGAGCTGATGTGCATTTGGAAGCTGCTGACTCATCTGTAGTTCTGATCCTAAATTTATAACTCAAATGCATTTATAACTCTTTCTCTCCGTGTCATAGACAGCTCAATGTCTAGTTGTGGAATCTCCATCCTTAGAGGTTTTTAAGGCCTGGTTTGACAAAGCCTTGGCTGGGATGATTTAGTTGGGGTTGGTCCTGCTTTGAGCAGGGGATTGGACTAGATGACCTCCTGATGTCTCTTCCAACCCTAATATTCTATGATTCTATAATCCTGCATTTTCCACAGTCTCAAATATCCAAGTGCTATTAAATGAAATAACCAATGACATTCTACAGTTACAGTACAGATTATAACCACTAAATCCATATGAAAACCCCCTGAATACGTCCCTCTACCCCAGGAGAAACGTTTTGCTGTTCACATTTAATTGTACTAGCTATCATCTATTCCCACTCACCGAGCATTAAAATACACCCTGTTTAAGCTCTAAAGCACTTCTAACTGGAGTAGAGCTTGGATCTAAAATAGCACATATTTTACAAAGTGATGTAATGTGAAATATGTCTTCCAAACCCCCTCTCCATACTAGCTTTCTCCAGGGCTTTACCCAGAGAATCCTCTTTCTTTATAGTGCTATCATTAAAATGTTTGTTTATTAGTCAAATGAACTTGTCAGTAACTGTCTCCCCACCAACTCCACCCCTGCTCCTTAAATGCCCTACTCTGCAGCCTGGTTCCAGAGAACTTAGAATCATAGAATCATAGAATAACAGAGTTGGAAGGGACCTCTGGAGGCCATCTAGTCCAACCCCCTGCCCAGAACAGGACCAGTCCCAACTAAATCATCCCAGCCTGGGCTTTGTCAAGCCTGACCATAAAAACTTCTAAGGAAGGGGATTCCACCACCTCCGTAGGTAACACATTCCAGTGTTTCACCACCCTCCTAGTGAAAAAGTTTTTCCTAATATCCAACCTAAACCTCCCCCACTGCAACTTGAGACCATTACTCCTTGTCCTGTCATCTGCTATCACTGAGAATAGTCTAGATCCATCCTCTTTGGATCCACCTTTCAGGCAGTTAAAAGCAGCTATCAAATCCCCCCTCATTATTCTCTTCCGTAGACTAAACAATCCCAGTTCCCTCAGCCTCTCCTCATAAGTCATGTGTTCCAGTCCCCTAATCATTTTTGTTGCCCTTCGCTGGACCCTCTCCAATTTCTCCACATCCTTCTTGTAGTGTGGGGCCCAAAACTGGACACAGTACTCCAGATGAGGCCTCATCAATGTCGAATAGAGGGGAACAATCACGTCCCTCGTTCTGCTGGCAATGCCCCTACTTATACATCCCAAAATGCCATTGGCCTTCTTGGCAACAAGGGCACACTGTTGACTCATATCCAGCTTCTCGTCCACTGTCACCCCTATGTCCTTCTCTGCAGAACTCCTGCCTAGCCATTCGGTCCGTATTCTGTAGTGGTGCATTGGATTCTTCCGTCCTAAGTGCAGGACTCTGCACTTGTCCTTGTTGAACCTCATCAGATTTCTTTTGGCCCAATCCTCCAATTTATCTAGGTCCCTCTGTATCCTATCCCTACCCTCCAGCGTATCTACTACCCCTCCCAGTTTAGTGTCATCTGCAAACTTGCTGAGGGTGCAATCCACACCATCCTCCAGATCATTAATGAAGATATTGAACAAAACCGGCCCCAGGACTGACCCTTGGGGCACTCCACTAGATACCGGCTGCCAACTAGACATGGAGCCATTGATCACTACCCGTTGAGCCCGACAATCTAGCCAACTTTCTACCCACCTTGTAGTGCATCCATCCAGCCCATACTTCTTTAACTTGCTGACAAGAATACTGTGGGAGACCGTGTCAAAAGCTTTGCTAAAGTCGAAGAATAACACATCCACTGCTTTCCCTTCATCCACAGAACCAGTTATCTCATCACAGAAGGCAATTAGATTAGTCAGGCATGACTTTCCCTTGGTGAATCCATGCTGACTGTTCCTGATCACTTTCCTCTCGTCTAAGTGCTTCAGAATTGATTCCTTGAGGACATGCTCCATGATTTTGCCAGGGACTGAGGTGAGGCTGACCAGCCTGTAGTTCCCAGGATCATCCTTCTTCCCTTTTTTAAAGATGGGCACTACATTAGCTTTTTTCCAATCTTCCGGGACTTCCCCCAGTCGCCATGAGTTTTCAAAGATAATGGCCAATTGCTCCGCAATCACATCTGCCAATTCCTTTAGCACTCTCAGATGCAACACATCCGGCCCCAGGGACTTGTGCACATCCAGTTTTTCTAAATAGTCCCGAACCACTTCTTCCTTCACAGAGGGCTGGCCATCTCCTCCCCATGCTGTGCTGCCAGTACAGTAGTCTGGGAGCTGACCTTGTTCGTGAAGACAGAGGCAAAAAAAGCATTGAGTATGTTAGCTTTTTCCACATCCTCTGTCACTAGGTTGCCTCCCTCATTTAGTAAGGGGCCCACGCTCTCCTTGGCTTTCTTCTTATTGCCAACATACCTGAAGAAACCCTTCTTGTTACTCTTAACATCCCTTGCTAGCTGCAACTCCAGGTGTGATTTAGCCTTCCTGATTCCATTCCTACATGCCCGAGCAATATTTATATACTCATCCCTGGTCATTTGTCCAATCTTCCACTTCTTGTAAGCCTCTTTTTTGTGTTTAAGATCAGCAAGGATTTCACTGTCAATCAGCATTCTCCAGGGCTAGCAGGTCATTTTTAGGGCCCAATCAACATTCTGCACAGCCGACAGGCCACATTCGGGGCCAGTCAGCATTGACCAAAGGTGCTGGGGTCATGTTCAGGAGCACCACTTTCCAAAGATGGCACCCCTGAGAATGAAGGAAAAACTTGGCAAGTGGGCAGGTTGGTGCCATAAGCATGTAGACTGCCCAGCACATAGTCCTCCCGGCACTTCCATTTGTGAAATATGGATGAGTGATTATGGGAGGTTTGGAACTATAACCAGCTGTTGCTTTACAGAGCAAATCCCTGCAATTTGCCCTATGGGACTACAGATAGCAGGGTATATTTATGTGTCTAATAAAAACCCCAACTGCATAAAAGATATGTTATAAATAAGTTCTATAGAAATGGCCCCAAATATTTTATCATTATAAAAAAATAGCATCCAAAAGAAAACATGTAGGACACCATATTGAGTATACGACTTCCAGCCTCAGTGGTCTAATATCAGCTGTATTAAAACTATATGTATACGAACTGGAACTATTTTGTGGCTGCTTATATTTTCAAGGGAACAATATTTATTTCCCAACTGATTCGGGGCAGGGGACAGCTTGAGGGTAAGGTACAGGTCCGGGAAAAGGTGACTTGAGAGCAAACGTTTATCATCAATCTGAACTCTACCACATATTTTCCTTTGTGATCTCAGGCAAAATATTTAATTTCAGGGTGCCTCAGTTTCCTCCACTATAAAACAAAGATCATAATACTGACCTCTCTGGGAGCTGAGAGAATGAATCCATGTTTGTGACATGCCTTGAGATCCTTCAGTAGAAAGCATGATAGACATAAAAATTGTAAATAAATCTTTGTTATTCACAGCAGTTTAATTTTGGACATACACTCTGTGATTGACCTTGGCCTATCAGTTCTTGTACTGTTTTAACATGTGCCTAGAAATGACAATGATAGACACACTTTAAAATTTGAAAAATTGAGCATACATCTGATTTGAAAACACTTTAATTCTGACCCCAAGATGATTCATATTCAGTTATGATTACAGTGTTTTTAAATCCTTCTTTTAACTCCACCTATCAGCCTTCTTTACAGTGAATGAAATGTAAAGGATTTACAACAAGGACATGCTAGAGTGTTGTTCTGGATAATGAAATGCCAGAGAGGGCTAGCTCATGCATTTCTTGGGAACCCCACACTTCCAGTAATTGTGCATAATGCAGGACCAGACCCAGGAAAGTTGTGCTTTCAGGTCAGATTTTGCTGGACTATAATGGCCCACGGGTAAGTGTTATCAGCCAAAGAGGAAAAAAAAAGACCAGGTTTAAAAGGACAATGATTAGATTTCTATTTCTGGATGGAATGTTTTCTCTAAACGTTTCTTTCAGAGGAACTTAAAAAATAATAGGTCAACAATTGCTAACTCCACACTGAGAACTTCCCTCCTCAGTCATTGAAAATCATCCTATTTTTCCCCTGGAATCTCTGATCTAGTGAAAAAAAGTGTCAATTTCCTTAAAACATTCTCTGCACGAAAACCAACTACAGTTAAAAAAAAGACAGCTGAGGTTACACATAGAAGGGCAATAGAAACACCAAGAACTTTTGGAAGGTAATATACAGATATGGGAAAGACTGATTAACATATAAAACAAAAAAGAAAAGGAGGACTTGTGGCACCTTAGAGACTAACAAATTTATTTGAGCATGAGCTTTCGTGAGCTACAGCTCACTTCATCGGATGCATTCAGTGGAAAATACAGTGGGGAGATTTATATATATAGAGAACATGAAACAATGGGTGTTACCATACACACTGTAACAAGAGTGATCACTTAAGGTGAGCTATTACCACCAGGAGAGCAGTGGGGGTGGGGGGGCTTTTGAAGTGATAATCAAGGTGGGCCATTTCCAGCAGCAATTAACTTAGGCTTGAATAGAGACTGGGAGTGGATGGGTCATTACACAAAGTAAAACTATTTCCCCATGACAGGTTTCAGGGTATGTCTACACTACGAAATTAGGTCGAATTTATAGAAGTCGGTTTTTTAGAAATCGGTTTTATATATTCGAGTGTGTGTGTCCCCACAGAAAACGCTTTAAGTGCATTAAGTGCATTAACTCGGCGGAGTGCTTCCACAGTACCGAGGCTAGAGTTGACTTCCGGAGTGTTGCACTGTGGGTAGCTATCCCACAGTTCCCGCAGTCTCCGTCCCCATTGGAATTCTGGGTTGAAATCCCAATGCCTGATGGGGCTAAAACATTGTCGCGGGTGGTTCTGGGTACATATCGTCAGGCCCCCGTTCCCTCCCTCCCTCCATGAAAGCAAGGGCAGACAATCGTTTTGCGCCTTTTTTCCTGAGTTACCTGTGCAGACACCGTACCGCGGCAAGCATGGAGCCCGCTCAGCTCACTGTCACCGTATGTCTCCTGGGTGCTGGCAGACGTGGTACTGCATTGCTACACAGTAGCAGCAACCCCTTGCCTTGTGGCAGCAGACGGTGCAATAGGACTGGTAGCCGTCATCATCATGTCCGAGGTGCTCCTGGCCACGTCGGCCAGGAGCACGTGGGCAGACATGGGCGCAGGGACTAAATTTGGAGTGACTTGACCAGGTCATTCTCTTTAGTCCTGCAGTCAGTCCTATTGAACCATCTTATGGTGAGCAGACAGGCGATATGGATTGCTAGCAGTCCTACTGTACCATCTTCTGCCAGGCAGGCAAGAGATGAGGATGGCTAGCAGTCCTACTGCACCGTCTTCTGCCGAGCAGCCATGAGATGTGGATGGCATGCAGTCCTTCTGCACCATCTGCTGCCAGCCAAAGATGTAAAAGATAGATGGAGTGTATCAAAACAAGAAATAGACCAGATTTGTTTTGTACTTATTTGCTTCCCCATCTCCCCCGTCTAGGGGACTCATTCCTCTAGGTCACACTGCAGTCACTCACAGAGAAGGTGCAGCGAGGTAAATCTAGCCATGTATCAACCAGAGGCCAGACCAACCTGCTTGTTCCAATAAGAACAATTACTTAGGTGCACCATTTCTTATTGGAACCCTCTGTGAAGTCCTGCCTGAAATACTCCTTGATGTAAAGCCACCCCCTTTGTTGATTTTAATTCCCTGTAAGCCAACCCTGTAAGCCATGTCGTCCGTCGCCCCTCCCTCTGTCAGAGCAACGGCAGACAATCATTCCGTGCCTTTTTTCTGTGCGGACGCCATACCAAGGCAAGCATGGAGGCTGCTCAGCTCACTTTGGCAATTAGGAGCACATTAAACACCACACGCATTATCCAGCAGTATATGCAGCACCAGAACCTGGCAGAGCGATACCAGGCGAGGAGGCGACATCAGCGCGGTCGCGTGAGTGATCAGGACATGGACACAGATTTATCTGAAAGCACGGGCCCTGGCAATGCATGCATCATGGTGCTAATGGGGCAGGTTCATGCTGTGGAACGCCGATTCTGGGCTCAGGAAACAAGCACAGACTGGTGGGACCGCATAGTGTTGCGGGTCTGGGACGATTCCCAGTGGCTGCGAAACTTTCGCATGCATAAGGGCACTTTCATGGAACTTTGTGACTTGCTTTCCCCTGCCCTGAAGCGCATGAATACCAAGATGAGAGCAGCCCTCACAGTTGAGAAGCAAGTGGCAATAGCCCTGTGGAAGCTTTCAACGCCAGATAGCTACCGGTCAGTTGGGAATCAATTTGGAGTGGGCAAATCTACTGTGGGGGCTGCTGTGATGCAAGTAGCCCACGCAATCAAAGATCTGCTGATATCAAGGGTAGTGACCCTGGGAAATGTGCAGGTCCTAGTGGATGGCTTTGCTACAATGGGATTCCCTAACTGTGGTGGGGCCATAGACGGAACCCATATCCCTATCTTGGCACCGGACCACCAAGCCTGCCAGTACATAAACAACAAGGGGTACTTTTCAATAGTGCTGCAAGCTCTGGTGGATCACAAGAGACCTTTCACCAACATCAACGTGGGATGGCCGGGAAAGGTACATGACGCTCGCATCTTCAGGAACTCTGGTCTGTTTCAAAAGCTGCAAGAAGGGACTTTATTCCCAGACCAGAAAATAACTGTTTGGGATGTTGAAATGCCTATAGTTATCCTTGGGGACCCAGCCTACCCCTTAATGCCATGGCTCATGAAGCCGTACACAGGCAGCCTGGACAGTATAGAATATCAGGGTTGGAAGGGACCCCAGAAGGTCATCTAGTCCAACCCCCTGATCGAAGCAGGACCAATTCCCAATTAAATCATCCCAGCCAGGGCTTTGTCAAGCCTGACCTTAAAAACCTCTAAGGAAGGAGATTCTACCACCTCCCTAGGTAACGCATTCCAGTGTTTCAAACCCTCGTAGTGAAAACGTTTTTCCTAATATCCAATCTAAACCTCCCCCACTGCAACTTGAGACCATTACTCCTCGTTCTGTCATCTGCTACCATTGAGAACAGTCTAGAGCCATCCTCTTTGGAACCCCCTTTCAGGTAGTTGAAAGCAGCTATCAAATCTCCCCTCATTCTTCTCTTCTGCAGGCTAAACAATCCCAGCTCCCTCAGCCTCTCCTCATAAGTCATGTGTTCCAGTCCCCTAATCATTTTTTTTGCCCTTCGCTGGACTCTCTCCAATTTATCCACATCCTTCTTGTAGTGTGGGGCCCAAAACTGGACACAGTACTCCGGATGAGGCCTCACCAGTGTTGAATAGAGGGGAATGATCACGTCCCTCGATCTGCTCGCTATGCCCCTACTTATACATCCCAAAATGCCATTGGCCTTCTTGGCAACAAAGGCACAAAGGCACAAAGGCACCTTCGATCACCGCTTGCAGAGGCAATAAAGTCATTGTTGCTTCACATTCATGCATTCTTTATTCATTCATCACACAAATAGGGGGATGACTACCAAGGTAGCCCAGGAGGGGTGGTGGACGAGGGAAGGAAAATGCCACACAGCACTTTAAAAGTTTACAACTTTAAAATTTATTGAATGCCAGCTTTCTGTTTTTTGGGCAATCCTCTGTGGTGGAATGGCTGGTTGGCCGGAGGCCCCCCCACTGCGTTCTTGGGCGTCTGGGTGTGGAGGCTATGGAACTTGGGGAGGAGGGGGTTGGTTACACAGGGGCTGCAGTGGCAGTCTGTGCTCCAGCTGCCTTTGCTGCAGCTCAGCCATACACTGGAGCATACTGGTTTGATCCTCCAGCAGCCTCAGCATTGAATCCTGCCTCCTCTCATCACGCTGCCGCCACATTTGAGCTTCAGCCCTGTCTTCAGCCCGCCACTTACTCTCTTCAGCCCGCCACCTCTCCTCCCGGTCATTTTGTGCTTTCCTGCACTCTGACATTATTAGCCTCCACTCATTCATCTGTGCTCTGTCAGTGTGGGAGGACAGCATGAGCTCAGAGAAAATTTCATCACGAGTGCGTTTTTTTTTCTTTCTAATCTTCACTAGCCTCTGGGAAGGAGAAGATCCTGTGATCATTGAAACACATGCAGTTGGTGGAGAAAAAAGAAGGGACAGCGGTATTTAAGAAGACACATTTTATAAAACAGTGGCTACACTCTTTCAGGGTAAACCTTGCTGTTAACATTACATACATAGCACATGTGCTTTCGTTACAAGGTCGCATTTTGCTTCCCCCCACCGGGTGGCTACCCCCTCAACCTTCCCCTCTTCCCGTGGCTAACAGCGGGGAACATTTCTGTTCAGCCACAGGCAAACAGCCCAGCAGGAATGGGATCCTCTGAGTGTCCCCTGAAGAAAAGCACCCTATTTCAACCAGGTGACCATGAATGATATCTCACTCTCCTGAGGATAACACAGAGAGATAAAGAACGGATGTTGTTTGAACGCCAGCAAACATACACTGCAATGCTTTGTTGTACAATGATTCCCGAGTACGTGTTACTGGCCTGGAGTGGTAAAGTGTCCTACCATGAAGGACGCAATAAGGCTGCCGTCCCCAGAAACCTTTTGCAAAGGCTTTGGGAGTACATCCAGGAGAGCCCGAATGCCAGGGCAAATTAATCCTTTCACATGCTTGCTTTTAAACCACGTATAGTATTTTAAAAGTTACACTCACCGGAGGTCCCTTCTCTGCCTGCCGGGTCCAGAAGGCAGCCTCGGGTGGGTTCGGGGGGTACTGGTTCCAGGTCCAGGGTGAGAAACAGTTTCTGGCTGTTGGGAAAACCGGTTTCTCCGCTTGCTTGCTGTGAGCTACCTACAACCTCATCATCATCATCATCTTCTTCATCCCCAAACCCTGCTTCCGTGTTGCCTCCATCTCCATTGAAGGAGTCAAACAACACAGCTGGGGTAGTGGTGGCTGAACCCCCTAAAATGGCAGGCAGCTCATCATAGAAGCGGCATGTTTGGGGCTCTGACCCGGAGCGGCCGTTCGCCTCTCTGGTTTTCTGGTAGGCTTGCCTCAGCTCCTTAAGTTTCACGCGGCACTGCTTCGGGTCCCTGTTATGGCCTCTGTCCTTCATGCCTTGGGAGATTTTGACAAAGGTTTTGGCATTTCGAAAACTGGAACGGAGTTCTGATAGCACGGATTCCTCTCCACATACAGCGATCAGATCCCGTACCTCCCGTTCAGTCCATGCTGGAGCTCTTTTGCGATTCTGGGACTCCATCATGGTCACCTCTGCTAATGAGCTCTGCATTGCCACCTGCAGCTTGCCACGCTGGCCAAACAGGAAATGAGATTCAGTTTGCGTTTTTTTTCCTGTCTACCTGGCCAGTGCATCTGAGTTGAGAGTGCTGTCCAGAGCGGTCACAATGGAGCACTCTGGGATAGCTCCCAGAGGCCAATACTGTCGAATTGTGTCCCGTACCCCAAATTCCACCCGGCAAGGCCGATTTAAGCGCTAATCCACTTGTCAGGGGTGGAGTAAGGAAATCGATTTTAAGAGCCCTTTAAGTCGAAATAAAGGGCTTCATCGTGTGGATGGGTGCAGGTTTACATCGATTTAACGCTGCTAAATTCGACCTAAAGTCCTAGTGTAGACGAGGGCTCAGAGTAGCAGCCGTGTTAGTCTGTATTCGCAAAAAGAAAAGGAGGATTTATGGCACCTTAGAGACTAACAAATTTATTTGAGCATAAGCTTTCCGATGAAGTGAGCTGTAGCTCACGAAAGCTTATGCTCAAATAAATTTGTTAGTCTCTAAGGTGCCACAAGTACTCCTTTTCTATTTCCCCATGTTTATTCCCCCCCCCACTCCCCACTGTTCCTCAGACGTTCTTGTCAACCGCTGGAAATGGCCCACCTTGATTATCACTACAAAAGTCCCCCCCTCTCCCCCCCTCCACTCTCCTGCTGGTAATAGCTCACCTTAAGTGATCACTCTGGTTACAGTGTGTATGGTAACACCCATTGTTTCATGTTCTCTATGTATATAAATCTTCCCACTGTATTTTCCACTGAATGCATCCGATGAAGTGAACTGTAGCTCACGAAAGCTTATGCTCAAATAAATTGGTTAGTCTCTAAGGTGCCACAAGTACTCCTTTTCTTTTTGCGAATACAGACTAACACGGCTGCTACTCTGAAACCTGACATTTAAAACAAAAACCACTTGAAACTTGTATTTATGTATATAGGACTCTTTTCCTTGACGGCAGGAGGAAAGTTTTAAATCTACTCCTACTCTCCCACTCCTACAAAGAAGTTTTAGAAGGAGAAAAATATTGCTAGGGTGTTGTTTTTTGTTTTTAATTCTTCAGGTAGTCTAAGTGTTCTTTCACACAGTTAAAGGAACTGTTAATTCCAATCATTGCATAGCTTCTTGAGAGCTTCCTATCACAGTGCAATTGAGTTTGTTTCTGTATCATGTAACTTAACTGCCCTCCACTGGATGTAAAAGGCAAACACAAGTTTTGTATTGAAGTCTAAAAAGCACAGCCCGGTTCTGTCTCTCTGCCATCCTGCAGTCCACAGGTTAGTATAATTTGAGTTAGTAATTCTGAGCAAAGGAAGTCATCTGATGAAAATTCTCTCTTATTCTTCAGCAAAGTGATCATGATGCTGACTTTCTGTTCCTTGCCTTGTAGCCTCTCCCATCCTGTGTTCTCTGCAATGGCAGTTAGATAAATGAAACTATTGTCAGTGAAACAAATGTTACTCAGAGTGAGCATTTCTGTGGTGATATTGGAATGCTAAGTGCTCTCGCTCACACAAGCAGCAACCACTTTTCCAGGGCTTAGTTAAGACCAATTTCTCAGAGAGTCAGAGATAGAAGGTGCTAGTCACCTCGTTCTTCCATCAGTTATTGCTGACTGATATATTCTCAGCAGCAGCAGGAGACATTTTAGAGCTTCCACAATTCTTGCCCTTCTGCCCAATGGTTTTGGTGCCATGACTTTGAGAAATCTTTTGAGTTGTTCATTACCAATTTAACAACCTGTCCAGACCCAAGGTGAGAGATTCTCCTGAAAAAGTTGGCTATATCACTTAAACCCACACAAGGAGCTGTCATTCAAAGCTCTGCTTATGCTTTTTAAGGAGTCACTAAATAGCATGGTGATGTATGTGGTATAAGATGCCATATAGAAGAGAATCAACAGCATCTGAACTCATGTCTTAGTAGGTACACAGGCTGATGAAGGATTTTTCAGCTATTCCCCATCCCCTCTCCTCCCCCAGGATCTGTGTCACCTCTAACTTTTGCTATTCATCCTGCCCCGAGGTTAGCATGCATGCCTTCCACATGATGCATTTTGGGTGGGCTTCCACTCCGCGGGGCACAGAGTGAGTCTGCTTAGCCCTTCCAGTTGGTGGTTTCCTTTAGACACAGTGGCTCTGAACTGAAGACTGTCGTGTTCAATAAGGTTTAAGATCCCAGTTGCCTCAAGATTTATCTTTTCGTTTCTGGTGCAGTCCTTGATGGCTCAGAAACGCGACTCTTGTCTGATTGTCGCTCTCCATCAGAATCAGGGAGACAGCTAGTGGAATGGTGGGCAGAAATATCTGTTCTGCAGTCCCTGAGTCACAGGCAGCTGACACCTGGGTTTCCTGGACCAAGGGCCAAACCTTTCCAGTCCTTGCTCAGGAAAAACCCAACTGACCTCTAGGTTTATTTTGCCTGGATAAGGACTTCAGGATTTAACCTTTGGAACCTTAAACCAAGTGCTACATTGATTTAATTCCAATTTCAAATGAAAGGTTTTGCCTTGAGGAACAATGACTCTCAGAGCAGTGTTGGATTACAGGGTGAGTGGAGCAAGACCTGTTTTCTACTTTATTTTCAAGTAACTTCTGTCCTCATCAATTTTGTGTTGTCAATATTCAGAATCCTCATTCTAACTACAATCATGAAAACAATGCCAAATTATTGGGGGTATTGTGCGGGGGAGGGTGTCAGTGAGTCTTTCCTCCCCCTGCTCTACAGTCTGCAAACAGCATTCACCTTAACTACATGACTTTTTTTTTTTTTTGTAATTTATGGAGCATTACAGATCGTGCGGCCATAATACCAGCTGATGTAATGTGTAATAAATTTGAAATAACCAAACATTCATCATTTATTTTTCTCCTGATGTGACAACATGGAACATAAATTGAAAAGAAAGTTGCTTTAAAAGACAAAAAGCAAAGCGGAAGAAAAAGAAAAGAAAGAGAGAGAGAATGTTCTTGATGCCATAAATAAATCTGTCCAATTAATAACCTATCTGACCATTTTCCCCATTCACAACTGTGGTACACTCCATTTTAAAACATTTTGTTATTGTACAGTGCATCAAAGTAGGCAAAGAAATATTAGGGAATGTCACAAATGATTGCTCCAAACTGTATGTTTATGAAGAGTGTGCACCTGAGTTACTGGGCTGGCAAAGTTTGCTGCCACAGACTTAATGTCTGAACATCCTGATGAGAAAGCCCTGCCAGCTACACACGCCTCTCGTCAGATTGTCAGAGAGAAGCAACAGTTTGGGCTGAAGGCACAGCTGTTTGTTGTTCTTTGCTGGAGAAAACCTACAGAGTCATGACAGTCAGTGGGTCAAAAATCAATAACACATAAAGAAAATCTTACATGGTAACAATTATTCCCTCTTATACCAAGGACTAACAGTATAGAGATATATTAACAGAGATATACTTTATAATAAGGATAACTTTCCAACAGTAATCTAATCTTAGTACTATCATGTAATTGCTACAGTACAGTAAGTATATATATTATATTGTAAAACATGGTAGAAGACCACACACATGGTCAGGACAACCAGACCACAAACTGCTATATTTCAAAAGCCACATGATCAGTTTGAGAGGCCAGAACCTCAGCTGGTGTAAATTGTCATCACTCCATACACTCCATGAATTACAACGATTTACCCAAGCTCAGGATTTGACCCCAAACTCTTTGGTGCTAGTTTGAATTTGCAACCCTTTTGCCATCAATGATAGTTTCTTACAGTTAATAAAAATTAGTCCAATCATGGAGTGCAAAAGTTACAATAGGACGGTTGCCTGGCTTGCATTACCTATAAGGTGACCAGAGTCTACGGCAGCTGAGTGGCCTCTTTCTGGCTTTCCAATCACAAGGCTGTTCTGTGTTTTTTATATATATTCAACAAAGAAAAAAAATGGTTCTGAAGCAGAAGGGTGAACTTACCCTTTAAGCTCTTGATGTCTGTTTCTGTGCTTTTTGATTAAAGTTTACACCAGAAACTCAAATAGAAAAAAAAAAATCCATACAAACAATTCCCATCAGAAATGATGTAAAGTTCAATGTCTTGTCTCTGGCAAGAGATGAACTCAATTTTCACAAGCAAGACAAGTTACAGTTGCAATATAGTGTCTGATGCAATCACTGCGGTTGTGTATAACAGGGACATCTACTGGCAGAGAGAACAGAGCTAGGCCTTTAATTTACGGAGGGAAAGGGTTCTGTCATTGCATTAAAGAACGTCGGTTTCAATGACAGCAGGGGTGGGTTACTAAATTTGATGAGACATATGTGTGTGTGTGTATGAGACAGAGACTGACCCATCCCTAGGGTTCAATTAGGCCTCTACATGGTACAGCCTGGATTTAGATGCACTGCCGGAGCAATATTGGCTGGAGTTATTATTCCTGATGCATGAGCACTATTGCTTCTGAAGGTCAGGGAGGAGAATGGCGAGGACTGGGTCTTGAAACACATTTTATAAAGGTATTTCAGGAACTCTCTGGTGCCCTCTTTGACTGATGCAGCCAAGTCCACAGAGGAAGGAAACCGTGGCCACGTATCTCACCCACCTCAACATACCCGCTCTGGGGTCACTAGTGCTGCAGGCAGATCTAGCTGGTCCCCTGTGCCCCCATCCCCTTGTACACCCCATGCAACCAGCCAAATCATGCAAGAAGTAGGAGCTCCCCCTGCACGCTCTCCTCCCTTTAGCACAGCCATGCAAAGGATAGCATGTTTGATCCCTAGTGGGTACACACTGAGCATACACAAATAATAGACTCACTGGTTTGAATAGATTCAGAACTGTCCCCACCCTGAAACTGTAAATAAATGTCCTTACAGCTCTGGGACACCATGGGAAACAGAATTCTTGAAAGGCTTCGGGGCCAGGTTTGATTCAGGTTGGATAATCACTGAGAAGTTTGACTCTATCTCAGCTTCCGAGGGTGGAAATCAGGCTTCTTGTTTCTATGATCCATGAAGGAGCTGACTGTCTTCCCCCAGGTCTGCTTTGCCCATCACCTCCAGCTTCCCAGTAAACATTCACCTACCATTTATTCTTAGTACTTGAGTCTTATTTTCAAACCTAAGACACTGACTTACTTTCAAAATTAGGCAAAATGAGACTGTCCGTCCCTTGTAGCCATCTAACTAGTGTCTGTCGGAAAATGCACCCATCTCAGATATTCTAAGTAATAAGTCTTAAAAGCCTAATCAGTCACAGATCAAGCTATGCTCTTCTCCCTTAGCACACATGCTGTCTGTTGATGTTGTTGTGCCCCCTTGTTTCTGTCTAGCAGGTCTCCAGTGAGCAGCTTGTTCCTTGCTATTCTAACTTGTATTTGAACATATTCACAGCCAAATTAAAATCAGACCCCTTGCATACATGGATACAAGCCTCAGCATAGTTGGGTCTGCATCAGCTAGGGACTTTCCCTACTCCATGGGAATTCCCCAGGGGCTGGAACTAGCTGTTTTAAGGCCCCTTTATACTTATACAGCTGCTATAAATGGACCTTGAAGCAACTGTGAATCAGGCCTTCTGTCTTCAGCTGCTACAAGCTGGAGCCCCCTCTATTTAATGTTTCTGGTCGCTGCGTAAATAGAAGTGGGACCAACCTGTAATATTCCAAATCAAGTTTGGGCCTGGATTTCAAAGCTGTCCAAAGTTTGCATCTGGAGTTCTGTTTGATCCATAACAGAGAGAGGCCCTAACTGTGAAATATGGCTCTAGGTTCCAGTCCAGCTTTCTAAAATCCCATCCCCATGCAAAGGTTATGTGTGGTGGGTTTGGATTTCTTGAATGGCAACAGAAAGCAGGGATTCCAGGGAGACTACTCATGTCAGGAAGGAACTGCTACCTCCATGGCCCTCCCAGGAGGAGGGTTGGGAGTTCAAGAGGAGAGGGCAACTGGGGAGAGATAAGGGAAGTTTGGAAATGGAGAAACTGAGGTAAGGGGTTAGGAAGAGTCTGTTCAACACTAAGTGAGTGGTTGGAGGTTGCAATGAGAGAAACAGAGGCAAGGTTGGGATGCTGGATTGGGAAGGAGAGTTGGAAAGGGTCTGGGATGGTGGTGATTTTTGATGGATGCACTGGAGCCGAGATACCATTGTGACTGGCAACGTATAAAAACGTCAGACAGACATGTAGATTAACCTAGGTCCCATTTCATCATCATCCACCCCTGATTTATAAGAATGTGTTTGATGGTTGCTCTGTGGAATCAGTCTCTGGGTGTTTCTGAAGATAGCTACCAAAATTCTATGTGACCCTATCCCAGCAAGCAACATTCTTTCAAGGGACAGTGTTTAACACTCCAGAGGCTAGACACACAAGTGTGGGTTAGGCTTGCAAAAGAGATGAATAGTTCCTTTACAATGAAATAGTTCATTTAAAATATTTCTGCTGTAGATCTATTGATTTTCTCCCAATTTTTCACTCATTACTGCAGCAGTGTTTGTATCATGCTTCTTTATATCAGACACATATATGCTAGTGAAACACACAAGGAATAAAGTCCCAAAGTTATAACTAAGACACTGTGAAAAGACAGTCTTAAGAAACTGGACAGTACAGGTAGACGTGTCTACGAAACAAACGAGAAATCAGGGAGTTATACTATGGTGGAGGAAAAAATAAATATGAGACATAATTCAGTATGGAGAGACATTTGAGGATCATGCCTTGTGAAATAAATGTGATGCTCTTGAGAACAAGAGATCTCATTCTGCTCAATCTGCCTTGTGTACAGAACTAGGAAATAATGTTCAAGGTAGCGAGTCATTGCAAGATCTCGCAGTTCATCTGAAGATTGCTTGATACCAATAACAACAAAACTCTGGACAGAGAAAGTATCTTGTACAGGTAGGGTAGGGATACAGACTCAAATCAACAAGTACATATAAATATATAGAGATTGCTATATAAAGTAGAGGCATGATATGGGTCCTAGGTATCGTACAGACTACCTTTCTTTCTGTGCTTTGTTCTAACAATTAAGATCAGCTGGGGAACTCAAGGTGACAATCTCCCTCTTTCTCCAAATGAGAGATAACAGACATAGACAAGCTAGACAGACAGTGTCTTAGTTTGTTTATCTGGGGTCAGGACATTCTCAGTGGTGAGACTTTGACTCTGGAATTTGCTCCTCACCCTGATTTGATAGAGCTGAAGTGCCAAGAGTCATCAGATGCCACAAAAATATATTTTTTTTAAATCTCAAAACTGGTAGCTTTCTGCAAAAAAGTTTCAAGGGTTTTTTCCTTTTTGTTTTTGTTTTTTTAAAAGGCCATTTTTCATCTAAAAGAGTTTCAAACGAGATATGTTGGCCAGCTCTAATTAATATGCATACACACACTAATTTCATTGCCAAAAAGGTCCACTATATACTTGTGGGTTTACATTTTTTTATAGGTAAAATTCCCTTTAAGATATTTTAATAATTTACTCGGGGCGTGGGCACACATGAAGCGCTGCATCTGCACTGGTAGGGTTGCGCCACTGATGGAAGATGCTACCTAGGCCAATGGGAGAGCATCTTCGATCAGCATAGGTATTCCACCTCCCTGAGAGGTGGTAGCTATGATGACAGAAAAAGCCCTTCCATCCTGTCTACACCGGGAGTTAGGTCGGTATAAGTGTGTCACTCAGGGGTGCGGATTTTCCACACCCCTGAGCAACATAGTTGGTAGTGTAGACCAAGTTGGTAGTGTAGACATAAGTTGAGAGTGTAGACCAAGCCTCGGCCGCCATACCATATGGTTTATTTCAGCTCCCAAACACAACTGTCCTTAGATGCAGTTGAAGGGAAGAGGCACTTCACTGCGGCCTATTTTACACCTAAGCCGTCAGTTGACCTAGCTACGTCACTCCGGGGGGTGAAAAATTCATACTCCTGAGAGATGTAGTTAAGCTGACCTAAGCCCTGGCATAGACACTGCTTGGTCGACGGAAGAATTCTTGAGTCGACCTAACTACTGCCTCTCAAGTGGGTGGAAAACCCCTTCCATCTCTGTAGCAAGCATATACGCTGCAGCCCTGCCATTGTAGCACTTGTAGTGTAAATGTAACCTAAAAAGATAATTTCGCTGTGAGCTAACTGCAGATGGCTCACACCATATCTACACTACAGAACCAGCATAGCCCCCTAGTGTAGATGCAGTGCAAGCCAACAGGGGGAGTTCTTCTGCCAGCACAGTAATACCATCTCCCCCACACAATGTTAGCTAAGCCAGCCGGAGCACTCTTCTGTCACCATAGTTGCATCTAAGCTGTGGGTTTTATCGGCAGAGCTATGTCATCTATGAGGTGTGATTTTTATGCCTTGCCGACATAGCTATATGCCATCATAACTTTGTAGTATAGACCAGGCCTCAGGTGTGCTGGCCAGAAGCTCATCTTAGGGCCAAATTCTCAACACAGTTCCACTGAATTAAAAGAAAATCCACTTATTTACACCAGCTGAGAAACTGAGTTGAAATCCCGGCCTCACTGAAGTCTATAAGAATTTTGCTGTAGGCTTCAATGGGCCAGAATTTCTCTCCAGCTTTTAATATGTTGTGTAACAAGAGTTTATTGTGTGCTTTCCATGTAACAGACCTTAATGGACTGTTTGTCCTTGTTCCTCTGCTCTAACCAACAGACCATACTGATATCTTGGGTTTCAGTATTTGTAACAACTGTTGGCAGAGGGTATCTTGACCAATGTGAAACTGCCTTTCAGTAAATAAAATCTAAGGAAGCTGCACACACTCCTCCAAACTATTGAGAAAGACATTGGTCTAGAGTATACAGCAAGGTCCCAAAGGCTGATATTTTAAGAGGTACAAAGGGGCCATGCTGCTACACCATTTCAATGTCCCTGCAGTGTTTGCCAGAGAGGATATGCATTGTACATAGACAGTGGCATTGTCAGAAAGCATTTAAAAGCCAAAGTATAGCTAAGTAGTAGCCTTAGCCGATGTAAATGCTCTGCATATCACTTTAAGACAGAGTACATTGAAATTCTTTGGCACTCACAAATGTCTTCCTTGCAGAGGATACACAGAAGTGATACATATTATAATATTGCCAACTCTTGCAATGTTAGGGGTAGATCCTCTTAGCTGGTGTAAGTCATCGTAGCTCAACTAAAGTCAATGGAGCTATGCCAATTTACATCACCTGAGGATCTGCCTTGAAGTGTTTTATTTAAAGCCCCAACTGCTGGACTCATGAGACGATGAGAGCATCTCAGCTGGCATGTGTTTTGTTTTAAATTGTACATTTCTAACTCTTGTGGTTGAGGAGAAAAGCTTGAAAACATGGCCGAACGTAGCCGAAAGGCCCAAAGGAGATGAGGGAAGTAACAATTACCCCATTTTTTAAAAAAATCTTCTATATTGTTTTGTTTTCTTAAATGCTTGGGATGGCAACATTGATATTAGCTCATTTCTCAGTTGTATTCCACGTACATCAGTTTGCCACTCTTGTGACTGATGAACGAGCAGGGGTGTGTGCACATGGGTTTGCATGGGCAGAGTGCATATGCACAAGGGTATGGGGATAAAAAGACAGCTTAGAGCCACTTTTGCCATCTTTCGCTGCCCCGATGCATCTTACCAGCAGCATGCAAAAATAATTTTCTGTGTGAGCTTGGAGTAATTATAAACAATGCTTTGCACTTCTGTGGTGTTTTAGAGCCAAAGATCTTTAAACCCTTCACATTTCACCCTCACTACACACCTCTGAAACTGAGGCACAAAGGTGAAGTGACTTGCTTACAGTTGCTCATAGAAGAGGAAAGAATAAAACCCAGGAGTCCTAACTCCCAGTCTACAACCCCTGGTCCTTTATATGTAAAGGCATAATTACTTCATTAGAGACTATTGGAGGAGTTTATTTGACTTACAAAACACTCTAAGTGCTCAGATAGCAGGTTATACCTGGAATTTAAAGGCTATTTGGACATTTGATTTCATGATTCATTTAAAATGATCTAAAATGTTGCTTCGATGCACCCACTTTGCATCCAATGACTGCACAGTAAGTGGAATTATATTCAGCATGTCACACTTCAGTGGACAGAGACGGTTTGTAAAGGCTGATAAGCCTTGCTAGGGTTTGCAACTTTGTATGAACTTCAGAGATAAATGCTGCATTCATGAAATGCCACATACTGTTGGAATGCTGGTTCAAGTGTGACAAAGATTAGGGTTAATGTATCGGCTTGTAGGTATGTTGTGCAGTAAATTACAGCCATTATACGCATACTTTTGCTCTGAAAAATGTTTTATATCTAGTAATAATTCCTGTAGTACAGTAAGCAAGCATCTAATAGAGCTAATGGGTTGGATTTAAATTAATGAAGCATGCATGATGTGACTAGGATTCTATATGGCCATTTCTGGAAGTATTTATCAATATTTGCTTGAGATTTTTATGCACACTGCACCTGGTACGGCTAGGATAGCGGGTTCATGGACACATCCGAAGAGGGATACGAGTCCAAAAAGTTTTAATCTCTCTAAATTTTAACAAAGAAATTACAATCCAGTTTATTGGCTAATTTACGAATTGTAACCGTTAGTTTTTAGTGATTAGATGCAATTTCTACAACTCTGTCCTGTATGCAGATAAAAGCAAACTGTGATGATTATAAAGTGCAGGGTTTCTTTACATTTATTTGTATGACTGAGCTGAATGAAAGTTTTGCCCTTGGTAATTAATATTGGAATAATTGTGAATGGGAATGTGATGCAGATTTGTTTGAGAGAGTGTTGTCTTGCACTTAGAATTGGGGATCCCAGGGACAAGATTCCTGGGTTCTATTCTTTGCTTCAATCACAGAGTGATTTTAAGCAAGTCCCAAAGTGTCTGGATCTCATCTTATGGAACTGTAAAATTGGGGCAATACCTACCTATTTTAAATGGGTATCAAAATGCTAATTAATGTTTGGTTAAACACAAAGCTCTTTGGACTATTTAGATGCAACTAGGTTATTAATAATCATTAATGTATTACTATTCTTAACATTTAAAACAAACGAAAAAAACCCACAGCCTGACACTGGGATATGGAAGTTTCTAAGGAATTGGATCCAATCTGACCCAGGGAGATAATGATACCATCTAACGGGGGTTAAGTGGTTTATCTGAAATGAGCTGGGGGTGCTCCGAGTCCTTTACTATAGGAAGCTCGGTGCCTTGCAAAGCCACTACCACAACTGGTACCAGTTGGCCCCATCAAAGGCTATTATCAGCAGAGAGGCCAAAGACTGAATGGGTCATGGGCCAGGGAAATAGATCTAACTGGGCTAAAGTACATTATTATGGTGTAGAAGGAGCTTGCACTGTCGGCGTCTGTGATGTACCTGTCTACAGAGGAACTTCCATCTCCAGAGCGGTCAGTCTGGTAACTTCCACCAGTGCTAAATTAACTGTAGAAGAGAAAAAAGTGAGAGAGAATGCGAGGACCCACCACCTCTCCCCCATCCTCTTTCACAGGGAGTAGACACAAGCAGTCTCTGCACCGCGCAGAGCTTGGGGAAGGCTGTTGTGAGCAGCAGCTGAGCAGCCATGCAAGAGATGGAGAGCTTCCTGCTTTCCCCTCCACTCCTTCATGATCACAAACAGGGCCAGTGGTTCCTCCCTAGAGCTGGCTGAATAATGCAGTAAAAACAATATTGAACATCACGTTGAGTAATAAACTGAGCACCAGGCAAGTTCAAAATAACACAGCACCCCATTCCACTCTTGCAACCCCCCTCCCTCCCCCGACAGACAGACCCAGCAAGCCAGCCTTAGCCCATTAAACAAATCAGTCAATAAACCGATCAGTCAATGTGGGGCCTTCAGTTCATGGAAATTGTCTGGCTGTGGTTTTGTATTACTAAATGTCTGTGTAAATAGTAGCACTTTGATTGACTTGTCATCTCTTACAAACTGAGAGTATTGTGGCCTGTGAAAGCTTCTGTGTTTGAAAGATCCCCTACCTCAGGGGTGGCCAACCTGAACCTGAGAAGGAGCCAGAATTTACTGATGTACATAGCCAAAGAGCCACAGTAATAAGTCAGCAGCCCCCCATCAGCTCTCCCCCACCCCACTCCCAGTGCCTCCCACCCATCGATCAGCGCCTCCTACCCTCCCACCGATCAGCTGTTTCATGGCATTCAGGAGGTTTGGGATGGGGGAGGAGTGAGGGTACAGCAGGCTCAGGGGAGGGGGCGGGAAGGGGTGGAGTGGAGTGGGGGCAGGGCCTGTGGCAGAGCCAGGGGTTGAGCAGTGAGCACCCCCTGGCCCATTGGAAAGTTGGCGCCTGTCGCTCCAGCCCCGGAGTCGGTGCCTGTACAAGGAGCCGCATATTAACTTCTGCAGAGCCGCATGCGGCTCCGGAGCAACAGGTTGGCCACCCCGCCCTACCTTATTCACTGGGCATCCAGGATGTGAAGTGTGTGAAATTCACAGCTTGCTCCTTTCCTAATTTGTGAGCAGAGCCCAATAGACATTTACACTCCAGCATTCCCAGCCACAAGAAATTACAGGCGGACAAAGCTTGGCACAACAGTAGGCACATAAGTGGTGCAGTCTTCAAAAATTCAAGCCCTTGATCTTAATCTGAAGACACCTGGCCTATAGAAATATAAAGCTTAGAATCTTGCAGTCATGCAACTCTTGGGTGAATGACACGTTACTAGAGCTGGAAAAAATTGTTTTGGCAAAGAGTTCGCTGAAAAATTCAGTTTCCGGTGGACCAGAACAGTTTGTGAACGTGGGTCATATTCAGTGACTCGTATTGGTCAGGAAAAAGAATGGGGGAAAAAATCCAAAAAAACCTCTTTCATTTTGACATTTTTGAAATGAAAAATTTAAACTTTTCATTGAGAAACATTTATTTCAAAATCTAGGTAGATTTAAAGTTTAAAAACACTGGATTTTTTTTAAAGGCTTTGTTCAACCCAAATTTATTTATTGTTTCTGCAGGAAAAAACAGAAAAGAACTCATCTCAGACTGACCCCAAACATTTTTTTTTCAGCTTTTTCAGTTTGACCACTGAACCAAATAATTGATTATTTGCCCAGCTCTATTTATCACCTTGGGATTACCCAAATGCATCCCAATTAAGCAGCTTTTTCCCCCTGCTATTGTCCCTATCAAGCAGCATTTATTGCCATTCACTATTCAGCTAAGGTTCTAGAGGATGTAAAAATACAGGGGCCATCCTGAGTCAGTGGAGCATGATGGATTCAGTGGAGTATTAGAGACATTTGGATGCAATGATGTGGCCTGATCATGTTCTAAGCAGTTATGTTGCCGGTTTTTTGGAAAAGATACCATGTGTTCCTGATCTAAACTATGTACAGTTTGGCTGGATACCACAGTGATGGGAGCCTTATAAATATGTGCAGTAATAATAAGAGAAGCAGCCCAGTGAAGCTCTAAAGATATTTCATAGCCCTCAATGGTGCTTTTTTATGTTCCCGTGCATTATACTGTAATAACTTTTTGCTAACATGAAACAGATATTTGAGACTTTTATAATGTAGAAGTCAGCACCACCAAGGGCTTAATTATATAATGAAACATCCTCAAAGCCCTCACATTAGATCACTGATGCTTAGTGGAAGAGGCATTACCTAGCAACAGTCACTAACAAATTGCAGGAAAAAATAATAGAGATTATATGTTACGTGACTCTACCTAGTCAAAATGGATGGCAAGATGTGTTTGCCCTTTTGTTTTGTGTGGGAAAGCTATTGTTTATAGACATAGAGTAGAACTGAGGAACTTCAGAGAGAACAAGCCTTCTGATCTTTCATTAAAAAAAGTAGTCTTTAGAAGAAGTCAAGAAGATCAGGATAGACTCACACTAATCTGTCTAGAGAGATATCAGAGTATTAAGGTGCAGTTATGATTAGAGGAAAAATATGGCCTCTTTCTCTGAAGAACTGCTCCCTGTGTATCATCAAGTCATGCATGCTTAGTTAGAAGGAAGGTCCACTGGTTGGGGTGCTCTGGAGTTCAATTTCCTGCTCTGCCCCAGACTTCATGTGTGATATTGGACAAGTAACTTAGGCCCAGCTCCTCAAAGGTACTTATCTGGCTCCTATTACCACAGTAGCTGAGCACCACATGAATTTTAATATATTTGCCCTCCCTACAACTCTGCGCAGTAGGGAAATATTTGCCCCCAATTTACAACTGGGGAACTGAGCCACAGCTCCGCAGAGGTATTCAGGCACTTAACTCCCATAGATTTCAATAGAAGTTGGAAGCATAAATACCTTTGAGGATCTGGGCCATAGTGACTAAGAAGTCTAGATACATTTGAAGATCTCAGCCTAATTCCTACTGAAGAGCTGGTATTGGGGTTAGATTTACAAAGGGATTGTAGGAGTTGCAACACCTAATTCGTACATGACTTGCCACCCAGTGGTAATGGGGGCCAAAGAAGTCCCTAAGAAAGAGAGTTTATCACACACAACCCTACAGAGCAAACACAGGTAGGGGGGGGAGAATTAGGCTGTTTTCTGAATCATGCATCATTAACAAGTGGTTAGTTAAGTTCTCACGCCAGCATCTTTAGAGCCAGTTAAATAAAATGAGTCAAAGCATGGATCTGACAAATTTAAAAATATTTTTCCTTTACATGTTGAATAAACTATTCAACTTTTTGGTTTTTCGTTCAGCTTTAAGTATTGGCAACAATGTAAAGAGTCAGAAAGAACATAGCTAGGTATAGAGTTGGCAGTGGGAGTTTGAAATTCCCCATCCTTAGGGTTAAAAATCATAATCTTTTGACTTAGAAACTGAGCCCGCTATCCGTGGAAGCTGCTGGAAGACAGCATGTGGGGAACCTCAGGCCATCATTTCTTGAAGTCACTTTTCTGACTATACCTGCTGCTGGCTACTTTTGTAGGAAACCTTGTATAATAGGATTATTATAATTGAGGCAGAAATTGTACGTGGGTACAGTATATTTGTTGTATTGAAGATAATATGGCTGGTATTACTAACAAAAGGAAAAGCAACAGAATAGAGGAATGTCCTTTATTCAGAAAAATGTGTCTGAACAGAGAGAGGAGGGACATGTTTGTGGCTTTACAAAAATAAAGGTGTTGAGGCCTGGTGATTTAAGAGGGCTGTGCAGATAAATAAGTAAAGGTTTATTGGGTACCCCATGCAATGCCTGAGAAGTCAGGTTAGGCACAGAGAGGCTCTGCAGAGCTGGTGAATGGGGAAGGAATTCTCTCCCCTGGCTATAGAGCTATTTTGTGATCATACAGCCATGCTGCTGCACAGCCCCCGACAGCTCCTGCTCCCCCATTCCTCAGTGGGCCAAGTCAGATGGTTCCATCTAGCAGCAGATCCTCTTATCTGTGTCTGCTCCCCCTGGCCAGTCCCACCCCCAAAACCTTGCTTTGTGGACGCACACAAGGAACCCCACAATGCTCATCTCCATGACATTCAGTTAGGATGGGACACTGCCAAGCCTTTCACCCTCCAGTTCACTGGAACTGCCCCAGTTCCATTGTGACTGGGGGCCTCCCAGGCCATAGAGGGAGCGGCAGGATTTTCACTTTAGACCTAGTATAGACTAGGAGAAAAGGGGCATTATTTCTAATTCAGTTAGTTTAATAATTCAACTGAAAACCCCACATGCATAGTTTAACACTTTTAGCTTGATTTTAGCCAGTCAAATTATAGCCCAGTTTAGACAAGGCCACAGATTGCTCTCAGTAAAGATTTGCACCTTGTGCTAATATTGTCCTCTTCATTTCAGGCTCACTAGTCCCCCGCACCCTTACTTAGGTCAAATTCCCCCACACACACACTCACACACACACATATAGTAGGGTACCACTCACTCTGAGTGAGGGTGGCACATCTGGACTCAATGACTAGCTTATGAGAGAGAATGTACACGCTGAAATTGCATATCAAGCAGCCAGCAGGATGGTTTGCCTGCTGCTACTGCAGGGTACCACGGGCTCCTTATTTCAAGAGTATTGCTAAGTTACAACAAAAAGGATTTGCCGCATAAGCAATGTAGTTTGGCACCAGAAAGGGGTCTCCCTCCCCTCCTCTTTTCATGTTTTGTACAAAATTCGCTCCTCTTAACACTTCTGGTCCCCCCCCCCCAAATAATAAAAGAAGTGAATCTGATGTCTCCCGCCGATGGCTTTCTAACCTTCCAAAGCATGTGTTTATCAAGAGTTTCGGCTATCCAAAATAGTTTTGACCCAAGGTTACCATGCAGGCTCAGGCTGTTTCAAAGCAGGTTAAATGGATGATAAGCAAACATTTCATTAAAGAATCTCGGTTTGGTGGAAGGCCGTTCCAATCCCCGAGAAAGATTTTCAGCATATCCTCCAGAGCAGGGTGGGGCTTCAGACCGAGAGGGTTCATTCAATCAGAGCCCAGCTGTCACTTAACAAATATCTTCGCTGACTGCACCTTGCATCATCAAATTCGCAGGACTTTGGTGAGCTGGAGTCTACAGAACAGTGGGCGATTCTGCGCTAGGTGATGCCTCATCAGCGTTGAGATTTTAAGTCTTAATGGAAAACGCTCACTTCTTGTTCAACACCCTGCCCTCCACCTCCTGGGGTTTCTATGAGGGTGGAGGAGTGGGGACAGAAAAGGGCAGGGGAATTCAGTAATCGAGTTGGAAGTCCTTTGGAAAGAGCACCTCCTCTCCCCTCACTCCTGTGGGTATTTCTGAGTTCATTGTCCCCCAGGGCTTCAAACAGCAGCAGCAGCCCGAGTGAGAAACCCCAGTGTTTGTGTTGCTGGCAGGGAGGTTAACAGAGGGCAGGAAAATAATCAGATGGGATTTCTAATCTACTGCCAGCTGAAGCCAGGATCTGTTCAAAGAGCACCATGCCACACTAGTTGTGTTGTTGTTGTGTTGGGCTCCCTGCTTGTTTTGTGGGGTCAGTAACCCACCTCAGCCCAGGAGCCAGACTCCCTCTCTCACAGGATTCTAATGGTCATGAAAGGCATTTTCATTCTACATGTGGAGTACAATGAAAGCAGATATGACACAGTCCTAGCTGCAAAACAGGGGTCACATATTACACAGGCACATGACTCTCCCCAGACAGCTTGCTTCTCTGCCTCCCAGCTCAATGCCGCATTGCTAATTTAACCCTATAACAGCAGCATTTTCCAGACTGCCAACTATATTAATGGTTGGGAGGAAAGAGGGATGCAGCTCTCTTACATTTGCTACTACGTACGCCATGCCTCCGCACTCCCAGCCCCCTTTCACACCTATACGGTAAGTGCTCTCCATACAGGTGCTTATGTACCACAGTGGCCAGAGATTAACAGATAATGGCAATGAAAGGCCTGGATTGCAATTTACATTATAATATCAGATTTTTACACGCTCATAACTTTCGAAAAATCTCCTCTTGGGTAAAATTTTCCACACTGGATCAGAATCCAAAAGGGGAACGACCTGGCTTCACTGGTGACAATGTTATGTTAAAAGAAAAGGAGTACTTGTGGCACCTTAGAGACTAACCAATTTATTTGAGCATGAGCTTTTGTGAGCTACAGCTCACTTCATCGGATGCATACTGTGGAAACTGCAGAAGACATTATATACACAGAGACCATGAAACAATACCTCCTCCCACCCCACTCTCCTGCTGGTAATAGCTTATCTAAAGTGATCATCAAGTTGGGCCATTTCCAGCACAAATCCAGGTTTTCTCACCCTCCGCCCCCCCACACACAAACATACTCTCCTGCTGTTATGTTATGTTATTGTCAGCGAAGCTCCTTTCATTACATACCTTGGTCGGAAGCTACAATAGGATCAGAGCAGATATCCTCACAGTTGCAGGCCTACGGTATTGACATGCTGATGTCTGACAAACTGTTGACCTTCTGCCTCATTTCCATCCATAATGATTATCCCCTTATAATCAATGCCTCTGATTCTTTGGCCCGAATTATGCATGGTTTCAGGGGTGCCTCCAGAAAGTGGCACGTATAGTACCTAATCCCATCTACTATGACTGGTATTAGTCTAGACGTACTCACCCTTTTTTTAATGGTGTACAAAAATAAGTCTAATTATGCTTTGCTAAGTACGAAGTGTCCTTCTATTTCACAGATGTTTGGGCCCTACTTTGACCTAACACTGAGTATTTCAAGTAAACTGCCAGCAGCCCCGTCAAATTGTTGTGGGTAATTTGGAATCTGAAATGTGTTAAATTATTCAAAGGGCTGAATAAGCATAAACAGGCAGTACAATGGGAGAGATATGCATACCGAGCGATGTTAGTATGACATTTAATACATCATATTAGCACTCCAGTTAGTACAAAGAGCTCGGTGCTCAGCACAGCACCCTGTGTGTACACAAACAGAAGCCAATAAAGCAGCAATCTCCCACTGCCGCTCCATGTTAACAATTTCCCTGGGAAAGAGTCAGGCCTGACTTGGTCTGTTTGTGACGGAAGCGCAAGTTCAAGATGAAGGTTGGGACACTAAGCTATGTTCTACAATGAGCCTGATTCCAATCTCACCTCCGCTAGTTTTGCACCAGCCTCACTCCTTTGACTTCAGTGGAATTGTAACGATGCTGGTTCTGGTGGGACCCAACTGAGAGTGCCAATTCAGGGCAAATTGCTTAAAGCAGGGCAGTTACACCCCAAGGTGGGGATTTTCCACCTCTAAGGCAAACCAAAGCAACCAGACAGAGAGGACTTTGGTCTCACCCCACTGGCTAACCACAAGTCACAAAGCAATTCCCTTAGACGCTCCAGTTTCCCAGTATCTCCACCAGTGCCACTCATTTTGGGGATACAGAGTTATGAAAATCAATACCCCAGTAAAAGAAAAAAGGTTCTCTCGATCCCAAAGGATCAAGCCCCAGACCCAGGTCAATATACAAATCAGATCTTACCTACAAATCACGCTATTGCCAGTCCTTTAGAATCTAAAATCCAAAGGTTTATTCATAAAAGGAAAGAAATATAGATGAGAGCTAGAATTGGTTAAGTGGAATCAATTACATACAGTAATGGCAAAGTTCTTGGTTCAGGCTTGCAGCAGTGATAGAATAAACTGCAGGTTCAAATCAAGTCTCTGGAGTACATCCCCAGCTAGGATGGGTCTTTCAGTCCTTCGTTCAAAGCTTCAGTGTAGCAAAGTCCCTCCAGAGGTAAGAAGCAGGATTGAAGACAAGATGGAGGAGCTGCAGCAGCTTTTTATATTCTCTTGCCATGTGGTCTGTCTTTCTTTGTCCCAAAGACAAGCTGTCCCTCACATGGCCTGGAAAAACCTCAGAGTTCTGTCCATAGGCATGTCCTTGCATACCTTGCTGAGTCATAAGGCGAGTCTGCCTTCTCTCAGTGGGTCAGTTGTGTAGCTGATGGTCCTTAATGGGCCATCAAGCAGGCGAGGAAGAGCTGATACCAACATTTCTGGAGTGTTCCCCAGAAGCATAGCACAAGTTTGAAATACAGACAATATAGAGCCAATATTCATAACTTTAACTATAAAAATGATACACACACATAGACAGCACAATCATAACCAGCAAACCATAACCTCGTCTTAGACACCTTATTTGACCCCCTTATACAAGATTTGGTGCCACTACAGGACTTTGGTTGCAACAATGATCTATATGGTTCCATCTTAGGTCAATAACCTCACAGGAGTTATTCCTGATTTTGATCAGCATTGCAAGCAGGATCCGAACCTGACCCAAAGTGTTCAAGTAGCAAAACCTAGGACTGGAGCTACACCTGTGATTCCTTGATAGCTGAAACAATGTGGGGCACAATACATGTTGAATTGTAACACATGTCCATTTCAGAGGTACATATATACAGCTATTTCCAAGTAAAAGCGAACATTAATACAAGACAAAACCTGCTTCTTACCTATACAGTGGAAACAGTCCATTATTTCTTGTCCTTAGGAACAAAGGGTATTTTCAGAGGTTTTTTTAAAATCTAAAGGGATTACACTTCAGGGAATGAATGAGATGCTTCTTTGGTTAGGGCTTCATGATGGCTCATTGCAAGGGGGAGAAGGGTGACCCTTTCTTGTTTGAAAGCTTTTCCCAGTCCAGGAAAATCTGCAATTTGGAGACGTTTGGGCCTGGCAGACCAATCTTTGTTGCTTGGTTTGTCAATGAAAATAAAAATACTTTAAAAAAATCCATAGCGTGAGCTCATAGTGAATAAATGGAATGATCTCTCCAGGGAGCAGATAGAAGCCCCCTTGCTAGAGCTATTCAAAAGTAGACTGGACAAAGCACTCATGGATGTGAAGATGCTGTAAGGAACATGCCTGCATTGGCAAGGGATGGACTGGTTGACCTAAAAGGCCTTTCCCTTTTCTTTTTTCCATGATTCTAAATAGCAGACGTAGAATTATTTTCTGTCTGTCTGAGTTTAAATGGTTCTGAAGTTAGCTTGCTGGCTGCTATATCCCTTTAAAATAGTGTCACCATTTTCTTTAATAGTTTTTTTTTTAAATAATCTATTGCTTATACTGCTTTCTTAGACAGCTGGAAGAGACTTTGGTATATTTCATCCACTCCTTTGGGACAAATGTTTTTCAATGTATTTCTTGGCTCTCCTTTTCCTTGTTCCTGCACTCGATTTAATAATCTTGCATAGACACCTACAGCTCCATGCAGAGCGCTTGTAAGTTTTGTTGTCACTGATCGTTAGTGATAGTGTAAGAAGCAAATGGTTAGAAAAATCTCATGGAGCCAATTTTTGTTGCTTATAGACATGACTGAAAAGTAAAACTATAGGGCCATTAACATAACTTCGCTGACCAAAATTGATATGGGAAAATACAATGTTGATGGATATTTGTGCAGTAAGCATTTTAGGGAATGGGTTTTCCCATGGAAATAGCTAAGCTTAATTGATTGCTGGAGAATATTCATGGACAGCCAAGTTTGAATTCATAATCAAGAATATTCATTCCAGAAACATCATTCTCAGCAATATATTTATCCAGTCAGGGAACAGAAACAAAACCATGACCTCCATGTCCAGTCAAAGCAGACACATTCTGGAATATCCAGAACTATTTGCAAAAGTAGAATAGTGAATCAATTTCCATATGTCACAATCTGCATGAACAGAAAAAGAGGGCCCATCCAGTCCTCTCAATCTGTTCCTTTGCCCTTTTGTCATTTTTGGCTTCCATTATTCTTCCTGGTCTGGAAAGGATCTTCCCTCTTACCTCTTTACACCCCTTAGATGGCAGTCAGGAAGAAAGAGAAGGACTAGCAGGTGCATTGTAGATAGCAGGGCCCCATGTTGAGGAAGACCCTATCTCATGTCATTAGACAACAGAAGCTGTGATAGTCTGGGAGACAGAGAGAACAAGGACCATCCATGTCCTTGAGACTCAATTTTAAAAATATATTTATATCCATGATAACACAGTCCCTTTCTCTTCTCTGCCACCACAGTCAAGCCCTATGGTAATGGGACAGTGGAATGTACACTGATCCATACTATAAATCTAACAGGACACTACCCAATGCATTTGGACAGCAGCAGAGTCAACACCCATGTTAAATTCAGGAATTGCTTCAAAAATGGGAGCACACACTTATGAATCCAGCTCCCCATTCAGGTATAGGTTCTAGAGTCCATTTTACTCACTGACACGATATCAAGCACTTTTTTTCTGCTTACACATTGGATTTATATGTAAATGCAGATTAGATCATTTTAAAACACTTTTCAGCTACCAACTAAACCATGTCAACTGATGAATTCTAAAGATGACAACCCTACAAATGGCTTTATTGGGGAAAATTAATTTAACGTGAAGAACTGTTACGATTTTATGAAGTTTAAGAAGAAATGTGGGGTGGGGAGAGGGGACATACTTCAAAGTGGTCTCATCCCCCAAAGGGATACAACTCAGATTTGGAATTAATGGGCTATATTTTCTTACTGCTGATGGTTTCTGGAGTCTTCTCACTAGCCCAAGGAAGTGATAAGTCAGAAGGAACTGGTTTGAGATGTTAAACACTGTACTGGACAAGCCTTGTGTCTCTGCTTGTCCATGTTGTGACTATGATCTTGTTGTGCCTAGTGGGTTTTTTCACAACTGCATCTGCAGGAAATTTGTCTGGGGCTTTCTTTTAAATAGGCTGAGGAGTTTTGTGACTGCAAAGGAAAAAAATAGAAAAGCAACCAAATACTTTTTGTAGGTCATTATTTGTCATAAAAATGAATCCATTTGTGGCATTTTTAGTCATGCTACATGAAGTGGGAGTGAAGGAAAATAAGCCCCAAAGCTAATAAATTGAGTAACTTTCCCTTTTCTTTTTTCCTGTTTTTACTGACATGGCAGATTTTGCACGGTTAGTTTTCTCTGCAGTAATGCAGCTGCAGTTATTTTAATTTTATTTTACGTAAATTGCCATAGTAGCTATCACGGATTCCCATCCATCCATCACATTGTAGCCTAGAACACTGAAGGAGAGATCTATAGAAATAACCAAAGCTGGGTCAAAAATGGGGGGAAGGGGGAGGATTTATGAAAAGTTTTTAAAATTCAAAGTTGTTTTTATTGCATAGGTTTTGAAAAGGAATAGCTTTTTATGTCTTTGAAATTTTTCAGGTTTCAAAGTTTTCTTTTATGATTTTTTTCCCAGTTTTGCACCCCACCCCATGCCCCATAAGTGAATGAGAGCCAAAAGCCTGGCTCATTGTATCTGTGCAGTAAGCAATAATTACCTTTAAAGATATTTACAGAATTAGGCAATGCAGTCTAAATAAACCCTTCCTTGAACAAAAATCTGTTAGGTTTAGTGGGCTGTCCCTGGGATTTTTCATAAGTGCATACAAAATTACAATATTTTATTTCAGACCCATCAGTAGTTTACCACCATTAACCTCAGAGCTCTCATCTGAAACAAACCACTTTTTTTTTCTTTTTTACACTTTGAATGTTGTCTATATGAGTAGAGTGGGCTGGGAATTTTTCAATTAAATATTTCTCGTCTGTTGCAACCAAAACTTTTCCTGGGAAAGGGTTGGTTTTGATGAATTTTTCAACTCCAAAAAAAGTTAACAAAATATTCCATTGACATTTTCTAAACAAAAGATTCTGGCTCAAAGGGACATTTAATTTAGAAACTTAAACTAATTAGAGGGGTTTTTTAAAAAAAAAATGGCAAATTCAAAATGAAATATTCTGAAATGGAAACATTTTGATTGTCCTGAACTGATTTTTTCTTCTTTTTTTTTGGGGGGGGGGGGGAAGGGCAGGGGTAGGTTCATGAAAATTTTTGAGATTTTGATTTTTCATCCTAAACTAGGATGTGAACTTTTTTTTTTTTTAAATCTAAGATTTTCACAGGAGGGGAAAGCTGTTTCCCACCAGGTCTATACACATGTGCTTATGGCTGAGAGTTCGCCTGCATCCAGATAGCCAACGCCCAGACATGCAAAGATCTGTGAGGGCACAAAAAGGGCCATGCCTGCCACTGCAGCACAACCAATTCATTTGCAACACTGTGCTGATCTGCTGCCAGGGATTTAAATGTGAAGTTCTCCAATGCTTGGGGATGTTCAGATCTTCGATATGGTCTTAAGATAAGATCCATCTGGAACCAGAACTTTTTTTTTAAAAAAAGTGTCACCGATGGCCTATTCCTAGGTGGAGCTGGTGAGGGGCAAACTGCAGACTATCCAAGGTTCGATTCAAATAAGCAGCCAAATGTTTGGAAGCTCCAGCAAAGCTTATCTGAGTTGTCTTACCTGCATGGCAATCATGGGACATGGTGTCAGGTATATTGTCAGGTATGTTGATATACCTGAGCTAGCGTTAATCTAGCCAGTTCAGGTCCTGGAGCAGTGAAGCTGTCGCAACACAAGCTTCAGTAGCCCAGAACCCAGGTAATCACTCACAGGACTGCCCTGCAGTGAAGTCCATTGTGCTGTTCCTTCACTGCTCCAATACCTGAGCTAGCGAGCTTAACGCTAGTTGGGTGTATCTACAGTAGTTGCAAATGGATCCCAGGATTGGCGTGTAGACATACGCTTTGTCTAGGGATAGGCATGATTGTCTTATGAGAACCTGTTTTGTTGCAGAAAAAGGAGCAATGGTCTCAAGTTGCAGTGGGGGAGGTTTAGGTTGGATATTAGGAAAAACGTTTTTATTGGGAGGGTGGTGAAGCACTGGAATGTGTTACCTAGGGAAGTGGGGGAATCTTCTTCCCTTGAGGTTTTTAAGGTCAGGCTTGATAAAGCCCTGGTTGGGATGATTTAGTTGGGGATTGGTCCTGCTTTGAGCAGGGGATTGGACTAGATGACCTCCTGAGGTCCCTTCCAACCCGGATATTCTATGGTTCCCAGGACTTGCTAGCACTTTCTGGATCAAACCATAAAAATAGCTTTTCTGTATTTTACTTATTTCTGCTTTTGGCCAAAAAATAAAGAAAGTTTGAGGGTAAATGGAAATCATCATTTCCATTTTCTGTTTAATATAGAATTAACTAGGTTTTTTCAATTACAAAAATCATTTTGGGGCTGGTGCAGGTAATTTTGTATTGTACCCGAACCCGCTATCACATCTTCCATTTAATTTAAACCTAAGTCTCTGGGGATCAGAGGCTAATACAGGAATCAGCTCAGCCACATAACACATGAAAATATCAGTATCTCTACCTATCTTTACAGTTGACAACAAAGGGCAAAATTATTTACCCAGTTTGGATGTTCCATAGCGCCCTTCCCTGTGGTGCCTAAGTAGTGAAGCCATCAGTCATACTTCAGCCTACAAAGTGAGATCAGAAGCCCTGCACCACATTTTCCAATTTTAATCCTTAAACGTTATCTAAAAAGAGCATAAACGACAATATTACTTTTCATTAACACAGAGAATCTCAAAGTAGTTTACAAACATTAAACAAGCAACATCCCTCTGAGGTAGGCAAGTATGTATGTTTTATCATTATCCCCATTTCACAGACGGAGAAAGTGAGGCAGAAATATATTAAGCAATTTATCAATATCATGCAGGAGATCCATAGCAGAGCACAACTAGCACCCAGAGTTTCTGACTTGCAGTTGTATGTTCTAGCCCCTAAACCACTCTCCAACAAACTGAGTCACACCTTGAAGTCCTTACTCAGCAGTTCATTGGCTTCAATGAGAGTTTGCTCAAGTGAGAGCGGAGTAAAGACTTGGGTCTATTATTTTAGAAGCATGGACAGACGCCATTGTGCGTGTACATGCCCAATGTGAGTGTGCACTTCAGGTTTTCTGTGTCTGCAGATGGGTGTGTGCATACCCAAATCACCTATTTGCACAGGTTCATTAAATGACCCAGATGAAAAATCTACTGATGCTTTTGCAAATTGGGCCTGATAATGCAGGATTTGGATATGAATGTCATAGGTTGAGGGATGAGCACGGAGTTAGAAGGATTCAGGAGGTCCCAGGTTCTAATCCGGGATGCGTCACTGGCTAACCGTGTGGCCTTGTGCTACTCACTTCACTTCTCTACCTGTAAACTGGGGGTGCAATTGGGTCAGAATTTCATTGTGGAAGAAAATCAGAGAAGAGGTCCCATATTGCCATTTTCTGAATGAAACATTCCAATTTTTAACTTTGAAATAATATACATAAGACAAAAAGTCTAAATGAAACAATTTTGTCAAAATGAAACATTTCAAATGACCCAAAACAATTGTTTTTCCAGAATCTTTCTTTGCAGAGAATTTAAAAACTCTCGGTCTTCAGTTCTGCTTGGGATGAAGCCAAAATCAAAATCTTTCATGATACAGAAGTTCCATCCTCTGCATTACTGTAGTATTTTTATATTTAGAAAATGAGTTACTGATCCAAAGCTGGATCGTCCTTATCCTACGCTTTAAATCAGGGTAATATGTGTGTGTGCACACGTCTCCACGCATGCATGCGAACAGAGAGGGATCTTACCTTTGGGGATAGAAAGTGGAAATATTGTCATGGTAAGGTTTTTGGGGTGGGGTTGTTGTTTTTTTTATTTTCCTGTTCTTAAAAAAAGATAGCGGTCACTTGAAACTGTTCTAGGGCATGGAAAATTAGAATAAATCACAATCAGGCAGGCAGGTGTTTCTCATAGGTATGGGACAAATGTATCACATGCCTTCCCAATGAATAACACTGAGATCATCTCCATACATAAGAGGGCATTTTGAACTGCACAGCATAACCTTTAGGATTTCAGTCATCTCCAAGGCTCTTCCCTGACTCTTTATTTTCTATTACATTTCTTCAGGGGAATGGGATTCATCAGAACACAAATTGACTTCTATTTCTTCCTTGGAAATCTTGCTCATCATCAGGTTTTTTAACAGCTAGAAATAAAGTCTATTTCCTAACCATGTGCAGAGTTAATGTCTACAGTAATTGCAACTAAGTACAGTAGAGCAGAGATGCGTTGCCAGCTGGGGCCAGGGATTAAAAAGGAAACATCTGCGCTGAGATTATAGGAATAGAGGAAGTTTTAGGAAGGGAGGAAGCTAAAATCCCCATGTAGGTCTGCCTGCCTCATCGGAGATTCTCTTCCTCACAGAGCACTGATTTCCTCTAGGTAATGCTATATATTAACCACGCTGTGTATAAAGAAATGCCTTCTAAAGTCCCATACTATCTGACCATTTGCTTTGCTTAACTTTGTGCCCACACTGTTTTCACCAAAGCACCTGCTTAACTTTAATCACATGAGTAAATCCATCCCTCTTCAGCAAAGCATTGATTTCAATGGGACTTGGAAACCATGAGATATTGGCATCAGCGGGACTACTCACATGCTTAAAGCTAAGCACATGCTTAAGTCCTTTACTGGATTGGGGCCCTAATAAACAGCTGGAAGGCTTTCAGATACCCGGGTGATGGGCACAGCCTAAGAACCTCAACAGAATATTACATAGCCTCATCTCCGAAAATCTATTCTTTATTCTCCATTGTGAGGGACAGACACAGAACATGTTGCAGCCATGAATTGCTTTACGCTCTAATGAAAATTTTATTCATTAAAGAAACAGCAACTGAAAATCTCTCCTCCCTATAGGCATTTATATGCTTTCTTTGCACTTGCACCCACTGAAATACTAGAAGAAAGATATAAAAGAACTTAATAATAAAATCAAATCCTTGATGGTGAACTAATATATTGAGTGAGATGTAACAGTGTAAGAAATTAAAGGCATCCTTTAAAGAAAAAGTCTCCTTCAAAACAGTAAGCTAGCAAAAAATAAAAATAAAAAAAAACATATTAGATTTTTTCCTTTAGCTTAAATTCTCCTGAAACAACACGTGTTGCTTTTATACTTCCCTCCCAGCTCTGAAGATTTATACATTTGTGTTAGATTTGCAGAAATCTCTGGTTGTACAGGACAGGTCAGAAAGAGATTAGAGAGCTCTTTGCATTTGCAATATTTCCAATTTTTTTCTTCCAGTTTCCCTTTGAATGCCTGTTCTCAGGCAGCTCTATGAAGTGAGAAAGCAAGGTTGAGTGGGGAGGGAGTGGGGAGGCATAGAGGTGCACAAGAAGCTGGGAAGGGAATTACTTCCTTCAAAAATAAATCAATCAATAAAAAAAGCACAAAGTATAACTTGGGCGGGGGGGGACCCAGAGAGAGCACACACACTCCATTTCTGCTAATCGGATTGTGATGTGTTTGACTTTAATATGTGCAGCCAGCCCCTATGCCCTGCCTTGTGCATATGTCATGTCCTTTTAACATCAGCAGCCATTGGCCTGATTCTTAGTCTTTGATAACATGTTCCCAAGTATATCGTGTAACTGGCAAGGAGAGGGGGGGTGGAATAATAGTCTCCTGCTGGCAAAAGCCAAATGGTGGCTTTGCTGAAACATTACAGAATATTCTGATATTATTGCCAGCCCTTCTCATTTGATTTCAATTCCTTGTTTTTTGTTGATACATCAGACAGAGGCTACGTTGATCATAAAACAAAAGGATGGATTCAAACCAGGATTTGCCCTTAATCCTCTCTCCTCTGCTCCCCCTTTCGACAGATTTTCAATATCATTAGTTTCCCTGAGTAGGTGCAGTTTCTTTCTCGTTTGGAAAGGGAAGAGCTGTCAGGTTCAAGCAGCTGATGCTGTGAAAACTTTAATGGGTTTCAGAATGGAGAGAGAATTCTGAAACATTTTAACAGAAGAGATCAAGTTATAATAAGGCGCGCAGGAATTGACAAGCCAATAGTCAGCAACAAGAATGCACTGGCTTACTCAGTCCTTACTCAGACAAAGTTGCCATTTGGCTTCAAGATTGAGCACTGTACTTTCAATCAGAATCAGCCTTTATTTTGGAAATAGGTAATAACAAAAAAAAAAAAAAAAGAGAAAATGAATTGTGAGAGAGCAAAGTATGTTCAATTCTTTTCTAGAAACGGTCTGCATTGACCTGAACACAAAATGGCAGCCTATCTCTGCTGACAGCAAAGTGCACTTTAGGCATGATCACTGTATAGACCCAGCAAAGAGAGAACTGAAGGCATAACAATTGCATTGCAAAAGAGAGGCACAAGCTTCCTAAAAAGCAGAAAAGCTAAACAGTTGAGCACGTTCAGTGCTCTTCCTTCTGCATGGTTTCTCAGTTATACAGCACCCTTCATCTAAAGGCAGTCCAAAAGGCTTTATAGTGACTGTACGAGCTCTGGCCCCCATGTTCCCCTCCATATGTGGACACAGAGAGAAGCCTATACCTACCGAGGCCAGCTAAGGAGGCATGGAATTGCCCATTCTGTGACATGCCCATTCACCTTCCTCAGGAGAACTCCATGGGTTCCAGGTGCATGGGCGTGGAGCAGGAAGCACATGGAGTATGAAGAATTGAGGGTGGCAGGTCTCCACCAGACTATCCTCACAAAAACAGAAACAAACCACCACAGCCAGTTCAAGTGACTTCAATCTCCACAATGTGATACCTTGCAGAAGCCAAGTTCTCCAGGAAGCAAGGAGCTGGGATGGGGCAAGCTGAGTTAGAGGCAAGGGAATATGCCTCTGGAAGGTGACAAGGGATCCATCCATGGTTAAATCCCTGAGTGTTGGAACCTGCCACTTACTGCCCCAATGGAAGAATTGGAAGGAAATTTTATGAGCAGACAGTCACAGCATTTTCACTTCCTGACACAGATTATTCCCATAAAAGACAGCAGATGGGCTTATATACTTTGACCATCAGTGACACGCAAAAACCGCTTGTGTGAAAAGGATTAGCTGCTTAAAACAGAACATTATACAACAAGCTATGATGATTATTTTAATAGATTTTTTTAAAAAAAATCATAGCAAATGTGAAGATTTTGAAAATGACTAATTTATTACATCAGCAGCAATTAAACACACCTGAATATTTACCTAATTTATTTTAGACAGATGTCTCTCAGCATGCTAATTACAAAGGAAAAAATGTACAATGACTTATTGAGCCAAATATGGACAACAAGGGAATGAGTGGGGGACATTACTGAAAGATTCTACAAAACCTACTATGTGGGGGACATTTTTTTAACTGTGAGAAATCCTGTTTGGATATTTGCATTTGATTTGTATAAAGAGTGTAGCAAAGTGTGATCAGGACTCCAAACTCCATTCAGAATATCCATTAGGTCTGGATATTTAGGTTTGACTTGATAGTTTTGGAATCTCTGATTCTCCAGAGCTTATCTGAACAAAGTGAACCTCTTGAGTTTGCCAGACTGGACTAGAACCCTTATGCTAATCGGCTTTCTCACAAGATTCCTGGCCCTGCCCCTTCTCATCGGCGACACTGTAAAAGTGCCCTGTAGTTCTGGAGGGAAACCAGAAGCAAAATAACTTTCAGTATCTAAAGATCTTAGAACCTCCGAAAAGGGCTTAGTTCAACTTTGGTATTAAAAATAAGCAAAGGTTCACACTAAATCTTGTGCATCAGAACCCCCACCTATTCTGGGGTTGCTTTACTCCAATATCAGCGCCTGAGTGGAGGGACAGTTTTCTTGGGGACCAATTTGGAACGTGCAAATAAAGTCTAAGTAAAAGAGCATTGTCCTATAGAGGAGATCAAAGGGGAGACCAGATTCCTCACCCCTAAACTGGGAAATAGAGCCTGGAGACCCCATAAGAGAAGAAGAGAAGAGAAGAGAAGTTATATATATGTATGTATCTCCCTCCCAGAATGTCTGTGGTCATGATGATCCACTCTGTGGGACAGTCCACGGCCCCCCAAACACCCACATTAGCATCCCTCTATATAGAGACACCAAGGCAGTTTTCTCCAGCACCATCGGGGAAGGGTCCCTCTGATTGGGGTCATCACTGCTGTCTAGTCTCTTTCTCTAGACACTCAGACACCAAAGAACCTAGATTGCTAGTATAGGTAACAGACAGACATGCAAATCTGTTTCTAGTGTCAGTAATCATGTGATCTATGAGAGTTCTGCCATTGACTTCAGTGAGGCCAGCAGTTCATCCCATATATCTTTTACCATGCTATGCTGCAGATCCCAAGATTTTAAGCTGCTTTTGACACCTCCAAGGGCAGTGCAAGGCAACTCAAGACTCGTCGCTAGATAACAGTTAAGACATAGTGTATGTTGTATGCTTACAACCTTTTATTTTTTTTAGATGCATGACTATAAGTATCACCAGCAAAAACCAAAAATCAGAACTCCTGTATAAGATTTCTGAACACCATATTTGCTTTCTACACAGAACATAATCATAAAGATATCAAACCAGTAGCGACAGTACAAAACACTCTTTGAATCTTTAAAACAGTGGGGATTAAGTCTGATGCAGCTTGGGACTTCAGTTAGATCCACCCCCAACCTGGGTTTGACTGGCAGATGTGCACATCCTGAACTCTTAAACTTTGGCTTCTAAACATCATTGTGAGGCACTCACTGATACATACAAGTTCTGCTACAGTAGGTTTAAGAGGTGTCTTCACAAACCATTTATCAACATCGTACCTGCAAGTTTAGCCTGCGTGGTGCTGAGTACTAGTCAGAAGTGCAAGCTACCAGTGTGTAACTGCTAGCAAGGCCCTGTAGTGTAGCAAACTGGCAAGGGAATAGTTTCCCTTTTATCTCTTTTTAAAGGGGATCAGGTGTTTGCCCGTCAGAACTGTTCTCTGAGCTATATGTAGGTTTTTTTCTGGAATATGCCCATACACTAGAAATGTGTCTGTTTAAATAAGCATAAAATTATTAGTATCCTGCAGCAAAATGAGACAGTGGAGTTCAGTAGTAATGTGGATGAAAAAGCTCGTTCTTTCCCCTTTTGTGACTAAACGGGTGAACTTTGGGCCTATCCATAATTTCAAGGACACAGACAAGGGGAATCCAACAGTTGCCAGAGCTCTATAGGAGCTATCAAGTCGGATTTTCAGGTTGCATTTTGCTAAAAAGATCATTAAAAAATTGGAATTTATATAGAAGCATGCATTATATTTGTATATATACACACATTCATTACATTTGTGTGTGTAATATATTAGGATTGCTGCTGGCTTGACATTACAACAAAGTATCTGTGTCCAGACTTGTTTGTAACAATCTGTTCTATACTTTTCCATAGGGGAATAGTATTTTCATGTTCTCCAAGTGGATACTGGATGGTATTATTAGTTGCACTGGCCACAGGATTCTTCTGTTCTTGAATCTACTATTTTAAAGCTTTTCATTGCTCTGGCAGCTGCAAGGTGTCCCTTCAAGGATTTTGCTTTTTTGATTTATACTTTTATACACTCGAAGCTCAATTGAGATATCCCAGCTTCATTCTGTTTTTGACCTTACACTATCAAACTGGAGTGACCCTCTATCTCTTAGGACTGGGCTAGACTCCAATCCAGGTTATGCAAGTGCAAGGACAGAGTATCAAAGCAACCCATCAACTGAATCCCAAGGAAACACTTTCTGTAAAGCCTTGGTGAAGGCCAGCCAATCACCAGACCTCATTTATAAGCCCATCTGAGTGTACTCAACTCCCCGCCCTTCAAACTTCTGACAGTACTTCTGTGTGTGTGTACGCACGCTCACGCACAGGTCCTGTTTACACCAAACACAAAAACCCTACAGATGGCATGGAAGCTGGGTTCATGGAATGAGGTCTGCACTTTTCTTTCTTTTTTTTTTTTTTCTGAAGAGACTGAACTGCAGTGGCAACGAGCCAGAGTTCCTGACATATCTCCCAGAATGCAGTACACCTGTTTCTGGTCATTGTTCTCACCATGACACTCCTGTCATCACACTAAGGATATCCAGGTATTTGATACCCCCAAAACCCAGCCAAATGGCGACAATCATCAGTGAGGCCACACCCAAAGCATGGACACCTCCTGCTAACTAATCTGGAAATGAAACACACACAGATAAAATCATTGTTGTTACCATCATCCCGGTTGAGAAAGATGCTTTACTTGGCATTGCCTTACTGTCTAATCAGACAGAAAAATGCAGCTGTTATGTGAACTTCCCAGCAAAAATAATTTCATTGTCAGAAAACCCTTGTTCAAATGCACACACGTTACTATGCAGACCTTTTGAAGAGAACATCTTCGAAGTGATTGGAAATAAGATAAAGGGGAATGCCATGGAGGTGGAGAGACTGCAGCAATTTGAGACAATATAGGCTAGATTACCTGCAAGCTTTGAAGCAAGTTAAATAAACCCTAAATGATCCCTAGAAGTTGCTTAAATAAAAAAAAAATAATCCAGGTTTTTGAGACAGGTTCTCTCTAAAACTTCTATTCCTCTGCTATTCCAGAGCCACCCCTTAGCTGAAGCTGATGAGAGCAAAATTGGGAGCAAATAATGCTACCGTCCTCTATCTTCAATAACACCTTTAAAACATATAAGTGCCAGCTGAATTAGCCTATTTATAAGGCCTCTTTTTGCCCCCTTACAGTAAACTCCTAATGACACTCCGCTACATAATGCAATTCAATGTGGCTCAAGCTTCCAGGGGTCTTGATCCCTTCTAGATAGTCCACCACAAGAGTGATTTATAAACTACAGCCCGAGAGAGTCACAGAGACTGAAGTGATTTGAGGAAATAGTTCGGGCTTCTAAGTGAATTCAAGTGCTATGAATTCCAATGACAGAATGACATAAAAAAAGAAAATCCTAGCTTCATTTCCTACCACTGAAAAGAGGGGAAGGAGAAGATAGAACCTTACCATCCACCATTCAATTCTCCTATCAATAATAATGCTGGTACCAAATTAGCTTCTTTTTCACATTAAGGACTTTAATAGGAGCCTGTTTGCATTCCTGACCATATTTGCGAAACTCAACAATTTTTATTTTAACAAGCTGTGTGTTCGGAATACGTTGGGGGGAAAAGGGTCAAGGGGAATGATCACCAAAAATGGAATGCAAATCCCACAGTACGTGTGGAGGAGAAAGGAACAAAACAAAAGTTACACAACTGTATAATTCACAAGTGATCAGTAAAGAATAAATCTTACTAATGTTTGTCCCCCACCCCTCACCCTCTTTCAGAAAGGTCTCTACTTCTTGAAAGTTATTTCTGAGCTGAAAATAGTCAAGAGCAAAACAAGGACTGGAAATACATAATTGCCCACATTCCCTCTTTCAGAGATTTTCCCCTGCAAATCTGAATATGGGGGTGAAGGTTTTTTTTTTCCTTCCCCTCCCCTGTCTTTCGCACTCAACTGTTCAGTCTAAAGACAGCCAGGGAGCTAAAAATATATTAATTAGAACTCTTGAGGCTGGCATGAATGAGATATAGTTAGCCCAAACTGATGCTATTACAGCTCTGATAGCTTCATTTAAATTCCTGAATAAAACATGAAATATCTTTAATGAAAAATGAATATAGTTGTCAGGAGGGAGTAGCTGTGATATTGTTACTAGTTGAGATATAGAAGATGAAGATGTAATATGAATACCTTCGATTTTATATAAAAATGATGGCTGTTAGCAAAGAAAGATCCCTCTTCAGAGGCTTCTTTTTGACTGAATATCAAAAATTATATAAAACAACAGCATAAGAAACACTTGTATTTGAAGGCTGGCTCATGCTACAGACTACATGCTGACTATGTCTATTACAAAGTATAATGGTAGCATAAAAAACCACAATGAAGACAAAAGTAAACCAGGCATGTTAAGTCCGCACAATATTATCATTTTGTTACTCTTCAGGGGTTTCAGCTCTGAAAGGTACCCAGCAAGCACACCTGCCCACTCACCCTTTAAAGACAAATGTCAACAAGCAAAACAAACTTGGTTCTTTCCTTTTCAAGGGCACAGTGAGACACAAGGCCATGCCAGAAACTAAACAGAAAAAACAACACTACTTTAAATCACGCTGTCAGGAAGATGGGAATGGCAGCACCCCTTCATCCTTCCATGAACCATTCATGGACTGCGCTACCAACACTAAGAATTTACTCTTGAGCTGGAGTGGAAGTCTCCTCGCCTGTTCTTTTACCTGATTTAACCTGCTTGCCCTCTGTTCATGTGGCTCTTTCTTATTTATTTTTCTGTCCATTTACTATGATCTCTTACATTTATTTAAGGCTTTTTATCCATCCGGATCCCAAAGCACTTCACAAACAACAGGCAACACTCACTCTACTGTCCTTCTACACCCAGAACTCCCTTTGGATTCCTTCTGTATACAAGAAGAGGGAAAGATAAGGCTCTGAAAACACCTTCCAGCACTGAAACACAGCCAACTCTGATGTGGAGCTCAGTAGCTATTTAACAGTGTGCAGAATCACTTATACACCAGTTGAGGACAGGAAGTGAAGAGAAATATCATACCAATTGAAACTGCAAGGGGAATATTAGAGAAGCAGAACATAACTATCCAAACTCGAAATCCCATTTTTGCTTAATCTTCAGCGGCCACAAAGCTCTCAAGACCTCAACTGAAAGTCATCAGAAGTTTATATCAAGTATTTGACATGACAGCAACTTACAATTATGTCCTGAATATTAGTTTTATGACACTCACAATGTAGCCACTTTTTTTTTTTATTACAATGTAGTGCAGAGCTGGTTTCTGTATACTCTCTATTTTAAGAGAGAGAACATTATCTCAGGGATACAGTTCAATTTCTCTTCATCAACACCTCTTTGCTTCATTGAGTAGAGTATACTTAATCCATTCGGAGTGGGTTGTCACGGAATATACATTAAGTAATCAATATTTTCCTGAAGATGTTTGTACATGAAAACACGATCGAAGACACTGAAAAAAAATACCAAGACTGAAAAGTTTCTAAGTGACTTAGCTGGTCTGGCACAGAATAAGCATGTTAATGGATTCCAATTCTATTTTTATCTTTCTGCTCCTCCTGCAAGATCCCAGCTTCAAGACAAGGCTTAGAAGATGTACAATTCAGTTATAAATAGGCCTCTTCACTCATAACAATTGATTTTAATTTTTATAGAGCACAAAACTCTTATGTGGTGCTGTAGTTAGAGCAATGAGTTGGTGGGTCTCAGCCCAGTTCCCAACAGCAGAAGTCTGCAGCACAAAGCCAACCTTCATTTGCTCCTTATCGACAAAGGTGATCAACTGCTTTTTCGTGTTCAGACACAGCCCCTCCAGAAATGGACTGAGACCCATTGGCTGGCATGTGTAGAAGAATGACAGTGTGGCAATGCCTGCATGGCCTTCGGCCTGCTGTACCTTTCATCTCTGGAGCCAGAAACAGTCTCACTCCAATGCAACAAATATTCACTTATGCACTCTCCAGGAAGCCCTCGCAAACAGAAAGGTGGTTGCAGTTACTGGAGGATGGAGAGTGAGCCATTGACCTATTATTAAAGGTATTCGTGTCGCACCTCAGAGCCTCAGTCATAGACCAGGACCCAATTGTGCTAGGTGCTGTACAAACCCAGAACAAAGAGACTGTCCCAGCTCTAAACAGCTTACAATCTCAGTGTAAGACGAGAGACAACGGGTGGATAAGGATAGATGAAATGAGACAAAATGGTCAGCATGGTAGACTGTGACCTAACTGTCTGGCCTGCTTCACCCTGTCTAGGTATTTATGCCCTGTGAATCTGTATAGTATCTGAATATCCGACAACTGCTCCTGGGCTCAGCTGAACAGGGCTTGCAGACAACTCTGAAACCACAGCAAAAATGTTAAAAGTGTTGCACTAAAAGGCAACTGTTATCAAACAAATGACAATTTGGGGATCCCCTGGAGACATCCTAAGTTGCTGATACAAACAGATTCTCCTCTACAGCACAAGTCATCCCTAAGCAACAAAATCAGAGACCTACAAACCTGACATTGTAAACGTCAAGTGCAAATTTACAGCCCTCGTATCACTATAACTGGAACTACATTCAATTATAGTAATTTTATTTCTATAGTTTATTTCCCACCCCCCTCCTCCAAACAAATTGAATGTTCCTAAAAATGTGCCAGATTAATAGCCCTGGAAACTTAAGACATCTATTTATCTCCACAAAAGGTACAGCATGAGCAGAAGCAGTGCACACTTTCTCGTCAACTCTCCTATCATCATGCTGCAAGGTGGAACTTGGAGAGATCTCCTCTGCTGAGACTGCCTATGTCTTGGGCGTCAATTGTCTGGGGACCAACCATCTGTGGTGGAGGGATTTCTGATGTGGACACATATTCACTAGGAAGAAGATGGAGACCACCAATTCATTTCATACAGACCACAGACTAAATAGCTATTGCCTGGTATCCCTTGTTTGTCACGAACAAAATGGGCTCCAATTAGAAAAAAATAATACACTGGTAACCAAGAGATGAAAGTCTCCCCGTCCCTTTCCTTGGGTTAAAGTTTAGCACTGGTAAATGTATCTTTAAATTCCAGGAAATTCCTCTCCCTTCACTAGGTTCGACCCAATCTCTTTTCCCTCATCCCAGCTCTTACCTGTGCCTGCATTTCCTCATAGCAGCCAGCTTCCATTCCACCTGGAACCCAGCAGGATTTATGCAGGCACCAGTCCCTCACTGCAAGGACAGCAATGAACTCTGGGACAGAGCTAGACCTAGAAATGCCAGGAAAGGGAGGAGCTATGGTGGCCAGAAGGAGAATATAGCTGGAGCAGGGCACTGTGGGTAGGACAGAAGTCATAGAAATATCATTAGATAAGGCATAATCTGTGAGTGCCATCCAGACATGACAGACCTGAGTGTCTGCCTGAGTGTTTACCCACAGCCCAGCTTGGGCTTGGTGAAGAGGCTAAGGAAATAAATTTGTATAATTTTCAGAACCACCAAAAGTGGACGCTCCACTTCACAAATGCTCCAAGCCCATCAGTCCTCCCCCAGCTTCTCCCTTTCCCACTCATCCCCCAAATCCCTCCCCACCTGGCTCCAGTACCTCCTTTTCTCAGCAAATTGCACCTGCCATAACTATCAGTGGGCTCAGCTTCTCTCTTTCTCCTTTTTGATTCTCTCTGAAGGAAGGAGGAGGAGCTTAGGGCAAAGGAGACAATCTGGTTGGCTGGCACAGGAGACAACCTTAGCCATCAACCCCATGCACCTTGCAGCCAGCCAAGTGCCAGAAATGCAGCTGGAGGCGAGAAAGACAGAGCTGGGGCCTGCAAGCCCAAGCCTGGAGCCAAATGCTGTAGGCACAGCCAGTCTGCCTAGCCATTATCCATCCCCTGAGCTACTTAAACCCCCCACACCACTCCCTGCCCCAGATGCTATGTAATTCATGTGCTTTAAGTGCACAGATGTTGACCTGTGCTGCATACAGCTATGAAACTGAGGGACCTTTTATGTCCCGAGTACTACACATTGGCATTTCGAAGCACTCTCCCTGGCTGCCCAGTTGAGCAACCATTTTGTTCCCAGAATTGAGTGCAAACTGTAAGATGTATGCATCTTGCCATCTCTCACAGACACTTTGCTTTTCTTCCTTCTGGTTTCATGGTTAAAATAAAGGCCATTCTGACTGAAAGTATCTGTTTGCTCTTTGTCTCTGAAAATATCCGACACAACAATATCTAACAACAAAGATGGAGCCAACTAATTGTTCTCTCTTTTGGGGACAGGACCATAACTTGAGGTTTATAAAGCTCCATGGACATTTGTAGCACTATCTAAAAATGATTTCAATAATCAGTACCCCGCTTGTGTCTTTCAGCAGGGTGGTTGGCCATTACTTTAACAACAACAATATTTGCTTTTCATCTGCTAAGCATTAATTAATTAGTATTATTTAAAATGCTTTACAAATATTAACTAATTGAGCCTCTCAAGTAACATCCCTGTGAGTTAGGTTAGAACAAATTATGATCCCCACTTTTACATGAGGAAATTGAGGCAGAGAGGCTAAGGGTCTTGCCTGACAGAGGGGGTGAGGATTAGAACTCAGGAGCTCCTGACTCCCACTTTTATGCATGAGTGACACCTCTAATTATCTGGCTGCAGGCCACATCCCCTTCTATTGTCAATTCAACTGCCCTGAAACCATTTTTTTTTTTTTAAATAAAGAGCTGACAATCCCTAACACTGCTGAGACACTCTATTCTCCACAGTTTCACAATCTCCTTTGGCAGTTCCCTCTCCCAAATGGTGTCAATTCCTGAATTCCAAGCACTCACTTTTGGTGCATGCATCATATACATCTGATTCTTTACAGGTGACAGCCTCTGTCTGTAAGAGCCATCTCCGAGGCCAGGAGAGAGGCATTAAAAATTAAAGAACTATCTCATAGATTGGTTCCCAGACTGGGGTTTATAGACAGGGAAATGTTTGACAGGTGGTCTCTGCGAAAGAAGTGGCCTTGGAGATACATTCCTCTTGATTTTATTTTTAATTAACTTTTATTCTCAGTATTTCATCCCCTTTTATTTCTCTTCCTCCTCCCTACCCACCCCCTCCACCCCAATACTTTTAAAACAACGTGCAGCTGTCTCCTCTCCTCTTGCACAAGTGAAGGTGGCCTTAGCACTGTCATCCAACAGAGACTTTATAAAGAGCCACTGCTCTCTCTGCACTCCATTGCCACCCAAACTGCATTTTCCTAACAGGGCAACCAACTGCATCTGTCATCTCAAAGCTAACGAGAGTGGGTTCCTCAGAGCTCAGTGCAGTGACATCTTTACAGTGCAGTCCATAACCCCTCAGAGATTCATCTTTCAAAATCAGCGCCTCTGCTGGTTTCTCCAAGGCATGTCGTTGAATCCAGTATATTTCAGTCGGGCTCTAGCTGACAAGCAGCAGCCCATAGCCTGGGCTGAGTGTGTGTTTGTTAAGCTCTTCCACATGTGCCATTCAGGCCCTTCCTGTTTGGATTTCTTATACCAGTTTTACACCTCTTGCCTTACATAAAAACAAATGACCTTAGAGAGACCGGCTGGACTGTCTCAATTACAGTCTACGGGGCAGGCTTCATCTCCTGCCATAAAAGTGCTTCCTCGCCTTCTCTCCCCTTCGCCCTGTGCATTCCCGCTTTAATGTTAATTGTAATAACACGGCTTCATCCAAACAGAAAAAGATACAGCCCATTCCCCGCAATTTCTACCCTGCACAGACCTTGCTTCAGTGACTCCTCCAAAGCCACCGCAGTTAGAAGAGAGCACTTAACCTTCCATGGGATATTTTTATGCTCCATTTTCCATTCCATTAGGAAGGAGATGAAAGAAAACAATGGATGCGTTCGTATGGGTGCTGTCCTCGCCAGCAGATGTAATCACTGCTGCCACCCCCACCCCCCAAGAGAGAACACAGAACTGAAGATGTGAGGAGGGGAAGGAGATGGAACTAATGCAAAAATAAAGGAAGATTGAACAACGGTGGGCGTCGGGTCCACCAACCCAGTGCAATTTGTGTTTGCAGTGTCCACCAGCTCCTGGCGCTTATGTGGGCAGTGTATGCCAACCTGTTGCAGATGTGTGTCAGTTAATTCTGCCAACCAGTGCCCAATCTGTGGAATCTTCCACTTGTTATATGGGCATCTTACATGCTAATGCAGAGAGGATTCAAACTGAGATTCACCCTACTAACTAAGTCAAAAGGAAGCCCCGTAAACTTGTTAAACTTCTATGTGGTACTGGTTTTAGATGGAATATATGGACCAAATGTGTGTTTGCCATGCTACTAAGCAGGCTAAAGTCTCTGTATACCAAACCCTTGTTTAACAGCAAGCATGATTTCAACATAGAAAAAGACGACACTGATATACTTCAAGGCCTGTTTGGACTAATTTAGTCTCTCTGTCTGGTTCTCTTGCAACTGCTTATAGCATTCATTATTGAAAGTAACTTGACCTATTTTCCATCGGCACTTTTTGTTATAGGTCATTGTATTTTTTCTTATAAAATTGTATATACTTTTCACAACTGAGCTCCTAACCAGAGTAAATTTGTCAGTCCAATTATGACAAGAGTACTTATCACCTTTAGCTCAGCTTGGAAGTTGGTCTTGGCTTGTTTCGTCTGACAAGAACTCATTCATCTACACCATGGAAAACCACCAAGATTCCAGGGTGATGGACACCTTATATGAGAAATGATTAATAATAATAAAAAATAAAAATAAACACATAAAAATAGTGAGCGTGAAGAAGTGCTGGGCACATTTCAGCATGGGCAAGAAGCACCTGCATATGCACTGGTGTGAATAATAAGTGATCAGGGTTTGTTAACTTTTGGGTCTCTCTACACTTGGAGCTAGGGGTGTGCTTCCCAGTTCGAGAAGACACACTAGTGCTAACTCTCATCAAGCTAGCATGTTGAAAATAGTAATGTAACAGCAGTAGCATGCTCAGTAGCAAGAGGGTCTAGCCATCCAGTATGCGTACATGGGTCCAGGCGGGTTTGAACTCAGCTAGCCTCTCCCACTGCTCGGCATTGCCCCAGCCACTGGGACTACGCTACTATTTTTAGTGCACTAGTTCACTGAGAACTAGCGTGAATATGTCTAATTGAGCTGGGAATCACATGCCAAGCTCCAAGGGTAGACATAGCCTTGATTTCTTTAAGGTGGCGTCCTGGTTTCAAACGTCCGATGAGCAAGATAAAACTCACATCCAGTGGCCGGGCTAGGTTTGGGAGCAAAAAGTTCAATGAGCAGAAAAAAAAATTAATAAAAAATACCATAAGTATCTTTCCCTGGGACACTGCACCTGACCCCGGAAGGCAGGCACCTGTGGAGTGAAGCTGGCAGCATTTTGCAGCAGCAGCAGCACGCAGTAGTAACAGCAGGAGGAAATGAATAATTTCTCCCGCTGAAACTACAGGAGGAATTTTAGGTAGGAAGAATGTAGGTATCCAGTTTGAAATATGTCCAGTCACCCCCTTATTCTTGCTCCTAAACTGTGGAAGGGTTTTAGCTCAGGACCTTAAACCCCTCCTTCTCCCAGATTCCATTTCCTGCTCTGACACAGACTTGCAATGTAACCTTGGGCAAGTCACTTAGGCCCAGATTTTTAAAGGTATTTAGCCATTGCTGCACTCAGCATTATAATGCCTAATGGATTTAGGACCATAAATCTCATTGCCAAAAGGGATTTAGACACTTAGGAGCCAATTTCCCTCTGACAATCAGTGGGATTTAGATTCAAGTGTCTAAATCTCTTCTGAAAAATCAGATTTAGGCTCCTAAATCAGTTCAGTATTGCAGCGCTGAGCACAGCAATGCCTAAATACCTTTAAAAATCTTAGTCTTCGTCTCTCTGTGTCTCAGTTCCCCATCTGTAAAACAGGGATAATAGCACTGCCCTACCTCACAGGCATGTTGTGTGGATAAATATATTAAAGATATATTAAAGGTGCTCAGACATGGGCCTTATGTAGATCAAATCAAAGAGTGGCATCTCCAACAGCAAAAGAGATTAAACAGTATTGGTTTAATATGGACTCAGAGGAAAGAGTCAACTTATTGTGTTGTCGTGGTTTATGGCATCCATTGAGCTCAAGTCAAACCCCAAACATGCATTCAGAAATATTTTTTTAATGGCCACCAAACTGAGATAGGGGAGATGAAGGAGATGATGAAGATGGGTTTTACTAATATTAACCAGTCAGCCTTTAAAGGCAGCGGGAAGCGGGGTCAAGGCATTTTTTAAAAGCTTGAAAAGGTTAAAATGGACCATGGAATTACTGGAGGGGTGCACTTTTTTATTGTTGGTTATGTTCTGAAATAAAGTTACGCAATCACAAGTCAGTCAGAGGCACTAATGCAGCCATAACTTATTTGAGTATATTTAAGGGGAACATTCCTTTTTAACCCTACAGCCAAATGCCTCTCTGCACCATGTTAGCTGGGAATGCCAGGGAGGTCAGAGGGGGCATTTTCGGTGACAAACTCAATGTGCAAACAAACGGCTTTGGTCTCTTGCCCAGATACAAACAACAAAAACAACAACAATCAATCACTCATCTATTTAGTGCCATCAGGATCAAATCAAAACTATATGCATCTGTTTCTTCCTGTCCTTTCCCTTATTACACCAGAGGCTCTAGGAGTCAGGCTTTGGCTTATCAGTCTCATTGTATTAGCTTGATAAACCACCAGTTTACCTATAATACAGCAGACTGAAAAAATCCTTAGGGCTACTGAATAATAAAGAACAAATAAATAATGATGTGCCTTAATATGCATCAGTTGAAAAACCCTGAGTGTGATGGTCCAAAGATAAATAGCATATTTACTTTCTCTAGAACGTAGGTGACTTAATCTCATTGCTTTGGTACATATGAATATATAGTCAATCAGGGACTCACAATGGGTAGTATATGAAATATATTTCCCCCCATCTCTTCTAACAAAGAGGGACTTGAAAGGAAAGGACATTAAAACGTATTATATCTTTGTCTCCCTCTGATAGATTTAATGCCTTGGCATCCTGACAGATAACTGGCAGCTTTCCATTCCTTGGAACTAGGTTACTGGACTGCAGAGCCCAGACAGCAGTTTAACCTGAGGGTCAAAGGGCAGTCAGGCGTTATCTACCAACTGGGCACATTTCCTCTGCATCTGTGACTTCAATATCCACATTCAGACACTGACAGGAGGACAAGACCTAATGGGATCTCCTCCGGTATTTAGAAATTTAAAGGGCCACATTCATTTTAATGGCTTATGAAATGCATTTAAAAAAAACAAAACAGTTCGAATGAAATTAGCATGATAGATAGATAGATAGAGATTACTTTAAAGAAGAGTATCTGATTTTGGGGGGCTTGCTCATCTATTGACAAAAGGAGAAAATAATTTTGCACTTTATCAATCAGAAAATAATAACTAAGCTCTCAAATGAGCTCACACAGGGAAAAAGAGGACAAAAATGCCATATCACCCATGGCACAAACGCTTTTCACAAAACAATCACTCCATATCTGACCTCTTAATCCTCATTCTCGAAGGAAATCTGCACAACATCTTCAAAAGACAAGCCTAGGAGCTTAAATTCATAATTTTGCTCAACACTAAAAATTACGGATTCCATAAAGACATTCGATGTATGGCTTATTACAATCTGTAATCCACGAACCCTCCTTTGTCCTCTGGCTGTAGAGGTGTTAACTGCTCATTTCACCTCGTCTTTAACATTTGGAGTACCTTTCCCAGACCTGAAGAACAGCTGTGTGTCTCTTTGATTAACAGCAGTTGGTCCAATAAAAGACATTACCTCACTCACCTTGTCTCTCTAAAATAAAATTTCCAATTTAACAACTTGACTGCAAAATGGATGGCTAGAATTTTGTGCAATATATTTTAAGGCACAATTACGTGATAGGACAAAAATATAATTCCTATTTTATCAAGACCACCACCACCCATCACCTCCCCCACACAGAGCCTGGCAAAACGTTATTATGATAAGTGTAAGGTGTGGGTCCAGACCCTGGGTGGTGCTTCAGGATTGCTTGATGCAGTTCAGAAGGTGGTGGTGTTAGGGGGCAAGGGTCTGTAACCATGCTCGTGCTCTCACAGTTTTGGGACTATTTAGGGATCACTTCAGTCCCAAGCGTATATTGGAGCAGCCTGAAGGCTAATTGAATTTATGTCAGCTGCCAAAAATTCCAGGGAGCTGTTCCAGGAGCTAGCAATCAGCCAGGCATAAGGGATCCCTGGCCATGCCCTCTGTGCCAGCAGCCAAGCAAGAGGTGGCAGCTCTGCACTTCCCAGAGATTCTCTCTCACTGCAGGGAATCAGGAGGTGTCTAGATGCTGAAGGTTTAGCACTGCTTGGCATCAGCGAAGATAGCAAAGCAGCCCAAACGGACCAGGGAATCAGGCCCGTGCTCTGTAATGAAAGGTAAAATAAAACAATGTAACCTTATGTTACTGCACAAGCTCCTTTTATTGGTGGCTCTGCTCGTCTAGTCGCTGAGTAACACACATGGCCTAATGAAGGGACGTGTGCTGAACATGGCACTCAAGTGTTTTAAATAGCTTTACAGGCCTAATTTGTTTTCATTGCACCCTCAGAAGCTGGAAGACAGAAATCACTGGAGTGCTGATCGACTCAGGATTAAGAGAGCATAGAGCTTTTTGCCTTGCATTAACTGGTTCAGATCCATCCCAAATCAAAAGTAGTGCCCAAAAGACAGAGCCATCTCCTGCATGATAGCTGGCCTGTCAGAAATAAATTGATGTCTGCTTCCTAGTCCACATCACAAAACCATAATCATGGTTAATATCTTTGCTGGCATTCACTGTAGAGGGGGTCACAGATATTGGCCTACCCTCTGAGCCATATAGGTGGCCCCTCCAACATAGTTAGAGAGAGGTGGAAAAGGTCATGTTTTCCATACCCCATCCCCGTTTCCAAACGCAGGGTTGGTCCTTAAGAGAATACCCTCCTGGGTTTTGTCTAGACTACTCTATCATTGACTCTAGCAACAGGACTTCCGCCATTTCTCTTGGGAGATCATTCCACAGTCTAACAGGCTTCACTATCAGGAAATGTTTCCTGATATTCCCCCTACATCATCCTTGCTCAGTTTCACTGTGGTCAGACGGACAACTTGAGCTTGCAGAGCTGTGTAACTAGCCCCTCTTGCAAACACTGCATGCACAGAAGCCAGCCCTCTCCTGGTTTTGCTCATTTCCATTTGGCAAGTGGTGACCTTTTTTTGCTTCCTTTTCCCATGAAGCCTGAAGTTAACGGTTATTTTCACTTATTTCCTGTCCATGCACAAGACTCCTCAGCTCACTGAGAAGCATTTTACAGCTGCAGGAAAAGGCACATCAAATGTTGGAAGGACCTAGTGAAAAAAATGAGTGGCCAGTTTTCAGTTTGGCAAGAGAGTGGGAGAATTTTGGTTTGCTTTTTTTCTTTTTTTTTTAAATAGATCTGGAAATTCAGAATCTGGAACAATCTCTTCGTCACATAATTGTTTCACGTTAAGTAAATTCAGACACTTTTTATTAAGGATATGTGTATAAATATTTAATAAATAGTAAATTAAGGTTTTAATAAATGGCAAAACAGAGGGTATAGACGGTTAGAGAGTCCCACAGGTGGCTTATAGCCATCTACTAATGTGCATCTAATCATCTACAATCCATGTTCTTCATGTCTGTAACATGCTGGTAACATCTATTCATAAGGTATTAACCCTTTATAAACTATTTATAAATGGACCCTTTCTATAAAATTGTGATCTGTGATTCAAATGTGGGTGATAACTTGGGACCAAACTCTCTGCTGGTGAAGCTGATTTACAGCTGCTGAGGATCTGACCTGTGGTTTCCACCCAACCCACAGTTTTGTCTGAAACTTTGTTCAGTCTTGCTTAAATGGCTTTGGGCATCCTAGTGACCTTTGCAGCAAACCTGGCTCAATGGATATGTCATAAAAATGCCACACAGTTCTATGGTAGAGAACTCCCAGGACTCTAGCAATGCTCCATGGTGGAAAGTCCCTTCCCATCTCCAAAAATGGTGCCAGATTGTAACCAGTCTCTATGTGGATACACAAGTGGGAGGATAAGGCACAAGCTTGTTTTCCCTTCTCCTCCTCCTCCACATTATGGCCCTAAATTAGGGCAAGCTACAGTTAGAGCCCTTGCACTGCCCTGAGCATAAGGGATGCTGGCGGCTACTCCAAAAGGGCTGGAGATGCAAAGAAGAGGTGAAGTCATAACCCTGCACCAAATAGCAGAGGAGAGTGCACTCTGGATCCTCCAACGTGGTGGTTCGACAGCTTTGCAGGAGGCACCGTGCATTCTGGAGGTTCCCGTGGGACAGCACACTTACCCTATGCCATGCTGGCACAACTTGGTCCTTGGAAATCAGTTCACCCTGTGCATGCGAGCAGGAATCAGTGTAGGAGTTTAGCATAACATTCCATTAACATACCACAACTATTCAAATTAAATTGCATTTTAGCATGATAGGTCGGGGGAGGGATAGCTCAGTGGTTTGAGCATTGGCCTGCTATACCCAGGGATGAGAGTTCAATCCTTGAGGGGGCCATTTAGGGATCAGGGGCCAAAATTGGGGAGTGGTCCCTCTTTGAGCAGGGGGTTGGACTAGATGACCTTCTGAGGTCCATTCCAACCCTGAAATTCTATGATTCCATGCCGCTGCTGCAGACATCTCTGGGGCACAATGCCAGATCCAGAGGATAAAGACTCTTGGTGTATTTTTGTCTACACTGGAGCCAGAAGGTGTAATTTCCAGCTCAAGAGACATACCTAAGCTAGCTCAGCAGTGCAAGCAGCACGAGGTTCTAGCCCCCCAGAGGACAATCCCCTCCAAGACCCTAGGTACATACTCTGGTAGCTAGTCACTCCCACCTTGGCAACTACCCTTTAGTTTTTCACATGCCATCTCAATCAGTATGGCTACCTCCCAGCTCCATAAAATGAAGAAAGCACTAAAAACAAGATAGGATTAGGGAAGGAGGGGAGGGTGAGTCATGCTAACCATGTAGAAAAGTTCTGGAATCCAAATAATTAGTAACACATTCCAAACTCTGTCTCCCTAACACACAGAGAACAGTACAGTGGAATGTAATTAACTCTGCTTCAGCTGTTCGCTGATGATGCTTGTATAGCTGCACTGAGGATCACATGAAATGAATTTTATATTTAATCTATTAAGGTAGAAAAGATGAGAAATTAAAACCTCTCCTGGTATCTGTTTGCTTTCCCAAACATTTTGATTTAATCCTAGTGCCCTTGACCACTCAGAGGCAAATTCTGCTCATTGGGACATCATCTGGTTGATCATCACTGGGAAGGGCAAACAGACCAGGTGGGGAAGTGGATGGAAGCAGAAACTGACACCCTATATTGATGCAAAAGGCATCCAGAAAACTGACTTAACCAGATACCTGAGAAATCTGCCAGCACAGCAGCTTTTATGCCACCCCTTTCGTGGCCCAGCATATGAGAAATGGCTGGAGAAAAGAGGATGTATTCAAAGACCTTCTGAGAGCAATCCTCACCTACCAGAATGGTAGTCAGGGCAATTAAAACAGAAATCTGGGGCTGCTCTAAATTGAGCCTTGGGAATCACACCAGAAGCTAGCCAGTCCCACAATAAGAGGACATGAAGGCAGCTTACAACTACCTTTGCACCCAATTTCTGAGCAGCTTCACGCACAGAGGGGGCCAGATGTAAGGAACTTGTCTGATATTTAATAACAAGTAAAGAAGGACAAGAAACACAGAGAGAATATTGTGCACAAGCCAAAATGGTTCACTGTAGTTGGAATATTTTCAAACCCTTTTTCATGAGGCACCACCCAGCAGCTCTTTAAATATTGAAGGACAAAATCTGCTGGCTGCTGCACCAGGATTACAGCTGGGAGGGACAGTGGCTTTCCAGTCTCTGCCATTCGGGCCCATAGCGTCAGTGCCATTTCTCAGCAGAAATGTGGCTTCCAGTGAGAGGCTCACATATGTAGATTTTAATTAAAAAAAAATTAATTTTCAGCTACGCGCTCCACTCTATGTACTTGATCATAATGGCTTCTGGTGCCCAGAATGGGAACCTTCACAATGGTGCTCTGAGGAAAACTGGAGCAGCTTCTTCCCAATACAACAGCTCTGTTCAATGCCACTGCAGAGTTTTCAACGGTTGCTGTTGAACATAAAACAAAAGGAAGAAAAACTTGGCTTGCGAATAAGAATGTAGGCCAGCCACTCCCACAGTGGGACCTTATTACATTTTCCATACCAAGATCCCTCTTCCCGTGGTATGGGGACCCCCAACATTTGGCAATATGGGAAGGGCTGGGTGATTGCTGTCCCTGTCCTCCAACACATGCTTGCAATCTCCCCTGGGGACTGCAACCCTTGGGTTGAGATCCCCCACGTTAGGGGATCACTATTACAAGTTCTAAGTATCAAATTTAGGCTGCTACGTAAGATGAAAATCCAGAACCCCCAGGGTACCATTCTCTGAAATGCTTCCGGTTCCACAGCCAGGGCCAGTTACACAGGCAGAACTGCAGGGTCTCAATGTGTGGATGAGACAATGGTGTTCAGAGAAGGGACTTAGGTTTATTAGGAACTGGGGAACCCTTTGAGAAAGATGACCCTATACAGGAAGGATGAACTCCACCTAAACCAAAATGGAACCAGATTGCTGGCATGTACAATTTGAAAGGTCATAGAGCAGTTTTTAAACTAAAGGCTGGGAGAAAGCTGACAGATGTGGAGGAGTACACCTTTTGGACACACAAATCCCTTAGGGGTGGATTTATTAAAGGAAATATTCTATAGCCTAGTAAAAAGGAGAGGATAGAAGTTGATAAGTAGACATAGGAACTGAAGAGAAACCGTCAAATGAAAAACGAGTCCCATTCAATTACATCACATGAAGACAGACAACTAAATATTGACAAATTTTATAAGTCCTTGTATACAAATACAAGAAGTCTAAATACGAAGATGGGTGAACCTGAGTGCCTGGTATTAATGAGAATATGGATATAATAGGCATCACAGAAACTTAGTGGGATAATGATAATCAGTGAGACATAATAATACCAGGATACAAAATATGTAGGAATGATAGAGTAAGTCGTACTGGTGGGCAAGGGACAATATATGTGAAAGAAAGCAAATATAGTAAAAGTCTTAAATGACTCAAACTTCTCCATAAAATCTCTATGGACAGAAATGTTATTCTGTAATAATAAGAGTCTAGCATATAGGAATATATTACCAACCACCTGACCAGGATGGCAACTGTGATTGTGATATGCTTGGGTAGATTTAGAATGACTACAAAAACAGAAAACCCAACAATACAGGGGGATTTCAACTATCCCTGTATTCACAGGGTACATGTCCCCTCAGGACAGGATGAAGAGATAAAATTTCTAGATTCCACTGATAACTGCTTCTTGGAGCAGATAGTCCTGGAACCCACAAAGAGAGAGGCAATTCTTGATTTAGTCCTAGGTGTAGCACAGGATCTGGTCCAAGAGGTGAATATAGAAGAACAGCCCAGTAATAGCAATTATAATGTAATTAAATTTAACATCTTTGTAGGAAGGAAAACACTAAAGAAACCCATAACAGCATATAACTTCAAAATGTGAAAAATGAGGAAACTACTTATACAGAAATTAAGAGGAACAGCCACAAGAATGACATGCCTACAAGGTGCATGGAAACAATTTTAAAACACCATAATAGAGGCTCAAATTAAATGTATACCCCAAATTAAAAACAAACAAAACAAACAAAAAACAGTAAAAGGTCCAAAAAAAATGACACCATGACTATGCCACCAAGTAAAAGAGGTGGTTAGAGAAAAAAAAAGACATCTTTTTAAAATTGGAAATTAAATCATACTAAGGAAAATAGAAAGGAGCATAAACGCAGGCAAGTAGAGTGTAAAAATATAATTAGGAAGACCAAAAAAGAATTTGAAGAGCAACTAGCAAAAGTCACAAAAATTAACAGCATTTTTTTGTTAAGTACATAAGAAGCAGGAAGCCTGCCAAACAATCAGTGGGGGCCCTGGACGATTGGGGAGCTAGAGGAGCACTCAAGGAAGACAAGGCCATTGATGAGAAGCTAAATGAATTTTTTGCATCAATCTTCACTGCAGAGGATACGAGGGACATTCCCACACCTCAGCCATCCCTTTTAGAGGACGAATCATAGAATATCAGGGTTGGAAGGGACCTCAGGAGGTCATCTAGTCCAACCCCCTGCTCAAAGCAGGACCAATCCCCAACTAAATCATCCCAGCCAGGGCTTTGTCAAGCCTAACCTTAAAAATATCTAAGGAAGGAGATTCCACCACCTCCCTAGGTAACACATTTCAGTGTCTGAGGAACCGTCCCAGACTGAGGTGACAATAGAGGAGGTTTTGGAACAAATTGATAAATTAAACAGTAATTAATCACCAGGACCAGATGGTATTCACCCAAGCATAGTGAGAGAACTCAGATATGAAATTGCAGAACTATTAACTGTGGTATGTAATCTATTTCTTAAATCAGCCTCTGTACCATATAACTGGAGAATAGCTAATGTATCGCCCATTTTTTTAAAAGGCTCCAGAGTCAATGATGACAATTATAGACCGGTAAACCTAACTTCAGTACCGGGCATATTGGCTGAAACTATCATAAAAAACAGAATCAGACACATAGATGAGCACAATGCATTGGGGAAGAGTCAACACGGCTTTTGTAAAGGGAAATCATGCCTCACCAATCTATTAGAATTCTTTGAAGTAGTCATGGTATAAGAGGGAAAGTCCTCTCCTGGATCAGTAACTGGTGAAAAGACAGGAAACAAAGGATAGGAATAAATAGTCAGTTTTCACAGTGGAGAGAGATAAATAGCAGGGTCCCTCAAGGATCTGTACTGTGACCTGTGTTATTCAACAGATTCATAAATGATCTGGAAACAGGGGGAAACAGTGAGGTGGCAAAGTTTGCAGATGACACAAAACTATTCAAGATAATTAAGTCCAAAGCTGAGTGTGAAGAGTTACAAAGGGATCTCACAAAGGATAAATATCCTAAGGGCTAACTGCTATTAATCAGTGTTATTACCTTTGATTATTGTTTACTATGGATTCTTAAATTATTCTTATTTATTATTTTCTCATTGTAGTGCTTCAGAGCTCAGTCATGGGCCAGTATCCCATGATGCCAGGTGATATACAAACATGCAACAAAAAGACAGTCCCTGCCCCCAAAGACCTTACAATCTTGGGGAAAAAATTAATCATTTGTCTCATTTTTTAGGTCCAGAAGCCAATGCTTTACAAAGAGAAGTAAATATTATTAACCTTATTTTACTGGCAAGGAAACTGAGGCACAGAGAAGTTGAGTGAATGACTCAAGGTCACACAGACCTCCTGACTCCCAGCCTACAGCAAGATCAGAACTACATAATCCATAATCTTACTTGCCACTCCTTACAGTCCTCTTTTCCACTCATGGAGAGCGTTATTTTCATGTTCGTTGAAATGACACTGGGCAATTGCCTACGCCCTCATGGGAGCAAGCTGTGTAGCTCTACCGGTGAGGAGAGCATCTTAAAAATCAAATACAATTACACAACTAAATGTCGCGTTCTACTGGAATCCCTCTGGAAAGGGTCAGGAGGCATTACAGTATGAAAACTAAATGACCATCCACATCACCTTACAGGACAGGAAATGCTCATCATGACGTGCAAACCTTGCACAGTGCAAAAAGCATGCAGAGCTCATCTTAACCATGGCATTGTTTTCTTTGATTCTGCCTTGGCAAGTCAGCTGTAAGTTCCTGAGACACTGAAGTTAGCTGCGTTGGTAGGCAAAGCTGATTAAGACACTTGGCTAAACACTGAATAGCCTAATCATCCCAGCTTGGAAGAAATCCTAGGCCGTGCACATATTCCTAGCAAAGGGTACGTTGCCCGAGTCGCTTATTTACCTGGCAGGCTTCAGCTAATCTAAAACTTGGTTTGGGGAGAGAGCAGGACAGAGTGGTGCCAGATGTCCACAGGCATACTGGAGCTGGGAAGGTCCCACTCTCCCTCATCTCTTCCTACTCCCACCACATCCAATTGTTTGAATCTCTCTCCCTGGACACTGAGCAAAGGGGGGACTGTTGGGAAAAATATCCTGGAAAAGAGCAGCTGTAAATCTCTTTCAGAGTGAGAAGGTTTCGCCAGGCCCAGTCAGAACTGACAGGACTTTAGTATGATAATAAACCACATGAGCTAGTTCCCAAAACAAGGCCCAGTTTGTCACCAAGGACAATCGGAAAAGACTCAAGCTTTTCTATTTGCCCCTTCAGATCACAATTCCGCCTTTCAAAAGGCAACAGCTTTGGAGTTGCAGTATGTTTACCACAAAAATGGGGCCCCTAGATTCTGACACACTCTCTCTCTCTCTCAGATGGGAACAAGCCCAGAGCTCTGGAGCTCCCATCCATTCCCCTCCCCAACGCAGCTTCTGCCTTTTGTAACTAAAACCCAGCCGTTTTTTGGAAACTTCTCCGAATATTTTATGCTACTTTTTTTTTCATTCATTCACACGAGGGAAACAACAAGAGGGTCCTCTGATGAATGTTGCGCATCGCCATGGTTACAGCTCAGAGATGCAGCAAAAAGCAATTATGGTGGGACACAGTGGAAAAAAAAAAAGACATGCACCTCTTTGTCAGAATTTCAGAACAGCTGTAATAACACACCAGCACCCGAACCTGTGAAAAATAACTGAAATATTGTGGCATGTTAAATGCCAGCACATTGAACACCCTCACCCCCCTTTTAATGTCCTATTATTTAAAAGGGCAGGAAGCATTAATTTCCAGCTGCACTTCCAGCTTGTTAAAAAATCAGAGGGGAAATAAGGGATGGCAAACAAGCAACAGTTCAGGGACTTAAATTTGAGGTGTGAAATAAGGCAGTATTTAGAGGCACTGGCCTGCATGTCTCACAGATTTAAGCTGACAGCAGCAATGGTTCTCCCATGCCATGCGTGGTTTAATTTTTTTCCTTCAGTGATGGAGGTCCAGACAAGAGATGGCACTGACTCTCCCCACTCTGAGGATCTCAAAGGGCTTCACCAACTGTCATTCGTTTTTCACCACCCTCAGAAGTAGGTTACATGATATTGTCCACAGCGGACATGAAGGGCTACAGGGCTCACAAGAACTCAAATGAAGCCAAGAAGAACATCATCCAGGTAAATCTTGATAGCCTGGATTGGTGGTCTCGAGAGCACCCTAGACCAGGGGCTCTCAGGGCAAGTCTACACAGCAATTAAACACCTGCAGCTGGCCTGGGTCAGCTAACTCAGGCTGGCAGGTGTCCAGCTGCAGGGCTGTAAAATTGCTGTGTAGACATTCAGTCTTGGGCTGGACCCTGAGCTCTGGGACCCCTTGAGCGGGGAGGCTCCCAGAATCCAGGCTCCTGCTTGAGCCTGAATGTAGACATAGCAATTTTTAGCCCCACAGCCTGAGTCCCATGAGCTTGAGTCAGCTGACCTAGGCCAGCTGCAACCGTGCCACAGGTCTTTCATTCACATGTAGACGTACCCTCAGACTGTGTCTTGGCTCCTCTGGTGGGGCCTGGACAGCATCTGGGAGGGACCTGAAATGGCAGCCTGGGATTGACTCTGAGATTCCCCTGTGTGCCTGTTCCAGCCCCAAATGCAGTCAGTCTCTCACACCTTGCAGAGCTGAGCAAGGTTTCTCCTGAAGTGACCTCTCCTGGCTATCCAGGGCTGCTTGAGCCCACAAAGACAAAGACTGTTTCCTCTTCCTCTGCACTTAGTGCGCCTTTCCCCAAAGGTGCCCAGTGGGCCAGCCTGGAACTCCTGGGAGGGGAGGCATGAGGAAAGGAAGAAGCAGCCTACCAGTTGCCTCATTCCCTTTCCAGCAGGGAGGAGAGAGGGACAGAACAAGGGGACGGGGACACATGGGACAACAGGCTAATCAGGACACGGTCCTTGGGCCTCTGGTGGGACTCACATGTCTCTCCGGTTTGAGTCTGTCCACATCTAGATAAACCCTTGCTATAGAAATAAGATCCTCCATTTTGCTGAGAGACGTCAGCATGTACAAGTCACCTATTTCGTTAATTGTGGATCTCTATGAATCTCTAGCAGAAAGGAGGCATGTCCTCTGTGGGCTGAGATCATGATCTAGCATTCCTGAGCTGGTCCCCAACTAGTCCAAGATCTGACTCAATATAGGAAAGGGAACGCCCATATAAATCCAACTGGTCGGTCACCAAATCCAAGTCTGCATTGGCAGAGTGTGGTGTGCTGGAAACCTGCACTACCAATGCTGCTACTTCACTTGATCTCTGAGTAAGCCGTATCCAGGTCCAGTAGTGTAAAGCTGATGTACGTCCAATGAAGTCAAAGCATTTACTCCAGAATTTACACTCGTGTGAGATCAAAACCTGGCCCTCAGTCCTCAGAGATGACTCCATGGCACTTAAATACCTATACTGTTGTCATCTTAAAAATAAAAAGACCCCCAAAATTGTAATTGGAGACTAATTCCAATGTAATTTAAATTAACGGCAAGAACAACTTCTTTTCGCTCAGAAGGCAAGCCAAACAGACACCACTTCCCTTCAAAAATTCTCCATACCTCATGGCTTTGGAGTCTATGACAAGTGAAATTGTGGCAATACTGGTTCCCGTTCATTGTCTCCACCGCTGACCAGTTCACAAAGCAAAGGGATTCAGCTTACTCAGGCAGGGTTATTTTCTTCTCCAGCCTGGGGATTTGCCAAGAGACAGAAACTTGTATCACATCAGCAAGCACTTGAACTGGAAGTTACTTAAAAGGCGCCAGCTGAAGTAGATGGAGATGAAAGCGGCTTCACATCTACATGCAAAGCAGGTTTGGTAAAAAGCAGAGGCTATTTATAGAATGTTCCTACACAATCAGACATGTTTGGATGGAGCGAACCTTAAAAGCTGTAAGAAAAAGATTTCAATCCCACTCACTTAAACAAAATAATAATTTGGAAATCTCTGCTCTACATACCGAATATTTTTAACACAATTCAATGTCATGCAGGTTAGTCCAGTCCAGGTATACTGTGGATGACTTCAGAATGAAAATACCATTCATCTGAGTGAACGTCGAGTTGACAACATAGGGCCCAGTCCTGTAAGGAGCTGAGCAGATCCTGCTGGGTGCTGGAGTGCTCTCAAATCCCACTGAGGTCAATGGGATTTGACGACATTCAGCGCCTATCCAGATCAAGCCCACAGTGACTGAATGGGTCATTCCTTAGAGAAGGTTCTCCTCTTTCTCTGGCAGGATAGACTGGAGATGAGAAGCAATGTGAACTGAAACTGCCACAAGCTTCTGCAGCAAAGGATAGCATTGTCATGGAGTCCTTTGTGCTATAGGCAGTTGGAGTTTAAATGAAGGAGAGAGAAAAAAGGGGATTTTAAAACAAAGGTTTCATTGTAGATTACTGGTTTCTCATTGCTTTATTTTGTGCTGTATGCACATGTCAGATAAATGGACTTGCAAATAACTTTAATGAGAAATGGGGATTACACTAGTCCAGAATACACTGGACACAGTTTCTCTCCAACAATCCTGCTGGGAACACACATGGCCAACTTGCGAAGAAACAGACTGACTTTCAGGTTAGCTTAATTCTCAGTCAGGCCATGTGTCATATCCAGTTTGTAAAACCCATGTCTATAAGTAATTCCTCATTCTTAATCAATTTAGTGGAGGAAAAAACTGTGTTTCCTGCCAAAAGACCAGCTATTACGGACACCACACTTTTTAATTTGGTCTTGTTAGATCCCCCTAGATAAAGAAGGGTCAGACATGGTCAGGGCTGGACGGGATACCTACAAGACAAAGCCAGGTTGGTGCCAATGATTTCATGGGTGGCATTCTTACCTCAGAGTTTGGTATGGAACTCATGGTGAAAGAGGACACTGCAGTGCACCGGTAGAAGGTGCAGTCTTTTGTAGGTCAGATAATTCCCTTTCCTTAAACAAAACAATGTAAAATGTTCATTCTCCCCTGAATAATATAGGATCCTCCCTTGGCTGAAAAGTAAACATGGCTCATCCAAACTGTAACTGAATACCTACATCACTCAATTTCAACAGTATTAACTGGCCACATTTTATAAAAGGATGGTGTCAATGTTTTGGGCCCCACACTACAAGAAGGATGTGGAAAAATTGGAAAGAGTCCAGCAGAGGGCAACAAAAATGATTAGGGGACTGGAACACATGACTTATGAGGAGAGGCTGAGGGAACTGGGATTGTTTAGTCTGCGGAAGAGAAGAGTGAGGGGGGATTTGGTACCTGCCTTCAACTACCTGAAAGGGGGTTCCAAAGAGGATGGATCTAGACTGTTCTCAGTGGTGGCAGATGACAGAACAAGGAGTAATGGCCTCAAGTTGCAGTGGGGGAGGTTTAGGTTGGATATTAGGAAAAACTTTTTCACTAGGAGGGTGGTGAAGCACTGGAATGCGTTACCTAGGGAGTGGTGGAATCTCCTTCCTTAGGAATTTTTAAGGTCAGGCTTGACAAAGCCCTGGCTGGGATGATTTAGTTGGAGATTGGTCCTGCTTTGAGCAGGGGGTTGGACTAAATGACCTCCTGAGGTCCCTTCCAACCCTGATATTCTATGATTCTGTGTTTCTAATGTAACACTACACTATTTTAAAAACAAAGTGATGCTTGCTTTCTAACCTTTGTTACTCTGACATTTAAAGATGGTTAAAAACGTACTTCGGTATCACCATTTATGCTTTTGTTTGCATAGCTGCCTTTCAACTCAGTTCATAAAATGGATCTAGACTAGTCAGTTTCACCACTGATTCTAGTTGGCTTCACTTTTGCATTCTCATGCATTACCATGGCATCGTTGCAATTTGGGTTCACCACACAACAGGGAAATATTTAGATCCCAGGCAATTTTGGCAAAAGCCTGAACACAAAGAGGTTAAACTGGAGCTCTGCATAAGGCATAAAAGATCTTTGGGAAGCAAAGAATGTGCTTTTTTTCAAACTGCATATTGTAGTGGCATTATGCTGTAGTTGCCGCTTGTGGTAGCATGTTAATTCTTGATCTTCATGTTGTTAATGGTACACATTTGTTTAAATGCAAAGGTAATTAATGCATGAGAGTTTTAAATGAAAAAAATCAAAACTTGAAAAAAGTCTCAAGGATGGACTTGCAGTTAAGGCACTGGGCTAATCTGAAGGGGAGAAGGATTAGATTCCTAGCTATGCCACAGACTTCCGGTGGGACTTTGGACAACTCACTTAGTCTATCTGTGCTTTATGTCCCCATCTATAATATGGAAATGAAAACACACACTTCCTTTGTTTGGCTTGTCTATTTAGGTCAGTGGTTCCCAAACGAGGGGCACCACCTGTTCAGGGGAAGCCCCCTGGTGGGCCGGGCTGGTTTGTTTACCTGCCGCTTCCACAGGTTCGGCTGATCGTGGCTCCCACTGGCCATAGTTCTCGGCCAATGGGGGCTGTGGGAAGTGACGCAGGCCGAGGGACATGCTGGCCGCCCTTCCCTCAGCCCCCACTGGCCTGGAGCGGCGAACTGCAGCCAGTGGAAGCTGCGATCGGCCGAACCTGCGGACGCGACAGGTAACCAAACCAGCCTGGCCTGCCAGGGGGCTTCCCCTGAACAGGTGGCGCCCCTCGTTTGGGAACCACTGATTTAGTTCATAAGCTCTTCATTACAGGGGCCATCTCTTGCTACGCGTCCATACAACAGAGGCCCAGATAGTAATTTTGACCTTCTAGGTGATACTGAAATTCAAACAACATACATACATAATGGGCCAGATCCTGATCTAATTCAGCAGTATTAATATGGGGTAACTTCAAATCATAATCTAAACTTTTAACCGAGTCTAAGTATTAGACCAAAACCTAGCTGACAACTTCCCTTTAACCATCTAGCATGGAACAGCAATTGCTGATGCAGCTGCCAGGTATGCGGTGGCGGAGAAGTATCTCAGCAAATAGTTGGGAAAATGAAAATAAGCAAGAATCTATTCAGGCTAGAAATCAAAGCGGCTTCACTAGCTGTTGCAGTGGTTCCAGAAAGCAAGTCAAGAGTACCCACTTGAGAAAGCTCAATGAGCCAAAACATTCCCTGTGCCACAATTTATATTTTCTTAAGTGTTTAAAGGAGATTTCTGACTTTATTTACTTATTACATTCCCTGTCTAGGAAATACCTTTGAGATGTTACATATGGTTTCAAGGGGGTCTGAAAAGAAAAGAAAACACTACAGGAGTGGAATGCAATGGGTGCTTGAAGTTTATAGAGACATTACTGAAATTCTGACCATCAACCAAAACAGCTCCTTACTTGTTCTTTGAGTTGTGTAAAGGGCATGACTGTTACATATTGGTCTGTGGCTGTATTCTCCATACAATTTCACTGCAATATCACAGTCCGTGCCAATTCTACTTGGGCATGAGGTTTTCATCCTGTTTCAAACAGTGGACCAGAACTTTAGCTAGTGTAAATCAACACAGCTCCTTTGATTTACACCCGCTGAGGACTACTCCTCTCTCAGATGCAACTCAAAGGATGAAATCCTGCCCCCATTGAGGTCAATTGCAAAAGTCCATTTGCTTTCAGTGGGATCAGGATTTCACCAAAATATTTTGAACTGAATCTTGTGCTTCATCAGAGGTTTCTTGGGTAAGAAGGTCAATTGGCGTAATGGTCTAGTCTGCAATGCACAATGCTGATTAATAGTGTGAACTATCCCATTGTTACCAACCAGCTTTAAAGGAGTGATAATAAAACATAGCTGCACATTAACAGCAGATAGCTTTCAAATTATGTCAATTCCATCGTTGAAAATTTAAATAATATGTATGGAATGTGATTAGAACAAAGCTTACGCTAATGGCTTGTCAATTTTAATTTTGCAAACAAGAAAGTTCTCATTCTTTGACTGTAGACAAACAATTAATACTGGGTTATGCATTGATTTGTTCCACTTCAATAACTTAATAGACATATCTGAACATTTGAAATTGAAAAAAAACAAAATCTTAGGCAACTGAGGCTTCATAGAACAAGGAATAAGCTATTTGTCTGATGCAAATGTGAGTCGTACAGCAGCTGTCTGTTGGAACCTACATTGATAACTGCTTGTGGCATAAACCTGTATACCACTGTAATATCCCTGGTGATTGGAAACTCCTTAAATCAAAGCACTGGGACTCAATGGTTGGGTATCAGCTTTCTTGATCATGTGTATGCTGCATTAGAATTCACAGAGCACTGATTATTACAGCTGGGTTGCTATTTTGTGAATATTTGAATACAACTGAATGGCCTAACAAATGGTGGCGCCGCTATGGTTCTTGTTTTGTATGAGAATTTTAGGGAGAGAATTTTCTGGGGGGAACCAAATGTAAGTGACTTTTAGAGAATATGTTGAGACAGCAGATGTTGAACTCTGGAAGGTGATTATCAGCAGCAGAAACCTGACTCCAAAGTTGTACTCATCAACTTAGGAAACAGAAATGTACCATGTGTCATAGTGGAATGGAAATGAATAGACACAGCTTGGATATTGGCTATCTACTTCAATGGAGCTATACCCATTGAGAATCTGGTCTCACAAACTCTCAACTGACTGCTTAGGAACAACCTAGAGATCCATAATTATTCATATAAAAAAGTTATCCAGTGCATAAGGTGGAGAAAATACATTTGAAAAAGTTGCAAACTGCTATTGCCAAACTTGTGAACAGAAAATGAGGGAACATTCAATAAATAAATCACCTGCTATGAATGACTTATCTCCACAGACTATCAAAGTCACCTCACTAGAACCAGGCTTGCCCTAGACAAGCACGAAAGCATTCACCTCTCTCAGTGCCCAACAAGCCTCATGGTCTTCCACTATGCACACCTACTCACAGCATGGCCAGTCCTCCTTCCCGGCCTGGAGCGGCTCAGGGTTCTCAGGTCCATCTCTACTACTGGCTTACATGCCAGCCCTTCTCCATGAATTCCCAGCCTGGGTGAATAGTCAGGAACCCACAGCTGAGAGAAGATCACACTGTGCATAGAAAGAGCTTCTCAGCATAGGGCAATGATGGATTTCAATCTCGGCAGACGGTTCAACCACGCTCCACCTAAGTGCCAGAAACTATCTTAATTCCCTTGCATAGGAGCACCTATTGGCTCCTCTAACTCTCTAAAAATTAATAAATCCTCACGTCCCATCCCTCTGGGGATTAACTAGTTTTCACAACATCTTGGCCACCCTACTCTTATTCCTTCCTTAACATTTAAGTTTCTTCTGGTCTGTTAGTTGGATCCTTAAGTATTTCTACAGGGAGACTATAGTAAAGAGGAGTTTTTATTAAGCAACATGACTGCATTAACCACCTCAAGAAACGTTACTTTTAAGTGAGATTAAAAACAGGGATCAGCTGCAAAACAGAGAAACGGACAAGACTTTGTGGCTGCAAAAAATGGGCCTTCTGTTTTATTCATACTTTTCTCTTGCCAACTCCTACCTCTTTTCCTGGCCTCCTAACCCAAGATATACTGATGATGGAATTCCAGAGGATATTCAAGTTCTGTTTCTGTATAGTTTGACTGAAAGAAATACTTTAATATACACTACCCAGCAGATTTAAGTTTTCACTTTAATCTGTGAGTTTGGGGTTTAGCATGCAAATTTGGCCTAGGTCACACAAAGCTGTACTCACATAGTCAGGGTCATATAACGTTTATGGTTGTATTGTCAGCCTCACTTCTGAGAGCGTGAGTTTAACCATATCTCTGTGCCTGCAATGCAAGCTTTCATGTATTTGCTCTAATGGTTGCACTAAGAGAAACAGTCCTTTAAGCATGCAGGGTAAAGATAGTGAGCAGCAAACCATAACAGGGTTCAGTGATCTGGTCCAGTTCAGTTGGAATAAGCATCCAAAAGCACAGAGTAGAACCAAAATGCAGGATCCAAATTCCAGACCCAAGTCTCCACTTTATAAAGGGCCAGATCCAAGACCCTGAATGTTTAGGAAAATCTGGATCTGGATCCAGTTTTTTGGATCTGGCATTTTGGGTTAGACCCATTGAAGTTTGAATATCTTGCATTTGCAAAGTTAAGCTGGAAAAACCAGGCTGAAAAAAAAAAATCAGATTGCTGTTGAAGCTATTGTATCAGCCCATTGGCTCCTCTAACTCCCAAGGACCGGAGATTAACTTTCAGCAACGTCGGTCAAGAAGGAGTTCTGTCCCGGGAAATCTGCCACTGGATTTCCAGACCACAGGCTCCCATCAGGAGGTCAATAGCTCATAGAGTTGGTATTTCACCTTGTGAGGGATGGAAAACACAGTAAGCACCGAGTTTATTTTGGCCCCACAATACAGGGCCAGTTCTGCTCCACAGTCACCAGAAGACTGTTGTTTAAACAATGGAAAATGAAAAGGGGGAGAAGAGAGGAACTCGGAACACGCAAGGCAGCAAAGCCAAAAAACACATTACAGACATGTCTGGTACAGTGGGACACATGGCTTAAGCCAAGTCATTGCTCTGCAGGTCAATACTCAATCTGGAAAGCACCAACCCACGATGGACTTGAAAGAACAAATGTCTATTACTCTAGCAAAGCAACCAGTACAAGGGGAAGCTTTGGATTTTTTAACAGCTGATTCCAAGTAAGATATAATACAATATAGACCTTCCTTCTATATCACCTTTCCTACGAACTGTACATCCTAGCTTGTTCGACAGCATTAAATAGGACGGGGAAAAAATGAAGAGATATGGACAAAGGGGGAGTAGGTGTTTGCAGATGAGATTTGAAATTATATGGGGGGGATGTAAGAATGCGTTCCAGACAGCAGGCGATGCAGAGGAAAAGGTTCTCATAATAACAGGGGTAACATTATGGGAAAGGACAGAGAAGAGACTGGTTCTAGGTAAACAGAGGGAATTGAGTATAGAGAGATTGGGCAAGATTAACAGCTGGCTTCAGCAGGCATTACTCCTCTGGTTTTGGTGAGGGTTAGGCCTGATAATGGTGCTGATGAATTTGACCCAAAGATGGGTGGGGCACATTCATCCTGAAGAAGGCAATTTTAAACTGTCCCATGAAACATATGGGGAAGCCTCCTGCCTGGTGGAAGAGGCCGGAGACAGTTAGAGGTCCCCGTGAAAAAACAGACCCCTCTGTGCCCCATTCTCATCACCGTAGTATGCAAGTGCCAAGAGGCAGGGAATGGCTGAATGTCTTGCAGTATGAGGAGTGTTGAAGCTCCGGCAGTAGGCAGGCTGTAACATGAACAACAACAATACTTGGCATTTACACGGCGCTTTACCTTTTTTAAGCGCCGAACAAACAGTAACCAGTGGCTGGAGCTTGCGAGCTATTTCCCCCTGTAATTGAAACCCAAGTGGTTTAATTAAAAGCAAACAAACAGGGTTTTTAGTCAAGCCAGAAGGCAGCCTGTGCTAAGTATTAGGGATAGAAACCACCTACTTCTGGATGTTAGCATCATTTCCCTCCCCTACTTCTCAGCTCTCTTTTCCCCTAGTGTCACCCTGGAGTTGTGTTTCCTTCTGCCTTCTCCCTATTCCATTTTGCATCCCATCTTTTCCTTGGATTTGTGGTCTCCTCGCCTTCGTTCGTCTGCTTCTTTTTCCATGCTCTACGAAAGTGGGAGACAAACCTCATTAGCATTAGAATTTGAGCCAAAGTTTGGAAGCCACCGTTTTGGATTGGGTGCCAAATTAGGCAAAGGGAGTTAGCACATCCCTAGTGTGTACACCTTGTTCAAACATTCCCTAGGTATTTCCGTCCCTCTTCACGCAGGCCCATCATTCCCAACTGCTCCCAGCTTCCCAAAAACCATTTTGAAAAAAAAAGATCATTTGAAATTATTGTAAAGGCAACACTGCATTAGGTCTTTAAAAAATAATAGTCGGACGCCAGCGTCTCTCCAGAGAGGAAGGGAAAGTGTCAGATCTCAGCTGGTAAATAAGATGTTACTGGGAAGCTTGTAAAGCCAAGGTTCTTTCTCCTTTGTAAAGGCTCTACCTGCAAAACATGAAGGGGGCTCAGTGACAGACACATTAAAACACCATTAAACTGTGAAATAGAACACAGTGTGAAAATAGATTTAACCTTCACAGCATATTGATCTCTACCCCGCGCCGTGCCTAAGTTCTTGGACAACTGTTTTATAATAGGTTTTACTTATTTTCCTGTTGCTATTCTGACTTCCTCAGAGGAGGGTGTTATTTCTAAAAGCTCCTGACAGCTCAGGGAAAAGCAGGCTTGTTTCTTAGCCAGGGCTCAGCTCCGGAATGCTGTTGCTGCCAGCCGCTCCATAAACAGAAGTCAGTTTTCGGAGAGTGAAGGATGACTTTGGGCAGCAGAGATGATGGGAGGAGGAGGAAGGGGAAGAGGAAAGGGGAAAGGAGAGGAACTCTTTGCAAGGACCCTGCTGAACAGAACACAGGGAAGCAAACCAAGCTGAAATGACTTTGAAACAGACACTGCCAAGATTTACTTACACTCATACAGAAATATATATGCTTTTATAATTACATAACAATAATGCACACATACACAGCCACACACATGCAATTGCACATTCAGACGTGACATCCACGTAATACATTAATTTCTTGCATGCCTCTGCAATTCATCATGCTGCTTTCTCTTCTTTTCTGTTTAGGTTCTTAGAGCCTTCACTGTGGGAGCTAAGCTCCTTTCAATGATGCAATAAGCACCGTGACCTTGGATCCCCTCACCTGCCCTCTGATTGTTAATCTATCTCCTCAGGCCTTATTCTAACAATCCAAAATCCTTCAAATAGCCAAGTTGGGGTGGCTTTTTTGGTTCACTCTGCCACAAAAATGTATCCTCCTTTCCCCCACATTTGGATGTCCCCTCCTATCCCTTCCAAAGTAGCCTGACCCAATACCCAGGACAGGCAAGGGAGAGCAATTGCTCAAAACGGGGAAAAGGGTTTTTAAAAGGTGACTATTTAGGGATAGTCAAGTTATTTTTGAGGTTTTTATGGCTCCCACTCAGCCGTGGACAAGCAGAATCATGCAGTGATATCCTGACCCCATTGAAGTCAATGGGAATTTTCAATCAACTTCAGCGGAGCCAGGATTTTACCCGCTGTACTTCAGGCACTTGGCCTTAGAGATGGCAGGACACAAAAAGAGCCGCCCAATTAAAACAAAATCTTTACATCATATTTCTATAACTTATATGTAGAATTCATGGTGCTGTAGCAGGGTTTTACCCACCACTCCTGCATTGCAGAACCTCAAACCCATGCCAAGAAAGCCTTCATAGCACACCCCCTTTGGTGCATTTTATATTATGCCATGTCTTACAGAAAAATGACTGTGGAGTATTTTACAGTCTTTGAACATTGCACTTGAGAGTTTTTAAACATTGATTCCCATTTCTTGTACCCTTGTGGGTGCTCCAATTTGTGCCCCTAGCCAGCCCCAGGACTGAAGGAGATGGAAAGCCTTTCCACACACACCCCCATCAGAAGATCCTGCCCCTTGTGCGAGTTATCTGTAGCTCTTTGATTCATGATGCATTTAATCAACAATTTCCTTTCAACTAAAGCCTTCTTCAAGTGGGACAGAACACCCCTGCCATCTGTGCTCCCTTTAGTAGCACTGACAGAGGTCCATGGCAAATTATGGATCACTAGGGATTTGAGGGCATAAGGGGATGAAACCCCAACTGTCTTTCTCAGGATGAAGGGAGGTGAAATTCAGAGATAAATGAGCTTGATTTTTCTCTCATTTACACTGGGGTAAGTCAGCAGTGACTCCACTGAAATTAGTGGGGTTCTGCTGGCATGGTAGGAGGAGAGAACCATTTGCTTCCAATAATAACGTGCAACGCTGCAGTGAGAAAGATGCCACACTTTGGGAGATTAAGGGTACATGTACACAGCAAAAAAAACAAAAACAAAAACCCCAAGACCTGTGGCAACACATCTTAGACCCTGGCTCTGAGGTCTGCTGCGGGTCTTTTGTTTGCAGGGTAGACGAACCCTAATATGTGCCGAGGTTCACTCCCAAAATCAGATCCATTCGGTGCATTCACGGGAAAAGTACAGCAAGCGATTGAACAAGTGGCATGTTTGGCTGCTGCCAGTTCCCTTAGGTCCTCAGGCATTGTGTCATTACATGTAAATATAGGACAGGTAGCTTTTGGCTGGCTGACAGGCGTGTGAATTCCATCATTCTCTGGGGACAGTTGCCTTTTGCCAGCAACTGCAGAGCAAATGCCTTCAGTATATATCTAGGAGTACTTTGAGCTCTAAAAACCTACCCCCTCTGCCCCAACACAGAGATGAGCATGTGCCGGGTTTCTTGCTGTGCAAAACCCATCATCTATAATCAAATTCAGTTCTACACACTTCCGATTAAAGCAAGAGTCAGTCTTTAGAAGCCCGTGAGGTTGACTGAGATTTTCATTACAGAGCTTATTCAAGAGGATGCGCACATATTGCTTCCCACCCCTTTGTTTGACTTGTTTATTGAGGATGTGAGCCCTGGCGGGCAGGGACTCCCTTTCAGGATGGGTACGTCTTCGCCGCAGAGTTAACGCCGGCGATCAGCACCCAGGTCAGCTTAGTCCAGGTGTGAGCAGTCACTCAGTATTAACCTGAGGTAGTGAATGCCACCAGCTAGCTATATATTGTGGAAAAGCATTTCTCATCTGTTTTAAGTTTATTGCCTCATAGTTTCAAGTGCCCTTCTACCCTTGTATTATCAGAGGAGGCAAACAATGTACAGCTGGTCTTCTCTACATCATTCACTGACCTACATTCAGGAGTAATACAATGCCATAGCATGGGCATGTAAGTCAACAGTGAATGTGGGTGTCTGTATTATGCGCTATTCCTTCAATGCACCTAATTCCTCACTCCACTCTTTAGTGCCCTCCACACACTGGGAAAACCTCCCACTCAGCTGTCCACAACAGTGTCTAGCTCTCCCTTTCTCATGCAACAGTGTGTGAGAGCAGATTAAAAGCATCTCCAGTATGCATTTCCTCCATTGTTAAGTTGCTGGGGACCCCAGTTATGCTTGCCTTTGTGAAGAATCTCTCAATCCTTTAGTTTAGACTCATCTAAATTATTAGTGACACCTTTGGCCAGTATTTGTCCCCCGGTAGGGGGTTAACAAATATAAGGCATGGTCCACAGCTCCAATGGAATCTTTCCACTACCATCAATGGACTTTAGATTAGGCCCATAAAGAACAGAACCTGTCACCCAACTATTCACTTCCTTTGCATGCTGAGAACTGGCTGTTTATCCCCACAGTAACCCTTAACCTGTTCTAATCCATGCTTCTTCCCTGTGGCTACCAAGGGAGTGAGGACCTCTCCTCCCCCAAAAAAATATCGACGGGAAAGGTATTTTTTTCATGCTGTTGGATGTTCAAAGGAAACAGCACTCAGCCCTTAGATCAGTGGGCAACTAAGGCAAAGGTCTCTCCCTTGTTTCACATTGAACCCCACTGTATATTATGCATATCCGTTCTTTGAGACCTTCACAACAATGTCTTTCTGCTGCCTCTGTTATCATTGCAATTTGTTGTTGATGGAGGTGCAATGTTCATGGCTGAGATCATTGTGCTCATATTGGTTGTGAATATCAGTATTGCATGGTTATTTCAATAGAATATATATATATACACACACACACACATATACACCCACCCCTGTAGTTTCAATCTCTACTGCTTATCTGATTCGGTCGCCTCTCTCAAATAATTCTAGCAGGCTCACAATGCATAATTTGCAATTACATATTACACTCCAATTCTGCAGTCTTTACTTACACTTATTCCCACAGATGTCCGTGGAACTCCAGTGGGTGTCCGTACAGCACATACCACAATGTGGCCCTGAGCCTTGATTGATGACCTGGATTTGCGGCTGTAGAAACAACTCTGCATGCAAATGGAGTGAGCACCAATTGGTTCTGATGTCCAAGCAATGTTGACAGAACAGTTTTGGCAGATAAGAGATCTGAATGGGAAATTTGGAGACAATTCTGATATATGAAAACAAGAAAGTGAAAGGGACTATAAACAAAAGTAAAGCTGGGCATTTTATATCATTGTCTAGGCTTGCGTGAAATGCAAAAAAAGTTAATCAAGTATCAATAGTGAAAAGTAAGTTAGATTTTGAAACATTCCTTTAACTGAAAAACCATGCACAGGTAATAAGTTATAGGATATGCATAAAGGATATGTAGAATGTAGTTAAACAAATAGAGTATACACTCTCTCAAAGGCAAAATTTATTTCAGACTTGGAGGCTTTTCCCCATTAGGAAGAGGGATTAAACAATAATATACAAATTCACAAAACCTCCTGATTCTAAACCAATCTTTTAGAAAATTGCATTCATCTCATTGAAGTCAATAGGCCTGATTCCAACCTCACTCCAATTTTACACTACTTCAATTCCATTGACTGCTCCTGATTTGCACTGTTATAACTCACATCAGACTCCTTTAATTGCTCTGTACATGCACTGAAGACTGTATGACTGGTCCCTTATTTTTCCTTTACTAGAACCTTCAGAAGAGATGCATTAACCCTCAGTTGGAGAAAAAATCCTAAATCTATTTTTCCCACAGAATAAATTTCCACATTCGCCTGTACTTAACTGTCTACATTTATCTGACATATATTGAAAAATAGTGGATAATTTAGAAAAACTATACAGTGGGAGGTAGACTGCTCTAGTAGAACGGGCTCTGCACTGGGGGACAGGAGACCTGGGATCCACTCCCTGCTCTGCCACGGACCTGCTGAGTGACTGTGGGCAAGTCACATCACTGTTCAGTGCCTCAGTTTCCCTTATCACCATTTATCTTTACTGTTTTAGAATGCAAGTTCTTCAGGGCAGCTGCTGACTGTTTCTCTCCAGGCTGGTTCCCAGGTTCATCCCCGAAGAGCTCCTTGGAAAATGGAGCACAGAATGTCTGCTACCCGCACCTTGCTTAGTGGGCTGATTCAAGGCTTCAAGCTTCACTTTCTACTCCTGGGATTGCAAGCCTTCCATGGTCCCAGCTGATCTTGCCACCTGCTTCCCCTTCTTCCAGTCTCACAAGAAGACCCACTGGAGTCAGGAGGAGATCATAGGAGATGGTGGGCTCGATGCTGGAGTGGTGCCAACAACCCTATCAAACTCTTTATAGCAGGGGCATGTACTGGGCATGTGCCACACCTGCTGTGCATGATGCTGGCCTTGTGGTACAGGCACTTCAGATGTTTTATCCACTCCCTGCACTACACCACTGTCTGATGGCTGTCCTGCTGCTCCAGCCTCCAGGGGACCTCATAAAGGTGAATATTCTGTGAGATTCTGCTGCAGTCATGGTTCTGGGAGCCTCTCTGGCCAGCTTGCAGCACGCTGGAGGGAGAACATTTTCAAATGGCAGGGCAAACTGAGCTGGAGTGAGTTGTGGAAGTGGAGCAGCCCACATAGAAAGAGAAGAGATAAATGCTGAGCAAGGGTATATAAAATAGCAGATAACTTGTGGTCTATAGAGACCAAGTGGGAGGAACCTGAGGAGGCCGAAAGACTAGAAGATACGGGACAGGGAATGTGGGAATGATGAAGAAGGACTAGGTAGACTCGAGGGCAGTTCACCGCATCATTGCTATGTTCACACCACAAAGTGGGAGGGTAGAGAGATGGGTCACATGTCAATGCATGCTCTCACCCACCCCTAGTGGGATGTCTACACACCCATGGACATGTATCTAAGGGCTTTGAGCATGAATAATAGAGGGGTAGGGGCAAGAACCTGCAGTCCAACATGTGGAAAGCTGGAAGTGTAGACAGACCCTATGTGTTTGTACACCATGGGGCCCGGAACAATACATCATCATCATCACTATCTAAAGTCCATCACACAGCCTACAATGTAAAGTGTTTCAGTCTTAAGAACATTTACTGCGCTTTTGAACCAATAGCTAGGCATGACTAATCTAATTGCCTTCTATGATGAGATTACTGGTTCTGTGGATGAAGGGAAAGCAGTGGATGTATTGTTTCTTGACTTTAGCAAAGCTTTTGACACCGTCTCCCACAGTATTCTTGTCAGCAAGTTAAAGAAGTATGGGCTGGATGAATGCACTATAAGGTGGGTAGAAAGCTGGCTAGATTGTCGGGATGATTTAATTGGGGACTGAATCATAGAATCATAGAATATCAGGGTTGGAAGGGACCCCTGAAGGTCATCTAGTCCAACCCCCTGCTCGAAGCAGGACCAATTCCCAGTTAAATCATCCCAGCCAGGGCTTTGTCAAGCCTGACCTTAAAAACCTCTAAGGAAGGAGATTCTACCACCTCCCTAGGTAACGCATTCCAGTGTTTCACCACCCTCTTAGTGAAAAAGTTTTTCCGAATATCCAATCTAAACCTCCCCCACTGCAACTTGAGACCATTACTCATTGTTCTGTCATCTGCTACCATTGAGAACAGTCTAGAGCCATCCTCTTTGGAACCCCCTTTCAGGTAGTTGAAAGCAGCTATCAAATCCCCCCTCATTCTTCTCTTCTGTAGGCTAAACAATCCCAGCTTCCTCAGCCTCTCCTCATAAGTCAGCTAAACAATCCCAGCTCCCTCAGCCTCTCTGAATAAGTCAGATTGGTCCTGCTTTGAGCGGGGGTTGGACTAGATGACCTCCTGAGGTCCCTTCCAACCCTGATATTCTATGATTCTATGACTATAGAAGGGATGGCAAGAGTGGTGAGGACTAAGAGGTGTTGCCACAAGTGACATGATGCTCAAAATCCATGAACAGAGGCATCTGGGCATCAAGGCAGAGTTAAAAACAAGCCCATCGAAAATGAATTAACAATTAAAAATGTATTGAAAGTGGAAAGAAAAAGAGAAATCATTCCTAATTAATTCTGGTGCCCTGCACAACCCCAGACTATTTGTAATCCTACAGGGAACATCTTTATTGATCTGGGGGATGCTGCGGCAGACTTTTGATGCTTATCTCAGCATAAAAATAGGCTCTTGTGATGAGCAGTGATTTAATTACATGACAATCACCGTTAACAATGCATGGCGAATACCAAAAATATGCAGAGCAAGAGTGGCAGTGATAAATGCAAGTGGATGGCATTGACTTTCAGTAAAGTCGTCTATTGTCGGGGATGGCGGGAGACGGCACATATATTTTTCCCTTCTTGTAGGGCAGTGACTTCCTGTGCAGTTTAGAAGACTCTCTCAAGGGGTCTAACGACACACAGGAGATGGGGGAGAAATAATGGATCATGATCAAAGCAACGTTTAGCACATAAAGCTGAGGAACTTACAATGCAGTTGTTTTGCATGTGGGAAGATGCACTATTTCCACTGTGCATCTCCACTAAGAAATGAAGAGGAGAAATATTTGCTCTACTTTGGGAGAGGGTTCCTTACGTGGCACAGGGATAAGAAAGTTCAGCCAAATCCCACCTGCACCATACAGAAGGTGGACTTGACAGTAGCAACAATAGATTGCTCATGGGAATTTTTTTTTAAGCCTGGGTTGAGTTCTCTTTAGTGTATTTTTAAGCAATCCATTCAAAGGGCCAGATCTTGAGCTGGTGCAAATGGGCTGCGCCATTGTAACTGAAAAGCCCATTTCCATTTATACCAGCAGAAGGTCTGGTCCAAAAGATTTAAGAGCTACCTTGACCTGAATGTAACAACATCTACTTCCCAATTGTCAGAAGAGGTTTGGAGTTGGGACCCTTTGCTATGAAATACCAAGCCATTTACTCTGAGCTGCAGGAGAATCTAGATGGTTGCATATTTTGGAGCTGAGGATCCCAAGTCTGATGACTTGTATCACTTCTATGAGACTCCACCACCTGGATGGTAAGAGTCACCCACACCTGAACAGGTCTGACATTCTATTCGGTCGGAGGCCATGGTGATACCTGTGCAAGCAAGTATGTTACCAGAGGCTTGTCTCTCCTTCTACCCCGGCACTCACCCAAATGTGTGGAGGCTGACACTGGGAAATTCATTCTCACCTACTGGAAAAGCTAGCACTAGTATTTGGGACAGGAAAAGGAATCTCTATATTAGTGGTCCCCAACACACCCAGGGCCACTTTTCTATTTCCATCAGACTCCATATTATTTGAATATATTCATCCGTTATCTTTTCCCCCCACTCCTCTATACACTGGGGGCTGCTCCATTCAAGCAGATGGTGATTGCAGGAGGTAGGGATAACCTGTACGTGCGTCCTGTTCCCCACTCATTGGATTCCCCAATGCAAGGCTAGGGTCTAGTTAGGTGGCTTGAGGGCTGCTTTGCACTAGCCCAAGAAAGCTGAGGGTCAGAACCTTGGTTCCAATTAAGTCAGCATATGTTCTACCTCTCTCCTCGCCTCCTCCAATTAAAGGCAGGTATCATCTAGTTCAGTCCAACGCACTTGGGGGGTTGGGGGGGGGGGGAGATCTCCAGCCCATTGGTCACATGCACCCTCAGAATTTCCACTCACAACTTTAGTTTCTACTACATAAATTATGCTGCGTTAAGCATCATGACCAGCTACCACAGTTCCTCGTCGCCCTGGAATAAACGTTTCAGGCTTATATATATTAAAGTAGCACAAATCCATTTTTCAAAGCTTTCTAAATCCTCCTTAAACAAGGCATTTTTTAAATCAAAACATGGGGGGCGGGGGAGAAATAGCCGATAAAAAAGTGATGTAAGCCCATAATGGTGCACCTGAAATGACCCAAACAAAATGAGTAATGATTATGTATATGTTAAATAAAACATGTCTTTTTCTCACATTATATTCCCTTGGTACTATAAGATTTTGGTTGTTGCAGGGTTCCCTTCCCCGCAATGAATCACCTGATAGAACCTCAACCCAGAAATGATGGCGTTTCAACTGGCTCAACTTTTCCGAATTTGAGAACGATTAAAACACTCCATCTGCAACACGCCAGATTAACAATCATTTGTAGTATCTCAGCCTCCCTCTGAGTTGCTAACTTTATGGATTCTAAAGAGCAGATATTCTTATCGTGCCGCTGTGTGATTTGAAGGGGTGGATGCACCAGGGCACTAACACATGCAGCTTTACAGATAAAATGCAAGTACAATATTGAATCAGAAGAGGATTCACTTCCAACACACACCACAGTCTCTAAAGCCAAAACTAACATTTCTCAGACTATCAACTTAGTTTAAAGGGCTGAGAATCTAAAGATTGGAGTTTGGTTAAGAGGCATTTTATTAATCTTATTTGAAAAAGAACTTAATAACCCCCCCTCCCCAAACTCATCTCTAGTGCAATGCTCTTGATGTTAGGGGAAGTCAATGTCAGTTCTGCATGTTGGGGTGCTTGAAGGATCAGGTTCTCAAAAAAAAAAAAGTGAATGGCGTAGAACACTGGCAATAGTAAATCTTTCTCCCCCAGACTGTTCAGACTGGTAGCGACAGATTGGCTCAGGTTGGTAGTGGGCTGTTACCATCTGTTGGTTAGTGCCCTATATAAAGTGAGTTAGTGGATTTCAGTCTATTTCCTAATGGACAGGTGCCTATATTGAATGAACTGCCATCACAATTGCTACTCACCTCAATCCCAGTTGAAGAGGTCACCGATTATAATCTAGATCAGGGGTTCTCAAACTTCATTACACCGCAACCCCCTTCTGATAACCAATATTACTTCATGACCCCAGAAGGGTGTGGGGGCGGGGAGGGCTGAAGCCTGAGCCTGCCTCAGCCCTGCCACCCTGGGAAGAGGGGCCAAAGCCAAAGTGCTTCAGCCTCAGTCAGTGGGGCTCAGGCTTTGGCTTCGGCCATTGGCAATGGGGCTTGGGCTTTGGCCCCGGGTCCCAGAAAGTTTAACGCCAGCCTTGGTGACCATATTAACATGGGCTTGTGACCCACTTTGGGGTCCTGACCTACAGTTTGAGAACTGCTGATCTAGGAACCTGAACTGCCAATTGTTCTGTAAGGGTGGTCAGAGTTGAAGAACATTGATGAAGAAGCGAGTAGGAAACTTCAATGTTATTAAAGTTCTATATCCTAAAAACAGTCTTGTCAAGTACTATTCAAGTCCAGCACCATCAAGCAAGCATAAAAAACTCTTTCAAAGAAAATAAAAAATGGTATTAAGGGAAGGGCATGAAGAATCACAGGACAATTAAGACAATTAGTTACTTTTCCTCAGAGATTCATTTGAGCTCTCTGAGCTATTTTAACAGGAGGTTGAATACACACTGCACAAGTGTTTTTAAAATGTGTCAAAGGCTAAAGATAAAATATTTCATACGCAGCAAGAAAATGGAAGTTACTAAAAGTCTGCATTACCTGAATTACAAAACAGCCGCCATTTAAGGGGACACCATTAACTTAAAATTAGCAATAAAATTTAAACTTATCGTTGCTATTGATTAATAAAACTGAAAAGTTCCCATAATTTTACTTTCTATTTCTTTGGTTTGTGAGAGCACCAATCCCCCAGACACCAATCAAATGAAACCAGCTGTAGGATCAGAGCCATCTCTTTTGTGGCTAAAAAGACTCTTATAAACATCATCATCCTCTTTTAAAGGACTGAACTCCCCGCCCCGCAAAAAACAGGACATACTATTTAAAGGATTTTCTATCCGAAAAATGCAATTTTTAAATCAATCAGTTGAAAAAATAATGAATTGGATAGTGTCCCTTTAAAGATGCAAAATATGATGGATTAAAAAATACAGTTTCTAACAGATAACTTTGTATGTACCGAGTTTTAAAAAAAAAACAGAAAAGCCCTCCCCCCCAAAAGCAAACCAAAACCCCAGCCACTCCTTACATTTCCCTCTACTTCCACTGTACCCACATTTTATTGAAATAAATAAGTAGTGGCATAGTGGTAGGAACTGACATCACTTAAGGTTAAAATAAAAGCATGGCAAATACCTGTCCCTCAACCCCCGCCACCCTCCAAAAAAAGGAAATCGGTCAATATTTGTTTGACATTTTAAATGGATATGCTTTATTCAGGCTTAACAACCTTTTGTTGCCTGCTTTCCAGGATATGCATTTTAGTGACAGAACTTAACTGATATGACTGTTCAAGGAAAAAATTTTAGTTATGTGCATTCACAAAAAACAACTTTTCAGAAGCAGCTTGTTTGGCCAAATGTATGGAGAAATACTCAATTGGTGGGTACATCTCAGATCCGATATTTGCACAACTGTCCATGCAGTGTATATGTACATGTGTGCACAGCTAACTTATCTCTAGTCCGTACAGGGACCCATGGTCAGGTTTGTGTTTCGGAATGCATTATGATAGTTTGAGAGTTTGGGATGTAAACGCTATTATATGTGCATTGACATTTCCATTATATAAATACCTTACTTAAAATAACACCTGCACCAATTGTGACGTGAGTGTGGTTGTAAAACAAAAACACACCCCACCATTCTGGACCAAGTGAAGAGTACTGTGAAGACAGAGATTGGTCATTTGAATGTGGAGCAATCAATCACCCAAGGTCAGGTCCTGTATGTGAGGACTGGAGAACTCCTTAAGTCAAGGAGGGAGTTGGGAACCCCTCCAAACCTGTGGATGGGCTGAGACCCATAGAGAAATCCTGTAGATAACAGGATACTTGTGTTTGGATTTGTACAGATGGCCACTTCCTCCACGCCAGTCCCTACACCACTCTTTGTTCCCCATAGCAGCATGGCTTCCATTCCAAATCCCAATTCTCTGCTGTTATTGTTATACTGCACTTCCTTTCTGTCAAGACATGTACTTTCAATATAATGTGCTTACTTTGTATGGTCAGATGTTAAGTACTGTACCACAGTAAATGTTCTACAATGAATAGGAAATATATATTCTGATTAGATTAATTAAAAGCAAAACAACTTAAGATCAAATGTTTATTGTATTTCAAAATATTTATCATAACAAACAGCTCTTTGCAACATATATAGGTACTGGAACATAGCAAAACTCTTATGTTTGTGTGTCTCCAGCATAATAATCTAATACAAACTAGTCTGAAATTTAGCATACCTACATTTAAAAAAAATAGACATTACCCTGTCTCCTGAACAGCAATCAGTTCATGTGGAAAATTCTATAGAAAAAAATACTATTAAAATATTGGTCCCACCTTCCATTCAAATAAGGTATTTTTGCTCCTTTTGAATGTTTTCATTCAAATAAATGAACAGATCTCACATGTGTTTAAAAATGGCTGACTTTGGTCCTTACAAAATTACAGACGACAGTATGATAAACTAGATGATAGTTTAGAGTGAGACAATGAGGCATTGTTTACACAGAAGATTGAGTAACTGGTTTAACAAAAGGGGTCGGTGCATATCTACTGTTTGTACAAATAGGAGATTTACTGGAGCTTTTATAATTTCTACAAGGCTCTTTCCAACCGGCTTCATTAACTTGAAGTAAATCAAATCATGCAGAGATCTGACTCAGCCAGAAAGACATACCGGGAAAGATACAAAATGAAAAAGAACAGACACAAGATAAGCTTTAGAATCTTTGGCGGTTTTCATAAACATTTTCTTTGAAGATTTTTTAACTGCAATCCAAATGTGTGTGCACATGTACATAAGGATACACATAACAAAAACATATATATGCATATACGTACATACATTATATATGTATGCATATACATAGGTATGTATACTATACACAGCACACATTTCCTTTTTAAATGAGGGCTAATTCATTTGCTAGTCTTTCACATATACCTACAACATGAGATCCCAGTGAAATACCTTGTTTATAAAATTAAATCTTGTATGAAAAAATTTCCTCTCCTTCAATGAAGGCATTGTAAACATTGTTAAAACAACTTTGAAAAATAAACTATTAGAAAATTACTGAATCTGAGTAATAATCCATTCACTATCACAATCCCATTTCTTTTGCAGGGGGCAGTGCTGGCTACCATGATATAACTCTGCTCAAGACAGGTCTGCCAATAAAGGTAGGCCTATATTTATAGCCATTGATTAATCAGATTTATTTCTAAATAATGCATTTTCAAGTAATCTGTATCCTGTGGTTCTCTGGTTTCTTTGTTCTGTGAACCACTTCAGGGCAGGTCAGTGGATGGGGGGCTGAGGGGTGTCACAAGACTTAGGTTCTAGTCAAGTCAACATCGCCTCAAGTGATTTAGCAGCATAAACTTTTGCCTCCCTGTGCCTCAGTTTTCCCCATCTGTGAAATGGGAAACAATGGTTACCCAACTTCGTAATGCATTGAGTTCTGTGGACAAGAAATGTTATATAAGGACTTAGATAATTGGGAGAATTAAAATTTTCTCATGGACTCACCTCTACTATCAAAACACCAGTTCTTCATTGCTTGGACCTCTTACCATTTCATTCTGAAAGGCACCAGGAAAGACTCCATAGAACATTGATGGTCAATGGACCCAAGTTTGAGAACTATTACAGCAAAGCAACATATTTACAACACCGCTTTGGGCGTAGTGCTCTCCTCCTGCCCAAGATGTTGCATCTTTAAGGCTACAAAGTATTTTTCTTCGAGAGTTGTAGTGTTGACATCTCCAGATTTAGACAAAAGCAACAGTTATGCTGAAAAATCTGGTGAGATGGAATTATAAATAGCAAGTCAGAAATACAGTCTTTTCAGGTTCGCAAATTCTCTTAACCCTTTCACAATGGCGGATCCTGGTGTGTCCATTGCCAGCAATGGACCTCATGTCAGGCAATTCTGGCATCAAGGAGTTAATAGCAGTTTTTAAAAACACAAGTGCTGGATGAAATTGAGATACTGTGGGAGCTTCTAGCTGTTTCTGGCAATTATGATAACAACTTTTCAAAATATACACTGCTTGAACAGAAGCAGGGTATCAAAGACTTGTTAATTCAGAGTTTAAACCCTTCTATGCACTGTGATTTAACTGAGAAAAGAATAGGCCTCGTATCTTAATGCAAATCTGTTGGATATGTTAAAAATTAGTTCAGAGCATCTCCTCACATCAGCTTAGCTGATCTACTACACTAGGCAGAATTATATCTTGCTACATACAAACAAGGAGAGCTGCAACATTCGGTCTTACCCTAATAATCCAAGTAAAAAAATGGAACACGCACTTGTGCTCTTCTCCACCCACTAATTCGTCCCTGCTCTGGTTGGATGAGGCCTCTACGCCAAAAAGAAAGGCAGCCCAGGATAGGTGCACATCAGAAAATGTATGGAACCATCCTGGGCCCATGGCAGGTATTAAAGTGTTGATCTGAACCAAAAAAAGGGTGTGGGGAGAAAAAACCGTATGTATGTATGTATGTGTATATGGAGGAGGATGTTGCATTCCAAAATCTGTCTGCATCCTAGAGAGTACTCCGTTTCTTCCTGAGGGGACTGGAGCTGCTGTATGGTTTCAATTCAGCACGCTGCACCTGTAAAAACAAATAGACATGACGTTTGCAGTTAGGTAACTCTAGCTCACTACAGTGTGTGTTAATGGCTCCCCAAGGACAAACCAAGGGAAACTAAGGAAGGTTCAAAAGTAATGAATCATTTTCTAAACACAGGAACATGGGGGATTAATTGCAGGAAGGATTTGAGAAGTCATGCATCATTTCTTGAAACCAAAATATTAAAAGCAGATTTTTCTAATGAGATGCACGGGGCACTACCTGATCTCAGCAATGCCAGATAGACTGCTTTTTTTTTTTTTTTTTTTTGCTTGCATTAACCTATAAGTTTAATAAGACTCTCTTGGGAATGATAAAGCAAGTGGATCCCAATATTCAGTAAGGTCAGAGTAGTCTCAAAACTGTACAGAGACATGCTTTATCATTGTAAAGAGGAAAAATATTTTCCCGAACAGAAACGAAACAAAGATTTTCCCCTACTTCCCCACAGCAATTTCAATTGCGATATAACGGTTAAAACATCTGTGATAAATCCAAATGTGGTGTAATTCCCAATCGCAAACTGTCTGCTGCATAACTGAAAAGCGGCCCCATTGAAATCATGAGAATCTTACAAAGAGTACGCCACTTTTCCATGCTTCTGTGCCTTTTGTCCAGGCCATGTGCTGCTGGCATACAGTAACAGGCTACGATACTGCGGGTATTTTTTAACTCATAGTACTAGCAAAACGAAACAAAGGTGCTTTAGCAACATTTTAAGTGGAACAGGCAGAGATGGTTTTGCTATTGCCTGGGAATGGTTTTAATTAGATTCTTGTATCAGATGCCAAATGTATTCACTATTTTTTTTTAGCATTTATGGCAAAACTCCCCTAGGATGGTATATCCCTTCATATGTGTTTTACCAATGCTTCCTCATAGAAAATAGCATCACCTTCCTTAGAGAGCTCAGTGAAGCTCCCCGAGGATGACGGAAACCAGTCAGGAAAATGTTATAAATGTAAATCTTAAATAAAACACAAATAGAAAAGCAGCTTATCTTTACATATAAACATTAAAGGACAAGTGCAAACCATCTCTGCAAATCCAGTGCATTCTGGAACAGCAACAACAAAAATACAAATACACTTAAGCTTAATGTCTCTGTGATTATTTCTGTTTAGCTCCCCCCCTCCCGCCCCAATCTATAGAGATATTTTTCTCTAGCTATTGCACTACCATAAACCAATCTGGTGATCTCTTGAAACAAATGTTGTGGGAAACCTTTTCCAACTGTGTTTCTACCAGCTGCATTGACACCGCATGGAGACAATCATTTTCCAATCTCCAACAGAGTAAAATCACTATGGGCTAGATTGTGATCCCCTTATTTGCAGTGAGCAGCACCGCACTCTGCAAGTACTACTGCTTGAGTAAAAAGTTATTTCAGTGTGATTGGGGGTAGTGGGGGGGAGCAGAATCAGGGCCCTTGGTTATAAGATTCTGGCTGATTATAAAGGATTGTTTCTTTTGTTTTATTTTGTGTGATTTGCCACCCAGTAAGACTATTTTCCTTCCACCGGGAGAAATAAATGGATCTCAACATTCTAAAAGACCCACTGTTCAGATAATTTGCAGCCAGCTGGACAAGATTATTGAATACAGTGCTTTTAAAAAAAAAAAAAAAAAAAAAGACATGACTGAAGTGGGGGAAGGGGGATCCTGGCTCGACTGAAAGTTATAATTCCATGCTGGTAAAAGATCAATCTTCTTGATCACGGTTATTTTATACAAATCTCAAGTCTCTGCGCCATAAAAGGTGAGCATAGCATTGTCCAAAGAAACCCTGCATTCAAGGTGGGTGGGGGAAGAAGAAATTAGGATGGCAACTGGCCCAAAGCAGATCACAGCAAGCACAAAGTCATGGAATAATCCTCCCACTCCTGCATGAGGGGACAGGGAATGCAGTAAAACCCTTTGGATAGTTATCTCTGTCACTCAGAGAGATTGTATCCTCCCTCCTCCCCCGCCGTCCATACAAGTATCAGAGCAAAAAGGTGAACAAACCAATAGTTCATCACCATGCTGTGCAAGTTCAAGATCATTTTTAAGTTGCTCTCTTCAGGATAAATTTTTCTTCAATCATCTTATGCGTCCGACAAAGGTTTTCAGCTCCCCTCTCCCTCACTTTCCTTGCCCCCTTTATGGATTTTCCTGACACCTTATCTCTGTTATTCAAAATGCTTCGGCATTGTATTCCCCAAGCATAGTGCTGGGAACTCTGAGTCCTGCTTGATGCCCCCATTGGTGGTGGCCATTCATTACCTTTTGAACATCAGATGGTACCCTGGAGAGGAAATCTAGTAACTCATTATTGTCGATGGCATAGGGATTTCTAAACTTCTTAGTAAATTTATTTATGCCTGAAAAACAAAACAAAACAATACAAACCCAGTTTATTTATCTAGTTATTTTTAATTGCTCAGGCAAGTGGGGTGAAAAACAGAAATTCACAAGTAAAAATGAGTGTGAAAACAATGACTTGACTTCAAGTCATGCACGTGTTGCTGTCATGTGGAATCATTCACAAATGCCTTTTGGAAGGAAGGAAGGAAAGGGAATTATTATATAAAGACTCTGCTTTACTTGGGTGGTGAAAATCCCATTACCATACCAGCAGAGAGGCAGTGGCTGAAAAAGCAGAAACTGTGGAACCCATCATCTTTTTCTTTTTTCTTTTTTTGGGGGGGGGGGGGGAGGGGGGAAGGTGGTAGTGGTGGGGAATACATGAACTAACAGCCCATTCTGCTTTGAAATATAGCATCATTAGACCAAATGTGGTCCTCTCCTGAAGCTTGAGGGAAAATATAGGAGGCTGGAGGGTGAAGAGAGAAATGGGACAGAGGAGGTTTTTTTTTTCTTGTTTAGTTTGAAAAAGAAAGCGACTGAGGATATCTACCCCGCCCCCAGCATGTTTCATAGCTTTTTATCCTTTCACTGCAGAGCCAGATTTGACACATTGATTGTACTTTGATGCTGTGGGAAACTGTGAAAACTTATTAGGATTTTATTTTTTGATCTGACTAAGGTTGATAACTTGATTTACTAAGCGTTGCAATGTCATTCCTAGTTTGCTCTGCAGAGATAGCCAAACTGTGCTTAGCTGGAGATGGTCCCAGCAGTGGAATCAGGGCTCACCAGGCGTGCTGGGCAGATCACAATTTTCTTATCCCATAAAAAATTTTAGATATCAAAAAATTTTCCTGGCCTGAAACAGGCCAAAAAGTTAAAACTCTCAAAAGTGTCTGTGAGCCAAATATTTAAAATAAGTTTAATTTAGGTGGATCAAAGAGTTTCATTTTGAGAATTCCAAAATGTTTTGTTTCAATTTTGACCATTTTTAATTACATATTTATTTTTCCTTGAATTACCTTAAATTTCAAAACAAAAAGTTGTTTCTAATCAGAAAATCAGAACTTTGTTTAAAAAACGTTAAAAAAACGATTATAAAAATTTGGAGTTTAAAAATTACCAAAAAAGATCCTTTTCCATGAACAGTTTAAGTCTTGCAGAAATGGCATTTTCTGACCAGCTCTACTGATGTGGGTAGAAGTGGAAGGTGTGAATCCTAAATCAGAGGGAGAGCACCATACAACTTTGATCCAGCCTGTTCTCTGAGCAACGACATGAACAAGGTCCAGCATTGGGAGTCAGGAGACCTGGGCTCTATTCCCAGCTCTGACAGTGTCAATTTAGACAAGCCACTCAACTTCTCTTTGACTCAGTTTCCCCATTTGGAAACAAGAATTTGTCATGTGGCTTATCCTCCTGTGTAGTAAGCTTTTTAGATGGAAGGCTGAAATGTGCCGTAGGAGAGTTAAGTCTTATTAGGAAAAGGAGAGCAAATAATAATGCATATTGAAAATTAAGATTTTGGTATCCTATAAGCAAAGAAAGAGGTCACAAGCACCTAATCTAATCACAACCCAAGCTAAAATTTCACAGTAGTTTCTATGCACGTGTGTTTCAAATGCAATGATTTCCACTCCCTCCCTCACTGCTCTCTCTCTCAAATGTACCTGCTTCACATATGAATGCAGCTTTTAAGCTATATTCTTGTAGCAAAATGCCAACACAATTTTCTGTGTACCTGATTTTTAAAAACAGAAAATATCATAAGGTCCTTTGAGGCCTTGCCACAGGGTAGTTGGTTAACATGTATCATATTTGAAGGCCCTGTCAGTCTAGATGATGTTGACTGGATGTATAGCTTTGGTGTACTCTGGATGTCTTCCACATTGAGGCAGAAACATATTGTTACTGAACTTTTAGTTCACGGGAATCTCCTCTCTTTTCTTTTCATTCGCTCTTTCGTTGAGTTCAATAATTTATTTTACTGTTTTTCTCCCAGCTCCAGCTTTTGAAAGTATCATCCACTCGTCCTCCTCATATCCAGCCCCTAATGTTAGACTGACATTAGCGGATGATTCATCACTGTAAAACTAATCAGGGCTGACCACTGTCCAGAAGCATACAGTTACATGATGTTGTGACATTGCAAAGCTGTTTGATGAGGCTACCCTGCCCTCTGGTTTTTGTTCTTTCACCCCTAACCAGATTTAGCATTGTAAATAACCAAGGAAATTGACGAAGGGCGACAAAAACATTCTGAGAAAAAAAATCCAACTTTCTCTTATTACAGACATACATTAAGGGCCTGATTTTCAGATTATGAGCTCTATTAGTACAGGCATAAATCTGCATACAAAAATTCTATTCCCTGGTTGCAAAATGCACACAGAAGTCACAGCCCCACTGAAAATCAGGTCTGTAAAGCGTGTACATCTGGATTTGCTATAATGGGCAGTGAGAGCAGGAAACTACACAAAACCCTGAACATCAGATCAAATATACCAGTAAAGGCGGGCATCTTCCATGGGAGCAGCAAAACACGATCACAATTTATTATTATTTTAAACACTGCATTGTGATTACACAAAAACCTTCAGAAATGTCCCTGACTTTACTGGATTTTGTCCAACTTCTCTGAAAGGACGCAAAGAGCTACAAGATTTGTTGAGAAGATCCAGCTGATATTTGGATACTTAATGGCTTTGAAAGGTTTAGATACTTCTTTCTCCCAGCCTAGACAGATCCTTCTCCTTTACCTCTTTATTGACCCCCCCATTCCCATTCCTCCCTCAAAACTAAGCTCCCTCTTTCCAACTCACATCCCACTCCCGACAGCTGATGATATGCTGGCCTGGGTGATTTCACAAGGGCAAGTGATTTCCTAGGTCTTACACATACACTGTGAGGTACTGGCCTGGGTGCTCCATTCCCCAGACTCGAAGCAGCCCCTAATACATCTCTCTCTCTCTCACACACAACTTTTCCCCTGACCTTGGAACTCATAATAACTGAAGAGAAGCAGAGACTGCCCAACTTGCTGACTTTGGGTCTCAAATTTTGTGAGCCTACCAACAATTTCAGGTGTGGTTCAAAATGTGTACAGAAGTGTGGGCTGGTTCCTATTTTCCTCCAATCCAGTCACCCATTCCTAAATGTGAATCTACTGTTATGCGTTCTTATTATCACCTCCTACGGACTAACCAGCTACTGAGCCACCTGTTCACTTACCAAAATTATTTTCATACAACTGGATAACAACTTTGTGTCCATAGGAATGTCAACTATTTGCCTGCACATTTGCCCCCCCTTCCTTGACATATATTTCTCTCTCACCCTCCTTTGGAATGCAACTTACAGGGACATGTTTCGTTACTTTAATTGACTAGAAAGAACCAAGTCAATCAAGTAATAGAAATGAATAGTATTTCACCCAAATCATTTTTGAAACCAGATCCAGAAAAATACCTCCTGGGTTATACAGTCCACCCTCTCAACTCTGCTATTGCAGGGCTGCTGTCTACAGTACAATACATGTGTTAGTGCTTTGTCCAGCCAAGACTGAAATGTCTCCAGCAACAGGGCTTCTGTCACTTATCATGAGAGACTATACCACAGTCTTGGCACTGTCAGACAATTTTGAAACCTATTTTCACCTAGTAAAATTTAACCATGTACCTTCACACTATCCTGACCAATTCCTCCCCATCCATCTCCCACTCCAGAAAGGTGTTAAATGCCTCTAGCTATTTGCTGAGCACCCTCAACCCCCACAGAGTTCAGCGTCTTGCAGGATTGGCCCTTAGTGTTTAAACCTTTCAGACATGTCTAGTTAGTTCATAGATTCCAAAGCCAGAGGGGACTCTTGTGATCCCTCCAGGATGTGCCTCTCGTTTTCCCTTAATTTTCCAACCAGCTGTGTCGATCCACCAATGGGAGCTTGGGCATTAGGCTTTTAACAACCACTGTCATCTTATTCTGCTCAGTTGGAGTCTAGACAACCCAATAGTAAAGATGCTGGCAGCATTTTGTCTACACTAAGGCTCCCTTTATGGTAAACCAGGAGAACACTTCAAGAAAAAGCTCAGAATAGGTAAATCCTTAGTCTACCAGCAGAAAGTCTGATCTTCAGTACAAATGTTCACTTCCACCAAGGCTTAGGGTGTGTTTATTATCCTCATAGTGCTTACGGGCAAATATTTGATGCCCGTAACAGCAAGTTTAAAGATTTATTATTCCCACTTATAAATTAATATTGGATTCTTCCCATGCAAATGCAATATTATGAAGCACTTACCCCAGATTAAAACAATGTACCTCAATGGTATGAAATACAAAATAACTGTCACTGCTGTCATAACTAAGCAGGCCAGGACCGACAGGAAAGGCACTGTCCAGTTGAATGTGCTGTAAATAATAATAAGAAAACCTCTTCAGTGTTACTGATCTTAAATGCTGTCTATAACTTACAGCCCATTAAGAACTCAGGGACTCCTTCTGCAATATTCAATGCATATAAATAAACTGTAAAGTAAAGCACAGAGACTTTGGAAGACAGATACGTAGATTTCTGCATCTGGGTGCTACAAAGGGAATAGTCTCTGGATTCTACATATCTCATTGCAGGTCTATCACTATTTTTATTTAGGGAACTGTCACAAGACAGCAGCAGTCCAAGCCTTTTCATGTCACCAACATGCCTCAGACTTGTTCTGGAGAAGCACATGATTCAGTCACCATGCTTATTTAGTCTTTGGTATCTTCTGAGAATGACAACATTTTCAGGCATGATACTCTCAGGTGAGGAACAAGTCTCGATACTCTCCCTTAGGAATAAGTCTTAGAAGCTCAGTTCATTTCACTCAGGCCACCATGTAGCCCAGTTACTACTGACCTAGCCCTGTATGTCAGAGCTAGAGGTGAAATAACTGAAAGTTGCAATTTCTTGCCTCTTCACAGTTACCCTGTTGCCCTTGCACTATGCCTCTCTGATCTCCATCTACTTCCTGGCAGTGGCAGCTAAACACTAGGCAAACTGGAGTACAAGGCATTAGTTAAAGCATGAGTGGATTTACAGATCAGGGTGTCCTTGCATTACATGGATCACCTGCAGGTGAAGAGAGTCAAAAGTGGACCACTCAGAACAACATCAGGCTATAAAATAAGATGATCTTCATCTCACATACAAAATTTGTAGGAGGGGGAAAATATTTTTAACTTCCAGGGAGGTATTAAAATATTAAGGAAAGATAGGGTGAAAGGGCTACCACAATTATTACACAACTGTGTAGCTTAACTTAAAAACAAAACACAAAACAGCTCAATACAGTTAAGCTCTTAAAAATCCTTCGGACTGCATAATCAGAGTGACAGAGCTCTGGCACAAACCAGACTGTCACTTTAAAAAAAAAACTAAAAAAATAACTTTGGTAGCAATTTTTTAATGGTACATCATTTTTGAATTACAATGGAATTCCTTGGAAATTACATAGGGCATCCACATTAATACCAATGGGTTCTTTAACATCATTGTTACCAAAATAAATACCAGAATTAACAGTGTTTAAGCACTCTGAGCCTTCCTGCCATGCAGCTGGACAGAACAGTACTCTGTTCATGGAGTGGAATACATCTCTTGGCCATTTCCACCACAGCTGGGATGGATGGAGTGGAACCACAACACATGGATTTGATATATTTTTAGCCCCGACCCAGCTCCTCATTTAAGTGTAGCTCTGCGACAATTACTTTGTGTTAAAGAGAAAAAAAAGTGAGTGTCAGTTACACTCCACTATGGGTGTAATTACAAAATACAAACGTGTGTGTGTGTGGTGGAGGGTGGGGGGGGAAGGGGTTATTTAGAGACACCCCCCCACCTCCGTGCTTCCTAGTGTGAGGCATAAGTCATAGGCCTTCTGTTGTGACAAATGATAAAGGACCTCCTTAGGATTCCTCATGGCAGCAGGAAGCCTAAACTGATACATAGACAAGCACTTCAAGGCACAGGATGGGGTGACAAGCAACAGATAACCCATATGTCCGGCCTTGGGAGGAATGATGGGAAGAAAGCTTCAGGCATTAATCCCCACCTAGTTCAAAGACAGAGGATGAACCGGAGGAATACCCTCAACTGCACCTCTGTGACCACCTCCCTCCAGCAGCAGAGTCCCTGGACCCACAGGTCAGAGTCCCCCATTCCCTACCCTCATCCATGGAGGTAGATAAGAAAGGGGGCTGAGGGCAGCACACTGGGGAGAGCTGGGAAGAGGCAGTGCTGCTGATAACTTTTGTCCTCTCTACTTTGAGCTGTCTTCTGTGGTACCACTGCTGGGGAGAAGAAATGGAGCCAGGCCTGGCCGGGCTCTTCCCCTACAACTCCCAGCCACTCTCTGAGGGAGGAATTTATTTCCTTACTTATAGCTATGCACCTTTGCACTTTCCTAAACATTTTAGGGCCTGGCAACAAAACATTCACTTACTTTTTAATTCTTTCTCCAAATGAGGCTATTTCTTCTAAGATGTTTTGAACAGTTATAACAATATCCTGCACCATGTGGATTCTTTCAATTAATCCCTTTTTCTCAGATTCCTGAAAAGTAAACCAAATTTTAATTTATTTTCCATTTCCTAATGTGTTCATAGACAAAATAGGTATATAATAGATTTTCATATCCACACATGTGGATGTTCAGCTGGGAGCAGGAGAGAATACACACAGTAGTTTAAATGTATGTACAATACATTTATAATATACTACATTACTTTGTGTATCTCCCCCCTCCACCCCACCCCTTCAGGTGAGCACAGGTCCTTTTCCAACAGTGATCATCTACCCCACAGAGGCCTGACAGGTAAATGCATCTCATCCCAGACCTGCAATTCTTGCTTGATGTTGACCTGCACTAGACTTTGCATTGAGAACCTGATTAGGAGACGTGCTGAGGATCTGCAGGTGCTCAGAATCTTGCAGGATCAAGCTCACTCAGAAGCAATTACTGCTAAATATACAAATTCTGCTAAATTGGGCGATGGTTTTCTGATGCAAACACAATATACCACACAAATGAGTTCCCACATTCCTTGCATGAAACTGTTCATCTAATTCCCTGCTCAAGACAGGATTCACAAGCTTCATAGCCTTATCGACAGCCATTACATTACTCTATACACAAGTATGTGTCAAGTGACCAAATGTAAAATTAAATTATTTCCAATCTCTTGGGTTGGTCTCTCCCAGCACCCAATATGCCTCCACCATTCTCGCTCAGTAAGTGTTAATAACCCAGTCTTGCTTCAAAACAATATCAGACTTACAGGTCAATCTTTGAGTGTGTCATATGTTAACCTAATCATTTCTACTGAACTTTAGAACCAGGTGAGAACTGTCCTAGAGATCTGATTTTCCTCTCTGATATTCTTTCCCCTTTTATCATGTAATGTCCAAATTTCTTTGTGATCATGGTATTGCTAGTCCAATCAAACACTCTAATATGCTCTACTTCCCACCATATCATTTCTATACACCTGTCTGTTCAAGACACAGTTGAGTCTTTTTGCCCAATCTATTTTCAGCAACACTTGTTATACGTGCCCTGTACAGACTCATATATAACCACTGTCTTTGCTTCACAAGTATTTCCATGCAAAGCCAAAAGCATAGAGCATTTCCTCTGACTCAAATCACTAAACATTACAATTCCACAACAAACCCTAAAGATTCCAACCCTCTCCAAAACTATGAACTTTGCCATTTTCACTCAAAATTCTTCAGGGTTTGGATTTTTGCTTCTGGTGGCGAAATAAGCTTACTGCTTATTTTAGGCCACAGGATTACAGGAAACCAATGTGCAGCAATAAAATGAAAGCAAAGAATGCATTAAAATCAGCATGGTTTAAATCAGCCATGGAAATCAGGGTACAATTAGCAGTGTTAACATTACATTTCTTTGCACGCAAGTTAGTATGGCTACAAACATTCTAACTAGAAGTGTGCAAAACATTCATTCTGTACAAAATTCAAACACCTGGATATAGAGGTTTTTACATTGCATTTTGATTGTCCAAGAATAGTCCAATTTGAGGGGGCTGGTGGAAATGTGTTTTAACCAATTAAAGCCCAGACTGGGAGGAGCCTGTAGGAGTGGTGCTACCAGCCCCTTGCATGCTCACCTATTTCCCCAGTTACTAGGGCCAGATGAAGGTAATCTAGGGCACCACACATACTCACACTTGGAACATCCCTGTATTTCTGCCTCTGCACATCACCCTACCATCCTCTGCCATGTCCTTGCCCCCGCTTAGAACAGATTGATAGGGTCTACAGCCATCAGATGGAATGGTGGAAGGTTCATCACTATTTCCCTTTCAGCAGTAGGTCACTTGGAGAGGAGTTTGTGTGTACCTGACACAGACTCCCTATCCTCAGCTCCTGCTAGAGTGATGGGATGCCAATCAACAACCTCTGAGACAACAGCCACGTCTTCCTCCCCCTCTCCTCCAAAATATATTTTTAAATAACACATAGTCCTTTTTTTCCTCTCAAAGTAAATTTTAAACAAAAATTCATGATGTGATCAAATTTAAATATTTGGATATTCCTTTTACATATACGTCACTGTGCTATGAAAAGAAGTGGAATTTTAAATATCACATTTGAGTATGAAAAAGTACTTTCACAGAATTTTTTAAATGTGAAATGACCTAGAACAAAATAACCGTTTAATGACAAAACAGAAAAAAAAACCCAGTCATTTTCACACAGGTCCAGTTATAACCTTGTTAGGGTCAGAATTAAATGATGTCATGGTTATTTTAAACTATTTCTACGCTGCTGTTATGCACCTTACATACAAGTGGAACACAGAGCAAAAACTGGAGAGCCAACCCAGTAATTATCTAGTTCTGTCCAACTTGTAGTTGGAGGGAAGGCAAGAAATTTCCAAAAGTGATCTTCCAGGGCAAGCCTACTCTTGCTGCCCAGAGTTGTACGAAGATAATCTGGCAGCACTATCTGCATCATGCTGACTTTATTTACACATCTCCGATTGAGCTACGAAATGCGGTGATAACACAGTTTAACACACGCAACATTACTTCTGCTGCAGCTACCAAGCTGCCTCAGAAAAACAAAACAGTGATTCATTCTGAAGGATATAATAGCAATCATATGCGTTTCCTTACTTAGCATACACATATGCACACACACAAAGTCACTGCTAGATAGTGGCATTTCCAATTTGTAATAAAAAACATACAGGACAGAAAAGTGCGTGTGTGTGTGTGTAGTCTACAGAAATAATTAACGAGTGCTGTCACTGAAATCAGATTCTGATTAGCGAGTAATCTGGGTTGCTCTTGTGATGTACTTACACACTAATGTTTTTTTGCAAGAATCATTTGAAAATTCCAGGATTTTTTTCTATGCCTCATTCTGTGTTACGTACTTGGGGAGCGAGGGGGGGAGTGGCAATTAGTACCAGGACCCTAACTCCAGACACACAAAGCATAACTCATTAAGTGACACAAAAGAAGATAAACGATGCACAATAAAGGCCTGATTTTCCAACGTTCTTTGACCCCTTGTGAGGTTCTGAGCAGCCTCAGCTCCTATTGAAGTTTGCACCCCACAGTATACTGGACCCAAGAAATGATGCAAGACCGAACGTTCTAAAGTCATGAAGATAGAGTCACTGCTCTTTGTTATATAGAAATAAATACAGGCAATCATCATGTAAAAAGCTTTGTTTGAGCATCAATAAATGTACTACATTTGAGTCCGATGTAGAATGAATTCAAAGGAGGATTTCACTTCCATACTCTTTCCAAAGTACACAAGGCTGAAGATTCCACAGCATTACACTCCTTTTGATATTATTGTACCATGACTTTGTGGCCGGAGGTGTCTCAAGTCAATGTGTAATTGGCCCAGTAAAAAAGAAAAAAGTCTGGACACCCACTGTTTAAAACCTTAGCTCATAACGTCTTTGTTTAAGTTTAAATTTAAAATAAACGATCCTGCCTGTTTCCAGCAAATCATTTTTTCTTCAAATGAATAGTGAAATCCCCATTTCTTCAAGGCCTTTTTCTTCCCTATTTCTCAGCTGATCACAGCACTGTAGGTAGAATCAAACTAGTTTCAGCCTCTGGGAAAGCATTAACACCATCAAAATAAATGTACAACTGCGAATTAATTATATAATCAGTATGTTACTTTAAATCTTCCATGCGTATCCTGATTTAAGAAAACCTTCATTTCTATACTAATTGCATGAACAAAAACACAAAGGGGTCTTACAAAAGATTAACCATGTCAGGAAAAAAAAAAAGTTCAGCGAATTCAGAAATTAAGTCTTTTGTGTCCAACACACACACATCAGCCTGAACTTAAAAAGCAAGATACAAAGCCTTTGCCTATGTAAGGAAAGGTGTTTCCACCTTTCACTCTTTATTAGAGTTATGACCAGTGGTGAGCTGGAGCTGGTTCGCTGGAACCGGTTGTTAAATTTAGAAGCCCTTTTAGAACCGATAGTCCCGCGAGGGACAACCGGTTCTAAAAGGGCTTCTAAATTTAACAATGGTCAAAAGTGGCACCTTAGGCACCAACTCCATGGGTGCTCCGGGGCTGGAGCATCCACAGGGAAAATTTGGTGGGTAAAGAGCACCCGCCGGCAGCTCCTCACCCCAGCTCACCTCCACTCCGCCTCCTCCCCTTAATGCGCCGCCTCGCTCTGCTTCTCCGCCCCCCACCCCCGCTTCCCGTGAATCAGCTGTTCGCACAGGAAGCCAGGGAGGGCTGAGAAGCAGGCGGCGGCTTCACGCTCAGGCCCAGGGAGGCAGAGGTGGAGAGGAGGGGAACTGGGGCGGGGGGGGGGGAAGCGCGAGGAGGGCCGCCTGCGCTGCAGCAGGTAACCCGGGGGAGGAGAGGGAGTGCGCAGGGGAACCGCTCCCCGCCCCAGCTCGCCTCCGCCACCCTCGGCCTGAGTGTGAAGCCGCCGCCTGCTTCTCAGCCCTCCCCAGCTTCCCGCCGAACAGCTGATTTGCAAGAAGCGGGGCAGAGAAGCGGAGTGGGGTGGCGCATTCAGGGGCGGAGGCGGAGCAGAGGTGAGGTGAGCTGGGGCCAGACGTGGGGCAGGGCAGGGAGCTGCCGGTGGGTGCTGTGCACCCACCAACTTTTCCCTGTTGGTGCTCCAGCCTCGGAGCACCCACGGAGTTGATGCCTAAGGCACCACTTTTGATGTGATCAGTGTCTCCCCCCCCAGCTATGCTACCCCGTCCCTAGGAGCCAGAGAGACCTGCCAGCTGCTTCCTGGGAGCTGCCCCAGGTAAGCATTGCCGGGATTCCCCACCTTGCCCCCCAGCAGGTCCCTCTGGCTCTTAGGGGCTGGGCGGCGTGGGCACCCACTACGGTGGCCCACAAGACCCTCCTGCCCGGTTCTGGGGGCAGTCAGGGGAAAGGGGAGGGGGGTGGATGGGGCAGCGGTCCCGGGGGGGGGCATCAAGGACCATGGGGGGTTGGATGGGGAAGGAGTCCCCGGGGCGTGGGGGACACAACCCCTCATGGGGTGAGGCGGGAACTGGTTGTTAAGATTTTGGCAGCTCATCACTGGTTATGGCAGCGAATAATTGGCCCACATAAATTCACTTGAAGAGTTATGTACAAATCTCTCAACTTCATCTCACTGAAATTTAATAAATTTCCCAGAAAGTAAGGGACAGTAACAAAAGAAATTTCACTTCAGCTTTAAAACTGATGAGAATGACTTCATTTTGAAATTGTGTGAAATATGAAGGGGGGAAAAATCTCTTACAATAAACAGAAATCCATGACTGGTCAGATATGTTTACTAGACCCAGACTTCCCTGTTGAAATCATTAGGAACTATAGATGCACAGATTTTAAGTACAGAAGAGAGACTGTTAGATCATCTAGTCTGACCTCCTGTACAACACAGGCCATAAAATTTCATCTAGTTATTCTGTGTAGCGGATCGCAGGCTCACCGACGCAGCGCCTCTACAGGCTCCAGGACCTGCTTGGGCCTTAAACAAGGCCTCAGCCTGGGGAGTTGCCAGGCTTGAGCTCCCCAGCTCCTCTTGCCTTTCCCCAGCACTGCTCTGCATCGGGTACCTTTGCTCCTTCGGGCAGCTAAGTTCATCTCTCTCCAAAGCTAGAGAGAGACTCTTTCAGCTCCTGGCCCCCCAGTCCCCTTATCAGGGCCAGCCAGGCCCTGATTGAGCTGGCCACACCTGTGGTCAGCTACTCCCTCAGCTGCTCACACTCCTTTTATCCCAGCCACAGCCCTCTCCAGTGCTGCTTTTAACCCCTGTCCTCCTGGAGTGGGGCAGCTGCCCCACTACATTCCTGTATTGAGTTCAATGGCTTGTGTTTGACTAAGCACGTCTTCCAGAAAGGCATGCAGGCTTAACTTAAGACATCCAGAGACGGAGAATGCACCACTTCCCTTGAAAGTTTGCTCCAATGTTTAATCACCCTCACGGTTAAAACCATGCACCTTATTATCTGTCCTTTAAATTTCTTCCTATGGAAACATCCAATATAGTATGTGTTTGTTAATCTATTACATTACAAATTCAAGGACAGTTTCTAATGCTGTTCTCTAAGTGCACTGCTGACTCATATGGTAATGTATTGTATAACTGAGACTTCAAGCTTGAAATCACAAACAATTCCTAAATGGCTTTATACCACTCGGATTTCAGTTTAGTTACATAAAACACTCACACAAAAAAGAAATGTTGCATGTAACTTTCATACAACTGGTATTCATCAACAGATTTTTGGCATGCCATAGGAAACGCACATATTAACCCAAGGGACGTTTGGGGGGAGAGAAGAGGATATAAAGGAAAAAAAATAATAGTGGCAAATCACAAAAAGAGTAATAAAGGGGTGAGACAGGCCCCAAAAAATAAAAATAAAAAAAATTCATGAATGAAAACCTAGAAATTTTCAGGAAAAAAAATCTGTTGTGAAAGTTTGACTAGCTCTTGGGCAGGTCTAACTATCATGATCAGCTTTTATGCAGAAGATAACCCAAACTGACATTGTCCTTGAAAGCATAACATGGGTAATGCTTTAATGGGATTTGTCCAATATACTAGGTACGATTTCTCCAGTGTATTAAGAACAAACAGGATTGACTTTAAAAAAAAAATCCAAAACACTCAGGCATGCATGGCTTCTTGCTCTGTTGTTCTTTTGGGTTTAAAAAATATGTTGTGGTCATTTAAAGAAATGCAGACTTTACCAATGCTTGATTTTCGTTGTAACTGTCATGCACTATGCCATAGTATGGTGTTTCAAACCCATCTTTGCCAAAGAAAGATTCCCAAAGACCAATATATTCACAGATGTGTATCCTTTGAAATCAAAAGGATTTAATGGGTTATAAACCTCAGAGAATTGTCCCCAACTGTTATTGACTGTATAGGGGAGAGAATGAATCTCCATATTCTGCCAGGTCAAGGTACTCTCAGTTGTAACAGCTGCCCTAATATTTAAGGAAGTTGTTTGTATCAACATGGGTTGATCGTGAATCTATGTAGGTTGATATATTGGCATAATCTAATCAGTGTAGTACATGAGTATGTCCCAAGAGTAAGTTCATGTCATTTAATGAGAAGAATGCTTAGGCAAAGAGGTAGGTTTTGTATTTTACTCTGAACATGAGGTTCTTGGTCATTCTAGCAGCAAGTTCCATAGTCTTGGCCCAGTTCCTGTGGAGGTTTTGTTTCCTCTGCTTAGAAGGCTCTCCCTGTTGGTGGCTGACAGTTTCATTGTTCCAGTGTAATAAGGCTGTTGTAGGCAGTAGTGGTCATGGAGGGGGAGAGTCTCTCTAGTAGCTAGGATGAATTTCATGCAGTGCTTTGAAAATGAGCACAGCAACCTTGAACTGGACTCTGATTTGTGCTTCTCCATTATGGCCTTTGAATAGACTGAAATGATCCCAACAACCTGTGTTGCAAAGACACTTTCTTGCCCTTTATTACATCTATTGTCTGCTGCTGGAGGATTCTCATTACTTAACAGAAGGAGGGGTAAATGTACACAATGCATGCCTAGATTTGTACACCTACTTCATACAATCCAAAGATGATAGGCAGTTGTACATTTCAGGATTTCTATTTTTTAACACCATGCTGAAAATATGCCTGCCTGCCAATGGAAATCTGAATGTATCTGAACTAGTCAATGAACAATAGAGGAAAGTATACATTCTAGAGTGACATATAAGGTCCAAATTATGCTCTTAGTTACAATGATGTGAAATTCATGACAACTCCATTCAAGTTAATGGCATTATTTCAGAGTGACACAAATGAGAGCACCATTGGCCTGAAAGGGGCATATTTTCAAAACTGGTGTGCTGTAACCACTGCTCATCATGCTAATCAGTATTGTCTTGCTGTGACCTTGCAGTTCCTCCCCCCTTCCCCATCTGTTTGTTGTATACACCTGTTGTCTCTTATTTTTTCCACTGAGACCATAAGCGCTTTGGGGCCTGGATTTGTGTTTGTACAGTACCTAGCACAATGGGACTGGGACCTCTAGGTGTTACCACAATATAAATAATAAATAATAATAGTATAAATAATGATAAGAACCACCTCTCCACTTTCTGGTGTAAGAGAGGTTTCCAGGAGGAAAGGGGCACGGCAAGAGCAATCCCTGTACTCCCCCTTTGTCAAACTGGCCATTTGGGTCCATAGGTAGCCAGGTGTAACTTACAGTAGCTATAAGGCTGCCCTAAGTATTACCTGAAACCAGATTAGTCCCCATATGGTTGCAAAATTGGGACAGAGTTTATTTAGAGCTCCTTTATACTCCCCCTCTAAAGTCCTGCCCCGAGCACAGCTTACCCAGACTGGAGGAGCCAGCCCTTACATTTCTATCTTGTTCCTAGAAAATATTACTGCTATGTCTATATCCATGGTGTACCAGTGTTCCTATAAATAACTTCACTGAGCAGTAGTGACAGGCTGAAATCAAGAGACACCAATGATCTAGGAGGGAGTATTCATGCTACTAAAGAAGCTTTCATGCTCATAGACTCATAGATATTGAGGTCAGAAGGGACCATTATGATCACCTAGTCTGACCTCCTGCACAATGCAGGCCACCAAATCTCATCCACCCACTCCTGAAATAAACCTCTCACCTATGTCTGAGCTATTAAAGTCCTCAAATCATGGTTTAAAGACTTCAAGGTGCAGAGAAACCTCCAGCAAGTGACCCGTGCCCCAAGCTGCAGAGGAAGGCAAAAAACCCCTAGGGCCTCTTCCAATCTGCCCTGGAAGAAAATTCCTTCTAGACCCCAAATATGGTGATCAGCTGAAACCTGAGCACGTGAGCAAGATTCACCAGCCAGATACCCAGGAAAGAATTCTCTGTCATAACTCAGATCCCACCCCATCTAACATTCTATCACAGGCCATTGGTCCTATTTATCTTTAGTAGTTAAAGATCAATTAATTGCCAAAATCATGTTACCCCATCATACCATCTCCTCCATAAACTTATCAAGTTTAATCTTGAAGCCAGATAGGTCTTTTGCCCCCACTGCTTCCCTTGGAAGGCTGTTCCAGAACTTCACTCTTCTGATGGTTAGAAACCTTCATCTAATGTCAAGTCTAAACTTCCTGATGGTCAGTTTATATCCATTTGTTCTTGTGTCCACATTGGTACTGAGCTTAAATAAATTCCTCTCCCTCTCTGGTATTTATCCCTCTGATATATTTATAGAGAGCAATCATATCTCCCCTCAGCCTTCTTTTGGATGGGCTAAACAAGCCAAGCTCCTTGAGTCTCCTTTCATAAGACAGGTTTTCCATTCCTCGGATCATCCTAGTAGCCCTTCTCTGTACCTGTTCCAGTTTGAATTCATCCTTCTTAAACATGAGAGACCAGAGCTGCACACAGTATTCCAGGTAAGGTCTCACCAGTGCCTTGTATAACGGTACTAATACCTCCTTATCTCTACTGGAAATAGCTCGCCTGATGCATCCCAAGACCGCACTAGCTATTTGCATAGCCATATCACATTGGCGGCTTATAGACATCCGGTGGTCAACCAATACTCCAAGGTCCTTCTCCTCCTCCGTTACTTCTAATTGATGCGTCCCCAGTTTATAACTAAAATTCTTGTTATTAATCCCTAAATGCATGACCTTTCACTTCTCATGATTAAATTTCATCCTATTACTATTACTCCAGTTTACAAGGATATCCGGATCCTCCTGTATGATATCCCGGTCTTTCTCTAAATTGGCAATACCTCCCAACTTTGTATCATCCGCAAACTTTATTGGCACACTCCCACTTTTTGTGCCAAGATCAGTAATAAAAAGATTAAATAAGATTGGTCCCGAAACCGATCCCCGAGGAACTCCACTGGTAACCTCCCTCCAGCCTGACAGTTCACCTTTCAGTATGACCCACTGAAGTCTCCCCTTTAACCAATTCCTTACTCACCTTTCAATTTTCGTATTGATTCCCATCTTTTCCAATTGAACTAATAATTCCCTATGTGGCACAGTATCCAACGCCTTACTGAAATCTAGGTAAATTAAATCCACTGTGTTTCCTTTGTCTAAAAAAAACCTGTTACTTTCTCAAAGAAGGAGATCAGGTTGGTTTGGCATGATCTACCTTTTGTAAAACCATGTTGTATTTTGTCCCATTTACCATTGACCTCAATGTCCTTAACTACTTTCTCCTTTAAAATTTTTTCCAAGACCTTGCATACTACAGATGTCAAATTAACAGGCCTGTAGTTACCCGCATCACTTTTTTTCCCTTTCTTAAAAATAGGAACTATGTTAGCAATTCTCCAGTCATATGGTACAACCCCTGAGTTTACAGATTCATTAAAAATTCTTGCTAATGGGCTTGCAATTTCATGTGCCAATTCCTTTAATATTTTTGGACGAAGATTATCTGGGCCCCCCGATTTAGTCCCATTAAGCTGTCCGCGTTTCGCTTCTACCTCACATATGGTAATATCTACCTCCATACCCTCATTCCCATTTGTCATGCTACCATTATCCCTAAGATCCTCATCAGCCTCATTAAAGACTGAGGCAAAGTATTTCTTTAGATATTGGGCCATGCCTAGATTATCCTTAACCGCCACTCCGTCTTCCGTGTTTAGCGGTCCCACTTCTTTCTTTGTTTTCTTCTTATTTATATGGCTGTAGAATGCTCTTAATTTTCTTTCATTACATGATCTGGTGAAACATCCTTGTCTATCAGACAGCTAGTATTAAAACAGCATTGTTAGCACAAGAATGCTCTTTGTAGCTTATTGTACTTTCAAGCCTTTATCATCTTTAGTCTTCAGTGATATTAATGGGAGATGTGGAAATATTATATGTGATTGTTAAATTGAAGGGGTGAAAAAACCCTAATGCAATTGTTTTTACCCTAAGGAATGAAAACAATGAGATGATATTGTCTTGAGTGACCTTTCCTAAGTATAGGGATATATCGTCTTACACAATAGACTCTTGGTTCATGTTTCAATTACTGACCTTTACTGTGGAGAAAATTAATGCAATTTTCATTGTAAACCACCCGTACAAATAAGATTCATACGGAAGGTTTCCACATGCTAAATCTAACACAAATGGAAAATGTCAGCTGTTTGCTACTGGACGAATCTGACTTTTATTTGTTTGGCTGGAGCCTTTCTGAACTATGCTTGTAAAACTTGGTGTATTTTTGGTACCAACTAGTACAACAGAAATTTTCTTATATCAGAAAAAATGCCTTTTTTTTCCTTTGGGGATTTCTTTTCCAAGCATAAGACACTTTATATTTCTTGGAAGTTAGTAAATAACCCTGCTTGCAGCCATAGCCTTATTTGATTTGATCCCATTGCATCTCAGTAGCTTAGCAGGGCTGTGCTACTCACTATTTGGATGGGAGACCCCCAAAGTAACAGGTGATGCTGCAGAAAATGGAATCAATTCAGTAGTGAGCAGTTTTCCTTATTTATCTATGGTAACTTATATGCCCCCTGCAGCACCTGCCAATCTTTAATGTATTTAACCTCACCACACACCTGCAAGATGAGGCACTGCTATTATCCCTGTTTTATAGATGAGGAATGGAGGCGCAGAAGCTAAATGACTTGCCATGCAGGAAGTCTGTGGCAGAGCAAGGAACCGACCGTAGGTTAGTGCCCTAATCACTTGATCATCCTTCCTTCGAGTTTCTGCTGAACCAATTTCCAAACCCGGTATTGGCAGCAACTTTGTTTGGTCTCTTTTGTAGGAAAAGAAAAAACTAAGATCCCGACAACCTGAGGTCATGAAAGATTCCATGCCACTTCCAAAAGAGTATTACAAAATCCTTATGAGTTGTATGCAACTTTTCTATACCTTTGTATTGGAGGGTGAAAGATGCCACAGTGATGTAATTTTAAAACAATCCCCGCTCCAGACAGCTATAGCCTGACAGACCCCAGAGTCTGAAATCTGCATCCAAGATGGCAAGAATCCGAGAAGGCATTCATCCACTGAGCAGATTGTGCCAAAGGGACGAAGCATTCTTATCTTTCACAGTCTTCTGTGTCGGCATTTGTGGGGAAAGGAGGAGCTAGCAATTAAGCCTTGTCATTTTCAAGACTGATCGTTTAGGTGGAAGGGAGTTAATCTGCTCTTCTGTTTTTGAACTAAGCGTCTGTGTGTTTATAATTTGTAAACAGTTCATCTCTCAGGGGTCGTGTTACAGTTCCCAGAAGCACGGTCTGTTATGTCTAACATGCAACAGAATCCAGAAGAGCTATGTGTGCGAGTATTTTGATACAACACATTAATGACAGGAAACAGAAACAGTGACCTTGTATACTATGACCCTACTAGCAGATTTCAACTTTAGGAGTTCCTGTAATAGGAAAAAAATGTATATTTTTCTTTTAAATGCAGACATTGCATAGAGATAATGTCATCAAACTCATTTTTCTTTAATTCGCAAGGGTGTTCCGACCACCCCTATCACTACCGCACTTGAAAAAACTATGAAGATACTGAGCACAGCTAAATGTACTTAAGGATCTAGGCTCCCCTCAATGCACACATGCCATTTCGCTTACTATCCAAAAAGGGAGTACACTTGACAGGATGGTCATACAAGGGTCTAAGTTAATACTTTAATAGAGGTTACATGGTATGGTTATGGTGAGATTTAGCTATGAAGTATTATGGTGATGGGCACCTGATAATGTAATAACAGAGTTGGCACAGCAGCTGCCTCTGCTATGAATAGCTCCACCCAGTTTCATGAGTTGCCAGGTATCATGAGTACTTAATGCATATAGCAGTGAGGTCTAGAAGCAACACTGACCACAGCATCATGGTCCTCCCAAATAACCAGCATTTTGAACATTGTCTCTCAGGAGCATTCCAAAACCAAAGTGGTAAAAGAAGAATAAGGTCAAGTTTGGAGAAGTGCAAAATGCAGAGCAATTAGACTCATATCTCAGTTATCCATGTGCAAAAACCCTATAGAAATTGGTGTAGTTACATCAGTATAAAACTGGACCTAAATATTTTGGCTTTGTAGTATATTCATTTATTGCATAGTCCTCTGCCAATTTTGGACAAAACGCTTATTTAACAAATCTTCAAATGTCCTTTCCCCCCTTTTTTACATAAGGTGAAATGTACTGTGTGCCTCTACGTAGCAAAACAGAACCACCTCCCTCCCTCCCCCTCCACACACCAGTGAGACTTGTTTTATTGTTCTAAACCATGGTCACAGGCACATATTACAGTCAAATTCATGGTTTAACTGTCTAGAGCTTTAAGACAAGGTAGATAGTTTTCTCTGAAGCAGCATGCACAAATGAAGAAAAGTAATGTGGTAAAACGAAAGCGAATAGGCCTGTCCAAGTGAGTAAACACTGAAGAATGAGGCCATACACCAATAAAGATGAAGGCTCGCATTTTCAAATCTGGTGCCTAAAGTTAGGAAACTCCTCTGATTTTCAGACATGCTGAACATCCACCACTCCATGGAAAATCATGCAACTCTTAGTTTGAACATGTTAGCCATGCTTTATTGTAAGCATAAAATAAGCGGGAGGAATGATATAATGTGCTAATATGTGAATCAGACTATCATGATTACAGTTGGACAAATACTACCAAAAATGTAATGATAAAGATTTATTCAAATAAAAATAGTCAATTTACTTTTCATAAATTTTCTGCAAATTTCAGTGCACAGTGACTTTTGTTTGGAAGAATATTCACCTGGGAACACTAGCACAAATATGTCAGAGCACAAATATTAGCACCAGAAGCATTCAGTGGCCATCAAGAAAGATTCTTGTTGACTTTAGGATCATTCACTCAGCAGAAACAACAACATTTGAGTTAGTTGACCAATCACACAATGCAAACAGTGAATTATAAATGAGAAGACTTGAACTGATAGTTGTGGTATATAGATTGTGAGGAATCCACAGTCTGAAATAAATTATTTGTTACATAGTTTTGAATAATAACTGGTAGCTGTATGAAACTCAGATTTCTGCTCAGTTTTTTTAAATTTCCGACAGAACAGTAAACTAAATGTAAAGAAGTTGTTCCCAGCAAATAGCTTGTTTAGATCGAACCCTAATGTACACAAGTGGGTAATGTTAAGGGTTTGTATACTAACTATGACTTTGATTTACTACTGAACAGTTAATTTCAACGTTCTATTAACCTATGGAATATTCAAGAAATGGCATGCCAAGTTATTATGAAATTTTGCAAGTTGCACATAACCTTGTGAATATTTATGCCCTAAAATTTAAATTCCTTTTGCTAACAGTTATTCATTAAATAATTCCTTACCTTTTAGTTCTGAAAGAATTTATAGACTATCAGATTCCCCTTCACTTAGTTATGTTTTTTTTGTAAGATGTATATATTAAGTTCTCGTAATCTTTCTTCATATGTCATGCCTTCTAATCCTTTTTATCATTTGTCATCTTGGTTTGATAAACTGGAAAGAATCCGATGTATTTTTCAGAATGAAGCGGGAGGATGAGCAAGTATATTCAGATAAACTAAGAGGCACCTCTCTTCAACCGCAATCCTTTGTACATTTCAGGAGCCAAACTAAAACCAACATTTTTGGAGGGTCTGAAATATTGAGATAACTCTCCCCAGCCCTCCACAAATCTCAGCATTTCTGGTCTCCAACTTGGACAAAAACTGGAAATGCCTCAATACCACAAGAAATGTTATTCAGATAGAATTTCCATCTGAGATTCAGAACTGGAATTGTTAAGAAATATTGTACCCAAAAGAGTACAATTTTCCCCGTGATTTCTAGCACACTTTTGGGGACTCCAAAGGGACATCAGTTTTTATAAGCTTCAAATAGGCATCCACACTTTGGAATGCTTATCCAAATGAAACCTCAGATATTCTCAGGTTTGCCCATCATTAATAGAAACCGCCTCTTCCCCCACCCCGCAGCCTGTGCAGAGTATAAACCACAATCTCCTGGAGTAAGACTGCATCATTTGCATTATTTCATTCTAACTGGTGTACCTACATGTGACACACTTACCTTGTCATCCTCATCTTCATCCTCATCCAGGTATGTGGTCTCCTGAAAAACATATGTCCATATTAAAATTCCTCATTGACAGTCAGAGGTTCAAAACATTTACATAACTTTTATCACATTTCATTTGGTACATTTAGTTCTAAACCATTTTTTTAAACTACCATTTTTATTTTATTACTCTATGTTCAAGGTCTTTTCCCCCCCAAGATCAGGAACAATAGCACGCAATAACCTATGCAAATTTTAAGTCTACATCGAGGTATTTGTGGCTGAGCCCAGCAGTCTGAAGGCAACAGGCTTTTAAATTCATTGCCAAGTTCTACTGTCTGTAAACAGCTTTGTTCTTAGTCTGATAAATGAACCAGTTGGTATGTCAAGGCTGAAGATTCTATACTCAGTTTGTTCTATCCTCACTGCTACAATGACTGCTCTCTCCCTTTAGGGCCATTACAGAAACATTAGACAGAAGAAAATACATTAGTATGAACATAATCAATCTCAAGAATCACATACAGATTTCTATACAGCATTATTCCTTCAGTTTGACTCCCACTCTGACAGGTAGGGAAGAAAACAAAAGACTTGGCTAGGGTGTGAACTTAGGGACCCCTGGCTTTCAATTCAAGCGTTTTTCTAGCTGAGCCTTTAACAGGATCCTCCAAGTTAATTTAGGTCTTGCTTATTCAATAGGAAGAGTTGAATTACCATATTAAAATGTTTAAACATCACTGAAATGTTGGGATGTGAAGGATCATAATTAAAGGTTGCTTTATTTAGGGAGGTAGTGGTATCTATTCATCAGACCAAGGGCCTCAGAGCTAGGATATGTGAGTCCTACCTCCAGATCTGCCAATGTCTTTGCTGAAATGCCTTGCGTAGCTAGGTTAATAGTAATAATAATATTTTCCATATCTATGGCAGCTCCCACCTGAGATTCTTAAAACATATTGCAAGTCCTGATGATTATAGCCTCACAGAAACCTAGTAATGTACACTAGGTTAATATTATCCCCATTTTACAGCTCAGGAAACTGAGGCACATGGTTCGGGTTCCACATTTCCAGAGAACGTGATGTGCATTCAGAATGGACAAAATGAATTTTGTTTTTGAAAATTTACATGGGTACGTAGGCATGAAGAAAACTAAGCTACTCCACGTGCAGCCAAGGTCTGGATGAGCAGAAAGAATAGGATTGTACTCAAACCACTGGTATTTTGAAAAACGGACAGTTATACTACCCACTCCTCCCACCCAGAGCATATGCAACTCAGAGCAACACTACCTATTTTGAGCTACAGGAGGTATACAGAGTTGGAATTCAGAAAGCTCAGAATCTGGGTACCAGAAAAAGAATCCAAGGGATATTAAAGATGCTTTGACCTGCTAGAGGCTCAGTAAGGCTCCAATCCAGCAAAGCACTTGGGTGCACATGTGTAACTTTGCTTACCGGAGAGCATCCTGTTGATGTCAGTGGCATTACTATATGCACATATGGTGTGCCTTACTCCCAGGTTGCATATGTAGGGGAAGTGACCAACTTTTGATTAACCAAAGTCTTGTTGAAAATAGCTGTTCTGTACTTTTCAGCTGTATACGCATGGCACTTTGTGGTATCCATCACAAGCACAATAAAGATTTCAGAGAGATTCTGTTTGCTAGGGTACACAACACATCACTGAATGAGCGATGGGCAGTGGCAGCCATTAACTCTGCACTCTCCTGGTTTTATCTGGTTAGTCAGTCTCAAGATTATTTTATAGATTATCTTTTATATTTAATAAACTATTTGTCCTGGATTCTCCCCAGTGGGAAATTCCTATTTTGGTGATGGAATAAAGGACTCAGGGAACATACACAATACACTTATGAATACTTCCGACTTTCCCGACATTGGAGATTAGCAGATTCTCACCATTTATCCTCATGTCAAATCTGCATAGAGTCGCCTGTTACTGAAATATGATTTTCATCATCTTGTAACTACTTTTGACCTGGGAATGACTCAAAACTTCACTAGGAACAACTTGACTAGCTAAAATTATGTTTTTAATACATATTTGACCTAGGATGCCATTTATTCCTTCATTTAAGATCTCCATGTGGTTGCACTATGTTAAGTTGCTTTTTTGTGTGTACAAATGACAATGCTTTTCTATGAACATTTCAAAAAGGGAATTTGCCTGGATGTCATTATCAGAATTATCATAAAGCTTTGAAACAGAATCTTCTAGGTGTTAATTTACTCTATTTCTTTCTAACTTCAATGACCTGTGCTATGTATAACATGTTCGAAGAGTGCTAACATTAACATCACAGAAATGACATTTTGTATCATAACAGAGTTCCATTCTGCAATTTACTTTTGCACAGAAAAGACTTTTATTCAAAAATCAGATCTAAAACTGAAATCTAGCTGGATTTGAACAGCTTTGTTTTTCTTTTTAAAGTCACAGTAAAAATAAGACGAGGATGATATCGATCTCACAGAATAGACTTTTAAAAACTGGCCTCTCTTTTGGGGTTGTGTTGGCCTTCCTCAGCCCCAGGAAGTCCTGAATCATTCCTGAAAAATAAACTGCAGGGCTGGATATGGACCCAGGGGTTCAAATCATGCCTCCTTGCAATCAGAGATCCAAGGGCCAAGTATTGTCCCATTCTTTGATTAAAACTATTTGAAACTTTGCAGCTGTTTAAGAGCAGTAAGTTTTGTCCCACAATGGTTTATGACATGAAATGAACCACAAAACTCTAGAGACTATTATTTTGTTTTTGACAGGAACCTAGAAATAGAATACCATTTGGACATAGAACTAGCTAAAAACCCGTAAACTGTAAGATCATTTTTGTTCAAAGGCAGATTACAATTGGCCCTGAAACATTAGTTTACTTTACTTGCCTGGGTGTCCTGGGCACTGTTGACCTTCCCTGTTGTGATCAGAGAAAAGTTGTACACAAAGAGCAGCAACAAAGCCAGAGGCACCATGTAAAGCTCTATGTGCCAAACAGTGACCACAAATACCTAAGAGAGACAAAGCAATAAGAGGGGATTAAAACAAGTGTTTAAAGAGAAACATAATAAACCCCTTCAATATTATCCCTACTAACATGCATCCTTGTATCTCTGTTAACCTCATTCCCACCCACATCCCTTCAATAAAGAAAATCTACCCAGATAGCTTATTCTCTTTCCATTGTGTTTCATCCATTAGGCTGACGTTTGTTAGCTTCTCTGTCCCCATCTCCTCAGAAGAGTACAAGGCCACCAACATAATGCTAGTGTATGGGGATTATTCCCTCTTTACTGGGACCCTGCCAAGTCTGGACTGCCATTGTCCCCAATGCCAGCTCGTAACAAATGCACTTGGCTACTCTTTAGGAGGCAAATCAACTCAGTTTCATTAAGCACTAATAGCCAGCAGGTTCGATGTGAGTGAGATGGAAACCTTCTGCCCCAAGTGCTGCTGTACATCCACTCCCATGAGACGATTAGACAGTGGATTTTTACAATGCTTTAATTATCTGCTGCTCCTTCTTCCCTGTGCCCAAGCTGATTCCTCATCATCTGGGGTGGCAAAGCAGCTCCCATGTTGAATGGTGTGGACAAAGAGAATAAAGAACTGTTATTTACCCCTTCCCAAAATGCAAAAAGCAGGGGTCACATGCTGAAATTAATAGGCAGAAGGTTTAAAAACAAACAAAAGGAAGTATTTCTTCACACAATGCACAGTCAACGAATCAATTTTGAAGCATTTAAAGGAGAGGAAAGTGATCAGGAACAGTCAACATGGATTCACCAAGGGCAAGTCATGCCTGACTAATCTAATTGCCGTCTATGAAGAGATAACTGGCTCTGTGGATGAGGGGAAAGCAGTGGACATGTTATTCCTTACTTTAGCAAAGCTTTTGACACGGTCTCCCACAGTATTCTTGCCAGCAAGTTAAAGAAGTATGGGCTAGATGAATGGACTATAAGGTGGATAGAAAGCTGGCTAGATTGTCAGGCTCAAAGGGTAGTGATCAATGGCTCCATGTCTAGTTGGCAGCTGGTATCAAGCGGAGTGCCCCAAGGGTTGGTCCTGGGGCCGGTTTTGCTCAATATCTTCATTAATGATCTGGAGGATGGCGTGGATTTCATCCTCAGCAAATTTGCGGATGACACTAAACTGGGAGGAGTGGTAGATACACTGGAGGGCAGGGATAGGATATAGAGGGACCTACACAAATTAGAGGAGTGGGCCAAAAGAAATCTGATGAGGTTCAACAAGGACAAGTGCAGAGCCCTGCACATAGGACGGAAGAATCCCATGCACCGTTACAGACTAGGGACCGAATGGCTAGGCAGCAGTTCTGCAGAAAAGGACCTAGGAGTTACAGTGAACGAGAAGCTGGATATGAGTCAACAGTGTGCCCTTGTTGCCAAGAAGGCCAATGGCGTTCTTGGCTGTATAAGTAGGGGCACTGCCAGCAGATCGAGGGACGTGATCGTTCCCCTCTATTCAACATTGGTGAGCCCTCATCTGGAGTACTGTGTCCAGTTTTGGGCCCCACACTACAAGAAGGATGTGAAAAAATTGGAAAGCATCCAGTGGAGGGCAACAAAAATTATTAGGGGACTGGAACACATGACTTATGAGGAGAGGCTGAGGGAACTGGGATTGTTTAGTCTGCGGAAGAGAAGAGTGAGGGGGGATTTGATAGCTGCTTTCAACTACCTGAAAGGGGGTTCCAAAGAGGATGGATCTAGACTGCTCTCAGTGGTAGCAGATGACAGAACAAGGAGTAATGGTCTCAAGTTGCAGTGGGGGAGGCTTAGGTTGAATATTAGGAAAAACTTTTTCACTAGGAGGGTGGTGAAGCACTGGAATGCGTTACCTAGGGAAGTGGTGGAATCTCCTTCCTTTGAAGTTTTTAAAGTCAGGCTTGACAAAGCCCTAGCTGGGATGATTTAGTTGGGGATTGGTCCTGCTTTGAGCAGGGGGTTGGACTAAATGACCTCCTGAGGTCCCTTCCAACCCGATATTCTATGATTCTATGAACCTATGGTACTCATTTCCAGGGCATGCTGTGAAGGCCAAAAGTACAACTGGGTTCAAAAAAGAACTAGATAGATTCATGGAGGATAGGCACATCAACGGCTATTAGCCAAGATCATCAGGGATGCAACCCCAGACTCTGGATGTCCCTAAGTCTCTGACTGCCAGATGCTGGGACTGGATGACAGGGGATGGATCACTCAATAATTGCCCTGTTCCCTCTGAAGCATCTGGCATTGGCCATTGTCAGTGCAGTCTATTGGGCTGGATGGACTAGCCCACTATGACCATTTTTATAAGGCAGGGCTCTGTGGTGAGCAGGATGCAAGGCCTCCCTGAATGGGATCAGAAAATCCTGTCTCCCAGCCACCTCTCAACAGTGGATAACTACATTATTTCAGTTGTGTCTGGAGACCTCTGGGCCCACAGTAGGAGTATGATTTTGCTCATGGGGAGCGATACCTGAACTAGTGATGCCAGAAACTAAAAGCAGAAGCCAAATTTCAAAGTAAATTGATCTGCAAAATGGTTCAGAGTGGGATGGGGCCTCCCTGACAGAGATTTAGAACAAAAATGGCTGGATTTTTCAAAGAAATCAAAGCAAATCAGGTTTTATCATCATCAACTCCTTCCTATATGCAGATAGCAGTAAATATTTTTGTGTAATGACATCATCTGAACAGGGTCTGAGCTTGGAGTTGATGGTAACACAGAATAAGGTTATAAATTAGGTCCACAATTGCCACAGGATGCATGTTGTGATCACAAAATTCTTTTTTTCCAGCCATACAATGTGTTTCCAGGCCAGCCTAATGCTGTAAGTAGCTTTAAACCATAAACATCTGTCCTGGAATACAAGACACATATACCCAAGTGCTTTTCGATTTTTAAATCCAGAAATGCTGTTCTAGAATGAATGCTCAAGATCTAAAATCCCATCATTAGAATAACACAGCCAAGGTGGAATTTACTTAACCCATCTGTTTATTTAAAGGGGGAAAGAGCTGTGACATCACAGCTAACAATCCCCTGCCATGCCCTTTTTCTTTTACAGCTTTAGGTTGGTGAGAGGTGCTGGACTGACAGCATTGAAACTGAAACTCTACAAGGCAGGTACAGCATGAGCAACAGCAATAAAAACACCACCACCTCCTGCCAATGCATCCAAATACTGCGAAGGAGAAACTTTTGGGATGAGAGGATGGCTGAGTCTCCACATCTATTAATCCTCAGCCTTTCTGACACTGCTCACAAGAGTGCCAATTAGTGCCATTTGTGGCAGTGATTTTGTGATAGGGACACAAACTGACAGCTCCAACTCCTATGGCGAAATCCCAGCCCCACTGAAATAAATGGGAGCTTTGCCTTTGACTTCAGTGGGGCCAGGATTTCATGCCTGGGGAATGGGGATAGATGCACTCTGTAAATGAAAAAAGTTCTTTCTGTGTAAGACAAACTGCCCAGTTGTCACCCACTTGGGGCCCAACTCAGCCCAGCTACTAAGAGGGGAAAGACTCCACATGACCCATTCTAAGTCAGCCAACCGCTCAACAATGGTATTTTTCACCGATAACCCCTACTTTGTGTTGCTATGGAATGAATTAGAGGCTGTTTTATTGGGTTCTGATGGCCAGTAATAAAAAAAATAGCCTAAGATATACGCTTTTAGAAAATGGATTCAATTCCAGACAACACAGTCCCATACTATTGATTCACAGCACTTGAAGTTAGAACATGACAAGGTAGATCACATTTTTCCACACTATACATAATTCGACTCCACCAACGTACGCAAGCATGACCACAGCAGGACAGGAATTTGGACAAAACTGGGATAATACTTAGCTACCTTGAAGGAATGCTGTGAGGCTTTAGTCAATATTCGTTGCAAAGAGCTTTGAAATCCTACAAAGAAGATGCTATAGAAGGTGGTAAAGTTCTCACAAAAGAGATTCCTCTGAACCTGTTTCAACCACTGCCCCCTCATACCTCTGCTTATTTAACGTTTCTGAGATACAGTAAGGGTGATTTCAGTTCTGGCCCTAATCCAAACACCACCCTGGACAAGAATGACCTCCACATATTTATCAAACCCAAGTTTTGATCTTTTTGTGGAAGTTCTTCAATGATAGCATGTATCGTTATGAATTAAAAAGTCAGTATAACCTACTGAAGGAGGTTGTATACATAACACCTATCTGGGATAGTACTGAACTCAGTCCCATGATGATACAGAAAGGGACGGCTGCATTTAAGGACCCAAATCTGCAATCGTCTTTTGGAGTGCCACTGAAGTCAAAGGATCTCTGCAAGAACCTGCCTGCATGGATCCAATTGCAGAATCAGAGCCTATGTGTACATTTTTAGTGCAGCGGTCACCATAATATCTACACTAGATAATCCAACAGAAGTCCCCAATTGTAATTCTAATATGAACTTTCAAACCCTCTGTCCTTTAGATAGCATATAAAATCAAGATCCTGTTCATTTGCAATCATTAATAATCCCATAGCACTTTTTGTACAAGTACGTTGTTAGGTCTCCTGACCAAATTACATTTTGAGTAGTAAAATTAAGCTTATTTACAAAATAGTTTCATAGCTGCAAACGGACAAGGTTGTTGATCAATTCCTTTCCTAAAGTTACATTGTATTGCTACTGATGCACCCATAGTCAGCTGACAAATTCCAACCCACAGGTAGCTGCACTTCACTAAGCCTGCTTTGAAAGAGCTGATTTGCTTCTGTAGCTAGAGTACAGAGCGCTTTAAGCTCTGTTGCACAGTATGGTGGCAAGGGCAAATTTATTTATATATTCAGAAATTAGAAATTATTCAGCTTCAGAGGTATGTGAGGCGATTACTTAGAACACACAGTACAGAGCAGTTTATAAGGTACACCGGACCCTCGCGAGAACGCGGGATTTGGGATCCGTGCGCAGGACCGCGTTAACGCGGCAACCGCATTAAAATGAACTGTAATTAAAGTAATTAAATTCGGGATCCATGGCCACAACCGCGTTATATGCGAATTTGCGCTATATGGAGGCGTGTTCTAGTGAGGGTTCGGTGTATTTGTAATGTGCCTTATAAATAGTTCCATAGCATCATTCAGCCGAAGACATAAAAGGAGTTCCATACAAACACACGAAGTCAGATATTCTCATTCTCACTTTATACTTGTGGAAACTGATGCAGAACTAGGTTAAATTACTTATTCAGGATCACAGTGAGCCAATGGCAGAACAGGAAAGAGAACCCAGGAGTCCTTGCCCAAAGTACTTTACTCTAACTTAACTTTTTCATAGTGCTTCATATTATCAGTAGACCGAACTCCTTCCATTAAATATTAACCATTAGCACCATCACCACCTACATTGGTAAACTGCATATTCCAGACGGGAAAAGTTAGCAAGCAAGAGTAGAAGCTAATTTCTGAAATAAAAGTAAAAAAAAAAAAAAAAGGCAAAGAATTTTTGTGAAAGGGCTGAACTGGGCAGTATAAGAACCAATAAGGAAGAGACTTATAAGAATTATAAAACATAACAACGACAGTTCAAAATAAAAATACAAATGAGAGAGACCTTTCTGGAGAAGAAAGAACTCTTGGAGTTAAGATTTAGAGTGGAGTCCTGTCTAGAACAGAACACTAGCATCATAGCTTTGGAGACAGTCCACTTGATTTCAGCTGATTAATGTGTTGCTGTTTCAAAGGGCCTAATAACTACAAGTTAAAGCTCTGGAGGTTTGGAAACCATTTCATCTGAAAAATCACTGAAGAGGAGTCCAACTGTTCCTGTCAAGAAGCATGGAGCTTGAACAACCATGAGAGTGGCCCTTTTGACAGCAGTGTAAAAGATGAGAGAAGGCAATCTGAGCTGAAACCCTTAGAAACACATTTTGAATCTGGCTTTTCTGTCCTTCTGGTTCCAATTTAGAATCGGACTATTAAAACCAGATTTTAGATGGGTGTCTCCTGAACTATGCCCATAAAATGTGTACCACCAGCAACCCCACAATCATGGGGTAGAATAATTTTTTGGAGATTTAGAATCCTAATTTGGGGGGCGGGGTGAGGTGTTAGCAATGTCAGTGTAGTATCTCTGTATGGTAATTATGAATATTTATCTCTAATAAACAAAAGCTTCCCTTTGGCCCAGTAAACCTTTTTGACAAAGTGAAGGTTAACACCACCACCACCCCGCCCCGTGCGTTGTGTGACAGAGTAATTCTTGGGACATGACAGTGATGGGAAAAGTACAAAGAAATAATTTTCATCAGATGGAAAAAAATAAAAAAGGGAAAGGACATGAAACGTGAGCAAAGAACCTTTACTGAAACTGCAATTTGTCAGGCTGACCATTCTAAGTCCCAGGCCTAAGCAAATGCCTCATCAGTAGAGCTGCAAAAAAAGTTTGCAAAACACCCCCCCCAAAAAACCAAAACTAAAACCCCCAAGCCCTTAAAACACATCTCACAAGATTTCACTGATCTCAAATCTGAAACCAGCTTTGTCAAAAGGTTTGCTTAGATTCATGAACCTGGGCCTGGTTGGGGGAAAACATGAGCTAATCTGAAGTTGTGCCTCCAAGGTATCCGTTTTGGCCCCAAACCAGAACTCTGATTTTGACCTGAGATACAAATATGGTCCAATGCATTGAGCATGGTCCTAGGGAAGAAGAGCTCCACAATTCTAATCTATCTAAAGGCTAAGCTAATGTATTCAGGTCCTTGTATACATAATAGTGACTATCAAATAGGAGTACCTGTCACAGCTGAATGCTCAATGATAGACAAAATTACAAGATATCTCTCTTCAGATAATACTTTTAATCCCTCCCTGTACCAAACAAACTAAGGGATTTTAGCCTATACAATATGGTATTGACCTAAAAAAAAAGTTCAGATGAATCTCTAGGAGAAAATAGGCCTACTGACAACTATTTCTGGCAGAGACTTATTCCTATGATTAAAAGGGAAAACACACAAAGTGGCAACATCAAAGAGCAAGCAGCTTTAGCAGCAAGGTCTTACAAAATGTGAAAATGTCACATTATCAAGAAATACTTGGCTACTACACACATCTGACTGTGACAGACTCTCACAGACTCTTGATCATTGTGACCACACCCCCTCGCAGTGCGCCCCCTTATCGTGTGGAACGGTGCAGCAGTGGCATTGTCTGTTTCCTGTGGGGCCTTCAGCTGTTCCACCCAGCCTCCAACACCTGGCTAGCTCTCTGGCTAGGTCACCTAAATGTTCCACCCTTTCTGGGGTACCCCCAAAGTCCAAAACAAACAAAGAGATGTGATCTCTTCCCTTCCCTCAGGGAGGCCCTGAGGCATCAGTCTTCCCCAGTTCCTGGCTCCAGCCAGCCTTCTCCCCCACAGTGAGAGAGCGCACCGTCTGCTCTTTCTCCCAGTCAGCCAGCAGCTGAGGTGGGCTCTCTTTTTCACTCCTCCCTCAAAGACTGTCACCTGTTTCAGATATCACAGGGTGGGGGTTACTGCACCCCCAACGGCCCACTGACCCTTTCCTGACTCATGTGAGGTTTATTCAACCCATCACAAGAACCAAGTCCAAATCCTGGCCCCCAACATGAAGTCTGAGCTACCAGACTGTGTACTGGGAAATGCCTCCAGAGCTAGAGCAGCCTCTTTGTCCTATGGATGGGAAGCAAAGGCTGATGCATCCACATAGCATTGTCTCTACCATCCCTACTGTGCCTATTGCACTGGTTCTCCAAATCCTGCCCCCACCACCCCAACACACTCAGTGGCAGTATACCAAATACAGTGCCTGACAGCAATGAAATTAATTCAAGAAACAGTTGATCAGCAAGACTGTATTAGAATTCCTCTTTCTTTGTAATGCAATAACATGAGACATAAAACATGTGGCAGAAAGAGAAATAATGTTTAAATAAACAGTTGCTGACAGAAGAAACCTATTTGCTTTAGATCTAATTTGCTTTTCCCCAGCAAAAGAATGTGGGGAATCTCAATAGTCTTATGAAGTGTATGTTCTACTGAGCTTGGATCACTGAAATCAAAAATGACCCGAAGGAAAGGAGATCTTTAAATATTTATACCATGTTACCTGCTATCACTACATTGCTCTGTGCATCTCATCAGTGTAACAAGTTCCTGATTTTAAGGGTGTACCTCTGGCAAAGAAATGTTAGCAGCCCTCTACAAACCCTCCATCACAAACAGGACTAGCTTCTAAGCAAAAGAAATCATGCCCAGAAAGAATACAGTCTCTGTGCATTCGATGCATGTCACTGCACAGAACTAGGGATTAGAACCTAACGTATGTTCAGAAAAAGGGCTCTTAACAACAACAACAACAAAAAACAACCTCTAAAGATATTGGTTACACAAGACTGAGGAGCAAAAAGGAAAAGGCCTGGACAGTCATTACAAATGGATTAGATCGTTGCAGCCCTTACTCAGCCATGTGATGGAGTAAAAGGGTTAAAGCCCTGCCCCTCCCTCTCATGCTTTGCCCTATGTAGGGCATGTCTACACTGCGAGCTGGAGGTGTAATTTTCAGCTCGAGGAGACACACTGGCAGCTGACTGAGCTAAATGAGTGAAGTGAAGCCGCAGAAGGGCTAGCTGAACGGGTACATGCGTACTCAGACAGGTACAGAGGCAGCTGTTCATGGCACCGCAGTGACCCTTCTATTTTTAGTGTGCTAGCCCAATCATAGAGAGCACAGGCATGTCTCCTGGAGGTGGAAACCACCACCTCAGCTCCAGTGCTCTAGCTCTAATTTCCCACATTCCAGCTGCAGTGGGGTGAGGAGGGGCTACCCCACACCCCTTCCCCTGCTGAGAGAAAAAGGTTGGAGAGAAGATTAAGAACAGGCGCAGCCCTGGCTTCACCCACTCTATTCAGCAACCAGAGTAGCTAGCCATGTGCACTGCGGCACAGGGAACAGATTGCTCAGTGAAAGGGATGAAGGAACCTACTTCCTCCCTAGAGCACCAAACGAGCAGGAGACGAATTGGGCTTCTATGAATTACAATTAAGTGTTGCCAACCCCAAGCATGAAAAGACATAAGCCACGCCCCTTCTCTCTCCTGCTCCCCCCAAAAATCATAGATTTGAAAATTCTCCTGCTGTTTAAGCCAATGAATTCTGGGTCCTATTTACATGCCTTATGGTTTTTGAACCTTTGGCGGGGGAGGACACATTTTCAAGCTTTTCTCTGCTGCTGTGAGGAGCTTAAATGAAAGCTGCAGCTCTCATGTAATCACAGGCCTCCCAGAACTGGGGCTTTAAGGAAAATAACATACTGTGAGGCTCCCAATACAATCACAAGAGTTGGCAAGGCTGCAGTTTCTTCTTTGTTTTTCTCATTGGACACCACCGTTATTCACCACTCTGTATTCTGGACAGATGGTACAGGTAAATTCAAAATGATTTCTGATCCCTTGCAGAATGTCCAGATTCTGATATCAAACTGTTTGTACAGTGTTGCCATCAACTAGAGCCCTGCATGGGGCTATTTTTTTAATCATGCTCATGTTTTGCCCCGCAAATACCTATCCCACCCATTCCCGCATTGTTTCTTGCATTTTGATCCCGCTCCCACCCGCAAAAAGCTTTGATCCCACAAATCTTGCAACTACTAACCCCTGCCCCAAAACAAAAAAGGCTGGTTAATATATTATATTTAAAAACAGAATTCAGACACAAATTTTACCACTAAAAGAATAAAACAAATCTTGCTTAAACCATGTAAAAATACTTCAACTCTTTTTATAATAAACATCAAATCTCTTTCTACCCCTCGCTTAAATCTAAGTATTAAAAGTTTTAGAGTGTTTCCCCGCAAATTACCGCAGTCTGTTTTTATTTGCTCACCCAATACTGCCTGCAACACAGTACATTTTACCTGCTCAGGATATTATGGCAGCGGGTCCTGCGGGATCCCAGTCCTGCTACAGAGCACTGGCATCAACTTCAGCGGATTTACATCAGTGCGTGAGTTCAGAATTAGACATTAACGAATCATGATGATTTGCACGATGAATTGCTGTTTTATTTTGTTGCTCGGTATTTCCAAAATACTCAATCGACTTGGACTCGCAGTGCTTGGGCTGTGCGGCTAAAAAAAAACAGTATGGGCATTTCTGCTCAGGCAGGAGCCCGGCCTTTGAATCCTGGTGAGTTGGGAGGGTCTCAGAGGGTCCCAAGTGGAACGTCAACATTGCTGTTTTTAGCCCCACAGCACAATTCAATTGACCCAGGATCTGAGATTTGGTACCATGGGTTTTTCTGCGCTGTGTAGGTATACCCAGTGCTGAGATACCCAAGGCAGCATATCAGAGGTCACACTACGGAGGATAGCAGCCCAGTAGAGAGAAAACAAGATCCCTTAAACATTCACATTCTACTAGGGCTTAGAGTAGAGCCCCCACTTGACAATGATTTTTGCCCAGTGCTTTGTACTGCATTGCAGACATCTGAGGATGATGCAGTTGGGTGTTGGTGCCGATGTTATTTCAACTGGAAAACAAGCTAGGTTTTATTTTAACATATGTACATTTAACCCCCAAAGCATAATAGCCTACCAGAACTCTGGTTTGATGCTTTTATATAGTTTTCTTGTGGCTACGACTTCCTCCCTCCCCCGGCCCCAGGGAAGGGTAAAGTAAGAAGGGTCCTTGGGACCTATCTTTATGCATGTACAGTAGTTCTAGAGTGAGAAGCCTTCAGATCTTTTTCTGTAGCGAACACTGTAGAAACAGCCATTTGTTAGAATGCTGACTGTTCTAATTTTTCCCCTGTGTTTTTATCTACCATATTTTACATTTCCTGAGCCAAGTAAAATACGGCTAAGATCCTCATGCAGTAAACCTTAATAAAGTGAGGGGGTGGGGGAATTATTTAAGACAGTTTGATATTTTTTGCGCGGGGAAGGAGGGAGAATCAAATGGTTACCTACAATGGGGTTAAAACAAGCTGTCCCAGGAAAAGAAAGGGGGAAAAGGTACCTTAAATCAGATTTTTAAAAAGGCTTCATTACTTTATCTTGGCTAACCTAATGAAAGATGACATTTTTGGATCTCTGATTCCTTTTCTGCAGCAGCAGTAGGGTCACAGTTTCATGGCTAGGATCAGACAAAGTTTCTCATTATAGGTTTTCGAAGACGCCAGTAATTGTGCAAGTTGAAAGTCGGATTTTTCAGTAAATACTTCTTTCAAAAAGCATCAGCAAAACCTCTGTGCTAATTAAAAGGAAGCAAAAGAAAAAAATACTTAACATTTTATTTGCTCCTGGTAAAGCCGAGCAACTTAAAAAGGTCAAGAAAAAAATCACCATTAACTGCACCGATAAATGTCTACTCACTTTGGAGACATATTGGTTAACATTATAGGAAACATTAGTGGTAAGAGTCAGATGGTGTTTTAATTGTACAGTAAGTGGGAAAAGTATTCAGTGCAAGTGTACTTTGCCTTTGGTAAAATCAACATCAAATTACAAATGTTACTAAAAAAGGAGGCTTAAACTATATACTTAAAAGGCTTTCTGCCTCATGTTCATAGTGCAGATTAGATCTGAACGAATAAAGAAAAAAAGGGCTCTCTGTAATAAACCAAGTGTATTTAATTAGAATTAGTTCAGTGTACAGTGGCAGGAGTATCGCAGTTCAGTGCATAAGGTTACTTCACTGGCAGCCTTCATCTCTGGCATGAAAAGAATTTGGGTTGCAATAAACCCACATAAGTGGGAAATAGCTGCATGTGCATTTTAGTGCTTAGGACTGAACTGGTATCCTTCTTTATGAAGTCTCCCATTTTAGAAAATGGTTTGCCAGGCTGAATACTCTCTGGAACTTGGGACCAAGGATGGAAGCCATGGTCAGTTTGATAGAATTAGTATATGGATTTCTTTGTTTTTAATCTGGGATCAAAAATGAAATAAAACAAATAAGCACGCACCAACCACAATACAAGCTTGTCCTGTGAAAAAATAGTAAATATAAAACACCAACTTAAAATACTCATACTCTCAGACAAAGAATTTCAGATGATTCTCTTCCCAGCTGTGTGTACATGAATAGTTTCCTAGTCCAGATTATGGCTACTGCACTGCTCAGGAATCCAGAAGTCCTCTTTGTCAATCTGACTACAAGATTCTGTAGTCAGGAAGAGAGCAAAAATAGTAACTACCCCCCCTTATCCCCAACAAGTATGTTCCAGAAAAATCTATAGTGATTAAAACACACACAAAATTATCGTGTTCATAAACTACATAGTTCCAAAATTGCTACAGTGCGTAATGAATGCACTAAAAACGACGGGAACAGTCATTGTAATTACAGTCCTAAATATGATAACTTTCTTCATCTCAGTCTTGCATATTTTAGACTAGCAATAGCAGCAGCAACAAAAACCCAATATTGACAGCAGGACTAAGCAATGAAGATTCTCCAGTGACAGGCCTATAGCATCTTGCTTTACAAAGCACAGAATGGTTTAAAAAAAATTGCAAGATCCTTTTGCAATTTAAGGCAGCTGTTCAGGTAAAACCAACGCCAGAAGATTGTTTATTTTAATAAAGCTATTATATGCACAGCTCCAAATTAGGAATGGCAGGAGACATGGGGATGCCTAAACCACCACCACCTGTTTGCCCTGAAAATCAATTAAAGTCACACTATCACAGCAATCCTTTCTTAGCTAATAAAAGTTATACAGCTTTAACGTGCAACTTTAGGTGCTTTTTGGGAATGTGCCTGAAACCTAAGCCTGAGTCTCGCATTACTTTGATACTCACATGGATATGAGCTAAAGACTGCAAAACCAGCCGGGGAGGGGGAGCGGGGGAAGGGGGGAAGCTAGTAAGGAAAAAGTCACATTGTAGCTGCTGTTTTCATGAAGTGGATTGGGCCAATGTTCAATAAATTCTAACAATACATCCTAGAACTATATATATTTTAAATAGGAGAAAATCAAAGCCCTTTATGACACACGCCTGTTTGACATATTCTGTGCTGCAGAACAGATCCAACTTTGCAAGTTGAAAGCAAGGGCAGTAGAGACATCCCAAGTGTTTTAGTAATTAAACGAATATGCATAATGAACCATATGCCCAAAGGGCCTGTTCTTCATGAGGGCCAGATTTTTGTTTGAATTTTTAATTTTTATATACAGATGAAACATTTCATGTAATATAGCAACAGTGTGAGATAACATGCTATGTGCGGACGTGAAAGGCAACTGTCCATGTGAGAATGATCAGAATACACTTGATGAATTCTACTCTTAAGATTTCCCATTCAGATCCAAGAGTTAAGAGACATGCATGTTAACCATTATGAAAGAGTTACTGCAAGAGAAGTGCCACAGATTTTGAGTTGAGCTTTATATACATTTGGGTCCTGCCAGAAGATTCCAGGAGGATGAAGAAAGATCAGCTCATGATCAGGGTTTTGTCAAAATAATCAGACTTTTGGGTGAACACTTAATACTCTGGGGCCCTTGTAGAAGTTCAGGATCTGGATCTATGTAGCTAGGTTAGCTACATAACCAGTATTACAGTGACTACTAAAACTACAGAGGTTAAAATAATTAAGCTTTTGTAAATATATTAACTTAGTTACTGTAAATTTACACTGGGTATAGAATTATCAACCCCAAAAGCCTTATGTCAAGGAACAAAAAAAAAAATCTGACCTGCTTTGGAAGTAAAGAGTGACTTCTAAGGAAAGTCAAGAAGTTAAACTGTTCATACAGTTCTGCAATCAACTCAAAATTTAAACAATACAAATGGAATATAAAACTGATCCCGTCCCCCTCTTTAGAGCATTTAAAAGGTGAAATAAATGAGCTGTAAATAATGTCACTCTTTGCTTTCAGTCCTAATTCAGGGTTTATGCTTTTGACACTGCCTGGTTTACTTGATCTAGTGGTCTCCATGGAAAGACAGATAAACTTCAACAGGCTGTCAGAAGACAAAAATTGACAAGGAGCGTCACCTTTCCTGACTGCTTAAATCCTTTAAGGAAGTGTTGGAGCAATTAGAGAAGGAGTCTAATCTTTGCAGAGTGCATTAACAGTCTCCGACCTCCCAGACAATAGATCAGAACTCAGACACATAATGCTTCCCTAAGGCTTTTTAGCCAGAGCATTTGATCTCATAGTCACTCTGTATGTGTTACTATAGGTATCAGTGCATAAGACATCATTCATTGTGCATTACAGGTCCACTATCTCTGTTAGTATCCTTTTAAAACAGAGAGCAGCCATTGCAATCTATAGGACTGTAGAGTTATTACTTGTCAAAAACAATCAGGCAGCAGTGCTACAGAATATCAACACTAATAACAATTTTAGGTTATTTCACTGCTTATTTCTCTGCTTGGGGACATACATCTATTTTTAAAAGGCATAACTTAATATTTTAGTCATAAAAATAATCATTTAAAAAGACTGCAATGCTTAACTCCTGTGAAGAGATTTAGAGGAGAGGGTATTACAGGGACCGATCTAGTTGATCAAGAAAAGCAAAATGGTTAGCTGTAAACAATCCTCCAAAATTTGTACAAGAAAGCAAAACTTCCACAAGTACTAACTGGCAGATCAAGGCATAATTTAATTCCTGATGGACACATGCTGTTGAAATGCTGATCTCGCAATATAAGTTATGCTTTCCCCATTTAATATTCTACACATTTTTAGAAAATTTGCTTAGCACAGTTTTAAAATGGGGTTAGACCTTCCATAGTTGTCATCTTCTGACAGAGGCCAGCTTTGAACATTCTTTATATGGACATTGCAAAATGGGTTTTTACAGAGTAGCTAACTAGATTCCCACCCATCTTTGAATAATGGGAGCTGCAATCATGCAAACAAGTATTTTTTCTACGCTTAAATCCATTTGATGTACACTGCCAGCCGATAATAGGGGTCAGATACCTAGGTACAGTTTGCAAGATTCTGTTTGCTTTTCCACACATCTACATGCAGCTGCTTTTGTGAAGAACCTATGTTACAAACACATTCAGTTTATACAAGAGAATATTTTTCAACTGTGCATCTCAACTTTGAAAACATGGAAAACAATAAAAAAGATTGCAGCTACTAGTGTGTGTATATTTACAAGAACTCCTTCCATATCAAAGTATAATACAGCGGTTTTAAAACTGAATGGCAACAGAATACAACTACTGAAAATTAGTGACTGGCTTTGAGAAAAAGCAGTATAGTTACTATTTGACATTAAAAGATAAAAGCTGAGGAAAAAGGCAGTAACATACAATGGAAAGCAATTTAGGGAGTTCTGAACCTAAACTAGTAGGGGAGACTAAGTTTGCTTGTTGTTTTGGGGTTTTTTAAAGTGTAGGTTCGTGTAAATATATTGTGTTCCTCTCAGAGAATCCTCTAAGAAAACCTAATATGAGTGTCTGAAATAAATCAGAATAAGACAGACTGGGGAAAACAACAGTACCATATTATCTATATATTTACACAAAATATATAAAGTCGCTGCATTGTGTTTAAAATAAAGAGCACCCTAAACAATTCTAACCTTGGCTAAAAAGCACTAGGAAAAAATACAGATTAATCCATTTGCTTGTGGTGAAGTGGTGGAGAAGGTGTCAAAAATCAGGGTTATACTGGGAAGCTAATTTCAACCTTTGCTATCAAGATACTGCATCTCACCATAATCAAATATTTTATTTTTTTCATAGTTTGCTAGGATTTTGTGGATACACTCAGATAAAAATACATTTTCCCTGTCCCACAAAGGCCTAAAAAGGACGAGAATGGGTTAAACATCCAATTGGACTTGATGTTATGATTTGATTTTAGGGTATTTATTAATTATTATTATCATCATCATCCTTCTTAAGCAATCTTGTATCCAACAACTCTGGACTTCCTGGTACCGGAATCTAACCTCTGCCATGTGCATCATATTTTAGCTGCAGGTAAAGAAAAGCAAAACTAAAAAAGGGAGAAGATAGGATTTTTAAATGCAATAGGAGTTCTACACCAAGCCTCCTTCATTTCAGATCTTGTAAAGAATGAAAAAAAATAAATAAAGTGGTCTTCCCTTGCAGACCCCTTCCTTCCCGCACCCTCTCATGGTGCATCACGATAGCGATCACCATCACCACAAAAACCAAAATGTTGCATTGCCTTCAAAATACAATATTTCTTCCAGATTTCTGCAAGTAGTGTTAGATTAGTACTGAATGGGTGTATGAAATTAAAAATAAAAGAGTTCAAGTAAGGAAAAAAAAAGAAACTGCCAGAAAAATCTGAGAAAAAAAAACATTAAAATGGGAGTTTAATCATTCATGAGAGTCTATCGCCACCTACAGGATTTTCCCCCAGTTTTGAAAACCAGTTAACAAGCCTAGGTGAAGAGTTTACTCTAAAATAGAGGGCTGGATCCTCAGTTGGTGTAAAGCAGCGTAGGTCCATTGAAGACAGTGGAATTAGAGCCAGATCCTCGACTGATGGAAATCAGCCTATTTTTCCTGTCAGTCCAAAAGAGTGAAAAGCCCAGGTTTTTAGAGACTTTTTTTCTTTTAGATTATACTTACGTGAAAACTAAAGAACATGTTTGTTTTTTAAATGAAGACACAAAAATAAAAACCAGTTACAGGATGCCTAGGCTAATGGAAGAATCAATTAAGGTCAGTGTGAGTCCATACTTTTCACGTACATCAAATACGCCTACTGGTGCTCTGAGAAGTTTTCTGATAGATGACAGGGTTAAAATAACATAGTAAAAATCCCAACAGATCCAGGAAAAAGAAAAGTACCTCTGGGGTTTGCAAAACATGGCACATTTTTAATTGAATGTTCAATTTTATACTGTATATGAACTTACTGAGGGTGCTAAAAAGGTTTTATTTTCATGAAACTTAAAAGATGAACTTCTATTCATTCAATACTGTTAACTTTCTGTGATGCAGTCCACAAGTAAAAATAAATAGAGTCTGTAAATGTTATAAGCCTTGAAATTGCAAAAGAGAGAGTTCTTTTCCGGTAGAACCAGATGAGCTGATTTGATTGGTCACAAGTACATTTTTGTTATCTGTCTGCAGATTAGTCAGATGACAAAGATTACAATTATTGGTGTCTCAAATTCAAAATATACTCTAAAAACACTTTGTTTGAACCCTCTCTAGCAAATCCAGAGCTGCACTTTCATGACAAACAACTGCACATTACACTGTGTTTGTCCCTATATTTTTGTAGGAAATTCCGAGTGACATCAGTGGAATTCTGTACAAAGAATGAGAATTCTGTACATTGAGTCAAGGATGACCTGTACAATCACAGTAAGAACAACGAGCTAAATCTATTTCTGGCATGAGTAGATTCTGCATCTCCACTGACAGCAATGGAATTGATCTTGCGTACACAGATAGTGAATTCGGACCCGTGTCCTTGACAATTAGTTGAATCCCAAGAAAGATGCTTGATTGTGCTGATTTGTGATTAGAACAACTAAAAGGACAGAATGCATCTGCTAAAACTCTAGGAAGTACTAGGAATCCAGTGGTGTTGCATATACAAGTAAAAACCAGCAATAGACTGGATCACAATTTTATCTCGTTGAACACAGTGTATGTTAAATAAATAGAAATTGTGTGGGATGGTATAAGACCAACAATAATTTCCTGTAAAATTAGATTCATAACTTCAAAAGACTAACACGTACGATTAAAAAAAAAGGCTTCATAAATCAAACAGCTAAAGTACAATACATTATAGCAAACTCTAACCAGACCACAAAGAGAGTTCTCTCTTCATAAACATCAGATCAGGCAGCTAAAATTATTACCAAAGCTCTCTTGTAACTGTCACCTGTGGTGGGTATAATTACAGGCTACTGCTACAAGCACGCCCACGTCATATGGCAATAAAAGGACCTACAGCTTGCCAAGACCAGCCAGACAATGGAGAACACACACCACCTGACGAGAGCCCAAAAAGATCAGCCAGAGAGACTAATAAAAATGACAGCTTAGAAACAAATGACAAAGCTTGAACCACAAAAAAGGCAATATCAAATTAGTTGGAAATGCAAGCGCTGAGCAGAGTGCTCCAACAGGTCACAACTCAAGCAGAAAGCCAGTTAGAACTGTTGTCACACACGTTTGGTTCAAATTTAAGCTCTAAAGAACCCTTTTCAATAGACAAAATGTTTGTACATTTGAGGCTGACTTTATGTGTCGTTATTAGACAGCCAAACAGATGAAAAATACACATTATTAATTCAACTCAGTAAGCGGGGGGGGGGGGGGCTGGAATCTGTTTTAAGGGGTTATCTATCCTTGTACCACCACAGTGAATTCATCTCTGTCTTTGAAAGCCTGCATGCATGGCTCCCAATGACCCACAGTCAATGAGTGTTGTGCACACATTCATCCTGTGGCAGAATTTGGCTTTCCGGTTCTGGCTGCAACTTTTGGATTACAAACACATAAAAAAAAAGCCTAGGGCTTAATTTAAAATCAGTTTAATGTAAGTATAGAGAAAATGGGAGGCAAGAGCTGAGGATTTCCCAAGCCGCCAGGGCTGAGGGATTAATTTCTACATGATGCACGCAAGTTTAGAAAGCACTGCACAGAAAGCGCTGCGATTATTCACATAAATCAGTATAGGTTAGAATCATGTTAAGGATTTGAGCCACCAAAGGCACGGAAATTCACAGCTAAGGGTGAAGTGTCCAATTCACAGTGCAATACAGTTGAGCAGAAACAGAAGAGTAGAGAATTAACCCTTAAGTGTCCTCCCAAACAATATTTGATAGATCTATTTCATAAGGGTGTTTTGCTTTGTGCTGTCCTTCTTCAAGGTACTTTAAAAAGGGCCCCACAACAGGATCAATTTAGGACTGGCAGATTCTTAATGATATTCTGATTTCTTAAATCTTTGTTTGCATAAATCTGAAGTTTCCTTTATTGTTAGTTGAAGTAGTAGTGGTGGCAGGAATAGCTGAAAAGCCACTGAGGATTGAAATTCGGCCAATTAAAACATCAGAAATAGATCTATAGAAATAGTAAAGAATCACCATAAGGCTCGCTTTCTTCAAACACTGAACAGGGAACTTTACCAGAAAAAGGAAACCAGTGTTACTACCAAAGAGACGGTCTTCCCCTTCCCCTTCATTTCATTTCAGAGTTTCTGTCTAGGGCTCTCCTCAGTCCCTGTCCTGCTTGGGTTCCTGATACAGTCATAGAGAAACAACAGTTATATCCTCAAAAAGATTGGCGTGAGCTGCAAAGTTCAGATCCAAACTTTCCTGCAGTCTGAGGTGAGATTGGATCAGAGAGGCTTGTTTAGGCCTTTTTTTATTTAAAACTATTATACCCTCATGAGACTGTTCTCACCATTATAAAAGGTAGGTTTTCATCCTGCTCCCTACACTATGCTCCCGCTGCTGCGTATGAAATCCCACATTTGTGCATACAGCTCTGTTACATGCATGTGACTGGAGACATGCAGGCAAATGTTCTGATGAGCAAGAAGCTCATATAGACAACAAAAGAAACTCAAATTATTGAAGAGATTTCAAGCTATGAATTTTTGGGGGGACGGTTGGGGTGGGATGGAGGGCTACTGTTAAAGCTTGAGATACCTGTCTGAGTTCTGCTGTGGCAGTTAATATTCCCACAGCAATGACAATCAGTGATGACAATGAGTACTTGGTTTAATTAATGTATCTTTCCAGAAAACAAGCTTCCATCTAAGATGTACTGCTGGTGCTAATTAGGGGATATTGCTAATGAACACCAGAGCCTTTTGCCTATAAGTCACCAGTACAAATCCAGCCCAACTCATCAGGGAGTTAAAAATTATTCACATCTAATGGGATGTTGGGGGAAACTCTATGAAATGAGTTTGGTGGGACTCTCATCTAGCTCCCAGTTCACAAACTCACCATCATGCTTTGCACTAACTGGGGCCGACTCAGGAGAGAGGCCAAGAACCTCAAGGACCATGCAAACTGAACTACCATTACTCTAGAGGAAATCCCTCCAGATTAGGATTGATGCATGCCGGCAGGGCAGTGTGTGTGGAAAATATGTTCTTGTGCTGCCCTGTAGATAGAGGTTAATTCATCAGGGCTGCATCAGCACTAAATCCATAGTTATTTTGAAGCTGCAGTTTACAACAATATGTAAAAAAGAGTTAAGAATATGTAAAATAATTTGTTAAATAATCTGCATAAAATGTCATACATGGAGCTGTGTAAAATTTAGGAGCTACGTATCACCACCACACACACTTCCCATACCGCACTTCAGCCAAAACTTATGACCAACCAGCACAGCTCTGCCTATGCCTGCTACCATTCACTGGTCAACCGGCCTAAACCACCAGCTATGTATGGCCGTGGAAAACAGCTTCTACCTGTCCCTATTCCTAATAGCAGCCCTGGTTAGTAGAGGCCCAAGACTGAAATAGTAGGGTATGCTTAAAATAAGTCTTAGGTGTACTGGCAGAGCTCAGTATGGGGGATGGGGGAAGAGAGGGGACAAGCTGAAGGAGATCAGTGATGAAGTCAGAAGTTACCCAAGATACTATGGAGTTTGGTTTGCACCTTACGCCTGGCTCTAGTCAAATGTCTTTTATGACTTCCATGAAAAATGTTAAAAGGAATACAATAGTAAAAGGCAGGCAATAGGTTCTTTTAATTTGACCAGAGTATAGTTTTCTTAATACAATTACTGTAATTTCATTAAATGACATAATTACTATTAATGCACGGAAAACTGTCAATAGAAGGTGTAATTATGTATAAAATCATAAGCACAATGTGCAATGATGCACATTTATTTATAAAAATCATTCTGTGATTAAAATTAACTTTTAAAAGATTTTTAAAATGTATAATATATAGCAATAGCAATTAACTTAACAATTAATTTATGGGCTTAACTTCCACAACCATATTTGTGAGGTTTTTTTAATATGAACTAAACAAGATGAAAAACGGCATCTAAAAAATTAAGCCATATATAGGTCTAATGCTGGAAAAACTAGCAAGTTGGGAGCATGTGTGTATATCATTTTGCTCATAAGCAGAACACACCTACGGAAAATTCCAGGCTGAATATAGAAATTAATAAATGATTTCTGAAAAACAGTAACATACTATGGAAACAACGTTTAAATGGATGATGGCATAACACGAACCAATTGCTAGAAGCTGAATATCGACACATTCAAATTAGAAATTAGGCACACATTTTTAACAGCGAGGGAGATCAACCATTGGAACTAATTACCAAGGGAAGTTTTGATGTCTTTCACATCAAGACTGGACGCCTTTCTGCGAGACAGGCTTTAGCCAAATACAAGTTAATAGGCTCAATACAGAGGTAGTTGAATGAAATTTAATGGCTGAGATGCATAGTGGGTCAGACTAGATGATCTAATAGTCCCTTCTGGCCTTAAACTCTACGGATATGTTCACACTGCAGCTGGGAGCGAGTCTCCCTGTGCAAGTAGACAGACTTGCACTGGTGAAGTTTGAGCTAGCACCCTAAATATAGCATCATCAGCACATTCCGGCTCAGGTGGAAGTTTGGGCTCAAGTGCACTTAACCCCCTAAATTTCAAATCTGTGGAATTGCTGGCTCTGGTAGGGAGAAAGACACAGTAGGAACTGTCCAGAATTTTTGCATAGATATACAAGTCTAACACTCACTATGAGCAATCTGTCCAAATATATGGATATTCCTAGTTATGTGCCAATATATTAGTGTCTTTTCTGAGTCTGCAGTGATTGTGATATTCACTATGTAGACAACCAAAGGTTTATAGACTACTTATGTTCCACTAACACCTTGTTTTGAGCACATAAGTGGTACACAGACCTTGTACTGGCCCTATGCACAAGGGTGAATTCCACCGAGTTAAATTCATTTGATCATTGAAACTTCACCTTTCCCCTCACCTTCCGCACACCAAAAGTCAACTGACTAAATTCTGATTTCACGCAACACCTATGTAATCCCAAACAGTACTCACCCTAGTGTCTGTGCAAATGACTGCAGAGATAGTGTGATGGGGTATATTCCCCACACTGGCCACTGAGAGGGTAAATTAGGCCAGGCAAGCCTAATTGACCAAATAAGCAGCCAGTATGGGAGAGAGATAGGCGAGAAGACCACCACTAATTGGAGGCAGTCGCAGCTGGGCTGGAGGAGAAGGGGCCTGTATAAAGCTCAGGAGCTGCATGTAGCAAGGAGGACTGCAGGAAAGGCAAGCTGCAGTTACTCCCTGAGAGGAGGGAGTTGGGAAGCTGGTGTACTCAGAGAGGGGGGAGACAGTGATGTCGGAAGAAGCCCAGGGAAACAGCAGCAAAGACTAAGACAGTTGACTGAATGTTATAGGGTCCCTGGGCTGGAACCCAGTGTAGAGGGCAAGCCTGGGTTCCCCTACCAGCCACTGGGTAGTTGCACAGGGTATTGGAGATGCCAGCCAAACAGCTGGTCCAGAAGGACTGTGATTTCCCTGGAAGGGGAGGAACTTAGTGACCTGGCTGCCGCTCCAAGAGGGAGGAAGAGGCTATAGACAGAGAAGATGATGGATAGAGAGACTGCTGAGGAGGGTGAAGCGCCTGGCAGAACTGATCCGCAGGATGGCCAGGAGTAGGTGCCGCGAGCGGTGAGGGAACCCAGTCACAGACAGTCACAAGTCATCAGTTTAAACTATTATTGGAATTACGTTGGATTGGAGGGAGTCTCAAGTGGGGTTCCCCAGAAATCTGTTCTGGGTCTGCTGCTATTTAACATCTTATTAATGATCTGGATGTACATACAGAGAGCATAATAATCCAGTTTGCAGATGACACAAAGCTAGAGGGGGCTGCCAATACTTTGGATAGAGCTAAAATTCAGAGGGATCTTGATAAATTGGAGAACTGGGCTATACGCAACAAAATGAATTTCAACAAAGGGAAATGTAAGGTGCTACACTTAGGGAAGAAAACCAAATGCACAAATACAGATTAGGGGAAAACTGGCTTGGCAGAAGCACTGCTGAAAAGGATCTGGGAGAATATCAACATAACTCAGCAATGCAATGCTGTTGCAAAAAAAAAAAAAAAAAGCACAAATGCAATTTTATGTTTCATTAACAGAGGCATAGCATGTAAGTCATGGGAGGTGACGGCACCACCGTACTCGGCACTGGTTAGGCCTCAGCGGGAGTACCATGTCCAGTTTTGGTCACCAACATATGGAAAGGATGTAAAGAAAATGAAAAGGATCCAGAGATGAGTAACAAAAATGATCAAAGGGATGGAATGTAAGCCACATACGCAAAGGCTGAAGGAACTGGGTATGTTTAGTTTGGAAAAGAGGAGATTAAGGAGGGACATGATCGTGGTCTTCAAATACTTGAAAGGCTGCCATAAAAAAGAGAGAAAAGTTGTTCTCTCACCACAGCGCGCAGGACAAGAGGCAATGGGTTCAAACTACAGCACAGCAGATTTAGGTTAAATTTCAGGAAAAACTTCCTAACAGTCAGACCAGTAGGACAATGGAGCAGACTGCCTCCGGAGGTTGTGGAAGCTTCTTCACTGGAGGTTTTCAAAAGGAGGTTGGAGCCATCCGTTTTGGATGGTTTAGACACAACAGATCGTGCCTCTTGGCAGGGGGTTAGACTAGATGACTGTTGTGGTCCCTTCTAACCCTATGATTCTATTACTCTAAACAGATTGAGTGCTGATGAGGAATTTGCTTTCACTTTTTAGTTGGTGTGTGTATGCATGTGAAATCTACTCACATGTTATTTATATTCCACCATGGGGAGAGGAGACAAGCACTGAGATTTAACTTGGGAGTATTTTACCCTATAGATTGATGCAAAAGGAGATAGCACTCTTCGGATTCTCCTATGGTCCCACGTGACCTCCTCTCTCTCTCTCTCTCTGTGGTTCTGTCCATCTCTCTTTCTCTGATGTGCCTCCAGCAGAAGAAGTAAATACTCTTGTCAAACTCACAACCCTGTCAACATTGATGGGAAAACATTCCCGGTACACAGTAATGGAGGTGTGAGAGCAGCACACAGCCCAGAGCAGGAAGGCGTGGAGCTTTCCTGTGTTTCTGGCCATATTCTAAGCCCTGACAATCATGCACGAACAGTTTTAAAAAAATATATGCCATTCACAGTACCATCCCTCAGCAACTGTGGTTGAATGAAGTAAATTAACTCTTGTACTTCCAATTATGCATAGAACCAAGAAGAAAGGTTCAAGAGATGTCTTGGGGATCTCAGACTCCTCTCCTGCTGTTAATGTCAGAATGGCCACATAATAAAAGACCTGTGGAACAGGCTGAGCTGCAACTGGGCTGCTTTTGGGAGGATTGTGGGGTTTTTTTATGGTTTTAGTTCACCTTTCATTTGGTCAATGAGTAGGTAAGAACACCCAATGGGTACTCCAAAACTCTGTTTTCCCTTGCTTTTCCAAGGGCTCGGGAAAAGAGTGGTTGAAAAAGTTGGAGGAAGAGCAAAAGTTTCTAGGCAGGTTAGAGGCGTTGTTTGTAGTCATTTTTGACCTGCTGCGTATGAACTGTACACACAGTTTTCATTTTGCACCAAGACTACGGCAAAGGCACTTTTAAAACTATTAACAGAGACACTGGAAATATTCAGTGAAGGGGGCATAATTAACACTAATGCTGAATCAGCTAGGTTTAAAATTTTTTTCCAGAGGAAAGTTACTCTCTATTATCTTAACATTGTACAGTCATTTCCCACCCACCCCCACAATGACATATCACACAACATTAGTTCTATGGGGAAAGCATCTACGACACGCAGTAGAAAGAGAAATTTGGAAAATTGTCCTTTTCACCCTCTGATCCCATTTTTCCTTCTCTAGATGCATCTTGGACCATCACCTATAGCTCCTTGGTCCTAGACACACTTTCCCACTTTCAGTCTCCCTACACTTGCCCTTTTTTCCTTATATTTCAGTTTCCCTCACTTGCTAACATTGTTATATTTCTCCACAGCCTAGAGACAGACACATCTCCATGTTTGTTTTTGGCCAGATTCAGCGAGCTACTTAACCATATGCCTAACTTTAAGTATGTGCTCAAGTAACTTGCTGAATCAGGGCACTTGGCACCCTGTATGTTCACCTTCTTTCCATTTTCAGTACGTACAAACATGCAGTTCCACCAGTGCACTCACACATACCTGCTTCAACTAAGAGTCCCATTTTACCCTTCACATTCGGAATATACACACACGGGTCTCGGGAACCACAGCGATTACACATGCACACTCAAGCATAAGAGTGGCAGATCGTCCAAGGAACCCAGAATTTCATGTTCTAGAGGAAAGAACTAAAATTAACTGAGCCTTCTTCCCCTTGGGGTTCAGTATATCTGTGTACATCACAGGGAAAGGTATATCAATTAGTATCTCAATTGGAGAATGGACTGGAAAACACTAATCGTCACCCTTTCAAGCTCTTGATCCATTAGAGTCAACTGTGTATATTATCAACGCAAGTAAAAAACAAAAACAAAAACAAAAAACAAAAAAAAACCCTCTCTTCCTCCTCAACTGTGCCTGCCAGATCCCTCTCAACCTGCACGGTGAAAGACAGCTTCTCTGTCTTTACTCTGTGAATCTTTCAAGCAGCGACAGCTCACTTTACTCATCCGTGCAAATACACTGTGAAGTGTTTTCATCAAAAGAACCCTAAAGCAACTTATAATTCAAAGACAAAAAGGGAGGCAAACACTTGGAGATGTGGCTGTTATTTGGTTTAATAAACACTTAACTCAAAAACTTTTTTTTCCCTCTGGACCACCACAAAACAATTTTGCAACCTTTAATGGCATGCCAGACATTTCAAGCATGAAGAAAATGCCACACTGCTGAATAAAAAGGAGGAGAAACCTCTTTCTGCTTGAGTGGATGAGAAAGCTGAAAAAAGGGTGTTTACTACAAAGAGGAAAAAAAGAATGCAGCTGAAAAGTGGGCCAGATAGGTGGAGAACTTGGCTGTTAGTTCTCAGACCACACCAGGACTTGCTGACCAAAATTTTTTTATATATATATAGTTATTACAGTCAATGGGCAGATTTACAAGAGACAATTAATGTCAGCATAGAGCTGCTTGTATGTAGTCGGACAAGTGGCACGCCCTCAACTAACAGGTGTGGCAAGCATTGCTGAACTCCAGTAAAATGCAATCTCATTGAAATTAAAGTTGGAACGGAAAAGACCTATTAGTTCATCCTGTCCCATCAATAAAGGATTGTTGCCTATAGACTCGTTCTTCCAGTGCTTTATCAGCAGCACAACAAGCCAAAGGCAAGTCACAGGGCTGCCGCCATTCCATTATCGCAAGTCCAGCCAATATGACCTTCTGTAAGCCCTTTGTGGGGATTCTAGACCACTAGGTCCTTGGTCGTGACACTTCTCTGTGTAAACCTATTGAGAGCCAGTGCAGCCCATCCAATCCTTATGTGCACAGACTTCGGAGGCCCCCAGTGCTGCCTTTGGGCCCACATAGCTCCTCCATACAAGGTCTCAGAAGGGGCTTTGTTGTGCAGAAGGCCTCTGCAACAGGTGAAAATATGGGAGAGATTGTTCTAGAAGGACTGCCGTGGTGTTCATCTTGCATTCAGCACAAGGAGAGCCTGATCAAGCTTGGGACTTGTGGGCACTACAGTGATTTAAATAATAAAACTGAAGGACACTAATAGTACCACCAACCAACAACAAGAGAGTTTAAGCTGGAGGGGTGAGGGGGAGGAGAGAAGGTGCTGTAAGACTCAATGCCTCATATCAGTTAGTCTGATGGAATATGAATAAATCCACTTACCACAAATGCTACCACACTCCTTAGTGTAGATTCCCAGAGAAAGCAGCTCCTTAGGAATTGTATTGTATTCCATATCGCCATGGTGATTTTTTTCACACGATCAACATTTCTCGATAAGATCTGGTAAACGTCGGACGGGAGGGGAGAGAAAGGAATTTAATTAAATGCTCCAATTTCCTACTTCACTTCAGGAACAGTGACAATTTTAAGCTACAATTGCCTTTGTGCTTGTACATATGCTACAGCTTCTATTTCAGAGACACGCTCCAGCTACTATGTGTTTTCGTATGACACCCAAATATTTCAGCACTTCCCCCCACCCCCAAAATCTGCAAGTCTGAAGGAAAAAGAATGGAAGCTTTTTTCCCCCCTCCACCAAAAAAACCCCCAAAAAACAAAAAAAACACACCTTTATGGCAAAATCCTACAGAATTTAACAGAAAATGAAACCCTTTCCCTTAGGGGTTTGGGCTATCTCTCTATAGAATTGAATAAAAAATTATATTCTTGCTACAGATGGTTAAAAAATAGCAAGAATATTAGTCTCAATTAAATACTATAGACTTTCATAGTAATTGATTTAGAACCTTATTAAATTTCTATATCATCTTATTGTTTTTCTTTATTCTTCAGGGATGAAACCAAAGTATAGGTTTTTGTTTCAAATTCCATAAACTGTGCAACATGCATATATGTTAAAAGTTCTTTATTAAGCCATTCTTTTCCCTCCAGAAATTGGGGAGATGTAGCACCACTGAGTTAGATCAGGAAGCAACTGTGTGTGAATGCAAATCAGCATTTATACACAGGCAAAAAACATACACAGAATTGACATCTGTGTTCCGTGTTTCCATACATAAATAGAGTTTGACCACAGGTTCTATCATCTGGGTGTACTAGTGAGGCTACTGAAAAGCCATTCCAAACAGAGGTGATAGCTCGGCCCAGAGTCAACCTACCTTCTTTGAAAACTTGCGGTTGTCTCCAATGAAGCGCTTTTCTCGTGGCTTGAAGGTTCTGATACTTGCTTTTACCTAAGGAAAGAATAATTTATTTAGAATGTTACCATTCAAGTTTGGTATCATCATATTGATTTGGAGCTCTGGTGTCCTTTACTTATTTATTTGTTTCAGTCGCTAAATGGTTTATGACAAGGTGTTAGGTGTACATATCAGTTATTCTGCACAATCCTGGGGCTCATCTAGGTTACTCCAATAGAGAGGCAGACTGCAGGGTGTGAGCTGCTCCATGGTTAAGCTCAGCACACAGCTCAGCATACTCCCTTCTGTTCCTCTGTTGGATCAACCCCATACAGAAAAGTTCTAAAAAAAGAGACAGGAACTGAAGATCACTTCCCCAAATGTCCTGTTCATACTGCATATTTAATACTAAGGTATTAGAAGGGACATCCGAGAACAGACGGAAGTATTTTACGCTCCTGTAACGCCCTTAGCCACTTAAACCAGCTTGTGATATACTTATTCATGCTGAATACTACCTTACTCTAGTAATAGGTCCACTGAAATCAATGGGATGACTCATGGAGTAAGGTGCTACTCAAATATGAGTAATAGTATTATAATTTAGCCCACAAAAAGTAGTATCTTAGCCATAGGCAGGAGAATGGTCAAGTAGATAGGGCACTCGGTCTGCCACAAACTTTTTGTGTGACCTTGGTCTAGCCGACTCTGGCCTTAATATCCCATCTGTACATTGGAAACAGTACCTTCCTATCTTACTGCGGTGTTGTGCGGGTACAATAAATTAAAGATTACGAAGAGGTTCCCAGACACTACAGTGATGGCTAACAGATACTTAAATAGATCGATTCCAGTCTATCTGAAAAACAGGAATGGCCTGGGAACAGCTTTGAAAGCCTCCGGAAAAGGGGAGCCATAATATATTTGAGCTTGTTCTTTGACAAAGAGGATTGATCATTGTTCTCTGTAGCAACATCCCAAACCTAAACTCCATACAAGGCAAAACAGTACCTACCAACCATTTAAATAAATAAAAAACTTTGCTTCCTATATCACTGTAATAAGTGGCTAGTAAGAAGTGAGTTACATTCCATCCAGCAACAGCAAATGTAAAATGGAATTTAATTCAGTAAGAGATGGCGGGACACAAGCAATCTGAGACCACCACACCCAAGTCTGAGTTTTTGTTCCTGTCAACACTCTCTGAATAGAATATTGTGGGTCAACTTTCTGGGAACAATTAGTCATTAAAATTCCTGCATAGTAATGTAAATATTAACTCCCTTTTTTGTTACTGCAAATTAAGCCCTTGCGTGCAATAACCCACACCTCTTCCCAAAACATCTGTGGTCATCCCCAGCCCAAAGTTGTCATTTCATTGTCACATCAACTTGGATGGAATGTTGCAGCATAGTGATCTGCCAGTATTTCTTTATAAAAAGAATAAAGCCCAACCTTCCCTCCAGATGCAACCAGGTCAGGACCTTCTCCATTCAGTTCCTGTGTTTAAAAGACCAAGCCCCTTGGCACTAGCAAATTTAGGCATTCCAGTTTCTTACAGAGTGGATGAGTTAAGTGAAAACATTTAAACTTACTGGATTAAATACGACATCCAACTCCAAGCAAACTACTCCTTTTGAAGCAAGTTCCAGGTCTTTATTCTTCAATGTATAACAACATTGCTGTCCATTTCTAATCTAGAATTATAATAAATAAATAATAAAGTGTATCAATAAATATTAACTCTCCGCTGTGTCTAGAATAGCTTTCCAACCACCGTCCTTCCCCAGAAAAGATGACAATATAGAAAAAGCCTGAAATGTAACATGACCATTGGATTAGAGGACTATAAAATTGCAGATTAAAAACTATTACCGTCCAACTTTAATTTACAGACCCTGTACTTTTATAGCAGAGCAGTGCAAACAATAACCAGCCTGAAAATTCTGTCCTGGAAGCCAGTGAGTTGATGGGAAGTAATCAGTCTGTGTTATTACAGATTTAAAATGTAAGTTTTCTTCCAAAGATCAGAAAAGGAAACACAACAACAACAAAATCAAAATAACAAATCTCCAAATTCTCAGTTTATTGAAAGGTTGTCAAATTATTAGCCACAGAACAAAGAGAGTCCAAAATCAATCAATCATTACAATTGGAATGAATGTTAATGTAACAAATGTTCAAAATAAACAAATTCCTGTAAAAGACTTTCCCCTTAGAATTTCAGATGCTGTTTCTATGCTCTAATCTGCCTGTTGGCCCTGTCATGTTAAATATCTATGAAAAAAACCATCTCCTTTACCATTTTGCAAACTATTTGGCTCAAATAAATGGCATCCTCTCTTCAAAAGTGATGGCAGAAATGTATTTATTATACACAGTAGGATATGTATTGATTAAACATTTGGCTTTTTAGGAAGCGGACCAGTTAATTCTAAACAGCAGCAACATAAAAACTGCAGCTCACCGAAAATCTCCATTTGGGGACTGTAATGATCAAAGATTAAAGAGAACAGAGGAAATTTGGGGGAATGAAATTGCAACCATATTTAAAATAGCTATTGCTGTCACGGCATTAGTTTAGTACAAGTGCTCATACAAGCCATGGTGAGAATGGGTAAGGAATAAAAGGCACAAACGGGAATAGAGTGTTTTCACATGACAAGGGAAAGGTCACTTTCTTTCCCAATGCTGCTCCACCTCCTTTGTACTGAATAGTTTTTCAGCGGATTGATCCCTTTCCTGGCTAATGGTTAAAGAAAAGAGGGACCCCAGAAAGAACCAGTTTACATCCTCAGTGGGATCCAAACAGGAATTCCAGCTTCCACTAATGCTGTCATCCAAAGCTTCACCTGATAGGATGTTTTGGGATTGGTATGTCTGTGTTTTATTTAAAAAAAAAAAAAACGCATGGTGTCTAATTGATTTTAGATTGATTCTGCTTTCATTACATGAGCATTTCAAACCACATATAGGTCGAACCTATATGGGATACAACACAAAAGGGGTACCTCCATGAAAGCAGCTCCTTCTAGGTTGACAAGAAATATGATGCCACTTCACAGCCCAAACGGTTTTAGACAGTGCTGCCAAATCTGGACCTGCAGGGCTACTAGTGCTAAGGTGATATTTATTCCTCATATTCCAAGAATATATTGCTGGAATGTAAGCTGCTTTGTGCTGATTAACAGCTAAAGCTGATCAAAAAGTGGAATTTCTCATCTATGAAAAAATATGGATATTTTGAGGTGTGGTGTTTTGTCCCAATTCAGGACAACGTCAAAATATCACCTTTTTTTGCCGAATGAAAAGTTTTAAAAAAATTTTATTTGGAAATGTCAAACCAAACATTTCAACATTCCCAAACTAAAATGTTTCACTTTGATGTGTAGATCAGAAATGAAACAATTTGTTTCAATTTTTCCAATTGGAAATTCCACCAAACTCAGTTCTTTTCCTCAGAAAATTTTGATTGCAACCAAATCCCTCTTAAAAAAAAAAGGAGGAAAATGTTTTGTTTAAAAATTTTCAACCAGCCCTATGAAACAGACATATGATAAGAATTAAAGCACTGCAGGAAGTCAGGATATCTTCTCTTTTGACACAGTTCGCAATGATGTGTATCATAGTTTTCACTCACCTCTGTTGTTTAACAGGAAACTTGCATGTATTACATCCATCATTCCCTCCATAAACCCACCCACATCAATTCTGGACATGATACTAATTCTATAGTCACTCCTCATACCCAGCTGATACAAGAATCTGGGGCAGATGAGCAGCAGAAGGATATCACACACGGAATCTTAGGCATTCTAGCTAGGGAGACAGCACAAATAAATGGCTTCCCAAGAGACTCCAAATCTGCTTGAACAAGGCCGGCAACCAATGGCAATCTCAAACCTGTAGATACAGTCTTCCAAGAAGCCTATCTACTCTAGTCCACCAACCAAGGAGTGTGTTATATCTCCTATTCTGGAAAATAAAACTTCCATAAGGCTCAGAGAATTGATCATCTTCACATTTTTCTTCCTTGATAATAACATAAACCAATCAAAATCCACAAAGTAGTCCAGATGGATTGGGTTCCTGGCCAATCACTTTTGCAGCCTGTTAGCCTGGAGAACACTCTGGTTAACATTTCTGCAACAGGTAGAAGGAATGCTGCTGAAAACAACTTTTCAGAGATGCACATGTGCACACACATTCACAGCAGGTAACTCAAAGCACAGTTCAGACTTCAATGTACATGTCTGTTAATTTTGTGCTTATTTCACATCGAGCTAAAACAAATTGGATAATTAAATTATATATGGTTTAGTGATTTTCTGCATCTTTCAGATACACATTCCTCATAGCTCTTCCTCTGTTCCTAGTGGGGAAAACATTCTTGACAATAACCTGATGAGGAGTACTCTTTATCTGTCCTTGGTATATATTAGTTAATTATCCATTTCAAAAATCTAGATGAGGAAAGCATCAACCACAGTAGTACCAAATGTGGCTAAGTAGAAACACGCAGTACTATGACAGTAGCTTTAGCTAGACTTACTGGTTTGATTCTGGCATCATACCATTTTACACCAGAGCAAATTTCATTGATTTCACTCCAGATTTGCACAGTGAGAGCAGAATCAAATGCAGTGGGTATGGCTCCATGTGTGTCTGTACGCAAGTTTAGAACCAATAATGAATTCATGCCCATTGAAATGAATTATGGTATCAGAGACTGTTTTGGCTTGAAAGACCTTTTTCAAAGCTAGAAATGTGCTTTTAAAAGGTGAATATCATTACTATTAAACTTTACTTAAAATTGTATTGGGAAAAACAACAGTTCTGTTGGAAGTGTTAACAGTCAGTTTTATTTCTTGTTCTTAATTCTATTTGGTTTACGTGCAATTGTAGTTCAGTCCAACACTAAACATTCATATTGATTTCCTAGTTCGCTGACCTTCTTAGGAAAAAAAGAGGGGAAAAAATTGGAAATAAAGTGGCGTTTCTCCACCTTACATTTTTTATTGAATACAGGGTAAAAAAAAAACCCCCTGTTTAATGCACCACTAGCATGCTATCCCAGTTTGCTTCAACAAATGCAGTGGGGAAGTTCAGTACATTTGATCATATAGAAATAAAAAGGTAGCATCCCTCAGAAGTTCACAGAAAAAATGTCCAGGCTAGCTTTTGCTACAGTACATTTCCATTGCATTAATTTCTTGAGTCATACTTTTTCTCCCTACATTTGTTTCTCTTTCAGTACAACACATTCCCGCCAAATATTTAAAGATGGCCAATTCTTTTCCATTTAATTTGGGGTCCACTTTTTCCTCATACCACTGCTGTTCATGGCCATTGGCAAACATTCCCACTAGTTACAGGAAATGTGAATGGATGTTACACCAGAGTCAGGCAGAAAGTATCTGAAAGACCGATTAAATCTGACCTACCGTTGTGTCACCCCAACTACAATAACTTTTGCTTTTTGCCTGGTATCCCAAGGATTTTATTCAATAATGAGTTCAACGAATGGTCTCTGTAACATGACTTGTCTCTGGCAAGGCTATCAATGAATACTGAATATTACAGCTAGGTGAAAAGGACAGGAACAGTTTTTACACAGACACACTTCTGATCTAAATTTGAACAGGGCTGAGAGTAGGACCTTTGAAGAGAGGTAGTTAAGGTTACTCCTTAGTGACACTATGCTTTACACCTTGATCAGATCCCACGATGGAATGCCTACATTGTTTGGGAGAGCTGATCATGTGCAAGATTGCCTCTAACAGGTTGATTTAACACCGAGGGCAGGAAAGTCCAACTTATTGATTTGCTCCTTTTTGTAAGGTCTGAGGCCAGATAGGATGTTTTTTCCTAGCACTGTTTGGTTTCAGGTAGATGGATGTGCTATAAGAAAATGAATCCAACATCTTCTCAGCGAGCTCGATGTAAAGACACAAACTAATGACTAAGAAAAGCTATGAACAGAAAATTTGAAGAATTCTCAGAACCAAAAGATTTCTTCAATATGACGTACCTCCTCACCCTACTGTTTTTTATCCCTCATTAGACAATTTTTTTCCTTTATTCTACAAAACTTATTCAATGTTACAGCTCAGAATACCTGCTGTTTGCTTTGCCCAAAAGTTCCTGTGTGTTTTATTGTAAGCTATTCCATCAAAAAAAAACAAAAACAACCCATGCACACACAAAAAAACCCACACAAAAAAAAATCCTTCAAATACATAAAGCCTCCCCCATATCCTCATTCAAATGCTTCTGACATTCTGACACTCACCTTTGTCATGATGCATACAGAAGAGCCATCTGATAACGGTAAGGCAGGGGGCAAGTTGTGATTACTGTGATTACTACAGTTACCAATACTGATGCTAGAATTTCCTACTCTACAATTATTATCCTGTCTTCCTCCTCCTGCGGCCCACACCACTTGGTTGCTTCACTTGCAGGTAACATCTTGCCTTTTAGTTTGTTAGCTCTTTAAGCAGAGACTGTCTCTTACCCTAGATTTGTACAGCACCTAGCATACAGGGCCCTAACATGACCTATGCTGCTAGACCTTCCATGCATGACCTTCCATTGTCACTTCAAGAGCCAAGGCAAGGCCTGTGACTAGAGCTGATTGAAAATCAAAATTTCTATCTTGTAGGAAAATTCCAATTATTTCAAAATATGTTTGTGTTATAAATTGGGACAAAAAGTCAAAATATTGAAGTTTTTCATAGAATGGAAATGTCTGTAAAATTGTGCTGGAAATATTGAAAATGTTACATTTCCAGTTGGTTTGGAATTCATCTGTGTCCCCTTGAGCTGCCTCAGTACTTCGTGAGACTTGTATTTTGAGTGTCTCAAGTCCCCATTTTCATGGCAGCCAGGCTCCCCAGCCAGCCTACACCATGTGATTCCCATAAGGCACTGCTACCGTTCAACCAGAGAGGACACCATGGTGCACCATGGGAGACGTAGTCCACGCGAGGAGCAAGGCACCTGAACTGCAACTCTCCTCAGGCATTGCAGTAGCTCAGGAGGACACAGATTAATGTCAAACTGTCCTCAGACAGAACATTTCAAGTTGGTTCTACAAACTCAAATGTTTGGTCTGGGTCGACCTGACCAGAAACTAAATATTTGTTTAGGTTTTCCTGATGGAAAATCAGGAAATTTTTCATGGGCAAATGCTGACTTTCCCATCATAGCATTTTCCATAAAAAAAAGGATGATCACATCAAGTATGCTAATAGGTTTAGAAAACACAATAAAAATATTAAAATGCACAACCATATTTGCCTATACCGGTTGTTTCCCTATCATACCAATAGAAATTTCTTATTGGTTGAGTTCACTGGCAAAAAAGAACATGATCATCTTTGTCTTCAACCTTCATTTTTTTGAGAGAAGGCAGCTGTGGTATGAATTTAGTCCTTGGGCTGAATTTAAGACATCCCTGCTCTAAGCGGAGTAATTACTATTGGGCAGATTCTGGCACCTGCTATGGCCCCTTCTTTGCTGCTCCAACAATATAAAGAGGACAGAATAGCCATCTGAGAAATTTCCCCAGCACAAAAGGCTGCCATAGATAATCCTACACCGCTACCTCCACCCACTGGCCCAACCCACCAATGTAGGGGCATGTGGAGGAAGTATGTCAGTATAGGGGGTGCCTGGCATGCTTTGTAATCCAAATATTTTGGGTTACACAGCAGCCCATTGGTAGTTGCGGGGAAGCGGATACAAATTAAAGCAGCCTCTAGGGTTTCTGTAACTTACATTATGGACCATGCCTGAAACAACCCAGATTTCCAGAAGTGCAAAGGTGCACCTCTGCAGCCCCACCCCATGCTGTGCTGTACCTCCAAATAACCTGGTTCTGTATCTTGGTGTGGGGGAAAATATCCAATCTTAATGAGAACTATGGCGTAAATCCATTGTAAAGTCCTCCCCCAGGTTATCATCCTTCCAGGCCAATATTGTGTTGCATTTTCTCAAATTCATGAATATATCTGCTGAACTATTCTTACAAACGCCCCCTTAAAACAAATATGACTGAATATGGTATTGATGTAGCTAGCCAATGTTAAATCTATTAAGCAACCATCTTACTGACTGCTTGTGAATTTTAATGAAATAGTAAAACCTGAGATTAATACAACATAAGGCTTTGAAAAGACAGGAACCTTAGACAGCAAAGGTTTTTTCTTTGCTTTTAGCTCAAAGAAATATGGTTTAGTGAGGTTTTTTGCACTGAAATAGGAAAACTTCACCATGTATCCACCTTTGATGTGAATCCGATGTCATATCTTCATGATATGACTCAACGCAGCTGGGTAAAACCCTTGTACATCATCACCCTTGATGTATGCAATGGACAATGGCTATTCCCCCTGGGTAACATGTCTAAAGCATTTGGGACTCTGAAATTCTTTCTGGGTCTCATCACTAATGCACAGTGTCATACCGTTGCACTGAGTAGCATAAAGAGTGCCTAATAGAAGAGACACATGGAATTATTCAAAGGCAACTTTCTCTCGGAAAAGGAGACAGCAAGCCACCTAGTCAACCCACTCAATGCCAGATCATACAATTGTAGTGATCTGTAACCACAACTGTCACATATAGGGCCTGATCCTGTAGCACCAAGCACTACTGGTCAGATGCTAAGTGCCCTCAACTCTCAAGGAAGATGAGGTGCTCAGTATCCTGCTGGCTCGGGTCCTTGTGTTCTCAATCTGAGATATCCCTTAGAACATGAAACCTCTGGGACATTTATGTTAGTTATCATCACTGTACTATTGGATACTGAAACCATTTGGTTATTTGATGAGGATATTTTACAGACCTTTTCCTGTTAATTAAAAAAAAAGAGTGCAGCTGGAGTCAATATTGAGCTGATAATACTACAGATAAGAACATTCCATCTTGTAGCATAGTACTTCATCTGACCGCCCCTCCAACATGGGGGATATTTGATACAAGACCATTACTTTGCTTTCAACTTCATTGAAGCACATTACATACTTCCATCTTCCAAATAACTTGCATCTTTGTATAATATGGGAGCCCCTTGAAGCAAAAAACTGAAAAGACCATAAGGTCGTTTTAATAAGAAGTGGGAGCAAAAGGCAAGAGAGATGGGAGAAAAATTCATGGGCTGATTAACATGGAAAAAAATTCTCTTAGCCAAGTTCTCCTGAGGTTAGGATATATAAAGTACATGCACTGTATTTGGTCCACAGCTTGCTGGAACATACCAAGCTTCAATTCCTCATATTGCTGAGCTGGGTGTTACAAAAATTCCTCATCTTTCATTAGTACCAAGTCTATTTTTTAACCTCAGAAATGATTTAAGCAAAGATTAAGTCTGGTCTTGATTTCAGTGATTGATGCCAGAACCTTTCAAGTGCGGATTCAGACTCACACTAACACGTGTGGCCTTTGGGGAGTCAAAGCTTCCCTGCCTCCATTTCCCTACCTGTAAAATGGAGATGATACCTAGTTCAGTGGGACATTATAAAAATCAGTTAATGTTTCTATGGTTCTTTGATAAATTAAGTACTAAATATTATTTTTAGAGCTGTATAAAAATTCACAAATAATTTGGTCAGCAATTTTTGCTTTATTCAGTTCACCAACCGAATATGAATTTCTCAAATTCATTCACTATTTGAAATTATTGGCAAATTCTTTTTTGAACTCTTCCCCCACCCCATATATTATTGTTTCTGTTCCTTAATTGGATGATGTATGGAACAGGCTATTCAGGATGAAGTGCAAATGTCAAATATCACAATGGAGTGTGGCAGTCCAACTGTTTTTGTTTGTTTGTTAATATTTGTGCCTTTAAGCTTAACATTAATTGGTGATGAGCATTTACAATAGTTAAGCTTGAACACTTGATTTTGTGCAAAGCACCAACCTAAGAAAATCCTGACCACATCGGAATCAAAATAAACTCAAATTTTAATATTTGAGGAACCCTCCCCCACACACACCATATGTACATACACTGAAGTACATTTTTTTATTAAGATGAGAATCTCTGTCACCCGTAAGTGAATCTAAAAGTAAATGCATCTCATCTGCAAACAGATCACAAGTAAAACTCATGCATTTTTAACCAAAGAGATAGAAAATATTGTGAAATGCTTTTTGGTTTTCGGCAAGGGATTTAATGCCAGGCAAAGGTTAAGCCAAATCGCCTATGAATTAGACTGTTTGTGTGGTTATCAGCCACCACTCCATGGGATTCCAACTACTGCTCTCTTGGAATATATTTCTCAAAAGAATTCAGAGGATACACTCAAATGTATGGACAAAGTGCTAACACTATTGGGTAAAAAAAAAAAAAAGACTCCGATTTCAAAGAAGAGAGTTTCAGAACACTGCAAATCTCTGACTGAACAGACTAACTTAATAGGTGCTAAATGGTTTTTAATCATAGGCAGAGAACAGTATATTTACACTAGATTTGCATGAAATAGGAGGCAGCAAAGTTTGGAAGGGAAGGAAGAAAATCAGTTGGCTTGAGAAAGCATAAACAATTTTTTTGTCTCAAATCTTGGACAAAGAACCCAGACTGAATGGAGTTTGGACTCTACCACACACATACACAATCCCCTCCTCTGCCTTGTTACACGCTTCCTAAGGGATACTTAACAAATGCCTATAAAATCAACAGAGGATCCAAATCTAACATCTCCTCACTGTGAGCCCACACAGCCTGCTGCTGATCATGCAGACCATTTGGCAAGCACCGGTTCTGCAGGAGAGCAGATGCTCGAGCCACTCTCTTCCAGTAACATCAGGGATATGAGGACTTGGGGAAAAATTAACCAAGCGATCAAAAATGGAATAAAAGATGTTCAGAGTTGTTCTTCCCTGTAAATATCAAATGGCTCTTCACATGAAGCTGACTTTAACATTGTTCTAAAATTACAGATGTCAATGACTCAGGCCACTAAAATGGACAAGCAGAAAATAAATGTCTTAAGGAACTCAGAGTCACAGTAGCAGAGTAAAAGAAGGCTGCAAAACACTGCAATTCTAATCTGAGAAGAAATGTACATGTATCATTCGCAGCACTTTTACATATTATGAGACTATGTTCATATCAAACCTGATCCAAAACCCATTGAAATCTATGGATATGCTCTCTTGGACAACAGTGGGCTTTGGATCAGGCCCTCAAAATAGTAACATTTACAAAAGTCATGCATTTAAACTCCATCCACACCATTCTGTATTCACCCCACCTTTCATTCCCACAAAGAGAGAAAATAAAGAAGTGGGGGGAAAGGAATTAAAAAGGAAAAAAGGCCCATTTTAGTCCATCAATTTTTGTTTCCAGTTCATTTACTTAAACCAAATTTTTCAAACTAAAATTATGCACCAAAATTCATATTTAGGTGCATAAATAAAGGGGACCTGATTTCCAGAACTGTTGAATCCCTCCTCTGCCTAAAATGATACTATTCAGACTTTATTTCTGGTGATGATCAGCAAGAAAGAACTCAGTGTGACTTTCAGATTCCTGATTGAGTTATGCCAGCAATTACAAAAAACAACTCTCTTTTAACCTGTAAAGCAAGAGACTGAACGGAGATCACAGAGGAAGAACACACATAGAACCCATGAGCACTGTTCTTACAGAATCACTTTTCAGAGTATAACTGCACTTTTTTTTGTGGTACTGGATTATCAATATTAGCTTTATGCAGATAATTTCATACAAAAGGTAGCCAAGTATCATCACTTAGAACCATAGAGCCCACCTTCTGTATTCAACCCTTTTCATAAGCATCTACACTGAAATCAAAGTTGATATGTTCGTTTGGTAGCCACTTGACTAATGAATGCTTCCTAGTACTTTTCCAATGCCTCATATGTACAGGTTCTGATAAAGCAGGTATGAACAGCAAATACCTACATTAATGCAGTTAAAATTGCACACAAGGCAGAGATTGCAAAAGGTAAGGTTCTCACAGCAGCATTCACTCTGCTGCACCTGACATCCTATATGCTGGAATGATAAATATTTTAAAATATAAAACAGTGACATAGTAAGCCACGTAACTGACACCCCCTCGCACACGCAGAGAATAGAAAATGCTATCCACTATAAATGTACTGTGGCTATGTTAACATTGCTGCTGGAAATAATGTTCTTCAATTAATATAGTTTTTTAAAACTTAACTTCCTAGCTGAAAACCATTAAATTGTCTGCGCTTCATAATGTTAACATTCAAATTTTCACAAATGGGCTCTGAAGTTATCATCTAGCAAAGTGCTTAAGCACATGTTTAACTTTAAGCACATAGGTTGTCCCACTGAAGTCAATGAGATTCCTCCCAGGACGAAAATTAAGCATGTGCTTTTATGCTTTGCTGGATTGGGGCCTGGGTTCCCGACTTTCCTGGCACGGTTTGGCTGCCAACAATTTTCAGCCAGACTGCTGTAATAGGGGAGCAGATATTTTCAGACAGAAAAAATAATTCTTTATGCAAAATGAAAAAGGTAGAATATACAAAATACTGCAGATTGCAGTAAAAATTGCAGGCACACTGTTAGGTCTCCTTAACTCTGAGAGCGCCCCTCCACCCCATCTTGGATGTTAAAGCACTCGTTTTTGAGGATGGGGCAAGCACTGGTGTTGCTCACCACCCCACAGTCTCCCTCATGCAAACTGCTCAACAGAAAACCTGAAAGCACCGGCTCCTGTCATCCCTTAATTAATTCAAGCAGAGAGAATGGGCAGTGACATCATAAAGGGGACAGGAATTCATTGAGTTCTGATAAGATTCTGGTACTACTGAGCACAGCCAAAAGTTATTTTTCTGTTGCTTAATTATTTTAATTGTAATTTCCCTCACCTCACCTTCCCCCCCTCCACACCCACCAAACCAAGGCAACTAGTCCTCACTGAGGACTATGTCCCATCCAGCTTTCAAACTCCAGCCACTTTTTTGTTGTAGTTCTGTTTTTAAATGAGTGGGTACAATTTTACAATGAAAAGGGTGTTTGCTTCTTGCTTTCCTAAACGTCCAAAAAATAGCTAAAAAGATTTTGATCTACTTTCTCCCCACACCATCACCCTTTGCAAAAATAAATAATAATTAAATAAATAAAATAGCAGAGACCAACATGGAAAGTTTCAGCCCCAAATGTGAACCTATTTCAGACAAAACATTAGCACATGAAAACGGAGTTGTAATGGAAGCTAACTTTTCAACTTTACTACCGGGGGTGTTATCAATACTCACTGTATACTGTTCACACAGCCTGTCATGTTGTATGTTGTCTCATTGTTTCCTTGTATTCCCCCTTATCTGTGTCTGTATCCATCTGTTGTCTCCTGTCTTTTACTTATATAATAAAATCTTTGGGGCAGGGACTGACTATCTTTTTGTTCTATGTTTGTAGAGCACCTAGAGCTATGGGGTCCTGGTCCAGGACTGGAGTTCCGAGGAGATACCAGAATGCAATTCTGTTTCTATTCTCCCATGATCGTCCTCTCTTCACATTTGCTTACAGAACAATAACTGCAGTACTACGTTGTAAAACACACCCTTTTATGGTAATTAATTGATCTTTAAATATTCATGGTAAATAGGCCTATTGGCCTATGATGGGATGTTAGATGGGGTGGGATCTGAGTTACTACAGAGAATTCTTTCCTGGGTATCTGGCTGGTGAATCTTGCCCATATACTCAGGGTTTAGCTGATCGCCATATTTCGGGTCGGGAAGGAATTTTCCTCCAGGGCAGATTGGAAGAGGCCCTGGAGGTTTTTCGCCTTCCTCTGCAGCATGGGGCACAGGTCACTTGCTGGAGGATTCTCTGCTCCTTGAAGTCTTTAAACCACGATTTGAGGACTACAATACCTCGGACATAGGTGAGAGGTTTTTCGCAGGAGTGGGTGGGTGCGATTCTGTGGCCTGCGCTGTGCAGGAGGTCGGACTAGATTATCATAATGGTCCCTTCTGACCTTAGTATCTATGAATCTATGTAATTTTGCTCAGCTGTGCCAACAACTATTTGGTCAATCCTATTGTGATGTGCAATTACTTTCTTGAAGTAACAAGAAGCAACAATGAATAAAGACACATCTGAAATGTTACTACTGAAAGGTGATGTGACAAACACACAGAAAAACAGTTCAATTATGTTTTCAGACCAAAATGGCATATTGCACGGATGAACTTTACGTAGTTTTCTTTCCAAATCAACCATATTTGGCAACCTTTGTGACAGTAAGGAGGACTGTAAACACTGACCAATCAAGACATGCGCGCGCACGTACGTATGTGTATTTATATATGTATACACATAAACAACCCTTCCTCCCCCACCACAAAAAAGAGGTTGTTTATATCTAGATCTGAGTTGTTTCATACAAGAAAGGGAAAGAAATGCAACTTGCTCCCAATGAAACCATCAATGTTCGAATGATACACGTGCAAAGATAACTTACAGACAGCAATGGGATAGCAACTTTTCCAAGAAAATCAGGGGGTTTATCTCCATCTTCATCAAACACTGTCACTTCAAGAACATCGTGGATATCTTTAATAGGGCTGGAATGAGAAGCACAAAAAATGGTCTGTACACATTCAGTCTGCTCCAGGAAGATCAGAGAATAGTGTTTCGCTAATTAAGTCTGCATTACCTTGGAGTATAAAACTAGCATTTAATTAAATTCCAAAAATTAAATCAAACCAAGGCTATTCCCCAAGCTTTTCCCTCATGAAAGATTCACGTATCCACGTGAAAGACAACAATTATTGCTAGACAGTGAGATTTCTGGTGTGTGAATGTTGACATTGATGGAACATATGAGGGTGAGGAAGGTGGGCAAGAGAAAAAGTTTGAGTCAGAGTTTAGGAAGGTGCGTGCATGTGCCAAAAAGGTATGTGAAGAGGAAAACCTCTCTCATTTTTTCTGAGCAATTGAGCAATTTTCCCCATTTGGCCAAGTAGTTTAAAGACTTCTAAAAACCCTCAAATAAAATAGATAATATTATTAATTCCATCTAATCCATATGCTTTACTGGGGATGACAACTGCCTGCTAATCTCAACTGGTCATCAGGATCATTAATAAAATAAGAGATTCATCCGGGGAAACGTATTGGTGTCTGTGAGAGCTTGGGTAACTGTAGATGACTGGAGGGAGAGAGGGAGGAAGCAAGCAAGTTATTGTTTATCCAAGTGCAATTAACACAACTAACCACTGAGGCTTTGTCTGGCTTTGGTCTCATAGAACAGTGGTTCTCAACCAGGGGCACATGTACCCCTGGGGTATGCAGAGGTCTTCTGGGGGGGCATCAACTCATCTAGATATTTGCTTAGTTTTACATCAGGCTACATAAAAAATACTAGCAAAGTAAGTACACACTGAAATTTCATTCAGACAATGACTTGTTTATACTGTTCTATATACTATACACTGAAATATAAGAACACTATTTATATTCCAATTGATTTATTTTATAATTTTTGGTAAAAATGAGAAAGTCAGCAATTTTTCAGTAATAGTGTGATGGGACACACTTGTATTTTTATGCCTGATTTTGTAAGCAAGCAGTGAGGTTAAATTTGGGGGTACACAAGACAAATCAGACTCTTGAAAGAGGTACAGTAGTCTGGAAAGGTTGAGAGCCACTGTTGTAGAAGATAAGCCTCACAAGCTGCTACTCTAGCTAGAAGACAACTAATTCCAGGAACATTCCAGCAACAGAGCCACAATTTAGGATGAATGTCCACCAAGGACTAAGCTTGGAACCTATTGCACTAAAAGCATGAACTAAAATACTAATTCCCCTAGCAGACAGCTGTAGACAACTCACTAATCTCTTAGGTTGAGAGAGTAGAGGGAGACAGCCAGAAGAGGGAGACAAATACCTATACTATCGTAATGTGAGTTATATAAACAGCAATTAAATATATAGCCATAAAGTTTTGAGAGCCCAGAAAAAGTAAATGGCTACCAGAACCTGCCAGTTTGTGAGGCTTTACACCTCCACTTTTGTTCAAAGGTAAACTCAAAAACACCATTAAAATAGTTGTACACAGGCTATTAGCGATATAAAATGTCAAAAGTACTCAGACTACACTGATGGGCACAGTCCAAGAACCTAAATAGAACAGAAAGTCTCATAGAATGTATATGACAGGAACAGATTTACTAAAACATTTGAATCTGGACCAAGGGTCAACTTTGTAAGCTCAGGATAAATAGTGATGCATGCGGAGCTTCTTCAGAATAAACAAATAGGGTAAGAAGGAGAGTTACAAAAGAGACACACAGTAGGGGCCAGAGGGCAAAAGAGGTATAGATGTTACAGATTCATTTCTGGCACCAGTGAACTCAGTGGAAATACATGGTAGAGTTTTTTCCATCGACCACAGAGCAATAAGATATGAAACTTTTCATCTTATTCAAAGCCAGCCCAGCCTCTCTGCATGCTAGCTTGTATGATTTGAATCAATAATACTAAGACTAATTTCCTAGTGGAGTAGCATCCGCATCACAAAGATAAAACTGCCACCCTTTATCAGTAGCCTCAAGAGCAGTGGACAAGGAACAAATCATTAAGGGAAAACAGACTCTTCTCTCATCTCCAAAAGGTGGTTATTATTCCACTTTAGCCCTAAAAAAACGTAGGTGGGGCACTATAGAAGAAATTTACACTGTAGCAGCCCATGTGATGACCTTGCTTTGCAACAGCAAGTTGCATCTATTCTGCGAATACTGAGGCCTTCAGTCTCCAGGGCACTTTTCACAGGCATCAAATTCACTTAATAATCACACATTTTTTTGGTTTGATTAAGGTGTAAATTTCTGGTTTGGGTAGTGCTTCTTATTGCCTGATTTAAACTCAGCTGTTTCATCATGGGCAATCAGAACTCTACTTCCTGATCATTTTCAAATTAAATTATGTACAGAACTACAGTTTTATCATGTCCAAACAAAACACAAGTTATATTTTAAATTATGGAAAAACCTAAGAGCGACTATATCTAGGTTTCCATTTTCAGGTCTGCTATACAATTTCTTGGAGTCTATTATATATAGTCATGATTCTTCCTATAAATATCCCAGTTTCTTCTTGTTATGATTTCTATTAATAAACTCCATGCCAGAATTGAAAAAGGAAAATGCTTTAATGGAGAAATATCAAATACAACTCAGTCAACCTCTTCTTCCTATGGAGAAAGTGACATGACCCAAACTTTACCTCATGTTTCCTAAAATAAATATCTTTTATATTGGGGCTGCTCACCGTTTCGCATTTACGGCATGTTTTCAAATGCAATTCACTTACAAGGTGAAAACTTTGTTCCACTCTGGGTTGAGGTTTTTGTAAACTGTGTGGGTCTGAAGTCTGACGTTGCCCAACTCTAACACACAGAAAGGGTCACTTTTACCTGTGGAAAGAACAGGTGAAAAAAATAAAATAAAACAAAGAAGGGTTAGATAATGTGATGGTAGTTAGCTCACTCTTTTTGCAGCAGGGTTGGGAGAAGGAGATCAGAAGATCAAAAAAGAATAAACTGCACTAAGGTGACTGGAAATGTCTTCCTTTCTCTGAATTACTAAATTAACAACACAATCAATATGTATTCACTGTTTTCCTCTTTGAAACTTTATCGAAGCATTTTCCATTCTAATCCATGTAGGCAACTTGTCTTCATAACAGAGAACTGAAATCTTATCAAGAATAATCTTTAAATCTTTGGTGATTAGGAAGATCAGCCAATGTTGACTACCAAGAAAAATGACATGCAATAAGAGAGGTAGTCCCATTCTGAACAAGTTTCCGTTTTTATATTCTCCTCCACGGGCGATCAAGGGTTATGAACCATGCAGACTTTTAGTCTGGGTTATAGAAATGTCAGGGCTTCTGTTAGTTCATTTTGCTTTATAATCTGCCGAGAGCTTTTGCTTTATTAGTTCATTATATAACCATATAAGTACATGCAGTCTCATAAAATAAGCAAAGTATTGTGCCCACTTCAGCACCAATCCTGCAATGAGATTTGCACGAGTAGATCTCTGAATCCATACAGACACCCGACGACTTCAGTGAGAGTCAGGTCAGACCAATGGACCCAATTGCTGGATCAAGACAGAGTGAGAAACTTATTAAAGGAAACATCCTATCAAAAAAGGATATCAGAGTGGAAGCGTTTTATCGGGAAGATATATTTCCTAGTTACTTTTCTCAATAAGCAGAGGATTGCAATACCTGCATTTGGCACAGCATGACACCTTAAAACACTCCAGCGCTTTCAGACAAACTTTACTATAAACAGAGTGCCTATGAGCCTGTTCAGCTGTATATCTGATTTAAGTTCATTATCTTAGGTATTCATATTTACATTTAGCTCAACTACAGGCATTCTAGTCTTATTTAGGTTACTGTGTATCTCAGCCATAGAGACATTTATATAAAAGAAAACAGACATTTAAGCAGACTTCTGTTAATTTTTTTTTAAATTGCTGTTATTAATATAGTACCCAAACTGTGCTAGGCACTTTACAAACAAATAAGGAGACAAGGTCTCCGTCCTGAGGAATTTACAGCCTAAGTAGAAATGTTTTCCAGTATCTAAAACAGTGAATATTTACCAGTCACTTTTGGAAAGTTTTAATAATCTCACATTTTAGTGGAATCTATTAGTCTCCTACCCACCTATACACTGGAACCAGGTACAAGTTGCAAATGTACTTAATGACAGAGAAACTGTTTGAAACGCAAAATGGTATGTGCCAAAAGACAATCCTACTCTATAATTTTGTGTTCTGAATACCATTTTTTGGTCAGTGAGCAAATGCCGTCTTTGAGCAGAATGCTCATGTGCACACAGAAACATGCAATGAAGCAGAAAAAGTCATTTCACAATGACAAAACTATTATCTAGCGGAGGTTCAAGTTGAACTAGTTGGGGTTGACGAAGTTCCTGCTGTTGTCCTTAGACATATTTAGCTTTACGTTTTTAATATAGGACATAGTAACTGGTCTAAACTTGGGTCAAATAGTACCTGTGAGTTTTCAGGAAGCTCTTTAAAAGCCAGAATTGCATGCAATAACATAAGGTTCTGATTCTCATTATTACTGTAGGTTAAAAACTCAAATTTGGTAAACTGTACAGTACCAACATGCAGCAACCTATAACAGAAATACCAACCATACTCAAATCTGATCTTCATTACTGTAGTAAGTAACAAGGTATAAAATGCCATTACACTTAGAATTGGATAATTGGTCTGCAGAAGTATTCCCATCATTGAATCATCATTGCGCTACTGAGAAAATATGATACATGCTCAGACTGCTCTTCTATTAACCCTTGGAAATCTTTGTATTTTTTATTGTCTCCTTGATTGTCTCTATCAGATTTTTGCTGGACCTTAAGTTACTTTTTATCAAAAATAATAAACCTGCAACAGTCTCCCAGGCAGTGGAGGAAATACAGCACTGCTTTGGGAGGGTTCTACTATGGAAGCACATAATTACTGCACTAATCATTTATGAATGGCTCAGAACAGATAATTAATCTTTATGTCTCTCATTTCACAATCAGAAATTTATGCTATTTTTACCTAAAATGGCTGCATCCTTTTGTAATTTGGTGGGTCTATTACCGCATAATACTAGGATATTTTCAGCACTGCCATTGCAAAACAATTTGTCATTTGCCTCATGAATCAGGCTCAGGCTCAAAGCCTTAGTTATTTTGAACATAATGACAGACTAAGTAACCTTGCACTTAAACAGGATTTCATTCTGTGCTGTGCACAAGGAATGTGTGTTTCAGACCCTTTATGAAAAGTCTTTCAATTGCAAAATCAAGATCCCCAGAATCTCCTTCAGTGTTCATTATCCACACACAAATGCACACACTCCTGTTTAAGCATTTAGGGAAATGGGGCCCAATCCATTGCTTCTATAACGCCATTGGCCTCAGTGGAGTTACACAAAGGATGAACACAGCCAAGATCCAAATCTGTCCTTGGACAAAACTTCCTGTAATATTCTGTGCATTTGTAGGTAAAATTAGTCCCATAGCTTATAAAGGCTTTTTTTTTTTTTACTACAGTACATTTAGCCTTATTAAGTTTACAGATCAAGAGCAGCTAAAGTAACTAATAAACCAATAAAGGCTTACATACTGTAGCAGCCCTTTATCAGTCAGGTGAAAGGCCAGCTGAGGAAACTCAAGATCAAAGGCAAGCTTGTGACCCACATAGTTCTACCCTGGTCATTATTGCACATGGACTTTTTTATATTTTTTAAAGAAGATCTGCACATTAATCCTTTCAGTTCTTCAGTGCATTGCTAGTATATAAAAAAGTCCATTACCTGTTCCTGGGGTGGGGAGGGGGGACAACAGGGTGGCTACACTTATAAATAACACTATTTATTGGTTAAACTTTTGAAAATGTGGGCTAGTATCTTTTATAGTCCTTACTTTGGAGAAATGCTGCTGATGTTACAATCAGAGATTGGCCTGAATAATGGCCCCAGGTTCGGTTGACAATGCTTTCTCTTTAGCTCTCTGCCTTTCTGATGAGTCAAAAAGAATCAGAAGGTAAAATACATTTTCATTACAATCAGACCTGTATCTGAAGTATGCACCATTAAAGATACTGGATGTAGCAGATCTCATGTCTACATGAATATTTTTTTTTAATTTCATCATTTGCCATTATTTCATCAGTCACCACGCAGTGGTATCAGCTTCCAAGAAGTGCCCTGCAAAAATAACATAATGCCCAACACATAATGCCCTCTTCAAAAGAGGCCAGAAGTTATTTTTCCTACTAAGAGAGAAACTAATATATTAAGTATATTTTGGACCAGATTCACTATTTAGCTGTAATAGGAACTACTGTTTACAGTTTTCCAGCACTGATAAATCTCCACTTAAGAGGGAGCATTGACCCATACATTCAGGCAGCCTAGACAAGTGCTGAACAGGGTACTAGGTAAATGGGGAACATTAAAGAATTTGAGGATTTCTATAATTCTATTATTTAGTTCATGAGCTCACAAAAAGTTGCTGAGACATGTCACCTCCAGCAAACAGCAGTTGAATCAAGGTCACTTTGTAGATACTTTTCCAAGACTTATTTTCCATGATTCATATTGAAAGAAGCAAGAGCAACACAGTGCCCCGGCATTCTAAATCCTCCCAATTAAATCCATGTAACGAGGGGCCAAATTTTCACCCCAGAACAGAGCTATTTTCCATTTGCCCCAATCTAGCCCTCCATTGGTTAGCAAAATGTTGTCGCAACAGTGATGAAGAAGGGTTCCCCTGATAACGCATGTCACAACTCACAAATGAGCATGCATCTCAGCAAAGGGTACAGCCTGCAGTAAATCTGATGTTAAAAATAAAGAACATGGTCTCCAAAATATATACTTTAACAGCTGACAGGCCTCTTTCTCCAGTACAGTATACTGATACTTAAGTCTCTGGGTGTTTTTTGTGATTCCTAGATTACAGTGATCCTCGTCTAGCATGGAGTCAACTAGTCAGTCAGCAAAGGGAAGCGAATGGGGCTCCACCCTCAGAAAATAATCGCCTGTTAGTTGCAATATGAATGACACTTGTCAGGTAGTGCTAAAATATATAGTTCCTGCCTTGTAATAGCCAAGAACATATCCAGTGAGTTAATGTTTGTGATTATCCATCAGGGTCAAGCCTGGCTCTCTCCAGCTGGGGTTGAATACACCTTGGACCTCCGTCCAATGGGGCTGATCACACTTCTTGTGCCACGTATGGAACACAGTTACACCAAACCTATCAGCCACCAAACCAGGATGGGCCATGGCTGAAAATGGAGTGCAGTGTTTAACCCAGAGCATTTAACACAGCTCCTAAAGGGGCTGTGCTTCTGAATGAAAGATCACTGGCACAAGTCACAATTTACAGCAATAATAGTGGATCACTTCGCTTGTGCTGAAACTAGTCTATATTAGAGCCATGAACGTAGGGGCTGGAGCTTGAAGTGGTGGGACAGAGAACTGTAAGAGAAAAGTAATGACATTTCATATCATGTTCTGTAGAACTTGGGGATGCGGAATGGTTAGATGTAAACTGCTCATAGGCGACAAAGAGATACCATGTGATGATGGAAAAGTAATTTTCCTAGATATTCAGATGTGACCTAGGAAGACCTTGATGCCACAACAATTTGGCCACTTGAGAGCCTCTACTTCAGACAGCAATCTCAGATAGTTTTCCATCTATGGTTGACATCAAGTCTAAAGTGTACTTAATGAGATGGTGTTCTCTGCTGGCCTGAGCACAGGGCTAGGAATTCGATCCAGCAAACCCTTATTGTTGTGGGTAAGGTTTTGCAGGATAATAGTTACCGTTCCAGCATTAGAAACAGGTAGCAGGGCCAGTACTGCACACAAACACCCCACAGTTCAACTCACAAGAACCCTAATTTATTTCAGTTATTGAGAAAAAGGCAAAAGTTACTGGACATGCCACTCATAAATATGAAGGGTAAAGCTGACCCCAGTGCAGTGGGCCCATAAAACCTGTTCACCACTTAAGTCCCAAATAAGCCCCACACTGGAGACTTAAGTGATGCATAGGGCTTGTGGGACCCCAGTTCCCAGGCATGCATTTTACCTTTAATGCTTTAACAAGTGGGTGATACACAAGTTTTACTTTGCCTTGCTAGACTCATGGCATAAGTGAGGGATTCACTAACATGCACTACACCTCAAAAACATTAACATGGTATCAAAACACATCAGAAAAGACCCAAAATAAAAAGAAGGAAGACAATTAATACCTGAAAAATCTGCTGCCAACAGGTTGACTGCCTTTAAAACTTTGACCTGTAAGAAGCCTATGTCCTTCATGTCCTGAAGGGAGTTCTTTATACACTGGAAAAAATAGTGAATAGAGACTTTTTTAAAAATAATAATTTAGTGAGACAGATTTTGATAGACTACTAGAAAACCATAAGTCTTAGGGCATGTCTATACTCATGGCTAAATCAGCACTGCTTCAATCAATGTAGCAGTGTCGATTTAGTGGGTCTAGTGAAGACCTGCTCAGTCAATGGCAGAGCGCTAGCCTATCGACCTCTGTACTCCAGCTCCCCGAGAAGCATAAGGTAAGTAGACGGGAGAGTGTCTCCCGTCAACACAGAGGTGGGAACACCACTGTAAGTCGATCCAAGTTACGTCGACTTCAATTACATGATTTCCATAACTGAAGTAGTGTAACTTGGATCGACTTATAGCTTTAGTGTAGACTAGCCCTTAATTTTGGTCCCTATCCCCACTGCTCAATGTTTCACTATCAGATACTCACTCACACAACTCTACCAATCCTCATCCCATTGCAACACACTTACACTGTTCATCCCAGCATGTAAACTGTCTGTTTATCATTTATTTTTAATGTATATGTAATCTTCAGTTTACAGGAGTTAAATGGTTAATTTAGGCAAGGAGATTCAAAGGAAATAAGCACATACCTGAATATTAAAATAGCATTATTCCAAAACTAAGTATAAGATATATTTAGAGAGGCACCATAAGCCCGTGGCTAGAGTACTGAATTCAGAGTCAAGGATCTGGGCACCATTCACAGCTCTATCATTAACTCAATCACTTAAACCCTTTGTGCCTCAGTTTCCCTGTCTATAAAATGGGGGTAATAATGTTTATCTATCCTGTGCAGCACTTTAAGATCTATGATTTAGTACAGAAAGTACTAAATATTAGAATCAGGCTTTATCTTCCCAAAGTGAACAGACCAGAGCACATCGCCACAATGAGAAAAGAATTCTAAATACTACTTTCTCTCTCTCATTATGATTTTTTAAACATTCATAGTCTCCTCATTTCCTAAGATAACATCTTAATGTAATTCAAGTTTTCAAAAGGGAACTGTTAAGTTTAAAAACTGCCAAATGCAAACAGCCAAATTGCTAGAGGCTAACTGCTCTGTCTATTCACTTGTCACACTAAACATAATTATGGTGTGTGATACCTTTTTCCATTAGAAGTGGTGTTATTACGACTGGGACAGATCTTCTTTTGATACAATTTTCAGTATTTTTTTAATAAAGTAGAAACAAAACAAAAACTCACATAGCGCTGGGAAATCTGTTTCCTTTCACTGGGGTCTCCCAAGGGGCAGACACACAAATCAGAGATAGACACTCCTGAACAGGGGGTAACAGCAATTAGCATAAGCAGAGACCCCAGATGCTTCTCCACTGGCAGTTCTAGAACATTGGTCTGCTTGCTAGGTAGTGCAGTAATATCCACTTTACACCTAGAATAACATTGTCATGAATTAATAATAAAGAGGATTACTTTAATGGGACAAATAAACCCCAACACGTACACTTTTAAAAATAAGAATTTTTTTACCTATCATTAAGGATCAAAAGGTACAAATGAACTAAGTTTAGATATCTAATTTACTTTTCACCATTTGGGCTGTTTGGTCAAGGTGGGGGAAATGGGGAAGCAGGGAGGAATGAGAAAAGCTAGTTAGTTTCACTTTGTTTCTTGTCAGTTTCATTTCTGGTTTCCTTGTACTTGCATAGGGATTGAAAGTTAGCACTGCAGCCTCTGTAGTGGTGAGGTTTTAAATCCAACTCTGCTCTCCTCTCCCACAAAACCCCAATGTCTTCTGATTTCTAAAAAGGTAAAATTATTATAATCTGAGTGGAAATACAAAGTCAAAATGTTGTGTCTAAAATACCAGCTTCATTTAAGGCAGACTTCATTTTATGCTACATTGTACTGTATGCCCTGATCTCCTTTACAAACCTAACTAGATCTAGGCTTTCATTGTATTGTTATATTTCCCAGAGGGGCAGTGTGGCTTGCAGGTAAGCTGCCAGCTCATAATGCACATTGTTATAGTCTCTGACACTTTTGGAAAAAAAAGAAAAAAGAAAGCGCACATTAATGAGAGACAACAAGGCAAGAGACCAGGTTGGGGTAAGAAGAGAGAGTTTGCTGGAGAGCCTAAAAGCAAATGGTCAAATGTGACAAAGTCTATACACCTAGTGCAGCTAACTGCCTTCTATGTGGAAGTCCAGTAAATGGAGTGGAACTTTCAGGAAGCTCTATTAGGTTTGGCATTTAAAAATAAGCTGAACAAAAGTTTGTGGTTAAAAAAAAAAAAAAAAAGCAAGGAAGGAGAAGCTTTATTTCCATGGTATACGGGGAGTCACATTTCTCCAGCGGATGTGGGATGGATGATAGAGAGAGTTCTCACTCCACTTAATGCCTGCCGACAAGTTTTTATTTAAACAAAACTTGTTAAGGTGTTGTCTTAATAGGCAAAAATTCCACAGGGGTCCCCTAGGTGGGTTTCTTCTGGGTAAATGGTGCATGCACTGCTCCTGATTGATCCCATTCCAGCTGTAGAGCTGGAGCGGTTTGTACCCCTCTGCTATAAATTGCATGCTTTCTGCTTTTTAACAGCCTATTTTCTGTAAATGTTTGGAAAAACCTCCCAAAAACCTTTAAATTAACACACACACAAAATCTAACCTAAGAAGTAAAAGTCACTGGTGTGATGAGAGTGTAAGCCATTCACTTGCTCTGCATTAGAAAGTGTTTATTTGTGTAAGATTCTAACTATTGGAATCAATGGACATGCCTCTCACTCTCTGTGAGCTCTATGTAGTGCACAGGTTAAATACACAACTAGTTGTAAGTTTATTCTTATTGATTGCACTCAAGTGCTATGGAAGAGGAAACAAGATAACCAAGAAAAGAGCACCGAAGTTCCACGTACTATACAAAGGCCAATTTCAACCCATGTTCCCACTGCAAGAGATTGCATTTAGTGTTCCTTGCTACACCTTCAGTCCTGGAAGGTGAGGAGGTGGGGGAGGAGAAATAAAAAGACATTTTCCTCAAACTCTTATCACTTTAATCCAGGAGATCAGTATCACCTTTGCCTAACTCCTCTCCTAAATAAGTTCAACTTCAGCTTTCATTCAATACTGGTAACTGTGTGCAGAATGTTGCACAATACACAAAGCAAAACTGAGAAAAACTCAGAAAAAATAGCTTTTTCTCCAATCTCTTTTAGTCATCATAACTTTAGGTGTTATGTATAATAAGAGTAGGTGGGTGGGGGAGGAGGAAGGCAATTATTTGAGAGAAAGGTGTCCCTCCTACACAGACATAATTTCATCAAAAATCTGTGTCCTAAAAGTAGACTTATATTTAACTCCAGTTTGTTTTGGGTAAGACTGACTGTTTTCACCCATTAAAAAAATTAATATCAACAAAAGGTCAAAGAGAAGATTGAGTGTAAGGGTGAGGTGAGGGATGCAGATGTGGAGGGGAAACCAGCAGGAGAAGGAGTGTAAGCATTGTTTCCTCAACTCGTTTTTGATTTCCATGGAAAGTAACTGACTCAAAACATCTGTGTTCACTCAAGTTGCTAGTATGCCTTGTCTATAAGTGGTACAGTTTTTCCTTAGGAAATTGCAAACAGACTCCACATCTGCACTGGCAAAAGGCAAAACTCTTAGAGAATTAGTGCACTTAATCTGATTCATTTGAGTCATTTAATTTAATTGATAACACTGCAAAAAACTGTCGTGAAAAATTAATCAAGAATTGAGTTTAACAGATGAATGTAGTAATTTCTACACCAGCAACCAGCTCTCGACTACTGCTACTATGGTTCACTTACTTTCACAGCACTTCCCTTGCACTCTGGAAACCATTTTTCTTCTCTCTTACTGTTACACATGTGAGTGGAACTTCGCTATTACTATTGATTTTATGTCGAAGGAGTTCAGATACCACCATGATGGGCAGCAGTATACAAGCCTAGTATGAAGCACCACATGAGAGTAAACGACTAAACCCACAAATTTATTTATGCTTTTAGGAGACCAAAATACCCCCTTGAGCTAAATTCCTAATATAACATTTCTGTGTAGTGGCAATCTCAGGTTTTTACTCACCTTCTTCCCCCAATTTACATTTCCCCAGTTCTTAGTTCAGTATTTGGCTCTAATCACCTCTCTAAAACCTACTGTCTAATCCTTTCCCCCCTATATTAGTACACCTGTACATGTTAGGTAGCGATACAGATGTAACCTACTGGTCACATTGTGTTATGCATACCCCCTCTGTTCCCTACCCACACAGAATCAGAGTTTGTTACAGACTCCAGCTTTAATTCCAGCTGTAGAAATTCAAGTGTTTAGTTCTGGAGGTCACTGATTCAATCCCTGGTATGTTGGCCAAGGTGGCCACACAAACACACACCCAACACTGCACATTATATACATATATCCCATTTCTCTTGATGCTTTTTCCCACCCCCAGGTCACTCATGAAGGTTTTCTGGTTGTAATATATTTTAACTTGTATTAAAGACTGCCCTGTTAGCCCATTTGTAGTCTGCATACTTACGCATCATTCAGTTCCTTGCCCCTTTTTTGTTTCCAGTAATTTTGCAGTTTTATCATTTGAGTTCAGTGCTAATTTGGGGGAGAGGGGTCGTTTGTTTGTTTGTTTTTATTGTAACAAGCAGACACATTAGATTTTTACTCACTTCAATTGATCTTAACCTCTTACTCATCACCGCAATTTATATTAATATTTTATACTAGAGCCAACTCAGCACTTGACTAGATTGTAGTCAATAAAAGAAAACAGGATTAAAAAGATGAGTCTTAATATTTGGATAGGGATTTCAAAACTCCACAAAGGCCAGGAGTGTTTGGATATAGGGTTTTGGTGTCACCCACTCTAAAGATAGGTATTTTGACTCCAAACTCTTCTTATAGCTTGGTGGAGCTCAAATCCAGGGTTTTGGTCCAGCTCTCACAGCCTTACGACAACCTACTGCGCTGCTGTATAATTGGATTGTTTCTTGGTGCAGAGATACTACTGGTACTTGCCAGAGGCATCCCTCATAAAGATGTCACACACGCACTCTTATTTAATGGCTTATAACGATCTTTCCTTAAGTCTAGCAATTTTCCTAAAACCTATTTCTAAAACTAAATTTGTGTAAAATCAACATTTTACAGTGTCTCTCTCTCTCTCAAAGTGTACTCCTTAACGCGGAAACATTCTCTTCGAATTTCGCATAAACAATTTCATTCAGCCTAAACAGATTCTGCAAACTTTAACATCTTCATTTATTAACCCATCAACATTGTCTTCTGCTTAAAGTTTGCCTTTTATTCTGATGGATATAAATAACGCTGAACAAATGGTACTAATGGTTCTATGCAGACTAAATAGAAGGATCATTTCACCTGCACTGAAATCAGCCACCTCAGTGTTGTGTTGTGGCAGCTGAACTACACAACACTTTGGACACAGTTTTCCTCCTCATTTTATAAACTGATTGGAAATGCCAGGGGAATTAGGCAGGCAGAATCTAATAACCCAACATGTAATTTGACCAAGACCCTGAGATTATCTTACTACATATAGAAAAAAAATTATCAAAGGGCCATTTTCTTGACAGAATGACTGGTATGAGATAGCCCGCTGACCAGCTCAGAAGTGGACAAAAGTCTGAGGCCCTAGCAATAACATGACTTTTGTATGGAAGGCATAGTATACTACTTATCGTACACATTCTAATATCTACAGTTCAGGACACAGAACCGCTCTGTACTGGCTGCATGCTCAATGTTTGTATCTTATGAAAGGAAGATAAGAACTCAGCAGGAAAGACAGGAGAAGAAAATTGGAAGCCCAGCTATGCCCTACCCTTTTATGTTATGATACGGCTACCATCTTACTGACTCAATTGGAGCCACAGCGCCTACAATCGAGAGTAGCAGTTTGCCTGAAAATCCAGTTATGTCTAGAAGAGGGGCCATGTAAAAATGACACTTTCTTAATGAAGGGAACTGCTCCGAGTTAAATCCTGGCTCTGTGGAAATCAATGGAAGTTTTAGCATTGAATTCAGTGGGTTCAGGATTTCACCACGTGTCTAGTCAGATCAGGCGGCTTCCGTGTTAAAGCACATTTTACTTTAATTGTTTAGCTCCTACAAGCACAGCACAGCCAATAGGGCTCTGGGAGAGCAAAGGGGATTCTATTCTAGCTTGCTTAAGGGTTGTTAACTAAGTTCCAGTTGCAAAGCCAGATTCCGCCCTTGTTCACAACTGTGCAGTTTCGCTGAAAATATTTGGGTTGCACAGTGGAGAGAACAGAATTTGGAGACAAGGGAGGTTGCACAGGTACAACTCAGGGTACAACTGTATCCATAGAATCTTTTCTTTATTATGGTGATGATACAAGTGCCAGGAAGAACACAGAATGGCATGTGAATCATTGAGACAAAACAACAATGCTATGTTTTGCAGAACTGCTTTTCAGATTAGAACTACACATGAACTGTTCACAAAAAAAAAAAATTATTTACTGAGTGTTAGGTGTTTCTACACTGAGAGAACAAGGCTTGTATTATACATCCAAAAACAGTGCTCCCCTATATTTGGAACACCCTTTCTAGACTCTCAATTGTAAATGCTGTCTCTACATTTCCTGTACATTGTGTTGCTATGGAGAGTATTTCCCTGAACTTGGGAAGACAAGATTTTTTTTTCGGTAAATAGTAAAAAAAAAAAAAAAAATAACCTAAAAAAGGTCTCGACCATACAGACACTTTTTTTTTAAATGCCAAAAATTTTTATAATGCTATTGTTTTGCAAAAATAACCAATTCACCGATTAATTCTTGCCACAACAAATGGTGAACTCCACCTGCTGAAAAACTACTTAAGTCTTTTTTCCTCTCTATGCTAAAAGAAAACCAAGATGAATCCTTTCAACATTAAGGGAACTGAGGCCAGATGGGAAATGTACTAGCATTTGGGGCCTAACTAGGAATAGAAAATATCAAAAGTAATGAGCATGTATTCTTTTAAAGAAAGAGAGAACCAGATTCTTCTGCAAACATTTGTCCATGTGATAAGCAAAAGTATTCAGCAGAAAGCATTTCCTGTTCTGGGAAACCACAAATATTTGTATGGCCAGAGGACATCATTGCATTTGGTGAAGAGTTGCAAATTATTTGAATGCATGAAGCGGTAGACTATTCCTATTAGTTATTATCCAATGAATGCCCCCAAAGCACGCTAAATTTAACACAATTAAAGCCAGGGTCCCTGCCACAAAGAAAGAAGTATGCAGCAACGCTCCAAAAAGGGCCACATTTTTTTAGTTTAATGTACCCGCCCAACATACATAAAATAAGCTTTTAAATGATATATGATGTGAGTGTATGTATAATGTGGAGCTGTCAGGTAGTGCCACAAGCCCATAGGTGAGGCGACACAATGGTACCCGAAATGAGAAAGTCTTTTGCACAGTTCCAGAAACACTGCAACAGGACTGTGACTACAATTTTTACCATTTAAGGTAATTTCAATGCCTTAACGTGGTGTTTATAGGTCAAAGCTACCAAAGGACAATGTATTACAAATTTTTTATTGGTTTTACATGGGCAAGTTTTTTTTCCCCCAGCAATGATGAAGCAAATTAGCATGTGGCAAAAATGGCAAATATCAACATTTTGCAACATACTGACTTGTGAGAGGTGCACTTGATTCTGATGGGATACGTAACTTCTTTAACCGAGCCAAGAAATCTGACATAAAAATATTTGCTGACATGCCCAAGACCACCAAATTTAAGTCTGGCAAGGGAGGGACAATCACAGCAGCTATCAGTCCAGAAATTGTTTTCTCACAGAGCCCTGTCTTTAGCAAGATGCAGAGATGGTATTTCAATGGCAACTGGTTTTAGTCATCCAATAGGACCTGTGCCTATGTCCATCTTCCACGCTGAGGGAACAATGAGAAGAACAGAGAAAGCTGAATTCAGGCATCAGCTGGAAGTTCAATGTGAAAGAATCCATGAGCTAATAGCATTCAACAAAGAAACCACAGTGTACATCAGAGATGCCATGGCTGTCACAGAAATGATGGCTGGAGATAAATTCCACACGTACTATGAATTGGCTGCTGAGTATTTGAGGCAGGTCCTTAATGGATTTAACAAAGCTATTTCTGTAACTGAAGTCTTTGACAGATATGACAACAGTAGCTCTGTGAAACTGTAGAAAGACAGGGCCAGTCAGGATCTAAGGTTGGATGCAAGGAATACCAGGTGATTGGAGGATGCTCTGTGCCTCCATGGAAAAAAGTTTCTGAACATGGCATCCAGCAAGCAGCCACTTGTCAAATTTAACTGTGAGGAGATGGTTCAAAATGCACCTGAAAGTGTAGAGGCACACTCTACACAAACGTCCTTCTTGCTGGAGGCTTTTCCCAAAGATGAAGGAGCAAAGTCCATCACCAGCAGAGGTGTTATAGAAGCCCAAGACTTGTACTCAAGAGGAAGCGGACACAAGGATGCTTCTGCATGCTGTATGCACCGATATGGCTTTTGGGGTTCTTGGGGAGGGTCAAAGGAACCTTAGTAATTAGGTCAACTGATATAGATGTTTTGGTCCTTGCTGTTCACTACTTTCAAGAAATGGAACACATAGATAAGTGTGTCTATTTCAATCCAGATGTTATCAGCACAATTGATAAGTGTCACCTCAAACCTGTACATACAATTTTTGATAGACTCACTCCTGACTCTGCAACATATTTCCTGCTGGTTACGAATTAAAATGATGTGACTCCATGTCACTCCTATTTGGTATTGGGAAAAAATCTGTTAAATGTTGTCGCAACAAATAGAGCTTATCGCTTCAGAGATCTTGCCAGATGGAAGAGAGTGATAGGCAAGCTACAATTTCTGCGGCAATTAAGTTGGTAGCAGTACTGAATGACCAGTGCAGGAAAACAAACAGAGACCTAAACTGCTTGCGCCTCAATCTAACCATCAAAAAAAGGACAAGTCACTGGCCAAATTCTCACCATGTGAGGATAGTTTTGACGAGCATGTCAAAAAAGCATCTTGAAAAACAAAGATTTGGATGTCTTTGCACATGGGAAAACCAGAGATTGGTTCACCATTGCAACATGGATGGAAAAACGTGGATGAAGTACTTTCTGTATTCTTCAAGGGCCCGGTGGCATGCGAACTTCTACAAGACCTTATTTGTAATTATACAAGAAGGAGTCACTGCACAATGAACTGTGTCTGTTTTCAGAACAATCTTCCCGCCACAGAATGCAAAGAAGATTGTGGTAACCCACATACTCTTGACAGAGATCATAGTGATGAAGCATATGAGGATAATGATGTAGACTAGACACGTCACCAGCGCTATTACATTTCAATGATACCTGTACACATTTATTATTAGATTTTATTTTAACCTTAAGATTATTGTTGCGATGCTTTGCGGTCATTAAACTAACAAACGAATACAAATATTTCAAAATGGTCATTTTAACATGTTGATGGTGTCATTGTTTATCCCCGTTTCTACAGTAATGGCATCACTTGATACCTTCACATCATACCTCATCTTAAAGTAGACATAGTAAGTTTTCAAATGATGTATGGTGTGTGTGTGTGTGTGTTTGTGTTTAGAGGGGGTACATTAAGTCAGCCAAATCAGCAATGTCTGCTGCTCACCTGAACTTATACGCTAAGACACTGATCTTGGAATTGGATATGCACAGGCAGGCCCATGTGGGGCTCCACGCAGCTACAAGTGTCTGTCTGTGTCAATCCAATTTCAGGATGAGGGATGGAGTAGTGACATAGTAAGGTCAAAGGAGAAGGCAATAAGAAGGAATGTATGACAAGGGTTACAAAAGATAATGAGACCTCTAGTCTAATACAAACAGAATGTGACTTGATGGGAGGGAAAGGAGAGGACAAAGAGATAGGACACACACTTCCCTATTATGAAAACATAAAAAACTCAAAAACTAATCCTTAAAAGAAAAAAAATCTCATCAGCAAAGGTGATGCCAGCCCCATCACTTCTGAAATTTAAAGCAGAATTGGGAAAAGTCTTAGGGTCTATTCAGTAGGGAAAAAATCCTGTGTTGGCCACAGGACAGACTTGACTACCCAACAGGTCAGACTACAATGAATTTGTGAAACAGAATGAAATTATAGACTTATGTGAGTCACAACCTCTGCTCAAGTAACCAGCATGTTATGTTAGAACACAACACATGTAGGTATTTATATTGTTCCCCTCAAAGCAGCATCTGGGTGCTGTCAGAATAATGTAAAACAAAGTATTATGCTACTCTGGACAGTACAGTGCAGGTTACATTGTTAACATTGAATTTTAAAAGTACCATCACATCATCATGTACACTTTAAAAACTTACATTCCCAAAAGCTCCTCACGCTTTTTGTTATCCTCTCCCCAGACCTCAATGTCCAACATATCCTTCCTGTCAGAGAAGTAGTGAAAATCAAACTGTTCCCTCCACTGAGGATTTGCACTCTTACACAGTGTCTAGAAAACATGCAGTTATAATATTTACTTTTCTTAAATGGCACTTATTTCCACAGTTATGTATACATCAATTTCATCTACACGAGCAAGGCCAGATGTTTGAGCATCAAGTACCAAGAGGAGCATCCCCAGCAAGGCTCTGCAGCCTATCATGCAGATCTGCATTTCTCTTAAAAGTGTTTTGTTCCCCATAATGATAAATAGAAAAGTATGATGTGAATGTGTGGCGGGAGAAATGCACATATAGGGAAGTTGAACCACCATCTCCAGTTTAAATAGACCAGCGGCCTGGATCAATGTCACTTACATTGGCATAAATCAGGGGCAAGCCCTTGGAAGTCAGTGAGGTTGAACAGTTTTGAATGAGATCAGAATCAGGTCCCAGGTGTTCATTCTTTTATGTTAAAAGAGAGGGACCTTAGCAGAGGCAGGAATGAGCAGTTAGGACCTCATCATGCAAATATTTATACACACAAGTAACTTTATGCATGCAAATAGTTCCATTGAGTTCAATGAGACCATTCATATCCATAAATTTACTCAGGAACATGAGTGTATGCAGGATGAGGACCTTAATATCTCTTGCAATGCACAGTACATTAGATTATATTGGAAGTACACCAGTGATTCTTCTATATGTGCATTGACCATTACAAGAGACAGGATATTGGATTACCTGTACCACTGCTATGGTCTCCCTCCTCTTGTCTGCTTTTGTGTGTTGTGTGATTGAACAAGGGTAAATTAAGTAATCCCCATAAACGGATGTGAAACATTTTCAATTTTAATATTTATTATTGCATTAAAAGTAAACATAAAAGTGCATCTTAGATGGAGATAAGGCATCTTAACTATAAAGATTAAGTAATCTATTCATTTTTTTTTTAAAAACTACTTTTCTAATGAAATAGCATCATGTTCTGTTCCTCTTTGGTTAGAATTATTTATATATTTTTGAAAAACAACCACAGGATGACCACATTTTGTGGAACCTCTGTAGTCAGATCTTCAGGGCTTGTTTCTAGAATTATCAGGTCCTATAACCCAGTCTAGAATATCTAGCTCATTTGTTTGCATTAAGAGGGTTTTGTTGTTTTGTTTTTAATTGCATTTCCCCCATCTTTAGAATGAAATGGTGAAATGCCCAGCCACTGGAACTCCATTCAATCTGTGGGCTCCAGGGAAGCTGCATGGGGTACAAGTAAACATGAACTCTGGCCCAGCTCTATGAAGAACAGAATGAAGAACTAACTCTGGGAAGCAACACTGGAAATTTCAAGGGTTCTTTTTTAATATTAAATATGTATATTCTTTAAAAGTCAATGAATGTTTTTAAAATGTCAATGCACAGTTTTTAGGGTCTGCCCTATACAGCACACTTAACATTACAACATGACTTCTGTATTGGCAGAGAACAAAACTATGTGTTATCCATGAATCCTATTTCATTTTATATTAGTGTTGCGAATCCATCACTGTGAAGTGTATATTTTATATATAAAAACACACACACACACCATAGTCTCTATTTCCTATTCTGCAATTAAATGCACATATGAGGAAAAGGGACAAAAAAATCTAAACTCCTTGAACCTCATTTTGGTCTCGCTTACACTGCTATAAATCAGGAACCAGTCCACTGAAGAAAGAGTTCCAATGGTGTAAAGAAAAAAACAGACCCCTTATTTGCCCTACCTTGCACACTTATAGAAGTTATTAATACTTACCTTACTTTTATATTTTTGATCTCCCAGTTTTAACAGGACAAAAATCTGTATCATGCTCCCTCCTGGGATATTCTTCCCTTCCAATAAAGTGATCGTCACAATTCCATTCCATATTTCGTTCTTTCGCATGTATTCAGACAGTCGGATATTTCGTATGAAACTTGACTGAAAAACAAATTGACTTCATGAAGACGCTATTGGATACACCTCTTAGGTACTTATATGGCCTTCCTCACTCCAAGTGCGACAATCTCTACTGCATCTTCACATCATCTGCGGAAGTGCAGAAGTACAGCTACCCCCCTTTTTATAGCTGGAGAGCTGAGACACAGACACACTAAGTGATTTGCCCAAGGTCACACAGGAAGTGTGTCAGGGATGGGAATTGACCATGAATTTCCTGATTCCCAAGTTGGTGCTCCAACTAACCACCAGACCACCTTTCTTTCCCATTCTGCACCTCTTGGTCTTTGTTTACTAGTCTTTAGTGTTTATGTTACCAGAATTTGAGCTTGTGAATCAAAAATACTGATGCCCGCTGAAACATGACGACTTTTATCTGGTGGTTATATGGCAATTACAACATATTTATTAACTTTCTGATTTCATCATGTAATGGCACATAACAGTATAGCACTGGCAATATTTTATGGGAAGTGGAAATGAGTAAATGGACCTTTTTCAGGCGGGAGTAGCAGAGAGATCTGGAAACTTAAGGCTATACCCTTCTTCTCACTGTAAGTCATGCCATATTTGGTTGCCATGCAACAAATTTTTAACATGCCATGCTTCTGTGCTTCAATCATGACAGACTGGTGAGTCCAAAAGGGAGGAGGAGATTTCACTAGTCACATGAAAACAGAACACTTTAGCTTTAAAAACAAGTAAGATATGGTGTTACTAAATAAAAAGATTTCAAGAGCACTTCAGGCCTGGGAACAACATTTTAATGAAGAATTACCCAGAAACAAAATTCTTAAATCATGGGAGGCACATACACAAGTTTTAACTTCCTTTTTACTGGTTAAAATACCCAAATGTTTGAATCCCACATGCATATTAATATACTTCTATTTAAAACACACTGTTTGGCTTTCCTGGCACACTGGATGCAAATTCCTACCTTTAAAAAGAAAATGAGATTTTGATTCATAAATCCAGCTGCAGTGCAATTTTTTTTTTAAGTTCATCTTGTAGGCCAAAAAGCTAAAGCATGACTGTTCCCATGGACATACTTCAAAGTCCCGGCAGATATATTCCTCCCTAAACACTGCAACTATTTCAAAATCCTTTTTATAAAAAAGGGAGTAATGTCCACAAGGGATCAAAGGGCATCCTACAGTCTGGCAATTGCTTAAGAAAAATGGCAGTGCTTCCATGAAATATGCCCTAAAATAATTTTGTGGCTTGGTATGTCCTAATTTTGAATTGGATGTTTATCTTGGAAAGGCTTCTATCTAACTTGTCCATAAAACAGCTCCACTTAGCTCTACGAGCCCTGTGAAAATGGAATCCAAAGCTGGCTATTAAAGGGGCCTAGAGATTGCTTCCATATGGCAGAACAGCATGGGAGTGGAGGGCTAAGGCCTACAGCAGGCGCTGCTTGGCTTGAGCTCCCAATCTATCCATGGACACTCGTTGCATTACACCATAACATCTGGATTATTGCTTGTAATGTCCCTGGGAAATATCCACTTCCCATCAAAGCCTTTATCTATCTCAGTCGTACTTTGAACATTTTAGTATTTAACACAGTCATGTTTGATGTGATGTACTTGCTGCTTTAGGTCCAAGGATTTTCCCTCCCTTCCTTGGAGGAGGAAGAGGTTTTTGAAGCTAGTTCACAAAAAACAGACAGAGTAACTTTATTATCCACAGTACATTTTGTTTTAAACTGAAATCTCCACTTAGCTAGAGTCTCCAGGCTCAGCAACAAAGAAAGTTATCATCACATAATTTTAAAATCAAATTTGGTGAGTCCTCTCATAGGGATCCTTCTGGTTTTGATCAGTCCAGTGTTTTATGGTAGCAATCCAGGTCTATGGTCCTCCTAACCAGTATGTAAGTCCTCAGGGCAACATTCAATAGAGGGCAAAGGGCCACATAAGACCCCTTGCATGACTTCATAAGGACTAAATGTTTGCTTTGCCACCAGCCCTGAGTAAGAGTAGGAGGCTTGAACAGTCAAAATCTGCTTCTTGGCCTGTTCCAGTTCTGCATCTCCGGGGGTGGGAACAATAGCTCTCAGGAAGCTGCTCTACCTACCACAATGCAGGTGGCTGGCACATGGGGTCTACTCCTCTGTGGGAGCGTTTGGATCAGACCGTGGATCATTTCCATGGGTTTAAAGTGTAGGAGAGGACAGTTTGCACTGAGGCGAATGTCACCCAAGGTAAGAAGGGGCAGATATTTTATTATTCATTTTTAAATCAAATTATTTCATTCTAATTCTTTTCTCATGCTTGTCGCCTAAGCATTTCTAAGTGATTTACACAGTGTCAATTAATTAAACCTTGCATCATCCCCATTGGGTTGGAAAGTATTATCTCCACTTTATAGATGGGTAGAGAGAAACTAAGGGACGTGCTCCCAAACTCACAGCAAATCAGTGGCAGAGCTGGTAAGGAACACAACTCAGGCACCCTCACTTCTAGACGCTCCTCCAATCACTAGTAGGTTACACTGCCTCCCCAGACAGGGCACTGTGCTTGTGGGGAAAGGTCAAAGCCTTTCTGTATGCTGGTGAGCAATAAAAAAGAAACCATCATACATTTATTTAAATTATACAGTGAGGTGGACAAGCGTAAAATGAACCCGTCTTACGCCTCCTGTACTTAAAAGGATGAGACAGGACAACAGAAAGTGTTCAAATTCCTGTGAATAGGTCAAAGTAGAAATTGGAACCACTGTAATTTGTAAAATAAAAAAAAAACAAACAAGTTTCTGGACCTCTACTCATTAGACAGGGAAACGGTTATGCAGAGGCAGTTTCCCTCTGGGAAAGAGGAGAGGAGGACGAGAAAGGCAATTGAACTGACGTGAGATTGCCGTGATGGCACATGACCCTTTGGCAACTGAGTTCTATGGCTCTGTGAAACGTTCAAGGATCACAGAGGCACCACTGCCCAAAGGGTATTGTTATAGAGAGCCAAATACAATGAGGCAGGCAAACACACACATGAAAAGGAGGGTGAAGGATTATCCCCTGTGATAAGAGGAGTGGGAGTACTTCAGTCCAGAGTCATCCTTTCAGCCAATTTATTCAATCAGCTTTAGATATCAAGGTGGCAATTGAATCACTTGTTTTGGGAATAAACTGCTGCAGGTCAATCCCCTCCACCCCCCAAGCAAACCCATTTGTTTGCTTCCTAGATGTTCAACACTTAAAGGTTATTCATCTGTACAAAGAATGGAAATAACATGCAGGACGCCCTCGGTGCAAGAGTCTAGCCACCTGGGAGAAACAAGGCTACTAAGCATCAGACAGAGATATTTTGGGGCATAGGGGAACACTATAGGCTAAGCAGCCTGGGAAAAGAGGAAGGGAAAGGGGCACTTCATCTTGTTTTTCTTACAGATGGATAGAGTACGGCAAATACTTAATAAAACCAAAGGGACCATGCTTCCTTCTGCAGCACCATGTACATTTGATGAGCAAAGCAGCAAATTACACTCTGAAGTTAGCTGTATCAAAAACAATGCTATCCCACACCTGCATCCTAAGCAAGGGGCTCTGACGCACATATCTTGCTACCTTTGGGGATGTAATCATGCCCAAATAACTTACTTTATATGACACCCCCCCTCTAAAAGCAGTGATAAATATATGCTGACAAATATACAAGCCACCCAGTTCGATACCTGTTGCACACTGATTTCATATGCAATATTCAGTAGCTGAAATCATCTCTGCAGCCTACCTATAGCCAATGCTTGCATTATTTTTATTGTGTTCTATTTTCTGTATTAAAAAGTTATATTTGCTTCTCTCTCTCTTTTTTTTTTTTTTTAAAGAAGATAGGGAGTTGGAAGGACAGTAAATAAAAAGAGTACTTAAAAAGGTAACAACAGGTTTAACTTATATTTTTTCCACTCTGCACATGGGACTGCAACAGTTATTGGTACCAGTGTGGAGTCACTGCTCCTTTTGGGATATTACTGAGTCCCTGCAAGATGGACTGGTGACTAAAATAATAAGAAGATTCATTTGTGACACTGGTATCTGCTATCCAGTCTAAGACAAAACTTAGGGGATCAGATCCAGTTATAAGCTATAATTGTCTCAGATAGAGAGTTGAGAAATCAAAGACTGAAAAATGTAACTTGTTTTTTTCTCTACCCACATATGAAAACACTACATAACAGGATCTGAAAATTTCAGTAAAATCCCACTTTCATTCAGCTTGAGAAGAAGTTAAGCTACCCCTAATATAAAACATTTGCTTTCCTGATCACGTTAGAGATGTAGATTTCTGAGACACATTTAATTTAATCAGTGCAATGCAGATTTATCGGGAACCGAGTTGCACAAATGGATTGAATATGGAGTTTTTCCTCCTTGAACAACCACCAAAGGGTAATAGCCAAAACAACAGTGCTGAGTTTGTGTATCTATTATATAATGTTCCCCCCCCCCCATATTTCTGGTATCTTTATCCAGTCTGTCTGCATTTCTTCTACCCCATCACACTCCTCTGGCCATTGTTCCATAACCTCTCATGCCTTCCCTAGACATCTATATTCCCCATGCTCACAATTTTTCTTTCTAGCCTTTATGTTCTGCCACAAACTGCCAGTACTGTTTCCACAGACCAGAGTTTCCTAACTAAAGGTGGTTATTGATGGACAGTACTAATGTTTTAATGCAGTAGCAGAATCAATAAACTAGGAAATACTGCTTTGTCAGATTTTTTCCAGCACATTCTGGGAAATTCTTTACTGCCTTGGATGGCCACAGAAGCTTTTCTTACGAGATCACACTCGAGCATGAACTATGTCTTCTCTCTGAAGAACTGAAGCTCTCTTACCCTCTAGTGGCTATAACTGAATAGAGCAAAGGGTTGCAGCTATTTTTTCTTTCAACAATAATCTTGCATCCACTAATCCAATATCATGCTTTGGCATCTCTTAATTTTATTTAAAACGATGTTAAGATGTTAACTGGAGCCCGGGGAACTGAATGACCTGCCAACGTGAATTAAAGCTTTATCTCCGTTATTTCAAATCAAGTGTTTAAAATACAGAGAGATAATGTACAACAAAGAAAAAAAAGCAAGACAGAACTTTGGCTGTTTTGGACCGAAAGGACTAGAGTTGGAATATCTGGCTCCCTGTCCTGTGACTCCAAGCCAGCGAGATTCGAGAGACAGCTGTGTGCACGCACACATGGCAGAAAGAGAGATCAAGCCACATTTGATCAAGTGTGGGCACTAGTAATTTCAAGAGCTTTAGTTAAAAACTAAACTGCTGAGCTCTTCAATTATTCCATCACTTTGTCATATTCCATTTAGCAATTTCTGGCTGTATCTCTGCAGTATGAATATAGCTGTAGAGGGCCAGCATTATCCCTGGAACTGTTTGGTTAAGCCAAAATAGCTGCAGACCTGTGCCCAGGAATGTACATTACATGTCCTCTTTACAGAAGTATTTTTGGATGCATTATACCTGAGTGGGGGTCCCTATCTACAATGTGCTGAAAGGGAGAGTAATTATTAATTTCATATAGGCACAAACAGCTTTATGAGGAAACTCCTCAGATGTTAGGTGTTCTTAGAAGAGCCAAATTATTTTTCTAAAATTACATTGTAATCTCCCGAAATACAGGATCTGATGCTGATATCTCAAGTTACTATCTTCATCATCTACCCAGAAGCATTTTGGGTGCTTTACAGAACAAATATAAAGCCAGTCCCTTTCTTGAACAGCTTTAAAATCCAATATAAGCATGATGCAATAAGTGGGTGCAAAAAAAAATGGCCCAAAGGGAAGACGTTCATGTGCATACTCAGTAATGGTACATGAACATCTTGATGGCACCATTCTATTTCTAGCAGCCAAAAGACCTGTTCATTCCATCAGGGGAAACCCTCAACAGAAGGATCTGAGGAAATCTCTGCTCAGGAACAGAGACAGCATGGTACAATATATAGGACACTGGACTGAGAGCAGGTCTTCACTACCCGCCGGATTGGTGGGTAGTGATCGATCTATCGGAGATCTATTTATCGAGTCTCATCTAGACGTGATAAATCGATCCCCGAACACACTCCCCATAGACTCCAGAACTCCAGTTCACAAGAGGTGGAAGCAGAATTGATGGGGGAGCGGCAGCCATCGACTCGCCGCCGTCCTCACGGCCAGGTAAGTCAACTTAAGATGCATAGCTGAAGTTGCGTATCTTAGGTCGACCCCCACCCCAAGTGTAGACCAGGGCTGAGAATCAGGAGACCTGGATTTATATTCCCAGCTATGCCACCATTCTGCTGTGTGACCTTGGGCAAGTCCCTTCATCTCTCTCTGTTTCCTCCTCCTTGTCAATTTACCCTGTAAGCTCTTCCAGTTAGGGACGGTCTCTTACAATGTGTCTGTACAATGGGCACCCAAGCACACTGGGAGTCTCCAGTTGCTACTATAATACAAACAACTAGAGGTCCAACATTTCCCACTCAACAGTCAGACTGAGAAAGGAATGAGAATCACTGCCCAGAGGGCCTGACAGTCTGCACCTGTGCCAAGAGTTTTCAACTAGTTACAGAAAACCATCTTGGATGGATGGTGTGGAATCCTGGGTTGTTCAAAAGGACTGTTCACCCACAAAGAGAATACCGGAGGAGCGTACGAAAGGCGCTAGCATGTTTGCAAACCTCCAGTAATAGAGATGCTACATAAGATGATGATATTTCTTGTGGGAGAAAGGGAACAAGAGATTTAAAGAGAAAAGGGATATAGGTTACCTTGGATGAAGTTTGTTTCTTCCGATTTGACCACCTCTATTCATGCGTTCCCACAATTGCAACAGAGAGAATCCAAAAGCAAAGGGAGGAAAACAGGTAAAGTGGTCAGTCAAATAATCTGAACACTGGTTTATAAAACTGTGTTAAGGAAGGCATATTACTAGCACAGAGTTGGCTCTATTACTGCATTCAACTAAACTACCTCCCTCACAGATCATAACAAGGAAGAAAACAGAACACCTGCATTGCACCAGAAATAAAAGGAAATAAAGCATCAAGAATAAAAAGTCGAAGAGACCCTGAGCCATTAGTAAGACACATGGCTCAAACTTTTGGTGCCATTTGATCCTACTAAGCTAATTTAAAGGCCCGGGGGAGGGAGGGGGGAACAGCTTGCTGTTGAGTGCATAACATGGACAAGACCATTTTGCTCTTTAGGCATCTGCTCTGACTCTGAATATTAACCATACACCCAGGCATCCCCAAGGCTGCTGCCCAGAACTAACGCTGTACCCTCTCTTATCCCAGAATCCCCAGGTCCACTCTGACCCACATCCCCTTAATGTTGCCAGAGGAACTGTTCCCCAAGTAAGAACAAATGCCTCCAGCAGCTCTCACGTGGACAGTGCACCTGTCTCGCCCCTTTCTGCACACAGTGACCTGAATGCCATCCCATGCCTTGCACACTAAATTAATGGGGGAGTTGACATCCCAGCCAAAAGGGCTTACACTAGTAAGAACAGCCAAAATTTCAAGGGAAGTGGTCAGGGTTTATTAGAGGACTTTGACATAGAGAGAGAGTCTCATTAATGACTAAGGAAAGGTCAGAACATTAACGGTCATGCTCGCAACATTTCTTGCTTTCTTACTTTTAAGATCAGGCAATTCATTCCCACCCTATTTGTATATGAAAAGCTACTTTCTTACAGCATATATATGCTAGGTGAGATCAGCACAACACAAATAAGTGTTCTGGAATTTTTTTTATTATTTGGTTGTTGTTGACATTTTTAAATAATTATATGCAGAGGGAGAAATATCAAAAACTTTCCAACAACACACTATTAAATTACCTAATAAACTAACAACTCTTAAAAACCAGGCAGCTACTAGGAAGAAACAATAATGAAAGGCACACCTCTCTTGTGAAGTCTATTTCCTATATTCTCTGCCCCAATCCGTCTTTTGGTAACATTCTCACTTTCATAAATATCCCATACCTACTATGAATTCCCAAGTGTCTAGTTTAACAGTCTACAGTAGACTGCAGCGTTCACATTGGATTCTGAAAAATTAAAACTGTTATAATTAATATTCACAGAAACCCTTCTCATTTTTTTTTTACCTGCAACACTTCTTAGTTACATATTTAAAATTGGACTTGCTTGAAAATTGGATCTATTCAAATTATATACTTTGGGGCTTTTCTCACTGTCAACCTGTTCTCTAAATGACTGCAAGACGAAGTTACAGATTTAGGCATGGTCCATGTTTTGTGTGAAACACAAATGGTGATATGTAAGAAAAAAAAAAAAAAGTCACACAAACCCTGATCCTGAAAGCCCTTATTCCTTTTAATCACATGCTGCAGCCTCCGCCCAGCTCCTTCTGGGTTTCTATCACCACTTTCAACACTGGAGTCCCACGGCACTTCTGCAATAGGAGCCTGATCCAAAGCTCACTGAAGAATCTGGTGAGGTTTAAGGCTGTGCCTGGCCTGTTCTCACGAAAGCTTATGCCAAAATAAATTTGGCAGTCTAAGGTGCCACAAGGACTCCTCATTGCTTTTGGTGATACAGATTAACATGGCTACCACTCTGAAACATAGCTCCTTGTATCCATTTCTCTCCTCTCAGCAATGTGCACTAATGCAGGGCTGGCACAACCTAGTCTTAATAGTAAATCCTTGCTTTAACATTTCACACTGATATATATATATTTCACTGGTATGAAAAAAAAAGATCACATCTAATTGGAGGTTTAACACCTTTTTAAAAATTCATAAAATCTAAACCTCTTGCTTAGAGTGAGAAAATGGCATGTCCTGAAAGAACAGTCCTGCAGCTGTAGGGCATACACTTTTAGAGATCTCACACACATGCACAGACCTACCACTCATTGAACTATATGGAGACTTGCTATCCGTGGGCTCACCCTTTAAAGACACAGAACAGAAGCACTTGGCTACAGAAGCATAATCAACTTTTATCCAGTCCAATGTGGTTGATTTTTAAATCGTGAACTATCTAGTTTTCTATGCTGAGTCTCAGGATGAAAATAAAGGTGGCATTTCCCAGTACAGAGTAAATCAGATTAGGGAAGCTTTCTTTTTTTGTGCATTCTAGCTATAAATTTGATTTCCTAAACCACTTACAGTTCTCTTGAAGTCTCCTTGCTTGACTGTTAGATTCAAGTTTAACACAATCTCTCCCATGTCATCTTCTATACTGTTTGTATCTTCCAATTTTAAAATCTGTTCAGTAGTTCTGCAAGCAGAAAAGAAATGCATCTGTAGGCTCCATTTTACTTTCTGGTTCATTATTAAAGGTCGCACTGAATTGTGCAAATTCGGTTTTTTATGGCTGATATTTAGCATATTTTAAAGTTTTCAAAATTGAGTCTAAACATTAAAATGTACAATCTAGCATATTTCCTTGTGGCATATATTCCCCCTCACAGCTTCCACAAAACATACAAAGTTGAGCACAGCGATTTTAAGTAATACCTTGTATTTCCATAGCAATTAATTAATACTGATAACCCACCACCTTCAGACAGGCAGAAAACTGATCAATGTGATCCCCATTTTACAGGAAAGGATATGGACAATGACTTGTCCAGCTGAGTTGTCTGACAGTTAAAGACTGGACTTTGACTTCTTAGATCTGTGTTCAGTTCCTAGACCTGATGCAGACTTCCTGCATCACCTTGGACAAACCATTTCATCTCTCTCTCTGCCTTAGTTCCCTTTCTGAAAATGGAGATGATAATATTTCCCTACCTCACAGAGGTGTTGTGGAAATAAATTCACTAATGTTTGTGAGGCACTCAGATAGTACAGCCATGGGGCCCATAATGCAAGAAAATGCACTTGTTCAAGATATCAGTAAGTCAGTATAAGAGCCAGGAATAAAACATGAATTCCGGTCTCCCAGCTCTACAGTCAGACGGACAACCCACAGATAAAAGATTAAGCTGCTGTAAAAGTGTTGAGATCATTTCCAAACTAAACCACAGTAACACATTTTAATAAATTCATATAGTACCTGTTGAGCTCAAGGTTGCTGAGCACCACAAATGCAGATCCCATGAAGTCAGAGGAGGCTAAATCTCGATCATATACCTGGTAACAAAATAAATGCATATTATTTTTACATCCTAAGCCAGTTTTGCCACATCAGAAAAAAGAACTGACATTTTGAGTTTCATCCCATATTTTGGGAATCAAAGCCTAGATGTTTCTAGGAAATTCTCCATTTCCGTTCTTTAATGTAGATTTTTAATTGACTACTTTAACAGCATTTTGAAATACCTTCTTGATATATGGTGAACAGAGTCATATGTGCAACAATGGATTGGGACCATTCCTATATATCTGGTAGTATAGTACAATCGAATACTGTACACAACCAGGCAGTTTTTTAACTACAGATGTTTTAGCAATTAGTGCTTACAACTGGTAGCTTGCAGTTCTGTTAACTATAAAGTTACCTCATAACGAGAAAGAGCTTTGCTGCTTGTCACCACTACCTCACAGGTAATAATTCTACTCAACTCAGTTCACCATATTCCACTCTTAAATTATTTCAGGTAAACCCCACTGATTTCACTGAGTTGCACAGATGCAATTGAGGGCAGAGTTTGGCACAGTAGGTTTAAACACCTCCAGTCAAACAGATTATTTTGATTTGGGACATTCACACACTGAAAACACAACATCCAAGTAAAATGTGGCAAAGATCCATGTGCATTTGAATATAAAGCTTAGAAAACATTGGATCCTAATTGTGTTTTGAATACACGTTCTCTGTGTCAAACCATCAAATTGAATAAATACAGAGTGAGAGCGAGGGCGTGCAATTGGTTCAGAGGAGCTTTTACCAATGTTTCAGTACCCTACACCAAAAATTTACCTTGACCCGGAGCTTCTGATCAAGAGTCTGTATTGGCAACACAACAGTTTCATCCCAAACTGGATTTAGGTTTTTGTAGATTACCTTACTTTTGTATAGAGTTTTTCCATTCAATTTAAATTTCACATATGGATCACTTGTACCTATTATAAACAATAACACAAATGGGATTAGTCTGGAAAACTTTCCAACACTACCAACCACAAAAAAACAAACAAATAATGGAGGAGAAAAAGCTCAGGGATTCTGCTGAATATGGCTAAAAAGTTATTTGATGGGGAGAAGGGAAAAAAAGAATTCTACATTGTGCTTGTGTTCTCTGCCATGTCATATTGGAAGAACCTTGGTTATTCTTTTCTCTTTTTTTTTTTTTTTTGCAGGAAGTAGCAAACAAAAGCAAGGATGAATCTATATAACATACAGACAAACAAAAACACAGAATCACAAATAAAATGGGATACACAAAAAGGCCTGCAGATTTTTATCAAAATCACTTACAGAAAATCTTACAGGATTCAATATGAATATAACTACGTTTGGCACGTTTTTGAAACTAACCAACACAATGTAATAGAGAATTGTATAGCTGCTAAAAAATTCTATATAGACTCATTCAGAAGACCTACATAGGAGGGCTCTTATTCATTACTAATTTCTATAGGATTTTAGAATTATTTTTTATAGAACCCTATTCAGTTCTGTAGATCTTCTTCATAAGGGGTGGCTTAATAAGTAGTATGAAAACATTTTGATGAAAGACAAAATATCCCCCAATTAATCTATTTTCAAATACAACCTGCAGAAAACTCTTTTCTTACACAGCGATAGCAGAATTATATATATATATTATTAGTTTTGGCAGGGAGAGGGAGGGACAGACAATGTTGCACAGGGGCTAAAAGGAAATTTGTTTTCCTGCTCCTCCAAGAGACCCACAGTTAGGGTCAGCCTCAAAACCCTCTGAAGTCAATGGGAGTTTTTCCATTGCCTTCGGTGAGTTTAGATCATGCCCTTAGCTATAATTAGAAATATATATATATATATATATATATATACACACACATACATATACATACATACATACACACACACACTTCCTAAGTACACAGGTAGAAAAGAAATATTGAACAAAAGCATGCACTTTGCACAGAAAGGACCACACAGATAATCCACTAAATAATAATACCCAACATAAAATATGCCCAACAACCTTCAGAGGATGCATTAGTTAGGAAATTAGATAAATTAACAAAAGGCTACACCAAATACCCCTATCTATCTTGAATATTCCAATTCCCCTCTCCTGGAAGGGGGGGGGGGGGAAAAAAGAGCGTGACTGCCTTCATGTATTGGATAAGCAGAAGCAGCCTGCATTATAAATAAACAAACCAAACCAAAGTCCCCAACTATTCACTACACCAACGAGGTAGTATCAAGATTAGACAAGGGAAGGAACTGATGGAATGGAAACATGAATAGAGCAATGGAAGCAGGTGGTCTACAGCTATAACTCATCTGTTTCTTAAATAGAAAAGAAACTTTGAGTGAAGGGAACCTTTAAAAAATAAAATTAAGAAAGCAAACAACCAAAAATCTAGATTCTGCAGGAATAAAAAACAACACATAACCAGCCTCTTACACTAGGAAACACAAGCTCCATAGCTAAGCAAGTGTTCTGATTGCATTATTACACAGAAATGTATCAAGACTGCTGAATGACCTTACTTTGAATGACCAGTCCTTCCCCATACACCCCTCTTTACTGTATAACAGCACTGTTCAAGTGAATCGGGCTTTAACAATCATTCTGATACATACACACCACATTTATATATATATATATAAACACAGTGGGAAAAATCTATAATAAAAAGAGGCCTTTAATTAAATAAGATTGCCACTCTGGGATCAAGCCTTCATGCTTGTCAGCTTACTCTCAAAATAAACATCTCAAAAGCAGGCCCAGTGGTGTCACTTACTAAGGCAAGGCATACTGGGTAATCCCTAGGTATCTTGACAGCAACATAATGTTCAAACTCTTTCATGGGTGAATGGCAGCACTTGCGTGAAACAAAATATTAATGTCTGGAATTAATAAAAAAAGGGATGATGATTTACAAAGCCAAACAAGAAAAGGGTGTCAAGTTAGTAGAGTGTTAATTGTTACGGAAAATAATTGAGGGAGAGCACGCAAGAGAAACATGCTGCGATTTGCTAGCTGAGCACAACTGTCTTACTGTCAGGAAAGTAACATCTCAACTAGGTAAGCAGGAAAAAAAGGGGTCGGCTGCTCAAGAATGCAACTCTGAGATTGACAAATGACGAGATGACGTCTCACTGTCAGCCAACAGATGGACTTTAACCTTTGCATCGGGAGCTTCACAAACAATGCAGCTCTATGGTACTTATTCTGACGGAACCAAATAGCAAGAACATAAAATCTTTTCTGGCAATGGTATCAGATTAGAAATGGAGCAGAACAAAACACTAAACCACAACCCTTTTTCAGAAAGGGTGGGGGAGGAATACACAACTAATTTGTTTAGCTCTAATGAAGCTTTGGGGTCTCCTTTTTTCAGTGTCTCGGTTCTTTTTTTCTTAGGACTTGTCTCCATGGGGACACAGGAGAATTAATCTGAACTAAAGGTGTGCATTTAAATTAAATTAGTTAAACCACATTAAATCCCTGTGTGGACACACTCGTTCAAAATTCAAGTGGATTTAATTCAGTTTAGCTTAATTCTCTTCCAAACTGGGGAAGAGCATGGCTCAGGATTTTGAAATTTATTTTCAATAAGTTGGAAAATGACAGAAAAATGCTCAATGACCTAGAAATAAAGCTAGCATGAACACGTGCTGATTTGCTTCTTGGAGTCTTAAGCAAAAGCCCAATAAAAATAGAGGAAAAAAATGTGACCTCTGAAAAATGATTCTGTTGTGACTAAGATTTTGGGGCGCTTTTTTTTTTTAATTAAAGGAAGGGTACTTATTTTAATGTCATTGGTTATTTTAAATAATTTTCACCATATCCATTTTATTTTTAATTAAAATCAGTTTCTCATTTTTTCCTTTTTCAAACTGTGATCCTTCCATGGATTTTACAACCCGTTAAGCAGCTGGCTTGCATTTAAAGTAATTAGTCAGACTGTGCGTGCTAGTCAGCATTGGCCAGGATGAAAGCATACTATATAACCCTTTCTTCCTTCTCCTTGGGGTTTATAACCCCATGGATTGTTAAATATACTTAACTTTCATATTAAAGAGTCATTCATTATCTTCTGCAGTTGTGAGTGAGCATGTGAATGTGGGGGGGGTGTATATATTATATATATAAGATTACTTCCAAATGCAGGGGGAGTTTATCTTCTAAACTGAACAGACAATAAGAGTTCAGGCACAAAAGAACTATGGACCTGCACTATTGAAGTCAAAAAGGAGCTTTGCCTTTGACTTCAACAGGAGTAAGGTTTTGGGCTATATGAAAGACCTTTTTTACCATGCTTTTAGTAGATTATTTTTGAGTAGTATTTTTTCCTAGAAAAGCGGCTTATCCCGTAACACTGAAGGCCATTCACTCAGTATAGGTGGACTAAGTTCACTGGGACTTGAAGTTGCCTAAACAAACAAAAGTATTCTGCACACAGTAACTAGATAGGGTTTAGTTTCCTCAGAAAGAGTTCATAGTGTTTTTAAATGGTTACTGCTGCCCTCTAGCAGCTATTATGAGATTTGCCACATCAACTTTATTTACTAACCCTACACACTTGTTTCACACTTTGAAAAAGTAACAGCAGACCTGGTGTTATTTCAAACCACATATTCATCTTCTAGAGATCAGTTTGCTGGGTATGCAAGGAATTAAAAGTATCTGTATTTAGAAATACAAAGATCTATCGGTGCCACAATCCTAAGAACTCAAACAAAGAAAACCATACGGCATGTATCCTAGATCATTTTAATTGTTGTTTTAGGATATTAAATTCCAAATTTTAATATGGAAAAGAAAATGAATTTATTTCTAAAAAATATTTTGCAGACTTATTTTATAGCCATATAGAATCAAGTGTAATTTTTCAGCAAACCCATAGAAATAATATTACTACAGTTGTTTACAATAATGACAAAAAAAATTATAAGATGGATCACTGGTATTTTTGTTTCAAATGAAAAAAAAAACCAACACTAATACAGAAATAACAAAAATGGAATCAAATATCTACTGGGGGAAGCAGGAAAAAAAATGAAAAAGCTTGTGTACTTGAAAAGCTGTGTGTGTGTTTAGAATGGTTTAGAAGCAAATGCCTCCGGTAAACTATGAAGGAAATTAAACCAGAACACTTTGCCAGTGAAGAGGTGTGTGGAACATATATAAGCCTAGAAATGAGCCACTGCTTTTGGAAGGAGAATGTGAGTTGACACCTGATAAAAAACAAGGAGGCAGACAAGAGATGTTTTGTAAAATGCACCTTGTAAGCAGCACGCGAGATGTCTTGCAGAAGGTCAGAGCAACCCATGATGCAATAATTAATTAATACTGGTCTTTTTCTGAAGCAAGAAAGCATTAAGTGGCATTAAAAAGAACATGTGCCTTAGCTTCCATGTTCGTTAGTGACGTGGGTAGAGAAAACCATAGGAGGACCAAGAGAATAAATGGTGGGAGTGCACCCAGGAAGTGATGAAGAGCATGGTGCAATATTTACCATAAGGGTAAAGCTTGTGTATGCAGGAAACTGAGCTTTACGTTGGGCCAATCCAAGGCTGTGGAATGAACACCCACAGGAACTAAGGACCATCACAATCCTAACAACCTTCCTTCTGCATCAAGTGCAAAGCACATTTCTTTAAACTTGCCTTTTGTAACGCATTCAGACTGTACATCACTCACACACACACACACACACACACACCCCCTCACTCCCGCAGACGTTGTGCGCACACAAACTGCACAAATTTACCAAACCAAAACACTACACAATTCTCCCCTGGGGGAAAAGATGAGAGAAAGAACAAACCACATATGACAAGTTACGCACGTTGCTTGATGTGCTACTGGAAGCTGCTCAAGTACTAGTGATGAGGCTGGTATAAGAAGCTATATGGAATAGAATCTATCTTAGGGTTTCACACTCTGCCCATCACCACAATCTCTGAGCACCTTCTAAAAAGGAGTAACTAAGTTCCTTGTAGAATTAATAGAGTCTTTGGTGCTTCTTTTGGGGTAAAAGCTCTGTGTGGGGTAGGAATTTTGGTTAATTAAACTTTATTAATGTACTTTTTGTTTTTTAAGTTGATTTGTTTCAAAGTTTTTTGGGTAGAATCAGTTGTCAATGTTGTGAGAGTGTCATTCTTACGTTGAACTCACAACGCGCTACTGTGAGCACAGTTAAAGGCTTGGCTACATAGCAAGTTACTGCACGGCAAGCTGGGATGTACAGCCGCACTCTGGGACCTTCGCGGTGCTGCTGCTGTGTCCTCTTGTGACATTACTATAAAAATTGTTAACAAAGGTCCCAGACAGAGCTATTTATAGTGGCAAATTTTGTGATATGGACACCTGTCCATTGAGAACAACCAACAAGAAAGTTATAGCAACTCACCTCTCTGAAACAATGACTGCTCTGATAAATGCAAAGGGCATCTGGGAGAGAAGAAATGTATGTTCCCAAAGGGAATTGCTCAGCTTCTAAGGCGCATACACCTACATATGCTTGTGCAGGCTGGTTTCTTTTTAGAACCATCTGTAACTGCAGCATAAAATGTATTGCACTGAGCAGATCTCTGAGAAAGTTTATGGAATGTGAGGGCCTTACGTGACAAGCTTTTTCTTTTTTTAACGCAAACACCATATAACAACTTTTAAATGGCCTTCCCATGAGGATTCCACAACTGTATTTTTCATTTGTTTTGTGTATGCCAATTTTCCATGGAGAATATATTAAAAAATGTGGAGGATGTCATGAAAACCTTTAAAAAGTGGAAGTAAATCTCAGCTGGCGAAAGATGATGGATTGAGGGCTCCAGAGACTGAAGTCCTCTAATTATACACAAAATAGGCACAATGGAAGCACAAGATTCCCCACTCCCACTTGGGTAATGGGACTCTCATCTTTCATTGAAGGGACCACCACTAGAGATGTGAGGGGAATTCAGTCACCAAGTCCATTCAGCACTTGGCCTCTCTGCAGGGACTGCCAAAAAGCCAGCTAATTAGTGTCAACTGTGATGGTGTCTAGTATGGTTTGGACTCCTGCCCACGTGGAACTCGACTGACACCAACTCAATCCATATAGGGCAGCATAGTCACCTGATTTCATTAGTGTAATGCCTCCCTAACCATGTCAATATCACATGAGGAAGGGAGGATGGATTCTAATGATGATAAGATCATTCCATAACATCCAGATTGTGTTATTTTATACATTTTTGACAGCACCTTCCATTTAGAGTCTTAATCATTTGGGGTACCTAGCACTCCCATTAGGAAGTTATATTTTCTACAATACAGTGAAACCTGTTTTATGCAACCACCCCAAGGCCCAGGAAATACTTAACACAGGTGGTTTTTTTATTAGAGGGAGAAAAAAATTGTATTGAAAAATTCACAGACTTTAGGGCCAGAAAAGACAATCAAGTCTGACCTCCTGCATAATGCAGGCATTACCTAAGAATGCTTTCATGTGGTTGCCTAAGATAAAGGATGGATTGTTGGAGGCGGTATTCAGCATAGGTTTGAGATTTTATGTTTTTCTTCCCAAAGCTTGATTGACACTGCTTAACATTTTCTATTAACAGTTCTCGTTTTTAGATGAAACCACTCTGGTCATGTTCTTTCCCCTTGCATGTCCATTTCTCACGATCATGCAAGTGATTGTGTGTACTGGAATGAGTGTATGTGGGAGGCAAAGTTTCAGAGTTATATGCACAAGCACTTACAGAAACCGAATTTGCAGCTGGCGCATCCCAGTACTCATAGTGGAAGTTGTTGCATGTTCCAGCACTCAAGGAAGAGAGACAACACAAGGTGATTTACCTGGAAACTTATAACTATCCAACATGGCTCAAATTCCAGATATTTGCAAACTGTTCACAATTAAGTCTTAAAGCAAAATCATTGGGCTAGAAAGTTGCCTAGTAAATCTGAATCATAGATCTGAGGAACTAATGATCTGATTGCAGATACCATGAAAGCAGAGAGAGTCTACATTTAACAGATAACTTATTTACTGTGAACTATGCAGTCTAGCTGTTATGAACACTTGCATTCTAAACAATAGTCTTATTTGCTGACAATGTGCTCAACGACATATTAAAAAAACAGCCCCTTCCACTGTGGTCTGGTAATCTGTAATCACATTAATAGCCTGGCACTGGATATCCGAGCATTGTGAAAGTATCACGGTATTTTTTAGTTATGGCCCAGTTTAAATAGAAATGCTTTAGGTATTCATTTTTTAAAATTTACTTTGTACCAAATGGTGAACCTCAAAGGATCTAGTCAAGTGAATCCCAATCAATCCGCAAAGTCATGAGATGGGCATGCAAGAATATAGAAATAAGCACCTCATGCAGGGGTGAATACTCTCCTGCTCTGCCTGGATTTGGGAAAAAGCGGGGAAGCATGTGAGGAAAACAAACAAACAGATCTGCACACACACTATCTCTAAAGAGATGAAAGAAGACAGATCAAACCACGGAACAACAGGAAGTTATTAGGAACCCACAGAGAGAAAGGAAGAGACTCAAAGTTAATGTTAAAACTGACGCAGAAGTGTAAAAAAAATCAAGAGTATGTTCATTGGAGACTGGTGTGGAAGAGAGAGAGAGAGAGAGAGAGAGAGAGATGGATTTTGTTAGAGTATATGGCCAGAAAAAGACTAAGCCACTCAGTGTACATCATTTCACAGAAAAAAGTTGCAATGATACACAGCATAACCACACAGAGTTTCAGGACAAAAAATACCTTAAGGCTCAAAGCCAGCTACTGGCCTCACCCTAACCACAATATAGAAACTGAATCTCACCAAGAAGAGCTGAGTTTCCGTTTCTTGTTATAGTAGCATATTTGAATGTTTTAACGCTTTACCAATTGTCAATTGAATCCTCAAATAACAGGAGAGAAAGAGACCACTTCATTACAGAAAAGGCACGTGTGACATCACAGTACTGCGAAGTGACACAATTGTACTGTTGCACAAAATGATTCAGAAGGCCAGTAGCATGCACAGTCACAACATATCAGCACTGTGAAGGAGCAGAGCATTTCAGGTCTCATTAGAACGGCTCAGTTTAATAACACAGCACTTGGAAAAAGGACTGTAAGAGTAAAACAAATCAAAAAGGGATTAACTCACTTCTAATTCCAAGAATATCAGACCTGGAAGTCTGTGGGATCAGACATGAAAGGATCAGAGAGACCACCAAAAAAAGTAGTCCACAGAAATGTGCGGGTCCAGCAGCATGTAGAAGGTCAGAGAGAAGAGACATTAAGCTTTTCTGAAACCCAGGAAATTGTAATGGAATGATCTTAACACCCTGGAATCCTGAACAGTTTTCAGCAGCACCCACACTACTTGTAAGTTTGTATATTTCATTAACAAAATGCACTTATGAGGATTTCTTACAATTTATCATACCAAAGTTAAACATTCACAAACATCCATTCACCTCACAATTTAACACATCAACTACTGATAATAAAAACTCCAAGACACAAAATTAACCAAACCCTTTGCCACAAAAGCACTTCTACTGGTTAAATAGACAGGACTTGAAACATACCCAGAAAGTCAAAGGGAACCATCAATGCGTGAAAGAATAAACCTATGTTTAACAAATGCTTTCAGCAGTAAAAATGTACAGTTTGGCTCAATCCAGTACAGACACTTGTGCAGATGCACACAATCCAGTATGCAGTTCTTTCATTATGAGAACTACAAACTTATGGATATAAAGCTACTATAGGGAGGATAGACTCAACCTGCACGTGTCATAGTAAGGTGAAGTAAACTGATTTGGCCTGCTGCTAAACTGCCTTGTGGTGAGAGCCTATGTAGGTCCCATAGGCTAGATAAGGTGAAATAAGGTCAGTACTTGGTCAATAGACTTCTAGGCTTTAACACAGGCCAGGCTACAGATCTGGCAAAAAGCACTCCAAAAACCTTCATCCTTGTGTCTGTGAATAACAAGGGGGTTTATGCAGAATCCGGCTGCACTCTTAAATTGGCTACTACTAAACTACCACCTGTCCCCAACAGGAAACCATAGGAGACAGTTGAGTATTAATCAATTAAACAACAGATTGGGCCCTTCCTCTCCTCACTGTTAGCAGGGAGTGACATTGAGCAGAACTCCACAGGCAGAGTATCTGGTGGATGGAAATTTCCCTCCTTCTCCAGGGAACCATCCTCCCTGCAGCAGTTGAGCAAAGAGAGGAAGCACACGCACGCACACACACACACACACACACCCACACCCTAATCTCTATTTTCTTTCCCCCACTGCTTAACCATTTTGTAGAAAGCAGTAGCGTACATACAGAGCTGGGTCAGATTCCAGCTGATTTGAGAAACTGTTCCCCCTGCACCCAAACACAGCAAGTATAAAGGTGGGGGCGGGGAGGAAAGGAAAAAAGGCAAGATTGTCAGGAATGGAAGAGTGAGAGAATAGGTGGGAGAGAAAGCAAAAGGGAGAATGAAGGAGTAAAGAAAGTAACTGGGGAGGAGCAGAGGATTAAGGGGATGGGGAATAAGGATGAAGAGGGGGAGCAAAAGAGAACCTGAGGGAATGAGGAAGAAACACAAACCAGAGCAAAAAGGAGAACAGACCCTGGAATTAGGGCTATGAAGAGAAGGGCGAGAAGAAAATGGAGAACAATTAAAAATAGACTGGGGGAGTAGTATACAGTAGAAGGAAAGAAGAGGAGAAAATGAAGGAAACAGGTGAAAGATCATGAAGAAAATCAGATTTGCCCCTGATGTAACTGTGGATTTCACAGGTTGTGGATGGCAGTGAAGTTACACCTGAGATGAATTTAGCCAAGTTTCATCAATTAGTACTTAATAGATGTTAAGAATATAGTTGGTGAGTTCTGAGGAAGTGTGATGGCTGGTGAGGAGCAGGGAATCCATTAAATGCATCTGAAGCTCCCAGCATCAGCCCAGCAGGAGGGAAGATGATCAGCCAGTCTGGGAAGAGCCACCTGAAGAAAAATGTCTATATTCGGTAGGCAATAGTGGCAATTCTGTGATTGTGGGTGGGGCAAGGATAGACTTGCACTCTCATTTTAATCTCTATTAGAACAGCTAGTTCAGAAGTGCTGGCAACTGAATAGGCAGCATGCTTTCCTCTGTTACTTTTGGACAAAAACCACAGCGTAGTGTTAGGAAGGCCTGGGATGCTGGAGGTGATGTCCTTCTGAGGAGATTGGAGGCGGGGGGGGGGGGGGAGAGAAACACCAGCAGATTTATTGAGTCTGGTATCTTGGCTACACACCAACACCAGTAATCTTAAATATTGCGTGCAGATGTGGTCGCCCCATCTCAAAAAAGAGATATTGGAATTGGAAAAAATTCAGAAAAGTGCAACAAAAATGATTAGGGGTATGGAACAGCTTCCGTATGAGGTGCGATTAAGAAGACTGGTACTTTTCAGCTTGGAAAAGAGACGACTAAGGGGGGATATGATAGAGGTCTATAAAATCATGACGGTGTGGAGAAAGTAAATAAGGAAGTGTTATTTACTCCTTCTCATAACACAAGAACTAGGGGTCACCATATGAAAATAATAGGCAGCAGGTTTAAAACAAACAAAAAGAAGTATTTTTTCTACACAACGCACAGTCAATCTGTGGAACTCCTTGCCGGAGGATGTTGTGAAAGTCAAGACTATAACAGGGTTCAAAAGAGAACTAGATAAGTTCCTGGAGGATAGGTCCATCAATGGCTATTAGCCAGGATGGTCAGGGATGGTGTCCCTAGCCTCTGTTTGCCAGAAGCTGGGAATACGGGACAGGGAATGGATCACTTGATGATTACCTGTTCTGTTCATTCCCTCTGAGGCATGTGGCATTAGCCACTTTCAGAAGACAGGATACTGGGCTCAGTGGACCTTTGGTCTAACCTAGTATGGTCGTTCTTCTGTTCTTAACTTCATCTGTCCCCTGGAGTATTGACCAATTAACATGTTCTTCATTTCTTGCCCTAACTTTTTCTGTAGCACTTGTGTACACTGTTAACTGTGCCACTTCTGGAATGGAGTGGAATGCAGATGCTGTTTAAGTAGTGGAATGCAATTGGAGGGACTGAGCAGGTTAATTAGTTAATATTTGTAAAGCTTTTGGAGTTCCACCATGGAAGAGTTCCAGGGAAGTGCCCAGTACTATAATTTCATTCTTCCCGAAGTGTATTGCAGCATTTAAAATAGCCACAAGAGGGCACCATTAACACAGTTTTTCATGTCTAGCTATAATATACTCTATCACAGTCCATGACATATTTATCCATTTAAAGAGCTTGTGGATGATCAGTCTGTAAATAAAGATCATAGCGTTTCCCCTCCCCCCAAGTGGCAATTTTTGTACACTGTTATACTTTGCATCTTGAATCACGTTTCCCCAATATGATCACATAATCTTTGAACAAAAATTAACAAATTAAAGTGGTGAGCAATCAAAGAATAATGTTACCAAAATAGATCTAGGTTGACGAATAACTTTTTATGTAAAATTTATAAGTGTCTGTGGTCTTCTTAAATTATATTCCCCAGGATTTAGGACAAGAATACTATAAAACATGTTAAACTAAAATTGGTTGAAATTAGGCCATGCCAACTCTTTCAAACCTTATTGATTTAATATTAACAGCTTTATATATCTTGGGTTTTCTGTGTATGACATACTATTCTCTCTCATATGACCATCCCTGTGTAACAGACAAGAAATCTTAGGCTGAAGCTCATCTTGTGTCACTGGAAAGGAATTTACCCCTAGATTTGCAATAGGATCTCAAATATGAGCAAACCCCTGAGTGGTACAGTCATATTGGGTATTCTTAACATACGAATGCCTCTGACATACTCTCCACTGTGACTGCTATACAGCACAACATTGTTGCAATTTGCCAGATGATGCTTATCTGCACTTTTTTTGTAAGTTAAGAGCATTTCCAGGCCAACAAACAATGTAAAAACCCAATGAAATGCACCAACCCTGCTTACAAGAGTCCCAGAAGACCTACAGAACCAAAATACTTATTTGCTTATAGCAATATGCCACCACATGAGTAAAGCAGCTAGGGTTGTGGGTTTTAAACCCGTCTGATAGCCGTGTTTAACTGCACTGCTTAGTTAGCTGGGTAGGTTTCTGGTTCCCAAACTTTTCAGGAGCATCAGCTGGCACTCTGGGGGCAAAAATAATAAATAAATCTGAAAGCTTCACATTTTCAGGAGGTCTCTTAGAAGGAAAACCCCCCAGTGATCCATGTGCAGATATGAACCAGGTAACTATATTCAGAACTACCTATCTACACACATGCAAATAAGCTTTTCCACATGCACAGAGTGGTAACTTGAAATCTTTGCCAGAGCAATCAGGAAAGCCTGAGGAGTAATAAATGCACTGAAATCTTTTTGAAGCTTCCCACATCCATTCCAATATAACCAAACTGGCTGAAGTTTATTACATTGTTTTTTAAGACATTTAATGGATTTCACATTCAGACTGATCCATTTCCTAACTGGACATTTTCAGGTGCCCAGTAACTTACATTGTATTCTTTGTCAATAAAAGTGGAATGACCCTGAATATTTACTCTGTCTAATTTAATAGGTTGCATTCTTTTACCTAGACAGAAGCATATACTTACAGCATGGGGCAGAGCAACCCACTTTCTAGGTAAAAAAGGCCAGTGAGAGCACATCAAAAAATGTACCGTGCCATACACTGGCTCCTTATCAAATACTAGAGCTCCATCTTAGAGTAGGGCCATAGCTATTTCAGGGATTGCCTCTTTGCAACTCCGATGACACGGTGTCCTACCAAGACTTTATGGGCTGACAGATCAACAGTCAGACTCAGTGGCAGGGCACTCTTAGCATCAGGCCTTTAGCTATTAAATTCCCCCATTACTGGAGGGTAGGATGAACCCAGGACTTTCCACCTTTAAGAATACATTTCAAAACCCATCTGTTACCCTAACACAGATGGCTGCAGATTAGCCCAGCTAAATTTCTCAAGAAGAAAAACCTGAGAGTCAAAAGCACCACAATGGCAAAAGTCTGATCATAACTGTGCTTTTAAAGTCGAGGGTTTGTATATAGATATTATAGCAATGTGAAGATAGATGGCCCGATTGGCAGACACTCGTTTTGTACTTCTCTGTATGCAAATACAGGAGGAATTTTAGTGGATTGCACATCTCCCCATGCACGCCCTCGCTAAACCAACAAACCAACAATAATCCATCTTGCCCTGGATTGTCTTTGTGTTGTCACATTACACTGAGCTGAATTGCGCAGTGCCTCACCTAAGACACAGCAAATACAATGTGAGATTAAGACTGCCTTCTCTCTTCTAGGGAAACATTCCTCTGCCCAAGTTGCTCATTTGTAGCAAGTAGAGAGTCCTTTCCACAGAGCCATCCAACAGCAAGACTTGTTCTGACATATATGATTTCTAGTGAACCTGGTGACATGCTGTCCTGTCAGAAAACACTTCAACAAAGAGCAGTTCTGTTTAAAAAGTAAAGGATTTAGACTACATAACATCTATTTATTAATATCTTCAGAATGTTAGGAGCTGGCCAGAGAAAGAAACAGTCCCTGGCAAGGAGCTTACCGTCTGGCTAGGACAGTAAAATATAGTGTAGAAAAAACAATGCATCTAGTAATCAGAAAGGAGCCCAACAAGCCAGGGCCCATTATAAGAAAGCAAATACATCTTTATAACAGGTCCATGCTTATCCTGTTACTCGTGTACTTTTGCCCTATTGCTCAGTTTCAAGAGAGAAAGTGCTTACACGTTTGCAATGTAAAAGTATTCAGAGGTTTCTCCATGGACAGAGTGTTATAATTAACACTAGTAATTGTATTTCTGGAGAGGCAAAGAGACCCAGGTCTAAGCTCTTAAAGGAAATGCTCCTGCATACAGTCAAGGACTACGTGCTACTCTCTCAAGCCAGCAGCGACCTAAATTCAAACATTTTCCATAATATTTGAATAATGTCCCACTGATTAACTCATTTCCTCAATGTTTTTCTGACCTTCCTTTCACTAAGCCATAAAACATACACCCCAGGCCTTATTAGGTGAAACTACATAATCCCTACCCTCAGAAGTGAACGCTCCCTACGTTGCAGCCCTCAAGTTTCAAGATCTTTACTAACTTCCTCCCTATAAAACACACATTTTAGACACCATCCTTGAAATCACAAAGCTGTTGGTCTTCCCCTTCACTACCACCCACTGGATTTCAAAACATCCTTTGGTTTCCTTTAAGTAAACTAGAATTGAACTGGGTCTTTTGCCAGCAGTAGGAGGAAAGCATGTGCTTTACAAGGTCACGTTGCAACGTGTATAATTCTCAGACCTGGGAAAAGCAGCAATATATATCTGCCCATCCCCTCCCTTGTGTACCTAGGGTGATTATATGACAGGAAATTTAACATTTTGACTGGCAGACTGGAGGCTGGCAGACAGAAGTAGTGCCTGATTCTCCCCTGATTGACACCAGAGTAAGTGAGAAGCCAATTGAGTTAGACTGGTTTGGAAAGAAAGTGAAGGGAGAATCAGGACCGTAGTTTGTTCTTGGGGTTTTTTTTTCCCCCAAAAGAGAGTTATCTGCTGTACATCAAAAGGCAGACTCACCGCAGCGATCCCTAATGACCAGGTTCCGGCCTTCTTTCAGGTGTATTGTCAGTAGGTAAGCAAAGGAGCTTGATAAGCTGCTCAAACAGTCATTTCCTTCCTCAAGAGGCTGTGGCAAGGCAAAGAAGCCAGTCATCAGTTTCACCATCTATACAGCTCAGCTCACACACAAAAACATGCTTTCTATTTCTGGAGTGACTTGAAATTCACAGGCCTCATTTCCTCTCCTTATGCAAGAGGAATACTGGTTACGCATGTCTTGGCACATGCGCACGCACTCACACACAAGCCAACTTTCAAAGGCTTTGTTTTAAAGCCTGTGTCAGAATTACCTATTTTCTTCATTTTAATCATAAATATTGCTGGTCGGGAATTTCCAACAAGACAGAGCTTTGTTGGAAAACGCTGATTCGGCTAACCTGAAAATTATTTTCCAGAAACATCTTGAGTTTGATGAACTTTTATCAAATCACAGGCAGAGTTCCAAAAGAAACCTGTCTGGTTTCCCGGCAGCCTGCTTAAGACTTTGGGGCTTCTAGTGTCCACAGCTCCAAAGCAGCCCTGCCATGCAGGCTGCCTCAGCAGCAGACCAATTATTTATTGTCAATTTCAGACAGCAGCTGCCTTGGTCTGGAAGCATAATTCATTTTGAAACAACATGTTTCTGAGCTTCTGAAGCCAAATCCTTTTGGAATTTCTGGTCTGCAGGAAATTTCGAAATACTGAAAATTCCTATGAACTAGAAATCCCGAATTGCAGCCAGCTTTAGTAGTAATTATAACAAACACATAATGCAAATAATGGTAACCAGAACAACATCACAGACATGCACAAGAGATAGAAAAGGGGTAATATAAAGGATGGGCCATAAGCGAGAATGACAAATAATACTGTAGATATGCATTGTACGCTGGTTATGTCCATATTGAGATTTCCAAGTCAGAGTAACATAAAATTATGTTCTTTTCCTCCTACTTTCTTGTACTTTTTACATTCATCTCCACTCAGATATGTTCATTGCCAATATATAACATTTCTCTGGACATGTTATTTAGATTAAGGTATCTAATATTTTACAGTCTTTCCCTATGTATTTGTGCAGCATTTATCACAATGGGGCCCTGATCTTGGTTGGGAACTCTAGATGTTGCCATAATATAAACCATCATCATCATCCCGACTGTATCTTCAGATAAAACATCTGATTTATATCACCATTATGGAGGAAGATAATGAAGTTCAGGATGTTAATGGTAAAAGTCCCAGAGTTGAATCCAAATTTTGCAAATACACATTGCGCCCACTGAGCGTGTGTGTACGTTAACAATGCCTTTTTAACATGGCCAGCATGTGTCATAACCCGGTTTGCTTTAGACTGCCTGGAGGATGATGAAAGGTGAACTCAATAGTAAAAGCTTGAGCCCAAATAAACATTGCAATGGCTCTACCCCCATATTCAAATAATATCCCTCAGTCCCAAAATCCACTCCAAGTTTTTCCTACATCTTCCAAGTAGTTGAATACATACCCTGGTGCTTTTTGCAGCACATTTCTCCAAAACAAACAATTTGTTAGGACCAGATTTTTCTCTAAGCAATACAGTTGGAAGGCTCTTTTGTATCCAACCCTTTCTTTTGAAAAGTATTTGAAAAATGTGGCAGCTTGTACGTGAAATCTCATTTGAAAATGATGTTGTTTTCTAGAGTACCTCAGTTCTTTTGACATGTGATTGTCTCACACCACTTCACCCTCCCCTTCCCACACACCAAAAAAAAAACAAAACAAAATATTTTAAGGAAGTTGAAGATTCAGATGTACAGTATTCCCTTTATCTGTAAGGAGCTGAACCCAAATCTAAATTTAACCCCCATTTTCCCAGATAGTCTGCTCAGGATTCAAAACATTTCAAACCCATAAACTTACTATTTGTTCATCAAAAAGTTGAGAGGACATTGAAGATTCCAGATCTATCCCTTCACATGGATGCTGTTAAAAACAAAAATGTAAAAGATGATCAAATAAGCAAAAGAAATATCGGGATTCCCCTCACCTACCACAACAAATATTCTCAGGTCTTAATACTCCATGCAATATGAATCAAACATATAGATGCCCTTAAAACTAAACAGCTCTCTGCCTTTTCAGATGTGGGAGGGGGCAGGCAGTAAACCAAAAATCTAAACAACTATGCGTGCTTAAATGTAGCATTAAAAACAGTTGATAAATTAGTGCTTCTGTGGAAGTGACTGTAAAATACATCTTCATTGGCATGGAGGCAGGGTTTGGAAAGGTGAGCCAGTTTCAAGTGTGAGGCTCATAGTACAGATATCCTTTGCCACAAAACATTCATTTGGGCCCCGAACATGGGAAGGGCTGAATACTCCTAACTTCCTATCGGTGCCAGTTGGAGATGAAGACACTCAGACACTTGAAAGACTCACTGTGTACTGCTCTCCCATTTTACCACAAACTCTGCTTAGAAGACCTCATCTACACATAAAAGTTGTACCACTTTAGCGATACTGGTATAGTTAGCTATACTGGTATAGTTAAAGTGGTACAACCCTTCTAATATGAACCCAGTTATACGGGTATAAATGTATTTATACCAGCATAGCTTATTCACAAGTAAGAAGGAGTATGAACTATGCTAATACAAGATACCTTTACCCTGGTACAACTGCATCCACACTAGCGGCTGTATCAGAATAGCTATAATTGACAGACTTGCATTGGCACTAGTTGGGTGTGGATCAGGCCTAACACAAACACGTCACATGGTATATTGCTATCTTCACTCTCTAGTGGCTGGTCCACACAGAAAAGAAGAGCCTTCTAGTTCTTCCAGCTATTGGAATTAGCTCTTCTGCTCAAATGGTAGAGGCCCATGCTTTCAGTAATGAAGATTCCTGGTTCAAACCCTGCTGATGACTGTGTGGACGAGGGGTAGAGACTGAGAAATTGTTACACTTCCACCAATTTAGTGAATTCCCACTCTGCATTCCAACACTGTCCTAGCGATGCTATACTTATGGATGACAAGATATTTTTTGTCACTGTCCCAATTCCAGGTGCTTAAAAAAAAAAAGCAGGAGCAACAGCATACTAGAGATAAGGGGAAGGGAAACAACACTTCAGGTTGAAATTTCTAACTCACCTTCTCAATCCAAAGGCATAGTTTTTTAATGGGGAAATCTTTGTAATATCTCACTGTGTATTTTAGTTTGGAGATCTCTAAGCTTGGGGAGGGAGAAAGAAGAAATCAAACTAAAATCTTAGAAATTCAAATAATGCCGCCATTTAAATTTTAAAACTTCAAACTTGGCATGTGATGTACATAACTCTTCAATCTTTAACTTGGTAAAACATGTTTCCCTCATGAATGAGACAACGGTGGTCAAGGAGATGGGGGGGGAAAAAGAAAACACGTTCTGCGCCATTTTCTTTTATGATTGAATAAAATGCGGTCTGGTCCTTCTGCGCAGATGGGAAAAGAGGTGGCATGGAGGGAAGGACAGGGTGCAACCTCTGCAGCCAAAGCTTGACTCCTCCAAACCCTAGAGTTTGCATCTGCAAGTGTTTAATGGGTAAGTCAACACTGCACAAATCTTACGACCGCGTGTAGAGCGCTTACCTGTGCTTGGGGGTGTGCAGTGTATAAATAGCACCTTAGAGTACGTACCTTATACAGCTCTACACACATCCAAGCAGTGCATCCCCCGTCTACACTGCTGTTTTTAGCAGTGTAGCATCCCGCTGCCTGTCTGCCACCAGAACCTTTTCCAGGCTCCGGCAGCAGGGAAAGCCCCTGGCAGGGGGTAGGCAGAGGGGAAAGGCTCCATGGGTGGGCAGCTGCTCAGCCTTTCTCCACTGCAAGAAAAGACTCCCACAGCTGGGAAAGGCTCTAGCAGAGGGGAGGTAGTGGGAAGAGGTGCTGGCAGCTCCCTGCTTATGGTGCCTCTACCCTGCTGCCTCCTCCCTGCCAGAGACTTTCCCAGCGGTCACATGTAGCTACATATTGCAATGTGGATGCAGCCTGCTTTCACTGAGGCAGGTAGCGACATGTACCTTACATGCCGCCGCCAGTGGTGTGCCGTGTAAACACACCTTAGGAGTACTCCATGCAGGGGCGCTGGAACCCGGGGGGAGGGGGGGGGCACGGGTCCATGGCCCCATCACTTTTTACCACCCATAAGGAAAAGTGATGGGGTGAGGAGAGCGGGGCCTTGGGGGAAAAGGCAGTGCTGGGGCAAGGGCTTGGGGAGAAGGGCCTCAGGGGAAGGGGCAGTATGGCGGAGGGGCCATAGTTCAGGCACCAGTGGGCCCCCCACACACACACACTTTTAGCAGGCTTCCGCTGCTTCTGACTTCATACATTGAGCCATGGATAGGCTATTTGTAGGGGTAAAAGTGGACATCTGGGTCAGGATACCCCAGATAACACTATGGCCACTGGTACAGGTCCCTGCTCAGATTTCTTCTGCTCTTAGGAGGCATAACATAGAGGGCAGCTGTACTGGTTTCATACAGGATGATCACATTGGTCAGAATTTCAGCATAGATTAATGCTAAGAAGGATGATATCCCTCTCCTAAACACACCACACACACACACACACAAACGACCCAGAATTCTCTCTCTCTCTCGCTCACTCACTCACACACAGCCCAGAAATCAGTTTTCAAGTGCTGTCATCATTATTTATTATTTGCATGTTGATGGAGCATAGAGGCACGATCAGGGCCCTGTTGTGTTAAGCACTGTACAAACATAATAAAAAGACTAGCTCCTGCCCCAGGCACCTTTCAGTCATACAGACATTAATACTCTGAATAAATGCAAATGTATTTATACTTCAAAACTTAAATCACTTCAGTTTTCTTTTTTAATTTTCAAAAAATAAATTGCATTGAAAAAACTACATTAATGCCACATTACAACTGACATTTTATCTGCATGATAGGCAGGAAATTTAAAGTTATGGTTCCCACTATAACCATAACTTGGCCACATTGCAAACACATATTAAACTCAGCAAAATTATCATCAGATAATGCAACATAAGAGACTCTCTACACGAAACGGCTGAGTTACAGTTGCTTGGGGACCTTTAATTTTGAATTTTCTGACTAGCGTGCGTAAAATCTCAATTGTGTTGCCTTAAACAGAGTATTTCTAGCAGTCTGAGGCTTTTAAGGAATTTCTGTCAAGTACCATCAACTGTACTGATAATAGTCTGGCTCTACATCTTTGCTATAAACTGCATAAATGGAAGAGCAAAGAACATTGCAGAAAAGTGAAATGAAAAATATTTGTCTCTTTGCTACCTGCATACCATTTATGATAAACCACTTACCCCAAAAATTATTAAGTCAACCTTTATTTTTTCCTCGTACATTTTGCATCCTATCTTTGGAACAAAGTTATAGTTTTCAGATAATGAAACTAGTTATAATTTGGTTTCCATATAGTCCTATTATTCTAGTAAATCTAATTTCACTGAGACTCTTGAATATGCATGCCTAAAAACATGGCATTGACTCCTTGGTGTTATACAACAACAATGCAGCTAAGTTAGTTTTTGCAATTAAAATTGAGCAACATCAATATTTAGTCTTTTTTTCCAAAATGGAAATTTTTTTATTATATATAAAGAGGTTAACAGAAATGGGGAAAAGTCATGAAAATTTTCATATTTACATTTTTGGTCCAAATTTCATTTGGTCAGAATGTCCCAATAGGAGATATGCAATAGGAGATATGCAAACCCTGATTCTGATCTGATCAATAGTGAAGCCAGGAGCAACTTCTTTGAAGTCAATGGAGTTACACTGAGGTAAGAGAGACTCAGGTTCACAGCTTGGAGAATTCATTTTTTTTTTTATTTTTTAAGGATTTAGACTGAAAGTGCAAAATGAGAAGAGATACATAGGGAGCCAAATCTGGATCAGAGAAAACTTCTGTTAAATCAGGTGCTCAAGGTCACAAGGAGAATTTTGCCCAAATAAGGTTTGCAGAATTTGACCTCCCAGGCCTGCTGATGGGGGGGGGGCAAAGGGGGCAATTACCCTGGGGCCCAGAATTGCTGTCGGTGGGCCTGTGACCTCCTATACTTGAACTGTAAAATCAGCATCATTCACATAGCTAATGTTTCTTAGTCATTCACCTTATAAACCAGAATATAAAGCGCTGTCCAATTCCTGCTCAAATGTAGGAAGAGATTTTCCCTCTATCATTGTTATTTGTATTCTGGTAGTATCCAGAGGCCCTAATCAGGATTGAAGTCCTACTGTGCTTGTTGCTGTAGAGACACACAGCAAGACAGTCCCTATCCCCAAAGAGCTTACACTCTCCATCTTCTCTGACCTTATCTGGAGGGACAGTTGAGATACAAGCAGGCAATGGGATAGGACCCAGGTCGTTAGTGACCTACTGTGAAGTTGTTACTAGTTATGACTTGGTGGTCTTAGTCCATTTACCATGCCAAAGTATCCATGTCTCAAAAGAAACCCCAACAACTGCATTAATTGGCACCCTTGTGGGTGTCTCAGCAGAGAGGCCAGTGATTAAATGGGTTATTAAACTCAAGCTTCTCTTTCATCCTTAGAGGTCATCCCTCCAAATCAGAATTGAGGGACACTGGTGTGTGCAGGAAGGCTACACGGCTGCTGCTGCTTGTGATATACCTGTTCCGTGGATAAACTGGCCTTCCATCTTTAGGGTTGTCAAACTGCCACCCTTCTCAAGTGTATAATGAGTATAACGACATTTCAGCGGGCACCTAATAAATGTGATCACTCATCAAAGCCTATCCTCCTTGCATTAGGCCAAATTCTGCTGTCATTTAAACTGGTGTAAATCCAGAGTCACTCCACTGCAGTCCCTGAAATTACTACAATGGAGTGAATGACAGCAGGATGAAGCCCAGTATTTTGTTTCATTTACCATTTTAAATAAGCTAACAAAATAAGACACACAGAGGAAACACTTCTGTGATCCATTCACTGGTAAATATTGGGTGCCCAAAATGCAAGGATAAAAATATTCATTATATATTATGGAAAACTTAAAAAGGCACTTTAGCCAGGCTGTAGGCACTACTGACATTTATTTAAAAGGGTAAGACATAACACACAGAACCACCACCAGATAGCGACAATAGATGGCTAGCCCCCAAGCAAAAGAAAATTCACACCGAAGAATCATCCATTCTCCCCCAAATATCATCTCTCTAGCAACACTTCAGTTTTCAAAAGACCTAGAGAAAAGAGGAGCCTTGCAAGGTCTTCTGAAGGTCACCAACACAGGGCAGCAAATTCCAAAGCAGGGGGGTACTCAGAGAATGCTTTTCTAGCAGCTCCTTTTCTCTTTGATCATAGTAAGAGATACATAATTTTATAGACTGGGTGCCTTTTTTCTTTTTTTGCAGCAACTCTGAAATGCCTGAATGAGTGGGGTTGAGGCAAGACCCCGCGTGCCCTGACCCCATTCCCCGGCAGAAGCACCGGGCAGGGGGGTCAGAGCAGGTGGGGGCACCCATTTTTCTGGGGGCCCCAACTGGCTGGGGCTCCTGAGCATGCTCCCTTGACCCAGTGGCAGGTGGGCGAGCAAGTGGGTGACCCATCAGCAACAGAAGAATGCTCAAAAAAGGTAGACCTGCCCTTGGGGAGTCAGGCCCGGTGCAGGGTGGTGGGAGGGAGCCGTTGCTGCTGGAGAGCAGCGTCTCTTCTCAGAGCTGGGTGAGCGCCTGGGGCCCTGGGGAGCCCCTGCCCAGAGTGTCCATCGCCCCTTGCAAGGAAGCCTGGAGGGGTGGGTGGGAGGCAGCCCCAAACCCTCCTCCTGCCCCCCCCATCATTTCCCACCCACCAAAAGTCAGGGCCCACCCAAGTGTCCCGTCCTGGCTATGCCACTGGGCCACCCACCCCAAAACAGGGAGAGGACAGCCCCCTCAGTCCAGTTCTGGGGAGGAACCCTCCCCCATGCTCCCAGGGATCCTGCACTTGGTTCTGGGCCCCACAGAAATATACTGACAAACCGGGGAAAATTCAGAGAAGACCACACGACAGCACCAGGGGATGGTAGGGCTGATTTATGGTGAGAACTGCATCACAGCATCTGATCCAAAGACTGGGGTAGTCAAAGACTTTGGCTTTGGATCAGACCCTCGCTTTCTGTTTGTGTGAGGCCCGATTTTTTCTGGGTGTCAATGGCCCCTGATAGAAAAAAAGATTCCCCACCCCTGTTTTAGAGCATAAGAATAGGGCTGGCCTTAGGGAAAATGGCACCCTGGGCAAGCTTTTATTTTGGTGCCCCCCCATCAATCCTGGCCCCTTGGTCTCCCTGGGATTCCCCCCCACCCCATCGCCTCTGGGCCCCACTGCCTCCCCCAGTGTTTAATTTGAAATGAAAAAGAGATGCCAGAGCTCAGCCCTGGCACAAATTAATCACTGGCAGGGCAGCCTGATATTGGCGGGTACTAGCCGGGCACCCAGCTCTGAAGGCAACACCACCGCCAGCAGTGGCGGCATATAATAAGTGTGGCGTGGTATATGGTATATTGCCACCCTTCTGCGCCACTGCTGTGACTTGTGGTGCCTGATGCTCAGCATGTGCCTCAAGGCAGGCTTTGCACCATCACACTGGGGTTGCATCTTACCAGATCCCGTGGCCCTGTTGCAGCCCTCTGGCCACTCCTGGCTCACCCGGAGCACCATTTCAGATTTTGGGGTTCCTTCCCCACTCTGAACTCTAGGGTACAGATGTGGGGACCTGCATGAAAGACCCCCTAAGCTTATTCTTACCAGCTTAGGTTAAAAACTTCCTCAAGGTACAGACTTTGCTTTGTCTTTGAACCCTATGCTGCCACCACCAAGCGTGTTAAACAAAGAACAGAAAAGAGCCTACTTGGAGACGTCTTCCCCCAAAAATATCCCCCCCAAGCCCTACACCCCCTTTCCTGGGGAAGGCTTGATAAAAATCCTCACCAATTTGTACAGGTGAACACAGACCCAAACCCTTGGATCTTAAGAAAAATGAAAAAGCAATCAGGTTCTTAAAAGAAGACTTTTCTTTAAAGAAAAGGTAAAAGAATCACCTCTGTAAAATCAGGATGGTAAATACCTTACAGGGTAATCAGATTCAAAATGTAGAGAATCCCTCTAGGCAAAACCTTAAGTTACAAAAAGACACAAAAACTGGAATATACATTCCATTCAGCACAGCTATTTTACCAGCCATTAAACAAAAGAAATATAACGCATTTCTAGCTAGATTACTTACTAACTTTTTACAGGAGTTCTGAGTTGCATTTCTGATCTGTTCCCAGCAAAAGCATCACACAGACAGACAGACCGACCCTTTGTTTCCTCCCCCCCCCCCGCTCCCTAGCTTTGAAAGTATCTTCTCTCCTCATTGGTCATTTTGGTCAGGTGCCAGCGAGGTTATCTTAGCTTCTTAACCCTTTACAGGTGAAAGGGTTTTGCCTCTGGCCAGGAGGGATTTTATAGTTCTGTATACAGAAAGGTGATTACCCTTCCCTTTATATTTATGACAGGGGGGCTCGGAGGAAACTTTAGCCATGATTCCATGGACTACTTGGGCACCTGAAAACTCTAGGGTTTTTGCCGATAATAATTTAGGAATTAGCTGACAGGAGCACTGTATTTAATTGTTATATAAAGAAAAAATATATATATACAAACTCCAATTAAAGCCATGTTTAAAGTTTATATGTAAATTTAGAACAAAAAGGAGATAATACAGCAAGTTATTCCCAATCCCAAACCTTGAGGTATCAGTTCTAGAGCTTTAACACAGATATCAGAAACACAAGTTTGATACTTTGTACACTATCTTTAGTACAGATAAACAAACATTAATAAAATCTGCTTACTTTCTCTAACAGACACACTCCGTATTATTCCCATTATCTACTCTATTTTAGTCAATTGTCTTAAACTAAAAACATAATTTTAACATATGTGATTAAGTTTTTTTCTTGTTTATGAAGAAAGGGAATTTATTTTTCTAAATTATTTTGGCATTTATGTTTACTGATCACAATCATGTATGTGACTCACATAATTGCTATTGGTATCATAGTTGGAACTACATTTATTTTCATGCAAATTTTAAGTTATTTTACAGATAGAACTAAAAATACATTTGAAAATAAGTGACCTTCATCTGCCCAGTGTCTAAAGTTATGTGTTAGCTAATGGACTTTTAAACTGGCACTGCTAAAGTTAGTACAAGCTAAAGTTACATTGTAGGAAAATATTATTATTTGATTGTCATTATTTAAAGTAGTACAAAGTACAATATGATAATAAAAGTAATAATGATAATTACTCCAGCCAGGACAGGTTAGGCATTTTAGAACTCACTATTCAATTAGAACAGTAAATATATCCCTCATATATATCAGAAGTCATTACAACTTTATAGTGCAATTATAAAATGTCTTGGTTATACCATTTCCCCAACTTCTCTAATGTAAACCACCCCTAAATTGTGATATCTACATCAGGGAAAAATCAGGGATTTTGTCACTATTTGGGATTGTGGGACTGGATGTTTCGGCTAGAATGAACAGCAGTGAAACAGCTAACGATATAGTTATTTACAATAAATGGAGTAGTTCTCATCTCTCCAAGTTATCGTTTAACGGACAGATTTCAGGAACACAGCACTGCATTGGTTTAGTACTTGTCTTACACTTGGAAACTTATCTCTGCAACCATAAGGGACAGATTTTTTTGTTTGTTTGTTTTAAATTGAAAGCTTAAGTTCTGGAGAACATTTCTGTGGCCTGGGTTGGATTCTGTGGCTGCAGAACATTTAGCGCCCTGGCAATGGACAGGGAACAGCCCTAAGGAACTGTCACAATGTCAGCTACAATGATTTTTAACTGTAAGCTTGGCAACCATTTGGATGGGGGCTAAACCACATTCTAGACTAAACCAGTAACTAGACGAGGTCACTACCAAGGCTAGAGCAGTAGACCAGATTCACTCCCGGGGACAATGGGATTCACTCCCGGGTACAAGGCCCCAAGAGTAGGAAACACCAGAAAGGGGCAAGTGGGATGGCAGGAGGAACAGCTTTTTCTGTAGATGAATCCCTCCTGGTATATAGGATACTTGAGGGCAGGGGTTCATTGAGGTGTGTTTTACACTTTCTGCATCAGCTTGTGTGAATACGGCCCCCACTTTTGAAACATGAGCCACTACACTAAACATCTGTTTAGCAAGATACGGGTATGGCCCAGGTTTCTTCGCTCTATTTGAATCTCACTGTAGACAGCAAATACCACTTTGACTCAAAAGAAAATGGAGCTTAAATGGTGCAGGAGGACAGCAATGGAACAGGTCAGTAAGTAGTATTAATGACACATATTGTAAAGACACACACACATAGGCAAGTGGTGATGCTAGTCAGGACTGAATAACCCTGGCAGAGATACACTGACAAAGTTCACATGCCTCCTGCAGTCAGTGGTAGTCTCTCATTTCCATGAGTATTAAATGGGAGTGTTAGAAAACCCTTTTGTCTGTGCTTTTAACCAGATTGATCATCCTGTAATGAAAACTTGAATGAAATTCCTGAGCAGAATCCAACAAGTTCACTGTACGCCATCGAGTTATTTCAGTTAGCTCATATTTCAGGCAGAGTTTACCTTGCTCTCCCTCCCACTCTACTATTCAATCTGGTTTGGGTGGGTCTTTGCTATCTGATGAAACCAGTATATTATGATAACAAAGAAAGTATTACACCAAATGTTTCAGAGAGCAACATATTTTGAAGGTCAGAAGCCTTCAAACACTTTTGAATCAAGGGATCATTCTTTTGAGAACCTTCAAAAATTTGCCTTTAAAAGTATCCTGCACTTGCCAAAGCCAGATGCTAGAACAATGTTCCAATGTGGCATTTAGAACTTTCCAGTATATGAAAGGGAAAATTTGGAATAGGATTTATTCTCAAGTTATATACGTTAATTTTTACTGACCTAAAAATTTATTTTTAGCCTTTCTTCATCCCTTCATAACCAACCCAGATAAAGGACAGAATGCAAACTCTGACATGGTTACTTACCCTGGCTTATCCAAAAGCCCCTTACCTCAGTCATTTCTTCTGTCAGATCACCACTCAGGCGAGCTCTCTGAAGCAATGCTAAGAGGTCAATGCTGGATTTCCGCCTGGGTTCTGATCCACACATGACTTCCGTTTCTGTTTCAGTTATGTTGATCTCCGTATGCACAGCCTCCTGCTGTCTCCATTGCAGGTCCTCTCCTGCCCGTTTCAAAGAAGTGCTGCTGCTCTTGAGAGACATGACCGAGCTGGAAAGAGTGCTGGGGATAAAGGTGGACAGGGCCTGGGAACCTGAATAAGTAGTTTCTTCACCTGTGAAAGACTCACTCTCCAGTATGTCGGGCACAGATACGCTGAGGCGTCGGTCCAAGGAATGCCTTTGCCTTCTAGCCACCATTTTTCTAGAGCTTTTCTTTATCATCTTTATGTTGAAGTTTTGTAACAAAGGCCTGGTTTTCTGTTTCAGGGATCCCCAGACAGAGGATCTATCCAAATCCATAGCTGCAACAGGGATGTCACCAGCTCCTTGGCATTGTTGGTTTTGAATGGACTTCAGTAATTCATAAGGTCACTAAAAAGAATGTGAGAAGAATAAAAGCCAAATCGTTAAAGTGAACAGCAGTTCTGGATTATGACTCATGATGTCTCACCCACAGACCTTCAGTCCATTTCTAACAAGTAAGAGGAAAGCATACTGTGTTATTAGAAGGGAATGAGCAGTAGAAAGTGTGCCCTATACTAAGGAATGATGGTTAAGATTATGTGAGGCCCATTTCCTTTAGGATCATCAGAAGTGGGCCATTTCCACTCTTTCCCCTTTCTGAAACCTGATATTGTGGGTTATCAAACTTTATGAATTAAAATATTCAACTTGACAACTGCTAGAGTTACTAGGAGTCCTTGTGGCACCTTAGAGACTAACAAATTTATTTGGGCATAAGCTTTTGTGGGCTAAAACCCACTTCATCAGATGCATGGAGTGAACAACACAGAAAGCAGTATAAATATTACAGCACATGAAAAGATGGGAGTTGCCTACCAAGTGGGGGGGGGTCAGTGCTAACAAGACCAATGCAATCAAGGTGGACGTTGCCCATTTTCAACAGTTGACAAGAAGGTGCGAGTATCCGCAGAGGGGAAAATTACTTTTTGTAGTGACCCATCCACTCCCAGTCTTTATTCAGGCCTAATTTAATGGTGTCCCATTTGCAAATTAATTCCAGTTCTGCAATTTCTCACTGGAGTCTGTTTTTGAAGGTTTTTTTGTTGAAGAATTTGCCACTTTTAAGTCTGTTATTGAGTGTCCAGAGAGATTGAAGTGTTCTCCTACTGGTTTTTTAAAATGTTGCAATTCTTGATGTCTGATTTGTGTCCATTTATTCTTTTGCATAGAGACTGTCCGGTTTGGCCAACATACATGGCAGAGGGGTATTCCTGGCACATGATGGCATATATCACATTGGTAGATGTGCAGGTGAACGAGCCCCTGATGGTCATCCTTCAGGATAGGTTGCAGATCCTTGATGCACTGGAAAGCAGATAGTATACCCCTGGTCGGGGTTCTAGGGGTGTGTCTGTGTAGATTTGTTCCTATGCTTCTTCAGGGAGTTTCTTGAGTAGATGATGTAGTTTCTTTTGGTAGCCCTCAGTGGGATCAGGCTGTAGAATGTGGTGTCAGGCTGCTAGGCAACTCTCTCTGGTTCATATTCCGACCTATTCATGCTGACTACAGCACCTCCTTGGTCAGCCTTCTTTATTATAATGTCAGAGTTGTTTGAGGCAATACCCACCTGCTGAAGTGAGGAAACAGACTGAAAGAGCCAGAAGAGTACCCAGAAGTCACCTACTATAGGACAGGCCCAACAAAGAAAATAACAGAATGCCACTAGCCGTCACCTACAGGCCCAACTAAAACCTCTCTAGCGCATCAGAGATCTACAACTTATCCTGAAGGATGATCCCAAACCTGAAGGAGAACACTTCAATCTCCCTGGACACTGAATAACTGACTTAAAAGTGGCAAATTCTTCAACAACAAAAAATTTCAAAAACAGACTCCAACAAGAACTGCAGAACTGGAATTAATTTGCAAATGGGACACCATCAAATTAGGCCTGAATAAAGACTGGGAGTGGATGGGTCACTACAAAAAGTAATTTTCCCCTCTGCAGATACTCACATCTTCTTGTCAACTGTTGGAAATGGGTGATGTCCACCTTGATTGCATTGGCCTCGTTAGCACAAAAGTAATTTTCCTCCTTTGATATTCACCCCTTCTTGTCAGCTGTTGAGAATAGGCCACTTCCACCTTAATTGAATTTGCCTCGTTAGCACTGACCCCTCACTTGGTAAGACAACTCCCATCTTTTCATGTGCTGTAATATTTACACTGCTTTCTGTTTTGTTCACTCCATGCATCTGATAAAGTGGGTTTTAGCCCACAAAAGCTTATGCCCAAATAAATTTGTTAGTCTCTGAGGTGCCACAAGGCTTCCTCAGTTGTTTTGCTGATACAGACTAACACGGTGACCACTCTGAAACCAGAGGTACTGTAATCTGGAAGAGTGATTGGCTTAGTAAATATTGTAAACAAAGATTTGACGCATGGTAACGTTTTCATGAGAAAAAAAACTGCAATGCAATGCTTCTGTGCACACTTTCCTGCCTGAAAGAACATAAGCAATGCCATACTGGGTCAAACCAATGGTCTATCTAGCCCAGTATCCTGACTCTGACAGTGGCCAGTACCAAAGCTTCAGGGGTAGTGTACAGAACAGGGTAGTTGGAATGATCTATCCCTGTCTTCTCCTCCAGGCTTCAACATTTGTTTCCTATCTTTTAAGCAGTTAATGATCCATGAGAGGATCTTCCCTTTTATCCCACGACTACTTAGTTTCCTTAAGAGCCTTTGGTGAAGGACCTTGTCAAAGGCTTTCCGGAAAGCCAAGTACTCTATATTGACTGGATCACTCTTATCCACATGCTTGTTGACACCGTAAAAGAATTCTCACAGATTGGTAAAGCATGATTTTCCTTTACAAAAGCCATGTTGACTCTTCCCCAACAAATCATGTTTATCTATGTCTGGTAATTCTGTTCTTTACATTTGTTTCTACCAATTTTCCCAGTACTGAAGTTAAGTTTACCTGCCTGTAATTGCCATGATCACCCATGGAGCCCTTTTTAAAATTGGTGTTACATTAGCTAGCTTCCAGTCATCTGGTACAGACGTTTGTTTGTACAATAGGATACATACTACAGGTAGTAGTTTTGCAATTTCATATTTGAGTTCCTTCAGAACTTGTGAGTGAATACCATCTGGTCCTGATGACTTATTCCTGTCTAATGTATCAATTTGTTCTAAAACCTTTTCTACTGACACTTCAGCATGGGGCAGTACTTTAGATATGTTGGCCAAAAAGGATAGGATGTGCAGGAGATAGCTCTGTGGAGAGTATCTAAAACTTTCAGCAAATTCTTGGGCATCCCAGTATACCAACTCATAAACAGAACACTGAGGACTGCCACTCATCAGTCAAGGTGGAATGAACAGTGATGGCTCAAGGCAACACCCAAGAATCTAGTAATCCAGGCTTCAATTGATGCACAGCTAATAACATTCTCTGCACTGATTATTGTCCCTAGATTCCCTGCACTCATTATTGTCCCTGGAAGTCCCTCCCTCCCCACAGAAACACACCATTACATGTCAGAATTATTCTTTGGAGGAGACCACTTTGAAAGTTTGGCACAGCAAGAGCTATAAATCCAAGGTGCCTGTAGGCAAGAAGAGCATGAATTTGTAGAATACCATCTGAATTAGATTAAAGAGACATACTTTAATCTACACACACACACACACACACACACACAGAGTAAAACTTGTTCGAACACTTATCCCGCAGCCATAGATCCTGCAGACCCTTTTTCATGCATGTAGTACATATTCCTCCATCACGATGGAGAGGTGGTGGGGCCAAATCTGAGTGATTGCCACTTGTGACCCCGTGCACCAGATCACGAGGCCCAGAGCGAGGAGTCAGGCCTAGCCCTGTAGGACAGGAGCTGTTGTTGCACGGTGAGTGTGAGGCAGGCTTGCTCTCCATCACCACTTCCTAGTATAATGCATCCGCTGAATCAGGAGGCCCCTGAAATAGCCCCATTGATATCAGAGAGACTAGTCACATCAGAAATACTTTTTAATTTCATTTAGAATGGCCAAAACCAGACCCTCTGAGAGGTCTAAGGGAGGAAGACATTTTAATAGACTTCAGCACAGTTGTGAGGTAGAACACAATTAGTTTGGCCATGGAGCATTTAATAACTGAGGCCAGCATACTTAGGGAACTCATCTCTGCATACACTACTTTACAAACTAAGCTATGGCTGTCAGCTGGAGAAATGAGATGAATATACTTAATTTAACCAGCCAGCTGCTGATTAACAAACCACTAATCCACATTTTAAACTCTGCCCCTCTCTACATATCCACTCCTGGTCTCCCACAGGCTGATGCAAAGTTGCCTGAAGTTAGTGGGACTCTTTATATGGACTTCAATGGGCTTTGGATACAGCCCTTAATGCATCACCCTACCCCTCACCCTGTTTCCTCTTCTCCGCCAATGACGCCAGCCTCAATCGCTCACTTGTAAAACTCCTCCCACAAACACCTTTGAACATCCTTTCATCACACCCCTCATGCATGCAATGCTCTCTGAGGCATAACGCCACTATTCTCCCCTCCAGACACATTTCTGCTGCGGTGCCAACACGCAGCCAGACAGACGACGATGCAGTAAGGCCAAGGAAGAGTCGAGACATGCTGATCTTTTTGATGAAATAATAAAACTTTAAAAAGTTAGAAAATTTATATAAAAATCCAGGCTAGATGTCTTTCTAGAATCTATCACTCAATTAGAAGTTATGGGCTTTATGCTGAAATTATTGGGTGGGGTTCGTTAGCCTGTGTTATGCAGGTGGTCAGACTACATGATCATATGGGTCCCTGCTGACCTCATAATATACTTGTACAATCTTTCTCATCGATAGATTTTAAGGGTGTCACTCTCCCTCCACATTGCTCTACTTTTCAGATTGTAAGCTCTTCAGGCAGGTACTGTGTTTTCCTTGCTGTACTGATTAGCACAACTGGACCATAATCCCAAATTGGCCCTCTGGGTATTAATGTAATATAAACAATTAATAATAATGAGCTAACTCAATACAAGTCTTATTGACTACAGCATTAATAGCATGCAATCTCAGAAACAGGCTATTATCCAAATAACCTGACTCAAAAAGAAAAAAGAATCCCCAAACACACTTTCCTGGGCAGACTTTAAAAATTGCACAGAATGCTCCATCAGTTCCAAAGCTGATTTACACGCAAAGGGAACAAAGAACCTACCTTCAGGTACATGTAATTCTCTTAGGGTCTCATCCGTAGCCTGTTGAAGATTTCCACTGATTCCAAAGAGCTTTGGATTAGGCACTTAATGGCTGAGACACTTAATGGTATCAAATGCTTCATAAATTAATCAACTCCTTTGGGAGGATTTGCTTTCGCTATATAAGTGATATTCCAAGCAATCAAGCAGGAAAGTGGTTTCCTTTCAGAGCAGGTCTTTGTGGAAACAAACAACCTATGTGTGTGCAAGCACGGTTTTTCCATGAGTTTGGGGGCGGGGAGGGGAGGCGGAGAAAGGCGTTGACCACATCCTGCGAAAACAGCAAACCAATATACTGGACATTTGTAAGGCCCCTATAAGTGAAAGAAGCTTAATAAATTGCACAGGGAGGATTAGATTTTTGTAAAAGTGTGAGGCAGAACAATTACAGCAGGTTGGAACACAGGAAAACACATTTGTACAATTTTACTGTACATTTTCAAAACTCTACAACCAGCTAAAATAAAACAAACTGTTATCAGTCAGAAGGAAAATAAAAACAATCCTGTTTTGTTCTGTTTTTTAAAATCTCATGATTTTTAACCTACTCCTTTGATTTGGGGGGGGGACCCTAATTCATGGTTTGTGAGCATTTGGGGGGTAGCAATACTGCTTTTGTGTTAAATCAGTGTAAAAGTATCTATATCAGTATAGCTATTCCCATACAGGAAAGTGAACAAACTATACTGGTGCATGGCACTTTTGTACTGGTATAAAACTGTCCACTAGTGGCTGTGCCATTATTTTGGTACAAAAAAGTCACACCCTTAACCCACATAGCTATACAGCAGGGATCGGCAACCTTTGGCCCGCAGCCCTCCAGGGAAAGCCGCTGGCAGGCCGGGACGGTTTGTTTACCTGCAGCATCTTCAGGTTCGGCCGATCGCAGCTCCCACTGGCTGCGGTTCACCATTCCAGGCCAATGGGGGCTGTGGGAAGTGGTGGCCAGCACATCCCTCGGCCTGTGCCACTTCCTACAGCCCCCATTGGCCTGGCACGGCGAACCGCAGCCAATAGGAGCTGCGATCGGCCGAACCTGCAGACACTGCAGGTAAACAAACTGTCCCGGCCTGCCAGCGGCTATCCCTGGTGGGCCGGGTGCCAAAGGTTGCTGGTCCCTGCTATCCAGGTACAAAAACAGTGTTTAAATCAAGACTAAATGAATTTATCACTGCACCTCTTTCAGGTAGGAAGAATTCTCCGTATCTCACCAGTGGGGAACTGAGGCACAGAGAGGCCAGGGGGCCTGTTTTTTAGCGAGGTAAGCGCCCACAGCTCCAACTGAAATCAAGGGGAGAAGCAAGCACACTGCACTCGTGTGGAGGAACAATATAAATAAATCTGGCCCTAAATTACTTGCCAAAGGACACAGGGAAGTCGATGCAGAGCCAGCAAATGAGACCAGATTCAAATCCCAGTGCAATGCTTTAACTATAGGAGGCTGTACTGAGCTTGCTTTTGTTGACGATTCTCATTTAGAAACCTTTCCACCTTCAAACACGATGGGCCATTCACAGTCATAGGGCCTCCACTTCCAATATTACATCATTTTAGAATTACCAGGCCAAACATGTTTGTAGAAAATGCCATAAAATAAGACTTTTGAAATTCAAATTCATCTTTATCCAGCACCTTCTGTTTTGCTGGCTCTCTCTTGCTCTCTCACACACAAACCTGTCACATTCAAAATGCTGTTGATAAAGACAGGACCAGTTCATAACATCTGCTTCCCTAGATGAACAAAGCTCTTCAAAGAGCTGTGTTTCCTATTCCCTTTCCATTATTCCCCACCACATACACACACACTTTCCTGACTATTCACCACGGCTTGTCGTCTTTGTTTGCTTTTGTTTTGTTATTGAACATACAACCTACTCCTGCAAACGCTACCAGGCATAGTTCTCCATGAAAGGATTCATGATAGTAAGCACTTCACTAGGTAAACAGTATTTGTAGAACAGGGCCATCTGAACGATAGCTGCCATGGGGCAGTCCCTTATCAATGTATATAGCACTCTACAAATAACACTATGAATAAAGTGTTTCCCCAATAATTTATACCATATCATCATCACCACCACCATAAAAACAAAATACTTCAAGAATAGTGGACCAGTGTGTCTCAAAATCTGTTCCACCAACCTAAGGAATGTCACTTTTTTCCCTAATGACAATATAATCCAAGGAATGTTTGAAAAAACTTGGCACAGCACACATCAAATTAATGAACACAATACAGTACTCCGACATTACAAGCACTGGTCAGACTGACCCAAGTACCCCACTGTTGGACATAAAAAGTATCAGCCACTGATAGCATTAAACCCCCATAGTTTTACAATTTCCTACTTCCCCAAGGCACAAAATTGTTTACAGAATACCAAATGTCAAGACAGATGACAAGACAGGGCAGGAAGAGGTTAGGGAGTGAGTAAGTGAGTGACACAGAGGCCCATTAGTGTTTCATTGCTGCATGTCAGCAACTCTTAGTAAGCCTGACAAACTCACTACACCTCATACACCGCTGTCATAATATTTACCTGCATCTGAAGCAGCAGTTTTTTTACCCACAAAAGCTTATGCCCAAATAAATCTGTTAGTCTTTAAAGTGCCACCAGATTCCTTGTTGTTTTTTATCTAGAAAGAATGTTGTGTAAGATACCAGATGAAAACCAGTAACATGATGGTCATTAATATCATTATGAAATGTGTTACCACTATATGAGGAATTACACTGATTTTATGCTCTAAAGTCTGTAACCAATGAAAGGGAGAAACAGGTTTTTTTCCAGACAAGAAGGAAGATAGTTCTCTCCCCGTCTATAATGTAAACTGAGCTTGATGATGCAAGAGACAAGGAATAGTTCATTTGCATCGGAGGTCAAACAGGAGGAGCAAATTAATATGAGGATGTAAAATCAGCATAGGAAGACACGGGAGTCTTAACCCCAAGGGTTCATCTTGAACCCGGCGACAAAGACAACAAATCTTGGGGAACATAAGCAGAAGCAAAAAGACATTCTGGGTATTCATCACTAAGGAGACATAGAGCTCTTTGCATCTATGAACAGAGGAACCCCAACTATGGGGGTTGGTGATGCTGAGAATCAGCTATAGGTGAGAAAACTGCTTTAGACAAAGCTTGGAGCCTACTGAGGTTACATGTAGTCTCTTACACACACATTATACTTTTGTGGTTTTGTAACCATTTCTGTTTCTATTATCTCTAAGTATTAATAAATAACAGATGTAAGTGATAAACTTATTCCTGTTTTATTATAAATTCCTATCAGTGCTGTTATATTAAGGTGAGGTAGGCATCCTCAAATGAGCCAGTAGGCAGGTATAGTCTGTCTCTTTGGAGATGGCAAATTTGGTATTTCTGTGGGCATCCAGTGACAGGGGCTGAATGCTGCAGGGAGACCTTCTAGAACAGTGGTTTTCAAACTTTTTTTCTGGCTACCCAGTTGAAGAAAATTGTTGATGCCCGCAACCCAACAGAGCTGGAGATGAGGGGTTTGGGAATGGCTCAGGGCTGGGGCAGAAGGTTGGGATGCGGGGATGAGGGCTGCGGGGTGGGGCCGGGAATGATGGGTTCAGTGTGTGGGAGGGGGCACTGGGCTGGGGGTTCAGGCTCTGGGGTGGGGCTGTGGATGAGGGGTTTGGGGTGCAGAAAGGGGCTGCAGGTTTAGGGGGCTCCGGGCTGGGGCAGGGGATTGGGGCACAAGGGTGGGGCACGTGCTTACCTCAGGCAGCTTATGGTCAGTGGCACAGCGGGGGTGCTAAGGCAGGCTTCCTGCATTTCCTGGCACCATGGACCACGCTGCAACCTGGAAGCAGCCAGCAGCAGGTCCAGCTCCTAGGCGGAGGAGCATACAAGTGGCTACGCGCGACTCTTGCCCACAGGCACTGCCTCCCCAGCTCCCATTGGCCAGGAGCCAGTGCTCAGGGTGGGAGTAGCACATTGGCTCCTAGGCGGGGGGGGCTACAGGACTCCGACCTGCTGCTGGCCACTTGCGGGGCGCAGCGCGGTGTCCAGACAGGGGGGGGGACTAGCCTGCCTTAGCTGGGCAGCACTTTTAACTGCCCGGTCGGCAGTGCTGACCAGAGCTGCCCCGACCCAGTGCCTTACCTTCCATGACGCAGTACTGGGTCGCAACCCGCACTTTGAAAACCACTGTTCTAGAGCAATGGTTCTCAACCAGGGGTACACATACCCCTCAGGGTACGCAGCGGTCTTCCAGGGGGTACTCTGCTCATCTAGAATTAGTGTTTCTCAACCTGGTGGTTGTAACCCCCATGGGGGTCGCAGGACAGTTTTAGGGGGATCGCAAGTGCAGGACTGGCATAGGAGCTGGCAAGCAGGGCAACTGCCCAGGGCCCCACCCCACAGGGGACCCTGCGAAGCTAAGCTACATGCTTCAGCCCCAAGCACCGGGGCTCAGGCTTCAGCCCTGAGCGTCAGCGCTTAGGCTTCAGACAAAGCTCACAAGTGAAGAACAGGCTCCACTATCACACTGAAACATAAGTACAATATTTATATTCCAATCGATTTATTTTATAATTATATGGTAAAAATGAGAAAGTAAGCAATTTTTTTCAGTAATAGTGAGCTGTGACACTTTTGTCTATCTGATTTTATAAGCTAGTAATTTTTAAATGAGGTGAAACTTGAGGTACACAAGATGAATAAGACTCCTGAAAAGGGTACAGTAGTCTGGAAAGGTTGAGAAACACTGTTCTAGAGAGACTGGGAACTGAAGTACACCAAGGGTTAACCTGCAAGGCAAAGTTAGGACTGGCAGAATCCTAAGGAGTTTGTTTGGCTGGCTCCCAAACTGGGGTGGTGGAGAGCTACCATCCAGTAAAGCACCAAAAAATCCCTCTTGATAACGCAGAAAGGTAATTGCATGACTACAATTCTAGATGCCCCGAGAGAGCATCACAGTAAGAAGTAAAGAAAGATTATCCCAATAACATCTCACCACAATGCTGTGTTCTGATGAAACAGTGACAAACTTTCCAGTGACAACATTGGGCGAGACAATGCGCTGCAGTGGAATTGCATAAATATGTGCCAGGGTTCAGAGTAGCAGCCGTGTTACTCTGTATCCGCAAAAAGAAAAGGAGTACTTGTGTGGCACCTTAGAGACTAACAAATTTGAGCATAAGCTTTCGGGAGCTACAGCTCACTTCATCGGAGTGTCTTTTTATAAATATGTGCATTTCTCTTAACTGATTACTGTGATCTACAGCAAATGCCAAAAAAACAGCCTGCTCTTACTTTCTCCAGTGTTTTCTTTTCCTGCTTTTACTCACCATCTTTAGCAGCAGGACAGTAACTATAATTTAACAGACAGCAGCAGGTTCTCACTTGCTCATAATAAGTTTAGTCTTATTTTCAATACTTTCAGCATTCTCCATATATTCTACTTCCATCGTAGATCAGAAGTTTTCTTTCCTGCTGTAAATTTCAAATGCTTGGTGCCAACATCATCACAAAATCTTGTCTAAGCAATCACACATATGCAGAGAAAAAACTGTCCAGGGCCAGAGCCTCAGCCCCAATACCTCCTCCTTCGTTCTTCTCTGGCATTCATGATATATCGTAGCAAGGAGTTTCATAGGCTTATTATGCACAAAAAGTATTTCTTGTGATCAATTTTAATTTTTTTGCCTTTCAATTTCATTGAATGTCCTCTTGGGTTTTTTCCTGTATTAGGAGAAAGGACACTCCTATTTATTCTATTTCCCATCTCTATACTATTTATGTTTATACCCACTCAGAGCCTCGCTGAATAATCCCAATGTTTTCTCTCTCCCCTCATACAGAAGGCTTTCCATGTCTCTAATCATTTCTGTCTCCTAGCTTTGAACCCTCTCTATTTCTGCTTTTCTGTTTTGTTTTGAGACAATGTGATCAGAACTCACCATAGTACTTAAGGTCAGAGCACGCCATTAACTGATATAACTAAACATTTTTAGCGTTTTCTCTCCTGTTCTTTAGGTATGCTAGCACTATGTTTGATTTGGGGCCATCTCAACACATTAATTAGTTTTCTTTGAGCTCTCCACTTTTTCCTGGATAGTTACAGTATATTTAGAATATGTACAAGTAGTTGATATTATTCCCTCTACTTTACATTATTTTGACTTTGTCACCATTGCATTTCATATGTGATCATTTGGTTAGGTCCCTCTGAGCTTCCTCACAGTGTTCACTGACCTAAATAATTATGTCATGTAAAAATATTGCCACTTCTGTTTATTTCCATTCCCACACCATAAATAATTATATTGAACAACACTGGTCCTAGTAGGAAAATGTGGGGCACTCCATAGTTAACCTTGGGCCAAGACAAATATTGATCACGTTTTCCCACTTTATTTTCTCTCTCTTTACCTGTTTCTGATTATTGGAACTGAACATTACTTTGGTTATTAAGTTTCCTTAAAATGCTCGTGAGGGGTTTTGTCAAAAGGCTCATTTGAGAGTTTAGATAAATTATGTAAACTAATTCATCTTTATTCACTATTTTGCTGGGGTGTCGTGAAGCTAAATTCACTAGCATATAGTGCTTTGAGACCTTCAGATGGAAGACCTTCTACAAGTGCAAATTGTTAGTAAATAGGTGCAGAGAGTCATGCTAAATTACAATATGATGCACCATCATTGTGGAATGTGTTGCCATATTCATTCTGACTACTCACCCCACTACTGCCACCAGTCCCCATGGAACAACACGATAAACTGAACCTGTAGGCTTACACTGAAACATTACCCAGCAAACTTTTTAAGAAGTACCCTCAAAAGCAGTAAAAATCAAGTATATGCAATTGAGCACATGAACGCTGCTGTTATACCTTTCATAAATATTCTAATTGTTGTATTCAATTTGCTTATACAATGAAAGTGAAAATAAAGGGTCGGTTTGCTTGCCACCAAGCTTTGTGAACATATGCTTAAGTTAGGATGCTTTCAGCTACGACTAACCACTCCTCAACATTTAGAACAATTCTTATAATAAGTAGCTGAAAAGACCAACAAATGACAAACAGAGGCTATTAGGAAGATGTTCTTTATTCACATATCTTAATACTGGTTTCAGTTCAAAGGCAACTCTACTGAAGCCTAACCTAGTGCAACTTTACACATTCCAGCTCCCTCAATGTGAAAGCTGAAATAGTTTAGCCCCTGTCTATATAAAGAATTTCCCCACGATTTCTGCCATTGGTGGCAGGCATTGGCATAGCTGCACCAGTGTAAAGCCCTAGGAGACAGAGGGGACAGTGCTTTAAGTTCACCTAAACTGGTTCCAAGCAAAGGTAAGTTACGCTTGTACAAACAGCGGCTAGGAACCACGCGCTAGGTATGTAATGTTAATAGCAAGGTTTACCGTGAAAGAGTGTACCCATTGTTCTATAAAATGTGTTTTAAATACCACTGTCCCTTTTTTTTCCTCCACCAGCTGCATGTGTTTCAAGGATCACAGGATCTTCTCCGTCCCAGAGGCTAGCGAAGATTAGAAGGTGTAAAAAACGCACTCGTGATGAAATGTTCTCTGAGCTCATGCTGTCCTCCCACACTGACAGAGCACAAACGAATGCGTGGAGGCAGATAATGTCAGAGTTCAGGAAAGCACAAAATGACCAGGAGGAGAAGTGGTGGCCTGAAGAGAGTAAGTGGTGGGCTGAAAAGAGGGCTGAAGCTGAAAGGAGGCAGGATTCAATGCCAAGGCTCCTGGAGGATCAAACTAATATGCTCCAGCATATGGCTGAGCTGCAGGAAAGGCAGCAGGAGCACAGACCACCGCTACAGCCCCTGTGTGACCAACCGCCCTCCTCCCCAAGTTCCATAGCTTCCTCACCCAAATGCCCAAGAACGCAGTGGTGGGGCCTCCAGCCACTCCACCCCAGAGAACTGCCCAAGCAACAGAAGGCTAGCATTCAATAAGTTTTATAATTTTAAAATGCTGTGTGGCCTTGTCCTTCCCTCCTCCACCACCCCTCCTGGTGCTACCCACCTCCACCACTCCTCTTGGGCTACCTTGGCAGTTATCCCCCTATTTGTGTGATGAATTAATAAAGAATACATGAATGTGAAGCAACAATGACTTTATTGCCTCTGCAAGCGGTGATCGAAGGGAGGAGGGGAGGGTGGTTAGCTTACAGGGAAGTAGAGCGAACCAAGGGTGGTGGGGGGTTCCATCAAGGAGAAACAAACAGAACTTTCACACCGTAGCCTGGCCAATCATGAAACTGGTTTTCAAAGCTTCTCTGATGTGCACTGCGCCCTCCTGAAAACTTCTAACCGCCCTGATGTCCGGCTGCGCGTAACCAGTGGCCAGGCGATTTGCCTCAACCTCCCACCCCGCCATAAACATCTCCCCCTTACTCTCACAGATATTGTGGCGCACACAGCAAGCAGTAATAACAGTGGAAATATTGGTTTCGCTGAGGTCTAACCGAGTCAGTAAACTGCACCAGCGCGCCTTTAAACGTCCAAATGCACATTCTACCACCATTCTGCACTCGCTCAGCCTGTAGTTGAACAGCTCCTGACTACTGTCCAGGCTGCCTGTGTATGGCTTCATGAGCCATGGCATTAAGGCGTAGGCTGGGTCCCCAAGGATAACTATAGGCATTTCAACATCCCAAACAGTTATTTTCTGGTCTGGGAATAAAGTCCCTTCTTGCAGCTTTTAAAACAGACCAGAGTTCCTGAAGATGCAAATGTCATATACCTTTCCCGGCCATCCCACTTTGATGTTGGTGAAACGTCCCTTGTGATCCATCAGAGCTTGCAGCACTATTGAAAAGTACCCCTTGCTGTTTATGTACTCGCAGGCTTGGTGCTCCGGTGCCAAGATAGGGATATGGGTTCCGTCTATGGCCCCACCACAGTTAGGGAATCCCATTGCAGCAAAGCCATCCACTAGGACCTGCACATTTCCCAGGGTCACTACCCTTGATATCAGCAGATCTTTGATTGTGTTGGCTACTTGCATCACAGCAGCCCCCACAGTAGATTTGCCCACTCCAAATTGATTCCCAACTGACTGGTAGCTGTCTGGCGTTGCAAGCTTCCACAGGGCTATTGCCACTTGCTTCTCAACTGTGAGGGCTGCTCTCATCTTGGTATTCTTGCGCTTCAGGGCAGGGGAAAACAAGTCACAAAGTTCCATGAAAGTGCCCTTATACATGCGAAAGTTTCACAGCCACTGGGAATCGTCCCAGACCGGCAACACTATGCAGTCCCACCAGTCTGTGCTTGTTTCCCAGGCCCAGAATCAGCGTTCCACCGCGTGAACCTGCCCCATTAGCACCATGATGCCCACATTGCCAGTGCCCGTGCTCTGAGAGAAGTCTGTGTCCATGTCCTCATCATTCACGTCACCGCACTGACGTCGCCTACTCGTCCAGTTTCGCTTTGCCAGGTTCTGGTGCTGCATATACTGCTGGATAATGTGTGTGGTGTTTAATGTGCTCCTAATTGCCAAAGTGATCTGAGCGGGCTCCATGCTTGCCGTGGTACGGCGTCTGCACAGAAAAAAGGCACAGAACGATTGTCTGATGTTGCTCTGACGGAGGGACGGGTGACTGACGACATGGCTTACAGGGAATTAAAAACAAAGGGGGTGGCTTTACTTCAAGGAGAAACAAAAACAACTGTCACAAAGAATGGCCCCCTCAAGGATTGAACTCAAAACCTTGGGTTTAGCAGGCCAATGCTCAACCTACTGAGCTATCCCTCCCCCCGGTATTTCAGGCAGGACTGAATCTCCATTAAACTTTTCAAGGTGCCCCTGACAGACCTCACCGAAACGATTGTCAGCCATTGATTTCACGGACGGAGGGGGGAGCAAATGAATACAAAACAAATCTGGTGTATTTCTTGTTTTGATCCACTCCATCCACCTTTTTACATCTTTGGCTGGCAGCAGATGGTGCAGTAGGACTACTAGCCATCCTCATCTCCTGCCTGCTCGGCAGAAGATGGTACAATAGAACTGCCGGCAGGACTAAAGAGAATGACCTGGTCGAGCCACTCCTAATTTAGTCCCTGCGCCCATGTCTGCCCAGGTGCTCCTGATCAACCTTACCGAGGCAGCCAGGAGCACCTTGGACATGACGACGATGGTTATCAGACCTATTGCACCATCTGCTGCCACAAGGCAATGGTTTGCTGCTGTGTAGCAATGCAGTATCGCGTCTGCCAGGACCCAGGAGACGTAGGGTGATAGTGAGCTGAGCGGGCTCCATGCTTGCCATGGTATGGCTTTCTGCACAGGTAACTCAGGAAAAAAGGCACAAAACGATTGTCTGCCCTTGCTTTCACGGAGGGAGGGAGGGCCTGACGACATGTACCCAGAACCACCTGCGACAATGTTTTTGCCCATTAGGCATTGGGATCTCAACCCAGTATTCCAATGGGCGGCGGAGACTGCGGGAACTGCGGGAACACTCCGGCAGTCGACTCTAGCCTCGGTACTGTGGAAGCACTCCGCCAAGTTAATGCACTTAATGCACTTAGAGCATTTTGTGTGGGGACACACACAATAGACTATATAAAAACGATTTCTAAAAAAACGACTTCTATAAATTTAACCTAATTTCGTAGTGTAGACATACCCGTTATTCTCTTTAATTTTTGCAGCTAATTGATAGACAGACTTGACTTAGGGTATGTTAAAGTGTGTTAGATATGAAACAGGTCACGTTAGATATATCAGACCTTTCCCATCACTGCTTACAGAACCTCACTCAAGTATAAATCGTTACCATTATAAGCAAATAATTTGAGAGACAGAAAGCTTTGCATACTTACATTTTAATGGCTTGCTTTTAGTTACTTATCTGGAAACATAGCCTGCCTCGGATAAGCAATCCTAATCAAAAGGATTATGAAAATACTTTTGCAAAGTACTGGTAGTCCTTTGTTTGCATTCAAGTTTATCAGTTTATCCTTGAGCTTTCAAATTCAGTTCCCCATGTGATGACTTTATTTTAAACGTTTCGAGGGAAATCTGAGCCCCATTCACTTCAATAGGGTCATGATTTTATCCCTGCAATGTTGGCTGCTTAAATCATTTAACTTATCTTGTAGAACAGGTGATGCCAATATGAAGCATTGATTTGGATGGGCTTGCAGCCATACCTCCCAGCGCTGTGATTTCTTATCTCATAAGCTAAACAGGGCCAAAATGTGGATAGGAGACCTACAAGGAATACCTCAATGATACAGATATGATCAGGGCCAGCTCTAGGTTTTTTGCCACCCCAAGCAAAAAAAAATTGCCCCCCCCCCTTTTTTTATTGGCATTTAACATGTTTGCAATGTTTTTGTTTTGTTTTTTGGCTGTTTACAAATTTTAAAAAAATGAAAATAGAGAATTTGTAGTTAGTGAAATAAAACAATTTCCTACTAGTGTACTCATTTAATTTTAACAAAATCACAATTACAAACAATTTGGGTTCAACTATACACTGTAATGAAAAACGTTAGTGTCTTCCGATGCACCCAGTTTCTCATAAATTGGGTCTGGGGACCGGGTTCTGTTCTGGCTGGACTGGCACCGCAGAGGTCCACAAGCAGTCCCCGCCGCTCAGGCAGGGCTACAATCTCACCTGCAAGGTGGGAGCCTGCCCTGGCGCGGGGTGGGGAGCAGCGTCCCCAGCTCCACCCATGCGCGGGGTGGAGGGAGCAGCCGGTGGGCTCAGCTGGTGGGGAGGGGGGATGGGATGGCCGGAATGCTGCCCTGAGAAATGTGCCACCCCAAACACGTGCTTGCTTTGCTGGTGCCTAGAGCTGGTCCTGGATATGATGCAGACTATTCTTCCCTCTGTGTCAATACAAAGAAGTGTCCCAGGCTGGTGTTACTGGCTCCTGCAGGTGCAAATGTGTAGATAAAGTCCTAATCACATATGGTCATTCAAGATTTCATAGGACTTTTTGCAACAGCAGGGGTTTACGTGTTTTTGCCAAATTCCAACTCTGGCAATAACATTTTTTTTCCTTCCTAAATTTTTCCTGCAGTTTCAATTGAAAGTAATCTCTCTCTATTATTGCATAATTCTTTGAAAAGCACTTTGGGATCCTTCAGCTAGAAAAGGTGGGAAACGGTGACATACTGGAATCGTGCACATTATAGTCTTTTGGTTTGGTCCATTCCTCTCTTACCATCACTTTACACTATATTAGGCAGTACGTTAAATGCTAACTGCTTCACCAAAGACAACTCTTGCATGCTGCAATGCTTGAATAAAAACAGATCAACAGAAACAGACTTCCTTTTATTCATGTTATCTGAAGGAAATCTAGGTCTCTGCAGATGAACGTCATAATGTAAAAACTCTAGAGGCAAACACTGAACTTAACAACATTTATTTTACAAAGCTTGTTGTGAGATTTGTTTTTATTTTATTTTTTCTTGTACACAGAGATCCCTGGGTATTTTAAGCCCTGGGCTCTTGCCTTTTTTTTTTTTTTTTTAAATAACCGGTCACATATACAATGAGTTACAATAATGAGTACATGATCTGCATACTCATTTGTCTGCAGTCCTGACTGGGGAGAGGAAGGAAGCAGCCCTAGCTACTTGGAGACTCCCTACACAATCTGAAGAATTTGTTTTTCTTTTCACATAAAAGCAGACTAACTCTGGGCAGTAAATGAAGAATCAAATGTTACAGACATCTTAAAATAGTACCTGGTAGTGAAAGTTAGTGGAGAAAAAAAAAATATGCACCTGCCTCCAACTTGTGGAGCTATTACTTTCACTTCTTACATTATCTTCTAAAACAGAAGAAGTGCTATATACAAAATTTCTCACCAATACTTTCCACCCTTTCTGCCACACAAAGCAAGACCCAGGACAGCATGCCTCATAGCTGTACCAGCGGGAGGCAGAAAATCTTATTTATTTCATGATGTTTTTCTAACATCAGGGCTCACAGCAAACTGCACATTCAGACAGTACCCTCACTACACAAATACCACACAGAGAGAGCCACCAAAGTCGCTGGGGCACTGCCGAGAAAGAGTAGGCAGCCTCGGTGCCTCCTCCTTTGCCTGCTCTTGCCTCCCAGTTCATATTTGCGTGGAGCTCAGCAGAGGACATGTCTGGTAAGGCTGCACCACAGAGGGGAGAGAACAGACTAATGCGAGGTACCAAGGGGAAGGAGGAGCTGCTCGGAGGACTCAGGGGCTATTGGCCAAGCTAAGAGTGAGTAGGACAGGAGCTACTGGAGGGAGCTATGGAGAGGTCAGGAGTTAATAGGGAAACAGAATGTGAGTGGGGATGATGGGGGATTTGAATGGGTTGAATGAGGCTCAGGAACCAATAGAAAGACAGGGCGGGAACTGGAACTGATGCATGGAAGGGGCTAATAGGGCTAACTCCTCCAGGTTCATACCAATAACTACCTCCAGCTCCTTCCTGCACGGCAACTGCACCTCCTTTAGACCTTAATTTACCTGCCATGATGCCAACTCCTCCCTTTAATTCTGAGAAGTGCCAGGAATAAGGACCTGCCTTCTCACAACTGCCCTGGGGAACCAACCCTGTGAGGGAAATCAGTGATTTGTTTCCACTGGAGGTCAAATGAGTTGTTGCCTTTCATCAGCCCTCACTGCGCAAAGCTTAAAAAAGAAGAAGTTTGTGCCTAAGTGCAAACTGTTTTGTACTATACAAATTAAATCATTAAATAACTTGCATACGATGTCACATGGAACTCCTTGAAACTTGGCAGCTATGCACTCTAGCAAGAGAAATCTATAAAAACCATCTCTTAAAATTATTATTAGAGGATGCACAAATGATACAAGAAAGATGGAAATATGTTCAAAATAGAAGGTAGGGAGATGAAACGGGGAATATAAGTCTAAAAAGGAAAAAAGTCAAAAGGGCTTACGTAGGCATCACATGTTTTAGCCATAAAATAGCCAAGGTGTCAACTGTGTGACCCTGTAATATGTTTTTGTTAAGCAAGATTCTTAACAGTAAATATTAACAGGACCTCTATGATCAGCATCATACAGCAGGAATGGCATCATACAACTGCCAGTTACAATCTAACCTTGCCTGGAACAGGTCCAAAAACTCCACTAAGCAAACTGTTCTGCAGCCCAGTTTTCCTTATCCCAAAGTGCTCCATTTCCCAGCATCCAGGCAGCAAGGTCTAGGGAACAGAGTTATAAAGAGCAAGGAACTAAGTCAGGGAACTAAGTCACCTTTGGCACATGGCCTGCCAGGGAAAGCCACTGGCAGGCTAGGCTGGTTTGTTTACTGGCAGCGTCTGCAGGTTCAGCCGATCGCAGCTCCCACTGGCAGCAGTTTGCTGTCCCCGGCCAATGGGGGCTGCAGGAAGCGGCGGGGGCCGAGGGATGTGCTGGCCGGGGACATATGTCAAAATGCATATTGGAGCTCACCTTATCCACATCTGAAATTAATTTTACATTATCTGCTTAGCATTGTCACTGCAGTTTCTCCGAAAGCCCAATTCAACAGTACGGATCTATGTTCACCATAGCTTCAAGACATCGTAGCTACTAATAATCAAGCCACACCACTCCCAAAGGCAGGGACACTTGATTTTTTAAATTAGGTTGCTGCCACTTTTATTTCCATTAGTGTCTGGAATACAGTACTTGATGATTCAGAGTCTGAATTTCACTTTCAGATCTTTTTAGGCATCTGGTTCTCATTTCCGTCTCAGGACTAACAGTGTATTTCCTACTAACAAGAATTTACTAACAAGAGTATTAACCAGGAATTTGTGTACAGTTTTGGTGGGGGATATAGGAAGGCTATTGTAAGACACAGCATTATTCCATCTAAATCCCAAGGAAACTGAACAATCTTCTCTCCCATTAAGGATGGTCTCTCCAGACCAGTTCTGATGGACATTTGTAGAGCACCGCTTAGTGAACTCAGAACTACCTCTGTCCACACTGTACTTATTGTAAAAAGAAAAGGAGTACTTGTGACACCTTAGAGACTAACCAATTTACTTGAGCATAGGCTTTCATGAGCTACAGCTCACTGCATCCGATGAAGTGAGCTGTAGCTCATGAAAGCTTATGCTCAAATAAATTGGTAGTCTCTAAGGTGCCACAAGTCCTCCTTTTCTTTTTGCGAATACAGACTAACACGGCTGCTACTCTGAAACTGTACTTATTGTGCGGACTTACTCATGGGTTTTAAGGTCAGAAAGGATCATTCCAATCATCTAGTCTGACCTCCTACCTAACATAAGACAAACACAGAATTTTACCCAGTGATTCATGCTTCATTACCCTCATTGTTAAAATTTTGTATCTTATTTCCAGTTTGAACTTTGCTAGCTTCAACTTCCATCCATTGGATCTTGTTATGTCTTTGTATGCTAGTGTAAGCAGGGGAATAGTCCCGCTATTGTGGGGAACTTTCCTGGCTTCTGCACTACCCTGGTGAAGTGGGCTAGCAAAAGGATCTGAGTCCTCGCTCCTACTTCCTTTACCCAGTGGCCTCCCTGCCCTTGAGGACTCCCCTTCCACTCTCCTGTCTGGCAGAGTCCTTGTAACCCCAAAAAGGCTGGGTCCAGGATTCCTGGGGGGCTCGACCCCCAACCCTGCTGTGGTCACCTAGGACAACGGCTAGGGTGTCCCCACTCTGGGGTACTCTCTCTGCACTGGGCACTTCTCTGACCCCCACTGACCATTACATACAAGTTAAAGCAAATGCAAGTTATTTAATCAACAATTAATTTTAAAAAGAATAAGGAAAAATGGGAAAGGTTAAAGGAAACACATCACCCCGCTCTGTGGCAGGGAGCATCACAAACAATGTCTCTGGAACGTCAGGGCAGTTCACAGTCTGTTCCTTGTAAGTCCCAGGCCTTCTTCTCCGGCCCTGGCTGTGCTGCAGGGATGCTGTGGGTTGGACACTCGCTCTGGTGGTGGCCACACGCTCTCAGGCTCTAAGTGGTAGGACCCTTCTTCCCAGTGTTGCCCCTGACCTGTCAGGGTTACGATCCAAGCCTGGCCTGCAGAGCCCCTTGGCTGAGGCGTCTCCCTGTGCTGGGCCCGCTGCCCAGGGTCCCCCTCGCTCTCCCCAGCTGCTCACAGCACCCAGCTCCGGTCTGCTCCAGCCCCAGCTGCACCACTCTGTCTCTGCACTGCTGCTGCTCTGCCTCCAGCTCCCTGGGCTGCTGCTCTGGCCCCTCTGGCTCTGGTTGCTGCAGCTCTGCTCCCAGGCAGGTCTGCTCTGCAGGCTGCTTCTGTGACTCTGCTCCCAGCACTGACCTGCTTCCTGGGCTGCTTTTCTGGCCCCTCTGGCTCTGGTTGCTGCAGCTCTGCTCCCAGGGCAAGTCTGCTCTCTCTGGACTGTGCCTCTGGCTTTGGGGCTGCAGCTCTGCTCCCAGGACAGGGTCTGCTCTCTCTGGGCTGCTTTTCTGGTCCCTCTAGATCTGGCCCAGCTCTGCTCCCCAGCTTAGCTCAGGCCCCTGCTTTCTCCTTAGCTTAGCCCCACTCTGTCTGACCCAGGCAAATCCAGCTCACACGGAGGATGGGACCTCCCTCGCCTCCTGATTCCCTGATTAGCCTGCCCACCCTGTCATTCAGGCTGACCTGGAACATTGGCCTCTCCCCATTGTTCCTGGGGCCTGCCAGTCCCCAGGTCCTGGTTTCCCATCGACCCTTCCCCCGTTTTAGTACTGGGAGCTAGCAACTAAAACACCCCCACTGAATGTTAGTAAGGGGGCAACAGTCCCCTTACACTAGATTAAAGAGCCCGCTAATATCAGATCTCTTCTTCCTGAACTGGTACTTCTAGATCATAATTAAGTCATCTCAAATTTCTTTTTAACAAACTAAATAGTTTAAATGAGTTCCTTTAATCTCTCACTGTAAAATTCAGAGATTTCATGGCTAGAAGGGTAGTCTAGTCTGACCTCCTGTATAACACATACTGTAGAACAGGGATCAGCAACCTTTGGCACATGGCCTGCCTGGGAAATCTGCTGTGGGGTCAGGATGGTTTGTTCACCTGCCGCGTCTGCAGGTTTGGCCCATCACAGCTCTCACTGGCCGCGGTTCGCCGTGCCAGGCCAATGGGGGCTGCAGGAAGGGCAGCCAGCACATCCCTTGGCCCACGCCACTTCTCGCAGCCCACATTGGCCTGGAGGGGCAAACTGCAGCCAGTGGGAGCTGCGTTCAGCCAAACCTGCAGATGCTGCAGGTTAACAAACTGGCCCAGCCTGCCAGGGGCTTTCCCTGATGGGCTGCGTGCCAAAGGTTATCAATCCCTGCCATAGAACTTTCCCAACAAAATTCCTAGGGCATCTCTTTTAGAAAAACATCCAATCTTGATTTTAAAAATTGCCAGTGATGGAGAATGACCCTTGGTAAATTGTTCCAATGGTTAATTACTGCCACTGTTAGAAATTTACACCTCATTGCCAGTCTGAAATTGTTTAGCTTCAGCTTTCTCTACTAGATTGAAGAGCCAATTTTAAAATATTTGTTCTCCATGTAGACATTGATGGACTGTAATCAAGTCACCCCTTAACCTTCTCTTCATTAAAATAAATAAATTGAGCTCTTTGAGTCTATAACTAAAAAGCATGTTTTCTAATCCTTTGTAATCATTCTTGTGGCTCTTCTCTGACCCCACTTCAGTCTATCAACATCCTTCTTGAATTCTGGACACCAGAATTGAACACAGTATTCCTGCAGTGGTCGCACCTATGTCAAATACAGAATCATAGAAATGTAGGGCTGAAAGGGACCTTGAGAAGTCATTTAGTCCAGCCTTCTGCACTGAGGAGAACCAAGTAAACCTCTCTACTTCTACTCAAGATTCCCATGTTTATGCATCCAAGGATGACATTAGTCTTTTTGGCCACAGCATCACTCTGGGAGCTCATGTTCAGCTAATCATCCACCACTCGCCCCAAATATTTTTGAGAGTCACTGTTTTCCATCCTGTAAATATAGCCTACATTTTTTGATAATAAAAGTATACATTTTCTTTGCTTTACTGAAATGCATATTATGTGCTTGGAATTGTTTGTGAGGCATGTTATTCAGATCATAAATCATTGTTGTAGAAATGTCTCCCTCTAGATTTCAACTGTTGGACAATAAGAATAGCACCCCAAAAACAACGAGTAATTATGGAGGCCAGCTCTAACTAGTGATTTGTCAGGAAGGATGGTCTTGCCACTGGACTGGAAATCAGTAGACATGGCTTATGGGACAAAATGCAGAACATAAATCCATGCTTAAGTCAATTCTCACTTCAACTTTGTAGCCCAACTTTAAAGCTGCGATATCCATCAAAAACAAGCAGCAACCCTACACGGCAACAAGCTACCCTGCTGTCTCAAAGCTGATCAGAAGCGACCACTTCCAGCTCCATACCAGTATAATGCAACTAGGAAGTGATTTCAAGCTAACTTTATGCAAATCCAGCGTCGTAGGGGCGAAACAGGCAGTCAATTGAAAAGCATCGTAAGTGGCGTCATAAGTCAGAGGACTCCCTGTATAAAACTAACATCCCACATGAGAAAGGGGAGTCTTTCCAAGAGTCAGAGAAGGCCAGGGCAAATGTCCAGGGTGTAGCAAGAAGGGCCACAGGAGCTTGGAAGAGGGGCAAGCCTGATGACTCAAGAGGGATCCTGGAGCCATGTCAGAGCTCTTGACACGGGAGGTGCAGAGAGGCAAAAATGAAGGTGAAAATGGAAGAAATTGAGCAAATATGCTACTGCCGGCATGTGTTGCAGAGTGCAGGGATGGAGACAGGGCAATATGGGAGATGAAGAGAGCTCCAAAACTGCCTAGTAAGCATGACATAGCCTCATTCAGAGGTATAACCAAGGGTGATCAAAGTGCATCCAAGAAGCCAAATAAGTCTTACAAACTATCCTCTCCCTGTAGTTACAAAGTAAAAACAGAGCTTAACTGGGGGGAAAAGTCTATTAATCTACCATTCAATCGCACTACTTCCTTGTACTTATATTTATTTATTTCTCAATGTCAAAGCTTGGGTATTGGAAGTTTAAACCTAAACCTTTAATGGATTTAATTATCTTCTAACCTCTCGTGTTTTGCTCATGCATATAAGAACTATCCCCACTCCAGCTGTCCATATCTACACTTCTAGATACAGACAAGAGCCAACAAGTTTTTATATGTATTTTTCTTAATTTATTGAAGCATTTTGGATACAGATCAACTTTCCTTGCTTAGTGTTTATTCAAATGTGACCAGTCTTGAAATAGGAATAGCATAACTTTAATAAACAGATTAGGAAGTAGTCTGTCACTATAGACTCTGTACCAAGCAGAAAACGTTTATTCCTTCCCAAATTTGGTCTGATTAGTGCCACAGGATGGATTAACTTTCAAATAACGTTATTGTGAGATGTGCAGTGTTGCATGGATCATATCAGGCCCTAGGACATTTAAACATGAGAAAATGGCTGCCTGTTTCTGAATTGCTAAGGACAAGGCTTGTTCCAAAGTCCAAGAAAGTCACAGGGAGTCTTTGAATCAGGGCCTTAGAGGACGATTAAAAAAAAAAAAGACATGCAGTGCATTAGTTAGTTAATACAAGAGAATTAGTGCTTCCTACATCAATACAGTTATCAACCAACACGCTTACCTCCCAAGAAAATGCTGAGGGAACTAGTATTCCCTGAATATTAGCAAATCTAGATCTGGAGAGCTAATTCCAAAGGCTGCAACAACAAAATTCTTGCAGCTGGGTGTGTCCCTACCTGTGTGTGGGCTGGACGGGGGCTTGAGAGCCTGTAACAGCAACACAGTGTAAAGATAACCCAGGCTGGCGGGTCAGGTGACTTCAGTGGTACCCCAGTTCCAAGTGAGACCCTAAAACAATCCTTCCTCGCCTATAATATCTATAGATATTTTTTAAAAATTAAAATAAAAAGTAAAATCACACTATGTATTTTTGCACCCTGATCACTTAATAATTGTTATTTAACTAGTGACAAAACAATGGATTATTTCACAATTTAAGGACACACACACACTTAATTGTTTTAAGTTTCGCTATTCCTTATAAGCTTTAAAAAATTAAATCTGTGGATATTTAACACTGTAACCTCAACTTCCTAGATTTGTTATGGACAAATCAAAACCTGTAAACTTCACTTGAGGGTAATTGTGTATCTTGATGTGATCAGTCCACTGTAGCTGGCATTGACAGATATACAAAGCAATATTCTTCTCTAAGACATCTCAGTGGTACACCATAGCACATAGGCATAAATCTCCTCCAACATTTCAGGAATGTTTCAGAAATCTTCATTGTCATTTCCATTTTACATGATATGTTACTCCTCAGCTGTGCCACTTTCACAGTTTAAAAATAAAAAAGTAAAAATTCCCAGAATTTGATATATGGGTTTTAAAAATTGACTTAAACTGGTAACTTTTTAAAGATAGCTTTGTTCGATGGTTATAAAAACTTTTTTGAGAGAGGACTAATAATTCCAGGACATAATCAAAGTAATAGTAAAGACTTGCTTTATATCAGTGCAGTGTGCATACGTGAAGGGTTAGCCCCAGTGTAACACCATCTACGTAGTAACACCTGTGCTCAACACTGTTCACCATATCAATGGTAGACAAGGCCTCAGTTTTTGTTGTTTTTTAAAATGAGGATTTTTCTCATTAAGATTTAGTTAACTGCAAAAATGCAGTAGTTAGCATTAAAAGCAAAACAATAATGTGACCATCCTAATAAATTTTGATGCATGCGTATCGTACACGTCCAAGGTACTTTTCATATCTTTCGGCATGATGGCCGCAGTCCTCATGCAAGGCAGCTGCCACGTTGAAGGCAATGAAAATGTAGTTTGTACAGGGAATGCAGGATCAAATGTCTTATTTTACCTCTTATTTTATTTTAAATTACATCAATTTAGATAATAAAACAAAACTGGGTGACTAGGCAACAAAATGGCAGATGAAATTCAATGTTGATAAATGCAAAGTAATGCATATTGGCAAACAGAATCCCTACTATACATATAAAATGTCTAAATTAGCTGTTACTACTCAAGAAAGAGAACTTGGAATCACTGTGGATAGTTCTCTGAAAACATCCACTCAGTGTGCAGTAGCAGTCAAAAAAGCTAACAGAATGTTGGGAATCATTAAGAAAGGGATAGATAATAAGACAGAAAATATAATATCACCTCTATATAAATCCATTGTACGTCCAAATCTTGAATACTGTGTGTAGATGTGGTCGCCCCACCTCAAAAAAGATATTTTGGAATTGGAAAAGGTTCAGAAAAGGGCAACAAAAATTATTAGGGATATGGAATGGTTGCCGTATGAGGAGAGATTAATAAGATTGGGACTTTTCAGTTCGGAAAAGAGACGACTAAGGGGGAGATATGATAAAGGTCTATAAAATCATGACTGGTGTGGAGAAAGTAAATGAGGAAGGGTTATTTACTCCTTGTCATAACACAAAGACTATGGTCTTATGAAATTAATAGGCAGCAGGTTTAAAACAAACAAAAGGAAGTATTTCTTTACACAATGCAGTGTCAACCTGTGAAACTCTCTGCCAGAGGATGTCATGAAGGTCAAGACTATGGCAGGGTTAAAAAAAAAAAAAACTAGATAAATTCAGGAAGATAGCCATTGATGGACTTATTTGCCAGGATGGGCAGGGATGGTTTCCCTAGCCTCTGTTTGTGAATGGGTGACAGGGGATGGATCACTTGATTAACTGTTCTGCTCATTCCCTCTGGGGCATGTGGCATTAGCCACTGTCGGAAGACAAGATACTGGGCTAAATGGACCTTTGGTCTGACCCAGTATGGCCGTTCTTATGTAAAGCACTTCTTTAGTCTTTGTTTTGTTTATAGACAATTTTAAATCAGTTTCTCTTTCTGTTCATGTACTAAGGCCCGATCCTGCAGAGACTGATGCCTAGTGCGTACTTTTAAGTTTTGCTGACATAGCTACGTCGGTTGCAGGCGTGAGTATTTTCCAGCACAGCTATACCAGCAAAAGCCCTAGCAGTCATACCAGCAAAAAAGCTTATTTTGCTTTGGCAACTTTTGATAGTAGAAGCTGCATCTAACTAGGATAATTTGCCAGTACAGCTATAGACATGGCCTTATGCACATGCCTAGCTTCACCCAGGTGAGAAGTTCTACAGATCTGGGTTCTCAACACTGCAGGGGGTTATTTAAATCCCCAGCTCCTGAAGAAGGAAATCAGAATGTTTTTTTCACAGAAAATGTTAATTTCCCAGAAAAACAGTTTCTCTGTGACTATTATGCAGCAGTGAAGAATAGGAGACAATGAGAGCATGGAGAGGTGGCAGCATACTTCCTGTAGGTCTGAGGAAAACAGGAGCAATTTTCCACTCAAAGGCAAAAAAAAGGAACAGAGGAAATTAAGAGCATTTTAGAATGTTTCATCCTCCTCCGGTAAACCATGCCTCCCTCTGATCCACAAAAGCAGATGATTAGACAAAGCTGCTGCCAAGAAAGTGGCTGTGTGACTGCACATGGTACTGAAGAACAAGAATCTGGAGTCTGCTCCCAAACTTACCTTGCCACACAAGAATAAGAAGCTGAGACTGATAAAGCCTGACATCCTAGTAACAGACCAATAATTCAACAGATTGCACTAAAGTTGTTATGACATACAGAAGGCCTGAAGGGATGATACCACCCTGCCAACACTTACTGCATAGCCACTGGTGCAAAACTTCAGATGCTTCTAAGAAGCTACTTTTAAGGGGAAGAGGGAAATAAATCAGCTAGGAGTAGACTAAAACTACAGCATTATACACAAGTAGCACTGTTGGAAAAACGCTGAAAAAATGTAATACTTAGTAGCAACAAGCTTTCCTCCATAACCACCTTTTATGCCTAGTAGACATTAAAAGCCTGATCTTATTTACACTGAAGACAAGGACACATTCCCATTGACTTTAGTGTTCAAACCCTAAAGCAGTAATCTCATGAGGAGCAAAAAGAAAAGGAGTATTAGTGGCACCTTAGAGACTAACCAATTTATTTGAACATAAGCTTTCGTGAGCTACAGCTCACTTCATCGGATGCAGTGAGCTGTAGCTCACGAAAGCTTATGCTCAAATAAATTGGTTAGTCTCTAAGGTGCCACAAGTCCTCCTTTTCTTTTTGCAAATACAGACTAACACGGCTGTTACTCTGAAACCTCTCATGAGGAGCATTACTTGCCTGAGCAAGTTGACTGGGTAATTATCTGGGCAGCATTCAAGTAAGGGAAATTTCATTTGCTCCAATCCCTTAGAGACAAACACCTACCAGATCTCTATCAAGCATTCTTACAACTACAACACCCACCTGCTGAAGTGAAGAAACAGATTGAAAGAGCCAGAAGGGTACCCAGAAGTCACCTACTACAGGACAGAACAAAGAAAACAACAGAACACCACTAGCTGTCACCTTCAGCCCCCAACTAAAACCTCTCCAGCACATCATCAAAGATCTACAACCTGTCCTGAAAAATGAACCCTCACTCTCACAGATCTTGGGAGACAGACCAGTCCTCGCTTACAGACAGCCCCCCAACCTGCAGATTATAGATAGATAGATTCTTACTATATGTTCCATTCTGTGCATCCAATGAAGTGGGCTGTAACCCATGAAAGCTTATGCTCAAATAAATGTGTTAATCTCTAAGATACCACAAGTACTCCTGTTCTGTTTACCAATTAGTTCATGGGTGGGAAGGGAGATGCCGTGTTTGCCAGCTGTGTGTCCAATATCCACAACTGCATGGTTTGCTTAAACAAATACAATCTGATTATTACATTTGTCACTTTAACATTTACACTTCAACCCAGTCATCATCACTTGGCTTTCAAATGTTGCTCCAGCCATATAGATTTCACAACAGTCACAGTGAAGCCTGTAATCCGAGTATAGCCATTGGTTTTCCGCTTACGTGTTCCTAAGCAAATCAGTCACCAAACCTGTTGTTTGAAAAGGATCTGGTGGGGTTTTTGATACGTGGAGGGACAAGAGGAAGCCAGTGTCCTGGTTTAATAACCAAGTACAAGTGAATAGCTGTGCTGGTGCGCTGAACGTGTGAGAGTCCCAGGGAAATCAAGCAGAGGGAAATCCCATCCCTTACAGAAGAGGACCCGGGGTCTCCCCCCTTCACTACAACTCCCACTGTCTGTCTCGAGACTAGAAGCAGTCACTAAAGGGGGCAGGGGGCAAACTTTACAGTTAGAAGCAACACTATGCACCTTGCTTCTGCCACCTCCTGGCCCCACAACACCCACCCCTACGCACATCCCTCCACCTTCCTCCAGTGCACCCCATGCCATTACTCCCCACCTTCCCCAATGCACACAGTGCCCACTCCCTCATCTCCCCCCCAATGCCCTCTCCCCCACCTTCCTCCCACGTAAACCCAGTGCCCACCCCCACCTTGCCCAATGCACCCAGAGCCCACCCTGACCCCACCTCCCCTCAAAGCGCCCAGAGCTCACCGTCCGCCCAACCGCCGCCCACAGCACCCAGTGCCCACCGTCCGCCCCACCCTCCCCCAAGCCCCCAGTGCCCACCCTCCCCCACCACCCCTCAAAGCCCCCAGTGCCCACCCTCCCCCCACCTTCACTCAAAGCCCCCCCCACCCCTCAAAGCGCCCAGAGCTCACCATCCGCCCCACCGCCCCCCACAGCACCCAGTGCCCACCCTCCCCCCATTGCCCCCCCACAGCGCCCAGTGCCCACCCTCCCCCAGTTGCCTACCCTCCCCCCCAGCACCCAGAGCCCACCGTCCGCCCCACCCCAGCACCCAGCTGCCCAGCCCTCCGCCCCCTCCACTCGCCTTGTTTCCCCGTCGGTCAGTGCACCCCAGAGTCCCTCTTCCCCGCCCCCGGGTCTGGCCTTCAACTTCACGGGGCAGGGGCAGGGGCCCGGGCAGGGGCCCCCTCGCGTGTCCCTGCCCGCGCCCGAGGCAGCGGCTCTCACCTGCCGGGGTGTCCCGGGCTCCGCTCCCCCGGCGGCTCCGGCTGCAGCTTCCTCGCCCCCGCCGCCGCCACTCGCAGGGGAGGAGCCCCGCCAGCGCCGCGGCTTCCAGGAGCCTCAGCCCTGAGTTAGGGGGAAGCGCCGCCGCCGGAGCGTCCCGCCGAGCAGGGAAATCCCACTGCAGCCGGCAGGCACCGGCCGGGAAATCCCACTCCGGGCTCGACGCTTCCCGGTTTACCTTTGGGGCGGGCGGGGGCGTCTGGCGGGTCGGGAAAGGGTGATCCAAATAAAGGGGATCAAGCCGATTCCGAAGCCACCAGTGGTGGACAGTCAGTGACCGCGGGGGGGAGTTGGTGCCAAGCAGCCCCTGAGGGTTATAATTCGGCTTGGCAGAATTCAAGCTTTATTTTTATCTCATTTCTAAAGGATCACATCGAAGTTTGTGTTTAAGCATTGTTTACTGCTTTTTTTCCTTTTTTTTTTTTCCGTTTAAAATGTTGCAGGAAATGGGGCGGGGTGGGGGCGGTCAGACAATAATTAGTTAATGACAGGCGTTGCGATTCATGAAGACGGCGCTTTATAACTGTTAAGGCACAATTTGTCATCGCCACGTGCCAAAATATACAGTAAAGATCCTTAAATCAAATTCTTAGAAATTCTCAAGCCGCATTTTTCCTCCTTTACCGGACAATCTGTACATTTCTGTTATCATCGATGGAAATAACTTTTTTATTTTTTTTGGTTTGTGTGCCTAGGGTGAGATCTACTTTTATGGACATTTGCTGATAAAAATCTCCTTCCAACTAATGCTGGTAAAATAAAATAATTTAGGAATATCATTATAAATGTAACCCTTCTGCCCGTCAGAGTTGGCAGCAACAAGGGCCAGGTTCAATATCTAGGGGATCCATTCCAATAACACAATGCAAACCGGCTCGAGCCCCCACCCAGTGACCTGGGACAAATATATACCACCCCCGCTGGGCGCCTCCAAGAGGCAATACTTCCCCTCTGGCAAGCACATAGTCTGAGTGTAGCAAAAGCCTTTTAATAACAGAGAGAAACAATGTGGCATTATGTTGGGGAAACACCACCAACAGGATTCATAACACAACCCATGAGCAAAAAAAACCCACCCCAAGCAAATTGGGGCATGCCCTTTTCCCTTTGGTTCTTGAGTCCAGCAACCCCAAATCACCCAAAGTCCCAAAAGTCCAATGCCCCAAAAGTCTCTGTCCCTGGTCAGGGCAGCCCCAGAGTTCGAAAGTTTATCTGCAGAGCTTTACCTCCCAACCTGGGTGGAAATGGGACGGGGGTAAGAGGCACCTTACATGATCTGAAGCTGACCGCCCCATAGCGGCGCTCCGCTCCGCCAGCCGCCCCACGAACTCCTTCGCTCAGCTGCGCTCCGCTCCGCCAGCCGCCCCACGAACTCCTTCGCTCAGCTCCACGGCCCACAAGCAGCTCCTGCCATCCACAAACTGCTCCGCGTCGAACTGCTTCACCAGCCGGTCCGCAAGGCACTCCAGCCGTCCTGCAAACTGCTCCACAATATATCTTCAGGCTCCCCCACTACTTAACACAACACTCAGTGATTTCAGCTCTTAGGTGAATTCAGCTTGTAGTAGGGGAGCCCCAGTGCTGGTGCACTGTCAGCCCAAAGTGAGCTCAGCAGCCCTCAACCAGACTTCTAATAACATCAAAATTAGCTCTGATATTCTACAGTGGAGAGAGGAGGAAGTGCAATTAGCATGTAAGACCCTCACCAAGGGGCCCATGCCACCAACTATTAATACTTGTCCCCAGCCTCTCTCCATTCACACAGTTTTGGAACCCATGACCCTTGCCTAGCGAGTGCTACTTAGTTGATGGTGAATCCCTCCATCATAACAAAAGGCCAGGTACAGTTCCAAGCACAGTTCCCATAATCAGGGTAATAACAATTTATTCTTCCTGCCCCAATAACAGAGACACTGGGGATCCCACAGCAGCCAAAGTGACCATTTGGGCAGCTATGGCCTCATTCTAGGCGGGGTGGGTGTGCCTATGCAAATGAGATCAGCCCCTGAAGTTCTTTTCCACAACTTGCCACACCTCACCACCAGATGTCAGGGTGGAGCTCATCCTGACACTGCTTACATAAAGATCACTAACGCAAAACATTAACAAACACTAATGTGACCTCAACACATATCAAAGTTAGTAAGTTTTGGTTTTTAAAAAAGCCACCCTTGTTTCTGATAGTTGTAGTAAAAATAGACAAGTGCAACCGTGCATAGCATTTCTGTCCTATTCTTCAGGCCTCAGGGTGCATCTACACTATGGCCCCTACAGAACTATAGCTGTTGCTGTTGTGCCATTGTGTAGACACTTCCTAAGTCGATGGAAGGGGTTTTTCCATCAAGGTAATGAGCCCATTTCTCCGAGAGGCAGTAGCTAGGTCAAGGGCAGGCAAACTTTTTGGCCCGAGGGCCACATCAGTTTCCAAAATTGTACGCAGGGCCGGTTAGGGGAGGCTGTGCCTCCCCAAACAGCCAGGTGTGGCCCAGCCCCTGCCCCCATCTGACCTCCCCCCCCCCCCGCTTTTTGCCCCCTGAGGGCCCTCCCGGGACTCCTGCCCCATCCAACCACCCTGTTCCCTGTCCCCATGACCATCCCTGGAACCCCTGCCCCTGACTGCTCCCCGCCACCCCATCCAACCCCCTCTCTCATTCCTGACTGCCCCCTCAGGACTCCTGCCCCATCCAACCACCCCTTCTCCCTGTCCCCTGACCGTCCCCGGAACCTCTGCCCCTGACTGCCCCCCTGCTGCCCCATCCAATCCCCACCTCCTTCCTGACTGCGCCCCAGGACCCTTGCCCCCATTCAACCCCCCTGTTCCCCATCCTCTGACCGCCCCGCCCCGTATCCACACCCTCACCCCCTGACCACCATCCCGAACTCCCCGTCCTCTCTCCAACCCCCACTGGTCTCTGCTCCCTTCCTGCACTGCCTGGAGCACCAGTGGCTGGCAGCTCTACAGCCACACCACCCGGCTGGAGCCAGCCACACACCGCGCAGCACAGAGCACTGGGTCACGCCGGGCTCTGCAACTGCGCTGCCCCAGGATCTCACAGCCCCGCTGCCCAGCGCAGTGAGCTGAGGCTGCAGGGGAGGAGGAACGGCAGGGGAGGGGCTGGGGGCTAGCCTCCTGGGCGAGAAGCTCAGGGGCTGGAGGGAATGTGGCCCGCGGGCACTAGTTTGCCCACCTCTGAGCTAGGTGGACTAAAGGATTCTTCAGTAGACCTAGCCATGCCTACAACAAGGGTTAGGTCAACATTACGACTTCAAAATTTTTCACAGTCCTCCTGAGCAATATAGCTAGGTCGATCTAATGTTTAAAGGTAAACTAGGCCTCTTTCTCGCTTGCCCTATCCCTTGGGTAGATTTTCATCACGGCAAAATGGGTGTAATGTACTATCATTCTAATCTGAAAACATTTAACAAATGCTTTGCTCTAGTGTAAGTCACTATGAAAGGTGCAGGGCAAGGGGGAATCAGACACTGTATCCTCAGTGGAAATACAGATGCTACTTAAGGGCTTGTCTAAAGTAGGGAAATTTGCACTGGTGTAACTTGGTGCAAGTGACTAATGTAAACACACTACACCAGTGGTTCCAAAACTAGGAGTGCCGCTTGTTTAGGGAAAGCCCCTGGCTGTCTGGGCTGGTTTGTTTACCTGCCGCGTCTGCAGGTTCGGACAATCGTGGCTCCCACTGGCCACGGTTCGCTGTTCTCAACCAATGGGGGCTGCGGGAAGCAGTGCAGGCTGAGGGATGTGCTGGCCGCCTTTCCTGCAGCCCCCATTGGCCTGGAGAGGCGAACCGCAGCCAGTGGGAGCCCCAGTCGGCCGAACCTGCGGACGCAGCAGGTAAACAAACCAGCCCGGCCTGCCAGGGGCCTTCCCTGAACAAGTGGTGCCCCTAATTTGGGAACCACTGCACTACACCAGTGCCAAGCAGGGCTTGTGTAGTGAATCTACTGTGGTGGTTTTGCTAGATAGCTACATCAGTGCAAAAAACCCTCTTGTAAAAACAGTGCCCCAGGCCCCGATCCTGTAAACAGAGATGGGAGTCGTGCCACTGAACTCTGTGACCCAGCTTACAGTCAGATCTGGACAGGCAGACCCTTGGTGAATCCATGTGAATCCATGTGAATCCAACTGCAGGATCAGGGGCAATGAGATTACTCACATTAATACGGTTACTCATCACATGTCTAAGCATGTTTGATCAAGGCCAAACTTAACTTGGGCCCTGATCATGCAAGGTACAGTTGCTTAGGCAGACCTACCCACCAGGCATAGCCCCACTAAAGTATCAGGGCCTCAGTGCATGTTTGGGAGGCATGGATCAGTGTTCATGATGCACTCCCTGTCAGTACCCAGCCTAGGCCAGGGAAGTTAATGATCCAACCAGCAGACCAAATTCGGTGGTGAATCCTGATTACATGCCACATGAGGCGCATTGCACATATGCTAAGAAGAATGCAAGTTCAAGGTCTATGTCTCTGAGCTGTGGTATTAATTTAAGTCATTACTGGCTCAAAGGGCAGAGTTTCATGCCACTTCACAGGAGTCTGCCAATCACATGCTAACCAGGCCAACCTTGCTTAGCTTGTGCAAGCGGAAGGGAATGGCTCCAGTGGAAGTTACCTGAGAACCAAAAATTAACTGTATATCCCTGCCAAAAATGAAGAAACAATTTTTTGCTATTTTCACTATAGGCATGATATTTTTCATCATTCTCTTTCTAGCTTATCAAAATTAAAACAAAAACAAAAACCCCATATTTGTTTCAGGTATCCAAATAGCTTCTAGAACAAAAGCCATGTGCCCTTGAAAAGCCTGTTCTGTTGAGTCTGAACATGCCCCAAATATATTATATCTAGGCTTCAAAGTGTTAGATTTTTATTGGTAAATGTGGGAAACATCAATTTCACTGTACCCACACAAAAACTGATGAAAAAGTATTTTCATTGATATCAAAATTTACAGATAGACAAAGTGAGAAAAATGCTGTTTGAGAACTTATTACAATCAAAATCACAGCACTTTAGACTTTTGGATTAGACTTGTTACAAATGGACTAGTGAAGGAATAGTAAAAATGGGTAAGGTTTGTTGATTTTATATTTATTTTGTACATTTTAACATAAGATGTTAACAATTTGAGTTTTTAATAGTTTATAAAGCTTTAACTTTGAATCTCAACATCTACTGTCACTGAATAATTGTCTGATACCCCTCCATAATTTCCCACAGCTGTGAAAAATCAGATTGATAAAAATAATAAAAAAATGCTTAAGAATTAATATCGACATTATCCATCTGAATTATAAAAAAAAAAATTGAGTTCTGCCGCGTCTAATTCTAATTGTTGTGTATACATTTGCATTGTATTACATTACAGCCAAGACAGCCAAACTGAAAATGTGTTGCAAGGCCGCTAATGTAGTATGGAGAGGTGATCTTTCTGTTAACCAGCAAACTAGTTGAACTATCAAATTACCAAAAAGAAAAGGAGGACTAGTGGCACCGTAGAGACTAACCAATTTATTTGAGCATAAGCTTTCGTGAGCTACAGCTTATGCTCAAATAAATTGGTTAGTCTCTAAGGTGCCACTAGTCCTCCTTTTCTTTTTGCGAATACAGACTAACACGGCTGTTACTCTGAAACCTATAAAATTACCATGACAGGACCCAACAGGATTCCAGAGATGTGACAAGAGAAAGTTATAAAACAAGAAATAAAGCACTTGTGCAAACTGGCCACTAAAGCAAAGAGGGTTTTGCCTTGTGGTAAAAAATGGGAACAAAAAGAAACAGGTATTGGAAATTACTATAGACACAAGTAGAGCAAGCAGGTAAACCAGGGGCTATATGTACAAGGAGACCTAGATTGAGGCTAAAACACTCATTGTAGTGTATTTTCAATAGAGATAAACAATGACGAGAATAAGACATGTGCAATTTCTAAAGACAGTGAATATTACTGGAGATTGCACAGCATTATTTTGTTCTAGTGGTGGCAGCTGCTTCTGTGTGACTAATTCTCAAAGTTATCCCTAGCCATTGTATATTATACCGTCAGCACAGTTCATAGGTGTGTGCCATTTTATAATTAATTATTTGTCCTCTACAAATGCGGAGTGTGTATGTTTGCTATAAGAACAGTAGTGAAGGTGCATTACGTGCCTCATTGGAAATATGATAAAATGATAACAGAATACCTGGATGACAAATAAAGGATTATCACACACCAGCTGACATGGAGCTGGAATGAAAGCCTCTCTTCCACAGCAATGTTCTTTGTCCCCTCCTGCATCATTTGCTGAAGCTTTCCCAATACAAAGAGGCATTTGGGGAGGAAAGTGATGTCTGCTCTTCAGTTCCAGACAAGTTCTGTGGCTCTAGTGACTCATCTATCACCAGAATCTAGTTTCCAAAGAACCTTTCCTGTATTTGCTCTATTTGTGGTTTTCTGAACCCTAGTTTCTAGGCCATTTATTTATAAGAATAAGCAAGAAACAGGAAATATTGAGAACTTGTCCTGATCTTATCCTGTGATGAAAATAGATATTTACTGAGATTCAAATGAATCACCCATGTTCTTTTTACAGTCACTGAAGCTTTTATTGTAAATTGCTGGAAACAATATTTATCATCTATTTTAACTCACTTTCTGGGCATAGTTAGCTAAATGTAAGGTAGATAAACTATACTATCCATAAGATAGGTTTGTAGTATGCCCAGATTTGGGAGCTTTATAGGGGTATTTATTTGACCTGCCGACATCTCTCCCAAGATGCCATCTTGTGCTCCCAAATTTATGCTTTCATTTTGAAAAACTAAGGGCCTGAATCTCCTCTTACTTACAGTGGCTATACACTTGCTTAACTCCATTGACCTCAAGGCTCAGTGAAGTCTCACCTTTTTATGGGGGCTAAGAAAACCTTCAAAATGTGAGCCAAGTGTAACTGATGCGGAGATGTCTGCCTGAGTTTGGAGAGAACACAGCCATGGTGGGAGGTGTGAACTGCCCCTTGTCCATATCCATTTCAGGGGGAGGGATAGCTCAGTGGTTTGAGCATTGGCCTGCTAAACCCAGGGTTGTGTGTTCAATCCTTGAGGGGGGCCATTTAGGGATGTGGGGTAAAAATTGGGGATTGGTCCTGCTTTGAGCAGCGGGGTGGACTAGATGATCTCCTGAGGTCCCTTCCAACCCTGATATTCTATGATTCATGTCAGCAAGGTGTTAACCCAGAGGCTTAAGCAAGATACTCTAAATGTCAAGGATACATTTTTGCGGATACAGACTAACACGGCTGCTACTCTGAAACCTGTTGAAATGTCAAGGTTCTTAACTGTTTCATAACTGATCAAACATATGAGAAGGGAGAGGGAGGGCATTATTGTGCAGGTCTGCTTGGCCTGCTGGAGTGACATTACCTTTCAGTGACGTGAGTTACAGGCCTTGTGAGATACTACCATTCCCCCTCCATCCAAATCAACAAGAAAGCAAGACCAAGGAACCTATCAGAGCCCAGGGGGGTATCTGAAGCCCAACAGAGAGGAAACTGCCAACATGAAGCTCAGGAGACCCCATGAGTGTATTCAAACCTGGTGAGGAGGAGCGGAGCCCAGAAGAGCATGTATTATAAATACCTACACTACACATTTTGAGTGACATCTGTTGTGTTCAATAGGGGGTGTCCTGGCCGAACAAGGAATAAGATTTCAGAGTAGCAGCCGTGTTAGTCTGTATTCGCAAAAAGAAAAGGAGGACTTGTGGCACCTTAGAGACTAACCAATTTATTTGAGCATAAGCTACAGCTCACTTCATCGGATGCATTCAGTGGAAAATACAGTGGGGAGATTTATATATATAGAGAACATGAAACAATGGGTGTTATCATACACACTGTAACGAGAGTGATCACAATACAGTGGGGAGATTTCTATACATAGAGAACATGAAACAATGGGTGTTACCATAAACACGGTAAGGACAGTGATCACTTAAGGTAAAAGCTCACCTTAAGTGATCACTCTCATTACAGTGTGTATGGTAACACCCATTGTTTCATGTTCTCTATGTATAGAAATCTCCCCACTGTATTTTCCACTGAATGCATCTGATGAAGTGAGCTGTAGCTCACGAAAGCTTATGCTCAAATAAATTTGTTAGTCTCTAAGGTGCCACAAGTGCTCCTTTTCTTTTTAAGGGATAAGATGTTAATGAAACCCGTGTTCACTGTTACAACATTAAACAGTTAAGCGTCGTCCAGGGTTTTATGTCAAATCGTTGGTGGCAATTCCCACTGTAACAGCCACCATTAATGATCTTTTAAAACTTTTATTAAAGATACAGAAAAAGGAAAAATGATTAAAGCATTTAAAATGTAAAGTATTAAAGAGGGCTTCCATTTTAACAATAGCCCTTCTTCCCTTTTGCTTTACCTATAGAGAGCTCTCAGACAGAAACCCCTAGTGTTTGGCAGTGTTTTAGATGGTATTAAAGATTGCATTAACTGCCCTTTTCATGGGGAAAGAGAAAAAGTTAGTTGAGATGGTCAGGAGCTGTTGATGAAGTCTGATCCTGTTTTCTTTAAGTCAAACGAAGAAAAATTTATGCAAAAGGGAGAGGAGAGAATGGCAAAGAGAGAAAAATGTAGCTTCTGTCTCTGACGCTGGCTTTCACTTGTAGCCTGGCTGCTGGAGAAACAGGAGCACGGCAGGTGCCACGCAAGATCTGGCAACTTTTATCAACGTCAGGCAGTTTAAGACATTGCTTTTAGCAGCTTTTCTGCTCACAGGGTCACCACAGTGTTGAAAAAGATGAGTTGTCTTGTCTGGCTAAACCAGACTCTGGTTAGACAGAAAGACAAAGGAGAGCAATAGGAAAGAGGGAAAATAAGATAGGGAGGAAAAATGACATATGAGGGTGGGTGTCAATAGGAACCCAAATCTCACATCTCAGCTGCCGTTCAGGATTTAGCCAAAGCTGGTGGAAGTGGCAATGTCAAATTGTCCCCTCTTTCTGTGGCCTGGCCTGGACAGGATGCCATTCAGGATCAGGAAGACAGAGGCCTATTGGGGTCATGGTGGATACCAGAGTCCCAGGAGATGATGAAGGAGAGAGTCAAAATGGTGAAGCTCAGTCTTTCCAGTCCACTCTTCCCTCTTATTTAGTGGCCCCCAAATAAACAATGTCCAATAAGGGGTGGCAACCTCATCCCATTAACATTTACTGATCCAAACACATTTTGGTGATTTCAACTATAAACATTTCCTCCCATTTCTAGAAACCTGTCACCTAATTGTCATGCCAACCTGTGACTCTACCAGGTGCCCTGAAAACCCCTGAACCCAGTTCTTTTAACCTACACAAGTCAGTTTGTACCACTCTGTTTGTCTCCATTTTATGCTGATTTTTATAAACAATTTTATGTAACAGGCAGTGTTGGACATTCGTTACCTTGGACAATTTAAGAGGACAGGCCTCTGAGCAACACATCTCATTTAGGGCAGAGCTTGGCTTAGAAACAGAATTTGGAATAGTACCACTATTTCTCCCCTCCCCCAGTATAAGCTACGCAGATCCGTATGCATTAAGTGATTGCCAGACATGCAATATCAAATTCTCTTTGTTTGATTCAAAATGTCCCATAAGAAACAGCTACTAGGTCTAAGTTACTTCATGAAGATATATGGGTAAAATCATCTATGATTAACCAATTTATTTGAGCATAAGCTTTCGTGAGCTACAGCTCATGTTCAAATAAATTGGTTAGTCTCTAAGGTGCCACAAGTACTCCTTTTCTTTTTGCGAATACAGACTAACACGGCTGCTACTCTGAAACCCATCTATAATTGTAGCCCCTCCTCCCACCCCAAGAAAATGTCACCAAGAACTATCTATGTTTATTACGGGAATAATGATCATTAGTAATGATAATCTGTCTGTTCACAGAGTGACCACTGACTGCAAACAAATTACCCTACAAAATTTGCATTTCTTCGCACTACATATCTGCATTATTTGGAAAGTTTGCCTGCTGATTAAGAAGAAGCCTACATGTTTTAGATCCAGATTTCACCCTTCTCTCAGTGTCCATTCCTATGAATTAAATTCTGGAAATGCTGCATCTTCGACCCAGAGTTTAGATCTCACAAAGAAATGAAAGCTATACATCCACAAGCTTCCTCCTCATCTGTGTTTTGTTGTGTGCCTCCTCACTGGATGACTCAAAAGCCTGGGTTGCACATTCAGAGCTCAGCAGGTCGAGATGACAGATACGAGACCAACGTTCCCACTAAGTTTCTGTATACTTAGTGGGCTACAAACTCCACTGAGCACTACAAGGACCCTGATGGAATCTGCCTCTTTAATCTCATGGATTTTTTTAAAACCATATGACAATAGGAAATGACTAAAGAAGAGCTGAAAATTATGAACTAATGTTAGCGCGCCTTTAAAAAGGACTTTCAAAGAAGACTTATTTGTACAGCAGTATTTATGTAATATGGTCTCTTTCCTCCATGCAGTGTTCTTGTGACCGGCCTGCTACAGAAGGGTTGTTTGAGAGGTGAGGAAGAAAAGGATTATAAAAATGAAGAATGCCAAATAGAAAACGAGGCACTGATAATTCTTTGTACACCTCCATAGGAGCGTCAGCCTTACTGTGGAACAGAGACAGAGGGAAGGCAGTTGGCCCAGACACTCCAAGGTACTTAGGCACCTAACTCCTAGAGAACTAGGCACCTAAATGCCTCCCCTGTTCAGAGCCAGGCCAGTCCCTGTGCAGGACTCTTATGGCCTACAGGCCTTCGCAGGTCACTAAATAGCTAGTATATAGATCTGCATTGGCTCCTCCATTCTCCAGCTTGCCAATGCCCCCTATCCTCATGGCTCCTGCAGAGGTGGTACAGAAGCCCCCAAGGCTGCTCTAACTCATGGCATTAATGGGGTCAGCACTGATTAGTCCATGGACTCAAGGAGCCATAACCAACTCATCTGATTTTAAGTAAACAGATAGCAAGTGTGATAAATCAGAACAGAGGGTGGGGGGTAATAGGTTCCTATATAAGACAAAGACACGAATATTGGGACAGTCCCTATAAAAACGGGACATCTGGTCATCCTATCTAGTGCTGAACTCCTGCACATTGCAGGCCACAGAACCTCACCCACCAACTCCTGAAATAGGCCCCTAACCTCTGGCTACGGTACTGAAGTCCTCAAATCATGGTTTAAAGACCTCAAGTTACAAAGAATCCTCCATTTACACTAGTTTAAACGTGAAGTGACCCATGACCCATGCTGCAGAGGAAGGTGAAAAATCCCCAGGGTCTCTGCCAGTCTAACACAGGGGAAAATTCCTTCCTGACCCCAAATATGGCAATCAGTTAGACCCTAAGCATGTGGGCAAGACCCACCAGGCAGATACCTGGGAAAAAATTCTCTGTAGTAACTCAGATCCTTCCCCATCTAGTGTCCCGTCTCCAGCAGTTGGGGATTTTTGCTACTGGCAGTTGCCAATGGGCCACATGCCATTCTAGGCCGTCCCCTCATACCATCCCCATGAGTCCCCCACCCCCACTCTACTGAGCTGGGTATCTGTTGGCAAAGGAGGGAATCTGACCCTGTATATCTAATTCTATAGGAGTAGCAATAAAATGGATACCCTTTGACTGTTTGACATAGAAATAAAATAAAGCTAATTAACACAGTGCATTTGCTAAATGTTTATGTGACACAAGCAGAAAAACCAAGATAAGAAACAGGCATCACTTGGTAATTTACGTCAAACACATCTGTCTTGGCTGTGATCAAAGGCTTTTAATGCTGGACCCAGACTTCCAACTCAGTCTCCACTAATTGCTGTTTAATGCAATTATTTCACCGCACAGGGTGCTTTATGCCAGAGTTCAACACTCTTCAAAACAGGTCTGTCCCCTACACAAGCCTCAGAAAAATCTGAGTGGGGAGACGGGGGGGCAGGAAATTCTGTTTCAATATAAGGAAATAGTAAGAATAACCAGTTATTTTTACAGAGAGAGATTTGCCATACTAGGTCAGTCCACTGAGCCATCATGGCTCACGTCCTGCCTCAAGCAGTGACCGATTCCTGCTGCTTCAGAGGAAAGTGGACCCCCATTCTAATATACCTAGCTGATGGTGTAATGTTGTACATTCAGGGAAATGACTCCTTACTTACTCCTGCAGCTTACGTCTCAAAACCTAAGATTTAGGGCCAATTATTTTAACTTGTGTTTTGCAACATTCCCCGCCCCCGCTCTCTGTGCCCTTAACTGTAACCCATATAACATTTATTTCCTAACTGGTTTATGCCTCTGTTTTCCTGATAAAACCACTGGGCTTCATCCTCAGCCCCTTTCCTGGCTGCCCTAGTGGGACAGCTGAGGATCCCCCCAGCAAATAGGAATCCTCAGTTGGTGCAATGCCGGCACACCCAGCTCTACAACACCCCTTCTCTGTTCTCCATCTCCTCAGAAGAAAGAGGTGGAGTACGCAGCACTCTGCCAGATCTGCAGGCAGTGTGATTTAGAGCAGTCCCTGAGGCTGCTCTAAGTTGCCTGGGAAGCTGTTTGCCAGCCAGCGGCTGGCCAGCCCAAGAATGGAGATGGAGATAGGTGGCTTAGATCTACATCTCCACCCCTCCTACCTATTCAGCTGCAAGGAGTTGGAGCCCATTCCATTTAAAAGAAAAATCAAAGGAGGTACTTAAAGCTCTGTTAAAAAAAAAAGTCATTATAGACCTTAGCTGAATGAAATGCTTGGCACCCTCTGTGTTCAGTATTTTGCCAGTACTGCATCTGAAACATTCTAGATGCTATTGCACAGACAATAAAGACGAGAGATGAGGCAGAACCAGACAATCCGATCCAGATGGCGTAAGTTTCTGTACTGGTTCCAATGGGGACATCAAATCTGAACATATTCATGCCCACCCCTACTTTCCCTAAACTTTGGGAATATTCAAATATGATCCGATTCTGGATCCAAACTTCATTCCTCAGGCCTGCCTTCTTGTAATGATACAACATTGGCTGAATGTTTCACATACAAGGATGAGAGGTAACATTTAGCCTTATGAAACATAATGTAAAATACATCCTGTGGGTGCCTAAATTCTCTGTCTAGGATCCCCACAGCTACACTGCCACCAAAACACCAGACTGCAGATTTCTTTAATCACAACCTTAAAAAATACCTAGCCTTTGCCTCAAGGGCTTAAGAATTATATAAAAGATATTTTGCATTCCTTCTGATAAACCAGACAGATTGGCATTAAAGCCTTTGATCGAAATGGATTATCCCAAGGACAAGAAAAATAAACATCACTAAAGTTGAGAATTATGTTGCCAGGTAACAACCGGCTGGGGTGGCTGAGGTTTTTCATATCTGGCCTCAGCAATTGTCTGATATTAGAGCCATGTGCATGCAGTTGTCATCCCAGAAGATCTGTATGAAACCTGGAAGTGAAATGATGTGTTCCTTTGCAGAAGGGCGGCTGTGAAAGGGCTGTAATGAAGAGGCCACAAAAACAGTTTTCATGAGCATGAACATATTATATTGGATAGGTGAAGTGAATTTTTAAAAGAGACAAAAGGGAAGAAAAAGTTGGGGGGGCGGAGAAGAAAAAGGTTGAACATGAGTGTTTTAAAAGGCTTTCTACCATTTCATAAATAGCATCCCTATAAACTGTATAACAAAATGCTCCATGGAATTAGGTACAAGAGAGCATAATATGTAAGTGTTTTTGCTGTTCTTATTCCTAAATAATAATTAATTCATGTACTTGATGTAGTTAGTGCCTTTGAGATGGAGCAACAAAGAGCTAGATTTAAATAGGCACCTAAATACGCAGATAGGTGCATCGTGGTGTTTTCAAAAGTGCCAAGACACTTAACTCCCCAATGAATCTTTAGGTACCCAAATACCTTTTAAAATCTGGCCCAAAGTGCTTTACCAACTACTTATATGCAGGAATATTTTCTTTCCTTCAGTCTCCTCCAGGGTGGATCACAGCAGCTATTGATTCCCAACTCACTGTACAGCCATTTAGGACATGAAGAGAAGAAGTTACAATACACTGTCGGGTAGGGTCTGCTATCTTTTGTTTGTTCCCTTGATGACATAAAGAGGGGGAAAGCTCTGATGCAGTTGGTCAGATTCCTGCAGCAATCACATCTAACCTCTCTAAGACGTCATCACTGATACCATCCTATGATCATTCCATCTAGACCCCTGAGCATCTGCAGGAATCTAGACCCCTGAGCATCTGGATTCTCAGAGCACTATTTAGCCCAACCACCAGAAACACACTATTCTGCCTGGAAAATGATTTAAAGTGCGGGCTGTCAGCATTTCTACTCTGTCTTCCATTGCTGCCTCCCCCTGCCATCGCACCACCCTTATAGACAATATTCTCTCATGGGTTAGCAAACAATCACAGTATTTATGTAAATTTACTTCTGATGCTCTTGGAATATGTTTCTGTGACATGTTATTGCATCATTTTACTCCTGCACATGTGACCAGCTGGTTAAAAGTGAAGTCTCTTACTTGCCAGCTTCTTTGGACCCTAAGGAAAGCAGGAGTTATTGCTCTCAAGAATTCTCTGCTGATCCCATGGATAGTCCAGTTTAGCCCCGTCTAGCCTGAGCACTGCAGATGGCTTCTGAAGGCACTAATTCTCCTAAATCTCTAGGCATGAGGGAAGGAGAGAGTGGGAGTGTCACTGGTTTGTCATATCTGGTGATAAGCCACAACTTCCTTTCCCTAGCACGTTTTTGAAATACGCTCACCTCACTTCAGAGTGTAAAGGTTCATGTTCTCAGCGCAGCCAATATTTATATGTAGCAAAGCACCTAATCTGATGAAGTAACTCAAGAAGGAAATTGCGAAAGGAGGCTTAGAGTTAAGAAAACACGTACCGGTACTTTCCTTTTAACCCTTAGACTACTAATTCCCCGTGGTGGGGGAGGGGTCAGTGATATGAGAGGGGTTTCTAGCAGGCGGGAGACAAAAGAGGTTGGGTTTTATCTGGAGCAAGTCCTGGAAACACACCATAGTCTTTGGCCTCTGCTCCCCTTTTGTGACCTGCTTTCCCATTCCAGGTTTCCTAACCCAGCCACCTCTTGAATACATCAGAATAGGGATAGGTCAGCCAAGAGGGCACATCTGGAGGGTTTAGGGACAGAGCCATCAAGAAGATAGAGTGACCCAGATTGGCACCTCTGGGTGGGGAGCTGGAAAGGGGTCAGGAGTATTGTGGGGATTGAGGTTGGATCAAATAGCTGAGATGTGGGAGGTCAGACACCTTTTGCCATGGATAGATGATTGCTGAGCATATGAATGCGCAACTGCTTTGCATAAATATCTGTGTCTGAGTATCGTGCTCTGAAGGGTTAAGTAATGCCTTTCAGAGAGTCTCTAACTGCCTATCAATCCAGTACTGTCACAACACCCTGATCTTTAACGAACAGCTGATAACCCATTGGACACCAACTGTTAGGTGCTTTATTTACTCTCCTATGCACACTGGAATGTTTTCCAAGGGATGTGGCACCCAATTCAGCTGAAGGCAGAGTGTGAAATTATAACTCCAGTTGCGTCTAAATGAGACATTCTGGGAATCCTTCCAGGTCTGAGCCTCATCTCAAGAAAGCTAACCAGGAAATGTGCTTGTGAAAATTTGGTAATGGGCACAAATGGGTGTAGACTGGGGATAGAGGGTTGGAATTTCAGGTTTTGGGGGGCACTTTTGGTTTTTGAAGTAATTGAGGAAAGGTGATGTATTTCTTAGCAAACCAAGTGTAAAGCATAAGTTCCTGGACCCTTGTCAGCAGTTTGTCACCAGGATTCCCAACATGTGCACCCTTACCTATTAGCCTACCAGGGGCTAAAGAACATGATGGCTGATGATGTGACTGCTTCTGACAAGAATGCAAAGGTACTGAGAATACTGGGAGGGTCTTTCCCATCTGTATCACTGCCCTCCACATCTGACTCCCATTTACCTTATCTCTCATTCAGTATCAAAACTCCTGCTGCCTATCAGACCAGGATGCCAGTCTCCATCACCCACTTGCTAAATTTTCAAACAAGCCCCTCATGCCTGGGAAGAAGCTCCCTGAAAACATCTGCAAAACTAACTCCTTATCCGCCTTCCAAACCCTCCTTCAAACCCTCCTTTGACATGAGGCCTTAAAAAAAATGGACAACAGTTAGGCTGCCGGCATATTGAGACCTCTGCCAATCATCCTGACCAACACTGTCTCAATGTTTCCTTGTACTCCCCCATCTGTGCATCTGTATCCAGATGTCTCTTGTCTTATATGTCAGTTGTAAGCTTTTGGGGGCAGGGACTATCTTTTTGTTTGGTGTTTGTACAGCGCCTAGCACAATGTGGGTCTGGTACATGATGGGGCACCTAGGTGCTAGGGTAATGCAAATGGATAAGAATAAATAATAGTGCAGGGACTGTAAAAGCCTTTTAGCTGGCTGGGAAGAAGTCTCCCAGCACAAATACCACACTGGCCCTCCATAGGGAGCTCAGGGCTGGCCTCCTTACAAGGCCTGGTGTTGGGGGCATTCCAGGGTAAGGCAGTAGAGGGTGAGGTCATAGCACATACTGCTGTGGCCACTCTGGGCAACTCCTGTGGAGCTGTCTCTAACTTCAAGCTCTTTGGGGTCTTGTTTGGCCTCTGTTCAGCCCAGAAAGCAGAAGGATGAAAGCCACCTTTCCCCGACACCACAACGCCCTGTACCTGCATGTGTAACGCACAGAATTTCACTAGGACTATGTAAAACATGGTGCTTTGGTTGCCCAGGAAATCATGCAGAATGTTTCACCTGAAGCCCAAAACACTTTTCGCAACCAATGAGTTGCTCTTGGAGTTTCCAGAGTTGAATAACCCACAAAACTCAGAGTGAAGCCAATCAAACTGTCCCATTTTGCATCCCTTGAAATCTGGACCAGTTTTATCAACTCGAATGAATATTTTGGCAAAACTGGCCTGGGGTTTGGGTAACAGGCTTGCAAAGAAACTGAATGTGTATTGTATGTCGTTATGAAAAAGAGGAAATGTTGTCATTCTCTTACCGACGTATGACACTTTCAGATGAGGAGGAGTCTCCATGCCTGCTTCAGGGACAGCTTCCATTTCATACTCCAGTTCTGATGTACAATGTTACAGGGCAAGTTACCTTTCCAGAGGCTGTCTCTTTGTTTGTCCTGTTCTTGCTTTGTTGTTTTTTCTCAGTCTGGGAATGCAAGGAGTCTGAGATGATAATATATGTTTTATTTCAGGTGAATGAGAAAACAGAACAGAAACCTTTACCCCTGTTTCACACTGTTTATGAACATTTCACACTGTTCTATTTTAAACCCTACACTGAAAGCGGCACAGATGCCTGGGGTGGGGGGAATGATGTGACAAGCTGGATGCAGTATAGTCCTTCTTCTAATACACGTTGGTTGTGAATCGAATTGAGAAGCCTGTGCAAATAAACAGCAAGTGTGATTTGTGGCAGAGTGTCTTCCTGGGAAAGTTGGCTTAGATCGATTCTGACAAATTTGGCACATGTATATTTTAAAAAGGAAACGACCTAAGACCAACAGGAAGGTTTCCACATTTTTAAAGATCCTAATAAAGACAACTGTTTTCAAACAAATAACCATCCCCTCGCAAAGTCTGAAACCCAAACAGCCAGCAAAAAGAACCCGAATGAGATATTGACAGCAAGCAAGAATGAAACTGACTTCACTGATTTTTGTTGTCCAATCTGAGAGCAAATAAAGAATGCAGAGGATCAAGTAAACTGGATTTTCAAATTTCTTTAATTTTAAATAATCGAGGGTATTAGTGATGTAGGTGGGGTAATTTTTTGTTTACGACATCATAAGTTGGACAATATCCTTTCAAATGTGCCAGAATTTTATTCTGTGACTCTAAAATTATCACAGTTAGGAAGAGCCCTTGTAATTTAATTGTGACTGGGAAAGTTATTTTTAAACTATTGAGAGTACGATAAACATCCTGGACTTCCAATAATGTTTGTTTCCTACAACAACAGTCATAAGTTTTTTTCAGGGGGAGTCATCAAGGGTAAACCTTAAGAGAAGGGAAAATAGCTTTAGGAAGAATACTGTGGCCTCACAGACACAAGGACCTTCCGTGCTTGGAGTAAGACAGATCACTATCTGGGTAATTTTTCCCCTTTGCTGCTATTCTTTACTCAGAGTTGATGCTCCCATATGATTTATTAAAGTACATAAAGAGGAAAGTGTATGAAATATTGCCCCCAAAGCTTCCAAAGAATGGCAGGATTTGATGGAGGGCCCCTTTCACCTTCAACCCTCTAGACCTCCATCTGAAATGAGCATTAAACCCCCCATCTCTCACTGCCAGAGAAGTGCCAAATCATATTCTTGTTATGAAGAATATTAATTCCTTCTGGTTATGAAGCGCCGTAGATTATAGTGCATGCACTAGAAATGGCAGATGGATGTGTCATGTAATTTCATTGCTTCTAATGTGGCTTTCGATTGATGTGGATATAGCACTGCATAGAAACATTTGAGGCTACCAAGATGGGTTGGGGGGCAAGTTGTGAGCTCAGTTACACTAGATTAGAATTGATCTGTTTTTACACCTGTGAACGTGAGCAGAATCTGTCCCTCCCACCAAATAATCATTGTGAAGAGGTTGGTCAGACCACGTTAGTTAACTCTGTACAAGGATTTATTTAATTAAGAGTGGTATTCATTATTTCACTAAGAGATTAACAGTCCCACTCACTTCTGCAACATGAGTAAGGCGTGCAGGGTTTGGCTGAAGGCTTGGACTTTGAACCAGCATAAGGACGTACACACTGATATCCTTATTAGAAGCATGCAAAATATTTGTGACACAATGCAGAGCTACTCAGAAACTGTCCATATTTTTCTGTGGCCTCTAGAACATGCCCGTTTCTTCTGGAAACCTCGCAGGGAAAATTACTTTGCATCAAGAACAGCTGGAAATTCACATGGATACTGAGAACATCCACAGTTATATTATATCGTATGTGGTAGAGTTACTAGGATAACTGCACCTCTGACTCCTCCTGGTCTCTTTGAGTGCATCCCCTTTCATATCTCAGGCCTAAAACAGTCATCCCTCTTGAGGTGCAATCACAAGATTCTCCCACTCTCAGACCATGCCTGGAGGCCCGAGCTGGGTGCATTCAAAGAGACAAGGCAGGATCCGTGGTGTAGTTAGCTCAGTAACTATGACATATATGATGGAAGCATGATGGGGTAGTGACAATGGGGAATTTCCAGTAAGTTCCAACAGCACTAAAAGCAAGCATGGTAGTAGGAAAAAGCAAAGAGAAAAAAAAGTGCCCTCTAGTCTTTTTGGGGAAATATACAGGTAAGGTGAGTTATGAGCAACTCAAGAAAAGTCAGCTCATGAGGTTATGCGGAGATAGACAAATAAACTCTCAAGAGCTGACAACGGCCCAGCTGGTGAACTGCTATTCTCTGAGGATCAGAAAAGAAGTGTGTTCCAGAACCAGGATGGGGCTCAAGAGAAGCACCTAGATCAACACTAGGGATACCAGATCTGGAACACAGAGACCAGAATGGACCAGCAAGAGTGAGATCTCAGGGATGACCTACTAGAGGAGAGCGGGGAAAAGAATGACAGAAGCAGCTACAATGCTCCACCCAGACAGAGTTCACTGTTTCAGTAGCAGGTGGTATTGAAGAAGCTGAAGATTAATGAGGAAAATGAAAAACAGCACTTGGAAGCCAACTGACTTGGAGACTATAAGCAAGAAAGACCAGGCAGAGAGAAATAGCGACAGCACAAGCAAAAGGAAAGAGAGAAGTGGCAACAACATGGACCCGGAAAGGAGTAAGTGAGTTGGCAGCGCTCTGATCCTGGTGTTTCTCCCATATAACTCAGAAAGAGAGAGAAAATTCTTCTGATGCAACCAGATGGCTTTCAAAAGAGACAGATTTCATAAGGAGCACACATGCCCTAAATTTTGCCTGCCATATTATTCTTCAGGTAGTTGTGTCTAACTGGCTACACATGCCTATAAATATCCAATTTTCACACAGAACTGTGTACACACAAACCAGGTGAGTGTAACTATCCTTACCAGTCTTTGAAAATCTGATCTTTAAAGCCTTCCTGAAGGATTTGTCAAAATACCTAAACCTTAGGTATCCTCTTCATGTTACTGACAATTGACCAGTCGTTGACCCTTTAAAAAAGTTGTGTGAACATGTTATAACATGTTATTTGCAAGGTGTGGCTGGAAATTCATCTATTGGCAGAACAGGAAAGTTATTTGTGGGACTTTGCAGAGAGTTCTGTCAGCATTTGGGTCTTGTGCTCATCCTCAGATGGAGAGAAGTATTAATCTTGATAGAAGACTCCTTGCAATGGGGCCTATTCTTCTAGAGAATAAGAGAAACACAACTAAGATTTATAGAGCAGGAGGTAAAAAAATCCATTTTGGCTTGCACTATTTTTTTTTTTTGTAATAAATGATTGGGAGGAAAAAAGCTTAACATTGGTGTCAACCGCTTTATTCTATCCAGTTTTTGATAGCACTAAGATAAATAAATCTGATCTATAATACATCATTTCTGACGAACTTGAAAAGACAAAGAGAACAAAGGTACTAAAGAGTCATGCAGCTGTAAAGGGGAACTGCCACCAACCAACACCAAACTACAGGCTTCGTCAAACACCTATAACATGACTTTATGGGTTTATTATCTTAGTTTCAGATAAACACTCTTTTAAGGTGAAACAATGGGCTGAATTGAGATATTTTTCATTTGTTGAGATATTTAACAAGCAAAAAGTGCTATTTCCTATTTAAAGTAAGAAAATAACAAACCTATGACTAAATTCTTGAATTATGCCATTGATTGAAAATGGCCACAATCTGAATATACCTCTGTGTTTTTATCAGTGTCTCCTTAGTCCATGTACAAGTCACGCTTCTGCTTCAACTTAACCTTCATGCCTCTACTGAATTCTGCTCCTGCCTACCTGCATGACCACATTCCTTCCTAGACTGGAAGAATTCTGTCTGGCTTTTTTGTTTAAGCCTCTATCTTTGCTGCTCCCTTTGGCTGTGCGCCATATTTGACAATTATTTAACAAGCACAGCTCCTCCCCTAAATACATTCACCCAAGTTCATTGTGGTTGAACATAGGCTGGCACTGGCAAAAATACCTTTCCCTATTACCTGGGTCAAGCACAGTTCAGGTGCAGGGTCATCATCTCTACTCAGCTGCCCTTCAGTTTTAGTTCTTTGAAGTCATCATGGAACAAGTGGGTCTTAGAAAGGAAGGATAGTCTTGTGATTTAGGTTCTGGGTTCAGTTTCTGACTCTGCTGTAGATTTCGTGTGTGGTCCCTAAAATCCCTAAAGAGGTTTTTGGAAATTTTACCCTAAGTGACTTAGGAGCCTAAAGACCTATTGAAAGTCAATCAGATTTAGGCTCTTTTGTTTCCTCCACTTTGGTGCTCTTGCAAGTTTCACCCTTAATCTCTCTGTGCCTCAATTGTGAAAATAGGACTAAAAGTTTCCTTTCTCCCAACCAGTGTCCATCTTCTCTATTTAAACCGTAAGCTCTTCTGGGCAGGGACTGTCTCTTACTATGTGTTTGTATAGTACCTGGCACATAGGACCCTGGTCTCTGGGCTTCTAAGCACTATTGGAATACAAATAATGAAGTATAATAATAATTGAGGAGGGATTTGATGGAGACGAGGGTAAAAGGCTTTATGGATCAGCTTGATTTTTGGTCATGCTTTTAACTTTAATTCTTATTTATTATTTCCTTTAAACACTTGTCCCAGCATCTTTTTATGATCAGGTTGTCATAAAATAAATAAAAGAACCAATCTAAATCTCTCTCAGGACTCAGACTCAAACCAAAAAAGTTTTGAGGTTCAAAAATAAAATTGGTTTGCACTTGAAAAAGATCATTTGGATTTTGGCATGCCTGATTGGGGCAGGAAATACTACCACCTCCCTGCCCCCCCCACCCAAAAAACCATTCTGGTAACATTTCCAGCCTGATTTGAAATCCATAAAAGTATTGAGAAGCTTCTGAACCTCTGGGTGAGTCTCTGGACTTTGCATGGTTTGAGGTGCTTGTGCTTTCTCTTTATTTAAAAAGACTATTTTTACTGCATTCCTGCTATGCCTCTGATTTTCTCTCTTTTCTACTTCAGCAGTTGTGTCTGCCTTTCCTTGGATTCTATTTCCTTCCTCCTCCAGCAGTTCCCCCAGCTAACCCCCCATTACAAGATCTCACTACATTATAGTGAAACCTAGAAACTCGAACACGGTGATGGTTTCAGTTCCTGTTGTGTCCCTCTGATTATCTTGTGACCTCATCAACAGGAGTGCATACAATTAATCCGGATGTTCTCAACTAGAGCTTAGGTTTTAACAAAGGACAATAATACAACTAATTATTCCAGACATATCAGCATTTCCCTATTATAGCAGGCATGTCAAATAGGTGCTACACCCAGACACTGGAGACTAATATTTGCCTGGAAGATTCTTTATTCTCCTGTGACCATGATTTGGTTTTGAAGTGTACATTTCAACAGCTGATCAGTAGGCCAGCCCACAGTTTGGACTCTGTGCACCTAGGACTGTATTAATCCCTATCACTCAGCTGCGGTGCTAACAGGAAAAACCATAAGCTGTTTGCTGCCACACAGTGGCCATAGCTAGCACAGGAGACATTTCACTCTGTTTGCCGTTTAGCAGCCAGAATAATAAGCAAGAGTTAAACACCGAGTAGTTGTACTTGAACCAGGATGATTACTTCCATTTCCCAGGAGTCGATTGGCTAGTCTTGAGATAGAAAGGCCAAGAAACACTGGCACAAAGGATTGTGGGATAGCATTGGAAGATTTCAGGACATGAGTCTGGGGACCTGGCCCCAAGCTACAGACACACTGCAAAATGATGGAATTTGGACCCGATCCCAGTGGGACGCAAAACGTTGTTTGGTTTTAGGACCTGGGTCCTGAGGGCTTACTGTCCTGGATCTGACAGATTTGTGTGTAGATGGAGGAGGGGGTTGGGCCCAAGTTTGAGTCTGAGCCCCTGTTTACATTTCAGTGTAGACGTACCCTCTGTGGACAACAGGAGCAAAGAGGTTAAAGTCAAGCAGACTCTTGGGGGCAGATTCTCAGGTGGTATAATCAGTCATAGCTCATACAGTTTTTGCTGTGCTTCTGCTTCAGAATCATCTGTACAAAAGATGTATGGAAGATGTTTTGATGGTATTTCCACCATGGCAGGAAACAGGAAAACTCACAAAAGTATCTCTCCCGCAAGAGTACCAAGACAACCTGGCAGATCCAAGAGGTCATGTTCATCCTTTCAGGCAAAAGAAAGGTGGCATCCACAGTGCCCCCTTCTGGCCTGCCTCGGCACTATTCAGCCTGCCTCAGTCCCCCGAGGAAAACTTGCCCAGCAGTAGTTTCTCTCAGCACCACCTGGCAAGGCACAAGTAACAAGTGCAATAAACCAAAAGGATCTTCTGCTCCTCCAGCACTCAGCTCGCAGCTCTTTCCCGCTCTCCTGCAGAGCGCCAACTTTCAGGGCTTTTCCCCCAGGAGTTGCCTTTCATCCAGGGCCAATCACAAGAGGCAGCCTCCTTCCTCGAACTCTGCTCAAGGCCATCTGCTTGGGAGTTACCTTTCTCCAGGATTACTAGAGGAGCCAACTGCCCTTCTGCAACCCCCCTCCCCAACACACTAATCAAACTCTCTCACCCTTTGAAGGCATCCCATGACCCCTTCCCAACTGGGTCTAGTAACTGAACAGGGCCATTTGATATCAAGCTGATCAGGATCAGCTGGGAGAGTAGCCCATCCACCACAGGGGAGGCCTGACTCCATTTAAAGGGCCAGCCAGACTCTGACAATGAGCAATACTATGTGGCATAGCTAACCACTCAAATCAGCTCAAATGTCAAATAGTGTACGTTGCAGACCAAGAAGGAATCTGGTAACAAACTGTGAAGAACGACCCCTTTTCTATAAATTGTATTAGTACAATTCAAAGCAGGCAACGTGTGTGTGCAGTGTATATCCTGGTATGTTACAGTAATGGTATCTTACCTACTGATACTACAGTGGAACAAGGGAAGAGTGAACATCCCTATGCAGCACACTCTTACTGCAAAGACTGTGCATTTCCCATACCTATGTATATGAAATATTTGCCATGAGGGCAAATTAAGAGTAAAGGGTTGGAATCTGACTATAAATGGAAAACAGACTAGGAGGAAAGTTGATTATTTTTCCATTGCATTGCCTCAATCAAATTCTTATTTAGAGACACTCTAGTGAACAGTACTTCCCGTCAGTTTGCTGACTGGTGATTTCCAGTCTCTACTCATTCTGATAATGCCTGCAGTTGGAAGCCCCTGGTCCATATCTGCAAAGGTGCTCATTTGAATTCAGCTCGGTACCAGCACTAGCCCCCTTTGTCACACTAGACCTTAGTCGATTAGCCCCCTCACTTTGTTTTCAGGAACTAGAGGAGCCAGGAGCAGGAATGGGGTTAAGCCATGAAAGATCCTAGATGGAGTTCATCAAATCTGCATCACAATATGTTACAAAAGCTGGTCTCTGAGGACATCTTTGGAACAGGAGGCCCCGAACTGTAGGTGCACTCTTGATTTTCATCTGCTGAGGCACACCAAGAAGATGGAAATGAGCTATCATTGTCTTTGTTCATTTTTGCCCTTTTTGTTACAAAATGTGCCACATTTCTAATTGAGCTACATGAAACAATCATGAGTATTCTCTGTTGGAACCCAAGAATTCTCAGGCTTGGTTCAGAATGAAACTTCTGACAAATACATCTCCTTGATGCAATTTTTCCATAGGGTGAAATATCCCCTTCTTACAATTTGTTCGCTGAGCAAAAATATGGCTTATGCTGCTGGTTGTTTTCTGCTGTTTTCACACAATTCCTCTCCCTGGACCCATCCAGAAAACATTGGCACACACAGATCTGTGCTCCATGGAGACAAGAAGAATTTGCACACAAGGAGTCTTACTTAATAGGAATTAACCAGAAAAACATTTATATTTGCAGATCATTTCTTCTACAGCGTTCTTCAGCTGCTGGCTAACACCTCTGTTGGAGACGAGAGAGAGAAGATAAATGTTGGATACAGAAACAGTATGGCTAGAGGCTTACCCCAAAAAACCTAAGGAATATCTCCACCTATTGCCGGGTCTCATGTGTGATTTCATACAGCAATTATACTGCAGTACCACTGCACAATGTGGGTAGCACAATAGGGTCCTAGTCTATGACTAAACTCTCCACATCCTTTCGTGTATGTGACCTTATCTTCATATTGTTTAGAGTAATTTCATCTACTTACATACAGGAAAATCAAATTCTTCTGCTCTCTGGACTTGCAATAATATCCTTTCAGACCCGACAGTCTTGATACATTATTTTGCTATAGAGAGACCAGACATGGACCTGTTTGGATTCAGGGGTGTTCAGATCCAGTATTTTGACTGGGGCCCCATCTCCTCAGAAGTCTTGAACTACATACAGTAAAGCAAAGTATGCATCATCCTGGGACTGGAGAAGGGTAGATACTGAAATGCTTGAGCTGCTCAGGTGTCAAAACCCAGTAGGCAATTAGTAAGGACGGACAAGGCTGAAGTCATGACTCCCATGCATGTTTCCTTGACTCGTGCACTTGTTTTCCTCCAGGATGAGTGTTTAGATACTATGGTAATGGGAGGCACATAAAATATAGCCAGGTACAGAAGAACAAAAAGAGGAGTAATTGTGACAATTGTTTTTGTGCTGTGGACATCTATCTGTTAGGAACAGGACAGAGACACCAACTTATTTTACAGAGACCATAGATCAGCAGTCGGATGGTAAGAGATTTCAAGCAGTGCCAACTTGGGCCGCATTCAAACCAGTGTCCAAGTGGTTAAAGGTTAGAAAGCCTAGGTCAAATCCCCTGAGTTATACAACCCTCTAAATAGGGCCATGGGAGATCTGGACATTACAGATGACTTTCATTTAATTTGAAAACTTTTGTGTACTCTGTCCAGCAGATGGCACGATTACTCCACATGTTTATCCTTCAGACCAGTCATGGATACATCCAGAAGAGGACAGATTTGCTTCCAGTCTCGTCAGTGACGCCTGCATAGTCTTCAAACAAAGGTTAAGATATAAGCCCCAGAAGCATGAACTGATTCTTAAACATGGTTCAACAAATGCAACCATTCATATTATAAAGCTTGATATTCCCATTAGGTTCCTTAAATTGAAAACACTGGAGTTGTAGCAGCAATTGTAGCCTTAGCTCTCTTCTTTTATCTAGTGTCATAAAACACACAAGACAGGCTTAGGAAACAAGAGCAAATCAGAAAGATGATTCCACAAGCGAGGTACCTAGTTATTACACGCTTATTAATATGCACTTGATGCCTTTCATCCAAGGACTTAAAGGATTCATAATATCAGTTAATTACATCTTCACTCACCCCTTTGAGCTAGGTAAATATTGACAGAACCACTGCATAGATGGGGAAACCGAGACACAAAGCAGCTGAGTGACTTACCCAAGGACATAGAGAGAGAGAGTGTGCAGGACAAAAAATAGAAACCAGGAATCCTGATACTTATTTCTCTACCCTAAGGAAACGGAAGCCAACAGAGGAGCCCTCAGTCTCAAGCTATGTTCATCCCAATGGGGGGTAAATTTGAGAATTTATTGATCAATTATTTGTTTTGATTTTAACTCAAACCTTTTCATATTCTGGGCTCCAACTTGGAGAAATTATTTTGAGGGCAGAGCAGGGTGAAATCCTCGACCAAAGCTTTCTGGTGAACAATGCCGATTCAACGACATCAAAATGTTTCAAGAATTCATGATAATTTTGTTGAATTGTTCCAGTTAAAAAAAAAACATTAAAACATTTTATTTCACCATTTTCAAAATGAAAAATGTTGATTTTTCCATTCAAACGATGTTTCATGTTGACATTTCCTTTAAAGAGTTTAAAAGCCATTAAAAAAACAAAAAATGCTCAACATCGAAAGGAAGTGCCTTTGACACCCTCACTTTTTTTATATTTTAAACACTTTTTAATTCCCCACATTTTTTAAAATTGTTTTTGGGTTGACCTGAAACCATTTTTTTAATATTTTCCAGAATTGGCAACTAACTTAAAGCTTTTTTGCACAGCGGCTCTACTTGAGATCTCTCCCATTCCTGACTGCATGGAGCGCCTCTGGTCTGAATCACCACTCTGCAGCCTGCCTCCCTTCACATTCCCGAGCACATAACACTCCTGGGGCAACTTCAGCACTCACTTACTAGTCACATTAGGAAAGCGGGTGGTATAGTTTTTGCTGCACAGTAACAGCTGGAAACAAGAAGAAAAAAGCCAGTACAATTTGTCCAGCTAGCTCCCCACAAACCACGAGCAATTGCTCCAAACACCACAGCTCGGAAACCACTGCTTCAGACCCAGCAAGTGAAAAGGCAGCCGGGAGGTTTATAGCACATGCTTGGGAACAGAACACGGAAATTGGGTGGGGTGGCAACCTGCTGGGCTTTGGTGAAAACCATGGGATAAGGAAAATAAATATATTTAAAATCCTTGGTCATTCACTAATTTATACATTCCAGGCAGTTTCCTTAGTTTTATCTCAATGTCTTATTATAACCTCTTTTCCCTGCATTTCCACCACCAGCTCTTTCTATAGGTTCATTGGAAGGTTTCCAGTTTTAAGGACAGCAGAGCCAGCAATATTTACATTCTCTACTGCATACCTCTTTACAGAGCCACGTCTTGGAGCTCTTAAGAGTATGCCTGAACAAACATGACCCTTTATATAGACTTCAAGAAGAGGTAACTAGAGTAAACACTGTGTGACTTAAAGCCTTGAAAGCTAATATTTAGCAAGCTCTTGTGTTCACAATTTTGGAAATGTTTGCCCCTGGAAATCAAATGAGAATGACTTTGTCAAGGAGAAGCTAAAGTGGAAGAACCCACACCCAGCACTGACACTTACATTCCTGACTTCCCACGTTATCCTGCACTGGGAACAGCCATGCCAGAGTGCTAGCTTTATAGAGACAGGCTTTATGGATTTGGCCCCTAGGGACAAGATTTGCCAGGGTAGCCTTTGTAACTGCCAGAGCTGCCTGGGTAACGAGCCTCGTCGCTTGTGTAAATGTAGAGTCTGGGCGTCGGGAAGGGAATAGTGCAACTTTGTGGAGATCGGGTGTGGGAAGGTGACCCTGAATATTTCCACAGACTGACAGGTTTCACGCTGATTTCACAGCTCTTCATTTGACAAACAAATATTGTTGTCACAAAGTTACAGAATCCACAGGTTTCTGAATGGGAGGTGCCAATACAACAGGGTCAAAGTAAATATGAACAACCCCCACCAACAACTAAAATTAAGCCCAAGGAATTCCTAATTCGTCAGTAGAGCTCAAAATGCTTTCCAAAGGAGTATTATCCCAGAAAGAGGCAACGTGACTTGCACAAGGTCACCCAGCAGGCCATTCGCGGAGCCAGGAATAAAAACCAGCTCTCCTATTCCCATGTGCTATCCACAAGGCCACATTTAACCTTTCTGGAGGGCTAATCAGAGTTTGGTTTTCTTTTCTTCCCCATTTTCATGCCGCCTCTTCAATTCTGAGTTCAAGCTGGGACTGAGTACAGAAATGAAATACAGAAAGGCTGATTTCCAAGTGTTTTGATCCCAATTTGAAGGACATACTAGAAATTGCACAGTAAGCCCTAGTCTTCTGAAGTTTCAGTCTCAGTTTATAGACCTAAGGGGTCATAATTTCCAGTGTAACTCCATTAACTTCAGAGGAGTTCTCCCAGGAATCAATCGGGTTCAAGAAGTTGGAGAAAAATTCAGAGAAGTATCTAAACCAAGCTGAGATTTTATGTTCACACTTCACTATTTTCCAACGCCGTTCTCTGAAGGCAGTAGGTAATTCTACCTAATAATTATTACCATTTATAAATCACGTTAAAGTCTTCACCAACTTTGTATAGTATCTTTAACACCGAATACAATGCTTGACATTTTTCAAAGGACTGTACAAATGTTAACTAAGTAAGCCTCACACATATCCAGAATGGCAGATTAAGGAAAAATGACTAGACACATGATTTTAAAAACAGATGGGGAAAACTGATGCACAACGTGTAAGCGATTTGCTCAAAGTCCTCAAGTCAGTACCAGAGCTGAATTTAGAACTCAGAAGTAAAATCCAGGCCCCAGTGAAGTCTGTGTTTATCCAATATGGTCTTCTGATGGTTGCCTGATGGTGGCGAATTTCAGATCATATTAGAACGTAAGAATGGCCATGCTGGGTCAGACCAATGGTCCTCCTAGCCCAGTATCCTGTCTTCAGACAGTGGCCAGTGCCAGGTGCTTCAAAGGGAATGAGCAGAACAGGGCAATCGACAAGTGATCCACCCCTGTTATCCAGTCCAGCAGAAGCTTAGGGACACCCAGATCATGGGGTTCAGAACACAACAACCCAATATCCATTTGGGGAATTCAAAGATGCAGAAGGAACTTAGATGGTTTTGTTCTGTTATGGTTTCAGCTGACCTGCCTGAATCTGGATATGTTTAGTTTTAGAAATACCCTAGGCATTTAAAAAAAAAAAGATAGAAATAGGTTGAAATCTGACAATCTGTTGAGATATTTGGTACCATCTGAAAAGTAAGATTGTGATGTGATTTTATTTCTAACGCCTCTTTGGAGGTTTAAAACTCAAATCACTTCCCTTTGGTTTATCAGACACTCAGTTAACTTCCTGATGAACACATATACAAGCTCTAAAAGGAAAGGAGTACTTGTGGCACCTTAGAGACTAACCAATTTATTAGAGCATAAGCTTTCGTGAGCTACAGCTCACTTCATCAGATGCATATCGTGGAAACTGCAGCAGACTTAATATATACACAGAGAATATGAAACAATACCTCCTCCCACCCCACTGTCCTGCTGGTAATAGCTTATCTAAAGTGATCATCAGGTGGGCCATTTCCAGCACAAATCCAGGTTTTCTCACCCTCCACCACCCCACACAAATTCACTCTCCTGCTGGTGATAGCCTGCTGGTGATAGGAGAGTGAATTTGTGTGGGGGGGTGGAGGGTGAGAAAACCTGGATTTGTGCTGGAAATGGCCCACCTGATGATCACTTTAGATAAGCTATTACCAGCAGGACAGTGGGGTGGGAGGAGGTATTGTTTCATATTCTCTGTGTATATATAAAGTCTGCAGCAGTTTCCACGATATGCATCTGATGAAGTGAGCTGTAGCTCACGAAAGCTTATGCTCAAATAAATTGGTTAGTCTCTAAGGTGCCACAAGTCCTCCTTTTCTTTTTGCGAATACAGACTAACTCGGCTGTTACTCTGAAACATATACAAGCTCTGTTATTGAGGAGTAACTCATGCTGCACAGAGATATGTTATTATAAGCTCTTCTGAGAGCTAAGACTGCTGGTGTGAACACAGCTCTCCATTGACTTCAAATGGACTTTGGATCAGGCCCATACATCGCTCCGGGGTCCACTTAAAGCTGATTGTCTTTGAATTACCAGCAATAGCAATGCCATTATACAACATCATCTGGAGTGAATGTGGTCACTCTCCCATAGGAACATTGGTTATGGGTTACCACAGCCACAAGAGCTCGGCATGCTATTCAGGTGGATGAAAATATGGCCACACAGTAACTACTGCGGCTTCATATCTGTATTTGGCAGGTTCTCAAGGGAATTCAGTGCAGATGCTTTGGAAAGATATTTTACAAACAAAAGCTTCATTAAGAGGAGTCAGCAGGGATTCTCTCCTCATGCTCTCATCTTATCCCTCACAAAAAAAGCCCTCTAGCATTACAGAAATGACAGTTGTTCATGTCGCTTGACTCTCCTCCCCCCAACTGGATGGACGGAATGAGGGTGAAATGCACTGTTGATCATTCTGAGATGGTGGCAAAAGAAATGAGATCTGTGCATTGCTTCATGCTCAGCTCATTTGCATTCTGATATTAGCTACCACTGTTGCCGCTGTGTGTTTCTCCCAGATGTATGTAGAATAAAGGAGAGTGAAACAGGCACTCACTCAGTGATGGTTTAAGAAGAAACCCTGGAAAATTTGCATCATTGCAAACTGACCCCAAAACTCTCTCATCTTTCATACTAGGGAGGGGAAAAGGCTGAATTTTGTCAATGACACTCTAAAACTAGTTTTATTGTTTAGAGGAAAAGACTATATTTAGCCTTCCTCACATTCTCAAAATTTTTTTAATGCTGGGGAATCCGTCCGAAATGACCATCAGCAGAAATCTGGCCCCCAGAAGAGGTGGGCTCTTGTTTGGCCTTGAATTGAATTGCAATGAAAACCTTTGGTCTCCTTTAACTGTTTGCTTTAAGATGATGGTTGGATGTTGGTGGTGTGGTCCTCAGGACAGGTTTTGCTAGAATAGTGAATATAATCTTTCACATGTGAATACATAATATGTAAACTTTGGTAGCAGGGATGAAAAGAAAATCTCACAGTGTTTAGAGGTTTGGTTTGGATAAACATATTAAAAGCCAGGTATTTATCCAATTGATGATTATTCCCTCCTTTGAGACTGGATTCTGTCTACCCTATGGATTGGCCCACTGATTGGACTGTCAGCAGAAACTTAATCTGAGGCCCCTATGCCTAAAGCAGTGGTCTCTATCTCCTGAACTAAAGGGCTAAACCGGTTAGCTAGAAGCAGTAGTAGGCTGATATCTCCCCTATGTCATCCAGCCACTAGAGTGAAACAAAGACAAGCTTAGCCAGTATGTTACATTTGCAAATGGAGATTGGAAAGACTCCTGATTCTGGTCCTGTCTGGAACCTGAAAGCATAGACAACTCTGAAAGTGATTTAGTAATATCTAAGTCTTATATAACACTTTTCATCAGTAGATCTCCAAGTGGTTTATGAAGGAGTTCTTAGTATCATTATCCCCATTTTACAGATGGGGAAACCAAGTCATAGAAATGCAAAATGACTTGTCCAAGATCACCCAACAGGCCAACAGCTGAGCTGGGAATAGAACTCAGGTCTCTGGAATCCCCATCCAGTATTTTATCCACTAGGCAACTTTTTCAAATCTTAAGGAATTCAACTTCTGATCCAGTTTTGGGTGAAGATTTAGGTGGGTTCCTATTTCATGTGAATGGGTTTGCCTGTCCTAAAAAAAAAAAAACTGGTAGTAGAAATTTGCTGAGGACATATCTGGCTCATTCCATCCTGATTGTGCACACCTGTATCAACTGAAGATAATTTTTTTGGCATCTATTCCTTCCCAAACTCCCTTTTCCTTCAGAGGCTGCGGTGCTCATTTCCCAACCTGATGGTTCTTTGATGGCCCAGCAGATTTTCCTGAATGAACTCACTCCAGTGCTGAGCATGAGAAGTTCATTTGTTTCCGTATTCTATCTTGTGCTGTAAATCCCTGTGAACTTCATTTGCCTTTTATCCTCCTTGAGCCTGTGATTGCTGTTCATAGCAGCAATGCAATATCTTCCCTTGATGTCCTTCTCATTAAGGCAATACCATTTGTTGTTGCTACCCAGAGATACCTCATCCACACAGTTTCATCCAAGACACAAAAGAAAACTTTCCACCCTACTCTGCCCCCACCCCAACTCCCATCCGTCAGAGATGCGCTGACTCCAAGGCATTGGCTGCTGGACAGTAATCACATGTAAGGATGAACAGAATGAAAAGAGAAGTGTCCTTGAGTTAGTTACAAGGTCTCTTCTAGGAATAATGCTGGATGACTGTGCTGAGCATCCTAGACCTTGTCTTTGATATTCAAGTATTATTGGACCCAAGGGACATTCAGCAGCCCAATCTAATAAACACTTAAGCTCTATGTGCAGTAGCTGTTGTCAAAAGTGGTGATTATTTAGACTCCGAAAGCACAGATGAGGGTGAAAAATGACTGCAAATCAGCACTTAACTTCTTGATATTTTATTGCCATTGAGTTCCAATGTTCATCGTGACCTGTCAGTGCCATTCATTCTCTCCCTGCCTTTGCTTTGTGGAGACTTGGGCCTGATTCTCCTCTTAAATAAAGAGTAACTCCACCGATTGCAGTGGGAGGAGAATCAGGTCGTGAATCTTGGTGAGCAGAGAGCGGGCAATTGCCTCCTTCAGTGCTGCACATGGGTGAGAAGGAGATAGTTAGAGGAAGCTGGTCTTGTTGCCACTAATAAACTGCCACATACATTTCAGAAAGCTTCTTCCCAGGTCCTAGAGAAATCTGTACCCTCCCCAGGGAGTGGTGATCATGCTACCCAGTTCCACTTTCTTCAGTGGGGAGATCATCTCTTACTGAAATCTCAACATGCAGCTACTTCATTCAAACACTGTCTGGTCACCTTAGGTATTTCTATAACCCCGCTGCCACCACAGTATCTAAGAGTTTATCACATTATTCGAACAGTCTCATCATTAGCCCAAGCTCCCCACACCTTTTTGTTGTATCCACCAGTGTCTATAGAGCATAAGCTCATTGGAGCAGGGACCAGCTCTTTGTTATTAGTTCGTACAGGGCATAGCACAAGAGGGTTGGGGTCTGTAGTTATTATCACAGTGCAAATTAACAGATTATTAATTAGAGGCGTCAAGTATCAGGGGGTTGCCGGGTTAGTCTGTATCCACAAAAACAACAAGGAGCCCGGTGGCACCTGAAAGACTAACAGATTTATTTGGGCATAAGCTTTCGTGGGCATCTGAAGAAGTGTTTTTTACCCACGAAAGCTTATGCCCAAATAAATCTGTCAGTCTTTAAGGTGCCACCGAACTCCTTGTTGTTTAAGTACAGGTGTTGGGTCTTTGAATGTTGGGAGAGGTGGGTCATTACACATATTGAATCTATTTCCCTAAGTTAAGTATCCTCACACCTTCTTGTCAGCTGTCTAAATGGGCCATCTTGATTATCACTACCAAAGCTTTTTTTTCTCCTGCTGATAATAGCTCTTCTTAATTAATTAGCCTCTTACAGTTTGTATGGCAACTTCCACCTTCTCTGTATGTATATATATATCTTCTTACTATATGTTCCATTCTATGCGTCTGATGAAGTGGGCTGTAGCCCACAAAAGCTTATGCTCTAATACATTTTTTAGACTCTAAGGTGCCACAAGTACTTCTGTTCTTTCTCCAGCAGGGGGCTCTCTCGTTTTAAAGCCTAAAGCAGGATGTTGTCATGGAGAAGATATTCTCTCCTAACTTTATATTGGATATAGCAACATGCAGCCACAGCAGGAAGTGAGTGAAGTGGCTCCAGATGGTGCCTCTTTCAGTAAACTGTTCATAAGTGACCCTCTGCAACTTACACATATCGACAGTGCATTCTCACATTACCATATCATTTGATTTTATTCTGCACACGCTTCTTAGTCTATGCCAGCGGACTCCATAACCACTGCAAATATTATTCTTTATCTTAGCATCCATTGGGTCAGATTATTAAACAGTGGCCACAATTATTTTTGCAAACAAATTCGTGTCATGTAGACAGCTAAGTGCCTGGTTGCACCTGCAAATCAGGCACTTAATTATCCAGATGACCTACTTTTTGTGAGACATCCCTCAAAGAGCTGGGTAGACACCGCCAAAGTCTTTCTGAAAACATTCATTAGACTTGCTTAATGAATTGGCTTAGTTATGCCCAGGCCCCTTTTTCGTTCATGCCCTGCAAACTCATGTGCAGTAGAGCTGCCCACACGGAAGGCAAATGGTAAGCTCACATAGTGGCCTTTGCGGAAGGGGATTTTCATGAGTTTGCTCCCAAGAAATCTCTTCATAAACAGTGCAGGGCAGTCATTTTGCCCCAAAAGCTGGGAAACATTGGAGAGAAACATTCTCCTATAGCACGCAATGCCATTGCACTTCCTTACGCCCCCACAGAGGAATTCTTTCCTCCTGGCTGATAAAAATAAAAATCAAGACCCCAACACTTAATTTGGCCTCCTGCTGCTGGTCTTCCTGCAGCGCAGGTTTGGGACTGGCTTCCTCCCTGAGCTGCAGCAGCCTGCAAAGCCTGCAGCGTTTCCAACCCACTAGCCTCTGCATTCCTTTCCGGGTGAAACCCTCCCAGATACTCCCATCTCCCCAAGCCCCCCACCCCAAGGTCACCTCCCTCACCGCAGATTCCTCTCACCCCAAATCCCAGTCTCTAAGCCCCAACCGTTAGGTAATGCATTACCTAGGGAGGTGGTGGAATCTCCTTCCTTAGATATTTTTAAGGTCAGGCTTGACAAAGCCCTGGCTGGGATGATTTAGTTGGGGATTGGTCCTGCTTTGAGCAGGGGGTTGGACTAGATGGCCTCCTGAGGTCCCTTCCAACCCTGATATTCTATGATTCTATGATTCTATAACCCCTCCGTCGCTCCTCTTCCAAACTTGCCTCATTCTCTCCTGTTTACCCCAAGCCCCTCACCCCTTCCCCAAACGGCCCCTTGCCCAGTCTCTTTCCTCTCTCCAAACTCCTGCCATCTTCTTTTTCCTCTCCCCAAATCCCCCTTATAGCTTCCCCCCATGCCCATCATCTGTACCCCCATAGCTGCTCCCTTGCTCCCATGTCCCCCACTTTCTGCCTGCCCCCCACCACGCTTCTTCTTTATGCTTATCCCCCTCACACTGTGCCCTTCAATCTCACCCCCATTCCTACTGCTCCTTTGTGCCATCCACCTCCATATTGGTACATCCTCACCCACCCTTGTGCCTATTCCCTAAGGTGGGATGCGGGGTGGAGGGGAGGAGAAACTGCGCTCCCAGCCAGGCCCCCCCAGCCTAAGACCCCCCCAAGCGAGCAGAGGAGGGAACCAGGCAAGCCAGAGCTGAGCAGGCTGCTGGTAGCCACATCTGCAGCCTCCTGTCTGCCCGGCAAGGGGGGCATAGTGGTCCCGGCTGCCCAAAGGCCGCAATCACAGCTGTCGTGGGCTGGCTTGAGCCTATTAACTTAGCAGTTGGAGCAGGAAGGTGCTGGGGAGCAATCCATTAAGAGCTGCTGCACAAAGCAGGCTCAGATACTCCTCTCTGTGCCCTCCCTCCCATTCACAGCCACCCTAAAGTTGGGGGCTAAAGGTATCACTGTCCCCCAGGATGAAAGTTGGTGGCGAGATGTTCCTCTTCCATCCCATGGCACTCCTCCAGTCAGGCAAGGAACAGAAACTCCGATATGACTTACCTTTCACATCATAACCTGGCCCGGTTTTGAGGCAGCAGGCGTTGAGCCAAGAACCTCGGACTCTACAACCATTCGCTCTGCTGTACGAGTGCTCATTCTCACCCAGTAACAGACTCATAAATCTCCAGGTGTGGCACAGACACTAGAAGACGAGAGGTATGCTGAGTAACATGGGTTATGTAACCAACGGCAACTAAGCAACCCAGCTTTAATGGCAGGTTTCTAGTTGTGAGAAATATCCCACTGAGCCATCAAACTTCATGAAAAATTCAATCCAGTGATTTCTATGTACAAATACGAGAAAACTGCCCAGTGCTCAGAGAACGAAAGGAAGGGAAATTTGTCAGATTAGTTATTCATCATAAAGAATGCACTCCTTTTGCACCCACACGTTTCACATAAATCTGCTATTATTTCACTTTTATTGTCACATATTGTTTACATCAGCAATGCCCGGATGTGAAACAGAGGCTGCAGGCAATGTTATTTATAGTGGAGACGGGAATGGGCCACAAACTGGCGCTGGACTCGAAACAGACTCTGAACTTCACCCAAAGGTGGTGGATTTTAAATTCCAGGTTCTGAGCTAGGCCCATGTAGATACAGGCCTAAGCGGTGAAGTGCATATCAGGATCTGAATTCAGATTTTCCTCTACATTTGCTAATGTTAGGGTCCAGTTTGAGCCCAACTCCAATTAATACAAAATGAATCCCACTTCCTTTTAAGATATTTGCAATATTCTGACCTGAATGTCCTTAATTTAGTCCCTTGTCCTACATTTTGGACATTGTCAGGAAGGTATTGGTGTACAATGTGCTCTCTTATAATATGAGAGTAAATACATTGCAAACCAGCACCCTGTCCTACTTTTAAGGCCCTTATCTATAGCAACATATGTAACTTGGCTTTAGTGCAGCCCAAAAATCTCAGGATTGGCATCACTTCATTCTTAGGATTGAGCACTTGGAGAGTACCACAGGATTTCAGTTTTCAGGAAACCATGATAGGCTTGTTACATACCCTTTGGAGAATGCAGCGCAAAACAGAAGCGGACAGCCGCCGAAGTGAAGGACAAAGGCAAATAGAAAGTCTTCTGAGAGAAGCGATGGTAGCAGATTAATGTGACCATTTTTGTATGGGAAGAGCAGTAGCATATGACACTGCACATTGCTCTCTTTCCCACACACAGCTCTGCCGACATACCTCAGCCCAGTCCAATTCCCAGCAGACAAGTGTCCATAACAGAGAAATCACCACCACTGCTGGCATTTAACTGGCAGCCTTCTTGGCACCCTCAGCTTGGAGGGGGGATAGCAAGCCATGCAGACTAAACTGCTCTCTCGCCCCGATAGATGGTCTCTCCATATAAGGGGAGAAGAAGTTGGGCTCCAATCCCACTGGCAGAAAACCCTGAATGGCCACTGCCCATGGTTTGCCTTTTTTTTTGAATAAGCAGAAGACTTCACCCTCCTGCGCTATCAATCTAACTCCTTTCAGCAGCCCTAAATCCACATACAAAAGCATAACTCAGGCCTCACTTTACCCCAGCTCCTTTTCTACATCTTGTGCCTCTCACACACCAGTTACATTGAGTTGCTCCAAATGGTATAGCCATGACTGTCCTTTTTTTTCCTCTTCTTTAAATCTTGGTGGTTTCAGGTTATTTGCTTGTTTGTTTCTTCCCTATAACGATACAACAAATTACAAAGGCAGAGAAAGAGCAGATAGGACAGCATCAGTCACTGCTGACAGTTGTTGCTATTTTATCATCGGGCTCATGATATTTGATGTTGTCCTCAAAGCCCCATCTCCTGGAGTCATGTGATTATGGGAGAATCTCAGCTTTCATTTACAAAACAAAGGTTAGCTTTCAAACTGCTTAAAACACAAGAAGGCAAAAAATTCCTCCCCCCCCAAAAAAAATACATTTTTTTTGCTTAAAATAATGATTTAAAAAAAACCTCATGATTTTGGGGGGTCCGACTCATGATTTGAATATCTGGGTTGGTGATCCTGGAGTCTATACAGGCAATTCTCCAGACAACAACAAATGGGACACTTCAAACAGGAAATATTTTAAGTTTCAGTCTGATCAAAGGTGTTTGTCACTGCTTGGGGTGAGGGAGCTAAAGAAAGTAAGAATCTGATTGTAGGAGAGAAACTGAAAAGGGAGGAAAATAAGAAATAAGGACAAGGAAGATGTTAATGGAGACATGGAAGAGGAAGCAAATGAGATGAGAGACAGGCTGGGATACAAAGTGAGTATCTCAAGAGCATACATGCCTATTAGCTTGTGATGTGAGAATCTACAATAAAGTGTGATAACAAAGGGCCTTTTATAGTGTGGCAATATCTTGCAATATCTCCTGTGAGAAAAGGTCCAAGCTATCTCTTCTACGGGGGCAATTTCTTTCCATTATGAGGGTAAATGCTAAATCCAATTTCCAATCTGAGCTAGGGGGAAATATGGATCTTCTCAATGTCTACATACAAATTTGTAGTGTAAGGTAGGAGGTGAGACTGTATTCTTAAAGGAAAGGTGGTTTCGAACTAGCAGTACCAAGACCAATGAGGCAGCGTGTAACAGACAGGGGAGTGGGGTAATTTAGGGCTTCTGAGATGTGAGCGCACACATTGTCCAGAGCAGGGCATTCATGTGGCAGGACACCAAAAGATCCGTGATAGTTGTGGTGTTTGAATGGCTACATCTCCAGCACATGGCAGAATGTAGAAAGTTGCCAGTAGGGTGAGCAGATAGCAAGTGTGAAAAATCAGGATGGAGTGGAGGGTAATAGGCGCCTATATAAGACAAAGCCCCAAATATCAAGACGGTCCCTATAAAATCGGGATGTCTGGTCACCCTAGTTCCCAGCTTGCAATCCAATTGGCAAACAGCAGCATCTGCTTTCTATTTTGGGTTGGGTGAATGTGAAGTGCATTTTGCGTAGTGCCAGATTAATTTCCCAGTTTATCCAAGAAAAGATGGTCTTATGCTTTAAGGCATTAGACTGGGGTGTCAGAGATCTGGTTTCAGCTCTTGAATCTGCCACAGACTTCCTGTGTGACCTTGGGCAAGTCATGTAGCCTCTCTGGGCCTCAGCTACCCATCCGTAAAATGGAGATAATATTTGCTTCTTCCACCCTTTGCCTGTCCTTTCTATTTAGACTAAGCTCTTCAAAGCAGGGACTGTATTGCTATGTGTACGTACAGTGCCTTGCACAGTGGGGCCATGACTTAGTTGGGTCTCGGTAATACAAATAATAATTCCCCTTTGCACATGCCAGGCTCTACATTCCACTTTATTGTCAGTGACTAAACGCTACCTACTACTTACTCATCCTCGCCCTCACTCATGGCATTTGCTTTGGAGATATATTTCTGCAGTGGAAAGGCAAGGGGTTTAGGGATGTGTGATTTTAACAGAAGTGATGGATCCTCCTTTCAAGTTAGGGTTGAAGTATGCCCCATGTTCAGTGACTCCCCGAGGATGCTAACACCTCTTCTTCTTCCACTCTCAGGTGTAGCTTGTTCCACAAAGGGAATGTGGGGTTAGATATTTCCCCTGGGGATCAGGATGAGATGATATATGACTTGAGAGAGAATATTAACTCAAGGGGAGGAGAGGAGAAAGGCCAACATTGTACCCCATAGATTCCGCAGGGCATATTTTCATTCAAGAGCTGTTGATGTATCTCAGAACCTTGCCAGATGAGCCATATTTCTTCATGTTAGCTGACTTTTAAAATATTATTTAAGTGAAATCTCCACAAAATAATGAGGTGGATTTTTTTTCCTGAACTCAGAACCCCAATAACCATGCCCTGGCTATGTAATGTATTTGTTATATCTTCACTACATAACCCTGTGGTGACCACAGTAAAGTAAACGACCTTGTTATTTCTGTCTTCTAAACTGTAACTTATCATACTATCTAACCACAGAAAGTTACTGTGCTTGTTCATTTATGCCAGAAACTTTCAAGTATTTCAGAAATTAGACACCTGTTACACTGAAATGGATTTTTAAAAGCAAAGGGATCCTGTACTTATCAGGGCTGTGACTGGGTTTGCTTCTGCAACACCCCTTCATGGCCCACCAGGGAACAGCTCACTCAATCATGGAGTCTCCACGCATTGGCTGCTCTTTCTCCCAGGATCCAATATAGCAGTGCTTTAGCCTTCCAGCCAAGGAACAGTTGAGTCCCACCCCTTCTGTGGCAATAAAGTCTCAACAAACAGGACAAACGAAACCACAACTCAAAACAGCATCATCTGGCAAGCTTCAGCAGGACCCCCCTTATGTTCAAGGCCTATTTTCAAATAACCAGGACTTTGATTGGTGTCCCAGGGTCTAATCAGCCCTTCCACCAGAAAGGTAACCTGACCAGCTAGCTAGCTCAGTCTCTTGGATGGTCTCCTTCCTGGTCAGCCCTGAACTGGGCTAGGTCTCCTCCTTTTAACTCTCCTCTCCATGCTTGACATCTGCTGCAGTGGTCAACTGGATCCACAGGCTCTCATTAACCCTCTTCTCACCATACCATGAGGACAGTTAGGCTCAGATCCACAAAGGCATTTAGGCTCCTAACGTCCATTGAATGGAAGCCTAAAGATGTGGGCCTTAATTCTTATGTATGCAATGCCATGCAGTCTGATTGGCTGAGCGGGTCTGATTTGTGATTCCACAGTTATGCAAGAGAACAACTGCCCAAGGAAAAGGTGTCTAGAGATGAGGTTATTTGAAACAAGGGTCAAATCCCACACCCCTTACTTACATGAGTAATCTTTGTTCATGTGAGTAGCCCTATTGACTTCAGAGATCCCATTTACTTTAATGAACCTACTTAGTTAAGTTAGGAGTACTCTCATGTCAGTAAAGGTTGCAGAATAAGACCCCCAAAAGAGGACACACCGGGTCAAGCCGAAGGTCCATCTGGCCCAGTATGCTCTCCTCCCACAGCAACCAATGCCAGCTGCCCCAGAGGGAATGAACACAACAGGTAATCATCAAGTGATCCATCTCCTGTCACCCATTCCCAGCTTCTGGCATACAGAGGAATGAATAGTATGGGAATAGATCATCATTGTACCTCCTCTGCCTGGATTTCTTGTGGCATGCATTTGCAATTAATGTGGAATGCTGTGATTTCCAGAAATGCACCCTGGACAGATCAACAGCTGATAAAAACACCTTTTCTTCAAATATGGATGAATAGTGGTAGCTTTGCATTAAAGCTGGTTGGCTAGAGGTTTAGGGCCCCATCCTGTTCCTGCCAAATTGGGCAAAAAGTTGTGGTTCTGTCACTGAATTAAATGGGTCTGCATATCCTCCCGCATAACTTCATTGGGACTGATTCTGCAGCCATGTCTGTCTCCAAAAAGCAATGAACGCACAGTCACCCAATCGAAAGGGAGACATTTGAAAATGCAGATGACTAAATACAGCCTGCAGTTCAATTTACCTCTGTGGTCTCTGCTAAGTACCATAAATCCTGATTTCACTCTGAGGCAAATTGTCACATTATAGCCTTGCTACACAGGCATAAACAAATTTCCTGTTCCAAAAAAAAAAAAAAAAACCCAAGGAAAAAAAAAAGAGAGAGAAAGAGAGAAGTGCCTCCTAGTACAGGACATATGGAATCTCTGGTTATGGCTAAATCATTTTTAAAACCTCTCTCTCTGTGAGTCACATGTGAATTGCCAAAAGAGTTCTGTCAACAATAGTTTATTTACATACAGAAATAATTAGCACTATTATAGCAGACTAAAGTGAGGATTACGGCTAGCAGAGTGTCATAAAACTCACCCTGTCATGTTAGGGAGGGTAGGAACCAGTAGTTTGCAGATTTGTTTACCGGAACAACAGAAACTGGCAGTGCTTCAAAGGAATAATGTGAAGATGAAAATCATAGGTTTCACCTTCTTTCCTTGACAGAAAAGGAGGACTTGTGGCACCTTAGAGACTAATCAATTTATTTGAGCATAAGCTTTCATGAGCTACAGCTCACTTCGTCGGATGCATAAAGTGGAAAATGCAGTGAGGATGTTTTATACACACAGACCATGAAAAAATGGGTGTTTATCACTTCAAAAGGTTTTCTCTCCCCCCACCCCACTCTCCTGCTGGTAATAGCTTATCTAAAGTGATCACTCTCCTTACAGTGTGTATGATAATCAAGGTGGGCCTCACATTATTAAAATTGAAAGAAGTGGACTGAATCTAATTTATGTTGCATTTTTAGGACTTTTTTTTGTTTGTTTTTGTGCTTCGCCCAGAGTGGACAGTGAAACTACACTGGTCAATTTCTCTTTTATTTATGGCACCTTAGAGACTAACCAATTTATCTGAGCATAAGCTGTAGCTCACGAAAGCTTATGCTCAAATAAATTGGTTAGTCTCTAAGGTGCCACAAGTACTCCTTTTCCTTTTGCAAATACAGACTAACACGGCTGTTACTCTGAAACCCGTCTTATATTTATAGCAGGGATCGGCAACCTTTGGCACCCAGCCCGCCAGGGTAAGCCCCCTGGTGGGCCGAGCTGGTTTGTTTACCTGCCGCATCCGCAGGTTCGGCCGATCTTGGCTCCCTGTGGTTCGCCGCTCCAGGTCAATGGGGGCTGTGGGAAGCGGTGGCCAGCATATCCCTTGGCCCACACTGCTTTTGGCTGCCCCCATTGGCCTGGAGCAGCAAACCACGGCCAGTGGGAGCCGCGATCTGCCGAACCTGTAGACACGGCAGGTAAACAAACCAGCTCGGCCCACCGGGGGCTTACCCCGGTGGGCTGCGTGCCAAAGGTTGCCGATCCCTGATTTATAGTCAGTTTTTCTTTCTGATACTCATAATAACAGGCTGCTGAGTTTGGATCCTCAAAACAAAAAAAACCCATAAAAAATAAATCATTGGGTATATGTTTTTAATTTAGGAGAACATTTTTTTTCATAGGATATTTTTGTAAACCTTGTTTTATTATTATTATTATTTGAACATCACTTGCATTTGGTACTAAATCAAATTTACACTGTCACTTTAAATTACCCATCACCTCTCATGAAAGTACTCTGGGAATTACATCATTAATAAGTGGAACTAAAGAATTACATGCTTCGGTGGTTTCTAGGGTCCAGAAGTTATCAGCCATTTACCTGCTTTCTGGTTTAAGAAGAAATAATCATCTCCACAATTGGAGCTGAAAGCATATTGCAAAGAAATTCCCAAGAAAATTCATTCCCATTTTGAAATCCATTTGTTTGGTGGGACTCAGGGCACTTTGTTTTTGCTGTCTTAAAATGTTCTTGCAAATGACTTTATTAGCAGGAATGTTCATCTAGGGTTGTCAACAGTCCCTTATTACAAGGGACGTCCCTTATTTTTTCACCTCCGTACAACAAGATCGGGAGCTGCTGAGCATTGCAAGAAGCAGCAAGAAATACCCCTGGTGAATGTAGGTGAATACTGTGTATTATTATTATTACTATTAATAATAAGGATAGCAACAATATTGGAAGGAGAGGTGGGCAGGGATGCTAAGAAAACAGTCCCTTATTTTTTAAATACAATGTTGGCAACCGTATAATCGTGTCAGGCTTATTTTGCTTGCATCTCAGGCACAGAATGGTTTTTAAGGGTGTCCCACATTTGGCTGAATTACCTTTCTGTTATTTACGTCCAATAACCACATAAGCTACAGAGGGCAAATTTTGTTTGCAGAGTTCGGCTGTTGAGCCTTCTCAGCTTATGTTCAATTCAAAGCAACTCCTTTAGAGGGCACTGTGACACCTAGGATCAGATACCTGACCAATACTGTACAACAGAGTCTAAAAATACTTTATACCTTGCATGATTTATGCACGTAGGTAGCAAGGTGCGGTCTGAACGTGTGCTGAGGCCAAACAAGGTTTGCTATTCACTTGAAATGGAAACAAATCTTTAGTCCATATGGTCTACAGCGCCTCTCTGCATGGTACCAAATCTAGCATTAGAAATATTCTACTTACTAGGCTGACTGTGTTGCAGCAAAGTACAGAGATACTGTAGTTGGAATGTATACCAGACCTTTCAAACAACACGTGAACTACAACAGGCATAACACACTAGTTGTGCTCTTGTCCATTAATCATTATAGACTGAATTTTGAATGCCTCTGATGCTGCATGTCACTTTTGCATGTATGACTAAATGTACCCGCAAACAGGCCTGCATGCATCATGCATGAACAACCTGTGTGGGCAAATCAGTACTGTCTAATTGGTATGCAAACACAGTTGTTTACATGCAAAAAACATGGGTGCAGGCATTTTTGTAAGTGGAAAACGAAAATCTGAGCTCAAACTGTTGCCCTGTGTGCCCAGAAATGGCCTAGAGAGGGCACTATATAAGTGCAATGTATTCTTGCGGTCTGACAATCTCTCTTTTCCTGGTCCAATGTGATGGCATTCACACAGACCATGCTCTTTCTCTGGCAGTCCCCCTCCAATATTAAAAGAGAAAGAAACACATCAAAGATTGATCAGAATCTTTAAACGCACATTTTGCTTGGTTGCCATATGTGCAGGCTTACAACACTGGCTAAAGTGTCAGATTAAAGGACTTTTCACTTCCTAAGACAAAAGCATGGTACCTTTACTGATTTTTACCAGACAATAAAGATAAAGCCAGTAGGCATGCGGAAGCAATCCCCTTTCTTAAACATATGCTGTACTAACCCACTAAGGGACACAGTCATCAGCTGTTGTAGAGATAGTCCTGAACAAGTTTCTCAGATTGGAAAGCTGTTGGCTCAAGACCCCGCATTTGCATGTACCCCTATCTTCACAACAGGCTGAACTAGCCCCCTAATTCAAACACCCTTGAATATGCCAATGTTGGCGAGCTAGGCATATGAATGGGTTAAAAGAACAAAGGACGAGATTCTGCCCTCACTGCTAGGAGCTGAACTTGGCAGGAGAGGGGACAGAGAGCAGTGAAGACCCTGTTTTAGCATCACAAGAACCATCTGGCTAGCACAGTAGGGCACACCCTGCTCCTTCCTTTGGAATGGAGCAGCAAGGCATGATCCCCCAGCTAGTGTGGGCTACAGATGGCAGCATGTGAGCTAGCTGGCTGGGGCCCTGGCTGCGTTCTGTAGCTGGCAGACCACAGACCTTTGGGGCGACGGTTCACCAGCTATTGCATCCGATCCCTCTCCCTAGCTCTTTCTTGAGTGCTAGGGAGGGATTCTGACATGCAGAGGGCGCGGGTGAGGAGAGAAACTCCCTATGTCTTCTTGCCCCACTAGAGCACCCCAGAACAAAGGACAGAACTTAGCTTCAAAGCTAAGTGATGAATGAAGTGGGGAATATGAAATCATGGCATTTCAAAAGGAGGCAAGAAATATTGTCACGAGAAAGCCTCCTCTTGAGATTCCCACTCCAGGTTTGGCAGCCTCAGGAGGTTCAGATAAGCATCCTCACTCATCCAAACTGAAACCAAACCCAGAACACCTTGAGGTTCTCCCTTCCCTGCTCCATCCACATGGAATTAATTGTACTGGTGAGGTCCTACCATGGGTCTTCCAGAGTCACCCTTCTGAGTCTCGGCAAGATGAGTTTAAACAGGCCCAATTCTGATGTCACACCAGTTTTATGTTGGTATAACTCCACTGACAGCCCTGGAGTAACTCCTGATTCACCCTGCAGTGAGAGGAGAACCAGGCCTATTACTGCTATTAACACTCTGCCGTTTACTAGTCACAGCCTTGACTGAGCATGTGTTTGACTTGCCTTCAGAAAGCTGCTTTAGGTGATGTTTGGAACTCTGACATCAACCTCTTTCATTCATTATGTACATTTCTCTGTACAGAGATACTGCTCATTTCCTTTTGGTGTTTCAATCTTTAAACACAGGACCAAGTAGCAATTTTATTTTTTATTGAGGTGGGGGGAGGGTGGGATTAAGATGCATGCACTTACAAGAGTCTCATACTGAGCCATATTTCACTCCTTGCATCAGTTTGCAGACGGGGGGGGGGGGGAAATACCTTTATTTTTTTGCTGAGCTGGCACTTAGTTGTTCACTTTTTCAGCCATTTGAAATTTGAGGCTAATATAAACTTGAAGTCCTAGTTTTTACTCAGAAGGCTGAGCTCTCTGCTGTTTGCATGTGGTCACCCAAATGCCACACTGGATGGCTGAGACTTTGTTTATTGTTCAGGCTGCATGCTTGGCCAGTTTGATGCAGGTTGCCGTCTCCTTGAGCCCGGGCAGGCTAAATCAAAGCCATTCATTCATTGCCTGCTTCTCTCTCTCTCGTGCACAGGGGTTTATAGGTATGAATCATTAAAAATGTTCCCAGTAACAAGTGCAAACTAAATATTAAACATTTTTAAAGTGGAGCATAGCCCAGGCCTTCCCCATCCTCAGCTGCCTGCAAGCCAAACTCTGGGAAACCAACGGAGGAATGGAAGGGAGCTATTAAATCAATTCCCTGGAGCTTTAACACTTTCTGCAATTTGTAGTGGAATAACTAGCTGAGTTTAGTTTGCAGCCTGCCTCTAGTCCTTAGTGCAGGGTGTGGTGCTGGAGTCAAGCAATTTGCCATCTGCAAATGCCTTGACTTTGATTAGTGTTAGCAATAGCCAGTCCATGTGAAGCTTAAACAGACCAGAGTGTGTTCCTGGGATAACATTCCAGGTTTAAGGAGCTATGGTGAAGGCCAAGTTCGGTCTATTCTCCCTTTGTGAAATGCATTGTTGTTAATGTTAACTAATCTACAAGATATGCCAACTCTCGGGCAAGCAAGATTCCAGGCAGCCCTGTTTGTTTAGGATAGGATTGTGCTTTGCAAATCCAATTTAGACATGTTTGTTTTTTTTAAAAAATCTACCTCAGCCATGGATGTTTAAAGGTTCACTGTGCTTTGTAAGGCAAAGAGAAAGCAACATTTGCAGCAGGCTCTTGGGGGTTTTCATCTTAAAGAAATCCTGTCTGGGTATTTTTTTAGAATTGAATAATAATACTAATAACAATAGTTTCCTCGCCTGTTAGAAAGTCTTTAGGAAGCCTGAAACTGAAATTGTTTCCCCACTAAACTTTCCTTTCTCCATGGCACAAATGCACTGATAGGTTATTGTGGGGCTGCTCGTGAACAGTAGACAATGCATACTTGTTTGTTATTCTCAGGCTTTTGGTTTACAGAATATTTTACATGCCAGTTTGCTGCTGTAGGTTGCTCATGAGTGGTGGACCGCATGTGGTCTGTTTTTGTAGGGTTGCTCATGAGCATGGGGTGCTTAGAAGTTGAAAAGAAAAAAGAGACTTTCCCAGTAATAAAACAACACCCTCCACCCCATCCCCCAACCCCCAAAGGGCAACTGTGTCCCCAAGCCACAGCAACAAATCTTTGAGGAAAGATGGGCCATGCTCTGACTTTCAACAGACTTTGCCTCTGTCTAACTCTGCGGGAGCATCAACAAGGCAAACTTATTCCACAGCCAAAGGCCCTGCCACTGAGAACACTCCACATCCAGATCCTCCAGACATTCACGTTCAGTGGCTGTTATCTTGACCATCCCAGCAGCTCAATGTCTGCTAATAGGAAGCCAGCGCATTTGTCAAAGAGCTGGTGTAATAGGCTGCCTGCCCCTAATACTGCCAAGAAGTGGGCAGATACATTGGGAACAGCTGAAGCTTAGGTAGCTCCATGCAGCAAGCATCCAATCTGGAGGAAACAAAGGCCCACATGACTGTGACAAGGCCCATATCTGAGAAAAACAGCTGTAGTCACCTTACTAGAGATGTTACAAAAGGTACTTTTGGTCATTAACTCTACCTGGAAATTCAGGCGCAGTCAAAGGTATGTCTACACTGCAGTGTAAACCCAGGGTATGTAGAACTCAAATTAGCAGACTTGTTAACCTAGGGCTTGAGCATCTACACTCATTTTTAACCACGTTAGGAAGTGGTGAACTCTGCATCCCAACCTGGGGCTCCAGCATCTGTACTGCATTATGCAGGCTCAAGTCCAACCACTCATATCCCAGGCTTCCTAGCGCCCTCCCAAAATGTGGCTGCTCTAATCCTTTGTTCATGGTGCTGTGTGGGAAAACTTGACTGTCCACCAAACTTGACTATCCAGAGCATGAAAAAAGTTGGCCTGTGGGAAGCTTTCAGCAGACTCCCAGAGCACAAGGGCTTGGACCCTGGGTGCCAGCTTGACTTAGGCTCGGACCCTCCACCCCCCCATAAGGCCTTGGATTCTGGTCTAAGCCCTGGGTTAGCACGATTTGTGTGTAGATGGAAGGGGTTAGGCTTGAGCCTGAGTTTGAACGCTGTGCTTACATTGCAGTGTAGACACACTCAGAGGTCCCAAAGGACCTAGAGCTGTAAACTAGTTTGGTAAATGGTGGACGAATCCCACCAATCTATAGTGTGCACAGAAATCATTCCCAACATACCATCAGGACACTTCCTTCAATCTACCTATGCCATGTCTCTCTTGTCTGGTATGAACCCCAGCCATCGTGCTCTCATCCAGTTCCCTGTCTTGGCCAGACACTGAGGCAGCATTCTGAGCCAAAGTCCACTGAAGTCAATAGGAGTCTTTCCACTACCTTCAAGGAAGTTTAGATCAGGCCCAATGAAAATGTGACACAGATGTGTGTGAGCCACATGCTGATGGAATCACAATGCAAACCATCTCACAATCACCCCTACCAGCCTCACCTGTGAATCGTGAACAGGCAGAACAGAAACCTACATGACCTTCACATGAAGGAGCATTTGCAGCAGATGGATAATTACCAGAAATTACCCTCTGGGATCTGCACAAGAAGACAGAGTGGAGCCCTTGAGCATCATAAACCTTCCATTTGTTTGTAAATATAAAAAGAAAAATAGGTCAATTTATTTTTTATTCTCCTTTTAATGCTCAAATCCTGGACACTATTATTCATCTACTGCCTAAGGCAGTGGTTCCCAAACTTGTTCTGCTGCTTTGCAGGGAAAACCCCTGGCGGGCTGGGCTGGTTTGTTTACCTGCCGCGTCCGCAGGTTCGGCTGATCGCGGCTCCCAGTACCCTCGGTTTACTGCTCCCATTGGCCGCGGTTCGCTGCTCCAGGCCAATGGGAGCTGCTGAAAGTGGCGTGGGCAGAGGGACGTACTGGCCGCCGCTGCCAGCAGCTCCCATTGGCCTGGAGCAGCGAACCGTGGCCACTGGGAGCTGCAATAGGCCGAACCTGTGGGCGTGGCAAATAAACAAAGCCAGGGGCTTTCCCTGAACAAGTGACGGAAAAAGTTTGAGAACCACTGGCCTAAGGTATACAGATGAAGAGGGCGGCACTGGAAAGGATTCCCTTTGCAAACAGGTGATTTGGTTTTTGATAAAACCTTCCAGTTCTATTGGCCGCAACTTTTGATCTCACGTTTCGTATTGAAAAAATATTTTCCAATATCTGGCATTTTATCTCTAGAAATGTAATTTTGCTTAAAGGACTCCATTACATAGCTCCTGCAGTGATGACAGCAACATGCAGAAAAGTCTGGCCAAATGGCTACTGAAAAATACCATCCAATATACAGAGACAAGGTGGGTGAGGTAACATATTTCATTGGACCAACTTGATCTGATATTACCTCACCCACCTTGTCTCTAATATCCTGGGACTGACATGGCTACAACACTGCATACATCGAATCAACAGTCACCCACTGCACAAATGCAATCTGTGTACATATGCTGGGGGAGGGAACAGAGCAACGGTCCTTGCTATAGTTAGCCCTTAACTGTCATAGAGTGCATCATGTGTTCAGCCATTCATCAGAGCTCTGAAAGTACCACCCATCAGTGTAGTACCTGAACACCTCCCGAAGAGTAAATAACAGAACTGGATAGAAAATAGGATTTTATTCCATGATCAATTGACTTTTTTTTTCTTCATTTTTATCAAAATTTCCTGTGGAAAATGTTGACTTTTCAGCAAAATATCAAAAATAAAAATATTTTGGCCAACAGCTTTTGGGGTTTGGGCTTTTTTTTTTTTAATGAGTTCTGGTTTTAAATGAAATCTCAAACTTTTGCATGGAAAGCAGACATGTTTTGCAAAAAATGTTTAGTCAATAATCCATTTTTTCTGTTGAAAATCAGGTTTGATGGAACTCTTTCAGCTGCCCGCAGTAAATAACCAAAAATAATAGGGTAATGGTCTAATTTTCTCCTTACTTCCACTGAAACAAACAGGGTATATACTTATAGTTCTTCCAGTTCATTTCCTCCTCTCTCTCTCTCTTTCCTCCTTCCTCTCCTGCTGTTCCTTTTCACTCTCCCTTGTTGCCTATTACTTGTGCCTATAATTAATTTTTCCTATAATAGACTTGGGGGAGGGGTAGAGCTTGTTTTAAAGATTTGCCCCTAGATTCCCAATGGGGCAAAAACCTAATTGTTACCACTAACTGCTCCCTCGTATGAGATACTGGATGTTTAAAGCATTGAGGAGTCTACTTTAGAATCCTTTCTTTAAATGTACTGGGGCTTATTTATCCCTATTCCATGTGTAGGTTTCCTGTTGAGCTCCGTGAGAGTTCCGCAAGGAGAGAACAGGGCTTATTGCCTGGATGGAATCCTACTTTGGGATAATATTAGCTACAGTTACCTTCCCCTGTTCTTCATTGCTCTGGCCCCAAACAGCATCTTTGTTTCTCAAGGGTTCATCTGCATTATTTCCAATCCTCAATTCTCACAGTTGGTTGTTGGGGAGATGTATAGTTATGTCACAAACAGAAAACAATGAGTCTGATTCTTATCTTACACCAGTTTTACATCAATGGAACTCTGATGACTTCATTATTTTTTTTAGAATTTGTCTCAATTTTTCATGTTTTTCTCAGTTATTAACCCTTCCCTTCTCCCATTGTTGATGAAAAGAGATATTTCTGTTCTGTCCAAAAGGCATTTTTTCATCAAAATTTTATTGGTGATAGCTTTTTGACTAGCCCTGAACACTGTTACAACTGATGCCAAACAGACTCTACATTGGCAGGTGTGTTAGTGTGGCTAGGGACGGGGGACTGTAAGAGGAAAGAACTGAACCAAGATAAATGGATTCCTTTGTGAACAAAAGCACCTCCTAATTGCTTTCTGTGATACCAGGGTGATAGATACATTAGCAAAGTCTAGATGGGATAAAGTTGGAACCTTCAGAAAGGAGATTGGAAACTGAGATATTACTAGGACCACAGGGAACACACTGTTAGAGAAGGAAACTCAGCAATCAGAACTCTGCCAAGACCAAAGTTCATGGGTGTCTTATATTACCTGAACCTGTTTCCCAGCTTTACTTGACTTCACCTTTCCCTCAGCTGAGTTAAAATTTTGAATCTGAACTTGCGGATTTCTCCTCACACCTTGTCCTGAGATTTTAATCTAGAAGCACTGAATTATAGGCCTCCACATTCAACAGGAGGTTTGTCATAGCTGAATTGATTTAACCTCAGTCACTTTTGAATCAGAATTGGTAATTTCCAGGGAACATAGGAACGGCTATACTGGGTCAGACCAATGGTCCATCTAGCCCAGTATCCTGTCTGCCGACAGTGGCCAATGCCAGTGCCCCAGAGGGAATGAACAGAACAGGCAATTTTGTTTGCTTTTTTGACTGTGGCTGCACATTGAGTAGATGTTTTCAGAGAACTAGCCACAATGACTCCAAGGTCTGATTCTTGAGTGGTAACAAATAATTTAGACCCCTCCATTTTGTATGTGTATTTGGGAGTATGATTTTCAATATGCATTACTTCACATTTATCAACATTGAATTTCATCTGCCCTTTTGTTGCCTGGTCACCCAGTTTCGTGAGATCCCTTCGCAGTCAGCTTTGGACTTGACTATCTTGAGTAATTTTGTATTGTCTGCCAACTTTACCACCTCACGGTTTACCTCTTTTTCCAGATAATTTATTAATATGTTGAACAGCACTGATCCCAGTACAGATTCTTGGGGGACCCCACTATTTACCTCTCTCTACTGTGAAAACTGACCATTTATTCCTACCTTTTGTGTCCTACCTTTTAACCAGTTATAATATAGGAAAAAACAAGAAAAGCTAGTTTAGGTCAGATCCCTAGTAAATATGGTCTTAAACCCAGTTTAAACCAGGAGACTGGGAAAAATAATTGCATCAGTGTCCAGCACGTTCAGCAAGTGTAGAACAAATTTTTTCAAACTTTGGATGCATCCAGACTAAAATGTATACAGACATTCTGATGTGCAGTACTATAATGACATATATTAGTATTATACCGACTGCTTTTGCTTTTCATTTGTACAACCTTAAATTGATCTATGAATCTACTCATCGGTGCCGATTCTGTGGGTGATCCAGGGCTGGAGCACCCACAGGGAAAAAATGGGGGGTGCTGAGCACCCACCAGCAGTCCTCACATCAGTCCCTCCTCCCTCTCCCAGCGCCTCCCGCCCACCAGTGGGTCCCCCCAATCAGAGCCTCCCCCTCCCTCCCCATGCCTTCCACCAGCCACGATCAGCTGTTTTGCGGCATGCAGGAAGCTCTGGGAGGGAGGAGCGAGGACATGGCATGCTTGGGGGAGGGGGCGGATGGGGGCGGAAAGAGGCAGAGCGGGGTGGGGCAGGAAGAGGCGAGGTGGTGATGGGGACTTTGGGGAAGGGTTGGAGTGGGAGCGAGTCCAGGAGCAGAGCTGGGGATCGAGCAACGCCCAGCACATTGGAAAGTCAGCGCCTATGAATCTACTGTCCTATGTAACCTCAATTTTAATATGTAACTAACACGAAGTGTAATGTGTTGTGCATTCATGAAACAGTTTTTAAAATAGAAAATGTCTTAAGCTGGGACTAACTAATTTTGCCTGTGGTGGTAAAAACCATGATTTTACCTGATTAAAAACGAACTCCGGTAAATACCAGACCATCCCTGATTTGATTTCATGTCAGCAAAAAGGCTCACCAGGTCTCTCTGAATCAGGTTTCTTTTCCCTCCTCTCCTTCTCTTCCTTCAAAGGCCCCTCTGATAATACCAAGAGCCCCTGGGCAATATTTCCCATTTATTTCACTGTCTCAATCTAATTTAAAAAGATGCACTGAAAATGACAACGCTAAACAGCTTGAAAAATAGATTTCCAGCCCTTGAGGCAAAAGTTGAAATATTTTTTCCCCAAACATCTCGAATAAAACTGCTGCTGAGCTAACAGCTAATTTTGAAATGACTGCATCCCCTTGTTTTAATGTCTAAGCAGGTATAAAGTGAAGGCCTCATGTTTCAGATGCAACAAAACAACTTGGACAAGAGGTCATTGTACAGGAATTTCTCATCCATGTCAAGTTCCACCAGCCCAGGAAGATGAAACCACCTAGTAAAATTCTCCCATTGTTCACAGCGAATTCATTTTTAAGGGTTATCTTATTTTTGCATTCGGACTGTCCTGCAAGATGCTTTAGCCAGCTCAGGGAATTAGAATGCAATGGAAGTCCTGATCTGTGGTGGTCTCATGGCACTGTCATTGACTCCAGCATCTTGGCAAAATTCTAATTTTCCATCTAATCCTCCTTACCCTTTGGTTTGAGTTCTTAACTTCCTTCTCTAAACTGAGACATCATTTTACACTCTCGGCACTGGGACTAAAGATCTGTGTTTCAATCAGGAGTGAAGTTATTCCTGCATACACTTTCCATGACACTTTATACAGCTCTGTGACTTCTCAGAATGGGAGGCAATGTTGAGTGTTAGATTTTTCGCAACAATGGGTCACATGAAACAAGAAATGACCTGAATCTTCACCCAAAATTTGACTTAACCTTTTCTTGAGGGGTTGAAAAAGCATTTTGTTTTGTTTTATTACATTAGCATTGGGCTATTCTGTCTCCACACTTCTTGGTTCCTGTGACTACTCAGGGAAACTTGCACTGGAATGGATACGGGGGTCATGTGGAAATCTGATTTCTATCCTCCAGCTAACAAAAATTTCAAATAGGAGTATAAGGAATACCATGTGACTTAGGAGACCAATTACATACCACACATCACAAACGGGCAAATAGCCTAAGGAATAGTTAAAGAAATAGTTCACAAACATCTCACATGCTGAAACATGTTTGTGCAAAATGTCTGAAATAATTTCAAAGAACAAACACACTTGTAAAAAAATCAAAGTCTGTTTGCAGAAAATTTACAAGCATTAGAAAGGGCTTACCTAATCAAATATTCACAATGAATAATTCACCCAGTTTGACTTCTCGTTGCCATTCTCTGAATATCTGATGACGCCAGCTGCCTCTCTGGCTGTTTATTGTTATTTGTTTTTAATTAAAAGATGCTTTAAAATGTTCAGGTGTTTACTTTTCTTCAGAATACAATTAGAGAGCAAATCTCAGCGAGAAAGCTATCTCAATCTATGGCGATAAAGGAAACTAAAAACTATTCTGAAAAAGCATTTATTAACATATTTGTGTTATATAGATTTGTATAAAACACGTGTATATATAGAGATGTATACACACACACATAGATGAGTAGATGCTATATGTAATTTTCTTGCATACCTAGCTAAAGTAATTATTAAATCATCACAGATTTATGTGAAATTAATCTAGAGCAGAGAAGTGGCAGGTGAAATTGGCTGGCTTCCATTTCTGCTAATACCAGGGCAATGTCTTTCCCCTCCCCTCAGGAGGCCCTCTGTCTAGAGGAATGCAGGATTATATGCTTCATGGTAATTTATGTCAGTCTTTCTGAATATTTGGCCAATAAAGTCCATAACATGTGGATGGCTTCAGGTGTGAGTGACTGGCAGAACTCACCCAGAACTCAGCTGGAACGATGGCAGTCAATTCCCTAAAGGCCCTTTCCGGCCCTTAGGTCTAATAGAGTTTGTTCATCTTAGCTGCAGTTTAAAACAGCCCAGATGCAAAGTGAGGGAGGCCCCTCACTGAGTGGATTGTGTTGGAATGTTGCAGCAACAGGGTTGATTAAAACTAAAAGGTGATTCTGTATAGGCAGACGGTAATTGTTAGACACGGGCCTGACCCTTCAAACTGTGGAGCTGCTTGAATCAGAACCAGGATCCAAATCTTGCAAATGCTCCCTTATGTTATATTGATCAGAAGCATAAAAGAAAAAAGAAAACCCTCACTCTGGGCTGGATCTGGATTCTGATTCAAATTTAGTGGCTTGGCACCTTCTCTTGTTAGCAATGACATTTGAAGGGTTGTTGTTTTGTTTTCATTCCATTCTGGAAAATCCAGGTTATGCCCAGCTTTACACCTGAGCCCCTTTGACCTCATTTATATTACCCTTTATTTATTGAAGGTCACCACATAAAGGTCATGTTATATCACTCCTTCAGGGCCAAGTTTCTTAAAGTGAAGGAGTGAGAGGAAAAACCACTGCAATCTTCATATATCCAGATGGCTGACAAGGACAACATCAGATGAGAAAGATGTCCAGGGATCTGAGCTGCAGGTAATTTATGTTGCTTCCCCAAGAAGCTACTTGCTGCAGGCTGCTAGAAACAAACCTTGGGAATTTAAACAAACAAAAATATCCCAAAGCACTATTTCATCTGCAAATGTGTCAGATCTGAACACCTTTCAGTATCACAAAGCCCAGCAAACTGGAATACCTCACACTGCAAATAGGAAATCAATGGTTGGTTTTATTATTCAGCTTCCAAATGAGACCTCCACCCCTTGTCCTTCAAGCAGCTGCCTTCTGCTTCATCAGAGGAGTTCAAGAAAGGGCTGGAGAGAAGGGAAAAAAATAATAATCGATGCTCATTTCACAGTGGGCAAATGTAGGTTAATGAGAGATTTATGACAGCACTCATGTCGGTTCCCTCCTGCACTTTAACTCACAGCACATGAAGGAGACGCTGTTTATGGCCCTCACAGGTCAGATCTGCAATGTAATATTCTTTATGATGCTCTTTTCAAAAACTTCAGTTCAATCTCTGTGCCAGATGAGAAGAAAGCAGGAAATCAAATGTTAAAAGGCTGTGAGGCTCATGACAGCAATGTCTGGGCCAAAGAAATCTGGCATGTCTGGACTCCCCATCTTGAGAGGTTTTCTCCCCCCTACCCCCACCCTTCCTTTCTTTTCTTTTCGTCAACATCCCACCACTTCCTGGATGGTTGAGTCATTGTGGGCTGTACTTTTATCAACAATGAAACACAGAGACACCTTCGACAGCTGCAGAACTGAATACTTGCTCGGAATTTGTTTCTGTAGGGGCTGGTTGCTTTCTTTCAAACAGCTCTCACATGTACACACACAAAGGAACCGGGGCTTGCTCACTGCAGCAAGGAATTGACACAGGTACATGCTTGTTGGGGATGTCACCATGGAAGACAGCAGTTGCTTTGTCACACCTTAGATCAATGAGATGATACTGTATGGGATGGCTGAGTGACCTACTGCTTTATGTTCCTTTCTGGAGTCCTGATGGGCCACTCCTGAGTCCCAAAGAGTCTGCAAAACAAGAGCAGCATCAAGAATAGCAATTGTGCATTGGGATCCTTGGATGGAAGTCCACAGACAGTACACCTGAAGCACAGCAGGGTGAAATGACCTTGGCCAAAGTCACACAGCCAAGGCCAGGCACAGAACCCAGCTTCCACTGACTGACACTCCAATGCTATAGCAATGACCTGTTCTTTGGGAAATTGCTTGATTGTTAGGGTGAAATGTGAGGCCCCAGTTCTGACCAAGTAGATTCAGGAGCTGGCAGCATTACATCGTTCTGTCAAGTGACGCATAAACCAGTCTGCATAAAATGAGGACTGAACCGAGATTTCATCTGCCATGATATATTTTGAACCTGGACAGAAACATTTGGATGGCTTGAGGAAGTCTGGTTAACTTTCCTTCTCACCCCTCACCTCCACTGTTTTTCATTTTCATGCTGCCTCTACACTTCCTGGTTCTAGCTAATCCTGAAAATAATGAACTAGAGCAAGAAAGCCTTTTCTTCTGGTATTTCCTGCCTGTCAAGAAGCAGGAAGTACCAGAAATCTTGTGAGAAAACCATTTCTCATGAGACTTCTAGGTTCATTTTCTAGGCTCTAGCCCAGATGGCTTGGATCATTTGGACAGAGTTCAGGTAAATATCTGCATTCAGGGAATTTAGCTGAACTTACAAACCTTTTGAGGTTTGGACATCTCTCCTGGGCTTTCCCCGCAGTTTATTAGATTTTCTTTCATCGTATATCTCATGCATTTTTCAGCTCAATCAGTTTTGGGACTATGGACCAGTTTGTGCCCTCTGACAGATGCAAACTATCCCCCAATGAGAGTGATGCATGGTATTTAGAAATGGTTAGGTAGCAAAAGAAAGATATTTGTAAATGAAATCACTTAGTTTGGGTTGCTATGACTAATGGGAGGTCATGCTATTCGGAGTAGAGCTGGTTGGAAATGTTTTACTGAAACAGTTTTCTGTTGAAAAAAGTTGTTTATATGCAACTGAATAGTTTTGCAAAATCATATAAATTTTGATGAAACTTCATTTAGAAAAAATTGGAAAAAAGTTTTGAAAATGTCAAAACATCTCATTTTCACATTTTTGGCACAAGACGTTTAGATTTTTCGTTGTGAAATGACTTTTTGTTTTGAAATGTAATTTATTTTATATGGTTAAAAAAATAAAAAAGGGTTGCAATCAAAACAAAACATTTCAAATATATCAAAAGAAAACATTTGGATTGACCCAGAACAGTTACTTGTCCAGAATTTCATTTCAAAGAAAGAAAGAAAGAAATTTTGGCTTTTGGGCTGGAAAATTTATTTTCCAAACAGCTCTGCTTCAGAGTATTCTGACAACTGCTAGATGTCTATGAATATGTTCACAGCTTCCCAAAGTATCACTGGGTTTAATGTGAATGATTATTCACTGGAAAAATTGCACCCAAAAATGTGCTATTCTCCTGTTCAACATATTTCAGTCATCTGATTGGGGAGCAGAAATTATACTTATACTATGTGTTATAGGTGACTAATCACATAACACAAATAGCAGATAGTGGAACTGAACTGTTTGCAAATAACCCATTATCTGAACTATTTCGCAAATATTTGTAAATAACAAATGCATTTGAAGGAAACTAGGTTCAGCACTCAAATGATACAGATGCTAAAGTCCCAGTCAAACAAAGCACTTATGCCCATTACTTCAGTGTGACTCAAGCATGTGCTTAGTGCTCTGCTGAATCAAGGCCTAAATTTGTAACTAGTTCTTTGTCCAGCTCTATGAATATCCAGCTTTGGAATATGGTTAATATTTACGGCGCTTCTAGCGGATTTAACTACATATTCAAATTAAAATTGATGAGAGCCATGTATCTAAACCCCCTAGTCAGATTTGAAAAATCTCAGTCATTATGTTTTGCACTGAGTTGGTTGAAATGTATTTCATTTCTCTCTCTCTCAGACCTGGTCTACACTGGTGGGTGGGGTGGGGGGAATCAATCTAAGTTACGCAACTTCAGCTACATGAATAACGTAGCTGAAGTCGACGTACTTAGATCTACTTACCGCGGTGTCTTCACTCTCTCCCTGCTCTCACCCTGCTGCAGTTCCGGAGTCGACGGGAGAGCGCTTGGCGGTCGATTTATCACGTCTAGACTAGACATGATAAATTGACCCCCGCTGGATCGATCACTGCCCGTTGATCCAATGGGTAATGTAGACAAGCCCTCAGACAGTGTGCATTTCAAAAACAAAGAAAGACTGAGGCCCTGTCTACACTACCGAGTTAGGTCAACAGGCAGTCTACCTTAAATTTCACTCCCGCCACTGCGACTGCCCTGCTATGCTCACTTAACTCCACCTCCACGAGCGGCGTAGAGTCCAGTTCGAAGTAGTTGAGTCGACGCAGTGTCTGTGGAGAAACTGAGTTGCTTATGTTGACTGTTACTGGCTTTCAGGAGCCGTCTCTCAGGGCCTCACACTGACAGTACAATCGACACAAACGCCACTGGTGGACACACGCACCACCAACATAAGGAGCAAGGTGTAGACACGCACAAACTATGTAATTACTGTGGCAGCTGTATGCCCATGTAAGGTAGGTTAACTCATGGCCTCAAATTTTGTTACAGGGGTAAATAAAAATAAAACAGACATAAACTGCTAGTATACTGCCTGAAATAAAAATAAAGCTCTAGAGAAAAGAAAAAAACAACACCCCCTCCAACCCATTGCTCAAGGTTCCAACTCCTTGATTAAGCAGAAGTTCTTAGCACACACTTTTAAGACCCTTTTCATTTTACTCATCTCATGTGTCCATATGTAGGCCAGCCTTTCCTTTCTGCCACATATCATGAAGGAAGGAGACAGAAGTCAGGTGTATCCTGCAATATCCTCTCTTGCTCTCATTAAAAGTCGCTCTCCTCCCTTGTCTGCTTCACTTGAAACAAACCGTACACTAGTCAGGTGTTCATTATACTGATGATGTTCAAATGACAACCAGTTTATTCTCCTGCCTGCACCTCCAGGAATTGCATTAATAATGATGTCTGTCTGCTGCAGAGATGCTTTGTAGAAACTGAGCGTCTGTCATGTGGGCACTTAATTACGTCTTCTTAAAAGGAGATAATTAGGATTGCATGTAAAAGATTGCTCCAGGATTAAAAATGTATTTCAAAATTAGTTTTCCAGTTGGGTAAGACTTTTAATTTTAGTTTCTGTAACCAAATTGGAGGAAACTGTATTGATCTGACAGACCTGATAAGACAGATGTTTAAAAGGAGGGATGCTGTCTATTTGAACTGTCTCTCAAGCGCTAGGAAGCATGATATTCAGTGGTAAAAAAGGAAAACATAACATGGATGATGATGATATGCACAGCAATGAGGGAACCTATTGCTTTGTGTTTCTGTGTATATATATATATATCAGGATCATCAGTTAATCACATACATGCTGCATGGAAAACAAAAGTGTTGACCTATGGCTCCAAAAACACAAGTCTCTAGTACCTAAGGATGCTTAGGAGAAGTTCTGATCGTTTACCCACTAGAAACTAATATAGGCTACATTGTAAAGCAGGATTGTGAAGAAATGTACATACCAATACTCACAACTATATGTGCATACAATCCTTAGCTTGCATATGCATGCAGTGAGATATCTGTGTATCTGATAAAAGGGTGGGCACACATTTTTGGAGATTTGGCCTGTAGACAGGTGGCCGCCCCCTCATGACCAGGAGTGGCTCTGTGGTGCCGTGCCTCAGTTTCCTCTTCTGCTCAGGTCCCATTAAAAACTCCACACAGTCCAAAAGGTAACTAAAAACACTCCTTCTGGGGTCCAATATATGTATTCCTTCCATACATTGGCCTTCCAGGCCCCAAGCCCAGTTCAGTGTCACTCTTCCTGAATCAGGAGCACCCAGCCTGCCTTCCTGAAACTGGGAGCAGCTCCCTACAGTTTGACTCTTTGGGAATCAGGAGTCCTCAGCCCTCTTTCCTGGAGCCAAGACACCACTCATTCACCTCCATCTGCTTCATCAAGCCTGCTGTAGCTTCCCAGACTTCTGTCCTGTCTGGCACTCACAGTCCTTGTAGATGGAATATTAAGCTCCCACTTGAACTCTCTTCAGGGACTCCCTCAAGAGTCTGTTCTTTCTTCACCTATCTTCCCCAGGCCTGACTTAATCACATGACCTTCCCATCACGTGATCAAAATCATGTTCCCACCTGGGGAGGTGAGTTGATCTTCTCACAGGTGGAGCTGATGCCCCTTTTCCCTTTAAAGGGTCTAGCCACCCGTCCTTTAAAGATGACAGGTTGGGAATGCTCTGTCCAGCAGAGGCTCAGACTGTTCTAGGGTGATCATACAGCAAGTGTGAAAAATTGGGATGGGGGTAGGGGGTAAAAGGTGCTTATATAAGAAAAAGCCCCAATTATTGGGACTGTCCCTATAAAATTGGGACATCTGGTCACCCTAGACTGTTCCCACACACAAGCCAGCACAGCTTCTGTATGAAAAGTCATTTGAAGTACATAGGGAAAAATTATCTTTGTAATCTTTGAACTGTTGTATGTTTGTTAAAAGCTGGACTTTCTAAAACAGCTGTTTGCCTCCTTCTCAGGGTCATTTATCCTGGCAGTTCTCCGGGTCTTTCTCTGCTGATGTTTTCCACCTCGCCTCTGACATATTTAGTTTTCACATCAGCTACAGCATAATCATTTTTTTAGCTGACCAATTCCTCTCTAAAAGCAAATCACTTTTATAGCCTTTTGGAAATTAACCCAAAGGGGTAGCTGCAGCAAATGTGTGAACATATCTGGAGAAATATTTATCTGGAATACAAAACATAATAAAATATGCAGATTTTCTAGAAGACTGGAAAACATCTACTCCCCCGAACAGGCTATTTTGTACTCTAAAAACAGAAAAATAATATAAGCAGCACAATATACATCCAAGCCAAACTCAGTATTTGGAAATCAGAAAATGTTGGAAATTAGAGAAAGGAAATGAAAAAAGAAAATCCTGTGTATACTTCCAGTTTAAAAATTTCAAGAGCATCCATCAGAATATTATTTAACACAGGTCTGATAGGCTAGATTAGAGTTTTTCAGATTATTTGTTGCAAATAATATTCATTTCAATTTTTGCTCTGTTCCCCTTATGTGACTCATTCATGGATCAATCCTATTTTCTTGTTAAAATGCTCATTATTTGAACATATTCACTGAACAGTTTGGAAAAACAACTGCCACTCTATTGGTGTGTTTGTGAACAGCTCACTTTACGTTTTTGTTAGTCAATATTTGCAGTGTGTATTGGTCACCTAAATCACATGATATTGTTTCTGCTCTCTGATTGAATGACCAAAACTCTTAAAAGTAGAGAATGACAAATAGTAAATCACAAATAATGCACTTTCTGGAGCAAACTTTATAAGAATAAAAATTGGTAACAATCATAAAATGTATTGGATTTGTGACCACTTCCATGAATATCTGGAGCTTAGGCAAGTGCTCATGAGTAATGAATGATATGCCCTTAGAAATGATAGTCCAACAAACTTTACACTCTATTCATGGAAGCATTCATGAATCAGTTTCTTAAATTCTCTACCTGCTCTAGCTAACAGAATAATAAAGAGAGCACTAGGGCTGGATGAACCAGTTTGGAAAAACAAAGACAAAGAACAGATAAAACATTACCCAGATCTTGAATCAAAGCCTTCCTTTGGTAACATACAGGTAATGCTTAAAAAAAACCCCAAACCTAATTTTCAATTTTGCTAGAGAATTTCCTAACCCCAAACCCCAACCCAAATCCCTCCAAATTCTGAGGGAGATCTAGATCCAAATTTTATGGCTTTTACACATCTGGAGAAAGGGCTAAATGTAAACTCTGGATTAAAACGCTCCTGAACTTTGGCAAAGTTTGGATCCAGGTCTGGATCTAAAAATTTGTGGCTCCACTGTGCCAGGCCTGATTTTACACCTTTTGCGTGTTCGTATTGGCCCTGATCCAAAGGCCACTGAAGTCAATGGAAAGACTCTGTAACATAGCGGTTCTCAACCAGGGGCCCAGGGGCCTCTGGGTGGGACAGCCATGAGCAGGTTTCAGGGGGGTCTGCCAAAATAAACCAGAAAGCAGTCCGGCATTAGACTTGCTGGGGCTCAGGGCGGAAAGCCCAAGCCCAAGTTGTATGGGCTGAAGCCAAAGCCCGAGCAACTTAGCTTTGCAGGGCTCCCCTGCGGTGGCCCTGTTTGCTACCCCCGAATGCCAGCCCTGGTTTTAATCGACTGGATATGCAGGAAAACAGTCATTGTGGCACAGCTGGGCCGTAGAGGTTTTTATAGCATATTGGGGGAGCCTCAGAAAGAAATAGGTTGAGAACCCCTGTTCTAACTAATGGGCTCTGGCTCAGGCCTGTTCTACCCAGGGTGGGGAAAGAATCTGTCCCAGGGAAGTCTAATATTGCAAGAATTAAAGTATGCGTATGTTTGGGAGAGAGATTTTTAATTTTTCTCCTGTCCTATTATTCATTTCAAACATTAACTAAAGAATTCACTAGCTGCTTATAAGCAAACTTTCCACAAGACTTTCATATGCATGAACCAAAATATTGTATCTAGTCAGATTCCTGCCACATTATTAATATGTATTCTGTTTACAACCCCTCAATTTGATGGAAGACATTGCTTGCTCTGTTGGTAATATACAAGAGCTGGCCAGCATCCATGAAATAAATGCAGGTTAATGTAAATTCCTTCAGAGCTGTGCCTACAAAATGTTTATTCAAGCACTCAAGATAGTGTGTATGGATGCAGAGCAGGTCGTGAACATGTCACTTACAGCGCTTCTTAGCAGAGGTTCCAATTAAATCATTTTAATGATAACATAAGATGTGGTGGAGGAGAACCCATTGTAGAAAATGCAGAGCATACCTTACCCTTATGCTTAATGTGCCATTTCCTAACCATAAAGCTTGATTTGGCATTTATTTGTCCTGAGGATGAGGTGATAAACTGAGGACCATTCTGTCCATCTCTGCTGGCTACCCCCAGCTGAAAGTTAAAGATCCCGTGGCATGTTTTGATTAGGCAGAATCCTTGGTGCCCTGGTCTCTCTCGTTTTAAAAGTCTAAAGTCTGAGGCTGTGTGTAAACTATTATAGGGCCTATGATGACTGCCACATTTGCCTGCACTACCAGTTTATCTAAGCCATTGCTTTTAAAGTGCTCTAATGCTAAAAAACACTGCATGAAATCAAATTCTATTCTATGAGGGACAGAAACACAACTGGTTTTTATTTTGGGGCTTTAGAACTCTATAAACTCTCTCTCTCTCTCTCTCTCTCTCTCTCTCTCTTATAAACCTAAAGAGATGCTGTCAAGGTTCCTCCCCCACTCTGAACTCTAGGGTACAGATGTGGGGACCTGCATGAAAAACCTCCTAAGCTTATCTTTACCAGCTTAGGTCAAAACTTCCCCAAGGTACAAAATATTACATCCGTTATCCTTGGACTGGCCGCTACCACCACCAAACTAATACTGGTTACCGGGGAAGAGCTGTTTGGACACGTCCTTCCCCCCAAAATACTTCCCAAAACCTTGCACCCCACTTCCTGGACAAGGTTTGGTAAAAAGCCTCACCAATTTGCCTAGGTGACTACAGACCCAGACCCTTGGATCTTAAGAACAATGAACAATCCTCCCAACACTTGCACCCCCCCTTTCCTGGGAAATGTTGGATAAAAAGCCTCACCAATTTGCATAGGTGACCACAGACCCAAACCCTTGGATCTGAGAACAATGAAAAAGCATTCAGTGTTTTACAAGAAGACTTTTAATAAAAAATAGAAGTAAATAGAAATAAAGAAATCCCCCCTGTAAAATCAGGATGGTAGATATCTTACAGGGTAATTAGATTCAAAAACATAGAGAACCCCTCTAGGCAAAACCTTAAGTTACAAAAAAGATACACAGACAGAAATAGTTATTCTATTCAGCACAATTCTTTTCTCAGCCATTTAAAGAAATCATAATCTAACACATACCTAGCTAGATTACTTACTAAAAGTTCTAAGACTCCATTCCTGTTCTGTCCCTGGCCAAGACGACTACAGACAGACACAGACCCTTTGTTTCTCTCCCTCCTCCCAGCTTTTGAAAGTATCTTGTCTCCTCATTGGTCATTTTGGTCAGGTGCCAGCGAGGTTACCTTTAGCTTCTTAACCCTTTACAGGTGAGAGGAGCTTTCCCCTGGCCAGGAGGGATTTCAAAGGGGTTTACCCTTCCCTTTATTTTTATGACAGATGCTGAGAATGAAAGATTGCTTTCCTATATTTAACAGTACCAGACTTTAACAGCCAGGCACCGGAAAAATGATGCCACATCCAATGACCGCGTACAGTCCAGCTTTCAAGTGTCAGGAGCACTTAAAGTACAGCATTGTTTCTTCTTCTTCTTCATTGTTTATTTCTATTGAGGTAGCACATAGAGGAGTCAGTCAAGGATCAGGCCTCCACTGTGCTAGACAGTATACACACGTATAATGAAAATACAGTCTCCGCCCCAAAGAGCTTACAATCTATAAAACAAGAGAAAGCCAGTGGGTACAAGAAAACCGATGAGGGAGGCACAAGATAGCAGAGAGACAGTTATTATTAGTGTAACTGGCAGCAATCAAAGCACAGCAGCTGCCTAACCATCTTCAAGTGTTTTGTAGAAATCAATGCACAGGTGAAGAGATTTCAGAAGAGGTTTAAAGGAGCATAATGTAGCAGCCTTGCAGGTAGCTCCTCGCATGCATGACGGAGAAAGCAGATAGATGCTCTCTTAACTTTGTCTATACACCCAAATACATAAATAAGTGAATCAACAAGTAATGAAAAATAAGGACCTCTTTTGCATTATTATTATTATATTTTGAGCTTGTTTCAACATGGTACAAGTACAAAGTTAGCACCTATTAGTGAAAGGTGCTGTAAACAAACAGTGATGAGCTGGACATAGATTGAAGGGGAAGTGATCCAGCAGTAGGGATAGCATTGCTGTGGAGGAGGGGGGGGGACATTTATATAGTTCCCAAAGGGCTGTCTCTGTGCCAGGTCTCACTTCAACTCACCTGCAAGCTGAGCTGGACTTTGGACAGACCCGTGAAATGTATAACTGTCTCTCCAAGTTTTGGGTAACCCAGTTTCCATAGGACATTGTTGGTCTTTGAAACAGCTCATCTGTCACATAGCAGGCCTATGGGTTCTTCTGAGCTGGTTTCAATCATCTATTTTTTTTTCTATTATTCGCACTGTCCTCATTTTGTTCTGGCATTTGCATTCCCCTCTGACTTTAATTCAATTCGTCTCGTCTAAAGCTGATGACTGAGCTTGGCAGACTTGTCCTGCTCTAAAAATAAAAAAAGAGGTATCTCAGCAGGCAGATTTCCATGACAATCCATCTGTAAAACTGGACTCTGGCAATCCGTGCAGCTACTGCACCCCCTTAAACTCCCACATTAACCATCATGAGGGTATATAACAGCAGGGTTCCATACTCACAATGTGATAAGAGAGTAGCCCAATTGGCCTGTGGGTAGCATAACCATATATAAGGAACGACATTTTTAAAGGGCTAGGTCACTGTGCTCCTTAAGTTTCCCTGTATTATCACTGTAAATCTGGCCATGCTCACCATGACTGATCTAAAATATTCCATTTTTAATTAGTTCCAGGCCAGTAAATATGATTGATTTGGCACTGCTACATTGTGCAGCTGTAGCAAAGTCTGAAGCTGGTGAACTAATACAGAACAGCTTAAAGACCTGTTGAAGGAGGAAAATAGGGCTATTCCAGTCTTGGAAATTCCTCTTGGAAATTATGGAACCATACAGTCCCACCCCAAAATAGTACCTGATCTTGCAGCCCCATTACAAATAGCAGCTGGGGATGTTCTCCAGCTCATCCCCCATGCTAACTAGCAGCGCTCAGCGATCATCCCTGGCTTCACAACTGTTTTGCAGCTGTAAAGATGCTTCTCTACAGAGACATTACTGGTAACTGTCTCTGCAGTCTGGAGAATGTCAGGATTTACTGCAATCCTCCTCCCCAGCATATCATATTGGTTTCAGTGTCCAACTGAGTAAACCTGAATCTCTGGAAAACTCGCACATAAATGCAGTTTGGATGACAGTCCCATTTGCCCACAGGTGCCATGCTAGTTTTCCTCCTCTCGTCATTCTTTTAGGCATGACACATTTCTGTGATAAGGGCCTTCCCTTGCTAGAATGTAACAGTGTGATTTCTCTTTCTCCATCAGAGAACTCTAAATAAGAGAATTAGCTAAATGTTCACAGCTTGCATGCGTTGGATGCCTTTTTCTGAAGTTACCCCTTCTTTGAGCATGGCTTGGCAACTCTGGTCAAAATCTAAGACACTTGGAGAGAAAGTTTGAGAATTCCTTTGGAAATTATTGTAATATAGATAACAATAATATGAGAAGGAATATATTATTAATAATATAGTAGGTGAGATCCTCTATGATTAAGTGCATCAGATAGATAGACAGATAATTACTGTGGATGCTTATGCTATCTGAAACTGCAAACTTTCTGAGGTTCACAGGAATTATCATTATCTCTAGTTAGCTCACATCGTTTGGTGCATATGCTTTTCTTTTTTTCTCTTGTATCTGCCGTGCCGTTATGCTTTGCTCTCCTAAGATCATGACTTAAAGACTCACAAGGACTAGGAGATTAAACCTAAACCATTACAAACTGTGGCTTATATAAATTTAATCATATGTCCTTTTGGAATGTCTCTTATATTTCAAATTGAAGGCTTGTGTGCAACTGCTTGTACTTTCAAGTCTTCGGTCCAAAAACTGTGGACTTGGTAAGGCTGTTTCTCTGCTCTGTCACCCATACAAGGCTACTGTAACTAGTCTCTCTACTGCATCAAAGCCAATCATAATACCACTTGTTTGCAATAGCCTACTTAGGGCACCTTGAATAATTGGCTGCTAAAGAGGGCTGTCATAAGGAGGGTGTGGTCTATTTACGAAGGTGCAATCAGTCAAAAGTATAAATCACAGGTCTGAAATGTTATTGCAGAATCAAATTAGCTTTCTTTCTCTTACGGGGCAAGAAACGTTGGGTAGCTGGAAGGAGCCTGTTGTCTGTTGCTGCCTTGCCTTGTCAGGATTAGTCGTACCTGCCTGGGATCTGCAGTGTTGATCAGGGCTGTCAATTCAACTAAACACATGTAAACATGGCTGCCCGCCAAAAACACAAAACCTGCCAAAAACTAAACACAGAAGATCTGCCTAGTTTCAAAACAATCGTTCCACCGCCATGTGAACTGTGTGCTTACAGTTCTGCTGTAACCCATGAAGAGAGTGTGCACATTTCTAGGCAGCAGACCAGAGCACTAGAGACTAGTCAGCCAGCTATCGGATGCTTTTACTCTAATTTCAAGACTCTACAACTTTTTTAAATAACTTTGACGGAAATGATTCCTCACCTGTACAGGCAACACACACGCCTGTGATGCCACAAAAACTCCAAACTACACCCTATTCAAATAAGACCCGGGGAACTTGTCAAAGGCCCCAAAGCATTTGCTTAGCTTGAGGAAGTGGCATTCGTTTGTGATGATCCACCAAGGGAGCTAAAGAGTTAATGAAATCAGCATAATTAATCAATTAATTAAGGGGAGTTTGTTGTGGGTGTGGCTTTCTTTGCGGGCATGAGTTTCCCACTCTCTATACTGTGGAACTCAGTATGAACTAGGGGGTGGGGGGGAAAGCTTTAGCCTTTTTTGACCATAAATGGCATTTCAGACTCACTTAACTTTGGGGGACCCTTATTCGTGAAAGGCACAAGGTTTTATCCTGTGCAGTCCTTTGGAGACCGTTGCAATAAATGTTTACAATTCCAGATGAGAGAGGAAGATTGTTCTTGTTGTATGTTGTTATCTTTCTCCATTTAAGGTGTGGACCCGTCACCTTCATTTGGAGTCTCTTCCTCTATGTCCTGGCTGCATACATTTCTAGCTGCGAGAACTAGAGGGAGAGACAGTAGACTGTAGAGGGCTTGCACACTCTTAAAATCTCTTGGCTTATACAGAACAGGAAACATCCCTAGGACTGGTACGCGTCTATTGACTATAAAAGAAAGACAGCTTTCAGCTAGCAGATTATCAATCTATTAATGACACCCACAGAGTGCAATCAGTTTGAAATGATGTTTCAGGTCTAAAGGGGAAGAATAGGTTTGGGTCACCGAAGCTGGAAGCAAATCATCCTCTATACAATTGTCCGGGAACTTTCAGCTCCACAAACTTAAAGTTCCAAGGGGAACATCTCCAGGGTAGCTTGCTTGTAGGAGTCATGAAGGAAGTGGAGATGACTGGGGTTCTCAGAGTACAGCTGAGCAAACAGCCTTCACCTGTCTTTGTGAACCTCCAAAACTTAATTTCAGTGGCTTTGCATTTGGATGCAAATTGCCCCCATTACTCTAAATGAAATGTTCATCTGCTCAGGTGAATAACAATAGAAGGGTGAAGGACTATATAGGCAGCATATAAATAGTATTTAAATAGTATGGCACAGGAAGCTGTATTTGCTGTATTTAAAATGCAGTCTGACTCTTATGTCCCTGATTTACAGAGTCTAGAAAGTCCTATATTGTCTTCTTCTGGTCTGTAAATCATCCTTCAAATCTACAGCTGGAGGAAATGTGCCTTTAATTTTCTTTTTAAAATGGAAACCAAACAATGGTGCCCACGCACATTCTTCTCTGTTAAACTAAAGTTGGTAAAGCCTGTGACAGCCACAGTTTTCTTCTGCCAGAGATATCCATTTGCCTTTCTAATTAAGTTTAAATTCTGTCCGGAAATATGCCAGCACTTCGCTTAAGCAGGAATCATTTACTCTGGCTTTCATCATTGTCCTCTGAAATCTGGACTGAGAAAAGTCAACAATGCAATGGAAAGAATAGATCCAGGGAAAGAAATATCAAAATATTAACAATACAAATATTAATAATAAAACATTTTACATTCATCCAATGCCTTTCTCCCCAGAGGACCTTAAAGCACTTTACAAACGAGGCTGTATATATCTTGGAACTGCTTCACCCCCCTGTGAAATGCAGCCATTTCTGGGGTGGAAAGTGGCAGCTGTTTAAGAACATTACAAAACAGTGTGACACAGGGAGGGAAGAATTAAAAACATATCCAATTAAAATTCGGCCCAGGAAAAGGACTAGCACATCTTTACTCTGGCATTTCTGTGATAGAGGAAGTGATTCCAAGGTTTATACTTTACTTATAAAGTCTGTAAAGTCCTTGGGGATCCCTTGGGAAGTAAATAACTAAATACCAGGGTGGACTTTCCTGGCTTAAAGTGGCTCAGCCCTCACAGAATACTTCATTCATTGGCTTGGTCTGAAAGTTTCTCTCCAGGTTGACAAGTCCTTAGCCTGGGAGTCACAAAGAGGTCACACCTTGGTCTTCCCATCTTGCTGAATGGGAGTAGCAGGGCAGTACCAGTAAAAAATAAGTTGAACACCACTGGTGTAAGGTATTTGTCCATACACGGTTATCTATATGACACCAATCACTTCTGTATGTATTTTATGATGTTATTGCTTGAAAGCTCATGAGCACCCACTCAACACACAAAGCCTTTCCAACTCAATCACAAGCACCAAGGCAAACCAGAGCCTTCCTCTCAACACAGAGTCACGGTCCTTGAAGTGAGAAATCACAGAAACAGTGAGCTGTGATCCATACTCTTCTCCTGCCTCTCCCAGAGCAATTACAAAACTTGCATTTGCTTTTCTTTTTCTCCCGCTGCATGGCCCACACCCCGGCAGAGGATTTTTGAGTGATCACTTTGGGGTGTATCATATAGACCCTCATTCTCAGAACACCAATCAGCCATGCGTGTGTTTATCAATGAGCAGGACAGTAGGTCGGGCACTTCAGGAGTCACCCACCTTTCTTCCGCAGCAGCCTCAAATGTTGTTTTGTTTTGTTTTACTTAGTTCTGAAATGTGTTTTCGATAAAAACATGGGGTTTGTGTTGACAAGAGGAATGCCGGAGCAGACCACTGGCATTTCATTGCAGCCACAAGTGCTACTTTCTCGGGGCCCCCGGAGGTCAATTCCACCCAGCAAGAATCCTGGTCGTCTTCTGCAGCCGGCCTTCAGCTAAGTGTATCCACTGAGTTACTGTCAGCCGAGCGGTGAGATCTCAATTGTTTAAACACCTCCCCCCCCCCCGTCAACTCAAATTTGTTATATTTACACACACAGTATTTAGAGCCTCTCTTCCCTGAGCTATCCCTTTCTGTCTTTCTAATGTTACTCTGAAAGGGGAGAATGGGGGTGTTGGTGTTTCCTTGCTTTCTTTCTTGTAAATATCCCAGCAGGGTGTGTTGAAGACTTTGGCAAAAGCCCCACCTGGGAGGGTGGATGTGTAGCATTGCCCATGGGATCACACCTTAGGAGTACTTCAAGAGTGAGCTACTGCCACCCGCAGGGCTTGCCTGGGAGTTCAAAAGACATTGCTCCTGGGGACACCATTTTAAAAAAAAATGGGGACCTCCAGGCTTGAAGTCCCCTCTGCCCTTTTATAGTAAGCAAGTGCTCACCCAAAATGTTGGGAGTCCTTCTTCTCAGCACCCTGAAAATGGTTTGGGTTGGAAATGCTGTCCCTGCTCAGAGGGCAGGTCATGCTTTAACCGGTGAAAAGGTGTGGAGAGGGCCACTCTGGCCTGCAAACAGCTGCTCACCAGAACAACTGTGACAGCCTCTGGAAGCTTCCACTAGCTCAGTTCACCTTCATCATTTTTGTTGCCCTTCTCTGTATCTTTTCCAATTCTAATATATGTTTTGTGAGATGGGGTGCATGCAGTATTCAAAGTGTGGGCATACCATGCATTGGCATTATGATATTTTCTGTCTTATTTTCTACCCCTTTCCTAATGGTTCCTAACATTCTCTTCGCTTTATTGACTGTGGCTGCACATTGAGCAGATATTTTCAGAGAACTAGCCACAATGACTCCAAGATCTCTTTCCTGAGTGGTTACAGCAAATTTAGATCCCACCATTTCGAATGTATAGTTCGGATTATGTTTTCCAATGTACATTACTTTGCAATTATCAACAGTGAATTTCATCTGCCCAGTCACCCAGCTTTGTGAGATCTCTTTGTACCTCTTTGCAGTCCGCTTTGGACTTAACTATCTTGAGCAATTTTGTATTGTCTGCCAACTTTGCCACCTTACCGTTTCTCTCTTTTTCCAGGCCACTTATGATGGATGGGGTCTAGACAGGCAGGAAGACTCAAGAGGTTCCCCTTGCTGAGCTTCATGTAGCTTCACTACATCCAATGTAGTGCAAGCGGCTTATTGCCCCTGGAGATCTCACAATTCCGTAGATCCTGAGGGGATAACCCTACCCCACCCCATCAGTTCATCTCCTCAGATCCACAGAGGCAGGAGATGGCTTCCCCTAAAGCAGCAGCTATGCTGCCAGTAGTTGGATTTCACTGCAGTTTCTCAGTAGCAGCCATGGAAGGAATTCAGAGAAAGTTAATGCTGAGCTAACCCATGGGGCTAGGAGGAGGTGATGATGCAAGAGGGAGGCCCCACCCCCGACCCATGCACTCCATGCCCCACCCCTGGACTCCTGTGGAACCCCAGCAGGGTTCTAGGGACAAAATGGAGATAGATATGGAATTGGCATCTCCCACATTCTGCATGGGCAGGAGGAAGTCTGCAAGTGTGTGGTCCCCCTCACTCAGGGATCCCGGAGAGATGGTCCGGGTGCTAGGGAGCATACCTGCCTAGAGGACGATAATCTTAGTCCTAAAACAAATTGGCACTGTGTATGCCCACAAAATGTAAAATATTGTTTTTTAAAAGGAATTTATTCTTTTAAACAAATATTCTGCTATGGGTCTAAAAAACAAAACAAAAGAAACTTCCAAAGAAATGCACACACCTAAATAATCATAAATAATAATAATAATAATAACCCCAAATGCCTTCTTGATTTTAAGTACGCTGAATTTCCACTTCTTGTTTTGTTATTCCTCTTCCCTTCAGTACACACTACCACAGTGCAGCAATAATGGGAACAAAATGAATGCTTTTGGTAAGCAAGTTAAACAGTCAGGCAAGCCTAAGATCATTTGTTGTCCATCTGCTCTGACGGAATCCACAATCTCAAATAGAATCAAGTCCAGGTGGAAACAACTGTGCTTGACGTGGGCCCCTGTAACATGGAGCTAATCAAAATCCTGGAGCAGGGGAGTGAAGAGGAGGGGAAAAGCAAAAGGAACCCAGCAAATAAAAATAAATGCATACATAACTTTACTATCCTTTAAATAACCTTGCAGCTGAAACTTGAAAGTGCTCAGATAAGCCACCTCTTCTGAGCAAACGCAGCTAACGCAGTGTGCAGATTTAACCTGACAGGTTTTTCAATAGGCTAGTATTCCATAGCTTTGCTTATTGTCTGCAGCTGGACACTGCCAATGGTCTGGAAAATAATATCTTCTCAAACTTCACCTCCTCCCCTCTCCTTTTTCTTGTAAGCATCCACATTATTAATAGGAGGCAGCTGGCTCCTATTAATGTTGGGAAACGAGGTCTATCTCAGGAATTATGGTTTAAATTGACTTGTAGACTGGGGGAATTAGCCAGCTGCACCTGGCCTAACATGGATATTTTCAGCCATACTAATCATAAACAGGGCTTTGTTCTTGTGGCATCCACTTGGGTCTCTCCCTTTTTACTTTGGAGAGTGAAATATATATATCTCCATATATATATTAACCCATTTACAGACTTAATCAGGAAACTAAGTACCTTGCCTCTCTGGCAAGTGGGTTGCATGTTTGTCTGTTTTTTAATCAAAGTCATTAGATTTGCATCAGAACCAGAGCAGGTCTTACAGCTTTACAGAGGATGTGGAAAACTTGGTGGTTGGGGGCATGAGTTCTTTGGCAAAGGAGTCATGATTAAGCAATATCCTGATGGCACGACTGAGGAGTGCAATGCAGTTTGGGGAGGTAAGGCTATGTGCTACAGGAAAATGGGTGAGAGATAAAGAATGTTAGCATTCAAAGCAAGAATCCCAGTGTGTTGTAAATCACTCTTAAGAATGTGCTACAAGGCAATGGGAATGTAGCTATTTTTCCATCAACAACCATGCATGGCAAAATAATTTTGCTCATCCAGTGCTTTCAGATCAAGGTATGATACAATGAATCTACATATATCCACAGTGGGTGAGGATGGATGAGATAATCTCATTAATTAACTTCTTTGTTTGCCTCCTACACTTGGCTTCTCAAGTAACAACTCCATTCCTGTCCCATATACTAGGGCCATTCCCTATGGCCTTTGAATGGAACACGCTCACTGCTGAAGTTCTGAAGCAGCTCACTCACAACAAGAAAGGACCCAAATCTTCAACCACAACTTAAACCAAAGCCAAACTGCACCTTTATGGAGGTTGGCAGAAGACTGGACAGCTTCTCTCTCTCTCTCTGTGTTTCCCCCCATCTGCCTCTGTGCCCTGCCTTGGTACTTGTGAATCACCAGTCACTATGGACTGCATTGCAACCTTAAAATCCATCTTGAGGAAAGGGCAGCACATAGGTGTGCTTTGAAAGTCACCATCTGTTCCCTGTTCCCTCTTTGTTCCATGGACGAAGTAAGCTTCACCAGCCTTTTTCCTGGCACAGTTTACTTCCCCAACCCATGCTGACTCAATTGTGCCAGTGCATTGGAGAGCAAAGCCCAAGCTATGCCCAAACATTGCCCCTACTGACCACCCTCTCTACCAACCTGCCAGACTGGCTGGAGCTGCTCTCCTCCTTTACAGGGAGTAAGGGGAGTTCCTGACACCCGTTTACTCTCCGACACGGGGTGTGTGGCTGAGCCCTATAGGATTGAGCTTGTTTGTTCCTTCTTTTACCTCTGAGCTTCCAGGATCCAGCTAGAATCGGAAGCAGATACACTGCAACCTCATGTGAAAGCCTGTTGTTGTTGTTTTATTTTCAGCCTCACTGGAAGCCTCACTGGAAGCAGGAGTGCCAGATATAAACTGGCCATCAGGAAGTTTAGACTTGAAATTAGACCAAGGTTTCTAACCATCAGAGGAGTGAAGTTCTGGAACAGCCTTCCCAGGGGAGCAGTGGGGGCAAAAGACATATCTGGCTTCAAGACTAAGCTTGATAAGTTTATGGAGGGGATGGATAGCCTAATTTTGGCAATTAATTGATCTTTTGACTATTAGCAGTAAATATGCCCAATGGCCTGTGATGGGATGTTAGATGGCATGGGATCTGAGTTACTACAGCCTGAGGCACGGGTCACTTGCTGGAGGATTCTCTGCACCGTCAAGTCTTTAAACCATGATTTGAGGACTTCAATAGCTCAGACACAGGTTAGGGGTTTATTACAGGAGCTGGTGGGTGAGATTCTGTGGCCTGCGTTGTGCAGCAGGTCAGACTAGATGATCGTAATGGTCCCTTCTGACTTTAAAGTCTATGAGTCTAAGAGATATCTCAAAAGAAAGCTTGCTGACGTGAGTTCCAGCTCAAGCGGCTCAGATGGTTTGGATAACATTCAGACAAGCATCCGAACTTTGGAGAGTCAAATCAAATTCTGAACCTATTTGTTCTCCGCTCAGTAACCAAAACACTTCTCAGTGCTTGTTCACCACTGCGGGAAAAACTACTCAACAGCTCAGTTCAGGAAGGGAAGAATAACTTCGCCAGGATAAGAACATGAGGATTATGTTACAGCTCTGGAGGTAGACAGCTAAACTTGTCAACTATTGCTGTGTTGGCAAAAGCTGACCTGCCAGTCTTCAGAGACACTTGAACCTTCTATGTCCTCATGCTTCAGTAAATAACTCTGGAAATAAGACCTTGTCTATGTCAATGCATGATTTATTATTAATTGAGAATGAAAAGAACTCTCTTGGCTTTTGGAACAGTTCCTAAGAGAGTGTGAGAGCTACACACTCTTAGAAGCGAAGTCTCACTCATGCTCTAGGAGAGAGACTTAGGCATGGACGTAGGAATGGTGAACCTTTTGGCGATGACTGGGGAAAAAAAAAAAGAGAAATGACAAGACCTCAGTCATTCAGCAAAAGGGGGCCAGAGCTCTTAGAATGGCTCTTGGTGAGAAACAGAACTGGAGATGGAACTGTGGACGAGGCCCTGCCCACAGTGATCCCTGCATTTGTCACCTCCAGACTGAACTTCTGTAATCCTCCGTTTCTGAAAATGAATGTCAAAACAATGCAAAGGCTCTGCCCGTGTAAAATATGGCCTCCTCCATGGTTTAAAGGTGACTGTGAGTTCACCAGTCTTGTCCCTCCATTGGCTCCCAGGCTGCTTCTGCTGCTAGTTAAAGACTTGAGTGCTAATCTCCAAAGCAATAAATGGATCAAGTCCCCATTACATTGGAGATCGTGTCTGTATCTATGGACTAACAAACCAGTTGTGCTCTGCTACCATGATGTAGATCACGAAGCCTAGAACCAAGTGCATGAGAGGCAGGGACAAAGCACTCTCAACTGAAGGGCTCCAGCTGGGGAATGAACTTTCAGAGGACATTCAAAACCAGAATTTAACCACAGTTAGGAAATACTGCAAACCCTTTCTCTTTGGTAATGCTTTTCCATCAAAGCCAGAATGCCATTCACAGCATCAACTTCCCCCTTTCCCCTGCCACCACAAACAAAAGAGTCACACCCCCACCCCAAGAAGAGCTCTCTGTAACACCAAAAGGGAGAAGAACTAGAGACCTTGTGAATTCACTGTTGCCCATCTATTTTACATGGAAGACACTCAGATCATAGAATCATAGAATATCAGGGTTGGAAGGGACCCCAGAAGGTCATCTAGTCCAACCCCCTGCTCAAAGCAGGACCAATTCCCAGTTAAATCATCCCAGCCAGGGCTTTGTCAAGCCTGACCTTAAAAACCTCTAAGGAAGGAGATTCTACCACCTCCCTAGGTAACGCATTCCAGTGTTTCACCACCCTCTTAGTGAAAAAGTTTTTCCTAATATCCAATCTAAACCTCCCCCACTGCAACTTGAGACCATTACTCCTCGTTCTGTCATCTGCTACCATTGAGAACAGTCTAGAGCCATCCTCTTTGGAACCCCCTTTCAGGTAGTTGAAAGCAGCTATCAAATCCCCCCTCATTCTTCTCTTCTGCAGGCTAAACAATCCCAGCTCCCTCAGCCTCTCCTCATAAGTCATGTGTTCCAGTCCCCTAATCATTTTTGTTGCCCTTCGCTGGACTCTCTCCAATTTATCCACATCCTTCCTGAAGTGTGGGGCCCAAAACTGGACACAGTACTCCAGATGAGGCCTCACCAATGTCTAATAGAGGGGAACGATCACGTCCCTCGATCTGCTCGCTATGCGCCTACTTATACATCCCAAAATGCCATTGGCCTTCTTGGCAACAAGGGCACACTACTGACTCATATCCAGCTTCTCGTCCACTGTCACCCCTAGGTCCTTTTCCGCAGAACTGCTGCCTAGCCATTCGGTCCCTAGTCTGTAGCTGTGCATTGGATTCTTCCGTCCTAAGTGCAGGACCCTGCACTTATCCTTATTGAACCTCATCAGATTTCTTTTGGCCCAATCCTCCAATTTGTCTAGGTCTTTCTGTATCCTATCCCTGCCCTCCAGTGTATCTACCACTCCTCCCAGTTTAGTATCATCCGCAAATTTGCTGAGAGTGCAATCCACACCATCCTCCAGATCATTTATGAAGATATTGAACAAAACCGGCCCCAGGACCGACCCTTGGGGTACTCCACTTGATACCGGCTGCCAACTAGATATGGAGCCATTGATCACTACCCGTTGAGCCCGACAATCTAGCCAGCTTTCTACCCACCTTGTAGTGCATTCATCCAGCCCATACTTCCTTAACTTGCTGACAAGAATACTGTGGGAGTCCGTGTCAAAAGCTTTGCTAAAGTCAAGAAACAATACATCCACTGCTTTCCCTTCATCCACAGAACCAGTAATCTCATCATAAAAGGCGATTAGATTAGTCAGGCATGACCTTTCCTTGGTGAATCCATGCTGGCTGTTCCTGATCACTTTCCTCTCATGCAAGTGCTTCAGGATTGATTCTTTGAGGACCTGCTCCATGATTTTTCCAGGGACTGAAGTGAGGCTGACTGGCCTGTAGTTCCCAGGATCCTCCTTCTTCCCTTTTTTAAAGATATTCTAGTCTGGTGATGAGCAGCAATACAAAGCCATAAGGTGGGTAGACAGAGCAAAGATTATACTAGAATGTAAAATATTTCAGTAAATGCTGGGAGTGGAGAGTTCCCTTCATTTTTAGATGAGATAACATGAAGCTGGGGGGTATGCGGCCAAGGGAACTATTTGCAAAGTTTAATTCTGTGTCATAGCTGTGTAAAGGGCACACACATTTCATGCAATACAGACAAATGTAAGAAGGGAAGGAGTTTTTCTGATCCTAGTCACAGAATGTTAGTAGATAACTTTAGCTGGGTGCAGTGCTAATAGAATGTATTACTGAGAGTATATCACAAGGTCTCTGGTGCTGGAAGGGGAGATCCCAGCCAGCTTCTTCTGATAACTGCAGCCCTGGGCCCTAAACTGCAGCCTTGGCCCCAGCACAGTACTTTCTACTGCCTTCTTCTTCAACACTTTCCAAGTATACTTCCAATCGGGTCCCTTAAATGTCTTCCCCCTGGGTCCAGAAGAACTTAGCCATGGTCCCTTAAGTTTCTCAACAGTAAAGGAACTTAAACCTGGACCTTAAACTCTTTTTCCTCAGGATTCAAAAGTGATACTAGTGTGTAGCCATTCCAAAAGGCATCTCTGCTTGGGGAGCTTTCTTCTCTCACAGTTTGCCTGGCTCTCTTGAGACTCCAGTTATGATTCTAGTTAGAGTGGATTTGCACACTGCTCACAGTTCCTGCAGCCCCCAGCCCTCCTCCTTGTATGCTCTTTTTATATGGTCCAATGCAGCTGACTCAAGTTTTTGTCTCTTAACCCTTGCCCCCCTGCAGAGAGACTGAGCTGGTAACTCCAATCTCTCACCAGATATTGAGAGATATAGGCAACTTTTGATCTGTAGTCACGGGTTTCTCACAGGTGAAGAAGCTTCTAGAAAGAACTTGTTCTGCAAGAGCTGAAGCCGAGATGGTGGCTAAGATACATGGCAAGAACAGAATAAAACAGAGACCCATCATGTTTGTGACATGTTCACATATAAGGCTATGGGGCTAGGGCAAATCAAGGGATAAACAGCTGGCATTCCAAAGTTCACAGAGTCAGAACAGGGCTCAAATTTCATGTTAGTAAGAGCTGAGGGAGATAAAAGGTTGTAGAGCTTTGATTGAGGAAAGTACATTGAGGAGATTTAGGAAATGAATGATTGACCTTGAGATATCATGTGAATGGCATACTCCAGATGATGAAACATGGACTTCAAATGGACCTTAGTGCAGACTGAGAGGTGAAAGAAAGGAAATCCACATATTGGGTGGGGGAAGGGTTGTATTTCTCTTCTCCTGTTGAGAAAGCTTGAAACAAATGGGTTGTAGGTTGAGGAACTCACAGAACCCAGAGTTTGTTGTTCACGGTGATGAGAATATATCAGCCTCAAAGCAAACAGAGTATAGGCTGGGGCAAAGTAGAAAGTAACAATGAAAGAGTATTCCATTAGGGGAAGGATGAGGAATACCTCATATTACTCTCACAGAGAAAAAGGTCAACCCAGAGGACATGGGTAGAGAATGAGGAATCACAGAAATCCAAAGTCACAGAGAGCTCACGGGAACTTATTCTCATATGTGCTGAACAACTCCTAAGGAGGAATCAATAGGGATAATAAGGGAACATTGTGACAGTGCTTCTGTAACAATTAATTAAAATTGGAAAGGATGGAGGTAGAGTGGCTCAGGGGACTGGAAATGGGATATACAGCCTTTCCCTTCTAGCTCACTGGTTGTAACCCAGCGCATGCTGTTAATGTCTGAAAGTCATTGCCACCTGACAGCTGTTTAGTGGTCTATGTGTAGTGATATGGTGGTCTCTCCATTCTCTTCCTGGAGAACAACAGGTGTTTGCCTCACAAGTGGCACAAGCCGGCCCTTTGGTTGGCAGCCTTGGCCAGGAGACCAAGGACTCCATAGGCAATGGAAACCGAACATCCCGTCTCCTCACTACAGATATACCTCAAGATTAGGGTATGGAGACAGGGTGGTGTGAGGGAAACCTTCCCTGGTGCTGCTACCCAGGGCTGTACCAGTTCTGTGGGTAAACAGGAGTCTTCAGTCTCCAGAGCTGCCAAGCAAGCACCTCTAACGAGTACAAACTTCGCACCTCACTTCACTCTCCAGAAAATGAGACACTGCAGCAAAATAGACAGAGGAGAAGCTCAGAAGGGGACAAAGGCAAGATTTCTGTGTGGGGGATGGTGCGCAATTTGTCTCAGTGATTGGGGGTTTGCCTATTTCAGAACAAGAGCCCATGAAAAGAAGCTCCACGGGGTCATTGTATTTATTTGTTCCGTTTTCCGGTATGTTCAGTTATGCGAGTTTAAATATAAGCCAAATGTTCTATTAAAATCCTCGGAAAGACATGTTTTTTGATTTACCAGAGGGGGGAAAAAAATAGATTCCAACAGCCAAGAACAGAGGCCCTCATTTGTAACCATTAACCCTCATGTAGTTAAAGGTCACCACAAATTGCAGACTGTGGTTCTAGCACTATACACACACACACACACCCCAGCTACATACTTATTTTCCACAGTGTGGTGCCTGGTGTGCTTTTAACTGCTAATGCTTGAAATGGGGATGCCCTTCAAGGAAGCTGACCGATTCTATGGAGGGGTCCCTCGAGGGGGGGTTAAGCCAGCTCTGTCTGACAAGGCAACCAAAAGGTGGGGGGGGGGGGGCGGGAAGGGCAGAAGAAGGGATTTCACTAGTTTCATCAGGAAGAGCTGGGCTTAGGAGCGTCACCCTGAAAGAAATGTGGCGGTACCCATCCAAATTCCAACTGTCACACCAATATGCCCACTAAAGCCCAAATTCTGCAAGCTGCTCCTTTTGGATAAAGACCTGCCTCCCAGTGGAAGCCCGCTGACTTCACCAGAGCACTGCGTGAGTCCACAGGTGCAAAGGGTTTTGCAGGATTGAGCCCTAAACCTCCAAGCTCCTCCATGGAGCACAACCAGAGCACCGGAGCTGTGGGCTGAGGAGATCTGCAGGGCTACGAGAAGGGATGCTCCCCCTTCAGGCTGAGGAATGGCAGAAAAGCCAGAGTCGATGCCATGCTGCGTCTGCCCTCAGTTCCATGGGGGACAATAGTCAAGACTGACCAATCTACCCCTCCACCCCCATCCCCACACACACACCCCATGATAAGGAGGCCAGAAAGGGCGCAGGAGGTGTATATTTCCAGCCTGAGTAGTAGCAGGAAGTCTGAGAAACCTCACTCGATCCTTCAGGGATATTATTGAGCTCATTTTGCAAACCCAACAGGTCCCGATACTCTAGTTCAGGGATCGGCAACCTTTGGCACGCGGCCCATCAGGGAAATCTGCTGGCAGGCCGGGACAGTTTGTTTACTTGCAAAGTCAACAGGTTCGGCCTATCGGGGCTCCCACTGGCCGTGATTCACCATTCCAACCCAATGGAGTCTGCGGGAAGTGGCACGGGCCTAAGGATGTGCTGGCTGCCGCTTCCCGCAGCCCCCATTGGCCTGGAGCAGTGAACCCCGGCCAGTGGGAGCTGTGATCGGCCGAACCTGCGGACGCTGCAGGCAAACAAATTGGCCCGGCCCGCCAGCGGATTTCCCTGATGGGCAGGTTGCCTATCCCTGCATTAGTTTGAAAAAAAGGCATTGAGATAAGTCTCCAAACGGGGCTCCAAACCTACTGAGATACCAGGTTCGTCTCTGGACAGTCGCCTTCTGCTCTGCCTAGGGCAGTCTTTCTCAATCTTTTTGTGCTGGTGAACCCTTTGGACTTAAAAAAAAATTGTGACCTTTCTCCCCTAGAAAAAAATGGTGACCTCCTTCCTTAAGCCCAGAGCTTTGGCACTTCATCAGCCCCCTGCTCCCCTCCCCTTGTGACATCAGCAGAACACTATGGTGTGGGGTTTGGGGGGTTCAGGGCTTCAGCCCTGCTTGCGGCTAAAACATGGGTAACTTTAGCGCCCACGTGGCCAATATGGACTCTGCTCTGCAGGCAGCTCTGGCCAAGAGAAGGAGCACACAGGAATGCAGCAGGAAAAATCCCTTCCACCCCAGGGGCACCTGTTCCAAACCCCACAGAGTGAACACACCCACCCACAGGAAAAGTACAATGGATATAACAAAGGGAGGTATTTATTTACAGAGGGATGAGAGGAGAAAAACAACAAGGGGAAATCTAGGGGGAGCAGTAAAACAGGGTTGCATCCAAACCAAGGCCCCATAGGTCCAATGGTAGCACAGTCTGAAAGGGCAGACACTGAGCAATGGATCTGCACACAGAGTTCAGGACGCCTAAGCAAAGTGCCAGTCCGGTGCTGAGTCTTGGGTGCTCCTGGTCGTCTTCAGCGCCAGTGAACTTTCCCCAACAAACCCCTCCGCTGCCCTCTTCTGCCGCTCTCTGCAAAGCCACACAGAGCGACCACCTCCCCACTTAACTAACCAGCAGCCTCCCTCCTTATTCCCAGTACAGAGTCCCAAGCCCCAGTACCCACAGCCCCATGCAGCTCTGGGCAGCAGTGATACTGGGTCCAGCTCCGGCCTGTCCTTCTCGGGCGATTCCCCCCTGGCACAGTGCCCCTCCTGGCTCCTGTCCTGGGCTGACCCTGCTCAGCCGCCCTGTCCTTCCCAGGCTTCAGGCAGGTTCTCTGCTGCTTCACTTTGCGAGGACCTGTGGGCTGCAGCCTTCTCCCTCTCTCTAGAGCCCCACCTGGAGTTTCCCTCCTTTCTCTCATGGCTCCCCCTTCCCCCTTAGGAAAAAGATTTAAAGGGGCCATGCTCTCTAAACCCCAAGGGGTTACACATGTAAATTAGCTTCGCGGGGCCCCTGTGACATGAGGCCCCAGGCAATTGTCCTTCTTCCTAACCTCTAATGCCAGCCCTGCTTGCAACCCCCCAAACCACTCCCATGATCCCCATATGGGTCGCCACCCCCAGATTGAGAAACTCTGCTGTACGGGTTACACACAAATGTGTGAGGCTTCCCCCTTTCCCTTGCTGCAGGGAACGGTTTCCCTGCATTCCTTTACCATTAAGAGACACAGGAGCCCTATCGCAGGTGAAAGGGATGGGGAACAGAGCAGCTTATCACTTTCCTATCAGAGGATAAACTGCTGCTGCAGTCAGACTCTGCAGTCAGACTCTGCATCACTAACCACTACAGCTACTCGCCAAGCAATGTATAGTTTGAGGCATGCATCTGGCAGGCTAAGGTTGCCTTGAGCTGGGAACAATGAGTATTTGAGAATGGGGGGAGGGGGGAAATTAAATGTATCACTCAACCACAAAGGAGGGCAATAAAGGCATTTCACACACAAGGCAAATGGAGATTAAACAAAGTCCCACTTTCTCCAGCTCACTGCGCCCTAGGAGAATCTCAGGGACTACAAAACCATGAAAACAATAACACCAGCTGGGAGAACAATGAGGCAATTTGTTAGGGAGATGACATTTTTAATGAGAAACACTAGCTGGAAGAGAACAAAAGGGCCTGTTTGGTCAGAAAGATGCTCTTGATACTCCTCTGAAGTGCATGAAAAAGTAATTTCATTCCAGCGTCATACCCAGAGCAGCTGAATTTCCTGAGGCTCCAGATGTTGTCCAGTGCAGATGCTGAACAAATGGAACTCTGTCCCAACAAAATGAAGAAAAAAACAGCACCAGGGAATTTTACAGGCTTAAAAAGCTGACAAAATAATTGCAAGGGGGAAGAAAGGGAGGTCTTGAAACTGGAACTGTTTTACTAGATGTGGAATAAGTAGCTCTTAATTGTCTTTCAGTTAATTGAAGGAGTTGAAAATGTGGATTAGCAAAATACCAAACTCTGGCTGCATGTGTCATTTTCTGGCCTTCCTCTGCTCTCTTTAGAGAATTATTTGGCTGTAATTGTGCTCATTTTGCTCCCAAGAAAGGGTCAGATTCTGCTGTCTTTATTCATGCCAGCAGCAGTTAGTGGGACTACTCGCAACAGGAAATGCTACTCCATGGAAGCGAGGATCATAGAATCAGTCCCTAAACAACTACAATCAGTATATCTATGAGCAACAAACGTGGGTTACTTTTTAATGGTGACTAATACTTTAAAATACTTCCCCTTTGGAGATTAAACTAAATTCTGTGTTTGACTCTTTTCTTGAGTGCCTTAATCTGGAACCCGCTTGAAATAGCCGAAAAAGATCAACCCCTGAAGTAATAAAGGGAGGGGAGAGGTGGCTGTAAATTACTTACTGTATTCTGGGGCTATGTAGGTGCCTGTCTGGTCCTTTGTATTAGTTAGAGCAGCCTCAGGACTGATGCAACTGATGCATTCTGATTTCCACATCCCTTATAGGCCCTGGGAAGCAGAGAATAATTACCCCTTCTTAAAAATACAGTATCCCATTTTAACACCAACATCACCCCTCTGCCGACTGATAGCAGATATCGAGGTCAGAGACCAAGGCAGAGATCAAACTTTCCTGCTGCTCACACAGGACCGCAGCCTTTACACAGAACATTGCATAACACCACCACAACACGTCTTCCCAAAACTGAACATTTGCTTGCATGCTAAGAAAAAGAACTTGGAATGCTATGTGTAATAGCGCCACCTGGTGACACCTGCCATAACAAAGTGTCCATATGACACATGCTGCTAAGGTTTGAAATGACTGTCAATTTCAGTGTAGGACTAATCCAGGGATTGGCAACCTTTGGCCCGCGGCCCATCAGGGTAAGCCCCTGGTGGGCCGGGCTGGTTTGTTTACCTGCTGCGTCTGCAGGTTCAGCTGATCACAGCTCCCACTGGCCACGGGCCACCATTCCAGGCCAATGGGGACTGCCAGAAGCGGCGCAGGCTGAGGGATGTGCTGGCCGCCCTTCCCACAGCCCCCATTGGCCTGAAGCAGCGAACCGCGGCCAGTGGGAGCTGCGATTGGCCAAACCTGCGAATGCAGCAGGTAAACAAACTGACCCGGCCCGCCAAAAGCCGCATTGCAAAGGTTGCCAATACCTGGACTAATCAAAGAGGAATTGGAATAGCAAGGGATGTTTCAGTTCAGGGCTGAGTTGTCTCAGCAGTTGTGTGTGGTGGTGACTTGTGTGGAATAGCAACAGCTGCAGGTATAGCTGGGCAGGGGTGGGTAAATTCTTGAGGAGCCACATGGTGTTGAGCTCACATTTGAAATGAGCTAGAATCGTCCAGAGGCTGAACTGGACAGGGTGCTACAAATCAGAACTAGAACATGCCAGCAGGCTCTTGGCGGCATGTGGACTGCAAGAGCCGGAGTGTTTGAGGTTAAGACTGAGGAAGGCTGCCTGAACTGCATGGAAAGAACATGTACAACATCTGGATCAGGTTCACAGTGCCGGTTCAGGAGCAGATGGGTAATACTTAAAAGCAAACTTACCCAGTTTTTTTTCATACATGCATTGACAAAGTAATTGTATCATACATGTTCGCGAACTATAAGGAGTCGAGATCTTACACTGCTGCCATAAACATGTGTGAAAGTCTTCTAAAATCAAACACTACATTAATTATTATTATTATTAATGATAATAATATTTTATAATACAGGAGGTTTCATGGAGGACTGGCTTTAACAGAGTTATCAGTTTACTGGAAATCTGTAACCAGTGCTGGAGTGCTAACGAGGCAAAAAATGACTGAGATAGAGCCTAATTAAGCATTAAATATAGATATTTGTCAACTTCTAATTCAGAGATGGGTTGGTAGGAGATTTCCTTTGATTAAATAATAAAAAGACAAGCAAAGCGATAGCTGGGAGAGTGCCTTTACTGCAGGTAAGGATGGGTTTCATTTCATGGAGCTTTGGGGAATGAGGTGCGAGGCTTAGATGGGGTCAAAAGCCAATAGTGCAGGGAGAAGAGCTCACGAGACTTGGTCAAGTATTGCACCACTGTGTTAATGAATGTTCACTGAACTTCTGAATGCTTGTTTGGCCACCCAAAGTCATTCTCATTATTGTTTCTTCATCTGAGTGTTCAGGGAATGGCGCTTCTTCCTATGAACATCCATAGTCCCATGCAGACAAGGGGATTTGTGCACAAATAGGAGCATCCAACATTCATTATTGACGTTGTGTGGTTTTTCTGTTCTAAAACATACCAGTTATCCAATCAGGGAGCAGAAACAATACTGTGTGACCAATCACATACTATGAACAGGGAGCAGCCAAAGGGAAGGATGTGCAAACAGCCCATAGGCTGAAATTGGTTTGCACAACCTAGACTATCCAGCAAATCCTTGTGAATAATGAAGACATTTGCAGAAATAGGACTGTGAAGTGGTGGGGGGAAAGCTAATTTTTTTCAGAAAATATATTCATGATGAATAATTTGAGCAGCACCAGCTGTCAATAGAAGGGTTAAGTACAGAAATACCGGTTCTTTGGAGCACCCACTAGTGATGGGTGAACATCAAAAGCATCGGGAAGATAGTTATTTTCTGAACCAAACCACTTGGCCTTAGCAGCCATGAATACTGAAGACACACCCATGGATAATAGGGTAATCTGATAACTGGAAAAAAATAACTGTCTAGGAGCAGTGGGCTAGACGCTCCACTGAGTCCTACAACTGAAGGAGGGAGCATCGATCACTTTCTGCTGCCCTTATCTGGGGGGACAGCTGGAGGCTGGTTCAACCCCTGGAGCAAGTTAGAGCAACCACAGGATTGCTCTGAATTCTGTTTGTAAGAACAGCCCCCTAGGGATCTGGGGCTGAGACCAGGAGCCAGTGGTATAGAGTTGGTTATACCTGCTTTACAATACCCAGAGATAACCCTGTCCAAGAGGAATCCTCAGCTGATTCATTACAGCAACTCTCTGGCCCTTTCGTGCCACAGGAGCAGCACAAAGAGGCAGGAGCTGGAGATGGTTCTGAGGTTTTGGCCCTGTGCTTCTTGTCAATTGCTCCACTGGTACTGTCTCAATGCTGGGGAAAAGATATGTAGTCAAATGGGGGTCAGCAGCTGCGGTAGGATTGGGGAATGAGAGATGTGTCTGCATTCTATTCCTGGGGACCCTTCAGATTAGAACACAGATGGTTTTGCAATTGAAAAGGGGTGGCAGCCAGCCAGGGGGAAGCACCTGCACTGCTTAGCTCCTCACCTCCCCCAGACGACCAGCAAATGTTGCTGCATGACCCACCACATGAGAGACTAAGGAGGAGAAGGGAGTGAGTGACTGATGGATTTGGGGAATGAGAGAGAAAGCTGAGGAATCCAGCCAGATACTTTTCTAGAACTAGTACAAAATGGTAACTTTATTCAAAATCAACACTGCCTTTGAGGAAGTCTAGGTGCCCATACTAAGGCGTGTGGATTCTCTTAGTGCTACACCAGATTGTCTCTCTCCCACCACATTTTCCTCTGAGTGATGGTTGATGTATCTCAGTCTGGCTGAGCCTTTGAAAATGTAAAGTGCTAACTAAGTACCTATGAGATGTAAAGGATGGTATGTAAAGTACAGAAGTGCTTATGAGATCATCATCATCATAATTAATAATTAGTATTACACGGGGAGCCTGGAGGTGATGCATTCACAGGCAAAACATCTGCTCTTCACAAGTGTCTTTATGAGCCAGGGATAGAAATAAACTTTGGCAATGATGGTGTAACAGCATCCAGAGAGTGGATGAAATCATTATAAATGTCTTGCGTTCAAACACTGGTGTCCATGCCCTGTTTTCTAGGGACATGTTTACTTTCCCACAAGTGTTTCTTAAAACCAACCAACCAACCAACCAACAAACAAACAAATAAATAAATAAAAATAAACTCCTGGGGCAGAGAAATAAAACCATCCCCCAAAATTAACCAGAAATACTCGATACCACCTTGCTTTGCTGCTAGGGGGAAATCACCTCTCTCTTCAGAAACACATGGGAATGAAATTCCCACAGGAATACTGTGCATATTTTCATGGGTCATTAGGGACGGATTGGTCTAAAGACAGTCTAAACTCCTGGCTTTTTACCTGGAGAAAGAGTAAAAGAGAAAAGAAATCATGAGAATTTACAAGGCCCTTGATCATAATGAGGCATCATGGATTACTGTTTTCATTTCTGCATGTCTAACAAGAATTTAAATGATAAACTATCTTGAGAATCAGTTGTATTAGATCGAGTTAACAATGAACGTGACCTGGGGTTTAAGACTGAAGAGATCATGTAAAGGGTGTGCTGAATGGCTGGGGGAAAAGAGACAGCTACATATTGGAGACTGTATGTGTATCCATATATTTATATATACACTATTTCTAGAGCATTAACTTTTTTTCCAACTTTCCACACTCTGAATCATCTTCAAATAAGATCCCAACAGATGTGTTAGATCCTAAAAATGTGTTAGAAGTTAACATCAGGTCCAGGAAAAGCATGACCCTCTAATATATGGGATCTAACCTGGGCATTCATCCATCTCTGCCATCCATCTTTCCATTTTCCATAGTCTCTCTCCATATATACACATACATACAATGCATGGATTAAAGAAGTCTGTGGAATAATGGAGATTGAAGGAGGTAAAATGTACTGTACAAGGTTTCCTTGCCAGGCAGGCTGCCCTGCACAGGGAATTAGTAATTAGATACAGGAATCTCGCTCTCTCAGTTACAATAGTATGAATCCAGAAGTCATTTTAATACATCTGCACTAGGGCTGAGTGGAAAACAACCGTTGTGAAAAAGGGCAAGGTTTTGACATTTGTTTTTGTTCTCCTCAGAATGAAAACGAGCCCTTTTGAGAGCCGCCCTACCTGCACCCTCAAGAATCACCTGGTGATTAGGGCACTTGCCTGAGATGTGGAAATTTCAAATCCCTGTACTAAGTCAGGTAAAATACATCATGGACCTGAGACACCTTTGCACTCCAAAAAGTTTTTGAAACAGATACTTTTCCACCAAACATTTCAGTTTCCACAAAATGGCATTTTTTGATAGAAAAAAAGTTCCATTGAAAATTTTTTCAAACCAGCTCTAATCTGTGGGGCTGGGGAAGAATAAGGCCATACTTTTGGTATTTTTAAAATGTCAAAGTACAGCAGATGCAATGATAATTCATATCCCCGAAATGTTCAACTGATGGTATTATTCAAAGGGAAAGTTACAATGAGATGGATCATTTCAAACTGAACCACTGAGGGGAGCTGTCATCGTGACTCCTATCTGGCAGGCCTCTCTGGTATGGAGACTGAAGTCCCCAGAAACTCATTCTCTCAGTAGCCCTTGTGTCTCAAGCCTTCGCTCAAACACCTTTGGCCAGTGTGAAATTCACTATATTTTAGAGCAGGGATCAGTAACCTTTGGCATGCGGGCCATCAGGGAAAGCGGCCAAGGGATGTGCCGGCCGCCTTTCCAGCAGCCCACATTGGCCTGGAGCGGCGAACCGCAGCCAGTGGGAGCCACGATTGGCCGAACCTGCAGACACTGCAGGTAAACAAACCGACCTGGCCCACCAGCGGCTTTCCCTGGTGGGCCGTGTGCCAAAGGTTGTCAATCCCTGTTTTAGAGAGACGAGGAACACAAGAAATTGCCAGACTGGATCAGCCCCAATGTCCAGCCAGTCCTGAATCCTGTCTCTGACAGTGGCCAATGCTTCCGTGGAAGGTGTAAGAACCCCGCCAAAGGCAGATGTCCGATAATCTACCCCCATATTACGATCTCATCTTGATCTCTAACAGACAAAGATTGGCTTAAACCCTGAAGCTTGAGGTTTAATATCCCTTCCAGAATTTGTTAGCATTATTCATGATAACTCTGGATATTCTCGACATCCATATAAATACCCCATTCCATTTTAAATCTCCCTAAGTTGTCGACCTCAATTACTTCCTGTGGTTTCCAGTTCCAGAGTCTCATCACACGCTGTGTGGAAAAGCATTTCCTTTTATCGGTTTTGAGTTGCTCACATTTTAATTTCATTGAATGCCCCCCTGCTCTTGTGTTATGAGACAGGGCTGCCCCATGCCAGGGGAATCCTCAGCAGTGGAGATATGCCCATCTTTGTGTAACTAGCCATCTGTACAACTGTAGCAATCAATCTTTGCTCTGGTGATCCTCAGATGGAGGAATGGCCTCTAGGGGACAATAACTATTGATTTAACTTAAAGCAGGTCTTAGGCTGCTCTAAATTAGGCTGCAGTGTCATATTGGCCTCTGGTTGGACCCAGCATTTGGTCCAGCCAGAGCTTTTGATACCAGGTTCTGCACTGAGGTCAGACTGACTGGGTCCAAGTATCTGACTCAAAATGGATAACCAGAGAGCAAAATAAGTTAATGTACTGGGAAAAGAAGCAAAATACTCCTTAGCTTGGAATTCAACCTGACCCTACGACTGCTGGGTGTGGAGCTTGGCCTCCCCACAGGTATTTTCTTCCCTCTCTTGCCCAAGAGACCACCCATAACTCTTCCCCTTTGGACTTCTGTGAAGAGAGGATAAAGGTCAGTGGAAACTGGGCCCTTATTCACTTGTAAACGTGGAGTCACAAAGTTAGACCGACTATTCACTTGGGATTCAGGTAGTACCTCTGTACTTTATAACACCATTTTAGCATAAACTCTTTTATCTACAGAGTCTAACCATCTAATTAATTCAATCAATTACTATCTATTTAATTAATTATATTAATAAATGGCACTGATTTATTTAGCGCCTCATGTTGCTTAACCCAACACAGAGAAATATTTTTTCAAACAAAAAGATACCAAAATAACTTCTATAAAACAGTATTAGGAATTGCATTCTTTAGGCATAGACCTATAGTAAATATGAGGTATAAGAATATTATCACATTCCCTAAGAATTGCTAGACAATATTTTTCTTTCTTTTCTATCTCCATTGTGTGGCTACTGATACACACAACTTAGTAGTCAAATGGGATCTTGAAACGGTAGTTGCTATTGCAGTCATGTCTGCATTGTAGAGGGCTCCTGCACACTAACAATGAGAAGCCAGATAGCTTGTTTCTGGTCTAGTATCCTTATCTTCAGTAGCCTCTCTTCCACATCTAGCATGTGAATGAAATTTGAAAACAGCTCTCTGTCTCATCCTGACACAGGCACACCTTGACTATATGAAGCGCTCGGTCTGTTTATTACCTTTATAAATAACTGGCTAGCTGCTGGAGGCTTGGGTTGTTCACCAGCGTTGGCCTGTATCTGACTGGCATTGAGAGGGCCCGAACACACCCACCATTAAAAAGGTTTTTGAAAATCTGTCTCCTGATCTGTTTTCTTGATCTAAATTGAAAAATGACCTACAGATACTTAGGGCTGTTTTAAGCCATCACGTTGCCTTCCAAACAGATGATTCATATGTATCATATTCCCCAGGAGCGAAAATAAAGGACACATATTCACAATTGTGTCCATCCAACATCTTCAGTGCTTGCCCCAATACTTTATCATTTAGGTCTTAAAATGCCAAACTGAGGAGAAACATATTAGTCCTGAGCTAGCTTCTGATGTGAACATCACTGCTTTTCCCCAGCAGACATTTTCATGGTATTCCTTTCTTCAGGGCTTTAAAGTGTGTTTTTAATTGACATAAATACAATACAAATATTCAGAGGGTCTGATTGCGATTTTAGTTGTACCAGTTTTACAGTAGTGTAACTCCACTGACTATAGAGGAATAACTCCTGATTTACGCTGGTGTTGTTGGATCAGAACCAGCCCTAGAGTCCACTCAATAGAAGTAAACAGCAAAGCAAACAAGCAAGCAAGCAAATAAAACTGTTCTTGCATAATAGAATATGCTGGGATTTATAGACACCTTCATTATTCCAGTTTTATGCCAGTATAAATCCATTGACTTAATTTACTCTGGTGTAAACGTGGTGTAACACAGTGCTGAGTTAGTCACGCTATTCTTATACAGAAGGAATCTCATTGAGAGCATGTGACTTTAAATGTAGTGTATAAGGAAACCATATGCAGCTAAAATGGCAAAGCTTTCCTATCTAAAAATATGGTTGTGATGGGATCCCTGGGGTGCAGCCCGGAACTGTGGGGCCACTGTGCCCCCTTAACTCTCTCCAGCCTGTGCTGGCTCTCACAATGCCTCGCTAGTGACAAGCAGCAAACCCCTCCAGGTACTGTTATCACTTAGCACAACCACATGTGGAGCCCCGCACACCCGGCTAGATTGCATGAATGCTCCCAGAGCCATTCATGAATCACACAGAGAAAGGCACCAGCCAAATCCCCTCAGCTCCCAGCCTTGTACCTCATGAATATACTGTCTTCAACTGCTCAAGATGGTACATCAATTGTAAGCATATATACACTAGCCTTTGCAAACCTGAGCAGATTTACCACACACTTCAGGCAAACTCACTGGTAAAGATAAACAGTAAAGCAAATGTATTGACTACAGAAGATTGATTTTAACTGATTATAAGTGATAGGCAAAAAGTCAAAGTTAGTTACCATATTAAAATATAAGCACACTGGTGAGTCTTGCCCACATGCTCAGGGTTTACCTGATGGCCATATTTGGGATCGGGAAGGAATTTTCCTCCAGGGCAGATTGGCAGAAGCCCTGGGGGATTTTCGCCTTCCTCTGCAGCATGGGGCACAGGTCACTTGCTAGAGGATTCTCTGCACCTTCAAGTCTTTAAACCATGATTTGAGGACTTCAATAGCTCAGACATAGGTTAGGGGTTTATTACAGGAGTGGGTGGGTGAGATTCTGTGGCCTGCGTTGTACAGGAGGTCAGACTAGATGATCATAATGGTCCCTTCTGACCTTAAAGTCTGTGAGTCTATGAGTCACGCAGTCTAAACTCTCAACCCTATTAGACTGGGCAACATCTAGATTAAGCAGTTTTTCTCACCCCCTGGATATTGCAGTCCTTAATATATAGGTTTGTCCCTTAAACCTGGGCCAGTCTCCTCTGTTGGAGTCTTCAGTCTTCTTCTCTGAGTGTCTTTGTTGCTTGCAGCATAGGTGGGGGCAGGAGAAAGGCCAGGCATGTGGCCACTGTGTTCTGTTTGTACCCTTAGTCCATGTGCTTGGAGAACACAAGTCCAGGCATGTCTGGTGGGCATTGCTGCGTCCCCAGGCAAGGTGGAGCAATTCCCCTGGTGTGGCCTTATGCAGGTGAGTCATTGAATTGTAGCTCCCTTGCTGGACAATGGTTATTGATGGTTGTTTGACACCCCGACTGGGTGTTGGTTATTTCCCTTGCTGTTGTCTCTGGGGAGCTAATATCCGGCTGATTTCCCAATTTACAGCATGTTTTAGTGACAACCATACAACACAATCTCATAATTTCATATACACTAAAGATATACATATTTATATAGAACAGTGACTTTCAGCCAATCATAACCTTTTCCCTGATACCTCACATGGTATGCTTTATGTGCAATATAACAATTATATACAGATGAGGAATATGCGGGTTACAAGATGCTCCCCCAAGGAATAGTATGTCCCAATGGTATTAAAAAAATGAGGACCTGATGGTTCAGGATGTGGGGAGTCTTTCACCTCCAGTTTGTTGGTTCAAATGCAGACCAGATTAAAGGACTGATTCAAAGAGTTACCAACTATCTGCAATTCCCATTGATTTCAGTGGGATCAGAGGACATTTCACAGAAGGTAACTCAGTAACCCCACATGTGCTTAGTTATTACCACCAGAAGGCTGTTGTTTGGTGATCTTTGTGAGATGAGTTGGTGGACTCAGCCCCGTGGAAAGATCCCAAAATCTCCATCCCAGTTTGCTGCCTTATCACCAGTGTAAGAAGTGAGGCCTAAAGACTAAATAGGCCTAGACACTGAACTACCTTTTAAACCCTAGTGGTGGTGTCTCCAGGTCTGGTGTGGGATTGGGACACACTGACAAGGGGCACTGCGGGGGAGGGGAGCCTGCTCTGCTGCTACTTTGGCTGTATTGGTCTTGTGCATAAATAGAGGATGCTGGTCTCTGCACGTCTAATACAGAATAATTTACGAGCAGTACATTCCATAAAGGAATGGTTTAAAATATAAATGGCAAATATCTGGAAATTATGAAAATTAAATAGAAAATGTTAAATTGAACAAGCAGAATATATAGTCCATTGGATCCTTTAAAGGCCTGTCAGAAATCTTCTCTCGGCACCTCTGATTTTTATAGAGATATGTTATTAACACTAATCCTTGTTTGAGTTTACAACAACTGATGTGCCTTTTTAGCCTTCATTGATTCTGGTCTCCAATTAAACCTTGCCTCTTGCCCATGGTGCCTTGCGAATAAACCATTTGGTCTGGTACCATAGGTCCTAAATCAGTTTTGTGTGGATGAATCCCATCCTCAATGTCTGTGATACGAGAAGTCCAAAGCAAAGAGTTTGCAGTGAATTTCAGTTGCTTGAGGTCTGATCCAAGGCACAAAGCAAAGTTCTGAGATAAGGACAAATGGGAAATATCCCCCACACGGGCATGTTGTGACAATAGCTTCTGGTAGCGTTGGATTCTGATCTAGATCTGTGGCCCTGGTGTCAAGAAGAGGAAAATGAGGAGGATGAAGATGACACTGATAAAGAGGCCTGGGGGGTTGCTGATATACCAAGGAGAGGAAGACAGTTGAACTTGCATTCTCGTAAACTCTTCCAAACTCCCCTCTAGCTAATTGGACAGTCAAAGCCAAGAACTGTCCAAGTGTCAGTGAAAGAGAAATTGGAATTAACAATATAAACAGAATATAATTATTGTACTGATGACAGAGGGAAATTACTTAGGGAAAAACCTGTAAGGGGGAAAAAACCTGTTGTTTTTACAACAATCCAGCTGTTGTTGCTAAGTTTGCAATGCTTTCAAGGTGGCTACACAGCCTATTCTGACTTGGATGGAAAATGTAACTGCTGTTTGACTTTCTTGAAAGATAACTGCCTTTGAAATGACTGTAGCTGGAAAACACAGATCCATTCTCCCCACTTAATGCAGAGTATGTTTGACCACTAACAGAGGTTCAATCTTAGGCATGTCCAGCCATGCCGTTTTACCTGGTATTAGCTCCTTCTCCCAAAGCAATGCCTTGGGCTGACATCAGCTAGATCCCCACCCCCCACCCCCCTCACTTCTGGCTGACATAGCTGCTCAGACTGTCCCTTTCCTTCAGACTGGCACTGTGGGCTCTGATCAGCCCCTTCTCCCTTTGACCTGGAAACACCTTAATTCTCTGCTCCTCTACTACTCAGGTCCTCTAGCTCCTTTGCCCTGTGTCTGGCAGCTCAGTGTTGTGCCTCTGAGTACTCTGATTTCACAATTAGGCCCCTCCCTTGAACATTCTGGTAGCCTTTATCATCAACATAGCTCATCGCTCCAAAACCTCACTGGGGCCAAGTGCTGGGAGCCTGCACTCTGACACCAATTAGCTCCCTGGCAGAAGGTTGATGGGGTAACAGAAGATAATTACCTAATGGGGGCGCGGGATCTTGGTGAGCTAAAGAGCCAACTAGCCCATGAAGGGCACAGGAAGGAAGTAGAGGAGGGAGGAAGAAGGCTAGCTGATCCCAGTCTCAGATCTCAGAAAAGGGAGACCTCAGCCCCTCTCACGTCCTGGGGAGAGGATGGAAAGCACAATGTAAATAGTATCACTGCAAGGGACTGTAAAGATGTTGGCGGAGGGAACTTAAATGAACAGCATGGTGCAGATACTCAACCAGTGGAGTCTGAGCAGGTTTCTGTGGTGCAAGAAGGAAGGAGTGGAGCACTGCCCAGCTACACTTACCCAAGACCTGGTGTTGTCACTTATCTCAAATTATTCTCGGGCATACAGAATGTTGACTGGGGGCACTGCATCAGGCAATGCTCAAGGGTTTGCCTATGCTCTCCACATTCACATTTGGGTTTGTTTCTTAGTTTCCACTTGGTCATATTGTCACCAGTCTTTGTCACCCCACTCTGGTTTGATCTAGAATACACCTGTGTTTTTGTTCGAGGTCAGCGCCTGTCCTCAATGGAACAGATTGCCCCAAAATCCAGTGCTCTCACCCTCTGCTGTTTAATGTCAACACAAATGACCAACCAAAATTCCCTGACATGTGGAGATCCATTTATGCAGATGATCTCTGCATTGCCACCCAGTCAGAAAGATTTAAGAACGTTAAGCACATTCTAACTGGCTCCCTGACTGTATTTGGAAGCTACTATAGCACATGGTTCCTGAATGCCAACCCTAGCAAGACACAAGTGTGCTCCTTCCATCTCAAACACTGTCTGGCCAAGCAGCATCCCAGATATTCTGGAATGGTACCTCCCTTGAGCTCTGTGAACATCCGGTGTACATTGGAGTCATAGACTGAACGCTGACATCCAAAGAGCACATCAAGACGTTGAAAAAGAAAATGAACTCCAGAAATTGTGTATTCTAGAAACTGGCCAACACAAAATGGGAAGCTGACCCCAAAATGCTCCTAGCAACAAGTCTCGCCCTGTTTTATTTAGCTGCGGAGTACTGCACCCTAGTACGATTGGGTTCAAGCCATGCACACAAAATTGATATTGAACTCAACCAAGCTTGTAGGATCATCACAGGAACTTTGAAACTGACTCCCACGCTGTCACCATACAACATACTGGTCATTGCTAGTAACCTTGAGAAAGTCATCTCCCTGTCATCCTTTTCACATTCACTGTATTAATGTCTGTTATGATCAACAAGGAAGTGGTTACTCAGGGGAGTCAATTTCACATTCCCATTGCAACACAGAATTAATAAATGGTTTTAACATGTAACTAAAATAAGAGCAGGAGACCATTCAAATTAAGGTTCACAAATACATACTGAATTTAGAATGTTATTGCATGTTACATACATTATTTAATGTTATTAAATGTCAATTTAGTGAGGAGTGGTGACTATTTCAGAGGCCATTCAACCTATTTAGTAGATTTTTGATCATCAAATCGTATTTAAGTCCTGCAACATAATAGGAGCAAATGTTTCAGTGCACTTCCAAAAATGTACTGCAAAGTTTGCAAACACATACATCTGCACGTGAGAAACCTACACCTAAAATGAGCAAAGGGACACTTAGATATGCAATTACCCATTTTGCACTAGCAGTCTCCAGTTTGTGCACATGCAGATTTTGGTTTTCGTTCATGCAAATAGATATACACACACACATATTGGGTTGGGGAGGAACATCTTTAGGGTCATTCTGAAAATGTGTTCCAAAATCTAGCCATCTTATACTGACCCTTCTATGTGTTATGGAACAAGCATTTGCAGGGGATCTTTCATAATGACAAAAGACTGAGACTGGTTGTCTAATAAGGGTCTAGTATGGTGCCCTGGAGGTTGTACAGCTCAGACCCAAACTCATCCCTGGGTAGAAGTGAGGTAGATGAAGGATACTCTTAAGAATTGTCCAGCCACTCCTGTTTGTCATGTCTGATGGGCAGGAAACCTGACACTTCTACTTGCCACAATGGCACCTGTCCTGTCCTTCTAGCCCAGTGGCTCCCAAACTAGGGGTGCCACTTGTTCAGGGAAAGCCCCCGGCAGGTCGGGCCAGTTTGTTTACCTGCCGCGTCCGCAAGTTCAGCCAATCGCAGCTCCCAGTGACCGCGGTTTGCTGTTTCCAGCCAATGGGGGCTGCAGGAAGTGGTGCAGGCCGCGGGACGCGCTGGCCACCACTTCCCCCAGCCCCCATTGGCCTGGAGCGGCAAACCACAGCCAGTGGGAGCCGTGATCAGCCAAACCTGCGGATGCTGTAGGTAAACAAACTGGCCCGGCCTGCCAGGGGCTTTCTCTGAACAAGCGGCACCCCTAGTTTGGGAACCACGGGTCTAGCTATATTCCATTACCTTGAGCTTTGACATTCCTCATCATCTCAGTATTAGCTGGTCAAAGAAGACTCTGAGCCAAATCTCTCTTGTCTTGAGCCAAAAACGAATTCCATGCTAATACCCTGTCCCACACTATCAAAACTGTCTTCAAAATCCCTAGCTCTTCCGATAGCCATCCTGCCCCAGGCACAATATGGAAACAACCTGATCAAACACAGTGGAACTGGTCTTTTCAAAGCTTTTACAAGCGCAGATTTTTAGATAAATTTTGCTGCAGTTGGCCGAGCTGTTTCAGCTGCCTTCAGTATTACCAGACTTGGAATTACTTCCATATTACCTCTTTCGGCTGTAAGCAAGATCTTGTGGGAGGGGCAGGAGGAAGGGGCATGTAACAGCCTCTACCGTTAAACCTCTGCTCCTGTGTGAGCCCGCAAGGCCTGAGAGATTTACTGCCTCTTGCTGTGAGTCTGCATTTCTGCATCATTGCTAGCATCAGAACAAACCTGGGGGTGGTCTGGAGACTCATTCTTTGCTACTATATTTGGCTCCTGCCTAGGCATCTATGCCCAATGCATTTTATTAATTATTATTATTTATTATTCATAGGAATTTTTCCGAAGATTTTCGTGATAAAATTCACTTGCTATTTACTAAGTGCAAATGACAATTACAATCCTGTTCATCATAAAATCAAAAGACGCTGCTAAGTTAGATCTTTTAAAAAATCCTCTGTGGGTCTCATTCTTTTATTTAGAACAGAACTTCTTTGCTGTGTGAGCTTGTTAGCTTTGAAATGCATTCTGAATCTAATTCATGTCACAGCAAGGTGATTTCACAGTTCTGAAATGGGATGCTATTAACATTGCGGGTCGAATCCAGAGGGTGACATGGAAGGAGGAGCAAGTGAGACTGATGCTGTCATAGGGTACATCTACACTACAAGTGCTACAGCAGCAGCCCAGCCCAGACACTTGCTACAGCAACAGAAGGGTTTTTTTCCCTTCATTGTAGTAAATCCATCCCCTCGAGAGGTGGTGGCTAGGTCAAAGGACAAATTTTTCTGTCAACCTAGCAGTGTCTGCATGAGGGCTTAAGTTGGTTTAACTATGTCTCGCGGGGGTGTGGATTTTGCACAACCCTGAGCAACGTCACTTGGTCAACTAAATTTTAGGTATAGGCAGGGCCTTAGATTCCCTTAAGCTTCCTCACACTCATTAACTGCTCTGTGACTGTAAAGGGTCTGTGTTGCATGGAACACTTAGGGCTGGTCTACACTACGGGGGCAGGGATTGAGCTAAGTTACGCAACTTCAGCTATGTGAATAACGTAGCTGAAGTCGACGTACTTAGATCTACTTACCGTGGTGTCTTCACCGCTGTGCATTGACGGGAGACACTCTCCCGTCGATTCCCCTTGCACTTCTCGTTGTGGTGGAGAAGCGGAGTCGACGCTAGAGTGATCAGCGGTCGATTTATCATGTCTAGACTAGACACGATAAATCAACCCCCGCTGGATCGATCGCTGCCCATCGATCCGGCCGGTAGTGTAGACAAGCCCTCAGAAGAAGGCACAGGTTAAAGTGAGAGGTGGTTTACTTGGATTTCCATCCACCTCTTGGTTGCTTTCCTTGCTACTCTCCTCTCAAAAGCCCCTCAGCATGGGTGACAGCCACTTAGACTTCTTCACACTCAGCAGGCCAAATGCAGAGGTGAGGTGTGTAAGTTACATGCTGCTAACAGTACTAACTTCTTTTTCCATGGATGGTCCTTTGTGCCTCCATCAGATCCTGTAGTCACTCCCATAGGCTCATCTCCATCCCCTTTCCCAACCACACACCATCAATCTTCCTCACAGCTTCTAGTCATGGCCCCTAACCATGTTCCTGCCTCTCTAGAGGGGACACTCCTGTGGAGCCTGAAATGAATGACTAACTAATTGAGTGCTGATTACAGTTCTGCACTGGCCAAGCAAGCCTGACTAGGTGTGACTGAATAGGTCTTTTCCATTTTGGATTTCTAGGAACACCACAGTAAGCTGGCTGGAGGCGTCTCTGTTGAATGACACAGGGTTCTTTCTCTCTCTCTCTCTTTTCCATGCTGGGGTCATTTGCTTCCTGCTCTCCCAGTCTCTGGCCCAGCAGGTTTTAAATTGCTTTGGGAGGTAAACTCATTTCTCTGGGATGGCTGCAAAGAGCAACGAAAAGTAGAACTTTTTATCCAGAAACTAAGATACCATCCTTGCGACCGGTCCTGTCCTTTCAAGCTGGTATTACTGGAAGAGAAATTTCGCTCAGATTCCATTGGCTTCCAAATTCCAGTTACTCCAGATTTACATGGTGAGACTGAGAGCAGATTCTGTCCCCATATCATCAGTATTACAGACAGACATGCAGCCCTGGGTTCTGGAATGTTCCATGTTAAATCTGTTCTCTTCCCAGGCTGCATATTTTTGTTAGCAGGAGCTCTGCTTGGTGATGGCCCAGACTCAAGGGAAAGAAAATCATCTATTCACTTAAAATACATTCCAGTGTCCAAAAGCAGATGCTTGTCTATGTTGGCTGAATGTCATTTGCTAAATAAACCAATATGCTCCTCTGTGTGTATGTGTGTGTGTGTATTTGTCTCCACAACAGACCAGCCTCCCCATGGCCACTTCCTACCACTCATGCTCATTCTTCAGTTTGAGGCAGGGTCCCAGCACTCAGCTTCCCTCTAGGGTTGCCACCTTACTAATTCCTGGTAACTGGACTCCAAGGCCCTGCTCCCTTTTCCGCCTCTTCTCCCAAGGCCCCACCCTGCTCCACCTCTTCCCTTGAAGCTCCACCCCTTCTCCACCTCTTCCCTAAGGCCCTGCCCCTGTTACTCGCTCTTCTCCCTCCTGCCTCCATAGATTGCTGTATTGTCTCAAGGAGCCTGCCTGCAAGTAGGCGATGGCTCCAGCTGATCAGGGGCTGGAGCGGGTTAATGACTCAGTGCCTCCCCCCATCCCATGGTAACTGGGTTTTTGTTTCAGGTGCCATTTAGGTCCCCAAAAACCGGGCACTTGGCAACTCTAAATGGAACCCAGACACAGGTGGCAACCCTAGTTCCCTCTCAGCAGGGCTACTCACACAGTCTCAATAAGTCAGACAATCGGTCGGGGTTTCCCCAGCTCACTTTTCAGTATCCAGTTGCTCCAGTTGTCAGGGAGAAGGCAAGAGGAAAGCAGGAATGGTTACACCAAGATGTGTTTCAACCAGGCCACACACAAGTCTCGGAATTGTCCCTCTCAGCTCTTCTCCCCTAGAGGGCATGTTTTTAATATCTTCTCTATATGACATTGGTGGGGAAGTGGGTGCAAGAGAGGAAATATCACAAGAAAGGCTGTTCTTACAATATTTGCAACTCAACCAGACTCAGAAAGCAGAGGTGGGCCTGAACTGGAACATCAGATCCAAACAATCCCACTTTTGGAGAAGTCTGAATCCAGGTCTAATTCCAGATCTGAAATACCCAATGCAGCCCATTTCTATCGGGACATGTTAGAAATCTCATGGGAGACCCTTTTGAGTTTGCCAGCCCAGCTTTGCAGATCCAAGATTTAACAGTAGGGATGGGCCTTCCCAGGAACAACAGATCTGAAGCCTTTCTTATTATGGGGTAGTTCTTTTCTGGATCAAAACTTCACATTGATCAAATGGATCAGAACCACAAGCCTACATTTGAGCCACCTCAAACTCTGGGGGAGTGTGATCTGGATTTGCATTTCTTGGATTCCACCCATCTCTAGTATGGATATATTTTGGGAAATGATCCAGACTTTTTAACCCTTAACTGAACTGATCTAAATTTTTGGAGTTCCCACACAACTTATGCGCCTAATGGTGAGAACATCTCTGTGGAGACAGATACACACACACAGGAGCATACTGGTTTAGTTAGCAAATGACATTCAGCCAACGTAAGATACATTCTAGAGTCCAAAAGCAGATGCCTGGTTTTCAGGGACCTGGCAACCTTAAATGGTTACCACAGGGTGGGGGGAGGCACCAGGTCATTAACCCACTCCAGCCCCTGATCAGCTGGAGCCATCGCCTACCTGCAGGAAGGCTCCTTGAGACAATTCAGCAAACTAAAGGGGAGGGGGAGAGGAGTGAGTGATGGGGCGGGGCCTTGGGGAAGAGGTGAAGAAGAGGCAGGGCCTTGAGGGAAGAGGTGGAGCAGGAATGGGGCCTTGGGGGAAGAGGCGGAAAAGGGGGCAGGGCCTCGGGGTCCAGGTACCAAGAATTAGAAAGGTGGTAACCCTAGTGGGAAGCCAAATGCTGGGACTGTGCCTCAAACTGAAGAGAGAGCACGAGTGGTAGGAAGTGGCCATGGAGAAGCTGGTCTGTTGTACCAACAATAAGAGACAGACTCCCTTCACCTCTTCCTCACTGGGCCCTGGGCCGGGACCCAGCAGGGTCCCAATACCTTTCCCCCACTCCTCCTGCCCACTGGGGGAATCCAAGGAGCAGCAGGAGATGGCAGACTGTGACTCAGCTAATAGGCCCTCAGATTGCCTGGCAAGGCCATCCCAAGACTCTGAAGGACTGTTGAGCAATGGCCTCCCTACTAGGCCTGTTGGCCTCTGATACACATACATTAGCATTATTATTTATCATGTGTGCTGTGCTAGTACCTATGACCTCATTGTGCAAGGTGCTGTACAAACATAGAACTAAAAGATGTCCCATGCCCAATGAGCAAGTTCAATAGTTACTTTGAAACCTTGATGTTAATTGTCATCTGCTGTTATTTAAGATACACATGAAAACAAGAAGCTATTGATACTAAATTACAATGAGAATATGTGAACTGAACTCGCATGAATAACAAAGTATTTAATCATAATCAGCGTGGTTATTACAGTGACTGTGAAAGAAATTCTAAGAGATAGCATGTTAATCACTCTCTTTGGGGAGTGCAGTCTAATTTAAGAGCAGGGGCCTTGGAGAAAAAGCTGAGCTCAATTTCAGGCAGTGCGGCTGACTCATATTGGCAAATCATGTTAATCGCTCTGTGCCTCAGTTTCCCTTTTTTATATGAGGATAAAAATTACATCTGAGATAGACTGAAGTTTTATCCCCGCTCCAAAGATTGAGCTATTGTATCTATCAGATTTTCCATTCTCTCTCTCTCTCTGAAGTTTTGATATAGATATAGATACATATTCTTTCTTTGTCTTCTTTTGAGGGGATGGGGAAAGGAAATGTGTGTGATGATTTTTAACCACATGCATCCTCATCTGTTGTTAATCACACTGCAGATTAATGAGGAATTTTTTGACATCAATACATGCCATCTTTCATGGTAAAAAAGAACAGAAAGAATTTTGGAAGGGGGTTGGGTAGGAAGGAACTAGATAGTATGTGAAAAAATAAAGTACAGATTATCAAATAAAGAAGTGTTAAATATAATGACTAGGGATTTTTATGGTGGAAAATGATGATGGAAGGGGGGCGGGGGTGGAATAGAAAAATCTGACAACCTGCCCTGCAATTATTCACACACCCACACAGACACAAAAAACTAATGTGAAATTGACAGTGATGTCAAAGTCTTCTTTTCCCCAATAGTCAACAGAAGCTGATGTCTGACGGTCTTGGCTTCTCAGTCCTATGTGCTCATGCATTTGGAGGCTGGCCGCATGGACGGCAGTCAGCCCAAGGGAACGCTTGGCAGTGTGAGGCAGAAGTCTGGATGGAAGCTGAGAAGTGTCAGCGGTTGGAAGCAGTGAAGCATGCTTTCAAAATAATTAAATAAATAAACCCAAACACTTAGCCATGAGGGGGAATTGCTGAGGAGAGTGGCTGCAAACTACTCCTCAGAAGTGAAATCTCTGATGAACAAGCCCTTCCAAGCTCTTAGGCTTGCAATCAACCTCCAGAAGGTACATTTAAATCTCTGCACCATCTACAAACTTGTTTATCTTTTTCTTTACATTTTCACAGCACATTACTCACATTAGCTCATTAATCCTCACAACAGCCTGGTGAGGTAGGTCAGCAAGGGCTGATCCAGTAACTCTTACTCACACCAGCAATCGTACTCAGACAAGGAGTCCCCTTGACTTCAATGGCACCCACAAGCAAGTATCAGCCCCAAAATATCCATCTTTTACACATGGAGAAACTGAGAGATATAGCAGTTAAGGGAATTAGCCAATGCCACACAGTCAATTTAAGAGGCACAGTTAAGTCTGGAGTTAATGGCTCTTGGCACTAATTTCACTCCTTTGGGCAACTCTGCGTCCCATCGTTTTCCCCAGTCTGACTCCACTTCATTATCACAGCTCTTCCTTGAGTTTAACGTGTTGTTTCATGTGTTTCTTGTGCTGTAGAGTTCTTCACGCAATGGTGTGTGGTTGCCGTGTAGATTGTAGTAGTTGCCATGTAGCTGAAAGATCCCTCATTTCAAATCCTGCATGTTCCCAGCCTACTGAACTCACACCTTGCTGTGGAGTGGCATGGAAGGTATTATCAGTGAATTACTCTGAACTCCATTCCTCTTCATCATACTCAGAGTTCCTTTTTCCATAGTGTAATGATAATAACAATCCCTTCCATTTACACAGCAAGAGAAGGGATTTTGCAGATTACAAACCAAATCCTGGTCCCATGGAAAACCTTTCCTTGACTTCGGTAAAACCAGAATTTGGCCATATCTAGGGACCACTACACCCACCAATGAAATGTAGCTGCCTCTGTGAATGGAACAGAGTACAAGATTTAGCAGCAACCGCTTTGCTATCACAACAGTTCAGGAAAGAGGCTGAAAAAATATAATATTGAACGAGAACTCCAGGGGAATTTCAGTAGAGAGAAGCAATTTCCAGAGTTGGAATTTAGCCAGGTCACTGGCTAATTCTGACTGTGAGACCTTCTGTAACAAGTAGTCTTGGTTTTATAGCTCGTCCGGAAGGCAGGTGGTGTTCTAATAAGGAAGAATGGATTGTGTGTATGGTCTCTAAAGTGCACAGCAGAAGGAGAATCTAATGGGCATTTGTAAAAGAAATCTGAATGGCCACAACAGCATCCTATCCTGTTCCCCCAACCTGCTGGAGCAATGGTGTGTTTTACACATTAACCTCTGGGTCTTATGAGCTCCACAGGGCCAGACTGTGCAGAGGTGAAGGGTCACTGTAACAATGAAGCAATGTTTTATAAATGTCTGTGCCCCTAAAACATGTTCCCAAATTCCTTCCAGATACTCAACTTGTTGATGGACATTTTATTTGTAGCTGAAACCACAAACAAACTGCAGCCCTCATGCCCTCTTAAATCATCCAGCCTCCCTAGAATGGCTAAAATTCCCTCTGAGTTGCATTAACGAGGGTTTGTAAATGTCTGGAAGGCATAAACTGCTAATGCATGTCATTATTCTTTCACTCCCGACATCTATCTGGTTATTCCCACACAGATTTCGTCTTTCCCCAAATCATTTGAAGAATGGGGCATATTTCTTTGTCAAAATCCCATACTATCTCTGTGGATCCATGAAATGGTCAGGTTACACTGAGATTTAAAACATACTTCTCTGCTGTACTAATCACGTCAGACATTCATTTTTATATACAGAATAAGGCTGATCTCTGCTTACAGACTGTGTGAGATTCTCAGTGGTCAGTTCTTGAGTTTCCTTCAGGGACAATTTCAGCTGGCAGAAGGCACTGGATTCCCTACTTTGGTTGTAGCAAAGAAAAAACAACAAAAAACGCCCAGCAGCTGGAAATTAAAGGGACTGTGCAATGAACTGTGCTGAGAATAAAGGCAGGGGGCTTGTCCAGTTATCATCAAGTCACCTTGTCCCAAATTCCAAGGCCGTACCCCCTTTTCACTGGTTGTGCCCCCTATGTTGTGAGGCCAGGAGGTAGGTGGCTACAGCTGTCCTATGCCATCAGAGGATTTCCCAGTGCCCGGGCAATCCTCAGCTGGATGCTTGAGCTGTCTTTATAGCTGCTTGGTGACACTAGAACCAGTTTCCGCTTATTCCTCCCACCATTTTGCATAGCAGGCTTGCAGGCGTCACTCACAGTTTTGTTCACCTTCAGTTCTCCCATCAGACACACCTTGCAGGACATATCCTAGAGCCAGTGCCCAGTGATGTGTACTCATATCTCAGACACAGCAGGCTTTTCCCCTCTTTCAAACAGCCTTAGTATTTTCAGCAGAAGGTGCTGATGCCCTTGGCTCTCATCAGGGACTGTGCCCTACAGCAGCACAGTCATTATACGTAGTGTCAAAAAATAAAGGCAAATTCCATTCTGCGTCGGAAAGTGCGGGACGAGGGTGATTTCAGTCTTTCATGATGAAAAGGTTAAGATTGCAAAATGAAGCACTCCAAAGCAGAGAATGCCAAAGATGAGGTGATTGATCTCTGCCACTCTCACTCTATTCCTTTGTCCCCACTGATCTCTTAAAGAACCCACCGGGCGAGGCAGAGTTCCGTATTGTCCGCTTGTCCAGCTTGATCACTCGGGTCTAATTACTGGGATGCCTTTCTTTGCTTACACTACATCTTGAGCCCTTGCAAAGGCTTTGAAGATGTGGCCCTGCTTGAGAAATGTCTGGGACACTGTACTCAGGATAAGTGCAGTTTCAGCTTGAAGCCAGCCCTTCTTAACAAAGACATGGACGTTGCTCAGAGGTATACAACTCTGAGATCTTATTCCAGACATCTGTATCAGTCAGAAACTCTGCACTGGCCCAGAAGATTTTTTTCACAACCCACACACTGAAATGAATCTCCTCTTTTGCTAGGAACAGCAATTAGCCTAGTACTAAATTTTCCACGTAGAGAGTCAGTACAAAAGAGGGATAAGGCAGACCAGTTTCAAGTATTACTTCTGGGGAGCTCACATTAAGGGTCGGAGGGAAAGCAGGAGTCAGTTTCTTACCAGACTGAAATATGTTATTGTCATCTTAGATAATTTATCACTACAAATTAAATTACAATGTGCATTTATTTCCACACTTACGCTCAAGAAACTGTTGTGATATAAAATGAATTCTTCTTGCTCTCCTATATCTTTTATCACTGTTGACCGAGGGTGGAAATACTTTTGGCAAGTGCTCCCAGAGTTCAATAGAACTTCATCATTGGTAGAAGATGAGTGATTGGTGAGCTTCAAATGGTTAAAGAGTTCAGGCTGAGTTCAGATAAGAATTCAAAAATTGAGATGTTTTTCCAAGGCGCATCTGAACTATTCATAGCCTCCTCCATCTGCAAAACTCAGCTGGAAATGTTGAAAGAACAGGTTTTTTTGGGGGGAGGGTGGATTCCAGTATTTTCTGCTTCTGATTCGGTCAGAAATAAACCAAGAACATCCTTTCTTACATTATTTTTTTCATTTTCTTCTGAAAAACAATTTTGGGGTGTTCTCAGCACAGTTCATTGAGTCTGGGGTGGCTCATGACCATGAGTGCCTACTTCAGGGCAGATTGTCAAAAACAGAGCAGACACCCCAAAGAGATGAAATATTCTATAGTTAGATTTCACCAACCCAGTAACAAATATGAACTTCTGGATCGCTGTACTAGTCTTACTATTGAGTCACAGACAGTCCCCTGATGCTCTTCAGTCTATCTTGCCACCCAGGCAAACTGGACTTAGTGATAAATGGTCACTTACAGCAAAAATCACAAAATATTCAGGTTGCTCCCAGTCCCAAGAGCCCAGTCACTTTCCCCAGATCAACTGGGACCCTAGATCTTAAACCAAAGACAATGCCTGTAGCCAATCCTATAATAAACTATCTAAAGGTTTATTAACTAGGGAAAAGGAACAAGAGTTATTTGCAAGTTAAAGCAAGCAAACATATATACACAAATGAGTTACCATTTAATCCTAAAAGTGACAGAGTTGTAATGATCTGTCAGTTCAAAATGTCATTCAGGGCAAACCCAGGGATATCCCTGGGGGATCTCTGGCTTCAGTTTAGAGACTCTGGCCTTGTGAGAGTTCAAACAGCAAAGAGATTAAAAAAAATTTTTGTGACTCTGTTTTATCTTTTACATTTGGCCTTCCAGTCCATGATGAGCTCCCTGGCATGTAGCATTTCTAAGGTCTGATAGAGCCATTCACTAATTCTTTGTATTGTGATGTTCCTTAATGACCCATTTAATCTTGATTTGGGGGTGGGGATGACGACAATTCCACTGCCTGGATTCACAAGTTCAGAACAAACATTCTCAAAGTTATAAAGCAAAACTTAAGTATTTCCTTATAGCATGGAATATAGACACTACAAGCAAGATTAATGCATGCAGCAATTTACAAGCATTTCATAGAGTCTAAACACTAAATACATTCTTATAAGGCTGATACCTATTTTGAACACAAGTGAGCTGTTTTGCTTTCCAATTATGAGTTTGTCAGTTTTTAGCTAATGCCTATGGCCTTGGCCAGAGCTGGCCTTTGGTTTATCAGCATCACAAAAATGGAAGAAAATTGACCCAATGATGCTTAAAAATAGTTTGATGTCAGGTTTGGTTCCAAAAAGTTTGGAACATTCTTAGGTGTTTTAGGGGTTTTTCAGCATCATTTTACCCATCTTCATATGGGATTATGGCTGGCCGGTAGCCACAGAATTTAGTTTTGTATTTGACACACCTGAAAGTTTGGGGATTTTTAGATCTGGTATTTTCACTTTGCCTATTGTAAAGAAAGGGGCTATTTGCTAAAATTCATACAATGCTTGAGATCCGAACACCCACAATGTTTGAGAGAATATTGCTCGTTTCTCATTGAGTCTTCACTTCTGTCTGCCTTTTTAACTTCGACTATTATCCAGTAAGTGGCTCTTATAAATGACCCACTGCAGTAGATAAACAGCTCATCTGGTGTGTTGAAAGGGCACAGGTGGCTTTGCATACAACCTGTAGAAATGAATAGGTTAATAAGTATTTGCTAACGAACTCTCACCATAAACTCTTTGTTAATTTCAAGCTTCCTACTTCAGCTGTGGTTGTTAAAGAGGTCATCTCATTCTTTTGCTGGTTTTATTACACTTACTTTGAAAACAATCTGGAATGTTTCTCAGGGTAAGTCTACACTACAAAATTAAGTCGACCTAAGTTACATTGACATAGAGCCATTGCAGTAAGTAAATCGCTTTTGCATGTCCACACTATGCTCCTTGTGTCAGCAGTGTGCATCCTCACCAGGAGTGCTTGCACCCATTTAAACTCTCAGTGTGGGGCATTGTGGGACTGCTTCTGAAAGGAAGCAAGAGTCGATGTAAGCAATAAAGCGTCTACACTGACACTGCATCGATCTAACAACATTGACCTAAGTGCTCCACTTCTTGCGGAGGTGGAGTTATTAAGTCAGTGCAGTGGGCGAGGTGGGAGCCACATTATAGTGCAGATGCTTATAGAATTAGGTCAGCGTAAACTGCCTTATGTCGATCTAGCTCTGTAGTGTAGACTAGAGCTCAGCATGAGTATTGCTCTGAGCCTTAGATCATCAAATCAGTCACTTAACTGGCATATGTCTGTTCTGCGGGAGTCCTTGTCTATGACGAATATTCTACTGCATGTGAGTTTTAGATGCTAAACATCCCAAATGAGCTTGTCCAGGCACCTAGCTAACCAACTGTGTCAGATTACATAACCGCACAAGGAGCTATGGAGTGCATCAAAGTGGGTTTGGCATTTCATCAGTTGCCACCGCCCACCCAAACCCTATCACGATTTCATTTGTCAGCAAACAAACTTTCTTCTCCCCTGTTACCACCCCATGGATGGTTGGCTAGGGGGAGGATAAAAGGTTCATCAGTGCCAAAGAAAGCCCAGTTATGACACAATGAATGTCGTGGATGGGCCGCAGCAGCTCTCTTTCAACTGGTTAACTACAATTAAGAAGTCCCAGACCAGGAGAAAGGGTACAGGTCCTCTCGCTGTCACTCTAAAGAACTCCTGCCACTAGGACGCTCAAGCTTGCTTTTAAAGCTTCATAAGTGCCAGCTTCTGAGTGTCAGAGAAAGTCCTCTGCCAATATGTCAGAGATAGGATTTTGTTGTCAAGCAGCTATGAGCAAAGAAATGGAAGGTGAGAAATCTGCTCAGCTTTTCCAGAGCAAGTATCTCCACAATAGTATAATTTAACAAAGAGCTATGTTGAAAGGGACCAGATAAGTGCCTGATCAATAAGATCAAAGAAACTACCTAAAAGCAAAAGCCCTTATCACTCTAGCAAACTTGAGCATGTACTGATTTGTTTTGCATTTGTTTTATTTCCAGTGGTCTTTTTCTCTTGTGAAGTGTCTATGGGTCTAGTAATCTTGAGAGCATCTGAATCTGCACATAGATTTTAAAGGAACACTGTCAAGAGTCTAAGGTCCAAGGTTAGATGTACTTTCAAAGTATTATAGAGTCAACTGTGTTTTAAATACCTTGAGTTTTAAGCCCCTCCGCCACAATGGGACTTCATCACCAAGAAATTAAAAATGAAAACTATAGCCACTATTTTGGAAGGACCTACAAAAATATTTTGTTCTGCTCCCCCTGTTGGGTGTGCAACTGGAATCAGCTAACAAAGTATATTGCCTAAAGTTCTGCTGGCATAATTTGCTGATGCCAGCACACGGAGATGTACTGGCCTGATAATTAAGTGCTGAGTCAAGTTGTGGTTGTTGTTCAAGTAAAAGAGCCACGTTCATTACAGGTCTCTTCCAAACACAGGAGAACATTGTTTGCTAAATGGAGAAGAGAAAAACTGGAAGGAAAACGCTGCATTTTTAAGCTCATCAGATGGTAGAGGGAATAAAAAGTATAAATTAAAAATATGTATTAAAATCTGTGAAAAACACATCCTTGTTCAACTAGCAAATCACCCATGTCTGAAACTGACTATGCAATTCAGTTGTTAAATTGCAGAAATCCCTCATGTTACAGGCTGAGGAACAAATGATATCCTCTGATTCACAGGTGTGCTACAGATCAGGTGCATCATAAATATGCAGCATAAAAGATGTTCCCAGAAGCATATATGTGATCCTTATTGAAGTCAAAAAGAGTCATCCCTTATGAAAAAGTCCTGTAGAATATAATGGATGATAATCTCTCTGTAGAAGAATGATAAACCAACTTGTATAATTCTTTTTCAGGGTTATAAGTCTCCAGGATGGTTTAAAAATTCTATAGGAAGGATCTCTTTCTCTGTTCAACTATCTAGTTTTTTAGGGCAATTTCTACAGAACCTCATCTGATTTGCATAGAACCTAACATCCCTACTGGATATTTCCATAAAGTTTATGTGAGCCTCTGAGGTCATAATTTGGCCTTTTCCGTGAGAGATCAAAGCAAAGTGGAATAACACGCTTTGATTTTACCATGATCTCTTTCCTTGAAAATCCACTGTGCTCTTGGTCCTGACTGACACCAAGATGTTATAGAACAATAACATTTAAGGACAGGCTGAGTAGGCATTAATCAGCCTGCATTTATTGGCTGGAATGAAATGGTAATCTCCTTTTGAGGGATGCTTACGCCATGAGAGACTGGAGTAGCCAAGTAAGCAGTTGTAGCAACTTCACATTCGCTTGGATACAAATCACTATATGCAAAGAGCAAACCTACATTTTTTTGAGGCAGGTTAGCAGGGCTTAGCATCTCTTGCAGTCAGAAGTGCTCAGAATTAGGTTTCACAAGACATAGCTGAAAGAAGAAATAGGAGGGAGCATAGTCTTTTAGCTAGAGAAGAGACAGGGAATCAAAAGCCCTGCGTTCTGTTCCTGATTCTGTCACTCATTCACTAAAGGCCTGATCCAACTCCAGTTGAAACCAACAGAAAAAATCAGAATCTAAGGGGTAGGTTTATCCCAGCATAGGAGTAGTGGCTTGCATCTACCCTACTCAGAGGCGCTGTGGGGGCTTATTCAGTCCCTGGGAAAGGCTAGGCAGCCATTTGAAATTGCATTTATTTTACAACGACACTTCTCTCTTCCTCCAGCTTGTCCTCACCGCTGTCCCCACCACACCTATCTCTCTGTGGATAAGGCTCTTGTGGGGAGTGCAATGTGACTTTGTGGAACAGACAAACCTTTGAGAACAGCTTGTTCCCGCAATATCTTATGTGATGGCTATTTCTCCTCCCCATACTACAAGGAGAGCTCTGTTCTTCTGCACTTCTACATCTTCCTTCTATTCAGGGTAACAGGTGCAAACCAGGAGCTTGTTTTATTTTGTGATTCCTTTCCCAGTGACGCGAATATATTTGCTACGGAAAAGATCCTAAGTAATGCAGCATCCTGCCACTTTTTCTTTTCTTTTCTTTTTATTACTATTATCTCTAATTACAGGCATAAAATCCAGGTAATAAGTGGGTTACATTTTCTGCAAAGAAAATTATGTACATAATTATAGGCACATGTTCAGCCGAGATATTGAGGCATCCAGTGCTTCCACAGAGACGATAATTGTCAACCTTTGCACTGTAATTAAGTCTAAATGGGAACCCTAATTATTTTCCAAATGAGCAAACAGTAAGCCTGCCTTGATTAGTTCTGTTGTGGCACGAATGAAACAGATTTACTGTATGGGTTAATTAACAGTTTTTATGAATGTCATGGCCCTCTCTCCCCAAAACCCACATTGTCAGCAAATATTAGAGATAGTTAGCCCTCTATTGTTTTAATGCTGTGTGATATTATTACCTGGATTATTTTATCGGGAATCCTGATTGCTGGAAACTTCATTCTAAGTTCTCACCTTGGAGTGTGCTGCCTTTTCTTTGATTCACCATTTTATGTGGGTCGTGGCCTTCTTTCCCCTTTTGCATTCTACAGGACTTGGAACAGTAGCTTGCTGAAAGGACACTAACCAGTGCTGTGTTCAGCATTCCTCGCAAGTATCTTTTATGCATTACTTTGATTAACAAGCTTGGTATAAGTGATCTATCACAGGCTTTCACTTCACTACTTATTCCTGTAAGAGGGTTTTCAGTACAGATTTCCAGTAGGCCACACAGAGGGTGTCTAACGAGGATGGAACATGCACGAAGGTTCAGTGGATTGCTGGATTTTATTCATCACCATGGGTAAATGATCAGACTACATGAACAATCCAGGAACAAAGAATGTAGCCCCTACTCACAGGATGGATGAAACCCTGAGATGCAGAAACAGGGGAATCTCAAGGATAAGTAGAGAGGTTATTTTACGTCTATATTTGACACTGGTGTGACTACTGCTGGAATACTGTATCCAGTTCTGGTGCCCAAAATTCTGCACGATGGTTGAGGGGTCAGAGAATGATTAAAAGATTAGAAAACATGCTGTATAGTGATAGACTCAAAGAACTCAATATACTTAGCTTAACAAAGTGAAATGGTGACTTGATTACAGTCTATAAGTGTCTACATGGGGAACAAATATTTAATAATGGGCACTTCAATCTAGTAGAGAAAAGTATCTGAATGGAGACCCAACCAGTTCCTCCAGGGTAGTGGCTTCAGTAAGAAGCTGCTGAGGATGGAGGTGAAAAGGGGGGGAATGTTGGGCCAGATCCTCCACTGGTGTAAATCAGCAGAGATCCATTGCAGTCAATTGAGATATGCTGATTTGTACCAGTTGAGGATCTGGGCTATCTTTCTAGCTCATTCCCAATGCAGTTTCTTGTTTCTAACCTGGGTTTCTAACATTAATGAACATATTTTTTCATCTTATAAAGAAATTGGACTGCAAAGTTAATGCAAAGTAAAATGCTCCCAATGCTCAAGGCCAAATATAATGATTTGTGCCAGTTAGTGTGTGGGGGAAAAATCACAGAGCTGAAAAAATATATGTGTTCCCTGCTGCGAGAACACCTGAAAGGCAATGAAATGCCATTACCTGCCCATAAATGGCATTACAGAGCTGCCACTTGTCAGTGCTCGGTGCTATTTGTGGGAAGCCACTAATTGTAGCTTCCATGAAATGTCTTGAATCCTTTCCAAGCTGATGCATAGTGCATGCCAAATGTGTGTTTTGGAAGCTGCACAAAGCCAGATGCCCCTACCAAAGGGGAGAGCTTACCACTTTCCTTCGCCCTAAGTATTGTAGCCTGATCCACTGAAAAGCTGAGCATCTTCTGTAAATGGCTGACCAGCTTCTGTGATAGATATGACAATTTCCTGCATATCCTCAGGAGCCCTTATTGAATTAGGTTTAAGTATCTTTGGGGTCCGTTGTATTAAATGCAAAGTTTATGTATCACTGTGGACCAGAATGCCTATAACCTCGCTTGGGGGGGGGGGGGATGTGATGTGAGGCCTGGGAGTTCAAAGTACTATATTGAAAATATGCCAGGCAAGAATGGCCTTTTAGGACAATGAGGATGAAGCGGATTTCATGAAGAATACCTGGGGAGAGATTAATGCAAATTCCCCATCTCTGCTTAGGTAAAAACACAATCTTTTGAAGCTACACCCCAAAGAGTGTGTCATTGCTGATTACCTGTATCCGGAGACTGAAGATCAAAGAAACAGATGATCTGCCCAGCCTGGGTTCTGGTTCTGTATCTGAGATAGTTATGAACTTGGAACCACACGGAAAACCCAGTTATGGGTTATGAAGGCCTGACACCTACCAGAGTCCAAGGTGGGAGTTGGGGTGAGCTCTGGAAAGTTTTTTTTAGCATGGCTGTAGGTTCTTTTGTTGTTTTTAATATATTTTCTCTGTTATGCTTTCACTTTAAGAATAAAGGTGCTTGCTTAGAAAGAGCTGAGTGGTAACTTGTAACTGCGGGCAATTAGGCTGTTATTAGCTTTCAGAGAGAAAGCAAAGCACAGGTGCTGGCCTGTTGAGGCAGACTGGCTTGCTGGGGAACATCACAATATAGGCAGGGAAGCAGGAAGCCTTAAAGATTCCCCATCAGGAGATCAGTGAGGTGCAGGTCACCACCCAAAAGAGGTAATGGCTGGAAACCATAAGCCTAAAAGTGGGTGTCCTTGGTAGATTACAGAGGGGGAAACAGGTACAGTTACCCTGAAACTGTGACACCCTCAGTGTCCACTGCAGTCAACAGGAGCTACCTATTGTAACCCCAACCAAGATCAAGTCCCCATTGCACCAAGCAATGTACAAATAAATTGGTTAGTCTCTAAGGTGCCACAAGTACTCCTTTTCTTTTTGCGAATACAGACTAACACGGCTGTTACTCTGAAACCTACAGACACATAGTAAGTCCCTGATCTAAAGACAGGAAGGAATATTATTAAACAGGAATGAATATTATTATCCTTATTTTACAGATGGGCAGAAAGATTAAGTGATGTGCCTAAGGTGACACGTTAAGTGTATGGCAGAACAAGAAGTGAAATCAAGTTCTTCCGAGTCCCAATCCAGTGCCTTAAATACCCTCCCACCCTTCCTATGTCCCAAATTGCTTACCTCCCTAAACAATCCAGTCTTCTTTACAGGATATATGTATTAAATTAAGTGAATTAAGTCAAACCTTTTCCTCATCATCCTGAATCCAGAACACATGCTTCATTTCTGCCCCCAGGACTGCTTCATATTTTGCCATATAGCTTTCATACAGCTGACACAAAAGGATATGCGAAAGCGGCACCCAGCACTGTGGTTTATCAATCTCTTTGGAGAACACACAGAGGAACATGCTGATGTTTGGCATTAGTTTGCATGTCTTTATCTAAATGTAATATGCCCACAAGGCAACGCTTGATTTGATTCAGTGTTATCCTAAGTGTTACCCTCCTGTACTTGTTCTAGTAGCTAAAAAAAGGTATTTTAGGTTGGGCCAACAATGTCCTCCACCTTCTATGGAAAATGAAAATAAATAGGTCAGTGAGCTTAAAAAAAATGTTCAGTGCGGGTGGATGGGGGGCAGGGGGAGGGAAGCAGTATTTTCAGTGGCTCGTGAGCTGGAAAATCAACATTTTTAATGAGAAAAAAAGATTACGGCCTCTCGGCAGCTGGAAAAGCAAGCACTTATAACAACAAAATGTTTAATGTTCACAGCCATTGAATGGCTGGAAAAGCATGTTCCAACAATCATGTTTAATAATGTTTAGAGCCACCCAGTGTCTTGAAAAGCAACGTCTTGCCTAATCTGCTACAGGACAGCTGCAGGATTCCAATAAATAACATCCAGACTGAGCCTCCAGGCAGTGCTGGGAAACAGCAATGGGAGAAATCTCCACTGAGTTCAATTCAGATCAGTGTTCATAAGTTTATTCATTAGTTTATCTGACCTGTCCAAACCTCTTGAGTCTGCAGCCAACCTTACAGGACAGGATCTCTCTTATGATTCAGGGTGCTTCCTTCTTCGGGCCAGCCTGGGAATACTGTCAGATCAGAACAGCCACTTTCTTTCTATTTTGGTGCTTCTTCCTACAGCCCTAATTGGAAGCTGTAAACAGAAGCAAGTGAAAATCAAGCACCCGGGGAAAAGCAAATCAATCAGACTTTGTCAAGCACCTCCAAAGTTTCAAGTTAGTTTCAAGTTGAAATTAGGTTTGAGTTTTGGGGGAAAGAAATAGGGCAATTCTTATGTTATCCTAATGGACTACATTGTTCTGGAAACAGATTCTGCTAACTTACACTACTGTTGGCCAGATTGTGCCACTCATACTCATGCTGAGTGCTACCATACTCTGGACTAGATTGTAACTTTACAGTCTGCTCTCAGTGATGGGCAGTGCATAGCTGGACTGCCACAGGAGCTGAGCTGGGAAGGAACTGTGACTCATCGAGATACAATTCTTCCTCTCTCCCTTCTTCCTCCAGAAAAGAAGGACGTTATTTCACCTCTTTTTGTGGACCAGTATATTCCTCCCTCTGCACCCAGCTGTTACTCTAGCTCAGGGATCAGCAACCTTTGGTATGCGGCCCACTATGGTAAGCCCCCTAGCAGGCAGGGCCGGTTTGTTTACCTGCCGCAACCGCAGGTTCGGCCGATCACAGCTCCCACTGGCCGTGATTCACCATTCCAGGCCACTGAGGCCTGCGGGAAGGGCGGCCAGCAAATCCCTCGGACCGCGCTGCTTCCCGCAGCATTGGCCTGGAGTGGCGAACCGCGGCCAGTGGGAGCCACGATTGGCCGAACCTATGACTGCGGCAGGTAAACAAACCGGCCGGCCCACTAGGGGGCTTACCCTGCCTGACCATGTGCCAAAGGTTGTCAATTCCTGCTCTAGCTGATGAGTGAAAGAGTTAAGCCCCTCTTAGGGGACAAAGCGAGGGGTCCTTCTACTCCCTAATCCAGTGGTTCTCAACCCGCACCCGCAGGCCTCTTGCAGCCCAATCAACACACAGCTGCAGCCCATGTGACATCCTCAGGGCCATTCAGATATCTATATTGTGTGGATGAGGCCCACATAACACATAGAGAGCTCCACGTGCAGCCCACAATGGTAAATAGGTTGAGCACCACTGCACTAATCCTTCCCATCAGCAGAGGGAGAGTCATCCCTGCTCTCCTCACAGCAATCAGTCACAAACGGAACAAAAGGGTAAGGAGGAACTCTGCTTCATTCCACTGCGTAGCTGAGTAAAGGCAGAGCCATCCAACTATCTGTGCCAAGCCCCACTGAAACCATTTGACTTGTTGCAGAGGAACATACTACTAAGCACAGGTAAGGCTCTCTGGTATTTTCTTCTGGAGTAAGGTATGAAAGTATGAGTAAGAGTGGTAAAATCCAGCCCCCCCCCCGAAAACATCTTCCTTGCAAAGATGTTCACCCCTTGTTTTAAAACTCGTATGGCTTGCCTTCATGTGGCATCATAAATACATTCCAAAGCTCATATTTTTGACACAAAAGCCATTTTTTTTTTTGCTTGAGAATAGCCCTATTTTTAGCCATTTCTCCTCTCAGAAATGGGGCCCATCCCACCTGGAAAAATTGCCTCAATTTTGCTCCATTTAAATAAATAAATGACTGTTTAGGGCCAGACCCTGAGCACTGAGACGCATCTAAAGCTCTCACGCTAGTTTGTAAGGAAATGTGACTTCCTTTAGTTTCAAGTAGTTTTGCCCCTTTTTGCCAATATTTCACATGCCTCTTAATTTTAATAGGCTGAAAATAAATGGGCAGGGTCTTCTCGCCTACGTATCCAGAGAGTTTAGAGTCAGTCTGAAAAACTGGTCGTGTTCGGAGCCTTTCCAAAAACTCAGGGCGCTGACTGCAAAAGAAATGGCAATTGGTCTTGAAAAAATACGTTGTCATCTGAAGCCACTGAATGGCAGGCAAAGCAGGTTCGAAAAATAGAGGTCATATTTAGACCTAGTCCATGACCAGAAATGCAGTAGGACTTTAAAAACCCTTCCCAGAGAAGTCAGTTCCAGCATTTCTGTTCTGAGAAATCTTCCCTCCCAGAAGAAACAAGAGGTATCAATGTGTGTTCATCAAAGTATCAAATGTGCTAGAGAGCTAACAACAAATAGAAGTCGCTCCAGACTGCTGGCATGGTGCCAGGTATCTTGCCAAGCCTTATTTAAAAATAAAGTTATAGTAGTAGTCTAGGGTAAAGCCTACAAAAACAGCAGTAAGATTCGAGTAAGCGGCAGTGTTTCAGAATGTTACTGTAAAATTCTGTAGTATCCATCTATAGACCAATAGTACAATGGAGACCTGAACAGCAACTCTGTGGTTACGTTTGTGATGAGAATTGCACTGAAAGCATCACTGTTTTAAACTTAATGACGGAATTTAGCCTCCAGGTTTGTCCCAATGCCCCTTAATGGCATTTTCTGTGTATTTTTTAATGAACTATTAGCTACTTATGCTCCCTTTTTGAAAATCTTGCCCTGTATTCCTTGCATTTCTTTGGACTCCTCTAACTCAACAAGCACATTCTGCACTTGTCCCAGATTTCAAGCACAGATGTGCACACCCAGATGTGCATAATCTTGTAGAGAGACCACACAAAGAGCTGTTCCCTTTATGCAGAATGGCTGTTTTGAGCTACATCAGGTAGCTCAGATCTTTCAGCAGCTTTGGTGTTTCATGTATTGCATGCTGGGTAACAGCATGAAAGAACTCCATGACTGCAAAACTAAACTGGCTTTTTATTAAAAAAAACTATTGACCGAGATGCTGCAGCTAGCATTCTAGCCATGTGCACACAGACTGACTTCCTGGTGCCTCCTCCAAAAGCTTCCCACCTGTAACCTATGGTCCTCTCTACAAATTACATACAGGTTGCTACAGAGAGAACTTAGCATGGATGTGTGCGAGCATGTGAAGAAGAGGCCCGAAAGGGGCAAGATGGGGAAACCAAGGCTGTGTGTTCAGCCCAAGGTCTCACAGTTTAGCGTCTGCACTGAGGTGGCAGCAGCATTTGAAAGGCCCCTTGCTGCCTCAGCTCCCCAGTGTGCCAAGAGAACCCCAGGAAAGCAGTATCTCCTCACTGAAGCACATCAAGGGCTCACCACAGCACTGCTGCCTCAGAGCGCTCTGCATTACTACTGCCATATAACAGGTATCACTGTGTAGGAATCTTTTTAAGGCTGCAAACTATGCCTTTTCCCCAATCAAATGGGAGGTAAATCAGCTAAGTTTTCCCTCTTTTACCCAGTGTTGGAATTCATCTGGCAAATATACAGGCCCCTCATTCTCACATTGTCCAACTTCTTACCAAGGCACTGCACCACCACTGAGCTAAGCCTTGGTTGGCCCTGGCATCTTTCCAGTCCAGCTTATATTATATGTATATTCAGAGCATGACTGAAAGAAACACCTATCACATGCTAGCCACCAGATGGCAGTCAGCCAACTGGTAAACTCAATCTTCAATTTCACTCAATAAAGACAATTATAAAATAGATAACACTACACACACCCCCGCCTCCCCCACACACACTGAAACTTCTGCCAGTAGTGCAATACATGGAACAGGGATGGCACTATAAAGACTCCATTCCTTATCAGTTTCTGTAGTTTGTGCCTTTTGCCCATCTTTTCCTTCCCAAACCTAATCTGGAGTTGCAGTATTGCAAAATCTTGGGTCAGCTCCCCCCCAAAAATCATGCAATTGACTTAAAAGCCAATTTAAAATTTTAATATAAATTTAAATTTAAATTAAAAAAAACCCCTCAGGTTCTTTTTCAGTTACCTTCTGTTGTTGGACCTTTCAGGGTTCACATTCTCAAACTTTTATCTGTAGCCAGGGGGCTAGAAACTTACTTTTTTAAGAATGAAAGGTGAGATTCTCTGGTAATATCATGAGTCGAGGAGCTGGGGCATAAGAAAAACATTCCATATTGCGGGATCAGGCAATAGTGGAGATGAGCAGAACAGAAATGGAAGGCAGTTTTTGAAGTCTGGACAACATTCAAATTCCTCCAAACATCAGCGGTGACATCAATATTTCTCCTATTTATACACCAGGACTTTTCTTGGCCTCCTAGACAGTACATGCATGTATTTATAATGAGGATACTGTAATGTAGATGTTTCTGGACATCTGAATCTCTGCTTCTCTCAACTACCTCTTCTAATTGAGCCTGTGGAGCTCATAGAAAGCCCTGATTTTGGAATTAAGGAGTTGTGAACTCTTATTTCCCACTGTGTGGACATGGCTCACTGAGGAGCCAGATAAAGCATTCCAGCAAAATTTCACACCTACGTTTTTTCTATTTTGCTTTTTGCCATTTCACACCCAGTGAATTCTGTCCTACCACAAAATGATACAGTACCAACATTATTTGCACGCTAGAAATATTTAAAAATGCAAAATGACCTTTTGCTCAGAAGCAGCCAATCTTGCCCTGGGAAATAAACTATTTTTCCGCTGGCAAAGGCATCAACATTTTCAAGTAAAGAAATGTGGCCACATTTCCAATGAAATTTTCAGATCAAAACAAAATGCAAAACTTTCAGACTTCAAGTTCCGTCAAAATTATTTTGTCGAAAATATGGAGATCATCTCCATTTAAACCGATGAACCTGGGAAGTGTTTGTGTGTGTGGGGGGGGTGGGTGGAGGGGGGTTGCATACACAAAGCATAGGCACATTAATTGGGATCAAATCATAGAATATCATAGAATCATAGAATATCAGGGTTGGAAGGGACCTCAGGAGGTCACCTAGTCTAACCCTCTGCTCAAAGCAGGACCAATCCCCAACTAAATAACCATAAGCCCAAATTTTGAACCTGCCTGGACTTCAATAAAAATTGTTCTTCATTGTCAACCAACTCTGTATTTCCTGGCTGTGGCCAAGACTAGAAGGGATGAATACTGCGAGAAATTCATAGGACATGTCCAGCCACACTGAAAGCAGGAAATACTGGAAATATCATTGGAAAGCCATGAGATTTCTTACCCAATTATTCTACTCAGTAATATCAGACAATTTCAGAGAAACATCCAGATTGCTAGCTGCTGAACTGAAACAAACCAAACCTCTGCATCCTTAGTGCTTCTTTCACCACTAGCATGTTTAAAGCTCCAGCACGCAGCCAAATCCTTGTTAGCCTTACCCATGTCAACAGGACTAACCTGCATGAGGAAGGCTGGCTAGTTTCACTTTACCATGGGAAGGTGAGACCTAATTCCAAGGCCCATGTAGAGTGCCTCTGTCTAACTAGATATCTATACTGCACTCCTTACTGTGTATCTGAGCATCTTGAGATTAAACTGGGAACAGAGCTGTCATCATTCCCCTCACTAACATTATCCCTTTCTCCAGAAGGGTCTATGTGTAAAACACCCTAGCTCAAGTTTGTCCTCTTGTTCCGGTTTTGCTCCTTTATTAAGATTAAACACAGATAGTCATGGATGCACACCCAGTGAATCACTCCTGGGGATTTACCAGGAGCCATTTTAATTCCTGTTATAGGGTTAATAGCTTCAGAAGGATTAACGTTTTAACTAAATTTGTATCATAATTAGTACTAACTGTCTTCATTAGATATTTGCTGTTCTGCAGAGGTCATACAAGATGCCACTAGCTAGGAATGCTGTACCTTTAACAATAAAAGGGCTTGATTCTCCTCTTGTTCACACCAGTTTTCCACCTATTTAACTCCATTTTTGAATTTACACCAGTGTAACTAGATCAGAATAGTTCTGAACTTGTTCTGAGCTCCAGCAGCAGCTAAAAGAGCAGACTATAGAGTGGGGAAGGAATTTATCCCTGGTGCAAGACCACTGAAACTAACATAGTGAATGAAAAGATTAATTTTTGCCCTAAGTCGCTAAATAAAACAAAAATCAAACCACAATGTTCCTCCACAAATGGTCCTCTGCTTCCCACTGAAGGCTGCTTTGAAATACAGTTTCCAGCGTCTCTCTTAGGGTTGCTGCCTTTGATTCTTCAGTCAAATGTTTCTCTAAAGACACAAAGAGCACCACAGCCAAAAAAAAGCTCTGATGAAACTGCAATCTATAAAACTGGCCATACTGCTTCTGCCAGCAGAATTATGCTGCACAGATTACGCTTTACTGCATGAGGATGCTTTCCCTTTGTTCTTGACAAGAAGAGTAATAGAGGGGATAGAGCCTGTCAGAAAACATTCTCTGACTATGGCTTATTACAGCTGGCCATCCTCTTCAACCAGCTCAACCTTTCTCCTCAACCAGCTCAACCTTCCTCCTCAACCAGCTCAACTCTAAGGACTGATTCAAAATCAAAACTTTTGGAAAAATCTTTCAGGGATTTGGCAGCAGCTGCTGCTCCAGATTTACTGCCTAGCATCTGAGAATTCCATCTAAGGCAAAGCAGAACAATAGCTCCTTAAAAATAGTTACCAGGCATGGTGTTCAGAGCAGCTGTTGAAGTGGACATGCTAATAATCATGTCATTATAGTCCAGAAGAACGTCATTGCTCCTTCTAACTTATCAACCCAACCTCTCATCTAGTGGGCACTGATTGGCTCAGGAGATTGGTGTTGCAACACGGAGGCCTTTACCCTTTGGTTTAAATCTGGCCCAGGTTGGAAGTGAAAAAGTCAACTCTTTGATATCTCGTCTGAAATGAGTAGCTAGTTGTGATACACTTCCTAGTGGACATGAGTCCACATCACAGAAACTAGCACTGTAACTGGCAGACCCAGCCGATAGGCCAAGGACCAAATCAGCACGGAGATTGAACTACCCATCTCACCTGTAAAAAAGATAAGGAGGACTTGTGGCACCTTAGAGACTAACAAATTTATTGGATCATAAGCTTTCGTGAGCTACAGCTCACTTCATCGGATCCGATGAAGTGAGCTGTAGCTCACGAAAGCTTGTGCTCCAATAAATTGGTTAGTCTCTAAGGTGCCACAAGTCCTCCTTTTCTTTTTGTGGATACAGACTAACACGGCTGCTTCTCTGAAACCTGTAAAAAAGATGAAGCTCTCCCCGTGCAGAATGTTGGACTGCTGCTGCCCAAGGATAGGCTTGTTCTGCAGACAAATTAAGGCCAATGCCCCTTGCAAGCACTAAGGTGATTTGAATAAAAGAAAGCCTCCTCCTTCCCCATCCAGATGATCAAACTAGACTTTTTAACAAGTCTTGGAAATTCAGCAATTACAAATATATAGGGGGTGTCAGTAACAAGTGAACTTTGATAGACCTTTTTTTTTTTTCTTAGTTCAGTTAGTGATGGAGTAACCACAAAATGTTCAAAAAATCAGGTCGAATAACTGGACAGCCTGTAAGAAATGCCTTTCTCGTGTTATTTTGGCATCTCTGTTTCTTGCTGGAACTTATGCATCACAACATGAAAAATAATGGGGAAACAAGCTATCCAGCTCATCAGAACCTCAACAAATATCGCTTACTTTGGTTTCAATTCAATTAAAGACCGTTTTTATTTCATCTGACCCAGTTCACCCACCCTTAATTTCAATGGCAATACAACAGGCACATGAGTGATCAGAACGCCTGGTGCTAGTATATCTCTTGTCGAGACCTTTCAGAACTGGCAAATCATTACTCACATGTAATGGCAAATCATTACTCACAGATCAGTGAATAGCTCTGTTCACACTCCTATAAACAGCCAGAAATACTTTATCTGTTACTTCATGCTTCTCTCCCTTCATATCAGCAACAGTTTTCAGTGTGATGGTTTTTGGCATGCAGCATAATTCTATCAGCTTCTTTGTGTGAAATGGAAGTCTCATGTAGGAATGGCTCCGTTTTAATTTCCCTCAGAGACCACAGCTATAGCTGAATGTTGTCTTTCCATAAAAGCTGATGGTCATTCTGCTGGACCCTTTCATCATCTCCAGATACCATGAGATGCTTATTGCTGAGTGGAACATGCATGATGAAACATTAGCACATACACGGTCTGAATGTATTTCAAGAACAGATCAACAGTAGATGGTGGAGAGGAGAGGGTGATTTGGAGAAATTTATCTGAGTTCATCATTCAAGGAACACAAACAGCTCTTGCAGTTGGAGTAACAACCAAGGATGATAACATTAGCATGGCCATACAGGGTCAGACCAATGGTCCATCTAACCCATTTTCAGCACAACATCTTGACTCTGCTTTGGAAGAGGCAGTGGGAAATTGTAAGTGTTTTACAATATCAGGAGTAGAGCTGGTCAAACATTTCTGCCAAACGTTATTTGAAGGGAAATCACGCTGTTGGTAAAATAAAAGTTGTCACAGAATGAATCAGACCCTGTGTTTGGAAATATCATAGCCTCGGAAATCTGCAGTTACTACAGTACAACAGGGCTTGCTAGGATCACCGGGAGCTAAGGAGTTAAATCCTTTTGAGGGACCACCACTGAGTTCCCTGAAATGGGAAGTACTTTGCTTATACTCTTTCCAGTGATGCCATCAGCTACTTTTCAAATTACCCAGCCATTAAGTGATTATTTCTTATGATTTCAGCACCAGAGCATGTGGGATGCCCAAATATCAAATCATTTCAGGTTTAACCCCATCCCTCCTTTGCTTACCATCTCTCTTCCTCCTCTCTCTGTAACTGGAGGTCTCCCATAAATGTATTGGCCAGTTTAGGCTTAAAGAGATCTGGTAAGTTCTCAGCCCAGGCTGAAAACATGGGCACAGGCAACAAATAGTAATAATTATTCTTAATACTTTTGGGACTCTCTGTATTTTCTAAAAGTTGTACATTAGCTAATAAGTCAAAGGAAAAGGAATAAGTCTTGGGACTTAGGTAAACAATGGTGGCTAGTGTGAGAGAATTTCTCTGACCTCCAGAGTTAACATCGACCACATGGTGCTAGTGCTCAGTTCTGCCCCCTGCTGGCAATGAGTTTGATTGCACTCCCCTGCATTTGGGCGGCATCGCAATGGCCAAATATGGTGACCTCTTCTTCCTTCTGAGGGATATTTTCACCCTCATCCTAACCTTACAAGTGTTCTGAAGCTGAATCTGTGTCCAGCTATCATGATAACAGCTTGGCCTAAAGCCCCACCCTGGAAACATTAGCAAGCAAACCCATGACTTTTATAGTTGAAGCCAAACAACAAGCTGGATGTTGTACTTGGGGAAATAAATAAATAAATAAATGGTTGTTTAAAATGTTTACAGACTTAAGCCTCAGTTTACAGCCTGGTGTAATTTACAGATTTGTGCCAACCAAGGGATTTGGGATCTTAAAAGCAAGCAATGTATTCTGCTGGATTTGTAAGGAGGCGCTCCATAGTTTTCATTTTGTTGCAACCTGCCGGCTGTGTGATGCCATCTGCATGCTAAGGGAGGCATCCCTCAATTTAACTACATATAGTTTCTCTCTCTTCACATTGATGAACACACCTCTCTTTTTCACACAATGATTCACCAGAGGCCTATTCTGCATTCTTATCTGCAACGTGGCAATAAAAAAAACCTTCCAGATTTCTCATTTTGTTTTGCCCACAAAGACTCCTTGATGAAAACACACTGGGGACTTGCAATGAGTTTTATTTGTCAGGTCTCATGCAGTGATTGTTTATTTTCTGTAAATGCTACAACTGTAGGAGCTGGAATGTCTTACCCGTACACACTGCTAGTTGCTGAGAATAACATCCGTGGGGTATGGTTAGACCCGTTTTGTGGTTCCCCCGCAACTTACACCACACCCCTTCATGGCATGTAACAGCTAAGGGCACTCATTCTGCAGACCCTTATTCACTAATGTAGTCCTTACTCATGTGAGTAAACAAGGAAGCATTTTAAGATGAGGTTATTTATGGCCAGGATCATTGCCTGCCTTTGTGATAGTGCACAGGGAAGACGGGGGCAGACGGGAATCCTTCCCTCCCCTTCTGGGGTTAGCCACAGAGTGGCTCGCAGTGCGAGGGGGCCAGCACTCTTTCTGACATGCAAGTGGATGAGGAGTGGTTGTTCCATTGAACCAAAATTTAAAATCCTCAATTTCTGAGTGTTATTGGGCGGGACAGCCTTTTAAGCTCCTCCTGTAACTAATTAGTGGCCTCCCTGGCAATAGATCTTCAGCCCAGGATCAGGTGATAAAGAGACCATCAAAGAGAAGGAAGGCTCCTGCAGGAGATCCTAGGGCAGAGGAATGGTCCAAGCAGCAGGACCTGTTTTATCTATTTGACTCATGTTAGACTGTTTTGGTTTTGGGGAAAAAACCCATCCCTGTTGGAAAAGACTGAAATGCTTCTGCTGTTGGGAGCAGTATTTGATGCAATGGCTGGTCAGTTGGCCCCACTGGCGTACTCTAATATTTTTGAATGTCGGGTTGAAGTTTGGCATCCTGCATTTAGATGTTCATTAGCTCCTAAGCAGACACGTGCTCTCCTCCCTAGCACATCCATCTTGATAGGCATTGACTGGCCAAGGCTTGAATGAACATGAATGAAGGATTATTATTAAGTCAGGGCAGAAGCACTGGGGGCCTAGTGGGAGCTTTAATTTCATGCATTTTACTTGTCCTTTGGATATTATTATTTGTACTGTGGTAGCACCAAGGAGTCCCCAGTCAGGGACCAGGACCCCATGGCACTAGGTTCTGTACAAAAACAGAACAAAAAGAGAGTCCCTGCCCTAAAGAGCTTACAGTCTAAGTATAAGACAAGTGACAACAGGTAGACACAGACCATGGAACACAAGGAAACAATGAGGTAACATTGGTCAACAAAATAGCCAGTGGGCTCAGCACACCAGCATCCTAATTGTTGAGATAAATAGAGAATCTAGGCACAAATGCTCCCAATCCAGAACTTTTACCAGCATGAAATTTACTTTAAAAGCTTACATATGCCCCAAAAGCACACACACAAACAAGATCCAACAACTAAGGCATCCTTGTCTCACAGCGGAAGTCTCTGCTGTGCAAGAATTCCTCTAGATATGATTAGCCTTGAGATTTTAAATCCTTCAAGATCATCCACAAAAGGCAACGTTTTCTCTCTTCATGGGACAAAATTCTTCTCTCACTCTTCAGAATATTTTAGGCAACACCCTGGAACATTCAACAACTGTTTCCCATTTGCAACATCTTCTGCTACACATGACACGTGACCAAGAGCCTGATGCAAAGCCTATGGAACTGCATAGTTGCACGAACACATGCTGTACCATTCCCTTTTGAAAATAGCTGGCCAGGACAAATTCAAACTACAGCTGGAAATGGGAAAACAAGGGGCAGATTGCATGAAATTTAGAGTGCTTACCACAGAGTTTGCATAGTATGGGAAATATCTGGAAGATTTCTGGAGAATGATGCTAAAGTGATCAACTATTTATCCTAAAAAGAAAAGTATTTTTGGAACACAAAAGTCCCACAGCAGGGCTGAATGGGCTGAACTGCATGGTCTGATGGGGCTAATGCAGACACAGATTTGAGAGCTGGCTGACGTTTGCCAGAAAGATGGATTTCATAATGTCAGATGTTTAATTAATTAAATACCCCCACAGCCTTAGGAATCCACCACAGGGTTTCTCCCCCCCCCCCCCAGGTTCTGTATGGGAAAAGGCAGATTACACAGTACATTACAGCACGCACCTTCCTCTGAACAACATCTGGCAATGGAATGGTAATTGATGTCATACAAAAAATAGATCATCTGTATGCCATTTTCCACCTTCCTCAGGGGGGGGACCCTTTAATTGGCTGTAAATACCCTCTCCGCATACCCTACAATAGTCTATACTCCAAGAGGATCATATAAATTAGGCATCTAAAAGGTCATAGAACTCCCAAGAGAGAATCAATATGAAGCAGGAATCGAATACCACCAAGCAGTGTTGCCTGCCTACTTGCCTTCCTCAGAGAATGTACACAAGGCCCCTAAAAGGATGCTGTGAACCAAAATTTCCCCTTGCAATGAGACTCTGTTGAGAAGAGAAACTGAGCTGATACCTTTTGGTTCCCAATAATAAATATTTGCTTCCATCTAAAACTGAAATCACAATGAGTGGCACTATATGTCTTACTAGCATACTTGGAGGCAGCTCATAGTCCTCGGGTCCGATGCTTCATCAGTACAGGGGAAACCAGAATACAGACATGGGGTAGGTCTGCCAGCTTTGGGGAGAGCAGCAGCACAAGTCACCTACCTCCCTGCTTCTCTTTGGGAAGGCGGGGAGTGGCAGAACTGGCTGGCACAGAACCTAAAGTGGGTGGGGCTGGCTCAGTTGGGTACCGGAGCAAGCTGCTGAGGGATTTGCTGAGTTAATGCTTCTAAGCAGCCTCCATTAGCAGCTCTCCTATGGAGCTGTGGCCAGAGATTAAAACTGTCCTTCCCCAGTGAATCTGCCCTTGCCTCAGAATCATAGGGTTAGAAGGGACCCCATCTAGTGTAACCCCCTGCCAAGATGCAGGACTTGTGTCTAAACCATCCAAGACAGATGGCTATCCTTCCCTCAAGGATGAATTCCCCACCTCTTCCCCAGTACAGCTGCTCCCATAGATACTGAGGTCCAGTTTCCTTAGGGAAGTTTAAGGAATTCTGCAAATCCCAAGGTGAATGTCTCTGTTTGTACAAGTCAAAAGCAGCATATTTTTAAGTCTGACCCCTGTAAAGTGAACTGCTTGCGAAATGTTCTTGGACACTCATGACACAAAGGGCCCTTGGCAAACAACTGTCATCTCAGACTTATCAAATATATTGCTTTATGGGTATTTGTCCATGAAGGGTAACATGTAAGGTCTCTATTTAAAGCTTGAAACTTATCAATGTTCATAATCATGGTGTGATGTGTGTAGGGGTAATATTTGAGGAATAATGTAAATATACTGAAGTTTATGCCCTTATGATCTTAAGATTAAAAGGAGTGACCAGGCAGTAATACTACTTGGCGATTGCCTACTTATGCAGAAGGGAGTCCCCACCCCTCCCTGATCAGCCAGTGATTTAATGCAAGGCTCAGATGTCTACCCTGCACAGAACAGTCAATGGAAAACCAATAAAGACAACTGCAAACAATCAAAACCACTTTGAGGTAAGAAAGGGACATTACAACAGACAAGGATTGCCCTGCCTCTCAAGAGAGAGAAAAGATTGTTTCATTATAACACAGAGTGAGGAGATGCACTCTGGATCTATACTGAAGAGACATCTTGTGGAGCAGGGCTGTTTTCCATGAAAGATTGGATCCTGGTTCCTGTGAAACCAGCCAGCTCTGCAACAGGTTGAACTGTGGGGAAAACCTACTTTATTACATAGTAAAGGTGACTATTAATAAGTGTAGGCCCTAGTTTGTGTTTTATGATTTTGTTTTGCATTGTAACCATTTGTTTCCATTGCTCTCTCTTTTTTCCAGTGGAATCTCTACCCTTTTTTAAACAAACCTTTTTTTGTTTCATTAGAAATGTTGTGTGTTATACAGGAATGGTGGTTTAAGGTAAAACTGGTAAACAAGGGAACACTGGCTACTCACAAAAATCCCAGAGCAGTGTCGGGGTCTGGGTATCACAGGGGAATGCTTTGAGAGGACTTGGGTGCATTTCTTGTTAGCCAGCAATGTAAAGGCAGGGCTGGCATAGCCCAAATGAGTGCTTGAAAGGCTGCTGGTGTTAGGAAGCTGACACCCAGGGTGTGTCTACACTGCAATTAAAACCCGACTGCTGGCCAGCTGACTCAGGCTTGTGAGGCTTGGGCCAAGGGACTGATTAATTGTGGTGTAGATGTTCAGCCTTGGGCTGAAGGAGAAAGGGTCCCAGAACTTGGGGTCTAGCCCAAGTCTGAATGTCTGCACCTCAATTAAACAGCCCCATGAGCTCAAGTCAGCTGACAGGGGCCAACTACAAGTGTTTCTTTGTAGTGTAGACCTACCCCCAGTTACCACAAGCAAGACTCTCTCACACTGGAGGCAGTGGGTAACAAGGTGAGTTACAGTCATGGGTTCCTCGAGAACCATCACAACACTGTGCTTGCTACGTGAGGTGCACTGAATAATAGTTATCTGGTTAATACTGAGATGGAAGGTTGCAGCCTCCAGACTGGTAGCCATTAGCACCTTGTCACAATCACTGTCACCCCAAAGAAGATTCATGCCGGGCCATTTGCTAGTCTTATTGATATCTCTGTCAAGAGAACGAAGCAGCCCAGCTGCGATTCCTCATGTATTGGCTGCATCATGCCCAAGTGCTTTGACCTTTTCAGTATTCTGCAATTAAGCCATTCCTGTTCCCTCTGGTTTGCAGATGCAGTAATCTCAAGAAGGCGAGGTGGTATGGCATCTGAAAACAGAAAGGCAATGTTGCACATTACCATAATTTACAGATCGCATAAGGCTCTGGCATGGTGATACACTTTATATGTTGACTATCAGTGCATGGGTGTTATACAGATAATAATAAATACATAAAACAAATACCACTGCTGCTGTTAATAACAAGAACAATAGCCATACAATGAATCTCTCAGTCAGTCTATTTTCTATTCCTATTGGGGTACTTATGCACTGCCTGCAGTTTCAGTTGAATAGTACATTCTTCTTCTATTGGTCTCCTAACTGTTGTGTTGTGTTGCTGTATGATGTTAAACAGCTGCTACATTCTTCCTCAGAAGTGGCTGCATTCTGTGGTGGGTGAAACAACTCTATAATATATCAACATTGTAAACTGCTTTGAAATCCTTCACGGTGGTAGGAGATATATAAATATAAGTTAGTAGTATTTATTATTATTATTACAACATTTTGTCTTCAGGCAGCCTTGCAAACTCTCAAACTGCTAATTTGTTTTGGAGTGAGATTACCTTTTGCCCTGTGCACCTGCACAGAGGACAGAGGGAGCATAAGGCACACCTTTGCTCACCTGCATGGACTATCCATGTCAAAGGTAGCACCCCATGGAGAGCAGCCTCCACAGGGCTGCTACTCACTCCCATGCAGTGGGGTCAAGAGTGGGTGGTCAAAGATGCACCCTGGAATCTGGCCCCACGACACCCCAGCTAGTGCAGCTGAGGCAGTGTGGAGATGAAGTGAAATGTCCCAGTATAGGGCTGTCACAGATTACATCTCCTTGGGAACCAGGGTCCCTATTGTGTTATTGGTAAGTACACAGGAGTGAACTATGGTAGAGAGGTGATGTGGCCTAGCTCACACAGTGGGTTAGTGACAGAGCCGAGACCAGAACCCAGGAATCTTGGTTTCCATTCATGTTCTCCTCCTTTCAAAGGAAAAATTCTATTTGCCTTAATTTCCTGCAACTGATGAACTTGTTTCCAATGCCTGCAACTCCTCTCATCTCAAGAAAGGAACTAATTAGCATTACAATATCTCTTCAAAGTTCCAAAGAGAATAAGGCATCCAGCACAATAAAGGTAGCATGGCTTGTAAATCTGCTCTTCGTCAGGACAGCAGGAGGTACCAGTCGTTAGTGGAAGGGATATGTGCGTGGGGAAGGAGTACTGGTTATGCTAGTGTTTGCTGCTGGAAGAATTTTGATGCAGCCATGCTCTGGGTGTCCCTAAACCTCTGACTGCTAGAAGCTAGGTCTGGGCAACAGGGAATGGATCATTCAATAAATTGCCCTTGTTCTATTCACTTGCTCTGAAGCATCTGGTATGGGCAGCTGGTGGAAGACAGGATACTGGGCTAGCTGAACCGTTGGTCTGACTCAGCATGGCCATTCTTATGTTCTTATGTACAATCCCTGTGTACTTTAGTGCAGTGTCTCAGGTGCAAGAAGCTTCACTAACTGCTGCAAAGGACGTGCCTGATTCAACACCATTGAAGACAATGGGAGTTTTGCCATTGATTTCAATGGAATGTAGATCAGGCCCTAAAGTTGCTTCTCCATTGAAGAATTTCCAGTACCATTAGTCCAGCATTGATGAAACTCCCCCATTAGTAGCAACAGTGGAAGGGCTAGTATAGACCAAATGCCAGCATCTTTCCGCCCATGTCATCTAAGAAAGTATAAATGTTTCACCTTGATGGCACATCTAGGTCGGAGTCCCCTAGTGCTAGGCATTATACAAACATATTCGAAAAGACAGTGCCTGAGGCAGCCTGGCAGGCAATCTTAAAGACAATACAGGAGGAAGAAATGGAGATGGAGGAGGACGTAACAATAACAATGAGAAACTTTGGCATAGATCAGCTGCGTGCACAATTTGTAGGTGTAATAAGTTGACCAGCAGCAGTATCCCCAACTTGCCACATGCCTAACCATTGTCAGATGGCAATGCACGGTAAGCATCGAGGAGGAGTGGGGCTTTGAGATGGGGCTGAATATTATCCAGATTCCTATCGACCACGAACATAAAAATCAAACCACAGTGTGGCTTTGGGTTGTCATTGGATAGATAAAATGTGATGAGCAAGGTTTTGCCAAACCCCAAAGCCACGCATGGACATCTAAAGCTAATCTCTGCCTAGGATAGATAGATAGATAGATAGATGATGCCTTTTTCATTCCTTAAACATACAGGCTGGCATCTGTGAGTGTGTTTAACCTTCTTTCCGAAAGCTTATTGCTGACATTAAACAAGAACCTAGATGATGCTCATCTCATACTTAACGGGGAGGCTTGAAAAGAAAGTGTGAGCCTGAAACGCAACTGTATTTTGCAATTGAGGGTGAGTGGGCAGGGGCAACTAGTTACTGAGCAACACACTGCTTGGGAAAGAGCCATTTGCGAACGCTGCACCTCTCTCTGATCTTCAGTCTGTTTACAGAGAAGTAATTGAAAGTAGAGATGTCTATCAGGCCAAGTGTAACATTCTGATCATGCTTTTCTGCCCTCTAAAAGTTGATAGAGTGATGGCAGGAGCGATAAAAGAGGACATCTGCAAGGTGTGAACCCTATCTGATTGGCGCAAGGAAGAGTTGTGGTGGGCAAGTTGTCAAGCTGGCATCCAGGCGTATGTTATTTTTACAGCTTGTGATTCATTTTGGTTTGTGAAACCTTTACAGATTTGCTCAGTCATATGTTTGAATAGAGTGGGATTGAGATTTGGCTGCATTCGAGGCTCTGCAGTGCTCAAAGGATGGCACTCGACAGAACTGTGATTTCTGCTCCTGACAGTGCCTGAGCCCCTGGACTTGCCCCGGGTGTCCCAGCATATGTTCTAATTTGTATATCTACACCTGCTGTTCTCTTAGTGCTGTAACAGGAAAGCTCTGTATTAGTTACTTTCATACCAAAACTGGTGCTGAGGGCATGTGTGATATTTTCACTCTTCAGACTAAGGGAGCCCAGAATCCGTAATCTGGCCAGACTTTTTGGAGAGTACAGCAGGTTTCCAAAGTTCAACCTATGATGATCATTCCTGCAAAAATTTGTGCTGACAAAACAGATTTAATACTGACATATTGAAAAATATATTGGAAAAAAAAAGCATGTTTCGGGGAGTCTAATTTCTCAAGTCCACACACACGGCTCCTTAGAAAAAGAGTCTTTCTTTGCATTCAGAATGATTTGCACTAAAAGCTGCTTTGCAAACCAATGGACACATGTTTTTCTTTTGAAGTAAAATGTCTGAGCAAATATATTTAGGGCCAGAGAAATTGAGCAATGGCTAGAACTAGTTGAAGACTTAGCCAGAGGCAGTGCTTGCCTAAGCCAGAATATTTTGGGGCACCCCGCCCACACACATACAATAGATACTAAAAAAGCGAATAAGGGGTCCTCTTGAGCTGCCTGGGGCCCTAAGCAATTGCTTAGTCTGCTTACGGCTCTGGCCATAGCACAAGTATTCCAATGCACAGTCCTGCCAATGCATCTCACTCTTGGCCTGCAGTGCCCTTCCATTTCTTTTTATTTCCTTCTTCCTCTTTGAAGCATAGACTTGTGCCTCTATCACATTTTTTGTTGGATTAATAATGTGGAAAGGAAAAAAAACAAAACAAAAAAATTCATTTGTGTGAACTTAGCAAATGTTTGAAACTGGGAGTCCAGAGGTGAAAGACTCTCACATATTTAACCTACTTGCAGGGGATATTTGGAAGAGAGGTGGAGGGCGGGGGTAGAATCTAATAAGCACTTACATTTGGAGCTTTAGACACCTCACTGTGTATCATCCTTATCTCCAAATTCATAAAGGTCACCATTAAACTTCTTGTTTGAAGGTGCTTTGGGGCCCCGCAATTGGAAATGATCCTGTTTTTATTCAAAGCTTTTCGAACATCAGCCACCATGAATATTTGGCCTGAACAGGAATCTCCTGGTAACCACAAATAAGGCAGAACCAAAGAGTTTGAATTCCTCAGACAGAGAGTCTTCATCTGTACCATTAAAATAACAATGGAAAATACCAACGACATCCACTCAGGTCTACACGCTCTTATTGCATATTAAATTATCAAAAGCAGAAGAGGGATCCATTATGATTTGACTGTACTTTTAAAAAGTTATCAAGCAATTGCTTTTATCTTTTGAGCTATGAAGAACTAAGAAGGACTCTTTTTGACTCTGGACCAAATTAGTCAATTTTTGTGTAGTGTTGGAAGTGCTTGAATTCTGATAAAGTACAAGTTGTTTGGGTGAGGCACACAACTCTGCCCCAGAAAAGCTTTTCCCACTCTCCAGTTGCCAGGGAGGTATATTTGATTGCTGAATTATGGTTTATTGGAAATTAGAGCTGGACCAAGTTAACACTAAGATCCAAACTTCTTACAACATTCTGTGGTGTTCATGTCTATGATTTTGGTTCTGGACTCTTTTCAGTGAAAAGTAGGTGAAAGGGTTAGATTTAAAAAATCCAGATGTTCTCTAAAGTGTCTGATTAAAATGTCCTTGGGATTTGATAAAATTCAGATACTCTCTCCACATACACAAATTTTAAAAAAACAACCAACCACCACTCAGCAATCTGACTGATCATTTTGACACTCCTCTACCTTCCAGGTGGAACTGGAAATGCCAGTGAGAATGAGAATCTCTCCATGTTCCTGGCTTAGACCAGGAGCAAGGAATATGAAATACCTCACTAGGAAGTCTGCTCTTATAAGATTTCCAGCCTAGTTTTGAAGACCCAATGTGACTAGATAATTCAGATAAGCTTTGGAGATGCATCTACACTGTGGGGTGACTATATAAAACCTGAATTTGCTCTTAGTGAAGCCAGTGGGATTTGGATTGAGTTCTAAAACTGCATAGTTCCCTCTTTCCCCCTGGTCCCCTACCAAAAAGGAACAAAATTAAAAAACCAAACAAACCTAGCTGCAGTTCCAGTTACCTGGCTTGGCTTACTGATGAGTTGCTGAAGTCTATGCATGGATTGCACAGCAGCTACCCCATGGTGGAAATTAAAAGTGGAGTAACAAAGCAGAGAATCAGGCACACTGAATGTTAATGGCATAAAAAAAGGCAGGAGTACATGTGACTTAAATTCGTCAGAATCAGAGACTGATTCATAACCACAGCCTCAGATACAAACACCCCCAGACTTAGCAGGAGTTTAGATCCAGATCTGAGCTTTGTGACTAGAAATGGGTTGAATCAGAACCCTGGATCCAAACAGCCCCTGCACTTGCGGGGGGGGGGGAGACTCTGGTCTGAATTTTGTGACTTTCTCTAATCAGAACCAATGTATCCATGGTACTGAGACAAAATAGTAGGCACCATCCCAGCAAGTTTGGTTTCCCTCTTGTTCGTATGGCTGGGGCTCTGGTGAGCTCGCCTTGGTGCATAGTAGGGTTGGTTGGTTTTTTTTTTTTTTTTTTTTTTTGGTCTTGTCATTTTGCAAACTGCCTTCGGCTGCATGGATCAATCTGTGAAATAAAATTCAAGGTGTGAGCAGCCAGCCACCTAACCTGCCCAATATTGATTTACCCCACACTGTCTGTGCCCCTGAATGATATTTATGCCAAATAGCATAAAGGAGATGCTGCTTCTTCAATACATCATGACATTCTGCAAAAAGAAACGGGGTGGGGGCTCCCAGAGTCAGAAAATAGAAGGCAGGTGTTAAAAGGCTTTCGCTGGTGTGGTGGGACCAGGTGGCAAGAGAACACTGTGGTTAAGAAAATACTCAACATTCCTCCTGAACAGAAGTGACTGTATAATTGCAATTAGGCTGAGCTGCAAAGGTCCCTGGATTTTTTTACTGAGGCAAAACTCCCACTGAAGTAAAACACTTGAGTTTGGTAGGAGTGAGGATCAGAGGATCAGGCTCAGGGTCACAGACCCTGGAACCTTGTGCTAGAGGAGAGAGAGCATTTGGAGTATGGGAAATAATTTTCAGAGATCGTTGTGATGGGGGAAGATCAGGCATAGAGAAAGAACCCACTCAAATCTCGCCTGAGGTTCAGAAACTTTCATTTGATTTTTCTACCTAATCTGACCTCTGACTTTTATCCCGCAAAGATATACACCCACAGGTTTAACGTTATGCACCTGAGAAGTCACTCCTACTAACTTCGTTAGTGGCTGCTCATGTGTGTAGGGTAAGTCTTGGCAGGATCCACCCTGATGTTTGTATTTACACCATGTCGTTCACCAGGGCCAGGATATCTAAGGTATGAAATTGAGGCGATCTTCCATTATTTCTTATTTACCCAACTACATCTAACATCAGCTTGTTCTATCTGGAAGTAGAAATGCCAAAGGCTATTCTTTTTTGAGATTCCCAGGACAGCCCTGAGGCTCAGCTGACGCTGAATATTCTCTTCCATCAGTCTTATGCTAGTAGAATAAGCAGATTGCATTTTATATTATTCTAATGCCATTTTTTGTTTGTTATAGTCTAATTCATTCAAATACATACATTGGTTTCCCCTTTGTTCACCTCTCTTTCTGGAAATATTCTAGCAAATTAGTTCACTGGCAGGAATAAGTGCATTTAAGCTAATATTACAGACCAGGCATAGAAGTGATTTTCAAATTCATCACCACGGGTATTCGTACTGGATAACTGTTTCTTAGTTTTCTAAACCAATCAGGCAATCAAAACATATGTGACCCAAGTTGCCAATCAAAATAGAATTAGAAAGACTTGCAATGAATTGCTCACAAATAAGATATAGGCCAAGTTGTATTTACCAGGCAGAAGTGTCAAATTACTCATTATGAATTATATACCAGCTCTAGGCAACGGGCAGCAGTATATGTAGGCAGCATATTCCATTGCCTTTCATTCTAGATCCTAGTACTGTTCCCACTAAGTCAACAGCAAAAATCCCACTGACTTCAGTATGGGGATGTTCCAGGCCTTTAACTTCTTGGGAGCAAACTGTATTTTGTTCATCAGACATTTTATTATTACACCACCATATTTCTAGATGCAACTGCAAATCTGGAAAAGATTTGGGGGTCATGTTGGATAATCAGCTGAACATGAGCTCCCACTGTGGCCCAAAAGAGAGAATGTGATCTTGGAATGCATAAAGAGAGGAATTTTGAGTAGTAGCAAAGAGGTTATTTATCACTGTATTTGGCACTGGTGCGACCACTGCTGGAATCCTGTGTCCAGTTCTGGTGCCACAATTCAAAACGGACGATGAGAAATTGGAGAGGGGTTAGAGAAGTGCCACGCGAATGATTAAAGGGTTAGAAAACTGCCTTATAGTGAAAGACTCAAGGAGCTCAATCTATTTAGCTTAACAAAGAGAAGGTTAAGGGGATTCAGCGGTGACTTGATTACAATCTATCAGTACCTACATGGGGAACAAATATTTAATAATAGGCTCTTCCATCTAGAAGAGAAAAGTATAACATGATCCAATGGCTGGAAGTTGAAGCTAGACAAATTCAGATTAGAAATAAGGCTTAAATTTTTAACAGTGAGAGTAATTAACATATCAGAATAATTTACATGGGGTTGTGGTGGATTCTCTATCAATGACAATTTTAAAATCAAGATTGGATGATTTTTCTAAAAAATCTGCTCTAGGAATTATTTTGGGGAAGTTCTATGGCCAGTGTTGTACAGGAGGTCAGACTAGATAATCCCAATGGTCCATTCTGGCCTTAGAATCTATGCATCTGTGAATCCTCTATGACCACTCACACTGAAATCACTTGCATCAATGAGACATCCAAGGGCATATCAAGAAGGGTCCCGCAGTTCTATGCCAGATTCTGTTCTATAACGTCATCAGTGATTTGGATAATGGTATAGAGAGTACACTTATAAAGTTTGCAGACAATACTAAACTGGCAGGGGTTGCAAGTGCTTAAGAGGATAGGATGAAAATTCAAAATGATCTGGACAAACTGGAGAAATGGTCCGAAGTAAATATGATGAAATTCAATAAGGACAAATGCAAAGTACTCCACTTAGGAAGGAACGATCAGTTGCACACATACAAAATGGCAAACGACTGCCTAGGAAGGAGTACTGCGGAAAGGGATCTGGGGGTCACAGTGGATCGCAAGCTAAATATGAGTCAACAGTTTAACACTGTTGCAAAAAAAAAAAAAGCAAATATAATTCTGGGCTGTAATAGCAGAGGTGTAGTAAGCAAGGCACGGAAAGTAATTCTTCCGCACTACTCCACGCTGATTAGGCCTCAACTGGAGTATTGTGTTCAGTTCTGGGGGCCACATTTCAGGGAGGATGTGGACAAATTGGAGAAAGTCCAGAAAAGAGCAACAAAAATGAGTAAAGGTCTAGAAAACAGGACCTGGGAGGGACGATTTAAAAAACTGAGTTTGTTCAGTCTAGAGAAGAGAAGACTGGGGTGGGGGAGTGGACATGATAACAGTTTCAAGTATGTGAAACGTTGTTACAAAGAGAAAAAATTGTTCTCTTTAATCTCTGAGGATAGGACAAGAAGCAATGGGCTTAAATTGTAGGAAAAAATTCCTAATCATCAGGATGGTTAAGCATTGGAATAAATTGCTTAAGGAGATTGTGGGAATCTCCATCATTGGAGATTTTTAAGAGCAGGTTAGACAAACACGTCTCAGGGATGTTGTAGATAATATTTAGTCCTGCTTTGAGAGCAGGGGAGTGAATGAGAAGACCTCTCAAGGTCCCTTCTAGTCCTACAGTTCTATGGGTCTATGCTTGCAAAGTAAAGTATTACTCAAGGTGAGTAAGGGCTCTTAATCAAATTGGGTGCAGCAGTAGCTGTTTCCTGGGTGCTGGGTGCATACTGCAGGCAGACTTGTGGGATGCAATAAATCAACTGGTGTATATACAATAGTGAAATGGTTCATTCATTCCTCTCCTTCCCATCCCAGCAAGTTCCATCTCTGCAGTGACAGAATTCTTCCACTGAGTACATGCATGTAGGGTTGTAATTTCCCTTCATGCTACACCAGCAAAGCCACCTGTGGATGGAAAACGCTGGAAGCCAGCCCAGCAATGAACCTATCATTGGATCCTATTGCCAGTTGTCTTTTCTTTTTGCCTGCTAATGGCTTGGGGATTCTGTAAAGCACTTTATCAATTTCCAGTGGAGCATATGCAGAAAAAAAGAAATCATTCCTTAAAACCATCAGGAGTCGATATACAGAATAACTCATATTGATGCAGCCATCCCAGTGAGGCCTCTAAGATTCCTGTCAATCACAAACCTGTCTGAAACATAAGCAAAGCCAAGGGCGAGTCTTAAAGGTTATTTTCAAATCTTTGGTTATTTTGCCAAGAACGTTTTCTGCACTGAAGGGAGTATGTGTACAGCATGTCAAGCAAGACCTTGTAACAGTTATCAACAGGGATTGCATCAGATGACATGATAAATCACTTCAAATAAGGGCAAGAGAAGCTGTCCAGGGGATTCAAACGTCAATCTAATTAGGCTTCTGGTAGCGCTGCTGACCTGAGCCGGTACTGCTAGATTAACAGGATTTTTGTCAACTGACGCAGGGTGGCTGATGTCTTGGATACCTCCATTCAGGCAACATTAAGTCACTCCCCCATCTGGTGGCTTTTGTGATTCCATTTGAACATGGCCTTGTGGGATTTCAGATTTGTTGAGGCTGCTGGGAGAATTAGCGAGGGTGCTGCTCTCAATGGGATGGGGATGAGACATGACAGAACAAGGAGCAATGGTCTCAAGTTGCAGTAGGAGAGGTCTAGGTTGGATATTAGGAAAAACAATTTCACTAGGAGGGTGGTGAAGCACTGGAATGGGTTACCTAGGGAGGTGGTGGAATCTCCTTCCTTAGAGGTTTTTAAGGCCCAGCTTGACAAAGCCCTGGCTGGGATGACTTAGTTGGGGTTAGTCCTGCTTTGAGCAGGGGGTTGGACTAGATGACCTTCTGAGGTCCCTTCCAATCCTAATCTTCTATGATTCTATGAGATACCACTTATGTGAATTTGTCCTGTAGATGGGGGGAAGATCAGGTGGCAATGTCTTTACAGCAACGGGAAGTTTGCATTTTTTTTCTGGTGACATACCAAGGCACATGACATTTTGTGTCCTGGCACCACATAATCGAAAAACGTTTCATTTGGTCCAAAGCAATGAACTGAAAAGTCAAAAACATTTTGTTTAGTGTCAATTTTTCAGTATAGCTAACAAACCAAAAAAAATCAATTATTCACACAACTCTACTGAATCCTGAAAGGTGCATTGCACCTTTGACAATTTGGCCTATTGAATTTGAATATTGAATTTCACTGTCGCCAATTTTCACAATTTTATCATGAGTCTGATGGTATTTACTGTTCTTCTTAGAGCCCCAGCTCCTGGAGATAACTGATTAGGTAGGAATCTCAGCTTTCATTTTAAAAATATAGGTTTTAGCCATCGTGGTTGCTGAGCAAAGCGTGAAATCATGACTAGAGAGAGTTCCCTAAAGACTCAAAAGTCAGAAAGTAAACAAAAAGAACCTCATAGTTATTATTTTTGATAATATCATGACCTTTTTAGTCAATCGCATGAGTTTTTGGTACCTGACCTGTGCTTTTCGAAAGTCTGGGGTTGGTAATACTGGAACTGTGTCACCTTCAGGCCTGATCCAGTGAAATACTAACAGGGATACCATACATCCAGGTTTTCCTGGGCACTACCTATTTTTTGGTCCTCCAGGCCAAATCCATCTGGGCAGATTTTTGAAATACAAACAAATGTCCATGATTTTGCGGCTGTGGGCTGGTCGCCCAGATCGGAAGGCAGCGCCACCACCAGCAGCGGGGCGGAAGTAAGGATGGCATCGTATGGTATCGCCACTGTTACTTCTGTGCTGCTCCTGGTAGCAGCGCAGCCCTCTGAGCTAAGCGGCTGGAGAACTGTGCTCCCCACCCCCGGCTCCCCTTCTCGCCAGCAGTGTCATAGAATCATGGAAGATTAGGGTTGGAAGGGACCTCAGGAGGTCATCTAGTCCAACCCCCTGCTCAAAGCAGGACCAACACCAACTAAATCATCCCAGCCAGGGCTTTGTCAAGCCTGACCTTAAAAACCTCTAAGGATGGAGATTCCCCCACCTCCCTAGGTAACCCATTCCAGTGCTTCACACCCTCCTAGTGAAATTGTTTTTCTTAATATCCAACCTAGACCTCCCCTGCTGCAACTTGAGACCATTGCTCCTTGTCCTATATTTAGAAACTTGAAATACGGTAACCCTAGATACTAACAGCTTTCAGAGTAACAGCCGTGTTAGTCTGTATTCACAAAAAGAAAAGGAGGACTTGTGGCACCTTAGAGACTAACCAATTTATTTGAGCATAAGCTTTCGTGAGCTACAGCTCAGCTCAGCTGTAGCTCACGAAAGCTCATGCTCAAATAAATTGGTTAGTCTCTAAGGTGCCACAAGTCCTCCGTTTCTTTTTCCTAGATACTAAGTACTTCTTGCAAGGAACCTGAGCACCCTCTATGGCTACCAAGAAGTTGGGGGAGGTTAGGATCTCGCAGGACGTGCTTTACAAGACTGAGTCCTTACTATGGTTCTTATGTCATACACACAAATTGAGCTGGTGATGCCACAAGCCAAATTCATCTTCACGTGAGATCTAAGCTGAGATTTCTACCCAGAGGTAAGAGACATATGGCACTAACCTTCCGCTCCACCTAAGCTTTTCTCAATTAGCTCTCCTTCACTTTCTCCTCTATCAAAAGCAGAGCAAAAGGGGCAGAACCACAGCAGATGCAGGTTGTTACAGCTCCTCTGGCTTCAATGGAGCTATGACAATTTACATCACCCGAGGATCTGTGTGTGTATGTGTGTGTGTGTGTAAATATATATATAAAATAGTTTAAGAGCAGGCACCCTAGAAGAATATAGTAGATCTGGAATCTTTATAAAAATGAGTCAGAAAGAAATGTCTGAAAGCATTAAATCTCCTTTGTCATTTCCCAGTTGATTGTCAACTCAGAAGGCAAGAAAACAGCCAACACTTTTCACAGCTGCTTTTGGAAACACAGCTGGCTCAGTCGTGTGATTTGTTAGGTCTGCTTGATTTCCTGGCAATCACTGAGGATCAATCAAAATGGTTTCCTTTTTAACATCTGTGGAGAAATGTTACTTTTCTGAAATTCAGCTTTGCAGAATTTTTGTCCCCTGGAAAAGCAGACATTAAAAATTTAAAAACCAAAATGGTCCTAATGTGAAGAGTGCCTCCTAAAAATAGCTGAGTAGCAGATCCATCTTGTCCTAGCTAACATGTTTATATTCTTTTTCAGCTGAGAGCATCACCATGTTCCAGGGCAATGGTCATATGAATAATGCCACTTCATAAACTAAACTTTTTATGTACTCACTGCAGATTTAACTCTCTGATTGCTTTTATCTCAACGTCCCTGCAGAATGTCTTTGTGTGTGCAGGCGAGCTTCTCACAGAACTATGCTATAAATGTATTTAATGGACTAAAGTAAGGGTACAAATAGGAAGCCCCTTATTCCTTATCATGAGTTTATACTTGTTTATGAGAGACCAGAGACTGGTGATGTTTTACCCCAGACAGATGTGAAGTGCTGTGTTTTAAACTACCCCTTAGTGCTGAGGAAAGGAAAACAACCCCTTAGTGGTTGATTAAAGATGGCGGGCAGACTACAAGCAAGTCGGTGCTATAGGTGGTATCAGCTTTACAAGGGTATACTGCCTACAGCGTGTGGGATTTGGGGAGTGAGGTGTGCTCTTTTCTGACTGGGGAACTGGTTACATTCCATTTAAATCCTGTGCTTCCCATGGAAAGAGGGCACGGTTATTATCCATATAAAGGTGTAGAGTCAGATAATGCTCTTATGTGACAAAGCCATGTCTAGTGAAGTTTGCATGCGAGTATCTGGGACTGGCACCAAACTGCTGACCTGGCATTTTGGTAATCATGCTGCTGCTTGGTCTCTGCCATGGTTTTGGTTTCCAATCATCATCTACAGAAGAGGCACCTATGTAATTACATCCAAGGCCAGGATGCAAAATGGCACCGCAAAGTCTCTAGTTGCAGTCGCACATTTACATTCCCTTGCAGGTGGGCCTTTAAGAGAGTCTAAACATTGCCAAAGCTGTAGTCCACATGCCTTACAATTTGCAAGGCCCCAGCCTGCACTGGGGATGGGAAGAGTGGAGGAATCAGACCATTAATATTCTCCTTCTCCGCTCCATTTGAGCATCAGTGGAAATTTGGCCATTAAGACCCTGTCCCACTCAGCGAAATGAGAAAAATAAAATCAGAGTACAATAAATATATCTATATCCAAAATGGATGTGCTGTGCACAGCTGTTAATTTAACATACTATCTCTCCCCAGAGAAGGATATAAATGGGACAGCTGTTTTTGGGCTGGCGAGCACAGACAATATCGTGCAAACTCCAGTAGGGGGCACCACAGATACAGCAGTATCATTGGGGCGTCACTGAATTCCCATAGCAGAGCAAGTGAGGGACATTTTCCGAAATACCCTTCACTGATGCCACAATTCCTCAAAGTGTGTGCTTAAAGTTAAGTACATGCTTAAATGCTTGGCTGAATCAGCCCTGAGCGAGCACACTGTACTGCTAAGGCAAGTCACAATGCATCACCAGAAATTTTGACCCACAGCCGCTACTTGTCAAGGTTCTCACTGATCTGTTGGAAAGAACTCAGGATCAAAACTCCATCAGTCAATCCCTCAACAGTTGCTGAAGGGCTAAGGGCTGTCTCACAAAGAGCAGGAAAAAGAGTCCCGGCAGTGCATAAAGGAGCTTTCCCAGACATGCTTGCTTTGTTGTGTATTTCTCCCAGCATGAGTTCATGTCTCTTAAATGTTCTTTATTCCTGCTAAACAAAAAACAAAAAGGAAAAGAAAAGATTGAAGAGGTACGTGTACTTCAGGTTCTTAAAGACGTGTATGTGCTTTTGTCCTTCACCAAATAAACTCCAGCAAATTCCTTCACAAGGATTGGGTCATCCTGAGATACAGAGCTAAAAACAACTTTCCTTTTTTAAAAAAAAAAAACAGGCTGCATAGATATATTTCCTGGGGTTGTGTAGGTGGATCAAGTTAGCCGTTTGCACACAGGTTGTTAGCTAACTGCTTACCCAAGCCTGAAGTTTCTCAAGTTAAAGGTAATAATAAGGTTGTTAATATAATAGTTTTGGGAAGCACTTAGCTCTGCTAATTGACAAGCAGGACTGTAAGAGCATGTTTATGAGAACAGCAGCTGTGATGTTCCTCCAACCAGTGTTTCTCTTTCAAATGCTTGTTTGAAGGTTTCTGCTCAGCCGCCACAGCCAGGAATCAATAATGCTTTTTGTCTTGACGCTTTTGCTGGTTCATTTCTCAAAAATAACAGGCCAGATTTATCCTGAGTGTGTCTACATTGATTTCAGTGGAGTTTGTCCAGGGGTGAATTTGGTTCAGTGTACTCAGAAATCCAGGGCCTGGGTGAGTCTCTCTGAATCTTTCTCCTAACATTGAACCTAACCCATGTTTTTCACATTTCTAAAGCTCTGTGGTATCTATCCTCTGCGTTCCCTCATTATGGCCAGGTGAAGTGATGCTTATCTGGTCCTTATCAGTGGGCTCACAACATTAGAGGTTCAACCAGCATCTCCTTCTCATACATTATATTTTGTCTGTTACTGAAAATGTATCGAGTTGCCACTGGCCAATAATGGCCAAACTAACATGAAACTTTCTCTTACTCGGGCTTTGATCTTTCTGTACATTATGAGATAAAAAGCCCTTTGCATGCTTAACTCACCTTGAAGCTAGTGACAGCTGAAGCTTTGGTTAGCCCCCTCCAATGTGAGAGAAATTTGGCTTCTATATTTTCTGAACCTGGGCTCTCTTGGCTGCCTAGGATCTGAAATCCCGAAAACATGTAGGGTTTCTGGGTCCCTGCACTGAAAACATCTTTGTTCAATCTAGCCTTTAGCTTAGAAACAGCTGCACTGTGTCATGCTGGGTGAAGTGCCTCCCTGGAGAGTGTGTGTGTGTGTGTGTGTGTGTGTACCCATGTGCAAGGCTCTCTTCCTAATGCAACTTGGACGAGGTTAGAAGGGAAACGGAAAAGCAAACTCAATCACATGAATCATCAGGTGAGAGAGACGAGAGTAAATGAAGGCGCATCATCAATCCTGCTGGCAATGTTATCTTTTCCTCCACCTGTGGACTCTTCATACATTTAGCACGGAATTGCCAAAAGTAGCAGTTTTTCTTTCAGGGGAAAAAAAACACCTGCAATTGCTGTGTGTGAGGGGGGGGTTTCAGAAATTTGGTTCAAGATCAAATTGATAGATTATAAAGCCAGAAAGGACCATAGTGATCATCGAGTCTGACCCTGGATGAATTGTTCTTGCCAATGAGGGCAGGATGTAGATGGCAAACAAATGACACGATTCTGCCATGCTTCAGTGCAGAGAAGAGATGCTGGCAAATTCTTGCCTCATCCTCACCTTCTTTGGGGCACTGTGTGCCCTGGGGGTCTATACAGGCCCTTGGATGCACTGAAAAAGGGGACAGCTCTGCCTGTCCATCCCCCTAACCACCTGCTATATGGCCTGTCACAATCTGGTCCTCAAACCCTAATAAAGATCAAGAATTGCCAGAATTAAGGTATCCGTGATATCATTATATTGGTCATCAATGCTGCATGTTTGGAGTATTTTCTATTCTTCCCTTTCTAGTTAAACATCTAGCATAGTACATTGGGGTGACATTTTGGTCCCCTGCTCAAATTCAGAACAAATAAGCTTCCCATGGGGGATCAGTACAGGGACTGGAGGGGAGAAAATATTCTCTCTTCTCATAAGGCAGTTAGCACCAATGATCCACAGTCCTCTGCCACCAGGTCAGAATGGTGACCAATGAATTCACTCAGTACACAGAGTTACTGACCATGTCCCCACACTGTTCCTTCAGCCTATCCTCAACACCTTTTGTGCAATTCCTCAAAGTTCACCACCCGAGAGCTCAGCTCTGTTCTGTATAAGAAGCTGTGGAGTTGCTGTGCATGACCCCTGCCCGTCCCAACCTCTATTTATGTTTGAAAATACATACCACGGAGCATACAGGGCACACAATGAATCAGAGCTAACACTGGAGCAAGTCACAAGTGCACGAATGAGCCAAAGGGAGAAGCTAGCGGCTACCTTGAAGGACAGCAGAGTTGGGGCTTAGGAAAATCGTGATGGTAAAGGATGATCAGCCACAGTCCATGATAAAATGCAGAGTGGATTCTCTCAGTCAAGTCACGACTCTACCAGTCACAAGTAGGTGAAGGAGCCAAAGTGGAGGGAAGGAGAGGAGAGGGTTCAGGAGGTGGGGCGGGGAGATGTACAGCAAGGGACATGGTGTGCATCGAGACTGAAGAGTTTTTCCTTTTGTTCCCCTGCCAATAAAGCCCTGACTGATTTCAAGGCTGATTATTCAGCTGAGGCTGACATTTCCATTGCAGATGTGTGAGTACATTGACCTCACACTCTGCCCTGCTCTACCAACAAGAAAACAAATATGAATTATGCACATTCTTCCTGGATTCAAATGCGTTCTCCTTTCCTCTCAGGGTCTACGTAGAGTCTTTGCTCCCTACGCAACATTAAGAGGATAGGGAAACCACGCTGGCACAGCTGGATACCAAATAACTGTGTTTATTAACCATGAACAAGTATGCAAGACCCAGCTACCTACATACACTGCGGCTCGAGCAGATTTCCAGTGTCTTCTGCAATAGCAGACAGAAAGGCCCACTATAGAGCTCCTAGACAATTAAAATGCTATCACAATATACTATAGTTTAGTATTTCATCCCATCGTCGGGTAAGTTTCCAGTGTGGAGTCCCCATCCCTCAGATCAGCACTGCTGTGAAAGCTGGTCCTGCCCCCAGAGCCCTGTTTGGCAGGGGAATGAGCAAACAAGAGAGGCTAGCCTGGGAGTGTCCATCCTCACAGAGCTCAGCTTGACTAGAGAGCTGAAAGGGAATCCCACCCCTGTTTCTTGCTGTGAGCTCCCTGTGACTGTAAAAGAGATGGTATAGGCTGTCAGAGAGGGCGTGTTTTGCTACAGGGACACGGCAGGCTGGAAGTCTGCACTCTGGGCTGGGGAACAGCCTGAACCTGTCCCTGAGAGCCTGCACTTCATACAAGAATCAGCCACAGCCCAAAAGGAAGGAGGCCCCTGATCAGTGACGGATGCTGATGAGAGGGGGAGAAAATGGGGAACAGTTGTACTGGGGCCCCGTGCTGAGTGGGCCCCCCAAAAACATTTATAACATCTGTGTAAATAAAGAAATGGGAGGGGGAGAGGCAGTGAATGTACCATTGCTCTTGATGGGCAGCTCAGGGTTTATTACTGATAAAGGTGAAGGAGTAATTTCTAGGTGAATTTCTGCCTCCTCAAAGGCTGTGGGGGCAGGGAAGTGTCTCCATCATAAGGCAAGAGGTAGGAGTTTGGAACTGACTACCCATAAGGGAAGCCCCCACCATGCGGTCTCCCGGACTTCTCACCAAACCCGGGCAGACCGCAACGATGGAACGTACACATTTGAATTTACCCAAGAACAGTTGCTTGGATGGTCTTCAGCATCATGCTGTTTCCGTAACGCTTGGTTTAGATTTGATGACAATGCGTTAGAGTTTGAGTGACAAAGAAAAAAAAAACCAGGCATAATGAATCCATAGCATGGAGAGTGGGGAGAAGGCAAGCAAATGACAATTTTACAAGGCTGATAAATTGAAATGAACACAAACTCCACCCTATGACCTTTTAAAGTCTCGTTTATTGTGGGAGCAGTGGCATGGAACAGTGCCTTTGATTTGTGTTATGATCAAGAACGTTGAGAGAATCCAATCTACGCTTTATCCAGGGCTGTGGCTGATCATCCTTTGCCATCATAATTTACACGAGCCCCAGATCGGGTATGCTTCAAGGTAATAGCTACCATGCACACTTGCTATTCACCGTTACACTCAGTACTTAAAACAACATCTAACCAACCCTTGCAAGTGGCACCCCAGGCATCCCTCCCTGGACAGCGGCACCCCAGAATTATATACTTTGTTTCCAACACTGCTGCCTTCAGTCAAAGCCCTACTTATCACTATGAACTTGGGAGACATCTAGCTACTTGGCACACACCTGTCAATAAAGCATTGCAACTTTCCATTAACGCCAGCCTCTCGGCCACCCTGTGACAAGGATATCCCTTTGGCAGACCACTGGCCATGTTAGCAAAATGGCTATCTTTTAGTTGAGATTAGAGGCCATTTTTAAAATTTGGAAGAGGATCAGGTGTCCAAATTCAGATACCTCCAATGTGGGAGGGTGTTCACACTGGAAGTTTTTAGTTGAGGTCCACTTCCATTAAAAGTATCTTCTTTGCAGACCTCCTTCAAGGACACCCACCTTTAAGAGCATCCTCGACAGAGCTGAAACATACAGAGTGCATCATGCCTAAAAATATGCTCATAATGGTCTTCGGAATCCACCCTTTGTACTTGGAATTCAGAGTACCTCTGATGCATGGAGTTTTTAATATCAGTTTTATAATAGGGTATTAAGGTGGGGAACGTGAGCCCCAGAGTCGCTGGTGCTCTCTCTTGGCTTTCTACAGAGAAGCATCAGGCTTCAACTAAGCATCAACTAAGCTTCAGGCCTCAGAATACATAATAAGAGGAACGTGTACATTTTCAGCATGAGGATGCATGGAATGCTCAGTCGATTCTCATTGGCATTCAAGACATTAGGTCTTGGCTATTTGCAGAGATACAGCACAGTGCAAACTATTATATAGCATCAATCAAGCTTATTGCAGAAAGAGGTGGGAACTGGCAATTCCAGTGATCTTTTCACATGTCCAGAATTCACAATTATGTTCCTTATAGGCTTTTCTAAGGCCCCTGTCCCTATAGTATGTGAGCACCTCGTATCTGTTGATTATTTTGCATTAACCACATTTGGCAGAAGGGAAACTGAGGCACAGAGACATTAAGAGCCACGTTTTATCTGGTGTTCGGTGTGCGGTGAGCATGTAAGGGGGCCCCTTCCTCTTCATTTGCACATCCCACACCCACGCCAGGCCCAGTTGTAGTCTCTGCATTCAAAGGACTGCCAGGACAACTTCCCCCTAGCACCGCAGGGTGTATTATGATCCCAAGAGGCCATGCTCCTCAATGCTAGCCTGTGGCGCAAAACCAACACAGAGGGGGTAGTAGGCCAAACCCCATAAAGAGGTGCAGCAGTGAGCACACTCGTTCTGTGTGTGCTAGGGAGCTTGGAGAGGGCATCATATCCTGAGGCAGGATTCCTCCCAGAACAGTATGGCATGGCACCACCCGCAATGCAGGCTACGCCCATCAGAGCCCTAAGTGACTTGCCCAAGTTCTCATGAGAAGCCTGTGGCAGAACCAGGAAGAGACTCCAACTCTTCTGAGTCCCTGTCCAGTGCCTAGGTAAAACACTTCAGATTCAGATTCTCTTCTTTGAAGGGACGGGAGTCTTTATGAGTTCAGGATCTGTATTAAACAGGGCTCAAACTAAAATGTCTCAGTCACAGTTTAACACTGCTGAACTTGATTCAAAAGCCTCATAACAGAAGGCCACCTGGTTTAAACTTTTCTGCACCTTTACAGGATGTAGTGTTCAAGGTCTGGCCTAATACAAAATAAAACAACAAACTGCAATTTATTTTCTGTAACCACATCTTCCTAGTACTTTGAACCATTTTATAGCTATGCAATAAATGTTTTAGAACTCTTTAAAGCACAAACCTGTCATGCAGAGCCAAGAGACACTTATGGGTCTGTATGAAAAGTAAAATATCTGCCTCTACCACAACAATCCCAGCCAGCAAGGGCAGGAAGGGCTCAAAAGTATTACAATTTTTAGGGAATTCAGTGGGGTCAGGGTCCAAAAAGTTCAGCTCCTGTGAAAACATCAGTTATCCGTGTAAAATCATAGCACTCCCTTTTGTGTATGCCTCACACCTGAACTATCATGCTCTCTCATTCACACATTATTTTGTTCAACTCTGCAGCCCTGTCCAGAGTTTAGTGTAATCTGAGAGCATGAAAATGAAAATTAGTTCTGTGGGGGCAGAAGCAGAAGCTTTGTCATGTGGTGAGAAAAGCTGCCCTCCCGATATTTCTGACACCAGTGTAAGAAATCTCAAGGAGATGCCTATTGATGAGAGACTCCAGCCCAACGTTGTAGGTCCAAGAGATTCTGATCATTCAGATAAGTATCAATACGTTCCGTGGGAGCTTATCTGTACTGAAGCACAGCTCCATACCTTTAAAACATCACTCCCTAGGCACAGAAAGAGAAAAACACAATGGGAGAGCACAAATCCCCCTCAATGGATTCAGTAATGTGTCAAATTAAGGACTGCAGTGTTCTACAGAATAAGAACATCAAAGCGGCCATACTGGGTCAGAGCAAAGGTGCATCTAGCCCAGTATCCTGTCTTTTGACAGTGGCCATTGCCAAGTGCTTCAGAGGGAATGAACAGAACAGGTAATCATCAACTGATCCATCCCCTGTCACCCATTCCCAGCTTCTAGAGTGAAGCCTCTAAGGATGCTGGGCCAAAGACATCCCTGCTATAACTCTGGAGACCCAGCACAGATGAATTTGTCTCCTTGAACACAGCTGGCTACAACAGACAGCAGAGCTGGACAGACAGAACTTTCCCAAGTGGCCTATTACTTTCTGGAGTTATTTGAACAAGAATGTAGCTAAAATGTCACTCCTCCCAAAGCTCAGCTCAATGAGAGGCCTCCCTTTTCTTGTACATTAAGATATTGCCACAGGACTAATGGAACAAACTGATTTCTCTATGGACTTTACACACTCACAAATAAATTGGTTAGTCTCTAAGGTGCCACAAGTCCTCCTTTTCTTTTTACTCATCAGACTGGAAGAGAAAGATTAATTGAAAACCAAATTAAAGCAAAGGGATTGTCAAAACCCAGGGAGCAGCTGGAGATTTATCATGCAGAATCTTGTTTCAGTTCTTTACAGACAGAGTTTATAGAGTTGCACACAATTTTAGGAGTCCTGGAAGCCTTGATTTTTAAGCTCCTAGCAGCCTTCATGCCCCCTCTTTTTCCTCTGGCTTTGTCAGATTGCCTGCACACCAAAGTAAAATTGCCATGGTACAGGTTGCCTGGCTCCCGGACCCACCTGCTGACTGCTGCTGTTTGTTTCAGTTGGCTTTCCCCTCAGCACAACAAGCAACCCCTTCTAAATTAAATGCCAGGTGTGAAAAAGCTTTTCTTTTTTTTCTAAATGCTCCTCTAGTGTGAATAAAGAGAAATTCCTAGGCAGGAGCAGATAATACATGAATAATTCAGCACGTCCCTTTTATTTTCCAGATGTACAGCCTCACTAGCTGAATCCTGGGTCTTCTGCTCTCCTGGGGGGCTTTGGATATGATTGACATGCAATATTCTACCATGCTGAGTCTTATTCCAGCTCTTAGACTTCTGCTAGCAGCTTCCCTAGGGCCCCAGATGATCTCCCCAATGAGTTGCTTCTTCTCTTGCATTTGTTTGCTCTTCTTTTAATTTTCTTTCCCCAACAAACTTGGAAAATTGACTCAAAATCACCCCATTCCCTAATGCCTGACAGAAAGGAATAAAAAATAGACAAATGTGTATACAGTAACACATGCTGAGCTGGCTCTGATATCCATGTTTCCTGCTGCTTTAAACTTTGTGGACACATGTTCAGTTGTGAAGTACACACTTAAAAGGTGTTGATTTATGCTAGTCAGGCCAGGTAGGGTCCAGGGATTCTTGCCAATTTCCCTTGTCCATTTACTTTTTCATTTTGGGAAAAGGTTTTGCATCTCATACAGCACAACTGCTAAGGTAACACTGATATCAAATTGATTTCCATTCAGATATTAAACTGACTGATGTTGCAGAAAATATGAACTAAAGCAAAAAGGAAGCTCATACACTCCCTGATTACAGTTGCCATCAAATTTGCATGCTAACTTTGCAAAGGTCCACCCCAGTTACCTGTCAAATGGTGACTTCGAGGCCTGGTTGAAAAATTTTCTAATAAAACTTTTCTTCGGGGAAAAATTGGGTATTTGGCAAAATGAAAATTTTCGTTAAAAATGTCTGCTTTCCTCAAAAAAACTCATTTTTTCTTCAGGAAAACATGAAACTGTCAATTTTCAGCGAACAACTGGAAAATGTTCAGTTAATGGCAGTTTTTAATCAAAAATGTGGTTTCTGGCAAAAAAAAAAAAAAATTCCGGAGTCACTGGCCAAAAACTAGGGAAAAAACAGGGTGTTAGTTTTGCAATGAAAAGTCAACATTTTCTCCCCACACACACATTTTCTCCCCACACACACTCATCTCTGGTGAGACTACCCCACTCACACTACCTATATATGAGTCAAGAATTCAATCCTGGGACCCAGCTCCAGCTGCTATGCACTGCTCAGTCAGCCCAAAAGAGCCCAGAAAGCTGCTCTAAAGGGGGTAGCCAAAGAATCCCCCTGTCATAGGTCAATCTTCTAGCTGGCTGTATGCCACCTCCATCCCTCAAGCGGAGGGGTACTATGGGAGGGGGTGAGGAGAGGTGGGAGAGACATAGCAGAACACTAAATGCTCAGCTAGATTCTTGCCCACCACAGTCCCTGGATGCAGGCTCTTAGCTTAGAGCAGCGGCCCTAAATTACATCAAAGGCTGTTTTGGCTCTCAGATGGCCCAGGACGGTCAGAATGGTGGCATAGCTCTGCTTCTCTCCTCCCCACTGCCTCAGCTACCCAGAGTGCAATGTTGTCATTCATCCACCCGTGGACTGGTCTTTGTGCCCCGTCACAGTGTAACATGCACACAACACCCTACCTTTTCTTTCTTATTTTTTTGTTTTGTTTGAATTTTGCATTTGTCTTTCTCTCTCCTGTTGCGGTGTGAAAAACTCACACAAACAACAGAAGGGCCTGACTGACTGTCCAGGGAAACAGGCTGTACAAAAAAATGCTGTCAAACACCAAAGGTAAAGAAACTGGGAACAAATCAAGAAAAATATGTTGTTCTCTAAACTCTTTTCATTATAATCCTCTTTGTTGTTGCCGGGAAAAACAGTAACTTAAACAAAAAGGCGGAGATGAGGTTTTCATTTGACTTCTTATATAGCATCTCCACTGCTGGAGGTTTTCAAGCATGGTAGCCCATTCTGTATGATCCTCTGTTCATCAATTTGTAGATGACTAGTCCTTTTGATCCACCTACGACAGCACATTGACCATCCAAGATCTTTTTCTGCCTCCTGTTCTTTTGCCATCAACTTTCCCTTTCAGTGCCCACAAACATGCATCACTCCCTAACCTTCTTAACCTGCACCCTGCAGACTGAACCTTTCCTCTCATAAGATCTCTGAGTAGCATTTGCTGAGGTCCAATCAACTGCAGTACTTTTTCACTGATTGTTCGGTCTGTCTGCAATATTTTTGAAATTTTTCTATAACACCATGATTTGAAGGATTGTAATTTCTTTATTACCAGTTATTTGAATGTCCATTCAAAGCTATAATTTAACACTCTTTTTAAGAGTTGGAATTTAGTCTTATTTATTATTATTATTATTATTATTATATTATAAGAATTATTAGTCTTCAGATTTATGTCCCGTCTCATCTGATGTTTATTCTTTCAGAATATCTTTCATGCTTGCTATTCTGGTGCTGACTTCGGTACCTGATCTTCTGTAATGATGCTTCCTAAATAGCAATAATTTCTCACTTGCTGGATGGCTGTGTCGTTCACTAGAATCCTACATGTTTTCCCAGGATCCTTGCATATCATAATTTTTGTCTTGTCTGCATTCAACTTTAGACCATATTCATATATAATTTCCACTAACTTCATCAGACCTTTTGCTGAATCATTCATTTGACAGGTTTCAGAGTAGCAGCCATGTTAGTCTGTATCCTCAAAAAGAAAAGGAGGACTTGTGGCACCTTAGAGACTAACAAATGTATCTGAGCATAAGCTTTCCTATAACAGCAGTAATGATGGATGATAATATCATATACATGGAGGATCTTCACTCTGCTTTGTGCACTTGTGAGATCATCAACACCAGAAAGGGGAAAAATGGAATTCTGAACTTGGGAGATGGGAGATTTGCCATTGACTTCACTGGGGTCTTGCCAGTTATGGGAAGGAAGATGCAGTTAATTTCCATCTGTGTTTATTTGCAATTTTTAAGCCCACACACATATTTGATTATTAATTTTAGTATCATAAACGAGGTTGTTGTGTTTATGAGAGGGAGAGAAGTTTACAAAAATGTTTGCCATTTCCCTTACAAATGCCACTGCTACTCTCATAAAATGACATTCCAACAGCGTAATAGGCTTTAAATTGCTCCTGGATGCAACAGACACACTTTAATATGGACATTTATTCCAGTGTAATTTCTGTGAAATTTTAACAAAGACCAATCGGCTTTCACTTATTCAGCGTCCAGCTTGAATCGTTACCTTTATCCTTGCATCACTGACATTTTGAGCCATATTGTCACCTTGAATAGATAAAAAGAAAAGGAGTACTTGTGGCACCTTAGAGACTAACAAATAGATAATACACGTTCCCTGCAAACACAAACAGCAACCTACATCTGTACTCACAGCTTCACTCTTAGTGGAAATATTTTGTATCATATGAGTCAGCCTCACTAAGTGTAGGTGTATATTCATGTATATTACTCCCATACCATGAGCTTGACTGGTCAAGACTATCTCACTCCCTACACAGCCAGTTAATCTCCCAACTTCCAAAGCAGAAATGATAACGAGATCGATTTAGGGGCTAGGTGGAATATCTGGGTCACCATAAGGAACAATGGTCATGGTTCCTTGGAATTGAAAAGATATACAAAGGAAGTGGCAAACATGTACAGATCATCCAGTGGATTATGAACTTTATAACACATAAGGAAAATGATCTGAGAAAAATCAACAGGAAATAAATGGGCCTGGCTTACGCAGGCCCATTTTGAAAATCCCATTAGACTTCTAGCTGTGTACCTTTGAAAATCTGGCCCGAAATTTTCTACCCAAAGTGCCAAATTCAGATCTAGAAGTCACTGACCAGATATGAATTTGGCCTTAACTCAGGAAAGTCTGCATGCAGGTCTCTCAATGATTAAAAAAACACTGAGAACTACTATGATATTTCCAAGTTCTTTTCCACCTATCAGGCTAGTCTGGCTCTGCTCTTGCTGATATGACTGAGGAAGACTATGCAGATACACACTGCCTTCTACATAGGCTTTGTTTTCAGCCAGTAGTTTCTCCCATATCTGGAGCTCATGTGTGGGGCAAATACCAGCTGCCACATTAACGGTGAGAAACACACAGATCTCTCTTCTTAACGTCCACACCTAGCTCAGCACCCCACAGTTGAGCATGTGCAGATTTTTTTCCCACTTCCGGAAATGAAGATAGTGTGAAGACAGGAATGGGAGGAGGACACAAATAAGGTCATCCAGTGGTGGAAAAACAGATGAGGTAGGAGGTAATGTGATAAGAGCAGAGAGGTAAAGGCAGAGATGTGCAGGAACTTGGCCATATTAGTAATTATGAAGGATTTTCATAGATGCTGTTAATTTGGGCAATGGGATAGTAGTTGTAAAGTGCAATCTCCATTTAACTTATCACTGCTGAGTGACTATTTCAGGGATGCTGCCAACCCTTTTCACTTGTCCATGGTGCCCTCTTCATAGGGGAGGTGTGGTCCCTAGACACTCCTGAGTGACGTCAGCAACATGCAGGGATGCATTTCCCATTTCTCACTGAACTGACAATGCGGTGAACATTTGATGAGCTGATAAAGGAGAGAACAATAACAGGAAAACCTTTTACAGTGTCCATGCTAAGCCTCCCTAAGCCTGTCAATAGAGAACATTTGCCTCCCTGCAGTGTTGCTAATTTATCACTATAACATTAATACCATTAAACCTGGTATTGAATTTAAATAAAAGAAAACTAGGATTTGCGGGGAGAATTTAGAATTACATCCAGGTACCATTTCAACATGAATGACACCCCAGAGGAGGAATCTGAGATACCAATCTATATCCTGTCATCAAACTGGAGATACATCATTTTGCAATTAATTTTGAGAGCTAAAACCCATCAACTATTGATTCCAATTAACTCTGGGGGTTAATTAATTGTTTTCCTTCCTTAAGGTCTTCCAGATAATGGCTAGAGGGTTAAACAGCAATTTCATAAGGCCGGGGAATGAAAAAGCACTGGTGGGAATACAGATGCAGAAAGAGAATCCAGCTTCTTTTGAGCCATTCTTACTTCATTAAGTGCAAAAAGAAACTGCACATTTAAAATAACGTTAAAATTGTGACCCCACATAAGTGCCAGGAGGTCCAAAGAACATCAGTAATTACGTTTGCAGTGTACAGTAGTTGTAGCCATGTTGATCCCAGGATATTAGAGAGGTGAGGTAATATCTTTTATTGTACCAACTTCTGTTGGTGAAAGAGACAAGTGTTCACTCTTACACAGAGCTCTTCTTCCTCTCATTAATAACTATGGGAGTTTTCTGATTCAAGGAAGTTGGCACACACAAATTTTATTATTATTTTTGTTATAGGTCTATAAACTAGGAATAACCTCCTTTCTAAAGCGCTTTGAGATCTACTGATGAAAAGAGCCAAATAAAAGCAAGGTATTATTATTAGTCACTGTGCCTCAGTTTCCCCATCTGTAAAATGGAAATAGTAGCACTGGGGTGTTTCGAGCACAAATATATTAAAGATGGTGGGGTGCTTTGATATTACGGTAATGCGGGGGTCTATAGTACCTAAGATACGGAAAGCCTAGAGCAGAGATCGGCAACATTTGGCACGCGGCCTGTCAGGGAAAACCGCTGGCAGGCCAGGACAGTTTGTTTACCTGCAGCATCCACAGGTTTGGCCGATCACAGCTCCCACTGGCCGCGGTTCGCAGTTCCAGGCCAATAGGGGCTGCGGGAAGCAGCAGCCAGCACATCCCTTGGCCCGCACCGCTTCTCGCAGCCCCCATTGGCCTGGAGTGGTGAACCGCGGCCAGTGGGAGCCACGATCGGCTGAACCTGCAGACGCAGCAGGTAAACAAACCATCCCGGCTCGCCAGCGAATTTGCCTGATGGGCCGCGTGCCAAAAGTTGCAGATCCCTGGCCTAGAGGCTGTGACTGTACAAACAGGAGAGTAAACACAGACAGGAGAGCTTAAGACTGAGAAAGAGTGGGTGGTGGGAAAGGGGTAAAGAGATTTTCCCAGGGTCAAAGAGCAGGTCAATGGTAGAGCCAGGAATAAAACCCAGGTTTCCTGACTCCCAGGGTAGTGCCCTGTCCAATAGACCATACTGCTTCCTTAGCTTACAGGCAATGGTAGAAGTTATATTTTTATTTTCTTGTTTTTAAGTGTATTTCATGTTTCTGAAAAGTGCTCACTTGACAGCCCTGGAGACAGAAGTCCTTTATCGAGCCACAGACCGATACAGCTCAGGCAATGGCAAAGCTAACTTCCCCATACTGCCCTACATGTTTACCTCCACATGAGAGAGTAATTCCAGCCCCAGTTGCCCAATCGGTCCCTGGCATCTCAGCTGATATGTAGTTAAGACCATCTATGATAGCTGGTTTCTGGGATGTGGAAACCAATAAGTGACTCCTGGAAAACAGACTGAAACCACCACCTACTCATTTCAGCAGAGATTCTGTGCAGCTGAGAATTGGGACTTATGGCTTTCATCCATATACCCCTTGAGCCAGCCTTTTGTGTCCTCTAATTTGAAGTTTGGTCATTTCCCCTCCTATGCCTACCGTTGACTTGCAAGGAACCCCTTCTTCTAATGGCTAATCCATTTCCATTCACACTTTTAATCTTCAGGACACCAGCTCCCCTGCCCCCTTTTCCCCTCACTCACCATCCCTGAGCACTGTGGTTCATTTGAAGTCTGTCCCTTTAAAGGTAGGAGGAGTTGCACAGGAGACTTACTGCAGCGATAGCTACTCTTCTGAGGATTCCCCATGGGACTGTCGCAGGGATACTAAGTTGTGTGTCATAGGTCTTCTACTGCTAATTGCCAGCAGTGATTCTCTTTTACTTCAAATGGGAGGGGCCTGTGCTTTCAGAGCAGGACAGTCTGCGTGCCATTCCTGCTGCTGGCTGTGGTATTCGTGAAGCCCCCGCAACAACAGTGAACAAGTGGAGAGGGGGAGGCCACAGATCAAGCAAAAGACCCAGAGACCCTTCATCATTGTTCCCTTGTATTTAATCATTGCCAGGAGGAAAACCAAATGAAAACCAGCATCAGACAGCATTATGGTTTAAGTGGCTCGACCATGGATGGGGAGCCTCAACCAAGAAGACTATAGCACCACCCCAATCTGAGGATTTAAACAACTGCTAGGAAGCAAGCCAGGCAGAAGACAGCTTTGCTTGTCGATACAGCAGTGGCATACATGGACCATCACCTTAAGGCTGTGCCAGCTTCCCCTGACCCTATTGTTCTGGGAATGTCGAAATAGAGCCACTAAAAATTCACCTCAAGCTGGAGATTGCCAGAGCCATTACCTCACACTGTGAAATACCGATATAAAAGTTACATTCAAATGACATCTGAGTTTGGCTATTTCTGAATTACGGGGCAAAGGCGCTTGGTGTGTGACGTTCCCAGTGAAGGTGATCCACTAAACAGGTTACGCTGGTGCTCGTAAAGGGTTTTGCTTTAAGTATTTTTTATTTACTCAAACTCCGAAGGAAACTCCATCATCATCTTCTGGATGTCCAAACACAGGCCTTTAACCAGAGAGGACTCTCTTCAATAGAACAGTGCATTTTGCTCTTGAGAACATGGAAGATGGATGCCAATTCCTTCCACAAAAGGCAACAACTGGTCCAGGAATGAGAGAACTAGGACAACCACAAATTCAGAGTCTGTTACCATGCACTGGAATCTAGAATTAGATTTCGTTTCAATTTCAGGCTCCTTGGAGCAGAAGGGTCATCTTCTCTTTGGGCTAGATTGTGACACTGGGCCCAGCCCTGAGCAGCTGCACTTCCCTAGGGCAGCGCCATGAGATGCTGTGCTTCGGAGACACCCATCTCACAATGCCTCGCTTGCTTCTTCCTTGCTCTGCAAGGGGACCAATTTGCTCCCTGTCTATAGCATGAGCAAATTACCACCCAGCTCAATTGGGATAGCCAGAAAGTAGGGATATGTGGAGTCAAGAAGCTCCATTCCCCACTGCTCTCTGCCCACCTACTCTGGGCTGGGATGAGAGTAAATTGGCTTCCTTACTCTGACAATTCCAGATACATGGTCCGGGTACCCATGTGTGGTTATAAGGGGAGTTCTTATTCCCGCATATTACCTAGGCAGGTGCCAGTCACAGCCTAGCCCTTTGTGCCTTGCACAGTTCCAAACTCACTGGGCCAGGCCCTCGGAATCACCGTTGCTCCATTGACTTCTTGAAAACAATGGCAGTTTCCACCAGCTGAGGAACTGACCCATTGTCTGCACCTAATAATAATGATAAGGCAATTCTCCAGGCATCACTTTGGCACCATATCAATAAAAATAATAACGAGCAATAATTAACATGGCCAGGCTTTCTGGAAGAAATGGGTTTTTCAGAGAGATTTCAATGGACAGAAGATGTATATGGCCTTCATTTGCAATCAGCTTCCACTGTTCCACAAAGGACAAATCCTGCTCACCTCACTCAGGTTAGTGTTACCTTTCAGATGGAGGAGTTGCATAAGTCAGGCAGGTAGTGGCCCACTCTCAGTTTTAACATTTGCATAAATTAGAGGATCAAATGTTTAGCAATCTGATTTCCTGGTTGCACTCAAGACCACTGGCCTCGCTATAAGTAGTTGACTCAGGAGCATTGCAATAGATTTCAAGGAAGGTATTCTCCCAATACACACAAGTGCTTAAAACGAACCAGATGTACAGCACAAGGCCACTCTGTGATGAAATGCTTGGAAGGTTCCCTCTCCCGGTCTGTCCCAGAGTATTAGGAGTGACCAGTTCATTTCCGCATGTTATTATGCAAAGAGGTACGACAGGCCGGTGGGTTGGTTGGGGAGACGGTGTCCCCTGCTTAACGTGACTTTTCACACTTTCATGATGAATTACAACTTTAATATAAAGCATGAGAGGAAAGTTCAGCTGGGTCATGCATGTGGCACACAATTCATTCTGATTCCTCTTCAGACACTAATTTGCTCCCTATTGAAGGAGGCTAATAACCACCTCGTGTGCTGAGAGCACAGTCAGCATTCAAAGAAAGTTCACGAACTGGAAGGTCCTAAGCAAGCAGCCTAAATTCACTCACAGCTTCACATGCTACCTTAATTTCCAGCACGCACACACACACATATGCAGGACACATTGAACTCCGTTTATAGAAGGCATTAATGATGCTAATTAAGTAGCTCGTGTTTAACACCTTTCATCCCCTTAGTGTTTCCAAAGGGAAGTCATCTGCTTGCTGTCTTTCCAGCTGGGAATCCTGAGTCAGCTGGGCGATTTAAAACCCCTGGTGTGACTGAGACAGATGCTCTGATTCTCAGTTGTTCCATTCCTGCACTTGGGCAATGATGGATTTAAACCACCTTTGCACTCCATGTACTTGGGGCTCTTCAAGGGCCTCCCCAGCCTGCCGTGGAGGTGAGAACAGACACACTTTACTGTGCATGGCTCCCCATGGGCTCTGGAAAGCAGAGAATGGCCATAATTTAGTGCACTCCAGCCATATCCCCATTCAACCCCCAGGATAAATCTTCCCTAGCATGCCCCAGTTCCTGCTGGTGCAGGGGTGAATTAAGCCAAATATCTGCGTGTAATTGCCCAAAGTGGCTGAATTGCCTTTGGGGAAGGCTAGTGCCTGTTTTTAACCCCATCAACCATTTTTAATCTTGTTAAATTTTTCATGGACTACATCACCTGCTGAGCTACACAGGCCTTCGGGCCAAACAGTGGAGACAGGAATGCAGATTTCTGTTCTGTGCTTAGCTGCTCTTTCTCCCTTGCTCCTCTGTCTTTAAAAACCAATCATGCAGAAACCCTTCATTTGTCAGACAGTTACAATCCTCTGATCAAAATTCACCTGAATGCTGTTTGCAGAGTGACTTGTTGTTACGTGAACTTCCAGGCTGCTGAGTTGAGGAAATTAACTGGAAAGTATAAAAGATTTAGGTGCATTTCTGCAAAGTGAGGGCTGGGAGGATTTCAGGGTTTTCCAAGTGCCTGAAGTGTTTATTAGACACTTTAAGGACACTTCCCCCCCAACTTCAAGCCCCATATTCTATGTCAATAAAGGGAACTTCCTCCACAGACAGGAAATGTGGGGGAAATCTCCCCATAACTGATAGCCAGAACTGCACTCTAGCTCTGATAGCCACTTATTAATATCTCTGATATAGAGTATAATACGAAGCTGGTGTTCAAGCAAGCACCCTGCTATTGTCTTGATCAGCAAATCTGGCGTCAGGAAGTCAGATTGGCAAGGACCTTTGGGTTATTTCACATCCTCTGCAGCAAGGGGGTGACTTGCCTGCTAGGCTCATCAGAACATATCTCACCATATCAATCTCCTGCCCTTGCAGGGGCCTTGGGCATTGGTGGCACCTCACTCTCTCCTGTTCTCTGCCAGTGGTACACAACAGCTTGGTCTTCTTAGGAGTATCTAGGTGAATTGTACTGGCCTGTGACATACAGGAGGTCAGACTAAATGATCTAATGGTCCCATCTGGCTTTAAACTCTATGAAACTGTGATTGACATCTGGAGTTTTCCATAAGTAGTGAAGAGACACCCACCCCCACCCCCACCCCAAAAAAAAAGAAAACCCCAAAGGCATAACTCGGATGCTTATCAGAATTATCCATATCTCTTGGATCTGCAAAAATGGGCTTAAATTCCCAGGTGAGGAAGACTAAGTACAAATACATCACAAAAAGGCACATGAAAGCGGCGGGCAGCAGGAAGAGAAGGTAGTTGGGAACATTATTATTATTTGTATTGTTGTAGCAACCAGGAGCCCTAGTCATGGGCCAGGACCGCATCGTGCTAGGCACTGTACAAACACAGAACGAAAAGATGGTCCCTGCCCCAAAGAGCTTACAATCTAAGTGTGAGACAAGAGTTGGATACAGACAGACAAATGTAGGAGTACAAGGAAAGAGTGAATCAATATTAGCCAGCATGACAGCCAGCGGCGTCAGCACACCAGCTGCCAGCTCACCAACCCAGCCACCCACCATTGTGTTTAAAAGCCTCACACCCGACAAACTGAAAATCACATTATCTTTGCTATTTGATTCAGCTAAATAAGCAGGACAAATGCACTGAAAAATGAAACACGCCAATTGATCTTCATTGCTCGATGCATTTGTGTCTCTCTCTTCAGTAGGTGCCATGAAAAAAACCCAGGTAGTCACAGGGCCCATATTTCACACTTTGGGGTGGTTGCAAAGCTGAAAATAAGAGAAAATGGACAGATGATGAGAACGTAGCAACTTCATTTGTATTTCTCACTCTCGCTCTGTCCTGAGGCTATCTAGGGATGTTTTTAGCCAAAAATATACAAGCAAAAAATAAAATACGTCCCAAGTATCCACTGTCACTCACCATGGAGACAGCCCACGCTGGTTCTGATGACAACGGTGCTAACCTTATCCGCTGGCTGCTGCCCAGAAATGACATAATGCTTAGAAATGTGTGTTTGTTTTAGAGGTAATTCATCCCTCGGGAGGAAAGGGTCAGGAGGGAGACAAGAAAAAGAAACTAAGAAACTGAGTGGAATTTTGGACGCTACAAATCTAATTCTCAGTTGTGCTATGGCCTGCTGACACCAAACAGCATCATTTTAAGGTCTGTATTTGTAGCTAGAGCCTGTAAAGGGGCTACAGTGCAAATCAGAACCCAGCCCTCTATGCCTGTGAGTAATGGAGGGAGCTCAGTGAGCATGGCTGGGTGTCAATTTCACCCATGAGGTGTGAAGCACCAGCTGGATTCATAGATTCATAGATATTAAGGTCAGAAGGGACCATTATGATCATCTACTCTGACTTCCTGCACAACGCAGGCCACAGAATCTCACCCACCCACTCCTGCAATAAACCTCTCACCTGTGTCTGAGCTATTGGAATTCTCAAATCATGGTTTAAAGACTTCAAGGAGCAGAGAATCCTCCAGCAAGTGACCCATGCCCCATGCTACAGAGGAAGGCGAAAAACTCCCAGGGCCTCTTCCAATCTGCCCTGGAGGAAAATTACTTCCCGACCCCAAATATGGCGATCAGCTGAACCCTGAGCATACGGGCAAGATTCACCAGCCAGATACCCAGGAAAGAATTCTCTGTAGTAACTCAGATCCCACCCCATCCAACATCCCATCACAGGCCATTAGTCCTATTTACCATGAATATTTAAAGATCAATTAATTGCCAAAATCATCTTATCCCATCATACCATCTCCTCTATAAACTTATCAAGTTTAATCTTAAAGCCAGATAGGTCTTTTGCCCCCACTGCTTCTCTTGGAAGGCTATTCCAGAATTTCACTCCTCTGTTGGTTAGAAACCTTTGTCTAATTTCAAGTCTAAACGTCCCGATGGCCAGTTTATATCCATTTGTTCTTGTGTCCACATTGGTACTGAGCTTAAATAATTCCTCTCTCTCTCCGATATTTATCCCTCTCATATATTTATAGAGAGCAATCATATCTCCCCTCAACCTTCTTTTAGTTAGGCTAAACAAGCCAAGCTCCTTGAGTCTCCTTTCGTAAGACAGGTTTTCCATTCCTCGGATCATCCTAGTAGCGCTTCTCTGTACCTGTTCCAGTTTGAATTCATCCTTCTTAAGCATGGGAGACCAGAACTGCACACAGTGTTCCTGGTGAGGTTTCACCAGTGCCTTGTATAACGGTACTAACACCTCCTTATCTCTACTGCAAATACCTCACCTGATGCATCCCAAGACCTCATTAGCTTTTTTTGCAGCCATCTCACATTGGCAGCTCATAGTCATCCTGTGGTCAACCAATACTCCAAGGTCCTTCTCCTCCTCCGTTACTTCTAATTGATGCGTCCCCAGTTTATAACTAAAATTCTTGTTATGAATCCCTAAATGCATGACCTTACACTTCTCATGATTAAATTTCATCCTATTACTATTACTCCAGTTTACAAGGTCATCCAGATCCTCCTGTATGATATCCCAGTCTTTCTCTAAATTGGCAATACCTCCCAGCTTTGTATCATCCACAAACTTTATTAGCACACTCCCACTTTTTGTGCCGAGATCAGTAATAAAAAGATTAATAAGATTGGTCCCAAAACTGATCCCTGAGGAACTCCACTGGCAACCTCCCTCCAACCTGACAGCTGGTGATGACTTCTTTATTCTGGTATCTGAACTAGATGCATAATCCATATCAAGCAGGCATATGAGTTCACTGACTGAATTAGTCATCGTTTCTAGAATGACTTCTTCCTTCCTCAAGAGAAGCCGTAGAATTGTTTAAGAGCCATGGAAAAGGGAGAAAGGAAGTTGACCTACTCTTCAAATATTCTTATTAGAGAAATTAATGATAGTTGCAGGGGTTTATATCTGCATCAGGCCTGATCTAAATTAAAGGCATTCAGCTCAGAAGTCCCTAATATACACATGCTGGCCCAACGCAAAGCCAGAGAGTAGATTAGATCAGTATTTTACCAGATTAATTTGCACCATTGAAAACTTCTCAGTGAATGTCTACATTACAGCTTTGCACTAGTGTAACTACATCAGTATAGTTAGTATACACTAGCACAAAGGTCTGAACAGGGCTTTAGGTTTAATTGCCAAACTGAGCTTAAAACTGGAAGAAGGAGGAGAAGTTAATTCAATTATATACACACACACACACAAATACACACATTGGACATGAGTTAGAAGAAAGATGTTGGTTGTGCTGTGGCTTTGTGGAGCACAGGGTATAGTTTATAACTTCAGGGACCATTGAACAGGAAATGTGGTTTGCAATATCTGTCTTGAAATATGTACCTATAGGGACTGAATGCCTGAAGGTAACCCTTTAAATCAACGTTCTAAATATGCATTTCATGTAGATTTAATCAGCCCATCAGTTGCTAAATTAGTACCTTGTGAGAACTCAAAACATTGTTTTGAGGGTTAATGATGTAATAGATTAATCACCATTACATAACAGTTTAATCTCAAATATGTTTGCAATCAATAGATATTTAGTGAGCATATACCAAATGCCTGATTGTATCTAAATTAAAGGCACATTTGAGAACCGTAACTGAAAGCATTAGCTGGTAACCACCCCAGACTGACCTCCCTAGCGCCACTCCTGGGAGGAATGGAGGTCTTGTGGTTCAAGCACAGGATAGGAAGTCAGAAGACATGAATCCTTTGTCTGGCTCTTCCGCTGATGCATGCTGTAGCTTCGGATATGTCGTTTGGTGCCTTGGTTTCCCCAGGTGTAAAAAGAAAGGATAATACCATCTAACTCACTGGAGAGGGGTGAGGCTAATTTCCTTTTGATTTGTACAGTACTGTGAGATCCTTAGCTGGAAGGTACTAAGGAAGTGCAGTCTATTGTCCAAACAGAGGGAGGCAAAGGATAGGAAGTCAGAACTCCTGGGTTCTATTGCTGGAGGCCATAGGGATTAGGAGACCGACCTCCTTTGTCAAGTGATTTGAGATCTGCTGATGAAAAGTGCTACAGAAGAGCTGGGTACAATTATTATTTATGAGCAATAACACTATTCTTGAATCTGACAACAATTCAGCACATCACCTCATTTCTCCTTTATAAGTATTACAGTAGCACCTAGAGCCCGCATCTGTGCTCAGGGCCCCTCTGTGCAGGGCCCTAATCAAAAATATAGTGAGAGAAAGTCACTGTCTTAAAGAGCTCACCATCAGACAAGACAAAGGATGGGAAGGGAAAGAGAGGTGGTAAGTGACGTGCCCAGGGTCACACAGCAAGTCAGTTACATTGCTGGGAATAGCATCCAGGTCTCCTGTATTGTCCTCCCCACCAGAATGCCTCACTCCTTGGTACCTGTCCATCCAACTGTAAAATACATCATGGGTGATGGAAACAGCAGTTCACAGTAAAGAAATGAAACAATAACCACAATGATATGCTGATTGTAATCAAGGAGCGGGGATGGGACATTCCCATACTTTTCACTGTACATATCATTTGAGAAAGCTGAGTCAAAGCATGGAAACAAATGAGCCATCTGCTTCAATTAAAATCCAAGAAAGATTAATATCCACAAGCTTATTCCTGGACTCCATGAAGAGGAATAAGGTAGATAAGCATTTTGGCTTATTGCATTAATCTCCCATTGCCTTTCAGAACAGCCAGTCCAAATAGACCGATACATCATGGAAGGATTGTTCCTTTTCTTCAAGGGCTGTTGAGTAAGATGTTCACAAGCGGACTTAAATGTGGAAAAACTATCCTTGCAAGAACAGAGGCCAATCCCAGCATCCAGCTTGCTCTGCATACACATACTGGAAAGGTTACAGAAGGCCAGCATGATGTGTGAAATCTCTCCAGAACACTATATCTCTGTGTTGCAATTCGATGAGATAAAAATTTGATAACACACTGGCTAGCCATGATTGCCCAGAGAAAACATCTCCTTCATAATAATCTTATTACTGGTGGGAAGAGGCAAGGAAGGGTATTTCTGGTGTCTATTCTTTGTGCAGAGCAATTTATTTTTATGGCTAGTAAAAGGAAATAAATTTCTCTGAAATGGCTCCTTGGTGAATTGGGGTCTGTGTAGCTCAGTCTACATTTATAGATAAGCAAAAGGTCAATTGAATGTTATGTCTTTTATTGCACGGCATGCTAAGTTGTCACGTAACAGGGGGAAATGATACAACTGTTCTACCCTTCCCCTCTAGGAGCTTGGTTTGAGGGGAGGCTTCTATTTGTGAGGAATTGCAGATCAATCACTTGTCACCAGGTATTTGTCTTGATTGTGAGTTTTGGTAGAGTGCAGGAGATTAGATACAGTAGGTACTGCCAATGCGGGGCTGTGGTGGGATCCCCTGGGAGCTTGCTTGGTTTTGGCCACACAATGAACATAAATCTATCTGGGCAACATTATCTCAGTAGTTACCGATCAATGACTTACAAAGAGTTAATAACACCAGCCTGCTAGAGATAGGGTGTAAACCTTAAAAATGTCTCCCCTGTAATTTACAAGGGATTTAGGGCCTGCTGCAATAGGAAACCAATAGGAAAATTCTTTTGTCTTCATTGGGTGCAAGACTGGACCCTTGTAGTGCAGACTAATTCTACCACCACTAGTGTTAAGAACTAGTGTACTTTGTTTTTATATTGCAGTCTTTTCTCCTACACTTTGATTATCTTGCCTGTTAGGATTGTCTTCAGGACAGAGGCCGTGTCATGCTGCAGGTATATACAGCACCTAGCACAATGGGGCCATGATCTTGGCCAGCCTCCAATACAAATATTAATAATCAGACTGCTAATACATTGACTGTGTCTGACAAGTTACGCATTTTGCTTGATCAGTGTCAATTTATAAAACCATCTCACATATGAAATGGCTCCTAAAAGAAACACACTCTTGGCCATTAAATACTTAATAATGGGCCAAAACCTTTGGTAATCAAGCAAAACTCCCTTTCAATCCAATGTGAATTCTCCATCTCCTTTCCACTCCCTCTCCCCAAAATCTCTCCTTACTATCCCCTTTATATTCTTTTCAAAATCTCTCATACTCCTTGTGTACCAGTTTACCCCTTTCCCCATCTATAACCGTAGTGTATAACAATAGGATAGTATTCAATAGCTATGAGCCTCTATTATTTCTCACCATGTTCTATGTTTTAGAATCTGCAGGAAACAAGTCAGATGAGCTGGAAACAAAAAATTACCACGACCAGTAACCTTACCCTGATTGCCATTTGGAATGAACAGTTCAAGTTGACCCAAGTTCTGCAGAACTTCCATTGCAGACTAACTTCTTCTGTAGATCAACATTTACCTATTAGGTATAATCAAGCCAGTAATGGAATGCAGCCCTTCCTACATTCCCATCCCATTCAGTGTTGGATATCTGAATTGTGCACCATTTATTCTTCTGAATTGTGATGTTAAAAAATAATCTTTCCTTAATCTAGTGAAGCAGCTGCAAGCCTCGGACATAACTCATTTAACCATCACCCCAATGAGCAGTGCTTAATTGAAACGCATGTACTGAGCGGCAGCCCAGTGTGCTCTTCATTTATCTGTACGTTAAAACTTAGCATGGCCCTTTGATATATTATAGATGATTAAATCTATACATGGTGCAAATGAGGGCTAGCCATCCAGAGAATGTTACAATTATCTCCTCACCAGTGCATACCTTTAATTAAACCACAGCCACCTTGAGGGATTACCAGTCAGAGGGTAACCCATAAGTGGGTCTAGCTCGAAATGATTATTTCTGCATCCTCAGTGCACTTGACTGTGAAAACTAAGATGCCCAGTAAGAGCTTGCTGATTGTATTACCTGCCCGTGCAGCGGACTGGCTTTTTAATGTGCTAAAAAAAAATAGAATTGAGATGAGCCTGAAATTCTTAGCAGCAGAAGAGCAGATAGGGAGCCCCATCAACTTTGCTAAATTAGCTGTATTCAGGACAAAGGGCTGTTCAGAAGTCCAAGCTTTGCTGGTGTTTTTAAGGTGCAATAAAGCAGCAGGAATTTAACCAGTTTGGCACCTGAAAACTGTATTCATGGTGTAGTCAGCTCTACTCCACAGCACTCCATGGAGTTGTAAACAACCTTATCCCACTAAAAAATGGCTCTAAGGGGTCTGTCTGCCTGCATCATTGCTCCTGGGTTGTCAGGTAGCAGCCATGGCCAGAGTATCTTTCTGTACCTATGGACAGCCTGGCGGCTGCACTTGCTACTCTCTAAGACAGGCCTCAGAGCAGTCTCCATGTCTTGGTCGTATCCAAGCTAGATTACCACAATGCATGTTACTTAGGCTCCTCTCATAGCCCACTGGGGGAAGCTTCTGCTAATGGCTGAGTGCAATAACTACTTTCCAGTAGGTATGAGGAGGATACACACGACCCTGGTGCTCAGGTCTCTGCACTGGCTTCCTCTTCACTTCCAGGTGCCTTTAATGCTCCAGGTGGCCTAGGGCACCATTATGTAAGAGGTGTCTCGCACCCTATACACCTTCACAGCAAGCAAGAACCTGAGAGGCTCTTGCTGTGGCATACGTGGCCCTTATCTTTCAAGATGCCAGTGCAGGGTCCACACACACACATGCACAAAGCAGATTGAAGGATACAGGTCTACATCTCAGGACTCCTTTCAGCTGAGGGCTTTCTGCTGAGGGACGCTTGACCTGGAATTCATTCCTCTTGGCTCCTTGTCAGAGCTGTCATGGCTGTGTTGCTTTGCCGGGGAGTTAGCTTCAGAAACATGCGCACCCATGGAGCCTGCAGGAGCCAATGCACTCATCCCCTGGGGGAACGGGGAATATGTCACTCAGGTGCACCCTCTGCCCAGTACTTAAAGGGGCATTGACAGGCTTCTGCGGAAGCTGAAGGATGAGTGGTCAGAGCAAATAAGAGCTTTGTGTGGAGACCTGCATAACCTCAAGAAACAACTGTATGCCAGACCTCAGCTTCCATCTTGGCATTTGGCAAACAGAGCAGCTCCTTGAAGTTCAACCTCTATGTATGAGCTCTCGTTGCCCACCTCCAGGTCCAGCACATTGGCTTTTCCCCATGACCCAGCAGTGGCAGGTTCAATTAATTTTTTTTTTTACGACAGGTTTAATTTCATGGAAATTATTCTGCGGCGATAGGAAATGTAATGCAATAAGAAATGTAATGCAAATGTTATGGAAATAGCATTCATCAGCTATATTAACTCACTGTGCATAAAAATCCATAAATGCTACCATTATCATTTCAGTACACTAAAATAACTCCCAGAATCAAAGAAATTAGAGAGGAGAAAGACCTATTGGATCATCCAGTACAACCCCCTGCCACTACAGGATAAATCCCTATGATATGTTCTTCAGAGCTCTGCCCAGTCCACTTTTAAATGACTCATGAATGGGTCCCTGCCTTCTCTTTTAAGCAAGCATACATTTCTCTTCAGGCTCCAGAGAGCAGGCGAGTAAGCCCCGAGGATGGCCAGGCAAACCTGAATGGCACTGTGACTCTATGTTCCAGGATGCCTCGCCCAGCCTCGGGAGCCAGGCCCAGAATAGGAGCTGCCGTTGCAGGTGAGTTTGGGGCAGGCTCGTTCTCCAACTCCCCCTTCTCCCAGGGCCTCCCGTCTGCACTGGGCTGGGATTTGGGTTGTGGTGCCAGGGCGGAGGGTGTACGTAAGTAATGATGAGTCGCAAAAGCAGACAAAATCCAGTTGGTGGGTTCACCTTAGTAAAATGTTTGGGAACCACTGTTTTAATACATGTTTCAGAATAACAGCCGTGTTAGTCTGTATTCGCAAAAAGAAAAGGAGTACTTGTGGCACCTTAGAGACTAACCAATTTATTAGAGCATAAGCTTTCGTGAGCTACAGCTCACTTCATCAGATGCAGGCATCTGATGAAGTGAGCTGTAGCTCACGAAAGCTTATGCTCTAATAAATTGGTTAGTCTCTAAGGTGCCACAAGTACTCCTTTTCTTTTTGTTTTAATACAAACCAATAAAACAACATATAACATTAATTAGCCATGCTCCTGGTTACTTTAGTCCTTGTAGCAAGGTGTCTCTGCACAAGGCATCAGACCCTGCATTTACCTCAGTTTCCCTTCATCCAATGGTTTATTCTGGCTGCTAAGGAAAGTGACTTAGCCCTCCAGCTATGTAACGTAAAAGTCCACCGTCTTCCACTGTGCAACCAGAAATCCAAACACAAATCTTCCACCCTGATCTCCCTCGGCACAGTGCTTCCTCCCCACGGGTCTTTCTTCTTTCAGCAGTTTTCTAGCACTCCTGGGCTCAGTCCCTTCTCCCTCCATTTGTTTTCAGGGGTCACTGTGTCCCCTTGCTAGGTAGCAAGGTTCCCTGTAAGCAGGGTCAACTGAACCCTCCCTCACAGGGCAGCAGCTGAGGGAGAACCTATTCCCACCTTCTGCTGTAGGGTCCCAGCCTTGGAAACCTAGACATCCAGGCTATCTGCCCCCATAATCTCAGTTTACGCTACTTTTTCTCTGAGCCTGTTATACTCTCTCAGCCTCAGCCTCCTCCCGAGTCCTTTCTTGGCTAGCCTCCCACTCTTGGTCATGTACTGATTCCCGAGTCTCCTCTCCCTGATCAGATTCCCCTTTCCCCACAGCCTGCTCTTATTCCCTCAGTAGGCCTGGCTTAGTAACAGCACTGCTCTTAATTGCCTTCACCTGGGGAGGTGAGCTAAACTTGGCACAGATACAGATTAAGATGGTTTGGGTTTAAGAGCCAGCTCACCCTGTGACAGTCCTGATCCTGGGAAGCCTGATGCACATGCTTAACTTTATGCATCATGAGTAGTTCCAGTGAAGTCAATGTGACCAATCACAGTTAGAAATGCATGTACATCTCTGTAGCTCACAAAAGCTTATGCTCAAATAAATTTGTTGGTCTCTAAGGTGCCACAAGTACTCCTGTTCTTTTTGCGGAAACAGACTAACACAGCTGCTGCTCTGAAACCTGCTTGTATGTTGTATCCCTTTCCCTTTGTCTCTCTAGACTGTACGCTCTTTGGGGAAAGGACTGTGCCTTCCTTTGTGTTTCGAAAGCACCTAGAGCACGGTGGGTGTTGCTGCAATCTAAATAGAGAAAACAACAATAATAGTGACAATGTAGGGAGGAAAATGCTGCAGAAAGCAGACAGAGATGAGGGGCTGGACTTCCCAGGGTTTGACACCCACATTGGGGCCAGTTTTGCCAAAAAACAAACAAACACACACAAAAAACCCCAGCTCCCATTTAGACTCCTCAGTAAGGGCTGGATTTTCCATGGTGCTCAGCATCCAACCTGCACCCAACGTGGCGAGCTCTTGGGACTATCTGGCCCTAGTTGTGGCGGCCAGAAAATTGAAAAGTCTGGCTGAAGACTTTGTAGCCATTGTACTGAGTCAGGGAAGGAGGAGTGTGGATGGGTAGAGAAAGGAATTCCAAAGCAATAATAAATGCCGTCTATGTCCTGTATACTCAGGGCACCCGTATACCTCAAGCCTGGCTTCTGAGAGGGCTTTTCATTCCCTTATACATCGCACAGATCAAATAAACTTTCCTTTTTAATTGGAATACCTTTGGGGGAGGGGGAAAGCCAAACAATGGGTATAAATCACAGCAAAAAGGTTCATGAACTCCACTTTCAAAGGAGTCAGGAGCCTGACTCCTTTAGGCTCTTTGAACAGCCCAACTCAAAGTGCAAGAGGCTCAGCCAGCCCTGTTTTCAAGGCCTTGGCCTAATGATAAAGGAGCAGGTTGTGTGTGCTGTGGGAGACTGGGTCTAGTCTATGCATGCACAAATTAGGACTTTGTTGGAGGAGAAGTGTGCCAGGTACCAACTTCTTCTTTGAGCAGCTCAGGAAGATGATCCCTGGCTAGTACAAGAAAATGATCAAGGCCTTTGGGTGTTTTGGGGACTAATGTTTTCATGTATGGAGAAGAGGTCCTACACCAACTGCTTGGTGAAAAGAGGGGCCTGTTTGTTCCTTAGAACAGAAGGAAACAGAAGGAATGTTAAACCTCCCAGTTGATTGCCTGTGCATTTGCTTTCCTAATTCGTCATTGATGTCGGTTTCACTGCAATATCATATAGTGCTAGGCAAATAATCCTGGGATCTTTTCCTTTCCAGCACAATTGTAATTATAGGTTGGATTCTGTGACACTGATAGAAACTAGAAATAACTCCACTTAAGTCAGTGGAGTTATTCTCGCTTTACACCAGTGTCACTGAGCTCAGAATCTATTGTCTTACACGAGTGGTCACTACATGGCTTAAACATGCCTCCAGGTAGCCCTCTTAAAAGTGTCTCTGCAAAATGAGGCGCTCGCTTTTAAAAACTCTTCCCAGTGACTTTCCATAGCCAATTGCACACAACTGAACCAGGAGACAAACCCCAGACTTCACACAGGTCAAATCTGCATTGTGCCTGCAATTTCATAGGCTATTATTGTTCTTATTTATAAAATGCAGCCAAAATGGTTTTTTCCTGCCTTATACAGTATTTTTTCCAGAGCAGAAGGAACATAAAAAGGAGGGAAACTGGAGACAAAACAACATTATTTTGACAAAAAGCTCTATTGCACAGATTGCCAAGATTCAAGTCAGCAAGCACTGTACATAAACAAGTTGAATTTTCATCCACCTTCTCTAAGTAGACATCTGGATACACATCATGTGAGACATTAGCATCGCCAGATGTGCAGAATTCTTCTAGCTTAGGGAAGGTTGCTTAATTCATTCGCTTTGCATAAAAAACTATGCAGGGAGAGTCGGGGAGCGGAGTGGTTGACAAATGACCTTTATAAATCAAACTTGACATGGCAATGTGCATTGTCCGCGTCACTCTCATCCAGCACAGACTTCTCCTCAGACCAATACAAATTTCCAAACGTTTAGCGCAAACGTAAGTAAAATATTTCCACGGCTATGAACACTACTACGGCTGGTTTTGTTCTGAGGCCATTTGGATGGAGCTATCACTGTGCAGCCCCTCCCATTTGACACTCTACTTTCCAGAGTGTTCTGTCAGTGCTTGATTAATGGTTTGGATTTTTTGCACCACATTTGCCTGCAATATGGAGTACTCTGCTCGGCTCAGACTGTGCAAGGCACATTCTCTCTCTCTCTCTGTCTGTCTGATAAGCTGTTTGCAATTCCACAGGATAGTTTCATGCTTCGCTTTCTGCGAGACCTGTGAAATTCTACCCAGCAGTCAAGCTGCAAGTTGAGTTTTTTTCATGGCAGGAAGCTCAACTTCGTTATTGTTTAAATTGCTTGATGTGAGTGGAACCTTATTGGTCATGATTTGGACTTGGGGAGATAAAAGAAAAAGAAGCTTGTTCTCATGGTGATGGAGTTTCACTTCAAAGTGTGCCTGTAGAAAAGCAAAACAGCCTATACTCATCTTTAATGTAACTCCCTCTTCTCTTGGTGTGGATTTATCTTGGTGCCCAAACTCTGTAGGGTTACACTAGAGATGAATTTGGCTGTAGGCCTTTATTTTAATGCTCAGAATATTAAATAAGATGAATCATTGCCCCTGGAAAGCTAAAGAAAAAAGAAAAATTAGATTCAAAAGAACAATTTAGTTAGTTGCACATGCTTTGGGCCTACTTGATCCTAAAATAAGCAAGAAACTTGTTCCAGGTTCTCATGAGATGCCCAGTACTCTCTGATTTCAGTCAGGTCAGAATTACAGGGAGTGGGAATCGCTTCTCTAGTATGGTGTAACTTCTGGCCATAAACAAGGGCATGCAAACACCTTCCATTCAAGGATCTCAGACAGCTTTACAAACAACAAGTTCAGCTTTGCAACTGTGGTAGACACCACCTTGGCTGACACAATAGAGATTGGACCAAGGAGCTCCAGAGCTAAAATCATGAACTTCTACAATTTGAACTAAGGAGTCATGCCTTGCTAGCCAGGGCTATGACAGACTCATATTTTCTGTGGATCAGTACAGAAGGGGACCTTTAACACACACTCACCACTGGGTTACACAATAGCGCTGGGTAGGAGCGGAAGAGGAGTATTATCCCCACATTCTAGATGAAGAAAAGTCACAGAGAGAGTGTAAGAATAGAATCCAATGCCCCTGTATCCTGGTGGCCTCTTCATTAAAGGTTACCTGGAGGAAAGCAGGGAGAGGGAAATGTACTTTTGGGGGGCTTCTTTTTGATGTAAAATGATTTTTAAATTACTTTTTTTTTTACTTTGAAATATCAGAAATACCAAGTCTTGTCTCCTGAGTTTTTGCTTTGATAACAAAAGAACTAGAGCAGGAGTTCACAGTCTTGATTTGAGGGAAGTGGCGGGTGCTGAATCTTTTGCAAAGTGAGTTTTTTCCTAAGTGTTTGTCATGTCCAAAGTGTTTTAAACAGCCTGACTAAAAATCTGTTCTATTGTCAATGGCTGAAGTTTTTCAAGCTTTACTGGTTCTCCAATCTGCCAATGAGTCATCCAAAAAAACAGGCAAATCAGGACCCGATGTTTCTAAAGTATAAAACCAAGCAGTATACAAAACAAAACAAACACCTTTCAGACCTTCTTTATATATCCTAAAGAAGCAAATAAGGACTTGAATGTATATTGTTCCTTTGACGGTCATCTTTAACCAAAGATTATTCCCCCTCCACTCAACCACCCCAGTCATGTCAAATCTTGCATTCTGTTCTCAGTCCTTACAAACTAAAATCAATGGGGATTTGTCCTGCATCAGGATTAAGGACTATTTTAACTGGTATTTAGGCACCTAACTCACATTAAATACCTTAAAAAATCTGTCCCTAAATACTGCAAGATTTGGCACTGCACCACCAAATAACTAAAAAAAAAAATGGGTGGGGTTTTTTTTGTTTGTTTGTTTGTTTTAATCTCAGAAAATGATTCAATGGGTTTTGAGTTGTTCTTATTTTTTCTGAACCCATTCAGCCATCCCTTGAAACAATTCCAGAAATGTCCAGGTTTTTCAGTTCAAACCTGTAATTTTTCCCATCCTACAATCCAGAAACTCACCTAGAGTGAATGTTCCCAAAATGAGAGCAGTGAGATACTTGCCAACTGCCATTGGGGTGTGAGTCACCAAGTTTCATCGGTTTTGAAACTGTTGGAGACCTTCATGTCACAAGGCTTCAGCCTGAAGCATAACTCATCCCAGTTTTGCACAAAAGGTTTGTGAACCTTGATGAAACTATTGCAGAAGTCTGGCTAAGATTTCAGGATTTGTAATAAAGGTTTTGCTCGACCCTGGTAAAGATCCCTAAATATTAATGACTAGCTTGAGCAGGAGGACCCAGACCTGACAACCCCTGATTTTTGGAGGAGTGTAGAATTGGAATCTCAGTCTAACTCTGAATTGCCTCTGTGGCCTTTATCTCCATAACAGACCAAACCAAATCTGAACTTGCCCATGCTCAGGAGTATTTAGAGAAAGGAGAGGTGGGAATCTGGAGCCAGATATAAGTCAGGCTCAACTCTGTTCAGAAATGAGATTCATAATAGAAATGCTAGCACCGGGTTCACTACCTGCCATGGCACATGCTGCCCTAAAAGTGCTATGGTATACTGATGCTATAAAACTGTAACCTAGAAAGTACGTGGGATGGGTAAACAGTTCAGAGGAAATTGCATGCCTGTCCAAAAAAAGCCCAGTTTGAATATGCTGAATCTGCCTTGAATGATGTAACATAATGACAATATCAGGATGAAATTTCAATCGAAATTCATCATTCCTATTGAGAAACTGCCCCAAAAGAACCCATATTCTGTGACCTGAAGACACTGAAGCCATAGGTCCTCTTCTGCCACATGCATTCCATCTTTGGAGTGGAATCCCTACTGTTTTGGCATCCTGATGTGTAGATACATCATCATGTGGTCACCAGACTTTCTACGGCTGCTAGCACAATGGGTCCCTGTCTTGTTTAAGGTCTCAGCATGCTACCATAACATAAATATGTAATAGACTAATACACAGTAAGAGACAGTCCCTGCCTCAAAGAGACCTAAGTAGAGAAGACAGACAAATGGGCAGAGAAAGATTAAATGACTTGTCCAAGGTGAACCTGGATCTTGTGAGTCCCAGCCAGCACCTTTATCACAGGACCATCCTTTGTTTCAAACCCAAACTCTTCCAGTTCAAACTCCCCCACCCCAGTAATGGCATATAGAAGCACAGGGTTATAAATCATGGTAATTCAGCCCCACCTATAATAATATAGCACATTGATTTCAATGAGGTTGCAGCAATGTAAGTGAAGGCAGATTGTGGTCTCAGGGAATGACAATCTGTAGAAAGAAAGAAAAAAAGATCAGATGAGAATCTTGGTTTACAACTTGAATCAAATCCAAAGCAAATCTTTCTGGAGGTTCAAAAAGATTCCTGGTTTTTATTGCTTGTCTCCTTTAATTTTCATGAGCCTCTGCACTTCCAGGTTCCTTATAGTATCAGAAATAGAAATGCCATAAAATCTGAGAATGGGACATTCTCGCAGCCTGTATTTCTCACTTAGCTGGAAGCAGAAAGTGCCAGACACCCTAAGACAGCCTCTTTGCAAGAAATTCCCCACTCACTTTTGAAGACCCATTCAAATTAACATCCAAACTTGTAGGTATTTATCTAAACCAAACTATTAAACCTTTTGAAGTTTTCCCATCTCTACTAAATACTAGAGTGTGAGTTTCTTGGTTTAATAGCAGAAAAATGAAATAGTGATGCAAAAAGACTCTTCGAATTAAGGATCTGTTAATATTCAAAAGGCTTAACATTTGTGCAGAAATTTTGTGCTAAGCTAATAGAAAATTATCAGACTTAACCTTGGGGTTTTGTGCTTTTACCAAGTGAACAAGTTTAATGCCTTTAAACCCTTATCAACCTCTCTTCAGTGTTTGCATTTAGAACATAATCTCCATTAAAAGCTGTGGAACATGTCCTCCAAATGACCTTTTCAGTAATCAGAATATACATATAGTCAGTTCTGAAGAGCACAGCAAACTGTTTTATAGACTCAAAAAAAGATGGCCATCGAAGCCAAAAGGAGAATTATTCCTGAGGGTCTCTGGAGAGCAAAATGCCTCAGTCATCTCATGGCTAAACAAAAACGTGATTAGATCTCATCTCTGAAAAAGAGAGAAAGTGCAGATTTATCCATTTAAATAAGTGCCCTATTCTTGTTACTTTGAAGAGGGGAAAGCAACAAGATGTGCTACATGCAGGAACAGAAGAATTTGAAGGAAACAGCAGTGCAGATTTTCAGGGATTAGGAGCCTCGGGAGACTGGAAATAAGAGTTGGAGCCTCTCTTCTCTGGGTCCCCAGTATAAGTACTGAAATATTTGGGGGAATGGTTTATTACGATATCAGGCAAGTCTTCATTGACCATACTTGGTTTCCAATTGACGTCTGTTTGGTAATCTATGTGAAATGAGTTGGAGGGTTCTCAGTCTAGTTCCTAATGGACAGAGACCCAAATAATTAAAATAATCAGCACAATTGACACCTGCTCATTGACTGTCTCAGAAGTAGGACCAAGAACTGAAATGGGATGGAGCATCAAGAGGAATCTATCACTGCCACTGCCCTCTACCCGTGCTGCACCTCTCCTGGGAGAGGAGGGGGGAGAAAGAGAACTTCCACCTCCAGAGCTATTTGCTGAGCACCTTTCATTGAAGCAAAAGCCATAAATAAAAAATTTTAAAAACCCAGAGTTATACATTAGCATCTTTTGAAAACTTTCTGATGCTTGCTCTGGAGGGAAAGCAATATTCCTGCACTCCCCATCCGGCTCTTGTCATGCAAAATAAACCCATCTTTGACATGGAGATCTCTCTCATCCTTTTTTCTCCCAGAAATCTTACACTTTCCTTCCCAGACCACCACCACCCACCAGGGAAAATCAGTGCTAGAGTTGTTTAATAAAGTGGCTTTATTCTTCACTTGACAAACCTTAGCTTTTGATTGAACAATGCTGATTTTCTCGTGCATTCAATTTGGAGAGTGGCACTTCCATTCATACTGTAGTTAGATGGATGTGCTTTGTCAGGGTGGATGAGAATGATATATGCTCATAGCCTTAAAGGTGATATGCAAAAGGGGAGAAAATGTTCCCTATTTCTTGCTTCTTAAGGAAAATTTATAAGGCCTGGACTTGCTTTCTGTTTTGTTTTCAGATGGGTCAAAGGTATTCTGCTTGTTTTCCTTTTACATGGAAATAGCAGGAATATCAAATCTTGTCTCTCCTGTTTATACTTAGAAGGCTGGAAAGATGTGCAGGAGGGGAAGCTTTCTCAGCCCCCACAGATTCATGGATTTTAAGGCCAGAAGTGATATTTATAATAATCTATTCTGACCTCCTGCAGAACAGAAGGCCAAAGAATCTCACCCAGTAATTTCTGCATCAACTCCATAACTTCAGTTGGAGCTGCAACATCTCTTTTAGAAACTTTAGAAGACTCCAACTGATGGAAAATCCACTGTGTCCCCAAGTAAGTTTTTCTAATGTTTAAGTACCTGCACTGTTAAAAAAAAATCACATTATTTCTACTCTGTATTTGTCCAGCTTTACTATCCAAACACTGGAACTCATTATGTGCCTTTTTTTCTAGATTAAAGAGCTGTCTACTATCAGATATCTCTTCCCCATGTAGGTACTGTACTTTTACACCACGATCAAGTCACCTTTTAACCTCCTCTTTAATAAACTAAACAGATTGAAGGGTGGGGATGCTGAAGCGTTCTCAAATGATGAAATTCATTTAAAAATTCATCAGTGTGTTGGCAGACTACTCATTGGGACATTTGCTCTCCCTTGAAGCAACCTGGAGTTGTTTATCCCTTTCCTTGACTTGGGCTTTACAAAGACTTAAAATGAGGAGTAGCTTCTCGAACGGAAAAAGCTATGCACTGTGTGAGAAGACACGATCGTTCCCTTAGATTAATGAGTGCACACTGCTCCAAGAAGAGACTCCTATCGTTATCACTACCGCTAACAACACTGTTTCCCCACAAGAGCCCTTGGCACTGGGGTTGCCTACGCCAGCAGGCTGTGGGAATTATTAATGGGGTGTGGTGGAAAACAATCATCCATTGTGGCATTAATGGTCTGAAAAGAGTTGCTTTTGACAAGGCCATTTAACACCATCAATAAATAAATAATTCTGGGGTGAGGGAATAATTACAATGATGATGATGAGGCACTGTGGTGACAGCATGGGCTAAGTGGAGACTGTGTCAACTTCTTGTATTACACTTCTCAACTTCTTCTCAACCAGCAGAAAACACGCACGTGTGACCTTCTGCCTGTGAGGTGGTCAAGCTGTGGAAGGTGGTTTTGGCTTGGGCTGGTGGCATAGCAGGAAGAAGAAGTGAGAAGAGAGGCCAGAAAAACACACACCAGCAAAAGTAACATATTCTGGGGTGGGCGATTACAGATCTCCTCTGGGCAACGGAGGAACCATGGTCATGCTAGAGTGACTGCCTTGTGCAGCTTGAGATGGGAAGAAAGCTTAGAGTAGGGATAGCAGTGGAATTTTCTGACTTCACCTGCATCAGAGTCTTGGCTGGTTTCTGTGCGTTAAGACCACACTAAAAAACTGGTGCTTTAACCTCTCCATGTGTAAAATATGGTTACTAATTATTTATGCCTCTCACAGGGGACTCGGGAGCTTAAATCACTGGTGAGATGCCTCAAGAAAATGTCTTTGAAAATACAAAGTATCCATCCATAGTTAATAAAATAGTATACTCTGTGACTCTTTCAGTATTCGCTACCTAGACGTGGTGGGTATTTTCACATCTGGTTGGATGCGGCTGTCAGATCCTTCTCTAGCCAGACCATCTTTGGATACAGTGGTGTTTTGAAGTGTTTTCCTATACTGAATATATCTTGGGAACATAATACATTGCACTAATATAGCCCTTTGAGTTTCTCAGCTAAAATTAGGAAGCGAGATCAAATCACGTTTCAGTTTAATTTGCACCAGACATTCTGTGACTGGGAGACAGGGTCCTAACTAAACACAAGCAAAGAAATATTCACAAACATTTGTTGGAAAAGAAGCCACAAACCTGTTTCAACAGAACTTGAGACTCTTTTCATTCACGTTCCACAAACGTTGTATTTTGTGAAAAGAGAAAATATCAGAAAGCGTATTTTCATGAACACTGACATGACAAGAGTTCAGATAGCCATCTGCAAAGATTTTTCTGGGTTTAGAAATCATCCAATCCAGGAGCATGAATGCTACCATGTGTCATATGTGTCACAACAATAATCACAAGGAATAGTGTGCAAGATTTATATATGTTCATGTAAACCACTGGGTAAATTATGGATAGATTTCAATGTGAGTTTTGCTCTAATAAGCTCTGATCCAGTAAAGCACTTAAGCACATTTTTGCTTAAATCATCTTGTGAAATTCACTCCCATTCATCAAAGCATATGTCTGATTTTAAGCACAGAGATTTTAATGAGACTTATGTGATTTGGTGAATCAGGGTCTTCCACAAATATATAGCCTAAATGTGTAAACCAGCGGGATTACTCATGTGCTTAAAGTCACACACCTGCTTCAATGCTTTACTGGACCAGGGCCTTAATGACTGCAACATGTAGCTCTATTTAGTTTAAGAATAAAATTAATTTTAAAAAAATCATCAAAAAAAGATCATTTCAAGAGTCTAAAGGTGAAAATATACAAATTCAGAGATCAGATTCTACATCCTCTTGGAATCTTAAAAGAAATGTGGCATGTATGCTGTGGCTTTTTCAGATCCTCAAAACAATTTTTAAATCAAATTATCTTTTGCATTTATCAGATAAATAATTCTATCAGCTCTCCAACATCAGCAGCAGCCCCAAGAGGCTCTGCAAACTAGCTGCTGAATAAATGGTTAAATAAATCTGTTACAATTATACTGGTAATGAAAAACTAAAGTGACATCATGTCTTCTCCAATGTAAAGTAAAATCCTATTTGCTGCTGCTTTTTTTGGTGATATTGTATTTCTATAGTAGCTGAGGATTTATTTGTGGGGTGTAATTGCAGAGCCCAAAATAGCTCTAGCATCTTTTCTGAGATAGGATCTCAAAAAGCCAACATTCATACAGCAGAGTCTTATCATAATGTGACATTTCACTTAAGGAAACACAAGACTCAAACATCCCTAAATTTATAGACTCTTTGTGCGTTAAGAAACAGACATGAGCTCAGACTTTGACCATAATGAATAGGAAGAGGAGCATGAACACCCAGCTCTTTATATGAGGGTTGTGTCTCCTCAAAAGGCTGCAAGGTCTTTGGGTCAAGTTCTCTACCAGCTGATGTTAATGTCTCTTTGCCTTTTATTGGAAATAGGATTAAACCACAGCAAGGTGCAAAATGCACCAATGAAACTCAACTGTTCAATAGCTCTGTAACATACAACGCGTTCCAGACAGCCTCCAGCCGTTTGTTTGGAAGAGACAGAAACATTAGAATGTCTGGTGTAAGACTTCTTTGACTGGACTGGCGTTTAGGAGCCAACTAGTCACCCCATAAGGAAGTGGGGGGAACATAGGAATTCCAGTATTGTAAAATCTGGGCTGCCCCGTCAGCATAACCAGGCTAATCTTAAGAGTTGGAGTAGGCACAGCTGTAGTTTCTGGGTCCTGTGAGCCATGGAGGGCTACGTATTTTACAGAAGGGGCATGAAAGATAAAGACTATTCTTTGGCTTTTACATGGGAATAGCTCCTAATCTGGGAAAGATGCTAGAGACCTTTCTTACCCCCAGATGCAGCATCTGGGCACATTTGGTGTTTATAAACCCAATCAAACGTCCGTTGATGTAAATGGGGTCTTAGCATTACTGGAAAGCTCCTTCTAGAGTGTTTTTTTCCCCCACATTCGGAATTGCATTTTGAGTCAGCCCCCCCGACTTGCACCAGTGTCGTCCCTCCCTGCTCCAAAAACACTCAGGTGTGCAGTGTTCCATTTGGATGAATGTGCACGGAGAGCACATGCTGGGCCCATAGCCTCGATTCGGTGAGCCTCCAAGCAAAATCAACGTCACGAGGAAAGGAAATTCACTCAGAGCACAAGCCATTTACAAAGGTTAGGTCATGCAATCTGAGGACAGAGCCGGTGCTGAGGGTCCGTCTGCACTGCACACCTCTTTTGGCAGCATGTAGGGTACGTGTAACTACACGCTGCGGTGCAAAGGAGGCCGTGTCCACACTGCAGTGTGCGGCTATATACCTCGGTGAAAGACACTGGCAAGCAGGAGGCGACGGAGAAAGGCTCAGCGGTGGGGAGCTGCTGGAGGCTTTCATGAGCCTTTCCCAGCCTCACAGAAAGACTCCTGCAGCAGAGAGCGGCTGGAGCCTTTCCCTACTGCCTCACCTCTACCAGAGTCTTTCCCTGAAGGGGGAAAGACTCCAGCGTTGGCGGGGAGGGGGCAGAGGACACTACACTGCTAAAAATAGCAGTGTAGATGAGGAGGCACTGCTTGGGTGAAAGGAGGGTCCTGTAGGGTACATACCCGGGTGTGTATTTATTCACCTAAGTAGTGCCTCACCGTCTACACTGCAGCATGGGACTACACTCTACATGCCACCAAAAGGCTCGTGCAGCATATAGGTGCCCTCAGGTGAGCAGTCACTTGGCTTGGGTATCATCTTTCAAATCTCATAGACTTGAATGAATTCTCACAGCAAATCCAGTATGAGCAGACCAGAGACTGAAACGTGCTTGAAAAAAGTACTTGTCGAACAATTTCAGATCACAAACCACCACAACAAATTGTGATCTGCTCATGGACAATTCATAGAGTGAGGGAAGAGCTCTAAACTCCATGGATGAGTACCAGTGCTATCACCGACAAATGCTATTGCCCCATGAAGGGAGTTACCTGGACTCTGAAGTCTCTCAAGGTGCTTTAGTTGGTGTCCCACAGTCATCCAGGAACACAAACTTTTGAATAGTAAGTTGCAAATCATTCCAGCTGGCACTTGCTCTCCCATTACCAAGGTCAAAGCATGTATATTTAGGTGCGTAAGACGGTTGATGTTGATGCCTCAGTGTCAACTTGACTAACCCTGTTGAATTTTGAAGCAGCAATGACATACCCTCTATACTTAACCACTACAGGTGAAATCCTGACCCTATTGAAGTCAATAGCAAAACTCACATCGACTTCACTGAGGCCAGGATGCCACCCAGATCTGACAGAGGTTTATGAACATCTGATGAAATATCTTGAGATGCAGAATAGAGCTGGTAAATTGATCAAAGGAAAGTCTTGGCTGTGATGGGCTGTGGGGGAGATGGGTTCCATCCTTTACATTCTGGAGAAAAGGCAGAATTGGGGATCTTATTGCAGAGTATAAAAATGCTAAAGTGGGTCACGATCTCTCAATGATGAGGATGAGGATCTGTTTAAATTTAGTGTGAAGACGCTTGGGTATAAAAAAACCAAACAAGCCGAAATTTGGATAAAAACATGGTGATTTTTAGTTTGTTTTTTGGTTGTCTTTTTTTCCCCTTCCTCCAAAGGTAATCCACATCAGCATGATGGGGTGGGAACTAGTACTGAGGTAAATTAAAATCCAAACACAATATTCTGTACAGGAAGCTTTGAAAATATTGTAAATGAATTCAAGGGTTGGAGGCATCATTTGTTTTGAGTGGATAATGTAAAGCTGTGGGGGAAGAGGAAAGAGGGGAGTCTGTGTATTTGCAAAGCACAGTATGAGAATGTAGCTAGATAGATTTGAGAGGGAGCAGAATTCCGCCCTGGAGGTGGCTGAATTTCTCTGAGGAATGAACTAATTCTTATACACATACACACATGTAGAGTACACTCACACACCACACACACAGTTTGTAAAGCCCTTTGGAATGTCTATAACTATAACACTGTCATTGATTATGCAAGATTTAATTCATGAATGGTTTTGCAAATAGAGCTAATTCCCACAAAGATGCAACTTCATTTCAAGAACAGCATCCTGATGAAATTTCAAACAAAGCCAGCCAGCATCTGAGAGGATAACCTCAGCTCTGGTGGCATCGTGTTGACACACGTCCTTTTCAGAAAAAGAGAAATCAAAGCAAGTGCCCATCCCCAGAGGAGGTAGCAAATATCAGTGAAAGGTACACTGCCAGTGATATAAAATGGTGTATAAAATGTCACCCAGCACTGAATGCCCCCAAGTGTTCTTGTGTAGAGACAAACACAGGGAGGAGGAAATGTCTCAAATTGTGTGAAAATCTCTGTTCAGAAGGAAAGCCAATGTCATCTCATAAAGAATAGGTACAAAAAGATGGTGTTTTTCTAATGGCAGGCAGAGCTTTCCTGTGATTGCAGTGGGACACAAGTGACATGAGTTTGGATCTTGATAGTGCTGCTGATTCAGTTTGTGAGCTCAGGCAAGTCACTTGACCTCTCTGTTGTTCAGTCTTCCCATCTTTAAAATAGTCACCCAGTTTTTAAAAAGACTCAGAGCTCCTCAAATGAAGGGAATAATAAATAAGCAAGACATTTTATTATGTTGTATGCATAATTTTGTTACTTTCCTAAATTCTCATCCATAGCTCACTGAAATCAATGGACAGACTCACTGATTTCAATGGACATTGGATCAAACCCCTAATCTATGTATTTTGAAAAGACTAAATTGAAATACTAGCAGAATTCAGATAGATGGCTACGTAATCACGGCGAAGATATTCATTGCCCTTTTCAATCTGAGTATATTGAACCAATGGCCAGGCACTAATTTGGACCGTTGCGGGTCTAACACCTAGCAACAAGCAGAAAAGTGGCTTGTATTTCATTCACTAGCAGCAGCTGTAGCGGGATGCTAAACAGTATTATTCAGTGCAGCCACGAGGTGTGTAAAATACCTTATTTAAATTAACCTCAGCCATACCTGGCAGAGCATTAAAGGATCTTATGATGAACACATTTGGTGTGTATAATAAGCAAGCTCTGTGACCAGTCCATCGCTGGTACAGAAATACATGACATGGTGTCAGGAATAAACAAAGAACAGAAACAGAGAAGGGCTACTAGGATGATCCAAGGAATGAAAACCTACCTTCTACGAGGAGACTCAAGGAGCTTGGCTTGCTTAGCCGAGCCAAAAGAAGGCTGAGGGGAGATATGATTGCTACCTATAAATAGATCAGAGGGATAAATACCAGGGAGGGAGAGGAGTTATTTAAGTTAAGCACCAAAGTGGACACAAGAACAAATGGCTATAAACTAGCCATCTACAAGTTTAGGCTTGAAATTAGGTGAAAGTTTGTAACCATTAGAGGAGTGAAGTTCTGGAACAGCCTTCCAAGGGGAGCAGTGGGGCAAAAAACCTAACAGGCTTCAAGACTGAGCTTGATAAGTTCATGGAGGGGATAGTATGATGAGATTTCACGTACATGGCATGTAGCCGATCTGTGACTGCTAGTAGCAAATATCCCCCATGGTCAGTGATGGGGAGGGCTTTGAGTTACTACTGAGAATTCTTTCCCAGGTGTCTGGCTGGTGGGGCTTGCCCACATGCTCAGGGTCTAACTGATCACCATATTTGGAGTTGGGAAGGAATTTTTCCCCGGCTCAGATTGGCAGAGATCCTGGATTTTTTTTTTTCACTTTCCTCTGCAGCATGGGGCATGAATCACTTGCAAGTTTAAACTAGTGTAAGTGGTGGATTCTCTTTAACTTGAAGTCTTTAAACCAGGGATCGGCAACCTATGGCATGCAGCCCTCCAGGGTAAGCCCCCTGGAAAGCCAGGCCGGTTTGTTTACCTGCAGCATCAGCAGGTTAGGCTGATCATGGCTCCCACTGGCTGCGGTTCGCCATTCCAGGCCAATGGGGGCTGCAGGAAGCGGCGGCCAGCACATTCCTCTGCTCGCACCACTTCCCGCAGCCCACATTGGCCTGGGACGGTGAACCGTGGCCAGTGGGAGCTGCGATCTGCATAACCTGCAGAGGCTGCCGGTAAACAAACCGGCCCGGCCCGCAAGGGTGCTGCGTGCCAAAGATTGCCGATCCCTGCTTTAAACCATGATTTGAGGACTGCAGTAACTCAGCCACAGTTTAGGGGTCTATTATAGGAGCCGGTGGGTGAGATTCTGTGTCCTGCAATATGCAGGAAGTCAGACTAAATTATCATGATGGTCCTTTCTAGCCTTAAAGTCTATGAACAGCAACAATGGCTGCAGACACAAGAAACAACCACAGAGGTGGCAGGATCTCATTAACATGCCACTCTTTAATGCCCCAGAGACCTTCAGCTTTGACAAACCTTCAAAATGGACAGACCGGAAACAGTTTAAAATATTTTGCAAAGATTTTGCATTGCTACCAAGCTGCACTAAGAAACTGGAGATATGCAGGCATTGTCTTTAATTTATTCTGTGGAGAAACAAGCAGAGCATATTTTTAAATCCTTTGACTTTACTGAAGACTGTCACAAAGATGACTATGAAATGGCTATGTTTGGTGCATGCTTTATACCTCAGAGAAATTTGTTTTATGAAAAAGCATGTTTCCATTATAGAATTCAAAAACCAGGGGGAAATATTGAATGTTTTATAAGCACTCTGCATATGTTGGCTGAAAACTGTGATTTTTGGAAATACAAAACATGAAAATATTACACCCATCTTGTCTCTTTAGGGGCTATAAACAGACACTAGAGTGTTAGAAGTCATTATCATAAAACCATGAGACAAGGGGAGAGAACTCCCGGGAAAAGAGGGACAAATTCCAGCCTATGGTGTGGAAAAACTCACATCCCACAAGTTGATGTATGTCCAGCCAGAGGTACGTGGTGTAATATATGCACAAAATATGCACATTTTGCAGCTGTTTGCCACATCAAAACAGTCAGGGAGTTGACTCATATTACAGACAATCAAGAGCCATTGTTTCTGGGATCTATCACTTGTGATGAGATAGATCTTGCCTGGAGAGTGAAACTGAATATTCTTGGCAAGACTATTGACTTTAAAATTGACTCAGGAGCTGATGTCACAGGCATCTCAGAAGGGATTTACAATTACCTTCATCGCTCCCAGAGCTGAAGTTACCGGAGACATTCTGAACTGCATGAGCCAGTCCACCACAGAAACATCTTACAAAGACAAAAGCTATGCATTCAGAATGCATGTGGTCAAAGGGTCAAAGACGAATAATCTTCTCAGCTGCAGCGTGGCAGCCATGATGGGCCCAGTGAAAAAGGTGGAAGAACTCAATGGAGGATTTGATGATATAGGACTTTTGAGAGGCAATCCAGTACAAATCCACTTAAGAGACGATTCTGAACCATGCAGTGAACAAATACCTCTACCTGACAGACCTTGGAAGAGACTAGCTGCAGATTTATGTGAATTCAGAGGACATCATTACCTGGTCATCATGAACTGTTTTTCCATGTATATAGAAATAATGTACTTGACAGACGTAACATGTTGCAATGTTATCAAGAAATTGAAGTGCACTTTTGCTCACTTCAGTATTCCAGAACAACTGGTGATGGATAACAGACCACAATTCACTGCAGCAGAATTTAAGTCATCCCAAATGAAATATGATTTTGATCATATTACTAGCAACCCACATTACCCACATGTGAAAGGAGAGGCTGACACAGCTGTACAAATAGCCAAGAAAATCCTACAGCAGGCAGATCCATTCCTTGCTCTTCTGAGTTACAGATCAACACCGATAGCAGCCACTGGATGTAGTTGAGCACACTTCCTGATGGGAAGACAACTCAGCACTACTTTTCCAACTTTGGAAAAGAAACTGTTTCCAAAGCTGCCACACATGAAGAGAGTACCCAAACTGGATCAAAAGGCTAAAAGAACTTACAAACACTTTTAGAACAGACGTCACTCAGCTAGAGAACTGCCACATCTAGAACCATGTTTATATCAAATTGGATGGAGAAAAAGTATGGACAGTTCTCACTGTCGTAAAGAAAAAAAATTCAGCACCCAGATCCTATGTGATCAAGTCCAACAGTGGAGAGTTCAACAGAAATTGTCGACATCTACCGTGTGTTCCTCAGAAAGAACAATCAACAGAGCAAATTCTACGGATGGCAGATGAAGAAGTCTCAAGGAGTCCAAGCCAACCACAGTGAGTCATTGCAACTAACAGACAGCCAGATGACCAAGTGTTGCATGTTCTGGTCATGTAATTAGAAAACCAGTACGATTCGGAGACACTTAACAGACTGATACATACTGAACTTCAAAGACAGCATGATAGTGTGTTATTGTAAATGGTAGGGATGCAGAATTTAAAGGGGAAGATGTAGTGGAATGCTAAACTGCATTATACTGTTCAGCCACTGTGTAAAATACCTTATTTAAAAGCATCTTAGCCATACCTGGCAGAGCATTAAAGGATCTTACAATAAACACAGCTGGTGTGTATAAAGAAGCTTGGTGACCAGTCCATATCTGGTACAGAAGTAAATGACAGTAACAGCAATGCTTTAATATAGTGTGGTTTCTTTGCTCAGTGACAGCATAAATTTGGTTCTTGTTAAAATGGACAATTACATAATCTCATACTAATTCTTGTGGTAATTCCCTCACACGCAGCATTAATATTTCTGGGTAATTTTAGAAAAAATTTAATCCATTCCTAGGGATACATTGTTCTTAGGTTTTCTTTTCCTGGATAAAGATTTTTGCAGTTTAACTACCTTGGCAAACTACCTGGCTTGATGACCTTTTGTCTTTTACCTGTAGGAAAATAAGCAACAGGAAGGAGCACAAACACTGGTAAGTTCTATGGTTGTGTTTAAGTATTCGGAGGATATCGGAGCTTGTTAGAACAGGCACGGACCTGATGAAAGTTCCAGTTCCTGCCTTTTCCCAGCTTGTTATTTTTAGTTTATTTTTAATTTATCATCAACAGTGTTCGGCTGCTTTATTTTCCCCTGTCTGTTGAGCCATAATTAAATTGCCCACATCAGAGAGCATTAAATGAGCACAAGTTTCCCTGATTTGCTAATAATCTTCTTTCAGAAGTGTCAGCTTTCTAATTTAACAGGCTCTTTCTGTCTGCCATCTACTGCCACCATTACCTTCTTCCATCTCCCAAACCATGTCACTCGCTCTAAACAATCATAGACTTTAAGGTCAGAAGGGACCATTATGATTGTCTAGTCTGACCTCCTGCAGAATTCAGGCCACAGAATCTCGCCCACCCACTCCTGTAACAAACCTCTAACCTATGTCTGAGCTATTGAAGTCCTCAAATCGTGGTTTAAAGACTTCAAGATGCAGAGAATCCTCTAGCAAGTGACTGGTGCCCCACACTGCAGAGGAAGGCAAAAAAACCCCAGGGCCTCTGCCAATCTGCTCTGAAGAAAAATTCCTTCCCGACCCCAAATATGGTGATCAGCTAAACCCTGAGCATGTGGCCAAGACTCACCAGCCAGACACCCAGGAAAGAATTCTCTGTAATAACTCAGATCCCACCCCATCTGACATCCCATCACTGGCCATTGGGCATATCTACCGCTAATAGTTGAAGATCAAATAATAGCCAGAATTAGGCTATCCCATCATATCATCTCCTCCATAAACTTATCAAGCTTAGTCTTGAAGCCAGATAGGTCTTTTGCCCCCACTGCTTCCCTTGGAAGGCTGTTCCAGAACTTCACTCCTCTGATGGTTAGAAACCTTCATCTAATTTCAAGTCTAAACTTCTTGATGGCTAGTTTATATCCATTTGTTCTTGTGTCCACATTGATACTGAGCTTAAATAATTCTTGTCCCTCCGTGGTATTTATCCCTCTGATATATTTATAGAGAGCAATCATATCTCTTCTCAGCCTTCTTTTGGTTAGGCTAATCAAGCCAAGCTCTTTGAGTCTCCTTTCATAAGACAGGTTTTCCATTCCTCGGATCATCCTAGTAGCTCTTCTCTGTACCTGTTCCAGTTTGAATTCATCTTTCTTCAACATGGGAGACCAGAACTGCACACAGTATTCCAGATGAGGTCTCACCAGTGCCTTGTATAATGGTACTAATACCTCCTTATCTCTACTGGAAATACTTCGCCTAATGCGTCCCAAGACCACATTAGCTTTTTTCACAGCCATATCACATTGGCGGTTCATAGTCAATCTGTGATCAACCAATACTCTGAGATCCTTCTCCTTCTCTGTTACTTCCAAGTGATGCGTCCCCACCTTATAACAAAAATTCATGTTATTAATCCCTAAATGCATGACCTTCCACTTTTCCACTATTAAATTTCATCCTATTACTATTACTCCAGTTTACAAGGTCATCCAGATCTTCCTGTATGATATCCCAGTCCTTCTCTGTATTGGCAATACCTCCCAGCTTTGTATCATCTGCAAACTTTATTAGCACATTCCTGCTTTTTTTGCCAAGGTCAGTAATGAAAAGATTAAATAAGATTGGTCCCAAAACCAATCCCTGAGGAACTCCACTAGTTACCTCCTTCCAACCTGACAGTTCACCTTTCAGTGTGATCCGTTGTAGTCTCTCCTTTAACCAGTTCCTTATCCACCTTTCAATTTTCATATTGATCCCCATCTTTTCCAATTTAGCTAATAATTCCCCATGTGGAACCGTATCAAATGCCTTACTTAAACGAGGTAAATTAGATCCACTGCATTTCCTTTGTCTAAAAAATCTGCTACCTTCTCAAAGAAGGAGATCAGGTTGGTTTGACACGATCTACCTTTTGTCCCAATTACCAACATTTTGTCCCAATTAAACAGCTACAGAGTTAACTCCACCAGCAAGAGAGTCATTATTCCTGAAGTTTTCTGAGGAACAAACCCACACACAGGCCTCTGGGTCCACTTCCCTTAGCTTCTGTGTTATGCTAAATTATGTTATCTCCTGGCAGTCTGGGAACTGGGAAAGACAATTAAAAATAAATAAATAATGGAGACATTGACAGCAAAGTTAAAGAAATGGGATATGTCGCTGGTAACTGCATGCATGTTCAGTTTAATAATAATTAACACACACGGCAGCATGGGAAATTTCTGCAAAGAAACCAGCTTCCTCATGCTGATCATTGAGGATGCAGGCACAAATGCAATTTGCCTCCAATCTTCTTGACAGAGAGAGAGAGAGAGAGAGAGAGAGAGAGAACAGTTCATCTGGGGATCCAAAAGTGCTTTACAAAGATTAATTAACTTGTACAAACTCCTCTGTTATGCAGGTAAGCAGTATTGTCCTTGTTTTACAGCTTGGGAAACTGAGGCACAGAAAGGTTCAGTGGCTGGCTTAAGATCACACAATATGGCCATGCTAGAGCAGGGAATAGAATCCAGGCATCCTGATCATCATGTTCATGCTGTAACTATTAGATTGTGGTCCTACTATGTAATAAATATGTATATGTCATACAGATGCACCTACATTAGGCCTGTGCGATGGGGCGTCTGCCTTGCCCTGGCCCTGATAGGGTTAAAACCCAGCCTGGAAGGCTACAAGGAAACAGCCAGTTAGGGCAGTGGCTGTGGCCAATTAGGGCGGCAGTTGGACCAGCCAATCAGGGCCCAGCCAGCCCATATAAAAGGAAGCTGCAGGCCAGAGCAAGTCAGTCTGCTGCAGGGAACCCAAGGTAGCCGACCGGCTTCCTAGCGGGCTGCAGAACTAGCACAGTGAACAGGGCTGCTAGGACTTGCAGACCCAAGGCCCTGGGAAGAAGGTGAAGAAGCCAGGAGCAGGAGCTGAAAGTGCTGGGGCTGGGGCTCGGGCTCCAGGGAAGTGGCCCAGGGGATTGAGACCGACTGGTGGAGAAAGAAAGGAGGGGCAGCAGGAAGCTGTTGTTTACAGGGTCCCTGGGCTGGGATCCAGAGCAGTGGGTAGGCCTCCCCCCCCCCCCGCCCCGCTAGGCTGTGGACTGCCAAGCCGCTGCGAGGAGTGGCAAGACTTGCAGAAGGAGTCTCCCGGAAGGAGGGAACCCGGATTGTGACACTGCTGGAGGGCTGTGCCACAAAGCAGAGCTAGAGAGACTGGAACTGCAGTGGGTCTGCAGGTGGACACAAGGACGGGAGAGCTACCACCACCAGAGGGCACACCTGCTGAGCAGAGCTAATTCCCAAAATAGCCAGCAGGAGGGGACAGTGTGGTGAGTGAACCTGTGACAGCCTGACTGGGCACTGCATTGCTCCAGGTTTATGCTGGTATAACTAGTGATTTGGGTGTAAACCTGGAGTGACGCAGAAGTGAATCAGGTCCGTTGTTTCTTAAAAGTAGACCCTTTCCACAGAAGGAAGAGCTGGAGGATACCTACAGTATTAGATATTGGATGAACTCTCAACTATCTATTTCTACTGCTCAGAGTGTAACTAAATTATAAACAAAAGGGGTATTATTTGATTGGTTTAAAATATTTCACCAGGAACGCAGCTCATTTCCAAGTGTGTCATCCTGGGAGATTTGCAAACCAGACTGCGGCAATCAATCATTTTACAGGTCTAAAAGCTGCTGTGCAAGGCCACAACACACAGCACCTTCAAAGACTAGGATCACTAGGGATGGGCAAAGCCATTTTGAACAATAAAAACGAAGCCAAAAACTTAGCCTGATCCTGAACCTTTTGAATCTGAACCTTTTTGGGATCCAGGTAAACTCTTCCCCTTTTATTACATTTCATTGCGGCCTCTGAACTTCCCATTTCCATCTGGGAAAAAGAGAGAAAGCTGTTATAAGTGATGATAAGTATTGTGGTAGCACCTAGAACAAAATCAAAGATCAGGCATTGAACACAGATAACAAAAAGATGGTCCCCCTGCTCCAAAGAGCTTATAAGCCAAGCATAAGAGCAGAGACAACAGGTGGATGCAACAAACAGACCAAGGGGAGCACAACCTAACAGAGACGACAGTGGTTAGAGTAGTAAGCAGTGGCCACTGTGCCAAATACCATGAGGGATCCTGTTCCGGAATCCAATTAGACCAGCAATGCCTTGAGACGTCTCATGAGGAAGCCCTGCTATTCAGACCTAGGAAGATTGGCACTCCTGAGAAGAACCTAAAGATTTGGCCATTTTTCAGAACTAAAGCAGGTTCTCCGAGGTTCACGGCCTCTCATATGTCAGCCACTTCCCCTTTGCAGTACTGCTTTACTACAATTAGATGAGTTTAAACTAGAGCTGTGCACATGACCTGCTATTTTATTCATTGTATTATTCTAAGGTGACTAGCATTTACGGTCCTCGTCGTTTCATATCAGTGAGGGATTAACAGGGAACAGCCCATTAGAAGACTCAACATCTGCAAAAATGATAATTTTGAGATTTTGGTTTTATCTTCTCTTTGGATTGTAGGGTTGCCAGTTTTGTTTGGACGTATTCATGGGGGTTTCATCACGTGACATAATCTTTAATTAAAGATTAATCTTTAATTCCTGGAGACTGCAGGACAATCCTAGAGGGTTAGTAACCCTAACAGATTGTACTCTCAGTAATTCTTGGTATCACCCTACCGCTCACACCAGTAGCATTGTATAACTGCCACTTGGAGTTTGCTAGCTCCTGGAACTCCAGACTGAGCCTTTAGGGGGGTCCTACCCTTTGGACTACAGCACTAATGGCTACCAGTCCAGAGCCCTCTGGCACCACTTCCCACCTGGCTTGGAGTCAGGAATTGGGACAAAATGGACTAGAAACTCCTGCTCTGGCCAATAGGGAGGCTGCTGCATGGAGGTGATATGGTCGAGCAATTTGCTGCGCCAATGATGAGCCAGGGCTGCTCAGCCCCTTAGTGGGAGGGTCAACCTGATTCGGAGGAAAAGAGACTAGTTTAGTTTCAGTTCTGAGCTTTGGGTTTGGAGCTGAGGGCGAAACAGGATGGTTCAGGGAGTCTCTGGTTAACTCCGTCTCCCCACAAAGGGAGCCATTGAACTGCTCTAGAATCTAGTGCCTGGGTCAGGCAGCTGCAGCTCTGTATAGACCAGCATCCAGAGTGGCAGTGATCCAACCCAGTGCCAGCTACCACGAGCCAGCTGAGACCTCCATAGGACTCCAGACTAGGGAGCCAGGAGAGGACCTTTCCCACCTAAGACACAATGGGGAACATTTTTGATTTAACTGGCCAACATTCACAGTGCTGCAGCATTCATCTCTGGACTCACCCCCAGCCTACCATCTTCCAGGGAGGATGTTTCGGGGTGGGGAAGAGGTGTGAGTATTGGGAGGTGGGGAATTGGTTGATTTGTTGATGTTTCATACTTAGTATTCAACCCTAATTCTTTCCTTCCCCAGATCCTATTTTCCTGCTGCTGTAAAGTCACCCTTTGTTGTGTTATTTTGGGTGTGTCATTTCTTTGCTGGGGTTTAAAATTACAGGACACAGCAATGAGAGCCTGCTGTAAGTTCCAGCCAGCGACAGTCCATACTGCCCCCAGCCATCCAGAATCCACCTTCCCAAAATGAAGTCTGGCCTTCGGCCTCTGTAGCCACAGACTTCTCCGCTGTGCTTTGGAAGCAGAAGAGAACAGTGCCATGAGAAGGGGCACCTCCACAACAGCCCATCCCTGCCGGTCCGATTCCCAGCTCTGGGAAGAGCCATCTCCAGAGTGGAGATGAGGAAAGGGGTCCACTCTGGGATGGGAGGGGATGTGGCTGGGGCAAAGGCAGCAGCAAAATGAATTCCCTGCGCTCTTCCTGGGCCAGTGCAGGCGGGCTCCACTCACTCCACCGGGCTAGAGAAAAATGCTCAGTCTAGGGCACAGTCAGTAATAAACTAAAAAGTCTCTTTGGTTTTGAGATGTATTCATCTTTACTGGCCACCTGGAGGCCATAGATCAAAACAATCCCCTTTCTTGCTTGTATTTAAAACCTGCAATCTCTTTTGGCATCAACAAGTCCCATATTGTCGGAAGCCGAAAGCTGACAGCTGTTTGACCTTGGTTCATCCAGTATACGTGGCTTCCATAAGCTAATGCATTTTACTGGTCTGAGTCCGAGATTGTAAGACCATGCTGCAGCCTAAGCCATAGAGACCCTGAGATTTTAAAAAAAGGAGGACTTGTGACCCCCTAGAGACTAACACATTTATTTGAGCATAAGCTTTCGTGAGGTAAAACTTTCGTAAAGCTTATGCTCGAATAAATGTGTTAGTCTCTAAGGTGCCACAAGTACTCCTTTTCTTTTTGCGAATACAGACTAACATGGCTGCTACTCTGAAACCTGAGATTTTAAAGTCACGTGGGGAGACATTTAAAAAAATGGTGTACGTGACAATTTGTCCGGAGGCCTGTGATCCCTGCTTATATCCTTTTCACGGGCATGGTCCAAACCCTATTGAAATCAATGGGCACCTTTACATTGATTGCAGTAGCTTTGGGATTGGGCCCTAGCTGAAAAATGTATATTTATTTGCACGGGGGGGGGGGGGGTAGTTAAAAAATATCGGGGTCCAGGAGGGAGTTGCATCACAAAAAATGTGTAGGCTCCCAAATATACTGAAAAAGCCAAGAAAGATGACATGTTTGCAGATTATTTATTAACAATAGGACATGAGCTATTTTAGGAGCATATATTTAGCCACCATTAACGAGAGTAATTTACTCTCCAGAGTGCCCTTTCAGGAAACAGTAGGAGCTAAGTAAACCCCATATATCACTTAGAGGCAGGAACCATTCTCATTGTTTTCTTTCCTAAAAATATTTCCTTCCTCAGAACTTTGTCACTACATGGCCAATATGGAAGCAAAGTAACAGATCTGACTGCTAATTTAAAAAAAAAAAATCTAACTTTGGGAGCTGTGCCAAACTGGTGACATTCATCAGTCACCTAATTAGGAGAAACTGTTTGCCATCTTGTCCAATTGAAAAATAGAAAGGAGACACTCCACATCTGTGCTAGTGAATAAGGGACGTCACTGAAATGAGATCGAGGGGTAAAAAAATCAAGCATCCATTTGTGCCTCGTGCTTGCATTTTACAAATGGCTCCTTCTGTATCTCTCTTTGGTTCCTCAGCTCCCGTTTCTCACACCAAGCAGGCAGCAAACACTAAGTAATATATGCGAAGATTTGCAAGAAGCCAGAATAATATTTTAATTATAGTTTATTATTATTATTATTATTATTGTGTCTCATATTTGCTATAGCCAAAGAGCAAGCGTATGCTTCAATGGCTTGTTCCAGATGAAAGGAAAACAGCATGAGAAAGAACAAAAATAAAGTCTCAGGAAAAGCGATCACCGTGTTTGTGCATGGGTGAGCATGTGTGTATATGCACATATATTCTGTAACAGGCAGTATCTGAATTGGAAACAAAATAGCCCGTGCCTCCAGCAAAGGTTGAACCCCTGGGAATGTCAAGGTGCGATAATAGGCAAACAATGCATACACCAGGGTATGCATTTATTTTTTACATGTTATTTTATTCTAAATGAAGTTTGCCCCCACCCAACTAAAACCAACTAAAATTTTTTGTGTGTGCAGAACTAACATGATCGCATTGTTCCTCTGCCTGTGTGTTCTACCCCTTTCCCCTGCCTGTGTCTATCTTGAGATTGTAAACTGAGGTAGGGAGTGCCTACTGTTCTGTGTTGGTACAGTGCTCAGCACAACAGGGCAATGATATTGGTTGGTCCTTAGGTACTACTGTAATAAACATGATTAATAATGATGCATCTAGGGTGGAATTTTCCCCTGTGCAGAGGCCCTGCACATGACCTGTGAATCACCTGAATCCTCAAAATAGGACTTAATCTGGATTTAAGTAGTGCATAGGCCTTGTGCGCTACAGGAGTTAATTTCATCCAGATAAAACAGGGCTAGGTTATTATATAAATGAAAATAATTATTACCTCCAACCTTCTAGTCATGAGGCAGAGTCCATTTCACTGCTCCCCTCCTCTTCCCTCTGGATACCCTCCCTATTTAGACCAGAGACGTATGTACACTTTAAACTTATATGGGCTAAGGATGTGCAGAATTATATTGTGAAACTCAAGGTCATTTGGAATGGTAAGACTGTAAAGGAAGCCCATCTATCAATTCCTTTTTATCTTCTATAACTTACCAGCAGATTGATTTTATTTCTACATTTGTCAGGAGATTAAAACAATGACTGCTTGGGCTGAGGTTTGATAACATGGAAATGTGCACGCCACCTTCACTGCTGCACTCCAAAAAGCACAGCTATTAGTCCTGGAACTGCAGGGAAATGTAATGGAGACGTACAAACCCCGAAGAAAAGCAGGGCGTATGAATCAACAGCACGTGGAAGTAGATGATATAAAACTAATGGAATCTGCACAGGAATGGCATTGCTGCAGTGTTACAAATGATTCCCGAAACAACATAAACCACCAAACTGTTACTAACGGGTCTTCTGCTAACTTTGTCTCTCTCCAGTCCCTCGAGCCTTAGTTTCATTTCCATTTTTCAGATTCTGGTTTTCCCCACTACTCCTGTGCTTCTCAGCGTGGTCTGAGTGAGTCTGAATCAACACGCTCTCCACTGCAGCTTTCAGCCACGGTAGCTGGGGAGAAGCACTCTTGCAAGGGGAAGAATAAAACTTTTTTTATTTGCAGTATCACATGACTGCACACATGAAGACTCCTCTGCTAGGGCCTGATACTTTAGCCTCCTGCACGGGGCTGACTGTCTGTTAAGAGGCGCTGAGCATCCTGCATTCCCATTGACTTCAAATCCGCTGTCTCCCTCCCTTCAACCCAGGGCTTCCTAGCAGCAGCCAGCAGGGTTCCCCCCAAGTGGCTGCCCTGGGAACCTCCCTTCTAATCCCCACCATGGAGGGGAGGGGACAAGAGCAAAAAATTAGCATAGCCTGGGTCTGAATTAACTGTTCAAGGGAAGCTCTACTGGGAATGGGGAAGGAGAATCTTCATCCAACCCTCAGCTTGGCCTCTTCCGTTTCTCCCATCCCTGACCATCCTAGATCCCCGCACCACCTCATTAATTGACTTGGAGTGAGATGCAGAGCAGACACAGAGTCCCAGCAGAACCAAAAAGAAAGACAGGCTAAGATTTTAATTTACATGAAGATTTATTGGTGCCAGCTCAGATTATAAGAACACACAACACTTACATAGCACTGTCCTTCTTCAAAGCACCGCACTAACCTTAGCTAAGTGCTACAGTAAGATAATGAGTGTTTCCCATAGACTAAGGATTACAGGGGTCACACTACAAGGATCTGCCCCCTGTGAGCAAGTTCAGGTTCAAAAATCTCAAAAAACAATGGCTTTGGGCAACCGTTTCAAACCCCAAAAACCAGAATTTTTCATGTTGAAATCAAACTTTGACCATTTGGAAACTTTGTTTTCAAAATTGTAAGTAAAAGATTTTGTCAAAACTGACCTTTTCCTGGGGACAACTTCAGTTTAAATTAATCATTTTCTGACCTAAAAATACCCATTTAGTTGGAAAATTCCCTCCAAACTCTACTTTTCACCCTGAGTAATTCCATTGAAATGAGCCACCAACCATGCCCAGTAGTCAGAGGTCCAGATTGTAGGTTGCATTGTAGCTGCTTTGTCCTGCACCATGGTGCAAAGCTGCTTTAGAGTCAGTGCAGCCAGCCATAGGAGATCAACCCATTGCAGGGCTGCAGCTGCTGAATCAGCCCCTTGAGGTTTCAGGCTGTGCCAACATATTTTAGGGGCCTGACTTGGTGCAATACAACGGTGGCTTTACAAGCTACCATTGTACATGCCCCACCACCACTCCTGAGTTGCACTGTGTACTCCTTGGTTGTAGCCAATGATCTGGGGGAAGTGTTTGCAGGACTGGTCCTTCTGCTAGCTATTGATGGGGTCTTCTTAGCAGTTAGAGATTATTCAATGTAGATTTACTTTCAGTATTTGACTTGCTTGATCAGTCCCATTTTTAATGCAATTAAGGAGCAGAGGTTTGACAGGTTAAACTATCAGGGAGCCTGTGAGCCAAAGGGAATTTGCATATCTTATAAAATAATACGTCAGGCAAGGTCAAATAACTGAACTGACCTGAACCTTTACTCAAACCTCTACATTTTTTTTTAATAGTAAAGGTCATTTTTTGTTCTATTTGGTCATCGATATTGTCCTTTCCAAGTTGGGACTTTGCATTTCCTGCTGTGGCCAGAACCACAAGTCCTGGAGTACCAGGGAAGATGCGGCTCTTGAGGTATTCAGTCAGACCCAGAAAATACTGGAAATCTCCTCGAAGAAAGCCTAATCTTGTGACATTTCCAGCCTCCTTTCTCAACCAAACAGACTGGAGAGAAGCAGCTGAACTGATCCCTGATGGTTATCGAAGATGGAGATTTGGAAGTTCATCCAGCACATCACTACTTTATGGCAGGAAGATACTAGGTAACCCAGTTTTCCCTAACTAATTCTAGCTCCATCCATGATTCTGTTGAGGAGATTTAACTCTTCGCAGAGGCTGTAACAGAGACACTATTAAATAATGCAGGCTCGACAACGCAGACTTAATAAAACACATGTGTCATGTTGTGTTTGGATTGATTTTCTTACTCGAGGGCCACGTTAGCGAGCAAATCAAAAGTGCTTTGTGTGGGCTCTTTCAACAGGATGTTGCCATTGCCTGGGCTTCATTCAGAAACAGATTGATGGGACAAGGTTTGTGTTGGGTCAGTATCTAATGGCCTTCTCTCAGCGGCCTGAATATTCATGAGTGCCATGGTGTTTCATGGTTTTTTGATTGATGAGGCCGATGGAGGAAATGTCACAGCTGCAATCCCAGACTCGTTTCTTGACAAAAGTTTGCCTAGAAAAGGGCAGTTCCCTTTCATAAATGGAGATGGGCTTATTTTGGGGCCGGGTCCATCCTTTCCGAATGGCAGGGTGGAGCGAGGATGACAACACCAGAAGTCACTTAGTTGATGGAGGTTTGTACTTTAACAATTATGTCTTCCCACTTATCTTGCATTTTTCATCTGAGGGTCTCAAAGCATATTTGCACCCACTAAAAAATTAAACCGGTTATGTATAATGCCCATTTTTATAGCCGTTTTTAAAAAGACTTTACTAGGTCACTAAGTAAGTCTGTAACATGCATGGGAATAGAAGCCAGGAGTCCCAACTCCCAGCCATCTGCTCTAATCACTAGGTAATGCTTCCTCCCATTTAGCTTGGCTGTTAATTTTCACTCATTTGATTCTCATATAGTTCCTGCAGCATAATACGAGTTGGAAGGATAATTTTTTGACTAAAGCCCTGTTTAGGAATCAGGAGATCTGTTTTGGATTTCTTGTGTGAGCTTCAGGAAGGCATTTAATATCTCTGTGTCTCAGTTTCCCGTGAAATTGGAATAATAGATAAAGCACTTTGAAATCATTTGATGGAAGGATCTTACTGTGACAAAACATTTTTTTCCATATTAACAATGCAACTCCCTTTTTTCTTCTCAAGATTTTCTTATGAGAACCCCCTTTGGGCTTTGGGGACATTAAAGGTGCAGTTCCATATGAGGTCCTATAGCAAGGAGTAACTAGAACTGGCCTGGGATGTGCTGAGTTGTTCTGAATAAAGAATGTCCAAAAATTCCAGTAATTGGGTTGGGAAAGGCAGTGAAAGTTCCCTTAAAATTAATTACCCTCCACGTAGTACTGATGGACTGTAACAAGCTGAAATCCATTTTTACTGAATAGCTCTTCTCAATGACAACATAAGGGCCTGATCTTAAATGGTATTTAGGCACCTGACTCCTACTGAAATCCATGGGAGGTAGGCACCTAAAATATCTTTAAACATCTGGCCCAAAAGGCCTGATTCTCCATTGCCTTGCATGTTGTATTGCCATTTGCATTGGAGCAAACTGGGTATCAAAAGCCACCGGCAATATGACTGAGTGGAGACTTCCAGTGCGATAGCAATCTGCACCCACTTTGCGTAGGAGTACACAGCTGCACAAGGAACACAGCAGCAAGGTAGCAGGCCCACAGTGTGATCCGGGTGCCTCCTAATTCTTGGTTTAAGGTCCGTGGGAATCTGGATGTGCAGCACCTTACAAAAGGTGCTCGGCATTTTACAGATCTGGCCCGGAGATGCCACGTGGTGGGGAGTGCGGGGGGCCTCGTCCAACCAGTGTCTAACGGTTTGTTTTTCAGAGGTCCTAAATTCTGGCCACTCCCCTTGAGTAGCAGGTGCGTCGCACTTGTGAAAATCAGAGCCCTAGGCCAGCATGCTGTGACATATCCCCTCACAGCTAGACAGCCACATTGCTCGCTATCTGATGCAATGTGATAAAAGACCTGAGGTGACACCCAGCAACACAGATGGTGTCAGTGGGCCTTGTCACCGAACATACAAATAAAATACCATCTTCTTTTCCTCTTTCCGGGTCTTACTCACAGCTACATTCGCTCCAAAATCACTTAAATAAACAAAGGAGTAATGACTAAAATGAAATCAATGTTTAATGCTATTAATTATACTGGTGACATTATGTAATTGGAAAACGCAAATGGCTGAAGACAGAGGGAGGACTTATGATGTGTTCTGGTGATCCCACATTGAATTTTTAAATGATGGATCAATTATGTATGTAACTGCAGAAAATTTAAATAGGTTTCTATGGTGTTGCATTTTCCCAGCTGAGGTCCAAATTACTTAGGAGATTTTGATCAGTTTCATGCCATATATTTTGTCATTGAAATAAGCAGTAAGGAGCTCTCTAGTTCCAGGGCCATTCGTATTCTCTGAGCATCAGAGCAGATTAACAAGTGAAGAACTCAGCAGGTTTGGATTAGGACTCCATTCACAAACCACAATAATTAACAGCCAAAAAATGTGATTTGCGGCATGATATGGTCACAGTAGCTGCCCAAGAAACTGTAAAAACCAAAGGCCCAGACGAAAGAGCAAACAAGATGAAAATGATAAGGAATCGGGGGTCCTGAGCTCTGACAATGATATACTTATGTATCGCTGGTATAAATTGTCCACAGTGGGTGAATTTTTTAAATGGGAGTGCTGAGGAAAGGATCTGTGATGGACACCTTACCCTGACTGAATCCAGGAGGACTCAGAGCATGTACTCTGTAAGCTTCACCACATTGATGCACATACTTTCTATCCCTCACACCAATTTTCCTGGTGCATCTGAATCATGATTTCTACCCACTCTAAACTTGGATCTAGGCCAAGCAGAGCATCCCCATTATTCCTGATCCTGTCATGGTTCTTTGATTAGTATGTCATTTTTTCAGTACACAAAAGTGAGGAACATATAGAAGATGAAGTCCCTGCCCCAAAGAGTTTACTAGACCATACGTTGGGTCATGTGGGTAAGTCTAAGTTTAATCTTAAAGCTGGTGATAATACTGTGCAATGGGTTTTGACATCTTTAGGTGGAAAAATGCTATAAAAGGGCTAACACCAAAGAGTTCAGCCTCTAACCACCTTTGTGAAGTTGGCTTATTCCCATTTTGGAGATGGAGAAAATGAAGCACCGAGCGCCCTACCCAAGGTCATGCTGGAAGTCCATGGTAGAGTTGAGAACATAACTCAGATCTCTTGACTGTCAGTCATGCTTTGTTAGTTTTAGCCACAAGACCATCCTTGCCAACTGACAAATCAGGCTGGGCAGAATTCTATTTTTTTAAAATAATTTTGACTGACAATATTGATGTTTATTTGTAAGTGCACAGAAGGAAAAAGTAGCAAACAATACTTTCACCACTATATTTTTTAAAATTTATATGGACCTCTTTTTGCTAGCAACCCAGCATGCCCATACCTTATTACACTGTGTGGGGATTTGCAGGGAAGGGTTAAAGGGGTTCCCTATCTTGTGGTTTTCTATCATGTTAGATCACGATTTCTGCAGAGGACAGCTTGCTTACTTACCAGATCAGTAGTCGGGGGTCACCAGTGTGGATGGATGTTTGGCTGCATGTGTGTATTTTCCCTGTGTGCTGTCCCAGCTCTGCGCAGACAGTTGGCACAGCCAACATGAAGTGAACTGCCCAATGACCACAAGATTCGTTAAGGTACAAAGGCACCCAGCCAGGTTTATTGTTGACGAAGCATGGTAATAGCACCTGCAGACTTTATGAAGATACTAAGACATGTATGCCCATGACAATGGACGCAGCTCCGTTAGTGGCAGGACTTTTCACTGCTCCCTAGGCTGGCCAAAGATACTCCCTCTGAGATACGTTTATGTCCTGATATAAACAAGTTACATACTATCATCCTGACCTTCTCTTTTAGGTGGGGTCCGTGTACTTTTGTTATCCTTGGGGAATGTTTTGTACCATCCTTGATATTGGGATGTTTTGGTACCACTTGATATCGGGATGTGTTCGTGTGACTACTTTGTGCCTAGCACTTCTTAGGAATGTGTATTTCTGCAATATCAACCCTGTTCTTCCCAGATTCTGTGAGCAGGTCCTGCCTCAGACCAGGCCTCTCATACAAGGGCTTATGTCTCGGACCCTCTTCCTACTCCAGCACTTTTTTTAGATTTTTATCAATTTAAGTTTTCACAGTTGCACAAAACTGGGCAGAGGTCTACGTTCAGTGTCACAATATACAAAGTAAAGATCCTTAAATCAAACTCTAAGATGTTCCCAAGCAGCATTTTCCCTATTTTGCTTGTCTGTCCGTGTCAGTTATTATCGATGGAAATATTTTTTGTTGATTCATGTGTGCATGGTGAAATCAACATTTACCAATCTTTACTGATAAAAAGCTAATCCTTCCAAGCCTACATATAACATTGTAGCAGCTCTCTAACTTTCATGTAACTTCAGAGTTGATCTCATTAGCTATTCATTTTTCATAATTTCTAAGTTTCAGTTTATCATTTCTGGAATTCATTGTCTACACACTAGACCTGCTCCAGGAATTCATGAAGAGATACAAAGACTTAGGCTCATCATTAGCATGTATTTTCTTTTTTTCCTCTTTGGTTTTCATACGTTACTAATCCTTCTCTCTCACAAAGCCCCTCCACAATGCATGTAAATTACAGCTGAAGTCATTCCGAGATCGAAAGTTTAATAACCTCAGGAAAACACTTAAGCACACGCTTACCTTTAACCATGTGCTTTAGTCCCATTAAATCAGTGGGGTCTAAGCACCTTTCCTGGCACTTGCACACATATGCAATCGTTGTCTGTGGCCTGCTGAGCTGGTGAGAGCTGAACAAGTGCAGATTGGAAAGGATGCAAAATAGTAATTTGCTTTGCACGTTTTTGTTTGCTTTTACAAATTAAAAAAAAAAATCTTACTATCTATGAGTATAATGAATATAATGCAGGTTTTTGTATCTGTTGTGCTGCCAAATGTTACAATAAATAAAAATCTGGCAATGAAAGAGCACAGATTAACCACTGTGCACGGCCATTTCCTACAATATTTACTATTGTCACATTGGTCTATCCTACTTCAACATTACAGGGATTGATCCTTTCTTTCCCCTCCACTGATCTTGAACAAGTTGCCATAGCAATTTCACCCTAATGCAAGTTCTCTAGTCAGAGTCTGTAGGATTATTGATTCAAAATATTACCAAAATAGATACATTCAATTAATACAAACAATTAAAAAGACAGATACAGCTTTTCTAATACTGAGAATATACCAGTGAAAACTGAATAAATAAACTCTAATGGAATCAAATGAAACAACAAAGAGGAAAGCAGGTATGATATTTGGCATGGAGGGAACAGTAGCAACATGTGTAATGAAGCAAAGGAGACAAAGGAGGAAATGCATAAAGAAAGCTGGAAATACAGGAAGAAATATAGTTGTAACTGTTGGGTCATGAAAGACCCTGACGAGGAAAGGAACATAAAAAATCCTTATGTCAATGTGGAAGAAACACCAGAGAAGAAAATAGAAGCTACAAGAAGATCAGAACAACTCATCATAGGGTGATAAGAGATGGTCTCCTGAAGGACAATGATGGGACCACAATTACTTCAGTGAAAAAAAGAAAAGATTTATCAGTGCTTCTATAAGAAAGGGTCTGAAATTGCATGACTAGAATTATAATCATCCATGGAGTCAAAGGCAGGGAACCATAGGGCAGATTAACATAAACCCTGTAGAGACTGAGTCAGCAGAAGATAAAGGAAGAGAGAACGTCTAGTGAAGAAAGTGTCTGCCACAGATGGACCCAGCCCATTTGAGAAATTTAGATGTTTCCTATGCCCTGCACCCTTCCCTCTCCCAAAGATTATGTAAATCCAGTGCTATAACCCTAAATATGCCCCCAATTCTGCAACTGCACAGCAAACCCTGCTGAAATAACGGGATTCACAAGGCATCTGCCAACATGTATGCAGTTGAAGGATCAGGGTCTATATTTGTATGGGAGGCAACAAGGCTCTTCAGCTTAACTTCTGTACCCAGAAAGATAATGAAGCAAATAATTAAGCAATCAATTTGAAAACATCTAGAAGATAATAGGGTGGTAAGTAACAGTCAGCATGGGTTTGTCAAGAACAAATCATGTCAAAGCAACCTGATAGCTTTCTTGAACAAGCCTTGTAGATAGGGGGGAAGCAGTAGATGTGATATAGCTAGACTTTAGTAAAGCTTTTGATACTGACTCACATGACCTTCTCATAAACAAACTAGGGAAATGCAACCTAGATGGAGCTACTATAAGGTAGGTGTAAAACTGGTTGGAAAACCACTCCCAGAGAGTAGTTGTCAGTGGTTCACAGTCATACTGGAAGGGCATAACAAGTGGGGTCCCGCAGGGATCAGTTCTGGGTCCGGTTCTGTTCAATATCTTCATCAATGATTTAGATAATGGCATAGTACACTTATAAAGTTTGTGGACGATACCAAGTTGGCAGGGGTTGCAAGTGCTTTGGAGGATAGGATTAAAATTCAAAATGATCTGGACAAACTGGAGAAATGGTGAGAAGAATGAAATTCAATAAGGACAAATGCAAAGTACTTCACTTAGGAAGGAACAATCAGTTGCACACATATGAAATGGGAAATGACTGCCTAGGAAGGAGTACTGTGGAAAGGGATCTGGGGGTCATAATGGACCACAAGCTAAATATGAGTCGACAGTGTAATGCTGATGCAAAAAAAGTAAACATCATTCTGGGATGTATTAGCAGGAGAAGTATTTGTCATGTATTACACAAGAAGTAATTATTCCGCTCTACTTCACGCTGATTACGCCTCAACTGGAGTATTGTGTCCAGTTCTGGGGGCCACTTTTCAGGAAAGTTGTGGACAAACTGGAGAAAGTCCAGATGAGCACCAAAAATGATTAAAGGTCTAGAAAACATGACCTATGAGGGAAGATTGAAATAATTGGATTTGTTTAGTCTGGAAAAGAGAAGACTGAGAGGGGACATGGTAACAGTTTTCAAGTACAAAAAAGGTTGTTACAAGGAGGAAGGAGAAGAATTGTTCTTCTTAACCCTTGAGGATAGGACAAGAAGCAATGGGCTTAAATTGCAGCAATGGAGGTTTAGATTAAACATTAGGAAAAAATTCCTGTCAGGGTGGTTAAGCATTGGAATAAATTGCCTAAGAAGGTTGTGAAATCTCCACCATTGGAGATTTTTAAGAACAGCTTAGCCAAACGCCTGTCAGGAATGGTCTAGATAATATTTAGTCCTGCCATGAGTGCAGGGGAGTGGACCAGATGACCTCTCAAGGTCCCTTCCAGTCCTTTGATTCTATGGTGATAGTGGGCCAGACCTGACCTTAAATATGAGGTGGTGTGCAATGAAACAGGAAACAGAGGGATGGTGCTGGGGTTGGAGGTTGAGACACCACTGAGAAGGCAGTAGGCAAAGAAGAATTTTAAAAGGTGCCAAACCCTGGATCAGAACCTTGTGGATACCAGATATCCATAAAAGTTACAATATTGACAGACTTTCTGGTACATCTGCAGATCTCTGTGATATTTTTTTTAAAAAGGGGATGCAGTGAGGTTTGAGGTCTATTTGGGGGATTATTAAAGAGACATCTCTTTGTTCTCTCTGGTATGGTAAACCTCAAAGATAACAGAGAATGAGAGAGACAGAGCAAAGTGAAAGCAAAAGGAAGAGTGACTGAAAGGAAGGTTTATTGTAGCCGTCTGGAGAGACTGTGCTTTCATTTCCCCAACTGAAGGATGTCTGGGTATCAGGGCTTTTATTTTTTTGTTATCAGGCTCCATCTCTATGAATTGCAGACTATTGTTTGCCTGCCTTCAGCACAAAGCAAATATCTCAGTACAACAGGAAAACTGTATCACACTGTATTCTCTGTGCACCGAATTTTCATTTCATATATTATTCACATCACAGCTTGCTGCAGTGGTTCCAAGAAGATATGAGAAGAACCTTGCCCTACACTCATGAACGGGGAAAACAAAATATGATTTCCCATAGAGGCAGTCAAGAAAGTGGAAAGTCAAAGACCCTTGTCCTTCCTCTACCCCCAAACACACACACACAGAATGTGTTGTCCTAGTACAGTAAAATCCAGGAGGTAATTGCAACTGAGAAGATAATTCACCCAATAATGACCTTAAAAAATATCAAACACAGACCAGCATTTGGAAATCTAGCTGCTGTCTATGGCATTCCCAGGCATAGAGTAATTACAACCTGTAATAAAATTTCTCTTTAAAGTATAATCATTCTTTAAGTACTAATTATTAGACAAGGGATGGGCATATTTTCGTAAGACTCAGGACAGGAACTAAAACATGAGAACACTACGCTCCATTTGGATGATGAGTCATGCAATAAAATTATTACTTCATCGCTAAGCGATGTCCTGATAGGAATCTGTGATCTGATGTCACTCGCTAATAAGTATCAGCAATGATCATGCCATTATTGTTGGTGGGGCTAACTCTGCAGTAATGGCTCTCCCTCCACCCCCCATCAATTCTCTCAGTCCATCTCTCCTCACTTTAAAAAAACATGAACACAAATATTGTAAATATCACTTAAAATATTATATATTTGTATTGTGGTGGTGCCTATAAGTCCCAACTGAAATCCAAGCCTCATGGTGTAGGGCACTGTTTATATACCTTGCAAGGGCTGTTGCAAAGAGCTTTCAGTTTACAGGGACAAGACAGCAAAAAGGAAGTCGTGGGTGTCATGCACACTTAGATAATTATATGATTAATAATAAAATCCCCTAAAAGTCAAGTGAAAACAACAAAAATAGGCGTAAGCGAGGACAGTTGCATGACCAGCATGGGTGGGTAGTGACAACCATCAAAAAATAACATTACCACAATCAAGAGCTCTATTGTGCTAAGCATTGTACCAAATAGCGAGCGACATTTCCTGCCGCACAAAGCTTACAATCGACCTAGGCAAGAGAGAGAGAAAGGGTGGGAAAGGGAAGCCGTGGCACAGACAGGTCACTGGCAGAGCTAGGAATATAGCACAGGTATCCTGGCTCCCAGTGCAGGGTTCTTTCCACTGGGTCCTACAGCTTCCCACAGGTTACCTAGGGAGGTGGTGGAATCTCCTTTCTTAGAGGTTTTTTTAAGGTCAGGCTTGACAGAGCCTTAGCTGGGATGATTAAGTTGGGGATTGGTCCTGCTTTGAGCATGGGGTTGGACTAGAGGACCTCCTGAGGTCCCTTCAAACCCTGATATTCTAAGATTCTGCCATACAGAATCATAGAATAAGTACAGTAAGTAGGGAGCCTTAATTAAGCACTGGTGACAAGATGAGTATCATCCATCTTGCCGTTGATTTGCAAGCAGTGAATACTGCAGCCCTTGATTCGGCGAAGGCAGAACCCAGGAAGTGCTAGGTCCCACACGTAGTACTAGGCATTAGAACCTGTTTTACCGAGAGGGGGAATGTTGGCCAGGACAACGGGGTTCGCTCATCTTGCTTTCTTCCTGAAGTTCATTAACTGACATCTGGAGATATAGGCTGGAGCAAGGTCCATGTAATGTCTCACCTGAACAGCTGCAGCACCTCTGACAATGCAGCACCTCCACCCACCTAGTGTTGCAGTACAACATCAGCACTGAGGGTAAGCTAAACTCAGGCACAGGGTATTTGAACACTCTGGTCTGGACGTGAGAGCACAACCAAACAAGCTGATACTGAGCAGGGCCCATAGCAGAGCTGGCTAGCTTAACTCTCAGAAGTACGAAGTGGGAGGGGGAAAATCCCCCTGGGCCTAGTTATCAGAAAATAGGCTCCTTTCCAACGTTTGAGAACAAGGCCTCCGATGTTGTATTTTAGGCAATTCATGTAATTTTCATTAAAAGGAAATAGAAGGCCTCTAATGAGGCTGCTGATGAAAACGAATGACCAATTTTCCACCAAATAGAACACATCCCATCAGACATAAATTTTTTATTATCTCACCAGTGACAGATTGCTTCACTGTACGGGACTTAGTGCTATTAAAAATAGGAACGTGGCATTAAAGTTTGCAAACTGATAAACATAATTGCTATTCATTTGATCTTGATTGCTTTAGCAGGAGCTCCAGAGTAAGTCTGTCTGCCCCTGCAATTTCTACAGATTTTCTGCCGTGCTTGGAATTTCATGGACCCAATATTTCAGCCTAGTCTTCTCCTTTCTGCCACTAGCCAGGTTCCTTTGCTTGGAAGGGTGAAAGCTTCAGCAATCAGCTCTGAATTAACCCACTACATGAAGGGCTGTTCTCATTCAGAAAGTACAGACATTAGTATACATCAAGTTCCTATTTGATTAATTGGGTAAATTTCTTACCTAGCGAGCTTACATTTAACAGAGTGGATTTGCTGAGTCTTAATACCATGCCACTCTCAGCCACTTGTAAGGCTCACAAGTCACATAGATCTCATGGTCATCTCCATCATAAGGGATAAAATTCCGAGTTTTTTACTGTATTACTTGAGCTAAACGATAATTCCCATTTTTCAATATGAGGGTTTATCTTACATGTAGACCCGCCTTTAGAGGACAATATGATCATATAGGGCAAATGATAGTGAAGTACACAGTACATCATACACTTGCAATGGGCCCTCCTCAGGAGTATCCCAGAATCCTCTTGGCATTTAGGAAGGCTAATAAATAGTGACTGTACAGATAGGACTCGTGTTACTATTATGCAAATGAGATGATATAATGCTAGTGTAGGAGTGACTCTGAGCATGCTCAGCGTGAATGCTCTCTTTCCAGAAGATTGAGCAGGCTCAAGCTGGGTTGGCTGCTCATGTGGTTAATGAAAGTTCTGCACCTTCTCCCCTGACAAACCTATCTATCTCCTGAGCGCTTATTAGGCATTACGACAGGTTTCAGAGTAACAGCCGTGTTAGTCTGTATTCGCAAAAAGAAAAGGAGTACTTGTGGCACCTTAGAGACTAACCAATTTATTTGAGCATGAGCTTTCGTGAGCTACAGCTCACTTCATCGGATGCATACCGTGGAAACTGCAGCAGACTTTATATACACACAGAGAACATGAAACAATACCTCCTCCCACCCCACTGTCCTGCTGGTAATAGCTTATCTAAAGTGATCATCAAGTTGGGCCATTTCCAGCACAAATCCAGGTTTTCTCACCCTCCACCCCCCCACACACAAACTCACTCTCCTGCTGGTAATAGCCCATCCAAAGTGACAACTCTCTACACAATGTGCATGATAATCAAGTTGGGCCATTTCCTGCACAAATCCAGGTTCTCTCACCCCCCCCCATACACACACAAACTCACTATCCTGCTGGTAATAGCTCATCCAAAGTGACCATTCTCCCTACAATGTGCATGATAATCAAGGTGGGCCATTTCCAGCACAAATCCAGGTTTTCTCACCCCCCCCCACCCCCATACACACACAAACTCACTCTCCTGCTGGTAATAGCTCATCCAAAGTGACCACTCTCCCCGCAGTACTCCCCAGAGCCCAAGGATTCAGAGCAGTTCCCTTGGAGGGTCCAACCCTCTGGTAGAACCCCATTAATGTTAATATTGACTGTAGTCTTGGTTGATAATGGAAAATGTCTGCCACCAAAAGAGTAGAGGAGTCATGACCAGAGCTGCAAAACAGAGTCTGGTGGTCAGCTGGAGGAGCCATTATTCTCTTATGAGCATAGGTTTGATAGCACTGTTATAATTTGAAAATTTCCAGCAGGGTCCACTTAAACATCTTCTTGAGATTCAATTAAATCAGCTCCTCCAGGTGACTCCAAAAAAAGGCCAGTTTGAAGAAATTGATGCAGAAAGGTGTTACATCCAAATACTCCCCATAACCTTTTTCCGAGTTCACAGCTTTCCATCATGCATATTTCTCTAAGATAAAAATGGAAACAGAGTATAATCAATACTTATGTGTAGGACATCACACAAATATCATTAGTAAGTTCAGTTCCTTTTTCACTGCTGCACACGCAGCTATTTCAACATAGAACAGTGGTCGTCACCAAGCGTTGTCTGCAGGGTTCCGTTCCCTGGAATTTTTACTCCCCTGATAATTAAATACCTCTCCATACTCAAATGCGTCCTGATGCAAGAGATATACAAACATTGTGAAGAGGTTATGGGTTGGAACTCCCAGCTGTAATGGGAAGCTGATGCTCCCACAGCTGCTCAGAGGCCTGATGTCCAGGTTTTTATTTCTTGCTAGCTTTTGGACCCATGTTTTAGATGTCGTCGAGTCAAGCAATCACGATACTTGGAATTCAAGGTGAGGATTGGAGAGATGCCCTGGCAGGGTCCCATCAGCAGGCCTAATGAGAAAAGTTGTCAGTGGCAATGCTGCGTAGATCAGCTTCCAGACAGAGGACATGGGGAGGTTGGCTTATGTCCTTGAACAGCTGATCTTAATCACACTCGATCAAAGGAATCAGCAAGGCCATCATGTGACATTTTAATTATATTTTCTTTGTACAACCATCGTAATGAATGGTTTCATAAGCTAATTAATTTCTCATCACTGGAGCAGTCAGCTTATCAAGCCTACCTTACACTAAGTTCAGATTCATGTGACCGATGCTATTAATATCTGATTATTTTAGCTCTCACTAAGCTCCAGGAGCTGAGACCTTGAAGATCTGAAGCACAGTGGTATGCAAATATTTAAATGATGGTCATAATACTCTCCGAGCCTCCACATTAACCTATTTGATGCTAGTCCTTCAGCAAACCTGCTGTCATGGGTCATTTAGCAGTGAATTCAACAGCAAGTTAGGCATGTGCAGATACCCAGTACATTCAGCAACATAGCAGGGGTATTTTACCTAGAACACTCAAGCAGAAGTGAAGTGGCTACTGTCTACAGCGTGGCAAAGACAATATTTAGCCTTTAATGTTACATCTGGAGAAGCTTGCAGTGCCAATGTCCATGCTGTACCCATTCAGTGTAAAAGGGCTTTTAATAACCATTCTTCATTATTATTATAAATTTATTTTCAGATGTCGTTACTAGCCTTTCACATTCCTTCCAACTTCATTTATTTGTGGGATTCTGAGGTTCTCACAGCTCTGTCATTCTCCTGGAGACAAGTAATAAAGTGCTTATTTGTTTCCAGGTGGAAACAACCATTATTGCCTACATGGTAGCTAGCTATATCTACAACACGTCCATTTGAAGCAAATCCTCACAAGATTATTTTCCTTATCAGCTTTTCTTTCTACTAGGTAAATCGTATAGCCTATCAAAACCATTTCTGTGATCTCCCTTAACAATGCATTTGAAGGCAATATCAAAAGACCTGCTGCTGGTGTTACATGTATTACAGTAAGCCCTCGCTAGCAGATGTTAATGTGTTTTGTGATTGGGAACGCTGTCTCAAGATAAAAACAGGCAGTCTGCAGGAATCGGCAAAACCTCCTTAATTTCACACATGTATAGCCACTGACGGGTGTGCCATGAGAATGGGTGATGCCCTTGTGGGCAAACTTATCGTAACTTTCTCCTCTAATTAGTTTACACTGGGGCTTTACAAAAAGTAAGCGTAGCCGGGCAAGAGCAAACAGTAGCTGATTGCATGGAGACGCACTTGCTTAGAGTAGGCTTAGCCATTATAATAAGGTAAATACTGTGTATCAGTGCACATGCACTTGGTTGGAAGATTTATAATTCTATTGTTTTAGTGTGGTTAGACAACTTAACTGGAAGCTTTCAGCAGACCCAGTATCTTAGTAACTGGGTGTGGGGGAATAAAGCATATGGTTGCTAGAGGCTTCCCATTGCACTAAAACTGTAGTCTCTGTGGTGTTTCCCGCTTATTCACAGAATTGCAGAACTAGAAGGGACCTTGAGAGGTCATCTAGCCCAGTCCTCTGTGCTCAAGGCAGGACTAGGTATTATCTAGACAAGGGATCGGCAATCTTTGGCACACAGCCCACCAAGGTAAGCCCCTGACAGGCTGGGACGGTTTGTTTACCTACAGCGTCTGCAGGTTCAGCCGATCGCAGCTCCCACTGGCTGCGGTTCGCTGTCCCAGGCTAATGAGGGCTGCAGGAAGGGCGAGCAGCACATCCCTCAGCCCGTACCGCTTCTCGCAGCCCCCATTGGCCTGGGACGGCGAACCGCAGACAATGGAAGCTACAATCAGCCAAGCCTCAGACGCTGCAGGTAAACAAACCGTCCTGGCCCACTAGCGGCTTTCCCTGGCAGGCCGCGTGCCAAATGTTGCCGATCCCTGATCTAGACCATCCCTGACAGGTGTTTGTCCAACCTGCTCTTGAAAATCTCCAATGATGGAGATTCCACAACCTCCCTAGGGAATTTACTTCAGAGTTTAACCACCCTGACAGTTGGGAAGTTATTCCTAATCTCCAATCTAAACTGCCCTTGTTGCAATTTAAACCCATTGCTTCTTATCCTATCCTCAGGGGTTAAGAAGAACAATTTTTCCCTCCTCTTTGTAACAACCTTTTATGTACTTGAAAACTGTTATCGGGTCCCCTCTCAGCCTTCTCTTATCCAGACTAAACAAACCCAATTTTTTCAATCTTCCCTCATAGGACATGTTTTCTAGACCTTGAATCATTTTTGTTGCTCTTCTCTGGACTTTCTCCAACTTGTTCACATCTTTCTGAAATGTGGCACCTAGAACTGGACACAATACCCCAGTTGAGGCCTAATCAGCACGGAGTAGTGTGGAAGAATCATTTCTTGTGTCTTGCTTAGAATACTCTTGCTAATACAGCCTAGAATGATATTTGTTTTTTTGGTTTGGGTTTTTTTTTTTTGCAACAGCATCAAACTGTTAACTTATATTTTGCTTGTGATCCACTATGACCCCCAGATCCTTCTAGGTGCCTTCAAACTGATTGCTTAATTATTTGCTCCATTATCTTTCTGGGTACTGAAGTTAAGCTGACTGGTCTGTAATTCCCTGGGTTGTCCTTATTCCTCTTTTTATAGATTGGCACTATATTTGCCCTTTTCCAGTCCTCTGGAATCTCACCTATCTTCCATGACTTTTCAAAGATAATTGCTAATGGCTCAGCTATCTCCCTAGTCAGCTCCTTGAGTATTCTAGGATGTATTTCATCAAGCTCTAGTGACTTGAAAACATGTAACTTGTCTAAGTAATTTTTAGCTTGTTCTTTGCCTATTTTAGCCTTTGATCCTACCTCATTTTCACTGGCATTCATTAAGTTAGATGTCTAATTGCTATGAAACTTTTTGGTGAAAACTGAAACAAAAAACATCATTTAGCACTTCTGTCATTTCCACATTTTATGTTATTGTTCCCCTATACTCCCGCCCTTATTGAGTAACAGGCCTGCCCTGTCTTTGGTCTTCCTCTTGTTTCTAATGTATTTGTAGTATGTTTTCGTATTGCCCTTTATGTCTCTAGTTAGTCTAATCTGGTTTTGTGCCTTGACCTTTCTAATTTTGTCCCTACCTACTTGTATTATTTGTTTATATTCATTCTTTGTAATTTGACCTAGTTTCCACTTTTTGTAGGACTCTTCTTGGGGTTTCAGATAATTGAAGATCTCCTGGTTAAGCCAGGGTGGTCTCTTGCCATACTTTGTACCTTTCCTAAGCAGTTGGTTAGTTTGCTCTTGTGCCCTTAATAATGTCTCTTTGAAAAACTGCCAACTCTCGTGAACTGTTTTCCCCCTTAGACTTGCTTCCAAAGGGATCTTACCTACCAACTCCCTGAGTCTGCTAAAATCTGCCTTTTTGAAATTCAATTTCTTTATTGTGCTGTTTCCCCTCCCATCATTCCTTAGAATCATGAACTCTATTATTTCATTATCACTTTCACCCAAACTGCCTTCCACTTTCAATTTCTCAACCAGTTCTCCCCAATTTATCAAAATCAAATCTGGAACAGCGTCTCCCCAACTAGCTTTCTCCACCTTCTGAAATAAAAAATTGTCTCTAATACATTCCAAGAACTTGTTGAATAATCTGCGCCCTGCTGTTTTATTTCCCCAACAGATGTATGAGTAGTTGAGGTCCCTCATCACCACCAAGTCCTGAGCTTTAGATGCTTTTGTCAGCTGTTTATAAAAAGTCTCATCCACCTCCTCTTCCTGGTTAGGGGCTCTGTAGTGGCCCCCACCATGACATCACTCTCCTTTTTACCCCTTTTATCCTTGCCCAGAGCCTTTCAACAAGTCTGTCTTCTATTTCCATCTCAACCTCAATCCAAGTGAATACATTTTTAATATATAAGGCAACACCTCCTTCCTTTTTTCTTTGCTGGTCCTTCCTGAGCAAGCTCCTCTCCTCTTCCTCCAACAGTGTGTTTCCTGAAGAAAATTCACATCACTCACAGAAGGAAGTGCTGTACAAAAGTAGATGCAGTATCCCACCTGTGATGATGATGATGAAGTGGCATGGGGGAAAGGAACTAGAACTGAGATTAGTTTAGTAGCTCCGCAAATAGCAGGAGGTTGTTCTAGGGGAAAGCAGCTAAGTACCTTCCCCCTGCCATTGTGCCTAGGGAATGAACTGTAAGTTTGATGGGGGCTTGCAGTGTATCAAACTGATTTGATCATATTCCTCAATGAAAGCTCCCTGGAGTGAAGAAATAAAAGGAATGCAGGTTCTTCTGCAGATGAGGTTCCCAATCCAGATAGGGTCTGAGGACCATATTATTACCGAGGGATTTCTGTAGGGCCAAGAACCTTCTGCAATTCAATGCAGTAACTCATGGGCAGATGAGCAGAACAGAATGGTATCCAGTGGAAACAAATGCATAGGCTCATATATAGTGCTCGCTTGCTGTATTGAGAATAGACTATATGCTTCCGCTGATGTGGCAAGAAGGGAAAGAAACCTAAATTCTATGGGTTTTTGTATAATTCTTATTTTTTAAACATATACCCTGTTTTTAATCATGTGACAGGCAATGAGAGATGCCCAGACTCTGAGTGTCAATCTACTTTTTAACAGCTTTTTCTGTGACACTCAAAGATAGTTCAGAGGGTCCAGTCACCTGACTCACTCTGAATTCAGTAGCTTGAGTTAATGTTCAATGTCAGTGGTTCCCAGACTAGGGGCGCCACTTGTTCAGGGAAAGCCCCTGGCGGGGGCCGGGCCAGTTTGTTTACCTGCTGCGTCCGCAGGTTTGGCCGATCGTGGCTCCCACTGGCCGGGGTTCACTGCTCCAGGCCAAAGAGGGCTGCGGGAAGGGCGGCCAGCTCGTCCCTCAGCCTGCGCCGCTTCCCGCAGCCCCCATTGGCTGAGAACAGTGAACTGTGGCCACCAGGGGCTGTGATCGGCTGAACCTGTGGACGCGACAGGTAAATAAACTGGCCCGGCCCCCGCCAGGGGCTTTCCCTGAACAAGCAGCGCCCCTAGTTTGGGAACCACTGTTCTATGTCTATAAGCAGCTTCCAACTTCTTTATTCCCAAGCCCCCAATTTCCGACAGGATCACTCCAGACAGAGTAGGCCTGATTCTTCACTGCCTGGTATCTAATACTGGCATGCAGGACTTACTCCAGCTCCCATTGAAGCAAACAGGTGTCTTTCTCTTCACTTCAGTGAGAGCTGAATTGGACATGTGCACTAAGGCAAACTGGGTATAAAATGCTACCATCCTGAGCTGGGCATATGGGACAACACAAAAGGCACTGGGCAGCACTGTAAATGAATCCACTGGGTGAATCCCTACTCCTTCCCCCCTCAGCAGTGTATAGCAAGTCTAAAAGCTTGGTTGTTTGAAAAAGGCCAACGTTTCTTTCCACAGTTAACTATCCCTTGGGTAAATGAAAGCGCCCACCTCTGAAATACCCGCTAGTCTCTACTGCAGTTATAGGGCAACTTTAGCTTCCACTCCATAGCGAAACATATGTTGGACAATGAAACTCATGTCATATTATGTTTTGTTTACTCCTGGTAGTGTAGTATGGGAGGAGTTGGATTTTATTTTATGGACAGTGTGTAGTTGCTTTTCTTGATGGGCAGATAAGTCCTTGAGAAAGATGGGAGGACTCTCTTCTTCTTAGGGCCCTGCAGCTTTTGGGCCAGAAAGATAGCTTTATTTTTGACAAACAGCCAAACTCTTCCTGCTGTCAGAAAAAATTCCCTATTGACTCCAATAAGACATTTTGCCTGAGTAAGGACAGCTGGATTTGGCCTCAGAAATGTCTTAAACATTCTAGAGATGATTAACTACCTGACAACTTCATAATAGCACCAGTGCACTGATCAATAACAACTATTCTCAGACGTTTTAACTATTAGAGAACCTCAGAGGAGCTTACATTTGCTATTAGCATTCTCTAGAAATCACATACTGTGTTCCTGCACACTGCACTTTTAAAATGAGCTGAATCCTAATTACCAAAAAATGGCTTATTATAGAACTCCCCACCCACACACACACACTTTTAATTGTATTTTAAGTGCTGTGGTAGTAAACCAGAGTCTATCTGTAAGATACTGGGATATTAATTGCACATTATATATACACATTTCCCAGTAAATTGGTCTCTGGTGTACACTAAAATCCATTTTTATTATTGCAAGTTATAGAGCTAAGCACCATGGGAAACAGTATGCAAATTAGTAACATAAATGTGCCAGTTAAGAGCTGCCAGACTGAGCTCATGAGGGTGATATAGAAACTACACTGATGTGTTTAGATTTTTTTAAAGGCTAATTAAGTCAACCTCATTGTCCCAACCAGAGAGAGTATTACCCCATTGGATAAGCATGAGTAATTAAGTGAGCATGACTTCCAGAAAAAGTGGTATACACTCATAGAAAGTGTCCTGCTCACCCTATGGAACATGTGTGAAAAATATTTTCGTTGGAAATGTTCAAATCAAGAGGGTGGCATGAGAGGAAGCATTGACCAGATCCAGGCAGGGCTTAATTGGAGTGAATTCTTCACTCCAAAGCAGAATGAAGCTTGTGACTATGTGATTTTCAAAGTAGGGAAATACAATTGGTGACCCCAAAGTGCCTTCTCCCAGCTGGTTTGTGTGAGGATGAATGCAGAAAGGGAAGGGGAGTCTACATCCTGAGGGAAATTATACTGAAAACAAGCACTGCGGATCAGCTGAGTCCAAAAGTGGGGGGCCTGGGTTTCAACCATAGCACCACATCAGAAGTTCCAAAATCAGAATTGGGATGTTCAAAGTTGGCACCAAGGAACACAAAAGAGATATTATGCACCTAGAGGATGATTTCAGTGTTTGGATGTAGGTGCTGTCCAGTCAAGGAGACCTATTAGAGGAATTAAAAATTCCTAAACACACCAAAAAAAGACAAAAGAAAAGTTCTCTGCATTTTATTCCCTTTTCCCTCCATTCCCCATTGGACAGCAAGCTAGCTGGAGAGCTGGTTGAGAAGATTTCCCTTCTTGTAAATCCCAACTAAATAGGTCAGCAATTTAGGTCTGTGCAAAAGGTTGACATTTTGCAAGACACAAATGAGCATTAGGATCCTATCCAAGTCAGCTCTGCCCTCTTTGAGGTAGCTATTGCCATTGTCAGCATTAGCTTTTCACAATACTCATGCTTCCTGACAGACTGATTAGCATGTGGGAACTGGATGGGAGAAAAGCCTATTGAATCACAGAAACATCAAATGACTTGGTCCAAGGTCTCACTGCAAGTTCTGTGACAGAAATGAGGAGAAAACTTAGAACGCCTACCTCACGATCCTGTGCTTTTGTCACAGATCAATCTTCCTCACCATCCTACAGTAAGTACTGTGCAAATTTCCGTCTCATGCTGTTACTAATTTACTTCAAAACTGACCCCCAACTCTCCTCTGCTCTCCCACCACTGGTTAATCAACATAGGTCCCCAAGTTATTCATTGTTTGTATTATGGTAACATAGCAAGCAAGATTAGGGCTCCACTGCAGTGGACACAGAACACGCACAAAGCAAGTGATGCTTCCTGTATTGAAGAGCTTAAGTGATTTACTCAGAGTTACACAGGGAGTCTGGGAGAGCCAGGAATTCAATTCCAGTCTCCTAAATCCCAGGCCTTAATCTCTAAACCATCCTTACTCTGAAACACTCTGATGTTATACCCCATATTCTTCATAGAAATATGGCTATGATATGAATATGGCATAACTAAGACATACTTCATGCAAGGTGGCTCATGTGAGGTATATATATACATTGAAAAGATTGCGATCTACTGAATGTGTTTATCCAATTTGTATGCATGCATCATTTTTGTAGCTGAAGCTAGGAATATTGACTATGTAACTGTATTTAAAATGTGTTACTTTGGGTGACACCCACTACTAGCCCTTCAGGTACAACAATAAAAAAATCAGACAGGGCTGACGGCCCATCAGCAAAGACAGTGGACTGTGAAAGAGCTTAGTCTTCCTGTGGATGCTCTGAACACCCTGCCAGTAATGGCTGCTATGACCCTGCAGAGACATGTGACTGAGTCACCTGGTACTGGACTCCACCTTGGAATGCCAGTATTTTTCCACTGGAAGACAAACGGTTCCCGCCATACACAAAAGCTATATAAGGCAGGAGAGTGACATCATCTTGGTTCTCCTCTGCCTCCCCACCCAAAGAGACACTGGGAAACAACTGGAAACAAGAATTGAACTGGGGGGAGAAGAGCTGAGCCCAGACTGGAAGGGTGTTTAGCCTGTGAACAATAATAATACTAGAAGTTTCAAGCTGCAGGCCAGTGCAGCTGGCTTTCAAGATACTTTGCAATCTGCCTGAAATAATATTTAGGGTGAGAAATTACTATTTGTAGCCAATTTCTTTAGTGTATTAAGTTTAGTCTGTGTGTTTTGTTTTATTTGCTCAGTAATTTGCTTTGTTCTGTTTGCTATCTCTTATAATCACTTAAAATCTGCCTTTTATAGTTAATACATTTGTTTTGTTTATTATTAAACCCAGTTTGTGCAATTTCTAATGGCAGGGAGCAAGAAGTTGTGCCTATCTCTCTTCACATTGAGGGAGAGGGTGAACTTTTATGAGCTTGCGCTGTGCAGATTTTTCTATACAGCACAAAACAATATACCTTTGGGTCTGCACTCTGAGGGAGGTGGGCACCTGAATGCTAGGGCATGTCCCTTAAACTGAGTCTTCCCAGAGCTGATCTCAATGTCTGCGTTTTTCTGCAGCTGGGTGTGGCCCTGCCTGTGTGTGTGCTAGAAGAGGATTAAGAGCCTGGCTCAGCAAGACAGGGTAAAGGGGCCCAGACTGGCAGAACAGGCAGGCTCCATGATATCCCCGTACATCAGGTGGCACTTTAAAGGCGTGGGGGGGAACCCATCACACACTCCCTACTATTTTAGCCCTGAGGCTTTTGAATTGCAGTTGCCAGGTGCTCTGACCTGTGGGGCCGGTGGAACAGCTAGCTCTGAATATAATTTTTAAAGTGACAGATCGTCTTTTTCCACATAGCTTTATTTCCTTCTTTGTGCTCAACCCAGATGCTGACACAGATGAACAGCTCTTGTGGGGGATAGTGCACTGCACTGTTTAGAGATCCTGGGTCAGATGTTTTTAAAGTGTTCAGGCCACCTAGAAGTGCAGATAAGCACCTAATGGTATATTCAAAAATGCCTCTGTGCCTAAATCCCGTTGACTTCAATGAGAGTTAGGCATTTTTGAAAATCCCACTAGGAGTCTATCTGCATCTTTAGGCACCTAAATACCTTTAAAACACTGGGCCCTGGTTCTGAAAGCTTTGGCATCAAGACAAGGTTCCTTCTCCCTAACTGTGGTGGGCATGTTAAAGTAGAAGTTAGAGTTCCCAAAACACTCCTGGTAACATATTCCCGCAGTTTTCTAGAAAAGCACCAGGTTCTACTTCTCCAAGCCTGTGCATGAACTGCTGATGAGAACAGCCCCACTAGCCACTCTGGAAGTATGCGAAGTGATCACTGTTAAATGCTTTGGGACCTTCTGGAAGTATGACATTTACTATTTACATGAGCAAATTCTATTATTTTTAGGTCCTAAGACCATATCATTTGGGCATATTACCCTGCTTCAGTGCTTGAATTCAACTAGCAAAATCAAGGAGTGGGAAATTCAATCTTATAGCCGCTTTCTGCCAAACATATCAGGGCTTCTCTCACACTCGCATATATCCCTTCCCTAATTCCAACTCCGTGCCCAGGTGTCATAGCAAAGATTGTAAAGCGATTAACCAAAAGATACATTACAGACCCTGCTGGGGAAAAACCATGTTTAGAATATAATCCATTTGCACGTTATCCAAACCCAGACATGATTGCTTGTGGTTTTGTATGCTGAAGCAGGCTATAAAGGTCTATTTTGGGGCAAACCTAGTATATAAAAAGGGACTTAATAGACAGAAAGAAGAAAGACATCCAATGATATTCCCTTCTTATCTAGTACCTTTATCCACAACAAACAAATGAGTCAATTTCAGAGGAAAGAAACTCAATCAGCAAAGCCAAAGCCAACAAGCATGGCCTGAATATTTTATTGGTTCAGTGATCTTATCAATCGGGTGCTGGCTGTCCAGTCCCATGAAAAGCTCATAATTGTTTTTATCCTCCTGAAAACAAGCCTGTTAGCAGCAGAATTAATTGATTTGTGAACAATGTTTACGCTTTTTCTTGTCATCAGTCAGACAACCAATTAATGACGTTAAAGATTAATTAACATGGAAGCTTGTGCACCACCTGCCAAAGAACTGATTAAACTTGGTATTACATGTTCTTTCCCCAGTCGGGCAAAGACAAGGTAATTAAAGACTTTTTGCAGAAGCATCTGTGTGGAGTATATAGATTGCTGCAAATTATGCAAAACAGTTGCAAAAAGCAACAGGAATGAGAGGCTTTGAGATGCTGGTTGTTTCAGACACCTTTTGTTTTCTTCTCATTGCAGTGAATGGTGCAGATTATTAGGTGTCTTCGTGAAACATGCCCTGAACCGGAATCTAACTGTGGCCAGAGCTCTCTCTCTTTCTCTCTCTCTCTCTGTGTTTGTTTCAGAGACAGAGAGAGAGAGAAAGTATGTATTATATATATTACATGTGCACACAGACACACACCACGATCAGATTGCTTTCAGATTCTTTTTCATGCAAGGGATTCGTATGTAATCTATACGTAATGTATAAACATCATTATCTGTGTGCTATATAGAGAATAGAAATGGAAAAATTCAAATACTGTCAAATATCCATAGCTACATACACAAATTTTATATATATATACATACACTGGTATGTATACACGCATATACACACAAAATCTATATCTACACTTGCAGTTTTGTATGTGTATATAGTGTATATATGTATACACACAAACTTTATATATACAAACACATACATATTTATATACATACGTACACACACACACCCCTTTAATGTGTGTATAAACACACACACACACAGACACACACACAGATATTTAACAGTATTTGAATTTTCCCAGTTCTATGAAGCTGCAGAAGCTTCTCTTGTCCCCTTGGGGAATGGAACTGTTAATTATATTTCCTTGCCCTGACATTCCCTGAATATCAAACCATCCTCTTTCTTCAGATTCCTGTGGAGAGATTTGCAGTTATGGTCAGTATCAAGGAAAAGTGACTGAAATTCCTTCCTTTTAAAGTTCCTTTCTTTTAAATTGCCAGCAAGGCAGATGGTTCACGTGGGAGATGTCATCTTTATGTACCTGTTTGGATCAGGTCTTTCCATACATTGGGCTTAGGGCAGAGATGTGCTCTGTGCTTCCTTAAAGTTGCAGAATACAGAATTTGAATCTTTGTTCCTACTTCCCCTTCCCCGCTCCTGTTAACTGTAGCTTCAGTCCAGCCCAGACCCACACAGAGCTGTTTTCGGGTGTATCCAGACCTGTCTTTAAAATTATTTTGAAACATTTACAAATACAACATTGAGCAGCTCCTGGCTTCTGTCATTGCTACTGCAGCTGTCTGGCTGCACCAGAGCTGAGGGGGCATAGATTGGGTTGTGTAAGGGACAGGACCGGCTCTAGGCACCAGCAAAGCAAGCACGTGCTTGGGGTGGCACATTTCCAGGGGCGGCATTCCGGCCATCCTCTTTTTCCAGGGCGGTTGCGCTCTCGGAGCTGTGCCACTTAGACTGGGCGAGGGCGCCGTGCCCCCAGCTGCAGCAGGAAGGGGAAGCCCCAGCCCCGGGATGCTGAGCTGCCAGGGCCCAGCCGCTACCTGGGGAGGAGAGGGCGAGTCCTGCCGGGGAGCCAGGGCTGCCCTGCCTCATCTGTGCCCTGGCTGCTGCGCTGCCTTGTGCCACCCCTTATATCAGGGCTTCTCTGCACAGGTGGGTGGGTGGGGGAGGGGTAAAGCCCCTGCAGGCGCTGGGAGAAGGGGACATCACTCCCTCCGCTTCCAGGGACACCTGTGAGCCCCAGCCCCACCTGAGCTTGGGGTGGCAAAAAACTTAGAGCCGGCCCTGGTAAGAGAATAGGAAACGAGGAGGAGTGTCTTGCAGGAGGTCTGAAAGAGAAATGGAGCAGTGGAGCCAAAGGAATATGTACTGGGGATGCTCCCTAATCTTTTTAATTAAAGGACATGCTGCAGTTCAGCCACAAGCTACTGGACTTGAAGCAGAAATCACCGGTTGACAATTCAGCTCTGCCCCTGCTCCAATGTGGCATCAGAGTGCCTGTAAGGGCAGAACCTGGCCATCCATGCCTCAGCTTTCTCATCTGTAAAACGGGAACATTTCCCAACCTTTTGACCCTGCTTTGAATCCCTCAGATGAAAGGTCCTGTGTACGTGCACATGTTGTTATTAATTATCATGAGCTTTCCAGGTCATTTTTGCAGGCCAAAGAAGTTCAGATAAGAATCTCAGGCTGCTGAATTTTTGAGCATGAGGGTCACAGAGGCCAACAGGAACTTTTATTATTTTCTCTCTTTCCTCCGGAAAGAATGAAGAAGAGCACAGCTTCTAATTTAAGCTTATTAAAATGCCCCGTTATCAGTTTCAGCATGGATAATTTAATCAGAGAAGTTAAATATTTATGAGGCTGCATTTTATTGTAGATGAAAGATAAAAATTTGCTTTAAGTGCTATTCAGAAGAAGAATTATGATGATTTAAAAAGCCATTGGTAATGACACTTGATATTAGTACTGCTAGCTGCTAGGATTACTGAGCCATCAGAAGGGACTGCAAACAAGAGACACACAGCTGGAAGTGAAATACTTGCTATCCACAGGTCTTGCAACCAGACTCAAGGATAAGTGGATCACGTAACCTGCCTATTACCCAAACTCGTAGAGTGCGTGTTCATAATGCTAAACCAGAGTGTCACAAGAAGAATCAGTTTAACTGTTTTTTAAACAAGGCAAATAAAAAACAAATGCAGAGGAATGCACAGTGAGAAAAACAGCTATTGGATGTTCAAAAGGAAGCAGAGATTTGAAAGTCAAGTCCAAATGCAGTTGCAAGCCCTGTGTGTAACCTGTGAAACAGGACCCAGCAAACAAAAAAACAGTTATACGAGTAGAAAGGAAGGAAGCAAGGAGCTTTGAGCAAGGAATCAAATACATTTTCACACTGGATCTGCATGAAGGTATATTTAGCACAGAATTTTCTAGTAGGAGTGAAGCTTCTAAGCATCTCAAGATGAACAGCTAGCTAGCTTTGCTAGCAGAGGGCCCAATTAAACAAGGTGCTTACTTAAGTACCCTGCCTAACTTTAAGCACATAGGGAATACTAAATACTTATTATAAAATTAGGGATGTGCTGAAGTGCCTGGTTGAATTGGGGTCAGATCTTGTAAGATAAATATTTATTTGTAATGGGCAAAATAGCAGAGGGAAAAACAAACAACTCCCCCTTTTCTACCTCTCTGGATTTCAATTTTTCCTTTTCATTGTCTCCCTCCAAATAGAGCTCTAAGAAACTAAAGAAACTAAATATCCATGCACCTAGCAGTAAGTAAAACTGAGATCAAGCATGCAGAAGTAAATACATTGCAAAAGTTCAGTTTGCTGTGGTTATGATAACTTGGCCATGTTGTATTTCTCTTACACATGTTTAAATCTGAATGTATTAGCATTTTGTTATGAATATAGACTATAAAATATAACAGATGGGCAGAGAGAGGAATTATCATTGGACAACCTTCTTCTGGGGTCTTTCCTGACTTTTCAGTTCTTGAACTCACAACATTAATATGCTGATGCTATTTTTTTGCTATGTAGCTTTTTAACAGCCTCTGTGTGTGTGTGTGTGTGTATAAATGTTAGTGGTGAGGTACCTGTGGTGGCAAAATTAGATCTCCCTTCCTTCCATATTTCACTTCTAACTATATATGTGTGTACACACATTAATTAGTGCCACTTCAGGTTAGGTAACAAATACACAACCCAAAACCAAGAGAGCTGGTTGAAATATTAGCGTTTTCATGAAACATTTTGTTGTAGATGAAAAAAAAAACTTCAAAATTATCTATAGAGAAAAATTGATATTTCTGCAGAAATTTGAATGTTGAAAAGTTTCAGCCAAAAAACTGAAAAAATTCAGTTTTCAGGATTTGAAAAAAAAATCCAACTTTTCTGTGGGCAAAAAGAAATGTGTTTAGTCAAAAACGCAGTTATCCATTGAAAAAGTTTTTATTGAAATTTTTCAACCATCCCTATACCCAATTTGATTAATACTTGTGTGTGTCCTTCACAGATTTCATCAGGTGTGGTGTGAATGTTAGAGTGGATTGAGTCTTTGGGAACTTTTAATTGTGCGGGGAAAGTTTGTCTTTTGTGTGTGTAGGATTAGACTGATCAGATGAAGAATCATCCACCTGTGAGGAGAAAAGTGCTCATTTTTAGAGACTAAAAGCTTTGAGTCATTTTCCAATCAATCATCTTAGCTAACAATGTCTTGTGCAAAGCTGCTGCCTTGGAAAGACCATTCAATCTGATAAGGTTTTTCTTTTCTTCCAGTCTACCCAGTCCTTCATCAAGGCTTCTCCTGCAATCATGCACCGTCTACAGAAGGCCAATACCACTTCAGCCCTCCCTTCCCTGTGGACATGTTCCATTTTACTCTTCCCATCAAGATTTCAGAACCATGGCAGCTATAATTTTAAAAAGAAAAGGAGTACTTGTGGCACCTTAGAGACTAACCAATTTATTTGAGCATAAGCTTTCGTGAGCTACAGCTCACTTCATCGGATGAAGCTCACGAAAGCTTATGCTCAAATAAATTGGTTAGTCTCTAAGGTGCCACAAGTACTCCTTTTCTTTTTGCGAATACAGACTAACACGGCTGTTACTCTGAAACCTATCATTTTAAAGGTTAACTTGAACTTTAAGCAAACCATTTAAGAGGCAGTGTCAACATATCAAACCAATTCTTCTACTGAATCTGGTTAGGATGAAAGAAGAACTGATCCAAACTTTTGCCAACAACAGTTCATATCTGCAGCTAGTCAAACTATCCATAATGAGTTCAATGAACTATCCATAATGAGTAATATTAATTAGGAGTTTTGTGAACAGAAGAATGAGTTAATCATTTGCAAATGGCTCCTGATTTCTGCAAATATATAGTATTCACCAAAAAGCGTTAATGAATTTTCAGGCTATGTTTTTTCACAAACTGTCTCTTGGGCAAGCGGCCATTCATATTCATGGTTTGACTGGCTACCTAATCACATACCATTGTTTCTGATTCCTGACTGGATGACTGTGGTTTTTCGAAAAGGTGATCAACTAATAACCAGCCAAACTTCTGGACAAAGCATTTATGCTAAATCCTTGAAACCCAGCATTTTGTTTGATTTTTTTCCATAAACTAATGACTTCAATGGATTTTTCCAAAACCTTTTTCGGTCAGGGTGCTGGTTTAATGTTCTCTTAAGTACATTTGCCCTCAACAGTTGGTTTCTTGCTCCCAGGCAAACTTTGTACATTCATCTACATCAAACTAATTGTGTTGGCCATCTGTTGGCACAGTTTCCTATACGATCTAAATCAGGTCATTTTGTTCCTCCTTATTTGCTCTGCCTCTGATTTTAGTATCTTCTGCAAATTTGGATAGTGTGGGGAAAGGGGAGTCAAAAGGAATAGAGAGTAACTCAGCACTGAGTTTCAAATTACCAGGAGTTAGGCACACAACTTCTATTTGTAGCTTTGAAAATCTCCCTTCGAGATCTGATTTTCAAAACCTTCATCCACATTACATATTATATGATTGCTGCCTCAGCTCGTGTAAATCAGAGTTATGCTGATTTACACCATCTGAGAATCTGACCCACTGAGAACAAGTGAGATCTAAAAGATGGGCCCTGTTACTCATCTTTAACCTTTCCAAATTATAACATTGTCATGTCTGTCCTCCATTTAGATCCTGCTGTTAGCTGGTTTTCTCTCCAGCTGCTTTTCCACTTCCCATTCTATGGGCTCTTTGCTTAAGCTATTACTCTCTGATGTGGAACTGAAGGCTGCATAGCTGTTGGCTGCTTCCGTGCTTTTTAATTTTCTAAGTACACAGCATCCACTCATCCTCTGCATTTCCCTCATCATGTTAGCAATATCTTCAAAGAACTCCAAACAGGTTAGTTAAGCATGACTGCTCCAGCTCAAATCCACAGTAGCAACTTCATCCTTAAATTGTACTGTTCCATGTGACAGATGTGAAACTTAATGATCACTGTTTTCCTCATTTGTCTTTTGGACCTTTAAAAAGAAAGCAGAGTTAGAGGTTTCCACTTTAACATTCGCAGGAATCTCTCTGATATCTAGTAGACCATTAAAAATGCCCTCAGCTGAATTCCTTACTTGTGTCTAACAATAATACTTAGCGTTCCCATAGCTGTTACCAATGCTCGTTACCAATGTTATCCCCCTGGGCCAGTTAAAGATCATTATCTCCATTTTACAGATGGGGAAACAGATGTGGAGAATCAAATATGCCCCCTGCACAGCTGTACCCATGAAAGATGGGAGGGCCACAGGAAGCCTGTCTCTACATTCCATTCCCTGCATAGGACCCTAAGTCCCATGGTCCCTCCCTGAGATGTTGGCTATTCCAAAGAGGAGAAGGAAGAGCCATGACCTCACACAAGAATAAGAGATAAGAGATTAGCCTTTATTTCCTGGGCCCAGTCAGGTGACATGGGTAACAAGAGATTATGCCCAGGTCACATGACTGGGCTCAGAATTCACTGACTTCACCGGCAGCTGGTATGGCACCTGTCACTGGCTGACTTCAAATACTGCACTGCATTGAGGGATGGTTGTGCACCTTTTCCGTGCTTGGGAGCTCCAGAAGGCATGGTACCTCTGAGATGTGATGCCTGGCCTGACTTCAGCTAAGGAGGCATCACCCCGCGATGAGGGGCTGTAGATTAAAGCCCAAAGAGAGCATGAAGAAGGTAAGTGACTTGCTTGAGCTTACGATCATGCCTGGGGCTCTTGATGGAGGCCACTGCTGGTGGGGGCACTGAATCAGTGCAAACCCTGTGCATGCTGGCACCCTGTCTCCTCAGACCCAATCCAAATGCTGCTGCAGTCTCTTTGAACCACTCCAGCCTCTGCAGCCGACCTCCCACCCTGTGCCAGACTCCACACTGACACATGTCAGCACAAACCCACCAGAGAATCTGGCCCAGTGTTTTTTTCTCTAGCACTGAACTAGTTACTTGCAGGTGGGTTTTTTGCCCTTTCAGCGTCAATGTGCATGTGTGTCTCACAATTTTATTTATAAATACATTTAGCAATCAAATCGAGCCTCCCGCCAGCAGCGATCATTTGTGAAATATATTGCAAGGAAACTGAACTGGAGGTGAGGGTTCAAGTAGGGAAGAGTTGTTTTTGTCCCCTTTGTTAACAATCTCCCTCCTTCCCCTGGAAGACTGCGTGTCAGCTGGATAATTTATTAGGAAATATTACTGTAGCGCAATATGGTATATGTCATCCTTTGGGAGCAAGAAATCAAATATTCACTTGTCACTGGGAGGGCTGATTTAATTGGTGTGTATAACGATTCGCCATTTTGCCTTAAAAATAGCTGTGCAGGGTATATTGTTTCATATTCAGAATGGATGGGTTTTAATTCAGAGGGCTGGGAGCTATTGCTATGGTGACACACAATAGTCCATAAGCTCAAAACAAAGCAAAACCCAAATGCTGTCTATTGCTCAGAAAGACGAGGGAGCCTCTGAAGTGTGCAGGTCAATTGTAGGTCCTATGAGAATTGAAAAACAGCTGCAGCTGTTTGTCTGCTGTTTCTTCCAGCAGAAACAAACATTAACATCTAAAAATGTCCCTTCCAGGTGGAAAATGCCAGTTTCTAAAAATTTCTCCTGAATCCATCTGCCCCATGAAGTTAGGAACAAGGCCATTAGGGCAATGCCCTCAGTGCCTGAGATTTCAGTAAAACCCAGGAAAGACTGTGGACCAACTCTTCCCTCTTGTAAGTAACCATTTACTTTACACCCGCAGTGAATTTGATCCTGTGCTCTAGTTAGTTTGTGATTTACAAATGGCTCCTGCCACCCCAGCACCTGGATGCCTTATGCAAAAATAAATACAGCAGGCACAGAATCGAGGTCTGTCAAGTACGTATCCTCCTTCTAAAATGACCTGTGAGATCAACCAACAGCTTGATACAACAGAGGACTTATAGGACTGTGAAGCTTGCCAAAGTTAGTCTTTATTGGACTCTCTTGGACCGATTAGAAGGAAAAGGTCCTGAGAACCCCCTGCCCATGGTCCTTCAACCCCAGGAATCAACAGCAAGGGTAGCCCTGCACATCATATCCATCTCCACTGGGCATAAGAAGAGAAGTGAGAAAGTGTTCTGAGACTTCTTCCTTTAGCAGACCCTTTGCTAATAATTAGTGATGGGCCTGAACTAAAATCCTACATCTCCGTCTGGGGTTTGGCCCCAGGTTCACAGCTTGAACCATATTGTCTGAAACTGGGCTCAGTCTGAAGATGCAGAGGTCTGGAGAATCCAGGGTTCTGGTGTGGTCCATGGTAGAGCTATGAAGTTCGAATCTGGGGCCAGGTCTGAAGGTTTGGCTTGCGTGTGTGCATGTCTGTTTCCTAATTATGACAGCCAATGATAATTTGACTGAATAATCGTAATGCCTCTTAGCGTTTGCTGTACCCTTTTTGTGGTAGAGCATGTGGGTCCATGTACTTTTCCTTTGCGTGTAGTTCACAGTTTCATGGTCCTGCAGTGAGCGATCGTTCTAATGGGGTTACCCCAAATCGATCCCAGAGCAGAATTGCACTCTATTGCTGGTGCCCTATGTGCAGGTGCCACGCTCATCTGCTTTGTATTATTACGATGATGATTTATGTCACTTTTCGGACCCTATCCCCGCTTTTAATGAATAGTGACATCAAACACACATAAATTAGATTGTAAACTGAGGATCATAATTAAATTGAGTAGACTAAAAAAAGAAAGTATGTCAACTAAATCCCAATTTGCATACTATTCTGAACAGCCTTCAAGGTTTCAGCCGAACAATGGATACAACTGGGGGATTATAGCGAGGTTTAAATTTCGCAGGGACGATTTGATATTCTATCTGCACTGCAAGCAAGTCATGTTGCATCAGATCAAATCCTGATTTCATACTATTGCTGAGAAACCTATTGTTGCCTCCCTCTCCCCCTACTTCTTCATTATGGGGATGTAATTTATCGAAGTGCCCTTGAGAGTTTGTGGCACAGAATGGATGTAGCTTTATATAGTTTAAATTGTTCCTTGGTTGCAGAGCACTAGTGGTTAATAGAAAGATAATGAAAATATGGAAATTAAATTAGCTCGGTGCCAGAGCTGAAAGAAGAGTTTCTCTATCTTGTCATACAGTCCGAATATGGGCAAGTTTTAGAAAGAGAAATATGATTTATAAACCGTTCGATCGATAGATAGATAGATAGATAGATAGATAGATAGATAGATAGATAGATAGATAGATACGGGGATTTTCCATCTTCTTGCCCTGGGAAACAAATGATGATATGATTTTGCACATGATATAGAAAAGTCAGGGGATTCTAGGCTTTGGGGAACATTGGAGCAGGTCAGTTAAGCAATACAAAGTGACAAAGAAACACATTTTTCAGTGGTGTACTAAAGACTGAAACCAAAGGTTGAGTGACTTAAAAAATAACCTGTGTGAATGATCCTGAAGTGAATGGTCCCCAAGAGATTCATCACTATTCTACTGGGACTTAGAGATTAAAACAAAGAAAACAGGCCAACCATTTTCTACTATTCATAATTAGCCAGAGGAAATCATTGCTATAAGACACAGTACAAAATGCCAGTAGACAGGATTTGAAAAGGCCTATACATTTATGTGTAGCCCTTCTGTCAAGTGTTAACAGCAGTGAATTAAATTCCAGGGTTGATATAATGTGCAGGCTTGCTACTCCAGTCCACTGCTGCTGGGTCTAGCCCAGTCCAGTCACTGAGGTCAGGTCTGCGACCACCAGAATAGATCTGGTCCAGTACGTCTCTGTCAACTCTAACAGGTCAGCTACCAGCCAACCAGGTCAACTCCAGTCCGGGCTGACCCTAGGTCTGCTCCATTTCACTGATGCCAGCTCTGATTAGCCACTGAAATCAATTCCCCAGTGGAGCCTGAGATACTGGGGTGAAGTTTCTTTCACTGGATTACAAACCCAGAGTAAAGCAAGACCCTAACATACAGTCCCTGCTCTCCTGTAGTGACCTTGGGCTCAGCTACCCAATCTGGCCCCAGTGACTATCAAAACTTTCCCTGTGGTATAACTTTACACACACACACACACCATTTATAAGAATGAAACATTAAAAAATTCCAAATAATACAGCTTTGAACACTTTATGAAACTACCCTGAAGCAAATGATAATTGTGACAATCAAGCCTCATGGATCCTTTTCTTTTACAGTAGAACGTCTCTGGCTCCTGTTCCCTGCACTCTTTTGAGCTTAAGTTCAAATAACAAAAATATCAGAGTTATACTAGCTAGCATAAAAATGTGTAAAAGTTATAAACCATCCTGCTTAAGGATGGAAGCCACTCACTTATGGCCAGATTTGCAATACATTGGCAGATTGGGTACCGAGCACTTTTGAAAATCTAGCAGTATATTTTGGTGCCTACATGAGAACTGAACTCATTTGAAAATCTGGCTGTAGGTGCCTGAGTGAGGAAGAAACTTCCTCCCATAGGCATGTTCATTGTGCCATTGTTGGGGTTATACATCTTCCACTAAAGCATGTGATACTGGTCATTTTTGGAGACAGGATAAAGGAGATGGACCACTCGAGCACTCGTCCACTCTAGCACTCCCCAATGTTTCTAACTACTGCATACGATTATTGATTTAGCACCAACAGGTGTGCTTGGCACCAGCACAGAGGAAGACACAGCCTAGAGACTGAGTGGCTAATACTATAATCCATAGTGGGGCTGCATCAGTAAAACAAAAATGGATGTGTGGGGAGGATTGATATGGATATGAAAATTCCAACCAGTGACCAACCCCAATCATGTCCATCTTGTATGGTCCACGCCAGTACACAGGCATTCACCGCTGATCAATCACATGAAAAGTTGAGTCAAAACTATTACAATTTTTTTTTAAAACTCTAAGAAAACTGAAGTGTTGACACTGTGTTATCTTACATAAGCAGTAAAAGAGGGGTGTGTATCTGATAAGAAAATACAGCAGAGTTGAGAAGCTGACAGACTGCTTATGGTAAGTGTAGATACTGTTATAAAATTGTATTGATGATGATTTGTCTCCAATCCGTTCATCCCACTTCAATCATGTTTTCTCAAATAGCTCAGAAATTAATCTAATGCAGGCCAGAAGCCCATCCATTTTGCTTCTTGCTTTTAATCTGAAGAACCACATTTCTACAAATTCCTCCTCATGGAGAGTCAATATTTTTGCATTCCAGTTTAGACAGACAGCATGAAATCCTGGCCCCATTGAAATTAATGGTAAGACATTTCTCCCAAAATTCCAGGAGGAATGCAATCGTGTAGAGAACGACGATCTAGGAACATCCCAGAGTACAAGACAGCAGGAAATGGATGCAAGAGTTATATCAGCAATGTATATTCCAAACCCCTACTATTAGACTGTTAGGGTGATTCTTTGATTTACTAAAAGTAAACAAAGCTATGGAGCTGTTTAGAATATTTGTGACTGTCTGCAGTAAAACATTTCATCACTGTGTCTGCAAGAGAACCCTTATTTTTTTCCATGGGAAATTTCTCAAGCCACAATAATGTATTTTTCTGAATTAAATAGATAACTTTACAGACTGTAGTGTCATAAAACACTGATAAACACAGCCGACATACCTTATTTAAAAAATGAGCATGTCATATTTAAGCCTCTTCTTTTGATTTGCAAGTTAATAAAACCATAGCCTATTGCCATAGGGAGGGTAATTAATTAGCCATCTGTAAAATTAATGGTAGGGCAAAAAGGCATTCATTGAAATAGTTAAGGGACACAGCAGAAGCATATTCCAGCAATAGAAGTGGTGTTATAGGTCTGCCATGTGATCTTATCTTCTGAAATAATTGCATTTTTCTGAAGGAGAGTTCAGTTTATGATAAGAGATAAGAGTAATTTAAATGGGATCTTCAAAGTTGGGGGAAATGACTCAAATTACCAACTCCTTTTTTAACTGAAGCCACCTATCTCCCTCCAGAAAGGGGGAAATTGTGATACCAGATTTAGACAATGTGCGTTATCCTCCCTCTCTCTCTTTTTAAAGTGAATTTAATTCGGTTTAGTTTAATTCACTGAACTAAACCGAATTAGAGCCAATGAGAGTCCACACAGGGATTTAATATGATTTAATTAATCTGTCTTAAATCCACATATTTAATTAATTCAAATTAATTTTCCTGCGTGTCCCTATATAAACAAGACATCAGTCCAGAAGCTGCCAGAAAGAAGTCTGGCCAGAGAAGTGGTGGGCTAGCTCTTGCCTACCAGAAACTGGACTCTGAGCACCAACTCATTTCTCACAGGATAAAGACTAATTTTAAAAGGAATCTAACATATCACTCTTGACATTGGACCAGATTCATTTGGGTGACCTGGGGGATAAAGGACTACTCAGCAAATTTAACATGAATGGTGCATAAGCCATTTAAATGGTTATACTTTCCTTCACCAAACTTTGAACTGAATATGTATGTTCATACAGCTTCAAAATGTGCCCGGATAGATCCTTCATTCTCTCCAATATAGCGTGTCTGGGTATCATTTTCCATCCAGTGTCCTGCATACATTCTGTGTCATGATTTGATTCTGTTGGATTCCCTATGTTGATCAATAACTGTATTAGAAGAGTAGCACCCCCTTTCCACCTGGTTACCTCCTTTAGCGCCAATCTCCTTATGGGTTTTGATGGACAGGCCTAGGTTCTTCTAGATCCCACCACCCACTCAGCAGGGTGTAACTTCTTTTTCTTCCCATATGAATTTTATTTGGCAGTGCCTCCATCCCCTTTGCTCCTTCCTGGCAGGGTCACCAGGGCAGCTTGGGAGGAAAATTCTAATCACAAGATAACTCCCCTTACTTGCCAGATAGTTGGAGACTTCCAAGAAATAACACACACACATACAATATATTTAACACAGTAATTATATTGAACAAGGTAACCAGTGTCCATGCTGATAGTAGTCATGTATTTCCCCGGTCATGTGACCTGATATGGCAAACGTAAAATTAGTGCTCCTTTGGTACACGTACTTTGTTGGGGCCCTTGATGACTATGACCGTGATATCTTCTGTGCAGCAGTTAGCAATATGGTTGACTGGGTTCAGTACAGCCCAAAAGACTCACAAGTGGGATAAGGTGGTAAGTCTCTCCGCAGATTTAATAAGCAGCAGGTTATAAAATCCCCAGACCCTTACCCCCTGGCTTGAGGACACAGTTCAGGGGGCAAGGGGATCCCCCAATCTCCCTCACTAGTTAACTAAAAGATGGTGACTTACAACTCTGCAATGGATCTTCAGGTTCAAAGATGGCTCTGATCTCCTCAGTCACTGCAGAGGGGCTGATGATCTCTGTTGGCAGGTGTCTTCTTCAGGCAGGAGTCAGGCTGCTTCCAGTCCCAGGATTTCCCCTCACCACAAGGGGGTGCAGGGCTCAAGGCACAGATTACAAAACTATACTAAAATCCAAGCTTTAGTCTCCGACATCAGCGCCCAGACACACTCACAGAAGGCAGCAGCCATGGACTAATAGCCAGAGCCATGTGGTGACTGGTTTTTCCTATGGTGCTGGAGGGCTAACTCAGCCTGGCTGAGGGAAGTTTTCTGGGAGTCATGCTGAAGTGGGAAAGGCTCAAGCTGAATTTTGCTTTCAGGTCCTCAGAGTTCACCTTTCAGGGTGAACCTTGTATGCAGGCCTGGGACTCACCAGCTCTGCACTCAGCCAGTCCTGCCCTTTCCCTGGCTGGCTCCAGACTGCTCCAAAAAGGCTTCTCCCCTCTCCTGAGCGCCCAGAGAAGGGCATCTCACTTCCTATTGGTTGTCAAGCAGACTCTGAGTCTGCCCTTGGCTTCCCATCCCTACCAGGGACAGTGTGCACCTCCTGGAGCTACCAGCACACAGAGCCACAGAAGTCTAGGTGATCTCCTTGAGGGTTACAGAAGGAATAATCAAGGACTCTAGAGGAAATAGCATTCTTCCTTCTGAGCAGGAACTGAGATAAGGCTCCAGGATGGTGTTGGGGGCATGGTGCGGGTATACCATATTTTAGATATATAAAAACCTTTTGTGGTCATCCCTGATCCCAAGGCACTGCTCAGGAAACTTATGAACCATGATGTCCTGGCTAAATTCTATCTCCTTTAAAATTCCCCCTCCAGTATCAACTGAGTGTAGCATTCTTCTTCACTTCATGTTCTAACCTAGTTGGATATACTTTAAAGTGCATCCCAGTGTTGAATAGCCTTGCTGTGAAAGGTTAAAGATGTGCTGTGATTCACACTAGGAGGGCCTGCATTCAGGTGGGTGAATTGATTCCTATACATACTAAAATGGTTTGGGTATCTCCTGGATGGAAATTATAGACAGATGTAAGATATTATTATATATCATTGGGAGAGGCGGGTGGTAAATTGGTTGAGCAACCTGGGTTACTTGCAAAGTTTAAGGGCTTCATGCAGATTTAAAAAGTAAATCTCTCCCTTTGCGTGTGAAGACTGCAGCCTCTTGCCGTGTTTAAATCATCATGTATCGCTAAAGTTCCCACCCGTCCCCCGCTAAAATGTTATTATAAATAAAGAGCTAAAGCAGAGATCCTGCTCCCAGTTGTTAAATATCTGTTTGTGATTAATTTGGCCAGCATGGCCTTAGCTAGTGGTAAATTTGTTTTTAAAAAATGCAGCAATAGTTCTTTGACCTTTAAACTGTTTCTCTAAAGTCGGAAATGAATGTCACTGTTAACATTTATTATCCAGTAGAGCAGTCACACATCTGCAAGGATGCTGTTTTCTTTAGTGTGGACTTCTTATTTCCCTAAGTTACCCAAACAGATGGTGATTTAACACAAGGGTATAATTCATGTTTTGTCAAAGAACCAATGGGTGACAATGTAACAGTCCTCTGATTTTCTAAGAGTCCATAAAAGAAAATTTACAGTCCCATCCTCCTTGTTCCCTCCAAGGAGACAGACAGCGATTCACTTATTGGGTTTATTTACTTCAGTGGCACTTTTCTTTCACCTTAGTGAATGTAATGTCCATGAAAGGTACCACCCTATTTGATACCTGGGAATGGGTAGAGACCCCACACACAAACACACCCTCCCACACACTGCGAGCCAGATCCTCAGGACCACTGGAGACTTCTTTTGCGTTGCTTCGGCAAGAGGACTTCAAGGTGACTTAGGGCAGCCACTGAGGATTCATCTCTCTTAGAGGCATTCCAGGGCAAGCTTGGGTTGGCTCCAGAGCATATCAGGAGTGGAAGCAGAGTACAATTCACTTGCACAGAATGGCTCCTCCTCTCACCGTCAGAAGCAGACCCTCCAAGACAGCGGGGTGGGGGAGGGGGAACACGTGAGTGGGAGAACAAAACCGCAATGAAGCCCTTATATTCTGTCAGCTCTGTGGACAAATAGCAGTCTTCAGATTGCAGCACCGAGTGCCCTACACAGGATTCACTTTAAAAACCGAAAGGGAAGGAATAGCATTTGCAAGGCGTTGACACAGTATCCAGTAAAGACACTGCCTCCTGCTTGATTGGATGATATGGTCTCTCTCACACACATATATTAGCGTCAGTCTTTGATGCAAGACTAAAAAGATCAGACTAGTGAGCTCCAGCCACGCTCTCGGAGGTAACACCGTGAGACAAGCCCATATTGAACACTAGTTAAGGGAGACAAGAAGAAATGGGGACATTACTTTGTGTTTTCTAGAAAAAATAGGATTTCAATACTGGATCTTTGAAATGAGCAAGCTTCATTTGCCCCAGCCCATCTATATTACAGTGCACCTAATGAATATAGATAGCAGAATTGGTGCCTGGAGTAGAGAACAGCGACCCCACTCAACCAAGATGAATGGTCAGTGTTGCAGAGCTGGAACATTTAATTTGTCACCTAGAGACAGATAATATTAGATGAGAGAGCAGTATTTCTCCCCCGCTTACACCTTCCTTTGTTGACAAGGCAATGGAAATCTTGTGGCAGTACGTGTCTTTCTTTCATGGAGAAGGTATCAGAAGTGACTGGTGGCACATGCCAGAGGAGGATTTCTCTGAATTTGGTATCCTCAATAGCACCCATTCACGGTAAAAGGGGAGGGGGGAGGGAACTGGATGGCTCAGGGAATTGGTGATTGAGTCAGGAGCCTTGCAGACATCTAGGCCATTTGTTGGAATCCAACCCAGGTTGACAGCAACCCAAAGGGTATGTTTACACTGCAATTAGTCACCTGCAGCTGGCCCGTGCCAGCTGACTTAGGCTCATGGGGCTCAGGCTAAGGGATCATTTAATTGCACTGTAGACATTTGGGCTCGGGTTGGAGCCCAAGCTCTGGGACCCTCCCCCGTAGCAGGGTCCTAGAGCCTGGGCTCCAGCCCAACCCAAATGTCTACACCGCAATTAAACAGACCTGTAGGCCAAGCCCTGTCAGCTGGCATGGATCAGCCATGGGTGTTAAATTGCAGTGTAGACAGACCCAACTTTAACCCTTTTGTAAGCACAGAATGTGGTAAAGCATGGGGGGAAATTGGATGGCTCAGGCAACTGGTGATTCAGCCAGAATCCCTGCCCAAATCTAAGCCCTTTGGTGCCAGTCTAGCCTGGCTCAGCTGCAGTCCAACGTTACCCCTTTCATAAGCACAGAAATCCAGTTTGTTTTAAAAATTACATTTAAATACATCTTGTTTCATGCCTGACTGTCAGCCACTTTGCTCCATCTAGAGATTAAAGAGGACAATAAAAAACGATTAGAAGGAGAAGGACTGAAGAGGGGAAGCAGGGAAATTTTCCATCCTTAAGTTCGGTGCAGGCTTACATGGATGAAGAAGCCTCCAGCTCACATTGCCAGCTCTTTGTCTGGGATTTCGGAAAGGTTTTTTTTTTTTTTCCTGTTTATAGCATCCCAGTTCTGTAACGCAATGAATAACCCTTCCCCTTTAGAACAGATTTGTCTGTAGATGTAAAGGCCTCTCTTAAAGCAACCCTTACCATGTCCATTTGTATTTGAAATTTTGTTGTTGGCCAAATGACTAGGCTACCTACATGTTTCAACACTGCACCCTCTGGACCACTACAGTGACTCCTTGAGTTTAAACAAAAGCTAATGGAAATCCATATGCCCAAAGGAGTATAGTAAAATCCTATATTTTGAAATTGATGAAGCTAAATGAGATATGGGGAACCCTGAGAGGAGAACACAATAATAATAAGGAAATAATCAATTTTCAGAGAAAGTGAGCGCTTTGGGTGAACTGAGGAGAAAAAGAAAACCCTCAAGGGCCTTTATTACTTTCAAGAGCCTACAGGATTTTGTTGAAAAATAAGAGGCCGTTTCAGATGCCATTCAGCAGAGCCAACCATAGCTGCAAAATGCATGATGTAAAAAGTAGGAGTCTTATGATTAAGAGCAGTATATATCTGCTTACTAATTAAGCCAAATTACTTATCTGCCTCACACAGAAAGCGAAATAATTGTTGACTAACACAACAGTTCATAGCACTCAAAAGAAAATGCTGTGTGTTCAACATGACATTAATTTCTGGTGTTATTTCTTATAGGGATGAGACTCTTCCAAATTAGCAGATTTCCGCTCAAGAGGACTCACATCTACTACTCAGCCCTCAGCATTTAAGCACCTGACCCCTCTTCTGTCCAACTTGGATTCAAATCTGCATCTGAACTTTACAGAAATATGGGGTGTTTGGGTCCAGAGCGTAAGTTTGGGCCCATCTCTTATTTCCATGAGAAACCAATTTTAACCTCATGACTACATTTAGTTTGTGTTTCGTTGGATGAGCTCATATGCAGATCAAGTATCACGCGTGGTGGACAATGTTGGACAAAATCTAAATTGGAACTGGCCCAATGAATGCCCAAAGAAATCACCTGTCTGTCATTCAAAAGAAATTAAAAGGAGGAACCACAATGGACCCAATTGATAGGCAGCATATGCACAATGCAAGATACCAGTTCATTGCTCATCCTTGGATGTGCTGCTCAGCTTTCCATTTTTAGACTCTATGTGAACGGACAGACTGGAGCTTACAGCCAAACAGGCTAGGCACCATCAGGAAGCCCTGCCATAGTCTGAGCTAATAAAACAGGAAAAGGAAACTGAATAATGGAGAGGGGACCAGAAGCCATGCTGGTTGCTACACATTGCAGGCCTCCGAGTGATAAGCCTGATCTGTTCCCTAGAGACTTTGTTCTTCTGACTGTAAGGTGGGTTGTTCTGGCTCAAGGCTCTGAGTTAAGGACCTTCTGAGCTGTCTTAAGTGTCTCTTCCCCTCACGTGGGAGAAAGCCAGCTTTCCTCCTAGAACTTTAAAGAAATTTAAAGAAACTAGGATTCTTCAGGCCAGGGTCGGTTGTGAGGCCTTCTAAAAGGAGACACTTGTTTGTTAGTTTGGTGTTGGCCTCTCTCTTCTCAGATCCTGTACACCCCAAATTAGGAAAACATCCCCATTCAGGAGAGCAATTTAGCATGTGCTTAGCTTTTAGCAAGTGCTTAAGTCACATTGATGTCAATTGGATTTAAGCAGATTATTATTGCTTCCCTGAATAAAAGCGAGTTTAAGATTGTGTTTAAGTGCTCTCCTGAACTGGAATTTGCATTTTACACCTATTCATAATCTCTCTAGTAGGAAAGTTTTGCTTGGAAACAGCATCAGTGTGAGACGGAGTCCTAGGACCCATAGACATGTGGCCTAATTTTCAAAGGTGCTAAGCACCTCTCGTTCCCACTGGAAACTAGGCCAACTGGTCTTTGATGCCCCTTGAGCCTTTACCCATTTATAACCATGTGTGTTGGTTTGTGTTTCTATTATACCATTAAAAACATAAAGCAGAAGCTAGAGTGGACATGGAAGAAGAGGCAAGGAGAGGGCACCATTATTCTAGTGCACCGAGCAAAAAGCCATGACTCAGGACTCACTTCATCTCTCTGTGCTTCTATGTTCCCATCTATAAATCAGGGATGATAATTACCCAATCATTGGGAAGTGTTAAGGGATGCAAAGTTCCCTATGATTATTTCTCATGGCTAGAGCAGGGATTTTGGAATCAGACTTCCTAACTTCTATTCTCATTGCCTAGTGACCATGGGAAAGCCACTTCACATCTCTTAGGTTCCATTTACCCACCTAAGATGACCATGGATCTTTGAGGAAGAGCCAGTAACTTACTGACCAGTGAAATCCAACATCCATGGTTGACAAGATCTAAACGAAACTAATAAGATGAGATCATGAAACATCTGAGGGAAATATGAGACGATAAAAAATAGGGTTCCTCCAGGATACAAATCTGGTGGCATTTTTCAATAAGAAAACAAAAGAAAACAGACAGGGCATGAAGGGGTGGGTACAGTCTGCTTTTATTTCAAAAGACCTATGTGACATGGTGCCACACACCAATAGAGAGGAGTAGCAGGCACAGCTTATCAGTTATGGAAAGTCACCATCCTTGAGTGGATAAAGGCACTGATTGACTTATACCATATTGCAATAGTAAGGGGCCAGGGAGGAGAATGACAGAAATGATTAACATGGGGTTCCGTATTAAGGCTTTTTTGCTGCATATGAATGACTTGCAGGACTTACATGGTATCCAAGTTTGTGCAGGACATTTTCCTGAGTGGAATAGAGAACAATGCAGCTGGAGGTGATCAAATGCAGAAACCTAGTTAGAACAGAAGCATAGACAGCTGCATGGCCCACAAGTCAGCGAACAGTTATGAGAAAATCTGAGAGAATGTAATTTACAACAAGGGAGACAGTCTGCAGTATAAATGGTGAGTGGCCAGTAAAGGTATAACAGTAGAGAGGAATATGAAACCATCAGCAGTTGCATATAGCTGCAGTCCAGGACTCTATTTTTTAAATTATCTATCATACCAATTATCCTTCTGATGAATCTGCCTGTAGGCCCTGTAAATTTAGAAGATACCAATTCCACTGTCAGCAGTTAAATTACAGGTCCAGTCCCTTCACCCAGGAGACCGTAAATAAAACATTTGCAGGTCAGTGGAGGAGCTCCCCTTTTTATATTTTAAAGGGACTATGCCCTGGAGCAATCCCTAAGGGGTTTCTAGAAAGGTAGGAAAACTGAAACAGACTCAAGCAACAACCCATTGTGATTTAACCATGGATGGAGAAAGCAGTTTGAATGACGTGAGAGAACTCACACCATCCCCTCAAGTTAGCCCAGAGGCACCCAAACTGGTTGTGTGCATCAGTGGTAGCCCTGCAGAGAGCTTGCTGCTGGTGGACCAAGTTGTCCACTCACATGGTTTTGGCTCTTCTCTTTGTTCCCAGCTGATGGGAAGAGTGACGAAATGAAGAGCAAAAGCAGCCCGTGTGATTAGACTTTCCTTTCCAAAAGGACAAAATATTTATTGCTCCTCAGAGCTGGAACAGACCCAAATTCTCCATGTGCATGTCATTTCTGAAAGGGCACTGCATCCAAGGCTGGCCACAAAATTAGTATTGTGAGTGAGTACATTAATGAATTTCACTGCATCTTCTCTTATTTTCTCATTAGTGTCTTTGCCGCAAGTCAGTCTCAGGACAATTTTATGACAGCAGAAGTGATGCTGTATTTACTGTCTAATATGGCTAATTTGAACTCAAGCATGCGTGCAGTCTGGTTATAGCTTAAATAAATCTTGGACCAATCAGACACTGCATATTTTGCAACTCAGTATAGCAGAGTTACTTCCCCTGTAGATTGTCCACTGAGATGGCTATAGGGCCGGCTCCAGTGAGACTGTACTGAACAATAACCACTGGGGTCAGTAGTAGTCAGTGTTTGCAGGATTGGGGGGGGGGTCTATAATTTCATTGTACCATAGGTGTGCCGGGCACTTTATAACAAAGAAGAATAGGACCTTACAGTCTAAGTTAAGCCTAATAAAGCAAGTGATGAATTTAAAAAGCGGGTGGAGACATAAGAGTTTTGGAGGACATGGGTGAAAACAGCAAAAGATCAGGATATTCCAGTACGGTTATTGTTAGGTAGCTTCCTTCTTAGAGCTAGGATTTTGGGGTGGGTATTTGGTTTGTTTTGGTTAATCTTCTTCCTCGCCCACCAGCTAGGCTTTTATACACACCCATCACAGTGGTATATGAATGCCTTTTAATATGACTCGATTAACTTTTGGGGCAGCATATGGGCTGGAGGCTCAGATGCAGACCAAGGCTGAAGCAGTCCTGGCTAGGGACAGGCTAAGTGGGGTGACTAACATCACACACACCCTGCCAGCCCAACCTTTCTTGAAAACTGAAACCAAACACTGAAACTTTTTCCACTAACTTTTTCTCCTAATTTTCCCGTTTCAGCTGGGGCTGGGAGTGACAGTGCTGTGGGAGAGGCTGCTAGCATGATCTTCCTATCTCTTCTGGGGTAGTTTGAATGAACACACCCCAGAACTTTTTTAATGTTCACCCAATCACTGTCCAGTATTGAACGCACCACTGTAATATTCCATGTCCGCTTCCAATTCCTAGTGTGCCTGAAGGTGTCGCTCTCCTCAAGCTTCTTTCACTGCTCTTCTTGGGAGAATATTACACGCCAGCGTTCAAACATTGTCACCCCAGCAAAGAGGGCCTACTGACAACAGCCCCACTCGTAAAGCTGCAAAGCACTTATTCTCTCATGCACACCACAAAGCCCTGGCTGTTTACTGGAGAAGCTGTGTAGGGAACACGGCCTGGCTGTGAGGACCACTGCGGTATGCAACATACAATCCCTAATCCAAATGAATGTCGTGAGGAACAGACCGACTAAAAACATTTCCATACTTGTTTGTGGGACACACGACAGCTGTGACTTGGATACTTCTTCTCCCTCCCCCAATTATTCTATCAGCAATATCCAATTGCACTCCCTGATGCCTCTGAATTCAATACTCTCAAAAAGATTCAGAGCACATTTCCATGAGACACTTTCATAATACAAACCTCCTGAGGCAGCCCAATCTGGCTGCATCATCCATGGTTGAGCATAAGCCAAATAATCCCTGGCAGAGAAATCCTGATGCATTTGTATTTAGTTTTGGCCTAAGCAGTGAAGTTATTTTTGAAAGCTGGCTGAGAAAGCACAACTAAACAGCAAGTCCTGTGATCCAGTGCCCTTGGTGTCTCCCCAGCCCTTAAACTAACATAAAAGCTTTTTAACCCAGAGGGAGGGGTTCAAACAGAATCCACATCCACTACAGTTACATCCCCATCAATACTAGTACACACAATGAGAAACTAGGGACAAATTTTGCCCTCAGATACATGGTACATGCTTCACTTTAATAGGTGTGCGTGCTGATAGCTGAGGCAGAGCGTATTAGAAAAAGAAGAGACCAGAGATGCAAAATTCTAATCCAAATACAAACTTCTCTATACTTCGGGAGTGTTTATAAGAAGAGAGAAATGCCTAATGACTCAAAGGTATTATTAGGCATTTCAGTGTAACAGCATCTTGGTGATTATCTCATTAATAATACTTAACAGTTCCTAGGATAATAAACACTTCAACTTTGGGTTATTTTCCTTATTAGGTCTAATTTTTATAATACTAAGCACCACACCAGCTGGGTGCTTTAAATACAGAGATTAAAACAGAAATAAGAGCACAATAGATAGTGAGCAAAAATTAAACAAAATCAAATTGACTGGCCCCTTGCCCTGAAGTTCATTCCACTTTAACATTGCTAATTTCAGGAATTATACTGATTGACTGTCATGCACCATAAACAGGAGGGTTAGGATGGGCATCTGTGGGACTCAACAACACACAAATCTCTACTAAACCAGGTCCACAAAGCCAAGAAGTGTGGTGTGAATCTACATTTCCATCAGAGAATCAGGACTGGAAGGGACTTTGAGAGGCCATCTAGTCCAGTCCTCTGCACTCAAGGCAGGACTAAGTATTATCTAGATCATCCCATACAGGGGTTTGTCTAACCTGCTCTTAAAAATCTCCAGAAATGTACACATTCCACAACCTCCCTAGGCAATTTATTCCAGTGCTTAACTAGCCTGACAGGAAGTTTTTCCTAATCTCCAAACTAAACTGCCCTTACTGCAATTTAAGTCCATTGCTCCTTGTCTGATCCTCAGAGGTTAAGGAGAACAGTTTTTCTCCCTCCTCCTCGTAACAACCTTTAAAAGCTATTAGTCAAATTCACCGTCTCTGAAGTCAGCAGAGTTGTGTACGCATACTCTGGTGGTAAATTTCACTTCATTTTTATGGGCCATAAAGAGTGCACATTTAAATTTATGGCATAACCAAAGTCCTAAAATTGTTTAAAAAAAGAAAAATACTCTTCCATGTCCCAAGGTTGGCTGAGCTGCAGAGCACTGTCTCTTGCCCATCCCCTTGATAAGTATTGTATGTGGAGTTCACCACACTGTAAGTCAGATCCATTAAGAAAATAAGGGGAAGAACTTAATGTTTCCAGCCTTTCAAGAGGAGATAAAGCACTGATTGGTGTCAGGAAATATAAACAGTGCAGAAGCTACAAAGAAGAGGAACAAACCAACTTCTAGAAGATGATTTTCTGGTCCTGCCTCATCAGAGCTTAAGGGGAGGATTTTGGTCTAGTGGGAGAAATCTTCAAGGAACAAGAGGCAGATGCCTTGGAACTCGCCTCAGGCTCATCCAGGGCCTTTGAAGCAGACAGCGCCAATCCTGGGATTCTCCACTGACATGTCTCAAGATGTCAACAGAGCTTCTTGGTGGAATTCTGCCCCTATGTGATGTACTGCACCAGCTTTTATCTTGGTTGTCTATGGCAGCCTCTCTGATATCAGTGATTTTGCTCAGAGAAGGATTGTCACATCAGCTTCAGAGTTAACACGCCCTTGAACACACTCTTTCAGGCTATGCATATTCAACAAGACAACCAAACATTTGTCTATAGTCCCTTGAGTGATGGCCCTGAATCAGCAAGATGAGATCCAAACTTTCCTCGACTTTTCTGGGGAGAGGGCAGGAGAGAGACAGGGAGAAAGGAGCTAGTACAGATCTTGTTCTGTACTTGGAGCTAATTCTGGAGAAAAGCCCTCTCTTCCTGTGATATGGCAACTGAGATTGGCCAAAGGGCTCAGAGGGGGCTGTAGGTAACATACCTTCACTCCAGGGTCTGCTTCAGCTCTGGAATCTGCTTCCCATGTTGGCCCATCAGAGCTTGACTGTATTGATTTTCAAAATGGGTTGCAAAACCTATCAGTTCTGCCAGACTTTCCCTATATGTTTAATCTCTCTATCTAGTCCACACTCAGTCACGTGGCTGAATGAGTAGAAAGGAATTCAGGGGTACAGAGAACATCAGTTTGATTGTATTGGGGAAGAATTAATTATGGACAATGGGTATTTGCATGTAAATTTCCAGACCCAAGAGGTTCTGATTTTCATGTAAATGATTAGATGTTTATCTAAAATAAATCTTTTAGGATTCAGTCATCACTAGCTGCCAACTGGGGAGCCAACTCCTGGAGCAAAAGGGACCACCAATGCTACTCTATGATGCAATCAAAGGAGAACACCACCTAAAATAGCAATATGTAAAGATAGATCAGAGTCTTTGATTCATATTTCTTTTAGGCCAGATGGGACCATTATGATCATCTAGTCTGACCTTCTGCACAGCACAGACCATAAAATTTAATCCAATAATTAAACACAAAGCCCAATAAACCTTGGTTAAACCACATGGCTTTTAGGAAAATATCCAGTCTTCACAGAAGACTGAGTGATGGGAGAATCTGCCACTTCCCTTATCAGGAATACAGCATTTAAACACCTGGGCTCCCGCATTCATGGATGAGGTATGTTCAGAGGAACTAGAGCAGATTACCCAATCATGTAAAGCCATGCCGGGAATCTGGGATGAGCATTTTTGCAGCTTGAGGCTGTATTTAAACTCAAACTCCCTAACCTAATATTCTATTAATCTAATAACCAAGCACCCATTAATTGAAAGAGCACCAGAGACAATAGCTTGTTGGCATTACACGTTTTGCTCTTCAGCTGAAGTATCCTTTTAACGAAAAAGAAAAGAAACAAAGCATTGCATTGATTTTGCATGTAGAATTATCAGGGAGAAACAGCAGTTCCTGGACAATGCAGGGCTTTTAAGCTGTTTTTCCATGAATATTTCTGTCCTCCCTCTCTTCTCACTAGCTCATCCTCTAGGATGTTCAGTTTTTCTTTGCCCAAACTTGTTGACTCCTTTTATCTGGGCCGGCCTGGTGTGGGTTTCCACTGTATTTTGGTTAGATTTTGCACAGCCTCGTGGATCATCGGTTGGGAGAGGGAATCTTTCTAAAACATATTAAAATAATATTTTGAAAGTGAATTTGGTGAAAGACACTGGTTGACAGCCCTTTGTCTGGATTCATTTAAATTGTGCCTGCTGAAGTATACAGACATCATGTATTGACATTTACATGCAAATACCCATTGTCCATAATTAATTCTTCCCCAATACAATCAAACTAATGTTCTCTGTACCCCTGAATTCCTTTCTACTCATTCAGCCACGTGACTGAGTGTGGACTAGATAGAGAGATTAAACATATAGGGAAAGTCTGGCAGAACTGATAGATTTTGCAACCCATTCTGAAGATCAATACATTCAAGTTCTGATGGGCCAACATGGGAAGCAGATTCCAGAGCTGAAGCAGACCCTGGAGTGAAGATGTGTTACCTACAGCCCCCTCTGAGCCCATTGGCCAATCTCAGTTGCCATATCACAGGAAGAGAGGGCTTTCTCCATGTGAGAGGTGGCGCACAGACAACAACAGAACAAGCTTCCACCACACTATTCTGGTAACATGCCCTGATCCAGATCAGAAGGAAGGTACCTGCCTATAGAGTGAAGCAAATGCAAAAACTCTCATGGTCTCCAATGTGATCCAGAAACAATAAAACCCTAAACTTAACCATCCTAGTGGCCTCTTATGAGCAGACTGCATTGCTCTGTTTCTCACTAGCCTCTCTCATGTGAGTGACTTACCCCACAGCTCAGAGTCGTGATGTTGTATCAGCTTCAGTTACTTGGATTAATGAGTCAAACATTCCTTGAAGGCCATAGCCCAGCAAGAACAAGGGCAGGTTTCCCAGATATACATAATACCTGCTGCAAAGCAAAGCCTGCTTTTTAATCACCAGATCATTACTGCAGCAGAGGACATGCTGGTGAGGAATAGAAATCCCTTTCAAACACATTTGTTAGCTTTGCTAGGGTGTGTTTTTTTTTCTCCCTGCTAAATATATAAACTTGAAACTGGAAAATCTGTTCATGTAGCATGTTTGTTTGATGAACTGTATTGTGCCTTTTAGTTTTGTAAATTCTGTTTGCTAATCCTTGGGAAGAGACTGTCCATTCCCCACAGTTGCGTTATATGATGTGGACAGAGCTATACAGTATTTGGTCATTCACTGCTCAATATGGGAGTGAGTGGATTGAATTTCAAAGCTCATACTATACTGGGAGATCTGCATATCTTCGTATCATAATCTTCAATCCTTTAGAACAAGGACTGTTGCTAGAACCATTAAAACACATGGGCACTACAGGGAGAAAGTAAAAATCAGTTCTAAGCATCAATACAGAGTCAGTTAATGATGTCCCCGGAAGCAGAATTCAAAGACCTATCATTGTTATGCACTAGGTAAAGCTTATGGGGCTAATGACAAGATGGGGTGGCTTTCCTTTTATTTTTCTATTTTTCATGTACCAAGTGGTGGGTAATAACATGAGAGGACTCATGTTACTCAAACTAAACTGGCTCTGTTTTAAAAGAACTATTTAGAAAGATGTTACAACTGCAGCTAGCATTTAAGCCATGTGCACACAGACTGACTTCCTGGAGCCTCCTTCAAACTCTTCCTTCCTGCAACTTGCACTCCTTCCTTCAAGTTCCATGCAGGTTGCCACACTAATGTTGGTTGGCACCAATGTGTGTGGGGGGGGTTCCTCCCTGAAGGAGGATACTTTCAGGACCAGATCCTTAGCTGATGTCAATCAGCATAGCTCCACTGCAGCTCATATAGCTACTCTAATTTACACCAGCTAGGAAACTCTGGTCTGTGGTGTTTAAAATATATAAAGGCCAGTGTGACAGCCACCATTTTAGCTGACAGACTGGATATTGAAGCAGGGACCTTCAGAGCTGCTACAACTTGAGCCACAGAGCCAACGATCCTTAACCTGGCTCAAATCCTTTGTGGATCAGACACAGAGGAGGACGCATGACACATGCTCTGCAATGAGTAGCACCAGCACTCAGGAGGAGCTAGTGTGTACCCAAGATGAAGATGACAAATGTCTGATAAGGAAAGGAAACAGATTTCCATTTCAAACAGCAATGAGAAACAAATCTTTTCAGGTTACCAGATTAAAATCCTGGACTGTATTGTTTTAAAGCTAAAATTTCAGTCAGCTTCAAGCAAGCCTCTGTTTGTTTGCTCACACAAATCCTACATTTGCAAGCATAAGTGAGGCATTGAGTTGCCTGGTTTAATCAGTTGAATGTGCTAAAACTGGATGCATCAAAGATGAACACTAAGGTTAAAAAGTTGACCCTTAAAATCTCCAGCCAAATTCAGAGGACTAGCAGGATTTTACAAAGAGAAGCAATGCCTTTCAGATGAGATGAATTCCCACAATCCATAACAGCATCTCCTTATCCAGAGGCCTAACAAGAAGATATGAGAGATACTACTTATTACTACTGAAATTAAATGGAGGGTCTCTGTTAGACGAGAAATGGTAAATTCCAATAAGCAGGAGGTGACTGGACTGAGATGCACCAATCATTTCACATAGTCCAAACAAACCCAAACAGATGATAATGACTTTCAGTGAACACTAACCCAGGTTAGATTTGAGCCAGAATATGAAAGACTCCATAACCCATTACAAATCCCACTCCCTGAGCCATCCAGTCTAGCCAGTAACTTCTAAAAAGAGAGAGAAGAGGACATCAGAGGAAGCTGCCTGCTTTTTTTCCTCCTCACTACCTATCCTGGCATTAATACCATGCTTATTGCTGCAGTAGCCATGTGTCTCTACTGTTCTACTCTATAGATTAAAATGTAAGAGCTACAGGTGGTTCTGAACCAAACCGTTGCAGAAGTTCAGACTGTGTTCTGTTCAGGCTCTTACACAGCCCCTTTCAGCATAATGTCTGAGATCGACATCTGAACCCTGTGGCTCAAACCCAGCTCTTCTGAGTATCTATGAAACGTACACGATCGCGGCTGTGCTTCACAAGTTTTAGCCAGATGGCCATTCCAATTGGTTTCCATCAGAACTGTGCAGCAGAAATCCCACACAAGGCTTCTAGCAAACAAAAGTTCTCCAGAGAATCAGTGTGTCCCACAGACAGGAAAAGGGTCACGGCCATGAGAAATGGGTTCTCAGTGCTTTCCCTTCACACACACACCCTTACTCTCTCTCTCTCTCTCGATGAACAGCTGTGAACCAGCTGAAACACAAGAATCCAGCAATCGCTGTCCTCCAAACTACACAGTCCATTCAGGGTTCAAGTTGATTACACAGTTATTTTTTGTAAGAAAAGTTGAGTGGGAGAGACAAATGGGTTTATTTCTCACCTGGCTACGTAATGGATTATTAAGAGCACTAACTCATCTGTCTTTGCATTATTTTACCTTCATTACAGAAGCCATTTTTCACAAGTCTGATCTTTAACTGGTTAGAAATGAAAATGTTCAGAGTTGGGGCATGCTACAGACTTGGACTTCCATTTTCCAGAGTACCCTGGCTTCAGTTGTTCCTTGTTTAACAGTCACCAATGCAGCTCCTTCTCCAACCCCAACCCCACTGAATTCCATAGCTACTGTCCCAGACCCTCTTTCGAGACCCAAGGAGCAAAACCCAGGACAAAGACAGAAATGATCAAAACCAAAAGGCAGTCACAGAAGATGCAATGGGATGTCAAAAAGAACCAGCTGTACACGGGAGAGATAGGTTCCAAAAGCTTTCCAAAAGGATTAAGCAGCCAGAGTCTCCTCTGCAACAGGGTGGGCTGGGTCTTCCTTTCTTCGGTACCCTCGCCCTACCCAATTCCTCCTCCTCTGTTTTATGCCTCGTGTATCTCCTTTCCAGTTTTTCCATATCATTTTTTTTTAAATGTGGACTTCACAACTGGACACAGGATTCCAGCAATGGTTTCTCCAATGTCTAGGGAGACAATAATATCTCCCTACTCCTACTTGATATTCCCCTGCTTATATAGCCCAAAGTCACGGTAGCCCTCTTAGCCACAGCGTCAAACCTTTCCCTTTTCTTTTGAATCGCAACTGGCTCTCAGGGAGTGCTCCGTGAACACTGCTCCCCTGCTTATCTGAGTCCCAAGGAAGAGCTAGGGCTGCTGCCATTTGTTTGTTCATGGCCTTGTAAGACAAAGCCTTGAATTAATTGCTTTGAAACAACCCCCTCCCCACCCCACCCCACCAAAGTAATTACATGGGTTTTAGAAACAGCTTCATGAAAAGTAAAGGTCAGCTCTTTGACCCTGACAGTTTTGACAGCTTCTCTTGCCAAAGTGAAGAGGATTTATAAGATATCCATGGCTGGATTTCTGTGCCCCTGCATGCTTTGTGTTCTTTAATTAGCAGAACCGTGTAGCTTTACTTTCTGGTGTTGTCAGCCCAAGAACACAGTGACTGACATTTGATCCACAGAGAGAGAGTAGGGTTTGTTACGTAGATAATAATGCTTTGCAATTATATACTGGAGCAATTTTCATCCAAGTATCACATCAGAGCACTTTCTAAGCATTAGTTAATTAAGCCTCACAACATGCTAGTAAGACACGAATGCAGGGGCAGATGCTGTAGAGGTGCAAAGTGTTGTAATTATAATTGCAAAAAGAAAAGGAGGACTTGTGGCACCTTAGAGACTAACAAATTTATTTCAGCATAAGCTTTTGTGAGCTACAGCTCACTTCGTCGGATGCATTCAATGCATCCGATGAAGTGAGCTCATGAAAGCTTATGCTCAAATAAATTGGTTAGTCTCTAAGGTGCCACAAGTCCTCCTTTTCTTTTTGCGAATACAGACTGACACGGCTGCTACTCTGAAACCTGTAATTATAATTGTTATGACTGCCGTGTAAAAACTGAGGTACAGAGGCACTAACGACATCCCTTCCTCTTCCTGCCCCCAAGACCATACAGCATGATAGAAGAACAAATGGGGGGAAACCCAGCAGTCCTGATGGCCAAAATAACCATATAAAAATACAAACGTGGTTACATCTCACTGTGAAGAGAGAGAAGCTGCCTGGGAATGGGGAAACCTCCTTTCTCATTCGAAACTCTAATCATAGCTAATCACTGAGCAAGGGAACAGATTTTTACAGACATATTCTCGGCTTTTGTGTTTGCCAGAGTACGCAAAAAGAAAAGGAGTACTTGTGGCACCTTAGAGACTAACCAATTTATTAGAGCATAAGCTTTCGTGAGCTACAGCTCACTTCCTCAGATGAGATGCATACAGAGAGTACGGTGACTCTCCTTGACTGGGTTATTGGTTAAATGAACCAAATATACCATATATCAGATTAAAAGAGGGAATTCTTAACCCAGGTCTGGGCTGTGACGTTCAGATATAATCCAGATAAAAACCTGCCCATGTCAATGCTGCTCAGGTCTGGGGTGCTGCCTGAAGTGGACAGGGAGGCTTTTTACTTAGTTTATTAACTGCATTTTGTTTGGGTCCCCCATTTTTGATTTGTAACATGTGAAATGTTCAGCAGGAGAGTCTAGGCCTGTCCCCGGCCTCCACCCAGGGTACAAAGAATTTTCAGAGCATATTCCTGGCTGTCCTACCCCACTTATAAAATGTTTCTCATCCTACAGCAAATGGACATCAATTCCTGCAGGAAGGAAGAGAATTCTACAGGCATTGGACAGGTGCTGAATGCTGCTACTTTGTGTGACACAAGCTAATAAAAGGCAAGGAAATTTGGAGTGCAGATTGACAACCTAACAGTAATTCATCTCCTGTTGTGCCTGAAGTTACAGTCCATGCATTAAGAATCAAATAGACGTTGACGTGATATAACCCATCATGTTTCTGAGAGGGTATTGATTCGGGACAGTGATCTTTCAATAAAAGCATTGGGAAATGTTCCATTTCATCCATGCCCCCGTGTTTTGGAGGAACCATCCCGGATGTGAGAGGGTCTCTCCCATGTTACCATCAAGATTCTCATTCTAAAGAAATGGCTCTTTTTTGGAAGTTAGAAAAAGGTCAAATAACTTTCCCCTTCCACCTATATTTATCATCTGCATTTCTGCTTCTGTCATACAAACCACATGGAACCATGACGTGCTATCCCTGACTTAGGATGTGGACTCCCATGAGTGTTACATGCCCAGAAATAACTTTGTCTAAATTGGGCAGGTAGGAGGAGACAAGTGCGGCAGAAAAACACTATTGTGATTAAGGGACTAGCCCATGACTCAGGATACTGGGGTCCAATTCCCACCTCTGTCACAGTCTCCCTGTGAAAATGTGTCACATAATCTCACTGTTCCTCCATTCCCTATTTCTAAATGGGAATTAATACTTTTCCCTGGTATGCTTCACGGGAGCTTTGTGAGGATAAATACTTGGAAACTACTGATGACTGTGTAAGTTCCTATACAGACAGGTAGATACACTAGTTAAGGTCCTGATCATGGTTCCACTGAACTAAATGGTGAAGCTCTCAAACATCACTGGGAACAGAATTGGGCCTCAAATGTATCTATGACTATGTTGGGTGTTGACCAAGAGGCAGGATGAAAGGGAGTTTTTCTCTTGACTTCAATGGGACCAAGATTTCAGCCTTAATGTTAATGATAATGAATGGAGATCACGTGATATTAGCCCGTCTTTTAGACACCTATTTTGTATATGACGTTCAAGCAAAACAGTATGGTGGGTGCCAATCGAGGAATGTGAAACAGAACAGCTCTGAAATCCACAGATCCCACTGTTGTCCCATTTCTCATGGGGAAAAGACTGATTCTGCGTAAATAATTACACACTGAAAAACACCTGCATACATTTGTCTCGTACTATTTATTTATTCATAGATTCATAGATACTAAGGTCAGAAGGGACCATTATGATCATCTAGTCCGACCTCCTGCACAACGCAGGCCACAGAATCTCACCCACTCACTCCTGCGATAAACCTCTCACCTAAGTCTGAGCTATTGAAGTCCTCAAATCGTGGTTTAAAGACTGCAAGGAGCGGAGAATCCTCCAGCAAGTGACCCATGCCCCATGCTACAGAGGAAGGTGAAAAATCTCCAGGGCCTCTTCCAATCTGCCCTGGAGGAAAATTCCTTCCTGACCCCAAATATGGCGATCAGCTAAACCCTGAGCATATGGGCAGATTCACCAGCCAGATACCCAGGAAAGAATTTTCTGTAGTAACTCAGATCCCACCCCATCTAAGAGCTAGCTCTAGTGGTTATAAAATATGGCCTCATCAGGGTTTGTTTGTTTTTCATAAAGACAAGTGGCTGGCACCTTAGAAAGTGCCACATTCTATCTCCACACATGCCCTTTCCTGGAAGAAAGATGGAAACCGCTCAGAGTATGATTTCCAGATAGGACTCAGCTGGTACCAGCTTGGGCAGAGGGAGGCTCCTTTGGGGCTCAGCCTAGAAGTGCTGTCAATGAATAAGGAGCATTTGAGTCATGGCTGTGGCAAGGTGCACGCACAGGGCCACATCCTCAGTGTATAGCAGAATAACTCCATTAAAATCAATAGAGCTACAAGAATTTACACCAGCTGAGGATGTGGCCCACAGTAAGTGCAGCTGACCTCTGAGATCTTTGTTGGCTAGAAACTACAGCCGTGTACACATGGCAGAAACCCAGTTTCTAACCTTCCTAAAGGAACTCAAAATCACGCAATTCCCATTGCATGGACAAATTGCACACTCCTCGGTAACATGCACAAACCATCTGGAGCAGAGGGCTGGGAGTGGGTTTGCATTCACACACAACCTTCTAGGCTCCTGACTCACCATGTGTTTGCAGAAACACCAAATATGTGTACGCCCGTTGGAAGCCAGAGCTTCAGCTGGTGTAAATCCGGCATAGTTCCATGGAGGTCAAAGGAGCTCCCACAATTTATACCAGCTGAGAATTTGACCTGTGGTATTTACCTATATAAATTAGAGCACACATACAGCTGTGCATGTGAATTTTGAAGATCAGGACTGCTATCTACTATCTGCTATCTATCACTGTGTATAAAACTGTTTGGAAAAGCTATTTCACTTCATGCAGACTGAGTGCATATCTATTCTTTGCCTCTATTCTGGGTGAAAGGAAGGATACATGTATTTTTAAGAGGTGTGATGTGATTTTGATTGTATGACTATTCACCTGCTTTCTGTGACCTTCCAGACATATTTCAGAAGGAATTTGACATGGAGACTGACTTGGGGGTGGGGAAGAAATCAGCTAACAAACAACACATGTGCACAGGCAGTTTACTTTGGCTCTCTGTCTCTTCTCCTTGTTAACACTGCACAGATTCCTATTTCTCCTAAGAGCTTTTGCATTTCAGCTCAGTCCTCCAGGGAAAGGCTGATCCTCAAGTTATTGCAACACAACTGGTTGACATGGCGGGGAAGGGGGGAACAGATTCAGCATTCTCACCTGCCCCCACTGCAGGTTCACGTGAGAAGAGGAGGGTCTGCAGCTACCAAGCTGGAGGGGGAAATGCTCATTTATAACCCTAGTGAAATATGGGGTGGGGACCAAGAGTGAAAGGCAGGAAAAATTAGAAATGCTTGAAGGAGTTAAAAGAGGGGGTTGCCGATAGTGTTTGGGGTCTGATACAGTAAGAATTTACTCTGCTGCTGTAGGGCACTTCACATTTATACATATCAGGTTTGCACCCCATCCCAAGCACTTTCAGTGTATTTACAGGTGTATTTATATTAGGTTTATCAGTTATCCCACCACACAAAGTAACATCCCAAACAAATGCACCTGTGGTTTCCAAAGTAACATCCCAAACAAATGCACCTGTGGAAATAGCTGTCCAGTGCTGGTTGAATACCGGAAAAGCAATGTTTGTGAACTTTTCTTCATGTTCTCAACAGCTGTTTGGATCAACCATATTGACGCCCCATTTGTGTGCTATTTGTGAGCATTCATGTGCCGGGTTTTTGTCCAGGCAGATGCTTGGGGAATAGCTGCTCTTTGCATAAATACTCATTGTCACTTGCCAATGTATTTAAAAGTCTCACCATGATCTCAAAACATCTCATTCAGGGAGCTGAAGAAACATCCCACGTCACAAATAGTAAATAAACCAAAATGAAGAGTTTGAACAACTCAGGGTCAGAAAATTGTGTGTTTGCACCAAAATCAGCCCAATCCCCCAACAGAAATAAAAACTACATTTGACAGTTAATTTATTCCCATCCAATAATCTGGCCAGCTCTTCCACTGACTCTGAATCAGCTCTCAACATCATTTTGAGAAAATAGCAGGGGAGGGGAATAATTGTCTTACTGCAGCAGCTACCTGGGATTCCTTCCTGCCCAGGCCCCATTAACTTGGAAAATATGATGGGGCAGTATTGTTTGTGCTAAGTGCAGCAGTAACAGGAGTTCGGCCTGGCAGGGGAGACCGATGCATCACCAAAGGGCAAATTACACACTGCTAGGGTGCCGGCTTCATTTTACTATCTCCCCGTGAGTCTGTCAAGGTTTGTGCATGGGCATCTTGATTCTTTATCCTAATGGATTCGGAGAGGCTGACGTAATCAGGGGATCTTTTAATGACTGGGCCTACTACACACTAAGTTGAACATGGAGTGAAGTCCTCGTGGGTGTGTCCTTAATAATGCACATTCCTGTTGATAGGTGGGATAATAGAGGTTCTGGACTCTGATTTGCATTGAGTCAATGGACTGCCTTCATGTGAAGTGCTAAATAATCACCGTATGAAACAAACACCCAGCATGGCTCCCACTAACAGAAAAAAGCATCCCTCCATATAAAGTGCGATTAGCTCAGAGATAGCAACTTTCACTCACATTCCCCTCCGCCACCACCACCCACCTCCAGTTGTCAGCATGTGTCTGAAGCGAAACAAAATGCTCTGGGAAATAAAGACCTGAGTAAGGGAGGCTGGAGACATAAGCAGCCCCAGCCTGTGCACTTGTGCAGTCCAGCTGGGGGATAAGATTTCAGGAAAAGCTGAAACCCACCACAGTGCTACAGATATTCAATCCCCGAAATCACTTGTGAACTACAGTTGAAATTCTACACCTGCAGCCCTTCTCATGGGGAGTAAGAGCCTCGTTCTGGTATGATTTATACAGTCACTGTTACTCTTTTGTGGGGGAAGGGTCTTATGGGTTTGGACGAAGGGGCTGTATTTCTGACAGCCTTTTGCCTTTGCTACTTGCGCTGCCATATAAAACACAGGTGAGCAACAATCTCTCTCCTATGCAAAGGTGTAGGCTGAACGTGAACCATTATTATCTACATCACTGTACTGCTTAGAGGCTCCAACCAACATTGGGGCCCCCACTGTTCTAGGTGTTAAACACACACATAACAAGATAATCTAAATACACAAGAGAAAGGAAGTGATATTGTCCCCATTGTACAGCTGAAGAACTGAGGCACAGATTAAATGAGGTCACACAAGAAGTCAATGGTGGGTTTCAGAGTAGCAGCCATGTTAGTCTGTATCCGTAAAAAGAAAAGGAGGACTTGTGGCACCTTAGAAACTAACCAATTTATTAGAGCATAAGCTTTCGTGAGCTACAGCTCACTTAATCGGATGCATGCAGTGGGGAGATTTATATACACAGAGAACATGAAACAATGGGTGTTACCATACAGACTGTAACAAGAGTGATCAGGAAAGGTGAGCTATTACCAGCAGGAGAGCTGGGGGGGAGAGGGGGGAAGGGGGGGGAACCTTTTGTAGTGATAATCAAGGTGGGCCATTTCCAGCAGTTTACAAGGACAGTAGGAGGGGAAATAAACAAGAAGTCAATGGCATCTTTAAGGAGTGAACTCAGGTCTACTGAGTCCCCATCCAGTGCCTTAACCATAAGGCCATCTTTTGTTTCTATAACTCAGGGATCAGCAATCTTTGGCACGCAGCCCATCAGGAAAAGCCGCCAGCACATCCCTTGGCCCGCGCCGCTTCCCGCAGCCCCCATAGGCCTGGGACGGTGAACCGCGGCCAGTGGGAGCTGCGATCGGCCGAACCTGCGGATGCTGCAGGTAAACAAACCATCCTGGCCCGCCAGCGGATTTCCCTGACGGGCCGCGTGCCAAAGGTTGCTGATCCCTGCTATAACTGTAGCTCATAAATTAATGCTAAAGTTCCATGTAGATCTAGGTAAAAGCCTCAAGATATTCTCTGCGATTCCCAAGTGTACAAGCTCAAGTTAGCTTTGGCTGCTCACTTTCCACCAATGTTCTACCGAATGAGTTTACTGGCAGGGATGTTAATGGAAACAGTGTATGTTTAGCAAAGAACAGAAAAGTTACAGAGAGCAAATGCTGAATTCACTAAGGTGACCGTTCACCTTAGAAACCTGATAGAAGTGTTCCAAATCAGAGAATAAAACCAATACCCTATGGCTGAGGTGCCCCATCAAAACTAACCTACCTAATTTGAATTCTGAATTTCAGAAAGCAAACCCTTGCAATGAACTGCTTGCTGTGCCCATAATGTACAGAACTGTGCAATTACTAAGGGGAGCAGGCAATAAATGCATGCAACTTCTTCGCTACCTGCAGCATGACTTCATTCATGTCCTATCTCTAATTTGCCCTGTCTAGCGAAAACACATTTAAATTTTGGGCCTTCTGAGGGTAGGGAAAAGAAGGGGTATATTGGGAGGAAGATGCAAGAGACTTTAAAAGATGAAGGGTGCCAGTGGCCATGGCTGTTCGGATTTTGCATTATTGACCCAGGGTTTTGCCAAGCCCAAACTTGCTGTCCCTTTCTAGCTGGGTTTTATGTGAGAAGATGGAAGGTGGGCCTGATGCTGCCAATCTGGTAGAGTCACCCTATTTACTCAAGTCACAGCCCCTAGTAAGATAAGGCTTGCTGATGGGGAAGGGAAGGGAAAGTGACTTCACCTTTCTAATCCCTTCCCCCAGCCCATCTTTTGGGGATCACTTGGAGAGACCATTGCCATGAAAGCCCACATTGTTGGTTAAGGCTGGAGCTGACAAGCTCAAGGTCCTTTCAAGGGAGCACCCCAATAAGCTCACAGTGAAATAAGGGTCAGAGCCACCCAGCACAGAACTACTGAGTGCAAGTGGAAAACGAGGAAACGTGGGCGTAAGGGAAGGGCGCTGAAAGGGTTAACAAGAAAAAAGTACAGTGAGTAGAGAGATTCACGGAGGCTTGGGAATTAGAGGTGGGAAGAGGATTGTATGTTGGCCATTTAGTTCATTTCCCCGCCAGTGGCTGGACTGAACCCTCTGGGACATTTGCTAATGCTTCATCCAGTCTAGTTTTAACTATCCAAAGAGAAGGGGTTTCCCGTGCCGTCCCTGGAGGTCTGTTCTGCAGTCAAATCCTTCTCACTCCCGGAAGGTTTTTTTCTGTTGTTTAGCCAAAAACTGCCACTTAAATCTTGGTTATATCCTCTTGTATCATCCCTCCATCCTCAGTGTTTAAAGCCTTCAGTTACCTCTTGCTTGGATTATTACATCCTACCCTTAATGATGGTTCCCATTCACATGGTCAGGGGAGAAGGGGGATGAGACAGGAAAGTAATGCTTATGATTAGCATCTATGCATTTCTAAAGAGCTGGGCTACAGCGTGCCACTCTCCTCATGCTGAGAAGCACCTTCCATATGAATGGTAGTAATATCATCATCCCTGGGTGTCACATAGCACTTTTCCATACACCTCAAAGCATTTTAGAAAAGGAGGTCAGTAACATCATCCCCATGTTATATATGGGGAAAACTGAGGCACTGGGCAAGAACATGACTTGCCCAAGAACACCCAGCAGACCACTGGCAGAGCCAGGAATAAAACCCAGGTCTCCTGAGTCCCAGAAACGTACCCTATCCACTAGTCCTGTTAAATTCAGGGGGACTACTGAGGGGGGGAGGCCATATTCAAAGTAAGGGTGACAGAATTTGTTTTTCCACAGAAAATAAGACACAGACAACAAAAGAAGTAATCAACCCATATTTTACATGACCCAGCTGATATGCTTGGAGCAGCTCGGGTCCTTTTGGTGTGACACACTGAACTTAGAGTAGCAATTCAGTACATATTGCACCCTAAATATACTGTTCAAAGCCTGAACTGGACACTGACAGAGTGATAAACCTGAGTTTTGAAAGATTAATTCAATATTATTCTGGATTCCCTTATGCTTTTTTATTAACATTTATTACTGTTCAACCACTGGTCCCTGCAAAATGAAACAGGGAGACTGACACTGAAAAAAATCAAGCCCCAGAAGCTATGATAAATGCATAGAGGAGCTTATCAGCAATAGCTCTGGATTAATCCCCTACCTCAAACGTTTGCCCACTGTATTACCATTGCCCACTGTATTATGGATGTCGAAACTGCATGGACTGTGTCTCAGCTGAACTGCAAGCTCCTTGGAGCAGGAAAGCAGCATCTTCTCCTGGGTTTGTACAGAAGCCAGCAGGCTTTCAGTACCCAATAAGATGACTCCTTTGGACAGAAAGCTGATTGTCACTTTCTTTATACATTGCTTATATTGTGAATGGTACTTTCTTTGGGATAGGCGCTAAGGTCCACTCCTTAAGCAAAGCTTCAATAGACTGTTCACCCAAGTAAGCACAAGGTAAGGAATCACAGGATTTGGCCCCTTATACCAGACTCTTCAGAAGTTTGTTTTCTGTTGGACAATTTGGCTAAAATAATTCATTGCTGGGCTAGTGAAAAAAATGGATTAGACCAATTGTCAGTTTCCCAGGGATTCTATTTGATTATCCTAGGAAAACATCTCATCTGCTTAATATTTTCTGGCAATTGAAAAACTGCAATAATTTTCATCTGGCTATGCTTCTTGCTTAATTAAGATAAGTTGCCGTAAAAGCTGGAAAGCAGCACTAGCGAGAGCAAAACTGGCACTAAAGTGATAACACAGAGGATTTGGAATGGCCATTTAATCTGCACGGGCGATCTCTTAGGTTCCCAGGTGAGAACAGAGAACTGTATATCATACACAGTGTATGTCAAGTGAGCAAAACATTTATCACTTTAATGCCTCTAAAAACTAGAGATGGGACCAAAACAAACTCCCGGCTCTAAACAATCCCTGGGTCACCATGTATTCACACAGAGTAGGAGGAGAGAAATTTGGGAGCAGGGCCCTGCATTCTGAGTCTGGGAAACAGATGCATGAACGCAGCTCCTCAAATGGGCAATTCCAATGTCTCTGTAGACACACAAGCAATTGCTTTTGCTCTTTGGCTACAGAATTGCAGCCATTATTTTGTGCTCCCCCCTCCTGTCTATTGCAATAGGATGATGAGAAAAATGCAAACAGACATTTCTAGCATGGCATGAGAACCAGATCAAAAACTAAGAGTTGCCAAGCCAAGTCAGGTCATCCAGCCCCAATAGCCTTCTTCTGGCAAATCCTGCTACACCAAAGGGGATGAGTAGCACCACTCCTCCAAACCAGCTTTGCAGTTCTGCATATGGGGGAAGAAGATTCTGGTGGGGTCATCAGTTTTCATCCTACTGTAAAAAGTGCCTTTCCCCCCCACCCTCTTGTTCCTTTTGGTTCTAGCTCATGTGCCTAATAATGCAATGCTATGCAGATATACTGCTCCCTACTAGCCCTAACTAACAGAAGTAGCAACCCAAGGATTACCTCATTGGAGGCAATTTCTGCCCTTAGCGGAAGAGCCTGGGCTTTTCAGGGGGATGTGGAAGTACAGCCCAGCCTTCCCAGTTCAACCCACACCTCCCTCTTTTGGCTACAGATTGTCTCTCTCTCCCTCTCCATGTCTACTGACTAGTCCAGGGAATTCTCTTCTCTTCCCACAGTTCAGCCTTCCAAACCCACCCTTGGTCTCCACAGCAAGAAGTCCTCCTGCTTTATAATCGCAGCTTTGTGTCCGAGTCCTCTCTTCTGCCATTCCTCCATGACAAATACAATGATCAAATGTTGGCTATTACAGACACCTCCCCTGTAAACACTGCATTTTGCCCCACATAGTAGACTCTTTTTTAAAACAAAACAAATAAAGACCCTAATACCTTTCCTTGGTGGTTTACATACTCCTAAGGCTCAACACTTGTGAATTACACTGCAGTTTCAACACTCCACACAAACAAACATCCCCCTAGCCAGGGTTTTCTACCTCTCTGTGCTTTACCTAAGGCTCAGCTGGCAAACTCCTCCCTTCCCAAGACCCAATCAGGTTTTCACATCAATGAGGCTAATTAACATCAAGTTGGACACATTTCCCAATTATGACTGGAGCCTGAAACCAATCAGAAGACAAACACCTGGCACCCAATAAGCCTTCATTGATCAAACGGTCCTTCCAAAAGGGCTTTCAGAGTGAAACCCTGCAAAGAGCAAATAAGGACAAGGAGTGAGAAATCATTCATTCCCCCTTACGTACACCTACCCTGCTTATTCACTGTCTGAAAGCCTGTATTGACATGCAACAAATCCACAAATGCCTTTATCAAATGATCTTCATATCCCCATAACAGCTTTATGGAGAGAGCAAGTCTTTCTGCCATATCTGGAGTGTTGCTTACAACCATATAATGACCCTCTCTCTTTTCAATTTTACACCTGCTGAATGGTTGGTTCATGCCAGGAATCTAATGTTTGATTTGAGCATTATTCAGTCAAGAGCACACAACTTTCTTTGGCTCTTTTTGAACCGATGCACAGTTCTCGTACATTATGTGATTTAATTAAGACCACCTGAAGCCCAAACGGTGTCTGAGCACACCACAGTGAACTCTTTTAATGCCACGCTAACAAAAAATACCCCAAGTGTTTCTCACTTCCAAGTAAACTTGGCCACGGTGTGGAGGAAATTAAAGCAAATAGGTCCATTTTGTCAAATGGAACACTCCTGCTGCCCTGCCGCCATTTCTGGGGCTAGGTGTTACATTATGTGGACTTGAAATGTCAAATATAATTTGGCACAAGAGGTGTGTAGCTGCCCTCAGAGAAAATTTGACAGCTTTGCGTACTGTTCTCCATTGCTATGCGGTGCTCAGTGGTGTACAGGCTGGCTCGCACCTCCCTCGTTTCTGGGGCCGAATTTACCTGCCTTTTCACGAAAAAGAAGCAAGAAAAGAAAAGGCGTTTTTTGTAAATGATGTGGATTTAATGGTGTTTGTTAAAGGTACAATACACAGCACTCTGTAGAATTAGCTAGAGCATGAACAGGTCCTGAACCAGGCTATACCAGCTCGCCTTCTGCCAGTGCACTGCAACTCGAGCCAGGAGTACCCATGCTCATCCAGTACTGGAATCCTCCATACCGCTGCAATATCACCTCAGACCTCACCTGTCCATCCTCTGCTATTTTGGCCTCAGCATTGCTCTGCCAGGTCTGAGGTGCAGTACCCCCTGCTACTCCAGAGCTGTGATCCATCAGCGCACCCCCACAGTTCTGCCTGTGTACCTGAGCAAACTCTGCTATTCAAGCATGGAGATCTCCACGTTGCTCTGCCATTCACTTCAGTCCTGGACCTTGCTAGACCAGTCCTTGGCCTCCCTAGAGCCAAACCATGGAGGGTGCGCTGAAAATACCACCAGGACCTAGCAATCCTAATTCCACTGATGAAAATGAGACCTCCAGGGTTGTTTGTATTAATCAGGATTTGAGCCAAGGTTGCTGGGGTAGAAAGGCTATTGTAGTACCACACAGAGCCATTTAGCACTTGAAAATGACAGTGTTAAACCCAGAAAAGACATCCCTGGAATCTATTCTTTTGGAACAGTGTTATGAGTTGTTTTAAGGAAAGCTGCATATAAACAGGCCGAGGGGAGAACATAAGGGCCAAGAGTTCCTCACCAAAGTGGGAGAAGAGGAACCAATGTTTTTGACATTCTTATCCTAGTAACTGTGCTTAAGGGTAGAACACACAGACCGAAGAATAGAAAATGAGCAGTTTGATGTCAAGGTTGCAGCCATCACAGAGCACTAGTTTAGGACGACATTGTGATCTTCAGATACCACTGTGCGAGGGAATATATAAGAACCCAGAAGAGATAGATAGATCCTAAAGGTATAAACAACACTAATGGCGAGTTCACACACTGGCCAGCAGGAGGCAGCCATCAGCAGACAGGCAGCATGAATAAGGCACTGAACTGGGAGTCAGGAGCTCTTAATCCCAGTTCTGTGACTTTGGGCAAGTTACTTCCATTCTATGCCTGAGTTTCCCCTCTCATGACTTTTCTAGTTCGACTAGTAATTCTACAGTTATGCTTCTCAGGGTGCCCAAGACTGTGAGTCATCTTGTGTCCCCCCATCTCCAGCAAGAGATACTTGCTAGAGCTGAACTGAGTGTTATCTCCCTGACACCTCCAGTCTGTCAGCCACCCGGACAATCTCCTCAGGGCTATGCCAGCCCTTACTTTGCCTTGCAGGCTAACAGCAGGCACACCCTAGGCCCATTGAAGCACTCCCCTGCAGTGTTCAGCTCCTTATCCACTTACTCACAGTAATACCAAAGGAACAGAAAACAGCCAGCGTGCATGACTCAGCTCAGGATCAGCTCCTATATAACCTCACAGCACGGAGATATATTTGTAATGAAAACAATTATACGTTTATTATCAAAGATCCAGACTTGGGAGATAGTGAGTAGGGAAATGGAAAAAGAAGGATTTATTTCTAAAACAAACTCATAACTTGATGCTTACAGATTCTTAACTTTAACAGGCTAAGAAGAAGAAGCTTATCTCACCCTAAATGTCCTTTGTGATGTTTCCTACCAACAGTGGTTGGGATTCCATTTTCATGAATGTAAATGCACTGTCCATTTACTTCCTCAGTACAGAATAAAAGGGTGTCTTTTTGCCTTGCCCTTATGTAACCCACACTCCTCCTGGGTGTGCTGTTCTGTCCCCTCTAGTGGCCCTGAGACCACCTAGAGATTAATGAGCCTGCCACAGCCTTAGCTAAAGGTCATGTGGCTTTTAACTCATGCAGTAGAGGCTCATGCATTTAGCTCCAGAGGTCCCAGGTTCGAACCTGCCCACTGGTGACTGGGGTCTGTCAGCATCACACTTGTATTCCCCAAAGTTCACTGTCTGCCCCCAGAAACAGGGGAACCCTCTGTGGTTCAGTGTGCAGTGTCTTGTCTCCCTGTTGCCTCTCCATTCCCCATTGACTTTGCATGTCAATGGGGCTTCCATTCTGTTGGCTTACCATGCTTTTTTTTTTTTTACATTTCAACAGAGATTCACCTCTTACCTCCTGTCTGGAAGAAACCTGCTTTTATCTTTGGTTGGTGACACTTTAAAACATATTTTCAGTACATATAGACTGCTCCTTAAATGTCATCTGTGCATATATCTTGTGATTAGGAGGATCAGTATGACATAAGTGTTTATTAGACACCTCACGTGACATCATTTATGGATAAATACCATGAAAGCTGTATGTTTGGTGTACTGAGTTTGTCGAGCCTGTTAGGAATTGCTGTTACACAGCAGTGAACCCTTTGCCAGTTGGCACTGAAGGGTTCTCAGGGTCAATGTAGTTACCTCTTACTATGGGTTTGTACAGCACTCGATCTTGGTTACACGGCCTCTATGTGCTACTGTCATATGAATAAGTATCACTGAATTTTTCTAGGCTAGCTAAGATGCCACTGTTGTTGGCTGGAATATGGATGTGAATTTAGCTAAAGCAAAAGAAACAATTTCTCTTCTGTGAACCCTTATGGCCACAACTGTATTCCATGCTTGGTCAGTTTTCACAAACATAGTAATGCACTAGCCTATGAATGTGCACACCGCTGCTGGATGGGAAACATCAGCCTTGCTCCAACCTTCATCAGATTGCAGTTGTGTTGCCATCCAACCCTGAAATGAAGCTGAAATGACAAGCCTTACTGACAGCCAATGGAAATTCTCATTGAGATCAAGTGACTGCTAGACCACGTCTTCATATGTTTCTGTGCAGTGCCCAGCACAATGGCCCCAGGTCCTGACTGGGTACTGTGTATATGGGAGTTTCATATGTGGCTACAAAATAAAATAGAAATCAAAAGTAGTTATAGAGTATTAGAGTTTAAGGCCAGAAGGGACCACCAGACCATCTAGTCTGACCACCTGTATAGCACAGGCCATCAACATCATCCAGCATCCCCTCACCAACCCCAACAACCAATATTAGACCAAAGTGTTACAGCCCACAGGAGACTAGACTATTATGTGCCACAGGCAGAGAACAGGAGGGACCGAGATGCCCCAGTGCCCAAGGCCCCTGCAATGGCAGGGGAATGATTAAATGAGATGTACCTAGATAATCCTGGCAAGTGACCCACACCCACACACTGCAGAGGAAGTTGAAAACCCACCAAGGTCCTGGCCAATCTGACCTGGGGAAAATTCCTTCTTCAGCTCACCCATGGCAATCAATTACACCTTGAGCAAACCAGCCAGCCAAACACCTATGGCACTATTAGTTTTTCCTGTGCAAAGCATGTGACTGTCTACCTCTTCTGATGCATCCATGGGTACTATAGCCCCTGAGTATTTTGATGATACCTGAAGACAGGTGAATCTGGCATTTCTATATTTATTGAATCAGATTCTCTACCCTGGTTCCAGCCACTTTGTGCCCCTGAGCAGCACAAAGGGACCAGAATCTGTCTTCAGCTGACTTTAGTCTCACAGCAGGAGGGAACTCTCACCTGATCTAAAGCCAGCAGAACCAGCACCTGCGACAACTGCTCACTTACCCCAGCATAGGGACACGCCAGGGGAGGAAGGAGTGTGTCATTGGTGGGGAGGAGTACAAAGCTGATTTATGGTCTCTTGAGAACCATGGCCAGCTAAAGATGCTAGAGAAGCCACTAGGTTACTCTATCATACATTGGCTTGGTGCAGCCTGCAAATTAGGGAGCTGTAACCAGCTCCTTGACACTCCACCCCAGCTCCTGCACCAAGCAGATCTTGACATAAGAGAGAATCTGGTCCATTATCTATACTCATGTATTTCTACTTTTCTTTCTCCTGAGATTAAAGCTTGCATTCCCCCCAACCACCATCATGAAAGCGGAGAAGAAAGGAGATCAGGGATAAACATTTCAGCTTGCAGAGAATCAAAAGCTTTGTAGAACACGTTACTTTCTGTGATGAGAGCAAGCAGAAATTGTCCACCAGCCACAGTGTGTCAGAGGCTCATGGAAACAGATTGCCTGTTGTAAAAACTAGAAAACAATATTGAGCTGCTGGCATGTGTCCAGGATATAACACGGAGCTGGTTTTATTACACTGGCATAATTTATGTCTTTAACAACTATGATAACTTTTCTTTCCGGTAAACCTGTTAGATACGGAAGCTAATGAGTCAGATCTTCAACTGGCACAAACTGACCTAGCACCGTTGTAGTCAATAGAGCTATGCTGATCTACCTCAGGTGAGGATGTAGCCCAGTGTTTTGCTGAGCTGCAACTTAGTATCCCCACTAAAGCATTTACACTACTGATGGGTGAACCTCAAAAAATTCAGAGATCCAGTTCAGCTATGCACCCAACTAAGGGCACCATCCAGTAGCTTACTCCCTGCATGGAATTCCCACTTGCTTCAATGGGATTTCTGCTCATACAGGGCAGCCCCAAGTCTGCAAAATTGTTCCGGAATCTTTGCAAGCTTTAGACAGTGCCAGAAATACTATGCAAAGAAGACCTTTTCCCCAGGGCATTTTAACTCTTCCACTTCAGGACCCAAATGGATCCCAGAAAACAGATTTGTACAAAAGAAAAATATTAACCACATTTTTTTAAACTTAAAAAAAGAAATTGGCTCTGATTTGGGGTGAGGTTTGGGCAAACGCTCAAGGGACATGATATTTGTGGGGTGGAGCAGATGAGTGGTTCCTACTTTATTCCCTCAATTCAGTTCCAGGCTGAATACTGCTTGAAAAGTTGCTCAATTTGCAACAAGAGTCTCAGAACTTTAAAATCTCACCTCTCCTAGAAGAAGGGGGTGCCTTTTACAGGTGCCTTGTTATTCAACAGAATTCACACTGAATTCCATACAAGACTGGTGGCACCTTAAGGCTTAAGTATGAGGTTACCACAAGATATAAGGGAAAGAAAGGTTTCAGAGCAGCAGCCTGTTCTTCTGCTTTAGAATTGCGGTAGATAAGTGGTCTGCTTTAGAATCGATCCTGAGGCCATGGCGGGCCAGGGGCGGCTCCTCGGAGCGGGGCTGGCGGCGGCAGATCTCGGGGTCTCCCCAGCAGGCTCAGCTCAGGCTCGCGGTGGCTCCGGGTGCTTAACTGATCACTCTCGTTATAGTGTGTCTGGTAATACCCATTGTTTCATGTTCTCTATGTATATAAAATCGTCCTACTGTATTTTCCACTGCATGCATCTGATGAAGTGGGCTGTAGCCCATGAAAGCTTATGCTCAAATAAATTTGTTAGTCTCTAAGGTGCCACAAGGACTCCTGTTCTTTGTAAGGGAAAGAAAATGGCTCCAAATTCTGCTCTCCGTTGCATCACATTAATTGCGTAGTGACTCCATTGAAATTAGTTACTTCAGATTTACGTAGAGAGGAAACTGATGTCAGAATCTGGCCTGTGAAATGGAAATATGAGAGCAGAATTATTCCAGAGTAATTGGGGGCTCTTCAAAATGAGCCCATGACAAGGTGAAGTAATAGAAGTGAGCTGGAAGGAGATGCAGAGAGCTCCTTAGGACAGCGAGAGAGATGAATCCAACCCTCAGGTCCTGGGCCACTCTTCAAATGGAAAACAGAACTGATTTGGCTACAGAGTCAGCTGCTTCCTTGTCCTCCAATACAAAGGAACAGGCACTAACAATGCCCCATTAATTCATAAACTGCATAAATGCCAGAAGCCCAAAGCTGTTATACAGAGAAGGTCTCTTTGAAAGAGGCAGGCAGTGAAAATAGGAAATGATAGCACCTTACTGGTATAAGAATCATTCTACATCCTGCAAGCCCCGATGCATCATTTCTATTATTTGTCTGAATTTTGTTCATGGGGGCAAAATGTACCCATATCTTCTTGGAGCTGACAAGATCAAATCACTGGGAATTCAGAGACTCCCTGAAATCCACTAGGGACTTTGCAATTGCTATTGATTTTACATGGAAGGAGCTTAGACACTAGAATGATGGGTGGCAGCATAAAACCCTAAAGTAGCGAGATAGATAAATCTCTCCACTTTCCCTCTAGCACTCTCTGATTAGCAAATATAAATAAACCCATGCTATTTTTTTGTCCTTCTATTCCAAGAGCATGGAGCCAGTTGGAGTAATTTCCACCAGATAATGGAACCTCAGATTAAAGCTTTCTCTGATTTACTGTAATCATGGTTTCAGATTAGCAGCCATGTTAGTCTGTATCCGCAAAAAGAAAAGGGGGACTTGTGGCACCTTAGAGACTAACAAATTTATTTGAGCTTTTTGCCACAAGTCCTCCTTTTCGTTTTATAAACATGGTGAAGTAAGACTCTCTGAATTCAGCACAGGAATACTTGACACTATATTCACACCTTCATCTAAGCATCTCAAAGTACTTTGCACACGTTCAACACTATGCTTTTGTGATCTTTTCCCCCCCGTTTTACAGATGGGGAAACTGAAACAGAAAAGTTAAATGACTTATCTAAGGTCATACACCAAGTCAGCGGCAGAGCTGAGAAAGGAACCCAGGAGTGTTGACTCCTAGTCACCCTACTCTAACCATTAAACTACACTACCTCCCAAAGGTAGGATTAGAACACAAGACTCTTGACTGCAGTGTTGCTTCCAATCTAACCTTAGCCCTCTACCCCCAGACTACCCCAACCCCAAACCTAACTCTGTCCTAGCCTAGGGCCTCCAGCCAATCCCAAACCTAGCTGTCATGGAGACCTCAATTAGCCCCAACCCTAAGCCTAGCCCAGCTCTATCAACTGTCCCAGTCCCTCAGCCAAGTTCACCAACCATTTTCAACCTTAACTCTAGCTTGGGGTCTGTTGTGATTATTGGACCTAAAAATTTACCCTAAGCTCAATAGTGAAAAGTATGTGAAAGTTCATAAGGTGTCACAATAACCAATAACCTTTTGCTTGCCTGAGAAATAAATGTTATGAAAAGGTGTAAGAAAACCAGACAGAAAAATGGACTTAGTTCAAGCAAAGATGGCCGACTAATATAAGTCAAGAACTATGGTGACATCATACTTGGTAAATAAGAAAATGTGGGGACAAAGTTACCTATGCCAAGTTTGGCCTTATGGAAATGGATTTAATTGGTGGACAAAATAATGAGGATAAAATATGCCACATACTTTTACTCCTTCTGCGGATTCTTGAAAAGAGACTTTAGGGGGAAAAAAAGAATCTTCTTCCTTCCAGCTCATCCCCTGACCTGCCAGCCTTGCAGCTCATCTCAACTCGTCTCATCGCCCTTGACATCAAAAGGAACAGACCAGGCAGCTGCCCTTGCTCTCGTTTAAGGATCTTTGGTTTCACCTGTTGAGGGCTGAAAGTCATCACATCATTATGACGTGCCGTCCTCAGCCCATCAGTGGGGCGATCTAATTGCCTGTACCAAAAAGGCACATAAGATCCTGGATTGTTTTCCTTGCTCTTGTTGGGTTGCTTTTTGCCCTCCCTCCTTCCTCCTATCCTCTCTCTCAAATCCTGAAATCAACTATACTGAATTCATCCAAGCTTGCCTTGTCTAAGGAAAAAGAATCCAACCAGATGATGTCCCCGATCAGCATGTGAACCAGATTCCAAGAAGCAGGTGTCGTGGTTGACGTGCCAGCCAAAGCATTCAGTTGTAACTAACCAGTAGTCAAGTGTCCCCAAAACATCAACAAAAGCTGTATTTCACCCAACTTTTCTATCCTGTCTCTCCTCAGCCTTGTGTCTATCTGGCTGTTGAAAACAGGATAAGTGAATGCCCTTCATGCTTCAGAACTGAATAAAATTAACCCATTCCTTTTCATCAAAGAAAGCTTATTAATGCAAATAAGAGACTCTGATATTTTGACTCCAAAAGGAGAGAGACTTGGATAGGGTCTGACTAAGTCTGTTTTGCATAATCACTCAACCACAGTTTCAATATAAATGCTTACTTTAAATCCTTGTTCTTTTGTGTGTGTGTGTGTGTGTGTTTAATCAATAAACTTTCAATTTGAATGATTGCTTTGGCATATTAGCCAAATAACCAAGTAAATTGGAGGTCTCTGTAAAAAAATAACCCTGAACCTATCACTGTTTAATGCTGGACAGTGAAAGGGTTTAACTCTCTGGGCCTTTGAGATCAATATCAAAACAACATTTCCCAACACAACCCCAACTCTAAACCTAGCCTGAGGGCAGCAACCAACACCAACCCTAAACCTAGACTAGAGCCACAATCTAACCCAAGCTACCCTACCCTCCACTGGCTTCAACCCTAAATTTAGCACAGGGCCTCTTAATGGCTCGAGGCCTAACCCTAGTCTGGGGCTCCCTACAAGCCCAAACCTTAACCTTAGCCTGGAGCTATGATCTGTTGTGATCCCTAATCCTAGTGTGGGGACCCAACTAGTCCCAACCCTAATGTTACCTTGAGGTTACCAACCATCACCACCCCTAAACTTTGCTCTGAGCCAACAATCAGTCCCAATCCTCAGTCTAGTTGGAGGCCACTAATTGGCCTGTATCTGACCAGTTCCTGGAGTCCTTTGTCTACATCAGGATCAAAGTCTTCATTCAAAATAAAAAAGTCAGGTTTTTTTGCCCTTGTGCTTGGGAAGAAAAGCTGGAAATCCTGAACCCAAAGCTGCAGTGTCTGCCTGAATCTTCAGACAGCCTGGAAGGAGACAGTAGAAGGCAAGCGTAGAAGAGTACAGCAGGTCTGGCCCACCCACAGAAACAGGTAAATCCCAGTTGCTGCCGTCAGAACTGGGGGGATTCCCACACCACACCATGCCAACTTCACAGTGGACATGGGCCTCTGCTGCTCCTGAGGGAAAGAGGGAGAAGGTGGCCCCATGGCCACTACCCGTCTGAGGGATGGAGAGCCCTTTATCAATGCAGGTATGGAGTGGGGCAGAGCCACAGTACAGGAGCAGTGCCATGGGGGTGGAACCATGGTGCTCTCCTCTTGTGGTGTGCTAATGCCGTGGATTGCCTTAATCTGGCCCTGTCTTCTACTTCCTTGCCCTTTGCAGTGATGAGCCCCTGGATTCCAGGCTCTTGACCCAAGCAAGGTGCCCCTAATAGGGAGGCAATGCAATATTTGAAATGATCTACAGCCATCAGAAACTCAAAGCCAATGCTGGATACGATAACAGCCCAGCAGCCTCCCTGTGTAAAGTCCCTGGTTGAGGGGACAGGGGCGCAAAGGCTTGTTTTCAGCAGCAGAATGAAATGATTCCATAATTTTAGCATGTCTGTGCCAGAAAGGAAAACCCTTTCTTTAGAAAGAAACTGGGAATAAATCACTCTCAGCCAGGAGATGTGAGCCCAAACGGTGCTAATTGACCCACAGCTTCTGCTGAGAAGGACGGAGTAAGGTGGTATCCATCAGCTGGATGAAAGGGTTACATGTCCTCATCCCTGTAAATATTCACTCAGCTGCTTGTTCTGATGGCTTTTACTTTGGGCCGAGATGCATTCACTGCTGGCTTGGTACATTTTGAAAGGAGCTTTCAAGCTGGGAAGAATTTTCACGTGCTCTGTAACTGAGCCAAACACAAATCCGCTAGCCTTTCATATGGTTTCCATCATAGCTGCTTTGATAGTGAGCTCTTTGGGATAGGGACTGTCTAGTCATTATATGTGAGTGCAGCACCTAACATAATGGGGCCCCAGTCACTGATTTGGCCCTCCAGGTGCTATTGCAGCATAGACACTAAATAATAGTAATACATAAGGCCCAATGGCCTGTGATGGGATGTTAGATGGGGTGGGATCTGAATTACTACAGAGAATTCTTTCCTGGGTATCTGGCTGGTGAATCTTGCCCATATGCTCAGGGTTCAGCTGATTGCCATATTTGGGGTTGGGAAGGAATTTTCCTCCAGGGCAGATTGGAAGAGGCCCTGGAGGTTTTTCGCCTTCCTCTGTAGGGACACGGGTCACTTGCTGTAGGATTCTCTGCTTCTTGAAGTCTGTAAACCACTATTTGAGGACTTCAATAGCTCAGACACAGGTGAGAGGTTTATCGCAGGAGTGGGTGGGTGAGATTCTGTGGCCTGCATTGTGCAGGAGGTCAGACTAGATGATCATGATGGTCCCTTCTGACCTTGGTATCTATGAATCTTTCTTACCGTCAGTGATAACTAATTACTTAACAACAAGATTTGTAGGGGCTTTGTTTGTTTCCTCATGAATACCTTGCTGGCGCAAGCTGCCAGATGGATGGTTCTGGGTGGCAACAAAACATGTTTCTTTGCACTGCCCCACCAAGGTATCTCAACCCATTCCCGGAGGAACCACATCTAGAGGTAAGGGAGGAGTTCAGTCGCCATTCCCATCGAGTCCTTGGCCTCTCTGCTGCCACAGGCAATAAGTGGGACAGTTACATCGGAGGTCAGGGAGGAGGTTATGTGGACGGTCTATTAGGAATTGAACTGAGACCCACCAATTCCTACCACAAAGGTCATCAAACCGTCAAAAGACAGCAATCAACTATCAGTCACTGCCGACGTGGAATGATTTATACTGGGTGCCTGAAGGTGAAGTCCGTTAACAATTCTCTGAGCCATTCATCCACCCAATATTTTTGTTTGAATGGGGACTCTGATCCCTCAAAGCCAATGTTCTCCCTGCCATTGATCCTGCACACAAGTCATGATGCTGCACCTTTGAGCTCCCTTCCATTTCCATGGTTAAAGAGCATGATGTCATGCACTCAGAAGAATCCTGAAGGGGCTGCTGGAAGCGGTGTGGGCCGAGGGACGGACTGGCCGCCGCTTCCAGCAGCTCCCATTGGCCTGGAGCAGCGAACCGCGGCCACTGGGAGCCACGATCGGCCAAACCTGCGGACGCGGCAGGTAAACAAACCAGCCCGGCCAGCCAGGGGCTTTCCCTGCACAAGCGGTGGAACAAGTTTGGAAACCACTTCACTAGAGAATACAAATCACCCTTTCCCCTGCTATCACTTTGAACACACATCCATATTATTGCCACAGTGAACAACTGAAAGCCAGTCTTGCACTGGCCAATTGACTGGGAGCCAGAATTTCAAGTGTATTAGGTGCCTAGAGATACAGAGAGGTTCCTAGTGGGGCTTTTCAAAAGCACTTGGGCACCTAAGTCCCACTGATTTCAAACTCCCACAAGGCATCCTATTTGCATTTTTAGGCACTTAAGTACCTTTGAAAATCTGGCCCTCCATACCTCAGTTCCCCACATGAGAAATGGAGATACCTCACAGGGGTGCTGGGAGGATAATTTCAGTACTGTTTGCAAGGCACCCATACACTACAGTGATGCAGGCCATAAGAATACTGAGGTAGATAGAGAGATAGATAGACAGCTAGTCAGTCATACCCCATGGTAACATGTGTTAATGATGAAGAAGCAACATAGTCTGGCAGTGTTTTGGCATTCATAAGGCAATGCTTTGAAATTGGCACAAAATGAGAAACCCTCAAGATTTAGTAGTGAAAACTGAAAGAGTGCTGAATGTGAGTTCTTGGAGACAAAGAGGCGTCTGAGAGGAGGAGAACCATTAAATTGAATTATAAAGGAACTTGTGTCTTGGAGCAGGGATATGTGTGGTAATGAAAGAGGAGGGGAGGCTCCTTTCCTGGTTCTCCTCTCTCTCTCTCTCTCTCTCTCTCTCTCTCTCTTATCAGTCTTACGCTAGTTTAACTGCACTGGCTTCTGATTTACACTGTTGTCAGTGACAGGAGGGTGGGGCCCATTATGTTGATCCAGGGCGTTAATCTGAACTCATCAATAGAAAGGGAGGTTTCAGAGTAGCAGCCGTGTTAGTCTGCATTCGCAAAAAGAAAAGGAGTACTTGTGGCACCTTAGAGACTAACAAATTTGAGCATAAACTTTCGTGAGCTACAGCTCACTTCATCGGAGCGGATTATGTAGTTTGCAGGGTGAGGCAAAGATGCTACAGTATAAACTATTTGTAGGGTATCACATTTATTTAGGCTCACTCCTGTGATGCGCAGAGTTCCCCCAACTCCCAGTAAAGTCAGTGCTGGTCAGATGTCCAGCTAGTACAAATTGACATCATTCCACTGATTTCTGTGCAGCTACACCAGTTTCCACCAGCTGAGGATCTGGCCACTGGGAACTGAGGGCACTCATCATCTTACACGGGCAGCCCTCTATGAGCTAGGACAATGCAGAACCTCAGAATTGGAATTCTCTCCCAGCACCTGTGGCCAGCGAAGGCTTTAACTGGAAAATGCTATTCCTTTCTAATAGGCTGACCTTCTGGGGTTGTACTTTACTGGTTTTAATGAGCCCGCCTGCAAGGGTTGATTGATTTACTTGTATGGTGCTCTCAGGCTCAAATTTATTATAATTAAATTGTTAGTTAAAGGAGCTTGCCACAAGGTCACCATCTTTTGGTCTTGAGCTCATTAATATTAGCCTCTCACATTAATTTCTCATTCATCCCACATACAGAAACTAATTAAAAGATTCTCAACGTCATTTTTCTTTCCTTTTTTTTTTTTTTCTATCCCCACCCCCTTCGCTGAAGTGGTTAGTTTGGCAGGAAATGGGCATGAGCAAATGGAACTAGAGAGTGTGGGCTTCTCTGTGTGAGCAAAGGAAAAGTGCGTGACTCACAAAACCACACACACTGGCACGAACACACCAGAGGCGCTCTTCCAAGTGCGTTCCCTGACTTCTTCCAAGATGCTAAAGTCAAAAGGCTTGAGTGGATGACGACCATTGTACAGTATCTTGGGGGACTGGGACACACTTTCATGGAGGCTCAATTTCTGACTTACTGGAGATTCTTTTCCCCTCATATCATGACAATAATGATGCATGATATTTCTAATGAAATCAAGGGGGCTTCATTCACATTACATAATGCTATCAGACTGCCAAGGATGAAGATTCATTGCAAGAAGAGCCAACAACAATTGCTGAGGTGATGTCTCAGTCTGTCCAATCTTTTCACCAGGTCTATGTCTTACAGAGAGATCTCTTGTGTGTTTCAAGTTCCACTGGAAACGAAGGCTGGGTGAAGAATTCAACCTTGAGCATGTTTCAGTGTAATCAATGGGACATTCAGCAATCCACAGACCCTGTAGCCATAGGGAGAATCTTGGGCTCTTCTAAACTCAAATCCATCTTGAAGCAGCAGGTGAGTTATCTTCTAGGAAGCCATCACACCTCCTGCGTTCCTTTTCTGACACATGGTTCCTTCAGCAGAGCCACTGGCTTCCTTAGCTGATTATTGCTCTGGTGAACCTGGAAATGTCTGGAGATTCAAAGGAGGTTCAAAGGTTTGGAGCACCTAGCTACCAAGAATGTGTGAGACATAAATTGTAAACCCCTTTACGGATATGCTGTCTTTTTGTTCTGTGTTTGTACAGTGCTTAGCACAATGGGATCCTCTTCTCTGCATGGGATCCCTAAGCACTACTGCAATAAAATCATCATCATCATCATTCCCCTCAGTAAGCAGTTATTGACCAGCAGATCTTATTACCACAACTGGGCACGTTATTGTTACCACAATCAGTGATGATACTGAAAGAAGCCAATGAAAGCAAGTCATGCTGCATTAGAAACACAGAAGTGTTGATGTCGGCGGGTGAAGTGGGGAACGGAATCAATAATTACCAAAGAGAAAACCAAAATTGGTAAGGAAAGAAATTTTATTTTCAAAGTACGGTCTGAAAAGTGGCCACATAGGTTGGGTTTCCCTATTTACTACTTTGCGGAGGGTTACAGATCAACTGTGTTTATTTTACAAGATTATTTTTTCTTACAGCCCAATCTACAAATATCAATTTTGGATACGAAGATCCAGTTCTTTTCTTTCAGCTTCTCCCTTCATCTGTAGAGATGGGCCCAAACTGGAACACCTGATCCAAATACTTCCCTTGAACTTTGGATTAGAATCTAGACCGCCATTTCACATCTTGGCCCCTGCTAATAGTAACCAGCAATAAAGATTCTACAGTAGCAACCTGACAAATTTATTAAAGATTCATGGGCCAGCATGGTATGCAATTCACTCTTCAATATTTCCATCAGCTCTACAGTAAGGGAAACAAATATGGCTAAAATACACAGAGGCATCCAATATATGCAGCAATGTAGTGCTGGGCTTGATTCTCCATGATCTTTCACCCTGCACAGTCATTTATACTTTATACTTGTGCAAAGTGAGTGCATAATGCTTAGAGCCGGTCAGAACATTTTCGCTGAAATTTCATTTCAGTGAAATATGTTGTTTCATCGAAGCCAAAATGTTTCACAGAGGTATATCAGTTTCCACAAAGCTTTCAATGGGAAGGTTAATGGATGGTGGGGGTGGAAATCAAGAGAGGCTCTGTATAGCTAATGGTCAGGGTACTGTTCTGGGATCTGAAAAAACGACATTCAAGTCCCTTCTTTGCTGGATTCAGAGTGATCTGGCATGAAGAACTTTGCTTTGAATCAAGCTGGGTCTCCCACATTGCAGGCCAGCACCCTGACCGCCTCACGATGAATACACGGTCATTTTTCTGACCATAACTGTGCAAATATTTTTAATTGGACCTCAGCCCTGCAGTCAATGGTGGATGAAAAAGAGAGGATTCAGACGTCCATCCAACCTCTTGATTTGCATATAGCCAGATGACTAAATTGTATCCCTTGTACCTGCAATTCATTGCAAATACCGCAACGACAGGCTGCTAAATTCGAGGGTATCTCTCGAAATAAGACACTCAGGTTTCTAAGAGGGCATTTTCAATAGGTTGTTTTTAAAAATGTTTGAAAATATAAAAAATTAGCAGGACTGTTCTTTTAAGCATCGCATCAGAACTAGGACTGAAGCGCTGCTGTTTAATTCATGAATTGGACTTGTCATTATGTACTCCTGCTAGGCAAGCTGTAATCAGGTGAGGAAATATAGAGAGCCATCAGACTGTGTTACCAATTAATGCAGAAGGACCAAGTCTGTAGTCAAATGTAACCACTGCATGTATTAATGGCTGCAAAAGCTATAATCATGATCTTGTTTCTCTGCTTTAAGAGATGTATTGACATGCTAATGATCATACCAAGCACAGGAATAATCCTAGAACTGGAGATGCTGCTGCACATAGGTAGTGAGGTGTGACCAGACTGACAATGTACTAAGGACAACAAACTGATCAATAGGTGGCCAGGGGATGTTTTATGGTCAATTCTGAAATGAATGGTCTAAGATTTCGGTTGTTTTATCAATAGCTGTTCAGAGTTCCAAATGAGGAACAACAGCCAGATGTTTTGGTAGCTTTCTAGTAAATAAAACATGGAATTAAAGTCCTGTCTTAAATTAGTGACGGGGTGATTGCAAAAGGTTTGGAGTCAGCACAGAGAAATGGCCAGAAGAGCTGGGATCAGAGGAATTCCTGTTTTGTGGTCACCCAATTCTACCCATCCTGAATTAAAACATACCAGGACTAGTAGACCTGTCTTAGGGCATGATCCCTCTCCCACTGAAGTCAGTGGGAGTTTTGCGAGTCAGTAGGACTCCCATTGACTTCAGTGGACTTTGGATCAGGCCCTAGGAGCAGGAGCAGGTTCTTAGTGAGGATACTTTAGTGACACTCCCTATGTGGTGAATGTAACTATGGAACACCGCAATCCTGCAATTTTTGCAACCATGGTGGGTTTATCCTGATGTCCTGACCAAATTGTAACTTAGGTAGTGCCATGGGACCAGATCCTCAAAAGTATTTAAGTTCCTAACTCCCACTGATTTGAATGGGAGTTAAGTGCCCAAATAACTCTGAGGGTCTGGACCATTCTGCCCAGCTAAATGCCCCAGAGTTTCAATTAAATACTGTCTTTTCTTCCATTTCCTATCCTAAACAGTTGTGTACTGTTGATGTATTTAACTCTGTGTAATGAAGTGGCAGCAAAGGGAGATGGGTAAAATGATCATCCTATATATTCTTCACGGCAGTGTTGGGGGGGTTAATTATTAAGCAGAATATTCTGCCCTGTGTTGTCCATAAACAATTCCTTTTGAAGACAAAGATGTTGTTCATCTATATCTAAGGGCAGGATTTGGCCTGTCTATTTTTTTACAGCACTCTGCACTCCTGTAGCACCAGTTACCTGAAGATCTCAGAGTATGTTATCCTCTTTGTTCCTGTATCACTCAACGTTCCCCGTTCTCCTGCTATTTCAAACCATTGTCAATGCATCATTGCTAGCTTTGGTCCAATCCTGCTTCCACTGAAGTCAAAAGCAAAGCTCTCATTGACTTCAGTGGAAGCAGAGTCAGACCTGCTTACTCTGCAGCAGTGGTTCTGTTGTAAACCTGAGCCATCCTTTCTTATAATATTTTCCCAAGCAGGCTCAAAGTCCCTTTCCTCTTAAATTGTTCAAAACTAAGGTTAGTGCTACAAACTCAGGGACCACCCCACAGAGAGAGGGCACGTGTGAGCTTTCACCAGCACTTGTAATTGAATTACACTTTGCAAAAAGATGCCTTGCAGTTTCCTTCATTGATAAAAGAAATCACAGTTAAAGAGTTACTTTTCTTCATTTAAGTGACACTACACAATGATGAGGCTGGCGTGAAAACAAGCGTGCTCTTCTCAGGACTCCAACAAAGGGAATCCATTGACTACTCCCACAGTGGAGAAAAACGGTTACTAATGTGAAACTGCCACATTAATCATGTCAGACAGAGTAAACAGTGAGCTGACTACTGTGGTAACTTAGAGCCTTTTATAGTATTATGGATAGACAAACCGGTTTGGCTAAAATAAGAAGTGCCCTGGCACTTTTGTCCATAACTTGTGCCAAACAAGAATTTCTGTGCTGTGTGCTTTCAGGTAGAACCACTAGAGGGGAATTCTATGGGAAGGGCTATTTTGGTGATATTTCCAACCCAGCTGGAAGTCGGAGTTACAGAGTATATTTCATAATATTAATATTGAGTTCTCACCTAACTGTTCATCAGTACATCTCAAAGTGCTTTATAGAGGAGGTCCGTGTCATTATCCACATTTTACAGATGGGAAAAATAAGACACAGAGACGTGAAGTGACTTGCTCAGGGTCACCCAGGCAGGCCAGTGGCAGAGCTGGGACTAGAATTTAGGTCTCCTGAGTCCCAGTGCACTACTCTATCCACTAACCCTGTTCCCCAGAGATCCCCAGCCCCAATATCCAGAAGTCTTTGGATTCGAAAAATATGAATGTTTATGTCATGGCTGCCTTTTCCTAAGCAGAAACCTAACCCTGACTAAGGTCCTTCTCTTGCTCCATTTAAGTAAAGGATCAAGCTCTCAGAGCTAGTCATTTTTGGAGAGGGTAAATTTAAAAAGGTTTCCACTATTCTCAAACGAGCAATGATTTTGTTTGACTCTAAAGCTCGGAGATACAGGTTACCTCCCTCATCCCTCTACAGTGACATGAGGTGTGTTCTGAGTGTGCCCCATCATTTTTTCCTCCTTACTTAAGGTGTGATCCAAAACCCACTGAAGTCAATAGGGGCTGTCCATTGGCTCTGATGGGCAAGCCCTTGACTATTATTCCTTGAAATTACCAAGAGCAGACACAAAGGAAACAAAAGCAATAGTTTATGGTTATAAGTGTAAGGTAAAATTATAGGTCACATAAATACAAAAAACCAAGGGATTAGCAACAACAACAACAAAAAAAAAGAGCTGAACGAAATGCACAATAAATCAACAAGATAAACACTTGGGCCCAGATCCACAAAAGTACTTAGATGCCTAAACCTCAAACTTAACCCCACCACCCCCTCCTCCTCCAGCCGTTAAGTGTGGAGCGAGCCTGGCACCTAATTCATTCCCTCAAGAAATGCCTTGGCACATGCCAAAAGGCTGTGTCCCAGCCAACTCTCACCTGGGGAAAATTCACCCAGGAAACTGCCAATAGGTATTTCTTTCAACACTTTGGAATTATTTAAAACTAGGTTGGAAAACTCTCCAGAGATCTTTGCTTCTTGCTCTCTCTCCTCAACAAGTTAGGGGAACCATACCACCCCATCTAGGTCCATCTTCCAATTCACATTCCACCTGCCTGCATGGCTACTTGCTCTGGTTTCCAGCCGTTGGGTCCAAGCTACCACACACAACCTTCCTGTATGCCATGCAGCTTTCTTCTGACTTCAGGTACTTAGGGAGAAAGCCTCACTCCACTGAAGTCACTGGGAGTTTTCCATTGGCTTGAATGGGGTCATGATTTCATCATTATACTACGCCTTTCATTATGGGTTATAGGAATTTAAATATGCTAGACAGAGAGACAAATTGTATAGAAACCAATGGATGCACGAAACCTTACCTCCCTGGATTGTCGTGGACATCTCCATGTTCAGATGCACTGGAAGACAACAATCTGAAATAACATCTTATCCAAACTCAGCTATTAAACCTATTAAGTCTCAACTATCTCTAATCTCTCTACTACATTAATCCATTTTCTCTTATATACCCTGAATCTGAAACCTGCCTCCACCATCAGATGTCACTTAGGAGCCTTATTCATGTCCATGATCCCTGTCTATCATGCCATTTAGTAGAATAGGTACTTTGTTTTGTGTCTTTAATGTAACTTTTTTATGACAATGGCTTGCTGACCTATTGCTCAACCCCCACCTATTGCTCAACCCACCATCTGACCTGACCAGCTTGGGTGGCTACACCAGGAGTAATAATTTGTCATTTAAATATACCCCAGGTTCAAATCTTATAACCCTGACCCTAAATGATTCCCGCTAAAGAAGTTACGCTTGTAAGTGCTTACTTGTATTAGAAAGGCACAGCCTAGCCCTAAATGTTTGTTCTCTGGTTTACTGAAGTGAAGACATGTGTGTAGGTGGCCAGGGTTCCCATAGCAAATGGTTGGTTAATGGACTCAGCTGGGGTTTCTGCTCCTGAAAATCATTTTTCAAAATGGATTGAAGGGGGAAATCCATCATATAAATTAACAGTCCTTTCAAAATACCCAAGACAGTTGTTTGGCCTTATCACTGAGATCGTCCAGCCCCAGCACCCCCAATCTCTCCATTGACTTTGCATTAAGTTGAGTTTATCAGGTGATTCCCCTCCTGCATCGTGGATATCCAATTAAAGGTGCTTTGAAATGAACTGGGAGATGGCCATCAAGCTTTTCTTCATCTTCCCTGCCATCACCCTGGGAAAGGAGCCTTGATACCAGAGACTGAGAGAAAGTCAATAGCTGACAGCAAGGAAATAATCTGTGCCATTGATCGTCATTTCAGGCTTCAGATTCAGCACAAACCAAAGGAGAGATAAAAAAACAAAAAACAAAAGGAGCGTGAACACATTAACCCTTTTTACACTAAAAGAAAAGGAGTACTTGTGGCACCTTAGAGACTAACCAATTTATTTGAGCATAAGCTTTCGTGAGCTACAGCTCACATCCAATGAAGCTCACGAAAGCTTATGCTCAAATAAATTGGTTAGTCTCTAAGGTGCCACAAGTACTCCTTTTCTTTTTGCGAATACAGACTAACACGGCTGTTACTCTGAAACCTTTTTACACTGGAAAGCAGTAAAGAGAATGGGAACTGCTGTTAGGGTCATTGAACAAATTAAATACTTATACATAACAATAACCACCCAGAGAATTGTCCAATCAGATACTGACAAATTAAAAATATGGAACAAGAAACTACATAGCTTCAGAGATTGGGACTGAGCTTCAGAACCTTTCAACCCTAGATCACTGATTCAAGTCTTATTCCATGCAATTGTGATTCAAATTGTGACTTTGCCTTCTGATATCTGTTCATCAGTGGACCACGTGAAATTAGCTGATGGGTCTCTCAGTCCAGTTCTTAGTAGGCAGGTGTCCACAAAAAACCCTCCCCCAACTCTGTAACTGATTAGCCTTTTTGTTGGACTAACCAGAGAAGACAAATAGTAAATGGGCCATCAAGACATAATTCTCCACTGATCCCTCGGAGGGTACCATATGCTCAAAGTTGGGTCATATCATCAGAGCAGCCTAGAAAAAGCTTGAACTGTTCCTCCCTGCAAAGCAGCTGCACCATACAGGAGAATTTGGCCCTTTACTTCTTTAGCTTCAATTTGTTTTCAAATTATACCCTTGTTTTATCATCAAGAAACTCTTTTAAATTCTATTTGTTCATTTCCTACCTCACCCACGCTAACTCCAAGGCCTTCATCCTCCAGAAAGACCATTTTTCTTTTATCAGATACTCCTAGAGGATTTCAGTACTCCATCAGAAGTTGAATAAATCCAGTGAGACTATTGACTGAAATAAGTATTCCTCATAATTAATTCACAAGTGTGCCCTGAAATGAAGATTCTCAAAGACACATTATGGTCAGGGTTTATCCACTGAGAATGCATCTGAGTAACTCTTTTTATGGGCAATATTGATGAAAAATACATCATTTAGATGCGGTAAGATATTTAGTGTATAGTAATAATATAATGGGTGATTACTAAAATGTATATAATGAGTGGTAAAATCACATCTAATACCTTGACCCATGCCCATTGTGCAATTATTAAATTCTGTTTGGACAGTCTACTAAGGTGTAATGTAAAATCAAGGTTTTGTTGATTCTTAAAAAGTAATTACATATCAATTAATTGTAAAATGATATTTAAATTCTTAATATCCCATATTACATAAGTACTCATCACGTGGTTACCTCTTATTTAACTTTTCTTTTTTTAAATACGTATATTAATATTTTAATTGTTTAATTTATTTACTACACCACACATGTGCTTCTGAATCTAATTAATTAAATGCTCATTTGGAACATTAACACAAAGTGTAACCAAAATTAATCAAGTAAAACCGAGTGGTGGCCGTATCTGCAGAGGTCTGGAGATACAGATAATCACCAATAGCTAAGATGTTTATTTAGTTCCTGTCTGAAAAATTGGACAGGAATTCTTGTGAGATTTTCCAACCCTGCCTGCCTCCAGCTGGACCAGAAATTCTACAAGAATACGCTTCAGTCCCTTCCTGCAAACCTTATTTACATGAGTATCCCAATATGTTTCCAATGAAGTCAAAGGAGAATTGCAATTTTGGTAACTGTCTGGCTCTTGAAATGGAACTGCCGGTCAGTGTTTTAAGAATTGTACACTGAAATATCCTGCTTCTCAAACTCAAGTAATAGGAAATATTGAGGGGCCTTTCAGAAGCACCCAGGGCTGCAGATATGCCCACTGAAACAAATGGACAAGGCTTGCTTTCACATGGGAAGCATTCAGGTCAGCTGTAGGAGTTGAGCAAAATGAAAGTGGAATCAGAATCAGGCCCTTTACTGAACTATTAGGTCACCTAGAGCAGGTGATACCAGGGACTGGCTTGTTGCCTTCCTAAACTGTGTCAGGGAGATCTCAGGGACCAGCGCCAGTCCATGGACCAGTCATTGAGAAACACTGACCTATTCTCCTTGCTTAGTGCAGGATTGTTCCATCTAGTAGTCTCCAGTGCCTTGTCCAGTCCATTTCTAAATGATTTCAGAGATGGGCCTCCACCATTTCCCTTGGGGAGACTACTCCACCCTCTAGTAGAGCTCACTGCTAGAAAGGTTTTGTGAGAGAACTGGGGGGTTCTTGGGTTAGTTGTTTTTCCTATGTGCTTTTAATTATTTTTCCTTAAAGGCGCACACTGGGTTCGATCCACCGTGGTACTCAGGAGTCTAAGCCACAGACTTAGGCACATAAACTCTGTGTTTGGGCTTTCATGCTTTAGCACAATGTCACAGCCACCAATAGTTCCCCATCCAAAAGAAAGAAAGAAAGAAAGAAAGAAAGAAAGAAAGAAAGAAAGAAAGAAAGAAAGAAAGAACTTGCTATTTTAATGTGCCAACCATGTATAATATTTTTTAAGAGAAAAATACTTTCCCAAGTCCTGGCAGGAGAAACAACTTCCATCCCCAAAATCTTGGCAGCCATTCAGTCTGTTTAACTCTGACTGAGCATGCTGGTTTCTGTGTGTGAGGCAGATGTTATTTAATGTGACCCTGACACCAATAATATTATCTGCATGTTGAACAATACAGAACAGTTTGAATACCCAAGCATTAGGGATTCACTTCTGTCATTTTCCAACGAACCAGTCTCTGGTATCAGAAGCTCGTGCACAGGTCCCCATCAGTTAGTCTATACAAGTTCCAGTGTCATTTAACATCAATGGGGTATTAGTTACTGTATTCCTGAATTAAAGTCTTTATCAGCTTGCCAGCTCTGCTGACATTCTATCAGTCTTTTGCTGGATACAACAGACGACTCTGTAAACACTTATTGCTTAATATAACACTCCTCTCAAACCCAAGATGTTAGAATTAGATCAACACCGGTGTGTGTGGTAAATATGCGTCATAAAATTAAGAACTACTCAAAGTTCCATTTCTAAAATATTTCATTACAAAAATCAAAATCAGCCATTTATCTTTAAAAAAAAAAAAACATGCTACGATGCACAAAAATCCAAAGCAGAAACAGGCCTGTTTTCAAGGCCAAATGAGCCCATTTCTGAGTGGACTTGGCTTTTGCATGAAACTTTGTATTCCTCAGGCAAAAAACAAAACAAACCTCAAAACAATGCAAAACAAAAAACAAAACGAAAAGACCAAGCCTTCACATATAATGAAATGTAAGGAAGGAGGATACAAAATTATGCAAAACAGTGAAAACATTCATGCTAAGTTCTACAACACAAACATAGTGGGCTAAATCTTCAGCTGGTGCAAACAAGGGTAACTCTGTGGATTTCAGTGTGATTTCTGCCAGCTGAGGAACTGGCCCAGTGGTTTCTGCAAAGCTCGAGTGCTTATTCGGGGAGATAGGTGTACAATATTTCTCTAGTTCCTTCATCTCCCCCATTGGCAGCTCCCTGGTTGCCTGGAATAATTATAAATTAAGCACATCCCACCATACCACCTTTTCTTCCCCTATACAAATACCCATTTACAGAAATAAAACAGCTAGAGTCATAATTGGGGACATATGAAGTGAAAGATTTGCCTTCCCCTTTGCAGTACTATTTTAATGATACAAGTCAACGTATTCCAAGGATTAAGATATCCAAATCAGTACTCCAAGTCACACATTCTCTTCTAAGTGCTTCTGCATTGTTTAGTACTATGTAGTATTGATTTTGGACACTGTTACCGGCAGAGAAATTGAAAGCTTGGATTGTACTTTTCCAGCATGTCAAACACCCGGGGCTGTCTCCATGTGGGGCACCCTGAAGAACAGTGCCTTTAAAAGCAACGTGCGGCAATCTGAGGGTTGTTTCCTCACTTTTAGAGCTTCAATCAATGAAGGGGCCAGTCAACATTTGCATCATTTTAACAAGAGTACACACAGAGTGCTTTAAAGGAAGGAGAGGACAACAGGGATGGGGACAGGAGTTTGGGAGAGATGTGAGCACACTATACATTGTGCTGGCATAAAATATTTAACCTTATCTGATGATGATTTTTGGTTTAATTTGAACCCTGGTGGAAAGGAGAGTGTTCAGAAAAAAAGAACCCTCATCCAAAGTGAAGGATGGGCCAGTGGTTGGGGTGTTATCTTGAGTTTTATGAGACGCAGGTTTGATTCTTTGCTACGCTACAGACTTCCTATGACCTTGGACAAGTCATTTGGCCTCTCGATGCCTCACTTCCCCATCTGGGTAATGGATATAATAACACTTCCCTGCCTCTCAGGGGTGTTGTGAGATAAACCTATTAGAAACATTGACACTCTCAGATAGCATGGTCATGGGGGCCAGATAGATAGGAATATTGACTTGAAGGGGCTTTGGATGAGGTCCTTAGAGTCCATGCTAAAATGATAGCTGTGGGCCTTAAATCTTTCAGCACTGATTGTTGGTGAGTGTTACCCGAGTAAAATTAACTTTCTAGGGAAACGTTTATTATTTCTTACAATATTTTAAAGATCTTCCATTGTTCTTCATAGAGTTGTTGTAGCCGGGTGTTGTGGTAGCTGTTCCAGGACATGAGAAAGACAAGGTGGGTGAGGTGATATTTTTGATTGGACCAGCTGCTGTTGGTGGAAGAGACAAGCTTTCAAGCTTCACAGAGATAGAAGTTGGTCCAATCAAAGATATTACCTCACCTACCTAGTCTCTCTCTAATATTTTAAAGAGACATTCTCCCGGTAAGTGTTTAACCTCCAAATTTAGGCATTGTAACATTAGGGTAAAGACTTTCCCAAAGCCAACATGAGCTGTTTGCATGCTTTTGGATGTCAGTGAAAAATTGTGGGGGTTTGTGCCTTGTAGGGGAAGGTAAGGAAACATCCCCTGCAGGACTGTGAAGCTGAACACCGACACTGAGCTAGAGAGTTCATGAAAACCAGAAAGTAAACTGAGTGGTAACGAAGTGAAGCTAACCAGTCTGTTTTTAGTGGCCAAGCTGAGCAATGTGCCTAAAGCAAACAAAGAGCAAATGTTGTGTAAAGTAAACCCAATAGGTAAAATCTGTTCATTATTAATAATCTCAGATTTAATTTTTTATGATCTCCATAGTAGTAATCTCAGGTTTGATTAGTTATGCTCTCAATTTGGAAATGTATTTAAGCAGCTGAGTAAGCCCATTAACTTCAATGGCACAACACAGATGCTTAAAATTAGGCATGTGCTTACGTACCTTCAGGAACTGATACCCTAAACTGATAAGGAAAACCTTTATATTATCTATCTATCTTCTTAGGCATTAATTTTGTAATCTCTTAGGCACCTGCCTAACTTTACTCACTCAAGTACTTCCACTGATGCCTTGGCCAAATAGAAATGTTACATTGATGCCTGACGGTTTGCAAGGTTGGAAAGAAAGAAAGAAAGAAAGAAAGAAAGAAAGAAAGAAAGAAAGAAAGAAAGAAAGAAAGAAAGAAAGAAAGAAAGAAAGAAAGCTGAATGAAAAATGTGTAATTGGCATCATCTGAGTTACCCTGGGGACATCTTCAAAAGCAAGGCAGAGCTATGCTCTTTACATACCTTTCCTAGGGGCAAGACTCAAAATAATTTTTAGTTGAAAACCTCAGCACCCACCCACTGTATATGAACGGCAAATTTGTCATATGGCTGAAGCTGTTAGGATGACATATGCTTTAAAAGGTCATCTCCGGCGCTATTGTAATACTTGGCCATGGCTTTCATTTTCCTCATTTGCTGACACAGAGCAACGTCCGGCTGTGCTGTATGTGCTCGAATACTAAGCAATCTCAGAATTACAAATTTTTCTCTGAATGTCTGGGTTGACCTTTGAGGCTTTCAATAAAAAATATAATTTGAAGAAGGGGGAACATTGTTAACATGGAAATGGAATTACAGGAACATGACCAAATTCATTCCCTTGACTTGGAATCTGCTGATGTTTGATGTCAGCTATATAATTATACATCATGTCTTGAGTGAAAAAATAAGACTGCTCTCCATTGCTACAAGCAGCCCACATACAGATGGCTTATTAACTGAAAAGGAATGGACTGTGTCCGAGTGTTTCAGAATAAATGCCTAGCAGCACTAATTATCTGAATGATCTCTCTTTGCCTGACCCACCCACTGGGCCTGATTCTTATTTACACGAAGGCTGCTTTACATCACTCTAGCACTGTAAAGGGACCATACTGCAGGGGCAAATGACATTTACATCCACTATAAAGCCCCTTTACGTTGTGCAAATGAGAATTTGACCCACACTATTTAGCCAGAGAGTAGAAATGTCTCATGTAGAATTCTAGGAATTGCCCTAATGGATCAAACCAGTGGTCCTTCTAGCTCAGCAGCTTTTCTCCAACAGAGACCAGTCCCAGGTGCTTCAAAGCACTCTGAGTTCTGTACATGAAAAGTACTAGAATGAGCTAGGTATTTCTATTATTATAAACTGCAAGAAATCCTGTGGTGGACAATTCTGGACCTGAGGAAGTTTCTTCCCAGTCCGTGTCAGTGAGTGGTTGTTTCTGGCCTGAAGCATGAGGTTTTATAGTCCTCGGAATGTATTGCAATCTAGAGAATACATTCTCAACTGTGCAGGTGAGAAGGTACCAGTCGGCTGGCCCTCGCCACTGTGGTGACAAAGGAAAGGCCCAGTTTGGCAGTCAGATGAAGAGGCAGGAGCAGAGGCATGATGGGATTTTGCAGAGAGGGAGCCAGGGATGTTATTTCGGTGGGAAGGAGCTGAGGTAATAATGGGTGTCACGCAGTGGGAGAATGTTTTTGCACTGGAGGAAGCTGGGGTGAGTTAGATTTTTGGGAAGACTCAGCCTGGATAAACTGGACTTCACAGATAGAACTCCGATGGGGTGTCAATGGGAGAGAGCCAGGAACATGTGGAGTTCCTTGGGAAAGGGAGAAGGTGGGACTGATTGCAGGGCCACACTGATTTGGAGGCACGGCATGTTTGAGGTCCTGGGGAAGGAGGTGGGAAGAGGGATGGGTTCTTATCCAAACTAAAATAACCCTTAAATGTTAAGCTTAGTTTAGAGAGAGGGATGAAGTTCTGGCCAGTGCTTATTTCATAAGAACCAGTCCACCCATTCCTAGAATTTGCAGGCTATTAGTTTTGCATGAGCAGAAGGTAGGAAGCCATGCTTAAGTAGCTGTTTAATAGAAATGCTTGCTTCTCTATCCCATGTATTAGCCTTTATGCCCCAGCCTGCCATGGTTTAAAACAACTTTATTTCCCTTCTCCTTAGACCCTGACAGAGGTGCAGGCATCCCTCCTTCACAGGGCTAGAAACACAGGGAACATACTCCACCAATAGGTTACAAAAGTTCCTCCAAAACGATTACTTTCTGGAGCAAAACATGCGGCAAGAATTGCTGGCCTGCACAAACTGGCTGGCTGCATGAAAGCAATGGGCCAGATGCTCAGCTGGTGCATAAACAGCATCGCTCCATTGAAATCAGTGGAGCTGGGCCAATTTACTTCAGCAGCCGATCTGGCCCACGAAGCTCTCAGAGGTCTGAACTGGCCTCCAAGTGATACCCTGGTGAAACCCTGGGTTTGAATGCTAACTAGGTGGCTTTTGCAGCACCAGGTATCATAGGACGTACTGATTTTTATGGCCCTGTGGTAGTTAATTTATAAAGGTCAAGTTTTACATGTTTGTTTTGACTGGTACCCTGCCCAATACAAAGACACAGATATATTAATAGTGCACAAATTAAATGCAGAGCTCGTTCTAGGAAACTGTACAGGGCTTCTTTCTATTTCATCCAGAAAGTGACATTTCATTACAAGAAAAGGCCAAAGCGAACGTCCCAGTACAGAACATCTGGTTGGCTAACACAATGGAACATAGCACCTGTGAACATGCTGAGTGTTTGTTTTGTAACTAGTTGTCCATTATCCACATAAAAATATGTTTTCAGGCCGTTACAGCATACGCCTTGCCAAGGGAGTCTGGTGTGATAACGCAGCCTGTTTGTCTTGGAACGGTCCCATCCTGAGACGTGCACGTCTGAGCCAGGACATCAGTTTTACATATTGTTTTGGGGTGGGGGTTTTTATTTTGCTTTTAGTCTTTTCCACTCATACTTTCTATTGCATGTCTAACAGGACTGGACTCTGAGCCCATCAGCGTGGTTAAGAAGGAGAAGGGGTGGATGGCAGCAAGTTCTATGGTCTGAAATTTACCATCCAAGGGAGACAGGACTGTAAACAAATTAATAAAAGCAGAAAATTATGAAATCTTGGCACTGGCTCCAGAGCAAAGTTGCTCATTTTGAGGCTCTTGTAACCGGTCAAACTGGCACCAAATTAGCTCAGTGGTTGATCCTACTTGTCCAGACCCTTCCTTTAGAAGGGAAGGAAACACCCATTAACAGAGGATCTCTTGGATCCCAGCCATCCAAAGGTCTTGCAGGGGAAAAGGGAGTGCAAAGGAAATAAGGCTGAGGAATGCAAAGTCCTTGTAAAAAAGCATTACTGATAGGTGTGTGCAGCATTACAGCTCTCAGTTTCTGGTATATAGGCGGGCCCTTTTCTCTTTTGCGTCCTGATTATCCAGCAGCATAAAGGGGCTGTAAAGCTGACCAATTTGACCATTAGGCAATCCGCCTGTGGAAGAGGTTTCCCGCAAGTGGTACAGACTTGGCAAAATAGCCCTTCCTCTTCATCCTTTTATAGGATGGGATATGGTGAGGGGAGAAGGGGGTCATGGCCAGACTGCTGCTGCTTCATTCCTATTATTCTCAGCTGCTGGAACAGCCCCAGGAGGGCCTCAGCAGCCAAGTTACGATCAGCCCTGCTTGATTTTTCCTGCATTCTGAGGTGCTTTTTCTTGAGTGGCAAGATGGCCTTTTTTAAAGAAGAAAAAAGAACCCCTCCATTCTTTAGAAAATGACATGATTTTTGTAATGAGACCAGAGAAAACAATGAGGCACAATGCAAGCCGGGTCTCTTTAAAGTTTTGTAGCCAGGCTGATAGGCCAAGGATGTGCACTAAAGCCTTTAAAAAAGAAAAAGAAATGGTAGCAGTTATTGGTATTTTCCAGCACTGGTCACTGCAGTCTGCACAGTAACTTTTTGTTATAAAGAATATTTTAATGTTGGGGGGGTAAACGCCTCTGCGTTTACTTCCTGGCTCAACCACTCACTTGCTGTGTGGCCATGGGCAAAGTCTGTTGACCTCTTTGTATCTTAATAAGTCAACCCAGCTGGAAAATTGGGTGAGAAGCAGGAACCTCACTGGAAACCAGATGCTGCATCTGAGCTGAGTTTTTTCTTGGTAAATAAATTACATGCACACACACAAAAATGAGACGGTCCTCTTAAGATACACAGTGAGCAACCTCCAGCTGAGATAAGCTTAACACAGCTCTCGGCTCAGGCTCATATCCCATAGAGCTACTGTCTGTTGACAACAAGAATTCAGGTTAAAGATTCAGCTGTGATAATATGCAGGACCCTCCACACACACACATACACACACACAACATGCACACGCATAGCAAGTCTGACCACTGAATCTCTCAGCTGGAAGTCTCTCTTGCAGATTTCACAGCGATGAGTTCATTCAATCTGATAAGTCACTTCTGGGAAAGAGGTCTGAAGCAGAATGGTTGGCCACTGGACCTGTGCAGAAGACCCTGATTTGAGCAGAAAGCTTGATTTACTTATCCACAGGGTATCCTGGCATAGGAGATATCAAGCAATTCCTTTTGCAATCAGACAGCATATTGCAAAGACTCTGCCCAGAAGCAAATCAGAAGGACTAGATGCACTCACTTATGGAATGTGAAGAGCATTTGATTCTGCAGCTCTTTAGTTTACCAGCAATCTGCTCCCCCACCCCAAAAATAAATACCTAAATGCAAAGCCAGTTGCTCATGGTTGAAGGATCTCTAATTAACACAGTCTGTGCCCATTCAACCTGGGCCAGATTCTTCTCTGAGTTACACCAGGGTGAAAATGGAATAACTCCATTGACTTCAGTAGAGTTACTGTGTTTGCTCTAGTGAAACTCAGTTGAAAATCTGGCCTCTTTGATTCTCTCGTGTCTTTTTTTCTGCTGCCATCCTGCATGTTAACTAGAGCTGCATGGTTTATTCATATCAATGCTTTAGGTGACTATTTCAAACTCATGGTTGTGCACAAACTCTTCATTTTCACTATGTCCATCTCATTATTTATAATTTTTAGTGTCAGGTTTCAGAGTAACAGCCGTGTTAGTCTGTATTCGCAAAAAGAAAAGGAAAGGAGTACTTGGGGCACCTTAGAGACTAACCAATTTATTTGAGCATGAGCTTTCGTGAGCTACAACTCACTTCATCGGATGCTGTAGCTCACGAAAGCTCATGCTCAAATAAATTGGTTAGTCTCTAAGGTGCCACAAGTACTCCTTTGAATTTTTAGTGTGTGATTGGTCACCTCCGTCATATGGCATGTTTCTGACCCCTGTTTGGATGACAGACTTGTATTAACTTGAGAAGGACTATGCAAGAGATTACCAAATTGGCAAGTGAATGGTGACATTTCCAATGCCAACTTTCACCTGAATTTAGATTTAAACTAGGATTTGCAAAACCTCTGCTTTCCACAATGGTTCTCGCAAACCAGTATCACTCATATGAACGTTCCCAGAAAAGGAATAAGAACAAAGAATATTCCTGTTTTTTATTCCAATTAATATTTGCCAATATCTTTTTGCATTCTATCTGTATTAACCTGTAGGACCAGCATCATCCTCAGACATATTAGGTTATCCACAGCAGGTGATTCTTCTCTCTCTCTCTCTCTCTCTCTCTGTCTATATACACACAAAACCCAGTAATATTTTAATGCACATAGTGTTCCAAGCAGCATGTCCCATCAGGTTATGATATTCAGGCCTTAGTTGTAGCCCTACATGGTAATAATCCCTTCAAGGTGAAGAAACTCTGTGAGGTCCTCCTCATAGAGTTCCCTCTGCATTCTTCCACTGAGTGATGAATGTTTGCCTATCTCCCACTTTGTGGAAGATAGCAATGGTACAGGCTCAAACTCCATGAATCTCTGAGATCTGCCAGAGACACAGGGCTATCAGTATGGAAGCCCCATGCCTATCCAGAGTCTGTCTCCGAAATCAACATCTCCCCTTCCCCCACCACCCAGACACACTCCCTGACAGCATGAGTGGTAGTGCAGACTATGCCTTTAAGGGCTGAACTTCCCAGTCAGAGCATCTGGGCAGGTGCTGTGACGTTCTGGTTGTTAAGCACAGCCAAACGAAACCGAACACAAGAAAAATCTGTTGCAAGCACCTTAGTACTGAGTGATCACTGCAGTGCCCGAGCAGTCTTAAAGGCTTTCCTCACAGGGGGGTCCCAACCTTAGAGGGGACTTGGTGAAAAAGAGAAGGTCCAGCGAGCTGTGTCCTTTGAACATGCTGCAGTGGGGGGCAGGAAATGTGCAGCTCTCCCAGCCTGCCCCTCCCTGCACTAGTTCACCCACTGCCCACCCTACATGATTCCTTCAGTGCGTGGATCAGAGGAGCAGGACTGGGCCCTCAGTTTGTTATTCTCCTTATTTTCATGCAATGGGCTGAGTTCTCTGCTGGCATAACTCAACTGATTTCGCTGAAGTTCCTTCAGCAGAGAACTGGGCCAAGAGTCACTAAATAATATGCTTGATAAAATCTCACATACTGGATCTCCAGATCATTAACTGTCTTCTCTCTTATGCCAGGCAGGAAACAGAATGCTGAACATCCTGCAATTCTGCTGAGCTGCCAATTGAGTAAAATTCACCAATGATCAAAAGCACCTACACTTCTCTTGGTTGCCTCTGGTGTACTGAAAACTGTGTTAAATTACTTTCAATGTAAAGGGTTTCCTGGTCCTGCTTGCAGGCTAGGAGGCTCTGCAGAGAAGTGTGTGATCAGGGTCAGTTTGCAGCCAGCCAGCCTAGAGTAAGGTGGAATGAATGGAGCCTCTCTGTTTGGGGAGCAGCTTGGTTTGTATGTCTCTGTTTTGGGGTTCTTGTGTGTTATCATTTAGAATTCTAAGACATAAAGTCATTTTATGTTGCACCCTTCCAGGAAGAGTATTTATGTTTTTATCTAACTTCCCTGTGTGAATGCCATGAAATATCACATTGTCGTGCTTTAAAGACTATTTGTTTGTATAATATTATATATAAGATATATATATACAATCATTACTAAACTCCACTCTTCAGCCTTTAACTGGTCTAAGTGGAAAACTGCACCCATGAAATCATTAGGACGATATGTCAGGTTTCCATTGCACACAAAATGTCTCTGACAGGGTGCATGGTAATTTCCTTCTTTATGCTCTCCTCTTTCGTTTCTTCAAGGATTTCCTAATACCATAGCCAATAGATCTTCCAAACTTGCCCAATTACTCTAGCCTTCAGCTTTGACAGGAGATAAGCCCCTGTGCTGCAGGATAATAATATCAGGATATTGATCCAGGAGAATGTTGCAGAGGACAAGAGTTGACTTTTAGGCATGTGTGGCTACTTCTCATTTCCTGGGATGGCACTAGAAATGTTGGCATTCCTGTGGCTGTTCAAAATCTAACCTAACCACCCCTCTGATGAATATCCTAATGACAAACAAGATGATCAAAGTGAGTAATAAACTGATTCTTGGAGTGAAACCAGTGCTCAGTTGTTTGAAATGTACATAGCACCGGTGAAGGGTGTTGCAGTGAGAACCCTAGAGGCTTTATCTACAGAGGAGGTTTAGAATGGGCAATAGCAGCACAGACTTCCTGCATATTGCCCGGTGTGGCCAAGATGGACCACACCTTTCGAAAGACATGGAACACTCTGTCCTTGGACGCTCTCCTGAGATTGCCATGGTGTGTGCCAATTCATGCCGGTAGGGATGGTGGTTTTTTGTGGGCTAGAAAGAGGACTGAGAAAAACAGCTTAGAGGAAACAAGGAAGTGGGGATCTCAGGAAAAGGTCAAAATATGCTGGCTGGGTAGCACAAGAAATGCGTAACCCCAACCAGCAAGAGGAAAAGAAGAAAAAAGGACCAGCTTTGTAACAGGAGAAATCAATTTGATAGCTAATAGATCTGGCTCTTGTTCGTATTTCTTTCCTGAAATGTGCTAGAATCTTAAATTTGCACTGGACTGTGCTTTCTACTGTCGTGTTTAATTGGGACTGAGCCCTTGCCCGCTACCGCCGGCATGGATCTTGTTCCCAACCTCTGATGGAAATCCAAGTTAAGAATGCCTGTTATTTAATATTCTTATTTATTATTTGTATTGCTGTAGCACTATGATCACCCCATTGTGATAGGTGCTGTACAAACACAGAACAGAACGACTGTCTCTGCTCCAAAACGTTTACAATCTGAGTAGAGAATTTGTGCATAGGAGGAGAAATTATCATCAGAACATCCTGCAGAAGATATAGCCTAGTTCTGAGACAAAGCACATAAGCTTGACTGTGCTCACACCAAATGCACTGATGCCATTTCTGTGAATTTATTTAAATGGCTGAATTGTGCAATGAAGGGTGCCACAGAGGGGCAGGGAAGAGATGCCAGGAAAATTGCTAACTAAATAGACAGTTGAAAATACCTCTATGTACTTAGGTGATTGTTGCACCAATGTTGTAACTCAGTAAAAAAGTATGTTTTAGAGAAGTTTGTGTGCAGATGTGTATGCAGAAATGTGTGTGTGCTCTCGCTATGTCACTGCTGTCTGTGGATACATAGACAGGCACACACGGTAGGAATTTCACTTGCTGTAGCCAGGCGGGGAGTTGGCTGGCAAAGAATCATCCTGTACCGATGTTCTGTGAATTTAGAAATTTACCTTGAACTGTATTAGTTCTGCTTGTGATTTTATTTTTCAGCTTCCAGTTGGGGTGAAACCAGCCAAAAGCTTAAATGTAAACTTGCAGAGATGCCTCATGTCTGTTATTTTCCAGTGAAGTGTGGAAAATAATAAACTCATGTTTCTGGTGGAGCTGGACAGAGAGAGAGAGGGCTTTCATATCCCAGGGCTCAAGCAAACCCACCAGACCAAGCTGGAATTATTAACAAAATCCGAAGGCCAGGAGACGAGGCGGGGTAGGCGAGCAGTGCCCCAGACGCTCACTTCAATTCACTCAGACTATGGTCAGAATGTTTATTTCCCCTGCCTTTTTTGACTCACCACTGCTCCTAGCACATACTTTCTCTTTGCTCGGACAAACAGCGTTCTGAGGTCTCTGCAGCTGCTGGAGTCACTCACTTAAAAGGATTTGACTTCCAGAGCAAGTGTAATTACTTTAATGGGTCTTATGCTTAGAGCAGATAGGAATCCATAATTAACAGGCCTGGGGTTATGGGATTTCTGTCACAGAGAGTTGTTCAGGAGAGGGTTTCGGTGGGACACATGCATGTCAGTGTGTGTGAGGGCTGAAGAGAGGATAAGATGTAAAAGCAGAAAACCACTAACCATGAACACAGACCTTCCGATTCACTGACTGGTTAGTTCTGTTCATTATTTAGACCTAAATTTTCAGAAGACTATTGGTTTTGTGTGTCTCCATTTTTAGTTGCCCAACCTGAGACATCCTAAAGGAGCCTGGTTTTCAGAAGCACTGGTCACCTGCAATGCCAACTAAAGTCAATCTTTTTTAGGCCAGAGGGTGAATGATACATGTCCCCCAGCCTAGGCATCCCTCCCTCCTGCCCTCCAGTTTCTGCCTCTGTCCTTCATGTGGGCCTGTGGAGACCCCTCTGTGGTGCCTACAGGTGGGAGACATAACCCTTTCATCTCTTCCTCAAGGGAAGAGATAGATCCATTCTTAAAGAGGGTTCAGAGATCTCCACACGCAGATCTGGAGGTGAGTGTGGGTCGAACCGAACCTTGCGTCATGGTGGAAGTGACAGGCCAATTCATCAGGGCAGGGATCTTGCCTCCATTTGTTTCCACGACGGGCCTAGCATGCTTTGGGTGCTCAGTAATAATAAATAATAATAATAATGGGTTGCGCAGGATACAGGGGTCTTCGAAAGACAGGAGAGGCTGAGAAAATATCGGGAACTCTGAGGACCCTTTCTGCAATATACGAAGGTAGAAGCAGCATTCTGAAACACCCCAAAGGAGTTTTTGAAATCTCTTCAAGTTGCATTAGACGTCAGCCCTCCATCCCCGTTTTAGTAGTTTGCAGATATCATAGGTGGGATGATGTTTGCAGAAAGCAATTTCATTCTGTAAAATACATCATTCTTAAAGGACACTCATTCGACTCTATCAGCACAAACCAGGAATCAAGCTCAACGAACAGTAGATCCAAAATTTGCCTGCCTCCCAATTCCACTGCAAAAATTAGACCCAATGGTGAAACGTTGCCCACTATGACAGCTCTGCCAGCAGGGAATGCTGATATTTGCCATAATCCTTGCAGGTCTGAGCTTCCTAATCCTCCTCCATTATTTGCTCTTGGAAACATCTGGCTTGTGCTCTCCTGCAAAAGTACAGTTACCAATCTATTTATGCAAGACTGACATGGAGGGCAACTGAGTAATGGGCACATATGGACTAAGAAAAGAAGCAATGCTCTTAAGGCTGGAGAGCACAATATGTCCCAATGGACATGCTTTGAAGGCATCCATAGCATTGGCTGTATGTTCAGAGCTGTCGAGTGCTGATGGCTGGCTTCCTCTGAATTCAAGCCAGACCTTGCAGACACCTGCTATTAGCGAGTGACTGGACAATCTGAACCAGGCTCTCTTATCAGACTGAACGTCGTCTACAGAGTACTGTAATTGAAGTTTATGGGAATGTTATTGATGCCCAAGAGCCTCCTCAGTTAAAGGTGCCTCAAGAAGAAAGGAAATGTGATCTAGGGTTAAAGTAAAAGGCAGAGAGCTGGGTTCTAGTCCTAGCTCTTCCATCGTCTCACTGTGTGACCTTAGGCAAGGACCTGAAGTGCTGCGTGCCTCAGTTTCTCCATCTGTAAAATGGGGGTAGTAATAGCTGTCTTATCGGGGTGTTGTGAAGCGTAGTTTATTGGCACTTGAAAAACACTGCAAGATCCTTGGGTGGGAGGTGCAAAGTATTACAAAAGTATTTTCCTGTGCCAGTCCTGAAGCATGCCCACCCACAATACAGTTAATTGCCCTGTTGGCACACGGGAATGATTAAATGAAGACCTCAGCAGTGGAGGAAAGGCTGGCGCAGGCTACATGGGCTTTTCTGGTTGCCAGCAAAACAAGTTCTATTTCAGCAGGCACCTGGGAAATCCATGGAGAGCTGCGTGGCCTGGAGCGTGACATGGAATTTCTACTGTTGTAGGCACCCACCTTGTCGCTCATGGAATTTCTCTTCATAATAAGGCAAACTGTCAGACCTTGCATATTCACTGGGGGGTTGCTGACATGAGTGTGATGTCATTGACAGTGAATCAGCGTGCTGTATTTTTTTTCCAGACACCCAAAGCCATTTCACAGTAGAAATGATTATGCTTTGTGGTGAAATGACATGAGACGCGATTATTTTTGCTGAGAACAATAGAACAATTCTTAGCAAAGTTAAAAAATGACCATGCTAGACCAGTCATGACTTTTTCTCTTTAAGGGCCTTATTTTCACAAAAGTTAGACAACATAACCCAATGCACAAAGCATGCACACGACACATCTAATTTGCACATGGAGTTACTTAGAGTTGTGCATGGAAATTCTACACACAAATGAATAGTCGTATGTCTAACTACCCCCCTGTACGCACACACCAGTGTACACCTAGGTTCAGGCTCCAAATGTACAACAGAGAAGCTGGAAAAGTGGTTATTATGTTTAAAATTCTTTCCAAAGATGGAATGTGAAAACAAAATGTGTTAGAGGTTAAGCATTAAGAAAAAATATTGTGATTCTCTATGTTATGCCACAATCTTGGCTGTTCTAAGAGGCATGTATAGTACATAAAACAGAAACATTAAAAAATTCCTTAGTGACCAAACGTGTGAAGATACAGGGGTTCTTTTCTATGTGGAGAAGAAGATGGAAATGTATTAGGACTATCCAAACTTCTCTTGCATCCACAAAACTGGGTTTGGAAGCTCACAAGAGGAGGCTCTCTCTGTCTCCAGATTTCTGGGATCTCCCACAGCCATTCAGGCTAGAGACACCATGAGAATAGTTTTCAGAGTAACAGCCGTGTTAGTCTGTATTCGCAAAAAGAAAAGGAGGACTTGTGGCACCTTAGAGACTAACCAATTTATTAGAGCATAAGCTTTCGTGAGCTACAGCTCACTTCCTCAGATGCATATCGTGGAAACTGCAGCAGGCTTTATATATACACAGAGAATATGAAACAATACCTATTCCCACCCCACTGTCCTGCTGGTAATGGTATGAGAATAGTGATTTTCACTGGACTTTGGTGCTTCCACATCCAGTGCTGACCAGAATCTGGAAAGGCAGGGACTGCAATGGAAATGAAAAATAATAGTGGAAAAAAGTGACTGAAACTTTCATCAGCCTCAAGAACAAAGCAGGAAGTGAACCGAAGCCCTGGATTTGTACATCTCTGAATTTTGGGGAAATGTGAATTAAGACAGAACTGTGATCGATAGGGTAGAGCCGGATTTGATAAAAATAAAATAAGATATACAATTTTCAAAAATGCCGAAGTCCCACATTCAAAAGTGACAAGGAGCAACTGGGCTCAATGCAGGGGTAACTCTATGAAATTCTATGGACTGTGCTGTGCAAGAGGTCAGAGAGATATTCTAATGGTCCCTTCTGCCTTTAGAAATCTATTAAGCTATGATTTAGGAGCCTAAATCTTATTGAAAGGCAATAGGATTTAGGCTCCTAAGTCACTTTGGAAGGGGGATTAGGCTTCTAAATCCTATAGGCTTTTTGAAAATTTTGCCCAAGAACTCGTTTTTGAATGAGGCCAAACCAAATCCCAGAAGATGATCGACTCTGCATCTGAAATTTGCAACTTGAGCCCAACCTTATGAACAAAGGTTGAACTGGCCATTGTTTTATTTCAACTGCTTCAGCCATATCACATTACAGGGAGGAGTTAGAGAGAGGCAAAGGAAGAGCAGCTGTCATTCATGTGTATTAGGTATCCAGATTAAGTCCAAAACTAGTCTCTCTCCCCTTCCTAGTGTACATTACTGACACATCCAGGGTTAAGGGATGATTGACATTCTGACTCATTATCATTATTTACCTCTGCAAAGTCACCAAAGGTTGTGTCACTAGTGGCTCACCTCCAGCCACAGACCACAAAAAAGCAACAGATAGACCTTCCTGAGGGCCACAGAGGAGGTTCTTCCCTTGCCCTCTCCCCGCCATAACCATGGCAAAAGACCAAAGGGTGCTTATGGTTTGATGCATGCTTTCGATTTGGAACAAGTTATGGACACAGCGCAAGCATCAGCAAAATGGAGCAAACCTGCAAACCCCTCCTTATTCTATTTTACCCTGGATGCCAAAAGCTCTAGCTGCCCTCCTCAACCTCGCAAGGAAAAGTCCTTCTTTTCTCCATGAGTGAATTCTCACTCCTACCAGCCCATTATTTTCTCATCGCAGCCTTTGTACAACGGTAACCGTGTGGCTAACCAAAACCAGCTGGGCAATTACGTTTTAAATGTCTCTTGGAATCTGACTACTTGGTAACCCTATAGCTCCCAGGTCTGACCTCCTAGAAAGGAAATTGAAGTATTCTTTGCTTCCATGAGGATCTGCATTATGCCCAGGAGGCAGCGGCTCAGCAGCTGACATTCCATTCCATTCTGCCTTTTTGTGCATGATGCATTCAGGTTTTTGTTTCTGGTGTTAATATTTTACCATGCAGTTGACACATGCAGGTACTGGGGCTGTCTTTCTAGTATTAGATTTCTTCCCCTTACAGAAGCGTTGTTACGGAAAACATTTAAACTGGGAGGAATTAATATTTGGAGTCTCAGCGCTCTAGCCCCTGGCTCAAAGTTTTAGTTAAAGTGCCTTGTGGAAAATGTTGAAGCCCATTCTAGTTAGAAGCAAATCTCTACCTGATTCCTACTGTGATTTTGCTTTTCTTCCTTATTCTGTATCACAAGGGAAACTTGCCTGAATATGGGATTTTTAGCCTTAAAGAATTATCCTTCATTATTCCCCAGAACCTCTGCTTCTAAAGCAAAACCATCATCGCAGATAATTAGACATGGGCCCCAAATCAGAAAACCTCAGATCCAAACGCCATGGATTCCACACGCAAATCTGGGTCTAAATTTCGAAGCCAGGGGTGATGTGTAGATCTAATAGTGATGTCACAAAGAGAGTAAGATTTCAGTTGGAGAATACAGGTGAGGAAGGTATACAGCCTAATGTGAACAGAAATATTGTTATGATCATTTTATTTCAACAGAAACAGTGTACTTTTTAATTTGAACATTTCCCTGAAGATTTAGAAACCCAAATATAAGAGGATCATGCTACAGCAGGGCGTGCTCAAAACTTTTTCCATAATATGGAACTGATCTTAATAGAAAGCTTGTCACTTAGAAACCACCTCTTCCTTTCATGATTGCACAGACCCACCTCACTACTGTAATTCGCCTTCCGTAATACCCATGTAGAACTAAAGGCATTGTAAAGTAATATTACAAAAGCATTCCAACATTGTCCAGAGTTCCTTTCCTTAAAGTGCTGAGGGCTACAACAGATGCGATGAGATGAACACACACACCCCAGTGTCCAGCACCCTCTTATAGTTGCAAAAGTATCCAGATCATTTTTAGTTTCTTTTAATGAAATTCAGTAGCTGGAAGCAAGTAGGAGGAGCCAGCAACATGCAACCAGCCAATGCTCTGCCTGCTATCAGAGATCCACAGATCACAGTTTGGCAATTTCTGGGTTACACTGAACAGGACCCAGAAAGTGAAACTGACTTTAAATATCAAGTGAAACTGAGCTATCTACTTTTGTTGTTCAATCAGACCGTTAAGTATGGAGTGAACACATATGGCATCAATGGTAAACAGTGAACCCGGGTTATTTAAATGATTTCAGTTTTAGTATTATCAGCAATATTGATATTATTATGTAGATATAGATCTGAAGATATAGATAGATTATATGTTATATTGGCAAGGAAGTATATGAGACTGTGTGTGTGTGTTTTATAGGCCACACGCTTACCCACCACTTTAATGAGCAGAGTAGAGGTTAGGCTTAGGGTCAAATCCCCATGATCTTCCTGACCTCTGGTTTGTGTCACATGCTCACTCCTGAGCTTTGAGTCTGTAACCAAACTTACAGGGATAAGAGCGTGGCCCAAGGATCCACAAAAAACATATGGTCAGTTCACAAGAATCCCCACCCACGGGTGCAGAGTGGTTCTCTCCCTCCAGCCAGCACCCACATCATTGCTGGCTATGCTGCTTTAGACTCTGTGGTGGACGCACTTTCACCAGCCCTCGGATGGGGTGCCCAGAGGTGGGAGGCAGGTAGTCCCTGGTTGTTCAGCTATCGTTACATGTGCAGCCCTTGCTTTTCAACCTCTCCCCTTCCTGCCTGGCCACTCCTCCTTTGATTCTCCCATGTGGGTTTTGTTTGGAAGATTTTGGCCCTCCTGCTTGGTTCCTATCTTGACAGGGGCCCTTTAAGCCTGATGCTCAAGCTAAGGGCACTTCCTCCTCTGATATGGGCCAGTAGCTTAGGCCCAGAACCAAAAGATTTTAGATTTATTAAAAATCCCACCAGCCCTTTTGTTAAATCCATCTATAGAGTCTAGAGAAAGTCAGCTGTCTTTAGGGAGAGGACATTGTGAGAAATTTGTCCTCCCCTGAGAATATCTTTGATTGCAATACAGATTTGGGCAGGAAGCAAGGGAATAATCAAAATAATGTTTAAAGTCAGTCTTAATAGATCCAAATTGTCCATCCCCTTTGTACAAATCATCGCTCAGATGACAAAAGCGGCAATCAATTTGATGCTGGTCTTATCTAGTCCCCGTTTGTCAGACACATCAGAAAAATATACAACCCAATCTGTCACACTGTTGGGATCTGCTCAAGAAAGACTCAGGACTGAAAAGGCAGGTGCTCCGGCAGATCAAGATTAAGAAGCATCAGCAGAGCGGTATGTGAGGACCCAGTTCCAGAAGAACAGAGAGGGGGCTGAAGACCAAAACTGGGAAGTACTCACAGAGCTGCAGTTCTGAAGCAGGGGAGTGTGCTGTAGCTCAGTATTGGGGCGTATCAGCAGAGACGTGTGGGGAATTTAGTACTGTAGGGTCAGACCATATAATCCAAACAGGTGCTGTGCAGTTAGTCTCATTCAGTGTCCACTGAAATCAATGGACAGGCTCTGTTGGACATGAGCATTGGATCAGGTCCTTAGTCCCTTGCTATCAGCGGCACCAAATTCACTTAGAACATTTTCAACAGCTGAGGGAAGAGTTGTTTTTTTCATTTCCTTTCTCCATCAATGCTCCTTCTGCTGGACTGGTTCCATTGTGAAAAATCCCAAACCGATGTGTCAAAAAAAAAAAAAAGAAAAGAAAAGCAACACGGCAGCTGTGATTATATTTTTAACTGTTATTTTTTTCGCCATGAAATCTCAGTCTGTCTTTGTTCCATAATCTACATTTAAAAGAATAAAACCACCTTCAACAGATTCATCCCAGGCACTGTTCACTAGCCAGCCCTTTGGGGTACAATCCTGCCCTCCCTCCGAGATCAAGGTTTTACCCTTACCCCTCCCATCAAATTCTGCTCCTGCCTCTTGCCAAAGACACAAGAGGTCACAAGGGCAGTGGAACATGTGCATAGAGGAGACTGTCTGCAAAGAACCTATATAAGTTCCATGAGACCCCCACCACCCACACTGACCTGTGCTCCAAGGGGTCCTTTACAGGAGTGCCTAGGAGACAGCTGTGGTTGTGATTGCTATGGGGAAGGGCACAGGCATAATCAGTGGATCTACAACTGAGTCAATCTAAAAGCCAATTTTTTTCTATGTAACAGGGAAGGGATAGGCTTCCGTAGACATGCCTTGGGCATGGGAAGGAGGACTCCTTCCCTTCAATCTGACTGCCGCCGCACTCCCTGGAGCAACACTTGTTTATCTGGGCTTTGTATAGGGAAGACGATTCATGTTTAAGTGTATAATCACTGTGTCTACTAATGACACAAAGGGCCATACCATTTCCTCCTTGTTCAGATCAGTTATCAAACTCCAGTATATTTTAACCCCCCCCAATCCCCCATGTCACTACAAAAAGTAATTTTCCCTCTGCTGATACTCACACCTTCTTGTCAACTGTTGGAAATGGGCGACCAATTGCACTGGCCTCGTTAGCACTACAAAAGTAATTTTCCCTCCCGTGGTATTCACCCCTTCTTGTCAACTGTTGAGAATAGGCCACTTCCACCTCAATTGAATTGACTCATTAGCACTGACCCCCCAACTTGGTAAGGCAACTCCCATCTTTTCATGTGCTAGAATATATTTTCTGCTTACTGTATTTTTCACTCCATGCATCTTATGAAGCAGGTTTTAGCCCACAAAAGCTTATGCCTAAATGCATGTGTTAGTCTCTAAGGTGTCACAAGGACTCCTCCTTGTTTTTGCTGATACAGACTAATACGGCTACCTCTCGGAAACCTGTCACCATGCATTTTAGCGGCTGATGTTTTCCATATTATGTAGTTCAGGTAAAGGAAGGAATTGTGGAGTACAGTGCTAAAGGAGGAAGGTGGGGTTTAAATAGGCTGCATCGCCACCCATCCAATTTTCCATGGACAGTCCTGATTTTCATGGTGCCATTCTGAAGGACTCCAAGGATGGCCAGGAATCTCTTCTGAGCCTGGTGTAATATCACTAGGTAGCACGATGCTGTTTGCCTCAAACTCTGAGGCAAGACATCGTGAAAAGACAGAGAAAGTTTGCTCTGCAGGATGGTCCATTAAACAGCTGTGTGGTAATAGGGGCTGGGACCTCTTGCTGGCGCTCTTGGGAAAAAATTCAGCCTTGATGCAAACAACCATCATTCTACAGCAGTTAATGGAGCTACATCAAGGCTACATCTGGCCACTGATTTCTATTCCCAAGTCTAGCGCATAACCAGAGTGAGCTTGGATAAGTCACTTTTCCTCTTTCTGCCTCAGTTTACTTATGCAGAAAATGGGGTCAATTTACTTACCTATAGCTCAAGGATGTGGGGAGAGTTCATTGATACGTGTTTGTTCAACCATTTCAGATCCTCATGTGAAAGGTGAGATACATATCCAAAACAATGGCATAGGAGATGAGTAACTGACCGCACAATACAAATAACAAGTAGCAAGCAGTCCAGAAAGAAGCATCCTCTGAAAGTTATTCATCCAAACAAATACATAAGATGAAAATCGGTGAATGATTCCCTAACCGAAAATGGGTTTCATTTCATAGGACCAGATCCTTAGCTGGCTCTATTTACTCCAGCTAAGGATGTGGCCTATGGAGAATATCAGGCCTGATTTGCAGAGGCATCAAACACTCATTGGCTCCAGCTCCTCTGAAAATCAGGCAATTGGCTTATCATAATGCATATTCCAACCTGCTCTAATTATTATTGTAATAGCTCCCAGCTTCTTGGAGGAGTGAAGAAATGGACTCAGAGGAGGCGTTCAGCCTCCAATGGCCTTGACAGCTTTGCCATAATTACAAATTTTGAAAAGCCAATACTGTCTTTGTTTCCCTCTGCGTTTTGTCTTTGTGGGCCCTGAGAAGCATGATCCGGAATTGATAGCTTCTCCAAATGCTCAGGGCATGATTTATCGGGCCGGGAGGCTGCAGTGGAAAAGTAATTGCATTAACACTGCCACTGATAAATAGTGCTTTATTCAGCCTTATGAGCCACGAGGGGCTAATTATTCCTGAGATTCCGTTTGGCTTTAATCACAGGGTGAATCATCTCCTTCCAAACATGGCAGATATTAATGGCACCATATTTGTCTCAATTTATCTTCCGCGGGCAAACTTTTTTTCTTTAATTAAAGACATGAAAATGAGCAAAAAAAAATCACAAAAGAGCAGGTGTTCGGAGACGGATGGGAGTTGAAGGACCTGGGCAGTGGCAGTGGGTGTTGCTTTCAGAGGGAGGTAACATAGTGGCTCAGATTCATCCTTGGCATAAGTCTTTTGCCTTCAGTAGGCTTATGCATTAGCCCGAATTCACCCTGGACATTTCATCTAAGAAAGGGTGGTAGCAATGAAGGTGACGCGAGATCCATCTCTGGCTTTGTGCTTTGCTCACTGGACCCCAAGCTTCTTCACAGTGGCGCAACTTGGTTATGATGGTATCCAGTACCTGGTAAATTGACAGGTTCCTTGATTGAGGGGACCACTGACTACCAATCAAATTAGATTTCTCACACTGGATGCTGGACTTCAAAAGACCTGGTGGAACCAATAGAGTATCAAATCTAACCGAAAAATAATGTACAGTATGTTTCATGGAGTGTATTCATAGGCTCTTGAGGTATAATATCAGCTGCATCCTCTCTTCTGAGCATGATGCTAATCACAGGGGAGGACTCTGATGCCATTCATTCAGTTACCATCTAGACACTCTGAAGAAAGTGTCTTCCCATGGAGACAAGCCTAGCACAAGTCTCACCTGGGGTATGTAGGATACACACAGTGGGCCCAGGTTATCCCTGTGTTGTGGCCCTTTTATGCTCACCCTGCCACAAAGCCATCAGATGCTGGCCCTGGGGAAGTCCACTGAGATAGATGGCTTCTACAGCTAGCACAACTCTACACCCCTGCCCCTAAGAAGTCTTGGTGCAAGAGATGTGTTGGGGGCATGGCCAGGGGAAAAGGAGTAGGGGTGGAGATCTACTGTGGTAATAGTCCCTGGGACAAAAGGCAGCTGGTGCAAATTAGGACAGTCCTGAGGCTGCTCTAACCTGTGCCTGGAGCTAAAACAACCCACCTAGAACAACATAGATGCAAAGGTGGCATTAAAGCCACCTTTCCTCCATCTGACCAGGCCCAGCATGGAGCTCAGCCCTGGCACAGGGATGAATTGGGCCCCATGATTCCTTCCACCAGCTGGGGTTAAGTCTGTTCCAAGGTCCTGGATGCCAACCACAGACAAGAAGGGAACAATTGCTGTAGGAGCAAACATGGGAATGTCTAAACCAAACCATCCTGAGGAGACTACCCTCCCTCGACCTGTTTGAGCAGCACTACCTCCTTGTGAATAAACTTGTTCTGGAATTCGTAAAGTTTCCTATTGCTATTGTTTAATGATAAAGAGATCTGAAAAGAAATAAACTCTTTTTCTATGTATGGGCCAGAGCAAGAAATTACTCTATGAAGCGAGACAATTGCGTTGCTTTGGGGCTCTGAGAGAGGCCCTTAGCTAACCCATTAGTTGTGTTATTTTTTATGAGAGCGGTTTACGCTGAAAGCAGAGGGCAACTGTTTGCTTTTGAGGATTTTCCAACCCACAGCACTTGGCTGGTGTGCTTTTGGATGTGTGTCTCTGGACTGACCTGTTCAGCAGTACAGCAGGAATCAGGGACAGCCATGAGTGTTAAGGAATGTACCAGATGCCCATTAAAGGAGAACAGCCCAGCCTATTTACAGCCCTTGTACATGTCTAATGTGAAAATGAAAGCGTCAGTCCTCAGGTCCATGGCACAAATTCCTCCTTTGCCTGACATCTTCTTACTGACTTGGTGTCTCAGAGAGACACAGAGGTGCTTAAGGACTTTGTGGGGAGGAAAGGACAGCGGACAGGGGATCCCATCAGTCAGCATCATAGTATTATTTGAACTCACTTGTCGGGCAACAGCTGTGGTACTCAGGGGCCCCCAGGGTTGTGAGGCATCTCACCACTGCCTGTCCTTAGAGAGAAACAGTCTCATCTGTGTCTGCTGTGGATCAGCTCCCTGAAACCACCAGCCCCTGCCAGGCCCTGGCCGGCCTTGCTCTTTCTGTACAAGTGATGATAGGCACACACCAGCCCCCAAATACTCAGAGCATTCCCTGTAGCATCCAGCCACTTATCCACTGAACTAGGGTTACCAGATGTCCTGATTTTATAGGGACGGTCCTGAATTTGGGGTTATATAGGCTCCTATTACCCCCCACCCCCATCCCAATTTTTCACACTTGCAATCTGGTCAGCCTACACTGAACACTCACAAATTACCAGGCCTGCTGCTCCCAAAGGAACAGGACATACCAGCTTGTAAGATTCAACACAGATCCAGCACTTGGCTTAGCATCACAGCACTCAGATACATTAACAATGAAAACAAGAGTTATTTTATTGCTGAAGAATAGAGATTCAAGTGATAGGGAGTATGAACATAGGAAACAAATGGTTACATCTAAACCAAAGTCATAACACGCTTTCTAGATACTAAACTTAACTAACAAATTAGTCTCTTGGCTCTAGAAGTTTATCTCCCACAAAGTTCTCATCGGTGTTTTCAACCATGCCTCATTGAGATCCCTTTTCAGTGAAGCAAAACCACTGTCCTTTTATTTCTTCAGAGGAGGTACCAGGGCATCACCTTTATCCTCCCCAAATATATTCAAGCAAACCTTTGAGCTGTACTACCAGATGAGGTTCTCTTCCCCCACTGCCGTTTTACTTTTCCCATCAGCCTCTTTCTGAAGTCCCCACAATTCTTCATTTGCATTCAGTTCAGTGATTCGTGACCCATTGTGACTGAGACAATACACAGTTTACATGTCAACAGATAGATGAATAAACACCTCTTATCTGACAGAAAACCTGTTTTTCACCATTGGTGGTGACCACTACCTTGCTACAGACCTTAAGAACATATTTTCAGTGCATATACATAACTCTTTGTACAACATCTGTACACACATTTCACCATGATATTAATTACCAATATGATGCCAGCTTTCATTTGAGACCTTGCATGACATTCGTTGGTGAACTAGAATGTACAAATCAGACTCAGGAGATTCCTATAACCCCTCTGCACCCACTTGCCAGTTAGAATTAAGAGGTTCTTGGATTACAACAACTTACCACCCCTTGGTACTTTGATGTTAAATAGGCAGCTACCCTCCAAGCTGGTATGGTTACAGAGACAGGAGTATTCTTGTGGTGCCTGCAGTTATGAAACTGGGATGCCTTAGACTTTCTAAGAACTAAGGTGGTGCACAGAGTTCAGACCCTACTTTGTTCTCAGAGTTGCCAGGGCCTGTAACAGAGGAGGTGCACCTACAGTGCTCTCTCATGGAGCCTTTACTCCTGTTCACTATTTTCCTTAGTCTGAAATGAGTCATTTTATAGTGAAAGTGTGCACGCTGCTCCTTGAATATGCAAATGCAACAACTCTAGGCTTGCAGACCCATTGAAAAGAGGGTAAGTTGTGTGTGTGGCTTTATTCTGTGCTAGAGTATTAAAAATACCCTGGTTTTAATCTAGCTTGATGGATAGAAGGTGTTCCCAGATACTGAAGAAACGTACCTACTGGTACATTAAGTGAGACTGCAGTCGATACATCTAAAGTGCTTGTTTGTGCTGCAGCAGCCGGAGAGGGCTGATAAACAACCTTGCCTCTAGTTTCTCTTAATTTAGAATTCATTACGTCTCTCTTTCCATGAAAGAGAAACCAATAGCTGTCCTTGACAGCTGTTTTCCTTGGGGTCATTCTCTCTATCCGCCCATCTACTCTTTCTTTAGGGGGTTTACTCACTGTAATGTTAGCTCTATCAATTTCATTCAGTTCTTCCAGCACAATCTACAGGGACCCGGGAGGACAGCAAAGCCAAATGCACTTAACCGCTTGTGTGCCACTCATCAATGGGAACAGTGATAATTAAAGGACTGGTGTGGGGGCAAAGGTGCAAGCTCTATTTGCAAGGGGGTTCCCTGAAAAGTGGGAATACAGCAGGGGATTGTGCCAAGAAAAACCTCCAGCTGAGACAAGTTTAGCAGGACTCTGCTGGCTTGACTTGGGTGAGGCTTCTTTTTTACTCATCTAGATGCTGCCTATGGATTCTGCCAAGGTCCCAGTTTGAGTTTCAGGTGTGCTAATGGTGCAGGATTTATGCACAGAGTAAATTCAGCTTCTAGGCAAGACAGTGACTTTCTGGTGCTCTGACTAATTCCCAAAGGAGATGAGATGATTGGCTCCTGGGGAAATCACATCCAGATCTCCTCCACCAGAAAGAAGGTCCCCCAGATCTGAGGAAAGGGAAAAATGAGAGATCCTGAGTCCAGATGGCCAAAAGTAGACAATGGCAATTATGCATTGTAAGAGAGTAAGTCAATGAATTTGGGGTGATCAAAGTCTTCATGACCAGTCTGACTCCATATTTAATGGTGGTGGCGTTAGCCTTATAATTCCTATGGAGAGAGCCATATGGCTAAAGATAGATTGCAAACGCCCCAGGAGGGGAAACAAAGATAATACATTTCACATTGCCCTTGAGAAAACACTTGAGAATGCCTCTCAGACATGGTTCTTATTAGAATAACTTCTCACAGCACTGTTCGCCAACACTGATACTGATGTGATAACATGGTGGTCGCTCCCTGAAGAAGTGTATATAAGATATACCCATAAGCTTGGCAGATAACTCCGTCTTGACCCATAACAACATAGAACTTGAAGGCACCTTCTGGATCAATGAGTCCAGTTCCCTGCTATCACAGACAATCCCGTCATACACATCATATATTCACAAATTTATCAAGATCTATCTTAAAACCAGTTTGTCCCCGCTACACCTAGTGAAAGGCTGTTTCAGAACATCACTCCTCTGATGATCAGAAATCTTCTTCCACTGTTCTGCCCCCTAAGAAGATATGACATTCCAAGGTTATTTTTTCCATCAGTAACAGGGCTGATTTCTGTTCACCTGTGGGTGATAACTATTTGACTTTCCACTTCCATAATCCATGGTTTACAAGAGCTATTCTGCTATAAATTAGTGCCCAGTGGCAAGAGTGATATTGACAGGACCTCAATGGTCAAACCCACAAAATGCTGAGAGCACCAATAGACTTTAATTGGGTTATTACAGCAATCAGAAAGTAAAAATGGAGGTTTCCAGATGTCACCAGATTTAAAGGGAGCGTGTTACTGATGCCTAAAAGAATAGTTATTCTTCAGGAGGGGGATTAGGGCTGGAAGAACTGTACTGGATAAAAGAACCACTAGCCTCCAACTGCAATTTGAAATGAATTTAGAAAAAGTTCAGAATTTCCTCTCCCACCCCTAATAAATTTCTATTTTAGCAGAACTATTTTTTGAGTATACATTCTCCACTATTCCTTATTCACACTACCTGATCTGGTCTCCTAAATCACATGACATGGTTTCTGTTCCCTGATTAGGCAACAAAAAGTTTTGTAAACTGGAGGCACGGCTGAACAAGCCACTTCCAGTTCAAACCTTTGCATGAGTAGCTATGTAGTAGTAGTTTTTCTTCCCGTGATCATTCCAACGTAAAATTCAGTCTCATGAATGGCTATGGTTGAAACAAAATGACAGGGCTTAAAACACCACGAAAGCAAATGTTTGGGTCTTATCTGAATGAATATTTGTGAAAACCTGATGCATTCACCCAGCTCTATTCACAAGATACTTTTGAGATTCTGTAGGTATTAGCCTTGTTATATAGGTAAGGAAACTGAGGCAGAGAGACTAAGGCGCCGATCCTCAAAGGTATATAGGTGCCTACCTCCCATAGATTTAAATGGGAATTAGGTGCCCAAATACCTGTGAGGATCTGCGCCTCAGGAGCTGATTCAAAATCACCGAAGTCCCTACTATGACTCCCATTGACTTCAGAGGGCTTGGAAACAAGCCATCAATAACATGTGCAAGATTAGAGAGTGTGTCAGTGTGAAAGCTGGAATTAGAAATCAGGCTTCTTTGCCCATAGTCTTGTGCTCGCATCAATGGATCTGCCATTCCCATACTTTGCGTTACCCAACTGGTAACCTGTACTCAACAAAGATGCCTGACCACAAAAGAAATCCAAATTGTGAAAGCCAAATTGCTACTAAACCAGGAAAGCTGTGATAAGCTACCACCCCACGCACACAGGTGAAAACCTGTTGCCAAAGGCAACACTTATGGTGAAAATGATTAACATTTAACCCCCCGACATAAATCAGAATTGCACAGGGGTTTGCCTGGGCCCAAACACTGCCATTATCCTCTGCAACAAACCAGCCTTTATTTCTACAGAAAGCAGTGAAAGATGGCAGCTCTTTGTGTGAAATTAGCAAGGAAGCCATATTTCCCTGACAATCCAGCCTTGCTTTCTCCTCTGCGCCACATAAATAACTACCTCTGTCTCTGACACACACACACACATTCTCTCTCTTTACCAACCTCTTGTTAAAGGTTCAAATGATCCCCAAGTAGTGAACTGTAGTTAGGAACTAGCTCCTGGGGACTGCTATCAGTTTGCTCCCATTGACTTGCTAACAGCTAGAAGTCTCCATCCACCTGCCAGGTCACAACAGAGTTTCCATTATGTCACCTCCCTCTCGAGAGCTGTGGCTCTCAGAGCTCAGGAGAAATACCCTATGCAAAACCCACAGCACAGCAAAAGATACTAGTGTTCCCCCGATATTACCAGAAAATCAGCCCAGGTGCATTAGGTATATATTAACCATTTGAGCTGCCTGGGTATTTGCCCCCATGGCATAGGTTGCACGGCTTGCCTGTCCACTTGAAATGCACACTCTTTGCTAAAGCACATGGTCACTGGCGTATCAGGGGAGAGGTCTCCAGGGGCTTGCTAGGACAGGACTATCAAAAATGTCTTTCATGTTGCTCCAGCAGTATGAGGAATGCACAGCCCTCTGCATAAGTCCATGAATTCTGGAATACAAAACTTTTTTCCTGTAATTAACAATCATAAACTCGGAGAGTGGGAATGGTAAAAATCACACGAAGGGGATCATCTAAATAATGTTTGGGGTATCCAGACCAGGAGCATCAGCTCAAAACCATGTTCAAGGTTGAGAGGACGGATGGTTAGGGTGCTAGTCTAGGATTTAGGAGATCTGGGTTCTGTTTCTTGCTTTGCCACAGATTTCCAGTGTGACACTGGGCAAATCACTTAGCCCCACTGTGCCTCTGTTCCCCATCTGTAAAATGGGAATAATAGTTTTTCCCTGCCTCACTAGGGTATTGTTAGGATAAACATATTGAAGCTCGTGAGGTGCTCAGATATTACAGTAATGGGCCATAGAAATATCACAGATAGAAGATTGGTATAATTACATATTCTGAACCTGAATGGGAGGAAGGTTTAGCTATAAAACATAATAGGGCCCTACCTGGAGGAGTTTTACAGTCTGGAGTTGAAAAGGGATAAGTCAGTCATTCATCCTGTCCCTAAACAAACTGAATCAAGTGCCACCATTCACATGGAAAAGGAGCTGAAAAACAGCAACCTTATGGTAGAGCAAAATATTACAGAACAACACTGCTATAATAAAGGCTATACAACTGAGATGCAATGTAAAAAATCTCTCCCTTTTAGAGAGATTTGTATAGAAAGTGATAACAATGGCAGGGAAAGAAGGAAAACTCTGGGAAAATGAACTGGATGAAAATTTGAGCTAAGAGATTATCCTCAGTCAAATGAGATTTCAAAGTGAGGCAGGGCTCAGAGCTAAGGAATAAATCTAGAAATCAGGGGACTTGAGTTCTATTCTCTGCTCTGCCGCTGACTTTCTGTGTGACCTTGGACAAGTCACTTCACCTTTTGGATCACCACTTCTCCAAAATGGAGATTCATGAATGTTTGTAATGATTGAGCTCCGCAGACAAAAGTGCTAAGGAAGTGTAAGCATTTATCTCCCAGTACCCCTCCTGCAACTTTTCCCAAACCCTTCCAAAAAAACCTCTTTGATTTACTTTGGTTTCTCACTCTGAACTTCTCTGGACTTCCTTCCTTTGTTGTTGGCCAAAAAGAGAAGGTGCCAAAGAACCATGAGAACAGCCACTCTTGCAGAATGTTCAGCTCTCCCAAAAGCAGGATGTACCAAGTTCTCATGAGAGCCATGAGATTACTGGCAGTATTATAGACGGAAAAAATCTGGTTAAGCACCCTAGCTTTTGGATACTTCTCTCCATAGAATATCCAAGCCTTCCAAGGTTTCCCCATTACTAGAGTCTTTAGCATAGAGGGCAGAACAGGTGGTTCTGAAAGGCAGCAAAACATTTAACGCAGCAGACTGTACTGTACACAATCCTGGTCTAATGCAACATCATAAGATTGTGATGTTGCACTGTTGTGCTTTGATGGGATGATTTTGCCTAGACTTCCCCAGCAGAACCCTCCTATGTCTTCAAAGCCTTGGCCAAATTCATCCCCGGTGTCACTCCATCAACTTACCCCCTTTATCGTCTTTTTATTGGGTGCCAAATGATAGACAATGGGGTTCTTAAAGTCTGTGATGGGTGGATGTGCAATGGCTTGTTTATAAAATGTTCACTGACTTTTAGGGAATATGGTACAAACCATCTGACCCACAAGATATTAAGCAATTGTCTGACATGCTCGTTGCCCCTGCCTAGACCCAGAGCTTCCTTTTCTGTAATGGTCAGTGACTTTTTAAATATATCTCTCTTATTTAGGCCTTGGTGTGAAGTGAAAGACATTCACTTCCTAGTTGGCCCAGGAGAGAAGAAACCTTAGACACATTTCAGGAAAGAGAGGGGACAAAGCTGGTCCATAATAAAGGCTGGCATTAGAAGGTGTCCCATTGCTGTAGAACCATAACAGATTGTAACCAGGAGTAAAGGGATACAGTTGGAAAAGGTCAAAATAGGTCAGTGAATATCAGGACAAAGTCAATGACAGTGAGATCAATTACACTGTGGAATAATCTCCTAGGGACTGGTCGGATGTCCATTGCTTGGGATGTCCATTTAAATGGGATTGGACTAGTACTGGAGAATACACTGTACTGGTGAAGACAATCCTGCAGTGGCAGGGAAAGAGATGAGATGACCCAGTTGTCTTTTCCTTTTCTAGCTAGTATGATTCAATTCTTCCCATTGCCAGTGGATCATTCTTTTTTAACCCTTAGGGTCTGTTTTTTCTCCTGGGTGTCCTTCGAATGAGTTTAATCAAGCCAGGATGAAGAAAAAATTAGCCCCTTATCTGAAAGAAACATGTTTATCTGTCCACACGCCTCCCTCCCACTTGCTCTCTTTGCTCTAGCAGATACAGAATCACACATTCAAATGGGCAGTTGGGCTGTTCACCAGGCATCTGAACGTCACCTACTTAGTTTAGCTGCACCTGGGAGCAAAGGGAAATCCATCCGATACCAGAGTGCACATGGTATTTCTGACACTGCTCATGCTCACACAAGAACACAGGCTGTTTTAGGATGAATGGACCCTTTGTCTCCATGCTTTTACAGGTGTTCTCCAACCCCAGATTGCAACAAAGTTCTGTCTCAACTAGTACCTCACAGTCAAAATGTGGGGAAATGACAAAAGTGCATCGCTATTGTGTGTACTGCCTCCGTGTTGGCTCATCCTCCCAAAGAGACACTAAGCTAAGCTATTTGCTCCCTGGGCAATAACTGGTTTATCATTTCACAGCCCCGGGGGAAGCAAAGCACTAAATGTGGTATTCCAGCAAAGATCATTAATGGTACAATGTGTTCACTGAAGCAGCATAATGAAAAATATTGATAGCCAGTATATGTTTATGTAGTAAGCCCGTCTGCCCCTTTCCCCTAGAAAAATCTGATTCTGAAAAGTTTATTGCATTTTAAAAATGATCAGAGCTAGACCTGTAAAAAAAGACAGATCCTTTATCAGACATACAGCATATATGGGTGTAATTTCCTAAATGTCAGGCTTAACTGTTTCAGTCATACAGGACAAGCAGTGGGGTTGAAATCTACAGTTGTGTCATCCCATTAGAGCAGTAAAAGTTCAAATAAAATAATAATAAAAATCCCTAAGGCTTTGTTGCCAAGAGGCCTATTTTTCAAAGGTTATTAGGACCCCTTAACCATTAAAAAGGGAAACTGAGTCCTGAATTTTTTCTGTGTCTCACCAAGCAATGTCCTTGGCTTGCTCTCAGAGCTGAACACATTTTAACAAAGTTTACTAAGGCCTGGCCTAGAAAATTAGGTCGGCTTAACTACATCACTCCGGGGTGTGAAAAATCCATGACCCTGAGTGGCACAGTTAAGCTGGTCTAAGTCCCCATGTAGACAGTGCTAGGTCAACGGAAAATTCTTCTGTCCACCTAACTACTGCCTCTCAGGGAGGTGGATTACCTATGCCGATGGGAGAACCCCAGAAACAGAGGGCTTGGCTACATTTGCGAGTTACAGTGCAATAAAGAAGCCCCGGGTGCACTAGCTCACTACCCATCCACACTGGCAAGGCGCGTAGAGCGCTCTGACTCCGCAGCTACAGCGCTGCTGGTACTCCACCTCGGCGAGTTGAATAACGCTTGCTGCGCCCTCGCTGGAGCGCCGTGGCTCCAGTGTGAAGGAGGTGTTGCATTACTGCGCTCCAATCAGTCTCTGGAAACGTCCCATAATCCCCTTAAGTCAAGTGGCCACTCTTGTCATTGTTTGGAATCGGCTGTAGGAATGCGGAAATGCCCTTTGAAGGCTCTGTTTCTGACAGCCGGCTGCTTATCTGCTCCGAGACAAAGCAACCATTAGTGTGGAATGCTGTGTGTGAGAGAGAGAGGCAGGAGGAGGGGGGTCTGCTGCTGTCTGAACTTACAAGACAGCATGCTGACATGCTCTCTCCCCCCCCACACACACAACACACTCCCTGTCACACTCCACCCCACCCCACCCCATTTGAAAAGCACGTTGCAACCACTTGCATGCTGGGATAGCTGCCCATAATGCACCACTCCCAATGCCACTGCAAGTGCCACAAATGTGACCACGCCAGTGCGCTTGAAGCTGTCGGTGTGGACAAACTGCAGCGTTTTCCCTACTGCACTCTACGAAGGCTGGTTTAATTCAAAGCGCTCTACGTCTGCAAGTGTAGCCATGCCCAGAGAGGAGTGAGAAGAGTGGATCAGGACAGTTTAACATACACTTTATACCACTTAAGTGGTACAAAGGAGATTTAGTGTGGATTGAGGATCTGACCTGATTAAGCTACAGACATACCTAATTTCCTTCACTTATCCTGGTAAATTTGTGTCATTGGCACTTATTTTCCACATTTTTACATCTGTCACCTCTAGGAAGAGACTGGCATGAAGTAATTTAAATAAAGAATGCACAGTGGGTAATGTTAAGCCAAGTTACTATTTTTACAGCCCAGTAGCGAAGGAGAAGAGGGCACACTTGGCCATTAAAGGCAATCAAGTTCAGAACAGATGTTAGGAAATTAACTTTGGTTTTGTTCCTCACCATGCAGGGAATTCTAAACTCTGTGGCTATGTCTAAAAGACAAGGGGGGGGGGTGGAGGGGGCAATGCAGGCCTCATTTAAAATGCAATCAGGAGTGCCAGGGGAGAGTGGGAATAAAATATTACTGTGACCTAACAACTAGATGGAAATGGAATGAATGCAAGACTGCTGCTGTTAATGACCCAATTGCTCACAAATTAAGAGACCTGGGAAGTCTGGTTACTTCTTAATGGACTCTCTGGATTCTTGACCTTTCATTTTTTTTAATAATGTGTATTTTTATGCATTTTCATATTACTCCACAGCCAGGTTTTTTAGGTCAAATTGGTTCTAATTGCTTTTTAGATGTATTGTGCCTCTTGCCAATTTTTGTTTGCCTGGTTTTTATTCTCTTCTGTTTTGGCTCATTTCAGAGTTCACAGACAGTAAGGCTAGAAGGGATCATGACCAGACTGATCTCCTATATAACAGGAGCACTACAATTTCACCAAGCAGTTTCTGCAACAAGCCTAATAACTTGTGGTTGAACAACAGCATATCTTTTAACTAAACAATGTGTCCTCCGAGCCTGCAAAATCTAACTGGCTCAAACATCCCCATCATTACGGCATCTGGATACCAAATACTTTGAGATCTTCAGCTGGAAGATGCTACAGAAGATGAAGGCTCTTTGCATCCATTAATGACCTAACCCTCCCAACACCCCCATGGAGGTAGGTAAATTAAATCTCCAGTTTACAGATGGAGACACTCAGGCCAACATTTTCAAACCTGGTGCCTAGATCCATATTTATGCACCTAAATTTAACTTGATTTTCAAATGTGCTGAGCACTGTAAGCACCGCTGAAGTCAGCAGAAGCTGAAGTTGCTCAGAGACTTTGAAAATCAGGCAAAACTTATATTTAAGTGTCTAAATACTGATTTCAGAGGCTAACTCGAGGCAACCAAGTTTGGAGAATTTGGTCAGAGTTCCGAACTCTTTTTCCCTACTAATATCCATCTAGGTCTCAGATCAAAACCTTGAAATCTGGGGACCATGCAGCAAAAAAAGCTGTTCCCAAAGGCTTGCAGCTTACTCTAAATGTTGTTTCTTTATTACCATATCTGTCCACTCCTGGCATGCAGCACTTTTCTGTGCTGTCTTTGGGAATAAAAATGATGCACAATGAATCTTCTTCTGGCCTTTTATGTAAACTTCCTGCAGCAAAAAGAGCATCTGAGCTCTCCTGGCCATCACATATCCTTGGTAAGTCATTGCAAGAGCTGGCTTGCAACTTTGCTCTTTAGGCTTGCATCATTTATCAAGGCACGATGCTGTCAGGCTCCAGCCACATTCACACTAGCCCCAGGAAGTAAAGCAGCAACAATTTACCTGAGGAGATTAATAGCAGTGTAGCCAGGTATTGGCAGGAGAGAGAAATGTACATGGCAAAAATAACCCCACTGAAAAATTGGAAATATTTGTTTAACAGAGGCAGATTGATTGAAGAAACCCCGAGATCAAATTACTTTCCCAACCCAGGGGAAGTTGTCCCCTGAGAGCAGGTTGGAAGCATATTGGCAGAACACTGATGAAGATAGCAGCGCTATGTCCACATCTACTGTATTAAGGGATTTAATCTCATAAATGTGTCCTAATTTCTCCTCTTTCAAGGGGCTTTAATTCCATCATAAACAGTAATAAGAGAACCAAACCATTGACGGTGACCTGTCCTGCATACAGAGGCCCTTTTCCTTTCTATGACAAACTGAAAGTGCATTGTTTTTAAGCGAGTCTCACTCTTTCAGGGCAAATGCTCCCAAGCATATTTGGCTCCTTGTTTGAAGGTTAAAAATGAAGGGGAAACCGCAATGCAACCCAAAAGGTATTCCACTCACTAAACCTTGTTAGGGAGGAATGTCAACCACACCCACCAAAAATAAAATTAAATGCAGCTTAAATATAATCAAGAAAATAAACAAACTCCTCTGCCGGGATGCCTACAAAAGACCTGGCAATGGTTAGACAATTGGTATGCTGAGTTCACATTCCATCGTGCTGACCAATAATGTCTCTGTGTTTCCTTTTGATCCCTCATCTCTCTGTCTGTATCAACCTGTTGTCTCTGCTCTTATACTTCGATTGTAAGCTCTTTGGGGCAGGAACCATCTTTTTGTTGTGTGTTTGTACAGCCCCTAGCACAATGGGTCTTGGTCCAGGACTGGGGCTCCTACAAATAATAATAATAAACAGGAAGTTGCCATCCTGAGAGTTTGACAACATAGACTAGAATGCAGGGAACTAGATCTTAGCCCCTGGCAAAGCCATGTCATACTGCTATGGGGCAAAGCAGCCTTAAAGCCGATATCACTGGCTACACAGGAGATCCCCTGGTATAGGGAAATGCACAGCTGGCACAGAGCTGGTACAGCCAGCCCTATGCCACCCCACCCCTTAGCTCCAGGGAAGAGTCATAGCCAAAAGGAAGAGGGAAAGGCTGGAGTGCCATTGCACTCTTGCTATGCCTGCCTAGAAACAGCCCTTTCAGGGCTACTGCCACCAGGCACAGTTTAGAGCAACCCCAAGGCTGATATAACCTGCTCGGAAGGCTGAATTGGACCCTGATCAACACCAGGAACAGGGGGAGTGGGATGGAAAGGTGAGGAAAAGCCACCTTTACCTCCCTACCAAGCAGGGCTCTGGCACAGCAACTGCAGCTAGATCTTTGAACATATGACCAAAAGGAGATTTTTCTTAATTTCTTTAAACCATTGTTTAAAAAGGGTTAATTTAACAGTATTCTATACACCAAAAAATGGTGAATTGCTAACTATCATGACTTAGCTTCGGGCACAATGGCTTCAATATTTTTCCTTTCGCGAGATATTTGGAGAGGAGGAAAATTAATGGATTCAGAAAAAATAAATAATCTTTCACTGTATTATGGACTGTATATGCAATGCACTGTACATAGAGCTTCATGTCGTCTCATGTCCATCATACGCACTTAATCCCAAAAACTTTTTGAGAGCAAAATAATAGCTGTGGGGTTAATATTAAAAACTGACAGCACCGGCAGACAGACACTGAGAGGTTCAGGGAAGGGAGGAAAGAGGTGTTTCTGAATGAGAGCTGAAAACAGATGGAAAGTGGCTGAAGCAGAGGGAGATCCCTTGTTTGTGCAGAAATAGCTTTGAACTGAAGTGATTATTAAACAGCAAAAAACCAGCAGCTCTTATGCCGACTTGCTCACAGATCTGCAAGTATTTTTCCAAGGACAAACTAGCTATCTACTCTGCCATTCCAGACCCTGAGCTTCCCTCAGTCAGCCTAGCCTGTAAGCTTTCCTTCAAGCACTTCTCTTTCTTTCTTTCTGTCCATGCTGTGCACTCTAGAGGGCAGCAGATTTGACCTCTTCTCCCCACCTGGCCTCAGAGCCCCGCTCTCTGGGGTGGAATCTGTGCAAAGCAAAAGGAAGCCGCTTTTGCCCCTGATTTTAACTCATTATCTCTAAGGCCATAGCCCAATCTCTGCTACCTACCCAATCAATGGCCTGTAATTGTGTGGGGAACCTCAATCCTTCCCCTCCTCTTCTGTATTTCCAAAGTTGTATTTCCCACTTGTCACAGGAGATCTAGTCACACTTTCAATTAAGGTTCCATTGGCAAAGTTCTAGGTGAGGTTCTCTGGCCTGTGTTACACGGGAGGTCAGACTAGATGGTCAGAATGGTCCCATCTGGCCTCAAAAATCTATTAATGGTTTATAAAGGTTTAATAAATGATCAACAGCTGTCCTAAGTATGTTGCAGACATGAGGAGGATGAATTAAAGATGGTTATAAGCACATCAACAGATTCTGTTCTTTCTAGTCAGGTTTTTAGACTATCCGCAGTATCTGAGCACCTTCCAGCTGTACATTAAAGCCATGTGACTAAGAACTGTTACAGGTAGCTCACTCTGTCTCATCCTTTTCTTTTCTAGGTGGTTATCAACAATCTACAGACCTTTCCACCCCTATTTTTGGAGCCGGCTGGGGTTTGGTTTAGTTCTCACAGCAGATTAGATCAGCCGGCAAACCATGCCTGGGTGGAGCAGCCCTAAAAGGATTGTTCCTAGGCAGGGATAGTCAAAGTGCCGTGGCACTCTCTAACAACTCTATTAAAACATCTATTAATCATTTATTAACCCTTTACAAACTAGCCATCCAGGGAACCATAGCGCAAAAGCATTACCACAGATCCTGTCACAGGTGGCAAGGGGGAGCCTGGTAGAAAGACAGCCATCCCCAGTACAGGCAGCCAACCCAAACAGGGGGCAAGAGGCCCGCAAAAGAGCTGCAGGGCAGAACTGGGGGGGGGGGGCAAAAGAGATGCGAGGCACATGAGGAAATAAAGATATCCTGATTGGGCTCATCTGAAGACATTAAAAGCTAAATTGTGTCCTATTATTCATTTGTATTTTTCTGTGTGCTCCTTTTGCTTCTCTTTCAGATTCATTCATATCTCTGACAGGCAATTAGTTTGAATTGTCCGCCACATAAAAACATGCAATGAGCTGCGGTCCTACTCATAGACAGCTTTACAATGGCAATAATACCTTTCTATCATCCACTGCTTTTCCGCTGAGAACTTCATGACTGAATTCACCACAGTCAGTTTCTATTTGTATTATTATTGCTATTACTGTCACGCTCACAGGCTCCAGCCAAGACTGGGACCCTCTTGTGCTAGGTGCCGTATACACACGTAGTGAGAGGCAGTCCCTGCCCTGACTAGATAAGGCAGACAACAGGAGGAAGAGGAAGCAGAAGTGAATTGACTTGCCCATGGTCACATAATAGGTTGGTGGCAGAGCTGGGGAAAAAGCATATGTCTCCTTACTCTTAGTCCAGTGCCTTATCCACTAGATCACACAGCTTCCCGTGGCTGGACCATTCTTCCTTCTCCAGCATCACAGGACTAACCCCAAACTATGTAAGACTTTTTAATTCAGTATTAACATCTGGATTGCATCTGGAAATGAACAGGGAACCAAAGCAATCTTCAAAGCACTGGTGTAATGTGTTGCCTCCCATCAACACTGCTTATGTCTGCTGGTTCTTATCTTCAGGTTGACATGAAATGTTTTCTGCCTCTGCAGCAAAGCGCTAAGAGCTAGAAAGGCTAGCTGCCACTCTGTGTTCTTTTGTGAAAGACTCTGTGGAATAAAGAATCCACTTTAAGAGTCATCCTGAAAAGCAGGGTGCCAAAAGCCATCTAGTATTTCTATTATGTAGGAAAACAGCTACAAAATAATGTGCTGCTTGTCTGTACCTGGTATATTCAATTATTTCTGTAAGAGTTTCCTTTACTTATACATTTAGCCCATAGCTATTTAGATGCAAGTCACCAAAATCAGGAAGGAAATACCATAACTTCACTTCTCTCTGGTGTAGCAAAAATTTGACATCAACAGACACCCTGGTTAATTGGTAGTGACAAGAAGCATTCTACACTCTGTTACGGCAATCATTAATTATCTACGTAGTTGTTACATTGAAACAAATATGACCACCATGTTGAACAGCAGTTATTGCATAGTGGGTCAGATATGTAGATAGAGAATTAAAAATCAGACAGGAGTAAGCACAAGCAACTCCTTAAATAGAAAAATGCCTCATTTAGGGCAGTATATGGCTCAGGAGATTGGAACGAATGGTGATGTGTCTAATTATCTGAACAGGGGACTGAGAATCAGGAGGACTTTTGGTTTCTGTTCCCAGCTCCAACATCCATTCAGTGAAGCAAGTCTATGCCTCAGTTTCCCCATCCATAAAATTACTTCAATATGCAAACCTCACAGGCATGGGAAAGAGGCTGCAAGGCTTACTTTATTAATAACAAATAATGATTGCTTTATACAGTGTTGCCTATAACAAGAGCCCCTTGGATATGGCTTTAAAGCACAGAAATGCTTGGATAGAAGGAGCTACAGTCATTGCTGTTCAGCTATACAAGATTCAATTTTAAAAGTGTTTGAACCATGCAGATCGTTTGTCAATTTCTTTTCCATTAGCTGTTCAGCGTTTGCAAATTGCATGGGTGACAGCGGGCCCTCTTGCCCCCTTCTTGACACACTGTGCACTTCAGAGCATACGTGCATTGAGCCTCCAAGCACCGCAGCAGCCAACGCTCACATAGTGACCCACCTAGTAAACCTAACAGGTAGCAGCTTTTCAAACTTGACTGCCCAGCAATCCTTTTGCTTTAGTGCTAAGCTAGAGCATTAGGACACAAGAAGCATGAGTCCCAATTCGCTTACACCCATTTGATGTCAGTGTCACTACACTACCTGCAATGGAGTGACCGTGCGATCTACTTCAGTGCAAAGAAGAGCAGTACCAACCCAGCAGCCATGTCCGCTGGACTCCACACACAGTAGCACTTAACTGGCTGAATATTGCTCCAGCATCAAGTCCCTGCTGCCTGACTCGAGGTCATTACAAGGACATCCCTGGTGCACCCGTGATGGCTGCCACTAGTGATTGAACTGGTCACCTCCAGAGCTAAAAGCATGAGTCTCTACTAGAGCTGCATGAACAGGTGATTTTTATTTTGTTTCCAAAAGCAGGGAAAAAAAATTGGTTCTGGTCAAACTGAATCTGAAACTTTTCAAAATTTTCAGGTTTCAGAGTAGCAGCCGTGTTAGTCTGTATTCGCAAAAAGAAAAGGAGGACTTGTGGCACCTTAGAGACTAACCAATTTATTTGAGCATAAGCTTTCGTGAGCTACAGCTCACTCAGTGAATTGAAAAAGTCTGTTTCATTACCGTTCCAGACCGGGGATTTGAACTCAGGTTTTTCACATCCCAGGTGAGTGCTATAACCACTGGGCAAAAGTACACTTGTGTGTATGTGTGGGGCGTGGAGGAGGAGAGGAGCACCAGCATCACCACTTCCTCCTCTGGCGATTTCATGAATGGCCAATGTAATCTGTGTCAAATTCACAAATAGTTGCAGGGTAAAATAGTTTTTTGGATGAAATGTGCCATTTCACTGAATAATTCCACCCACCTCTAGTCTCTACAGCTTGATCAAAAGACCCAGGCTCTCCAGCTGGGGTTGTAATAGACTCGTATCCTCCATAGATCAGGTACAGAGAGGGACTCGTAACACCGTGACCAGCTGGTTACACCTCCAGAGAAAGATGCTCTGGGGAAAATTTACCTGGCTGGATACATTTATAGGAATGCTAATATTGCTACACTGGATCAGCTCAGTGATCCATCAAGGCTGCCATCCTGCTTCCTTTGGCCAGTACCTTGATGTTTCAGGGAAAAACAAGAAGAAAATATGTCCCAATAACTTTGCACTTGTATATCGTACAGCATCCAGTTGCTGTACTTAGCATTATCCACATCCTGTGCTGTGCTGAGGCACTGGAGACTGATATAAATTATCCCCTTAGTGGAACAAGACTATTTATGAACATCACAATTTATTAACAGGAGATTTCAAAGTGTCTTTAGCTTTCTATTGTTTCAACGTCCAGCTTATTTCAGCCTTTAAAATACAGGGTCATCTCTCCTAGATTTAAGGCTTTTCAGATAAGATTTTTCTTTAACACCAAGGAGCAGAGCAAAGGAGACGTTGCCCGCCCCCCAGCATCCCGGGTCTGATTATGATATATGGCAAGTGACAAAAAGCAATTTTTAAGAGTGGGTGGCAAGTGTGTTTTTGCTTAGGTCCTGGCTCAGAAGAAACTGCATCACCTGCTTGCTGAAAACTGATTTGCAAGGTTCCAATTTAAGCAGCAAATTGCTCTAGTTATGCTGGTAGTTCAGATCTCGAATGGGCAGGTCTGTAAAAAATGCAATGTTTCTTTTGGCTGCCCTGGAAAATGCCAAAGAGAAGTAATCAGTGAGTCTCGTAAGCTTTGGATCATCTTTGCTTTTTATTTTTAATGTAGCCCTAGGCTTGTCTGGTTCCTTTCTATTGCTTGATAACAATAGCAGTAATGCTATAAGGGTGACATTTTCAAAGCAAACTGAAGAATTTGCACTTCCAGTTCCCACTAATCTCATCTTAAAAGTCTACAGCACCCTCCACCAAAGTATCTCCAAGCACTCCACAAATCTTCCATGAATTAAACCTCACAACAGCCTTGTAATATAGGAACATTTCACTACATAACAGAGAGAGAAACTGAGGCACAGAGCATTTCAGACCAGCATTTTCAAACTCAGCTGCCTAAAATTCAGATCTTCACTCCACAGAGGCATTCAACTTGCCCAATGTCACAGAGTAAGTGCCTGGCAGAGGTAAGAATCAAACCTGAGTTTCCATCCTTTGCCCTATCCACAGGACAGAGCCCTTCTCTTTAGCTCATGTGTGACTGACTGATGTGATAAGAAGGTGCATGAGAGACTAGCAAACCCAATTCCATTAAAACAAATAACACCTTGAACAGTCAAGCCAAGACCCGATTTTTTTTGAGGTTCATACCCCAAGATCAGGACCACTTGCAGAGAGGGCTACTAAGTTTAATGAAAAAAGAAAAGGAGTACTTGTGGCACCTTAGAGACTAACCAATTTATTTGAGCATAAGCTTTCGATGCATCCGATGAAGTGAGCTGTAGCTCTCGAAAGCTTATGCTCAAATAAATTGGTTAGTCTCTAAGGTGCCACAAGTACTCCTTTTCTTTTTGCAAATACAGACTAACACGGCTGTTACTCTGAAACCTAAGTTTAATGATTTATTTTTATTTGAGGATGGTGGAGTCAGCAGGAGCCACAAACACCAGGCTGAAAGCGTAGAGCTACCTATTGTCCTCTAAACTTCAGCAGCCTCTCCTGGTGAAGCAGTATCATAATATTATAATGTTTCATTAGCCAGTGAGGAGGTCGGTTGAGACTATTAAACTGCAGGCATCACCTGCTCAGAGCAGGCATCTTGATGCAGCAGGCAAAGAGGACTATTTCACCAATGGAAATGGCAAGTAGGAGTCGTGTTGCACTGCAGCCGTCCTTACCAGCTATTACACACGCATGCAGATGGGAACAAAAAGCAGCATCAGCTGCTGAAAAACCCACTCACCCACCTGCTGTCCCAACTAAAGCCCTGATTCAGCAAAGTACGGTAAGGAGATGCAGAATTTTAAGCATGTGAATAGATCCACTGCTTTAAGAACATAAGAACGGCCATTCTGGGTCAAACCAATGGTGATCTTGCCCAGTATCCTGTCTTCTGACAGCAGTCAACTCCAGGTGCTTCAAAGGGAATGAACAGAACAGGTAATCATCAAGTGATCCATCCCCCATCACCCATTCCCAGCTTCCGGCAAACAGAGGCTAGGGACACTTCAGAGCATGGTTTTGCATCCCCGCCCATCCTGGCTAACAGCCATTGATGGACCTATCTTCCATAAACTTATCTACTTCTTTTTTTGGACCCTGTTTTAGTCTTGGCCTTCACAACATCCTCTGGCAAAGAGTTCCTCAGGTTGATTGTGCATTAAGTGAAGAAATACTTCCTTTTGTTTGTTTTAAACCTGCTGCCTATTAATTTCATCTGGTGACCCCTATTTCTTGTGTTATGAGAAGGAGTAAATGACACTGCCTTATTTACTTTCTCCACACCACTCATGATTTTATAGACCTCTATCATATCCCCCCAGTCATGTCTTTTTCAAGCTGAAAAGTTCCAGTATTATTCATCTCTCCTCCTATGGAAGCTGTTCCATACCCCCTCATCATTTTTGTTGCCCTTTTCTGTACCCTTTTCAATTCCAATATATCTTTTTTTGAGCTGGGGTGACCAGATCTGCATGCAATATTCAAGATGTGGGCATACCATGGATATATATAGAGGCAATATGATATTTTCTATCTTATTATCTATCCCTTTCCTAAAGATTCCCAACATTCTGTTTGCTTTTTTAACTGCTACTTCACTTTGAATGGATGTTTTCAGAGAACTATCCACAATGCCTCCAAGCTCTCTTTCTTGAGTGGTTAACAGCTAATTTAGACCCCCATCATTTTATATATAGAGTTGGGATTCTGTTTTCCAATGTGCATTACTTTGCATTTATCAGCATTGAATTTCATCTGCCATTTTGTTGCCCAGTCATCAATGACATATAGAAAAACCAAAAGCGATATGAAAACAAATACCATTACACACACTGGGCAGTAGTAGGGCTACTTCCAAAGCAGCTGATAAAGCATAGGAAATGTCATTTCCCAGTGCCTCAGTATTTACTTGCAGCAATTAAAGCATCAGTGCAAACCTCTAGCTCCTTGGCCTCCAGGAAAGATCCTCTCATTACTCCTGACCAGGAATAACCTGACAGACTCCATTCCAGGTTTCGGATATGGCCCAGTGCCTGTTAAGCCAAGATACCCCAGAAGAGAAGATGCAGCCCCTCCACAGCTGGGCCTAATAACCAATCAAGTCTGACACACCTCCAGGTGCAGCAAGCTGGGCTGACTAAGATCTTAGATTACTGTTAACCCTCTGTTCACCTGTGTGGGGTAGGCACTCCATCATAGGTCTCCCTAGTAAAAGATGGTAGGACGAATGCAAACAATCCATCACCAAGCTCATTGGGCTAACACATTTTTCACAACAAGTAGCCTGATAAATTTGCCTGGGATTTGGAGATCATAAGGATATGCAGTCTCCTCAAGAAAAAGAGGAATTTTCTCCTCAGGAGTAACTCACTCCTTCTGAAAGTTACTGAATCCATATCCTTCACTATTGTCCTTATCTCACACATCACTTCAGGTGCCAGCAATGGGTTACATTCCCCAGCAGCGAGTAGGAAGCGGAACAGAGGAAGTTACCATAAAACAGATGGAAGAGTCTCTTTAAAGCAGCATCTGCCTGCCAGAAATCCAGTTATCTGGCACATCCTTAGGCAGCTGTCTTCTTTTGCCTCGATAGTTGTTCTATTTCTGTGCAGCCAAGCTGGCACTAGCATTGGAGTGCATATTTGCACTTCCTTGGCTCCTCTCCTTTTATTTTATCAATGAACTCTGATTCCGAAAGTGAGAAGAAACAACTCCAGCAATGGCAAGGTATCTTGAGTGCAGGCAACCATGAAGCCCTGGTAAAGCTCCTCAATCCCTTCCTTTTATTATCCTGGGCTCCCACCTGAAGCTCCATCATTGCACCTAACCCTGACCTGCAAAACCTCTTGCGGTTGAATTCTTAGGACTCTTCTCCTACTGGGATGTCAACTGGGATGAGGAGTGATGATTTTGTGTCATTGGCCAATGGGACTTAGATGATATGCTCCAAACTCATGACCTAAGCCAGGATTTGAAGTGAGACATCCTGCAGTGAAAGGTCTGTGGGCTAACTGAATGTACCTCCTACCTCCCTAAAACGCCTTGAGCAGGGTCTAGCAGATTTTTCATAACTTTAATCATTGTCTGATGACCTTTTACAAGTCACAGTAGCACTGGGTGAAACTTCTGCTGCTTTTAACTTTAACAAATGTTCATAGCCAAACTGAAAATTCGATGGAGATTTCTTTTGATATTTTTCTGTGGCATAAAATTTTGCATTAATCAATCAGTCTTTGAAATACGTTAACAGGTGGTGAAATAGAACAGCCATTTCAGTCACATTTTCTAGAGAAAAGTCTTTGGCTTATGACAAAAAAATCCAGAGATCAACGTGGCTTAAATATATCCATATCCTTGACAATTTCAGAAAAGAAAAAGTTTAGCTGTATGTGCTAAATCTTTCACCTAGCTCTATGCAGAGACTGCCATTCTGCGATCTTGTCCTGTGAGGTTAACTTCTTCAAGCATGTGTGTGTGTGGAACACAAAACAAAATGCACTCCATCCAGAGCTGAGAGGGTAACCAATTTTCTGGTTTCTTGGCAATTGTTTGGGGCCAGAGTGAAACTCAAAGTTTTAGAAACCATTCGACCCTCAACAAAATATTTCAAGCATTTTAAACCTTTCTGAGACATTTTTCAAATGAAATTAAAGGAAGTTTCAAAACAAAAAGTCATTTCAAACTGAAAAAACAAAACATTTTATTGCAAAAATGTCAAAATTGAATGTTTTGATTTTTCAGCATTTTTATAGTGTTTTCTTCTTCAGAATGAAAAATTTCTCAAAATCAACAAAAAAATCAAGAAACATTTTGATGTTGCCAAATCTGCATCTTTCACTTTTAAAAAATCCAACCGACAAATTTTGCCCAGCTGTCACTTCATATGTTCTTTCCTTACATTCAGTTGAAGAGTTGGCCATCAGGCCAGAAGCTGCCATTTCACCCAAGAAATGTGTCAAAAACACATGGATTATAAAACTAACTGATGCATTAAGAGACAGGACTGAACCAAAACCCCCGGAGTCTTGGGGGAGTGTAGGTCCAACCCACAGTGATAGGACCAGATTGTGCCTTAAAGGCACAGGACCAAGTTAGGTGCAGTTTGGAGCTGCACAGCCCCAGGTGGAGATCTGGGGACGTAATACCTCCCCAAAGCACAAGGACATTGCATCAACCCCTACGAGGTTACAATGTGTACGAGCCTTTCTGGAGCGTCAGTTCTGCTGGATGGTGCAAAGTTTGGAGGGATTTTCTCCACATCCCTCCTGCCCACTCTGGGCACTATCAAGTGCAATTGTGCCTAGCCTCTGCATAAGGACCTCCCTTGCACCTTCCACCCTTGCACACTGAAACAATGGGTTGGCAAAATATGACCCATAATGAGCTGAACCAAAACCTCAGATCCAAACATCTTTCAGCTGTGTGAGAGTTCATATCCGCATGCAAACTTTGCATCTTGGGCCGCTGCTGGCTATACAGCAGGAAGCTAGGTAGCCCCATAATACAGGATGCCTAACTGTAAAACAACACACTGATAGTTTGAAATAAAAAATATTCAAGAAGGAAAGAAAATCATGGGAGCTAAAATAACATTTCTTTCAGAAAACGCCAGAAGGTGGAACTTTTGTGACTTGTCAGCTGTTGTTTTAGCCTTCAAGGTGCTATAAATTACACTAATTAGAACATGGTATTCTTCCTGCAGTTATACAAAACACTATCTCTGCCTGTGACATCTAAGAGCAGAGACACCAAGAGAGAGCATGCTCAGTAAATGTTTTAACTAGAATCAGCCACTCATTTGTATGAAAATACTCCTAGCGGCAGCAAATTGGTGAAAGCTGACAGAACGTAGCAAGCAGGCTGGGCTAGATTATGAGAGGAGGGAGAGTAAATTAGTGGCCAATCAAACCTGTCCAACCAGAAATGGAGCCATTACTTACTGTCAGGAATTACAGTGCTAGACTATCACTTTCACTTGGAGCAGAAAGGGAAGGTAATTTATGGGGTCGTCAGTCTCTCCCACCACCGGCTTGTGTGGATAATAAGTTCAGAGGTGTTATTAGAGTGTGTCCATGAGTATGTGTGTGTGTTCTGGGGATAGATTATTTGCTTTTACCATCTCAGCTTAATTTATAGCCCCTTGGAGGCTAGAACACAGGAGCTTATTCAGGCCCCCAAATCCAGCAATTACAGCAGCCTCCCGCACAGAGCTTCCCTGGCTTGTTTTCCAGTGAGTCTCCTCAAGGCTCACACACAAAACATTTTTCCCATAGGGTACATAAACTGTTGCGGCAAACTACAGGGCCCCAACTTGTACGGGCAGTAGGAAGAGCTCCCCAAGAGGTGGACCTGAACATTACACCTCTAGAGGTAATATGCCTGTCTATCTGTTTGTCCTTGGAATTTAGAGAGCCCCAGTCAATGTAGTTGCCTTCCTCTCATTTATGCCAGCATGCTCTTCACAGGCATCCTGAGTTGCCGGATTAGGATGCGCCTCCTAACTTCTCTCCAGGGACTGTCTCTCATAGCTGGGGAAACAAAGCCTCTCATTTGCAATTAAGCCTGAATGTGGATGGCATCCTCTCATTATTTCATTAATCCAAGAGAAGATTATTGCATGGTCCTTCTTTGGCCACTCAGGGGTGTTGTGTGCGTCACCAAGAGCCTGGGATTAACATCCTAAAACCCTACCTAAAGCACTGCTAGCTCTCACGGGGCACAGTGATCCCGGATGGATGGGGTAGCATTAACTAAAGCTTCTCAGATAATAATACTAATCCCTAGTTTTCACCCACAGCTTTCAATATGTTTTACAAAGGACATTAGTGGAACACCCCCAGTTTACAGATGGGGAAAATGATGCACTGGCATGGAAATGATTTGCCCAAGATCACCCAGCAAATCAGCTGAACCCAGGTCTCCTGAGCCCCAATCCAGGGTCCTATCCACTAGGCCACACTGCCTCCCAAGTATAGGCAGCACTGGATCTTGTATAAAGCCTGGAATGATGGCTTCAGAGGCATTTTTTATTTCCCAGTTTTAGTCAAGAAGTGTGGCATTAGCAACGGTGGTGACTTTTTCCAGGACATTATAAGGAGTGTGGCCCCTTTGGCTGGTTCCCCATGTGGCGCTGGTAGATCAGATGCCAGCTCTTGCCCGGATTTTAGGCCTGAGCCAAGCACCGACCAATTCATTGTTGGAAACCAGTCTCTTTCACCAGTGTGTTAGTATGGTTAAGATGGGTATTGGATTCATAGCAATGATTGCAGTGTTTAGACTTTGTGAAATGCTTGTAAATTGCTGCATGCATTAATCTCACTTGTATCTTTATCACCTGCCATAAGGTAATAATAAAGTTTTTGCTTTATAACTGTAAAAAAATGTTTGCTCTGAAACTGTGAACCCAGTCAAGAGGGATCATCTCCTGCCCAGCTAGACTGTATATCAAAACTAAATGGGCCTTTGTGGAACATCACAATACAAAGACTTCGTTAATTGCCTCCTTACCCCCACGAAGAAGCTACATACCCCCATCCCATCAGCTTGAGTTCTGGAAGAAGGAAATAAAAATAGCTGACAAGAAAATTTTTCATCTCTTTTGCTGTTTGGACTCTCTTAGGGCTGGAACTACGAAACAGAAGCAGAGATCCCCAGGGTTAGCCCTAAAAAGACATCCAGAGCGGACTGATTACTACAACTCTGTCATCTTTTGAAACCATAGACTGTAACTCATTCGTGTATATGTTTTGCATGCTTTCACCTTCTATTAACTCTCACATTTCTTTTCTCAGCTAATATATCCTTAGATAGTTTACTACAGGATTGGCTACAAGCGTTGTCTTTGGTGTGAGCTCTAAGGTACAAATTGACATGGGGTAAGTGACTGGTCTCTTGAGACTGGGAGCAACCTTAATATTTTGTGATCTTTGCTATCACTAAGTCCAGCTTGCCTGGGTGGCAAAAATAGACTGGAATGCCCAAAGGGACTGTCTGTGACTTCATGGTAAGACTGTTATAGTGATTTAGGAGTTCACACTTGTTACTAGGTTGGTGAAATCTAATTATAGAGCATACAACCGTTTGGGCTCTCTGTCCTGCTTCTTGTCAGTCTGCCCTGTGGCTGGCACCCACAGTAGTGAACCCCTCCAGACAGCATTACTCCCCACTTTTTAGGAAGCAGAGAAAAATGCACAAATTCTGCACGCCGCCCCCATTATATGTGTTGTCGTTCATTTTGCCCCTTGATGTCAGAGTCAGCAATGGTACAGTGTGCTACTCCCTCTCCCCGGGTGTACATCTGTTGGTGCTGGTCATTTACCAAACTGATGCATTATCTTAGGAAGCCAAACCACTCACTGGTATCTCTAGCAGGGATCAGGCTGATTAGCATCATTAACAGCAGAGGTCTGAGGCATCAGCTTGTACAAAGTGATTAACTATCAAACCTAGTCAAATGTTTCCTGCCAGGAAATCCCCCTACAGAAAATGGCATTTTACTCAAAATGAAAATGTTCATTTTTGACCAAACTAAAATAAAATAAAAATGGGTTTCTCACAACCAAAATGTGAAAATATTTGGCGGAAAATAAAAAACAAAACAAAAACCCTTGCACACTTTGTGTGGGCGGGGAGGCTTTCTGCTAAAAGAAAATTTTAGATGAAAATGAAAAATATTTTCATTTTCACTGAAATTTTTCCTCAGGGAAACCCCCCCATGTCAAAACCAGCTGTATCACCTATCTTGGCCTAACTCTTCATCTCCCTCTGGTCTTGGTAATTCTTGATATAAACACACCATAATGGGGGGGGGGAACCCCAAGAGGCAAAATTCTTTGAACCAGCTTTGTACCAAGATTGTACTTTAGTCATTCTGAAGTATGTAAATTGTCAGGTCATCATGAAACAAAAGCGATCGGCATCAGTAAAAAACAGAGCAGTGTGTAACCAGCTGTTTAGGGCTGGCGTCTATTGCAGTCCCCCTCGACATTCTTTATGAGCAAACACACAGAGAAGGCAGAAGAAGCTGTAGCCTGAGTATTTTGTGGCAACTGTTATAACAACCTCCCTTCTCCCCACCACATCCAAGCACAGGACATATTAAAATATGTACAGCACAGTCTGCAGCTGTGACACATAAGGGTAAGTCCACAAGAGTTCAAGCTGCCTCCTCATTGTCCACTGAATTGTGCATCCATCTTGACCTGGCATGCGCCCCTCTCTAAGCACAAGATGGTAGTTCAAACCCATGCCCATTCATTCCTAGTCCCTGGTCTGCTAAAATTACCAAGAAGTATTCAATAGTTTCTTGCACATATCTGGCCACAAGGAATTTCTAGACAATAACTCAAACAGGTATTGTGGGACACCAGAGCCTATGTTATTGAGAAGGGATGTTGGCTGGGACCCCAGCATTCTCCTTCCCTGTTGTGGGACCTTTAATTTTCACCTGTACGTTTTCACCAGGGGCAGACAAGCAGGAACGATGTCTGAAATCACACACCCTTGAAAAATGGCCCCTCTAATAAGGCAGCCCCACACCAATACTGGGCATGAGATCACTTCCTGGTGGGGGATTTGAACCTAGGTTTCCAGACAAGAATGTTACCAAGTGAACCACAGCAGAGGTTAGTCCATGGGAAGGGATTTCTGTGAACTGGCATGGAACTTCAAGGAACGATCTGAACCACTCCTTGATCATTAATGATCTGGATGATGGGATGGATTGTACCCTCAGCAAGTTCGTGGATGACACTAAGCTGAGGGGAGAGGTAGATATGCTGGAGGGTAGGGATAGGATTCAGAGTGAACTAGACAAATTGGAGGATTGGGCCAAAAGAAATCTGATGAGGTTCAACAAGTACAAGTGCAGAATCTACACTTAGGATGGACGAATCCCATGCACTGCTACAGGCTGGGGAACGACTGGCTAAGCGACAGTTCTGCAGAAAAGGATCTGGAGATTAAAGTGGACAAGAAGATGGATATGAGTTAACAATGTGCCCTTGTTGCCAAGAAGGCTAACGGCATATTGGATTGCATTAGTAGGAGCATTGCCAGGAGATCAAGGAAAGTGATTAATCCCCTCTATTCGGCACTGGTGAGGCCACATCTGGAGTATTGTGTATAGTTTTGGGCCCCCCCACTACAGAAAGGATGTGGACAAATTGGAAAGAATCCAGTGGAGGGCAACGAAAATAATTAGGGGGCTGGGGCACATGACTTATGAGGAGATGCTGAGGGAACTGGTCGTATTTAGTCTGCAGAAGAGAAGAGCGAGGGGGGATTTGATAGCAGCCTTCAGCTACCTGAAGAAGGATTCCACAGAGGATGGAGCTAGTCTGTTCTCAGTGGTGGCAAATGACAGAACAAGGAGCAATGGTCTCAAGTTGCAGTGGGGGCGGTCTAGGTTGGATATTAGGAAAAACTTTTTCACTAGGAGGGTGGTGAAGAACTGGAATGGGTTACCTAGGGATGTGGGGGAATCTCCATCCTTAGAGGTTTTGAAGGCCTGGCTTGACAAAGCCCTGGCTGGGATGATTTACTGGGGTTGGTCCTGCTTTGAACAGGGGGGTGGACTAGATGACCTCGTGAGGTCTCTTCCAACCCTAATGTTCTATGAGTCTATGATTCTATGAAAGGCTGCATAAAGCTGTCCCAAGTGTATGCTCTAGAGCAATGTTTCTCAATCGGAGGGTTGTGAAACCCCCCAAGGGGGGTTATGAAAGGCCATCCGAGGGGTCACAAGGGACTGAAATAATTGTTATAACCTAAAGCAAAGAAAATCTTTCTTAATCCCCCACTCCCTTACCCTCCACTGTCAAGCATTCTCTATCCACCTCTTGAAACACACACACAAATAAATTCTTATCATTGTTATCACTGATCTGTATTTTACAGTAAATGTAAAGTTTCAGAGTAGCAGCTGAGTTAGTCTGTATCTGCAAAAAGAACAGGAGTACTTGTGGAATGTAAAGGGACCATGGCAATTTTTGACTTTGAATAAGAGCTCACCAAGGTTGAGAAACACTGATCTAGAGAGTCCACACATGGCTGCAAGTGCTGGTGCTGATAATGACCTCCCTTCCACCCAGCAAGAGGACAGATTAGTTGGTGATGTCACCAGGTGAAGCTACACGAAATCAGAGTACCTTTGCTGTGTTAGAACTTGCCTACCCACAAGAACTCCTGAGGCAACATTCAGCCACCATCTTCAACTGTCAGCAGTACCTCCCTCTTCCTGCAGAGTCTGTCCAAAGCACTGGCCACAGCTCAGGCTTCCGCCTTTCCAAAATCCAACCCCCTCCCTGGCCATAGAGTACCAGAGCACAAATCTCTCCCCAAAGTGAAACACACTTTGCACAATGCACAGCATATGACACTTCATGATCAGCCTTATGATCTCATCAGACTTGATGGTTATTTTCACAATCCAGTATTAATAAGCATAAACTAGGAATTTTATACATTGTCATTGTGACGAAGTGGGACTGTTCTTAATGTTTCCTCTGAATAGTGTGGGGGTGCCTCAGTTTCCCCTATGCAGTTCTTAAGTATCTAGGTGGTGGGATAAGGGTGTATGATCGTTGCAGAGCCCTAGAGGGCAGGTGTGTGCAGGGGTCTGGACACAGAGAATGACCGACACCCTGTTTCCCAGCAACTGATAGCCTGGGCCCTTCCCCCCTGCAAGGTGAGATCTAAAGGGTTGGAGAACAAAGGAATCAGGTGACCTCCCAGCCGGGAAAGGAACAAAGCCCAGAGGAGGAGGGTCTGGAGGGAGTTTCAATTTGGGGCCGGCTGGAGACATGGAGTTAAGGGCAGATGTGGTTGTCTGGCTCACTGCCCCCCAAAATGGACCCAGCTGAGGGGTCCGGTTCTCTGCACCTACAAGCTCTGTTTTAGACCATGTTCTTGTCATCTAATAAACCTCTGTTTTACTGGCTGGCTGAGAGTCACCTCTGGCTTCCCCAGGAGCCCCGCCTGAGCGGACTCGCTGTGGGAAGCACACGGAGAGGCAGAGGATGCTGAATGCTCCGAGGTCAGACCCAGGAAGGTGGAAGCTGTGTGAACTGTGTGTCCTGCAGACAGGCTGCTCACAGAAAGGAGACTTCCCCAAAGTCCTGCCTGGCTTCATGGGGAGCAGTTCCAGAGCGTCGCCCAGGGACTCCGTGACAGTCATGTTAGGCATTCACATGCCTGCAGCCCAGATGGTGCTGTATGGGAGTTACCAAGCCCAGCAGATTGTCAGGCAGAGCGCTGTTCGGGATGGGAGCCACAAAAGGACTGTAGGATCAGGTGATGTAAACTACAAGTGCAGCAAGGTAACAGTGCTGCTCCTTGGGTGGGAGCCTGAAGGACCAGATTCTGTCCTGAAATATGTGAGCATAACCCTCTGGTGAGTAGGCTAGGTCCCATCTTGGTTGCCACACAGGGGATGGAACCAGACACCTTCAGAGATAACAGCATGAGCTGCTACAGCTTGAGCTAAAGCTCTCATGGTGTGGCTGTAACAAACTCATATCCTCTGCAGATTGGACACAGAGGGAACCACTCACCAGTGGGACACATATGCATAACCAGCCATAGTGTCTGGGACAGATGTAACACTGGTTTCTCCTTCAGCTTCAGAGAATACTGAGGTTGGGTCACTAGCTGGATCATAAGGCAGGCTTCAGCCTTCAAGAGCTTTTAACTTGGACAAGCGCTGGTGTACCTAGGGGTATTTCAGCCCTACCTTAAATAACATTCCCATTATACCTTTTCCTGCGTCCACTGCCTCATGAAAGAACCACAAGCGTTCTTTAACCATAGGGACCCCTTGCTGACTCCATGACCTGCTTTCATTACAGAGGTCAAGCCCATTACAATCATGCACTCAAGTGTTTTGACCTGTAGATATGGAGAGTAAAATCTCTTTGAAGTCAACAATATCCAGAGGGAGAATTTAAAAAAAAAATCCCTCAGACACACGTGACAAGGCACAAGGTAAATGAGGCAGCAATTCATGGAGATTCGACACACATGGATGATGCGTGTGTGCACACGCACACACACACACACACACACTCAGGAGCCAAGGCTGAATCCACTCATATGGGAAAGAAACCATTCCATGAGTTCAACATGCAACGCAATGTATAGCCATAAACTAAACAACGTACAATGCATCACAGAACGCTTAGCAGAGAGCTGGGGCTGGGGGTCAAGGACTCATGCAGCGAGGAAGGAGAAGATGATGTACAGACACAGAGCAGCATGGGGGAAATGAGGAAATGGAAATAAGTGTCCCTGCAACCTAGTTACAGTGCGGTGGAGATGGGTGTTATAGTGAGGGGACTGGGGGGCAGCACTGGGTGTGAGGAAGATGAGTGGGGGCTAACAGGCCTTATGAACAAGAAGGTTTCAAGGAGAGACCGAACGAGGGGAAGTGAGTCTGGTTCCACAGGATGGTGGGGAGAGACAGTTCCAGCCAGATGGGACATCACAAGAATCACAGCCAGCTGTAAATAGTGGGGATGGAGGCCAAGGCTGGAGAAGCAGGGTGACTGAGTAGGAGGGCATGCGGTTAGAGAGGTTGGACAGTGGGATGATAACTTTATAGGCCTCATAAAATGGATTTGGTTATTGCTGTTTGCAATATTCAGCAGAACACATCTGCGTTCAGGGTATTTCCTGCAAAGCCAAATATTTAAATACAATGCAAACCAGCAAATTCCATGCTCTTGGAAATAGCATGTGCAACTCATTGGCTGAGGCAAAAAGCATATATGTGGAAACTACATTACAGCTCCCATGTGGGTGGTTAACTGTCCAGTCCCTGCCTCCGCTGGCTGCCTTGGAGCTTGGTTTTCGACGCTGGGAAGGCCTCTCTTATTTAATCTCACTGACCCTTATGTTGCGCCATGCATATTGCAAATTTATTTGGTCTTGCAAGGGATGCTCTGGTGGTTTGTTGAAAAATCAGTGGTCTTATAAACTGCTTCTTGTCAGGACCCTGCACATATTCCCCACACGGTAAGACAAGTTGAGAGGGATTTTCTTTTTTGTCTTGTTTTGTTTTTTAATTAGATCACCTCCAAAAAATAGAACTTAGGATCTGACACTGAAAGATGTTCAGCTGAGCACGAGCACCCTCAACTCCCATTAACCTCCAGAGGAGTGGAGGGCACTCAGTGATTTGCATAAAAGGGCTCTAAAATTTCTAAGCCAAGGCTTTGGGGGATTTGTCTCCATGCCCCTTTCCTGATGGTCCAGCTGGTGTGCCAGCCCTGAAACTTGGACACTGTGAGCTAGATCCCCCCAACCCATCCCCTTTGTGTCACTCCCGCAGCACAAAGGAGATGTGGCGGAAACCTGGCAGGACACTAAGGATTCCCCTTGAGGAGAGAAAGCCCAGGTCAGACAAAGTCAGCATAGCCTCCTCACTCCTGTCCCTCCTGCACAGTGGGCATGCCAGGGGTGTCTGGTGGCAGGAGGAGGCGTGGCGAGAGTTTACTGCATTGTGGAAATATAGGTGATCAGACAGGCCATTAGAGAGGTTGAGGGGAAGCAGGGTGCAGGGAGAGATGAGAATAAAGTGCTGTAAATATCTAGGGCAAGGTCTGAGGGAAGGTGAGACAAAATGGGGATGGAAGGAAGGGGTTAACCAAAGCTTTGCCCATTACTGACTTTATTCTGACACCTGGCAGAGAAGGAAGGGACAGGTTTAGAGAGTATAAAAAGCTTTCCTCTTGAAGGGGGTTTCCACTGGTTTCTCTAGTTTGGAGCAGTTTCCTTTCCCTGGTTGTGAGCTAGTTCTACAGGCAGGCGATTTCCTAGGCTCACTCAGCTGGAAAACACAGTAAAGAAGGAGCTTCAATGTAAGAAAAGAATCAAAGTTCTTAATGTACCATTGTTAGCTGGGTAATTGCTTCCTTTCCTCCTTTTCTTTCCTTGACTCCTTTTAAAGCCACGGGCAATTCCTTCTAGGTTCTGAGGCAGCTTCCTTGCGGCTTTTGTTTAAGTCCTTAAAAGGCAGACTTTCCAAAGAAATAATAGCTGCTTTTATACTGCACAGTCCTAACAAATATCTTTTGACCTCTTTTCAACACTTAGCAGGTTTTATTTGTGCCTTAAAGGGATTTTTACTCTCTTTTTTATTATTATTTTTTATTAATGGTTATAGAAAGTACTTGTGCATTTGCTTTTAAAGGTGAATTTAGGTGCATTATTAAGATTCAAGATTGTGCAAAAATGTAAAGTAGATCCACGTATAGTGTTTTGCTCTTAGTGATAAGGCAGTTTGAGTAAAATGAAATAAGATTTATTTATTTTTTTGGCCAGAGATATTTATCCTTACAATGTGGCTGCCTAACTTGGCTAGGATTAACATGTATGCTCTTCACAGAGTAAATACCACATCAGTTACTTTGACAAAAGCTATAACCATGCCATTTCATGCTGTGATTGGGTCAGCTCTTGCAGGCTGAGGATGGACAGAGCCTGGGTAGGAGGCCCCTATAGAAAAATCAAGATCTTGAAGCAAGTGCTCCTCTAAATCAACACTGAAATACTGCCCTAATCTTTCAACCGAGATATTAAACTGAGAACCTGATCATTACTAGTCATTAAATATCCCAAGACAGGAGTAGTGATGTTATAACTAGGTTGGAAGGATTAGATTTTCATCAGTACATGTCTGTAAATGTTAATTTCACTCTATACACACAAACCAATGGAAAAAATGTTTCCATTGATATAACCAAAATTTACAGACAGAAAAAGTAAAAAAAAATGCTGCTTGAGAACGTATTAGAGTTTCGTTTAAGGATATTTACTTTGTATATTTTGGCAGGAGATGCTGACACTTTGTGTTTTAATGCTTATAAATCTTTCACTTTTGGAATCTCAGCATCTACTGTCATTAAATAATTATTGTCTGACACCCCCCCACACAGTGGCTTACAAACACACCCAATAATTTCCTACGACTATGAAAATTTAAATCGATAACAATCGGGGAAAAAAGCTGTAAAACAAATATGGATATTATCCATCGAAATTATTTTTTAAAAAATTAATTCTGCCAAGCCTAGTTATAACTCTAATGTCCTGGTCAATTTCTAACGTGGGCATGTCTATTTTGTCTCCCTAATTTCCCCTTGTGATTTCCATTGCACAAGGCATTCTTCACTTCTTCCTTTAACTGTCATGTAGTGTTGTTCTGTCCCATAGGAACAGCTCTTGTGTATGCTGATGGATTCCAAACATACAGGATTCTCTGAGGAGAAAGGAGCCACCATGGAGGGCTCAGTGAAAATGTTTGTCTACTGGGCAATTTGAAAAATAGGGTTGGGTACATTAAAATGAGGAAAGAAGATAATGCAGAAGTATGGTGACAATTATATCAGACAAGGACATGTTTCCATCTGGAATAATGTGCCCAGTTCAGATGGTCACCTCACCTTAGGAAAGGGAGCTGGCTTTGAAAAGGGACAAAAATGGCCACAAGGATGTTTAAAGGTGTGAATGGATTTTCAGACTCTGGGATGTTAGGGACAATGCCAACAGCTACTGCTACAGATCATAGCAGAGTGCACATGCTGCCAGAAAGGTTGCCTAGGTAGTGGTCCTAGTGATGCAAGGCACTTCCATTCACCACTCCACCGGTGGGCCTTCAGCCAGCCAGCAAAGCCCCAATATTGGCCAATAGGGAGTATGGCCAGGGCACTGCAGGATGCGCTAATTCACTGCATGCCTTGGGCAGCCTGTGCTGGTACAGGTTCCAGCATACCTCCTTTCTGAAGGATTGATGTACTTCTAAATATTTGAGGTGGCATCTGATACTGCAGGATGAGATCTTTAGGAATCCATGTAATAAAAAGATGAGAACACACTGAAATAGCTGCAAACTGGAAATCATGTTTACGCTGTACAATATTAGTATGATAAAACTCACAACAGCAGATGGGTTTGGGGAGGGAGAGATCTGTTTGAAACCTGACCCTTGACAACCATCAGCTAACTAATACACTTAGATTGGCCACCTGTCCTGATATTTCCCAGGATAGTCTTGAACTCTAGCTACTACATCCTGTTCTGATCCACGGCACTTCTGGAGGTCACAAAGGCTTTGAGCAACAAGAGGTCAGCATGTGAGTTAATAACAGAGGGGATATTCTACTTAGACATGGGGAACATGAAAAACCAGGAAGAACTCCAGTAAAGACATGGAAACCAGTCAGGACCAAAGCTTCAGCCAATATTCAAGTCTGGAGCTGACCAAATGTATTACAAATCAGCTATTCAGCTACTTTTTGCCTCTTTATTTGCTTGTGGATTGGTCTCATTGCATTATTTCTGTTCTCTGATTGACTGACTGACATTCTTATAAGAACGTTTCAAAAGCCCAGTTGACTCCATTTGGATTTAAAGTTTAAAGTAAAGCATGATGTGCATGGGTGCTTTGCTGAATTCAGACCAAAGTCCTGACCCAATGTAGATCTTCAGTGGTACCACAGAAGTTAAAAAAATAGCAATTTTTTTTAAGTTCAGTAAAGTTTGGAGGTTGGGTTTTTTTCATGTTTGAGGTAGAGATTATGGAAGAAGGTGACCTTACTTTATCAGATGAGTGTCCAATTAACTCATCCTTGTTGCTTATTTGGCCAATTTATGCTTGTGAGCTTCATTAGCTTTTTTTTCTTTTCAACCCCAGATAAGTGGTTCCTGAGAGCAAATGCACTGGCAAGACAAAAGGTTCTCAGAGAACAATACATTTATTGTTCCAACTTTTTTAGTAAGGTTGAGCCAATATTTTTTTTTAAGGAGGGAATTGTTTTCCTGCCATAACACCTTCTCAGATTAACATTATTGCTAAACAAAAACACATCAGAAGGCACTTTTAATTAAATTGATTTATGGGAGGAGAAAATGGAGCTCTGCCAATTTACACCAATGGAGAATTGACCCTAGAAGACTGTGTGTGTGTGAGACAGAGATCTGGGTAGAAGACTATTTTATAGTTTTTAGATAGACATTCTCTTTGCATGCTTCTCAAGCCAGCAAACTTCAAATCACCTTTACTCTTGTCTACACAGGGACATTTAGGAAAATTAATCCAAATGAAGTGGAGGTGTGAATTTAAAGTGAATTAAACTCCATTGAACCCCTCTGTGGGCACTCTCATTCAGAGTTAAAGTATCCATAATTCATTTTTTCTTAATTCAGAGAGTGTCCATACAAGGTTTTAATGCAGTTTGACTAACCCTCTTTAAATTCACACCTTCAGTTAATTCAGATTAACTTTCCTGAAGATCCCCATGTAGACAAGCCTTTAGATAGCACCGTTTGTCCTTGTTGCAAAGGCAATAGGCAATTCACTCTTTTATTTAAAAGTCTGAAGTAAAATTATATCTTTGATTAAGATGTGCATGAGGTGGGTGGTGGGAGAGTTGGTGAAAAATACCAGAGAGACAGCCCTGAAATCGTTTCATACCCACAGGCATGGCTGAAGCAGGCAGATCCGGGAACCGACATGAAACCATTGCACTGGAGCACCTCTGCACATTAACTGGTAAGAAATCAGATTTACTCTTTGAGTCTCTTCCTCTGGCTGAGTGTCCCATCATATGACACCTTATCTCAGCCAGCCTTGTCCCCAGACCCTCCTGCTTTTTCATAGAGTGAGGCCCATACAATGCTCACCAGCCCCCTATCCCCTCCATTTCAATTCACTTTTGAAGTCGTGCCAAGAGATCTCTGCTTCTCTGCCATCATCGTCTGTTAGCAACAGAATATGCTGGAGACACCAGATGTCCTCTCTTCTCTCACTATTCTGTATGCAAAATCTGTGACTCTGAGATGGGCCCTGGTCTCAGCTGTAGTCCTATGGATTCTAAAAATGATCTTTCAGGGCTGGCTAAACTTGCTGGTGCTATGTTTCACAGCCAACAGTCAAATTAGGAGCCTCCTGCCCATCACCAGGTAAGCCAGGTGGCAGCCTCCCTCTCCGAATAAATCAATGGAAGTTGTTCTGAGCTGGTTCCATTGGCAGTCTCTATTGGCACACCTTACATTGTGTTGATGGCCACATTTTCTATGTCTTTCCCTTAAGCACTGCCCCAGAAATCCAAACTCCCAAGATGCTGTCCCAATACCATTGTATTAAGTACTTTATGTAGGTGAAATGGTGTCTACCTATTATCACTGGTGGCTACTTAGAGTCCGTGGTGGATGGAACATGTCTAGCAAAAGTATCGATTTCTGATGGGAACCCCATCTATCTTCTTCAGAAGAGCACAGTAGACGTACCTTGTGCTTTGTGCATTGTTCTGGGCATCCTTTCAAATTAACAAGTCATTCTCATTATCCAGTATAACAAGCAGTATACTGCTCATGCCATTATATGGTAATAAATATCTAGCCCCTTCTCCTCTCACCCAGGTCCTTCTCTTCTAACTGCCCCCGACCCCTGCATGAGAAAAGATAGAGTTATGCACCATGATCAGAATTGCAGCAAAGAGGCCAAAGATTGAATAGGACCAGAACTGGAATCTTCTCCTTGCTAGAGGAAGAATCTTTATTGGTTGAGGCATTCTGGGAAGGGAGGGGGACTATATTCCATTGTGGCTTCTTGTGCTGTTGCCATTCACTCAACAGAGGGCTTCGTTCTCCAGAGATGTCACTAAGTCCCAAGACCTCCCCATCAACCTCTGCATGTCACTAGTCAAGAGGCCCATCCATCATTGCAGAAGGGGGAAGCTGAAAGGGGTGGTTGTTCTTTGTGACTATGGGGACTTTTTTCTGGTACCTTGTCCAGTCACACATCCAGGCACAGTTGCTCTGGATCATGTCCACTGTCGTCTTGGAATCCTTCTCGCAGCAGCGGGTATTGTCTGTGATTCTCTGCCCTGGGTATATCTTTGCTGCAATCTGCTATGGCTGGCCTGTGTCAGCTGACTCAGGGCACAGGGCTATAAAATTGCAGGGTAGATGTCTAGGCTCAGATTGGAGCCCAGTCTCTGAGACCCCATTTGTGGGGAGGGTCCCAGTACCCGGACTCCTGCCCGAGGCTGGACATCTATACTGCAATTTTTGCCCCACAGCCCAGGCCCAGTGAGCCTGAGTCAGCATACATGGGCCAGCCTCGGGATGTTTTATTGCAGCAGAGACATACCCACTTTCCCCCATACTAATTTTCCCCTACTGTTACTTACACCTTCTTGTCAACTGTTTGAAATGGGCCATTTCTCATTACCACGACAAAAGTGATTTTTCCTCCCTGCTGTTAATTGAATTGTCTCATTAGACTAACCTCCCACTTGGTAAGGCAACTCCCATCTTTTCATGTGCTGTGTATTTATATCTGCTACTGTATTTTCCACTCCATGCATCTGATGAAGTGGGTTCTAGCCCACGAAAGCTTATGCCCAAATAAATTTGTTAGTCTCTAAGGTGCCACAAGGACTCCTCGTTGTTTTTGCTGATACAGACTCACATGGCTACCGCTCTGAAACTTTAAAAATGGATTGTATCCATTTTGCTTTGGGTTACTATGCTTCTGCACCACCTTCAGCTCAGTTGTCGTTCTGATGTTGCATAGAGTTTTCTCCCTGGAGCCCCATAAAGGTGAGTGACATGATCACAGTAGGTGTATGTATGAGACAGAGTCAGCTTTGTAATATTTCCATTCTTGAGATTGTAGGAATGTTTGTACAGTAGCAAAGAGGAAATGCATCACCTTTTCAATCTGCTCTTTTGATCAGCGTGAACAGAGATGAGATGTGAATGTGATGCTGTGCTGTACATGCACCAGCATTCTATTATCACCTCCATTGTGATGCCTGGGAACACTGATTAAAAGTGTTCCATTTCTTTTTCCGAATGCTTCATTTGGTTTCCTACTGCTGGATGTTCAGCTGTAGCCACCGATAGGCTGGAGGGGCCTCTTGAGTACTATAGGGGACTAGTGTTAAAATTCAACCACCTAATTCAGTGGAGATTTGAGACAAATTCACTGCATCTGGTGGAGTTTTAACTTCCAACATCCTTCTCTCTGCATCCTTCTCTCATCCTTCCCAGAGATGAGTTGTTATATAGACATTTTAAATTGTTTGGGACAGGGACTATCTTTTTATTATGTCTATGTAAAGCACCTAGCGCAATAGAGGCCTGATTAGGGCCTCTGGGTGCTAACGAATACAAATAAATAACAACATGGAACCCATATGAATAACTTGCAATGAGCCAAAGTACACACACAGAGTTCAAATTACACAGGTCAATCACTGTGATGCGCTATCAGTAAAGTCAGGAAATTTGTCAGGAAAAAAAGTGTAAACCTTTCTAGAAAAATATGCTTAGTATGAGGTCGTTTGCCAAAGGAGTTATTCTCTCTCGCTGGTTATGAAAAATGTTTTGTATAAATGGGAAAACAATTTAATATATTTCCAAGTCCATTGCCCTCTCTCTACAGTCACACACATAGACTTCCTCCAGTATCTGGAATTTGCAACAGCCAAAGGGAACATTTTGATTAGAGCTCCACGTTAAAATAGAAGCAGCATATCATTGCCTGCTTGCATTCCATGTTAGGCTACAATAGCAAGACTCATAAGGTAAGCTGGGTCAACCCTGCTTCTTTGGAAGCCTCACCTAAGAGGCTTCCAAGAAAAACCCAGCTGCTAGTATTGGTAGTTCAATAGATGGCACTCTTCCCCCTGAATCATTTCTGAGCTAGTGCCCCAGCTTAATGTTAGGGAGCGTTGTGCTGTTGAAAATGTGTTTTTTGGATGAGACTTAAAACCAAGCCCCAGTGAGATCCCATGGCAGTTTTTGCAGGAGTGGTGTTATTAGCTATAGGGGATACTAAAGTTAGTATGTTCTGTCACCATAAATTCCCCCTTGCAGTTTCAGTGGGATATTAAATTTTACTTCCTCTACTCTAATGTTACTGTATGCTGTTGAACATGATCCACCCCAGAGACGGCTGCATTTCGGCAATAGGGAAGTTATTCCTGAAGAATGATGTATGTAAAGAGTTTGGGGGGTAATGTTAATTGAAGAGCACTCTATATATGTTAGATAGTGTTTTTCTGATTATCCTTTTCCTGAAGTATTTCCCTTTTACATTATTTTAGGAAAACTTTTCAATAACTTTTGTTATCAGACACACAACTGCTTCCCCTTTGAGGTCTTCTAGATTAATAACAACTTTTCCTTATTTTGGAAACAAGATGAGTAAGTAACTTAAGGCAATTTTTTTATACCTGGTTATTTATTCTGACTGGAATATTATTTTATTATTTATATAACTAACAGAGCTGTGCCAAAGACAGAAATTCCATGTTACACAGGATTTCAAGATTTCAACATTTGCCTTCAATCTGGTTAAGAATGAAAACCCAAAATTTCAAAATTCTCCACAAAAGAAAATTACAGGAAAAATTAATTGCAGATCAATCAAAACTTTTCATTTCAATTTTATCTTTTTTAAATTTATAAATTATTATAAATATAATACATAATATACAACAAAATTTTTAAAAAGTCAAATAAAAAAGTTTTATTCCAAGAATGTCAAAAATGTCCCGTTTTGACATTGTGGGGATTTTATTTTAATCTGAAACGAAATTTTGGCAAAATTGGCACAGTTTCACACAACATTTCAGCTTTGACAAAACTGCATTCTCCAACAGAAAATGGGTCTGTCCGAGTTTTCCCAACCAGCTCTAATTACTAGTAATAACATTTATATAGCCCCTTTCATCCCAAAAGATCCCACAGCCTTTCACAGATTGGAAATAAAGGGATAACTTCATCCACCATTTGAAACTCAGCTCCTCCCCGCCCCCCTTCGCCTTGGAACTCTGCCGCCAGCTAAGCCCTGTCAACACTAAGACGGAATTGGAAGTGAAAGGCAGCATCACACTAAACATCCAGAGAGGTCTTGGTGAGGCTGAGTGTAAGTATCCAAAGCAGAGTTTGCACAGGATACTGGGGCTAATTCTACACACTCTTACAGAATGTGACAGAAGATCTTTAAGAAGCATGAGTGGCTGGGTCCTTGATTGCAAGTGCTATCTGAAGGTTAGAAGAGATTTTCGAGATTGCAAATTCTCATTAGGAATGAATAAAGCTCTTGGAATACATTACACAGCTACATCCAGACATGAATCCCTAACACATAGCACATGCTTCTTCTTGCCTGAAAGAGCCTGTGCTTGCAAGCTCATCCCTCCATGGACTGTACATTAAGTCGTTAAGCTGTAACAGAAAAAGCTGCGTTGAAGAAATGCAACAGGGTCTGGCAAGTGATAGTGTTGAGATGAGAGGCTGTAAGTTCATTCAATGAGACATCCTGTTCTTGATCTCCTGACTGAGCCTAGGTATGGCAGCAGAGCTAAGGGAGGGTGAACCACTCCAGACCAGGCTACTACTAGCATTGGGTGAATCAAGTTAGTTGAGATAAGAAGTTCCTCAAGTCTTTTCCCCAGTACTCAACACCAAACTTTTGAAAATGTTTTAGATCAGTGATTCTCACCTTTTTCCATCCTATAACCCCATGTTATAGTGGGGAAAATTTCAGGAGCTCCTTTTTCCACCCCCCTTTTCCCCATCCCTGTTATACTGAGGTCAGATTTGCAGCTTTAACATGACCTCTGAATGCTTAATATTCTTCCCTGGCAGCAAGACTGTAATTACTGGGGTTGAATCTGACACACAATGACTGTCTGGTTAAATCTAATACTAACTTCAAACACCTCATTAAAGAAAGGAGACAGTCTTTGGATCCAGGTCAGGTGCACCACAATACTAGAACCTCTGCTGAGTCCGCAACTACCATGTTAAATGTGTAAGCTCTGCCGCCTTAGCAACGGAACAGGGGTTGCTTAGTGCTGAGACATGGGTCCAAGGCACCGAATCAAACATTATTTTAAAAATATATATATATACATTTTACGACTCCTCTTCTAACTTCTTCCTCATCCTGTGTCTTGCCCAACTTCCTTGATACTTTCCATGTAAATGTCAAAGAGCCCAGATAAAGAGTGAAAAAAATTTAAAGTTGAATCTGGGTTTATTAGTCTTTCTTGAAGCTTTTTATTTTATTTATTTATTTTTGGAATATGGAATTAAAACCAGTATTCTCCTTTCCCTAAAACTGACCCAGCCACTTACAGGATTCTGAATGATATCATGTAGGAAATATGTCCAGTTGGTAGTCTTGGCTTGGCAGTTTTTTTCACCTATGCCTTGGCATCAATTACGGTACTTTTCCTATTTTAGATGTAAAGGACATTAAAATGTATTCCTAAAGGACCCTGTGGCCCATCTGAAAAAAACTGTAAGAAACCTTGTTACGGAGTATCCCCATCTGCCCCCAATTTCAGATTCATAGATTCCAAGGCCAGAAGGGACCATTGTCATCATCCTCTCTGACCTCCTGCATAACACAGGCCAGAGAACTTCCCCAAAATAATTCCCAGAGCAGATCTTTTAGAAAAACACCCAATCTTGATTTTAAAATTGTCAGTGATGGAGAATCCGCCATGACCTGTGGCAAATTGTTCCAATGGTTAATTACTGTCCCACAATTCCTACAATTTGACAGGATAGTCCTGACCTGGATAATGCTGTCCAGATTTAAGCATGAGAAACATGCAGAAGATGGACTAAAGTGAGATCTGGGAATAATTAACTGGCAAGAAATCCCAAAAAGATTTTAAAGCTTGTTTGCAGCTACAGAATAGGAAATCTGGGCATATTGTCAGAGGGATACAACAGGAACTGTAAATTCTAGGAAATTCAGTACAAAAGTATAAAATAAATAAAATAAAATTAGAAGGAATTTAGAGACGAGTAACCAAAACCAGTATGATGGCAGCATGACTAATTTTAAAGGCAAATTTACAAATTTCAATATGCATAACTAGAATAGAAAATTGGGATTCAGGTCGGGCCCAAAGGCACTGAAGTCAATGGAAGTCCTACCATTGACTGCCATGGGCTCTGGATCAGGTCTCATGAAGGTGTTTGATAACCATCTGTTTGAAGGGAAAAGAAAGGAATCACTTAAGTTCAAGAAGGTGTTAATTAACTCCCAAAAGGGGATGAAGCGTCACCAGGAAAATGTAGACTGAATATCAGGAAACATTTCCTAATGGTGAAATCTATTAGGCTGCGAAAGGTCTCCCTAGGAGACATATATGAAGTTCTGTTGTTTCAGTTACTTAATCATCAGTGAATACCCTATAGAGAACACTCTTATACTACCCAGAAGATGAATAAAATAACCTTACAAATCATATTTTTCTAGTTGCAATTTTTTAATAAAATTCACTTGGGGATATAGTCAGTATTTGTCTGAAAAGAAAAATCAGTGATCTGGTGCCCTATGGAACTGCCAGTTGACTCAGTTGGTGCCCAACTTGGGACATCCTCAGGGGGTCTTGATTTTCAGAAAGTGGCAAGGATCCACTGAAAATCAGGCCCCTCTGTCTCCTATCAAGCACCCATAAACTGAAGTACTCAAGATAACTATCAGAGGGGTAGCCGTGTTAGTCTGGCTCTGTAAAAGCGGCAAAGAGTCCTGTGGCACCTTATAGACTACCAGAGGTATTGGAGCATAAGCTTTTGTGGGTGAATATCCACTTCATCGGATGCAAGATAACTAGTCACTTCGGAAAATCTTGGCTGGAACAGCCTGGAAGAAAGGCCTGTTATGTGATAACACTATCAAGGTAGGTCAATGCTGTTGCTTACTTTGATCATGTTACTTTAAGGGAAACTACTCTCAAGGTCTAACTAAAAAGGAAGAGGTTTTCCCCCTCTAGCTGTATAGATTAATCTACTTCATTTGCAAAATCCTTTTTTCTCTCCTTCGAATATTCAGAAGAGATTACATTATTATAATCATGAATTGGCATCAATCCCAGAGCAAAAAGACAAAGAGAGCAAAGTCTTTTGTTAAGCATACACAACAGGCAGTTAATGTAAGCAGTTGATACGTTAGACAAAGTGCAAGTGCATTAATCAGTTAATTAGGAAAGGTGACACTAACACCTCCTGGCACAAAGCACAAAAGTAATAGACTTTTATCTGTATGTAACAAACAATGTGAGAGAGAGAAAACGTGATTTGGAGGGAATAATATAGAAAACAAATCTTTTCGCAGGAGAAATGTAATATGGGGTCTCCTAGAGGCGCTAGGGTGGAAAGCAGAAGCTTTGAACAGTACACAGCAGCTTAAGACAAGAACTGGATAAGAATACTGTATCTAGCTGAAAGTGTACTATTATATTGTTATTATTTGTATTGCTGTCGCGCTTCAGGGTCCTAATCCTCCACCAGGACCCCATTGTGCTGTACAAACATAGACCAAAAAGACAGTCCCTGGCCCAAGGAACTTACAATCTAAATGTCAGTTTCATGATCATCTACATGATCAGAAACTGAGTAAACCAGCTAAGGAGATAGCAGAGCTTGGAGTGAACTGGATGTGAGAAAATAATGGGGCAAAAGGAAGTATAGTCACATATTAAGGTCTATTTTATTTGACTGCAGTCATTCAAATGGCTCTCTAGAAGAAACTAATTCTTTGGAGGATCTAATTTAAGGGGGGCAGATTCTCATGTCAATCACTCCAGAGTAACTTCTTTAAAATAAATGGTGTTTGCTCTGGTTAACAGAAGAATCCCTGTCCCTATAAAATGTTTCTTCCCAGAGTCTGCTGGTGAACAGAGCTCACACACTGCTGGTGACACTAGGGGCAGACAAGAGAGTTAGACTCAAGCTCAAAATTGGACTTCTGTCTGCCTGGGGCCTCAGTGAGTCACCATCCTTGGAAACATGGTGCCTTGAACTTGACACCAATCCCCTTGAAACTACTGTATCCCAGTTTTCACAAGTCTCTCGCAGAAGCTTGCAGGACTATTAAAGAGTCACAGGGCTGGTCCTCAGCTAGTGTAAATTGTTGTAGCTCCACTGAAGTCAACAGAGGATCTGCTGAGGATCTGCCCCCAGGACTTGAGTTTGGGTACCCTGACATTTCATCATGACACAGTGTCAGTCTCCGATGTCAGTGACTGCACTGAAGGGCTTTCCCAAAGGGGACAGAAATTCAAAGCACGAGAGAATGCGTTTTGGTTTTGTTTTGTTTTTTGTTTGGTCCAAGGAATTTTTTTAATAAAATTATATATTTAGTGAAAACCCAAATTTATGAATGTTTTCAAATGCATGAATTATTCAAGCTAGAACTTAAATGTCAGTCATTCTAGTTCAGGCATACAGAATAGCTTATTTCACTGCGACCAGGAGCATGTGCACATTCTGCAGTAAACAGCTGCCTCTGTCTTTTAGCCTCTCCGGCATACAGCTATTCTTAAAACTAGGTGAAGGCTGGGGTATGAGTTTGCTCATGAGTGTATATATCTGAGCCCTAAACTGAGCCACATATTTAAAAGTAGAGGCAGAGCCAGCTTAAATCCCATTTTATAGCTTTCCAAACCACATTTGAACCACAGTGTGTGTGCGGCATTTAAGAACAAATTATCTGAGCGCAGTCTAAATGGTTGCAATAGCTAACTCAGAATGCAAGCAACCAAAGCTACCAGAGTTCCTGCCTGCATATTTGTGGCTGACGTTGTGTAGACATTGAGGCATGTATATTTGTTAACTTGAATTCCATGTAGATTGTGGGCAACGAGGGTGTATCGTTTAAACCAAAATGTGTGTGTGTGCGTTCGTGTGTGTGTGTATAATGCTAGTCAAATAAATTAGCAGGAATTTCCAGGACAAGTAAAGTTCTGGCTCTTAAATAGTCTTTAATCAGGGTTTCCATTCCAGGGTTGCACAGCTACAGACTAGGGACCGAATGGCTAGGCAGCAGTTCTGCGGAAAAGGACCTAGAGGTGACAGTGGACGAGAAGCTGGATATGAGTCAGCAGTGTGCCCTTGTTGCCAAGAAGGCCAATGGCATTTTGGGATGTATAAGTAGGGGCATAGCGAGCAGATCGAGGGACGTGATCATTCCCCTCTATTCGACATTGGTGAGGCCTCATCTGGAGTACTGTGTCCAGTTTTGGGCCCCACACTTCAAGAAGGATGTGGATAAATTGGAGAGAGTCCAGCGAAGGGCAACAAAAATTATTAGGGGTCTAGAACACATGACTTATGAGGAGAGGCTGAGGGAGCTGGGATTGTTTAGTCTGCAGAAGAGAAGAATGAGGGGGGATTTGATAGCTGCTTTCAACTACCTGAAAGGGGGTTCCAAAGAGGATGGCTCTAGACTGTTCTCAATGGTAGCAGATGACAGAACAAGGAGTAATGGTCTCAAGTTGCAGTGGGGGAGGTTTAGATTGGATATTAGGAAAAACTTTTTCACTAAGAGGGTGGTGAAACACTGGAATGCGTTACCTAGGGAGGTGGTAGAATCTCCTTCCTTAGAGGTTTTTAAGGTCAGGCTTGACAAAGCCCTGGCTGGTATGATTTAACTGGGAATTGGTCCTGCTTCGAGCAGGGGGTTGGACTAGATGACCTTCTGGGGTCCCTTCCAACCCTGATATTCTATGATTCTATGATTCCATGATCCTGACACCAAAAGTTTCTTTTGTTTTTTGTTTTTAGTTCTCCAATTTTACTTTCCTAGTTTAACTTTCAAGTCCATCTCTTTTACAAGCTTCAATTTATTTTATACTGAATTAAATCAGTGTCATCCAACAGGATTGTGCATAGCTGTTCCTGACTTTCTGACGCAAACTAAAATCCTATATAATGCTTCCTAAGCAAATCAGTCCCATGCTTATCCTTGTGAAAGAGTGGTATTTGAATTCAGCATTCAGGTTTAAGAAAAAAAAATGTTTGCCCCTAAAAAGCTCCCCCAATTTGTCATTTTACTTATTACTAATTTAGTGGATAATGCCAAAGATATATTCCAGTGAATGTCATCATCCTACCTCCAGCCACACCCTTATTGTAGGTTTCAGACCACGGCTGTCAGTTTCATGCTAAGAAGCAGTGTGAAATTCAAAACTGGAGGAGTCCAAAGATCAGGGTCGGAATAGTTAGCATTTAGCTTCACCTAAGCAGCTGCAAACACAAATCACTTTAGAAAGTGAGTTAATTCTTGTAAGACACGCCCCCCCCTTCATGGCGTATGACTGTTATTGGGATTTACAATAAGCCAGCACAGGAAATCCAGGGCCCATTGTGCTAGATACTGTACAAAAACTCATAGGAACACCACAGTCCTTGCCCTGAAGAGCTTTGAGTTCAGGAAAGTGCGCTTAAGCATTAATAGTCCTTATGGGGTGCCCTATGCTGTACACTGGGGCCACTCAAAATGTTGTGGTGGCATCAGTGACAGAACTCAGCACAGTCCCTTTCCACTTGGGCTAAAGGGGAATTTCTGTTAGCTGTACAGGTCCCATGACACACACACAGTTGAGCAGCTTTGATTACATCCGCTGGTGCCACATATGCATTAGCTAATTCATCATACTATTGCTGTACCCACTTTACAGAGGGATAAATTAAGGAACAGAGAAGTTGAGTGATTTGCACAAGGTTACAGAGCCAGTGGTAGCAGTGGGGGGTAGAAGCCAGGAGTCTGTCACTCCCTTTTATCTAATCCTTCCACAACAATTCCTGCCATTTAATTTTGTCAGATTTCATACCTGTGTTCCTAATATAGTACCCATAGTGGCAATCATTTTACATACAGCTTTCATAGTAAATAAGTTATTCCTGGAATTGGTTGGAAAAAACATGATCATTTTGTCAAACTTTTTTTTTTTCAGCCAGAAATCAAATTTTCAACAAAAAAATGTAATCAAGCTCCAAATCTGGAAAAATGTTACCAGCTCTCATTATTATAGTAGATTGAATACACATTCTTGTGTATTTCACCAGCATATAGCAAGAAGTAATTATGTGGCTGAAAAATTTGTGGAGCTGTGTATTACCACCATCACCCTTCTTGCATCTCATCAATTCTTCATGAACCCCAAACCCCCATTATTCCAGCGGAGGTTTGGAGTGTACAGGTAATCCAGTATTAAGCATAGCAGAAGCCTTCCAAAATTATGGTTACAGTGCACAGAATCTTGGAAGTCACAACATGGTATGTGTTATCATGAAACAATGCATATGGATATAGATGAGTCAGAGCTCTTACACCTTCTGATTAGGCGACAAAGCTGAAGAACTCTATTCTAATATAAACACTTCTAGGAAAGCACTGACACTTCTCTCGAGGTCAAGCGCTGACTTAATGCCACATGACTAGTTTTACACATACTGTTTTTAAAAGACCTTTGCTGAGTTCCTTCTTGCTTGTATTTCCTGACCTGATCACACAGGCAATTATTTCTGTTTCCTGCTTAGTGCAAATTTAGAGCCAGATTTTCAAAAAGAGCTTAAGGACTTATTTTCAAGTGCTCAGCATTCACAACTGGGGACAGAGTTTCAAAAGAGCTGCGCTATCATTTGGGCACCTAAATAATTGTGGGAGGTACGGTTTTTTGAAAATCTGGGCCTTTGTATATGAAACCTTTAATTTAATCATTTGAAGTGATTCTTACAGAGGGCAAATGGGCACTGTTTCTTTTTTCCCCCGCTTGTCCATGATATTATTAACTTCCTGTCCTAAACTGCTATATGGTTTTGCTGTGGTCGGTTTAGAAGCTACTGTATACCACCCAGAGGTGACTACATTTCAGTAATGGATGAAATTAAGCATATGGCTATAGATGATAATGATGTAGACACTTTGGGGTCTTTCCAGATGGAAGGTATTAGGTGTAAGTGGCATTAAACTGTTATTATGTGCAATGCTTTTAAGGCACTGCCTTAAGCTGTTATATTCAATGGAAACTCAACTTGTGAGAAGTATATTCCAAACTTGCTGACCTAGGTAAGTCTCCACTTTGGACAAACCAATGTGGTTCATAGCCACCGAAAGCCAAGTGGGACACTTCTAGATCCTGACACTGAGGGGTGCTGGAGCCATCCATGTTTCAATGCTCAGATCACGGGGCACAAAATAACACATTACTTTCTTTTCTTTACCTTCCTATTTTTTATTTTAAAAAAAAAATCTTTTCTAGGAATTCTCCCTTTGCGATGAGCCTTTGGCCTAACCTCCATTTCTTCTAACCCTGCCTGACATCTTGCTCATCATATGTCGACAGTGTGTGTCCTCAGTGAAAAGCAAATGAACATTGGCACTAATGAGACCCATAGAAAAGTGACTTGGAGGAAGAAAGAAAGAGAAACCCCAACCATGCTGGCTGTTCCCAGTGATCTGTTGCTCCAGCAACTGAAAGTTAAACAATGGTGTATAGAAGACGGAGCCACTTTAAACTCTGAGTCCTGTTGCCACAGCAACTGGAATTTTAAAAGTAAGTCAGTGACTAGAGTTTTATTTCCTCTATAGAAAAAAACATGTTTTTTCTTCTGGATATTTCACTGGGGTGTTAGCCACTAAATTAGGAATTTTGCTGATATATTCTATTGTAGAGAAGGGAAACTAGAGAATGTGTGTGATGGTGTTGTCATCTCTCAGTAGAGACAAACAGCCAAATTGCTTTGCTCCTCACTTTACTGGAGGAAATACCAGGGCAGAAAAACCATTGCTTCCATATGCCACATGGACACCAAATGTTTGCACACCCAACTCCTTTGCAGGATCATCTTCTCCCTTTCATTCTCATGCCTTTCCCTCCTTCAGCTGTTCCTGCCCAGTTAGCCCCTCTGTTCTGCAAACTGCTTGCTGTGATGGTCGTTTCATAAGCTTTGAATGGGACTGGTGCTAGAATTTGGGCTTTGGCCACCCCTGAGTAAAGCCTGTTTATATCCTCACTCCCACCCAACACCCTTGTTCCAAATCTCATTGATAGCTCTTTCATACTGGAGCTTCAGTTTTTGGCTGAGCTCCCATCTTCAGGGTGCTTGAAATCTGGGTCTACATTTTGTGGCCAGGGCTATTTAACCTTAAATTAACAACAGTCCCTAAATCCTCAAATCTAATTAAATGGAACAAACAGCTGCCAATAATAGCGGCTGAAAGGCAAAAGCTATGTGACCACGAGCAGCATGAGACGCCCGCATTTGAAAATTAGAGACAAAGGGAAGCCTAGTGCTCTGATTGGCTTGACCGTGTGTTAAGGTTCCATGGCACTCTGATCCCATGGTAAAACATGTCGAGGGAGAGATTTAAAGGGACATGCCCTTTTTTACAAAGCGTTTGCCCATTTGGGAATGGAGAGGGGTAAATCACAACATACTTGGAGCGGCCATTGTAGCTGAGATGATGCAGAATGAGCCTGAGAGGTGATGCAGTGCTTTCTCCAACACTGGCTTCTACGCATGGAGCACCCTTCCTAAATTAATCCACCGAACTACAGACCTCCTAATGAGCCACTTCTTCCATGGTGCCTTCAAGGAACTAGGTGATTAAGTCTTTTATGTATTCATTCTTATCTGTTTATCTAGCACAGACAATTGCTTACTCCATCATACCATGCGCCCCCACCCCTTTGCTCGGTAACCCCCAGTAGTGTCATGTCTTGGAATTCATTTGTAAGTCCCTTGGGGCAGGGATCTGTATTGGAAGGTGCCTAGCAAACTTTTGGCCACTGTTATAATGGTAACAATGCACTAAAGGAATAAAGAGCTGTACAGAGGGAGGCACTGCTATGCCCTAGAGCCACTGTGTCTGGTTCACCATCCTGAAAAGCAATGCCAACTACATTAGCCCATACACCCCTCCATCATAGGTAGTTTGCAGCTGTTTAATTTTGCATATCTGTTTTTCCATGGGTCTACAAAATCAAAGCATGCTCATTACTGGACATAGGGAGCTACACCAGACAATGCAGGAGCAAATGGTGAGAGACACCACAACAAGTTGTGAGTAGATTCCCCTGCACCTGAACAACGTTACAAAATATAAAGAAAAGCCACAATGCTTCCAACCACCGGAGAAGGCCAATTCTCTCCATTCCAAAGGGAGTGAACACATTCCAAACTTGGTTGCAGCCTGGCAGAGCAGTCCAGGGGCCAAATGTAGCAAACAGAACCCTGAAATGCACCATCAAACTGGGCTCGCAGGACAAAGCTGAATAACCAGGAAAAACAAAAGGAGAGCATATAAGCAAACCTGTGTCAGGGGTTGAAGCTCATATACATTTATCTGTAAATTAAGTGCAGCCCTGTTGCCAAAGTTGCTCCATCCTAGCTGAATCCAGGGGATTGCAAAGTTTGTACATGTGAGCATCACAATCAACATCCTATAATAAGCGATAGTGAGAGGGTCTCTAATCAGCACCAATTAATAGAGCTACCCTATACGGGCAGTGTCTCCCCAGACCAGCCTCCCATTCGCTGAAGAATGTTGTTTAGAATGCAGTTGAACGCAAGTGAGGGTCAAGCCCTCTATTCTGCAGTTTTGATTGTAATGTTATATTTTTATTCAGTGCAAGATCAGATGCCTGGTGAAACCTCATGTTGCCAACATGAAAGGAGAAGGAAATGTAGCTAATCCCAGTGAACATTAAGACCACTTAGTTCCCCCTGCTTCCACTAAAGAGAGAGACTACAAACCCCACTGTATTATATTTCAGAGTAGCAGCCGTGTTAGTCCGTATTTGCAAAAAGAAAAGGAGTACTTGTGGCACCTTAGAGACTAACAAATTTATTTGAGCATAAGCTTTTGTGAGCTACAGCATCCGATGAAGTGAGCTGTAGCTCACGAAAGCTTATGCTCAAATAAATTTGTTAGTCTCTAAGGTGCCACAAGTACTCCTTTTCTTTTTGTATTATATTTAACTGTCTCAGAACAGAAAACTCGTTGCTGTCCTCAGATAGTTAAAACATGCTGCTTTAGTGGACCGCATAAGGAATAGCAATTACACGCACTTCACCTCTTGCTAGCTTGGGGGTTTTTTTCTCCCCTAAATTTTTCAACTGTTTTTCCAGTAGCACGTTGGGCGAAGATGATCCTGCCAACCTTGAAAGAAGGAAAGTGGGGAGGGGGAAGAGAGAGAGAAAGGGGAAGGAAGTTTGCAGGCTGCCTCCTATGTCATAAGAGAGAGAGAGGAATGTTCCCAGAGTGTCTGATCTGTATTTACTGGAGCCGTGTTAAAAGGAGCAGGTGTTGTACTGAATTAATTTCTCTGGGAGGGGACTGGTGCAGCCCCGCTGAGAAAAAGAGCTTTGTTCACTGGCACAAAGCCATCCCCTTCTCAGTGTTTCTCTTGGTGCCTTCTCTTCCCGGCTCTTCAACTTCTTCTAATTGCCCAGCTAACATCTCCCGACAAGTGCCTTGGTTGGAGTGAAGCAGCACCTCTCACAACAGCTGTATCAAAGACACACATGCCTCCCCTTCCCCCCCCCTTCTTTTTCCCACAGCATGTGTCTCCCTAAGGCCAAGGCTGCTCTTGATTACTCCAGTGGCTCGGTTGAATCTGCAACGAAGCTTTAATGCTCTTGTTCCAAAGCACTCGGCAACAGGATTGGGGACTGAGAGTTGTGGGAGGGTGACGTGTTCACTGAAGCGTCTGGCTTGAGGAACTGTGTAAATGTTGCTGTAAATATTCCTCTGTTGAGGCTGCAGACCCAAGAGCCACAACAAAGATGAGCCCTCCTCTGATGTTTGCTTTGAATGATTGGGGGGGGGGGAGGGTGGCAGGAGACACTTCTGTCTGACATTTCATTCATTTGTGCAGTACTGGCATAGCTCTTGACTGGGCCAGAATTGTACCTCAGTTAAAATCATGATCTGACAAGCAACAAGCCAAGGACAAGTGACAACCAGAAACAGTGTTTTTATATATATATATACACACACACATATGTATATTATATATTAAACGAACAGACAAAAGGGGCAGTCTGGAAAATGTCTTCCATTCAGAACCAGAACCAACACAGTATCAGCTTCCCTTTCTTACCATCTACACACAGATCCCAGCTCCTGCCACTGTCCCACAAGCCATGTCCACAGGCAATCCCAGAGGAGAACGTTGTGAAACAGTGTCCGCCAGCACCTAAGTTAATGCCAAATTGACTTAGCCAGGTTCACAAAACCCTCCTTGTTTGCTTCGTGCCGACATTTTTTTTTCTCCAAAATGTTTAGTGAGGCGCTTTTATGCCTGCAAAGTTCATGCCCAAGTACATGCAGTGTGCACCCAGCTACCCTCTGTACATTGTCGCTGTGGGTTTGGGAGCAGAATGAGAAAGTAAGCGATTTTAAAAGTCAAGCTGATTTGTGGGTGCAGCACTCACGCTTTGTAACGATCTGGAATGATAAGCACTTTGGTACGTGGTTCGCAATGAATAATTTGATATGCTCAAGTGACTCCCTCTAGCATTGACCTACACTGAGGATTAGAGGGAAATCCGGTACAATGATGTAGGTGCAGCTCCAGCAGTGGAAGCATTAATGTAGACTGGCCTCTGGCTTTTTAATCACCACGTTTTCTGTCGCTGCTTAGGGTAGTTCTGTACTGCCCAGCAGTTCAAAGGCCTGTTGTCAGCCTATACGAGTTTGCTAGTACCGTTGCTACGACCAGCAGTGTTGCAGTGGTGCTATTTCAACAGAAGGATAGTTTCCTAAAAACCTCAGCGTGGACAGAGCTTGAGAGGGAAAGCAGAGGTTCTATGTCTATGCAGAATTGTATTGGAGGGGGAGGGGAAATGAAGAAGACAAAAGATGAGAGAACAATGAAGAGAATTGTATCTTTGGGATGCTCTTAAAATTCATTCCACCGTGACTTGAAAATGGATTCCACCCACCCCACATACATACACACACTTTTAAAACATCCTGAAAGCAGAACTAAAGAGCACAGCAGAGAAAGGGCCCCTGAGTGGACAGCAGAGAGCAGCTGGAGAGGGATTCCTAGGGGATGGACAGAGAGGCAAATTGCAAATTCTGTTAATTATGTTGTTAAACTAAATAACAGAGTAGGATGCCCTGGGGAGGTGCAGGGGGGAAGCAGAACAACAGAAGAGGAAGCCTCAGAGGATCCATTAATTATATACAATACAGCACAGGGACACTGTGAATATGGGTTCTGAGGGCATACAAACGACTCTTGTGCTTATGATGTTGCCATCAGAACATCCTCCTTGCCCTACCCACCCACGGCTTGTGACCTTTATGTCACTTAGTTACCCCATGTTTCTTGCATTTCCCGACTTGGTTTGGAATCTACAAGCGAAAACAAAGAAACAAACGCTGTGCTTGGCAATAGATTGTGTTGCTCATCACGCTGCAACTCTGTTTTTACTTGGCACAGCGTACACAGGAACCTGGCCAACTGCGGAGACCCGCTTGTCCTCCTCTCTTATTTTAGGAACTAATCAACGACCACACGGCCTCAATTTGTGCTTTAATTACAAGGCCAGTTGCAATCAGGTTATTGTTCCTCGGCAAAAGCTAACCCACCTGAACTATTAGGCAAGAGCTGGGAGACCAAGGAAGGCGGTTTGGACCTGAAAGGCCTGCGTTGGGAGTGATGTAGAGCCACACAGCCTCAATGAATGAGGCTCCCAGATTCCCAGTGGGACCGACCCAAGTGTGCCGTCCCTTAGGAGAGCACAGCATGCACTCCTGAGTGTTTACAGCCATCTTGGCTGGCCAGTACAGGTGCCCATGCAGAACTATGGCTCCACTTGCTCCTTCCTACTCTGTGGGCACTGGCACTCCATAGACCAGTACAAGGGGGCACCCCTGGGGACGTGTAAAGGCCCTAAGCTATGGAGCAATGTGCAATGGGCATCAAGAGAGAAGAGAAGAGTGGGGGATCTTGACCTTGGGATTGTCTGACTCAGAAGCAATACTGCAGCCAGATGAGCACATCCCAAGGCACTACTGAGCGATGAGGGTTGCATTGCCTTCCTCATGGAAACCAAGCTGAATCCCTAAAGGGGATCACCAGATGCATCCCTCACCTGCCCTTCTCTGGGAACTGCATTGCTGGAGGTGACCAAAAGCCTAGTCCCAGCTTTGTCTACATCACAGAAGGTTCTTGTCACCATATAAAACTTTATAGTGAGTTTAGGGCTGGATTGACTTCCAAAAACCCTGTTTTACCAAAGGGCTGGTACAGCAAACCTGAATCCGACTGAAAGGAATCATCTGTAGGGTAAAAATGGTAGTTTCACTTTCCATGGCCTCTTTACTAACCCAGGGGGCCAGCTAATGCTATTTGTGATGGAGGGTATGGTTATTTTTTTTATGTCTGAGTCATTGGGAATTCAAGTGAAACCACTAGCTCATTTTGCATAAGCCACCCAATAGCCATCAGACTGTAGCAGCTTTTCCTTACTAGCAGGTAAGATGAGACTTAAAACTGGAACCCCACAAATATAAGGCTCCATATCCCATTACCAAACCTAAAACCATCCAGCCTTCCTCTCCACAGAGGATCATCAAATTCCTCCAATTCCCTCTACCCCTTAATTCCCAGCTCAAATAATATGACTCTCTTTACATTGAATTCCTCATTGCAACATGCAAAACCATACAGCTCACAGGCAAGATGAGGGGAACTTCTTTGATATAAACCAGCCGTGAAAATGAAACCATGATCTTTGCAATAAATAGGCAAGTGTACAGTAGCATAGAAACTGCATCTGTCATAATGATTTATTTAAAATAAACGAATCCAGCTGTGGCAAAATAATGAGTTCTTTGCAAACACACACAAATTCTGGCTATTTCATTAAGAACATATTAATTCTAGTCCCTCAACTACCAGTTCCTGATGATAATTAAATACACATAAATGTACTGCAGTGAATTTGCTCCCAGTAATTTGCACTGCAGAAAATAATCATTCAGACAATTACATATGGTGCAATGTTCTGCTTTTCAAATCACCCCAACAAATTTCTTTTGATGTTTCCGCATCACCCTTTAAGAGCTTAATTAATTGAGGCACCCTTCTTATTAATAACATGATGTGTCAGATTCACTGAGTCTTGGCCTGAGATGTGTGGTGCTGTGCTTCATTTACATATTTGAAACAACTTCCTCTGGGCTGGTATGGGCTTGCATTATATAGCCCTTGATTCCTTTAAAGAGGCAGCTCCTTCACTAGAAATAGGTTTTCTATGTGTTATTTATCAGCTACATGATAGACTAGGACCAGGGGCTCCAACAAAGAACATTGCTGGGCACTGTATAGGTACTGAATGAATGATGCTTTTCAGTATCACAAGGAGTTAATGGTTTTTTTATCCAACCTTCTTCCCCTAATGCATGTGGGAACTTGGTAGTTAGTGCTTTTGACCAAGAGGAAAAGGCCCAGGCCTACCGTCACTTAGGAGCCTGCCTGACCCCATTCAAAGATTTACAGACTCCAAGTTTCATCAAGAGGTTCTTGACTAGTCAGCAGGAGTGAAGGAAAGAAGTGGGCCAGAGACCAACCTAAGAGAAAGCAAAGCCACAGAACAGCCTTAGCCAAAGGGCTGGGCCTTTTCTTCTCTTTCAACACATTTATCTTTTAATACTGGCAGGAAAAACCCGTGAGAACACCCTCTCGCTCTCTCTCTCTCTCTCTCTCTCCTGAGGCCTGGTTACCGAGCAGCACTTGGCCATTCTACCAGCCACCCCATATATTTCAGCCCTGAAAGGGTCTGAAAGGACAGGAAGTTAAACCATGTCAAGTTGTTTTCCGAGCCAAATATCTTCTGCGTGGCTACCAGCGCTCCAGTATCACGGCTTCAGAGTTAAACTATTCACTAGGGCCAAGTGTGTTGATTAATCTATGAGAAAAACAAATAGTGGGTCCACAGGATTTGGTAAAGGAAATGAGAAGGCAGAGAGCTTCTGACTATGGAGGCATGGCAACCAGCCTACTGCAGAAGCAGATTCCAGGAGAGTCAAGGGAAATTTAAAGAAGCAAATATGTGAGCCTGAAAGCTAGATAGCTGTATGAGGAGAAGAAGAAGAAACAATCTCTCTCTAAGCTTTTCCCCCTGCTCCCTTTGCTCACTTAGCACGTGGTTCCTCAAGTTCTTGCCAATCCTGAGGCAGTTCAAACTGCCATCTGGAAGAACTGGCTGGAAGGATAAGGCCTTTTCCTGTAGCCATATTGTAAGGCCTAAAGCCTAAGGCCTTTGTCTGCAGCCAGATTAGGAGAGCAGCAGCCATTAGCTGAGAAGCAGGAAGTCACATCCTCACATTCCATCTAAATTACATTAAAACAATGTAATATCAGACTGTTAAGGACGAGACCCCGTCCTAATAGTACCCACTATCACCAGATAGAGAAACAGATCTTAAGATGGTAAAGAAAACTTAGTTCGATGGCATCCTGTCTGCAATAGTCATTCTGGCAAGCAATCACTTATCAATAATTGTGGTCGTGAAATCCTCATTTCTCTATTGTTTTATCTTATTGGTCCCCACTTCCCTATTGTTTGTCTGCATGATCTCTGTCTGGTTCTTTGACTGTTTCTGTCTGTTACATCATTAATTTTACTATGTGTAAATTAATTAAGGTGGTGGTGTAGGATTGGTTAGAGAATTTGGTTACAATATGTTAGGATTGGTTAATAAAATTTTAATATAATGATTGGTTAAGGTACAGTTAAGCAGGACTCAAGTTTCACTATATAAACTGGGCTCCAAAAGGAAGTTCTTGGGGCACCAACTCCAGGACACAGCCCCAAGATCAGAGCTTCCAGACCTCAATACCCTGCCAATGACACCGTGCAGAAGCTGGAGCCCCCCAGATGGACCGGATCCTGACTGGCCATCAAGAAAAGTTCATCTGTCTTATTGGGAGTGGTGAGTGATGTATGTATAGTGTGTGCGTTCTGTTTTTGGTAATTGTCAATAAATAGAGGATAAGGATATTACTGTGTAAGGCTCTTTCACTGGTAAAAGGTCCTGCAAACCTGCAGAAAATTATGCCCTAAGCCCTAGGAATTGGGTAAGGGTGGATGGCTAAATTAAGAGGGTTATGCCTTGAGCCCTAGGAACTGGGTAAAGGTGGGTGCCCCTAGCGTGCCCCTACGTGGGTGCCCCTACAGAATTTTGTGCGGGTAACAGGCCTGTATCACTCCATCTTATTGGCTCTTTGTCTCACTTCAAATCTCAGCTAAAAGTATCTCTTCTCCCTCTTGATTAAGCCTTTCCATTCCTCGCTCCCTCTGCTATTATTTAGGGCTGATCTAAACACAAACTTGCACCCAAATTACACCCAGAGGAAGGATGATACAGTGGTTAGCATGCAAGCCAGAGACAGGACAGCCATGATCAGTTCCCTCCTCTGCTACACACTTCCTGTGTGACCTTTGGCAAGTTGTTTCACCTCTCAGTGCCTCAGTTTCCCATCTGTAAAATGGGAATAACAGCACTGCCCTCCCTGACAGGGCATTGTAAGAATAAATACATTAAAGGTAGTAAGGTGCTCAGATACAACGGTAAGGAGGGGAGCGGGAGATAAGAACCTAAGATTGAAAAAAATAACTAAATTGACTGAAGATTCGTTTATTTTGGTGTAAATCTGTATCTTAGTTCAGAATAATAATTTTGATTCAGTTAGTAAAAAAAAAAAAGGACGTTAGCTAAATCAAAATAACTGTGTGCAGACACAGAACTTGTACTGAAATAACTCAAGGTGTGAATTAAGGCGATTTAGTTCTTTTAGTGCAAGTCTCTGCATAGACCAGCTCTGAGTATTATTAACTATTCTAACTGTGCCATTTAAGGCCTCAGTCCAGCAAAGTCCCATTAACATCAACGGGAGTACGCGTGTGTCTAAAGTTAAGCATATGTTTAAATACTTTGCAGAATCAGGGCCTGAGTCAGGAAAGTGTTTCGGGAGACAGTGTGTCTGAAAGATACGCTACAAAACAAACACATATTGTGTGTTCAGCAAATGGTCTTTGGGGAAAAGTTGCCCCAAGAAGCTGCAAGCATTGGAAGCCAAGCTGTTAATGACCCAGTAAATAAGCTTCTCTGGTTCCAGTGTCAGACACTACAATCTTACTGACTGGCCCAAGTTTCAGATCTCCTCTCAATGCCAAGAATTGAGGAACCTGAACCGCCAGAGGTGAGGCTGGTCCTGTGTCTCTCACCACCAGGTTATCAAGGATGGGTGTGAGTATATTAACCAAAGCTTTGTAGCATATAATACCATATTACCATATGTATCTTCTGAATAGCAGTAATACAATTGTAACTTTGTAATTCTGATTATTTTACCATTTAATTACTACTTCATTTATTTTAATAAAAAGTCCGTATGGCTATATCTGTCTCAGTGGTGAGCTTCCTGTCATACCCCCGACGGTCCTTTGTAAATTCTGTGGAGCCTGATTCGGGACAGGAACTTTTATCTTCTGATCAAACAGATTGGCGAGCCTAAAACCCGTACTATCCAAATTAATATTAACCTCCTAAATCAGGCAACACTGGTTCTGCTGCTGCTCCCATGCCAGTCAGCTGCCAACACTCTTTTCCGATAAATGACCCATGTAATGAAACCGGCCACCAAGCAGGGCCATTGTTTCAGAGTGGTGGCTAAAACACAACACCAGACCCAAAAGAGCAGCGCTCTGAGGCTTCCTGAAATAAGTTTTCTATCTGAAAGAGAATGCCTCGGGCCTAACCAGTAGTGCACCACTGAAAATAGCATCCCCTGACTGTACAGAACAATTTCCCCTGATTCTGGTACCCTTACTCATGCTGAGTAGGGTTACTCTGAAAGTAGTCCTGTTACAACTAATGGGAGCACACACAGTGTGAGAGTACCAGGATGTGGCCCTAAAAGTCCAGTGATATGCAAGAGCTTATTTCTGAGTGCACAAGCCAAGATTTACAAGTGATTAATGATTTGGGTAGCCAACTTGAGACACCTTAAAGGGGGCCTGATGTTTCAGAGGGCAGGTGCTCAGCACTTTCTCCAAATCAGGCCCCTTTAAGGTGTCTCGAGTTGGGCACCCAAAATCACTAGTCACTTGTGAAAATGTTGGCCATCATGGCTGCTGCATTGGCTTGTGCAATCCCTGTTCTCTGGGACACCTGGGGTGAAATCCTGACTCTACCAAAGTCAATGGCAAAAGTCCCATTGATTTCAATGGTCTTAGGATTTTAAGCTTGAGAGTACAAAGGTTAATACACAAAACCAGATTCTTCACTTATGAATATGTCTACATGCTATGTTCCAGGCAACTCTGTATTGCATCTCCCCTCCAGCTACATCGTAACCATCTGGAAGGTCAGGCACATTGGAGGGTGGGGTCCATGACCACCCAACCGATGCACAGTGTGGATGTAACCCCAGTAATGGTTGCTTGGGCGTGAAAGGGAAGGGAAAGAATTTGACACAGAGGATTAAAATAAAAAGGTTTCCAGTCCAGCGCATGATCACGAAGACGGTTTCTCTTTTTTTCTCAGGGTTAGCTGCCTACATTTTTTTTCTTCCTTTCTTTCTCCTTTTGGCCTGGGATATGGCTGCCTGCAGCTCTTTTTGCTGGTTGCCTAGCAGGGCTAATATTCATGGCAGTCTATGGTAACACCATGGATGCTTCTTGGAAGCTGCGTGCTATTTCCCACCCAGCTGTCTTTTATTTTGGTGAAGGCTAGCATAGCAAGACAATAATGCTTTATTTCAGTTGCACTTGTCTTCAGCTAATCTAGTGCCAGCCACGATGCCATGTTACTCCGAGTCCCAAATGAATCTAGCTGTACCTGGAGTAATTCAGAACAAACTAAGAGGGTTAATTCAGTTAATCTTTCCATTCTGCTGGACTGAAGAGTTATTTCACAAAATATGCATGTATAGGCCATGCCGTTCTGTGTAAGCACCCTGTCACAGGCAGTCACAGATGAAACAATTTGCAATGCATCATCTCCACCGAAATGCACTGACTCCAGCCAGGGGCTAATTTGGAAACCTTAACAATATACAGCACTTACAGCTCAAGACGTATCTTGTGGAATAAGCCTCTTAGAAGGCAGCATGATCCAGTAGATAAGGCTGCTTGACTAGGACTTAGACCAGCGCTTCTCAAGCTATCTGATGCGGCAATTTTTTTCCCCAGTGTGCATGCAGACTGGCAGCCGATGACTCGCGGACCAGCACCGGTCCGCAAACCACCACTTTGAATAGCACTGACTTAAACGAGACCTAAATTCTAGTCTTGATTCTACTGCTGGATATCCTAGGGCAAGTCTTTGCAGCTCAGTTCCCCATCTGTGAAATAGAAATAATGATATTTACTCACTTTGTCAAACTATTTGAGATCTGCAGTGAGAACTAGGAATTATTATGGCCTCTCTATTCATTTGATACGACTAATTTTAGTGCTTGTAGATGTGAGGGGATGATGAGGGTACTAAATAGAAACAGGGAAAATGCTTTGTGAGCTTCCCCCACTACACACAAGCACAGCCAATGCACATGACCTCAGATAAGCCTCCCACTCGGAAATCTCTTCTGAGCAGAAAACACCAAATGTTCCCAAATGCATGATGCACAGAGCCAAAAGTTCAGTACAGATTAGGTCAGGCCCATCTAACTCATTTTATGCGTTCCCTTTCTTTACCAGAATTTGATCTCAGATTCCCAGAGGCAAAAGAATAGAACATTTCCTTACTGGTGCAATCTATCCATCTCAGACAAGGACTTTTTAACTACTGAGGGACATGCACACTTCACCTCAATGGTGCTTCCAAATTGGTTTGACACTCTTCCCCATTGTAATACCAATGGATAATGAATAGCTCAGTCCTGCAAAGCACTAACCAAGATTCAACACGGTGCCCAGCTTCTTAAAGATGTTTTTCACTCACAAGGGCACCAGTCCTACTTCCAGTGAAGTGAACGCAAGTGGGAGGCACATCAGCAGGCAATATGAGCCCAGTTAATCCCATGTGCATCATTTACAGCCTCCAATGAGCCATTGTAAAAATGCACTTTGATTTCAAAAAGCAACTGGGATTGGAACGTGTGTAAATGTCAAAAGAGAAGCCTTGACAAGGTACCCCGAAGTATTTTAAAATAGCCATGATCTATTCATTAGAAATGTATTATATGATTATCAAATTTCTGGAGCAGTAGAAAGATGGGAAGATCTTACAATCTATGATCGAAAGCCTGCAGTCAAATGTTTGCAGACAGGCCCTTGAATGTACACAGGGTTTCACTGAAGTCAACCGATCTGCATACAAAAAGGCCCACCCGAAGGACTAAGGCTGTACAAAACTGCCCTGAAAGCCTAAGACTAAGTTGTTGACTGTGAATAATTTTTTCCCCACTTATCTCCTCCACCTTTCTAAAATATTATGGTGAAGACGGCGCACCCTATGGACAGACCCATGGCTCAGCATTTTCTTATCTCTGTCATGCTAAAATGGGCCCATTTGGGAGCTAAAGTGGTGTCTCAGCCCTAGCTGCTGTTCTGCATGCCATTTCACATCAACATGACGTTTCGGGGGCTGGAAATGGACAAAAATATACGCCATCGGAAAAGCTCTCAAACGTTTGCAAAATGGCTATCTTGTCAGCTGCTTGGGAAAACTGGGATCTAGAGCAAAGGGGAGAGGAAAGGCCTTGAACAAAAACCCTAGCAGTGACAAAACTCTTAGGCCTTCTTTGGTACCACAGAGGAAGCTTCAAACACACACCGCTTTTCTCTCCTATTTTCATCTTTTCTTACTTAAAAGAAAAGAAATCTACCCTGGGAAAAAAAATCTCTTTCTGTGTAAGCTGGTGCTGGAGCCTGAGAGAGTGACCAAGCATTTCTGTGCCAGCCCCATTCACACAGCCAGGTGAAAAGAAGCTCATTCCTTTACAGCCTGAGCTACCCCACACAACATCTGCTGAGAAAGCAGGATGGGAAACACCAAAGAGGGAGAAGAGAACAGCCGGGGCCTTCAGGTTAGAAGGGCATTCTGTTCCCACCGGGGAGCCTCTCTTTCAGTTGCAGACAACTGTGGCATTTGACATTTCAATGGGAACTGAGGCAGAGAGTGAGAGGGGAGAGAGATGTGCGGGGGGAGGAAGGCAGCATAAAGGGATCTGAGTGAGAAAAGAGAGCGACAAAAATTCTGCCTCTCTTTAGTTCTTCTAGACGTTCTTTCACATTTTCCTCGTAATATGACAATCAGGAGAACAAGGGGAGTTTCATTTAAGATCAGAGAGACTGGCCGAAGGTTGTCATTGTTAGAACGTTCATTAGGATGGATCAATTTTATGGGACTTACAGAGCAGAACTCTTGTTTTTCATGCAGTTTATGGTTGTTTTGGAGAAAAAAAGAGGGGGAAAGGATTTACTTAAAAGAAACAAAAGAGGAATGAACAGCAGCGAAGTGGACCGTAGATAAGATTCAGGAGAGAGCCAGTGCATCCTTTAACAAGAAATCTACTGGCACTTTGGCTGGATTTTCAGAAGTGCTCAACACACAGTTCACCACAGGAGCTGCTGGGTGCAGGGCACTTTTGAAAATAGGGTTGATTCAAAATCGGAGCTGAACTCTTTTGGAAATCTGGCCCATAGCACTTTTCTTCAATTCACTTTACAAACATGAATTAATAAAGCTTCAAAGCACCCTTTTGTAGTAAATGTTATCCCCATTTCACAGATGGGAAAACTGAGGCCCTGAGAGTTGACGGGACTCACTCTCAGTCATATAATGAAGCTGTGGTGGAGTCTGGAATAGAACTCTCATCTCCTGAATACAGATCCTGGGCTTTAATCAATGATCCCATGCCTACAGTATATTTCTTCAGGGCCAGATCCAAATGGGAATTGTTCCATTGACTACTATGGGCTTTGGATCAGGCCCATAAGAGCAATCAAAAATAATGCCCTCTGCAGAGGAAATCAGTACTCTATATAAAAGATGTGTTTTATTTATCTGTAACTTATAGACCAAAATGCAAATTAACTAGAGCTCAGGTCTCTTGAAGGGAAAACTTACTTGCATTGGGTAGAGGAATAAGAGAAGTCAGAGTTTGGGTTAATGGAGGGGCTTCCCTAGGAGAGAAATAGAAATCCTAGGAGTCTGTTTGGGATGGGAAAGTCTGGTACAGAGGGAGATTGGGTTCAATGTCTAATCCACGAGTGGGACAAAACTGGGAAAGGGGACACAAGTAAATCACCAGTCATTTTAGCGTTGCTTCTTCTTTCTGCTGAGTGCCCTTCATGGTCCACAAAGGAGGCAAACAAATGAAATGCTGAATTTGGTAATCCACTCTCTCTCTTTGCTTGGGACCTTAAAGCTTCTGGCTCAATAGTCAACATGCACTCTGCAAAAGTCAGAAGTGTCACGCTATTTGCCTGGCGCTGGGGTCACATGCAGGAGGTCTGAGGGACTCTCCGAAAGACCACAGCTCCCTGAATGTTCCATATGGGATTAAGTGGGGATTAAGACGAGTGCAAAGGACCTCAAATGTTTGCATTGTTAGAATTAGCAATGCTATTTGCAATACCAGACAGCAGCTGCAGAAATATGGGTTGTTGGGGGAAGGGGTGTAGCCCAGGGACCCCATTGGGGCTCAACCATTAGGCTAGATATGGAGAGAGCTCAACATCTCTCAATCTTTCATTTGGGGAATAGACATGTCCCTTGATACCTTCTGACCAGTGTGACTGACTATTCCTCCCTCTCCATCCTGCAGTACCCCCCTCACACCTAGAACTAATGGATCTCTGGCTAACAAACTTCTATCAGAGGCATTTTCATTCTTTTTCACCCCACATTCACCTAGAAATGATTAGCCCTCCTTCCGCAGCCCAGAATTTGCAGGAGTCTCCAGAGGGCTGGACAGGAAACATCAAGGAATTGGCTAAGTGGCTTATGGGGCTTTCCTAGAACCTGGGGAAGTCCATCTGCAAATGGCCAACCAAATTCCCACTGCTGGTAAAAAGGCAGCCTTGGAGACAAATCACATCTTCCTGGGAATGAGAAAAAGTGACCTGTCCATCTTGCCTCAACTTTTCCATGAAAATTAAAGGCAGCTGCTTCCACTTGCAGGGAGCTCATTCTGTTCTTTGATGAGATCAGCACTTTTTTGCAAACATACAGCGAATTCTCATCTGGAGCAAACTCATGAAAACTCCCAGTTTGACCCTAGAAGGAAGGGAAAGGGCAACATTTGGTTGTTGCCAAACAAAGCCACGTGGGCTGATGAGGAGGGTAGAATTGCCATTGGTCACACTCACAAGTAGAGAAGTGTCTAGTATGTGAACAAATGAGTGAAAATGTGATGGTTTCTGTGTGGGTCCTACCCTGGACTGTGGCACAGACTTGTTGTGTAACCTGGCATTAGTGAGGCCTGATTTTCAGAAGTGATGAGCCTCTAGAATTGCCACTAAAGTCAATGGAAGCTGCAGGTGGCCAGCACCTCTGACAATCAGACCTCTTTCTGACTCAGTTTCCCCCTCTGTAAAATGGGGATAAAAACGATTCACAGAGGGGCTTGTGTTTTTAAAGCATGTTGATCTCCTGAATGAGAGATTAAGCTTAAGTGAAAATTATTATTAATGGGATAAACCCTTTCTAGTGCCTCCCAACCAGCCATCAGGGAGACAACAGCAATAGAAAGGGTGGGATTTTTTTTTCTTTTTTCAACCCCTCTTTATTATTTCAGCATTAGCACCAATCTTGTATACTGGAGAACTTGTCTTCCAGAGGATTTTTTTTTCTTCCTCTCTTTAGTCCTCCAGCTAAGTGACTAATTCAGTGTCAATGAAGCAGAACAGCTGACCCTCCCCCAAGCCTCAGTTATAACAGAGAGATGATTTGCAAGTTGAAAGAAAAGGAGTACTTGTGGCACCTTAGAGACTAACCAATTTATTTGAGCATAAGCTTTCGTGAGCCACAGCTCACTTCTCACGAAAGCTTATGCTCAAATAAATTGGTTAGTTTCTAAGGTGCCACAAGTCCTCCTTTTCTTTTTGCAAATACAGACTAACACGGCTGTTACTCTGAAACCTGTCAGATTTGCAAGTTGACACCTCACACCTTTAAGGCACATTGAAAAATTCCACCCTCCGCCTCCCCTTCATGGAATGTTTGTGTCGACTGGAACAAACTCCACATTAGGGCCAGAGTGGTCATGACCTCCCCCAAACAGGGACACTTCCATGAACTGAACAAGCTTCTTCCAAGCCGAGAAATCCCACAGGACTGTGGATAGAACAAAGAGCTTTTAATTAGTACTGCCCAAGAAGCAACTAGAACCACTGTGGACAAGTCGAACAACCTCTTTCACTACAGAGGTATATCCTTAACCCACCTGTGTTTACTCATTGCTGATAGGTTTGATTGTCTCCTCTGCCACATTTCATGACATGTATTTGGTAACCGGATGCCTTTGGTGTGACTATGAGTAATGCTTTGGCTGTTAGCTGTCTGCGTATTGCCCTACCGTGAAAGGATGAAAGGGCTGAGTCAAAGATCTCTTTGCTTCCCATTTGAATTAGGCTGGTAAATAACTAGGCCTCTAGAAAATAATACCAGAAAAGGGTCTTCCCACCACCTTTCCCAATCACAGAACTACCAAGCATCTGCCTATCACTAGCGCTGTATTGCCAATCCCGAGCACTTGAAAACCATGAGTCGGGACCAAAAAAAAGGGTTGGGTTTTTTTCTAATTTGCCTTCTGGTTTATGAGCCAGTAGGGTGCACTTCACATTTTTCAGGCTTTTCCCTACACTCATGAGGGCTAGAAACTTACTTTTGTTTTAATGAAAGCTGTGGTTCTTACCTAATCACATACCTCTCCATAGTCTGGAACATCAAATAGAGTGAGAATAGTGATAAAACCAGGAGAGTTAGCAACAATGGCTCTCTACTGACAGGATTGCTAATCCCAGATTACACCTCTGTTTTAAGTCCCATCTACACAGAGGCTCAAATCGAGTTTAGGAATTGTTCTCATGCGCTGCCTCAAAACATTTTTTTTCACCATGGTAGATGGGATGTGAAAGGAAGCAAAGTGGTCAGAAAATGGAGTGGCGGGAGACTTGGCATGAAATTTTGACTTTTCAGTAAAAATAAACAAAAAACAACAAAAAAAAGCCACCTTAATATTTTGGCTAAAAACTGAAATGTTTAGATTCAAAAATGCCAACCTGGTGCCTCATGGAAACTGTGGTTTGAGTGTCTCATGCTCCCTTTCTTCTCTATAGGCCAGGCTCCCCAGTCAGACGACATCTCCCAGGATGCACCATGGTCTCCCTCTTGGTGAGGAGAAGCAGTGCACCATGGGAGTCCCATGGCCATACTACAGAAGAAAGCACTGAGATGCTTGTGCGAGATGGGCTAGAGGTACAAAATTACAGATGTGGATCCAGATTCCCCCAAAATTCAGGGGTGGTTAGAGGAAGAAGTATGCTTTCCCCATTATTAGACAGATTTGAATTTGTATCCAAACTTCCCCAATGGTCTGAGATGCTGAGATAAAGAAATTTTGGTTCAGCTCAGGGTAAACATCCAGACTAGCCACAAAGTTCAGGTCCAGACCAGGATCAAAATTGTGTGAAAATGCAGGAGAGTCTGCCACATCAGAATTTTAATGATTTGGACTCACTTTCAATTGTAAGTTCTTTGGAGCAGGGACGGTATTTTTGTTCGGTGTTTGTACAGCTCCTAGCACAATGAGGTCCTGGAACATGTTACTAGGTGCTATGATAATACAAATAACCATTACAGCCATTTTTAAAGCCCCATTTCACTCATTAGCAGTGGAAAAAACTATGCTGTTGTTTCTGCCAACATTTTAGTACTAAACTAGTTTATTTTGAAGCCATTTGAAGTGCAAGTTTCAAAAATGGAGTGTCTTTCTTCTACTGCTCACCTATAAACCACTGAAAATCAGAAAAAGACCAGGGCAACTGCAATTTTAGACAAAAATACAATTAATTTGCCCCTAAGGCACACAGTGGGTAATTTGTCTTCTCAGCAATCAGCAAGTTTTTTTAAAAGCTAATTTAGTGCTGCTGACAGCCCTGAAGACTGAAATCTGCAAACTTCACCCCTCCTCACAGTTCAGCAAATAAATCTTGTGGGTTTGGAAATGGATACTTCTCTACGTCCTGCCATCAGGCTCAATGGTCCCCACCCAGCCTCACCTATCCACTAGTTTTAGGATCATACACATACAATCAATGACCACCCACTAAACTCTACAGATGAAATTATTCCTTTCTTCTGCACTCCTTCTAATTGCCTGTCCATGGGTGCTTGCAAAGCATATATCGCCGGATGAGCATTCGGTACTGCAGTGTCACTGTTATGCCTTTCACTGTAACTATTCTGTGTCCTATCACAACAAGCAGTACGCAATCCACCAGTTTATCTTGCTACATCAATTTCTGCCAATTACTGAAAGCCATTTCCTTCTGGGTGACAGCAAACAAATACCCTTATGTTTTACATTGTCCTGCAGGCATCCTGAAACTTGTATCTGTTCTTGACTATCGTTTTTCAACAATGTATTGCTTTTTCAAAGTAACAGCCGTGTTAGTCTGTATTCGCAAAAAGAAAAGGAGTACTTGTGGCACCTTAGAGACTAACCAATTTATTTGAGCATGAGCTTTCGTGGCTGTAGCTTACGAAAGCTCATGCTCAAATAAATTGGTTAGTCTCTAAGGTGCCACAAGTACTCCTTTTCTTTTTCAAAGTGCAACCACTACTACATTTCCTTTTGGTCAATCGCTACAGAAACTGTAAGTACTGCAGTAGTGTTGCCAACTCTTGCCACTTTATTGTGAGCCTCATGAGACGCGGTGTGTTTCTTGGAGACCCAGCTCCTGGAGTCCTGTGATTATGTGAGACTCTCAGCTTTTAAAAAAAAAAAAAAGGAAATTTCTGGCCCCACAATTATAGAGAAAAGCTTGAAATCATGAATCCTAAAGGCTCTGAAAAACTAGAAGGAGCAAACATTCCCCACACATTTATATTTTTAAGTCAATCTCATGATTTTGGGGCCACACATGATTTTTGAACTCTTTGGGGGTCAGTAATATTTCCTTTATTTATATTTACCTTAACCCAATAAGAAACATTGGAGTCCATCGTGTTCTCTCCTACCTACTGTTCTGAGCAGACACATTTTGTGCACTGGGCTCCTCCACAGTGGCCATATACTGGATGGTGCACCTTACTCCATGTGTATTGCCACTGAAACTAGGGAGCAAGGTCCTACCCAACATGAGGAAGGCTATCACAGCTGGTGCATGGCTCCATGCGCTTAAGGAAAAAATTACTTCCTGCCCTTAGATTCCATTCTCTATTGTGGTACATGAGAAACAGGAGCGGCATGCCCCTCCCACTACCCCTGTAAGCCATGGCTGCTAAGTCCAGGAGGATGTGGAGGCTTTCTTGAAGGACTCTTCCTCCTGGGAAATCCCATGGAAGGTTCCAGCCCACATGGTGTCACTAGGTGATGTAGAGCTGTTCAGGCAATGTGCTGCAAAGTCCAGGCTTGACTGGTCCCCTCCTACAGGTGTTACTACTGAGTCCTCTCTCTCTCTCTCTCTCTCTTTCTCTCAACTAGGAAGTTTGTTTGGGGACAAGGCACTCAGATGTCAGAATAACGGGTGGGTGATAAGAACCTAAATAGACTAGAATATTTTCTAAGCACTTCAATTACATCCTCCTAGTCCATTTCACCAGGACCTTGATGGAACAAGAGTCTTGCAGGGCAGCATGTGTTCATATCCAATCACACTGATCTTTCCTTGAGGCTCTCTTCAATGTCATTCGGAATAAAATCCTGCTGCAGCCTTTGTACAGAAACTTCAAAACCCTCCCCTTTTCCATCAAAGTGTGAGCTCTCTGCTTTTCCATCTACAGCTATTTATAAACTTTCTTTTTACTTTCTTTTTTCTTCTTCTTTTTAAAGAGTCCTCTGCCTTCCCTGCTGCTACACTGATCATTTTGCTCTTTCAAAGGGCTCCCCGTCCGAAGGCCTCCTTCAAAGCAATCCCATCAAACAGGAACCGGACTTCTCACCAGTGACTTTCTTGTTCTGCCTCCTGACATACAGTCAGGGAAACATGCCTTATAAATTAACTACAGTTATTTTAATTGGACCAGAATACCCTCTTGAGAGATATATAAGCAACAAAAATGAACTGCATCAATGGGTCCTCAATTGCAAATTATATCCAATGCCACTTAATTCCGAGGTTCAGGCTGTAACCCAGCTCCAGCTAAGACTTTTGAACTCTATCCCCAGATGATCCCAGATGTTGCAGGGTAGGTAGCCACACAAACTCACCATACTTCACAAAGCTCCACACCTCACAATTTTTTTTTTCTACAGGTGGGGTTGGTGATAGATAAGGTCTTACTTAAACATTTTCATTAATGGTCTGAGAGGAGTAAACCATATATTTATGAAATTCACAGACAATGCTTAAGTGGGAGAGGTTGCAAACAATCAAGGAGGACAGAGAAATAATCCAAAAGGGACTTGTGGAGAGAGAAACCTGCACAAAATGGATATTTGATCAGGGAAATTGCAAGCCAATACCGACGGCTGGGAAACCAATTTGAAAGGCAGATACCCACATCGGAACACAGCGGGTAAGGAGGTACTTGGAAAGGCCTCAGTGTGTTAACAGACAGAAAATTGGGTATGAACTAGCAACACGTTGTGGAATACAAACAAACAAAAATAAGCCAATGCAGTTTTGGGTTGCCTTAACATACAAGCCAGGTATCATAGAAATGTCGGGCTGGAAGAGACTTCAAGAGGTCACCTAGTCCATTCCTCCGATACTGAGTCAGGACCAGGTATAACCAGAGGTGTTGCTCTCTCTCTCTCTGTTAATTTATAGCAAGACTGTGAAAGACACTGCATTCATATCTGGGGATCTTGACAACACAAAGCTGCAGACAAATTGGATAAGAACAGCCGCAAAAATTAAGGAGTTGAACTGGAAGAGGGGGGGATTGGAAGAACTGACTTTGACTAGTTTAGATTACTGATGATTAGTCAGCAATTATATCTGCCTACAAGGTGGATAGATCAAGGATGGAGGGACAAAATATTTAAACCTGGATACCCCAAATGAGGCTCTTGAATCCATATGGAGGCGCCTAAAAGTCTGATTTTTCCAAGTCAGTACATTTGAAGATGTCCTTCATTTCAGTGGGAGCTGTGTTGCTCAGAAGCTCTGCAGAGCAGGCCAGAATTCCTAAATATGGCTTTAGAAGCATAATGTTAAGCATTCGGGTCTGAAAATTTTGGCAGAAAGCATTTATTTAGGGTGGTTTGGGGGGGTGGAACTGGAAATAATGGAATGAAAAGAAGCAAAATTTGGGCTGAGTATCAGGAAATAATGATGGAATGTGTTAAACTGTGGAAGTCTCCCAAGGGAAGTTCTATTGAGACATTTAAAACTAGAATGAACAGAGCACTAGCAAATATATTCCAAGGAACAACCCTTCATTAGTAAAATCCCAGAAGTGAATGCTGTCTGCATTCTTATTCAGTGCTCCATGTGCACTCTCTGAATGGAAAATAATGGAATCTCGTGGGTAAAGGATTGGAGTGGGAGATGGAAGTTCTGACTTCTATTCCCTGCTCTGCCATGCTGGGGATTCAGGAGCACAAATCCCATTTAGGGCTCTGTGCCTCAGTTTCCCCATATGTAAACTGAGGATAATACTTCCCTACTTCACAGGGATGTCCTAAGGCTCAGTTCATTAATGTTTGTATAAGACATTGAGCTCTTTCAGTGAAGGATATTGAGGCAGCAGCCTCCAATGGTTAGAGCAGAGGACTGGGTATGGGAAGATCTGGGTTCTATGCCCAGCTGCCACTGACGTTACTGTCTGACCATGGGCACCCCATTTAACCACTCTGTGCCTCAGTTTCCTTGGGCCAGATTGTGATTCCCTTCTTCAGATTGTGCAGTACCTTATTCCACTGACTGCAGTGAGACTACTCAGGTGTAGGATACTAGCCAGTGTAAGGTTATTGTGATCTGTAATAGGGAGACACAAATTAATTCACCATTCTTTGCACGTATATAGATCCCCTGCTCCAATAATTTAACTTCCCTACTTTAACAAAGTATAGAAGAGGGCCTTCTGTGGCACCTAAAGCAGTGTTTACTAAGTAATTAAATTCACAAAGACATATAGTTGGTTCCAGCTGCTAGGCCATGACCATATACAGACCCAGAGAGTTTGTATTGTGACATAAGAGTGCAGTATTGGAAGGGGCACCCAAGCAGGGAAGAGGCAGTATATGGCCAGCAGCTAAGAGCTAATCCCCACTGCAATGGATATCCCCCTTTCCTTTAGGAGTTCAACTTTAGATCCTTTTATTTCCCCTCCCAAAGTACAGTCAAAATGGCAGCACAAAGTGTTAATAAACTGACAGGAGAAAGTAACGCTCCCCCTCCTGCCTCCTGTCCGCCTGTTAACAGAGGCAGGCCAGCTGTGGTAGACAGGGTGCTTTAGCATGGGCTGGCAAGGGCCTTGGAATGAGCTGGCAGCAACCAAGGGAAAGGAGCGCACAAAGCCAGTATAATTCAGTGCACCTGATGCCTTTCAAAGGGAGAGGCATGCATGGAAAGGCTGACTGGGAAAGAAAAGCCTCAGACCCACATGCAAGGCAGTGCAAAGTGACCACGGAACAGTGATTGAAGGGACACACTCATTATAAAATCCAGGAGCCTGTCTCATGTCAAATAGCACCTTCCTCCTGCTGAAGGCAATAGAGGAAGGATCTTTTTATCATTATCATTGTTTATTATCTGTTAACATGCCAACAGCCTGCTCAGTGCTTCACAAAGCCAAATATGGACCAGGCCCTGCCCAGTTTCCAATCTGAGGACCAGATCTTGCAGTGTTCTCTGAGCAGGCAAACCCCCTGAATCTGCATCGACCTCACTGCAGGATTGGAATGTAAGGGGTGACTCACATGCATAAGGTGTCTGCAAGTCAGGCCTTAGCATGTACAGTGCAAAGTCAATGGGAGGAACTCCCAGTAGCAGTGGCGCTGGGACCCTTTTAATAGCGGGGGTGCTGAAAGCCAGACCCCTTACCCCTGTCTGCACTGCCCTCTCCCGCTCCCAGCTGGGGCTGGGAGCAGTACCGTGTCTCCGGGAGACGGGGACCCGGACAGAGGTAAGGGAACAAAGGCTGGGGGTGGGCATGGGGCCAGGAGCAGAGCCCTGGGCATGGGGCCCGCAGCTGGGACCCCATGTGTGGGACCAGTAGCAGAGCTGGGGTCGGGACCCTGGGAGCAGAGCCCTAGGCGCGGGACCTAGAGTGGGGCCCTGGCTGCAGGGTCCCGGCCCAGAGCCAGTGGCCAGGAAGCAGGGCAAGCAGCCAAGCCCTGTGCATGGGGTCGGGGAGCGGAGCTTCTGGCGCAGGGTCAGCAGCCAGGGAGCGGGGCCAGCGCAGAGCCCCAGGCACAGGGCCAGCAGATGGGCAGCAGGGCTGGCAACTGGGACCCAAGCCCCGGGCTGGGGAGAGAGCAAAACCTGGGGGTGCTGCAGCACCCCCCTTCACCCTAGTTTCCACATAGTACTTGGCCCTAACAGCTTGATGGAGATAGGTGCCTAGGTGCTATTGAAAATCCTACCATAGGTGTCTGGAGAAGATGGGATTTGCTGTAAAGACCAGGGGAAGGGCTGGCTTTGAACATCTCCATTTTTAACAAAGCATCTGTTTTAGGGTCATTTCTTGTGAGCATCATGAAGAAGTGAACCTTGTGCAGGTTTACGCTTCACTACTAGTGCTGTTGATTTTTAGTTTTTGCTTTTCACTCTGTTAGCACAATCCAAGCACTGTCCTATCTGACACTGAATCAGAGAGAGCATGACTCGACTACCTGCAATTACTCTTTGCTCTTTAAACGGCTTCCTAGTGTACCCGCAACGTAAAGTCCTCCCTTTAAAAGATACTTAGATCCACAAGCCAATTTAGAAATGGAGAGGCCCTCAGGAATAAAATAAACCCATCAGTTAGAAACACAGACAGGTGGTAAAATCAGCAACCTGGCCAGCTCCTGCAGGTGCTGTTTCGGATACATCCTATTCAGGCCTCCCAAACAGGAGTGGACTCTTTCCTGAAGATACATTTGTACACACACAATATAGTACACACCTGGGCCCTCATCTTACAAGTAGATCCTGACAGGGGGACCCTTGAGTCCCAGGGAAACCTCAATGAAGTTATCATGTGCGATGTCTTTCATTATTATTAATTATTATTGTTATTTATAACACCAAGTTTGGCTCCCCCTTGTGCTAGGTTCTGTACAACCACATAGCAAGACACAGTCTCTGTTCCAAAGAGTTTACAATCTATATTGGCAAGACAAAATGCAGGAAGGGAAAGAGACGTCCCCAACAGTCACACAACAGGACCCGAACCCAGATCTGGGCCTCAACCCCATGCCTGAACCACTGGACCACACTGTCTTAGATCATAACAGTTTGACTTGCCTGCATGTGCTAAGCTATTTGTGTCATCTATGCCCCTAAGCCTGCTCATGCCCAATGTCATGTTCTGAAACTGCATCTCATTCTTTATAAGTACAGTAATAGCCATCCTGCCTGCTGTTTGTGCTATCTACCTGCAAGGAACTTATCTATATGAATTAAAAAATGCTGCTAAGGGCTAGAAAGGGAGGGGGAAAGAGACCAGAGTTTACATCCATCAAGTAGGTCAGCTAAATGCATTACGCTTTCCAAGAGCTGTCAGTGCTCCAATTGCAAATCTTTCAGAGTTTGTGGTGATACATTTTCCCTGATACTATTAATAAAATATAATAGCAATTCTGAGAATAATGGCCTATTATCTAAAGTCCTAGAATGACAGAGCAATCAAAAGGAGGGTGAGTTATGGTGTTGTGGGGAGCAGTGATGGAGAGTTTGTGGATCTTTCCTCCATGGCACATTTCAAGCAGAGAAGGGCAGGTCGTGAAGATTTAGTTATTCATCAGAAAGAAACCACCACAAACAAGAGCAGCTTGTTTTTAAAGTCCTTTAAATAATAATAAAAAGCCAGTCACTGCACATATGCCAGTTGTTTGCCGAAGATCAAAATAACACTGCAAACTGGCGACTGCCCCGACAAAACGGATAGCTTGCAACAGTGAACCTATCAGCTTCCTTCCGATCCCTGCTCTGCCATGGTGCCTACAAATGCTGTCATATGACAATGGCTAGGCAGCTGATTAGCTGCTATTCTGCACATTGTGTACATTTTAATGTTGCTTGAGCTGGTTGAAATTTTCCTAGTTTTGATATTTTTTTCAGCAAAACTTTTCAGTCAGAAATTTGAATTCAATCCAAAACCTTTTTTTAAAACCTCTGAAAGATGTTGGTAAAAATCAACACTGATATTCTTTCATTTTTTTCAACCACCTTAGAACCCTTTTACATTTATCGACATTTTTGTAGAAATGCTGAAAGTAAAAATAAAATAAAATAAAGTGTCAAGATTTTTTTTTAAACTGGTTTTACAACCAGCCCTATCTGTGACCTCATCCTTCCATCTACACCTTTTCCCCTTTCAGCCATGTCTCCTGTTGCATCTTGTCATTATTAGAGCTGGTTGGGAATTTTTCAACTAAACATTCTTTCATCAGAAAATGCTCTTTTGTCAAAACAACCTTTCTGTGGAAATGTACTACAGTTTCAACTAAACTTCCATTGGGATAGCTTTTCGTTTTCATTCCACATCAGAGCAAAAGTAAATTTCAAAACCTCAACATTTTTTCACAACATGGCATTCTTGTTTTCTAGCCAGCCCTTGTCATTATACTAGACGGTGAGCTTTCTGGGGCATTGTGGGTCTTATTTTTGTATGTATACAGCACCCAGCACAATGCCACCCATCAAGAAACAGGGTGGGTTCACCTGGCTGTCTCTTCCTCATAAGCACACCTCATCCACTAGAGTTTGTCCCCACATCTTGTCACAGGCTTCTGTGCCTTCAACAACTCCAGTGACCAGGGGCTAGCACACTCCTCCCGTCACTCCAGCAGGCTACAGTTCCTCAGGGTCCCTGTCTCCAGTCAGGCTTCCAACCAGTGGTTCTCAACCTATTTACCATTGTGGGCCACATATACTGCCTGTATGGCCCTGAGGATGTCACATGAGCCGCAGCTGTGTGCTGATTGGGCCACAAGTGGCCCACGGGCTGCAGGTTGAGAACCACTGCAGCTCACCCCTGGAGTAGTGGCTCTACTCTGTTCTGCTCCCTCCCTTTCAGCCTTCTTTCAGGCTTGCTTCCCGGAGACCAGACCGCACCACCTCTGGATCTGTCTCCCCACTCCAAATAGGCTCAGCCTTATCTTTATGGAAAACACCCATCTCCCCCCGGCTGGGCTTTATCTGTAATTAGGCCTGGCCCACCCTCCAGGTGCAAGCAGGCAAGTTAATTGGCATCTCACTTTTTCACAGAGTGTGGGGGCGTAAAACAGCCCCATCACACCATCTCTAACACAAATGCCTCTTGTTGCTTAGCATCATGTCTCCTGTCCAACAGCGGTTCATTCTGGTTCACGTTTCCTTTCAGCTCACCCTCAGCTTTGTTTTAAAATAAACAAAAAATGTGAACCAGTCAAAATCAGTTTCAGGTCAAACCCAACCAAGTTACCATTGGGCTCCAAGCTGAAACAATAAACTGACCCAGGTTCACTTGCAAATTAGTCCAGGTTTGTCAAAATGATTCTGATCCTTGGCAAACCACAGCTGAGGTCTGGGTTCTTAATGAACCGCCAAATCAGATAAGATGGTGTTCACAGCTCTCTACCCCAGCCATAAGGAACGATTCCCTTACTGGTCAAAACTCTTTAGGATTCGAAGCCAGGAAATCTGATCTCTATTCTGAGTTCTTCTGCAGATCTTGAGCAAGTCAGTTGGGGCGGGTCCAGTCCTGCAAGCCTTCCAAACATAAAAGAGCTCCCATTGACTTCAGTGTTCAGAGGGTTTGAGAATCAAGCCCTGAAACTTTCTTTGTGTTATCCCAGTCTGTGCAATGGGGGTCTTAATATTTCCCTACCTCAATCAGGCTTATGGTTGTAAAAGACTTTGAGATCCTCAGGTGGAAGCCAATAAAGTACAAAGTTATTATTAGTAACTGTTGCTGCTTTTCTTGAGCCAAGAAAAATTAATACAATAATGAATCTTCCTACCTCTTTCTGCCCATGTTCCCCATAATTTGTTCCACACTCGGGTGCAAATTTATTTAATCAAGAAATATCGTACCTACCTTTTCAGCTGACAGTAATTTTCGGGGGAGGAGAAGTTGTAATGAGTTGACTATAGGCCAATACATGACCAGGTTGGAGATTTTCTGTATTTCTGCTGGTCCCTTAAGCCAAAAGAGGACAAAATTGTCACTTCTTTGGGTGTTTGTGGGTGGACTCTAAAAATGTGGCATTCTCCGAAACACTGGTGGGAAGCTATTTGGAGCAGGGACCGTGTTAGTATTTTGTGAGTGTGCAGTAGAGCTGGTTGCAGATTTTTAATTTTAAAAAGGCTTTTTGTCAAAATGGAAATTTACACACACACACACACACCCCACCCTCCAAAAAATCCATTTTCCTCAAAAACTATTGGGTTTTCATTTAAAAAAATGAAAATGACCATACTGGGTCTGACCAGCAGTCCAGCTGGAACAGCAGCCTGTCTCTGGCAGTGATTAGTACACCACCTGCTTCAGAGGAAGGTGCAAGAAACTCCTTAGTAAATAGTAGGCAGTTATGGAATAACCTGCCCACAGGGAAGTTTCTCCCCTACCCGTCTCTTGGAAGGTGACTTAGGCTCTGAAGCAGGAGGGTTTATATCCATTCCACACTTTTGAGAGAGAACGTGCAGTTTTCTAAATTTCTTTTTCACCAATACTGTGCATGCTGTTTTCAAAAAAGCTGTGGGATTCATTAGGGGCTAGTCAGATTTTCTGGGCGTAGTGCTGATTCCCATCCACAAAACCATGCAGCTGAGGGTTGTAAATATTTTAAAGGGGGAATGAGGTTTCACACTATCTAGGCTATCAAAGAGGTTGAGAGCCAAGATTTCACAAGATGGAGGAGCTCAATCACCAGCTTTGTTTTTAATGTATAAAGATTTCCACTGTATTGGCCTTGTCCATCTGAGCGATCAGCCAGTAGAATGTGTGTTAATTTCTGGTTTCAAACGGAGGGAAGAGCTGGACATAAGAAAGTGTGGTCCATCATACTCTCAGCTTTCTCTCCTCCACCTAAATAAATGCACGGCTGCAAAATTTGAGACAGGCAAAACCTTTTTTTTTTTTTAGAAGCATGAATATTCCTGACAAGCAACTGCCACTTGACACACTCACTTCAAACCTGTTGGTAGCACAAGCTTTGCGAGGAAACGGATTGGCAGGGCTGGGCTCACTGGACTCAGAAAGCTGACTTCAGTTCTGATTTACATGTCATCCTTTTATACTAGGGATTTATAAATATGCCAATAACTGCACACTTCATTTGCATTTCAAAGGCTAGTCATTGTCTGTGCACGTAAGTATGAACCAAGATCCTCAAGGAGACACTCCATGTACGTGCAAAGTATTATTTGAAATAATAACCTTTCGCTCAGCTGGAGCAGAGGGTATGCTTGGAGGCAATAGAAACTGGATGGAAGCAGGAATATTTTGATGATAATACACTCAGGATTTGCTAACACAGGAATGAATTTATGACCTATATTGGAGTCAGTTTGGGCATTTTTAGCAACAAAATGCAACTTATAGATTTGCCTGTTCTCCTTCTCCCCCCCCCCCCGCCCCCCAGCAGTGGGAGTTTTCTCTAGCTTGGTTTCAGCTGTAAGATAGCATTGGTGAGGAAAACACAGGTCACAGTGGTCAGTGCCATCCCTGGGACTGACCAGTTGCAGCAATTGCCCGTAATTCAATAAAGCTTTAAATCAAGTTAACATCCACTAGCCCTGTGATGATTTGCACAATTATTCCCACCATGCATTCGGGGTGTTTTTTGTGCCTCCCAAGGGATACCATCAGTGTTAAGTCACGTAAGCAAATTGGTTGTATAATTATGCATATTTGTGGGATGAAGTCAGTAGCAGCTGATGTGATCTACTGATTATCTCTTCCTTACTTGTTTTATGGCCTATGAGGTTATCTCCTTTCAGCTGTGACTCACTCAGGAGGACTTATTATATTCTGTGCAATGCCAGATCTGCTTTTAACACTTAAATTATTGCTTTCGACTTGTTCTCCTGACAGGATGGGGGGAGGGCATCTTGCTGGGCTCTTTCTCCCTGCCCCAGGAAAAGTAACTAATTGTAATTTATTTCATACTCATGATATGATCTGATTATTTATAAATCATTCATGTAGTAGAGTAGGAAAGGAAATTAATTTCTTATAATGTCTCAGTATCTGATATTTTCTTTATGTTTCTCCATACTCAGCAACAAGCAGCTTTCATTCAGGATGCCCTTTATTTTAAATCAGGGATTTGGCATGCAGCCCATTAGGGTAAGCCCCCTGGCCGGCCATGCTCGTTTGTTTACCTGCGGCTTCCACAGGTTTGGCTGATCATGGATCCCACTAGCCACGGTTCGCCATTCCAGGCCAGTGGGGGCTGCGGGAAGGGAGGCTATCACATCCCTCGGCCCGCGCCGCTTCCCACAGCCCCCATTGGCCTGGAGCAGCGAACCACGGCCAGTGGGAGCTGCGACTGATCAAACATGCGGACATGGCAGGTAACCAAATTGGCCCGGCCCGCCAGGGGGCTTACCCCTGGCGGGCCACATGCCAAAGATTGCCGATCCCTGGGTTACATTGTTAAATACATCATGGCATTCTGCTACATGGACGGCATATAATACAAATCAGACCTCAACATACAGTAAATTTTTGGACATGTCACCTCCAGCATCATTTTGTAGTACATTCGAGGTCATATAGCAAGATACTATATGGAATTAAGTGATATGGGGAGAAATGCGCTGGGGGGACCATGGTTTGGGATTAGCAACAGCAAATCCCAAACTGGGGCTTGAGGGGGATCAGCTGGTCAGATCTGTGTTTCATCCAAGCCATGAAAATTTGAACCTAGGTTAATGCCCTACCTACAGGACCATTTCCCTCTCTCCCCCTCACCCCGCCCCACCCCGCTCCAGCCTGAATCAGTGTGTGAGGAAGAGAAGGAGAAGTTTAAGGAAGAAAATCAAGGAAGAAGGCGGATTTGGGAGGTTGGGGTCCTCGGCCTATTTGCAAGTGCCCCATGACTAGATGACCTCCTGAGGTCTTTTCCAACCCGGATATTCTATGATGCTATGATTCGATGAAGGAGGGATGGGGTGGATTTTTCTCCCCCTCAAGAGAAGCATGAGCCCTGTCACCACAGTGCTGCTCCAAACTACCCCCTGCTGGTAGAAAAGAGAGCCTCTTGGCCTAGCATTGTTCAAGAAACAGAAGGAAAGAAAAAATATTACCGTGAAAGAAACTAAAAAAGGAATGAATAAGGTAGTAACACAAAGATGCAGACAAAACAAGTGCCAGCCGAGTGAGTTAGCTCTTGGGGAGCTAATGAACAACCAGTTGGCGGGTCTCAATCCAGTTTCTAGCGGAGGTGTATCCACGTCACAAAACAGCCACTACAACTAGCATTGTTAATGTCCCGGCCATGGGCAGGGTGGGCAACGGGGCCCCTTCTAGATTAGCACTGAGTCACCTGCGTGTCTTGCAGGCTGTGCTTTTGCTGGTGTGATCTGCAGGCTCTGACCTCAGGCCTATCCATCTGGCACTTTTCACCTGCTCTTAGTTCATGTCACTCAATTCCTGGCAAATGTAGAGAGAAAAAAATGAAATGAAAATAAAATATGAAAAAAATAAAGCAAGAAATCTGTTAAAAGGCCAAATGCCGCTTTAAGAGCTTTACATCACTTCCTGTAAAGCTGAACTTGACCATATTTCTCCATCACAGGAAGCAAAGCAAGAGAGAAATCAATGACTGCAAGGATAAATGCTCCATGAATGAGACACAGGGCAGCTGAATTCACACTAGTGAATGGATAGCAGGATTTGCCCCCTGGGTCACACTACATCAGCTGCAGGAGGAAGTCTGGGCTTACTGACCCCTAGAAGTTTACAATGTGCAATTGATTTGGACATTATTTACAGAGCAAAGAGTTCACTGAGGCAGTCTGGTGTCAAATCTCGCTCCTATTTGCACAGCAGAATGTCAGGTTTAGTTGTGTCCCAGCAATGCACTTATAATACCTTTGCACTTATATAACACCCTCCATCCATAGAGCTCAAGGCCCTTTGCAAACATGGATGAATTAAATCTAGCCTCTTATCCCTCCTGGGAGGTAAACAGATGGGGAAACTGAGGCACAGGATGCTTTAATGACTGGCCAAAGGTTACACAGTAAATCAGCTCTCCTCTAACCTCTGCTTAAGGCAGCCATCACAGATCACAGGCTGTTTATAGGCAAAGACTGGACCTGCCAGTGTTGTTGCTTTTTTTCAGCCCTGGTGAAAGGCGCTGTACTGGCGATCAAGGAGAATGACGTTCGACACTGATGCACAGAACAGATACAGTACTGGCAGTGCAGGCTTCCCCTTGCTGCCTATGGGCAAAGACATCAGAGGCTGAAAAGAGATCTTGGAGACCATGTCCATTCAGTCCTAGGGCTTTCTGCAGAGGCCTCCAATAGGATTTGTTTCCAGATGCCCCAATGATGGAACATCTGCTGGAATGATATGTTTACTCCTTGGATTACTGGAAGAAGCCAAGAAGAGTGTGGCTTTTTTAGGAAGCAGCAGGGTGGGGAAACTTAAACTAAGCACTCGAGGGAGGGCTCTGGAGGTATGAAACTATTGTGAACAAATGCCTGGGTTTCTTCAACAGGTGGGTGGGGTGAGCGGGAAAGGCACCCAAGCCCAGGTCAACACTCTCCAGCTGCACATAAAGGTTGGCCAGAGGCGAACATGAGTTTGCTGTTGACAGCCAAACATCCTTTCTGGGCCGGCCACTGGTGAAACAGCCATGCGTGCCAAGGCTGGAGAGCTCATCTGCTAGAGCGGTGCTCTCCAGAGCATGTTTCCAACAGCCCCATAAAGGCTTAAATGGGGAAAGAGATTTTAGGTTTGCACACAATTCTTTTCCTTTCAATCCCACTCAAAAGTCTCCAGTGTTCATAAGACAGCCTTGCTCTGCTGGCTTTGTCGGCAGAACAAGATCCCAGCACGATCACAGAACAAGATCCCAGCACACAGGAACCTAGGAACATAGGAAACACCTCTACATACTTGCACTACTCATTACAAAGATGGGCTCTAACCAGAATCCTGTATCTGACACACACCCTGCCCCGACCAAGATGGTTAGAAATCTGATACCCTGCCCCGACCAAGGTGGTTAGAAATCTGAATCAGAAATCAAGCCAGACATGAAGGCAACATCAAGAGACATAAGAAATAAGGGGCAGGCAAACTGTTTGAGCAATTACATCAGAAGGTAGTCCAGACAGGGCACAGGAAGATGGAAAATACAGTCCCACGTGGGCCAGGGTGAGAGCCAAATGCCGAGCCAGGTACCCCAGTCGTTTCTACCTGTAACTTTCGGTCACCCGTGCCATGTGTCAGGATGTCATGCCATTACATCAGTGCTTGTTACAGTGTTGTGACATCGGCTAGCAAGGGATACCCAAGAGCAGTGAGTCACACAACAAGGCGCTGAACAAGCTGTCCCCACACTGCTCCCCACCCCTTGCTAGCCCTGGAGAGCAAGGACCTGAACCCTTATTCTGAGGTGTCAGAGGGGAAGAGGAGGTGGGGAAGGTGTCACTCAGGTCCCACCCACCATCCCAAAGTAGCTGGACATTTTTGCTAAAAAACAATTGTTAAATATTTCACTGCCGATTCATTCTAAAGTGTCATCCTGTTGAGATGAAAGGGGAAGTTCAGATCTTGTTTTAGTTTGTCTGTCAGCCAGCACTGGACAACAGCATGGGCATCAGTGATGCACTCAGAATGTTTTCTTTGCAATGATAATGTCTAGCAACTTTACTGCTTAAATTATGTAGCATGGGATGGGGCCATCACAGGAGTCCCTCTCACTCCCATCATGAAGGGCTGAACTCAGATCCCAGAGGAAAGGGACTGAGCTCAGGTCCTGCGATCAATTCTGCTACGTTTCTCCATGCACAAAGAGTTCATCACATACTTTCAATTGAAAAGGGCTTTTTGATTTGAGACTAAAGAAAATAACGAGAAAAAAACAAAGTAAAGTCTCAAAGCAAGAGAGAGAGCACAGTGTGTGCTTCTCTTTTGTAACAGATCACAGCAACCCTGAGAACAAAATGTCTGCTCTCCCTGCAGACAAGTAAAAGTCATGGGTGCTCTCAGATGCTGCATATAGAATACAAAGGGGCAGAGGTTTCATGTTACATATATACCTCAAAATCCACCAATGGCAGCACATAAACTGCAGGTGGGGTTGTTCCCTGTCCTAATATTTCAAGTAACTCTTGCTTTTGAAGCGGTGACCTTAATTTGTGACAGCACAATGCTGCTTTTAACAAGCTGAGTTTACAGGCTCCTTATAGTTCCTGAAATAAAAAACACCACCACGTAGGTATAGACGCGCCACGCTTACACAGATCACACTACCTTTTTTTGCTCCGTTACCTATTTATCTTCATAACACCCCTGTGAGGCAGGGCAGTGCCATTATCCCCACTTTGCAGATGGGAAACCAAAGCCCAAAGAGACTCGGTGACTTCACCAAGGTCACACAGGATGTCCATCTGAGTCTGCAGGGCAGGGAATTGAACCCAAAGTCCTAGATAATAGGGGCCATATAAGTCCTTAAGATAGATAGTAGGATGAAAGCCAAGTCATGGCACCTGCCTTCAGAAAGCCCTGGCCTTTTGTGCCCAGGTGATTTGCAGGTTCTGAGGCAGTGGCAGGGGATGCTGTCCAAATGCATAATTCATCTTCTGCATTGTTCCATGTTGTCTCAGCCAGTAAGCTGGCGAGGTTTACTCAATTTTATGGTTGGCCTCCCTACATAGCAAACCCTCTCCCACCTGACAGCTCAGCTGTGTTTCCTCTGCCCGCTGCAGTTCAATGCATCTATGTTTACTCCATGACCCATGACTGAGACTTGTTTTCCCTGGGCAGGCTCCATCTCAGCCTCTCCCCCAGTGCCCGCCATGTGTCCATTTATTTTTCTAGGTAGTGTCTCTTCGCTGATATTTTCAGCACCCTCTCCATGTGATCAAGGCATTTCACACTTTGGGATGCATGGCAAGGACCATGGAAACATTTCCTGTTGCTGCAGAGAGAGGTGTTACTCCCAGAAACAACAAACCTTGGCCAAAGACTCGCCATGCAGGACAGCAGAAAATTTGCCCAGGTTAAGGACAGTGTTAATTTTCCACACCTACATCTTATCAGTTAATATCCTCCTTATTCTATTCCTGAGTCCCTGTTTTTATTCTGGAGTTGGGTTTCTTGGGAGAGGCACATACGGTAAATGGCTTTGTTATCATAGAATTCATTTGAGATCCAACACAACCCCACAAATGGAAAACAGAAATGGGAAAGAATTTGATCATCCCATGTAAATCTTTGCACACATAGAGCACTCGCTTGTGTTACTGTAATGGGCAGAACACTTCCAGATTCCTGACCAGGCCTTGAATAGCAAAGAATCTAGCCCAGACTCGTTAGTACTAGCCTTGGGTCCATAACCACACCCCAGATCTAAACAGAAAGTCCAAATCAAAACTTCACAGTTGGTTTCTGCCATTACAATGAACCAAACCAGAACTCTGGACCCAAACAATCCCAAATGCTGGGGAATACAAACTTCACAATTGAGGTCCATCTCAATTTGCTGTGGGGCACAGGTACTAGACCTTCAGGGACTGCCAGCTCCCTTCTCTGCTGCTTATCCTTCTTTCATACTTCCCCTGCAAGATGGGAGGATGGGACGGGTGGTCATGGTTCTCCAAAGATAGACACTAGGAGTCACTGGCCCATAAAGCTGGTGCCCTCCATTCTCAAATGGATTCTCTCTCATGCTCTGCAGTGCGGCCCATTACCTGATGCATGACAGACCCGGCCTACTCACACTTCTCAAGGAAGAGTTAGATCCCTTCTGGTTTCTCAAGTCTTAGCACTGTCTCCTCATTAGCTTTGAGATCCTCTGAAGAAAAGCTGCTAGAGAAGTGCAAAGTATTATTACTATAGAACAGCTGAGGGAGAGAGAGATTTAAAAGTCACAGCAAGGGAGAACAAATTGTTAGCTGAGATCAGAAATGTAAGGGGGAGTGTATAGGCTGGAAACACAGAATTGCTGTACTCAGCCAGCCTAGTGAGCCATTTAGTCTGGTATCCAGTCTCCATCAGTGGCCAGTGCGAGATGGCTTTGCTACAAGATGCGTGTAACCTTATCAGAAAAAATGCATTAGGAACAAATACTGCCCAAACATGGAGACGGATTGGTTCACCTAACCTAATTGGTCTTTTGCTTCTCTAACGTTTCTGGTTGGAAGCGGACAGGAAGGCTGTGCGGGATGGCAGGAGATGCAAAGGTTCCGCTCTTACATCAAGCGTGGGGAGACTTTGAGGCGAGACAGAGAAGAGACCAGTGCTAGATGAGTAAATGGAAAGGGCATGGGGAGAGAGAGAGAGAGAGAGAGAAGATCCATGAAACAGGCTGTTTCATAATGACCCCTTGGAGCCTTGAAGTGGAAATCTGTTCCCTTCCTGAAATCTGATTCGGCTCTCCTGCACATTCTGTCCACCATTCAGGTTTGTTTCCTAACATGACTGTAGGGTAGAGCCAGCACATTCTAACTACATGTGGATTTTTTCCTGTTGTTGCAAGAGATCCTGAAGCAAAGCATTTCTGCCCCTTCCCTCTGCCTGCAAAGCAAGGTGCAGCTGGGAGGTAGGGAGGGAAGGGAAGCAGGAGGGGGCCCCAGTGTCTTTGAAGACAGTAGACACCCTCAGGTGTGAGCACGTTATGCAGACATTCTTGTGAATAAAGCACTAAGAGATTTGTTACCTAAGAGGACTCAAGCTTGACGAGTGATGTCTTCATCTAGCTGTTCAAGTGGCGCTTACTTTGCCTACAGGCAGAAGCTGTTTATCAGGGCCAAGAGTGCACACCAGGAACTTGGGTTTTCACGTTTTTTAAGGCATCAAGGAGAGCAGGACAGGGGCTGAAGGCACCAGTGTTTTGCTAGGGAGGAGCGTCCCTTCTGCTGCAATGTCAGTTCTTCTCCCCCCCCCCCTTCTCCACAGGTTTAGTGGAAGGGCCTGGCAGAGAGCATCCTCCTTTTCCTGTCTGTTCACGTGTTCCTCAGTGCGAGACCTGCAGAAACCTGTTCTACCTTGGAATGAGCTCCTGTCACTTTTTGGGCAGCCGGCCCTTTGAAGAGGGCAAGTGTTGCATTGCTGAAAAGCCACAGCTGGAGAGGATGGACAAATTGCAGCATCTGGAGCGATTACACAAAGCAAGAGCATGTGGGGTGTTTTGTGGAGAGGGGAGAGGGTTAGGAGGAGAGGCAGGGAGGAGCGAGGTCAGTTATGAAGCAGACTAGGAGCCAGGATCTCTGGGTTGCACGCCTGACTGAACCACTGGATTACTCTGTGATTGCCGGTAAATTAATAAACGTTTCCATGCCTCTGTTTCCCCATCAGCAAATGGGGATGACAATGATACATCCTGACTTCACAGTACACTGAGTTTCATGGAGAGAAGGTGTGTTTGTACAATCACACTGTCATTTACTGCTGCTTTGCAGGGCCGCCCTCATAACATTATATTGCCGGGAGCTGTTTCCATTACTTGTCTTGGTGCTCTTTGGTGTCTATCACAGTAGACAGTATGGGGAGAACCAGCCCAAGCCAGTACCTAAGCCTCAGAACATGACATTATTTTGAGGTTCAAACAACATTTGCTTCCTGTTTTTTCCCCACCGCATGAAGTTGAGCCCTCGTGAAATGTGCCTGATGGATAGCCCTGCGGAATGGGGCCCCCTTGCTAACTGTAGAACAGGTATAACATGAACAGTGGTGGCACAATGCCCCGCAGGCTACCCCAGTAGCAGGCCTCGGTCCACACTGACTGGGAGGAACCACCTTGTGATTCCATTTAATCACCACACGCAATGTGGTTCTTTTGCGGAGACGGGAAGCAAGAGTGCCCATTTTTGCTACCTGAGGTGCTGATACTTGCCGGCGGGGACTGAGGGCCACTAGCACATTTCACATAGACAACCGCACAGTCATCCGAGGGTAATGGCTTCCCTTCACTACTGACCTGGGCTGGATTTGAGGGAGTGAGCTAGACATGAAGGGAGATTAGAAGTGGCACCTGAGACACCCCACCTCTCCTCTGTGGTTGATTCTGTGTGGATTTACCACATTACTTTGCAGGCAAGGAGCTTTGGAGCTGGCAGAGGAAGTAGGCTGGTGCTTTCAAGTTGAGATAAGAAATGCACAGGGGCATCACTGTAAGAACGCTCTGTTTGTCAGGCTGTGTTCAATCTGAGCTCTTCCGAACAGGAAAATGCCACGTTTGAGTAATCCAAGTTTAGAAATACATTTTGGGCAGCAATTCTGAAGGCCCCGGAGGCTGTTTACCTTTCATTATGTACCTATTGGATAAAGAGACAGGGAAACCCAGGCTTATTCACCTACACCCCACCCCCGCCCTGAGACTGTCAGCATTAAGCTGCAGCATTGCTGGCTTCTGATGTTACTGGTTTGTCAGCTCAACAGCCAGGAGAACAGTAAAATGGAAAATCCTTTGTTCCTTGGCTTGGCCAAAAGTTAGGATGCCAGGGGGGTTATACCCAGTCTATGCTAGGAAGGGGGTTGAAGATGATTCTGAGGAGACAGGCAGTTCTATTCCATTTTCTTCTAAATAGATTTCTGTACTGAGCTCATCAACATAGTATCTGAGCATCTTCCAATAGTGCATTAAGCAATGTGATGACACATCTGTCACTGGTTGTCCATTCTCTCCTGCTGTCCCCCCGGGGAGAAGCATGTGTGGTGAAGCATCCTGTTTTGGTAGGGTTTAAGGGTTTCCCCTCCCACACTTTGCCCAGATTCTGGTTATAAAACAGCACTGCCGACTCAGAGAAGTTTTTGTTTGTGTCTTCCCAGCTGTCCTAACTTCTTGCCCCATGGAAGGGTGGTGCGAAGAAGGGGACTGTAGTGGGGTGCAAACGGGTGGCTCAGAATGAGGAGTGCAGAAGCCTATAGCCCAAGTCAGTGTCTCTCTCCATAGGCACTGTACATGCTGCCGGGTGTTGGAGGAGGGAAGAAGTGGCCTTGTGCTCCATGATATTTCTTTTTTAATATACAAATGTTTCTTTAACAAAAAGGATTACAAGAGCGGCACCAAATAATAAAGTAAAGCCTCAGAAGCGGGAGGGGTCTAGAGACGTGACCACAAGCCAGGCCCATCCCCCACCCCCAGGCTCCCTACTAGGAGGCCAGGACCCCCGCAGAACCCGTCTTGGCTTCTGCCCTCGCCCCATCAGGTGGATGTTGTGCTTCTCCCAGAACTCATTCAGCTCCTGAGCCTTCATCCGCAGCTGCTGATTCAGGGTCTCCTGCTCTTTGTTGTTCCCCAGGGCAGGGAGGCCCTCCTTGGTGGTGCTCTCCTCCAGCACCCCGCCCACCATGCAATACCTCCATGACTAGGCTGTGCTCAAGCAGCTCCAGCTCAGCTCCCTTCAAGGCCAGGCCCTGCTGCTCCTGCCAGAGCTGGTTGAACTTGCCCACCACTGCCCCACCGTCAGGGCTTTGCCAGTGGAAGGAGCCCTTGGGCTGGTATTGCTCTTACTGCCACCCACAATCTTCCCTCCCATTCTGCGCACAACCCACATTCACCAACCCCCTCATGATTTTTTGCCGGCGGCAGAACCCTCTCTCCCCAAATGTTAACACTCTGCCATTTCTTGCCAAGCAAACCCACTAACTGGCGACAACTTCATCCAGGCCTCTCTCCACAACACTCTCTCTCAGTGCCTCTGAGTATCCTTCTCCCATCTGATCGCAGACCGCTGCTAGCTTCACACTACAGCACTGCATAATGGTTTAGAGGCTCAGCATATGGCTCTCATTGCTCCTCCTTTTATTCTTGTCATGCCCAGCAGGCAATGAGGACTGGAATGGGGATAAGGAGGTTAAAACTGAGGAAGGAAGGGTAGTAGCCTGGCCTTAGTTTCCTAGCATAAGGAGACTGGTTGCCTCAGGGGGTGGGTAATGGACTATGGTGCCTTTCATCTCTAGGTCATTGGTTCAAATCTGGTCCAACTCAGTAACAAGAAAGGTATTATTATGTGACATGAACTGCAGGTCTCAAGTCCAATTCCTAGTATATGCATGTCCATATCCCTTTAACTGGCCCCCTCTATGGCAATTTGAGCAGAGAGGCCTAGAACTGAATGGTGATGGAGTTATTCTGTCATCCTTCGAGCTCTGCACAGGTCAGAGTGAGAAAACCTTGCCTCTACGGTGCCCCACTTCAGTTTCCAGGATTGTCAACCTAGCACTGAATTTGTTTGCATAGAAAGATGACCTGTAGCTCAGTTTCAAGTTCACATCACCTTTCAGGCAGAGACCCCAAAAATCTATAATACATGATTCCCCGAGTGAATTAAAACCCATCTCTCTGCTTTAGAGGATGCATGAGTGAAGCATGCGAGACCTCGGCTGGATATACTTGGATGGTAAGATCTTTGAAGTAGGGACTGTCTTTTTGGCTGTGTTTGTCCTGTGCCTAGCAGGAGTGGGTCCTGGTCCATGACTGAGGCTGCTCGGGACTACTGCAATATAAATAATAATACATGCTTTGCTGGCATGGACTGTGCCCGTGCAATGAGGTTTCTAGATCTCAGCGGGATTACGTCATGTTTGTTTCTTTCACAAGCTGCTTTAAAAACAAGAGTTATACAAAAGCGTCAGCGGGTCAACACTTCCATTAATACAAAATTGACCCTTTTAGCTGCCACAACAGAGTGAGAAAGTCGCCTGAGAAAAACAAGAGAATGCACTGCAAGGCAGCTATGTTAGCAAGCACCGGTTCACACCCGTTCAGCTGCAGACAGCACCCGCCGTGCTGTTTGAATAGACTGGGGAAGAACATGTTGTGAACCTTACCTACTCTTGTGGCTAGAAGCTGATAGCATTGGGGTAGACAGGACTCAGTTGAATGCCTGTAAAAGGGATTCTCTACTGAAGCTGCCAGGCACAGATCAGATTCTGTAGCTCTCCCTGACTTTTCATTTCCCAGACTAATTAAGGCTGATCAGCATATTTCTAAAACTGTTCACAAAAAGCATTTTCCCCTTATTTTCCCAACCAGTTCTATTAAACGCATAGCGTCCCCCCAAGCCCTGGACTGGAGTGTGCAGTCATGGAAGGAATTGTTGACTACAGTACAGTAGATAGGTCATTGGGATGGATGTAGCCAGCAAATGGTGTCCCCCCCTTCCATAAGCCATGACCTCATGGGCCATAGGCAGAACTTCTAACCGGTATAATCCATATGTTTAAAATGACAGGAGCTGGTTTCCACTGGAAGATGTGGTTTGCCCCTCACATTTTCTAATCACAACTACTCCCATCTCCCAATTAGAAGCAACACTGCACACTGTCCGACAGGGGCTCATTTGCTAATGCAGCCTGTTGCATATTGACTCCAATTTAAAAATAAAAAATTGCTTTTGTGAGCCCGTTGATTGCAGTTTCAACCAGCAATAATTCTAAGGAAATTGGTCATTACCACTGTTGACGACCATTAGTGCACTGACCTACTTTGACTTTGCTGTCAGCTTTAAATATCAAATTGGTAATTGACTATTCCTAATGACAACCCTCTCTGCTGATCCCTAGGATTCTCCTGGAAAGGAAGCTCTGAACTGGATCATTATCAGAGCTGGTCATTCATCAGTGGTTAAAGTCAAGGCTGCATATTGATGGGTGTGCATGGGATAGCACTGGCTTTGTTGGTATTTTTACCACTGCTGCACCTTTCCATTTCAATAAGCAGCTACAGACAGCGGCATGCAATTGAGAGGGAGAGGTTCTGCAAGATAAACCACCAGCAGCTGTTAAAAGCTGTGATGATCTTAAACTAAAGAAAACAAAAAGCAGAGGGGTGGGATGGCCAGACTGCCAGATCTTAGGCAGTATATCCACACTAGCAAAAAATGTCCAATCCCTTAGTACATTTACAGGGACTTCCCTAAGAGCTCCCATGAGTCGTCCAGCAATGCCAAGTACTGCAAGGAGCAGGGGAGCATTACTTGGAAGGTGCCTTCACATCCCAAGGCACTTCGTGGTCCTAGAAAGATAATTATGAATGACTGGAATGCTGACAAAATGATACAAGGCTTGCCCTGTGCCTTCTTACCAAGGGAAAAGAATGACTCACAGTCGCTAGGGCTTATAGGAGGATCCTCTCTGGGAAACTGGAGGTCATAGGTCAAAGATTAACTCAGCAAAAAGAAAAGGAGTACTTGTGGCACCTTAGAGACTAACCAATTTATTTGAGCATAAGCTTTCGTGAGCTACAGCTCATTTCATCGGGTGAGCTGTAGCTCACGAAAGCTTATGCCCAAATAAATTGGTTAGTCTCTAAGGTGCCACAAGTCCTCCTTTTCTTTTTGCGAATACAGACTAACACGGCTGCTACTCTGAAACCTATCAGCAAAGAGGGAAATTTAGTATTTTTAATCCAAAATAGAAGTGAACTGAACATGGTGATTATAGGGATAAGGACCGCACCAGCCCATCCATCAGCAGGATCAGGGTCTCATCTGTAATCTAGTTCATAGATGGGCACCAAGCTGGGAGTCAGGAGATCTGTGTTCTAGTCTCTACTTTGCCACTGACCTTTTGAGTGACTTTGATCCTTTGCCCCCTCTCTGCCTCAGTTTCCTCCTCTATTGCAAAGACCTTTGGGATGTAGGATTAGGGTGAAAGTTTCCCCTCTGACCTCTCGTTTTAGAGTGCTGCTTTGTCCACAGCTGGTGAAAGGCACAATAGCCAAGTCTTAAGGAAGGGGCTGGGGGGGTAAGAATTTTACTTTTAAGGCAGCGGTTTGGAATAACAAGAATAGAGTCACTGAGGGGAGGGCAAGTACAATACATTGAAATACATTTTGTCAAGTCACACAAATTAAAGCTGCAAAAAAAAAAAAAAAAGGCAGGTTTGATATTTTTTAGTGCAGGCTCAATGGAGTTCCATCTTGCCATCTCCACCAACGACCCAGCTCTCCTTGAGAATCATAAGGTCCCCATTCCTCAGCCTGATATTGACTTCCATGCTGTACAGCCCCAAGCACAATGGGTCCCAATCCTACCTGGGGCCTATATTACCTTATAATAAATCAGTGCTGGGTCCTTTCCACTGTGGATTCCTGGAAGCTCTCCCATACTCCAACACATTCCAGCAGAACCCAAATCTTTCCCGAACCTGCCCCTATTCACAGTGTTCAGCGACCAGCCTGGATGGCAGGGCCTGCCTTTGTGCAGAGCAGGCTATAAAGCAGTGGAAAGGGACTCAGACTTGTACCACACAATATACTCATTCGCTCCGCTCTCCCCCATTTCAGCCAACTTCAAGGAAGGTCCCAGCAAACAGGGAAAGGACTCAACCTTTGCTTTCCCCTCCAGGCCAGATTCACAGGTGGACATTAAATAGCACACACGCCCTTTGAGAGAAGCTGCTACCACCGCCAAGCCACTTGTGTCTCTTTCTGCCTTACGCAGCTTCCCTCCATGCTGGGGAGCTTTCTCCCCCACCCTTTTTGTTCCCTACATTGAAGTCTCTGCTACTCACAATCCTGTTCTTTTTAAACCTTCACTACTACGGCGGCTGCTGCAGCTGCTCTGTGCCAGAGATAAAGGGTTTGCTAAATCCTGGATGCTGAATCAAACACCCCTCCTCCTCCCCCACCCAGCCTGTATAACTCTACCAACCTTTTCCTAAACTCTCTGCTTTGTTTATTTATTTTTCAATCATTCCTCCGTCCTGTAGTAAGGCTCAGCTGGGAACAGCCTCCTCTCCCAGGATCCAACCAGTTTTCACACCAATTAGGCTAACTGGCACCAGGCTGAGCATGTTTGTTCACTTGGACCACAAACACGCAGGTAAGGCAAACCAGGGTCCTGCCCCACCCCCCACCCCTGGAAAAGGGAAGATTTAAAATAACTAAATCCTGCCCCTCTTCCCCCCACCCCAGTGGTGTACTGGCCCAAAGCTGTGGTGTATGTCATGGTCCTAGAAGCTGCAGAGGTTTGGACCCTGAATGTAAAATCTCACTGTGTTTTTTGCTAAGGGCTGTGATAGTAACAGGCATGTTACAGTCTCAAAATGCTTTGTGAGCTTTAATCTTCACTGCACTACTAAAGTATCATTATCCCCATTTCACAGATGGGAAAACTAGTGCGCCCCATGGTGGATGGCCAGATTTCAAAAACACTGAGCACTCCCCGCTCAGGGCCAGTTTCAGAAGGGCACAGCTACCAGTTAGGCACCAAAGCAAACAGCCAGTTTTTCACAAGAGCTCAGGCTAGGAATTGTGCACATTCTGTTGTTTTTGTTAGCCCCTCCCTGCGCCTGTTTGCCTCATGCGCCTGATAGGTAGCGTCCATTTGACAGTAAGCTCTGCAGGGCAGGGATGGTCATTTACCCAGTGCTGGCAGCTCTTCCCCTGCGACCATGAGTCTAAGGATACTTGGTGGGGTTTTTAAACCTTCTGAGCCTAGAGTTATGTTATTAGTTCAGGATCACGCTTGTTTTAAAGTGAAAGCTGAGTTTCTAGTTCTCATAGTTGCAGGAAAAAACTTAAAAGCATGGCCTGAGCGTAACCTAAAAACACCAAAACCAGAAGACAAAATGAACCCAATATATACAAAGAGATGTTTAATCTTGTGATTTTGAAGCTAGTCTCATGATTTTTGACACCAGCAGCCAAGGACTTTTTACGGTTTTTACTATGGACACTCTCAAAATGGTGGCTCTAACATGCCATTTACTGATCATCACACTGTTCACTCTGCCTGTATGGTTTGCACCTTCCCCCTTAGCCTTTTGTCTGTCTTGTCTAAGCAGATTGTGAACTCTTTAGGGCAGGGACTGTCTCTTACTCTGCTTGTACTGAGCAATGGGCCCCATTTGCACAGTACAATGGGCCTTCCTAGGCACTCCCACAATACACATAATAAATAATTCCAGGGGCTACTGCAAAATGAATGTGAAATGATAATGATAAAACCATGGCAAGTAGCTCAAGCTCATGGGGACTCATACTACTGCACACCGCTAAGGATAGCTCTGTGGACATTGCTTTGAGGTTGCAGCTCAGGCTGGAGCTCAGGCTCTGAAGCCCATCCCCTTCCTAGGCTTCAGAGCCCAAGCTCCAGCCTGACTCACAATGTCCACACAGCTATTTTGAGCCCGGTAGCACAAGTCTCTCAAGCCTGAGTCTGTCGAAATGGGCTAGGAGGCTTCCTGCCGCAGTCTGTGAAGATGTGCCCATAGAATCCAGCTGTCAAGTCCTGCTTTCCAAGGGGGCTGTCCAACGAACCCTGAAATTCAGAGTGAAACTTACTTGATGGTGGGTATGTCTTTGTTGTGACCACAGGATGTGATCGCAGCTCGAGAAAACATACCTGAGTTAAGGTCCCGAAGCACCCTAAGGCTGTGCATGCTTCCATGCGGGCTAGCTCCGTGAGCAATGACCCAGGGCTCCAGGCAGGCTTGAACAGCCCACACTGCCTCAGTTTCGCTGTTCCAGGACCTGAGCTAGCTAAGTTAGAGCTAGCTCAGGTATGTCTACTTGAGCTGCAGTCACATCCCTGTGACTGCAGTTTGCATGTCCGAAACCACCAAATTGGAGACAGGGCACTGGACTAAACAGCCCCTGGATCTATCTCCCCCATGGCAGCTCCTTTGTTCCAACCTCCATTTGCAATGACACTCATGTTACAAACTGAGGCACTGCCAAGGCAGCACAGCTGGAAAGCGGTGAGGGGTTTTGGCCTGACATCACTGTGGCTCACGATAGATACTTGTCCTAATCGACCTCCTTGCATTGTTTTTCCCACTGACATTTTACCAACTGCAGAGCTGTGATCGCCTGTTCAACGGCAGATGGCAATCTGCTGATGGGAAGAAAAAAAGTCATGAAAATCATAGAGTGAGGAGGCTGGTTAGCAAGGAAATTGCATGCTATCTACTGCAGGAAAACACATTTTCCCATCTCTCTTCACTAATTCTGATTAGCATGGGCCATCACTACCAGCTTCTGCCACTCAGACATTAGAAGGAAATTATCTTACAGGACATGTTTGCTATTATTAAGTAAGTGTAATAGTAAGTGATGGGTCCAACCAATCTGTCCATTTCAGATCTGGCCTTCCAAAGTTCATATGTGGAGCTGGGGTTTTGGATGAAGTCAATATACGAAAGAAATAATAAAAGAGAATTACTGTATTTTGTAAAACCCTCTTCAATTTTATAAACCAGGCACTGGAGGCTAGTTGGTTTTGAGTGAATGTCTGGTGGTGCTTTGCACAGTGGATCTCAGTCCATGTTCTACAGAACAGGTGTCCATCTCTCAAAAAGCATCATCCAAATTAGCAATACATGCATTCCTCATTGACAGTCACAGCATAGGGGTCAAGAGATGCATGGCCCAGAGTGACAGAACCACCGAAAGTCCCCTAGAGATGGTCTCTTCAGGTCAGCATTGAGGTGTGTTAGCAGGAGAGAGGAACAGAAGATGACACACTCCAAAGTCTCGGGGGGGCCTTTGGATTTTGAGGTCTTGTCTACTCTATGGGTGTGCTACTGTTGTGGGTTGGGTTAAGCCTTATTGTTATGGGTTGGGCATAGCCTCAACCTTACATTCAGGATAAAGGTAAAGAAGCTATTTTATTCAAGTGGCTGAAACAATATCAGTAACACCCCAAAACCACAGGCCCCCACAAAAGCTGAGCAGATGCTGAATCACATGGCTCAAAGGGTTGGTTTCAAATGCAGGGGCTACGGTTTTGAGTGGTGGATCCATCTTGGTCTGTCTGTGTGTGAGACAGAAACACAGATGTAAGACAGACTGAGGTATGTCTACACTAGAAAAAACCTCAGCTGCACACTGTAGCACTATAGTGCAGACACATACCACAGCGACAGAAGGGGTTCTTCCATCACGGTAGTAATTCCATGTCTCTGAGAGGTGGTAACTAGGTCAATGGAAGAATTCTTCCATCGACTTAGCAGTGTCTTCACCGGAGCTTAGGTCATCTTAATTACATTGCACAAGCGTGACATTTTTCACAACCCTGAGTGATGTAGTTAAGCCAACCTAACTTTGTAGTGTAAACCAGGGGTGCTGGAACAATTTTTATAATGGGGGCGCTGATGGTGGAAACCATGGAAACCATGCACTTGGTGATTGTTATTACTACTTCAAGCCAGCACCCCGAGTTCCAGCACCACTGGTGAAGACCAGCCCTGAGACAGAGACAGACACAACCTGGACAAGCACAGAGGAGCCTACAGAGGGGCCTTCTGGCTGGGTCCAATGCCAGCTAAAGAGGTTTGGGGCTGTAAGCAAAGAAACTAACCCGTTTTTGGTTCTTCCTGTACTCAGGGAAACAGGGCTTTGCACATTCTTTGTAAATAAATAAGATTGCACCAAAGAATCTACCAAACCACATCCTCCATTTCTCGTCCTAACTGGAGCAACGCACAACCCCCCAAATGTGGCTAATTGCTTGGGTCGAGAGCGGTAACACCAATGATTTCAGCTCTCGGTGGCCAGCCACTGATATAGCTGCACCCATGCAAATCCCTAGGGCAAAGGAGATAAACTGCCATAAGCTTCAGAGTAGCAGCTGTGTTAGTCTGTATTCGCAAAAAGGAAAGGAGGACTTGTGGCACCTTAGAGACTAACCAATTTATTTGAGCATAAGCTTTCGTGAGCTGCAGCTCACTTCATCGGATGCATTCAGTGGAAAATACAGTGAGGAGATTTATATACACACAGAACAAGAAAAAATGGATGTTATCATACACACTGTAAGGAGAGTGATCACTTAAGATGAGCTATTACCAGCAGGAGAGCGGGGGGGGGGGGACCTTTTGTAGTGATAATCAAGGTGGGCCATTTCCAGCAGTTAACAGGAACGTCTGAGGAGCAGTTGCGGGGGTGGGGAGGGGAGAGAAATAAAAATGGGGAAATAGTTTTACTTTGTGTAATGACCCATCCACTCCCAGTCTCTATTCAAGCCTAAGTTAATTGTATCCAGTTTGCAAATTAATTCCAATTCAGCAGTCTCTTGTTGGTGTCTGTTTGAGTCCGTTGGAGTGCTCACCCACAACTATTTCACATTTGGGGACAATGTATACCTTCAAATCAGCGGCACTGCTATGGGTACCCGCATGGCCCCACAGTATGCCAACATTTTTATGGCTGACGTAGAACAACGCTTCCTCAGCTCTCGTCCCTTAATGCCCCTACTCTACTTGCGCTACATTGATGACATCTTCATCATCTGGACCCATGGAAAAGAAGCCCTTGATGAATTCCATCATGATTTCAACAATTTCCATCCCAACATCAACCTCAGCCTGGACCAGTCCACACAAGAGATCCACTTTCTGGACACTACAGTGCTAATAAACGATGGTCACATAAACACCACCCTATACCGGAAACCTACTGACCGCTATTCCTACCTACATGCCTCCAGCTTTCACCCTGACCACACCACACGATCCATCGTCTACAGCCAAGCTCTGCGATACAACCGCATTTGCTCCAACCCCTCAGACAGAGACAAACACCTACAAGATCTCTATCAAGCATTCTTACAACTACAATACCCACTTGCTCAAGTGAAGAAACAAATTGACAGAGCCAGAAGAGTACCCAGAAGTCACCTACTACAGGACAGGCCCAACAAAGATAATAACAGAACGCCACTAGCCATCACTTTCAGCCCCCAACTAAAACCTTTCCAACGCATCATCAAGGATCTACAACTTATCCTGAAGGACGACCCATCACTCTCACAAATCTTGGGAGACAGGCCAGTCCTTGCTTACAGACAGCCCCCCAACCTGAAGCAAATACTCACCAGCAACCACACACCACACAACAGAACCACTAACCCAGGAACCTATCCTTGCAACAAAGCCCGTTGCCAACTGTGTCCACATATCTATTCAGGGAACACCATCATAGGGCCTAATCACATCAGCCACATCATCAGAGGCTCGTTCACCTCCACATCTACCAATGTGATATATGCCAGCAATGCCCCTCTGCCATGTACATTGGTCAAACTGGACAGTCTCTACGTAAAAGAATAAATGGACACAAATCAGATGTCAAGAATTATAACATTCATAAACCAGTCGGAGAACACTTCAATCTCTCTGGTCACTCGATCTCAGACCTAAAGGTCGCAATATTAAAACAAAAAGACTTCAAAAACAGACTCCAACAAGAGACTGCTGAATTGGAATTAATTTGCAAACTGGATACAATTAACTTAGGCTTGAATAGAGACTGGGAATGGATGGGTCATTACACAAAGTAAAACTATTTCCCCATGTTTATTCCCCCTCCCCCCAACTGCTCCGCCGAAGTTCCTGTTAACTGCTGGAAATGGCCCACCTTGATTATCACTACAAAAGGTTTTCTCCCCACCCCCCCACCCCCACACTCTCCTGCTGGTAATAGCTCATCTTAAGTGATCACTCTCCTTACAGTGTGTATGATAACACTCATGTTCTGTGTGTATATAAATCTCCTCACTGTATTTTCCACTGAATGCATCCGATGAAGTGAGCTGTAGCTCACGAAAGCTTATGCACAAATAAATTGGTTAGTCTCTAAGGTGCCACTAGTCCTCCTTTTCCTTTTGCCATAAGCTGCAATTTGCACTAGTTCATCTTACCCTGTTTTAAGCAGGGGTAAAACCTACCAGTGAAAAATAGCAGCTTTGCCTGTCTACACTAGAGGTTTGCAGCAATGCAGCTACACTGGCAGCTGGGCTGTAATCAGGCCAAATCCTTAGTGTAGACAAAACTGGATTCAGCCCACTATTGTTCAGAGACATTCGGATCCAGCTCCTGGATTGTACTTCAAATATTCCCCCAGATCAGGGGTGTGCAGAACTGGGGCCTCAGCTGAGGTCCATGTGTCCATGTGTAATGAGCACTGACAATGCTGTGCTGTGGGGAGAGATCGTCTGTGTCCCAGGCTGTCAATCTTTCAGCAGCAAAAAAGGTTGCAAAACCAGGTTTTTTAAATAGATGGTTATTTTTGTTTCAAATTCTCTTCCTGGAGATGGATTTCTTTGCCTTCTTGAGCTGTTACAAAGACATCTAAAGTGACAAGAACTTTTGATCTAATTTTAACATTTTCTGAGAATATATATATATATATATATATATATAAAACCAGGGAGAGAGAGAAAAGAGAGGTGGGAATCTGGCAAATTATCTAACACAGGGATCGGCAACCTCTGGCCCTCAGCCCGCCAGGGGAAGCCCCCTGGCGGGCCAGGCCGGTTTGTTTACCTGCTGCGTCCACAGGTTCAGCCGATCGCAGCTCCCACTGGCTGCGGTTCACCGTCCCAGGCCAATGGGGGCTGCGGGAAGTGGTGCGGGCCGAGGGATGTGCTGGACGCCCTTCCTGCAGCCCCCATTGGCCTGGGACGGCAAACCGCGGCCAGTGGGAGCTGCAATCGGCCGAACCTGTGGACGCAGCAGGTAAACAAACCGGCCTGGCCTGCCAGGGCTGGCCGCTGGCCAAAGGTTGCTAATCCCTGATCTAACAGCTCAAGGCCATTCAGAAAGTACTACTTCCCCCAAACTGTTAAAAATGGCTGGCAAGCTTTTGGGGGCTCTCAAAGTAATAAACAGCAGAGAACTTTTCCAGCTACTGATGCAATATATTTGCACTGTAGGCAGGCTCAGGAGCAGACTGGGATAGTGAACCAACCTTTTTAACTCTGGAGGCTGTGCTCCAGCCCAAGAAGAAGAACTATAGTCTTGTCGCCTCACAGGTGCTGACTAGAGGGGGACTTGAGTTGACCATGCAGAACCAGGTACAGAACTAAACTTCCCTGAGGTGTAGGGATATTCTGAGGTAGGCGTTCTGCTTCAGTCTGTTTCAAAGATAGGGTTTATTCCAAAATTATGACTCAATCTGCCTCCATGTTTTGGGGTGTTTGGATCTATGTTTTGAGTTCATGCCCATCTCTTCTTCTGATGACTGTTTGCTTCATGCTTCCTTTGAAACCTTTTTTTGGGTGGTGACCTTCTCATTGTCCTTCTATGTTATGTTTAATATATTTTGTTCTCAGCTCGTATTTAAGAGGAACAACAGTGACGCAATGAAACAGCAGGCTTGCTACATCAATCAGAGAAATAGCTAACACATGCTGCTTGATCTTTCCACTGACTTCCAACTTGCCTCATCATTTACACCTTTACACTGTGTGAAGTGGGTGTAAAATGCTACCACAGTTTTCAGTGATTCCCCAAGAGAGCACACAGGTCAATCTGAACTGTTGTCCACTGCCTTATGGCAATTTATAGTTAACACGGCCCCAAATGATCATAAGTTTGAGTCATTTTGTGTTATAGAAACTACCTACTAGCCCAGCATTGAGCTGGCTGTGTTCAGCCTGGGTCAGATGCTGAAATCCTCATTCGATTCCTGTTGAAGCCAATGGGAGTTTGCTTGATTAAGGACTGAACAGAAGGATTTTAGGACATAAGCACTGGAATAAATTGCCTAGGGAGGTTGTGGAATCTCCATCATTGGAGATTTTTAAGAGCAGGTTAGACAAACACCTGTCAGGGATGGTCTAGATAATACTTAGTCCTGCCATGAGGACTGGGGACTGGACTAGACGACCTCTCGAGGTCCCTTCCAGTCCTATGATTCTATGACCTATTGTGTTTTAAAGCAGCAACAGTTTCCAGGGATTTGTAAATTAACTCCATTTTTTTGAGTCTCTCTCACCTTTTTATGTCTCAGAGGGCTGCCTGTTTCTTCTTAAATACCCTTAAGTATCTCACAGAATGGAACTGGTGCTATAGTGTTTCCATTTCTAGGCACTATTAATATTACTATTATTAATAGTAATAATTAATAATAAATAATGGTGTGGCCTAGTGACCTGAATACTGGATTGGGAGCCAGGAACTCCAGAATTCTAACACCACCCCTGACACTTGTTCCCACTATGATCTTAGGGAAATCAGTTAGCCTTTCTGCTTCAGTTTTCCCATCTGTAAAATGGAGATAATGATTACACCTATCAGCCAGGTGATTACGGCAATCCAGATAATCAAATCCTCAGCACCCTGCAATAATTAAGGTGATTTTGAACAATGGCCAGTCACCATTTTCCTCTACCATGGGGCTGCCCATGTGCACCAGAATCCAACAGACCAGAGATCGGCAACCTTCGGCCCACACCACTTCCCACAGCCCCCATTGGCCTGGGACGGCGAACAGCAGCCAGTGGGAGCTGCAATAGGCCTAACCTGTGGACGCGGCAGGTAAACAAACCGGCCCGGCCCGCCAGTGGCTTTCCCTGGCAGGCCGGGGGCCAAAGGTTGCCGATCCCTGCAATAGACCAAGAGGAGAGCCAGTATTCAATAACCAATTATGAGAAGCAAGTGGAGTATTAACTTCTCCTTATATCAAAATCAGCAACGTCCACTTCTGCACAAGACACCCCACAGCTTAGAAACCAGAGAGAATTTCAGCTAACTGTGGACAAAGCAATTACCCAAACCATATAATTTTTCCTTCCATCATAATTTTTTGATTCTGTCCTCACTAAAAGAACAGCAGTAACTAATTTTCATTTCTATGGCATCCTTCAGCCCGAAAGATCAGGCTGTGTTTTACACAAAGGAATCGCTTCGCCCGCTTCGCCAGAAATGCAGCCATTTCTGGGTAGAACATGTCCAGAGGTATAAACTGAAAAACAAAGTTGGGTCACTGTGTCACAAAAATCCCCCCAAGCAAAGAAAACCCTGCCTGTCACCGCTAAGCAACCATCCAACCATCAAAGGCAGAAAACTGCCCTTTTATTGCATCAATGATGCAGACCCATTCTGTCCTGCTAGCAAGAACTTTCTGTGTTGAAGGAGGTGGTGTTGATCCTCTAGCCACTAGTTTGAATGGTTGCAGCAAAAAAACAATCAACTTTATGTCACTGCAGGCTTTTGAGATGCAGAATAAGGAGCTCTCGAGGGCAAAGCACATTATACAACCTGGAAGGCCCGGCTCCTTTTCATCCCTCCCTACACTTCCCTTCTTGCTTTGCTCCCTCTCTCTCTCTCTCTCTTTCTCCTTTCTTAAGTCCCCTTTGTGAGCTATTCCCCATTCTCTCCAGTAGTGAAAAGGGCAAGTCTCCTCCTCCTGTTTTTTTCCCCGTTCTTTTCCAATATTGTGCTTGCAAAGGCTAGTGAGGCTTTCAAAGAGTTGGGGTCCTGCCATGCTGCTTTGTTGGCTGGCGCTGCATTGTGCTTCCCAAGGCAGTGCAGGTGCAAAGGGGTTTTGTCTGGGTGTTATGTGCACACTAATTAGGAAGAGGGAGGGGAATGGGGACCGCGGCTGCAGCATTCATTAGCATTCAGGTTACACAGGAACCTAAATCAACCAGATTAGCTCAATCTGGGTTTCATTCTGCTCCCATTCAAGACCAAGGAAAAAACTTTGACTTGAATGGTGCAGGATTGAGTCCTATTTGGGAAAAACCTGACTTCCTTGCTACTTTTCTATGCATTTCCTTGGCATTTCTGCCCTGGGAGTTCTACCCTATCCTGGGAGTCATTTATATCCGGGAGTCATTTATATCTTGATTTTAGTACAGTTTTGATATAGTTCCATGTGACATTCTCATAAGCAAACTAGGGAAATGCGGTCTAGATGAAATTACCACAAGGTGAGTGCAAAACTTATTGAAAGACCGAATTCAAAGAGTAGTTATCAATGGTTCATTGTGAAAGTGGGGGGATATATCTAGTGGGGTTAGTCCTGGATCCGGTACTATTCTATATTTTCATTAATGACTTGGATAATGGAGTGGAGACTGTGCTTATCAAATTGACACCAAGTGGGGAGGGTTTGCTAGCATTTTGGAGGACAGGATGTGAATTCAAAATGACTTTGCACTTGTCTTTATTGAAATTCATCTTGTTGATTTCAGCCCAATTCTTTAATTTGTCAAAGTGCTATCCTTAGGAAGGAAAAATCAAAGGCACGACTACAAACCAGGGAATAACTGGCTAGGTGCTAATGCAGCTGCAAAGGATCTGGGGGTTACAGTGGATCACAAATGGAATATGATGTGGTGCAGTTACTATAAAGGCTGATTTCTTTCTGGGATATATGAACAGGAGTGCCATGTGAAAGACATGGGAGGTAATTGTCCAGCTCTGCTCGCACTGAGGAGTCCTCATATTGTGTTCAGTTCTGAGAGCCACACTTTAGGAAAGATGTGGACAAATTGGAGAGGGTCCAGAGGAGAGCAACAAAAATGATCAAAGGTTTAGAAAACCTGACCTATGAGGAAAGGTTAAAAAACTGGACACATTTAGTCTTGAGAAAATAAGACTGATCGCAGACCTGATAACAGTCTTCAGATATGTTTAGGGCAGTTATAAAGAGGAAGGTGATCAGTTGTTCTCCATGTCCACCAAAAGTAGGACAAGAAGTAATGGGTTTAATCTGCAGCAAGGGAGATTTAGGTGAGATATTAGGAAAAATTGTCTGAGGCCTGATCTACACTACAAACTTAGGTTGACGTAAGCCAGCTTGCATCAACTTAGTTGTGTCTACAGTTGCATGTGTCTACACTTACATTTGTCTCTCACCAGTGTACGCTCCCTGTTATGTCGACACCATAACACCACCTCCCTGAGCGATGTTGAGTCGTGGTTGATGTACTGAGGTTGACACAGCAAAAGTGTAGATACTGTATTACCCATGTCAACACAATAGTCCTCCAGCAGCTGTCCCACAATGCATGACACTGACCACTGTGGTCACAATTGTGAACTTCACTGCCCAGGGGTCATGGAGACTAGAACCCCCTGCTCCCGCCAACTTTAAAATCCCATACATTTTTGAAATGCCTTTTTCTAGTTGTCTAGGTTGGCGAGCATACCTAGCAGCTCTCTATTTTTGTGTGAACATGCCAGCTACACACTCTAGATGTGCTCCAGCCTGGACTAGACAGGAGATATTCAATCTCCTGAGGCTGGGGGAGAAGAGTCTCCAGGAAAAGGAGAGGGAGGTGCACCAGGATATAGTGGGGCTTCTCTGGCAGCAAATACAGATGCTGCAGAGTCTTGTGGACCTACAGGTCCAACAATCACAGACTCCCCTCCCTTTGAACCACATGGAGAGCTTCAGCATAACACTTCCCTTTGCCCCCCCTCCAACCTTCCACTTGGCATCAGGGACTGCATCCCTACCGATACCACTCCACCCTGAGGGACATTATTGAGTGCACTGCCAGATTTTAGGATAGCAAAGATACTATACTCAGCAGTAATGCAAAAAACATACAGGTCTAAACCTATAAGACATTAACTTAAGCAGTTAGCATAAGGCAGATAGGCCTATGAGACTTAGATAAGTAAACTGACCAGCAGTGACCCTAAGTCTCAAGAGGTCATCAGATGTTATTTTGTTGTATGTAGTTTTACTGAGATCTTGCATAAAATGCTGAAGGGTAATCACAAGAAATCAGCGGATACCAGTTTTAGGTATTTTGAGACGGAAACATCAGCAGACATACAACCACAAGATTGCCATAGTAACCAGTATTTGCTCATAAGTTTGGGATAATTAATATACTAACCTATGAAATAAGAACACCCCAATATGATTAGGGTGAGGAAGTTAGCTGGGGGAAATAAAGCAAAACACTCCTATGAATATTCATGGTGGCCATCAGCTCCTATAATAGGCCCAGCAACAATGTAGGTGGGAGACCTTGACCATTGGACTTGGAGATCTTTAAAAAAGGTGAAATAATTATGGGGTATAGATGACTTTATGGGATGGAGAAAGCTGCATGCTGGGAAGTTGACCCCTTGCTCCCAGTCACCGCTGCGAGACTCGTTTCTACCCCACTGTATATTGTCAAAACTTCCCGAAAGAAGTGCTCTGGACAGTGGCAACTTGCACACTGGAATACCTACCCATGGTGCACCGCAGCGTGTATTAACACAAGCACTCCTGGTGAGTACGTGCAGCACTGACGCAAGCAGCCGAGTATACACACGCACACACAAGCGATATACTAACTTCTGAGGTATTATACAGAAGTAACTTTCATCGGCAAAAGTTTGTAAGGTAGACATGCCCTAACTATAAGGATAGGTAAACTCTAGAACAGGCTTCTAATGGAGGTTGTAGAATCCCCACCACTGGTAGTTTTTAAGAACAGGTTAGGTAATACTTATCAGGGATGGTCTAGGTATACTTGGTCCTGCCTCCATGCAGGGGGCTGGACTAGATGACCTCTCAAGGGTTCCTTCAAGCCTTCATTTCTGGAGTTGAAATAAAGCGAGACCTGGTATTTCCACCATCCAGGAACGGAAGTAGCAAAAGACCAGGTATCACCCCAAGAATGGCTCCATGAAATGGAAGCACAAAACCAAATAAAAGAAACACCCATTATTGAAATATAAAATACTGCACACAGCATGATTTAGGGTGGGTTCACACACACTGAAATAACTAAACTATTTGTAATTCACAATTGATGTTATTTCAGTGCAAGCCTGTGTGTGAACTCTCTTATTTTGAGATAAAAGTGTACTGTTTTAATTTAGCTAAGTCAGTAAAAAGGATAACAAACGCCAATGGAACAGCATACTCTTAACCCAAAATAAGAATGTCCATGCCCAGAAATTGCACCAAAATAGCAAAAGGTGTGAATTCCAAACAAGTTAGTTAGTTCAGTGCCAATTGGTGCATACAGAAGCTCTAAGGCACTTGGTCAAGGTATAGTTCAAAGCACTGCTTGCCTACACTTGCAGTTAAACCATGTTCAGCCCCCAAAGCCACAATTCATCCACACCCATTGCTGGTACCCATTGTCAGCAATGGATAATTTTTCTAATGTAGACTACACAGAAGTGCCCATAGGATGGTGTAAAGAAATGGGTGGTGGTATTATAAACATTTGGATGTTTGTCAGAATCTGATTCAAATTTGGGTCATTTTCAAGACCAGGAGCTTGTTTTGCATTTGGAACTAATAAAATAATAATAATAATTATTATTATTATTATTACTGTATGTATTATTATACCTCACTATTTGATTGAGATCAAAGCACTTTACAAAGGGAGGTTTCTGTTTCTGATTCCAACCAGATTCTAGGGGCATGCTTGGCTGTCGTTCTTGCCAGTGTAAAATGGATGTAAAATGCTTTTGTTTTGATCTCATAGCATTTGATGTAGATTTTGCACCTGCTTTGTGCTGGTTTAAATGACTACATACATTTAAGTGTGGCAATGCCAAAAAACCCGCACCAAACCCCCAAAAGGAATGGTTCCCAAAAGTTAGTGACACTTTTTTGATTTACAAAAACAGTTCATTATGGGTTGAGTTTGAGATTGAGCAAAGTTGCCGGCTAGCTTTTTAATTGGTCAGAACTGCTTGGGATTTACCTCGCAAACGTAAAGACACATTTTCAGGGATTATTTCCATGGGAATTTTTCACAAAGGGTTTCAGGCAACAAAAAAGTTCCTGACAGCATTTTCTACTGCCGTGTCCCAGAGACATTTAACTCTGTACTTAATTCAAGTTTAATAGGCTACTATTATATTAAATAAATACCAGCTGAACTGATTATTTAAGACATGGTTATAACTGTTTAACAACTATGCAATTGACTGTTATATCTCAATAAATGTATGTTTTCCAACAACCACCCGGCATTTTATTTAACATTCCATAATTGTCTTAATCGGGCCACTCTTTTGCATTTCTAAAAGCATGGCCCCGAGTCTTGTGACAATGGTCTCTCTAGTACTTATAAGGATCACATTGAGCAACTGTTGCCTTACTTGGAATTTATCCTGGCCAAATTCCAAGTTAGCCAATTACATTCTACGTCCTTAAATTTCCCTTGCAGTTTCAGGTGGATGTAGAATTCTTCTTCACATCCTGTCCTAAACTGTAATGTTGCTGTGTGCTGCTAAACAGCTGTGGTGTTCTACCCCAAAGTTGGCTTCATTTCAGGATATAGGAAGTGATTCTGGTCTAAAAAGTTTCTAAAGTGCTTTGGGATCCAATGTATGATATTGTTATTTAATTATTGAAACTAATAACTCCCTGCCTCATGAGGTCTGGGACTCAGAACCTCAGTGGGAGATTGGTGCCTAAATAGCTTTGATGATCTGGACCCAGGAATCCTTCCAATACTTTACTTCTTAAATCCAAGACCAAAATTCTTGCTTTTCTCTTTGCTTGCAGTTTTACTTGAGCTCTTCTGAACGCATGTATTCACTAGCAGATAGCTTTATTGCAGATGTCTTGAAATGATCAGAAGATATAGAAATAAGAGCTCCTTTCTGAAAACTGCATCTATACGCAACTTGTTGTGAATTGTATACCAGGCTGTTCTTAAAAGCACATTTGTTGAGAGTGGACAACTGAATAACAGATACATAGAGTTTCTGCTATACAGAAGTTATTTAACCTCCATAAGCACTTAGCATTTCAAAGGACAGTGTCAAAGTAGAAATTATATATATCAATATTTAATTACTTACCAGTGTTCTCAATGACAGCTTTGATAACTAACACAGAATGGATTTTAAGGGACAACGTTTAAAAGGACCTCTATCCATACAGATGATATACACACAACCATTTACTTACATTAACAAGTGAATCTTCATGCTCAATCAGGCTTCTCAGTATGCAAAGCAGATAGCTGATTATCTAATTAGTTGATTACCTGATTCAGTGACCCTGAAAATTTACAGGCCACTTGAAAACTTGATTTAGAAAAAAAAAAAAAAAAAGGATTTTCACCGTTTAGGCTACCTGTAAACTTTTTAACTTTTCTCAAGCAATGAAATTAATCGGACCAGTTTCTTTTTCTGATTATTGCCAGTTTCACTTTGCTTTTCAGACCCAGAGCTGTTGGAGTCAGTGGGAGGTCTGAATGCTCAACAGGCATTCAGCAAATTGGAAGCACAGTGGAAGGAAGGGTCTATTTTATACCATTGTATGTAGCCCAGGATTCCATTTTTTTCAAAGTCCTGTTCTTATTTCTCAGTCGATAAACCAGTTTGCCTTTGGTGGTGCTTTGAAGTCCATTCATGTACCATAAGGTTCTTCTCTGTGTTCCACTCCTGTGTTATACATGGCATCGCACACACACAAAAGACATTTCTACTTGTGAGAAAGAAGGAGGGTTACTTAAGAGAACCCAGCTTGGATCCAGTGGAGAATTTGCATCCTGTCTAAACTAGTATGTTTGTTATTTGTCCCATTTTCCCCCTGTATTGTAGTTCTGCACAATTCACTAGCATAATAGATATGTATTAATTCACTATTTCCTGCAGTGCACAATCTCTGTTTCCTTGCCACAATTCACACTTACGCCACAATGTAATAATAAAACCTGAGGTACCAATGAAAATGGAAAACAATATCATTCTGATTGGCAATGGGAACTGCTGGAATAGAACACATTTCTGGAAACTCCTCTGTTACTAGGATATTAGACAAGCATTTTGAACACATGATGAAATGAGCACTTGTGAGCCCTCTCAAAAAACTGGCAAATCAGTCTTCCTGGATTCGGAAAATAACAGATCTTGAACTGATGGGTTTACACCCAAAAATGGGTAGAGTGTTGAATCAACCTGGGGTTTTAGATAAAATATTTACAAATAAATTCCCTCAGCTAGACTTTTATAAGGCCAAGTGAAAACACTACGGTCTCCAAAATAGCATGGAATTCAGCATGCTGGACCTAATTCTAATCTTACTTTACACTGATACAACGCTACTGACTATTATTATAATTTGTTCTTTTATTTATCTTAAATTAGTACCCAAAGGCTAGGCTCCGAAGTAGTAACTGCTGATGTAAACCAGTCTAAGTGAGGTCAGGATCAGGCCTTTTGAATGTTTGAATTTTAATTAAAACCTGCAAGATGATTTTTGTTTAAATACCCAATACCCGTTATCTCTCACCACCAGTTCTCAGCATATTTTAGCTAATACGTCATTCATGCACCTGTGTCGTTCTCTACTTCAAATGTGTGTTCCAAAAAGAAGCCATCATGTTATGGCTTACGTTATCGATCATTTGGCTAGCTTCAGTTTCCAGTAGCGTTATTACCACTGGAAATGTCATTTCAAAAGCTGGGAACTCTGACAATGATGCACATTAAACTTTATTAGAGGAGTTGTCATTTTAGGGGCTGTCCTGGTGAGTTGACATGTCATGGATTTCTCCCACCCCAGGTTCTGGACAGAGATTGCTGCAAGATGCACAGATAATTACTGCAGCATTTATTGGAGGCTGATGATGAGAATAAAGGGTTTGATTTAAAGACGCATTAATCAGCACCTTTTTAGCCATGTCAGAGTAGAGATGCATTAGGTGACTTTACCGGTGAGCAAAGGAAATACACTCTTGATCCTGCCATGGGGCAACACTTCCCCCCCATGTGTGGGGAAGGGAGCCCAGACCTTAGGAATTCCCACACAGGATGGTTTCCAAGCATGTAACCAATTAAAAGTAGAATTGGGACACTCACAGGAATTGTCAGATTGGAACAGGCCAATGGTCCATCTAGTGTATGAACCTGTCTCCAACAGTGGTAACTGCTGGATGTGTCAGAGGAAAATGTAAAGCCCTGACCATGTACCTAATTGCACAAATCTATAGCATGGGCTGAGAGAGGATCTCTCCGACATGCCCCAGCTGGTTGTACCTTTCTATAGGACAGACCCTACTATTAGCCCCAAGTCATACCCTAATGAAAAGCATTTTGGGCTGTATAAGTAGGGGCATTGCCAGCAGATCGAGGGACGTGATCGTCCCCCTCTATTCGACATTGGTGAGGCCTCATCTGGAGTACTGTGTTCAGTTTTGGGCCCCACACTACAAGAAGGATGTGGATAAATTGGAGAGAGTCCAGCGAAGGGCAACAAAAATGATTAGGGGACTGGAACACATGAGTTATGAGGAGAGGCTGAGGGAGCTGGGATTGTTTAGCCTGCAGAAGAGAAGAATGAGGGGGGATTTGATAGCTGCTTTCAACTACCTGAAAGGGGGTTCCAAAGAGGATGGCTCTAGACTGTTCTCAATGGTAGCAGATGACAGAACGAGGAGTAATGGTCTCAAGTTGCAGTGGGGGAGGTTTAGATTGGATATTAGGAAAAACTTTTTCACTAAGAGGGTGGTGAAACACTGGAATGCGTTACCTAGGGAGGTGGTAGAATCTCCTTCCTTAGAGGTTTTTAAGGTCAGGCTTGACAAAGCCCTGGCTGGTATGATTTAACTGGGAATTGATCCTGCTTCGAGCAGGGGGTTGGACTAGATGACCTTCTGGGGTCCCTTCCAACCCTGATATTCTATGATTCTATGAAAAGCAGGGCCCAATAAACTAAAAACATGGGACCCCCAAACTACTGACAGCTCTGAACCAGAACATCGGATCCAAACACTCTGAGATCCAGATTGAGATTCAGGTCCAGGTCGATCAGCCCCAATTCTACCAACTTCCCTATTTCTGGAGCAAGGAATCATAAAATGTGGAGCCCCTTTAGAAAACAGGAGAAAGAAGGGGACACTGAATCATCCTGTCTTAATCTGCCACTGGGAAAATAGCATTCTTCAGCCAAACTCTTCAATCAACATTCCTCTGCTAAAATCTCACCCCTCTGCAATTATAGGAGCCTTTCAGTGCAATAAACAGCACTGAGCAGATTGCAGCATCCCCCGGAGCAGTCTAATTTTGGTGCTGCGAGTCCTTTAAAGTTCAGCAAGCATATACTTAACAGAAAGCAACATTTACACAGGTGACTCTGGATTACAAAAGCGGAATGGGGGTTGACGGGAGAATTTTACTTCTCTCTCCTCTTAGGGGAGTCAGTAAGTGTTGAAACAGCTCATTCAGACATCCCAAAGGACCATGGGGTCCTTGCAAGGAGCTGCCTTCATGGAGTAGCACAAAGCAGTAACTGAAACAAGAGACGTGACACGTTCAGTCTCCATGAACCACAATGGCACACAAGACTGACAGATGTACCAGTCATGGCCACACAGTGCCAAAGCCTGAAATCTTTCTTCTGAGAGGGAGGGGACAACTCCCATGGAACCTGACACCAACATGGAAAGGAAACTCAGATGCCTTCATGGCACCATATCCCCATCCCCAGACCAATGGATGGATCTCTGCAGGCCCTGGGGTCCATGTGTGAGGAGGGGTGGGATGTCCCAGAGGCAGCAGTGGGGAATGCTGGAGGTGAGGTCGGAGTAAAGACAAGTTCCCTTCAAAGCCCCATGGGGAATTAGCACTAAAGATAGTACAGCCCCACTTTGTGTTACCTTTCGCTGAGAACTGACCCTATGCTATGGAACCTCTCTTTACTGGGAAGCTGCCAGTACCAGAAACCTCAGAAATTGACTCCAATGAAGCCATGCTGCCAGGGGTCTAGTGGGGCTGCTGGTAACCCCAGAGCCCAGTGCAGGGGGAAGGTAGAAGGCCTTTGCATGTGCACAGATGGTCCTGTCTCTCCAGAAAATTATCGAGAGCAGGACAGATCTTGGGGAGCTGTAAGGTATGGCACCTGCTGCTCCTTCCATGAGAGGCTTGTGGGGATGTAAACCCTGCCCCACTCTGGAAAGAACTCTGGGTTTCTCTACACAGCAGGTTTAGTCCTCACTAACTCAAGTTAGTCCAGTGGGAAAATGCATGCGTACACACAACACAATTCCATAGAGAACACTAACTCTGCATTTATCACGTACTCTGGAGTCCTCTTTCAAAATGTACTATATCTGATGAAAATTGAGTTAGTATGGTCTCTACCACTCCAGGACTCGCAAATTTTCCTGTAGATATGATCTGGCTCTTATTCTTGCTCAATTCTTCCTCAGGCAAAATTCTCAGTGGGCCAAATTCCAGACCCAAACTTCCCAAGAGTTTGGCAGCATTTGGCTTTAGGGACTTCAGGTCTAACATGAAGCAATAAATATTAAAAGCAGCTTTAGTAATGCAATGACATTTCCCCACTAAAACTAGAATCTGAGGAAAATATGTTGAGTGTTCTGTTACCAGAGCAATTACAAGAAGTAATTACATCTTCAGAAAAAGGTCACTCCCGCAAGTCACCTTCTACGTAGAAAAATGCCTCATTATGCTGCAGTGTAAGAGGCGACCTGGGCTGGAAGTCGGGCGCCAACACCGCATTCCCAGTCTTCTGCTACCAGAGAATCTATCGAGAGAACATCAGGAGAAGTTTTATCTACTCACTTGAGCACTGCATGGCCAATTGCAGCAGCAGACATGTGGGCTCCATTCAAACTCTGCCTCTTGTATCATCAACACAATGGCCAGTGATTTCAGAGCTTTTGCTAGTGAAGATGATATCGGAAGCAAAAAAGGGTCAAGTGATTTTAAGATATGGGGCGGAGCTCTCAGTGCCAGCAGCAAGGGACTGTAAAGCCAATATGTGTAAACTAGCAGAACAGTGAATATCCTGCATTGTTTTTTATAAAGTCACTTCCCTGGCTTTATCTACTCCTTGAAGATCTCTGTACCTGCAACATCAGTTACAAGTGGGATTGTGCTATGTAATGGAAAACAGACCCCAAACTACATCAGGCACTGGATAGGATGACCAGAAACTTAAATAACTTGTCTTTGCTGTGAAGGGAATTCCTTGCTATCTCCTCTGCTTTTTGATCTATCTGTCCCCTGAATTCAACAGCTTCTCCAACCATGAATGCTCTGTTTACGTTCTAGGACAGGCAGTTGCTTGATGCAGCACTATTCAAAATCTGCCCCAGCAATGCATGATGCACACAGTGCCAGAGTTTATTGACCTTCAAGGCCTGGGGTAAGGACTCCCCTGCTTTCCTTAGGTTTTAGTCTGATGGAATGGCGATTCACTTTATCCAGCATGTGGGAGGATGTCTGCCCAGAGATGGCAGCAAGTTGCATTATTTGACTTGCATAAACAGATTTGGAATTTATATCAGTGCATCCAGTGTTTTACGGGAGAAATTCAATAAATCTAAAGTAGAAACCTGTATTTGTGGGGGGACTGTGGGCAGGTAGAGTGGCAGATGGTTGCTTATATTACAAGTCAGCATATGCCGAAAACCCAGGCTAGATCTTAAAGATTCCCATGTGCTCCAAAGCAAGATGAGTCTTAGGGAAATGTTGGGACCCACCCAAGCCACGTGCGAGAACCGTAGGCAGTACATGCAATTTAACTGCCCTTGCTAATTAATTTCACACAGTCAGGATATCATCTCTCTCACAGGTTCTTTGGCTAGCAGGTTGCTTTGCCCAAGGACAGACCTGAGATGTCTTTGTAAATGTATGTTTTATTTAATCAAAACCAGATTTAGAGAAGAAATGGAAAATTACAAAAACAAAGATGAAGATGGTTCTCTGACTGTTCTGCAATGGAACCAATCAAGGTGCAGTCTCTGTCCCGGATGAGGCTCTGGCACTATCCGCTCCAAGTCTAACCTTCAGCTCAGCCGTCACCTCACAGCTCACTGAGAAAAAACAGGGTGTCTTCTGTGGTTTCATGTTTTGCATCTGGAAGCCTGTGGACTTATTTTCAGGCTTCAAGGTCCATCGACTGTATGTGCATAACAGGTCATAATAAGCTCCTGGTTCTTTTTTTCCAACTCTCATAGTTGGGGGGTAATCATCTGTTCAAAGTATCCTGGTTTTGCTGTACAGGGCCTTTTCATAAGTCCACTGAGGCCTGGTTACTCTTGTGAGTTGGTGTTTCCTCCTCTTCAGACTGAAGTTTCCCTGTAATATCCTTGTCTATACTGCAAGGAAGTGTTATTTATTCCTTCTCATAACACAAGAACTAGGGGTCACCAAATGAAATAAATAGGCAGCAGGTTTAAAATAAACAAAAGGAAGTATTTTTTCAAACAACGCACAGTCAACCTGTGGAACTCCTTGCCAGAGGATGTTGTGAAGGCCAAGACTTTAACGGGGTTCAAAAAAGAACTAGATAAGTTCATGGAGGATAGGTCCATCAATGGTTATTAGCCAGGATGAACAGGAATGGTGTCCCTCGCCTCTGTTTGCCAGAATCTGGGAATGGGCAACAGGGGATTGATCACTTGATGATTACCAGTTTTGTTAATTCCCTCTGGGGCACCTGGCATTGGCCACTGTCAGAAGACAGGATACTGGGCTAAATGGACCATTGGGCTGACCGAGCTGTTCTTATGTTCTTAATTTCTGATCATTATGCAGCCTCTCTGCCTACTTTTATATTTTCAGTCTCAGTCCGTATAAACTATATGATTACTTTGCCATTTTGTCTGAGTTAGACACTAAAAACAGCAGGTTAAAATCGCTGTATGTTTCTTTACTTTTGCATTTTGTTTATTCTCCTCGTTTACATTGCGAAGTTAAAAAATCACTTGTGTCTCTGTTTAAGCTGGGTCTGGGTTTTGCTTTCACAGAAATTAATGGGTCTCTGTGATTATTAAAGTTATTAACAAACCTTGTGATAAAATAGCTAATCATTGTGACCTTTCTTGGATGGGCCTACTCTTTAACATCTCAATCACATGTCAATTTTCACTGTTCTCAGTATAAATAACCTTTCCCCATAACAGATCATCCATTTCATTAAATGTTCTTATCTAACTGTCAACTGTCCTAGATTATGGCTGGCCTCCATTGCCATAGCATCTTAGTGCCTCTCTTATGTATTTATCTTCACAACACCCTGGGGAGGGTAAATCGATTTCATAGGACGATACAGAAAGTTACGACAATGTCATACACAAAATTCTTTACCCTTATGAAGGTATTCATCAACAGAGTAATCAAATCCCTATTTTAGCAATATTGTCCTGACATCCTAGGAGCCGAAGAAAATGCACATATACCCTGTTTTCTTGGGAACAAAGCAGGAGCAGTGAGGGAAGAATCGACTCTGGCACCTGTATCTTTTAGGCTCTTGACAGCTAATTTGGCCCACCTACCTTATTACGGCGTGGGAGAGAGGTGAAAGCCTGAGGAGTGCTCAGAGCTGAAAGCAGGGTTGAGTGAAAGAAAGAGTTTTTAAAGCCTCAGATAATAAAAGCTGCTGGGACATAAAATGAACTCAGAGGAATGAAGAGTCCCACTCCCAGCCCTGGACTATTTTTTATGTGTGCACTTCGAAGCGCCGCTGAAAGCATATGCACATAAACGTGCACTCATTTGTCATGTGCAAGCAGCCATTTGTGCACACAAGCTGGTCCCGATTGCTTGGTCAAAGTGTATGCAGGCTGGGATTTGTGGGCACGATCGGCCAAACAAATGAACATTTTTTGACTACCGAGCGTTGGGGAAACCGTTGTACTATTCCTTTACTAGCTGGTCATCCCTCTAGCTTTACAGACTTCGGAAGGCTTATATAACAGAACGTGCGGGTACGCCAAAGCTGTGCTTTGTGGAACGGTAAAATTAGTGCTGCAAAGTGTTGGTGTAACAATTTACCAGATCTGCTCAGAACTAAACTACACCAGACCCTCGCTAGAACGCGGGATTTGGGATCCGTGCGCGGTACTGCGTTATAGCGGGGACTGCGTTAAAATGAATTGCAATTAAAGTAATTAAATTTGGGATCCATGGCCGCCGACCGCATTATATGCAAATTCGCGCTATATGGAGGCATGTTCTAGCGAGGGTCTGGTGTATATTTTTTAAAAAAAAAAGCAGGTCATGGAAGTCAGCTTGAGACTGGATGGAAATTTAGCCCTAAATGACTACACTGGTGCCTAGATACTTCGGTGACAGGCACATTAGAAATGGATGGACACATGTAGATAGACACACAAGGTCAGCCCGGCAGAAGAGTGGTATTCAAGTGGTCCTTCCCAGGTCTTTGGTGTAAAGGACATAGGTGGGACCAATAGCACACCCGTCAACCAGGCAGTTTAAAGAGCCTTGGCTCTTCTGGAAATAGGTTGGGAAATAGAGACAATTCTGCGCCCTTCTGTGTTATACATTCTGGGTGTTTCTCTTCCTCTGCACTTCATGAGAAGGAGTGACCAGATTTTTCAATGGCCAGCTAGGCCACCGTCCTGCAACAATGTTGTGGGAGGTGGAGTTTGCAAGCCAGCATCAGTCTGAAAGTGCTAGTCACCCCTCTTGTTAGCCTCCCAGCCTTGCTCTCATTTTCTCTCTCTTCCGCTCTCCCTTCCAGCCCCTTCTTTCCTCACCTCCAGGACCAGTGGGCTACCCATTATGTCATGCTCTAAATTGCCATAATGGCCTTCCTCATTGAGCAACAACTCTAACTGCCCAGGCCCGGCAGAGGGGGGCAGCTTCCCCGGCATGCACCAAGTGTTTATCGTTAGTGCTTAGCACTGAAATGGTTCTGCAGCCTGGCAGGCTAGGCAGTAGCTCAGACAGTGTACTGCATCTCCAGGCAGATTCCCTGCCATGTCCTTCTACTGACTATGGACAGTGCAAACTGCCTGCTATAATAAGCACCTCTGTTCTTGATTTTGGAGCATTGATATCCCCATAACGACTGGGGCAATCCCAGTTCCTCCTCCAAAGGTGACCATTCATTAATGTGCTTGTCCCACCTCGCAAGCAATTAATTGTTAATGAGCTTGTGGCTTTAGCACCTTGCCTGCCTTAAATTAGCTGACAAATGCCCTGCCACTCATTGAAATTCAAATCCATCCCCTTCCCCTAATGAAGCTGAGGCCCAGCCTGCTGCCAGCAGGAGGACTGACACTGTTCATTAAGGAAGAGAGGGCAGGGGGTGGAGGTTGTTTTCATTTCTCCCAGCAGCCTCTGGACAGGCATTTGCCCATGACTGCCACCCTGAAGCATCATAGAATGGGCCACCCATGTACCCGAGAGAACCTGCTTCAATAGAGAAATAAAACTCACTCTGACCGCACACCCCTAGTTGTCACCTACCACCCCACACTGGAACCCACATGGGGTATCATCAAACAACTACAACCCATACTTGACGGGGACCCCATCCTGAAAGAAATCTTTCCTGAACCCCCTTTTCTGGCCTTCAAACAACCCCCTAATCCCTCCAAGCTCATCATCAGACACAAGCTCCCTACAGACCAGGACACGCCAACTCAAAGGGGCACCAGATCCTGCCAGAAAAACAGATCAAAACCTGAAGACGTATCTCCCCTGCTACAATGATCAGCACCCCCCACAACCCCTTTCAAAAATACAGAGCACAATCAATGGCTGAGAGAGTAACTTCTCTCCTTCACTGGCTGAGGCTTTGGGTGCTTTCTGCCATTGCACTATCTGGTAGTCCTGCAAGTTAACTTACTTTATACTAAACAGTAGAGCATCCCTGATATTATGAACTGCACAATGGTGTTACCCATCCTCAAGGCGAGGGCAACTTTGGACGCCCCCAACTCAAGGAGGAGGCTTTGAGAGCTGGATATAACAAGGGATGAGTCATGTTTTGTGCTCTTTTTGTGGGTGAATGAATTTAGTGCTCCTGAAGGCAGGGCATTATCAGTAGAGCATGGAGCTGGGTGAACTTCCCATGCACAGCTCTCTCCTGATCTGCAAACCTTCTGCTACTCCAGTTATGGGACCACACACAGCTCTCCCAGTGCACCTCCAGCCATGCCTGCAACATTCGCTGCTACTCCAGATTTGGCCCTCCCTTGCCTGCTAACTGCCAGACAGAATGTTGGCTTAGTGATGGGACGAGTATCCATAGAAAGCTAAAAGAGGATTCACAAATAACCAATGGGTTGCAACTTACAGAAGGACTCCAGATGCAAAGGATTTTCAGCTTTCCAGTTTGGTTCACATTATAATGGGCTTCACTGGAGTTTGGATTACGAGTGCGGGGTTCAGAATAAGATAAGGCTGATCGCATTTCTATTATTTCAAATCCCTCCCTCCACACAAAACCCTTGGAAACATCTTATCCTTGGTGTCTCCTTTTTTGTTACCTAGAAACCCAGACTTGTTTTTATGAGCAGGAAATATGCAGGAAGGGGCTTTGATCTCATCCTCTTGAAAGGGAAACATTTCTCCCCCACTCCTCACCTTCTATTTTATTATTTCATAACTATTTATGGGCTTTACCTCCCTCCTTTGCAGCCTGGATTTCTGAGCCTCATAAACATCAGAACCTCTCTCACTTCCAGCATTATGATTTTACCCAGAAGTAAATCTGTACAAGAGTCAACAGTATTTGCAGGGCTTTCTGTGAATCAAAAACATTGTATGTGGCTAACACCACTACATGTTGTCCTGAGCCTTCAGAGAAACCTCCTTAAGAGAGGGATTTTGCCTGGGGTGAAAATGGCTGGGGGGGAAGGGGGGGCCAAAATCCATTAGAATTTAATTCCAGGTCATAATTGAATTTAGGACGCTTTGGAGGTTGTTTAGGATTCTCCTCTTCTTTTGTCTAGGACTTCGCTGAGCTTTTCTCACAATGTGTTAGTTGCATATTATAGAGCAAATAGCCCAGCAGTGATCAGCCTGCCTGCATTCTCTCTGTGCAGTAAGCAGGGATTTCTCATTTCATGCATCATTTACGGCTTGTAGTCGAGATTTCACAACCCTCATACGTCGCCCTAACAAAGTCAAGGGGTCTCAGTGTCACCGAGGGAGGCGAGTGTATTAGCCTTTCGCCTTTGGAGGCCTCGGTTCAAATCCTGGCTCCAGTTACCAAGAACAATGAGTCTGATGGTCTCTAATCATCATCCTTATAGCAAACAATTGGCAGCATTCACAAAACAACAGTGCCACTTGACATAACTGGGCCTGGCTGGCAGGCACTGCTCAATGAAAGCCCAGGAATGAATTGCAGGGGGTGATGTGGTTAGGACTGAGATGTATTGGCAAAGCTATGGTCAGGATGGCAATAACTAGAAGCTGTGAAGGTCAGGGTTGAGATGCATCAGTGGAGCTGCGTGTAGGACCATGACTGCAGTAGTGGGTGCTCTAGGTCAAGGTTGGCTTGGGGGTGGGAAGGAATTAGAATATCTCTGGGGGAGTTCAAGACTCATGTACATTGGCAGAGGTTGGGGAGAGAGATGGACTGGAACAGCAGAGGGGGTGTTTTTTACATCGTGTGCACTGGGGCACTAGGAACTGGACTGAGACCACCAGCTCATTTCACACAGGCCATTAAACAGTCATCAGACACTGACTTGAACTGGATTGAAGCCAGTGGCCTACATGCATTTTTCCTGGTGTATGCCCCCCATACTCCACCTTTGCCACCACTGCACCTTCCATGAAAACACATATTCTATTCACCAACTAAGCGTGAGCATTATCGATAGCAGCGTAATATTCCACTTCAAAGGGGACACTGGCAAGGTTGGTAGTTTGGCCTATGCCAATTGGCTAAGTCCTCTGGGAGTGGGAGGTCTGAGCTGGGATCTGCACTGGGATCTGAATAGTGCTTGGATCAAAGCAGTTCAGATAATTGTTTCCTCATCTCTCATCGTCTATATTCTTCATGGTCAGTGGGTCTTTCCTTCTCCTCTCCTCACTTTCTTCTCTAGCCTACATGGATCAGACTGAGATTTAGTTTCTCTCTCTTTCCTTCTGTTTTTTCTGGGGCAGATGATGCAGTGCATAGTACAGAAAAATACAGGTTTAGCAATAGCACAAAATCACAGGGATCATCATTTTTTAGGTAGGAGTTCTGCTCTGTGTGATAGCAGGCAGCTGCAGATTTATTTTGTTAATTACACTAGAGGAAAGCAAGAGAACTGATACTGGAGAAAACCCAGCACCTTAAAATCATCCTCAGAGGTTCTGAATGTTCCAGGTGATAACGCCGAGTTTGGCACAAAGCTCGTTTTTATATTTCTAGAGAGAAAAGTGGTTTTATAGCATTGTGATGGGCTTCCCAAGGACTGTAGGACTGCTGAGCCCTTCAAATGCACCAGCTTGGACTGCCTCTCACATTGTGATGCTGATGTCAAGCTACAAGCCTCTGACAAGCACTGCACTTACACAGACATCCACAGGCAGGGACACACCCAACTGAGTTGCATGAAAAATCTCCCAGCCACTCATGAACCATCAGTAAGGAGGCTGCAGCCAATTCCCCCCAGCTCCCCAGTCTTACACCCCAGAACTGTACTGTCTTGCACTGATCAGAAGCCTAGCCAGTGTAAGTTTGTTACCTAATTCGCTACTGGGTCAATGGAAAGTGGACAAGCACCAGCCTTTGTAACCTGAGCAGATTTCCCAAGCACTTTAGACAAACTCACTGCTAAGAATAAAATATTAAAATAAGTTTGTTAGCTGCAGAAAGATAGATTTTAAGTGATTATAACTGGTAGGCATAAAGGTCAGAAATAGTTACCTTAAGAAAATAAAAATTAAACACGCATTCTAAATCCTAAACTTTTAGAGTAAATAAGATTTGAATCAACTAATGTCTCACCCTAACAGATGACACAAGGAGGTTTACAGTTCCTCAATGCACAGACTGGACTCCTTTTCCAGCCTAGGACCACTCTTCCCCAGTTCAAAGTCTTTTTCCTTCAGACATTCCTCTAGGTGTTAAGATGTGGGGGGGAGAGGCCAAGTGATGATGTCACAGTCTCTCTTTTTATACCTTCCTCCAGCTGCTAGAGAGATCCTTGCTGTGACCTGGGAGTCCATCATTCCCCATTGGTCAAGCAGTCTCCATTGTGTACGTGCCTTTCCGAGTAGTCTCTGGGATAGTGGATTGGGTGTTGATGAGCCATGAACAACCGTCTGGCTGGTAATGGCTACTGAAAAGTTGGTTGTGGGTTTTCCCATCCTCACAACATATTTCAGTAACACATAACTTGTAATGATAGCACATACAATCCAACAGGATGTTAATGTTCAACAGATCAAGACTTTTAAAATGATACCTCACAAGGCACACTTTGTACAAAACGTTTCATAATTATATGATGGTGGTGAATATGGGCGTTCCAAGATGCTATTTTGAGGTACAGAGTGTCACAAGTATTTCTCCCATGTATTTAACTATACCCCAACATGGCAGGCATTTGGTGTATTCTGCACCAAATTTAGTAAATTATAGTAGCCAGTGTTAATTGTTAAAGGCCACAAATCTCCAGTGATTTGGTTTGGTTTGGTTTGAATGAACATGCAAACATTGAGATGCTTCTCCAAACTACACAGCCCTTTTCAGTCTGTAAAACTGGGCTGGAAATCCATGAGAACTATCTCCTTCATTCTCACTCCTGGTCAGTCTGAACATGCTGGGAGAACAGCTGCTCTCAAGGGACTTTGGCATTTTCTATTCTAACTTCAAGGGGGGGAAAAAGTTTCCATTTGAGTTTCATGAAAGGTGTGCATGACAACTCAGATCACAGCAATTATGCCAAGGAGGAAATACGCTACAGGGAATAAACTTTCCTCTGACTCCTAGAAATGGGTTCCTCCAGGTCAAAATTGAGGGACATGAGTGGCATTTGTATGGGGACCTGCCACTGCCCATTCTGTGATTGTCCTATGCCTAAATGGCAAGCTTCAATCTCCCACGCTGCCAATTTGATACTTTCACTGGCACTAACTGCACTTTTTTTCGTCTAAAAAAAGAAAACGAAATAGAAGACACCCTGGCACCTGGTGAGAAACAACTCTCTGTTTAGACTGCAGGATGAAGTCAGAGGTGGGAAAAGATGCCCATGTACACTCTTTAATACTCATCAGCTAGAAACCATAATAGAGTGAAATGACTCATTTCCATCTACAGCTGCCTGCTATAATGAGGAACTCTTCTGCGAGTGCTTCCTTTTCTACTCTTTGTAAAATCTAGCTTGACTGTACCGTGTAACCTATCACTGAAATCAGGCTCTGTACCAGACGACTAGAAGGTAGCTAATGTAACATCAATTTTTAAAAAGGGGTCCAGAGGCAATCCTGGTCAGTGAGTCTAACTTCAGTACGGGGCAAACCGGTAGAAACTATAGAAAAGAACAGAATTATCAGACACATAGATAAACCCAATTTGTTTGGGAAAATTCAAAACTGCTTTTGCGAAGGAAAGGCATGCCTCACCAATCTATTAGCATTCTTTGAGAGTGCCAACAAGCATGTGGATAAGGGTGATGTAGTGTACTTGGATTTTCAGAAAGCCTTTGACACCATTCTTCATCAAAGGCTCTTAAGGAAACTAAGTACTCATGGGATAAGACGGAAGGTCCTCTCGTGGATCATTAACTAGTTGAAAGATGGGAAACAAAGGGTAGGAGCGAGGTGAACAGAAGGGTCCTCCAAGGATCTGTTCTGACACCTCTGCTGTTCAACATGTTCATTAACGATCTGGAAAAGGGAGTGAACAGTGAAGTGACAAAGTCTGCAAACGAGACAACATTATTCAAGATAGTTCGGTCCCAAGCTGACTGTGAAGAGTTACAGAAGGATCTCACAAAACTGGGTGACTGAGCAACAAAATGGCAGCCAAACTTCAGCGCTGATCAGTGCAAAGTAATGCACATTGTAAAAAATAATTTTGATTATACATATACAGTGATGGGGTTTCCATTAGCTGTTACCACCCAAGAAAGAGACCTTGGAGTCACCATGGATAGTACTCTGAAAATTTGTGTTCAATGCACAGCAGTGGTTTAAAAGGCTAATAGTATGTTAGGAACTATTAGGAAACGGTAGAAAAATAAGACAGAAAATAACATGATGCCACTATATAAATCCATGGTGTTTCCACACCTGGAATACTGTGTCCAGTTCTGGTCGCCCTATTTCAAAAAGGATATAGTGGAACTAGAAAAGGTTCAGAAAAGGATGGTTCAGGGTATGTAGTCATTTCCATATGCTAAGAGACTAAACAGAATGGGGCTGTACAGTTTAGAAAAGAGATGACTAAAAGGAGGATACGATAGAAGTCTATAAAGTCATGACTGGTGTGGACAAACTTAATAGAGAAGTATTATTTACCCTTTCCCACAATTAAAAAAAAAAACCCAGGGGGTCACTCGATTAAATTAATAGGCAGCAGTTTAATATAAACAAGAGGAAGTACTTTTTCACACAACACACAACCAACCTGTGGAACTCATTGCCATGGGATGTTGTGATGGTCAAAAGTACAACTGCCTTCAAAAAAGGACTGGATAAGTTAATGGAGGGTAGGTCCATCAATGGCTATTATCCAAGTTGGTCAGGGATGCAACCCCATACTTGGGTGACCCTAAATCCCCAAGTGAAAGACAGGGGTGGATCACCCCATAATTACCCTGTTCTGTGCAATATCCCTGAAGGTCTAGTATGCGCTACTGTCGGAGACAGGTAACTGGGCAAGATGGACCATAGTCTGACCCAGTATGGAAGCTCTTATGTTCTTATGACTTTATCAGAGCAATATAAACCCACCCACCAGGCAAAAATATAGCATATCTAATTTACCTAGCAATCTGTACATATAATCCCGTGATGCTCTGTGAGAGTTCTTAATTAATCCTGCCCAGCTATGGGTTGTCTACCATGAATATGTCATCCTGCATTCCATTTGGAAGTAGTTTCATTAAGGAAACACTGCATTCTAATGTACCTCTCCTCTTCAGAAGACAAATGGAAATCAATGCATTTTTTTTAATTTGCATTTTGAAAACATCTAGTCCACTAACTCAGCTATAATTCTCTCTCTAACACAGAGCAATGCATTATCCAGGGTGTGTTTTGTTGCCATTAGGATATATTAAATACTATCAGTTGTGATGCCTTAGTATCATAGCATTTGGAGACTGGCCGGGAATCCACTCCCACCTGAGCTGTATTATGCTGTGAAATGTTGGAGGCATTTTTAGACACCTTGTGCAAAATTCATGACCATGAAAAGTGGCCTTTCTCTACTCTTCTAGGGATGGAACGCTTGCAAGAAAACAAATCCTGCTTCATGCCAGATCGCTACATCTCAATCAGACCCACTAAGCCCGGCTGATTACCAAGCACTGTGGGCCCCTTCCTTTTAATGACTATAGACTTGCATACGCCTCATGTATTATTTACCAAGGTGTGCTTATTGTTATTGCAATAATTCAAGGCAGTGTGTTACAGGCACAGCTCTCAGTGATTGCGATCAATAGAAGAAAAACCAATCTGCATGGAACAGCAACCCTGGTCGTTAGGGGCGGACAGTCCTCCTTTGGTTAACACTTTCTAGCCTTGAAGCACAAGGAGAAGGAGTTTGTATGTGGGACAGCAGGGCAACCAGTGGCTTCCCCACCATGATCCTGCTGTCTCTGGAGAGAGTGGAAGATAGGGGGTGCCAGCACCAGGCCTTAGCTCCTCTAGCTGAGAGCCTTTGTGTGGCACGCCCCCACACGTGCACCTTGTAAGCAAGTGCAACTTCAGCATGTGTTATGTATCCCCCTGCGTGCCTCATTCACAAATGATATGGCTCTGCTACAGCTCCTGGCTAAGGGACCAACATAGGTCCTTAGGGAACTTTTACTGCAAAAATTTAGGCGCCTACAGGGTTAGGGGCAGCTGAGTGGGGGTTTTGTGAATCTCAGTGGGGGCTAAGTCCCTTTGTGAATGTAGCTCTAAGTGACTTGCCCAAGGTCATATCAGCTGCCTGTGGATGAACAGGGAATCCAGCCTGGGTCTCCCAAATCCCAGGCCAGCACCCAAACCACTGATTTGTCCTGCCTCTCTCTCGTAGCCCTTGCTATTCTCAGTTGACTTCAGTGGCACTATTCACATAAGGAAGAGCTGCAAGGAGCCACAATGGTAGCCAGCCAAAATGTGAGGCCAAAGCAGGGTGGGGAAGAAGTGGCCTGAGCCATGGGTTCCCCCTCCCTTCTATGCGCAATGAAGCAAGGACAGTGTCAGGAGCTGGGGTTAATGAAGGCCCCTGCGTACTCAGTTGTGCTTGAGTCACCAGATCTGATCTGCCCAGGGATGTCCTACAGGGTGAGCCTGCCTCCTGTGCTACATGTTGCCAGGTCATCATTTCATAACTGAAATCCCTCTTTGATTAAACAAAGACGGGGTTTCTTTAGCACAGAGCTTGTTCCTCACAACGCTGCTGATCTCTCTGGGGAAAGGACAACTGAACCCTTTTGCATTACAGCAACGGTGAGGGAGAGACGATACCAAAGTAGTCAAATTATGAAAATTGTTTCCAGAGTAGCCGTGTTCCTGGCCTAATAGCAGGGATTTGGTGACTGCTTTGGGTTAAACGAAATCCAATCCAGCATAATCCCCGAAGGGGCGCTATTTGTTTTTTAAAGATGACCTGAAAAGAAGGGGTGGAGGACCAGGGCTTATGCCCTTTTTTGCTGTTTTCTGACAGAAAAAGAAGGCCTGAAAGATTTTTGTCCAGAAGCCCTGCTTGATTTTTACATTAGGAATTCAGATCTTGTCTATCCTTGTCTAGCCTATATGATGATTGGAGATCTAGTGAAACTATGGCTACGTCTCCACGAGCACTTTGGGCGGTAAAAGAGATCGGCTACGCAGGCTAACTGTGGTGCAGCTGCAAGTGTACAGCTGTTTCACTGTAAGGTCTCTAGCGTGTAGATATGGCCTAAGACATCATAAGGGATTGAAAGCTGAGCAATTAAGAGGGTAAAGAATCTGTAATCAGACTGTTTTTAAACTCTTGGGTTTTATTCACAGTCACTTCATTCCAATGCCAAATGAACACTTTGTTGAAAAGAGACCTTTGTTCAAGTTTCAATTAAAGTAATAATCATCTCTTTGTGACCTTCAAGAAGTCCTCCAGCAAAAGCAGGGAAGACAAGACTTGACAATCCCAACATTTCTAAGGTAAAAAACAAGCAGGATAAAAAAATAGCTAGAAACACCTCACCCAAATATATAAATCCACAGGTACATTGTTCGTTCTTGCATGTTTTCATCCATAGTGATGAAACAAACATTCCACCCAATCATCACCCCACCACCACCAAAACAAACAAACAAACAAACAAACTCTATCACAGGTCACTTTTAAGGCATCTTGCTTCAAATGAGAGAAAATTATAGTTACAGTTCTTTTAAATATTTTCTAACACTATTTGATCAAAACCTCTCTTTTTTCCAGTGATTAACAAACTAAGGATATTCCATGGTTAAAAACTTCTCCTTCTTCCTCATTCCTAGGCAGTATCCCAGTGTAGTATAAGACAGTAAGGACTATTTTGATCAGTACAACATCCTGAGCACCAAATTTTCAGAGATTGGCCCCCATTTGCGCGTGGAAATTTTTGCATGTGCACTTTTTGCACACTCTCAACTGTACACTAACATGGTGGCATTTCCATGCACAAGAAATCCATTTGCACACACAGATAGTGCACCAAAATTGTGTGCACAAGTGATTCGGACAGATTTTGCATTCCTGTCCATCCTGGCTAATACCCATTGATGGACCTATCCTCCATGAACTTCCATTGTGTGAAGAAATACTTCCTTTTGTTCATTTTAAACCTGTTGCCTATTAATTTCATTTGGTGACCCTTAGTTCTTGTGTCATAAGAAGGAGTAAATAACACTTCCATATTTACTTTCTCCACACCCGTCATGATTTTATAGACCTCTATCATATCCCCCCTTGGACATCTCTTTTCCAAGCTGAAAACTTCCAGTCTTATTAATCTCTCCTCATATGGAAGCTGTTCCATACCCCTAATCATTTTTGTTGCCCTGTTCTGAAATTTTTCCAATTCCAATATATCTTTCTTCAAGATGGGGCAATCACATCTGCACACAGTATTCAAGATGTGGGCATACCATGGATTTATATAGAGGCAATATGATATTTTCTGTCTTATTATCTATCCCTTTCCTAATGATTCCCAACATTCTGTTCGCTTTTTTGACTGCCGCTGCACATTGAGTGGATGTTTTCAGAGAACTATCCACAATGACTCATAGATCTCTTTCTTGAGTGGTAACAGCTAATTTAGACCCCATCATTTTATATGTGGAGTTTGGATTATGTTTTCCAATGTGCATTACTTTGCATTTATCAACATTGAATTTCATCTGTCATTTTGTTGCCCAGTCACTCAGTTTTGTGAGATCCCTTTGTAACTCTTCGCAGTCTGCTTTAGACTTAACAATTTTGAATAGTTTTGTATCATCTGCAAATTTTTCTACCTTAGTGTTTACCCCTTTTTCCAGATCATTTATGAATATGTTGAACAGTACTTGTCCCACCCTGGGGGACACCACTATTTACCTCTCTCCATTCTGAAAACTGACAATTTATTCCTGCCCTTTGTTTCCTATCTTTTAACCAGTTACTGATCCAGGAGAGGATCTTCCATCTTATCCCATGACAGCTTACTTTGCTTAAGAGCCTTTGGCAAGGGACCTTGCCAAAGGCTTTCTGAAAATCTAAGTACACTATATCCACTAGATACCCCTTGTGCACATGCTTGTTGACCCCCTCAAAGAATTCTAGTAGATTGGAAATGCATGATTTCCCTTTACAAAAATCATGTTGACTCTTTCCAACAAATCGTGTTCATCTATGTGTCTGATAATTCTGTTCTTTACTATAGTTTCAACCAATTTGCCTGGTATTGAAGTTAGGTTTACCGGCCTGTAATTGCCAAGATCACCTCTGGAGCCTTTTTTAAAAATTGGAGTCACATTAGCTATCCTCCAGTCATCTGGTACAGATGCTGATTTAAATGATAGGTTACATACCACAGTTAGTAGTTCTACAATTTTGCATTTGAATTCCTTCAGAACTCTTGGGTGAATACCATCTGGTCCTGGTGACTTATTAAGGTTTAATTTATCAATTTGTTCCAAAATTTTCTCTAATGACACTTCAATCTGGGACAGTTCCTCAGATTTGTCACCTAAAAAGAATGGTTCAGGTCTGGGAATCTCCCTCACATCCTCAGCCGTGAAGACCGATGCAAAGAATTCATTTAGTTTCTCCGCAATGGCCTTATCTTCCTTGATAGCTCCTTTAGCATCTCGATTGTCCAGTGGCCCCACTGGTTGTTTAGCAGGCTTCCTGCTTCTGATGTACTTAACAAAATTTTTGCTGTTACTTTTTGAGTCTTTGGCTAGCTATTCTTTTTTTGCCTTCCTAATTATACTTTTACACTTCACTTTCCAGAGTTTATGCTCCTTTCTATTTTCCTTAATAGGATTTAACTTCCACTTTTTAAAGGATGCCTTTTTGCCTCTCACTGCTTCTTTTACTTTGTTGTTTAGCCACAAGTGGCACTTTTTTCATCCTCTTACTATGTTTTTTTAATTTGGGGTGTACATTTAAATTGAGCCTCTACTACAGTGTCTTTAAAAGTTTTCATGCAGCTTGCAGGGACTTTTGAGCAAAGTCCTGCTTCTCTGAACACATTACTTGTAAAAAACCAAGATGGCCTCAAAGAAAATACTGGCCTCCATCACCAATTTCTACTCGCACCCAGATGGAACAACCTACAAGCTTTGAGTAGCTGCTTGTGTCAAAAAGGGGTCCAACCATCCTCCCATTATTCCTGAACTCCCCATGGAAAGGCCACATTCACGTCTCTGTTTGTTGCAGGGGTGATTGTTTTAGGGAAGGAAGCTGTGGTTGTTGAGTTCTTGGCCCAGACAAACTGATCCCTGATATATTTAGGCATCAGATAAATCAGTGTATTAGTGTTAGCCTTGGACCTGCAGGAACTGGGCCAAATTCTAGTTGCAGATGTCCTGTCACTGAAGTTAATGGGGTTGCATAGCTATAAATGAGAGAATTTGTCACAATGGATTCAAATTCCTCCCCGATGACTTCCACAGAGTTACATCTGGGATGAATTGGTCCCATTATGACTTAGCTCAGAGTCCCCCACTGATTTCTAATATAAAAACATGCAAAGTACATGCAACCATTAATGCAAAGAGCAAAGTCCAGGCTTCTAGTGCAATCACTTCTGACCTTTGCAGGGTTCAGAGTGGTGCTCTGGGCAGCAAACTTCGTGAGGGTTTTTTGGTTTCTTTGTCTGGTCAACTAATCAAATGCTGATTGATAGTTCAAAGCATGATCAGGGAAGACCAGCTCCATCCTGATCCAGAAGATTCTTCTATCACATGAGCCTGGACCCAAATCTCCTTCCCCACCCTGAGCAGGAAGCCCCCTTGCATCGTAAATTGCCTTTTAACCAGGCAGCAGTTGATCCGGGGACAGGTCTTAGTATCCGCCTCCAGCTGCCTGGTGATCAGGCAGCAGAGAAGGGCGAATGTCAGTGGAGTCTCCCAGCTTAGCCACAAGACCAGGCCTGCCCTTTTCCAGCTGTATCCACTGTGCTCTTGGGGATAGGTCAGGCCCAAGCCGGAGGACCTGACAGGATGGAAACGGAAATTCTAAGCATTCCTCTTCCATAGCACACATGCCAAGTGAAAAGCAACAACAAGCAGCTGGGCTGGAGCTTAATACAAAAATTAATAATAATGATGAGCTCAGCAAGAAGCTACTGAATTGACTCCAAATAGCCCCAGCAGCCCTGGGTTATAAAATTGTCCGGCATACAACACTATTGAGACAGGTGGCATACTGAGGAGAATAGGAATCAAAGGACACAACCTGCAAAGACTGAAATCTGGTTTAGGAAAAAAAACCTGCCCATTCTCTGCAATTTCCTGAGTGTGTGATTTTATTTTCATTTGGCCTTTATGTCTCACCAACCACACACACTAAAATCCTCTTAAGATAATGCAAGTCTGGAATAGATGGACTTTTACTCCTATGTCCTTTTTAAGGTGAGAAAAATTGATGTTTTCTACCACTCGACTGTAGAGAGCGGCAGATGTCTAAGCAGCTTTTAGAAGGTGTGCAGGAGGCAGGTGACCTACTTCTCATATACATTTCAGTTGTAATGGAAAGGAAAACTGATCAACAGGAAAACTCAATGTAAATGTCATAGAGTCCTGATTATTAACTGTTGGATTCAGATGGGATGGGATATTCATGTGGTTATTAATTATCCAATGACAATTTTCACAAGAGCAGAGGGGTGTTGGTCATGGTGTCCTGGCCAAATTCCAAGTTGAGTGATCACTTTCTCTCCCTAACATTCACCTCTATGTATCTGTGTATTTTAGGATTTCATTCTGCTGCTCATCTCGCCCCTTTACCCTGTAGTTTCTGTTCCTTCTGTTGTGTTGTGTTTTTTTGTGCGCAGCTGTTCCAATCCAGTCAGGCAGCTGTCCTTTGATGGTGGACAAAGTGGTTTTTTTCCTCACATAGTTGGTAACGTTTGTAAAGCACACAGAGATCCGCTGGAATGAGAAGTGTGGTGTCCAGTGATCACTCAGTGCTTAAGGTGCTTACCAGACATCTGTTTTAGGCCAGGTCTACACTCAAAAGTTAGGTTGCTCCAGTTACATCGGTCAGGTCACAGCTTGGGTGGAAAACCCAGGTGCTGCAGGAAGCACTGTTTGGGCCCTCTTTCCACTGAGTCCGTACTGAGTCAATGCCCATGTCTGATGGCAGGGGGCGCTGTACTGTGGAAAGTGCCCAGTACCCTTTTTCCTTTGTGGTATTTGAATATCACGTGGCACTTTCCCAAGAGGAGGAGCATTAAACCTAGCCCCAAATGCTGCCATGCTCTAATTCTGTTGTTTCAAGTGGATACGGTATTGTACTTCACTGCCTGCCTTAAACAATTGTGCAGTATTGCTGTTCAGGTTACCGTGAGCACATCACACCTGTCCTCTGCTCTCTACACTAGCTTCCCAGGGAATACTGAGTCAAGTTCAAGGTTTCTGTTCTTATCGTCAAGGTGCTCCATGGCCTTGGCCCAGGAGATCTGAACTCTACCTGAAGCTCTAGGATGAAGACCATGGTCAACAACTCTGCTCCTTGGGCACAACGGAGCTCTCTACAATAAGGGTAAAGCTCATCCGAGAGGGAGACACAGCTTTCTCAGCGGCTGGTCTGAGACTATGGAATGAACTCCTCCCAGGAACTGAGGATCACAAACCTCCCCAAACCTCCAAGCACAATGTGCATTTCTTTGACCATGCCTTCTCTAACATACATACATAGCAACATGTATTACAAAACCACCCCCCCACACACACACACGCACAAAGCCTACCAAAACAATACCTGCCCCTGCACACACGTCTCCTCCTGGGGAGGGGATGAGAAAACAAACTCCACATGACAGATGTTAGTCCTGCCACTTAATGCCTGACTGGAGGGTGCTCAGATACTACGGTGATGAGAGCACTATAAAAACCTACGTAGAATAGAGAGAGAGAATTACTGGTGGTGAGCAGCTGCCACATTCCACCCCAGCAATGGCTGCATGTCAGTGGTAGGTGAAGTGACCCCTGTATATAGTTTGTAAAGCATTTTGGAATGAAAGACCCTATATAGATGTACATCCTAATAATTACTAATTGATTATAAGAAAACAGACGGGGGGTCATGACTAAGTCTCCCACTTACTGCTCTGCACTGGGCTATTTATACAACCCGGGTTGGAAAGAGAACTCAGCACTGACAACTTTGGCTTCCTATTGTGGATTTGAGCTTGATCAGTTTTTTTTAATAATGTGTATTAAATATCATGCAATATTAATGTCAGCATTAAAGAATCATTTTGCCTTTATAAAAAACAGCACATGAGCAGAAAGTGTCCAGAAAAGCAAAAAAGCAAAACCCCCTCTAACAAACAGAACAATTAATTATTTAGATCATATAACCACAATCGAGATAAAAGGCGACATTTATAGCATGATGAAGTGAGATTCCTGAAGCAGGAGTTTCGATCCAGGGGCCTTATTGCAGGTGGCAGAAGGAGCAGCAGCAGCATTAGCCTAGTCCGTGTATGGGCTTGCTCTCATTTTTGTCTTTTGACCCCACCAGGCACCCATGCTTTGTTTACTAGAGGTTAGGTCGCCCATCTCTTGTTTCCGTTAACCCTCCAAGGAGGTGAGAACGGGCTTGCTGTGCGGGGTGTTTGGTGCCATCAGGCCAGGATAGAAAGGCAGGTAGCTGAGCTTAGTCAGTGGCAGGGGGGGAATGCGCAGACAGAAGCTTGATGTGTGGCTGCTGTTTTCTAAGCACCGCTTTGCTACTCAAGGTGACACGGAAGAGTAAACACGTTTGGCTTTTCCTTATTGCCCCATGCAAAGCAGAGAGGTAGATAAAGGCAGTGTGTGCAACTGGCACCGGGGGGAGATGAAAACTAAAGGAGCTGCCTGCCCTGGGCCAAATCCCCTGCTGATGTAACTCCATGGACTTCAGTGGAACTGCACCAACAGAGAATTTGACCCCTTGTGTGCTGCATAAGCTCTGTCCGTCCAAGCAGGAAGCAAAGCAAATCCATTTTGATGTGACCGTTCCCCTCACGCCAGTTTAGAGGATCCACACTACACCCAGCCTGTTGGCTAAGCTTCTTGGTGGAGCAGCAGTGTGCTACAGCCCACTGGAGACTCACCCACTCTCCCTCCATAAAGGGATTGAGATGGGCTTGTGCAATGTGTGGTTGTCAACAACACCACACACAAATGTGGTTTGAACATGGGACAGTGGAGCCTAAATTGGGCTATTTTTGGCCCTTCTATTCCCAGTTGGCACCCAGGCATTCAGCAGCAGCAGCAGAATTATGGGGTGGGAGTGCAAAGATAACATACATGTTTTTCACAGCACAGAAGAAGTTTGATTCTGGTTCTGTTTTGAAGGAAGGTTTGGGTGGATGCGTAAGGTTTACTTTATCCACCATTTCCAGATCTAAGGAGACCACAAGTTTCTCTCCCTGCTTCACGCCACCCCTCCCTATAGCCCAGGGATTGGCAACCTTTGGCCCGCAGCCTGCCAGGGTGTTTACCTTCAGCATCTGCAGGTTCAGCCGATCGCAGCTCCCACTGGCCGCAGTTCACCACTCCAGGCCAATGGAGGCTGCGGGAAGCGGTGACCAGCACATCCCTCGGCCTGCACCGCTTCCCGCAGCCCCCATTGGCCAGGGACGGCAAACCGTGGCCAGTGAGAGCTGTGATCGGCCAAACCTGCGGACACAGCAGGTAAACAAACCAGCCTGGCCCGCCAGGGAGCTTACCCTGGCGGGCCGCGGGCCAAAGGTTGCCGATCCCTGTCTTATTCTGTGGCTTCCACTGCAGCAGTCTTATATCTGAGAAGCCTCTTCAGAAAATCGGGTGGATGCTCCACATTCCAGGGATGTGTTTAGTCACTGTATGTAAATTACACTTCTGAAATTCCCAGATTGAGTTTTTCCTTGTAAATGAATAAAATATTTTAAAAAATCCATCTCCAAAATGAGACTGACTGGAGAGCATAAATACCTCTTGACTATGAAGGCTGCATGGGTTACATCTGAGTCCTTTCTATAAAGTATAGAGAAAGTGTCCTTACTAGAGACAGACTGTAAGTCACAGCAGCCATCAACTACTATTAGTCTAGGAGGGGTTCAGGCCCAGCTGATCAGAGGGCCCTAACCATGCCTGTTCTATGCAAAAATACCACATGGCTACACTGTGGACACTGCACCATTAAAATCAGAAATAGTCCAATGCTGTAAAAATGAAGGTTCCAGCAGCAACCTTAACTCAGCTGCATTGCGTGTCCTGTATGTCACAGAGTTGAGAGTTTGTGGCCAGAATACCTCTACAATGAGCCCAATGACTTTATTTAGACTAGAGTATTTCATCCTCAGGAGATTAACCTGTTGTGTGCCTCAGGCAGACAATGCAAGAGACTGAGGGGCTGCCAATGCTCGAGGCCCCTGCAATGACTGGGTATTGATTCAGTGGGATGTGCCCAGATGATCCCAGCAGGAGAACCACCTCCCATCCTACAGAGGAAGGCAAAAAAATCCTCAAGGTCTCAGCCAGTCTGCCCTTCCCAACCTCAAATCTGGCAATCAGTGTGACCCTGGGCACATGAGCAAGACACACTAGCCAGGCATCTGTACCACCTCAGGGCACTGGTCCACCCTCTCCAGTGCCCGGTCTCCAGATTTACTGTAGACACCAGAGTTGTCAGACTTCTTCATAGTGTGAAAGACATCTTAGCAGCTCATCCCCTGGACACCTTTGCTGCCATTCACCATCGTACGAACCACCTCCCCTCCCACAGGTAAGCTCAGAATATCCCTGTGGCTACCACAGTAATTGCACAGAAAAGTGACAAGAGGTATTTTATGTAATATTTGAGCCCCAGCCAAGGACCAGTACCTCATTGTGTTAGGTGCTGTACAAACATACAAGCACACAAAAAGCCCCAAGGAGCTTATCATCTAAGTACATTCATCCCAGATCTCACATGCTTTACTCATGCATTTTCAAGAGCAAGAACAGCGAGGGGCTTTATCTCTTTGTAGATTTTTGGGTATGCGGTTAAGGTAGTTTGTGCTGTCTTTTAATGCAGTTTTGCATGTGGAAACAAAGAGAACCCGCACCATGTGAACTCCTTCCACTTTTGCCAAACAGCCCCTTGTTGCTCTGCAGACCACACTTTGCGAAACTCTGTTCTACTTTTTACAAGAGAAACAGCAACATTTAGCACAGCGATAGGTGCCTTAGCATTACCTACAACAGGCAGAGAGACCAAGTAGAATCCCTCCCTGGTGCAACTCCAGTTGAAGTCAACAAGTGCTGAAGCCTGGCTGGGCCAAGGACAGATTTCATAGATCAGAGAATCATAGATTATCAGGATTGGAAGGGACCTCAGGAGGTCATCTAGTCCAACCCCCTGCTCAAAGCAGGACCAATCCCCAATATTTGCCCCAGATCCCAAATGGCCCCCTCAAGGATTGAACTCACAAAGCTGGGTTTAGTAGGCCAATGCTCAAACCACTGAGCTATCTCTCCCCCGCACCCAATGCCCCATAGTCTTGATCCATGCAGAAATTAACAGATTTGTTGATTCACCCCAGCTGAGCAAAGGGCTAACTTACTGAGTATCTCCTCTTCACATTCCCCTCCCCAAACACATTACACTATATCTCACTGGTTTTTACTGTGAGTTATTGGACACAGTTAAAGCCGAACTGAGAAACGCAAGTTCCCTGTGGCTGGGTTGGTCGTTAGCGGTTTCCTGCCTTGATGTTTGCACTTGGATTTGATTGGGTCCCTTCCATGGTCTTTGCCGGAGATCTGGACCTCAGCAGGTGGCGAGCTAAGCACCAGGCAAGGCAACAGCCCCCACTTCTGCCTTCCAAGTGCCAGAGCTGCTGATGAATATCCACTTAATTGGAATTAGGTATTCTCCAGACAAGCCTTCTGACTGGAGAAATTAGCTAGTTTATTCCAATAAAGATGCTAATAGTGGGGCTTTGTGAAGGGCGAGAAATTCCCATTGTCATTCAGAAGCAATTTGTAGCGGATCTGAAGCCTTTGAAAAGGTGCTGTGCTGGTGGCTGGGGTTGTATAATACCCAGCCCCGGTTGTCACAGCTGAACATTCTTCACCTCCACATGCGTCAGCCCTGTCCAGTGTATTCTAAGGGTGAGAAAGCGCTGGAGTGAAGCGATGAGACACTCTGCTACGCGGGCACAGAAGGAAGATCATCTCTCAAGGGCTGGGGGAGGGGCTCATCAGCCATTCACAACTCGTTCCTTCAGGCTGGGCCTCTGGGAGCCGGGAAGCGGAGGGTCTCAGGGCTGCCCAACTCCCCTCCAAGTCCTGGTGCTGTGCTTTCTGACCAGGGCTATGGAAGGAAGAGACACTGCCACCTCTTTCCTAAGCCGCCTGTGGCTAATGATGTAACCCATCACGCTTCTCAGGGCCCTTTGACTGAGTCCTCGCCGCTGCCCTAGGGAACTAGATATTATTATGAGATATTAGCTATTAGCCCCACTTTGGAGATAAGGCGGAAATGAGGCACAGAGGAGGAAAGCATTTTGCTCAGGAGAATAAAGCAAATCATCATCCAGCAGAGCGGGAAATAGAACCCAGGAGTCCTGGGTCCCAGTCGAAGTTAACCCCTTTGTAAGGGTAGTCCGCACCTCAAGTAGCACCCCTTTGTAGCGATGTTACCAGGGGTCCTCATCTCCAGTGTCCCTGTGGTGGCCGCTTCCTTGGCCCTGTGATGGCCTCCCTCCCTCTCTCTCTCTCTCTCTGGGTCTGCTGTGGCCTGGCTCTCTGGCCAAGTCACATAAAGGCTCCATCTGCTTCCAGGGTACTCAAAGTCCCACCACGAATATAGTCTTCAGTACTAGTCCCAAGCTGACATAGACAAAAGGTTCTTTTCCACTTGCGGGCTCAACTCATAGTTCTTTCTCTTTCCAGAGCCAGGGCCGGCTCTAGGATTTTTGCCACTCCAAGCAAAAAAATTTTGCCCCCCCCCCTGCTTTTTTTTGTGCCCCCCGCCCCCGGCTCTGTCCCAACTCCGCCCCTTCCCCAAATCCCCGGCCCTGCCTCCTCCCCCGGGTGCACCGCATTTCCCGCCCCATTGCTTCCTGTGGCTCCCCCACCCCACAGCCTCCTGCCCTAGCTCACCTCCGCTCCGCCTGGTCTCCTGAACGCACTGCCGCTCCGCTTCTCCCCGCTCCCTCTCAGGCGAGGGAGAGGCAGCGCGTTCAGGGGAGCAGGCGGGGCAGAGGGGAGAGAGAGGTGAGGAGCGCACGAAGTAACGGGGAGGGGGTAGAGGAACCGCTCCCCTCCCCAGCTCGCCTCTGCTCCACCACCACCGCCTCCCCCCAGCGCGCCGCCGCTCGGCTTCTCCTCCCTCCCTCCCAGGCGTGCCGCGTGAAACAGCTGTTTGGCGCGTGGCAAGCCTGGGAGGGAGGGAGCGGCAGCGGTGGAGTGGAGGCGAGCTGGGGTGGCGGGGGCACATTTCTAGGGGCGGCGTGGCCAGCGCCGGAAGGCAGCCCCTAGAAATGTGCCTCCCCAAGCACCTGCTTGTTTTGCTCGTGCCTAGAGCCGGCCCTGCCCAGGGCATGGACTCCCCAGGCTTTGTCCTGCTGGGAGTCCAGATACCACAGAAATCCCAATGGTCTTCTGCCTTCCTGGGCTTCTCTTCAGTTCCCTTTTCCTTATAGGCCTTAGCTGAGGGTTCCTCCCCAACAGGAGCCTACCCTGCTCCCTGTTCCTCAGCTGGCACAACAACTCCAGGGCTGCCTCCCTGGCTGCCCAGCGCCTTCTCCCAGGAGCCCACCACAGGAGTTAGCTCTATTCCTGTGGCTCAGCTCTCCAGCCAAAGGCAGCCTTCGCCTGCAGAAGAGTCCTGCATCCTCTGCAGTCTGTCTTCCCAGACTCCCTCAGGCTCCTTATAAGGCTGAGCTGACTAAAGGCTCATCACTTAGTTCCGCCCTCTGTGGCTGGGAGGCAATCAGTCAATCACCCCACAGGAGGAGCACATCTCTCATGGTGGGGGGGGGGAGTTCTTTCCCTAGCAGGTGACAGGGTCACCCCATCACACCCTTGCCTTCCAGGGACCCCATACACCCACTCATACTGAGAAGATGGTCTTGATATTTCCAATGGTTCCTGATTCCAGTCGGGCCAGAAAACCTGTAGAAATATATTATTTAGCTGCTTCGTTTCCCAGCCAGGTCCCAGCCCTGCATAGAAAGCAGGAAGATGCATTTTTAACAGTTGATCATCTTTTAGTGGACCTCAGAAACAGTCTTGGGCTAAGGTTCAGGTTGGGTCTCATCTAATCTTGAACTGGTTTGACCATTGCTAGCCTCCGTCCCCCATTCTCACCAACTCATAGCAGAGAAGCTGACCTTGAAGCAAGCAGTTACACTGTGCATAGCTTGTGAGGAGAGGGATGCCCATGGTACCACATCCGCTGCAGTAAGCTGCTGGGATTCCTGGACAGCAGCCCTCAGCCCATGTAATATTGAGACCTCAGTGGGCCACACTTCTCTTTTGAATTAACGTGTATTTGTGCATTCTACCCAAAGGGAATTCTAACTGGATAGGAGACGTTTTTGGAGTGGCATGTGGGTATCCTTGGATTCACATGCTTCCCACATCCCATCAACTGCCCTACACCGGTGGCTAGGCCAGAGCCCAAAGCATCCACACAATCTAGACCAGGCTGCGAACCACAGGATCCATTAACTCATGGAGAGCAAAGATTTCCTCTCCTTTTCTCCCTCAATTCTCTGGTTCGTCTGGAATAACTGTCATCTCCTTTTCAGCTTGTGTTGCCCTACCATCGTGTCCATGTTCAGAAGGATGGATTGTTTTTCTTCACCAAAGAGCGAAATGCCCACTTGAAAGGACAAGAGAATTCTAATAAGTGGCTACGTCAGATTGTCCACAAACGACTTCCTTGTACAGCTACGTCACCAGTCACTGGTGATGACTATGCCTGATGTGAGTGCAGTGTAGAAGAGAAGAGATTGTTCTGCAGAGAGAAGGCTCCAAACTCCTGCAATGTCAATCCAGTATTTTGCATGAAGCACCAGGGACCAGATATTCCAAGAGAAGCTCAGGGCCTGATTTCCAAGACCTCAGAATGCAGGATTAGGGTCAGATTTTCGAAAAAGCGTAGCGCCCATTCAGGCATCTCAACAAAGCCCAGATTTTCAATAGTGCTCCGCACACAGCAACTCCCATGGGTGCCAACTCCTCTGATGATGCCTAAGGTTAACAGCTAGGTAGGGGGTCAGTGAAGACTTTAGTTCTGTGTTTATATGTACCTTTACAATGGTTTTTAATTATCTGACTGGAATCCACCCTGCTGTGCACACAGCTGGCCTATGGAAATGCATGTTCTCATTTCCACTCTGCACCTCTTTCCCTTGTTACGCTCACTTGTTGTGTCTTGTCTTAAATTAGCCTGTAATGTCTTCAGGGCAGGCTCTGTTTTTCACTGTGTCTGTACAGTGTTTAGCACAATGAGGGTCCCTGATGGAGGGGCATCAGGATACTATGATAAAACTATTAGTTATTATTAGAGAGATGCTACTGGTTTTATGCCAGGCATCAAACCATCCCTAGCTCGTTCACATCTGACCCAAGGTTAAACTAGTCCTTGTTCAGTAGTGTATACTTGGGAGATTCATGCTTAAAAAAAGACGTCTTTGCTCTACTGGAGCTTTGCAGCAGGGATGTTTATATTTGTTATTGTTAATGCATGCCCGTTTTCTAATTTGCACCTGATACACTTTCACTCATATTGTTAAACTCGGATGCATTTCTTTTTTTGCAGACTTAATCAAGCAGTTGATAGCTGCCATTCGCATTTGTTGCCTTCCACACTGAAAAACTCTTTGCAAAGAGCTGCTCCTATCTGCACACTTGCAAAGGCAACTGCATATTTAGCATGTTCACCACTCTGGGACTGCAGTAATTAGTTGTCTGTCTGGCACACAGACTTTCGGAGCTGTGCATTCATTCACTTTCTATTAAAATAAAGGCCGTAGTAATAATAATATATAGGGAAATAGCTCAGTGTAGGCCGGAGCCTCTCTTTAGTTCTGAATTCAGTCGGTCAGGCTTTCTACAGTATCACAACCTTGATTGCTGGTTGTGATGAATGAGGGATCCAGGTCAGGACTAGACCAAGTTCCTAAATATTTGGGTTTGTATGTAATTTCTTCATCGCACTGCTCCCATTGAAATCAATGGCAAAACTCTCACTGACTCCATAGGCAACAGCTTTGGTCGCCTAATGAGTTGTGTGACGTGTACAATATGTGCAGTTTGATTTAACACACATGTATCCGCACCTGAGTGGTGGGACTGACAGCAGCAGCTCAGAGAATATTAAATCTCCATTTTAGTTACAGCTTTGAATGGATTCTCTCCTCTTTTATTTATTTCCCCCCTGTCTACGGGACACAAAAGATCTACCTCTTTATGTAATTTGTATGGTTCTATCATCTAGAACAATGCACTGGTTTCTCCTTTCTCTCCTGGCTGCGCTCCTTCATTTGTACTGTTCGCTTCCCTTTCCCCAGTGAGGAAAATGTGAAAATAGAAAATCAACTTGCCCAAGCATGTTGGGGTTTATTTGCTTTACCCAATGCATTATCTACAATGCATGCATACATTAGCAGAACTATCCTCTAGACAATCCTTTCTGTACTCCCTCCCACTCTCTGTGTTAAGAAAACACCACATAGAGAGATTACAACTGTGTTTTGTGCATGTGTATGCATGTACTCCCCACACAGGCACACATGCATACTGTATGTGTGTATGTTGAATCTGTGATTATAATTTCCCCCAGGAAATAACCATTTCCAACTCTCTTTTTTTCCTGGGACCATGTCAGATTTTTGTTCCTCCTCTGAGCTGCAGGTGGACAATCCTAACTAGTTCAGGGCAGAAATGGAAAGGTGCCAGATCTAAATCCTACAGGAATGAGCCCTGGGTGGGCAGGGTCCTGTGCATTCACTTCCCCCGTTTGTTTGCCTGCACCCTAATTTCCTGTCCACTGTTAATTACTTTCTTTCTTCTGCTGACCACCCCTCACTCCCATCCCTGTGATTGTGGATCACTGGGGCGCACACCCACAGACCAGCTCTCTCCCCCTGCTCCTCGCCTTGCACTGAGCTGCCTCTGTTTTCCATCCCCCCTGTTGCATGCTAACTAACCTTCTCACACCAGCACACGGAGAGCTTTGCAGAAGGGGCGGGGGGGGGGGGGGGGACCGTTGTGCCTGCCTGTCTGTCTGCTTCGTTTTATCTCCCAGGCTGAGTGATCTGCTTGGGAAATCACTTTCCTTTCACACCCTGCCCTGGCTCAGCCAGTCTCTCGCAGACATGCAGCTGGAGAGGAAGATGCTGCTCTCCCTGTCCTGCTGCTGAAGAGAGTGGCGAGGCTCTTAACCCAACAGGGGGGGCTCTTTGGGAAGGGAGGGGGGGTTGCCCTGTTGCGGACAATCCCACCATCTCCCCCCTCCCGGTCCTTCCAGCGTCCACCTGCCCCTCCCTAACACCTTCCCCCCCAGCGGGCTGGAGGGGCTGATGCAGCCGATAAGGTAAGCACCAGAGCCGGTGAGGTTGGGGGAAAGTGGATTGGAGGGGAAAGGCACCAACCCCTGGGGTCTGTTCCCTGCAACAAAGGGTCACCCCCTCCCAAGGAATCCCTGTGAACCTTTGCTTGCTTCCTTCTTAGCCTGCTTTGGGGTTGCTACCTGGACTCTCTTTCCGGCATGATATCCACCCTCCACCCTTCCCCTCCCTAATTGCTTCTTGATTTGCTTCTTAACCAGGTGCTCTTTCTGCCTGAGAGTCCGTTCAGATCCTCTGTAGAGTTTCTCTATCCATTTGTAAATGCTTATTCTGTGCTTTGGTTCTTTTTCTTCATTGCATGCTCTGTGCATGTAGAGAGATAGAGAGAGACGAGTCCTTTCTTTCTTTCTTTCTTTCTTTCTTTCTTTCTTTCTTTCTTTCTTTCTTTCTTTCTTTCTTTCTTTCTTTCTTTCTTTTATTTTCTGGTTGCCCCCGGACTTGCAGCGTCCTTGTGCCAAATTATTCCCATCTAAATGAAAAAGTGAACTTAATGGCAAAACACTGATCAAAATGGAAACATTTTTTTTTTAGAAGGGGTTTTGCTGCCGGGGCTTAGCTGGCATCCTTATTGCAAAACACAGAAGGATCGATATGTAGATACGTTTTCCTATCCCCAGCTACTATGATTTAAAAATACAGAATGTTTTCAAGATCAAGCTAGTTTGACAGCTATCCGGGCACTCAGATACCATGCGTATGAGAGCCAAATAAGTACCGAGAGAGATGGATAGCTATATAGGCTAAAGCAAACATTACGTTCATCTCAGAGGGCTAGATTCTGCTACCGTTACTCGTGCTGAGTAACACCCTACTCAACAAAAAGTCCCACGGATTTCAGCGGGTAATAAGGCATTAATCAATGTCGGGATGGCAGAATAAAGCCTTGAGTTAGGACATTTTAAAACCACCAGCGAGGTTGCAAAACATCCTCTTTAAGTGTTGTTTTCATCCAGGGACTTGCCCGTTGTTATATGTATTCAAGGAAACCATGTCGTGTTTGCAAGACAGGTGCTGGTGGTGGTTCTTAGGCGAGAGATGAAAGTTTGGTGTTGTTTTGATGTGATTCTTGATTTCTGCCTGTGGGAATAATTGTATTGCCATTGCTCAGAGGTAGAATCAGTTTCCCCAAATTGAGATTTTAATGGGAGCTTGTAAGCTGATGTTATGTCATGTGGTTTAAGGCAGCGTTGGATTGCATTTATTTCATAAATCGGCTATTTTTGCAAAGTTTAGGGAAAACAGCGCCACCTAGCGGGAAGAAACGAGCTTCGAGTTCTATTTATTCCCGGGAGAGCGCACATGTGCTTATGCCCTGCTCAAAAAATACAGCCTTCATCCAACTGCATCCTCTGTAGGGAGTATAACGGGTTTGGAAAATCCAGAGGGATGGGGTCATTGGGATTTTTACTAGCCTCATTTTTTGTAACGATTTATTTTCCTGGGAGATATTCAGGTAGTTTTTTAAAGCTTTTAAAAATGCATAGTGACAACATCTACTAGACTGTCCTTCATTTCATAACTGAAAGCAGAAATGGCATGGGTGGTAGATCACATTTCTAGGTTTCAGAGTAACAGCCGTGTTAGTCTGTATTCGCAAAAAGAAAAGGAGTACTTGTGGCACCTTAGAGACTAACCAAATGCTCAAATAAATTGGTTAGTCTCTAAGGTGCCACAAGTACTCCTTTTCTTTTCACATTTCTAGGCATCATCTTCAGGAATCCACACTCAACAACCCAAGTGGGAGGTACAGTGTTTCCACCTAAAGTCAGAAGGCACCTTAAAGAGCAGGCTCCTCCTTGCTTCTGTGCCCCTACTAAACTCCTTCTACTTTCTCCAGCCACAGTATATTGACAATCTAGCCTTCAGAAAAATTGGTATTTCCATCCCAGCTGTTCCACAGAAAGGCCTGTTACCTTTTAATGATGAGATCTAGGAGAGGTCCTTAGACATCCTGTTTAGATGGGAAGAGGCAGATTAGACAAATATATTTGTAGGAACTCTTGCAATTTCTAGAGACAAAAGTCAATTTTAGAAGCAGCTGGGAAAGAAGGGGCAGCATTAATGTCCAGTTATACTAAATTGATTTCTCTCTGTTCTGACAGAAAGTCAAAAGGGGGTTGAAGATCCCTTCTGTTTATTTTTTGGCAGTTAGAAGTTACCCAGATTTTCAATTGAGCCATGCACATTTCACCAACAGTCATGAAACTTGCTCACAGACATGACCACCTATTAGTCCAGTTGTTTATTAGAGGTTCATTCAGATGTGAAATAGATGCAATAGGAATGTTGTTTGGGATTTACTCCGGTAGGAGATGGGGATGAAGGCGGAGCTCCCTGCAGAGAACTAAATATACAGAAGAAGAATTCCAGCCAACCTTCTAAACACATCAGAACAAGGAAAGGTTATATTCTGTGATGTGTGAGAGTCAAGCCCAGCCCCACAATATGCTGCAAACAAATTAGGGGGAGAAAGGAGTTGAATGTCACCTGTCACACGGGGAGGTGGAGGTGGGGGCTGAAGTAACATCTTTGATTGGACCAACTTTTGTTGGTGAAAGAGACAAGCTTTTGAGCTTACACAGAGCTTACTCAGGACCTGAAGAAGAGCTCTGTGCAACCTCGAAAGCTTGTCTCTTTCACCAAGAGAAGTTTGTCCAATAAAAGATATTACCTCGCCCACCTTGTCTCTATAATACGACACCGTTACAACTGCAAACAAGTTGACGTGACAAGCTTTATTCTATTGAAAATATCCAGCTCATTTTGCTTTCTTTTGCGGGTAGGAATGAAGGATTTCTCAAACATTCCTCCTCCCTCTCTAGCTTGATCATTATTGCATTAGAAATTGACAAGCCCTTGTATTTGCACTAGTTGTTTTGGGTGATCACTTCATGTAGCTGTCCCAAAATAACTTTACCCTCCTCATGGGGTTTTGAAAAGCTTAATTGATTTGTAGAGGGCTTTGAGATTCTTGGATGGAAGGTACTGTATACAAGCAAAGTATTTTATTTATTGGTGGTAGCATTATAAAATCTTAATAATCCAAAACTGACACCTAACAGTGTCCCTTTAAAGAGACAGGCTACTGAGTCCAGGATCCATATAAGCAGATGTATATTTAGATTGCCCAAGCACCAGAAACTCAGCTGTTGAAACGAAGAATCCTCTTTGCTCTTTGCCAAGCAATAGTCAGCCTGCATGCTTCTCTTCAAAGCCTCTTTCAAATACCATCTCCCCTGACCTGCCCCATTAAGATACTGTCACTACCATGCCCAATGCACTAATGAAGCCTGCAATAGAATACCTTCCCTATTAGTTGCTATACACAGACTTTTCAGGGCAGGAAAACATGTTAGCACAGCAGCATTTTGAGACACTTATCCAGCAGCCACAAGAGCTTAGGACAACACACAGTAATATAAAGCTGCTCCCTAACATCTAAGGGTCTAAATGCTAATCCAATGGGAGTTACTGCACACATCCACATTTTGAGAGACACTGCAGTGTAGCGGTAATTAAATGTAGGGTACAGACAGTTCTTGTTTAAAAATACTGCAATGTTCTGCATCTAATCACCGTTTTGCAACCTCTAAAGGTTTGGATCCTTGCTGCAAGAAAGATACAGAGTTGCTGGGCTTTTTAAAAAAATAAGGGAATCCTCCAAAGCACAAGCATTGGCTTGATTTGCACGTTCATTTTAAAATCACTTGTCAATCTTTCCCGGAGTTTCATTGATCCTTTTTCTCTCCAAAGAGTCAATGCCCCTTTCCCTCCCCTTTTCTATTGGCTTTTGGAATTGATCAGAATTCTGTTGTATAAACCAAATCCCAATACATGTTGTTAGGGTGACCGGACCTCCTGATATTAGGGACTTTGTCTTATATACGCAACTAGACCCCTCCTTTATTTTTCACACTTGCTGTCTGGCCACCCTACATGATGTAGAAGCACCGTTCATATTCAGATTCCTGTGGCGGGAAAGGTCAGGAAAAGCTGCTCTTTCTCTGCAGAGCATGAGTGAAACACACTAGCCAACCTGAACACATGTAATCCCGGGAACCCTCATGGCTCAATGGCTGTTATTAGAATTATGTGTATGGCAGCAGCACCGAGAGGCCCCCCAGAACAGTGCCCTGTTGGGTTAGGCTCTATATGAACATATAGTAAAAAGCAGCTCCTGTCCCGAAGAGCTTAAATTTAAAACGAGACACAAGAAGTCAGCCAAACAAATAGGCAGGGAAGGTGGGGTAACAACAATACAAGCAAGGCCAATCGGCAAGGGGTAGCCAGTGAGCTACTCTATAGTCACCCTGTGCCAATGGGGAGATCCTTCAAAATGGGTATGAGAGAAATATGTCTGTTTCAGAGCTGTGTGCTGTCCCCTCTAGTTTTTTGCATGGTCCTTCGAACCAGTTTTGAAATTGATGAATAACTTGGTTGTTTTTTACTATTCATGGTATTCATATTTGGCACCAAAACTGTTCACTAGTCTAAATACTCCAGCACTCAGTGTGTTTAGAGACATGCCCATACACACATCATCTCTCTCATCTTCATTCACCTTCATTGGGTAGCTACACATTTGGGGTTCATCCTAATCGCATGGAAACACTGGGAAAGTCATAAGAAAGTTCCAAAAATCTCTCATCAGTAGCTGTTTAAATGTCCATGTATGCATAATGTAGATAATACATGAGTATCTGATACCAGGCTTATAAACTACAGGCTTTTACAGCCCTAGATATTAAATGGTGATTCATGAACTGAAATGATACCATGCACTGTTACAAAAGATTATATCATACTTGCTGTTTTGGGGCCCAATTTTCTTCACTCGTTGAAGTTAATCAGAGTTTTGCCATTGGATTCAGTGGGAGCAGAATTGTGCTCTGAAAACTTTCAGCCCAGGCTCCCAAAGCACTTGGCAAGCATCCGTTGATTAAGTTTCCCAGCCCCTGTGAGGAGGTAACTGAGGCATAGAGCAGTGAAGTTATTTTCTTAAGGTGCCTAGATACTAAACTGAATGGCAAATAAATTCATAGTGGTTAGCTAGATTGGTGGATAGAGGCCACAGTCAGGTTTTGTGAGAGCCAGGAATAGTTCCCCTAGTCTAACCACTAGCTACAGGCAGCAGAAAGTCTTCAAAATTTCCCATATTTGCTATTTAGCAGTATAATTATAGATATCAAATAAATTCATTAGGAAAGGCTGTAAGGGGAGGCATCAGTGCTAAACCTAATGGTTCTAATTATTCAGTTCATTCAGTCACTCAGCCCCATTGACTCAATGGCAGTGCATGGTCTAACTTAGAACAGCATAGGCTAAGATTGTACAGCTGGCCATGGTTTCTCCATCCTCTCTGTAAGTTGCATGTGTATGTAATGTACACACACACACGTAATTAGATGAAACAGGATGGTCTCTGTAGATAGGAAGGATGATTACTTAGGAGAAGACAGGGAATCTGGGCTCCTATAAGGCTCAGTTCTATTTCCATTGATGTCAGTGGCAGCAGAATCAGGTCATTGGCTTCAAGGGTAGATTTGGCCCCTGTCCTTGGTATTGTAGGAGCCTCTGATTAGCTGATCCTTCTTTAAAAACCAAAGAGTTAGCACTGAATTCATCCTGGTTGTGAGCCTATGGAAATCAGTGGAGTTACATCAGGGATACATTTGACCCTTAGAGGGTCAGGCAACACTTAGTCCATAACTCACTCCACTGTGGCTACACAGGGTGGAGTCTCACCAGGATGAGTGGTATTTCACAGGTCCTCCTGTCTTCCATGAGATACATAAACCAGAGATCCTGCCTGCTCGCACTGATTTAAATCCTATGGACACTTTTATTCAGGAGCCAGGGTGTTTTAGCTCTAGCATCCTGTTCTAATTCCAATTCGGATCACAATATTCTACTACCCTACATACTCCCAGAAGCCCACTAGATTGAGGATGCCTCTTTGCTCCCTGTACAAAGTTGTTGTACAGCATTATTGTGTTCTACCTCACAGCGGCTGCATTTCTGTGGTGGATGAAGTGTTGTTTGTAAAAAACTTAGGGATCCTTTAGGATGAAAGGTGCAATCTAAAACATGAGATCCTTGTTGGTGACAGCGTTTAGGCTTTAGGAAGAAAAGAAATAAGGGAAAATGCAGTCAGTATCGCCTCCCAATTCATTTCAAAGGCTAGACGCCTAGATTGTCTCCCATAGGCAAAAAGTTCAGATCCCAAATTTTCAAACAATTTGGGGATGCTAGTGACCAGGTCTTCGGTTCAACTCATTACAAAGGTAGAGGTTTCAGAGTAACAGTCGTGTTAGTCTGTATTCGCAAAAAGAAAAGGAGGACTTGTGGCACCTTAGAGACTAACCAATTTATTTGAGCATAAGCTTTCGTGAGCTACAGCTCACTTCATCGGATGCATGAAGTGAGCTGTAGCTCGCGAAAGCTCATGCTCAAATAAATTGGTTAGTCTCTAAGGTGCCACAAGAACTCCTTTTCTTTTTACAAAGGTAGAGGTCATTTGCAAAATGTGGAACTGGAGTAGAAATTCCAGAGTGGAATTTCAGAAACATCCATATTTTGGGTCTGTTTAGACCAATGTATAGTTTTCACCAATGAAAGCGGCTGCCTTCAGTTGTGCACAAACAGCAGTCAAACGTGCAGTACCTAATGCAGCTGAGCCTAAATGTGTCCACGGGCCATGGGGGGAAAAAGGGGAAAGTTGCAAATTGGAGTCAGTAGAACCAGATATCTGTTTTCTGGCAGCACAGTTGCCACTGACCTGAAGGCCGAAGCTTCATGTGGGTCTGTTTTTAATCTCTTTCCCTGCTCAGGCTGATCCTGAAGCCCTTCTGCACACAAACCTCCCATTGACTTTTGTGCGCATCCAAGTGTGCAGGCTCTAGGATCAGAACAGAGGGAAATGGCGCTGGTTCAAACTCACAGCCGGCTGCAGCCCTTTTGTCAAGCAGGCAAGGCCCCTCGCTCGCAGCTGCGCTCTTTTGATTCCACCCAGAATCACCTTCACCTTTATTCCTAGTACAGCCTGGATAAAAATCTGTAGTTTGACTTCTGTATTTGCGGGGCAGCTGCAGTCAAGCCAACAGGGCCGCGCACAGGGAGGCAAATTCCATGCCTGCCCAAGGCTTGCAGTTTGGGGGGGCAGTAACACCCCACCACCACCACCAACTACACATATGGTTTCAGCCCACACAGCTGTTTGGATTACTGGAAACTCAAAACCCCACAACTTAACACAATAGCCAAATGGAGATATTTGATGAATCTGCTTCTTAAAATATGAGATCTTATTGCAGCCTCTACACTTCACCCCAGGCAGGATTTTTTGTTAAGCTGAGGCCTGGTCTACACCTAAAACTTAGGTCAACCTAGCTACATCGCTCTGGGCAGTGAAAAATGTTGCCCTCTGTGAGCTGTAGTTAGGTCGAGGTAACCCAACTGTAAACACAGCTAGGTCGAAGTGGATTACCTGCATCGGTGGAAAAACCCTTCCCATCCGCATTGCAGTGGCATGGAAAGTTAGGATGAATTAACTAAAATTGTGAAGTTAAAGTGCATTAAACCCCTGTACAGATGCTCTCGTTCAGAATTACAGTGGCCTTCGTTCAATGTAGTTTGAACCTGCTTCAAGGAAAGTGTTTATGCTGTAAGCAAAGGAGTGAATTTAAACAAATCTAGTTTCTCCTACAGAGATACTCTTAAGAGCGACTTTCTTTGGTTTAGCCACCCCTTCCCAAGTGACATAAACTAAACTGAAGAAAATCACTCTTACTGGAATAAGAGTATCCATATGGGGGTTACGCTGGTACAACTAGACCTATATGACTATATCAGTATAATGGGTAAAACTCTCCCAGATAGATAGGGACAAGCGGAATATCAGCAACAACTTCTTGACAGTGAGATCTGTTAGGCTGCAGTATAGTTATCCTATGGAAGTTCCGGAAGAGTATTTGGTTGGCTAGTTAACATTGGTCTTGAGAAAACACCAGTAAATGTATGATAGGGATCTAGCCTTCATTGGTTGGGAGCTCAACTAAGTGACTTAATAGAGCATTTCCATTTCTAACATCTATCAGACTAATGACATGAAGCTATGAAATCTGCTCCATGTGTGTTTCTGAGTCATACGGGCTTACTTCACTCCTGTTAATGCAGCTGTGGAAGAAAGAGCTGGATTCTGTTGTGAAACACGTACGCCTACAGCAAACTGTCAGCTGGTTTCTGATGGCAGAATGCTCATTGCCAATGACAAGGGGTGACAGCATCCTTTAGTGGACTGAGCACAGGGCTGGGAGCCAGAAACTCCTATGTCCTCTTTCTCTGCCATAGACTCAGTGGGTGACCTTGGCTAAGTTATGTAAGCTCGCAGGCCCAGATCCTCAATGAGATTTAGGAGCTGGACTTCCATGCCTCAGTCTCCCCTTTACTTCAAGGGAGATAATGATCCTTCCCCTTCCCTTCCGGGGGCTATACCACTTAACCTTTGTGCAGCTTTTTGAAAACCAAAGTGCTGTGTCCGTGCTCAGCGAGGCTGTCTCACTAGGTAGGCAGCCGAGGAAACCCTGCCGGTTTTTCAGATCCCAGGCACTTGCTGGCGGCTAGAAAAAAATAATAATTTTTTGGTGACTTGCGAACCAAACTGTGAAATGGCCAGGAACGAAATCCGGGACCCAGCACGGTCACTTGTACAGTCAGTCCCGCTGTAAGTGCAGAGGGAAGCCTGTCCAGCCTAGCCAGTATGTGGGTGTGTTTCTCTTTCCAGAGGGGTGTTCTGCTGGGGGTTAGGGGTTCCTGTGGTTAGTTCTTTAGTGTAACCAGCCTCTCTCTCTCTCTCTCTCTCTTATTACTCGAGACTAGTGCATGGAATGAATTAATTCCTCCGCCTCTTTCCTTCTCCCACCCCCCTGCCTCAGTGCGCTGCTGGCCTGTAACAGGAGCCGGCCTGGCCTGGGAGGCGGAGACGCTGGCTGCTGACTGGAGGAAGGGAAGAGCTCAGTAGACATTGGAAGGCAGTGGGGATGATTGATGGTTTTGGCTGTTTTGTACGCGGGGAGGGGGGGGGGGGGGAGAAGGAGAGAAGAAGAAAAAAAGTCTGTGTAATTTCAGTGCAGAGGCGACTGGAGCCTGCCAGCTAGGGCTCCCTGCCCTGCCCAGCTAGACAGACTCGCTCGCTGGGGGTCTGAGGGATTCTTTTCAGTTTCTCTCCTTCCTTTCGATTGATTTATTTTTTTCCCTTTATTTTTCTTTCTTTCTCTCTCTCTCTCTCTCTCTCTTTTTTTTTTAACTCTTCTTCCAGGGAAAGGATAGTGGTTAAAGCTCGAGCTGGATGGATGGGTATGGGGAGAGGGGCAGGATCCACAGCCCTGGGATTCTTCCAAATCCTCCCTGTCTTTCTCTGCATCTTCCCTGCAGGTAAGCAACAGCCCCTTGGGTTGAAGACTTTTCATACCAAGCCTTTGCTGGCAGATTCAGTTACCCCCTGTCCGGGGGCCTCTCTGTCTCTCTCTCTCTTTGCAGCAGTTCGCCACATGTTTAAAAGCTAGCGGGGCTGAGGTTTCAGCCCACATTTCTTCTTTCTTGATCTCTGATTCTGTCTGTCGCTGGTGCCTACCCAAACCTGCCTTGTCCCTCCAGGAGGGAGGTGATCAGAGTGGCTACACAGTGGCTAATGCAATCAGAGCATTGTTCTGAAGAGGCAGAAAACATCTCCCCTCCTGCCCTCTCAAATGCAGGCTAGGCTAGGTTTGCCGTGTGCAGTGGAAGAAGGAAAAAGTGACCAGGGAAATCTATACTCAATGCCAGATTGTGCCCATTGCCTGGTTGCATGCCTCCAGCTGGTGGGGAGCAACAGAAGTTGGCTTCAAGTCTGAAATGTTCCTTGGGCTTTTAAAAAGCAAGGCAGTGATTGGGGATTGAATCTTGAGCTGTGATTTGGGATGGGGGGGTCAGGTTTAGCCCTCATGCAAGCTCTGGCCATGTGAAGGGACGTTTAAATACACACAGACGTACACATTAATGGTCCTGATCCACTGCTACCTCACGGCAGCTGGACCTCATTTGTTTCAAGGGAATTGCACTGTGATAAAACTGGAGTAACACACCCGACCGATTTCAGAGTAACAGCCGTGTTAGTCTGTATTCGCAAAAAGAAAAGGAGTACTTGTGGCACCTTAGAGACTAACCAATTTATTTGAGCATAAGATTTCGTGAGCTACAGCTCACTTCATCGGATGCATACCAGCAGGAGAGTGGGGTGGGGGGAGAGAAAACCTTTTGTAGTGATAAACACCCATTTTTTTCATGGTCTGTGTGTATAAAAACATCTTCTGTATTTTCCACAGTATGCATCCGATGAGGTGAGCTGTAGCTCACGAAAGCTTATGCTCAAATAAATTGGTTAGTCTCTAAGGTGCTACAAGTCCTCCTACACCCTACAAAACAGCTTTGGGATGGAGGGGGTCACCACACATTCCCTCCTGGCCTTGGTTGGGTTTTTAGCACTGCCTGCCTCCTCTGCTGGGCCGTTGTTCAGTTAGAAAACTTCACTTAGCTGGGTTGGAAGATCTTGCCCCGGTCACAGGGTAAAAGCAAGTCAGATGGCCCCACAAGGGTCTGATCCCCCTTCCCAAAGCCTGGCACCCCCATTACTGCTTCCCCCTGCACCGCACACCGACATACACTTGCAGCTCTTGCTAATCTTTCTGTTTGATAACATTTGAGGGCCACCCTCCGCCTTACCCCGGTTTGTTTGTATTGTGTCAGAAAAGGAGAGAATTTCAGAATTACAGCTGAAAACGCCATCTGTTTCCAATGAATCCCCCATAGTTTTTCACAATGTTTTTGGCAGATCTGTGCTGCAAATTCCTTCAAGCGGTGAGTGCTTGTTTTTGTTGGGGGAGGGGAAACCAACTCCACAGAGGCAGATTTGTTCCTTCCAAAACTCTCCAGTTCCTTTACCTCCTTTTTTTTTCATGGGGGGGTGGAGGGGGGAAGAAAAAGAAAAGCCCTAAAGTTAAATCCCCTTTTTTATTTTTTATAACATTTCTCCCTTTTCTATTGCCCGTGCATTTCCTTGGCACTATCTAAATCTCTTAAGCTAAGATGTCTCTCTCACACATGCAATAAATAAATAAATTATCCACCTCCCTGGTACAGTAAAATAAACCCCTTCGTTGAAATATTAGGATCAACATGTCTACCTAGATCTCCCTGGTCATTGGGCTATTTTAGCCCCGAGAAAACTGAACGCAGAGAAGTGGGGAGTTTTTGATCAGATCTGATACATGTTGCTTAAGTTGCAGCCTTTGAGTCAAAGTGCTGGGGCTGAGTTTGCCATACAAGAAAGAACTTGATATTAGATCTGTGTGTTTGTGTTTTGTTTTGAATTCTCCCTTCAACAGCCAAATATATTTCAAGGAACTGGCAAAACTGGGTAATCAAGACCCACTGTGAACTGCTAAGAGGAGTTTGGGCACAAATCTAGACCATACTCCTCATTCATTATGCTTGTCCCTCGCTCTGCATTTTAATAGGGGTCCACGAGGTAGGAGGAAGAAAAAGGGGTGTCTGCACCTGGGTGTCTCCCCCCCTTCTCTCCACTCTGCCTCCTGCGAATTCACATCTCAGCAGCACATGGTAAAGTGGTGGCATAACCCTGATGGAGTCTTAAAACTGCTTCTGAAAGTTACAGCCTGTGTTAGAGGGGCCATGCCAAGCGCTGCTCCCAGCCTGGCCCGACAGAGCGCTCAGTGTGTGAGCTGAGTGCCCCACCAAGCCCTGCACTTTTTCTTGATTTTTTTTTTTTTTTTTTTTTTTTTGCTTTTTATGAAACATCGGGCTGGATTCAGATCTCCTGGTGCTTTGACCCTCGTGGCGTACCCCCGAGTTTCTCCTCATTTGCACCCTGGGGCGGGATTTTCCTCTCACCCCAGCATGGCTCAGGAGTAACCCCACTGTGGAGTTGCATTGGTACAAAACAGCCGCGGGAGAGTCTGACCAAAGTCTGACATTTTTTTATTCCCTGTTCCCTAAGCAAATCTCCTACGGAGGAGTCTAGGGGCCAGATTTCTCAAGGCTCAATTTGCAAGTGCTCAGCCCTCATTATTAGGGCCTTGTTTCTAAAAGTGCTCGGTATCCAGTAGCTCCCGTTTGCGACCCTTAGGGTAACGTATGTGGCACTCAGCACCCCCTGTGCCCAGCTCTTGTTAAAATCCAGCCCTGTATTTCAGGGCCTAAATGGGAGCTGAACTGTACTGAAAATCTGGCCCTATGAGTTTTGCCTAAGGAAGGACTCCGGGGTTTGTCCCCTGTACCACACTCTGTAGGAAGCTGCTGTAGCTTTTGGGTCTAGCTGAGAAGCTGATCCAGTTCCCCTTGATATTTTCTGTCCCCAAACTGTAATAAGCCCCTTTCTCCAAGGAGTGGGAATGAATGCCTCCAATCCATCCAGGCAGTGTGGTTTATTCCAGATAAGGATCCAGCCTATTGGAGGTTTATCAGATAGGTTGATAAATGGCTTTTGTCTCTTAGCGGCAGTGAGGGATGTGATCTCAGCACTAAGCTGAAACTGAGAAGTGGGGCTTAGAGGTTGTTAAAACAACACCTTCTAAACCCTTAAAGTGACAGCGCTTGGAGTATTCCCAGTCCTGGGGAGATATGGCAGAGTGGCCACAGGGATGGTTCTTGTGTTAGGCGTTATCATGGAGACAGGACTCAGATGTAGACCTGGAAGTATTTTGGCTTCACAGGTTTCTTGCTGTGCTGAAGCGGGTCTCTTAATTGGAATGGGGAGTTTTGTATGACTGCCGCTGAGAATCATATTGGGGCTAAAAGAAGGTGCCTTGTCTTTAAATGCAGATGGTGTGGGCTTTTTTCATGGGAATTGCCTCTCTTGAATTCCAAGCCCCTGGTTAATAGGAACCGGGAGACGTTATGGGGAACTTTGGGTTTATAATAGCAGCAGCTGAGGTTTTCTTCTTCTGTGGCCTGAACAGCTGCACCATGTCAGACGTGCACATAAAAGTGATCATAGAGCTGTGCAGTCATAAAAACTTCTTTACCCAGGGACTTAGTGGGTTTCTACACCAACCTGCTGCCTCTGGAGACCTGGGCTGAAATGCTGGGTCAAGCTACAATGACAAAAAGTTTTAGGGTTTCTCATCCAAATCCCTAAGGGACACATCACTTAAATCACCAAACTCTTTGGCACAGTTGCACACAATTGTCAGTCTCATCTCAGCACAGGCCCAGAACTCGAATTATCGGGGTGTTGCTGTGGGTTAGCCTGGAGGTGCATTGGCAGATCCGAGGCGGTGTCAAGGACTAGAAGAGCAGGGGGATGCTGCAGGTTTTGCTCTTTTTTGCTTTGTTGTTTGACAGAGCTGTGGGGAAACGACCCAGGACTGGACTAGCAGAAGGCGCTGCAAGTCAGGATTGAGGTGCATCAGCGGAGCTGCGTGGGGAACCCAGGACTGACATACCAGCCATGGGTTTGCAGGGTGTGTGTGTGTCAGGATTGAGCGGTTTTGGCAGTGTTGGCAGCCCAGGACTGGAATAGCAGGCAGTGCTACAAGTGAGAACTGACAGACACTGACACAGGATTTGGGATTGAAATATATGGGGTGCTGCAGGTCAGGATTGAGTTGCATTGGCAGAGCCCTGTCCACACTGAGCCTGGCTCTACGGGCTGCTAGTGCCTTTCTTTCATGAGGACTAAATTCACTTATAAATGCTTTTAAAAGGCTTTGTAACCTACAATTGACAAATATTGTAATTAAGAGCAGGAGTCCCATAACTGGGTCATTTTTTTTTTTTGCATTAACTGTAATAACAATAACGGGGATTTCAATTGTAACCTACAGATTTCTTTGCACTCAAGTGCAATCTTGCTCACAAAATCACCGCTCCGCCCACAGAAGTTTCTGTAGTGAGGAGGGAGAATTGAATTATGTCCAATTGCAAAACCAGATGCCATCCCTTCGATGAAGTCATAGGGCTTTTACTGCAAAAGAACAAGCTGGCTCCCTATGCACAAGTAGCCATCTAAGTGCAGACTGAGCAGCTCTGTCTAATGTCCTGCACATGGCTACAGGGAGCTGCACTTGGGGAGGGAGAATGCAAGTCTCTACAGAGGCGAGATTAGTGAGTTCCTCTGGGTGGAGCATCAGCTGGGTTATTGGAGGAGCTGAAAGGCCCAGCCTTGATCCCATGGCAGTTTTGCCATTTATTTTCATGGGTGCCAGATTTGGCCCTAAATGTGTGGTGATATGTGGAGAGTAGGACAGATAATGCATTTCACTTGTGTCATGACTGTTCTATGGAATAACCCACCAGGAAGGGGGCTTTGTGGCGTAAGCATCCTGTTAGATATTGGCTTTCTGGACTCCTTTGAGTGCTGTTGGCTTCTGTCTCCAAAGCCCTACAGTTAAATGGCCTGGGTTCTGAGAAACCCATCTTTCCTTCCCCACCCCGACCATGGCTGTGAGGTCATGTGACAATCCCCCACATGCCCGTGGGGTTCTGTGGCTGGTGCATGTGGCAGGGTGTTCCTGCTGGAGGACCCCTGACTCTGGAATTTGCTCCCCACAGCGCTCTGACAGAGCTGAGTTTGCTGACCTTTATGGCACAACACAAAACCCATCTCTCCTCACAGGCGTTTGCCGGGGGCGGGGATGGATGAATGAGCAGGGAGTGGAGAGCCAGGGGGATACATTTGGTTTTGATTTTTTTCATTTCTTCTCAGACATTTAGAACTTGCGCCCAGCGGCTCCAGCATTGGGCATCTTTTAGAAATCACCCAGTGACTATCAGGGACTGACATCTAGGTGGGCCAATAGTGTTTGGAGGGTTTATGGATTTCGTGCATCATTTCCATTGCAGTATGAGTCAGATAGAACAAGTTGAGTATCAGCTGGGTTGGTGGTATGCGAATGGGGTTGTATAGGGCGGGGTGGGGAGGTGAGAGACGGCGTACCTGTAAACAGATCTACTTAAAAGATTTGTTCCTCACCCTCATCAGACTCCCAGAGACAGCAAGAGTGCAAGACACAGGGCCGTACGTGTGTTTGTGTGAATTCCCCCTAGGTTGTGCAAGGTTCTAGCTGACATCTGTGAAAGGCAGGCAGCTGACTCTCCACACCCTGCACTCAAATCAACGCCTCTAATTGAAATGCCGCAGTTCTTGGCAGGCTGTTTAATTGTGTAAATTTGCCTCGTTCAGATTTATGTGCTTGGGGCTTTTCTCTGTCTCCTCATTTTTGCATCTCATTTAGCCAAGTGTTGAAGGGTTGAAATTTCAGAAGAAAGTGGTGGGGCAGATTATTCCTAGAGAAAACACACACCTCTCGTGCAAAGTGCTTTCCCACAGCAGCCTTCATGGCACTGTCTGCACCATCCTGCACCAACCATGGCTCAGCCTCATGGAGAAAGGTCTGACGCCTGGCTCATCCCAATGGCTTATCAAACTTGGAGGTGGGAAAATGGATATTGTAAGTGACTCTGGAATCCCACCTTAAAGGTGAAGGGCAAAGGAACCGCAATGGACAAATGATCTAAGAATCCAAGCTGCTGGCAGAGCCTGAATGGATTTGTCTGCTCCTTTCTGATGGAGCTGGATACAAAGTCCCATCAGGGCGTATTGAGGAGGGCGCTGAGTCTCCTGGTTAGAGGAGGGAACTAGGAGTTGGAAAACTTTGTTGTGAATTCCCCGTTTTGTCACTGAGTGGCCTTGGGTGGTCATTTCACTGCTCTGGGCCTCAGTTTTCTCACCTATAAACAGTGCTTTACCCACCGTTATTAAGCAGTGGAGATCTTGGATGACCTGTTGGTGTTGTGAAAGCAACCCTTCTTCTCTTACCTGCCAAGCAAGCCTGGCTTTCAAGATTTCGTGCTTGCTGTGATGACACACCAGTATTCCTGGCCACTGTTTCTCACCCATAGATCTAAGTTTCCCTAACACCATTTTACAGGTGAGGAAACTGAGGCATGGGGCCTCATCTACAGTGAGTCAGTGGCGGACCAAGGAATAGAACCTGTGATCTCTTGGACACCAGGCTATCTTCATTTAGCTGTTAGCAGTATCTGTTGCAAGAGAAACACTGAACCCTGATCCTGAGTCTCAAGAAGTTTAACAGTGAAGGAGGGGTGGATCTGTGGCTCTTTGTGGCTTCAAATGTAAACGCCCCGATCATTTTTCAGCCCGGTTAGCAATCTCATTTCTTAGGAACACCTATTTCCAAGCTGTGACGTTCACCTTTTCAAGTTTTGCCCGTAATTCTTGGAGCAGCGTCTCACACAGGAGGCTCAGTTGGCTATGTCTACCCTGCAGCTGGGAGTGACAAGACCTGGGTAGACAAGACTCACACCAGCGGGGCTCAAGCCCACCTGACTCTGTAGGCTTGAGAACTGCAAGACCCACACTGCTATTTTTAGCATGCTAGCTCCAGACGTGTTAGCACGGTCTGCCTACCCAGGTTGGGAAACTTGCTTCCAGCTGCAGTGGGGACTAGTGAAGAGCTCCCCAGCTTTGATTAATGGCTCTTTCCTTTCCATGCAAAGATCAGAGGCGAAAGCTTCTGCTGGTTGCAGGAGAAAACCTTGCTGCACTTGAGGAGGACATTTGTAGGGGAGGAGAAACATTTGCTTCCTTGCAAGGTATTCTGGATCCATGGTCAGCTGATTCTCTGAACACAAAAAGCAAAGTGACAAGAACAATCAAGGGCTCTTCTTGTAGCATCTGTTGCCAGAGAAGACCCTGACTGCATTTTTCCACCTCTACTTGCTCCATGATTTTGTGATGCGAGGGGAGGAGGAACTCCCCAGTGGGAAACAAAAGGGAGAGGATGAGGGACAGGGGCTCCAATGTCCATTCACTTGAATGACAGACATTCGAAATGGAATAGCCCAGTCAGGTTGTTTGGCCCTTCAGTTTCTTTAAACATAAGTAAACACCTTGAGAAATCTCTTTCCCATGTTCTCCAGCACAGGTGCAGGTAGGACGATGACTGGGTTAAAAAGGAGATTGCATGGATGAACATTGCTCTCAGTTACACCCGCAGACGTTTGGAGCAACTCCATCAAAGTGCATTTACCTTGAAGTCTTGCATTTCCTCCAGATTTAAGCTGGTGTAAAGGAGGGCAGAATCCAGCCCATAATACAGAGTGTCCCCTTTCAAAATGATCCCCCACCCTCCATTCCTTCAAAAATGAGCACTGCCACTTTAAGAGAGTCAGGTTTATTTTCCCCCTTCAGTATCTCCCCAGCCCCCACGCCAATGCAGCTGAAACCTGATCTAATCCCTTTGCACATGGGTAATTTATTGGTCTATTGGGTTTTTTCTTGATGGCAAATTGCATTGTCTTTCTTCCTGGGTTGAGACTTGGGAGCAGTTTGCTGCATTCCTGCAGGGACTTTCTCAGGACAGATCTTTCACACCCCCTCTGAGCTCAATCAAATCAGTTTTATTGGGCCTCTTTGTTATGCAAACAAGGCAATAATAATCAGGCTATTATTCTGCAAGATTGTGCTTGATTAACAGTTCAAAGGAGGTCCCTGGAAGAAACTAATGCTGCCATGATGCACAAATCCTTTCACACAGCCTGGGTCAGATGGCCACTGGGCTCTTCTTCACTGTATGGTTCCTCCCCCTCCTCCTGCTGAAACAGGGGGATTCTATTCAAGGGATGCCATCAATCAGTGAAGCTGGTGGGATGGAGGTTTTTGTTTTCTCTGTCAACTTTCTCCATACACCACAGAACAGGCAGTTATGGGTTTATTTCTATCAGCAGCATGACAGACCTCAGGTATACATGCACACGGAGTCATTACACATAATATACCCAGTGCACATTATGCACACACTGCCTTCGCTGTACACACGCACGTGACACAAAGTAGATGCACAAACAGGCATTCACACAAAGTGCAGATGCTGACTGCTTGGGTACACAAACACAACATGAGAATATATTCTAGTAGGTGTTAATATGCAGTGTTATATATGTTTCCATATCCTCCAGTCCCAAACTTTTCCTCCGGCTCATGCACATATACACATACACACACAGGCTATTCCTTGCCCCTTCGATGCATCCTATGGCGCCCACCAAAAGACAACAACCACTGCATTTCTCATTCAGTTTCTTCTTCCAGAAGGAGAACCAGGGAAAAGCCACTGGTAGGTGTTTGGTATGGAACGATGTGCTGGGATGAGGGTTTCTTGCAGGGACTTGTAACTAAGGTTATGTATAGGCACTACAGTGGCAGCTCTGGGCTATGCCACTGTAGCGAGATACTTCCAACCTCAATCTAGCCGCAGCTACTGCCAGGGTTAGGTCAGCTTAACTATGATGCTCATGGGTGGCTAGCTTTTAACTGTAGACCAGGGCTCATCAGTTTGTCTTTGCTTTCCCTGAAGTCTCGGTGGAATTGACCTTGCTCTGTGACTTTTCAAATAGTAGTTTATATGTTGTTCCTCCCCCTCCGTCCACCCCCTCCCCTGTGTCTCTCTCTGTGTATAGGAAGAATGAACTGGGAATATGAAAACATACAGGTCACATTTTTCAAACCCAAAGTTAGGTTCCTTAATTGCTAGCTAGGCACTGTACCTCAGTGACCTGATTTTCACATGTGCTGAGCACCCAAAATCCCAGGCATACAGCATCTTTGAAATCTAGGTCCTCAGATCTGAGGAGTTTGGCCATAGGTAATAGAGTATTTTGATACGTACGCCAATAAAAATTCATACTGAATATGAGTCTTACATACAGACATATTTACACACTAGCATATATTCAATTAGTTTATGGGTAAATGCTTTAAAAGCACCTCGGTGACTTAGGAGCCTATGTCCCATTTTCAAAAGTAGCCGAAGTCAAGAGGAATTGAAAGTTCTCAGTGATGAGAAGAAATGTGATATAATTGGCATTACTGAAATCTGGTGGGAAGATTCACATGATTGGAATGTTAAAATCACCTGTCTCTAATGTGTGGAAAGCAAAGTTGTGTTGTTATGAGAGGACTTGGGAGTCATGCTGGAGGCCTCATGCAGCCTGTAGTAAATTATCATTTGAGTTTCTAAAAATTGTAGATGATGATTTTCTGATACCAAAGGTATTGCACCCAACTCTATTTTGGATCTCATTATGATGGATAAAGATGCATTTTTAAAGCATATTAGGAACAAAAGAAATCTATGCAATAGTATAGTGCTAGGCTCATTACTAGATGGAGGTGGTAAAATTGTTATTAATGATACAGGAAAGTGTTCAGTAACTATTTCTGTTCTGTATTTGGAAAGAAGCAGGGGGATGTACTCCTATCACATGAAGAGGATGAAGTACTTTTTAGTCCATCCAGTTTAACATCCAGGATGTTAAACAACATCTACTAGTGATAAACATTTTTAAATTGGCAGGCCTGGATAATTTGTACCCATGAGTCTTAAAAGAATTGGCTAAGGAGATGTCTGGCCCACTGATGTTAATTTTTAATACATTGTAGAATACCAGGGAAATTCCAAAAAACTGGAAGAGTGTTAATGTTGTGCCAATATTCAAAAAGGGCAAGCAAGATGGCCCAGACAACTATAGGCCGCTTAGCCTGACATCAGTCCCAGGCAAAATAATGGGAAAGCTTATATGGAATTCAGCTGATAAAGAATTAAAGAATAGGAATAGAATTAACACCAGTCAACATGGTTTTATAAAAAAAAGTTAGGTCTTGTCAAACAACCGGATTTTATTGTTTGATGAGATTACAAATTTGACTGATAAAGAAAATTGCATAGCTGTAGTAGACTTAGATTTTTGTAAGGTGTTTGACTTAGTACCGCATGATATTATTAAAAGATTAGCATTATACAATATCAATAAAGCACATGCTAAATGGACTGAAAACAGGCTAACAGACAGCTCATACAAATTAGTTATCAATGGGGATTTGTCATCAATTGAGAATGTTTCTGGTGGGTTTCTGCAGGGATTGTTATCAGACCAGACATTATTCAACGTCTTCTCAGTGATCTGGAACTAAATATAAAATCACTTCTGATAAAATTCGTGAATGACACAAAGTGGTAAATAATGAGCATAGGGCAGTCATGCAGAGCGATCTGGATCTCTTGGTAAGCTGAGCCTAGTCAAACAAAATGTTTTAATACAGCCAAATGCAAAGTTAGTTATACCTCTAGGGACAGAATGGGAGACTCTGTCTTGGAAAGGAGTCAGAAAGATTTGGGATCATATGACCAGCAACTGAACATGAGGTCCCAGGGTGATGTTGTGGCGAAAAGGGCTAGTGTGATCCTTGGATCTATACACAAGGATCCAGTGAGTAAATATAAAGGGATAACAAATTTTTTGGTTTGCTAGCAATTCTGAAAAAAAAATTAAATCATTTTGAGTGGAACCAAAAATAACATTTTTGACATTTTTGGCAAGTCAGAAAAAAATTATTTCAGGTCAAACAAAATGTTTCATCTAAACCAGAGCAAAACATTTTGCTTTGATTTTAAGCATTTTGAATTCTTTTCAAATTAAAAGTCATTTCAAATTAAAAAAATTTGAAAGTTTCATTTAGAAAATGTCAAAATGAAATTATTCCAAATTTTTCTTTTTCTACCAAAATAATGCAGCAAAATCACCATGAATTCACAAAATGTTTTGGTGTCACCAAATCTGCCTTCGCCCCCCCCCCCCCAAAAAAAAGTTTTGGTCAAAAATTTACCCCAGTAATGAGTAAAAGTAGGGAAGCCCTTTTACCTCTGTACACAGCATTGGCAAGACCAAGACTAAAATGCTGCATCCACTGCTGGTGTCCATATTTTAAAAAGGATGTTGAAAAATTGGAGAGGGGCAGAAAAGACAAACAAAGATGATCTGAGGGCTGGAGAAAATGCCTTATTGCGAGAGACTTAAAAGAGCTCAATCTATCTAGCTTATCAAAAAGGAGTTTAAGAGTTGACTTAAGTACGGTATAGATATAAGTACGTTCCTGGGGAGAAAATAGCAGGTACTAAAAGGACTCTGTAATCTAGCAGAGAAAGGCCTAACAAGAACCAAGGGCCGGGAGCTGAAGCCTGACAAATTCCAATTGGAAATAAGGTGCAGATTTTTAACGGGGGGGTGATTAACCAGTGGAACAAACAGCCAGTGGAAGTGCTGCATTCCTTCTGAAATAGATGCTTGAACCAGACATAAATTACTGGATTTAATACAGGGGTAACTGGGTTAAATTCTATGGCCTGTGATACGCAGGAGGCCAGATTTGATGATCTAATGATCCCTGCCAGCCTTAAGGTCAGTAGATTTTGACTGGCTACTTGAACTCTTGCACATCCATTAGCCTCCATTTTAAACTCCCACATTCAGGGGCCTGTTTTTTCGGCACCCTACAGAGTTCCAGTTGAGGAGGGCTAGCCCAGATTCCCTGGGGAATCCATGACTGTCACCCCTGATATAGATAGATGGTCTCACTTTGCTCAATAGTGACCCATCAGTTTTCCAAAGGCCACGGGCTCCCAGATCTTTACATAGCATGGACCATATCTTGAGACAGAGAAAGAGTCTCCAGGACCCACCTCCCCCGTCGTTCATGATCACAGTGCCAGGGAGCAGGCCCGCAGGCATGGGATGTGGGGGCATGTGGGTGGGCAGGCTGCGAAATGACACCTAGGTCCAAGCCCCCTGGGTGAGGCCTGTGCCCAGAATCCCTGTGCTCAGGCGACTTGCTACGTGCGTCGCTGAACGATAGCAGCAGAGGGGCCTGTTTTCATGCTAAGTCATCTGCGGTTGAAAAACAGATCCATTGTGAGGAGATGGAAAATAGATTATATGAAATTGAATAAACATAGTTTCTTGGCTTCTGTTCAAATGAGTTTTTGCTTTTATACCAAAGCTTCTGCAATAGGAGACGTGAGGAGAAGCATATGGGGGGGGGGGAAGCGGGAAGGGTCGCTGTCTTTTTCCTGCATAGTTCTGCTTGCTGGGTTCCTCACTCCTCGGGGCTGTAGGATTCCTCGGTCCTGACACGTGTCTTGCTGGGGGGTGGGGTGAGTCACGCAGGTGTTTATGTGAGCTCCAGGTGTCAGACAATCACACTATTGAACAGATTGGATAGGGAGGCGCAGACCGAGGGGTGGAGGGGAGAGAGAGGCTTTGCTAACAGATTAAAAGAACAAGGCCAAACAGCCTACTTGAGACCCACGGTTATTCAGTGCCCTGTGAAATGGAATTGACCCCACCGTCTTTATCTGCTGGCAGAAGAGAGATTAAGAAGGAAGGGCCACCTCCCTGGCTTGCTCCAGGTGCAAACCCAGAACGAGATGGGCTGCCTTTTCCATAATGGAGGTGCCGTCCCAGTCGGTGTATCGCCTGTAAATGGGAGAACTGCATGTGAAAGTGTTTCTGCTGCGTTCGTACTTACATGCAGACACAGACACACACAGTGCAGTCCTGCTCCTTAGCCACCTGGCTTTGGAAATCTGGCCTTATATGGGGCCCTGCACGAAACAGCAAATCGGAACATTTTGCCAAAACCCAAATGATAAGATCTTTAAGAAAAATGCTCCCCCTACAGGTCAAGGGAAGAAATGCAACAGGCTTTTCGTTTTCTGTTTCTTTTCTTTTTTTCTCAGAGTACCTTATAAAGTAATGAGTTAGACGCCAGCCATGTGCAGCCCTCCTGTGCTCAGCGATAACGTGCCTATGGCCATAGCTATGAGAGCCTGCAGTGCTGAGAGAGCAGCCCTGAGGCTATTGCTCTGAGTGCCACTGGATCCTTAACTCCCTCCCGGCGAGCTTGTCTCAAAAGGAGGACGGGACCTGTGACACAGCCGGAAAACCCTGGTTACTGCATTGCCAGCTTTGGGTCGTAGCCCAAATGCCAGTAAAGAACTTGGCTTGTACCTCCTGTTCCAAGCTAAAGATGCACCAGAGAGACCAGCACAAAGTATCTATTCCTGATAATAGCTGGGCTCCTACAAATGAGCATCTAAGCGCTACTGTTACTGACAGCTGAGAGTCTTATTGAGTCGTCTGTTGCAAGTCCTGTTGCCTGATGCCATGGATTTATGGTTTAGCTGGTGACCATGGGGGTCTCTGGACATGGTTCTGTTTTTATCACCCAGTGCTCCTTTCAGCTACTTAGTTCTTCTGTCGTGAGGTTCTCAGTGGCATCACAAACCCTGAGCTTGGGTGGCTTGTCACCAAAGAAAGGGAGCTGCAATTTCCCTTCATGACAGCCTTCCACGCTGAACTTGTCGTTCCAACCCACACCTTGAATGTCTCACCTTGAAATGCTGCCTGTTTGCATTCCAGGTGACAGCAAAGTCTGGTTGAATCATCACAACGACAGATTGATACTCTGGTGGAGGTGTCCCGTCGCGTGCTAATCTGATGGTTTATAGCAGCGTCCCTGACTCCGTAGCGCTCTTCACTTCTGATTCGCTCTCTGTCTCTAATGCACCATGCCCTCACATGTGTCCTGTTGGACAGTATTATATCAGCCATGTTTAATCCCCGACAATTTTAACATGTGGCTTTTAGCCTTTGTAGAATATTCAAGGCCTAGAGTTAGAGGTCATAAATCCAGACCCCGGGGTAAGTACCACTGGGATAATGTGATCAAACAGTAAAATCTCATCTGGTTGAAACACACAGCAACAGGCTTTTTCTGCAACTCACATAGCGGCCTGTGATGAAAAACCCACGCTTATGTGACATGGATTCACTATGTTCCAGCAAAATGCAATCCACTGAAAAGGGGTGTTGATGAAATTACATGTTCAGTTTTAAGTGGATGCTGTTGAAATAAAAATAATCCTATGCAGTGGAACACCCATTTTACAAACTAACTGGGGATTAAGGAGTTCATGGAATGGAAAGTTCATAAAATTTAACACCTCCAAATTGCGATAGGTCCAGTTCATAGGTTGCTGTCTACTGCACTGCATTGTTTTCTTCTTGTTCTTCCAACTTCTTCAAAATGATTTCCAATGCATTGAAAGATCGCAATGTGAAGGGATGTCAACTTGCTCTTCATTGACATCATTTTCACTCTGATTACCCCCTCCTCCGCCCAGTCAGGAAAAATGGTTCATAAGCTTGGTGCTGATAAAATCGAGTGAGGTTCTGTTATGTTCCCTGTGTTATTACTAGCACCTAAGCTTCTTAAACCTGGATTTTTTAAACTCAGAAACTTTCCGTCATTTCCTTTTGCATTTCATTCCTCTTGGAAAGTGACATGAGATCGATGGCTTCCATGCCGGGTTTCTTTTCATTTGAAGTTCTGTTCCCCTTCTCTTTCTCCAGCACCTGTTGTGTTTCCAACACTGCAAGGGAATAGTTAAAACTTGAACATACTGTTTTCCGTATGAAGTGGTGCTGGGTTTTGTAGCTTTATTTGTGCATGTGTAACTGCCTTGTGAACTCCCCTCTAAACAAAGCCCAAGACAGGAATAAACATGTAGGGCTTTAAGACACCCCCAGAATGCATCTGGAAATTAATTTTGAGCCTGATCCTGCACAGTTTCCATGCCCTCCAAGCTCAAATGGGACTGATGATGAGGAGGGAAAGGAAAACACCATGAATGTTTAAGCAAAGTGAGCAATGAGAGGTTCCAAATTGCCATTGGCAGCGCACTGTCTGTGCAATGTGCAATGCAGGCCAAGTGCCTTTGCACTGTCACTTTCATGTCCCTCTGCGGAAAATACGTCCCCCCAAAAGAACTGAATCTAAACTCCCATTGTACTTTGCCTTTCCCTGTCTTGCACCTAGGCTTTGGGAACCTGAGCGCAGCTCTGAGTGCTCAGCTGCAGAAGTCAGGGTTGGCAGTGGGCCGTCAGTATGCACAGCCCCTTTGGCTGCATTGACCTGGGAGCAGGCTGCTTTAGTGTCTTGCTGAAGCTTATCTGTTCTCTACACAACCAAGGCCAGCAGCTGATTAGGATTTTGCCTGTTTCCTTTCACACATTTCCCTTTGATACCCGTATCTCTGCAGCTTTAGAAAAGCACTGAGGCGGGGGCAGGTGGGCCAGAGGTCGGCGCGCACTGTTCCCAGCATTAGTGAAGCCGCTGGAACGTGCATTGTGTCAAGGTGCTAGGTACAGGAGATCAGGTGAGTGATAGCTGCTTGAGAAGGCTCTTTTGTACTTTGTTTGTTCCGCCTTTGCACTGTATTTCCTCCTCAGCTCTGTGCCTTTCGGACTCCCCAGACAGCTGCCGGGTTGGCTGGTTTGAGTGAGTTGCTGACCCTGGAGGAGCCAGGCATTTGCACTGCAAGAGGTTTTAGTGCAGTAGAGGAGACTCACAAGAGGGATCCAGCAATTGGGGACCATGCTAGAGCAGCACAACATAGTGGTGGGGAGGTATCGGGAGTGTGAACAAACGGCCGCAGAAGGCAAACCCGATGCCAGGAATCTTGGCCCCATGCCTTTACCTACTGGGCTAGGGGTGTGGCTTTATTCAGGGCTTGTCTGCACTTGAGGGGGTTGCACTGCTGTAGCTGCCCTAATGCAGAGAGCCCAATTTGACACAAGGGGGTGCTGTGCTGGTGTGAGTCACTGTTCATGCTAGTGTGGTGTGTCTGCACTAGGGTCTTGCACTAGTGCATTTACATCCGTGAAAAATCCCCAGTCTTCGGAACCATACCTGTCAGTCAGAAAATAGGCGTGCTAGGATCTGCTGAACTGACTGAGTTCCCTTCCTGAGAGCAGGGTGGAGTGTAAAACCAGGGCTTCCCCACTTACGGCTGCTGAGAACCTGGTTTTACCCCACTGTCCACAGACAGGCCCAGGGCTGTGTGCCAAGCCTCACAGCCAATGCCCCTGTATACAAATCAGCTGTATGGGGAGACCAGTTATTCATCTAGCTAGCCCACTGCACACAAACACCTGTTTCGGGCATGCAGTTGTGCTAAATGCGAATGCAAATCAATGGCACCACTGTAACACCATTTTGGATGCGCAATTGCTCATGCATATTTTTGAATGTCAAGCCCTAAAAGCCTCCTGACTTTAAAAGCCCAATGGTATTTCCCCCCCAGAATCAATGATGTTAAGCTATTCTCAGCATCCCAGCCAACATGGAGAGTCTTCAGATATGTTAAGGGCTGTTATAAAGAGATTGTGCTCAGTTGTTCTCCATGCCCACTGAAGGTAGGACCACAAGTAATGGGCTTAATCTACAGCAAGGGAGATTTAGGTTAGATATTGGAAAACCTTTCTAATTCTAAGGGTGGCTGAGCTCTGGAATAGGCCTCCAAGGGAGGTTCTGGAATCCCTGTCTTGGGAGGTTTTTAAGAACAAATTGGACAAACACCGGCCAGGGATGGTCAAGGTTTACCTGGTCCTGCCTCAGAACCCGGGGCTGGACTTGATGACCTCTGAATGTCCCTTCCAGCCCTACATTTCCAGCAGTGGTGGCATTTTGGTGGTGTGCTGTATTTGATCCGTGTATTGGGCATCTTGACAGCGCCTGTGTTTTTTGTCCCTCAGCGACCTCTCAGTGCAAGATCCTGAAGTGTAACTCTGAGTTCTGGGCGGCCACATCTGGCTCTCACCACCTGGGCACGGAGGAGGCACCAGAGTTCTGCACGGCTCTCCGCACCTACGCCCACTGCACCCGCCGCACGGCTCGTACCTGCAGAGGGGACCTGGCCTACCACTCTGCCGTTCATGGCATAGATGACCTCATGGTCCAACACAACTGCTCCAAAGATGGCCCCACCTCGCAGCCCCGCCTCCGAACACTGCCCCCCGGGGACAGCCAGGAGCGCTCCGACAGCCCCGAGATCTGCCACTATGAGAAGAGCTTTCACAAGCACTCAGCCCCCCCAAACTACACCCACTGCGGGCTCTTTGGGGACCCCCACCTCAGGACTTTCACAGACAGCTTCCAGACCTGCAAAGTGCAGGGGGCTTGGCCACTCATAGACAATAATTACCTGAATGTCCAGGTCACCAACACGCCAGTGCTACCTGGGTCCTCAGCGACTGCAACGACCAAGGTAAAGGCATGGGGCGGCTTGGCTGCCCCGTGGGGGATGGTGACGTTCTGACACTGTTCCCTTGGGGTCACCCTTTTAATCACTTTCTCTCCCACTGCCACCCACAAAAGGGTCCCAAAAAGCTGGTGAGTCTCATCCACTAGTGCCAGGTTATTCAGCGGATTGAGACAGAGTCCGAGCCCAGCACAAGTACAGAGTCCGGGCCAGAAAATCAAGCCCCTCTCCCTGGTTCCCCACTCCCCACCTCCCTTAGATGGACTCTGGTTTCTCACCACCGCATCTGGCCCCCCTCAGATTGCTGAGCATCATCAGAGGAGATGTATCATCCCTGGCGTAGGTCTGGGTTGCGAAGAAAGGGACAGATCATGAAGTGGGCAGGCCCAGGGATCTAAGGCTGGCAGCAGCCCCTGAAGGGCAAACCACAAACACACACGTCTCTCCCTTTTGCCCTTCCCCATGGCATTGCAGCTGCGGTTGTGTTCCAGACACTCCTCCCCCCCCCCGCCAGATTCCTTTGCAGGGCACTGCGACACTCCCATTCAGGGATGGGAACAGGAGGCGGATGACAAGGTGCCAGAGATGGCTGGCAACAAGTAAAACTCGCTGAACCCGCCCTCCTGTTTATTTTGTGGCCTGTGCAAAGTGGCAGAGATGGCAGCTGAAGGAGCCTGCAGAGCAGGGTGAAAACTCACCTTCTTGCCAAGGCCCCCACTGCGAGAGAGAGAGATCCAGTGCTCTTTATGCACATTGCCTGTCCTGTCTAGTTGTCCCAGGTCCTGCACTCAGCTGCAGGGGGGTGGGCAGATAACGAGCAGTTTGTTGGTTGCAGAAGAACGATGCTGCTATTTGTGTCTCTCTGCAGAGACCCCCACTGGGTGGGGAGGAATTCAGCCCCGTAGGTTAGTGGCTTCCTCGGCTGTGTCCTTTTAATTTTGAAGCAAATGGCGTGCCAGGCTGACAGCGCTGAGGCTAGAAGCCCTCTCTTCATTTCCAGAGCAGGCTGAGCAGGGGGAGATCTCTCCGTATTGCCTCAAAGCCGGATGGGCAGGCGCCGTCTGGAGAGGAGAGCGAGTCGCTCAGTATCCAAGGCCAGGTTTCAACTTGGCCTCTCTGGTGCCTCTGCCATCGAGGGGGCGAGTGAGTGCCAGCTGTGATGGGAACAGGACACACACACACAATGCGTTTCATGTGTGCCACCACACAGCCGTAGGGTGGTCACCTCTGTTGCTCTCTGCTGACCAGCATTTGATTTGAAGCAGTCACCATAAGGTGAAAGGCTCCCTGCCCAGTCCACCTGAACCATCTGGCCCCAGCTCGACTCCAAACCCTCTCATCCATCCACCCCCTCACAACCAGCCACGGTTTTAATGCCAGAGGAGAAGAAAACCTGGTGGAAGTGGGGGAGCCTCAGGGATCATGTTCCCTTGTCACCATCTCCATACCGCTCTGGCTGTCTGTGTGTGGTGGTGTCCCCAGTGGCTAGTCCCCCGGGGAGGATAAGTCACCTGACGTGCTGTAGGACCGATGACGAGTAAGAGAGAGTGTTGGCTGACATGGGAAAGCCTGTGGTTTGGAGCTGAAGAGCTGGGTTTCTAGTGCTGGCTTCCCAGCTGCTTTAGCTAGTAATTGTGTCTGTGGTCAGGACGAGGCATTTTGTGGGGCGCAGTCTGTTCTCACTGTGCTGTGGCAGCCAAGATAAATGTTCTCCAGGGATGGGTGCAGCACAGAGTAAATCCAGTGGCAAATGCCCAGTTGTAGCACAATGGAACTCAAAGTGACACGGCTTAAGTGTTAAATCTGGCTTCTGCTTGAGGACGGCTCTGGAGCTGAGGGACACTGTGGCTGAATTCCTCTTTGCTGCATGAGTGCTAAAGCTGGAAGGGAACACATTTCAGTTACCCTGATCCAGAGGAAGGTAGGGTGGCTGGTGAGAAGGGATCTGCTTGCTTAGCAGGCCTTGGGGGAGCACCGATCCATGTCTGACCCTTTTCACAGTACTCCTGGGGTGACTGAGGAGAGGGTTTGCCACCATCCCTGTTTAAAGGGGGAAGCATCAGAGTTTCAATGAGGGCTGGCCTGCAGCTTGCAGGGCCCTTAGGTTCTGGAACTTATTTGGGGCACTGCACCATGTTGCGTCAAGACCGTGGTGCTGAGAAGTGATGAGTCATTGCTCAGGGTGGCAACTCAGCAAGTTTACCCAGCAGGAAGAGCTGTTGGAACAGGCAGCCCTCGCTCCGCAGGTTGGCTCCAAGGCAGATGGTGTCTGTGTGCAACCAGGCTTTCGCTCTGGTGCTGTTCACTGGAGCAGGGTGTTCTCAGCGAGAGGATACAACCTCCAGTAACCTGGTGCATACCTGCCAACACCTGAAAGTTTTAATAGAGATATCTGGCGAGGAAAACAGGGACACACCTTTTAACTCCACTTAAACCCTTCAGACTAAGAGAGTATTCTGCAGGGGCAAAGAAATGGGCCCTATGCTGCTGCCAAAAGAGGGCCTGGGGTGGCTGGTATTTTGTGGATAGCCTCGGCTGTGCTAGGAAGTATTACCTAGAATTCCCTGCTGTTCCCACCACCAGTTCAGCTCCATCAGTGGTACCCACTTTGGCTCCAGAAAGCTGCGGGGATTTTAAGCCCTGTGTTGTGCAAACCTGTGCTGAGCAGGGGTGGAGGCTGATCTGTGCTACAGCTCCCCCGTTGCTGTACTAAGTGGGACTGAACTGGTGGGAGCAGCAATGGGAAATCTGGGGCAGAATGGCTGGTGCAGATCCCCCCGAGGGGGAGAGCCAAGGGGAATGCCGGGGCCCCACTGGGAGCCATTTGAAATTGGCTTTTGTTCCAGAAGCAATGTAAATAAATAGCAGGATGGATCCAAATGTCCCAGGAGTCAGATCCAGGAGCCTGGTTGTCAGCTGTGTATTTTAGATCCAGATTGGAACTTCACTGAGGTTTTGAGAGCACTTTGGTTCAGACACATCCCTAATAAATAGACTCCGTATAAGCTCTAAACTCCCTGTAAGCTCTCCCATGAGGTATTAAAACCTGCTGTAGCCTGACAGGGAAATCCCAGCTAGAGAGAGGGGGTCAGCCTGAGCACAGAACTGGGAGCCAGGAACACCTGGGAGCCTAACCGCCATCTTGCTGCATGGTATTGAGCAAGTCCCTTTTCCTCTCTGTGGTCGTACCACATGGGGCTGGATACCCCTCTGGCTCACAGGCTTGTCAAAGGGGCCTGCAGTGAATTGAAGAAGGGAAGCATGCGCTAAGTGTAAAGAACAATTAATAGGTCAGTGGCTTGGGGACATGATGCATATTAGTTGGGGCTAACCAATGGACTCTTTTCTCCCTCCCCCTCTGCTCCCAGGTCTCAGGGTCACAGCTCAGCTCCAACAAGTAACTTCTGTGGGATTTGGCAGCATGACCTTTGGGTTCTAGTCCTGTCTCTGGTTCCTTCCTGTGTGTAGCTGATACGCCCCTTGATGCCTGTAGGCTGAAGCCTGGTGGCCTTATGCATTAGAGGGGGAAATCTCGTAGTGGGAACTCTGTGCTTGTGGAATTTAAAATGCCCCAAAAGACTGATTCTCCGTGTTCCAAACCGCTTCTGGAGGCACGTGGTGGTGGTTGATGAATGAACCAGTCAGGCCTAAACCCCCTTGTACTCATTAATGAGATGTACTGGTGACCAAGCTCAATGGGTTATCAGCATTGGTTAATGCCCCTTTCTCTCCCCCCTATCCCCTCACAGCTCACCATCATCTTCAAGAGCTTCCAGGAGTGTGTGGACCAGAAAGTGTACCAGGCGGAGATGGACGAGCTCCCAGCTGCCTTCGCTGACGGCTCCAAGAACGGCGGTGACAAGCATGGCGCCAACAGCCTGAAGATCACCGAGAAGGTGTCTGGCCAGCACATCGAGATCCAAGCCAAGTACATCGGTACCACCATTGTGGTGAGGCAGGTGGGGCATTACCTCACCTTCGCCGTGCGCATGCCCGAGGAGGTAGTGAACGCCGTGGAGGACAGGGACAACCAGGGCCTTTACCTCTGCCTCCGGGGCTGCCCGCTTAACCAACAGATTGACTTCCAGACCTTCCGCTCTGCTCAGGGCACGGAAGGCCGGGCTCGCAGGAAAGGGCCCAGCCTCGTCTCCTCCCCCGAGTTCTTCACCTACGAAACGGCCATGGCCAAGTGCCGGGAGAAGCTCCCTGTGGAGGACCTGTACTTCCAGTCCTGCGTCTTCGACCTCCTGACCACGGGGGATGTCAACTTCACTCTGGCAGCTTATTACGCTTTCGAGGACGTGAAGATGCTTCATTCCAACAAGGACAAGCTGCACCTCTATGAAAGGACACGGGAGCTGAGCCCAGGAAACACAGCCCCCTCGGGGCATCCCCGGACCCTCCCTGCCCTCTGGGTGGCGCTGGTGTGTCTGAGTCAGTGCTGGTCAGTGTTCCTATAGATGTGACCTCGGTTGCGGGGGGAAGAGCTCAGCAGGAGGGGATGACGGTCTGTGCTGGATGAGGAGAGGCTGAACAGCAGGTCCGGCTGGGAGCTAAAGAATCAGCCCCTGTCCTCAGAGTTAGACTCCCTGGAACGCCATGGGCCTGCCCCAGAGAGCAGCCAGACCTTATATAGCCCTTCCCCAGCTCACCCTCTCCTCTTCATGCAGGTGAGGAGGGTGGGATGCCCCCGCCTCCTTCTAGTGCTCCCTCGTGGTACTGCAAACGGTTGTGGTGACTGTGATGTTGGCATTTGTGAAAGTGACTTCATGTTAGGAGAGTTGGCAGCTGCTGCCTGGGAGGAGGGGAGAGCGCCCCAGCTGGTCAGGATGGCGTGCTGGCGAGATGGGCCCGTGCCTAGAGACCATCACGGGACACAGAGACAGGCTGGCCTCTGATTTTCACACCCGCTTTGCTCACGCAAATGACTCCACCTGCTAAAGGGCTCACACCCCCCCAACCCCACCCCACGACTGTGTATGCAAACAGCTGGTGGTACGCACCTAAGCGGGGCCCACTCACCCCTGGGGCTCAGCCGGCTGCCTGTGCAAATGCAGGTGCTAAACACCAGACAAAGGAGCTACAACGGTGCCCTCCGGGCACTGGACTCACACCCACACGGAGAGAGGGTGCAGGGGCGGGCAGTTGGCTGGAATGGTATCTGTCCCTTATTAAAGACCCTGCTCTCCCAGCACCCAGTTCCCTGCAGGGGTCTGAGGCGCACAGTACATCTTTCGCTGATGGGCACCATTCCGGGGGGTGTGGGGGAGTCAGTCACTGATTATATTTGCTGTGCTTCACAGGGCATCTGGGAGCTAATAGGATCTGGGAAATCCCATCCTGGCACATTAACGCTCTGATTCACTTCATAGCCACGAGGTTTTGAATCCTTTGGGCCCTCCCTGCCCTGCCTCCTCGCCTCAGAGATGCAAAGGGAGAAACCTGGCCAGTATTCGAGTGGTTTCTGTCATTTGCCTTTGGCCTCCTCCCAGCATTTGAAGTGCTCCTTGTGATGTGGCCCTTTGATTCCATGAGCTCCCAGGGGGCTCAGGCAAAGCGAGGCGGGAGGTGCCAGTGATCTCCCAGATTTGTACTTCAGGGTGACCAGTCAGACCTCCTCAAGCCCCTCACTGACAGGCTGGAGTGTCGCCACTCTAGCCCTGTCCCTCTTCGTCACACAGGAGGGCAGCTGTGGGGTTGGGGCAAAGCTCTAAGAAAGGCAGTGCCCAGGGAGTGCGGGGGGGAGTTTTGCTTGTTTGCTGCTAAGCACCTGCTCCTCTCCGAGTGATCTCATTTCAGACCGGTTGCACCTTAGTTCTTCCTGGCTCGATTCTGAGGAGGGCACTGTTTGAAAATCCAGCCAGGGCAGGCCCTGAGAAATCCCAGGTGTCCAAAGGCTCTGTTCCCTGGCAGTAAACGATCAATAATCTCCTCTACTAGGATGGAGTGCCCCTTCCCCTTCTCTGTGTTCTTCTGGGATTTGCCTGATGGTTTGCTCAGCAAATGACAAGACCATCTGTACCTCAGCCTGGAGCTGGGACAGCTCTGGGGGAATGCTCCATCGTTCCCACAGCACGAATTTCCCAGAGGTCTCCCCAGAAGTGCAGGTAGATCACTGGGACAACCAGCGATCATGGATGGTCTCTTGACGGCGTCCAAAGAGGACTGGATGTGTGACGTGCCCTGCAGCGCATACAAACTAGCGCCACATGGCAGCCTCCTGTAAAATACTCGCAGGTGGGAGGGATAGCTCAGTGGTTTGAGCATTGGCCTGCTAAACCCAGGGTTGTGAGTTCAAGCCTTGAGGGGGCCATTTAGGGATCTGGGGCAAAAATTGGGGATTAGTCCTGCTTTGAGGTCCCTTCCAACCCTGATATTCTAAGCAACTATTCATTGTGTCCTGCCAGCTCTAGAACTCCCATTTGTAAAGCAGCAGAGAAATGCAACGTGTGTCATTGGATGTAATTTATATTGTCTCTAATCTATGGACCCCTGGCATGGATTTCGTGTGACTGTACAGATAAAGAGATGTCATTGGTTTTTAGGTGTTTAACAAAAAACAGAAAAGAAATAACAAAAAGATGTGTTTACTACTTCGCTCCTTGCTTTGTCCGCTGGTGGCCCGTGTTTCTGTTTAGGGCGATTTTAAAATAGGGATCTCACAATGTAGGGAGCTGGGGAGACCAACCACTGGAGGGTAAATCTACCAACTCGCTGGCCACAGAGCTCTTGGGGAGGGGGAGGCAGCTCGAAAAAGAAATAATTGAGACATTCTAAATTATCTGTATTTAAATTAGAGAAGCCTAGATGCCCCAGCTGAGATCAGGACCCCAAGGCACCTAGTGAGGGATAGTTGCTGCCCCAAGGAATTTACAATCTAGATAGCTAAGGAAGGAAGGGGAAACTGAGGCAGAATTAATGAAATTACTTGCCCAGGGTAACACAGCTGGGCAGTGTGAGAGCTAGGAACAGAGCCCAGGTCGCCTTTGTCCCAGTCCAGTCTGCTAGACCACATTGCCTCCCTTAAGGCTCCTATAGTGGCTGTGAACTGCCTGTTTCTGAGTTGGGTTTTATCCTGGCCATATGGCATGACCAATAGTCTATTTCTGCTGAGTTTAACAGCTTCCAACCTTCTTGGGTGAGCACAAGTCCTAGGAACTGTCCATTGCTGACCCCGTGCATACGTGTCAGTGGGGGAACTCCACTCCCTTAGTGTGTTTGGTAGCTAGCAGCCGGCAGGTTCTCTGGTTTCAGTGCGACTAGCCAAGGCCAGAGTTATTCAATCACTTTAGTTCCTTCACTACATAAAAATTGAATCTTTATTGCCCCTAGAAATTGGAGAGGTGACTATTTAAAGTCACATTATCAGCTTTATGGTGGGCAGTGACACACCTGGGTATGCCACAAATAATCCCAACTATATTGAGGGGTGGGTCATGGAGCTGCCATCACTACAGGAATAGTACTGCCCTGTGTAGGCAGCACATCGGAGAGTGACATTGCTGTTAGCCAATCAGTATAGTCCATAATGGCCATGTGACATCTGCTGTCAACGGTGCCACTTCCTGTCATGCCAGCATAAGAGAGGATGCTATGCCAGGGTCAGAGCTACTCTCTGGAGGAGGAAAGTCCTCCGTGATCTTGATTGTCTCTCCATAGCCCAGGCCCCCCCCAGTAGGTCAGTGCTCCAGTGGTGGTTGAATATATTATGGTGGTTGGGCTATCCCTCTTTTAGAAGCAAACAGTTAAGCACTTTATTTTGGTTGTGTTTGACCCAATTCTAGTTAAAGGTGAAGTGTGGCCAAGGAAGACCTGATGTGGTTGGAATAAAAACAAAAGATTTTGGTTTTGGGATGGGGGGAAGAATCTCCTGACTGCTCCTTGTGTTTTGGACCCATAATGGGTGTCTCTGCATGTACATACTGTAAATTATTTATTGATGAAAATGCAAGTAAAGGTGCTCTTTTTTTCTTTTTTTTTTTTTTTTTGGACAACAACCTAATGAGTGTTTTCCTTCTGCCTTGTGTTGTGTTTGATTCTAATCAGGAAGGAAAATGAGAAAGATGTGAGAAAGTGTGATAACACGCTAAGGACAGCCTGATGAGCTTCTATCTTCTTGTGGAATATTCTCACTCTATGGAAAATCAGAGCCCCTTTTTTCTCTTGGCATGACCCATCCTCAGCAACCTCCCCCATCTAGCTGGGATCGTCCTCCCATTTGGGCAACATGGGAAGTTTAGGATGACTGCAGCCTTCCAGGTTGAGAATCCACATACTAGGAGAGTGTGTAACATATTAGGAGAGAGTGGGTCTTGGTCTTCCTCTAGTGGCTGGTCTGCCTCAGAGGTTTAAAAGGTGTACGCTTTTAATGCTGAAGGGCCTAGGTTCAAACCCTGCTGTTGGCCCAACAGGGGGTTAGCTTTTGCCCGGGATGGAATCAGAACTGCACATTTTCATCATGCATAATTAACTTGTGGAACTCACTCCCACCAGATACCATTGGGGCCAAGGATACAGTAAGAATGAAGGAAAGAATTAGCCATTAATATGGATTATGAAAACATTCACAGTTATAGATAGGATGAAGAACATTTGATATGGGATATAAAGCTTTATGCTTTAGGGTATGAGCTATTCACTGACTGCTGGGATTGAGAAAGAAACTTTCCCTATGGGCATCTTATTCAGATTTCTTGAATCTACCATCAAAGCATACGAACCAAACTTTGTCAGGCCTCAGTTGAGATCCACCTAAACTCGAACTGAGAGCAACCATTTCAAACTCAATCAGGCAAGATCTGCACAGGGACCACAACACTAGGAAGTGCCACAATGTGCTTCCCCAGTAATACCCACCCGGGTTGTCATAAACCACTGAGTATTTTTTCCTTTATTTCATTTCCTCTGAGGCTAGATTAGTGCTCCTAAACCAGAATGCTGCTCCTATTAGGACTCAAATAGTAGCCCATGTTCCAGCTATTAAATGAAGGCAAATTAGCAGACTACCCCAGTCCCTAGGCTTTCACCCGCTAAAAGGAGCAGGCCAGTACTAGAGGAAGAAAGCCCCAGAGCCCTAAACTGGTATTTTTAGCTGCTATCTTTCCTGACCCAACAGACAAGGCCTGACTGTGGCTCCGGGGGAGATGAGCTCAAGGAAGGCCTGGTTTGCCCTTTGCTGAAAGGCCTTCATACAAACAGCATCACCCATGCCTGACACCACAGCTGGTCAAACCACTGACCCTCCCTCTCCTCTGCCTGATTGTTTTTCCCTACACACCATTTCTGAAAGGGAGCTGGGACAGACCTGACACGCCACCCCAAGAAATCCCCCTCCCCAGAACTAGCTAACTAGGATTATTGGAGGGGGAGTAGATCCTACTAATCACAGGAACTGCAGCCTGTTACTAATACCACCTGCCCTGCTATGAACTCAGTACATGGTTTACCCACAGGATTTGTCAGTGGTTTGCCAAGATTCCCCTTTGTCTACCTGCCCCTCATAGCCAATGCCTGAGCCTAGCTCCTGAAACTGCCAGGAAGGCCCTGAGATGCAGGCCAAATGAAGGCCACTTCAGAGCCCTGCAGCACCCTCTTCTACTCATCCTTTCCTAGGCCTGCTATGCACCTTATTTATCTGCACCTGCATGTTAATCAGTTAACAGCCCATTAAGGCACAAAGCTGTGCTGGGTTCATGTCCATCCACGGCAGTGCAGTCCTTACCCCTCTGCGTTACAAGGCAGCGGCGGTAGCGATTTTGTGAAGTGCGCTTAGGATTCAGATGGACTCAGGGCTAGTCTACACTAGAAGTGCTGCAGCAGGACTGCAGTGGCATCTACCTCAGCTTGCTAACTCCCGTGAAGAGACAGCAGCAGGTAAAACTCCAGGGTGGCTTCGGGCAGAGGCTGGCAGAAAGGGGGCTCCCAGAGCTAGAGCATGAGTCTCTATGGTTTGAGCTACAGGCTAAACCTCTCTCGCTGGGGCTGTACCAGCCCGTGGCTTGGGCATAGGGGGGACAAGTACCACACGATAAGCTGTGGGTTATGCTAGCAGCACTGGTTCTTTGCATTTCCATTCACCTTCCAGTCACTGCTCTCAGCTGAGTCTTGCCACATCTCTGAGAGCAGATAAACCTGCTAAGCCTCATTTTACACACACAAGGAAGCTGAAGTGCCGGGGGGGGGGGGGGGGTTTACAGGTGCCGCAAGGTCCCTAAACCTGCAGCAACAACTGCCGGCAGCTGTTTGCCACTAGTTGCATTCACAGATTGATGTTCCTAGGGGGGCTGTCAGCATCAGCACCCACCCCAGGCCCCTGCCCAATCAGTGACCACATGGCCCTCATTAAGCCTTTGCTCCCCAGGTTATGGCAGCACCCCTGCAGCTGGCTGGGGCAATGCAGCACGCAGGACTATACGGTGCTTCTGCCTTGCAGAGGCGGGAGCCTGGAATTCTGCACCTGCCAGCATGTGCTTTCTGCACCGTTTTATTGTGGTCTCTCAATGTCCCAGCCAGGAACGGGTCACGCCAAAGCCACTCAGTTGCTCTGGTGACCTGCTCCCCTTCCGGAACAGTCTCCTTGGCAGGAGCTTTCACTCGAAGGCCTAAATTAGAAGCTACGGGAGAGCCTAGCCATGCATTAGGGGTTAAACTCCACTCTGAGCTGTGCACACGTAGCACCCATTGGCTTCACTGGGAGCTGCACCTGTCCGGCAGGGGGTCGATGCAGAGCCTGGCTGGAATGCAGACGTGCACGATGCAGATGCCTCTTGGATGTGCAACCTCCTGTCTGCTTTGGAACTGGAGCAGATGCATCCTCTGCAAATGGCTTTTCTTTGAGAATCTGCTGCCCTCTAGAGGGCTGTCTCTAGAACAGCACGTGGGCTTGGTGTCCCTCCTGCTGCTTCAGGGAGCAATAACTCCGGCTAACTGGCTCTTTGCACTTATCGGCTTTATGGAAAGTGCCCTCAAAGGAGGCGCCAGCTATGGCACAACCACCATGGCCGCTAATCCCTGGGGCTCTGTGTTCCCGATCAGGAAATGGCTTTGTGATTCGGGCCATGCGTAACAGGCAGCGCTGGGGCGGGGCCCTGCCGCTGATGTGCGAGAGCCTCCCAGGCTCAGGGGACAATCCCTTAATTTAGAAACGAATTCTATAGGAAGCAGCATAGCCCACTAACAAAGACAGTTTTGAGGCTGGGAGACTGGGTTCTAGTGCAGGTTGAGGCACTGAATGCCCTTAGGCCAGACACTTAAAAAGAGCCTGTGCCTCAGTTTCCCCATGTGTAAAATGGAGGTAATTACCCCTTGGGACTGATGAATGGAAAGCACCAAGGATTATTCTTATGGAAGAGCGGTAGGGCATTGCATGCTCTCTTCTGGTACTTAGAGGCTTGGGCCCCACTTTAATTTCATGGTAGCACCTGCTTCAACTCCAACAGGAGGCTCGAGGCATGCTGAGCTGCACTGCATGTCTCATCTCCTTGCTTTAGAGACAATCGAATTCCTGTGGTTTACCCTGGGTGTCTGACTGCACACCAGGAAGGGCCAGACCTGCTGAACTATTAGGAGCTGAAAGTTGTCACAGGAAAGAACCTTTCCTCCCTGGATTTGTTGTAAAGTCACAGATTTTTATCTTCATAACCTCGCTGATGGCAACACAGAGTCAGCAGCTCTTCCAGTACGGCAGCTGGGCAAGGTCCCTGTGATGGGGCGGGACAGATCTGGGGAGCAGATCACACCCCCCCATTGCACAGCAGTTGCACTATGCATTCACTCCGTGCTGGTGGGTTTAGTAACCCAGCCCTTGGTATTCAAACCCCTGCGTTTACTTGGCATCACCTGCTGCCCACCTGGCTACCAGATGGTGCCCGTGCAGCAGAGCTATGGAAAGGAACAGAGCACCATAGTTCCGGCTGGAATCATGCACCTAAGCGAGCCAGATGAACACCTTGGCTATGTCCCTTTGGGACTCAGTGGTTAGAATTCCAGATTGGGATCAGCCAAATGTGCAGTTTCCATGTAAATGCAAAGAAATGGCCCTTCTGTTGCCCATAATTGATGGGCCTGTGTTTGGTGCCAGGCAGGATGGGACCTTGGCCTGGCAAACCAAGCAGTTCCCTTTCCAGTAAGAGGCAGGGGTGTCACTGCAGCCAGCTTGGAGAGCTTATTACTATTGTAAATCAGCACTCATTGATCACAGCACTTGTGTCCCTGCCCAGCCTGGAGGCTTTTATTTTAAGAACAAGTGCCTGTAGCTGCCCACCGTTGATATATTCTTCTTCTTAGCTGCTCCAGCACCTTCCACCCAAAGCACTAGGTAAGCAGCCCACAAAGTAGGGAAGATTATCCCCACTTTACCGATGGGGACGTTGAGACACAAGGGAAGTGACTGGGCCCAAGCCAAACTGTGGGTCAGTACCCAGAAGTCCTGACTCCCGGTCCTGTGCTCCAACCACTAGCCGACTCCATCCCACTGTGGCTACTGTCCCTGGCTGAGACACTCTGCACAGAGGCAAAGCACCCACCCTTGCGTTCTCCCCGGGAGCAAGGGAAGGGCAGAGTAAGCGCTGACTCAGTGCGCTCAGCATAGGGGGCGCCCTTCACATTGCTCACGTATATTCAGTATTTTCATTTTCAGTTAAGAATGAGCACCCCGGGGAGAGCCCTTGTGCCTCACAGCACAGCAGAATCAGGGCTCAGGCTCCTTCCTGGGGAGCGTCCAGCCTCTTTCAAATACAAATAGAGGGGATGGGACAATGGATCAAAAGCAAGAACCCTCTTCTGTGAGGCGGGGCTTCACCGAACGAGGCGAGAGCGCTCGTCAGGACCAGCACTTGCGAGGCTCTTCTAGGCACGGGGGACAGGCGGAACCGATGTACAGAGGGGAGATGGGAAGAGATGGAAGCTGCTCAGATACTGGGGTGGTGAGGGCCATATAAAGAGAGACAGTCTGTCTTCACTGCACAGTTAGCCCAGGCTCTTACTTGGGCTGGGTGTTGCCCCAACCCCCTCCCATCCACACACAAAACCTCTCACTCAAGTGATATGATGCCTTCAACCTGGGCTACCTGGCCCACCTCAGGGGGTGTGTTTGGTCTTGAGTGCGGCTTTGACTCCAGCGGGGAACTTGCCCATTTTGCAGGGAGGGCACCAGCTAAATAACTTAAGTGCTGATAAGCCTCCAGAGTCTTCCCACAATTCCTGATGTGTGCCCCAAAAGAGACATTTTCCCACAATTCCCTGGGGAAGAATCACAGCTGCAGCACAAAGCTCCAAGAGCTGCACCCAGGGGAGCACCGCCCCGAGGATTCAGGTAGCACTGTGCAGTGGGGCTGCTCACAGCGGGTCTAGGCTGACTCAGAAGCCTGCTGATCACCCAGGTTTGCAAGGAAGACGTACCCATGGAGATGGCAGGAGGGTGTAGGAGAGCCCAAGGAGATGAAATTAGCACTCATGAAAGTAAGGAATTAAGAGCCCTAAGCCAGTTTTGTGCAAGCTCTCCTTTCCCCCTCCACACACAGCTCTGCCAAGACACCTCAGGCCTGAGCGCAGCCCGCTCCCCTGCTCCTCCATCCCTGGGCCTCTCTGGAACTGAGACTGGCCCCACTGCCAAATTGCTACAGTTAACAGCTGTGTCAGTGTTTCCATTATAAAATCCATTTTTTAGGGGCATAAAACTCAGCTGTGAAATTTCACTCCTGGCTGAAACTTGGCTCAGCTCAGAGGCACGGCGAGTGGAAAAGCCTGAAGCCAGTGGCTACAGGTGTGAAAAGTAAGAGCCCTTTTTATAATGAGCTCTTGCAACTCAGAAATAGCTTTGTCCCCTGCACTAGATTTTAGCTGGGCCCAGAGTTATGGCATGGACTCCAAGTGCCTCAAATGACCTAGGAGGAGGGAAAAGCTACTGAAAATGAACCAAGTTGGAGCAGCTCATGGGCTGCTCTACTGGGGCTCTAGCACATAATCACTTCCTGTTCTCTTGTAGCAAGGGTGCAAAATCCTGTGGGATTAGACGCAGCTGTGCTTGTGGGGGTGCATTACAGTGGGGATGATGGGTTCTCAAGGTGCATGTTAATTATCTTGAGCCCATTTTAATTGGATGGGGGAGGGAGGGGCCCATGTCCCAAGTCCCACTGAAGGAAGGAGACCATGAGCTTACAGATAGCGTGGAGAACTCCCTTCAGGTGCTGGGAACACTGCAAGTTCTCTCCAGCTCAATGGGACCCTCATTGCCACTCCCAGACAATAAGATCAGGGTCTGCTTTTTCTCCCACCTGCTGTATGATGACCACCAGGTTGTCACATGTCTCTATAGACAGCTGCAAAGCTTAATATTGTTCAGCCTCTGCTGCTTAGATGCTGGCCGGCTGCCCCCTTCTTTGATCTCTTTCCCCAGCCTGTCACCACTTTTGCTTCTGCACAAAGGACTGAATTGTACTTAGCTCTCCATAGTTTCAAAGCTTGCACAAACAGATGTAACCCAGTTCGCGAGGGCATTGGTTCTCAAGCTGCTCCTCAGATCTCTCGCTGGTCTTGCTTGATGCTGGCTGTTGTGGCCAGGTGCCCAGGCTGTTCACTGCAGACAGCATGGATGTCTGGAAAAGCAAGGAGCTTCTACTATATACGGTAGAGAGGAAACAGGAATAGCTGTCCGGGAGAAGCGCCATCAGCAGGAACGCAGCAGCCAGCCACAGACAGAAGAGAAATAAGGCAGTTGAGTGGTATGTCCAGGGAAGCAGAGGGGGAAGACCACCAAGTGTCTGGTCCGCTTGTCCCAGGAAGGACAGGAGCAACAGGTTGGAGGAAAATGTGTGCAGGGAGGGAGGACCAGCTAACAGAGGAGCATTGCAAGGGGGAATCAGATGGCAGACAAGAGCAAGGGGAGGAAGAAAGAGGAACAAGACACCGGAAGGGGGCGATGATAAAATGAAGACCAACCTTTAAGGACTACCCTTTACGGAAAGGGGCAATACACTGCATAGAAAGCAGCTGGAACTCATGCTTTCCTAGCGTTACCTTTCTCTCTGGGCAATGGCTTTACTTGCCACAGGGATTTTGGGGGAAGAAGGGGTGGGGGGGGGAGTGTTTTGATGGTCAGTGTGGTCACAATGGGAGAAAAGTCTTTCCTAGAGACCATCCAAGATGTGACCCACACTGTGAACATGTTTGGTAAACCCCCACGTAGGGTCTTCAGTGGGCCCACATCCCAGGTTTCATCACGCCCTGCCCCCACCCAAGCTACATTCCGGGCAAAGAAAGCCTGGAAAGCCGTGGGAGTTATCCCAGCTCTTACAAGAGCCCCAAAGACCGATTCAATATTATGGAATGTTAAAGATGCTTCTGTGGCTCTCACGTTATTCCTGATACAGCAGAAGGTTCTATTCAAAATGTATTGGATGCCACTGAGATCGTGCAAGACGGGGGCTTTGTGCGCTGGTATTTGTTGGGATTGTAATAAAGAAAAAAGGAACCCTGATCCATAGGTTATGGGACTGTCCATGTATTAGGCAGGTGGATACAAGAGTGTAAATAGGGCTTGGCTTCAATAATCAAGCCTCATCTGAAAATTATAGCCTAAGTTATGTACTTACTAGGCTGGGTTTAACTACGCCACCAACTTTGGTTCCTGATGGTCACAAAGTGCATGATTTTACAAAAAGGGACTAGGATTAAACCCAGAACAGAGCAGCAGCATTCACACCAGTCTCAGTTAGTAGCAAAGAAATAGCAGCTTACCCACAGCGAGCAAATATATATATTTGAAGAAATTTGGACCCCATTTCTTGATAACACAAATGTCAGACTTCCATGGCTCTTGACCACTCTTTTTCCATCCCCCCTCCAGTCCCCTCCTTCCCTTTTCTGCCTATTTGTGTATGTTTTTTTTTATTATTACCCCCACCCTAACATGTTCTGTCTTCGTAATAGTGTCTGATTTTGTATGGTCTGGTCTTACAGCTTTGACAAGTGGTAAAGTTGGTAATTGCACAATTTGATTGGCTAGCCTGTGAATTGTGCAGTATTTAGTGACATATACAAGCTGTAACTCATTTCTCTTTATTGTTTCTTTATGAAAAGTAATAAGAAAATCAAAATCATAAGATAAGCCTCAAATCAGAGGTTGGCTTGAAAGTCTTGATTTTAAAAAATGATACGTTGTGGGTTTGTCTTTTGGTTTTTGAGCCGTCCAGTTGAATTGGGGTCAAATTTTAAGTTATTTTCCACAACCATGAGGGCAAGAAACCTTTTTTTTTTTTTTTAAATCCGAGTCAAAATTCCCACAATTACATGAATCCAGGAGCTGGGGCTTGAACAAAAAAACCCAACCAAATACAGTGAGACACGCAATAAGATAGCAACACTGCAATGTATTTTTGGGTCACCTTAAATTTGCTTTGGGTGTAAGCAACATCTTTGCTTAAAGTCCTTGGGCCAGGGCCCGCCTCTTTGTTCTGTGTTCTTACAGCTCTTAGCATAATGGGGTCCTGGTCCATGATTAGGGCTCCCAGGGTTTACCACAAAGCAAATCATAAATAATAATTCCTCTTGCTGTAAGCCTGTGAAAATCTGCTCATTTAACCCAAGACGGAAAGTTGAAGCCTAGAGAAGATCATTTAAAATCACCCTTCTTTATGCCCTCATTTAAAATAGACGTGCGATAGTTAACATACTGTTGAGAATCTTCTGTGACATTAAATTTTCTTTTAAATTTACTACCTCTCCCACTGCCGGACAAGAAATCTCTCTCACACACACACACCCCTGCCCATTTTCTGTCCCCTCCCTCCCCCATCACTGGAACTCCAGTTACTTTTTGTTACAATGGAAGCTTTGGTTTGAGGCTTGTGTATCACAGTACCAGCCACGGTCATGAACGGCGTGGATATACAGCTGCAGGCACAGCAGGGGGAGCTCTTGAGCCCTTTCCTACCAATTGTTGATGTCTTGAGTAGTGGACGAGGGGGCTCCAAGAGGAGAGACAGCAACTGCTTTGGTGGGAGCTCATGGCCGACACTGCGGCACCCCGGAGCCCAACACGTTACTGAGCAAATGGAGCTTTTGCTACCTTATCTGCCAATAAAAGGAAAAATCCCGGTCACAGAATACGCTCAAAGTAAATAAAAGTCAGCGCCATGCTTGCCAGCTCCAGGGAGTTTTAGTGTAAATCAGCAGTGAGGAACCTCGGAGCCTCCCCGGCCCAGCTGGAAATTCTTTTCAGTCTCTCTAGTTTGAGCAGGCAGGGTGAAATTCACTCTGTGCAGGCCGGCATGCACTACACCACCCCAGAGCCCCAAAGGCATTTAGACTCCTAATTCCCCTTGAAATCAATGGGAGTTAGGCACCTAAATACCTTTGAGGATCTAGCCCTCAGATACCGTGGTGATAAGGGCAGTGTACAATCCAGAGAAGCGACAATAAGGTTTTAAAACGTTTAAAAAATCCATGTTTTTCTTAGACATGGCCTAGAAGAGGACAGTGCTCAAACCCCACTGAAATGAAAGCCCACAGGAGCTTAGAAACATGCCGTATTTTAGCAAGCAATTGTACTGCACACACCAGATACAACAAGCCGGCGAGGTTCTGAAAATCTCAGTAACACTTTTTAATATACAAGAATCAAAAGTACAGCAGTTTTACAGTGTAGGAAAATTTAATACATACTATATAAACAACATATTTACATCAGAAATCACTAGGACAGTGGCATTTTTTCACAAATATAAATTAATATTAATTACTGTTTTAGTCAACAGGTTTAAAAGTCCACAATTTTACAGTAAGAGTCCTTCTCCCCCTTTGCTCAGGGGAAGGTGCAGGGGAAATGGATGAAAGTAGACTAGTACTTTTTTTTTTGGATCACTTAAAGTTCATGTAAAGATCTCAAAGAGCTGTAAAGTACCCACTTAAGCTGGGCACTGCCCCAACACCACCTGTGGAGAGCAGATTTTTGGTCTGTGGGACTTGTGTTCTGGTGCAAATTCATAAGTGATGCAATTTTTACATGGCTTCCAATGGGGTTTGTGATGTCACTCTGAACAGCTGAAAAACCAAAACCAAACCAAGATGTTGCAACTTTTCCTTTGAGACGAGAGCAATTCACTGGCTGGCTTAGTGGGAGCAGCTGCACCACACATTGACATGAACACCACACTGAAATTTATGGCTGTGGGGCTGTCCCCTTCCCACCCCATTGTCATTCAACTGCCTATTTCCAATGGTTGATTTTGTGGTCCCTTATTTGGGACACAGGGAGCGCGCCTGTGGGAAGGGATTATTTCTCTCAGATTTGATTTCTCCAGCTTCTGTAAAACCAAAGCCAGTTAAGATCCACCCACCATGACAGAACTCAAAATAATCCTTCCTTTAGCATGAGGCCTACATGACTTCCAAGTGCAACTCAAAAGGATGTGGACAAAGCTTTCACATTTGCATTTTTTGTTTCCTTCTGTTTTAAGAAAAACCAAAATACTTTTCATACTGATTGGAACCCCTGGAGGCCAAGCCCCTTGATTCGGATGCAGCAAACCCGTCGTTGGGCTTATGGTTGTTTTGCACCAACCATAACACTGGTCTGGCCAGTACTGCCTTTTGCTACAACTTTATGGCACGTAACATTTTGTTAGGATTTCATGAATGTGAATGAAAAACAACGTAAATCGCTCTTTGCTCCTCCTGGCAAGGAGGTGAATTTAGTATTCACATTATAAGCCAACACCTCTATTTGAAAAGAAAGGACCCACTGTGAACATGATAGTGTCCACCTGCCATCGCAGCTTACTGAAAACATGCTGGGAGAGACGCTATCTCTGCCCTCCACTACGAAAGGGGGAAAGACATGGGGGCTAGTCCCCACTCCCTTCCTTCTATTGCAGAGAAATTCTTGCAGTGCCCTGGAAGAGGCATCAGTGCAACATGAGGTTGCCAGTCCTGGTTCCCTTGTAGCAAGCAAAGCCACTTTGCTTCTGTTTAGTTTTGTGGAAAGCTCAAAGAATGGGAAGCACAGCATTTCCCCTGCCACCAAACAGCCACATTTCGGTACCCTCCTAAATCCTCCTTAGGCTTAGTTCTGAGATGCCTCTGGGTGCCACTGACAAGACATACAACCCCACTGGGCTACACGGCCAGACTTCTTATAAAGGTCATGCTCTGCATGTCCCTTGGCACTGAAGGGGTTAAATTAATGGGGTGGAAGAGTTGGATACAGCCACCCCGCTGGGTATACAAACTTTTGTACACGGGTTATGCACATGTCACTGTGACCCAGAATCACACTGTTCCCATTTGCAGCAAACCATGGTTGCTTTTGAATGATCTCCTGGGACAGAGATACCCTCATTAAACCAATCGGCTCAGAATGGATCAAGCATACAATGATCGTAACAGATTTCAGGGACTTCATCCCGTCAGCACCAAGCAGACAGGAAGCTTGGGCATTATTAGTGTTGATTTGCGTGTACCTTCCAAACTGCCAACGGAAGAGTTAACACCTTTGCCTCAACCAAGACCTGCCTTAACGGCCTCACCTCCAACCAGGCAGGGCCTTTGTCATAAGCACCCGCGCCGGGGTCTCCAACAATAATTGTGACCTACATTCATCCAGGAAGACACAGCAGGAAGGAAGTCAGCTCCCTCGCTTGGGCAGGCGCCTCAGCTGGTTTGGATGTATATGGCTGTTCACCCCTACAAGCGCCACAGGGAAATTCTTCCCAAAGGCCATTCTGGTCCTTACTCTGGGCTCTGCACATTCAAGATAATTTACCAGTAAAACACAGGCAGGAAATTAAAAATCCAGCTCATCTCAGGCCTTTAAAGGGAAGTGTGTTCTCATTTTGCCCAAATGAGGGTAACCCTGCCACCTTTTCAGGAACCCGAGCTCTGCAGCCTTTGCATTAAATTGAGCAGTTTGCCACTGGCCTTGTTTTCAGTACGCAGCTGCAGTTCGCATAGACTACAGGTCCCGACCTGAAATGTGCCAATTTAATCTGAATGGCCTGGTTGCTCATCTCAAGGTAGAGCCTGGCACTAGGGACCTGCAGTCTCCATGCGCCTTGACGCCATAGTAAAGATGATGGAGCTGAAATTAGGAACTCCTCCTGCTCTACATGTGGCGAGTGCTTTGGCTACTCCTGACTTACTGGAAGCGTTCTGGTAAATCCCTCTGTGCGGGACATCACCCCTTCACGCTGCACCGTGATCCTAACACTTCGATGAATGCTTGCAGTGAAGCCTATTCATTTGGCTGCAAACCATTCCACTCCCCTTACCCTTCTTGGGCTTATTAGATATCTACTGACTGGGGGGGAGGGGCTGCTACGAGGATTTTAAACACTGAGAGTTTAGGGTTCTCCTTGGTCTATTGCTCACCAGAAATGTAAGTGCCGAGCGCTTATGCAAGTTCCCAATTTAAAGATACACAAGTTCATTCAATGCAGCTACTTTCCCCTCCTCATAGAGTTAGCACAGATCACTGGAACTTTGGCAGGTAGGTGGCCAGCTCACTGCTTTGTGCGAAGAGAGAGCTCTGCATGGAAAACCCCAGACAGCCAACTGCATTCACATTTAGCTCTGCATGGTGCCCTCGCCAAGCCCAGCATATAGCTTCTTACCCAAAATGTACTACAAGGAGGAGTAAAGACTGGGATCACCATTCTCCAGTTGGGCAAACTGAAGTGCAGAGAAGTGATTTGCCCCAGGGTCAGAGCAGGTCAGCAGCAGGGGAGTATAGAAGCCAGGATCCCTGACTCCCAGAGCCATTCCTCCACCACAAACCATTCAGCTTCCAGCCAATATGACTACATAAGGAACATCCTTATTAGCAGCAGCGACAGAGAAATGGGACAAGAGGGTTTGTGTTACGGCTTCCTGAGCCCCTTCCACTGGGAAATACTGTAACTGCCATTTCCCGTCTCACTGGTTTGAAGGGGGAATTAAGGCTCTGCTCAGGGACTCTGAATATTGAGGAACTCCACCTGTTTTAAGATTACCGAGGTGAATGTTTCCTATGTCCCTATCTGTGCTGCAGAGGGAGCATGATAGTGCACAAAGCAGAACTAGTCTCTTGAAATGGATCAAGACATGAGAAATGGCCACGTGGGCAGGGAAGCGATGGATTCCTCCTACCTTTTTGAGTCACTCTGGAGGGGCCCCAAGTTCCCCCTTCCTCTCAGAGGACCATAAGAGCAGGGTCAGTTATTTACTCTAAGAGAGCCCTCCTGTCCATCTCCAAATGCATCCCACCCACACACTGGTTACACATAAACCCCAGCCTGACTGGGTTATGCCCACCCCACAGCAGCATGTGTCACGTAACGTCACGTCAGACTGGGCATACAAAGCTGTCTACAAAGTCTTAAGCAGCATCAATCCACGTTCTGGGGAAAGCTCCGCAGCTGTGAAACATTCACAAGAGTCTGTCGGATGCAGCCTTCAACGAAAAACAAAACTAAAGCAAAGAATGACACCTGTTCCCCCCTGCGGGCAATGGATCCAGTTCCAATGCCAGACTGGATAAGGGGCATACGAAAAAGGAATCCAGACCAGAACTAACAGCTGGGGAGAGCCCCTGCCCACTCCCCCAAATCCTCCTTCACCCAGCAAAACAATAGCAGCATGTTCAGAGTCTCCGGTTAGCGGTTTGGAAAAGCAGCCGCTGTTGCATCAGACCAAGTATTTCGGATGCGCTCTCTCCCTCCTCTCCCAGTCGCTTTATGTTTTTCGAACATTCCAGTTATAATCTGGATTGTTTTTCTGTTCTAATGACCTGTCCAGGGGCGACCTGTGATCCAGGGGTGACTTGGACTCATGAGGGGATTTTTGAGACGGGGGTGAGCGAGGGTCCGAGACTTGGGAGTGAGGAGGGGGAAGCGGCTGTTTGTAATCCCCCGATTTGTCTGTATGGAAGGACCGGTAATGGTCCGAAGGTCCCTGGCCGTGGTATCCCATGGGTGGCCTGTGATCAGACATTCTTCTGAATTCCTGCTGGTGGTAGTTCTGGGGCCTGAACTCCTCAGATCTTCGCCGCTTGGAATCGTGATGGTGTCTAGATGTAAAAAATGAACACACAAAATAAAATCATCTCAAGAGCATACTTATGCAGTCCCCCATATCCCATCCTGAAATATCCAAGGAATGTTCCAAATTCCACCCCTGAATAATGCTGCTGGTGATTATTTACTCAGCCCTGTAGGTGTGGATAGCACTCTGCAAACAAACAAGACTAGGTGTCCTTTGCCTGAGAAAGCCAGGAATCTAAGTAGTAGAGAGACTTGAAGCCTTTAAAAGCATTCTTGGGAGAATGCTACCTGGGTGTGTCTGCATGTAGGAGAGAAGAGAACTAGCAGCATGGTCGGGGAAAAGGGATTTACAGGGTAAAGCCAGAATTGGATAGAACAGGGGTGATCGAAAATAAGGGGAGGGAGGGAAGAAAAGTAAAGTCACCTAAATACCCTCGCAGTGAGCTTGCCAACATGGGTTGGCAACTCCTGATTGGAAACACATACAAGCCGAGACCCAACACCGGACTGTCATGCTTGGAGTCTAAAGCCTTCTGGTGGAAAAAAAACAGACTAGAGTTCATGTCTAAGCTAATTGGATGGCAAGGCAGAAATGAGAACCCACGTAATGATGCCAACTTCAGCGAGGCAGAGAAGAAACAAGAACCCAATTAGGTGACTAAGTCTGCGTTGGATTTGAATCCAGAATGCAAGTGCCAACAGCACACCCACCCCTTTCCACTGAGCTCCCTGGCTCCCCCTTGTGGCAAGCAGGAAATGTATGCACAGTGGCTGGGTGAATGGTTGCTAACTCCACTTTGTGATAATCCACATTAACAGTTACCTGTCGTAATAATCTCTGTGTCCCCTGTGGTCTCGGTCACTGTTGTACTGCTCATACGGCCTCTTGCGGGAGAGGTTATTTGGTCGGTAGTTCCCGGAGCTTCGGTGGGGGTCGCCACGAGACCGACGATCCCCGTAGTGGTGATCCTTGTACCAGTGCTGCTCGTACTGGTGATGCCGTTCTCCACCCCAGACCTGGTTGCTGTTGCCACCATAGTTAAATTTCCGATCTCTCTGCCAGTCTCCTCGATCTGCAGTAAGAAAAACACAGGCCTGAGAGTCGGTCTCACCATCACCTACCCTACCCTCCAGTTGCAGGTCAGAACAGACCATGACACAGGTGGCAAGCTTGCAGTCAGTAGCAGGTGGTAATTCCGGGCAATGGTTTTTGTTTGTCTTATTCAAGCTTCCAGATGGCAGCTTTGTGGGTTCTATAAAGTCCCTTCTGAGGCTTAGACACAGCATGTTTATAATACAACCAGTCATTGATGGCAGCTTTGTGGGTTCTATAAAGTCCCTTCTGAGGCTTAGACACAGCATGTTTATAATACAACCAGTCATTGATGGCAGTAAATACCGATTTAAAGAGGAATCTTTTAAAGGGCTTAAGGTAAAAGGAAGAAATTAACAAAAGTAAAATTCATCTTGAATATCAGGGGGAAATACCCTAATTCTATTCTACATCCCTATAGCATCTGAGCACCTTGCAGTCATGCTTTAAGTAACATGACTCCTATCTGTTGCATGTGGTCTGTTCTCTCTCTCTCACCCTCTCCCCCGGGAGCCCCAGAACTTAAAACTTGACTGGACAAAAGCCCTGGAGGATGTACTGCAAGGAACAATCAGGCCTTGGCTTGGGACGGACAGGGGACCTGCGAGCCTCATCCTGACTCTCTCATGAAGGACCCACCTGCGTTACTGAAGTGTCTCTTGTTAGGGTGACTGTAGTTGTCCCGCTGGTGCCCGTGCATCTGCTGAGGGTGCGAGGGGGGCAGGTGGAGTTTCTGAGAATGAGGGTTGGGAGGCAGGTGAGACTGAGACATGAGGGAATCCCGGCTGGAGCCAGAAGGCTCTGGGCGGAATAGCCTTTTGCTGCCAGCCATGTCCTCCTTCTTCTTCTGCTCCTGCTGAGAACAAGGGAGACTCTTCCAATACAATGGAATGAAAAAGATACGATGCTTCCCCCATTCAGTTCCCCGGGATGCCTCTGGCAGGTTGTGAAACCCTGTCTATTGCACTCTGGATTCATTTAGAGCAGGGGGATTCCCGGCCAACTGGAGACCTACATCTTCACTGGGATTGTGCTGTGAATTACTTCTGTGCTCAAGAAAGAGTAAGGAATCACTAGCGTTTGAGCCAGACCCAGTGTAAGGAAGGAGATGTGCAAGTTTCCACCACACACACATCTGTGCCAACACATCTTAATCTTGACAGACTGCATCAGCCCCGATTTCTACTCTTGAGTTGGAGACAACCCAATGTGCCACACCAACAGGAACAGTCCAGCAGGAGGCAACAATAATGACTGGACGAAAGGAGAGAGGAGCTTTCGCATGTAAAAAGAGTATCAAATGGCTAGCACTGTGTAGTTTATAAAACAGAGAAATAAGGAGTGAAGGTGGAGGTAAACAAAGCAAAGAGTTACAGAGAAAGCCAATCAGGGGCCTAATAACCCTGCACTGTCCTACAAGAGCTAGAAAGCACGAACATTTAAAAAAGCAAACCAATCTGAAAGAGTATAAATGCATCCATTGCCGAGCCCATGGTGCAGCTTCACAAACACAATTCTCAGGAGACAACAGCCCTTGAATTTTGACCCAAAGATTTATAGTGTATCAGTCACCATGAGCCACGGTACCAGTAGGACTGTGTGGTTATGTTACTGCAACAGCATCACAAATAGTGGCTAAGGCCAGGCAAGAGATGCGAAAACTCCCTGTTCTATACAGACTCTTCCTCACCAGGGGAGCACATTTCAGATCTTACCTCCTCTTCCTGGGATCTTTTTTTGTGAGCCATTTTGTAGAGTTTGTGCAATTTTCTGGCATCAAATTCTGTGAACTTGGACACAAATATCCAGAGGTTCCTGAAAGGACAGTAAGTTTTTCTATTAGTTACTAAACAGCAGTTTAACTTGTCTGCCTCATTTGTACAATCTGCAAAAGAACACCGAGCTAAGGATTACCAATTATTCCCTTCATCTGGCAGATGGCATGGGGGTACAGAGAGATGAAATGATTTGCCCAGGATTACACAGGGAGTCTGTGGAAAAGCTGAGAAATGAACCCAGGACGCCAGAATCCCAGTCCAGTGCCTTAGCTGCAAAAACATCTCTCCTTGTAAAACACTCTTCCAGCCTTTATATCAATAATCTTGGGCCTATCCTCCACTCAGAGCACAAGGCCATATAACAAGCAATGGGAATTATAAAAACACCCACATGGGGAGTGGAGAAAGAATCCCTTCCATCTTGCAAGGAACGCTGTTAAGATGGTAAGAACGAAAATATTTTCAAAAAGAAAGCATCCTGCTGCTGGACTCTAACTCAATCTCTGACAGTTACCAGGCAAAGACCTAAAATCCAATACCCATTTCATCACAAATGCTTTTTCTTTTCTGTAAGGAATGTGATTTAAGCTACACTGATATCAGCACCTCTCCAACTGAAATGCCAAACCCATTTTTAAATTGATTTATTTTAAACTGGTGACACTTTTTAATGTGGATGAAGCCCTAGTCTCCGAGAGGCCCAGGACAGAATGGGCCGTGGTTCCTGACACACATACCGTCCCCCACAGTCAGCTTTCAAGAGGGTCTTTGAAACAGGCTGGGTGAAACACTGGAAGGGGAACATTGGAATTTGCGTCCTGAGCTGTAAAATCCAGCACTCTCCATGAGCACTGAATTCACTTAAATATTCACAAACTAGCCAAAGAAAAACTAAATGGTCTGTTACCTTCTCCACAGTTTGATGTGCTCCTGGTCAGAGTAGGCTTTAAGGCACTCTGAGATGCGATCGCCAATTTTCAGGAGGCAGTTGCGAGTATGCTCCAGCTGTTCTTGCACTGTCAGTCCCTTATCTGGCTTATCCAGTTGCTTCAGTGCCTTTTTCACTGGCCTCATCCTTTCTTTGCACTTGGGTGAGCAACACAGAGCAAAAATTCTTTAATTTCATGCATGGGTTCTACCCTCTCTGTTGACCTTCTCTCAACCAATCGCTGGCGGGGAAAATTCACTAATACTAGCTGTTAGTCATTCTTCATTTAGTTTTAAAATAAGGAGATGTCCCCCATGCAAACAGCAGACTTCGAAAGACATGCAGCATAAAGCAATGAGAGCTTGTCCTCAACATCATCCACCCACCCCTCTCCTCCTTCTGGAAGCACACAATGTGTTCTGCAAGTATTGAGCATGCACTCAGTCTGATATCCTGAGGACTAGATGCATAATCAAGGGACATGTTACTATTTATGCACTAAAGATAAAATACATAGGTTCAAGATCACTCCCAAAAATCACACTGACAGATAAAAAGGTTTTTTAACTACTGCTGTTAACAAAACTGAAAGAGAGGAAACCATCATTTTTCCTCTAGTTTGTGCATGTAACAGCACTTTGCCTATAGTCAGTTTCCCCCAATCATTTTTCACTCCTGGAGAAAATCTATGCCACTGCGCATGTGCAGAATTTATGTTCTCTGCAGATTTCTTTGTTTCCCCACAGAAAAATGACTTTCTGACAGGGAAGCAAAGGGAAGCCACAAGAGCGGTCATACAACCCTCCCCAACAGTATGTTTCGAGTGCCTAGGGCAGCTGGCAGAGAGGTAAATCACTGTGGGGCAGGGGATGGGACTAGGAAAGACCTGGCTGGTGGCTCCTACCCTGCGCCAGGCTCAGCTGTTAGTCCTGGCTGGGCAGGACAGGACAGGACTTCCTATTCCCCTGCATGGCATCCAGGGCTGGGTCAAACCCACCCCCAGATTTCTCTCCCAGCTGCAGGAAGCTCTACAAACTCTACCCCGCCCCACCCACGCTTCCTGCACCCATCGCTCCTCAGCTACAGGGGGAGGGATCACTGTACAGGGAACTGTTGCTTCTCCATCTGCCCAACCCCTGTGCATTCAGACTCCCTCATACCCAGACCCTCCCAAGCCTCATCCTCCCACCACGCACTCAGAACCCCGATGAGCCCCACCGCGACGAGCCATCCCCACCCAGATCCCCACCCCACCAAGCCCCAACAACTGCACCAGAATCCCCACCCCACTGAGCTCCACTCCCCCAGCATCTGAACCCCTCACTGAGCCCCCCACACCCAGATCCCCTGCTGAGTTCTATCCCCTCACACCCAGACCCCCCCGCTGAGCCCCAACCATCTTCACCTGGACCCCCTCCAGAGTCCCATTACCACTGCACCCAGAACCCCCCAACAAACCCTTATGCATCCAGATCCCCGCCCGCACCCAGACTGTCCCACACACAACCCTCTCAACCCACACCTGGCTCCCCCCTACATTAAGCTCCTCCAGACTTGGATCCTGTCTTGCTGAGCTTGCCTGCCCACACCTGGTGCACGTGGCATGGAGGGGCAGGGCCCTGGGGTATTTCTAGGGCAGGCCTGGTCCTTGTGCTATGTCAGGGTTGGGTGCAGCCTCACCGCTGAGTCCAAGTGCTGTGAGGGAGCTGCACAGTGATCTCCCACATCTGGGCAGCGAGTAGCCTGTGCTCCCCAATGCCATGCTGGAGCCTCCACATTTATTTGACAAATAAAATTTCCAGAATTTTAAAATATTGTGTGCAGAATTTTTAATTTTTTTGGTGCAGAATTCCTTCAGGAGTACTTTTTATTCAGTAAGTTAGTCACTTTCCCATTGTATGTGTGAGTCTTTCAGAGAACAACCAAGAAACGGTTTGTTTTTATTTTATAAATAAAAAGGGACTGGAAAAAAACCAAAAAAATGAGCAAGGGGCCTGAAGAGTAAAAACAGTATCTGAAACTAATTTGTTTTAAAAAACTGACTGGATTTCAAGTTGATAGCACCCTTTTTAAATACACAAGCCAGGCAGGTGAGAGTCCAGCATAAGAGACTATATTAAGTCTTGTGTTTGCAGCCATGCTCACCAGTCTGCAGCGGCGGCACATTGCTGAGTTTTCAGTTACACAGCTTGGAAAGCACTTACACTGGAACCTACTACTACAACTCAACGAGCAACTGTGGATCTACAGGACATACAAAGTTACTCGAGGATGGCCTCAGTATTCTTCCAGCCCAGGAATAACCTGTTAATCCCTTGGCTGCTGAGGAAAAGAGAGTGCCACTCACGGCTACAGGGTCACAACATTTGGCCTATGGCGGTCAACCCAGCTGTGGGAACAGAAAGCTTTGGTTTGAAAAAAGGGTGCTACAGTGGATCAGGGTGCTGTACTGCCTCTGCTATGCCCCCTTCTGTCGTGTTCCCAACAGAGAGATGAAATGAGAGCATGCATTACCAATGAGAGCATGCATTACCAGTGCAACTAAGTGGCACAGACTCTAGAGAGGAGATATTCCAAACCTGTTTTTAATACTGTGCTTGTTTTCTGGGAGGATGGCTCCCTAAGGAGGCCTTGAGGTTTCTCCCATTTGAAGTCCCATGTCAGAGCCACCATCCTTTCAGCCCAGGAGAAGTCCTGGCTGGGACTCCTTTTGCCACTTGTCCACAGTGCTCCCAAATTAGCTGCAGGGGATCACTGTTAAGCAATGTGAAGTGCACCTTTCCTTCCAGGAGTGGAGTGTACTGTGTCTATAGAATCCCCAAGGGCTGCTTGCTTAGCAGTGGGGTCCAGGTTAGGGTAGTTAGTGCTGCTCAAACCTGGGCACTTAGGCAAACGAAGCCGCAGATATTCATAACTTACAGTGGTGTTAGTGTGCCAGGAAACCCCAGCGCACCCACAGTTGTGCCCTTGTCTCCAGAAAAAGATACTCACTATGCTGAACGTTTCCTGGTCCAGGTCATCATCCTCATCTTCTCCAATGGGGATGGGCTCACTCCCTGCAGTAATGTGGACAGGACCTTGAGATCGCTTCCCTTTGCTTCCAGACTTGGTCTCACTACCTTTGGCCTTGAAAAGAACAAAATGACAGCACTTTGACAGTGAGCCGAACCTGGGGATTCTGAATGGCCCACTGTGAAATCCTCGGTGACAACTACCAAAATTGCATGCCCCTCTGCAGCACCTTCCTCCCAAAGCTCTCCAAGTGCTTTAGAGTCATGAATCACACCTATGAGAGGAAACTGGAGCACAGACACACCTGGGCCAACGTTTTCAGAAGTGGCATCAGTGATTTGGGCTCCGTACACAGTCCGCCTGTGAGGGACTGCACTGGAGAATTAGGGTCACACAGTGGGTGCGTATCCCCTGGGAATGGCAGACCCCCCCCCCCCCCTTGGCCTGATATTTAGAAGGGCCTGAAATTCCGCTGTACATCAGTGGGAACTGCACATGCTCAGAGCCTCTGGAAATCAAGTTCAACAGCTCTTCAGTTGGTCACCCCAAATCACGGACTGCTAGTGAAAAGGTTGAGCTGCCCAAACTTGTCCAGGAAATTGGTGCAAGAGCTGTCAACCGAACCTATGTCTCAAAGCAACTGATCCTGAGCTTCAGCCTCAGAAACTATCATTTCTCTCTTATTCCTGTTAGCAGCTGAAGGCCATGCCGCATTTCACTGGGAAGGGGACTTCCCCTAGATTTGAAATAAGGTCTCAGCTTTGACTTAAGACCGCAGAGTCATAATACACTAGCATTTGGTCTATACCTCAAGTACCCCAAGACACTATTATGGAGCCTTTCACCTGTCCCTAGTCTGAATCCAGCCCATGGCAGCAGTGACCCAATGTCCAAGGGGCAATTGAGTTACATTTCCCACATAGCCTGAAGCCTGTGCTGGCAGAATCAATCCCTGCCACCATGGGAACAGCCAAGATATTATTTCATGACCCCTGTATAGGTCGGGTTATTATGGATAGATTTGAAGTCTTGAGCAATTCAGACACAGCCTGCCAACACCAAGACTAATTAAAGCCTTACACCCTTTGAACAATAAGCTCCAAACTGTTTTCTCTCCTTTTCTGAATGCCAGCCATTCCGGGATATTCTTCTGTTTGGGGATAGCTGTCTTTTCAAGTCAGTCTGAAAATAGCTTACTCCCTTTCACGCTCTATACTTAGTTCCCAAACCACAGAATAGGTCACCTTTTCCATTCCTCACTGCAGGTATCTTTTCCCTCCTATTCAGGGTAAACTCTCACTCCAAAAAATTCTGGGCTAAGAGGCAAAGAGCCCTCCCCAATGCTCACGAGTAAAGGATGCCCTAGCATCCTAGGGGTCTTTAGGAATGTTCAATCTCATAGTGTGTCCATCTCTGCGAATATTCCCTGGAGAGACTTCACTGCCCTCTCAGACAAACTGCTCTCCTTGACAGGTATTGGCATGTGCAGGATTCAAATCTGAAATCCTGAATGTGATCTCCAACATGTTTCTAAAGGTTACATGTAAGATATGCCTGGTACCTTCTCCTTCTTATCCTTTGTTTTCTTTTTCTCTTTTTCGCCTTCCTTTTCTTTCTTTGTGGTCGACTGTTTTTCCTTGTTCTCTTTGTTCTCTTTCTTCTTCTGTTTCTTTTTCACTGGGCTCTTTTCCAAGCCATCCTCCTAGGAAAGTAGTCACAGGCTCAAATTCCGTTCACAAAGTCAGAGCCCCTCAATTCAGACACATTTTACTCTATAAACCTATATCCTGCAAGAGCACCTGATTCTTGCTGCTCATTCAAACTTTTCCTAGCTCTAATTAACCTAAGCAAGTCCAGAGCAGCCATCCGCCCAACCCCCACAAACCCTGCCTCTAAGGTTATTCCATCAAACCGGCATCATTCTGCAGCTGACTAGCAGCTACATATCACACTCCCTAATTTAATTTAGCGAGTCCATTGGTTCAGCTCTTCAAGGTAGATACTGATCAGAAGCACTAAGAAACCTTTAAATTATGTGCAGAGCGACTCAAAGAGAGGGTTTTTCCAGGACCCAAATGATCTTGGTAAACTCTGGCTTCACCAATGGCAGGTTTTCTGAAGAGGACAGTCTCTAAGCCAACAAAGGCTGAAAGTGGCCCACTTTGGAGCCCGTCCACAATGCTCCGAGCACTGGCTTAATGAGGTGGGTGGAGAAGGCCTCACCACCTCCTATGTTCACAAGCAACAGAACCTGTTCCCAGGGCAGATCTGCCAGGCCCCCATTTCAGTTTAACGCTCTGTAGTTCCCCTAGGGGTTGTTTGGGGAAGTTGCAACAGGTGCTTTTCAAGTGTCGTTTCTGAAGCACCAACACAGTTCAAGCAGCTTTGTAAAAGCCCCCTCCATCTGGGTCAACACACCTTGACTTCACCCTCTTCTGACTGGTTGTCCGAGTGCCGAGGAGAGGACAGGTCATTTCCATGCTCATCTTTGACTTTGGGAGCTTTGTTCTCTTTCTTCACGCGTGGTTTCCTCTTCTTCAGTTTGGTCTGGGGAAGAAGAGAAACCAGGTAGGGTTTGAAAACAGCTTCCTGAAACAGAAACACCATCTCTCTTCCTCTAGGCCTGGGGTGGGCAAACTTTTTGACCCAAGGTCCACATTGGGGTTACAAAACTGTATGGAGGGCTGGGTAGAGAAGGCTGTGCCTCCCCAAAAAGCCTGGCCCCTCCCCCATCCGATCCCTCCCACTTCCCACCTCCTGACTGCCCTGCTGCGTACCCCTGACCCATCCAACCCCCCCTACTCCTTGTCCCCTGACCGCCCCCTCCCGGGACCCCCCGTCCCAATCACCCCCCCGGGACCCCACCCCCATCCAACCCCTGCTGCTCCCTGTCCCCTGACTGCCCTGACCCCCTATCCACACCCCCATCCCTTGACAGGCCCCAGAACCACACCCCCTATCCAACTCTCCCTGTTCCCCATCCCCTGCGTGCCCCGACCCCTAACCACCCCCCAGGGGCCCCACCCCCTATTCAACCCCCCGGCTCTCTGTCCTCTGACTGCCTCGACCCCTATCTACAGCCTTGCCCGCTGACAGGCCCCCCCAGGACTCCCACGCTTTTCCAACTCTCCCCCCCCATCCCCTATCCACACCCCCACCCCCTGACAGGCCCCCCCAGAACTCCCACACCTATCTAACCTCACCCTGCTCCCTGCCCCCTGCCTGACCCCCGGCCCCCTTACCATGCCGCTCAGAGCGGCATGTCTGGCAGCCGCACCGCCCGGCCAGAGCCAGACACCCTGCTGCGCTGTGCTGCCCTGCCCTGCAGGAGCACACAGCTCCGTGGGAGGGGGGACAAAGGGAGAGGGGCCGGGGGCTAGCCTCCCTGGCGGGGAAATCAAGAGCCAGGCAGGATGATCCCATGGGCCAGATGTGGCCCGCAGGCTGTAGTTTGCCCTCCGCTACTCTAGGCACTAGGTGTCCGTTTGGAGCATTAGACCACTCAATGGGCCACGGGAAAGGACACTGAGCCACTATTTAGAATTACAACCTCCATCAGAGGGTCCCATTTTGGCTAGCAAGAAGAAATCCATCTGAGGTTTGAAGGCTCAAAGGACTATTCTGAACACACAGAGAATTAGTACGAGTGAATTGCTGGTAGCAAGCAGCCTGGTGACGGGGCAAATGAAGGAGAGCTGGTGCCTGCTGCCAGTGGGTATTTAATGTGACACCCACATTGCAGTATCCAGGAGGAAGAAGGCTGGGATAAAAAGAGCTTTATTCTGGGTACATTCTCTGTCTATCTCCACAGCTCCTTGCTAGTTGGGGCATTCAGCATCCAACCCTATGTAAGCCATAGTTTTTCATAAAATCTGTGCACATCGCTTTAGAGTTCACTTCTGCTTCTGACAAGTGAGTTGGTAAAATGAAAATCATGGAATCCTATGTATGATGCTCAGTGTCTCACATATCAAGCACACTCAGCTTACAGGTAAAAAGATACCTTTTTCTAAGTGACAGACCTGCCAAGTGAGCCTGGCCCTAGGATCTGAGAGCCAACCCCACCAGCTCCAGGTTCAATCGGATGAAGGGATCAGAGTACACAGCCACAGTCCATTCAAACAAAATATTTCATGAGCTAGAAATACAAGAGGTAGTTTCCTTCTAAGCAGTGTCCAATGTCCCCCCCTAGGGCACTCAGCCATCCCCTCACTCACCTCTTCCCCATCTTTCACAGTTTCCTTCTTCTCCAGATCTTTCTTCAGCAATTTCAGCAAATAATCGACACGGGTCTGGAGCTGCTTTCCCTGAGGCTTCTTATCTGTCTCAACAGGTAGGATCTTTGATAAAAACAAAACACCCACATGCACCTATCAAGCCTTGAAGTGAGCAGACAAGCGTGAGTAACAATCTCCTCCCCTAGCATCCAGCAAGGGAGTGAGAAAATCTCAGCTTCTCAGGGGAACTGCCTTACCCTGCTCTCCCAGGGACAAAGGCCCAGAACCTCAAAGATATTTAGGGGGCTAACTCCCAATGGGAGTAAGATGCCTAAATCTGTACGAGGAACTAGGCCAAAGAACTCCCTCACAAGTCTCCCCCTTTCATAAGTCAGCATGCAGAACTCTACCAATTCGGCGGGAGGAGAGGGAGGGCGCCCTCGTGCTGGTATTGAAGTGACAGGGCATGTGTGAGCACAGTCTGGTAGGAACTTCAACTGCCGCTATCTTGGATTATGAAAGAACTTCTCCAGCAAGCAAGCAAACACATTGCAAAACACATCAAGAAGCCTGTGTTGCAACAGACACTCTGATCCCTTGTTTTGACAAGCCGAATTTATTTAGGGTATCGTTTCACAGTAGGCTAGTACTGAGTAGCATATTTGCTAAAAGTAATGGATCATTAGTAACTTCAGAAAAAAGCTATTTCTGTAAAGTTGGTTTCACTGGTTTGTGCCTTTATAAACAAATAAAAATGGAGCTCTGCTTGATCGTTATCGCTGTTTTCTTTAAACAACGAAGTGGTCTGACTGTAACATACAGCAATGACTCAGCCGGGGCATTTGTGTTGTGAAGTAAGGTGAAGCTGCTGTTTTTGGGGTGAGAATCACCAGCCCAGTGCGTTAGCAGAGGGAGAATTAGAGGGGGTCCTCCGTACCACTGCTGCAAGGAACAGATTCCTATGACTGTGCCCTGGTCTACACTAGGACTTTAGGTCGAATTTAGCAGCATTAAATCGATGTAAACCTGCACCCGTCTACACGATGAAGCCCTTCATTTCGACTTAAAGGGCTCTTAAAATCGATTTCCTTACTCCACCCCGACAAGTGGATTAGTGCTTAAATCAGCCTTGCCGGGTCGAATTTGGGGTACTGTGGACACAATTTGACGGTATTGGCCTCCGGGAGCTATCCCAGAGTGCTCCATTGTGACCGCTCTGGACAGCACTCTCAACTCAGATGTACTGGCCAGGTAGAAAGGAAGAGAACCGCGAACTTTTGAATCTCATTTCCTGTTTGGCCAGCGTGGCAACCTGCAGGTGACCATGCAGAGCTCATCAGCAGAGGTGACCATACAGAGCTCATCAGCAGAGGTGACCACGATGGAGTCCCAGAATCGCAAAAGAGCTCCAGCTTGGACTGAACGGGAGGTACGGGATCTGATCGCTGTATGGGGAGAGGAATCCGTGCTTTCAGAACTCTGTTCCAATTTTTGAAATGCCAAAATCTTTGTCAAAATCTCCCAAGGCATGAAGGACAGAGGCCATAACAGGGATCCGAAGCAGTGCCGCATGAAACTTAAGGAGCTGAGGCAAGCCTACCAGAAAACCAGAGAGGCGAACGGCCGCTCCGGGTCAGAGCCCCAAACATGCTGCTTCTATGATGAGCTGCATGCCATTTTAGGGGGTTCAGCCACCACTACCCCAGCCGTGTTGTTTGACTCCTTCAATGGAAATGGAGGCAACACGGAAGCAGGTTTTGGGGACGAAGAAGATGATGATGATGATGAGGTTGTAGATAGCTCACAGCAAGCAAGCGGAGAAACCGGTTTTCCCCACAGCCAGGAACTGTTTCTCACCCTGGACCTGGAGCCAGTACCCCCCGAACCCACCCAAGGCTGCCTCCTGGACCCAGCAGGCGCAGAAGGGACCTCCGGTGAGTGTACCTTTTAAAATACTATACATGGTTTAAAAGCAAGCATGTGAAAGGATTAATTTGCCCTGGCATTCGGGCTCTCCTGGATGTACTCCCAAAGCCTTTGCAAAAGGTTTCTGGGGACGGCAGCCTTATTGCGTCCTTCATGGTAGGACACTTTACCACTCCAGGCCAGTAACATGTACTCGGGAACCATTGTACAACAAAGCATTGCAGTGTATATTTGCTGGCGTTCAAACAACATGCGTTCTTTATCTCTCTGTGTTATCCTCAGGAGAGTGAGATATCATTCATGGTCACCTGGTTGAAATAGGGTGCTTTTCTTCAGGGGACACTCAGAGGAGCCCATTCCTGCTGGGCTGTTTGCCTGTGCCTGAACTGAAATGTTCCTCGCTGTTAGCCACGGGGAGGGGGGAGGGTTGAAGGGGTAGCCACATGGTGGGGGGAGGCAAAATGCGACCTTGTAACGAAAGCGCATGTACTATGTATGTAATGTTAACAGCAAGGTTTACCCTGAAAGAGTGTAGCCACTGTTTTATAAAATGTGTCTTTTTAAATACCGCTGTCCCTTTTTTTTTCTCCACCAACTGCATGTGTTTCAATGATCACAGGATCTTCTCCTTCCCAGAGGCTAGTGAAGATTAGAAAGAAAAAAAAAATGCACTCGTGATGAAAAGTTCTCTGAGCTCATGCTGTCCTCCCACACTGACAGAGCACAGACGAATGCGTGGAGGCAAATAATGTCAGAGTACAGGAAAGCACAAAATGACCGGGAGGAGAGGTGGTGGACTGAAGACAGGGCTGAAGCTCAAATGTGGCGGCAGCGTGATGAGAGGAGGCAGGATTCAATGCTGAGGCTGCTGGAGGATCAAACCAGTATGCTCCAGTGTATGGCTGAGCTGCAGCAAAGGCAGCTGGAGCACAGACTGCCACTACAGCCCCTGTGTAACCAACCCCCTCCTCCCCAAGTCGCATAGCCTCCACACCCAGACGCCCAAGAACGCGGTGGGGGGGCCTCCGGCCAACCAGCCACTCCGCCACAGAGGATTGCCCAAAAAACAGAAGGCTGACATTCAATAAATTTTAAAGTTGTAAACTTTTAAAGTGCTGTGTGGCATTTTCCTTCCCTCCTCCACCACCCCTCCTGGGCTACCTTGGTAGTCATCCCCCAATTTGTGTGACGAATGAATAAAGAATGCATGAATGTGAAGCAACAATGACTTTATTGCCTCTGCAAGCGGTGATCGGAGGGAGGAGGGGAGGGTAGTTAGCTTACAGGAAAGTAGAGTGAACCAAGGGGCAGGGGGTTTCATCAAGGAGAAACAAAACAGAACTTTCACACCGTAGCCTGGCCAGTCATGAAACTGGTTTTCAAAGCTTCTCTGATGCGTACCGCGCCCTCCTGTGCTCTTCTAACCGCCCTGGTGTCTGGCTGTGCGTAACCAGCAGCCAGGTGATTTGCCTCAACCTCCCACCCCGCCATAAACGTCTCCCCCTTACTCTCACAGATATTGTGGAGCGCACAGCAAGCAGTAATAACTGTGGGAATATTGGTTTCGCTGAGGTCTAAGCGAGTCAGTAAACTGCGCCAGCGCACCTTTAAACGTCCAAATGCACATTCTATCACCATTCTGCACTTGCTCAGCCTGTAGTTGAACAGCTCCTGACTACTGTCCAGGCTGCCTGTGTATGGCTTCATGAGCCATGGCATTAAGGGGTAGACTGGGTCCCCAAGAATAACTATAGGCATTTCAACATCCCCAACAGTTATTTTCTGGTCTGGGAATAAAGTCCCTTCCTGCAGCTTTTGAAACAGACCAGAGTTCCTGAAGATGCGAGCGTCATGTACCTTTCCCGGCCATCCCACGTTGATGTTGGTGAAACGTCCCTTGTGATCCACCAGAGCTTCCAGCACTACTGAAAAGTACCCCTTGCGGTTTATGTACTCGCCGGCTTGGTGCTCCGGTGCCAAGATAGGGATATGGGTTCCGCCTATGGCCCCACCACAGTTAGGGAATCCCATTGCAGCAAAGCCATCCACTATGACCTGCACATTTCCCAGGGTCACTACCCTTGATATCAGCAGATCTCTGATTGTGTGGGCTACTTGCATCACAGCAGCCCCCACAGTAGATTTGCCCACTCCAAATTGATTCCCAACTGACCGGTAGCTGTCTGGCATTGCAAGCTTCCACAGGGCTATCGCTACTCGCTTCTCAACTGTGAGGGCTGCTCTCGTCTTGGTATTCATGCGCTTCAGGGCAGGGGAAAGCAAGTCACAAAGTTCCATGAAAGTGCCCTTACGCATGCGAAAGTTTCACAGCCACTGGGAATCGTCCCAGACCTGCAACACTATGCGGTCCCACCAGTCTGTGCTTGTTTCCTGAGCCCAGAATCAGCGTTCCACAGCATGAACCTGCCCCATTAGCATCATGATGCATGCATTGGCAGGGCTCATGCTTTCAGAGAAATCTGTGTCCATGTCCTGATCACTCACGTGACCACGCTGACGTCGCCTCCTCGCCCGGTATCGCTCTGCCAGGTTCTGGTGCTGCATATACTGCTGGATAATGCGTGTGGTGTTTAATGTGCTCCTAATTGCCAAAGTGAGCTGAGCGACCTCCATGTTTGCCTTGGTTTGGCGTCCGCACAGAAAAAAGGCACGGAACGATTGTCTGCCGTTGCTCTGACGGAGGGAGGGGCGACGGACGACATGGCTTAAAGGGTTGGCTTACAGGGAATTAAAATCAACAAAGGGGGTGGCTTTACATCAAGGAGTATTTCAGGCAGGACTTCACGGACGGTTCCAATAAGAAATGGTGCACCTAAGTAATTGTTCTTATTGGAACAAGCAGGTTGGTCTGGCCTCTGATTGATACATGGCTAGATTTACCTCGCTGCACCTTCTCTGTGAGTGACTGCAGTGTGACCTAGAGGAATGAGTCCCCTAGACGGGGGAGACGGGGAAGCAAATAAGTACAAAACAAATCCGGTCTATTTCTTGTTTTGATCCACTCCATCTATCTTTTACATCTTTGGCTGGCAGCAGACGGTGCAGAAGGACTGCAAGCCATCCACATCTCATGGCTGCTCGGCAGAAGACAGTGAAGTAGGACTGCTAGCCATCCTCATCTCTTGCCTGGCTGGCAGAAAATGGTACAATAGGACTGCTAGCAATCCGTATCGCCTGCCTGCTCACCATAAGATGGTTCAATAGGACTGACTGCAGGACTAAAGAGAATGACCTGGTCAAGTCACTTCTAATGTAGTCTCTGCACCCATGTCTGCCCAGGCGCTCCCAGCCGACGTAGCCAGGAGCACCTCGGACATGACGATGACGGCTACCAGTCCTATTGTACCGTCTGCTGCCACAAGGCAATGGGTTGCTGCTGCTGTGTAGCAATGCAGTACCACGTCTGCCAGCACCCAGGAGACATACGGTGACGGTTACCTGAGCGGGCTCCATGCTTGCCGTGGTATGGCGTCTGCACAGGTAACTCTAGAAAAAAGGCACGAAACGATTGTCTGCTGCTGCTTTCACGGCGGGAGGGAGGGAACGGGGGCCTGACGATATGTACCCAGAACCACCCGCGACAATGTTTTAGCCCCATCAGGCATTGGTATCTCAACCCAGAATTCCAATGGGGGCGGAGACTGCGGGAACTGTGGGATAGCTACCCACAGTGCAACACTCCGGAAGTCGACGTTTGCCTAGGTACTATGGAAGCACTCCGCCGAGTTAATGCACTTAGAGCATTTTCTGTGGGGGGGGGGGGGGGGACACACTCGAATATATCAAACCGATTTCTAAAAAAACGACTTCTATAAATTCGACCTAATTTCGTAGTGTAGACATACCCTTAGTCTGGGATGCTCATTTCAGTTTTAAAATGCTTTTCTGAGCATCACACCTGAGGGCACGCATTCATACCAGGACACGACCTGATTTTTGCAAACAAAAATATTGCTGGGTCTGTCAGTAGTGACACTGTCTGAGCTCAGCATTAACCATGGGGGAAACTTAACATAACCAGCATCAATACACTGGGAATGCAGCATTCTAGGAGGTCATGGTCATTGTTTTCCTTTTATTATTATAGTTTTAAGTGTTTACCAATATAAACATCCGTTTTTGAGGTGAAGCAAACATTCTCCCTGAGCCCCAGAACTAAAGCGAGCAACACATGAAGACCTACCTTATCAGTTAACTTCAGTTCTGGGTCCGTTTTAATTAGCTCCCAGTTTCCATAGCCATGTTCATAAATTCCCAGCAATAAACGAGAATCATCCTCCACTCCCCAGTCTACATCAAAATGAGCAGCTTTGACGCGGCAGGTCAGGCAGTACCTGAAGGTATTTCAAACACGAGAGAGGTGATGAGGGGCTCCTTTCCAACACTGCGGTGTCAAAGCAAATCTACAAACCCAGGCTTTCCTTTTGCCAGCCCAAAACCCCAAGCTCCTTGCACTTTCCTCCCAGTCATGCCAACTCACTTTCTCTTCTCCTCCGGGTCCTTGGGAATGGATTTGTGCAGCATTTCAAACTCTTCTTCATGCTGGATGATGGATTTCACATTGACTTGGACACCAGAGATCTTGAGAGTAGGACCCCTCCTTTTCCCAGGCCCTTTCCCTGCTCAACAGCAACAAACATTTCAGCTGAAAACACTTCGACAGAATAAAAAACGCTGGAAAAGGCTCAGATACATTCAAGAGTTTTACATTCCTCCCATCATCCTCTGTTTACATCTAGGGCTGGCTGCTAATGCTCAGGTAGATCCTGAAAACCAGGCTCTGCTTTCAGAGAGCAGTCGTGAGTGATTCGTTACACTCCAAGCCCCTTTCCAAGTCATCATTTTCTTAATTACAAATAAATCAACAACATGGGAGTTCAGCCACTTTACCAGCTCGGTTCAGCAAGGTCACACAGAGACTTAATGGCAGAGTTGGCAATAACACCCACGTCTCCAGATTCCCTGCCTCCTGTGCCAGCCACCAAACCACCCTGCCTCCTAGAAAGCTAGAGCACGCAGAGGCAACACACAGGGCTGGATGTTCCTCAAGTCTTGGAAGCACTTGCAGGGTATTTACCCAATACTGTGGGGCACTGGCTGGCTCAGAGGACTGATAGGTACAGGTATAGTGTAGGGGACATGTTATTGGTTTGATTCCAGCCCAGGAAGCAATCCAGTCTGCTGGCTGCTCCACAACCTAACATGGAACAAGTTGGTAGTTGTAGCCCATGCCTTAGAAATCCCATGTCCACCAGACGCTAACAGTTCCAACTGACACCCTTCAGTCAGCGCAAAAGACTCACAGCTTGGAAGCTGGAATAGGTTTCTCACTCTTAGAGGTAGCTCCCTCCAGGTCACTAGCGGAGGCAGCCTGGGTGAAGTTTGTACTGTTCTTTGGCTAACAGACTACAACCTCCAGTGCTGTCAATCTGGTGTCCCATCTCACCCAGAATGGGGATGGTTCCCCATCAGCACTTTGGCCCATCAACACCAAGAGGTTAATGAAATCAGCACCCGTCCCTTTCTCTTACCCTCACCAGGGTTTTCTTTCAGCTGCTCCTCGTATTCCTGCATTGCCGACACACAGCTGTTGTGAATAAGTTCCCCTAGACGTTTCAGATCAGCTATGGACTTGTCCACCAGCTCGGCATCGCGAGCAATGCACTCCAGCCTGAGAGGGAAAAAAAGAATCGGGAAAGCATCAGACTCAACACCTGGCTGATAGCGCTGCTCAGAGACACACTGCTGATCCTTTTCTTGCCAAGTAAATAATGGTTTTAAGACCACTTGGAGCAAGACCCATGTTAAGCTTTGGTACCTGAGAGCTGCAGGATACAGCAAGAAGCAGGTGATCACATAACAGGGGACTAGACTGGGACAGGGTGGCTTTGCAGGAGATGACACCAGGTGTACCCTGCTCCTGTAGTGTTGTGTAATGCACTAGGAATGCGCGGGGCAGGAGGGGAAGAGGGGGCCCTCATCTGAAACACCCTCCAGTGGCTATCATCTGAGACAAGATGGATCACCCGGCAATTCCTGTGTCTCCAATGTCAGCACTTGCATACCATTCACCCTGCATATGACAGACTAGTCAGGCTTTGCCCCAACAAAGAAGCCTCTGCCATACTTGATGCTTATCAGTTAATTGTGCCTAGGAGTAGAGCAATTCACAGAGATCTTCATGTGGCTATTTGTGTCTCCTGTTTACTTTCTTCATAGTGTAGCATTCAGAACTCCAACTAGCCTATATGCGATTGGCTCTGATCCTGAGAACAGTTTGCACATACCGTTCGAGTGGAAGCCCAAACTTCTTATAAGCCTTGATAAACCTAAGCAAAAAAAGAAAAGCAAAATTTTAGTGAATTACTGATGGAGGCTCAGTTTAAAAAAAACAGCAACTCAAAGATGAAGGGAAGTTGGTTAAAGCTCAAGAAATCCCCTTTAACATCTCTGGCCTAACCTCTGGACACAGCCTTAGGATGCAGGCACTTTGCGAAGACTGAAGAGATTAGAGGAAGTTCTATCTTGGAGATGGCAACGACAAAAACTGGCTTGGAATTGCATTCATCAGCTGATCCGAGAAACGTAATGCTGGGGGAAGGGGAAACTTCACTACTCTGACTTACTGCACTCACTCTTTTAGGGCTACTATTTTTGCCCAAATATATCAACATTTGCTTTTTGTTTAAATTTAAACTGCCAGGAAACTTTTCTTCTTTCAGGTAAATTTGGTGCTCCTGAACAAAGCCAGTGGGACAGCACAGAGACAGGAGTCCTTGGTTTCTCCATGGAATGACTACCAACCGTTCCAGCCTTCCGCACACCCCCTGTAGCAATGTACCTTAATGCTGAATTTGATGAACCCACTCAGTCCACAGAGATTACTGATGGAGGCTAACAATTTCAGGAGCAATTTTTCTGAAAGACAGGCACGTCTCACTAGAATCAGACTAAAGATTGTCAGCTCGTTTCTCACAGGCCTACAAAGGCCATCAGCAGGTGGCAAAGCTGACAATATAGAAGTTCAGAGAATGGCTGGAGCCAGTAAAGCCTGATTTCTCCCCTAATTCTTCTGTTACAATACTAAGTTAATAAAGCACCAGGCGTCCTGCCATTGTCATTTAGAACTCATTAAATGTCCATGGTACAACAGCATGAGCATGGAAGATCCCCAAGAAATGGAGGTTTTTGGGGAGCCAATAGCCCCAGTCCAGCAGAGCACTTCTTCACTTGCCTAACTTTAATCATGTAAACAGTTTATCTGACCTGACTTCACTGGGACCAGCCACAGGCTTACAGTTATGCAGGTGCTGACATGCTTTGCTGGAGCGGGGCCCTACCCTAGCTGTCTGCGCAAAATTTCCCAACGTGCTCATCCAACAGTCTCCTGGGCTCAGCACTGACCTCCTGATTTCGGCATCAGTAAATCCTTCCACTGTGTCTTTCCTAACGCTCCGTGGGCGCCCCCGGCGCTTCGGCCTTTTATCGTCATCGGTATCGTCCGTCTCACTCTCTGATCCAGATGACCTTTGTATCCTTCTCTTTGATTCAGCATCAGAATCACTGTCATTTGCCTGAGCCTGAATGAACCAGAAAGACAGCACTATGGTAACAAGGGTTAATTTACAACCTCCTTCAACTCCTCCCTAGTGGCATGGGCTGGCAATGCAAGTGCAGAACCTCTTGGTGCTTATTCTGAAATAAGGCCAAACAGATCAACGTCAGGGTCATCCCGTCTTAAGAGGAACCTCCCTTTCTTCCCCCCTTGATGTGCCTGGATGCCAAAGACCCCCATGTATTTGCTCATCTCCTTTTGACAGATTTCCAGACAACAATGCTAAGCTCCTCATTTGGAGCATGCGAATGAAGCATGGGTTCCATGTTCTAGTGGAGTTTTCTTGCACAACCCTATTGCTAGAGAATTTGAATTCATCCTAGCACCTAGACCAGGGGTGGCCAAGCTTACTGACCCTACGAGCCGCATACCACAATCTTCTGAAGTTCGACTGCTGGAGCGTGAGGCTTCTGCCCCGCGGGAAGCATCCCCACTGGTCAGAAGCCCCTATCCCACAACCCTGCTGCAAGGCAGAGGTCCTGAGCTCTCCCCTTCCCTGAGTCTGGTATGTGGAAAAGGGGATGACGGGGTGGGGGGCTCCACAAGCCACACTAACTGTAAAAGAGCCGCATGCGGCTCAAAGCCACCGTTTGGCCACCCCTGACCTAGACTGTTACCCTGGAAAAGGTACGGTCTCTTCTGGTTGTGAAGGGACAGGTTGAGTTTAAGCATTAACAGCATGGTGAAGTGTGAAGCTTAGTGAGGAGACGGGAAAAAAAACATTTAGGGAACGACCTACGATGTAATCAAAAATGAATTCCCGTCTAGTCCCCATCATTCAGTTGGCTATTTTCCTCTGTGCTGCAATCTGTTACTGCAACTGGGTTTCAGTATTTATTGTTTGTTAATAAAGCACAAGATGAATTAGAAACACCACTACCAAATTCATCCTGGACACATACTCTGCACTACAGACTCAGGGCCTAATTCGTACTCCGCATGGCAGACCTATGGCCCATTCTGTACTTTGTTCCAAACTAGCAATGGGGGGGGGGGGCGCGAATCAAAATCCCACAAACCTGTTACTGGGCAAAGACCCTCTTTCCCACCACTAGACCACCTGTGACCTTCTGTTTCCCAGCTTCCCGAGGCAGTGCTGTACCTTTTTAGTGGAGCTGCGGATTCTGGGCAACATATAGATTTCTTCCAACTCCTTCTGTCGTTCCTCCTCCTCCACTTTCTTCCTTTGCTCTTCAGGAATAATATCATCCCAGTCCCTCTGGGACCTCTCGTCCAGCTCAGTCTCTTCCTCCTCCATGGTTGCAAAATTGGCTACCTTATAAGCAAAAGCACACCCATGGGATTAGAAGCTCCCCGTGGTAACATCGCCAGAGATATGTTGGTCCAGTCTCAACTTCTTTCTCTTGAGGCATTTCCCCAAGAAACCTGTCCGTCAGTCATTCTGTTTGTGTTGTTTGTCTTCTCTTCCAGCTATGAGCCATCGAGTAGCACATGCAATGTATAAGCTTTGGCTGGAGCCTTTGCTAGATTAGCATTTCAGTTCCCAAAGTTAGGAAGTTTAAGATTTTCTTCCCCACCACCAAGATCATTTTAAAACCTATACAAACACATTTCTTTAGTGCTACCCACCCACCAAACCTATCAGCCCCCCTCCTGCTGGTTGAGGACCACCCGCTTCCGTGCACCTTGCAAAGGGTTTGGCTTGTTTGGCTAAAGCCTGACCCCATGAAGCCAGCCTGAAGGGGCACTGCTGGCCAGTTCTGTCCCTTCTCCTGTCACCGACCTTACAAGCCAGGTTGACCTTGGCAAAGACCGTTCATAGCCACTCACTACCCTACTCTGCTAGGATTCAGTCCTTCTTACTCACTGGTTTCTAGGAAATCTATCTGCTTTGTACCTTGAATTGAGACAGAAGCTCATCCGTGGCGCTTGAGGACACTTCGTTCTCTCGTGTTTCAGCCAGGCGTAAAATCTCATCAATATCCATTTCCTGCCAGTCAGAAAGAAATGATCACAGAATGATGATAAAATCAGAAGAAGCACAGCAACAGAACGGAAGTGGGGGTTTCAAGGATTGACTTGTGAGGTGTGATTGCTAAACACACATTGCCTGGATAAGTGAACAAGGGGAGGTGGGGGAGACAAGTTAATGGGCTGAAAATACTGATGGAGTGTCATCACTGAGGAGGAGGACAGACTATTTAGATGGTACAAGAGGGTATGAAGAGGAAGGGCGGGTGAGGGTGAGAAAACTACAGCCTGAACATCAGGAAAAAAATTCCCGAGTGCTATCTCTTGTGGAATTGTTCCCTGCAGGGCTGTTCAAAGTGTTTGGTAACATATTGTCAGAAACAATCCTGCACTGGATGGGGGAAGAGGTGACACACACTGACTCCTGTGGAAACTACAAAGGAAAGGAAAGCTGAACGGGGCTAAGAGGAGCTGGGATGAAGTGGACTCGCTAGGCCCTGTTACAATACACTAACTCGTTATTCACAGAACTACAGATGTATGTGCAGAGGGCTGACGGGGGACAAGGTTCTACCACTGAAACGCCAACCATTTATTTCAGGAACCTCATCAGAAGATCCACAGTCAGTCTGTCCCATCCCTGCCTCCCAAGTCCATTGTTCTCTCCCTCCAGCTTTTCTGGAAACTTGAACTTGGTGCCCCCATGCCGGGGTCAGTTTGACAAACCCTATTATTGAACTGCTCTTTCTGACCCAAAGAGCAAGTACAACAGAGTCAGGACAAATGCAAGTTTCCTCATACAGTACTGCCAGTGAGGTGAAGTTCATGAAGACCATCAGAACAGCTAGGTTACTTTAATTTTAACTACCTGTGGCTCCGATTCTTCCCCTTCAATCTCCTTGAAGAGATCCTCAGCTCCAAACTTCAGAATAGCTGTCAACTCCTCTTTGTTGAAAGGATTTGAGCTGCAAAAAAGTAACAAAAACACAGTTGACTCTCAGGAGCCACCAAGACATCTGCTTTGCTACGGCATAAAGACACACCTAAGCCTCCCTCATTAGGCCAAGATTGCAGTGTAAGTCCTCAACCCTGCACTAAGAAACGCCTTGTGCTCCGTTCCTGATCTATCCCCCTGTTCTGACAGGGGTTAGTAGTAATGTCAAGGCAGCATGCTCCATTCCCAGGGGAAAGAGGGCAGCACACCAAGTGACTCAATACTGAGCCACATGGCCAATTAAGCAGCAGTGTTGACGGGCTCCAAGCAAGGGATTCCCATGTCCTAGAAGAATGGCTATCTTGACATGTGGCCTCAGGAGTATATTAAGGGGGATGAAGTGGGGAAGAATGGAGGAGCTCCTGAGAGCTTTAATTACACACAAGGAAAGCCTCTGGAAAGGAGGCGGGGATGCAGGGAGAGAGGCACAGGGAAAGATACACTTGGTGAGTAAAATTCACTACCAAGTTTTCATACTGACACACAAACCCCAGAACCATTCTTGAAGATCCCACTCGTAAGTGCTTTCCAGCCTTGCATATGCATCTGAGTCCGTTCTGGATTCCCATACCTGTATTGCACTGGTATCACAAAGCACGTGCTACTGCACTGCAGGAGTAAAGGGGGGAGACCCACCAGTCTGCAAAACCCAGCGGACTCCCTCTATTCTTCCTGAAACCAGCAAGTGAAATGACCCTTCCTTCTACATGCTCCCAGCTATGTGCTCTTTCCCATGAGGCACCAGGAACTGCAGAAGTTAACTAGAGCCAAATGGTCCCCGTGGCCATTTTCTCCCTACAGCACCAGCTTCGGAGCGGAAGAGACCGCAGATCACAAAATTAAACAGATGCTTAAGTGAAAAGCCAGGAAAAGACTCCAACTGATCCTACTTGGTTACAGCTGTAGAGCCAGCATGGAAAAGAGACCAATTGTGTGGGACATTTATAACCTACTGTCAACTGCTTCAGATACCAGTGACCTTGGAGGCCTTGTAAGAAAAAAGCCACCGCCTCTAAAAGGAGAAAAAACAGGCCGCCAACCAAGCTAGAAGAGAGGGGCAATAAACAGAGGCTCAAAAGCAAACAGAGAGGGAAAGAAAAGAAAGAGAGAGAAAGATGGAATGAAAAACAGAGGAGACTTCAATACCAGTTCTTTTTATTTTCTGGCTAACATTGGCATCCCATATAGTTTCCATACCAACGACTGCACGAGCCAAAGTTAGTGGTAAGCTACCATTCGTAGTTTTTTTTTTGCTGGCCAACTACACAATCAGCTAATTACCCAAGTCACCACGAGGCACATACTCCATCTTATGCTCTCCTCCCCACTTAGGCACTTACTTGGATCTCCCAGAGTTGTTATCCAGTACAGTACGGCCCGTGGTGTCCATACGCTGGATCACCAGATGATCTAACACCATCTTTTTCTTAGCCCTTTCGATGATCTCCTCTTCCACTGTCCCCTTTGTGACTAAGCGGTAAATGTTCACCTGCAGGGCAAAGAAAAAGCAGAGCTATTTTGTGGATCTGCAAAATATAGTCCTGCCTAAATTACAATGCACCCTGTGCTATTTAACAGAAAGTAGCAATAACCTGTCTGCATGGTCCCTTTTTGCAAAGCTATATCCTGAATAGCATATCTAAACCCCTAATCCAACACACACACAACCCCAAGGGAACAGCTATTCTCAAGAGACTTCCAGCCCCACCAAACTCACAAGAAAGGCTACTCTTCCCAGATCTCCAGCCTGCTTTCGAGATCAGAGGCTCAGTGACACGCCAGAAAAATATTGTTCGTAGATTTTAAGGCCAGAAATGACCTTTATGATCATCTAAGTCTCACTGCCTACATAACACAAGCCAGAGAACCTCAGCCAGTGATTCCTGCATCAAGCTCATAACCAGAGTTTGAGATAGAGCAGTGTGTGTGTGTGTATGTTTGTGTGTTATGTATATAAACAAAGAAACACAACAGACTCACAATAAAACTACAGTGGAACACATGCCTGCTCTCTCTAAGCCTCATACTGGCTCTATCAATAAGCTTTTAGGCCTTCCAGCCTTGACGGTGTCCCCTGCTTGACACCAATGCCTGATGCCAGAGTTGTGTGCAATTTTAGTTGTGAAACTAAGAACCATGTGAAATTTGCTTTGTTTCGTGATTAACTCAATACCCAACCGAGATTCATGAGACTACTGAGAGAATCCAGGCCCTGTTTCCAGCAAACTTGGGCTGATTTGGTTTTGCATCTGTTTTCCAGCTTACCCTGAGTTTCTGGGGAACCTGAAGGATATATAGCTCAAACAGAAGGAATACATTTGCAGTCACATAAGCCGGACATGCCCAGCTCTGCACGGGCTGACACAGACGCACATGCTACAGCATATGACTGGACTGAATCATAGAAAAATGGATCTGAGGCTACTCTCCTGACCTGCTTCTTCTGTCCAATTCGGTGAGCCCGAGCCTGAGCCTGCAAGTCATTCTGGGGGTTCCAGTCCGAGTCAAAGATAACCACAGTGTCTGCAGAAGCCAGGTTAATTCCCAGTCCGCCAGCTCGTGTTGACAGCAAGAAACAGAAGTCCTGCATACAATGACAAGATACCTGTGTACAGCATTGCTCACACAAAATGATCTCAGCTGCTTAAAACACACGTGCAAAAGCCAGTGAACTAATGCAGGCTACAATATATCCTACAGGGCCCACCTGTATGTGTGGCCAGGTCAAGGGAGAGGAAGGTGCAACTGAATGCAAAGTTTAGGGAGAATGGAGAGGGTCTGGGAGTGGGGGTTTATTAGAGAGAGAGGGGAAGTTTGGAGTCATCACAGGACAGAGAAAAGAGACAGTCTGAAGACAGTTTGGGATAATGAGGTGCTCAGAGCAGGGGCAGCGGGTGAGAAGGATCTTCTTCTTCTGTAGAAAGATGGAAAAGAAAAGAGGAAGACAGAGAACTCTGGTATTTGAGCAGCACAGCGAGAGAGGTGGAAAAAGATGCAGCATAAAGAAGGAATCCCCACTCCATCCATTTAAGCAGTCCTCATATTAGTAATCTTAGGGGATACTGCTGGGTATCAGAGTGCGGTGGGTGGGGGCAGGTGACATCCATCAGCGTCTCCCGGGCAGAGAAAGGCATAGCTGGCAGACGGCAGCACATATAACGTGAGTTACAGCTAGTGACCGAGACGTAAGGATGCAGAAGCAGCCCAGCAGGTGCCGCTGTGGGCAGCAGAACGCAGAAATGGCTTTGGAAGGAAAGGCACTTTGGGCTTGTAGCTTCTGAAGGTCAAACTGTGCCTGGACCCCCATGACGGCAGCAGGCAAACACATGTGCACATCACTGACACTTCTACGGGGTGATCGGCCCCACACAAAACGAAGCCTGCCATGGACTCTGCGACTCGCTGGCTGGGCACACAGGGCGGCAGGACAAGGCCAGGCTGCTGAAATGACAGGGCCAGGCCCTCCTCGCTAGAGTCCATCTCCCTGAGAATCCCTTTCCTCCCCAACAGTGCCAGCTCCCTTGCTCTCCTGTCTGCATTGCAGTCTGCTTTTTCAGTCCGATTTTTTCTAAGCTCCCTGCTAATACCAGGCACCTGGCCTTGTCTCCTTTTGTTCTTTACAATCTGCTCAGTTAGCTCTGGTTTTCCAAGTAAAGTCGTTTTTTCAGATCGCTGGATTGCCTGAGGCACAAAGCAATCAAGTGACTCATGCCTGGTAAGAGTGAGCTGGCGAGTATGCCCAGATGGGAGGGATTACAAGGCCATAAGCCCTTTGGTCCCTAAACCTTCACTGCAACCACCAGACACCACTGCCTGCCTACACTTTTAGCCGCCCTTTCCTCTGACACTTCAAGTGCAGAGACAACCTCACGCTCCAGCCTGTGCAAGTCATCGCGTGACCACTTCACTCCCAGATCAAAGGAGGAGAAGTCTAAGGGGGTTTGATCTTTGGCAGATTCTTTCTGAGTCTGATTTTCAGGCCCCACTCTTTGTGAGGCATTGGGGCATTTCACACACGACACAGATGGCCACAGGATACAAAACATGCCACTACCGTGTCTCTAAACACAGCCAGAGTTCCATGGGGACGAATGGCCGCTGTGGCCGCGCTGTGAACTTGCACAAGCTCAAGCGTCCCATCCCATTCCCTTCTGACGCTATTTTTCTTCAGGCAGAAACCCCCCCCCGAGCCGTCGTACCTCAGAGCCTTCTGCGTTGAAGTGATCCAGAGCTTGCTTTCGGATCTCCCCTTTGATTGAGCCGTCCAAGCGCTGGAAAGATCAACAATAATGATAGAAAGAAAGAAAGTAAAGAAACCCTGAGGAATTGCTGCCCCAAAGCTCTGGGAGCTCCAGTCTCCTGTCCTACATACCTTCAGGTTGGAGCATTTAATCATTAAAAATAGCTGCTGATTAAAAATAACTGCACTGCTTTAACCTGCTGCACCAAGGGGGAGGGAGGCAGGGAGCATGCTTAGGCAGCAGTCACACGGTGGGTGACACTTCAGCTCTCATTACAGGCTCCCAGCCAGGATCGCTGCACTTAACAGTCCTCTCTAGAGCTTATCAAAGGATCAAGGCTGATTGCAGATGTCTGGCGGAGGAAGGGATGCTTTGCAAAAGCTAGGGCTTTATTTATTGTGCTTTTGCATGTTTAAAGCGCGCCCCTTGTAGCAACCGCCAGGCACACATACAATTCTATAAAAACAAGGCGCAGGTGGGCTGGCGAGCCAGCCTCAGCCAAAAAGGAACATAACGGATATCAAAGCTACGTTGATCCAGTGGTCAATTCACAGCTCACCTCAGGGCAAAACACACCGTCTTTACAGCCTAGCCTGAAGGGCTTTGTCACACCAACAAAGGACGCCAGCTCCAAAGCCGAGAGCTCTCTGCTGAAATCACCCCGCTATCAGACTCAAGAGATTTACGCACCCCGGGACATTTAGCAAAAGCGCATCTGCTCAAAAGACAGTGCCTGGAGCAAAAGCCATCTCTCTGGTAACCAGAACCCAAACCACACAGCGCTTTAATGATCAATACCCACAAACCGAATTCTCCCCTTCCATAGATGCTCCCATCACAAATGCATCTCTCTCTCATTCTCTTGGCTTGATCAGCACTTAAGAAGAGCTGGAATATAGTGAAGCTTCCCAGTTCGCACTAGTGCACTTTGCTTTAGAGCCTTATGTAGTTGAAGCTACTGGCCTCAGAGAGGCTGAGCACTTAAATCGCTTACGTCCCCTGAGTGCCCCCCAATTTGAACTTTCAAGTTAACCCTGAGTGTGTGCTTACCACTAACCCGCCTCACCTGGAAAGGGTAGTGCTTGATAGCCAAGTATTCTGCCAAGATGTCCAGCATCCTCACCATCTGGGAGAAGATCAGGACTCTGTTACCTCTCTCACGCAGCCTGGTCAGCAGTTTGTCCAAGAGAATTAGCTTTCCACTGCTCCTGATTAGAGACTGAAGAAGTAACCGTCATTCCAACAGATGCTTCCAACCATGCCCCTGTAGGCACTGTACAGACCGACATGCAGCACAGCAGGCTGCCCTTGTTCTTCAAGTCAGGTTTGTCCCAGCATTAATCCAGCCCCATCACAGAGCTTTACAGAGCGGAAGCCGCTTGACGGAGACTAAAGCATCAAAGCATGATCTTAGCCCAGGGGTCTCAAACTCAAATGAAGATGAGGACCACATGAGGACTAGTGCATTGGACTGAGGACCGCATCACTGACACCCCACCCCTCGCTGCCCCTGGCCTTCCCCCCACTCCACGCCTTCCATGAGGCCCCACCCCTGCCCTGCCCCCATTCCAACCCCTTCCCCAAAGTCCCCACCCCAACTCCGCCCCCTCCCTGCCCCCAGGGGGAGCAGGAAGGGTGTGGGGTGTGGCGGGGGCTAAGGGCAGGGAGCTGAGGTGCAGGTGGTGTGCAGGGTGCGGCAGGGAGCTCAGGACAGGGAGTTGGGGTGTGGGGTCCAGGAGGGGTGAGGGGCAGGGGGTTGGGGTGCAGGGTGTGGCAGAGGGCTCAGGGCAGGGGTGCAAGAAGGGTGTAGGGTGCGGCAGGGGGCTCAGGACAGGGGGTTGGGATGCAGCAGGGGGCTCAGGCCAGGGGATTGAGGTATGGGGTGCAGGAGGTGTTCAGGGTGCGGGCTCCTGCCCGGCACTGCTTACCTAGAGCAGCTCCGGGGTGGCAGGGAACGCACGGGGCCCAGGGCAGGCTCCCTGCCTGCCCTGGCCCCGGCCCCGCTCCACTCTGGGAAGCGGCCAGAACCACCTCCCTACAGCCCTGGGGCTGGGCAGAGAGCTCTGTGCGCTGCTCTTGCTGCTCCTCCAGGTACCTCCCCAAAAGCTCCCATTGGCCGTGGTTCCCCATTCCCAGCCAACGGGAGCTGCGGGGGGTGGTGCCTGGAGGCAAAAGCAACGCACAGAGCCCTCTTCTCCACCCCCAGCCGCAGGGACTTGCTGATGGCTGCTTCGGGGAGCGGTGCGGGGCTTGTGGCGCCACGGAGGGTAATCCCGTGGGCCAGATTCGGCCCGCAGGCTGTAGTTTACCCATCCGTGGACTGGGGGCGGGCGCGGGGAGCTTGGCGGGCCACAGGAAATAGCCCCGCAGGCCGCATGCAGCCCGCAGGCCGTGTGTTTGAGACCCCTGTCTTAGGCTGCATGTTCATCCTATTCTAGACATCCAACCTAACTAGACACAAGACCACACCTAACCAGGGAGGAAGGCTGGAGAAGCAGTGGCTTGGCTATGGGGAGGAGGTAGGGAGCATGTCCAGAGGACAGAGGCAACAGGAACTCTGCTTGCAAGATATTGTTTTGGCACGAAGGCAGGAATGGGGTGAAATAAAGGGGAAAGCAATTACCCGCCAAACAACTACCCACCATCAGCATTTCCATGCCAGTTTCCCTTTCGTTTTCTTCCGGAGGTTTAATGAGATAGCAATGGTTACAGCACTTTTTCAGCTCCATCACAATGTTAAGGAAGCCAGACGTGCTTCCTCTTGTCCCCTTCGAGAGAGCCTTGTAATTTCTTGTCAAAATCCATCTGCAGGCAGCAGTCGACAAAACAAAATCCTCAGGTCAGGTCCTGTCATTTCACTGGGGGACAGTGCAGACTGGACTCTCCAGAGAAACTTTCAGAGACAATTGTGCGGGGGCAGCAGTTCCCCTATCTCTCTCCCCATCTCCTTTTCTATCGCATGAAACTCTTCTTACTCCTCACTTGAAATCCCAACCCTCCTCCTTCTGGGAGGAATATTATAAGGCGCCATTTAATATTACAAGGTCGTGCACAGGCCTTTACAGAAATAAGACAGGCATGGTCCCCACCCTGGATGCTGACAAGATAAATTACATCATCACTGCACTTTAAAAACAAACCACCCAGTGGGGTGATTTGTAGCATCTCCTTAGGGCAGTGGTTCTCAACCCGCAGCCCACGGGCCCCATTAGCACACAGCTGCGGCCCAGCTCAGTTGTGTGCTAAAGGCAGGCCTGTGAGGTGGGGTCCGGGCTTGGTCTGGTAGGGGCTGCTGGCCTGCCCTGCATGACAGGGGTCGGGGGCTTCCAGCCAGTCCCTGGGGTCCGGGGTGGCTCCGCGGCAGGGGGTCAGGGTCCTGGCTGCCGCTGCCCTGCCACCCAGCCCCTGCGGCCCAGGTAACACACTGTGGATCGCACATACGGCCCACAATGATAAGTAAGTTGAGAACTACCGCCTTAGGGACAGGCAACACATAGGCAAGATGTGATACTATCTTACTCTGCTTCTCACCAGAAAGCCCCGCCCCCACTGAAGGAGACTGCCACTTATGCTGCGTCCCACAATGGCTTGGGCTACAGAACTATGGCCACTAGACACACTAATGAAGTAACCCACCAAACTCGTTTCCACTGGGCACCTTCAGTAACTCAGTAAATGCCTTACTTATAATACTGCTTCTGTAGAGCAGACATTTCCACCCGGAGAATCTGCTCCACTTTGGCCGGCAGGGATTTCTCCACATCCTTCTTCACCCTGCGCAGAAGGAAAGGCTCCAGGACTTTGTGAAGGCTCTGGTAGCCATTCTCTCTCCCTTTCCCATGATCATCTTCAAAATCCTCCCAGAACTCAAACCTGGTGGTACAATTTAGGAGTGGTGGGTTAGAAGACCTTTTAACTACCATCTGCTGTGTTTACACTGACACAATGCCAGTCTGCTGAGGACCTCAAAATGCCCCACAAGTTATTTATTCCACACCCCTGTGAGCTACATAAGTGATCATTATTTTACAGGAGGGGTAAAATTAAAACAGTGGCACAACTGGGAATAACACACTGGTGTCCTAGGTCCTTGCTCCAACCACTGTCTAAGCTGCTGCCTTCCTATGTAGCCTAGATCTCAAGAACAAAGGGCCATGCCTTGTTTATCTATAACAAATATCCTACACCAAGAAACAAAAATGGGATTATAGGATCAACACTGTTAATGGTCTCTGGTTCTTTGAAAAAGGAGCTAGAACAGCAGTCTTTGAGTAAAAGGGAAATTCACTTCAGTAAAAGAAGCATCAAGAAATTTATATGGAACTGCAGGAGAACCACTGTGTTACCAAAACTGTCTCTTCAGAAGGCAGGGCTAAACCAACCACAGCTGGCTACAACAGCCATCATTTGGAAATATTTTTATGGCAGCTATGGGTGGTCATAACACACAAAACATAAACCCACTTACGTTTAGGAATAAGGAGTACAGTGAATAAACATGACAAAGAAGCTTTTGGAGAAAGATGATAATAGACGATAGTACATTAAATCCATCGTTCCAACCAAGAGCTACATTTTACTTTGGAAAAAACAACTACCACTGAATCTGTTTTTATCAAGGACTCTGCTAATAATTCTCCGGTTCCATGGGGGAATTGCCCTGAAGTAAAATTGTGGAGAATATGTAACATTAAAAGAAAAGGGAGGGAAATTCTCAGTTGAGGCTTAGTTTGGATGTACTACAAAAAGGAGCAGCTTCAAGCTGAAGAACAGCTAGATATGGGGAAATCTTTCCTAACAAGAAGAGCAATTAGACAATAGAACAGTCACCAAGAGGATATGGAGACATCAGCAATAACCTCGAGAGAGATTAGAGAACAAGCTTTGGAGTAATAGCAAGGGGAATGCCCAGCACTACGTGCAGAAGTCGGGGGTTGATAACCTTCACAATCATTCTGCACAAACTTATAGAATCCCAAGATGTTCCTTGCCCATAAGACACAGATAAATAGCAACAGATCTCGTTAACAGGGACCTCTTGATCAGTAGAAGTATTTCTTCTGTGCCTCTGAGTTACGGAGGTAAATAAGAACTTCTGTACAATATGAAAATGCTATGTAAAACAGTAGCAAACAATGAACATTCATAACATCTAGATACCTTAGCATTTGAAGATACTGATCTCCTTTTCACATCTTTGATTTTAGCTCTAGAACCTAACAATTATCTACACAGTGAATTGTGCAAGCCATTGCCTAACCTCACTAAATCATTCTCTCTTTTGTATTTCTCCCTCACTCCATTCTTTTTAACCAAGAATGTAATCATTTCAAAGCATGTTGCTACTCTCAGATCACTGATGTATTTTATACTGAATGAAGTCAGGTCTTCGCAATACTGCCCTGTAATCCCTTCCCTCTAGCCCAAACTTCTCCCCTGACTTTAAGCTTCTCTCTGACTCCACCTACTATAAAGAACTCAAAGACGACCCCCACCCACCACAATTCACCCAGGAATTTAAGGATATCATCAAATCTTTCCCCAAACAACTCCAAGAGAAACTCTACATCCTCATCTTCCACAAACCCGCCCCAGGGATCTTCTACATGCTTCCTAAGATACACAAACAAGGGAATCCAGCCAGACCCATTATATCTAGCTCTGGTACTGTTATTGAAGGAATATTAAGACTTATAGAAACCATCCTCAAACCACTCACCACACAAAGGACCAGCTTCCTCCAGAAACTCTGCAACATTAACAACCTCCCTCAGAACATCATCCTTGTCACCACGGATGTCACCTCCCTATACACCAACATCGATGTCACGATGGCTTTGCTGCCTGCCTCAAATATCTACAAAACAACGGAAAACACTCAGATATGTACCCCAAATGTCACTAAACTCACCCATTTCATCCTCACCCTTAAGAATTTTACATTCAACAGCAAACACATTGTCCAAACCACAGAAACAGACATGAGTACTAGGATAGTTCCCCAATATGCCAACCTCCTCTTGGGCCACCTTGAGGAAGAATTTCTGGACAAAGGCACTACAAAACCAATGATACATGAGATATGTTGATAACATTTTCATCCTCTGGACAGATTATCTACATTTCCTCATAGATTTCCACCACAGCTTCAACCACTTCCACCTATCCATCAAACTCTCTCTAGATCACTCCCACACCACAAGCATCAACTTTATGGACACCATGATCAGCCTCAACAGTAGAGCCCTACAGATGACATACAAAAAACCCATGGATCACCACACTCACCTTCACAGATCCAGTAACCCCTCCCCAACACACAAAGAAATCTGTTATCTACAGCCAAACCCTCAGATACCACAAAATATGCTCAGAGGAGACTGTCCGGAATACACACCTTAAACTCAGAACCGCCTTCACCAAACAAGGACACTCCACCAGAGAAGTAGATTGCATCCAGGAAGGGGTCACCCAAATACCCCGTGAGAACCTGCTTTAATACAGGAAAAAAACTCTCCAACTCCACACCTCTAGTTGTCATCTATCACCCCATGCTGGAACCCATACGGGGGTATCATTAAAGAGTTGCAACCCATACTCAATAGGGACCACATCCTGAAAAATCTTTCCTGAATCCCCTCTTCTGGCCTTCAAACAACCCCCAACCTCATCAGAAGCAAATTCCTCACAGATCAGGACTCACCAACTTAAAGTGACACCAGACCCTGCCAGAACAACAGATGCAAAACCTGGAGACCTCCACTGCTACAACTGTCAATACCACTCCCAACACATCTTTCAAGATCCATGAGTCCTACACATGCCTATCACAACATGTGGTGTACCTCATTCAGTGTACCAAACATTAAATAATAACTAAGTGGGCAAAACCAGACAATCACTGCACTCCTGAATGAATGCACACAGAAAAATGATAAAAGACAAGCATGATTCACCCGGGGGTGAACACTTTTCACAAAACAATCACTCCATATCTCACTTCTCAGTCCTCCATCCTCAAAGGAAACCTGCAAAACACCTTCAAAAGACGAACCTGGGAGCTTAAATTCATAACTTCCCTAGACGCTAAAAACCATGGTCTTAATAAAGACACTAGATTTATGGCTTATTACAACAATCTGCAACCCACGAGCCCCCTTTTTTGTCCTATTTCTGCAGGGGCGTTAAAAGGCCATTTCACCTTGAACGGTCTCTTACCATGTGCGCTAATTACTTATGCTAAACTATCTGTTGCACCGTGTATTTTGCTGTGATGCTGCAAGTTCCTTTCCCATACCTGAAGAAAAGCTCTGCGTGGCTCGAAAGTTTGTGTCTCTCACCAACAGAAGTTGGGCCAATAAAAGATATTACCTCACCCACCTTGTGTTTCTAAGGCATCTGCTATCAACACCTTGTATGTCCTTAATACTTTACCCCACAGATTCCAAACTGTACACAGGGTAACAGATTGGTGAGATGTAAATGCTGTGGGAGTGTAACGTGTCAGCAGTTTAAGGGCCTGATCCAAAACCTGCTGAATTAAATGGTAATCTAAACAGTGCACAGAAACACTATGCAACAGTTCGAGACAGGAAGTGAAAAACATCACTTCCATTAGCCATCAAAATAATTCAGTATCTCAGAACATGGTCCTTACTCCAGCAGGTTACAATCTCTGTAGCAGGTACATTATAGCTAAGGTTAAGATTCTGTCAGTTATTTTTAGTAAAAGTCACGGGCAACAAAGAAAAATTCATGGGAGCCCATGACCTTTCCATGATTTTACTAAAAATAACAGAGCAGGGCTAGGCTGGGGGGGAGACGACAGCTGCCAATGCGGGGGCACTGACAGGCTGAGCCCGCTCCAGCCCTGGCTCCAGCGGCCGCAGTCACCGTAGCTGTGGGGCAGGAGCACACAGTCCCAGCTCTAACCCCAGTCACAGGAGCAGAGCCCCAACCGCAGCTGGGGCAGAAAGGACACACAGCCCTCGCTACAGCCCCCGCTGGAGCCCCGGGAACAGTGCATGGGTACATGGCCCCCGCCACAAGCCGCAGAGCAGGGACGCATGACCCCGGCTGCAGACCCTGCTGCAAGCCACAAGCTGAAGTATTCACGGAATCCATGACTGCTATTACTAAATCGTAGCCTTTTAATTATAGCCAAAGGATCTCCAGCTCTTTTTCTTCACTTCTGCAAAAGGCCTGTATCACATTATTAGCCACAGGGTAAAATTTTTAAAAAATACGTAAGTGACTTAGGAGCCCACATCTCATTTTCAAAAGTGACTCAGATGCTTAAGAGCCCAAATCTCACTGAGAGCCAATGAGATTTAGGCTTCTAAGAGCCCAAGTCACTTTTGAAAATGGGACTATGGCATTTTAAAATGTTTTTACACCTTGATCTTTGTGGCTCCATACGGAGCCTCCTCAATTAAAATCACAGTCTACCCAAAGGCCCCTTATTCTGTCCTTGAGCAATGCTCACATGGCAGCAGTTTTTGTATGTTTTGTAGATCCCTCTGTGGAAAGAATCTTCTGACTAGATTTTGATTCACAGTTTTGAAATTTGCTTTTTTTGCCCTCTCCATTATTTTACTGTCTCATTCACTGGTCTCCTTTTTTTAATGGAAGCCTTGGAAATGGTTGCTTAAAACAGGCATTTGGCTCTTTGGATGTGGCCCTCCCAGAAGACAGCGATGGAGGAGTTGAATTACGTTACCCAGCCCACCTGTTGCCAACACAGTTTAGCTCTTTGCACCATTCATTTTCCCTCTCAGCCCTTGCCATTTTCCCTCTTCATTGTGTTTTCCCCCTCTGTGACCCTAATCCTTTCAAGTTTTACTCACTTCTTTCTGTCTTCCAAAACTAAGCCATTTCATACTCCATGTCTAGTTAGGAGATGGTATTTGACAACGAACACATACTGGTATCTTTTGAAGTACATAGTAAGGAGGCTTACTTCTCCGGCATGATAAAGTGCAGCAGTGACCAGAGCTCTTTGAGAGAATTCTGAAGCGGGGTCCCAGTGATCAGGAGCCTATGGTTGGACTTGAAATCAAGCAGAGTTTTATACAGCAAAGAGTCATCGTTCTTCAACCGATGGGCTTCGTCCACACCCAGAAAGGCCCAATTAATGCTGCCCAGAACAGCCTGGAGCAAAAAAACAAAACCAAAGGACACACCAGATCAGACTGGCCCCGCAAGTGTTTTATGTTAATTTCTCAGTGGGCCTGAAGTCAGCTGTGTAGTGTTGCAGTAATTGCATTCCATTATGTTCTATTCAAATTCTTATACCGCACCCACCTCTGTGGTGTCTGAGCACCTTTTGCTTTCAGTGTGCTTAACCAAGAAACATTTCCTTTGGCGACATGCCTTTGGGACAAGCGCACCATACCAATTCTGGCTCCACTCAGAGGTGAACAGAAGCGTTTACAAGCTAACACGTTATCAAATGCCTCAAACATATTTCAGCTAACAGATGGATTTTAAATTGATCGTTTCTTCTTCTTTTTAAGTTTCTAAAGCACAACCCTTCCCTATCCCACATTCCTCTTCCTTTAATCCATCCCCGCCATGACTGCAGAGTCCCTGCTGTGCTCACATGCTCCAGCATGCACTGTGCTGAGGCAGCATCAACACCAGAGCAGTAAATCTGCCCGGGGGGGAATAAAGCAGTGTATTCACCACTCCATTTCCCCCTCCTCCAAGTTTTCTGTTCTCACACAGGATTCAGTGACTTATTGGTAGGGCCTCCTGGCACACTCCAGGAAGCTCTCTCTTTTTGTAAGTATAAAAGCAATGTGATATCATCCCTCTCATATGGGGAGTGCATTAACCCTACCATCCTCAGTTCCAACACCCTCCCTCTCCAGCCCACATTAAACAGCTGTGGGCAGCAAGGGAATGAAGCATTTTGTTCTTCTTACTGGGTATGTTAATAATCCAAATTAAGACAAATACAGCTAGCCCAGATACCACAGTGAGAGGTGCCTTATAAGTACATGTAATCATGAACAATACTACTAATGTGCTATATTTATACTAGACTCTATAGTTTTGTAAGCACACCAAGTAATGGTAGGCTGCATCTGTGTGTTCTCAGTCACCAGATGGGGGGGGTTGGGGGAGGAATGAAACAGCTTTGGATCATCATATATTCTACTCACAGTGTGACATACACTGGTTTGGAGGGAGGCAGCCCCATTTGCGCAGCACGAGGAAGTGTGTGTGAAATACCCCTTCCCCACTGCATACCTTATCTTTGAGGAGGATCTCATATGTTGTGATGAGTGCATTGAACTTCAGCCTTTTAGTCTGAGAATGGATCCACTCATATTCACGGATCTGGGAGAGAAGACAACAGTTCAGACACAAACTTCAACTGGAGCTGCTAAAGGGGCACGCACCATTATTATTATCCGTAGCACCCACGGGTCCCAGCCAAGAACGTGGTTCACTATGCTAGGTGCTGTACAGACACATGGTAAGAGACAGACTCCCCTGAAGAGTCCATAATCTACAGAGGGGAGAGACAAAGGGTGGGTAGGAGGAAGGATTATCGTCTTCCTTTTACAGATGGGGAACTGAGGCACAGAGATCATGCGATTTACCCAAACGCAGAGAAGCTGTCTGCAGAAGAGCCAGTAATTTAAACCAGATCTCCTGGCAGTTTAATCCTCCCATTACCTGCATGCATTTGATATTCACTGTCTCATTATTAGTCATAACCTGAGGCTTCCTATATTGCCCAGTAAAGTCCTACCTGTCTGCACCTCCATTGCTCAATAAAATAATCACTGTACACACATTATTTAAGCGATGGGAAGGCCCGAGACACAGATGCCTCTACTGTCATGAACCTGGTCAAACTGCACAGTTATAGCTATAATGTCAACCCAGAGTTTGCCCCGCTACAGAACCACATGCTACATATAATCTACACACAGAGATTTTCTTTCTCCCCCCGCCCCTCCCCAACCTTTTATTTACACACCGTATTTCTACTCATCATGTCTCCTATGTAAACGACCACATTAATCTCTGGTGCCCAGATTTCAAACTCCCTCTGCCACGAAGTCAGAGTAGACAAGGGCACCACTATCAGAAATGGGCCGTACAGCTGATGCTGATAGAAGAGATAGGAGAGAAATGATATTGTCTGGATAGTCTTCCCCAAGCCCATTTCATCAGCCAAGATCACGCTGTTGTTCCTGAAAGGTGGAGAAACAAAAATAAAGGTGTAATAAATATAATGCTGTACCAGTTTACTAAGTGCCATCAAGTAATGACAGAGAATGAAATGTATGCCTTGCAAAAGGTCATTGAAATCCTGCCAAGAAGATCCCAAAGCAATTCAGACTGAACTGCTCTACAGAGAATCACTTATGACTGACAGGGTCAAAGTTTGGACGGCATTTGCCCTCAAACTGGCAAGCAAATGCAAAGCTAAAAGATAAAAAGTCAGTGACCACATTTAGAAGAGTTTCTCTCAAATGGTGGATCTCTCCTACAGGAGATGGCTCAAGAAATCTAAGAGAGAGAGATTTATGTTTTATCAGGAAAACAGGGTTTGCCACGCTGGATCAGGCCAGTGGACCAAACATAGTATTCCATCTCCACAGCACTGAGTCAGAAAAACACACCTGCCCATGCACATAACAGACCATCCCCCACAGGGCAATGAAGAGAGAAGATCTTTTTTTTTTCACTCAGTATCTCTTAAGCTCACAATTACGATGGTCCCCATTTGCCAGTCCTGCAGTGCCAAAGAAACAGCAATGCAGTCAAACCAAGATGGTGCTTCATGTGCACATGCTCATACTGAATCCTAGCAATGCAACTGGGTTCCCCCTCTGTTTCCAAAGAGAGAGAATTTTTCCTCCCATTTTAGGAGGCGGCCTGGATATTTCTGCTGGATGCGTGTGACAATGTTTGAGATCCTAAGCTTTAAAGGTGCTGAAGCAGGGCAGGTAAAAATACAAAACATCACAACAACAGGGCCAGATCCTGCTGTGGTGTAACAGGGAAACATTATGAATAAATATGGCTCAACAGCTCTAAAAACAAGTTAATGCTGCAACCCTGAACAAAACTAGAGCATTACCCAAAACAAGAGCATTACATACTTGCACCACGAGTGAGCAAGCCAGTTGAGCCCCTCCAGCTGGTAATCTCGGAGCTCCAGGTTCTCGCCACCAATGTAAGAAGGCTGTTTCTTCAAAGCAACAAACCTGGGTCTCTGCTTCAACACCTAAAAAGGCAGACTCCTTAAACTCACTGAAGAAAAGAATGAGGCAGGCCTTCAAACTCAGTGAATAAAAACTTCGGTGATACATGGGTATGCGGTATATATAGAGAGAACTCGTAACTGCAATTTAGCCACACGCTCAGCAGCAACAAGAGCCACCAGCGACAACAGCTTGCTAGCTCCTCCTGCTTGCCCGCCCAATCTCAGAGTATTAGAGCTACGGGAAAGCCCCCTCTGCCTCTTTTCTTTGCTTCATTCTTTTATGATCTCCCTTCCCCCTTCATTTTAATTGATATGGTGCAACATCCTCTATTCCTCTTCCTCCCTGGTGTGTTGCCTTTTCTTTCAGTAATAATAAAACTTTGCATTTCAAACTCCCCTTTTATATGTGGCTCATGAAGCATTTTACAAGTATTAAGCCTCACATTCCACCTATATGTATTATTGTGCCCAATTTATAGATGGGATAAGATGCAAAGGGATTCATCTATCTATCTGTGATATTAGACAAAGAAATTGTACAAAAACAGTGAGCATTCATTCCAAAACACTTGTAGAAGTCTGTTTTCCTTCCTAAGGAAGAGAATATGTATATATATATAAATATATATATCTATCCAGGAAGTCTGATGTATTTTAGATGGGTAGGAACAAGGACTGTCAAGCGATTAAAAAAATGAATCACAGTTGATCGCACGATTAATCACGCTGTTAAACAATAATAGAATACCATTTATTTAAATAGTTTTTGATGTTTTCTAAATTTTCAAATATATCAATTTCAATTACAACACAAAATACAAAGTGTGCAGTGCTCACTTTATATTTATTTTTTATTACAAATATTTGCACTGTAAAATAACAAAAGAAATAGTTTATTTCAATTCACCTCATACAAGTATTGTAGTGCAATCTCTTTATAATGAAAGTTGAACTCACAAATTTAGAATTATGTACAAAAAATAACTGAATTCAAAAATAAAACCATGTAAAACTTTAGAGCCTACAAGTCCACTCAGTCCTACTTCTTGTTCAGCCAATCACTCAGACAAACAAGTCTGGTTACAATTTGCAGGAGATAATGCTGCCCGCTTCTTGTTTACAATGTCACCTGAAAGTGAGAACAGGAATTCACATGGCACCATTCTAGCTGGCATCGCAAGATATTTACGTGCCAGATGCGCTAAAGATTCATATGTCCCTTCATGCTTCAACCAACATTCCGGAAGACAGGTGTCCATGCTGCTGACAGGTTCTGCTCAATAACGATCCAAAGCAAAGCGGACCAACACATGTTCATTTTCATCATCTGAGTCAGATGCCACCAGCAGAAGGTTGATTTTCTTTCTTGGGGGTTCAGGTTCTGTAGTTTCTGCATCGGAGAAACTTTTAAAAACTTGCTTTTAGAAGTCTTAAAAAAGCATGCTCCATACCTTGTCCCTCTCAGATTTTGGACAGCACTTCAGATTCTTAAACCTTGGGTTGAGTGCTGTAGCTATTTTTAGAAAGCTCACATTGGTACCTTCTTTGTGTTTTGTCAAATCTGCCATGAAAGTGTTCTTAAAACGAACATGTGCTGGGTCATCACCTGACACCGCTATAACATGAAATGCAGGTAAAACAGAGCAGGAGACATACAATTCTCCCCCAAGTAGTTCAGTCACAAATTTAATTAATGCATTATTTTTTTAACGAGTATCATCAGCATGGAAGCATGTCCCCTGAAATAGTGGCCAAAGCATGAAGGGGCATACGAATGTTTAGCAAATCTTACACGTAAATACCTTGCAGCGCTGGCTACAAAAGTGCCATGTGAACACCTGTTCTCACTTTCAGGTGACATTGTAAATAAGAAGCAGGCAGCATTATCTCCTGTAAATGTAAACAAATTTGTGTGTCTTAGCGATTGGCTGGAGAAGAACTAGGACTGAGTGGACTTGTAGGCTCTAAAGTTTTGCATTGTTTTGTTTTTGAGTGCACGTTCTGTAACAAACAAAAAAATCTACATTTGTAAGTTATACTTTCACAATAAAGAGATTGCACTACAATACTTGTATGAGGTGAATTGAAAAATACTATTTCTTTTATCATTTTTACAGTGCAAATATTTGTAATAAAAAATAATAATATAAAGTGAGCACTGTACACTTGGTATTCTGGTGTTGTAAAAGAAATTAATATATTTTAAAATGTATAAAAACATCCAAAAATATTTAATACATTTCACTTGGTATTCTATTGTTTAATAGTGCAATTAATTGCACAACATTTTTTTTAATCGTGATTAATTTTTTTGAGTTAATCGTGTGAGTTAACTGAGATCAATCAACAGCCCTAGTAGGAACCTATTACAGACACTTCCCACTGCCAAAGTTTCATTGTTATTTCCCTTGAATTCCTGGGTTAACTCAAGCCAGTTCTTGACTCCGCCAGCCTGGCCTTATTCTGCCAGCCAAGGCCTCTGCCAGCCTTGTTCTATGCCAGCCTGGCCTTAGCATGCTGAAGAGACAGTATGGATAGCTCTCCAAAAGGGAGTCCCAGCCATTGTTTTTCAAGGAACAGATGGTGTATGTGTTTCAGGGCCTTGAGAATTGGGAGAAGGAACTGAAAAGGGTGCAGAGAACCCCTGGAAAAAAAACTGACATGCGAGAGGGAGAAAGGCAAAGGCAATCTCCTCAGGTGATAGCCATCCCTGTAGAAAATGTTGCATCAACATATCTAAATATAGCGAGAACTTCGACATTCAGAAACCCAGAGCAAGCCCATCCACAAGAGAGAAAGGAAAGAGTGCGAACCTTGCAGTCCCGAGTGGGAATGGTTTTGGAGTTGTTGCGATGGTTGAAGCTGTCAATGCAGTGTTGAAATTTCTTGCTAATCAAGGCCTCGTCTTCCCAGCTGCACTCTGCATAGGGCAACCCCATCCACTTGCACAAATATTCAGGCTCATTAGAGGACAATTTCCGACTGTGAGCTGCAACACATTACAGAAACGCAACCATGACCAACCGAACTCCAAGGCAGTGATGACAGTGACCGCTGCCGCCACAAGACATATCACGGCTAATAGCATTGTTTAGAGGAGCCAAAAAGGGAGTTAAAAGCCACTTTACCTGGGAACTCAGAATGTCCCATTGCAGACTTGTTGGTCTTCACAGCTACGTTTTACAGAAGCAAACAAAGGAGAGTTTTAGTGTCTTAACCACCAGTATGAGATGCATAAAAGATATTCTACAGTTCCCAACAGTTAGGAGGGGTTTTAAAAAGTTCTCTGCAATGCATAGGAAGATTGTTAGAGAATACCACTCAACTCTTCAGGTCTAGTTTCCAAAGGCGCTGGATACTAACAGCTCCTGCTGAGATCAGTGTGATGTTACTGAGCTGCTCTGAAAGCTACACCACCGCATTTTGTCACTACTCATAAAAACCTAAACCCTGAGCTGACATGCAAGCTTCACTGTCAAACCATGTTATCCTGAGAGGTCCTCACAACACTCTACTTTTGCTCTTCTACAGAATCTTCCATCTAAAGATTTCAAAGCACTTTACAAACAGTAATAAATTAATCATGGCATCCCGAGGAAATAGGAATTATTAATCCCACTTTACAGTTGGGACAACTGAGGCAAAGAGAGGGCAAGTGACTTGCTCAAGTTGTTTGCAGATGCATCACTAGAACCCAGATCTCCTGTGCTTTAACCTTTAGATTTCAACACATTACAGGATATGTGGCACAAGTTTATTCCCCAAAGAGGTATGAAAACACCGCACACTCATTCTTGTGACCCAAGTAAAACTTGAATTCCTGGGTTTTACTATTCCTTTATTAGAAAGGTGCACTATTTCACTTACCGATCACTCTCTCCACTATCTGATACTGTTTGTTCAACTCTGCAGCAAGCTCCTGTTGGCAGCTGAAGTATTCCACATCTTCAGGAGTTACCTTGGCTAGCCTGGAGAGAAAAGAAATGGGGGTAGGGGGTGACGCATATGTAAGAACAATTCTACTTCTGCTCACTTTGTGGGTAGTGATCCTCAAGACCAGCTGTTAAAACTCTACCTGCCTATATAATTTCATGAGTTAGGGTAACTCAATCCAAGTTTACAATTGCTTATCAAATACTCCTCTTAATGCTTCTAAAAGAACAGATTATTCATAATGAAACAATACAGAGAAATATATAATGATTTTCCCTGAAACTTTTGTGCTCCTCCACAAAGCCAAAATACATAAGCTTTTACATAAGGAGGGAACCCTCAGCACTCCGGTATCCCACAACATATTGTGATGATATGACAGCTGAAGTAATGTGTCCAGTTCTGGGCACTACACTTCAAGAAAGATGTGGACAAACTGGAGAGGTCCAGGAAAGCGCAACAAAAGTAATAGAAGATTTAGAAAACTTGACCTATGAGGAAAGGTTAAAGAAAACTAGGCATGTTTAGTCCTGAAAAAAACAACTGGGGGTCGGGGGGAAACCTGATAATCTTCAAATATGTTAAGGGCTTTTACAAAAAAGATGGTGATCAATTGCTCTCCATGTCCTCTGAATGTCGGACGAGAAGCAATGAATGGCCTTAATCTAAAACAAAGGAGACATCGAAAGGTTTTCCCGTTATCTAACCTAACAATAAAGGTAGTTAAGCTTTGGAATAGGCTTCCAAAGGAGGTTGTGGAATCCCAGTCATTGTCCAGCCTGTTCTTAAAACCCACCAAACACCTGCCAGGGATGGTATAGATTTACTTGGACCTGCCACAGCACAGGGGGCTGGACTTGGTGTCTTGAGGTCCCTTCCAGCCCTACATTTCTATGAAGTTGCCAACAGGCTCGCAGCTCCCACACGAAGAAACCTCACAGGCGTCTCTTCTACTTGAAGATCTATTCTCTGACAGGGGCATGGGGTAACATTTTCAACAGGACTTACAGGACCAAGGAGCTTAAGTCCCCTTTTCAATAGTGACTTCGGCACGTAGGAGACTTAGGCTACGTCTGCACCGCAATCAGAAGCGTGAGCTAGCTCAGATCTACAGCAGCATGGGCTGTACAAGCCCTGGGTATGTCCCTGAGCAGCTAGCCGGTGCTGCCACAGCCTTATTGCTGTTGCTGTTCTAGTTGCCTCCATCAAACCTAGCTCAGGTATGTCCACGTGCTGCTGTCACACACCAAACTGCAATGCAGACAGACTCTAAGTCTCACTGAAAGTCACTGGCATTTAGATGCCCAACTGCCTCAATCACCTTCGAAAACAGGACTTAGGGTCAATGTTCCCTGTAAACAGCACGCACATACGACCTCGCCACAACCTTGTATATATTGTGCAGGTGAGAAACTGGCTCACATCTCCTCTTAGAGCTCCAGCAGGGACATGGGGTGGCCATTTAAGACCCTGCTCTGCCTGCAGTTCTCTGCCCACTAACAGGGTACATGAGGTCTCACTCCTTGCTGCAAGGGGGAGCGAAAGCGCTTCTGGTCTTGGGGGGACACTGCGCTTGGCCCAGCCAGGACGCAGTGGCGGCAGCGGTGCTGTTGAGGGAGGATGCCCCTCATGCAGAAGCTCAGGTGAGGGGCCCAGCTCTGCAGTGCCAGCCTGGGTGAGCAGAGGCTCAACAACTGTGGCCTGACAGAGCCACGGCATCCCACACCTGCACATTTGGTTTCCAGCGACACAGCAGTTGCTGATGTCACGAGGCAATGGAGGAGGGAACTGCAGCTTGGGCTCCTTCCTGGGAGCAACTGGTGGAGGGTCTGACACCCCAAGCCTAGGGGAAAGTCAGTCAGACCCACTCACACAGACTTCTAAGGTTGCTCCTACAGAGCAAATGGCTTCCTTCTGGGACCCCACAGATATGCGACACTGGGAGAGACCACCCCCTCGCCACCCCCACCGAGTTAGTTCAGCGTAAGAAGACTTAAAAAAAAAAAAAAAAGTGTAAGTTTTCCCAAAGGCAAATAAATGTAGTACACTGTGGAGTTTGTAGCCTGCTCAGTATAAAGAAAGAACGTTGCTTAGAGTACTTTTTGCAAAATTTTACCACTGGGTTATGGCTTACCGCAAGTTCATGTCGAAAGCTCACCACTGAGTTAATGCATTAGAAACTGACCAGTTCACCATTTTTCCAGGTTTAATACTTCTTGAGATAGGGATGTCTCCCCTTAACACACATGAATGGCTTCTACCAGCATCAGTTGGACATACACTGATCCAGAGATCCCGTTAGTGCAGTAAGGCTTGGCTCCAAAAACAACCTACCCCTTAAATAAAATCAGCACTCTGCAAACTAAACATCACATTGCAAAACATATACAGAGATTGCCCTGTAAACCTTGCCAATTGCCTTAGATATCAACGTCACCTCCCTACCTGTAATAGCCCAGGGATTTTCTGTCGAAAGGAGAGAGAATTTTGCAAATTTGGAAATAAACCATCTCTAAGACAAAACTGGCAAGTTTTTAAAGTGTGACCATTGCACACGACATGGGAAGACGTATTTTTAGTACTATGTCTAATTGCCTATTTGTGCTGTATCATGCGACAGTTACATTTGTCTCTCCCATATCTGAGGGTTTAGCCACGCTGCGGCTGGGAGTGAGCCTCAGTGCCCCAGTAGGCAGACTCACGCTAGCTTCCCTTGAGCTAGCGCATTAAAAATAGTAGCATGGACATTGCAGCAGAAGCTTGGGCTAGCCACCCAGGTGCAGCCCAGAGGCTGAGTGGGCTTGAGAACCCCAGCTGCTGCCCAAGCCGTAACATCCACATGGCTAACTTCAGTGAGCTAGCTCCACTTGTGTCTACCTGCCCAAGCTGGGAGGCCCGGTCCCAGCTGCAGGGTAGACACAGCCTGCATCTTAACAACCCAGGGGTCAGCAGTGGGAAGCACTGCATTAAGCGACTCTATAAATGTTCTCAGCTAGAGCAGCCTTGCGTAGTTTTTGTGCTGACTAAGCTCCACCAGTTTAGACCCTTACCTAAATATGCTAACCCCATGTAAGGGCTTTTATACAGATATACCTGCAGCCACACTAGGGCATGCTCGGTTTCTAAACCGACAGAGTTAAGCTGGTATAAAAACTGAGTGTAGTCAAGCCCTGAATTTCTGCTCAACCAGGGCAGCCAAGAAGCAACTTGTGAGCCAAGATTGAGCCACGTGGCCTGCGGCTGCCCCCTTTTTCAGTACAAAGATGTGGACTGTTGTCCCAGCATGTACTGTTTCGTCTTGATTGGAATGCAGCTACACAGGTGCGCAGGCACCCCCATTGGCTGGGACCTGCAGCCTCCGCACACTGCATCCATATGTGACTAGTCCTCTGGCACTTGGCCCAATATTCAGATTTGGACGATTTCTAAGCCCCTGAGCACGGCCTCCAATCTGCCTTACATCATGGCCACAAGCACAATACCCACGAACTTATGTTGAACAGAAGAGAGATTTGTCTTGTCCAGTTGGGTGCCAAAGAAAACAGTTCTGGAACCCTATCCTCAGCTTGATAGGTTTTGCAGGAGGAAACCCAGCTGGGGCGAGGGAGGTGCAAACAAGAGGAAATTCTCAGGCTTTTCAATTTTCCGTAACGACTAGCAATATCCCTCCTTATTGAAGATGACAACAGTGATCCAGCATGAACTTCTGGCAAGTTGTCTGAACAGCCGTCACTTGGGCAAAGCTCAGGTGGCCCCTGCTATTGAAGAACCTCCTAAGCAAGGCTCCACACTGATTTTTGTCTTAGGCAAAACGTACCATTGTTTGATTTCATCCTCTTTTTTCTTGAAGTTCTCTAGTTTTTTCAGGCCCTTCACCTTCTGCTGTTGCAGGGACTCTTCACTCTCCCACGTGCTGTGAATGTACGACCAGCTCTTCCACTTGATCAAGTATTGAACCTCTCCCTCATCCTTTTCAGGGTCAAAGTCAGCGCTGGGGTTGCCGTTGGCCTCAGTCTCATACACAGTGGTAGAAGCACCAGTGGCTGAAAAAAAAGTTGCCAATTAAATTAGTTTGCAATTGGTGCTTTTGTTAGCCAGGCACTGAAATAAACTGAACAGAGTTGAAGCAGGGAGTTGTTTTTCTAGCTAGTGCGTCTTTTATGGCAGCACATCCCACAAAACATCCCACAGAGCCCCTGATCCTACTATAACCATACAGAAGTATCTCTCGACACAAAATGCCCCTTAGAAATTTTTTTTTTTTTTTAAGTACATCAGAAACAGGAAGCCTGCCGAACAATCAGTGGGGCCACTGGACGATTGAGGTGCTAAAGAAGCACTCAAGGAAGACAAGGCCATTGTGGAGAAGTTAAATGAATTCTTCTCATCGGTCTTCACTGTAGAGGAGGTGAGGGAGATTCCCACTCCTGAGCCATTCTTTTTAGGTGACAAATCTGAGGAACTGTCCCAGACTGAGGTGTCAAAAGAGGTGGTTTTGGAATAAATTGATTATATTAAACCAGGGGTTCTCAAACTGGGGGTCGGGACCCCTCAGGGGGTCACAAGATTATTACATGAGGGGTCCTGAGCTGTCTGTCTCCACCCCAAACCCCGCTTCGCCTTCAGCATTTATAATGGTGTTAAATATATTAAAAAGTGTTTTTTATTCATGGGGGGGGGAGGGTCGCACTCAGAAGCTTGGTATGTGAAAGGGGTCACCAGTACAAAAGTTTAAGAACCACTGTATTAAACAGTAATAAGTTGCCAGGACCAGATGATATTCACGCAGGAGTTCTGAAGGAATTCAAATATGAAACTGCAGAACAACTAACTGTGGTATGTAACCAACTGCTTAAAATCAGCCTCTGTACCAGATGATGGAGGATAGCTAAAGTAACACCAGTCTTTTTAAAAGGCTCCAGGGGCAATCCTGGCAATTACAGGCTGGTAAGCCTAACTTCAGTACTATGCAAATTGATTGAAACCAATTAAAGAACAGAATTATCAGACACCCAGATGAGCACAATGTGTCTGGGAAGAGTCAACACAACTTTTGTAAAGGGAAATAAATCATGCCTCACCAATCTACTAGAATTCTTTGAGGGGGGCCAACAAACACATGGAGAAGGAAATTTAAAAATCCTTCTCCAGTAGTGGAAACCCAAACACTTCAGCAGCATTACACCAGTGCAGGAGAACCAGAGCATGGATGTGACTAGACCCAGAATCCTAGTCTGACTCTCAAAGCTACACACCTCCTTTCTTTCCAACCCTGACGTCCATGACTTTCTCAATGGTCTCGCTGTTGTCCTGCTGTTCATCGGTCCCTTCCCCGGTCATCTCAATCAGGTCATCGGAATCCGTCTCAAAATCATCATCTTCTTTGTAACTGCACAAGACCAAATACCAAGCTGATAAAAAGCTCTCGTCTTTCCTTAAATCTAAAGCCATACGCACACAGCATGGCATGGCACAGGCAAGCCCCTCCAGCATTTATGTTGGGTTTGACTGTGTAATACATTGCTCGAGTTTCTCAGATAAGCCATTCAGCTTGGCTAAAAGTTTACTCTCTACCTCTTAAAAAAACACGGATAGTTATACAAGATCAGACCAGTGGTTCATCTAGTTCAGTCTCCTGCCTCTGACAGTAGCAGCTGCTTCAGGAGGTAAAAACCCCTGCAGTAAGCAATTATGGAATAACCTGCTTACAGGGAATGTTTCTTTCTATCCCTCGCTGGTGAGAGGCTGGTCTATTCCCTGAAGCATGAGAATAATAATACGTTCACTGCTTCAATAGGTGTCCACCAGATGCTGGGAACCCGTATCTCATCTTTTACAAGCTTTTAGCTACTGACAAGTATCTGCATCTGGTAATTTTGCATCCATTTCTGTTAATACTTTGCACTTCTATAGCATCTTTACTCTGATCTCAAAGCATCTTAGAAACATTAACTAAACCACCCAAAACCCATCTGAGGTAGTAAGCAAGTACTGTATGCTTTATAGTAAATGGATACAATGAGCTATCAAGAGGTTAAATGACCAAGAACCCGATCCTGTAAAGAGAACCCAACACAAGAGACAGTGGAGTTCCACGCAGCGTAGAGGTTTGCCTGCAGGGTACTCCTTGCCTTGCTCCAAATCACACAGCAAGTCTGACATTAACCAGGTATCCTGACTTCTAAGCCTCAGCTCTGATGACTACGTAGCTCAAAACCCCTGCAGTACCTGACATTTTTAGCCGCTCTGCGCCGGGTTTGCCTTTTGGGAGTCTCATCGTCTTCATCATCATCTTCATCTTCAGACGAGTCTTGTTTCTTTCTCCTCTTACCACGTTGGGGCTTGTGGGGCTTTTTAACACTGGCTTTGACCACTGCTCTAAAATGAGTATTGATAAAAAGATATAATACAGTGCATTGTACACAAGGAGTGCATTTCAGCAGGCCTTCGCAGTCCACAAGGAAGTGTATATCCCAAACATTAGACGCCTAAAGCCTGAATTGCCTCTCACGTACACCAGTGTAAATCAGGAACAACTCCACTAACATCAGTAGAGTTACACCAATGTATACCAGTTTCACATGAGAGGAGAATCAGGCCACAGAATAAGTGAGGATAACAACGAGGGAAAAGATCAGTATGGGCATGTAGACAATGCCCTCTCCATTCAGGGCAGGACTGGTCCCTTCTGCATATTAGCCAGTCATTTAATAAATTACTCAGAGGATGAGGTTTCCAACCGCTTCCCCCAGGAGGCTATTGCACACTTTGGCTGACTGTTAATTTGTCCCTTGGCTGCTCCCAGAACACACACCTGCTCCCACAGCAATTTCCTATGGAGTGTCACTTACTGGGTACCTTTAAAAGCACTGGAAGTTAAAGAGACATACAATATAAAAAGGAAAGTAAATTCAATCCCTCCTCACCTTCTCAGGACTGGTCTCCTGGCTTTAACTTTCTTCTGTTCTGGTTCACTTTCTGCACTGGAGCCTTGCTCCGCACCGTTTTCATCCTCCTCTTCCCCAGAAGCCTCCCTTTTCCATTTACCTCTAGGGACAAAAACAGAAGTCAGGAGGGATACTGGAACTTCAACGCCATTGGCTGGCTAAACAAAGATTCAAGTCGTCAGGTTTAAATGCCAATACATGAGCTCCAGGACACAGAAAGTTCAACACTGGAACTGCAATATAATCACTTGTTCAGCACTGGTAATGAGGGAAAGCACCTGCATTTCATGTTGTGATTCCCTACTTCTAGCCCTATACCTCAATCACCGAGACTTTACCCAATCTAGTTATGCATTTTCTAAAGTCAAAGCAATGCTGGAAACATAGTAATATGGTACATTTAATAGAGCTGCCATTTCTTACAACTTGAAATGTAAGCACTCCATTTTATTTTTAATATTTATTTATGCATTCTGAGCTTATCTGGGGAACCCTAAGAGTGGTTTCTAAGACTACTGCCTACATATTTCGGAAAAGCATTGGCTTTGGAATAGTGAGTGTGGTCTACGTCAGTGGTTCTCAACCAGGGATCCGGGGCCCCCTGGGGGGTCGTGAGCAGGTTTCGGGGGTCTGCTAAGCAGGGCTGGCATTAGACTTGCTGGGGTCCAGGGCAGAAAGCCGAAGCCACACCTCATGGGGCTGAAACCTGAGTAACTTAGCTGCACGGGGCCCCCTGTGGCATGGGGTCCCAGGCAGCTGTCCGGCTTGCTTCCCCTTAACACTGGTCCTAGCTTTTATATGCAGAAAAACAGTTGTGGCACAAGTGGGCCATGGAATTTTTATAGCACGTTGGGGGAGGCAGGCTCAGGAAGGAAAAGGTTGAGAACCCCTGGTCTACGTTACGGCACATTCACATATATATTCTAGGTTCTCACAGAACCTTATTCTGTTGCTCCTTATTGTATCAGGTCACATACAAATTATTTAAAACTCTAGATGCTTAAAGATTTTTAAGAGCATAAGGAAAGGAACTAGATTGTGTGTGCTTTCACAAGGGTGAAATTCTCTTTTTATTGGGAAGACAAGCCTGTACGAACATGTTGAATGGAAAAGGTGACATTACATGAATGTAAAGGAATACCGTCAAGCAGATGGGGGGGGGGTTATTTTACAACATGAGAGCTCTCCAGAAGTTTATTTTATTTTATAAGAGAATAATATAAAACCTAATATGAAGACCAAAAAACCATGCAAATATCTCTAATCAAAATTATTTTTTTAGGGGCTCAGAACTTTAAGTTTTCTTTCCAGTGCTGGAAACCTGAAAAACATAAGCATTAAACTAGTGCATGAAAGAGCCAAAAGAGGTGAAACCAACTAGCAGCAGAAAGCGAAGCTGACCAGCTCCCTGCTGAAGTTGAGTAAAGCGCAAAAAAGTAAACAAACAGATTTATAAATGGCAGGTTGTTTTACAAGTTGTTTCAGGTTTTATAATTTGAAGTGTTATTAATGAAAACCGATTACATGATTTTTATGTATGTTTATCTTTACAGTGTCCCTCAAACATAGCTGAATGCCAACTGTCTGTTAAAATTTAGAATAAAACCTTATCAATTCAAAACCCTCTCCATAGAGACTTACGGTTTTCTCATTTGCTTCTGGCCTCTTCTTTTTGGGCTTTCATTTTCAGATTCACTACTTGCCTTTAATTAAAAGAAAAGATCAGGTTGTAGACTTCACTCCATATTCTTTCCTTTAAGAAGCCACTGAAACACACACATGGTCTAAGCTTCAAAGCAGCCCAAGGACTATCCCTTGCTGCAATGCTAGCATTAAAACATGACACTATTGTGCAACCATACCACTTAATAAAGGTGACCAGCTACCCAACACCATTAACTTTGGATTCTGTAGACAGTGGTCACAAGGTTAGTGCAATTGCTTTCAGAGGATGAGGGATTACAAATGCAACTCAGAAAAAAGGGTGAAAAGCTCTAGGGTAACATGCATCTTGCAGTTCTGGAGCCTCCGGAAGGGACAGGCTACAAACCACCTACGACTAATGATCAACTTCTAGTGACAACCAATGCCTGTGTACTTAGTGGTGGCAGCTGCAAGGTTCACATTACACCTACTCTCCAAAGCGTACATTTGCTTCTAACTTACTTCAGGGTGCACTTCAAACGGCAAGTTTAATCTATGAAGTCATGCACTGCTAGGGTCCTAGAGATCATATGCACTGTAGAAGAAAGATGATAGGCCGCGATGCTTTTACGAAGAGTTCCTAGATTTGAAGGTTGAAAATCATTCCTAGTGTGTGAGAGTGGGGGTGGAAGGGTATGACCCGGTGTTCTTTGGTCAGTCAGAGCCAGATCTTGCTCTCTTTCAGGGCCCAGCGTAAGGTAGATCTACTGTTTCAGGCTTTTGACTGAAGACATGTTGGTGGAGAACATGTTTACAGTGTTGTCAGCGCTCAGGGTTTTATCATGTGCCTCATGACAGCTGGTGTTTTTCTTGAAGGCCTAGCTCCCGGAGCCATGCAATTACATGAGAATCTTAAGCTACATGAAAATATTCCTATTTTCATTTAAAAAAAAAAGTTTCTAGCCCACCCTAGTGTTTGCAGAGAAAAACCTGGAAAATGTGACCCTGGCATGTCTTAAAGCTGCAAAAACAAGACAGCAATGAGAAAGAACCCTTTCTTAAGAAAAAAAAAAATCTCATGAGTTTTTGGGGCCTGACTCACGATTTCTGAACATTTGGGGTTGGCAAAATTGTGTTTAGTTCCATTTACAGGGCAGGTCACTGATCATTACAACTTGAGTGTTTTGTTATTTACAATTATGAATGTGAACTAAGTGTCTGATGGGCACATTTTACGAATGTAAAAACAGTACAGTTAAGTTAAAACCATGAAGTTCTTAGTCCTCCAGTTCTCAGACAGAACCAAGAAATCTTGTATGGGAGAAAAATAAAGGGAAGAAACTTTCTTTAAAAAGGTTATTCTCTCCACTAGAATCATGTGTCTGTACTTTATTGTTCTCTACTCCCTCAACAAGACAGCAATTGGATGATTGAGAAAAAGCTGCATTCATGCTTCTTAATCTGCACACTCCAATACCCTGAAATCAAGTCATCCCTCCTGATTAGCTCTTAGCTTCAGATGTATTCTCTGACTACCGCTGTAATACTTTTTTTACCAAGGTGTCATTAACTCAGAGGTAATATAAAAAAAGACAACCGATTCACGCACCAAACCCTGTTTTATTTAACATGGTCCAGTCATATAAGCAGGTTATCAGATACAGGGCACTCCCACATGAACAAACCGCCCTGTCTAGTGCACTTGACACACACATATAAAACACAATGCACCCATATCAGTGTGTGTGTGTGGGGGGGGGGGGGGGGGGAGACACAGAATCCAATGAGAAATTTCTCAAGATCATATTAGAATTACAGAAAGAGATGCAAAGATGATTTGTTCTATGCATTTTGCTGATTTGTAATCTTCCTCTGGAAACTGCTTTTTGCTGCAATATATAGACATGTCACAACTGACCATCGTTTTGGTTTGTCATTCAGAAAGGGCCGCTTCAAGCTGGGGCTGTAATTCGCAGCTCCAGGAGACAGACCCACAACCAGCTTTGATCAAGCTAGCATGCTACAGATACCATATATCCTCAGCAGCGCGAGCAGTGGGAAGGGGCTAGACACCACAAGAACACGCCTAGCATCTCATACAGAGTGGCTGGCCTCACCCACCACCACAGCAACGCGATCGTAAACCATGCTAATTCAAGCAGAGCTAGTGCAGGCATGTCTCCTCAAGCGGGGAATTACACCCCAAGCTCAAAGTGCTGACACACCCAAAGATGGCGTCCACTGTTCGTATGCTGGCACTCCGATTTGCACCACCCACCCAACCATACCATACCTTATCACGAGCTCTTGAGGATTAAGCCTTCCAGTGCAATAATTTTTTAAAACCTCCCGGGAGAGAACACCCAGCAAAGATATTTTCTCTACCTTCCTCTCTGAAACATGGATTTGGCCTCCATTATTTGGTTTGGGGAAGGCATGAGGGGATATTAATATTCCAGGTATACCCAATTTGGTGTACTATTTCTCATACCACAACCTGAGAGCATATCACAACCTGAGAGCTAATACTGCACAGGCTGGAAGCTGCAAGGGGTTGAATCCTCCAGTGAGGTGTGAGCACCTGCAGCCCAGTGCATGATCCAGCCCGATGTCACAATGCAGGGAACAACCAAACAAAGCTTATACTTCAGTGACATTAATACAAGAACTTTGTGAAACAGCGTAAGCTGAAATGTTCATTCAGGAGACAGCTCATGGACACTGGAGAATGCACCCCTCACTTCCACTTTCTTCCTATTCCTTTACTTCAATCTTTTTCCATCTTCCCTCTCATTGGTTTCTTTTCTTATTTGCACTGTATCCAACTGTTTGAAAAACTCTCCCTATGATCTGAGACAGTTTTATCTGTGACAATATTTTGTAGTGAACTTGTGTTTGTGAATCCGTGCATTGTGCCATCTGACTGCGATCAACATAAAATTAAAAATAAAAAAAACAATCTGGTAAATCAGGCTGATAAACATGATGAACCATATCATTGCAACAAAGTTTAAGCAGAATCCAAACCATGGATTTCAGTCCTGTCATTGCAGAAAAATGTATGAACCACTACTAGATATCGATTCGCTATTATTTTGCCAAGAATAAAGCTTGGTTAAAAAACCTCTATAGGATGCATTCTTGCCCTTCATTAGCGATCTTTCCTTCTCACTCAACTATTTAAAGTATGCTGTAATTCTCCCCTTCCCCGCCCCCGGTTTGGGATCCTTTTCAAGCAACGGTTTTATCCCTTTCCTCACCACATCTATTTTTTTGCTTCGTCTTTTGATAAAACATGAATAAAATGGGCTAAGTTTATTCGGTCAAACTCTCGCCACAGGAATTTGGGTTAGAAAAGGATCCAGTTTGGAAGAGAACAACAATACCATTTTGTTGCACACACTCTTTCTAAGGGTATGTCTTCACTACCAATGTTAAAGTTCTGCCGGGGCAGTGCTTCAACGTGGCTGCATAGTTGGCTGTAACAACAACAAAAAACCCCACCCCCACGAGGGGAGTAGCTTCCATAAGCACATCCCTCACCCTCTAATTCTGCTAACTCCCCATTTGCTTCAGGGGACAGTTAGAACAGTTAGACAGTTGTGGTCAATAGAGACTTTCCTGACAGCCCACAGAATAAAATACTTAGAACCAAGCAGCCTGGCATGGCCCATGACAGAGTCTTTGGCTCACCTCACAGTATTAAAAAGTTTAAGAATCACTATGGTAGATCAGGTAACTACTGCAGATCATGTTTTAGGTGGTAATTTCTTCTAGACAAGGATTTGTTCATTTTGGGTCTTGTACTGGCCCAAGCACGTGGTAACAATTTAATAAGGAATTAACACCAATAATGCTCTCTACAGCTGATCATCATTCAGGCTTCCTGTACCCCCTGGGTTCTTAAACCATCTAGCTTTGCTGCAGTTGTCCTTTTATGCTGCTCTCAAAATGCAGAGGAATCCAGATTGATGAAAAGGTTAATTTTTTCCTGCTTGATGGAATATCCCACTAGATAGTAATAGGAGTATCTGAACCTTAAAAACTAAAATAAGTCAGAGAATTAATAAAGTAATCAATTTCTTGAATTGTTTTTTAAAATAAAGCAATATATGTTGTGTGGTACAACAAGAGTCCTCTCTTTCATTATATGGGTGCTAAGAGTGCTCAGCTTTGCAGGCTCCTAACCATTCCAATCATGAGACAACTTTCTTATCGCAAAAGAGTTATGCCCGTTAGCCCATACTGATTTACTGAATGCCTTAGAATATTTTCAAAGGGCAACCGCTGTGAAATTCCCGCTGTGAAATTCCCACTTCCCACGAGTGTGACTTACTGTGGTTCTGTTAAATACCAAGAGAATTAATGGGTGAGCACGGTTCTTCCTGCACACTGTCACACAGTTTCAAAAGTCTCTAGTTCCTGGATGTTTTACTAAAAGTCTCTGCAAAGATGTTTAACAAACATATAAATCTTGTCTTTCACTTCCTGATCTTCTAGCCCAGGTCAGTATTACCATCTCTGATGGCAGTCTCAGCAGAGAGACCTATGACTGAATGGTCCCCAGAGACTGAACTGTCCTCTCAATCAGATAAGTCATCTGGTGAAAGAATGTGAGCCTGCAATGATGCCTGATCAATGCTTTTCACTAGAGCCACACCAAAGTTTTAGGAAAGAAGGCAGATAAAAAGCTCCTTTACATTGTGATGGAAACCCCAAACAGCAAGTGGGCAGAGCACATCATTGATGATGGGCTTGACCCCGCAATTTAACAACCACCCACAATGTGCAGAGCACCCTGAGCTCCCAGTGACTTCAGTAGGAGACTACAATGCTCAGCACCATGCAGGATCAAGCCATAAATAAACTATCCTCCCCATCCCCCCTTAACCTTTTTGTCTCCAAAATCAAGACTTTTGATCTCCTCCTCATTGTGAGGCCCCGACGCTGTGCTAGTGACCAAGTCACACCCTCCATCAGACTCTGCTGCAGATGGGAGTCGCCCTACAGGAACCAGTTGGCCCTGCTTTGAGGGGAAGGTATGGATTTGTATTTGATTGGGATTCTTTTAGTGGGGTTTTGTGGGAGGGCGGCTGAAGGTTTTGGGTTTTTTTGTTTTTTACAATATTGTGTGGTATAGCAAAGTTTTTACATCTTGGATTTTTTTTTTTCAAACTGTACCTTATATAGTAAGGAATTAAAGATATCGGAAAAGAAAACAACATTTGCAAAACCACGTAATATTGTAAAACAAAAAAGGATGGGACTTACCTGAGCCCCCTACAGGGCACTCTGGTCTGCAGCGGAGATCTGTGATGGGTGTGACATCACCAGCATAGTGCATGCTGGGGGCATCGCACAGAGAGGCAGCCAGCGAGTCTGGACTTTGCGGAACTTGAAAAGGAAAACAAAAGCTAAGTCAATTATGTGCTAAATGCCCTTCTTACCTCCTGCTGCTGCTATTCAGGGCATTCAGCAGTCTGGAATTTTCTGAGTTTAGTTGCATGGTGCAGATCACATGATCCAGTGGATAAACTACCAAACTAGGAGTCAGGAGATCTGGAGTCTATTCCCTGACACACTGTATGACAGTGAAAGTAATTCAGGCCAAAATTTCCAAACCTTGGTACCTAGTTGTTTGGTGTCTAAACCCATATATAAGCACCTACCCCTAAAGTGGCCTGATTTTCAGAAGATTCCAAAACGAGCTACAGGTGCCTTGCCCCTCTGAAAAAAAAATCACGCTGCTCACTTTAGGGCCCTTAACTTTGAACATTTCAGCTTCCCCATCTGTAAAACAGGGAGAATGATGCTTAGCCTCCTTGGAGATCTGCAGATGAAAAGCACTGTGTAGACAGAAACAAGCACAGCAGCTAATTTCTCCATTTCTGTAGTATGTTTTGATGGCTGGAATCACTTAAAGTTCTGGCTGCCAGACTCTAACAAACTCATCTTTCATTGTCCCTCGCATTAAATTCAAATGTAAGATTTTCCCCAATACGGAGGGGAAGAAGTGATAGTTCATAAAGCTGAACTCTCACACACAAACACACTAATCACTGTGATCCACTCGAGGACATAGAGCAAAGACTGTTTTATTGTTGTAAGGTGTTTCTGGGAAGTTTCCTTTATGTTTTTTACACGGACTCCCTCTCTCTGATCCACGTTTCTACAACAGAGCATGACTTGCATTAGGCCCCACTCCAGCAATCAGATCCATGCATGGAGACCTGAATGGCCTTGCAGAGCTCAGTGACTCCACAAGCCTGTCCAAGTGGATTGGACTGCAGGATTGGGACCTTCATTTGCAAAATCCAGCTTCCACAAATCTGCCTTGAACTCAGTGTTTAAAAGGTGACACAGATCAGAACTGCCTTTGTTCTTTTGTGGTTTTTTTTTTTATTTTAAATATTCCCTCATCTCATCTTTTTTTTTTTCTTACCTCTTCTTTTATATTAAATCGCGATGGTTCTTGTCTGCTTCGGTTTGATCTCCTAACCCCATAAACATCAGGATATTCTTCCCACATCTGCAAAATAAACAGACCATCAGAAGGCCTGCTTCACCCCAATTATTGCTATCATTTTAGATAAGTTTAAGAGTGAACCTCTGATGAATCAGTATGGCACCGGTATGGGGCTTTTGGTGGGAGGGATGGTTAGGTAAGTTATGGAAACTTATGAAACATGACTGAAAGGATCATGGATCATTTTTGACTATATGCCTAGCAATGTTTTATAACATGTTTAATTTCAGCAGTCTCCCACTACATTTATTATACTGAGTTGTCCCTCCCACAGCTACAAAAAAACTTCAAGGTTTATTTATGCTGTAGAAGGACAGGTATTTGAATACCCGGTCTCTCCAAGTGTCCCTGTTGGAATACAAAAGAGGAACCAAAGAAGGAACAACTCTGCATTTTCATATGAACAAACTGAGCTATTTATTTCAGCTAGAGAGACGAAAAGCTTTTTAAAATTCCCCACTCCATTTACATTAGACTTGTGACAATGCTCAGTACTTCTCCCTATGCAAGAGGCTCTACAGCAGAGGTCCCGAAACTGTGGGGGCAGGGAGGAACACGCAGCAGGGACCAGACTAGCCACCATGAGTGGTGAGGAGGGAGCGCCACCCAGCCCCGCTTCGGCCCTGCCCCCAGCCGTGACCCTGGCTCCCAGCCCCCGACTGCATCTCTCTTCTCGCCCCAACCCCCAGCTGCAGCCCCAGACTCTACCTCCTTACCCTGCCGCCCCACTCCCGGCCCCCAAAGGGAGGGGGCACCAACAGGTGTAAGGGGGGACATGACCTTGAAAAATTTGGGGACCACTACTCTACAGGCTCAAAAGGACAAATCTCTCTGACCAGAAGCACCTGCCCCAATTTCTCCCCTAGGGAAAACCCCATTGAGCTAACTGAACAGCTCAATGACATACGGGTCACCTCAGCTATCCTGAAAGCCCAGTAGATCAGTGTACACTTATATCCCAAAGATGCCAAGTGGATCTTGCAGGGCCCAGGGAGAAGAACTCCTGCAGAGCTAGGAATTCCACCCACTCTTGCAGGTCTGTGCTAATCGAATTCAGCTGGACTTCTGATTGTCTGAGTGCAGGTGACTTTCATTATCCTGACAGCTCAACACAGCATTTATAGAGTACTGACTGCCTCTAAAGCTCCCTCTATAGCTTTTAACTGAGTCTGTAAACAGCTAGTAACATGGTTGGCTCTGGAAACAGCTTGTATCACACATAATGTGGTTAACTATAGCAGCTAACGATGTATTGCGCTTGCCAGAGGCCTAAGCTGTCAAATTGTCTTCGTGTAACCAGGGTGAAACACTGGGTTTTTGCAATGTAGATGGGATCCCCCAGCCATGCCTGCATAACTATTTGGCCAGTCCCTCCTCTCAGCATTCTGTGACATAGGATGTCCCCTAACCCATATAGTACTGGTGCTATTCTGTGCACATATCCTCCAAGGTACTCTATCCATTATAAAGTCAGATGGCATACCTGCCCACATCTTCCCAGAATGCACTGTGGCTAGACACTGTTACTGGTACAGGTAGTGCTCCAAGACCCATGTTGCTGTAACCATGTCAAATAAGAGTTTTGCAAACTGCTTACAAAAGTATGGTCTGTTATACTTGTGCGGCCAGGCCCTTTGGAGGAGAAAGGAGACAACTACAACCTGAGGGAAGGTGTAGGTACAGATATGTGGATGACATGGGACACTAATATTGGTGAGTAAGTTCCCTCTACGCTGCGCGGCCCTGCAGCAGCCTATTAAGCAACACACAGGCACTCAGGGCTGCAGCGGGGAGAGGGCCTCTCCCCCAGTCCCAGATCTGCCTCCATATTGGTGCACATAAAATTCTGCACATGCGTGGGAAAAATTAGTGGGAACACTGTTGGTGAGACACCTGAAGCCAGAATGGACAGAGACAAACCTCAAGAATTAGTAATTTGTAAATGATCTCATCACCTGGGCTTACATGCGCCTGCTGAGTCTACTCTGGCAACCCCTTATTGCCCCTATTAGGCTTTATCTCCATTTTATGGTCTAAAGATATTCGCCTCCATCCCACAAGTATCCTTAAAAGCACTAGCAAGAGAAGGATATCTAAATATACTAACAGGTACAAAAGTGACACCTGGGATGAACGCATGATGAAGGCAGGACTGTCACCAGCACGGGGTTCTGGTACATTTACAAGTGGTTATAAAGAAACACTACAAAGGAGAGGTTTCTTGTAGAAAATATACCTCTTGGGCATATACATACTCAGAAATAAATCAGAAGCCTGTTCAATCACTTTCCTATTGATACAAAAAAAAAACAAAGGAAAAAATCCCATTCAAATCTCTTTCTTTCTTAAATTGAAAGGTTTTCAGAGCAGGGACCGACTCCCACATCTGTTTGCACAGCGCCAACACAATGGGGCCCAATTCTGACTGAAGTCTCGCTGGTCATAGCTGTAAGGTGAATACGGTATGATAAAAATTCATTGCACTGGTTAGTCCAGTGGATGTAATTCCAATAGCCCCAAACAGCTACACCCAGCAGAGGCAGGAAGCAAAATGTCCTCTGTTACAGGAATGAAGGAAGATGGGCACTTTTCTCATTTGAAAGTCCCCCAATCTGTTACATGTCTTGTGTATGTTATTTAGAATCCTGCATATGGATCTGTTTTTTCTCAGATATGTTTTGATGTTCATCTTCTAGAGATGTGCTGCTAAGAGTCCATAAAGGAAGAGACATAACTTCCTTCGGCCCCCACTAAACAACAATAAAACAGAAAGTTAAGTTTTGTGTTACTGTTACTGCCTTAAAAAATACATCCATCCTTGCCACTCTTAACATGCGAGGCTTAACTAAAACCCGAGCAGGCAGCATAATGGTTCTCAGGCAGCTGAGATGGAACATCCATTGTGAACAATTAAAATTCACTGTTTTATTCCCTGCAGGCACTTGAAGAGTTTAGGCTTCAGGCACCATGCTTCCCCAAAACCTAGCAAACAAAGTAGCTTTCTCCAAGAACTGACTTACGTGAATGTGTTGTACTTGGACTTCGCAATCTGGGACTTCAAACCACAAATGACAATAATCATACAGTCATACAGCACAAAATGTATAGACTGGTTAGTCTGACCTAACTCCTTTTCTGCAAGTCCGCTACATTTGCTGGGTTTCCACACCCTAAATGCAGCGGGGTATGGAGCCCCCTGGGGGGCCGCAAGCAGGTTTCAGGGGTTCCGCCAAGCAAGGCCGGCATTAGACTTGCTGGGGCCCATGGCAGAAAGCCGAAGCCCCAAGGAATGGGGCTGAAACCCAGGGCTCCGAGCCCCGCCTCCCAGGGCTGAAGCTGAAGCCTAAGCAACTTAGCTTCATGGGGTTCCCTACGGTGTGGGGCCCCCCAGCTGTTGCCCTGATTGTTACCTCCTAATGCTGGTCCTGGCTTTTATATGCAGAAAAACAGTTGTTATGGGACAAGCGGGACATGGGAGTTTTTACAGCATGTTGTGGGGGCCTCAGAAATCAAAAGGTTGAGAACCCCTGCCCTAATGGACACCTTCCCTCTTTTCCCCCAACTCACTCTCTACTGCTTTTGACTATTGAGACTGCAAATAACCAGATTATTTCTTTAAGAATAATAACCCAGATAAATCTGCTGTTTTACAGTCCTGGCTGTATCCACACCAGGATAAAAAACTTAGTCCAAGCATGAGTTCTCAACCTGGGGGGTCACGACACGACACCAGGGTGAGTACACCAACAGGTGTCAGGGAGTTGCCGTCCCCCACCCTTCCTATATGGCTAAATGGGACAAGGACGCTGGCTACAACTGAGGGGAATCAGCTGGGAGGAGGGATGCCCAATACGGAAAAGGCTGAATACTACAGATCCAGAGGAATTAGGCAACAGGAAATCCACTTCCTTTTAGACCCACAATGATGGAATTAAAATAGTGAGCTGAAGGGAACATGGCTCCCATGAATATTGGGCACAGGTTCCCATCTTTGGGCATGTTCCACTAGGAAGCTTTACTACTTTTACCTACATGAGGGGAAGCCAGATGAAATAATGAAACCTCTTTACTGACAGTTCATATCTGCCTCCTGCATTCTGTCAGTCAGCCCCGTCACTATCTATCCCAGCCCCACAGCGTAAATCTCAAGCTGTCACACGGAATCTCCTATTTGCATACATCACACAAGCTGGATGAGATGTACAGGGAGTGACTGACAAGATGAGCAAGGAAGTCAGCACCAAGAGGGTGCCTTTTTCTGAGAAGGCTGGCAAAGTGGCCTGGAGGCCAACAACAGTTTTGCTAGTGTACTGCTCTCTGGTCCTTCATTCTGAGCAAGGGTTTGACAGTACCTGGTTAGGTTATATATATATGGCTAGTTAAAGTGACAGGGACAATACCTTTTTTACATCTGCTATCCTTTCCTTCTTGCTGGCTGGTTTTTCTTTGGTTTCAGGTGGGGTCTGCTGGGATTTCGAACCTGTTGACTCGCTTTCAGATTCAGATTGGCTTTCGGAGGACTCTGAGCTGCTGTTTGTCTCGCTGCCATGCTCACTGCCCTGTTCGCTCCCCTGCTCGCTTTCAGATTGGCTTGCAGAGTCGGAGCCAGAGGCCTCTTCAGATGCTGAGTGACTAATGGTAAAGAAAGAAGGAATTAATTTTAACTGCGCTACGACTGTATCCAAGGTACAATATTAGGCACATTTTTAAAAGCCTAACTAGGGGTGTAAATCCCCATGTCTAACAAGAATACTCTGCACTGCTACATTAGAGTGACATCCAGATGCAATTGCTCTCCCAGTGGAGGACACACGTTTGGTACATGAGGGAAGCAGATGGACTTCATGTCACTATCCAGTGCCTACCTCCGGTCAACTAAAGCACCGAAAAGACAGGCTGCAGAAAGAGCTGCCTCAAGGAAGCGCACTCTCATTGCAAGGACTTGTTCTGCTCAGAGCAAGATGGAGCATGGCATGCAGTCTCCATGGGTCACACCACCAGATTAAAAATGAGTGGGCATGAGCTCTGGTATAGAACTCCATCCCTTTCCAATTTAGCAGCCAAATTAGGACCATACCAGATCAGACCAGTGCTCCACCTGGTCTAGTATCCCATCTCAGAGAGGGGCCAGTAACAGATGCTTCAGTGGTAATAATGAGATATGCCCCAGAAAAAGCAAGTTTAACAGTGGAGTGGTGGAAAGGCGTTTCTGTATGTGGTTGGCCGGCTGAGTTCCTGTTGAAATGGTTACATTACTGCTGCTGGGATTTCTCTTATGGTGTTATTAAAAACGTTAGGGAGCCTGGAACAGATGTCTTTTTAATCAACTCAAACAGCAAGAGGAATCCGTGTCTGCCCTAAATGGGAGCATCTGATTTTCTTAGATTCAAAAGGAACGTTCATCAGGCATGGGAGTTTAACTACAGATACCAAGTGTTTTCGTACAGTTCATTTGTATGTGATTTGTAGCGCCAGAGGTATCCAAAGGGAGAGAACAGAGGTCATGCTGGATTAAAAATCCAACAATTCATGTAATGCCACCAGAGGCCTCACTCTGCAGTGCCCATCTCTCCTAGAACTAATATAATTTTTATTTCCTTTCCTATTTCCCCAGCCTCTCAAACCGCAACCCAACCGACGAAGAGAAACTCATTGCAGCGCAGCAGATTATGCACATGACAGAGAGTGAAGAAGAGCAGCTAGAGTTAGCGATCATGGCATCACATCTGGCCCTACAACAAACTAAAAAGAATGTTGTTAAAATAAGAGTATAAACTCAATGGGAAAGAGACTAACTTTTGATTCTTTGTTTGTAAACAGCCTAGAATACTGGAAGAAAAGAGTCAGCACAGTTCAAGAGGGGAATGTAGTTTTTAATTTGTCCCCTTTTATAAAATTATAAAAGAACAAATGTATCTAGTTTTTGTCCAGATTGATTAATTTCAGCAGCATCAGTACTTTTTAAAAAGGCACAAGCAAGAATATCATAATATAATACAATGATAAAAATCACAGAAATCAATATACTTTTGCACAGTAGCTATCAATAGACAATAAAATAAAATTTCATAAATCTTTACACACATAAATAGAAAAGATTCAAATATGGAAATAAAAAGGGTTCTATTTTTAAAAGGAATTCTTTTATGAGTCCTTGTAAAAACTAAATCTCCTTCCTACAACATACAGGTCTCCTAGCCACACTGAGACTATATCCCTAGCCAGTCGTGAATAAATACATCCCAGACAATTGACTAAGTACAGTAAATCACTACCGAAGAACAGAACTGCATTTTCTCAGAGAGCTGGCAGAGGGCAGCAGTGAAACACTGCATGAAAAACTGCTCCAGAAATTCCGCCAGTGCTTCTGGGCACTCAGCCAGACTTCCAGTCACCATTTTAGAAGATTGCTCTTCCACCATCTTATGATTTGTCCCTGCTCTTGTGACTTCTGGTTTGTTTTGTGTCTCAAAATGGAAGAATGTGAAATTAAAAGAAAATATTAGCTATAAGGGAAGATTTCAAAACCTGGAGGAACAGAAATGACCAACTTCTAAGTAATGAGCTCATCTTTAAAGTCTGCTTTGCCTACTTCAGTTTGGCTTTAAAAGTGGGGGGAATATGAAATTCAGAAGCTGTTACCCCTTTTCCCTGCTCTGTTATAGGAGAACTGGAAAAACAAGACAAGCCACTTTGTCATTGGCCTCTCCAACACTCCCATTGCTTATGCCCCCACTTCTAATCCACACAAAAACACAACTCTTGTAAGCTCATTTTCCATGCCTGCACTCAAAAAATGTCAAACCTCCTTGAACTTGAGGTGATGGAAAAATGGAAGCCAATGGAAGGATTCAAGTTTCTTGTCCTCACCACCTTCTAGACTTTCCCCACCTTTGCCCTTGCTTATTTATTGGCTCAAGTCTTTTCACATCGCCCCCCTGCTGTTAACCCAGCCTCATTTCCCCCCCACTTAGCCCCCTCCATTTGTCCCCTTCTCTTGGAATGTCCTCACTGAATTCATTCCTAAGGCCATTCCCTCTCTTTCACTTGAAAATAGCTCACTCTAGACCCATTTACTAGCAATTAGGGCTAGTTGAATATTTTCTGCTGAAACTGATTTTTACTGAAAACCCAATTTTCCCACAAGACAACATTTTTCATGAAAAGTACCTGCTTTCTGTGGAAATTTTCAATTTTTAGTCAAAAATCCAAACACTCAAAAACTGAAATATTTCCATTTGGACGTGCTGCCAGGGTGCCTCATGGGAGCTGTAATTCCGTTGCTTCATGTCCCCATTCTTTATCGGCCAAGCTCCTCAGCTGGCCTGCATCTTCCATAAATGCACCATGGCAAGGGACTCCCACGGTGAACTGCCTCCCCTCTCTAAGAGGTGACTATAGGGTGCATCATGGGAAATGCAGTCCAACCTGGGAGTCCACTCTAGAGAGGAGAATGGAAGCTTGAAGTGCTCGAACTACAACCCCATGAGGTAAAGCTGCAGCATTTCCAAATCAAAATATTTCAACATTTGGCTGAAATATTTTTGTATTCAAATTTCCACTGAAAATCAAAATTGGGGGGGAGAGGGAATCATATTTTCAAACAGCTCTACTAGCATTGGCTACAAGAAGTTAAACAATAATGGCTGGGTTGAGGTCCAGGTGGCATAGCTGCTGTTTATTTAAACACACAAAATTACCTATTATCCCTCCCTGCAGCCCTTTATCTGTCAAGGTTCTGACCTCTTCTGGGGCGGAGACCACATCTGCCACACTGTGGGTAATACCATAATGCAAATAAGGATTAAGAATAGTGAAATCTCAAACTTGTCATTTCTTTAGAGAGAGGAATCAGCCATACATTTGCAGGTGTGTCTGAACATGCATATACTCTTGCTAAAAATATTGCAGCTGAGTATGTTATATTTCTTCATTTTCTAAGATTGTGGCAAGCAATTCCCTTTTTAAAAACCCCTGAAACCTGTCAGTGAAACAAAGGGCATGTGCTTGTCAATAACCACCTTAACTTTTCTTCCTAATACTTTAATTTAATCTTTTTTAATTTCATTAAAATATGAAAGTAAATTCCACAAAGTGGATCCTAGCCATCTCCAACAATATCAGGAAGCAAAATATACCCCAGTCAATGAGCAAACAGTATGTGCTTGGTTTCAGAGTGGTAGCCGTGTTAGTCTGTATCAGCAAAAACGAGGAGTCCTTGTGGCACCTTAGAGACTAAAATGTATTTGGCCATAAGCTTTCATGGGCTAAAACCCACTTCATCAGATGCAAGTATGTGCTTGTTAATCCTTAGACCTGTACACAATTGGAGATTAAAGTCCCTCTCTTCCAGTGTCTATTTTTGAGAGATAATCTTTTTTGGATGCTAAAAATGGGCACCAGAACAAGGCGACTTTCAATTACACTAAGAAATAGTATATATCTGGAAATCACTTTGGTCCCAACCCAACACCCACTAAAGTCAAAGGACAAACATCTATTGAGCTAAGCGCGAGTTGGGTTGGCCCCTTTATGGGGAGTGTGTCTACAAATCTAGATCCACCAAGACTCAGAAAAGATGATTCCACATTTCCAAGATGTACTCCAGTCTGTAACTCTTTACTCATGAGGCAGATATTTCTGATCTGGGAAAAACTGACCCATTGCTGAAGAATAAAAGGAAATAATCTTATCTGCGTTCAAGAAAGAACCAGTTTAACAGCAACACTAGGAGCTGACTGGGTCACCTTTTCGCAAACATGCATCTTAAGAAATCTGCAAAAAAATTGTAGAAGGGGTTGGGTGTCATAATGACTGCTCTACCATTTTACAGCTGGGCAATGCAACACAATTTTGTGTAGGTTTTTTTTTTCATATAAATAGCACCCCAAATTTCTTTGCATGATGTAACTAGAGAGTGAAGGTGAGGGATATGTTTTCACAGGGCCACAGAGAGGTTTTTGCAGAGTCTGGAGCAAAATCTGAAATTGAGGCCTCTTCCAAAAAAAACAAGGAGTTCAAAAACATACCGACCCTTGAAGTGGAGACAGGGATAGCACTCAAAGAAGGCAGCTTACTTTCCAGCATATACACAAGGGAGTCAAATTAAAGCTCCCCATACAACCTTAGTTCTAGCATTTCCTAACTTTTGAGTAGTTGACTTTACCACTTTTGGTTGGTTTTTTTAGAACAGTTTTTGCTTTTTATAAAACCTAGGAAATTACACACACAGTGATAAGATTCCATCACATAAAATCATATTGTTCGCCCTCATCAGTAGTGTTTAAACCCCAAACCACACTTCTGACCTCTTAATTTGAGCTAATGGTGTAACTGGTAGCAGCAGTAGGCTATTATCCTGACCATCCACAAGATGTAGCAGCACACATTTTGCCAGTGGCTTACACAACTATTTGGTAGCAGTAGCAAAACATTGGGTATCAGAATTTCTGGATTCTAATCCTGATTCTGGAGAGGAATGTGGTCTAATGGCTACAGTCAGTACAACCAGGCATAGACCTGGGGCACATGGAACATGAAAGGCAGCGTGAGAAAGTGGATGAGACTTGGAACTAACCCAATTAGAGATAAGGTTTTATTCTCAGCCTGACGTGACCTTATGCAAACTCTGAGGTATCCCATCTGTAAAATAAGATAATGATACTTGCCTGCCTCCTAAAGCAAGGGTGTGAGGCCTTGCTCAATAACATGGATAGAAGTACACACCAAAAGAAAGAAAGGAATGCTGCAGTTCCTCCTCCTCCTCACTATGTGAGTGCCTGCATTTTATCTTTTGCTCTAGCTCTGTACCTATGAGCATGTTTGGTGCAGGTGGGGGTGGGGGGGAGGGGGAGACAGGGGGAAAGAGACGAGGAGGAGGAGGGAGCTCGAGCATGCTTGAGTCTTCAGAGATTTTTTTTTAGGAGCAAGCCTCTACAGAGCACGTACAAAACGTGACTTCCAGAGGCTAACTTGAGAAAATGTGATGTTCATGGCCACAACAAAAGGCACCCCAGGCTGCCCTTGCCAAATATCCAGCTCCTGCTCCGAAGGATGGAGGCTCTAACACTCTTTCAAGAAAAACATATGTAAAAAAACCCAACCTGTTTTGCCCAACTTCGTTTTCAGTAAAAGCTAAACTATTTATGCTGAAACTTTCAAAAGAAATTCAGGATTAAATAGAGAGCAAGTTCTGAAAATTTCTAACAGAATGGTTAAAGTCCGGCAAATTTACAAGCATCTGAAAATAGCAGGTTATAATAGAACATGGTAAGCACACAACAGACTTTAGTACCAGCTCTAATGTCCAGTACTGGTAAGACTGTAAATTACTGCCTATGTTTTTGATTTTGTTTGTATAGCACCCAGACAATAGGATCTTTTTGGTGCTACTAGAATACAATTAATTATTAAGAACTATATGCTCACAACTGGTGTCCTAGCTGTCACCATCCTTGTTCCAATTTCAAGGCTAGCTTGAGATAGATGTTCACAGAAAAACTGAGCTTTCAAGACACTTTTTGTGAAGCATTAAGTGAAAGCATGATCTTTTGGCCGACACTGCCTCTCTCTCTCCAAGATAGGTTTTAACACCTAAGGCTCCAGAGGCAGAACCAAAGCACAAGCACTTACTGAGCTAAATAAATGGTCCATATCTGCATACCTCTCTCTAAAGTTCTTTGCTTTGTAAAGTATGGTGTGATATCCTGACTGACAGGTGTTTTATAAATTTATTATTTCCACTACAAAGACACTACACCTACATTTACATAATATATCACAACTAGATTCTGTTCAGGATGGCAATACCAGGGGGTGTTGCAGGTTACAAAGTGAGATGCACTTGCAGAGTTGTGTAGAGGCCAAAAGACTTGAAAAAATAGGAGATCCTGCTGATCAGAAATGAGCAGAGTGCCCATGAAAAAGAGCTTTATTAAAACGAAGTCTCTCACGCACAACAGAAACAGAATCTGGACTGCCATCCTTAAGGGCACAGCAAAAGCAGTAATTGTATGAGTAGTTCCCAAGAGCATTTTGATACAATGCAGAATTTTCATTCAAACCTCCTCCATCTGACCAGGTCTTATTCATATTAGACAAAGTTAAAACAGGACTCCACTCTGAAAAGTGACCTCGTAGAATGGTACCTTCTTGCACATATCTGCTCCTTTTGTGCACTTTGAATCATATGGTCTATTTTTACTGCTTCTTAGTCATGTCACACTTCAGAACAGTATCACAGAAGGGAGTGAGCTGCATATTATTTCTTCTGAAGCATGAAGAGAAATGCTTATGAAGTTTCAGTTACTCACGTGTAGTAGGTCTAATTTGACTTGCAGTAACTTTATTACTTATGACAACATATTAGAAGGAAAACCATCTTAACTTTGCTAGGTTTACATTTCAAAAGTGTATCCATTATCTTGGAAAATGGAACATATTTGCTATAGCAGGGATAGGCAACCTTTGGCACGCAGTCTGCCAGGGTAAGCCCCCTTCACGGGCCAGGCCGGTTTGTTTACCAGCCGTGTCCACAGGTTCAGCCGATCGCAGCTCCCACTGGCCGTGGTTCGCCGGTCCAGGCCAACAAGGGCTGTGGGAAGCGGCAGCCAGCACAACCCTTGGCCTGCACTGAACCTGCAGACACAGCAGGTAAACAAACTGGCCTGGCCCGGCCCACCAGGGAGCTTACCCTCGCAAGTGTGCGACAAAGGTTGCCGATCCCAGTGCTATAGGGATTATTGAGAGACCAACATGAAAATCCACATAATTTTTAGTCACTTTTCAGAGCAGAGCAGTATTTTAAGACCTGCTAATTGGCTTTAGGTTTGAGATGTTTATTCTTCCTCTTCCTTTATTCTTCCTGTCTTTTTCACCGTTAGAGGCACAGATTTAGAGACTGAAGGAAAAATGACCACACTGAAAAGCAGCATCTGAGGTACCTCACTCTGTTTCTGCCCAATCTCTTCATTGACACTGACTGTCTAATAAACAGCTTTGCCTTCATTAAAACCTGGAACAAAGATACCTAAGTTGCAGCAGATCTCTCTAAAAGAGAGAAAGTTTTAGATTTAGAGCCAGCACCATCCGCCTCATTCAACAGCTCAGCAGACTGTATTCAGAAATAAAAATATTTGGGGAAGTTAGTTAACTAGTTGCCTTAATATGTGGAAAACAGGGCTCAGTTGCTCACTGATCCATGAGTTAGAAGTTGGAAATGCCTAGGATACAGGATATTTAGTAGGGGTCAGAAAAGAATCGATCATTCTAGTGGTAAAAGCAGTCACACCCCCTCTACTTGATTAAGGAGCGTCACTGAGGGCACATCTACACTACTGCACTACATCGGCACAGCTGCACTGCTGTAGACCGTCTGGTACAGACACGCTATGTGGACAGGAGAGCGCTCTCCCGTCAGCATAATTACTTCACCTCCATGAGAGGTGGAAGCTGTGTCAGCGAGAGTGCATCTCCCACCAACACAGCGCCAGAGTGGACAGTGTTTAGGTTCCTGTAATTTGCGTCACGGGGGAAGAGGGGGGGTGTCTTTTTCACACCCCTGAGCAATGTACGTTACATCGACTTAACTGGTAGCGTAGACCAGCCCTAAGAAACACCAAAGACAGACTCTTCCCAGTTCACCCTGAGTGAAAGGAGAGTACAGGTGTAGTCTTCAGGGCTCTGAAAGAGATCTCCTCTTCCCCAAGAATGTGGTGGTGTCCGAAAGTACTAACATGTTTAAATGTTCACCAAGAGCAGCATATAACTCAGTTGTGACTGCCTCACTGTTCCCACTCACGCAGCACCCACTGTTGAGAACCTTATAATACCTGTGCATAATGGGAGAAGAGAAGACTGCCTTTTTGCCTACTAGATATCCGTGCCCTTTGGATTAGATAAAAACGAGGAGTCTGGTGGCATCTGAAGAAGTGGGTTTTTACTCACAAAAGCTTATGCCGAAAAAAATCTGTTAGACTTTAATGTGCCACCAGACTCCTCGTTGTTTTTGTGGATATAGACTAACACAGCTACCCCTCGGATACTTGGATTAGATAACACATTTTCCTTTAGGAAAGGGACAGCAGGACAGAAGCTATTTCATATATCACTCAATCATTTTAACTGCCACTTTAGCTCCATGTCAGCACAGTCAGCATGAAGCACAATGGCCAATTCAAAAGGGACTCTGCATCTAGTCAGCAACACAGTGTAGTGTAGTGAACATGCAAATACTTTAGGGGAAATATACACACCAACAGCTCTTCTGCTCAAAACGGCTAATTGGTTTTAGTATGTACCAGAATGGGACTTTTTTTTTTTTTTTTTTTATTGTGCATGAAACCCTGACAAGTCTTATGTTAAAGAAACAGGCCTTAGAAGAACTAGTAAAATTTGGAATTAGGCTTTCCCCCTTCATAGTTTAAAACTTCAGCCAGTTACATCTGTGTGTCCAGTACAAAACCCAGAAGATATGGGTTTACACGGACACTGGAGGTCTGCTATATGATTCTATCACAAGTGATCTTTAAAGGCAGTTATGACTGGAGGAGTTAGGACAATAAACTATTAGAGTGCATCCCCTGCAGACATCAGGTGACAGCCACACCTCTCCAAATACAGTAATGATGAAAGGAGATCTGAAAAGGTGGCAGATTCACAGTTAAGAGGTGGGACTCCCTCACAGAACAAAAAATATCCAACTGTTCCTACAAACTCCAGTATTAGTTTTTACAGAATATTAAAATATAAGGAATTATGTTGATCTTTCTGTGCCAAAAAATGAAAGAAATGTAAGGAAGCGTAAACACTTATAGCTTCACAAATATTTTAGAGCAGTAAACAGTTGGCAGAATCTTTCCACTGTCACATACAGAACTGGTTTTGGGTGTGGCAGGGTTGGGGAATAGCAAGCAATGAATTGTTCAAAATCACTGCTGTAAAATACCCAGTACTTAGTTAAGTGTGAAGTGTTTTGCGAGGCAGAAGGCTGAATAAATAGGTATCCTGTCATCTCTTCAAGCGGCTTCTATAAGGTGCCACAAGTACTCCTTTTCTTTTTGTGAATACAGACTAACAGGGCTGCTACTCTGAAGCCTATAGAATAGAGGTGAGAGGCACTGAAGAAAGGGGGGGCAGAGTTTGGAATGACACTGTTCTGAGGATTGATGATTCAGTTTCTAAGGGCTGATCTATACTTGGAACTTACACTGGCTACTTCTCTCAGGGGTGTGAAAAATCCACACTTTTGAGAGTGAGAGCACGAACTATGCCACCCCCCGCCGCAGACAGTGCTAGGTACCGACTCTCGGAGTTAGATAACCTACACCAGTGGTAGAACCCCTTCTGCATCTACACTGAGGCATTACAGTGGTACAGCTGTAATGCTACCATGGTTTAAGTGCACACATACCCTTAATGTTAACTGACACCTTGCCACTATTACCTCTTTCCCTGCCCCAAATCAGCTCAACATCATACTAGTGCATTTCAAATGTAGTGGTGCAAAAGACAGGGTATGTCTTCAGTGCAGTTAGCCTGGCTCTGGGTATTTGGGTCAGCCTAGCTCAGGAGCACTGAAATGAGTTAGTGTTCTCACCTGGTGCTGCACTTCCCCTGTGCACTTCTAAGACTTCTAGGGGCACACCCAAGATACACCTCTTTATGACTCTTTCCCCAGTGAATAGTGGGAGACCTTATCTGTCCTGAGCAGAAGGGGGAACTGCAGAAAGGCAGTGCCTTTGGCACAGAACTATCAGCACTTGACTGACTTAAACCTCACTGCAAAATGGGCAGGATGACAAGTAAAAGCAGAACCCAGACTCTAAAGATACACCTCCAGCTCTGAAAGCTAGCCTGTGTTGAAAGCATCACTAAACTCAGGCAAGAGGTTTTATGTATGGATGGGAGCAGGTAGGGGCAACACCCAGGTAAAAAAACCCTGTGGAAACTCTGCAGTAAAGACACACTTGGGGCTACACTTGAAACTGTACAGCAAAACACCTCCAGTGCTGCAAGTGTTCAAATGTAGCACTTCAGTGTAGATAAATTATATAATTTAACATTAGCTTTAATAAAAATTGTGAATATTACCTATGCCAATGGGAGGGGTTTTCCTGTTGGCACAGGTATTCCACCTCCCTGAAAGGTGGATTCTTCCATCCATCTAGCACTGTCTACAACGGGACTTAGATCAGCTTAATACATTGCTCAGGGATGTGAGTTTTTCACACCCCTGAGCAAGGCAGCTGGGTTGATCTAATTTTCTAGTGTAAATGAGCCCTTAGTTGGCCGTGATAAATGAAGGCAGTTTCTGTAGGATTATGAAATCACAGTTGATCTCTCTATTGTCTTCCCCACTTCTGTTACACAAAATACTCAGGATAATACAGTTAGAGAATGCATAGTGTTTGATTATTTCAAAGAAGTATGAATTAAGTTTTTATTTGAGTTAAAGAAACAGTTCATAAATATTTTAAAATATTTCAAACTCTTGTAAACTTCAAGAAGTTAAAGTGTTCTATATATTCTTTGCACAGTTCTAGCCATGCTCAAAAAACAGAAAATACCGTAGTTTAAAAGCTATGAATCATATTTATAATGAGATAAGTTACTTCCTTAAAATAAAAATGAACCACCCCTTTGTGTTCCATGTAGATTACATTATAATACAACAAAACCAAATTTATTGCACATTATTTTCTCTGCCCCTGCACTGACATAACATGGATTGCTTGGTTTTTGTTTTTTAAAAAAACCCTTCATATTAGAAGTTAGCAGGTTAAAAAGTTTTAAAAAAACCACTGCTTTCGTCCGGCCAGAGAGGACCAAATTATGTAAGTGGTACTGCAGGACTGGAACAAAAAGCACTCACAGTAATAACCAATTAGATTGTAAACCGGAAAACCAAGAGAAGGAATCTGTAGCCAGACCATCTTAAAAATGTATCTTGTTAAACATGTCCAGCATTGCTTCTCCTGTGTTTTCTTTAAAAGAGTAAAATATGACCAGGCTAAAAGCATTTACACACTTATGGAGCTTCACCCATTTAAGATTTGTAAAGTTATAAAAAATATCCAGCTGTTCAAGGAACGCTAAAGGGAATACCAAATTTAAAAAAAAAAATAAAGGAAAATTCTACTAAAAATAACCCTGTTAATTTTCAGTTGCCTACTTGCTTCTGAAAATAATGAACTACTTATATTAAAAATGTCCATAAAGAGGGTGTGAGGAAATTCACTGTAGATCTACTGCATGCATGCACGCACGCTCTCTCTCACACACACACTGGGATGAATGCTGTGCATGCAAACGCTGTTTTCCCTGCTGGCTGAGCAGGCAGTAATTCTCTTGCCAAGAGTGGGGGAGGCTCTGAAAAGCAAGCTTATGCTGACATCACTAGAAGGCAGAGCTCTGCTTCCACAGAGGCCCCAGAGTGTTGACCGTCCTGTTACCAAGTGAGCTAACAGCCAATCAGATTCCACAGCAAAAACAAGATGGCCTTTGAACTCCCCACCAGCAACTTCCTGCTGTTTTCAGAGTACACACAGTGCAATGCAGTATGTCTGTCAGCTATGCGGCACAAAGGAACAGCCATTTTGTGACTGAACTGGACCTGCACCAAAATGCCAGGCGTTTAATCATTTTTCTTTCCTTCCAAGAGTGGCTAGTTTCCTTTTGAGCACTAACAAGATAAGAAACACTAATTGCTGATGAAACCAGATCAGTGTTAATTTTTGTTTCACTTCTTTATTTTCCCCAGATAAAATCCTCTTTTATATGAAACTACTTCATAAAATGGCTGCCACAAACTGAATGTGTTCTGGTCTACAAAGTCTGCAGCAATCAGTTCTACAAAAGAAGCCGTTTGCCAAGAGGACAACAGATTACAGATCTAAAACTTCAAAGCTCTCAATGGAAATCAGGTCTAAATCCATTCACACAGAACTAATATTTCCAAATTGTATTTTATAACGAAGTGCAAGTTGGAAGCAAATACAACTGTTTGTGCTGCTGCAGCATCTCTTACATAATAAAAATACAAGCCATGTCCATTTCATTATGGTTAGGGATGCGAGAAGGTAACTGCAATAAGGAAATTCCAAGGGATTTAAGCAGAAGTGGGATTTAAGCAGAAGTTGGATCTATATGGCATGTCCTTATGTTATTTATACTATTGTTGTACAGGATTGCCAATTCCTAGATTTTATCTTATTTGTATTTCAGATACCAGTATTTGTGAAGTTAACATTAGGTTACATTAAAAATGTATTGTATGTAACCTAATGTACATGTAACTGCTCCTCTTCACATCATCTGCTTTTTCTAAAAAAAGGATTAGAAAAAAGGCAGAAGATGCAAGAAAAATATTTTTTAAAGAAACATTACTGCCAACATTCTGTTCCATTATTTAAAATTTTGAGTTACTGACAACATCCCAGCTTTCATCCTGGGTGAAGCAACTTAAATCAAGTGAGCGAGCTTAACAGTTAAGTTGGAAAGCTTGACAATTAGGTTACGGTCTGTACCCTGAAATACAAGAACAGGTGTTGCTATTCATCCAAAAGGTCCCAAGAAAGGCCTACATATGTGCGGACTCTACTAAACTTTTTGTAAGAGTTAAACTAACATCATTTCCCCTCAGGAATAATGTCTCTTTCAAGTCAACTCTCAGAGGAGTTTGTGTTTGCTCAGATAAGGTTTTTTTCCTTTCCTAAGAATAGAAATGCAGGAATCACAATTCCAGTCATATTCCCCAGACATTATACTAATGCACTCTCTACCAAACACACACAGTTTCCCCATCTGTATTTTTGCTTCTCATAACCTCAGATCAGTGGCACCAGTCACTCATATCCACCTTACCCATCCATTGTCATTACTGTAGCCTCCAATCAAGGCATGATTGTGTAATATGACTTCACACATTACCTAATGCTTATAAGCTAGTCCAACAAAACTGTGAGAGGGGAGTCAAGTCAGAGAAGCATGATCCGTGCAGACATCAATGTGTTTCAGAGTTACAGTAAAGCAAGCTGAAGGCTTTACTTCCTAGAAATCATTTCCCCCATATCTTAAAGTCAACCTTAGGAAGTAGAGTATTTTAGACATTCAGCTGACTCACAGCTCAGAAAATAAGGCTCATTTATAAATATGCTCTCTTCAATTGCTCCCACACTACAGGTGAGTAGATATTACCAGCAGTAAGTTTATTCTGGTGAAGTCTGAGGAAAGGGGGATAAAAATGGTAGGCCTTTTACTTTTTTATTTAATACAACGGTGAAACACATGGCTCTATCAATGATGCTAGACACATGATCTTTGCTACAAAAGAGAAAAATTTACACGTGATGCTATGCAAATATTATACCCTTGGGACAGAAAAAAAATCAAAGGTCGTGTGTCTGTGTGATCCCACTTATTCACCCATTATACCCAGTTATTAGACTTCACTTTATTTGGAATAATGTTCCTACACTCCTAAAATGTATTTATTCTGATTGCTGTTGCTCTTACTACTGATAACCCACATTTTTCAGTGACATTTAGATTAAAAAGCAAACCAACTTTTTCTTGACAAAGTCAGGATTTTTGCAGCTTCACTTACAAACATAATTACAACCTTACAATTAAGGTTAAGAATGTGTCAAACATATTTTAAATAATGCAAGTCCTTGTATATACTGTGTGTATGTGATTTGGTATTTTTAAACCAACTTAACAATACCATTTTAAACCAAATAAACTTACCTATTTCCATTTTAACACCTTTTATTACATTGCAATTTAAAAACATTCCTGATTTGCATGCAAAATTAAGTTTTAAAAGGTTATAACAAAATAACGTGGTCATAACTGTGTTTCTACCACAATATTTCAAGTTCATATAATGTTCAAGAATAAGTTAAATATTACTGGACAAAATCTTATTCATACATTTGATAAAAACTTACATAGTTCACATATTGATAGCAAAGAGTTTTAGAATTAATTTTATTGATAATTACATAAAAGATACTCAAGGAAAAATGAATAGGCCACGATTTAATAAAAGTTAACAAAAACAGGCAAAATGCAGTGTATTGACAAACCACAGAAGAGCAATGCAAAAGTTTTTAGACTTCAATGTTAGATTAAGCCAACACATTTTGTTTAAAATACAATGTTAAAAGCTAAATGAAGAACAAAACAAAGGACTTAATGTTGTTGTAAGTATCAAATATTAGCTGTATTTTCAGTATTTTGTACTGTTCCACAAATCAAAGTTAAATTTATAAAATATCTGAAAAGAATATCACCACTTTACTTTTATGTCAACACACATTATGAGCAAAAATATACAAAACAAGCAATCAAAGGACACCAAGGTTCCCATTAACAATCCTAGGTTAGATTTTATAAACATGAAATACTATCACCACCAGGGGAAAGTTTGGTTAAATTGTATCAAAATATCCTAAAATACCTAAACAGTATCAAAGTTCAGTAAGCCCAAATAAAATATAAAGTAAGGAGCATCAATCAAACAGGCACTTTTTAGTTTATATTTTAAAATGAACTTTTTTTCATTCATGTAAGTTTCTCTAGTGTCTATTTACTATAATTTACTACTACTAGGCTTCTGTATGGCCCTCAGTTAAAGTTTAGACTTCTGAGATTCTTCAAAGAAAAATTTGCCTTGTATGTAAAATGGTGCAATGCAGCAATGGCTAAACCGACAAGGTCGTTTTTCACAGAACAAAAAACCTAAAAACTGAAATTCAGAAACTTAAAAAGCATAACAGAGAAAGGGACTCCCTTGAATAAAGGTACATTACCTTTTGACTCTGACATGGGCCCTTAAGTCACAACACAACTTTCAGAAATTGCTACCAAAAAAAAATTAGGGTGTGGCATATTAACAATCTCAAGGTCATTCCTTAAAAAAGGAATCAAAATCAGTTAAATGTTTTGTATTAAGTATGGACAGTGACCCAAAGCTGTCAAGGTAAACACTGTATTCAGAGGTTTTTAAAAAAATAAAGTTGATAGATCATACCTCGATGCATTGCTGTGTAGTGAACCCTCCTCTCCTTGGCTTTTGTCCTCATTTCTCATCATCTTTTAATTCTTAAATATTTAAGGGGGGTATCTGTGTTTGCTTTGATGTCCTGTGCCCAGGTATTTACTGTCAAAAGTTGAAAGAAAGGTAAGGTCCCAGTTTGTTTCATTGGCTTTCGTTATCAAGAACAAAGTCCTGACGCTGCAATGATACTTATAACAATACACAACACTGATCAGCACAGGAAAACGGACATTTAAAACAATAATATTCGTTTTAAAAAGAAAAAATAGGAAGAGAAACAGCCCAGAGCAGCATCCTGCAAACTTTCCCAAAGTAACAGAGGAAGCAAAAAAATCTCTGTATTTTATTGCGTCATCCCAATACAGCTCAAATCGGTCGAAAAGTCAAAGTACTCAAAAACGGCAGAAATCTGAAAATTAATATTAATTGCCCACCTACCTGATCCATGCACCACCGCCAGAACCAAGCCGATATTAGTTTCGGGTAGTGGAAAAACATCAGATCCAAAATATTTGGAGGTTAAAACGGTAACTATATATTTTCAGATAATAAAAAAAATAAATAGATTCTAATCCCCAAAAATATACTGCCGTGAAAGTAAAAAGCAGCGATAATTAGTACAAAAAATGTCCGGGGGAAAACCTCATTAGGAGAGCGCACAAAAATGGAGGTACGCCATGGCTTCTAAGCTGGAAAAACAACGACCTGGGCTCTCTCCACGGCTTCTTCTTTCCAGCAAGGCACGAAAAGAGAGCCCCCAAAAGCTGGTTTTCTGCCCGAAAAAGGCTCAATTTGCCCCCGATTCGTGCCTAGAACAGGTAAGGGGCTCTGGTGGCCCCCTGAGGCTGCCTGAAAGTTAGGGAAAGTTGCGTAAAGTGTTGGGAAGGCACGGAGCTCAGCGCGCTCTCTCTAAGGCACAGCCGCCATCTAGAGCTCCTTCCCAGCTCTGAGCTCTGCCTTTGATTGACACTCTCTACATTTACCCCACAACTCAGGTGATGTACCATAGACCCACCCCTTCATTTCTACCAAAAAAAAGAGCTAGCCTCCACCTAAAGGGTGCCTGCCACCCCCCCACATCCTTGGCTTCTTCAAACCACCCCATCTGAGGGGGCATCTTAACCCCATCTGGCTCAGGCACCCTTTTCAAGCCAGAAAGAAATGTAATTTGTTTCTTTTGTTTTAAAGATTTGCTAAATATTTCAGTCCATGGGCTAAAATTACTTCCTCCCTGGACAGGAAGTGGTGCTGTAACAAGCCATTTTGAAAGAATGGAAGAGGGACTAATAACCAGATTTGAGCAACAACCCTCCTTGGAAGTCAACCCCACCCAATGGGTAGCAATTTTTTTTAAAATTCAATCAAAAACATCTATCTTCAATCAATAATCCCTTCCCTTGTCACTCAATACCTATAATATAAGCTTGAAAAATGGGAAGATACTACACCCTCAAGAAAGCAATTTGCCAGTAACCCTTTCAACTCAACAGCGCCTCCCTAGTGGTTCTTGAGAAGAGTAAAATTAAATAGCTATGTTATTTTAATTCATTAACTGAAGACACTACAGCAAAGAAAATATAGCACCCAGATAAGTATTGCCCATTCCTTAACCCATTATTGTTTATAATACACCATAACATCCCAAAGTGGACTTTTCACAGTAATGTAGAATTCAAGGTGCAGAATTAGTTATTCATTACAAGCCAAGTAAATTCTCAGATACTACATCCTGGTAGACAAAACACCGCACATTGAGGAATTGGAGATAATCTAAGCACAAGAGATGCCCTTATGCCCACCACTCCTCCCCAACAAGCAAAAGTGATAGCCAACTGTAAGCGTCACCTGAACTTTTCACACAGTTATTATCCATTTTACAAGATATTGGAATCAGGCGTCAGTGTTCCAGATTTTTTGATAATGTTTTGATTTGGGCTTTATACTAAGTGCATCAAAAATGGTACACTATCCCAACCAATGGCCAATAGCAAGCTCTAGCAGTAAAACCCAAGTTATTTTATTTCAGCTCCTCCATATCCTTCCCATTCTTGTCCTCAGTCAATCCATCCTGTCTCTTCAATGCAATTAAATGAGGGTTGTGTAAATTTGATGTGCTATACCAATATAGTGCAATATTGACTGGTGAGTGGTTATATAAATATAGAAGAAAGCTAATGACCCTGTGCGCACACACCACAAATTAAATAAATTACAATGTAAAAAGAGCACTAATTCCAAACTGAACTTGAACAGTACAAAGAAAATCTACTAGTTTGAATACTCAGTCTTTTTTAGACAATCTAATACTCAACTGCACCATATAATAAATGGCAGAAACAAGACTGGCTACGTAAGTGTGTACATTCAACACTGCAAGATTAAACAGTTATGAACAGCCATTATCATATGTTAAGAATGAAGATTTCCACCAGTTTATCTCAATGAATGACAGTTAAATGTATCTCATGCTAAATCTATAATATTTATCATCTGGAGATCCCTTTTGTACAGATTATCTTAATTAACACCAGGTCTATCCCGGTATTCAACTGTGAGGAGAAAAGTTGGGCTACCTGTTCAAGATTAAATTTAAGTATACAATTGTTTCTCTGTAGCCAATGGTTGAACATACATTTCTTGTAAGCGGCAAAGTGATTTTTGAACAATAACTGACTTTTAAAAATACTACCTCACATAGGTTAACTTTGTTGTTTTTTATCTAGTAATAAGATCAAAATAACTCCACTTGACACTTATTTGTACGGAGTTATTAAGTCAACAAGAAATTCACAGTACAGAGGATGGCCATGAAATGTATTGGATACTTGTACAGACTAATTTTAATAATTTTTAATAGATTAGTTTAAACACTCATTAAGCCAAGGTACTCAACTCCAAGGAAGTAAATTTTTTTAGAATGGTGTAGGGTTGTTTTTTTAAATCAATCCAAAATGTAACAAGTTTCCAACACAAAGCACCTGAAATTTAGGAAAGAAGTTGTTCAGGCAACTCATTTGAAGTTCACTATAAAGGTTTTGTGCACACACACCCAAACCCCTCCACACAAACAACAAAAACAAAGAGTTCAGGATGACCCTTCACTACAAGCCAATGACCATGCATTTTATTGCCCAGTTTGCCAATATATATGAAATTTGTACCATCCTATGACAGTCTCAGAAAATTTAACAAAAGGACTGACAACTGACCAAGTTCTGAACAAAATAAAAAAACTGAACATTTTAACTCCATGGATAACTAAAAATAAAATATTGGAAATTGAGACAAACTAAAGAGTCTTTGAAACCAAATATAGCCATATTTAAATTAACTATTTCATAAAGCTTACAAAGTCCTCAGTATTTACCAGCTTTAAAAATATTTCTCATTTTCAGAATCCAATGATCAAAGAAATGTAATGCACCTAAACATCAATACATTCTAAGTATTTTTCAGCCAGGAAAAAGACAAATCAAGAATAAAGTGTAAAAAAACCATTTATTAAATAAGTCACTTAAAAACAGCATAACAATACATTTTGCCCAAATAGGTAGTAATATACTGGATATCAACTTAATTCCCCTGTTAAGTACAATTTCTTGGAGTATAAAATTTTGCCACCCACACCTCAAAACCAGATCCATTTTCTGTTCGGTTGTACAACACCCTTTAGAAATTCAAGTCCATTTTGGTAGGATGATCACAAACCCAAATCTTCTCTGGTTTAGTAACACTGAAGTCCATGTTAAAATGTCCCTGTCTTGGATGGATATATCACAGCACTCATGCATTAGTCCATTTCCTCAACCTCTCAATCAACAGTGGAACTGCCATCTTGGTTTCCCATTCGTAGACTCCATTTGACACTCTTCATCTGACTTGACTCTTTATAAAAAAAATTAAAAGAAAAATGCTGTTGGAATATAGATAATTTATCCTTAAACTAAACAGACAACATTCAACTGTACCTTGAAGGCATTTTAAACATGAATTTTAGAACTAAGGCTTCATGAATTTGGTTCAATATAATTATACATGCCAGAACACCTGCTTTTGTCACCAACTAACATGGGCACATCCAGCAATATGTCAGGTAACAGTTTCCAAAAATACAAATAAATACTACAGGAAAAATTAAGAGTTCAAGAAACCTTTTGAGCACAGTGAACTCTGTTCTAAAATTTTGCATAGGGAACTATTAAAACATTAAATATAGATTGGAAATACAGAGGATTTTACCTCTGGTGACAAACTTTATTGGATTGACCTATCCACTAAAGTTAATGTAAAACACAATACTTCTAGCCAAACAGTAATGATCTCAAATCAAGTTGAAACTAACCTTAATTTTTTGCTATTAGATGAAATTTTCAATGATTATCCCTCTCTCTGCTTAAAACACACAAGTAATCAAACCCAATAATGCCAAAAGGTATGAAAGCTAGGTTACTATATGAAGGTGTTGACTGGAGTCAACAGAAATTCCTAAATTGTGCCATCTTGGCTATAGTCTTCTTGTCTAGAAAGAGGAACACCTATGGTGATGGCCATTTTAAAGTGACCAAGTATCAGAAAATAGATGGAATGGTCATTTCAGTAGCTACTGGAAGAGCAAACGTGTCAAAATCAGATAAAAATTATGCAAAATTACACTGCTTTGTCTCATTGCCTTTAACACAACCAGCATAATGTCCAACCATACTTCCTCCAGCCATATACTCAATGTTTGCTCTTCATAAAGCAGCAACAAGGCCTAAGGCACCAGATCAGTGACGAAGTTAGAAGTGTCCAGATGAAGCATTATTGTGACTGCTATTAAAAGTGGACATTTGGCCCAACAGGTCAAGTTCTCTTGCCTCTTGATTTTAAATTACATCTTTGCTACTGAAACACAAACCAAATGTGGTCCAAAGACAAATGAACTAATGTACCTTTTTAAACTGCTATTTGCACCCATATAAACATAAGTACAGGAAACAACTAAATGGCAGAACAACAACAAACTCAAAAAGCCTACAAGCCATCTACGAAGTGCTAATTGTAAGCGAAACCCTCTGAACTGTACAAGAAATGGTTTTCAATAATTGTTTCCTCAATAGTGAATTTGCATTCTAACTTTACATTTGTGACCTTTTATTTCCTTCTTTCGATTTATTCTTTTGAATGTGGCTTTTTAACTTAACACAGTTTAATTTTACAGCCAATTCTACCACTATCTGGTTCCCTTAAAAAAAACCTCCAGGCATAATCTTTCCAAGAAAAGCTGCAAAAAAAATTAATTAAAAAGACAATAGAATTGAGTGGAATCATCTAGTGTTTCGCCTCATCATTCTAGTGCCACTATTCTCATTTCAGAATATCCTGTCAAACTATGTAAAATCTAACCATAAAGTCCTTAGAGCAAACTTCCTGTACCAGGTTAACAATCTGCCATTTACTATGTTTCATATCCCAGTATTCCTATACGGATGAACTGATTTTTTCCCCTATTTCAGATACATTATATATCTCTATTCCACATAAGTGGAATACAGGAGCAGCTATTTACATTCAACTTTTAGTTGCATCATATAGGTAACAAGTTGAGGGTGGGCAGAATATTCAAATCACAGCGTCTTCCCATCTTCAACCTCACACACCACAAGGTTTTTTAGGTTTTGTCATTAATTTGTTTTTTTTTTATTTCAAGTTGTATTTCTACTTTAGTGGGGGGGTAGCTATTTTTAACTAATATTCTATAAACTGAAAAACTTACTACAAGTTTATTATGCATCATATATTGTATATATTAATTTAGATTTAAACCAATTTAGGCACTTGGAGATTAGTCCATGTTTCAAAATATTTTTAGGAACTAATGAAATCTGACTAAGGCATCAAAATATGATATAACCACACTGTCAATTCTTGTTAGTGAGACAAAGTGGGTGATATAATAGCCTTTATTGGACCATCTTCTGGTCCAATAAAACCCACCTTCTCTCTCTAATACCCTGAGACTAACACTGATTCAATTCTTGCCAGTGTCAAATATTTGTGAATGCTGGGGTAAGTGAAGTGGATACCCAGTACATAATGAAATTCACCAAGTTTCTTGTTTCTTTTTATGGTTACTGCTCTTGTTGTAAGAAATAAGGGAAGCCAAGTGTTGATCTGATAATCATAGTACACTTTTTTCCCAGCTCAACCCATGAAAACCTACTTTTGTTGGATCATTCCACTGAGTGCAAAGCAAATGTAAGTGATTGGATAAAAGACATCAGCCCTAAGGTATCTCTGCTTGGTTCAGCCATATTTGGTTGTACCAATGAGTTTGCAAACAATTGACATAGTGGTAATCTGAATCTCTCATCTTGAAATTACCACCACCACCACCTTCAGATGCATACACTTATCTAAAGTTACTATTTTTGTAACAAAGATCCTGCAATTAAAGGAGTTACAATAAGGGGAAAGTATGAACAGCATTCAGTAAATCTAAAATAATTTGGACCCAATTCTTCAAGCTACACAGCTACAACAGTGTGTTATGTTTTTAGGGTACATCTAATAAACGTTTTAACATATTTTCCCCAAGTTAGATTCCTCCTCCAATAAGACTTCTACAGTGGCTTTAGGTTTGTTTTTAAACAGTCACACTGATCTATGACTAAGATTCTTTTTACTACATGAAGCTTATGTTCTCTTTATGTCCTTCTGTAGTCATAGTGTTAGCCATCACTCAAGAAGTACACTTACCTATTAGCTATTGTATTTTTATTTCTAATTAAACAAGATTTATATTTAGGTTACTCAAAGCAGTTAATACAATGCTTGGCAGGTTTCCTTCACATCATCAAAATAAAGAAACGCCAAACTTTATTAACAGTCCACTGCAATACCTGGGTAAATTTTCAAGCACCAAACAAATTTGAAATTTTAGAATTTCTAAATTTATCTTCTCTTCACACTCTCACAATACATTTTAACTTTTCGCTCTAATTTAGAAAGCTGGATTTTTTGTAAGAGTCCACAACAACAAATAAAATTTCAATCTTTTGTAGCCAAAAATAAGTGTTCAGTTTTACCTCTTATGTTTGTCAAAAGACCTTCACAGTTCCCTAAAGTACAGTAGGGAAGTCCAAACGTGCAAGCATAATATATACTTATATATCAACAACATGTATATACAAAATACCAAAGTTATAAGATTCTTATTTCAAACAAAGAAGGCTGACTAGGAAGACTGTCAAGCTTTTTCATGCTTAGACTTTTCTGTATATTAGAATTTTTTAAAAGTTATAACTTCACAACAAAGGAAAGCTATTTAAGAGGGAAATCCCAGTAAAGGAAAATGGGCAGGAACAAGTTCCTAAGTTTAAAACTTGAGGCTTTTACGTTGCCAACATTTACCAAAGCAGGTCTTCCTCAGAGAGAGAGAGCTATAATGGACTTGTACATTAGTGCCACTCTTTCATTGTAGGATGTGGAAATAGGTGACATTCTCACCGTACAAGAAGGTATATCTTCATGAAGAGAACAAAATACAAGAAGGTCCTTTATTGATCTCAGAAGGCTCAATGTAGTTTTATCCAGTTAAAAAAATGTGGATAGGTAAGCACTACAGATGGTCTCCAAGGGAAAAACTAGTTCACTTCCACTGACATCAATTTGAGTTTTGCCTACGTAAGGGTAGGAGGTGTTTTGTTTTTTTTAAGGCTATCTCGAGGATGAAAGGCTTTTGAACTAGACAATGAGACAATCATAACTTTACACATTTGGAACTGTTGGGTTCTGATATATGACACTGATGTTCATGATGTAACTTTAAATAGGACAAGGCATTCTTAGCTCAGAGAAGTTTTATTCCAGCTCTCAAGGATTTATATTCTCCCTGAAGTTAAAGGTTCAAGAATCTTTGGTCACATCTTATAGATCTAGACTGTTTTGAGGTTAAGTAACTTCTGAAGGGTACCTCTGAAATCAAGTTGAGGACAAAATTTGCAAACACAAACAGGACAGCACCTTAAAGAGTTGGGCTGGATTAAAGGTAACAGCCCACATAAAATTTCAAAATGTCATGTAGAGTACACCAACTCCAAAAAGAAGGTTTATGGTGAACTCAAATGCTTTTATTTCTTATTCAAGAACTTTCAAACCCAAATCACTAACCCTAAGTTTAAACTTAAATTACAAACACATTTTAAAGGAAAACATTCTAAAGATAATTCTTCCTCAAATTAAGTTCAGGGCTCCTGTCTCTCTGTCCTAGAGATTTTTACAAAGCACCATAAAGAAGTGAATAACTTCCCAATGTACAGGGTAATTGGGATGTCTTCAACTGCTGCTGGGAAATATAACCCTACTACAATGAGTTTATAAACCAAATTAAAGAAAGAAGAGGAACACGAAGAAAGGGTATAGGGAAAGTTGGGGTGAAATTTAACTTTGTTGTTAACGTCAACCTTCACCCCTCCTTTCCATGACACAGCAAGAAGTTATACAGGTTCCCATACTTTTAACAGAGGTCAAGACAGGGTAAGAGGACTGAGGAGGAAGATAGCACAATGGTTTCTGGTGGATAGCATGGCAAAAGTGGGTTTAAAAGATTACGTGCAACATAGTAAGAGATACCGTTCCATGTGTAGGAAGCATTAAAAAAAGCAGTACAAAAAAGAGAAGACAAGTACAGTGGGCAGGGTACAAGGAACAATAAATAAATAGGAACGATATGTAGCCAGTGAAGAATTAAAAAAGCAAGACACCACACACAATACTAGTTGCACCTACATTTGGCAGCAAGCTCCTTGTATTCTGCAGTACTCTAGTGTGGCAGTTTGGAGATTCTAAACAGCTTAATTTAAATTAAGAACAAAGGCTTTTAATGAATGAGAAAGAGCCAGAAGAGTATGTCACTACCCCCAATTATTTTTATAATTAAAATAAAGACTTATACCTCCTCCACCAATTTTCTGTTTACAATACGCTCCAGGGGTTGTCTAGACAAGGCAGGACTTTTGATTCAGTTTGATTCAGCATAAACACAAAATGCACTGAAAATTAGGGCAAAGATAATGGTATGCAGAGATACGGAGTCAACAAGAGGACTTAAATTTGGGCAGATAAAAGAAACTTGACTCTCAGTACCTGTTTTAAAGGTCATACAAAGTAGTCCCAGGGTACATTCTTTTTAAAATATAATTCAATAAGGAAGTTGTATTCCCATTTTCATCCCAAATGGTGGCACTAGATATAATCAACTCTTCTCTCCTACTCAAACCTGACAACTATGCATTTTGACAACAGAGGACTATTCCTAAATGAGACCCTATAAACTAGTTGCTCAATGTGGCAGGCCATACCCTAAACTCATATAGCATCCTTTGTGAAATTACAGATCTCTGGAATAAGAAGGGGAAAAAGAGCTGAGTCTTAGAAAACTCCCTGGAGATAGTTACTAACTAGTCTGCTTAAGGACCCTTGCTGCTGTTGATAGGAGCACACAAGGACAACACTTGGCTAATGGTATTAATAGGATAATTAAGACATTCACTCTGTTATGTGATTTTCTATTTTTACCACAAATTGAGACATAATATTGATGAAGTATTGTACTATTTGTACAAGGTAACATATTTGATATATTGTAGTCTGTACAAATAAAGATTTGATTTAATGTTTTAACCTTTGTTCTCATCAAGAAGTCAAGTCACAAAAATGGAAGATCAAGAGTGCCACAGCATTATATGAAAGATTTAAGATTGATTGAAAATACTATATAAAAAGTGCATTTCATAACATCACCAAAATAAGAAGAGTTTAGGACTCTGGTACTTTTAAATAAACCTATTTTTATTTAAAATATGCTTCAATTCAATCAAGTTTAAAGACATTTTCAATCAATTTTTCAGCAAATTAAACATTATGGCTATAAATCATATATTTTAAATCACATGTAAGTATATTAAGAATAACTTACCAGTGCTTCAACTAACATCAGCTATTTTGTGCATACTGAGATCAATTCCTCACCACACCTGTAGGGGAAAATATACATTAAGAAAACATATCAGAAATCACTAAATAAAACTTAAAATTCACTGATTTTTATGTAAACACCAGGAAGTGCCTAGCAAAAAGCTGCCACCACAATCCCATGTGGTTAGGGGGAAGGGGGGGGGGGGGGGGAGGAGTATGTACCCAATAAAAGAAGACCAAAAAGCATACAGCACTTGTCAGAGGACATGCCCTAATCACAATTTGCACCTCAGCGTACTGCTAGGCAACTTGAGAAGGCAAAGATCTTATGAAAACTCTTCCACAATTTAGAACTACCCTCCATATCCTGGATACATTAATCTTCAGTGACACATCAGAGGTGCGATTTGAAAAGAGGCTATGTATAGCACTTTTGGAAACCAAGTAGATGGGAAGACTAACCAGGCATCAGTGGAATCTGAAATGGATTCGTGTGTGAAATGCCCTGATGGTTTCGGCCTACGTCTTCCACTTCATTCACTTTCTTAAGTTTGCTAATTACCAAAAAAATGATACTGCAGTTAAATATAGTATGTGTATTTACCAAAATTTGCATGCACCCAATTTTCCTTGTAAGGCAGCTACAACAGCATAGCAAAACTCTATACCCATTGTCCAGTTTTCTAAATGTGGTCAGCTTCAGAACTGAGTATCTCAGTAAGAGCCTACTGACAACCCATATCAATAGGTGTTAGAATATCAGTACACTATCAGAGACAAGAAAGTAAATGGCTCCACCTACAACCACCCGTAAAGCCTCCAGAAAGCAAACTAACACCAAAAGCTCTTTGTGATTACACAACTAGAAAATTTTAAATAAGTTACGCTTCTCAGCTGAGCCAATAACTGATACAGATGCTGTCTGAATCCTAGATCTCCCCCATGACAAAGAACTAATTTAATTTAAAAATTAAGAATAAAATTTTCAAAAACATTTAAGAGACTAAGGAGCATACGATTCATTGAAAGTCAACAGGATTTAGGCTCCTAGATCACTTAACTCCTTAATGCTGGCCTTAATCTAATTTATATCAAATGAGTCAAAAATTCTCTTGCTAACAGCAGTTGGCCAACAAAGTTTCTCCCATCACCTTCAAAATCTATTTTCAAGAGAAATGTAACCTTTGATATGAATGTATTCATAATAAATTCTCACAATAGTTTTAATATTTAATGTACAGATTTCTAGATTCTGATATTTTACTTCATACTTTTTCCTTCAAGTTACTCCCTTCATTTCATATTTTCCCCTTCCCACATCAGATTTCCATTTTAAACATGTTTTAAATGAACTAGTTCTAACAACGTAATTATAATTTTGTTCATAAAGCCTGGTTTCTTTCCACACATCTGGGTATCCATCAAACTTGACTGGTAACCCGTATGCAACTGACAGTTTACCTAAGTAGAATATCTAAGGAGTTTATAGGACTAAAATGTGTATTAAAATGTGATCCAACCACTGCTATTAGATCCAACAGTATATAGCATTCAGCAGTATTTGTTTTATTCAGTGTATTTAATTTCTCATTCAAACAACTGAGAGAGGTTCCTCTGCAAAGCAACCTCAAATTCTGTGTTATAACACAAAGATAAGTTTGCTTGTCCAATTGAGTGTTTACATCTATCACTTCCCTCTTCAAAGAAATCAGCAAGCACTAGAGACTTCATAAAAGGCAACTAAACAAAGCTATGGTGAAAGGTTGAACTTCAAAGTCCAATCTTAGAAACTTCTAATAGTGTATCACATTATCTAGGCATCTATTATCTAGGTTCAGAGATCATTTTTGTTCTTGTTTTAAACATCTGGTTATTTTCATGACGACTCTACTGGGCAATAATCATTTGGCTCTACTCAGGTTATAATGGCCCAGTCAAACACAGACATACCACAGTTCAACTACAAAGAAAGCAGATTTGAGAACATTAATGTTATTTTAAAGTCAGTACAATTGTGGAAGAAGCAGTTAACATTTGGTAAGCAGATAGTTGTCAAAAGTGTCTACTGGATGAACTGAAAAAGAATGTTGCCAGCAAAAAGAGAGAAAGTAGCCGTGGGATGGCAATAATCATATTTCTTGCATTTTCACTAGTGATAGTTTTTCACAATTGTCCAACTACATGCCCATTATACTTTCAATTTCCAACTTTAAATGTTATCATACTGACACTCAGATATACCAAAACAGCTATTTATCTTATAATCATAGAAAAACACCAATTAATGAACTCAAATGCACCACTAAAATGCTTAAGTTTTATGCCATGCATTCCACTTAGGAAACTGGTCATTAGTAAATATTAATTTAAGCCAAATTCCATTTGCATCTCCCATTTATAGTTTAACTTGATATCTGAATAAAAATAAGATTTTCAATTAGACTAATGGCTGTAACTCTACAGAACAAGTGTACAAAAAAAAAAAAAAAACACTTCCCCAAATCAAAGTATCTGAAATTTCCAGACAGCCTTATGGATGTCCTTTGCACTAATATCTCATTCTACAAGTTATGAAACTGGCAGCCTTAGAGACATAATGCTCTGCTCCATAGACAATGGCTCCTCTCCCTAAGGGATGGCATGCTATCTAGCTCTAAAGGAGTCTTGTACGTCTAACATGGTCTCTTTACTGTGATGCAGTGCAGTCAAGGTGAGGCTCATTTGTTTTTAGATGTCATGTTTTCTGGTTAAATGCATCAGGGACTACAATGATTCCAAAGCATAAACAAACTGTTTTATGAATTCCATGACACGTTAACATGCTCTCAAGTGTCTGAAAGTCAGATCTTTCCTTGGTTTCCTAGAGGTGTGTACAGAGTTTACTGAGGTCTATACAATGTATTTAAAGAACAGCTGCCAATATAGTAGATCAAAAGATGTAAACTTTGAATTAAATGGACAAGAAGTGAGGATCTAAACAGTCAAAATGATTAGAGAATATATTCTCACAATATATTCAGTACAAAGAATACCATGGTGGTACAGGACGAGTTCAAGGTCATTAAGATGAAAGGATTCTTTTCCAAATGCCCTTATAAAAGTGTTTATTAGCCAAACCGGGTCAACCCAACGGGTCTAACTCAGTACAGAGTTTACTGAGGTCTATACAATGTATTTAAAGAACAGCTGCCAATATAGTAGATCAAAAGATGTAAACTTTGAATTAAATGGACAAGAAGTGAGGATCTAAACAGTCAAAATGATTAGAGAATATATCTCACAATATATTCAGTACAAAGAATACCATGGTGGTACAGGACGAGTTCAAGGTCATTAAGATGAAAGGATTCTTTTCCAAATGCCCTTATAAAAGTGTTTATTAGCCAAACCGGGTCAACCCAACGGGTCTAACTTATATTTGTATTTATGAATAGGTCAACCATGACTGATGATTTTGGATCTTAAAAAGGCTTGACCAAAGGAATAAAAATCATGAATTCCACAGATTAAGTGTAAGAATTAGCACCAGGATTTGGGTACACTGTTCTACTGTAATTACAAGCCTGTCCTTGGCTTTTTCATCGGTAGATTATTTGAGAGGCCTGGACTTCGTATAATTCTGTTCCAGTAGACTGAAGATTCACATCAGAAGTCACATGCATGCCATCAAAGATGCCAGATAAATTTCTTATAAGGATTCCTAATTCTCAAGTTTCATATTATACAATTACATGACTGACTTGTTAAATTTTACACAGCATCCTCATTCAAAATTTGTTTTCCTGCAGTCTGCTTACATTGTAAGCTATATGACCACTTCTCTATATTAATTAGTTTGATGTGTGTGTCATACTGGCAAGACTTCTCAGTGTAGGTAAAATGGAGACTGACTTTCAACTGCTACAAGCAGAGACACTTGAAAAGTTGTATCTGTATCTGAATAGTTAAAGCAATTAGCTGGAACAGGCGCAATTAGCTGGAACAGGCTAAAATTTACATCTAAGCTAGAATGGATATCTGTACACTATCAGGTGGGAGATCTTATGAGAATGGTATGATTTTTGCTAATTTTTAGTTTTATGTAAAACACTTTTGGGGGTACACTTTAACATATATAATTAATTAAGATTCATTTTAAGGATTCTCAGTTAATTTAAATCTCTTCATCAAGATGATCTTAAGATTTCATGACCTGAATTTGTACATTAGTATGGTAACCTGTAAGAAGAAATCTGTTATTAATACAAGCACCACGTAAGATCGACAACTCCGAGTTACATTTGAACCATGCTACCTTTCATCAATCTAAAAAGGTAAGATAAAGAGGTCTCAAATTTAAAGGTAGTTGAAAATTAGTCTACTTAAGTTGTAGAAATAACAAGTTATCTGGCACTATTAGTGCTTTGGCTTCTCATTTTTATAGCAAAAGGGTTTTAGAGGGTAAAACATCCAAAAGCATTTTTTTAAATTAAGTGCATGAAAGCCCAAACAGAAAAAACTTGAAATATGATCATGAAGTAATGAATTCAGGGACAATGTATTCCTGAAGTTTAACTCATTAACTTTATATATACACTTATGTGCTGCTGAATATGGAGAAACATAGAAATACCTGCCTTGGGTTTCTAAATTCTTTACTTTTATTTGCTATGTTACTATGTAATATATTTTAAATGGTACGAACAGATCCATCTCCTTTTACTGAATGGACTGTCCCATAATCTTGAGAAAAGATTGTATTTAGAGGGCACGTTAAGAATATTATGAACTGTATTTAGTATGCACTAAAATTTGAATGCAATTCCTGAGCAAGACACCATTCATTTACTGTGATAAGTACCCTTTAATGACTTAAACAAATACCACAGCATAAATTTACTGCTTATTTGCTGAAAAAGTGAATTTTAAGAGACTAACAGAATCACTAATATTACGTACCTGACATGAACACTACAGAATTTTGAACGTTTCCTTTTATTCCAGGTTTAACAGACCAGCCACTGGAACCAAGAAACAGTACCCAGGTACAACCCTTTTAAAAAAGAAACAAAGAAGTTTGTTTAAAAGATCAAAAGCTATCTAAGAAATTCCACCTACGCTTCTGCCATAGGACTATCTAAATGTATATTTCTTTAAACATAACTTTTTAGTGACTGCATATTAAAGTTCTCATCTAAAGTATAAAACAAGCACATGGAGAGTAACATCATAGTACAAAATTAGAAATAATAAATGTAAATAAATTCTTTGAAGAACCTTAAATGTTCATGCTCTTCAAAAGACAGCTAGGCCCCGAGACACTTCTTGTAATTAGTGTGTACATTGGTTATTCAGTTTTTGATGCCATGTTTAAAATCTACAATATGCCTAGGTGAACTTGTTTTTATTTAAATTTAGAATGCAGAATACAAATGATTTACAAAATTCAGTACATTTTTTCACTTAGGAAAAAGGGTAAATGAAATAGGAAGTTTTCGAAGTAAAGTGATGAGCTTTTTCACCAAATTTCAGTCAAGATTGTTATAGATGAATTCACCTTTTAAGCTATTAGAACAAAATTAATTTGACAGAATGCCTAAACACACTTTACATTAAATTTTAAAACGGGGCATTTTTTGCATCTTATACCTACATTAAGACATACCATTTAAAATCCAAATAATTTTGTAGCGCACCCCATTCAATTTAATAAGACTTGCAAAACAAAGGTCACTTTTACCTTTTCTAGTAAAGCACAGCAGTAGACAATTAAACAAACCCCCAAGAATGAGAAAGTAACTGAAAGTGGTAATGATACTGTGTAAAACTTAGAACAACCCATTCTTACCTAAAAAAAATTGTCTGTACAATCCTCCTGGAAGCCAGTCAGCCATCAAGTAGGTAAACATTTATGGAGTTCTATCTTAAAAAAAAAAAAAAAGAAAAAACACACAAATGTTACTGTTTTGCTCTAAAAAAAGGTTGTAAAAATTACTTGTAAAAATATAAAAAGAACAGCAATTTTTAAGAGAGTACTGAGTTAATATTAAATCAAGACAGTATTCGTCATATACGTTATTATAATCTCTGTGGCAACAAAAATATTGGTGTTTTTACATCTGAAGAGACAGACTGATGATGGGGTGGGATTATGAAACATCACATGCACAGTCCATATTTTTTGCATGAGAAGAGGTAAATTGACTGTCCCTCTCCCATTATTTTTACCACTACCAGACCATTAACCATAAAGATGAAATCAAAACTGTAACATATATTTCATAAAGCAAAAGCAAGTAGTATTTTTATAGTTTCCCTCAATACTCTCCTTTACTCCATAAAATGCAAAAGCCCTTACAAGCTTTACAAAATTTAGCAATACAAAGTTAAATAAAATCCCCACTATCAACAAACTATGATGTTAAAATGGCTGTCGTCATCTTCTGTGAATTTTTAGCCACAAGTTATTTGATCTCTCCAAGTGAGATATCAGCTTTTCCCTTTAGAGTACAGTTTTTAAAACTTGCAGCATCTTTGACCTTTAATCAGTCCCCAAGCATTGCTCTTTAACACTACAAACACCACCAAGTTTGCCTTTCCTCAAAAGGCTTAACTTAACTGGTTGGCAGTTATTCATCCCCAATATTCCCCAGCCTAGTAAAAGCTTCACAGATAATTCTATGAAGAGTCAGTATTTTAAAGTCACACATATTACACACTGAGGACTCCTACGAGTAAATTCAATTCTCAGTACCTGCTAATATAAATGGAATGCAAATCCTTTAAAGTTTAAAAAAAACGGTTTAGCAATTTTGTTTTCAAAACCAATTTAACTATTGAAGCTGAAACAGCATTTGAAGGAAAAACCACTGAAGCTTTTTTTTTAAAAAAAAGTCATTGTGCTAAAAATACAGCAGACTTTCACCTAGAACTTTCTTTTCAGCAAACTGTCATACCCTAATACTGCAGAGATGTAACTGTAGTTATAAAACCATTACAATTCAAACCTAAAATGAAGATACACAAATTTGTGTGCAAGATTAACAATCGTGTTTTTAAACATAAACATTTCTAAAAATATCCAAGTTTCATTTTCATAATACCCAATTCACATTTACAAGGAATATCATGAAACTGTAGATTTACCTTTCAACTGTTGTATTTGAGAAAGAGCACAAAGACTTTAAAATATTCTTCTATGACTCAACACTAGATAAATTACAATAAATATGGCTACATACCATCTCCAATTAATACAAGAGTAGCTACTTTATTTACCTTGTAATATTCTACAGTAACTTTTTATAGATTTGGTATTTGAACATTATCTTAAAACATGTGAGTAATCATTAAATATGTGAGCAAATATGAAGCAAACACTAAATATTCCATTTAAACTTTTCCTTTTAAATGAGTGTGGTAACTAGTATTGAACACAAGCTCTAAATTATAAAAACAGCTACACTTGAACAATGATCAAAATGCTATGCAAATAACCGCAGCCTGAGTAGCAGAAAAATGCACAAATTAAATACCAAATACAAAATGACACTTTAGCAAAGGTGTTTTAGTAACTACATATTTCAGTGTCATTTGCAATTAGTTACTTTCACATATTATTCATTTTAAGAAACCAATTTTCCTTCTGCAGAGCAGTCTAATTCACGACTGTAATTTTTTTTAAACTTTAAACTGTAGAGTTGGCATAAACAAGGCTGTTTTAGAAGATTTCTAAGTTTATATAATGCCAGTTTAACCACAACACTACACTGCGCTTAAATCTCAGACTTTTGTTTAAAGCTCTGTCTCCAAACTATTTTTTAGATAAATTAAAAATTTAATTGATCGTTTCAATAAAGTACTGAAGCTCTCTCTTCTGCAGCCTGCTTTCGCTCACGGGTGCAGAAAGAGTTAAAAGCCAACACCCCACAAAAAAAACCAAGTTTTATTTTTAAGAAACAGACATGGCGTCTTTGTTCTTACAAACTAGGGAGAGTAGATCCCCTTTTCAGCAGCAAGGGGCAATAAATGTTCTTTAAAGAACTATTTTTGGACCTTAGGACTTGGGGCTAAACATATAGTAAAGTCTACAGCCCCACTCCTCGTTAGTGTTGCACTGGAGTTAGTAACTGGTCTGCAAATGCCCCCTTGCCATGGTGCACCGGAGACGGACTGGGGTGCGCCCCCTCTCCAGTAGTCCTGCACTAGGGCCCAGGGACTGGTTTGCAGCCCCCCCCCCCGCCCTTAGTACTCCCTGTGGGGACTAGGAGCCAGGGCCCCCTTAATGCTGCACGGGAGGGGAGCTCTGCATGCCGAGTCTTTAGGGAGCTCGCAGAGCCATGGGCTCCCTCCGGCTCTGCAGCACCCCGCGGCCCCCCAGCGCGAGAGACGCCCCCCTCACCGAAAAGGGGTTGCAGCGTTGGAGGGTGCTCGCTCCAGGCTCTCCTAGCCCAGGGCGGAGGGGAAGGGGGGGGGCAGGAATCTCCCCTCCCCCTCCCGGCTCCAAGGACATTTTGTTTTTCCTCTCAAGGACAAAGAACAATGCGGCGCAGAGACGGAACCACTCACCAGCAATGCGGAGCCCGGCGGCGGCCCGGAGCGTCGGGCGCCGTTTCCCCGCCTCACCCTGCCTGCGGCGGCGTAGGGCTCGCCGCCCGCCCGCCGAGCTCGAGGCGCCGACAGAGATTCGCAGCTCGGCGCCATCGCCCTCCGCCCGCCCGCAGCCCCGTACGGAGCGCTCGGCTCGCCGCTCTCCGTCTCCCCGGAACCCCTGAGTGCCGGGCCCGAAGTGGCCCGCGAGGCCGGTGCCCAGGTGCCTCCCCGACTCCGGCGACCCGAGCGGCGGCCGAACCACCTGGGAGCCTGGTTGCGGCTGCCTCCCCGGCCATCTTGTGCGGTGTGTGTGAGAGAGAGTCTGTCTCTCCTGTCTTCTCTCAACTCCTTCCTCCCCTCCCCCCGCACAACATGGCCGCCCGAGTCAGGACTCACTGCGGCGGGGAAGGGGCTGGGCCTGCGCTTCTACCCCCTGCCTACCGCTCATTCCCCCCCTTCCTGCCTTCTGCGCGTGCGCCAACCACTGCTCTCCGCCGGCCCCGATGCTCCCGCCCCTCCGGGCCCGGCGCGCGCCGCTACCATTGGCTGCGCTCCTCCCTCCTTCCTCCTCCCATCCTGGGCCCGCGCGCAACTCAGCCGCCGCTTGCTTATTGGCCGCCGCTTCTCACTGGTCTTTCCACCCTACCCGCCCCACCGCAACCTCAACGGTCGCAGCGCAGTGTGGTGAGCGCGAGCCGCGTCTGCCGCTCCCTATTGGCTCCGCTCCTTCTCTCGCTCCTCCTCCCGTCACCCACGGCCTCGCGCGGGTCCTGTGCCCCTCGCCGAAGCCCGACCCAGGCTCTGCTTGGGGGAAGGGTGGGACGCATGTGAGCAATTGCGGTGCTGCTACATCCTGGGAAATTTCCCAGAATCTGGGGAACTTCGGAGTCAAATGGGTCAGCTTGGGAAATGGGGAATTTTCGTTCACAACCTAAACAATGCCGGGAAAGGTTTCAGAGGAGCAGCCCTGTTAGTCTGTATTCGCAAAAAGAAAAGGAGGACTTGTGGCACCTTGAAAAATTTCACAAAAAGTAAAAGACTCCCCAAGCCTCAAAAATCCTGGGACGCTTTCTTAAAAAGTAGTAAGTAAAATATTTGTGCTTCTTTTAAATTTCCCTCAAAATGTGTTCAATTCGATTGGCGAATATTTGTCACGTGATTTTCATAAGCGGGCTATGCTGCTCTCCTATTGGTGCTTCAGCGTACTGTATCATGACGGCACAAGTGAAGTGACAAGCCTGCACACATGCACTCACAACAAACCAACCTCAGCAACAGCTGGCTGGCGGGTAATGAGGGGATGGTTATCAAATGTATCTTCTAGGCAAGGTTCCTTCCAATAATTAAATATATTGCAATACTTACTGATTATGATTAGTTTCTTGATCTGTCATTAAATCTCTAAAATTTTGTATTTCGTGCTTGCAGTTGCACAGAGAATGTGGACCAGAGCGTTGGGCTGTTCCTAAATTTGTAACAGCACCTTCCTCCAGGCAAATATTAAATATCTTTGCCTACTGTGTTAGGTAATAATATATAATATGTTCCTTTCTTTGATTTAAATATAAATTGAAATATACATTATACTAATTATGGCATTCCATTATTTCAGATATCTCTTTCCATTTTTTATCTATGTAAAAAATGAATAAAGAGACCTGTAAGGCTGGTGAGAAGATGAAGAGGACTGCAGGAGTAGACAAAGATCCGTCCACATCAAAATGAAAACAACGGGATAGCACCGCCAACAGAGTATTGAAGACTCGGGGTGAACTTCCACCAAAAGAGAAGCCATCTACTTTCAAAAAAGCCTTTCAAGACTCGTGGCTTCAAGAAGGTAAATACAAAGACTGCTGCAGAAAGCAGAAAACAATAGTTTTTTAGCTTATTACAAATGTTGTGATGTAAAAATCCAGGCAGGTACTAGTGAGTTAGATAAGAACGCTAATGGTAAAAAACATAAAAGGTTCAGACAGTATCTAATAAGAAGAAAATTGATGATATGTTTAATAAACAAGATTGTGAAATTAAAAAAGCACAAAAATTTGAAAAGCAAGTTAAAAATGCAGAGATTAGAATGGCCTGTTACTTTGCTGCACACAATGTCAGTATTCAATCTGAAGAACGCTTCACTGAAGTAGTTATTTCCCTGATTCCAAAATTGCTGAGGCTGTAACAATAAAGAAAGATAAATGAACAGCTATAATTAGCAACGTTTTGGCACAAACTGAGACTGAGGAACTTGTAGAAAAATTGAAAGTTAATGAATTTAGTGTATTTGTGGATGAATCTCCTTCAGGGAATAAATATGACAATCATAACACTCAATTCTAGTGTAGTTATAAGGTCAGCTTTGAAAGCAAAGCAAGAGAAATGTTCTAATTTTGTAATTACTATTAAGCACTTGTATTTACATTGTAAAAATATGTACAGTAAAAATGACAGTGATAAAACTAGTAAAAATATTAATGATGGTAATGTTCCTACTGACGACTCAGACTATGAGTCAGCAAATGGATAAAACTCAGAGATTATAATAATAAGGAAAATTATATAAAAGAGTGTTATTTGTTCTTTCTGTTTGCTTTTTTATAATCATATGTTTACTTTCAAAGTAACTTTAATGTACAGTACACTGCAGGGCACATGCTGTACTTATTAATACTTTCGTTTTTAAAATAGTGAAATTTGTGTAAAATACATTGTTTTTTATTATTTCAATCCTACTCCTCATGTGTTAAATATTTTATTTACTGTATAAGTAACATAAGTTTAAAATTGAAAAACATGTCTATATGTGTAAAAATTATAATAAATGTGAAATATCTCGAACGAATAAGAATAAGTTGGATATAATATATAATATATATTATATAGTTATTTAAAACACACATATTACGTTCCTTTGAGATTTTGAAATAAAAAACTTTATCTGGGAATTTTTCACCAGTTTTGGGAAATTTTTAGTGCTAAGTTGGGAAAAGTTGGCATTATGATATAGAAGTTGTGACTGGTCGGCCTGTGGAGTGCTCTGGACACAGGGTTCAATGTTACCAGCTAAAAAACACCTCCGGACCTGCTCCTACCTCGGTCATCGCCCCCAATCCTGGTCCGTGCCACAAAACCACCTCAATCCCTGACCCAGTCCAGACAGTGCCACCAAAACCACCTCCCAGCACAACCCAGCCTTTTCCCCCAACCCTGGCCAGTGCCACCGAAACCACCTCAAGCCCCAACCTGGGCATCCCCCCCTTACCCTGGCCAGTCCCACCAAAATCACCTCACACCCCAGGCATTGCCCCCTACCTTGGCCAGTGCCATTGGAACCACCTCAGGCATCACCCTCTACCCCAGCCAGTGTCACCAAAACCAGCTCGTGCCCCACCCCAGGCATCACTCCATACCCTGGCCAGTGCCATCAGATCTACCTCATGCCCCAGCCTAGGCATCGCCTCCTACTCCAGCCAGTGCCACTGAAACCATCTCATAGCCCAGCCCAAGCATTGCCCGCAACCACAGCCACTACTACTGAAATCATCTCACGCCCCAGCCTGGGTATCACTCCCTACCCTGGCCAGTGACACCAAAACAACCTTGTGCTCCCTACCCTGGCCAGTGCCACTGAAACTGCCTTGTGCCCCACCCCAGGCACCACCCTCTACAGCCCCCCAGTGCCACTGGAATCACCTCACATGCCAGGCATCGTCCCCTACCTGACCCGTGTCACCAAAACTACCTCACGTGCCAGCCCAGTCCAGGCATTGCCCCTTACCCTAGCCAGTGCCACTGAAACCACCTCACACCCCGGCCCAGACATTGCCCTGTACCCCAGCCAGTGCCACTGAAAAACGACCTTGTGCCAGACAGCACCCCTTACCCCAACCAGTGCCACTGAATCCATATCGCAGCCTGAGCCAGGCTTCATCTACCCTGGCCAGTGTCACCAAAACCACCTCATGTGACAGCCCAGGCATTGCCTCCTACCCTGGCCAGTGCCACTAAAACCGCATCCTGCCCTGCCTCAGGCATCACCTCCTACCCCAACCAGTACCACCGGAACCACCTCATGCCCCAGGCATTGCCCCCTACCCTGACCAGTGCCACCCAAACCATCTCACTCATGCACCAGCCCAGCCTTGGGATTGCCGCCTCCCCAGCCAGTGCCACCAAAGCCACCTTGTTTCCCAGCTCTGCTTGGGCATCACCCCTTACCCTGGCCAGTGCCATGGAAACCACCTCACACTCCAACCCAGCCTGGCCATTACCCCCTACCCTCACCAGTGCCACCAAAACCATCTTGTGCCCTTGCCTGCCCTGGGTATCACTCCCGCTCTCCCAGAATTTGGTCCATGGATATTCTAACTATTTTGCATGTGAGTAGCTTTGTCCCTTATCTTGTACGGGTGCCCTCAGTGTTGTGAACTTTATTCTTTCATTTCTTATTTATTCCTAAATCACCTCCAAAGACTTTACAAGTGAAAGAAAATTAACAATAAAAAAATTAAAAGAGCTTCTTTGCTCCTCACCTCAAAAAATGTCTACACTAATTTATATTTCCATCCTTATTGCAAACTATTACCATTTCCCTAATGTAAGCACAGTATTGACAGTTGCAAGTGTTCAAAAATTATAAATCCAGCCCCTCAGTATCATGACATTGTTTTAAAAATCATGAAATTAAAAAGCACCCAGGATTTTTTTTATTTCCCCTCTTATTTTTGACCCTTTGGGGGTACACATGCATTATATTTTCAAGTTACTGTGAGAGCTGGAAACTTACTTTTTTAATGAAAGCTGAGATTGTCATGTATGCATGTGACTCCAGGAGCTGAGGTTTTAAGAAAACCATAAAATGTCACAAGAATTTGGATAAAATCATGAATTGACAACATGGAAAACGGTAAGGGCCAGATCCTCAACCTGTGTAAATGGTTAGTGAAATGTCCCATTTCACATATACTCAGCACCTTCATTTTGAAGTACAATTGGACAAGATGGCTGTCTATTGTTTACTCCCAATTCTGATATCAGCTCTTTATGTCTAAAAAGTGGTAGGTGGGACTCTCCCTTTCATCTGGCTGGAGATGGGCAGACCTTACATTGAAGCAGCTGGTTAGGAAATCGGTGTCGTCGTCCCCCCCCCCGAACATGCCTGGCTCATTCTATGGCCAAGTGTTATGCAAATCAGACTAGAAGATCACAATGATCCCTTCTGGCCTCACAATCCTGCTGCGTCCAGATCACTTTCCTTTTAAATTCCTCTTCTGTGGCCTTGTGTTTTTTTAAATCTCCCATCCATCACCATGTTCCTGTGCTTCTGTCTTCCTGGAAGGCAAAGCAGCAATAATCAAGTGGGTAATCCCCCAGCCAGGCTTTAGTCCTAACAATAGAAGCCTAAATCCTGGCCTTCCATTGAGTTCGGTTTTCCCTCTACCCCTCACATACACACCTGTCTGTTTAATTAGCCATTCCTCTATCTGCCCAATTCGACCCATACCTGTATTCAGCTATTCCTCTGCGCACCCACTATACCTGGGTTTAGCTACCTCTTCTTCAACGTATGCATCCCCAAATCACACAGCACTCAGTTACATCTATGTTCAACTACCCTGTCCACTGATATCCCCCCTTAAGTGGGTTGCTGTACTGCTATCTCCCGCACTGTGTCAGTCACGATATTCCCCTTTACCAGGCATGAAATACCAGAAAATATATAAGCATGCTATAATGAGCATGTACGTACTTTAGCTGCCCAGTTTGTTTGACATACAGGATTTTTTCTTTCTTTGTGCTTTTTCAGCCATTTAAAATTGTTTCAAGTTCTGTCACGTTCACAAAGTGAGATGGCTCATCCTCCATTTTGTGTAAGGAGGATGTAACAAGAACACCACCGATGCTAAAGAAGATTATGGAAGGTTCTGGGGGTGGGGGGCGGGGGAACTGTAGGGCCTTGAGATTTCATTGCTTTCAATGGTACCCCAGCAGTTCTATGACAGTTGGAATTTGGGCAGTTGGAGGCCAACTATGACTTCTTAAGTATCAGGCTCCTTAAACCTAGGAGCAGGAGGAATCTGGTTGGCTGGGAGGGTGTCAGATCACTCTTCACTAACAGGTCCTTGAGGATGGAAATATTCTGATCTGAGAGGAGTATTTCCTTCTGAACAGATTGGATGGGCAGCGCCTCAGAGGTGACAGAGGAAAGCAAGATGGGGTTCTTTCTTGAAAGAGGGAAAGGACGGGGTGCAACGGCTTGCTTTATAGTTTTCAGAATAGCAGGCGTGTTAGTCTGTATTCGCAAAAAGAAAAGGAGTACTTGTGGCACCTTAGAGACTAACCAATTTATTTGAGCATAAGATGAAGTGAGCTGTAGCTCACGAAAGCTTATGCTCAAATAAATTGGTTAGTCTTTAAGGTGCCACAAGTCCTCCTTTTCTTTTTGCTTTATAGCGTGAAAGAAGGTCAGATGTGCTCCCTGGTTGGGTAGAAGAGTGGATATTACTGTTTCTTGGTGGGAAAATATAGCAAAAGGATTGTTCTTTACAGATAGAAGAGTAGAAAGTCAGCTTTCTGGTGAACATGGACGGCAGAAAGTCTGCTCTGTGGTTTTGTAAACCAGGGCCCCAAACCTGCAAATTTTAGTGCCACTGAACTCAATGGAACTTCTCGTGTGCATGTAGTTATTCATATCTGAAAGTGTTTGCAGGGTTGGAACCTAGATGTTTACTTCCTGGTAGAACATCAATAGGAAAGGAAAAGAAGAGAAAAGACAACAGGCTAAAACATATCCAGGCTAAAACAAGAATAAAACAAAAATAGGACACACAAGAGTTTTTATTTACATATTTATTTGTAGCCAGGTTTGAGGGATGCAACATCCCAGTAAGACTAATATCAGGAATTCTAGGGTTCATCTTCTAGTCTCTCTCATTTCCATTATTTATTTTGGGGCATTTTGGTACTTCCTAGAAAATTGTTTATTATACATTTATTTAAATTGTGATGGCATACAGTAAATTTGAGCAACTGAAGTGAGTGCAAACATTTTAAAAATTCACAAAAGCTTACATTTCCACATTGCAACCATAAAAAAAAGCCACTTACCACATTGCTGCTACATGTGACCAAAAACTGAACTACGGAGAGCATGAACAGGAAGTGATACACTCTATAACTTTTAACTTACAGTGGATGGCAAGAATGGGACCTAAATTCCACTGAAACTTCCTTAAAGTATGTGACACTTCTCTTTCTGAGTTAATTTTTAAAATCAATTATTGAAAAAATACAGTTGGTGTTTTATACGTTGTTTTAGATTTAAACTGAAAAGCAGAAACCCTAAAATTTAGTGAGGAAAGAACAACTATTTATGTATTTAATTATTAGTTTCTTCTCTGTGCCAGCCCTGGTGCAGGTTACAGCATCTTGGGGGCTGCTCTAACTTGCATTAGCTGCATACAATCTCTGTTTCATGTATTGCATGCTGGGTAATAACATAAGAGAACTCCATGTTTCAAAAACTACACTGGGTCTTTATTAAGAGAACTATTTACAGACCACCTGCAAGTGTAGTCAGCATTCAAGTCATGCAAACATACTGACTTCCTGGTACCCTTTCCAAATTCTTCCCTCCTGCAACTGGTGCTCTTTCCTCCAAGCTCCATGCAGATTGTTACCTCTTTCCTTTTAATTTTTTGTTATTGTGTCTTTTGTGCCAGTGTTTGCTGACTTGCTGGGGACAGAGGTTACTAACACATAGCCCACCCTAGGGACATGGCCTTTACTGCCAGGCCATCATGCCGCAGAATTTCAGTGGCATTATAGAGACAGTCCCCTATGTCAATGTGGGCAACCACAAACCATGACACATATTGTTGAGGACTGCAAAATGACTCAACTTACTGGAGGTCTTTGTGCCTTGAACATCGTTGATAAGAACGTTGTGGCTTGTCTTGACCGAATTGCATACACCAAATAAATAAGGGCTCATAGTCCTTCAAGTATGCTGGTCTTTGAACCAGTCTCCAATTTCTTGTTTGTGTTATCTCTGGGTGGGAGGATGGGGAGGAGAGTTACTTCCAGCCTGTGGCTGCCTTCATTCTGCTGGTCCTCTGTATTGCTCATAATCCTTGTTTCTTCCGATTCCTACATTAGGCCAGCTGATACTTGAAGCTCTTTCTAAGTCCTCCTGGTCCTGGCCTTGCGCCATGTGTCTGAGAATACTGACTGTCGGTCACTACTACACAAATTTCTTCAGTTTTGTCTCCACCACTGTCCTGGGTCTGTAGCTACCTCATGTGATCTGTATCCCACTGATGCTTGGACAATTGCCTTTTACCACTGCTTTGTGTGGCTATGTGCTGGTTGGACTCTGGCCTGCTCACTTGGCTCATTTGTTGTAGCGAGCCACCTGCTTAGCTTGGCATTTTCTTAATAGCTTCTGTGTAATGTTCATCAGCTCTCCACTGGGTTACAACAGTCTATCCCATAATGGGAAGCAGAGTTTTGGTTCTCTGGCGCATCACTCCCAATGCTGGACTACTATCTAGTGCCTGGGACGATATGTTGTGATGGTCCAACATCACGGTAGGGATCTCTTCCTGTCTATTTTGCCTTTGTCATAAGTCTCTTGTCTGTCTTTACTGTTGACTCTACTTTCCTGTTGGACCCCTTCACATCCTTTGGTCTGGGCATTTCCTTAACAATGCTCAGATTTTCAGGTTCCAGTCAGAGTCTCTCAGAAGTCACCAGATGTCCAGTGTAGGGGATATGTAAATGAGTGGCCTCATCCTGGACACACTCCCCATGTGGCCTTGGGGCAGTCCTGCAAGTGGCCCCTCACCTTGGTTTCCTTTTTGGGTCCCCAGTAATTCCATATGAGTTTATCCTCCAGTCCATCATAGATTATTAACAATATAGTGCAAATATAGTGCAAAAGTCCATAACCAAAAGCCCCAAAACATAGTCCCTATCACCCCCAGTGTGTGTGGTCTTTAAAACCCATTCTTGTATGTGGCATTCACTACTTCATTGCCAGTGTTTGACCCTAATACAGATCTTTTTAACACATTGGCTGCTGTTCATCCAGTAGGTTGACTCAAAAGAACAACTGAATTTGCCTCCCTGGGTGGTATATCTACGTGACCAAATTGAAGTGCCCACATGCGCCTCTTGCTCTGTGGAGGGCTATCAGTATGTATGCAGGTGTCATGTGTTTGAGGGGATCCCTCCTATATGTGTGCCCAGGAGGAGAAGTACAACTGCAGAATAGGTCAAAAGGACCAGCTTCTTCTATCTCATCGATTCCAGTGCAGTTATCAAAGTGGAAAATTCCGTGAAAAGAGTAACCTATAATATGAATGGACAATATTGTGCAGCAACTAATTAAACAAGTTATAACTGCTGGGGAAACTAGATGTGCAGTCACCACTCCAAACTTCATTTTAAACTTGTATTAAAACATTATGATTTGGCAGACAGTTATCACTCCAGTTTCCATTTTTGGAACATTGCCGTAATGAACAGTCATTCAGACTATGGCTGTGTACCCGATAAGTTACATAAAGATGGAGTATGGAGGATCCAATAAAGTTTCCTATTTTTCAGGTTCATCAAGCCCCTGAAAGAGTATAAATTAAATCAGGAGCTACTCTTTGATGTGTTCCACCAAATTTCCCTTCCATCTTTGTTTCTAATGGCCTCCACAATGTAACATTGTAAGTACGCAAAATGGAAGGTTGTAAATATAACAATGCAGAAAACCACTTTATTCTACTTATTTTATCCTTATACTTATGTATCCGCCAGTTGTCTGTATTAACTAAAGCTCATATGTGTGTGTTCCACCAATTTTATCTTTTTAATTAACTCTAAATAGCTGCCTGAAAAAGAACGTATCTGTGACAAATGCATAATTGTACCCCAAAACATCATCAATTATGTTAATTGATCAGGCTATACCAGCTTTGTTTTCACCACACCTGGACTCTGTCAGTCCTCATCTGTCCCCACGGCCTCTGAGGCCAGGCTGATGGCACAGGCATTCACACCTAGCAGTACTTGCCAAAAGGTGTGGCAAAGATTTTCCAGTGGCTGGATGGCTCATGTAGCTCAATATGCCAGAACCCATACTTGACATCACAAACACTGAACACTTTTGCTGTGGATAAATTAGATAGTATGTCTCCAGTCATTAGTGACTTCTTTTCAATGCTCTGATAAGTGGTTTTGGGTCAATGCAGCTTCTCAGTTTAACTGAAGGTTTTCTCACCACTGCTAGGCTGCTGATCCACTCTGTGCTAGTATCAGCAATTCTAATGCCTCTTCTTTACAGGCTTGCCAGTTCCCTCTTCAGTGGCTCTATACGGTCTATTGGAACCAACTATTCTGGTAGTCTCATGGGCTGCACATGGATGTCTATTTCTAACTTCATCTTGCTGTCTAGATGTCTATCTCCCTGAAATATGTCCTTATATTCTCTTAGAATGTTGGACATGGCCCATGGTGACCATTCTCCTTCCTCTCTCACATTGGGGTATTCTGGTGTACTGTGATCAGATCCCTGGCTTGCATTCCTCTGCTGCCCTACAGTGGGTGGCACTCCTGTGTGTCTACTACTATAAAATCCAAACGATGATCTCTCTTGTTTTTGCCCACTGGCCTTAGAATGGTTTTATTATACATCACGAGCATTTGGTCACATTTCTCCAGCCTAATATTTCTGCTTATCAGTGTTGCTGGGATTACGCTGTAGTTGGCTCCACAATCCAGCTGGAATCAAACTGATCGTTGTTCTGATGGCATAGTTGCAAATACGACAGTTGAATGGCTGGCAGCCTTCTTTTGCAGTGCCTGTACATTGAGAGGCTTTGGATCTGCTAGAGCAGGGATTGGCAACCTTTGGCCCACGGCCCGCCAGGGAAAGCTGCTGGCAGGCCAGGCCAGTTTGTTTACCTGCCGCATCCACAGGTTCGGCCGATCGCAGCTCCTACTGGCCGTGGTTCGCTGCTCCAGGCCAATGGGGGCTTCGGGAAGCGGCATGGGCCAAGGGATGTGCTGGCCGCCCTTCCTGCAGCCCCCATTGGCCTGGGACGGCGAACCGCGGCTAGTAGGAGCTGCAATCAGCCAATCCTTCACACGCTGCAGGTAAACAAACCGGCCCGGCCCGCTGGCAACTTTTCCTGGTGTACCACATGCCAGAGGTTGCCGATCCCTGTGCTAGAGTCACACTGCAGATATTCTCCTTTTCATTGGATGTCTCTACATCCTCAGTCACTTCATGTACTGCTGCTTTTTTCTTTCTAAGGTAGCTGCGGCATTGGGATGCAAAGTGGTTCTGTTTCCAACACCCCTTGCATTGTGGCACATAGGCTTTCTTTCTGTCTCTGATGTTGCTTTCCACAGCAAATACATTGAACCATGATGCCTGCATTCTCAATCACTTTGCCTCTTTCCTGTATCCTGGGTTCCTTTATCTTGAGACTGTGTACTTCTTCCGTACTAGTGGCTGATGTTATTTTGATCCTTTCCCTGGCAGTTCAACTGCCTTTGCTGTTTGGAGGCCATTTCTCTAAGGGTTAGCTCTGTATCTCTCAAGAATCTCTCCCACAAGTTGGAATTACATGTCCACAAAAAAATCCTGTCTTTATTTAGGGAATCTTTAATGTCTCTAGAGTTACATGTGGATGTCAGAGTTCTCAGCTCTGTAGCCTAAATATCTATTCCTCTTCTGCTTCTTGGTTTTGGGTAAAAAAAACAGTATCCCACTACAGTTTTATTCTGTCGGGGACCACAGTACTCAAATAGTTTTATCAGCTGTTCTGGTGTTTCAGGCATTACTCTTGGCAACAGCATCTTACTCACTTCTCATTTTTCTCCCCCCCCTCCTCTATCAGAAAAGCTTTACCTTCATTTTTTATCTTTATTCCCCATGCAGAAAATGTTTAAACATTACTTAGTTCTTAGCAAGATAAAGGCTATGTTACATCCTTTATGCTGTATATTTATTTAGTTTTAGTTTTATTTTGTATTGCATTTGACTGTTTTTTCAGGTAGTGTATAAATATGCTACACCCTAACCAAATTAAAGTGATGAAGCTTGAACAAATGCACAAAAAAGTGAGTTGATGGGCCTGATTTACTACTCTATCACACCAATGTTACTCCATTGACTTTAGTGGAATTAATTCCAATTTACACCAGTGTAAATGAGGGAATAATCAGGCCCATGGTGCAAACTTCTCCATTCATTTTGAAACTTCTGTAAGAGATAAACCTACTTTGTCTGGAAGTTTGATTTTGTGGCCCAAATATTGCTCACTGTACTCACATGAGCAGTCCCACTGGAAACAGTGGCATGTGTAAGAGAATCAGGATTTGTCTCAATAGCTTTAATTTCTCTTATATGATGTGTAATTTTTGTCAGTGGACCAAAACCAAAACTCAAGACCTGCATGATCTCTAACTTGGGAGTTCAAGATTCACATCAGTTCTGAACTTTCACAGAGTTTGGGAAGATGGGATTCGGAATTTGTTTTAGCCACTATACAGTTTGTAAGCTCTTCTGGGCAGAGACCATGTCTTCTGTGTGTGACCAGAGGTGAAAGTAAGCTGGTATGCCCCGGTACGGCGTACTGGCAAGAGCCAGTGCGCCGTACCGGGGTGAATTGTCTTCCCCAGGTGCAATTTAAAGGGCCTACAGCTCCCAGCAGCGGCTGGAGCCCCCGGCCCTTTAAATTGCTGCCAGAGACCTGGAGAAGTGGCAGTGGGGTTCTGGGAACGATTTAAAGGGCCCAGGGTTCTGGCTGCCGCTACTGCCCAGGGCCCTTTAAACCGCTGCCAGAGCCCTCGGCTGCCACTGTTACCCCGGCGGGGGGAGGAGATGGGGAAGGAGGCACTTACTGGTACAGGGTGGGCCAGGGCTGGCTCTGACCCCCAGCCCCGCCCCTTCCGTCTGAGGCCCTGCTCCTTCCGGGGGCCAGAGCCAGCCCCAGCCCACCCCCATACCGGTAAGTCCCTAGACTTACTTTCACCCCTGTGTGTGACAGTCTAGTTCAACAGGGCTCTGATCCTGACTGAAGCCTCTAAGCACTGCCACAATATACATAAATAATAATAATAACAGTAAAGTTCAAAGTAACACTCAGATCTGTGTTGGGATTCAGATCCAGGCCTTTGATTCAGCCCATATATAAGTAAGGCAAATACAAAAACACACAAACTCACTAAGAATGTATATTTTTGTATAATATTTGTAAAATAAAGGAAATAACTTTTTTATTTTTATGTTTTAACACTGAAAACCAAGACCAGGCTAATATGGTGAATTTACTAATATTTTTATTGTGCTCCTATTTGGAATTATAAACCTTTATAGCGACAACAAAAGCTTGGATCAAGAATAATCAGAAACACATTCTCATCAGGCAAATGCAGTTGGTGAACATGTGGTGGTGGTGGGGAGAACCTTTTCCAGTCTGCTAAACCAAACTTCAGTGGTTTTGCAGTTTATACAAAATGAAACTATTTAGCCTATGCAGCTCTGACTTTTCATATTCCCTTTTTCAAGAAAAAAAGCATTGGCAAATGAAAGTAATACGGTGTACCTGAAGTGAAAAAGGGGCCAAGAAATTTTAAAGGACTTAATTCTCTTTACCAAGTCCGGTGAAGGGAATCTGAGTGCTTAACTTGACAGTCACTGAATATCAAAAGCTGATATTATGCTGGCACCTGTGATCTAATGGATTGAGCTCAGGCCTGAGAGCCAAGACCTTCTGAGTTGTATCTTTGGCCCACTAACTTCTTTGCTTTAGTTTCACATCTGTAAAATAAGGGTAATAATACTTGTTTGCCTGCTGTTGTGAAGATTAGTTATGGGGCTGCTCCTTATGTGGAAGCCCCACTGATTTCCATAGAGATTATGTGATTTTAAAAAGCCCAATGCTTTTAAAACCCTTGAAAATGTGAAAAAAGAAAAGGAGTACTTGTGGCACCTTAGAGACTAGTCTCTAAGGTGCCACAAGTACTCCTTTTCTTTTTGCGAATACAGACTAATACGGCTGTTACTCTGAAACTTGAAAATGTGAAGTTCTCTGTTATTGCTAAAGGTTACCACATTCATATTAGCTACCTCTTTGCCATCCTAAAATACCATAAACAACAATAATACTGTCCTATATTCTGATCCTGCATTTGTTCAACACCTAAATCTGCTCCTGATTTCAGAGTGCAAGAAATTCAGGATAGGAACCCTAGCCCTTACTGAACTCTTATGATTCTGAAGTAATCTTAAATTTAAAACAAAGTTTGTGTTCTACGTTGAAATTACCTTTTATAATAAACCCCTGGTGCTTTGAACAACAAATCCATATCATTACCCAAAAACCTTTTGCCTCTATTACATGTAGGCAATGTTCTGCTGTCATTAGCAGATTGTGCATAAGTGCATATTAAACTTAAAATACTTTGTTTATAAAGTAAATGCAATTTTTGTGTTTTCTTCAAGACTAAACAGATATAAAAGGACAGGGATGGTAGGACAAATTTTGGTTCATCTTTCTTGGCAGTATCTAGTGATCTAGACATGATACCAATAGTGATATCTAGGTTCTACATGTCTCTTTACATGTGAAGAAATTGCTGCGAGTTTTGTTGCATAACTCTGAAATCAATTTTTAAATGATATACAATAAGTTGGTGGGCAGTTTCCCAGAAACCCTATTAATATCTCTGAGCTACAGCTTGAAAAGGCAAAGACTGTAACTTGCATTAAATGCTTTAGTTTTTATACAGTGTTGAAGTTTGTTGCCTTTAGGAGTTTACAGGATTGAAAATGTGGGAAAGCTGGACATATTGCTAAGGCTTTATGCATGTTCAGAAAGGAAGCATCTGCAAACAGAATCTTCTACCAACCCCCCACCTCTATCTGTAAATACCTTTTGTAGAGTCATAGGAGTGTTCTGCTAAACTGGGAGAGGCTCGTTATTTTATCAAGAGTCCAAAGAGTACTTGGCAACGATAAGGGAACCATGCCCAATGTAGAGTTTCACATAAATATATTGTTCAGCCTGTCTGCCAAAATATCACACTCTTGGCAGTGTGGGGGCGAAGGACAGGAAAGGAGAGAACTCATAATTCTTTACAGAAACCTGAAGAAACTTACGTTTGTGAATATTTTGGAATTAATACCTTTATAGATTAGATGATAATTGACAACCATTAATTTTTCTAGTGAACTGAGCATCTTTTTCTAAATTCTTAGGTCTACATTTTCCTAATTAACATTAATGGAATTCCTGCAGATTTACACTAGGGTATGGGAAATGAGACTAGAACTTGGCTTGTTGGACCAAATTCATCCCTGGTGTAACTCACTGAAGCCAAGCTGAGATGAAGTCAGAAGAGTTACACTAGAGATGAATTTGGCCTTGAGGGCCAAAATCTGCCCTCACTTGCTCAGATGGAAATACAGAATCACTCTAGGTTCAGATTAGGAAAATTGGGGCACTAGTCACATCCCAAAGGGAACCCTTTGACTCTCCTAGGGGTGGCAGGATCAGAGATCACCCATACAACCATCTTCTGGCCTAGTGGCAGCCCAGCAGCATCTCCTCTCTTTGGGCAGGCTGGGCATCCTCTCTACCTGGATTACTGCTCCATGTGTTCACATAGCTGGGGTCTTTCCTAGAGAAGGGAGATCTCAGCCACCACCCAGATGAGCAGAGGACTCTATATGTTGGAATTCTTCACAGCACTCTTGTAGAGTCATGTTAGGGTGGTGGCAGTAAGCATCCCCCACACAAAGAATCTTCTGCTGTGGTGTTGTTGTCAGGGGTCCCCTAGAACAGTGGGTTTCAGAGTTATGATCCATTAAATTAAATGAGGAAGATCACACCTTTCAGAGTTGGTGTTTTAAACTGTAAGCAGACTCAAGCCAGGGATCACTGCATACATTATATTTGGATGATGTTTTCAAGGTTTTCTTTACAACCACGATGGCTTGAAACATATTAAAAAAAAGAAAACTGAGATTCTGTGCCACCATATGATTCCAGGAGCCAAGGTGTGAGATATGTACCTATCCTTTTAATCCAGCCCTGAGTAATTCCATTTAAATCAATATAATCACTCCAGATTTGCCCTCATGTAGCTGTAAGAAAGTGGAATGTTGTCCTAAGAATTTGGAAGTGAATGAAATGAATTAAAAAATAAGTTTGTGTACCAATAGTTTGAAAATGCTTTTGTATAGTTATGAACTAACTTTGTCACTGGAAAGATGAGAGAATGCAAAAGCAGGGATTAGCCTGATTATACATAAAAGGGCAAGTAAGAAAGTGTGCATTTTTTGGGTACGCATGTGTGATTGTTCCAGTATTCCTTGTATGCTCCCTGAAGTTGCAATTTTCTTTACATAGATTTCTTAATAAGGGGCACAGACTTTTCATCGTGTCTCGAAATTAAATTATGCTATAGAGTTTCTTCTTGTCCTCCTCCTGATATTTGGCATTAAAACCTTTTGAAGAAGTAGGATGCTGGCTACTAAGAGGTAAAAATGTTTGACTGTGAAATATCTGTTAGTATGAATGAAGGTTCCTGAATAGATGCATTTTATTTTGCTCTACCTGCAGCTTTCTTGCAACAAAAGTTCCTCAGTGTTATAGCCTATATTTGAACACTCTGCCCCCAGAATACAAAGTAAAAAGGGCTATCAAGCATCTAAAAAAATGTGTGTACATTTGCCTTTGTAGGGAATAAGGTCAAACATGAGTGATTTGAAATCAACACAAACAAAAATGTTCCATTGGGACTTTCAAAGTGACTTCCCCCTCACCCTTTAAATTATTTAATTAACTACAGTACCACATTGCTGAATGACATATCAGATACTGATATTGTATATCCCGGAATAGGGTTTGTCCAACATGGATGAAGAGCGCTTTATTCAGTAGAGTTAAAAAAGGTTCAGGTTTCAGAGTAGCAGCCGTGTTAGTCTGTATTCGCAAAAGGAACAGGAGGACTTGTAGCACCTTCGAGACTAATTTATTTGAGCATAAGCTTTCGTGAGCTACAGCTCACTTATAAATTTGTTAGTCTCTAAGGTGCCACAAGTCCTCCTTTTCTTTTTTTAAGAAAACGTTCAGTTATCATAATGAAAAGTTAGAGCCAAAAGAGAGGTTGAAGATGACTGCTTTAAAAATGAAAAGCCAACTCAAATGATATTAATAGAATGTAATCTGGTAGGTAAGGAAGTGATTAAGATGCTTAAGAGGACACACTGGTAAAGTGGTTTAAATATGGAAAGCACAATAAAAATTTGAAATGTTATTGTTATAATGTCAGTATTACAAGATTCAGAGTAGCAGCCGTGTTAGTCCGTATTCGCAAAAAGAACAGGAGGACTTGTGGCACCTTAGAGACGAACCAATTTATTTGAGCATAAGCTTTCGTGAGCTACAGCTACAGTTGTAGCTCCCGAAAGCTTATACTCAAATAAATTGGTTAGTCTCTAAGGTGCCAGTATTACAAGAATAAACAACCAAAGATGTAAAGGAGAAGTAGGAAGTGCATGGGAGAGCTTGTGGACCATAAGTAGTCTGGGTAGACGCAGGTGCAACTTAAACCTGTTTATATCAGGGTTAAATTTGTTGCAGAGGCTTACTGGACCAGCAGAGTGTAAAGAGGGCAATCAAGAAGATAATGCCATTGTGGCAAAGTGATACCTTTTGATTTGTCTTCCTGCGGAGGCTGATGAGGAAATAACTACCTCAGAGTTACTTTTAACAGGCAGTAGCAGTGAAAAGAAGGCACTTAACTTGAGGGCTGGCGGAGAAATTAAGAAATTAATCTGCAACATTCATTCAGGCCAGATGACACTGAAGAGCAAAACGGCTGAGCCAAGAAAGGAACACTATATAGATTTCATTTACTGGGAGGAGGTATCTGATTTATTAATAAATAATAATAACCTTTTTCTAATCTTCCTATTCTGGGCTGTAGACAACATTGTCATAAGTTAAGCATATAGTTACATGAAAAATAAAACCAGCAGCTGTCCCTCACTCCAAAACCAGAAAATAACCAAATGGAAATGAAATCAACTGCAACAATATTCCCTATATCCATAAAACATCAGTGTTTACCATGCCTCTTTCACCATCAAAGCCTCGTTAAATAGGTGAGCCTTTCACGGTAAACTTAAAGCCAACAAATGCAGTTATTCTGGACCAACAGGTGGGGTGTGATCATGTTCCAATACTGAAAACCCCCCAGGGAAAAGACAGGGCTCATTGCTCCCACACTTTTATTCCAAGAGGGCTCCAGCTTTTGGAATATACACTGAGCTCAGCTGTACACGATCACTTAGGCAGAGGGATGGTCTCAGATATTGTAGGCAGCTTCCAGACCATTAGGGCTTTATGGATCAAAAAAGATATCTTATATTCCACCTGGAAACCAATAGTCAGCCAGTGCCTACCACAGAGAACTGGTCTGGTGTGAGCCCTGGTAGGTAAACCACATTTTCTACCAGCTACAGCTCATCTTATTCCAGGGTTGGGTCTCCTACCTTTACTAGCCAAGGGCATGTCCCAGATCGTCATCGACAAAGGTCAAATAGTTTTGACATGATTAGCAGAGTTAATGCCATCTGAAATTACCTCTCACATTGACCTGCCAAAAGCATCTCAATTACTGGTCTCCCCTAAACAAGAAGTAGCTATTAAATACATTGCTGAGAAAAACACCTGGTCATTAACTGGAATATAATTAAATTCTGTCTGAACATTTCAGCTATGAGCTTCTCCGCCTACTGCATCTTTAAAATGCTAGGTTTCAGAGTAGCAGCTGTGTTAGTCTGTATTCCCAAAAAGAAAAGGAGTACTTGTGGCACCTTAGAGACTAACCAATTTATTTGAGCATAAGCTTTTGTGAGCTACTTTTTAAAATGCTAGGAGTCTGCTGGAGGCAGCTGCCGCTGTGTGCGGTGCAGCAGTTAATGCAGCATTTTACAAAGACCGTGCTCATGGAGACATTACTTTGTTCTTCCTTGTTTTGTTGTTTTCCTTTAATTTCAAATAAAAGTCATTTGGACTGAAGGCACAGGGTTACTCTTTGGATTGGGAGGAACGTAGTATGAATTCCAGCAGTGACGATGGGATCAAAGCCAAAAGAGAGCTCAGAGAATGTGATGAAGCAATTAAGAGGTTTCATGGTTAAATATAAGAATAAACGTCTAAAACTGAAATTTCCATGAACACAGATGTGTGTGTCTCTTATTAACACTGCCTCACAAAATGGCTACTGCCTCTGTACTCTCCTAGAAATGTAAAGTGTCCAGCCCTCAATCCCCCAACTTTAACTCTTTTTCTTTTTCCTTTGCTTTGCTTTCATTCCATGTCATTTTTCCTCTTCACTTTGAGCTCCAGCAGGGACTCGTGACCGGAAGCCCTTTGCAAGGCTGCATCCTGCTAAATGCAGACATGGCAAGAAGCGTACAAAGTTCTTCTTTTTGCAAGCGGGCTAGTTTTCAGATCAGGCTAACAGGTTTCAGTAGTTTGAAAACACCCCGAGTGGTTTCACACCCTGCCATTTTCAAATAATCAGGAAGGAGCATAGTGAACGGGTGTGTGGAGTGCTGTTCTAACCCAAAATGGTATGCAAAAACCACACTGAAATGACAAGTATGGTGATCTCTTGGGAAATAAAGCTGCTGATTCAGTCAATATCCTTGAGATCTTCCCCTCTAGAATTTTCTACTCTAACTCCCAGATATAAAAGGACTTTTGTGTAATGTACTGAGCTGTAGCACTAAGGGATTCTGTATACTGTACTCTGTTGCATTTGGTTTCTCACTACAGCACGTTTTTATGATGTGGGGGAGGGGAAGGGAAGCTGCTTTTAAATAGGGTGCCAATAATGTGTTGCAAAAGACTGGTGCTCTGAGCCAATTAGTCCTGAAGGTAACCCTTTCACTGCAGGAGAGCTTGAGTGCAAAGGACAGAATCAAGGTGATTAGGGACAGAAAAGACCACACAGTGCAACTAGTCTGTCCATCTGCCAATGCAGGATTATTCACTGTGGTATATTTCGCTACTCTACTGCATTGTCTAATCTACTTTTAATATTAGAATTGGTAATTGAAACCTTCTGCTGATAAGTAAGTGTTGTAAAACAGCAAACCTTCATACAAAGGTGTTTGAAAACAAGCTGCATCTAGAGTTGATAAAGCAGATCTCTTTTAGATCTAGAATTAGATTTGTCTCAGGTTCTATGCCAGCTTCTTGTGATCCCTGGAAACCCCCTGCGGCAGGAAGCCTGCCAGTAGGGACGCTGGGTTAGTGGAAGGCAACTGCAAGTTCTGCTTCACTGGGAGCAGTGAGTTATTGCAGCCCAAAATGTGGGTGGTAATGGGCAGGGAGGTGACGAGGCAGAGGCAACCAGGGCATGTGCTGATTCAGTGCATGCCCTCAGCAGCCTCCCCTGGCAGGGCTGCTATGGAGACCCTGCTATAACTTTAAGCTGGTCCCCTGCAAAGCTAGTAAACTCTGAGGGAGGGATGGAAGGCTCAGTGGCTTCCCTCTGAGGCTCTGTGTTCACTAGGAGCGCTTTACTCTATAGGAATAACGGTATAAGATACTGGCAAAGTGTTCCTAGTGTGGATGCAGCCATCCCAGTATAGTAAAACCCTCCCCCACAAGTACTGGTAAAGAATCTGCCAGTATAACTGCATCTCCACTACGGACTTCTGCTGGCACACCTATATCGGCCTGCAATCACACCTCTCCACACCCTTGACCGACATAGCTATGCTGGCAGAGGTCTGTAGTGTGGACATAGCCTGAGTAAATACCTCGTCATAGCCCCTGGGGACAAGCCAGGGCACAAAGGCATAGTACAGACGTCCCTGCACCAGTTTTGGTGCTCCACGCTACTTAGATATAAAACTAGATGAATATGGCCACAAGTTCTTAACTGCACTCCACAGCACCATTTGTTTGCAATAATCTTTAGGGCCACATGAGGCCTAGATCATGCGTGTTCCTGAATGGGTGCACAAGTTGAGGGAAGAGGGTACAAGGAACCTCCCCAACCTCCCATCCCTCTGCCGAGGCAGCCACAACATGGCTGAAGAACACAGGGACTTTGGAGCCCAGTTCAACATTGCCTTGCATCTTGTGTGTCATTTACACTGATGCAAAGGAATGTTACCATTCTGATCTAGTAGGGTTTTACATGCATTTTTATACTCACTTCGCATTGGAGTAAATGACTACACAAGAGTTGGAGCAACGGTGAATCAGACCCTTGGTGAGACTAACACCACCAGCAGTACTAGCCTCTCCAAAGAGGGCAGAGAGGGGTACAGTGAAGACAGGGTCACCATGCTCTATTCCACATTACTGACTAGCTACATTGTGTGTGCGGGGCACATACCGCGCCCAGTTAAGGGATGGCAGAGCCGGCACTGCAGCGTGCTTTCCCCAGGAGGAATTGTGGCTACATGAAACTGTATGTTTCAATTCAACCCCAGAACTGTGGAAGGGAAAAATACAGTGCTAAAAAACAGATTATTTAGGTTTGTGAGCTGAGCAGAACTCTGGCAGTACAAAAGCTCTCTTGTTTCCGCAGCCTCCCACAGCTGCACTCCTAAATATATCCTCTACATCTACAGAGAACTGCATTTCTCCACCTCTTTCTCAGACCAATCAGATTTTCACAAACGTCAGGTTCCCTTGGGATATGCAAGCAGACAGCCACAAATGCCCTAGTTACAGGACCTTGTGTAGGATGGAAGAGACTAACACGCCTCCATCAGAATGAAATTGTTATGGGCACAGACTATTTCAAGAGGGAATGTGTGCAGGTGATTGATAAAAACACATAGTAGCTTGTTATTGATACATGATATTGATAATGATCAGGGTCCAGTTACTTCCTCATTTTAGCCCATTCATTTGCATGCAGCCTGATCAGGAGCTGAAAGTCATTCTCATTTGATGATTGTTCACTGGCCTATGTGAAAAGAATTCATGCATCCCAGTTGCTAGCAGACAAGTGTCAGCTCAACAAAAATACCACCACCAAAGAGGGCACTAACTGTCCACCACAGATGGCAATCTTAGCTGAGATGTACCTCAAGGACGGAATAAGAGAGAATTCCTATTTCAACCTTGGAAGTAGTCCTTCTAGTTCAGGACTGTGGCACATTGAGACAATCCTGTTATCTGGAGAAAACTTGTCCAGTGGCTACCCATGCTGTACTACTGTGTACTACCTGTTCTGGGCATAAAAAGAGGACTGTAATCTCCAGGGATGTCAATTTAGTACCTTTGAGAAGCATTAAATTCATATTAAAATGTACAGATGCTTTCTAAGGTTATGGGCCTGTTGCTACCCTCTGCTCCATGAAGTGGAGAGAAACTCATGCAAACAGCAGGCAAATGTACACAGGAGCATGGAAAGAGGGGAAAGATGTGTACGTGGAGTGCTGCCCCTTTACCGCAGCAGCCACTCATCCATGACATAATCATCTCTGTTCATCTGAGCCTTCACACAGGAGGAGATAATTCGCTGGGCTGGTGGTGTGAGGGGACCAGGGAGAAACATTTGAGGTAGTAGGCACACCCGTGCCGTTGCGGATGTTAACGTTGTTCATTGTGGTATTTACTTCTTTACTGTTTCTGTATACCGTCTCCTCCGCCCATGTAAAGCCACAGCCCAAGGATCAAGGGCAGCACAGCCACCAAGACAGATGTGCTGCTAGGAGAGGAGCGGGAGCCCAGGAGTGCATGTTCCTTTGGATGAATGCATAGGCTGACCAGACAGCAAATGTGAAAAATCAGGACGGGGTTGGGGGTAATAGGAGCCTATATAAGAAAAAGCCCCAAATATCGGGACTGTCCCTATAAAATCGGGACATCTGGTCACCCTATCAAGGCTGAATTTACATGGGATTAAAGTGCTTCCCTCCTGCCCCTTCTGTGCTGCCCTCCAAATTTGTAAGAGTCATGTTGCATCCTTTTATCAATTAGATCATAACTTCTTTGGGGTATCTAGCACCAGGTGTCTCAATCCTGCGAGCCTCTGAGCACTATTGCAATACCCATAATAAATAAGAGGAAAAGGTGCCCTTTGTGACACAGCTAATTCTGTGACTCAAATTAATACAGGAAGAAGGACCCCTGGTGAATTTCCTCCTGCTCCAACTGCCTGCCTGGTTGGATTAGACTCCTCCCATTGTTTGCCTCTTTCCCACAGAAATCCCTGTTTCTTCACCACCTTGTGTTCATTTTAGCAAGAAACTGAAATTGAAAGAATCTGGTCAATTCCTAAAGCTTCCCCTCCGCCCCCTTCAAAAGGGAGCCAAGCTGGGTATACCTTGCAAACAGGACTAGCAGAAAACAGATTTAGGCACCTCATGCATGATCTTAATCCCTGGGATTTTAAGGTGCTTTTTCTTCCTGCAATCTCAATGCTCAGATATTTATCAAGCATTCAGGTCAGAACTTTAACCACAGAACATTTTGCAACAACAAGACACCAAGTTCATATGGGAATGACTGTGCAGCCCACATGACTTCTGTGAAATAAATATAAATAATAATTATATGGGAAGGCCTAGGGGACAATTTCAAAAAAGTAAATTTCTCAGTATTTTTGGTTTCAGAGGAGCAGCCGTGTTAGTCTATATCCACAAAAAGAAAAGGAGTATTTGTGGCACCTTAGAGACTAACACATTTATTTGAGCATAAGCTTTTGTGAGCTACAGCTCACTTATAAATTTGTTAGTCTCTAAGGTGCCACAAGTGCTCCTTTTCTTTTCACTATTTTAGGTAGCCGCAGAGCACAAATCACCACAGTATCTAGTTGCCAAATGGCAGTCAAATGAAACTGGTTGAAGACTACAAAGTACGTTCTATTTTCATTCTTATAGGCCAAAGTTTTCAAATTTAGGAACCTAAAGGTAGGCATCTAAATCCATATTTAGACCTGTAAATGAAAGTGGCCTGGTGCCACAACTTCCCCTGAAATAAACAGGAACTTTGGGGTGTTTGGCACCTCAAAAGCCAGGTCATTGATTTAGTTGCCTTTATGTGGATTTAGGTGCCTAACTTTAGTCAACCAAGTCTGAAATTTTTGCCTGTAGGTTTTGATTGTACTCCAAGGGCTTTTTTATGTTATTGCTTCCTCCCTTACTCTTCTGCCCTTTTCTCTCTTCTGGCCCCTTCCTTCATTCTACCTACTTTTCCTCCTCTTTGTTCCTCTCAGCTTTGTTAGGGCTCTGTTCTGATCTTGTTGAAGTCAATGGAAGCAGGATGAGGCCCTTACAGTGAGTAGGTTTTTGCAGAAGACTCTTTTAAATCCTTGCTATTATTATTTACACAGCAGCCAAGGACAGCTGTATTCAGGAACAGGCTGAATGAGGATGCCTCTGAGCTGTACAGAATATTTCCAAGTGGAGCTGAGCACACTCCTGGCCCCACTGTCTGCTGGCCAGTAGTACTGGATCAGAACATTCATTTTGCCCATCCCTAAGGCCAGGGAGAATATTGGAGCGGATGTGTTTCCTCTTTTGGAGGAGGCTGTTGGCTGGACTGCCCCTGTAGCAAGCCATCTAGGCAAAGCTGTCGCTGTATACCGTGGCTTCTAGAAAAACTTACGTCTTGCCCTCCCACCCAGAGGTAAACACAGAGGTCCCTCCCTATTGGAGGGATAGGACCACTGGTGAAAAATAGGCTAAACTGGAGGTCTTCATGCTCCGCCCTCCCCCCCAGAAAAGTGGTCCTGAGTTCTTACATGTAACCCTGACCTGAGCTGTGGGCACTCAGGTCTGCAGTCACCTTCTGAAAAAGACCATAGGTTCCAAGAGGAACAGCATCTTTAAGGAGCTATCCTCTCCCCAACTCTCTGACTGGAGAGAGTCCTGCTTGCAGCAAAACCTTCACAGGGAGATAGGATCTGTGATGCCCACAGGATAAAGTAAAGTGGCCCACAGCACGGGCCATGAAGCTTCTCCATAACCCAGCTCTCTCTGCAGCTCTACAGGATCTGGGAAAGTGGATCAGGGTGAGCCAGGGATATAGCGACGAATCCATTGCTATGCAGAGCCACTAGTAGTTACTGAGTGGCGGGGGTGCAGTAGCAGCACTAGGGGTGATGCAGTCTCAGGGTTACAGCAGGGCAGGGTGAAAGAGCAAAGAAAATCGAAACAGTAAGTGATCTGAAACAGAACCAGAATCCTTCCACTGTGAGCTCAGCTCTCAGATTTTTGGTATCAAAGGACCATTAGGAAACTGAAGACTGATTATTTGGTTCCTCTCTCTTAACCTTCTAAGACCATTCTGTGTTTATATTTGCAGTTTGTTAAGATTTTAAATAGGAACATCGCTGTGGGGAGAGAGCAACCCCCATTAATACCTCCTGGGCTCTACAGGGCAGGAGCCCTGATTCCTGAGGACATAGAGAGGCTGATTTATAGCATAGAGGCTCTGCTTCACTAGATGATGGGTGGGAACTCTGTATATCAGGAAACATTGTGTCCAGCAGAACAAATGGGCTTTCCCTATGTGAACGTCCTAAGGTCCACTGGACAGCATGGACTTTCCTGGTCCTGCAGCAACATGGATCCTCTTCAGTGGACTTTACGACTATTTTTTAAAAATAAGGAAATTACCACCCACAAAAAAAACACCCTTCATTTAGGCAAGGAAGCTAAGATTGCAGGCACATATTGGCAGTTGGAAAGCATATTACCGTTAAAAACATTCGAGTTATAAAAACAAACTTAAGAAGCCCAGGAAATTCAGAGCTAAGGTTAAAACAACGAGGAGTCCTTGTGGCACCTTAGAGACTAACAGATTTGTTTGGGCATAAGCTTTTGTAGGCTAGAACCCACTTGGCACTAACTGAAGCTACCAAATTCTTAGCTGCCCCAACAACAGAAGCAAAATCGTTCCCAGGCAGACCTGAATATCAGCATTCCATTACACAGAACAAGGCCTCAGGAGGTGCCTGCAAGCTGAGCGGCTGTTACGCTCTAGTGGAAATGGAACTGTGATAAACTTACTTCACAATGCGACTCTCCGTCATGACCATCTGACCTTGGCTTTATTTATTGGTAACGAATTGTTTAAAGAGCTCATCTGTTTAATTATGAACATATAATAAGAAGAGGAATGGCACCTTTAACCACTGTTATTTGCAGGCCAGATTCTGCCACCCTTGGTTGCTCACTGGCCTTTTTTAAAGCTTGATGCAAACACACAATAGCGAACACATTTTAAAATCCTACTGTAGACAGGACATATTGTACTTTTAACATGTGTTATATCTAATTGAGTTGAACTAGCCACAATATAAGGTGAATAAGGAGCAAATTTCTAACATTTGGGGTAATTAACATTGGAACAATTTACCAAGGGAGATGATGGATTCTCCGTCATTTGAAATCTTTAAATCAAGGCAGGATTATCTTTCTAAAAAATACACTGCAACACAAACAGAAGTTATGAGCGCATGAATTATTGGGTGAGATTCTCTGGGCTGTGTTATGCATAAGGTCAGATTAGATTATCATAATGTTCCTTCTGGCCTTAAAATATACCAATGTATGAACTGTAGAGTGGATCCTAGGGTTTACATTGACCACCAGGTACATGATGAAACTACAGCCTGTCCTGGTTATACTAGGACCATATGCTAGTAAATACGTTTTAAACATACACCTGTTTTTTCCCTAGTGTGGACAAAAACTAAGGGCATGCCGCTGTAGTGCTGTGATGTAGGTTTTTCCTGCATCAATGGAAGGGATTTTTCCCTCGATATAGATAATCGATGTAGATGGTGGTAGCTAGGTTTATGGAAGAATTCTTCCATTGACCTAGCTGCATCTACACAGGGGGTGAGGTCTGCTTAATTAAAGTGCAATGAGATGTGAATTTTTCACACCTCATGGTGACTACCTAGGTTGTTCTAAATTTTAAATGTAGACCAGGGCAAAGAGGGCTGGGATTGCTGTCCAGAAGCCGCAAGGCCACCCAATGGGGAGGTTCCCTGTTGCTCCATAGTTATCGCCAGGGGTCCAATGAAGGATGGTAGTGATTGGCTGCACAGGGAGACACCCTCACTGCGTGGCAGATGCAATGCAGGGTGTTAACTGAGGAGTGTAACACACGGGTAATGATGGAAGTGTCAGGCTTCTGAGGAGTAAAAAAAAAAAAGCACATACCAGAGATGGACTGCAGGTCTGTGAGAGTCAGGAAATGTCTGTTTCCATAGTGCTGTGTGCTATACCGTGAGTCTAGCAACAGGGAACAGAGAAAGCATGTCGGGTCTGATTCTCCATTACCCTACCAGTGTCAATTTTACACCATTTTACTTTGCAAATGTCTACACACAGTGCACAGAAACAGAGAATCAGGCCCCTTGGTTCCAAATATTATCTCATGTAACCTGTTTATGAAGTTACAGGACTCTAAATATAATCCTTGATTATTTAGCAGGGCCAGTAGGACTGAAGGAAATCCAGGAGATTTTGGTTGACATGATTTGTTGATGGTTCAAGCGGCCAGCCTGCAGGAGGAAGCGTTGTATCAGTCTAATGGCAAGCGGACAACAGAACATCGATATACTCAACTATTTCTTTGTTTTAAGACGTGAAAAATCATCCCAGCTGATAGGCTTTTATTAATATTATTGAAAAAAGAAAAGGAGTACTTGTGGCACCTTAGAGACTAACCAAGTTATTTGAGCATAAGCTACAGCTCACTTCATCGGATGCAACTCACGAAAGCTTATGCTCAAATAAATTGGTTTGTCTCTAAGGTGCCACAAGTACTCCTTTTCTTTTTGTGAATACAGATTAACACGGCTGCTACTCTGAAACCTAACATTATTGAGTAATTCTTGATGCTTGTTACACTTTGGCTGCTTGGCAAACTTCAGTGGGGCATCATTTGTCCTCTGCCTTCAGCATGAAAACAGAATTCAGATCCCTTCTTGGAAACAAAGGTGCTTCCCAGGAGCCTGGCATGCTGCCTGCATACCAAGAGCCGTAGCCAGGCAACAGCGAAAAGATCAGTGCGTGAGCCTCACCCATGATGCATCTGCCTTACAAACAATTCCTGCCACATAGGCAGGACTGTGCAGGGGAATGGAAAATTACTGCAGGGTTTTTCTTAAAGGGCAAGTGTTCCTTTTCGAGGAGGATACTTCTCCACAGCCTGCTTTCCAGCACTATGAATGCAAAGGTTGTTTTCCTATAAGGAAATCTGCAGTGCATCACTAGCACAATATATGTCGAAGAGAGGGAGGCATTATTCATAGGGTTTTTCCGATACCTTGGTTAGTAAAAATATTAGGTGTCGAGCTAAACTGCGGTGGGGCAGCTGAGCTTCCAAAAGCAAGAGGTGAACAAATTAGAAGACGCCTTTATAAATCTGCTTTCGATGCTGACTCCAACATGGCTCCGCTTCAAGTGACGCAGTTAAAATTAATCGGGAAGTGAAGCCGGAAAAAAAAAAAATCTCTCTAGCTCTTGGCAGGCTCAGCATTCAAATGGCTGCCTGGTAAATCTCTGAGCGTTAACTCTGTAGCAAGAAAGGAGACCGAAAAGAAACAACAGGGCAGCTTTACCAGGCATGAGAAGTGTTGTACTGGACAACAGCTATTTTTAAAAAATTTGCCCCAGTTTGGTTAGCTCCGTTTTCTAGCGTAGAGGGAATTATTTATGTGTCTGTCTGTCTGTCTCCAACTGTTACGTCTAATCACACACACATAGTTCTGATAGGAAGTTGCTACAAAATCAAATTTTATTACAGAATTAAACTGCCACCCAGACTGGTCTCTTGCTTTTTGTAATATGAAAATCGGGTTTTATAGTTTGGCAGACCTTCTCATTTGGAAGGAAACTCTTTACCGCACAGAGTTGAATAGAAGCTACCCTCACAGAGTAACCGGAAGGTGGATAAAAAGGCTGTGTTGGTTTAACACAAATAGTGCTCTTTGTGCACCTCAGAATCCGTTCCTGCACCAATTACACATTGCAAAAATAATTTCTGTGTGATTTCTATTCTTTAACTTTTTTAATGCTGAGCTCCTTGGATTTAGTCTTTGGGTATATTCTGGCCTACTGTTGTTAACTGTCTTATCTTGAAGCCCTATTGAGACAAACCTTTTCCACCCATCCCTAGTGTGCTTGGAAATAACATCAGAGATTAACATTGATGCCTTTGCCAGGATGTGTTTTCTTGGTCTGTGCAGGTGTGCTCATGCTGTGCCACAATCTGGGTGGCTAGCTAACATTTTTAGTAGAAAGCCATGCTTTGTGGCCTCGACTGTCAAGTCTCTTGCAGTTCTGGGAGTCTTTGGCCAGCCCATGCTATGCCGGCTCCTCAGAGAAATGATCTTACGCCATTCCCTGACATGCTTTTCGTCCAACATCACTTTTCAATGCGTCTGCCTCTGGCCTGTTCCTTTTGTTTGTCTTACCGTCGATATAAATGCTAAACCAAAAGCTATGCACTTTGTTATGCCAGGAAAGGAAAATAAAGCCCTCCCTGTGAGATGGGGGTTTTTATTATAGAAGTCACCCTTTCTCTCTAAATTGATCTCTTTCCTCTCTTTCTTTTTTAAACAGAAGCCACTTTTGTTTTGAAGCTGCCCTCAATGTAAAATGCACAGGGGAAAGTAATGACATTTTATAGAAACTGGCCTCTTTTTCTAGTTGCCTTCAATATTAAAGTCCTAAGGGGAAACATAATTAGAAGCTGCGACTTCTAAACAAAGATATACGGTAACAGCGGTTGCTGCTTGGTTGCTATCTCGTGATCTTTTGGAACTGCTTGGAAAGTGAAACGTGATAGATAAGCCACCTCATGTGAAATGTAAAGGGCTCTGGTTTCTAACAACTCTTCTGAAAGCTCTAAAAAGGAATTATACCCTCTTCCAGTACAGAAGTCCCACTACAAAGACGCCTCTAAAAGAACCTACTAGTGTGCCCACCAGCTGGTAGCAGATCATTCTAACTGATTGATTCTGATCTTCACAGTTTAACAGCTTTGCAGCTATGCAGTAATGTTTAATGGTGGAACAGGCAGGTGTCCGAGTGGGAAGTTCCCAGGTTTGCCCCAGTCACTGTGTTCCAAAAGTAATCATCCCTTCCTCAATCAGAAGAGTGGGATCATACTTGCCCTGTATGTAGCTGTAAGTGGAATTTTCTGTTGGCATTCCAAGGCCATGAGAAGGGAGGCAGAAGGCAAAAGGCCCAGAGTTTAGTAAATACCCAGACACAGTGGAATTGAACAGAAAGGCATCTCAGCTTTATTAGGATTCCTTGTTTACTAACACAGTCCAGTTGTCCAAACATCAGGTATTATTTTCACAGGAATGTGGATAACTTTAAGAGCCCCAGCCTTAGCTACTGACTGTCCTCTCTCTGAGCGCTGTCATAGAAGCTGCCTTAGCTAGATCTAACACAGGGATAGACAACCTTTGTAACCAACCTAACCAGCCTGTGTCTGCGTCTGCACATTTGGCTGATCATGGCTCCCACTGGCTGCAGTTCGCGATTCCAGGCCAATGGGGGCTGCAGGAAGGGCGGCCAGCACGTCCCTCGGCCCCGCGCTGCTTCCCACAGCCCCCATTGGCCTGGGACGGCGAACAGCAGCCAGTGAGAGCTGCGATTGGCCAAACCTGCGGATGCGGCAGGTAAACAAACTGGCCCAGCCTGCCAGGAGGCTTACCCTGGCAGGCCATGTGCCAAAGATTGCCAATCCCTGTTCTAACATGTCCTCTCTCTCTCTGGTCATTATTACCAGGAAGCAGGAGGAGCTAAATGTAAATTCCTTCTATAAAGCCAGGCTCACAGGATGAGAGAAAGGTAATTCTGTTTTGTGAAGGATTTTGACATTTTGAAATTTGGTTTCTACTCTGAGTTGGAATGAGAACAAAACATTTCGTCTGCAAAAGGGAATGGAACGCCTGGCTAGCAGGTTTTGAAAGCTGCCTGGAAGGCAAAGTCTCATCAGACCCCTGCCTCACTTGCTGGGCATTTGTGCAAACCGATTGGGATCTCAGGATTTGAATAAATCCCAAAGTTCTAAATGAAACATAAAGAACTGCTGAATTCTGACCATTTTTACCCCAAGCCTTAAAGGAACCCAGGTTCTCTCAAAAGCTGGCTTAGGTTTCTGTATCTTTAAAATGAGGATAACAATATTGTTGGGATCAGAGGTGTGTGTAGCTTAATAAGTATTTGAAGTAGTATTAGGTCTACAGATAACAGGTTTTATGTATAGTTAAATGCCAACGTATTGTGACAGGTTTCAGAGTAGCAGCTGTGTTAGTCTGTATCTGCAAAAAGAAAAGGAGGACTCGTGGCACCTTAGAGACAAACAAATTTATTTGAGCATAAGCTTTCGTGAGCTACAGCTCACTTCATCGGATGCATACCGTGGAGTATTTGTTAGGCTCTAAGGTGCCACAAGTACTCCTTTTCTTTTTGCGAATACAGACTAACACGGCTGCTACTCTGAAATCTCCCATAGTGTGACCCCACAGGCCAAATGCACCCCAGAAAATTGTCACGTTAAATTCAGGGCTGGCATATGGCAGCCAATAGCTCTGTCTGTTGAACAAGCACAGGGGATGGGATAGGATAGGAGGACAGTGCATAAAAGAGAACTGTCTTTAGGCAGAGAGAATTGCTCTACAAGCTGGGCCAGTTTCTACTCACTCATCTGTGTATCTCATGTATCAGGTGTTCAGTATTAATAAATCAGGCCCAACCCTTTCAATCACATCCTATGTAATGAATACCCATTGCCTCCACAGTATCGCCCTGGCTGAGCAATACCTTGGGCCCTAGCCTGCGATCGCCCTGAAGTTTGCAAGAGTTCAATGGGAGTAGGCTTGGACTCTGAGTGTTTATTTTTAGGATAAGTTATATTCATCATGCATCCGATGAAGTGAGCTGTAGCTCACCAAAGCTTATGCTCAGATAAATTTGTTAGTCTCTAAGGTGCCACAAGTACTCCTTTTCTTTTTGAGGTTATTTTTGAAGAGTCTTTGCATCAAGCCTGCCCCAAGATCAATTACACATAATCTGCCAAATCAACTCCCCGCGGGCTGTGTCTGTCTTTAGCAGGGTTGCCATGCAGGTGAAGTTGTGTCAGCACTTCCATTAAAGCACCTTCCCTCCTCCGCCACCCCCCCCCCCGCACTTCCAGTGCTAGTATAAATGGGCTTTAAAAATCCACTCCTGACTGAAACATACAAGATCTGAGCCTGAGAATGCTCATTGGTTTAAGTAATCCTTCGTAAAATACATCTGGCTGGGGGGATTTTTTATTATTAATTAAAAAAAAAAAGTGTGGGGGGGAGATAACAGCCCAAATCCTGCAGTTAAAGATCAGCTACTGTACACTCAACTAAAATGACTTCAGGGTTTGTGTTTTTAAGTGTCAGTGGCGGTAGTATTGACCCGCACAGAACCACAGCTGCACAAGAATCACACACTAAAAAAGTACCAGCGCATGAGCCCAGCAGCCTAACAGCCATCTGGGAGGTTGCAGTTCTAGACTGTGCTTTATTCCACGCCTTCAGGACAGCAGGAGCTGGGAACATTGTATCTCACTTGCTGAGGCTGCTGAGTTTCAGCTCAGCTGAATGACGCCTCTTACATTTATGACGTATTGTTGCTCCTACTCACCTCTCTTCTCAACAGCCAACCTGTCCTCTGCTCTGTGGTGTCCTACTGCAGGCAGAGGCAGCAGGGAGCAGTTCCATGCCAACACTCATGCAGCAGTAGGGGAGGATTCCAACCTAGCACTTGGAAGCTCAATAGCTACCATTCTGGCCAATGCCCTCCATCCCCCAAAATAGCTAGAGGATATGGACAGGGCTCCAGCTGGGTAGCCCACATGAAGCCATCCCAGCATGATTCATCCTTCCCTCTGCTGACATTACAGCTCTTGTCAATAATGTATGCGGGCACCACTCTATTTCCCCTCTCCCCAGCATGACTCATACCACTAGGGGCAGGAATTTGTCCTATTTCAGGAATAGCACGAGTCAGCTGCCTGGATCATTTGGTTGATCAGGTAACTGAACTGCCATTAGTAGAATCTGGATTAAAATAAGTATTTTCCACCTTTGGCTGCTGTGATCGATGTTATTACAGTTCATTGGGTAAACAATCAACCTTTGGAGGAAGAACAGATGTAAATATCAGAGGTAGGCTAGAGCCAGATTCACAGCTCTGAACATACTGGCTCACTTGGGGAGTTTGGTTCCATCCCTGAACACTGCAGGTCAGCACAGCACTCGAATGCATTTACATTAAATGCGTACAATAGTTACAGTACTGAACTGTTTGGATTGTCCCATCAGTTTTGATAATCCACCTTCTGTTAAAGCTACTGTTCAAATAGAAAACAAAGAGACGTTCAGCGTGGGGAGTTATCAGGCAGATACTTGGAGCCTGTCCTCTGATTTGTACACATGTGGGGGTTGTGTAACTGCTTAGTCCGTGTGTGCAAATGGAGGTTTTACACATGCACCATTCAGAGTCCCTCTGAAAACGGAGCACTAGGGGCTGTATTGTCCCCTCATTCAGTGTGAGGAGTTTGTAATAATCTGGTTTATATGTTATCATATTGGTGCCACTTCCCTCTTCTGGATGGAACCAAAATTGCTCAAATCCATGTCATAACCCTTAATCTGCTACCAGCTAATGGAGAGTCTCCCTTTACTCAGCGATCGCATCCTAAACGGAAGGATCTGATCTCCATCCTTATTGTGTCACTATGAAGTACTCTGTGCCTCCATGCAGCACAATGGCAACTGAAAGAAGACACAGATCTGTTCCAAACACCCGTTGCTGTGCATGGAAATGTTGGGCCAAGATAGAGGTGAATATGGCACTGACTCTCCAAGGCCAGGTAATGAAAGGGAACGTGTAGGCCTTCATTTTCTTGGATTTTCCTGAGACTGCAGCATTATCCTTAAACTCCTGGGTTTTAAGAGTCTGTATCACATCTTTCTTGTTGTGTAAACACAGAGATATTTTGTTTGGGGGTGGAACCATTTCAGCAGGGTGCTGTAATCTGCTTCCCAAGGTCAGTGCTGTCTAGTCCCTTCTTGTCACATAAATTCTTTGGTTCTGTAGCACATCCTGTCGAAATGTGAAGAAATGGTGAAAAGTGCTCAGCATTCCTTCTTAATCTGATTAATATCCTCAGACCGATATCCCTTCTACCCTGAGATGAAGTTATTGAAACATCTGTCTGCCTATGCTGTCTATTGTACCAATCACTGTAGTACCCAAACACGTAATATATATTGGTAAAATATATACTGTAACAAAAACTGACATGCAGAGCTATCAGGAAACACTTGCATGGGGCACACACAGTGGAGTTACAAACCCATTTCATTGCATAGAGCCTTAATCCCTGCTACTGAGTTAACAATATACCTCTCTGTCCCAAGGAAAAGTAATAAAAACAATTAAGAAATCACAGGAAGGGGCTGTTAGTCTGTCACACTTGCTAAGAGTGTTAAGGACCATGGGAAAATTAAATTACTGTACTACTAATTCTTGAGGGGACAGAATGAAATGAGGCAGAAAATGTGAAAGAAAATAAACCTGAACTCACATGGATTCTAGTTTATAGATCATAGAGGAGAGAGGTAGAAGGGAGAGGGATAGCTCAGTGGTTTGAGCATTGGCCTGTTAAACCCATGGTTGTGAGTTCAATCCCTGAGGGGACCATTTAGGCATTGGGGACAAAAATTGGGGATTGGTCCTGCTTTGAGTAGGGGGTTGGACTAGATGACCTCTTGAGGTCCCTTCCAACCCTGATATTCTATGATATTTCTATGAAAAGCCCTATTCTGTCAGCCAGCAGGAGCAGGCTGTAGTCCTTCCACCCAGGATGTAAATCAGACATTAAACTGTCCTAATGCACTGCAGCTGTTAATAATATTGCATGTGAGCTGTAAAATTGACAATGATCTGTCCTAAATCATTCTTCTGCCATTTATCACCCTCTCAGTTCTCCTCCGCTGGACCTTGCTCCTTTCTCAAAGAGCGTGAGCTGTGCTGGGAGAGGGCATTAACACATTTACACTTAAGAGGGGCAGGGGGGAAGCAGTGTCTCACTGTGCATCACTGGGATGGAGTCTAGAGGCCAACATTTTAGTGACCTTGACAATTTACATATTTGCCTGCTCCTTAACAAAGGCACCAGTTCTCCCTCCTCCCCTCACCCCCTTCTGGAGACCATCTTTCTCTTTTCCTTTCCTGCCTTTTAGGTGATGCACGTCAGGGCCTGTTACCATGGAAACGTCTACAGGGCCTACTGCACTGCAGGAGTACAAGTCCTGAAGGAAATGGGCTGCTGCCATCTAGTGTTATTCAGGCACCCACTTGGTTGTCTGTCCCTTAAGCCCTTCCCGCAAGCCCCTTCCACCACCCAACACACACACATCCCCTCAAATCTCCCCCACGCCCTATAAAAGCGAAGCTTTCCCTGCACCATTCCCTTCACTAGGCTGAAGGGTTAATGTACATTCCGGTGAGTGGCATGCAGGTTACCCTGCCTTATTGACACTCTCTGGCCTTGCACTGAGAGGTATTGTACTAGATAATAAACTACACAGCTGCAGTAGAATTGTTTCCTCGGCTTGTTATGCTCAGATCAGACTCTTGTATCTTTTTGCAAATTCTTAATTGTCAGTGGTCCAAATCCTGAAGTACTTAGGCTTTATTTGTATAAAGCTCCCAGATAAGTCAATGGTAAGGACTGTAAGACTTGGCCCAATATATTTTGTCTAAACTGATCATCCTTTTTTAAGGTGGATTTCAGGCTCTGAGGGCCCTTGAGAGCCACTAAAGAGCCTGCAAACTTCTTAAAGTGTGTGGGGAATGGGCTCTCTCCTACAGATTTCCTGTGGTGGATGAAACAGAGTATTGGGCTTATATCTAGCCAAATAGCTCCAGAGAATGAAATGTATGCACATTATCAAGGTTTTGCAAGCCAATTTTAAATCTTGGAGAATGGATTTCCTTCTTATGTTTCATGCCTCAACAGTGTTTTTAACTACACCTAGTAAATTCCATACAAAAAGCAATGTTAAGAGAAAGGGAATACTTTTGAATGAAGTATTCAAAAGTATGAAAAGTCACAGTTAAAGTTTCATGTGCAACCTTTACTCTGCTTTACTTTGTGAGTATGCATATGGATCAGATACTACTTCTCAAAGAAATACAATTTAATACACACATACACACACCCATTGTTAGCTTAGCTTACTTATGTTAGCCTGTTTTTAGAAAAGCAAAATTGGGTGTCATCTTTGATGTGCCAGTCTTCCTTTAATGATTAAGTATTTCTGTAGTCAATTGTAATCATGATGCAAGCATACTGCCTTCAGCATAGCACAAGAATATCTGTCTGACAGACAAGTGGACATCGCCCTATTAAAAACTGGCAGAGAGATCGCCATTCTCTCTTACCTGACAATAAAATTATGCTAGCATTTTTAATGCAGGGACAGCACTCAGATGAGTTATTTGCATGCTGGACAGTTTATGGTTACTGGTGCCAAAGGAAAATCCTGCTGCCCTATTAAAAAAAAGGTAGGCCATTGTGTTTTTGGGAAACCTCTGTAAATAAATGTAAGTAAAATAGTGGGGTTTTATATTTATTTTCATTTATAATTCTATATTTATAGCACTTTTCATGCTGAAGTGGGCATGATCCTGGAAGGTGCTGAGCACCCGCATCTGAGGTACAGGTGCTCAGCACCTCTCAGGAGCAGTCTCCTGCCCTACGAACGGGTTAATTAGATTTAAACAGAAGGAGGAGCTCTCACTGCATTAGCTGTGGGGGGAACACTATTTGCCTAAGTCAGGAAAGGGAACGGGAGCCTCCCCTCTTCTTAGTGGAGGGAGAGCTTTGCTCCTCTTTTTTCCTTCCCTGTCCAACCCCACCCCCAGTATACTAGGGTCGCTTCACCCATCACTGAGTTGCAGTGATTCTGCATAAGAATGCACAGTGACGGTGATGTTATGCAAAAGTTTAGGACAGGAAGTGTGTTCAGCTGAAATAGCAAAGGGAATTGAGGGAGGCAGAATGATGAAATCAGCCTTCTTTACTGGCCTGCTACTGCCTCCTTGTTGCGGTGCACAAGCTGATTGGTGGGGATGAAAGAAGGAGGAGGAGAAGACACTGCACTACAACTCTGGACCCTTGCTTCCCTAAGGAGAGGGACTCCAGGGGCTGAGCGCAGTCTTAGGATAGGGGAGGCCTTATTAAGCAGTGAGCGGGTTGGGCTGCTTCATAATTCACGGGAGGGAGAGAGGAGGAAAAGGAGGCGCAGGCCTCCAGCTGCTGTGTTGGGCTCCTTCTCTCTGCTCCTTAGAGGGGAGCAGGAGCCCAGAGCTACTCATGGAGTTAGAGGGAGAAAATCTTTCAAGACAGCAATGGAGCCCTGCAGAAAGGTAGGGCCAGAATGGGGTAGGAGCAACCTCAGTTCAACTGGGCAGCAACCACCCCCCACCCTATCTGTTCCCCTGAAACCCAATGGAAGCCTAGGTCCTTCTCTCCAAGCCCCCTGCTTCCCAGTATTCTCGGTAGGACCTTCCCGCCCATGCCTATCTGTAACAGATTGCAAAACTGGATTACCTGTTTCACGTAGTGAGGAAACAGTCTTCACTCAGGTTCTATAGTTAACAACTATTCTGGTCTCAGTTATGGTGAATCATGCAGTAAAACCAAGGTGTCCCCCATTTCAGCCTTTGTCATACATGTTGATGGCTTGTGTCATGCATTGAAGGCTGAGAGGTTCTGCCATAAGGGGGCCATATAAGTGCCACTGTTAGATAGCTAGATCTGGATATAATTACGCAGATACCCCAAGGATACTGGGGCTGTTACTGTGGTATATGAGCACCTTACAGCTCTTGAAAAAAAGTGCCAGGGGAACTCAGACTGCAAGTGGTCAGGATCTTAGCTTTACAGTTCAGCCAAAAGGCAGCACTCCCAATATGCCTACAGCATCTGCCTCATGAGCCCATAATCCCCCTAGGCTGATCACATACTGAGGTGAACCCATGCTGTTGCATTATTATAGCCATTTTACAGATAGGTAAATTGGGGCAGAGATGACTTGTCCCTAGCATCACTCAGCAAGTCAGGAGCAGAGCCAGAAATGAAACTCAGGAGTCCTGGTTCCCCATCCTGTGATATGACCACTGGCTCTCCCCTAATGCTTATGCCCACTTTGCCATCTCTTCTCCTAGCACACCATCTCTGATTTGTTTCTTTTAGTCCCTCAGGAAATTGTGTGTTGGTTTCTGGGTTTGATATTTCCAGTCCTCTCAGGACTTGTCACTTTCAGGTGGCCAAAACAGATTCCGTCCAGGAACCTGTCACGGCAGCAGCTCCTAAAGTGCGAAAAACCTGCTTGTTCAGATCCTTCTTACAAATTGGCATTAGTCATTTTTTAGAAGTGTTTTTAAAAGAAAAGGACAGTCATCTCAGCCCTCACCTGTGTGCAAATTATAAAATGCCACTCCCTGGCCAGCTTTGTTATCTGTCTGCTGATGAGGTGCCAAACCTTCTCAATACAAAAAGAAAAGGAGTACTTGTGGCACCTTAGAGACTAACCAATTTATTTGAGCATGAGCTTTCGTGAGCTACAGCTCACTTCATCGGATGCATACCGTGGAAATTGCAGCAGAGTCTGCTGCAATTTCCACGGTATGCATCCGATGAAGTGAGCTGTAGCTCACGAAAGCTCATGCTCAAATAAATTGGTTAGTCTCTAAGGTGCCACAAGTACTCCTTTTCTTTTTGCGAATACAGACTAACACGGCTGTTACTCTGAAACTTCTCAATACAGTCACTTCCCACAGCTGCCAGGACCCTTGTTAGCTGTTCTCACCCTGCAATGCTTTCCTTCCACTTGAGCTGTCACAATCCTCTGGCCTCTTTTATTTTCTTTCCCTTTTAGCCACAGTCCACTTTCCTTGATGTTTCTCTGTGTTGATCGGACACGACAAGTAATTGTCTCTCCCGTGCTCAGAAAGTCATTAGCGGGTCTGTGACATTTAAGTATTAGAGACTCCTCTGAGACTGATTCTGATGGTGGTGGGCAGCGAAAGAAAGGAGACAGATAAGAACTAAACCTGTAAACAGAGTGCATGTCACATGGCAGTTAGATAGACACACACAGGCATGGGCAAGATCAATATGCTGTAGAGGTCAAAGGTCTGGGTGAGTCTGTTACCTGCACCACATCTTCTGTTTTTAGTGATCATCCAGATGATTACCTCAGGAAAGCAAAATCCTGTTTGTATCCTCAGAACATGGACAGCAGCAGTTAAAGCTTCCCCTGGTGGTGGTGCCCTGGCAAAGGGCCTGGCTTGGAGGGACCAGCACTAGAATGAGAGGGGAGCCCAGTCTGGTGGTTGTGGTTACTTTCTCTAAACCCCCATGCATAGGTTTGCCATAAATAGGACTTCACTGTGATGATCTTGGACACATCTCTGCTCTGCTTGTGCCTCAGTTTCCCCATCTGTAAAAAGGGGGGTGCGGATGCTTCCCTGCCTCTCAGGCTCTCTTTATTGCTCTTTGGAAAGAGCTTTGCAATCCTCAGACAGGAGATGTCACAGAAGAGAAAATACTTTTATTACTAAGCCTTTTGAACCCCAGGGGCTAGGTTCTGAGGCTGAGGACACATTTAGCTTTACCTAGGCTGGGAGAGGAGCACCAAGAACAATAAGCTCCTGGGACCAGATCCTCAACAGTATTTAGGTGCCTAATTCCCACTGAAATCAGTGAGAGTTAGGCACCTAAATGCCATTGGAGGACCTAGGTGCTGAGCTCCACTACACATTTAAAACCCAAAGAGCCCCCGAGAACACCCTCCTCTGTTTCACTGCAGCCCCTGTCCTGCTCTGACTGCCTGTGCCCCACCTCCCATCTCACTGTCTAAGGCAGTGCTTCTCAAGCTATCTGATGTGAGGAACCTGCAATTTTTTTCCCCAATGTGCGCGCAGACTGGCAGCCCATGGCTCGCGGATCGGCACTGGTCCATGGACCACCACTCTGAGTAGCACTAGTCTAAGGGACCTTTGGAGTGTGGGGTTTGCAGAGGCAGAAGAAAAGGGCACCATTTGTGTCTGTGCGTCTGCAGCTCCATCATCACTTGTGGGCGTCCCTCCTTCTGCTCTTCTAAATCAGCTTGCAAACCCATTTCTTTCTCACAAAGCCTTGAGGAAGGTCCAGTGCTTTCCCCTGGTTTTCTTGGGCCAGATTCTCCATTGCCCTGCACCTCTCGCAGTCCATTTATGCCCGTGCAAAGTGGACATGAAACGCTGCCATTCTGACTGGGCAGCTTACACCTAATTTGCATGGGTGTAAATGGTGACATGTTATACAGGGCACAGTGTCATCACTTACACCAGTGCAAGGCGTTAATTATATGCATTTAATTATATAAGGATCCTAGAAGACTGCCGTTGGAGAAGCACCAAAAGGTACAGTGGTAAGTCCTCTAGTGGTGAGATGTGATCAATGCAGCAGTAACAAAGGATTTACTTACTAGGCTTCAGAGTAACAGCCGTGTTAGTCTGTATTCGCAAAAAGAAAAGGAGTACTTGTGGCACCGTAGAGACTAACCAATTTATTAGAGCATAAGCTTTCGTGAGCTACAGCTCACTGCATCCGATGCATATCGTGCAGTTTCCACGATATGCATCTGATGAAGTGAGCTGTAGCTCACAAAAGCTTATGCTCTAATAAATTGGTTAGTCTCTAAGGTGCCACAAGTACTCCTTTTCTTCTTACTAGGCTGTATCTATTTTATTTAGCCCCGTCAGTTCATCTGAATACCCTGTACATTAAATTGGAGTTTATGTGGACCTTAAAAAAATCAACGTATACGTATCAAAACATGAGAGAGGAAAGAATCTGCACTTAAACACTCAGCTAGGCAATGGCTGTACAGTGCTTTGAAAATGTAAAGTGCTGGACTATTTGTAAATGCTATGCATTAATTAATTAATTATTGCTACCTACACTCCCGGGGCCCCCAGAACTACTAAGATCCTCCCAAAGCAAATCAGGTCATCACTCTCTTTCCCATAACTGAAATGAATTTGAGCCTGACAAAGATTCATCAGCAGCTGGTGTGAACACTGTGGCTGGTTTCCAAGTATTTCTTGTGCTCCCCTGGGATGTGTATTGAAAAGAAGCTGATTGCCTTGATACAGGAACCTTGCCATGGAGTGCCTGTTGCTAGACAGCTGCCTTTTTTTTGGTTTGGAGGCTTTATTGCTTTCTTCCTAAGAACATTTTGCCTGCATGTAGCACTTTTCATGCAAGGATCTGAATGCTTTCCCCGGAGGACTTAATTAAGCCTCACAACACCCCAAAGAAGTAAGGTAAGGGATAAAGATAATGAAAGGCATACAGAGTTACAGGCACGCCAATTATACAGTACAACTTTAGGCTGGCTCCTGCAAATGAATCCACAAAGGGGAAGCCAACGGGGTTCCCTATGGATGCTGGATGGATCTGTGTGGCTGGTGCCCCGAATGGCTTCATTAAGTTCCCCTTGAGGAAATGATTGCGGGATTGGCCCATGTATAATATCTTTCATTCCAAAGCTATCTCCAAATGCTCTAGAGCTAGTTGCATACAGTTACATACATGTGACTGCTCCATAAACATGCAGGCAAGAGGCACTTAGATTGCAAGCTCCTTGGGGGAGGGACCATCTTTTTGCTCTGTGTTTGTACAGCGCCTAGCACAATAGGGTCCTGGTCTATGACCAGGGGTCCTAGGCACTACAGTAATACAAATAAATAATAAATAATAATAAACATCACATTAAATAAGGCTCTGTGGGTCCAGGTGGCAGAGGAAGATGGAGGAAAGATGGCCCAGAGTGTCAACAACATGAAGAGTGCAGATTTAACTCTTCCCACCAAGGCTCTCACTGCAGTGGGGCAGAGACCCTAGGAAAGAAGGAGGGGCGGGATTTTGGAATGGGGGAGAACTGGCAAGTGAGATGGTCCAAGGAGCTCAGAGGAGACAGTGGTGCATTTGAACTTGGTCTGTGAGGTGTGACTACAACCACCTTCTTGATCTGATATGGATAATGCAAAGCCCTGTACTAATTCCCATATGCTGTGGGGAGCTAGATCTATCAATGGTTCCTTCAATTCCTAACAACTCTCTAGTCTAGTACATTTCTCACAACTTATTACTGGTGTTTATTGTATTGGGAGGTTCAGGGACCCAGTGGCATGTTTTGGCCACCCCAAGTCCATAGGCAGCGCTCCTAAGGACAGCTGTCTCCCTTTCCCCCCTCAGCTCTGGTGTTTGTTGCTTGTTGCCCTCCCATTATTTCCAGAGATTCTCTAGCCACGTTGCCCAGATTGCTCTGTTGGTTTAGGCTGGAAATAATGATACTTTGGACTTCTGTAGCACCTGCCCTCAGAGACTCTCAAAGAGCTGTACAAGTGCCAATGAATTTATCCTCCCGAACCCCCTGGAAGATGGAGAAGTGAGGCGCAGAGTGGGCGAGGAGCAGATTTGCCAAAGCAGCCTCTGATTTTGAGTGTGGAACTTTATACACGCAAGGGCCTGGCTTCCGGGGGTGCTGAGCTCCTGCAACTCCACTTGACGCTTATGGGAGCTTGTGGGTGCTCAGCCCCCAAGGCAAGCAAAGAAGAGCAGCCAAAGATAAAGGCATGCAAAATGAGAGGCCACTTTGAGTTTGAGTGGCTTAGCCAAGGTCACCCAGTGAGCTGGCGGCAGAGAGAGGAGGAGAACCTCGGAACCCAACCTCTTCGGCATCTGATTTTACCATCCACGCTCCCTCAGGTTTATCTAGCTGTGTGCACAGTTCTCCTCTGTTGGGCTTTATCTATTTCATGGCTCAGATTCTCAGCCTGGATAACATTGCTGTCAATTTTCAGAGGAGCAGCCGTGTTAGTCTGTATCCGCAAAAAGAACAGGAGGACTTGTGGCACCTTAGAGACTAACCAATTTATTTGAGCATGAGCTTTTGTGAGCTACAGCTCACTTCATCTGAGGCATGCAGTGGAAAATACAGCATCCGATGAAGTGAGCTGTAGCTTATGCTCCAATAAATTGGTTAGTCTCTAAGGTGCCACAAGTCCTCCTGTTCTTATTGCTGTCAATTTTATTCAAAATGTTCCCTTGCCCTAAGCTAACCAAGACAAACACACACATATTTTTTTTTCAAAAAGATTGTCATCGAAGGCTGTTAAAAGGGGGGAACAGAAGATGGTGCTGCTGAGCCAACATCCGATGAAGTGAGCTGTAGCTCACGAAAACTTATGCTCAAATAAATTGGTTAGTCTCTAAGGTGTCACAAGTCCTCCTTTTCTTTTTGCAAATACAGACTAGCACGGCTGCTACTCTGAAACATATTTTAACAGGAAAGCTTCTTCTGGAGCAGCTGGTTTTTAACAGCTTTAGCTCCAAACAACCTTTGTTTAAACCGAAGAGCTGTCCAGGAGGTAAGTTTTGAGAAGTGCAAGAGCGATAGAGAAATACCCCACACCAGCCTCCATTAGAGTGCAGGCACGTGATGAAATATTGATGGATCAGAGTCCCTGAAGTCTGCAGTTTTCCTGAGCTGGGTGTGGCACTGTTGGGATGAGGAGCTGGATCTCTTGCAGAGCCTTCTGGGCAGCTGGCTTGGGATGTGCCTGGCTAACGAACAGGCTGCGGCCAGAGGGCTCCATGAGGGTTAATGGAATGTTTAGCGCTCTCACAGTATTTCTCTACCACCTGGAACTCGGAAGCACACCAGATCAGGCGAGCTAATTAACCTCTGTAAAGATTCAAGCTTTGGCTAAAGGTCTGGGGAGTGCAGAGGCCCTTCCTGTTTTATTGGATCTAGTTTGCCCAACCCTACAGTCCTGGAGCTGTCTTTTTTACAGAAACTCAGCATTAGTCACCTTAATTCATCCTGCATCCGGGCAGGACAAGTGAAAAAATGTATAGCTCCAGGACTGTACTGTTAACCCCTCCAGCAGAGGGCACTATAAGGACAAGTCCTTTACAGTACAGATAATTAGTCACCAGCAGTCCACTCCGGACTCCAGAGTTCGACTCCTGGCTCAGCCACTAACTTGCTTGGTGAAGTCACTGGATCTCTTTGCCTATACTTCCCCCATCTTTAAAACAAGAATAATAATATTTACCCACTTCACAGGGGGTGTTTGGAGGATTGTACTGTGGATAGGGCTTTGCTCAGTGTGGCACCTTCCCCAGCACTACGGAGTCACTTTGCAGAGGAAGGAAAGCGTGGGAGGTGAATCAATGGGAGCATCTGCACTCCTGTTGGCAGCGACCCCATGGGAGGGGGTCGGTTTGGGGACCGCATGCTTATAGTTTGGCTAATGCAGCAAAGTCCATCTTCCCCAATAATATTCTCCTCTGGACCTACTGGACACATTTACCAACTGGAGGAGACAACGTCATTGGCTTTTTATTAGCCGGCGCTGAGAAATGTAATGTGGAAAGTATCACGCAGGCATGTCTGCACCATAATCGGGAGGCGTCATTGGGGCACGTATCTGATCAAAGCGACATGTGCTGCAATCACATCTCTCCACGGCCATGTAGACATGGCTAAAAATACAGTCCAGTGGTTGGGGGCTTGAAAGCAGCTGAAAGAAACAACTGGAAGGACCCAGATCTCGTGGCTCTGACCCCTCCCTGCCACACTGGTCATGGCCAGTTTTCCCCTAAACTGAAGCACTGGGAAGAAATTGAAGGTGAGGAGGAATCTCAACAAAGCCCCAGGGTCAATGTGCACCCGCAGCCAAAGCTCCCTGTGGAGTCAGGAAGGGGAAAAAGGCCTATTGAGCCACAAACACCTTCTCAGCAGCTTTGTGTAGGGCAGCAGCCTCCTGCATTAGTGTATTTGATCAAATTCTCTTTGGCTCTTTATTTAATTGGCAGAGGAGGAAGCTCTTGAGCCAGCCTGGACTTTAAAAAAATCCCCATCTAGCTCTTTTGCTTTCTCGCCCTTCCCCCCCCCCCACAACTTTCCTATGCGTATTGCATTAGGGAACCTCATTAAGGGAGTCTGTCTGGCCAGAAGCCAGAAAGTAGGGGCTGTGTTGTTGTTGTTGTTCTGGAAGGACCAGAGCAGTTCCTGGATGGCAGCTAAGGTGGTAATTTTCAGGGCCTCCTGCTCAGAGACGTGTTTCTGGGGTGGCAAAATGTTAGTGAGACTGTAAGGACTTGGCTCCGGCCACCCCTGAGCAGTGACACCAGTTGTTTTATCTGAGGGCAGAAATAACTGTTTCTTCCTGCTGCTGAGGAGGAGTCCAGATGCCCCCAAAGCAGGGTGGATCTCCCAGTTCCCGACAGTGAGATACAGGGAGATGGGCGTGGGAAGAAACACTGAACTCCTCAGCATCTCGCTTCAGGAAATGTGTATTTGTGACCCAAACTTTAAACTCTAAGCTTTTGACAATCAAGAGAGGAAGGGTCAAGTGGTCTGAGTGCCTGAAATACCAGCTCTCTGCCTCAGTTTCCCAGTCTGTCTAGGGCATTTAGCTGACCACTGTTACTGTGGTATATGAGCACCTCACAGCCTTTAATGTATCTGTCCTCACAGCACCCCTGGGCGGCTATTGTCTCCACTGTACAGATGGGGAACTGAGAAAGATGGAGGCTAAGTGACTTTCCCAAGGCCAAACAAGAGGTCTTAGAAGAGCTGGGAATTTAACCTGTCTCCCCAAGTCCCAGGCAAATGCCCTAACCACTGGACCTTCCTTCCTTTCTTAAGTCTGTACAATGGGTATGATATATTTTTACTTCCTCCCTAGGGGAGTTGAAAGGAGTCATTATCTAGTACGTGGAAAGTGCTTTGACTATTACAAGCAATTTCACTGTTTTGAGAGGCTCTGGAAGCGGGGGTGGTATATATTTGTCCCAGGTCACTGGGTGGGGGCTCGAGCCGGTTTGCATTGTGTTATTGGAATGGAACCCCTAGATATTGAACCCGGCCCTTGTTGCTGCCAACTCTGACGGGCAGAAGGGTTACAAACATGAAGAGATCAAAAATCACCAAGTGTCTGGGGATCTGTGAGATTGAATCTCACCAGACAAACCAGACTGCTGGTTTTGGATAGAATGATAAAACTAGGTCCTGATGCTACAAGCTGCTCCAGGCAAGTAAACCCCCATCCATACACTGAAGTGTGCAGATGGCTGCAACAGGGGTGCACCTACATAGCACAGCTTGCAGGGCTAAGGCAGTGTGGGGTAGGGGAAAGCAGTAGATGGAACATATACAAGTGTATAAGGACCTTTACAGGGAGAAAATACCGGATACTAAAGGACTCTTTAATCTAGCAAAGAAAGGCACATAAAAAAACAATGGGTGGAAGTTAAAACCAGACAGATTCAAATTAGAAATAAGGCACAATTGTTAACAGTGAGGGTGATTAACCATTGCAACAAACTACCAAGGGAAGTTGTGGATTCTCCACCTCTGGAGGTCTTCGAGTCAAGACTGGATGGCTTTCTGGAAGATTTACTTTAGCCAAACAAATTATTTGACCCAGTACAAAGTAACTGGAGGAAATTCTATAGCCTGTGTTATAGAAGCATCAGACTAGATGATCTAGCAGTCCCTTCTGGTCTTAAAAATCTATGGACATATTTGGGTTATGGTAAAGCATTTGATACAATGTCCTGAAATCTAGCTCTCCAGATGACCTAGATGTGATGGTCACAGGGACTTTGAAATACAGCTGAAGGGCTGCAAACAAAAACCAGTACTAAACAGGTAAGTATTGAGTTTCAGGGAAGTGTCTAGTAGGGGGAATTACAGGGATCTGCATTAGATCTGGCCTTGATTAACATTTTTATTAATGACTCTAAAGAAGGGTTGACAACATTCACAAAAGTGACACAAAATTGAAAGGAATTGCAAATACCAGGGAGAACAGAAGATAATACAAAGGAACCTATGTAGACAGGAAGCATAGGCCGAAAATAACTCAATGAGATTCATCTCAGAAAAAGGCAGATGGAAAGTCCCATGTCCCCTGCTGCCTATAGGCTTTGCATGTGATGCTCATTACGAACCCGAGGGTGGGGGATGATCACCTATGCACCCCGCTTTCAGAGATGTGCTCATTCTGAACTAGGAGAGATATGCACTATAGCCATCCAGAAAGAATATAATAGTAGCACTTAGGCTGGGCCATCCAGCAAATAAAATAAATAAATAAATTAAATAAACAAACACAACCCACATCTAATTGAGAATCTGCCATTGTAAAACACTGTTATCATTTACATTCACCAAGCTGTTGTCACTTCTGCAAACTACACAATGCTTCGGCTCTTCACTGGGTTAATCTCCATCTGATGGCCCCTGCAGAGCTCTCATTAGCCTCCTCTGTTAATATGAGCAGGTTATTGAAGGAAGGAAGTATATAGCGCAATAAACATCACTTCTCTGAAGACTGCATAGGCTCCCTCTGGTGGTGGAAGAAATTAACAGGTGAATGCCGGCTGTGTTGTTGAAACATCTGGGGCTGGATTTCACCCTATAGATCCACTTGACTGTGCGATTTCACGCTTTGCTTCCAGAGCTGTGTAGGTCAGTGGCTTCTGTAATACCACTGTTGTATCTAGAAAGCTTCCTGAGTCTTTCTCAAAGGGGTTCAGGTACAAAACCCACCCCATCCCCAACTTGCACCCCCCTGTCCAAGTCCTACTGAGAGCACTCTGCAGAGTTTGGGATTTGCTGCTAGAGAGGGGGTAAGCTAGAGCAGAAGGGGGACGGGGTTTTGGTGCAGGGCCAGCTGGACATGCGTCATCCCCCTCCAAGCTCCACGGGGAATACTTGGAAAAGTTGATACAGCCTGAATATCTGTTTCATTCCATGCCGTCCTCCTCTCCATGCTGTGAAACTCCCTTCCTGGGTGGATCAAGGGGCAGCCACCAGTGAAGGAAGCCCTGGCAGAATGGTACAATGGAACAGGTGGATGGAGGTGGGGGCACGAGGCCCGTGAGCCAGTGCAGAGGAGTTGCTCGTGGTGGCTTCTCAGGGAATCTCCAGGGATTTATGCGGCACCTTCCATGATAGCACAACCTAGAACATGTGGATAGCTTTGGGGAAAAGGTGCAGTTTCTTCTTCCCAGGGCACCTGCAAGGGGCACAGTCTGGGCCTACAGGATAGTCACACTGCAGCCCCCCTGTCCAGTGAATAGAGTCCACCTGGTTCTTTCACTTGGGGGCTGTTTATTTCCTGCTTAATTTCAGTACCTCTCAGTCTGCTAATCCAATATGATACACACAGCTCTCTAAGCAAAACCCCTCCACCCATTGCACCTGACTCAGCTGGGGCCACGTTACTCCCTATCAGGGGATTTTCCCTTCCATCAAATGGGACTGATTATGGTTTTAAAAAGATAGTGATTGTTTTTAAGAAGCACTGTGATGCTGCTGTGCAGTGCTCAGTATTATTATTAATCGTCTTCAGGGGCTATGCCATGGCTTACTCCACTCAAGAGCGTTGAGTGCCCCAGGTGCTATATATAAAGTGCAAAATGGTATGAGCTGAATTCAGAGGAGATGGAATGTTGGATAAATTTCCTCTGGAGCCTGTGCTTGCCACTCCGTAGACAGCTACAGGGGAGTGGGTTAACGCTGAGTGACTTGAATAGCAAGGGATGCTGAAGGAATTGGGGTGTATTGGACAAAGCTACATGCTGAACCCGGGACAGGATATTAGGGGATCAGGTTTGAGAAATATTGCTTAATCGTTTGAGAGGCTAAGGATAGGAACAGCAAGGGATACTGAAGGTCAGGATTGAGAAGTATGGGCAGATCTGGGCAGGATCTAAAGGTTGAGACTGAGGTGCGTTAGCACAACTGTGGGGAGGAAGCTTGCTTTATGCTTGGCTCTAAGAAGAACCATTAGTCCTTCGCTTTCATGAGCATTAAAATCACCCTCAAACATATTTTGGAGGGAGGAAGGGAAAAGACCAGTAAAGTCTTATGGACGAGACATCTTTCATCTCTAATGCTCCGGCTGCAATAAATCTGTTATCAGTGCAGCACCGCAAAACCATTCTTGCCTGTGGGATGCGAGCTATGGTGACAGCAGGTGTTTAGCACCAGGCAGGCAAGCTCTTTAGAACAAACCTTATTTGAAGTGCTTCCTTCTGGAAATCATCAGCTGTAGTGGGTTTGATGCTGAAAATGTTTTAGCTGGCATTTCAGACAACAAAAATAACGGGTAGGCAGAAACTGCAGCCACCAGAGGATGGTGTAAGTGGCAATTTGTGTAGTGAAAAGCTACATTTATGTAGCTGATTTAAAGGTGACCTGTTTGTGCCCCTCATTTTTGTAGTGGTTAAAGGAAACCTGAAAGTTTAGTAAGAAAAGAAAGTCTGTCTCTTATATTAGGACTATCAAGACTTGTCTCCCTTATTTTTGCTACAAAGCTTTAGAACGGAAGTGGGAGCTTTCTTAGAGCTTAAGTGAGGAAGACTTGAATCTTCCACAAAGAAAGTTTTTCTCCCAAGCGTTTGCCAGTTTTTTGAGTTAAATAGAAGCTAACAATGAGTTTTAAGCAGTCTAACTAAAAATCCTTTCCCAGTGGGTCACTTTTTATTCCCTTGATTCTGGTGATGTCATAATACCACTAGATCTCCATCCATCCATAGAGATGTCCAGCAATAAGCAGATTGAGCAAGACTTGATATTTCTAATATCAAAGCAGACAAATCCGTCTCCCCACTTTAAAACAAAAAAATCAACAACAAACCACAGTGCAGGCCTCTCTTTGCTGCAATGAGGTAATATTAAGCCTTGTGCACACTGGGGATTTCAGCTATTGGTGGCTGGCCACAGGTGCAAATTGTGGCTCATAGCACTTTCCGCTATCTATCCTAGGGGTGGGCATTTGTGCAGCTATGCTGGTGTCTATCCAACAATGGCTGACATTGGGACAAATCTGTAGACAAGCCCTCAGAGCCCATTAACTTTAATCTCCTGAGTGTCCCCAGGTCCTGTATGGGGGGGGGGGGAGAGGGGCATGCACCTGGAGTGCTGTGCCAGGTGGTTTAGAGGCCCTGCCACTCTAGTGAAATATCAGCACATCATAGTGATGCCATTGCTTGAGTGGCATCTGTACACATGGTTTGATTAACAAAGGGCTAAACAGTATGCCACTACTGTTAAAGGGGAGAACCCTGATGGCCCAGTGCCTGTCACAGGCCTTCCTGTCTCACCCTGTGCCCAGTTAGTCTGGTACTGGGGGTCCTGCTAGCTGTATGGGATGAGGTGCTGGCAGGTTCCTATTTATTATAATAATACCTAGCTCATACATAGCACTTAAGAACATAAGAACAGCCATACTGGGTCAGACCAATCGTCCTTCTAGCCCAGTATCCTGTCTTCCAACAGTGGGCTGGTGCCACATGCTTCAGAGAGAGTGAACAGAACAGGGCAATTTATCAAAGCCATCCCCTATCATCCAGTCCCAATTTCTAGCAGTCAGAGGTGTGAGGACACTCAGATCATGGGGTTGTGTCCCTGACCATCTTGGTTTATAGCCATGGATGGACCTACCCTCTATGAACATATCTAATAATTTTGTGAACCCAGTTACACTTTTGACCTTCACAACATCCCCTGACAATGAATTCCACAGGTCGACTGTGCATTGCATGAAGAGGTGCTTCCTTATATTTATTTTAAACCTGCTGCCTATTAATTTAACTGGGTGACCCACGGTTCATGTGAAGGGGTAAATAACACTTAATTAGTCACTTTCTCCACACCATTCATGATTTTATAGACCTCTATCATATGCCTTCGTAGTTGTCTCTTTTCCAAGATGAACAATCCCAGTCTTTCTAATCTCTCCTCATATGGAAGCTGTTCCATCCTCATAATTATTTTTGTTGCCCTTCTCTGTCCTTTTTCCAATTCTATCTCTTTTGAGATAGGGCAACCAGAATTGCATGCAGTATTCAAAGTGTGGGCGTACCATAGCTTTATTTAGTGGCATTAGCTTTGGACTTAACTATCTTCAGTAATTTTGTATCGTCTGAAAATTTTGCCACCTCACTGTTTACCCCTTTTTCTAAATCATTGGTGAAGATGTAGAACAGCACGAGTCCAAGTAGAAATCCTTGGGGGAATCCAACTAGTTACTTCTCTCAACCATGAAAACTGACCGTTTATTTCTACCCTTTGTTTCCTATCTTTTAACCAATTATAGATCCATGAGAGGACTTTCCCTCTTATCCCATGACAGCTTACTTTGCTTAAGAGCCTTTGGTGCAGGACCTTGTCAAAGGCTTTCTGAAAGTCCAGTGGATCACCCTTGTTGACAAGTTTGTTGACCCCCTCAAAGAATTCTAGTAGGTTCATAAGGCATGGTTTCTGCTTACAAAAGCCGTGTTGACTCTTCCCTAGCATATCATGTTTATCTGGGTGTCTGATAATTCGCATACAAAAACCCAGCACTCTGTAACTAACATATCCTGGAGCAGGTACAGTCTCAGAGGGAAGAGCACCACCTATTGTGTCAGAAGCACCACTGCCTGCAGCTCATAGTTGTTCCACTATGTTCTTGTTCAAAACACTGCTTTGCCCTGACTCTGTTTAGTTCAGAACAAGATGACATGGCAGCAGATCAAGTATTAGTTCAGCTAATCCAACAGTCAGTACAAAAATAGGGTTAAAATGCAATTCTGTTCTTCATATCCAGGTCGTTTGTAATTCTGGATAGAGTCCTGCTACTTGGCAGTCACTATACCATCATCAATAAACTGTCAAGCCATCCGAGGCTGCAAGATTAGCAGCTATGGTGCTGGTTCGTTTATTCTATGCAGCTGAGATGAAGAAAAACAGTCTAAGGACACGATCTGCAAATTATCTAAAACATGATGTGAATTATTTGTCAGTTTCATTCAGGTGGCACTTAACCAGGCCAGACTGTACTTACTGCATGAATAGCCAGAGAAGCAGTGGAAAGGAAAGTCATAATCGGTTTTTGTGTTCTTAGATTATTGTTATCCAGACTAAACAAAGATTTCTGCTTTTATTGGTGTTCTCCCTTTGCCTGCATTTTAGGCTTGACTATTACACTGTGACGTTGTCTCCACAGAAGGAACCTGTCAAAGAGAGACTCTCTGTACCCCTAAATTTTAATGCTCCTCCTGACCTTTATTGAAGAGAAACCTGCCATTCTATTTTATTATCGACTTTGGTTGCAAGACTTTTGCGGGCTGCAACACAGGCTGTAAAGAGCGAGGCATGCTTATGGGGTTATATAAAACTATAATACCAAAATACTATGTTAACTTGGAATGTATGAAGGATTAAACTCTTCCAAATCTAGCTGGAGTTGCAGATTGCACTGTTTCATTGCCAAGGACGCTGGCCCAGATCCTTAAAGGTATCTAGGCTCCTAGCTTACATTCCAGTTAGGAAGTTAGGAGTCTAAATACCTTTGAGGATCTGGGCCATTGACCCCAGGTTAGCAACAAGATCTCACAATGGACCTCAGGTCACATCTGAGCTATCAGTCTGGATGGACTCTTACTTGACTCTTAGTTGAAGATCATGCTGTATGTAATTGGAAAGAGGATTAATCTCTAAATTTGCAATATGGTCTCTGATGTGGCCTGTGTGAACTCAGTGTCCTGACAATTTGACCATCTTTGATATGCTCATTCCTTGGATTTGTACCAATGTGGAGTTTGATCCGGTCCTCGTTTAACAAAGCTGGTCTTCCCATAGCTCTATTACATTTTACTGCCTGGTGCACTGGAAGACTGGTCTTTGAACAGATTTCTTCTTTTGTAAGGGCTTCACTGCACTTCTGCATTGATTTCCGTTTGCTGCACAGAAATGAGTACTCATTGAACAACAGTGGACTTGTTTTCCCCACTTTGAGAAGGGGGATGATAATGGTGCCCTAGCTCACAATGGGCTTCTGAGGATTGATTAGTTGAGGGCTGCAAAGCCTTTTGAACATGAAAAGTGCTTCCACCCTATGGGAACCAAATCCTCCAACCAACCCTCATCTCAACTAGCTGTTCAGGGCATGGGGCTGGCGTGTAGGAGGAAGGCTGAGAGGGAAAAGTCTACCCACAGAACATGGTGCTCCACGGCTGAAGTAGCACTGTGGAGATCCACCCAGCCTTGACTCTGGGGATTCAGCCAGTTGTGGATCCTCTGTCCTTTCTCTGCACGGCCCCCTCCAAATCCTGCCCCACCCTGGGCAGCAGCATTGTCGCAGTGGTGCCGCCAGGGAGCCATCGGAGGGCCTGGAGCAGTGGGCAGGGTTAGTTCTGTGTATCTCAAACGACATTGCTTTTTCTGTACAGGATGTGCCAGCTTTCCATCAATATGGAAATCTCCTGTTCTCAGAAGTAATCCCATATGTAATTATGTTATCGTTATTTAACTTCTTTCGATAGCCTCAGAGTGTGTGTGGTGCTTTACAGAAGGCACAATAGCTAGGTTTTTAAATGATGCTGAACAGGTGTGCACTGGTAGAACAGCTCAGCAGGGAGGGGAAAAAAACCCTGTAATCAGCAAGGTCTTTTCTTCATGGGTTAGTGTTTATAACAAGAAAGTAAAGTAAGTAAAGTATCCTCAGAAAGGAAACCAAGAACTTTCCATATGGTCTGATGAGTATAGAGACCTTCCTTCCTAATAGCATTTTCCCCTGCTGTCTCCAAAGCAGCCACTTTATAACCCTTCCCCTCAGCACCTGTAAGGGGGAAATTAAACTGGGATTATTAACCCCTTGTTCACTGAAGACAAGTTAGCAGCCCTGTGCCCTGTTAGAACATGGAAAGCCATTTATTAGTTAAAATTGAAAATAAGAAACAATTTGCCCATTCTTCTCTTTGACGAGCTGAACCCAGATAGCACTACTGAGCTGGAGACAGATTCTTCAGACAAGATGTTTATTTCAGAAGGGCTCAGACTCCCACTGGCTCTTATTTATTTCTGTTCCCTTCAGAACAGACCATGTGACGTCATTGATGGCAATTGCGAAATCACAAATTCCAGAACAGGAACCAGGAACACTTTCCAAATGAGGCGAATGGTATTTGAAATAGCAGCAAATCAGCCATGAGAAAAAAACCTTGGAAGCTGCATAAAATAAATGAGGGAGCTTTCCAAAGCTGTCTTGTATTAATGATTCTTCATTGCAAAGGCACTTACCCCCAAATTGCCCAGCATCCTGCAAACAAAGAGCTAGGATTGCAAAGCCAATTCAAAATTCAGGGACGGTATTTTCAGTTTGTTTATATGGCACCAATCCATAAAGATTTGCTAGGCAGCTTATAATACAATACAGTTGTAAAACACTTGTTACATTCAGAACATGAAATAATCAATAAAAGGCCTTCTGAAATAAAAGCACTTGCCCCCACCCCCGCACAGTTGCTGATCTGTAGGAGGGGAAAGGGAAAGAGTATAAAAAGGCCATTTTGGTACAAGCAAGTGCTTTCCCAGCAAAGGACCATCAGCTCATTTCACACACAACCCAGAGTTGGAAGGATGGTCCAATAGTTACGGTACCAGACCAGAACACCCAGATTTAATTCCATACCTCACTACACACTGCCTTTGTGACCTGGCAAAATTACTTTATCTCTTAGTTCCCCACATGTAAAGTAAGGATAGCAATTCTCTACAGGGTTATTGGTTTGGCTTTTTAGCCATCCAGTGAGCAAGATGTTACATTAAATACCTTGTGTCAGCTCATAACAAAAATGGAGCTGGGTTTAGATATTATTTCTCTTAAGATTCAGTCACTTGAGATTTCTGTGGAACAGACAGGGAAACAACCCAACCTGTCCTAATGAAGGAATAAGATCAAATTCAATTGGAATTGGAATAGTTCCTTTGCATTATCCAATATGCTGGCACAGAATAACGTCCTACTGCTTTGCAGAATGGAGACCCTGGAGAATAAACATTGGGCCACCAGGCACCAAATAACATGCTTAAAGGCAGCACAGAGGGAGATGATCCTCTTCTTTCTACTTTGTCAAAACAACTAGTGGAATTACTGAGTGAGAAATTCAACCTCATATTATCCATCCAAAGGATGTGCAGTCATGGAGTGCTGGGTTCAAGCCCTGCCCCATCTGCTTGAGGCTAGTGTCTGGCAGCAGGCACAAGGAAGCACATGCTGATTTCCTCATGGCAACATGAAGGGCCTGATCCAGCGTCCATTGACGTCTGTGGAAAGATTCCTGTTGACCTCAGTGGCCTTTGGATCAGACTCTAAGCCCAGTTCCTGCACATTCTCTACAAGCACTCCAAAGCTTTCTGCACTGGCCCAGCTCTGCATGTCTGCCCACCTCCCAGAGCTCTTTCCAAAAGCTACAGTCTGACCTATGTGTTCCTTGTGGTTCATGGGGCTGAGATGACTGGACAAATGAATTACCTCTCCTCTACCAGGACTCATTTCCAGACTCAATTGGTGGTGTGGGTTTCCAGGCAGGACTGGATCAGAGATTCACTGGGTGCAAGGAAAGAATATACAACAAATCACAAGAAACCAGCCGACTGCAAAATGAGCACTGGAAACGGAGGCCAGTGAGTCCCAGCTAGATATGGAAGCTGATCATTGGGGGGACATGAAAGAGATCATTGGAAGGACAAAGGTAAAATGGAGTTAACTACATTCCACAACCGGATAACAACTTCATTGTCTTCATTCTACAGCAAGATCCCACTTCAATCGCGTCAGCACAGCCCAACAACAAAAAATTACTTCATAAAACTGCCAAAAGCAAACAAGGAGAATCTCAAGCTACATCTTTTCCATGCCGCCTGCAATACATTTAACACTACATGCATGGGCATGACTGTGCCTTGTCTAACAGAGGAACTCAGTGGTGACATTGTGTATTAATGTGCCCTACTGGCTTTAAGCTCAGGTTTTAGGAGATGGAAGCATCTGGCAGGTGAACAGTAAAAGGAACGAAAATTAAACAATAGCAACAAAAAACAAACAGGGGAACAGGTGGCAGAGGCATTGTCAATATCATGGGACAGATCCTGGATCTCCAGCTGGCTGCTTTATTGTTCTCAGGTAGCAGAAAACTGGAGGTGACAGTAGCACAAGAATGGATGATACAGAGGAACCTAGATCAATGCCCTAGCACCATACTACAAACCCTGCAGCAAATCTGCAGAAGAATATTTCAGGAATAAACCTGCTTCAATTGCAATTGGTTTGCAAGCAATTTTGTAATTTGTTATATTCTTTAATCTTAGGTTTTCTATTACATTTGTTTTTACAAAAGCTAAATTGCTGCTGACAGTGCCCCTTTAAACTTCTGCACCAGGACAGCAGTAGCAATAGAAGAGTGAAATGGAGGGTAAGGACTTATGTACAATGCTACCCTGTCCCTGTGGTCTAGAGATGTTTGCCCGGCCCACCCTGTCTTACTCCACCTAAAAGCAGGAATGACTGTGGTTCAGTATGGTTAACCTTTCCTTTCAAAGCTATTCACATAAGCCAGAAACACTGGGGATAAATTCAATGTGACGCATCCGCTGGTCCCATCATTGCTCCCACTTCTTTGTCTGAGTGTTGTGCACTTCGGCCCCAGTCCTGCCCTTGACTCTGCCTGGGCGCAGGGATCCACGTCTATGGAATCATTGCAGGATCAAGGCCTGAGTTTATGAGCACTTACGAGCAGGAACCCATCTAACTGTAGGTTTGTAAAACACCTAGCACGATTTTGGGCGTTGAATAAACAAGGACTATTAGCGTAGATTCTTCAGGTCAGGGCCTGTCTCTTACTGTGTGTAGGTCCAGTGCTCAGCACCACTGGCCTCTGATCGCAGCTGTATAATGAATAATATAAAAATAGTCAATAGAGATTTTTAAAAGGAATTTACTACCTAACCCCTGGGTTATGCTTCTACTGGCTTGTTTTACTGAATGAAGCTGTTGTTTGTGATGGTGACAGTCCCCCTCTTACCCGCTTGTCCTTCCCCAAAAGCCCAGTGTGGCAGTGACCCATACTCTGCTAGAATCATTGGATACAGCTTCTTGAAGAGTCCACCAGGAAGAGCCAGCTGAAGGAGAAAAACATGCCATACTCCCGTCCCTCTAGATGAGCATGGTACATCGAACCCAGGCGTAGAGCTGCTGCTGTTGCATAAAGAACAGGGTGTGTAGCTTGACAGTTTAAGTGAACAGCATTGAAACTTTAATGTAACAATGCCGTGGGGCAGTTTGCTCTGACAGAACCCAGCTAACATAGTAGGGGATGGGGCACTTCTTTGTCATGAGATACAGTTTGGTACTCTGCATCCTGTGATACAAGCTAGAGGCTGTCACACTGGAAACCCCACATCCCTTACTCTTGCCTATAGAGGAGCACTGCATTTCATGAAAAACAACAGTATCAGACAAAGGGAAATCTGAGGTGGGGCAGCAGCTGGGCTGGGCCCAGCCCTGGGGTCATTGTTTACAAACAATAAATCGTGCAAGGGCTGCTCACACAAACGTTTCGGAAAAGTCTGCATCACCATTTTGACCTCCTGTCCAGATGGTTTGTTTTTTTGGCTACAGAGAGACAAACTGGGGCCCCACATCAGAAACTGAGAAATTGTTACAAAGGCAAGTAGCGAGAAGCAGATGGAACAATGACCAATTCAAACAATTCGGGGGCCTTTTGCCCATTACATACGTCAGTACTTCCTCATCCTGCAGAAATTCCCATAAAAACACAATGTGTCTTTATCATAGAGTGGGTGGCATTTGATACAGCATTCTGATTGGCTGGAAAGGTCTATAAAAACAGGCATTATTTCATTGCTGCATCTCAGCTGTAACCCCTGTGGGATACTGCATAGGGTTAAAGATCAGTATCTCTGTTTGGCACAGTGCCGTGACACCCACTTTTAAATATTACACTGACACACTAACCTTAGAAAGTTGTCATGGCATCATAAAGCCTAATAGGAAAAGTCTCTCTTTTCTTCATTCAGTGACAGCTCCCTCCCTCCTTCCCAAACATATGACATGTACAGAAAATGTACATGTCATAAACAGGATGTTTTTCGATGCGGCCCAAGCTTTTAGGAAACCTGCCCAGCTGCTGTGAATGGTGAATTGCAAAACATTTGAAATAATAATGATAACAGAAACAGTTTCAAGGGCTAGCTCCTGCACCCGCCCAGAGCTCCACGAAGTACATGGGTGCTGTGGCTCGCCTGCACAGAATCATTTGCAGGATCGAGCCTCATGATTCCAAATGAGAATGCGAAGATGTGCCTTTAAAAAACCCTACGCATGTACTGAAAATCATCTTGTCCCTCATTTACTTGCAATGGCGTGACCTGCAGCTGTTGCTGAGGAAGTACAGGCATTCCGAACTCCACACTTAGCAAGTAGTGGTTCCCCGGTATGTGTATGTACTAGTGGTTACTATCACAGCCTTTAACCCACTAAACCTTGCCAGGCAGGAAGTGCTTTTGGCACTCTCTAAACAATTAAGCATGTGAGTAACTTTATTCTCATAAGCAGGTCCAGATGGTTCAATACCTCCATTCTGCAAGCAGCCCCCCTTTCCCCCCATACTTATTAGGTGGGTAAGCAAGTAGACATGGCAGACTCCCACAATATCTTCCTCCCATTATACAGAGCGGTTCTGGAACAATTTTTAGTGTGGGGTGCTGAGAGCCACTGAACCAAACTGTAAATTCTGTATATAAGGGAAATCACTTCAAGTCAGGGGGTGCTGCAGCACCCCCAGTACCCATAATTCCAGCACCTATGACTATACTTCCTTGGTCTTTTCTCCCTTTGAGAGAGACAGAGCACGAATTGGAAGAGCAACTAGAAAGGAGAAAATGGGAGGGAGTCTTGGTCAGTCCAGTGGCTTCTGCAAAAATATCCTGTGAACCCCCTGCCAACCTTGGAATTGAGGCCATGAAAAGGGAACCCGGAGTGGGGCAGGGTCCAGCAAACAGACAAAGGTATTTGGGGGCAAAGGAGGTACACAGGAGAGCTCAAAGGGGTATGGGGTGTACAGGACAGGAAAGATCTGCATGGCAGTCTGTACTATTTCTTTAAAACTGAACCAGGAGGCCAAGCAGGTGGGTTGCAGGAGGCTCTAAGCAGCTCTGCACAGACTGGGTAGTTTAAGGATAATTCTATTCTTAATGCTAAGTTCCTTGTTCAGTGTTAGAAAAAAGTGGCTGTCTCTGGGATGTGTTACTATTGGCACGTGACAGGATGCCAGGCGCTGACCCAGCATCAATAAGAGAACAACTCTTCCCCAGGGAGAGAAGGCACGTGTGAGAGGTGTTACTCACTGGGGGCCTGGCTTATTACAAGCCCCCGTAGCTATTGTTTTAGCTTGGGAAGGTGCTGGGATAACAGGAGCACATTATATAGGGCTGCCAACCCTCCAGGACTGTGCTGGACTCTCCAGGAATTACAGATTAATCTTTAATGGAAGATTATGTCATGTCATGAAACCTCCAGGAATAGGTGCAACCAAAACTGGCACCCCAAACTTTACACCAAAGGCCCCTGTAGCCCGGTGGTGGGGGCAGGCCTGAGCCTGGGGCTCCCTGCAGCTGATGGGGGTGGATGTGAGGGGTCAGTCTGCAGTTTGGCTGGGAGCTGTAGAACCGGGGTCAGGGGTCCCTCCCAGGGCAGTGTCTATGCTGGGGGGGTGTAGGCACGCGGGGGGGGTCCCCCCAAGGCTGGTTCTCTCTCTCCCCTCCCCGGGCTGTATAGCCGCCCCCTTTCACCCGGGCCCTGCGAGGGCTGTGAGTGTAGGAGGCAGGGCGGGGGCTGGCCGTGCAGGGCGGGGGCGGACCCGGCCGGGAGGCGGCGTCGTCGCGGCTCCCAGAGCCGAGGGCCGGGCGCGGTGTCGCAGGCGGAGTGGAGCCCGGAGCCCGGGCAGGATGCGCCTCGCCGGCCCGCCGCCGCCGCTGCTGCTGCTGCTGCTGCTCCTGGCCGCGCTCCCCGTCCGGGGCCGCCGGGAGCCCCCCGCGCCGGGGCCGCCACGGGCCGCGCCGGGCCCCGCCAACGCCACCCGGCCGCCGCCGGAGCCGCTGGGCGCCCCCGGGAACCACAGCGGCGCCCAGGTCAGCCTGCTGCCCGCGCTGCTCCGGGACCTGTCCGCGCTCAAGGCCGCCGTGATCGGGGCGTGTGTCCTCAGCGCCGGCCTCATCGGCTGCCTGCTGCTGCGGGTCTGCAGGTACCGGCCGGGGGGAGGAGGGACCCTGGCTGGGGGGCGCTGCCCGCTGTACCCCCCAAGGTGGGCGGGGGCTCTCCCCCATGGAGAGCGGGGGGGGCGCTGCTCTCTGTACACCCCCCGGTGGGGCGGGGGCTCTCCCCCATGGAGAGCGGGGGGGGGCGCTGCTCTCTGTACACCCCCCGGTGGGGCGGGGGCTCTCCCCCATGGAGACCGGGGGGGGCGCTGCTCTTTGTACACCCCCCGGTGGGGCGGGGACTCTCCCCCATGGAGACCGGGGGGGGCGCTGCTCTCTGTACACCTCCCGGTGGGGCGGGGGCTCTCCCCATGGAGACCGGGGGGGGGCGCTGCTCTCTGTACACCCCCTGGTGGGGCGGGGGCTTTCCCCCATGGAGACCGGGGGGGGGCACTGCTCTTTGTACACCCCCTGGTGGGGCGGGGGCTTTCCCCCATGGAGACCGGGGGGGGGCGCTGCTCTTTGTACACCCCCCGGTGGGGCGGGGACTCTCCCCCATGGAGACCGGGGGGGGGCGCTGCTCTCTGTACACCCCCCGGTGGGGCGGGGGCTCTCCCCCATGGAGACCGGGGGGGGGGCGCTGCTCTTTGTACACCCCCCGGTGGGGCGGGGGCTTTCCCCCATGGAGACCGGGGGGGCACTGCTCTTTGTACACCCCCCGGTGGGGCGGGGGCTCTCCCCCATGGAGACCGGGGGGGGGCGCGCTGCTCTCTGTACACCCCCCGGTCGGGGGCTCCTCTTTGTCCCCATCCCAACAGTAGCGCTAACACAGTGTCTCTCTGCTGATGGTTTCCAGAGGTTTCCTTAGGCCGTATTTGCATGTGACTAGTAAGGTGAATCAGTGCTGGGCTACCATATGCCCTGAAAGCCCTTGATCACAGCAGCGCTATCACCTTTCTGGGTTGTGGGTGCGGTTCTCTGGGATGTGACCTGAAAAAGTGAGTCCCTGACCAGTCCATGTAAAAGTTGACGCTCTCATGGCCTTTTCTCTTAGGCCAGGGGTTCTCAAACTGGGGGTCGGGACCCTTCAGGGGGTCGTGAGGTTATTATATGAGGGGTCACGAGCTGTCAGCCTCCACTCCAAACCCTGCTTTGCCTCCAGTATTTATAATGGTGTTAAATATATAAAAAAAAGATTTTAATTTATAAGGGGGGTTGCACTCAGAGGCTTGCTATGTGAACGGGGTCATGAGTACAAAACTTTGAGAAGTACTGTCTTAGGCCATGTCTACCCGTACGGCGGCGCAGCTGTACCGATATAGCTGCATCACATCTGGTGAAGACACTATCTCAGGAGAGAGACATAAAAAACCCACCCCCTGTGAACAGCAAAAGCTATGTTGGCGGGAGAAGCTCTCCTGCTGCCATAGCGCTGTGCCCACGAACACTTATGCCGACGTAACTTATGTTGCTCGGGGGGTAGAATATTCACACTCTTGAGCGACGTAAGTTTTGCCGATGTAGGTGGCAAAGTAGACATAGCCTAAAGCCAGAAAAGCTGAAATGCATCTTCCTCTGGAGTAAAGGCACTTGGCACAGAGGGGATGGAAGTGGGTGAGAAGGCAAATTTTGGCCAGCCCCTGGCCGATTGTATGTCATTTGTAAAATGTCCTAGATGCGCTGGTCAGAAAGGGGTGGTTAAAATGGAAAATAGAATGCTTATACTTTTGAATTGTTTGTTCCCATCCCTTTCCAGAGCATTCTGTATTTGTAAGGAAAAAGTATTGTTCTGTTTCATTAGCTAAAACATGAATAAGCTCTCTTGAAATAATTGCCATAATATGAATGTTTATGTGCTGTAAAGCATAGTGTCCAGGTGGGCAGAGCAAAGCCTTGAGTTTTGACTTGAAAATAATTTCCCAGTAGTCCTCAATAATCTCTAAGTATGAACTGCTAACTCCCTGCCTTCCACTGCCTGGTATACACCTGGCATCCTGATTTTTCCTTTGTGATTTTGGTAGACTGAACATCACAGGGTTATGTCAGTGTAGGTGCTAGAGTGAAGGAAATGTAGGGAAGCATATAAAAATGTGCAACTGTTTAACTGGGGGTAACTTATTTCATCCAGTGTTCATCAGGAATAAAACCCCTTCATTTATAGCATGTTTACCTATTTGTGTGTATGTTGTCCAGTATTGATGATTAGAGAAGTGACAGGAGAGTCTTGTCTCTAGGTTTTGAAACTCCAGCCCATATCAGACTTGATCTCTCCCATTTGACTCTGTTGACATCCCTTCTTGAACACCGTACTTTGGATAAAACATCTTTTTTATCAGGTTGTGGTGTTAGGAAACTGCTATGATTTTGGAAGAGATACTGGAGGCGTCATTAAAAACCCCAAACTTCCCTGAGTGTGTTTTCCACCCCAATTTTAAAATAAACTCAAAGCAGGAAAATGGGGTGAAAACTTTCTAGAGTAGTAATTTAGGTTGGGAGTAGGTTTCCTCTGGTGCAGCAGGGATTAGGCTCATTCTGTCAAGTTTTCAAAGGGTGTGTCTCTTGCATGTGTGTGCAGATGGTGCATTGTGGGCAGTTGTGGTGCAATTACCCAACTGGAGTGTACAAATGAGAGAAGTCTTTGCTTAATGCTGAGGCCAGAGTTCAGCCCTAGGATAAAGCCCAAATAAATGGGCTGGGTCCCCAAGAATTAGGATTAGATGGAATTCTGGGCCATGGAACCACTCTGTGGCCGCTTGTGCAGCTGGAGCCCTGCACAGTGTGGTTGGATGGCCTGGAGGGAATGGGGGATTGGTTTGTGGATCCAGCCCCTCCTCTCCCCAAAATCCATGTTATGTTGGATTGATGGAAGCCTTGGCAGAACACAGCTCTGCAGCGTGTAAGAAGTCTGCATCTGCCTGGTGGGATCCTGGTATTTTTTTTTCTCTCTGCAGCGTAACTACAGCAAGTATATTGCATTCACCCTCCTCCTCTCCTGTAGAAAGTGGGTTGGAACCAGGATGTGCTGAGTAACATTGTAATACTTGAAATCTTTGTATGATTTTATGCTGGGAAGAACACAAGCAAATCAAAGTCAGTCACGTTAGAAAACTGATCTCTCTTTTGGCTTGTTGCTGAGTTAGGACAAAATAAACTTACCAGTGTCAAACTGAGTTTCATATCAGTGTTCATAAATTATTGTTTCTGTTGTGGTAGCAGCTAGAGGTTCAGTTCTGCTTGGCACTCTGTGGACATAAAGTAAACGGTCTCAAAGAGCTGACCATCTAAGAGTGTTTAGCTCTGGTTTGTTCGCTCCTGACTTCATGGTGGAAAACTACAAAACCTTCAGTAGTTAACAGGAATTCTTTCTTACAGGTGTGTGCAAAAGAAAACAACCTGCAGGGTTGAGTCATATAACTTGTTCTCTGGGAAGCTGTGGTTGGTTGTTGCTTGTAGAAGGAAGAAGTTGAGCAATGGAGGTATTTGAACAGGTGTATTTTGTGAATTCTTCCTCCACCTACTCGCAAACAGCTCTTCTGCAGTTACGTGGCTGTTCCAGCTAACTGTTCCTGTTCTTCCCTGTTTCTGAGGTCTTAATAACCTTAATTTATTCATGCTGATGAGCAGAGTCTACATGAGTTCTGTTCTTAAAGGGTTGCCTTCTATAAGAGAACCCTTAGAAACTGGGACATCTCATAAGTCTGTCCCAGTGAACAAACTGCAAAAGATTTGCTGATGCGTGTCAGTGACTAGCACAGCCTAGCAAGATTCAATTTACCATGGCAAGTAATTTGGTTTAGGGACAAGCAAATAAAACATTGCTTTTTAAAATAATTCTTCTCATCACTATCATCTACTCATCCAGGTTTGCAAAGTTGTCGTGGGATTATACATCAGAAGGCTATTAGACACTTGGGTGGGTCAGACTAAAGGCAGCATAGTCTACTAGTAAAATCAGTATAAGGTGATCTAAATAGCTCTTTTAATAACTGGCCTTGGGCAAGTTCAGCTTCCCTGCCTCGGTTTCTCCATATGTAAAAAGAGAAAGCAGGGTTGGCATTCTTGATATTTTCCAAAGTAAAAAACCAAGCAGCAGAAAACCCAGCCTTTTGAGTCTTCTTTCCACATCGTACAGAAGCCAAAGGGGACACAAACCCAATTATTTTAGAAAATTCTTTGTAGTCACCTTTACCAGCAAGCGCTGCTGAGCTCTCCCATGCCAAACTCATTTAATCTGTTAAAACACGACTGCTTATAGTTAAAGCACATTTCATGTATGTGAGAGATTCCTGCTGTTCTTGTAATAAACACAGTGGCTCCCCTAGAAAATGGAGCTTTCGACTTCTATGTGCAATAGTTTGTTTATCTGACACAGCCTCTAGTGTGTAAGCAAAGATTGATCTGAGTTACAAAATAAGACAGGCAAAACAACAAGCATGTTGTGTACCATTTCCAGTTTACAGCTGGCAAAATAGTTTGGAGAGGAGTTCTCATTTCTGTTGCAGAAGAAAGATCACATTTGCTCAAATGAAATGCATTTCTTGATCAAAATAAGAGTTTTGTTCATGCCCGTTTTTAAAAAACAAAAAAACCCCCAAAACAAAGAACCTTGCAGAGACTAGTATTGTAAATTGCTGTTAAGCAGAATTTGTTGAAATCCAATATTTGATTAAACTATCACTATGAAATTACACTGGTTTTCTGCAAGTAAACTATCCCTTTAGATACGGATTGTTGAGATGGAGTTTTTTTTTTTTTTTTTCCATTTGAACAATTTATTAGTTTTAGAAAAAGAATCCCAGGATTTTGCTCCTGTGTGTTTTTGCCTTGCTTCCTCATGGTCCGTGATGCCAGCGGAAGTTGTCAGCACTATGTACCCAAACTGACGTGAAGGCAAAAGGTTGTTCTGCCACTTTTCCAGGTCCTTCAACTGAACATCAAGCAGGCAGATATTTTATCACAGCCACCGGCTTGTGATACTTACATTCTTGCTTTTTTCCCAACTCACTGTTTTTTTTGTTTTTTTTTGTTTTTTTTTTATGGATGCTTTCAAAGATGACCTGTTCTTCTTCCTCCGTAGAAGTGTTTTGATCTGAGTGGACTTGGGGGGGCCCAGTGGAGTAGAGCTTGGCACCGCCATAAGGAATTTGAATTCCAGATCCCTCTCCCCTGGGCTGCTCAAGAGTGCGCAGGCTGTGAAAGTTGCATGGTCCACAGTAGCAGGAGGCAGCACCTAATTAGCAATAGCAACCTTTCCTGGCTGACTCAGAGATGCGCCTGGAAAGGATGCTCAACCACTTCCAATGGCAGGGTGAATGGAGTATTTTCTCAGCATCGTGTATGTGCTGAGTACCTCCTTCTCTCCCACCCGTAAGCCAAAATATCCTCCACAACTTGCCAAATACTTGCTACTTCAGCAAGTGCTTTTGTCTATGTTTTGATTCTGCCTTTTTGAATCCATATTTTGCAACTCTTTCCCTCCTCTCCGTTGATGTCCGTGCAGTTACTCCAGAGGTGAATTAGGCCCCTAGTTTACTAAGTAAACTGTGAGGGTTAACAACACTCAAAAAAGAAATGAAAGGTTGGAAACTTGGTTGTCTGTGTTGCTTGATGCGGAAGCCACTGGGACATTAGATAAATCTGTCAAGTATTTTTTTTTTTAATTAGCAAACTGCAACTGCAGTGTCACAGTGGGGCAATAGGCGTTATCAGCCATGGTCAGTAGTGTTTGCTGTGACCTGCTGTAAAAATGTGGAAATGATTAAGACTCAAGCTGGATGTGAGCACTATTTACAAGGTACAGGTCTGCCTGTTGAGAGACACACTACTCACTTATATAACAATAATGTTTTGACCAAAAGAACCTTTGGTCACATCACTCCTGTCTGAGCCTCAGATTTCTCTACCAAATCCCATTCTTTTTAGATAGCTTTCCCTCGGGCCTACCTCTTTAATAGCTACAAAACTGGTTACATTGCAATGCTTTAGGGGAGAGATTTAAGTACAGTGACTCATCATCTAGTCATAGGTTACAGGACCTGCTTATCCTACCTAGCTGGGTGGTGCTTTGTACACCTAAGGCTCACCTACGCTAGAAGGCCGAGTTGACTAAGTGTAAATTGTTTTATAACTAGTTACTGTACTGCAACAATACAAAAACCCCCTTTCTGCAATCTGCAGGCAGCCAGCTGCCAGCTACTGGAGGGAGATAGATCACTTTGAAAGCAGGCTGGATAAAAATCAAGGATTTAAAAAAAAAATTGTCAAAAAAAATCACTTTTTATTTAAATACAAGTTTATTCTTTCAAAAAACCCAATTTAAAATTAAATTTGAAATTGACAACCTATGTTGAAGCCTAAACTTATTATCTATTAAAAATCATTTCAATTAAATAAAAATTAATTAAATAAATTAAATCAATTAAATAAAATTTAATACACATTTGCTGCTGAGCTTTGAAGAAAGTCAGACCACTGAAATGGTGGAAGTCCCTGGTAAAACACCTGGAATCAGAGATTTAATGCTAGACCAGCTTTTGACAGCAGTCGCCTCTTCTGCAAAGAAAATATTTTCTTCATTTCAGTTTATTCAACTTCAGTGCAGTTCAATGACAAGTTCATAGTTAAGAAACCAATTGGGAATTGAAAAAGCTGGAAAGCTTGTTTTCCTCTGCCAATCTGAATATAAACTAGGTGTGATAGGGTGAGATCTACTAGTTCTAAAACTGTTTCTGGTCACTATGCCCTTTACTATCAGTTCAATTCACTATCTATGGATAATATTGCCTTTGTTTAATAAATCAGTTAGTTCTAAATACAAAACATGTTTTGATGAACTTCATCTTTTTTTTTCTTACATAGGCAGCAATTTAAGGCTTTTTAAAATTTGATTTAAAAAAATGTCACTTGTGCATTTTTAACTGAATTTGAATTTCCATCCAAATAGAGCTTGGCATATATCACAAGTTTAAAAAAAAATCAAATAAGAAATGTATCATTCACGATTTTCTAAGATAATAAAAATGTAAACATTAAGAATCTGAATAAATGTAAGTTAAATGTGTACAGATACGGTGTATCCTCCTGGTTAGCAAGGAGCAGTCCCAAACTTAGAGTAAAGGCTATATTTAGTTGCAGATGAACATGTTTTACTGGTTACCATTCAAAGACAATGAACCACTTTCTTTAAGAAAACAGCTAAGATGTACAAAAAACAATTCAGATCAGTAATTTAAATCAAGGCTTCCAGTCCACCCTGTTTGAGAGTTTATTATATGGACCACCCCCCCCCCCCCCAATAAAAAGCCAACTATGACCCCTGCTGGAAACCTCTCTTCAGATGTGTGTGTTTTATTGGTCAAAGTAGGAGTTTGAGTGCCCTATTTCTGGCTTCCCTGCTCTCTTGCTTTACGAATTTAGATAAGTCACTTAAATTCTCCACGCCACCGTATCTGTAAAATGGGGATAATAGAGAGATAGTTGGTCTTATGAGACTAATGTTTGAAAGTGCATATTGGTCTTAGTACTATAGACTGGATTTGCATACGGTATTATTTTAGTTACTTTCAGGTACTACCTTTTAATTGAATCATGCCAAGGCCTCATTCAGATGTTCCTGAAGTTTTTCACAACTGTCTTCCCAGCCTCCAAACCTCTTATTAACAGTTAGTGCAGTTGAACAAGCATATGTTTCTGTTCTCCGTGGTTGAGTATGTTCCATCTCAAAAAGCCGGTTGTTAGAGAAATGTGGCGTGTCATGACGTTCATTACAGCAAAATGAATGCCTGCCTGAAAGCATGCAGGAGAACTCATCTTAATGGCTTCTGGTTTAATTTCGGGGTTTAAAATGATCATGTGAGCAAAGAAGCATGGTTCAATAGAAAATGGTAAAATGTCAGCGGTATTAATGAAGCTCGCATTCAGTGACTTGTTACGAGTCTGGAGTTTTCCTAGGTTTATTATCTGGAATCTTGTAAATGTTGCAGGAACCAATTATTGCTAAATATGTTGGGCCCAATTCATTCCTAGTAGCACTTAATTGGAGCTTCAACAGGAATGGATTTAGTCTATTGTTTTTGGTGGAATTACAAATGAGAAACACGCTTATTGGAAGGGATAATTTAATCTCCCCTCCTACCTCCTCATGGCTGTCTTCAGGAGGTGTTAATGCTGGATTGAAAGCTCTGAGATGATTCTCTGTGGGGTCAAGAGAAGTGTTACTTCTGAGCATCAGGGTTGTTGACTAAAATAAATTGGAGGCTTAAAGTATATAATGAACTAGTGAGTTGACTAATGCATTTCTCCCACCACATGATGCTTCAGTAAGGAGCATGAAGTGCTACACATGACTAGAGTTTGACGAAAACAGCCCCTGGTCAAAAGACTGACATGAGTCATAAACTTTCTCCTTCTCTCCAAGCCAAATTTTCATACGCTATGTTTCAATATTGAACACCCCTTCCCCGAGCTGTACTGAAATGTGCAGGCGGTGCATCCTTGTTCTTATGGAGTTGAGAGCACTGTCATGGAGGGTGGTATCTTGTGCGTTTAACTCGTAAAGAAATATGGTTGCACGGGGATAGGACTGACATGCTCAGTAACTCATGAGCTCAAGGAGCTGGATCCTCCTGAGTGGGTCCAGTTGGTCTTCCCATTATTCTCCTTGTTTTATATACATTTAATGCCCCCCAATCCTGCTCTTGTTAAAGCTAGTGAGTTTCTTGTTGGCTTTAACAGGATCAATAGTGGGCCCAAAAGGAGAAGGTTACTGGCACTGGCTACAGTTGTTTGGAGCTTGTGAAGATGCTGGGCATGCTTCCTAGATTGGTAAATGTTAAATCCAGAAAGGACCATTATGATCATCTAGTCTGACCTCCTTCCTAACACAGAACAATGAATTTTGCCCACCCCTCCAAAGCTCTGCCCATGCATTTCAGTCTAGATCTGCAGTGGCACCTTCTGCTGTTGTAGTCCTTGGACATCCCCCCAGCTCTGCTGGTGTACTCCTGTTATAACTGGAACACCTGCTATCCCTTGGTATGTCCCACAGCACCTGCTCAGCACTGTAGTGAGTGCATCTCCATCCCAACCACAGCATCTTCTGATCAGGCCTGCTAACTTTAGGGGAAGCACTTTGAGGTGTAGGGACTAAGCATGAAAGCATTAATCACTTTTAACTTTTCATTGGAAGCCAGATCTCCTGCGCTGAAAGCCTTGTGCACGAATACCCTTTACCACGGGGTCTTTTGTGCAAGGGGTATTTGATTTTATCAGTGTGCAAGGAGCATGCTCTAATTGCTGCCCCAACATCCTTTCTTGTTAGTTTAATAAAACAAATGTGTTTGGGTGACTAAGCTATGGTCTGTTATCACACATGAGGCCTTAATGTGTTCTGGCCCTGTGGAACAGGTCTACAAAGGTCGTGAAATGTTTACATTCCCTAGTTTCTGTCTTGTGCTACTGTGCTCATACATACAGTTGATATGTGGTACCTTGTCCCACCCAGTGTGTCGTGTTTGTTTTTTCTTTTGTCTCGTTATTGCCGCTGATTAACGAGATACTATCAGGGATAAGTATGTCTATTGCCACAGGAAGCAGATTGGGCAAAAATCCATCTGAAGAAATCAATTAGGATGTGGGTGGGAAACTTGAAAGGTTTCCATTTAAAGATGGTTTGTCTCCATGTTTTTTGTCCAGACAAAAAAAAAATCCCCTAGGTTTCATAAAAAAGTGTGAGTGTGTGTGTGTACTGGCTGTTGGGTCTGTAGGTTAACAATAATGATGTTAACCAAATAAATAGGAATTAATTGAAAGAAGAGAGAATCAAAGAGCCTTTGCCTGCTCCATGACAAGGTATTCACACCTACATCTCAGCTAAGTCAAAAGATTTCTACAAAACTTGTTTTCCATTTTCCATCCAGCATTTTCCATCCAGCTTACTGTTAAGTGACTATTGTCATATTAGTGACAATGACTTTGAAAGTTCTCTTTAAATGGTAAGTAAATAGAGAAATAGAAAACTAGGACAACTCAGCCACTGGCAATTAACTGTCTTTAAATAATACAATGTTCTTTCAGTAGTTGCCCGAAATAATCTGTATCTGCCTCTGTAGGAAATGAGAACTGATGTCTTGCAGCAAAAGTAGATCTGATTGCAGACAGAAAAATGACCTGTTCTTTTAATATGCAATCCAGCATAGCCTTGCTAATTCATGCGCACACATGGGAGATTCATTGCAGGTTGTTTTGTCATGGCTGTTCACTTCCTAATTCAACTGTAGAATGTGCCTCATTCACCTTGAGGAATGTTCAGTTTAGTTTTAATGATGATGACATTTCATATTGTCTGAGTAAATGTTCTCTTGTATAAGCAAAGCTTTCCTTGTAAGATGAGATCTCAACACATCACTTTTCTCACTGCATCACTTTGCTGTTAGGTCTTGGCTGAAAAGTGGAGTGAGACTGCCAGGTGTTTTTGTGAGGATTATCAGGTGTTTGGTTAATAAGGCCCTACTGGGTGGGGTCTGAAACGACTTGTTTTAACTGCTAGGATAATACAGGAGTTTTCAAACTGGGGGTCAGGACCCCTCAGGGATTCACAAGGTTATTACATGTGGGGTCGCGAACTATCAGCCTCCACCCTAAACCCTGCTTTGCCTCCAGCATTTGTAATGGTATTAAATATATTTGAAAGTGTTTTAAATTTATAAGTGGGGGGTCGCACTCAGAGGCTTGTTATGTGAAAGGAGGCCCCAGTACAAAAGTTTGATTACCACTGGGATAATAGAACAAAACACACTGTGCTCTGCTTGATGTGATACGGCACAGATTGTTACAGTGTAGCTTGGACCATGAGAGTTTCTTGACATTTTTGTTGCAAATTAGTCCATAGAATGCTCAGGAAATGAAAATTGCATTGCCCCAAGGCCTGGGGCTTGCGTTACTTAGTCCTGGACCAATGCCCCAAAACAGTGCTATCTTCAGAGGCCAGTGACAACTTTTACATCTGATATTTCTTGAACGTGCATAGAGTTCAAGGCCAGAAGGGACCCTATGATGATCTTATCTGACCTGCATAACACAGGGCAAAGGATATTCCCCAATAATTCCTGCTTCAAGTTTATATCTCTTGTTTGAGCTGTAGCATATCTTTTAGAAAAATATCCAGCCTTGGATTAGAGATTTCAGGTGATGGTAGCCCCAACCCATCTTGTGTGATTTGTCAGGGTGAGACTTCTGGACAGCAGGAATGTTTTCATGACCCGTTAATGCTCCTGAACTGCTAGTTGGAAATTCTCCAGACATTTGGCTGTCCTCTGTTATCCTACAGATTTTCAATCTGATTTATTTTTAACTAAGAGTTTAAGGAGAAACAGTCTGCATTGTGTTGGATAAACCATTTCCAGAGTGCAAGCAATTATGCTAAGCTCTTCGTTTCTTCCCCATATCCCCAAAAAGATGGTCATATTGCAGCTTCTTTATTTAAATGCAATATAACTGAAGCACAAACCAGTGTAACCAGCATAAACCTAGGCTTATGTCTGAGCAGTGTGAGGTAGCTCAAGACCTTGGGTTAATGGATATTAATCTGAGGAATAAAAAGAGCCTGTAGAATACAGGTGCTTTGAGTTAAATAGTGTCAAGCTGAGTACCATATTCTGTATCATTTTGTTTTTTTATGTCAATTATTTTAATGTAAGTAGATTCTGGAAAATGAGTCTAACAAGAGTAAAGGGTGCACAGGTGTATAAGCATCCTTGCTGCAAAAGAAATAGAGCATTATGCTAAGGGGAAGGACATTGGCTACACCTAAATCTTAAAACGTGGCCAGTGATTTTTTTCATGATGCTTGCACAGGAGTGAGTATAAAATTCATAGAATATCAGGATTGGAAGGGACCTCAGGAGGTCATCTAGTCCAACCCCCTGCTCAAAGCAGGACCAATCCCCAACTAAATCATCCCAGCCAGGGCTTTGTCAAGCCTGACCTTAAAAACTTCAAAGGAAGACTATTCTACCACTTCCCTAGGTAACACATTCCAGTGCTTCACCACCCTCCTAGTGAAAAAGTTTTTCCTAATATACAACCTAAACTTCCCCCACTGCAACTTGAGACCATTACTCCTCGTTCTGTCATCTGCTACCACTGAGAACAGTCTAGATCCATCCTCTTTGCTCAAGTGAAACCACTGGCTGTATTGGGGAATGTTTGGAAACTTCACTCTGGTGTCCAAAAAAGGTAGAAGAAGTTGTCCATTCGTAAATATTACCTCAGATGCCCAGTCCTCTTATAACTCTTCTCTGAACCCCTGTCAGCTTGGTAGACATTGACTCAGCCGGATTGCCGTGATTTTCTCTTCTAAAGATGTTAGTTAACCTGTCGGCTGCCTCCTCTGATTAAGCCTCTGTCTGACTTATTGAGCATGGCAGCAGGGGGACTCTGAGCTGCTGTGCCAGCGATTTGCCCTGCACACCAAAGGATCAATGGCTGTGCCTCCGAAACGAAAAGACTGACACTGATCTGGATTACAGCTGACAGGAAATTGAGCTCTTCAGTGATGGGTACAAGTGGTGGAGAGGAGGAGGGGCTGGCTCCACAGACTTTGCATCAGGATAGGTCTTAGCAGTCTGGGCTGTATATAGAATGGGTGGGTAACAGCCCACCCCAGCCCTTCCTGTAGGGAACACTTTCAGAATGAACCACCCCCTTTCTTTGTTTCAGGTCTGGCAAGAGGATTAAAAAGACACGGAAGTATGACATAATCACGACCCCGGCTGAGCGAGTAGAAATGGCCCCTCTGAACGAAGATGATGATGATGATGAAGACTCGACAGTGTTTGATGTGAAATACAGGTACTGACCCATGGGTGGGTCTTGGTTAAAGGCTGCCTCCTGGGTTCTGTTAGCTGGGTGGATGGCTCTTCCTTTCTGCACACTCACAAAGCCTTGTCAAGGCTTAGCTCCGTCTCTGCTCTTCCCTTCAATCCACAAAAGCTTCACCACTCTCCTCTCCATGGCCCCTGCACCTGAAACCTAGTCTGCTATGCATCCAACCTCTCCTCCTTAAAGCATGTAATTTCCAACAAGCCTAAAAGCCCTAGTCCTCCCTGCAGTGAAGTGCCAACAGAAGAGATGTGCTCAAACAAAAAACTGTATAGAACTGACAAAGGTTAATGGGCTGAACTTCCCTGCTCAATCCTTTGCTGCTTGTTGCATCCCATCCCTGATCCTTCCTCTGTATGTTACATTCTTCCTGTACTTGTATTTGTGTTGAGATACAGCATGGCTAGAGGGCAGCAGGAGAGTGTTAGAAGGGAGCCTTATTCCCTGTAGAGGGAAGAAAGTTTGCTATAGATTAATTAAAGCACCTGAAGCCAGTCACATGATAAAACCCCCCTGCTTCAATCAGACAAGAGGAGGAGTTGAAGCAGAGTGGATTGGCACTGGAGCAAAGAGCAGTTTGGAGGGAAGCAGAGGAGAGTTTGGAGAAGTGCTGCGGTGGGCTAAGAAGACCAAGACCCTAGGTAAAGGGACACCTGGTTTGTGCAGAGGGAGGGCAGGAAGCCCCACAAGCTGAAAGGCAGGAGAGGGAAGTAGCCCAGGGGAAGGAACCGCTAGTTCAAGCGGTTTACCGCTATCCCTAGGGCCCCTGGGCTGGGACCCGGAGTAGACGGCGGGCCCAGGTCCCTCCCTCTCCACTTCCCTGCTCTAGGACACTAGTGGGGCAGTTAATACCCCAGTTCAGGGGCAAGAAATGGTGCCCTGAACAACCCCCCCCACCCCACAAGAAGAAAAAGCGCGAGACCCATCATAGTAGTGCCGGCAATTTGCCACAGTGTGTAAAGCGCTTAGCTCACATCTGGTGCTCTTCATAAACAATATGTGTAGGGTCAGGCCCTACCAGTCTAGAGCTGCTTCTCTCCACAGCCGCTGTTGTGACCACGTGGGGGAAAAGCTGACAAGCTTTCACAAATGGTCTCTTGATTTGGGCGTCTCTGGGTCTGAGGCACGCTGGTGGGACTTTGTGTTGGGGAAGCTTGCTTTGCAGATGCCTTTGCTGTATCTGCTCTGTGATAAACAGAGGGCTTCTGTCGCCAGGGCTGTCAATCAGGCCCCACTCAGCAGCATAAAATCATTACCCCCCTTTTTTTTTTTAAGCGTTTGACAGCCCAAAGTTTCAGTTCCTGTCCTGTTAGAGAATTTATAGCAGCCTCTCAATGCAGGTGGGCTCTTGGGCTCTCTGATTTCTGGCATCAGTGTATTTGAATCTCTTATTTTTATTTGCCTCAGAGTGGTGACAGCAAAAGGGTCAGGTTTCTCATCCAAACAAAGACAGCCAAGATCCCTGGTGCTTCGGCTAGGAAAAGCTCTGCTAATGATAAGGCTGCATCTGAATCCAGGCAACTCATAATTAGGAGCTTGTCAGAGACTTGCTCATGTTTCCCCCCCAGGCACAAATGCCCACCCACACACTCCTAGTTCTGGAGGTGCGGGAAGCAGTGCATTCATTCCAAGGGGCACTCAGTGGGCACTTAAGCATATGGTGCTGTGTTTTGCTTTGGTAATTTTCAAAATAACGAAATACATCTCCCCCTAAAAGAGTTAGTCAGGAATAGGGAGCTGGTGAAGAATGACGGTGAGTCAGTCGTTTTGAGATTTGTAAATAAATAGCTCCCAAACCAGAATAGTCTCTTCTTCCCCTGGCCAGCTGTCGGAGCTCCATGTAGACTCTCTGTATTGGTGCTCATCCCCGATTAATCATCGGCTGCTCTCTTGGGAGAGCTGCTGTTGCCACTCCTACAGGGCTTTCACCACTGCAGCTGTGAGCGGTGTAGCGCAAGCTGGCACTAGATCAGGACCATGAGGACCTGTTTGCCGTTGACAAAACCTTTGAGGGGCATGCAGGGTCACTGAAGTAGAATGTGTTTTGGATACTTAAAATGAGAAATGCAGCATTGTTGGAGGGAAACCCAGTGCCTTAGATTTAGAGCTCTGTTACTATGTTTGTGTTGCAGTTATGCCTGAAGACCCCAGTTGGAGATCAAGTCCCGTTGTAATAGGCACTGTGCGTACGCACACCCCTCAAAGATGGTCCCTCCCCCAGAATGCTTACAGTCTAAGCATCTGAGGAAAGGCAATAGATGGATACAACAGACAGACAGGGAATCACAAGGTAACAGCAAGGCCCTGATGATTAAAGTAAAAAAGCAGCATTCAGGATTTCTTTAATATAAGCATACAAGTTGGAGTTACTCAAGTCTGGAAGATATGCTTTTTTTCCCTCTTGTACCATTCAGGTCTTAGACCGACACTTGGATAGTGTTAGTATATAAGAGAATTAGGTGAAGTTTTGCATGGGGAAAATTTTGACTTCTGTTTCTGGCTCTGCTGCTAACTTGCTGCATGATCCTGGGCCTCTCTCTGCCTCTATTTACCTTTGTGTAAAATGGGGGTAATTGCCTATCCTTCAGGGACCTGTAGTGCTAACTGCTTGGAAAAGTGGCTTCAAATGATCAGGCAAAGGGTGCCTTAGAAGTGAAGGTATCAGAGGGGTAGCCGTGTTAGTCTGGCTCTGTAAAAGCGGCAAAGAGTCCTGTGGCGCCTTATAGACTAACAGACTTATTGGAGCATAAGCTTTTGTGGGTGAATACCCACTTCGTCGAATGCATGTCAAGTCTGCATGCATCCGACGAAGTGGGTATTAACCCACGAAAGCTTATGCTCCAATATGTCTGTTAGTCTATAAGGTGCCACAGGACCTTTTGCTGCTTTTCGAAGTGCAGGGCATTGTTCCAATAAGCAGGATATGCTTTACACCTGGGTGTAGTTCTGACAAACCACCTCCTTGTGCCATTCAAATCCCTCCTGAGATGTGCTGGTTTTGCAGCTTTCCAGTGAATTCTGCAGCACAGGGCACACTCTTGGTGCTTAATAAATAATATAGACAGCATGTTGCACTGTCTCTTGAGCAGCCTCGAGTGTTGGCTTATGCATTGGAATTGCTTGAGCCTGAATTGGGGAGTGAACTGTCTGAACTTGACCTACTTCTGCTCTGACCGCTTCTACTGCTCTTCCACTCTCTTCCATGAGTTCCAGAGAACTTCCTTTGCAGGCATTTTGGGGCAAGGTTGAAGAGATTTTTCTTAACACAGTGAAAAGGAAAATCTCAGGAAACAGTAGTGCTGTGGGAAAATGCATCCAGTAATGAAACATTAGGCAAGCCCATTGGAAACAATCCGACTTGAGAGTCGTAGCCATGTTTTCTACTATTTTTTTTTTTCTTCTCCAGAGCATGTTGTACTGCTGCTTTTGCAGAAATGAACTCAATCTTCTTGGGTTCCTTACAAGTGCAAATGGGCCTTCACTAGTCATAGATACATGTACACATACACACCCCCCTCCACTTTGTGTGATACTTACAGTATTACCACCAACGGGATACAGCGACCATAGATATTGTTCACCATCCTATACCTCAGCTTTCTTTATTCTCGAGGAAATTCTAGTACAACAGATATCAAATTCTGCATTTTGAAAATGCTTAGCTACTTTAGGGATGTGGTTCCTGTTCTCCAGCAGTACAGCCCTAGTTTATGGGGAGTTACCATCAATCCCCTAGCAGAATTGAGATGGGGAGAGGTTCTCTGAGGATTTGAATGCTATAAAAAGTAACAAGGTCTCTGAATTGTGTGTGTTTAGATAGAGCAGCCTTCTAGGCAGATCACTGATCTGTTAGACCCTCATCAAAGATTGTATCACATCCCAAAACAGTTTCTACCTTTTCACCAGCACTAAAGTCACAAAGAGGTTTCTTTTTGAAGCACTGGGTTTGTCTTGGGCGTTTTCAGCACGTGTCCCACCATGAAGAGGAAGGATTCCTCAGCAGGATCCATTGTCTGAAAAGAACCTTTCTCCAGTTAACCATGTTTCATTAGCAAAAGAAGGAGAAATGGGGATGGATCTCCAGAAAGAGCTGGCTGGGTGCCCTACCTCCGTGATTCCAGTTAGAAGACATCACTAATGCAGCTACTCTTGGGATTCCAAGCGCCATGTCCAGCATCTTGTTCCTTCAGTGAACGGTTGCCTTGTGCTGTTTGCTGCCTAAAGTGCAGACGGCAGCTGACGTGCATGCCAGGAACAGAATAAAATGAAGATCTGACACTTGAACAAATTGGACAACTATACTTTGATGCTTCCAACGTTTTACTGTTGCTCTACAAATAAAGAGGCTGTTCTGAATATTTAGCCAGTATGTATGGTTTGTAACGAGGCTTCATTAACTGCTGCTTTAGCAAGGTTTTATTTTTCTCCCCACCTCCACAAAATCTTGTGGACGCTATAACACTGACATGTTAAGTGAAGCTGCAGCCGTTCTTCAGGGCTGATGAACTAGGGAAGGGACGAGACTGCTGTTTCAGCTCATTAGCTAACGAAATTGAGAAATAATGAACCGCCATGAGTGGGACTGAAGACTGGTGGATAACCTCACATGAGAAGTGCCTTCCATGGGCAGGAAGATCCCTGCTCCCCTCCTTTTTATTTTTCTTCTAAGATTTTTAAATAAATTGAATGCTGACGGGAGAGTGCCTTTCATTATCAGCCATGGCAGTGCTACAGCTTTACTCCACTCGTCTCTGATTATCTTATCATGAAGCATTTCCTTTTCCTGAGCAGCTTTTCCCCTCCTCATACAGTCTCTAGCACATGGGGATATGTCGGCTTTGTCTGCAGTAAAGACTCTTGGTCTACTGATCACTGATTGGATTCCCCGTGCATCCTATGATATATCACCTGTCCAGACACAAGCATTCCCAACAGTGTGTGGGCGAGCATGCCACCATTTGGACTAGAATGGCTTCAAGCAAGGCTAGCCACCATATGGTCTTCAACTCGATGGGAATCACTGCTGTAATTGCCTCAGTGGTGTAAAGGGTACTCTATCCACTGCTCTGCAGTGCACTGGTCTCCAGGACCCAGAGGTGGCTAATGTGTGCGTGCTGCACTGATGATACTTACACTGATGCAGTGCTACTTCTTGAACTGCCAATGGTTTGGTTCTCTAATGCAGGCCTGGCCATATTGTCACCCTCTGCTATAGTGAAGTCCCATGCGGGAAGGAGAAATCCAGTAATGTTCTGCCATCGCCAGGGAGCCTAGAAATCCATTTGCCACGGAAAAACATGGAATTTGTGTTTTTACAGTGAATCTTTAGTTTTTAAATTTTGTGAAAAATAAAAACATATACAGTAGAACTCTGTTTATCCAAGGAGCCTCCATTATCCAGATCTCCTTATTAACCAAACCACCACTGCCTGGGGCTGACAGTGGCTGGGGCTCAGAAGGGCAGCTGGTGGTTTGGTTAATATGGAGAACAGATAATGGAGGCTCCTTGGATAAACAGGGTTCTACTGTATATCAGTAAACATTGTGTTCAGCTGTTACCTATATATAATGTACCTTGGGAAACTAAAGTTCAACGTTTCATTTTAATTGTGGAAAAACACAATTTTTTATTTTTTTCATTGGAGAATTTTGGTTTTTTTATCATGGAAAACTAGGATCTCTGGTCATCAGTAACCTTCTTACAGAGGTAGCCCACAAACCTCCAAAAATTCCTTCTGGTTTCAAAGTAGCACGTGAAATTATCTGTCTGCTGGCTTCCTCGATTCAAACTTGCATCCAGGATGTTGAACTGCAGAGGCCTAACCATGTACATTGGAAAAGGAGAGAGGAATGATTCATTTGATCTTGCTTTTCTTTAGTACGTCTGTTGAGAAGGATTTCAAAGCATTTCGCATAGACGGAAATCCCTGCACAAAGGGTCAGAATGCAAAAGGAGAGAGAACTTGTTTTACAGGCAGTAATATAGAATGGCATATTGGCTTGTATGTACCAGCAAGGTATACCGCTGGTATCCCTACATGTTACTGGGATGTGCCAAAGCAAGACCATAGCTTTCAAATATCTGGTGCTCTCATTAAGATGGCAACTGAGCAGATCTCTCCAGCTGGCTTGGAATATCTTTCTGAGTGAGTCCTGGCACTCTTCTTGTTAACAATCTTAATGGCATTCATGCTGTGTGTGAATACGAAATAACTCTTCTGATTTACCTGATGTTCTGAAGCCCTAAATAACTAGCCTCATATTTTGGGTTCAAAAACTAAATCTGTATTTAACATGTAGGCAAGATCTGTTTTTACATCTCTTCTTCACTTGCTTCTATATTTTGGAGCATAATTGAGATTGTTCTCCCCTTCCCCCATGCAAACAGCATTCTAACTGCAAGCCAATTGCTGCTTAGCTGTGTAGCATCGGCAGCAGGGGAGAAGTAGCACTGATGGATTGTAAGTCTGATTGTTTTCATGCAGTTCATTTTCTTCGTTTGATGCTTCGTCCCCATGTGCAGTGGTTTCTAGCCCTGTACGTGCCATTGAGAAGCAGCAGATGGTGTAAATTGGGCTGCTGTCTGAAAGTTACTTTAGGATTCCGCTGCATCTTTAACATCTTGCCACAGCGGATGTGTTGGTAAAATCCACCCCCTCAGGCTGTGCAACAGTGAACAATAACCACCTTTCATCTGCATAGCTGGCTAATTAGACCACGAAAAATCTTAGCTAAACAAAATCCTGTCTGTGGCTGCTAAAGCCACTGACTGCCTGTGACAAATACAGAAGCATACCTGTATTGGATTAGATTCTCCTGCAATCTCAGGATCAGGGAAGTGGTTCTGTCAACATCTTCTCTCATCCAGAGAGCGCAGTTTCTTGTGTGACAATAGTCTGAAACGTGTAACACAAAGGCTGCCATAAAGCAGAGATGCAAAACCACTTAGGAAATAACACATGCTTGAAAGCCTCATGAAAACAATTACTAATCTGGAGTTGCATTTTTGTATATTTTTTTTTAATAAAATAAATTACACTAAAAATTCAAGAATTGACTGACCGGTCTGTGAGGATGGATAATGAATATGGAACCTTTTGTTTCATGATCACTGATGGGTACCATGTAAGAAGCCAGGATAGAATAACGGGAGGGATGGAAGGGGACTTGAAGAGGCAGAATGTAAAAGCCAGAGATGGAATTTTGAGGCCAGGTGTCTGAGATCCCCTAAATAAATATTTAAAACTACAAACATTTCCTGGGTCTGATCAAACCCTCCACCCCTCCCCTAAAATTAGATGATATTCTTCAGTTTTTGAGTACAGATGCTCATTTTTCCTTTTAACAGCAGCAGTGAAAATGAGAGGTGTTTTAGAAATGTGGTATCTTCCAAAGTATTGACTGGTGGTGGTGTTGCAGTTACATATCTGGGGTGCTACAGTGAGTAAGTGGGGCTTTTGTTCAACTGTCAGTATAATTAGCTTCAACCAGAGCGCAATGGTGTAAGCACAGGCTTCTTTACTGGATAGGTAAAGCATAAGTTAAGGTGTCCAGTACAACCTGCACCTTGGTGTCAGGGAGTCTGTAGGACTTGGTACTAAAAAGGTTAGTGCCACATTAGGAGGCCTGGACTTACCACCCTCTGCAAAATGTTCCTTTCATGAGGCAATTTAAAACATCTGCATCAAAATTCTAGGGCCCAGAGTCCTTGCTGTGGCTGAGATGTATGGGGCCTTCTTCTCTGTAAATAATGCAGAGTATATTATATTAATCGCTCTCCACGGAACATATCCCTGCCAGAGCTTAAATGGCATGTGCAGCCTTGACTGGAGTGCTGTACTGTGTGCTTGTTACAGCAAGGTGTTTGGTCTCCGGAGAGTGGCTATAACAGATTTCTTGCAAGTGAAAGCTGGAGGCCTCTTCTGTATGATGCTAGGCTGTTTAAATGTGTGCGGTTTTTTTTCCAGTAGGCAGAGTGGGGAAAGGCTCTGTATAAATGGAGGGTATCTTTTATTCTCATGTGAAGGGGTGAAAATCACAGTAACTCATTCAGTCACTTACTATAAATACAACAAATTGCCTGGAGCATTGGTGCTGCTGTTAAGGGTTTCCTGGCCAGGTGCTGCTGTGGATTGCCAGCGCCAAGGGGCCAAAAGGCATTTTTGAAGCCTGTGTTCTTTCCCCGTTAGGCTAGATGTGCTATGAAAATTAGTGCTGAGCACAGAGGCTCCCTGGTGGCTCCTTGGCTTAATATGCATAAGTGCTGCGGTTGTACCTAAAAGTTCTCCTGACTCCTGTCTGCTGTAACTGCCCCTGCCGAGGCAGCTGCATCTCTTCTCTGGTTTTTACCTTGTGGGTGCGTGGTGGAGGGAGGGGAAATGAGGGCTCCAAGAAGAAAATGGTCTGTGTAGCAAGCAGAAGGACCCCAAGTGAACCAGTTGCCTGGGGAAAACTTCCTTTCTCGGGGGGTGCTCAAAGCTGTCCCATTCCAGGAGAGCAGCCACAGACTGTGGCTGTGATTGATTTAATTCTTATCCCTGAGCTTTGCCTGTTGCTCAGAGTGCTCTGGCTAATTTCCATATGCAGAAAATCAAGTCAGTGACCAAAATCACCACAGAAATCAACCCCTGCTTGAGGGACCCAGTGGTGGATAGTATTGTTGTTCCTTTTGTTTTCCCCCTTGTACATAGATTCCCATAGTTGCATATGATCTATTTAATAACAAAGCTTCTCTGACCATACTAATTCTTTTCCCTGGCTGTCTTCCTTGCCAGGTAAAGCTGTTGCATGGAGCACCGGTTCCCTGTGAGAAGTCAGTCAGCTGTCGAGAGCCCTGCTGAAGCTTAACTGTGAAGGAGAAGCTTTCATCTCTGCAATATTGAAACCAAAACAAACATTGCTGCCTCCGTGATGTTATTTATACAGCACACAGCAGCAGGGTGTTTGATTCTCTGCCCAAAATGTCACCATTAAACTCCTGGTTTCCAAACTTCCACAGTAGAATGACCTGAGATCCTCCTCGTAGACTCTGCTCTGTTGCTTGAAGAGGCTGTGGGGTTGCTAAAGCATATGGGGTGGATACAGCACTGTGTATAGACTTTCTGCACTCACTGGTCCAAATAAATTTTTGTAAAAGGTGGGGGAAAAACCCAAAATTAGACCCCAAAAGACTTTTTCCTCTAAAAGCTGAATCAGATACTTTTGGTCTCTGTTAAACAGATCTTGTGTTTTAAAGACTTGGAATTGTATGATCCTGGGCCTAGAGAAATACTTGCCCATCTGATGAAGGCTGGTGGCTGAAACTGTGCTGAAATGTTACAGTGTGCGTGGTGTAGGGTTCTTTATTTTTTTAATTTTGTGACTGTTGTAAAAAATTGTAATGACTTGCTACTGATTTTAACAATTGCACTAAACCCTCCTATAATGATGTACTCGTTTTCCAACAGAGCTCTGGTCAGACTTAGTTAAATAACATGAGACCATAGGGAAGCAGAAAAACTAGGCAAATACCGTACTACAGGAATCTTGGATTAGAGGAAATAGATGTCTATTTTTGTAATTCCCCGCCCTTCATAGGAAGTAAGACGACATTTTTTGCCATCTTGTGTCCTCTCCTGGCTGTAACTCCTCTGCTACTCAAATTTTTAATCAATCTTTTTATGAAAGATCTGATACGCGGTTGTTAAATTTCAGGAAGAGAACACTGGTTCTTCCTGCCCCCTTCTCCTTGGAAGCATTCGTGCAAAGAATCCTTTCTGCACCACCCTGGAAATCTGCCCGCCGGCTGGCTGCCAAATCCCATATTACACTAAGATATGTTTTTCCCCTTGCTATCTACAATGCTTCACACTGGTAGAGCTGTCGGATTGCTATTTTAAAAAAACTAGAATATCTGTAATCTAGGCTGATTAAGATCCATAGCCTATGAGTTCTGTGCATAAATTCAGTGCCATTCTTTGAAAGCTCTGAGTTCAAAGTTATTGGCATGGTTGTTCTGTTTTACGGTGTTCTTGAAAAGCAGCTACAGTTCTGATGAGCTTTGCTTGACATATTGACACTCTTATTGTGTGTTCTGCCAATATTTATGTCAAATACCCTTTTACTTTAGGATTTTAACCCATTTGGAGCCTCTCTTGCCTTTATGATGTTAAAATTACCTCCTGTTTTTGGAACGTACCAACATTTGCTTGACTCTTTTGGTAAATTCTGCAATTTGCTTGGTGGGTTGTGACTGCTAAGAGTCTGTTGCAAAGCTGCCTCTCTGTAATGACTGCTCAAAGGCTGCTCATGGAATTCTTGATTTGTTATCATGACAGTAGGTTATACTACTCTCACTTGTTCGGAGCACTCCCAAGGCTTGCACCCTGAAACAGCCTGGTATAGATGCTGCACTCTTTCTTCACTCCACTTTGGCTCTTTGCAAGAAGGCCTCCGTGTTCTGCAATAGCAGTTTGCATTGACAAAAGCAAAATTGTAGTAGTCTTCTGATGAGCATACAGTGCAGTTTGGTGGTGTCCCTCTGAGTCCTTGCCTGATGTAGCCCCTACATTCTAAATTCCTTTCCCCTTACCTGCTAAATGAGAGTGTTCTGTCACTCCATGTTTCCTCTTTAAAGTGTAGCAATGGTCAGAAAAGTGACAGAGTAAAAAGTTCACCTTCATATTCAACAGATCAACTTCCTGTGTGTCTGATTTCATACCTGCTTGCTTTATTGGCCTGTGCATTTTTATTCATAGTGACTATGCGGAGCTTACACAGCTCTGGAGGAGCGAACTGGATTCCATTCTGCTTTATGAATCTTTAGCTAAACTTTTGAGTTCCAATGGTGGAATTGTTATTGCTGGTGACAACATGATAGGCAGAACCCAGCTGTGTTTTCATATCCCAGGTGGCGTTTCCAGCACTGGCAGTTAGCAAAACCGGCCTCTGTAGACTTGGAGTACATTTGCTGTGGGAGACCGAGAATGCAAAGGAAGCTCCTGATGGGATTTCTGCTGTTACTTTTCAGACTGTTAATACACTTTTAAAGTGGATCATTTGTTGGGAGAGAATCCCATTCTGTACAGAGCAATGTGGCGAATAGTATCGTGCATTAAAAGAGGGAGCCAAAGCAGTTGGAAGTCAATAAAAGGTGGTGGTGGAAAATTCTTTGATACAATTGTGCTTTCATCTGAACTCTACCACGAGAGTATTCAGCAAAGGCTTCACAGCTGGACCATGTTGGAAAATTCCCAAAGCAGAACTAATATTAGATACCCAGGCAATATCAATATACTATTTTTATCCTTTATCATGGAGTAAATTCAAGTCACTCCATAGTGCTGTTATTAAGCAATATTTAATGTGTCAGCTAAGAGGTAAAAGGTGGAGCAATTGATATGGGTAGGTCCAAGCGCACTGACCTCCGGATTGCAGGAACCGCAAGAGGCCCATAGGCTAGGATAACACGCTATGGCTTGGGAACACTTTCAAGACGGCATGTTACAGAAATGGACTAGGTGGCTCTCAGTAGGCAACGTGATGTCCCTTTGGAGTTGGTAAAGCACTATGAAGAAGAGCTGAGTTATGGGAAGTTCTTGGACAGGTTGAGTCCTGAAGTGAAAAATGGCAATGCTGGGTAGAAGGATGGGTTAAAGCTTCAATTACCTTGTTGCTGAAGAGGGAAAAGAGGGTGGCATGGCTACTCTCTCAATGAAAGAGCCATCATGGCATTGTGTTTGGACATCCCTTTCAGAGGAGAATTTATGAAGAGCATCTGGAGCTCCAGAGGACATGTCCTTGGTCTGCCATGACTTGTCTGGAGTATCCTGAACTTTTTCTGGGACCGAGGGCACTTTTTACTGCTGAAGACCAGATCCAGGTTCTGCAGATGTAGAGAGAGGAGGAAATAAGGCCAGTTTCAGTTTACCTAGTCTTTCAGATGGTCTGAGCTAACTCTTGCTGAATTCAGTGGGAGTCTGTCACTGGGATTTGTCAGGCTCTATGAGCACTGCTGAGTTTAAGTAGGTCAGAGGCAGTCTGCCTGACTTGCCTATTGCTAACAACCAAGGTTGTTTCTGTAGTCCTCCAGTGAACCTTTTGGTGGGGAACAATGTGATTGTTTTTGTTTTTTTTCTCCCCGCCCTCCCCCCCTTCGCCCCAAAGGCACCAAGGATGTAGGTGCCCAACTCTCTTTGGAATAAGGACAACTAACTCCCTGGGGCTCCTTTGGTAAAACCCAACCCTTGTATATAAACTAATGGAGGCCGGAGGAGAAATGGCTGCCTGATGAAGGAAATCAGGACACCTTTACTAGTGTCAGTCAAGGTCATGTCAATGAACCTAAATGCTTGCCTGATGTTAAATTACTATTGTAAACATGGGACGATATTTACCTCTTTCTAAAGGTCACTATATGTGATTTCAGATGTTTGTCTAACTAAATATTTATATAGGTTTATTTCAGTTAAGACTTTAAGAGAACTTGATGTAACTCATCTCTATAGTGTGTGTGTGTGTGTATGTATATATATATAAAAATTGTGTAGGTGGTAATTAGTTACAACATAGCTTAAATGATTTTGGACTATCTCATTTTAGGTTTCTGTTGAAGCACGGCTAGCCATTAACCACTACATTAAAGTAATACATGTTGTGTGTGTCTTACACTGTAGAGTTCCAGTCTGGTTGCTGTTGTAACCTGGTCAGTGTTTGCAGCTCTTTGTGTTGCATAGTCTTAAAGTTGCTTTGGCAGAGAATGGTTTTTAAAGGCCCATTTTTGTTTTATAGAAAATGGAGAAACACTACTATAGAACATTCATGTTAAATTTAACTTACTACTCAGCAAAATACACTTTAAGTACCAGTTTAATCAAACCAATAGAGAGCAAGTAAACTAAAGGCATTTTTACTGGAACATGCCACAACGCGGAGAAATACCTTGCTTGTGACAAATTACAGTCTCCTTACTCTGCTGACCATAATTCTTTTTGGGGAGGTTCCATTTGAGAACCCACAAAGCTCAGCTGATCAAAGGCTGTCCCCAGCTCCTTTCTCCCTCTGGGTCTGCTCTTCTGAGAGAGAGGAATCACTTGGGTAGAACTACATGCCTATATGGCCCTCTCAGCAAGCTGAACAAGGGACAAGGTCCATCTCACCAGAAGGAGTAAGTTGGAACTGGATGTGACTTTTTCAGCAAAAGGCTGAAATGATTGCAGACCCTTTTTATAATCCTTTCTAGTTTATAACACTAAGTTGCATACATCAGACTTTATTCCAAGCACAAACTGACTTAATGTCAGTAAATGCGAGCACAAGCTGGAGTGTATTTGGAGAGCCAGTTTTGTAAGTATATCCTCTGAATTACTGTTGATAATGTAATTTCATCAGGGTGGAGATTGTGGATTTAAGATTTCTCTTTTCAGTTTCTGCTTCTGCCGGTTTTGTATGTGGCTTTGTAAGAACCATGCAATCACCAGGCCATTGATGAAAATGTTGATTTAGAATTTGCCCTTGTGACCAAAAGCTTCCATTAAAAAAAAATGGTAACGCAAGTTTGGATGGACAATAGGAACTGTTACATGTTACAATAGGAACTGTTGCTATTAAATATGTTCTTGTATAAATCCACCCCTGAGAGCTCTGTTTGGGAAGAGGGCAGGGGTGATAGGCCTTTCTTGATAAACTAAACAGTAATAAGTCACCAGGACCAGGTGGTATTCATCTCAAGGAACTCCAATGTGAAATTGCATGCCTACTAACTGTAATCCGTAATCTATCATTTAAATCAGCTTCTGTACCAAATGACTGGAGGATAGCTAATGTGACTCCAATTTTTAAAAAGGGCTCCAGAGGCGATCCTGGCAATTACAGACAAGCCTGACTTCAGTACTGGGCAAACTGGTTGAAACAATAGTAAAGAACAAAATTGTCAGATACATGGATGAACATAATTTGGGGAATAGTCAACATGGTTTTTGTAAAGGGAAATCATGTGTCTCCAATCTACTAGAATTCTTTGAGGGGGTCAACAAGCATGTGGACAAGGGGGATCCAGTGGATACAGTGTACTTAAATTTTCAGAAAGCCTTTGACAGGGTCCCTCACCAAAGGCGCTTAAGTAAAATAATTCATCATGGGATAAGAGGGAGGGTCCTCTCATGGATTGGTAACTGGTTAAAAGATAGGAAACAAAGGGTAGGAATAAATGGTCAGTTTTCAGAATGGAGAGAGGTAAATAGTGCTGTCCCCCAGGGGTCTGTACTGGGCTCAGCCCTATTTAACGTATTCATAGATGATCTGGAAAAAGGGGTAAACAATGCGGTGGCAAAATTTGCAGATGATAAACTACTCAAGATAGTTAAGTCCCAGGCAGACCGAAGAGCTACAAAAGGATCTCTCTGAACTGGGTGACCGGGCAACAAAATGGCAGATGAAATTCAATGTTGTTAAATGCAAAGTAATGCACATTGGAAAGCATAATCCCAACTATACATATAAAATGATGGGGTCTAAATTAGCTATTACCACTCAAGAAGAGATCTCGGGAGTCATGGATAGTTCTCTGAAAACATCTACTCAATGTGCAGCGGCAGTCAAAACCGTGAACGATGTTGGGAATCATTAAGAAAGGGATAGACAATAATAGGACAGAAAATATCATATTGCCTCTATATAAATCCATGGTACACCCACATCTTGAATACTGCGTGCAGATGTGGTCACCCCATCTCAAAAAAAAAAAATTTTGGAATTGGAAAAGTTTCAGAAAAGAGCAACAAAAATGATTAGGGGTATGGAACTGCTGCGGTATGAGGAGAGATTAGGAAGACTGGGACTTTTCAGCTTGGAAAAGAGATGTCTAAGGGGAGGGATGTGATAGAAGTCTATAAAATCATGACGGGTGTGGAGAAAGTAAAGAAGGAAGTGTCATTTATTCCTCATAACACAAACTGGGGGCCACCAAATGAAATTAATTGGCAACAGGTTTAAAACAAAGGGAAGTATTTTTTTCACGCAACGCACAGTCAACTTGTGGAACTCCTTGCCAGAGGATGTTTGTGAAGGCCAAGACTAAAACAGGGTTCAAACAATAACTAGATAAATTCAGGGAGCATAGGTCCATCAATGGCTATTAGCCAGGATGAGCAGGGATGGTGTCCCTAGCCTCTGTTTGCCAGAAGCTGGGAATGGGTGACGGGATAGATCACTTGATGATTACCTGTTCTGTTCATTCCCTCTGAGGAACTTGGCATTGGCCACTGTCGGAAGACAGGATACTGGGCTAGATGGACCTGACCCAGTATGGCTGTTCTTATGCTCTTAAGAGAGAAGGTGTCACTGGTGAAGTTCAGTCAATATAAAGGGGAATCTTGCTTTGTCCCCCAATAATGATGACTCCCAGAATCTAATGTGCAAGCCCCTTTGTCCAGAGGTCCAAAGTAGACAGATACAAGGAGGGCAACACAGGCAACATGGCGCAGTGACCGGCTGTCTCAGGGAAGAAAATGAATCAACACAATCCAGGTTGGTCCTCACCACAACTCAACTCAACAGCCTGGAATCATGCAGACAAAAGTCACTGAGTTTTCTTCAGCTCCTAGACAATAGGATGAACATTTTGCAGCTCACTGAATCCACCTTTGCTACCCTGGAGCCTGCATACCTGGCTGCCCCAAGCTTCCAAGCTTTTTTGCCTTTGAAAGCCTTTGAGCTGGGCCTTTTTCACCCCACCCACTGGGAACACGGCAGCCTGTGGTTTCCCTGAGCGGGATGCAGACTAACCTAATTGCAGGCAGCTTTTAGGATAGTCTCTTTTGTTTCCCATTTTTAAAGGGAAGCCCACAGGTTTCCCGTTTGTGAAGCCAGGATCCAGCCTACCCGACACGACTGGATTGGGTGTTCGTGAAGGGCTCAGGTGTTTAGGTGCAATCACTCTGGCAGTGCAAAGTATCCTTGTTATGCTGGATAATAAAGCTGTGGTTCAAGACAGCTTAAGGGGTTTATGTCAGATACATGCTTTCTATCGATGCTACTGTCATGGAGGCGATAGTCTGCTTAGGCTCTTCATGGGCCAGTCCTCTTCTCGTACAACCCTTATTTCAAGTACAGTCTTATACCTTTCTAGACCCTGGAGTAGTGTGAAGAGAGCCTGCCAACAAAGGATTATTGTATGCATCATCCCTTGCATGAGCCAGTTCGCTGTCTCTCCCTGTTGCATCAGATTGTCTTGGTCCTGACATTTTCATTTCTCACTTGATAACAATTGCAGTAATAGTCTAAAGGTAATTCTGTGCTGCAGACAAAGAGCAGCTGCTGTCCAGTTGGTGTCTCTTAAATTATGTCCTGCTGCCTGCAAAGTGAATTTAAACATCCTGATTCATAATAAACCTATTAAAATGCCATCAGGATTCAGCCACCAACCACAACAGATCAGCTGTTTTGCAGCTCTTTGTGGGGAGGTGAAGGCCATCTTTGTTATACTTGTTATATATATTGTTATACTTTTCTAAGGTATTTAATTCACTCCTGGTGGAGCAGGGCATGAAGCCTAGAGGTTTGTGACAGAAGCAGCAAGATACTAAATTGAATATTTTCATGCAGTTTGCACTGTGCTCTCAGGAAAGCTACAGAGCTGGGAGGATCTCTCTCCCAGTTTTGGGCTGCAGACATAAGGAGACCATGTAATGAGAGCAGGTAGCTAATACTGTTTCTGGGTTGACTTGTGAATACTGAATTCATTTCCAGGCAACTTCTCATTAGAAAGATGGGGACAAATGGGAAGGAGCTTGGAGAAGAGAAGCTAAAATGATCATGGACCTGGAGAAAGTGATGTGTGAGGAAAGATTGAGAGTTTAAAACATACAGCTTGGCAAAGAGACTCCAAAGGCTGGGGCTGTAGGTGGGAAGGGAAGGCAGGCATAATACCACAAATATTTGAACTCTACAAATACCATGGAGTCAGCTTGACTTATTTGGGGTGTATAAGTAGGAGTAATGGGATAAATGTGAAAGGGTATTACCAAGTTGTTTGATTAATTATTAAAAGCTAAGTTTTCTGACGGAGCTTGCCCTGCCTTTTTGTTTAGATGTTTTAAAAATAACTTTTCTCCTCTGATGTTTAGAAGGATTTTGCATGGTGCTGAGGGTAATGCCAAATGCACTTCAGCCCTCTCCCTTTCTCAATGTGCATGTGTTTGCCTGCTGCCTTTTTGGTTTCAGCTCTGCTGCTGTAGCTGGTAACCACACTTGTGCTGTGCCTAGGACAGGGCTTGCATTGTCAATGCTGACTTGGATGCAAAGTGGACAAACTGAAAAAAAAAAAAAGTTTTTTCTCTCATACAGTGGTGGTGATCGTAGGGATACCAATAACAGCAATAAGAACAAAACTTGGGTGGCAGTGGTTTGTGATGCCCTTCTTAAAAAGGGTTGAATATTGAAGAGCTGACTCATTCCTGACAGGGAGATCTATTAGAGTATGAAACTGTTTCCAAGGAAAATAGTGGAAACCCTAATTTGCTTGGGACACTGATAGCTCAGCTGGATTAGTAAAGTTAAAAGCATAATAGTGACTTGGCAGGGGGATGTACTGAATGACCTGATACAAGAGGTCTCTAATTTCTAGCATGAATGTTCTCCCTCTGCAGTTGTTTGACAGTATCTCATAAGGGCTTAGTTTCCCAGTGACTACTAAATGAGCTGAACGTGCTTAAAAGATTTATCTCCTCACTGTATTTTCCACTGAATGCATCTGATGAAGTGAGCTGTAGCTCACGAAAGCTTATGCTCAAATAAATTGGTTAATCTCTAAGGTGCCACAAGTCCTCCTTTTCTATTTGCCACTTAGTTTTCCTGAAGCAGTTGTTTTTGAAGCTGAAAGGCAAAATAAAAAATAGATAAGGTCCTTTATTGCTTACAATGTGTAAGGTTGATTTCTAGGCTTTTTCTGTCCTGCTTGTGTGTGTGGTTTTCTGGTTATTTACATGAGCTCTAACTCCTCGTTCCTGTTTGCTGGACGACTTTGGAGGACTTGAATGGTGCATGAGGCTCTGTTGAGTGCTGTGGCTCATGATCCCCTCACCCAGTCCAGAGATCTACTTAATCACTGGCCGAACCCCTCCCAGCTTGGTATCATCTGCAAACTTTGGCCAGGACAAGCACCTGTCTGGGATGGTGACTCTAGGTAACACTTAGTCCTGCTTCAGTGCAGGGGACCGGACTAGGTGACCTGTCGGGATCCTGTCAGTCCTACATTTCTATGATATTTCTGGTGTAGTGGAAGGCTAACCCTGAAGGAGTTAAACTACGTTACTCTAACAGGAGAACACAAGTAAATTCTTAATGTTCCAGTTCTGTCCTAATTACTGCCATTTTAGAGGAGACACCACAAAGCATCCGAAAATCTAAGCTGCAGATTCTTACACATAACAGGAATTTTATGGTAGGGTGAGGAGTATCTCAGAACTTCAACCACAGAATGGGAAATAAACTAGATGACCTACTGTTAGAGCTCCATTTCTACCTACAACCGTCCATGTTTCAAACGGTGTTAGCCTTGCTTCTACATATTCTACATCTATGGCCCCCAGCATTGTCTTATTTGAGCACCTTTCTGACTCTTCTTGGTTTGTATTACCTGTCTCTCTTTAAATATGTAACTTCAATTTATATTATTACACAATCCTAAAGTTTATTGTTCATCAACTACCTTCCACTCAGAACCACTTTGTTGTTTCATAGATTCTTAAAGCTAGAACCGCCTTTGTGACCATCTAGATTCCTGCACCAAGACCAGTGATTTGTAGCTGAAATAATAATGATGGCAGTATTCCCATTTTATAGATGGCACAGAGATGACAGTGACTGGCCTAAGGTCATAAGAAGTCCGTGATTGAGGCAGGGATGGAACCTTTTTCTCTCAGCTCCTAGTTCTAAGGCTGGACCACGTTAAATCTTTGAGCTGAAACTTGCATGCAAAGAGCAGGCATCTCTTCTGGCTGTGGGAGGAGATGAGAAGGGGCATACATTTGCTTGTGTATCTCATATCAACCTTGAATCTTGTATCAGCCTCAAATAATCACTGTGCTGATGACAAGTGGAAAATGCTTCATCCATCTTAGCTCTTTCAGTCAGTGCCCCTGCAGCCTTTGCCACTGAGTTCATGGGCTGCCCCTGCTTCCTGGAATAAGTAATTTTTTACTGTATGTGGCCTTTTCTCCAACAGGCTGCTGCCCTGACATACATTTAGTTGGAGAAAAGGTTATTTTATTTTTTTAAAAAGACACCACCTTTCTCCTCATTAGCTTTGGATTTGTAAAGGTTTAGATCAGGTTAACAACATTTGACATCTTCCTACTTCATTTCTGCTGGCACATGCCTGCAAGAGTCTGTTACAGCAGTGCCCCTTGGGCAGTGTCAGAAAGGATTGGTCTTTCTCTCTACTGTTTTATGTACCGCTGAAGAGACGGATTATCCACCATAGTATCCAAGGGCTTCCCAAGTGAATTAGAATGGCATAGAGGGTGTGTAGGGGATTTAATGAATTTTTTTCACTATTGTCCCTTCCGTGGTTACACAACCCAAGCAGGGTCTTCTGTATGAAAGCCTCAATCCTGTTGGTTATGATGGAAAAGCTTTACCAATGAGGGCCATTCAGCATGTCCTGAAGGTGGTCACTCTTCCTTGCCCTCAGACAGAGTGAGAGACTCTCGAATGCAGTCAGTCAACTTGTGATGAAACTTCTGTCACTAGCACTCAAGCTGTCTCCCCTCCAGTTGTTATGGGGTCAGCCATGAATTAGCCTCACCTGTGTGGACAAGGCTGGTGCAAAGGAGGTCTAAGGGCCATTTCTTTGATAGCTGAGTACCAAAAGATTGTTATAAGGTCCTACTAAACCAATGACAGATTGGTCTTGTCAGAAAAGCATTATTCACTACCAGAGCTTTTGGGGAATGCTCAGGCTCCATTAACCTCCGGGGTCTGCCCATCATATCAAATCAGTCATCCCAACAGGAGCAGAATGCCTAGCCTGGAATCACAGGAAGTGATGGTCAGCCCATGGGACAGGTGAAATTTCCAATTGCCCAAGCTCAAACTATCCCAGATATTAGATCAAAAGTGTATTCCAGATGTCCTGCTACTGAATATGGAGGTCTGGCATCCTGAGACTACATATCCCAGCATGCACTGCCCTCTCGATCTATGAGAGCACATTCCGAGACCTGTATTGAGGCTGTTTGAAAGCCAAATATATTGTAGTAGGATTAGCACTCCCAAATCCTGCTGAACTTAAATAAAATGATGATTAGTAACACTCAAGCTATTTAAGGAATTGGCGTGGTTGGCACTAAACAGCTGCTTTTTATTGACCTGTTCAAGTCGACAAATAATGTTGTCCCTGCATGGCTATGTAATCATTTTAAATCACCTATTTACTGCACATTGTTTGTTCATGTTTAAAGAAACAAATGGTTTGTTCTTTACTTCTGATAGTGGGTATGTTAATTATTCAGCGTTTGTTATTTGTGGGCTATAAAGGCAATCTGAATTTATTTTCATTTCTTCTATGTATAAAAGCTGCAGGGTGTACTTTTATGTTCCCGCAGCCAAGAATTTGTGGAATTGACTAATAGTCTATGTTGCATATTTATAAACACGATTATTATTTATTAATGGAGCATTTCAGGAGTAAGTTTATAATCCTGCCACATAATACCAGCCTTTCAAAATGAAACATTCATGTAAAAGAGTCAAACTAGAGCTGGTGTAACAAAGGAATGAGTGAGAATAACTCATCAGTGCGAAAGCACAAGGGGGGGAAAAGAGCTTCTTGCAAGGATGTATATGTTTTAAAAAAGACATGAGAAGTTAACAATAGAACTGTGTCCCTGGAGACTGATTCTGGGACTTTTGTGGGGGTGTAACGCTCTCTTTCACAGTGTGGCCCTTTGGCCCCCTCGAGTGGCCAGACTGTGTATTTGCACTAAAGCATTTAAACCTGGGGCACCAAACCTTCGGCCAGCGGCCAGCGGAGGAGTGCATTGGCTGCTCATCCAGGTGCAGAGAGTTCTATTAAGTTTGAGTGGAAGGAAAAAAGTGGAAGCAGCACTTGTCTTTAACAGAGGGGGGAACTGTTGAGATGACCATTCCTAGCACGCGATGCTGGGTTTTAATACAAGCAATCACGGGGATCAAGACGGAACATTGCATTTGGGGAATAATCTTAATTTAAGGGTTTATCCTGCTGCCCGGTGCTGTAGCAGGAGTTCCTTCCATATAAGATGAGTTCAGATCTGGCCACCATTTGTATAAACCAGTACGGTACGTTAAAACAGCTAGACCTATAGAACACTGGTTCTCAAACTTATTTGATCGCACCCCCCTTCTGTGTGTCTGGAGTAGTTTATGCCTCTCCCCACTGCACAAGTACCTCTACCAATTTAAAAAAATCAACTTGCAACTCGCTCTAAATATTAAGCTATCTTGTGCAAGCATTTCTGAGCATAAAACACAGTGGTTGCTCCATATTTTCAGTCCTCAAGTAGCGAAGCAGTATTGTATGTCTTCCTCTTGCTAATTCCTCCATTTGACTTTATGCTGTGTCATGGCCTTATCTTCACTGTTTGTGTGGCTTGCTTCTCAATATCTCCCACCTGTGGTGGTGTGTCACTAGACTCAGTTTTGGCTTCTTTGTTTTTCACTTGAGGGTTTTTTGTTTTTTTTTCCTTTCTGTTGCATGAATGAGCCGATGATCCATGGTAATAAGAGCAAAAGCAAAACTGTGGTTGTGATTGATGCTTACAATCAAATGTTCACACTGTATCGTAGCAAACAGATGAAAGTACAGGATTTGTCTCCACTTATCGTGGATGGATGCTCGATTTAGCATGTCTAGTGAAGACCCTCTAAATTGACTGCCAATCGCTCTCCTGTCGACTCTGGTACTCCACCAGAACGAGAAGCATAAGGTAAGTTGATGGGAGAATTTCTCCAGTCGACCCAGTGTGGCTTAGATACTGCAATAAGTCAACCTAAGATACGTCTACTCCTGCTACGTTATTCATGTAGCCAAACTGAAAAATCCTAAATTTACTAAATCTACTCCAGCTACGTTATTCATGTAGCTGGAGTTGCGTAACTTAAGTCGACTTAATCCTGTAGTGTAGACCTGCCCACTGACACCAACAACTTTGTATAATGCTATAATGTCAATATGCACAGTGCCACCTAGAGTCGCATGCACAGCACCATCCGAAATGTCCTGGAGGAATCAGCTTTGCTGGTTAATCATTGCTGTGGGTAAAATGTAGCTTTTCTGCTATGGAAGATTCATGCACCTGTTGGTTAAACTCCCTGCTGACCAGTTATCAATATGGGTGACTAGAGGACATGCTATTTCACTGGGCGCTTCGTTTGAGTAAACATAGGTCTAGTGAGGTCTGGGTTTGTCTGAAAGGCAGTGGATACTGGCTGTGCCTGGGCAAAATAAGTCTGCTTCTTGGTGGAACATTTGCCAGAAACAGGCAGTCTAGCGGAGGTGCTGCTGAACGAGCAGATGGCATGCGTGGGGACGTTAGATTTAACATTCTATTAATTTCTGGCCAATGAATCCTTAAGATGCACAAGGTGTTCTTCATACTTACTGTGCTAATTGCTTTTCCCCGTTTGCCTGAGTGGGAATAAAAATCATTGGGCCAGATCCTGCTTTGCTACGCTGGTGTAAATGTGGAGTTATTCCATTGATTTCAGTGACAGCAAGACCCTGGTCTGTATTTTCTATGCCTGGATAAAACACAATCTAGTCATCTTTTCATACAGCTGTACACGAGACTATAAACAGACACCATGCTGGCAACTGTAGGAAGGATGGTCCAGCAATCGAGTACTCAGGCTCAGGACTTAGTTCCCAGCTCTGTCACAGATTTCCTGGGGGACCTTGGGAAAGTCATTTAACCTCTGTTTCCCATGTGTAAACTAGGGATAGCACTTGCCTACCAACTAGGGATGTTTTCAAAGTAATTACAATGAAGAGGCCCAGTACAGTAATGGGGGCCATATAAGAACCTTAGAGACCGAGAGCTTATATAACATGCTCCAGCTGACTTTAAAAAAAACAAAACAAAAAAACTGGCATCAAGCCTCCAAAAACGGGACTGCATGAGGTCCTCCCTGAACAGATCAGACAGGAGGCTCATGGACATACTTTGTGGGCTACATAGACGGTGATGGATCAACTTCCTTCCCTACCAGAAAGAGGGGTTCATGTAAAGATCCCGTGACCTTCTGCAGAGTTCTGCAGCATGGGCTTGTCACTCCAAAGTCAGTGTTTACAGTTGCTTTGGGGAAAGTGGACTCATTGAGGGGAACTAGATCTCGCAGAGGCAGCCTGGAGCTGTAGGAGGTGAGAAAACCCTCTTTTACATCAAACAAGAGGCTAAAGTGACATTTCATGATCTGTTAGGACATGGGTCCTGCAGTGACCTACAGACAATATGGGACCAAAACTGTGTCCTGGGAGAAGCTGTGCAGAATTTCAAGCTAGCTGTCATGTCAAGGCACCTCTGTCTGTCCAAGTCTGACCCCTAAAGAGTGAACGGGACCCTTACGCCGGACTGGCTCACCAAGAGCATTCTTCACTGAGGCAAACTGAAGCTGGATTGAACCACTTTCCTTCAGCTGACGGAAAGAGGGAGCTAATTACAACTTGTACAAAGAGGAAAGAACTCTGCGTTGGGAGGAGACCTCCCCAACAAGCGTGCCTGGCTTTATCCGTGATGTGATTTCTCTCTTTTGGATCCTCAGTCCTGAATCACTGGTCAGAACAGAGCTTGTCATTTTGATTTCGCCCAGCTGTGCAAGCAGGAATAATACTGACGTCAGCAGCCTGTCCCTGAGGCTTTGCTATCTCCTGCTACACTACCAAATACTCAGAGGAGAATTTTAGAAGCCCTGGTTTTGATCATAGCATGGCTCTAGAAGAGTAACTTAACAAGCTGGATGACCTGATCTGGCTGCTCTGATCTGCTGTGTGCACATCACCGTGGTGTCTGAGCACTCGGAATATTTGCATAACATTCAATCCAAAGGGATGTGGCTTCTCCATTTCTTCTCTGATGGTGCTGTTTGAAGGTACAGAATATTTTTTCCTCTTCGTCTTCTCCTTCTTTCTGCTTAACTCCTGGGCGGTGATGTTTATAATCAATGTACTAGTGTCATTTCAGACATCCTGCTAATTCTGAGAGGGGCTGCTGGCCTGGGTTCTCTTCTTGAGGGTGTTTGACTGGGCTTGCATATTTGAACCATTCTGAACAACAAAAGCTATTCCAGGAGTTGGGGTGGCATGGAGGTAGGTGTGGAGACAAGAGGTGGTGGGTAGACTGAAGGGAGTGGTGTGGCTGGCATCACGGGTGGCAGAAGAACAAAGCAGCGTGGCATAGCAAGCATGGTCTTCAAGGAAACCAGCCTGCTCGCCCTGTGCCCCAGTGTGGAATGAAATCCTCACTCCACTGAAGTCCATGGCAAAACTCCCATTGACTTGGATGGAACCAGAATGTCACCCCGGAGCCTCTGATACTAGCATGCTCACACCTCTTCTAGATTGATGCACCAGTAGCCAGATCGCTATCCCTTCCACGACTGCCAATTGGTCCCAAGCATGGAGCTGGGTCTCTCCCCATCCAGGGAGCTGCGTTTGTGTGTCTGATTCCTGAGCTCACCGAATACTCCATTGCTGCCAAAGAAGGCACTCCAGGAAACCTGAGCTGTTGGCATTACTGAGCTGCCATGATGGGGTCACCCATCTGCCCTACCTTTGTCCATGCCCTCCACTTAGGCTACTTTTAGAAAGAGCCAGCACTCATTATAAAAAATCCATCCACTGTAGCATTTCAATTCTATCCCGATTTTATTATGAAAAAATATGCACATGCAAATAGAACTCCCTGTGCGTATCTCATATCTATAGATCAAGGTCGTGTTTGTGTCTGTCAAAGTAATGTGTAAGCACACAGCGCTTTATAGAAATATCTGTACAGTGTTTCGTTAAGGAGATGGTCATGTCCATCTATTTGAATATAAAGGGAAGCTGGAACTTTCAAGCGTGTGCTTCAGATTATTTTTGGACCGAGAGAACCTCGATCTGGGAAAGTTTCTATTTGAGGCTGTGAAACTAGGCCACCTCTAAGATCAGTGACCTACATTTCCCAGGTTTGGGACTGCAGGCTAATGTAGCAATTGTCGTGCTCCGAGACTCTTCTACTAATGTCCCTAAGCAGGGATGGGAGTGGGGGAAATCAGTCTTAAAGGTATGACTTAGTGGGCATATTGGGATGTGTTTAACTGGCTAGTGAAAAATGATGAATTTCTCCTGCTGCAGTTCTGTAGCTCCTCTGTGCTCCCCCCGCCCCGGTTGAGTGTGAATGCACAGAGGTAGTGGAGGATGTCCTGTGTGGGTGATGAGTTGAAAAGGAGACAGTACCATGCCTGGGTCTTGCCAGTATCGCACTGCCCCAACTCCTCAGTATTGCCAGCCCCAAGTATTCAAAGATTATGAGATTGCCTTAAAAAAATAAACGTGTTTTAACAATAAATGCATTTGGGATTTTTTTTTAATTTGGCAACTGTTTTTGGAGCACTTGGGGTGGGGGGGGGTCACATTTTCAGACGTTTCTCTACAGCCATGAGGGCTAGACGCCTACTTCAAAGAAACCTGAGATTCTCTCATAATCACTTGACTCCAGTAGCTGGGTGGGGCTGTAGGGGGAAAAACCCATCCAAGAGCATGAGACTCACAAAAAAACTGCGAGATTTGGCAGTGCTGCCTAGCTTCTGCTGACTGTTACACTTAGCTTTAAGCTCAGTGCTTCTGCCTTCCTGGATCTGCTATTCACACAGAAGTCCAGGAGTAAGTTGTGCAGCTGCAGGACAGCCACTCTATTCAAGCAGCTCTATAGTGGCCCCATTCAGTCTCTGCTCCTGAAGGTGCCAATTCCCAGAGTGAGCATCTCTTTCTGGGGCAAGTTTACAGCAATTTGAATATTGAAGAGAGAGTTCAGGGTGGGATTATTAACTCTGTTTTCAAGCTGCATAGAGGTTTAATATCAGGACATGTACTGCTTTATCGGATGCCTGTGCAATTAGCATCCATTTTAAATGTCCAACCAATGCAGGTGCTGCTGCTTCAGGGTGACCATGTAGCCTTTTGTGGGGTCTCCTTAAAGTTGCCGAGGTTATAAGGGGGAACCAGTGCTAAAAACTCCATTTGCCTCCACTGATGTTATCTGAGTGACTAGTGATGATAATTCAATCACATTTTGTACTCCTTAGTGTAAAGTGCTTTATAGAGTTTGGGCCTGAATCCCCTCTGCCCTGAATCCCCTCTGCCCTGCATCCTGTGAAGTCATTTACACAAGAACACAGCAGGTGTCAAATGCAACCATTCTGATGGGCTGGCATTTTTGCACAGATGTAAATGACCAGGCAAGGGAAGGGCAATGGAGAATCAGTCCATCCTGTACAGGGATCACTTTACCAGCCACTGAAATGCAGTCACCTCTGGGGTGGAACTCGGGTGCTATTTTTTTCAGCCTGGACTCTACAGACCAGGGTCTGTAGGCAAAGAAGGGAAGACTAATGCATGCAGTTGACACTATAGAAGGGCAATCAATGTAGGCAGAATAATTACTAGACTAGGAATCGACCCTGGCCCCCTGCCTTAATGATTCCTATACCACAGGTTTGTATTAATATTTGTGCAATCTAGTCCAGCTATTCTGTTAAAACACCAGACTCAAACAAACACAACCTGCACGTGATTTATCCCCTGCCTGGGTTATTCATTTACTTTGCAAATGCCTCCTCTCTTGCTGTTCGGGGTGAAGTCCTAGCTCCCAGCATTAAAATCCGTTTTAAAACACTGAACCCCCTGCAGATTAACACTCACGTGATTATCACCGTGTCTTTGGTACAGCACTGATTTAATCAGATCAATTAGAGTGCATCTTTAATGCCACAAGGGGACCTGCAAGATTCTGGTACAATTACCTGTAAAAGAATAAGAGCTAGTTCTTATTTTGTGCTTTCCAGCCATTGATTTCAAGTGCATTAAAAAACTAGACAAGCATCACGGTGTCCCCATTTAACACACAGTGGAACAGCAGCACCGAGATGTTAACTGCCCAAGGTTACGTGACGTGTATTTAAGGACCAGCTAATAGAGGCGGTCAGGAATTTGCCATCAAATTTTTTTTCTATGGAAAAATGCAGTTTTTGCAAAATTGACATTGTCTGCAAGAAGACTTTCGGGTTGGCCAAAATTTTCCGACTGTCCATCAAGAAAATAAAAATATTTTATTTCAAGTCAGGTTGACTCAAATTCAAATGTTTTGTTTCAGGTGTGTTCAGCTGAGACGCCATGTGCTCATGGCTTTTGGGTGGGGGGGGTTGAACCACAGAAGTGCATCATGGGAGTCACATGACCACAGTGTATCCTGGGAGATGTAGTCCAGCTGGGGAACCTGGCCAATAGAGGAGAATGGGAACATGAGGCATCTGAACTACAAATCCCATGAGGCATCACACCAACTCGAAGGGACATAAATTAGTGTCAAACCTAGCCAAAATAAAGCATTCTGACATTTCTGGAATATTTTTTGGAACTTTTCTGTTGTATGAAAAATTGATACTTTTGTCCTGATTCTGGATTAAAAGAGATGTTAAAAGAGCAGAATTTCCTGTAGGATGAAAAATCCAATTTTGTCTTGAAAGCACATGTTGAAACATCAGATTTTCCTGCAGGATGGCAATTCTGATTTTTGAGGAGCTCTACTGGCCAGACTAGGTGTTGCACAGCCTTCTACTGGGTGGAATTGGAACTGCACACATGCTGTGTACTGCTAACAACGCCTGTCTCTCCAGTGGCTCTTTCAGCAGTAAGGTCTCCACTGTTGCCCTGAAGTTCTGAGTGGCCAAACTATGCAGCCTAATGACTACTGGTTGGATTCACAGGAGGATACAGATTTTCTTACAGTGCATGTGTGGTAGATGCTTGCTAATGCAAACTGTCATTTTGCATGAATCTCAAACTGTCTCCCCGCTCCTCACCTATGGCTTAGTAGTAGGCTTGGAAGGCTTTGATATTTACAAATGCTTGCTGATAAAAATCAATTTCACTGTGTGTACACACAAACTGGTGAAAACCATATTTCTGTCCATAATTGAAATGTACAGATAGGCAAAGTAAGGGAAATGCTGCTTGAGAACTTATGAGAGTTTGGTTTAAGGCTGTTTACTTTTGTATATTTTGATAATTATTGACTCATCCACATCCGCATTGCTGGTCCCCTCCATAAATTTCCCACAACTATGAAAATTTAAATCAACTGGGAAAAAAACCCACAACCCTTTAACTGCTTCATTTTGTGCAACAGTGAAAATTGAAAACTGGAAAAGGGAAAAAAAAAAAGCTTAAATAAACATTGATATTATGTTGAAATTATAAAAAAATTGAATTCTGCCAAGCCTACTTAATGAGATGAGACCAGTCCAAGACTTCATTATTTTTTCTCAGTGCATTATGAAATATTATAATAAATAATTAAAATGACTGCTGTCAAAACAAATGGCCCAAGTCCACTTTGGCAATGCTGTGAAACGTTATCCTTCTGGTCTTGTGGTTTGTTTATTATTGTGTATTGCATACTACTCAGCAACTTACAGTGTCGAGTAATTGGCAACGAGTTTCCCAGTTGTTAGTTCAAATTAGTGAGGCCGTGATGACACAGAAGAATGGCGACACCTGGCTGTGGAGAAAGTTTCAGTCTGACCCTTGATGCAGTCAGAACAGTGGTTCACTTTATTCATATTTTTCGGAAAGCGATCCACAGACAGAACAGTTACATAACAGTATCAACTCCATGTGACTGTGTCTTTTGCAATCAGAGAATGTTCTTTTCATTTGGATCTACAGCTTCCTATTGATGGAATATAGTGATATTTTAAATCACCTTGACTTTCTTTAGCCTTTTGCTCTCTTGAGCCATGTGTCGCACCTTAAATCCTAGACACTGCTCTCTTTGTGCGGGTCCCAGCCATTTCTTTTGCTCCACTTGGGCTTGGTGCAGTGGGTGTTCGGGATCACTGGCTCCATTGTTGACACAGTTTCACCAGAAACGTGGGAGTCAGGGGACTGAGTCAACAGCAGCAAACAAAACTTAGTGTCGGAAACGCAAAGCAAAACGTCATATTGGTCCAGGGAACATGAGGGGCTAGAAGCAATTAAAAGGCTCTTGTTGGGAAAGCAGCAGGTGTCTCTGACAAGACCTGTCAGCCCTTGCAGAGCTTGCTCTCTCCCTCCCTTTTCACACCATTGTTTCTCCATCTTTCATCCCACGTAGAAGTTACCTGGCATCAGCACTTGGCAGCTGCGGCCATTTCACCGCTATTCCCCTTCATTTCAGACCCATCGCTTCATGACACCACCTTGATCGTAGGACTCCCAGTTTCTCCTCATCACTGCAGGCAAACATGAAGAGGCAGAACTGATGAGAACAATGGGGCAAAGGGAATAGCCGCCAGCCAAGCTGCAACTCATTAGGACAGCAGTTTTCCCCCAAGCCAGGTACTTTTCCCCTGAGAGGCATCTCACTTTCCCATGCTGAAATGGTTTCGGAGGGTGAGGGCCCAGAGCCAGGAGCTGTGTCAGAGGATTTGTTTTGTGGGGGAGGGAGAAGACTTATGGCCTCACCCATGCCTTCAGGAGGCTCCTTCTCTTACACCATGCAGATAGTCTGAGTCATAAGCAGAGCTCAGCAGTGATCAGGAAGGCCCAGCAATGTTGCCAACTCTCACAATTGTATTGTCAGTCTCCTGGAATCATGGAAATGTAGGATTGGAAGGGACCTTGATAGGTCTTCTAGCCCTGCCTCCTGCATTGAGACAGGACGAAGTATTATCTCCTAGACCAGCGTTTCTCAAACTGGGGTCTCCCAGGGTATGCCCCGGGGGTCCATGGGCCCTGCTGATCAACTCCTCCCCCTCCCTCCCAGTGCCTCCTGCATGCTGGGGAACAGCTGTTCAGCAGCCTGCAGGAGGTGCTGGCAGGGAGGGGGAGAAGTGAGGATGGGGTGCGCTTGGGGGAGAGGGTGGAAAGAGGCGGGGAAGAGGAGGGGCAGGGCTGGAGTAGGGAGTGGAGCCTTAGGGGAAAAGGGTGGAGTGGGGGCAGGGCCTGGAGCTGAGTGGGAGGGTTGAGGGGTCCACAACAAATTTTAAATCAAAATGAGGGTCCTCGGGTTGCTAAAGTTTGAGAACCACTGTTCTAGACCATCCCTGACAGGTGTTTGTCTAACCTGTTTTTAAAAACCTCCAATAATAGATACTTCTCTAAGTAATTTGTTCCAGTGCTTAACTACCCTGACAGAAAGTTCTCCTTAATGTCTAATCTAAATCTCCCTTGCTGCAGTTTAAGCCCATTACTTCTTGTCCTATCCTCAGTGGTTAAGGAGAACAATTTATCACCCTCTTCTTTATAATAACCTTTTACGTACTTAAAGACTATTATCAGGGCTCATCTCCAGACTAAACAAACCCATTTTTTCCCAATCTTCTCTCATATGTCATGTTTTCTAGACCTTTAATCATTTTTGTTGCTGTCCTCTGGACTTCCTCCAGTCTGTGTACCTCTTTTCCTGAAGTCTGGTGTCCAGAACTGGGCACCACATCCCAGCTGAGGCCTTACCAGCACGGAGTTGAGCGGAAGAATTACTTCTCCTGGGTTGCTTACAACACTCCTGCTACTACATCCCAGATTGATGTTTGCTTTCTTTGCACCAGTGTTACACTGTTGACTCGTTAGTTTATAATCCACTATAACCCCCAGATCCTTTTCTGCAGTATGCCGTCCTTTCCCACTTTGTATTTGTACAATTGATTAATCCTTTGTAAGTGATGTGTAGTACTTTGCATTTGTCCTTATTGAATTTCTCCAGTCTGCTAAGACCACTTTGAATTCTAATCATGTCCTCCAGCTTGCATCCTCTCCCAGCTTGGTATCCTCTGCAAACAGTGTACTTTCTATGCCATTATACACAATTTCTGAAGATATTGAATAGAATTGGACCCAGGCCAGATCCCTGCACATCCCCACTTGATATGCCCTTCCAGCTTGACTGAGAATCATTGATGATTACTCTGTGTCTGGTTTTCCAACCAATCATGCACCCACCTTATGCTAGGTTAGTCTAGGCCATTTTCCCTAGTTTGTTTATGAGAAGGTCATGTGAGACTATCAAACGCCTTACTAAAGTTGAGATATACTACTTTTATTTTGGGTGTGTTTCTTAAAGCCCCAGCTCCTGGAGCCATGTGATTATGTGAGACTTTTGGGGGGGTGTCAAAAAAGCTGACAAAGTAAGTTCCTCATGGTTGCAGGAAAAGGCTTGAAAATCTGGCTCTGAAAGGTGAAAAAGAACCAACATTTAAAAAAAAAATCTCATGATTTTTAAGCCACTCCTATGATTTTGTGGGGGGGTCAGACTCCTGGCTTTTGAATGCATGGGGTTGGCAATACCACAGTCTTAATAAGGGACAGATGTGCAGCTTTCCCCTGGTCATCTTCCCTGCTGATTGAGAGGAGCTCTGAAATGGTTTGGGCAACAGGTGCATTCTGGGATACAGTGGGAGGGACCATGGGATTTTGATCTTTCCTCTAGCCTCTGGGATGTATCCCACAATCCACTGGGAAAACTGGCTCGCATGCCAGGAGCCTGGAAGCAGAGCCAAGAGTTCTGGGATACCTGTCCACATTACAGTTGATGCAAGACATAGCTTAGAGCACACACAATGGGCTGGGTTACATTGATGTAAGCTGTATCAGGGCAATTTTTGTGCCTAGCTGAGTCCTCCCCACTTGGACTAGGACTAGGAGTGGGGGAGGATTTGTCTTCAGCTGATACGTCATGTGAAGTATTGGCTGCTGTGGAAGGCAGGATGCCAGTCTGGACATCCCAATGGTCGATGACCACTCCTAAGCTCCTGTGTTTAGTGCTTTTAATTTGAGCTGGTTTGTGGATTGTGTAGCTTGGGCCAATCTCCGCTGTTCACTGCAATGCTACAGCTAGCTTGGGGCTGAGCCCAGCTGCTCTCAGCATTGGGTGTTCTATGAATATCACCCTCTCTCTACCATGGGAAAGGGCCAGCAGTGGTCGTAACATAGGCCAGGGAGTAGGGCACAGGTAGGGGAGCCAGCAGGCCTGGGTTCAATTTCTGGCTCGGCCACTAACTTGCTGTGTGACCTGGGGCCAGTCACTTAGGATGAAATGTTCAAACTCGGGTGCCTGACTTTAGGCACCCAACTCAGTATTTTGACACTTAAATAAGTCGTTCTCAGAGGTGCAGAGCACCTGCAGCTCCCACTGAAAATCAGGCTCTATATTTAGGCCTCTCTATATGGATTTGGGTGCTTTAAGAATGAAAATTTTGGCTAAAACCCCACTGGGCCTCAGCGTCTTCCAGCTGCACAATGAGGGTAATGCTATTGACCCTCCCCCCCGTAGAGTGCTCGGAAATCTATGTCTGAGAAGCACCGTGCACGTTCCAAGGGTAGTGTATATGGCATTTAGGAGCCCAAGTCCCATGGACGGTCAGTAGGACTTCCACTATTAAATGCCTGAGGTGCTTTTGAAAGTCTCTAAAGAGACTAGTTTCAGGCCTTGTACCTCATTGCCATAGCAGCAGTGACAGCGCTTTGCTGGGATGCCAGCCTGACGCTCCCCCCAATCAGTAAATAAGCAGGAGTTCTCCAGCCCAGGCTGCAAGCTGCCAATGAAACTTGGCCTCCCTCAGCTCCGGTGCTCTCCATGCATAAGGCAGGGTGATTCTCTCTTCCAGAATTAGCATGACTTCGGGGAGGGCATCCTATCACGTGAGTGGCTGATTGAACTCATTTCTGTGTGGAGGTGAGTGGCGGATCCCGCTGGCTTCTCTTCAAGGAACATCCCAACAGAGTGCCTTGTTCCGTTTCCTTTCCCTTCAAGGAGCCGGCTGAGCCTGTCAGGTAGCTTTCAAATGCTAGGTCCTCCGGGACTTGTTAAAATACTTCATCGATGCCCCTCTTTCTCTGCAGGGCTGCCCTTTTGCTCATCTGTTCTGTCGCTACCTGACTCGGATCGCTTCGGCAGAAAGGTTTCCATAGTGATCTGAGATTCAGCTCAGCCGCCCCGCTCAATAAACAAATAAATTCCAGCTGCTGTATCTTATTAAGTGTTCCTTTTAAAGGACCCAATGCGAGGCCAGCCAAGGCCAGGGGTCACCCACATTCAGCGAGGCAGGTCTGTGTCCCCAAGACAGTTCGGTTGTCTGAGGGCCATCTGCCAACTCATGCTGCTTCCTTGCTTCTCCTTACCCCTTCACTGCGCCCTTTATGCCCAGGTAAAATGGCCAGGTGTTAGTGGTGGTAGCAGTATTAAAAACACCTCTCTGCAAAATGTCAGTCTGCCTTGCCCAAGGGATTTTTTTGCAGTGCTAATCTAAACTGTGCTGTCCAGTGTCAGAAGTGGCTGTATAATGAGGATCTGTCAGAAGCCCTAATTGGATGGGTATTCAATGCAGGGGTGGGGTGGGGGGGTTGGTTGTTGTTATATCCTCGGGACTCTGTTTTCGCAGCGATTCTCATTAGCTTTGAAAATTTAATCTTCTTTTAAAGTACCACCTTAGTGCCCCTCGCTCCTCAAGAGCTGCTCAGAGGCACACCAGCGACTGGTGCCTTGCATGATAGCTCTTTGAATTCCCCCTGCAGTTAGAGAGCAGATCCACAGGCAGGATCTCAGCAGGAGCAATGAATGCAATTTCTGTCTGTATCCAGGGCTCTCGCTACTAAAGGGAAGTCTAAATATCATAGGGAAACCAAACCAAACCAAACCTCTCTGAAGAAGCAAATTGCAGTCCTGACTCTACCGCCTGCAGAGCAGCAGCCAGACCCTCTCTCCAGTGGGGCATAAATGCATGTGATGCTGCCATGTTTTGTATTCATTTCATTGAGAGGGAATGGAAAGTGATTTCTCAGTACTCAAAGTCAAAGCTAAGGTTTGGTCCCATCGTCAAGGCCAACAGGGTAGGTATGGCGGTGGGGAGAGATGGTGGATGGTCAGGAGGAAGGCGCCCTCTCACGAGACCCTGGAGCACAGAACATGCCATGCACATCAGGCTTCCGATGCATATTTCTAAGACTCCCATCGGTAAAGTATTTGGCCATCACGAGGGAAAGGTGAAGATAAAAGGGTCATTCCCAGATGGGCAGCAGCTATTTACCCTCCTGCACTATTTACTATGCCATTGTTATAAGAGAGCCGGAGTCTGCAACAATCACAATAATATAATAGTTGTTAATAAATGGCAAAGACCTGGCAACCTCACCATGCTGTACAACTCTCCTTGTCTCTTCCAAATGGGCAAAGATCCCTCCTCTGCTTTCTGAAACAGCCTCTCTGGGCCTCATTAGCTTCCTGATTTTGATCAAACCCTCTCTCTTCCCTCGGGACTGGGACAACTTCTACCTCCCGTGTCTACGCTCTGGGAAGTATCTGTGGCTGAGAATGGGTGCAGAAGAACAGGGTTTAAATGCAGAGGTGGCCACAGACAAACATGAAATGCCATTTCATTTCAGAAATCAGAGCTGAGCAATCCATAAACCAACCCAACCCAAATCATACCCCCTGTTGTCCATCAGACATATCCACTGCATTGCTGGCTGTCTCAGCCCCATCTCAATCCCAGATCCTCCCTCCAGCACATAGCACAACCTGCATTACGTTGCTGGTATAGACGGACCCAGAATGTAATTGGTTATAAAGCCTTCAAATTATTGTCTCTGATGGGCTGTACAGACAGGATCCTGCATGCCACTCCATTGTGCACCAAATGGTTTGTAACAGAAAGACCTCTCAGAAAAGGTGTCTGTCTCCGTATGAAATAATATCAAGTGCTGTATAAATGAGCCCTCTTTGATGTTCTTGCCTAAAAAAACGGACAGCAGATGATTTTTTAAAAACATTCTGGTTTTCCAAACCAGCTTTTTATTGCATTTTTTTAATTGAAATCTCAAGAGTGCCATAAAAAAACCACATCACAGATGCAATTGTTTCCATTACCTATTTCACAATTAAAAACCCACCGATAAATGGAACAGACCCCCTACTCCCGATCAGCCTCCTTTGCCCCCTCCCTCACACAGGCTAATAAAGGACCCACAGTGTTAATAAATCCATTAGCCAAGAAATGGTTTCTGTTCTGACACCCATGTAACACCTTCTCTTCCCCGTCTCTATCCCTAATTGCGTTTCGTTTAAACACACATAATTACTGAAATGACTTCTTCCAAAAATAAACGGTGGGGTATTCAGAGCTGCCTCGCTTCTCAGCATTAGGGTTGTTTTCAGCCAAGAAATCTATGCCTTTCAGCTCTCTCTTGGCAAGGTCAGGTGCAGGCCAAAGCACTTGTGATTCTTCCCCACCAATACAGTCCTAGAAAAAGAGCTAGAAAACCGGGAGCTTGAGAGACACAATGGTCACAAACCATGATGCTTGCTCAGTCATTAAGCATTTGTTGTGGTGCCTTAAATCAGCAACCTCAACAATTCATCGGGTCTCAAGCCAGAAATAAGGGTGCTGGAGGAAATCAGACCAGAGTAATTTCCCCAAACTAAAGAGCTAACATATATGACAATGAATTAGGTGGATTGAGGTTTACCAGCTGGCTATGAAAGTGCGTGGGGGCTGGCACAACAGTCCTCAGACCTAGGGGTGGCCCAGATGGCCACCCATGGACTTCAATCAGTTGTCCCCTGCAATTCTACAAAGACCCCTTCAATGAAAATTTTCCAACCTGGATTTCTAAAAATCAGGCTCCAAATGCCCCCCCCCCCCCAGTCTTTCAAGTGGCGGTGCAATCTTCACAGACTGTGGGTGAAATCCACGCTCCATTGTAATCAATGGGAGCTTCATCACTGAGTTTGATGGGGCGAGGATTTCACCCTGTGTCCCAGTATGGACTGGCTTCTCAGTGCAAGATGCTGCACTGCATGCTGGGACCTGTAGTCTTTGTAGCCTCTGCATTAAAGGTAAGAGTGGCTGCAACCTGGTCCACTGTTTTGCACACTGGGCATACCTGTAAGGCTCCTGGCCAGCAGGCTCCTCAGTTGAACAAAATTTGTCTGCCCTCGAGTATGTCCAGAAACAGAGGAGCTTCAAGAATGCCCTGCTCAACTCTCCTCTTGAATTTGCGATTGAAGCCTTCCCGACTGGTGCTTGAAAGCCTCTGTAACTCTGATCACAGATGGAGCTGACATGCCACATTATTGAAGTTGAAGGTCACAGCTTAGTTTCTGGGGAATAATAGAGTGAAATAATTTGATAGAGACCACCTAGATTTTTATTTTTTAAATGTTCTATTCCTTCAAGGGTGCTGTTGAACATACAACATCCAGCCACCCCCATAACTAATTCATTATTATGTGCCAAGCGGGTGCCTCTAAAATCAAATAGGGTACAAACGATGGGTGTTTAGTGCCATTACTTTCAATAGTTTTACACAATATTTAAATCATTGGCTCTCCCCTCTTGTTTTGGAGGAATACCAAAGCTAGATGAATGTATTAGCATTAAAAGCCATTCATGGGGCCTGGCCAGGCCCGTCTAGCAGATGGAGGCCCTCATGTTTTGGCATTGCACCCATATGGAAGACTAATATGCAGTCCAGGAATAGAATGTGTTATTTCTCCTCTTCCTAGCAACTGCCAATCCAAAGGCTCTTTCAAGTCAAGCAAGTTCATCTGGACCTTGTACAGCAGGATGCTGCAAGACTGAGGGTTCAGGCATCATATTTTTCTTTTTTGTGGTTGATATTAAACTGGAAGCCTAAATTGCAACACTTCCTTGAACACAGCATGTCAGGTTTTCATCGTGCCATTTGAAAAGCTATAACAGGGCATGGGTGGGCAAACTTTTTGGCCCGAGGGCCACATCTGGGTATGGCAATTGTATGGCGGGCCATGAATGCTCATGAAATAGGTGGTTGGGGTGCGGGAGGGAGTGAGGGCTCCAGCTAGGGGGTGCGAGCTCTGGGGTGGGACCAGAAATGAGGAGTTCAGGGTGCAGGAGGGGGCTCCAGGCTGGGGTGTGTGTGTGTGAGGGCTCCGGCTGGGGGTGTGGGCTTTGGGGTGGGGTTGGGGGTGCAGGAGGGTGCTCTTGAAGCACCGGCACATTCCCTCTCTGACTCCTATGCGGAGGCGCGGCGAGGTGGCTCTGCACTCTGACCCGTCTGCAGGCGCCATCCCTGCAGCTCCCATGGGCCTCTGTTCCCAGCCAATGGGAGCTGCAAGGGTGGTGCTTGGGGCAGGGGCAACGTGCAGAGCCCCTTGGCTGCCCCTATGTGTAGGAGCTAGAGAGGGGACATGCCGCTGTTTCCGGGAGCCACGCGGAGCCATGCCATTCGCAGAGTAGAGCGAGCCCCAGATCCCATTCCCCAGCGGGAGCTTGAGGACTGGATTAAAATGTCTGAAGGGCCGGATGCGGCCCCCAGGCTGTAGTTTGCCCACTCCTGAGCCAGGGGTTCAAATCAGCCAGAGGCCACATAGGAACATAGAGTGTTCTTTCAGCCCCATCTCGAGTGGGACCTTCTCCAAACAACCCTGCAGCTGGATACATACCACTGTGACCAGCAGGCTTTAGTCACTGGAGACTCAGAACTGGCATAGCAGGGGGTGTTGCATGTCTGTCCATTCCCTGTCTGTACCTAGCTCTATCAGGCCTTATTATTCATGATCACTTCAAATGATAGGGCCAGCTCCTGAGCTGGTGTGAATTCACTGGTGCTATGTCTGGTTGCACCAGCTGAGAATCTGGTCCATACACTGTTCTTTTTTGCTGAATGCAGTGACTGAATTGTGTCTGTTACTGTACGGTTCATGGAAAAGGAAGAGGTGGAGGTTTCTGCAGACAAGTTTTAACGAGTACAGTATTTTAATCTCAGGGCATGAAAACCCTTATGACTGTACTCAGCCAAAACTCTGCTCCCACTGACACCAAGTAAGGATTGCTGCATGTGGCCCATTAACTCATATGCTGCACCGTACATTAGGGTCCAGGAAATGTTACCCTAAAGATGTGTCTAATAGTGAAATTGCTCCCAGGTACCTGCCTTCATGAAACAAGGACCAAGAAGCCCGCTGGTCTAACCAGCCCCCAGGAACCACGGTGGTGGTGGAAAACTCCTTCCATGCTGGCTGGGTGTATGGGCTGCGAGGGGGCAGGGGTAGGGATGAGACTGGGTTGCTCACACTCCCTGCAGGCTCACTCCCAGGGTGCATGCTCTGGATGATGTCATCCTGTTTCCCTCATAGAGCGCAGGTTGGTGTCTCCCCGTTGCCATGGGAACCTGCTGTTTTGAAATCCTGCTTCCAGAGGGGCAGCAGCAGGAGCTGAGCAGGTAACGGTTCAGGCTGCGCCCCCCCGATCTGCCGCACCCTGCTGCCCCGCGCCAGGGTGGGAAGGGGGCGGCCTGCGGGTCAGGGTCACCGTAGCCAGTCTGTGGAGAAGGGGATGGTTTAGGGAACGGAGGATTTCTTGCCCTGTTGTCCTTTGTTCTGTATTGCGGGGGTTAGCACTGGCTGGGAAGGCGGGGGCAGTTGGGAGGCCTGGAGGGTGCTGCTGCTGTTTCCGGGCTGGCCGTGCGCTCGGGAAGGAGCTCAGTCAAAGCTCACTCTTATCTTCCACAAGGTGAGCTTTATTATTGTCACCCTTGGGAAGGGCCAAGGTGGAGATCATGCCCAGAGAAGATCTCTCAATACTGTGGCCCTGCAGTGTCCTATGGGAAGCTAAGCGACAGGAAGGCCAATAGGGTAAGGTAGCCACTGAGAAGTTCCCAAGGTGAGAAAACAAGATTGAAAAGCAAGATTTTATGGTGCGGGGAGGGAAGGAAGGTGAGATTACTGGGGAATCCTGCCATGTTTGGCCAGAGACAAGTGCAGATGATTTGCCCTTGTGCTGGACCTTCTTTGACCCTACATGGTACAAGGTACTGGTACCGTGTTCTATGAGTAACAAAGCTTTGGAGTGCTGCAGTTACTAGATGGGCAAACAAACCACGGAGAAAACCCTCACTCAAAGCTGTGGCAATGCTGGAAAAGGCAGCAGCGGGGAGAGAGTTTCATGAATGGTTGGTGTGGCATGTACAGAACCCAGACTTCAGAAGCAAGATGTTCAATGTTGGCTGTAAGGATAAGCTCACTTCTGTCAGTCACACATTTATCGCCAGCTAGAGAAGCTCGTTGGGAATGTATGCAACCCGGCTGCTTGCTACCAGGACCTGCTGGCGATACAGTCACAGAAACAACTTTGTCACCTAACAGCAGCCAAGAACAGCCAGAAACCAAATCCCATAGAAAATGGTTTCAAGCATTGGAGGCCACATGATCACTGTGAGTGTTATTGGAGCAGAATATGTGGTCACTTGACCAAAGCCTAGGAGGGTTCACAGACAAGAAACAGGTTCAGCAACCTAGAGGATTGGTACAGCTTCCAGTGAACTGCAGCCAATATTTGGACACACCGGTTGGTGGAGGAAGCAAGGCTGTGCCAGGAGCACAGGGCCAATTCTGTAAGGAACTGGTTTTGCCTCATGTCCATGAACCCAGGGCTCTGTGCAGGCTTCCTAGGAACAGGGTCAAATCCTTGGAATGACTGTGAACCCTGGTGGGTTTTTACTCAGTGGTGCCCTGTATTATGTTGTTTCTGGCCTGAAACCTGCCATGTACAGTGCCGGTAGTGGCTGCTTTGTAGAACTGCCTAGGACACATGGTTAAAGCCTATTGGAGCTGCCAGGAAGCAGGATAAATACAGGTGACTGCAAATTCAAAGAACCCTCCACACAGTCCTGTACTGGCTTCACAGGGGAAGGTTTCATCCAAAAATCGGCATTTCCTTCAGGGTGCTGCATTACTTTAGTCATTGCCTGATGGCATAAGGTATTACACTATCATCAAAAATATTAAGGGAGGGTACCAAGGAGCAGTGCTCCAGGTCCCCCTCACACCTTAATAAAGCTAAAGCATTTTTGTTCCTGATAAATTACACTAGTTTTGCACTCAGTCAGTGCTCTTGCTGCAGTCCATGTGAGAATCATTGTGGAAAGGGACTTTCTTGGGAGCAAGCTACTGCAGACATCTCTAGTAGCCAGTTAAGCAGCTAAACACGGTTTTCCACCCCAGTCTTCACTTCTTAAGGCCCTATATTGCAGTTATATTGGCATCTTATGGCTCAGCTGTTGGGTCAGGGACCGAAATAACTCTTAAAATGAGATCGATCTGACCAGCAGTTATTCTCAGGTGGAAAAGGAGCTTATTTTTGGAATCATTAAATGTCATGATTGCCCCAGTTCATCCTGGTCAGGGATTACATCACTTTTTTTGGTTACAATTTGGGGGCTCCTGAAAAAGAAGGGCTGCTTCTGACCACAGCCTCCCTCCATTGTTGGGCACTGTTGCTGGTAGCACAGGGTTGTGATATGTGCTATCAGAGAGGAGAAGGCAGATGCAAGTATGGTTATTTGGGCTCCCCCAATGGAATAACCCCACTCAGTGGATAGCCCTCAGGATACATCTGTAACAGTTGCAGAGATTTCCTAAGCCCGCATCTCAAGATATGGTGGGATCCACAGTGAAAAACTGATTGAGGACGGCTGGATTCATGAGACTCCCTTGTGAGCCTACTGGAATTGTGGAAGCCCAGGTCTCTTTGCTGTAGATAAGAGATCTTCAGTATGGGTTGGAGATGGGAATTGTAGGCCATGTCGCGACCTGTGGGCTGTACCTGAGGTAAGGATGGCTGTAGCCTGCTCCATTATGTGTGGCAAATTGCCTGTGTAGCCTTCAGCTGGGCAAAATTTGGATGCCCTTGGTGTATTGCCTGGAAAGCTAATAATTGTCATGTCCTTTTACTTTTCCTTCAGGTGAGGTGGATCCAGTATCCTCGAGCCCTGCAACCATGGACATAATGACTAGGGAACGACCCCTGACCAGACAAGAGAAGTTGAAGATTGTGAGCAGTCTCTTGAAGCAGGCTCTGCCTGATGAATTCTGTGAGGCCTTCAGTGATCTGCGCCTGCTGGTGGGCGACGACAGCCTGATGTGCCAGGAAGCTGCCTCCCTCTGTGCCCTGCACAACAAGCTCTACTTCACCCCGGTCATGAGGAAGGAGTGTGAGGTGCTCCTGACCCGCCACAATGAGCTGGAGGAAAAACACTTCCTTGACTCCCAGAGACAAGTCTCTTTCAAATTTGACCACATGAGGAAAGAGGCAAGCGAGTTTCAGGCTCACCCACAGGAAGATGAGAAAGGTGAGGCATGGAGAAGGGCCCTCTATGAGGGCCTGAAAGCATACGTCAGCAGCCACTATACTGGGGGGATTTGCAGTGTCTTCATCAAGGATACAGCCATCCGGAAAATCCTCATCGCCTGCATTGCGGGTCGTCTGCACCGGCCCTCCGCCTTCTGGAATGGCCTGTGGAAATCAGAGTGGACTTTCACCCTGACTCCCACTTCCACTTTCACCCAGGTGGCCGGGACCATCATGGTCCAGGCTCACTACTTTGAGGACGGCAACATCCACTTGACAGTGTGCAAGGATGTGGCAGAGAGTCTGCCTGTCACCACTGAGACCCAGACCTCCCAGGACTTTGTGAAACTGCTGGAGCAGGCAGACAACCAGTTCCAGAATGGGCTGATGGAAGAATACCAGAGGATGAGCAATACCCACTTGAAGGCTTTCCGAAGACAGCTGCCCATCACCCACAACACGATTGACTGGGGGAAAATAGTGACAGCTAAGATAGTGGCAGCACCTGCTGTCCAATGAAAGGCCAGTTTGTATGGGATGTCTGAATAAAGTGTCCAGGGAAGGAAGAAAGTACTAAATACCCAATAAAATAAACAGAGAAAAGAAAAATTGAAAAAAAAATCAGAGAAAATGAAGGACAGGAAGAGTTCCGTGGTGTCAGTATATGGGGCGCTCTCCTGGGAGGTTGGGACAGCCAAGTGGAGGTGTTCTGCTGACCAGTGCTGAGCACAGGATAAGCGCTCACACAGATCAATAAACAGTCACATTGTGTTGATAAAGTTGATAAAGTTGATAAAGTGGAGTGACCAAATTTATGAGTGGGCTGTAGACAGAGTGTGATTTAATGATAGCGGGTAGGTGCTGTCCAGTGCTCTGTCTCCCCACCTCTCAGGCCTCTTCAGTACATAAGACCATAGTTATATAGTACACCCATTCTCAGTGACTAACTTATTAGCATATCATAACTTAAACAATCTCTCTTCCCAATCCCTCAGTGGGACATGGTTCTTCCTTTCTGTGGTCTGGCTGCTTTGCCCTTTCAAGCCATCTTTCTCTTCTCAGCCTCCTTCCGGACAAATACAGTTTCTCAGTCTCCCATTAGACAAACACAATTCCTCCTTCACAAAGTCTGGTCTTCAGTCATCCACAGCCGAACATACAACCTCAGGTTCTCCAGCTAGTCTCTCAACTCTTGTCCCTTTAGAGAGTCATGGAGTTTCCCAGGACTCTTTTCAGGCTGCTCCTAGAAGCAGGTTGGTAAGCCTTCACTCAGGATCTCGGTCCCAGCTCACTCCCCCAGCTGCTCCTGACTGCCAGTTCTCACGTCTTCCTCCTGGTGAAGCAGGCTTAACTTCTGAGTCTATAATCACTATCTATTATATTCCTTATACACTCATATATACACTCTCCACCTACTATATTCCTCATACACCCTAACCCTGTTCTATATCCGTAGACATTAGTTGGGCTTTTTTAATGTTACCCCATGTCCCAGCACTCTCCCTAACCCCTTCATAGTGTATTCTGTCACCTTAAAGCATTTAAATTCTTCGTCAAAATCCTTTTCTGGGAACACGCCCTGCATTCCCCTATCTGGTGATCAACTGTTTCTTTAACATTCCATATGTTATATAACCCCTTTTTGTGTCTAGTCAGTAACTATAAATCATCATCAAACCACATTCTTCCTTTTAGTCCTTTGGAGTAGCACATTATCCTCTGTTTTGGGGCATACTTCATAAAATCTTCCTCTTTTCTCCTTGGTCCACAATTCTTGCTATTCCTTTTTTAACTAAACTTTTAAATTCCTGCTTACTCAAAGGAATCTTTAGATCAATTTCTCAATTTTTAAAGCATTTTTTCTCTTCCATTTCATTGCCAGGTATCCCAGCGTGTGCTGGAATCCATGCTAGTATTATGTTCACACTCAAGCATGCTAGCATTGTTGTCAACAACATTTCATTTATTAGCTCACTTCTGCTTTCTGAGACACCTCTTTTAATTGCCAGTATACCTGATAATGCATCTGAAAAGATAACAGCAGTGGTAGGTCATATGTCCCTTATGTTAGTATTGCTATCATCATCAATCATCATCATCATCAATTCAACTGTCATCATGGCTACAAAATTAGATAGGTTTTTAGATTTCTTAGCTCCAGTCTCAGGGATTCAAAAGGCTATTCCCACTCTGTTTTTTCCCATCTTTAGATCCGTCAGTGTATATATTCAGCAATGGTGACCCCACTTTGAGTGTAAGTCAGACTTTATCAGTCATACAGGAAGACTCTCTCTTTATTTTATTATATAATTCTAAATCCACATCCAGAGAGATGATTTTTCCTGGTATGCTTTACTTTTGAATAACTATTGATTTTAATCTCTTCTAGCCCTTCCTTTTCACCTAACTCTTCTACCCACATTTTAACCCTAAAAGTATAAGGGAATTTATTGTGTCAGGCTACATTTTGTCTGCTTAAATCCCAACATTCAATTGCCCAGTTATCTTTTGTGTGAGGTTTCCCTTGACTTTAGCCCAAAATATCAGATCTAACATTTCATTCTTAAATTGATAGGCATTTCTCCACGAGTGACACAGGACATATCATAAGCACCACATGCAGATTTACAGTGCTTGAGCTTGAACTGATTCTAACTTTTTAAGCTTCAACACATATGCAGAGTTTACGGCTCGACATCCACAATCTATGACTGATCTTATAATCACTCTATACAGCATAGCCACCACTGCCTTATCTGCTCCCCAATTAATCCCAGCAATACTTTAAAGTAGATTAATCCTACCTTTTGTTTGTTTGTAACATTTTCTATATGGCCCTCCCAAGTTTGATGATAAACTAACAGTACATCCATAAACTTCAATGGTTAACTACATGCACCTTCATAAAATATAAATTACACTCATCTTTCATTTTTCTTCTAGAGAAGATCATTCCCTTTGTTTTAATGATTGTAATTTTAAATCCCCAAGCATCTCCCCAGCTTGAGACCTCCCTGAGGGCTTCATTGGATTCTTTCTCCAGTCACTTTAATTCTCCTGTTTAACCATATAGCACAATCGTCTACAAATAAGATAATACCCATTCCTGTCCTTACACTTTTTGGGAGATCATTTATCATAATGTTAAGCAAGGTAGGGTTGGCAACACTCTACTGAGCGGTGCCATTGGCAATACTATAGATACCTGATAAGACTTTCTTTACTCTAACCTGTAGGGTCCTCTCACTCAAAAAACCCAACCAACCAACCAAAAAACCAACACAACAACAACAACAAAAAACCTTATTCACCAAAATATTCTTCCTTTTATCCCTACCTTGACCAACTTATACAATAAACCCTCTCTTCATGACATATCACATGCTTTTTCAATGTCCACACAAAACCCACACAGTTATATACTCTCTTTGTTCCTCATACTTTTTTGTATTTCTGTTTCTAATTTGACAATATGATCAATCATGGATCTCCCTCCCCTAAAACCACTTTGCACATTATTTCAGATGTCATTTTTTCCAACTATGCAACTAGCCTCTCATTTATCATTCTCTTCTCATAACTTTACCCACACAAGATATGATAACAATTGGTCTATAAGCATCAATTCTCATAAGTAACTTGGCTGGCTTCCTTATTGGTACTGTCCCCAGATGCTTCCATTCTACTGGAATTACTCCTTTTCTTATATACTATTATATAATTTTAATAAAATCCTGAAACTCCCTGCAGGTCAGTATTCGAGAAAGCATCATATTACATTTCAAAAATAGTCTTCTTTAGTTCCTGACTATGTGGTATTAAGCGTTGTGCATTCCCACAATTTATTTAAGCACCATATTAGTTAAACTGCAGCATTGCCCTCACACAAAATTGCATTAACATGCAAATACTTTTCTGCAGCTTTTATTATCTGTATTCTTTCTGTTCCTTTCTGTTTGTGAAGCGCAGTTTATTACTTCTACCCTAAATGCTACAAATGCCATCTTCTCTGCAAATATGGCTTCCCCTACTGCTCTTATATTATTTACCATATCCTTTATAACACTGTGTTGTAGCAATGGTTCCTTTCCCTTACTGGTTTTCTCCTTCTTCCCCACCTGTCGCTTTGAATGCCTTTTAGCAGCTTCTGCATAAGATAGCTTGTTGGTAATCCTGGTTCTTTGTATCTCCCTAGCCTGTTTAGCTTATGGAGAATTCATGGTAGCTACTGTTCTTATCCCCACAGGTTTCATATGAATGCTCCTCTACACATTTACCACATCTTGTGTTTCCCCTTTATACACATCTGTCACATGGCCAAATTTTTGGCACTTGTAACATCTCAAAGGGTGAGGAATGTATGGGTTAGTCCAAAATATAGGGTATCCTAGCTTTACCCAGTCAGGTAAAACCCTTCCTCTAAGTGTTGTTTGCACACCTGTTGATGGTTTGTTTTCTCCCCCTCTAATTAATTGCTTGATGAATAGCACCTGGGCCTACCTGTACCTTTTTAAATTTTATCCTCAATCATTTCTAGTGGGATCCCATATATTACCCCGGTTGTTTCTGTCAGAAATTTGGGGGGCTGGCAAGCCATTTTTATTTTCCCAAGAATTTTAGTTTTAAGCAGTTTCTCAGCCTGTTCTTCACCCATACACTCCACCAATAAATCTCCACCCCGTAATAGTCTAGCTCTTGATATAGACCTAACATTTTCCCTAATCCATGTAGCTATTTGCAAAGGATTAATGTTGCTTATCTTCACTTCCTCACCCAGCAATTTGACAATTGCAATATTTTGGCATTCCATCCTACTCTTTGTTCCCCTCCCCTGCTGCTTCTTCTGATATTTCTCATCTTTCCCCAACTTTGCAGCCATTCTTCATTCCTAGCTTCTTCTCCCTCATTGTCCAGAGTGACTTCTGTACTATTCAGCCTATTTTTGCCTTCAGCCCTCCAAAACACCTGTCTCCCCAGCCCGTCTCCCACTTGGTGGGGACAGGCATTTGGCTTGGCCTTCTGCTAAGGCTTGCAAACTTTCCCCACCTCTGCAGTGAATTCTCAGCTCTGCTTATATAGTCCTTCCTTAACTCTTTCCCCTGAAACACCAGCTAGGGTCAATTATCACTTGGTTGCTAGGTCACAGGCCAGGCTGAGTCCAGCTTGCCTTAAAGGCCCAGGCAGCCTGTGATAGGGACCAACAGGCCTGAAAGACAAATATGTGGAGAGGGAAAAGGTCTTTGTGGTCCCTCTTCCAAATCCCTACAGTCCTTGTCTGAGACGCAGATGACAGAGGAAACGGGAACCACGAAGTATGGAACAAGAGGAAAAATCAGCAAGACACACAATAATGTTCATGATACAACACCCATCCACATGGTTGGTTTTGCAGTTCCCAGAAGGAACCGTTGCTTTGGATGGTGACACACCATCAGACCATGAAATGGGCTGGCTGCACAGTCTCTCTTGTAGACCAGTGCATGTTCCACGGCTCCCACATCTTGCAGTGACTAGCATGGGGTGCAGTGTTAGATGGAAGCCTGCACAGCTGGCATGCCAGAGTCCTCTTTAAGGGTGCCTGGATGACTCAAGCGTGTAGTTAAATGATATGGAGCCTTTCACCTCTATATCACAAGTTCAAATCCAGCCTAGATCAGGAGTGCCCAAAAGTTGTTACCATTTGCTGGCCTTTTGGCAGTCTATGTAAAACCATTTTGATGGTGTGAGTTCAATTCCTCGTACCACCACAGCTGGCTCTGATTGGCTGTCTTGTGGGGCATCAACTCAGACACCAAGGACTGGAACGAGTATAGAGAATGAAGTCTCCTCTCATTGCTAGAGGTTAGGGCTAGGATAGTTCTGGCCTTGTGTTGCTGCACTCTCGCGGTGACTGAGAACTTCCTGCTCCAGCACTCGGAGGCTGACACCATTCACTGATACGTGTGAGAGTATCTCTTCTGTACCATTAAGGCCCTGCTCCATCTAAACTGGGAGACTAGCTCATTACTAAGAGCTGATCTCAGCAATTCACCCCGAGGCTGAGAAATGTTTCTAGTGCAGGTGGAACCAACACTCAGCTGAGCTTTCTGTAACAGTGCTGAAAATGATTTAGTCCTGGCTACACAAGCAGTGTGTGAAATTGCTTTTATAGGCTATCATAGAGGTCTATAAAATCATGACTCGAGCGGAGAAAGTAAATAAGAAAGTGTTATTTACGCCTTCTCATAACACAAGAACTAGGGGCCACCAAATGAAATTAACAGGCAGCAGGTTTAAAACAAACAAAAGGAAGTATTTTTTCACACAACGCACCGTCAACCTGTGGAACTCCTTGCCAGAGGATGTTGTGAAGGCCAAGACTATAACAGGGTTCAAAAAAGATCTATATAAATTCAGGGAGCATAGGTCCATCAATGGCTATTAGCCAGGTTGGGCGGGGATGGTGTCCCTAGCCTGTGTTTGCCAGAAGCTGGGAATGGGCAACAGGGGATAGATCACGTGATGATTATCTGTTCTGTTCATTCCCTCTGGGGCACCTGGCATTGACCACTGTCAGAAGACAGGAAACTGGGCTAGATGGACCTTTGGTCTGACCCAGTATGACCATTCTTATGTTCTTAAGCCTTCAGCACCAGTTCAAGGCGAGCCACCAGTTCCATTTCCCAGCATAGAGAAAGAGTAACAAACTCTCCACTCTGCATCTGCCATTTCCGTTCCATTTTAACAGCTGTTCTGCATTTTTTATTTTGGTCCATAGAAAGCATGTTCGGTTTTACACTAGCAATAGTAAGAAGCCCACTCCAGGTTACTATAGGGCAGGGATCGGCAACCTTTGGCATGTGGCCCATCAGGGAAAGCTGCTGGCGGGCTGGGACAGTTTGTTTATCTGCGGCATCTGCAGGTTCAGCTGATCGCGTCTCCCACTGGCCGTGGTTCGCTGTCCCAGGCCAATGGAGACTGTGGGAAGTGGCATGGGCTGAGGGATGTGCTGGCTGCCCTTCCCACAGCCCCGATTGGCCTGGGATGGTGAACCGCGGTCAGTGGGATCTGCGATCGGCCGAACCTGCAGACTCGGCAGGTAAACAAACCAGCCCGGCCTGTCAGTGGCTTTCCCTGACAGGCTGCGTGCCAAAGGTTGCCAATCACTGCTATAGGAAATGCTGGTATAAGTTGCAGTGAGGTTTGAAATGTCCTTTTTAATGTGGGGGGGAGGGGGAGATAAAAGGGGGCCAGACCCACATATGGAACCAGACAGAGATGGAGAGCAAGAGAGGAAGAGAGTAAAAGGGAAAAGACAGGCAGGAGTAGAATGAGAGCGTGTGCCAACCTGTGTGGGAAGCTGCTGCTGTCAGTTGGGGGGTTATTAAAGACATTCATAGTGCAATACATGTGCTTGAATTCCCATTTGAGCAGCATCAATAAACTTTGTGTTTCATTCTCTTTGGAAGAGGAGCCTTAATTAGGCATGAAGAAATGTATCAAGCAGCAGCCTCCTGGAGCAGGTCGGTCCCAGTGACATCTGGTGTGATGGCTTCCTGCACAGTTCCAGACAGCAGCAGCAAGAATTTATTAAGATCCTCCCCCCCCACCTCCATTTGACTGAGAAATCCAAACTGCATCCATCTAATAGCAGCCATTACAGAGGGGAAGGAAAATGTGAAATTCAGCAGCTCCCGTATCCTCTAACAAAAAACCAACCCGCTGTATTGGCTTGTCTAGGCTCAGATGCTGGGTTAGTGCTGGGGTGTATTGTGCCAGTTGGCCTAGCCCTTTAGGTAAAGCAGGGATGGTAATGTAGATTTTCAGTGAGTTTTTCAACTCATTGGCTACCGCTGTCCATTGGAGCAGGCCTGGCAGCTGTCCAGATGTCATGTGAGAGCTGCCTAGAGGTGGCAACATGCTGAGTAATGTTTCACAGGATGGGGCTTTAGGGCCAAACCTAGTAAAGCTAATGGGATTCTTTCCAGATGCTTTTGTGCACACAAATAACTTATAACTGGCAGATCCTAAATATGATTTTTGCAGGTGATTATTGTGTAAAGCAGAGTCATTGTTTTAAACCACCAAACCTGATCCCACTGAAGAGAATGGAGGGATTTGCCATTGAGTAAATCATCCCTGGTTTAATGCATTTTGTTTCAAGAGTGAATGCCTGGGGTCCATTCCAGGAGCAGCAGTGTCACTGGGATACTATGCCTGCTGAGTTGCTTTGTGTACAGCTGGCATGTGTTTTGATTCAATCAAACAGCAAGCCCAGGAGCTGGCACATGTGAACCAGGGAAACAAAAATGCATTTTTTTTTTAAGGGAAAAAGCTGCCTGTTACGTAATGCCCTTGGCTAGAACTCATGAGGCTTTGCAGGTGTTTTAAAATATCTTGCAGGAAGACCTTTAAGTAATAGCCACACCTCCCTTTTAGCAAGGCAAGCAATCGCTTTCTCTTCTGAGGCCCCCAATCTCCGCCGCAAGGAAACTAGGCTGTGCTCCTGCCACGGACATGGAACGTGCAAGGGTACCAGCTATGGCCCTGTAGTAGCTTTTTATTTTCTAATCGGTTTACAAATAAAAGTCACACCATTTATTTTATTTCTGAAAAAAGTTATGGTCATAGAAATCGCTCCCTGGTCTAGGGCCACTCGCTAAAGGTAAGGAGTTGAGGTCAAGAATCCAGTGGCTTCACCTTTAGCCACCACCGCCTCCTAGCTGGGCATGAATGGCGGAGAAGATGGTCTGTCTTGAATGACCATTCATTACTCAATTGAGTAAAGCCTCTCATGATCATAAAACAGATTTGGTTTTTGATGCTTCTTTCTTTTTAATCTCTTCCCATCTCTCAAAAATTACAAGTAATTATATCAAGGTCCAAGGTAGGATGTATACTCAGAAAATCAAGATGAATTTAAAAACTTGGGCTAAAAAATAAAATAAGGGATATAATTTCCTTGGGTTAGGAAGAAACTTCTCCTACAGGCAGGTTAATCCATAATGGTTACCTGCTCCTTAATGTGAATCAGGTTGAACACTAATTATTAGATTAGACGGTCTTACAGGCATGGCAATTTTTTGTTCATAAACATGACATACAGTTTTACCTTTTAAAAGTTATGGAGGCCGGCACTCAGATTTCAAAGGATCAGTCTCAAGTAGTTTAACCCCACAATGTAGGCATGTAGATAACAAAAAACTAATACTAAGAGGACCTCTTTCACAATTAAAGACAAAATTCTGTAATGCCATTTGTTGCGGTTGTAGTTTAAATTAAACTTTCTGCACTCTTTGTAACCCAAACCCAACTGCGTTCTGCTGACAAATGAGAGATAGGAAAGGAAACTGGAATAGAAACAGGAAGTGAAATTGACTAACCAGATCAATCTAGTCTCACTGACAAACAAACAAACAAGAAAAGTGGAAAGCAAATTTGTTTTTTTAAGAACGACTTCACTCTTTTTACTGTAAGTTGTAATAGTAATGCAGGGAAGGGACTGATTTATTTAAACTCTGAGTGAAATTCACCCGTGTGTGGAGGGCCAGCTTGATATCTATATACAGTACCACTTAAGTCCTACCTAAGTCTTCAACATAAAGATTAGCTAGGTCTTAAGTAGTGCACAGGCTTCACGGTGGTTCTCTGCTCAGACGTGAATGTCACCTGTATGATTTAATTTTGACAGGGTCCTGTTACACCCTCACTTTTGAGATTTCTGCTTAGCTGAGACTTAGGCCCGTTACTAATTTTGGAGTAGGGAGAAGAAAGGGCTGTTTAGCAGGCAGTGATCGGGAAGCAGGAGTTACAATGTGCTTATGGTTTTCATAAGTTCTGGCAGATGCTGAGTGCCTTTGACAGTGTAAGACTTAGCACTGACTGCACTGGTTTCAGCAGCCCACCTGCTACGTTCCAGTGTTTTTGCTTTTTCTGTTAGTTCTTTAGGAGAGGAATAAAAAAACATAAACACAGCGTCCTTCTGAGACCGTCAGCCCAGTCTGATCTTCACTAGCCCCTGTGTTGTCTCCCGCTCCCGGAAGGTCCTGTGTCTCCTTTGACAGCAAACTTCATTCAAATCAGCCTGCTTTTGAGGGCCCTGTCCGGTGTCTCCTGGAGTCACAGTCACTAGGGTGAGTCTCACGCTGCATCTCAAGGGCTCTGTCCAGAGTCCGGCAGCCTTTCCAAACAGGCTGCTCTGACGGTGGCACCCTTCTCACCAAACCACGTGGGATAGCTCTGAACTGGTAACCATCTGGACGATGTTGTGTGCCATTCACCGGGAGAGAGTATGGTTGTCCTGCTGCGGAGAAGGGACCACGGTGCTCAGCTGGGTCCTGCTGCGTTTCTCAGTTCCTGTCCAGTCATTCAGGCAACCTCTCAGCTCTTTAGCCACAAACAAAGGCTCCCTCTCCGCTCCCCCCACAACCCCATTATTAGCACTAAGCCAAGAACGCTATATACTGGGAAGTGCCAGCACGTGGGTTCTTGGCCAAACAGACCCTAACTACCCGCCTTGGACCAGTCACACACATGGCCTAACATTTACCTGTCACCCTAAAGTACTCTGAAAAACCAAGGTGACCTTCAAGCATTTTTGACGTTGTAGAACTAACTTCTTTCTGAGCCTAACCAGCCCAAGGCAAAGCCTTGAGCCCGGGCAGCAGCTTCAGACTCTTCTGCAATTCGTCTGTCCTTCCCTTGGGGAACACCAAACAGTTATACTACTCAGGCCAATATATATAGGCACCATGTATATATATGTTTTTGTCACTGTTCTGCACGTTAACAAAGAAAACCAACCCCACTAGCCACTGCTCAGCCTTTTCTCCCGCTCCCCCATCCTCCCATGGCGTGTAGCCTGCAGGAACGTGAGCCACAGAAGCCTGTCTTACGTGGCCCGATCGCACTCTCCGACAGTCAGTTTCAAGGCTCCTTCCTGGTGCAGCGTCTTTAGGGCTTTGAACTCCAATGGCATGGTGTGGGGGCTGGCCTGGGAGGTGTAGCCGTACTTCAGGCTGTCATAGTAGTGGTATTTGACGGGGTTCTGGTTCTGATCCCGGGGAAAAGGCCAGAAGCCATAGAGATAGATCCTGTTGCAGAAGCGGGTGGCCAGGGTGTACATGAGCAGGCCGGTGGTTGGTCGTTTTATGTGCACTTTGTTTGTTAGCCAGTACCTGGAAAGGGGGAGAAAAACAAATCCTGTTATTCATGCCATAGCAAGACTCGCCATGCGCAGCCTTCATGTCACATACTGTCCCCTTCCCTTCCTCTGCCCTCGCTACATCAAAGACAGATTCAGTAGTGAGAGATGGCTGATTGATGTAGCAGTTCTGCTGGCTAAGAAATAACTACTGCTGCATTTGGTTCATGACTGAGCAGCTGTCTCTCTGTCTAGGAATTTACAGCACACTTGTCACTGAGGTATCTGAGTGCTTTACCGTTCTTCAATCCCTTATGAAAAAAAACTCCTACAGTAGTGGCCCACAGTATTTCAGTCCATAAACATCTTCCTTACAGCAGAGAAGACCAACACTAGAGACAGGTCAAGTAGTCTCTGTCAACCTCTCAAAACACACACTCCCACGTACATTATATAAGCAGCTCATTGTTATCACTGATGCATGATGTCTTGACTCTCTAGTAACTGTAATGGGGTTGTGAACATTTTTGACTTTGAATAAGGGGTCGCTGAGTTGAAAAGCTGGAGAAACACCGAACTGCAGACTATTAAAGCCAGTGCTCACCTCTGTGGTCCCTTGTCAGAACATACCACAGCATTTTGGAGTAACCGTGCATAGAGCAGGAGCAAGCACTAGTGTTACTGAGATGGTTTGGGGCCAGCACTGTTAAATACTATATTATTTTTCATGAAGGATGACAGAGAAGATGGGTGGAAGTTGCATCCTGTTGCAATGGGTCAAGATACAACAGAAGCCCTATTGAAAGTGGGAGTGTTTTGGGCTGTGACTAGAAAATACTGCAGTAATATTGTATTGTCACAAAGAATGTTACTAGCTCCTGGAGTTTGACAGCACAGAGCATCTGTCTGCCTTCCTGAGCAGAGAGCACTGTAATGGGGGGAGGGTGGAAAATCTCCCCCAGGTGTATCCTTTCCCTACCGAATCACATTTGATATTGTCCATGTTCTACACCTGACATCCCTGGCTGTAGACTGAACTGCCTGTAGTGCCCGCAGCTGCTGCTTGCCTGTGATCATGCTTGGCTTGCACTTCCCCAGAGTCAGCCTGTTCAAACGCCTGCCATGGGGTATGTTCACGTTAGATGCCCATGGATTATGGTTAATTGGGATTTCAAAGAGCCTCGTTTCAGACTCTGCAAGGCTGACTGGGCTTTCGATAGGAAATGCAGAGCAGGGTTTGGCGGCTCTGTGCAGCATTTCTGGGAGGTTGCTCAGCATTCTGAACTTCGATTTTGCCCTCACAGGTCCCACTCCACAGTGCAGGCCTTTACACTTGCGTGCATTCCCACTGACTTCTGTGGGACTCCTTGCAGGTGTCCACTCAGCGGAATCCCTGTGCAGGAGCTGAGCCTCAACCCTGCAAATTAGCTTTGCTGAGGAGCCATGAACATTTAGTAGCCCAGGTATAAAACCTACTTGTCTGCCTTCGATTAGATGGGGGGAAAATGACACTCCCCGAGTGAGCTGGTGAGTAGAAGTTTGTAAGTGTAGCTAAGTTGGAGTAGAACTCTCAGGACATGCTAGGAACACAGTCCTGCTTTCCTGTAGGTTAGTGGTGGTGACTGCTGGCTGCTAAGCATTCACATCACCTGCTATCTGAGCGCCTGTGGCTACGGCAAAGCACTCTGCTGTGACCTTTCTGGAAGGAATGTCTTGGTAAGATGGTGCTCCTTCGAATGGCTCACCTGCTCGCCAGACAGCATTTGAGAGGGGTGATGCTTCCAGGGTCTGCCAGGGAAAGAAACATGGTGATGTGCAGCTGCCTCTGAAAATCCCTGCTCAGAGGCCTTATCCCTGCAGCTTCAGCCCGGCCCCATATGTTGTCGTAAGAGAAAAGCAAACTTTGCTATTGTAAAGCCGCACAGGGTTATCCCACAGGTGGCCGCGAAACAGCTGTGCCTGTGTATGTCACACGGCAGCCCAGAGGGCAGCCATTAGACCAATACAGCCAGCGAGAGACATGGGCTATTATTACAGCCATTTAATACTGAGAAGCCAGGGAAAGTCCTTCAGCAGGGAAGTTACTGTAATCCAGCTGCACTGGAGATACCTGTAAAGCCAAATTCATTCGTTCGTGCTGGTGGAGTTACACCAGGGATGAATTTATCCCATAAAGTTTAACAGCCTCAAAATTCCCTCTGCTACCGCTGCCAGTCTAGCACCGGCATTTTAACAGTATCTTATATTGTGCCACACCTTGGGCCGTCATACAACCCCACAAAGCAGAACACTGGCTGCATCGCAACCTATCAGAGGTATTTTTTTCAGGGGTTGTTTGTTTATAGATACCAGGAAACCTATGTATGGACCACAGCCTTGTTCAAGTTCCACTGCAAAGAATGGGAGGCCCGAAAGGATACCCAATGTCCCAGTCATAGAGACAGCTGAACCGTTAACGGTAAGTCTACATTGCAGTCAGAGATGTGACCGCAATACATGGAGATGTAGCTGAGCTTGCTTTGATCTAGGTAGCTCGAATGACAACAGCAGTGAACCCATGGCAGCATGGGCTGTCCAAGCCCACCCAGGACCCTGGGTATGTCCTCCAGCAGCTAGTCAGAGCTGCCATGTCTTCACTGCTGTTAGGTGAGCTAGCTAGATGCATGCTAGCACAGGTAAATGGACACGTGCGGAAGTCCCACTTCTGACTGCAGTGTAGACAGACTCGATCTGTCTCCACTGCAAAACAAACCCCACGGCAGCACATCTGAGTGCCCAGGTCAACTGACTTGGGTATGTGGGGCTCATGCTACTGAGCTAAAATTAGCAGTGCAGATGTTCTCACTCAGGCTGGAGCCTGGGGTCTGAGACCTTCCCCCTTGCTGGGTTTTGGAGCCTGGGCTCCAGCGCCAGGGAACGTCTATGCTCTATTTTCAGCCCTATAGCTTGAGTCCCCACAAGCTGGAGCCAGTTGACCCTAGGCTTGGAGACTTGCTGCTTTGAGGTTCTTTTTGCATTGTGGCTATACCATAAGGGTTTTAGTAATTGGGGCCTTAGGGCTGGAGTACCCAGTAGCAGGAGGGCATGAGCTTCCCTGCACTTCAGCTGCATTTCCTGGAAGGGGAGATCGGACAACCCTGCAGGCAAGGGGTGAACGACTATTTGTAAAGCCCCTGCCCTGAGGGGAGAAGGCCTGGCATGTGTGGTTTCTGGTTTGCACTTTTGGGTACCCTGGAAAGGGAGAGCTTTTGATTTGGCTGGCAAGCCAAATTGCCCAACTGCTAGGAAACGGAGGTACTGAAATGGGGGAAAGACATGGCTGCACCTGGATGCCAGACAGATACGGCCACTCTCTTGCAGTCCCTCCTTGCATCTATGTACAAAGTCTGAGTAATGCTTGATGTTTCATGTCATTTTAAAAAATGTTTTAATGGTAGAAAAAAAACCCAGTGCCAGCAAGAGGAGCAACCCTACAAAAACAAACTTATGCATGCAGCCCAATATTCACGAGTAACCCTACAATAAAAATCCATGCATCTTTCTCCTGTATTTCCTTGTATTGCAGATATGAAATTCTGACACCGAACACTGAGCCAGAAGTACTTCTGGGCGGCACATGGGCAAAACATTTTCCCTTCTCAACATCCAGGGATCTGCTAGTGCCAGTTGGCAAAGGTGCCTCCCGCCTTAGTGCTGAAGACTTGGGATGAGGTGGGAGGGAGGGAGGCTCCAACTCTGGGCCCTTCTGGAGACAGAGAAGATGGATGTGTGAAAGGAAAGAGCTCAAGGGTTGTAAAGCGCTCGAGCTATGGCGCCGGCTCGACTGTGGTGAATGCATCTCGTCCTCGCTTTGCGGGAACCGAGAGCTCCTCCGGTGATGTCTGGAAAGGACACAGGGGGCGCTATTTAATGGGCAGCTTGTCATAGAGTATCAGGGTTGGAAGGGACCTCAGGAGGTCATCTAGTCCAACCCCCTGCTCAAAGCAGGGCCAATCTCCAATTTTTGCCCTAGATCTCTAAGTGGCCCCCTCAAGGATTGAACTCACAACCCTGGGTTTAGCAGGCCAATGCTCAAACCACTGAGCTATGCGGCCACATGAGTTATGCAGGAACAAATCACTCTCTTGTCGCTTTCACTGCTCTGATCAATTTAGACAGCATCCACATTGCCAGCGCATGTGCTGTTCCCAATTCGGGAGAACAGCTGGGGACTGAAACAAACACTAATTAATTTTGCAAACCCAAATGAGGCTGTCTGGGTGCACATGGGATGCTGTGTCAATAGCACACCTTTACTATGCAAGGTCCGGGATTTTAATTAGGAGGCAAGGTAATCTTGAGGAAGGCAGTAATTATTTTTCAAATTGGCTACTCCAATCACCATAACTATTAAGTGTAATGTTTTATGGAAGCAGACAGCAATTAAAGGAGACAGTTAAGAGGAAACTCTGCAACTTGAGACTCCCCTTTCCTGAGCTATTCTGGCAGTCTGGACCTTCTTCAGAAGGTAGCTGTATGGCATTTATGTAAATAAATCGTCAGAGGCTGAAGCAGCCACAGAGAAACGGGCTGATGTCTAGGTGGGCCTGGGTGAGTAATAGAAACTGTAATACCATCAGGCAAAAGCTGTCTGAAACAATTCTTGTACAGGATCCACAATAGTTACCAATGAAAAACCCAGTTAGATCATCATGTCTGTCCCCTGTAAGGACAGGATGCAGCTGCTTATGATGGACCTGTTCCCTATTAAACGATTGTAATAAAAAAGGCAATAGCTTCAAGAAATAAAGCCCCAGCAGTCTTGTGCTGCTTGGGACACATTGTTCCTGTGTAGCATTGCTAGAGGGACTATCTTTCGTAGATGACTTAAAACAGAGATCCTGAGCCCTGTGGTCACTGGAAGGTCCCATGGAACTGGTTTTTCCCTAAAAGTAGACCAGATATAACTGCCCCAGTTAGAAGCTGACCAGGACACTGGGCTGATGTCAATTTCCAATACAATTCCCAGTGGCTCAGTATTCCTTTTCACCTTGTCTTTTAAAGTGTTGCATAGCATTAGTGTGTGCTGTTCAACGCTTGGTATGTTCCACTCCAGAAGTGGTTGTATCCTAATCCTGGAGGAAGTGATCTCTGTGCAGTACCTCTGTATTGTAAAGTAAGTCCTGTGAGCCTCCAGGATGAAAAACACGCTGTCATTCTCCTTCGTGAAACTGTAGCCTCCACCGAGGATGGTGGCGGTTCCTCCACCCTGCACATCAATAAGATTCACAAGTCTCCCTTCCACTCATCTCTGCTTAGCATCACTCTGCATAGAGCCTGTCCGTAATTTGTGTGGAAAAGTTCAGTGTGCGGAAAAGTTCTGCACAGCCAGACAACATTGTGGGACTGCCAGCTGTTCGTTTCAATAACAGGGAGAGCTGATTTGCAGCTAAACATCACGTCTGATCCCCATGCTGATGGGTCCTACAAAAGCCTGGGTTGGATTGCATGTACCCTTTGAGTTGAACAGAAAAATCCTGTAATAGGAGAATGCCACTAGTGTGAGTATAAGAAACCCAGGTCAGCCAAGAAATCAGGTTATAGGAGCATCAGCTGCTGTTTTTCAGCAATGAACGTCACAATAAATAAATGTATTTATGTATGTATGTATGTAACTCCAGGCTTTTTTAAACCAACTTATTCATAAAAGTGAGATAAAAAATCAAACACACTCTTCTGGAGAAGCTGGTCCCTCACTGGCAGAAACATGCTATAGGTCTGCCCTCTATACAGCAGTCAGATCAGTGGGTCAAATTCTACTCCCAGTTACATTAGTAGAAACCTGGAGTAAATCTATTGCAGTTACTCCAGATTGACGTTGGTGTAACTGAGAACAGAATCTGGCCCATTATCTGTTAAGCGCCTAGCATGCTGTGGCTGCTATACATAATCAGAATGCACCTAAAATATAGGGACGATCATCCTTCCACCAGGCTAGCATCTGGCAGACCTATTCTGTCGGTCAATCTAGGTTCTTAATCTACCACGCTTAACTATGTAATAACTGAACGCCATATAAAACAATCAAACTTGCATTAGTCAATGTAGAAATGGGACCAGATCACCTTAACGCCCCTTTAACTTTGGCAGGAATTTAGATTCCAAAGCTGGATCAAGATCTGAATTTTACAGTTGGCCCTTACTGTATAACAAGCCAGATCAAACCCCTGCACTGTGCAGAGTTTGGAATCCACAACGACATTCAAAGTGTGTGGCTTAGGCCCATCTCTAACGATCAGACATAAAATCAAGTTGAGGGGAGAGAAGCCTTCACACATCACCAGTGTCTCTTGCTTTGAAAGTAAACAGCGCAGCCTTTACTGTACACAGAAGCTGTTATGTGCCATTCAGCCGCTCTCTCTTCATTCCCAATTCAGATCCTTTCTTACAGCTCACTCCTTGTGGTCTAACTTCTCCTTTGAAACTCACCTTAGCCCTTTGCAGTGACAGCTGTGTACTTTTCACAACATAAAGAGGAGAGAGCGTGAAAGTGACTCTCAAGAGAGCTATATGCCTGCCTGCCTTTTCCTCGCACTCCAAGCAGGAAGACATGTCCCTCTGGGCATATCCCCCTCCTATTACTTTCCTTTGCCTCTCCACTCCCCCACACCTGTCTGTTTCTTTTGTCATTTGTTGACTCTATCTTCACCTTGTAAGCTGGGACCTCACCTGTAAAGCCTCAGGCTACGGGTGGGACAGCGCAAACCCTAGGCCCCACTTCCAGTAGGTTCAGGCTAACATTGATTTATCCATTTTTTTAACAGAGGGTGTTAATAAAAAGCCAATAAAATTAGAAATGGTCCAGCGCCTGGAGGCCATGGTGAGGGGTATAGTGACAATGCCAGAATAGACAATGGAAGGCAGACTGAAACGTGTGCATGAAGTTTCTATACAAACACTTACACTCAAACCTCCACATACACAGCCATTTAAATTTCACCCCCCATTCTTTTCTCCTACCTCCTGCAAATGTACGTCTCTAACACAAGCTGCTTGGCAATGAGATTACAGGGCTCTTAGGAGCCACTCACAGCTGCCTTGTCAGGTGGCTTGCTTGCTTTCCAGCCTGTGAGGGAACCTCTCAATTCTGCAAGCCCCTTGCCAGCTTGTTCAGGGGGCATTTTACAGAATCACTCAGAAGTGCTTGTGCATTCCAGGAACCTCATGGCCCCAGGGCTGCCCTGGAGTGCTGGCTGCAGGTGTGATGAGATATTAAACCCCATGTTTTTAGGTGCGGCTATTCTTATTCCTAGGTAGAAATACCATTTTAGAACTGCGATAGTCTCTCCCCCCTTCCCTGTGTCCCTCATGTCAAGATGTTCATGCTCCTTTGGCCTCCTGCCTTAGAATAGGATGACCAGACGTCCCAATTTTATAGGGACAGTCCCAATTTTTCGGTCTTTTTCTTATATAAGCTCCTATTACCCCCCACCCCCCATCCCGATTTTTCACACTTGCTGTCTGGTCACCCTAAGGAATCCCATCCACACCATAGGGATGCACAGCTTGTCGTGTCTGACTGCATAAAGACGCCCTCTTTGCCTGTTCCACAAATCATCTGGAATTTCCGATACCCTACTCCACAGCATGGCCCTCAGGGTGCCTATTTAAAGTGCATTCCTAGCCAGAGAAGCGATGTTTCGGCTGCCATCAGGGTGGACAATAATAACCAATATTTTACATTTACAACAGCGCCTTTCCTTCCAAAGGATTCCAAAGTGCTTTCTGAACAACCCGGCGAGATCTTGTTCCAGCCACCACTGAAATGCAGCCGTCTCTGGGTGGAAGACAGCCACATTCTAGCGATGGTAAATAAATTCCTACTCTGGTTCCACCAGATCCTCACTTCTGATCCTACCCAGTGCACAGCTAAACAGCTTGTAAGACACAACTTTCTCTCTCCAAAGAGTGCTGTGGAATCTTTAGTAACTCCAAGCGTCAGGGCTGCTTGGCTGGCAGACAATCCCCGGCCCTGTCTTGATGACATTCAGCTCAAGCTGGCTTAAAGCTCACAAGTCCAAAGATATTTCCCCCTAACAGCCAGTTCTGAACATTCCTCCAGAACGGTCACTACATTCCTGCTATCCTGCGCAGACCCCGGCCCTGCGAAGGTTTAAGCACGAGCGCAGTCTCAGCCGTGCTCCTGGGCTAGTGCAGCTGCATAAGCAGCTCACCTCTCACCCAGCCTCAGTGCAGCGATTGTCGTCATACTGGAAATTCACCCGCCAGCTTCTCTCCAGATGCTCTCCAAGCCAGCTAGTGGCTAACCCTCCGAAGTGCCCATACCCAGCCCTGTGTCCCTGAGGGTGACCTGGAGTCAGGATTGCAATGATGCACCGCTAGTCATTCATTAGCTCTCAGTTTGTGAGCTTGTTCTCCTGCCACTGGACTGATAGGGACGAGAGCCAGAGCGGGAGGGCAGGTCAGTCTGTCGCCTTCATGGCTGCAGGGCTGATCCTCTTGGTGGGGTTGAGCTCACTCTGTGCCTGTAATTGAATTAGCTCTGTTCTGTACCAGCTGCCAGCTCTCCTCGTCCCCTCTCCTCGCTGCCATGCTCATTACAGACGTGACTAGTCTCGGGAAGAGCCAGCAATTCTGCCCTTGTGCCGCTCACTTCACTGGCTGCGTGTCCTGGCCCCTGAAGCCTTTAACTAGCCCAGTGGCCTCTGCTGTAGCTGTGACCAGTCATGCCACATGAGCCTGCCTGAAACTGGAAGGGGAGACCAGTCTGCCTTGAGTTTAATGGCAGCCCAGAGCCTCACTGAATGGGAGCCAACGTGGTACTTAGGATCTGTAGTCTATGCCTGGTCAACATATATCCAGCTTCCATTTGTAAGCAAGCCACCTGTGCACCAGTGCTCTGGCCTTCTTGGGCACCCATCCTAGCTCTGGGCAATGCATCAGTGCCATGGCCTTACTGGGCACCCATCCTAGCACCGGGCAGTGCACCAGTGCCATGGCCTTACTGGGCATCTGTCCTCGCACTGGGCAGTGTACCTGCCTCCTGGTTTGACTGGTGCTGTCTGGCTGGGCACCCTCGCTCACAGGAAACATTGTCAGAAGGCTGAGAGAAGGATGTCCCTTCCTAGCGTCCCAGTGTGGTTCCCTCTTGCTAGCAGATCCCATCAGATTCTTTACACTGTCACTTTCCGTGTCCTGAATAGTCACCGAGATCTGCTGATAGGGAACTCGATCCCAGAGCAAGGGAGCATGCACGGAAAGAGGCCCTGGGAATGCATCCCCAATTGCACCGAGAGACGCCACCTAGGGGCTGCCCGTAGCACTTCTGAGCCTGGCACTTCCAAGGCCCCAGGGTTCTGGGACGTTCACGCTTTGTGGCTCCTCCATCCCCTCATTCACTCAGGATCGCCAGCCCCGCTTCTCTAGCAGCTGCACTATACAGGCCGCATGCAGCTCCTCTTGCCAGCCTTGCATCTGGTTTATTTCGGGAGACACTCGGGAGAGTACAATATCCATCAGCTCCCTGTCAAGCCCTGACAGGCCTCCATTTGGCTTGCTCTGTGTGCCCGAGGCCTCCAGCCTGGCTTGATAGGCTGCTGCCGCAGGGAGCCGTTCTGCAGGGCCCGGCCAATCAGCGAAGGAGCTGCAGCATCAGTAGTCATGATCCATTACCAGACTGGCCCATGGAGCCCCTCCTTCGCCCTGCTCTCCTCCCACCGGGAGACATCACGAGGACCTTGCCAATATCTCATGCAGCGTCTCCTGTGGGGAGTTTCTTGCACAGGGACGTGCTGCAATCATAGGATTAGCAGCCTGTTGATTTAAAGGGCTTATTACAGGAGCTTAATTTTATTTTGACAGATGAAAGTAAGTCAATTACAGCTGGAAATAGCTCAAGGTTTGGGCTATATTTTGTGCTTCCTGTGTCCTGTAGGATCCTTCCCCCACTTCCTTGGATAGTGACTCTCCTGCCTGAGAGTCCTCTGACCCAAAGGAAACCACCACCCTGCCAAGGGAAAACAGGTATTAATTTTGAGCCCAATTTCTGGTTCGTCCAGACAACAGGATCCCCCTGCTGTCTGCTCAGGTGGCCGTGCTCTGAGTCAGACACTTGTGCAAACGTGTGCTCAATAGTCCTTTGGGTTTGTTTCTGCTGAAAACCAGCCCCTGCTCCCTTCACATACACACCGGCCCTCAGGTGTGTTCCCAGGAGCTGCCCTGAGTGTACACTTGGTGGTGACCATTCTGCCCCGCCCAGGCTGGGATAAGGCTCTACGCAGCGCAGATCAATGGATCAAATGTACAGAAACTGACAACAACGCTCTGGGAGGAAAAACAACGTTCGTGGGGGAGGCAAAGCCACAAAGCGGCAGTGGGAGGGGAGTGCACGTGCAGACAGGTGTGTGCACAATTCACATCCCAGGGGAAAAACACCTCTGCAAGGAAGGGGTTGCTGCTGACCCCCCTTCAGAGAGCAAAGCTTGAATCATCTCTAATAGTCCAAGCTGACAGATCATGGCTCAGCTGCCCATTACCCAGTGGATTCTCCTTTTCTCCCTCTTTGGTTTACATGACACCTCAACCCTGCATTAATAAACCCCTTTCTCTTGGTGCCTAAACCACTACTCATCTGACCTGAACAACACATACATCTCACGGCTAACCCCCACTCACCTGAGGCTCCGCTGTCAAAGTGGGCAACACCTTCTCCTCCATTCCATCCATCCATCCATCCATCCATCCATCCATCCATCCATCCATCCATCCATCCATCCATCATTAAGCTAATCTATACACCTGGCCCTCAGCACCGGAGCACCTTGTACAAACGACGCGACTGACCACCTCCAGCCTTCTCTTTGGCTTCCTCTGCCAGAGCAGTAGGATCAACGCCAAGTCCACACAACAGTGCTGAATTTCATAGCCGTGCCAACGACCGACCACCCCGTCCCAGCCTGCAGGACAATTACCAATTCCTCAGCGTTGCCACAACCTGACGATGTTGCATCTCCATGCAGTGTTACAATGGTAGACGAGGACAGTCCTCAGCTGTTACGCCAGCTCCCTCCTGGTTCTGTGAAGAAGAAAGCCAGTTCTAGGGAAGTTCTTGTTTATCTCCTGTGAGCCTGTGATCTCAGGAGTCTTTAGTAGAAGCCCTCAGACTTTCAACTTCAGTTTTGGATCTGATGCAATTAAAACAGGGAGCAGAAGAACTTCATCGCATCCTCACCACTCTTAAGCCTGCAGTGTTTCCAGGGGGAGGAGGATGTAATAGAGAGAGTCAGAAATAAAAGGGGAGAAGGATTCTGTATTGTTAACCCTGGGGAGAAGAACCAGACTGACAGCCTGCGAGTCTCTCTAGTCACAGAGAAGGTAGACCAGAAGCTCCCCTCACCTAGACGTAACCCCCTGAGGCGTAAAAGGAAGTTAAAGCCCATAAAGCTAGTCTCAAGCAATGAAGTTGCCACTTACGGTGATGGGGTTTTATGAGGTGAATGCATACCCACCAAGAAGGGGGCTGAAACCACCAAAGTCATTTCACACGGGCTACTCTGGAACAGCCATCAGATGGTAGCAACTTTCCTTCATTCCTGACCCAGGCTAGATTGGAATCAATAAAAGGCTTTGTAGCCCATTCCCAATCTCCTGATCCAACTAGCTCCGCAAGGACCATGCCTGTGACTGAGACAGAAGAATGGGGAAGGAGCAAGAAGATTAATCACTAGCTAAGCTGACCACAGCACAAATTCCTCACAGGGAAACAACAAATACGCCAGTCAAACTGCAGGTCTGAAAGTTACGCTGATCGGAAATCCAAGCCTAGAGCCAACAAAGCATTCACAGCCTGAGGGACACGGTGTAAGGTTTGCTATCACCCCAAATTCCAGGGCTATACACAAACACTTCCTGCAATGGGACCAGAGCTGGGAGCCTCAGCTTGCAAATGATCTAAAGCGAGGGTTCTCCATCTCTGGTCTATGGACCATCCATTGCACACCCAGCCCTTCCTGGTGGTCTGCAGAATGAAACACCGGGAGACTTGTAGTGGGTTTGGCTCAAGCCAGCTCCAGCACAAAGCGCTCTCACTCGAGAGGTTCATGAGATACCCGCTACTAAAACAATATCAGGAACATTCTGCTTTGTTGGGCCTGCAGCCCATCTGTGTCCAACTGCCAAAAACTGGTAGTAGATTAGCCAAAAAAACCCCACAGGTCCCCATAACCCATCCTTGTCACTGAGAAGCACCTGCCTAGTCCCCAGCGCAGTGTCCCGGCCCAGCAAGAGGGATGGGGAGCCAGGCAGGAATTCTCACCCTCGGACGGCGTGCAGCAGGCGCAGCGAGGGGTAGGCGGTGCGGACGTTGACGCGGTGCTTGAGGATGAGCTCGTTGACCCATTCCACGCGCTCCTTGCCCCCTTTGGCCATGAATGCCGGGATCCAGAGGATGCTGCCATTCAGGCTGTGGAGGTGCTGTAGCAGCTTCTCCCGCCAGGTCTCGTTCACCAGGTCCTCGAAGGCCCGTTGGATGACAGACGGATTCATAGTCACAAGGTCTGTCTTCATCCCCACGTCCCAGGCATAGTCCTGAACTGGGGCCAGATTACACCTGCAACACAGGAGAGAGCATCACAGGGTGCTCCAGGGAAGGGGAAGGACACACATTAGTCGGTGAATGTTAGCACTGGGGAAAGGTGCCTGATTGCCAGGCCTGGGGCTGCACAGCTATGGCACAGGCAATGCCAGGGCAAGCTCCCTTGCAACGCCCCGTGGCAGCGTGCTGCCATCCTGCCCCGGAAGGACGAAAGCGGAGCTCCGTCAGCCTTTGCCCTCTCTTCGCAGCGACCACCAGCAAAGGGGCCAAACAGCGTGGTGGTGACGCGGCAGCCTCGGGTGGTGGCGGAACACAGTTCTAGGGACCAGGAATGCCTCACTTTGACTCCTGGCTCTGCCACTGACTTCCTGTGTGACCCTGGGCAAATCCCGTAGACCGTGTCCCCTGCCTGAACGTCGGGATAGCAACCCCAGAGGGATGTTATGAGGATTGCTTAATGTTTTATAAAGAGCAGGGGAATGTTAATGTGATGAGGACACCTGCCTATTGGCGGAGTCTGTTCAGCGAGCTACATGAAATGCCTTTCAGTCACTACAACCCCAGGTCAGACTCATAGCAGATACTTTGAGGAAAGACCTTCTGCATCCCATTACCAATTCCCTAGAACATGACCTATCAAGAGCCTGCTAGGAATATTAGTGACTAACTAATGGCCCCTGGGCACCTGACTATGTTGCGAATGTGACTTCAGAGCACACAGTACTAGAATGTTATAGTAGTCATTCAGGTCAAGGCGATGGTTTTAATACAGAAAAAAAACGCTATGATCAGAGCAAACTCAGGAAGTGTGTGTGTACCAGGCCAGAATGTGGGGCGTGTGTCTGCCTGCATGTATGCGTCTGTGTGCATGGGTCTACATTTGCACAGCTGGGTGAACGGCTACATCTGTGCATATACAGGCCTACATTGGCTTTTGAATGTGCGAATGCGTGTGTGAGTATGTCCGTCAGTTTGCATGCGTGTCTCTGCGTGGATGTTCAGAAATGTCAGGGCATGAATTTTTGGTACACATGTATGCTTGTACCGACATGTATCTGTACATGTGCACAGTTAACAAACACAAGGTAACAAAATACCTATGGTTACTGCTATGACAAATTTGAATCAAAGTGATTCTTCCAGAGCCGGGAAACCCGCTCTGCAATAGAGGTCTTGTGTGTCTCATTGTACCAGTATCACAACAGCCGGTTCTGACTGTCAAGTGGTGTGAGGGGCACAGAGTCCACTGTTACCTCTCATGATGGTATGTGCACCAGGGGGAAGGGGAGACACACAAAGCCTGCAGCTTGCAGGAGCAGCGCCCATGGGGGGGAGAGAAGAGCTGGTCGTGTAGCCTCAGGAAAGCCGCAGTGGCTGAGGAGCAGAGTGGGCCAAGGCTGGCTCTTTCCAGTGAGCCCTCCTGCTGGAGCAGAACCTGACCGAAAACAGAGGGTGCACCAGGGGGCTGGGCATGCTTGTGAGTGTGTGCATTGAGACACCCATCTCTAGTGACTCGGCAAGTCACGCCAAGGAACTTACCGCACCGGAGCATGCAGAGAGCTGCTCTAATTGGAAGGGCTAGTGATATCCTGTGAGAGAGTTTCCGTCTCGCCCGGAATGACAGTGTGACACCTGCGGTCCTTAAGTCTAGCCTGGCTGGAGTAATATTATCCCGAGTCCCTTCTTCCCTGCCCGGCAACTGTGTGTTAAACAGCAGACCCCACAGTACCAGCAATGATAGCGATAGCAGCAGGAGGTGGAAGCCAGGGATATCTGCGATTGTGGGCTCCAGAGGGCCAGGCTGCTTATGGGCTGCGACTTTGGGAAACCTTTGTGCAATGCAAGAATGGGACGTATGCACGTGCGCACACACAAAAGGAATTCACTCCTGGTGCTCTGGAAACTCCTCACACTCACTCTGTCTGTGATTCCAGCCCACGTGCAAGGGCACGGAAAGCCGTGAGGCACTGTGACTGAGGGCTGCATTTGCATTGAGCTGGGACAAGATCACCCCCTTTCCCTGTTGCTCCTGATGGTGGAATCCAAGTCACTTATTTCTGTCGCTTTGGGTGTTGGACAGATGACTCTGCTGAACTATACTGTGCACCAGAGCCTGGTGCTGGCAGAATGGAGTGTGTGAGCAGCTGATGTGGCCTCACAGGGCCCTGAAAGGTTGCTATGCTCCTGACAATGTGCCGAAAACCCCAGAGCACCCCTACGCTGCCTATCACATGCATTTCTGTCTGCCTGTCAACTGAAGGTCTCAAAGCACGTATTGAACATAGATGAATTAATCCTCCCAACTATCCCTACAGCACATCATTATCCCCATTTTACAGAGGGGGAAACTGAGGCACAGATAGATTAAGTGAAAGCAGAAAGCCTGCAAGGAATGGAAGCCGGCAGGGATCAGCAAGGAATGCTATCTTTTGGAGGTCAGACGGTGTAGGGATAAAGTGAGAACTGCCAAAAGCCAAGCAGAGTTGGATCTTGCAAAGGGAATTAAAACCAACAGTAAAGAATTCTATAGCCATATCAATAAGAAGAAAGCAAGGAAAGAAGAAGTGGGACCACTAAACCCTGAGGATGGGGTGGAGATTAAGGATTATCTAGGCATGGCCCAACACCTAAACAAATACTTTGCCTCAGTTTTTAACGAAGCTAATGAAGAACTTAGGGGTAGTGGCAGGGTAGCTAATGGCAACGAAGATATAGAGGTAGAAATTACCACATCCGAGGTGGAAGTCAAACTCAAACAGCTCAATGGGACTAAATTGGGGGTGGGGAGGCAGATAATCTCCATCCTAGAATATTAAAGGAACTGGCACATGAAATTGCAAGCCAAGTAGCATGGATTTTTAATGAAGCTGTAAACACGGCGGTTGTACCCTATGCCTGGAGAATTGCTAATATAGTTCCTATTTTTAAGAAAGGGGAAAAAAGTGATCAAGGAAACCACAGGCCTGTTAATTTGACCTCAATTGTATGCAAGGTCTTGGAACAAATTTTGAAAGAGAAAGTAGTTAAGGACATAGAGGTGCACGGTAACTGGGATAAAATACAACATGGTTTTACAAAAGGTAGATCATGCCAGACCAACCTGATCTCCTACTTTGAGAAGATTGATATTTTTGGACAAAGGAAATGCAGTACATCTAATCTAATTGGATTTCAGTAAGGCATTTGATACAGTTCCACATGGAAAATTAGTTAAATTGGAGAAGATGGGGATTACTATGAGAATTGAAAGGTGGATAAAGAATTGGTTAAAGGGGAGACTACAACAGGTTGACTTGAAAGGTGAACTGTCTGGCTGGAGAGAGGTTACTAGTGGAGTCTTGGGACCAGTTTTATTTAACATTTTTATTACTGACCTTGGCACATAAAGTTGGAGTGTGCTAATAAAATTTGCGCATGACACAAAGTTGGGAGATATTGCCAGTACGGAAGAGGACCGGAATATCATACAAGAAGATCTGAATGACCTTGTAAACTAGAGTAATAGAAATGGGATGAAATTTAATAGTGCAAAGTGCAAGGTCATGCATTTAGGGATTAACAACAAGAATTTTACTATAACCTAGGGACTTATCAGTTGGGAGTGACAGAGGAGGAGAAAGACCTGGGTGTATTGATTGATCACAGGATGACTATGAGCTGTCAATGTGATGTGGCCGTGAAAAAGGCTATATAGTCCTAGGATGCATCAGGTGAAGTATTTCCAGAAGAGATAGTGAAATGTTAGTACCATTATCCGAGGCATTGGTGAGACCTCATCTGGAATACTGTGTGCAATTCTAATCTATGTTTAAGAAAGATGAATTCAAACTGGAACAGGTGCAGAGAAGGGCTACTAGGATGATCTGAGGAATTGGAAACCTACCTTATGAAAGGAGACTCAATGAGCTTGTCTTGTTTAGCCTACCCAAAAGGAGGCTGAGGGGAGAAATTATTGCTCTCTATAAATATATCAGCAGGATAAATACAAGGGAGGGAGAGGAGTTATTTAAGTTAAGTGCCAATGTGGACACAAGAACAAATACTTATAAACTGGCCATCAACAAGGTTAGGCCGGAAATTAGGGGAAGGTTTGTAACCATCAGAGGAGTGAAGTTCTGGAACAGGTTTCCAAGGGGAGCAGTGGGGCAAAAAACCTAACTGGCTTCAAGAATGAGCTTGATAAATTCATGGAGAGACTGGAATGATGGAACTGCCTACAATGGCATGTGTCCCATTAGCAACTACCAGTAGCAAAAATCCCCAATGGCTGAAGACAGGACACTAGATGGGGAGGGCTCTGAGTTACTACAGAGAATTCTTTCCCAGGTATCTGCCTGGTGGGTCTTACCCACGTGCTCCCTGTCTAATTGATCACTAGATTTGGACTTGGTAAGGAATTTCTCCCTGGGTCAGATTGGCAGAGACCCTGTGTTTTTGTTGCTTTCCTCTGCAGTATGGGGTACAAGTCACTTCCAGTTTAAACTAGTGTAAGTGGTGAATTCTCTGTAACTTAAGGTCTTTAAACCATGATTTGAGGACTGCACTAACTCAGTCAGAGGTTAGGGGTCTATTACAGGAGTAGGTGAGCGAGGTTCTGTGGCCTGCAATGTGCAGGAGGTCAGACTAGATGATCACAATGGTCCCTTCTGACCTTAAAGTCTATCAGTCTAAGTGACTTACTCAAGGGTATGCATAGTGAGAAATAGGATACAAGGGTCCTGATTCCTAGGTCCTTGCTCTAATCGTTAGGACATGCTGCCTTAATGGCTAATAAACTCAAAGGAAATACAGGGACTGAAAGCCAAAGACATGGCAATCTGTGTGCCCAGGAATGCAGGAGCCAGCTCTCCTTGTCACCATCTCTGCTGACGCCTAGTCTACATTGAAAACGGCTGGCTGGCATGGTTATGCCGGTTTAGTTGTACCGGCAAACCCTCCTAGTGTACATTCAGTTCGTTCCAGCGAAAAGAGCTTTTGCCAGTAGAGTTTATTCTGGTTCCCTGAGCAAAATAAGTTATGCGGCAAAAGCACTTTTATGTAACTGCGTCTACACTAGGACTTTAGTCATAGAAATGTTGCAAAAAAATCACCCCATCAGTCAACCTTACTATACTCGTTCCTAGTGTAGACCTTGCCTAGGACAGTTGTCACCATCACTGCCATAAGACCACTGGCCTAACCCTTACTGTGACCACGACGGCCTTTGTTTTCTAGGCTGGCTTTTGTTTCATTTCAAGCTGCAAGCAAACTACCCGGGGACCATTCCCCAAAGATCAGAGAGAGGCCCTGGGTTCCACTCTGACCCACAGAAAGGTTGGGTTGGCTGTGTTCATCCAGAGGGCAGAGGTGGCATTATCTTCATTCCCACGCCTTTATAAGCCACTGACAGATTGGGCTGTCTCCATAATAGACTTGCCAGAAAGCAAATGTCTGCACAGACATAAATCACCAGCAGACATGCACAGCTCCTCAGCTAACACATCTGCATAGGCTTGAGGGATAAAGAGGCAGGATCTTTTCCTTCTCTCTCTTTGCTACTGCAGGTGTTATTTTGACAATTTAGTGTGTGTGTGTGAGAGGCGAGGGTATGGTAAATGTTTGGTTTGTGTAGGGATGGTATGAGTTTCTGGAGGGGCAGAGGGAGTGGTACATCTGTGTGCACATGGTAGCTTGTGTATGTGTGAGTGTGTTTATGCGTAAGAACAGAGTGTGTATTGGGGTGGGAGTGATGCATGTGAGGAAGGATTGAGTTGAGGTGTCTGTGGAGAGTGTGAAGGTGACAGCTGGAGAAGGTAGAGGGTGTTTGTATAGGAATTATGTATGTGTCTGTAGGGGTGTGTAGGATAGGGTTTGCTTGCATCCAGGCGGTTTGGCAGGGGTGTGTGTCATCAGTGCTCTGCCAAGGAGTGGGGGCAGAGCGTGTTGTGGGAAGAGAGTGGTGTATATGAGAAGATGTGTGGGTTTGTAGGGTGGCCGGGGCACAGTGTGTGTAGGGTGTGAGTGGTGGGTGTGTGAGAAGGACGTGTGTGTCTGTGGGGGTATGGGAGGGTGATGGTGGAGGTGTTCATGACTTGAAGGGCGTTTATGTGGATGGAGTGTGTGTGTGACAGTGCGTGCTTGTGGAGTGCGTCAGGTTGTGGCGGGCAGGCTTGTGATGTTGTGCAAGGCCCCCTTCTGAAGTACTCTGGGTACATCACAGCTCTGGCTCCTTTGCCGACTGTTTCCAGCTCTTTGAACTCATATTAAACACTCCCCGTTGGATTTTGTTCAGTGCCCATCCTTCCCGTCCTGACAAGGGGGCTCCCTGCACTCCTTAGGGCACACCGTAGAAAGGGGAAGTGAGGGTGGAGGAGCGGGGGTCGGAATACGCGGCACTCTGTCAGTCCCCCAGTGACAGGAAAGGCTCTGGCCCAGTTGCCTGGCTTGGAGCCTGGGGGTCCCATCCCTGGATCCCTGTGTGTTTTGTGGGAGGGAGTACGAGCCCTGCTGTATGGGAGGCTTGGCCTCTCTGACCCCTCACTACCTGATTACGAAGCTGTGAGCATCGATTTCTCTCCCGCAGCCACTGTTCAACAGGATCCCTGAGTTGCCCACTATGGCGCAGGTCCGGAAGTGCTTGCCCTTCAGGGGCGAGGTCCTTGGCAGCAGCTCATAGAGGTTCTGTGAGACATTCATAGTGCTGTCCCGGTCAAAGACGTAGTGGATGACGTCCCCGGGCTTCAGGGTCCCCTTCAGCACTGAGATGTCTTTCTCCGCATCCAGGAACTTCAAGATCTGTTTCCTTGGGAAAGGAAATAAAACAGATATAGGGAAAGCTTGCAGCACGACCTATGACTGCAAAGCTCCCTCCTCCTGCCTGTTTATGCTCCACAGCCTGGCTGCAGAGAGACTGACAGCCTTCAGGAGCAACTCAGACTTTGGCACCTTTTCCCACCTGCTACCGCATGTGTGCTATAAAATGGTGCCCCATCTTAATGTCTGCATCTCCCATGCCCCCCTTTCCATCGGAGGAGGTCCTTAACAAGCCCATCACTGCCGGTCTCCTCTCCGCCAGCAGGGGTCACTGTATTTATGCACAAGGTGGCAGATTTCCTTCCCCCCATGAGTGGCTGATCATGGTGAATCTGCAGCGCCCTCTGGCCTCTGCTTGTCTCCAAGAGCGGAGGCTCAAGCGTGTGTTGCTCTGTTAACGCGACGTGGCTGAGCTGGGAATTCGTTTCCAAGTGATCGCTTACAGGTATGAAGGCTAGCCCAGCAGGAGATAAACATTTTATTTCTTTCTTGACTTCTTTAGATGATATACAGAGGCAATTTGCCAGCTTGCACTGGGGAGGACCAAATCTGTCTCTTGTCCTATAGGTAATTACCAGTACCTGATCTTCAAAGAGAGTGTCTGGTTGTGTCTCCATCGGAATGAAGCTGGTTTAATGTGCTTAATGCTTTCATTACTTCTGTCAACAACAGCTGGAGATGAAGAGCCATTTATTACTACTTCAGCTCTAGAGAAAAGAGAGACAGAGAGAGGGGGAGAGACATGATCCGTTAGCTTCCCAATGGCATCTCTAATCGCTCTGAGGTGGCTGGGATTCAAACTTCTGTAGAAAAGCAAAATTGCGGTTATTACCTGAGCAGGGAAGGAAAGCCTATTTATTCTCTGCTACACACACACACAAACACAGACACAGACTTACACAAATACACACAGATTTACAGACAGACACACAAACACAGACAGACTGATACACACACAGACTCAACAGGCAGACACACAGATATACAGGCTCTCACACAAACAAAAAACACACAGAGATTCTCAGAGAGACTTAGACAGCCACAGGCACGGATTCACACGCGGAGATTCTATACACAGACAGCAAACACAGTCATGCTTACAGATGATGACACAACCAGATACACATCCACCCACACGCATGCCCGTCTCACAAATGACAAATCAGATCCACCCCTTGTGGTGGGTTAAATTCACATCAGAAAAACGTGCTCTTTACTTCACCCCAGCAAGAGAAATGAATTTAGCTGAGATGCTGGGGATCGGTACTACTGGCAAATGCCCCATTACAAACAGCAGGGCTCTTTGATAACTTTTGTTTCCTTCAGAGGAGAACAATGAAATTTCATGGCATCTACTTTGTGCTAGGGCACCAGACCCTGGCAAATGACTGGTCGGGGAGGGCCAGAGAGCAGTCAGGTACCCAGGTGTTGCAGCTCTGGAGATGATCATTGTGAGACCCCAAATTTAATCACTGAATCAGCAAAACAATCAAGGCCCCAACATTTCAATTCAATTTGCATCAAGTGGCCTAAATGATGGGAACCGCTGCATGCTTTATGTCTGCGAACCTCCCTCCAAAAAGAATAACCGAGAGGCTTCTCAGGAAGCAGAGCATGTGTGTGCAGCCCAGAAAAACCCTTCACACTCCAGAGTACACTGAAAAATTCACAGCCAGAGTGTTTGCTGCCAGCTAAGCAGAATGTCCCTCCTCATTGCAAGAGGCCACTCTCAGCAGGGAGAGAGTTGGCAAATAAAGAGATTTACACCAGGCAGATAAACACCCCAGAGGGAGAGGAATTACCTCTAGAGAGCACCTCTAGGAGACATGGGGTGAGAGTAGAAAGGGATGCTTTTGAATGTACCATGTAAAACTGTCCTGACAGTGAGCTACGGCTGCTGAGGGCATCATGACATAAGGCTGTGTCCATTCACAATGGTGCAATGTGTGGTACAGCAGTGCTGTGTTGATTCCATTCCTCCTGGAATGATGGCTGCTCTCCGTGGGCCACCTTGGCAATTCACTGCCAGTTGAGAGGAGGCTTGTTTGCTTCAGGTACAGATGGGGAATGATTGACGGGAGATCTCAGGCACATGTGAGGATATTTTGGGACTCCTGCTACTTAATATTTAGGGAGGCAAGCTGAATATATTTCTAGATGCTAGTTGTCACTGTGTGTGTATATACAAAATAGCAAAGTATGATCTGCGGAGACTGCCAACAAGGCTAGCTATCAATCTTGCACTTCACCACATAATCTGATCTCCTGCAAGGCAAATTTAGAAAATGCAAAAAATGCCAAAGTTAACTGAGTGGAGAAAACCTTCCTAGCAATAACTGATTTTTTTTTGTGCTTGATGCTTTTCGTATTTTGATGAAGTGTGTGGCATCGCCATGTCACAATGCAGTGCGATGACACCCAAGCTACCCAATTATAGCACATAACAATATTGTGATGACATGGGATGATCTTGCAAATGACCTAGAAGGCACTGAATGCCTGTAGTGTCACAGAATGACTTTGTGATGGAGTGATGTCTCCGTGTCATTGAGTGCCATTATGATGCAACAGAATGACAGTCTGATGTCATAGAAAGAAATCCCTTTTGTAATACCATGGTGGAAAATTGCAAAGGTGGCAACTTTCCCGCTGACTTATTCTGTACAATAAGTAACTCTCTTCCATATTCTCAATCACTGCAACTTGCAGATCCTTGGTCATTTTTGCAAATAATTATTGCATTGAATAGAGGGGGGAGAATGATTAAGAAATGTAAAGCAGAAGGGAAAAGAAACAGATACATTTGCTAAATAGGAAGAGTACCATGCAGCAAAGAAGAAGAAGAAGAAGAAGATTAATAGCTGCCTTAGAGCAAAAACAAATGAACACAAAATCTAATTTACAAACCTATTAGATTTGCTATGTAAGCTGTTCACAGCTGATCTGATTGTACCTCTGCCTCCAGAATTCCTGCAAGACAAAGGAAATGCATTATTTATAAACCCAGCTCCTCTTTGCAAAGCATTGTTCAACAATCAAGAGATCCTCAAAGCTGCTACAACACTCACACTTCACACCATCCAAAATGGCAACATCTAGGGGCGCTTGGGAAGGGGTTCTCATGCCCTTCTTCAGAGTGGTGCCCCATTGTGACTAAACCAAAAGTGGGGAGCAACCCTCTTCTGGTAGTCCAAAGAATCAGTTAAAAGTCATGTGCATTAACCACTTCAGAGTGCCATAGGCTTCAAATAAAGGGCCTGATCCTCTCACCCTGACAAGCTGCACGTGGAGCAAGACAGGGATGGGCAGCACAGGATCTTTAAACCACCTTTATGCTACCCTGATCCTAAGGTAGGCCACGGGTCAGTCCAGCCCAGTTCCCAGCATGCCCCTCTAACTTACACTTGACTGGCCCAATGTGGCAGCTGCGGATCAGAGGGGAGCAAGGATTCCCTAGCCACACCCTTTTTCACCTGGCCATGCTCATATAACAGTGACTAGAAGTGAGAGTCACATAGGAGCTAAATTTCCAGCCAATGGTCATATGTAGTAACAAAAAATCCTCAGATGGGCTGGAATCCCAGACCCAAACAGCTTCATAGAGAGGAAATTTGGATCCGAATCCTGATCTGAATATCATGGTTTGGGCCAGTCTCCAAATAGAAGTGTGTGTCTGTAGATGCCCCTTTCACCGGAGGATTTCATAGTACTTCATGTTAGTCCAGTTTTACAGGTGGGATCCAGAGGCTGAGAACGTACACTGGAGTCCTCTTTTTCCTCAGTCCCCATCCCATCCTGTCCTGTCCCTAGAATGTTGTCAGCGTGGGCAAGGGGAAGGACTAGTTTAATGGAGGAGGGTGCTTTTTTGGTTGTTTGTTTCTGTGGGTTCATACTCTGAGTTTCAAACTAACATCAAAACAGCCCAGAGCGCTAGGTTTTTGCATGGTGTCTGCCACTGCCACAAATAATTCACAAAAATAGCTTTGGTGACCCTGATGGATGACCATCCCATGGCAATGGATACAGGCCGAATCTCAGCCTTTGACAGTGGATCCCAAGGGCCCACTGACTCATTTACAAGCCCTGGCTGGGGTGGACAGCATGGCTCCAACCTGGTCCTGATCATTTCTCTCCAGCAGATTCCAGTTGAGTGATGAGTAACTGCTCTTTATCCTCCCCAGCCCTCAGAGGCTAAGTGCCTCAGTGGTCAGCCCTGGCCCCCATCCTTTACAATGTACAGAAGAGCACTTCAGCAGAAATGGTCAGATTCCATGGCCTGCTCTGCTACCAGCATGTTGACTAGACCCCTGGCTAGATTACACCTCCCATCATGCACCTACAATGTGCCACACAGCTTAGTCAGAGGGAGGACTGCACTGCATCATGGAAGCTGTAGTCTGGCCAGAGAGCCCAGCCCACTGGACAGAATGGTGTTATCAAGCAATGCAAATTTCAGCTCCCATGAGGCACCATGCCACAATAGAGAAATGCAGTTTAATGTTAAACTGACTCAAAATAAATGTTTTGGGTCAGTACAACAATCCAAAATATTACATTACCATTCAAACTGACCTGAAAGGAAATATGTCATGTCAGTTTTCCCAATGGAAAATCAAAAATTTGCAGCAAAATCATAATTTGTCCCCAGAAAATTCTGATTTTTCCAAAACTCCATTTTCCATCAGAAAAATTCCCAACCAGCTCTATTAATAATAACCTCACCCACCATCACAGGTGTCTGGCTCCCAGATCATCAAAGCTGTGCACAGCCTAAGGGTCACACTAAATACATCTCTGCTTCTCAAGAACTAGGTAGCAGCGGTGGCTAGGAATGCCTTCCTCTATCTCCAGGTCGCCAGGAGACTTCACGCTTCACTCTCCGAAGAGGATGTGGCTAACAAGATCCACTTATAGACTTGACTTCTGCAACTGCTTTTATCTTGTGCTGTCAGTTAAGGCCAACCAAAAGTCTCCATCCTGTCCAACAGACAGCAGCCCACCTCCTGGGCGAGTCACGGAGAACACATCACACCAGTACAGTCTCCACTGGCTTCCTGTGCCCAAGGCTGGCTCCAATTCAAGGTCCTGGTATTAGTCTATGAAAACCTTCAGGTCAGACTGTGGTACCTTACCACAAATAGTCTCAATGAAATCATGGGGACTATTTGGTACAGCCTATTATGGGCTGGACTAGATTACCCAAATTAAGCCTTGTCAATCACAATCCTGAGACCACTGCACTCACCAGAGACACAGAAACTAGATCTTCCCAAAGTCAGACTCTTGGGAGCCGGAGATAAGACATTTCTCATGCTGGGTCCTAGGCGAATGCAACATTCTACCAGGGGAGAGGGCGAAAAAACAGGACAAGTGTCCAATCTGCTGACTGCCGAGCTCACTCCTTCTTTAGCCTGGCATTCTCAGGGAATTGGCCCCCAGTTCCTACTGATGCTCAACAGGAGTTGGGCATGTAACTCTCTTAGACCTATTGCAAAATAACAGCTTTACATCTTTTGTCCTTAGTTTTCTGTGCCCATGGCCTAGGTACTAGATGATTGTGCTCTATAAGTACTAAAGCTGCTCAAAAGATTTGTTTGAAATGTTCAGCTTTTCAACTGGACATTTTTTTTTAATGAAAAATTCCCTTACGGGCCTCTTTTCTCCCACAGCCCAGCTGCACCAGTCCCAAGGGGATAAGCAACAGAAAAGAAAAGTGTACTGTACCTCCAGAAATAATTTAAGTTGGGAGTGAAAACTCAGGGAACTGGGAGACAGGTTCCTTGTTTTATCTGAGCTGGATCCTTACCCCCTCTTAATATCAAATCCTCTGAGCAGCTCATCTGGGACATGTTGCTTTGGAGCATGCCACCATATGCAGTTTCCTGCTTCCCATAGGACACTGTATATTATCAGACTGGAGGGATCCCTCCTGTAACAGCTTTTTCATTCCTTTGACAAGTCTGAGAATCAACTGCTATTTCATCTCGTCAAGGGGTTGGCAGGGCTGATTCATTCAGAGAGCATTTATCAAGCATCCATTTTAATAGGGTTCATCGCAGGGTGTGAGAGCAGTCTAGATTAGTGTGCAATCTGTGCATTCTTTTCAAACACTTGTCCTTTGAAGAAACCGCCCAAATGGGATTCACGCTCCCTCACACTCTCTGTAATACAGATAGGAACTGGATTAAGGGCTTAGAAAGGGAAACAAATAAATGGTTGCCCAAAATCTCTGCAACACACAGGAAAGGGGAATCCTGAGAAATTAGGAGAGGGAGAAGACCCTTGTGGCTGCGGCTGTGTCAAGCTGAGAAGATGGTTAATCAGTGGGAATGATGTCAGTGGAAGAACCCAGCTCCCTAAGGACAAAGCTGTATTGACCCTACAGTCATGTGACAAGAGGGAATGTAAAATGTGATCCATGGCAGATGATCACCCCGAGCCACTTGTGCAGAGTTCTATTTCCAGTGCTCGCTGGTTAATAACCTAATAGAATAACTTCAGGAGAAAACAAACAACGGTTCTGCCTGTAAATATTTCTTGTACTTGCTTTCCCCTTTTTCTCATCAGCGTTTGTCAAGTTTTTCTCCCGAGGGTGGATTTAAAGCTCATAGTCTGGAGGGTATGTGAATGCCAGTCATCCAAGCCCATCCGGGGTTGGAGAGGTATCCTCCCATTTACATCTCTAGCCTGAGGGTATCTAAACCAGTTCTGGTGACTGCTCTCACATAAGGGAATCGCAGAAGAACTCTATGCCCTATGTCTCCAACCTGGTGGCATCTCAAATGAGGGACAAGGTGTGGCCTGATGGAAGGAGTTCAGGCAAATGTTTCATTTCCCCAGCTGAAACATGCAGCAGATACCCAACTTGAGGACATCTGCAATGCTAGTCATGGTCACTGCAGCAGGCACACAGCTGGCATAAAGGATTCTGGGTGGCACTCTCTTGAACTAGGCGGGCAGCTGAAATGCTGCCCAGGGTGACTGCGCCAGGCCCTGAGCTGATTTCATTTATTCTTCACCATCACCTAAAGCCTCAGGTGTTGACCACTGGTTTGGCATGACATCAGGCTTGATGGATCAATGGTGTGAGCTGGGGAATCTTGTTTCTCTCCAGTGAATAAATACTAAAAATATGATTGGACTCTGCACCTTTTCCTCTTTGCACTCTAACATTTGGATACTTTCCCCACATCTCCTCTCAGTGTACAGTTCAAGTCGTCATGCAGCATGAACATGGTCTGCAGGGCTGCTTGTCTCTTCCCAGTTGGGTCACTGGGCAGCTCTCCAGTGGTGACTGTCCAAGCAAATCTACTGTTTAGACACTGTGATCCTGACAGGAAAAAGATTTTTCCAGGTTTGTCATGCTCACAGACAACACATGCAGGGCAATACCCCTGGGCCACTCCACTTCACTGCCCTGCAGAGAGGAAAATACTAAAAGGTGGGCAGTGCTAATTAAAAGGAATAATCAGAAATTCAGCCCATTTTACTCTTGCTCAGTTGATCCAGACTTAAATCTCTCAGCCTCACATGGTAAAGACCAACCACTATTAAAGTTATACGGACAGACGTTGATGTAAAAAGCTTCCTAATGCTGCATCGCTGTATTCACTTATTGATCTAAGTGTTATCAGTTTGATCTTACTGTCAGCCCCACAGCACACTAACCTGCTTCCCAATTCCATTCTCATAGCTCAGGTTCTTTGACTTCTGTTTGGAGAGGTTTCCCAGTGACCAAGTAGCATAGCTGTATGGTAGTTCTATATCATGGATGAGTACTCTAGGCCCTTTTATTTTCGCTTTGAGGTGGTGGAGCTGAATTTGGGCTATGGAAGGTGTTATGTTGGTCAAGAAGTGCTGTATAGAAATGTAAGGTGACATGATTTATATATCACAGGATGGGGAGGAAAGATTGTCCCATAGTTCAGACTCTAGAGTAGAATGAATCGTTTATGATGAATAATTTATTTGAAGAATTTTCTATTCACAACTTGTTTGTGACCAGCCTGTGATTTTTCTCAAAGGCACTTTTTTTTCTGAAATGATTTATTTACTCTTCTTTGGGAACGATTCTTAGTCTGTAGCTTATTCACAAGCCATGTGTTGTGAGTTTTCAATATGCGAGTTCCAGTCTGCTTTGATTGGACAACTAGGTCACGTTGCATATTAGGATGAGTGGAACTCTGGAGGCAGTTTTCTGGACCAAATTCTCAGGATTACGAATTTGAAATATACTCCAATATCCACTTACAATTCACAGTTGCCATAAACATCCTTGCCAGTCAGCTCATTCACTAGAATATTCATGGAAAATGAATACAAAAAGGGCACAGTAAAAGCGAACTGGCTGAAAAATTACAAACAAAGCTCAATGATCGTTTTTGCAATATTCACCTCGTTTTAGTGGCTCTATAGCTAGTTCTGCCACAGACTTCCTGAGTGACCTTGGGCAAGTCATTTTAGCTCTGTCCCTCAGTTTCTTCCCTTTGGAAAATGGAGACAATCATAGCTACATAGTCCATGGCGGTAGGGGACTGTTAAACTAAATTCAAGCCCTTTGATATTCCCAGAAAACAGGTTCTATCAAGGTACAATGTATCATGGTTATAAGTGATGATCTCAAATACTGATTCATTAAGTTCCACCACCCTCCTTTGAGCCAAGTACATTTGATCATCTCCCTATGACAGATAGGGCAGGGAAGGTAAGTGACTTGGCCATGGTCACCCAAGAAGACAGTGTAAGAAGCAGGAACAGAAACTCACACACACTTATACACACAAACACTCAGGCACAGATTTACACAAACAGAGCCATAAACTCATACACAGACACACAGCCTTACAGACAGACACACAAACACATGCATACACAGACACACCTACACACACACACACACACACACACAGAGACTCAATATGCAGACACATAGATATACACACACAGACAGAAAACACACAGATTCTCAGACAGACACAGGCACAGGTTCACACAGAGATTTTATACAGACAGCAAACACAGTCCTGCTCACAGTTGCTAACACAACCAGATACCACCCCCCACCCCGACATACCCCATCACAAAATGACAAATCAGATCCACCTGTTGGAATGGGTTGAATCCACATCAGAAAAAAAATGGCCTTTCTGTTACCCCAGAGAATGAAATTAATTTAGCTGAGATGCTGGGCATTGCATACAGGAATTGGTACTAGTGGTAAACACCCCATTATGAATAGCAGGGTTCTTTGATAAGTTTTCATTGAAATCAGACCATCTTTGCAAAGCCTTTTGATATTGGTGAATTGGCAAATTCCTACCAAAAATGTTTCACTGATGTTTTTCTGACTAGCTGTAGATTTGGGGTTTTGGCTTGGCTCTTTACAGAGATAGGAGCCAACTGTAAGATTTGGGTTTAAAGTATGAAATCCCCATCTGCACCCCAAAATGCGTAGGTGCTTGGATCTGTGATTTTGCGTTGGGACAATGCCCAGGTGTGATGCTGTTTGGTGAAAGTTCGGCTTGAGTCCAGCAAGCCTGACTGTGGATGGTTCAGCTGGGCTTCAGTTTATACATGAACCTTTCTTCTGGACATGTGATTCTGGCTTGAAAATTAATTTGGTTTGTCTCACCCTGTTCTCCATTGGAGCATATCGCAATACAGCACAGCTGGCTCAAGACAAGGCGAGCTGTGGAACAGCAGTGGGTGCTGTGCATGAGGAGTGAACCGAATGGACCGAACAATGGGGGAGCCAGGAATGGACTAGCAGTGGGCATCAGAAGTGAAGTGAGGTGCACTGGCAGAATTGTGCGTAGCCTAGGACTGGGACAGCAGCGGGTTCTGCAGGTCAGGCTGGTTGAGGTGATTTGCAGAGCTTGTTGGGTGCTGGCCTGCAGTATGCCTGGTTCTCATAGGGTGACCAGACAGCAAATGTGAAAAATCGGGACGGGGGTGGGGGGTAATGGGAGCTGAAATAAGAAAAAGACCCAAAAATCGGGACTGTTCCTATAAAATCGGGACATCTGGTCATCCTAGGCTCTCACCACCTGTCTTAGTCCTATATTTCCGTAAGTACTAACCTGACTCACAAGTCAGAAATAAAATCCAAAGTCAGTGGAGAAGTGAGGGGATCAGAGAAATAGTTTTGACGCTTGAGGTCAGATACTTAAAGGCCTCCTCTGACGCCACTCCTCCCAAAGCCCAGATTTGTCACTACCATAGACACATCTTGCTCGAACGTATCCCATTTCACAACCCACTGTAAGGAGTCAGAACATTTGATAGTGGCAGATTGTCCATCTCCCCCTGCCCAACTTTTCAGCAGTGGCCTTTGCACTTGTCACTGCAGGGTATGAAAAAGACCAAGATTGAGAGGACATTGGAGTGGGGGCCATTAGAGAGACCTGTCAACTCCCACTCTCATGGCAAGTGAGGTTCTCTCTTTTGGGATTAGGAAATTGTGAATGCATTTCTCTGCTGGGATGAAGGACCTGGCAATGTGTCTCAATGAAACATTTGAAATCTTGCTTACAAATGTTTAAAATCTCACTTGTTTGCGTTGTCACAGCTTGACAGCCTCAGTGTTAAAACCTTCCTAAATATCAGATGCTATTTTTATAGCTGTGAGCTTAATTCCTGCTAATGTCATGAGACTGAATTCTAGAGACCGCGTCCATGCTGAGCATTTCAGGGAAATTCCCTCACCCTTGCTGTAGGGCTGATGCAGCTCCAACAGGGCTAGCACCAAGGGGAGTGCTGGTGGAGATGAGCCACTGATGAGGTCTAGAGCAGGTCTACAAGACACAGTGGTAAAAATGCTGACTTCTGAACTATGCTATATCTCCCAACTTTGCTTGCATCAATGGAGGTGCACTGGTGCTAGACCAGTGGTGGGAGAATGCTCTACAAGTCTCCATGCAGACATGGCTACGCCATTCAGATACTGACTTCAGTGGAGCCACTCCAATCTGCCTCAGTGTAAACGAGAGCAGAATTTGGCCCTCAGTTTTCTGCCTTGTCACAAATACGTGTTTGTCTCATTGCAAGTGTAACCTGAAGACACAGGAACCGAGACCTTGGCCTAGTGCCTGGGAGAGGAAAAGCGAATTATGTTGAAGTGCTGACATGGGAAAATCAGTGAAGAATCAGTATGAAAGGAACAAATCTAAACACAGAAGTGCAGCTGAGGTAGCTTAAAGTGAGGCAATGAGAGGGAATCGTCAAACTGCCTTTCACAAGGACATGATGCTGGGATCTATTTTCACTGATGGTGATGGGAAACCCCTTTCCGTTGCTTTCAAACATGCAACCCAAAGAACCAACAGATGGGAAAATGGCACTTGGTGCAACCAGATCAGCACTTGTCATGTGTTATCTCAGTCTCCTTTGGTATCTGTCTTGCTGTTTATGGGTAAGGTTACCAGGTAGCAACTGTGAAAAAATGGGACAGGGAGTGGGGGTAAAAAGGTGCCAATATAAGAAAAAGTCCCAAAAACCAGGATTGTCCCTTTAAAAATTGGATGGATGGTCACCCTGTTTATTGAGCACCCAGCCCCAGGTGATCTTGGTTCTAGGTTTTTGACTCTTTCTCTTTCTAAAACTATCTTACTGTCTCTTTAACTTGTCTTAAAACAATGAGCTAGATGGATAAAAAAGGAGGCATCTCTGAAGTGTCAGGTTTCAGATCCACACACGCCCAATATAACGGCAATGGGGCATGACTTATCAGTCATTATTACTCTTGTTTTACAGTAAAAACAGTAGCATGTGTCAGGAAGTGGGATTATCCACACATTTCACATCACCATGCATCTATGTGTACAGCCAAAGGGGTATTCCTCATTTATCCTACAGCAGCTCTTTCAATGGTAGCATTGGCTCCTTTTGGCGCAGAACACCTCTGCCTGCAACCCCCCCCCCCCATTTGCTCTTACTTCATCACAGCTGAATTTACACTAATGAAACACCCAGCAAAGGAAGACAAGAAGCAGCCACACAGAGTTCAGAGAGAGACTCGGGTTATTTTGGATTTTTTTTAGTTTACTTGGGTAAAAAATCCCCTGAAAACCCTAAGAGAGACTTGGACAGGACTGGAAGAAAAATCACTCTAAAACTGACAGGTGCTTCACCTCTGAGACAGAAGCCGCAGATCAGAGTGCCTGAAAGACGTAAGCAGACCATGAGTGCTCCGTGGACCACAGGGAGAGATCCTCTGGGCCAGAAGTGTTATAAATTCAAGTTGTCACTCCAGACTTGTCAACACAATCAAGTTAAAGCATACAAGCATTCAGCCATCATAACTGACCCCCGAAGCCACCCCCTGTTGTTTCTTCTGCCTCACAGCCGCAAACTGGAAACAAAAGCAAAAGCACTGACAAAGCACCAGCTAATGCTCAGTGAGCACTCAGAAGCCAGACACAGCCCTGCAGTGGGATCTGAAGCTGGCCAGGCTGAGGATCTGTTGCACTGTGAGGGGGACTCTCAACTGAGAACCGTCTGCCACTGAACCGGGAAAGCTGAGTTCTAGACAGTGGCAGCAGACACACGTCTGCCTATAAGGAGACAGTAACGGGGTCCCAGGGTTCAAACATTTTCACCCGCAACACCTTGCGTTGCACTTTCAACTGAAGAAGTAGCCAAGAGAGAGTACAGACCTGGTGAGTGACCATAGAAACCCACACCACTCGAAGGGTGAGGTGCCACTGTGTTCTGCAGCCCCTACAGCTTTCAGAAGCTGGATCAAGGGCAGGTTTACAATAATCCAGCCAGGAGGCATGGCTGGGAGAGGCCAGCTTTATGCCTGAGAGGAAAGGCCACAGTCTCCTGGAAATGGGCACCACAGGCTGTTGTTATTCTGTGCACATCCAGATGAAGTGAGGGATTCAATGGGACTTTTAAGCCACACTAGCAAAGGGTAGCATGCCATCCCCAGTTTTCCAAGCTGGCCAAAAATCACAGGCAATACCATTCATTTGAAAGAGCAGTATATATTTTCTCTAGAACGGAGGCTGAGAGGCATGCAGTCTAGTCCAGCAGAGAAAGCGTTAATACATATTAAGCATGACTCAATGTCAAGTGTGCACCAGGATGGCTTACTGACGAAGTCACCTGGTGACAGCAAGGGCACGGGCTCCCTTAATGTCTGTGATGGATCATCAGGGTAGGGAGGGATCCCTGCAGAACTTGCTAGGGGACGCTGTCCCTTTAAACTTCACAAAGAGAACCACATTTTTACTCTCAGTAACTGACAATAGTTATTCCCCCAGTCACTGCAGCCTTAGTCTCTCCCTGCAGTGAGAGGCAGAGGGGCAGGGCAATTATTTCCCATTACGCTACACTGGCTAAGGTGAATAAGAAAACAGCCACGCTCATGTCACAGCTTCCCCAAGGTGTGTTCTAGAGGGAAGCCTTACAAGGGAACTTTGCTCTGAGTATTTCAGGGGAAACAAAGGACACAGCATAGAGGGACCTACGCAGAGGAAGTCTCCACAAGATTAAAGTTCCAGTAGCCTGGAATCAGGCGAGTCTTTGAAAACTAAGTACCAATGTCATTCGAAATGCCAGTGCAACATACCAGAGAGAGGTGAATGGACTTGCCTACCCACACTTCTTTTACGATGCCCATACAGCCAAAGTGGGACAACCCATCTAATGTGGACACTATAAAGGCGTAGCTTATTCACATACAAGAAGGGAAACTATTATAACTCACTAAATAGATGATCTGGTGTCCACGGTAGGGGTTGAATCAAAATAACTTGTTGGCACAAATCCTACCCCTAATGGACATAGTTATACAGCTACAAAAACAGTTCACAGGTCACGCGGAGCAGAAAGAGAGGGCTGGGGTGGAGGTCAGAGCACAGCCCTGGCAGTGAGTAGTTCTTGAATTCTAAAGCTGGCCTCTGTTTTAATTCTTTGCCTCAGTTTGCCCCCATCTGCAGCAAAGTTGCAGTGGGGGAGGTTTAGATTGGATATTAGGAAAAACTTTTTCACTAAGAGGGTGGTGAAACACTGGAATGCGTTACCTAGGGAGGTGGTAGAATTTCCTTCCTTAGAGGTTTTTAAGGTCAGGCTTGACAAAGCCCTGGCTGGGATGATTTAACTGGGAATTGGTCCTGCTTTGAGCAGGGGGTTGGACTAGATGGCCTTCTGGGGTCCCTTCCAACCCTGATATTCTATGATTCTATGATTCTAAGTGGGGGCGGCTAATAATACGTGGAGCAGCAAGAAGGATTGCTTGAGAAACAAACAAACTAAATGACTGGCTTTCTCTGAAACATCTGTCACACTTCAGTAGCTACAGCCACCCCTGCTCCTTAGCTCTCACTATAGAGACTGGGAGTGGCTAAGTCATTATGCAAGGTAACCTATTTCCCCTTGTTTTTTCCTACCCCCCCTCCCCCCACTGTTCCTCAGACGTTCTTGTTAAACACTGGATTTGTGCTGGAAATGGCCCACCTTGATTATCATACACATTGTAAGGAGAGTGATCACTTTGGATAAGCTATTACCAGCAGCAGAGTGGGGTGGGGGGAGAGAAAATCTTTTGAAGTGATAAACACCCATTTTTTCATGGTCTGTGTATATAAAACATCCTCACTGCATTTTCCACTTTATGCATCCGACGAACTGAGCTGTAGCTCACCAAAGCTTATGCTCAAATAAATTGGTGAGTCTCTAAGGTGCCACAAGTCCTCCTCTTCGTTTTTGCGGATACAGACTAACCCGGCTGCTCCTCTGAAACCACTCTTTAGACTGTGATGCTGAGGACTTATTGTCCTTGAAAACAGCCTGATTGTTTTTGACACCCGGCCAATTATATTCACACCCTTCACTTTGCATTTAATGAGCATTTTATCCATTTGTGCTTTTACTGGGATGCTTGAGACTTCCCGGTGTTTGAGGGTGAGAAAAGCAGGTTGTTCCCCTCCCATCCAACCCCCTTCGCATACGAGCCATCTTCTTCTGGACAGGATGCATGGCCCCAGTGTCCGACTCCAGAGCTGGGGGGAAGGGCATGTGTAAAAGTGGGCAAGCTGTTCTTCTCCTTACAATAACCAAGGGGCATGTCTGAGCCAAGGAAAGACATGAGGGGAATAGAGCCAGTCCTGATTCCCAGCCCCGGTTGGTTACTTGGTCCTTCCAGAGGACACATGACAGACTGTGCTTTCATTTCAATAGGCCAAGAAAGCTGAGCAAAGAGAAAGGAGGGGATTGAGAGCAGAGAAGGGGGGCTGAAACATAACCTGGGATCTGAGCATTCTTGAATTTGGGGGGCTGAAATGCAGATCTGGATGCAAATCCAGCTTCCTGCCATCTCTAATTTAGAGCGACTTTGCTCTCAAAGATACATTAAGAACTGTTGGAAAACTTTGAAAAGTTCTGTTTCTCTATGCTGTCCCCCTTCTCTTTTGCACATTATGCAGCTACTTTCTCCTGTTCATAAGCATTTAGGGTATGTCTACAGTGCAATTAAACACCTGCAGCTGGCCCATGTCAGCTGACTCAGGCTTGTGGGGCTCAGGCTATGGGGCTGTTTAATTGCTGTGTAGACATTCAAGCTTAGGCTCTGGGACCCTCCTCAAGGGCACCTCCTCCGAAGCCTGAATGTTTACACCAGTGGTTCTCAAACTTTTGTACTGGTGACCCCTTTCACACAGCAAGCCTCTGAGCATGATCCCCATTCTAAATTAAAAACACATTTTTAAATATTTAACCCTATTGTAAATGCTGGAGGCGAAGCGAGGTTGGGGGTGTAGGCTAACAGCTCACGACCCACATGTAATAACCTCGTGACCCCCTAGAAGGGTCACGACTCCCAGATGAGAACTCCTGGTCTACACCATAATTAAACAGCCCCATAGCCCAAGCCCTGCGAGCCTGAGCCAGTTGACATGGGCCAGCCATGGGTGTTTAATTGAAAGGTAGAAATACCCATAGTGTCTCCAAAAGATGCTGGAATCACACAGCCCCGAGTCCAAAAGCCAAGATTATATCCCCAGAACAGGTGCAGAAAAGACAGTAGCAACTTGGCTCCATTGCCCCACCAATGCCCCTTAACCCTAACAAGGAGGCACCCCTGAGTAGATTATTATTCCTATTTATTTGTATTGTGGTAGCATCTCGGGGCAACAATCAGGGATCAGGACCTCTTTGCACAAGGCACTGTACAAACATGTAACAAAGAGCCGGTTCCTGCCCTGTAGCATTTACAGTCTAAGGACAACTGTGCAGCTGAACCTCCAAGGGCCATTAGAGCTGTCTGACTGATGGAAATGGGGCAGGGAAGAGAAGCCACCTTTTAAATACATTGTAACAGCTTTATTATTTCATAGGAGCTGCCAAACCAGACCAGAGCAATGGTCCACCTAGGTCAGTGTCCCTGTCTCTTGGTGATTCAAAGGAAAGTTATTGCCCTCTGTAACCCCTCCTGCCCTCAGCACCAGGAAATGCACCCAGTATAATGTAATAATAAAACCATGAAGAGGATTAATGAATTTATTTTATGGTGCCAGCTGTGTGCTAGGCACTCATTTTGCTGGGAAGGAGGAGGGGAAATCTTTCCCTGCTCTTAACAGGAGTGAGGGGACCCTTGTCGTTTTAGCCTGGATGGTGTTAGCGCGACTCTGATTCATAGAAACGTCAGATCTTTTGCCTCCATGCTGCCTGCAGCAGTGAGTTCCGCAGGTTAACAGAAATCCCGCGCTGTTTATAACGTGCCCCGTCCATCCCCACTCTGTGCCCCTATAGAATGCTTGGCCTTTTAATGCCAAGCGGCCCCTAGGAGTAGGTTATTATGGGATGGAGTCATGCCCAGCCCCACCGCAGATAGCTGCTAGGCTTGGCTCAGCCTGGGGCTGGAGTAGAGGAGGTAGGAGCCTTCGGAGCAAGACACAGAGGGCTCCAGGGGAGGAGGGAGGGCCAAGCGCAGCAGAAGGGGGAGCTGGGGACAGGGGGGGGCGGAATGGGGCGCACAGGGAGTTAATCACAGAACCCCAGCCCCACCTCGTGGAAACCCCTGCACATTTCAGACTGGGCTCTCTCCACTCCCATCCCATCCCATCCGGACCGGTACCGGCTCCCCGCATCTCCACCCGGACCGGTACGAGTTTCCCGTCCCCATCCGGGCCGGTACCGGCTCCCTCTATCCCCATCCGGACCGGAACCTGCTCCTCCATATCCATCCGGACCGGTACCTGCCACTGCTATCCCCACCCGGACCGGCATCTGCTCCTCCCATCACATCGGGATCGTACCTGCTCCCCATCCCGCCGGGACCGGGACCGGGACCGGGACCGGTGCCGGCTTCCCCCATCGCTAGTCGGGCCTGTTCCTGCTCCCCGCACCCCCTGTTCGCCTCTCAGAGACCCTCGTTCCCCACTTGCTCAATGCTCAGTCCCTGAGCGGAGAGAGCGAAACACGCCCCCTTCCCACACCGGCAAAGGCAAGAGACCCGGAGAGCCAGACAAAGAAACTCTCCTGAACCCCCCGCCCCTCCTTCCTCTCTCCTCCATCATCTCCTTTCCCCGGCACCCACCCCCCAGCACCCACCCCAACACCCCTCTCCTCCCCCAGCACCCACCTCTCTCCTCCCTACAGCACCCACCACCCACCCCGGAACCCCTCTCCTCCCCCAGCACCCACCTCTCTCCTCCCTACAGCACCCACCACCCACCCCGGAACCCCTCTCCTCCCCCAGCACCCACCTCTCTCCTCCCCCAGCACCCACCTCTCTCCTCCCCACAGCACCCACCACCCACCACCGGAACCCCTCTCCTCCCCCAGCACCCACCTCTCTCCTCCCCACAGCACCCACCTCTCTCCTCCCCACAGCACCCACCCCGGAACCCCTCTCCTCCCCCAGCACCCACCTCTCTCCTCCCCCAGCACCCACCTCTCTCCTCCCCACAGCACCCACCACCCACCCCGGAACCCCTCTCCTCCCCCAGCACCCACCCCGGCACCCCTCTCCTCCCCCAGCACCCACCTCTCTCCTCCCCCAGCACCCACCTCTCTCCTCCCCCCAGCACCCACCACCCACCCCGGAACCCCTCTCCCCCCCCAGCACCCACCCCGGCACCCCTCTCCTCCCCCAGCACCCACCTCTCTCCTCCCCACAGCACCCACCACCCACCCCGAACCCCTCTCCTCCCCCAGCACCCACCCCCAGCACCCACCCTGGCACCCCTCTCCACCCCTAGCACCCACCCCGGCACCCTGTCCCCTCCAGCAAGGAGCACCCCCTTTCCGCCGGGCAGTCGACGCCCCTGCAAGCAGCCCAGCGCCCACCCGTGCCTCCCGAGCGCCCGTCCCGGAGCCCGCTCCCCGGCGGCAGGCGGCGGGGAGCCGGGCAGGGCGCGGAGCTGCTTACCCGGTCTCCTCCTCCTCGAGCTCCGAGATGTCCACGAAGATGAGGAAGCCCACGAGCAGGGTGAGTAGCGCCAGCGCCCAGCTCCGGCACGGCAGCTGCATGGCTCCTGGCCGGGGGCGGGGGGCGGCTGGCTGGGGAGCCGCGCTGGGGTCCTGGGCGGAGCCCCCCGGGAGGGCCAGCAGCTCGGGGGCTCGCCCGAGAAACGCCCTCACCCGCTGCCCGACTCGCCGGGTTCGCTCCTTCTTCGCCCTTCCCCGCAGCCCGGGGGTGGGCAGGGGCTGCTGGCAGAGCCCGGTCCCCTCTTTGCAAAGGAGCAGGAGAGAGCTTTTTCCACCCTCCCTGACACTGATAGAGGGAGGGAGGGAAGGAGACAGAGGCTGGGAAATGTATCCCCCTCCTCCCTCCCTCCCCCCCTCAAAGTTTGTCTGACACACAGACCGGCACCTGGGGACAGCAGTGGGAGCAGCTCCTGCCTGCACTCCCCTCACACAGACAAGGGCAGGTGGGCAGAGGCAAATGCTTTGTAACATCCCCCCCTTCTCAAGTGTGGGGCAGATCCATTGCCAGCACTGGGCACACTCCTCCTATGACATCGGAGGTGCTATACCCTGGCATAGGCAGAACCTTTGGCCTCTCCTTATGGACCCATGTGAGATCTACCATGTGCAGCAGATGGACTTAGTATGATTAAAACTTACCCCTGCCCAGGGGGTGTGGTGAACCTTCATTCATTAATGTCTGCTAAGCGCTAGGAGATCCTCAGATGAAAGGCGCTATATGTCATGGACCAGCACCCCATTGCACAGGGGTCCAAATTTTATAGCCAAGCCCTCTAGATTTGTACTGGCAAAAATGCCCATGGAAGTATTTTGCACCTACAAAATGATGTGTGCCCCAGCCTTCCTGTGTACACAATCTGCACACGTAAATACAGGTGTTGGAGGAATTTTTGCAGGTCAATTGCTTATGCATGTATTGGAGGGAGTGCCAGCTGGTAGCAGGTTTGTCCCTCTACGAACAAAACATACTCTTAATAATGATGATTATTATAATCACATTGCTTACAGTAGTGATGGTACCTTTCCACTTCTTGTATAATGTATACATTAAATGGGGTCCTTTGGGGTAGAAAGCACTATATAAAAATAAATAATATAAGATTAATTGTTAACATTCCTTATTATATAACATGGGGAAAATAAGTATTTGAAAATTGGGATGCTGCTTTTGTAATAATAAAATATTGTCCTGCTGTGACTCAATCTCACTAGAGTTACATCAGGGATTAATTTGGCCCATTGTGTTTACCAGCAAAGGCACACAATAGTCTTACTTCCCAGAGACCTGTCACACTCCTAGCCCCAGTAACTTGCTGCGAGCTACAGCCAGAATCTTAGTTTCTATGCTGGAGAGAAATGGCTGCTGGGGTCAGAGCTGCAATTTCTTTCACTGGCAGGGTTGTGATGGTGTGTGTGTGTGTGACAGGGTGGGAGGAGGGAAAAAGGAGGAGGGGTTGGACCAGAGAATGACCCAGGAGGTTCTTGCCTTCTAGCCTTATCATTGATGAGGCTATGATTCCAGGATGGATCCTGCCATGGAGATAAAGGGCCAATAATGCAATGGGGTTAGCCAAGGCCAAGCTGGCCTGCTGTGTCCAAACCCAGGCTTGTTACAATTGAGCTAAAGGTTGCTGGACAGAACAGTGAATTATCTGGTGTAATACATGCCACCAAACTGGAGAGGTATGCAGTGGATTATAATGCAGCAGATAGGAGAGGCACAGATGGGATGGGAGGGGAAGGGAGGGAGAGAGAGAGACTAATTGCTTACATATTTAAAACAGCATCTTTAGCCTGAATAGGCGGACTATTAAGCAAAACAGGGCTATTAAATGGGCCACTTGGAGAACTGCCATTTTCTATTCTACACTCAGTTTTGTACTGGTATAGCTATGTTGAGTAGGGGTGTGATTTTTTATTATTATAGATATTCTGGTACAAATCCAGATGTGGATGTAGTTATATGGGACTGAGATACACTGATAAAACACGTCTACCACTATAAGTGCACCCACACTGAGTGTATGTGGAGGGTTGTACCAATATAACTACACCAGTATAGTTAAAGTGGCACAATATTTTGTGGGTAGCCAGGGGTGTAGTGTGGTGTGTTCCCCTAGTACTAGATGCCAGTATGAAAGAGGTGCGGGGGTCTTTTGTACCTGTTGCCCTTTCATAGCCTCCTGTGGGAGCTGGGTTTTTGAAATTTAATATAATTGTAAATAGGGGAAACAAACCATCAGGTACTGTGAATTTATAGGTTAAAATACAGCATAGGCCAGTCCAGTACAATTACACTGTGCCTCTGTATATACTAGAGCATATCCAGTAGATTTAGAGTCTGTATACAGTATTCAGAATGGAGCATAGCAAGAGCTTTGGGTTTAATTAGATATTGTGGAAGTGGAAACAGCTCCATAATTTCCCCTCTGCAGTAATCCAGAAAAAAAGGCTTGTTTTCCTTCCAATTTCCATTTCCTCAGCTTCTCTGCTCACCACATCTTGAGGCTCCACAGGAAATGGGCAGCGTGGCCAGCCTCACGAATAGGCTGTAGAGTGTGCGGTGAGGAAGGGCTTTGAGAAGGAGGCTGGATAGTGTGATGGCTGGCATCTGGGATTCCTAGGAGGAAGAGGAGTGGCGCTCTCATCCTGTGACTCTTGGGAACACCACACAATCGGCACTTTCCCCTGCTATGTGAATCTCTAGTGGTACAGAAGTTCTGCTCCTCAGGGTCCCTGCCTGCTCCACCCCAGATGGTGCTTCAGTCCCTTCTGTCTGATCCTTCTGTTTAGAGTGTGCCAGCCACATTGGCTAAATATCAGAACAGCCTCAGAGCGGTCTGGGCAGGAGGGCAGGATTCTATGCTCTGCCTGTGGCAGGAGTCATACTCCATAGGCTGTTTGTCTGTCCGGGTGAGGACTTTATTAGGAAATGGGGCTTGTTGGCTGGAGAGTCATCCCTTCTGCTAAGGAGAGACTTGTGTAAATAGATGCCTGCTCTGGGTCTTGATCCACCTGCCATTAAGTCCGTCAGTGGGAGCCCTGCCATTGACTGCAATGGAAACAAGATCAGGCCCTGAAGGAGGCACGCCGTGAGTTGAGTTTGATGTCCTATACCAGAGAGCTCCATAGTTAGGTTCTTCCACAGAGAACACTGTAGAATCTTGCTCTTGGTGCCATCAGCTGCCTCATGCCTATTGGTGGAGTGTTCTTGGAGCACTGCAGAGGGAAAGACCTTATATAGGTGATCAGGCATTGGCTATGAGGACCAGAACCTTGAATTTGATCCAGTATTGGAGGGGGAGCCAATGTCCTGGGTGAAGGATGGTGTCTGGCTCCCTGGATTCCCATGGGTTAAGGAATCAGGCAATTTACTGACTTGTTTTGTAACTGATTAACATAGTCACAAAATGTCACATAACTCCATGCAGCTCTGTGACATAAATCTGGGGAACTTACTGCATCAGTTACGTCTAAGTGTCTAGTACAGCAGCCTTGAATATAGGCACAAAATCAGTATAACACATACAGACCATAGTACAATATATTTCAGCCTGCACACAGTCCTTCTGGAGGAGTCTGAGACTCTCCCATAAAGGATGGTGCAAGATTTGGGTTTAACACACCCTATTTTGCTAATATGCTATTTATCCCAAAGTGCGTCACAAACAATGGGCCTGATTCTGCAGCTCTTGGTCACACTGTATATTGAAGCCACTGGGACTATTCCCCACTTAAAATTAAACAGGTGCACAAATGTGGCAGGGCCTCAATTTTATATCTCCTCTACAAGACAGGTTGCAGGAAGATTAGAGTAAACTGTGGAAACAGTCCGTAAAGGAAGAGTAATATGTTCTGAAATAGAATAAAAGACTATTATATCGTCTTGCCTCTGGTAATTTGGAGAATAATTCTCCACCCATAGAATTCTGCACTAAATACTGGGAGTACTGAAAAAAAAATCTTTGCATAGTGGCAAAAGCAAGTTCTTTATGCAATGTTGCATTCTCTGCTTTGAAGGCAAGGAAAAGAAAGGAAAGACACTTTTACATTTCCTTTTGACCTTTTATAAATATCAGTTTGTACTAACCAAATTCCCATACAATAGCTCCAAGGATTCAAGAAATAACAGTTAACTCTCTAGGGACATTAGAATCATAGAATATCAGGGTTGGAAGGGACCTCAGGAGGTCATCTAGTCCAACCCCATGCTCAAAGCAGGACCAATCCCCAACTAAATCATCCCAGCCAGGACTTTGTCAAGCCTGACCTTAAAAACCTTTAAGGAAGGAGATTCCACCACCTCTCTAGGTAACCCATTCCAGGGCTTCACCACCCTCCTAGTGAAAAAGTTTTTCCTAATATTCAATCTAAACCTCCCCCACTGCAACTTGAGACCATTACTCCTTGTTCTGTCATCTGCTACCACTGAGAACAGTCTAGAGCCATCCTATTTGGAACCCCCTTTCAGGTAGTTGAAGGCAGCTATCAAATCCCCCCCTCATTCTTCTCTTCTGCAGACTAAATAATCCCAGTTCCCTCAGCCACTCCTCATAAGTCATGTGCTCCAGCCCCCTCATCATTTTTTTGCCCTCCGCTGGACGCGTTCCAATTTTTCCACATCCTTCTTGTAGTGTGGGGCCCAAAACTGGACACAGTACTCCAGATGAGGCCTCACCAATTCCAAATAGAGGGGAATGATCATGTCCCTCGATCTGCTGGCAATGCTCCTACTTATACAGCCCAAAATGCCGTTAGCCTTCTTGGCAACAAGGGCACACTGTTGACCCATATCCAGCTTCTTGTCCACTCTAACCCCTAGATCCTTTTCTGCAGAACTGCTGCCTAGCTGCTCGGTCCCTAGTCTGTAATGGTGCATGGGATTCTTCCGTCCTAAATGCAGGACTCTGCACTTGTCCTTGTTGAACCTCATCAGATTTCTTTTGGCGCAATCCTCTAATTTGTCTAGGTCCTTTTTTATCCTATCCCTACCCTCCAGTGTATCTACCACTCCTCCCAGTTTAGTGTCATCTGCAAACTTGCTGAGGGTGCAATCCACAACTTGAGGAGGCATGGTGGATTTAGAATGCAGATATTAAATGACAACTTGAGGAGAGAGAGTGGATTTAGAATGCAGATATGAAAGACACAGATGTGTAGAGAGAGCAGAAGTTCTACATATTTAAAACCAAGTCTTTAACCTGAGCAGGAGGCACCATTAAGCCAAGCAGTGGCATCCTGAACTGGCAGGGGAGGGACAGACAAAATGATCTAATAGTGTCTTCTGCGATATGATGAATGATAAGTCCTTGTGCAGTGAGACCTTTCTCCTTCAAATTTGCAAAGCTGTAAAATGCACATAACCTTTATCACAGCTGTCAGTCCCAAATGAACAAAGTTTACAGTCCATTTTATACAGCTAAACAGTGTGGTGACATGACAAACAGGCGTGACAAATGGAAGCCTATATTAACCACGGCCACAACCTTTCATAGCCTCATTATCAACACTATAACCTGCCTACAGGCGCTTCCTCCAGTGAAAGCCTCAGGCCTCCTGAAAAAGTGAAACATCTCCCACAGGCCAGGAAGTGTCTGTTCCTCCTCAGCAAGTTCATTAGCAGGAAGCAGCATTGCAGATTTGGCAAGGTTCAGTGTCCCCAATCTTCTCCTGAAGGCTCTTGTCATACATAGCAGAGCCCACTTCTGCATAAACCCCACTCTTGCAGAATTGCAGCCGTGTAGTCTGTATCCGCAAAAAGAAAAGGAGTACTTGTGGCACCTTAGCGACTAACAAATTTATTTGAGCATGAGCTTTCGTGAGCTACAGTTCACTTCATCGATGCAGAAAGAATCCATTGCATCTTTGGTTGGCGAATGGATCTACATCTAATTATGCCTAAGCAGCCCTACAGTGAGCAGAGCAAGGCACTGGGAACCAGGACACCTCGGTTCTTTTCCCAGATCTGTTTGACTTTAGACAAAGTCACTCAAACTGTGCCTCAGTTTAACTATATGCAAAACAACACTTACCTACCTCACAGAGATACTGTGCTGCTTGCAAAGTGCTTTGAGATCATTGGATGACTTGGCTCATGGGTCTAGAAGTGTGTTTTTCACTTAAGAGGCAAGACATATCGAGCCAGATTCTCAGTTGGGGTAATCTGATGTAGGTTAAAATCAAGGGAACAGGGTTGATTTATTCCAGTTTAGGATCTGGCCCTCTAAATTCCACTTTTTGGATGAACCATTCAAGAGAGAAATATTTATATCTGGTTCACTGGGCTGGAGCAAATGATCCTCACTGTCTTGGGATGGAGAGTGTAAAGTATCAATGTACTCCTCTTCCCAGTGTTTATTGTCCTCAGGAGTCGACCTCTGCCATATTCTGTATACCTAGAGCTGTGCAACAGCAGCGAAGATCCTCATTTTGGCACAAAATAAATGGAGAGCACAAAATTAAATTGTATTAATTTCAAGCTCTATTAGGATTTTCTGGAAGTAAAAATCAATAGCAAAGGACGGAATCAGTAGGGAATGTGACATGATTTTCCCAGCTTCTGAGAGGGAATTGTAAACAATGAAGAGACAACAAAATACACAACTATAAAAATGTACCAATTTCTCTGATGGGGAAAAAGAGAAAATAAAAAGCCTGCATAAACAGCCACTTGACTGTTGTTTGGCATGAATGTCCAAAACAGATAATTGTCCATTATTCTCCTTTGTTTTTTCTCTCCCATAGGAAATTGCAAAATGGGGTGATCCATCCCAACATTTCATTGTGTACAACTCACTATTGTCAGAGTGAAATGTTTGATATAAAACAAGAATAATCTTTCTTTTTATTATTATTTTTTTTCTGGTCAGATAAACTGTTTTAGATGAATAAAAAAGCTACGTTGCAATGATATTGACAATTTGCATGTGAAAAGCTTTCCACCTGGTAACAAAAACAATTTTTTCAGTTGTGCCACCACTAGTCACAAGAGATAAGGTCCTTCCTCCTCCCCCTCAATTAGACACGCACAAAAAACTGAAAAGGTAGAAAACGTGTGACAATTGTACCTCCTGTTATCTGAGACTGGTGCTAATGTAGTGATATTTCCAAATGCATCTGCACAGCTGGCACTGTATCCAATCCGTTATAGCCTGGCAGTTTGTGCATCTCTAACAGAGCACCTCCAATTTGGGAAGGTGGAACATAGCTGAGTACTGTCGGATGTCAAGTTTTTAAATGCAGCGTTAATGGCATTTGGCTGAAATCCCCAGATTTGCATTGCCCCTCTTCGTTGCTGTCAAGCTTTGGTGGATTATCAAACCACTAGGTGGCAGTGTGTGTATGTAGCGGGCGGGGAGCATTCTCTCAGGGGGGCCATGCACTTGGGAATGTTTTGATCATGCTTGATGAGCACAGGGTCACAGAGGTGCCCAAGGCAGTGAGAAAGAGAAGGAAACAAGCGGGAGGAGGCTTTAACTTTAAAGAATGTTGGTTCATGGGCCTCGTGGGCCTCCCTGTGGAATTTTGGACACTGATGCTCATCGACTTTATAGACATCTCTAAACTATCTGGGGAAAAGTCTCTGTTGGGCGCAAGAGCCCTGAAAGAGGCATTTCACAATGAATTGCAGTCTCTGGAGCATGGCCTGGGGCCCAGTGAAGGAAGAATTACAGAGGATGAGTCTAAGGCACAGTACAAGAAAGGCACGAATCAATGTTTAATGGCATCAGTGGCAGATAAGACTTCTTTAGCCTGGAAATTTCTACTGAAGCTGGATGGAGAAGCAGACTGTACTAACTGCAGAGATATATTCACCAAGAAGCTAAGAAACCAATCCTGTGAGGGGCTGAACTCCCATATCTCCATAGGAGGGCATGTTATACTGGAGATATTGTACTGTTGTTGCTCTGGTGTAGCTAGCCACCAGTGTAAACACATTATACCAGAATTGCTCACCCCAGTTTCAAACTAGAGTAAGCCACACCAATTCCAGCCCTATATTACACCAGAGCTGCAACTGCACATCTGTATTTGGGGCTTGCACTGATGTAGCGCCATTCAGGCTTCCTGGACGGCTCTCAGCACTGACAGGTTTATTTGCATTCTGGCCTTCCAAGGAGTCTAGGTGGCTGTGCTCATCCAGGGGGGTGCCCCAACCTCATAATGATGCATCTGTGATTAAGGGTCTCTCAGGTGTGGAAGAAGGAAGTGAACTCCCACACAAACTTTCTGTGTTTGCCCACCAAGTTAGAGGATCCTTCACATTGGAGGAAATCATTACTAATTGGTCTATGCTGTCTTTTCTTGGTGCATAAACTGTTCAAAGCCAACCTAGCAGATACGGGAGAGAAGCCTTGTGAAAGGTGTTGCATAAGTGTATGACACCGTGTGGCCTACAAGGATAAGGAAGGAATGAACTGATGTCTTTGGATTCTTCCTGACTTGATTGACTAGATTGTTCATCTACTGGAATCTGCCTATGGGAAGACAAGTTTTTGCTCTGATAGAATCCAGAGTCACTCCTATGGATTGTATAATCTGTGTTGGAGCCAGGACAGACTTTTCTGTGTTCACACAGATGCCAAGTGATGCCAGAAGATTGAGCAACGATTTCACTGAGGTCAGAACTTCCAGCCAGGACCTGCCCATCAAAAACCAATAATCTAGGTATGTAAAGACTGTCAAGCCATTGTGACGAACATGTGCTGCGAACTACTGAGAATATTTTTGCAAACACACTGGGTACAGTTACTAGTCTGAAGGGAAGTACCCTGTATTGGTAGTTGTTTGGACCTACGACAAACCTGAGGAACCTCCAGAGGGAGGGATGAATGTCTATGTCTGTCAAGGTTCCTCCCCCACTCTGAACTCTAGGGTACAGATGTGAGGACCTGCATGAAAAACCTCCTAAGCTTATCTTTACCAGCTTAAGTCAAAACTTCCCCAAGGTACAAAATATTCCACCCTTTGTCCTTGGATTGGCCGCTACCACCACCAAACTAATACTGGTTACTGGGGAAGAGCTGTTTGGACACGTCTTCCCCCCAAAATATTTCCCAAAACCTTGCACCCCACTTCCTGGACAAGGTTTGGTAAAAAGTCTCACCAATTTGCCTAGGTGACTACAGACCCAGACCCTTGGATCTTAAGAACAATGAACAATCCTCCCAACACTTGCACCCCCCCTTTCCTGGAAAATGTTGGATAAAAAGCCTCACCAATTTGCATAGGTGACCACAGACCCAAACCCTTGGATCTGAGAACAATGAAAAAGCATTCAGTTTTCTTACAAGAAGACTTTTAATAAAAATAGAAGTAAATAGAAATAAAGAAATCCCCCCTGTAAAATCAGGATGGTAGATACCCTACAGGGTAATTAGATTCAAAACATAGAGAACCCCTCTAGGCAAAACCTTAAGTTACAAAAAAGATACATAGGCAGAAATAGTTACTCTATTCAGCACAGTTCTTTTCTCAGCCATTTAAAGAAATCATACTCTAACACGTACCTAGCTAGATTACTTACTAAAAGTTCTAAGACTCCATTCCTGGTCTATCCCCGGCAAAGACAGAATATAGACAGACACACAGACCCTTTGTTTCTCTCCCTCCTCCCAGCTTTTGAAAGTATCTTGTCTCCTCTTTGGTCATTTTGGTCAGGTGCCAGCGAGGTTACCTTTAGCTTCTTAACCCTTTACAGGTGAGAGGAGCTTTCCCCTGGCCAGGAGGGATTTCAAAGGGGTTTACCCTTCCCTTTATATTTATGACAACGTCAAAATAGGCATCCTTCATGTCGAGAGTTATGAACCAAGTGTCTCTGTCTAGGGATGGGATTATTAATGCTAGGGTGACCATCCAAATCCTCAATTTGCAGATAAAGACATTGAGTTGCTGATGATTCAGGATGGGTCTCCATCTTCCCTTTTTTCTTGGTGATCAGGAAGTATCTGGAATGAAAACCCTTTCCTTGATGTTTATATGGCACCAGATCTACGGCTCTGCATCAGAAAAGGGAATCCACCTCTTGGATGAGTATCCCATCGTAAGAGCGGTCCCTAAAGAGGGAAGAGAGAGGAATTTGTCATGGTGCTAGCAGGCGCACTTCTCAACACCTCTGCCCAAAGCACAGGGTTGGCCTCGTTGCCCAATCCATGAAATGTTTCCTAAGCCTGAACTCCTGTGATTGCTGGGTGAGGCTGGGAAAAGAGCAGCAAATGGTACACTCCATGAAAAATGGCTTCTCCCAAGCAATAAAGGCACTGTTCGTGGTCATTGCTGACTGGAAAGGAGTAGGGGCATAATCTCTGTCCTGTATTGGGAAGGAAGGGGGTTCCCCAAGGGGAAGAGAAGTCCTCACATTCTAATTAGAAATTAATTCTAGAAAACTAGAGCTAAATCTAACTAACAATAACTCTATTTACAATATTTGCAGGTTTGAAGACAGGATCAGCTTGGGATGCTGGAGCGTTCTGATTCAGACCATGCGGCAGTAGAGGACGAATGGGAGAGGTGATCTGTTCACATCACCCCTTTATGCCTTGGGTTTGGAGCATGAGGAGGAGAAGAACACAGGCCAGACCAATGGACATTGCTAGCAAGAATCCTATGGTCTCAGATGCAAGGAGCTCATGCATACTCCACAGTGTTACACACACAAAAATCAGCACTGGAAGAAGAACTAGGGAATCCACCCATTACAATTACTTTGACTTCAACTATAAATAGTACATCCTTATCTAAGGGCCTGACCCTGCCTTCCCTGTGCACCCAAAACTCCCACTGAAGTCAACTATGGCATTTTTAAAACAAAAACTCCTTTAGTTTTTTAGAATTTCAGGACATGGGAACCCACATAATACCAAACTAACAAAAAAGCTTGGATGAAACAAACCACTAGATCGCACATAGACCTTCTCACCAGATTTCCAGCCCCGTTTTGCAAACTTGATGTCCCAATAACCTGACAAGTACTCGGAAAAATCAACGTAAAGGTCTTGACCTCAGCGAGTTTACACTGGAGCTGGATTTGATGCCTGGTCTTTGCATTCAATCAAACTCTTGAACCTTCTGAGGTTCACGCATTCCTAGTGGAAAAAAACCCCTCCATTTATACATGGAAAAGTAGTGATCAATCAACTTTTATCGCTCCAGCTTTCATTACAGCAGCTTAGAACAATAGAATAAAAGCACGTAATGAAAACATTGTAAAAATGTAATAAAAACACACAATCCTTGACTGTGCAAGCTTTGCTGTTTTAGCACATCTTGGGGAACTGCACAGGAGAGGGCAGTCCAGTCTTCTGGTGTGCTGCCAGTAACCTCCATAACACTACATCACACTCTTTCCACTCCGGGAATTGTGCCGATTTAAACCACAGGAGTTATGGGAGACTTTCACAATGTTTAGATGCAGCAAATACCTGAAAGGTCTCTGGATGGGTTTTGTCATCTTGGCATGGAAAGTTAGGTGGGAAAATCGCTTGAGAACAGCCTCTCTCGTTGTACCACGGAGCTTCCTGGAAATAGCAAGGAGAGAAAAGATAGGTTCAGTTTGGGATTTGGAAGAAAGTTAAGGGAGGTGTGGGTGGTCATGATGTTCTTAAACAATTTGACCTGTCCAGACCCATCTCTAATTTAAACTTTTTGGACCAGATTCAGCCTAGATATGAATAGACTCAACTCCCAAAGTACCTGCCAAAGGCTGGATTTGGCTCTTCGTGGCTGCCTAGTATCACAAAGGTGCCACCCTGTTTGCTTTCAAGAGATTATTTCATCTAATCTAATCTAATAATAGAATATCAGGGTTGGAAGAGACCTCAGGAGGTCATCTACTCCAACCCCCGGCTCAAAGCAGGACCAACCCCAACACCAGTCCATGAAGCACAATGGTATATGAGCACCTAACTATCCCTTCTCCGGCTCTCATTATTATAATATTCTGGTTCCAGAATTAATCCTTTCCCACATACATTTTCAGTTTGGAAAAAAAAAAGTAGGAAATATCTCCCAGGATGGGAAAATCTCATTAATTTACCCCCCCCCCCCATGTGGTGTGTTCATGCCCATGTGTCTTTTCACAGTGATAAATAAATCTAGGCAGTGATTTTACTGTCAGTTCGAAGAGGCCCAGAGAGTTTGCCTTTTATTTTAATAATTAACAATTAATGTTTTCACCTTCAAAATGTTTCACAAACATTAAAGAAGCACTATGAATTTAACAGTCACTCTCTGATTTGAATATTTTTTTGCCTGTTATTACAAGTAACACCTCAGATGACTGGACTGTAAGAGGTTAAAGAAAATATTATTCTTGATTTTGTTTGCTTTTGACAACAGTTTGAGCATAAACATTTCCACTGCTTCTGTGGAACAGTCAATCGCCGCCCCCCGCCCCTTGTTTGTGTGGCTCTTTTTAATGGAAAAAACGGAAAGAGAGAAATTTAAAACAAGTTGAAGTCACTGGAGTTGCCCCATTTACCCCAGCTCTGAATTTAGCCCGATGGAATTTTATTGTTTCTTTATCTACTGGAAAGAATGTTTAAAAGTTTAATTGGCATATAACGAGATAACTATAACAAGTTAATTAGTTCTCAATTACGTTGCATTTGCCATACGTTCTGAGCGTGCTCTTAGCAATTAAGGACACCTAATGAACTTGCTATAGTGATTGGGTTTACCATGTTAAGAAAACTAAACTAAAATACAGATATAAAAAATAACGCACACACATATTTTTATAGCACATTAGAAGCAAAGCATGGTCTAGTAAGAATGGACTTACACCTCCAGGGCTGCTGCAGATTCTATAAGGGATATGGCTCGTAAATTTACTCTGGCACACCGAGTCAAATCTGCTATGAACCAGCTGGCTTTCAAGATGGGCCTTGCTGGAAAAAGTTTTCCTGGGAGCAATATGAGAATTTCAAAGGAAGACGAGAGGAAAGGAATCAAAGTTGCATGATAATGTCAATCAGTCATTCACCATAGCTGTAAAATAACATAGTTCAGATCACTAAGGCAATTGATTGTGTTGCGGTGAACTGAAGATCTACTGTGTGACAACAGAAGCTGCAGTGGGTGAAGGAAAAGGGTTAAACGCCCTTCAAAGATCATTTAGCCAGGTGAGTACATGGAGATCAATTTCTCTCTGTGCCTAGAGTCCCACTCTTTTGAACACTCTGTGCAATTAAAGTACCACACTGAGTAGGCATTGGAAGAAAAAAAAATTTCCAAACTAATTTACATTTTAATGAATTTTTAATTGAACCAAAATCTGTTGTTTCTGTTTAAAGATGCAGTGTTGACTTTGTGGTCTATGCTGCTGAGAGCCAAGTGGGATCTTAATGTGATAAAAACAATGATAATGCAAAGCTTAATTAGGTTTGAGAGCCTGTCTGGTAAAGCAGCACGGAATATGGGAATAAAAGCGTTACCCTCTGATGATACTGAATTTAGAAAGTGGGAGGCTGGGACAGGATCTGCACTGCTGGGACTAGCTGGGATTACATGTGAAATGACAGCCAGTGTTGCTCATGTGCACTGGGATCAACAGATCTGGAGCTGGACAGAAACCTGGCCCGGGGGCTTACAGGTGTTAAGACTTTTCTGCTGTGCTTTGATCAGAGCTCATCCATTAGGGTCAAGTAGTTTTATCCCATGTGATCAGTGTCCTTTGACTGTAGGGTCTTCTGACCACCTTCAGTCAGATCCAAACATTTGGGATAGCCAGCTTCTGAACTTGAGTGTGGATTTTCAAATGGCCTCTGTTTATAACGGGCTGAACCAAAACTTGACATCCCAACATTTCCACCCTTTCCAGGCCTGGAACTGAATTTTGCAGGCATGGGACCATTTCTAGTTTCTGTGTCTTATTGGAACAATCCCCCAGAACAATAAACGCTCTTACCCCTCATATGGCTGCTGAATGGAGAAGACCCTCTGGCCTGTAGTGAAGGCCAAAGACAGACACTTGAGATGGATCTGGACTATAAAGTTTGAATCTACATCTGGAGCCAAACTTCCCCAAAATCAGGCGCTAGAGAAGAGGGCACGTGATTTCATTTTAAAAATGGCAGCATGCAGGGATTTCTACAGAGTTTCACACTGGAGATAAGCAGCCAAAACCCAATATTCAAACACTCTCAGACTTTTAGCAGGCAGGGATGTGCATACATGTATAATCAAGTTCCAGATTTCACAACTGACCCCTCTCTTTATAGTGGTATGTAAGCAGGAGACACTCCATCTCTGTTTCTGACACATACGCACATTGGGTTAGGTACAAACTTACCCCCTGCTTCAGACTTATCTTTAGTGCTATCTTAAATTACAACAGATCAACCTCACTGTTTCAATCATGGTTGCTTGCAATCTTCTGTGTTTCTGGCTCAGAAAGGGATATTTTACTCCTTTTATATGCTTGGGTTGCAGCTAATAGGACCCACCAGGACTGGTTTCCAGGTGAGTCAGCAGAATAGCTTTGCATCTCCATGGAGGATTTCTAGCACATGATACCCTGTCACCTGGATCCAGCCAAAACACTAGATCTGAATATCCCAGAATTTTGGGGTCTGAAAGTTATGACTGGGAGTCCATCTTTACTGCCAACAAAGGTGCCAATTGTGGTGGCGCTTTTTGTCATTGCAAAACATAGTAGGCGGACCACTTAGGCCTTCTCTTAAGGGCCATCCTTTATTCTAATGTCCTACATCCCTCTAGGAAGCACTCTGTCCTGCATTTAGCAACATGCTATTCTGAAGTCATCATGCAAGGGAATCATACATTATGAAATTCATACATGAGTTTGTACAGTGTATGATTCTATACTATTAACAACACATTTGTGGCTTGCCATCCTGCATTTTTCATACCATCGTCCTTTTTGCCTGAATGTTGGTGATCATTTAACATCTGATCACTAGGCACTGTACTGAGAGTCACCAAACTCATCTCACACATGCCATCAAACAGCTATCAGGTGGCAATAACTTTTGTTCACTACTCAGGAGTTGGATTCACACTCACTGCTCCAAGGCTTGTAATAAAAATATCCTTTGTTTTGTGCACACTGGGAATGAAATGGGATGCAATCACACATGCACACATTTACAGAAGCTTAAAAACCCTGCTTCATTTTAACCTGGATCAAGTCCTCCCTTCCCCCCATCAGTTTTTTATACAAGTGTTGGAGGTTTGGAGATGTTGAACTTCGTAATATTAAGGACCTACCCCCATCTCCTAGTGTGTCTGCCTGGTCTATTGCTGTCTAGATTAGGCTTTGCTGCCCCTCTCTACAGCAGGATAATTAGGTCAGAGGGATCTTCAAATCTTCTCCCACCTCCATGGATTTGGAAATTAGACCCCTCTCTGTCCTTTCCTCCTTTGCACCAGAACAAGTTTGCTATTGATCAGAGTGACAAATAAAGTGGTGTGAGCACAGCCCTTGGCCCGATCTTATCTCAGCAGAACTGGGACATTAGGAAATTAATGAAAGGGGAAAGAAATCGCTGGGAGTTTTGAATTTCAATCAGGGGCACCAAGACCCCAAAATCCGGGAGTATTAAGAGAGCTAATGTACTGAGGGCAGGAGCTCAGCTGGCTCCCACTTTCACACTAGACCTCACAGTAGGAACTTGGCTCATCTTCCTGTGCCAGACAATCAATACGCTTGTTGGGGGAGGCAGGGTGATTCTGCACTGTAGCAGGCATGCAGCAGAGAGAAACAGCTTTCCAGGATGAGTAGCTGGGGAGGGAAACATACTATGGCCTTGCTCAATTCCTTCTTGACTGGCCTGGTGAGTAGGGGGTCTGCTCCAGGCGGCCATGTGGAGATGGAAGCCAGGAGCCCTTATGCACACTGAGCCAGCAGGCCCTGTGCTTCATAGGGAATGGAGGTGTGATTGTACACTTGCACAAGCTATTCAAAGAGGGAAGAGGGCCTCCTTACATGTTTCCACCTGTCAGCCGGCTGCACAGGTGTCAAAACATCCACAGTCTTGCCCATGGGAAACAATGTCTTAAAATCCAAGAAACATCTGTTCAAAGGGTGTGAGATCTTGACACGTTTTTACAGAGATCCCCACCAGAGTCAGGGCACCTAATAGTTTCAAAATCTCCAAAGACTGGCCTGTAGTCACGTCTTACTCTTTCCTTCCTTCCTGCAAAGATGGCCCTTTAAGGAAATTTGCCCTTCTTTCTTCATCTACCTTTTCCTTCTCTTTTTCTGCCTCCTTCGCCTTCCTGGTTGATAGTGTGGGAAAGCTGCTGTCGAGTCAAAGGAGTGATTTTTTTCCATTTTGTTCTGACACTTCTGAGTTCCACGGTCATTCAGATCTCCCGAGGGAGTGAGTAGCCACAGTGAAAGCTCTGTCTCCTGCTCTCATGAGTCTCACCCTTCCAGCTGACAGGTCCTGAGGAATGTAGCAGTGAGGGGAGATCACTGTTGCAGAGGCAATTTCTTGAGTAGCTAGGGACAATTCCCTGGAAGGCTTTGAAGAATAGGACCAAGACTTTGAATTTGACCCAGTATTTTGAGGGGGCATAGTGTAGTAAGTCAAGCATCTAGATAATGCACTCCTGATGATCCATGTTACAGCTGCTCACCTTCTTTAAGGGAAGTTTATTTTCATCCCTAGCCATGAACAAGTAATCCAGCCTGGAGGTTATGAAAGCGCGAAGGGCAAAGATTTGAGCTAGGTTCACGACTCTATTTCAGAGGCAGAAAGGGCCGAACATTCATTCTCAAACTCTGCCAGTGAGGTTTCACTCGTTGAAAGACGGGAAAAAAATGTTGTTTCTTAAATGCCCGATGAGAAAAAGTGGTCTGCTCACATTTATAGCCTATTTCTGGAATTAACACTGTGTGATGTGAGCATTTGACCTGGTGCTACAGGAGAGAATGGTCACTGATCCTTTAAGTAATTGTGTGCAAGATCTCATCTCTGGGTTTCAACTTCCCCACTGCATCAAGATCAAGATTCTTGTCCTTGCCCAAAGCCCGCCAAACTCTGCTCCTCCCTATTTACTTGCCCAGGCCTCTGCTCTCTGTGCTCTGCTAATGAGACCAGCTTGGGCTCACACTCTGTTTCTCCCATAGCCAATCTTTAGGCTTTCGTCCATAATGCTCCTCATGCATGGGACAGCCTTCCTGAACTGATCTGCAAGGCCCTCTCACGTTCAGATCTGATTAACCGTCAGTGATTAAGCTGACTGATTAAGCTGTCAGTGGGAGCTGCGGCTCTGCAGCAGCACTCCCATTTTCATTCAACAGCAACCAGGTTTGAAAATTGTGGCTGAAGAGTCTTATTGACATGAACATGCCTATAGTTAGAAGAGGAAGGGCGGCCTTGTGGTTAATGCACGGCGCTAAGATTTATGGTCTCTTACGGACTTCCTGTGTGACCGTGGGAAAGTCACTTAGGCTATGTCTTCATTTGACCCAGGAGGTGTGATTACCAGCTCATGGAGACGTACCTGTTTTCATGCTGTCTGGAGTGGCTCACAAATGTGAGTACGTACCTCAGGGCAGACTGTCAAAGACAGGCCGGACACCCCAAATTGGTGGTATGTTCTATAAGCTGGGAATGGGCGACAGGGGATGGATCACTTGGTGATTACCTGTTTTGCTCATTCCCTCTGGGGCACCTGGCATTGGCCACTGACGGAAGACAGGATACTGGGCTAGATGGAACTTTGGTCTGACCCAGTATGGCTGCTCTTATGTTCTTATAATTAGATTTCACTAAGCCAGTAACAAATGTGAACTTCTGGATCACTAAACAGTCTTACCATGGGGTCACAGACAGTCCCCTGAGACTCTCCACCCTGTCTTGACACCCAAACTGTACTTGGTGATAAATGGTCACTTACACCAAAACTCACATAATATTCAGGTTGCTTCTGGGCCCAAGAGACCACTTATCCCAGATCAATTGGTACCCTAGATCTTTACACCAAAGACAACGCCTGTAGCCAATTCTGTAATAAACTATCCAAGGTTTATTAACTAGAAAAAAGGAATAATAGCGTTATTTACAGGTTAAAGCAAGCAGCTTCTGGGCCCAAGAGACCACTTATCCCAGATCAATTGGTACCCTAGATCTTTACACCAAAGACAACGCCTGTAGCCAATTCTGTAATAAACTATCCAAGGTTTATTAACTAGAAAAAAGGAATAATAGCGTTATTTACAGGTTAAAGCAAGCAAACATATACACACAAATGAGTTATCATCTAAATCCTAAGAGTGACATAGTTGTAGTGAGCTGTCAATTCAAAGTGTCTTTCAGGGCAGAGCCAGGAGATAACCCCTGGGAATCTCTGGCTTCAGTTTGGTTTCTCTGGCCCTGTGAGAATTCAAACAGCAAAGAGAAGAAAAATCTTCACATTACCTATTTTTATTTCCCTTTCCCAGCATTCAAAGCGATGGGAGGAGGCCTTTTATATGTAGTCCTCTATGGGTGTGATAGGGCCATTAACCAGTCCTTTATATTGCAACGTTCCTTCAGCTGGCCCTGATCTTGGATCGATCTACTAGATGCTACTGTGAATTAATCATTGAACTAAATAACGCAATTGGTGGAAGAACTCACACACAGCACAAATGCCTAAGGCTATGTCTACACTACAGGTTACGCTGGCATAATTTGTGTTGCTCAGGGGGGTGAATAAACCATCCTCGTGAACGACATAAAGTACGCCAGCATAAGCACTTGCCTGCACTCCCGCCATCATAGCTTCTGCTGCTCATGGCGGTGCGTCTTTGTGCCAACAGGAGAGCGGTGCTGCACATATAGACGTAGCCTCAGAGGGCAGAAATGTTTCTCCCAAGAATGGTTTTCAAGTGTTTTCCACCAGGGGTCGACAGCAGCTCTTTGAACAACAAAGCCCACGAACAAATAAAAATCGATACGTTCGAATCAAAACTTGAACTGAAACATGTCGCTGCTATACACACACACACAGATTGGCATGATAAGGCAAAGAACAAGATAGAATTATGCTTCCGAGGTGTTTAAAAGCTCGTCCCATTCAACAGGAGAGGCTCCCATTTGCAAAACATTTATTCAAGTCTTAATTGAAATAAATCCTTGAATGTAGCCACTCTATTGAGAGGCTGCACAATGGCCGTGGTCTCTTTAATCATGGTCCCATTCAGACACTAATCAGTAGAACATATGCAGGCGTGAGTGGTAGGAGTTGAGGACTTGCCCTGCCTGTGGTCTGTCTGTCTCTCTCCCTCCCTCTAATTAGATGCCCCATTCAAATGCTAATCAGCAGCAACACCATGATCAAGGAACATAAGAGGGAGCATTTGGATGTCAGATCATTGCCTTGAGTATAGATCAATGGTTTCTGCTAGTCTCCGGGTCAGAGATTGGGACACTCCTCCTTGGGGCAGCCATTTTCTTTTCTAAGCACTGTTTGACTTGTCCCAGCAGTGAGTGGGGTGTCCCTGCCCAAGAGGCTGGAGTGGCTGAGGATTATTGCTGTACGTCCATTTCCTCTTCCTTCTGAAAACCGTTTGCCTAGGCATTCACACATACATACAGGCTGTGGAGCTATAGTCGTTGCCCAATCAGCAGATCAGCCATTGGAAAACCCAGACAAAACTGCCAAGGTTTGACTGATTTTGCGTCAGAAAACTCATGCAACCACTAAAGTTCATGTGGCTTACAGCTGAAACGGTGAATGTGCCTCAGGCTTTCCCCAAAGGTTTGCACCCCTGCCCCTCTCCCCCACATATTCCCCAAAGCTTCCAGTGAACCTGATCTGAGGGTTCCAGGTTTGAAACAAAACCCCAAACCAGACAAGTTTCATCTGGTTTGGGGGTTTGTGCTGAACATTTCTTCCAGCTCTGTTACCAGCTGATAGAAAATGCTCCTCAGATATCAGTGTATGAAGTGAGGATCCATACACATTGTGTGATTTAGACCCCTCTGAGATCTGTTTAGCTAGTCACACCCTGCAGCCAAAGCATCCAGAAGCTGCATCCCTCAGAAGCAAAATGGTTCCCTCAGCTCCCAGGCCCAAACGTGCTGGTTCAGTAGGGCAGGGATGAGAGTCTCAGGAACAGCGGTAAAGAGGTATTTTGAGAACAAAGGGGATTGAAAAGAGGCTGAGGGAAGAGAGATCACCACTCCCCCCAGTTTGCTACCTTCGGTCATTCAAGGAACTATTCCACTGCCCTCAGCCCTCTCCCTTCCCAAGTTCTAGTCTAATCATCTCTATTCTGTCCTATACAGGTTCTTCGGTCAGCCTCATCTCCTTCGTCTCTGAGCACCTTTCAGTAATGCATTAAGCAACAAGACTAACATGCTGGTTCCGTACCAAGCCCTGATTCCTCCCCGTTGTGAAGAGCGGGAGGGCAGAACACAAGCTCACCCCTCTCAATACGCTGGCCTGAGCACTGAGCGTCCAACCTGTGTGGACACAGAAATGTGGTTCATGAAACTCTTCTTATGGCAAGGGAATGATGACGCTGCTGTATTGCCAACACCAAATGTTCAAAGATCATGAGTCAGACTCACCAAAAATCACAAGATTGGCTTTAAAATCACGAGATATAAAAATAATAGATTTGGTGTTTCTTTTTATTTGCCTTCTGCTTTTTGAACCTTTCGGGTGCCCTGTGGTCACATTTTGAAGTTTTCTCCACAGCCATGAGGGCTAGAAACTTACTTTTTCTTTAAGAATGAAGACTGAAGTCATCACATGTCCACTTGACTCCAGGAGCTGGGGTTTTAAGGAAAACAATAAAGATTATGATATTCATGACAAAATCATGAGAGTTGGCAACACCGTAGCTGAGAGAACCCTATGCTGTGGGGGCTACCATTGGGGAGCTGCGTTCCAGCTCATTCCTTATTTTGTAAAAAATGCCTGCAGTGGGTTCTGGGTCACAGCCTGCTCTGTATGTGGGAAGAAAGTTGCTTGGCAATATTAACCTACCTCAGCAGAGTGCTGTGAATTACAAAAACGTGTGTAAAAGCACTTTGAGCTCCTGTGATGGGGTGCTCAGGTGATGTAGAATTACAATAATATTTCCCAATAAATTAGTATTATTTGTTCTTCCAGGATAGAATCCACCCACAACCCTTTCCCTATCCAAAGATGCCCCCTCAGTTTCTCTGTCCTAAAAAGAGGGAAAGAAAAACATCACTGGCTTCTAGTGAGTGAGGGATGAAATTAACCAAAGAACATTTGGGCCAAATGTAAGGAAATAGACGGTGGAATAGCCTCCTAAAGCATGCTGTGGGGACCCCTTTTTGCATCATTTGTAACTGGGGTGGGCAAAAGCACTGGAGAACATATCATAGGCTTACTCCAGAGCTGGCAGAGATAGTATGGACTAATGACCTCATAGGCCTTTTCCATCTCTAATTTCTACGCTTTCCCTCTTTCCAAATCCAGAAGACGATTCTCTTCACCAGTGTCCTCACCTGAGATGCCTCCATCACATGATGTGCCTTGCAGAACGATGCCTACGTCACACCCACTGGCTTTCTGTGCCCAAATAGTTGGGAGAAACACAAAGCTCTCTTGTGTTCCCTGTTAGAGACAAACTAGGTTGGCAGCAGATGAAACCAGGGCTCTGTCTAATATTTGGAGCACATCCCTTTAAAGAGGCCAGGCTGGAGCTGATGAGCCCTTTAAATGTTTGAAATGATTTAATTAAAGGTGACATTTTAAAAAGCAAACTTAATAGATGTTTACCTCATTGTGGTGTCTTTTTTCCACCATCACTGAAGGTTAACAGCAGGTGAGAGCCTTTTTCCTTTTTTAAACTTTGTGAATGCAGCTAAAATCCCACCATGAAAATCACCTTCTATGAACCCATTTCATTTGCCTCACAAAAAATAAGCTGGAGGCAATCAGTCAATGTCTGGTGGAGAGCTCAGAATATATTCCCCCATCAATGTACAGCCACCAACCTACTCCTCATTAAGCTGCAATGATTCATGGCTGGCTCCTCTGTGTCAGACACCGGATGACTTCAGCCCTGAATTGTCCTTAATGTCTGCAGGCATTTAACTCTGGAGGTCACAACATATGGGCTCCACCATGGATTGCTGTAGACATTCTGAGCCTGGCTCTCTGCTCCACAATGCTAGCGTAAGTCCATTGACTTCAGCAGAGGTACGATGATGTGAAACTGGCTTAAAGGAGTAGAGAATCAGCCCCTTTCTATTTAGCCCCGCAAATCGCTTCTGGGGGAAAAACACAAATGAAAATAAAAAAAAATGAGAACAAAAAATGAACAACATCCTTCCCTCCCACAGAAGATTGAATTCTTTTCAGTAACACGCAGGGACACATAGGTGGTAGGAACAATGTATGTGTTCATACTGTACTTCTAGGCTGCATTTGTTTTTAGAGTTGAGCTAAACTGGGTCAGTGCAATGTAGGCAGGTATTTCTGAAAATAAAAGGGTTTAGCGGCCCTGTGACCTCAATATTCAAGTGCCACTAGTGATGTTCAACAACCAGCCTGAAGCTGCAAAGGTCAGCTGGGCTCCAAGTGTGCCACTTTCCATAACAATAGTAGCTACAGCACACACCAGTTTATCATAGCTTAGAAAGGAGAATGGCCTATTCGTGGGCCAAATAGCCACGTAAAAGCTCCCCTCTGATCTTAGACAGGGTCTGTCCATGGGCTTCTCTGCCCTGGGAAATTTCAGCATTTCAGAATGTAATGACAAGTCGTGGAAACTAATTAAATGCTAAATATGCTTTAGCACTCAGTGTGGATGGGAGCTATCTTGTTAAACATAATGTGAGCAGTTTGTTGGGGTTAACCGTGATCAACAGAGACAATATCTTAGTTATCTGCAGGTCATCTTCTAACATAATGTAGTTTCCCAGGGTGGACAAGCCCCATATTAGTAAGAATGACTAAGGATTTTAGGGGCCATGTAATCCGTGCACATTCTGTGCACCTGCTACACCACTCATGGTCTCTTTTCATCTTGAGTTAGCAGCCGGAGTGGAGCATAGATTCCAACCTGGTAGTGCTGGGGACTTTGAGGTATTATAGCTGTGGCTATGTCTTTTTACTGCATGGCTCTCCAGTCTTAATTCTAAGTGCATCCTGCTGCCATTGGGATGCCTGTCTCTCACTTTACATCGTACTGACACCACATAGAGAAATGACTGTAAATAAACCTTACCGTGGGTTGCCCTATGGGCATGCCAGAAAATGCACCAGCTCAACATAGTTCAACACATTCTTCGCCAGCCCCAAGGAGAGAACAAGATTCACTGAACATTACAAATCTGGAGTCAAATCATCACATGGTGTAAACTGACATAGCTCCATTGCAGCCAATGACTTTAAGAGATTGACTTCAATGCAGTGATGCCAATTTACACCAGCTGAGGATCTGGTTCACAGGGCTCTGTGTGAAATCAGCTGGTGCACTTCCTCCAGTTATAGAATTGCCACTCATCCAAATTTTATGGGGCTATATCTTAATTTCAGCAGGACAGTTTTGCTCCCTGAAACTTCTTCTTGCTGAAGCACTGACATGTCCAGAAAATTATTTCAGGGTGTAATGGCCCTATCATGGTATGTTGGCATTACATCATGAAGTTGCCAAGTTGTATTGCAATGTGATGATGGTTCTAGATAAAGTGCTGATGACGAATCATACTGTGATACAATGCAAACATCCACACATTGAGCCCTGACTAGCTGTCCCATAGGGGAGTCAAAGGCAGCAAAGCTAGGCCAATTCAGCTGACAAGTGCCCACATCCCAAAGAAACACCACCACCATTGGCTCCCTGATTAGCAGCCTCAGCAACAAGGCTAAAGAATGGATGGGCCATGGAGAATGACTACATGGTGTCCGACTAGTTCAGTACTGATGTTTATCATCAGGGCAGCATGAAGAAAGCTTGCATGGCCACTGATCCTGCTGTACCTGTTCTGTGGATGGAGATCCTGGGACAGACTCCGTAAGTGGCTCCAAGTTACCCCATTTCACAAGCCAGGGCATACGGGGGTGTGCCGGGTGGGCCCATAGTGCGCGATGCTACAGGGGATTCTGTGCTACATAGTAACATGGCCGCTGTAAATTAGGCCATGTCTACACTACGAAAGTACTCCGATTTTACAGAAGTCGATTTTTGGGAACAGATTGTATAAAGTCGAGTGCATGCATCCACACTAAGCACATTAATTCGGCGGTGTGCGTCCACAGTACCGTGGCAAGCGTCGACATCCGAGTGGTGCACTGTGGGTAGCTATCCCACAGTTCCCGCAATCCCCGCTGCCCACTGGAATTCTCGGCTGAGCTCCCAATGCCTGATGGTGCCAAAAATTTGTTGCAGGTGGTTATGGGTAAATGTCGTCAGTCAACCCTGCCTCCCTCCATGAAAGCAAGAGCAGAAAATCATTTTGTGCCCTTTTCCCTGCATTGCCCGAGGAGACACCATAGCACAGCAAGCATGGAGCCCGTTCAGCTCACTGCAGCAGCTATGAAAATTGTAAACACCTGCATTATCGTGCAGTTTATGCAGAACCAGCACCTGAAAAACCAGGCGAGGAGGCGACAGCAGCGCGGTGATGAGGTCATGAACACAGATTTCTCTAAAACCGCGGTCCCTCAGCATGGAAGCGGCATGTCTGGGGCTCTGTCCCAGAGCATCCATTTGATCCTTTGGTTTTCTGGTACGCTTGTCTGAGCTCCTTAAGTTTCATGCGGCACTGTGTTGCGTCCCTGCTGTAGCCTCTGTCCTTCATGGCCTCGGAGATTTTTTGAAATGTTTTGGCATTTCGTCTTTTGGAACGGAGTTCTGATAGCACGGATTCCTCTCCCCATACAGTGATCAGATCCAGTACCTCCCGTTCGGTCCATGCTGGAGCTCTTTTTTGAATCTGGGACTCTATCATGGTCACCTGTGCTGATAAGCCTGCCTGGCCAAACAGGAAATGAGATTCAAAAGTTCCCGGGGCTTTTCCTGTACACGTGGCCAGTGCGTCCGAGTTCAGAGCGCTGTCCAGCGCGGTCACAATGGAGCACTGTGGGATAGCTCCCGGAGGCCAATACCTTGGAATTGCGTCCACACAAACCCTAATTCGAGACGGCAATGTCGATTTCAGTGCTAATCCCCTCGTCGTGGAGGAGTACAAAAATCAGTTTTAAGAGCCCTTTATGTCGAAAAAAATGGCTTCGTTGTGTGGATGGGTGCAGGGTTAATTTGATTTAATGCTGCTAAATCTGACATAAACTCATAGTGTAGACCAGGCCTAAGGGTGCTTGAACTTACCCCGGAGGCCATTTTTGGCACAGCCCAGAAAGGGAGGTTGTAAAGGTGGCACCTCCACCTCCCCTGGTCTTTGCCTTCTGGAGGTGCAACACAGAAATCAGACCCTTCCACATTTAGGAGGCTTTCAACCGTCACCTTTTACCCGACCTAAAATTCACTGAGAACATTTAAAATGAAAAATCAGAGAAATGCAGAATGCTGCTGCTCTGTTTAGGAGGCATCAGTGCACTTGTTACATCTCCAAGAGCACATTAAAATCCTACCTGCTTGCTTCTTTCAGCTGAAAATGTCCCTGATGTGGAGTTTCCCCAACATTGACTAGTTCTTGGTTCTGCCACCAAACAAAGGTCTCAGTTGAAGACACTATCCCTTTGTGAATGTTAAAGTCCCAATTGGATCTGTATTATGCTATAGCCTGAGTAATGATCATCAAACAAACAGCCTATTTTTAGTAGAAAAGGCAGCCCACATAGCAGATCTTTCACCACAACTTGAGGTGTATGTCAGGACTGAGACTGCTGTAGTAGAGGACAAGATTCTGCACTGTCAGATGAACGCAGCTGCAGGTTCTGTTAACGTTGCAAAGAGAAAGCACTTAGGCAAGCCTGAAGACACCTCATTGGCCTTATACTTTGGAACACCTGGGTATCAGCGTGTGTGTGTGGAGGGGTGTCCATTGCTGTAGGTCATTCATTGTAAGTCTTCTATTTGGCTTGGTGTGGGATTCTTGAGTGCCGGTTGCACTGTTAAACTGACACTTTCTCATTGCACTTGTGTATCTGCCCAATCTCTGGTTGCCTTCAGTGGGGTCAGGATACTGGAGCTCACACATTGTCAGGCTGCCCACCACCCTCATCCTCTCTTGTTCACACACACGCACAAAGCAGTATTTTCAGCAAACTTCAACTCAATCTCTGATTTCAAATACCCAGGTTAGCACTCCCAATGGCTTGCTCCTGCAGAAGTGGGTGTGCATCCATTTTTTGCACATGCAAATCAGGCAGCTGGCTTCCTATCTGTCCCATTTGTCCAAATACAGTGCTGCCTGCATTGTGAAAATGGGGGGGGGGCTTGCCACTTTTGTGGGCACAATCCATTGTGGATGCAAAATGGGTGCATGATATTGGGGGCCAGAGCTGAACACTTGACCCAAGGGAGCTGCTGTTTTTCCATTGACCACTATTGTCCCTTAGCCACACAGAGTCCAGAGATGCAGAACATCCCAATCTATGTAAGTCAAACAGAATCTTGAAACTCATTCTAGATAAGGATTTTTGGTGATGGCATTGAACATTCTTCCACTGATGAAATATTTATTATGACATGTTGCCTAGCAATGACCAGATCTCCCTGAATATTCAAGAGATGAAATGTACAGTGGGGTGAGGAGAGGAGGGAGCAGTTTTTGCTATGAAATAAAATCAAATAAGAAAAACAACAGCAAGTGGACATGGATTCTGCCGTGTTTCCAACCTTTTACTGGTAATTGAGGAAGAAAAGGTTTTACTTGGTAAAGTGGCTGCACTGGCCAGAATCATTTACCAGCTGGTGGAGGACTTGAAAGAGATAAAAGCAGACAGACTGTCAGAAAGCACTTATCTGTCATGCACCAAAAAACGTTTATTTTTTGTCACTGCCTGCTGATGTGCATCCTGACAGGGTGTCCTGGGGTGTTTTCTTCTCTCTCGCTGTCAAGCTGCCAAAGCTGATTAAAGTGAACTGGGCTCATCCATGAAGTGGGTTTTACTGAAACAGACAAATCAGAAAACCACTCATAGTCAGGTGGCTCCACATTTTGGGGGAGGTGGGTCAGCTCAGGGAGGGAGGGAGATCCTGGCTTGCAGCATTTCACGGCAGACTGTGGATATTTTGTCATTTTTATGCTGGCCATTCACTCTGGTGAATATTCAGAGGGCTCTGGTTTTTCCACGTCCAGGGTGTTGCGTCTATCCCTGAATAGTCTGAGTGGTCACCATGTGAAAGTCCAAAGAACCGCTGCAAAACAGCCCCTTTACTAAAAAATATGCAGCACATTTACCCCCTGATGGAGTGCTGTACACATCAGGAGAAAGGAGATAAAAGCTCTCTTTGTGGAAGGAGATTGTCTCATCACTTCAGGCCAAGCAGCTGTTTACTGGAGTCTTTGCAGAGGGCAGCTGTTAATGAATGGGCTGCAAAAGCCTCCTCCTCGTTCAATTTACAGCCAGTCTTGTACATAATAATTCTGCTGCTTCCAAGGAGGCACACTCAATCCATCTATCTATGGTACTTATGTGGCCCTCATTACTGTAGTATCTGAGGGCCTCACAATCTTTAATGTATCCTCACAACACCCCTGCAAGGTAGGGAAATGCTATTCTTGTCATTTGCCAGATTCACAGAGTTTAAGGCCCGAAGGTCTAGTCTGATCACCTGTCTGTCACATCCGATGAAGTGAGCTGTAGCTCACGAAAGCTTATGCTCAAATAAATTTGTTAGTCTCTAAGGTGCCACAAGTCCGCCTTTTCTTTTTGCGGATACAGACTAACACGGCTGCTACTCTGAAACCTGACATTTGACTCAGTTACCCCTATGTCAAGCCCAATAACTTGTGTCAGATAAAAGCACATCTTGAAGAGAGACATCTAGTGTTGATCTGAAGACACCATGAGATGGAGAATCTCTCGTTCGTTTGCTCCAATGGTTAATCATTGCCACTGTTATGGGCTTAGTTTCTAAACTGCATTTTTCTGGCTCAGCCTCAGTGGCGTGCTGAGGGACAGGGGCTAAGTGGCTTGATCAGTGTTGCATAGGGAGTCCTTGGTAGAGCAAGGTATTGAACCCATTGAGTCCCTGGTTAGCACCCAGCCACTGCCCATTCTTCCTCGCTGAAGCAGGAGGTCTTTGAGGGTGCTCCACTTAGGAACGGTGCAATTGGTGTTAGCATGCTGGAAAGAGCAGGCCTTTTTCATATGTCTCCAAGTGATGTCTTAAGAGTGCGGAATAGCAGCTCCAACCCTCAGGTGGCAAGAGCTCTGCTGAGCACACCTGAGGAGAGGAGGGGCAAAGGTGGCTTGAAACTACCCTTCCACTCCCCTGATCCTGTGGGCATCTGGCTCAGCTCCTGGAACAGTGTAGAGCAGCCCCAGTGTTGTCACCCCAGTAGGGATCAGCAGAGAACAGCTTGCATAAGCCACACCCTGGGGTGATATAGAGTCAGCTATGCTGGATGGGAGAGTCCCCCACTACCCTGTTAGGCTAGAGAGCAGTGCAAAGTCTAGAATCTAGCCCACTGTATTTAGTCCAATACTGTGTTATTGGAAAGATATTGACAAACTGGAGGGAGTTCATTGAAGAGGAATGAAAATGATCAGGGCTCTGGAGAGAATGACTTATTATGATGGATTTAACAGAGCTAGAAACATCCAGTTTGGTTAAGGGATGATTAAGTGGGGACCTAACAAGGGTAAAACTATTTGAAGGGTGTAAACACCAAGGATGAAGATGAATTATTGAGGGTAGTGCATGGGAATAGAATAGAGAAAACCCAGGCTGCAGATGAGGAGAAGCAGCCTCAGATAGGCTGAGGAAATGTCTTCCCAGGACGCAGTGGAAGCTTTAGGCCATCATCTAGGACTTTTACAATTAAGCTGGAAAAAGACTCATATATGTGCAATAGGAAACATTCCTGCCATGGCAGGAAGATGGACAGAATGATCTAATAGGTTAATTCCACCTTTAACTTTGATCCTCGCTGTCTCTGTTCGTGTCTGTTTCATGCACTGCATTTCGCCCAGTGTATGTAGACAGCTCAAATTTCTGCCCCGGTCTCACTTTGTAAAAGCTTTCTCAGTTTCATCATTTTGACAGGCTTACTCTATTAAATCATCCATTCCCACTGGGTTTGGGAGGCAGGGGAGGCACATGCTATTAAAAAGTTCCTGACAACATCCCTCCATACAGCAAATCGAGGCAGGGCAGCAGAGTTGGTTTTAATGATGCTTGCCAACATCGTATCTTCTTTTTCCCCCCTTTATTCTGAGCAGATGTGTAACAGGGCACCCGGGGAGTAAAGGGCAACCAGACGGGAGGCACCAGGCACTTGCTCCACTGCTCATTTGTCTGATGGAAGAAAACTGTTCTCTCCAGAGTGGTGGTTTGTTTTGGAGCTCTCCAAGGTCTGTGAAGTGCTCACATTACCCTCTCTCATCAGTGGCTGGATACAGGAACAAGGTTATATCCTCTTCCCCTTCTGACTCTCACTAAGAATCAATGCAGAGGAACTAATTGTCTGCCTTGTTTAATAGATGAACCTGGGGCTGCTTAACATTTGTTGACTATGTTAAACTCTGAAATAAATGGAATCATCATCAGATTTTTAAGTAAAGCTTATGCGCTCAGAAGCAGCTTTATTTGAACTAACTGAGAAGGCAAATGTGTTTAGTTGCTAACCTGCGGGCAAAGGGGACCATACTTTGCATTCCTTTCAATGTTACTTACAAATAATCAAGCAAATCAAGTCCCCCAGAACACTAATTTTGGGGCCCAGGGCCCAGGTCAGACACATTTGCATAAAAAGCCAGGCTCTCGTAAATTACAGTGATGTCTCAAGAAACACTCACCCCAGTGCTGAATCAGAAAATGTGAACTGAAGTCACAGCCCTTGAGGGGATTTCAAAGGCACTCAGTACCTGCCTGATGCTACCACTTCTCCTCGAAAGAGGTATCAGAGAAGGGGACAAGGTGTCAGATTTCCTGGGTTCTGTTCTTGGACCTGCCAATGACTTGTGGCGTGACCTTGGGCAAGCTCCATCATCTCTCTTTGCCTCGGCTTCCTCATCAGTACAACCTGTCAGGAGTAAATAATTAATAACTTGACCAATATTTTCAGACCTAGGGTGGAAAGGCACTTTAATAAGTTATTACATTTTTACTTTGGAAATCAGGTACTGAAAGTGTTCATAGACTCATTGATTTTTTAAGGCCAAAATGGACCACTATGCTAATCTAATCTGACCTCCTGCATAACACCAGCCCTTAGAACCTCACCCAGTAATGTTTGCAGCAAGCCCATAAGTTCTGTTTGAGCGATAGCATATCTTTTAGAAAGATATCCTGTCTTGATTTAAAAGCTCTAAGTAATGGAGAATCCACCACATCTCTAGGTAAATTGTTCCAATGGTTAATTGCTCTCACTCTTTAAAAAATATACTTTATTCCTAGTCTGAATGTATCTAGTTTCAGCTTCCAACCAAAAGCTGTTCTAACTTTTTTCCATTAGATAAAAAAACATCTTCTACCAGAAATCCCTTCCCCATTCAGGTACTTGTAGGCCATGACTGAGTCACTTCTTAGTCTTCTCTTGGATAAGCTAAATAGATTTTGCTTCATAAACATCTCACTGTAAGATATGTTTTTCGAACCTCAAATCATTTGTGTAGCTCTTTTTTGAATCCTTTCCAATTTGCCAACACCCTTTTTGAAGTATGGAACATCAGAACTGACATAGAATTCCAGTAATGGTCTCACTAAAGCTGTATTCAGAGGTAACACCATTTCCCTACTCCTATGTGATATTCCTCTGCTCATATGTCCAAGCATCACATTAACCTTCTTAGCCCACAGCACTGCATTGGGAGCTCATGTCTAACCGGTTACCTTCTATGACCCCTAATCCTTTTCAGTGTTCCTGCATTCCAGAAAGTATTCAGTGCTGACTCTCAGGTACCCTGTTTGTGACTTGATCAATGTTTAAAATTAGGGATAGGTTGAGGAGCTGGAGTTCTGATCTAAGTTGGCTTAAATTAGGCAAGGGTTCAGGGTTTGGGTTGGAGGTTGAGCCCCATTTGGGGTTGGGGTTTCAACTGCCATATCTTGAGAGCTCTTCTTGTAAGATTTCAGCCCCAAATGACAGAATCCTTGGAAATCAGCTGTTCACACGAGACTCCTGCCATCTTCTGCTAAATCCAAACCACATTTGGAAAAGTGGCTCCCTTTGTGCTTTGCTCTGACCTGGAATAAAAGCTGGGGGAGCAAGTTCTGATCTAGGGATTCAAATCCAAGCCACCCATCCCTGAAATTTGGGGTTCTATTTCAGTTTCGAGTTGGGGATCCATCTCTGTAATACACAGAAGATGGCATTAGGCTTATAAAAATGGACTGATATTACTCCTCTTATGATAGCGACATTCAACAAGTACACAGCAGAGAAATGGTGCCAGAAAAGAGGTGGGAAAAATTATTTTAAAATTCAAGTCAAGAAGACGGGGGAGGGAGAAGTAAGATTATGCCCCCGCCCCAACCCTTGGAGCGGAGCAAAAGGAAAAATATACCATCAGGGTAGCAGAAGGGGGTAAAATTATACATGTGAGAAGGGGAGAGGCAAGAAATTTAGACAGGGGGAGATGAGATTTTACTGGCATGCATGTGAGTGTGTGTGAGAGAGAGAGACTTCTGTCCTCTGCTGGACGGAATGTTAGACCAGTTCAAATCTGTGCAATTCTGCTGCCCTCTACTACCCATAAAGGTTTCTTAATATTACGCACAGACTCATAGAGGGTCTGCCCTAATGCCACTAGAGATTACAGATCAAATGGAAAAGGCCTGCAGGAGAAGACCCTTAGTTTTGTCCCTATGACTCTAGGGCTGTGGAATTACATGATCCTTCTCCTACACCATTGCACAAGATCCTTGAGTTACTGTGGGACTAGCACAGAGGAGTCTTAGATACACCCAATAAGGACCAGTCATAAATGGCTGGTTGTAAGAACATAAGAATGGCCACACTGGGTCAGACCAAAGGTCCATCCAGCTCAGTATCCTCTCTACTGACAGTGGCCAATGCCAGGTGCCCCAGAGGCACAGTCGCATCAAAGTATGAAACAGCTCAGAACCTCTTTGAGTGACTAGGCTGATAATGTAATTTTCAAAAAGGGATATTTATTAAAAATTAATTCAAATAGAAAAGCTCACACTACTTAGAAGTGACTGAGAGATGCGCTGTCTTCCAAGGAAAGGGGAGGCTACAGTTTTACAGGAGGCCTAGGATTTTAATTGCCTCTAAACTAGCTTCTGCCATCTGCACCGTCCTTCGTTGATTTATTATTACCCAGGTTCTACTCTTTGGTTCTGTTGTTTTACATTTGCCCAATCTTAGTTGTTAATGAATAGACAGAAAGGAAAAATGCATCAGAGCAAAGCCCTGGCCCACCCTGGGATCCAGCCTTGTAAAGTCCTGGTGCTCTAGTATCTCTTCAGGTTTGTTTCCTGTAACTCATCAAGACAGTAGCTGTACTTCACAGAGAAATTATCTGGGTCCAAACTAGGCAGGAGGCAATAACTCTTGGTGAGAGGAGTCTGCACAGAGCAGCTGACTCCACTCCTGTGCTTCAACCACAGCCATGCTGAAACCTGATGTTTAAAAAGAAACGGATTTTCACAGCAAATTAGTTCCATGACTATTACTGCAAATGCTCCTCGGAAGGAAGGCCCTACATTCCAATCCTCTACCTTCTCACTGTAATATAACAGGTTGATCACTACACCTGGGTCCTAGAGAGGCCTCCTATGGCAGTTTCCAGCCTGCATGTTCAAATAGCTACATATAATCTTCAGAGAGATTTCTGTATTGCAGTGTACAGAATTTGACCAGCGGAACAGGCAGTTGCATTATTTACCATTTCATACGTTAAAAACAGCAGATGATGGCACTGCGGGTATTAGTGTGTCCAGCGGAATCTGTTGTGCTCCTGGTGAAGAAGCAAGCATTTCCCCCAGGATTTCAATCAATAGAATGCTTGTCTTAATTCCTATTATTTGCCTGTTTTTCTCTTCTTTTTGAGTTTCTTATGATGAGAAAACCAACACTCTGTGATGTGCTCCGAGCTCTTTCATTGCTCTGTTCTGTGCCAGTCACTGGAGCAGCAGCTACAGCAAAGATCTCATGCAAAATCCATCTGGTTTAGGGAAACCCAAGATTCCTCAAGGAAAGGGAACACTGAAAAACACCCAGCTGTCTTGGGCCATAGTTGGTGCTTTCCAACAAGATACTTGAAGGCATTATGTGTGGCTTAGCCTCATGATGGTGACAAAAGCTACTTATCCAGCTATAGTAGCATTAAAGCTTCCCAGGCATAAAGGGCTGGAATGCGAATGCTTATACTTCTGATACAGACAGCTTTTTCTCCAAGACATCTGGCTTCTGTGGTGCTTTGTTTACAAGACAAACAGGTTTATGCTACTCTCAAGCTCAATAGGATCATGCCAGTGTAACAAAACCTCCTCTTCATGCCTGAGAAGGAGGCAGAGCAGTAACCTGTAGCAGTAACCTCTCGCTACTTGCCAGGGGTGGAATTATGGAAGGGTGTCCGTTGACTAGAGAACTTCCAAGGGTGAGGGAGTTGGGGTGGAACCAAGGGCTGACTGTCAGACTGCTGAGCGGAGAACATGCTTCATCTAATCAGCTCTGGAGCAGAGCCTTGCCTGCCGAGGCTGAATAAATTACCATGATATCTGCAACAGCTATGTTATCTTCTGTGCGCCCCCCGCCCCCGGCCAAGCCTGCCCCCTGCTGGGCATGTGACAGTTGCTGATATTAGCCTCGTAGAATAAAGTTGTCTCTGCCATCACAACCTACCAACATCAGGAATAGCAATGGAGGGAGGGAACAAAGCTAACGAACCTTTGTTCCCATTCCGCGGGTGTCTCCCCAGCTCTTAGTGCTTGCTCTGACTCACTTCTTCTTTCTGGGGGTGCCTTTATCCTCCCCATTCCTCCAAACCCCTCTCTTGTAGCTGAACTTAACGTGGTCTAGCGATTGGAGCAGAGCTGTGAGAGTCAGGTTTTCAGGGCTTATTCCCAGCCCTGGCACTGACTCACTGAGTCTGGGCAAGTTGACTAAACTCTCTGTGTCTCAGTTTCCCCATTTGTAAGATGGATAATACTTACACCACCCAGGAAGGCTCAGTCAGTGTTGGCAAAGGGCTTGAAGCTCTTTGGATGAGTGCAGCTGTAAAAGTGCAATGCATTATTACCTGTGGCAGAGCAAAGCACCATTCTCCGACTAGCAGTGGTTACTCCGGAGAGAACTGTAGTCGGCTGCTCACACCCGATAGATTCCATGTGTTGCTGCTGAGATGGTGCCGCTCTCTGCTGGTCTGAGCAAAGGGAGTCACCGCTAAAAATAAAAAACACATGACTGCTTCTCATCACTTGTAGGCCAATTTTTTAAAGCGTGGATTTCACGGACATTCTCTTTTAAAAAAATATAAGAGCAAAAAAACCGCTCCTATAAAGAAAGGTAAAACCAGAGGCCTCAATCCTGCATTGAGACACACCTGCCAGCCTCAGGGCAGCAGAGAGGCAGTGAGGTCTACTGAGGTGAGCACAGGCTGGGGAGCCTGGAGTTCCTAGACCTATTATCTGTATCACAGCAATGCCTAACGGCACCGCCTGGGATTGGGGCCCCGCTGCGCAAGGTGCTGTGCATACATGGAAAGAGTCAGTCTCAGCTACAAAGAAGTCATAGTCCAAATAGACAAGACAAGAGAGTGGGTGGGGAAACAGATGCACACAAAGTAAAGTGACTGGCCCAAACTCATGCAGCAGGTTCGTAGCAAAGCTGGGAATAGCATCCAAGTCTTCTGAGTCCTAGTCCAGTGTCCAATCTACTAGACAATATTGCCTCTATTCCCAGCTCTGCCACTGATCCTCTCTGTGGCCTTGACTAAGTCACAACAGCTCTGTGCCTCAGTTTCCCCAAATGTAAAAAAGGTTACTAATACCTACCTCGTGGGGGAGGAAGGGATGTGAGGATGAATTTGCTCCATTTTGGACAGTGGTTTGAATGTGCAAAGTGCTACATATTGTTACTGGGTTTTGGCACAATGGTTTTACATGGCACATCAATTCTTTAACCCCAGTTCAGTGCCAGCAAAGCTAAAAATTCCTCTGAATTTTGCTATCTGTGGATTACATCCAGTTAGATTTTAGGCTCAGTGGTGCTGTAGCATTGCAAGAAAAATAGCCGTACTTCAAAGGAAATCGCTGCTGAAATGTCATGTCTTCTGGACTGAGATTGTCAGCTAGGATGCAAATTAGTGCTAATTGGGATAGTGGCTTTGATGAGTCAAACACTAGTCCAGTGGGAATTGGATTAAGATCCCTAATTCATTCAATTTAGGCTTCTGAACAGATATCAGATGTTAATTACACGGTTGGTCACTACTGCCCTGGGTCACACTGGAACCCAGTGACTTAGAGGTGAAAGTTCTGTCTCCCATTAACACGTCCCTTGTATCATCCAATGACTCCAAATAAATGACATTGGAATATTAATTTCAGAGTGACTCACCTGTGCTTGGTGTTGCCTACATTCCGAGTGCATTTTGCATGTGCTAAGTTCTTTGTGAATACACAACCAAAACCCTGGAGAAAGTAAATAATTTCTACACTGGTAGGTCCCGCTACTTGACAGACTCATTATATAAAAGGATGCAGGTTTATGATGGGAATAAGCCCATTCTTGTTTCCACTTTTGAAGAGGGGCAGAAATGCTTTGGAAATAAATAGGGACAAGCAAGCCAGGCTGGAGACTACATGAACCCACATGGTCCGTCATCCAAGACACAAACTGATCTCAGAGAAGATCTATTTTGGAGGAAGAATGACCTATGTCCTTCCTACTCTTTTTCATTTAGCTGCTGCTCTGCCCTGCCAGAAGTAGAAGCAGAATAATACTACAAGAAAGGCTGTTTTGGTGAAAGTGCTCAGTGCTGCTCAAATACAAAGTTAGACAGTCTATAGGGCTGGTCAAAGATTTTCCATCAAAATATTTTTTGATGGAAAATCTGGGTTCTCAGTGAAATAAAACATTTCATGGCAAATGTCTGCTTTCCTTCAGAAATTTCAATTTTTCATTAGAAAACCTCAAATTGCCAGCTAAAAAACAATCTCTCCCCCCTGCCCCGCTAGAATTTTGGCAATTTTCTGCTGAAATTTTTCAGTTTTGGGGGTTTTGTCAAAGTATAAAAAGTTTCCATCAAAAAAAAATCCATGTTTCTGACCAGCTCTATTGGTCTATGGTCCCAAGGATCTTTTTGTATAAGTCAAATGCAGACACTAACGTCCAAAAATGATAGGTTGGAAGTCTGAATTTCAAGCATTAAGAGGTTTTGCATTTGTGGGTAAATTTGTTTGTTTGCATACATGTATCTATACATGTGGATTATTGTTGCAAGGCTTCCTGGGGGAAGTGTACTTTACCAAGGGATACAATACAGTGTCAGAAGCTGTTTTTCTGTTCTCGTGCAATTGCCAGCTCTGTTTTGGAGACCAAAGAAAGTCAGAAAGTTCAGGCAAGGTGCTTACATGAGCCTCGAAAGGTTTGCTCCTTTGCTTCCATCAGTGGAGTATGCTTCTCACTGGGCACGCGACACCTTCATCTTGCTCAACTCAGTTCTCTCCCCACTGAAATGATCTAATTAAAATGACCCTCCCAGGAGCAGGATGAGTAACCCCCTGAGTAATGAGGGTGATGGAGCTCCGTTGAGACATGCAATCAGTCCTCCGTGACTGACTGAATTGGTTGGTCCTATGCAGCAATCTTTGAATGTGACAGAAAAATAGGAGGAAGGGGGGAATTCACAAAGGATTCTCACACCTTATAAAACAAAAGAACCAGCCTGGAAGTGCCCAGGATGCTAAAACAGACTGTTTGGTTGGGGCAAATCTGTCTGTGTTATGAATTCACCTCTGTGAAAGGTGAAGAAACATTCCCTAAGGAGAATACCCCTCATCTTATGATAAAAGGCTCCACTTCTCAGTGTAGCTGGTACCTGAGCAAGGAAAGAGGACAACATGACAAAAATGGAGGAGGTCACGCTTTTCGAGTCTTCTTTGGAGAAAAACATGCTAGGAGGGTGAAACCTCCTAATTATTGTTTGAGCTGACTGGCATGAGCTTTGGGGAAGACTGTGGTGGTTAGAAGAGAATATCAGCAAATGCACTCAAATGAGGAGGCACCAGGACAAAGAAACAACAGGAAAAACAATGCGTAAAACACAGACACAGCTTATGCAAATGTGAGTCTATGACTTTCCAGGCACTGACTGGGAAATAAATTTGATTTACTTATGAGCCCCTTCAGCAGCAATGGGCTGTCTTTTAAGGCCCCCGATAGACCTGGTGTTGGTCCTGCTTTGAGCAGGGGATAGGACTAGATGACCTCCTGAGGTCTCTTCCAACCCTAATATTCTTTGATTCTATGTCCTAATCCAAACTCACTCCTCCCTTCCTCAGCTCCTGTTTTCTCCACCTTAGGTCATGGCCAGGATATTCAGAAGACTAGCAAGTTAGTGAAGTCTTCCATTCAACACATGTCCTGTAAATGAGGCTCAGGACATGGTTGATGAACTGATAAGGGTTGTTTTGAACTTGTCCTGAGTGAAAACTACTTTTTGAATATCTTATGAGCTGCACCTTTCTTGGTCTTTTGGATGCTATGATATACGGAGATTTGTCTCCCATGTACCCATGTGAAGGAAGGTCTGGGAGGAGAGGAAAAGGAAACATACTGAAATAACTCTTAGATTAGGCTTACTTATTGCTGTCCTTACAAGAGAATGCAACTTTCCCATCTACACTCGTAGAGGTAGGGTGAGATAAGAGATACCAGATAAAGGACATTTTGAGATGGTAGAAATACTCCACAAGAATCAACAGATGGGATCCTTGATAATAAAGAACCATGTGGTCCGATGCTGAGTATCACTCACTACCAGGAGGATCTTCTGACACAACAGAGGCCACTTTCTACATCTTAAAGGAGTACTTGTGGCACCTTAGAGACTAACAAATTTATTTGAGCACAAGCTTTCGTGTAGCTCACGAAAGCTTATGCTCAAATACATTTGTTAGTCTCTAAGGTGCCACAAGTACTCCTTTTCTTTTGCGAATACAGACTAACACGGCTGCTACTACTTTCTACATCTTGCAAGCTACCATCCTAAACCCATTTCTTCTTGACAACAGGACCAGCTGAGACTGGCCAATGGCCTTTTTCATTGGCATCCGGCCACTTGTAGTTGGCCAGGAGCACAGGCATGCCAGGAGGCATTATGGACCTCTTCACTTAGTACTATGGGCTGGATTCCTGCCCAATGTGACAAAGCTCTGTCCTTGTCTCCGTGGGTCCTGCGTTTCCTGGTGGATTTCGCTGGTGACCCTTCACGTAGCCCTTCTCTCTCTAGAGGCGAAGGTCACAGCCTACTGAGCCATTTTCATCATAAGCCAGTGAGGGAGGTGAGGAGAAGCTATCCTCCCTTGCATAGACTCTGCTGTCTCCTAGTCTCAGTGATTAATCAGGGGGCAAAAGTGGGGAGCCCAGGCCCACCCTCTACTCCAGGCTCCAGCCCAGGGACCCTAATAGTATCAGCTATGGTAGCTGACTTTTTAGAAACAGGATGCATACAATTCCCTGGGCTACTTCCCCACAGCAGCCCCCACTTCCTCAAGATCCACTTCACTCTTACCACAGGGCCTCCTTCCTTGTGCCTGATATGGTGTGTACTGCTCAGTCTCTCCAACAGCGCAACTTCCTCCTACAGCTGCTGACATGCACACCCACCTGACTAACTGGGAGGCTTTTATCTAGTTTCAGCCAGCCCCGATTGGCTTCAGGTGTCCCAATCAACCTACCTGTCCTCCCTGCCTTCTGGAAAGATCTTAATTGGCTGCAGGTGTCTTAATGGACCTGACGCAGCTGCCATTTGCTTATACTGGTAACAGGGATTTGTTTAGCCTATGGCTAATATATCTGTCTCCTATTACTTTACTATAGCCATCTGGCCTTGCCCCGTCACGCCAAGCATATGGAAATTTCCTTTCATGCCTGGCATTATGGTGATACGCCTTTGCCAGTCAAAAGAAGAACTGCAGCCATTTAGAACATACTCTGAAGCTTGCACTGGAGAAAATGCAAATGTCCAGAGCCTCTCTCTGGCTTGGATAAATAGCCACATCATCGTTTTAGAAGGGTGAATGTTGTGAGCACCAGTAGACTGTTAGGCAGCCTATGTGACATGAGCCTATTGGGTCCATCCCTTTCTCAGTGGACAGGTCTCCAGATAACAAAACCCACTGCCATAGCTGGCTCCCTTCTGAGAATCACAGCACAGACAGCGTGGGCCACAGAGTCTGAACTCCCCGGTGACCCATCGAGAAAGTACCTCCCGGTGAGGCATGCAGAGTAGGGAATCTTGTGTACTTCACTGTTTAGTGTGTGTTCCACATGTCACCTCCAGTACCAAGTCCATATAAAAGGATAATAAGCTCGTTACAGGTGCCAGCTAAGGGGCTTAGTCATTTGTGGCTTATGCTTTTACCATTGTACATTTTGGGGTCAACCCCACTAAGGCTGCCTACAGCTGAACAGCCACTTCCGTGCTATACCTGTACTATGGATATACAATGCACTCCACACTCCAGGCTCTCAAACAGATGCTTTTCTAAGCATTACTGTGTAACTCCATCCTTTGGGTGGAACAGGCCTTCACGTTTCTACAACAGTCAAAGCAACGAACAATTTTTTTTCTAAAGTGAAAGCTCTCGGTACCTATTTTTCAAATTCCCTTTTGAAAACTGTTCTTAAATCTTGTAGCTTAATTTGCATGTTTTTTTTTAATTTCTCATCCTCTCTGGATTAAGAATTGAATCTGTTCCATGCAGTATTTACCTGCTGGAGAAAGACTTGAGTCTTTTTCTGAAGTCCCCAGATCATTGCATTTCAGCTTCTTTCTCCCCAGCTGCCTTTGCCTCTTATTATTTCCTGGAAGGAAATGTATTTCATTTGGTAGCAGTTACTAATCTGTCAGTCAGCTTCTCAGGGATATTGAATCTATTACAGAGAAAAACCTGCTTTTAAATTACATTACACATTAAACTACCTCATTACCTCCGAAGTGAGATGAAACACAAATTTATATGTATTTTATTGTACTGCTTAATATCAGTCTCCATTCAGCGGGGCTGTGTTTAGCCTAGAAGATTACAGACCAGGCAGTAACCAAAAAACGGACAAAAGGATTTACTCAAGTCATGTCAAAGAGACCTCATAAAGCATACGCAGATCACAGTGCTGCCCCGGTACTAGCCTGTGAATTTATCCTGCTGGATGAATGGGGGCATTTTATAGATTGGGCAGAAATGATATGTAAGAGGATTCTATCTAGAATAGGTGTGTAAATTACTGGTGCTTATCTGTGAGTATTTCCCTTGCATATGCTGTCTACCCACTTACAACCTATGGCAGAGACTTAGATTACCTTAGATTCAGAATTGCTTTGGGCTAAAGAAACAGCTCACCTCTATTGGGTTGCATTTATGTATCTGGCTGGGACCATCAGTGGGAACGGTCTAGAAATGGACACTTCAGCTACAAGTTTTTAAAGCCAACCTTCCTTTTTGTGGACGCGATTGGTGTAATTTAACTGCCTGATATGCCTTAACTGTCTGTCTGTTTTATATATAATATTTCTAATGGGTCTGTCTAGGTGCCAGTCAGAGAGGCAGACATTTAAGGGCATGATTTTATGGCCTGTCTCTCTTTCTATGCCTGTGATTTTGAGGGCACAAATTCTGCAGGCATAATTGCAGTCAGCCTATAGGGCAATTGCACCCACAGCCATTTGCACTTATAAAACCATGGGCCTGATCCCAATCCCAATGAAAATTTTTCCATTGAGCTGTTCAGATCAGGCATTGTTTGTGCAAACAACAAGGGTGGGCCGCAGCCAGGATGAAAACCAGGCACTCAGTATGCAAAGAAAAGTGATGAAAAGTTAGGATGAAAACCAGGCACTCAGTATGCAAAGAAAAGTGCATTTCTCAATGCTCAGACATTGAGCATATCCCCTCTGTCAACATTATCCTCCACGTCTCATGCAAACATTGTATAGGATTTGCTTGGAGTGAGCTAGGTTTATAGCTCCACTACTTCTCAGAAATGAGATCACTACCTCAGATCACTACCTCAGCCTTGAGGTCAAAGCAACTCTTTCCAAGAGGGGTTTGTTGGCCATTGAACCTTATCTTATGGGCCAGTGCCAACTACATCTGACTGAGAGGCAAATTCAACACACACAAAAACCTCAGCTGATCTAAGACATTCAGCTAACCAGAGCAAAGCAAATAAACTTACCTGTGCAGAGCCTAGCATAGCAGGTCCTGGATTGGGGTTCCTGAGTGCTACCGTAATATAAATAATCATTATAAATTGGGGTTAAGACATTTTTTTTCAGTAGATGATGTTTACACTTCAAGATTTTTTTTAAGTTCATGCTGCATAACTAGATCACCGTTCACACTGTTATTTTACCTAGAAGTAATAAATAAAGCTGGCTTTGTTTGCATGGGTGTATTTCCAAGTGAGGGAAGATGTGCAGAGCCAGAATCTCATTTTTTGTGCTCAGGGCGCCCCGGCAGAATGTTACGCTTAAGGTTTTGGTTAAGAAAACACTCTAGTAATCAACAGGAATAGGCATCCTTATTGGCTTTTCCCATGAGAAGCACACAAGTCAGTTTGACTTTTCATACATTGCCTGCAAATCCAAATGACATAGACACTCCATAAAGGCTAGGGCATCAGTATAGGCTCCAGGTAGCAACCTGTATCTCCTGGGCCTAAAATAGTGCCTCAGAGCACTAGGGGATCTCGGTGGATGCAGTTCACAGTTCCTTGCTGGTGGAAGTTGCTGTTAAAAATTAAAAATCACTTAGACAAGTTAGATGTCTTCAAGTCACCAGGCCTGATGAATACTCATGGAGCTGACTGCAGAGATATCTGAGCCATTAGCAATTATCTTTGAAAAGTCATGGAAGACAGGAGAGATTCCAGATGACTGGAAACGGGCAAATATAGTGCCAATGTATAAAAAGGGAAATAAAGACAACCCAGGGAATTACAGACCAGTCAGCTTAACTTCTGTACCTGGAAAGATAATGGAGCAAATAATTAAGCAATCAATTTGCAAACATCTAGAAGATAATAAGGTGATAAGTAACAGTCACCATGGATTTGTCAAGAATAAATCGTGTCAAACCAACTTGATAGCTATCTTTGACAGGGTAAAAAGTCTTGTGAACGGGGGGAAGCGGTAGACGTGGTATATCTTGACTTTAGTAAAGCTTTTGATATTGTCTCGCATGACCTTCTCATATACAAACTAGAGAAATACAACCTAGATGGAGCTACTATAAGGTGGGTGCATAACTGGTTGGAAAACTGTTCCCAGAGAGTAGTTATCAGTGGTTCACAGTCATGCTGGAAGGGCACAATGAGTGGGGTCCCACAGGGATCAGTTCTGGGTCTGGTTCGGTTCAATATCTTAATCAACGATTTAGATAATGGCATAGAGAGTACACTTATAAAGTTTGTGGATGATATTGTGCTGGGAGGGGGTTGCAAGTGCTTTGGAGGATAAGATTAAAATTCAAAATGATCTGGACAAACTGGAGAAATATTCGGAAGTAAATAGGATGAAATTCAATTAAAAAAAAAGCAAAGTACTCCACTTAGGAAGGAACAATCAGTTGCACACATACAAAATGGCAAATGAATGCCAAGGAAGGAGTACTGCGGAAAGGGATCTGGGGATCATAGTGGACCACAAGCTAAATATGAACCAACAGTGTTACACTGTTGCAAAAAAAAGCTAACATCATTCTGGGATGTATTACAAGGAGTGTTGTAAGTAAGACAGGAGAAGTAATTCTTCCACACTACTCCGCGCTGATTAGGCCTCAAGTGGAGTATTGTGTCCAGTTCTGGGTGCCACATTTCAGGAAAGATGTGAACAAATTGGAGAAAGTCCAGAGAAGAGCAACAAAAATTATTCAAGGTCTAGAAAACGTGACCTATGAGGAAAGATTGAAAAAAATTAGGTTTGTTTAGTCTGGAAAAGAGAAGACAGAGAGGGGACATGATAACAGTTTTCAAGTACATAAAAGGTTGTTACAAGAAGGAGGGAGAAAAATTGTTCTTCTTAACCTTTGAGGATAGGACAAGAAGCAATGGGCTCAAATTGTAGCAAGGGAGATTTAGGTTGGACCTGAGGAAAAGCTTCCTAACTGTCAGGGTGGTTAAGCATTGGAATAAATTGCCTAGAGAGGTTGTGGAATCTCCACCATTGGAGATTTTTAAGAGCAGGTTCGACAAACACCCGTCAGGGATGGTCTAGATAATACTTAGTCCTGCCATGAGTGCAGGGGACTAGATGACCTCTCAAGGTCCCTTCCAGTTCTATGATTCTATGCTGTGGGTCTTCTGGCTGTATTCCTTTCTATGCTTGCCCCAGGCCCCTCGCTCTATTTATCACGTACCACTATAGTGGTACATTTCATTACACAGAGTTTGTTGCTGATGTCAAACCAGACACACTTACCTACACTGTTGTGTTTTGATTTCCACTGCAGTTGCTCCACATCCACACAAGAGCTATATAGATGCACTTACTCCTTTCCATCCCACCTTCTTCTGCCCTCCAAGCATCATGTCTTTGCTACCAGCTTTGTGGCTAAAGAACCCGTCCATGTAGTTCTTAGTAGCACAGGAGAGGGAGAATTTCTGGTTTCAAATGTAAGGAAAGAAGAACACAAACCCTGATAGATTCAGCAGCTGGGACCAACCCTTATTATTCAGGGAAAGATTATTAAAAGTGACACATTGCCTGCCACTCCAGAGATCTAGTCTGGCACTCCTTCATTCTCCCAGCATTAAACAGAGTCAATTGTATTTCAGTCCAGCCAAGCCCTGGTAATGAACGCCTTCGTGTCAGTTAGGAAACCCCTAGGGGGGTCTACTCTGTGGAAATAACTCCGCTTGCTTTCAGTAAGGCCACAAGGTTGGTCAGAACAGGGCGCACCCCCTGCTAACAGAGCTCCCCGTCGCTCTGGCTGCTGGCAAACTGGAGGAGCCTTTGTGCCAGGGGTTCAGATTGGTTCTATTCTGTCCCGTTTCATTTCTGGGTCTTAGACCACATCAATGGTCTCTGTGTGCTGTGTGGAAAAACCAGCTTCACGCAGCGAGATACCCACAAGTCTAAAGCTGGGATGTTTCGCCCATGGCGCTCTTCCTAGTGTAGAGTGAATGAGGTGAACCAGAAATCCATGGTGCTTTCTCTCTCTCTCTCCCCACACACGCATACACTCACACACACACTCAATCAATCCCATTCTCTCTCTCTTACAGTCTCACTTTCTCCCCTCCCCCTCCTCTCCAGTTACGTGAGGTAATTTTTCAGGGAGGTCTATCCTTGGGGCAGCCCTTATGTAAGTGGGGGAATAGTCCCGCTATTGTGGGGAACTTTCCTGGCTTCTGCACCACCCCGGTGAAGTGGGCCAGCGAAAGGATCGGAGTCCTCGCTCCCACTTCCTTTACCCAGTGGCCTCCCTGCCCTTGAGGACTCCCCTTCCACTCTCCTGTCTGGCAGAGTCCTCATAACCCTGACAAGGCTGGGCCCAGGATTCCTGGGGGGCTCGACCCCCAACCCTGCTGTGGTCACATAGGACAGGGGCTAGGGTGTCCCCACTCCAGGGTACTCTCTCTGCACTGGGCACTTCTATGACCCACTGACCATTACACACAAGTTAAAGCAAATGCAAGTTATTTAATCAACAATTAATTTTAAAAAGAATAAGGAAAAATGGGAAAGGTTAAAGGAAACTCATCACCCCGCTCTGTGGCAGGGAACATCACAAACGGTAACTCTGGAACATCAGGGCAGTTCACAGTCTGTTCCTTGTAAGTCCCAGGCCTTCTTCTCCGGCCCTGGCTGTGCTGCAGGGATGCTGTGGGTTGGACACTCGCTCTGGTGGTGGCCACACGCTCTCAGGCTCTAAGTGGTAGGACCCTTCTTCCCAGTGTTGCCCCTGACCTGTCAGGGTTACGATCCAAGCCTGGCCTGCAGAGCCCCTTGGCTGAGGCGTCTCCCTGTGCTGGGCCCGCTGCCCAGGGTCCCCCTCGCTCTCCCCAGCTGCTCACAGCACCCAGCTCCGGTCTGCTCCAGCCCCAGCTGCACTCTGTCTCTGCACTGCTGCTGCTCTGCCTCCAGCTCCCTGGGCTGCTGCTCTGGCCCCTCTGGCTCTGGTTGCTGCAGCTCTGCTCCCAGGCAGGTCTGCTCTGCAGGCTGCTTCTGTGACTCTGCTCCCAGCACTGACCTGCTTCCTGGGCTGCTTCTCTGGCCCCTCTGGCTCTGGTTGCTGCAGCTCTGCGCCCAGGGCAAGTCTGCTCTCTCTGGGCTGTGCCTCTGGCTTTGGGGCTGCAGCTCAGCCCCCAGGACAGAGTCTGCTCTCTCTGCGTTGCTTTTCTGGTCCCTCTGGATCTGGCCCAGCTCTGCTCCCCAGCTTAGCTCAGGCCCCTGCTTTCTCCTTAGCTCGGCCCCACACTGACCCAGGCAAATCCAGCTCACAGGGAGGACGGGACCTCCCTGGCCTCCTGACTCCCTGATTAGCCTGCCCGCCCTGTCATTCAGGCTGACCTGGAGCATTGGCCTCTCCCCATTGTTCCTGGGGGCTGTCAGTCTCAGGGTCCTGGTTTCCCATCGACCCTTCCCTCTTTTTAGTACTGGGAGCTAGCAACTAAAACACCCCCACTGAATGTTAGTAAGGGGGCAACAGTCCCCTTACACTTAGAGTACAGACACCGCATGCCCCACAAGCATGGCTCTAAAGAGCAGTGTAGACAGTGAGGCACGGCTTAGACATGCCTGAACCCTTAGGTTCTATCCCTACATGGCTCTCTACTCACCCAAGCGGTGCTGTTTTTAGCAGTGTAGTGTCCTGTTGCCTCACCACGGCTGGAGCCTCTCCCTGCCTCAGGAAAAGACGCCGGCCGCAAGGAAAGGCTCTGGCGGGGAAAGGCTCCGGCACCCGGAAGCTGCATGTACCTTACTCACCACCGCAAGTGTAGACAAGACCTTGATTGCACCCTTACCCAAATCAGCACATCAGACAGATCTAATCCCTCTCCTCACCTGCACACCCTGCCAGGCTTTCCCTGGTGTAACTCTCCCTGCCTCGCACAGGGCAGCACAATGAGCAGGGCACAGAAGCAGCCACCACTTGGAGGGGGCCAGATCCAGGCAGCAGCTGTTGTAATCGTGGCAAGCAGCAGGCGCACACCATTTCAGAGGGCACATTTTAAAGATGCTGACTCAGTCAAGCTCCCCTGGCTTCTGAATACCATCCAACTTGCCATTCTTCTGGTGGCCCTCAACCTGCAGCTGGTAGCATCACTCACTCTGTGCATCATGGAAATGTTGGCTTTGGGGTCACTGGGCTTGCCTCTTCTCCCTGGACTCTTGGCTTCACCTCACTGAGCTTTCTTCTTTGGAAAGTGCTAGGCAAAGAGCCCTCCAGATGGTTGAAACATGGCCCCTCTGAACTCGGGTTGGGAAAGACCTCCCATCTCCTGCTGCTCCTATTTTCCATGGCCAATGCAGGATTGCTTGCAGTGGGATATTGCCCAATGGATTTTAAGTATCCCAAGTAGTAGAACCTCCACTGCTTCCCTTGGGAGATGAATCATTAGCCTAATATGTCTCCTCCTCAGCAAGTGCTCCCCATTCTTCTGAGTCAGAGCCTGCCTTGTGCTCTCCCCAGAAATTCCTTGTCCTCCTCAGTGACACCTGCCCTTGGCCTCTGCAGCACTGGGAGCCACTCAGAGCTCAGCTCCCTCTTCCTAGCTTCAGCCTGGCTCTTGGGGATGGCACAGTTGGACCCGTTTCCAAAAATGCTGCCTTGTCAGGGGAATTGCTGTGGTTCACAGATGAAGGCTCTGTTTCCTCCTGTCGCCTCCTCCCCGCCACCTCCCCACAAACCCTCACGAGGGTGATCTTGACGAGAATCCAAAGAGACAGTGTGTGTCCTGCTGTTATTTTGTATGAGAAGCTGCCGGGCCAGATTAAAGCCACGTGGGAGGAAGCGCCTTTGCGCTCGTCTCTTTTGCTGACATTTGCGAGCTGCCAGCTGTCAGCCAAGGAGAACCTTTAAAACAAACCTGAGGCCAAACCTTCGATTCAGCAGCAAACGAACAGCCCCCGAAACAGCCCCAGACATTCACTGAGAACAACACCTCATCCCGCTGCTCTGGGTCTGGGTGTCAAGTCAAACAAAGCCACACGCAGGTATCCTACAAACCACAGGGTTGGCTGAGTTTTCAGCGCCAAAGGAAACTAGACTGAAGGAAGTGTGCAACCAGTATATTTTCTCTCTCACTGGCAGTAGGTTTCCACCTCAGTGGCTTGTGAGCCTGGATACTATTTCTGCCTTCTCATAGCACTGCTGCAAGATGGATCCTCTCCCCAAGGGGAGAAGAGTCACCTTGCTATCTAAAAATAGCCTTAAAGAATGCAGGGTGACTCAGATAGCAGGGAAACCTTAATCTGATTAGCAGCACAATGGCAACGAGCGAGAGGGACACATATATACAGATGAAAGAAAAGGAGTACTTGTGGCACCTTAGAGACTAAGGATGCATACCCAATGAAGTGAGCAGTAGCTCACGAAAGCTTATGCTCAAATAAATTTGTTAGTTTCTAAGGTGCCACAAGTACTCCTTTTCCTTTTGTGAATACAGACTAACACGACTGCTACTCTGAAATATATACAGATGGATCCTGGTTTGATGGATCCACAGGAAGCATGGGAAGGACTAGAACATACTGCCACTTTGGTGCCATGTGAATGTGGACTTAGACAAGGCCAGGTCCATCATGGGATTACTACTGGTGGTAACAGCAGAGTAGCAGTTTGCTGTATGCAAGTACACATGCCCTACTTGCCTTCATTTCCTCTAACAGGGATACTGGTGACTTTGCCTGGGGTTCCCATACGGCTGGCATGCTTGCTTCTTTCAATCCATGAGTGAGTTTACTGCTCGCAGTAGGGTGAGCTGCAGCCCCATAGACTATGAAAAGTGCTATGCAAACTCACCCCACTGGCCAATGCCTCTGGGGCACTTCACTCGTGACCTGTAGTCCCCTCTGCTATCCCAGTTGAGATTCTCTACCCACCTTCCCCCCCAGGGCTGCCAATGCATCTTCATCCAAGTCTGCAATATCCCATGCTTTTCTGGTCAAGGATCATCACGCAGCTCTGCGGACACCCCTCAATCCTGGCATGCAGCAACGCCCAGTGATTCAAAGTCAGGCCCTGAAAATAGCTCTGCTGATCCACTTCAATCTTGACTCCGCTCTGAGCCCCACTCCCCAATTTCTCTACTGATGCACTCAATCCTGACTTGTAACGCCCTTGCTGTTGTTGTTATTCTCCAGAGCACAGACTGATTGTGCTGCTGAATGCAGCTAAGCTGCGTGGTACACCAGTTCTCTGAAGTGCATACACGTCACTGACTGGCAGGCTGTCGTGTCGGTTTCTTGCAGATAAGAACAGACATTTGCATAGCATGTTTTATCCAAAAATCCCAAAGTGCTCGGCAAACCTTACAAAGCGTGTGCACTGGAATCATGTCACCCATTGCTGAAACGCAACTACCATTGGGCATAAGTATGGCAAATTTTAAACCACCCAGGGCAACACTGCACAAACATTCACCACGGAAGAAAATGTACAGAACAATAACACATTCAGCTACCACTGTGGCGGAGCATTAGCCAGGACATTAGAAATAGCACCCCCTACGTTTGCTAAAAAAGCCTGGGGATTGTAATGATCAGAAACAATCCAGGCCTCTGAAAGATGGAACTTCCTTCTGGGATCACAGCATTCCCCTTGCTCAGAGACCTCATCACCTGCTGCAGTATCCCGAGGCTCTCTTGGAGGTCTCCCGGCTGGAGAACCACAGAAAAGACCTAAAGCCTGATTTTCAAAAGAAGCTGGGTACTCACAACTTCCACTGAATTCAATGGGAAGGGATGCTGTGGGTAATCAGCACCTCTGGCAGATCAGACCACTTGAGTCTACCTTATAAGAGGGCTGAAAACTTCCGGAAGCTTCAGAACAGATTCCCTATTAAAAAAATCCATACTGTAAACCATAGGCTCCCTGAATGAAGAAAGTAATATAAAGACAACAGAACCTGTGTGTACTCGCTGTTCGGAGCAAGGACAGCTGGGGGGTTGGTTTGGCACCTCTTGGAAATAATCAATAACTGTCTCTGTACAAATGGATCTCAGGATGCAGAAGGCCTTTAAAAGATGTGCTCTTTCTAAAATCTGTTCTTTCTCTAGAGCTTTTTGACCTTTTCCAAGCTGTGACCACAACTATGCTAGGGAAAAAAAATTCCTCTCCTTTAATTCCTCCAATTTATGTGCTTCAAGGGATGAATCAGAGCAATGAGCATCCATCAGTCGTGCACTCAAGAATGCAGCAGCAAATCAGGTAATGCAGCCATACATCAGGGTGCACAGCCAATGATCCTTATGCTGGGTATTTCAGCCATAGGATGCCTGTGCTGGATGGACTCACAGCTGGCAGTTGCCTCTCACCACTGGTACTGCTTTATTCCCACATTTTTCTTTATCGTTTCTACTACAGCAGCTGAGATTGGGGCCCATTGTGTGAAGTGCTGTACAAACACAATAAAAAACGGTCCCTATCCCAAAGAGCTTGCAATCTAAATAGACAGGACGGACAAAGAATGGGGGAAAGGAAGTTGTCCCTCTCCCCATTTTATAGAGGGGGAAAGGAAATGGAGGATTAGAAGTCATCTGTGGCACAGCTGGGAATTGACTCCAGGTCTTTGGAGCCCCAGTCTAGAGGCCTGAACCACAAGGCTGTCCTCCTTTCTCTGAAGGGACCCTCATCAAATGAAACAACAAGAAGCCTGAAATTCAGCGAACACCTTGGTGGCATAATTGTCACCTTCAGTAACTCTTCTGCTTGACCCCACCAGTTATGAGCAAATACATATGCTATAGGGAGCCTCCACATGATACTGTCCATGATGACAGGTGACTTGGAGATCTCTGCAGAGGCAGGCTTGGTGAGCTGTCCACATCTCCATGGCAAAATCTGTGCAAGCACAGATGGGCAAATACATCAGTGACGTAATTGTGAAGCTTCAGGCAACTAAATCCTGAGAATTTGCATCAATGGTCATTGTGACCTCTTCCATTCATTGGCCATATGAATGGCCTCTTTGCTTGCAAGAACATTTGCAGAAAGGGAAATTCTCCCAAATACACACTCAAGTGAAGGTTCACAATGAAAGGACACATGCAGCCAATCTAAAAATCTCTATTCTGTTTATAAAAGTTTCAGTCATTCAGTAAAGGAAGAGAAATATTCTGACTTGGGTAACTCATCACACATGACAGAAAATAACAATGAAATAATGGCAGGTAGCCAAAAACATAGCTCAAGTGAACCAGTAGACTGAGATATATCTCTGAACATGTTTGAATAGGGAACACATTCATAAAAATGAAAAGTCTTTTCATGAACAATTTATTATCAGCAAAAAGAATTGTATTTGTCATTTAAATTATTCACTGTGAATATGAAATAACCTCCTGTCTGGGTTGTGAGCTGGGTTTGAATCCAGGACCTCTGGATTTGAAAGTATAAGTATCTACCACTTGTGCTAAAAGAGTAACTCTCACCTAATAGCTGTAGTAGGTTGTTAACCACATATGCAGACCAGCCACTTGAGGGGATGTGAAACTCACTGAACTAATGTGGATAACAAATACTATTCCCAGCTACCAGGGCAGGGTCCTCAGGTCAGCTCTTCAGCACCATGCACAAGAGCTTTGTTGCTGAACTGGAAATCATCTCTCTGTTGTGTTTTCTCACCCATACTCTGATCGGGATGTATGCTGAAGGCATTTCATCTGAATTTTATACCATAGGCCTCAATTCATCAGATCTTTATAGGTAGGGCCCTACAAAATTCACTGCCACGAAAAACATGGACCATGAAGTGTGCCCCCCCCCCCCCCGTGAAATCTGGTGATTTGTGTACTTTTACCCTATACTTTAAAGATTTCACGGGAGAGACCAGTGTTTCTCAAATTGGGGGTCCTGACCCAAAAGGGAGTTGCAGGGGGGGTCACAAGGTTATTTTAAGGGGGTTGCGGTATTGCCACTCTTACTTCTGCGCGGCCTTCAGAGCTGGGCGGCTGGAGAGCGGCGGCTGTTGGCCGGGTGCCCAGCTCTGAAGGCAAAGTCACTGCCAGCAGTGCAGAAGTAAGGGTAGCAGTACCACAACCTCCCCTCCCCTGCCCCATAACCTTGTGACACCCCCCCCCAACTCTTTTTTGGGTCCGGATCCCTCCAATTACAACACAGTGAAATTTCGGATTTAAATAGCTGAAATCATGACATTGCAATTTTTAAAATCCTCTCACCGTGAAATTGACCAAAATGGACCATGAATTTGGTAGGGCCCTATTTATAAGGAGAGAGCAGATCCAGACACCTCTCAAATGGTGGAACCTACCTGTGGAATCTGTATAATCTCAAACCATCTTCAAAAGCAAAGGAATCCATCAGTGCAGGCGTTCTCCAGAGATCGCCCTAGGCCTCAGGTGGGATTTAGGCTTATCAGGACACATTGAGTCCAGCCCAAGCCTTTGTCAGTCAATTCTTTTATCATGTCTGCCAAGTTTTCAGATCCAGTGACTGTCTTTAGAAAAATAAGGGGGAAAAAAGGAGTGTGCGTGTGTGAAAAATTAAATCAACCTCACAACAGATGCTCTGACGCTGCTTCTCAGCCCCTCAGCAAACGCAGCGTGCTCTGGTGCCCTTATGGCTCACTCCTGAGAGACCGTGCCGCACAATCACTTAGCGTGAGAGTTTCGGCAGGGCATAGATATCTTGTGTTTAAAGTGGGACTTCCGGATCTGTGTGGACAGTGACTCTCAGTCTCCCACCCTTACTGCTCTATGATGGTTTGTGGACTGTGTCAGAGGACATTAAAGACACAGCTTTAAAAAGGTGTCCATTTACTCGTATCCACATCATCTTCATCATTCCAATCATCTTGCCGTGCTTCTCCTTTTGTAATGACTTTCTCTTCCTACCAGCCTGGATGAAAACCAGTAAACTAGAGACTTCAATGGATTTTTAAAGTTACATAAAGCTGCGTAAACTTTCTTGCTCCTCAACAAGTTGCATAAACTCTGTGGGGGTGTCTCGCCCACCATTATGGTATGTTTGTTAACAAAACCTTCTCACTCGCTCATTAATTTATTTTCCTTGGGGGATACTCTAGTGACAAGGAGGCAGATGGGTTAATTTTTTATCAGGAAGCCAGCAGAGAAATCAGTATTCAAATGAAGACAAAGTCACGTGCGTTGCTCTGAGAAACATTTATTTTTCATGTGTTTTTCCAGGGTGTGATGATATCGCTTTTATTTTTTAACTCATATCAAATCCACTGGGCGGAATGCCCTGCAGTGTAGACTGCATACTGCCCTGGCTAATGCTACACTGCTTCTAGGTATAGAAGAATCTGTCATTTTCAATTAATCTTGTGTAAGTGGACACATTGTAACAGGGAAGTCAATAGGCGGCTTCATTAAATTGAGCTCCGAGAAGTGAAAAACTCATTTTCACTTCTCTCGGGGAGGTTAAGTTGTTAGATGCAAGTACATTGGGTTCTATGAATGTCCTATAGAAACACATGTGCTGTTTAAACTCTTTGGGGAGGTTGTTACCTTTAAAGAGAAATGCCTCAATGAAGCCAGCAGGGGCTTTGTTTTGGGTTTTTTTCCTAGTGTGAAAAATATGGAGAATGAAAATGTTCAGTAGATTCTTAGACTGTTTTCTCCGGAGGTAACTGAAGGACCATTCTGGTACATTCAAGCTTTGTTTGCTCTGAGTTGGAGTGTGAGGAAAGAAGAAGAGGTGAAGGTTGCTCCGGCACTAAACATACCCAAACTGGGTTTTCATTACTTTTTAACCATGGAAAAGGTTTCTTTATTGTTCTGGAGCTCCCACATACCAACCACGGTGACACAAGACTCCAAGAAGCGCTCATGTCACTCCTGGTAATTCAGATCAAGTTCAGCCCATGAACCCAGCTTCCCTGGCAGGTGTGAACAGAGAAGGAGATTTGCTCCAGTAAGGTTTATTTATGAAACCTGAGAACTCCCTTGTTCATCACCCACACATTTTTCCTTTTCACAGATATCCTTAACATTCATTTGAGAAGGCTGCTTTGCTAATGGAATAGTTTTAGTGCAGAGAAAACATATTTATGTAACTGATTTATTCCTTTTCTCTCATGAGTTTTCTATGTCTTTTGGCCCCTTCTGCTCAGAAAATATATTTAGCTTTAGCAGGTTTTATTTCTTCCATCCTTTTAAATGCCCTCTCTCTCATGCACACATTCATGGAGGTGCCTATCAAAAAAACACATGCAAACACAAATACACATGCATTTTGCACACACATGCACCCTCTCACACACCAGCCCCGAAACCTACCAACACACACTAATCTACACACACCCATCCACTGAACACCTGCATGCACACACATTCAAACTCTGCCAACACAGGTACACATCCATATGAACACTCACATATCTAATGCCACTTTGAACCCCCCAACTGGCTGCTATGCAGCTGCCCTAACATCTGGCTTAGAGAGTCCTATTGAAAGCCTGGCCCTGAATTCTATGTGCCTGATTTCCTCGCACATCAGTTTTGCAGCTCCATCAAAATTCAGTGCAGCTACTCCTGCTTGACATCAGTGTCAGTGTAATCAGAATCAGGCCTTGAAAGCTAACAAAGTCCCTTATGAGAACATGCCCACAAACTAACAACATTTAATATGCTGTTCACGTAGAGTTTCATGGTCTGAAGGTATAGTCTGTATATATGGACAGGTGGAATGTGATCCGCAAGGTACCAAATTTTCTTTAGGCCTCACCTTCTGTTGCAAAGTGAGTTCTTGTGGTGGGCAGCTTGTGATTTGCAGTACAATAACCTGTTATGTGTTTCCACATGCACTTTCAGATTCGCTGGCATGTTTACAATAGTGGCAAATTAAACACCTCTTTGTCCAAAAGTTACTGCAACAAAAAGCTCCACTATTCTGTGGCTCCAGGCTTTGCCCAGCCGTCCAGATTTCTTTCAAGTGGCTCTGCTTCAATCCAAAGTCACAGAGAGGTTGTGTGTGTAAATACTGGATGAGTGTTAATTTTGGTGGGGAATTAATACATGAAATGAACGTTGAAGGCATGCTTCAAAAACACAGACCAGCTGGGAAATGGTCTCATGGATTCTACGGGGAATGCATCTCATGTTATTAATCCAATTAGTCATTGGATGCTGCCTCTCCTTCTTAATCATGTTTCTCTGCTAGCGTGCTGCCCACATTTGCAGGGCGTTAAACTAGACCAGACTCAGAGCTTATCTACACAAAAAAGTCAGGTATAGCTAAAGCCGCACAAACTCCTCAGTGTAGATGTAGTCATATTAGTAGTGACAACACCAACGTAGCGTATGCCCCTAAGGGAAGAGGAATAAGCGATACAAGCATAATCGCATATAGACTTGGGCTTGTACAGGTAAAACTAGACAGTAAAAATCACATCCCTAACCAAAATACTTAAATTGGTAAAAAGACCTGTGTAGATCAGGCCTTACTGTTACTGGGGGTTAAGCAAAGGCATGGGGCAGAGATGGAGTGAGCTGTAGCTCACGAAAGCTTATGCTCAAATAAATTTGCTAGTCTCTAAGGTGCCACAAGTCCTCCTTTTCTTAGAGCTAATATAGAATCTCATGGACCCAGCATGCATGCATGCAATGCTCCATGCTGGAGACTTTACTTTCATGTTTCTTGCTTTGTTTCCCTAAATCTTAAATGAAAGCCAGCCAGTCAAAACTGATTAGGCAGCTGGTGTGCTGAAACCACTGCCTATATCATGCCGACCAGTATTTTCTCATTGTATCCTTGAGTTCTTCTGCCTGCCTGTATGCACCTGTTATCTTGTCTTTCACTTAGATTGTTCCTTTCCCAATCTCTTGTTCTGTGTTTGTGTGGCACCGAGCACATTGGGGTATTGGTCTATTCCTGCAGCTACTAGGTACTACAGACAATAAATAATAATCAAATGTGGGCTGGTTGTATCTGTTTTGCTTCTAGTATGTGCAGAAATATAACCCCATACGACTGACGTTTGTGTTTATTGAGCACAATATCTAAGCCTCCTAAGTGGTTGCATTGGCACAATTTTCTCCTGCAGTATAGAAGACAGTCTGTTCATTTGGGGGCAATGGAAAAGGAAGAGTTGAATGGCATCGGGCTGGAGCTGACTTGAGTAGCTTGGTAAGGTAGATCCTAGTGCTCCTTCTGTGTCCCTCCTTATCTGTCTTGGTCCAGTGTAAGGGCAGGTCTACTCTTCCACCGCTGCAGCTTGTGCCACGGTAGTGCTTTAATGACGATGCTTGATGCCGATGGGAGAGAGCTCTCTTGTCAATGCTGGGTTGGTGGGAGAAGCTCTCCCGCCGACATGCACTGTCTATGGTGGTGCTTAGGTCGGTGTAACTTACGTCGCTCAGGGCTGTGGATTGTTCACACCTCTGAGTGCCATAGTTATGCCGAAGTAATTCTGTAGTGTAGACCAGGGTCGAATATCCTTACCTGACAGAAGAGAAACACCAGTAAAAGCCTGTCTGTCTAGAACACACCTGCTGTTTCAGAGCTGTAGCTGAAAGAGAAACCTTTGAGTTTCCAGTCTGCTGAAAGCACCCACCTGATTTTATTACACTCTATTAACATTCTGATCCAGGATCTCTCCCTAAAGAGCTGGGCGGTAGGTCATGTTAAGAGTGAATGTCAGAGCTATCAATGGGCAGGGTCAGCTGCCTTTAAAGGGATAATTCCTTTCTTATGGTGATGAGACTCCCTTGGATTTACTGTGTGAGAAGATGGCATTATACCACATCACGGTAAGTGCGTACAAAGGCAAAGCTAACCTGGCTGCTGATAGACCTGCATGCTGAAAGTGCCTGATTAGAGTCTGGTTGCAGAATCTTTTATAACAAGCAGGGGTGATGAGTTAACTGTCTGACAAGGCACAAATTCATGCTCGTTCCTGACCTATATTTATTACAATGGATACACATAGGAGGGAGGAGAAACTATGCACAGGAAGCAAACACAATAGGGGCATGAACACAGGCAAAGCAAATTCTTTTTAACATTGGAATGAATATTCCCAGCAAACATGTCATGGTATGTGCCCAGCTCTGCTTCCCTGTAGTAAAGAAACTACATTTTAGGAGGATTGTCAAGTTCTGTGCAGATCCAACAGTTTCTGCTGGGCTAGTTGCTGAATATACATTGCATGTGTTTTGGGGCTATTTCATGTTACTTTTGCACTGGGAGAAAGGGGATCAAATGTGTCATAGAGTCATAGAGTCATAGAATATCAGGGTTGGAAGGGACCTCAGGAGGTCATCTAGTCCAACCCCCTGCTCAAAGCAGGACCAATCCCCCTGAGCCCATGACCCAGACCGTGCAGTCGAGAATCCCCACACATACTCTGGAGTCACTAGGGCACAGTGGTGCCTCTCCCCTCTCCCCAGCTATGTGGCGGTGATGCTGGCAAACCAGGCGCTAGCTCATGCCAAGGTCCCCAAATCTCAAGTGAACACTGACAAATACACAGCTGGAGTCAGGCTGGCTCACCTGTGTGCTAGCATTGTTAAAATAGGCATTCGAATGATAAGAATGCGTTTAGTGCTTAGCCTTTATTAAATACGTGTGAGTTGCTGCCTGCATTAATCTCACTGATCACATTTGAATCCTGTGCTGTAAGGCAATATTTGAGAGGTTGTACTGCCAGCCTTAGGTCTGGACTACACTGGGGAGCGGGGAATCAATCTAAGTTGCGCACCTTCAGCTACGTGAATAACGTAGCTGAAGTCGACATACTTAGATCTACTGACCACAGTGTCTTCACTGTGGTGAGTCAATGGCTGCCACTCCCCCGTCAACTCTGCCTGCGCCTCTTGCTCTGGTGGGGTAGGAGTTGACGGGAGAGTGCTCGGTGGTCGATTTATCATGTCTAGACTAGACACGATAAATTGACTCCTGCTGGATCGATTGCTGCCCATCAATCCTGCGGGTAATATAGACAAGCCCTTAGTGACTGTGAAAACCATGAGAGCGGAGAGAGACATTAATTAGTGTGGGGGGCTGATCTTCAACAGAAGGAATGTTCTACAGACACCAGACTATTGTGGGAGGTTGCAACTGGAATTTCCCTACGTATCGTCTACAAGAGGACAAAAGACTTTTGTTCTGCTCTCCTTCCTGCGAAGATGAGTCGTGCAACTGGACTCCTCCCACCAACTGAACTAGCAGCTCAGAGCATATGGCAGGAGGGGAATAAAGTCCTGAACAAGGAGGAACTGATTATTTCTATGCTGCTTGGACTGGGAGGGTGGGAAGTATTTTTAGGCATAAGCAAGAGATCCCCAGCTGCTTAGCCTGGGTTAGCCCTGAAGGACATACAGAGCTTGCTTATTAGAGTAGCTTCTATTACCTTTTGAAACTTAAGCTTGTAACTCATTTGTGTATATATGTCAACCTGCTTTAACCTTGTAAATAACTCGTTTCCTTTTCCTATTTAATAAACCTTCATATAGCGTATCATAAGATTGGCTACAAGCAGTGTCTTTGGTGTGAGATCTAAGGTGCAATTGATCTGGAGTAAGTGACTGGTCCTTTGGGAGTGGGGGTAACCTGAATATTGCTGTGATTCTTGGTGCAATGACCACCCATCAAAAAGGCATGTTCACTTGTGGGGTGACATAGATGGAGCACCCAAGGGGAATTGACTGGGACTCTGTTAAGGCTGTTAAAGTGTCTGAGGGGTTTACACTTGATAATTGGCTGGTAAAATCCAAGTATAGGGTTGGCACTCATGCTCTTAAATCAGTGAAGGCAGCATTACAGCGGTCTTGGAGAGAAACTGCAAGGAGGAATCGGCCAGAGGCTCTGGGATGGTAGGAGCAGAAGCAGGCAAAGCAAGGACCTGTGGACATTCAGACAATTTCCTACAGTTTTTACTGGACTTTCTCTGCCCTGACCTCCTTGGCCATTTGCTCCTGCCCTCCCTCTCCCCCTCCCTCATAATCTCTTCACCTTGCTTCACTCCATAGCCCCTCTTCCCCCTTGCCCTATCCTCCTCATCCACTTCTCTTCCATTTTCTTTCCAGTTTGCCGATCCCCTCCTATCTGCCCCCACCCCCTAAAAATCGTGGAACTAACATGCTGTGTGCTGCCATTCCATTGTTCACTCTGCTTGTGTGTTCTACCCCTTCCCCCACCCTGTGTCTGGCCTGTCTATTTCCCTTGGAAGCTCTTTGGGGCAGGGACTTTCTGCTCCTCTTTGTGCAGCTCCTAGCACAATTGGGTCCCATTCTTGGTTGGGCCTTAGGTATTCCTGTGATAAACATGATTAATAATAATAACAACAACAACAAAGCTTGGATCAGGACAAGGAGGTTGGGGATGACAGCAAAGACATACATCAAGGAGGGCTAGAAGAGAGGGAGGGAATTAATCTGAACGGGCTATTTACACTGGTAATGTGTCTCATTTGTGGGAGAGGACCTTTCTGATTAAAATGAGTGGCGTAGCACACTCACATACTGCACACAGCTGCTAATTAGGGAGGCCTGAGACCCCAAACATTAATCTTCGAGTCTCAAACCATTAACTTGACCAGGTGTAATGTCTTCCAGGTGACAGAGGTTAATAATCTGCATCCAAAACAAAGCTCTTCAGTAAATACAGTCAGCTAGTTTCAGTGGCAGAGACAGCACCATGCTGGGTCTGGAATGCCCAAAACAGGGGCTTAAAAATCATGGTAAAAGAGAGACACTGCAGTGCTGGACACGCTGCTTTTGGGGTGGGATGTACCACTCAGGGCCGGACCACTTATGGCAACGGAAAGTGGGTAGCGTCTTATGCAAAGAGCTCAAATGCTAGCCCTGGTGTCCAGATCAGATTGCAGTACGGGTAGTTACTAGATCTGGTAAAAATAAAAATAAAAATGCCAATGCTTTCCAAGAAGTGTTTTCGAACAAAACAAAACAAAATTTAATTTCATTCAACATTTCCCCCCCCCCCCCCCCGCATTTTCAGGGTTTTTTCGGGGGGTGAATCAATGCCAATAAAAATGTTTTGAGTCAAATTGAATGGAACAGAAACTGAAATATTCTGGCTTTCAGTCTTTGTTGATTTCTTCTATTTACCCTTTTCCTCACCAGCAAAGGGGGGGGGGGGAAGGGAGAGAAAACAAATAGAAACAAAACAAAAGCACTGAAAAACAATAATCCCATTGCCGTTGAACTAAAATGAACGTTTCTTATTTGCATCATTTTGTCAAAAATTGGAAAATTTAGATTTTTTTTCACAAAAATAGTCATATAGTTTAAACAGGCATTTTTCATTGAAGAAGAATTGATGCAAAATGTTTGCCCATCCCTAGCAGTTACCATTCACTCTTTCTTGTCAACTGCTGGAAATGGCCCATCTTGATTATCACTACAAAAGGTTTATTTTTCTCTCCTGCTGGTAATAGCTCACCTTAACTGATCACTCTCATTATAGTGTGTACGGTAACACCCATTGTTTCATGTTCTCTGTGTATATAAAATCTTTCTACTGTATTTTCCACTGCATGCATCTGATGAAGTGGGCTGTAGCCCACAAAAGCTTATGCTCAAATAAATTTGTTAGTCTCTAAGGTGCCACAAGTACTCCTGTTTTTTTTGCGGATACAGACTAACACAACTGCTACTCTGAAACCATTCACTCTTTGTCGCTAGTAGATATAAGTATCTCACACCACATCCTGTCCTAGTCTGCGTAGTGTTGCTTGGTTCCATGCCACAGCTCCCGCAGTGTCTAATAACAAGGAAGGAATTACCTAGGTCACTAGACAACAATAAATGGTACAAGTGTGGAGTAACCCTCATGGCTACCTAGACCCATTTAACTTAAGCCCCCAGGGGCAATTGGACCAAACTTACCTTCCTTCCCCTCTCTCGGGAAAGACCCCTTGCTGGAGATGAAAAGAGAAGCACTGCGCAGAAGTTAGAGAAAGAATATCTGAGGGATCCAGTGTGACTCTCCCACGTTGCTTTGCAGGGTTCAGCCCACGTCATCACTTTGATTTGTTTTTAGCATGAGGAAAGACTTTGCTTCTCATTAGGTGAACTGACAGGAATGAAAAGCTGAATAACGGAGACAGTTTAATTAGTTGAGCCAGCAGTCTTGCCCCTCCCATCCAGACCCCTTAAATGTCCATCTCCCACCCCCTGTGAACCTCCTCACTCTCCATCACACTCCAGTAAGCTCTAGCTCGCACTTCCTGCAAACATCCAGTAGGCCCCAGTTCTCTCCCTCCATAAAACCTTCCACTAGAACCCAACTGCCTCCTCCTCCTTTCAATAGGCCCTTACTACAATCTTCCTTGTGTCCCCCAAATATGCCTCTGCCAAATCCCTGCTAATGACTTTCCAAAAGGCCTCACACCCCTCCTCTTTCCCCATGACCCTTCAAATGGACCACGACTCCCACCCACTTGTACCTCCGGTGTGTGTGTGTGGGGGGGAGGGGCTGCATGTGTGCACATGTGTGTGTGTGAGTGAGAGATGGGTGACTTAGTGGGGTTAACAAAGAAATATCTAAGACCTTAAAAGCCCCATTGCTGGGGCTGGGAGCTCTTTGGCAGAGGTACCCAGACAACCTGGCCAGCCAAGAACCAAATAAAAGGATTGCCAAGGAGATCACCCAGTGAGGCAGAATAAGAATGAAAATAGTGCTTTTAATATAATTTACAGCAAACTTACAGTATACATTTTCACATCACGCATTTCTAAACTGCTCATCTCGAAAATATAGCTGCAAAAATACAGAATGCAGTACTCAAAATATACTGAGTATATGCTCAAATAAATCTCTAAGGTGCCACTAGTACTTCTTTTCTTTTTACTGAGTATGTAGTTTCTTTTTCTTTCTTCTCTCTTTCTTCTCCCCACCCCCAAATCAATCGTACAGTAAAATATTTTCTTTTCCAAACCAGGTTTGGATTTATTTCGGAAGTGCTGCTAAAAAGCCCTCAAAATCAGAAGCAGTCCAGATAGCACATTTCAAAGAATTTTTAAAAGAATCCTTCCACTCTGGCACAATAACAACGGATTAACATGCAGCCCAAGGTGGGGAAAAGTCAGCTCATCAAGGTTCAAGGGAAGGAAGCTGCAGGTCACTTGTGATATGAATTCTTGGAAACAGATGTGGCATCAGCCTATGCAGAGAGGTTCTTGCACGCAAAGGCAGGGTGGCATATACAGGGGGCTCTAAGTGGGCAGAGAGAAGAATGTGGAAGGCTTGCATGTTCATAATCAGAGTAACCTCCACTCAGCCATCTTGTATATGCAGCCGGGGGACCTCTGTGGAAGAGTTTCATAGGCACAGGCAAAGCAACCTAGGTGGGATTGTCTTGCATGTTCAACAGGATGACCTACACATGGAAGTGTCTCATGGGCATGGCTAACGCTGTCTGACAGAATCATAAAAATGCAGGGCTGGAAGGAACCTCGAGAGGTCATTACATCCAGCTCCCTGTGCCGAGGCCAGATCAATTAAACCTAGACCATCCCTGATAGGTGATTGTCCAATTTGTTCTTAAAAATTTCCAATGATGGGAATCCCACAACCTCCCTTAGCAGCCTCTTCCAGAGCTTAACCACCCTGATAGTTAGAAAGCTTTTCCTAATATCTAACCTAAATCTCGGTGCAGATTAAGCCCATACCTCCAGTGAACATGGAGAACAATTGATCGCCATCCTCTTAATAACAACCCTCAACGTATTTAAAACCTTATCAAGTTATCCCTCACTCTTCTTTTCTCAAGACCAAACATGCCCAGGTTTTTTAACCTTTCCTCAGAGGCCAGGTTTTCCGAACCTTTTATCATTTGTGCTGTTCTCCTCTGGGCTCTCTCCAATTTGTCAACATCTTTCCTAAAGTGTGGCACCAAGAACTGGACACAGTTCTCCAGTGGAGGCCTCGCCAGTGTCAAGTAGAGAAGGACAATTAGCTCCCTGGCTTACATATGACACTCCTGATAATACACCCCCAAATGATTTTAGCCATTTTTAGCTAATAGAAGATCTCATGCACTTGGGGATGTCACCCAAGGAGGGTCTTATACCCAAGAGCAGTGACATCAAACTTTTGCCAGTGAAGACTTGAACTTTCTAAGAATGGGGGAAAAAATTAAAACAAGATTCCATCAGGATTTGGAAGTTCTCTAGAAGGGCAAACATAATGCTGACTGGGGCAGGTGGTAGGTCTTCTGCATCTTGACACACTGGCACTTTGTTCCCTCTAGTTTCACGGAGCAAAAGATAAGGAGGAGAGAATGGAGGCAGGGAATAAAAGTCTCTAAAGTTCCCATTTGCTTAAAAGCCTGCAATGTTTTCTAGAGCCCCGGAGGGATTAGCTGGCTGAGTCGGATCAGGGAAGCTTGTTTCCCAACCGGCTCTGATCTTAACACTCCCAGTCTATTCAGTGGGAACTACAGCTGAAAGATCTCAGGGGATGAGGAAAGTAATAAAGTCACACTGGCATGGCAAACTTTCCTAACCATTAACACCCTACATAAAGAAAACAATGAAAGAGAAATCAGATCCTCAGTAATGTTGCTTTTCCCACCATCATGAATGAGATTGACCAGTTCAGGCTGGGAAATACTGGTTGTTCTACTCACTGCCCACTTTAACTAAAGAGCTGCTCTTTCTTGTATAAATCGCCTGCCTCGTTGAGGTTCTGATGGTGCTCATGTATCGTACATACGGCAAAGCAATGCTGTATATAGGCAGTGTTTTCCCATTGAATGCCTTTGCCACATTTCTAGTTTACACAGTCACAAACATTCCCAAGTCTGGAATGGTTTTTAAGCCCATATAGCAGAAGACGAAATATTGTTGTTGTGGGGTGCATCACAACTCTAATGAATACCACATTTATGATACTTTATTTACATGGTAATCACGTATAATACAATGCAAAACAACACAGCATTCCATTTCAACGGTAGGCACTATGGGTTTAAAAAGGTCACAATTCTTCTCCCCCACCCAGTTGGGCATTGCACCAAAGAGAAACAAGAGATCACTTTTGCTTGAAAATACTATCTTGTCCCAGGGCCACTGGACTTCCCTGCTGAGCTCTGATCTAGGACAGATGCTTTCCAGGTGTGGATGATGGGAACTGCTTTCATGCACTAAGGAATAAGACGCAATGGCTAGAACTCTTCAGCAAGTGGAAATGTCAGGGAGCCACCAGGTGCCTTAGAGCATTCAGGTCTGGCAGAAAGCATCAGAGACTGTGGGAGAAGGGTTGCATCTTTATTCGAGTGTGTGTTAGCAAGAGACATGAGGACCCCAAAAGACAACACTGAGATGAGGGTTGACAACAGTAAATGCCTCAATGTTTGTGAGAGACTATTCTGTAGGAAGGATAAGCATTTTGAAGGGTAAAAAAGTATGGGGCAGAGAACAGATACCTCTTTGTTGTCCTGACGATTGACAACCTGGTTAGGTAGGTGGACTATGTTAGGCCTTTCACAACGCTGACTTCTACGATTCTGTTGGGCTATTGTGCCTGATATTATAGCTGTACAAACAATGCAAACAAATTTCCACAAATACTTAACTTTTGGTACCTGTTTGCTTTGCCAGTGATCATGTTTGTTTTGTGGTTGCTCTCTGGGATTATTCTAATGAAGGGACTAACTGGCAGAAATGTTCTCAGAAGCAGAAAAATTTAAGCAGCTATTCATGTACCTGAACAGTGAATTTTTAGAGTCAGATCCTCAGCTGGAATTAATTGACCTAATTTCTGTAGAGCTATGCTGATTTACACCAGCAAAGGATCTGACCCTGGACTCCTAATCATGAATAGAGGCACCAAAAACCCGATTCTAAAATTACATCCATCTGGTTTGGAAATAGAAACATCCCGCCTGACTTACATGTCCAATCAAAATTAACCAACCCAGGCCAAGTATCAAATATTCTTAATAAGTGGTTCACAATCAATCTACAGGTGAAGGGTTATATGCAGAAATTTTGGGCAAATAAATTAGAGAAATTTTAAAACTATTCCCTGACAATTCACAAAGGGGGGCGGAAATGGAAATTCAGCTAATAAATTATTTGTCCACTCTTCCTGATGTGTTTCTTATTGCTTATTGCCAGTGGTGACACCCACTTCATGGAGAATCGCTCTAAAAATTATTGCACTTGAAATTATTGGCATATAACTGGTATTTTCCTTTTTTATTGGGACTCCTCACATCAGACTGTGACTGTCTGCTCCAGCCCACTTGACAATTGGCAGCTTTTGTTCATAATTTTCTCTCTTTTCTTTTTAATCACAAGGATAACATATTTTCACTCATTCCAAGGAAAAGAACATGACTAATTTGCTCATAATTACCCAGAACCTGCCCTTGCCCCATTGAATTCAGGGAACAAGATCAGAGCCAAAGATTTTACTAGGCAACACTAGTTAAAAGAAAAATACCCAATATCTAAAAACTGTCTAGAGAGTATGTTCTTGTGAAGCAATTGAATTAAGACTTGCATTTCCTGGAAAAGTCAGTGGAATGATGGAAAAATGTCATTTACACCTTATAAGGAATGACAGATTTAATATGTAAAAGCAAGAAAAAATGGGTCATGTTTTTAGTGTAGCTGATGGGCCGAAACTAAATGAGATGTTCTGGTCTCTCAGGCCAATGCAAATGACAGTGTTAATATCTTTGAATAGAGATTATTGGCTTGATAGGACTAAATTGCATTATTTGCATTTGCATTATTAAGTGGGGGGAGGAGGAAGGCACCATCTAGCTAAAGGAACTTTAACAGTCTTTTGCAAAATTACTGGTGTGAAATTCAGGCTGGTGAAAGAGCCCAATGGACAGCCTGTAAGAGATGCCTAAAGGCGGAGGCTTTGAAATATGGCTAAAATCCAAATCTTATTGAATGCTAGCTGAAGTTGGGTGCCTAATTCTCTTAGGGACCTTTAAAAACCCAGCCACAATGCCCCCTCATTGTCATTTCTTCCCTTCTAGAGTCCGTCTGATCCATCATAAGATCACACCAAGCTTGGCTTATACTAAATCACTAGAACAATCACTGGCTCATGCTCATTTACAAGAAGTGTATTTTAGCCATCTCTAAGCAAGGATATACTGCAGGGGACTGAAACTGCCAAGTCACAGCAAACTGAGAGTGCCACAACCTTCCAGGATTGGAACCCCGGCTCAGTGGGATCATAGAATCATAGAATATCAGGGTTGGAAGGGACCTCAGGAGGTCATCTAGACCAACCCCCAGTTCAAAGCAGAACCAATCCCCAATTTTTGCCCCATATCCCTAAACGGCCCCCTCAAGGATTGAACTCACAACCCTGGGTTTAGCAGGCCAAAGCTCAAACCACTGAGCTATCCCTCCCCCCATGGTGAGTCATGAGAGGAGTAGGTAACACGGGAACAAGTGAACTTTGCTTTAGACAAGGAGAAGAGCGCAGGGGCCTTTGCCTGTTCTCTCTCGCTCTCTGCAAGGTCAAAGCAGCTCAGAATCACAACCTTTATTACTTATACTTAGGACGTGTTTTTCCAGGGCCCCAGGCACAAAGAAATGGTGTGAAGTTTGCACACATTAATCACATCTAGTGAGCAAGAATGTGTGAGTGATTTGGAAGCCTTATATCTATAAAGATGGCTCATGTGACACTAGGGAGGGATACATATGGATAACTGGCTTTAAAGGCAGAATGGGAATTTGTTTGGAAACCTCTCTGAACAAAGAACAAAAAAAATGTTTCAGTCCTATGACGTATTTGCCTAAGAGCTTTTAACACCAATTTTCCCCACTCCCTCTGACAAAAAACAAAACAAACAACGCACCTAGCTCATCTGAATCACAGGGGAAGTGCTGAGCCCAACGTGTCCAGCTGTGAGAAATATTCTCGAACAGCAGCAGCAACAGACTCTGCCTCCTGGTAAAGTTTCACAACTCACAGTGTTGGTAGCCTTGAGAAAAGGAGTACTTGTGGCACTCCTTTTCTTTTTGCGAATACAGACTAACACGGCTGTTACTCTGAAAGGTAGCCTTGAGGTTACCTCTGGGTCTGTTGTGGAGTGAGACTGCTGATTGCTAAACTGAGTCTGCTTTCCCTCCCAAGACACGGTGCACCCTGGGAGAAAGCACAACTGGCTGATGCAGAAAGGTGTGGGTACGATGCACAGCCCTTAGCATCCCTTTAGTTAATGAAAAATAATTGGGGATCACATATTGCATTTTGAAGGGAGAATATAAAGATAGTCTAAAGATTTTCTTAAAAGATTCTTTTTACATGCCCTAACTATTGGGAAATTCTTAAACCCCTCTTCAGATGTCTTCTGCTCACCCCATCATTTCATTTGTAAGCATTGCTAGTTCAACTCCATGGGAGTGAATTACTCCCCTCTCCCATAAGGCTCATATCCTTCTCAGACAGGATAATGGTAGCATGAGAGCTGAGATTTGATGCCTCGAATGTATGGGCTCTCCAGAGCGTGGTGTAGGACCCTCCTATTGAACAGGGGGAAGTGGGTGGGTTTGGCTTGGTAATTCAAGTGATCTTAAAATTCTCGTCATGTCATCGTGCAACCAAAACGCTGGGGAAGGCCGGAAATTTGAATGGAAAGATGTCTCCTCCTCCCGACAATGCTCTTTGCTCTGGTGAGATGCACAAAAGGGTGGGATAGGAACTTTGAGAGATGATTTCCACAAGTATAAAGGGATGGTCTCAAAATGCACCAAGTCATTTAAAGAGCCCAATGTGCAAAGTACCAATGGCCTGATTCTGCTCTCACTTGTGCCACTTTCACACTGGGATCCCCCCTACACTAATTTCATTGGAGCCACTCCTGATTTACATCTGTGAGAGTGAGAAGAGAACCAGGCTCCAAATGGTATGCTGCATTTCCCAAAATATCTCCTTAGAAGGCTGTCACCAGGCAGCAAGCACAGGGTTTGGGGGCATTGTTGATTCTGAGATAGGCTCAACAAAAAACCTGAATCCAAAGGCTCTGAGCCTGGGGGAAGTAGGATCTGAGCTTCAGAACTTGGGGCTTGCCTCTGCTTTCTCCTCTCAGGAAGAGAATCTTTCCAATTCCATCTCCTGCATGGTTAAGTTATTCTTGAAAAAGGAATTGAAGTGCCCCCTAAAGCAATGTGGCACCCATTTTTGGGGTGTAGGAGGCGGAGTTGAGATTATTCACCCCTGACTGTACAATTAAAAGTAGGGAACATGCAAAACTTTGAAATGAGCAAAGCAAAGAAACAGCTGGGGCACTCCGAGTATTTGGTTTCAAGTTTTGTTTTACATGCATGGATACACCTCTTTCCCCTGTGACAGCACCAAAACTCTATGATTAAAGCCCTTGATGATACTGGGATCTGACGCTTCCTAAAAAAGAGCATTTCAAAAGCAATGTTATCAAAAGAAAGAAACAGAAAATCACAATTTCACAAGATACAAAATAATTAGGTACAAAAGTATAAAACAACCCAGCTCAGGCTGAGCTTCCCATACACAACCAAGACATCAGATTAAGATAAAAAAAAAGGAAAAATAAAAAAATCCCCCAAACAAACAAGTGAAGTGACAGTACATGCCCTGCAATCTTGTTTCCCGTAACACTGGTAAGATGGGCTTTTGATTGTACATTCAATTACTGGCAAACCATAGCTCTAGAACGCCTTTCAGTTTGTTTTGCGTCATGCCAGCATATTATTCTCATTCACCCTGGATTTTGAGAGAAAAAGAATCCAAACCGCAAAAGGGGTTATAGATTTTCAAGAAATCAGGCATTGAGACATGTTGTTTGTGACGCGCGCGTGTGTTTAGTATAAAACGATGAGTTAGCGTCTGAAAAAGGCAGCATTCTATAAGCAATACATTTTCAAAATAAGGAAAACTGTACAGAAAGATTTCAAAGGCTTATAATTGACAATTATACATATTTTATGAGACAGTTATGCAACCTGTCCCTTTGTTTAATTCATTGGCTTATGGATGCAGTATCTCTATTTTAGCAGACAGGATATAATAAACTGATCTAAATATCATTTACCACCCAATAGATACAAATGGTACTGCATAATGCTCCTTTCTCCCCTCCCACTCCTCTCTTTATCAAATGATTCTGAACAAGGCTCCAAGCCAAGAATAAAAACATATATAGTTACAATATTGGTTGAGTATTTGGCACAGTGCAGCTTATTTGATATACTGGGTTCTTTGCCCTTTTTGTTGCTGAACATTTAATGCAGTGCATAAATTACAAAACACGCCAGTAAAGTAAAGTAAGTCAGCTGGAAATTGTCTTATGCTGCCAGCTTTTAATTGTCTCAGTTAGAGCAAGGTCTGCTAAAATGGTACTGAACACGAGTGGCAAGGTAACTTCACTGTTCCATTCTGAGGATTTTGGTGTGTCCATTGCCAGCAATGAACATGACTCTGGGAAGCTCACCCACTCCTGGGATACATGGGAGTTACATCCTGTGTTTAGTCTGACATGATGGGTTATGTTTCTAAATGTTTGCAGGTTCACAACCGCTTTAAAAGACCAACCAAAAAAACCAGGATTTTGAATTAATAATGCTAACCCTTAAAATGCTACTGACATTTACTCCATTGGAAACATGGCTGGTTTCAATTATGGTTGGAGAAAATTCATTACACACAGCCACTTTTTATTGCTTAACAGTAGGAATGTCCTGGAAAAAGATCATATAGGAAAAGTCCGATCCAATGCCCACCGAAGTCTACAGAAAGACTCCCCTTGATTTCAAAGGGCATTGGACAAGACTCTAATTCAAGAGATCATGCCAGTTCTTTCCGAGGATCCATGGGGGCATTTCCTATAGAATCTGGGTGTGATTTTCAAAAGTGCTCAGTATTGCCCTAACTCTGGTCCAAGTGAGTAATGGTCAATATTTGGGTGCTTTTGAAAATTCTGCCCCTTTATGGGAGCCCTGAATGCAACTCTAAGGGCAACATTTGGCCCTTAGTAAGTCAGATCCTGCACTGTTTCCTCACTTGAGTGGTCTCCTTGAAATTAATGGGACTACTCATGTGAATAGAAATTGTCTAAGTATGGATTGAAGGACAGAGCTCAGTATTCTCTCTCTCTCTCTCTCTCACACACACACACACAATAATTTTAAGGAACACTCCCATCTGACCTTTGACTGCAAATAATATATATTTAAAAACTGGAGAGTACATAAACAAAGGGTCTCTCCATCTATGTATTCACAGAGCCATATGTCATATGAAGAAATAATCTGTAAATTATTATAGTATACTAGAATTCTCCAACTGATAATTATTTTCATAGAGACACAGAGCATTCACTCTCTCTTTTAATTTCTTTTTAATAATGCATGTCCTCATTGGTTTGACAGTGCATCAGAAAGAAGGCATACAGATTAAAAAAAATGCAATGGATTAGCTGAATCCCTGGCATGATGTTGTGGCATATTGAAAAGAAACCAGAAAAAAAATGCAATTGGTATAATAAGTTCCTCCCATCGAACACGGTCAGTGATTTAAGGGTTAATATAAATTTGAAAGTAGTTTAAAAAAATCTTAAAAGGATTATACAGACAAATGTTTGGAATTTTTTAAAAAATGACAGAACATTTGGCAAGTGTAAGCAAATGACTTGAACTTTACTGGGTTTTAAAGATCTGAGCACAGCCATTCACAGAGAACCGAAATCTGAGGTCTGCTGGAAGGACAGTGGAGCCTTTTGACCATCAATGTGTGCTGGCTAGAAGGTATACGGGCGCATTCAAAGTATCTATCATGGAATCATGGCTGGTGACAGAGTGTAAGTAGTTTAATAACTCCAGCACTCTTCCCTCTCTGACATCACTGAGAGAGTGCATTGGACTTCAACAGCACCCAGACTGGCTAACCCTTTAGCCCATATTGCAGAGATGACAGGGCCACACAGATCCCTAATGGCATGCAGAGTCACTAACGCTTATTCTGGAATTGCTGTTATTTGCTTGTTTCTTCTCACCAGGTGCCCAAGAATGTCCATCTGATGAGGTCTCCGACAAAACCCTGGGTTTGCAGCTCCCAATGCCCTTGCAGGTGATTCTATCCTGGAAGATTGTACCATCATCAAAGGGGCTGGTACCCAACAGAAGTGGTTTCGTGTTCTCTCCAGCACTCCGGCAGGATTTCAAAAATGATCCCATTAAAAGATTTTGTTATTCTGAATCCTTGGCTCTGATTTTTGAGAAAAGGACAAAAGTTTCCTGTTTTTTAAATTTTATTCTCTCTCTCTCTTTTAATTAAAAAGGACCCATATATTATTAATATAGAGTTCATCCATCCTTAGTCACTATAAAACAGACTCCATGTTTTCACACCATTCGTGATCTTCAAGGTTATAGATAAATTTTGTCCTCTGTGACTGGTTTTGGGGCACAGAGTCCCGCCCCAGATTGTCTAGAGTGAGAGTAGAGGCAAAGAATTCACTAGTGGTCAGCCCACCTTCATGGTTCTTGATGTATCTTTTATAGTTTTTCCTCAAGCACTGCCAGGTGGTTGTGTATAAGATGAATGCGAAAGATTTCAGAGCTATAGCAATGCTAACATACAGGTATCTATAGACGACATTGTCATATAATACGCAGGCTCCTTGCTCGCCGCAAAACGTGCTCCAGAACAGACAGGTTGAGTCAATTCCAGCCCCAAAGATCAAGGGTGGCGGGATAAAACCTGTCAAAATAAAAGAGACATGCTGTAGTGACCCTTGGGGTAAAGGGACAGGACTCAGCCATAGTGAGTGCAAAGGGGATTTTTAATTAAGGCTGGTGGATGCCGACAAATCTTGTGGTTCTCTCAGGATCTCTAATTCCAAGGCAAACTAAACGTATCTGGTGGGGACTGTCACCCCACGTGATCCCCTGAAGAACTGGCCGGGGTTCAACAGTTATGGAGGGGATCACTCACTATCCCACAAACACCACAACTCAGTTTTAAGTCGTTTGTCCTTACACTTCTGATTTGCTGTTTGAACATAGCCTATTAAGGCTGGTCACAGAGTTTCATAAAGAAGCAGAGAGGGGCCTAAGCTATGAAACTTGGCTCTGGATGGTTCATGGTGTTCACATCCAGGGTTTTCCTGAAGTCCACTACAAAGTCTGAAATTAGCTGTGGAGTTCAGATCCAGATCTGAACTTTCCCCAAGTTTGGGGGCGTCCAGATTTAGGATCTAAGGAAGAGGGAGAATGATCTCTAATAAGTGCAGGGGAATGGACCTGAAAGAAAGTGATTCTGTCATTATCCCACAAAGTGAAATACCACAGCAGAACTCTCTCCTTGAATCACTGCAGTTAAGGGCAAATCAGCATTTCTCAGCTGAACTCTGCTGCGAGTGGTTCACAACAGGGCCATGACCTTAAAGCAATGCTCAAAGTCTCATTAAACTCACTCAGCAATACAATCTTTGGGTTCCCCTTTCTGCTTGGATACTGCAGGGGTCTTCAGTCTTACATAATCAAATACATAAATGTCTTTCATTCTGACAAGATCCACAAGTGCTTTACAGACAGTGGGCACCGAAAGAGGAGATTTAAATCCCACCTTTGAGCACATAAATTGGCATTTGTGCACACCTTAACAATCAAAAGAAAGTTCTGGAAGCTTTATGTAGTAGGAATCATTTCACTCACCTCTAAGATAGTTTTGGGTAGTGGAAAACAACATTGATTTAAAACTGATTACTAACATCACTGCTAGGGTTTAGGACAGGAAGTGAAGAAGAATATAGTCTCCAAGAAAACAACAGAGCCAATTTTAGGTTGGCAGAACATAATTTCTCCTTCTGGAATTTGGCCAACACCCCATTTCCAGATACTGAGGTGACTGGAGCTCTAGAAATACGAATGTAGACAGAGAGACATATGGGTTGCACTATCTGGCAGAGGGCTGATGAATTAAGGATCAAGCTTCACCATTAACTCTGGATTTCTTGGCATAAATGAGACACCATTCCTTAGCTTGACATGAATGCCATTTCTTTGCTGTATGACAATATATGGCAGGAATACAAATACGTTGTTTGCCTTCTCCTTTGCCTCTGGGATGTGAAACCTCTTTATTTCACTCTGTTAATGACTAGAACTCTGCAGATTTTTGTTTGATCTTTCACATTGGCTAATAAATGCAGAAGTTATCAGGCTATGTCAGCTTTCAGTACTTCCTTTAATCAGTTATTAACACCAGGGATATAAACCAGTAAATAAAAACAGATAACTGGCCAACAAAAGGATATTCCCTTCAACTGTAAAGTGTGGTAATGCCCTGAGAAATGACACTGCACCTCTTGCTATTTGTTTTCTTAACGCTTTCCAGATCAAGCTGGGCTGGTTTGCAAGTTAAAAGGTGATTTTCTTTTTAAATGAGTGTGGACAACCACAAACTCAACCTCGGATCTGAAAATTCAGCTCCAGAACCAAGCTAACAGATGGTGTTGATGATACACAAGGCAGAATGGAATCCAATTTACTCTCCCAGCGCTGAACTGGCTCTAGAGTGCCATAATAAGAGTAAAAACTAGATGTTGGCATGAACAAAACGCCCTGGGATCCTTAAGCTCTTGGGACCTGTTTCATTGTCCCCAAGAGCCAAACCTGAGCTGCATAGGAGCTGTGAATAAACTGAGGTCTTTAGGGAAAACAGCTGTGAAAAACTTTCAACCCAAGCAACCAGTTTGCGTTGAAGACCTTTTTGAGTGCTATCTCCACAAGGACAAGGGCTAGAGACTTCCAACAAGTGAGACTAGACTTGACATGTAGAGTGCTTTGGAATTAAGGGAGGTCTATGGCCTCCAAAGCCTGGCTCGATGGACATGCCTTGCACTTTCAGTGTGTCACACTGAGTGATGCTAGGAGGCTGGATTTAAAACAAAACTATCAGAAACTCCATTGGTAGCCAGATATTGCACTTGAGCTGCATGTTTTGGGGACAAACTGCAAACACCATCTGGAAAGGGGAATGTCCAGGATCTTATTGTCATGCATAAATCTATTTGCCATTTCAGTCGTGCATAGTTAATGCTGACAGTTGCCAATGCAATCAGGATGGAATTACCAGACATGTTTGACTTGTGCCATTTGCAAAAGTTTTTTCACCTTTAGATAAGCCTGAGATGCAAAGTTCCAATCCAGATCTGAACTTCCCCAGCTACTAGGAGTGGGGTATTTAGGTATGCACTTTCAACTCAGGTCCTTTCAATGACAGCATATATGAAGAAGTGAGATGGTATTTGGAAAAGAATCTCCATATCAGAGCCTCTTATACAGTAGCTGAAGCTTTCAATACCATGGGGGCTCCACCGGAACTGTTTTAGTTTCTTTTCTAAGAACCCACAGTAACACTTTCATACCAAGACATTAATATGCTGCTCTATCATATCAGAATTCCTATGGAATAAGATAATACATCTGGCAGGATATCAGGAGACTTCAGTCATGTTTCATGTTATTACAGTGAATATTAAAGAGATTCAATCATGCTCTACTTCTTATTGCAAAGTGTTGAACAAATTGCTGCTATATACATTTTAGAGCAGAAACTGCAGAGCTGTTTAAAGAAGCATCCTCTGCCTTACTAAAATCTATTAACTCAGATTGCACCTCTGGGTCTCGTACCTCAGATATTTAATACTCTCCTTTGGTTCAAGAAGAAGCTATTATTAGTCCCCTTTTAAGTCTAAGCTGAAAGGTGAACTGAAAAAGCTTTTAAAATCAACCTACCCAGAAAACCTCAAATTATTAAGGGCGCGTTTTGGATATCTTCACTCACATTGAGTAATACCTTATCCTCGTGTAGTCCCCCATAGCTGGGCTGATATCCTCCTGGCTGTATTATCGTATTCCACAGGGATTCTGCTGCGATAGGGCAGCATGTGTTTTGCTACAAAAAAGAGTTACTGCAGTGTCCCGGGGACTAATGGAAGAGTAAGGTGCTTCTTATCCCAAGTACTGGTGGCAGAAAATAGCCCTCACAGAATCATACATGCAGACTTCTCAAACAACAACAATAATAAGCTACAATACAATAATACAAAATTAGTAACTACCATCGCAAATACATTTACATTTGGAATGTAAAATCAAAATCCCTCCCTTGCTTAACTGCCAGGTCCTGCGTTTGGGATTCTGCATTCAACCTGCAAGAGCTGAGAACAGGACAAGAACCTAAAACAGTATGGACAGCAAAAGCAAACACCGTGCATTAAGGGACTGACCCAAAGTCAACGAGAAGACTCCCAGTGATTTCCCTGGGCTTTGGATCAGCCACCAAAGTCTTGTGGTGTTTTCTTCTTTTCTGAGCACTGAGCAAAGCGTTTAGCTTTTGGTGAGGGAGTGCATTTCAGACCTTTGACCAGTGCTGAAAGATTCCCATTGACTTCAGTGGAAGCTGGATTGGGCCTTTATGCTCATGCATCTCACTGGCTCCTGGAGAAAAACTTGGCACCAGAATTCTGATGCAAAATAAGGACCTTACACTCAGAGACCATTCAGTGGGATACATGGGACTGTGGGGTTTTAAGCCCCTCTCTATGAAAGAAAAAAGGCTGCCCTAGTGAAGGCCAATGAAGGGATAGCTCAGTAGTTTGAGCATTGGCCTGCTAAACCCAGGGTTGTGAGTTCAATCCTTGAGAGGGCCATTTAGGGATCTGGGGCAAAAATTGGGGGTTGGTCCTGCTTTGAGCAGGGGGTTGGACTAGATGACCTCCTGAGGTCCCTTCCAACCCTGATATTCTATGATTCCAAACTGCACAAGTAAATAATCGCCTAGTAGAGAAGAAACGAGTAGCCAAATCCTGAAGGACTTCATTGGAATAGTGGCACTTCCGTCTATACCACACTGTCATAGTATGGGGTAAAATCCTTCTACTACAACCACACAGTAGATGGATCTACGCTACAAAAAACTAACATTGAGCTAGATTCTGACATATCTACTCATATTGAATTGCACCTTGCTCAGTGAAATCACTGGGAGCACTCATAGAATAAGGGACTATTCCACTCCTACTGGGTGAGAGTGAAGTCTGGCCCACTGAATCAGCAGAAACCCACGAGTAGAATACCAACAGAACACATCAGTGAGACCGACCCCAGAGCAATGCATCAGACAAAATGAGGTCCAAAGTTCTGAGAAACAGGGTCTGTGCCTTTAAGCCCACTCCCCCACAGTCATCCCGTTACAAGGGAAAAGACAATTACAGATAACGTTTTCTCTTTTATTCAGGCATGAAGAGACATACATTGATCCAACGGTTTGACCAAATGTATTTTAATGGGAGATTAAACCCGGCAACAGCATTCAGATAAAGCCTGTTTTTTTTTTCCTTTTGTTTTCCTCCCACAGAGACCAGGAGGACTCAGCTGCCACCCAATGGAATAACAAAGCTCCTATCCTCAAAGTGGTGTGAAATTGTTTATCCCTGTAAGTCAGCAGCACAGTAAAGAAGTAATTTCACAAGCAGCTGACATGTTAATAATGACTGTGGAGAATTAACTAGCTGGGAGGGAGGCTATCTCACTCAACACCACGATTTCCAACATGAGCGTGATTGAAATGGCAGGAGAGCCATGTGCCATGACCCTTGGAGGCCTTTCCATCCGCACTGCAGAGAAAGGATTTGGATCTCCTCGCTTCAGACCCCAATGATAAATGACAGCATAGGACAGGCGTTCAACATCCAAAGAGGGGGAATCAATGGGCACTCACACCTTGACGCACATATAAATATTTAGTTACTTTTTAGGGTGTGGGGGAAGAAAGAAGAAATCACTGCACGTACCTAGCAAACGGAGCAGCAGGAAAAGCACACCCAAAGCATAAGACTTAAGTTCAGGGCTCACTGTTCTGTATAGAGGAGAAAGGGAGAGAGGAAAATTGATTGTTACCATACTGCTTTCATTAACAAACCCCGTCGCTGTGCTTTGCTGTCAATCAGGACGCCACTGTCACCTCTTCAGAAAATCATTAACAGGCTTCTTCTCTTTTTCTTCCCCCTTGGTCCATCTGCCTGAAGCCTGAAAAATAACTGCAACTGCAGCCGCATGATGGGTTCTGGAATTTAGCTGCGTTGTTAATAATGGGAACTAATCTTGTCATTGGAAGGGAAAAAAATGCAAATCCATCCCAGTAAATTATCATTGATAGAATCCCTGTATTATCTTTCAGGCCCTGGCTGCTTTGAATCAGTAGGTTATAAACCAACAAAATCGTTTTTATTATAACTTAATTGCGTGTGAGATGGGGTGGAGGGAATGTGAGTGAAATAGCAGGGAGGACAAATGACCAACTTGTCATTCCCAGGTCCAGCTATTAAATCAGCCAGATCAGCAAAGGTTGATACGCCGACCTGCCCATACAGGGTGATGTTTGTGAAAGTGAGATTAGTTTCTGATTAGTTTTAAATTGGGAAGATAATAGGCCAGGCTAATCGTGGCCCTTCACTTTGAATGTAACCCACTCTATCTGGCTGGCATTAATCTCTGAAGACACCTTAAGAACAAGCATTAACTTCCCATTCACATAATTCATATGATGCTATAGGCTAAAGTCATGCCACTGGTATAAACCCACTGAAGTCATTGGAATTTTACCAGGGATTAATCTGATCATGAACGTGCATTCTCTTATTCAGCACTTTATGTTCCACAGAGCATAATGGTTCAGGGAAGCAAGGCAATGAACCCCTGATGAAAAGGTCTGTGTTGAAAGGAAACTTAAAAGTGTCCGGTCCCTGCTTCTATTAATCCCTTGCATGGTCTCGTTAGGTGTTGTTAGTGACACCTGTGCTTGAAACGGGTGCCTGCCATACATGTGCAATGGAGGGAAATAGTGTTTTGAAAGACAACCAGTCTTGATTTAAAGACTTCAAGTGATGAAAAATCTACCTCAACACTTGCAAAGGCATTTCAGCGGTTAATGGCCTGGCTCAAAGGAGGTCCTGTGAAAGGGAGGGAAAAAGTGAAAAATAGACGGTTACCAAACTTAACCTCAGTCAGGTTTCTTACATAGGTTGTTGTGTTTTGTTTTGTTGGGGTTGTTTTAGAAGTGGCTAAAGTTTTTCAGTTGAAACTTTTAAAATAAAAAATGGCTTTTTAAATTTTTGTTTAAAATTTTCAATTTTTTCAGTTAAAAAAATGAAAAATTGTCAGTTTTCGACTTTTCATTGAAAAATTTGAAGAGGGATTTTTTTTTTATTTTTCTGTGTGAAACATACTTATCAACCAGCATTAATGTTCTTCCTTTTCTTCCATCTGTTTTTGTATATTTAGAATCTTATCTAACTCCCACTGAAGTTAGTGTGAATTTTTCCATTGAATCTAATAGGTACGAGATTGAGTGTAAACTCTTCAGGGTGCCACCTGTCTTAATTTAGGTCTGTGTAGCACTTACCACACCTTTGGGTGATGGATAAATAACAACAATAATAACACCAGAGAGTCCCGAAAACGTCCTTTATATCTCTGATCACAGCACTGTTAGGACATCCCGGAATGACATGAAGTTATCTCCCATAGTCTCCTTAGTTATCTGGTTCCAGGCTGTGTTGAAAACTTCAGTGCCTGAGATTACAGTATGGACATTTAAACCAGACTTCAAGGTTGTGCAAAGAGCCAGATGTCCTGGTGAATCCTCTGAATATGTCCCTGCTGGCTGGACCAGGAGAAGACACTTCCCTGCTCAGCTGCATTCGGCACAATTGCAACCGGGTCAGCCAGGGATGGGCTTCACTTTGGCTGATCTGGGAGAACTGGGAGTTCTAATTCAAACTCATCACTAGTAACACCTGGGACCCACATACCAAGTGACATTGGTTTGTGGAACCAGTTGATTCAAACCTGTGGAGTGTCCAGAACACCAGGTGATGCTTGGCCCGTCACTGTCTCTTCTTCTGTGCATTTATGATAGATATTGGTGGTTCTGGCAGGAATATAGTTAAGATATGACTTTCAGGGCTGTGAATTGTCAATTTCAAAGGGTTGTGAAGTGAAGTTTTTGAATCTTTCCACTTTTCTCTTGTGTTCTCTTTCCCACCTGGACATTGGCTTGTTGTATTTGAAGATGCACATTAAGAAGACTCTGTTCAGGATCCTACGAGTGCTGATAATTTCTCTCAACAAAGAACCCTTCAAGCCTCAAATTACCTTTGCCACAATATTGATCACTGAAAATTTGATTTCCGTTTAGCTACTACAGATGCCAGGAGAGAAATGAACTAGTAGGTGGAATATCTCATTCTATTCTCTGCAGGGAGACCTGCCCTCACATAAGCGATCTGCCTGAGATCCACTCAAAAGTGTTTCTAACACAGACCCTATTGATTGAACTTTACTGGAATTTTCCAGACCGCAGAATGGATCTGCTTATTGCCCCTCAGATTAGAATAGGCTGTAAGCAATGGCATGGATGGATGCAGTGATTCTGAATAAAGGCGAAGTTAGGTAGACACATGCATCTCAGGGGGCAGACAGTTGTGTGTGTGTGGAAATAGCACACAGTAATTCAGCTGGAGATGATGCTTTTGTCTTTGTATGCATGTTGGGCCAAATCCAGAGAGATACTGAGCATCTCTAATTCCCACTGATGTCAGCATTTGGGCCAGCATGAGAGTTTTCGCTTCTGGTGATGCGTGCATGTTGTCCTACACTAGCTCATAAATTCATCCCTAGGCCTTTTTGGGTTTCTTTTTGCAGCCTCCTAGGATCTCTAGGCTATATCTAAAAAAGCCTCATGAAACCACTGCTTGCAGGTGTCATGCAGCTGCGATCCTGCCACCTGACTGATTTTAGCTTGAACACATTTATTCCCTGCAACAGAAGCAGAACTCTCCTAATTTCCTTTCCACTTCATGGTTTCTAGACAGATGGGGAGAACAAGGTCTGCCCTTTTCCTTTGCAGCATACCTGCATGGACCCCTCCTTACCAGATTCACAGCCCTCCTTGCCCCTTGAGCTGCACAGAATCAATTCCCTTATTCTTTCCTCAGGTCAGTATTAGACACTGAAGTAAGTGGAGCTACCCCAGCAATGAATGTGGTCATGCTGAACCTAACAGAGACCTGCAGAGACAAAGTGATTGACGTGTGCACAGCATCCAGCAGCTGCCACTGTGCTCGGGATGCGGAGATCTTTTGAAACTCTGGCTGCTTCTTTCAGATGCCTAAATGGGAGATGAGCATTGTGACGTTGCACTCTATATGATTTTATGAAAATGTGCTAATGACTGTGAATATAATGTAACTGGAATATGCTTCAGGCAAAAGGTCTCTTGTAAGGTATCATTACAAAGCTTATAATCTACTGAGTGTGGTCATCCTATTTGTATGTATGTAACATTCTTGTATCTGAAACTAGAAATATGACATATAACTCTGAGGGCCTACTGTAATTATGCAAAGTGTGGGCCGTTAATGGTGGTTTGGAATCTTGATGGCACCCATTAACCAGGACAATTGACTGTGGATGGCTCTGTTTGCAGGCAAGCCTTCCTGTGAGTCAGGCTGGGAGGAATGAAGGCTTGTGTGTCTCACAGGACATGTGACCGTGTCACCTGGCACTGGAATCCATTTTAAACCTGGTGCTTTTCCATTTAGAAGGAGGGGTGGGAACACAGAGAGGGACAAAGGATTCCCGCCTTGTGCCAAAGCTATATAAGGGGGTGGAACAGAACAAAGGAGGCAGCAATCATGAGAAATCCCCTAGCTACCACCGGAGCTGAAAACAAGGGCTGTGCCAGGGGAAAGGATTGTGCCCAGACTAGGAAGGTGTCCAGTCTGTGATAGAAGCTTATTGAAACATCTGAGGGTGAGGTTTTATCTGCATTCAGTTTTCTTACTGTACTAGGCTTAGACTTGAGTGTTTTATTTTATTTTGCTTGGTAATTCACTTTGTTCTGTCTGTTATTACTTGGAACCACTTAAATCCTACTTTTTGTATTTAATAAAATCACTTTTTACTTATTAATTAACCCAGAGTAAGTATTAATACCTGAAGGGGCAAACAGCTGTGCATATCTCTCTATCAGTGATATAGAGGGTGAACAATTTATGAGTTTACCCTGTATAAGCTTTATACAGGGTAAAATGGATTTATTTGGGGTTTGGACCCCATTGGGAGTTGGGTATCTGAGTGCTGGAGACAGGACCACTTCTTAAGCTGTTTTCAGTAAACCCTGCAGCTTTTGGGGGATGTGGTTCAGACCTGGGTCTGTGTTTGTAGCAGGCTAGCATGTCTGGCTCAAACCAGGCAAGGCATTGAAGTCCTAAGATGGCAGGGAAAATGGGCTCAGAGGTAGTCTAGGCACATCAGGTGGCAGTTCCCAAAAGGGTCTCTGTGACCCAACCCATTACAGCTGCTTGTTTGTAGTGCCTAAATGGTTTAGGCACTACATAATAAGGGGCCTGGTTTTCAGGGGGCCCGAGCCCCCATTGAAGCCAAAGGGAACTCTCAGGGTGAATTCAGTGCAGCTGAAAGTATAAGGTTGGGTAATTTTGTAGTGCCCTCCCACTCAAAGCAGGTCAAATCTTGAGATTTGCTGAGCATCTGTGGCTCCTGTCAACTCCAATGGTAGTCAGAAACACTCAGCGCCAGGAGTCCATCCTCCCTACACACCCATGGCCTGTGGGCCACCACGGTCCCCCTCGATCTAGACCCAGGGGAGGAGCCTTTCAGTTTTCAATTAATCTGTGGCAGCCTGTTGAAAGAAGCGGTGGATTGAGAGTCAAGCAACTCATCAGATCCTCAGCATGGCTCTTACCTGATGAGTATGATAACTGACGGCGTCTGTGCCATGGCTCCAATCATGCTGCAAACACACATCACGCAGAGGAATGTCAAGAAGGCCTCTTGGCAACCAGGACTGGGGCATTTTCCGTGCATTACTGTAGCGTTCTCGGCTGGGACCAAACTGAGGCATGAGCAGCCAGTGAGATTCTGGAAGGGAGCACAGGGCACGGAGGTGAAGGGAGAACAAGGCCCACTTTCCAAAACAACAGGCACTTTACAAGGAGGGGTTTGCCGGCTGGCAAGTGTGCACCCTCCAGCGGTCAATTAATTAGCTGCTAATAAGTCATGTGCTGAGCTGGTTTGGAAAGGCTTTTCAAAAGAACTCCAGCTCCAATGCATTCTACTGGCAGGGTAGCTTCTCCTCCTCCTTGTTCTTGGCTTCCTGTCCTTTCGCATCCCAAACAAATGTGTCTGTAAGAAAATTACCACCAAATTGGACCCTTGTGAAAAGAAGAAAGGAAGGATCTGTGTACCTTCATCATGATAAAATATTGCCATATTAAAGTTACAACTACTTCCCAATATACCCCTGGCTGTGCATTTCAAGAAGGCACATTTCGCTGCTGCGGGTTCAACTGCCTCATTCTGGCGTCTTTAACGATGGCAGGGAGCGTACCAGGATGTGTGCCTACTCTCACAGCGAGCTAGGTATCAAAGGGAAGGCGACAGAGACACTAGTGATTATGGAACCAACCTCAAGGGTGTTACAGGGCTAACAGATGCCACTTAGTTTAGAAGGATTTGCACAGAACTGAAAGCTGCAGTCAGACAAGATAAAGTTTATCAATATGCGATCAGAAGGAGGAAAAAGCAACCCCATTCCCTTTGATCTTTCCTGCAAGCACAGGATGTCAAAAGAGGCTTTGTTTTCCAGTCACAGATGTTTTTGCGCTCACCCCTCCCGGAATTTCTGATGGCGGGGATGTCAGCACAATTAAGGCACAGAATAATAGCCAGGAATCCCTTAATGAATACAGAGCAAAAACTATCATAAATGATTCATTGCTTGTCTGTCTTTGCAAGGCTGCTAGGCTTGCAGGTCACATGCGTGTAAGAAAAAGGAGCACTAAAATAAAATAAAACCAAACCTCCAGTATTCAAATAGAAATTCCTATGCTTTTATGCTGGGGTTTCTTTAGGCTCCACACTACCACATGTTCTAGTTCAGTGCCTCCACATATGCACGGATCCGTGGGGACCCCAGTCTATTCTTTCTGACATTGATCTCTTTTTCTGCATAGGAGTCGAAAGCATTGCCTTCTAAAACAACTGCATGGAGTGCGGCAGAAACAGAAACTCAGAGCTCGGTGAACGTTAATGATATGACTGCAGGTGACTATACGGCTGGCAGGCACTAATGAATGCAAAGAGGCCCTCTCCCAGCAGTGACATGGCCACCTGAAGGCTCGTCTAGACAAGGGCAAATAACACTAGTGTAACTATATTGGTGTACTTACACCAATGCAAAGTCTCTAATGCAGATGAGCTGCACTGGTGTGACTTGTCCTGGCAACTTAACAGGGTAAACCTCAGCCATGCAAGCCCTGCATAGTGCATCTCCACGGGGGGTTGCACCAACATGCTCACATTGCAGTAACTATCCTGGTGCAAAAATCCCAGCATAGACAGGGCCTAAGTTAACTTTGCTAGCCCATCTGTTACGGGGATGGCTGACTGTTCAGGAAGCCAAGTGGGTCACATCCCTGTGCACTGACCTGGCTGATCATTCCACATGACTTATATACAGTTGGAAGGAGAGACCCATCTCTTCTGTGCAGCGGGCCCAATTCTGCTCTTACGTACGTGAATCCAAATCTGATGTAACTCTATTGAAGTCAACGTAATTAAACTAGAATAAAGCTAGCATGAGGTCAGAATCCAGTCTCCCTGCATTTATGGTAAGTAAAGGGCTAGACTGTGCTTTGTTACTTTAGAGAGAGTGACAAGGGACTGCATAGGAACTGGAATCTGATTTGGCCAGGAATCCTCCTGGATGCTGGCAATTCAAATCAACACAGCAGTTGCACCATCCGTAAGAAGCTCATGGCATATCCCCCAGTCCCTGTGTGTGTAGCTCCATTGCCTGATCCTTCTCCCCTCTGCCCCGTTTCAATCACCGTGCACCAAAGCTGTTATCCCAAAGTACTTTAATGTAAACAGAACTGAATGCAACAATTTTTTTGGTGCTCTTCTGAGTTCTTCCCTCGGAGACCTTTGATCCTTTGTTACCGACACTGTAACATGTGCTATAGTAACACACCGACATCGAACACTGACTTTCATCCTCTTCTATGAAGAGGCAATATTTTGCTGCATGTGCCAAATTGCTATTGATTTTCCTGAACTACTCTGCAATCCCATCACCATTCTGTTGTAAATGGAACTTTTGTCTTTCTGCAGCTCAACAGCTCATGCACCAGGAACGAGATTTTTGAACGTGCACGTGTACAAAATTTGCACACCCAGGGGCCTCAATTTCTTGTGGAAATTATGTGTGCAAATGACCCATGTGTTGTGGTTTTAAAAACCTGGCTCTGATTGGTTAGGAACAGGCTGGCATGTTGATGTGAATCCCTAAGACTTCAGTGCTACAACATTAGATTTGGAATGCATATTCCCCCAGCCAAAGGGGAAATAGAAAAACAACACCATGAAACAAAAAAAGATATATGGACAATGGCTTAACTCACAAGGGTCACTGAGAGTAGAGGACTGGTTAGAAAAAGAATTCGCTGAAATAAAAGCGCCACCCCTACGCCCCTTTAGCACTAATAAACCCAAAGCCTCTCTGCAGACCAGTTTCATCACAAAGAACAATGGCATTCATACGAGAAAGGTAAACTAACTCAGTAGACTACAAAATACCATTAGAGACCATTCACAGAGGGAAAGGGAAAGCAGAGATACATGACTGGACACATACAGTGCAGTAAAGTTAAATAAAACATTCAGAGAATTTTATGCCCCAGTAAAAAGCAACTCTTGGCTCATCACACATATATAATAGCCACAAAACCCTCTAGACAGGTCATTTTCTGGATTATGGGCTTAAAGCAATTTGGCGTTGCTTCAGGGCCATTACATGGCCAAACTGGTCCATAATTCTTGATAATGCCCTTTCCAGAGGATGCTGTTGCTTCATTAATTCATGTCCAAAACCACTATTTTGAAAAAGCCAAGATGATGGTGCCAATGAAGAGGTTAAACTGGAGAGAGCAAGTGAGAAAGAGGAAAGGGAGGAAGAGAGAGGGAGACTTTTGCTGGATGGGTTTATGCTTATAGAAGGTTAGCTCTGATAGTTACATAGCAGAGAGACTTGAAACAATTCCTGGAGAGAGAGTCTGAATTTTCTTTACTATGCTCATTTCTAAGGAGCAATTGGTTTGCTTTGAGCAATACAGTGTAAATGCAACTTTTACACCCTGCCACTAGCTAGCATTATTTTTCTCCTTGCCAATGAATGATTTTGGCACAGCAGGTGGATGCTTCTTTCCTACTGACACTTTGCTCCGTGCCAAAAGTTTTGCTGTCTAAACAATCACATTGAAGTGAAGTGCTAGTTGTAAGGCAAATGGCAGAGGAAACACATGAGATTAACATGTACAGCTTCTGCAGCTTTGCATCCAATGATCCCAGATAAAATTATTTTCTTAGCTATAACATGAAGATCCAGGAGTTGGCATCATGCTATCTCCTTTGCGGCTAAACACTTCGGTAGCTCAGAAGCCATTTCACTCATCTCAGTAGAATGCAAACAAGTCAGGTGCTTGAGTGGGAAGCCAGAAGTTAGGGTAGTAAAGAAGAAGTCCAAATATGCACCCACTTGTTGTCCCCCTCCCCGCCGCACACTTGTCCTTGTACAGTTTACTTGCAATGCCCTGAGGTAGAGGTTGCAGTTTACCCACAGACAGGTGAACCCTTACTGAATGAGTCTGACTTGGGAAAGGATGGTTTACAAGCAAAGTGAGGACCTGAGGATGTGTCTGGAGATGAACACAGACAGAGAAGGGTCACCTTCAGCTCCCAGAATTCTGCTTGTCTGGGCCAGAGGGGCACTTAGAGACATCTAGCAATGCACTAACTAGAGGGCTAAATGGAGGGCCATCCAAATTCACTTGTCACAGATGCCACTCCCTCTGGCAAGTAAAAATTGCCAATGTAGCACCTGCCTACTGACACTCTCTGACTCTGTAAAGATGGCCATGAAGTCAAAGTGCCAATGCTGCGGCTCCACGGAGCAAGGGAGCTAATGGAGACAAGATTTCTGTTCAGCTGCTGCGGTGATTCTTCACTTGTTAGTCGGGAGCTTTTCTCTCAGCTTCCTGGCACCTCCAGGTCCATTAGACACTTCAGGGAAGGAACCAAGGCTTTGCTACACACCTCACCATTTGGGTTTGATATCTCCCCTCTCTCTTTTCCTAAAGCACCAGCCTGCTCTTTGGAGTGGCCTGCCCCTCCCGCGCACCCGCCAGCAGCACAGCGGGTACGTCTCTGGACTCTCCCATCTGTGCTTTTGGCACAATGGAGAAGGGGAGAATTTTCCCTGAGAAGTGGGGATTTACGCTTCCTGCTGGAGTGTTTTAAGACCAATCCGAACTGTCCACACATTACAGAATGGAAAGGAGAGGCTCAAGATATCGTAAGAGATTCCTTATCTTAACAGGTATCTTAGGAGATTCTGAGACCCCAAATAGCAGGTCTCCTTCACACAGAGAGGGTTTGCATTTTCTAAATGAAATAAACCCTTAGGTTTTGGGGATACAGAATACCCATGGCTATTAATTTCAGGGGGTTGCTGGAGGCCCCGCTCTTCATTTGCTCCCCTGCTCTTGGTGTTGACTCAGAGAGGAGAGGAGGACAGGAAGTGAGTGAAAGAGGAGAGGAAACAGAAGAAATGGAGGGAAGGAGCGAGAAGAGGAAATGGGGAAGGCAGCACCAGGGGACAGCAGGAGGGAGGGGAGGAACAAGGGAAGGAGAAATGGGAGTGAGCAGAAACAAGAAACGAGATGTCTGTAGGACCTGACGGTAACAGAACACAGTAGTCCCCATGATGGGACTAGACTCTGCCTCAGGCTGGTTGGTCGGCCTTCGAGTTGTGCTCTCTCTATTTTGGTGTCTGACTGATTTGCATTTGCAGTAGGGAGCTGTGGGTCAGCTGATTTTCATCACATTTGAGAGGCTAGAAGCCAGGTGGCAAGTGCAGACCGTCCTGTAGCTCTGCCTGTGGTCTCCCTTTGAGTGATTCTGCCCATGACATGGCTTCCCACAGAGCCTCTGGGCTAAGAGGAGACAAGCACCACATGTGCACCCAAGAGCACAGAGTCCCGTGGATGGTGGAGAGGAGAAGGGAGCTCCCTCCTCACTTAGAGACGATCCCATTGGACCACGGCCAGAGCTAACAGGACATTTGCATGAGAGAATAAAAAATGAGGTACTCAGTTTCTCTCACCCTTAGGTGCGAAGATTCAGCGAGGCCCTTCACAGTCAACCCTCACCCTACCTATCATGTCTCATTCATGACTGAGCTGTCAATGCTCACCTCTGATTGGCCCTGATACCAGCCTCCATCGCTCACTTGTTACATTTTCAAAAAAGCACCTTTGCGTTTTCTCCCATGCTGCCCCCTAAGCTTGGGAGGTGCAAAAACTAACTCATGATCCTCCTTCAGAGTCCTCCTCAACTCTCCTTTGACGTGACACCTACCAAATACTTGACAATGGTCATGGCTGTTGGTATGGATAGACCACTGCCGATCATTGACCAACGTTGTTTCATTTTCCTTGTGCTTCCCCATCTGTCTGTATCCATCTGTTGTCTCTTGTCTTAAACTTAGATTGCAAGTTCCTTGGGGCAGAGACTATCTTTTTGTTCTGTGTTTGTACAGCACCTAGCGCAATGGGTGCCTGATCCATTGCTGGGGCTCCAAGGTACTATGGTAATCCACATAATAATAATAAGAAGAAGTCAATCTCTGGGGCCTTCAGACATCCTCAATTGTAAATGAATGACTCTTACTGTATATACACTAACCTCACAACCACACATGGATAGGAGATGTTGAGTAAATCACGACAATTACCGTGCTCCTGCAGCCCGCGAAGCAGGCGGACAAGTAGGTGATCCCATCTGCCCCACAAACTGGAGTGAAGGAATCGGTTTGGCATTCACAGTTGTTATTGCAGGGGGAATATGGGTCCAAGGGCAAGGTCGGAGCTGATCTGCAAAAGAATCAGAATCAGAAATGGATGCACAGTGCAATAACGCCAGCTGGCTTTTCTGAGAAGCGTCACACGAAGGGGGCTTAGCCAACCACTGCAAACAAAGGGAGAGAAGGGTGGGTGGGGTGTTTGGGTGCCAGCAGAAGGGACCTGAGGCCATATGCTCCTTCTGTGACAGAAACACATTGAGGTTCATTATTTCCGGCTCCCACCATCTCCCCAGGGTGGCTCAGGATGGTGCTGGAAAAATCTAATGTGAAGTTGTGTGGGCGTTGTCTCAGCCCTGGGATCAGACCTCCAGGACAGGAGGGGTTGTATTTACCTAGCACAACAACAGCAAGCTGAAGATGTGCTGACGTTTTCCTCCTCAAAGAGCCACTGTCCCATGCTGAGAAACTTTGGAAATACAGAATCATTCTATCTGTGTTAGGACCCAGCTCTGCGGGGCCTCCTGAGTCCTAATACCCTGCCTCAAAATGGGTCTCACCTGCAGCCAAGCAGCAAGTGGGAAAGCGCCTTTTGCTCATCATACAGGCCCCAAACGTCCAAAACTGTGTGCCTAGAATTTGACTCCTAAATCCCCTTTAGGCCACCTCAGTAAAAGCACCCACAATTTCCCTAGATTTCAGTGGGATAGGTAGGTGCTTAGCACTTGCAAAGATCAGGCTGGAGTGGCTTCACTTATTTCAGTGCTTTCACTCTGTGTTTACACCAGCCTACTTGAGAGCAGAATCTGGCCTCATGTTTCGAGCCACTTGGGTCAGTTTCAGTTAAGCTCAGTGGAATTCGGCTCTCAAACTTGTTATTGTTCCGACTCCCCCAAGACACTTCTATAGAATGGGCCTAATACAGCCACGGTGGAAGTGGGTGCCACTCCACTGACTTCAATGGAGTCCTCCCCACTTGTGCCAGGAATGCATTTACTGTAACACTATTACTCTACACTGTTCCTTACTCCTAGAGAGACAAGGTGGGTGAGGTAATATCAATAAACAGATGTTGGTGCAGTAAAAGATATTACCTCAGGCCACAGGTGCCAACTCTGTGGGTGCTCCAGGGCTGGTGCTGAGCACCCACCAGTGGCCCCACTGATCAGCCTCCCCACGCCTCCTGCCTGCCGCAATCAGCTGTTCAGGGGGAGGTGCGAGGGTGGGGCATGCTCGGGGAGGGAGCAGAATGGGGCAGGAAGAGGTGGGGCAGAGCGGGGGTGGGACTTTGGGGGAAGAGGTGGAGTGGGGGCGGGGCCTGGGATGGAGCAGGGGTCAAGCACCCCTGGGGAAATGAGAAAGTTGGCCTGTGCCTCACCCACTTTGTCTCTCCAACATCCTGGGACTAACAGCTACATCAGCACTTCATACAACTTAATCCTAGAAGCACTCAAATATCAGTGATGTGGGTGGTATAAAACCCTAGAAAAATAGAGAAACAGCACTGAAAAGAGCAGGTTAGTTTAGCTAACACCGCTGTGCTATACTTCCTGGGTGGTATCATAGGGCTGGAGGTGGGAGACGGAGCTGAAATTCTCTCTGTACTCACTTGTTTCCATAGGGAACAGTAACCCCAGCTACGGGCCCCGTGTCACAGCCCAGGAATAGGAAAGAGACATAGCAAGCTATGGACACTAGGTTAACGAGCATGGCCATCCTGATGGCTCCTAGAGCAGACAGGCTGAGCTTCTTCACCAGGAGACCGCCCAGGAATATGCCCAGACATGCACATGGGATCGCTGTCATCCCTGCAAGAAGGAAGAAGAGTCAGGAAGATGCACAAGGAGAAAGCAGGAGCTGAAAAAATACACTGCATGTCGAAGCATTTTATTTTCCAGTGACTAGATCAGTGCACTAGTGATGGGGGAAGCGCTAAAGGCTCAGAGTACCCACTAGATGCTTATCCATTCATGTGGGTTCTCCTTAGGAGTGACTATGTGAGACTTCAGGCCCCAGAAGCTGTTAGCACTCACCTGTAGCAGAGTTACATCGTCCCTGGGATGATGGAAAGGCTATAGGTCACCGCTCTCTGCCTCCCTGTTGCCCCAGCCAGCAAAGAACTGGTCCTCCACAGTGCTTTGTCCAGGCAGTGGAGTCTCCACTGCTTTTCCCAAGGGAAACTAATCCACAGTCTAATAGATCTTGTGCAAGATTTCCAAAATTGACCAGTGATTGTGGTTGCCCAACATGAGACACTTTCAAGGGGCTTGATCTTCAGGGGAGAGGTGTTCAGTGCTGTCTGAAAATCAGGCCTCTTTATGAAGTCTCAAGTTTGGTACTCAAAATCACTAGTCACTTCTGAAAATTCAGCCTCCCACTTCGGGAAAGTTCTCACAATATTCAGCCTCTTTTTGCTCACTTTCGCCCCATCGCTGCAGGCCATACCCAAGCCCATTCTGCAAAAAGGTCTCTGGATTCTGGGGCAGGTGGGAAATTCTGCAGCAATTTCATTTAAATTTAAAAAAAAATGGAGGTTTTCAATTAGTTCAGCAGAAAAATGCATAACAATCAGGACAGCAGCCTGTGTGCTATTCCTTTTGATATTAAACCAGTCTCATTGTATGCTGTCAGTGTTTGATAGGTCCATGCCAGGGGCCCATGTGGATGGTGGTGATTGCAGGTTATTCAGAATCAACACCTAGATGCCTTAACTGGGCGCTGGGGAAAGGATGCCTGTCACAAACAGAGCACTAGAACTTTGTGGGGAATAAGTGTCAGGAGCAGATGAATAAAGAGCCTGTGTTCGTATCCGTGTCCTTTCATGTAAAGGAGGGAAGAGGAGAAGCACAGAGAGTACAGGGGCAGCAGCAGGATGGCTCCGAAAGAAAATGTTGTAGTGGTGACCAGGATGTATCAGATGGGCTAGCAGAACAACTGCTTGCGTCTCTTTTGTTGGCTGTGTTTCCAATTTGACGCAGGCCAAATTGCAGGGGAGATGGGAGCTCAGCTGGGGAACTGGGCTCTCCACCTCAAACTGAGAACAGAGGGCTCATCAGGCAGGCAGTTACGGGGCAGCACTCAGTCAGACAAGGAGTTCTGCCCCTGCGTTCCCAGGTTTCCCGCATAGCATCGTGGGCAGCAGGCTGGCATCTCTGCTTTAGGTGAGGAGCTCTAAAGGCTATTTATGCCCTTGCTGCAAGAATGAAGAATGATTTCTCACAGAAACAACTGATTCTATATAAAACAATTTATGTGAGCCCTTGGGGAGGGAGCATAGTTTAGTGCATCGAGCATGGGTCTGGAAAGGATGACTCCTGGGTTCTGCTCTTGCCTCTGTTGCTGACTGACTCTGTGATCTCAGCCACTTCACTAAGAACCAAATTTTCTAATTGAGGGTGACCCATTTTTGGGGTGCCAAATTTTAAGACAGAGCAGGTCTGATTTTCAGAAGTGCTGAGCACCTCCCTCAGTTCCCAATGGATTCAAACTGCACTTGTGGGAGCTCAGAACCTCTGAAAACAAGGCCCTTGGTGTCTAAAATTGGGTTCCTAAAAATTGAGGCACCCCGGTTTTATTTATTTTTATTAATATTGCGCCTTAGCCGTAGGCCACTGCTCATAATACTATAAAGACAAATTGTAAATTCACAGCTCCAAAAACCAGATACAAATTTTAAAAACTGATACCTTTTCACATCACCACTCCTTAAAATATGTAGGAAAATAAGAAAAAATATTAGGAGTATATTATTTCACTTAAGTCAAAATAGCCTCCCTTTCACATAGTTTTCTTATTTTTGTGGCTGAACAGGCACCCAGGACAACAGCCTGTGCAAGTGAAACATTTGCACTATGTAGCCAGGATCCTAATTTCTGAGCTGGTGTGGCAAAAGGCCTCTGAGCCAGGAATGGAGATAGCCGTTTAGTTCTCAGGTGGCAGTACAGGTCAGAAGGCATATAAATAGTGTGGCCAGTCTTCAACCTGGCTAGACCAGCATGGACAAAGATGATTACGGCTTTCAGGACATAACTGCATAGTTTGGAAAGAGTAGGAGACCTATACTGGTCCTTCCAGGGGTCGGCACCATCATGTTGGACGACGGACTCTTGACAAAATTACCGTACTTAGTGACAGACATTGGTGGGGGGAAGGGTGTTATGTCATTCAGTCATACAATTTTTCAATTGTTCAAACTTCTTATTCGGCATTTTTTTTATATTCGCTTCTAAGGATAGCAAGTTTCTTACTAGAATCTGGGGAACCATTATTTCTAGCAGCCCTTGCCATGATCTGAAGCTGTTTCTTCTGGCTGGAGCAATCTGAATCATACCAGATGCTTTTACCTTTTAAAGGTAAACATGACCCTTGGTGGTGGTTAGGTCATCCTGTAATTTTTCAACGATCTTAATAAATGTTACATGGACTCGTGCTGAATCGCTAAAGTGAAAAAGCTGGTTCTTTAAAACTAACAAATCACTGGATGGAAGTTTCTTTCTGATTTAACTAATGGAGTCAACTTAATTTGCCTTGAGGCTAGAGCTTCAGAATTAGGAGTAATACCCAACCTGCCAGAATTCATCTGGGAAAAAGTGGCTGGAGGTCAGAAATTCACTTGCAGGGGTTGGTGACAGCTGTCCAGTTTAAAAGCCACTAAATAGTTAGAGAAACAAGACCAGCGTAAAATCAGAACTGTGATATAATCTGTCGCACTACTTTCTCTAGAAGAGGTGACTGTAAAATGACTCTGCAAATGATCACCATCTCTACCACTCTACATCTAAAATTACAGAAAGTTTATGACCCGAAGAATTTCTTACTGGGGGAAATGGAGGCAATACCCCTTTACTGAGTTACAGGAAACCTTTAACATTTTCTTATCCTTCGCACCCAATCAGGTGTTTAAAGCTCCCAAGAGTACAAAATTTGCTATTGGAACCTTTTCCATAAACCGGTCAATATCCATCAAGCTCTGTCCATAAAGATTCATTACACAAAGGAGAGCCCAAAGGAGGCAAATAAACATTCAGAGCTAACAAAATAGATTTAGCTGAGAAACTAATACGATAGTCCTGGAAATAAGAGTTATCGAAGACATTAACATGCTAGTTATGACTCTTAATTTGGTAGAATGAAAAGGGCCAGTCCACATGCCAGTCTAACCATTCTTAACGTCCCTTCTCAGAAGGATTCAAAGCCCAATAAATAAAAGGACTCCTCGTTCGTAAACCAGGTTTCCTGGAGGAAAACTAAATTAAATTGAGACAAATAATTCCTAAAATCCAATTCCTGGGATTTACTTTTGAGGCCTGTAATATTCTATGAGGCAATTTTGCTAGAAATGTTACAAGAATCCTGATCAAGCCTACTTCATCAATCCACCTCCCTTTTAAAGTCTTCAACTGAGAAACTATCATGAACAATAACACCATTAGCTTTTGTAGCTAGGGCCAATTCTCCTAGAATTATCATCTTCAGCCTTCTGAATGTGATCTTGGTCAATTCACCGATGGCCACATTTTCTAATTTGGGGCAAATCATTTTTGGTATGCAAGCATTTAGACAGCTCGGGCTTGATTTTCAGAAGTGCTGAGCACCCCCCATAATCAGTGAGTTCAACTGCAGTTGTGAGAGCTCAGAACATCTGAAAATAGGCCCTTGGTGTCTAAATTTGGGTTCCTAAAAGCCAAGGAACCCAAAAATGAGAGGATTTATATACACATACACACACACACCTCACCTCTCCAGGACCCATTTTCTACTCTGCAAAATGGGGATTCTAACACACTCTGTCTCTCTTTCTGTATACCCACTCATTTCACAAAGAGCTCTGAGATCCTCGGGTGAAAGATCCGCAGGTGGAAGGCCAACATATTAGAGACAGCAGAGGGATTGCGTGGCTGGTTAATGTAGTTACTTACCCAAGAGCTGATTGGCTGATGAGGTGGTAAGGTTGAACTGCTGTTCCAGGTACTTCCCCAGGAAGGCTGCAAAGCCAGCGACCACAGCAATCTCCATGCAGGCAGCAAGGATGATGCAGGTGAAGACAGGATTGGCCAGCAAGTGCTTTGTTACTTTAGGTATCACTGCAACAGAGGAGACAGAAGACATGGTTTCATTAAGGTTCTTCCCATATACTGAAGAAAGGGATCTGGGAGTTATAGTAGATCACACACTAAATACGAGTCACCAGTGTAACACTATTGCAAAAAAAAAGAAGAAGCAAACATAACTGTGGATGTAATAACAGGAATGTTGTAAGCAAGACACAAGAAGTAATTCTTCCACTCTTCTCAGCACTGATTAGGCCTCAACTGGAGCGTTGTGTCCAGTTCTGGGCACCACATTTGGCAAAAGAAGTGGACAAAATGGACAAAGTCCAGTAGAGAGCAACAAAAATGATTACCAGGAAACATGACCTACCAGGAAAGATTGGAAAAAAATGGGTTTGTTTAGTCTGGAGAAGAAAAGACTGAGAGGGGACATGGTAACAGTGTTCAAGTACGTAAAAGTTGTTACAAAGAGGAGGGGGATAAATTGTTTTCCTTAGCCACTGAGAACAAGACAAGGAGCCATGAGCTTAAATTGCAGTAAGAGATTCAGGTTAGACATTGGGAAAATCTTCCTAACTGTCAGGGTGGTTAAGCACTGGAAGAAATTACCTGGGGAGATTATGGAATCCCCATCATTGATGGTTTTTAAGAGTAGGTTAGACAAACACCTGTCAGGGATGCTCTAGATAATACATAGTTGATGACCTAACAAGGTCCATTCCAGTCCTACGTTTCTATAATTCTTTCATTTCTTCTGTGGGGAAAAAATACTAAGAGCGCCCTCTGATTCCTGGTTTCCTTCTCTCTACCTCCATCTGCCTTCTTCCTTGTCCTTCATTATTCCACCCAGTTCCCGCATTAGCCAGTGTGTGTCACGGGTACTCAGGTCAATATTACACCTTCAACTTCTTTTCTTCCTTTTTTATTTATTTTGCAAACTTCAGTCATAAGCAGAGGTAGATTTTAGCTGCTTTCACTTTTTTCTGTAGTATGAAGAAGCTCTTTCTCTGTCTCTCATACACACACACACACACAGAGCAGAGACTTGACAGCTGTGATGGACTGGGCTCCACCCTCCCAGACACACCCAGTGGTGAGCTGGAGCCGATTCGCACCGGTTCGCTAGAACCGGTTGTTAAATTTAGAAGCCCTTTTAGAACTGGTTGTTCTGCGAGGGACAACTGGTTCTAAAAGGGCTTCTAAATTTAACCAGCCAAAAGTGGCACCTTAAGGCACTGACTCCATGGATGCTCCAGCCCTGGAGCACCCAAGGGGAAAATTTGGTGGGTACAGAGCACCCACTGGCAGCTCCCTCCCCCGCCCCCAGCTCACCTCTGCTCCGCCCCTGCCTCCTCCCCTGAACGCGCCGCCCCGCTCTGCTTCTCCTCACCGCCCCCCCCGGCTTCCCGCGAATCAGCTGTTCGCGCGGGAAGCTGGGGCGGGCTGAGAAGCAGGTGGCGGCTTCCCGCTCAGGCCCAGGGAGGCGGAGATGAGCTGGGGCAGGGGGTGGGGGGGCACAAGGAGGGCCACCTGCGCCACAGCAGGTAACCCCGGGGGGAGGTGCTGGAGAACCGCTCCCCGCCCCAGCTCACCTCCGCCACCCTCGGCCTGAGTGTGAAGCCGCCGCCTGCTTCTCAGCCCTCCCTGGCTTCCCTCCGAACAGCTGATTCGCGGGAAACCAGGGGAGGGGGTTGAGAAGCAGAGCGGGGCGGTGCGTTCAGGGGAGGAGGTGGAGTGGAGGTGAGGTGAGCTGGGGCCGGGTACGGAGCGGGGAGCTGCTGGTGGGTGCTCTGCACCCATGAAATTTTCCCCGTGGGTGCTCCAGCCCCGGAGCACCCAGGGAGTCGGTGCCTAAGGCACCACTTTTGATGTGATCAGAGGGGGGAGTGGCCGCTCCCCCTGCTCCCCACCTAGCTACGCTCCCCCGCCCCTAGGAGCCAGAGGGACCTGCTGGATGCTTCCTGGGAGCTGCCCTAGGTAAGCACCTCTGGGACTCCCCACCTCGCCCCCCGGCAGGTGCCTCTGGCTCTTAGGGGTGGGGTGGGCACCCACTACGGTGGCCTACGAGACCCTCCTGCTCGGTTCTGGGGGCAGTCAGGGGACAGGGGAGGGGGGTGGATGGGGCAGGGGTCCTGGGTGGGGCATCAAGGAACGCGGGGGCGGTTAGATGGGGCAGGAGTCCCAGGGGGGCGGGGGTGGGCAACGACCCCCCTCATGGGGTGAGGAGGGAACCTGTTGTTAAGATTTTGGCAGCTCATCACTGGACACACCCCACCAAATCCACTGACTGAGAACCTTGTACTAAGCTGCAATGCACACACTGAGTGGTTAAATATGCTCACTCCATCCCCATGATCCCCTGGCCCCTCTGTCTTTATCCATGAAGACCTGAGATCCTCTTGGCCCCATTTCTCTATTTCCAATAAACCAAACATGAGTTGGGGTGCAATTACCTTACAAAGAGAAATTTGACTAATGAATCAGATACCACATTTGCTACTTCAGTGAGCATTTTAATTATTCCAGAGATAAGACAGCTTGAACAGGATGGAATACTAATACAGGCGAGAGCCTTGCTTTATCTTAATACCTGGTGACTAATTTCTCCCTGAATTAAATGTGAAAATCATTTAGTTTAAAAATTCTCTCTCTGAAGTGCTGGTGAAGCCTCAATGGGCCTTGTTTGCATTTTAAAATATTTCCCCCCTCATTCTGCTCTGCGTATTAGGCTCTGGCAGCCAACTGATTTCTCCAGTGCACACCTCTGTTTTCTCACAGGTTTTTCCTTCTTTTTGCAAAGTTTAATAGCACTGGGCAAATGCAGGGTCTTTGTTAACGCTCTGCTTGGGTTCCATTGGTGAGACTATAATTAGCTCGATCTGGCCCTTTGCAAAGGGCTATTTCAGTTTCAAGTCCCTTTCATCCCAATGGTTTTCCATGCTGCACAAAATACTTGCTTCCTGAGGACTTACTGGGCATAATGAATGTTCGACGGAGACAGCATTTTTCAGATAAACTGAAAAAAAATTTCAGCCTCACATCAGTTCCCAATGGCCACCCTGCCATCTCATTCAGTCCTTTGGTGGCCATCTACTGAATTTGTCCTCTTAGCGGAACTTGGAGGATGAAAACAAAGCTGAGCTCAGAGAGTCATATTTAATATGTTATCTCCTCTTGTGCCTCTGGAGTTCAATTAGTAGAATACCAATGGATTCTGCAAGATGCTGGTTTGCCCCAGCTCAAAGGTAGACACAAAAAAATCTGATAGTTTTTTACAACAGCAGGATACCTTTTAAAGTGATGGAAAAATATATCTCAGAGAGTCATTTAGACACTCTACATGGCCAGTGCCAAAAATACCTTGCAAGACCAAGGGCGAAAGCTTTATCTTGCACTGTACCAGCTTAGAGAGAACAAAGATTATCTTGCAGTATTAATTATCTTGTACATCAGAGGCAATCTGATCACTGGACAGGGGACTGGATGGAGAGGCAGGAGACTTGGGTTTATTCCCAGCACCACCACTGACTCATTGTGTGATGTTCGGCAAATCACTCCACTTCTCTGTGCCTGTTGCCCATCCCATCCTTTGTCCAGTTAGGCCATGAGCTCTTTGCAGTAGGTACTGTCTATTATTGTGGGTATATACTGTGTCTAATACAATAGGGATCAATATCAGTTGGAGCTCCTGTAACATAAAATAGAAATAGTTCAAAAGGGAAGAGGACAGATATCGTGCAGCCTATGTCTTCTCATCAATAAGGTCCACATCATTTCCTTTAATTTTACACAGGAAAGAAAAACAAATTGGAAGCTTTCCATAGAAATAGAACTCCTTTCATCTCAGCTCTGCCACTTGCTCCATTTGCCATCTGATACTGGCTGAGGTGCATCACTGCCTGGGGTGAAATACCTCTGGGAATTAAATTAAAAGTTGTCATGGAGTTTTAAATTCCCTACCGGGAGGGAGGAACAAATGTTGTGCTTGTGGCTGTCTAGACTAGGGTGCAGGAGTGAGCAGTTTGATGGAGAAGGGCTAATCCATGTGTAAACTGGCTAAGTGTGTCTGTATACTACTCTGTAGCTGATCCACAGTGGAAGCCACCTGCTACTGCTCCCAGCTAAGGCTTTGATTCAGAAAAGCACTTAAGTATGTGTTTAACTTTAACATGTGCTCAAGACTGGTCAACTTTAATGGGACTTAAGCACATGCTTAAGGGCTTTGCTGAATGAGCAGAGTCGTTGAGCTCACCTGGTGGACAGTTGTACTTTGGAGCTACAGGCCTTAGTTTCAACTCATACCGATAGCCTGGGAGCAGGGGTTTGTTGCATGCAAAATAAAGAGAGAGTCTCAGAGAAGAATCTGTCGGCCAGAGCAGATGCTGTGAAGGAAGAATCACACTGGGATACTTGAAGGGAGTAACTCATCAGTTCATGTCCCTACCACTATCACCACATACTAATACTGTGGAAATAGATGTCACGAGAGATTTTTGCTGTCATTGCAATATCTGTCTTTTTGATTTCCAGTACAATCATAAATGCCTGAGTTTCTCCTCACTATGAAACGTTTCATTCAAACGCTTAACAGAAGAGGGCTTTCCACTTTCAGCCATTCGCTTCCCGCAGACCCCTCCCCTTCCTTTTCTTAACATCTCTACCCCCTTGACTTCACTTCTATAATACTCCATACTCCTTCCAGAATCAACAACAAGGGGGCTGATTCTCAGAGGTGCTGAGCAGTCCTGGCTCTAGTTGTGGTGGCATTTTGGGTGCCTGACTCTTCTGACATTAAGGCCCTCAAAGTCATTGGCAAGTACTTTATTTCCAGTGAGTAGCTTTGATTTGCACCTAACCACTGGAAAATACAGGGGATAACCTCCTTATACCAGGGTTAGCTATTCTCCAGAAACAACAAACTACAATAATCATGCTTGAAATGAATTGTTTGGGACACTATTATTGTTGGGGGCCCTTTTTCCAGTGGGTGCATCTTATGGAGACATGTTTTCAATTTACAGTAAAGACAGGAACATAGAAAGCATTGGGGGAGAGAGGTTTAATAGCCTAGTCCTCCTACAACAGTGCAATGAGAAGAGGGTCATATTAGGTATTGAGCCTAAGACCCATTCCCAAGCAATACACATCTTGTATCTGAATCAGAGACACAGGCAAAATATCAACCTGGCTGCAGGGTAAGAAAAGAAAAAGAGGGAAAGAAGATGAAGAAAACATCTCATGGAAAGAGACAGCTCATAAAAAAGAGAAGATGGAAGAAGCAGAAAGACATCAAAGATAATGAAATTTACTTTAATATACCAAGCTGTACAAGGCCTCGAGTAAAATTAATATCACAAAGGGCATGAAGAAATCAGATGACACCATGTCAAATGGGTTTCTTGTAACAGACATGGGCTCGAAACAACTACAAATATTCTTACATTGCCATGTACTGTGAAAAGGATTGCTGATCCTTCTGATCTATTATCCTGCCTCTGGCAGTGGCCTTTATTTGACTCTTCAGAGGAAGATGCAAACCTCCCTCACCCCTATCAGCCAGCTGTGCAATACGACCTCATGGAAACAGATTCTCTTCCTGACCCCAGCTGCTGATCAGTTTAGTATGCCCTGAAGCATGAGGCCTGCAAGCCCTTGTGAATTAAGCATAGCGAGTGACATGCAGATGCTGTACTTGAGAAGGGCGAGGAAAGAATGTGCAGATACAGATGACGTGCAGACAAAAGCTCAAGTCACCAGGAACTCTGCTACACTGATGAGAAGCATCAAAGCCTTCTTTGACATGCCCCTACCTAGTTCAAAGAGCTACAGAAAGCAACTAGGAATGTGATTTGGGGCCACGCAGCATCACTTGCATTTTTATGCTGATGAACTCTGTCTAGTTAACAGCTCTGGAGACTGTTCGCACTACCCCTTTGCCCACTTCAGACTCCCTCTGACCTCTTCTCCCACCCCCAGCTCCATCCGTGCTGCTGCCTAGTATGCCCTCCCTGTCCTGGTGCCACAAGATCTAACCCTCTCCTCTTTATCCACAGAGCCCATCAGGGTTGCCTCCTCACCCTGCTGAACAGTTGAAATATTAAGATTTCTCAACATTCCTTCTCACAGGCTGCTGAGACATTAAGTATCTCTACTAGTGATGCCCTGGAGCCTGATCCTGCAAGGTGCTGAGCTCTTCCTGGGTGATGCTAAATCAATGGGAGTTTCAGGGTGCTTGGCCCCTCTTATGATCAGACCTCTGGTACGTTAGGGGCTTTAACTGAGTTCCATGTTTGTCTTCTGGACTGTAAGCTTCTTGGGGCAGAAGCATCAAACACTGGGGATGCGCAGGGAATAAACCAATGAATAATAGTAAACAGATGCTCATTAGAAGAGTTTTAGGCCATAACTCCCCCGTTCACCTTTACAGAGTGACTTTCATGTTGGGGCATTCTAAGGGGGATCATTCTAAACCATGAATCCATTTGTCACCCAGAATCTTCCTTGCTACCTTAACATTCAAAGATATTTGGCGGGGGGTTTCAAAGGCACCTAGGAATGAAAGGGAATTGTACTATTTAGCTTAACAAAGAGAAGGTTGAAGCTAAATAAATTCAGACTGGATATAAGGCACACATTTTTGACAGTGAGGGTAATTACCTCAGGAACAATTTACCTAAGGTCAGGATTCTCCACCACTGACCATTCTTAAATTGAGGTTGGATGTTTTTCTAAATTATTTTGGAATTATTTTGGGGAAGTTCTATGGCCTGTGTTATACAGGATAGCAAGCTAGATGATCATCGTGGTTCTTTCTGGCCTTGGAATCTATGAACCTAAATCCTCTGGACAGCTTTTATGTTCAAGCAAGAGGGTTTCATTCGTAATTGAACTTTGTAATGTTACAGTGCCTTTTGCATGAGGATCTCAAAACACTTTACAACCAACCAACCAAATAATCAAGGCTTGGGAAGCAGGTCATTCTTGTTTCTTCTTTTATAGACGAGGACCACCCAGTGAAGTAACTTGTCCAAAGCCACACAGAGGCAGTGTCGGAGCTGGAGCCGAGAACCCTCGCTCCCAGTCCTGTGCTTTAACCACCAGACCATGCTTCACATTTATCAAATATCAGAATAGCACCAAATGTTAAATCTAGAATGATCCTATAGCATCAGTATAAGGGCAGTATCATTGTAATACCTCAATATTGGGGCATCCTGGGATAATCAGAGCGGGAAGCAGAAATACTAGGGCATAAGAAAAATTCTTCTCATGGCATCTTTGACCCAGTCAAAACCAGGCAGCTCTGGGACTCTTACAAGAGAACTTGATCGTGGTGCGATTGCCAGACCAAATTGGTTCACATCCCCAGAAGCACCCAAACCTTTGGAGGCTTTTCCATGTCTAGACAGAATGATCAAATCTGTGGCACCATTTCCATGGTACCAGAATGCAAAGTGGTAAACCAGGGATTATAACTGGGCTGCAGGATTAAGGGATCAGGCTCAGATTCTAACACATACACTGCAACTCCCCTATCTCCCATTCCACAGACAGGATGCAGAAAACGACAAGGAGGTTATAAGGACAAATCTAATCCCATTAAAGTCAATAGCAAAACTCCCACTGAGTTCAGTGGGAGCAGGCTTTGGCCCTTAGTGCCTGATTCATTGCCAGTGAAATTAATTGGGAAGATTCCCATTGACTTTTAAATGGATTTTTAGGGAGTACATATTATTTATATTACAGTAGAGCCCAATTGGGATCAGAGCCCCATTGTGCTAGGTGCTGTACAAACATATAGGAAGAGACATTCTTTGCCCCCAAAAGCTTCCAATCTCAATATCTACAGGACCTTTTAACTCTCTTCCAATATCACACCCCTCTTTAAACAGACAAACAGCCTGTGGAAGTTGTGAGCGTTCCTCACCCCACATGATCAGACCCAACCCGATTAATCTCTGATGCGGCTGCTCTGAAATAAGCCCTAAGGGCAGAGTAGTTCAAGCATAGAAGCTGGAGAGTGGGATGGAATGAAAATGTCATCCAACAGATTATGCTCAGCAGAAGCAAGATAAGCAGACTCCGAGTGCTAAACTCTGTTCTAATTTAATCCTGGCTGAATCCAGAGCAACTTCACTGACACAACTGTTTTACACAAGTGTAAGTGAGAACAGAGTACGGCCCAGAATATGATCCGTTATGCCTCTGATTTGGGGGATTCTTCCCTTTGCATTACCATCGAGCCCAGACAGACAAACGCAAGAGGAAACGTGCTAGGTGAGAGTACATCTAGAAAGACAAATTGCAGGGTGAAAACCAATCTCCCATTTAGCCTGCAGAGCAAGGTCTCTCCAATCACCAGCTTCTCACAACAACAATAGGGCTGAGAGGCACAGCCCCTAATTAAGAAAAATGTAGCAGAACACTAGCGCTAGCTGGGGAAGGATGGAAAGGGCATTGACAGGAGCCAAGGACGGAGCAAATCACACTATCCATGGGCTAAGAAGTGATTGCAAGGGGCAAAGTGCAAGGGACTGCCCCAGAGAGAGCACACCCCCACCACTGCTGCAGACGGGGTGCACAGGCTGCTAGCTGACTACAGGCACTCTCACCCAGCCCCGGCTCACCAAGGCGTCTGACAGTTTTCACTAATGATCAGTTAGCGCTTTGAAGGTGGAAACCATTGTGCATGCTAATGGTTAATTACGATTATTATTATTATGTCCCGCTGTGGCGTACAGCCCTTTAATTGCCTGGAATCCACCTGTGGGATCTGGGAGCCTCTTGCCAGCCAGCAGCATTCTCTTCCCAAGGCAGAGTTTCCTGGGAGGTGGAACAAGGGAATTTGGCAGCTGTCACACTCAGGTATCCAGAAGCACAGCAAGGAAAGCTGTGAGGAAGGCACTGGGCAAGGAAACAGGGCAGCTGTTCTGTGCAGACAAAAGCTCATATATTGCCGCAGAGACGAGTAGGGGACTGTTGGTTAGTGGCAGAAGGTGCTGCCAGTTATCATTCATTTGCAATGGTAGAGCTAGGTGGCAATCCCAGGCCTAGATCAGCTGGGGGTACAGGCGAGGACTGAGGTACAGTGGCAGAGTTGTACACTGTCCCAGAGTTGGAATAGCAGGGTTGGAGGGGCAGGTCAGGACTGAAGGTAAATTAGCAAAGCTGATCTGAGTGCCAAGCCCTAGGATAGCAAGGGATACTGCAGGTCAGAAGTGAGGTGCATTCACAGGGCTCTATGTGGGGAGCCTAGGACTGGAGTAGCAAGGGGCACTCCAGATCAGGAATAAGGTGCATTGGCAGAGATGCCAGGGAAAACCTGGGCAGCATCTGCCTATCCTTTCCCTGCTGTAAACCCGTGCTATTAGCCCTTCCCTTTCCTGCACTCTAACACACATTCACATTTAATGACACACAAAAGAAGAAAGAGAGTGTAGTATCCCATTCCCAGGTGCAACAGTGTAAAGCCACCACCTGGATTGATCTAGAATATGCCAAACTAGGGGAAAAAAGGATGGGCCAGTTGATTAGGTGCTTGTTAACCAGTGTTCAATTCCCTGTTCCACCCCAGACTTCCTGACTGACCTTGGGCAAGTCACTTAAATCTCTCAGTTCTCTACCAATAAAATGGGCAGAATACCATTGTCCTACGTTAGAGCAGTGCTGTAAGGATAGAGACTATGAGATGTTCAGACACTACAGTAAAGGAGGGCCATAGAATCATAGACTATCAGGGTTGGAAGGGACGTCAAGAGGTCATCTAGTCTAACCTCCTGCTCAAAGCAGGACCAATCCCCAACTAAATCAGAAGTACCATAGATAGATAGAAACCCAGGTAGGAATCCACTCTGGTGCCTCCCCAGATGTAAATTCTTGCCCACTAGAACCAGAACCCCAGGGTAACCTCTAATAGCCCATTACACAGAGTTTCATCCTTCCCTCCTTCCGAGTGGGAGCAGAGTTCCTGGGTCACTCCCCTAGGCTGGCCAGGGCACAGCTCCGTTCAAGAAACAGGATTTGATGATCAAGCGTCGTTTTGAGTTTTTTACTTCTGGAACCATGGAGCGACTATATAAGCCAAGGCTTCAGATGACATGACCGGAGTACCTCAGCCAGTGCTAGGTTCTTCAGGGAGTAGGTACAACCCACACAAGTAATGACCAATTGCTTCCTCTCAGAAGCCGTGAGACAATTAACCTACTTAGCTCTGGAACCAGATGAGCCTCCTGCAGTTCTTGGTCATCCTCCTATCAGCTGCCCAGAACCGCTGGTTAAACCAGATGGCACAGCTCCCACTGAAGTCGGGGGGTGGGGTGGGGGGTGGGGGGCAGTGTTTGGGGAGGGGCCGTCACTGTTTCCTTCCTTGAGGTCTGCTCATACGTGATGCCGTTCCATCATTAGAGACCGGAGAAAGCTGCGCTAGGAGCAGCTGTGCAGGCAGCAAGGCGACTCCGCTGCCTTCGATGGCCACTTCTCCTTCTGTTGTTCAAAGGCACAGCTTTCATTCCAGGTTTTAAACTCCTCTGAAGGGTGCTTCTCATCCCAGCATGAAAATAGGCGGGGGCAAGATGCCTCTGCCTCCAACCGGTCGGTCCCTCCCTCCCGTTTAGACCTTGGCAGAGATGTGAAAGGCATTTCCAAGGCTTTGAGTTGCTTGCTTTTATACGAGAGTCACATCCTTTCTGTGTGCTAAGATCTGTGGAGAACCAGGAGTTTCAGCCGATTCCTACGTTTTATGGTCTCCCAACAAAGCTTGCCAGCCCTCAGAACTTCCTTCCACAGCCCTGACTAAAGCATGTTGGTGTCTGGTGTGAAGCACACAGCTGGAAACATCTATCTCAAAGTGACGTGGCTCCTCAGTGTCCACTCAGTTCTTAAAGGTGCAAGATATGGAAAGGACTGGAGAAAAGCATTCAAAAGAAGCTTATTTGAACCCTGAAATTCATCCTTCATATACAACATACACACACAACTCCCCCAGACAGACAACATTTGTCCACACAACAAACCCACAAGCCCCTCGGGAGAGAGACAACATGCAAGTTCCCAGTGTAGACAAGCCCATCAATTGACAGAAATGCACATGCACAAAAACACACACACAACCTCCCTACACAAATATGCACACAGAACATCATCCAACCGGAAACATGTATACACCTGCATATTCACAAACAACCCCCACACCTACCCAAAGATATATTACACAAATACACCCACACACGCACACACACACAACCTCCCTGTGCACAGAGATGCACATCCACACAAATCCACACACACTACCCCATGCAACCAGACACACATGGACATACACACCCGTCCTCCTCGACTCAGCTGCACAAATACATAAATACCACAACCTCATGCACCCAAAGACACAAACACACACTAGCCCATATATACCAACAGCCCATATTTAGAAGGGATGTCACTTATTTTTCAACAAAATAAATGCCAACTGCTTAACACTCCCAAAGGCAATTGTAGTCCAATGGATTTCACAGAAACAGAGAAATTATAGGGCTGGAAGGGACTTCAAGAGTTCATCTAATCCAGCCCCCTGCACTAAGGCAGGACCAAGTATACCCCAGACCACCTGTGACAGGAGTTTGCCCAACCTGTAAAAATCTCCAACGATGGGAAATCTACAACCAGCCTTGGAGTCTATTCCAGTGCTTATTGTTAGAAAGTTTTTCTCAACATCTAACCTAAATATCTCTTGCTGCAGAATAAGCCAATTGCTTCTAGTCCTGCTTTTAGTGGACATGGAGAACAATTGATCACCATTCTCTTTATACCAGCCCTTAACATATTTGAAGACAGTTATCAGGTCCCTCCTCACTCTTCTTTTCTCAACACTAAACATGCCAGGTTTTTTTTCCCAAACATTTCATCAGAGATCAGGTTTTCTAAATCTTCTAGTTTTTTGTTGCTTTCTGCTGTACTCTCTCCAATTTGTCCATATCACTCTTAAAAAGTGGCACCCAGAATTGGACACGGGCCTCACCTGCCAAGTAGAGCAGGACAATTACCTCCCATGTCTTACATATGACACCCTTCCTAATATACCAATGATATTAGCATCACATTGTTGACTCATATTCAAGTTTCGATCCACTAACCCCCACATTCTTTTCAACAGTACAGCCGCCTAGCCAGTTATTCCCCATTTTGTAGTTTTACATTTGATTTTTCCTTCCTAAGTGTAGTACTTTGCACCTGTCTTTCTTGAATTTTATTTTATGATTTCACACCCATTCTCCAATTTGTCCAGATAATTTTCAATTCTAATTCTGTCCTCCACAGTGCTTGAAACCCTCCTAGCTTGGTGTCATCAGCAAATTTTATGAGCATACTCTCCACTCCATTATCCAAGTCATTAATGAAAATATTGACTAGATCCAAGACAGTCGCCTGTGGGAACCCACTAAATTCACCCCCCTAGTGTGACAGCAAAGTCCTCTTTAAATATTTTTTTTCAACTGTTTTGCACCCACCTTACAGTAATTTCATCTAGACCACATTTCCCTAGTTTCCTTATGAGAATGTTATATGAGGCTGTGTCAAAAGCCTACTATAATCATGATACAGTTCATCTATATTTCCCCCCACCCCACATCCATTAGGCCAATAACCATGTCAAAGAAGGAAATTAGGTTGGTTTGGCATGATTTGTTCATGACAAATCCATGCTGGCTATTCTTTATAACCCTATTGTCCTCAAGGTGCTTACAAACTGATTGCTTAATAATTTGTTCCAGTATCTTTCCAGATATCAAAGTTAGGCTGATTGGTCTATAATTCCCTGGGTCCTCTTTTTCCCCCCATTTTAAATATATATGCTACCCTTTGCCCTTCTCCAGTCCTCTGGGTTCTCACCTGCCTTCCCTGAGTTCTCAAAGATAATCACTAATAGCTAGTTTCAGCTAGTTCCTCAAGTACCCTCGAGTGAATTTCATCAGTCCCTGGCAACTCAAATACATCTGTTCTTATAGGCTGTTCTTTCCCTATTTTGGCTTGTGTTCCTTCCCCTTTATTGTTCATATTAATTGTGTTAGGTATCTGGTCATAATTTACCTTTTTAGTGAAGACTGAAGCAAAATGGGCTTTAAACACCTCTGCCTTGTTCATGTCGTCCGTAACTAGCTTTACTTCTCTGCTAAGTAGGGAATTTTCCTTTGCATTTCTCTTGTTGCCTTTTATGCCCCTTGCTCTGTATAACTCATTTTTTCACTTGGCCTTTTTGATTTTGTCTCTACATGCCTGCACTGTTCTTTTGTACTCATCCTTAGCAATTTGTCCATGTTTGCTCTTTTTGTAGAATTCTCTTTTGATTTTCAGGTCATTAAAGAGCTGCTCATGAAGCCATGTTGGCCTCTCACTATTCTTCCTAGCTTTCCTTTGCACCAGGAGAATTTGCTGTTGTGGCTTTAATATTGTCTCTGAGAAACTGCCAACTCTCTTGAACTTGTTTTTCCCTTACATTTTTTCCCCATGGGACCTTATCTACAAGTTCTCTGAGATTATTAATGTTTGCTTTTCTTAAGTCTGTTATCTTTATGCTGCTGCTCTCTCTTTCCCTTTCTTAGAATCTTGACGACTATCATTTCATGATCTCTGTCAGTTAAGTTGCCTTCAATCTTCAGATTCGCAACCAATTCTTCCCTGTTATTCAGAATCAAGTCTAAAATGGAGGTCCCTCGGTTTACTTCCTCCACCTTCTGCAACATAAAGTTTCAATGGAATTTGAAGGTATGTAGTATTCCCTTCCAAACACCCCTAGTTATATCTTGCCATTGTTTGCAAGAAGTGTCTCCTCTCAAACACACAGAAGTGTACACACAGCCAGATTTATCCCTGGTCTCAGCCTATCGACTTCAGTGGAATGGTTTGTCCTTGTCCGCTTTCTGTTGTAGTACTAACCAATCAGAACATCACCCTCTTCTGGAGTGCATTTCTAGGGATACAAACACTATCTGGTATAACTGGGTGACACACAGGCCCCTAGAGCATACACAGTACCTATGCTGCAAGGCAGTCATTCAGCAAATAACTCAATAATGCAGTCTGCTCCACACCACTCTTGAGCAGAATTCCTTCCACTTGGTGCAGCAGGTAAATTGTGTTACATGTTACCATACACGGTTGTCTGAAACTGAGCAATGACCCAATTGGTCTGAACCTCTGCTGTCCTTCACGTGAATACAATGCTCAGATCCAAACACCGATATTCAAATGCTATGGTACTGACAGCCATGAAATTATCTAGATGGATGGAACAAATATGTCCACTGGCAGAAGGGACTGGCGGGTGGAACAGCCAATCTCCACCCATGGAACATTCCACTTCCAAATCCCTGCAGCCTGAAGGATTGGATGACAGCAAATTTTTAAAATATTTCCTCCTTTTATGCTCAAATTTTTGAAATTTTCTGATCACAACTGACCTTCTCCTAAGGAGCAATAACATCCATTACTCAAAACGTTCTCTATTCAAAATCCTTCCAAGCTTCCTTTCTCCCCTCCCTGCATTCGCACCACGCACGCCCCAATTAAGTCGGTAAGGGTTGGACAGGATTAAATGGTTTGGCCCTTGTTTATCAGGAAGCTTTAAGGGATGAGGAAACCAACCCTCTGCTGTGATGACAGCAAGTGGGGGCTGACCAGATGCCCTAGGAGAGCTGTCCTCTCACCTAAAGAATTCTGTAATACTACAGATGTACATGGTGTGTACACACACACATAAACACACCTCATCTGGTGTAATTTGACCTCCTTGGAGTTATGCTGATTTCCACCAACTGAGGATCTGGCCCAGATTATTCTATTCTGACACGTGTTGGCTGTTTTATGCCCTAACAAGGGTTCTGTTGATACTCAGACTGTTCTCTGGCCTTGCCCTTTCTAAAGGCTCCCTCCTAACCCTATTCTGTGCTCTGGTATTTTGCTGTGTCGGTGCCCAGCATTTACTGCTTTACACTCAGGAGCATGGGGTTCTGTTGGCCCTGCCATGGCTCCATCAAAAGGCAGCTCCAAACCTCTTTGAATCAGTCATACTTGCTTTCTTCCTGTCCCCACTGTGCGAGCCGCAGGCATAGCCAAGCTACAAGACGGTGAGGTTCTAGAGAGTAGAAACTCAGCCAAGCTACAAGACGGTGAGGTTCTGGAGAGTAGGAACTCACAAAGTGTCTTGGAGAACTTCTGTCGTCCACTGTTTTATTCCCTCCATTCTCCCCCGTCCCTCCCTTAGCCCCATTTTTGATGAACCCTAATGGCTTTCTCTGGATTTCTACATCTTGTAGCTTAAACCAAAGCCTTTTAAGTGGAACAATGTCTCCCACTAAAATGAGTGCACTATCAGGGATAAGTAAAAGTGCGGGAGAGAAATTCCAACAGGGTTTTTGTGGGGTGGGTGGGTGGGCAGGTGGGGTAGCCAAAATCAGAGCCAAATTATGAATCTAATGAGCTATGAACCTGCCGTAGAAACGCAATGAGTTGCAGGGGAGTTTGTCACCTCTCAGCTGCTGGAGGCAGGAGGCACCGTCCTCCCCTTCGAGTGAGTGCCGCAGGATCCCATTGCTTGGCTTGGGCCTTTCGTAGTCCCGTTCGGGGAGCATGGCTTGCTCGCTCTCCACTGCATGCTCCACCCTGGGGGACAGGGACTGCGGGAATCCAAACATCAAGAGGGACGAGAAGAAAAGTAAGGCACCACACAGCAAGAAGCCTGCCCACCACGCGCCGATCCACCGAGGGTCATCGGGGGTGATATCCAGTTTACCTGCAACGGCAAAGCCACACATCAGTGATTCCAATGGAAGGAGAGAGACACAAAGGGTTAAAGACCCAGAGGGCTAAAGTCAACCCCAGGATATCCCCATTGAGTAGCAATCTAGGTATAAAACAGACACAGAAAGAAACTGCTTGGGGCAAGGAACCTGGCACTTTGGCTTGTACAACACCTAGCAGAATGGGGTCTTGATCCTGATTGGGACTTCTAGGTCATAGAACTGTGAGTTAATATTATTACTGATGAGGAGGGATGGAGGGATCTGGATCACACGATTGAAGGCTGAATGCTTCTGAAACTCAGAAAGGCCCCTTGGCGTTTCTGCGTGACACAAGCTTGCAGACTCAAAACAGCTAGTTGAAGTGACTGTTATCTATTAGTGGCAATGGGATCCAAACAGTGATCTGCTCCATGACACTGCCCCAAGATCACTCATCCCTCCCCAATTACACGCCCCTGCTTATGCTACTGTTATTTGTAGGCGCTGGGTGCTGCCCAAACACACAGGAAACAAGCTCCCTGCTCAGCAGAGTTTTCATTGTAGGGTCACGATCACTTTCAGGAGGGAAAAGAAATGAAACACCACGAAAGGCAACTGGGAAGGAACCTCCCCTGCACTTTTGCATTCCCAAAAGTTACCTCATTCTTCCTCGAGTGAAAAGACCTGTCGCTGGTAGCGGTGGGGTGGTGGCTCACTGAGAGGGATAGGAGGGAGAGTCTTGGCTGTGGGGGGAAAGGAGGGGAGGAGAGGGGCTGGCTTCAGGCTCAGAAGACAGTTCCTATTGCCATTCCTAAGGCAGTTCCTTTGCAGCTGGTGCCCAGCACTCTGTGCTTCCCCTCCAGCATCCTGTGTGCCAATCCCCCTTGCCCTGGTGCTGGTCCCCTGTCCCCCACCCCTCCCCAGCAGCTGCCACCCACACTCCCATCCCTCCCTCTGGCCAGGTGTCTCCACAGGAATCCTGGTGGCTGCAGGGCAGGGAGAGGAGCGCTGACCCTACCTGCTCCCCAACAGCCAGCCTGATCTTGTGTGCCGAGAGGGTTGCTCCAGGCCCTCCTCCTGGTCCCACCCTCACAACACATGCATTGCAGAGGTAGAAAGATAGCCGGGTTCCCCTCTCACCTCAGCGAGATATTGAGGGGGCAGAAAACTTTGCGGGGGGGACATACATCAGTCCCCCAACATTTCCATTGCGGGCGTTCTATCCCTCTCTGCCCCCCAATTCCGCTGCTCCTGCTGGTCATTATGATCAGGCTGTGAACCCCACTCCACTGCACACCTTGTCATCCACACCAAACTTGTTTGGTCCCCAGCTCTCAGCAAAAGACTTCCTGAGCAATTGGTTCAATCAGTTCTCGTGTTACAACCTACACTCTCATGCACTTACTGATGTGGGCTCTCCCATGTAGCAGAGAAAGGTCTAATACGATCCAGTGGCTGGAAGTTGAAGCTAGACAAATTCAGACTGGAAATAAGGCGTCAATTTTTAAAGGTCAGAGTAATTAAATATTGGGACAATTTACCAAGGGGCATGGTGGATTCTCCATCACTGACAATTTTTAAATCAAGATTGGATGTTTTTCTAAAAGATCTGCTTTGGAAATTACTTTGGGGGAAGTTCTGAGGCCTGTGTTGATGATGATCACAATGGTCCCTTCTGGCCTTTAAAAAAATCTGTGAATCTAGGTACCATCATGAGCAATGAAAATTGAAGGGCAATTGGTAAAAGATGCATAAGTCCAAAAGTAGCATAGTCCAATAGATAGAGCCCTGGGCTGAGAGTCAGGAGATCTGGGTACCGTTTCTGAGGCTCTGTCACTGACCTACTGAGGGATCTTGGCCAACTTACTTCATCTCCTCGTGGCTCTGTTTCCCCTCCCATCTCCTGCCTGTTTCGTCTATTTAGAGTGTAAGCTCTTCATGGCAGGGACTGGCTCTCACTGTGTTTGTACAGCTCCTAGCACAATAGGGCTGATCTCAGATGGAGCTCCTCTGTGCTCTCATAACAAATCATAATTAAATGGATGAATAAAGCACATTTAGTGATGCACTGGTTTTGCTCCCCTCTGGCATTCGCTCACTCACTGCCCAAATTCAGTACCTGGCACCCAGTCTCCCAAGTGCCTATGTGAATTAGTGAGGCTGGGCTGGACATCACCCAGTAACTTCTGAGCCCCTGGAATGCGTTACTCTGAGCAGGCCCCTCAGCCACCCACATCCGTTGGTGCCTTGGTGGGACAGCCTCCCTGGAGAGCTTCTTGCTCTGGTGAGTGTATGAGACCACCCCATACCTGACTCACTCTGAATGTGCTTAGCGTGGCCGTCCAGCTGAGTGCAGGGGAATGATGAGCACACTCTGCTGAGCGAGCGTGGGAGCCTTTTTGCCTTGCTCCTCAGTTTCCCCTGTTATTCCAAGTCAGCAATAGATCCGGCTTCATTGAAGGCCATGGCTGCAACCCGTTTCCTGAGTGCGATTACTAGACCAGGATGGGATGTCTTGGCTCCTGGTCTGTAACCCCCCCCTACCCCCGGCAATCAATCAGCACACAGAAAAAAGCCCATCTGTAAATCATGAGAGTCATTCTGGGGGATAAAATCTGTGGCAGATGAGAACTTCTCTTTCAGACGGAAAGCATAACATTGTGTCCTCTGAAGAGATCCGCTGGGAAAGCAAGGCCAATGTGTGCCTTCGCTCCTGGGAGCTCATTCTTGGTGGGGGTTTGCGTGCGTGTGCGGCTCGAATAACAATCTCCTCTGTGTGTTTTGCGTTATAGTCAATCTGAAAAGCTGTGTCTGACGTGAAGTAATCAAGTTGTCTCTCAAGCGGAGAGGGAAGGAGACACTTCAGTCCCAGGGGAAAATACTGTATAGCTCGAAAATATTTTCATTTTTGAGGGATTGAATTTGTGCCCGTTATTTCCCCCCCTCTGAGATGCATTTCTTTAGCTCCCGGGAATGGTGCCAGATTGACAGCCAGGCCTTCTGTATATTCCCCAGACAGGTGCAGTATGGGCCGTGGAGCCACAATCTCTCCCCCTCACTGCTCTGTCCCTGTGCCTGAGAACTGGCCTGGGAATAAGAGTGCAGTTCAGTCTCCTGGAACATTCCTTTCCTGGCCTCTGCGCTGAGACTGCAGGTCCAGCTGGGGCGTGGACACCCTCATACATCTGAAAATAGATACAGGCCGCCCGTTTGGTTTCCACCCAGCAGACCTCTGAACAACCCTCAGCTGACAATAACAGGCCGTCACCAACCACCCAGGCCAGACCTAGAAAGTTCTCTATGCCCCTGATCATCGACTGAGCCATCCCATCCCATCCCGCTGCGTTTCCCAAAGTTCATGGTCCAATGCCCTCGTTAGCAGTGCCATAGTGGTACTAGGAACAGGCCACATTTGATTTTATTGTTCAGCAGTAAATGTGACCATGTACGCTCTGGAGTGGTTTAGACTCAGTAGTCTGATGTGTGCATGGTTAAAGGAGGACTACACTGTCTATGAGGCAGTGTGTCTTAGTGGGCAGAGCACTGAACTGGGACTCAGCTAACCTAGGTTCTAATTCCTGGTTCTTCCACTGGCCTGCTGGGTGACCCTGAGCAAGCCACTTCCCCTTCTCTGTGCCTCAGTTTCCCCATCTGTAAAATGGAGCTGAGGCTACTGACCTCCTTTGTAAAGTGCTTTGAGATCTACTGATGTAAAAGCTAGGTATTATTATTATAGGGCCAAATTCATCATTGGTTTAACTCCACTGAAATCAGTGGATTAAATGGGACCACTCAAAGTTTGAACAAGGAGCCCCCTGGCAGGGATGCTGGGTAGTCAGAGGCACTGCCCAGTAAGTTATATTTACAGGTGGGCAAGCAGCACAAAGAAAGCCAGTGAGTGTCTGGTTTTCAGATGAATTTGTACATGCCCCTTGTGTATGATAGAACAAGATACAGTGGCTGTTTCGCACCTTTGAGCCAATTTGCAGAGGCCTGTTCCGAGCCCTGCAAGGCAGCCTCATGGGACGTACAAAATACCGTATTTATGGTGTTGTGATGTGTTGCGATATCACAGAAGTGCAGCACGTTCCCAAAGGGGACAACACCCCTGAAGAAAGATGAGAGACGCTGATAGAGCCTGTTGGAGGGGAGACATAGGCAAAGGCCTTTGAACAAGGCGGAGAAAAGTTCTACAAAAGGGAGAAGCTCCAGCTTTGTAAACTAACCAAGCAGTCAGGAAAGCAGAGGAGAGGATCGGTTGGTTTATAGCTCCCTCTGCTGGCAAAGGGATAACATTGGCAATGAACAAAGGGTTCTGCTTCTTGAACAATAATGTACCCATCCACCTACAAAAATTTAAGCAGGAATAGAAGTTACTTGAAAACGTTTTGACACTCACACATAAGAGCTGCCACATGGATCAGACTACTGATCTAACTAGGATCCAGCCTCTGTCAGAGACCAGCTCCTGACTTTCCTAATAGTCTGAGTTTGTGGAATGGCGGGAAAGTTGGGAATCAAGACTCCTTGGTCTCCTCCCCAATTCTGTCTTACAGGGAAACCCAGGGCAAATGACCCATCACAGTGCCTCCTTTTCCCCATTGGTCACATGGGGATAACAACTCAGAGTCCCTGACCTACCTCCCCTGAAGTTTTATCTTTGGCTAATGGAATAAAGTGAGAGCATTATTACTGGTAGGCTTTGTCACAAAAATGGGAATTCTTTTCCAATAAAAAAGTTTCAAACAGAATGAAACATTTTCATTTCATTCGAAACCTCAGTGTAATTTTTTGATGAAATGATTCAAATGAAAAGCGATCATTTCAAGTGAACTTGGAAATTTCTGATTTGTATTTTTCAGGCTTTTCCTCCCCTATTCATAACCCCGTCCTGTTTTCCAATGGCAAAAAAGAACAAACCAAATAGAAAAATTTTCATTTTGAATCATTTCATCAAAAATTTGGAAATTTTCAAATCCACAAACATTTTTCACGAAAAATGTCACCTAATTTAAAAATATTTTTAACCACTCTGATTAAGACATTTTTCTGTTACTAAGTTTTAGCAGCATCCTGGCAGGAATTATTATTTGCTTTTGTGAGAGCTTTACCCCCATAATTAATACCAAGGTTCTATCAAGGTCACTTTAAAAGTTCAGTTCTAAAAAGTCTTATTTATGAGCTTGCTTTCCACTCACAAGTAGGCCCATTGACTGAAGTTATTGCATTGGCTTCAATGGAATGACTCCCAGGTATAAAATTAAATGTGTGCTTAAGTCTTTACAGGATCAGGGTCTAAATAATAATTCCCTGTCTTGGACCATGAACATTTTTATTATCTATCACCCTATTGTTTCTTTCCTCTTCCCCTTTCAGAGGTGTGCTGGGCTAATGTACAGTGTAACTGGACTCTACTGACAAAAGGAATAATATCTCTAATAATAGAAGAGGAGACAGAAAGACAGATCAAGAGAGAGTGGCATTTAGAATATCATTAACTGTGAAAAACTAAAGAGTAGGGCTCAGAGAGGAGAGTCACATAGCAACTATCACCAAGAGAGGTAGCACACAGATAGCACCAGAAGCTTCCTTTTTGATATGTCTCTACGCTGGGCTGCAAAGACTTCCTGTAGTGGGAAAATGGGGAGTTCGTTCTCCATGGCCTATACTGTCCCCAGTCCCTTGGTGGAGGGTGCATGCATGGGAGCTAGCTAGAAACCAGCTGTGATGGTGGCATCTCGATGCAACGTCAGTCTACAAAGAACGGGGCTGTGATCCCCTCAGCCTCATTTAACATAAGATTCCAAACCGTCCCAGATGGGAACAACTTCCAGCCGCTTCCAACCGCTTCTCCACTGGAATCGAGGCGAAAGACTTTGAATCCCACCCAGCAGCTGAGTCTCTCTCAAAAGGATCTCCTCCTGCCTTGTTATGCTCATGAGCCTAAGAGACTCAATGAGAGGGGGCTTTATGAGTGAATCTCAACATCTTATCCCACAATACATCATCAATGCTCTTAGACAGCAACTCAGAAACAATTCGCCTTACTTGTGTCAATGAAGACAGCGTCCACATAGATTTTGGTACAGAAGGAGCCCAAGATAAATCCACAGGCTGGTCCAAATACCAGCATTGTAAACAGGATCCCTGCAAAGAAGCAGAAAACAACACAGGGAAATTAAACACTAGGCACAGATCGTTCATCACACATTGGGCCAAATCCAGGCTCTACTGACATCAAGTCAAGATTTGCTTCCAAAGAATACTGTAGAGCAGGGGTTCTCAAACTTTTTTTCGCTGGGCCGCTCTTTGAAAATATTTCGGGCTGTGACCCCCCGCAAGTGATAGCAAATTACGGTACATACTCATAGGTGCATACTCATGGTATTGCCACCCTTACGTCTGCAGTGCTGCTGTTGGTCGTGCTTCCTTCAGAGCAGGGTGGCCAGAGAGTGGCAGCTGCTGTATCCCCCCCATCTCCCCTTTACCCCCCCCCAGCGACATTGGGGTGATCTGGATTCAGGTTGCGGGGCTGTCTGTAGGCAAGGACTGGCCTGTCTCCCAAGATTTGTGAGAGTGTTGGGTCATCCTTTAGGATAGGTTGTAGATCCTTAATAATGCGTTGGAGGGGTTTTAGTTGGGGGCTGAAGGTGACGACTAGTGGCGTTCTGTTATTTTCTTTGTTAGGCCTGTCAGAACGCCACTAGCCGTCACCTTCAGCCCCCAACTAAAACCCCTCCAACGCATTATTAAGGATCTACAACCTATCCTAAAGGATGACCCAACACTCTCACAAATCTTGGGAGACAGGCCAGTCCTTGCCTACAGACAGCCCCGCAACCTGAAGCAAATACTCACCAACAACCACATACCACACAACAGAACCACTAACCCAGGAACCTATCCTTGCAACAAAGCCCGTTGCCAACTGTGCCCACATATCTATTCAGGGGACACCATCACAGGGCCTAATAACATCAGCCACACTATCAGAGGCTCGTTCACCTGCACATCCACCAATGTGATATATGCCATCATGTGCCAGCAATGCCCCTCTGCCATGTACATTGGTCATACTGGACAGTCTCTACGTAAAAGAATAAATGGACACAAATCAGATGTCAAGAATTATAACATTCATAAACCAGTCGGAGAACACTTCAATCTCTCTGGTCACGCAATCACAGACATGAAGGTCGCTATCTTAAAACAAAAAAACTTCAAATCCAGACTCCAGCGAGAAACTGCTGAATTGGAATTCATTTGCAAATTGGATACTATTAATTTAGGCTTAAATAGAGACTGGGAGTGGCTAAGTCATTATGCAAGGTAGCCTATTTCCCCTTGTTTTTTCCTACCCCCCCCCCCAGATGTTCTGGTTTAACTTGGATTTAAACTTGGAGAGTGGTCAGTTTGGATGAGCTATTACCAGCAGGAGAGTGAGTTTGTGTGTGTATGGGGGTGGGGGTGTGTGTGAGAAAACCTGGATTTGTGCTGGAAATGGCCCACCTTGATTATCATGCACATTGTAGGGAGAGTGGTCACTTTGGATGAGCTATTACCAGCAGGATAGTGAGTTTGTGTGTGTGGTTTTTGGGAGGGGGGTGAGGGGGTGAGAGAACCTGGATTTGTGCAGGAAATGGCCCAACTTGATTATCATGCACATTGTGTAAAGAGTTGTCACTTTGGATGGGCTATCACCAGCAGGAGAGTGAATTTGTGTGGGGGGGGGTGGAGGGTGAGAAAACCTGGATTTGTGCTGGAAATGGCCCAACCTGATGATCACTTTAGATAAGCTATTACCAGCAGGACAGTGGGGTGGGAGGAGGTATTGTTTCATATTCTCTGTGTGTATATAAAGTCTGCTGCAGTTTCCACGGTATGCATCTGATGAAGTGAGCTGTAGCTCACGAAAGCCCATGCTCAACTAAATTGGTTAGTCTCTAAGGTGCCACAAGTCCTCCTTTTCTTTTTACAGAAAATAAACATCATAATGGAACCTCAGGCTTTACACTTTAAATTAGATGAAACCCCTGTTGTAATACAAGGTTCCTATTACCTTTGAACAGTGTCCCAGTGTAATGCTGACAGACGCTGGTTGTCGGTGGGCAGGATCAAACCAGGGACCTCTGGAGCTTAGTGCACGAGCCTCTACCACATGAGCTAAAAGCCAACTGGCTGTCAGCTAAGGCTGTAGAGCAGACTCATTAACTCTCTTTCTAAGTGGTCTTGGTGCCACTAGATGGGACAGAATACCACACCCTGAAGGTGTGTGGGTTACACCAGCATACCTCCTAACTGCAAGGGCGATCAGTGTTTCCCAGACAGCTTCCAGCCTAGATGTTGTCCCTCAGTTTCAGACTAGATTTCACTTCAAAACCCTTCTCTTTTAAAAGGGGTTGCAGTTCTCTCTCTGTCTCTCTCTCGCATGGTCACTGAGAGCAGGAGAAGTTCCCTCTTGACTTGATAGCCAGGGTGTCTCAGTGTCTTCCCATTCACTGTAATGGCCCACCATTTGTCTTCTCCTAGGTGCTTGGAGCTAGTCTCATCTGGTTGGGGAGCCAGCCCCTCCCTGGCTGACTGCCCACAGCCCCGTCAGGAGGTGGAGCTGAATGTTGTAGCACAAATTAGGAGTACAGTACAGTTTTATACATACAGACAAATACATGAACTCGTGATGGCAGTTTGTATACATATCTCGAAATGACCATCAAGTTCAGAACATTACAAGCTTTCATAAGAGACCTTACTCGATATACTTTTATGCACAACAACATTGTATACAATCAGTTAATTCAATTGCTTATTCTTTGGGGTTCAGACCCCCTGTTCTTCTGTTGCGGTGTCTGGACCCTGATTTTCACAGCAAGTGCAGCAAACAGCTTAGTGGCCAGATGTGCCCAGGTCTCAACTGGTAGGGTCACTTCTCAGGATGCCTTGCTATGAGCACAAGCTACTGCAGACACAACTCTTCTCCCAGGGCAGATTCCACCAGGGAAATCCTCACCTGTGTCCAGCCAGGTTAAATACCATCCATTTACCAGACAGGCATGGATACTTTCAGCGCCTGGGGCCAGCCTATCCCTGACATACTGAGCTGCTATAATATATGGTGTAAATGTGCCTTTTCAGCTGTTGAAACACTCCCTTACAGTTGCAGCTCCCACCCTGCCACTCCACTGAGGGGCCCCAGCATCACAGTGTTCCTGGGGGTGGGTGAAGGGGGTGTTGTCTTGACATCAGAGGAGCTGAATGGGGCTCATTCCCCACCAGGGGCTGTGGGGCCTGCAAGGAGCTATCTGAGTCCCAGCTGGGACATTTCTCCCCCCACCACCCTGCCTCTGCCTGCACTCTGTATATTGAACTCACACTTCAGTTTGGCAGTGGGACGCATCCCTTGTCCCCTCTGCGAAGCCATCCAGAGAAGCTGTCTGCCGCTGTCCGGACATCTCGGCGGATTGGTAACGCACTGGTTAACCACAGCCTCCCAGCCCTTTAACCCGAAACAAGATTTCAGCCCGAAGCATTTTCTCCTAGCGCAATTCTCAGCAATCAGAGAAATGACCTGCACAGCTGGGGGCAGAGAGAGGAGCTGGAGAAAAGCAGTGGCCTTTTAATACCCGTGACGGAACACCAAGTCTACTGAAACAAAGCCACGTGCCCTAATGAAAGCCTGGCTGGGCAGCAAGGAAGAGTTTGCCTGGCCAGAAATAACTTTGCCTTAGTTCTGTGCATGTGTGAGCTCCTTCAAGAGCGCGGCTTGGCTTTAATAACTGATGCCACGGAGCAACCATTATCCCCTCCAGCGTCTCGCATGCAAACGGAGCTCACCGATACCGGCACCGAAATCAAGACCAATAAGGGGAGAGAGAAAGGGAGAGGCCGGGAGAAAAGAGCGGGTTTCTGAGGAGATTTTTGTAAATGATGCGAGGGAGAGATGGTGGCCTTGTGGTTAAAGCACTAGGCTGGGAGATCGGGATTCGATTCCCCTCTCGAGTGCAAACTATGGGTGTGACCTTGGGTAAGTCACTTATGGTAGGAATTTCAAAGGCCCGGTGTGTGCCTAAATCCTATGGAAGGGTGATGGGACTTGTGCTCCTAAATCACTTGGCATCCTTTGACAATCCAAGCCTTAATCTCTTTGTGCCTCTCTTCCCCCTCTGTAAAATGAGGATACTCCTCCTTTACTTCACATTGGTGAGGAAAGGGTACGTTCACTAATGTCTGCCAGGTGCTCTGAGGGGGCAGACACTGAGGGGGTGGGATCTCCCTCAGAGAAATGGGGTCCAGGGAAGACTGTTGCAGGGGGTGGGAGCTGCAGAGGAGAAGGGTCTCTTGCTATCAGTGTAAAAATGCATGAAGGAAGCTGGTGCTATGGGGGAGGGAGAGGCTGGATGAAGACCGCAGAGGTTTCTAAAAATAAGCAGATCAACTCTCTACTGGCCCCTGGAGCACTGTGGGGCTAGTGGATTTGTTTATGGGTGGCAGTGACATGGATGGATGGGGGTCAGAGGGGAAGGGAGCGTCTCCAGATACAGCAAGAGGTGATGGGCAGTACTAGGGCTGGATTTGTCCAAAGCACCATGCTAGCCTGGTGCTCTTAACAAGGTGTATGGTTTTTAAAGGGAAAACACTTCTTGATATTACTAGTTATCTAAGAGGATTAACTTGTAATATTGTCTTGACACACTTTGAGAGTCAAAGGTAACATTGCAAATAGACCTGCTGAGAAAGAGTAAGTCGCAGCCTACAGAGCACGGCTGAACTCAGCATAATGGGAAATGCTGAATTTGAGCTAAGATAAATCATATTCAGTCCCCACTTCAGACTGTGTGCTGGAGATTGCTAGATATGATCCCACGCTGCCATCTGCCACATTTCAGACTCAGGCATATGGCACAGTGAACGTGCAGGATAACCTCACTAACCTGAGACTCTACACTAAAGCTGGCAGGATCTCCTCCATCTATCTGCAGTACAGCAAAAGCCGCAAGTGACAGAGACACTGGTACTTTTATCAAACACACCGCAGTACACGTACTCAAACTCTCCCAGCATTCAAACCAAACTACAACTGACAAAAGAAAAGGAAAGGAGCACACTTTTTGAAATGCAGCATTCAGGCTTTATCAGCATGTTTGAACTCTTTTTTTGCTAGTTCACAAGGTTCACTAATTCACAGGTACTTTGCCAGTCAACATGGGAATGGGCAAGGATCTGCTATATGTGTGTGGGTATGCACAGAGTTATGCACTAATAATTTGTTTATATGCCACTATGTAATATTAATCATAATAATAGTGCTAGACAGTAATAATAATTGTGTGTGTGTGCAAAGTCAGACTTTTGTTGACTGGGGGATCCGTTGCAAATTAGCCCCATATGTGTTATTGCTAAGGCTGTGTGTCCATCACAGAGGTCATGGAAGTCACGGATTCTGTGACTTTCTGTGACCTCCGTGACTTTTGCAGTGGCCAGTGTGGCTGGCTCAGGGGGTGCCCGAAAACTCGGGCAGCCCCTGGGCCAGCAGCAGTTTGGGTGTGGGAGGGGCCTCAGGGCTGGGTCAGGGGGTTGGGGTGTAGGGTGGAGCTTATCTGTGGGGGGGCCTTCCCGGAAGAGGCCAGCATGTCCCTGCAGCTCCTAGGTGGAGGAGCCAGGGGGCTCTGTGCGCTGTCCCTTCTTGCCGGCACTGTCCCCGCAGCTCCCATTGGCTGCGGTTCCCAGCCAATGGGAGCTGCGGAGCTGATGCTTGTGGTGGGAGCAGTGCCTGGAGCCCCCCTGGCCTTCCCTCTCCCTAGGAGCTGCAGGGACATGCCGGTCAGAGCCAGGTAAGGAGCCTGCCAGCACTGCCAGCCCCCCACTCCCGCAGTGCCAGCGGGGGTCCCAGGCCCCCCCCCCCAGCGCCAGGTCCTGGGCAGCTTGCTGCCACCCACCCATACCCTCCAGCACCAGCGGGGGTCCCGGGCTACCCCCCAGCACCCGTGTCGCCCCCAGACTGCTACCCCCTCCAGAGCACCCACAGCCCCCCGGCCCAAGTTTTAGTCAGGGGTCATGGTACATATAGTAGAAGTCATGGACAGGTCACGGGCTGTGAATTTTCGTTTACTGCCCATGACCTGTCCATGACTTTTACTAAAAATACCCGTGACTAAAACGTAGCCTTCGTTATTGCTCAATACCTGTAGGCACACGATAAGGCCTGGATCCCGGAAGTCCTTGCACAGCACACCATGTGCAAGCCTATTGCACTCTAGTATATGTATGAGAGGAGGCTACACACGGGGGCGCCTATTGTTAGGATATAGATATTCAGGTCTGTCTGCACAGGCCTGTACTCTAGAATTTAGGTGTATTCTTATCACTTAGCTAGCTATAGAGGTATAAAAGAAAGAATCAAAATCACTGTCTGCCGGTGTAAGGGCCTTCTCTTACGGTGACAGTCTGAGGCCCTGTGCTTAGGCTCAGGCCTTTGGCTAAGCAGCAGAGGCAGCCGTAAGCTGGGAAGCGACCGGTCACCTCCTCACATTCCAAACTAGTCACATTGAAATAAGGTGCTATTGGGCTGTGAGGAGTACAATCCTGTCCTGATCATGCCTATCGCCTCCAGAGAAAGGGAAGTGCCTAGAAGATGCAAAAGGAAACTTAGTTTGATAGCATCCTGTCTGGCAAGAACTCACTTATCAATAGCTGGGATGTGAAATCCTCACTTCTGCATTGTTTTGTCATTATAGTTCCCACTTTGCTGTTGTTTGTCTGTATAATCTCTGTCTGGTTCTGTGATTGTTCCTGTCTGCTGTATAATTAATTTTGCTGGGTGTAAACTAATTAAGATGGTGGGATATAACTGGTTAAATAATCATGTTACAATATGTTAGGATTGGTTAGTTAAATTTCAGGAAAATGATATAGCTAAGCAGAACTCCAGTTTTACTATGTAGTCTGCAGTCAACCAGGAAGTGTGTGTGTGGGGGGGAATGGGAAGAGGGAATGGGGGTGGGGAAATTGGAATCATGTTTTCCTAAAGGGGGATATGGGAACAGGGAATGGGGGTGGGGAAATTGGAATCATGTTTAGCTAAGGGCAGGAATGGGAACAGGGACACAGGTAAGGCTCTGTGGTGTCGGAACTGGGAAGGGGGACACTAAGGAAAGAAACTGGAATCATGCTTGCTGGAAGTTCACCCCAATAAACATTGAATTGTTTGCACCTTTGGACTTCGGGTATTGTTGCTCTCTGTTCATGCGAGAAGGACCAGAGACGTAAGTGGGTGACGGAATAAGCCCCCTATCACCTATGGTTAAGCACTAGGCGTAGGTAGCCCTCTGCAATGAGCAGAAGTGAGTCTCAAAATCCCTGCCTCCTTGCTCTCAAGTGCACAGGGCTGCAAGGGAGGGTGGGGGGCAGAACAGGCACGTCTGAGCAAACACAGGGTCAGAATTTCATCTGCTGAAAATTGGCATAGCACCACTGAAGCCAATGGAGATGGCTCTTGGAAATCAGCGCCCAGAGTCCAGAGCTCCTGGGTAGCGGTGGCAGCCGGGAACCCCCAGGGCTCCCCAGTGATTTAAAGGGTCTGGGGCTCTGCTGCGGTTGTGGCAGCGGGAGCCCTGGGCCTTTTAAATTGCCCCCAAGCCCCGCCTCTGCAGCTGGTAGCTCGGGGGTGATTTAAAGGGCCCCGGGCTCCCAGCCGCCACTACCGCAGCTGGAGCCCTGGCCCTTTAAATCTAGATTTAAAGGGCCTGGGGATTTAAGGCCCTGCCTCTTCCGGTCGAGGCCACGCCTCTTCTGGTTGAGGCCACACCCCCTGCTCAGGACTCCAGCGTACTGGGAGGTCCTCTAACTTACTTGCACCCCTGGGCTTAACGTGATCCCCAGCATATGAATGAGACCTTATCTAACATGCACTCTTTGGGCCCTTGCCCAGCGAGCGCACACAGATGATTTGCTCTTGGGAAGCACAATGCTCTCAGGCAAACACGTCCCCATATTATTGTTACAGCAGTTACAGAAATTGCTCTCTTCCTGAGATAAGGTCACACAGGGCAATAGAATGGCTTAGAGTGGTGACGGACTCCCACAGACATCAGTGTCCTAACAGCCACACTAAAGCCAAGACTAAATTCCCAGTACTCCCAGTGGGCATTGTGTATGTGGATCGAGGGTAATCCTGGGTCAGCAGATGGGCTTTTCCACCAAGTTCCAGGGCCATCACCATGGCAGGCGACATGTAGCTTTCTACAGCTTAGAATGAAATACACGTGGTGTTGGGCTGGAGCCCAGAAGGCAGGCTAAGCCAGCTGTGATTGGGGTCTGACCTGTTCTCCAGAGCCAGCAGGGCGTCAGTCCTTTCTTTGTAACCACGAATTGTAGCCGCTGATTTTCACAAAGTGTTTTGCACTCTCTGGAGCGCTGTGAACTTTCAAAGGCTGCTGTTTGCTGCCCACGCGGGATCACTGGGGTAAGTCACACGTGGCATGTCACGAGAGGCCAAACCCTGAAATCCTTAATCCTCTGGCAATGGGGTCATTGAAGTCAGTGGGAGTTTGGGCTGAGGAAGGACTGCGTTTGACCTTATGCTGTTTTCCTGCACAGTGACAAGTCCCAGTTTCAGTTGTGTCAGACTCCAGGGGTATGTAAGCCGGCCCACTTGAATCAGAGCTTGGTTTGGGACTGCAGTGACCAAGAAAGGGACAGAGACAGAGATCCGAGGGAGCAAGACATCAGCATGTGAGAAAGGAGATCCATTTTCTAACACAGGGAACGAACAAGAATGTGTTAGGCGAGCTGATAAAGCACTAGAGAGACTGGTAAAACTGAACACTGGAAAACGTCACTCTGAACGTTCAGCACTAGAGGGCGCTGTGGGATTAAAGTGTCTGCTAAAAGAATGGACTTTTAAAGTATCTTATGCTAAAACATTAAATTATCTTTCACCTCCAGGTTAATTGCAGTTACCCCCCTTCCCCCAAAGGTAACTGTGTTTTTACTTCCCTTAAAGTTTACCCTAAAAGCAAGCTCTCTCCGTGTTCCTCTTCAGAGGATCCCATCTTAATGCCCGCCATGTACTAACAATATACTACAGACAGTCCTCGACTTTACGATGTTCGAGTTAGGACGAACAGTATTTACGACGTTTCTAAACGGAAATCCTGTTTGGACTTTCTGATGTTGCTTTCGACTTTGCGATGCTCAAGCCAACATTGTTCCTGTGGGAAAATCGAGTTACAACGTTTCGACTTCAGACGTGATTTTCAGGCCAATTGTGTCATGAGCCCAGGGACTGCCTGTACGGTATTATCCTTTAAAATAAAATGTAACTCATCTGAGGGTTCCCAAAGCACAGCCCCTACGTACAGCTATTCTGCACCTGGCATGGAAGTGAAGTGGAAAGACAGTCCACTGGGTAAGTGATCACCTCAAATTTGTGAGACAAATGTTCAGTTTCATGTGTGACTTTGGGTGGGCCACTTAGTCTCTCTGTGCCTCGGTTTCCCAGGGGTAAGATAGGGATAACAGCTCTGCCATACTTCACGGGGGTGCTGTGAGGACAAATACATTACAGATACCTACAGTGATGGGGGCCATATAAGTACCTAAGATAGGTGGACCATGACAGAGGTTCAACAGAGCATGCCACAATGCACAACAGTTTGAGACAGGAGCTGAAGAATACTGTATCCAGATTTAGGGGAGTGGAATAACCCATGTTAAAGTTTTCCAGTCACCCCCTTCCTCTGTGATCTTTAATGACCCCACTCATTAAGAACGCTTCCATCTCACCCACCAGCAACAAAGAGCCCTTAATGCTATCAAGGAGCAGGAGCTACTTATTAGTAGAGATAGGCCTGACCCAATATCCTGTCCCAAACTTGGGGGGAAGGGGGTACAGTATGGAAAGGAGGGTGTTTTAAAATCCTGAATCCTGTGGCTTGGCCTATCTATCCCCACTTGTTAGGCCTTTTCCAGTGTTTGCCTCTTGCTTTGACATCAGCCTTATGTGGCTGTGGAGGGCATGAGGGACCCCTAGGCCCTGCTAACCTGCTAATGGAAAACTACTCTTCCAAGTAGGCTGTGATCTGTTTTCAGCAGCAGAGAGACTGTGGGTCAAATCTTGGCCCCACAGTAATTTGTGGCAAAACTCCCACTGACTGCAACAGGCCCCAGGACTGGCCTGGTATGTCTTGCTTCAGCCTCCTTCCTTTGGTTGTCTCTGTGTGGGCTCCTCTCTCCCAGCTTGGGCTCAGCTGCAGTGTGTCATCACCTCCCTGCCTCAGTAACAGGCATGAGCAGTGGTGGACACAATGCTGCCTTGGAAATGCAGCTCTCCTGGTCTTTGGGACAGCTGCACTCACTCCAGCCAGTGTTCTGTTTTCCCAGGTGATAGTCACCTGTTGGGCCCCATGGTTAACCAACTGCGGGAGTGTCTCTTTTTCAGCATTTGACTCCTATACAGAGCTGGGCAGGAATTAGTTTTCCCATCCCAGGAAAACTTTTGAGATTTCCTATCCCAAATCAGGACGAAAAGTCATAATCTGGACAATGTTCAGTAACTGACAATCCAATAAATAAAAAAAGTAAATAAATAAATATTTGATTCCTATATTTTGATTTCAAGATCTTAATTAACCCCCTCACCACCATTAAATGTCAAACCAAAAGTCATTTCAAACAGAAATAAACAGGGGTCTTTACTGCTTAGAAAATGTCAACATGAGATCTCTTTGAAACTTTTTTCTAATTTTTTTTCAAAATGAAAAATTTATTTAAAAAAAAAATCAGTCCTTTCCCACAAGTTTTGGTTTCAACAAATCAGCATTTCCCAACCAAAAAAGGTCATCAAAAAATTCCTGACCAGCTCTAGTTAATTATAATAAAACCTAGCGCGTCAGTCATGCTTTTCATTAGAACTCTCCAAGCACTGTACAGAGGGGAAGGGAGGAGTGATAGGAAGTATCATTACCCCCCTTTGCACATAAGGAGAAACCGAGGCACAGGGAAGGTGAGGTGATCTGCCCAAAGTCACACAGCAGGTCAGTGACAGAGCTGGGAAACATCCCACTGAATGAATGGTTTTCCACATTGCAGTGAAGCAGAGCAATCCTTAGGCAAACCCTGCTACACACTGCTGGCTAAGAGATACTGAAGAAAACTCAAGCTCCCTGTGTTTGCAATGAGAAGTGGGAGAAGCATCTGTCCTGAATCCCTGTAGTGAGTTAACATGGAACAGTAACTCACAGCAGAAATGCCTCCTGGCTGGAAACCAGACTCCAACATGAAAAATACCCGGACGAACATGCTTGTTCTTTAGGGAGCCTGTTTCATGTTCATTTTCAGGAAGGGATCACTCGTGAAGAAGAGCAGCTCCAATGCACAGTGGTGGGCTGGATAAAGGCAACGGGTCACGGAACAAGAACTTTCACTTCAAAACCCGTTAGTGCTAAACGCTAAATGCCAGTTCCACTGCAGGTGCTTGAGCAAAAGGAGAAGAGTGCACCTTGCAGAGACAAACATGAAGTGAAGCAGGTCAGAGCAAAGCCAGAATGCTTTGCTGTGATCTCTACTGGAAAGCTTTGCAAAGCGATCCATCTGCCATTTAACTACTCTGGCAGCTGCCTCCGAGTGGGGATTGGAGCTGAGGGAATCCAGGTTGTGCCCAAAGCAAAAGAGCAAGAGATGGCTATATTTCACAGCATTCCTGATGAGTGATAGGTGCGTAGTACGAGAGCAGGTGAGAAATGCCAAGAGAGTGACAATATTTTCTTATCCACAGGGCATTCATACAAGGGTGCATGTGATCATCGGCTATTCAGAACCCACAACTCTAGTTAAGGTCACATAACAGTTTCCATTCCTAACCTCCCATTTTCACTCACTCAGAAATTTCCCAGGCTTGGTCTCTGCCCAAAGTTGAATTTATTTTAGTGAATGACTGAGACAGAATGGTTGAGCTGTTTTTGAAGAGAGTAACGTATAATATTTATACACACATGCACCCCCACTCCCTGGAGGATATATATTTATATATTGCTCCCTGCAAGATTTAGAGTTACGGGCTTAGGACCTGATGAAGTAGGGCACTTACGTACGTGCTTAACTTTAACCATTGACTTCAAAGGAACTTTTCATGTGCTTAAAGAGGAGCTTTGCTGTATATTGGGGCCTTATGTAGGTGATGAGCCCCAAGCAAGAGACAATGAAAGGGGAAAGGTTAACAAGGGGGGTGAGAGGTGAAGTGACACAGCAGGTGTGTTGAGGCATCATAGGAGAAATATAAATACATAAGCAGACGTCTTTATTTAGTGAGTCTCCCTGAGATGTCAGCATCCTTTTAACATGCGCATCAGAAGCCAATGTAGAAAAGGGCAGCTGTATAAAAAGGTGCGAGGGTGATATCCTTGTGGCTAAGGTCAAGCAGAGTAACAGTTTATTTTAGGGGCTCTCAATAACTAGTTTCTTATTTGTTAGCAAGGGAGAGAGTGCTCTTACTGTGTCCCATTAAGCATGGCCATTTATTCAGTAATCCTTTCCCCCGATGGGGGATTTTGCTGCCTTGACTTTATTATTTTTGACACATTCGATGTTCTGGATCAAGTCTTGCAACTTATTTTTTTGGTTTAACAAATTGATTGTAGTTCACAGATTCACTTAGATCACACTAAGAGAAAACAAAATAAATGCCCATCCAAGAATCCAGAGGGAATCCCAAATGGAATTTGAACATGCAGCTCTCTGTGCTAAATTCCTATCTACCAGTAAAATTACTGCACATTACACTACATATAGTAAAATTAACTGGGTTTTTTAAAAAAAACAGCTAAGAATTTTCAGGTGTCACATTAGCCACCAGAAGGCGCTCTGCAATCCCAAGAACTAGCAGAGAGCCACAGAGACTGACAAAATCTCATTAATGATTTTACATATGGACTATATAGTTCTAACAAAATGCATCTCCTCTAGTTCCTACCAGCCTCTGCAATCAGACCAAGTCATTGGAAGGACTAGGAATTAAGTCCTGAGTTCTCAACCTGGCTCTGCCACTGACACACACTGTGGTCTTGCCAAGTCCCTTTGCTTCCCCATGCCTCAGTTTCCCCACTATAAAACCAGCCTAATACTACTAGCATTGCCAACTCGCACAATATTTGATGTTTTACTTAAAGCTCCAGCTCCCAGAGGCATGCAATCAGGTGAGAATCTCTGTTTTCATTGTTTTTTAGCCCTGGTGGTTGCAGGGAAGAGCTTGGAATCACAATCTGACCCGAGGGCACCTAAAGGCTCAGGAGGCAAAGAAAAGAAGCCCATGTTTGTTAGATTTCTTTTAAAAAAAAATCACAATTTTTAGGAACCTGACTCATGATTTTTGAACCCTTAGAGTTGGAGATACTATAGTACAGACCCACCCATGTCTGTGCAGCGCTCTGAATGTGGAAAATACTATGTATTATTAGGGTTCCAGAATGAATCGTTGGGTTGGGATAGGCCTTTAAAGTGAGACAATGTAGCCTAGGCAGCCGAGCTCAAACATATAAGTTCTTATAGTCACTGGCCTGCTGGGTGTCCTTGGGCAAGTCACTTCCCCGCTCTGTGCCTCAGTTTCCTTATCTGAAAAATTGGAATAACTATCCTGCCCTCCTTTGTAAAGTATTCTGAGAGCTACTAATGGAAAGAGACTTAAGTGCAAGGTATTATCTCTATATTATATTATATTATATTATATTAGAGACTCTGCCACCGAGTCCCTGAATGGCCTTGGCCAAATCACCTTATTCACCTCCTTGCCTCATGTAGAATTTTTCACTGTTCCTTGCGTCATGGGGCGTTTGTGCTGCTGAGTTAGCATCTGTACTGAGTGCTAATCTTGATTGTTATTTCTAGCTCCCTATCACAGCCTAGGAATTATTATTGTTTATGCAGGCTATTACCACAACACTAATTTAACTGTAAATTCCTTTATTAAATCCAGTCTGAATGCTATTTATACAACTGCTCTAACCAGGCCTAAATAATAAGTAAATTGACTACATCAAAACAGTAACAAACCATTTATAAGCATTTGATCAAGATATTTACAAACAGGCTAAACCCTGGGATGCTCAGACTCATATTGCTCAAACAGGTCGCGTTTAATAAGCAATAAAGTCATAGAGGAGAGAAGAAATCAGTTCTCAGGGTGGGGATCTACTGAGCACCGAGGGCAGGGGACCTAGATTTAGAATAGCTCTCGTCACACAGCTTCCGGGCGAGGCACAAAAGCAACTCACTGGCCCATAAAGATTCTGAGTATCCTTTTCAGAAGCACCTTTGTGATTTAGGAACCTAACCCCCATTTTTAACAGTGACTCAGGTGCCTAAGTCACGCTGCCTCTGAGAAGGTTACGCTCTCTCTCCGCTGAAAATCATGCACACCCACCCCAGCAAAATCATCGTCCCTTCAGCAGAAGCCTTCGTCCTGCCTTGATGCCTAACACCGGCAGAGCAGTACAATTTCAGAGCCCAGAATCCTCTACCTAAGAGCAGCCTGCCCCCAGATGTACACATCTCGGGCTAACAGGCAAAAGCATCGGAGCTGGCTTCAAGTGAAGCAGCAGAATGTTAGGGATAGAGGGGGGGGGGGGCTCATAAGAATTGCACTGGGTCCCCCGCAAGACAGACAAGTCCCTGGCATCAATACTGAGGCTCCAGTGTTGGTTTGTGAAGGAGCAGTGGTTGATCTGGGCTGCGATGGGCTGAGATCCAGAGACAGGATGCCGCTGTTCCAGGAAATCAGGGTGTAGAAACCTGCGCCTGACTCAGAATGAAGCAAGTGGGGATCCCTGCGCTGTGCTCTCCCAGACACCAGCTGTGCTGTCTAGTACTGAGAGCCAAGGAGAGAAAGTGACTGGATCTCCCTGTGCCTCTTAGGGTTGCCAACTTTCTGACTGCAAAAAAACGAAAACCGCTGGCCCACCCCTTCCCTGAGGCCACGCCCCTACTCACTCCATCCACTCTTCCCCACCCTCGCTCATTTTTACCAGAGTGGCCGGGGGTGCAGGATGGGGCGTGGGCTCTGGGAGGGAACTGGGGTATGGGATGGGGCTCACGGCTGGGGCAGGGGGGTGGGGTGCAGGAGGGGATTCAAGGTGCAGGCTCCGGGCAGCACTTACCTCAGGCGGCTCCTGGAAGTGGCCGGCATGTCCCTCTGGCTCCTAGGTGGAGGCGCGGCTAGGTGGTTCTGCCACCCATCCTCAGGCACTGCCCCCACAGCTCTCATTGGCCTCGGTTCCTGGCCAATGGGAGCTGCGGAGCTGGCGCTCAGGGCAGGGGCAGCATGCGGAGCCCCTGTGGCCGCACCTCTGCCTAGGAACTGGAGGGAAATGCTGTCCACTTCTAGGAGCTGCATAGAACCAGGGCAGGCAGGGAGCCTGCCTTAGCCCTGCTGTGCTGCTGACCGGACTTTTAATGGTCTGGTTGGTGGTGCTGACCAGAGCTGCCAGGATCTCTCTTCAACCATGCGTTGCAGTCGAAAACCAGACACCTGGCAACCATAGTGCCTCTCAGTGCCCCATCTGCAGAAAGCAGCTGAATGAAAGCAGCTCACAGAATCCTCTATGGCGAAACAGCACCTGCCTGCATTGTGGGCATTTTTATTCCCACACACTGATGAAGGAAGCAGGAGAGAAAATATTGAATCATTTGACATGAGTGCAGGACTGCTCCCTCCAGGAGGCCTCCGGTCAATCACTTGAATTCCTTTTGCCTCAGTCAATCCAACTGGAAAAACCAATAGAAAGAAGGGGCTGCTCTGAAATCTGGAGGTTGCTGCCTCATAGTTGAGCTCTCCGGAAGAAGTATGTTAAAACAATCAGAGGATGCCTGCGCCACAGCTTTGTTTTACATGTAGGACCTACCACCATTTTTTATTTTAAAACTGCCAACTACAGTGATGTCAGGAAAACCAGCCTCATGGGTATTTGTTAAGAGAGAAGCCTGATTCTGCAGCCTTCTGTTAATGGCTGGCAGGGATGCAGGCCCGCACTGTGGATGCATTATATCTCCTGGAAAAAATATTGACAGAGAGATAACAATAGGTTCAATGGGGCAGATCCTCAGGCCCCAGTGCAGCTGCCTGCCATGGCATAGGGGACACACCGTGATTGAGTGAGGGGCAAGATGGGGTGTGTGGCTGGAGTGGCCTGCGCTCCTGTGATTCCTGGCTGGTTGAGAGATCCCAATGGGACTGTTGCTCAGCCCCAGAATGGGTGGCTTAGAAGCATCTTTCCCCACAGCTCCTAGCCCCAGGTTCTGTCGAGTTCATCTCAGTTGGGCCCAAGGGCCTGGCCCAATGTATTATTTATCAGCATGGATGGGAGTGCTGTCCGGTGGGTAAAGGCAGGAACTGACATGTTGGGTGCACTAGATTCTACTCCTGGCCCGATCACTGGCTCACAATAGGTTTGTTTTTTATTTCTTTGGTTTGAAGGGAAGAGAAAAAAAAATCCCCCTAAACATCCAGATTTGGAAAAGTTTAAATTCTTAGTTGCTGAGAATGATCCTGAAGAGATCATTCAAGGGCAGCAAATGGATGTGTGCACGTGTATGGTGGGGGGAAGGGTTACATGCATGTGTACGGTGGGGGAAGGGCTGCATGCGTGTGTGTGTGTGTATGGCGGAGGATGGGGCACACATGTGTGTGTGTGTATGGTGGGGAAGGGGCTGCATGGGTGCATGTGGGTGTATATGGTAGGGGAGGAGGTGCACACATGCATGTGGGTGTGCATGTACAAAGAATTAACACTCGGGGGTGAGCTTCCCAGCCTGCTGGGCATGGGTGCTTTCTACCCAGCACTTGAACGATCTGTTCATTACAGCAAAAGGGGACTGGCTGCATATGGAGCATGCCAGATAATCTCAAAACCCTGCCTGTCCCAAATTCCCTGCTTCTGTGGTGGATGGGGAAGGGGTGGGGCCGTGTGAAGGGATTACTGTGGGATATACTCAATCCATATTGTCATGGGCCCTTAAAGAGCCCCTGTTGCACTGCAGCAGGCGTGAGCAACGGGAACATTTGTACAGATTCAAGGCATTGTACCGAGCGAGCCCATGGCTTCTAGAGGTGGCCTCAACCTGTGACATTTCCATCTGGATTTCAACCCCCAGCCAAGCCCAGCGACTCAGAGCTGGGATTTTGTTTCAGCCCATTGCAAAAGGTCCTATTCTTTACAAGCCCTGGATCAGGGTTCTGAATTCAAATTCCCTAAGCACTTGGATCAAGGCAGGTGGTTCAGCCCATCATAAAGACAGGGGCCGATTGGTAAAATCCACAGTCAGAAGCAGGTGCAGGTGTTGATCCTGAACACATCTGGCAACTGGGCCTTGCTCATGTCCAGGGTTTAGGCTGTGGCCCATTTCTGTTGCAGACAGTCACATCTGAATGAGGCTACATCTCTACTGTGGGCGAGGGGTGTGATGCCCCGGCTTGAGTATGCACACTCGCATTAGCGCTCATCGAGCAACCGTGAGTATAAATAGCAGAGCAGCGGCAGCATGGATTAGCTGTGCCGAGTACAAATCTGCCTGAAACCGGTGGGTATGTACTTGGTGCGGCTCAGCTCCATTGCCACTGCCCACGCTACCGCAGGGACACTACTATCTATACTCACGCTAGCTCAGGGAGCACTAGCGTAAGATTAATAGATTCAAAGATATTTAGGTCAGAAGGGACCATTATGATCATCTAGTCCGACCTCCTGCACAACGCAGGCCACAGAATCTCACCCACCCACTCCTGTGAAAAACCTCACACCTATATCTGTGCTATTGAAGTCCTCAAATCGTACTTTAAAGACTTCAAGGAGCAGAGAATCCTCCAGCAAGTGAGCCTTGCCCCATGCTACAGAGGAAGGCGAAAAACCGCCAGGGCCTCTTCCAATCTGCCCTGGAGGAAAATTCCTTCCCGACCCCAGATATGGCGATCAGCTAAACCCTGAGCATATGGGCAAGATTCATCAGCCAGATACTACAGAAAATTCTTTCCTGGGTAACTCGGATCCCACCCCATCTAATAGCCCATCACAGGCCACTGAGCCCATTTACCATGAATATTTAATTACCAAAACCATGTTATCCCATCATACCATCTCCTCCATAAACTTATGGAGTTTAATCTTAAAGCCAGATAGATCTTTTGCCCCCACTGCTTCCCTTGGAAGGCTATGCCAAAACTTCACTCCTCTGATGGTTAGAAACCTTCATCTAATTTCAAGTCTAAATTTTCTGGTGGCCAGTGTATATCCATTTGTTCTTGTGTCCACATTGGTACTGAGCTTAAATAATTCCTCTCCCTCTCCGGTATTTATCCCTCTCATATATTTATAGAGAGCAATCATATCTCCCCTCAACCTTCTTTTAGTTAGGCTAAACAAGCCAAGCTCCTTGAGTCTCCTTTCTTAAGACAAGTTTTCCATTCCTTGGATCATCCTAGTAGCCCTTCTCTGTACCTGTTCCAGTTTGAATTCATCCTTCTTAAGCATGGGAGACCAGAACTGCACACAGTATTCCAGGTGAGGTCTCACCAGTGCCTTGTATAACGGTACTAAAACCTCCTTATCCCTACTGGAAATACCTCTCCTGATGCATCCCAAGACCGCATTAGCTTTTTTCACGGCGATATCACAGCTCATAGTCATCCTATGATCAACCAATACTCCAAGGTCCTTTTCCTCCTCTGTTACTTCTAATTGATGTGTCCCTAGCTTATAACTAAAATTCTTGTTATTAATCCCTAAATGCATGACCTTACACTTCTCACTATTAAATTTCATCCTATTACTATTACTCCAGTTTACAAGGTCATCCAGATCCTCCTGTAGGATATCCCTGTCCTTCTCTAAATTGGCAAAACCTCCCAGCTTTGTATCATCCGCAAACTTTATTAGCACACTCGCACTTTTTGTGCCAAGGTCAGTAATAAAAAGATTAAATAAGATTGGTCCCAAAACCGATCCTTGAGGAACTCCACTGGTAACCTCCCTCCAGCCTGATAGTTCACCTTTCAGTAGGACCTGTTGTAGTCTCCCCTTTAACCAATTCCTTATCCACCTTTCAATTTTCCTATTGATCCCCATCTTATCCAATTTAACTAATAATTCCCCATGTGGCATGGTATCAAATGCCTTACTAAAATCTAGGTAAATTAGATCCACTGCGTTTCCTTTGTCTAAAAAATCTGTTACTTTCTCAAAGAAGGAGATCAGGTTGGTTTGGCATGATCTACCTTTTGTAAAACCATGTTGTATTTTGTCCCATTTACCATTGACTTCAATGTCCTTAACTACCTTCTCCGTCAAAATTTTTTCCAAGACCTTGCATACTACAGATGTCAAACTAACAGGCCTATAATTACCCGGATCACTTTTTTCCCTTTCTTAAAAATAGGAACTATGTTAGCAATTCTCTAATCATACGGTACAACCCCTGAGTTTACAGATTCATTAAAAATTCTTGCTAATGGGCTTGCAATTTCATGTGCCAATTCCTTTAATATTCTTGGATGAAGATTATCTGGGCCCCCCGATTTAGTCCCATTAAGCTGTTTGAGTTTTGCTTCTACCTCAAATATGGTAATGTCTACCTCCATATCCTCATTCCCATTTGTCATGCTACCATTATCTCTAAGATCCTCTTTAGTCTTATTAAAGACTGAGGCAAAGTATTTGTTTAGATATTGGGCCATGCCTAGATTATCCTTGACCTCCACTCCAAAGATGGGTGTGTCTATGCTGCAAACCCCCCCTGTGGCAGCATGTCTCCGAGTGTGGGTCAACTGGCTCGGGCTTGCAGGGCTCATGCTACAGGGCTAAAAACTATCTGTGTGGACATTCCTGCTCGGGCTGGAGCTCGGGGTCTGAAACCTGGGGAAGGGGAAAGGTCTCAGATTCCGAGGTCCAGCCCGAGTGGGACCATCCACCCTGCTATTTTAAGCCCTGTAGCTCAAGCTGACTGTGGCTTTGAGACTTTCTGTTGCATTTCCCCCCCGCACTTATCTTATATGTACACAAACCAGGAACTCACACCCCTACCTCATAGTTTAGATGTGGCCTAAGAGCATCTCTCCCGCCCAGCCCAGCTTCTCCTCTTTAGTCCTGCAGCGTGGTCATAACTCAGTGTGTGACATCACAGCCTGTTGCCAAGGAAATGAATGTGACCTCAGCATTACACCGTACCGAGCAATATTCATGAGATCAGTGCTGTACGGAACCCAGAGGAGAGACAATCTCTGTCCCACAGTGATTACTTTCTAAGGGGAGCTCTCCCACTAAGCTCAATTAGAGACAAGGATGCTTGGCTACTTGGGACAATGGTCAGATCTCTCAGTGGGGTAGAAAGCCCTTTGCTGGGTGACAAACTCCCTACCTGAGCGGGTTACTCTTGAAGGCTGCAGAGGGAGCTGAATAAGGAGCAGCCAGTTGTTTGGTGCACAAGGGGAAGAAGGGAATTCCAAGCATACGAGGCAGCATAGAAGAATGTGTGAAGGCAAAAGTGGTAGAAGACTGCAGAAGTGGTGGTTGGAAGGACATCCAGGGAAATGTGTGGGCAGCATGAGGAGGGGAAGCAGGAGGAAATGAGAGTAGAGATGGGAGGATCAGGAGCTCAGTTCTGCTGCAAAGCACAAGGGAAATATCATTAAGAACTTTATTACTGTTAACCTCACATAGTTAATTTTAACTACCATTTAATAATTAAATCTCACGGCGCCCCTGGAGGTAGGGCGGTGTCATCACCTCCATTTTACAGATGGGGAACGTGAGATGCAGTCCGGAGAATGCCTAAGGTTGCATAATTACCAGAACAGAACCGGGCATTCCCACTTCCAGACTCCGTGCTTGTCCCTAGGCGTCATTTCTGCCCACACCCATCCTGCTGGTTGTGTCTGCTGCGGAGGATACTTCCTTGTGCTGAGAGCACCATGTGAACACAACAGAGCCACCTGTAACTTGACGGAGATCTTACCCATTGCCCCATCCAGCAAAGCCCAATGGTTATGAATACAATCGTGTTCAGGTTTAGGTGGGGCAATGAGCAAAGCAGCATTGCGCTTTGGAGAACTCTTCCAGAGTGCACCGGTGAAAGGTTATGGAGGCCACAAGCACAGAGCCCCCATCCATGATGCTCACATACTTCCCCATTATGACACAACCGTGTGAAAGCAAAATAACCAGAGCTGGAAAGACTCACTACAGCTTCTCTTCTTGCAGACTGATCTCGCTCTATCAATGCAAGCAGCAAGATGACCGTTGAGGAGGCCTTGAAACTAGGAGCTCCCTTATCATCCATAACTGAATTGCTTAACAAGTACTCACTGAGTCCTTGAGACCCAGACAGGCTACTGACCAGCACTTGGAGAGGTCTCTCTTTGCTCCCACAGGAGAACAGTGTGTTGATTAACTCGCATTATAATGTGTTCTGTTCATGATCATTCAGCGACAAATGATTTGCTGCCTCAGGCACTAGGTTTCCTGAGGGAGGAAACTTTTCTGCTGGCAAGGAACTTTGTAAAACTTCCCCAATAAAGGCCAGGCAAACTGGCTGCGGCCTGACTGGGGGAGAGTGGGGGCTGGAATCCAGTGCATACTACCAGGAATGTACTTTGCAGGGACACTGCAGGAACCTTAGTTTTTTCTCCGCCTCTTGGCAGGGGCATGAGCTTTTTAGCCTGGCCTCAGCATGATACATGTACTTTTGCCAGTAGGGGCTAGCACTCAAGTCAAGCAATTTTGAGGAGTTCCCTACCTCTAGACTAGAGTCAGCCATGATGGCCTTATTACTTTACCATCCCTCTTCCTCATGCTCTCTCTCACTTCCCTGACTTCCCCATTGATCTCCCTCCTTCCCACCATCTTCAGAAGGGTTAATCATCCTCAGGCAGTTTGGAAGATCAGCTCCTGGGCCCAGATCCTCAACTGGTGTAAATCAGTAAATGCCTTTGACTTCAGCGGAGCTACTCCTATATGCACTAGCTGATGATCTAGTCCTTGAGTCATGCGGGGATCAGGATGCCAGGAGGAGAAATCTGGTTTGATAACTTCTTGGGGTCAAATCCTTTTTAGTCATAATCCTAATCCTCTTGAAACACAGCATGCCAGACAGCTCTCTGTTCAGCAAGTGCATCAAGCTGCCCCTGTCCCCATTCCTGCCTGACCCTACAGAGCTGATCAAAGAACCTTCTACCAGGAATCAGCTCCTGACATTTCCCCAACCCCATTGGGGCATTTTTATCTCTTTGCTCCATGGTTACCCAAGAAGAGACATCATCTTCCCTGATGTATATTAACTCACATGGCACGAAGCCTGCATCCGTGGCACCATTACTAACACCTAGCTTTATTTTTGTTGTGTAATGCAGAAGCCAAGATCAGGCATCACCCAAAAAAACTGGCTCACTTTGATTTGTTCTGCTTCTTCAGTGCAGCCAGTGAAGCAAAGGGAATGTCAAAGCAATCCTGACAGATGTTTCGAAGTGCCTGCAGCTGCTAATTAATGAGGAGCAGTGTTGGGATGGTTCACTTTAATGTTTAGCCTCTATTCTGATGGGGATCAAAGCAGTTTCAACTATACACTTGCATCAAACAAACAGGGGGGGAAAGGATTGAGTGTTTTTTTAAATTATTATTTAACATTTTAAATATAAATGGGATTGCACAAATGAATCACTGATTATGATTGCACCTGGCTAGCTATATCTGATGCCAAGTGCAGCTGGGTTTTGTGGACGGCCAAAGGGGGTTCATGGAAAGTGCACAGACTCTAAGAGCCAAAATTTCCAGCGCTCAGCGCCAACAATTGGGGCCAAATCTTCAGAAGAGCTCAGCACAAATGGGTCCCACATGTCACAGCGGGAACTCCTAGTGGGGAGGACGGTTTGTGCCTGCAAAATGAACTGTGGGTATCAATCCAAGCCCTTGTGCCTCTCAGGGTATGTCCACACAGCAACTAGACACCCATCGCTGGCCCATGCCAGCTCTAGTGCCCTGCGAGGTGGGAGGGTCCCAGAGCTCAGGCTCCAGCCTGAGCCCGGAAGTCTACACAGCAATGGAACAGTACCACAGCCAGAGCCCTGCGAGCCCAAGCCAGTTGGCGCAGGCCAGCCACGGGTTTTTCTTTGCTGTGTAGCCATATACCTGTTGGATCTATGACTGCAGTTGGATAGTTAGATCCATTCCTACAGTGAATGCATTACCATCATCATCAATCATTTGTTTGGCAGTAGCGCCTCGAGGTGCCAATCAGGATCCCTTTGTGCAAGGCGCTGCACAAACAAGTAGTAAAGGGACCGTCCCTCCCCCAAAGAGCCGACAACCTTGTAATTGCAATGATGCAACCCAAGCAAATGAAACAAACGAGTGAGGGGGTGAGGCAGCGAGGACAAGGGAACGTGAATACCAGCATGATTTCCCACGGATCAACTGTGTGCAGAGTCTTTTCCCAAGTTCCGCCTTTGGCATTCATTAGCCAGCGTTACTAACCAAACAATGAGACTATAACCATGCTGCAGAACAGAAGCCTTATACTGAACTGTATTTCTCCAACCACCCCCAAAATAATGCCTCTCCTCCTACTCTCGTGGTATATATGTCTCTCCAAAGCCCCTTGAAATGCATGCCCCATAGCCCCGATTCTGATTGTGAACTGTGATCGTGGCTTTGACACCTGCTCGCCAATGCAATCTGCATCGGAGTTAAACTATGAATTTTATGCCGCTCAGAATGCCTGTCTGAGGATAGCTTCCCTCAACCCCTTTCCCTACACTCCCTTAGAAAACCATTCTTCTCTGCAGCTAGACAGGGATTTACTAAGTCACTTTCTGGTAAGGAAGTTAACCTGGAAAACATCCATCAGCTACTATTTTATAATTTTTTTTAAAGATGTTCCACTCTCCACGGTTTGTAGCGTACGTTCTGATGCTGAGATATGACTTTACCCCTCCTATTTAACAGACCGTTATATTTATATTTATTTCACTTTGGGAGGCTGGTGCAGCATTTACTTTCTCAGGAGGTGGCAGCACTGTGCTAGGGACAACGATTTCTGGTAACATGACCCCCGCAGAGCAGTAGAGGAAGCTCACACAGCATGCTTTCAGTGTGTCCACACCAAAAAGGTGGCTACTTATTTCAAGGGCTTTGTAGCACGGTAACAATGTCTTTGTTGTGAAAGATATTTAGAGTCCAAGTGTCAATCCACAAAGAGATTGCTAGAATTTTAAGGTACATAAAAGTTAGGCATTTACCCAAGTTGGCAGTGTCCTTTTAAATACCGATTTCTATCAGAGTTTAGAAGGCTATCTCCAAGGTGATCTCTGTTGATAGAGAGATGAAATGTGATTCCTGTAAGCAGTTATTTTGCCTGGTGAGTCATCTTGCACCTTCAGTTATTACTGAGCCTTAAAGTTTGTTTTTTCAGCGACTCCTCATTCCCAGCGCAACATATGCCATTAACTTGCTGTCTCAGGAGATCCAGATGAGCACACAGTATTGTTTGTGCAGGAGCTCACAAAAGGATTGGACACCTAGACTGGGAGCTGGGCTGACCAGCCAGCCCAGAATTTCCTGTGACTATAATTACACTTCACGAAGTCCAGAGACACAGAAGGTCATTAGTCTCTGCTGTGTTCCCTGATATGATCTGAAGTAATGAAGACACAAACAAAAGGCAGGTTTTTGCTTGTATTGGTCTGTTGGATCATTGCCTTGGCCAGTAGCTGAAGCACGGTGGGAATTAAAAAAAAAAAGAAAACAAACCACCACACCAACCTGAATAAGATTGCAAAAGTAAATCCCCTGGAGATCTATGTTAAAAATATTTGAATTAAGCTGACACGCTGCAGCTGGCGATGAGAGTTTGATATTCCCTTTGTCTTAAATATTCTTCCTGATTAGAATTCAAGCAATGGAAATGCTGCTCCTTTTCTATCATCAGTTGTGATAAAACTTAGAGCAAAGTTGTTTATGTTAAACAGTCCACAGTGTGACTGGTACTAGATGCTAATCCTGTAGCAATCTCCATCAGTCTCTGCATATTTAACTAAGGAAGTGAACTCTCGAGTAGGATTAAGAGTGAGCCTGCATTGTAGTAGTATTTTCCTATTTAAATCACAGCAATTCTTTCCCTGTCTCCTAATATTTACATACACTGTGTGTATAAGCAACCTACAAGAGTCTCAAAAGACCACAAAATTGCCATTCTAGCAATCTATGTGTGCATTCTTTGCAAATCTACGTACTCTGACTACTGTTTTAAGGTGCATCTACTTGCACTGTACAACACCATGTCTCCATTACACTGTCCTGCACTGGTTTTTATTCAATGATGTTATTTATAGAGCATTCTCCTGGAAGGTGCACACATTCCGTAGCAGCCCTAAAAGACCATGTCTCTTCCCCAAAGAATTTACAGTCTAATTTAGACAGACACGCAAGCAAGAGGTAAGAAACTAACAACAAGAATTGGATCAAATACCTTTGGAAAGGAGACTAATGTTGATTTAGTCTAGTATCCCATCACCCTCCGTAACAGAAATGAAACAGCATCCATTCCATCTGGTGTCCCGCTTTCTGGTACACTAACAGAACAACAGTTTGGTATTCTGGCCCCTGCCACCCCTGAAAAACAATGGTCCAGCTAATCCCCTATCTTGTCTTATTGTGTGCCTGAAGAGACCAATGACTTGCTTCGTTCATATACTTTTGCACTGGAACTTGTCCATTGTCATATCTTCAACAGAAGCCAATTCAGCAGGCTGAAGAGGAAGGTGCTGGCCTCAGAATGCATCTAGCTGCAGATCACTATTCTGTGCTAGATTTATTACACTCTGAAGTCTGGCCCAGCCGGGAATTGAATTCCCTACCTTTGACATACAATGCAAACATGTTACTAATAGCCTTGGACCTGAATGGGAGATTTCCACATTGCAGACAAACATCTCTTCACTAATTTCGGTGGGAAGCAGCTGCCATTTACTGCAATGAAGATAAGTGCACTTAGAAGACAAGTACACTTACAGGGTTTGAATAACGTGTTTTTGTACGGTATTCATTCCAGTGTCATCCCATCCATTTAAAACAATACCTATCTTTAATACCAAATACGCAGTGCTGCTTCATGCCAACTCAGAAACACAGCAGGCCTGATTAAATTGCATTATCTCATCCATTCCAGTGGGATTGCTCGGACAGAGATTAGGGCAGAACTATACTATTTGGTCAATTTTGCTAGAGTATTATACTGTAACTTGCCCAGTGGCTAGAGCAGGGGACAGAGAGCCAGGACTGCTGGGTTCTGTTTCCAGTTTGTGGGTTGTCATTGTTCTACTGAGCTCTTCCTCCTGCTAGCGTCTACGGGAGCGCAAAAAGATGAAATCCTGAAGCGAATTTGGACACTAATAGTATAGTAGCCTAATAGTGACTATTGACAACGGCTACACTGCTTTTTGTAGCTCAATCACGGGTATGTCTCCTCGAGCTGGGAATCAGGCCTTCTGGTTCAAGTGTAGCCATACGTTTCTGAGGGCAAGTGCAGAACACAGACACAGTTCTACAGCTGCACTGTTCCACCTGGCAAAGCTTTCGGCCATGTGCCTACATCATGCTGCTATTTCCTACACCATCAGTAGTGAGCAGGTCCCTCAGTCTTGCTTTTGTGGGAAAACTCCCCCCTACACCCTCCAAAGAAGCATAGAGATCCCCAAAGATTTTCCTTCCCTCCAGCGTATGCGGCACCTACCGCCATCAGAGTGGGGATTTTGCCCATAATTAAGCAGCTATAGCCAAAACTCCAAAGTGAAAACAAAGCCCCTTTGTCTTCTAAGGCAGGGATAAGATGGCAGTGCTGGATGACGCGAACACAATCAGCAGCCCACCCACCAAAGCGTCACTATCATCTGGCGCTTTCTCAGCGTGAGAAGCGAATTAAACACATCCAGATTCTCCACTTAAAGCTGGCTCTTTGGGGTCAGCTCTGGGTCTGAGGAAAGCAAAAAAGGCCTGAGATAATGGGCCAGCCACACAAATCCTAACATGAACATTGGGATGTGTGTGTGTGCCATGACCTGATATATTAGCCGCTTGCCTCTCAAGACAAGAGGTCCAAATCAGCCCTTTGATTATCACTGAGAAGTTGCTCAGCAGCCTTTCTTAGTGTAGTAGTGTAGCTCAGTGGAGTCCCTGAGGCCTGCATTAAAACGCCAGCACCACCTCGCTCGCAGCCTCAACAGAGGCTAAGGGCCGAATGGAGCATAAAGTCAGGGCAGCTCTGCAGTTAGACACATGTCAACGGTAGGGATAGGGGCTGCTTAGCATGAGAGGACTGCCTGGCAACTTCCCGTGCTGTGGCTAACTGGAAGCCTCCAATTTCTGGTGCTATCGACCCAGCAACTTTCACCATTGCTAAATTCGCTCATGAATTTTTTTTTAAAAAAGGCTAATGCTCTCAGCGTGAATGAGGCCCAGCCAGGACACCTATTCTCAAAGTAGGAGACCATTATTCTGTCATGATGTTCTATTTCTTTACAAGTACAATGCAGTACTGTAATGGAAACCTGTGAGCAATCTGATCAGACAATCAGAACCCAGCTCCCAGGAATTGCAATTGCTGTCAGCGGCACAGACCAGTGCAACGGCTGCTCGCTGCATCATGGCTGATGAATGGGTGTGTGGACATGGATTGTGCTCTGACCAAGGCATGAAGCAGGCTGGCACTCAGGGGGATCACAGATGCAGACAAAGAGATTATTTTAAAATGAAAAAGAAAACAGGTTTTCTGGTTTTGTAAGTCAGTATATGCAATAAAATAAAATAAAATAAAATAAGGAGGCGGAGGCCTGGAAATGCCACAGTAGAGGTTGGTCAAAACACCATAACTCTGCCCTCATGCCTTCTTACAACTTTACTTACAAGTTCTCAAATAATACAATATCGTTCATATAGTTTCAACCGTGGTTGGTACAGATAAAGGGGATCTTGAATTACTGTGCACTCTTCTGTACATCACACAAAGAGTAGGTGATCATTGATCAGAAATGTAGCAATATAAAATTTCTTTGATCCAATGTACTTGAGCAACATAGGAACAGAGAGTGTATAGGAGCATTATGCGTGGCCTACACAATATGAGAAGAAACAAATGGATAGCGTCAAAACTCAGTCAGTTAATATAATACATCACTCCCTGTTTTGCTTCACAAGACTATCGTATTGGACCAAATTCTGTAGTACTTTTCCAGGCTCAACTCCAAATAATTTCAATATGGTCAGGGAGTGACAGCTTCAGCGTGTCTTTGAGGCCATTTATAGGCTTGGCTTCAGCTAATCAGAACCTAGCCTCATCTACTTTCCCCCCAATCTTCCTGTTATGACAAGAAACTGGGCTGTGCTTGGTTGAAGTTGCCATAAACCAGCCCCTGCAGTATACGCGTTGACTGACAAATAGCTACTGCCACATGTTTCATCTGGTATCATTTTGGAGGATGATCTACTTATGTTATTTTTGGCAGAGTTTGTTGTATTCTTTAGAATAGTAATTACATTTTCCAGGAAAGGCTGTCTGCCAGGTGGTCAATCTGGTAACCAAGAGGCCCACTTTAATCACCTGTTAGGAATCCAGCCTCGAGTCGTTATTAAAACCCTGCTGGAACTGTTGCGAGAAGCATTCATTTCCAGCTATGGTAGCTTTCATGTCAATCTTCCTGCTAGAGTGTGGTGTATGCTTGGAAGGTCCTGAGGAATAGGGGGGAACATCAGCAGCAACCCCCATGACACAGGCTTGTAGGGCATAAACCAGCACAGATTTTGGAGCGTGGCACTGCACTGGTGTAAATACAGGCACAAATCGGTTCATCTTTTGGCCTCATTTCAATTAGGGATACAATGTTCGGATGCAATCAGAACCGACCCTCATCTCCACCCAGAACTTGAACCAAACTTATTGCAAACCTGGAACTTTATGTCTGAACAAGTTCCGGTTCACTTTCCCCCTTTATTTTTGTTTTTAGGCTGTTTTTGTGAAAAGCATCAAGGGCTCTTGGTAAGAGTGAAGAACTCAATTTTATCTTTCATCTTCCAGGCTGCCCCTCTCACAGCACAATGCACCAACCCCAGGCTGGGGTATTAGTTCGGTTGGCTCGTGAATGGCAGCTTCTTCTGAATTGCCAGAACTAGCCCCTGCAGCAGAGCCTAGAACAACAGTGATCAGTATTGGCTCACAAGGAAGAACACTCCCTAGTCAATCACCAGCACCGTGTCCTACAACACCTTGGGTTTTCCTTGCATGTTTCCCATTCAAATTCCTATCCAAGCCCAGCCCTGCTTTGCTTGCGAGAGCAGATGAAATCCCTTCCTAAGGTGGTATGATCACAATGTGCTAAAAACAGAAAATCGTGTGTGCAACACTGGCATGGCCATGAGACCTCATAATGGGCAAAGAGTCATCCCCTTACATCATTCCCTAATTTCAGCAAACATGCCAGGTAACACCTGGATTCTGGTATGAGTAATTTGTCTTACTTTGAAGCCCCGCGCTGATGTGACACCCCCCTTTCAATGATACAACCAACACAGGCTGATACATCTCCCACTTCCTCCAAAGTTGACACAGCTGTCCCCTTTCACTTGGTCCCCAGATGCTGACATTAGCCTGAGAATTCGACTTTGGTTCCAAGTGTTGGCTGTGGGAAGTCAGAATTGCTAAGATTGCTTGCTAGCTCATTAGCACATATTTCTTCGCTGCCAGAGCAGGGGGAGGTCACAACAGGAACTTCTGCAGTGGCTGCAAATAAAAAGTTCCCTGCCGTGACTGAAATGACATCATTCTGACCTTTCTACCATTCTCAGCCGAGCTCCAGGACCAAAGGTCGTGAAGTAGCAAACTGACCATAAAAATGTGCCCCCTTTTTATTTATAGAAATTAAATGTATTTACTGCAATTATGAGAAATGAAAAAGACCAAAGGATGTGACTTTGCAGTTCATCTGCAGCAGGTAAGAGGTAATAATTCTGCCCTGACAGGAGGAGAGGTCTCCTCTAACTTCTACCATGCTAAGGTTTCTCCAGGGAAGAAATGGTGATTGCTGACAGATACAATTCATGATGGAGAGACAGCCAGGTCAAATCTGAGTGAGTGGTATTGTGACTTGGTGCAGGGGGTCACAATAATATTGTGGCAATAAAAAGTTTCAATGTGGGTTGAAAGCTGTGGTTTATGCAACAAAATCACAGCCCCTGATTTTATTACCGCCTTACCTATTATTTTTCGATTATGCCACTTTATCTTCTCCAGTAGGTTTTTATTCTGGAACAGTTGCACTGGCTAACTTTAAATGTACCCATTGCAGATCTAAGAAGCAATTGCTTTGCCCTGGCCCCTTGATAGTTTAATCTCTGCAAGGTATGTTTGTAGAGGCAACAAAGCCCAGAGCCACAAATGCAACTGCTGAGACCTGAGGAGGCCATGTTTCTTTTTATTATCCACTGGTGTCCCCCCTCTCTGTGTAACTACAGTTCTAAAGCATGCTCATACCTAGTTCACTTCCCCTCGTTTTTCTCCTGATGTGTTGGCTTATATGCACCCATATTCTAAGTTATTTAAATGGGGCTATTGCTCTGTAACCACCTACATGTACAGACACAACTGGGCTCATCAGCAAATTGCACACAATGCAGCACAGGGACCAGAACTCGCAACTGGCAGTTCCAATGACACAGGTCTCTACGGTAGGCTAGAAAAACAGGCCTAGCAGAGCTGGTCAAAAATGGACTTTCCATCCCATGGGAAATTCCAAGATTTTGAAGATTCGTGTACTCCCAAATCAGGACTAAAATAAAAATCTGGGCTTTTTTTTTGCAAAATAAAATATTCCAAAATATTTCATTTCACCTTTATTGAAATGTTTCATCTCAATAAGGTAGAAATGTTTCATTTCGATTTTACTGTTTCAATACATATTATATATCATACTACATTATATTCACGTTTTACCTTATCAAACCAAATCATCTCAACAATTTCCTTTTAAAAATTTCAACAAAGTCAACAAGTTCCCATGAAACATTTAGATTTTGTCAGATTAGTATTGTCTGACAGAAAAGTGATCCATTTGACAATGACAAGTCAGAGTTTCTTGAACTTAATGCAAATGTTATGAACATTCTCTGACAAACTGATGGTGCATCAGAGAATTTCAACAAGGCAACACACACTTCTGTGACATCTTAAATGAGATTATAATTGGAAATACACTACTAAAGGATATTGCCTGGGTATTGGATGATGTATTTTATCATCTGCTGTGAAGAAATTGAAGCCCTCAGGAAGATTATGATGTTACCATTTAGGAACAAGAAAAGCAGGTTTCTTTCATTGTCACTGACCATTAGCCAGACTATAAAGTGGGTTAGTAACAATTCTGAATATAAATGGAGGTATGTATTTACAGAGTGGATACAGATTGCAATATCAGATCAAACCATCTAGTCTGGCATTAGCAAAGTTTATAGTTAAATCATTGTATTATTCACATAGGGACATACAAAATGCACATGGAAAAGACTTATTAGACGGGGGTAGGCAACCTACGGCACATGTGCCAAACGTGGCACGTGAGCTGATTTTCAGTGGCACTCACACTGCCCGGGTCCTGGCCATGGGTCCGGGGGGGCTCTGCATTTTAATTTAATTTTAAATGAAGCTTTTTAAACATTTTAAAAACCTTATTTACTTTACATACAACAATAGTTTAGTTATATATTAAAGACTTATAGAAAGAGACCTTCTAAAAACATTAAAATGCATTCCTGGCACGCGAACCCTTAAATTAGAGTGAATAAATGAAGACTCGGCACACCACTTCTGAAAGGTTGATGACCCCTGTATTAGACCATATCTACTTGAATCTCCACGGACAATGCAGGATTGCTTCTTCAAAAGACTGTACTTTCCAGTCTTTTCGTACGGGATCGATTTTCAGACATGCACATGGATAATTGTGTAAAACTGGGGAACTAGTAACTATGTGCACAGATGTCTAACTTATTTAGATTGCAGGCATATCGAGGGCAGGGAGTACAGGAGAAGATCTGGTCCATTATGTGTAGAAAAAACCACTGTTGCTCTTAATGAGACGAGGTGGGTGAGGTAATCTCTTTTATCTGACCAATTTCTCTTGGTGAAAGAGAGAAGCTTTTGAACTTACTCTTAATAGCAGATGCTTTAATGGCTCAGATAGTTTTGCGCTGATTGGGATATTTGCAAAATAAAACCCCTCTGGGTATATGCAGATCAATGATCCTATTTGTAAGGGGGCCTTCATTTATTCCAACATGACAGCAGAGTGGGGCAGAGCCACCAAAGGGGCATTTACTTCAGCCTGTGACCTGCTCACAAGCATTGAACCTATTCGTGCAGAAGTACATACTGTGATTACCACATTTCACGAAAGGAGACAGTGAACACAACACCTGCAGCTTGAATGATTACCCGGGCTCATTTCTCCTCCACTCTTCTCTGAGTCTGGAAAGTAAAATGCCCATGGGCCTTGCGGCAACAGTTGGGATAAGGAGGAGGAAAGCAGGTCTCCTTTTGGTGCACAGAGCAAAACCAAAAGGCTCCCAGACCAGGAGAAGTTTACTAGAATAGGGGGATTAAAAAAAAAAGAAAAGAAAAGAGGAAGTGCTGCCTGAATGTCTCTTTATTCTAGAGAACTGCTGCTCAGACTCCGGCTGTAGCAGAGAGGGCTTGTTTTATTAAGACTCTAAGACCAGAAGGGATCACTAGATCATCTACTCTGGCCTCCTGTATATCACACGCCACCAACACCACCCAACACTCTCACACTAACCCAAACAACTGAACTGAGACCAAAGTATTACAGCCCATGGGAATCTAGACTGGTATGTACCACAGGCAGTGAATATGAAGAATCAAGGTGCACCACTGTCCGAGACCCCCACAAAGGCAAGGAAACGACTAAGTGAGATGTACCCAGACAGTCCTGGCAAGTGACCCACACCTATATGCCTCAGAGGAAGGCAAACCTCCTCCCCCCAAGGTTAAAGCCCTAATGATGTTAACACTAATAGAGAGGATGTCTCAGGTGAGCATCTGGCTTGGTTCTTCTCCTGCAAAGCAAGTGCAACAATGGAACGCAAGAGAAAATACACTGAACCTTCCTTTCAAGTAGGAAGCAGGAAGAAATATCCTGTGGCTTCAAGGGTCTATGTGTAAGGAGAGTGGACAGAGGAAGTTCCGTGCCACAGAACCACTAGCGCAAAATGTGTTGATGTCGCAGTGCGGTGTTTGTGGTGTTCATTGCACCACACACGAGTGATGGATAGAACAATGCAACAGCCCATCACGACATCAGTCTAAAGTCTGGTGGCTTGCTCAAGTTCTATTAGCCAATGAAGCAACTGTTTAGTTCACCAGGCCTGAGGACCACAGATCTGCAAGGTCACTGGATCCAGTTACAGAGAGGGCGCATGGTCCAATGGCTAGGGTGCTGGACTGAGATCTGTGTTCTATTTCTGCCTTGGGCACTAACCTGCTGTGTGACTTTGGCAAGTCACTTCACATTTCCCTTCCCACCCTTTGTCTGTCTGGTCTATTCAGATGGTCTTTTACTCCAGGTCTGTACAGTGCCTACCACAATGAAGCTCCAATATCAGTTGGGGCCTCTTATTGCTACTAGAGTACTAGTAATTAACATTTTCAGCAACGTTAAATCACTCAGAGCACAATGCCATGCTGGTCACAATGTTACTGGACTGCTAGACATTCCGACTCCAGTTTAGCTGAACCATGAGCTTGAATAATCAGGTAGAGTGACAGCATTCATGGGTGGTAGAAAAGAGAATGTAGTGGGGTGGCCACCAGGAGAGCTATACCTCTTGATGTGTCCTACAAGGCCTGATCTAACCAAGGAGTACAGGTCAAGAATGAGTCTCATCTATCTGCCTATCTTGGGGTATTTATAGAAGGCCAGTTGCAGTAATTCATGGGTACCACTTACATTAAAACAATCAATAATTTGCTCTGCTTTGCCATCTTAGTAACTAGGCACTTAAACAAAGAAGTTTTTTGTCTGTCTCCTTATCTTCTTCCCAATCTTTGTCTTTCGGATGGCATTACTGTGGGTAGGATTCTGCAAAGAAGTATGGTTTGCGCCGAACTCTGGAGAGCACTTTCTGACCTCACCTAAAAGCTGATCAGGTAGGCAGTGAAAACAGAGGAAGTTAGAGAAAGGGGAAAATGTAGTATGAAGCTGTGGGATAATGTCTGAACCTCTTTCTAGCCTAGATCATCATTACATACTCTCAGCTCCTGACATTCAGAACACAGACTTCAGAGCTCCGTTTCTGTGCAAGAGAATGCCTTTCATCTGGAAATGCTAAATGTCTACTTCAGGTCTGCATTGTTCAGTAGCCCAGGGACTGGACTTCCACAAAACTGTTACAGCCCTTTCATTAATACTGGCACTTTGAGCAACTCTAGGGTTATGTAGAAATTTCAAAGACAGACCAGAAGGTCAATGTATTTGATAAGAATAAGGCCCATGCTTAAGACATCAAATGTAGCATTGCTGGAGTATCTGTGGCTCTGATCACCTGTCATTTAAGATGCCACTGAATTGCTGACAGCGCACTCATCAAAAATGGGAGGTTGATGGATTTGATAGTTTTCTCTTGATGCGGTGATGAGAAGTGAAAGACCCTTCAGACTGAATAACCCTAGTCTCATGGTCTGCTGGAGAATTTTTTTAAGGCTTCTCTAATGTGCATTTTGCTACAGTTCCGGTATTCTGACACATATGTTGTGAGCCCTACTGAAGTAAGCAGCAAAAGTGGCTTCAGTGGGAGAGGGAATTCGGTGGCTCCTCTGGAACGATGTGAATGGCATGCTACCTCCGAGTATTGCCCCTAAGTTCTCAAAGTAAGGCACCTTGCCATGCCTTCATGTGTGCCTCCAGACATCTTTATTACCATAGTGCCTAGGGGGCCAACCAAGAATGAGGCTCCACTCTGCTAGATGCTGTACAGACAGAGGAAGAGGCAATCCTAGCCCTGAAGAGCATACAGTGTAAAGGACAAGAGAGACACAGGGTTAAAGGGAAAAGGACTGAACATGCGAACAGTGATGGTCTCCAAATGCCATGTTCATGCCATGGCTTCTTGTTGTTACTGCTGTTTTTTGTTATTTAAAGCCTTATCAGTAGATCTCAACATGCTTTACACAGAGCTCAGTATCGTTATCTCCCTTTTACAGATGGGAAAACGGAGGTACAGAGCGGTAAAGTGACTGGGCTAAGGTCACCCAACAGGCCAGTGGCAGCGCTGGGAACAGAATCCAGGTCTCCTAAGTCCCAGTCCAGTGCTCTAGCTACTAGCCAGCACTGCCAGAACTGCAGCAAGCATCTGTGACAGTCCCTACCCCTGTACATCCACCCCAGAGAGCATCCCCCTCACACTGCATTTCTTAGCTTTACAGCTCCATTCTTCCCCCAAATCTTGGGCGAGATACTCAGATGCTGTTGTGTTGGAATCCACAAGTTATCGGAGATCAGGCCTCTGCTAAAGATTGTATGTGGCAAAATTTTACATACTTAGTGGTAGATTCTGCAGCCACTCCTGTACATGAAACTGCCACTGACCTCCATGGGGATTCTACAAGAGGAACTATACATGTAACTCTAAGCAAACTTCCCATCTGCCTATCCTTGCGTTTATACTAGGCACATCAGTGCAGTATTCAACCTTCTGAACCAAAATGGTGACCGTTTTACGAGGCACCCCACATTTGTGTGATGTGAATTTCAGGTTGTGGATGTTCTGAATACTGTTTACGGTCAGTACCATTGGAGTTCTTAGGGGCGAGTTTATGAGGTGCTTTGACAGCCTTCAGGTGCTGCTGTAAGGGCCACACAGTGTATTTTACTCACAGCCCCATGTGTAGGGGGAAGCATGGAGCCATCCTGCTGCCAGGGAAGCACCAGAAGAGATTTTGCACCATCAATGCACACTCTGTGCCATTTGGAAAATACAGATGGGTGTATCTTCTCCTCACAGCCCCTTTCTAGGGATTGCCTCTCCCAGGAAGGGCAGGGTTGAGCAGTCCCTGCTCCTGGGTGCTCATCAGTTCAACCCCCATGCTGACTGCAGGATCTGGCCTCTCAGGCTCACAGTGATGGATTACTTGGGAAGAATGTTACACAATCCTTTGTCAAGCCATAGAGCAACCTGAATTCCAGTCAGGTGCTTCTTTTTCTTGGCATTCCTGTTCCAGAGGCGAGTGATGAGGTAAAAAAAATCACCATTGTAACCAACAAAGTCACAGCCTCTCATGTCTACACGGCAATAAAACATTCAGGCTGTGGGACTGTAAAATTGCAGTTTAGGTATCTGGGCTCAAGCTGGAACCCAGGCTCTGGGACCCCTTGCGGGGTGTTTTACTGCAGTGTAGACATACCCTCAGTGCATGATGCAAGATCAGGTACTTACTTCCCTGAAAGTGCAGCTGAGAATAAGTAACCATCAGAGACTTAGGGGGCAGAGAGACCTGCGAGAAAACCACATGTCCAAGCATATATGCCCCTGTCATCTCTGGGATCTGTTGGCTATGCTGAGGGATAAGTGCCCACAGCCTCTCAGTGCTACCTTCTCTGTACCTGGGGCCAGGCAAGGGGAAAAATGAAACTTATGCTTGTCTCTTCCCTCCCCACAAAAGAAATACAAGAGCATCTTAAAATGGGAGAGAGAAGATGAGGTTAGAAATGGGCCTGAACCAACCCTCCAGATCCAAGCACCCAGGGATAAATCCCCTATCAGATTCCAAATTTCGCAACTGACCTTATTTCTCTAATGGACCAAGGCAAAACCGCAGGTCCAAATACCCTCCCTCCCCCAAATTATGGTCTGGATCTGAATGTTGTAGCTCAGGGAAGAGGTGATTTGCCTGACGAAAACTATTATATGCAGCAGAGTCACAAATCACATTTGCTATATATTAAAACTGTCACTCTTGCTAACAGTGAACTGAAAGAGGTTCTCAAATGCATCAACATAAGAAGATTGAGCAAGCTTAGCCCTATGGTGGATTTGTCCCTCCTGCCCCAAATCACAGTCCCTGTGACGTCACAGCCAACTCCAGCTCAACTCCGAGACTTGCCTTTTTTTGCACCAAAACATCATTTAAGCCTGAAAACGAAGATCTAAATTGTTCATAATAATGCAGTTAGAGGTAACACTTGATACCTCATGATTTGCTATTGGTATTTAGGCAGCATGTTGCCTGGCTGGTGAATAATCCACAGGGAGAAGGCAAAGGCAGATAGCATATCTGAAGGAGATGCTGCAGTTTAGGAAGAGTTGCAGTGCACAGACGCTACGCTGCACAATGGCCCTGTTTAATCTTTGCTGGCAGAAGGAATACAAATTCCTCTCCTGTCTCCCTTTAGCCTTGCTAGTAAAGAAACAGCAGGGTGTTATGTTGTCATGAATTAAACAACAACACAGAACAGCAGAAGCTACCGGGCTGAATATGCTGTTTTGTACCCTCCTAGGCTGGAGTTCAGCCTGTAAGGGTCACATGCTCTGGACTTCCATAGTTATTAAAGAAGGGCTGTGTAATGATTAGAACAGGGGACTGAGAACCAGGTCTCCGGGGGTTTCCACATTCAGCTCTGTTAATGACTCTGATCTTGGACAATTCACTGAATCTCTCTGCACCTTGATTCCCACCTCTAGATAATAGTGATATTACCTGCTGTAGAGGAGGTGCTGTAAGATGTAGCTTTTATATAGCACATTTCATCCACTGATCTCAAAGAAGGGTAACACTCATGATCCCCATTTTTAAAAATAAGAGAAACTTAGCCACAAAATTTACTTGCCCATGTTCTTGCAGCAGGTCAGCAGCACAGGAAGTAACAGAAGCCCAGTCTTCTGACTCCCTGCTCAGCACTCGATCCACTGGCCTACATTACATTCCTGCTGTCTGAAAAGCAATTTTACATCTTCCAGCGAGGTGTCAGGGAAGCAGATGGGGCCAAACCATGCAGCACTTGGAAACTTTCCTCAAAAGGGTCTAAAGAAGTTAGACTGGGGGTATCTGTTCTCTCTGCCTCATAACTCAAGAGCAAAGGGACATTCCATGAAATTAAAAGGTGGGAAAATCAGAACTGATCGAAGGAAAAGCTTTTTCACACAAGTTGTGATTGGACTGTGGAACTCACTGCCACAGGAAATTGTTGGAACCCAAGAATTTAACAGATTTTAAAAGGGATTGGACATGTATATGGAAAGCAAGAATATCCAGAGTTATCACTATTAATGATAACACAAATTCTGGAAGAGACATTAAACTTCATGTTTCCAGACTGAAGGGAATCTCTAGCTACTGGAGACCAGGATGAGACCGAGCATAGGGGACAGATGTACACACATCCGCTCACTACTATTGCACTTTCCTCTGAAGAATCTGGTGCTGGCCACTCTCAGAGACAGGATACTGCACTGGATGGACCTGCCAATTCCTGTGTTTGGGGTGTTTATAGGATTTTGATTCAGGCCCATGTCTTTATAGAAGTGTGAAGTGTAATGATTACAAACCTCACTGGATATGTTTACATAGCCCGCGGGCGCGAGCCTCCCAGCCCGGGTTGACAGACTTGGGCTCATGCTACCGCACTAAATATATGTGTGTCACGTTGCGGCTAGGGACGGGGAGTGGGCTTCAGAGCCCGAGCTGCAGTCTGAGCTGTAAGTTCAAAGCGCTGTCCACACAGCTACTTTCAGGGTCGTAGCCTGAGCCCGTCGACCTGGGCTAGGGGGATTGCTGCTCAAGGCTGTGTAGACATACTCACTCTGTCCTAACTCAGGGACTAAAAGGTCATGATGGACCTAATTTTCACACAGTGTATTGCACAAAACCAACTTTTTTAATCATCCGCCTAATGTGCACGTACAATGACTGTAATATCACACCCACCGGCCATTTGCATGCCTGGCTGCAGTAAAGGTGCAGGCCTGATTTGGAAAAGTGGGCCTGAATGGCACAAAACAACCTCATTCACTTTTAATATTTAAACTGAATGCTGCAGGCTCATTCAGGCCATTTGTTTCTGCGTAAAAAGGCATCGCTTCCCTGTCTGCTTTACAGGCTCAGTAATCTCTGGGCAATTGGTCACTGCAGCAGTTAATGTCCTGTTCATCAGAGCATTAACTGCCCTTGGCTTTGTCATGGGCCATTAGCTGACTAACTCTTCATTAATTTGCTGGTAATAATTTCTAGAGGGCTGAATTTTCGCTTTCCTAAACATCAGATCTTGCATGGTGCTGAGCCATGGACTTCCATGGATTTCACTTGGAGCTGAGAACGCTAGCTCAGGAGAGGTTCAGCACCTCACAGGATCAGGCCCATTAACTGCTAATACAGGGATAGGGAGTTTCAGTTATGGGGCTGAACAGATCATTTTCCAGGATTTGAACCTGTACAGGCATAATCCGCTGCATTCCGGTCACTGTAATCTGACTGTGGACCGTGCTGCAGGACAGTGCTCTGGAGTTTCCCCTCTGCAACTGTGTCACCAAGTGGCCATATTACTGCTCTCGTCAGCTGCAGCAGCTCTGTTCCTGCTCGACCGTCTCTGCAGATATTTTTATTCATACACGAACGAGGAAGGAGATGCTGAGCTGATGCGCTGGCTCCCCTGTCATGGAGAATTCCCTCCCACTCCTTTCCTTCTCCTCTCTCTCTTTTGGATGAAAGCTCCCCTTTCATTCCACTATCATGATCGAGGCAGCTCACTTTCACTCATCTCACTAAAGCCCTTCAAGAGTGGAGGCTGCTGCATTCTGATAATACCAGCAAGCACCAGGATTTCAAGCAAAGGCTTACAGGCTGCTGCCTAATGCGGAGCATTTGTGGAGAGAGTGAGGCATCCAAAGATGCTCTGAGCGAGGGGGTCTAAACAAAACTGAATTGTGCTCTCTAACCAGTAAAGCCTTTAAAAGCATCCCTGGCCCCACTCTCCTTACTTGGGAAATGGATTTCCCTCTGAAACTGCAGTATGAACAGTCACATTTCACTAGCTAATTTCCCAGGGCCAACGGGTCCCCGGTAAACCCTCATATACCTGTATTAGTAGTAGGGGGCTCTGTAAGCTCCAGCCACCAGAGGGCAAAGTCACACTCAAGTTTGGAGATGTCAGAACCGCAGGTCCCTAATAGGAGGAATGTGGCTGATCATACACACTGGAGCAAGGCTGACAGGAGGATTGGTGGACACAGAAACACAGCCAGTGTTCTAGCCGCACCTTTCCCATGCTTCACTAGAGGAAAACAACCAAAATAATGATAAAAGATTGCTTACCACCTCCATCAGATGAGAATGCTGAGGCTGAGATGGGCACCGGGAAGACACCTGATGCTGGTGTTTTTTAAGAGGTACCAATGATATTTGCATAATTGCCAGCTTTTCCAAGAGTCCAGCCAGGCTCATCATGGTCTCGGGTGTTGACCACATGCTCGTGATTAAAGGGATAGCGTGGCAGAGTTACCTTAACAGGTCACTTGTGATAAAGTCATTGTCACAACAGCATTGTTAGCCTAGCTTTGAATCAGGAGGAACCACTTGGGGAACATCCAGACTAGATGGGGGCTGGGAGCTCCACGAGGAAAAATTGGACATCATTGGTCCAAACTTGAAGGGCTGGCAAGTAGACATTTAATTGGGACACAGTGATCTCTGCCATCAGACTTGAGCGGTTTGTTTTTCCCCCCAGGTTGTAGAATCCCACTGCCAAGAAAGATAAAACCAACTTGTTCACAGATCCACAAAAGCATGAGTTATTTAGGATGCATATCTGGAGTTATCAAGGACCGTTCTGCATTATGCTTGCTGCCCAGATTATTTCCAAGGAACGAGGCTCATCCTTCACTTGTAACTTTTCCTAGTTTTTGTGATGGAGCGATACCACTTTTGCAGCTGATTATTATGTTTCCTACAACCCTCCCTAGATACAATGTAATCAGCTCTCAAACTAAGCAGTGTTAGGCCCAGTCTGTACTCAGATGGGAGACCCCAATTTGGTTGTGCGATAGCCTTTCCATAAGATTCCATAGATCAGGAACAGCAGGGAATGCAACACCACTCTAACCTATACAAGTGATGGTACAGCACATCCAAGAGAGGGCATCAAAATGTAGAAGCACCAGACTGTTAGATCTCATCCTCCAGAACCCTACTGCATTCTGTTCAGTGGACAGATAAGGCGGAGATGTGTAGCCACAGAATCAAGCATCTACCCCCTCCCTATCTAACTATATCCCTACCTCTATCTATAAGAAGGGGAATAAAGACAACTCAGGGAAATACACACCTGGAAAGATAATGGCGCAAACAACCAATCAATTTGTAAACACCTACAAGAGATAATGTGATAAGTAACAGTCAACATCGATTTGTCAAGAACAAATCATGTCAAAGCAACCTAATATCCTTCTTTGACAGGGTAACAAGCCTTATGGATAGGGGTCAAGTAGTAATAGCTCGACTTTAATTAGCTTTTGTCACCATCTCATATAACCTTCTCATGAACAAACCAGGGAAATATAGCCTAGAGGAACCTACGATAAGGTGGGTGCACCACTGGTTCAAAAGCATCCTCAGAGAGTAGTTGTTAATGGTTCACAATCGAGCTGCAAGGGCATATCGAGTGGGATTCTGCAGGGAAAGGTCCTGGCTCTGGTCCTGTTCCATATCTTCATAAATGATTTGGATAATGGGACAGAGTGTACACTTATAAAGTTTGTGGACAATACCAAGCTGGGAGGGGTTCCAAGCGTTTTGGAGGACAGGATTAGAATTCAAAATGATCAGACAACCTGGGGAAATGGTCTGAAATTCAATAGGGACAAATGCAAAGTACTCCACTTAGGAAGGAACAATCAATTGCACAAATACAAAATGGGAAATGACAGCTTAGGAAGGAGTTGCTGGAGAAAGGGATCTGGGGGTTATAGTGAATCACAAACTAAATATGAGTCAACAATGTAACACCATTGCAAAAAAGCAAACATCATTCTGGGATATATTAGCAGAAGTGTTGTAAGCAAGACGCAAGAAGTAATTATTCCGCTCTATTCAGCACTAATTAGGCCTCAACTGGAGTACTGTGTCCACTTCTGTGCACCACACTTCAGGAAAGATGTGGATAAACTGGAGAAAGACCAGAGGAGAGCAACAAAAACATGACCTACGAGGAAAGATTAAACAAACCTAGTTTTTTCAGTCTGAAGAAGAGAAGATTGAGGGGGGACATGATAATAGTCATCAAGTATGTAAAAGACTGTTATAGGGTGATAAATTGTTCTCCTCATCCACTGAGGACAGAATAAAAAGCAATGGGCTTAAATTGCAGCAAGGGAAATTTAGCTTAGACATTAGGAAAAACTTCTTAACTGGAAGAAGGGTAGTTAAGCACTCAAACAAACTACCTAAGGAGGTTATGGAATCTGTCACTGGAGGTTTTTAAGAACAGGTTAGAGAAACACCTGCCAGGGATGGCCTAGATAATACAAAGTTCAAGGGGCTGGACTAGATTATCAATCGAGGTCACTTCCAGTCTTACATTTCTATGATTTTATGGTCAAAAGATCAGCAGAAAGCCTTGTTGCTTGCTTTTGGCTCCCTTATGCTTTCCCTGTACTGCCAAGAGGTCAGGTCATTGTGACCAGAGGTCACCGTTAACAACTTTAATATTGCCATTTGCAAGTCATTAATTAATGTTATAGACAGTTATGTTAATCAAATTAAAGGGAAATTTCGTAGATTTAATGATGACTGGGGCAAAGACACTGTGAAGGGTTAAATATGGCTGCAAACTCCTTCCAAGAGTTCCCTTTCTTAGTCAATTAAAAAAAAACCCAAAAAACTACAGACCGACCTGAATGAAATGGGCCCTAGTGGGTTTTTAAAGAGATTGCATTTTGGTAAATTTAAAATAAATGCCATGCAATTTACTTTCCAGGGCTTTAGCCAGGAGTAATATGATCCTGCTGTGTTGTCTTCATCTGTCTTCTAATAAACTGATTAGAGACTAACCCATTAAAGCCCTGTGCACCATTATCTATTATTCAGGGCCCTAAAAGATGTTAATTAACCCACATGTCCTGAGACGCTCTATTGTAAGACATACAATAGGTGGCCACATGGCACAGTCAAGGCACGTGTTGCTTATTCGTTGTGACTTAATTACATGGGCAACGAGCCAAGGCGGTTTGGAGGAAAAAAACATTATTGCTCAGACGCTATCCAGATAACACACATGCTGGTTTGTGGCTCATTATTTCACGAGAAAAGGGAAAACACGGACTCTGGCCACTTTTACACTATCAAAAAAAATGGGGGCAGGCCAGATCCTCAGCTGGTGTGAATTGGCACTGCTCCACTGTGTCTTGTAGTGCCGATTTACACCAGCTGACAATCTTGTCTAAACTGCTTCTGTGCCTTTGGGCAGTTGCCCCAGAGTTATAAACAGTGTGAGCTGCTCTGCACTCGTACCCAGATTAGCTCCGGGGAAGAAAAACACTGATTTTTTTCCCCTACTGTAACACATGCTCTGTATGGTGCGTCAGGGAGTGCAGATTTCAGCAATCAGAGCACGGATTTCCCTTTCTAAACTCCTTTGGTCCAGTGTGGCCCTCAGAGATTCCAGCTCGAGTCTGCACACGGGTGAACGTTCGGGTTTGCGTTTAGATTCAGCGGTGCCATATCTCCGTGAGCCACTCATGAGATTTAGGCTCACAACAGTGGCAATCTCATGAGAGCAGCTGATCTCACAAGATTTTCGTCATCTTGGCATGTGTGAGGCAGATCCACAAAACAGGCCCCTTCTGGGTTGGGATGCAACCTACACCCAAAATTGTTATGGCAGGTCTCAATCTAAGGGTTCAAATCTGGCCCCTAATTGCTTTGTTTTTAGACCCTGTATTCTACCAGTTTGCCTCTGTTCCCCTGGAAATTCAGGAAGTTCTAGTTTGGCTCCATCGCCCCCATCTCTCCCCTTCCCTACTCCCACTGTCCATTCCATTTGGTGGATGATGTAATACAGGGGCTGTGATTGGACCCTTTCCCTTGCCACCTGTTTCCAATGTGTGTATCTTCCATTATGCACTCGGAGTGAGTCTGGTACCACTGAAGCAGATGACAAAATTCCCATTAACTTCAGTAGGGGCAGATTTCACCCTCAGTGCCCACTGGCTTGGGGAAATGATAGACTCTTGGCCACCCTGATGGGAAAAATAGCAATTAAAGTCTCACGATGCATACTCACACAGGGCCTCAATGTTGCAAGGGCAGACACCAGGCATGGGACACTTCAGCCAAAACGGGTAAAGTTTGGCAAAGTTATAAGCAACTGAAAACAGCGTCTTCGAATGAGAAGCGTCAGGCAACCTTGGCATTGCTATCTACTCTGCTTACAATGAGGGACCCAAAGTTGAACGGGGTTCACACTGCGCCCTGCTGGCCAGCCAAACTGAGTTGAAAGTGTGTTGGCTGAAGCAATTTAAGACCGGTCAGCAAATCCACATTTAGCTTCAGTGTGAACGGGGAGAGAGAGAGGTTGTCGGCACCTGAGCACTTGCTCCCCAGTGTGGTGCTGCTGGCTGACAGGGTCCTCACGCCCTATTTGTTTGAAAGTATTTCTCTGAACTGTCTTAAGTATTTGTGTATTATTGTCCTCTACTGGATAGAATAGGTCAGCCAGCTTGAATTTTGCCCTGAGCTGTGGAATGGGTGACCTGCTCCTTCCACTTGTCCCCGTAGAGGGGAGTGATTTATTACTAGCGGGTAGAAGTCAGGGTGATAAGTGCCATGTGCTGCAGGCATGAAGTCAGCTGGTGCCTGTTTTGTTTCTGTATGTGTACATCCATGGATTGCAATGTGGTAACCCACAGGAGCATGTCACAACCCATGTATATGTTACAGGTGCCCCTTTCCTGTTGTGACAGTCAAATCTTGTCTTTATGTTTAGTCACAAGATACTGACTGCTGCTCAGATAACAGGCAGTCACTGTCTTAACTTACAAGGGGGTTCTCACAGCTCGCATCAGATGAAGTGCCACTGTACACTGCAAAGGGCAGAGTAACAACATAAATTAGATAGAGAGGAGCAAATTATGAGCAGGGGAAGCCTGGTACTGCAGGGTGGGCAGTGGAATAAAATAGCATTTCCTGGGCCCAGGAGGCTTTAGAGACTTTAAAACCCAGCCTTTAGTTTAAAGACCACTGAGAACTTAATGGAAGGAGGATAGTGAGTGCATGTGACTTGAAATGGGTGTTGGGATTAGACCCCCCCCCCCCCACACACACAAGAGACATTTGGATTGGTTAGAAAACAAACACTGGAAGAAGAGTTTAGGGCTCAGATATAATGTATTTATGGACATTCGAACGTATCACCAGTGAGTGGACTGCGCCGTAATAATCTCACCGTGATCCAGGCCACTGGATTCCTGACTGATTCATCCCATGCATATGAAACCAAATCAGGGAGTCCTTAATCAGGCAGAATTTCCACAGATACCAGCGCGAATTTTGTCTGAGTGAGGCTTCCAGGATCTCATCTGTGGTTTCTTCTGCCATGCACCCCGACTTCCTTTCCTGTCGACACTGGTTGATCATACTGGTTCAGTTAATAAGTAACGTGCTTTCCTGGATCACAATGGTGTGAATCCAGAGAAACTCTACTGATTTTCACTAGTGTCACCAACAGCAGACTTTGACTCCTGTTGCTTTGTTTTCAGACCCTGTACTCTATCAGAAATAGATTGGCAGGATGCACTCTGTGGTACTGCAATGCCACCAGAGGGACCTAGGCATTTGGACCATATCAAGGGAGGGATTTTATAGAGATGCTGGGGCTAGTGTAAATCTGTGCAGATCCAGTAACTCAGAGCAACAGCCCTAGAAACCAGGCTGAGGATGGCTCAAAAGTATTCAGAGCCATTCAGTACCAAGTTAACAACAACAACTTGATATCACAGCCAGCGTTCTAATGGCGATTCTTCAAGAGGTAGCACAGTGCCCATGTATCAGATAATGCCAGTGGTGTCAAACACAGAGACCAGCCACTCTTTAAACCTAACATACTAAAGAATGACTAGTGTGGTCCCATTCCATGCCCTGCCCCTTCTGTGCTGTAATGCCAACAGACAAAACCTTCTCTTGCCAGGCTAAAACTGCTGTTTCTCATGGGGGTGATTAAAGAACTCCAAACAACAAAGCTGGTGGTTAAGAAATTATATTAAAAACACCTTTCTAATATCTCCACAAAATTTAGGATCAGGTCACCATCAAGGGCATAGGTACCAGAGTGGCATGACTTGCTAGGAATAAGTGTGACAAATGTATTTAAAGGTTTGCTCCTTTATTATGGATTCATCAAAAAGGTCTTTTATTGACCACTGACATTAATTGGTGCAAAGATGTATTCATGTAAGAGCTTTGTTCATCCAGCAGCTCTGATAATAATTATATTTCACTGTTTGAAGCACAGGAATTTAATCTTTGAGCAAGTGTATCCGCGTAGGTATCTAGGAGTTTAACACATATTGTTAAGGTTCCTCCCCCACTCTGAACTCTAGGGTACAGATGTGGGGACCTGCATGAAAACCTCTTAAGCTTACTTTTACCAGCTTAGGTTAAAACTTCCCCAAGGTACAAATTAATTTTATCCTTTGTCCTTGGAATATCCACTGCCACCACCAAACTCTAACTGGGTTTACTGGGAAACGTAGTTTGGACACGTCTTTCCCCCCAAAATCCTCCCAACCCTTGCACCCCACTTCCTGGGAAAGGTTTGGTAAAAATCCTCACCAATTTGCATAGGTGACCACAGACCCAAACCCTTGGATCTGAGAACAATGAAAAAGCATTCAGTTTTCTTACAAGAAGAATTTTAATAGAAATAGAAGTAAATAGAGGTAAAGGAATCACCCCTGTAAAATCAGGATGGTAGATACCTTACAGGGTAATTAGATTCAAAACATAGAGAATCCCTCTAGGCAAAACCTTAAGTTACAAAAAAGACACACAGACAGAAATAGTCCCTCTATTCAGCACAATTCTTTTCTCAGCCATTTAAAGAAATCATAATCTAACGCATACCTAGCTAGATTACTTACTAAAAGTTCTAAGACTCCATTCCTGTTCTATCCCCGGCAAAAGCAGCATACCAACAGACACAAACCCTTTGTTTCTCTCCGTCCTCCCAGCTTTTGAAAGTATCTTGTCTCTTCATTGGTCATTTTGGTCAGGTGCCAGCGAGGTTATCTTTAGCTTCTTAACCCTTTACAGGTGAGAGGATTTTTCCTCTGGCCAGGAGGGATTTTAAAGGGCTTTACCCTTCCCTTTATATTTATGACACATATATAAGGGGATCTTTACCCAAAGATTCACACACACTACGGAAACACCCTCAGCCATCTTTTTATTTTCCTTCACTACATTTCCATCGGTTTTTCCTGTCTTCAATTGGCCTACTTATCTTGGTGTTCAGGGGAAAATATGCTGCCCATGAATAAGCAGCCCTGAGAATGAGTCCCTCCCCGACTGGTATATTTCAAGTCAGCTCACTCACATGCATTGCATGAAACTAGAGTTGTGGGAAATTCAGAATTTCCATCCCGTGGAAAATTCTGACATTTCAACATATGTTTCTGTCCAAAATCGGGATGAAAAGTTGAAATTTTGACATTTTTCATGGAATGGGAATTCTGAAAAGTGTCAGTTTGGAAATGTCCGCGCAAACCGTTTCAACATTTTTAATCAAAACGAAACATTCTGACATTTGCCAAATCAAAATGTGTAACTTTTGACTTGTTGAAATGATCCAGAACACTTCATTTCAAGTCATTTAAACATTCAACTGCATTTCCCCATTTTGGCACATTGCCTTATGGAAGTTGTGGCTTGAGAGCCTGATGCCCCATTCTTCCCTATGAGCTAGGCTCCCCGGCTGGACTACGTCTCCCATGATGCACCACATAGACCTGGGATCAGCAACCTTTGGCACATGGCCCATCAGGGAAATCTGCTGGTGGGCCAGTTTGTTTCTGCGATTGGCCGAACCTGTGGACACTGCAGGTAAACAAACCGGCCTGGCCCGCCAGCGGATTTCCTTGATGGGCTGCGTGCCAAAGCTTGCCGATCCCTGACATAGACCATGGTCAGAAGGAAATCTACATTTCCTTGATGCAGAGAGCTCAGAGAGCAAGAGATGCAGGGAGCTCAGCCCATAGGAGAGAATGGGTGCCTGAAATACAATTCCCATAAGGTAATGAACTGACAGGGACATGCTATTTAATATTTTATTGAACTGATACGAAAAAATGTTTCAGATCAGTTCAACAAAACAAGTTATTCCAATTCAGGTTGAATTGACCAAAACCAAAATATTTCCTCAAAGAAAAATCTTTCCTTCTCTTTTTTCTTCTTTCAAAGAACACAACCCCAGCAGATTTCACCTCCCTGCCCTCACCCAACACTTTGATTTTGTGCAAACTACAAATTCCTGACCAGCTTTTTTGTGAAATGTTCAGACTCCCGCATGAAGTACATCTGAAGCATCTTTAAAGCACAGAAAATCCCACAGCTCTCGGCCTGGCTCATATTCTCCTATTAACTCTTAGTGCAGTAGCAAGGGTACCATCTGATCCACCTCCACTGCACATGGTGGAACCATATCATACACATCTAAACGTGGCTCTTCTTGAAATTGTCTTACGAATGTTGTCTCTGCTGAGCACAAATTTCAGCTAATGTACCAGCCACCTCTGGGAAAACACTACTTCATGTGAAAGGGGTCTTCACAACACACATGGCCTTTATGATGTCATTATGGAGGTCTCAGATTTCAAGATTTCTTGTGCAAATCCACAGGGAGAATTACGGATAGTCAAAATACACGAGAACAGTAATCGCAAGACAAGCCATAATGTTTGTTCCATTTCTCAAAACTTTCTAATAGTTAGCACTACCAACAACTCTTTTGGAAGGGGTATTAAACCTCATGTTTCAGGACTTAAGCTAACTACTAGAAGGAAATCTAATATGGCGGTTGGGCGCCGGGGTGCAGACCTGTCTATTGTGGAGTTCTTACACCTTCATTGAAACATCTGGTGCTAGACAATGTCAGAGACAGGACACTGGACTAGATGGACCTTGGATCTGACGCAGTCTGGCAATTCCTATGTGCATACACTTTCTTTTGAAAGTAAAAAGAAACCTGTAGTTCCTGAAAATCTGCTCACTAAACTACGACGAACACACTGGGTCTTGTTCTGTTCTTGGTAATGCCACTGTAAATCCACTCTGACTTCCCTGATGTCCGTGGAACTGCACCAGTGTCACTGAGCTCTTTGCATCTAAGCTGACTCTTCTGCAAGTCTACAGAATAGTTTTCAGGGTTGAAAACAGCAGTTTTGTGCTACCAACCAATATTGATGTAGGTGCCATTAATATAGCTATCTATCTCAACATAAGTAATAGCACTTTATTAACTGAATCATTCACCATTAGCTTAATCAAACATCAACACTGTGGGAAGTTATATAGGGAGCATTTTACCGTGCACCATAAACTGCCTTTAGGAAAAGCACAGACAAAACAAATCAGAAGAGGATTAGAGGGCTTTCAGATCTCCTAGAAAGGGGAGAAGCTGCTGAGTGCCTTTACTGTATCAGCTTTGTTTCAAGTCTTTATCACACGTGGTACTATCAAAGTAACTGCCCCACTTTTGGTTGCTGTAGCGTAAAATGTAATCAGATAGGGTTGTGACACAATTATGCCAGAATCCTCCAGCCAAACTTGGCGTTTCCGTGGCAGACTGTGCAAAATATTAATAATCTGCTCCGAGTGCGGCTGCCGCAGTGGATAAATCCTGTATTTCACAGCACCCTGGCACGTCTCTTATGCCTAGTGCTTTCATAAAGAAGAACTTGTCATTTGCTACACAGTAAGGCTTGCAAGCCAGAAATCCAACCCCATCTAATATAGAGTCACAATGCTTTTAGAGATTATCTAATTCAGTAAACACCCCCCACACCCAAGTTTGAATCTGAAGGTCCCCAAAGTTCATAGATGTTCAGATCCTTCTCATCTGTTTAGCTGAGTCAGACTGTAAAAAATGCACAGAAGCAAGGGAGGATAAAAATCCCTAACTTTGGCTGCAATCTTAGCCTTGACGGGAAACATATTGTAATAGAAAAGCTAATTCCAGCCATTACGCCAAATTACAAAGAAGAGTAAATCACTAAAAATAATGGTTTAAGTGTCTGAAATATAATGAAGAATAATAATTAACAAATCAAACAAGGAGATGCCATCTTGAGAGCCGTGTAAATCTGGGCCTCCTGCTGGGACGCGAGGGGCTGTATCAATGAAATGGCAGCCTCCACTGCCAGAGACGTTAGGCCCATTTCCCACGTGGCGATACCAGCAGAATGAAAGGGATCACTGAATATTCCTCTGAAAATTGAGCTTCAATATAATATAGCTGGGCAACGGGCTCTTCACCCAAAGGCAATAGTGACAGGGAGGATTGAGCCCATAGTGTTATTTAGGCAATACCTATTTGACTCTCCGAGAGAGAGAGATTGCGACTTCACCAGGAATAAAGGGGCAGTGGCCCGTAAAATACCAGGGACTGTGTTATGACTCAGACTTACTATGTGGACAGTAGTCCCTTCTCTTGCTCCATAGGGGATATAATCTGCACCAGCCTTTTGGCTGGCAGAGATTATTCCCCTCTGTGCCAGTTTACCTGTGCTAGCCAGCACATTTGGATGGGGGCCCTGCCCACCCTAATTTCTGCTCAACCACCCCACAACCACCTCTGCAAGATGGGGAGTAGCAGCCACTCAGAAGTTGCACTCCCACAATGTCACCTGGATAGGAAAGTCAGGAGGTGCCATGTGCCTGCTTACTCCCCATTGTTGGTACATAACATAGGCCACTGTTGTGCCCTAAGGTATTATAATCAGCGCCAGTTCTAGGGACAGTCATGAAGGGAAGTCACCCTGGGTACCAACTTCCAGAGGGCGCAGTACTGCTGGGACGCTCATCCGCACACGGGGCAGGGGGAGGGGCAAAAATGGTTTTTGCCCCGGCCAGCAAAACAGCTAGGGATGCTCCTGATTACAATAGATCACTGCAATGTTCATTTTCACTGCACTGCTTCTGTGCCTCGATCTGGAGTTACACCATCACCTCTCTCAGTAAGTGTGGCCAGGACATTTGGGACTGTCCCAACAAATGAGAAAATCTCAGTAAACCAGGGCAGCCCTTCACCCTAACCCTAGCAATGGGAAATGAAAAAAAAACTACTTGAGCAAAACATATTAATTCTTCTGCCAAACCAGTTCCTTCCTGCCAGGAGTAAAATGCCTTTGGAACAGACAGGGAAAGCAGGTGCAGGATTATATAGCTAGTGATGGGGAAACCTCAGAGCTTGTCTGGTTCCCATAACCACGCAAAAATTCACACATATCTCGGAACCTCTTGGCTCTGCAAAGTGGAGATGCAATCTGACAAGAATAATCCATCTCCTGAGATGCCATGTACCTCCTGTTCCCACTGTGATGGAGGCACCATAAGAACAGCCTGTCTCATAAAGGCGGGATTATCCAGTCGTTAAGGCATTAGCCTTGGACTTGGAGTCAATTCCCTGCTCTGCCACAGACTTCCTGAGTGACCTCGGAGAAGTCACTTAGCCTCTCTGAGCCTCAGTCCCCCATCTGTAATATGGGGATAATAGCAAGGCCCTTCTTCACAGGGATGTTGTGAGGACACATTAAACACCTAGATATGATGGTGATGGGGCAGTGTAAGTACGACAGACAGACAGACAGACATCATAGTGCTGTAACATGCCCACTTGCAGTCCCACTCCGGAGGTAAGCAGACAGGATGATAACACTTCTGTGAAGTGTCATGGACCTCAGAAAGGGGTTTCAGTTATGTTCGTATGATAGAATATTAAGTAACCCAGGCCTTTGTCCAGCTGAATGGATTCTCCCGTCCCTCATTCGAGCATCATAGCGTCAACCATTTTTTCTCAGCCAGGACCGGGGAGTTAATCTGCCTTTGGAGCTGAGGTCTTGTCCCTCCTCCTACTTTCCACATTCTCTTGATGGATCTAATTTATACGTGTAAAATGAACAGAGATCTGCAAGAGAAGGAGTGATCACAAGGAGATCAATGTAGCAGATCAGATCAGGAGAGAACCAGGACCACCTAGCAATCCAGGGGCAGTGCATGGGAGTTCAGGCACCGAGGTGGGTGTTCTCTGCTGCGAGACTCCTTGCTGAAGCTTGACTGTGGACAGACTGAAAGGCAAGGCTCACTTTTTTTTTTACACTAATGTCTTTCCCCAGTTATGATTTTTTTACCCATTAAAAAAGAGTGGAGTTATGGGAAGGCAGAGAAAAGAGCACCCCTTGGGAATTCATCGATTTTAAGGCCAGAAGGGACCATTGCAATCATCCAGTCTGACCTGCATAAGATACCCAGTCTTTATTTAAAGACTTTAAGTAAAGCAGAATCTATCACATCCCTAGGGTAAGTTATTCAGAGGGTTAATTACCCTTACTATTAATAATATGTATCTTATTTCTACTCTAGATTTGTCCAGCTTCAGCATCCAACCATTGGATCTTGTTATGCCTTTTTCTGTTAAATTAGAGAGCTAGCTACTATTAGATATTTTGGTCTATTTAAATAACTATGTCTGGTGCGGAGATACCAATGTAATAGGTGCTTTAAGAATATGATATTATAAACTTAGATCAGACAGACACATACATGCCTACAGACAGACGGCATTCATCAGCCATACAAGAACCACCTCTCCCCTGTAAACATGCTGGCAAAGTTCACAATTGCCAAAGGAAGTATGCCAGCAATCAACTTCAATATAAACAAAGGCCTCGCTCCATACAAATTCCTTTATGGGGCTTAATAGCACTTCATAAAATCTGTTAAGTAACTTTAGAAACGTTTGTGCTGCTGTTTTACAGCTCTTTTTCCAGTGGGAACTCCCAGGGAGCATTAGCTCTTCGAGTGACGTGCTGCAGGCTCTCTGAAGCATGGCTAAGCAGCAGCCAATCGTCTAGACACACAGGACTGAAAGAAACATCTGCATTCAATGGAAAAAAATCACTCATCAAGGAAGCATGAGACACTTGGATTAAACAGTGCTGCCTAGTAAACAGAGACACTCAGGGACCTGGGTTCTGTTCCCAGCTCTGGCACTGGCCTGCTGGGTGTCCTTGGGCAAGTCACTTCCCCGCTGCGCACCTCACTTTCCCCATCTGTAAAATGGGGATAATGATACCGACACCTTCTTTGTAAAGCGCATGGAGATCTGCTTATAAAAAGTGCTAGGTATTATTTATTGTTGTTATTATTAAACTGGGAAAGAGCTAATTTGCTTACACCTGAACATTCACTACTTTCAAATGATGAAAGCCAACTGAGGAAGAATTTCTGAATATTTAATCTTGCTAAGTTTCACCACACCACTCTTGAAAAACCAACACAGCTTGGTCCATATGCTTCATAGCCACAGTCAACGTCTATTAATTGGTTAGGGCCGGGATTCTACCCTAGGTTAAAGAATGACTGGATGAACCACTAGAGAACGTGCAGTAGGGAGCAATCCTGCATTGGATCCTTGGGAAGGGGGATGAACTAGATGGGGACTAAGCCACTTTCTCTAGCCCTGAACAACTGCCCCAAGGCTGCAGATTCCAGCTCTGTCGCAGGAAGGAGACTCCCACAAATGCTGACAATTGCCAAAGCAAGTTTAGCCTCGAATGTTGCTGCGATGCCTGGTTACGGGTTCTCATTGGGGAGCTCGGGCGCAGGGTCTCTGATCTGCATTAAAGCCTTGGCAAATCCCTTTTGTTTTTCTTTTCTCCTACAGGGCAAAGCAGCGGGGCAAGCCGAATTCCCAGTCGAACGCGACTCCCAAGAGGCATGAGCAGTGCTGTCCTGTACGGTATCTATTAAGTCAGAGTCTGGGAGGTATTCTCCCTCCTGCTACATCCCTCTGCCAGTGCAGACTGCAGAATAGCTGGGGGTGAAAGTCAGGAGGGGTGTGAACTACAGTATCCCCGGGCCCCTGTGCTGCAGGGTGTTTCAGCAGGTATGAGCAGCTGCAGAAGTGATCAAAGCAAGGTCTGTTGCACTGGGCTGGAGGAGGTAAAATGGGGTCCAGCCAGGGCCAGCCCTCCCCCCAGAACTTTGCAGGGGAGACCCACCATTTTGGGGGCACCAGGGGCCCCACCCTCATCACATAGCTTTGAGGGAAAATGGCAGGGCAGAACCAGCCAGAGACTCAGAACAGAAGCAGTCACGTGTTTGGCCGTTCAGAAAACTCCCTAGAGTTCTGACTGGACTTTCTCTGCCCCAGGAAGATTGGCTGTTTGCTCCAGCCCTCCAACTCCTCATCCTTCACTGTCTCTTCACCTCCGCTCCACTCCACACCTGCCCCTCTTACCCTCTTCTCCCCTGCCCTGTCCCCCTCCCCCTTTCCCTTCAATGTCCTCCTTTTACTATCCATTGAGCGGATCCCCTCCTAACTAAACTCACTCCCTAAAAAATAAAACATACTGGGGAACAAACATGACGTTTGCTACCATTGCATTGTGCACTCTGCTTGTCTCTCCTACCCCTTCCCCCACTCTGTGTCTAGTTAGATTGTAAGCTCTTCAGAGCAGGGACTGTCTTGTGTTTGTACAGCACCTAGTGCAATAGGATCCTGGCCCATGACTAGGCCTCCTAGTTGCTACAACAGTACAAATAATCAATAACAATACTCTGTGTTTGCAGAGTGCCTAACACAATGGGGCCCCAGTCTTGGTTGCTTTTTATGTGCTACTATTTGGAAGGGACCATTTCTTGGACTAGCAGACCCCCAAGGTGGAAGTGAACTGCTTGGTTTCTTGGCCCAGGTCATTGCAGCTCCATACTGGCAGTGATTCTTCACCACTTAGTGGAGCACCATGATTCCTCTTGCTGCACACGATGTTGCCTTAACCCAATCAACCGAGGCTGGTCAACATCAGGACCAGGTCATCCAGCGTGGGAGGGGACTGGAATGAGAGAGTGGATAGAAACATAAGAACTCAGTCTGTAGAAGGATCTAGGCCCAAATACTTGGAGCTGGGATACCTCTCACACAAAGCTGAGTTTGGAGCCTGGTGGGAACCAACAACCAAGTCCCACAGAGACCTCAGTTGGTGACACCACCTGCCTCCATCCTTCTGGGCAGTAGGTGCTAGTTCATTTTTCTCTTGGTCCTGGCTATATCCCCATAGCCTTTGTCCTCTACGCTGACTACGGCAAGGCTCACCCTTAACCTGAGAGGGGGGAACTGCCATCTCATATCGTCGAGGAAACGTGGCTGCAACTTAAGCGTGGGGAGGCTACTGCCTCTACAGCGGATCAAAGCAAGATAGTTGGATGCACAGTTCCGTTAGCCCCACCTCCCTTTCCCTAGCCCTCAGGAGGCAGCGAGCATCCTCACCCCATGGCACCCTCACCCTTCCCTGATCTTGAGGAGCAGAAGTGCCAAGCTCACTCCTGTAGCTGAGGCCTCCAATGGAGGTTACACAATACTCTTAACTTTCCCATTCAGCCCCTCTGCTTTAACTTGTGTAATGTCTCTATTACTGTAAATGTTGTGATGGCTCCACCAACATGTGCGATTTTGCTCAGTCATTGCTAACCTGAATTTACTTTTACTGAGCCACTGCTGGAAGCAAGATTAGCTAAGCCCCCGCTGCGGGGCGGTGGCTCGGAATAACGGCAGAGAGAGAAAACCAACAAAGTCATATAACTAAAAGGTAACCACTTTGCCACTGAGAAACCCAAAGCAGTTAGCATGAGTCTATTGTTCTGTAATGCCCAACATGCTTTCAACTAAACAATAATACGGGAATGGTGTAAATTCCATCGAGCAGCCATGCTAGGCAGCACTCTTGTTTAAAAATAGCACAGCACATGGAAGAGGCAGGATTTGCAACCTCCAGAAATAGCCTGCCCCAAAAGGATGCCCTTTAGCCTGTTCAGATGGCATGTGTGCACCAGGCCTGTTAAGCTGCTGCCAGCAGCCATATCAGGATTTATCTCAGCCCCACCTCCATACTGATTAAATACTCAGCTCTAACCTAAGATTTAAAACAGTGAGCACTCATGGTAATGAATAATCCCAGGCACTGCATCCACAAGTGCTGTCTCTCTCAACTTGCCAGCAGACAAGTATGTGAGAAAAAGACCCCAAAATGCAAAGCAGATTCCGAACATGGGCTCCGTTTCCTTAGCATGACACACATCTTTTGTGAGCCTCTGTTTCATGTTTCAGATGGCAGTCTTTTCCAGTAACACAAGTGAGATTAGAGAGCAGCTTTGCGTGGAACCGGAGATACACGTGGGTTGGAAAATTAAAGTTCCTATGAAATGGAGAAGAGCAATGTTGTCACAGCATAATGGGCTCCAGCTGTTATGCTACAATACGTGGCGACATTTACAGCACGTGTATATACAGTTAACAAATCTGGCTGGCCTGATGGCAGAGCTACAGGACAGAAATGTTAAGACTTGGGCATCGTTTCTGGGAAGCGGGAGGGGAGTTGTGTCAGCATATAGACCATTACGTGTGGTTAGATTATATCCTGCAAAGTCTTCAGGGGGCAAAAAATGGAGCATGTAGACCTATGAAAAGTTTCGGCGGGGGACAAAGAAAGGTTGGAGGGAGGGGACGACTGCCCCTTTTGCTCCCCGAGCAAATGATGCCCCTGGTTCAGGAAGGGCCAAAGTATTTATAGGATGTGGCGAGTGTGATCCGTGGATGACACACTCTTAAAATGACTTTATTTTGGGGAATTCTAAAGGCTGGTGTAGGCTTGATTATTGTAGACGATGGATGCTGTGATTCTGCAGTTCCCAGCCTTTTCAGAGTCCAGACTAAAATCTTATCCTTCTATTCAGCAGCGTGCGGGCTAAACCATTCTGGCACTTGGGCTTCTCTCATGCTGTGAGAGCAGCCCACGCAGCTGTGTATCTGACTTACAGAGAGATGGGCAGGTACCACAGCAGGAGAGCAGGGAGTTTAAATTTTTCCTCCCCATTTTGACCAATGGATAATGGTTAACAATCCAGTAAGATGGCAGGTTACCACAGATTCTTGCTGGTGTCACAAGAGAGATTCCCACCATGACTGCTGGGAGGCATGGGTGGAATGGGTGAAAATTAGAGAGGTCTGGTTTCCCTTTGATGCAGTCAGACTGAAGAGAGAACATTGTATATCTCTAGGCATTTGGTATTTTTAAGCCAAATGGAATAAGCTGCACCCTCTAACGGCAGCACTGGCCATTACCAATTTTCAAAAGTGACAAGAAGCCTCAATTCTTGGGAGCCCAACTGTGAAGATATCTTAGAGGCCTGATTTTCTAAGGGCTTTCTAAGAGTTATACAGCGCTTTCAGAAAATCAGTGCCTTTCAGATATCTCAAGTTGGGGGACCCAAAAACAGGCACCCAGAATCACTGGTCAATTTTGGAAACCTTGGCCTCAATTCCTTACTATTTTTTGTGTTACTTTCACTTGGTTACTTTACCATGGTTACTTTTACTTGTCCTTTAAAAAAAGGAGAGCGAGAACTACAAAAGTAACATTTAAAGAAACTGCAGCACAAGAAGGCCTGCACTGAAATTGGAGGAGAGTGTGTGTGTGTGTGTGAGGGTGGTGGGGGAGTGCATGCACCCATGCACAGGCATGTATAATTTTTGGAGATGTCATTAACAAACCAGTCTCGGATTCTCCTGTAACTTGATCCAGCTTTGCTAGCTTAGCACAGGAGCTGCATATGGCAGACTTACCCATCCACTCTTTCTTCCACATGGTGGGCTGGCTGCATTTATAATGACCCGCTGGTGGCTGACAGGTCGGTTCAAATGTCACAGAACAATTGTAACAACATGCTTGAAAAAGTCTGAAATTTCTCAGGGGACTCTGGCTACGACGCACTACGGTATGATACAGTTGCTGTGGTAACCCTACCATGCAGCGATTGTGCTTTATGTGCATTCAAACCATTTGTCTGTTAAACCCTCCTCATGGCCTCCAGGAGAGGCTCGAGACAGGCTCACTTTCCATGACCTGCCTCATGGCTTTTCTTTCAGGGTTACTTACAAGGGACAGAGCAGCCTATGAAAAAGTCACAGTGTACCTCGCGCCTGTCTGTGCAGCCCAGATGTCTACTGGCAACCGGCTAGGAGAAAGACAGTTCTCCTGGTGCTGGCCTGGATAGCTTCACAGAGTTTAAGGCCAGAAAGGACCACTGGAAGATGATCTAATCTGACCTCCTCCATAGCACAGGCCAGAGAATTTCCCCCAGTCACTCCTATGTTGAGCCCCAAAGCTTTATGCTTGTCTAAAGCTTATTTTCCAGAGAGGCTTCCAGTCTTGATTTGAAGACATCAAGAGCTGGAGATTCTACCACTGCTCTTGGTAGTTTGTCACTGTGGGATAAACTCTCTCTCTCTCTTTCTCTCTCTCTCTCACACACACACACCATTTCATATCTATATTGTATACCTTGGCATGACAGAGAAGTGGCAAAGGTAACACATTATGCATGAGAAAGCCAATCTCTGCTCCCAGACCTTTTGGTTTCCAGACCTTTGGTCCGGTTGCAGGGCTTGTCAGGCACTTAGTCATTGCTGTGGTACAGCATCCGACTATCTTAGGATTTGCAGGGTCCTGTGCAAAGTCTGATGGGTGGAGGCCTGAGGCAGACCCCTGCGGCTTGCCCTATGAAGCATAATAAGCTTCCAGTCATTGGGAAGGGGGTCAAAGAACTTGTCGCCACTGTGGTGGGAAGATTTTGGCACCTGGGAGTGGAATGAGGGTCAAAAAGTAGCTGCTAGGGAGGATTGCTTGTTGCTGGGACTTGGATAGGGTTGAGTCTCCAAGTTTGTCTTTCAAGGGGGAAAGCCATGGCAGGCCAGGAAGGTTGTAGATAAATGCAGGGGAAAGGGATGCTTATGAGAAGGACCCCAAAAGCACACATCAGGCAATCGGGCTGGCCCTGCCCAGCTTGGGGAAGCCTGTTCCTTTATCAGGTCTTACCATGGAATATTCATTTTCTCTCCTTTATTATTATTATTATTATTAAACAACTGAGGCTGCACCTCAGAGAGAGACTTTTAATGGTCTCCCATAGAATCATAGGAGTTAGAGATGGAAATGAGCCATGAAACTCTGGAGTCCATCCCCTACACATGCAGGACACAGCCAGCGTGAGAAGACGCCACAGTACTATGTCTTAGCAGAAATGGAAATGGTGACTGTACGCTAATCTCTGCTGGAAAAGTAAGCAGCAATGAGTTTACAGTAATTGTTTTCTTCTAGCAACAGACTACTCACAGGGAGAGTGACAATCACATCATATAAATATATGGCCTAACTGCATTTGCTAAAATAACCGAGTGCTGAAATAATCCACTCTTGAGGATGAATCAAAGGCATGTCACCACATCAACCGCTACAGAGCCTGCCCCGTGAAGCAGCTGAGTAATAGATACACTAAGGGACAGCTCTTCTTGAGGTTGTTTTATTCTATTTCTATAATTTGCATCCTGTTTTCTTGCTTCTCTTCTGAATCTTCTGCTTTGAAGCCACTTTTCTTTGCTAGCAGCAACATGTAGCATGTTCAAAAGCTGTAGAAGATCACAACTCCTCTGTCCAGCGTGAGACGATTCCCTACAGAATATTTTCTATTGCTTTATCTAGCCTACTTTTTTAAGTGTGACCCACGGGCCAAATGCAAGCTGGGAAGTTCCACACCATATCCTGCAGCTGCTCTGGGAACTACATGTCCCAGCATGCAATGTTCCATTTTGATCTAAGCTGCCTGGTCAGTTGGCAGGAGGAGCATAATTTGCTTAGCCCACAGTCTTCATGGAGCACACATCCATACAGAAGTATAATCGTGATGCAGTCAAAGGGAGCTTTGCCTGCAAAGAGCTGCAGGACGTAGCCCAGTGATAACGATTTGCACTTGTATGACACCTTTCACTGTATGATTTCAGAGCAGTTTGCAAATCTGAACGAATAAAGAGCACCCCCAGGAAGCAGGTCAGAATCATCATCCCCATTTGCAAATGGAGAAACTGAGGCATGGAGCGATTTGTTCAAGGTTCCACAGGGAGTTAGTGGCAGAGTCGGGAATAGCAGGGGCGGCTCTACCAATTTTGCCGCCCCAAGCAGTCACCGCCAAATTGCCGCCGCCCCCGGAACAGCGGCAGAGCTGCCGCCGAATTGCCACTGCGGGACACGGGCTGCTGCCCCATTCTGAATGCTGCCCCAAGTACCTGCTTGGAAAGCTGGTGCCTGGAGCCGGCCCTAGGGAATAGAACCCAGGAGTTCGGGCTCTTTAGCCACCATTCCCAAAACGAGATAATGAGACCCTCTCCATGCCTCTATCCTTCACTGCACGGGAGGTGGTCTCACAGTGTTATTGCCAGGGAGCCTGGACAATGCTTAATTTGTGCCAGGGCTGCATCTCTAGGCTTGGCAGTTCTAGCCCCGGCACCTCTGGGCTTGCCATGTCAGTTATGAAAGTAGAAAAATTGCTTGAGCCCCAGCACCTAACTGTTTGAGCCCTGGCACCTCTTTCATTATAAATTAAGCCCTGAGCAACTGGGTGTTCCAGTACAAAGGCATCTCATGCTGCCAAATCTCCTTTTTGTCACTGCAGGTGAATGTGTGATCGGCATTTCTCCAGGATGCACTCTATTTTATGCAACTCTACAGATGGGTAGGCATCAGATCTTAACCCTTGCACTGCTGCAGCGCTCTCTGCACACCTTGAATGGATGCTCTTTTCAAAACTGGTGCTAAACAACTGCAATGCCAGAACGTCTGGTACCTCCATGTGCACTCATATCATGGACCTGCAGCGTCAGATGTGTCTTCCAGGGGTTATATTACTTCAACACTCTGCCCTTTGCATGGCTGTCTTTTAAAGCAGCACATTTAGGTTGGACTGAGCTTTTATAAAACCCCAAAACTCAGCTGAATGTACCCAGAGGTTAACAAAGGTCAGACAGCTCAGCAGTTATGGGAGCTAACACAACCCCTTCCTCTCCCTGCCCAGTTGTATTAAGTTCTTGACTGACTAGCAACTGGGTCGGTTGGTCACCAGAGGCTTACACATCTAACCTTCTTAGAGGCAGAGAGGAGATGGGATGATCCCAAGGGCAAAAACTTTTTATTTATTATTCTCTTGAATAATGCAATAGCAGCAGTACAGAATCCTGCCTTGTGCCCCAGTCATGATTTCCCAGTCATCAGGATTCCAGTGATGGGTCTCTAATGCTTTCTGATTTTTAAAGGTAGGTACTTGACAGCTCACTAAACTAAACTGAAGTGAAGGCTCAACAGAGCACAAAATTTGAGGCTAGTTGCAGCCCTTGATCCAGACTGTTATGATATTGTGGGTCAGTGAGTAGGAAAACAAGTTGGGATAGAGAAATGTCAAAGTGTAACAATGTCAGAAAAAAATGTCAAAACCAATATACTTGAATTTCTCTCTGCCGAAGACTCAGTTTATGATGATACAAAATCGTTTTACACATCAGAGATCTATAAAATCTTCTCAGATAGAGTGGCTGCAGCAGAGATCTTGCTCTGGACCTCAGCTGTGAACTTCGTCACTCTTGATTTCATATTTCAAGAGTTGATTTTAACTATGACATTCTACCAGTAGCACATAGGATTTTAGATATAAATAGATGATGCATGGCACCTCTTAGAACAGAGGAGACATTATTTTCTTTTATCTTCTCAAAAATAAACCTAGGAAATTAATTGCAAAAAACTCTGCACATGCAACTTTAACGTTACAGAGGGATTTTTTTTTAACAGTCAGGAAATATAAAACAAAAAGTTTTGGCACCTATTGTTACACTTGGCACCAAAAAGTGTTCCAGATAAATTTATAATGTTGTCTTGTTTTGTAAAATGACTTTTCAATAAAAGATGTGTAATACATCATTGGAGAGATCATTTAGGGAACGTTGTAAAGACATTTAAGAGATCCACATTAGCCAATTTTGCAAATAAATATTTTTGTTCAAATCAGTGACAATAAAGGGATTAAATTAATTCACGATGCAAGTCCATTGCTTCAGTAGAGTTACACCTTTGGCCCAAACGCTATAGATAGTGACTAGTATAAAGGACTGGTGCCCAGTTACTCAACGGTATTTGAACATCTAACTCCCATTGATTTCAGGCCCAAAATCTGGCTTGACAGCTAGGATCATGAGTTCTATTCCCATTTCTGCCACTCACCCACTGTATGACTTTGGAAAAGTCACTGAAGTGCTCTGTGCCTCAGTTTCCCTTTATGTGATGTTGGTGTAACAACTACCGACCTCAGAAGGGTGATGAGCAGCTTCATTCAAGCTCAAGAAGAGTTTTGAGATCCTCAGAGGAAAGGGGTTTCACGCTGTAAGTGGAACCATTGCTACTACTACTAATGAAAGGCCAGATTCTTCTGCCCTTACTCCCTGAGTAGTAACTTTCTCTATGACTAGTCCCACTGAAATTGATGGGACCTTACTCCTGGAGAATGGCACTGTTCATCATGTGTAAGGGTGGCAAGGTCTGGCTCCAAAGAAAAGTACCCGAGTGCTTTTCGGTTTGAAATATTAAGCATACAAAAGCAACAAGAAAATATTTGTTTTTCCAGAAGCAACCAAGTGAGACTGACAACTAGCAGCTTAACACGTGTAAAAATACTGACTGGCAATACTGACTGACTGACTGGCAATACTGACTGGCAAAGATTTTTCCATAAAAATGAAGCTGTGATTGATCCCGGTAAGACGCTTGGAAAACAGGGCATCTCATAGGTGAACATTTTAAAGACATGCCCTTAAAAAAGAAGGTGGGAGAAGCAACTAATTACAACTGGAGCTAGAATGTGTCCCTGAAAAGACTCATTTTTGTGTGGAGGAAATTGAAGGATCTCGATGGCTCACAGGATTATGGAATACAGAGGTTTACAGGTGCTAATCAGGAATCAGGTCATTAGAAATCAAAAGTCACTATCATCTGACAGCTGTTAAGTGACCTATGTAAAATGAGTTGGTGGGCCTCAGTCCTGTCCCTGGTGATTGGCTGTCTACATGACAAATGGCCCCCACCCTAAATCAGCACCAGTTGGCCTCATTTGTGGGACATCTCAGCAGCAAAGCCAAGAATCTGAATAGACATGAAGAGTGAGTTCACCCCTAGAGGTGATCACTCCCGGTCTGGGATGAGGCAGATTGGCAGGTGGTGGGCACTGTGTGGGGTGAACTTTTCACTGTTGTTCCTGTTCTGGGGACAGAGAAAAATTGCTCTCTGAGGCTGTCAATCTGGCAGACCTCAGAAGCACTAAAATCACTTTCAATATTTTTTAAAATAATGGTTTTAAATTAACATCCGTTCTCCTTTGGATAGAAACTGTCAAATTGAGTAATCCTCTCGTTCTTCCCCAGGGGGGTGCTAAGCGTAGGCCCCTTTTGTCAATCATAATCTATTAGACTGTAGAACAGATTCCCATGGGGCACCCCATCAGATGCGTCATTTAAAACTTGACTGGACAGAGCACTAGAAAGTATACTATAGGGAATACTCTCGTGTTCACTGGGAGGACAGACTTGATAACGTTATAGATGTTCCCTAGCTCTAATTTCTCTGATTCTATGGTGTAAAGAGGACAAAGATAAGAGAAAAAGCCAGAAGTAAAACACCCACTTGCAGCACCTGTTGTGCTTGGTCTAGCTGCGTCAAGGTCTCCAGCTTTAAATCTCACACAGGAGAAGGCTTTGAAACAGCCAGACTTTACTGTTTTCAAGTGGGTCTATTTCTACAGGAGAGCTTCCTTTAAAACAGCTGTGGTTCTCTCTGAAATAGGCACTGGCCCTCCGCAGAAAATCTGTTGCAGAGCCAGGAACTGACCCAGGTCGGCCAAGGCCAAGTCTAATGGTACTACATGGTCATTCAGATGCTTCAGCTTGAAACCTTCCTGCCGATACAAACTACAGGTGCTGTGCATAAAGTGACTGCTGTCTTCATTGTTCCCCATCATTTTCCTCTTGTCACAGGTGCTTTTCATTTTGTGAAGACTGACCATGTTTCTAGCTCTTATTTGCTGGCTCACAACAGCTACAAAGTAGTCAGCTCCAGGATTTCTCTGTCAGGTTAATAACGCTGCAAGCCAAATAACATATAAGAAGAGTCAACGTTTTAATTGAACCTTTAAAGAGCCCTTAGACTTTCAAATACATCATCCCCCTTGCAGTGATATGATTGTTTTTGCATGTGTGATGCTGGCAGACCAGATGCCAGCTGCTGCCAAGACTGTAGGCATTAGCTTAAAAACTAACAAACTCATAGCTGGAAACCTGACCAGTTCACCCCTATGTTAGTTTTGCTCAAAGTAGGTATTAGCTTTATAAGAATATATCAAGTGTTCAGACTCTGAAATGCTTGTAAATTGCTGTACGCATTAATCTCACCTGTAATGTCTGTATTCCATGCGGTAAGAAAATAAGTTTTGCTTTATAACTTTGAAAATATGTGCTCTGTACTTGTGCCCATGAATCCTCCCCCAGGCCCATCCAAAAGAACTATCCAAATCAGATGGGCCATCAAGAAACATTGCAATATGAAGGTCTGGTTAAGGCCCTATCACACCCATGGAGGAGAACATGCAGAAGTATCATCCCATTGCTTTGAAGACTGGGAGCAGAAAATAAAAAATAGTTGATGTGAAGATTTTTCATCCCTTTGCTGTTTGAACTCTCACAGGGCCAAAGCAACCAAACTGAAGCCAGAGATTGCCAGGGGTTATCTCCTGGCTCTGCCCTGAAAGACACTTTGAATGGACAGAGCACTACAACTGTGCTACTCTTAGGATTTAGATATGTCATTTGTGCATATGTTTGCTTGCTTTAACCTGTTAATAACTCTTATTTCTCTGTCCTGGTTAATAAACCGTTAGAAAGTTTATTACAAGATTGGCTACAAGCATGGTCTTTGGTGTAAGTTCCAGGCTACCAGTTGATCTGCGGTAAGTGAGTGATCTTTCAGGACTGGAAGCAACCTGAATATTGTGTGATTTTTTGTGTAGGTGACCATTTATCACGAAGTCCAACCCTTGGTCTGGGTGGCAAGGTAGACATTCCATCAGTTTTGGGTGTCTGCCCTGAGGTAGGCACTCACATTGTGAGCCACTCCAGACAGCGTGACAGCATGTACCTGGGCAAGGCGAATTTAGGGCTCTATTATTTGGCAGAAATAGAGTTCCTGCAGGTAACATCTATGAAAGTCTTTTATTCCTTAGAGGTACACATGGGCTCATCCCTCTAAGACTACAGATTTAACCAGTACAACTGCCCCATCTCTTGGATTCCGTGCCTATGACTACATGAGGAAGATGTCCATCAGTGCGTAATGCTAGTCATAATCCAGCCTTCTTTTTCCAGGAGATTGGAAAGCTTCCCAAAGAGAATTGGATCTAACAATCTGTCCTCAGCAGCCTACAGAGCACAATCCCTTCCTGAGCTCCCACCATGGTGGTGCTGCTTCCCAAACATGGGCTGTGTACGAACTACACAGCCTGGCCCTAAAAACTTGAGTAGGAACAGTGTGAGCTTTCATCAGTTTAAGGAAGACCAGAGCTGGTTGAAATTTCCTCATCTAACTTTTTTGTAAATGAACCTGGCAGCAATGTACTGCACCCAATTAGTATGATGGATTTTTTACCTCTAGGAGGCCAAATTAATGTAAAATATTAATGTAAAATATTAGAGTAATCCAGCATGCATCGGCATCCTCAATTCCTTTGGAATGGGACATCAGCCTGGCCACATTTTGGAGATGATAAAAAAAAAGTGGTCCTCTAATATTGGCGTGTTGGCAAATACAAGACCCAGGATTTGAGGGAACCTCAGATGACAGCAGTGAGACCTCAGCTGAGGTGGGGAGCTCCAAAAGGCCATGAATGTCTTTGCAGCCTTGGTTTCTATTCATTAAAATAACTCCAGCTTTGCCCAGGATTTTCAGTAAGCTTCTCTTCACCCAGCAGATCCCCTGCCTTACATCTCCCCTCAACACCAAGCCAAAAGGATTCCCCATCCTTCTCGGCGCTGCACCAAGCGGATACCCTTTGGCATAAGAGCTGCCTCCGGCCACTGGGTGAATGCTGAATGCTGGCTCTAGATAGTGCTTTGCAAACCGCTCTGCAGAGACAAAGCAAATGGACACCTACAGGGCACTGGGTTTTCAAACTGTGGGGCACGCCTCTCTGAGGATAGGTGCAATGAGGTAATGGGGGTGGGGGGGCACGAGATGGGACATGGGACTGTGGCTGGCCAGGTGCCTGGGCCAGGGCAGGGCAACAGTGGGGAGAGTGCACAGGAAGTCCCTAGTTGTCAGGGGAGCTGGGGTGGGGGGAGAAGAGGCAGAGCAGCCCCACCCTGCCCTGGCAGCAGCCTGCTGCACCCTCCCCCAGTCACTTCCCTGACTGCTCTGCTGACTGCTGCCCTGGCCTGGACACCCGGCCCGTCACAGCCCCCATATTTCCCGTCAATGAAATGGTGATAGTAATACCTCCTTTCTCCCCCTCCTTTGGCTTGACTATTTAGACTGTGCACTCTTTGTGGAAAGCACTGTTTCTTGCTATGCATATGTACAGCGCCTAGCACAATGGGGCCCTGATCTCACTGGGAGTGTGTGGGCGTTACTTTAATGTAAATAACAGTCACAGTGATGACAACCTTTCTCGTGGTACTTGGGTTGTTCCAGGCCCAGCTGGAGTCCTGATGTGCGAGGGCAGCCACAAAAATGAACAATAATAAGGGAACCGGGGGGGGGGGGGAAGAGGGAGCGCACAAAAAAGAATTTTTTAAAAACAAACCTCAAAAAACGTTCAGTTTGAGTTTGGGGGTAAACTCTTATCTTAACTAGTTCTGCTGTATCTACCAATAAACCCAGCATGGGATCTTGACACAGCTGGGTTCAGAGCAATAATGGGTATGGCATTAGGGCTGCAGACCTTCTAATTGCAGCATAAATATAAATATTAAGCCAAGTTTGTGCTAAAAAAACAGTGCCAAGTGTTTCTATGACAAACATGAGGGAATCTCCCTAGAATAACATCAGTGAATGATGCACACAACACAGTCCATCTGTCTGACCTGAGGTGTGCAGTCCCCTAAGGCCAACTGTATGATCGACCTTTTGTTCCTTTGCCTTGTCCTTTGTTCCATGATGCCCTGGGTGCAAATTCTGTAGGCAGATTTCAGATGTTGCTTGCTTCTATGGGTTCAGCATTACTCAGGGTAGTTATTATGCCATGACTTTACCAAGAAAATTTGCCTACCTGAACACCAGAAAAAGCAGAAAGTTCTGAAAACTGACTGATCTTCTTACCTAGGACAAGATCTTGCCATCCTTATTTACAATGAGCAGTGCCTTATCCCAAGAACTGTTCCCAACTAAAAATCAATCAGGCTGTTAAATGTAGCAAAACCTGGCCCTTAGGAACTTCAGCAATATCAGTGGAAACGTCAATGTGCCCAGCAGTTGCATTTCAGCACAAGGTCGGCTAAGCAGCAATAATTCCCCAGTACAGACTAATGGTTTTTATTAAATCCACTGAATTCTTTGGGAGTTTGTGTGTGAAATCAGAAAACAAGTAACAATAGTTCCCGAGTCCCACAGCAACATAGAAAAACAGAGATTTACCCAGAAAGGGTTGTTTTCTCCTATGTAAGGCATATTGAAAGTGCATTTAAGAACCTTACCCTGTGTGGCTGTACAGTTATGAGAACACTTGTTTTTCTTTCCTTTTCTTAAAGCTCCTTTTGGCAGGTTTACCCAAGAGCACAACTAAGCAACACCTGTAGACTGCTTCAGCTCTAGTTCCCCTTTTCAAGTCTGCCAAGAGACATCATGTTTAGAGTGTTAATTGGCAGCCAGTTTCAGCATTGGAGACAGGAGGGGCAACTTTTAAGATCAATTATGCAAAGAAAGAAAGAAACAGCCAGGTCTGCAGAAAGTAGTGGCGTGGGAGGGACAACTGATGGAGTGGCAGATGGATAAGCAGCAATGTCCTGCCCTCCTTGGCAGCTAGCAGGGCTGCCCTTTGAAATGTTCCTGTGCCCCTGGCAATTTCACTCTTGTTGATAGCCTGTGTTGACTAATGTTCGCTCTCTGGTTCTCCTGCATGAGCCAGATGTTCCCATGCTCAGGGACCAAACGCTGCAGGAGTGTATTGTTTCTTTAAAAATAAACTTTTTCCATTGCAATTTAAAACAAACACGATATTGGGAACATGTCCAATGATTTTAGGATTCTGTTGAGTCATGCTAATTTACAGAAGCTAAATTGGAGACCCAAACTGACTTTACGCTGTTTCTCTAATGCACTTACAGGCTCCAAAGTTAGTAATGTTCCAGTGAGGCCTTATGTGGTAGGCAAAACAATGCAGCATAAACCATCACCAATGCTGGCCCACATATCTAGTCTCTACGGAAATGTCAGTGCTGCAGTGGAGTTAAGCAGAGAGAGCGCGCCAGTGGCAAAGGATCTGTTCAATATGAATGTTTCAAGCAGGTTATAGAGCCATCTACTTAGGGTTTGGAAATTATAGTCCTTACCCCTGGGAGAAGCACAGCCGTTGAAACTACTCACTGGAGTACAGCTGTACCATCAGACTAAGTGAGTAGTCGCCATCAAAAAGCTAACATTTACCAGCAGTCACCACAGGACCGTACCTGAGATTCTGCAGTTATTTCCTGTTGTAAGTTCAGGGTAAGGGCAGGAGGATCTCAGGGGCAGGCCAGATCCTGCTTCCACTGAAATCAGTAGACGTTTTGCCACTGACCTCGAAGGGATGAAGGTTGCACTCTCATCATGCTTGATGAGGACCATTGTATCTACTTATCCAATATGCAATCTGCCTAACAGTGCAATGCGTGTATCATTAAGGAATATGAACTCTCTAAAGAACATTAGCTTCAACCCAGCCAAAGGGACCTGTGGAAAATTTGGGAGGAGTTCAGTACAACGGGTCTCCTTGCACAACATATCAAGACAGGGGCAGGTATGTGAGCAAACGCACCTGGCAGTCCTAACGTGTTACCAATCCTAAAGCCTCATTCCCTTTCCCAGGAGAGGAGAGCAGCAGTGGGTTCAAGTGTGCCTGAATGCAGGAAAATCCCAGAGCAAAATTCCACAGGGTCAGCTCCTCTCACAGATGTCACGTGCTAATGAGTCTAAGGAAGTTTGTTATATTGCTGCTATGGAATTATGATAATAATGATATAAATAGATGATGATGAGCTGTCGGGGTCTGTTAGACTTGGTCAGGTGCGGCATTAGCAGAGACGGCCAAGGACAGCGGTTAATCCCACAGCCAATGATAACTATTCTACAGCTTCCTTGGACAGTTTTGTTACATTGCTGGTACCATTTCCACAGCTAAAGTTTGGTTTTTTCTTATAGCCAACATGAATATCGCTGCTCTCCCAACTCCATCATGTGTATCAACCAGGTGTCATTTCCATCCCACACTAGGATACACAAGGTGTCACAGGGCCTCAGCAGTGCCAAAACATAGCGCAGAGTAATTACACCATTTCAAGCAGCTAGACATGCTGAAATCCCATGTACGGCCAGGTACTCTCTAAACCGCTTGGTCTCTCTCGTAGCAGGCTTAGGACTCTAGTGCTGTGTAGTGACCTACATCATAAACAATATGACCACAAAGAGAAGCTATTTAGAGCTAAATGAATGGCCTAAAAATGGGAAGATTTGGGGGATTATCAGATATCTGAGGCTGGATTTAGGTCCTAATCCTAAATATGTGTCTGATTTTCTGCACTAAAATGAGATGTGTGCGTGCTAGAAGTTTGCACCCCCTGCACTCGTACACAATCAAATAGCATTTCTTCTTCTCTCTCTGTCCCCAAAGGAATGTCCTTAATCAAAGCCCTGAGGATAACCCCCTCCTTTATCCTCCGCTTTCCTGCCTACCCCACTCTCAAAGTCACAATCAGCCTTTCACCGCCACCACAATTAAAGGGGGCTGTGTCCAAAAGGCGGGGGCCCAACCGCCCTTTTTGTGAGTACCACTTGCTCCTCCAATCAAATGACAGCAGAACTTCTAGTCTGGGCCCAATGCCAGGTAGTTAAGAGATGCAAGTAGCGAGATTTGCTCCCACAATTTAGATGTGGATACAGACTGTGATGGCAAGAGGGAAACTCCCTTCCTTCTTAAAGACCTGGCCCTCAAAGATTTAGCGGTTTCTTTCAACCGAAGAAGCCTTTTGAAAGAGATACCCTTGTCTTATGACTGCGGAGGTGGTAACAGGTCACTCTACCTTGAATGCTTCCTTACAATATATGCGCTAACTACTCATGCTACACCATCTTTTCCACTGTGCATTTTGTTGTGGGGCTGGGAAAGAGAAGAAGAAGAGCTCTGTGTGGCTCGAAAGCTCGTCTCTCTCACCAACAGAAGTTGGTTCAATAAAAGTTATTGCCTCACCCACCTGTTCTCTCTAACATTTTTCCATCTCCATCTTCAACAGCACCATGCTCAGCCTCAGGATTTCATCTGCTACCCCTATTCCCATAAATATCACAGAACAGGAGAATAGAATTTATCACACTAAAGAGGCAGCAGGAGGACAAGACTGCTTAGAGGAGAGAGTCAGACAGAAAGGATACCCTTATACATTCATATCCATGAGCTGCTCATCTGAGGATGAGAACTTTGAAAGGTGCGTGAAAACGTGACATTTAAACAGAAATTCATTACCTTTTCTGATTAAGCTTGAATGTTTATCTCCAAGCATTCAGTTACTGACAGGATAGCATCAGAGTGGGGAGACTACTTAGAGTAGAAGGTCAAGGAGACAACTGCAGTTAAAAAAAAATGTTGCACTTGCATGGTGAAGTATGCAAGTCTCTTTAGGGGATCCACAGGCTTTTTGTGGGGAATGCGATACAGTGTGCTGGCATTTTCTGGAGCAGGCAGCTCAAATCAAGGGCTTGTCTACACTAGAAAGTTTTGCTGCTTTAGCTATATTGGTGTAGTTAAAGAGGCAACTCTCTTCAGCGCCCCACAATGTGGATACAGTTACAGTGGCATGAGTGTAAACTGTACAAGTATAACTTCATCCGTGCTAGGGCTTTTACAGCAATAGCTAGTGAAAAAAAAGTCACACCCCTTAGTAACATCCTTATACAGTACTGGTATTACTTTTCTATTGTAGACCAGGGCTCAGATACTGTAGTGAGGAAGGCAACATAAAAACATGAACAGAATGAAGTTACATGGATTCATCAAAAAGAAAAGGAGTACTTGTGGCACCTTAGAGACTAACCAATTTATTTGAGCATGAGCTTTCGTGAGCTACAGCTCACTTCATCGGATGCATACCATGGAAACTGCAGCAGACTTTATATACACACAGAGAATATGAAACAATACCTCCTCCCACCCCACTGTCCTGCTGGTAATAGTTTATCTAAAGTGATCATCAGGTTGGGCCATTTCCAGCACAAATCCAGGTTTTCTCACCCTCCACCCCCCCACACAAATTCACTCTCCTGCTGGTGATAGCCCATCCAAAGTGACAACTCTTTACACAATGTGCATGATAATCAAGTTGGGCCATTTCCTGCACAAATCCAGGTTCTGCTGCAGTTTCCACGGTATGCATCCGATGAAGTGAGCTGTAGCTCACGAAAGCTCATGCTCAAATAAATTGGTTAGTCTCTAAGGTGCCACAAGTACTCCTTTTCTTTTTGCGAATACAGACTAACACGGCTGTTACTCTGAAACCTGTCATGGATTCATCAGTCTCTCTCGTTGGTGGTACTTCACCGTGTGTTTTCCTCTAGGCAAGACCACACGGTTAGCAGTCTCATTACACTTTCCCCAGCATCCCACCCTCTGTGCTGTACAAGCAGTGGTTTAGCTCGATATCACAGAATCATAGAATCATAGAATATCAGGGTCGGAAGGGACCCCAGGAGGTCATCTAGTCCAACCCCCTGCTCGAAGCAGGACCAATTCCCAGTTAAATCATCCCAGCCAGGGCTTTGTCAAGCCTGACCTTAAAAACTTCTAAGGAAGGAGATTCTACCACCTCCCTAGGTAACGCATTCCAGTATTTCACCACCCTCCTAGTGAAAATTTTTTTCCTAATATCCAACCTAAACCTCCCCCACTGCAACTTGAGACCATTACTCCTTGTCCTGTCCTCTTCTACCACTGAGAATAGTCTAGAACCATCCTCTCTGGAACCACCTCTCAGGTAGTTGAAAGCAGCTATCAAATCCCCCCTCATTCTTCTGTTCTGCAGACTAAACAATCCCAGTTCCCTCAGCCTCTCCTCATAAGTCATGTGTTCCAGACCCCTAATCATTTTTAGAATTATTTTTAGAATAATTTTTTAGATATAGAAAACCTCTCTTCTTAAACAATAAAAACTTCTCCCTGTAGCAGGATGAATTCCCCCAGTGAACAGGGTCTTTACCATTTTAATGCCAAAACTTGCTCACTTTACCCAATGGCCCTTTACCCTTTAACTTTAATGGGATGAGAGACAGGCACAAAAAAACGACATGGTCCCCTTCCCACACAGGAGAGCAGGATTTCTTATAATAATAAATGATGGTAAAGAATAACAATGCTTGGCACTTACATAGGACTTTTCAAAGCAGAGGTACATTATTATTAGAGCGGGTTGGGATTTTTCAATTAAACATTTTTTGTTGGAAAATGCCGATTCATTGAAACAAACCTTTTACGAGAAAGGGTCACTTCCAACAAATTTCTTGAATCAAAATCTTTTTTTAAAAAAAAAAGTCTCAAAATTGTGAAAGTATTTTGTTTTGACATTTCTTAAAAACAAACTAAAACAGTTTCCCCCATTTCAAATAATTTTTTTTTTGTTTTAAAATGTGAGCTAATTGTACGAAAAAGAAATATGACATGGTCAAAATAAGAATGAAACTTTTTGAAAATTTTCAGATTTTCAGTTCACAAAAACGTTCAGGATTTTGACTTTTTAATCCCAGTTTAGGATCGGAAAAGTTGTTGACGTCTCGAGAACTTCCATGGGACAGGAAAACCATTTCCCACCCAGTTCTAATTGTTATCCCTGTTCGGGAAACAGTCACACAGAAGTGAAATGAATGGGACACATAGGGAGTCAACTGCAAACCAAGGAAAACAACTGCAGTGGCCAGCCCATTGGATTGTGTGATGCTTGCTTTGCACTCGAGCTTTGATCTATCTAGCTCAGTATCCCGCCCACTATGGGTGGCAGGTGAACGCGCCCTTTGGGGAGCCCCTGGCCTCTCCCGCGCTGCCGTAGGCCCTGCCCCATCTGCTTTCCCTCCCCCTGTGCCTGAGGCCCCGCCCTTTCTGCTCCCCCTTCCCCACTGGAGCCCAGAGCACACTGCCCCCACACGGCCACTGCCCCCCGCCGTGCCCCAGCTCTGGGCAGGCGGCGCGGCCAGAGCGCCCCTGGCCCCAGCACGGCCGCGGCACTGGGAGGACGGGCAGCGAGGCCCAGCGTGGCCCCAGCCTGGGGTTCTTGTGCGCACCGCAGCCCCCAGCCCGCCCCAGCCTCTCAGCCACAGAAGGGAACAGCAGGGAGGAGGGGGTTTGGGGGCGGAGCATAGGTGGGGCCATGCCAGGCTGTTTGGGGAGGCACAGCCTCCCCCTGCCTACGATAACCACCTCCCATGCTGCCCACAGCAGAGGACAATACCCCCTTCTCCTTCTACTTCCATACACCATTCACTTGCATCCGGCCCTGTTTTCCCTCCCTATTGCTCTCACTCTCTCTTAACAATCTGTCATGCAATGGGTCCCTGCCCTAGGCGCAGCTCCCCCCTGCCCTGCTGCCGTTCCCCAGTGGGGCTGAGCGTCTGATGGCCGTACTGCGGCTCAAAAAGCTTAAAAGCCATCAATTCTGTAAATCCCCTTTCCAAACACGCAAGCAGTAGCTGCTGCCGTGGCACTGGCTAATCCACTCTTAATGCAGAAGAACCCAGTACTTTAGTAACCACTGTGGCTTTGGTATTTAGCTTGTAATTCTTACAGGGCACCTTCTCCAGACGGAGCCAGGACGTTTCTTCACCCAGCAAAGACCTCAGACATTCATGCGTCGGAAGCCACAAGATTAAACGTTGTATGTACTGGCTTCCTGGGCTGCTTTTAGTCCCACATCCTGAAATTCATGTGCAGCTAAAACGGAAGCAAAATAGACCCGCCCTCCGTGCACACAAAGCTACCAGACAACATGTAAACAAACCCTACCGCAGCTTTAACCCCCTTTTGTTTTCTTTTTGCTGTTTGAGCTGCTCTGAAAATGATCAGTCTGGGATCCCAAACGCCCACTCCACTAAATAATGTAATTAAGCACTTGGATGTGGAGCACTCTCGTTAGTCAGCAACCTAACAATGGAGGTCAGAGGATGTGCAACTAGCACATTTTACCACAGAGGGACTCGCTCACTTGCTGTGCCCAAGCAGCGCATGAGTATGCTGTATGCATCCGGGGGAGCCTGCGATACCCTCATACTTGTGCCCTTGCTGCAGCTGCTGGGCATTACTGCCGTCCCTGGCTCCTTCCGAAGCAGAGCTTTCCCTGGGGCAGTAAAGATTCTCCCTCCCTCTAGCAGGGGGATGTACCTGGACTTGCTCCCCTGCACCTGTACATCCTCAGCTTGTGTTACATTCAGAACAAACAGGGCCAGGTCTGACTGGTATTTGGATGCAGAGAGGTGGAAGTGTTCTCTCTCCTCCAGTATCTAGCCTGTGGCCCAGTCAGACGAAAAAGGGAAGGGTGCCACTGGGAGCCCTGTTTTCAAAGAGATGTTCACAATGTTCTCTCTGCAGAAGGCCCCAGTAGCACTGTCAGTCCATGTGGGAGCTGTGTATTGGGGAAGCAGCTTTCTTATGCTACCCAGGGTGGGCACAGAGAAGGGCAAGGACTGTCTTTTTGTTCAGCGTTTGTACAACACCTAGACTAACAGGATCCTGGTCTATGGCTGAGGCTCCCAGGCTCTCTACAACAACACAAGTAAATAGTAATAACTGAAGAGGACTACATTTGACAAATACATTATTCACCATTATTAGCTTGTATGGCTCTGCACTTGGTCTTTCATAAGCGCCTCTTTATCTGAATACACATTTTTATATGTGGCTCTATTAGGTTTGAGGAGTTCGCTCGAGAGTCCTGGACAAACCCGTCACAGTGATACATGTACAAAGGGGAATCATGAATAATGGATGCTTTCTAAAAAATTCATTGTTAGTCTCCCTGTTATATTGCTGTTTCGGCAAATAGGTTTTCATTAGCTGGTAAATGCTGTGATAGTACAATTTTTCTATGAGAAATCAGGTTGCAGAACAAATTAATGTGGCCACAATGCCATCTACAGTCCCTTTTATTCCAAGGGGACTATTCTTTCCCCCACTGATCAATGCACAGGGAAAGGAGATGCTCATTATTCATAATAATACTTTCCCTTTTATCCAACAATCTCAAAGTACTCCTCTACATTATTACTGTTTGTTATGGTAGCCCCAAACGAGATCAGGCTCCCATTGTGCTAAGCACCATACAGACACCTAGCTCTGGACAGCCCCTTCCATGAAGGGCTTACAATCTAAACAGACAGGACAGACACAGGGTGGTAGAGGAAACAGAAGTAAAGTGACTTCTGCAAGGTCACACAGGAGGTCAGTGGTAGAGGCTCACTACAATACATGGAGCCTCACACCACCGGATAAGTACTATCTCCATTTTATAGATAGGAAAATAGAGGTGAAGAGAGATTAAATGATTTGCACAAGATCCCACAGTAAGTCGGAAGGTCAATAGAACACAGACATGCAAATACCTAGTGCTCTGCCCTAACCACTAAACCATGCTCCCTTCTTTGCTCAGATATTCCTCTGAGACCCAGAGAGACATGACTTCCCCACAGATACCAGGAAGGATCTATCTATATCTGTATCCTTTTTCCTCTAGAAAGCTCATCTTGTTTCCCACCTGGGCTGCTGGCTGATTATTACAAAGCTGGCCTGACAATGCTAGAGAGCTATTTATTTATTTATTTATTTGTCCTTTCAAACTCTATTGATATCTGCCCCAGTGATATCAAGATAGCAGCTGAGGCCTCTTTGCCAGCCATCCTGAAGAATTCATACATGAGAAGATAAAAATAAATCTTATTAACTGCTTGGAGATGGGAGCCAACAAAAAATAAACTTGAATAGAGTTGGATATGCATATAAATCGAGATCCATCCAGAGCAAAACACACATGAAGAGCATTTTCAAAAGCAGTCCACAGGGAGGGACCTTTAATATGATTTAAATATCTATAATGTTGCATATCTAATTAGAAAACCATTTTCTCAGACTCTGCATAGTCCTATCTGCACTAGGACATTCATTCCATACTGAAGACAATAATCTCTCCTTCCTTTTCAAGTCCAGACAGACCATGAATTTCCCATCTCTCCCTCTCCCATATTAGTGAGCAAAAAATTTAAAGGGCCAGCACACATCTTATTTAATGAGAACTAGGATGTTTTTATGCATCTATTAAACACTGTGCAAGAGATGCCATTTCTCCCCAAACCTTTATACAAGGCTGTTCAATTAGCTGATTTAAATAACAAGGTGCTTTTTAAAGACTTAATCCTGAGAAGTAATAGGATTACTTTTCAAATCAAAAAGTAACAAGAGTTACTTTGTTACTTTTCCTGGTGCTTAGAGTTGGTCAAAAAGTGAGAACATGCTTCATCAATTGTTGTGAATGTTTTGCCCCTACCCCCGAAATAATCTGGTTGGTTTGGGATTTTTTTCTAAATCAGAAATTTCAATGAAAAATCATAAAAAAAAATCAAAATTCGGATCAGCTCAACTCCTGATTCTATCTCAAGGGTGAGCAATGACAGCTATGAACATTATCACTTGCTCTGTGCAACCCACAGTTGGAGCTGGAACATTGCTAGCTAGTTCCAGGAGCAACTCCAGTACCTCACCAGACCATAGGAAAACTGACCCTCTCCATTCTAGCATTTGAAGTCCCACACCTTGCACAATACACAAGTACTTCAGTCTTGTATTTCCATGAGAAAGTCTAGTTATTTCCAGAGAGGCATGGTCTAGTGGTCCGAGCACAAGACTGGACTTTAGGATCTCCTGCTTATTAACACTGACATCAACAATTTCTCCCTCTGTGGCCATATGTAAGTCACTGAGCTCTTTACCTTTGTTTCACTCCCTGTCAGATGGAGTTAGTACTCAGTTACCTACCTCACAGAAGAGGTGAGAGTTACTGTACTATTTGTTAAGCCTGATGGACAGCCTGTTTGGCCCAAGATGAGAAGCAAAAGGAGACATTGCTCATAAAGGCACAAGGAGCAGATATTGCAGTGAATTTGACAGTCAGAATCATTAGAGCAACACCAGGAGTGGGCGATGCTCTGAGGAGAATGTTTGCACTAATCTAAAACCTTGTAATTCTCCACAGAAGCATCAAGGGGGGAGAGAGAGAGAGACGCGAACTATTGATGCCAAACTATGGGGTAAATATGTGAAGGGGCAGCCCCCGCAGCTCCCATTGGCTGGGAACTGTGGCCAATGGGAGCTGCGGGGACAGTGCCTGCAGACGGGGCAGCACGAAGAGCGCCCTGCTGCACCTCTGCATAGGAGCTGGCGGGAGAACATGCCGCTGCTTCCGGGAGCTGCTTAAGGTAAGCACCGACGGAGGCCTGCACCCCTGACCCCCTCCTGGGCCCCAACCCGCTGCCCCAGCCCCAGCCCTGATTCCCTTCCTGCCCTCTGAACCCCTCAATCCTAGCCCGGGGATCCCACCCTCCTGCACCCCAAACCCCTCACCCCCAGCCCCACCCCAGAGCCTGTACCCCCAGCCAGAGCCCTCACCCCCTCTCACACCCCAGTCTCCTGAGCCAGCCCGGTGAAAATGAGCAAGTGAGTGAGGGTGGGGCGAGTGAGCGACAGAGGGAGGAGGGATGGAGTGAGAAGGGGTGGGGCCTCAGAGAAGGGGCGAGGCATGGGTGGGGCCTCAGAGGAGGGCACGGAAAGGGTGTTCACTTTTGTGCGAGTAGAAAGTTGGCAACCCTAATCCTTCCTATCCCTCCTTGTGCCTACTTGGTACTCTCTAGGAGTACAGAAGAAGCAGAACCTATGTTCTCCAGAGCGCAGGGTCTGCACTTCTGTCTGGCCCCAGTGCAGGCTGAAACAAGGGAGTGGGAATTTCTCCCAAGGCCCTTGCCTTCACACACCAGTGGGGATTGATCTACCCCTTGGTTTTCACTCATGCAAACTCATTTCCATGGTCCTTCCTCCCAGCAGTTCTGTGTCTGCACATTTATATTGCAAAAAGAACCCACCACACCACAGTGAGTCTCAGAACTGGTTCTGCAGTCTCGGGCTCTTGTTTTAGTGCTTAAAATAGCCATGTAGACGGTCCCGCTCAGGCTCTGAGATCCATGTATCCTGTGAGAAGTAAGGTGCTACTCAAGGTAAGACTGGCAGAATCAGCCTCTCAGGAAGGGTTTCCTATCATTATTTCTGTCTGCCACTTCTCCCAGAGCAGTCCATTTGAACAGCAGCAATGGAAAGAATGATACAGGCCAGTTCGCTCAGCCTCTGTCTGGCACAGCTGGGGTGTTTGCTCTTTTCTGGACTCGTATCAGGAATTTTGTTTAGAAAGAGTCTTTGCCAGGTCCAACTGCAGGAGCCGTTCTTTAAACCCAGCAGCAGTGAGGGCGCTCGTGCAACTGCAGAGATTCTATCTCTCCCGGTGACTCTGCTCCCTTTATTAACAAACTTTATATAAACTGGTTTCAGAGGAGCAGCCGCGTTAGTCTGTATTCGCAAAAAGAAAAAGGAGGACTTGTGGCACCTTAGAGGCTAACCAATTTATTTGAGCATAAGCTTTCGTGAGCTTATGCTCAAATAAATTGGTTAGTCTCTAAGGTGCCACAAGTCCTCCTTTTCTTTTTATATAAACCGATTCAGCTGGAAAATATACTATGGCCTCTGGTTCCAGATTATGGCTGTTTTATGGACTAGAAATGTAACATTATTTGAGCACATTTTAGATATATTTATATAACCAGAGTTATATATAGGTGCCCAGAAGTTATGACCTCTCGCCTCTTGGATAAAGTCCCCATTGCTCTTGACAGCAAGTATTATGGCAGAATTTCCCACTGGGGGTGGGGGGAAAAATCACTTCCTTCAAAAATCAAACCCATGTATTTTTAGTGCATCCAAACTGCAATGGGAATTTGTTGTTTTAAGTTGAGCCAAGTAGTTTTTCTGACCATGGTGGCCTAAAAATCTTCATATAAAGATTGTTGAAATCAGGCCTAAAAAGAAAAAAGAACACAACAAAGCTTGGTGTGATTGCAGTAGAGCATTGTTTTCATTCAGTCGGCAGCACTCTTACCTCTGGGGCTGAAGGTGGTGGGGTCTAAACTCCCTCATCACCAGATCTTGGGTTCATATTGTGTCAGATATGGCAATTTCCTGCACTATCTTTGGGAGATCTTACTGAATTAAGTTTAAGTGTCTTTGGAGTCCATTGTATTAAATGCAAAGGTGATGTATTCTTGAGGGCCTGGATGATCAAAGAACTATACTGAATAATGTGGCAGACAAGAATGAACTTCTGGCACAATACGTGTGAAGGGGATTTCCTGTTAAATACTGAGGGGGAGGTGAATTTAAATCCTGCCTCTGGTTATGCAAAAACTCAGCCCATTGGAACTAAGTCATGAGGAGAAAGTGATTGTCTGCTGATTATCTGTTCCTAGGGTCCCAAGATCAAAGGTCCATGCTGAATAAAGATGTGACTCAGATTCATGGGAGTGCTTGTTCTGAGGTAAGAGCTTCTGCAAACTTGTAACCACAGAAAAATCCCTTGGTGGGGTGTGAAGGACTAATCACCTGTCAGAGTCCTTGCTGGAGTTGGGGCGATCTCTGGTCAGCTTATTAGCATGCATATAGGTTCTTTAATGGTTTAAAGTTTTGACTGTAATGCTGTAATGTAATGTGGTAACTTAACTGTGGGCTATTACACTGTTTATAGCAGCTGAGGAGAAAGCACAGTAGGCCTGCTTAGACCGTCTGATTCGCCGGGGAACTCACAGTGTAGATGGGGAACTGTGCAACCTGGAAAAACCCTGGTCAGGAGGGGGAAGAGAGGCAGGTCTCTGCCCAAGAGAGGTGATGGCTAAGAAGCCAGGAGCCTAGAGGGGGTGCTCTACTGGGCCATGAGGGGCAATACTGGTGCAGTGGCCCCGAACAAATTAATTGCTGACACTATAATGCAGAACAAGGGCAAGTGGGGGGTTGGTGGGCTGTTAGGTGTGCCATTCTGTAGATGTGGTGTTACTGTGACATCCCTACTGACTAAGGGCCAGATCCTTGATTAGTGTAAATCACGCAAGGAACTGGCCCTGTGTCTGATGAAAGTTAAATACCTCCATGGCACTTCTTGGAAGGAATAGGTGTCTAACCCTGGTACAAAGAAAAGGTGAAGTGGCACAGCCAACGAGCATTGGCCTGAGTACGTGGACAGCTCCTTTATTACCATAGCTGATGGTGGATTCTGCTGGTGTACAACTGCACATGACTGCATGTCATTATATGAGAGAATTGCTGTCTTCCTTTTCAAAACTACGCTTTAAAGCTAAGGAGAATTTTCCCTGCCTCTCAGTCCCGCAACTGTGCGCTTCCATTGCTGACTGTCAGGAAAGCACCTCATTTGGCCTCAGAGATCTCCCACATCTGTGCATTCCTCCTCAGTCTGATGCTATATCAGTGGTTTTCAACCTGTGGTCCACAGACCACTGGGAGTCCACAGACAAAGTCTATGATTTCCAGAGAGGTCCGCACCTCCATTCAAAATATATTAGGAGTCCGCAAATGAAAAAAAAAGTTGAAAACCACTGTGCTATATGCTTATTAAGTGCCAGTGTTTCAAAACCATAAACCATCAGCTCTTGAAGTAGTGGTGGATGCCTACATAAAAACACAAGAACGGCCATCCTGGGTCAGACCAAAGGTCCATCTAGCTCATGTCTCCTGTTTTTACACCTCCACATAAAGATCTTGTCTTGCCAGCCCTCATTAGACACTTATAAAGAAATACATCCCTGGCTCAGGATAAATGGAGTTCCAGAGTTTTGTGGCAATTCATCTGCAAGCATATGTTTCCTGTGACCAGATGTTTTTGCACTGTATTGCATAGTTATTGTGTGGGCTGATACGTTTGTATACTCTTTTGATTGGTGATGTCTAAAGTATATATATCGTGGCTTTCAAAGGATTTCACACACAAAGAAATGTGTATGTTAGATAGGTTTAGATCCTGATTCAGCAAAGCACTGGAAGCATGTGCCTAACTCCATCCCTAAGGTAGCTGCTTAGCTTTAATCATGTTACCTTTTAGCACTGACTCCAATGGGATTTAAGCATATGCTTAAGTGCTTCCCTAAATTGGGGCCTTAATTGATCAAATCTCATCTCAATATTAATTCCAATAAATAGCTTATTGACTGTACTCAATTGTCTGTGTTATAGTGTACGCAGGGAAAAAAAGCATATTCCATAAAATAGAGATGATTGTGGTCAGCATCACCAGGTCTAACCGCTCTATCAACTACTGAATGAATAGGTCACCAGGGCTAGGAGAAATAAGGAAATATAATTGATGCTGCCTGGATAGCCATAATGAGTGCACTAATAATGACACAAAACAACGAGCGAGTGAGCGAGCGTGCACTTAGATTTTATACAGAACTTTTCATCCAAAGATCTCACTCCAAGCCCTTCACATGGAGGGTAAAGTACAAATACTCCCACTGTACAGATGGGGAAGACCGGGCACCGAGAAAAGTGACTTGCCTGAAAGCATGCAGCTTGTCGATGCGTCAGCTGGAAACAGACAGACAAGCCAAGCTGTACATACAAAGAGCAGTTGATAAATTGCCAGCTGACATGAGGCTGGAGGGGAGGAACTGAGGCGCTCGGTGATTTCAGCTACCCAGCCAAGAATGTGGTTTGCAGCCTTCAAAATTTACTGCTCCCCACCTGGGTGTTGAGGGGAGAACACTATGGCAGAAATGGAATGTTGATCTACATCATACTGAGCCCTGGCTATTTGCATGGCTGAGACGTCGCTTCTTAGATGTGTGTGAACAGTGCACACTCCCTATTTATAGCTTCTACAAACCCGCCTTTGACAAGTAGCAAACAGCTGCACTACACTGTATTCTTTATGGAACCTGCACTTCCAGAGAGGGTCATGGTGGTTGTGTGCATGAGATTTTGATTCCCATGCACTGCAAGGACAAGTATAGAAAACTCCTGCTTTTTGGTCACATTTATCACCCCAGTTCTGGGAAAAGTAAGCTTGCTTCTTTTGTTCGAGGCTTGTTAAAACAGGAAATGAGACATCCCTGGGATTGTGTTTGGGTAAGTATTGCCATGACACCAAGTAAAACCCATGCCAAAGTTAAGTTTGTGATCCCTCTATAACTCAACTAGGAGGGCTTCCCTTACAAGCTTAGCAAGAAGTGCTTGTGCTTTCTCTCCAACTGCTGGAGATTGGGAGAGGAGAGGGGCCCGTCCCTGAGGGATGTTGTTCCATAGTCAAGATGTAGTTGAAGGGATTAGACTGAGGGCAAAACATTCAGCCATCCTCAAACCAGCTTCTCAATATGCACACGCAAAATTTACAGGCAAAACACAACACACACAAATGGGCAGTTCTGCACCCACGTATCAGATGGCTCAAAATGAAATGACTTGATTGTTGCCCTTGTTACTCCGTGTGTGGAGTCAGAGATGGGCTGGGCATGCACAAACGTGGAGACCGTAGGCCAGATCCCAGCAGGTGTAAACTGGAACGGCTACACGGACTTTACTGGCGCTCTGCCAGTTTACGCTAGCTGAAGATCTGACCTTAGGTCTGAAAATTCAGACCTTATGGTTTTGCAATAACTGCTGTAGCTTGATTCTCCCACCTTTACACACAGTGGGCAGTGCCTTACTCTGCCAGTAGGCCGTTCACACAGACCGCACCTCCTGTGCTTCTACATCCTCCAGCCATCTCCACAAAGGAGGAGACATTATGTGCTGCCCAACCTCTCCAACGGTCTTTGTGGCAGGGACTGTCTTCATTGCCTATCTGATACCAGTCCAAGCATAATGGGCTTCCCCGCCCGCATTAGCTGGGCTGCAGGTGGGCCTGGTTTGTTGAAGGAGAGGCTGGGGGAACAGAAACAAAGTGTTCTTCTGGGCGCAGCCACCTGTCACCAGGTCGAGAGGAGGCAGGCGCTGCCGTGTGATGGCGCTGCCTGCCTTAAAGTGCACTGGGTGTTTTAAACAATGTGGTCTCACCACAACATGGTCTCACCACATGCTTTCCGATACCCCAGATGCTACAATACTGTCGGCAACAAACACTTTAATAAAGTAATAATAGTGCCTTAAAATGATCATCATTTTCGTTGTGACACTATTGACATGCACGACGACAGAATCATTAAAACCCGGCTGGCATGAGGAGTGCAGCACGCTTTGGAGGTTACCGCGGTCGACAGGGGCGATGCTCTGAACTCCTCTCCTACTAGCTATCTTGGGCACAGCACTCTAATGCTACCCGCAGCTCTGGAATTCAAGTGGGATTGAAGGCCAGCAGCAGTAGCCCATGAGAGCACCACTGACTTGTTGAGCTAAGCTGGTAGAGAGTGGAGGAGGGTGAGTAGATGGGGTGTTTTATTTATAAAACGTTGCCTTTGGGGGGAACGGAGCAGCTTGAAACCGCAGCGGCAGGTGTCTAATTGAGACGCAGTTAAGGAGAGAGGCATAGTTTCTGCTCAGAGATTTCTCTCCACTCCAGAGGTACAAACCCAGAATTAGAATTGGAATTAAATATGAATGATATTCGTGACGTTAGGAAGGCTGCCGCATTCAAGTGAGCTTCACACAGTGAGCAGTGCAAGCCCTTTATCGCTACAGAAATCCCGGGCCTGCATGGCATCAGGAAATCGGAGCTCAAGGCAGACGACCATAAAGTGAAAAGGCAAATGCCCCGTCCCTTTTCCTTTCAGCCCTTTATGAATCCTTTGTATTTGCTTCACTTTTTGATTCCGAAAATAAAGCTGTGGGAATAAAATAAATAAATATATGGGGGGAGAGGAGGTGGTCACTGCTGTAAGATATCAGTCTTTGACTCTCAGCTTTCTCCATCAGTGACTTACTATTACTCAGAGTGTACGCTCTTTGGAGGAAGGACCGTCTTTTCGCTCTGTGTTTATACAGCACCTAGCACACAAGGGGATCCCGGCCCATGAGTGGGAATCCTAAGTGCTACTGCAATACAAATCATAAATAACTTAATACGTATAGAACAGTAGTGTTTAGAAGCCCCAGCTGAGATCAGAGCACCACCATGGTACATACTGTATACACAGTAACACACAATCCCTGCCCTGACTTCAAGGACACTTAAGCACATATTTAACGTTTAGCATGTGCCTTCATACTTTCCTGAATTTGGACCGTGAAATCTATTGAACCTCATCCCCCACTCATTCTGAAAGTTCTGACAGTCATATTAGTGGAGGATCACTAGCTCCTGGTTTCAGCTCGTGCCAGGCGTAACACATCTGCAGCATTTTGCTATTTTTGCCTCTAACGCTAGCAAAAATCCAGGGGTAATTATAACATCGGCACTTATCACCAACACAGGCCTCACTGAAATATCAGGCTTCCACACAAATGATGGAACTTCCCCAGCATAGGAAACACCATGGTGAAAACACAAAATGTGGTAGCTATAATTCTCAACCAAGGAGACGTAAAACTCTGTGGCGTGACAAAGGTTGGTACTCGTAGTGGCAACCACTGCAAATAGCACTTTACAGATACCAATCAGTAATATCCAAAACACCGTGGGAGGTTTTACAAATGGGGAAACTGAAGCACAGAGAGAGAGATGTAATCATTTACCCAGGTCTCAAAGGGAGCTAGCGTCAGTGTGGGATTATAATCCAGGCCATCCTCTTTTCCACTCCTATACTCCGAACACTAGATCACACTCATCTCTCTATGGAAGAGCTGAGGACTGAGAAACAGCTAATTTTCCCACCACAAAGATCCACTTTAGCCAGGCTTCCTTGGAGGTCAGTATTTCCACTCAGTCAACTAAAGATCGTGGTTACAGAAACACAAAGGAAACATCTGACAATGAAAAATTAAACAGATTCCTTCAACCATCTCAGCTCTGTACAAAGAGCAGATGTTAAAACCTTAAACTGGTGTCAAATTATCTCTCTCGGAGGTGGCAAGTTTTGAATGGCTTGGTAATTAAAAACTCTAAAGATTGTTGGCATGGGCTCAGCACATTTTATGTCTACAGAAAGGCTCATTTCTTCGCTCTGCAGTGCCAGATATCAATGCATAGCAGCAATATTTAAAAAGCTACCCAACAGCCAAATTCTGAGAGGGGAAAAGCTAAAGCCAGCCGTGCGCAATCTCTATAACACCTGCAGGAACTCCTGACATATCATTAATCTGCATGGACAATAAAGGGAAGGGAATAAAAACAAACAAACCCACAACCGACATTGGTACTTTGGAGGTGAGCTGCATGGTTTACGTGTTTGCTTTCTGCAAACATTGTGTCCTCTCAGTACAGAGTCTGCTTACCGGCTTCCACAAGTATCTCCCGGAGAGCTTTTCGAGAGCACATCTCAGCAGGACAGGCAGTGTGTGTTCTTTATCAGGTAAATCTAATGAAAAAAACTGAAAAAGGAACATGGTTTCCCTGGCCCCTCTTGCCACCTCACTGGTGCTGCTAACCCTCCTTTATTGAATCAGTCTGCTAAAAAACAACATTATTCACATTACATCCAGGCCAACTCACTTCATCCTGAGGTAACACATCTCTAGCAAGGACACCCTCAAACTTGTTGTCTGTGACACTGATATGTATCATCTCTATTGCATGGTCTCCCCATACACTGGGTGCTCAGGGTACTTATGTAGGTAACTGCACTGTGTGCTTATCCTAGACTAACATAATTCAGCTGCAAGATGAGGCACAGGCGGATTTTGGAAAGGCAATTACTTGGTCTGGATTTTCCATTTCTCCTTAGCTGTACGGAAAGCAGCTTCCCCATAGGGAGGGGAGAGGTAGAAAGGGGAAGACACTCCAGGCACATAAAGACGAAGGCAAAAGCACAACAATCATGGTTTATCCCTAGCAGCAGGGACATGAAGGGTGACCTCAGAACTTCCAACCTCCTTTTCTGGCAGCTGGAGAACAGGCGCCCCACAGAGAGGTGAAACTTGGTCTCCAGGGGAAGAAAAAATGAAGAGTAGAGGGGGTACTACTAGGAAATGAAAATAATCAAAACAGGATATTAGGAGCAGGTATCCTCGAGCTCTTGCTCTCTCTCTCTCTCTCTCTCTCACACACACACACAGGAGTGGATGGGATTTGCAAAAACCACTCACTGTTGGCTTAACTCTCCTCCTGGGAGGAGGGTGAGGCCTAAGACAAGTGCTTTTGAAAATCCCATCCAGCGTGTACACAGCATACCTATCCTCTCAAATATCCCACAGATATCCTACACACATGTTCAATATCCTGGAGAAAACAAATTCTTCCCCTTCACTGAAATTATTTTTCCATACTCAAAACTTCACAGGACATCCCCTGTGTTTATGGGATTGATTTTTCCACTGAAAGGGTTTAAAAATGAGAAATGACAGTTTCTGAAAGCGTCTCATGCAGAGGTTTACGTCACCCACCCTCCCATGGACTTTAATGAGTACCTCATAACTGCAACTGTGCGTGGAGCTTTCTAGAATGTGGTGGGCTGTGGTAATTTTTACTTTAATGGCCTGAGAGTGGTGCGGAGGACAGAAATCCTGGAAAAACCCCACAACCCTAGTGTGTGAGAATATGGCTGTGTAGAAGAGACTGTATGTTCTCCTGAATGATTTCAGGGATGAGAAATATCCATTACAGTTAGCTACTTTATGTCAATGCCACAGAAGTTCTAATAACTGACTAGCAGGGATCATTTGTTTACAAGATGAGGGAACTGCTTCTTTATACATGGGGAGGGGATTTTGTACTGGGAGGGAAGGACACCTGGATACTTGGATGAAAGCTGAGAACTGGAGATGGGGGAAATTGAGTTGTGGAACGATGACAGGGGAAAGAGGGAAATTTCAGCTATATCATCGCCAGAGCTGGCTGGGAACCGGAATTCATGTTCCACAGAAAACTCTGAAATTTCAAATCCGTTTTCATTCTGAAATGGACCGTAATATCAAAATGTTTGGAATTTCTTGCAGAATGAAAATTCATAAAACTGCATTTGAAAAAAAAAAAAAAAGAAAAAAAAGGGGCAAAGTAACATTTTGTTTCCACCTTTTCAAAATGTTTCCTGCGCTCCACAAGCTGCCTGGAGCCCTGACAACCTGGCAGGTAGAGAGCAGGGCAGCTCAGGGAGGCTGAGAGTTGGGAGCCCTGGAAGGCTGTTCCACAGCCAGAGAGGCTAAACTTCCAGCAGTGCTGAGGAGTGCAGGAGCCATGAAGTTAGGAATGATTTTCCCACAGAAGAAAAAAAAATCAAAATTTCCCAGTAAATATAAAATTTTCCCATGAAAAATGTCAATTCTACAGAAAGTCAGTTTTCTGTCTGAGAATCTTCCTGATGAAAAGTTCCCAGCCAGGCCCAATCATTACCACAATCACCCACCCAGTTCCCTTGTTTATCTGGGGGTAGGTGATATAAACAGTGCCAGGACCATACTCAGTGCTCTGCATGCTGCTGGGCGTATTGGGAGACAGAGGCTCCATTCCATAAAATCCACCCCTCCCTCTTGCCCATCTTCATGGTTATGTGGGAGGCAGCAACTCTGTAGAGCCCACTTTTCCTCCCATGCTACAACCTGTGATACCAGCCCAAGGGAGTAAGTGGGGACAGTATTCCATGATTTTGCCCTTTAGTTTAAAAAACTAAAATGCTTGCTCATGCACCATGTGATTATTACTACCCTGACTCCTTCTCTGGGGATGTCATATCCCTTATCCCCACCCTTTTCCCATCCTTGTCTTTCTAGATTACACACCTGTCAGAGCAGGAACCGCCTTCCGTGTTTGCAGCGTGCGTGGTTAGTGCGCTGTGTGTGCTGTAGCAATCTCAATAAATAACAATAGGTCTTGCATATCGTATCACTATAAGCTGTCTCTCTCCTGTAATTACTCCATTTAATAAAGCTGTCTCTGCTCATTTAATTATTATTTTTTAAAACACTTGTAAGTCACCAGATGAGGCTTCAAGCTGCAAAGCCTGAAACATGATGCAGAGAATTTGCTTCATTCGCGTCTCTTGGAAATTTTCAACTGAAACGCCAGTTTTGCTTCCATCTCTTCTATTCCTCTGCTCTTCCTTCTTATCGTTATTCTAGACAATTTGCATGACAACACTGGATTGTTGCTTTATTTTTAAAACAATTCTCCTGCTGCTCCCAACATCACATTAATAGTGTTTATATAATGTTTCAAAGCCCAAGCAAACATTAATTAAGCCTGTCAACATACCTGTAAGATGGATAAGCAAATATTATCATCCCCATTTTATGGATGATAAAAATAAAACAAAGGTTAAGACGCTGAGGGTCTATTTTCAAGAGTGCAAGTGAAAATGTGAACATGCACTTCTGCTTGAGCAGAAAAGCAACTGGCGATGCACACGCTATGTATACATAAACCCAAGCTAGGTTCTGTGCTCCATTGGGTCTCAAGGATACACAGCTAATGAGTGTCAAAGCCAGGAAGAGAAACTTTATTCATGGTTCCTGTCTGACGTTCAAGCCCACTAGACCACACAGTGACACCAGAGTCCAAGGTGAAAACATTGTTTGTTGCTTGTGGAGAAGATACTGATTACACAAAATAGATGACTGGGAAGAAAGTCAGAAATAAAGAACAGAAGCAGAGCTCTTAAAAAAACCCAACTGGGTAAGTGGGCTTTCTCTCTGTCAACATGTAACTTTGATGCTCTGTGGTTCTCCAGGTGAAATGCACAATGTGGGTTCTGACCTATAAAGGCCTAAAAGTCTAGGATCTGCCTACTGAGAGATGCCCTCTCCCTCCCTGGATGCTGTCACAACTGATCAGCAGAGGTGCTCGAACAGGAGCTCCTTCAATATAAAGAAGAAAACAGTGTGGGCAGAGTATCCTCCAGCTTTGAAACGTGCTCCCTCATTGGTCAGAAAACAGCCAATCAACTCCTTAGTCCAATGCTCTTCATGCAGAGGCTCTTGGAGATGGGGATTGTGGCTTGAGATGCAGAGCTTATGCGAGTAGCTTATTCTCCTTGAGTTCCCCTTTTGCTGTAAGGCTTAGTCAGTTTTTGCTGTATATGGTGAAGGATGTTGCTGGAGTTGTTTTCATGCCTGATGTGTGTTTTAATACAATTGTCAAAGGCACCCAGAGCTTGGGCTAGGTGCATTTTTTTGTCTTGATCTTAAATGCAGCAGTGAATGGATTAATTACTTGCTCAAATGCGAGAAAATGAAAGGAACTTAAAAAAAAATTAAAAGTCTTCGAAAGGGGCTTGTCCAAACCCCCGAAAAACAGGAGGATAAAGAAAAGAGCATCAGAATCTGCACAGTCTAATTCACATGTCCCAAAAATCTTCTGTGAAGTGTACATCGAACTGGGAAACAGCTTTGATCTTGGGCCAAGTCATGTTTCCTAGCCTGATGCATCATTATCCAGCATGACATTGCATTACGACACAAGAACGCTGATGTAATCCACAGGAAGGAGATGCAGACCAACGGCAGGTGAGGAGGAATCAAAACCTGAACATTTTCATTATAAACAGAACTTAATAAAATACTAAATATGAATGAGCTCAGGCCAGATCCTTGGTTGTGAAAATCAGCATTGCACCATGGAATTCTGATTTACCCAAGCTGAGGAGCTGTATAAACTGTGTAGGTAGGATATGTTCAATTGTGCACATGGACTCTGATCTTCAGAACCAGCATGACCTAGTGATCAGAGCAAGGAACAAGGAGTAAGGACACCCAGGGTCCTCCTCACGACTTTGTCGTGGATTTGCTGTCTGCATCACTTAAGGCCTAAATGCTCAGATGCCATCTACGCAACTACATTTAGGCGCCCAATGTGCTGAGCTCTTTCTAGATTGCCCAATACCTAATCGGGCAACCAAAGGCCAAGCTCTGTTCTTGGTTACCTCAATAAAATGACTCCTGATTTACACCAGCATATCTGGAAAGCAGAATCTGGCCATAGGATTTTATTCCATCTCCCAGCCAGATGCCAAAGCTCCCTGTTCTGGCCAAGCTGGATATTGGAATTTGAAATCCAGAAGCAAAGCAGAGATGCCTGCCAACACCCAGAATCCATAGCCTGCTCCCCGCTATTTCAAAGTGAGGCTGCAAGCTTCTGAGCTTTCCTAGGAACCAGCCTCATGGCTTGGGGAGCGCTTGCAAAGACACCCAGGGCTTGAATTTTCAAATTTATTATTTATTTACTTACAGTGCGCTTTTAAAATTCACTAAATTTTCTTCACAGCAATTGCCTCCTCCTCCTGCCCCTGCATTTATCCTCACAGCCACCCATAAAGAAACAAATAACTCCCATTCCCCAACTGTCTGTTCTTATTCGCTTGACTCCATTATTTCAGCTCTTCCTGGCAGGCTGCGTGGGAATGAGTGCCTAGCAGCTGAGTGTAAAATATGGCATCAGATTTATATTTGATTTTTGTGGTGTGCATGTGGCCTGACTTTCTCACTGAGTGGGTCAGATAGAATCTGAGCTGCTTGGGATGTGGCCCAGCTCACACGGTTCCATTCCCAGTCTGTTCTGCCCTCATATTCGATGGCAGCATAATTTCATATTTAGGTATTAATACAAAAGAGGTTTAGTTTGCTAACCTTGTTTCAGCCAGAAACTCTCTAGCTGGGTATAAATATTCTGTTTCCATGTGCATCCCAGAACAACAAGTCAAAACAAATAGAACCTGTCTTGGTTTGTTGTTTGATTGAGGGTGGGGGGATGCAATGTTTATCGGAGATTTTAGGCCTTTCAGTTCCATTAAACATCATGTTCTTCTGCAGTCATTGGTAAATACAGCAATATTGAGGCAACTGGGCTTACAGTATTTCTGGTTCGTGGGCATCACTGTTCTGCCTCACTTGATAATTATCCTTTCTGTTCATTCCCTCTGAAGCCACTGGCCACTGTCGGAAGACAGGATACTGGGCTAGATGGATCTTTGGTCTGACCCAGTATGGCCGTTCTGTTCTTATGCCTTTGGACAGATGACTACCAAAACAAGGCAACTTGTGGGCCTCAAAAACAAAAACAAAACAAAACAAAAAACTTGCAAGAGGATTAATTCTACCTGAGAGGCAAGTTCTCAAAGATGGGCTCTTGAATATTTACTAAAAGCCTGGTCTAAACTCTTTTATATCATAAGGGGGTATAACTTTTTTCCAATATAATTATACAAGTGTGGATGCAGTTGTAGTGGAAGAAAGATGCTGTGTACCACTGTAGCTTATTCCCCTTCCTGCATACACATTTATACTGGTAAAACTGTATCCACACTAAGGGGTGTACTGCTTTGCCTATGCCACTGTAGTTAAAGTGGTACAACCTGTGTGTGTAGATAAGGCCTAAGATATCAAGGCACTGTAGAAATATTTAAGACAGCGGCCTCGCACTATTTATTTGCTTTCAATGTCATTATCTCAGGAGAGGAGATGCACTGAACACAAATAGTGAAAAGAAGCATTGCACTGATAAATGCACATATATTTAAGGGAGTGTATGTTACCAGGTGGTTAATACAGAGGTTGTGACTCAGGAGACCTGAATTCTGCCCCCAAATCTGCACCTGACTTGAATGCTGGGTGGTTTGGATGCTTATCAAATCCCTTATGCCTGTAAAACCAGGTTGTAAATCTCATGGAAATGAGCTTTCATGCAGCATCTCCAGCTTCGTGTCCCCTCCAGCGACACTGTGGAGGAGGGTATTTTGGGGCTCTGGCATAAAAATAGAAGATGATATTTGTGTGCATGGGACCAAGCAGGAGGGTTTGATTTTGATGGGAGTTAGGCACCTAAACACTTTTGGATCTGGCCTCAGTTCCTTGTGTTATCCTTGGGATTGAGACATTTGTTGCTTTATGACAGGGATCGGCAACCTTTGGCATGCAGCTGCTGACGGGCCGGGCCAGTTTGTTTACCTGCAGCGTGGTCCGAGGGATATGCTGGCCGCCCTTCCCACAGCTCCCATTGGCCTGGGATGGCAAATCGTGGCCAGTGGGAGCTGCGATTGGCCGAACCTGCAGATGCTGCAGGTGAACAAACTGGCCCAGCCCACTAGCGGCCTTCCCTGGTGGGCCGTGTGCCAAAGGTTGCCAATCCCTGCTTTATGACTCGGGTTGAGAATGCCTTTTGGACTTTCCAAGATACACAGTTCAAGTGTTTGTTACCTATGCTATCCACTAACCTAGGAGACAGATTTGGGAGAGGGTTTTTTTGGGGGGGGCGCGCATTATCTCTGGAATTAATTGGTCTCGTGTCCCTTTTCATCTCTCTACAAAACCTCAGCCATTTCCAGCTCTTGTAAAACAAAGTTCCATACTAGGGATTCTAAAGCTGAAGCCTCTTTCAGCAGGGGACAAAGACTGAAGTGTTCTCTACGTGTTCACCAGACTCTCCACCTCCCACTTTTCCCAAGCACCGGGGCCGTCTCTTTGAGATGAAGAGTCACAATCTGCAATGCAGGCAATTATTTAGAAAACAAAACTGCCTCCCAAACATTCTGCAGAGGGGGGGACCTAGTCTTCCAAAGCGACAGCCTACGGAGTGCTCCGCCACTGTATCCAAGTGTCCATTCCTGTGCACAAATGTGGAGCTTGTGGGTACAGTCTAAGTGACCACGTTTGAAAACCAGTGCGAAATAATAACCAGAGGAACAACAAAGAGGCCCTGGCATGAAGGCCTCCAGCTGAGATCTGAAAAGCAGTGAATATTAAGAGTAAAGGACAGCAGAACAATGGGCACAGCCACAGCCTTTGCAGGTGTGCGGGTTAGCTGGGAGTAGGGTGACCAGATGTCCCTATTTTATAGGGACAGTCCTGATATTTGGGGCATTTTCTTCTATAGGCACCTATTACCCCCCACCCACTGTCCCGATTTTTCACACTTGTTGTCTGGTCACCCTAGCTGGGAGGCAGATGCACTTATATATTGAGACAGAGTGTGCAAATGTGGAGTTCTGCAGCCAAAATCCAGATTGGTTTTGCTTTTGACTGGTCACTGCTGCAGCCTTTCATTAAATGGAGAGTTGGTGAGGCAGAGAGAGACAGCAGGAGGCTGTTCCAGACAGCGGAGGCTACAAAGGAGAAGGCTCTCATGACTGTGATGGAGTTACAGGGCATTTTATCAGGATGAGAACAAACGTGGCAACTTCCTCCTCAAAGTGACAGTGCATGACTGAGCCTAATACAGCATCCAGGCAGCTGACCCTGCAGAGGTAAACAGCAGAAAGGAGGGAGGCTTTAGCTGAAATTAAATAGACAGTGGATTAGTAAAGGATTTTCATCCTTGACCTGGCTTTCTCCATTGCAGGCAGCTTACACCCAAATATAGTGGTAAATAGAAACCAGCAGAGCAATGATGCAGCTTTGATTTGGTGCAGCCTGAGGGGGGGAAAATTGGGAGCTATTTGTGTTTTACTGTAAAAAAAGTAAAATTTGTTTTCTTCAGAACTGGGAAGTTCCTCTAACATGCAATGCTAACCATAGTTACAATGGCTGAATTCTTTACGAGGTTACTGCCACTCCTCCAAATGGAATAAATAATAGTAATAAAAAAATAAACCAACTTCTTATTTTATATGTGATAAGGGAACAGGGCATCAAAATAAAGTCTTATACTTGAAAACAAACGTAATAATTAACGAGCAGCGAACATGGCTATGAACGACGCAAAGCGGGTACACTCCTCTTTCGGTGGCATTTGGAAATGCTTGAATGAATCACAAGAGCTGCCTAGAAAACTTGCTCTGGCCCTTTTGTTCAACTCCTTCCCCATCTTTAAGAAGTCAACTGCCTTCCACAAATGACAGTCATGTCAACCGCTGCATGCCAGGGCCTGATGTAAAAGAGGTTCTAGGCCAGGGGTGGGCAAACTTTTTGGCCCGAGGGCCACATTGGGGTGTGAAACTGTATGCCGGGCCAGGTAGGGAAGGCTGTGCCCCCCAAACAGCCTGGCCCCAACCGCCTTCCACTTCCCGCCAGCTAACTGTCATCCAACCCCCACTGCTCCTTGTCCCCTGGCTGCCCCCTCCTGGGACCATCTGCCCCAATCCGTGCCCCCCTCCTAGGGATCCCATCTCCTATCCAAACGCCCCGCTCCCTGTCCCCTGACTGCCCCAGAACTTCCGCCCCATCCAACTGCCCTCTGCTCCCTGCCCCTGACTGCCCCCCGGGACCCCCGCCCTTAACTGCCCCCCGTCTTCCCCCCGGGACCCTTTACCCAACCCCTCCACTGCCGTGCACGTGCCACCACCACTTACCATGCCACTCTGAGCAGCGGGAGCTCACAGCCCCGTTGCCCGTGCGGCGGCATAGCTGCGGGGGAGGGGGAACAGCAGGGGAGGAGTCGGGGACTAGCCTCCCGGGCCAGGAGCTCGGGGCTGGGCAGGACAGTCCTCCGGGCCAGATGTGGCCCACGGGCAGTAGTTTGCCCACCTTTGTTCTAGGCCAAAGTCTGCTTTCTGTTACCCTGGTTCAAATTCAGAGTAAATCAGCAGAGCCACCAGATTTACACGGTGTGAGGGAGACTGGGAATCTAGCCCTGTATTAATAAATCATTGCTACTGAGCAACTATTATGGGGTGTGGGCAGCCAGGCCTAGTGGATGGAGCCAGAGTCAGAAGTTTGGACTAGGCCAGGAAAGGAACAAAGAAGGAGCGGAAAGGGAGCAGGTTAGGAGCAAGGCCTGTTGTGGAAGCCAACTGGGGAGTCACCTAGCTGCACAGACACCTTCCCGGTGTTCCCTCTGGGCTTAAGTAGTGTGGGCCAATCAGGGACCCCAGGAGCACTGTGAGTCTGGCTCTCCGTGGACGGCACATCTTGTGGTGCTCAGGCCACAAGGCTCGCAGCCTGTCAATCACTACTCTGCCAAAGCTGTCAGGTGGCGGCATGGATGCAGCAGTTGCTCAGGGAGCGCTGGGCTCAGCTGAGCAGGGGAGGGAGGAAGCAAAGAGGTCCTTTGCATCTATCTCCCTCATCCTGAAGCCTGCTCTGCACTTAACTGATCCCCAACGCAGATCAGAGCAACCTCAGAGCTGTCCTAATCTGTGCCCGCTCCCAGCAGCCTCAAGGTTCATTTAGCCACAGACACACACCCCTGCAGCTGAAGATAGTAGTGGCATAGCTGCTGCCAAGGTGGCTTTGTATGTCCAAAGGATTCTCCTCCTCGGTCCAAACTTTAGAGCAGTTTTTGCCTCAGAGCTGTGGATACGGAAGGGGATTGCAGGGGCTGCATCTGTACAGAGGCAAGATATGGGTCTTGGGAAGGCCAGTGAGGAGGAGTTTACTGCATTCCCTAGGACGAGAGCTGCACCGATGCTTCCAGGTGCAGCACCGGGATTCCATCAGGTCTATGTCAGTGCATTTATTGCTGAAACAGCGCCCTGTTCAGCGGCTTCCAGAAACGCCCTGGCAGTAATGATCTTGGAACGTTCAAAGGTGCCAGAATCATGAAGCACTCAAGCCATCCAGAAAAGAGAAATGCCTCTGCGGAGTAATGAAACAGCAGCTTTGCAGGAGAGGCTACATCAGCTGGCATCTGAAAGGGGTTTGGGCACCATTCACAAGTGTAAGGAAGCTGAAGGCCAAGTGTCTCTTGTTCAGCAGGCAAAGCAGGTGGTCTTTGATCTGCTACAAATGAACAGTGCTCACAACATGAGCCTTCTTGCTCCTGGACCAGCGTGCTGTCAGTTTAAGTCGCTGCTAGGATCTGGGTTTTAGGCTTACACCTGTGCTGATGCTCCCAGTGTTCAGAAGGGAGAGGAACATTCTCCAGAGTAGCTTTAAACCAAAACTGCTTCCTCACAGTGTGAAGGTCCCATGACTCTGGGTGATGAGGTCCAACACCTTCCTCTCCAGAATATTTGTAAAATAAGATGATTTCCTAATCTCTTTCAAATCCCTTATTCTGTTCTTTAGTTTATTGCACTTAAAATATAAGTGAGCATAACAATACAGCTGGAGAAAAATGCCATCTTAAAGATCCATAGTACTCTAAAGACAATATACACGTATCACTTTGCCCACCTCTGAATTGCAACCACCTCTGGGGTAGACCCTGGCAGCTGATTACACAATAATTTTCAGGAGAGCAATTGATGCTGTTATTTAAAGCTAGAAAGACAGGCCTGAGCCAGAATCTCAAATCCAACTTCACACTAACCTCCAGATCTAAACCCACCACAATAATTTTGAGTAAGAACTGGATCTCACAATGGAAAAGGCCTTTGGCTCCCTGAACTGGATTTAATGCAGCACAAGAGGGCAGAGATCTTTAGGAATTAGTCAGTTTCATGAGTGTTCCAAATTTTACAAGGAGAGCTTGCCAAAAGGCTGCATTGTCAAAACCCTACACTGTCTGAAGCCTAATACGGACCCATTTCTACTAATGCCTTTCAGAGCATTCTCTAATTTTAATTGCAGTGAGCATGAGCCACCAGTATAGCTGGCTGGAAGTTTTCCATCACAATGTTTTTCGACAGAGAATACAGTTTAAGCAAAATCTAAGTTTTCCACAGAAAACTTTCAATTTTGCCAGGTTTTTTTTTTGTTTGTTTTTCCTAAAAGGAAAATTGAATCAAAAAGTTTAATGTTGAACAGGACTGAAATATTTTGGTTTGTTGAACCAAATTGAAATATTTAGTTTTGAGTCAGTTCAACAGAAATCTGTATCTGCGTGAACTGATGTGGTGCCTCATGGGAGTTGTGGTTCAACGCCTCTTGTCCCCTTTTTTATCTGTGAGTGGGGCTGCCCTGCCAGACTACACCTCCCTGGATACTCTATAGTCATGGGATTCCCACGACTCATCGAGACAGGAGGCAATAGCCCACCATGGGCACGTAATCCAGTTAGGCAGCCTTGCCAATGGAGCAGAACAGGGTCACTAGGAACTGTAACTACAACTCCCATGAGCCACTACGGCACCTCAAATGCATGCAGTTCAATGGTGATCTGAGCCAAAATAGAGCCCTTCAGTATTTCCAAATTTAATTTTTTGCTGAACTTTCTATCTGCAAAAGACTTAAAATTTTAACTTTGTCCGTATTCAGGATGAAACTAAAATGTTGACATACCTAAATTTCCCATGAAATGGAGATTCTACTTTCCAAATCAGCTGGTTAAGTACTCTCAGAGGGAATGTATGTGTAGGTATGTGTGCACAGCACTTTACAGATATTGGTTCTCATGCATACACAGTCCTTCCTCACTTGTGCAATGCTTGCCCTGTGAATGTGAATCAGGTATTTGGAAAGCAGGAAGGTTTGGCAAAGCAGAAGGAAATCAATATGTGACAACTATAATTCTCTGCTCAATAATTACACAGGACTTACACTGCTGAGTAGGCTTCCCGTATTGATTTTTTACACAAGTATTTACTACACGAGCAATACAGGTGTAAGGCTAAATCTGTGGCTCTGCCTTTTCTCTATATTGATTTTTAAAAAGCCATTGCTATTCTATGTAAAACTTTAACATCTTAGCCCATATGACTACACACACACACACACACTCATATTCCTTTCCCATATCCGCTTTGCAATTAATTATCCGACAACTACTCCCTAGTCCAGTACATTTTGTGCTCAAAAATGCTACTCTCTTGATACGAGTTTAACAAATTTGTTGCAGTTCACCAATTATTAAACTAGATGATGGAACTAGAAGGACCTATTAGCTAGAGGTGCTTGGAATAGCTAAGTATGTTTAATGAAAAATTTAAAGATTTTTTAAATTTCAGGTGAAATTTTATTTTTTGTTTGTTTTGTTTTAATGGGGTAAGTCCTACTCTTTTTTAAAAATTGTGTCCTCCTCCTTTTTCCACTGAGAAAAAAATTAAGGTATAAAAAAAGAAAGTATGGGGAGGGGAAACTGAGGTAAACACATTTTTAAGTTTCTGAAAAGTTTAAGGAGTGAGACAATTTCAAATTTGTCATTTAAAAAAGTTGATTGAAAAACGGTTTTCTTTTTGGCAAAATTTATTTTTTTCTGACAAATATTTCATTGGTCATTAAAATACCGTTTTTTAAGGATTTTGGGGGCGGGGCGGTGGGGGTCATCTGAATGAAAGGAGTGGTTACATATAAAATACCATGGGAAGCAGAGACACAGAGGTTTTACATACTTGCTAAATGATTGGAATGTGCTTGGTTCTTTGCGGTTCCCAAAAAGACCAAGGGTCCAGAACCAGCTGGGTGAGGTCTTCTCAACTTTTTGGCAAACATGGCTCAGTACCTAATTTCTACTAGAAACATGGCTCATCTGAGAATTTTGACTCAGTTTTGCTTTATATTTTTGAGTGTTCAAAACCTGAACTTAATGCTAAAAGATGAATTGTGGAAGGAATATAAAACCTCATGTTTCAGGGCTGAAAACCATCTTTTACGCAACCTAGACTTCCATGGTTGTCTATTGTGGGCAAGGTATGTTCAGCCACCACCAACCTCAGCCTGGTCCAGTCCACACAAGAGATCCACTTCCTGGACACTACAGTGCTAATAAACAATGGTCACATAAACACCACCCTATACCGGAAACCTACCGACCGCTATTCCTACCTGCATGCCTCCAGCTTTCACCCTGACCACACCACACGATCCATCGTCTACAGCCAAGCTCTGCGATACAACCGCATTTGCTCCAACCCCTCAGACAGAGACAAACACCTACAAGATCTCTGTCAAGCTTTCTTACAACTACAATACCCACCTGCAGAAGTAAAGAAACAGATTGATAGAGCCAGAAGAGTTCCCAGAAGTTACCTACTACAGGACAGGCCTAACAAAGAAAATAACAGAACGCCACTAGCCGTCACCTTCAGCCCCCAACTAAAACCCCTCCAACGCATTATTAAGGATCTACAACCTATCCTAAAGGATGACCCAATACTCTCACAAATCTTGGGAGACAGGCCAGTCCTTGCCTACAGACAGCCCCGCAACCTGAAGCAAATACTCACCAACAACCACATACCACACAACAGAACCACTAACCCAGGAACTTATCCTTGCAACAAAGCCCGTTGCCAATTGTGCCCACATATCTATTCAGGGGACACCATCACAGGGCCTAATAACATCAGCCACACTATCAGAGGCTCGTTCACCTGCACATCCACCAATGTGATATATGCCATCATGTGCCAGCAATGCCCCTCTGCCATGTACATTGGTCAAACTGGACAGTCTCTACGTAAAAGAATAAATGGACACAAATCAGATGTCAAGAATTGTAACATTCATAAACCATTCGGAGAACACTTCAATCTCTCTGGTCACGCAATCACAGACATGAAGGTCGCTATCTTAAAACAAAAAAACTTCAAATCCAGACTCCAGCGAGAAACTGCTGAATTGGAATTCATTTGCAAATTGGATACTATTAATTTAGGCTTAAATAGAGACTTGGAGGGGCTAAGTCATTATGCAAGGTAGCCTGTTTCCTCTTGTTTTTTCCTACACCCCCCCCCAGATGTTCTGGTTTAACTTGGATTTAAACTTGAAGAGTGGTCAGTTTGGATGAGCTATTACCAGCAGGATAGTGAGTTTGTGTGTGTGGTTTTTGGGAGGGGGGTGAGGGGGTGAGAGAACCTGGATTTGTGCAGGAAATGGCCCAACTTGATTATCATGCACATTGTGTAAAGAGTTGTCACTTTGGATGGGCTATCACCAGCAGGAGAGTGAATTTGTGTGGCGGGGTGGAGGGTGAGAAAACCTGGATTTGTGCTGGAAATGGCCCACCTGATGATCACTTTAGATAAGCTATTACCAGCAGGACAGTGGGGTGGGAGGAGGTATTGGTTCATATTCTCTGTGTATATATAAAGTCTGCTGCAGTTTCCACGATATGCATCTGATGAAGTGAGCTGTAGCTCACGAAAGCTTATGCTCTAATAAATTGGTTAGTCTCTAAGGTGCCACAAGTACTCCTTTTCACATTTTTCAAAGGTATTTAGGCACCTAAAGATATAGATAGCTGCTACTCTGAAACCTGTCATAGATGCTTTTGACAATCCCAGTAGGAGCCTAAATAGATTAGGTGCCTAACTCCCATCGATCTCAATGAGAGCCAGGTACCCAATACACTTAGGTGCATTTGTAAATCCCACTGGATGCCCACTGGCACCTTTCAGTGTCTAAATACCTTTGACAAGCTGGCCTACAGTGTCTTGCACCCTTCTCTGAAGAATCTGGTGGTGATCTCTGTTGGAGGTGGGATAAAAGACTAGATGGACCATGAATCTGAGCTAGTCTGGCAATTCTTGTGTTTCTATGCAGTGAGACAGACACAAAGAAGGAGAAGGGAAAAAGTCCCCATGAACTCCTCGCAACTGAAACTGACAATAGCCCCTAAACAAATATGCCCTGTCTGAGAGCAGTGGTCCATGTTTACATTAACAATGCACGCAGAATGATTGCTAGCAGGTGTACAGCAACCCAGAGCTTTACATTTCAGAGTCTGGTTTCCTGCCTGACCTGAAGAACCTGAGTTTCCAAGTGCACGGAAAACAGAGACAAGCAAAAAGCCGAATTTACAAGAGAGCCTTTACTCCACAATCCTGTGCAAGAACATTAACGCTATTCATGTGGCCCCAGTGTCATACCAGTGGCTCACGTTTTCTGTCATTACTTCATTATTTTTTAATCGATGATGGGGATTTTGAAAAGAACAATACTAGATGTCTTGTGGAGAGCAGAGCTCATCTATTCTGAGCTTGGCACCAATGCCACTGCACATGCAGCATGCTGTACAATATTTACACTTTATAAACCTTTCCGGGGAACTTAGTGCAGCAGCGCGGGGATACCTGGCAGATTAGATCTTGAGAGATGCAGGAGACAGTTCCTTGCTGTTGTCTGTTGTAATTACAAGCAAAGCGGAAAGGAGGTGGCAGGGCTTCCAGGAGAGGAGTCTGAAAGGTTGGCTGACTAGGGAGTCTTTGTGGCATGGTAGATGCCCTGTAGATATACTACCATTCCTTTGTTTAACCCTCTTTTGCGCTGATCCCATACCCACAACGAGGGCTAGAGTGTTTTCCTTCATGTGGCAAACTTCAATAGCAAGAATATTTGCAAATATTGGGGAATTAAATCTCATTCCACCACTATGCGGAGGGCTAAATATTTATTATCCTCAGTTTGCAGATGGGGAAAGCTAAGGCAGAAAGAGGTTATGGGTATGTCTACACTGCAATCAGACACCCGTGGCTGGCCCATGCCAGCTGACTTGGGCTTGGACTAAGTGGCTGTTCAATTGCAGTGTAGATGTTTGGGTTCTCGATGGAGCTCAGGCCTGGGACCCAGCGAGGTGGGAGGGTCACAGAGCTCTGGCTGCAGCCCGAGCCCAAACATCTACACCTCAATTAAATAGCCCCTTAGCCCAAGGCCAAGTCAGCTGGCATGGGCTAGCCATGAGTTTTTAATTGCAGTGTAAACATACCTTAAGTGACTTGCATAAAGCCACCCAACAGGTCCAATTCTCTGCCAGCGTTAATGGGTGAAATCAATGAAGCTACATCTATTTACACTGGCACAGCATATGGCCCAGCAAGTCCATAGCAGAGTTGGGAATAGGACTCTCTTTCCCAGATGCCTAGTGCCAGGCTTTCGGCACAAGGCTCTCATTCCCTTGTGTGGAGAGGCTCTCTGTCCCACTGCAGGTGAGCCTGGTTTCTCAAGACCTTGGTAGCTGTGCATGATAACACAGCATCGCATATGTCCATAGTGCCAGATGGGTAATACCCTGAGACCACAAAATGGAGAATACTTTATCATCAAGTGTTGCAAACAAGTATTTGCTGTTTTTGAACAACCCCACAACTGGCAACAAGCGAAGTTTCTAGATCTCCTGCTCTCCAAGACCCAAACCTCATTTTTCTGTCCTCCTCCCTTCCAATGGTGCCCTATTTTTTGTAACTTTGCCCAGCAGCCCTCATCAGTGAAGCAAAGGTTCCCCTGAACCCCTTAACCAACCGCACACCAATAGGACTTTGTCCTCTTTTCACAGTGACAGAAACACACATGCAACACAAAAAGCTGTGCTAAATCAGCATGACAGGTTTTCTTCTCGACTAAAGGCTGATCCTATTAGCATCAAAGTGCAGATGTCAAGAGTCAGCTCGGGCAGTTCACACAGCAGCATGTAGGAGATGGCATCAGGAATGGTGAAAATGATACTGGTGCCAGTAAATTGTGACTTATAGCAAGGAACCACAAAATAACATTCAGTTATATTCAGAAAACTGACCTTGTGCACCTTCAAAATCCATTCTCTCTCAGCACCTTGCAGATCATATTTGCTCTGTTTACGAGTCAAATAAAGCTAAAATTTTTCCAATAGCAAATTTCCCCTGGGAGCTGAAAACCTGATCTTCCTGTCCCCTACATCACCACTAGTCACAGGGACACTGCAAGTGGAATTTGCCGGATGTTTGGCTGAGGATGAATGAGCAGAAGAGAATCCAGCTAGCACGCCCAGAGCTGTACCGGCTCCACAAAAAGATATTAGTCAATAAGGTAACAAGATTGGAGTCAGAAACACAGGAAACAACCCTTTGAGTAAGAAGGGGCTATTCTCAGAGAGTCACTTTGCAGATCCTAACCACGCCATAAACTCTTAGCATTGACAATGGGGTGGGAACGTAGAGTTCCCCCAGGGTTCAACAGTAGGTGACAGTAGGCAATACCAATTCCTAGAATCAAAGCATTAAAGGAAGGGGATGGGAAGTCTATAAACTGTTTAGGACACATTTCTTTCCACAAATGAGCAGCTGAAATGCCTCACACATTGCCAGAAGACTGAAAAAGCATGTAATGTGAATTAGCTCAAGAGGAGATGGAGGGTAAATTGGGCTGGGGAGCAGGGGAGGCAGCTACAAATTGGATTCCTGGACTAAAGATAAGAGGAGAAAGTCTGAATAGAGGGGTTGTGCGAGAGGGAGTTTTGGGGGGAAGTATTTCAAGGCATATCCACCACAGCAGGTGAGACAAGCATGACTTAATGCTCCAACAGCTGGCCTTTACGGTGGCCTCACCAACCAGAAGAAAGAAGCTGCCATTCTGCTTCCACGTGAATTCTGCCCACCATTTCCAGGCTTGGATTTGTTTTCCCTCCACCTATGAAACATCTACACTGGATTTAAACGCCACTTTCTTTTACAGAAATACTATGGTTCTCCATTATTCAGCACTTATTCCACATGAATGAAGACTGTTGTCCTCCTCAAAGAGCCTTCCTGCAGCGGGTAACATTTTAATAGCTGTTCCAAGCTGAAAATAATATTTATTTTCCAAACTCTTACTGTTGACACTGAAAGAGTGTCATTCAAAGTGCAGGAGGGGAGAGACGGGAGCTTTGCTTGCCATTGCTCTTCTAGGGCAAATTCTGCCTTGAGTACTGTAGGCAGAAACATACCATCTTCACCCCCTCCTGTCCTTTTGCTGGCAACAGCAGAGAGCTCTTGAGTGAGCCAGTCCATACGAGTTAGCCCTGAATGTCATACCTTCAAACTGCTGCTCCAGGACATGATGCATAAGCTTTATCAATCTTAAATCACTGGCTCGGCAGTGGAGTGAGATCCACCACACCTCAGGGGTAAACAGTGGGTTTCAGTACAGCTTCTGCTGCTCAAGGAGTCTTCCACCTGGGAAAGCAAGGTGCGTGTTACACAGAGGTAGCTTACGGCCGTTTTCAAGGGAGCTGTGAACTAGGCTTTATAGCATTATAAAGAGAGTGAGTTTTCAAGAAAAAAAAAGATAGTTGTCTAGTCATCAGTAAGGATATGAGGGCCCAGTCCCACTTCTGCTGAAGTTAGGGGAGAAAAGGCAGAGCGGGAGCTGAATCAGGCCCTAAATAAGAGTGAATGGTTAAGAAAAAGTAATAATAAGAATGACATGGCATTAATTCCTTCCTCCCACACGCTCAGTCCAAAGTTAAGACTCCCCACTTTTTCAGCTCTGGTACTCACTGGCAACTCTTGCTGCATCTGCAACAGAGCACAGAACTGCGATCTAATCAAACAAAGGAGGAGCTAGCCCCAAATCTCCACCTCAGACAACCCTCCATTTGGGAAGGCTCAGGTCAGAACATAGAAATTCCCAGACTGGATCAGACCAGCAGTCCATCTATTATCCTGCCTGTGTCAGGGGGCCAGCCCCAGATGTTTCAGAAGATGGTCCAAGAGCCCTGCAAAAGGCAGATGTGTGATAATCTCCCAGCCAGGTCTCATCCTCGTATCTAAACAATTGGCTTAAATCCTGAAGCATGATGTTTAATGTTCCTTGCAAAATTTTTTACTATCATTAATTGTGATAGATCCAAATTTCACACGTGGCCCTGACACAAATTCTATAAGGAGCCAGACCAAAGCCCCAGATCCAGCCATCAGTTTGGGTGAAAGCTGGTATCTAAAACTTTGCAGCTCGGACCCATCTCTACATCAGATTAGAGCTCAGAAGGTTCAATTAATTATAGGACTACCTCATTAAACATCAGTTTGTCAGAGTCCAAATTTATTAACTGGAGGTGTGCATTGGGGACAAAAGCGATCCTGTTTCTGGGTGGAGAAGGAATGAGTAAGGCAGAGAATGAGAGAGAAAATGAATGAGTAAGGCAGAGAGATGGGCTGATGTACTATGCTGAAAGGCACTTTCGAGGACCCTCAGATAAAGAGAATCACTGAAATGGGAAGAGAAAAATAAAACCCTAGAAGGGCTCAGAGACAGTCAGCAGAATCTACCCTAGAGGAGAAGGAGAAGACACCACAGGGACAAAGGAGAGAATAAAAACAAGGTAAAATGTTGCACGGGAGGGATTTAGTCAAGAAAGTAACGGCAGAAGTAAGACCACAATAAGAAAAAAAAGGGAAGGGGGTTAAAGATAGGGAGAAAGCAGCAAAGAGGATGCAGAGGAGCCAGTAGAGTTATCTCTCACCCTATCCCGTGCTTTAACACGTCCCCATTTTTATTCTGGAGGGAAGGAGGGAAGAAGTGACAAGGAAGGAGATGGCAGCACCACCCAATTACTGGCCAGACCCAATCCCACTTAGCATGCAATATCTTATAAGATCACAGCCCAGGAGATATGACCACCTTTGAAAATCATAGGCCAATTAGAAAAATCAGTAACTGAACCAGCAGCTACAATCCAGGAGCACAGGAAAGGAGGGAGGGGAGGGGAACATTAAAAAGCGAGTGAGTTAAAAGCTCGGATCTCTCCAACTGCTGCGACAGCGGCTTGCATTTAGCAGCACTGTGAAGCTCAGATACTAAGCTTAAGCGGCAATATTAAGGCTCACGTGGCTAAGGAGATATTGGCATTCAGGCAGACGTCAGCAATTTTTTCAAGCGAGTTACAGATACAAGGGCTGGGAAGGCAGCAGGGTCTGTGCTGTGTAAAAACGTGACCTACCAGGATGCTTATTTTGTTGCAGACAATGATCCTCATGCTCTAAGCGTAAATGCTGGGCTTTTCAGCCAAAAGAGAAACATTCCTCCATTCAGTGTACGTATCTGTCCCAACTGTACCTGGGCCCGATGGCCACCGTTTCCATATGCTCACATGACATGGGCAGGCCTCAAGCCTGCTTGGCTCATGTGTGAGGGAAAATGGTGGGGAAATGCCATTGCTTGAGACATTGAACTGTTTATGTCCACAGATCAGGTAGCGAGAACCTTATGGACACAAAATCAGAGGTTGCTTCTGCAAGTCAAGTCTATATTGTCTGTTGCACAATCGGCTGATAGTCTCATACTGTTTCTGTAGCCTGACCCTTTAAGAAAGGCCTTTTTTGCTTTCCTGTACTGTGTGTGAAGGAAGCACGATGGAAAATCAGTCTGCTGGAGAGCTTGTGTGTGGGAGCTCTGCCAATTCCCATGGCGAGACAGACCCAAAAATCACTGGCTTCTATGACTTTGCTTTAAGGATCTGTGTGAGTCTCTTTCTGAGCGGAGCCCTGGAGGCTAGAGTAGCTCCTCAGTGATTGTTTCTGACCCCTCAGACAGAACACAGGCTTCTTAGCTGCTGGCAAAATGTAAATGTCACTTTCAGCTTAATTTTCAAGGGCAGGCTTGGTTACCTGGAAAACGTGCCAAGGATCTTACACCTTCGCCAGGAATCAAGCCACTCATGAACTGTCAACTCCCCCAGCCCGCCAAAACAAAACTAAAAACCTGTTGAAAATAATTTTTGCAGAAAAAAATTTCATATTTGAGTTTTTGGCTGAAAACGGAATGTTTTTTCAGAACAAACGTTTGATATTCAGTCATTTTTTAAAAACCAGAACCAGTGGGTTTTTAAAGCCAAAGTTTTTGTGGTTTTTTTAATATAAAAAAGCCACAGGAAATGTTGAAGAAAATGCTTAAAAAAAGAATTCCCAATAAACAATCATTGGCATTTTCCACCCAGCTCTTCAGTTCACCCTCTTCCTTAGCTACAGCAGCTGGAACACCATGTAGGGAGTGGAAAGGGGAGACACACTATGTCTCACACTTTGGACCAGATCATGCTCAGTTGCTCAGCAGATGCAGGCAGAGGGGAGGGAAAGGCTCGTTTGGCCCACCGTCTTGTGTTCCTGCATAGCAGCCAAGCACAACTGCAGGCCCTGTGGTGCTCAGAGCTCTCTCCTAATGCCTTCTGGAAATCAAGATGCCACAAAAGGAGATCAAGTCATGACACACCTCCCACCATGTGCTCCTGGTAGCAGAGCTGGCCGGCAGTGCAGGAGACAGCGTGTGGCACCCCTGAGCAGTGGCAGGCATGCTCCTTTCTGCACATTGGGGAGCTCCCTAGGTGGGGAGGCTATGCACTGCCCCTTAAGTAGACCAGTGCCTCTAAGGCATACTCAAACCCAGAACTATTAGTAGCTTTAATTTTGCTCCACAAAGAGATCCCATTACATTTAAAACATGTCAATTTCACTTCTCCTTGTGATGCACTTTATCACTCTGACCTGACCTCAGTCCTTCTTGGCTGTTCTTAATAATCTAAAATCCCCCATGAAGAGAACTTGCCTCTAAATGGACATTGACTTGGTACTGAGGGACATCAGTGGGATTAGATCATGGTCATCATTTTTATAGCCCCATGTGCGCCTGTGCAGCCTGTACAAATGGAGAGCAGGGCCAGACAAAGAACAGGTCCCCAGTCCGAAAGGGGTTTACGTTAATTACATTAATCCACTATGGACAGAGCAGAGTGATTAAGCAATCCGAACTGCCTGGGAGTGGGCTATTATCCTGTGCGAATCCAGGGCAGCGTGTGTTTGAAGTGTAGTGTTTGGGACAGAATGGAAGAACCATGGAGCAGGGACCAGGCCTGCCTCTAGATTTTATACCACATCAAGCACAATGACAGTACTCAACAAACAGTAAATAAATAGCATGTGGCTGTTTTCTAACTGCACCAGCTGGTACAGGACCGAACAAACAGCTCAATACAACACAGAAACAGAGTGACTGACGCTCAGCTATATTGATTCTCACTCAAAAGCACAGGGGTAGATTTGCGATTTCCCTGTGGGGACGTTAGCAGGAACCTTTGTCTACCTTCCTCTGGAACACTGTGCAGGGATTGCCCCTGAAGATCAGGTAAGCATATCAATTTACTAGGACTGAAGCGGGAGACCACTGGTGTCTTTCAGCCATTCTTCTTCTTCAGCTATGTTTCTGTGTAATAGTCATGCACACACCAAAATGGACGAGAATATGGTATGCAGGGTAGAAGCATGGTCTAGTGTAGTTATGGACTTGCCTAGGGGTCAGAAACTGGGGGCTCTGGTTCTTGTCTCTGACACGGACTTGCTGTGAGCCTCTTGGCAAATCTCTTGAGGCCAGGTTCTACCACGTGGCGAGTGCCTCCTGCAAAGCCAACTCCTGCAGAAGCCAGTGAGAACTAGGGACTTGATTCTCCAGTCCACTATCACTTTGCCTTGCTTACATGGAACAAAGTAGCTCTAACCACAGTGGAGAACTCCACTGCCCCTGTATAAGGAAATTCTCTACCACTGCAAAGCTGGAGCTGTCTCCTGCACCAGGGACTATGGGGGTAAGAGGAAGAAAAGGGCCTGTCGGGGTGGAACTGAGAGGGAGGGAGCATAGTAGAGCAGAGCTGTCCTTCTGCAGTGCTAGCCCGTATTGGGGAAAAGCTGCCCTGAATCGGGGAGCCTCAATGGGCTTCATACAGGCCCCCTCTCTTGGTCACATGCTCCATTTGGGCTGAACTCAGATACAGTGAAGAATCAAGTATTAAGAGCAGATGATGCTTACAGCTTGCAGGATTGGACCCTTAACGGCTCTGTGTTCTAATCTGCCCATCTGTAAGTTAACAGCACCCATTTCCCTACCTCACCTCAGGGCACTTGGGTTCATAAAACGCATTCGGACCCCTATGAAGGTGCACAGTGTCACTGTTACGGGAAGCAATATAGTGGGAGCTAGCTTTGCTTTCCCTCTGCTCAGCTCTTGCATTCTCAGCCTGGCAAACGGTTCTCTCAGCTCCTGACCTAACCAGCAGTGAGCTCTGCACCTGTGCTCTGATGCCTCTGCCTACCTGCAGGACACCTGGTGTAACAGGTTTGTTTACTCTCTGGCATGCTGGCTCCCATTTTCAAAAGGAGTCTTGTGGGAAAGGGAGGAATCAAGCAGAGTCCCCCAGGGTGACCAAATTCCCAGTTTTATAGGGACAGTCCGGCTATTCAGGGCTTTGTCTTATGTAGGCCCTATACCTCCCTTCCCCCATCTCAATTTTTCACACTTGCTATCTGGTCACCCTCCCACTGTTGGAGACAGAGAACTCACATGAATTGCTGTGCAACTTTTACAACCCTCCGTTGGGTCATAAATATAACGGCCGCCTGCTTGCCATGGCCTTTGTGCCACACAATACAGCTCAAGAGGAGAGCTGGCAGGGGAAGCGATGAGTCAGCTGCTGAACTCCTAACAAGTGATGCCGCTGGGCTGACCTCCATCCTGCAGCTGCTGGGTGTTCCACTCAGCCATGCAATGAACAAGGTCAGCCCTCAGCCTACTGGAAATCAGAGACACTAGGGCCCAACAACAAGGGCCCATTTCTGAGAGCCTGGAAATACTTGCATCCTACAGGCATCTCTGTTATTTAGCCTGCCCCTTCTTTTCATTGCTTCCCGCGTACCCAATAAACTAGCACTCCTGTACAGCTAACTGTGCTGGACCACTGTTAGCTTTGTGTTATTCCATAGTCGTACCGAATGAAGGGGCACCAGCACAAGACTGACACCCGAACGTCACAGGGTCAGCATCCCAAGGGATGGAGCAGCAAAGGGTTTCATGGCATTTAGAGCCCAGCAGAAGGAAGAGCAAAAGGGTCAGAAAGCTTTGGAAGCAGATCAGTTTCATTGATTGCCCTGTAGCTCTTCAGGGTCGTACCACTAGGGAGTGAACCACTTACCTATCCCCTTGTGAAGTTGCTGCTGTTACCATATTGAGAGGGAGGGACTTGAGGCCAGGAGAACGCGCCTCTGAATGCTTCACTCTTGTGACCACTTCTTCCTCCTCCAGAAACCATCAGTCCCACTGGTGCAGGGTACCTAGAGAATCTACGTAGACTCTACTATATACGCTATGGAGAAGGACCTGGAATGGGGCAGTTGGGATAAAGAGGACACACATTGAAGAGGAGCCTAATGGGTAAAATTAGGACTAAATCTGAAGTTCCTTAGAGGTCTAAGGTGTCTGGATTCTGTGTTTTAACCTCAACTCACTATCGAGATAAAACTAAAAGGAGTACTTGTGGCACCTTAGAGACTAACAAATTTGTTAGTCTCTAAGGTGCCACAAGTCCTCCTTTTCTTTTTGTGAATACAGACTAACACAGCTGCTACTCTGAAACCTATAGAAGTAAAGTAACCCATATCTGCCAGACTCAGTAGTAGGTGGAAGTAGGCCCAGTCTTTTGGTTTAGACCCATCTTTAATACAAACTGATGGCTTAAACTCCCCTAGAAGTGGTGGATCACTTTAAAAATGGCTTTGTATAGGTTCCATTGACCTCCAGTGACTAAACTCAGGTGATAATAGACTAGTTATATCTATATACCTATAGATCAATCAGTCTTCCTTCATACAAAAGACAGTGTGGCGGAGTGAAACAATCCTGTGACTCAGAGCTTCTCCTGAGTTTTCATTCCAGCTCTGTCACTGATGTGTTGCCTGGTCTTGAGGAAATCACTTAATTTCTCTGTCTCAGCTTTCCCATCTGTAATGCCATCGAGTAAAGTAACAAATGAGCTAGAGTTCGTGTTCCCTATCCAGGGATGTTGTGAGGATTAACTCATTAAATATCTGGATAGTGCCCAGTGGATAATGTTAAGTGCAGGTGCTGTTGCCTTCTTCCATGTGAATATCATTTGCAAGACACTATTTGCATACTGCAGTAGAAATCTACACTAGAGTAACCTCCAAGTTTTGGAGAACTTTAAAGCTCATACCCATCTCTCATGCCACCAAAAATCGTATTAGCCTAACTTGGCCTGTTAAAAAACCCCACTATATTCCTGCTGGTTCTGTCATCCCTGGAACCTCCGCTCAGACCGAAGTGCATTTTGACAAGTTTCTGACAGGATTTTTATTCAAATTCTCACATTCCACTCAAAAAACGGTCACTCCCGGAACGAAACGACATTTTCATTGGGTCGGCAGAATACGGCACGTGTCACTTTTCTTTTCCTCCCTGATCCATGGCAACCTCAGGAGGCAGGTTCACACAAAAGAGTAACTATTATTGGTTGCACAGTTAGGAACGAGATTTGACTTGTAGCTGCAATAACAGCATCCAGTTACACAGCTGGAGGCTCCCCAATTAATGAAATGGCCGCTGGGTCTTTTTTTTTTTATATAATCTTTCCTTCCTCTTCCACCTTCATTCTAAAGAAAAAATTGCCTCTCCAAAAGTGGCAGCCAAGAAATAAGCTCTGGAGGTCAATAGCAGGCAGCCTCACAGTGACTGGGTTCTTTTTACTTATTAGCTGCTACTCTTTTTTAGCACAGTTGTCAGCATCTTTGTGCAGTGTGTCTGCGTACCGCTGTCGGAAGACAAAAATAATAATGGGCTTGAGGCGATAATCAGGATCTTTAGAAAATGCAGAGATCTTGTGGGGAACTAGGATACACATTTCCCCCCAACACCCAAATGTATTGTATATTCATGAAATAGGCTCCCCTTTCAATAATAAAAAGATTGCTTGCATGGAGCTGTGCCTTTGGGAGGTACTCAGTCATTTCTAGCAGATTTTTAATAATGCAGAATCTCCTTAAATGTTCAGTGTATTTAAATCAGGATGCATCTGAGTTCTTATGACCCATATCGTGGACTCTGCTATAGCTCTGCATAGCTCAGACTGTAACCTTTGGTTTGTAAGGCCAGAAATTCCTGACCTTGAGCTTTCTTTTGGCTCTCATATTCCACCAGTCTGTAAATATGCTGATCCCCACCTCTGTGCCAGTATTAGAATCCCCTCTTATGTTATATTCCTGGCCTAATCACATCCAATCTCCACTCATGGAGTTCCTGAATCTTTACCATTTAGGGAACCACCCCACCCTTAGTCACCTTCATGAGCTTCCCGGTGCTCTGTAGATTTAATTCAAAATTGCCCTCCTGACTTTGTGTGCTTCGTCGACTTGCTTTACCGTATCCTATTTGATGTTATACCTTCTTACCTCTCCTCCTCTCCCTCCTCCCACTCATGCTAGAATTCACCAGCCCTGTAGGACTGACAAAGCCCAGCCTTGCTGACCACAAGGCACAGTGTCAGTCCCATCTGTTTACTCAGGCTTTGGAATCCAATGAAACTGTGGGATTTGAGCCAATATTGATCAATATGCCATTAGATTTTTGGTAGGCACTAAATATTGGGGATGCTCTTGGAGACCTAGTGATGGGAGATTTTTATAAACCTAAACAAACTGCCATTGTGGCTTCCCTATGTCCCCTCTCCACAGCTCTCTAATGTTAAGGGTAACCTTCACCTCTACTTCCCTATTATGTGGAATTCTCTCCTTCCCTCTGAGGCACTGAATACTTTTGGTTTCAATCTCACTTTATAACCTTCACGTCCCACTTTAGGCTATCGCTGAGGCTCACTCCCATACCTCTTCCTTGACCCTGCCCACATTTTTGCCTCTCTCCATCTTCCTGTGCCTGGGGCTAGCTTGCAGGAACACTTTCTTCCATCTTTCAAGTTTAATTTCTCTTAGCCTGCACACGCTCTCGCTCTCTCTCTCTCTCTCTCTCTCTCGTTTTCCCTCTTCCTGCCTGGATGAATCACGGTATCCTGCTGTGTAAAGACTATTCTACATGTCTGCAAAGTGGTTTCGATACATTTTATGAAGGGCTACATATGAAAACACTTGCTGTATTTGTTTTTAATGGGACAGTTGCATGAGCTACATGTTGGTGCATAACAGGAAGGAATGGGTTAATATCTTCAGTGCAATATACCTTTGATTGTGAGGTTTTATGCATACCTCAACCAGTCGACACCTCCCACCCCCCTTTACCCCCCCCGCAACATCTGTTAATCAGTCCCCATTATATTAAGAGTTACAAATGTCTGTTCTTTCACGAATGGCAGTGGCTTGAGTTCTTGAATGCTGGAATGACACCTGGCTGTTCCAAAGCGCATGCAGAGATGCTCATGCTTACCTAGTTGTGTCTCTCTCTGTTGTGGCGACCATCTTAGATTGGTACACAAATGATCACTAAAGGGCTATACAGTGACCTTGACCCACTTTGCCACTCTCGCGGATGTCATTGGAACTGCTGTCAGAAAGAGGGGCATATACAGCATTCAGAGTTGTTATGGTCAATATACAATTTGTCGGCAGTTACTCAAATAACATAGTTCACTGTCTAAGCTATAATACTGTGTACCAGGAGAATCTATTAAGAACACAGGTCCCATGGAGTGCTGCAAATTGGATTCATCCACTTATTTGGCAGAAGTAAAATGCTGTGGGCCCAACCTCACAGTCCTTACTCAGGCAAAGCTCATTTACCATCCTTACTAACAAAATGTACCTCAATGGGAGTTTTGCTGGAGTAAGGGTTGCAGGCTCAGGGACAAAGGAAAATAGCTTTTACTTTTAAAAAGCATCAGCTCAAACCGTATTTGTTCAGTTATAGGCAGATGTTTTACAGATAGGTCAAGTGAGACAAAGAAAGGTTTACAGAATTGTCCAAGATTATAAAGCAAATCAATAGGATTGTCAAAATAGAACCCAGGAATCCTGAGTCCCAGCCCCTAGCTCCAACCGCAAGAAACTGCCCTCATTGACAAGCATCAAAAGTTATGCATGTGTATGGAGAAGATCTCTCTTATAACCAGATACAGAATCTTGTACCTCTACCGAATTTAAGAGAAGCAACTGTGACTGTAGCCTCCTCTACCAAGGCTAAGAGGAACTCCTGCAAATTAAGCTAGTTCAGTTACCCTCAGTTGTGCCTCTCTAAATACCTCCACGCTCACAGGCAACTGCTCCAGAGAGCAGCCTGCTAGCCTGCCACCAGAAATACCGGTACATTCTGCTTTTTACAGGGGACATCCATCTCGACCATCTATTCCCATAAAGTACTAAGCTGTAAAACAGCCTTACATTGGGACGGGGGGGGGGAGATTTGTCTGTCAGAAAAGTGCATGAAGGAAAGAAAAAGCTACCACACTACATTTTCATATTGCAAACGATGCTGCATTGCTCTGATACAACATAAACGATCACAGCCCGGGCCCAAACGAGTGATTCAAAAACAGCAACAAAAACTTTGGCCTTGGTCACTGAAGAGTTGACTAGCACTCACATATTCTTCCTAGTTTCCTCCTGATGGGAGGTAATTCACTTCCCGCATGCCCCCTCCCACTTCTATCCCCAAAGTGGATTAGTCTCTCATGATAGCTCCAAAGACCAAAGCTCTCAAGCTTTCTCCAGCTAGTATATTATTCTTTGGATGATCAGTCTGATTGAATTAAGAGATCCATATGTCATTAGCTGATTATTAATAAGATGCAGGTAGTCTTTGATTGGGGAGGTAATTGGTATGTGCAACAATTACAAACAACATTCGCCACAGCAAAGCTGTCAATTTTTTTTTTTTATTTCCTGTAAGTTCTAATAAGAGCCATCCCCTCCCTGCGCATAAACACTCGGAAACCTAAAAACAAACTAGGATGACTAAATTAAGCAAGTGGAAAAGAAAGGCCCCCCCCCCATGCTTTCCTATCTAGAAAACATTCTTGTTGAATTTCCCCTGCTGCTTTGATCAGAGTGCCTTCAAATCCTGCCCTTCCCAGGGTAGGATTCAGCCTGGAGTAGGCTTTAATTAACATGAAATACTCAGAGTCAAACTTTATAACAAGTGAAAAATCTGACCCTGCTGCAAAACACCCATGAAGGCTATTTAAATCCTCAAATCTTGGACAATTAAGAAAGGGCCAAATCTTGATGTCTTCACTCAGACAAAACCTGCACTCAAGTCAATAGACGGTTAGACTGAGGAAGAAGATCAAATTTGGCCTAAGGGAAACTGAAGGAAGTAATTGGCACTGCAGTTAGAGGATCTGTGTTATCCTGGCAATAAGAAATTGGCAACTGATGTAAAGCACTGCAGTGCCATTAAAATAGTAAGCAAAGAGCTAGAACATCAGTGGCCTGTTCCTGAGGGGGCAAAGCCATTCAGAAAGCCAGTAGCAAAGCTGGCAGAGACCCCAAGTCCCAGCCTACCATGTAGACCACAAGCCCAACATCTCTGTCCCAATAAACAGCCCTGGTGCCCCCCAGTATCTGTAAATACACCAAAGGACAGAAAATCTGAGTCTGATTGCAGGAAGTCCGATTCTAGGCTGAACGATATAATTATAAAATTTATAAAAGGGGTGTGGATTTTGTTTCTGCCCTGCATTGTTTTTCAGTCTGTGCCAGCAAACACTTCCCTAGATTTGCCATGTGTGATAAGCTCGCTATTTTATTTGTTTTTTTAAAAGGAACACGCAGCACATTCTTTCTGTGACAAGCGTTCTTATTTGATAGCTTAGGCAGCTCTGAAAGATACTAAATCACTAGTCAGTTAGCACGAACACACCTTGGGGGCAATATACAGCGTGGTCTCTCGCTAACATCATGAGCCAGACTCACAGGAGTCTATGCAGGCTTTTGATGGCATAAACCCCAGGGCTGGCACCCCAGCACTGGAAAGTCTATCAGAGTGGGAAGCTGGAGAGCTCTTTAGAAAGCAGCCACACCCTCCCTCCACCCGGGGCCCACATACTGCACCCATTACCAGTCTCTACTTGTTGGTTAATAACATAAGCAAGGGGTGCTTCCTAGAAACTGATCGGTCTTATCCGCCTCCAATGCACTCATTACTATCCCATCTAGTGGTCAATTGCTGCTGTCTGTGTCCCCAATAATAGAACCTCGCTGGACTAGCTTTCTTGTCCCAGTCCCCACCTGGAATGACCATACATTTGCTGTTAATGGCATCATGCTGATGTTTCAACAGCCATGTAATAGCTTGGTCCCTTGGCTTCATGAAAGGAATACCAGATGTTCTGATGGGCCCTTTAACACCTGCCATGTCCACTCCCCTGGCATTCACCGGGTGCATGTATTGAACCCACCGCATTGATTAGCCAGCCCCTTGGATGTCTGATACCACTTACGCTTGCAGAGTTAAAGGCCATGGGGAAATCTCCTCCACCATTTGATCTGTCATCAATCCTTAATTCCCCCTCTAAGGTTTGTCTAAGTTCACTCTCTTACACCCTCCCCCCATGCATATGATTCCTAACAGTTCTGCTGCAATAGAGCCGCTAGATCAGTGAGTGACCTACACTGAAAAGTCAACGTACAGGAAGGCCGTCAAGATAAAAATTTAGCTTAATGGCAACTATGCAAGGTTCTTCCTACCTTCATATGTCAAGGGAACACGGCCTGACATTTATGTTTATCCGACTGTCTTATTCAGGGCTTTCCAAAAAACAACTTGGAGAAGGTTAGGCATATTTCACATGTCTGGCATCTGAAGAATGTGTGTGCACAGTGGGCCAAAGATCAGGAATTGTAGGGAGCCCCTGGCAAGTGATGAAAATTGGGTTAATGTGCCACCCAGCTACCAGAGCAAGCGGACATCATTCTCATAAGGACATCACCAGATCCTGAAATTAAGCCCAGAGGACATCGCTTACAAGTCTCTCAGACCTCAATGTGTGACCCTGGCCTTTGTGTGTGACAATAAATCATAACAAAGTGTCAATAAATGTGTGTTACATACATAAATGTGCACTTCGCAGCAGGAAGCATAAAATAAACCAAGGTTCTTGCACTGAGCGAGTTTCAAGTTTGCTTAGTTGAAACACCTTACCCTATAGATTATTTAGAGAAATAAACAGGGAGCCAGAAGCAAAGATGTTTGGGATGATGCAACACACATTGTTGTGCACCATGAATGCGGTCACTCACAATGAGGTACAGTCAAGAGACGTGGCAGAGCAGGTACAAAGGGACGCACACATCTTTGCATCAGTACACATTCTGGTAAGCTTCAGTAGCAGTAAGATACCAGCCTCAGTCGGTCATGCATGTGTGTGTCAGGATATATAAGAAGAGTGGTAACTATTTTGCAATTGTTAAGGCAGTGATTATCTTTTAACACTACTTCCTCTGACACTCTGTTCGCTGCTCACCACTCATTGCAAGGTTACAAGGACAGAGAGGAGAAATTCCTGAAAACCCTCTTTTGCTCATTTGGCTGAGGACAAGTGGGATAATCTTTTCTGACAAGTATTAAGATATCTTCCACAGCAAATTCTGTATTTGCTGCTATTGCTGAGAAGACTCACATCAGAGGCTTCATGCCAGGCTAGGGAGGCTCTCCCCTCTAGGTCATCAGTTCAAGTCGAGGACACTACTCCGTGTGTACTGAGGGACAACACAGCAGGTGAAGCCCAGGGGGCAAAATATGGCTTTAAACTTCCTTTATATTTGCCCAGATCCTGGGCCAGATAGGGACCCATGTATCCTCGGCATAAGTTACAGCAACACTGCCCAACACATGCCTGACAAGCCCCCTCTCATTCTGGCCTACTCCCTTCATCAGGAGCTTTGTACTCTTTCACTGGAGGAGATGTCCTCCAGTGAGTTCCAGTGCTTTTATGGCTACAGTACACCACTCTGGTAGCATTGCATGCAAGCTTTCGAGCCACACAGAGCTCTTCTTCAGGTCTGGGAAAGGAATTCCTAGCATAACAGCAAAATGAAAGGTAGAAGAGATAGTTTAGCCTAAGTAGTTAGCACATGGTCCCTTAGCACATATTGTAAGGGACCATGTGCTAACTACTCATGCTAAACAATCTGTTCTACCTGGCATTTTGCTGTGACGCTCGGAGTTCCTTTTCCAGACTTGAAGAAGAGCTCTGTGTGGCTCAAAAGCTTGCATCTCTCACCAACAGAAGCTGGTCCAATAAAAGATATCACTTCGCCCACCTTGTCTCTCTGATGACTAACAGAGCATTCAGAACCAACTTATCTTCAGAGACGAGCCCCTCTGTTTAATTGTCTCTAGGAACCATACCACAGAGTTCTGGGTAGTTTATTGTGTATTTTCCTTAGTGTGCCTACCAATTAAGCATAGAGCAGCTCTCTCTGTGGGGATGGTACATCTCATGAGACTCTCCCCACTGACAACCGGTTTAAATACAGCATAAAAACCAACATACATACACTCAAAGTGAGACTGTACTACAGACCCACACAAAATCAAAAGCAACTGCAGAATGCTTAAGGACTCTAAAGTAACATGCAAACAACTCCCAGCATCACCTACCCACCAAACATAAAATGAATTGTGGCTGTCCAGATGCACACTTTGTTTATTCAGTTCATGACACAGAAAGCTATTAGCAGAGGGCTAAGGGATCTGGAGCAATTGATGTAAAATAATGGAGCTCACAGCCGTTATGACTGTGTATTTTTGTAATTGAATAAGTACGTCCATTTAACAGCCTCCATTCTCAATTCTCCCGCCTGCAGTGTGTCAGGTTATTTCCATTAATTGGCTATTGTTGGCCCTCTAAAGCAGGCTACACGCTTGTTTATGTTGCAATTTAATTTTCCAGGATATTACTACCTGCATCAGGCTGTAAAAGGGGACATGTGTAACCGACCCAGCCCCACTCAAATACAGCAAATGAGATCAACATGGATTCCTCCAAAGTGCAATGATTTATTTTAAAACACTGCAAGGTTATCAATGGATCAGTGGCCTATGACAGTGCAGGGATATCCCTATGGAGCCATGCAATTTAATCTTATCAGAATCAGTATGGGGGTGGGGGAGGAGAAATGAATCTGATGTGAGGACACCTTTTAATGATGAAAAGATGTCCTTGCATTCAAGCGGGAGATGGCTCTCCTTTTTGTTTGGCATTAGTACATTGTCCCCTCTCAATATATACCCCATGGGGAGTATGTAGCCGAAAGAGAAGGTTCTCTCCAATCACCAGCCAGAAAAGGAGTTTACTGCAGTGCTAGCAAATATAATTACAGAATACTGCCAAATCCTTAAGGCTAAAAACATTACATACCTTTAAAACTGTACATACTCATAGGGAATTCAATGCTTGTGCCCAGAGTGTGTGTGAATGTGAGTGACAGAGTTGGAACAAGCAAACCTATTGTATGTTTATGATTCACAACATGTAGGATGCTTTCCAGCTATTCAAAAGGGATGGTCCCTAAAGTAGTGTAGTCAAGGGAAAACATCTCATTTGGAGAATCTGGAGTTTACCCACTTTTCATTTAAGAGATAAAGCATTTATTCACTCCCATTCTCCTGTGACAAGTACATGCTGGTTGTATGAACATCACAACTGCCATGCACGTTATCTACTAGTTAGTTATGCTCACCCCAAAGTGCATTTTAATGTCACTTCCAACCCCTAATGTCATCCTACCCTAAACCCAATTCAAAATAAGGGAATCCTCAGTGTCTACCAGGCCACTGCCCTGGAACACCAGGAAGGGGAGTTTACCCACTTCATTTTTTACCAGTACATCACTGGATCCCTACCCTGAGGAGCTCATACTGTCTGAGAGACAATCAGATAGAGATTAAGGGGAAGGAACAGGGTGCATGTAGACAAGCCAACTAGAGTCACTGTAGATGGCATGACGGAAGTGGACTTTTAGAGGGTCTTAAAGATGGACAAGGCAGAGGTCTTGTGGATGAGTTCAGGGAAGTAGGACCAAGCATAAAAGGGCCACAGGAGAGAAGGTACTGATGTGAGTGTGTGGGATATTGACAAGTGGATGGGTCAGGGGTGAGGAGAACATGGGCAGGATGGAGGGGGCTGGGAGCAATTGGAAGATTCGGCAAGTGCGGGGCAGAGATTTCAAGGTGGCCAGGAGCTTAAATTCAATGCAGCGGCATCTCAGCCCACCCAAATCGCACCCCCACTCCGCTCCCTGACAGGAGCGCTGGGCAGGTGCGCGGAACGGGGCAAGTCCCCATGCCTAGACCCTGGTCCCCAGCAGGAGCGCTGGGCCTGACCCATCTACAGTGTTAACAAGACACCATACTTTGGATAATGTGTTACATAAGGAAACATGGGAACCAATTTCCAATGGAGCTCCTGGGCAGATTTTCAAGTCTTCAGCTCCTATTTAGGCACCTAAATAAGGGCCAGACTTTTCAGAAGTACTCTGTACACCCAATAGCAAATACTGCAAAATGTATGGCCAGATTTGCAAGGATGTGATGAGCTCATTTGACAAATCTGGCCCTTATTTGAGTGCTCAGTTTCAGTTATGCCAAGTCATATGCTGACTATACAAAGGTCATTCACTCAGCTTCAAAAGGCAACAATTACTGGGGTGAAATGGGGCAGCCTTTAATGGCAACCTTATGCAACAGTTAAGTAACCTTCATCCACTGTCACGCAGAAGGACTTTAGGGAGATGGCTTATTTTACTTTAAGATGGAATTTTGCCAGGATATACAAATTAATGTCTAAACTGCTGGATGTTTAATGATCACAAAACACTCCTCCAGAAGGCAGCAAGTTTAAAACGATAAACAGGGACTTACATAAATATGTTTTCCCCAATTATACTATATGTCCCATATGGCATCCAATCCTTCTAGTAACAAAATCCCCATTGGCTTCAGTAGTGAAGATCAGACCCACGGGCAGCAGAACAGTATAAACACAGAATTCCTCATAATAAAAGCTGTTAGCAGGGGTAATGGGAGAGAATCACACTATTTAGAAGTTAACATTTATTTTATAGAAATAATTTACCATTTGGAAAAAATGGATATCATGAGGGAAGCGTCACTGTCAGTGAAGGTAGAGGAATAATGAGCTATGCAGGTTCCCCTGGGGGGAATTCCCCATCCAAAACTGTTTCTTTATGATGACTACAGAGAAACATACATGTAAAGTAGGTAAACTGCTTTGCAACTGCTCCCTGGCTTGGAATCTTTTGAGAGGAAATCAGATTTGTTTTAAAGAGATGAAACAGTATGATGTTGGATAAGAAAAAAAAGCAAATAAACAAGCTCTGAATCAAATCCCTTTCACAACCTCAATGATCTAACAGGTTTTTTGTTTTTTTAAAATCTCTTTGGCTCCCTTTGCTATTGTCATGACCTTTGAGCTAAATGAACTCTTGGTAGATGAAATGAAAGAACTTGTATCCCATCATTAGCAGGAAAAGATATCAAGAGACAGCAAAGCCTTGTCTATGTTAAGGCAAAACTGTCTTTCTTTTAAGAATCCTTGTATGGAGTGGGGATCTCTGATTTGATATTCCTTCAGTTACCACTAAGTTCCTCCTTCTTATTTTCCTAGGGCTGGTTACTTCAGCAACAGTCTGTTTGTGATTGGAAGCAGCATGTTGCATGCATCATAAACCCAAAGCACTGCTACTGTCTCTAGAAATTTGAAATATAACATAGCAGGAGCCGATCCCGATGAGATATCCTTCTGTTAGCATTTCACCCCTCGCTCTTTGCGAGGATGAAATCCAAAGAAGCTCCACGTCTGGCTCAGCAAGGTGCATATACATGGGCCCAGCTTTAACCACCCGAGAAGTCCCATATTTCAATGGGAATACACACATGCTTAAAGTTAGGCACATATTTATGTGTCTTGCCAAGTCAGGGCCTTGGACACTCTCCCCAACGCCATGTGTCAGATTTTCCAAAAGTGGAGGGGGGGAAATTGTGCATGCATAAATTTGCACTCTTAAACCTGTAACGGGACCCACATGGAATCCCACTGAAGTCCATGATGACGAGCACAGGCACAAGGATCTGCCCGCATGGATCCAACTGCTGGATCAGGGCTCTAACTAGGACACACACTTTTCACAATTGTACATGCAGCTGTGGTCAGGGTAGCTAATTAAACAACTTCATATGTGCATGTAATGACATATCTAAATTTTGTGGGACTATAATACACTAAGTTTGCAAAGTGTTTGTATTTTAGATCCAATGGGACTATTCACGGAGACGGTACAATTAAGCATATGCATAAGTCTTTGAAGGTTTTGAGCCTAGACAGAATGGTCTAAATTCATCCTTTTCTCCATCGTCTTCAGTGGAGTTACACCAGGAATGGATGGCCCGTGAACTGCAATATCTGTATCATTATGTAGTAACAAATTTCCAGCCCTGAGGCTCACACAGTTACATTCCTAATTTGTTTATCCTTCCCTTAATTCTATCAGGTTTCATGATAGTTTTCAAATCCATGCTCCACTCCCCCCCTGCCCCCCACACCTCATATTATGGTGGAGTTTCCCCACCACAAGCGTTTCCCAAATGTCAGTTTCTCACTAGATAGGTGGCATTAGACACCTTCTACAGTTACTTGCCAGAATGTCTCACTCTTGTGCAACATGAATGAATAGAAATAGACTCAGTACACTAGGACAGTTCCATCCAGTTCACTGTATGAGCACTCTTGAAGGAATTCTTATCCTTTCTGGTCAAGTCAGGGGTGAGCAGATATTAACTAATACCTAGGAGTCAGATAAATGCTTTGCCTAGCAAAATCATAGACCAGACACAATTTGCACATTATTGAAGTGAGCCATATGGCAAAAGTTACATAGTTTGGCCAAGAAATGATCATCTCTTTGCAGCTGTCTAATGTGACAACATGACTGTCTGGACTATCATTATTAATTAGTTTCTCTCCTATGGCAGTAATCTGTGTTCACTTTACTCCTGATTTAAAATGATAGAACTTATCCCAGGAATCTCTTATCCTGGATGCATACAGCACAGCCCCTACAGAGTGAACACTTTATTATAGGAGAAGAAGGTTGGTATAAAGTACTGCATAGTGACAATAAACAGGGAATAACTGAGGGTGTATAACACAATGGAGAATGAACCAAGGTCTTTTTGCCAAGGTCACTGAAAATTCCATCATTTGACATCACTGAAAAAGTCAACTAAATTAAAAGCTGAACAAATAATTCACTATCAGTATTTTATCTGAAGAATTTACCCTTCCTTCCTGCTAGTGACAAATACAAAGCAGATCCAGATTCCTTCTTGTTTATTTTATATTCATATTTATTCAGAGAATGATTTTCACTCTTTTACTCTATGAATTGATCACAGTCTGAAGAAAGCATTCGATAAACTGTATTTAACAAGCCAAGTTGTGATGCATGGATGCGATGGGTCAGAAATTACTCATTGATACTGCTGGTCCCCGACTGAATAAGTGCACACACATTTCTGGCACAAAATCATCACATTTTGAACTGCTAGGAATGAGTTTTCATGAACATTCATGCCAGTTTAACAAAAACACGCTGTTTGCAAAAAGTGAAAACCAAAACAGTTGGGAAGCAAGTTTATGAGGAAATTCAAATGATTGTTGAGTGGACTTTGTTTTGTCAGTATTTTCCCAGCATCAGTTAAACCACCAACTCTTTAAAGGTTATGTTAAAGCAGCAAGTTTAATGTCTCGAACAAAATTCCTGATAGCACCTCCTCCTTACCACCCTGCACACGTACCCCTCCCCAGTCCCGATCTCAGAGCTGTCATATCTATCTTGCCAATGTATCTACTCCACTGACTTAAGCAAATTGCTAATTTTTCAAGATATTTCTTTATGATCAATGATTCTGAAATCGTTATAAGACTTAATTTAAACTCCTGGTTTGTGGCATTGACAGAGTTGCTCCAGTGAATTCAGCTTTGTATTTACCTTGAGGCCCTTTGTTATCCTGTATTTTACACACAAAGTGATATATTTCCAGTCCTCTTTATACAGTGGAACCCTCACACAAAATTCAAGTAAAATGCTCAGAGCATAAAATTCCAGTGTGCGGAGCTAAATGCTGAAATAATGATTTTATGACCACTTAAGGAATGAATGGGCTGTGCCGTGCACATGCTGGAACCTTATTAAGTAGATGCAAGAGGCATTAATCTAGGAGAGGACTACAACAGCCAACCTATCCGATCGGTGTCCCCGCTGTTTCACTAAGTTTGATATCATGGGACATATTCAGAAATGGCAACAGAAGCTGAGCAGGGTTACCCGAGTGGTGATTCCAGCCAGGTATATTTTGTTCTATTTGGTAACTCAACCGGAGAGGTCATAGCAAGGGTGGTTTGTTGATGGGATTGTCTTTTGGCTTCCAGTCAAAGTAGGTCAGGGGGTGAAGTTTCTGTAGCCAATAAAATACCATGCTGAGGGACACAAGAAGAACACAGGCAGGCAGGCAAATTAGATAAGCAAATGCCTCCGTGCTTTGCTGAATTGGGGCCAGCAGAATTGGTGGCTAGTTACTACTGAGTCCTATGGAAATGGAGCAGATATAGACAACAGATGGACACAGAGTCTAGAGGCTTTCAGAGGACAACTTCACTCACAAAGTTTTCTGAAGCACAGTCACTGAGGGGTTCCTCGCAGAAACCCATGAGCTCTTTACCCTAAGGCCAGGATATTTCAGTTGATAACCAAAACCGAGCGTTACCCCTGAACATGTAACATCATACAACTAACTCCAAGCTGCCTGAGATAGAGTGAGTAATTTTGCAACATGATCACCACTATTGGGAGTTAGATGCCTAACTCCCCATAGATCACAATAGACTTACCAGCTTTGCCATCCTGCACCCGTATCGGTAACATTTTCTGGGGTCTTTCCACAAGATGCTGAGTAGGAGCACCTGCTCTACAAAGAGAACTTTGTCTGTCAGGGGTGTGTGCTCAGAATAGCTTTTCTAAGGAATTATTCGAAAACTTGCAAGGAGAAATGTCCCCTTGCAACCGGTGCCTTCATAGAGTAATCATTAGACATGTCAACTAACATGCTATGGAGGCCGCTAGGGTATGCTGGATAAGGTGGTTAATTATTGTCTTATGAGCTACTTTGATGTTCACCCTGTCTTTGATGTTCTGCAGCTAAAGCTCAACGACAAGTGACCAATATCATTGGAGTTTAAGGGACATGGGAAATTGCTATGAAAAGAAATACCAAGGGAACATCTTTCCTAATCATTCACTGCCTCATTATGACTGCCAACCCAAAGGATGACAACACATCACCAGCTTTCTCTACTAAGAGCGAAGACCCCTGCATTTCTCTGCCATGGTATTTTAAGTGGAAAGGGACAGGGAGGGCACAATGGTTATAGGTGGCAGAGAGATGTTTCTTGTAGTAGTTAGTTCTTGGTAGACCAAAGCCAAGGTACCTTCACAGACATAGAAGCACAGAGAAGAACCTCAAATTCATCCTTTCTATTGATGCCGGAAAACCAGACAACAGAATGAGCTGCAGTAGCAGGAACACCTCAAGTGCATTCAAGAAACTTCAAACTCTTACCTATATACAGGGAGGAATCTTTCCGTCTCACGTGGTCATCGATGTAGGAAACTCCTAGTGGCTGTACAGGGGTAGCACCAATGCCTAGGAGCACTTGCGCTCCAATGAGAAGCAAGTACATCATGTTGGTGGTAGTCCTATTCCTGCAGATAAGATCCGGGTCTGGTCCCTCGTTGCTGGTGGACCCGTTGGCAGCACATACATCCCTCCCTTCAGCCCCCCAGCGTATTTCCCCAGATTCATATTCATACTGATGGGTCAGAAATTCAGGCAACGCAGAAAGGAGGGCGCCCAGAGCCATGACTATTCCTCCGCATCCTATCAAACGTGGCCTATGCCCCCGGGCTCCAAAGTAGCTCACAAAGAGAATGAGGGCCAGGTTCCCAATCTCAAAGCTGCTGGCTATCACCCCCACATCAGCGCTCTGCAGGTTGAATCGCCGCTCCAAGGTAGTTAAAACACTCACCTACAAAGAGAGAGAAATCCAGAGACAATTACTTAAAGAGCACATAACCTACATAACATAAGAACGGCCTTACTGGGTCAGACCAAAGGTCCATCTAGCCCAGTATCCTGTCTTCTGACTGTGGCCAATGCCAGGTGCCCCAGAGAGAATGAACAGAACAGGTAATCATCAAGTGACCCATCCCCTGTCCACCCTTCCCAGCTGCTGGCAAACAGAGGCTAGGGACATCATCCCTGCCTATCTTGGCTAATAACCTGTATTCTGTTTACTCCATTTGCAGATCTTGCCATGATGACTCACAGCTGTTAGTATGTTTGGGCCTGATCTAGAGCCCAGGGAAGTCAATAGGAGTCTTTCCATTGATTTCAGTGGACTTTGGATCAGGCCATTACACTGCAAGTAGTCCCTTGGAACGTCTGCCTGCTTGTGAAGCAAGGGGCTATGGGACATGATCAAGGGTGCTAGTATAATCAGATGCTGTATTAGCAGCACTAGGCAAGGCAACCACAATGCCTTCTAGACCTTGGTGTAAGACCACAGGCAACATTTTCAGAAATGCTTGCATGACTTAGGCACCTAAGTCACATTCACAAAGAGGATTGGAGTCCTAAAAGCCAAAGGTTCCCAACTCCCATAGGCACTTTATAAACATTGACCTCAAAGTTTGAATCTGATTGGGTGCATGCATATCATTCAAGCACATCCTTAACACTGAGCAGCACAAGCGGTGAACCCCTCAAACTCACCCATGTTCCTCAGTACTAGTTTGAGTTCCCATCAGAAGTAGATATGTTTTGGAGGAGCTGGTATGTGCGGAGAGCTCCTTTCTACTGTGCACTCTGAAAAGCTGAATTGCCTGTTAAGGGCTCGCCTAACCTTTCACCCCTTCCCTTTTGGGACTGTGGTTTTAACACTGAAACCCAACTCTCCCATGGAGCAGTTGAAGAACGCACACCAAAACACATATCAGACAAGCTAGGCACCTGATCCCTTTCTGTCTGAACTCATGGCCTTGCTGACACACTGACACTTGGCTCACACATTGGCAGCGTGTCACATAACTGACTCAAGAAGCAGCCACAAAGGTAAGGAGTTGAGCCCCAACAGAAAGTTTCTTTGCTAAATAAATAAAAATTAAGTTGAACAAACATTTTAAAAGAATATTTTACAGATTAATAGCTGGGAGCTTCACTTACTGACAAGACAATTTCAAAAGAGAAGGCCAATTAAGATTTACACAATGCAAAGAAATACACTTGTGGGTTTTATGCAACATCAGTTTAGAGCCAAGAAGATGCAGCACTTGGTACAACAACTGCTCTCTGTCACGCTCATGGAAGAAATCCAACATACTTTTATTTTCATGGTCATGTCTCCTTAAAAAAGACAACCCAATTCCATCTTGGAAACAGGGTGTCTGGTTTTTTTCCTCAGAGATGGAGATGATATTTTTAAGGTCATCCTAAGATGTGCAGTTAGGATTCAAATAAAAAAAAGTGATAGCGATCTCATAATATAAGACAGCCCCTGGACAGTATAAAAATAGTCTCCCAGTGGAGGCGGTCAGAATGTTTGCTGATATACCTCAAAAAGCAGGAAATGTTCTGTCCAACTTTAAAGTATTCTGACAGCAGCTGTCCTCTCAGGGCAGCTAGACCCTATTAGGATACACCAGGATGCTGTTATGCCAAAGAAATGCCTCTTGGCAATAAAATGGACGAACAGAATAGCCTACTTCTGTTACTTTACTTGTGTGAAAGATAAGGACCTTGGGTTCCTGGACATCTAAAGACTCCAGTATGAAAAACAATTTTCATCATTTCTTCAGCTGCAACTGTCCTCCCCCGAATCCAAACCACTATTTTTTTGGTGCTAGTGACTTAGTGCCCCCTTTCTAATGTACCAAGAGCTGCATTTAGGCATCAGTATAATAGGCAGCCCCCATAGTGCATGACAGTTAGGAGACACCACCATGGTCACTCATCTGCAGGAGGTCAGTAAAATGCACCTTGCATGGGGAGAGACCAATCTCTATGTGGGGGCCTCTAAGAGCAGCCATTATCGGGATCCTCACTGAAGTCAGCACAAACGATTCTGGAAATGCTTTGGAGTGAAAGTGATGGTTGCCAGAACCAAGCACCCCAAATCTAGGGTGCACCTAGGGCCAAAATTCTAATGATTACATACCTAAAGGATCAAACACATGATCAAGGGCCAACTCCCATGAGACGCTGACTATAAGCAGTAGGCTGGCTCTCCATAGACATTCTGCAGCAGGAAAAGGTCAGGTCAGATACTGGGTGGGGCTGGATTTGAAGGGGTCCACTAGTAATATTTGCATATGGAATGTAAGACAACATGAGGGAAAAAATCAAATCCCATGCTTCAAGACAAAGTGATGGAAATATTTTTTCTCTGTACCCCAGAAATACAGCATTAAACAACTGGGTAAGTGCATTATGGAAGGGAGGGGACTGCTCATCATTCTCTCAAGCGCTGGGGTGATCACTGTTAAGAGGCAGGATGCCTGATGAGATGAAACAGTGTGATTCAAAGGAGAAACTGCTGTTCTGAGATACACAGCACGCCGAGGAACCCTCTCTAGTAAATGCAGCTTCTGCACTCAGACAGCCAGAACTTGAATTCAGAGTCCAACCCAGAATCTAAAAGAGATGGCATTGTTTCCACATCCTCTGTGGAAACCATAACCCCCATTGTGACATCCTGACACCCCAATATTCACCACTGTCATGTAATTAGGATATGCTTTATACAAAGTGTGCCTTGTGAGGTGTCATTCTTAAAGTCTCAACAGTAATATCTCGTTGGATTGTATGTGCTATTGTCATATGTGAGGTTATGAAGTTTGGCTATGTATGTGTCGCTGAAACATGTCCTGAGGTTGAAAACACCCACAAGCAGCCTTTCAGGTACAAGAGTAAAGAGGCCAAACAACGTTAATGGCTTACTGAGGAAATGTGCACAAGCACAAGGATTACCCCAGGAATTGTGTACAATAGAAACCTCTCAGAGTTAGCACCACACAATGGGAACTGTTTGACCTATGTCACAGCAAAAGAGCTTTCTAGCAAGTGGGGAGAAGATATAAAAGGGGGACAATGACATTATGGGGGAACATCACACTCCCTACAACAACACACCTGGAAACACCTGAGGAACAAAGACTGAACTGTGGGAAGTGATGGTCCCAAGCTAGAAGGGTCTTTAGACTGTGTATGAAAACCTGGGAAAGCCCAGGCAACTTGTGCCTTAAGAATCTGCCATCCTGCTTATCACTCAGGGTGAGAATTTGTTAATTTATATCCTACCTATTTAGTGTATTAAACTTAGTCTGTGTGTTTTGTTTTATTTGCTCACTAATCTGCTTTGTTCTGTTTGCTATCCCTTATAATCACTTAAAATTTAGCTTTTGTAGTTAATAAACTTATTTCTTGTTTATACCAAAACTGAGTTTGTGCAATTCATATCTGGGGGTTGGGGGTGGGAAGGGGCAAAAAGCTGTGCTTATCTCCCTCCACATTGAGGGATGGGGTGATTTTTATGAGCTTGCATTGTACAGAGCTTTCTATACAGTGCAAGACAATATTATTTTGGGTTTACACCCCAAAGGAGGTGTGCACATCAGTACTGGGTAAATCCCCGAGCTGCTCCTCCCACACAGAGATGATTTCAGTCTGTATCTGCAGCTGGGTGTGGCCTTCCCTGTGTGTGTGCTAAAGAAGGCTTGAGGGCCTGGCACAGCAAGGACAGGGTGAGGAAGCCCAGGCTCGTAGAATGGGCAGGCTCAGTGGGACTCCAGCATATCTGGTGGCACCCCGAAAGGGGGGTCCAACCTCTCACACCCATTTTAAAAGGGAGGAGGGGCAGGTTCCTTTAAGATTTATAAGCAACTCTCAGCAAGAGGTAGTGTGTCCATTATCCCATTTCCTATCCACCTAAAGCTCAGGAAACTTGAACAATTATAACTCTTTCCCATTATACCTTTCATCTGAGGAGTGCAATACAGTTTGCCACAGTAACACCTGCCCATCATCTCCATCTTATAGGTAGGGAAGCCAAGGCACACAGCAGTGATGATTCCCCCTACGTGCACTTTATACATTTCTTGCTCTTAAAAGACACTCTCTAGAGAATTTACCCTTCCTCTGGGATCAGCACTTTCATCTGTCCAGAAATGTTTTTTGCAATAATACAGAAAACACTTCTCTAGAGCTTCTCTTCTGGAGATCCCCCCTTGCCCTATGGGGCAGATCAGAATAGAAGTGACAATTCTTAATGTGTGTAAACTGAGTCACAGGTAGCCAAATTAATCAATGAGGCAAGTATGAGGACGAAGTTACTTGAGTTACAAGGTCAAAGTCAAAGGGAGAGTTTGCAAAGGTCAAAAGGCATCGAGGGTCCCCAACTATCCCTTGTGCCTTTGTCAGTCTCTTCCAACAGGATCCAACTTTGCTGTCTAAATTTAGTCCCTAACCACCCACCAATATTTAAGCACCTAAAAAAGTGGCCTGATTTTCAAAGATGCAGAGAGTCACCTCCTCCTGAAGTCAAGATGCCCTGTGGAGTACTGAACACTGCACAAAGTAAGGCCTGATTTTAAACAGTTTAATGTGAAAATTCCAGCTGAGGTAACTTTCAGAGCAGGCCAATGGCAGGCCCAGAAATGGAACCCAGGAGTAGGGTGACCAGACCTCCTGATATTATTGGGACCATCCTGATATTAGGGGCTTTGTCTTATATACGCAACTATACCCTCCCACCCCCGAAAAAAAGTGTCCCGCTTTTTCACACTTGCCATCTGGGTCACCCTACCCAGGAGTCCGGATTCTTATTCTGCTTCTTCAGCCATTAAGTGTAGGGGGTGGTTTGGTTTCATCGTTTCCTGAAAGCTAACATCCCACGTGGATGTGGCCCCAAGTCTCAACAATTCTCACGTTCCACCTAATAATCACCTCCATTCAAACACACGTCTGGATCCTCCTCGCCCCCATCACAAGCACAAGTTACAAGTGAGCAAGAAGTGTGGGTTCTTACTTTGTAACACAAGGATGTGGAACATGGGAGACAGGATGGATGTCTCCAAGGGTTTTATCAAAAGGGAATGTCTTCAGGGAAAGTGCTATTCCCCATCCTCTGCGAGAAGCAGATGGGAGTTCCCTCTTCCCTTGCTTGGTTTAGCCACATTTCCCAGACAGCTCCACCTTCTCCGTGGCTGGGGCACTGAGCCCCTCCCTGTCCCATACTGGGTGTGGTGGTACTGCCCAAGTGGCTACCAACGCTCTCGCAGTTGATATAAACGCTGCCCTTAGCTAACTGTCATTGGAAGCAAAGGGACGAGGAAATTGGCTGCACTTCTCTGGTAAGGGCAAACCCCATCATACCAGCGGCAAGCATCCAGGGGAAACTGGCATCTGCGAGCAAAGTAGCTGACATCCGTGCCAGCAAAGTGGCCTCCACCATTTCCAAAGCGTCATGGAAGAGCAGTAGCGAAAGAAAGGGATGTTGTTTGAGGTGTGCGGGGTGACTGTCGAACCAGAGGTAAAAAGATCTCATATAATAAACAGTGACAAATTACTGAGACAAAAATCAATAATCACCTTTAAAAAGTCAAAGCTAAAGCAACATTTCTTTTACTCCCATCACTAACACCAGTGGGGCTTTCGTTATGCAAGTTTTCAGTCATACTTGCTGTTTATCATTCCACTCTGCCCAGATCTATATATCTTGGCATCTTTGAGCCAACGTAAAATTGCTTATATAATCTGTTTATTTTATACTAATGTTCCGCAGGAACGCATGTCACATAAACCTGCTTTAGAGTGTTGCACTGCTTTATCACTGCAAAATGAATCCTGGGCTGGGGCGCTGTGACGGAATCAGACCTACAATGCACTGAAAATGAGTATCATATCGTTCATATCTCCAGTGATCAAGTCACATTCACATTTCCCTTCACAACCTGCTCCCCGCGAGCCTGAAGAGAAGTTCATTGTATTAATAACAGTTATATGCAGAAAACACATCGGCTTTATGCCTGGAGGGCATTTCTTTAAAGGCTTCTTTTTTAATGTAAAATACATTTTCTCAGCCACGTGGTAAGGGACTGGACTTGAAGAGACATGTCTGCAGTGCTACAGGGTGTGAAATAATTGCCTGGTAACTATATCCCCAAAGGAGAAACAAAAGAGAACAGGTTCCCAGAGCCTCCATTACAGATGCATAGAGCTTCAGATTCCTTGAAGAGCCAACACAACCTTACCAAGTTGCACAGCTTCCATCTTATACTCCACAGACAATTTATTTGGAACACATTGTCCTCTCCTCCAGCAAAGCCCACAGAATGGGAATTGAGCCCAGGAGAATCCCTAGGTTGGATAGTCTCCCTTACATGTATTTGGGAGCAGGAGGGGGGAAATGAATTCCTTTCCTCAGGAGTACTGGCCTCCCTGTTCCCCTCCAGGCAACAGAGCCCAGAGATGAGTTATTTTAAGGCCAGACGGGGCCATTATGATAATCTAGTCTGGCCTCCTGCACAGCACAGGCCCGAGAATCTCACCCAATAAATCCTGCCTCAAGCCCATAACTTGCAGCTGAACTAGAGCCTCTTTAATACGTGAAGACTTGTGCACATCTACACTGCAACGAGACACCTGCAGCTGCCCCATGTCAGCTACCTTGGGCTTGCAGGGCTTGGGCTGCAAAACTGCGGGGTAGATGTTCTGGCTCACATTGGAGTCTGAGCTCCGGGACCCTTCCCCATCACAGGGTCACAGAGCGTCAGCTGCTGCCCCAGCCCAACCCGAACGTCTACACCTCAGTTTTACCACCCCAGAAACCTGAGTCCCACAAGCCTGAGTCAGCTGACACGGGCCAGTGTTTAGTCGCAGTGTAGACATACCAAGAGCTTCCTTACTGCACCTTGCCCAGTACTTCCACCCCTTCCACAGAGAGGTGAAGGGAAGAAGCAGCAATCATTGCCACAAGCATCAGTATTAACCCTGGCACAGATGCCTGGCTGAATAATTTTGAGGGTAGGAAATGATTCTCCTGGACTCCAACCACAGAACCCAACCATGCAGCTACCAGAAGAATCCTTAAAGCCACAGCTCTACCCCTCCTTTTCTGCTCTGCCCAGTTGTGCTCCTCTCTGCTCAGGTCAGTAGAAAGGACCTTATTTATTTATTCTTGCATGACAGGTCATAAGTCACCTATTACAATGCTGTTCACATTCCAGTGAACTCAGGAACCCGTTCAGCTAAAGCGTTTAAAGCTTAAGCACGTGCACAAGTCCCACTGAAGTCACACACTTCAGTGCTTTGTTGAATAGGGATGAGATAATTCATGGGTTTACAGTTAAGCATGTGCTTAAAGCTGGGATTTTCCAAGGGACCCACGGGTGTTGGGTGCCCAACTTCCACTGAAAGTCCGTCAATGAGAAATGGGCATCTGGCTCCCTTAGGCCTTTTTGAAAATTCCAGCCCATGCGATGAATTGCAGCTTGAGGATGTACCGGGCAAATTCAACAGCATGGCATGGAAGAGGCTTTCTCCCTTCTGCACAGTACACCAGGTATATCAATCAGCAGCCATGGACATAGATGCTAGATGTAAAAAAATCAGCAATAAGGAAGGCTTGGGGGAGAGAGAGGAGTTTATTTTTGCCATCATTCAAATGCAGGATGAACTGGTCGTTTAGCCGCTGGGGTTAATGGGACTTTCAGAGCAATGCCCCCTGTGCACAGAGGGGAGAACTGTGCCAGTAAGTCTTACCAAGAATTGATACCTAACTTTATCCATAATGATACACATATACATGCAATCCATATATGAAACTGGAACAGCCATGTGATAAATTGTGGGAAAAATGAGACCACCATTATCATGCATCCTTGATGGCCTCATCTGCGGCCAGCCTACCAACCCATCTCTGCACAGGACTGCTCACAACATTGTGTGCGTGCCTCACGTGTTGTTTTAAAAATGACCTATCTGACAAAGGATTCCTTCTTTCTCCACCCAAGTGTAGGATGGGCAAGATTCAAGGTGTGATATCTCAGGAAGGCTATCCAGACCTGTGACTTTCACTGCTGGACATTTTTTGCCGACATTGCCCAGCCATATCTGCAGAAAGACATGAGTCTACTGGGGCTACCATGAATACTTGAGACAAGAGACTACAGTCTCATCTCAAGCAGTGAGGGGAAAAAAATACCTGCAAACCCAAGCCATATTAAAGCTAAGGAAAACCAAGAAAGGGGCTCAGTAATAGCTTGTGGTTTAATCTAACCTATCCCAATTCTGTAGGGCAGGGTACACTGTGTCTATTGTTTCTCCTGTAATTTCTATTAAGCCTCTTGTTATAGGCTACAGCCTGTAAAATTGGAGCACTGTGAAGGAACCTGTTGCCACCTAACCCCACTCCAGAAATGGTGTTTTTCCCAGGTTGGAATCCGTACACAGCTGTTCTACAGGCTTGCCCAAATCACTGGTTGTATCTGAAAGACCTGCTCTCTCAGCTTTCCAGCAGTCTCTCAGTCTGTTTTGTTTGCCCTCAGCTGTTGCAGGACACAGCTGAATGCAAGCAGTTCTGTGACACCCTTTTGCATGGTCCGAGCCATCCCACGCAATTTCTAGGAACCAGGTTATTTGTGCATCATGAAGAGATCAGACAACTCTCAGCATTCAGATGGAATATCCTGTTCGGTCAGGGGGTCGTAACTCAGAATGGAAAACCTTTGTCCATTGCTGACTAGCTCCCATCACACCCATCTTGTTAGTGACACAAGGGAGGCCGGACATTCTACAAGGGCATATGGGAGAAAGGAGGATAACAAAAAGAAGGGGAACCAAACACAGCAAGAACCCCTCTGTTCCAGCCACAGTAAGTTAATTGGGTGCATCTCAAACCTGACCCAGAACAACTTCAAGCTTGTCTGGTAAGCCTACAGATCATTATACATGCTGTTTAAAGCCATAATTCTAGGATCCAGATGTGTACAAGTAGATTTGTGCGGCCGTCAGTAACAATACTTTGCTGCCACTTTCTTTAGCATCCACCGTCCAAGGATCCCAAAGTTCGGGAGGCAGCCAGGAAGTAAGCCTCCCTCTGAGGAAGGGGTATCATCCCATTTTATAGAAAGGGATGATAAGGTAAAGAGGGATTAAGTACTGCGATTTGCTCCTCACCTCCCTTAACACTCATCCGCAAATTCAGTGAATCTCATATCATCATCATCATGGCAAATCCCAAAGGGACATTGTCTCCTAGCAGATCAGGCACCACTACCAGAATCTATTAGTACAGGAATGGCCCTTTCACAAGGTTCCGTTGGTCATTTTTGACTCACCAGCAGAGAAACTCTTGGACATTTCAGCTAGAAGGACAATTGACCAGACGGTCACAGGTAGTCAGCTTCACTATAAGCACCCTCACAACATGAATGTACTGACCACAGAGGGCCAGAGCTGGGACTAGAACCCAGTAGTCCTGACTCCTAGTCTCCTGTTCTAACCACTAGAGTACACTGAACTTCACTAACAAAAAGTATTTTTTTATTTTCAGAAATAAACAGGTATAAATCCTGACTGGGATCACCCCTTGGCACCTGGGATAACACTAACCATCATCACTCTTTCAGTACCCTCACATTTGGGATGCGAACCCAGTTGATTTTCTGGCCTGGAAAAACAAATCTACGTGGTAAATCCAGTCTAGTGGTCTGTGAGACTTACTGGTCTTTAATAATACAAATATGGTGAAGCCAGAGGCCATTTCAATTCTTGGTTATTGTTAAACGTTACATCCAGCCAAATGATGCATTACAAACGTGAAAGTGGAACATTCGCCTCGATAGCACTAGCAAAGGGCCGTGCTTAATATTGGATTGAAATGCACTAATGGAGTCTGTGCAGACTGTTTATACGGGGGTGGCTAAGGCATTGGGGACTGACCTTTGAAGCAGTCCCTGATGGGGTTCCTATTGGCCCTAATATGAACTTTCCGATTTCCCTTGTGCTCAGTGTGCAATTGCGTGGAGTAGAATGAGGACGTCTTTAATTTGAACAAAGGCGTTGATTTACAAGTCAGTTCGGACAAGATGAAAAGTAGGTCTTAGCCACATGACTCAGAGGTGAAACAGACAATAGAGTCATACGGTAGGGTAGCACTCTGCACTACAATATAAACACAGGTTTCAGAGGAGCAGCCGTGTTAGTCTGTATTCGCAAAAAGAAAAGGAGGACTTGTGGCACCTTAGAGACTAACCAATTTATTTGAGCATAAGCTTTTGTGAGCTACAGCTCACTTCATCGGATGCATACCGTGGAAAATACAGTGGGGAGATTTATATACATAGAGAACATGAAACAACGGGTGTTACCATACACACTGTAATGAGAATGATCACTTAAGGTGAGCTATTACCAGCAGGAGAGCGGGGGGTGGGGAGTGCGGGAAGGAAGGGCAAAAACCTTTTGTAGTGATAATCGAGGTGGGCCATTTCCAGCAGTTGACAAGAATGTCTGAGGAACAGTGGGGGATGGGGGGGGGGAATAAACAAGGGGAAATAGTTTTACTTTGTGTAATGACCCATCCACTCCCAGTCTCTATTCAAGCCTAAGTTAATTGTATCCAGTTTGCAAATTAATTCCAATTCAGCAGTCTCTCGTTGGAGTCTGTTTTTGAAGTTTTTTTGTTGAAGAATTGCCACTTTTAGGTCTGTAATCGAGTGACCAAAGAGATTGAACTGTTCTCCAACTGGTTTTTGAATGTTATAATTCTTGAGGTCTGATTTGTGTTCATTTATTCTTTTACGTAGAGACTGTCCAGTTTGACCAATGTACATGGCAGAGGGGCATTGCTGGCACATGATGGCATATATCACATTGGTAGATGTGCAGGTGAACGAGCCTCTGATAGTGTGGCTGATGTGATTAGTCCCTATGATGGTGTCCCCTGAATAGATATGTGGACACAGTTGGCAACGTGGAATTCCTCAAGGGCTTCTTTTCCATGGGTCCCGATGATGAAGATGTCATCAATGTAGCGCAAGTAGAGTAGGGGCATTAGGGGACGAGAGCTGAGGAAGCGTTGTTCTAAGTCAGCCATAAAAATGTTGGCATACTGTGGGGCCATGCGGGTACCCATAGCAGCGCTGCTGATTTGAAGGTATACATTGTGCTCCAACCCCTCAGACAGAGACAAAACACCTACAAGATCTCTATCAAGCATTCTTACAACTACAATACCCACCTGCTGAAGTGAAGAAACAGATTGACAGAGCCAGAAGAGTACCCAGAAATCACCTACTACAGGACAGGCCCAACAAAGAAAATAACAGAACGCCACTAGCCGTCACCTTCGGCCCCCAACTAAAACCTCTCCAACGCATCAACAAGGATCTACAACCTATCCTGAAGGACGACCCATCACTCTCACAAATCTTGGGAAACAGGCCAGTCCTTGCACACAGAGAGCCCCCCAACCTGAAGCAAATACTCACCAGGAACCACAAACTACACAACAGAACCAGTAACCCAGGAACCTATCCTTGCAACAAAGCCCCTTGCCAACTGTGTCCACATATCTATTCAGGGGACACCATCATAGGGAAATATGCCACGCAGAGGCCTTAATATAATTAGCCTAATTTATGGTCAAGAGACAAATCCGGGGCTACAGGCTAAGCCAGAGTTATGCCCACACTGCAGACAAAGGTGAACGAGGCCAATGGAATTGGTCATGGGAGCTTTCCCAGGCAGGAGCAGGGAAGCAGGACAGAAGTGACACATGCTGGCCATTCACAAGCAGCATTAACAAAAAAGTTTCGAAGGAAGCAGAGTTCAGGCCTCATGGTTGGAGGACAGTAGTGATTATACAAGGGCTACGTACTAAGCGGGGAAAACAGAGGACATGGGGAGCAGGACCTCTCTCTTCTGCTGCATATGTTCTGACAATATTGCTGATGTTCAGTCCTGTTCCCGAAACATTTAAGCCAATACAGCGAGGGGGGAAAGGGAAAGCCTTTTTTAAAAATGGACCTCACCAGATAGCCAAGTGGAGTTGCTGATCCTTGTGAGTCTATTGTAAGCCTCATGTTCTCTGGCATTTTTCTTAAAGCCTTGGCGGCTGGAATCAGGTTATTACCCGAGATTCTCAGCCTCCTTCCAAAGTGAGTTTGTATCACTGGAGGTTCTGGGGAAAAGCTTGAAAATGTGACTCTTCTCCGTGAAGAGAAATCAAAAGAACAGCCTTTGGGTAAAGTTCTTGTGATTTTTGAGCCACTCAGACCTTTCAGGACCCTGGCTCATAATTTTTTAAATACTTGGGGTGGGCAATGACACAGCAAATAGCCTAGTGACTTGGTATCGAATGAACCTCATTCTTCCCTTGCCCTCTTTCTGCCATCTCTCACTAAGACTGGGAGCCACCCTTTATGCATCTGCAAAAGGCCATGAGTAGCCATGAGGCTGTTTAAATAGCAAACAATTGCTCAACATGGGGGAAGGAAAGGAGCCCCGTGATAAAAGCACTGGTAACAAGAGATAGGCGTTCAATGCCCAGCTTTGTCAGAGGCTCACCACGCCTCAGTTTCTCCCACTAAATGGGGTCACTGATAGCCACCTCCCTCACCAAAGAGGGCCACACACTGCAGCAAGCAGCACTCTCAGAAAGCCAATTCATAAAGGCTGCTGCTCAGTGACTGTACACAGAGGGCTGAATTTTGCCCCAGCAGGCTGCGTGTGCCATCTTACTTTCTGCCATGTGCTGAATGCCCCACGAGAGCTAAGAGCACCCTTCCAGGGCCCTTGAAAGTTAAATATATTTAAGGGAGTTACATTCTTTTCTCCTCTACTTATCTGCCAAGATTCAAATTCAAGGCTCTTGTGTTTCTGCTGCAACCACTGATGACATCTCTGTGGCAGGTATTTTGCTCCCTCACATGCTTGGAACTCAAGTCTTGGCAGGTGAAGAGAGAAAAAAAAAAGCTTTCTATGAACAGTTAAATAAAACCAGACCCGATCAGGGACTGACTCAGTATCCAGTTGGTTACTGCTGCCAATGCAAGCCCTAGTTTTGTCCTTTTCTCCTTGTACTGCCTTTGGACTGCTCAGTTTCTCCTGCTTCTCATATCGCGGAGAGATAACACAGGCCACGCAGTATCTGAGGGCAATAGGTGCAGCACTCAGGCTGTAGAACAGGAGCCAGCCATCCCCAAGGTTACGTTCTACAGAGCTGCACAAATTCCAGTCCGAGATACTCTCCGAGCAAGGGAATGTGAAGGGACCCGTCTGCATGCCGTGCATTAATCTGGGCAAAGCAGAGCCACAGATCTCTCAGTAAAGCGGGGCATGCAGACCCTGAGCCTGGAAGCTGGTAGTGATGCTATGTGGACGGTAACCAAGAGACTTACAGACTAGCGGGATCACACTGGGTGTTGTTGGGGAGCTGAAGTGACAACAGAATGAATGACTCATCCCCTAAATACACACAGAGAAAGCAGGAAGATGGGCATCTGCTGGATGTCAGTCTCTCCTGCAGAGCAGGGAAAACCAAATAGCTCTGATGCATGATAGGAGACTCTTTGCCCCATTCAATTCCCCATCCCCCTTGACTTCCCTTGTCTTCTCCCTCTTGCCTTTAAGCCTTTCCTCTCAGCTCCATTCCCCCTACAGCTCTTGCCGCTCCTTCAGTTCCTTTCTTTTTACCTACATCCTCAGTTCTTCACTCTTCCTTTTAAACAAAGGACCCTCTGGAGCTATTTCTCCTTCCTAGAACACAATGGACACTTCCATACGTTCCGCCTAGTCAGCGTGGTAGCCCTGATATAATTTAATGGCCACCATCCTTATGTTTAGGCCTTAAAGCTGCTAGAATCTGATAAGTCAGGTTCTCTTGATTTTAAGTAGGGTTACATTTTACAAAAGCACTTAAGTGACTTAGGCGTCAAAGTCCCATTTTCAAAACTGACTTAAGCACTTAGAATAAGTCACTTTTGAAAACAGAACTTAGGTGCTTTTGAAAGCCTAACCCCAGACCTCTTTGTAAAAGCTACCACCCTGCCCCTGACTGAGTAAGGCAGCCCCCAATGGTCACAGCTGATGAAAGATTTGAAAAGCAAAGAGCTAGACCCTCAGGCCCACCTGACTTCTACACAGTGCACCTGGGGTGAGAGTCACACGAGTAGTTTTCCTCCCCCAATCATGGGGACAGCTGAGCACTAGCTGAAACAGCAGCACAACTGGACCACAACCTCCCCCATCCCTGGCATGATACCCCCTTCCCACCTCTCCTCCCCGAAGTGTCTCCTACACTGGGGCTGTGTGGCAGGAGCAGGCACCATAGGACTGGCTATATCAACTCTACAGCCCTCAGAGATTCCTTTCTTCAAGGTTAGGGAGGCTTCCCATCCCTCATTCCCCCCACCCATGGGACAGCCCAGAGAGCCTAAAAGTTTTAACTGAGGTTAGTTATCTATCCTAGAGCTGTTCTGAGATTTCCACTGATGCCCAGACAATGGCTCTAACTAAGACATGGTAGGTAGCACCCCTCTCTATCTATGCACTCTATGCCTGTGGTCATGATCAACATCCCATCAACTCCTCCAGCCACAGATTACATTTCAAACTAATATATAAAAGTGGCTTTACACTGCATTTGTAGGTAGCAATAAGCAGTAGGTCTGACCCTTCCTTTGGATAGGGCCCTGGGCCTACACTCACAACACTTCTGTTCCATCACATTTAATATGGTTTCCCCCACACAATACTGACCATACTACAGAAATGCAAAAAAAAAAACAGATGAAGTGCCATGAGGCACAGTTTGTAATTGTGTGGGGCACATGCCAGGGTTTGGTCCACATAAAATAGTGGGTTCATCCCAAACCTCTGCCAGCGAAGGCTCTACAGCATCAGATAACAGTTAGTGGTTGTGAGACCCTCACACACTAATGTATTTATCTTCTCAACACCCATGCTATTATCCCTGTTTTACAAATGTGGAACCGAGACAAAGAGAGATCAAATGACTCACTCAAGGTCACACAAGAAGTTTGAAACAGATCCAGAAATTGAACTCAGATCTCCTGGATCCCAGGCCAGTACCTTAACCACTAGACCATGCACCCATTCTTTGTTTCTTAACCACTGGTACTGTGAGATATACAAGGGTACCTGCTCCCATGACTGCCAGGTGTCACATCTGCTCAAATGCCAGTGAAAGCTGATTTCTCTGGGCATGGAAATTAAAGGCTTGACTCATGAAGGGAGACAGTTTCGATGTGACAGCTCCAGAGAGCACAATGCAGAGCAAGACTCCGGTTTTAAAACATTACCAAGTGCAGCAGGAATGTTGAGCAGTCCCTGCCAAAATGTCACTATCCACATTTTCTGCAGAGTGAGTGCTGGCTTAAAGCGAACAAGTTACTGTTTTCCCATCATTTAATCTCTCTCAGTTGTGTGTGGGGGTCGGAGGGGTAGGGATCAGGGGGAAGGCTAGGGAAACACATGATGACACTGTGTCCTGGATATATTCCATGAATGTAATTTTTTGTGATGTCGTTTGGATACAAAGAGTTCCAAGTGTAATCAGGACGCCGGGAACCAAATCGAAAAAAAATGTCTGAATCTGTACACTACAAGCCATTGAAAAAAGAAGAAAGCAGAGGTCATTTTGTTTTCAACTTACATTTCCAGTACCTTGGAGTTTTATTTAGATTTATTCAGAAGCACACTTTGCAACATCACAGTGATGACATGCCATGAAAAACGGCATAGCATCCTTGGCCAAATTCTCCCCTGATGTAAAGAAGCAAAATTCCACCAGTGACATTGAAGCAGTGCCCATTTACAACAGGAGAGAATTTGGTCCTCTGTTCAGAGCCCACTTTCTTCAGCTAATAGAAATCTTTTGCCCATCTCGATCGCCACCTGTTCAAGGATCCCAAAGTGCTTGCAAACGTTAATTTAGCCTCCCAGCTCAACACTCCCAGGAAACAGACTTTTTTACAGATGAGGAAACCGAGGCACAGAGTGGGAAATAGCTTGCCATAGGTGCACAGGAAACCTATGGCAATGCTGGGAATACAACCCCCAACTTCCATCTCTGTGCCAAACCCACAAGTTCCACCTCCCAATGTGTGCTATTTTCTATATTTTTATATTATATTATATATAAGAATAAGTCACTTTTGAAAAATAGGATTTAGGGGCTTTTGAAAGCCTAACCCCAGATCTCTTTGTAAAAGCTACCACCCTGCCACTGAATGAGTAAGGCAGCCCACAATGGTCACAGCTTATGAAAGATTTGAAAAGCAAAGAGCTAGACCCTCAGGCCCACCTGACATCTGCACAGTCCGCTTGGTGAGAGTCACATGGGTAGTGATGCTTTGATGATGTAAATGGGGAAACAGACAGCAGGAGCAGATGAGTCCTGCCATGAGTGCAGGGGACTGGACTAGATGACCTCTCGAGGTCCCTTCCAGTCCTATGATTCTACGAAAACATGGGGTCAGAGCATGCCTCCACTTGCCATTGCAAAGTGCTCTAAAGTCATGAGACTGACTTTATAATCATGTGGTTTTAAAAATATTTTTAAAAATTGGGGATTTTTATTTGCTTTCTGGTGTCTGAGTCTTTAGGGGCCACTCAATTCTTATTTTCAAGCTTTTCTCCACCACCACCACGAAGGAGAGAAATTTACTTTAAAAAAAGCTGAGATTCTCATGTAGTCACAGGAGTCCAGGAGCTGGGGCTTAAAATAAAAACACCAAATGTTATGAGACTCACGATGAGTCACAAGAGATGCCAACACTGCCTCCTACAGAAGAGACAGTAAACTTCCAGGAGACTCCACTCCAGTAGTTTCCTGAAATCCTTCCATCAGGAGTAAGGTTTGCCTCCTGCCCTCTGAAATCCACTAAAATCTGTGGGTATACACACAGGACTAACCACAAAGAGGCCACACGCCCCCAGACCTACTGTGGCTTCCTCTCGGTTCCTGGAAATACAGTTCCAATGGAGCCACATTACCAGGATTTCCCCCACCTGCCATAGCACCATTGTAAAGGGATTCCCCAAGCACAGAGTGGGCCCCATGGGGAAGTTAACCACCACCCTCCTGCCTCCCTTCCAACCTCTCCCCGTGCACAAATCCCCAGATCTGAAGAGAGCACATATGGTCCAAAGTCTGAAGGCTGGGGGTGGGGAAAAGGGAAGCCCAGCTGCAGCTGATCCACAGACCCCTCCACTCCATCCCAACTGAGTGAACATTACACACACACACACACACACACACACACACCCCTACCTATTGGATATTATCTTGCCCCTGGATTCTGTTTTGGGGATAAATTCCTACTGAAAGAAACAGATAAACATGACACACATATACACTGTGGTAGCCCCAGACATGGATCAAGGCTCTATTGTGCTAGGTGCTGTACAAACATAAACACACAGATGGGCCACACCCCCAAAGAGCTTACGTCATGTTTTTAAAACTGAGATTGTAAGTATAAGTCTTTCTAGAGACCGTGTCCACAGCTTCCTATAAGCCATCAAGTACCATTACAGTAAGAGACTAGAGATCTATTTAAATGACAGATGGCAACATAAAAATACCAGCAGAAGCTTAGCCAGGTTAGAACTAAGTTGATTGCCCAAATATATTTGGGCATATATATATATATATATATATATATCTCAATCAATACTGCCTCAGCTCTCAGAGCCGAAATCATAAAATTAAAGTAATTCCATGAGGCAAAGACTAGAAATTTGAAATGCTCACCTCCCTAGCAGGGAGATAGCCCTGGCTCCCACCAACACAACACTCCTAGGTGTATAGAATGACATCTACAGCAGTCCCTTAGGCAACAAAGTCACTCATGGAAGAAAACATGCCAGAGTTCTGTGATAAGGCTCCAGAATGCTAAAGATTTTATCCCAACAAACCAGCTCAAGTTTCAAATTGCAGTCGAATAGCCAAGGCCACACACTCAGCAGAATAGCATGCAAGCGCCCCAGAGGCTGAAGTGTGCTATCCTAAAGCAGCCAGCAGTAACTCCCACCAAACAGGTTTCTGGAAACTGATCTGTTTGTGGAGGGACATACGAACAGAGAGTGGGACTTAACCAGGCAATTAAGCAGTTTGCTCTGGATGAATTTGTACAGGTGAGTATACAGCACGTTTCATTGGCTCAGCTCTTGCTTCCAAGCACATTGTAATGGTGGACTTGACTCCCAGTCCCTTATAGGAAGGGATTACAGTAGCCATGTGCAAACTGTCCAGAATGGCTGGTTCCCCACTCTAGGAAGGTCTCTAAATCTAGTCTCCCAGCAAAGGACTTCAAACAGAAAAGAGAAAAACTAAGCTAGTACTGGGATTCCAATGCTCAAACTAGCAATAGGGCATTCGATACAACACCGCTTTGAGGACAGAAGTTGAGCATAGGACGGGATCATTGCCCTCCAACCCCAGAGCTGGAGGAACCAAAGCCACCAGCAGATCCCTGCAGAAGCACTGCTGAAGAGGGTGCTCCATGGTTGTCAGGATTAAGCCAGTGCCCAGGATCCATTTTGTGAACTACAGTATCTTCTGAACTGGCTGATCTTACTACAGCTAATGCTACTGCCCTTAGGGAACAGCCACCAAAGATATGTTTGATTCCCCCTTTAAGACAAGGCTTCCCTTCTACTAAAGCTACCAGCGCTCAGCTGCACTAACTTCAGACATAAGGGCTTGCATTATAACCAGCAATATGCTGCAGGAAACAGTGCACGTCTCCCATGAAGAGGCTGAAAGGCCTCATTGTAACTAAGTTGCCCTTTGTACTGTCTATCCAACAAGGCACAAAAACAAAAAACACAGGCTTCTCTCTGCTGGTACTAGAAGTCCAAATAAATGTTGTCTTTCTAAATGCCACATGAAGAACCTAAACTGATGAAGACTTTATAAGAGCATTTATTCCTTCTATGCACTTTACAAATGAAAGATACTATATACATTTATCAGGGCGTAGCCATGTTAGTCTGTATCCACAAAAACAACAAGGAGTCTGGTGGCACCTTAAAGACTAACAGATTTATCTGAGGAAGTGAGTTTTTTACCCACAAAAGCTTATGCTCAAATAAATCTGTTAGTCTTTAAGGTGCCACTGGACTCCTTGTTGTTTTTATATACATATAGCATTGCTCACGCCAATGAATCTCAAATTTTATACACACACAATTATTCAAGATCACTATACATGTAAGTTACATCCACATGAATGGTTTCGCCCACCAGTGAAATACACCTCTCACTTGGGTGGAACATGGAAGCATCAAACAGCAATATTACACAACAGTTTCAGTCAGGATATAGAGACTACTGTGTGCAGTTGAAACTGCAGGAGGAATTCATGGATGGAGAATACTGTTTCCCAAATGGAAATTTGGCCAGGACACTGGAGTTAATACCAATACTTGTGCAAAAAGTACAAAAGGATCTTTAGTGACTGCAAGTGGTTAAGGCTTTCGTTTCAGGTCCAAAAGATGGCACCTTTCTCAGAAGAGCATATCCACCACTGGACTGGGGGAATGTACGCAATACTGTTTCAGCAGGATCAGGATTATTATCAAACCACTCACACCACTTCCAGTCCTGTCCTTGGAGGTCTCCAATCTAAATCCTGGTCAGGTTAGAAGGACATCATAGCCTTAAGAGCTATGGGTGCGCACTTTGCCAAGAGGATGGATACAGTTTAGAAAATGTAAAGCTTTGGGAGAGTGACTTTGAGATAGACTTTGCTAAGTGAGCTGTGACAATCAATTCTACCTGCCGGTGAGTCAGAAGTTGAGAACCAAGCAATAGGATTGAAAACTTAAATCCTAGCTCACATCTTTAGAGACCAAGAATCTTCCACCTGTTAAACATTGTATCTGTCTCCCTTACTATCTATTGATCTTTTTATAATCTGGTATCTTAAAATAAATGGTGCACAATACAAATGTCAAAGCAAAAAGTAAACATATCTTCACACTAAAAAAAACCCCATGAATATGGCACAAAAGTAGCTGGAAGAGTTCAATGAACATTAAAAGTACATCAGGGTGTTTTTCATAATTTTCCAAATGGTTTTCTTTAACTCGCCTTCTATAACTCCTCCTTGGAAACTTGACATTGAATCTTTGCATTCTGAATACTCCCCATTACATAGGTGTATGCACACACAAATGGGTTTTGTGCAGTGTTGCTGGTAAGGGCTAGACCACACACACACCAGTTTGTTATTGTAGCATTGCTTGTGGATGCACAGCAGGGATTTTTGTTTATTTTTTTTTAACATAGGTTCTCATGATAGTTTGGCTGCACACAGGTTTGTTATTGTAGAGTTGCTCATGAATGCGGGGCTGAACAATTTGGTTTGTTATTATAGGGTCTCAATCACTGGGCTGCACAGACACACGTTATTGTAGAATTGCTCACGAATAGTGCTAGGCAAAGATTTTGGGGGTGGGGGGGAACTTTTCACTGAAAAAAATGCAGATTCAGGTTGACTCGCACATTTTGAAAGTTCTTGTCAGGTATGCTGAATTGCTCTGATCAAAACAAACAAACAAGAGATCTGAATAAAATCCTTTCTAATTTTGGATTCCAAACAATTTTTGTTCCAAATTATACTTCAATTTTACTTTTTTTAAATGTAAAGGCCTCTTAAAAAAATACCAGTTATTCGCACAGCTTTCCTTGCGAAAGCTGGTTTGTTACAGTAGGGATTCCATGAGCTTTGGGCAGGGCACACTCTGGTGCTGTAGCATCATGCACAAAGGTTGGCCTTCTAAAAAAAAGGAGCAAATTAAAAAAACCCCTCAAAATAGGATTACACCATAACTGCAAACAGATACAAGAAATATAAAGTAAGCTGACATTATTGCCTCTAAACACACAGTGTCTCTTTAAAAAGAAAGGAAAAATGCAGAGCGTGACATTCCATTTGCATTTTGCCCTTTTTGCCCAAATATGTCATACTGTGAACTTAGGCAGCAGTGAGGATTCTTCCTGGTGCTGCACTCAGGCCCTAGCGCCCACGGTCTTCAGGACTTCTGTCTGAGTGAAGACCGCACAATTCGGCCCTAACTCCTCTGTAATAATGACACTCAGCAATACACTAGTCCTCTGTTAATGTCATGCCAATTTATATTCTGTGGGTGAGAGGCCAGAAGTGGGTAGAAGTAGCAGCTAATTCACATCCTCCCTTTCAAAAAGGCATTTGCAGCACTTTTCCTGTTGGAGCTCAATGAAAAACACATTCATTGTTTAACAGGATGGGCTGTAAACCTGAGTAGTACAGTATTTTCTCATTCCATTGTTCCCTCACAGAATGGAAGTAATAAAGCAAACCTGTAGCTACATGAAATTTAGGGCCCTGTCCTGATCTTTAACGCAGAAATGTGTATCCATCAGTTTGTCACAATGAATCTAGGCATCATATGGAGCATAGTTTTCCTTGCTATTTTCTGCCCACCCAGCATTTAGGTGCTCATAGGCATCCGAGAATGTTTGAGCCTCACCAAATCTAAAGTAGACTCCAAATGCACTCAAGGGGAAAAATATTTACATTTCTGCTTATATGAATTCACATACAAATTCATCTGTTTCAGAGTGCACACGACATCAGGCCACAGTTGAACCTAGGTGCCAAGTGATGGTGCCACCTGGTTTCAGAGACAGTGAAGAAACTGAATAACCCCATGTGAAGTGAGTCATTCATGCTTTTTAGATGCTAGTGAGGGGGTGGGAGAAGGGAGAATAGATTCAGATTTTCAAGAAGAGATAGCTTAGTATGTGAAATAAATAGGATTGCCAACTTTCTAATTGCAGAAAACCTAACACTCTTGCCCCACCTCTTCTCTGAGACCTGACCCCCCACTCACTCCATCCCCCCTCCCTCCATCACTCACTCTCCCTCACGCTCACTCATTTTCACCCAGCTGGGGCAGGGGCTTGGGGTGCAGGAGGGTTCCAGCTGGGCGGGGGGCAGGCTCTGGGATGAGGCCAGAAATGAGAGGTTCAGGGTTCAGGAGGGGCTCTGAGCTGGGGCATGGGTTGGGGTGCGGGCAGGGTGAGAGCTCTGGCTGGGGATGCAGGCTCTGGGGTGGGGCCAAAAACTGGACACCTGGCAACCCTAGAAACATAGAAAAACAGAATTGTGAAAGTTAAAAACCAAACACCCAGCTTTTGATCAAATATTGTAGTACAGGGGTGGGCACCCTGCGGCCCATCAGGGTAATCAGCTGGCGGGCCATGAGCAGTTAGTTTACATTGACCATCGGCAGGTACAGCCACCCGCAGCTCCCAGTGGCTGCAGTTCACCATTTCCGGCCAATGGAAGCTGCGGGAAGTGGCACGGGCCGCAGGGATGTGCCGGCCGCCCCTTCCTGCGGCTCCCATTGGCCGGGAACGGCAAACCGCAGGCACTGGAAGCTGTGGGCAGCCGTGCCAATGTAAACAAACTGTATCTTGGCCCATCAGCAGATTACCCTGACGGGCCGCCTACGGCCCACGGGCCACAGGTTGCCCACCACTACTGTAGTATAACATTTGTTATTTCAAGTATTGACTCACACATAACTGAAATAGAACAAATCACCACTCATGCTTGTATCTGGGCCTGGCAGGTTTGGTTTTTTTTAAATTTCAACTGATATTGATATAATTTTTCTACATTTGTGGGAAATTATAGGTGAGGGGTCAGACATTGGGGGAATCAGACAATTTAATGACAGAAGTTGCGATTCAAAAAGTTAAAGCTTTATAACCATTCAAACACAGAACTGTCAACATCACCTGTCAAAATATAAACAGTAAATACCCTGAGAAAGGCTGAAATCAAACTAAAAAGTTCTCAAACAGCATTGTTTTGCCTATCTGAAATGTCAATTATCGATGTTTATCAGTTTGTGTGGGTAGGGTGAAATCAATGTTTACTGGCATTTACTGATAAAAATCTAATCCTCCCAAGCCTAATGACATGTGACCATTATATGCCAAATCTAGAATTAAAAAGGGAAAACACATCAAGTACTTTAGGCACAAAATTCAGCCAATTGGACATTACTTTAAAATGTATTTTTGTTCTGTATTTGTACTGTGCCTAGTACAATAGGGTCCTGATCCAAAACTGGAGCTGCCAGGCACTACAAATAACTATATAGAGTCTTCAAAGCAACATGCTCTAGATATAAAGGGCTGGTGTCAACTTGATTTTGGCCCAGAATTTACTTGAAATGCCAACTAAAAATATTTCTACAATTTCCCCCCAAAATCTTGATAAAAACAGCCTGGTCTGTTTTTTTACAAAAACTCCTCCCATTCCCCACAGTAGCAGAAACAAACATTGAGACACCAAGCACTAAAAGTGAAACTGTCTTAATTACTTTATATACTACAGTGATTGGTGTGGTATAAGGACCTCGAAAGAAGCAGCATTGTCCAAGAACTTTTTAATAAACACCATGGAGTGACAGTAAACTGGCAGTTTTAAATTTTTCCACTTCCAGTAAGCTCAGGTGCTATTACTAACGTAAGTGAAGAATTTAGATTGTTTATGATGTTAGGGCTTTCCAATGACATTTAAATCATTTTTGAAAAAAAAAATCTCCACCATTCTATTGCCAAGAGGAGGATTGTGGGGAAAGTAACTCATTATGTAGGACCTAAACAAATACAAAGTTCTGTGCTCCCATAGCTGTTAGCTAAGACCTGGTCTACACTTAAAACTTCGGTTGATAGAGCTATTGTGCTCAGTAAAAAAAAATTCATGCCCTCGAGTACCATCGCTGTGCCAACCCAGCCCTCTGTGTAGATCAGCGGTTCCCAAACTTGTTCCGCCACTTGTGCAGGGAAAGCCCCTGGCAGGCCGGGCCGGTTTGTTTATCTGCCGTGTCCACAGGTTCAGCCAATCGCGGCTCCCAGTGGCTGCGGTTTGCTGCTCCAGGCCAATGGACGGCGGGACACGTTTAGGAACCCCTGGTGTAGACCCAGTTAGGTCAACAGAAAAATGCTTCCATCAACCTAGCTACTGCTGCTCAGAGAGGTGGAGTTCCTACAGTGACAATGCCAATCTGCATCTGCACAGCAGGGTTATAGAGGCATAGCCATTCTATAGCAGTGTCCATAATGTAGGTAGGACATAAAAAAGCCAAACAACCAACCAAAAGTACCATGCTGTTCTTACAGTGGTGCTGTCATCCAGGAGGTAGATACAGAAAACAAAAGATAAAGACGTGTTAATTTCAAGGTCAATTAGAAATGCAGGGAAATCAGATCCGTGATTGCCAAATGGGAAGGGACATCATCAGGGAAAACACATTTTGCTTTTCTGTTTCCTAAAGCAGCAGGGAAGGAAAACAATACATACACAAACAACTCTGTCTCTTTAGTTACTGAGTTCTCCCTTTCATGCCATGAGCAGTCATTTTGAAATCCTTGATTATTGGAAGTGTGAGAGCCTAGGAGCCCCATTGTGCCAGATGCTCCAAAAACCAAGCTAAAAGACAGTCCCTACCCCCAGACAGGTCAATTATTATATGTGCAGCTTCACCAGCATACTAGCGTTTCAAGTGGGGCTTGGAAACAAATTGTTGGCTGCTGGATTCAGGACACCTGAATTCAGTTCCCAGGTCTGCGACACACTTGTGTGCCACTGGGAAAGTCATGTTTCTCATCCCTAAAACAGGAAGTATTATTGCACTCTTCTCCCCTCCTCTGTCTCTCTTGTCTATTTAGATTGTAAGGTCTTTGGGACAGGGATTGTCTCTTCCTATGGGATTTCAAGTTGGGATTTCCAGGCAGTACTGCTGGTGGGGAGAAGTGCCAGAGACTCCATGAATTCCACTCTGGACTTTTCTGTTGCTATTGATTTTACATGGAAAGCACTCAGACATCACGATGGGCAGCAGTATAAAGCCCAAGACAGATCAATACGGTGATACAAATAATCAGTATGAAGAGGAAGAATGGCTGGTGGTTATAGTGGTGATGTGGAATCAGGGCTCCTGGGTTCTATTTCTCAGTCTGCCACTGAGTTATGAAACCTTGTAAGTCTAAAACATCTCAGTACTTCACAATTTTGTTGGCCCACCTAGACAATAGAAACAGTAGTTCTTACTTACTTCAATCAAAGGCTTGTTTGGCAGAGAGGTAGAGTGCAAAGTACTGTCAAGTAGTACATATCGATTTCATACTATCGTATGGCTATTCATTGAAGTACCTGGCCAGATCCTCATCTAGTGTTAACCTGCATTTGTTTGAAGTCAATGGAGCTACACCAGTTCACATTTGCTAAGAATCTGCCCCATTAAGTACTACTTTAATTGTGTGTGGAATACACTTATGTTTGCTTGTATGAAAGGATGGTTTGGAAGCAGGGTAAATACATAAAGAAAAGAACAATTCTTCTTTCATACTGTACATACAGAACAACTCCACAATGCTCTTGGATCCAGTTCATTCTGCTGTCCAATTCAAGGCCCCTTCAACCACTAATTATGTTTATAATACTTCAGGCCATTAAAATACACACAGATATGATTGGCCATTGCCATGCATATGTGAGGCAAAGGTATTTTGGAAGCTCAGGCTGGCCAAAGACAAGGAAAGCAGTAGAGGACTTTGGTCTTGTGATGGCTCTTAGTACTTTTAAGCAGCTGATCATTCCTCCAGAGATCAAAAGTACTTGTTGTGCCCCTAAGGAAAACAGCAGCAGAAGCTACTGTTAAGCATTTCTCTACTTAAAAAAAATTAATTCATGAAACTAATCAGCCCAAACGCCTGCTATAGGATCAGACATTTAATCCTTTACACATTTAATCAAAAACCATAATCAAAACATGCATTCTGCAAAAGACAAAGAACAGACACGTACTATAGTATTCTTCATCTTTATAATGCTACCCATATAAATACTTATCTATTAGCAGCAAGTAAAAGAAGATCCCAAACCAAAATCCCAAATACGATCTCCCCCAAGCTTTAGGGGTGTTCAAAATCCAAGCCCAGATCTCGATCAGAATGTTGCAAATGATTTGCAGTGGTTTGCAATGCAAAAGCTTTCCAATGGGTCAAACCCAAACTCCTGATCTGAACATCCCCAGGAATTTGAAGAACATCCCCAGCATCTTGATCTGGATGGGGTTGATACCCATTTTGCAGTCACAGACCCTCTCTGGCCCCAAAATAAGAAACATCAGAAGGATCCTGACACAACAAGTAGAAACGTTATCAAACCAGCAGGTTTTGTTCAGTGCCAGAATGACTTTCAGCTGCAAAACAGACAATATTCTCTAATGGAAAAGGCGCATCAGAGACAGCTTCCCAGAAATAACACAGCCAGCAAAGATGTATCACAGAAAAATGAACTGTAAATGACAACCAGACAATTCCTGGCAAATTCCATCCCAACCAAACATTTCTTTTCACTTTACATTATTTTAAAAAATACCCAAGTGGCAAACATATTAACTTTACAGGTAGTTCCTCAGCACTGCTAAGAAAGAAGTTTTAATGCAAATTCTCACTATAGGAAAATAATTACTTGAATCAAAATTATGTGATAAACTAGCAGGAGAAAGCTTGCCTTGTGGTTAAGCCAGTGGTCTGGAGCTCTGGGTTCCATTGCTTGCGTTATCACAGTCTGACCTCGGATGAATCAGTTGGGCCCTGGTCCTGCAGTATTTAACTCAATGGAAGCTTTGCCACTGAGTTCAATGAGCGTAGGATCAAGCTTCTGTGCCTCAGTTTCTCATCTGAAAAATTGGGATGATAGTTCCCTCCTCCCATTGTTTTTATCTGTCTTCTCTAGTTACATTGGGGGCAGGGAATGCCTCTTACTATCTGTCTGTACTGCACCAAGCGTGATGGGGCCTCAGCCTCAACTGGGACTTTGAGGTGCTACTGTAATACTGCTAGTATACTCAAAATATTTCTAAGAAATGTCCAATGAAGATCTGGATTCAAATCCTCCTCCCATGGGAGTTGGAGCATGTCTGCATCACTGGAACATCTTTTTTCTTAGTGACCTATAGTAAAATAACTGCATAATAAGTACCATGTTTGCTAATTGTTGGTGTCTGTGTGGGTTTTTTTTTTAAACTGACGCAAGCCAAAGATGTCAGAGCCAGCTCAGTTATGCTGGTCACTAAGAACTGTATTCTTGTGCCTAAGGGCAGAGTCTGGTTGAGGGGCTTTTTGATTGTGTATACCACTGCTGGAATCATTTTGATGATTATTTCTTCTTGAATTCGGCATTTAAAAAGCTTTGTAACATAATTCTGGATACAAAAATAAGAACAGGCTGAGTATTTCCTCAGATACCAAATGCAAGCACATTCCAATCTCATACAGACCTAAAGCACACTCAGTTTTGCACATATATTAAGGGGGCCTGTTGCCAGCTCCAGCTAACATTTATTCCATGGTAAAGCTCTGCAGAGGGAGTTGAGTACAGTCCTCTAAAGTTTTCTTTCAGGAAACTAAAAAAACAGTTTTGCATTCATTTCCATTTGAGCTCCAACATACTAAGAGGTTCCAAAAGTTATTTTTCCTTTGCATCCTTTACGCTAACCAATCCTCCTCCATCACTCGACAAAACACATGAATAACTGCATTCAAAGCTGTTTATAGCAAACAGACATCTCAGTAGATCCTTGTAAAAACAGGTGCACAAAAGCATAGTATTTTTCAAACATATTTCCCATATGTATGCCCGTTATCTAAACGGCCCTTGACTTCAGCAGATGTTATGTCCTCACAACTAGGTCAGTTTGCACTGGAGCTATCTGAGACTAAAGACAGAGGAGAGAAAATTAAATTGTGCTCCTGCTCCACAGATGTTGGCTGTCAAACAGATCTCTTCTCGTACGCTAAAGCAATGAATTCACCACCAGTTATGCAGAGATTTGAGTGGCAGGGCGATAAAACAACTTGGTGATCAACCATCAGGTGCACTTGCTGCATTATCTCCACTTAAACTATTCCAAAATATAATGAAAGTAAGAGTTTAGGGAAATAACTGTTGCCAAGGTATCTGAATCAGCCTCATCTAAATCACTGTCACTGCGCATGGCCAGCATGACTGATCATACTGCTGCATTTGTTTGAAAGATCTTGGCTCCGGGCTTTCACTGTTCGTGCTATTGGCACTTTGTTCATCATACACACAAGTAAAGACAGTAAATCTCGGTTTTCACCTGTGGGCCTATGCTGCAGAAGAAGAAAAAAAATTCCATCTTTTCCAGTTGCTGCTTAAAATCTTGAGCCACTTGTTGGCAGCCATCTGCAGCAGGAAAGGCTGCCGTTGATGAGCTGTTCTTTCACTGCTGTCGATAAATAATTACCGACAAATTCTATTTTCAAAAAGGACACAGGACAATTTGACTAAGCCAAACAAATTTTTCAGCGAACATGCAAACAACAGGGAGCGTGCCCCAGCCTCAAAAATTAAGCATGCAGAGGAGGTTATCATTTGCATATGCGATGCAAAACAGGCTCATAATAAGGATAGGTACACACAGTCATTTCACATATGTAAATTACAGCAGACAAGTGCAGTGTAACTGACAAATGCTCTGGAAGGTAATGACCATCAAACTTTCCATAAGGTTTCACATATAATCTCAAAGAGACAGTCTGATTAAACATATACATCTACTACTTGGAGTCCTGGGGTATTTTGCCACTGAACTGAGCAGGACGACTGAGCTATATAGATGATTACTATAGAATCATAGCCATTCATGGTGCTTTACAGACACACAAAAAGAGAGCCGTGAACACAGCAGCTACAGGATGGCTGGAGAGAGCATGTACACACACAGCTCATGCTTGTGTGGGTATGTAAATAAGATTAGATAATACACATGCAGAATCTGCACATATGTAAGACATTTTTTATTTCCCTAAGAAACCAGTGACCACTAGCAAATTCCATAGTGTCAAAGCAAAGCACAGCCAGGAGTGAGTTATTCAGTCAGGCCTAACAAGCAAGCTCCTGCCCCCCCGCTTTTCAGAAGTTAAGTTTTCCAATCATCCTCACTGTGTGTGTGACACAGCAGAAATGAATTCTGAGCAAGCCAGTCTGTCACTCCCCCTCTAAAAGGTAATCCCCCCCCCCCCCGCGGCTCCAGGAGTTACAAATAACTAAGGAAAGTTATGTGGTCAAGCAAAATGGAACCATGGATGTGTTATTTGGTTATTTCTAACAAGGCAAAATAAGGAGTTTATTCAACTTCCCAGCAGTATTACATATTGTAATTATACCACATAGCATTTCCCTATTTGCTTTTCCTTCTCTGTTCTCAGTGGCTTCCTTCTCAGCCAGAGTTGTCACTCAGGGCTCAGTCTTGCGATCCATGCATGCTCATGCAAATAGTCCTTACTCGTATGAGTAGTTCCAATGGGTTAAATTCTGCTCCCAGCCACCTCTGTGCAATTCTGTAGTACTTCCACTGATTTCAATGTACAGTAGTTACTCCAGATTTTCACCACTGTTACTGAGAATAGGATTTGGGACACCTTGTCTGAATAAGGACCAGGTCCTCAGCCTTGACATCAGTATTTTATGAAACATTTCCCACGCCTGCTCAGGGACAAGTTCAGCTCCACAGGTGATAGCGCAGGTGGGGAAATGCTAGTGTAGACGCAGCCATTTATATATTGCTCTTCAAATGAAATTCCACATTTGCATCTGTTAGTTGTACTAAAGACTGTCTGGTGTTTGTTGAGGCTGAATAATAAGTGATACAGGAAAGCAGCAGCTCTAATCACTGGCCTTGGTTCACGCTGTGGTATTTTTCATTGGCTAGTTGTCTAGTACTGTTTATAGATCTGGCTGGGTGTTAATGCAGGATATCCTCCTGTACAAGATAAAGTTTGACGATAGCATGCTGTTAAAAGAGATGGAGGAGGGTAAAATTTAGCAGGGCCTATGTCGAATTTATACCCCCAAAAGGCAGAGGTGCCAGAGTCTCCCTGAATTCCATCTGGAGCTTCACTGTTGCTACTGATTTTACATGGTCAGCATTCAGATACTACGGTGATGGATGTGCATAAACCCCTACAATCGTAAAAATTCACATGAATTCCCTCTACTGGTGCCGCTGAAAGCGAGACCATCTAAGTGGTATATTATTCCTTGGTTTATTAGTCTAGCATCAGGTTGTGCCTCACTCATTCACACTGACAGGTAGCTCCCACTGAAATCAGCGTACCTACCCATGAAGTAAGATACTACTCAGTGTGAGTAAAGCATGGCACAATCTGTCACTTAAAACATTAAATATCCGTAGAAGCTCATATAATCTGATTTCATTGCTGAATGTAAAGTGTGGTGCATTTTATTATACATATATAAAGCTACATGCTTTGCTACATGGAAACAACTGCGAATTTTTATTTAATATGCTAGGGCATATTAATGGTGCTTATTATAGTTACATATCGGTTTAAGTTACTTACGGTCTACCATACTATGCGGGATGAGAGAGATTTTCAAGAACCTATTTAGAAACGCACGTGCCATGGGCTTTCAATTGGATCTATGCCCCTAAATCACCTAGGCTGTTTTGGAGAAAAAAAATCCCACTCATATTTACACACACTGAAAGAAGAATATGTTTCACTTCCGGAGGCTGTCCCAACACATATGCAAGGGTGTGCGTGTTTTTACAAAGGTGTCCCTAAGTTGTTCACACAGAAAGCAAACTCAGTTTGACGTACATCATTTTCTCACTCTTTTACTATTACCTCTGCCTTTGATACCAGACACAGGGAGTGTTGCACCTTCCCATAACAACAGACCTCATTATGTAGCTTCTGTGATAGACAATCTACAGCACTTTTACCTAACAGTAAAGATCTGGGATAGTGTTGACTAGCACAAGGAATACCAGTAACACAGGGGAGATGGAATAAATGCCCTATTCTATCTACTTCGTATCTATTCAACAGAACTCGGGCACTGTGACATTTGATCTCAGTTACCGGCCAGCTGGAAACCCAGCAACCCTACCGATCTATTCTGTACGCCCATTAAATGCGCTTGGGTTTGGAAACCAGCCCCCTTGTCTCCCTAGAGTTAGACAGGCAAGCGAACAAGAGACACAGAAGAAGGGTAACCCCTCAGCAGTGCTGAGTCACTTACAACAGCCAAGCATTTCACAGTTTAAACACGATTGCTCCCCCTTGGGATTTTGCAAGCCACGTTGCTGTGGGTTAACGGAAACACCCTTCCACTTCCCCTCGTCTTTTTCTGCAATCATCAAACACTTTCACAGAAGCGGCCGATAGGAAATTCACCTTTAAGCATTAGCCAGAGAAAGTACAGCGACTTGCAGCCGTTCATCAGGTATTGTAACTTTAGCCACCGCCGCAGTGGAAGATGGCTCTCGAGGAGAGGGGGGAAAAGGAAACCGCTACCCATACAGCCCGGGGCCCAGATCTGGGCCACACACTTCACCGCATCGAGCTTGTCTGTTGCATCGAACAATTGCGGGTTGCCAAGTGGGACGCACAGAAAGTGTTCGGTCAATTACGCGTGTGTGTCTGTCTGTCTCCCATTTACTGGCGGGGAATTAGCAGAGAACCGAAAGACACGAAGCGAAGCGAGGAGCACACCGCTCTGGCGCTACTAAATACAGAGCAGGAAGCGGAGGCAGGAGTGGATTTAGCGGAGACGGGTCACCCCGGCCGGGGCCAGGGCGCAGCGGCCAGCCCCGGCACTGGGGAGACCATACCGCATCAGGCTACCTGAGGATCGAAAGCCCAGCCCCAGGGTTAGCTCCCGGCCCTTTCCCCTCTGCAATCTGGGGCGCCAATGCCTCCCGGCCCCCTCCCCGATGGCTGGGGCTCTCCATCCCCTCTGCAGCACTTGCTGAGAGCCTCTTGCTCGGGGGCGGGGGGAGCGGATCCTGCTGTCCCTAGACATGCCCCGTGCCCGGGGCCGGCACACACTCACCAGGTAGGCGCCCACCGTGCCCTGGGCCAGCATCAGGGCGCACTCGGACACCAGGAAGATCTTGATGTTGGAGAAGCAGGAGACCTTCTTTTTCCGCTTCTTATTCCCCTGCGCCTCGTCCCCCTGCAGCTCGCCGCCGCCGCCCGCGGAGCCCCCGGGCTTCTTCCCCTGCATCCTTCCTCCGCCGCCGCTTCCCGGCGCCCAGCAGCTCCCGGCTCCCGCTGCTGCCGGGCTGCCAAGGCGCTGGAGGGGCGCAGCGGGGCTCCTGCGTCCCCGGCTGCTCTCCTCCGCCTCTGCCGGAGCGGGGTGTGCCAATCACAGCGGCCGCTGCCCGGCCCCTGCCTCTCTTCTGGCTGCCAGGGCCAGCTCCCCACCTCCTCCTCCGCTAGCCCTGCCTCCCTCCCTCCTTCCTCTCCTCCTCCGCGCACGGGCTGGCAGCGCCGCTGTCTCTTGCCAGCCCGGCTCCAGCCAAGCGCGCTCCCTCTCCTCCTGCGGCTGCAGCCGGCGGAGGGCGGGGAGTGGCTGTGTGGGGGGCAAAGAAAGGGGTTTGAGCCTGGGCTAAGGGGGCTGCTGGGCTGGCCTGTCCCGGGACAGACAGGGCAGGGAGCGATGCAGCCCCTCCCAGAGTCCCCGCGGCAGCTCTTAGCAAGGGGCAATGCCCATCGCAGCCCATTTCCCCACGGTGGCAAGAAGGATCCAGCTGCTGAACGGATCCAGCCAGCTCTGCTGCCCCGGCGACCTCCAGCTGCCCACCCGCTCCCTGGCACCCAGCAGCCCACAGCTCCTGGGCACTGACTGGTGGACCCCCGCTCCCTAGCCCACGCCAACCCCAGGCAGACCCCCAGCGCCCTGGCGCTGACCAACAGAGTCCAGACAATAAACAGACAATTCTCGGGCACCAGCCAAGGATTCAGGCAAACCCACTGCTCCCCTGCACATCGGTGGCGTCTCCTTTCGCGCCAGCACTCCCCAGGCGGCTGGTTATATATACTGACTGCGGGGTGCCTGCCCTTAGCGTGTAAGAGCCCCCAGAAATATCGGATGGAGAGATTTTTTTTCGAGAACAGCCATTAGCCAGCTCCTTTCCCCAACGGCGTGGTTCAACTCGGTGCTGCTCCCTCTGGCACTTTGGAGGGAGAGGGGGTGGATCCCAGGCTACCAGCATTACAATTCGCTCTAGTTTTTGGACCCTTGTGACTTTTTCTCCTAGTGCAACCTGCTTTACTGGAGCAAGACCAGTAATGTTAGATGTTCCCATGTTTTTTAGGAGCAAGACCAGAAATGTTAGATGTTCCCATCAGGAAAATGGGAAGGGGGAAGGGGAATATTCTGATACCATGGGGAAGGGCCCAGTAGGAAAGTCTAGGTAGAGAGAAAGCAACGTGCAGAAGTTTGTTTGAACACAAGCCTCGGCTGTGGACAATACAGCCAGATCCTCAGCTAATGTGAAGGGCCATAGCTCTGCTGAGTGCAGTAGGGGTACAATGAGCTACAGCAGCTGAGGATCCAGCCCCATCTCGTTTCTGGTCATGCACTTGCTTTTATGTGTCTGAAAACAGGGACTTTCAGCCACTAAGAACCCTACCAAAAGCAAGTTATGCTGCTGGCAGACAATTAATGAGAATGGAAATCCACTCCCAATACCGCTTTCTATGCCCCTGACAAGCTCTTATTCTAAGGTATATGCATGACCATTTCTCCTTCTAATCCTCACTTGCTTTACATTGTCACCAGCTCCAGGAGTTCTAGTGTCAAGAGATCTCCTTTTAAAGACCACTGCATAGCACTTCTACCATTACAGATCACATTCCTTCTCCGCCCAGCAGCAAAAACCTGAGCTCCTGCTTTTCTCTGAGGGCATACTTTTCAAGTTTGAGTGTGCATTCTCATATTCTATCATGGTTTCTTACCTTATTAATTCCCCAACCACTGGTATGTGGACCAGGCATTACGGGAAATTCTGGTTTTTGTGGATAGTACTTGCATTTGGAAATTCTGCTTGTTGGGCTTTTTGTATGGGTAGCTGGGTAGTGATCTGTGACAAAGGTCAGCATGGATGAGCTGCTAAACCCTTCTAGCCTCCAGTTCTATGAGGATATAGGATAAGTGCCATAAAAAGTGCCTAAATGATTCAGGAACCCAAGTCCCACTTTCAAAAGTGATTTAGGCACTGATTGAAAGTGTCACTTTTTCAAATGGGACTTGGTGCTTTTGAAAATGTTCCCCCATCATCAGTCAGGGCATCAGATAACCACTAACTGGCTTAAAGTAGAAGGATCTTCATTTTTCATTTGAAAAATTGCCTTTTTGAAAAGCTGGGAGGGTTGCAAAAAGGCAATGAGAAATTAATAACTGTTTGATAAGCTATTGCAATCATATTTAAAATAATTCATTTTAAATCTCTTTAAACTGAAAAGGGTCCATTTCAAACACTTACTAAAAATGCTTAAGTTGTTTTCATTTCAAACTAGTTTTTCCATTCCTTGACCAGCCCTCCATTCAGGTTAGTCCATATAGTTGCCTAGTAACGGCTTCCATGACTAAACAAAGAACAAGCACCTTCCTCTGAAGTGTGCAACAAGTCACTGTTAGGGGCAGGATATCAGAGGAGATGGACCATGGGTCTAACAATTGCGTTCATCTTTCTTCTCCCTCCTTAATAGGACAGAGTGAGAAGCTTCAGTGCCTGGGATCAGGGAAGCGAGAGTCTTAGGTCTCCTTGGAGTGTCACAAAAGATTTCTCTGTTAACATTTCAGGTTGAGGAGGCAGATGCACTGACACATCTATGACAAGGAGAACAGCTTCCTAAGGAATCCAAGTTTCATACCGATTGCCTGAGACTTCTGGCTGGATTGCAGGGCATTTTTATTCCAGCAAATGGCAGACATCAGGTACTCTGTCCTCCAGAGACAGCGTACCTGATTCTCCTCTCATTTATACTGGGTTTCAAGCATTGTATAACTCCATTGACTTACTGTGAAATTGATCTGGTGTTAAGCAAAATAATTAAATTCATTATATTTTCAGTCAGATACATCAATAGCCCTGGAATTCCCTTTTCCAGGTTTCCATAAATCTGTGGCATTGAAATATTTCAGCAGAGAATACATTGCAATTCCTCTATCTTGCTGAAATGTGTTCTACCAATACTGATATTTTAGTAAGATATGTCATGTTCCCAGACTTCCAGGCCAGAGGAAATCATTCTGATCTAATCTGACTTCCTGCATAATACAAGCCAATAATTTCGACATCAACCCGATAACTCCTATTTGAGCTACAGCATCTCTTTTAGAAAGATATCCAATCTTGATTTAAAGATTTCAAGTGATGAAGATCCACCATAACCCTAGGTAAGTTGTTCAGTTCTAATGGTTAATCACCCTCACTTAAAAATTTGCACCTTCTTTGTCGTCTAAGTTGTTTAGCTTCAGCTTCCAAACATTAGATCTCATTATTCCTCGTCTGCTAGCGTAAAGAACTGTCTATCAGCAGCAGTTTCTTCTCCATACAGGTACTTGTAAAACTGTGATCGTTTCACCTCTTAATCTTCTCTTGAACAAATCAAATAGATTGAGTTTCCGTCGTCTCTCGCTATAAGGTTTCAGAGTCGCAGCCATGTTAGTCTGTATTTGCAAAAAGAAAAGGAGTACTTGTGGCACCTTAGAAACTAACAAATTTATTTGAGCGTAAGCTTTCGTGAGCTACAGCTCACTTCATCGGATGCTGTATTTTCCACTGCATGCATCCGATGAAGTGATCTGTAGCTCACGAAATCTTATACTCAAATAAATTTGTTAGTCTCTAAGGTGTCACAAATACTCCTTTTCTTTTTACTATAAGGTGTGTTTTCCAGACATTGATTCATACTTGTAGCTCTTTTTGGCTGTTTATTGGTAGTCTGAATGAAGAATTATGCCTTTGTTGTGGGCTATTTTAAGCTGTCGACACACAACTTTTCTTTTCCCATTCCTAAAATCAGCAGCTATTGTTCACATCATCAAGCAAACATTTTCCTCATTTCTAGCCACATCTTTACCAGTTGATAAAGATTTTTAGAAGACAGACTGTTAGAACTATCTCAGGAATTTATATAGTCCCCCTTTACCATACCATCTGAACACCTCACAGAGGAGTTGTGAAGGTAAATACATTAAAAGTCATGAGGCACTATTCCCCCATTTTAGAGATGGCGAATTGAGGTGCAGAGAGACTTAAGAGACTTGTCCAAGGTTACACACAAAGCCTCTGGTGGAGCAGGAATTGAATCTGAGTCTCAACGTAGACAAGAGTGTAGACGTACTGTAGACAAGCCCTGAGTCTAACCACTGGACGAACCTTCCTCGCTGTCTAAACACCTTTCTTTGAGTTCCATCCACAAATAGCAACCACAAGTTTTTGCAATAAACTAGAGAATCCAAAACATTCATAGCAAAGTAGCCAAGGACCAGACTTTTAAGTCATTATACCAAATGTTTTCAGGAATCTGCTTCCACCAAAGTTTTATTATAGATTATAAGTTATTTTAATATAAGCCTCCAAAAATGCAATAAAATTGTGATTTCTCCTCACTGAATAATGACATAAATTTAGAATTTTATTGATGGCAAGGAAAGAAAATATTGCAATGCCTCCATAATATGTTTTCCCTTTTAGAAAAAAAGGGGAAATGATTCCTTAAGAAGAAATCTCCTGGTATGGTTTGTGATTGGGACAGCAACTCCTGTCCAGCTCCTGATATCGTGCGCAGATCTACACCATTGACATCCACAGAAAACTACTGGTTAAGAGTTTCAAGGAGCCCTTTGATTTCTCTTTGGTGTTAAGCTGGAAGCCAGCTCTATAATAAATTTTGACTTCCCCGTCATGCTTTGCTTCAGGAAAATACAAAGTAACTATTGATGCCTATGTTGTTATAGTATGTCATTAATAAGTTTATAAGCTTGGTGAAAAACAGACTCATATAGAACACAGAACTAATAAAGAAAGCTAATTCTGTCTTTTAATGGTCACTCCCTCCCCATCATGAGAATACTTTTCTGTGCACATAAATCCCAATAAAGCCAATGGAGTAAGCATCTGGGGGAGAATAAGCTTTGGACATTTTGCCCATTTGTTTCTTGAGGAAAACTAGTTTTCTTTCTTTAAAGGTGAAATGAAATTATCACCACCCGCTGAGGCCCAACCAGGTTGAAAGGAAGGAGGAAGAAGAATGGGAAGGTGGCTCAAAGGGTTTGAACAGGCACCCAAGCTTTCCAGGATTTCTGCAATATGCCACATCCTGAGAGCTTCACCCTCAGAACCTGCCAAAGCACAGAGCAGATGAAATACTTCACATTTCTCCTGTACCTTCCATCCAGAGGCAGTAATTCACAAAGACTCTACTCCCCTAGGTCATCAGTGGAGAAACTGAGGCACAGATTAACTGACTTGCCCAGTGTCACACCCCGAGATAGTGGCAATGCTAGGAATGGCCTGAGTGAAGGTGGGATTTTGTGCTGCCACCTGACATTTGCTCCCTCCACAGCTCTACCCTGTTATTTCCTCCTCCTAAAGGACATCCCGTAGGGTCAGACCTCTGCCGTGCCCTACAATTCTTTGCTTCATGCTACTTTTAAAGCCAGTACTGCAATGGGTGTTACAAAGGATTCTGAGTAGCAGCCGTGTTAGTCTGTATTCGCAAAAAGAAAAGGAGGACTTGTGGCACCTTAGAGACTAACCAATTTATTAGAGCATAAGCTTTCGTGAGCTACAGCTCACTTCCTCAGATGCATATCGTGGAAACTGTTTCCACGATATGCATCTGAGGAAGTGAGCTGTAGCTCACGAAAGCTTATGCTCTAATAAATTGGTTAGTCTCTAAGGTGCCACAAGTCCTCCTTTTCTTTTTACAAAGGATTCTGGGACACCTGTAACCCAGAGGTGGACACTGCAGAGGACTGTGCAGAAGCAGATGGAGGCCATGTGTGCAACAATGCTCCAAACAGCTGGTCAGAACTGACCCGTTTGCAACAGATTGCAGTGACAATCCACCAATGCCCCCTTGAGATGTGGGGCCATAGGTAGCCTTCTGCTTAGCTTGTGCCTCAGGTCAACCCTGGTTCATTACAAACCAAGCCAAGATCTCTCTTCCCTACCAGCACATCAAGTTGTAGAGCTGTGGTCCCCAAACTTTTTACCTCGCGCCCCTCCACCCCATCAATGCCCTGCCCCCGCCCACGGTTGGGAGCTGGAGGCCAAGGCCCTGGGTCCGGAGTCGCATCCGAGCCAGGGTCCGAGGCTGGGGCGGTGACTGGGGGCAGAGCCGCAGGTGGGCGGGGCTGGGAGTGGAACCACAGCCAGGAGCTGGGGCAGAACGGCACTCCCTCCCCGCTCCCAATGGGGGCTGGCCCAGGCTCCACCGCACCCCCTACGACTGTTCCTTCATGCCGAGAGAAGCACACCCCCAAAGTTTGGGGACCACTGTTGTGGAGGCTAAAAACTCTCCCCCAAGTTCATACATCAACAGTAGCTGTCACCATTAATAAAGACTTCAGAACTCACACCTAGCAGGCAACTGTATTAATAGCAGGAGATGGAACACAGAGCAGCTTGTGAGTCCCCTGTAGGGGGGACGGGGGTGGGCACCTCCTTTATCTGTAGGGTGACCAGATAGCGCTGAAGTTACACAGGAAGCTGGTCTGCACCATCAAGTGCCATCCCAGCAGTCCCATTCAGAGTCATATTTATAGACCCCAAACTGACTATTTAAGTTTCAGCACCTCAGTGGGATCAGGTATGCCTTACACTACACTACAGAGGGGATAGGGCGGAAGGGCTCCTGGTGTCCTAGGTGCCCACTCAGGAGGAGCCCAGGGGAGCAGAGAGAGGAGTTCAATTTGGGCTACTGCAGTGCCAGGGCTCTCAAAGGGGACAGGTCTGTGCAGGGGGTGTGCTAGAAATTCCAGCTAGAGCACACTGCTGCGAGCACAGGCTACCTCTTTCCCGAGATTTCTCGGCCTACTGCTCCTGGTATCTCTGGCAGTATTATATAGGCAGAATGGTCGTGATGAGCCTTCTGCTGCTCTTATTTCAAATGGTGTAAACCAGGAGCAGCTCCGTTAACGTCAGTGGAGATTCCCCAGGGAGATGAGAGCCAGGCCCAAGGGCACTGCTCAGACGGGGCATTTCTTTTCCTGTGCAACTTGCTATGTAGAGGCCGAGTTTAGCTCAGCACGAGCCATTCGGATGAAGAGAACAGCCTTACATTGTGGGAGGTTTGCTCTGTCAAAATGCATTTACAGGTACCATAAATCGCATCTGCTTAATATCTGCCCACCCTGCAAAGCCCCACTTGGTATATTTGTATGGAGGAACAATGTCAGGCTAAGTAAATAAGGGATAATTTCAGAAATTGTTCAAAGCTAGGAACTAAAACAAACCCCCCGGCCATGCGAGATGAAAGCCTTCCATCATGACCTGGACAGAAGTTGTGTTCTGCAATTTTCTGATGCAAAATCCTGTGGAGGAGTCTGCCCCCTTAAGGTGGTGACAGAGAATGATTTTAATTACTTGCTAGCGCAGAATGCATGTGTGATTAAGGCATACAACTTGTTAAAGAGTTGCAGGGAAGTCCAGTGAATTGACTACAACAGAGATGGTGATGGGGAGTCAGCTTTACATTGCAGTGACTTGTGGATCAGCAACAATAATTACAGGGCACCAACGACATGCTAACTTTCTTAATACAATTGCTTTTCATACAGATGTCAGACTTGATCACATTACTATTTTGAGTTCTGCCAGAGACCTGGGCTCGTTAAAAAGGCATTTCCTTCAGACAGACTGATTAGGTGCCTTGTTCCTTTCCCCTACATGATGAAAGACTGGACAGCATCTCACTAAAACTAAAAAAAATGTGGAAAATTAAGACATCCGTTTAACAAGAGGTACAAGTTCACCTTGAAGTCTCCCACTTAGCAAGTGGTCATAAAATAGGAGAGAGATTCACAAATGAAAGAACTGGATGACAGTCTACATTTACACTGTATAAACCTAGCTCCTAACCCATAATTATGTTTTTCCAACTAATCAGGGCCCAAACCTGTGAGGTGCTGAATATCCCCAGCTTCCATTGACTCCAGTGGGAGATGAGGGCACATTGCACTAGGCCCTCAGCACTTCACAGGATCAGGCCCCAAATGGAAGCCAGAGTAACTTTTGGATTAAATCAATGTGACCTAACAAATACAGTGTAATTGCAGCATACCTGCAAATATTGACATGGGCCTTCCATTGCATTTAATGGGAGAGGTCATTTGCAGATTCAGAAATTGCGGAGCAAAGTACTAGACAATAGACTACACCTTTCCATCCTGTTAATCAACATTTCATAAAGGAAATTATAATCCAAACTATAAGTCAATATTCAATAAAAACATTTGCTTAATTGCTTTGTTGTAAAGGAAGAGAGCTGGACACTGTAATGCTAGAACATGATTCTATCATTATTAGACCCATTTATAGAAGGGGAGACAGAAGCATGTGCTGGACATAGAGTAAAGGTAAATAAATAGCAGTACACATGCTGGAAAATAAAATGGGATTAAATGCTAGTTTAATTCAAAGGGGTTTTATGAGCATACGTTTCTTTCTGTTTTGAAGCACTTTGGAGCTAGAGCTTAATGCCTTCCCACCGAAGTGAGCTCAGTGCAGCGTGCGGAGCTTAGACAGATTCGTGTGCATTTACAAAGCCAGTACAATACTGGTAAGAGATATAGGTTTCTACAGAGCTAGTCTTCTACTTAGAGCTGTAATAGCACTTTGGGATGTGTTCTTGTCCAGTCTCATTAGCAAAGCTGCATCGGACCTAGTCAGCACCTGAATGGGAAACCTTTAAGGAAAACCATGGTTGTGCAGAGAGCCGTGCTAGCCGAACTAGGGGGGTATGTTTCCCACAAACTCTGTTCAGAACTAGTTTTCCAGATAGTAGCGAGTGCCTGGGTAGTGGTGGTGTGACCTTGCAGATGAGAATTCAAACCAAGGTCTCTCACCTAATGATACCATGACACTTTGTGTCCAATACAAATGCTAGCCCTAGCATGTCAGCCAAAGAGCCCTTTGTGCATTGCAGCTCCGTACTTTGTTTCTCTGCTTTCAACTGGATACAGAACAGTTAGGATCATGTAAGTGTTGTCAGACAACTGCCACTTCCCCCATGTAGGTTAATGCATTTCAGCATTAAGGGAAGTAAAGGCCTCTATAAGTAAGTTGAAAGTGCTTTGGGATCATCAGGGATGGAAAGCAATTGAAAGCAGGTGGAATTCCAACTCTATGCTGAATAGGATATACACACTCTAAAAAAGCCAAACTTACCCTTTCTTGGGGGTTGATTGTGTTAGTAAGAAACAACAGCAGTTCATCATAAACCTAAGCCATCTCCCAACACTTGGCAGCTGCTAATACCAGCACCTTCCCTGCAGTATTTCTCTGGTTTTACTGTCCACCCTTAAACTGGCTTCAGCCCTTTTATAATCTGGTTTGAGCTAATTGAATGCACATGCAAACATGACTCAGCAATAATTACTGACTCCACATGTTCAAGCACCTGATAACAGGATGACTTAACAGAGGAATCCAGTGCGGGGTCCTAGAGTTTGCTAACGTTTTACAGAATTACATAATTGCAAAATACATTGCTGCACTATTTTCATCATTTGGTTAAATCCCCAAATTCCATGCAGGACTGGATGTTGAAAACAATGTGAAGACTTGTACTGCACAAATAAACAGCAGGAAAATATGCCTTTTTATTTTTGGTTCCCAACAAAAACTCAGAGAAAAAACAGTCTGAGCCTTAGGTGTGATGTCTTTGGTCATGACATACTTTGCCTATTAGGCAAATATAGGGAATGTTTTTTTTAAAAAAATAAAGACTTTGCAATTGTAGCAACTCCCTGCAGGGCTAGAACTCAGGACCTGTATTACTGTAGCACAGACAGCTAACATATGAGCTAAAGGAGCAACTCCATTAAGAGAGCAGTATTAGGTTATCATCTTACATGGACCAGCCACTAGAACAGGATACACATAAAACACATCGAACCAGTAGGTTACACACAGATGAACTCAAATAACACAAAGACAACCATGGTTGGCTGCTTCTAGTTGGAGAGAGAGTGACCAATGTAATTTAAAACCTATTGGGCCACATTTATCCCTGCTGTAACTCACGTGAGGTCAGAGCAACAGGATGAATTTGGCCCCATTATGTTTATTGGTTAATAGCAAAACAACCTACTGGTACGGTTCCCCATTTGATGGCAGGATCTGCTGCCTACATATTACTGCTACAGAGATGTGAGTTAGATTCCCTAGGATGCAAAACTAATAATTCTACCAAGGAATCCCTCTGGCTGAACCTGTAGGAGATAGATCAGCTTTTTTCTGTTTTATAACCACATTGGTTATGTGCATATGACTCAATCCCAAAGTCCATGGAATTTTGCCTGGGAAAATTTTGACTAAGGGAATTTTGACTAAGGGAAAACAGAGCAAGGACTTTAGCTTTTGGCCCATATTGAGTTCAGGTGTCCTGGTTTTTGCCTAGGACTGAAAGATGTAATTATTTTTATATTCTTATAGCTACTACTAAACAACTGGCCAAATCATGTTCTAATGTGTATCAGCCTCTTTAGTCATGGTATATTAGGCACAAAGATCTGCCACTTTCCATTTAGGAAGATGTTAATTCTGTCAAGTAAAGTCAGTGACACTCATGGAACAGTATCAGATTAACCTCTGCATGGACAGCAGTAGACACAATCAACCAACAATAAAAGAACAAAGACAGTTAGGAAACACTTAATAGAAATAGCTTGATTTTGAAATAAGCAGGGAGAGTGAGAGAGAGAGAGAGAGGAACTGTATAGGTCCCATCCTTTGTTATGATGGCTTCTTAAAAAGTGAAATAACTGTCCCAAGCCAAGTAATATATTGCAGTTCTCATTAGCCAGAGTTGGAATTCTCACCGGCTGTTGACTAGTGGACTCTAGGAATTGAACAGAGGGATCGATGGCTCCCTTCTCAGACCACTTAATATGATTGTTGGGTGTTAACCGGCATCTGTTCAAGTGTTATGGAGGGTTCAGGCTGTGCAAACTGGATCAAGCTAACCATTTTAAAAAGCACCTTTTTCATCATCTAGGCACACTGTCTGCATTTTCATTCCATATAACTGGTCACAGAAGTCACATAGTGATGTGTCCTGAATTGGATGGCAATCTATTGGAGAAATAATCACAAAAAATAGCTTTTACAAAATGTCAGTGACAGCATTTCTGGAATGAACACTTGAGTGAATATTTATTTCTGCCAAAATTCATGATGCTTCTACTCTGTCTTAAATTCAACTCTAAAGTCATTGGGTGCAGGGTCTCTCTCTTGCTAAGAAAACTCGGTACAATAAACTGAACATTCTTGTAGATCACATTTGCTCTCTGGAATATTTGCAAATAAACAAACGGATGGTGGTAGGCCTACCAGCAAAGCAATCAGAGAGATTGATTAGTTTTATTCCAGAGAGTTCTCCTATATCCATCCAGCTTTCTTCCTCAGGCAGGAACCTTGCCTTCCTCGGGGTTTGTAAAGCACTTGAGATGACTGCAACTCTGTACACTGAAATATCTATAGCACTAGCTACTGTAGTAAATAATATTTCGTTGTGATATTCAGATCCAGATCCTCAGCTGGTGTAAATCAGCACTGTTCCATTCAATTCAAATCTGAATAGAAAGTCGATCTTGGGGTTAAGGCATTGGATTAGGGCTGGCTTCATACCCCTCTCTACACCGAACTTCCTGTGGGACTCTAAGCAAGTCTCATCTCAGTTCTGCATCTGTAAAATGGGGATAATCAACCTCCTTTTGTCTGTCTTGTCTCTTTAGACTTCAAACTCTTCAGGGCAGGGACTTTCTTATTGTGTGCTCACACGGCACTTAGCACAATAGAGCCCCACTTTCAGTTAGCTGCTGCTGCAGTACAAATAATAATGCAGAACCTGCGGAATCAGAGGAGGGAGATGTTGTTTACCCTGCTAGAACTTTGATTAGCCAGGGGAAGATAAAGAAGATTCACTTGCTCTTGAACTTACTCTCAAACATATAAACAGGGATGGGCAAACAAAGGGTCAATCAAAGGATAAGAACAGGTTGTTCAACAGCAATTTAATTCCTCACCAAGCCAGCAAATGGTTTTCTCAGTGACCCCAAAACAAGCTGTGCCTTTGGGAAAACAAATACAACAATTCATTACTTTCTTATTATCTTTCAAGCCACGGAGCTAATAAAGCCAGTATTTTCAGCTAGGATAACTGCAGAACCTTCATGTGAAAACCACAGCAGAAAATGACAGGCCTTAAAGGCATGGCATGGGAGGGTAGGGAGTTATTAAGGGAGATTTGCAAGCTTGTTATCTGGGTCCTGAAGCTTCCCAAATGTAACCCCGTCTGGCTCCAACTCCAGAACACACAATGAATGTAAAGAAAATGGAGCAAAAATGAACAGAAGCAGCAAGGAGAGGAAAAACTGGCAGCTACTTACTAAACTTACATTCCTGCTCCAGTTTTCACGGCTGTTTTAAAAAAAGAACAAAGTGGGTTCATTAAAGTATCCTAGAATCTGTTCCATGGATGTTGGAAGTTACAGTTAGTTTTATCTATGGGCAAGCCTTTGGAATTTCATAGGTTGAATTTGCTCCTCAACAACAGGTGTAGGGGATTTCAACCCCATGACTCAGTGGGAAATTCAATTTTATGGCTACCTCCTTCCCCCTTGAGGGTATAGATGTGAAGGCTTTGGATTACGATTATCTATCAGATCAGTGAATTTTCATGATGTGTATATGTACAGAGAGAGAATAATTTTCAGCTGAATTCTCATGGCACATTCAAATACCCTTGTCCTTCTTGTGATTTTTATTAATGATTTATTTGTATTATGGTAGTGCCAAGAGGCCCCAATCGAAATCAGAGGTCCACTGTGTTAGACAGTATATATAGACTTAGTAAGAGACAGTCCAGGCCAAACGAGTTTGCAGTCTAAACAGACAAAGAGCAGAAGCACCATCCCCAAGCACCCAGATCTCCTGTGTTATAGCCCACAACACTATCCTTTCTCCCTTTACCGTAGAGTATCCTCTTTCCCATTAAAACTAATTAAACACAGTGAAACTTTAGTCACACCCAACATCCTTACTTGTGGAAATCATCTTACTGGTACTATGAGATCCCAAGCTATTTTCATCAGAGACATTTCCTTGAGCTCAGTAACAAAAATGGTTCAGTGTCCATGCAGCCATGGTGACTGGTAACTTCTCCTTAAGAATGGCTGCTGAAGAACAGTAGTAAATCTATAGCATGGCTAGCAGAAATAAAGACTTCACACACACTGGGCCTGACTCTCCACTATCTTGACAGGTTTCAGAGGAGCAGTCATGTTAGTCTGTATCCGCAAAAAGAAAAGGAGGACTTGTGGCACCTTAGAGACTAACCAATTTATTTGAGCATAAGCTTTCGTGAGCTACAGCTCACCTCATCGGATGCATTCCACTATCTTGCACACTGAGTATCCATTTAAACTCATGCAAAGTGGCTGTAATATGGAGTGCTTCTCCAGTCAGTCCCATTATCCCACCAATGTGTGTCCTCTTGACTTAGGGGAACAATCTCTCTTCATTCATTTAATGTGAAGGCTTGTCAGCAAAAGAGCTAAGTAGCAGGGTGGGTCAAAATATTTCTACAAACTGTGTTGGTCAAAAATTTGCCTTTTTTAAAATTAAACATTTTTGTGAAAAATTGTTGAGATTACTGGGGGCGGGGGCAGCGGGGTTTGTCCATTTTTTGCTTGTGAAATTTGCCACCATATTTTTATCACGAATTGGATCTAAATCGGTTTTGAAATCACGATTGAAATTACTTGTTTCCTTGGTATTCAGTAAGAAGATGCAGCTTTCAGTAAACAAAAAAACCTGTTGACAACAATGCTGTTGAACATCAGATTGATAAAAATTATGATAAAAATATTGATTAAAAACTATCATGGGAGATTCCATGAAAAATGGAAAAGGAGTCCATTTCTAAACTTGCGAAAGGGAAACACCTTCAACATTTCAAACATCTCCATGAAATTGTTTTCCTCTTCCCCCCTCCACCCCCCCCCCCCAATTAGCCAGTTGTACGTTGTAAACCCTTGGCTATTAGAAATGGGAGTAATAGCACTACTGAGCTTACCTAGGGCTCTCAGCAGCCATCAGATGATAATGACTTACATTGCCAACTTGGCTTTGTGTGACTTCCCTTCCACCCCTGCACTCCCCTCAGATATACAGTCTCTAGAGGGATACACTGACAGGCTTCCCCTGATTTATGAGTACTTTTTATTTGCAGAGAAATTACAGATTAGAGAGATTGTGGCGAGTCAGATCCATTTAGATTTCTTTGATGGTTCTTGGTTAGTTTTAATGTAGCGTCCCAGTAAATCAGGTGTCTGTGCTTATCGACGGCAAAGTGAAACTGTGATTCATTAGCTAGCAGAAGAGACTTTCCTAGAACAAGAAGTCTTAAGCTAGAAAGCTTATTTACAATAGGCTCCAGTGGAAGGTGGCATTTACAGCATGCAGTCTCCTCTTATGGGACCCGCAGGACTTTGCTGGTTCCTAGAAGGGGCATTCTGATGGGGACATTTGTTTGCTTATCTAGTCATTTATTTTCCCAGCTCTGATGAAGGATGTAGCTTTCATTGAGCTCCTGTGTTTTAATCAGTTTTCCAGCTGGCTTTATCTGGAGGCACAAGAGTGTCAGGTGACTTTACTCAAGGTCATGGACTGAATCAGTGTATTTGGAACCCCAGAATCCTTGGGCCTCTCACCCCTTTGCTTTGATGGCTGCACCAGAGAGCTTCAGAAATAATATTCTTGTCTCTTTTAAGTGTTAGAGTGCATTCAGTAGAGGGGACTTGAGCTTTCTCGGTCCCAGAGATGCATGCCACATGTATTCATTTGTGAGCAACATTATAGTACAAAAAATTCTTACTGAACTTAGAACTGGCTGCCATGGAGTCCCCATGCCACACATCAGCATATGAGAAAGCCAGTCCTGTCCCTGAGTCCTGGTTGGTTAGGGAGTGGGCACATAAGGGGAACTGGTCCCTGTGCCCCACAGAGTCACAGCTGGCTAGGAATATGGCATGGCAGGGAATCCCAGCCCTAACTTCGTGCTACCAGCCCTTCTCCCATTTGGAAATCAGGGGTGCCACTCTACTGTGAAGTGTGGGGTGCAGGCAGGGGGTGCATGCCACTGTTGCTGGGACACAGCAGACCCTGAGACTGAGATGGACCCAGGAAGAAACTTGGGTGAATGGCCACTACAAATCTGCACTGTGTGCAAGAACTGGACAGAGCCAAAAGGGAAGGAAGTGCCCTAATCTTCAACGAAGGAGCAGTGTGGTCTGTCTGTTTGATGGAGTTAGAATCCATTTTGTTAAGCATACTGGATTTATAGCATATGACTCTCATTAATCATTCATTTCAATGACGCTTTGGATCTGTCAGTGCTGATCAAGGTGTTGGAATAGATCTGTACACTGGAGTGATGCCTGGCTGAATTCCTGCCGCCAAAAAAGTTCTAGGAGCTGTCTCCTTCCCAAGGCAAGAGGGTGGGAATTTGGAACAGCCGAGCAACCAACGGAGCCCCCACCACAGTCATTTCAAAATGTCTCAACCCGTCTGAGGTGTTTCCTCCACAATAAGAATGTGGATTTTGGAAATATCCAAGCATTAATGAGAAAGAGCAGCTTTCCTGGGCAACACTTTTATCGCCTCTCATCCCTCTCTGTGCTTTCTTCCACACTGCCCCTTATGCTTGAAATGTCCTTCCAAAAATCCTTTCATTCAGGCCCCATCATTGCCTCATTCCGAAAAGCTCACATGTGCTGTTACCTACAAAAAATGAGTGTATTTTTGAACTGGTCAGGAACTTTCCAGCAACATGGTTTTTCATCAGAGACAGATGAGGCATTGAAACTGAAACTGGTCCTGGGGAAGGGTTAATTTCTACAAATCTCCACACTTGAAAATCTTTGGGGGGAAAAAAAAGTTTCAAAATTGCTGAAATGTCCCATTTTGACATTTTTAAAATGAGAAGTTTTTGGTTCAAAATGACTTTTCATTTAGAAATTTCAGTTAATTTATGCTAAAAAAAAGATTAAAAACTAAAAATAGGTCAAAACTGAAACAAAACATTTTGAAATTATCTAAACAAAACATTGCAAGTGATCCAGTCAGAATTTTTTGGTAGGAGGCATTGCTGGCATGTGAACATTTTTGAGATTTTAACTTTTCTTCCCAATTGAGGGCGGGGAAAAAATTCAAAATGTCAAAAACTCACATTTCCTGCCCAGCTCTATTGGATTTACACTCAAACAGCAAACAAAATGCAGCATTGGTCTGCCTAAAATGAGTAACCTTACAATCATACAAATGTAACCTTGTCCTTTCCCTTCCTGATATATTTTGTATGTTCACTTGTCTGTCATGTCCATCATTTCGATGTTAAGTTCTTTGAGGCAAGGATCCATGTTTATGTGTTTTCTGTTAAGTGCCTAGCACACCTGGGAGATAAGGGAGGGCTATTAAATAATAATGAGAATAAGAGACCCTTGTATAGCCAAAGTCCTTTTTAGCATTAAATAGAAGGATGAAAGCCTCTCAATGTCTCTTTCATCTCAAGCTTCTATGGGTATAACAGATGCATCTGTTCTAAATGAAGGCCATGCATGACAAATAATACTGAACATGAGTACATGTGCTTAGGAATTCTGTGAATAATTGGCACGTTTTGATTAACTCCATGTGCTGACACTACCGTGTAACCCATGAAATGCCCAGATGTGGGCCAGATTCTTACCTGAGGTAAAACAGCAGAGCTCTATTAAATATGTCTACCAGTGCTCTGGTTCCTTATCAGCACTGTCTTAGGGTGTTGACTAGGTTGTATCTCATTCCAGGTAAGGTCTCTCAAGGGCGGGGACTCTCAGGTGCAGTCAGAAGGGGACAGAGTCTTTGCCCTCCAGCCGAGTCCCTCTGGATACCTACCTCTTACTGTGTCACAGGGGAACAAACACGCAACTGAGGAGCCAGGAAATGAACAAAGAACATATACAGAGACAAGGTGGGTAAGGTAATATGGTTTAGTGGGCCAACTTCTAGTGGGGAAAGAGACACGCTTTCGCACTTACACAGAGCTCTTCTGCAATCAATCTCAGTCAGGCAGCTGGCCTTTCTGCCTTCAAAGGAGCCTTGGACAGATTTCCTTCTGGCTCAAAGTCTGCTGATTCACCAGCAGAGGTGCATAGTACAGCCCCCTCAACCTCAGGGGCCTTGGGCCTACTTTTCATAGAATCATAGAATCATAGAATATCACAGTTGGAAGGGACCTCAGGAGGTCATCTAGTCCAACCCCCTGCTCAAAGCAGGACCAATCCCCAACCATCCCAGCCAGGGCTTTGTCAAGCCTGACCTTAAAAACCTCTAAGGAAGAAGATTCCACCACCTCCCTAGGTAACACATTCCAGTGTTTCACCACCCTCCTAGTGAAAAGTTTTTCCTAATATCCAACCTAAACCTCCCCCACTGCAACTTGAGACCATTACTCCTTGTTCTGTCATCAGCTACCACTGAGAACAGTCTAGATCCATCCTATTTGGAACCCCCTTTCAGGTAGTTGAAAGCAACTATCAAATCCCCTCTCATTCTTCTCTTCCACAGACTAAACAATCCCACTTCCCTCAGCCTCTCCTCATAAGTCATGTGTTCGAGTCCCCTAATCATTTTTGTTGCCCTCCGCTGGACTCTTTCCAATTTTTCCACATCCTTCTTGTAATGTGGGGCCCAAAACTAGACACAGTACTCCAGATGAGACCTCACCAATGTCGAATAGAGGGGAACGATCACATCCCTCGATCTGTTGGCAAGGGAGTAGGCTCTGCTGTCTACCAGGCCTCTAGCTGGGTAGTGCAACCCTCTGCTCTCTTTCCACACCTGCCCATGACTGAGCTGAGCTTCTTCCCTTTGAACTCTTCCTCCATTCTTGACATGATGTGCAGTTGCACTGGGTCAGGGCTACTCCAGCCCAGAGCAGCTCCTTAATACCTGCCTGCCTCGGGTGGGGTTTAGATACCCCATCACAATGGCACATGACCTTTCTTCCTTAGTTACAGAACTTCCATTACTGGAAGAAGACCCAATGCACTTCTCTGCAGGTGAAGTAGTTCAATCTTGGTAACATTACCTAGGACATACAACAACTCTGTAGGAACACACTGCCTCCCATGCCTCATTGCTGAAATATTCTACTTAAGATTGTGAGCTCTTTGGGGCAAGGGCTGTCTTTTTGTTCTGTGTTTGTACAGCACCTAGCACAATGGGGTCCTGGTCTTTGACTGGGGCTCCTAAGTGTTATGATAATAAAATAATAATTATTATAAGACGCATGGTTCAGTGAATGTCTCGTTCCCATTCATGGGCATTTTGGTTGCAATACATTTTACCTAATACTCTACAAAGGGGAGAATTGTACAGCCCTTAGGGTCCAAAGCTATGGGGTGCTGAATGCTCGTAACTCAAGAGGACCCTATGTGTCTCTGTGTTATATCTCTTTCCCCAACCCTCTAGCTGTCTTGTCTATTTAGATGGTAAGCTCTCATGGGTAGGGACTGTCTAGTATGGTGCCTGGCACAATGGGACCCTATTCTTAATTAATTCCTAGGCACTATCATAATAAAAATTATTATTAATAATAATAGTCATCATCATCTTCAGGTTAATGAACAGAATATGAAGAGCCTTCTGTGTGCCATAAAGTTCTGTCTATGATATAACACAGTATATTTATTAAAAAGAAAAGGAATTAAGGAAGTGCTTTTTAACAAAATAAACCCATAAAATAATGACAACAGCAGTGAGCAAATGCTCTTTTATGGTTGCAAGAGCAACCACAAACTATAAACACAGGTTCCTACAAACAAAATGAGAGGACTGGAAGGAACATTGCATTTTAGATGAGAACAACTGATCTATCTGAATAAAGATGGAATGGGGTTGGCAATACACTGAAGAAGAATGTTAAATGGACACGAGCTATTCATTTTCACTGAGGGTGAAATTCATCCCCACGCAAAGGACGAGCACAAGGTATTAAGTGGTGTATGAGCCTCATGCTGACCCCTTGCACTAGGATGAATTTCACCAGGACTACACAAGTTCTTATTAAAGTAGCAGAAATATTTTAATTTCACCTTTAAGTTGGTTACTTCCTGAAGTGTTTACCCAATGGGCAAAAGTCTTATTTACATCAATGGGAGATTTGCCTGTAAAAGGACTGAGTAAAATCTCAGTCAAGATTTTGCACCTCTTTTTATAATTAAAATATTGACTTATGGGAGAAAAATCAATCTAGTCAATTTCACAAACAGCTCCTGTTCCCAAGCTCTAGGCCTTTCTCACACTGTTTAAAGGACAGCCTTTAAAAAAGAAACAGAGGCAACACACCTTCACCAATTTGGACTGTTTGGAATCCTGCCTTGTCAATGCACCAACATGCAGTGAGCTTTTAATTTCAAAGGCTGGGGGGACTCTGGAAAGTGGAGAACGTAATGCTGGAGATGATTTTGGACAGATGTGATGAAACTGGAGACGAGGTACAATGGGGAAGATGGAGAGAGGCCAAAAATGGGTAAGGGATTGAGGGCAAGCAACTGACAAAAGTAAAAAGAACAGATGCCAAATATTTTGTTTGTCTGTTATTGACAGGTGGATTTGTCTATTGATCCCAATCCTGAAAACATTTACATACATGAGGAATGTGATTTTCCTTAATGGTTAATGGGTTCTCATGGAAGCAGACTTCTTCATAAGAACAGAAGAACTTCCATATTGAGTCAGATCAATGGTCCATCTAGCCCAATATCCTGTCATCCGACTGTGGCCAGTGCCAGATGCTTCAAAGGGAATGAACAGGACAGGGCAATTTCAAGTGATCCATTCCCTCTTGTCCAGTTGCATCATCTGGCAGTTAAAGGTTATGGGATACCTGGATCATGGGGTTGTGTTCCTGACCTTCTGAGCTAATAGACTTTGACAGACGTATCCTCCATGAACATATCTAATTTTTTTTAATCCAGTTACATTTTTGGCCTTCACAACATCCCATGGCAATGAGTTCCACAGATTGACTGTCCATTGTGTGAAGAAGTACTTACTTTTGTTTGATTTAACCCTGCTGCCTATTAATTTCATGATGTGAGCCCTAGTTCTTGTGTTATGTGAAGGGGTAAATAACATTTCTCTATTTACTTTCTCCACACTAGTCATGATTTTATAGACCTTTATCATATCCCCCCTTAGTCACCTCTTTTGTAAGTTGAACAGTCCCAGTCTCTTTAATCTGTCCCCACATGGAAGTTGTTCCATCCCCGTAATCATTCTTGTTGCCCTTCTCTGTACCTTTTCCAATTCAAATATATCTTTTTTGAGATGGGGTGACCAGAACTGCATGCAGTATTCAAGGTCTGGGTGTACCATGCATTTATATGGTGGCATTATAATATTTCCTGTTTTATTATCTATCCCTTTCCTAATGGTTCCTAACATTGTTAGCTTTTTTGGCTGTTACTACACATTGAGCAGATACTTTCAGAGAACTGTCCATAATGACTCCAAGATCTTTTTCTTGAGTGGTAACAGGTAATTTAAACCCCATCATTTTGTATGTATAGCTGGGGTTATTTTTTCCAATGTACATTACTTTGCACTTATCAGCACTGAATTTCATCTGCCATTTTGTTGCCCTATCACCCAGCTTAGTGAGATCCCTTTGTAACTTTTAGCAGTCAGCTTTGGATTTGCATATTTTGAGTAATTTTGTATAGACTGCAAATTTTGCCATCTCACTGTGCATCCCTTTCTCCAGATCATTTATGAATATGTTGAACAGCACAGATCCAGGACAGATCTTGGAGGACCCCACTATATGCTCTCAAGGACATAATCATTTGTAGGTTCGGCACCTTAGATGGCAAGTTTTTCAATGACTGGGGTCTCTTTCCCCTTTATATTTGGAAACCACCTGTCACATAGCACACTGTCAATCTATCTCAGGGTGTTTTACTGCACGCAGCCTTGTAGCGTTTGAATGCCTTCCACATTAGCTTGGCAACTGTGAAGCCTCTAGTGGATTTCAAGGTTTCTCTGGCTCTTCTCCCATTTTGAGTTATTCAAAACTCTGCTTTGGGAAATTTCTTATAGTGGGGGGAACTGGGAAAGGCTGCATGGGCAGCTGATGTTGTGAATGCCATTCTGGTTGTTATGGAAAGGTGGTCAGGCTGGATTCAGCTAGTGGGAAATCCAACCCAATTGAAGTAAATGGCAAAATTCCCTTTGGCTACATTGGGGGAAGGATTTCCCCCCAACCTTTTTCGGAAGTTTGTTCCATAGCTGGATCCCTTTGACTCAGAATGCTTTATCTGGGGTCAGGTCTACACTATAGGGCTAAGTTGACCTAAGTTGCCAAACTCCAGCTACTTGAATAATATAGTTGGAGTTGATGTACCTTATATCAACTTATTGCGGTGTCTACACCACGCTGGGTCGACGGAAGAAAGTCCACCATTGATTTACCTTATGCGTCTCGTTCCAGTGGAGTACCAGAGTTGCCTGGAGAGCGATTGGCGGTCATGAGACCTGCTAAATCGACCCACAGTGGATCGATTGCTGCGCATCAATCCCACAGTAAGAGGAGACAAGCCCTAAGTGTCTCCATGGTTCATTCTGGGCCCTGTGATCTATAATGTCACTGGGAGGTTACTACCAGAAATAATTAGCATAATGATAACTATAAAAGAAAATTACCCATGAAATGCTACAATTTATCCATTTTATGCCCTTGAAGTACTGTCCCCTTTAATAAAATAAAATAACAACAAACTGCAACCTTCAGCTATGGGGGGAAATAAGTCACTCAGTCTGGGAAGCTGTATACCTTGCTATTCAAGTACTCCAGTTGGGTAGAGCTAAAAATAATGGTGTGGATACCTCATTATATCAGTCTCTTCAATTAGGATTGTTTCTAGGCCAGTCATCAAGGTCACGATACAATGGACTATATATCAAGTATGAGCAGCCACAAGTCAGTGTAACTGATGCTTTAGAAATTTGATTGCAGTTCAGTCAACGACTGGCCTAATGAGAGAAATGGCTTACGAGTGAGATAAGCTTATTGTGCAGCATTCATCTGCACTGCCTTTTTCAGAGAGACAGGGTAGGTGAGGTAATATCTTTTATTGGATCAACTTCTGCTGGTGAGACCTCCCCCACCTTCTCTCTAATATCCTGGGACCAACACAGCTGCAACAACACAGCATACTGCCCTGTTCAGACAGTTGAAACTCTAAAGTAGTTTGGTTGTTTTCTTTTTTTAAATGTACATTTAAGGGTGAAATTCATCCCCACTCAGAAGGCCAGTGTGAGTTCTATTTGTGTGCAACACAAGTCCCATTTGAATGCTCAGAGCAGTACAAAACCTTATCCCACGTATGTCCATAAGGCTTGATTAGACTTACGTGGCACTTCATCCTTTTGCTGGGCCTCTGCATGAGGGTGAATTTAACCCCAGACATCTTGCAACATCATAGATTCTAAAGCCAGAACGGACCACTGTGATCATCTAGTCTGACCTCCTGTAAAACACAACCCCTGGAACATACCCAAATCCAAAATGCCATGGTGAGGAACATTGCAGAAAGTGCTATGCGGGATGTCAACAACAAGCAAATCGCCAGGACCATCTCCAACCAAGATGTCACCACCTCCCTGAGCGGCTCGCTGGAAGTCGAATTCGGAAGAGACGGGGGAGACTTTGCTTTGCTCTGGACTTGTGTCCGCAACGCTACACAACGACTGGAGAAGCGTATCAGCTGCCGCTGTACGTGGTGTGAGGAACCCAGGAGCTGGGAGTCCTGGTGCCACATATGAAGAACACGGAGCACACAATCTTCACTCAGAGAGCTAGAACCATGCTGGAGAGGAACCTGAAGAATGCCATCCTCTGTCAATACGTGGAAAACCTGAAATGGAAGCCAGACCAGGGCAAGGCATTCAAGGCGACGTGCAAGTGGGATGCCAGCAACCACTTTCTCCCCGGGGGCTGCTTCACTCAATTAGCCGACTGGAGGTTCATCCACAGGGCCCGGCTCAACTGCGTTCCGCTGAATGGAGCCGTCCGCCACGGGAATCAGGACAAGCGATGCAGGAAGTGTGGCTATGCCAACGAGACAGTAGCCCATGTCCTGTGAAGCTGCAAGCCCAATTCCAGAGCCTGGTCTGTGGCATAACACGGTCCAGGATCGTCTAGTCAGAGCCATCCTGTCACCCATGGGGAAGGTTGCCGTGAACTCCACCATCCGCGGAACTGACAGCCAACTGCAACTGGACATCGCCATCACCAATGAGGACCAGAAGAAGATCATGATGGTGGACATCACAGTGCCCTTCAAGAACAGGACCCCAGCCTTCCATGATGCCTGAGGTTGAAAGGTGGAAAAATACACCCTTTTGGTCAAAACCTTGAGAGCCAAGGGTTACCAGGTTCAGACACATGCGCTGATCATCGGAGCCCTGGGTGCAGGGAACCCCGTAACAAGCGAGTGTTGAGAGAATGCAGAATCAGTCACCACTACACTCGGCTGATACTCATGGTGTCAGACGCCATCAGGTGGTCGAGGGACATCTACATAGAACACATCATCAGACATCGGCAATACCAGAAGGGATGAGTTGGAGTGCCGACGAGAAGCGCAGTTGGGAAAAGTAACTGAAATACTTCCCTGATGGATTGTATTTTCTAAATGGACAACCTACCCTAAATGCTCAATTACTGAGGGACAATCTACACTCATTCCTATATTTGCTTTCTACAACCAACTCTCTGTATAACTTTTCATGTGTGATGTATCCGAGTATTCGGATTCTAATATCTAAACTGTATTGTTACGTTTATTCACCTTAATTTGGGTTATTGCTGATTATGCACTATATGTATCTTATGACTTTAAAAACAAACTTTGTATTGTGGATAATCTAAGCACTATACCCAGATGTTCAGACACGCTTTTCTTAACCTGTGTATTATATATTTTTTTAACATTAGCTCACAGACTGTAATCAAGTCATCACTTAACCTTCTCATTGTTAAGCTAAACAGGTTGAGCTCCTTCAGTCTTTCACTATAAGGCCTGGTTTCCAATCCTTTAATCACTCTCATGGCTCTCTTCTGCTCTTTCCAGCTAAGAAGGCTTGGATTGGTCACACAGCTTGGTTGGAAGACCTCCAAAGAAAACCCAGGAACTGGGGTGTGTGAGCCCGTAGGTTGTGTTCTTCCCTTAAAACTCCTGGATCCTGCAACTCCCCCGTCACATGAGTAATCAATACCTACACAACTACCGTAGTCACATTGAGCTCAACAGGCCTACTTGTGTTGGAAAAGATTCGGGTCATTTTTGATTGTAAAGGAACCTTTTGATTTTTCCAAAAGCATTCCCCGCAAGAGAAGTATCTCTGGACACAGCTGTATATATTTTGAATTACATTAATTTACATGGTGTGGAACAAAAGTCTTTTTTCCCCTTTTATTTTCAGCCTGCTGAATTATAAACCTGCCAGAAGAGAAGGTTTACTAGAAATATGTTGTTGACACAACCTTAACAGTAGCCATGCTTCAAGATGAAGCTGTAATAGCTCTTTCCTTTATATGTGCATGGTAATAAAATATGTGACAAATGTATTACTGGGAACTTAACAATCCCAGATAATGAGACCATGTCATAGCTCTTTGAATCTGATTTAAACATTGATATTTATAGGGGTAGGTTGACATCTGTCTCTGTATGTGTTTTTCAGCTGCATTTTTCTCTATCTACCCTGAGAATGCAGCTGGCTTTTTAAATTCTTACAACAGGTTGATCCTGAGTTCAGAAATGTCCCCATTTCCAAATCCACTGAAGTTTTAGTCATGAATTTTTAAGCACATTTTATTTATGGCCTTGGGAGTGAAGTGAAATATTGAAGCATTTAGCAAACGTTAACCTTGTGTAGACATTTTACCATTTATTTTTAAAGGGAAGGAGCATGCCTCCTCTTTGCAATGAATATTCCAGCTCTGAAGCTCCCGGGCAGTTATACCCTTAAAATGGGCCCTGACTGGGAAATGATTAATAATGCTAACTAAAGTCATAGGTGTACAACCTCTTTATAGATGAATCCATAAGTGGCTCAGACTCCAGTGAAAAGAGGAACCCCGCAAAGAAATGGTGGTTCTAATTCACACAGGGAGAAGTGCACTGGAGGAGCAATTGCTTATTTCTAGAACTGCTTTAAAAATAAGAATCAGGAAAAGCTCACCTATAAAATAAATTGTAGTCAATGGCAACATTCCCATTGGCTTCCGTGAAAGCAAGTTGGGCCTTCTCTTTGCGAACAACAATTGGAGTATCCACAAGCATATAGCTACCCTTTTTCTTCCAAAATTGTCTCCACCTGGATTAGGTTCTAAGGAGATTGTCTGTTGAAAAGGAAGAGCGGCAGGGAAACAACTGCCAGAATCCACAAGTCTTATTACTGGCTATTGTAATGAAAACACATTCATCACAAACACCTTAAGAAGGGCATAAGAGAAAATTAAATCTGGATATTCTTCATGTCTCCCAGCAATTTTTCTAGCTAGCTTACAAGATTCAATTCTTTTCAGTTGTTTAATAAAAAATAAAAAGGCAGAGAGAGGGTAATTGGTAGAGTGAGCAGTGGGAAATGCAACAGCTTGACAAGAAATTACATGTCTTATTTATCTCTGCGTAAGCTGCTCCTTCAGGAGATGTGTGGAGAGTAGAATGCATTGAGCTTCAGAGCAAAGGCTTCTGCTATTTCTCGGAAATACTGCCCTTCGGTTCTGGCGTCCTCTCCGTTGCAAATCCCAGAGATGCAAATGCAAGCCCAGGCCTCGACTATGAACTGAGAACAGTGTTGGAGTACCCCTGCTTGGTTCTCAGTGTAGGCCTGGGGCTAAGGGATCCAGGTGGAGCTGGCTTAGCTGGTGTCAAATCTTCTGGGCATGCTTTCCATTTGCATAGCATTAAAAGGCTCACATATTTCACAGTTCTGTTATCAATTAACATGGGGCATGCTGGAGGCCAGTTGCTCCCCCTGCTATCGCTCTACTCAAGTCTTCTCCCCTCCTTGATATTTACACCTTTCAGACATATGCACATGGTTCTCATATTTCCTTGTAATTCTCTTTTAGCCAGGCTAGACATCTTTAGTCATTTACTCTTGCCTCATTTTCTGCATGTTTGCGGCTTGCCTTGGATTGGTTTCTAGTTCTCTGGCATCTCCTGATGTTGGGGTGCCCAAAACAGTACATAGACGGAGTGTTACCAGAGCCATGGAATGAGGGGACACCACCCCACCATCCATTATGTGAGACTCTTGTGTATACGACCCTAAGTATTATTGACTTCATTTGCTGCCTTATTGCACTGAAGGCTCACAACCCTTCAGATTTACTTTATGATACTGGTAACTCCTTCTTCCATGTCATTAAAAGTATTGGGCAAATTGACATAGCTCCATGGATTTCAGAGGAGCTGAATCCAATTACATCAGCTGAAGGTCTGTCCCATTAAAGTGGGTCCTGTCACACCCCAAAGGACACTTCCTTTCAGCTTGATATATTGCCAGGAGACCTGATCTTTTGTTTACAGGCCTTGAGAAAGATTTCAATCCTTGTGCCAATGCTCCCATCCAAGGTGGGTTAGCTCAGTGGTTCTCAGCCAGGGGTTCACGAACCCTTGAGGGTACACAGAGGTCTTCCGGGGGTACATCAACTCATCTAGATATTTGCCTAGTTTTACAACAGGCAAATATGAAAATGAATAGTGAAACTAAATGCAGTGCAAACTAAATTTTCATACCGAGAATGTTTATACTGCTCTATAGACTATATGCTGAAATGTAAGTATAATATGTATATTCCAATTGATTCATTTCATAATTGTATGGTAAAAATGAGAAAGTCAGCAATTTTTCAGTAATAGTGTACTGGGACACTTTTGTATTTTTATGTCTGATTTTGTAAGCAAGTAGTTTTTAAGTGAGGTGAAACTTGGGGTACACAAGACAACTCAGACTCCTGAAAGGGCTACAGTAATTGTGAAGGGTTAAGAGCCACTGGGTTAGCTTACAGGCATGCAACAGAATGGCAGGTATTAACAGTTATAAAACTAAGACTATTCCTACCCTGATTATATGTATGTACCGTGTGATGTAAAATCTCATAAAAGTATCAACAGATTATTTGCTGGCACTTTCCTTTTACAGAAAATGTAGCCTGCCCAAGGTTAGCACACAAGGGTTGAATGTGGATTTAAAAAGTTATATGTCAGAGGGACTGAGCTCCCACAATTCCAGCTGAAGTCAATGGGAGGATTAAGTGCTCAGTGTCTCCAGCAAAATAAAATCAGACCCAGAAAATATCGTGCGCTGGGGCTTGGGGGCATTTTTCATGAAAGCACCTGAATAAATTCAAAGCTGGATTCTCTGCCTTGAAATTCTTCTTGGGGGCATTGTTTTAACAGTGTGCTAGGGCATCAGTGTCACTTTTTGCTCAGGTGAGTTTAGGGCTTATTTTGTATACTATGGTCCCAATCCTGCAAACAAGGATACTTTGTTAAGCATGAATATGTAGCTGCAGGATCAGGGAGGTCAGCCATCTTCTGAGGTCGATAGTTTCAGCATGTGAGGCACCCAGAAACCATGGTGATGGGTGCAATGTAAAAACCTGAATTATTATTAATTTTCAGATTTGATGAAAACTGGAGAAAGAAAGAGAGCAAATAATGAGAAATAGGACAATTAGACTCTAACGAGTTTGGATCATTTAGGGCAATTGGGGCAACAGATGGCAAATGCGTTTCAATGTAGAAAAATGTAAAATAATTAGTCTGGGCACAAGGAACTGAAGTGGGGTGTGTGGGTCAAGTTGAATGTGGATCAGGAAAAACATTTAACATTATTATGGAAAATCATTGGAGCCTGGTGCACAGAGGCTGCAAAGGAGGGCTGTATCAGCAGAGAGATAGAAACAAAGCAGAGGAGGTGAGACTGACAGTATATAAGATGTGTTTTGGCTCCTTGGGAGCAGTACTAGCATCCAGGCAGGAGATTATTACCATGGGGCAGGTACGTGGAGGAATCTACATTCTTGAGCAGGAAAAGCTTGGAACTGGGCTGATTCTCACTGGAAAACAAAGAGGCATGTGGCGATTGTAGAGAAATTTTCACAGTTACGATACAGCTCCATCAAGAGATTAGATTTCTTACCCTGGCACATGTCTAAAACAAGGGGACAATATTGAAATTGTCAGTGGGACTTGGTGAGAAACTTCGGCTAAACTGCATTATCTGAAGGGTCATAAAAATACAGAATAAGTTTAAAGAGCAATTAAGAGACGTTGAGTTGAACTAGGTATTCTTCTGGAGGAGGTGGTGGCTGGAATACAGGATTAAATAAAAATAAAATAAAAAGAGCATATTAAGCATGGATGGTCTTTGCTTGTTCATGAAGTTCATTATGTTTGATGCTATTTTACTGTCTTCGATGGTGATGTGAACTCATTAGGATCTCAGGGCTTAAAGCACAGATTCAAGGGTCCTGATTCACCTTTGCACTGGTCTAGTTTTATGCCAGTGTAACTCTATTGACTACATGGATTTATACCAGCATAAAACTGGAGTAACATGGAGGTGAATCAGACCCATTGGATTCAAACACTACAAAGACAAAATGAAAGAGGGAAAAAAGATCAGGCATAGATCATACAGTGCCAGAGCTTGAGCATATTTGGTATGAAAACACTGATTTTCATTCTGTTCAATATAACAACCAAACCTGATTAAATATCAAGAGTCCTACTGAACCATGGAGTCCTGCTGTTATTTCTAACTCATCAAATGCAAGCAATACACTATCAGAATGTCTCCTGGATCCCAGAGGAAACATTGTCTAGTCAAAGTAGGGGGGCTAGGATGTGTCGAGAAACCTGGGCAGTAATTCTGGCTCTGCCATTAATTCCCTACGTGACCTTGGGAAAGTAATTTGATCACTCTGTAACTCAGTTTACCCCTCTGTGTTCAGAAAAGGATAATATTAACCTACTTCATAGTGATATTGTGAGGCTCAGTTCATTCACTTTTGTAAAACACTTGGCAGAAAAGTGGAAGGCATAACAATATGAACAGATTTTAAGTACAAAAAAGGGATGTCTCAACTTGTCACATGCCTAACTCATGCATCTTGTGTAATAAAATATACATAAACACGGTGTGTCACATCCAGACATCTGGAGTTCTGGGACTGTTCTTCATTCTCCCTTCCCATTGTACAAGTCAATATTCTAATTTCTTTGCTCTTTTGATCTTAACTTTGATTCTTGAAACCTTTACCTCTGCTTTCTTTTGGATATATTTTTTTGATCCCAGCAACAGTCCCCCTCTTCCACTCCCAACCCCCCCCCGCTCCAGCATAGCTATACAAATATTACACACCTGTGCTGATAATCATAATAATAGCACTTAGCATTTATAACGTGTTTCACATCTTCGCTGTGTTTTACAAATATTAACCAATGGGAACTATCCTATTAGAGCCAATCCTGTCTGACATAAAATTATTTCCTTTGGTTTTAGTGCAAAAGCTTGAAAGGAAAAGACGTTGGCACAACCCTTAACCAGCAGGAAGCCAAGTCAAGTATGGACGAGCCAAGCTGGTTATAATTAGAAATATATAGCATCCTCTCTTTCTCTCTGTAAGAAAAGTGATCAGTATTTAAAGAGACAGTTCACACTTCCGAACAAAGTTGTTTATTCTTAGCTACAGATAATACCTTGTCGATTGCTGTCCATTTAAAAAAGATGTAATTAAAGTATCTTTCCCCCCGGTTATCAGTAACGCATTGTAATCTGAGTTTAAATTAATGTTATACTGTCTGAGCTTCTATTTTTGCCAGCATCAGACTGTTAAGTACCAAGGGTAAAATGTATTTGTTGATGTACAGTGACACTCAACACAATAAGCTGCAAATACGTACACACCATGAACATAGAGGTAATATACAACTGGTCCTGTATTAGCTTGGCTAATCATTTTGGATGAAGGTATCTGCAGCAAACAGGAGAAGTCCTCAAGGAGGTTTTCCTATGAGTTAACAGAAGCATACACAGTTTCTTCCATACTGTGAGCGGAGGGCTGAAACTGAGTGTTAATTGATTTGTGTTTACCAGGGTTTGTTTGAAAGTTTTCTGCAGAATTGCTGCAAGACATTTCACAGCGGTGGGCCAGATGAACTGGTATATTCTGACTGCTATTTTGATTATGTAAAGTAACCATCAACCCAGCTTTTCTAGCTGGTTAAGAGGAATAACTGTTCATATTTGGTAAAAAACAACAACAACAAAAACATGCAAATGAAATTACAGCAAATATTTGCCAAATGCTACATTCAGTAAAATCAGAGCAAACACGTCTTATGGGATTTTTTTAGGGTAAAATTCTTGAAATCTGAGCCAAGAGTCAATGCTTTTGTTTTAAAATTTCCCCCAAACAAAATCCAGCCTTTGTTGTTTCTCAGTCACAGCCCTCAGTGAACTCCCTTTCCCAAACACTGAATTTTGTCCTGCACCATGTCTGCAGTTGCCTCCACCCTAGCAGTCCCAGAATTTTTTGGCATTGCCATGTCTGCTCATGTTGCAGGAGGAAGGATCATTATCCGGTTTGTGCCGATGAGGAACATCACTGAATCAATGAAACCTTTGTCAAATTCAAACGTCTTTCCAATACTCTCTGCCCTGTATTGCTGGAGAAACATGAACTATTTATTTAGTGATAAATATTGATGCACTATCCATATCACACTTATGCATGAACCATATACTGTGTGTTAGATTTATCTACACCCATGTCTGAAATAGATGCAACAGATACTTCTACTTGTTGACAGGTATATTATGTACCAGTAAAACTCTTAGAACGAAGTAGCTTTCAAAAGGTTGAAAAATTATCCCCAAAAGTATTTTGGAATATTGTTATTAGATGAATAAAATGCCAGATAGAAGGCATGAGTATTTTGCTATTTAGATCAAAGAGGGCAAATTGTATATAGTTTCCCCAATATTGCTGTGTCTAAACACACACACATACTATCAGTAACCTGGCAAATAGTCTGATTGGCAAGTTTGCCTTTGGTTTGATCACTGTGGGGAAAACTAAACATATGTTCCCTAATTTGAGGGAAATATTGTACTTCTTCCCCTGAACAGCTTGCAGTCTAGAATGTTTCTCTATCAGTAGAAAGGTTATGAAGAAGATTACCTATTTCACATTGTATTCTGTAATCCAAGGTCTCCCATTGTCTTCTGACAGTATTTTTAAACAGGGTTGGTGCAGCCTGGGTCTATAAATACTCATCTCTTCTAGACCAATATTTGAGATGCCAGCTGATCAAATAAATCCTATTATATCAGCCCTTTGTTTACCATGCATTAAAGCAGCTCAGTACCCTGCTCTGATGCTCACTCCTCTCCCGCATTGCCAGGTTACCATTCCCATGTAACACCCCCTGCAGGGTGCTTCAAAGAAGAAATGTGTATATTTCCCAGGCTAGGAGCCCATAAATCAGAGCCCCCATCTTACTAGGATGGGAGATAACTCACAGAGTAGGACATGTCAGTCACCAGCACAGTCCAGAAATAGCACATGTAAGGCCAAGCTTGAAGGGCTAGAATGTTGCACTTAGAGCAGATCTTTATAAACCAGTGAGCAGGCAACTGGTTTGTTAGCCAGGCTAGGTCTGATAGAAAAGGCCTTTTGGGAGGCATTAAAACCATTGGATCAGGCAATCTCATCTCCACTGAAGGTGCTAAAGATCTGCCATGATTTCATGCTTAATAATCAGAAGAGTTAATGGGTCTAATCCTGAAGGGCTAACTCAGACCCCAATCTTGCCCAGCCAGGGTCTCATTCCTTCCTCAGGCAAAACACTCATTGACTTCAGTGGGAGTCTGGCCCGAGGAAAAACCGAGTAAGGGCTTTTATGGCTCAAGAAAATTTTGCTCGTGGAAGGATGGAGTAAAAACAGTTCCTTTAGGATCAGGGCTAATTCCTTATTCATGAAGGACCGTTAGGGATCAGGCTCCAAAAATGGAATAGTGTACAGAAAAACCCCAGCCTATTTTAAAATAAAATATCTGAGGGAGGAAGTTCCCGGCTGAGATGGTCTGAGTGCGAATGAAGTCTCTGTCTGTCCTCCCCCCGCATCCTCAGCATCAGCCTAATTCCACAGCCAGTGACAGCGGGGGGAGCAGAGTTGAGCCAGTGCTGAGCTTTTCTGAAAATCTCAGCCTCCATATCAATAGGCTTCTTAGTCCTGATCTTGTTGGGTTCTCATACCCGTCTTAAGAGGTGCCAGGACCCCCAACTGCCATTGACCTCAACGGGAGAGGAGGACACATGGTACGTCGCCAGCAACACTCCCTATTTTTCAGGATGGGCCTTTCCTATGGAGAACAAACTCCACTATAGACAAGGAGGTATGAGCCTGAGCTCTGACTACATGGACCTGCAATAAACGAAATATCCCCCACCCCCACACACATTTTCATTTTATATTTTGTTCCCCACCTTTCAGATTGGGAAGCACAGCGGTGTTCTCCGCTCCCACATGCCAGTCCATGGTAGGCGCTGGGAGCATGACCATAGCAGGAGTTTCATAAGGTGTGAGCATGGGCACAATGTTAATCAATTCACTGTTGAAGCAGAAAAGCAGCAGTGTTTGGGCGGGGGAGCTCCCCATAAACAGCTGCCAAGCTACCTCGTTGTCGCCCTTAAAACTCTTCTCTGTTGCGATGCCTTCAAAACATTTGCAATGATTAGGGCACTAGTGCATTGAGACTACTGCCCATCAGGCTGGCCAGTACTATCTTACCGTCTCCTTGTGTTCCCCAATCTGTCTGTCCATCTCCACCTGTTGTCTCTTCATAGAATATAGAATCATAGACTATCAGGGTTGGAAGGGACCTCGGGAGGTCACCTAGTCCAACCCCCTACTCAAAGCAGGACCAATCCCCAGCTAAATCATCCCAGCCAGGGCTTTGTCAAGCCAGACTTTAAAAACCTCTAAGGAAGGAGATTCCACCACCTCCCTAGGTAATCCATTCCAATGCTTCACCACCCTCCTAGTGAAAAAGTTTTTCCTAATATCCAACCTAGACCTCCCCCACTACAACTTGAGACCATTACTCCTTGTTCTGTCATCAGCTACCACTGAGAACAGTCTAGATCCAGCCTCTTTGGAACCCCCTTTCAGGTAGTTGAAAGCAGCTATCAAAGTCCCCCTCATTCTTCTCTTCTGCAGACTAAACAATCCCAGTTCCCTCAGCCTCTCCTCATAAGTCATGTGCTCCAGCCCCCTAATAATTTTTGTTGCCCTCCACTGGATTCTTTCCAATTTTTCCACATCCTTCTTGTCGTGTGGAGCCCAAAACTGGACACAGTACTCCAGATGAGGCCTCACCAATGTCGAATAGAGGGGAACGATCACATCCCTCGATCAGCTGGCAATGTTCCTACTTATACAGCCCAAAATGCCGTTAGCTTTCTTGGCTCTTGTCTTATACTTAGATTGTCAGCTCCTTGGAACACAGGGTTCTGTTTTTGTACAATACCGTAACCTAGCACAATGAGGCCCTGGTACATGACTGGGGATCCTTCGTCCTACTGCAACAGAGAGAAATAATGAGCCATCATAATGATAAAATGCTTCTCTACAACCAGCCTTCCTGTCCCTGCTGGGTACCAAGAAAGCAGCTGGAAATGGCTTTTGACTGTGAGACAAATGTGACCTCATCATTTCAAATGGATTTTATTGCACAAGGACGAGACTAAAAAAAGAAAAGGAGTACTTGTGGCACCTTAGAGACTAACAAATTTATTTGAGCATAAGCTTTCGTGAGCTACAGCTCACTTCATTGGATGAGACTGTGGCCTTTTGCATTTTCTAACTCTGTTAGACCTTTACTTTTATTTCCACAGGTAGAAGGTGCCCTTTCACACAATTCACCGTGACAAACCACCAGCCCTAACAACACTGCTCAGCGCTAACATACTAAGTTAGAAGCCAGGGGTCAGCTTCCACCCTCAGAAGTGTTGGTACGCATCCCATTTTCCCGTTCATGTAGAGGTTGGCAGGGAACCCTCTCCCAATGGCTAGCGGAAGGATCACGGCAGTATGCGCCGAGTTGTGCAGTGTAGAAGGGCCGGGCTAGTTAGAAAAAATTAATTAACCTCCTCGCCCTTCTTCCCACATCTACCAATGGCAACACATTATAAGAAGAGTGAGTTGGGTCCTGAGTTGGGAAGAAAGGATTCAGAGGAAGAGGGTTGGATCTGAAACGAGAAATGAGGTGGTGCGCAGTGCTTGGCAGAAACAGTGGGAAGATAGCAGTAATTCTCCTCTGATGCTTGGCTGAAGGGAGCCATGTGTCAGTCATTTGCTTTGACCCTGGCTGAAGCCAGCGATGTGCCACATGTTTAGTTTGGACACAGGCTGAGGAACGCCCTGTTGTGGTTGCATTTGGTCCTTTAAGGGCTGAGGTTTCCTGTCCTATAAAACCAACTACAAAATTATTGAATTCTGCCTAGATGTACAGAATCCTTTCCTGATCCAACCAGCCTGTCACAGAGCTATCTGAGAGCGCATCTAGGTGCAGAAAGTAGCTTCTAGAGGGGAAGCCAGTGTGCAGAGTGTATTATCTAGGAGGTTGGGGTGGGGGGAGTGAGGAAATGGGATTTGTTCATAGAGCAGTAAAATAACTGGGGGGAAAAATCATTGGACCAGCTCATAAGTCAAGTCAAGCTTTCATTGAGGAATTCATTGGGATCCCTCCAGAAAACTAGGAAATTAAATTCAGTTAAGCAAATTGTTTATATTTTTTCTTACAGAAACCTGCATAAAATTATGATTTTTGCTACAACAATGCATAGATCTGCCCTCAATGCATTGACTGTGATTCATTCATACAGAAGTGGGACTGTGCGTAACTTGGAGCCTGATGCAAGGGCTACAGAAGTCAAGGGAAAGGTGTTTCAATCTGCATTCCTCCTCTCTGGGTTCTGCTAACCGGAGAAAACGTAGCCTGCTTCGGGTGTTAGGGGCTTCCTAGTAAGTCAGCGTGCTGAGCGGGTGGGCTGGGAAAACTCTCTCCTGGGGACATAGATTTAACAGCGTTCCTCACCCTCTATTCAGCTCAGCACTAGGTTCCATTAGCTCTTGATTCAGTACATTACAAACTTATAGAGTTCCCCATCACCGTCTGTTCTGGTTTCCTACAGATAGGGCCTAATGGCAAGGCACTCTGCTCCTGAACAGGGATCTCTGTACTGTAGCTGGAGGAGGCTTCACACTCTCCCAGGTCAAGAGCTCTGCCCTCAGGGCTCTCTCTGACAATTCCTAGGCAGCCTGTTCCATGGATGGAGATGATCCTCTGTTTCTGACATCACTCATAGCAATGCAAGATCACAAGCAGAGTTTGGAAGAAGGCGTCATAACTAATGTACATTGCATGCATTGCCATTTTATTGAGCGGAAACTTGTGCACCATTTGCTGCACAGGTGTTAACGTGACAGCCCATTTTGTCACCTGTATCATGCATAGATCACTGTTAAATGTACCATACTTGTTGGCTCCTTAAATGGTGCCAGAGGAAGTGGTGGAAGCCGTTGTTTGACCCATTTAAAACTGAAAAAAGGACTCAAGTGTACTAGAGGGACCAATCTTGTATTGCCTTGGTGGGGAGGAGATTGGGATGGACCCTATGATATGGTAGGTCCTTTCCATCTTAACTTTGTATAGTTCTATGAGAGGGTATTGTTCTGTCCTGTCTGTCACGGGTAAAGGCTAGCTGCATCTCTGTCCCCTATCTCTTCTCTCTGAATGCTCCTCCACTGGAGTCGGGCCTTGTGCCTTTACCTTTTCTGGGGTGGAACCCCACAATTCCCCCACACTCAGACCGGGCCCTGGGCTTCAGTAGACCGTGAATTGTCTGCGCTTATCCAGTAGGTCTGCCTGGGTTCAGCACCTGCAGTTCTTCCCATCAGGAATCTGTGACCTGTGGTGTGTACACATACCAGACAGCCTTGTCAAACAAAAGTATTGTTTGATCTTCCCAGCAGGAACCAAGCTAACAGAAGACAAGAGGATTTTTAAAACAATCAAAGTTCTGCACACATGTCAGTCTTACCTAAGCCATTCCTCTCTGTGAAGGGAACCAAGGAAGGCCTAGCTTCTTCAGATACCCCAGCGGGTGTTTGTGTGTCATTGTGTGCTGCCACAAACAGCTCACTGACAACATCCTGACTTTTGGCCAGAAAGTCTCTTCTTAACCAGCCAGAAGCCTTTGCCTTTCAGTATCCCAGGTTTGGACTCTGCTGACAAAATCAGTTTGGTGACCTCTATGGGAAGTCGAGCTAATCTCTTCTGGGCCAACTGCCATTCCATTGCAACAGCTCCCCAAGTGTTTGTTGAGGGATGTCTTATCACCAGTCACTGTTTGCCTTCTTGCTGGTTTTTCCAACAGCCTGCTATAAAACAAAACCAATATATTCATACAGTAAACGTCCCTTGCAACAATCAGACAAGCACATAGCATTCCAGAATTATTACAGAGTAGCCCCACGTCCTTCACACTGTCACTGGTCTCCAGGTCATGTAGCAGAGCAATTTCCTCCAGCCAACCTCATCACAGGCAGGTGATCTGCAGTATTAGACGTGGGGCCAGGAGTTAAAAATCATGAATTCAGACCCCTTTCTTTACACACAAAATTAGAGATGACCTGCTTGCAATTGAACTCCCTGGGATGAAATGTCATATTATAAGATGAGATGAAATAGATCAAGATATCACAACAGCCAGTCATCTGAGGCAAAAGGTCCCAACCCACGTCACAGATCCTCTCCCCATTATTTCAATCCATTTATGGGAAAGATTTTTGTCTTACCAAGAATATAAAGGAAGCTAACACAAATTTAAATGCAGCTGCAGTACATGCTTTATAAGGAGCTGCCTCTCGCTACCTTGGAAACCTTGAGACGAGCTTCCAATTCTAGTTTATTGCTCACACTCTCAAGTTACATAAGTCTTACTCATTTAGATTTGGATTCCTTTTGTATTTTTTCCAGTTTCCCATCACATTGTGAGTCTGCTGCAATATCAAAATGACCTGGTGTGAGAGCAATAGCGTTATGAACTGATTGAGGACCCAGGATGTTTTCCCTCTATGGGGCTACTGTAAATCTGATACAGTAGAAGGCACCCTATGTATTCATTGGGGAGCCACTGTTAAATTGCCAGCCGCACAATCCCGTCAGTCGTCTATCTCATCAATGGAATAGCTAACATACCTAGTTCGATTTAATTGTCTATAGGAGATTCCACTTAATGGGGGCCCTTGATAAACAGCATGCCTGCCTAACTGGTACAACTGCCATAGAAGAGACTCAGACCATTGCATTGCAATCCTGTGTTGAAACTCCAGATCAGCTGCATATCTAGCTATTTGCAGACAGCTCACATGAGTTAGCAGTGGAGGGCCCTCAGGTCCCAATTGACTTCCCTTGTTGGTCTGCCAGAATTGGAGTCCTTCAACCTTGAGGGCGCAATGCAGAGATTCTCCCTTAATCCTGACCCTTTGCTTCAGGAGGGGCATTCGTGAGGGTTGAGTTCTGCATTGCGGTGAAGTGGTCATCACGGGGTTCGTTGGGATACTCAGAGTACTATGGGTTGGATCCACATTCCACCCTTCCCTTACTTGCTGTTCAGTCAGCAGCATTTCCCGCCACTCTGTTGCTATGCAGTTGAATAAAGCAGCATGTTCGAAGCCTGCGGTACTGTAAGTAGGGTATGTTTCTTGTGCACTGAGCAGCCCCTTTACAAAATGTATGGCTGGTGGACTGAAGAGTTCTTTGAGAGTCAACTTAGTTTGGGCCAAACTGTGATGTCCTTACAGACCAAACCCTTGTTGAAGTCAGTGGGTCCAAAGCGAGAAAGGGCCTGGGGCTTGGGAGCTTTTGTATTGTGCTGTTTTTCAGACTCGCCGTACCCAAAACCTAGCGGTCTCCTTCAGCACTTTTTTTTTTCCAAAGAGAAAAAGAAACCAATTAGTGTGAACTGATGTTTGCTGGTCTAAACCTCATTTGTTTACACCTGGCAGCTCCCTGGACTGTAACAAAACATTTCTCACCCTAATACAGTTTTTCAAAATGTTGCAAGACGTTGTGCATTGATCAATTTCTAACATAATACATGAAATTAAAGGGTCCCCCCTCACAATGCATTCCTGGGAACCTCTGAGACTCAAATCAGGATTGGCAGGTCAGTTTCCATGAGGGTCTGTGCTAATGGAGAGGAATGTTTATTGCATGTATTGGGCATTATGACGAATGGCATATTAATGAAAGGCCGATTTAGGTGGCCATTGCTATAACAGTTACCAAAGTAGCTGGTAGTTTGATCACAGGGCAGTTTGGTTTGATCTTCTACATGTCCAGTTCATTTGCTCATGTGAGCTGTCCCACTGACTCAGAGGAGCTACCCCTGTGAATGAGGCGAGCAGGATTTGGTGACTGGCTATCACTGATGTGCCTCTGCAGGCAGGCACATTGGTTAGTCTCTAAGGTGCCACGAGTCCTCCTTTTCTTTTTGCGAATACAGACAAGCACGGCTGCTACTCTGAAACCTGACGTAGTGGGGATGGTAGTAAATCTTCAGCACTTCGTTAGTGTTGCTAATGACACGAATGCTGGGACAGGAAAGGTGTCAAGCACAGGCATCAGTGCTTGATGACATTATGCAAACGCCACAACGAGCTGCTTGTTGATTCAGCGGCTTGCTTATTTATTCATTCCTGCTCAGGGTGATCGGTTTTTCCCTGTGTGAATGGCATGTTTCTCTCTTCAGTTCTGTGTTGCAACAGTGTCAAAGAACTGAGCATATGAGTGAAATACGGAAAAAAGAAAATTGTTCGTCGGTCAAAAACAATGCAAAGTCCTTGTGGCACCTTAGAAACTAGCAAATACAGACTAACACGACTACCACTCTGAAACCTGCTCATCAGTCGTTCACCGTGGCACCTAAGCCGCATTAGGCCCAATCTTGCAAAGGGCTGACGGCCAGATTTCGAAGGTATTTAGGCATCTAGTGGGACTGTCTACAGTTCCTGGACACCTCACTCCCACTGAAACCAGTGAAAGTTAGGCATCTAAACACCTTAGAAAATCTTATTAAGTCCCGATCTGCTCTTTTAAGGGGTCCACATACCATTTCAAATCTGCCCCAGAGTGTAGGGTGACCAGATGTCCCGATTTTATAGGGACAGTCCCGATATTTGGGGCTTTTTCTTATATAGGCTCCTATTACCCCCACCCCCGTCCCGATTTTTCCCACTTGCTATCTGGTCAGCCTACCTGAGTGCCTGCTGCAGGATGAGGAATGCCCTTAGCTTCTATTGAAGGAGTTCAGCCGTTTGCGGGAGGCACTTGGCACCCACCAGGAATGAGAGGAGACCATTTAAAACAAGTGTCGCATTTATGTCAGTGCTGCGCCTGTGCCACAAAGGCAGACGCCCCTCCCAGTGCACGCTCCATCTCCCTGGAGGCAACAGGCATTTTCTGCAGGGTCAGCTAAGTCTCCGGGGAACGCTGTCATCTACACTTTGAGACCATGAGCTAATCTAGGTCACTTTGTTCCAGTGATGAGAACAAAGGGGTATCAATCACTGCTTTGCCTAGTAACAGGGTGATACAACCACACAGGTCCTTCAGATCCCCTCCACTTGGCTTCACAACAGGCCCTCATGCCTTGTCCTCTTCTAAATTGATGTCTGGGAACAGCATTAAGTGTGAATGTGTAATGGTGTTTCCCTCACAATGACCTTGCCTGGCGCTTGGGCCACAGACTGTGAGAGACCCATGATGGCTGCATCCTTGTAAAAATGTATCTAATAAATATGTAAATCAGTCTATCTTTATTCATAACCTGGCAGGATTCGGAGACCCAGATACCAGCCAAAACCACTATATTATCTCTCATTTCAAGTGGCTTAACACTTCAGAATCTCAAACACCAGGAGAAGAAGATGTACAAAACAGGGCATTTTTCAGTGAAAAACAATTAATTTGCTTGTCAGTTCCTTCTGTGCTCCAGCTCAAAACCCAGAATGATCTTTTCTTTTCTTTTCTTTTCTTTTCTTTTCTTTTCTTTTCTTTTCTTTTCTTTTCTTTTCTTGCATGGCTGAGAGGCATTGAATGACACACCTTCAGTTACAGAGGCAGAGTTCATGTCATTAGAGGACAGTACCTCACAACGCCTCCGATTCCTTTTCAGTAATTACCATCACTGACAGGTGCTCTATTCAGAAAGCTGGTACCTAACATTGCACCCAGATAATAGACAATTTAGATGCCCAGGCCATAAAGACCCCTTGTGCTTTCATTTGTGACTTTGTTGATAAGGTGCCAGGATCACAAGAGCTTGCTGAGATTTGAAATCAATTTAGTTTAAAAAAAAAAGAAAATGGAAGTCAGTGGAAGCAAAATAAATAAAGTTTGCTAGTTATAGTAATGTTGTTTACAGCTTATTCTGGGGAGAGTTGTGTCCTTCATTCACAGTCAATCGCATTAAGGACATTTTCTCTGTTAGATACTAGCAGCACTAATTGTTAAACCAACAGACACCAGATAGATAGATAGATAGATAGATGGGGTGTGTGGGGATAGATAGATAGATAGATAGATAGGGTGTGTGGGGATAGATAGATCACATCACCACTGCATTTAGTGTCATGGGTCTGTCTATGGAGGAAGCAAGAGAAAAAGAAACCCACTGGAAAAATCTGAATTCCAAAACCTCTCCCAGTAGGACGAGGGCACTATGTGCATTAGAAAGTCAGATTCATACCAACCTGTAAGCAGTGTGGTACACGTTTCTGCCCCACTGGGCTGAGATGTAATTCCCAAGAGATACAGCACACAGTCTCTATTAGGATCCTCTTAATTATTTACACAGTGCTGCATGTGCACCTGGCCATTTAAAAGACAAAGAATTGGACATGGTCCCTGTCCTGAAGGGCTTATCTCATTCACAAACACAGGTACATGGGGCAATAGGTTAAGGCAGGGGAAGGCATGGAGGCATCCCTGCGGGAGACTCCAGTGTAGGAAGTATTCATGAAGGAAGCGAGTGTTAAGGAGAGGTAAGGAAGGGGAGATAGAAAGTCCAGTGGAAGCTCTTCGGGCCAGAGCACAAAGGAAGGTGTGAAGGTATAGGCTTATGTTCAGCAAGGCATAGGCACCGACTCTGTGGGTGCTCCGGGGCTGGAGCACACACTGGGAAAAATTACTGGGTGCTCTGTACCCACTGGCAGCCAAGTTGTCTCTCCCCATCCCCGGCACCCCACTGCCTCCTCCGCCTTCTCCCCTGAGCGTGCTGCGTCCCCACTCCTCCACCTACCTCCCAGCGCTTCCCCTCGGCTGCCGCCAAACAGCTGTTTGGCAGCATGCTTGGAGGGAGGAGGGAGGAGCGGGAACGTGGCACACTCAGGGGAGGAGGCGGGGAAGAGATGGAGCCACAGCAAGGATTTGGGGAAGGAGTTGGAATCGGAGCAGGGAGGGGGAGGAGTTGGGGCAGGGACTTTGGGGAAGGGGTTGGAATGGGGGCAGGTCAGGGGCGGGAGGGGCAGGGCAGGAGTGGAGTCAGGGTGGGGTCAGGGGCAGAGGCGGGGTTGAGCACCCACTGGTGGGAGCAGAAGTCGGCGCCTCTGCAAGCAAGTAACTGTTGCCCTTCCAACCCAAGCTGTTAGCCAAAATCCAGGGGCTTACAGAACTGCTTCCATTAGAAGGAGAAATTGGTGACCCAGGTCAGGGTAATTTGTGGTGTAATATTGTTAACTTACAAAAATGTACACAAAGTCTTGTTTCTTTGATCACAGCAGAAACAAACAGCAGCAGGCAGTTTCCTTGCTTAGAAATTCCTAAGTCCGCCACTCCACCAAGCTCTGTGCCCAAGAAGCTCTGTCCCAGTCTTTCTGCTTCCTCTCAGGGTCACACTCATAACTTTTTATCCTGACTTTCTCTGCCTCCAACTCACATAGCCTGACAACCTATCATCTGTGTTTGCAGCCCTTTGTCAACAGAGCTTAATTTTGACCTACCAGGACTATTGCTTGGATGATCCCACCATTATCTACAGCTGATTTTACTATATGAAGGAGCTTGACTGATCCTTCTTTTGAGCCTGAAAGAGAGCGCTTGGCACACTGATTGGTCTGTGATTGTCTTGGGTCTGAGAGGCAACTGCTAACAATCTTTAGCACCTGTCAGCTTTACAGTATTTCAGCATGTGTTTAACTCGGGGCCTTAGCTCCCAGGACCCCTATCTACAAATCAGCATTTCCCTGTCTGTGTTATTTCCAAGCATGGCATTAAATGCAATAATCGTGAACCTACAATACACAGATGCATTTTAATAATATACAGGCCTGATTTTCAGAGGCACTATACACCTAGTTGTAATCAATGGGAGCCTGGGTGTTGTTCCTTTTCAAAGTTTACTAATCACTAATTAAAGACAAGGAAAACATCCTGCCATGGGTACTCACTGGGCATTGTAGACGTGTCCAGCTTAGTATTCATATCGAATACCTGTGTTAAGGTCGCACCTAGAGGCCTTCATAAGGATCAGGCTCTGCTGTGCTAGACTCTGTACAATGATGTTTTTTGTCTTTGCCACAAACAATCTACAGTTTAAGGGTTTAGACTGCAGAGTTTTACAGGTTTAACTTAAGGTGTGATCTGAAACTGGTTTAGTTAAATTGATGCAAAAAAGGCTGTGTGGAGACTAATTTTGATTTAAACCAGGTTTGTGTCATTTCAGATGAAATTGCTTGGGAGTGGGTTTTAGCCCTTGGTGGAGCTAAGGGGGGCACAAGGGGTGATCATCCCAAACATACTCCCTTTAGTGTGATGCCTTTTCAAGCCTGTTATGCAATTGACAAAGGAGATGTACTACACAAATTCTCACATGTGGCTGGAGAGCAAGACTGTCCCTCATTCACCCAGCAGTGGCAATTCCTGCTGGGTTCCCACTCCAAGCATTGCGACCTGGTGCAAAGGGCTGCATGGGGCTGCGATCCCGTGAATTATGTTGCAATGCCACTCACTCAACTTTGGCCCCAAAGCCCCTCTGTCATGACAGATGCGTGTAGGGTGACCAGATGTCCCACTTTTATAGGGACAGTCCCGATTTTTGGGTCTTTTTCTTATATAGGCTCCTATTACCACCCCACCCCCTGTCCCGATTTTTCACACTTGCTGCCTGGTTACCCTAGATGCATGGCCAGGCCAAACCTGAATGGCGCGGCGACCCAGTGCACCAGGTTGCAATGCCCTGAGTGAGGAGCCAGGCCCAGACCCACAGATCAGGAGCTGCCACTGCTGGGTGAGTGCGGGTGGGCTCACTCTCCAACCCACCACCAAACGGCCCATTGCCACCCCGCCCCGCCCCCTTCAGGTTGCAAAACCTGGCTCTGCCACTAGTTGATGCTAAAATGAAATAAACCACTTTTCAGTTTAAATAAAAATGCCCACAAGAGGTTTTTCCTCAGTATAACTAAACCGGTTTAATTAAACCAGTGCAAGATTGTGTATAGAAAAGGCCTAAGAAGTTCTGAAGCCACTTCCTACTACACTCCATGCATCAGCTCTGTAGATACATTTTCTATCGTGTTAATTTACCAAACATGCTCCTGTGTTCATGTTCTGAATGTTTTTAGGAGGCATGAATGAAGTTTTTTTCCTCCTATGTGACCTGTGGGATTCTGGTTGATTATCTTTTATTTTATTTATTAATTTTTCAAGGATCAATACAATTCCTAGAAAAGATACAATATTTGAAACAAAGCAGGCAAGACATTCCAGTAACGCAACACAGGACTACAGTTTACATGGAAGATTAATAGGACTGTACCAAAAGCCGCCTCATAATGTGAACCAACTCAGAATCAACCAAAGTTGTTTTTCCCCTTGCAGGAAATTGAAAGAAAAAAAAATCAATAAGGTATACAAATAATGGAGCTGTAATGGCAGTTCTGGGAGCTATGTGCATACATTCTGGACTTGTGCAGGAGTGGAAAAAGTAAATGGAAGCCAGAGGGGCCAATTAATAGTAGATTAAACACTGAAAGGAAAGCCCTAACTAGAGGATCAGGCTTACCTATGCGAGGCCTGTATAAAGCCAGATAGCTGGCTGTAGAAGGGGGGCTTTTGCTGGGAATGACTGCAGGGAAATTGGCTGCAGTCACTCCCTGAGTGGAAAGAGTTGGTGGCTGACAAACCCAAAGTGGGGTAGCCAGATATAGAAGAAGCCCAGGGAAACAGCAGCGAGAGGCAGGACTGTACTGGGACTGTGGCTGCTTGTTATAGGTTCCCTGGGCTGGAACACAGCACAGAGGGCGGGTCTGGGATCCCTACTAGTCCCTGGGGAGTGGCAAGGGCATTAGAGGTGGCAGCAGCCACCAGGTCTGGAAAGATACTGAATACCCTGGAAAGGGAGGGCTTTAGTGACCTGTCCAGAGGGCAATGCAATGAAGAGGAGACTACAAATCTGGGAGTGAGCTGGGGCCCCAAAGTGAGATAAGGTGGGAGAAGACAACACTGGAGCGAGAGCACAAGCTGGCAGAGCTAATCCCCAGGATGGCCGGAGGCACCGCTCGTGGTGAGTGGATCCCGTGACAGAGAGTACTGGGTCTGGCTTGCTTTGGGAAGTGAGAGTTGAGACTAGCAGGGTACGTTCAATCTGAGTAGTTTCTGGTCTCATTGCAAGGTCTCTTGCAACCCATAAAAATTCTGCACAACCTTCTGCCTTCATGTTTAATGCATGCAATAAGAGCCCCCAATAGAGGTCCAAATACTGTCATAATCACACACCTACTGTGAGGGGGGCTACTAGATGGGCCAGAACCAAAATCCCAGGTCTGATCAACTCTTAAATTTGAAGAAAACTGGAAACAAATCTGGTCCAAAAATTGTCACCCCTATGGTGGTAATAGCAATTCATAGCACTTTTACCTGTGTGAAGTGCTCTACAGACATTAACTCCTGTGAGGTGGAATGTTACTCTACCTATTTCAAAAATGGGAAATTTGAGACAAAGAGCTGTATTGACTTGCCCAGAGTCCATGGGAGAGGCAGGGTTAAACTGCACAACCTCCTGGCTCTCGGGACCAGCCTCATCCATGCAGCTCACAGTGCTAAACTAGCTATACAACAGAGGGAAGTAACCTTCTAAGCTCAGGACCTGATCCAGTTCCACTGGCTTGTTGTTCCATGATCAAGGTCAAAGGCCAAGTACCTTCCAGAGTCCTGAGATAAGGGATCAGTCAGTGGGGCTACTCACGGAGCAAGACACAATGCATTGTGAGTAAGGGTGGCAGAATCAATCCCATGGGACCACCTGACTCCACCCCTCCCTGAAATGAGGTGGAGCTTAGCAGCTATTACAGGTGTCAACCACAATGCAAAAAATGTTAGGGAGAGACTGTGAAGGGCTGATGCACTTACTGCCTTGTCCCCCATGCTCCCTACACCACCAGTCCCACCAGCGTTGGCAATCTGTCTGTCGTCTTCTCCCATAACCACCTTGTGCCTCCCTTTGGTAATGAAACACCAGGCCTGAACTGATCCTCAAGGCCACTACCTTTTTCCTCCTTCCAATCCCTCCACTAGGCCCACCTCTACCATGCTACCTACACAAAATTAGCTGCCTGGTAGTGGCAAGATGGACAACTGGGGGTAGTTGATGATGAGTCCCACCCCTTTGTCCTGCTTTTCTCATAGATGTTAAGCTCCTTAGGGTGAGCATTGTGTCTCCTTGCAGCTACAGACAGCACCTAGCATGTGGATAGGCACGACTATAATACGAATGAACAAAATAACCGTAACTGCCCATCCCCAAGTCTTTGACACATAACACCCAGGACATAATACCAGCTGATGGGGTCAGTCTGGACTGCCAGTATGCCAGGTATGCTGCCTTTCAACGATATTCAATCAGTGATAAAGAGGGAGGGTCACTGTCTTATCACCTGGATGCTTTAACACTGCATGAAACCAGCTACTTTCCATTCTGAGCAATATCCTTAAAGACCATCAGGATTCCTGACACTGGAAGTGCATTTGCTTCCTGCCCATATCACAAGTACAAGACACTCGGACAGATCAAATGGAAACACGAGAACAACCATTTCTAAAACAAAGCCAGGCTCTCTTGAAAGCCAATGAAACTCTAGCACCAGGTTATTTTCCTCCAGGTGGATTATTATCACTCCAGTTCAAGAATTCTCTGTACATATTCTCTGTAAGCATATGGGAAAGGTTTGCTAGCCCAGCCGTTGCTACAGACTTGGCTTAATAACTCCTTTGGCAGCAGCATCTTTGGAGTGGGAGTATATAAATTTCACTGCAGAGCAAAATAATGGATTAATTTATGTCATGATTACTGTGTGTTAAGCCTGGATTGTTTACAGTCCTTAAAGCCAGGATGATAAAATATTTAAACTGTCAGCTCTCTGGGGCAGGGACGGTCTTTTTGTTCTGTTTGTACAGTGCCTAGCACAATGGGGTTGTGGGCCATGACTGGGGCTGCTTGGCACTACAGATAATATATAATAACAGGTTTATATTAAGATGACAGCTAATACAGTGTGCTAGTGACTCAGAAGGAGTGCTCTTCTCTTTGAGCCAGTCTTCACCATAGCAATCTCTGTGCTGCTGATAGGTTTGCAATTGGCAAGGTCCTGACCATTTGTGGTCATTGAAGAACCACACATATATTGAAGCAGCATCCCTATCAAATTCCAAGTGGGTAATTACATTCTGGCTCCCTAAAGCTCTCACACCAATTTCATATGGTGAATATGTTTCTCAAGTCCTACCCATACTACTGTGTAGCATTGCTCTGAGCCACTAAATAACTCCTTGGTTTTTTGTAAATAACTGCAGCCTTGCACCCCAGAGGTAGCTGCATTTCTGCATTGCATGAGGTAATCCTTGTATGTATAGTTAGTAAATTAGCTTATAATATTTTCCCAAAGTCACTGTGAGGACATTGAATAAAAGACATTTTTGACAGGATTTATTCTTATTATAATATTTGAACGCTGACAATATGCTCACATCTGTACCATGGGCAGGGTGGGGGAGGAAGAGAGAGAGAAGAGCTTTGCAACCTGAAAGACTGAAACCTATTCTATTGACCACACTTGGAAATGCAGCAGGGTGGATGATTTATGCCCTGCTCCTGCCACCTTCGTGTTGCAGGCTGTTACAGCCCCTGTCCCCTGATGTAAGTTAAAGCTCCTCCATGGACTTCTTTAGTTTTGCAGCCTTACCTGAATTGCTTATTTGCCACTCTGCAGCCTAGAAACCCCATAGCGTTCAACACTATAGGTACCTCCCCTCACACCCCCAATCTGTCCCATTCCACTTTCATCCCTGTCCCTGGCATCCCCCCTACACCAGGAGCTGTGAGGGGGCAGTGTAAGTCACCGCCTAGGCCAATGCCCTATGCATCGCATCCCCCTGTAGTACTCCTTCACAAGCAGAGGTCTCCTCCAGCAGTCTTGCAGCCCACTACTCCTCCACGGCATACAGGGCTGTTGCAATAGTCAGAACTGGCCCCTGCTTGTTGCATGTGAAAGTCAGATGTTGTGTGCCCTGCTGGAGTGGAGATAAGGAAGTGGCCAGTCTGTTCCTGTAGCCACAAAAGCCTAAGCAGAGAGTTGACAACTTCTGCCCAACATTTCCTAAAAGCCCACTGTATTTTCTCCATGAAGTATGCATTCAGTTATGGACAGGAGCACTGAGATCATTGAGAACATAACGGCTATACTGGGTCAGACCAAAGGTCCATCTAGCCCAGTGTCCTGTCTTCCGACAGTGGCCAGTGCCAGGTGCCCCAGAGGGAATGAATAGAAGAGGTAGTCAGCAAGTGAGCCATTCTTTGTCATTCTTCCTGTCAGCTTCAGAGGTGGGCGTATGGGAGAGATGCAATGCATCTCTAGTGACCACAGTTTTCCCTCAGCTGTTAATTGCAAGGTCATTCGGTTTAGGGGAGGGACTGTAGGGTGGCAGTGGGTAGCTGTGGGTGGTGAAGAAGGTCAGTTTAAAACCAATGACTGGAAATGTTACACTGTTGCTTCAAAACCTGTGAGTTTCGATTACCAGAATATTTTATTTTGTTACACAGTAATTATGCTTCTACCTCCGTTTTTGTCACTTCCATTTGTTGTCTCCATTGATTTACAGGCATTATGTGTCATGCTAGGGAAAAGCCTGAGAAATCCATTAAAAGATTCCACACAGAGAGCAATTTTTCAGGCAAATGTACAAAGCAGCAACTGGTTCGCTGTAATGATTTATACTGGTAACTGTTCATCAAGTCAGGTGCCAGGCTTTGGGGTAGGATGGGCACATTAAGAACAGTGATGATTAAGTCTTCTAGACCTAATCCTAGAAACTAAGTACATCAGCAAAAGCACAGAGAGCAGAAATTTAACATTAGTTTTAGTCACTAGACTATTAAAATGTGTATATTCGCTAACAGATGCAATCCCCAAACCATCATAAACCTTTTTACGGAGCTGGTATAAATTACACAGTCATCACTGGCTTATCTATGCCTCTCTCATTTTTGTATTCTCTCTTTCACCCACACATACATACACACCCTGAAGCTCTTACTTGGGCAGATTTTCCCATTAATTTCAATGGAAATTCTGACTAACGACTACAGAACTGAGCCACATATGTAGGTAGGCAGTGATTGCTGTGATCTATAAATTATGGAGTGGAGTGGAAGTGTAACCCATTAGCTAGTGTATTATAGCCACCACATCTCTGAAGGTCACTGGTTCAATCCTTGATGCCCCAGCCAAGCTGTGGGCCATCGGATACTCCGTAGTTAAAGCCACCTTCCCCAAAAAGACCTCAATCCTCCTTTGAAATTTCACATGCCACATTTCATCTCTGCCAACCCCATCTTAATTTTGCACCTTTGTTTTATTCAGTAATGGAAAGACGCTGTTGGGTGTACGCTGTTGAGGTTGCACATTATTTATTAAAGGTGTAACACAGATTTTAAAAGCGGCATCGCCCCAAAGCACTCTGTTAGATCCGAGCTCTGTCTGGTTTCCCCTAGGGTGATGTGTTTGTGGAACAGAAAAATAAAACGGGGGGCAATTGGGGTGTTTGCCATAAGGAAATGCATTGACTATATAGTGCTGCAAACATACCCAACTCCTGCACCGAAAGGAAAACAAAGGGGCAAAAACCACGCGATCTGCCAAGTTAGTACTCTAACCACGGGCTCATCACACCACTTCAAAGCAATTGCCCTGGTTTGCAGAGCTTTTTCCAGTGCTGGTCCAGTGTAGACAGTCGGGGGCAAATTTTCTTCTTCGTTACATTCACAAAACTCCCCTGAAATCAATGGGCTTTCTCCAGTGTAATGGAGAAGATAATTTGAACAAGTACCACTTACATATACAACGCTTGCTCTAGATTTAACCATCATATCCATTTTCGCCTTTGCCGCTAGCGGACCCCTTTCCAGCATTCATCTTCTGCTCTGCTCTGCTGTGGCTGTAAGGTTAGGGTGAAACCTTCCATTGGAAATCTCAATGGAAAAGTCAAGGACTGAATAGGAAAGGAGGGTGAACTTTCTCGAGACACCTTCACATCCAAAAATGGACAGAGGCCCAAGAGTGGGTATGAGAAACTTGCTTTGTTGCTGCTTGTTTTTATTTATTTTGTCAACTTTCTATAATACAGCTGTGCAGAACGTGGCAGATTTCTGAGCTATTTTTATGAAACATAGATATGACTCATTGTTCCCACTCTCTTTTGTATTGTTTCCACTGGGTGTGAAGGCTTTAATTTCTTTCCTGGAACAGAGGATAAGCTCTGCAGGGACGGGGTGTGGGTCCTGTAAGCATGCAGGCCTTGGGAGGAGTAGGCTATCACAAGCCATTCACATGCTGATTGGATTGCCTTTGAGAGACAAGGGAAGTCCAAGGACAGCACTGTTAGCCAGTGGGGCAGAACATGTGCAAAGAGCGTGACTGGAACTTGAAACAAAGAACTGAGGTATTAACAGACTGAAGCAGGAATGTTTCTGTCCAGTGCATGTGTGTTGGGGTGGGGGGAAAGAGAGAGAGAGTGTGTGTGTGTGTGTTGAACTCTGGATTTTGGGCAAGACAGGCAGGCTGGGCTGCCAGCATGCATATGTACATAAGCTTTGCTTATTCATTCTGGAGACCCTAAATACTGTATTCCAATTGACTAATAATTGCTATGAAAAGCCTGTCCAGTGTCTCTGCAAACATCTGCTGGTTATGTAGCGCCCACGAGGGAAAGATTCCACAGGGGTTAAAGCTCATATGGTCCTGCTAGAGGATCCATGGTGAGAAACAGCTGAAGCCAGGGACCCCATCTTGGAAAAGTGGAGCTGCAGGGCTCTCCCCACAAAGTGGAGGCCCAGGGCTTACTGTGAAGAAAGGCTACACTCCCAGAGGGACAGGGTAAAACTCAGAGGAAAGCACACCCTGAGAATCTGTTGCAACAGCTAAGGGCACCCTTCCAGTGCTTAGAGTCCCAACGCCACAACTTAAACATCCAAGGAGGACCCAAAAATATATCCACTTCAACCCATTCTCTCCTCACGAGCCTTGGAAAAGAGAAAAATTATGGGCTTTCCCACACACTTGGAAGGTTAACAAATCAGGCTCTGACAGCCCCAGGGGAGGGAGGGTGTTCTAAAACCGAAGACCCCACACTGAGAATACCCTCTGAGCAGCTCCCTCTCATTTATACTGAGGGAATTCCAGCCCTCAGCAGATCTCAAATGTGGAATCTCGCAGAGAGACAGAAGCTCTCAGGTAACTGGGTCCCAAACTATTCATGACTTTAATCTCTCTGTGCCTTGGTTGGTGCCCATTTGGAAAGTGGTGCTACTACCTCCTACCTCATAGGAGTAATGGGAGGATAAATACATTGAGACGTGTTCAGATACTGTGGAAATGGGATCCATATAAGTCCCACAGATAGATAAAGGTATGTCTACATTATAGCTGCTACAGTGGCACGGCTATGCCACTGTAGCACCATAGTGCAGATGCCTCCTACATCAGCACAAGGGGTTTTTCTGTCAAGGTAGCTAATCCATCTCTCCAAGAGGTGGTAGCTAGTTCAGCGGAAGAAATCTTCTGTCAACTAGCTGCCTCTATACAGGGGGTTAAGTCAACTGAGTGATGTAGCTAGGTTGTTCTAATTTTTGACCAGGCCTAAGCAACTGGTCCAATGTCGCACAGAATGGCAGAGTAGGGAATTGAAACTAGATCTGCCAAGTTTCAGAGTAGCAGCCGTGTTAGTCTGTATTCGCAAAAAGAAAAGGAGGACTTGTGGCACCTTAGAGACTTAGAGAGATCTGCCAAGTTAGTACTCTAACCACGGGCTCATCCTTCCTCTTAGACAAGCCTTTCTCTCAACTTACTCTTTATAGGTTAAAACCAATGCACTGGATTCTACTCAGAAGCTTTTTGGAAGTTAGCGGGCATCTTTTTTTAGCAGTGAGCTCACATGCTCCCAGCATTGTATCTGTTTCATGGGTAAACAGGGGATTTCAGTCAGCCTAGTTTGTTGATCCAGAACCTTTCACTGTCATTAAAATTCACTTTCACAAAGGAAGGGGTGAAGAAAAAGAGTGAAGTAACTTATGAAATACAGCAGCAAGGTAAGGGAGCGCTCCATGGCCATTACAATTCCAGTCTGTAATCCATATTCATTAGATTTCTTTTTTGATTAATTTTATTTGGGAGTTTTACAGTCCTCTCAGTGTACAATATTGAACATGAAATGGACCATTTCATTTAGAATAACATCTATAATTCACTACTATGTAACCAAGCCTCAGAAAAACAATCCTGGAGCAAAATCAATCTTGCCCTGTTTGGTGTGTCTGTTAGAGATATGAACCACATTTTAAGCATCTGCTTTCTTGATTATTATCTATTCCAGGGAAAGGAGGGATTTCTGAATAAAGAGTATGTATGGGCCAAGGGAACCCAAATTCCCCCGGCTTTTCCTTAAAATTGCACATCAATGTGAAATTGATGGGTCTCTTTTTTTCTCAAAATACACAGTATCCAAAATGCAAGATTTTGAAAAAAAAAAAAAACCAAAAAATAACGAGGCTATGGGTATTTGTCCATCATGTCTGGTAGGCCAAGTGAAATATACATTGGCTTGGCAGAATTTCATTTTTGATATATGATTTCCATGGATGATATCAGTGTTTATTTTTAAGCATTTTTTTTTTTTAGATTTTTCATCTATTTAAATTTTCACAGTTGTGGGAAATTATGTAGGGGCGGGGAGTGTCAGGCAATGATTTAATGACCGCCGATATTGAGATTCAAAAAGCTAAAGCTTTCTAACCATTAAAACATAAATCGTCAACATCACATGTCAAAATATACAAAATAAAGATCCTTAAATCAAACTAATAAATCCTCAAACAGCATTTTTCTTACTTTGCCCACCTGTAAATTTTGATGGTTAACAATGGAAATATTTTTTCCTTTGTGTGTGAAGGGTGAAATTGATGTTTACCAACATTTACTGACAAAAATCTAATCCTCCAAAGCCCAAATATATACCAGAAAATGGATTGGGTTTTTTTAACTAAAAATGCAATGTTCTCTTTAGCCAGATTTAAAAGCAGCAGAACACCTCTGGCAGCTGTATATCTCAGGCTCTGAGCTGTCAGAGCTCACAAACTAACCAGGTTTGGAACTGGTCAGTAGGAGATCTGGGTTCTACATTGCTCTCCTTTGTCATCTTGGGCAAATCACTTCTCTGTGTTTCTGTTTCTCCAGCTGTAAAATGGAATCCACAAAAATTACATTAAAACAGTGTTTCCCAAACTCGGGACGCCGCTTGTTCAGGGAAAGCCGCTGGCAGGCCAGGCTGGTTTGTTTATCTGCCGCGTCCGCAGGTTTGGCCGATTGTGGCTCCCACTGGCCGCAGTTCTGGGGGGCTGCGGGAAGCGGCGCGGGCCGAGGAATGTGCTGGCCACTGCTTGCCGCAGCCCCCATTAGCCTGGAGCAGCGAACCATAGCCAGTGGGAGCCGTGATCGGCCAAACCTGCGGACGTGGCAGGTAAACAAACCGGCCCGGCCCACCAGGGGCTTTCCCCGCACAAGCGGCATCCCGAGTTTGGGAAACACTGCATTGAAAGAATGTTAAGATTGCAAAGTCAAGAATTCAAAAATTAGAAGATGCCGCAATTCAAATTGAGTTAAGGTTGCACAGGCACTTCCCTTGGTCGTACACCTTATAAATACAGTCTTTAGACACCTGATTACATCTTATTTTTTTCCACAGGACCCCTGCAAGGGTCAGTGTCTTATGATGGAAAGTGTTAGGCAAACTTTACTATGCACACCATAATCCTTACCTCTCACATAAAGTGCCATGAGATCTACAGATAGCAAGTGCTGCATTAAGAGGTAATAGTAGTATTGTGTCCATACATAAGATATTATTCCTAGCCCCGCAACTGAATCCTCATTCCCAATCACCTATAGCCCTCTGCCCAGTATTTTATTTGATTTCCAAGGAAGCCTGCACCCCTGTGAAATTGAAAGAGAGGCTATGTGCCAACAGAGCATAGCTAATTGTGCGACGACAGGTGTTTGCTGTTGGAACTCTGAAGATTTTTTTTGATGGTAGATCCCATTTGTCTTCTGGGGTCACCAATTTACTTCAGTTCACACACAGAATTAAATGCATGAATCAAATTACTCTTGTCTTGACGCAGCCTTTTATCCTTGCCTCATGTGATTTGTAGGTCTCTGAACTCATTGTGGGCCATGTCGCTCAGTCATTATGTATTGTTTTCCTCTATGTAGAGTGAATGTCAGTGCCGGTGAATGCTGACAGCTGGTTTGATCCCTGTAGGGATGGCAAAGGAGCACCATCCAAAAGAAGCATAAATAGTCACCCCTTAACAACAACAGTATCAACTAAATACAGGGGACAAAGAATGTAAACCAAGGAGTAGAGGTACAAGTAATAGGATCAAACAAAGTAACCAGGAGGAGACACCAAGCAGAGAACAGCAGACAATGCCTACTGCTCTGAGAAAGAATCAAGAGAGTGAGTGGATATCTCCTGGAGGAACACTGTCTGAATACATGAATGTAATAATGCAAGGAAAAGGGACCCACAATCACAGAGAGCCCCCCACCTCCCCACACACATTCAGACAGCCCCACCCCCCGGTTTGATGAATGGCTATTATGGCCCATGCCAGAAGGAGGTTGATGAGGAGGTCTCTGGACTTTGTGGGGTCATGGATCAGAAGTGAATAAATAAAGAGGTGCAGGGGAAAGTGTAGACACAACCTCAATGAGTTGTTGTGAATGTTGACAAAATGACCGCCCTTGAGAATGAAGTCCTCTAGTTCTCTTCCTAGCCAGAACAGCTACAGTAGGGTAGTTCAACCTCCATGTCCATTCAGTGCTGGGCCTCTTTTCTGAGACTGTCAACAAACATATCAAAATGTGAAGCTGTGTGTGTGTGTGTGTGTGTGTGTGTGTGTGTGTGTGTGTGTGTGTGTGTGTTGGTGGGTACATATGGGCGGCATATGGGTGGGTACATATGCTCCAAGATCAGAAAGTCATTTCCTATAGGACACTGTGCTGCAGTGAATTTTGCCCATTGTCGACCTGCACTAGATTCAGAAAAGCCAGCTTGTCAGTCTCCTGTGGCAACCAGCTGAAGCTTGTTCAGTTTAAAGCATTCACCCTTCCAACTTGCCCACTTTCCGGCAACAAGAGAAACTTGATGAGAGCAGCATCTAGGCCCTTCAAATGCAACCTTCTTGCACTCTAAGTCATTGACTAATTCTAATGTTCAGAGGCTTGATCAGGTGGACTTCACTGTGACACTACACAGTGTCCTTTTAACAGGGAAAGAAGCTTATTGCATAAATGTTCTACAGCAGCGTTTTGAGAATCTTCTCCTCACCCCCTCACCCAAACATATGAAAATTAAAAGAAGGAACTTTCCAAATAGGATATGTGGGTGTTATCAGCTATCAGTGCAGTAGCACTAAAGCAATCAGTCATACCTGGAAGCTAAACTGCTATGTAAAGCGATTGTGTCTTCATGACGGTAATGCTTTGTGTCATGGCAGTATGTCTTAAAGGTACCTTTAGCCCAAGCAAAGCTAATTTTATATAATCTCTTCCGATTGCAAATAGGAATTTTAGCGATGGTCGAACAGACTTGACAGCTTTCATCTTTGTACCATGTATGCCAAGGATATAAGCAGAAAAATATCAAGAACATTATATCAACTGGACTGTATTGTCACAAGGGATTCAGCAAAGACCCTACAACTTTCTGATTACACCATCATTAAATCCAACTACCCTGAAGTGCTGTAACTGCAAACATAGATAAGAGGATGTTAAGAATAACAAAGTCAGCAGCAGTATCTACTCCTAGAGTAATTCAGAGTCATCACTGATTATCTGGTTGCATGATCGAGGAACGAAGCAAGTGGAGCCAAGCTGATTTATGTTGCAAATGCAACATGCTAGGCCAAATTCATCCTGGCACATCTTCATTGCCCTTCTCATTGACTTAAGTGGAGTTACACTAGGGATAAAGTTGGATTAGAGCATGTTGAAAAATCACTGCTTGCCAAATGGGAATGAAATAAGCTGAAATATGGGGAATGAAATATTCTGTTGGTATCCGACTGGTTTCATGATGTGACATTTACCAAACTGTTTGATACTTTCATGTTTGATGTGATTTGCACCTGTGCTGCATATATGGGGATAAAAACCTGTCATCACAACCTCTTTAATGTCATACAATAAAACCTGTTCATAAAGCCAAATCATGATTGATTCTATTCTACTCCCATGTGAGACAAGGATTTGGCCCATAGGGCATTGAATTGGCTGAAGAGTTCACAGTGCACAGTTTGCTGTTTTTATGTAACCTCTTTCTCTATTCATAAATACCTCCTTAGATGGCTGATCACATCCAGTAATTCACTAAATAATTCTGATGAGGAATTCTTGAGCTGTAGATAATTTGTGAGAAAATTCACTACAAATATCTGGAAACTGAGCCAGGGCAGTTATGTGACTGGATCACATGGTCCTGTGTCCGTCCCCTGGTTGGTTGAGCAGGACCCTAGATTCAAGTTTCTAAGGCAGATCCATTTGCTCCACATGGGCACCAATGATACTGCCAAGAATGACCTTGAGCGGATCACTGCGGACTACGTGGCTCTGGGAAGAAGGATAAAGGAGTTGGAGGCGCAAGTGGTGTTCTCGTCCATCCTTCCCGTAGAAGGAAAAGGCCTGGGTAGGGACCGTTGAATCGTCGAAGTCAACGAATGGCTACGCAGGTGGTGTCGGAGAGAAGGCTTTGGATTCTTTGACCATGGGATGGTGTTCCATGAAGGAGCAGTGCTGGGCAGAGACGGGCTCCATCTTACGAAGAGAGGGAAGAGCATCTTTGCCAGCAGGCTGGCTAACCTAGTGAGGAGGGCTTTAAACTAGGTTCACCGGGGGAAGGAGACCAAAGCCCTGAGGTAAGTGGGAAAGCGGGATACCGGGAGGAAGCACAGGCAGGAATGTCTGAGAGGGGAGGGCTTCTGCCTCATACTGGGAATGAGGGGCGATCAACAGGTTATCTCAAGTGCTTATATACAAATGCACAAAGCCTTGGAAACAAGCAGGGAGAACTGGAGGTCCTGGTGATGTCAAGGAACTATGACGTGATTGGAATAACAGAGACTTGGTGGGATAACTCACATGACTGGAGTACTGTCATGGGTGGTTATAAACTGTTCAGGAAGGACAGGCAGGGCAGAAAAGGTGGGGGAGTAGCACTGTATGTAAGGGAGCAGTATGACTGCTCAGAGCTCCGGTACGAAACTGTAGAAAAACCTGAGTGTCTCTGGATTAAGTTTAGAAGTGTGTGCAACAAGAGTGATGTAGTGCTGGGAGTCTGCTATAGACCACCGGACCAGGGGGATGAGGTAGATGAGGCTTTCTTCCGGCAGCTCACGGAAGCTACTAGATCGCATGCCCTGATTCTCATGGGTGACTTTAATTTTCCTGATATCTGCTGGGAGAGCAATACAGCAGTGCATAGACAATCCAGGAAGTTTTTGGAAAGCGTAGGCGACAATTTCCTGGCGCAAGTGCTAGAAGAGCCAACTAGGGGGGGCGCTTTTCTTGACCTGCTGCTCACAAACCGGGTAGAATTAGTGGGGGAAGCAAAAGTGGATGGGAATCTGGGAGGCAGTGACCATGAGTTGGTTGAGTTCAGGATCCTGACGCAGGGAAGAAAGGTAAGCAGCAGGATACGGACCCTGGACTTCAGGAAAGCAGACTTCAACTCCCTCAGGGAACGGATGGCCAGGATCCCCTGGGGGACTAACATGAAGGGGAAAGGAGTCCAGGAGAGCTGGCTGTATTTCAAGGAATCCCTGTTGAGGTTACAGGGACAAACCATCCCGATGAGTCGAAAGAATAGTAAATATGGCAGGCGACCAGCTTGGCTTAATGGTGAAATCCTAGCGGATCTTAAACATAAAAAAGAAGCTTACAAGAAGTGGAAGGTTGGACATATGACCAGGGAAGAGTATAAAAATATTGCTCGGGCATGTAGGAATGATATCAGGAGGGCCAAATCGCACCTGGAGCTGCAGCTAGCAAGAGATGTCAAGAGTAACAAGAAGAGTTTCTTCAAGTATGTTGGCAACAAGAAGAAAGCCAAGGAAAGTGTGGGCCCCTTACTGAATGAGGGAGGCAACCTAGTGACAGAAGATGTGGAAAAAGCTAATGTACTCAATGCTTTTTTTGCCTCTGTCTTCACTAACAAGGTCAGCTACCAGACTGCTGCGCTGGGCATCACAAAATGGGAAAGAGATGGCCAGCCCTCTGTGGAGATAGAGGTGGTTAGGGACTATTTAGAAAAGCTGGACATGCACAAGTCCATGGGGCCGGACGAGTTGCATCCGAGAGTGCTGAAGGAATTGGCGGCTGTGATTGCAGAGCCATTGGCCATTATCTTTGAAAACTCGTGGCGAACGGGGGAAGTCCCGGATGACTGGAAAAAGGCTAATGTAGTGCCAATCTTTAAAAAAGGGAAGAAGGAGGATCCTGGGAACTACAGGCCAGTCAGCCTCACCTCAGTCCCTGGAAAAATCATGGAGCAGGTCCTCAAGGAATCAATTCTGAAGCACTTAGACGAGAGGAAAGTGATCAGGAACAGTCAACATGGATTCACCAAGGGAAGGTCATGCCTGACTAATCTAATCGCCTTTTATGATGAGATTACTGGTTCTGTGGATGAAGGGAAAGCAGTGGATGTATTATTTCTTGACTTTAGCAAAGCTTTTGACACGGTCTCCCACAGTATTCTTGTCAGCAAGTTAAGGAAGTATGGGCTGGATGAATGCACTATAAGGTGGGTAGAAAGCTGGCTAGATTGTCAGGCTCAACGGGTAGTGATCAATGGCTCCATGTCTAGTTGGCAGCCGGTGTCAACTGGAGAGCCCCAGGGGTCGGTCCTGGGGCCGGTTTTGTTCAATATCTTCATAAATGATCTGGAGGATGGTGTAGATTGCACTCTCAGCAAATTTGCGGATGACACTAAACTGGGAGGAGTGGTAGATACGCTGGAGGGGCGGGATAGGATACAGAAGGACCTAGACAAATTGGAGGATTGGGCCAAAAGAAATCTGATGAGGTTCAATAAGGATAAGTGCAGGGTCCTGCACTTAGGACGGAAGAATCTAATGCACCGCTACAGACTAGGGGCCGAATGGCTAGGCAGTAGTTCTGTGGCAAAGGACCTAGGGGTGACAGTGGACGAGAAGCTGGATATGAGTCAGCAGTGTGCCCTTGTTGCCAAGAAGGCCAATGGCATTTTGGGATGTATAAGTAGGGGCATAGCGAGCAGATCGAGGGACGTGATCGTTCCCCTCTATTCAACATTGGTGAGGCCTCATCTGGAGTACTGTGTCCAGTTTTGGGCCCCACACTACAAGAAGGATGTGGATAAATTGGAGAGAGTCCAGCGAAGGGCAACAAAAATGATTAGGGGTCTAGAACACATGACTTATGAGGAGAGGCTGAGGGAGCTGGGATTGTTTAGTCTGCAGAAGAGAAGAATGAGGGGGGATTTGATAGCTGCTTTCAACTACCTGAAAGGGGGTTCCAAAGAGGATGGCTCTAGACTGTTCTCAATGGTAGCAGATGACAGAACGAGGAGTAATGGTCTCAAGTTGCAGTGGGGGAGGTTTAGATTGGATATTAGGAAAAACTTTTTCACTATGAGGGTGGTGAAACATTGGAATGCGTTACCTAGGGAGGTGGTAGAATCTCCTTCCTTAGAGGTTTTTAAGGTCAGGCTTGACAAAGCCCTGGCTGGGATGATTTAACTGGGAATTGGTCCTGCTTCGAGCAGGGGGTTGGACTAGATGACCTTCTGGGGTCCCTTCCAACCCTGAGATTCTATGATTCTATGATTTGTATGTTCAAATTCGGCTTTCTGTAAAGCTGCACATGTGTGTCTGCAGGATTGGGCCCCACATTCTCCAGTGGGAGAGGTGACTTGCCCACATGCCCTTTACGTCCTCCTACCCTCAGCAAGTCAAATACCAAGCCATCTTCTCAGAGTCCGCCAGCAGAGTCACCTCTGGAGCGTAGCACCCTTAGTTGTTCCATTTAATTGCCGGAGAAGTCTTTGGGGTTCAATAGCAGCACTTGGCATCCCTAAGCTTTTGTATGGGGATGGCTGAGTGATTGCTGCTGCACTAAACTGCCTTCAATTTCCTACAGAATTTCTTTTTTCCAGTTTACTGGACTTAATGCTCTAGCACAGAAAGACCAAGCAATGGAAAATAGGCTCTGGCATCCAGTGATAATGCTGAATGCATTTGATTAAGTTTCTGCTTAAGGAGGGATGCTCTCTGGGAAATCAAGTCTCACTCCTCGTTAGTGTCTGTGATATTAATGCATCACCTGGAGTAAAAGCTGGGGGTTAGATAACACTCCAAGTAAACAGCTATTAACAGCACACTGACCCCTGATTTTGAAGGAATTATTACAACATCCAAGTTACGTTTCAGTCAAGGGAAAGCCAAACTTACAGGGCAGCTGCCAGGAAATCTCACTTCTTTTTAAATTAGAAAACCGCAAAGGAGAAAGATACACTGTCCTGCAGCCCTTAATAAGATCTCACACCTGAATCTGAGAGGGGCTTTAAGTCACTCACTAGAAAGCACCAGCTATTCTAATTTAATGGAAACTTTCCTTTTTTGTGGATTTTAATGAGCAGGAACCAAAGAAAGCAAGTAGCTGTTACCTCCATCTATCTAGCTTACTGTGGTCTGATTCTAACCCCACTCCCTTGCCATTCAGAGTGAAAGCAGTTCAATGAAAATGAAACTCAAACCTGGAGAAGTCTCTGTAACTTGCCTATACTTCTTTGATTAGCAGCTTTCCCCAGACCAGAATATACCCCTTCCATTGAGAAATAGGGGTAACAGTTTCTGTTTCAGGGGAAACTGTTTCAGGGGAAACTGAGGGAAACTAGAATCAGAACTCAGGAATCCTGAGTTCAGTTCCCCGTCCTAACACTCCCTGGTTTTGTATCTAACTTTCCCAAGGTTTAAAAACTATCCAAAGCTTCCTGTGGTTTGACTGGGGGAGAGGGGAAGAGGCTTTGTTTCTTTGGCAAGCTGACATTTTAATATCTCAGAGCTGACCTTTATGTGGGCACATGGTGTGGTGGGGGAAGAATGGCCTGATCCCTAAGGAGCCTTTCCATTCACCTTATGGTGACCAGACAAGGACCAGGTAGAATGGCTGCGCCTGTGAGCTCAAGAGTTCCAGGGTTGCTTCCTATCTAGGGGCATGTCACCCTCCAAAGAGTGGGAAAAGGAAGGGCCATGGCTGTGCTTCCCCTCACACACTGGCCATCCCCACCAGGGAACAAGCTGTGCCTTGCCAAGGGGTGTAGTAAAATATGTGCAGACCGGTGAGCTGCCGGTACCCCTCCCAGCGACTCTGCTGCTACCCCTTAGCGTGGGCTGTCCCCAGAAAGAACCGTCATCAATTCCTCAGTGAAAAATACAACATGAAAATAATCAGCTCAGAGAGTTTACTGAAGGCAGATAATCCTCTTGGTCATTCCTGTGCATCCCAGCTGCAGGGGCAGGTTCACTGGGGTGGGGGTGCAGAACGGTGGAGAATACGTTTTCCATCGCCTCGATTTGCTCATGGGTGCTTGTGCCACTTGGTTTCCTGTGGCTCCGCTCTCCTCACCTTGGTGGTAGGGGAAACTGCTACTTAAACAGCTTTGTAACCTCAAAAATCACGGACTTCCCGCATGTTTTTGACACAAGGCATCTTTGCTAGGAAATGGGGGGCAGCGGGGAACGGCTTTAAACGCACAGAATTGTTGTGCCTCAAGTTAATGGCACCATGTTCCAATTTATAACAGAGAACGTGTGTGGGGGGAAGGGAGATCTCAGTTTATGAGCAGTCTTGCCTGTCCTTCCAAGAGTTTCATATGCAGCCCGGGCCTGTTCCAGATATTGGCCCATTGAGGTCAATGTAAAGAATCGCATTGACTGTAGCAGGCTTTGGATCAGGCCCTTAGGCAGGGGCCCTTCTGTGATTGCACAGGGTTCTGGGGAGCATCCCCCATTTGGTAATAAATAAGAAGTGGCATTTGCATGAGTGGGGCACCAGGTTTTGCGGGGGGAGAAAACATGTCAGACCTAATTCAGGCTGTCCTCTTCAGACCTGGAAACAGGGTCTCCTGATACAACTCCCTATATCTGCTCCAGCTAATACAGCACCAGGCAGATACCAATACATTTCTGAATATAGCTGCACCTTGGCAGTAGCTTCTTGCACTCCAAGCTTTGCCCGCCAAGCAAATCTTCAGCACTTAACTCCTTAGCTGCTGCCACTGCCTGCCTGGAATATCCTAGGGGACTAATCCTTTGTGCTGCAGTGGAATGTGGCTTTGTGCCTCTGAGCACTGACCTTTTACTGGAAAGCTGCAACTCCACTAGTTAAGGATCACCCCGATATAGGGGGCAGCAGGAGAGGTGTCCCATGGAGGAGGGATATTAGGCCTCAGATAAGGGAAGTGGTTAGAAGGGGACATTTTCAAAGCAGTGCAAGTGATTTAGTGGTGGGACTTGAGTTGACGTTATATATCCCAGGCATTGCTTTGACAAAATTACAACCTCAGTGCTACCTTAAATCTACAATGCGCTAATGCTATTAAACAGACACAGATATTAAAGCACTGACTTAAATCTTGGCATGCCATAATGCTATTAAACAGGACAATCGCAAATCTAACATTTGGTCCTGATTGATGATGTGCTAGGGATATGCCGGGCTGCCCAGCACTGTCATAGGAAAAACCGCTTATTTAAAAGGTCATGCTTTTCTTACTGCAACTGAAATGCTCTGTCAGCTCCATTTGTGTAGAGCAGGAGGACACCAACTAGGTTAATTGCAGGAGGGTATTCCCATAGGATATCCTGCGGATGGGGCTCTATTCCTGGCTCCAAAGGGGAAGTAGCGGTGACCCTTGGCACATCCTCAGCATACCCTGGGGCATTACGGAACATGGGGATATTTCTCACCCACAAGCAACACTGTTTTCTTATTTTGCATTTTTTATAAGGTCAGATGCAGCGCCCTGTGTTCTGCAAAGAGTACGATGGGAGCTGGATGCTTTGCTGAGAAGTCTCCTACCAGATACTGTTGTACGGTGGTGGCCCTCTAGTGGCAATTGCTGCTGTTCTAAGGAGGCTATGTAAACATCTCCATTCACTACTGCAGGAGTAGAGACTGGGCTCTGGAAACAGAGGAGCAAGAATCCAAAACTGGGAGGAGGAGAAGGGGGCTGAGAAAGAGAGAGAGAGAAGGACCTCTTCTGATTTCCAAACCTTTTGTTTAAACAGAATCTATTGGTGATTCTGCCCCAGCTTAGGGCCATGTGTTATTTTCTTCTCACACAAATTGGTGGGAAACAGTGGACCTGGGGTTAGTGGGCGGGCAAGTGGGTAATGCAAATACTTGCCCTTCTCTCTGACCATGTGGAAGATATCCATGGGGCCCAGTCGGTGTCAGACTATGCTTGGTAGGTAGGGTGGGGAGAGGTGTGTGGAGCAAAGGCACTCTCTGCAGCACTGGTTCCCTTCAGCCCTATGGGAATTTGGGGTGCAAACTGAAGTTGTCCCTGTCTGCACTAAGTGATGCCAGTTCCTCCTGTGTCTGGAGGATGCTTGTGGGGTAGCCTGATCCAAATCCCACTGGACTCAGCGGAGAAACTCCCACTAATTTCAACAGGCTTTGGATCAAGCCCCAGCAGACCTACAGATACAGACACAGCTACTGGACTAGAGGGGTTCACTCTGGATGTTCCTGGCTTCTACAGATCTATGTGGACTTCAGGGATCTGTGGATTTCTGGAAGTCAAACCCACTGCCCATCCCAGGGTCATATGAAGGAGGAGGTTCTTTCTTTCTTCCACGGCCAAGTTCCCCTTTAAAAGACTTTTCCAGCAGAGAGGATGCAAATATTTTTTAGATGTTGCTTTGATAAAATCTGAGCAGAACAGCTAACATATTTCAATCATTTGGAAAACCCTTCCCCCTGCGTCCTCCCCCGCCCTCAAGAAATGGAACATACTGTTAACTCCTTTATTTATTTATTTATTTATTTTAAGCTACTGAGAAGATTAATGAGCCCTGGGCATGCCTGTAGCTTTTTCACATTTGCAAACTTTTGTTGCTAATTAAATTAATTAATATTAGTTACAGGCAGATTGGCCAATATTTACCAAGAGCAGGCATGCAGTAAACAAAATGCCAACAGACTCCGTGGCTCAATTGATAGATTCCCTACAGAAAACCCTACCAGGCTGCAGCAATCTTAGTTGAATTGCCTCTGTGTTGCAAAAGGGATAAAACTCTCAATGATTTTATTATTAGTTAAGGGCCTACAGTCTGCTCAGCCTTGTATGATAAGGGCAGAAAGATCTTCCATCAGTGCTTCATTTGTAATGAAAGAGGTGCTGGAGCTCAAGCAATGTTTTTACATTCATCACTGGTGTGGCAAGCACAGAGGTGCCGGGGCTATGAACTGCCAAGCGTAATGGTGTCGGCTCAGCCCTGGCACAAATTAAGCGCTGCCTTTCCTACCCTGGAGGGGTTACCATCGACGGGTACAGTCCCGCAAAGAGCTTCATGCAGGCTGACCCTATCTCCATACAAAACTCATTGCCGGACAGGGCTTAACCTTGGGAATGATTGGAAGGGAACTCGTCCAATGCAGGTAGACATTTCACTGCTCCTTGTGTAACACACACACCTCCTGGGTGTGGTGTTTTGTCTCATGTAGTGGCACCGAGACCACCTAGAGAGAGAGTAATGAGTTTGCTCTACAGCCTCAGCTAACGCCCATCTGGCTTTTAGCTCATGCACTAAACTTCAGAGGTCCTAGGTTCGATCCCACCTGCCGATAACCGGGGTCTGTCGGTGCTCTAAGAGAGAATTTCAGCAAAAGCATCAGTGAGTGAATGCACATGGAGATCAAGCTGCACTTTCACCCCAGGTGGCGGAGCGTCTCGGCGAGACACATTGCTAGGGAGGCTACAATTCCATTGCCATTATTTCACTGTTCTGGCTCTATGTAGAGGGCTTTGGCCTCAAGCCCTGGCAATATACTTGCCAGCACAAAACCCAGTGTAGGTACTGAGTCAGAGAGCTCAGTCTCTTTCTGGGCAGTGGGCTGGTGGGGTTTAATCAGATCCTGCTAAAAAGGCACCACTGATCAGCTGAAAATGGGGCTGCACCAGACTTCTCTCCAATGGAAGTCACTTCCCAGCAATGCTCCCTGAACAAGAGGAGTGGTGGTTTCCTGGGCACAACCGTCCAGAGTGTGGCACGGCAGGTAATCAGACAGCTATGTGGAAACTCATAGATCCTCCTGTAAAACTCTCAGACATCACTGCCGGCAACTGTTTCTCCCCTGCATTTTCACTGGACTCTCTCATCCCCTTCCTCTTCAGAGTGCATCTTAAAGGGCCACTGTCAAACCACAAGTTATAAATTAAAAATAATGATTTGTCTCTGTTAGTAAAAGGGACAGTCTTAAGCTGCAGCATTTGGGTTTGGAGATCGGGATTTCAAATAATTTCTAACTAACAGCTCAGATGATTCAAACAGAACGTACAAGAAACATCTATTTCACTTTTCACCCTCTATGCTGTTTATTTACCGGTCCTTCTGCACTCAGGTTGGACAATGAAACTAGACTAATCACTTTCACATCTAGTCGGTTACTTTTGGATTCACATACCCTCCCAGCGGACTTGTATTCAGTGCACACACGTTTAAACTGCACTTTTTAAAAATGTCATTTTTCTCTTCCTCTTAAGGCTTTGCAATAACCCTCCTTGACTTCGGCTTTAAACCCAGTTGACAGCGTCCCATTGCGTTCTGGAAGCAAATGGAGAAAAATTTCTCTAGGCCCCTGGAGAGGGACCAGAATCATTTTTCCAGGATACCAGAATCTCCATTTCACTGGAGTTCTCCTTCGTTTCCTCTTGTCATCAGAGTCCATGTTGTAGGATCAAAGAGGACACTGCTACTGAGGTGATGGCACACACTAGAAATTAGAGCAGACATTGGGCGGTGAATAAGCAGGAGGAGCAGATGGAGTTATAAGAAATATCAGTTCTGTTTCCATGCAAGTGCCCTCAGAGCCAGGTTGAACAGGTGTGCAAGTGGGGAGGGCACGAGGAACTCTGCTCCTTTTGCCATGTGCAGGGGATGGTCAGAATTCTTCTGGGGAGCCTGATCTGTGGTCCCTTAGTGCCTCTGAAGGTGCTCGGGAGTGGGAAGTGGGAGAGATGGGGCCAGGTCATGGCTCCTCCCCCCTTTCCTTCTCCACCAGCCTGCAGAACTCGCCAGGTATGGAGAGTTCTGAACCTTCTCCAAGCTTGATGTAGAATGTGCCCCCGTGTGCACTGACTGAGAGCCTAGAGAAGAATTCTCAGTCCTTCCTCCCAGTGGCAACATGTCCTTCCATACCCCCGTTGCTGTGCCCGCCAGTGACCAAGGCACAGTCTAGGCCTGGAATAGTGCCAGCATGTGGACACTGCAGCTATCTAACTGGAAAGAGGCTAGAGAGAGATATGGAGACAAACAGATTTTAGGGGGTTTTCTGAGTCAGGTGCTGAATCTGGTTCCTCTGTTACATTGTTGGTGCAATTGTTAAATCAAAGCATTTCACTGACTGCTGAGTCTGCCTCCTTGCTCGGGAATACTACAGTAGTTAAGAAAGGGGACTGAGAAAGACCAATAGGGTTAAATTCCAGATCTTTGTAGGTATAAACAAGAGCAGAATCTGGCCGATAATACTAAAGGAGGCTTTTTCCTAAATGCACTGCTCTGCCCAGTGAGGTATCCACAGCCCTTTATATTTTTCTTCTCTATGCAGGTTCATTATTCCTCCTGAAATTCAGCATGTTATTTTAAGCAGCATCTTATAGAATAATGTCCAGTATTTAATTTACAACATAAAATAATATACGCACATCAATATGCACTCCAGCCAACAAGGAGAGAATCAATATTACACCTGCTCTTTAATGACCGAGATGTGTCTGAATGCAGATGTGGAAGGAAGCTGGGAACCTACAAAGTGGTAATTACTTCAGAGATGAAAAAATTAATAGAGACTTATGAAGAGAAAGCCAAAAGCAGTGAATGATTGAACTGCAAACTATAGGAAATATAGGAATAAAGTGAGAATTGCTAGAAGTCAAGCTGAATTAGCTCTTTCCAAGAAAATGAAAATAAGAGATTTTTAGTCATATAAATAAAAAGAGAACAGGGATGGATGAGGTTGAGTCACTATGCAGTATGGATGGGAAGGAGGTTAAAGACAATCTAGGTTTGGCCAACAAGATAAATGAATACTTTGTCTGGGTTTTCAGTAAGGATGATAGTATGAAACATGTGCATGAAGGCAGGATGGCTGAGGGAAATGAGTGTCTAGAAATGGAAATTACTACACCTGAGGTGGAAGAAAAAAACCTCGAGGTTGATGTGCTCAAATCAGGGACCAGATAATTTTCATCCCAGAATACTGGCACATGAGATTGCTAGTCCGGTAGCCAGGATTTTTAATAAATCCATCTATATGGAAATAGTACCATCTGATTGGAGAATAGCTAATGGCATACCTATATTAAGAGACAGAAAAAAAAGTGATCCAGGCAATTATAGATCCGTTAGTCTGACCTTAGTATTATACAAGGTTTTAGAAGAAAGTGTGAAGGAAAGAATAATTAAATTAATGGCGGAAAAAGTAAATGGGGTATAATGCAATGTGAGTTCACCAAAGGAAGATGATGTCAGACTAACCTGATTTCCTTCTTTGAGAAAATAACTGATTTTTTAGTTAAGAGAAGTACAGTGGATTTATCAGACTTGGATTTCAGTAGAGCATTTGACATGGTACCACATGGGAAATTATTAGTTATATTAGAGAAAATGGGGAATCAGTTCAAGAACACTAAGTTGGATAAGGAACTGGCTAAACGAGAGAAGGCAACAGGTTGTGCTGAAAGGTGAATTATCAGGGAAGGCATTGTCAATACAGAGGAAGATCGGACTATTTACAGGAAGATCTTGATGGCCTTAAAGACTAGAGTGACAGAAATGGGATGAAATTCAGTAGTGCAAAGTGCAAGATCATCCATATAGGATCTAATAAGAAGAATTTCTGCTACAAGCTGAGGGCTCATCGGTTGGAAGCAACAGAGGAGGAGAGAGACCTGGGTGTGTCCATTAATCACAAGACGACTATGAGCCACCAATGCGATGCAGCTGTGAAAAAGGCAAATGGGATCCTTGGATGTATCAGGTGAGGCATTTCCAGTAGAGATACAGAAGCATTAATGCCATTGTAGAAGACACTAGTAAAACCTCATTTGAAATACTGTGTCCAATTCTGGTCACCCATGTTCAAGAAAGATTAATTCAAACTGGTCCAGATGTAGAAAAGTGCTACTAGGATGGGCCGGGGGATGGAGGGCCTGTTTTATGACAGGAGACTGGAAGAGCTTGGCTTGTTTAGTCAAGCAAAGAGAAGGCTGGTGGGGGGAGGAGGGAATATGATCGTGCTCTACAAATATATCTGGTGGGAGGGATAAATACTAGGGAGGGCGAGGAGCTAAAGGACAACTTGGGCACACGAACAAATGGATATAAGCTGGGCATGAACAAATTCAGGCCAAAAATTAGAAGATTTCTAACTATCAGAGGGAGGAGTTTTGGAACAGCCTCCTTCCCAATCGGAGTTGTGGGGGCAAACAACTGAATTAGTTTTAAGAGCGAGCTGGACAAATTTTTGAGTGCAATTGTATGACCAGGTTGCTTGTGATGATAGGGGGTGGGGCTCAACAGCCCTGAGGCTCACTTCTGGTTTATGGCATATGTTCCTAAAGGCTCATGCTTCAGGGTTTCAGCTGTCCGCCTGCAGGAAAGTGTTTTCCACTCCCTCTCTAATGGATTCTGAAGTGGGTTTTTTTGTTTGTTGCTTTATTTATTTTTAAAATCTCCTTCCTCGGAAGTGTCAGGGGTGGCCTTGGCAGGAGATGGGACATTGGGTGGGGTGGGTCAGGGCTCTTACGTGGTACCATGCATTCCCTCTCATTAGTGCTTGGGCTGGCTGGCTCTTGCTCGCATGCTCAGGGTCTAACTAATCACCATGGGTGAGGTTGGGAAGGAATTTTCTCCCAGTTTAGATTGGCAATGACCCTGGAGTCTTTTTTCATGTTCCTTTGAGTGTGGAGCACAGGTTACTTGCTAGGATCACCTGGGTATATCTCACTTAATCAATTCTCTGCCATTACAGAAGCCTCGGGTATTGGTGCACCTTGGTCCCATCTGTTCTGTTGCCTGTGGTACACGATACCTTAGTCTCCTGCAGGTTAATACTTTGTTCTAATTCTGGTTGGTGGGTTTAGTGTGTGGGTGCTGGGTAATGGCCTATGTTACACAGGAGATCAGACTAGATCTGATCCTTAACTCTATGAATCTGTGGCCCTAAATATTTATAACTTCATTATTTTAAAACAGGTGTTTACAAATGTAGTGCAACATTGGCTGGGTGTATGTTGTGTCTCCCTCTAGCGGCTGGCCCACAAGATGATGACAACCTACCACTGTTACAAGATAATAGACCTATTCCTTTAGTTCAGACTGTAGAGGGCTGTACTGCAGTGCTGAAGGTCTGAGTGCAAACGGAAGTCACTGTATTTGCCACACACCTAGTTGCCTCTGGGAACCTTTTGAATGTCAAAGATTCAAAGTGTTTTTTGAATTCTCGGCAGGGGGAAGCAGATCAGAAAACCGAACAGGTTGAAGCAATTTGCAAAATCTTTCCATGCCAAATACACTTGAACCTTTGACTGAATATAGGACCTTCCAGCCGCACATATGACTGTTTTACAGAGTTTCGAGTGTGTGAAAACAGGGTTAAAATGAGGGCAGCAGAGAAGCTAAGGACTGAAGATGGAAAGAGACTGCAGGTACTTTCATGTCAGGATAACACTTTGCTGGGGGAGGGAAGCTATTCAGGGAAGCTTGCACTGCTCTTACCCATGCTGTACCCATTTTGTGGTTCATACAGATATACACAAGCTTCGGTCTACAGGGACTTGCCAATTTGTTGCCTTTCATGAGTACCGAACTCCATTAAAAGAGAAAAAATAGGAGCCCTTTAAACTAATTCCCCAGGGGGGATAGGGAGGGCACAGGGGGCTGACTCTCCACCCGGTACTCTAACCACCAGCCCACATTCCTGCAGGGATCAAGGGCATATACCCAAAATGCTTCTTTGATTTGATGGGCTAGGAAGAACAGAGTTATCAGTTTGTTCTGTGTTTGTACTGCACCTAGCCCAAATGGGTTCCTGGTCCATGACGAGGCTCCTAAGCACCACGGTAAGACAAATAATACATAAGAATCCCCTGGTTCAATGGGTCCCCCTGATATTTGATCAGGAGCAATCAGGCTTGGCCATGAATGTTTATCAGACTGAAAAATCAATTCTTCTGAACTAAAGATGACTTGATGCCTAGTGTGCACTCAGAGCACCAAATGTCCTGTAGGTTGGTTGAAGACAAGAAGTACCTGTCAGTCTTTGGGCAGCAGCACTGCAGCGGGTCTGTGCTAGCATGCTTTTCACCTTTTGGGTGAATGATTCACTTCCCTCTCTTTGGGACAAGGATTTTAAGGGGAACGAATGAGAGAGAGAGAGACTGACACTGGCAACCAGCTAGAGATGAAGCCATAAACCTTTCTGAAAGCCACAGATAAACTTTTACATTGACATTATGAAAAGGTGAAGATCATAAATTTCTTCTTTCCTCCGGAGTGCTGGGAAGAACAGTGTCTAGCTCCTTCCCACATGAGCGAATACAGATATCTATCTGCAGCCCTGTGGGTGCCACTCTTTTACACGCACTAGTAGGTCATGGTATTTAAGCTGGTATGCAGTGAACAGATAAGCCTCTTTAAAGAAAAGGGGTGGGGGCAAAGCCAGAGAAAAACTCCATGGCTTCAACATCCTTTAACTTGCACATGAGCGCCTGTCTCACGCTTGTCTTTTCATCTGGTTTTGCACATCTGCAAATCAAGACAATTCTGCTATTGGCCGGACGATGGGATATTTTAGGGAGCTATTAAGTCTTGCTGACATCGCAGCTGTCTTGAGTAAAATGGCAGAGAGTGAGATGCTGTCTGCGGGCTTAATGGGATGCTTTAACCAAACCATCTATCTAGACTCTAGAGTCCTTTTGCTGTGGGCAGATCAATGTGACTATGATCACAGAAAAGACTTTGATGGTGCCCCTCACCCCTGGCGGTGAAATCTGGGTGTGTATATGCACATAGTATTGCCCACCATTAGATGGAATCATATGTTAGCCGCAAGGAGTTTATCAGCTGATAATTGTGGTTTTGTCCTATCTAGGGAGTGCTAATTACCATCCAGGTACATAAGCACCAGTCCTCCAGGCCATCTCTCTTCCTCTGACTGTCCCAAGCTCCTTTCCACTACCAGCTTCCCAGTCACCCCTTCCTTTCCTCAGATTCTCCCTCAGATCTTATGGTTCCTGCTGCTGTCGCCTTGTCCTCCTCCTTTCCCTTTCCTTCCTGCACATTCCGTGCTGGCTTTGCCTCTTTTTCCTTTGCCCTCTGCAGCCAACTGACTTCAGCCCAGATCCTCAACAAGAGCCTCTGCCCAAAACATAGGCAATGTGCAATGCCAGTCAGAAATCTGAGCTATGTGAGCAGAGAGATTTCACTATGGCCTGAATAAGTGCTTAATTTGCACCAGGACCTTTAGGGTTGGCAGTTCATAGCCTCAGCACCTCTGGGCTTGCTGCATCAGTTATGGAAGTAAAAAAAAAATTGCTTGAGACCCAGCACCTAATTACTTAAGCCCGGGCACCTTTTTAATTACAAATTAAGCACTGGGCTGAATGCAAATACAGAGGAGCTCAGCGTTATTGTTTTTGTGGAGCTGAATGTGTGCATGTGAAGAGAAATGTAGAAACATCAGAGAAGCAGCAGAAAGCCAAGGAGACAGCCAGAGTGAACTCTGGGAACAAGATCTTGTGAAAAAGCCTCGAGAGAAAGTGAGCTTTTTAGGCAGAGTGCTGGTTGAAAGAGGCTTAGAACTGTTAGCAAGGAAATTCTCTCCTGCTGTTTGATTCCTACAGTGTTCAGGGAAACAGGGCTTTGTACAGTATTTGTAATTCTGTTTGTTTACATCAAAGAAATTCCTGACTCCAACAATTTCTCCTCTTAATGGAAACAACCCACAAGACCCCAAATATGGGCTAACTGCTTGAGTCCAAAGGGGTAACAATATCACCCCCCAAATTTAGAGCTTTCAGAACTTTGAGTTCACTCCGGCCATTTTTTTCTGCTTTTCTGGGAGGTAATGCACAAAGAACCCCTTTCCTACTGCATGCCTACTTAATCTTTTCAAAGACACTGGCAGCAATTTTCGTTATTTAAACAAAAAAGAAAGCCTCCATATTTCCATAGATTTATAAGGGCCAAGATTAAGCATCCTCTATGGACCCATCTGCCTAACGGCCTACATCTTATCTGATCATTTCCATGGCAACAGCTGTGGGATTAGAAACGGATGAAGGTTTAGGAATAGTTGCTGGAATTCCATGGAAGATGATGAATCAAGGATTAGTTCGTTACCTGCCAATGTTACCATGGCAATGTAAATTTACAAATTACACAGATTTAAGCTCCATCATTATTAATATCTAAGGCAGCTTTCCCCACAAATCCCATGAAGATGAGGTACTTCTCAAAGCTAGGTTTCAGAGCAGCAGCCGTGTTAGTCTGTATCCGCAAAAAGAAAAGGAGGACTTTTGGCACCTTAGAGACTAACCAATTTATTTGAGCATAAGCTTTCGTGAGCTACAGCTCACTTCATCGGATAGGCTGTGTAGAGAGCTCTCCCAGCACTGTAAAAAAAAAAAAACCCAAACCCCCTCCCACGAGGGGAGTAGCTACCACCGCTGGTGCACTGTCTACACTGCCACTTTACAGCGCTGAAACTTGTAGCGCTCGGGGGGGGGGGTGTTTTTTCACATCCCTGAGCGAGAAAGTTGCAGCACTGTAAAGTGGCAATGTAGACAAGGCCTCAGGCCTTAAACTCATTTACCCCATGGCTCCTTAACACAGATCAGGCAATGTAAAGGGGCCTTAATGAGGTAACGGGGCTTTTGTGTGAATGGGAATCGGGTCCTATAACAGCAGTTTGGTTCAGTCGAGGAGGTGCTAGCAATTCCTTTGTGAACTATCCACCAAATATTCCAGAGAGAGGTAATCTTCCTGATGACTATTTATGGATGGTTTTGATCTCGTTAAAAATGCACCCTACTGATCAAAATCGGTGAGGCTGTCAGGCTCAGGGGATGGGCCACAAAGCTATTCACATTGGTATCAGCAGAGCACTCAAGACCAAGCCAATGTAGTTGTTTCCATTGCTGCTGTTCTGTGGCCTCTGTGAAATGAGTTGCTGTCTTGGTTCAGTTTCTCCCATGATATCAGAAAACCCACCATCATGACTTTTGCTAAGTGGTCCCCACAATGGAGAGCCAAAGAAGCGCCGAGGACCTATCACGCACCTCTAGAGAAAGTCCTTCCGGGTCAGCACTGAGGCACTCTGGGTAACATTCACATAAGGTGGTAAAATGCCAATTGACTTCCAGTAGGTGAATTTGTCCAACAGTAGGGTGCGGTATAGGGGATTTGACACTGCTGTTGCCCCTACCCTGTACTTGGCCTGGGGAGAGACAGTGGTGTCCGTGCAACATCTTTGCTGAGCACTAAACACAGCAGTGTCTGGTGATCAGACCCCTCCTTTTGGGTGTTTGTCACACTTTTGGGCCACGGCAGGATGACAGCTGTGAGCCTAGAGCGCACTCATAGCGGGTTCGTTGAACAGTGAAGAAACCAGCTGGTGCCGTGTGGGTGAGGAATCAGCACGGAAAAGTCACACTCTGTTATGTTGCCCGCTCTGCCAACAGCGGAGCTGATTTTCTAGACTCAAAAACCCTGAAGTTAAACCCCCCAAAAAATCCACTGGGGGGGAAACTAAAGTGAAAGTCAGGATTTTGTGCTGACCGTGGAATCATTCACTCAAGGTGACCTAGCCACCCATATATACATATTTCTGAGTCACCTGTCAGGGTGTCTTCTAGCACCATGCACCAATAAAGAAGTACACTGAACATGCTCACAAAGGCCCCGATCCTGCAAGGAGCTGTGTTCAGGAGACCCTTGCACCCACACAGAGCCCAGTTGATTACAGTGACACTCCACACAGAGGCAGAGGTCTGCTTGAACTGGGTTTATTGCAAGATCAGGGCCAATGGTTACAATCCCATCCTCTTCTCCCCTTTCCCAGAGGATAAGTTTTTAATTAATTGATTGATTAATTATCCCAATTGTATTACACTCAATGACACGCCTTTCAGTTGTGTAGTTCATTTTCTCCTCTTCCTGCTGATCTTCTCACGGCTATTCTGCTTTCCTAAGCCCTCTCCATTGGCCTGTTACCTTACCCTTTTTATAGGAGGGAGATAGCTACTGGGTTGAATCTGGCTGGGAGAAACTGGAGGCAAAGCAGCATCATGCATATAAACACAATGCTGTGCTCTCACTGCTCTGCTGCCTTCAGAAGCTCTCACAACCAATTAAGAAATGCCTGAGTGTTTATGTAAATATCAGAGCTGATTTTCATGGCTGCAGTTGAGAAGTGGAATTTTACCAAAGGCAATAATATCAGAGGTGAACCAATTGTTTGGAAAATCTCCTCTCTTCCTGTGCAAGAAGTGCTACAGTTCAACACAAAGGCAGCAAGTTATTCTCCTGGCAAACTGTGAGATGATGAAAGAAAATAGCACCGAAAGGGTGGGGTTTCCTGTGTGCCCGCCATTGACCTTGGGGGCTAGATTTTCCAAAGGAAGCATGCCTGTGGATCGCTTAAATTCCACTTGTGTCTGCTAGGTGGAAGAACATAAGCCACGACTAAGTGATTGTGCCTTCCCTTGAGTGTAGAGTGGGCACTCTGGCTGGCCTCAAAGTAGGTAAGCATCTAAGTACTACATTCAGTGCAGTGCAACTGTACATAATTGTACCAGTGCTGGTAAATTTCACATGCATCTGGAGAGCACTTAGCTGTCCTGTAGGATTTCCAAGGGCTGGGTGGGAGTGAGGTCCCCACGGCACATGCAAAAGACTAACATAGTCTTTTTTTCAGTTGCATTTTGCACATGAAAATTGGGTCACAGTTTGCCCTGTTGTCCAGTCTGCCCACACAACACAGGAACTCACCCTCGATTGCAAGTGGAACTGGCTGGATATTTGGAAATGGAGGCCGGCATTCAGTGTTTGACTCCTTGGAATGATGACTTATTTGCACAGCTCTGAGAGCTGTTGCTGCTATGTAGTCCTGCTGCAAGTAACTAGGGATTGTTTAGAGACCAAACAACAAGATTCTGATGGTTTTATTAGCAGTGTTTATTATGGTCTTATGTTCAGTGCATTAAGATGCTTATCTGCTGAAGTTTAAATAGTGCTGGGCAATAGAAAAACAACTTCAGGGACTCTTACCCTACTGTCGCACTCCTGGGATGCTTCCCCTCTGATTTGAAAAGCTAAGGAAAGCTGACTCATTGTAAAGCCCCATGATCTAATCCTGCAAAGATGTAAGCATTTGTAGCTTTAGACACATGAGGAATGTCATAGAATTCAGTTAGTGAACACCTGCGAAAATTTTGGCTTTGAAATCAATGGAAATAAAATCATACAAGACCTCTTTCCAAGAGGAAAGATGATCCTGTGGATTAGGATTTGAGCAACCTAAATTGAGCTCCCAACTCTGCCACAAACTATCTCACCTGGGCCTCAATGCCTCACCTGTAAAAAGAGGATAATTGCTATCTTCCTCCCACCTTCTGCCTGTCTTGTCTATTTAGGTGGTAAGTTCTTTATAAAATTGTCTTTTACTATGTGCTTATTACAAATGGAGCTGATCTCATAGGCATATAAGTCAAGAAATACTCAGTAACCTGTTATTTACATTCTTGAAAATGAGAGAACTATAAAAAAACACTTTTAAAATTCCTCCTTTGCAGGATTCAGCCTATCAAATCCATCCGCTGAGATGTTAATTTTGGGGGATGGGAAAAAATCCATTTTTGCAATCACCCTACCTAAATTATTATCAGAGCAATTATATGGGATTTAGTAGTTTCCTTTGTTGCAACACAGGTTTCAGTAGCATCTGACAAGACACATCGTATTGCAGAGTTGGCCTCTGTATGCTGCGTGGAACAAGTGGAGAAATAATACAGCCAAAAAAAGCATTGGATAATTCACTGGTCTGATTTGGCTCTTGCAGTTTTCTCTACCTGGCCTTAACAGTCAGCAAAATGCTGGTGTGGGCACCAGTCACCCAGCGTTGATTAAACAAGGAAAACCAGATCCTCCACACTTAAATTGATTGGAATTGCAGCTTTGCTTGAGGGCGGCTGCAGTGATATCAGCCTTCTTGAGTTTATGAACAGTTTTGGAAACAGTAAAAACTCCCTGCTGAGCATTTCCGATTAGCTGACAAGTTCTGGAAGATTTATGCTAATCAGACAAGGTGACTCGGAAATCTGCTCTCATGGAACTGACACATCAGTAGGCTCTTTGGAGTTTGGCTGGAACTCTTCTTGCACAGAGGGTTGTGGTTTATTGTGCTTACAGAGAAGGTGGTCATGTGGCCCTAGAAACCAGGAATTCCACAGTTTTAAAGGCTTTTCCCAAACTCCCCATTGTTTCCTCCTGATTTTTGCACGGCCCCTGCATACTGGCCACCAGAAGGAGGTGAGCCGGTGAATCTGAGGCCAGGCTTCCTCAGCGCTTGTATGTTTCAAATGCCCCTCCCCAGCAAGGCAGTCCTCCAGCCTTCTCCATAGACCTTGCAGTTAGACTCCTCATGTCCTCCACTCACCTCCTTGAAGCATCTCCTCTGTTAGTTCAAATCCACGGGCTGGTAGGGCAGGAGAAAGAGGAATTGTTTGGCTGAGGAACCCTCCCATGCAAACTTCCAGGAAGGTCACTGAAGCTGGCACTCAGCACTGCCAACCCCACATGTTAAAAAAAACCTGATCAGCTACCAAGCATCAGGAGATTTAAAGGAACAAAATGGGGGTTCCTTTCGTTTGTGCCTCTTTAGGTCTGACTAGGGTCACGTATTCAAGTTTTCACTGCCACTATGAAGGGTAGACAATTAATTTTTTACGTGAAAGCTGTGATTCTCAACTAATCCCATGAATCCAGGAACTGGGGCATTGAGAAAAACACCAACTATCACAAGAGTTGTGATAAAATGGTGAGAACTGGCAACGCTGGCCCCCTCACTGCCCAGTCCCATGACACGTGTCCTGGTTATTGTCTGCAGAAATCTGGCCATGCACCACACACCTATTTTTTGGGGCGGGGGACAGATGGAGGCAGTAAGAAAAGACAGAGGTCTTGAGGTTTGCTGACAACAGTTCACCATGCTTTATTTTCCCTTCTACAATTACAGGACAACCTATTTCCTGTTAAGGGTTCTGGGTGGTATAGTCCAAACAGCATTTGCTGTACCAGTCACTACCGTTAAGTACCTAAAATTACCACTACAGAGCACTCACAACACCATGGGACCTGATTCTCCAGTGGTTCGTACCTTGTCATCATTGACACCTGTGCAAAAAGTCATTAACACTTGTGCAAAACAGTGACAAGCTACCCCCCTTTTGCACAAGTATAAATGACTACACAGAGCACAGGCTTCTGGGCAACAGTCAGGGCCTGTGCACACATAGAAGTACAATGCACAGGTAATTAATGCAAGGCAAGGACCGCAAAGGCAGCAGTGGAAGCTGTAAATGCAAATGTGTTTAAAAAGAAAATAGACAGGAACTTAGACCGTAAAAAAATATACTACAGTATGCTATAGTAATGGTACAAAGTATTGCAGTTTATGATAGCAATGCTGCAATGTTCTGGGATAGCAGTTGCGCTGAAATAAGGACTGCCAATGAAATGAACGGCAAAGCTCCCATTGAAATCTGTGAAGTAGGATGGAGATGCAAAAGGCTGGGGTTTTTAGTATTTCCGACATAGGCATAGGGAATAGAGGAAACCTTGCTCAACAAGATTTTTCCTCATGACATAACCAGACTGGTTCCCTGTCTTGACTGGTTTGGTGACAAGCATCTATTTGAGCCTGGGGCTTCCTGGAGATTTGCCCATTGATAATACAGACCACGAGTACAAATGTGACCCAAACTAAAAGGGATACATGACTTTCTTCCAACCTGACATGCTACCATGTTCATGAAGCACATTCAGCCCTCAGCTGATGGCTGAAACTTTGCTAGGCACAGAGAGAGAGCCTATAAATGGGAATGCCCATGAGTATATCTCTATATGCATCTTTCGGCTGAATAATGACAGCTGCTGCCAGGAAGTTGGCACCAAAATTTATCTTCCCCAAGCCACAACAATTCCCTCTCCTCTCCCCAGATTATTTTGGCACTCACTGTCTGGAGGAACATTGCCGGAATTGTGCTGTGTACCAATTAATTGGGAGAGAACATTAATAATTATTTTGCAAGCTAGAACATCCCTGCTGTGTCCCGGAGAAGTCGTGTGAGAGCTGTGGAGGATTTGTAGAGACCTCCTGGACATCTCAAGCACTGGTGCAGAATGATTTAATTAAAGCATGTCATACAAGGAGGCATTTGGATAGTCCTGCCCTTCCCTTATGCTGAACTGAATGTTGCTGTCAGGTTGGGGGCTAGACACTCAACCTGTGGGTCTGAGCTTCAGAATTTGGTGGTCTGCTTATTCTGGCAGCTTGAGTTGGAGGCCTTCGGAGTGGTTAATAAGCCATTAGCAAATAGAACAGGTGGGCAAAAAACAGGAACAGGATCATCTCTCATTCAGTATCAAGAGGCCAACTCCTGCCTCCAGATGGCCCATACGACCAGTCTCCATCACCCACTTGTGAAATTTTCAAACAAGCACCTTTGTGCTTTCTCCCTTGCTGCCCCATATGCATGGGAGAAGCTCCCTGTAAACACCCACAAAATTACCTCATTATCCTCCTCCAAATCCCACCTTAAAGCTCTCCTTTGTCGTGATTCCTTCAAAACACTCTACAGTGTTTGGGTTACTGGTGTACTGAGTCCATAGGTGCCATGGACTGGAGCACCCATGGAAAAAAATTAGCGGGTGCTTAGCACCCACTGGCAGCCAGCTCCCCGCTCCCCGCCAGTGCCTCCCGCCTGCCAGTGGCCCCGCAGATCAGCACCTCCACCTCTCTCCCAGCTCTACCGCCTGCCGCGACCGGCTGTTTTGCGGTGTGCAGGAGGCTGTCGGAGGAAGTGCGGGGGATGGGGATGGGGCACCCTCAGGGGAGGGGGCTGGAAATGGGCGAGAAGGGGTTGGGTGAGGGCAGGGCTTGGGCGGGGAATTGAGCACACCCAGGCCCGGAGGAAGCTTGTGCCCATGACCGAGTCTGCTGTCTATCATGCTGACTGATGCCGTATTGTCTCTTTGTTTCCTTGTGCTGTCCCATTGGTCTGAATTCATCTGTTGTCTCTTCTCTTATACATCCGATGAAGTGAGCTGTAGCTCACGAAAGCTTATGCTCAAATAAATTGGTTAGTCTCTAAGGTGCCACAAGTACTCCTTTCCTTTTTGTCTTATACTGAGAGTTTAAGCTCTTTGGGGCAGTAACTGTCATTTTGTTCTGTGTTTGTACAGTGTCTAGCCTGACTGGGGCTCCTAGGTGCTAAATTAACACAAATAAATAAAATAATAGTAATAATGCAAAAAGAAATTGAACTGTCGATGCTGAAATGTCATTTTCCCAGGTTTTTTTGGATTTTATTTCTTCATTTATTTATTGAATCTTCTCAACATTTTTAGCAAGGTCATTACTGTATTTAAATTGTTGGTTTTTCTTTTTTTTTTTTTTCAATTTCTGAAAATGGTGTTGTCTTACTGACAAGCCAGTTTTTGACGAGCGAAACGCTTTCACGGTGATTTCAAAAATGGTTTTGAACCAAGTCTTGATAAAATGTGAATAAAGATGTTGATAAAGAAGTCACTGGAAACTTCAAAAATGTCAACAATTGTGGCAGAAATGTGTGGGTTTTTTTTTAAAAAAGGGCCAATTTTTGATGACAAGGTGTTCTTGCAAAACGTTTCACCCAGCTCCATCAATTAGTTTAGGCCCAACATCAGTGCATTCTTCAACAATGGTTAGAGAGGAAGGATGGGTCCGGTGGTTGGCACACTCGCCTAAGACTTAACGTATGTGGGTTTAAGTCTCTGCTCCGCCGGAAACTTCATGTGTGATCTGGGCAAATCAGTTACTGGCAAATATTTAATGGTTTTTAGGCAGAGAGGAGCCTTACTGGATTTTCAGAATCATGTAGGCACCTAACTCTCATTGATTTCAATTGAGTTGAACTGGTGGGCGTCGGTGGGTGGGCGAGAAAGAGATTTTATTTTCAGATTTTGAGACAGTGTTTTTTCATCCCAATTTGGGATGGGAATTTTTTTTTATATCTTGAAAATTTTCACAGGATGGGAAAATAATTTATTTCTCAGCTCTAATAATGACCTACTTGGAGCTCAGTGTTGGGAATCCCCTGGCCTTACCTGCTTTGATCTACCTTACCTGCATGAATGTTAAATTCCTTGACTGAGATAAATGAATTGAAACATTGGGGGGTGGGGGAGAATGCTATTTAAAGGGCTGTATCCTGCCTGGTTGAGGAATATTAAGCTTTTTTGGCTAAACATGTTGGTTTTGTACTGCAGGGTAATTTTTTCCCTTTTCTGGTTTATTTTGGATTGTCCTGGAGCTCCCCTGCTCTCCCTCAGAGGAGCGGGATGTGTTCCATAGATAAGTGACACTTTCCAATTCATGTGTCCTATGGATTCAATTTATCCTTGTAAAATAATCAAATAGAAGAAATCGACCCAAAATGCTTTGCCTTGGTCTGGCTGTACAGTCTATATGACCTATATGGAGACCATTCATACCTCATGTTGCCAAAGCCACAGGTCATTTCCTAGACCTCTGCATGCCACACTCAACCTCCACCTGCAGCCTTCACTGTTGGTTCATGTTGTGGGGGATGGGTTGTGATGAGGCAGTCAGCAAAACACCGCTGTACCCCAGCACTCCCCCACTGCTAGAAAAGCCTCTTGAGGATCATAACCACCAGCCAAGGCAAAGTTTTCCTCAGAGGAAAACTCAGTTCTTATTCCTCTCAAAGCACACCAAAAAGGCAGAGACACAAAGTTTGCCCACAGTGTGAGGCCTGAGGGGGGGAATCCTGCCGTGTCTTTCCCAAAGCTTGGAAGTCGCTCTCCATGTGTAACTGGTGTCTTTGCCTTATGCAGCGTAGCCAGAAAAAACCCATCACCCCTCAACATTCCAGGCCTAAGTCTGGTAACATCTGTGTCTTGTGATTGATAGGGTAGTCCATAGGCCCTGACATTGGTAGGTCACTTTGGATTGTTAATGAGATTCTAATTGCAACAATTTGTCAGCTGATGAGGTGGAGAAACACAGGTGATTTCAAGACTGTGGCATGTCACAGAGTTCTGGTGATCACACTTCTCAGAGGTAATATTTATCCAGCAGGAGCTGGATGCTGAGTAGAAGTCAGCCAAGTCAATGATCAACCCAGTGGATCATCCTTGGGACCAGCTTCTCCCACTGGCATTAAGATGTGGGTGCCTGATGGACACGCACTGGTAATGGTATTGCCCTGTATTCCATGCAACACTGAAATTCCCAGAGGTATATACACCCAGGCCAGTTTCTGAGGTTAATTGGAATGGATGATATGCAACTCCTAATTCCCTGAGACTCCATGGTACCACTCTCACCCTCCTGTGAAATAACTTCCTATTCTCTCTTCTTGAACCTCTGTTGCTGATGTGTTGGAGATAATGAGAGCTGGCTTTAACACTACTACTAAACCCCTTCCTTACTGCTCAGACAACTTACCTATGGTGATTTCCCTTCATATATCACCTTATCTCCTTCCCAGCATATCCCCATCAGTCACACTATCTAATCCAATCCAATCCAATCTACCTGCCTAAAGTCTAGGTGCCAAATACAAGAATGTAAGCTTCATCATGGTCCTAGAGTAGCTCAGCAATGTTCTCTGCTCCTTTTCTGAAGAGCTGGTATGCAGCTCGTTGTCTTTTCCTGTGGGAGAGGGATATGATAGAGGTCTATAAAAATCATGACTGGTGTGGAGACAGTAAATAAGGCAGTGTTATTTACTCCCTCTCATAACACAAGAATTAGGGGTCACCAAATGAAATTAACAGGCAGGAGGTTTAAAACAAAGGAAGTATTTCTTTACACAATGTTCAGCTACCTGTGGAACTCCTTGCCAGAGGATGTTGTGAAGGCCAAGACTATAAGCGGGTTCAGAAAGGAACTAGATAAGTTCACATCAACAGCTATTGGCCAGGATGGGCAGGGATGGTGTCCCTAGCCTCTATTTGCCAAAAGCTGGGAATGGGCAACATGGGATGGATCACTTGATGATTAGCTGTTCTGTTCATTCCCTCTGAAGCACCTGGCATTGGCTGCTGTCAGAAGACAGAACACTGGGCTAGATGGACCTTTGGTCTGACCCAGTAGGGCCATTCTTTACATTCTTATGAGGTGATGCTTACAGAATGGGGGTATAGAGCTCACTGTAGAACTAAGGGCTGCAGTTCACTCCCAAATCTGCTTGTGATTTCAAATATGTATTTTACAGTGAAATCTGTGAACCCACAAGAGACTATAACAAGGCACAGAAAGGTTAAGAAGATCTGGAGTCTTTGTGGTGAGTGACTGAGGCTGGAAAGAACCTTCAGGGGACCGCCCCAGGACAGATTCATACAATGGTGATTCATTTTTCTTAAAAAGAAACATACCATAAATGAGATTAGCAAATGATTTATTCTCTCTCAGTTGCAGCTGTGGCCCTTAACCCTGTTATTTAGAACTGATTTGGATTTTTACAGATCCAATGTGCTTACACATGCAATGTGGGAAAATAAATATTTGAAAAAAAATCATTTGTTTCTAATTTTCTAACTCATGCTGGCTGTTTGTAGCCACAGGTAGCACTTGTGCGTTTTCTGTTTTGTTGCAGCATCATTTTCATACTTACTGAAAACTGACAGCTGTAGGATAAAAAGGTATTTAATCTTTTGATTATATAGACAGCTCTAATGCTGCTTAGCATTTATTCTATTTTGGGCCAGATTTTTAGAGATGCTGATAGGCACTTAGTAGGAAAAAATGCCTAGCCCCCTAACTCCCAACTCCCATTGACATCAATGGGAGTTTGGTATCAGAGTCCTTTTGAAAACCCTATGAGGCAACTATCTGCATCTTTAGGCACCAAAATACCTTTGAAAATCTGGCCCTTTGTATCTGCACAACTCTTCACAAATACTAAACAATTTATCCTAAACAGCCATGTATTATTCCCATTGTAGAAATAGGAAAACTGAGGCACAAAGCCCAAGATTTGAAATATGGGTGCCAATTGTTAGGTTCCTAAATCCTTACGTACGTTCCAGTTCAGCAAAGCATGTAAGCGCATGCTTAAGTCCATCCCTATTCAGCCAAGCACTAAAGAATGTACTTTTAAGAACATGCCTAAGTGCTTTGCAGAATACGGTTGGACTGCAAAATCAAGGCCTATGGCACCTAAATAAGATTCTGATTTTCAAAAGTGCTGAGTTCTCAGTAGCCCCAAATGAAGCCAAATTTGACTCAGAAGGCCAGAATCTAATTTCATCCTGGGTTTCCATGTTAATCAATGGGAAAAAGCATTGAACATTCAGTTATATTTCTTCTGTGTATTCTAAAAGTTCAGAAAAAAATCTTAGAAAGAAACTCAAGTTGAAGTCTAGAAATCAAGCAAAGTCTCCTCCTCTTTGCATTTGGGGCAAATGACCACCACAAGGCGGCCTCAGCTCCCCTAAAAGCTCTCCCTCTCCTGCAGCAAATCACTCAGCTCCATCAAAGTATCCCCGTGAAAGCCAAAAGTACTGTTCCATATTCATTTATGCTGCTACTGTGAGAATTGCAGGGTTTCTTTCATAAGTGACCTGGCACCAGCAGATAAGCAGAATAGAATAACAGAGAGACAGACGTTCCTTTTACCCTCAGTTAGAACTGGAGGCACTATGGAAAGCTCACACAGCCCCACCCCTCTCAGCTGGTTATCAACTCTAAAGTGGGCAATTGTGAGAAGTTGCCTCTTTCACTAACTTATGATCTCACTTTCCCTTAACAACCATGCTGCAGGATGATGACACTTCATGGCACATTAATATTTCTCCCAAGATAACATTGCTCTTACTAAGTAGTTTAAATTTTCTCTGTGAAATAACAAGCAGGTAAAAATGTCATTTGAGTTATATCTGTCACACTGAGTATTCACGCACACAGGGAAGAAATGGGAGCCCATTAACTTTTCAGAGGGTTGAAGGGAAACGTATGTTCTGTGACAATCTGATTGTTTTATCTTCATGAGTTTTGTTTTCCCTACATGAGAACTACGCAAGTACCAAGTTAGTGGACCAGGAGGATCCCTGGAAAATTCATGTCAAGGATTTGTAATGCTTTCATTGGCCTGTAAACTGGGCCCTGCAGAGAACCTAGCATAGCTACTGTGTATGCTTCAGGGCCATACAGAATCATCCATCTTTGTGGCTATTGCATATGTAACAGCATTGCAGCATTTCTCAACAGTGCACCTTGTGCATTAGCATACATTGTTGAGTAATGGGAACTGCTTTGATTTTTATACAGGGGAATGTATAGCAATGCACACAGCAGTGACTAAACGTTATTCACAAAAAAGAGATCACAACTGCAGTGTATCTACCATAGATAGCACTTGAGAAAAGAAGTGAGTACAGTGCCATCAGAACAGCTTTTGCTCAATGATTTCATAGGATCCCCTACAGAAAAGATGCACATTTTCCATGTTGATAAAGCATAAGATACAGACATGTAAAATACCTGTGAGCTTTTGGAAGTTGATCCAAAACTTTGGAGATTTACCCGTCACAACTCTGAACATACTCTGATCCATCCTCGGTGCACTTTTGACGTATGCCTGGATGGAACATATTGTCTCAAAGAGACTGCAGTGCTGCTAAGTGCTGGCTCAACAACCCTGGAGATTAACGTCCTCAGGTTACCCATAGAACAGGGGGGGCTCAGGATTCATACTGCCCCCAAACACCACCACTGTCATCACTTTTGACCCGTGAAAGGACACCCCCTAGGGCTGAGTGTGGGGTTGGGGGATCAGTCCATGTGCCCGTTCTCTCTGCTTTTATCTCACTGAAAGGATAAAAGGAAAAACATAGCGATAGGGCAGCAGGTGTCTGAAGGGAAAAAGCAACAGAATCTGTGATTATTTCTGCAGCAAGCCTAACCGGCTTGACGAATGATACATAATGGAAAGCGTAGAGTATGCTCCACTCTCCATCCACTCTGTGCTCTGGCCATTTCATTTGCCCTGCTTCCCCTCAACAAAATATAATAGAATGCATATTTTTTGTAAGCTTCTTTACAGTGAAGGCTCTAAGAGGCAGGTAATTTTCCCTGGAGGGAATGAGCCAACTAACTCCTGCTTAGTTCCTTAATTCCAAATGGCAGCGAACTTCATTTTCAATTTGCTTTCTCTTATCCAAGTTTCCTTCCATCTGCTCAAGCCGCTCTTCCCCTTCTGGTATAAAGCAATAAATTTGCCTGAACATCTTGTGAGGGGTCATGAACAATACATGCACAGTAAGAGAGTAACATATCAAGGAAGATGATGCTGTCAGCCTCTATGCAGGTTAAGAAAAGGGACATCAGAGACTGGAGGAACCTGTGCTGGATGTTCTGACTGGGCGGGTCTCAGGTGTTACCCCATGGAGCAGGACCCCTTGCCACCAGAAGTAACTAAAAATTCTTGATCAAAGAAGCAAGGCCATCCAAGAAGTGGAATGTGCAACCACCAAAGACTTCTTTAATTATGAGCAAAACAGATCTGGCAATAAAATTGCATTTTAGAGCCTAGTCCTACACACCTTCCTCACATGAATCAATGGCACTACTTGCATGGCTAAGGGCTACTTGTTGTGAGTAAAGGTTGCAGGATCAGGTTGTTAACTCTGAAAGTGTCAGGAAACTGTTTTCTTCATTTCTGAGCCTTCCACCCTGCTAACTCCCAAAAATTTGTTTGAGTTCTGGGTTTGAGCAAATTCAGTCTCAGACAGAAACACACTGAAATCACCCACTGAATCACCTCTGGGTTTCGGGGGTCAAAATTGAAGAGTTCACATGACTACGGTGCAATAAACCCATACAGCTGCACCTGGGATCAGTAGGAAAGTTTTTAAACTGCAATCCAGTCATGGAGGACAATCTGTGAAACAAAACCAAAATAACAAAAAAAGGAGAAATTTTGTGCAAGTTCTTCACCCACCTCTAATAATGAAACACAAAACAACTTTTATAGGATTATGGGGCTCCCCTACTTCATAGGAACACAGTAACTTCCATAGAGGCTTGGACCACCTGGTGTATCTAGCCTAGTATCCTCTCCCCAACATTAGCCAGGAGTAGTTACCTCATCAGAAGATACAGGAAACTCCATAATGAACAATTATGGAATAGCTGCTGGTCCATAGAGGAAGTTTCTTCCTGACCTTGGTCAGTTTAGTGGTTGATGATATACCATGAAGCATGAGGGTTCATAGCTCTCAAAACATCAAATCAAAACAAAAACCCTGGTTTAATACTATCCAGTGTAACTGTGTCTCTTCTCATGATCCATACTAGCCAGAAGGGGCCATTATAATAATCTTGTATGACCTCCTGCCTAAAACAGGGCACAGAATTTCATCTAGTAATTCCTACCTCAAGACCATAATTTCTGGTTGAGGTAGAGCATATCTCTTAGGAAGACAAATATGATATTTTAAAATACACAACACCCTCCACCCTCTAGCACTGCAGAATGGCAATACTTTGCCTTATCATTTAATCCCATCTTGTTTACAGAAACCTTCATCTAAATACTAGAGGACCTATCTAGTTTATTCGAATAAGAGAAGAATTTACAAGGGTATATGGCAGTTTCTAAATAGAAATTCCACAAGAGGATTTGAGGTTTCAAGATTCGAGATGTGTATCAGAAATGCTCATTCAGAGGGCATTTGTCAGAACTGGAAGAAATGCAGCCAATGAATGTGAACATTAGGGATGAAAGAATCAGTTTGATAAAATGATAATCAATCCAACCTTCCTCGAGGACACTAACCAAACTGAACTATTTCAGTTCAGAAAAGGTTGGCTACCTTTCCTCTTGCCCACCCTCTAACCACCTTTTTCCACTTCATTTGCCTCGGGATTAAAGAAGCAGAAATTCACAGAACCATGAGGAAGACGGAAAGTTGTTCTTTTATCACTTCTAGTGCAAATGGAGATGGCAAGGACTGGAAACCTTGCAGGAGAGTTCATTCTTCTGGGAATTCCAGCTAGGGATGTGTGAATGGCATAGAGGAGGTGAATTGGGTGCTCCTATTTATCTCTACTCAAGACACAAAGGCAAGAAAATGTTCAATGAAACTGAAAGGCGCAACTTTAAAACAGAGACAAGAAAATGCTTTTTGTGTATGGTTCATAGTTGGCTATGGAATTCATTCCCCCTAGGTGTCACTGAGCCCAAGACCTGGAGAGGATTCAATAAAGGATAGGCATTTCTATAGACAATGGGAACTGTAACAATCTTGGGGTTCATTAAATAACAAACCAGTGAATGAAAAAGGAATAAAACTTCAATAAAACAAACTGGAGAGCTTCTGGAGTAAGCTGCTGCCCATAGCCATGTGGGGGGTTCCCATTCCCCGCCATCAGGGCACATCTCCAAATTCCTATGTTCATAATACTGGCCCTCATGAGGTAGCGTCTCTACACTATAATGTTCTACAAACATATCTCTACATCTTCTCTCTTAAAGAAAAACAAGTTAACTCATATATAAACAGCTAATAACTATCTAATAACACATGCATTAAATTCTCAACCCAGGTAGTACATTTCCATAAACCCAGCACATCACTCTCAAGTGAGTCTTTACCATTCACTTTCCTCAAATACCCCTTCTCCAGGCAGGTTAGCAAGTCTCTGTGCGTCTTTCAGGATGTTTAATCTCGTGCTCTGATCTTCTCCGTATCAGCCTTTCATTAGAGTCTGAGTTGTTCTCTTGTTCCTTGACAGTTTCTCCTTTGTGCATTGATGATAAAGAATCAATCAGATGGGAAATGCCAGAGTCTATATCTACTGTCAATGTGTTGGAAATTTCTGGGATTACTCACAAATCCCTTTGATTATGTCAAAATGTGTCCCCCTGGTCTGTCTGGACTACATAAAACCTTGCATGCACCTGTTCTTTAATGGTACCCCTTTGGTACGCAAGTATTGGAGATTTCAGAGTAACAGCCGTGTTAGTCTGTATTCGCAAAAAGAAAAGGAGTCTCTAAGGTGCCACAAGTACTCCTTTTCTTTTTAAGTATTGGAGATGTGATTCCTCAAGCCCGCTCTATCACCCTGGGTTAAGAGATGGGAGATCATGGGCCCTTATGTCAAGCTAATATTTCTGCTTCCACTTCTGATTTTCTTTCATCATGTAACGATCCTGGGATTCACTAAATAACAAACCAGGGAATGAGAAAGGAATAAAACAAACTGGAGAGTTTCTGTAGCGAGCTGCTGCATGCAGCCATACTGTGTTCCCAACCCCTGCCATCAGGGCACATCTCCAAATTCCTATGTTCACAATACTGGCCCTTTTGAGGGCGCATCTGTAAATTATAATCTTCTGCAAACATATCTCTACAGACCATCTGCTATTATGTGAGACAGGACACACATTTTTTAGAAGCCAACCAATAAATGCCAAGGGCTAGGAAGAAATGTCCCTAGGCAAGTTAATCTGCAACTGTCTGTTCTTGCACCTTTCTCCGAAGCATCTGGTACTCACCATTGTTGGAGACAGAATACTGAGTTGGATGGACCAGATGGTCTAATTTTGCACGGCAATTATTGTGCTTTATATAAAAATTTCATTGCATAATAGGAGTAGGTCATTCCTAGCTCTGCATTTCAGGGTGGTTATTGCATTTTTCACTTGGTTAAAGTCAGCCAGAGTTCAACCTCATGCACTATTTCTACCACCTCCAAGGGTGAAATAATGTCTCGGAAAGAAATTGTTTATCCCCTCTTCTTGCTTGATTAAATTCCAAAAAAGTATATTGCATGGGTGCTATATAAATATATGTATATATGCTATGGGAATTTATAATCACATTACATTTTCTCTGAACACAAGATACATTATACCTATTAATTTACATTTAAACAATAATTAAATTTGTAAGGAGTTAATGTCCATAACATATTGGAAGCATCTGCCGCCCAAAACTTGCACCACTCTTTTCAGCTTAATTCAGGCAAATTTAGATTTTCCTTCCATACATGGTTGTTCTCATTAATTATGTGGTTTTCACTTTGAAGATACTCTTGTTCATCATGAATTTGACTGTGTGAAGTAATTTATTGATGAGACGTAGGAACCTTGGCTTCGGGTTTGTATTTTCACTCATTTTTAGGGTTTATTTTTGGTTGCTCCAGTGTCTTGCAGCTTCCTGAGAAAATATTTATTGGTTCAGGTTCCTGGGTGCAGGGATCAGGTTCCAGAACAGCAGGCTGAACTAATACATTTAGTCAGAAATTTAGACCCATTTTAGTGTAACACATCATTTGTGAACAGATCCTGATTTTCTTTTAAGGTGCTTTGTTTTTTTTAAGTGTAAGTGGGGGAATAGTCCCGCTCTTGTGGGGAACTTTCCTGGCTTCTGCACCACTGGTGCAGTGGGCCAGCGAAAGGATCTGAGTCCTCGCTCCCACTTCCTTTACCCAGTGGCCTCCCTGCCCTTGAGGACTCCCCTTCCACTCTCCTGTCTGGCAGAGTCCTCATAACCCCGACAAGGCTAGGCCCAGGATTCCTGGGGGGCTCGACCCCCAACCCTGCTGTGGTCACGTAGGACAGGGGCTAGGGTGTCCCCACTCCAGGGTACTCTCTCTGCACTGGGCATTTCTCTGACCCACTGACCATTACATACAAGTTAAAGCAAATGCAAGTTATTTAATCAACAATTAATTTTAAAAAGAATAAGGAATAATGGGAAAGGTTAAAGGAAACTCATCAACCAGCTCTGTGGCAGGGAACATCACAAACGGTAACTCTGGAACATCAGGGCAGTTCACAGTCTGTTCCTTGTAAGTCCCAGGCCTTCTTCTCCGGCCCTGGCTGTGCTGCAGGGATGCTGTGGGTTGGACACTCGCTCTGGTGGTGGCCACACGCTCTCAGGCTCTAAGCGGTAGGACCCTTCTTCCCAGTGTCGCCCCCATCCCGTCAGGGTTATGATCCAAGCCTGGCCTGCAGAGCCTCTTGGCTGAGGCGTCTCCCTGTGCTGGGCCCGCTGCCCAGGGTCCCCCTCGCTCTCCCCAGCTGCTCACCGCACCCAGCTCCGGTCTGCTCCAGCCCCAAGCTGCACCACTCTGTCTCTGCACTGCTGCTGCTCTGCCTCCAGCTCCCTGGGCTGCTGCTCTGGCTCCTCTGGCTCTGGTTGCTGCAGCTCTGCTCCCAGGCAGGTCTGCTCTGCAGGCTGCTTCTGTGACTCTGCTCCCAGCACTGACCTGCTTCCTGGGCTGCTTCTCTGGCCCCTCTGGCTCTGGTTGCTGCAGCTCTGCGCCCAGGGCAAGTCTGCTCTCTCTGGGCTGTGCCTCTGGCTTTGGGGCTGCAGCTCTGCTCCCAGGACAGGGTCTGCTCTCTCTGCGCTGCGTTTCTGGTCCTTCTGGATCTGGCCCAGCTCTGCTCCCCAGCTTAGCTTGGACCCCTGCTTTCTCCTTAGCTTGGCCTCACTCTGTCTGACCCAGGCAATACCACCTCACATGGAGGATGGGACCTCCCTCGCCTCCTGACTCTCTGATTAGCCTGCCCACCCTGTCAGTCAGGCTAACCTGGAGCATTGGCCTCTCCCCATTGTTCCTGGGGGCTGTCAGTCTCAGGGTCCTAATTCCCCATCGACCCTTCCCCCTTTTTAGTACTGGGAGCTAGCAACTAAAACACCCCCACTGAATGTTAGTAGGGGGGCAACAGTCCCCTTACATAAGCATTTGCAGATTAGATGGATTACTTTCAGGATATAGGTAACACATGGTTTGTTTTGATTCGTTGCTCTTCATTATTCATATGCAGTTAGTTATTCATGTCACATAGAAGTGTTTTTGCTTCCTGACTGGATGACTGACACAAGTAACAAACAAGTAATGCACTTTTCAGTAGGAACCTTTGGATGAATGACCACTGGAGATAAAACTAATGACATTTTTGAGAGTTGTGAACATTTTCATGAATACTTGCTTGTTGCCCAAATACTCACACGTAATCAAAAATATGACCCCACATATTTCAAGTCTGTGCTTCACTTGCAACAATATCTGTGTATCTTGGATTGTGTCCCATCAGCCAGCTCTATTTTGTTACCCATGAGAGAAACACTAAGTTTTTAAAAGACTCATAAAAGTTTTTATAAATAGTTTCATTTATTATTAGCCCTTTCTGTTGGTGCTCTCTGGATATGGTGTGTTGGTGTCAATGAAGATTTTAGAGTTTTAAGATGTGGTTCCTTGACTTGAACTGGTTTTTTTTAAAAAAATCAACTTCAAAATTTTGACCAAAAACAAGCAAGCAAACAAACAAAAATCCAAAGAAAGAGAGAATTTTTCACAAAAATATTTAGGAAAATGTTGACCTTTTCCCCCAATCTCCTCTACCTGTGACTTCAGTCCAGCTCCCAGCAGCCTGCCATAGAGATGTTGATTGCACTGACTAGAAAAGGGATTAGCAACCTTTGGCATGCAGCCCATCATGGAAAGCCCCTGGTGGGTCGGGCCAGTTTGTTTACCTGCAGCGTCTGCAGGTTCGGCCAATCGCTGCTCCCGCTGGCTGCGGTTTGCCGTCCCAGGCCAATGGGGACTGCTGGAAGTGGCGCGGGTTGAGGGATATGCTGGCTGCCCTTCAAGCAGTCCCCTTTGGCCTGGGACGACGAACCGCGGCCAGTGGGAGCAGCGATTGGCCGAACCTGCAGACGCTGCAGGTAAACAAACCGACCCGGCCTGCTAGGGGCTTACCTTGATGGGCCGCGTGCCAAAGATTACTGATCCCTGGACTAGAAGATACCAAATGTATAGGAATGGGTCCTGCTTCACAGTTCTATTCTTCCTGAAGCTCATGGCCCTGTGGTAATGTAACACCGACAGATCCCAGTCGTCAGTGGGCGGGATCGAACCTGGGGCCTCTGGAGCTTAGTGCATGAGCCTCTACTGCATGAACAGAAGCCACATGGCCCTTAGCTAAGGCTGTTGCAGACTCATTAATCTCTAAGTTGTCTCAGTGCCACTAGAGGGGGCAGAACACCACTCCCAGGAGGTGTGTAGGTTACAGTAATATTTGCAAAAAACATCTTGCTGAAACAAGCTTAGTACAGTGTGAACCCAACTGACTCAGCCAGTGAGAGTTCCCATCTAGTGCTTTACAAAGATCCCAGTTTGAGTCATGACTGTACAAACAAACGGATGCTGCAAGTAAAGCTGTCATCTGTCCAAACTCTGCTAACTGGCTTTTCACCTCTAAAATCTGGCCACTATTTGACAAGTATCATACCTGGGAGTTGGGGAAGGCAGAGAGGGAAACAAAATATATTCAGTCAAATTCTGCTCTCAGTTTTACCAGAATAAATCATTACACCAATGCAAATTAAAAATGATTCAAACTAATCTCAGTGGAGCTATTATTCCAGATTTATATCTGTGTGAAAAAAGCAGAAACTGACCCATCTTATGCCATCGTACAGAGGCAAAGGCCTTCTTAAAACCATGACAGTCACCTTCTTAGTCACTTTCAAATCACAGGTGTTTACAGCTGCTTGAAACCTTTGCCACAAAGTACATTTCCTTCTTCATCAATGAATTTTAAACATCACTGAACAAACAGCTTCAAAAGCTTGCTAGCAAATCCAGCATATGAATGGCACTTTGCCATGCTGTGGATGTAACTTGGCTGACTGCATATCAAAGAGTTGCTAGGTTTTATTTATTGGGTTTATCCCTCTCTAGAGTCCTTTCATTGCACAGCTGAGAACAAAGATCTTTGTTACTCTCCTTAAGCTCTGCTGAAAGGAATTCTCCCCTTCCCTGCTGCCTTTTTGATTTATGTTTGCCGACAGTGTTGTGCTGTATCTGATATGCTCCAGCTAATACCTCCAAGGAGATAGCGCAAGTCCAAGGGCTTTATTGTTTAAACAGAGCCAGTTGGAATATCCTAGAGAACATGGCCTAGGGGCATGACAGGTTGGAAATGGTATCTTCATTCCTTCACTAACGTGCCACTGAAATCATTCCGAACCTGCTGCATCTCTAGGTACTTTTAAAATTATTCCTTGCTGTGAAATATATCAGTAGAACTTGGGGTTGGTTGTTTTTTTAAATGTTCAGCTAGAATAACTCTTCCTGTTTACCGTAATAAGACTGCATTTTGATGGCACTTTCTTTTGCAGGATCACAAAACACTTTGCAAACATTAATGAATTAAGTCTCACGATACCTCCCCACCATCCCCCTGCCTCTTAAGGTAAGGAAATATTATCCATTTTATAGAAGGGGAGACTGAGGCACAGAAAGGTTAAGTGATCTGCTGAGTCACTTTAAAGTTCTGTTGCAGCAGCAACCAAAGGCCTATAGAGTCACCTAGGACCCTGTGCTCCTAGAGATGCCATACCACACACACCACCTATCACCATACCCAATTCCCTCTCCATTGTCTTGTTTGGCTTTGGCATGGTAGAGACTGAATTCGCCAACTTCTCTCAGCTGCTCCTCACTTGGCTTCACCTCCTGGCCTCCTGAGCCACATACTAGGATGGGATAAGCTAAGTGGAAAGAAAATGGAATGGAAGAGGCCTTTGAATGGAAGGGTTTGAGTGGCACAGAGCAGGGGAGAAGGGGATGTGGGGTGAAGCTGAGATGAAGAGACTGGGAGGGAGGAGAAGGGCTGGAGCAAAGAGCCAATCAGGACAGAACAGAGAAAGTCCCGTCAAAATTGTAGAGACTTCTCTGCGTGTCCACAGATCTGTGTTTAGCTGCTTCTGCTCCTATCAGCCCAGAGTCTCTGGCCAGCTCCTCTCTGCAGTTCTTCCACAGGGCCACATGGCAGGAGGAGGCACCACTTGGACGCTCGTGCCCCCACAAGGGGTGGGCCTGGGCCCCATTTTACTCCCACCAGTGCGGCAGTCCCTGCTTTTGGCTGTTTCCATAGCTGCACGTATGTGAGGGGCCTTGGAGCTTTACCAAGGGGGCTGGATGGGCCATCCCAACTCCAAGAGGGCCATTGCAGGCAAGCAGGTTAGCTAGAGTGAAGACACATAGCCGGGGAGGAGGATGATAATAGCTGGCGAAGAGCTTAATTCTGACCCTTTCAACATGACGAGGGAGCCAGTTTCTCTCACCTCAGAAGTAACCCCACAGTCTGAATGATCTGCATTGAATTCTGTTCACCAGGCCCATCGCTCTGCGAGGGTTCTCATCTGCTGCTAGTGGGGCGAGCGTTTCATTAAAATGATTCTGGCAGTGTTGAAATGAGCAAGCAGGAGGAGGGCCAAAATCTCCACGTGGCCCCACTCTACCTGCTTTTGCCGTGCAAAACCCATTTCATTATTAAACTCTCTGTGCCAACAGCGAGAAACACAAGCTAACACCAAATGGGCAGGTGCTGCCTGCAGGAAGAAGGGGCTGTACAAATTAAATTAAATAGGGGCCTTGACTGTGAAAAGACCTTATTCGTCACAGAGCAAACAAGTGAAACTGCTAAGCCCAGCAGATTTGTGGTTGCACATATCTCCTGGCTTCTTGTAACGGTGAGTAGTGTTGCAGTATTGCAAGGAAGGACTGAATGGGACGTGACTAGAACACAGGACTTTCCATATCAGATCATCTCATTGATCATTCTAGTCCAGTGGTCACCAACCACTGATCGCGATAGATTGCGATCGACTGGTCGATTGTGGAGCCTCTGCCAGTCAATTGCAGTCTCTGGCCACTAAAAGTCCGGCGGCACAGTGGGGCTAAGGCAGGCTCTCTGCCTGCCCTGGCCCCGCACTGCTCCCGGAATCGGCTAGCAGCATGTCCCTGCAACCTAGAGTGACCAGAGGGCAAGTGTGAAAAATTGGGACGGGACAGGGGGCAATAGGTGCCTACATAAGAAAAAGCCCCCAGAATTGGGACTGTCCTATAAAATAGGGACATCTGGTCACACTTTTGCAGCCCCAGGGGGGCAAGGGGTCTCTGTGTACTGCTCCTGCCTGCAGGTACTGCCCCCGCAGATTCCACTGGCCGGGAACAGGGAACTACGGTCAATGGGAGCTGCAGGGCGGTGTCTGCAGGGAGGGACAGTGTGTGGAGCCACATCCCTCCCCCCAGGGGCTGCAGGGAAGTGCTGCTGGCTGCTGCAGGGAGTGGCGTGGGACTGGGGCAGGCAGGCAGGCAGGCAGGCAGGGACTCTGCCTTAGCCCCACTGCACCACCAACCGAGGTAAGGGCCACCTGGCAGGAGCCCTCACCCACCCCCTTCCACACCCCAACCCCCTTCTGCACCCCAAACCCCCTTCCCCAGCCCTGAACCCGCTCTGGGAGCCAACACTCCATATCCCCACACACACACCCTGAACCCCCTCCTGCAACCCAAACCCCTGCCCCAGCCCTGAACCCCCTCCCAGAGCCTGCACCCCAAACCCCTATGCATTTGGCCTGATTCCTCGCTGTGTTGCTCCAGGTTACATTGGTTTAACCCCAACAGAGGCTCAGATCAACCTGTGCATTGTCTATTCTCACTGGTTTGGCTTGTCCTCCTTTTAGCTGAACATGTGGATTTTCATGCGGGTGAAAGAGCCTGAAGAAAGCCATGAAGTTCTCTGTTTATGAACAGAGCAGGTACAGCCTGGAAGCAACAGCACCATGTCCTCCACACTGCCTGGTCAGTATGCCTCATGCATAGAATCATAGAATCACAGAAGATTAGGGTCGGAAGGGACCTCAGGAGATCATATAGTCCAACCCCTGCTCAAAGCAGGACCAATCCCCAACTAAATCATCCCAGCCAGGGCTTTGTCACGCCTGACCTTAAAAACCTCAAAGGAAGGAGATTCCACCACCTCCCTAGGTAACGCATTCCAGTGCTTCACCACCCTCCTAGTGAAAAAGTTTTTCCTAATATCCAACCTAAACCTCCCCCACTGCAACTTGAGACCATTACTCCTTGTTCTGTCATCTGCTACCACTGAGAACAGTCTAGATCCATCCTATTTGGAACCATGTTTCAGATAGTTGAAAGCAGCTATCAAATCCCCCCTCATTCTTCTTTTCTGCAGATTAAATAATCCCAGTTCCCTCAGCCTCTCCTCATAAATCATGTGCTGCAGCCCCCTAATCATTTTTGTTGCCTTCAGCTGGACTCGTTCCAATTTTTCCACATCCTTCTTGTAGTGTGGGGCCCAAAACTGGACACAGTACTCCAGATGAGGCCTCACCAATGCTGAATAGAGGGGAATGATCACATCCCTCGATCTGCTGGCAATGCTCCTACTTATACAGCCCAAAATGCCATTGGCCTTCTTGGCAACAAGGGCACACTGTTGACGCATATCCAGCTTCTCGTCCACTGTAACCCCTAGGTTCTTTTCTGCAGAACTGTTGCCTAGCCACTCGGTCCCTAGTCTGTCGCAGTTCATGGGATTTTTCTGTCCTAAGTGCAGGACTCTGCACTTGTCCTTGTTGAACCTCATCAGATTTCTTTTGGCCCAATCCTCTAATTTGTCTAGGTTCCTCTGTATCCTATCCCTACCCTCCAGTGTATCTACCACTCCTCCCAGTTTAGTGTCATCTGCAAACTTGCTGAAGGTGCAATCCATGCCATCCTCCAGATCATTAATGAAGACCCCATAGCTTGAAGGGGCCACCTCTAGAAATGTGCAGGTACAACTGCCCCACATTGACCTTTCAGTCACTGGGATGGCCTAAAGGGGGGCTTATTAGTGCCAGTTGTGAGGGGGACACTTGTACACCAGGTACTGGACCGAGTCCACCAAACTCATTTCACACATGAGCCGCCATGCAGAGAGGGTTTGACCCATATCTAAAGGAAATTTTCCAAATATCGTACTTATCATATCTAATATATTAATGTGGTTCAAGTTACTCTGCACGTGAGTTGCTCTGGAGGAAATTAGCAGCCCTAGAGAAGAAGAACGAGACTGTGCTACTTTACAGAAAATCTTCACTCTTTAGTTCTACTTTATAAATTTATTTTAATCCCTGATTGGGTGGTGAGGGAGACCCAGACTTTTTTACTCATGTATTTTTAATGCTTTCCCTCTGGCTTTTCAAATTCTGCCTTTAACCAGGATATTGGGTCCTGAGTTTACCTAGAAATAGAGTCTGTGGAATGAATTTGAACACATCAATCACATATAGTATAAAGACACAGAGGGGGTTGAGCTCTGTGTGAGTCAGTTATGCAAGAACCGGAGCTGGGCATGAAGGTAGAAGACAGAGCTCCTTGCCTTTATCTGTCTTCTCACAGGTGTCTTCTTACAGCAAGAAAGTCTAGGCTGGCCACTCAGAGTCAAACTGCACTCTGAAATGGTGTTAGAATTATGACCTGGCAGTTCAAAAAGGAGCCATGGAATCTCTCTTGAAGTTAAAGAGGTTCCAACTCTTTTTGACATCTGAACTCCAGTTCAGCACTGTCCGGAGAATGGTGCAGTGAAGATAAGTAACTCTGAAAGACATCCAGATAGTACAAACAAATAGAATACATTTGCTACATTGGAATTACACCAGGGATGAATTTGGCCCACCATCTTTTCCAGCAGTAAAGAGGCCATTTCCTCTTCGAAGCTGTGGCTGTCAGCCTCCCCTAGATCTTGGCTTTTTTCCTCTTCTCTGCAGAAGATAGAAAGTTCAGCATGTCAAGAAGGAGGCAGAGACAGTGGGAAACATTTCTTTTGGCATGCAAGTTATACCAACTTAGACATTCTCAGACTCAGGCAGAGTCTCTTAGGGTACGTCTGCACCATAAAGAAAGACCCGAGACAATGAGTTTCAGAGCCCAGGTCAGTTGACTCCATCTCATGGGACTTGGGCTATAGGGCAAAAAATAGCAGTGCGGATGTTCCTGCTTGAGCTGGAGCCCAGGCTCTGAAACAAACCCCCTTTGCCGGGTTTCGGAGCTTAGGGCTCCAGCCCAAATGGGGACATCTAAGTCAATTGACCCAGGCTCTGAAACTCGCTGCCATGAGTTTTTCTTTGCCATGTAGATGTACCCTTAGAATCAGCCTCAGTGGCTCAAATTCAGCGGAGCTTTGTAAGGGGATGTAAGTTACACTTCAGTAAGAGGGTGTGAGTCTAATCAAGTCAGAGTGTAAAGTGATATAATTTACATGCTGATGGGCTTGAAGAAAGTGTAAGTTAAATTAATTTAGATTCCCATAGACCCATCTCTGAGTATAGCCTACAGGCTCAGGCTGGGTGTACGGGAGTTAAGGTGCCCAGCTCCCATTCACTTTCATCGTACACTCCTTTAGGCCCCTTTGAAAATCCAGCCTCAAAGCATATGTTCATTACAATAACAGCATACATACAAAGCCTTTCCTTTGGAGTCACACAATGAGACAATTAAAGCAACATCATCCTTCTTAATCAGAGTTAATTTAGATGGGTAAAGTGTGTCTCAGTTGGAATATTGTCAGATGTTTTTAGATCTCTAACTTTAAATAAATTTAGCCTCTGAATTCCCAGGGAGAGAGTTGCTAAGGTAACTAATGTCAGCCATCTTGCCACTGTATATTCTCCCCATGAAGCTTCATTAGGGCCAATCAGTCATTTCCAGGGTAATGGAATGTGTTGCTTTCAAAGATAAGAATATAGCTTTTAGCAGTGATGGAGCATTTTAATAAATGTATTATTAACCCATTGGCCTCTTAAGATCACACATTGACCCTCTCCCTATAATTATTATCCTCAAGAAATGAGAAGTAGAAAGATTTATCACTGACAATTTGCACACCTGGGACACACAAAATTACGTATTCACTTAGGTGTTCATAGATTTGAAATTTTGGGTCTAGTCAACTCTGGGAGTTGTTATGGGTTAGAGCCTTTTATCTCTATGACATCGGTCCAAATCCAGCTCACATCAGTGGTCAGTGGCCACACAGCCTGGATCTGCCTGCAGTTTGGGTCCAGGATTTATTGGACCATTTTTTCTGGTCCATGATAGAGAAGCAGGCTAGCTGCGAAGTTTGAACACAGATCTGAAGTTTGGGCGTTTTCAGATGGAGGATTTGGTTCAGACCTGTTTGTAATAGTGACCAAGAGTTACTATGAGGCAAACCCACAGCTGGACCAAGGTTGCTCTCTCAGCTACAATGACTCACCCCAGGGTTCTCTGCACCGTGTTTCCCTCTAGATTCCTGCTTTTGACCCTGTGACCTTCACTCCCATCCCTGTTTTTTTCATTAGTTGTTCCCCAAACTCATTTGTGCTCTAGGTCCAGTAGCTCTGCCCCTTAGGCTGGGAGAAGGGGCCTTTAGAAGTGGGTGCTTGTGCACATCCATCCCCAGATCCTCAATAGGTACCACAACTCACCCCTCCAGCAGAGCCTGCAGTGACTCCTCTTTCGAACATGCATTAGCACCCTATCCCTGCGCAGCTGCCAGTTAGACCATGCACAGCCCCACACAGCGAGGCACCCTCCTGCTGCCTTGCAGTGTTACAGACACCCTACCTTCCAGCCTGCCCTTAGTCCTTTCCCTGTTCCTGCCAAAGTCTTGCCCAAGCCTTGTCCGAGCCCACTTCAGCCTTGTCTGTGCTCTATTCTGACCCTGGTCCAGACGTGTTCCTGACCCACTCAAGCTCTGCACCCACTTCCTGGCCCCCAGACCCTTGTTCTGAACCCATCTTCAACCTTCTGTGGATTCTGACCCCGGTTCTGACCCATGGCCTGTCTCCGGACTCCAGTTTCAGTGCTGCCCTTGGCCTGGTCCCAACTCTACGTCTGGCTTCGACCCTCGGTCCCTGTTCTCGACCAGTGCCCCAACCACCAGGCTTGACCACCTCAAGCCCAGATCCTGATAGTTATTATCATACAACAGCTATTTGGAGGGCTCTGTGAAATGTGGTGATGGTCTCAGCTCAGTCCCTAATTATCATAATGGGCTCTCTCCCCCTGGGGAATCAAGAGAAACTAGATATACTTAATGTTAGAGATCTGAAGGCATCTGACAGTATTTCAGTTGAGACACACACACACACACACACACACACACACATCACCTACCTCAGTCAGACTTGATTAAGGTAGATGCTGCTGCCTTAGCTGAATCACTGGATGGTCAGTGTCCCATATACCAGCATTAAAAAAACGCACAACATTTCATTTCCATTTGTAGTTCTTTATGGTCCAAATTTTATTTTCATGGAAATGGTCCAACCAGTTTTAAAAGCACTTTCACAATTGTTACTAACTGGCACCTTGGCTAGTTTGGAATACCTGTTTGGAAGATGAATGCCTGTGAAATGGCAGATGTGGTGCAGAAACCCTTCACTGCCTCCTTCATTAGCAGGGCTGTTCCTGAGAGTGTATCAATAAGGGGACCAAACTCAGACCTGGTGCAGCTCAATGTGCTTTGGTGCAGATACCACCCACTTACTCTGGGTCTGAATTGGGCCCCCCAAAATATAAGGAAGGCATCAACATAATACATGCAAGAAAAAAGAGCAATGATCCGTGACACCCAGACAAAGAAGGGAATAAGCAAGGGGCTCATTTCAGGAACTTATAGAACCTAAATATTATCTGTGTTTGTTAGTTTGTCATGAAACTGTGTCATTTTCCTCATTTAAGTAGAACCTGATGAAACAGGAATCTATTCAGAGATCTTACTGGGATCTTCTGAAGCCACGTACCATTCTTCTGGAGAATAGAGAATGGAGCAAACACCCACTATTGCACTGATTAGTTTGTTCAGAGGCAGGAATTCAGTGCAGACAAGCTGAGCTCTGCCTGCTCATGTTATCTGCTGGGAAGGGAGTGAGGCTGGAAATGGCAGATCGTTAGCCAGCAGTCAGGTAAAGGTGAATTAATTAACTAGCTAAGGACCCTACACCTCAGTACATGGCAACTTCTTCCCTAGTGAGCATATTCAACACTTGTATTAGTCATTCCCAGGCCATGCCAGAGCAACGGTCTTTTCAGCACCATTCCTGCCTGTTGGAACTACAGGGCTTGACTGGAATCTTGCTGTGGTGTCAGGGGTGCTAATTCCAACCCCAGGCTTGAAGGAGATGTCCTAGATCAGGGGTGGGCAAACTCCAGCCCACAGGCCGCATCCAACTTGTCAGAGCTTTTAATCTGGCCCTCGAACTACATTGTCTCACTCCGGCCGGGGAGCTTGCAAGCTCCTACACCCCGTTCCCGCTCCCCGGCAGAAGCACCGGGCTGGCAAGGGGAGCGGGACAAGCCTCCAACCCCAATCCCTGGCTGGAATGCTGGGTGGTGGAGTGGGGCAAATGATGGGGTGGGCCTGGATGATAAGTGGGTGGGCCATGGCCAACCCATGGCTACGCCCCAGATGCAGCGTATCTTTGCTGATTTAAAAAAACACATTGCCATCGCAGCTCTTTTGAAAATGAGGCCCCGCATGAAGTGCGTGCAATCTTGTAAAACAGCAGTTTGAAATAAGGGCAGCAGTTAGGATTTTCTTTTCCCTTTGTATATATTTGGGTTATTGCCATGATCAAATGGAGAAACACTGATGATTCAACAAAGCTAATTAAAGATCATAAAGAAGTCAGAAATAAATGTGAAAACTACCAAACTTTTACATAATGCCGTACGCTGAAAAGTTATAGCTAACATACAATTTGTGTTCAGACAGGAGCAAAATTGTGTGGTAAAATCAACAAACAGCTCAGGAATGTAAATTTCTAACAGCGCATTGTTCAACAGAATTATTTTAATAGTGTTGATTTTGAAACAAACTTGTGTTGTCCCTGTTTGAACATGAATTGTTAATTTTATGAGCATTCAAGGCCCACCATAAAATTTCCAAACCCAGATGTGGCCCTCAGGCCAAAAAGTTTGCCCACCCTTGTCCTAGAGGGAAGTTAGGAAGCTGTTCCTCTTCTGTTCTCACCTTCCATTTTTCTTTGGCCCCAAAGAACTGACCCATCTCCCCTTGTTCCACAGTTCCCCTGAGCCTGCCAATGGTGGGAAGGTATTGCATCTCTGCAAAGAGTCGATCTGCTCCCCATCCTCAGTCAGCTCTGCCTGACACTCCTGGCCGAAGTGGGAGCTGGGATTTGATCCTTTAAATAGAACCAGAAAGCTTCTCTGATTGGCACTCACCTCCTTTGACTTCAGAGGCAGGGAGAGGGACAGAGGGGTGGTGAATTGACCTCATCAAGATGCAGGGAGAAGTTGGCAGGAGACTGGATAAGTTGACAGGGAAACAGGAGAAAAGTCCCCCAAACCAGGAAACTTCCTCTTCAGCTCTGCTTGGCCTGGGTGGATGGACAAGGGTATGACATGTTTTGCCATGATGTCCAGACACCACCGGATTTACCCTCAGGCTGAGCCTGCCTTGGACAGCCAGAGATTCTCTTTTGGACTTGCTGACATGGATTTGAAGGCAGAAATTCCAGCTTCTGCCTCCATGGGTAGCTTATGGAAAGGTAAAGTGAAGCTGTGAAAGGAGGTGGAGCGGTCTCTCTCTCTCTTCTACCCAGAGGAGAAGGCCATCAGCACAGAATGCTGGAGGCATCTTCCTCATCATCATTATCAGCATTAATGAGAATATTTATCCAAAGCTCAGCTCGCGCTACAGCTGAATGAATGTATAGCACATCTAAAATAAGAGAGGCACAACATGCTGCAGGAAAGATGCTCAGAGCCTGGGCTCTGGGGCAATGCCGCTCCATTAGTAATCCTCATTAAGCACTGAAGGAGGAAATTATAAACAAGATGTACTCTGCTTTTTCCTTCATCCAGTGGTGTAATGGCAATATGGATTGTCTTCCCCTCACTTTCATCAGTGCTTCACTGATCCCCAAACCAGGATGCCACCCTACAAAATAGAGAGCGAGAGAGGCAAAAAGAGATCCTGCTCAGGGGGTAGCTGTTCACAGAGGCAAAGGAGCCATGCCAGGGAGGGAGCTTGGCCACTGACACTGAACCCTGGATCCTGGCTAGCCCAGCGGTGTGTGTTGATCTCTCTGCTTTGCATATCAAAACTTCCTTGTATTTAAAGGAATAAAGAAAACCCCTGCAGAATATTCAAATGTTCCTGAGTGCAAACTGCCTTGGCTACTTGGAGAAATATGGACATGAATGGATTATAGAGAGGCATGGGGTTGGCCGACCTGGAGGTAATATGGAAGATCTGGCTTTTGCTCTTTATTGCCTGGACAGCAGATGAGAGTCCTGGGGAGGCAGCTCCCACTCCACCTTTTTCATCTCAATCTATGCTCCCTCTCACTCTCCTGCAGTTTCGGGGCCCAATTCTTGGGTGCCCTCTGGCTGTTGGATCTCTCCTCAGCCAGCAAAAAGAAGCTGTGAAGATACTGCAAGGCCTCCTGGGGAATGTCTTCAGTGAAGGGACCTTAATAGGCCTCGGACTGGGACAGCTGGTTCTGTCTCCCCGCACAGGAGACCCTCGCACATGAGGCATGATGGCAAAAAGGAGGCATGGCCACAGTGTTCCAGCACCTCAGCAATTCCCAGCTCTGCAATGGCCCCCATAGGTCACTGGTATCCCATCAGGCCCTGTGGATCTGTGCTGGGGGGCATCTTGCCCTCGCCTCTTTTCCCCAGGGCCGAGTGCAGCAGGGATGAATTTTGTTCTGGGTGCTTTCTCTGCTCCCTTCTGTCTCCTCAGCTCTTCGGAAGGATTGTCCACCGCACCTCCCCTCCCCTTGTCTGCCACTGAGGCACCCTGCATAACTGCACCTCACTCTACACCTTCCTTTTTCCTCTTTAATTGATGATCACTTCTCTCCCGGAAGCATTTTCTTGTACAAATCACAGATGGGTCTGAGCCAGGAAGTGTGGATCCACATCCAACCACCCTCACCCCACAGCTAAGGGGTGTTCAGAGCCAAGGGCCATAGTCTGACATTAGTCCCTTTGCTCCTTCCCCTTTACAGGCAACAAACTGGGATTTGCAGCTACCTAACCTATAACACACTCAGTCTCCATTCCATGGCCATTACCAAGTGCCACACACGTTGATGCAGGACTGATTTCTGACAGGCTGCAGGGCTGGACACCTCATCCTCCTACTCCAATTATTTAGTTTATTCAAAATAAAATCTGCAGTGTAAAAATTCAGTAAAAGGTACTGATTAGATGTAAAACACACCCTCCACTGCCCACCCCCCACCAACCCTCACCCACTTGGTAACAAAAACACTGAGACAAGAGTATGTTTCTTGCAGTTTGATGTGCAAATAATGTATAATCATTTGATCAGACTGATATCAGTGATCTTTAAAAGAACCCCTAGCAGAGGATTCTTTTTAATTGTTGATGAAAAAAAAAAGGAGAGGAATCCATAATTGCAGCTATTTCGTATGCCGTGAACATCAAAAGCATATTGGATAGGACCTGATAGCTGAAGGAACAGAGCTAATAGCTGAATAAAGGCAAGAGAAGAAAACAACGTGTTTCCTCCCCCCTTCACCCCCCTTCAATGGAATGAATCTATTATGTTTCTATGTTCATTTTAGTTTCCAGCTTTCAAAGGAAAGCTGCATGCCCCTTTGCGCAGCTCTTCGGATCAGGAATGGGAGTTGTGAGGCACAGTCGCTCAGCTGGAGATTATGAGCAAGTCACTGGCTGGAATTTTGAGCACCCTCCCCTCTTACCAGAGTTTAGCAGCCTGCAGATAAGCATCCAGGAAGTTTGGAGGCTTATGCAAACCTTGTCCAAATAAATTATCCAAAGCCCTTGGATCTGCAAATCAGAGCAGGAAAATACAGCTAGATCAGCCTCTCTTATATTATGTCAGCGCTTGTGCTTCTGCTTCTGACTAGAATTAAGCAGTGCAGATCTGAACAAATAAGCAAAAATGTTAAACACTCATTTGCTGTCTGAAAATGAAAGGCTTAGTTTAGGTACAACTTGATTTGTTCAGGGGGGTGTGGGACAGGAGGGCTGTCTTACTTTATCCAACCAGGTTCACCCACCACTAACTGTAACATCCTTAATTCTTCTCTTATTAACCATATTTGGTTTTACTGCAGGGCTTCGCAGGAATCCATCCGGATTTTGCTGTCAAGCATGATGTTACGTGACAACACCATGTATAGCTGCATCAGTGCCATGGAAATATTGGAGAAAACAATAACAGAGGAACTAAAATAATACTTTTGTGTTGAAGTTTTAGGGCTGGAGAAGGCAAGTGGGGTGGGAGTGTGCAAATAGCTTTCCTAGGGCCTGATCTAACTCCCATTTTCCTGATATTCCCATTGACGTTTTCCTATTAACACGCAGGGGAGTTGGATTGAGCCTTAGTCCCCCTTCTAGCTATCATCATCTTTGATTGTCACTGGCCTTTTCAATGCACCCTCCAGCCTAAAGTACTTTGCAATACACTGTAAAAGCGGCAAAGAGTCCTGTGGCACCTTATAGACCAACAGACGTATTGGAGCATAAGCTTTCATGGGTGAATACCCATTTCATCGGATGCATGTATTCACCCATGAAAGCTTATGCTCCAATACGTCTGTTGGTCTATAAGGTGCCACAGGACTCTGCCGCTTTTACAGAGCCAGACTAACATGGCTACCCCTCTGATACTTTGCAATATACTGGAGAGGAGGGGGGAGATTTTTGTGCTGTCCAGACCTTCCAAAAGGGCTGCCAGTGCTCCTCAGTGCTGAGAGTCCAGTATTCCCCTCACAGTTCTGCTACTGTCTCTCAGTCCTGCAATGCCCCAACTACTGCAGTCTCAGACTCACACTGCTGCACCAATGCACCTTTCTCCTGACCTGACGCGCCTGTAGTTATGTAGACTGGAATTTAACATTCTTTCTTTCTTTCTTTCTTTTCTTTCAAAACCTGTTTATTAGTTTTTGCAGCACAAGAAAAATCCTCTCCTTGGGTTATTTACACAGTTACATACTAAAGAAAGGGAATAGACATAGCGGCAAATAGTAACAACCTAGGCCTTTCACTATTTGTGTCTCCAAACCTAATCCTCCTTTTGTATCGTTCGGACTTATCCAGAGCAAAGGCTGATTTTCTTTGTACTCCATGAGTATTTGATATATATGTACAGGAAAAAACCACAGCACAACCCCACAACATGATCGCACACAGCCTGTCCCTTCTCTGTTCCTCACCAGAGTGCTTTTGTCTGATCTCTTAGTGTGCATTCCAAGTTAGCCACCAGAATCAGACTTAGGGGCTGATCCTTGTCCAAGCTAAATCATCTAAAGCTGCCCTAAAAGGGCAGCTGAGGAGCTCCTGGCATACAGGAATTCCTCACTGCATAAAGCTAGTTCAGCCAGCTCCACACCATCTAGTTCCCACCACCATGTAGGTGGACTCTGTGGGGAATAGCCTGAGTTCTGGAGGTGGGGCCAGAGTGCCCTGAGATCTAGTGGTCCCCAGCAGCTGAATGGACCCTAGGGGACCTTCCCAGGTGGGTAAGTTAAAGCTCCACTGTGGCTGCTCTAACCCATACCAGGGACCAGTTCACTGCCAGGCCAACATCAGGCTCAGAAAACTAGTTTAGAGCCACCATGGCACCTGCCACCACAGCAATGTCAAGCAGGAGTTCAGCACAAATGAAGCTCAAGTCTTGGTGCAAAAATATGGATTGAATGCTTAAACTTGGGGCTGAAAATGTTGGCCTAGGTCCCCAGACTTTGTTATGTTAAGAGCAGCGTATGGGACAGTAGGTCATACCATTGCTCCATACAGCCTGGTAGCCTCTGGTAGTGGCCTATTCCTGATGCTTTGGAGGAAGACATTCAGAAGCCCACTGCTGGCTGCAGCCTGCTAGTTTTGCAGTAATATGCCAAGGAAACACGTTCTCCCATAATGCCTTGAGGCAATCATCTTATTTTCAGAAAGCAGCATCTTTGGAGGCCCTTCAGTTGTTGGGTTTGGTTGCATCATTCCAAGTGCATTTAAAACAATCCTATTTTATAATGCACACATTGCTATTCCAGTTCCCCTTTATCGCCTCACACTGGACAGCTGAACATCCGTGCCTGACAGATAACAAGTCGACATTCTCTCAATCAGTGATTCTCAAAGCTGGTCAGCCCCTTGTTCAGGGAAAGCCCCTGGCAGGCCAGACCGGTTTATTTACCTGCCGCGTCTGCAGGTTCGGCCAATCGCGGCTCCCACTGGCCGCGGTTTGCCACTCCAGGCCAATGGAGGCTGCGGGAAGGGCGGCCAGCACGTCCCTTGACCCGCGCCGCTGCTCGCAGCCCCCATTGGTCTGGAGCTGCAAACCATGGGGATTTCCGCTCAGCAACTCCTCCCTGAAGGAAGGGAGGTCCTCTTGCAGACCCACTTGTGATGGGATTGCCCCCGTTACACTAGCCAGTGAGCCTGGTTGGGCCCACATGCGCACAGAAGCCCTCTGAGGGAAGAGAGCTTTACCACATCTCTGGGACAATGTGTTTGTATTTATTGATGAACCACAGAAGGGACAGACTATCGGGGTTTCAGTCAGTGAGCTGAGCCTCTTAAGACTGGACTGGCATGCTAAAATACCCAGACCCTGCAGAGCAAAGGACCGAGTGCTGAGGCCTGGTCCAGGGTGTAAGGAGGGCCCTGGCGTGGGAACCCTGGGAACAAATAGATAGATCAATTAGCACAAAGCACAGATGCTCAGATAAAACTTTTGTCAATACTCCTAAGCAGACAAATCCATCTTCTGCACATGGAAAAATTCCTTCTTGCTGTGCTATCTTTTCTTTCCCATCATCCCAGGCAGGGCTGTTATTGAGAATAATAATAATAATCGCTCCTTCCATTTATAAAGCACCTCCCAACTAAAAATATTGGAAAAAGTAAAGGCCAAATCCTGATGCCTTTACTTTTGTTCCAGGGCTGTCCTACGGCACTCACCGCGGGAGTATCTGTGCACCTTACCAACATAAATAAACTTATCTTCACTACTTCCCTGCGAGGTAGACATGACATTATTTCCATTTTGCAGACAAGGGACTGAAGCATAGAGAGATTCACCTTCCTTGACTGAGGACACAGAGTGCAGCAGCAGCGCCAGATACAGAGCACAGATCTCCGGAGTATCAGTACAATGCCTGAACTACTAGATCTTCCCTTCTCTTTACACCTACAGCCCATTCGCCCTTTTGCAGCCATAACCTATTCACGGCATGTCTTAACTTATGCAGTTCCCTAGGAATGTTTCTGTTGTGGGGGCATGGCTTCCTCAGAGCCTGTTGAAGAAGCTCCACAGATTCCTCCAATCTATATGGATCTTGGGGACCCATTTTGCCTGAGTAAGTGGTAAGTAAGGGCTAAATATCTGGTAAATCTTAATTTATCAAAAATAAACCACTCTGGTGTTTTTATGCCTTCAATAACGAGATCCAGCTGTTGAGGCCTATCTACCTCCTGGGAGAGAAGGGCAGAGGGTTGTGGTTTTTCTTTTGTTTTAAATGGAAAATTTAAACTTTGTTTGTCCTACCATATGATAGTGTCTGCTAGAGTGTATACAATACGTCGATCAGCAACTGCCAGCGAGTTAATGCAAGTGTATCGCAAAACATGTTACAGACCAAATACAGCAATATTGGTAGACACCTTCCAAATGTATCCCACTGGCTAAGTGAAACCTGTCTCCCTCCACTGGCTTGTCCATGTAGCAGATAAGAGCCTACTGCTTCTACCTGCTCATAAAGTTATTCCTACAGGAATTAAAGACCATCACAAACCTCATTTGCCTCTGCTCCAAGTGTCAGGGAAATTCCCTCAGCCTGCCTTCTCTAACGTAAACACAGAGCAATGTGTACATTTAAAACAATAGAATTTACAAAAAAAAAATAACAACCCTACCAAAATAAAAGATTACACTACACACACACTTCTCCCCTTGGGGAGAGGATGAGAGACCGAACAAACCACCTGTTACTAGTCACATTGTTTAATGCACTGCTTGGAAAGTGCTCAAATACTATAGTGATGAGGGTGGTAAAAGAACCTGTATAGATAGAATAGAACAGAAGGATTCCCTCAAGTGGTAGTGACCCAGGGTTAGCAGCTCCCCCAGTTTACACCAGCTGAGGGTCTGGCCCCCCATTCTTTGGAGCTGAAGATTAAAGTTCTATCCCTGCAGCCAGTGAGTGGCGGGGAGAGGAACCGTCACACAATGAGCTAACATTAGACACTGCAGCACTGAACACAGTTAACGCATTTACTAGCAGAGTCCGCTATTTCCTAGGAAACTGTTTACTGAGCATAGCTGTGCAGATGATAATGAAACGTGCAGCCCACAGACTCAAGTGAGGGCATTGAGAATGGCTGCTGATGTGGAGGGAGCATGCTAGCAGGGTGGCTAATGGGATAACACAGCCTTCTACGGCTAGATCATCAGTTTGAAAGGAGCCAAGGGCGATAGTCATTGAAAGTTGCTTCCATCTGGAGCTGTCCAGTGTGCAGGTGTCCACATCATAAAGTATAAGGTCTGAATGTGTCCTGGAGATAGAATTGCCCTCTCCTCCTTAAAGATCACCCTTCCATTTCAATGTCATCTCATTGGCAGAGTGGTGCTGAAGGAAGCTGCTCTGGGCTTTATTTGCCAGGGTATCAGCCTGGCCAATGTCCTAGCCCTTAACACAGCCAATTAATTTTGCAAGTGAGTGCTGGGTGCTATCTATAACTGCGAAGGGGTCCTGAAACTCGAGAACTAATCTGTAATTACTAAGCACAGTTTGAAGTTCCTAAATCCATGTCTTGGAGAGTAGACAAATCCTAGGGTAAGGTGCTGTGCTGTACAAAGGCTAGTGAAGTCCTGGAGTTGATATAAGACAGGGATTTTCATTTCCTTTCATGATGAGGAAACCTCATTAATACTGGGGAAGCAGACAGCCAGGCACATTATTTACCAAAGAGCCCTGTTGAGATTTTCCCCTTCTTGTCCTTATCCTCAGGAAATTGTGACCTCTTAAAAGGAAATAAATATTTATGTTAAAGGACTACCACATACCTGGTGCATCATTGGCAAAGGGGGCGGGTTTTTTTGGGTTTTTTTAATTAGGGCTTTTCCATTACATGGATTTATTCCTTCCACTGGGACATATATTCTCATTGTTCTTAATTATTCCTGACAGATTAGACAAGCCGTGAGCCTTTCAGAAGCCAAAAGAAAAGAGCCCACTTCCTCTTCAGAAACTAGGGTCCACAGGATTGAAAGTGCAGCTGCTAATGCTAGCAAAGCAAGACCTCAGAATGACGCAAAGAAAACTTGCATTTCCGTAGCATCTCACAGCCCAAAACACATGTCATGCACTGACCCCAATTCTCTGGAACGCTGTGACTATCAAGTGCTGTTCAGGCAGCACAAAGCAGCCCTACAGCTGGCAGCTCTGGTCACTTGACGATTTTCCCTGCCTAGGATGATCTTTTGAGTGGTGCAGAGCCGCTGGTGTCAGAGGGGTGGCTGTGGAAAACAGAGCGTGGCCAAGGCACCCCTGCTTCCTGCTCATCCCTACCTGTTGGAATGGCTGGCAGCCAGTGAAAGATAGAATAGCCTTCAGGCTGTTCAAATATGCAGGGAACAAGCCAATGCCTGATGGCCCTAAGATCAGGGAAATGCAAAAACATATTGGTTCCTTCCCCCATGCCAAGCACTCCTTGGCCAGTCCAGAAAATTCTGCCTTCTATATATGTGTGTGTCTGCCTAGCTCAAGCTTCAAACATCACATGTGGATTTTGATCCAAATCTGAATTCCCCCGAACTTCAGAGGTGTGTTAATCAGTGTTCTGGCTTGGCTTCTGAATGGAGATATAGATCCAAACTTCCTCAAAGTTTTTGTCAGATGTTCAAATACATATAGTGCTATGGTTCAGACTCCCCTTTGATATAGGCATCTGCCATAGAAATGCTGCTGCCTCAAGTGTGGAAGACAGCAGCTGTTTAACAGTACACCACAGGAAGGTCCTGATTCTGGTCATAATTCAGGAAAGCCCTGAAAGATGTACCTAAGTTCCGTGGAAGTCAGTGTTTAATGTCAAGCACATGCTTATGTGCTTTCCTGAATCAGGACCTCTGAGCATGCAGAACTCCCCCTGAAGTGAATAGGAGGTGAGGGCACTTGACACTTTGGCCAAGGTACTCTGCACTTTGCAGGAGTAGGCCCTAATTACAGCTCATTGAAAAACCAGTACCACTGGCATCTCAGCATGGTTAATAAAGATCTATTTCGTACCACTGTGCCTGTTTGCTGCATGACTTATTGCTAATGAAATAGTCAGGATCTTGGTTTTAGATCTCATCTGAATGGTTTTGGTGTCTTCAGGGTCATATTGCCCCTTAACTCCATACTGGGACATTGATTCATTACAGATTCAGTGGGATGCATCTGGGTTTTCCTTGAAGGTCTCCCAGACAAATACTGACCAGGCTTGCTGCTGCCGATTAGCTTGTGAGATTTAATAAGACCCCAGCCTGAAGTCATAAAGGGGGCAAATTATGCACACCATGGTAGAAGAAAGAGAACATCAGCTGATTTTGCTCTTGAAGATGGCCACTGTTCAACAGCGATATGATAGAATCTACAGCACCTTCTGTTTAAGGGTAGTGTTCTTGTTTTTAACCGCATCTCATGATTTACTGCATTGATATGACTTTTATTACAGGCAACAACAAAAAGGGGAGGCATGTCATTTGCCCTCACTGTGATCAATTGATTATGATAACAGGGCTATCCAGAGTAAACAACTAGACCACACACTCCACGTGTTTTCTCAACGTAAATGTCAGAATTCTGGATTTAAGAACTAAAATGACATCAGAATTGCAGCTACAGCTACCAAACCAGCTTCATCCATGTGGTCAGCCCTCTGTCTAGCCCACTTCCATTCTGACTAAGGTGTTCAAGGTATGAACAGTTAAATGCCTCAGTGAATATTATATGAAGAATCCTTTTACCGATAAGAAACACAACCTCCTGTGATTCAGGGGGATAATTCCCTTTTGTCCTCTAGCTCTGCTCTCTGTTTGAGCTACCCCTGTAAACTACCCTTTTTATTTTAAAATCATACTGCAGTAACATCCCCTAAAACATTACAGCTTGCTATAGCTTCATGAAGTATTTGAGGCTAGTACCTAGAATGTTAGTTACTATCATAACTTTCCTGGCATACTTTGTGTTCTAAAGGGAGCTAGAACATAAGAACTGCCATACTGGGTCAGACATGGGATTGCATCCCTGGCCATCTTGGCTAATAGCCATTGTGGGACCTCTCCTCCATGAATTTATCCAGTTCTTTTTTTAACCTAATGATACTTTTGGCCATCACAACATCCTGCAGCAATGAGTTCTACAGATTAGCTGCACGTTGTGTGAAAAAGTTTTCCCTCTTATTTGTATTAAACCTGCTATCAATTTCATCAGGTGACCTCTGGATTTTGTATTGTATGAAAGGATAAATAACATTTCTCTATTCAATTTCTCCACACCATTAATAATTGTCTAGACCTTTATCATATCCTCTCAGAGTCATCTCTTTTTTAAACTGATCAGCCCTAATCTTTTTAGTCTCCCCCTCCTATGGAAACTGCTAGAACCGTGTTTGTTCATTCCCTTATTATCTGCAGAAAAGTATGTCACAGCAGAGTGTCTGAGAGCAAGATGCACAGAAATGTAATGCTTCTAACATTGGATTGATTCTGACAACACTTACAACATTGTGATCTGTTTTCAAGATCATGGGAAGAAAGGACAAATGTAACAAACAAGAAATGTAATGTTAAACCTGAAAGAGAGTGCTTAGCCCATCTATTGGTTTTAACGAGGTCTGTGATAGCTTTGGATCTGAGACCCAGCTGATGGTAGCCATTAGCTTTTTTCAGGTTTACAATACCATACATGCAGACACTATGGTCATTGATGCAGATTAAACATAGCTCCTTCAGCTCCGAAAGCAGAAACCTTACTGCTTGAGCTAAAGAAGAAACGTCCATTAAGCCACTCTATTGTGAAAGCTATCTGAGAATCAATGGGAGAAACTCATCTGGGGGTGAAACACACCCTTTCTCTTGGTTTCTGTCTCAAGGTAGTCACTCTTCCTTGAAAACTAGGTCAGGATTTTTAAAGACCACAGGTAGTTGCCCAGGAAATTCGCACTTGCTTACAGAGCACTGGCAGAATTCTTATTGAATCCTGATTCTGAAATAGATCTTAGCTGGATCTTTTGAGTCCCTCGAAGCACACCCCTGAAGAGTTTAATGTGGAGACAGCTTTTCTCCTCTTCCAGCTGTTGGAGATCAAGGAAAGCACATTTGTTAGTCTCTAAGATGCCACTTTTCTTGAAGCACAGTGAGTAACTCATCTCATCAGCACAGATGATCTCATTAATCTTAAATAGGCCAATCAGGCTACTGCATAATTTATAAAGTATCAGGACCTCAGCAGAGGAGCTGCTCTAGGGTGGAAACTGGGAGGAAAGGGGGTGGTGGTGGTCGTCTATATCTGCAAATCTGATTCACAAAAGAATTATGTAGAATGGTAGCTTAGTCTCTTAAGAATTGAGTTGGAAGTACTTGGTTCTGAGAAACTGAAATAATAGCTGGGGTGATGGATGAGAGCTGGGATCTGGGCTTGTGGTTTGGTTGATGAGGATTTTGTTTTTTAACAGCATGCATAAGAGAAAATTCACTTTGCCCTGTGCTATGGAGGAATATGAGAAAGGGGGTCTTTATTTTTGTAAACCTTATTCTTTCCTGAGTGTGTCTTTCCCATCCTGCAGGCCCTTTAATCCGTATGGACAACTCCTTTTGCATCCTAAGTAACTTATCATCCCACTTGAAAAGTGGAAAATAGTTTGTAGCCCCAAGAGCTTGAATGACTCTCAAACCTTTGTGGCTGTGTGTAATGGGTAAAGCAACAACACAGCCCAGCTGCCTTCACCCAGTGGGGGCAAAAGACCTATCTGGCTTTAAGATTAAACTTGATGATAATTTTATGGAGGAGATGGTATGATGGGATAATATGATTTTGGTAATTAATTGATCTTTAACTATTCATGGTAAATAGGCCCAATGGCCTGTGATGGGATGTTAGATGGGGTGGGATCTGAGTCACTACAGAAAATTCTTTCCTGGTATCTGGCTGGTGAATCTTGTCCATATGCTCAGGGTTCAGCTGATCACCATATTTGGGGTCAGGAAGGAATTTTCCTCCAGGGTAGATTGGAAGAGGCCCTGGAGGTTTTTCACCTCCCTCTGTAGCATGGGGCATGGGTCACTTGCTGGAGGATTCTCTGCTCCTTGAAGTCTTTAAACCATGATTTGAGGATTTAAATAGTTCAGACATAGGTGAGAGGTTTATTGCAGGAGTGGGTGGGTGAGATTCTGTGGCCTGCATTGTGCAGGAGGTCAGACTAGATCATAATGGTTCCTTCTGACTTTAATATCTATGAAACAGGCCTTGAAACCTTTTTTGAAGTTCAAAAAAAACTCAGTCAACTTTTTGTGTTTGTGATGGTGGTTGTTCACCTGCTTTTGCACTTAAAGGGAAGTTGTCAGTTTAACTTACAATTAAAGCCTTTACATGTGTTGCAAACACCTGAGTTGGATTAAACATTATATTTATTTTTAAACTCTTTAAGTGAATGGAAGTAATAAAAATGTGAAACACAAAAATAGCAGGAGACCAGCTTTCTCCTGGTTTAGGTCTGGAGTGGAGTGGGACTGCTCACATGTGTGAAGCTATGGATCCTGTCCAGCGAGCCATGTCCATTACAAGCAATACGGCGTTAGTGAAATGTATATATGAGTAGTAAATAAGTCACGAGCTTCTGACAGCAGCTCACCTGTCCTGCTGTGAGTCCCATGCTCCCTCCATGTCACCATCAAATAAAACAATTAGTAGTCAAATAATTCAGTAAAAAGGGGCTAAGACAGTATGGTTTTGCAGTGAAAGCTCTGGTCTGGGACTCAGAAGAACTTTTCACACTTTTTGTCCTGGATTTCCTATATGACCTTGGGCAAATCACCTAATCACTTTGTACCTCAGTCCCCCATCTAATGGGGACTGAGGTACAAAGGGGTTACCAGTACTACCTTTCTGCCATGCTTTCCCTGTCCTGTCTGTTTAGACTGTGTAAGCTTTTTAGTGCAGTAACTATCATTCTATGTATGTACCACACCAAGGACAAGGGGGCCCTGATGCTGGTAGGAACTGTGTACTACCATAATGCCACTCACAGAATCTAACAAAGCATTCAGCAATGATAATACAAATATAAGTCCTTTAGAGCAGGGACTACCTTTTTGTTCTGTGTTTTCACAGCGTCTAGCACAGTGGGTTGTGGTCCACGATTAGAACTCCCAGGAGCTACGATAGATAGCACAAGTCTAAATAATAATAACATCCAGCATCAGCTATAGTACAGTCTTTGGGCCATAACCTGCAAGTGACTTCACGTGAGCACAGGGGTCGGTTTACACACACCAACGTTGCAAGACTGGGGCCTATATTTTTAATGAAAATGGTGATCAAAGGGTTGTGATACTGTTGCTGCAAATCAGTATAATTTAGTGCTCAGATGAAAAAGCAAATGTTCTGATATTCCCCACAACAGGTGGGAAGCATTTGCATATAATGCAAAAGAGCTAGTAGTAATAATGAATGAATGAATTATAGTTTAAATCTCCAATAATCTTTCATGTAAAGAATTCAGTGCCGCCCAAAACTACATGCTAAACTAGTCAAAGAATATCTGTTGAATAATGCATTTTGTGCATTTTATGATATTTAAAAAAAAAATGACTACTTGCCTAGATCTTTATACAACACCACTGAAATGCAACCACCTCTGGGGTGGAAGGTGGCAGGAAGTACACTGCACAACAGTATTTGCCTGAGAAGGAAAATTTTGGTCAAAGACCATAGAGTAAGCCCTTGGGGAAAAAGACAGGGGATTTATACTGTGTACAAGGAGCAGACATGTCAGTATTTAACGTCTCAACTGAATCGTTAAAGAACATTACAAGCCCTGCACTGTCTGTGCAAAGAGACTGAGGAGCTATCTAGGGGGATGTAATATAAGGGTTAATAAGCCAAAGTGTAAAAGCAATTTCAGTTCTTTGTTAATCCTGTACACGGTACTGTCCTGTAAATCCATTTGCAAGCTCTCTCAGCATGGTACATTGCTCTGTGTGCCTTTACATTATAGAAGAGTATTTCATCTTTTGACTAACTTTATAGGAATTTTGAAAACAGCCAAGTTCCAAGCTGCTGTCTCTAGATAACGTCCTGGGGGCTGCAATTCTTGGAAGTGTGGGATTTGTGCCTTTAGTAAGTGGCTGTTTTTCTATTGGCACACAACAACATGCCTGGAATACTGCACACCATGGCAGGAGGAGATCAATGAAGAGTTTTCAGGGCAGGATGCCCTAGATTTTCTTGTCACAGATGATCCTTCTGGTGACCTTTCTGCTGCTGGCAGGCTTGTGCTCTCATTGCTTAATTCTCTGCTCTGCAGTGTTTCAAGACAGACACTACGCCCCTGGACTCCCCACCCTGTTTATCTGGGACCTATTTCTTTCTTTGATATTGCATTTTCCCCGCCCCCCTTTTCACTAACATCTATGCTGCTGCTACAGTTAATGGATGCATGATCCAGGCAGCTGCTAAGAGAACACTTACAGATGAGAGGAAATTCATTGGACCCAGTTCATCTCTGTGATGGAGCTGGCTTGGGTGTCTCCTATGCTGGGGCTGCCAGAAGTTGATTTGGCACTTGGTGCAAGCTAGACAGCCCTATCAGCTGTTCTAACTTGTACCTCCATAAGCCTGGGAAACAGCCAGGGCAAAGTAAAACCCCAGCCATGTCCATGGCATATCTCCTGTGGCTGGAGTGCCTGTGTGGGAGGGAACCAGCAGAACCACTCTGTACCTGCTGGAGTGGCCCAGGAACCTTGAAGGCACTCCTCAAAAGGGTCATATAGCTGCTTTGTGGCCACCTTGCACCAGTGTAGCCAGCATAAAGAAGCAACAGGACAGCTCTGAGTCAGGCCCATTGACTTGAACAGGAAGATTCTGATGTCAGGACTAAATGGTGGATGGACAAGTTCTGATAAATGAAGAAAAGGACTGTCTGGCCCTCATGTAGCTGGTGACTGCCTCTTCTTCCTGAGTCCCCCTGTAACTAGTCCCTTGTGGAATCACATCTTTCTCTCGCGGTAGCTGGCCCTCCAAAGTGCTTATTCTCCAGTCGCATGTTGTCTAAATGCTAGACTGTGAGCTCTCTGGGGAGGGCATTGTCTTTGTGTTATTTGTACAGTAACCAGTGCAATGGGACCCTGATATTTTTGGGGGGCCTCTAGCCACTACCGCAACAGAAATAATAATAATTAATTAATGAATCACAACAATGACCAAAGATTTAACTAAAACTTCATAACAAAATCAAATTGAAACTTTTCAGGAGTTGGGTTAATTGTGCGTGTTCCATATTTCTGTGCAATTCTAGGGTAAAGCCGGGCCTGGACGTTTTTAGGAAAAGGGAAGGCAACAATGGAATACCTTATGAGCAAGCTTGCTCTTCTGTGATTTCATCTACTTCGCAGATCTAAGACAGCTGAATAATTAGGAAGGGAACCAATTCAGATGGTTCTTTAGTTTCCATGTGCCTTTGCATTTCCTAGATTTATCCTGGGAGAGAAGAGGGAATGCTGACAACCTGGGGGACAAATTTTTCTCCCTGAATCTCCCATCTGTTCGAACAAGGCTTGGACAGTGTTTAGTTGCTTATCTGAACTGAACTGGAACGCAAAGCACTTTGATGATTCACCCCTGAATATTCTGGAGGGATGCTGCTTTGGTGTGTTACCCACGCTGAAAAATAAGAGACACAAACGCTATTTTAATAAATTAATTATTGTTTACAAAACTCTTTGGAGATATAAATTATTACCTTACAATTTCAGGGAGTTGATTTTCATTCACTGTCACTAGGATTCACATGTAATAGGGATACACTCTGCCATAGAGCATCTGTAATTAGTCATCCCCATTCTAAATGAACTGCCATATACTATGGATTAATTATAAGAGGATGCAGCTGTCCTTTTAAAAGATATAAGATTCATAGATATTAAGGTCAGAAGGGACCATTATGATCATCTAGTCCGACCTCCTGCACAATGCAGGCCACACAATCTCACCCACCCACTCCTACGAAAAGCCTCTCACCTATGTCTGAGCTATTGAAGTTCTCAAACCATGGTTTAAAGACTTCAAGGAGCAGAGAATCCTCCAGCAAGTGACCCATGCCCCATGCTACAGAGAAAGGCGAAAAACCTCCAGGGCCTCTTCCAATCTACCCTGGAGGAAAATTCCTTCCTGACCCCAAATATGGTGATCAGCTAAACCCTGAGCATATGGGCAAGATTCACCAGCCAGATACCCAGGAAAGAATTTTCTGTAGTAACTCAGATCCCACCACATCTAACATCCCATCACAGGCCATTGGGCCTATTTACCATGAATATTTAAAGACCAATTAATTACCAAAATCATGTTATCCCATCATACCATCTCCTCCATAAACTTATATAAGGCAAGGTCCTTGACCACAACAGTGATATACATACGTGCATTTATGAAATATTGTGCCAGCCTGAGAGTCTGCAGCCCCAGAATAACCTTTTCTCAAGCCCTGTAGTTTCCACACTAAAGTCACTACTTGCACAAACACGAGGTTGGGAAGTTGGACAAAAAATGGCTAGCTCAGCAGAGCGGCTCGTTGCAATTGACCTTGCATATTGTCATTTATCCTCTGGTATAGTTGGTGTTAGGCTCTTCTCTACCCTGAACGAGGGCCAATCCCTTATGAACAAGGGAAAGTTGTCAGGCTGTAGAGTAATTACTGGGGACATGGGAACTTAATTAGCAAAAGCCCATTGAAGTCAATGTGAATTTTGCCAGTTGTTTCAATGAGGCCAGGAGTTAGCCATAAGAAATGAGCTGAAAGTTTTTGAGGTTTCATTCCACTTGGATAAGAACCAACAGTTTGTTTGCTTATCCGGGAGCCTTTTATCAGCAGTAAATATCCCAAGAAAAGCCTTTTGTGTGGCAATCGATGAACAGATTGAGACAGCATGGAATACGTTGTTACAGTTACTCTTCTTCAGAGCACAAGCAGCCATTTTGCATTTATGCACACTAGACTGGGCCACCAACCAAAGAGTAAGAAGAAAGGAACTTTAAATTGAGAATTTCATGATGAAAGAATTAACATGCTACTTATGGCTTATCCCAGACGAGCTATCCAATAAATGGATGAAGGTCATCCATTACCATTTTCTCCCTCTGAAGCACTAGGCATTGGCCACTGTCGGAAGACAGGATACTGCGCTAGGTGGACCTTTGGTCTGATCCAGTATGGACATTCTTATGTTATGTTCTTAGGACTGTAAGCACTAGTGTGGCTGACCCTTTACAGAGCTTATAGAGGGTAATGCCGGAAGCATACCTACAATAATTGATACAGTTAAGATCTATCCTTCCTCAATCAAGGTTTACTAAGAATCTGATTCTGAGGGGGCATGAGGGATCCATGCATGAAGAGGAAATACTACTCTTCAGGCTGACTTAGGCCTGGTCTACACTAGGAAATGAGGTTGGCATAACTACGTCTCTCAGGGGTGTGAAAAATCCATACTGCTGAGCAATGCAGTTAAACCAACCTAAACCCTGGTGCAGACAATGGTAAGACGATGGGATAATTCTCATGTCGACCTAGCTACTGCCTCTCAGGGAGGTGGAGTATCTACATGGACAAACTGCTGCAATGTTTTAAATATACACACGGCCTTACTTAACCTATCCCCAAAGAAACCTCTTAAGTTGCCATAAAATGGAAACCTGTGCTATGCAAACAATAAATATTTTTGTTTTAAAATAATTATTCCCCTGCTTCTAGGACCAGAACGGGAACAACAGTTAGAAATAACATTTTTGTTAGAGCTAAATGAGATATCAACCTCAAACTTTTTGAGTTGTATATGGAATCTAGAACCCATCATGTTCCCACAGGTTCTAAATTTGGCAAACTTACTTTTCCCAGCCCTACTCACCATTTTCAGAGGGAGAACTGATCCAAAGGGTATAGCATGTGAAAGCATGACCCTCTAAAAGCCACACACAAGAATTATATTGTAACCTGACTGCTTTCCGCAAGGCTTGTAATGTCTGTGCAAAAAAGGGAAAACCCCAGCCCATAGAGATTGGAAGAAGCATAACATTAAAACTAAGACACCGACAAATAATTTGTCATTACAACAACATTAAGCAGTTTATTTATCACTGGACTAGAGTCTTCATATAGGGCAAATGGATCCGTGGATAGCAGAATGTGCACAAAAACTCTGGGATTGAATCATAGAATATAAGGGTTGGACAGGACCTCAGGAGGTCATCTAGTCCAACCCCCTGCTCAAAGCAGGACCAACCCCCAACTAAATCATCCAAATTTTTTTTTCACCCCAGATTCCTAACTGGTCCCCTCAAAGATTGAACTCACAATGCAGGGTTTAGTAGGCCAATGCTCAAACCACTAAGCTATCCCTCCTCTAATTGAAATGGTGATTGGAAATGGTGTTGAGAAATTGCTAATTATCCTAAAACAGAATTTTTGGCTGTTACAAAACCAGAGAGGGGCCCAACTGGCAAAACAGACATCTGGAATCTAATCCCTGTAAAGTCACGGATATTTGTATCCAGGGTTTTGGCTCAGGCTCATCTCTATAGAGAACATTTCTGGATTTTAATTTTTGTGTATTTTGTTTTTTCAGGGAGGCTCTATTGTCTAAAAACAGCCCTGGAGGCTTGTCTGGCACCAACTATCTGTAAGAAAAGAAGATATTGCTCTACATTTGGAAGCTCAATGCAATGTGACCCTTAGGCACTCATCTCAGTAAAACTATTTGAAATATGGGTGTTAAAGAAGCTAAAGAAAACTGTGGGTGGAAAACATCTGGGGTACATGCAGGTAATGTGTGAGAAAGGAAAAAGAGAGAGCCCAAAGATCTGGGTGGATGTGAGTGTGATGAGAGTGTGGCACCAGTGAGGTGAGGATATCACTAGTGATAAGAGTGGCACTATCAATGTGAAGGTCTAGCTCAGGGGTGGGCAAACTTTTTGGCCCGAGGTTGCAAAACTATGGAGGGCTGGGTAGGGAAGGCTGTGTCTCCCCAAACAGCCTGGCCCCCACCCCCATCCACCCCTGACTGTCCCCCTCAGAACCTCCGACCCATCCAACCCACCCTGCTCCTTGTCCCCTGACTGCCCCCTCCCGGGACCCCATCCCCTTTCAAACCCCCCCCCCCCCCGCTCCCTGTCCCCTAATTGTCCCCACCCCTATCCACACCTCTGACAGGCCTCCCGGGACTCCCACACCTATCCAACTGCCCCTGCTCCCCATTCCCTGACTGCCCCCCCCCCAAACCTCTGTCCCATCCAACCGCTCCTTGTCCCCTGACTGCCCCCCCGGGACCTCCCCGCCCCCTTACCAAGCTGGAGCCAGCCACGCCGCCGCCGCACTGCCCGGTAGGAGCGGCGAGCCAGAGCGCTGGTGGCGCAGTGCGCTGAGGCTGTGGGGAAGGGGCCGGGGGTAGCCTCCCTGGCCGGAAGCTCAGGGGCTGGGCAGGATGGTTCTGCAGGCCGGATGTGGCCCAGGGTTGCCCACCTCTGGTCTAGATGCTGTAGCACACATGAACATTGAACGGAAAATCGATTATTTCTTTAACCACAGCCCATGTGCAATTAATCAGCTGCAACTGGAATTCTCCCAGACAAATATTTTGGATATCGGCTAAGCATGATGATAGATTATTAAACTGGATCTTTTCCTTTTATGTAGGACTCAGAGGGATTCCCATCAGATTGAAGGGAAGCAGACACTAGTATATCATGTCAGCATGTATGTATCCAACAAACGCGCCAGGGTTCAAAATGCACACAGCTTTGTCTTTACCCGATGGAATGGAACTGATTAGCAGACATTTCCTGCCCTGGAAGAGAAATAGTAAATCCTATTTCAGACACCGCGTGTGACCAGTGAAAGTTTGTTTTTGGCCTGGGAGACATCTGTATCACGGTTCTGTTGCCAGTGCCAGAATGCAACGTGAGAGCGCTGAGAGGCTGAGCCAGTCGACCCTGAAATTACTCTGGACACCAACCACCCGTGAGCAGCAAAGATTTACTTTCAGGTCTGTCGTCTTCTTTAAAAAATAATTGAGGGTTTCTTTTCAGGAGTGGATATTTGTGTTCCTGAAAGTGTACAGAGGAGATTTTTCCAGTTATAAGGGTATAATTATACTAGTGTAGTTAAATTTCTAAACGGCTTCCAAGTGATATAAGCTACATCAGAGAAAGGCACTCATAGCAGAGTAAAAGTGTTCAGACAGGAAGTTATACTGGTATAACTCCAGCAGTTTAAATTCACACACTACCTCACACCAATATAACCTCCCCATGTTGACAAACTCTTTGATATACACACTTCTGGAAACCAAAGTCTCGCCTTATTTAACCCGTTAGCTAGGTACAGTAGGGCAACTGTGTGTGGACTCTGCCCTGGACATCTCCTGAGCAGAAATTACCAAATAGGTCAGGGGTCAGCAACCTGTCAGAAGAGGTGTGCCGAGTCTTCATTTATTCACTTTAACGTAAGGTTTCGCATGCTAGTAATACATTTTAATGTTTTTTAGAAGGTCTCTCTGTATATTATATAACTAAACTATTGTCGTATGTAAAGTAAACAAGGTTTTCAAAATGTTTAAGAAGCTTCATTTCAAATTAAATTAGAATGCTGATCTTACGCCGCCGGCCCACTCAGCCCGCTGCCAGCCTGGGGTTCCATTCACCTAGGCCGGCAGCGGGCTGAGCGGGGCCTGCGGCTGGGACCCTGCCTGGCAAGGGGCAGGCAGCCAGAACCCCAGACCGGCAGCGGGCTGAGTGGGGCCGGCGGCTGGGACCCCGGGCTGAGTGGGGCCGGCGGCTGGGACCCCGGGCTGAGTGGGGCCGGCGGCTGGGACCCCGGGCTGGCAAGGGGCTGAGCGGCTCAGCCCACTGCCACTCAGCCCGCTGGCGGTCTGGGGTTCAGTCCCCTGGCTCCTGCCAGCCAGAGTCCCGGCTGCCGGCCCCGCTCAGCCCGCTGCCGGTCTGGGATCCCAGCCCTGCCCACATAGAGTGGGTACCTACCTTCTCTCTGGTTCTGGCCATTCTCTTCCTCTCTCTCTCTCTGCACTGAGCTGAGGGTGGGAGTGCACCGAGCACAGGGCTGGGGGTGAAGGAGCAGGCTGGGGGTTAGGGTGTAAGGTCTGGCCAGGAGTTAGAATGAGGGAGGGGGCTCAGGGTTGGGGTGTGGAGTGCTTACCTGGGCAGCTCCCATTTGGTGCTCAGGGTGGGGGTGGGAATGTGGGGGGTGCAAGAGTCAAGACATGGGGTGTGAGGGGGCTGGGTATGTGAGGGGGGTGCAGGAGTCAGGGCAGAGGGTGTGTGGGGGTGCAGGGATCAGGGCAGGGGGCTGGAGATGTGGGATGGGGTTGTGGAGGTGTTTCCAGCCCCCTGCCCTGAGCAGCTCATGGCAGGGGGCTGGAGGGGATATGCCCTGATTCCACCCCGTCCCCGTTCCCGTCCCCAAGGCAAGGCCCTGTCCCCACCTCTTCTCTGCCTCCTCCCTGGAGCACTCTGCTTCTCCCCCTCCCTCACAAGGGTCATCAGCTGATCGGTGGCAGGGAGGGAGAGGAGAGGAGGAGGGGCAGGAACACAGCACGCTGGGGGAAGAGGCGAAGGAGAGGGGAGCTTGCCTGCCCTGCAGCAGTAGCTGGTGGGGGGTCGGTGGGGCGGAGAAGAGCAGGCCAGGGTGGGCAGGATTTTTAATGGCACGCTGCTGCCTGCCGGGGTCCCGGCCTGAGTTCAGCAGCGGGCTGAGGGGGGATGGCAGCTGGGACCCTGTAGGCTGCAGCATGGCATTAAAAATCGGCTCGCGTGCGGTCTTTGGCACACATGCCATAGGTCACCGACCCCTGAAATAGGTCATAATAATGGTGGCCATAAATATCTGTCCCCTGAGAACTGTGTGAGGAGGGGACTCATCCCCCGTAAATCCCACATCACCAAACATGACTTGAACTCCATTCCTCCAGAGTAGAAAGCAAGGACTCTGTCCACTAATTCATGACAACCATCCAAACTTTCTTCTCTTTGAACATATTGTGGAACTGCAGATTATATTTTTGAAGTTGGGATGCAAGGGAAAAAAAATGTAGAGCAAGCAGGAAACCGACATTCATTTTTAAGGCTCACACTAATCACTGTTTGCTTATTCCACCTATAAATCTCCTTCTGATCCACAGACTTGTTTAAAACAAGCTGACAGCTCTCCGTTTGTTTTTCTCTCTCCTTCATATTCTCCTAGGTAATTGCCACACAAACTGTACAAGGCAGCTTGAAAAATCCATTTGTATTAAATAATATGATTAGAAGGCAGAGACAATTGGCTGAAGGTCTTTTATCTTTCAGACGACAGGTGCCCACTTTAGACTCCCGAACACTTAAATAGTGTAATCACTGGCTTTGACAGTCAAGGGCCTCTATTAAAAACAAAAGGAGAAGAATGCCGTGAGGAGAATTTTGTGTGTGTGAAGTGGGTGGGCGAAGGATCAGCAGCTGCTCTTTCATTAGTTTTCCATTAACTATCAAGAAAGTGTGGTGCAGTCGTATAGCGCTGTAGCTGTCTAAGTTCTTAAACTGCCCAATGCCATCTGACTGGGTATGTGGAAGGCAATATCAGAAGGACTGTTAACATTAGGCAACTAGGAAGACCATGGGCCACCTAGTGTCTTGGGGTGTAATTTATAGATCAAGAAGTGGATCTCCGTGAGTGCAAGACAGACTAAAGCCCCAACCCAGCAAAGCAAAAGCATGTGCTTAACTTTAAGCAAGGGAAAAGTCTCACTGATTCAGCCCTGGATCCAGGCCTGGGTTAATGAAATTTAATAGATTATGCCGGGGTGGCCAACCTGCAGCTCCGGAGCCGCATGCGGCTCTTCAGAAGTTAATATGCGGCTTCTTGTACCGGCACCAACTCCGGGGCTGGAGCGACAGGCGCCAACTTTCCAATGTGCCGGGGGGTGCTCACTGCTCAACCCCTGGCTCTGCCACGAGCCCTGCCCCCACTCCACCCCTTCCCGCCCCCTCCCCTGTGCCTGTCTTGCCCTCACTCCTCCTCCTCTCCCCCAGAGCCTCCTGCATGCCACAAAACAGCTGATTGAGAGGTGCAGGGAGGGGGAGGCACTGATTGGCAGGGCTGCCGGTGGGTAGGAGGCGCCGGGAGCGGGGTGTGGGAGCTGATGTTGGGCTGCTGACGTATTACTGTGGCTCTTTGGCAACGTACATTAGTAAATTCTGACTCCTTCTCAGGCTCAGGTTGGCCACCCGTAAATTATGCTATTACTTCACCAGTCGTAATTAAGAAAAATAGCGTACTCGCTGAAGGGCTGGAAGAAAGTTTGAATTATGTCAATGTTGACTCTCTTAAGTGGCTGACCTCTGAACAGGGCCCCTGAAAATATCTCAGCTAGCAGCTCTGAGCACTAGCTGTGAAGAATATTTGGTAACACATAAATGTCATGACCGCATGAACGAATTCTGAACGAGTGCAAAGTGTTTAGCACAGATAACACATATTATAAGAGACCATTCAAAGTGAAGTGACCCGTTAACACCTCTGCAGTCAAAGGACAAAAAAGGGGGGTTAGTGAGTTTGGGCTTGTCTACACTAGCACTTTACAGGGCTGCAACTTTCTTGCTCAGGGGGGTAAAAAACACCCCCGAGCTCAGGAAGTTTCGGCACTGTAAATTCCATTGTAGACAGTGCACCAGCGCTGGGAGCCGCACCCCTCGTGGAAGTGGGTTTTTTAGAGCACTGGGAGAACTCTTTCCCAGCGCTCTGCCGCGACTACACAAGCCACCTTAAACATTGCCAGTATAGACGAGCCCTTACAGATGGTTGTAAAAAGCCCTAAATCCAGTATCTTTATTAAGACCATGATTTTTAGAATCTAGCAAAGTTATGAAACACTGCAAACAACATGTTGAGTAAGTCACTTAACAAGAACTATTTGAAAAAGAGGCAACAGTTTTAATTAAAATGTGGCAGGTTTTTTTAAATCAAGATTTCCATGAAAAAAAATTAAAATTGCAAATGTCAAACATTTTTGACAAGTTCTACGCTCAACTTTTTCTGCATCTAATTCTTCAAAATGGGTCTGACAATAGCAACAGGAGTGCTGTGAGGCTTAAGGAAATGGGAAATGTTTGCAAGGTACTTTTTGATGCACAGATGAAACATTATGGACATTAAAACTCTGTGTGTGTGTGTGTGTGTGTGTGTGTGTGTGTGTGTGTGTGTGTGTGCACGCATGTTTGAATGTCCATTTGGGACTCTTGAATGCCAGAGCAGCCAAGGCAGTATATCAAGGGCACTGGGGAGTGCAGGTGTGTGTCCACGCAATCTTTCTAGGCATGTAACATTGCCATTAAATAAAGATGCCTCATTGAGATTGTTATTAAAAGACTATAACGCTAATTTGATAGGGGAAGAAAAATTCCCATAGAAATCAATCACATTTTTTTTCTTTTCAATAGTTATTGCAGATCATGAAAAACTGTATTCACTAAGCACTTTAGGTGCTGAGAACATTTCATGAGTAACAATCATGATCTGCCTGTCACTCTCATTTGAAGACTGGAAAATAAGCTAATTCTAGATACCATCCATCAACTACAATTTCAAACTGCTACATGATGGGGGACTGGGTAGAACAGAACATTTGAAATGGGATACAATAGGTCAGTGGTTTTCAAACTGTGGGTCCCGACCCATTACTGGGTCACAGAATGTAAGGCGCTGGGTCGTGGCAGCTCTGGTCAGCTCCACCGACCGGGCTGTTAAAAGAGCCGTCAGCGGTGCTGCTCAGCTAAGGCAGGCTAGTCCCTACCTGTTCTGACACCACGCTGCATCCTGGAAGCGGCCAGAAGCAAGTCCAGCTCCTAGGTAGGGGGGCCACGGGGCTTCACGTGCTGCCCCACCCCGACCATCGGCTCTGCACTCCCATTAGTTGGGAACTGGCCAATGTGAGCTGGGGGTGGGGGTGGTAAGTGCGGGCGAGAGCCACGCAGAGCCACTTGTGCACCTCCGCCTAGGAGCTGGACCTGCTGCTGACCCCTTCCGGGGTGCAGCACAGTCTGCAGTGTCAGGACAGGCAGGAAGTCTGCTTTAGCACCCTTTCTGTGCCACTGACTGGGAGCTGCCTGAGGTAAGCCCATGCCCCAATCCCCTACCCCAGCCCTGAGCATCTTCCTGCACCCCAAACACTCATCCCCATCCCCACCCCCAGCCCAGAGCTCTGACCCCCTCCCACACCCCAATCCCTGCTGCAGCCCTGAGCCCCCCCAAACCTGGAGCCCTCTCTTGCACCCCAAACCCCTCATCCCCAGCCCCACCCCGCAGCCCTCACCCCTGCACACCAACCCTCTGCCCCAGCCCTGAGTCACTCCCAAACCCCTCTGCCCCAGCTCTACTGGGTTATGGGCATCAACAATTTTCTTCAACTGGGTTGCCAGAAAAAAAGTTTGAAAACCACTGCCTTAGGTTGTCAGCTCTAAAACAACCTAGACTTGTAGTTACCCAAAGCCATTGCTGTTTGGCAGCCTGTGTGAAATTAATTGGTGGCCTCTGAACACTTCTTATTGGACATAACAGCCATACTGGGTCAGATCAAAGGTCCATCAAGCCCAGTATCCTGTCCTCTGACAGTGGCCAATGGCAGGAGCCCCAAAGGGAATGAACAGACAGGTCCATGAAGTGATCCATGCCCTGTCTCCCAATCCCAGCTTCTGGCAAACAGAGGCTAGGGACACCATTCCTGCCCATCATAGCTAATAGCCATTGATGGACCTATTTCCATGAATCTCTCTAGCTCCCTTTTGAACCCCGTTATTGTATTGGCCTTCACAACACCCTCTGGCAAGGAGTTCCAGAGGCTGACAGTGCGTTGCATGAAAAAATACTTTCTTGTGTTTGTTTTAAACCTGCTACCTATTAATTTCATTTGGTGGCCCCTTGTTCTTGTATTATGAGAAGGAGTAAATAACACTTCCTTATTTACTTTCTCTATACCACTCATGATTTTATAGACCTCAATCATATCCCCCTTTAGTCCCCTCTTTTCCAAGCTGTCCAATATCACAGGTGTCCAATATCACAAAAAACACTCTTTAAAAATTATGTACACTGGTTCCAAAACTCCCATTAGTAAGAGCAAGTGTGCATTTGTCACTGAAAACCAACTCGTTCTAAACAGCAGTAGCGCATCTCCCACTGAAAACTAATAATGTGTCCTATTATTAACAGGAGCTGTACATCTCCCACTGAAAACCAAGCTCTTTCTTCCCCTTTGGAACACAAAGTCAGAGGAAATTAAATCTGAATGATCAGTTTGCGAAAAACAAATACCACAAAAATATAATATGACTCTACTGGCCTGGTACATTGGTTCACTGATGTAGAACTGAGAGCTGTACCAGCAAGCTGAGCTAATCACAGCTGTTGGTAGAATTAAGTTCCTGCAGCCATTTCTTCTCCTGCAGAAGATCAGATCAGTGTAGGGGAGTGGAATGCTCTTAATCCTGACCTGGCATCGCTTGAGGTATTCACTGCACAGCTGCTGTATTACAACAAGCCCCTCCAACTTTTGTCTCCACCTGACAAGCACCAAGCTGACAGTAGCAGCAGCAGGGGTGGGTCACAGCTCTTTTCCAAAACAGCTGAGCTGGCACTGGCTATTAATGTTTCAGGATAACTAACCGCCTTCTCACTCGAGCTGCCTCTGTACCTTTTAGCCTGTTCATTTGGAAATGGGTTATTGCGGGCGTTATATTGTGTTTTGACACAGACTAATTTTGCCTTTGATTTGTTCATACAGTAGGTGTCCATGTGAAAGCAAAGGTCATGCCCAGGGTAATGGAGGAGAAGGACATAGTCACTCTTCTTTTAGCATTCCAAAGAAATGACTTGCATGACATGTGGCTACTGTTGAAACATCTCTCATTTTATTTTATTTCTTAGAACAGAGTGGAATCTTGCAGAAGGTCAGAGCTCTATCCACACCTCTTGTTCCTTCAGCTTCCTTTCACCTGAATTTTAATGATGTTAAAGAGCCTCAAAGATTAGATTCTATAAAACATTTAACACAAGAAATGCGATGGAATAGATTGAAACTTACAGTAAAAAAATGTCTTGTTCAAGATTTCTCAGCTAACCGATCACTCCCAGAAATAGGTTTGGAATTGCTGGCTGCCTCGTTTATTGTTGATTTCAGCAGGAAATGCAATGGACAGCTGAGGAAATGAGTCCATTGTGGAATGAGGAAGTTCCTCTGACCTAGTGAACAAAAGCACTTTGCCACCACCCAGGAGGGAGGTGACTATGTAGTCACCCTCCAACAGACTGACACTGTAGCGGCAGGTTTATAGATAGGACAGTTGGCACAGAGAACATAGCTGATACAGTTGAGCCCGTAGCCAGTGAAAAAGACCTGGGAGGGAAGAGATGGAGATGAAAGAAACATTGGCGTACCCAGGAATTCATTTTCTCTATCAAGCTTCAACTATGGATAGGGATTTGGAATGCTCCAAAGTGTGGTAGAGTTTGGATCTGAAGTTTTTGTCCAAATCCATTACAATGAGAGGGGACGTGAAATTTTGATCAATATTTCGATTCAGATTTCAACCTTCCCCATCCTCCAAGGTTTTGGCCTCCTCACATCTGAGGAACTGATTCCGGTTCATCTCTAAGGGTCAGAGAAAAAGTTCAAGTCACTGTCTATTCCATCAGAGCACCTATGGATATAGGAAGCCTGCCCATCACAAGTTCTGGTTTAACTTTTTTTCTATTTGGGAGTTTTGGATTCAGGCTTCCAGTAATTTTGACTGGGCTATAGACCCAAAGAGGAGGCAGAGAAGTGGAAAGGGAGAGTCACCCAGCTAATCGAGGTAAAGGTGAGCAATTTGAGCAGATGGGATATTCCGTGTAAGAGGACTCTCCTCATGTATGGTTTAAGCCTGTGCCATTCAAGTCAATGGAAATCACAAATAACACTGAAATAATTTGTTTGTGAACACATTTAAATAAAAGCTCTTGTTTTTAGCTGAAAATCAAATCACTCTGCGACTGGGATGGAGAGGTTATGAGTTTGTCCTGGAGGCCAGTGGCCAATGAATGTAGGTTTAAAACAAACAAAAGGAAGTGTTTCTTCACACAATGCACAATCAAGCTATGGAACTCTTTGCCAGAGGATATTGTGAAGGCCCAGACTATAACAGGGTTCAAAAAAGAACTAGGTACATTCATGGAGGCTAGGTCCATCAATGGCTATTAGCCAGGATGAGCAGGAATGGTGTCCCTGGCCTCTGTTTGCCAGAAGCTGGACTGGGCAACAGGAGATGGATCACTTGATGATTACCTGTTCTGTTCATTCCCTCTGAAGCACCTGGCATTGGCCACTGTTGGAAGACAGGATATTGGGCTAGACTGACCTTTGGTCTGACCCAGTATGGCCGTTCTTATGTTCTTAATGAACATAATTTTGCTCCTCTGCTATAGAGAGTGAAGGTCTCCCACTCTCAAAATATTTGTTGTTTTTCTTAAAGACACAGCTCTTGGAGATGTGTGCTTAGGTGAGAATCTCAGCTTTCATTTTTAAGAAGAGTAAGTTTCTAGCCCTCAAGGTTGTGGAGAAAAGCTTGTTTGAATTATTAGGTATTATGAGGTGAGAAGTGTACAAAGATCTGTATAAGTTTCTGATGAAGTCAGAAGTATAAGTCTGAACTTTTGGAGCACCAAATTTAACCAAACCATGAGAGTTTCACCCATCTCTAGTGAGTATCAGTTCAAAGCAAATACTTGAAGCTCTATCTAGGGAAATGAAGAGAAAAAATTCCACTGCTACATTCAAGCATTAACCTTATAGCAAAGGCGTTCTATTGTTTATTTGCTGAGGAAGGGGTCAGGTAGGATTGTACTCAGGACGGTTAGCTGACGACGGGAATCACACCTCCCAGCTCAAATGTAGATGTACCCAGTGTGTTCAGTTGTGGGGGAGGTGTTACTCACTATGGAGTTAAATCAAAAGACACTGTACATGGGAAAGCCCACAGGAAATGAGAGAAGGGCAAAGATAAGTCAGTGTCAGGTACACACTTTCAAAGCAGGTATGATAAAAATGGCTGGGCTATCAGTGGGGAATAAACTACTGACTTGGCTCCATCCAGGCCAAAATAGTTTACTCTTCCTAAGGCAAAGCTTGGGATCAAAGGAGATCTAAACCCTCAGTGACCCTAGAAAAGGGAGTGGGGTTGGATGAGCCAGAGAGGCTGCCCCAGAGTGTGTCAGTGAGAAGCTGACGGGCTGAGGCACACACATCAAGAGACAGATGCTATGAGCATGGGCATTCCGTTTCCTCCCTGCCAGAGATGGAGTTAGCAGGGCTGAGGGGAACTTGCAAAGCTGTACGTAATAGTGAAGCATGCAGGCCTTTTATTGTTCTTACCGGCTGCTCTGTCCACCTTTGAGGAATGAATAAATAATGTCTTGTTTAGAAAAGGCTGCACTGCGTTGCTGCAAACTTCTGCTGGTTGCATTATTCCCAAGAGGCGTCCATCACCAGCAGAGGTCAAGGCTCCTATGGACCGTTGAAGAAGCCACGGTGAGAACCAAAGGTGGTTAAGCCAGGGATCCAGTCTCAGAGTAGCAGCATCTCGGGGTTGCCCATTGAGAAAGTATAGGGCCTGAGCCTAAAAGGGACATACTCTGAGAGAGATGATTTAAAGATCAGAGGGAGAGCAGGCCCTCTGGTTCCATGATGCCCTGATCTTGGTTGAAGCTGGTGGGGCACTACTGTAATCTACAGGCCACCGCACTGCAATCTTTAATCCTTCCCATTATGTTATGCATCATAATGCCTTTTGATGGCAGTTCTGTGACGGGGACACAGTTCCAGTCGGAACAAGAGTGAGGCAAATAACTAATTTCACATAACTCTCCCGAGCTTCCTTCAGAGAGAAAGATCCTGCAGACACAAAGGGATGTGCAGGAGCTGTTACCATATGTGGTTAACTCAAGTCCCATACCCCTAGAGAAAAGATTCTTTTGATACATCCCTACACTGTTCGAATGGAAAGAAAGGGAAAACAAAGGCAAAGGGTTCCCCCCCCAGCCCCCGCATTCCAGAGCTGCCCCCGAGGCTAATCATGAAAAGCAGAGAGGTCCAAAGGGTCATGCAGCCTTCTGGGGAACACTCAGCAATCCCAGCCCATTGTGGGGGTGGGATCGCCCTTCCAGGAAAGGGAACAGAAGTATTTGTTGATTTCACCGACTCCTACATTGCTCTTTGGGACGCCTTCCGCTCTTCTTCCTTTCCTAGTGTTTTCATTTTTCTGCTTTATCTTCCTAAGCCTTTCACACACGCCCTTGGGCCATGTCTACACTCGGGGCACTACAGTGGCATAGCTACAGCACCGGTTTTAGTGTAAACCAGGCCTGAGATGGCTTTATCTTTTTCATAACCTCTTCCTCTGCTCCCACCACTTCATTATCCCTCCTATTCTGCTCACTCCTTTTTCCAGTCTGGCTTTTACTCTGTGCCTCTTTTCTCATCTTTCCTCTTCCATTCAATTTCCCCTTTATATGGTTATGGAGAGAGGTGCTAATGGCTGGCACAATGGGGTCATTGACGTACCAGCAACCAGTGTGCAACTCTCCACAGAAAACATTAAAAGTGCCATAAAGTACCTGGCCTCAGAGTTCAGGTTACTGTGTGAGTTAAAACACATTTATTTGTCTGGCCTCTTAGACTTTACTGAGTTGCACAAAAGGAGGGCTAATTTCCAGACCATCTGGTCTGAGGGGCCTTGAAGTAGGGCACTCCCAGGTGTAAAGCCTAGGGGCTGAAGGTGAAGAATGAGCCCAGAGAGTGATTTCAGCACTTGGATCTGTTTGAGTTTGCTGTGAATCCATGAGAGAGAGAGAGAGAGACCCAAGGAGGCTGCCACTTAGAACAGACCAGCAGGGCCTTACCTGAGATTTCAGCAAAAGGAAGGTGCTTGCCTGTGGTTTGTTACCACACTGTTGTTCAAGGAAACAGGTCTTAAGGGCACTGTCAGGGCTGATTCCCCACTCTGGCACTTTGAGTGCAGAAGGTGAGGGCCCACAAGGATTCTAAAAATTAATACTGACCACTCCAGGCTGGTATTAAACTCCCAAGGTCACAGCTTCTCTCTGACCTTGGATGGGTAGATGCTGACACCACCCAAGTGCGCAAAAAAAAAGACAAAAAAAAAAAAAACCTTTTTGAGAACCCAGAAAGGAGGACTTGGGAATTCCTTCCTGTGGGGTACCCTCAATCCCTTTCACCTCCCCCTGCAGGGAAAAGCTGAGAAAGAAAACAAAGGAAATCAGCTGTTGCCACCAGCTAATTAACCAACATATGCACAAACCTCTTAGGACACCAAAAATCCAATCCTCTTCTTAAAAACGGTAAAAACAAAAAGAAAGAAAATACATCTGGAACTTAGGCTTTTGCTAGATTTTAAAAACCCACTTACAAAAATTAAATGTCAAGAATAACCTTCTTGAGGTCCAGCTTAAAGGTTACAAGCAAAACAAAAGCATTTGAGGTTAGCACAGAGGAGTCCACAAACCATAAGAAATAAACCTAATTGTATCTTCCTACACATTTTCTGATTTACTTACATATCTGGGTTTCCAAATAAGCAATTTCTAGGTATTATTCTGCTTATTTTCATACCTGGCCTTCAGCATCTCACAGCATAACTGATGCCCTGTTCCTCTCTTCCCCGGAGAACAACAACAACAGACAAAGGGAAGTTTTTTCCCAATTTTAAAAAGTTCTAGCCCTCCCATTGGCTCTTTTGGTCAGGTGCCCACTCACTTCCCTTTACCTATGCATGCAGTCAGACTTTTAACCCTTTACAGGTAAAGCAAGTAGAGAACAGCTACCAAAAGGGATTCTATAAATAACTCGCTGGCTGGGTGTCCACAAAAGGGAGCTACCCCTTCTCTCATTTATCACAGGCACGTTGGGTAAATAAGCAAATGATACCAAGACAATAACTGTCTCCATGTCACCAAATAGGTGTTCCAAATAGGAAGCTGAGCCCCAAATCTGCTTCTGTTCTGAACAGGGACAACCCTATTCTCCCCTCCCTTCTCATGACCCACGTCACAGGCTATTAACCCCACCCTCCATCATCCTCTTGAAGTTCTCTCCCATCCTCCTAATGGAGCCTCTCCATCACCCCAATGGCTAGGCCTCTAACTCAGATCTCTGGGCATAGGCTAGAAGTCATCACCCTATCTCTCCATCTCCTCCAGACTCAGTACTTTATTATTTTCCATTAACCAGGTTCTCGATTTGATGCCAATTATACAGTGCAGTTGTGTTTATGATGAATCATTGATTAATCACTTCAGTCCTTCTGAAGCCCATTAGCCAGCCATGTTGCAGTAATCCAGCTCACACTGTGATTTATATTGACAGAAGTTTTTGAAGACTTAGAAGAGTCTTGCAGGTTTCACAGGAGTTCAGCATGCTGTCCAGCTCATGGTGAGAGCATTATTGTGTTTCCAGGTCCCAGAAGACTAGTCCTGCTGGAGTTTGTGGTACATACCCCAAGACTGAACCCCAGCCAGATGAAAACCTGTGCAAATGATAAGGATTTGAGAGTGGGAGCTGGGAATTTTTCCGGGTCTATGTTTCTGTACTGAGCGTGCAGCACTGAAGACTTGTTAAAACTTTATTTCAAGCAACATTTTGTCCCTAACAAGTGAGGTGAAAAGAGAGCAAATGAGCCAACCAGAGGGGTTTTTTTTAAATTGCAAATTCAAACTATTGCTAATTAACTCTTCAGTGTAAATCAGTTTCTCTCTCTGTGGCCCATTAAAATGAATCCAGAATCCAAACTACTGTCAGAAAGATATTTATGTATATCAGCTTTAAAAAAACCCAGCACCACAGAAATTGCAGCAGAAGCCAAAGAAAATAGTTCAACTGGGAGAAAACACAAAGCATTTTTCTAAGCTAAATCCCCAGTTGCTACCCTTGTCCTTCCAACTGCTGTGTCGTCTCTGCTGTCCCTACAATCAGACTATGAGGACAATTAACACCAACTCAAGTGTTTCTTAGTAGAGGGAGACAATTTTAAACACATTGAAGGGTTCCATTGAGAATCCTTGACCTGAAACTGTCTGTCTGTCTTATTTGGTAGGACAGAAGGTGATGTACCCCACAAAGTCACAGTTTGAGTTACTGTGTATATATACTACAGCAATCAACCCTAATGATCCAAAGCAGATGCAGAGAATGTAGTAAAATTCTGTATTATTTTTATGAAAAGTGTGGGTGACTCATTTTCCCTATTCACTGCTGCATTGCTACCCACTTGGTATGAAGGGGTTAATCTCTTTCCAGAGATAAGGCCTAAGCGAGGAAGTGATTGAGATGCGAGTCAGGTAGGCGTGTTGTGGGGTCGGTATGGATGGGCTATCAAGAACGTCAACATGTGAATGGAGCTACCTTGGGGATACAATGGAAGACCAACCTCTGGACCCTTAACTGTCCAGGGGATTGTCTCACCACAATTGCTCGCTTCCCCAAAACCCAGATGGAGGAGGGGGATCATACATGAAACAGCGACAGCATGACTGGAACTTGAGACAAAGGGCTGAGGTATTAGGAGATATGGAGAAGAATCCTGCTTCACAGGCTTCCTGCAGCATGGAATTCAATCCAGGGGTGGCTGGGGAAGGTAAGGGAAGTTTTGCTGGTAGCATGCAGTTGGCCTTCCAGGCCAAGGCAAAGCAGGGCCTGCTTGCCTAATGAAACAAGGAGAAGTTGACAAATTAGATGAGAGATGTGTGTAGGCTTTGCTTAGAGCAGTGGTTCCCAGACTAGGGGCGCCGCTTGTTCAGGGAAAGCCCCTGGCGGGCTGGGCTGGTTTGTTTACTTGCCACGTCTGCAGGTTCGGCCAATCGCAGATCCCACTGGCCGCGATTCGCTGCTCCAGGCCAATGGGGGCTGTGGGAAGTGGCACGGGCCAAGGGACGTGCTGGCCGCCCTTCCCGCAGCCCCCATTGGCCTGGAGCGGCGAACTGCAGCCAGCAGGAGCGGCAAGTAAACAAACCGGCCCGGCCCACCAGGGGCTTTCCCTGAACAAGCGGCACCCCTAGTTTGGGAACCAGGGGCTTAGAGAGACAAGGTGCGTGACAGAATATCTGTTATTGGACCAGCTTCTGTTGGTGAGAGAGACGAGCTTTCGAGCCACACACAGCTCTTCTTCAGGTCTGGGGAAGGTACTCCCAGCATTGCAGCAAAATACATAAGTAGCTAGCACATATTATAAGGGACCATTCCAGGTGGTGTTTGCTTTATCATTTTAACCCTATGGCCCTAAATACTGTATTCCAGTTGACTAATAAATAATGTCTTGTTTGGAAAAGTCTGTGCTATGTTGCTGCAAACATCTGCTAGTTGCATAGCTCCCCAGAGGGTAAGTCTCCAATAGGGGTCCAAGTTCCTTTGGAACCGCACAGAGAGAAACAGGTGCAGAAGCAAGGACCCACTCTGAGTAGCAGTGCCTGGAAGGGCTCCCCCTTTAGCAAAGTGGAGGCCCCAGACCCACAAAGAAGGGATACACTCCCTAAAAGACTATAGTGGTCAGAGACAGAGCATGCCCTGTTGATCTTGATGATAATACACCTTGCAGTAGTGATCTGCAGTATCTACTGTAGAATACTGCAGCATTTCTTTTGATGAGAAACTATTGTACTACATAGAGTAAATACATTTCATTCAAGAGCAGCAGAACCCAGCCATTCCCATAGTTTTCTAAGCAAATGTCTTGTCCCTTCCACTTGGACACCAATCTTGGTAAGCTGCCTGCAGCAGAGACTCTGCAACACTAACACTGAAATCACATTTCGTTGTATTGGTACACAGCATTGCCACTCCTCTGAGGAAACAGAATTATGTGTCTTGCCAAATTAGCATGGGATCAACATGTAATGTCTGAGTGTGTTTCTTGTCCAAAGGTTCTTAATGAGATAGGACCTCCAACAGAGCTGAACTGCCACATGTTCCAACACTACGTACCAGTTTGGGCCTGGATCACACCCTTCCTTTAGGCCAGAGAGTATGGATTCCAGTCTCACACTCAGATCAGGCTCAGATGTTGAAGTTTAGTGATGGAGTGCTGACCTGGGAGAGGTGATAGTAACCAGGGATCCTTTCTCTCCCACCTCTGATGGCTGCTGAGGTGAAATTTACTCACTGCATTAGTTGAAAATATTTAGCCCACAACCCAATATTCCCTTTCTAAATTAAACAGATTTCACATGCTGTGAGAGCTAATAGCTGCTTTTTTCTCCTGCATGATCACTGTATTTACCGGTATCTAAGGGCTTCTCTACATGGTGCCACACTGTGAACTCGCGTTGTGTGACTTGAAGAGCACTCTGATGTGTTGCACCCTAACTGCCTCATGTAGATGCTGCTGGCACACCCTAAAAGATACCTAGTTCACACTGATGTAGTCCTATTGCTAACAGAACGACGTTAACATATATTAGGGTAAATTTTTAGTTATTTTAAAAGTAAATGGAGCCAGATCTCTCGTTTGTTTAAGCATTCCCCAGCAATGTTGTTAATCCAAATACACAAACACTGGGATCAAGTGTGAGCACCAGAAACTGAAAGGGACTATAAGCTGAAAGTGAAATGGACCAAGCAGTCCAGCCTGTGTTCTCCACAGTGGTTGAATATGTTTCAGATAGAAAACAAAAAGCGGCGGTGAAAAGTTAAACCTTTAAACGAACAAACCCTCCTTCAGTGAGAGAACCTCTTCACTTCTAAACTGTTATTAACGACAGAGGGAAAGAATTTGGACCACATCCTCAGTGGATGTCAATTAGTGTCATTCCAATGGGATATAAACCCCATGCTTCTGGGCACAAACGAACCTTTAACTGTTGGAGGTGAGAAGGAAATATTTCCTGGGAAGAGGTTATTCCAGAACTATCTGTTGCAGGGTTTCTGGCATCTTTTTCTGAATCATCTGCTACTGGCCACTGTCAGTAATAGGATACTAAACAAAATGGACTGCTGTTCTGATCCATTCTGGCAATTCCTACACTGATTTACACCAGATGAGGATCTGGTCCTTAAACATTAAGTAGGAGATGCACATTGACAGTGCCCATTCCATCCCCATATTGCGTATGGGCTTGGAATATTGATTGTAGGAACTTGTTAACCTACAGCAGGGAGTAGCAACCTTTGGCACATGACCCGCCAGGGTAAGCCCCTGGCGGGCTGGGCCAGTTTGTTAACCTGCTGCGTCCGCAGGTTCAGCCGATCGCGGCTCCTCTCGGCCCGCGCCACTTCCCACAGCCCCCATTGGCCTGGAGCGGTGAACCATGGCCAGTGGGAGCCGCGATCGGCCAAACCTGCAGACGCGGCATGTAAACAAACTGGCCTGGCCCTCCAGGGAGCTTACCCTGGCGGGCTACGTGCCAGAGGTTGCCAATCCCTGACCTACAGGGTATTTAGCTAAGCCTAGCCCTCCTGCTGGGTGACTGAAGCTTTGTTTTAAGTTGTTTACTCTGCCAGTTGCATATGAACATTTTATGAAGAGTTAGTCTGCAGTTTAGCTTGTGCAAGTTGACTTTCCTCCTAGTAATGAGAGAGGTGACGGGACTCTAGAGATGGTTGCTTTGTGCTGTCAGGATAAATTAGCGGTAAAGACTTTGGTCTTTAACCCCAATGGTTTTTTACAAGTGTAATTTTCAGCTGACAAAAGGTATTTCGCAAAACAGAATGTTTCCCGCTCTGGTTTCACCCTGCATGTTTTTCTCTGCCTGCCCTGCCCTTTGACTCATTTACCAACCATGGGAGCACAGAGGGGAATTCACCTCCATAAAAGGCAGAGTCTGCCTTCTGCCCAACATCTCATCGCAATTTACTGCTATTGGTGATAATTGTAGATGAAAGGATGATTTTTAACTTCATTTTCTAAAAAAACAACAGCGGGGAGTCCTTGTGGCACCTTAGAGACTAACAAATTTATTTAGGCATAATGTGGGCTGTGTTAACCAGGTTTACTTCTTTTGCCTCACCCTTCATCGCCCCCACTCTGGATGGGCCTACCCATGCTTCTCACAGCCATGACCATTCTCTTCCCGGTTCCCTGTTACATTATACCCTAAAATAGACTGGGTGGAGCTCACATCAGAACGATCACCATTTCTTCTAACTCAGAGGATCTCAACCTTTCTCTTTTTGAGGGCCCCACAAAATGCTGTAAAAATTCCATGGCCCACCTGTGCCACAACTGTTTTTCTGCATATCCCCAGTAGATTAAAAGCCAGGCCTGGAGTTAGGAGGAAGTGTTAGGAAGTAGCAAGCAGAGTAATTGCCCAGGGCCCCACCCCACAGGGGACCCCCATGAAGCTATGTTGCTCGGGCTTTGGCTTTCTGCCCTGGACCTCAGTGAGTCTAACACTGGCCCTGCTCTCTGCTTTATTTTGGCAGACCCTCTGAAACCTGCTGTGGGCCCCTGGTTGAGGACCGCTGTTCTAACTCACATAGAAGGACTGAACCTCTTCCTTCCTCTATGAGCCTCTATAAGGAATAAGGTGCATTCTACCTCTACTGGGTCCTGTAAGACCATGCTGTCCCAAAGAACAAAAGTCTTTTACTTGGAAATCAATCCTGGATCTTGCACATAGCAACAAAGAGCACTATTCACTGGATCTCGTAGCCTTCCTTGAACCTTTCTTTTCCTGTTCCTTTTTTTATTATTTTTGTATTGTAGTAGTTTCCAGAGGTCCACATTAGATTCAAGCCCCTGTTATAGTTATCTCCCTTATTTCTAAGATCTTCCTCCAAGCACTAGGGAAATGGGGACTGCATTTCAAGGAGATGGGTAGCTCCTCCTGGAGTATCTTGTGCCATTCAACATTAAGAATTCCCTCAGCCTCCTCCTTGATACACCAGTAGAACATGGCATTGGGTTGGGAGAAGGACATTCTTAAAGTACTGCATGGCACATTATCCTCCATGTGCTTCTCTTAATGTTGTTCAATCTTGGTCTGATCCCTTACTCTTTAATATCCAAAAGTGTTAGTCCCACCCTGTAGTGGATACTTGATGGCGTTTCTCTTGGCTTTTTTTTTTTTTTTTAAAGGAGAAATCAAGCGGCACTGATCACTTTTAAAAATCTCTTTCCATAAAGGTGGTTTTACTTATCTCCGGAGATCTCTCCCCTGTTCCTCTTGAATTCAAGGAGATGTAAATTAAACTGCATGCACCACACTCAGTGCATGGCTTGTTAATAAAAAAGGAGAGAGAGAGAGCTTTCTTAGAATATCAGAGGGAAACAGATTAGCTTGCCAGGGAATCAAAAACCATGCTGAAAATCCAGGGCTGCAAACCAGGAGGCAGTGGCCACATCCAGTTTTCTGCCCCCTAAGTGAAATAAACCTTTTCTTTTTAGAAGTCCTGCAATGCCTACAACTCTTCAGTCAATAATTGCGGGGAAGAGGGGCATTCTTTTGATAACAGAGCAGTCATTTTTTGGTTTGAATTTAAAGGAGAAGCTCCAATCATTTATGAGCTATGGAAGAATGCATCATGCTGCCCAACTGCAAACATTCAGCCAAAAACATAATTAAACCATCAGTAAGAGTAATAATGTCTTACATTTCTGCTTTCATTCCAAAGGAGAATATGCTTCAAGTAAGGGATGCAGGATGCGGTCTGCAATTTCTGAACAACCTCATTGACTTTGATGGGACTACTCACATGACTGTAGGATTGGGCCTTCTGTGTAATTATAGAGAACACTTCCCCCCAGCACTGAAATGCATCCACCTCTTGTAAGGAACAGAACGTCCGTTTAATGGTGCACAACATTGCACAATAGTGCTAGGGCAGGACCTGACATACACTTTATCCCACTGAAACTGCAGAGGGAATATCTGTCATTGCTAACCTCTGCTTCTTGTATGTGGTGACTTGGACCCAACAGTCTCCAGGGACAAGCCATGAGAAAAGCATGCACAAACATGGATCAGTCTTACTTCTGTTCCTCTTCCATTTCAAGGCTCCTCCCCTCTTCCTCCGGATTGAAATGAGACAGGGAGGAACTGGAGAAAGCTCTGCTGGCTCCTCCGTAACAAAACTGGACAAGTCAGGCTTGAAAATGGAAGCCATAAAGGAGTCAGCAAGGGAAACATCCATGGATTTGCACTTACATTGGAAGCCAACCTACATGCAAGTGGCATCCATTCATCTCCTCACTTGAGCTTGTTTTCAATGTGATTTCTGTGAGAAATATGATTTTTGTCATACGGATTAGGAAACTCAGTATAAAATATACGCCCTTTATTTTATTGATTGTTTTATGCAAGGGGAGGAAGGAAAAAAGTCTCTTGCTCATTCACTTCTTTTGCGGGATTTAAAAGTTGGCTTAATCAGCTTTCCTTCCACCCCAGTTAAAAAAAAAATCTCTTTCCTCCTTCAGTTTGCTGGTTCATGAAATGAGAGGTCTCATCTCACAGCAGAGAGTGAATGTCATATTATTTATTCACTTATTTGGGAGGCATTTGGGGAAGTTTAATTTCTCGGCCATGTCCCTTCCAATGTCTCGGCCATGTCCCTTTGTAAAGCAAGGCTGGGGATTGCATCTGGAGAAGCAATTAATTGGCTAATTAATTGGCTAGTCCTTTCCTCTTTGGGATATATGAATATAAATGTAACAATAAGGTTTATTTAAGACCAAATATCAGATTTTTCAGAAACCTTTCTCTCCTTCACCTCTTCTGCTTCAGGCTACTTGAGACTGTATATTCATTAGGCTACTTGAGACTGTATATTCATTATGTATAAAGTAAGGGAGTATATTCTAATGGTGACAGCAAGGGGCTGGCCATCAGGAGTCCTTGGTTCTATTCTTGACTCTGCCACTAATTTACTGTATGGTTTTAGTCCAATTATTTTACCTCCGTGTGCCTCAATTTACCCCGCCAGCTTAACCATACATATAAGCTTTGCTTTGCTTTTCCATTCTAATCTAATGACCCTAAAACATGGTATTCCAGATGACTAAAAAATGCCGCCTTGCTTTGAAAAGTGTGTTTTGTGTCACTGCATATGTCTGTTGGTTGCATAGCTCCCAAACGGGATAAGTCTCTGACAGGGATCTAAATTCATTCAGACCCACTCTGGAAGCCACGGTGAAACATGGGTGCTGAAACCAGGGTGCCTAGTCTTGAAGCAGTGGAGCTCAGGGGCTCCGCCTTGCAAAAAAAAAAACAGGGTCTGTTCTCAGAGAGATTATATAGAGGTCAGAGACAAGCTCGCCGTTTAGATCCATGGCAGTTGGCCTCTAAGTGCTACCATAATAAAAATAATAACTAATCATACCATTAAATGTCTGCAAGGTGCTTTGAAATCCGTGGCCGACAGGTGTTATGGAAGTATGAGCGTTTGTTATTGCAAAATGCGTTTTGAACTTAATTTGAATGTATGAAACCTCGTAAAATGAGAGGAAGTCAACATAACTGAATCCAACTAAGAGAACAGAAATAGGCAGCAACTGATGTGTTAAACACAGATGCCACTGAAATATTTTTTAATAAATCTGATGCAAACATTTCTATTCTTACTAGGATTTCTTTGTAAACCCTTTTTTACACATCATCTAAATGTTGGGGCTAAAAATAGCTGACAACGGTGGCTTTTTAAACTATTTATATTTTTCTGACATTTTCTCCTCCTGCATAATTCTGCTGCCCTCCCCGGAAACATGACAGCCAGAACTCTTGGGGTCTAGTTCTGATCTCACACCAGTTTTACACTGGTGAAGCTGCACTGAATTGTATGAATTACTCCTGAATGGCACTGGTGCAAATGAAATCTGAAGCAGTCCTTTGCTTTATGCTGAAGTTCACTGAGCAAGAAAATGAAATCCCATCAACACATGGGTATTAATAATGCATTGTGATATGTATTTATCTGCCACTGTGGAGATTTGTGTGTTTACTCAACACTGCCCTCTACTGCGATATCTAATTTACTCCATCAACTGAATTTCTAAAAAACAGGAGTACTTGTGGCACCTTAGAGACGAACAAATTTATTAGAGCATAAGCTTTCGTGGGCTACAGCCCACTTCATCAGATGCATAGAATGGAACATATAGTAAGAAGATATATATATATACATACAGAGAAGGTGGAAGTTGCCATACAAACTGTAAGAGGCTAATTAATTAAGATGAGCTATTATCAGCAGGAGAAAAAAACTTTTGCAGTGATAATCAGGATGGCCCATTTAGACAGTTGACAAAAAGGTGTGAGGATACTTAACATAGGGAAATAGATTCAATATGTGTAATGACCCAGCCACTCCCAGTCTCTATTCAAACCCAAGTTAATGGTATCTAGTTTGCATATTAATTCAAGCTCCGGAGTTTCTCGTTGGAGTCTGTTTTTGAAGCTTTTCTGTTGCAAAATTGCCACCCTTAAGTCTTTTACTGAGTGGCCAGAGAGGTTGAAGTGTTCTCCTACCGATTTTTGAATGTTATGATTCCTGAGGTCAGATTTGTGTCCATTTATTCTTTTTCATTTTTCTACCCAAAATGGCCCATTTCTGTCTAAATGGGCCATCTTGATTATCACTACAAAAGTTTTTTTTTTCTCCTGCTGATAATAGCTCATCTTAATTAATTAGCCTCTTACAGTTTGTATGGCAACTTCCACCTTCTCTGTATGTATATATATATATATCTTCTTACTGTATGTTCCATTCTATGCATCTGATGAAGTGGGCAGTAACCCACAAAAGCTTATGCTCTAATAAATTTGTTAGTCTCTAAGGTGCCACAAGTACTCCTGTTCTTTTTGCGGATACAGACTAACACGGCTGCTACTCTGAAACCTGAATTTCTAATGCATTCATCATAGTGGAACCTAGGAGATACACACAAAATAAAGGGTAATATATGTCCCAAGGGTGGACCTCGCCCTCTTCTTCATTTTAAGCCACTTCTTAAATGGGATTCAGTTTAGTTCACATGAGTAGCTTTCTTGGGCCACCATTATATCCAGTTTACCACAGAAAGTCCAGGTCAGCATTAGAAATGCATGTGTCTACTAGACAGACTTGTCTTATGCCTACAGGACTTACCTCTTTATTCAGCAGGGAAGCCTGTGGCATTTAGATCTGAATATTCAAACTCAATTTGAATTCCATTGCTGTTTCTTGATGTTTTATGTATATTGGCTTAGAGGGTTAAGTGGGCTCTTTGATGGGGTGTCAGTAATCACCAAAAGAGCATGAATTTATCCCAGTTCAACAGATTAGGTAAATTGTAGATAGGAGAGATCATTTATATGTATTTTGAAACTTCAACAACAACATCCAGTGATTCAAGAGAGTCTAGCCAGCTGCTGTCCTGTCTAAAACTGGGTATGGAAGGCGAGAAGTCTTTGTTTAGCTGGCTATGGTGGTATGCAGAAGCCTTCCATATAAATTTACACATTTATCAAGCCTTTGTGGGATAATAAGCTACAATCAAGCCAGCCTGGGACAGCCTAGTGTAATTGTTATGATTTGTTTTGCAGATACAGTACAAATTCCATGGTAATCTTTCCTGAATTTTAATAAGGGGGAAAGGAAGACTTAATTAAAGAATTCTTTGTGGTTTTATAGCAACTACCATCTGCAAGTGCTTCAACTCTGCCTCTTATCTCTATCATGCAGCCCACAGCTTTGCCTTTGTAGACTGTGACTAGGACGGAGGCTCAGGAGGAGAGAGAAATAACAGAACAATCTATTTTTAAGAAAGCATGAGCTACCCACTCATGTTCAGTGCCCTGGGCAGAGTCCTTTGATAAACGGTGTGACATTTACAGGCATTTGCTGTTATGTTATCTGCTGGCATTATTCCACAGTAAATTAATGTTTACATTGTACAGTGGCTTGCACCTCTTTTTGTTCTTTTAGGGGGTCTGTAGAACTCTATTGTTTCTGCCTAGTGGGGACTTTTCCAAATGGAACTAGAAGGGGTTTTATTTTTACCCAAAGAAGTAGGAAAATATGTCAGCCAATTTTTTCGGAGGAGCTGCTCGGGACACAGCCAGTGAAAAAGAGATGACCTTCTCAGCAATTACAAATTCATTTGTATGAAGATGATGAATATGGTTTATTTGGAAAGTGGTCAGGTCGATATTGCCATCTGTTAAGGTTTTCTGTAATAGTTGTTATATAGAGGCTTATAATTAAGGCTGAGTACCCTAGGTCAGAAGGGATCTGAAGGCCCAAGTAAGGTGATGGATTTGTTCACAAATATGACCTGGAATTTGGCCTGAATTTCAGAATAGGTCATGTCTGACAATTGTTTATAACTCTTAAGATTAACTCTCCTTGGCCTGTCAAACTCGATTAATTGAATTACAGTAGCTCCTTTTTGTACCAATTTCCCCCCATTTTCAGTAAAATTATGCTGAGTTGTTTGATAGGTTTTTTGGAGATCTCAGAGCATCGATACGCAAGTGTCTCACTTTTGCCTACGCAAGTAGTAGACTGCTAGATCCAAGAGCTAGTATATTTCAACATACAGTGTGAAAGATGCTTAGATCAAGCCTAGGCACAAATGCAAAGAAAGCAATACTAACAATAGTCTTTACAGTTAACACAAAGCGCCCTGACCAAATATAGAGACCTGGGCTGGGGAGTTCAGATATAGACTGGGCCCTCTTCTGCAGTGAGCACTGTGTGGGCAGAGCCCCATTGACTTCAGGGGTCTGCCTACAAGAAATTAATTGCAGTATCAGGATTTAATGCTGACCATGAACTTTCCCAAAGTTTAATGCCCATCTTCTTTGGTTTCCGGTTTAATCCCATTAAAGAGTTCTGCCCCAGGTGTGAAGTTTGGAGAAGTTCAGATCTGGCACTTTACCATATCAACTATGTTTTGTCGACAATATATCACCTTGTAGTGGTGAAACTTTTATGTTAATGTCTGAATTTATGGTAAGTATATTTGAGACTTGCAGTACATTCAAATCAGTCTTTCGAGTACATATTAAAGAGAGCCAATTGATATAAATAACTGTGGGGCGGGTTGCAAATGTGTGTTCATATTTTTAAATGGGGTGCAGGCAGGGCTGTCCCTAGCCATTTTGGTACCCTATGCAGCCCTCCAGGCCTCCGCGGGGGTGATGGGGCAGCCGGCGGAGCGGAGCAGACTGGGGCTGGGTGGCTCCACTTCCTGCCGCCCATAAGTGCAGGGCAGCTAGGCCCGACTCCGCACTCATGGGGTGGCAGGAAGTGGAGTGACCTGGCCCCAGCCTGCTCTGCTCTGCTTCCCTTGGGGCTTGAGGGGCAGGGGGGAACTGCCCCTGGCATTTGCCAGCAGTGCGGCTGGGAGCCAAGGGAGAGGAGCAGGCTGGGGCCGGGTCGTTCTACTTACCACTGCCAGTGAGTGCAGGGACCCAACCCCTGAAGCAGTCCTCATGGGAGTGGGGCGGGACTGGGGCAGAGCAGGGGCGGGGGCTTTGGGGAAGGGGTGGAGTGGGGGCAGGGCTGGGGTGGAGCAGGGGTGGGAAGAGGCGGGGCAGGGCAGAGCAGGGGCAGGGGCCCTGAGGAAGAGGTGGAGCAGGGACTGGAGATGTTCATTCCCAGATTTGAATTCCTTGCTAATCATTTTTCTCGCTGATCCATTTGTTCCATATTGCTCTGTCTCTATTTCCCTTTCCTTTCACTTTGTCTGTGTGTGTGTGTTTTGCCCAAGGCCACCCGCTCCTTTTACCCATCTGCATGAGGAGCTACTTATTCTACCAAGTGCTGCTCTAAAATGCTGCGATCAAGTGATTATAGCTGGAAGCATCCTCAAGGAGAAGCTTCCAGTGTTACACTTGAGTTTTGACTGCTTTGCCCCCATGGTGTTTCCTCTCAGTAGTAGCCATGCTGCTAACTAGTTAGCAGTTGATGTGATGAAAAAAGAGGCCAGAGGGCGAACATAGATAGATAGATATAGATGAGATGTGAATGAAAATCTTTGGAGACTATCCTGCCCCTTTTGGGTGTCTGCCAGTTAAGATCCACATGTAGAAACACCGGTGGGTATCCACCTTCTGTTGCATCTTAGATAAAGTCACACAATACACACAGAAAATGTTATGGTTACTAAAACTGAGTGTCCTTCTGCTCTGTGTCTCACCACAGCTGTGTCTCTTTCAGCTGTGAACTGTGTTGAAGGTTGTTGTCCAAGTGTTCCCCTGAGGATCTACTTGGTACAGGATAATGCTAATCTAGGTTCCTGATAGCTGCTTGCTCAGCAGAGTTCAGAGGTGAGCTTGGAGTTTCTCACCGCTCAGATAGACAAAAGAAGCAGCTGCGCAAAAAGAAGGATGGAATAGGCACTGATTCACAGGCGCAAAATCTCTCATCTCAGACCCCAGCTCTGAGCATGATAATCTGCTCTCACCAAAAGAACGAGAAATACTAAATCTGGCCTTGGAAGTTCTTGCAAGGTACTGAAATCTAAGCTTATATGTATTTCAGAAATATCACCATTTCTCATTAACTAACTCTGCTATAAGAACAATTTGCACTCGTTATTTTTAAACTGGTGTAGAACGCAGATTTTCCAGTTCTGTCTCATTTGAAAAAGAAGCTACTACTAGTTATAAGGGAAGAAATGAACGGAAGAAAAGACAGCAGGTGTCTCATTTCCATATGCCACCTTTGGATTACATTTTCTTTCCGTGCAGGCTTTACATGTGTGGGTGTGCCTTGCTAGATGGCCAATGTGTCTGCTTCTTTAGCTCACTGGATAGAAGCCAGATGGGTGAACCAATTTGGGAGAAATAAGAACTTCTTTAATTTCCTATCCCAAGAAAACTTGCCACATTTCTAAAAATGTTTAGTTAGCTTCTATTTTATTATCCCGCACTGTTGTGAACCTCTTGATCTTTCAGGTTCTAGCTGGAAATGCCAAAATACTACAAATAAATCATTTTTGTGAGGTTTCCAGCTGCACTTTGCAGAGCCAAAAAGAAATATGGATAAGCTTCAGAGAAGCAGCCAAACTTAAAATTTTGAAAGCTTACCAATCATTCATTTTCAAGCCAAATATTGTACATTCTATTCTCAGTGCAGCGTCTTCCAAACTATCAGTAAACTTGGCGGAACCTGTATATATGCTAGATCAGTAAGAATGACCGTCCTGATTCTCCTCTCACTCCAGTTTAAGTCAAGAGTAACTCCATGGAAGTCAATGGAGTTAGAGACTAGACATGTTTAGTAAGAACCTGCTGTAAATCAATCCTGGAACTAAAATCTCTCTCCAAAGATGAAGGGACACCACATCTGCCCTTAGACGATGATGTCTTCCCAGGGAAATGGGAGAAGGATGAAGAACAATTGACTAATCCTGTTACCATTGTGTTACGCAGATGGGGAGAGGTTTAATCTTTTATTCTGGTTGGGCTACATTGAAAGGAAGTGATGGCTATCCTTCTTTATTAGTAAAGCTGTGATTTAGTCACGGGGTCACGGAAGTCACGGATTCCATGACTCCCAAAGACCTACGTGACTTCAGCTAGCCCCAGCTGGGAGCTGCAGGGTCCCCTGCTGCCACTGGTGGCAGGCGAGCCTCCCCCAGCTCCTGGCCACCACAGGGAGCGGTGAGGTGACCTCCACAGCTCCCGCCTCCGTGGGCAGTGGGGGGACCCCAATGCTCCCTGCCACTGCAGGCGGCAGGGGGGACCCCGACAACTCTCTGCCTCTGTGGGCATCAGGAGGGACCTCCAGAGCTCCCGGCCTCCATGGCAGCATGGGGAACCTTTGGAGTTTGGAGACCCGAGCGGAGGGGAACCCTGGATCTCCCAGCCTACCTGCAGCTCCGCAACAAACACACAGAGAAATCCAATAAGTAACAAGGGATTTGTTGGAGAGGTTTTGGAAAGAGGGTGTATAACCCAGCACTTAGGGTAGCAATGCAAGGGAGCTTTAAATGATTCTGAAAGAATGAAGCTCATACATTATAATGAATGGAATGAAATGCAAATGGCCTGGAAGGAATCAATAGTCATGAATGAAATTGGCCCCCAAATCTTAATTGAAATGAAAATGAGATGCACGTTCAATATATGCATAATATACAATACATAACACGAGAGTCCTGGGCTAATGAAAAAGATACCTCCATCATACAGATGTGTATATGTATATACAGACATGCAACTGGGGAAGAAAGATAATCCCATTATGAAAAAGTCATAGAAAGGGGAAGTGGAATGAATGGGGGTGAGGAGGAGGACATTGCCTTTGGAAAAAGTGGACTTTCACCCTGCTTCAGATCAAACCTGAAAAATGTGTGACAATAACTGCTGAGACATGAATACCTGTGAAGCTGAGAGAGGTGTTTTGTGCACAGCTCTCAATATTAATTGGAAGCTCTTGTTTGTTTCAGAACTAGCATGCACCGTGGATTTGTTCTATTCTATATTTTAACCGTTTGGCTCTAATTGATTGGGTGCTCGCTTGCTACTTGGTTTAGCTCGTTATTTAGTAGACATTTATTGGACTTCCCTGACATGATCAGGAGCTATCACCCTTTGATTCCAGGTACACAGAGCCAAATTGTTCCCTTGGATACAAGCAGGCTTGGAAGGATTCAATTTTTATTTGTAAAAGTCAATAAACATTGATTTCACTGTACACATACAAACCAATGAAAAAATATTTCCATTGATGATCAAAGGCTATTAGCCAGGATGAGCAGGAATGGTGTCCCTATCCTCTATTTGCCAGAGGCTGGGAATGGACAACAGGGGATGGATCACTTGATGATTACCTGTTCTGTTCATTCCCTCTGGGGCACCTGGCATTGGCCACTGTTGGAAGACAGGATACTGGGCTAGATGGAGCTTTGGTCTGACCCAGTATGGCCTTTCTCATGTTCTTATGTTCTATGTTCTTAATCAAAATGCACAGATTGGCAAAGTAAGAAAAATGCTCCTTGAGAATTTATGGGAGTTTGATTTAAGGCTGTTTACTTTGGATATTTTGACATGACGTTGACAATTTGTGTTTCAATGATTATGAAGCTTTAACTTTTTGAATCTCAAAGACTGCTGTCATTAAATAATTACTGTCTCCCCACCCTTTGTCTGAACCCCTCACCATAACTTCCCACAACTGTGAAAATTTTAAATAGATAAAAGTTGAATAAAAGTGCTTAAAACCCATAATTTTTGCACAAACTGTGAACACTAAAATGGATATAAAGAGGAAAAAAAGGTTAGAACAAATCAATATCTCAATCAAAATTATTTTTAAAAAATCTAATTGTGCCAAGCCTAGATGCAAACATGGGTTGGGGGATTTCTTATTAACCCAGTGGGAGCCAGTCGTGCCCAGAATGGGTAGGATTTGCCCAAAGTGTTGAACATTCAAGCTTTTTCTTGAAACAATAAAAGCACTTCCTTGTTAAATGGACTACTGGAGCTTCGAATCCCATCATCATTATGAAGAGTAACAGGATAGACTGCAACATGAATGCTACTTATAAGGGACTCCCTTCATTTTGTGCCATGCACAGCACAGCATTAAATACATCCTTGCCTTGGGGCCCACGAGGTAATGAATTAATGTCCCACACTGGACTTAAACTCGTAGCTTATGCTGACACTGCAGTGCAGTTCTGAACATGGTGGTGGGTGTGATGTCGTTATGGGTAGGGGGACCAGATAGCAAGTGTGAAAAATCATGACACTTTTTTTTTCCAGAGGGGGGTGGGATCGTTGCATATATAAGACAGAGCCCCTAATATCGGGAAGTCTGGTCACCCTAGTTATAGGTGCATAACTATGAGTTAGATGAGAGATTAAGATGAGGTCCCTTCTGTCTTGTTGTAGGGAATACACAAGTGAAAGTTAATGATACCATTGTACTTTTCAAAATGATAAGTGATTAACCTTTGCCATCTTGGCCAACATTCCTCCTTTCCATAGTGTTCATTCATCAAAACAGGTATTTAAGAGGCAGAATGATCTAGTGGACTGCAAGCTGGATAGGTTTCCTGAGTTCTAATCTCAACTCTGCCGTTGACTTTCCTCTGGTGGCTTTAAGCAAGTCACTTAGCCTCTCTTCCTCAATTTCCTCAATTCCTCCCACACAGGACTGTTGTAAGAATTAATTAGTTAACATCTGTTCAGTGCCTTGAAAATGTTTGGTGCAAAGTATTATCCTAAACCACCTGACAGTTAAATAGACTGAGCCTGGATTATTGTTTTTCTAAACAAATTTCAACAGTATCTAATTTCTCCTTTCACATGCTAACATATTATTACTGTGTATGAAGTCAGGGATTTTTTTCTTTGGATATAGAAATAAAAAGGCCACCATTGGCTGCAAATTATCATTCTTGCAATACCAGGCAACGGGAAGTCTAAGACTAATGCATTGACAATACTGAGCAGGGCATCTAACCCGAGATATAGCTGTTGAGGTCTTTATCTTGGGCACACCACTGAACGTAGACAGGGTATTCTGTACGTGTGTCTGCCTTAGAGTTGGTTTGATCCCCACATTCAAAGAAAAGGTGGGGAAAGAGTTAAATGATTTCTCAAGTTAATGGAAGGATATTTACAATGCGAGGAAAAAGCCAAAGTGAAAAGTACAACAAAGTGGCTGTAGTACTTCAACTGTCTTTCCCCTGTTTGTTCCTATAAACACAGGGGACAACAATAGATACCTCACTGGTGGTTTGATTCTCTCATATCTAGGCTGGGTTTCCCTTTCACTGTGGGAATGATCTCCTCCATGCTCTTTAGGTATTGATGGAAATGAGTTTGGTCTCCGCCTTGTCTCTAGTGAACATTTGTCCCACTACACAGTCAGGAGGACCCCAGGGCTGGAACGCAAGGGAAGACTGTTGGGGATTGGTCTTCTTTGAGCAGGGGGTTGGACTAGATGACCTCCTGAGGTCCCTTCCAACCCTGATATTCTATGATTCTATGACTGCAGATAAGAAATGGAAGTGTCCTAGAAAAGCTGGGTAGGGCCTAGGACTGGCCCAGCAGATGGCGCTGCAAATCAGGACTGATGTACTTTGGAAGAGCTGTTTGGCGATTGAGTGTGAGAGTGGCTGAATCTGTGCAAGGAGTGTATATTTTAAGAAGTGGATAGCAATTCTGGGTGCCTAAATTTTTGACTTGTCCAAATGGAGACACCTGTGGCCCAATTTTCACAATGTGTTGAGTACCCACCAGTTGAAAATTAAGGCACCTGTAATCAGAAGTTGGGGCCATTTCTCTCTCTCTGAAAATACATGATGATGGGGTGTAAGAGTTTGCTGGCATGAGGTTAAGATACTCATGGATAATGAAGCTATGAGAGAGTTATGCAGTTTATCGCACAAAGATGCCAAAAAACACCTGCAGACCACATCACGCTATCATGCACTCTCTCTGTATGTGCGCATACTCTGCAGAACTCTTTTAGAGGATCTCCAAACTTTTTATCAGGACTATTTTCCAGATCCTCTACCAGTAAAGCCAGGTACCCTCATTACTGAGGCTCAACTTTAGAAAAGTGAGCATGCGATTTTGTGTGGAAAATGCCTGCTGTGTACCTGCAAGTCAGATTCGAATACATGCACACTTTTCACTTTGGTCTCATGAGTCCAAAATGCACAGTCCTCTGAAGGAGAGAAAAACAGAATTGCTGCATTTTACAAACCTCTACCAATTACATGCTCATCTCCAGGAGAGTAGAAAGGAGCCTGGATTCAGAACACCTGCTGTCAATGAACATTAGTCATAGAAAAGTTAAACCCAAGCTCCAAACCTATCTGATAAAAGCTGAGGAGGAGTCGGGAGAGGTGCTGGCAAAAGGCATCATGTACTCAGAGCAAATGGCAAAAAGTTCATAGCAGCTGCATTTTATGTAGCCTGGAGGGGAGTGAAGTATGTGGGAGGGAGGCCAGAGAAGAGGTGGCCTCAGCAATAATGACATGGGATGACAAGGGTCTGGAGGGGAGTTGTAGCTGTAGGGACAGAGAAAATGTTGGATCATGGAAGGTCTTGAAGGAGGAAGTGGCAGGATTTGGACACAGCTTGGGTGAGCTGAGCAAGAGAGAGGGAGGAGTCAAAGGTGAGGTCTATATCATGGGCTTGAGTGATGGGGAAGATAGCAATGCTCTCAGCAGAGAATGGGGGGGGTGTCGATTTTTTTTCCCTCTTCAAGGCCAGAAATGTTCAGAAGTTGTAGCCACTCTCTGTTGGCTGTTGAGCAACCAAAGTGATTCTTAGGCCATTTGTCAGTGAAGTGTCTGCACTACAGAAACCACTACAGCTCCCACCAGCGAGTGTACTTCAGTAAGTCTCAGCAGATATACCATGGACTGAAGGGACACAGAAACTGAACAATCCTTTCACTGTACCTGGGAGTACCAGGTCAGGGCCGAAGCATGGGCAGTTCTGGGGAGAGGCCTGCTATTGTCCACCAGGGGAACAATCAGAGAACTTTGCTCTCCATGGCTGTCAAGCCATCTCCTTCCATAAGCACTAAATAATATTTTCACTGGTATAAATGCAGATGTTCAATCCCTCTGAGTTGCCTTCTCACTCTCTGGAGTCCCTTTCTGTCTCTCTTATCACGAAAAGCTCACGAAAGCTCATGCTCAAATAAATTGGTTAGTCTCTAAGGTGCCACAAGTACTCCTTTTCTTTTTGCGAATACAGACTAACACGGCTGTTACTCTGAAACTTATCATGAGTGTGTTCAGTTTTATTGCAGGATGCAGAAGAAGTCACACGTGTCTCTTCCTAAACCTGTCAGCGCTGAATTATTACTGATACAGAGAAAAAATCTGCAGAAAATAATTTGTCTTAAAATAATTACAATTTTAGGACCAAAAAGTCTCAAATTCCCTTTAAACACCATTGAATTATTAGATACGAAATGGCAGAGCTTTAACAACTAGGCTGTAAAATAAATATCAGTCCCATTGCTGTTAAACTTCAGATGAATGTGGTCTTGGTAATCAATCGTTATTTATTTATTTAAGATGCAATTATCACTCAAGTAAATCTAAAGTAATTGCATCAGTAACTGGACGTGCTTAACGCTTCATCTTCCTCTGTGCACTCCTGTTCTATCGTTCCCTGCTGTGCAAATTGCTTGGAGCAGGAGCACCCAAACTGTTTTGCTATGTGAACCATGCCGTGATAATAGAATGAGTCTCAGGGCAGTGGCTGTCTCTGGGCTCTGACTCACTTACAATATCCTGTTGCCTTGGGTTCTGACTCTTATCCCTGGGCTGTCCTGTGGTTAAAGTGCTCAGGTGAAAGGTATGTTCCCAAACTTTGGGACACTTCAGATCTGACCTGGTCTTCGACCAAAAAAAGATCGCTCATAAAAATACATCAATAGAGTTAGCCAGAGTTATTTGAACCTGAAAAGGGGTTGGTTTGAGTTTTGGGCTCCTAGGCCCATTTTGCAAAGCAGCTCTAAACATAGCTTATGCGACTACTATAAACTTCCCTCTGGGTAGGTCCCTTCAGTGGCAGAGTCTCCCATAACACTCCTTCACCTTGCCACGCACAAGAACCCATCTTGTGGGATGCGGCCAGGAAAAAGCGAGCACTGCTGAGTGCTTCTAGTGCTTCCAGCTTCTAGTGGTCACTGGCATTCAGAATAAATTAGGGCAGTTTTCTGTTTTAAAACCACACGCTCCTGCCCTTCCAGATTTATACCAAGTGCCCCTTGAATGGACCAGGGAACTGGAGCTCTGGTTTCTCAATTAATGTGGTTTCTTTTGCACATCCTGAGTGCTCTGAATAGAGGTGTTGTGCTGCCTCCTCCCGCGACTGCTGCATTTGGCTACTCCTGGTTTGAGATTACATGATAAAGGAGCATATGAGCCCAATCTTGCGTGATGTGAGGCATGCTGATCCCACTGAAGTCAATGGGGCTTAGCTTTTCACAGGCCCCAAATCCATGTTCTTTTTCATTGCCTTGAGTCGCTTCTCTTGACAGATTTCTTTCCCTACTCCCAACTTACCTTCCCTGAATCCTGGTCCCCTTCCTAGAGTGTGTGTGCGTGTGTGTGTGTACATACATGCATGTGAGTGTGCACGTGCGTGCACTTGAGGCCCAGCCTATCTTCCCTTCCCTTCCATCAGTAAATTGTCAGGCTACACAGAAACCTCCTTCGGTCTTTTCTAGGGTTATGGCTGCACAGCATTCTTAGCAGCATGACACAGTTCTAGCTGCTATCTCTGCTTAGCAGCAGGAAGTATTCCTTTTCCTCAGGAGACCAGATGCTCACACAGTCAGATCAGGTTTGCTTTGCAGTAATTTAACAGTTTATTTTTAAGAGCCACATTTAAAATCTCCATATTTCTGCAGGGCAGAAGAAAAAAATCCCGCAGGTGAGTACCTGTCCTGTGGTTCAGTAAAGACTCAATCCAACCCCATACCAGATAATGATCACTCCTCTTTCCATGAATCTGAATCAGGATAAAGAGTAGTAACGGGTAGAGCTGGGTGAATAACTGATTTTTCAATTGGGTGGCAGTTCCAAATTATTTTTTTTTAAATAATTGATTCAGGTTGAATCAAATTTGAATTTCTTTTAATTTTCAGTGAATCGGAAAAGTCCACTGGAGTCTGTTCCAGAGCAGGGATTCAAACCTGCTTCTCCATATCCCAGGTGAGTGCCCTAAGCACTTTAGGGTGCGAGGACGTCAACAGCAGCACTTCCACTTGCTCCTTCTCGTCCGGCTGTTTGGTGAATGGCCAGAACTATTTGCGTCAGATTCGCAAATGGTTTCAAGTTGACTAAAAGTGCATTTTCCCCCTTTAAATAAACAAGAAGTATGAAAAAATTCCCCCAGCTCTATAACAAGCCACTTCCTTCCTCCAAAACCTTTTCGCCCTCCTCCCTGGATGAACTCTCATCGCTCAGCTCCTTAAGGTCAGAATCTCCCACCAGCCTTGGATGGACTCTTCAAGTCCTACCCACCTCATCAGAGGGCCTCCTTACAACATGGCCTCCCATCTGACTGCCTGTCCCAGCCCAGCCAGCCTCCATCCCTCTGCAATCTTCTATGTACTGTGCTGCTGACCGCTGCTCTGGTTTGAGTCATTGCTGTATTCAAGCCTCACTGTACAGTCCCATTCCCAAATATCCAGCCTTACTCCTATCCATGCAAGTAGGGGATCAGTGCAGCGAGAGGGCAGGGTTGCATTATGTTAGGGGAGTGAGAGTGGCATCAGGTTGAAGATGAGGAAGGAGGCGCACCTCATGGGCTAGTATTAAAAAGCCAGAAACAGGGATATCTGTGGAGAAAAACAAGGGTAGGACTTTTAGCTCTGTGGAAACACAATTGACACACAGAGCTGTTTGCAGGGACTGAGTGAAAAATGGGAAATATATGGACACACACACACACACACAACAACAACTACACCCCCTAAATTAAGAGGATTAGCACGTAGGGAAAATGTTATCTATTAATCAGTGGAAGCCTTCGGCTTTTGCAATGCAAATGCCTAAGCTGCCAACCCCACTAACAGCACTGTCCCTATACTGCAGCGGAGGGCTGGCTCTGTAACAGATGTGGGGGGAATTGGAAGAAGGCCCCCTGTATCTTACTTTGCATAGGGCCCTCCAAAGGTATTTCTTGCTTTGGAACCATTGAGGGGCTTACGAAAAAATTAAATGATTCCCTTCCTCATTTGTAATAGTCCAGTAAGATATCTGCCTGATAGCACTTGAGCTCTGAACAGTCAGACGGCTCACTCAGGCTGTCCATCACCCCCCTGCTCCTTCTAGCCCTGCATAGTAATATACATTCTGCAATTTCCAGCCAGATCAAATGAGTCAGAAGGAGGCTTCCTTTAGGCCCCAGTAGCAAAGTGACTCCCTACAGACCGCAAAAGAACACACTACTTCTTTTAAAACTTTAGGTAAAGGGGCCTGATTCTCCTCTCACACCGGTATAATTCCATTGATTTAAATGGTGTTAGTCCTGATTTATGCCAGTGCAAGATCAGAGACCCCAAAGAGCGCAGTGTAATATTCAGTGCAGGGTGAGGGGACAAGACATCCCTAGCCACTGGTGAAAGGAGTGTTAACCAGTGATCAGAGGAAGGAACATCCCATTAGGATCCAGGGTCCTCTCCCCTTCTTCATCTTCCTGATGAGGACTTTGGAAAAACCAAGGCAGAGTCTAGCCCCCAGATAATCCATCCCAAGTTTCACACTAAGCCCAGTGCATGCCGGGACTGGACTTTAGGAATTCAGCCAGTGCTGCGTGGATACTCATGCTGGGCTGATGAGAACACTCAGAGCTAGCAGAATTGATTGGCAACATTTGGTGAAAACTTTTTTTTGTTATTTTACACAATAGACGTTTTCATGGAATAAAAAATGTTCAGATTTTAATTGGAAAAATGGAGGAGAGGAGGTCTGGTTTTAGGCTGCTGAAGAAAAATGTTAATGGCAACAGAAAAATGTGGTATTCATCAAAAGTTTTCAAAAGGGAAAAAATAATATTGTCTTGCCCACCTCTAGTAGATCTGTATCTCGCTGCGGAGTCTCAGTGCATCAATTTAAAAGCTCTGGATACTACCCCCTGGTCTGTTACAGCCCTGCTGAATGGTGGGAGTGGATCAGCAGAACTGGGGGAGAGAGAGAGTGGGAGAAGTGGGCGGGGGGGGGGGAGGCGCAACATAGCAGGACCAAGCTGCATTTGTAGAGCTGTGTGACAGATGCTTTCCTAGCATCTGCTCACACAGTAATGCCAACACCGGCTTGTATTATTGTCCCTTCCCTTCCATAAGCCCTAAAAGGCAATAAACAAAGTCTCTGAATCTAATGTAACCCTTCTGCCCGTCAGAGTTGGCAGCAACAAGGGCCGGGTTCAATATCTAGGGGTTCCATTCCAATAACACAATGCAAACCGGCTCGAGCCCCCACCCAGTGACCTGGGACAAATATATACCACCCCCGCTGGGCGCCTCCAAGAGGCAATACTTCCCCTCTCGCAAGCACATAGTCTGAGTGTAGCAAAAGTCTTTTAATAACAGAGAGAAACAATGTGGCATTATGTTGGGGAAACACCACCAACCGGATTCATAACACAACCCATGAGCAAAAGCAACCCCACCCCAGGCAAATTGGGGCATGCCCTTTTCCCTTTGGTTCTTGAGTCCAGCAACCCCAAAAGTCCAATGCCCCAAAAGTCTCTGTCCCTGGTCAGGGCAGCCCCAGAGTTCGAAAGTTTATCGGCGGAGCTTTACCTCCCAACCTGGGTGGAAATGGGACGGGGGTAAGAGGCACCTTACGTGATCTGAAGCTGACCGCCCCATAGCTCCATAGCGGCGCTCCGCTCCGCTCCGCCAGCCGCCCCACAAAACTCCTTCGCGCAGCTGCACTCCGCTCCGCCAGCCGCCCCACGAACTCCTTCGCTCAGCTGCGCTCCGCTCCGCCAGCCGCCCCACAAACTCCTTCGCTCAGCTGCGCTCCGCTCCGCCAGCCGCCCCACGAACTCCTTCACTCAGCTCCACGGCCCACAAGCAGCTCCTGCCATCCACACACTGCTCTGTGTCGAACTGCTTCACCAGCCGTCCCGCAAACTGCTCCACAATATATCTTCAGGCTCCCCCACTGCTTAACACAACACTCAGTGATTTCAGCTCTTAGGTGAATTCAGCTTGTAGTAGGGGAGCCCCAGTGCTAGTGCACTGTCAGCCCAAAGTGAGCTCAGCAGCCTATAACTAGACTTCTAATGAAATCAAAATTAGCTCTGATATTCCACAGTGGAGAGAGGAGGAAGTGCAATCAGCATGTAAGGCCCTCACCAAGGGGCCCATGCCACCAAGTATTAATACTTGTCCCCAGCCTCTCTCCATTCACACAGTTTTGGAACCCATGACCCTTGCCTAGCGAGTGCTACTTAGATGATGGTGAATCCCTCCATCGTAACAAAAGGCCAAGTACAGTTCCAAGCACAGTTCCCATAATCAGGGTAATAACAATTTATTCTTCCTGCCCCAATAACAGAGACACTGGGGATCCCACAGCAGCCAAAGTGACCATTTGGGCAGCTATGGTCTCATTCTAGGCGTGGTGGGTGTGCCTATGCAAATGAGATCGGCCCCTGAAGTTCTTTTCCACAACTTGCCACACCTCACCACCAGATGTCAGGGTGGAGCTCATCCTGACACTGCTTACACTAACAGCATTTAGTAGTGTTTAGGGCTTCTTTCTGTGCCAGATAAAATCACTCAAACATTCGCTACATACTGGTTTATAGCATCTTACATCAGGGCTTTGTGTGAAATAATTCCCCCGCGTATTCCCCTTGCTGTTGAACCAATCATTGGAATTTGGTCACCAAAGTCCCTAGGGCTGCTTTGAAAATACCAGCTCCTATTTTTAATAGTCCTTATGAAGCCTACTGAAAAGCCTTTAAAACAAGCAAAAATGGACTTGCCATCACCTGGACTCTCTTTAACGCACAGGATGTGCAGCACAGGGGAAAACCCTATGTTGAAAGCGCTTGAGAATTAATTTGGGAGCTAAACAACACGGCTGTTCATGGTCAAGTTCCTTTACTACCCTCCATTGAAAAAGTTTGTTTGGAATTATTTGCTTTCCCCTGAGCTGGCAAGGAAATGACAGACAAATTATGATGCCGTGTGTATGTGTGTGTGCTTGGTCTACCCCATCACATTAATTTGATATCCACACAGCTATTGGTGAATTCTTTCCTATCTGCTTTTCTGTCTCCAGTTGCATATGATGAGAGAGTGTTTATTTCTTTACGGGGTAGAACATTAGAAAAATGTAATAGAAAATGTTAACTTTCCTGTAGAGTTTTTTTAAACCATCCTATAGAATTCTATAGCAGAGATATGATTTTTTATTAAATCAAAAAAAGTTATCCAGAAACTATGGGCAAATCTGTTGAAAAGAGGAAATAAGACATTTCTGTAAAAATTTCAAGCTGCTCTATTATTTTTCCAATTTTTGTAATGATTAGATTTATTAAAATAATAGCCTTGCTAGAGAGGGATTGGATTACTAAACCCTTCAGAATAGGCCACTGGTTCAAACCCAGCCTTATGCATTACCACTGAAAGCTCCCAGAAGAAGAGGCTGTTTTTATGTCAGTATCATATTGTTACCAGATGTGCCCGGTACTTTGGGGTATGCTCATTTATTAGGGTTACTCTTCTGGGAGGGAGGAGGGATTCTGTAATTCTATTAATATACTGCTTATGTCACTTGTGTGTTCATACGGAGCTCTACTCCTTCCTTCTGCAAGTCCCCTCCCAATGGAGCTATCCTGCAGGACCTAGGTTCCCCAGGGCCAGGTTCCTCCAGCCCTAGAACTGGATGAACACACACACACAGTAACAGAGCAAGTCTGAGTGGACTGGGTCAATCAGCACTCTCAAGCTGATCCCCTTATCTGTCACTGTACTCAATGGGCTGAGTTAAGTAGCACTTTCCAGCTGTCACCCTCATGTGCCCCTGGGCTCAATAGGCTGGGCTGAGCAGCACTTTCAGCTGCCTACCCTTTATGTGCCACAGGTTTAACACGTCCCTATCCCCACTTTCACGTCACACTTGTACTGATGGTAACCCACTTGATGAGCAAACCCCACGGTATTTTTGGGCACTACAGGGATCTTTAGCTTAGGTGAAAGAAGCGTTGCTGAAGAGTAAATGCGGGAAGCGAAAAACACAAAAGAGTAGAGTTCAGAGAGAGAGAGAGAAGCAACCAGCTCAACCATAAAAGTTATTTATTGAATAATAGTGATAACTACACAAGGAGAGCCTAAATCAACATAACATACATTATTAAAGGTTAATACCTGAGGTAGAAAGGAAAACAGAGAGAGAGAGAAAGAGGGGGATCTCACCCACTCCAGGAGGCTTTAACTGGTCAGGCTTCCCAGGTGATGGTGGTAGCTCAGGGTCCTGAGTCCTGGAGACAGGCAGACCCCCCCAGCATGATCAGTCAGGAAAAGATGGAGTCCCAGTGGAACTGATGCATAGTTTGGATCTAAGCATCAGAACACTGACTGGAGGGTGAGTAGGGATTTTGTAGAGAAAATACAATGGTTCAAGTGAGAACATTAGATTTGTTTATAGGTAAACTGATGAGTCAAGGGTTTTCTTCAGGCTAGACAATAGGAGCTGATCACTCTTGGCTCTGGGTGGTGGTTTCTTCCAGGGAGCTCACAATGCAACTAGGCTGCTTCAGTATTTTGGATATCAATCAAGGATTTATTACTAGAATTGGTCTGATAATTGCTGAGCTGGGTGTGTGGAGGCGTAGGTTCATTAACATCTGGAGCAGAGATTCCCATGATGCAGTGCATCCCTGCTTTTCTGGTCCTAGAGTTCAGTGAGGTTCTCCATTCTGTATGCAAATTGAGATGTCTCCCTGTCCCATCTTTCATGCAGATGAGGCTAGGGGTGTTGTCTCTGTTCTTCATTCTGTAGGCTAATGGAGGTATCTTAATCTTGTCACCCTTGTCAGGAGGGGTCTAGGTGTGTCTCCCAACACCCTTCACTGCTCTCTGCAAGTTTTTTTCTTTGATGGGTTTTGGTTTAAACAGAGGGTAGGGGGGGTGTCTTTCATGAGTCAGACAGGCTGGATACTGCACCCTGGTTCCCCAAGAACACAGAGCTGACTGGTATCAATATACAGTGCTGAGCAAATGGTTAGCCTTTCACAAATAATGGTCCAGCAAACAGTGTGAAGAATGTTCAGTGACCCATGTGAAGTGAATCTGTGGTTCTCAATCTAGTTCCTAGTAGACAAGCACCCACGTAAAACACCATCACCAGAACAATCAGTATGGCTGAGACAGGCACCATTAATCAAACTTCTTGACATTCACAAACATATTCTGAGCTTTGGGTGAAGATTCAGGATGTGTATGAGAAGGGAGGAGACGTTGTTGCTTCATCTGAACTAGTTCCTCTATCCTGAGGATAACTCCCCTCTGTTCTGACTGTAAGGGAGTGTATGGGTAGGAAAACAATGAGGGGTGTGTTGCCATCATAATCCCATTGATTATTTCCCATCAAACACAGTCTGATGCAGCTATATTTGTACCTTGTGTGGCATTCCCACCCTCTCTTTGTTGTTTACCAGGATCCTCTTATTTCACACATTCATTTCATCATCCCTAAGTGTACTTTTGTACTGACTGAAATGGAGTTGGTGCTGGATTTATATTTTCAGTTTAATAAAATGAGTGAATTTGCTAAATCAATGCAAAGAAATATGGGAGTGGAATTTCAAGAAGCTGTGGGTTCATGAGGCTGCTTATGTTGGTTGAGAAAATTAACTTTGATTTGTTTTAATATGAAGAGTTTCTAGTGGTCTTTACACAGTGATCACTGGTGGCATCTTACAATGTTTCCTCTTCATTATACAGAGCCAGCACATTACCCTATATAACTGAATATGCTATATCAGTAGCCCAGCATCTTTCCAACACTGGCCATCTTGCATCACCTCCGAGCGTTCTCTTTGTCCAAGACATTTAACTTCCCCTTCACCAATGGTGACCTGAGTTTTTCTACAATCTTTGGGTTCACTGAAGAGGAGTTCTGTGGGCACGAATTTTAGTGCACAGCATGGAATAGCACCATTGATTTTCGAATTACTGGGTACGGTCAGCAGATTCAGGATTGTTATGGCTAGAGAACAGCTTGTTAGTCCAACCTCCTGGCTTTGCTCTGCAAGATTTTAAGACCTTCAGCAGATGCTTATGGAGTGAGGACTGGCTGATGGAAGTGGTGCCAGTCGCTCATGTTGAAATGGATGATGTTTACTATCAGAAATTCAGACACAGACTGACACGGCTGCTACTCTGAAACCTATCAGAAGTTAGGGGTCAACACTGGAAGCCTGGAGAACTGCATAACCCTTTCTCAAGGTAGCTCAGACCCAGATTTCAATTTAACCACCTTGGTTTCTTTATAATAGGTTAAAATGGAACTTTGGATTCAGATCTGAACTCCATGGCTTAGGACCACCTCTACTATTTACTTATCTTAATGTCATTAATTAATTGTTTAATTAGTTAATATCAATAAGACTGTGAGATAAATAAGTATTTATTTGAGTACGGCCTGGTCTGTAAATGTAATTTTATTTAGGTTCTGTGTAGATATCTGTTTTTCTTTAACTGAAGTAAGGTTTATATTAACAGAGTCTGACTGCTGTGACAAAGTTCCTCCTCTGCCTTGGTGGGTCCTGTGCTTATTGGCAGATTTTCTCGCCTCAGAGGTTCACGGCAGCCCTCAGTTTGGCCACTTTTGTGGCTCAAATCTGCCATTCACTCAGTTAGTCTCATCACTGGCCAGCATGGGGAAAGGAAGAAGAACAATCCCTGCAGTCTCTGGTGATCCACCTAGTGGATCGGAGAACAGGCCAGAGACCTTCCCCTCTGGTGGAACCCACAGTCCAGTTCAATGCCTCCGGTATCAAGTAGGGAGTTGGGGGGATGGAGGGATGGGGGAAACCCAGGCCCGCCCTCTACTCCGGGTTCCAGCCCAGGGCCCTGTGGATTGCAGCTGTCTACAGTGGCTCCTGTAACAGCTGCATGACAGCTACAACTCCCTGGGCTACTTCCCCATGGCCTCCTCCCAACACCTTCTTTATTCTCACCACAGGACATTCCTCCTGATGTCTGATAATGCTTGTACTTCTCAGTCTTCCAGCAGTACGCCTTCTCACTCTCAGCTTCTTGTGCCTCTTGCTCCCAACTCCTCACACGCACTACAAACTGAAGTGAGCTCCTTTTTAAACCCAGGTGCCCTGATTAGCCTGCCTTAATTGATTCTAGCAGCTTCTTGATTGGCTGCAGGTGCTCTAATCAGCCTGTCTGCCTTAATTGTTTCCAGAAAGTTCCTGATTGTTCCCTGTTACCTTACCCATGGAAAAGGGACCTACTTAAGCTGGGGCTAATATACCTGCCTTCTATCACCCTCCTGTAGCCATCTGGCCTGACCCTGTCACACTGTACTTAACCTGGTCAGGTTCTTTCTTAGGAAAGCACAGTTGTAGTTTTCCAATTCTTTACCACAAAAAAGCCCAGAATATTTTAAGACATGCTGAGAGAGAATGATATGAATGAGTGGAAGTATGAGTGATCTAAGAAATCACAATAGTTATTAGGTCATTGATCACCCCTAAAACATGTAGGGAACATGACTACCCATACCCCAAGTGTTGTATTTCAAAAATTCAATATAGTATGGAAGTCCAAGGTGATTAGTTAAAACACCAGACTCAAGATCTTTAGAAGCAATGTCCTAAGTGACCTTCTATGTGCAGCAGAGTCCTGGAGAAATAATAAGTCCATCCAATACAAATTAAACAGCTTTGAGTGTTGGTGTCTACACTGACTATTCAAAGTATAATGGACAAGTAGAATAAGCAATGAAGAAGTCCTAGAATAGGCACAACTACCTGCAATACAACTAGTACATGAGAAGAGATGGATGTATTTGGGACACCTTTTAAGAATGCCTGATAATAGGCTAACTAACTAACTAAGCATTTCTTTGGTGACCTCAGGGCAAGGGACAGAGAGGCCAACCTAGAGGCACACTCTGTAGCACATTAACACCTGACATGGCATTAGGACATCTGAATATCAATGACCTGAAAAAATGATCCCAGAATCAGGCCCGGATGAACCAATGTGCACTTGCAGAGCATCCCCATCCCGTGGGGGCCCCTCGACCACCAGGAAAAAGCAAAACCAAAACTGAGTGTTGCTGCAACCCCATGTGCCCAGTCACAATGCCACTCACTCCCAATTTATCCCAGCCACTGCTCCATCATGATGGATGGACCTCAGGGCCAAACCTGAGCATTGCAGAGCCATTTGAATGCAGGACAGGCAACGGGAATTAGCGGAGTTGGGTGGCTGGATGGGTAGAAGCTATTCTAGCCTGGAGGCCCTGGGGAGTGGCCAGAAAGGTCTCAGAGGTGGTGGGCTAGGGGTGAGTTGTTGGTGGGCCATGCGGTGAGAGGTTGGGGGTGAGTGGGAACATTGGGAGGTGGTGGGGTGAGTTGTGGGAGCTGTGCGGGAAATGGGGGAAGTTGGCAGGTGATGGAGTTGGGGACCTGGATGTTGGGGGTGAGTGGGGGATGTTGAGGCTATGGCACATGGGGCTGAGCTGGTGAAGGCTGCAGAGAGCGGGATGTGAGTCAGTGTTGCTGGGATGTGTGGGGGGCTGTCAGGAGTAATTGGGAGCCGCTGGTGGAAGGTTGTTGGAGTATACATGAGGTGGGAGGGGCATTCAAGTGTCTGTGTGTGGGGTAGGGAGAGAGGAGCATTCTGGGGTCTTCAGGATGAAAGACACGATATAAAGTAGTATTAGTTTTATTGCCTACAGATGCTAATACGACCTTGATCACTAAACACAAAGCTCCATCTATAATTGAATCATTTTGCTATTTGCTTCCTTTTTGCTCACTTACAGGGACAAATTCTTCTGGGTTGTCAGATGCACAGAGAAATGTTTTTCATAGCAAAAAGTGTCACCGCCTTTCAAGCCAGTTCCTGTCTTGTTCCAAAGGTCTCTGCTAATGCCGGAGTCAGATGCATGGCTGTTCTCATAGATGTTGCTGTCCCAATGGCATGAGTCACAGCCTTTCTATATTGAGAATATATATATGTACACACACAGACAGGCCCCAATCAGTTTGTAATGAGAACCAAGAGGCACAGAGATTGTAGATTATAGATCATAGATTGTAGAGATTATAGATTATAGATCATTTCTTCTCTTTGCTTTTAATTTTGCCCATGTCCTGTGTCCTATAAAAGTCCACATCTCACTGCCAGTCCCTCAGTTCCATTATGGATTTTATTTATTGGTATTGAGAAAGCGAAGCTGCATAAACCCATCAATAGTGAACATGGAGAATGCTCATTGGTTGCTGTGATATAAATCAAGGCCTTCCTGTCTCTTACATCAGATGAATTGTGGGTTCCACAGCTCTGAAGTGCCAGGCAGATCTGTCCAGCTCTCCAGAGACCTGGTGATGGGAACTATTAAAAACAAACCCTAGTTTAGACTGAGGGATTGAATGAGTTATGGAAATATAAATTAAGCCACACTGCTATTGATTTACAACTGCTGGGTCACATTAGACGGTGAACATGGCTGTTCAGAGAACTTGTCTTGTTCTTTTTACATTTATGTAAACTTATTTCACTTTTTAAAAAAGACAGCAAGAGGGGGGAAATCGATTGAAACAGAGAGCAGAGATTTAATTTAGCTTGGGGGAAATCTGATCAAGGAAGGGAAATGATGGAGATAAAAGTAACCCATATCCCTGCGCAGCGTGAGAGAAGCTCTGGCTGTCTGATATTCATCAGAATTAATTAACAATCTTCTGCCAGTCTGAGGCACTGGGAGCTGGGGAGGGAGGGATTTGCTGCTGTTTTAAGAATGAATTTCTCACACACACACGCACGCACAGAGTGATTCTTAGGAGTTTTTTCTTCTTACCGGAGATGGTGGCTGAAAGAGCCAATGTTTGGACTTACAAAAGGAGATGGTTAGATAAACACTTTGCATAGCAGGAGCAGTACGAATAGGATTGGAATGGGGTGAGGGCAGACAGCTCCATGTTAGATTGTTGGTAAGAGAGCAAAGTGTGTGACTGACTGTATTGAAAAGAGCAAGGTCTTTAGTGAAGAGGTCTTTGCAGGCCTAGTGGCACCTGCAAACTGACAGGGAGAGTGATCTAGTTTGTCTGGGCCAGAAGAACAGTTCTCATCTGGCCCAATAACCCCACTCTGCTACTGGGGTTACATATTCCGGATGTTGCACATGTGGAACGATCTCTTGTTTGACAAGTCTTCCAAGGAAATAGGCCAGAATGGTACCCTGGATACCTGTTATCACAGCTTCAGAACCCTTAGGACATTCCTCAACAGAGTCTGTCCGTGACAAACCATAATGTCACTATTCCGTTACTTAGCTATAATGTAACACTGATGCCATGGTTAACATACACCCCTAATAAGAAAAGGAGGACTTGTGGCACCTTAGAGACTAACCAATTTATTTGAGCATGAGCTTTCGTGAGCTACAGCTCACTTCATCGGATGCTGTAGCTCACGAAAGCTTATGCTCAAATAAATTGGTTAGTCTCTAAGGTGCCACAAGTCCTCCTTTTCTTTTTGCGAATACAGACTAACACGGCTGTTTCTCTGATACACCCCTAATGTTTCATTACACTCAGTCAATTAATGAAGACATAAAGTCCAACCACCTGCTCCTGCACCTGTACCTGATTTGAAAGGCAACACTCCCAAGTAATTAAGTATCTCCCCTAATTTAATAATTATTATAATCTGGTGGGGGGGACACACTGCGGATTCTAAATACAATTTCTTTTCTTTTTTTTAATTTTCCTCATTCTGTAACCAAGACATAGGGGGGTCAGGGGGAACCTATTCATTTTGAACCCGCACTATTTTTCATCATCTTGCTGCATGGGAGAGGTAGCCAGGTAACCGAGAGCACGGTAACTAGCAAACCCTTTCCCTACAAGTTGGGTAGCCAGGTGCTCACACAAGAAAGAAACGAAAAAAAAAATCGAGAATGAAGCGAGCTGTTTTGTTTGCAGTGTCAGTATTCTTTTCAGGGGATGTAAAAATCAGCCTCTTCCAAATGTAGGGGGAAAGTTAATTTTCAATCTTCAGAGAGGATAAGAGTTAAAAAATAAATAAACTCTTGAAATTAAACCATGCAAATGTACTTGACAGTTTTTCTGCTCAGAAAATGATGCCCAGCAACAAATAGTTCTTTGGCTGTGAAAACATAACAACATATTGGCAGCTCACATAAATAAAAATAACCCCCAAAGAAAGGCATTTTAGGTAATCTGTTTTGCCAGGCTGCGCCCATGTGGTGAGGCTGTCTATGGCTACATCTGCACTTGGAGCTAGGGCTGTGATTCCCAGCTCGCCTAGAGGAGCTCACACTCCCGCTCATTGAGCCAGCTCATGAAAAGGAGTAGCATAGCGGCGGCAAGTGTGGCATGGACTAGCTGCCCCACATACAAACCTGCCTGGTCCCCGTGGGTACGTACTCAGGACGGCTGGCCCAGGCCACCCCGTGCTGCTGCCCAGGCTACAGTAGTGACGCTGCTATTTTTAACACGCTAGCTCAAGGAGATTCAAGTGTAGATGCAGCCTAAGTGGCAGTGGAATAGAGATGGCTGAGTGACTGGTACAGATCACGTTTTCAAAGGAGGATGTGTGACTGTAAAACTGACCCCATCCTGCACAGGGCATTAGTCACTGAAAGTTGTTTCCAGCTGATGTCTGTTCAAAAGCTTATGTGAAATGAATGGGGTGGGTCTCGGTCCAGTTTCCACTGAACTAGTATCCATCACAGAAAAGCCACCACTGGCAGTCCTACCATGCAGGGCAAGAAATGAATGAGCCATGAAGGGCTTCTCGATCCAGCTTTCAACAACGGTCAGAGGTGTCTGGATTGAGGGTCTTATCCTGGTCCATTGCTACACATCCCACCCCAAGCTTTCTGAAACAGTAGCAATTTGCAGACTGTTTTTAGCAGCCTATGAGGACACAGCATCCTCACTTGCAAAGAAATGTCTGTTTCCTAGCAGCTAATGTTTAATGGAGTCGAATGCGAAGGAAAATGCAAGCAAGACTATGTGCTGGGATGGGGAATGTGAGCAATTTGACAATTTGAAAATTTGCCAAGCATTTCAGTAAGCTGCCTTGAAGCATGCCAGCATGATGCAGAAGTGTATGCCTAGGTCTGAACCAGATGGCTCAATCTCTCTTCAGTGACTGTATCACACTAAATTCAATCTTTAGAACAGAAAGGTAGCACAGAGCTGAAAACTGACAATGGGAAATTTGAATCCCATGGAGGTAGGAAGGTAACCAGGCATGGAGGGAAAGAAAATCACTTCTTAAATATCTTTTCCTTTGCATTCTCTACTTAAAACCAATGTTTGCCAAGTGACAACCCACATATGGCTTTTCCTCATGTGCCTAGGAAAGTAATACACTGGGGGGCAGATTTTAAAAACCCACTCTCCGTTTTTGCACACACACAGCTCGATTGTGAACCACAGTTACTTTCATGACCTTTCCCATTACTTTCAACAGGACTATCCTTGTGTGTAACTGCTTACCTGTGGGAGTGAGATATTCACAATCTGGCCTAGAATTTACTCACAAAAGTCATTTTAGGTACAATTGTCCACCACAGTTATTTGGGACAAGATAAATGTCATTGAAACGTCTACGTACCTGACTCTTGACCAGGTTAGATGTCCAAATGCCATCTGGTGTGACTGCAATCTGGGCTGAGGAGACCCCATTTAAAATTGTACCCTATTGCATCAGGTCTTGCAGCATCACACTCTTCAGTTCCTTACTCCTCTTCGTTGCTCATTTTCTCATTCTGGTTGCCAAGGAACAGATTGCATGAAGAGGGCAGTGCACAAAGAGCCTTTCCCTTGGGTGTCTCATGCAAGGCACTGCCCTAACTGCTTTCTTGATGCTGAGAGCGTACTGCCCTGAGCAGTAAGCAAGGTAACTGTAGCTAGGACACCAGCATGGGGGTGACAGCTGCAATGGCCTCGCTAAGTCCTGCCTCCTGCTGCTCTTCTCAAACTCCTGCTCTGAGCTATGGCTGACGTCTTATTTTATATGCAATATAATTTCTCCATAAAAAAGGAACTGATTGTAAATCCAGATGGAAATGGAACAGTTTGCGTGAAATTTGCTTTAATTAATTAGCTAAATGTTCACAAAGTGCTTTGAAGATGAAAAACTCTGTATAGGGGCTAAGTAGTAGTAATAATAATAATAAAAATAATAATAATAATTAATATCACTAGGAAGCATGTGTACAGCACATGCCCAGAGTATTTCCCTTTTTCCTAGGACACTTTATCAAGGACTGTGAGTAGTGCAATAAAACAAAGGCATTAGGGTTTTTTCAGTCATAGAGACTTGAGTTTGAATCTAGTTTAAAATGAAATTAATGGTCCCACTGCCCAATGTTAGTCAGCATGACCGAGCAGAGGTACAATTTAGAGCAGTTAAACAAGACACATGGGACTACTTTAAATGGGGTGGAGTCTGATAAGGAAGGCCACATAACTCACTCCTTTTCTGTCTCCCTTTCCCCCGAAAGCAGCTGTCCAGATAGTGATTTGGAGCTCATGTGCTGCACTGGGGTTTAGCAATGAAACAAAAGTTGCTTCTGAAATGCATGCTGCAAACACGGAGCTTGAACTTTTCATTTACAACATTCTTCTGACTGGAGTGTGGTGAATATTGCAGAAACATTTCTTTTCAGTGTTGAGTTTCCTTATATTTGCCTCCTACAAACATGCTACAAGTTTCTGACTGCAAGAATGTTTGGCAGAACAGAAAGCGTTGCATAGTCTAATGCAAATATGTACTTGCCCACTTGTTTGCTCTGGAACTGTTTGACAGACATCTGGAAAGCTCTCGTCGGGCTGGGAGTTACAGCTTTAGCTCAGGTGTCAAGTCTTCTCATTCCACACTGCCACGGTTGCAATTGGCAGTAGCCTTAGACCTGAACCCCCTCAACTTACAACAGAAGAGGCTTGCAGGACAGCGTTCTCCTTGGGGCTCCCTCGGCTCTGGAACAGGCTTCCCTCACTATTCCGAAATATCCCAGGTCTATTGACCTTCGGGGTACATCTAATTACACAAATTGGGCTCCTCCGCCACTTGAAAACCCACCAAAGAACCCCCTTGGCGGACATCATCCTTGCATTGAGAGGTAGCTGAAGAAGAGAAGACATCCAATCATGCAGATTTCTGTCAAGGTGGGCTTCAGAACAAAATCAGATGGAAGAGGAGGAGAGTTTGGTGTTCTGTGGGTGGTTTAATTTTATTTGCCTTATAGAATCATAGAAATATAGGGCTGGAAGGGACCTTGAGAAGTCATCAAATCCAGCCCCCTTAGCTGAGGCCACACCCAGTAAACCTTAGCCCCTTCAGACTTTGTATAATCCCACATAAATAAGTGGTGGCAGGAGCCTGTGCTTTGGTGCTGCAGGTCTGTAATTCAAACCCTGCCAATGACCCATGGTGGGGTCATTACAGTAGGATAATTAGCCCTGCAGACTCTAAAGCTAAGAAGATGATGAAGGGAGGGAAAGAACGATGAAAATGAAGAGAAAATAAACTTTTCCCCGGCAGTTCAATCATTCCCCTGCAGCTTTATTCAGTGGCAAGGAGGCACTTTCGGAGTAAAATCAAACTCATTAAGTGCCTTTGTTGGAGAAGGAAGGGAAGAGAAAGCACCATTTGGCAGCTTGGAGAGGCTTTGTACATTTAACAAGAATAGTCCATTGCGGTAAAGCGCCTGCAGAAAGCTTTCCCACTCCACTCACTGGTGGAGCAGCCCTATTGTCTGAGGCTGGAAGCTGGGGTGCTGGCTCCCTCTCCTGTGAGTAGGAGTTCTGTAAGTATCTATTTAAGAGCCATTATCGGGGCATGTGTATATAGCAGGTTTAGCAGGAAACACCTCTCCAACTCTGGGTTCAGGAACTGACTTTTAACAGAGCTTAGAATTACAAATTTGAGGAGGACAACGGGATACCTCAGAGGGGGGCCCCTCCTCAGAGCTCCTGGCCCGGGAGGCTAGTCCTCGGCCCCCCTCCTGCTGTTCCCCCTCCCCCGAAGCGTCAGCGCGCCGCGCCGCCCGCTCAAGGCTCTGGGGGGCCGGGCAGCGCAGTTGCAGAGCCGCGGCCTGAGCCGGTGCTCCAGGCGGCGCAGTAAGAGGGCAGGGGGGGGTTGGAGAGAGGGCAGGAGAGTTCGGGGGTGGTGGTCAGGGGCCAGGGGTGTGGATAGGGGTCGGGACGGTCAGAGGGCGGGGAACAGGGGGGTTGGATGGGGCAGGGGTCCTGGGGGGGGGCAGTCAGGAATGAGGGGGGGTTGGATGGGGCGGCAGGGGGCAGTTAGGGGTGGGGAGGTCCGGGGGTGGTCAGGGGACAGGGAGCAGGGGGTGGTGGATGGGACAGGAGTCCTGGGGGGCCATCAGGGAACAAGGGGGGTTGGGTGGGGCAGGAGTCCCGGGGGAGCCGTCAGGGGGTGAAAAGTGTGGGGGGGGGTCGGATAGGAGGCGGAGGCCGAGCCATGCCTGGCTGTTTGGGGAGACACTGCCTCCCCTAACCGGCCCTCCATACAATTTTTGCACGCCCCTGGGATACCTGGACACGGAGCAGGGCAGCATTCTAGGCAGTTGCTGTCTCCCCCTCAGGCCACAATGAGGTCTCCAAGAGAAGGACCAGAATAGCAGAGGATGTTACAAGGCAGGATTGAGGTGCACTGGTAGAGCTGTGTGAAAGAAACTTGCACCACATGTGACAAGACTATCTTTGTGCCCGTCCTGCTATACTCCAAAGCACAACATTCAAACACACATGTAAACAGCAGCCTAACATAAAAGGCCATTTTGCTTATTTTGTGATAATATAAGAGCGGCCATACTGGGTCAAACCAAAGGTCCATCTAGCCCAGTACCCAGTCTTCCGACAGTGGCCAATGCCAGGTGCCCCAGAGGGAATGAACAGAACAGGTAATCACCAAATGATCCATCCCGTGTCACCCACTCCCAGCTTCCGGCAAACAACTGAAGATCTATTTTGTGATATTTATTTTATAATCTCAAAGTGAGAGTCTGACTTCACTTTCTTTTCATTCAACATACCTGCCACACAGAAGGAATAAATTGGGAGAAATTTAACAAGAACAAATGATAGAGTCCAGTGAAATGCTTGTGAAAGATTGGAACCAGAACAAATGGACTGAGAGATCTCTATAGAACACTCACCAGAAGCTGGGGACAGAGCCGTTCTCCAGCAGAAAGAACAATAGGCAAGCATTTAAAACCATTTTTATATCATTTCAAAGGTCAACCACTGTCCCCAAGCAAAACTGTCGATTTTTTCCCAAATCTAAAGGGTCTGTGAAAACTAGTTACTGTAACATGCTTGACCTGGATGCTGCAAATAAAAAGGAAAGAATGAAGAGTTAGGACACGTAAAAATAAAATAACCTTCCTCCAAGTTAAAATTCATCCTGCTTTTACAGAAGAGAGATGGGAAAATTGAATTTCCAAGTGACCCAGATAGAACTGAGTGACTGAGAACTGAGAATGGGGTCAACCTACTTAGTTTGGCAATTGTGTTTATTTACAAGTATCCCTAATAAGGACAGCAGGACATGGCCCTTGGAAAATGGACATTTATTTGCAGAGCTGCACGCTGATCTTTTCTATAAGCCTGTTCAGTTGAGAGCCGTAAGATCAAAGACCCATTGATGAATGGCTGATGTGAAGGGAAAAGAAAAGGCTTTTGGCTCCTTCCCCTGGAGACTTCTGAACACTCATTTCCAGCTAATTTAGTAGGATATGTGCTGGGAAAAGTGACTCCTCTCCTCTGTGCAGTGCATTGCACACAATCTCATGCATATTCTCTATCTTAGTTCTTTTCTGCTAAGGCTCTTTGCTAACAGGCACCAAATGTTGTTTGTCAGGTACACGTACCTCTTTTAGGGCCCAATCCTGCAAGATGCTGAATGCCCTGTACTCCGAATCACAAGTTCAGGCACAATGCATCAGCAGACAGATGTGCATAAGTACCTGGCAGGCACAAGGCAGACTACTACAGGGTCAAACGTATGGTTGACCTTTTAGATTTAACTGCTTTTCCTGACGTTGAAAGGGTTTGATTTGTCAGCCATGGCCATAGATGCTGGAACTAGAATGCTGGGGGTGCTGCCTCACGCCCTGGCCTAAAGTGGATTCCATTATATACAGGACTTACAGTTTGGTTCAATGGCTCTCAGCACCCCCGCTATAAAAACTGATCATGCACCCCTGGCCGTAGCCTTGTATTAACACAGATTTTTTTGCATCATGCAGGAACAAAGCCACTCACCTTGGGAAAGCACCAATTGGCACAGAATGCAACAATCCACCAGCTGGCAACACAGATCATTATGAACACATCATCCTGGTGCTCCTCTCTCTGCACTGACTCCCTATGGAGTACAGACCGCAGTTCAAGGTGCCTGTCCTGATATCATCAAAGTCTTCCATGAGATTGGCCCTAGCTACCTGACAAACTTCCTCTCCCTCCATGATGATGACCTTCCCAGACAAGGGTTGCCAGGCATCTGGTTTTCGACCAGAACCCCTGGATGAAAAGGGACTGTGGTGTTGTTAGTGACTGGGCCACTAAAAGTCCAGCTGGCTGCGTAATGGGGCTAAGGCAGGCTCCCTGTCTGCCCTGGCTCTGCGTGGCTCCCGGAAGTGACCAGATCCAGCCCTTAGGCGCAGGGGTGGCCACGGGGGCTCGGTGTGATGCCCCCACCCCAAGTGCCGACTGCACAGCTCCCACTGGTAGGGAATCTAGGCCAATGGGAGCTGTGGGGGTGGCCCCTGTGGGGGTGGGAAGCACACAAAGCCCCCTGGAGCCTCCACCTAGGAGCGGGACATGCTGGCTGCTTCTGGGAGCTGCCTGAAGTAAGCACCACCTGGCTGGAGCCTGCACCCCAATCCCCCTTCTACACCCCAACCTGAGCCCCTCCTCCACCCCAACCCCCTGCCTCTGGTCAAAACCGCCTCCCACACCCTAACTCCCTCCCAAAGCCCACACCCCAACCCCCTGCTCTAGCCCTGAGCCCCCTCCTACACTCCAACCCCCTGCCCCAGGTTGGAACCCCCTCCCACATCCTAAATCCCTCCCAGACAGCCCTGAGCCCCCTCCCGCACCCAAACTCTCTCCTGGAGCTTGCACTCCACAACCCCTCCACACCCCAACCCCCTTCCCCAGCCAGTGAAAGTGGGTGACGGTGGGGGAGAGTGAGCGATGTGGGGAGTAGAAATGGAGTGAGAAGGGGAGGCGCGGAGAAGGGACGGAGCAGGGGCGGGCCTTGCGGAAGGGTGGGGCAAGGGTGTTCAGTTTTGTGCAATTGGAAAGTTGGCAACCCTACCCAAGACAGCTAGCACCATCTGAACAATTAAACTGGTGATAGACAAAGGAAAGTTCAGATTGCAGGAGACACAACTTTCCAAGCAGCGGAACCTAAACTAGAGATAAGAAGGGCTAATAATAATTTCAGTGTGTGCAAAACTAAATGCAAAATTTACTTCTTTAACTTTGCTTTCAATACGTTCTTCAGACACATGCACACACACACCCCAAACCGAAATATGTGATTTACACCTAGCTACTGGGAAAGAAAAGAGAGTGAGACGGTATAACTTATTTTTGTTTTTAAATACGTTTGTGTGGGGGTGCTCAGACCTCTGTTGATGGAGGGCAAATAGATGCACATTTCATTCAGACAGTGCGGGTAATGAACACAGGAAATTTCATTTGGCACAGACAAATTTCCTATATCAGAAAAATCTCTTCTCATAAGTAAACCCTAACAGCAAACAAATGCAAAAAGAAAAAGAAATCAACTTTAAAAAGCCTTTCATATGCATCCCACTTGCGAAATAACAATCCATCTATCCATACACCAACTTTTAAAGGGGCATAATGACAGGAAGAGAAGAGAAAAAAAGTTGATAACCATTTAGCAAAATCCATTTAGGATAATTAAGCATCTGGTCTGGTGCTCCACTTCATTGATGTTAAATAGCTATGGGAAAATTGTGTATCTAAGAGACAACAGCCCATGCTTGATCCCAGTTAGCCATCTGAATGCAACAAACTGCATTAGGATTTTGTCCCACTGGGAAAATCTTATTATGATGATGACTCACTGTTGAGGAAGGTGGTGCTTAGAGATGAACTAAGCACTTGGCAGTATTTCACTATAATGAGTTAATTATGAGGGTGTGTGTTTCAGTTATTGTCTGTTTGGGATGGAAACCATCTCTTTAAGGGTATTCTGTAACTGTATCATTGCTCATACTGTGTATAAAGAACCAGACTGACAGCAATAGAAATATTTGTAATCCACAGCACAGGTAAGTAGGTACAGGCCATATGTGCTTTCACCATATGTGCCTTCCACGTGTTCTGCAGGAATAATGTCTAAAGATGGGAGCTGGGTTAATCTGGTCACCCTGCCCATAGAGTTCCTGGCCTGCCAACAAGGGTGTCAGCTGTGATTGTGGCTTTTGAACTAGACTGAGACACACTTCCCATAATGTACCAGACAGCTACTAGATGCTACCAATATGGTATCTCAACCATGGAACTGGTCTAAAATATAGCTATATATAACACATATAGTATGACTGTTGGACCAGATACTGATCCCACTTAAGTCAACTGGAACTTTGCCATTGCCTTTGATAATGGCAGAGGTATGGCCAAACGTGTGCTGAGAAGTGAGATCACTGCCAATCGTGCTGTCTAAAATTGTTTCATTGTTTCCTTGCCACTCACCATCTGTCTGTCTGAATCCATCTGTTGGCTTTCTGGGGCAGAGACCTGCCTTTTGTTTTACCTTTGTACAGCCCCTACCTGCACAGTGAGGGTCCAGATCCTCGACGAGAGTTCCTATGCCCCAGAGTAATACAAATAATATTAATAACCTAATTCCAAATATTCTATATGTGGCACTTGCTTTTGATGTTCTGTGTCCATAATAATGTAACACATGTAATTTGAACTAAACTGATTATATGACGGAGGCCTAAGGTGGACACTCTTAGAGCATGTTTCCACATTTGATTCCAGTCTGCAGGACTTAACACAAAGAAACAAGCCAGCAAAAAATCAGTCTGTTTTTATGTTATATCCTTTTCCCCTGACCCTTTGTTTGTCTTGTGTATGTAGATCATACATTCTCTGGAGAATGGACTGTCTTTACTCTATGATGGTATTGTGTCTAGCACAACAAAGCCCCAAAATCAGTTAGTCTCCAGGCACTACTGTAATAGTAATGCTAATATTACAAATAATAATTAATAGTATCTGTTCAAACAGTCTCTTTCTCATGGTTGTCTGCTCACAGAAGATCATAGAATCATAAATTACAAGGCCAGAATGGACGACTGTGGACATCTTTTCTGACATCCTGTACTACTCACAGGACTTCCCTGATTTAATTTCTGTTTGAATTAGGGCATGACTTTTTTTAAAAAAAAAATCCAGTTTTTATTTAAAAATGGCCAGTGATGGAGAATTTCTCTCAATGTTTAATAGGTTGTTCCAATGGATAATTGCCCTCGATGTTAAAAATGTGACCTTATTTCTAGTCTGAATCTGCCTAACTTCAACTTCTAGCCACTGGATCTTGTTAGACCTTTTGCTGCAGTTAGTTTGTTTACTTGTGACGTCAGATTTTAATGTGATTATATTTAGTTAGCATACTTCAGTTTTGAACACAGTCCTGTGCACAGACCTTCCCTGAAAGGGCTCATCTACTGTCTGCCAGGAACTGATTTGATTTCATTACCTTCCCAGCAAATTTATACAAAAATAATCAGGTAAACGAAAGGGTCAGACCATTGCTATAACTAATATTAACATTGGTATTAACTCTGGTTCCAGGCTCCAATTTTCGAAGTAGCAGTTGAACAGCCCGTCTGCTCTGGCTGATACACATTGTCCATTTGAACTGATTTATACATAACCTGGGCCTTCAACCAGCAGAATGGAAGTGTCAGCACGAAAATGCACTGACTCTGGAGCTTTAGACCTAATAACATTTTCCTGCATCTGAATCCCGTTGCCAGTCTCCGTGGTAATAAATTAGTGTTTATAACATATTAGCCTTTTCAGCATCCATTAGGATAAACATCCATTGCTCATTTATTTTCCTTTTGCTGGATTTTTGCCTTCACAAGCCTGACTCTTACTGATTACCTTTAATTGGCTTATGTATCATGTGAAGGCTAAAATATTCCTGCCAGAGCAAAGCATGAACTATGTGTTGTGTGTGTGTTGAGATAGAAATATGTTCCTATCAGGGAAAGGAGGAGAGATCAGTACGGTACTAAAGAGAGTCCTTTGAACATCTAAAGACACTATTGCCTTTGCTATTTAGTATACAGAATATGCACAGATGTTTGTGTAAGCTTGGTCCATCCTCTGATTTCTATAGGCACATCTGCACTGCAATCACGGGTGGGTTTGCAGTTCATCTAGACATAGGTGAGCTAGCACAAATTTAGATAGCCAATACAGCAGAAGCTTCAATGTGGGCTAGCCACCGACATACTGCTCTAGGGTTGCAGGCAGGCTAATACAGCTGAAGGCCTGTGCTGCCATGGCTTCTCTGCTCCAGTATCCAAGCTAGCTAGAACAAAGGTAGCTCAGGTATGTCTGCCCAAGCTGCAGTCTCACCCCAGGATTGCAGTGTAGACATATTCTGTGGTGCATTCCTGTCACTTGGTGGTTTGCTTATAAGATGCGTTAGTTGTTTATGTTTTTCTGTGGTCAATGCCAGGGAATATTTTCATCTCCTCCCATTTTCTGCTCAGGAACTTAGCCAGGCACCTCTACCTTCTTCTGTTGGAATCATTGCTGAGCTCATAAGACAAAGCCCAAAGAGCAGAGACCAGGGGCTTCACCGCATGCTTACTGCCTATCGTTTAAAAAACCTGGCTCATTCATGGGGAAGTTCAGATCAATTTTAGGGGTCAAACAGAGTCACCTTTTAGTTTCTACCCTATAATAATTCTGGCAGCCAGGAAAAGGAAGAACAGGCATTGACTCAAACAGACCTCTCTCACACTCCGCAGTACTTGTGCCCACTTAAAAATTATTCCTTTTCCCACCAAATTCAGCATACACTTTCTATCTTCAACCAGGCCAAGGCTCAGCTTCCCTTTTAGTGGGTGCAGTTTGCACTCTCATTTTTACACCTGTAGTCAGAGGCACAAGCACTGAGATAAAATGCCAGAGGAAATTTTGCAGGCGAGACTAACATGCACAAATGGGAGTCTGTCCTTCTGAACACTTACTCTCTGATTCATTGGAAGGGTGTGATGGGGTCTAAAGACCCCACACTGAACCAGGACTAGGAGTAGAGCAATACCAGGCTAGGGAGGCCTAGCATGTTCCCAGTGGAGGAACAGTTAAAAAGGACATTGGTACTCTGGGGAAAGTGGGGAGGAGTTGTATGTTGTACCAGGAAGCAAGGTTGATGCTGAGAATGGTGGCAAGACAGGCTACAGCTTTCTGAAGGCTGCTCTTGTAGCAGGGATTTGGATTTCTTCCTTTTTGGGGAGCTGAAACTCCTAAAAGAGATCACTTGTACGGCACATTCAGAGACTGAGGAAGGTCTTCTAAGCCAGTTACCAGGCCCGAAGCTGAAGAGCTCCAGACTGGTAAACTGTGACCCAGAGGAAAGCCTAATTTGGGGTAATTTAGTAAGTGGGTTGGATGCTTTGATGAACCCCTAGGGCCCTGGGTTGGGACCAGAGGAGCAGGTGAGCCTGGGTCCCCCTGCTTTGCCTCTTCCCCCCAGCTTTTCAGTCGGGCAGAACCTCTCAGAGGGAGCAATTAGAACACACAGGAGTAATTGAGGCCACAGATGAGACATTCCCTCCCCGCCAGCACCCCGCTCCGCCCCCCCGCCCGGGACGATTAGGCTAGCAGAAATTGTAGAATCATGGCCTGACCACTAGGCCAGCTGTGGTTTGCATTTCCTGTTTGGGGGGAAAAAAGAAATAATTAGAAATATTTAAAGCAAAACAAAAGATGAATCAGCAAGATGGCAAAACCCATCAACCTACCCTTGATCTTAGCACCGAAGGCAACAGAACACTTGTGAGTGTTAATCTTCATGATCTTAGTCTGCAAACTGTGTGGCCCATTTGGGTGCTATATAAATGAAAGATACTAGTAACAGTCCCATTTGTGTGATGACTCAGTTTGGATTTTTCAGCTCTGCGACCACATCCTTTCTGGCAATTCCAATGCCTGGCATAAGCCAATGTGAACTACAAAGGATATGTGGAAAAGGAGACAATAGCAAGAGCCATTGTTAGGTGTAGACTATATGAACAGCAACTGCCACCGAATCAAGACTAGCAGAGCTCAGCCAGACTGAGCTTCCTGTTTGGCTCACCTATGTAAAGCTGCTGGGTAAGGGGACATGGGTTCCTATGTCCCTTAGGTACTTTTGAAAATTTTGCCTACTGCCAATAATCCATTGAGAAGGGTCCTGGTCTGATTGTTAAAGGCTGTAAATCCAGTCACTGGATTGGAGAATGATTTTGATTGGTTGAGTCCACTTTAGTGTCCTAGACAGTTGTTAGATCTATTTCTAGGTGTGTTCCATTATTTCAGGACTAGCTTGTTATGTCTCTGATCAAATTGATCCAAGGCCTCTTGCATTCCACATAGCATTTAACACTTTCACGTTTAACAAACAATTAGAACCCCCAGCCCAACCACACAGAACCATAATGAGCTTTCCCTGTGCTCTCTTTAAAGCATTTTAGAATGGTGAGTAACATCACTATCCCCATTATACTGATAGAAAATTGACTCTCAGACAGAGGTTCAATGACTTGACAAAGATCACATAGCAAATCAGTCCCAGAGCCGGCCATAGAACCCAAGATTTTTGACTCCCAGAAATCTCCGTACCCTAACCTCCAAACCATGCTGACTTCCAGATCTATATGGAGTGAAAGAAAGCACCCCACAATCTATAACAAAGCAGGTACAAATCATAAGTCATTCTAATTGACACTGGCTGCAGATGCCTTAGCTTCACCTCTGAGATGAAAAGCAAATGGAAAACAAGGCAAGCTTATTATCTGTTCAATAAACTTCCATTGTTATATCTGGCAATGACAGGTTTTGTCTGTGTCCAGGCACGCTCTCTTTCTCTCTGTCTTTCTTTAATAAGGGATTTTCTGGGCTCGTTTTGAAGCTGACATAAATCAGAAGACCAGGAGCCTCTGCTCTCCTTGCTTATGGAGTATGAATGGAATGATGTTTATTCTGATGGGCTTTCTATTAAGCCATCATTCACAACCAAAGATAGAATGAAGCTCATGAAGGAAGAAAACATCCATATAGAACAGATGCCTCTCCATCAAAGGGAGAGAATGTGACAATCTGCAAATGTCCATTACTCAACGAACAGCTATTTGTCTCCTTTCCTCCCCTTAATTTAATCAAAAATTTCCCTCTTCTAATTCCTTTTCTTCAACTGCTCACTGGATAGAAACCTCACTGATACTCAGGCAGCACTGCCAGCTGCTCTGTAACTCTCTCTCTATTTCTCGTAGGTACATAGGCCCTAATTCAGCAGAGCCATTACACACATGCTTAACTTTTAAGCACATGCTTAAATCCATCCCTCTTCAGCAAAGCACTTAAGCATGCACTTAAGTCCCATTGACTTCAATTAGAATTAAGCTCGTTTAAAGAAAAGCACATAAGCACACACTAGGAGTGCTTTTGGGACCTTGGGTAGCACCAGCTCCCTTAGTGTGTAGACACAAATTTATAGCGAACAAAACTGTTCACAATAGTCAGGGGCGACCTAACACAGCTGACTCCGAGGCTTTGACACTCACAAAGAGAGCTCCAAGGAACCTTGGGTAACGGGGGATTGATTTACCTTCAAAATCAGAAGAACTCTGTGGAATACATTTATGAAGACTTCACACCAGTTTTAGAAGCATTAAAATAGCAGTTAGTTGTGGCTGTCTTAAAACCCATGAGGTGTCTGTATATTTCAATGGGGTGTCCTCACAGACAAATTTATAGATGAAGTCTGGAACTTGGGGGCAAGTCGTGATTTGATGCCAAAGGAGAGCAATGCAGAAAGTTCAGCAATTTTTCCCTATGGATCTTATGATTGTAACTAAAACTGTCCCATCTGTACCCTGCTCTTCACCATTGCACAAGAAACAACCTCTTTGGGGCTAGATAGAGACCAGACCATGAACGACTGGTACAAAGGTAAAATTCCATTAAAATTTGAATAAGAACCCCTTCAATAGGGCCCTAGCTTTGTGGAGCTCATAAATGGTAAAACTATTTGTTTTCTAGTATGAAGAAAATTTGGCTGAGAGATTTGTAAAAAAGCCGTTTGTGTCCTAAAGGTTCATCTACCATCCCACAAAATGGCACAGCAGCTTTTGGGTGCCTAATGGGGGGTGTCTAATATGTAAATGAAGGGAATGAGTTGAACAGTGTAGACGTCTAACAATTACAACTTAGCTTAACCTGGCCCGATGTAACTGAATTGCCAGTGGCTCAGCACTTAAAAGGGTCAAGACATTTCTCTGCAGATCTGATTAGGTGTTTTAACTCAGTCAGTTTTCAGCACACTGAAGTGGCTCATTTAGCACACTAGAAATTCAGCCTGATCTTTGGATGTGCCTGGAGCCTTGTCTAAGATCAGGCTAAGGCTTCCAGACTGGAACATTTGTGAACCTTATAGAAAGCCAGATTTTGTAGGACACTCAGTTCTGTATTTCCTATTCTATCAGCCATACTCTTGAGCTGAAATGTAATTGAAAGACACTAATAGAATCACTTTACAATGTGAGGGTGCCTTCCTCAGACTGGAGATTGGTGGAACAACAAGGTGCCAATTTTCAGACTATCAGATGGACAAGGTTTGCATGGAAACATGTATAAGCATTTGCATGACTACTTTTCATAAGCTGTCACTGAGACTGTGCAAAATATATATCTATGTACATGTATTTAGACTCCAATTTACCACTGGAGCCCACACAATGCCCACCAGTCGCAGTTACTGCTGCTCATAATATATAGGTATAAAGCCACACACCCCAGAAAAGCTCCAACAGGTCTAAAATACAGCAGCCCAACTGCTTAGCAACACACGTCACCACCAACCTGTCACAAAGGTGTTCTGTTCTCGGCGTTGGCTTCCCAGTTCTAGATCTCTGTTCTGATGTGTAAAGCACTCCATAGGGTTGCTATTTGAGTTGTCATCTCTTTCCTCCCCCCAACCACAACCAGGACCTACCACGATAACTAAGATACAGTCCAACAAGGAACCGTTGAACAATGAGGGAAGCCGGTGAGTGCCTGAGACAGAATCTTCGGAGGAGCTGGACCTGGACTATGGAAGTCATGCTGGTCAGAAATGAGAATGACCAGAGGCCTCACCACAGTCAGAACTAAATGCAGAAGTCACTTATTTGACTAAGCTTTCCCTCACTACTTTCTTCACCCACAACACATCCACTCTCACACAGAAACATGTGACACAAGCATAAACAAACTAAGAAAACCCATACATTAATCTAGCTGTGTTTTTCCTACCAGCTGGAAAGCGAGACTGGGAGAAATTATTTTTTTCTCCAATTTTAAATACATGGGAAACACAGAGATGCTATGGAGTTGGGGTGCTATATAAGTACTGAAATAGATCTTATGGTGTTGGGGTCTTGTAAAAGTACCTAAATTGATATATGGAGGAAGGAGTTTATTGAAGACAGGGATACATGAACAAGAAATTCAGCTGCTTTACATGAGAGCTGCTAGTTCAGTTCTATGGCTGCTGAAGTTGCAGATGCTTCTCCCAGTCTCAGCAGTGATTTTCTTTCCTTAATTAATCAATTGCACAAGTAACCGAGATCCATTAGGAAGGCAGATGACTGTCTTCAGACAATGATTACTGGCTTTTGGATTGCCCAAAAGTATTTCAGCAGGATAAATAAATGTGAGGTTTAATGAGGTCATTTAGCTTAACAAAAAACAAATAAAAAAGGGATGAGAATATGCGTATAATAAACCACTACATCTGCATCATGAACTTGGAACAAACAGGCCCCAGTTTTAGCTGTTGTCTGCACTTGGACAAGTACATAATGGTGCACTGATGTCATCTACACGTTAATACATTTAGCACCACAAGACTCATGCCTTACTAATAAAATAGCAGGACTGATGGCCTGAGACTATGTTCTGGTTCAGAAACCCAGGCTGTCATAATTGTTGTTATTATTAATAATAAGTTACATTTCTATATCACCCTTGACTCTAAGGAGTATCAAAATCTGTTTAGAAATAATGTATGGGGTGTGTGAATACATAACTAGCTCAAGGTTTTTATATGTATTTTACAAAAGACCTCAAGACCAGATTTTCAAGTGCTCAGCACACACAATTGGGACTAGGTTTTCAGAAGATCTCAGCTTCCATTTAGGCACCTAAGAGCCAGATTTTCAAAGCATTCTACACCCAGAAGCTCTCATTACAATATTTATGGGCTGATTTTTGAAGAGTTTTGTATATTAGTTGCTTAACTATTGAAAATCTGGCCATTGTTGTGGGTACTGAATATTTTCGACAACTGCCCATAGTGTGCTCTGTGCCAGACATTTATGTATGTATACATGTCATTCATTCACTTTAGTGACAAGAAGAGGTCAGAACATTGATCTCATCTGAAAGATAGAATAATTCCCTCAGGTCCTTGTTACTATTGTACACTGATTTACATTTACAGATTTTCTTTTGTGTTTTCCCCCTGAATTTCTTTCCATTTTCAATGCTCAGAATGAAGGGTGCTTGATGTCCCCAACATGGGGTGCAAGCAGTGACCCCTGGGTGTCTCCAGTCTTCATCCTTTCTCTCCCCACCGCTCCCCACACACAAGGGTCTTTGCTGATGACACTGTTGACTTTTTAGATAGATGAAGCTGGAAGGCATGAAATGCATGCAAAACTGATTCTAAACACAAGTGGCTCTATATAAGTAGTTCATAGCTGCAGCATGGGAGTATATGAAGAAGATGAAGAGATCCCTCGTCTGCTTGGCCATAGCTTCTTTGACATCCTAACTACCATAACAGAGCCATTTCATCAATATGGATTGTTCAGTTTTAGGTCTAATTGCTTCCTGTTGTGAAGAACCCACGTCAGACATTCCAGAAGAAAATCTGCACAATCTGGTAGGAGTTATGACCTCATCCCCTACGATGAGGATATCTATGAAGGATATCTGCCCACTGATTTTCATAGCATAATTTAGCCTCCAGGTCATGTTGGATGAGGAACCTAACCATGATGTTCCATGCTTTTGTCACCTCCAGGCTAGACTAATGCACTGTGTTCTACCCAGAGTAGGCCATGAAGGCCATGCAGCTGGTACATCATGAAGATACCTACCTCCTTCTAAGCATGACATGAAGAAAATACTTCTTCCAGCACAGACCATCAGAGACTGCCTCTCACTCTATGGAGTGAGGATAGAGCTGTCATAGATAGTGGAAGTGAAGCGTTCTCGATGGAGGGCTCACATCTATGGAATTCCTTACCGCTGGAGGTCAGAATGAGCCTGATTCTTGTCACTTATAGTGACTGTTGCAAGATCTGTCTGCTTGCTCTGGACTTTCCCCCCAGTGGAGGAGTAGCAACATTCTCCTGATAGACAACCTAACAGGTAACTCTTCCGGTCTTTTTGGAGAGTCCAAGTCTTACTTGGATAGAACTGAACTGAATCTTATTTCCATTCCCAGCATTTAAATAGAGAGCGGACAGATCAATGGCTAGACAAGTGGACAGATGGATGATAGATGGACAAAGGGATGTATGTCAGTGACATGAGTATCAGTGACTTCCCCTGTAGTAAGGATGGAAAGAAAAATAGTGCCCAGTATATTAGTCATTCTGTGGGACTCATCCTGTTCACAGCATTAATAGTAACTCTACATTATCCTGTGAATACTTGTTTGTTTGCATTCTTATTAGAACAGTGTGTGCTCTGCAACTCTGCACCAGTATCTCGAGTGATTTTTTTTTGTTTTTTTGGATACTTCAAATTTTGAGCTCTGGAGAGGACCAGCTGAGGTTGTTTTTCCCCCCTCCTTCCTCTAAGGGAATTCATGCCAGGCAGAGGTGAGATGTCAGGAATATGCAGATAAAGTGGCCCCAAAGCAGGTATGAAGGCGGCTCAGTGAGAAGTGCAATTTGCATTGTAAAGGAGCCTCATAAATATGCAGCCTATTAATAACTGCCTTCATTGTGACAAATGTCACCAGGCTGATTTGAGTCACTTTGGAGGTGGAACGGATAACAATTATGTAGCACCGGAGAGGAAGACTCTCTCAACAAATGGATTCTCATTTTTGTTTCTGTAGTGCAATTTAAATACCCAAGTCCTAGTTGTCAAGTCTTTAGAACTAAAATTATTTCTGTGGGACATTTGCATCTCACCAGCCAACCAGCCCCATTACAGTTTGTGAAAGCAAAACTTGAAAGAACAGGGGTGTAAACAGCAATGGAGAAGATTAAAGCCCTTGGCATTTCAGGCACCGCCGAAGCTAGGCTCTGAGCTATGGCTGAGGGGAAGTTTGCCTAGATTGTCTGCATGTGAATGAGGGACACTCGAATGAAAGTTACTGCTTGTTACTTGATCTTAGCTGTGGAGCAGGGAAATGACTCTTATTGACGATGACCTCCTAGTTTAGGAGATTTGCAAAGCCCTCCACTACTCTCCATCCTTGCATGGGCTCAGAAAGCACAAGTCATGAACCAGCAGTGATTACAGTCATCAGTGCTTCAACAAGGATCCTGGCAATTGTTCCACCCTGCAGACTCTGTGTACTCTATAAGGCTAGTTGGCCACAGAAGAGTTCCTTTGGAAACAGCAGAAAGAGAAGAGTGATCCAAGAAAACCAGACTCAGCTCCATAATTGTGGAAGGTGAAACTTTTACATACTTTGGGTGAAATCCGGACTCAATGAAATCAAAGGTCCAGCTCCCAACTACAGCCTGCAGGTACAGGGACCAAGAGCACTGGTCTACTTCACATAGGCAACCAGACAGTCACTCACTACAGGTCGGGGTTCAGTGTGAGTAGGTGGCATAGAGGTGAATTGCTACACATCCCACTATGAGAGTATCAGTCCTTCACTGCCATCCTGTCCCTACAATCTTTTGAAAGGTTTAAGAGATGGCAACTGCAAAGTTATCAACACCTTCATATTTTTTGTTTTGGTACTGCCGATGCAAATATCAGTTACACAATCTGACAAGGAGAAAATGGAATTGTGGTTTGTTAGGCTGCAAGTATTTAGTGTAGTGATTGAGGCAAGGCTGGTAATTAGTTGTTTTATGACATTTTCATTTTGCTTCATATTGTCTGAGATTTGGATGTTTTGTTCACTGCTTAATAATCTTGATCACGGATGAATCGTTGGTTTAAAGGACAGGTAGTCTGTAAATCTCTTCATCACTCCTCTCTCTGCTTTGTGCTTGAGCTTTCATTCGAAGAGCATGTTCTAGTCTGTGAGTTGAGTGAGCTGTTGTTTGCCAGTTGCTTGGTTGAAAACGAGCTGCTTGAACTTATTCAAAATATATGTTATTATTTTATGTATTTGTATTGCTGTGGTTCCTAGGAGCCCCATTCAGGGAGCAGGCCCTATTTTGCTAAGCACTGTACAAACACACAAGAAAAAAAAGATCCCTACTCCAATTTACATATAAGAGAAGAGACAGATGAATATACCAGACAGAAAGAGGGGATGCAAGGAAACAATGGGTCAGTGTTATGAAAGCAAAGCATCTCAGAAGCCATTACTCTGATAATTCACCATGATATTTCTTGATGATTCCGATAATTTACCATATCTCTTGGCCAGCTCAAGGGCTGATGGGAAGAATTGTCTGAGTCCGCAGGTCAGCAAACACTAGGGCTATTTTCCTCTCTGCGGTTGCTGGGAACCTGTTACGTCTTGGCCTTGGTATAGGTTAAAGCAGCCTGGGGCCTCCTCTTGCTAATGGTGCTAATTGCTAATGGCTGGGAATGGCCCCTATGGGACCGTATTCCAGTTAAACACAGCCAGAGTGCAGCATGTTATCATGTTAGCAATTATCTTTGAAAAGTCATGGAAGACGGGAGACGTTCCAGAAGACTGGAAAAGGGCAAATACAGTGTCCATCTATAAAAAGGCAAATAAGGACAACCCAGGAAAATACAGACCAGTCAGCTTAACTTCTGTACCCAGAAAGATAATGGAGCAAATAATTAAGCAATCAATTTGCAAACACATAGAAGATAATAAGATGATAAATAACAGTCAGCATGGATTTGTCGAGAACAAATTATGTCAAACCAACCTGATAGCTTTCTTTGACAGGGTAACAAGCCTTGTGGATGGGGGAAAGCAGTAGATGTAGTATATCTTGACTTTAGTAAGGCTTTTGTTACTGTCTTGCATGACTTTCTCATAAACAAACTAGGGAAATACAACCTAGATGGAGCTACTATAAGGTGGGTGCATAATTGGTTGGAAAATCATTCCCAGAAAGTAATCATCAGTGATTAACAGTCATGCTGAAAGGGCATAACGAATGGAGTCCTGCAGAGATCGGTTCTGGGTCTGGTTCTGTTCAATATCTTCATCAATGATTTAGATAATGGCATAGAGAGTACACTTATAAAGTTTGTGGATGATACCAAGCTGGGAGGGGTTGCAAGTGCTTTGGAAGATAGGATTAAAATTCAAAATGATCTGGACAAACTGGAGAAATGATCTGAAGTAAATAGGATGAAATTCAATAAAGACAAATGCAAAGTACTTCACTTAGGAGGAATCAATCAGTTGTACACATAAAAAATGGGAAATGACTGTCTAGGAAGGAGTACTGCAGAAAGGAATCTAGGGGTCATAGTGGATCACAAACTAAATGTGAGTCAGCAGTGTAACGCTGTTGCAAAAAAAGCAAACATCATTCTGGGCTGTATTAGCAGGAGTATTGTAAGCAAGTCACAAGAAGTAATTCTTCCTGTCTACTGATTAGGCCTCAACTGGAGTATTATGTCCAGCTCTGTGCGCCACATTTCAGGAAATACGTGGACAAATTGGAGAAAGTCCCAAGAAGATCAACAAAAATGATTAACAGTCTAGAAAACATGACCTATAAGGAAAGATTGAAAAAAATAGGTTTGTTTAGTCTGGAGAAGAGAAGACTGAGAGGGGACATGATAACAGTTTTCAAGTACATAAAAGGTTATTACAAGGAGGAGGGAGAAAAGTTGTTCTTAACCTCTGAGGATAGGACAAGAAGCAATGGGCTTAAATTGCAGCAAGAGCGGTTTAGGTTGGACATTAGGAAAAAATTCCTAACTGTCAGGGTGGTTAAGCACTGGAATAAATTGTGTAGGGGGGTTGTAGAATCTCCATCATTGGGGATTTTTAAGAGCAGGTTAGACAAACACCTGTCAGGGATGGTCTAGATAATACTTAGTCCTGCCATAAGTGCAGGGGATTGAACTAGATGACCTCTCGAGGTCCCTTCCAGTCCTTATTCTATGTTCCTCCTTGCCCTGGCACATACCTTTATGCCAGGGCTGAATTGGAGGGGTGGTGTGCGAGGACTGGCTACTCAGGCTCTGCACCAGCTGAGGCTTCCCCACAATGGGAGAATTCTCAGCTAGACAGATCTGGTGCTTTCTGGACCCTTTGTGCCACCTGAGCGCAACAGAGCATATGGCCCTATGGGCAAGACTTAAAATCTGGGATTGTGCTAAAATGTGCCTGTCTCTCAATCCTCTGTTGTAACAGAGGCACTGCAGCTTTCTCTGTTTCCTTGTCATGCCTATGGAATTCCTGGTTGTTACACACTAGGGTGATGGGCTCAGCATTTATTCATTCCTGGACAGTGTCTTTTTTATATGAAGAACTTCAGACTTAATGCTTATGTTGTTGTTAAGGGAATTTCTGGAACTACAATAACCAAACATGCTAGATTTACATAGTCTTGCTTAAAAATCAATATTACTTTTGCAGCAAGTTCCCAGATCTCAGTGATATCAGACAAGGGAGGATCCTCTGGGAAGTCATCCCTGAAGGTGTGGGGGAATAAAACACAGAGAGAGAGAGAGAGAGAGAGAGAGCTGTGAGTGGCTTATCATCTCTGAGTTTGCTCATGCTGTGATTATCAGCTGTAGAGATTTGGAACAGAAATTCTTCTCTGAGAGGTGAGAGATGTCTGCCACCATTTCTGAAATTCTCAGGACAGTCATGATTTGCACTAGGCTGTCAGCTGAAGAAACCCACCTAAGAGACAAAGTCCCCTGCACATCGAGCGCTGAAGATTGGACTTGAGGTCAGGAGTAGTCACGGCCCAGTCACGGACAGGCAGCTGTCACGCAGTAGCCCACAATGAACCTGGCTGCAACACTAAGATCCAGTGGAGATCTTAGACACCTAGAATAAAGCCATACAATGTGGTTATGACAGGTTTCAGAGTAGCAGCCGTGTTAGTTTGTATTCGCAAAAAGAAAAGGAGTACTTGTGGCACCTGAGAAACTAACATATTTATTTGAGCATAAGCTTTCGTGAGCTACAGCTCACTTCAGGTTATGGACAGTCAGCACTATGGATCGCCACTGTTGTTGTTGAATGGTGCAAGACTGACAGCCCTGGAGCACAAAGTCCTCTGTTTCTCTACAGAATAGATAAAACCCAAGCAGCATCAGGGAAAACTTCCCACATACAACCCAACCAACAGTCTCAACCCTGCCCTAGTGGAAGCACCTGTAGTGATGAGAAGATAGTTCATTTTCCCTGGTCTGTCTAGTCTTTGACTTTCCCTCTGAGACTGCAAGGGGACCAGCTGTTGCCAGTCTAAAAGCTTTTTCCCTTCACAGCCCAACCTCTCCATCAAATACTGCTGGGAAGCAATCTTTCCAGGTGAGGAGTACATCCAGGGGAAGATAAAGCAAAAGATCGAGTGCTAGGGTTCTTGTCCACCTACTTTTTGTGTGACTTGGGCAAGTTACTTAAGCCTCTCTCTGACTCAGTTTCCTCATGTAACAACTGTGGGTAATATATCCCTGCTTCCCTGCCTCATTAATGCTTATCAAATACAATGCGATTCTCAAAGGAAGAAGCTACACCAAGCATTATGATTATGTTTATACTCTCTATTGGTTGCTGCGGAGCTGACTGTGATGTCAAAAATTCCACACAATGATTTTACTCTGGGATCAAAGTAGAAGTATAATGAGAAATTGTAGCTTCAAAAACGCTGATTTGAACACCAGATATCATGGATTTACTGCAGTGAAGATTTCAAAAAGTACTGATAGTCTGTACCCCTTTTGTCCTTGAATTCCTTCTCTGTGGAACCCCAGCTACAAAGTTCATCCCAGGTAAATTTTCCATCCACAGTAGATAACCGAAGGTTGCAATGACCTTCGCAATCATTCAGAGGTAAACTCCACTTCAGCATGAACTCTTCTTGATCAGTTTCTCCCCTATGTTAGACACAAAGGAGCTTTGATTTGCCATCAGGCAGGAATCTATTTTCTCACTTCATTTCTGTTTAGCTTGAACAAACGTTAAATTGGCAGTAAGGGACCAAACCTGTATCAGCAGGTGGTCTACACTAGATGACCTAATTAGATCTTTTCTATCTTTTTTTTCTATGATTTTGGAAACATTGTTCTGCACAGGATAGTGTGCTTATGGCTAGGGAACTGAGTGGCTCAGCGAATTAGTAACGGAGTATAGAAACTTTCACTTAGTAATCATTGGATTGAATGTGGCTGAGATCAATAGTGCTTGAAATCTGTTCCTATCTGAAGGCTAGTTGGTGACTTCAGCATGGTTCCTAGAGGACAGATAGGCATTAAGTGGTCCCAGCTCAACAGCTGAGCTCAACAGGGTCCCCACACAACAATGCCACGCACTGGTGGTCTCAGTAGAGATGGCACTGAAGAACCATAGAGCACCAGATGGTCATCTTGAGTGGAGGTGACTGAGGCACATTGGTAGGGCAGTGCAAAGGAAGCTTGTGCTGCTTCTGCCAGGGCTACCTTTTGCTTTCGGGACGTGTAGATGGTGTTACACGTCGATATGTCAGAATGATGTTTCCTGGGAGCGTCTGGAGTTCTTGAGCAACTGTGAACATTCAGGGATGGAACCTGGGGACCCTCCCCACATCTGACTGGATCACGGTGGAGTATGGTGGGACCCGTAATGTTTAGAAGTCACATCACCGTATTCTTGAGCAGCGCAGGCACCCAGACAGAGTGAGTAGGGGTATTATGGGCTGATTGGAATGAGGCATTGCAGGGGAGCAGGCTTCTAAATTAGTCATTGAGGAGCCCAGGTAAAGAAAATCCAAATAAAAACTGAAAAACTTTGAGCCAGACCCTTGGCTATGGCTGAGGAGCAAAAAGACAGCTCAGGATGGCAGGGAGGTGTGTTCTGGGCTCACCTGTGCATCCCCAATCCTGGGTTGGCTGTATGCAAGGGATGACATTTATTAGGCACCTTTAGGGAAGGGGATAAACTGTCACCAAAGTGGAAGCAACCTGCTAGCACAGAGAATAGACAAGGTTTTGGTCAATTATTTACATGGTAGCCAGGAAGAAACCAACATGTGAGCTGCTGGAGATTTCAGTTGTACAGAGATGGCAAAGGATAGGACAGAAATTACAGCTGAACTGGAGGAAGGACAGGCTGAGGTCAGAGGTAAATTTGAGAAAGGTAATGGGATCAGACTAAAAGGCTAAATATAAACCATGTCAAAAATGTAAAAAAGCTATAAATGCCTGGCTGCCTATTGTCAGTGTTTGCAGAGTGCCCAATATTGTAGTATCTATGCACTTTTATTATTATTATTATTTATTTGTATTCTAGCAATGCGTGGAGGTGTCAATTGAAATTGGGACCCCATTATGCTCAACACTATACTTACACATAGCAAGAGAAAATCCATGCCCTAAGAGACAAGACAGACAAAGAGAGTATTATTATTTCCTTTTCATAGAAGGGAAACTGAGGCAAAGATAAATTAAGTGACTTGTCCAAGGTTACACAGGGAGTCTGTGCCAGACAGGGAACTGCACTCAGATCTGTTTGTATATGGCCAAAATAAGATTGCCAGAAAGGTTGCCCTGTTTCCTGGTGATATATTGATATTCGTATAGACATAACTGTGTCCTGCCATTCTCATTGTTGGTCACTGTGGAGCAGTTTGTTGATAATGGAGTTGTGAGAGGGAAAGGTGCTGCTAGGAAGTTTTCAAAGGTTTTCTGTTCCGCTTGTTGTGAACTTGGAATAAAAAGCATGAAAGTGCTAAATTCAGCACTTGAAGATTTTTGAAATGCCAAGTGCAAGATTCTCTTCTCAGCGTGAAGCAGAAGATTTCAAAGTTAAGAAAGAGCTCCCTCTGGAGAAATATCAGCTCTTTCTGAATTCACACAGGCCCCTTTGGACCTGCTCCAGTTGCTGTCCTGCCTGAGGCGGTTTGTCATAGACAGCAGTTTGATGCCTCATGAAAAATATTGGGCAATTTCATCCCTGGTGCAACTCCCTTCACTTTACTGGGGTTACACTATGCAGGAATGTGGCCAATTCTCTTTCAAGTCAGTTCTGTTTGGATATTGTATATTGACTGGATGTCTGCTTAACTCGTTTGTTTTGAAACAAAAATATTTCCAGGAAAACACAGTCTTTTGACTCTCAAAAAGAGACTGTCAGTATAAAATTCATCTGTTGGCATCAGAACTTAAATACCCAAGTGAGAGGTACCTTATAGAGAGAGACAGATTGGTTTAAAAATCTCCCTCCTTCTACTAGATTATTCAAATCAAGAATTTTTAAAACCAAATGTACTTTGCGTCATGCATGCTGGTTATTTCCTCTTTGCATTTAACAGGGCTTTGTCAGTAAAATTAGACTGGTTGGTTTCATTTTGGTTTCTAGTCCGTTTCCCTTTATAGTCATTGCAGGAACTAGCCTAAAACCTTTCTCTGGGGTTGCAACACTAGTGCAGGAACTGTGGAAGGTGGGCCTGATCCAAAGCCAGTTAAAGCTGACTGAAATATTTGTTTTATTTCAGTAGATGTAGGATTAGGCCCTGTTTGAATAAAAACCCTACTTACATTGAAATTTGTTTAAAAAAATAATGTAAAAGGTTTCCATGGCAATTGAGTTTCATTTTTTTAAAAAGACCTTTTTTGTGACGAGATTTAAAATGGGGGCCGAAACTAGTGAATGTTAAACCTGTAGCCATCACACTCATATAAGACAGGGGTTCTCAAACGTCATTGCACCGCGACCCCTTTCGGACAACAAAAATGACTACATGACCCCAGGAGGGGGAACCAAAGCCTGGGCCCTGCCACCCCAGGGTGGAGGTGGTGGGCAAAGCCCAGGGCTTCAGCCCCAGGCAGAGGGCCTTTAACCTAAGCCCCGCCACCCGGGGCTGAAGCCCTCAGTCTTCAGCGTTGGTCTTGGGTGGTGGGGCTTGGGCGGTGGCCCCAGGCCCCAGCAAGTCTAACGCCAGCCCTGGCAACCCCATTAAAACAGGGGTCGCGACCCACTTTGGGGTCCTGACCCACAGTTTGAGACCAGCTGCTCTAACGCATTGGTATGTGTGTTACAGCTCCTACTCAGGGCCCAGTCTGCAGGGAATATGAATCTGTTACAGCCTTTAGCTAGCAATCAGTGGCTCTTTAGCTCAGATGGTAGTAGCTTGTGTTTCTTGTTTGTTTGATTGTTTTAAAGTTCTGGAGGCCCCCAGTTCAATCCCTGGTATGTTGGCTAAGACAGGGAAAGTCACAATAATAAGTCTGTGTTGTCTCAGGCCAAAGGTTAGGAGCAGCTCAGGTTACATGGGGTTGAGCGGTTGTGAAATAAAACTCCTGTTTTGTTGTTTTTTCCGTGTAACTCTCCTTTCTAACAGGGGAGAGGAGAAATGCAGGTGATAGATGAAAGGGACATAGATTGTAAACACAATGCTTTTCTATCTCTTTAAAATTCAGTCATAGTCAAGAATAATGATTGTGTGGCAGCTTCCTATTCAACATTGCTACTGATTTGACCCAAGGGAACTTAGAGCCGTACTTGCTAAGCTGACAGAGCTGTGATAGCACATTCAATTCTTGTGCCTCGCCCAAACAGCCCTTGGGGATGTCTTGGCAAATGGAATTTGTTATTGTGGTTGGATTGTTGCTCAGAGCTGCAGATCAGCTTGCTGCATTCACAAGCACAACTTTGGTTACTGAACCAATGGAGACACCTTGGCTCTAGAGGGGAAATTATGTGGGCACTGAAATAAAAATCACCCCTCAAAAGCCAAAAATTCCTTAGGCAGATCCTGCACCTCCCACAGGAAAACCTAGAAGGCAAGATGGGGAAAGCTCCCTGTTGAATCCCCTGTGGATTTCCCAGCAAATTCTTCCATCAGCATAGAGGTGGGCCCAGCATGGAAGAAGCTGGACATTTACCTAATCAAATACCACTGATCCCTTGAGATCCGGGTGGTTCTCAGGGCTTCTGACCAGGGTTATCTAGTTACCTGAGCTTCTGAACTGCCCCTGCCCAATGAGGTCTCTTCCCAGTCATCATAGCTCCTGTGAGCTGGGGAGAACGTGGCTTACCCAGTGGGTATTACCTCATGGAGCTCTCCCTTAAGGGGACGTTCGAAAGTATGGAGGAAATCTGCTCAGGAGTTAATACTGTCATTGATAATTTCACCATGAGACCAAGGGCATGACGGGTGTTCAGAGACAGGGGAAGCTGTATAGGGATGATGAGACCTATAGGGCATGATCTGGCCTCCTGGGCTGAATCCTTCTGCCTCTGTTATGCCACTTAGTATGGCTGCAAGTCCCATTATTTCCCTCCCACAACCCACTTCTCTGTGAGCGTACACGTACACACACACACACATCCTTTGTGGCTGGTGGGAGCGTGAGATTCATCCTGCCAAGATGGGTGTTTGAGGGTGAGTCACAAAGGAAAAATGGAACAGAGGAGGAAAAGAGATGAACCAGTTAAAGAGAATAATCAAAAGAGTAATGGACAAAACTCCTCCTACTGGTTTCCTCTGCAAGCCTAGGACAGCAACATTAACTCCACCAGTAGTGACAGGTTTCAGAGTAGCAGCTGTGTTAGCCTGTATCCGCAAAAAGAAAAGGAGGACTTGTGGCACCTTAGAGACTAACAAATTTATTTGAGCATAAGCTTTCCAATGAAGTGAGCTGTAGCTCACGAAAGCTTATGCTCAAATAAATTTGTTAGTCTCTAGGGTGCCACAAGTACTCCTTTTCTTTCCACCAGTAGGTTACCCTTCTCAGCCTGTAGGGGAGGGACTATCCCCTGAGATTTTTGTTCCATCCTAATTCCATCCTTCCATGTTAAACGATATTGGCATATTTCTAACTTTTTCTTCTGTTTATACAGTGCCTAGCACAATGAGGTCCTGTCCCATGACTAGAGGTCCTGGGAGCTATCACAATACATCTAAGAAGACGACGATTTTTCTCTGATCTTTGTAGGCCAGCAGAAGTCTATTTTGTATGTACATGCTGCCATCTAGTGGTACCAAAGAGACTTAAGTTATTTCAGAGGCAAGATGGGGAAGAATCTGAGAGAAAATCAGCAGAGACAAAATGCAATTAAAGTCTGTAACTGTTTAGCCCATGTGTGTATGTGTGTACAAATACATATGGTCTTTATTTACTATAACAGGCCAAGCAGGTGCTACAGAATAAAATGTTCTCCAGTTCAGTTATAACTTTTGAGATGTGAGTAGTAATTGGTTAATTTTTACACTGTGCTTTAAAAATGTAAACTGCTATGTAAATATTGTTATGCTCATAATGTGTTATGGTATGCTGCTGTAAATCCACTCAGTGCATTGAAGGTGGCAGAAAAAGTGCTTCTGTTGCAAATCATTTAATCAGTTCTTCTTTTGTGGTAGACACCTGCTCACTAGGAACTGCACTGAGAAATACAAACTCATTTCCTATAGACCCCCTGAGCAGCCCTCACATGGCAAGGATTTTTATTGCTACCAAATTGGGCTCAATTTCAGCCAACAACTTCAAAATCAAGGACTCTGTCTCCTATTGCAAATTCTCTGAGCCAACCATTCTCCCTTTCCAGCTTTTTAAACAGAAAGAAACTCAAAATTGCAAAATTTGGAAGCTGGTCTCAACTTTGAAAGTTCCATATTAGAGGGGTGTTAAGATCCAAGGCCACTAATAACAAAGGGACTGCTTCCCAATAATCTTGATCCAGATTTAGTTTCAGACCACCTCACAGTTCAGGTATATGGTTTAGACCTACCCCCGATTTTAATAGTTGGTAAAAATGATTCAGTTTCACTGCTATTTCTTTCTCCAAAGCTTCTGTGACAGTCACACTTTGGGTGAGGTGCCACAGTGAAAACATTTGAGACATTTGTGTCATTTCTTGGTGATTAATGAGAATCTCAGCCTGTTTTAAAATAGGAGGCACTTTCTAGCCACTAAGTGAGAAGCCGGAGAAGGTCAGATGATGGTAGCAATATGTACAGAGCCTGTGTCAAATCTGTCTACAAATTCAAATATGGGATTTTCCTACTTACTGAGATTTCTTCCGTATGCAGAATGTCAAATAGCCTGCAGTAAGGACCACTTTAAAGCATCTCCAAGGCTTCCAGTGCAAATCTGTTTGGCCTTTATTTAAAGACCCGCCTCTGGTAGGCAAATGTTTTTGATGGTAGCTGCTAATGCACAATCCCCTGTATAAATAAAGAATACACATAAGGGGCTTATCAACTGTTGACTCCATAACTCTGCACCCTACCTGCAGGCACAGTTATTGTAGAATATACCGAGGGTGCCTTCCAGCTGAGACCTGCTTAGTTCAGTCCCTAACAGCTCACTTAGAAAAATGCTCACTTTGGTTCACCCCGTAGAACTGCAGTCCACTGGAAGGCTGAGGGACCTGGGTAAGTCTCAGATTAGGGAAGTTGTCCTACCAATGGAGCTGGAGCTACCTCTTTGTTTCATTTATTCCAGTTGCAATGTGTTATGTTTCTTTGTCCTTGAACGTTTCTCTGATTCGCTTTAGGTTGTTGCGCCTGTTCTGTAGATAGAGAACTTGAGCACTGATTGTAGCATCTTTCAGCAAACTAAATTCATTAGCACCACATCAGAGATGGGTCAAAGTCAAACCCTGGGTGCAAGCCCTTCTAAACGTCACTGAAGTTTATGTCCAGAACTGAACTTTGTGCGGCAGGCCCGGCATTCCATCCTATATAGTAGATATAGCTTGAATCTGTGTCTGAGCCCCACTTATTTTTCAGACTTCCTGCTCTGATCTCCATGTGGATGATATATCCATGCTTCCTTGTGCATAATTGTTGTTCCTTGTAGCATATGTTCTTTTAATTTGACTGTAAGTACCTCTACCGTTAGGGGGCTGTGTGATGAATAATAAATGTACATGGCTACAATGTTTGTGTACACATATATACTATGTGCTAGTCTGTCTACAGCTCTGTGTCCTGCTGTCTGTCAATCTGGCCTCCCTTTTTGCACAGAAAGCCATTAATTGAGTCTGAAAATGCCACTTAGATGTCTACGTACCTGATTTTCAAGCACAGTTAAATATTTAGATATCTGCATGTCCTAAACCATGTCTACACATAATTACAGGTGGAAAATATGGATGACTCCATGGTGATATAGCTTTGTTTTAGATTGGTGGTTGTGATGTTATCTCATTAAAATATGACCATGTAGATCATTGTTGCTACCACTGTTATATAATTGCAACAAATCTTGTACAAAGGGGGTCAAGTAAGGTGTCAATCGAAAAGTTATGATTTGCTGAATATGATTATGCTGTTTGTATGCATGTATCATTTTTGTATTTGAAGTTCTGAGTATTGGCTTTATACCTGTATTTCAAATATGTTTGCTCCTGGGTAGCACCCACAAGGTATTTAGCCTGCACATCTTGAAGGGACTATTCAAGTTAAATGGCTCATCAAGGAACACTTAACTCACAATGGACCATGGGATATGCCTATCTACACTTAATGGACTTGCCTGTGAACATTTCATTTGGAATATAGGTAATGTCTTCTGCTGTGACCAAGCGAAATCAGGCATGGACATGTTACTTGCCCATGTGACCCCAAACACCATCTGCTACCTGTAATTTTGCACAGTGAGTTTCTCTTCACCTGAGAGAAACTATAAGAGGCCCTGGAAACATCTCCATTTGCCTCTTCCCTTCTCAAACCTCTGGACTAAGGACTATATTAATGGGAGCATTCTAACTAAGGGACTGAGGACCTTCCAGTGATTTGGAAGCACCAGAGACTTAACAAGCCAGCAGTTTATTCCATCACTGCTACAAGCCTGATCCAAGAACTTTGCAATTGTGGTACATATCTGATTCCTTTAACCAATTTTGACTCTCACCTTCCTTCCTTCCTTCCTTCTTTATTTTCTTTTTATAAATAAACCTTTAGATTTTAGATACTAAAGGACTGGCAACAGCGTGATTATTGGGTAAGAACTGAGTTGTATATTGACCTGGGTATGTGGATCGGAAGAACCCTTTTGTTTGATTAAATTGGTTTTAAACAACCACTCATATTTAAGTCTAGTGTTTGGGTGTTGAATCCAGGACTGGAATGCCTAAGGAGACTGCTTTTCTGACTTCTTGTTAGCCAGTGCGGTGAGACAGAAGTTTACTTTTGTTGCTGGTTTGGTATATCTTATGGGATAATAACCACCACTTTTGGTGTGTGTCCTGCTGTGTTTCTCGGCAGTTTGTCCTGAATTTGGTATTCTCAGTTGTGACCCACTGAGTCACGGTGACAGTGGTACTAGCTTATAAAGAGAAATGTTTATTTATGAAGTCTTTTCTTACAATAAGACACAATTTTGCTGTGTCTGGAGGTCATTGTTTTTCTTGGGTGCCCTCTCCATCGGTTGCTTTCAAGACACGAGGTTTTCTGTACAGTACGTTAGAAAATATCAGACCTGACAAAACAGTGGTAGGAATGAGACTTAATCAAGTTGGCAGGGAGGATACAGGTATCCTACATACACTGAAGACCCTTATTTTTGAGGTGAACGGTCAGCAGCTACAGCCCTAGTAGAAGAAGGTGAGCTATACATTGAAGCATGGACACGGCAAGAATTTGTTTTATTTCTTCCAGATTTTAATGTGACAGAACAAAAACAAAGTCCATTGCTATGACTCCATTTTCCAGTGACAGTCAGACATGGATCAAACCAACATTTTTTAAAAAATAAAGAAAAGAAACCAAGGAAATGGAATTGGCCATTTCACACATACAGAGTCAGCTGAGAGAACATCTACACGAAACATTCCATTAAATGTACCACACTGGATATTTATTTACAGTGAAACATACAATGCATACAAGTTTAGAGAGCTCTAGAATAACATACAGCAAAGAAGTTATGGGGGTTTGGTTTGGTTTCGTTTGTCTCACTCTTCCTGGTTTGTTTCCCCCCTAAAAGCAGCCTTTGCTGATACAGTGGTGAGCATGTAAGAGAGAGATTTGCCAGTACACATGGAGCATGGGGTTCTGTTACACATTGGCCTGAACACCCCGTGTGTGTGTCTTCTGGAAAGTAAATTCCATTACTAAAAATCTGAGCACTTGTCCCCAAATAGAATCCCATGATCAGATCTGGCTCCATCCTATCTCTGTAATGGATCCCCAGATCTGATCACTACCAACTTAGAAGAAGTTTGGATCTAGCTCCAGATTTTGGATCTGTGGCTCATGTTTCAGTAATAATATTATGACAGGTTCATATATTGCCTTTTTAAAGTCTCAGAGAGCGGTCCTGAATTACAGCTGACAGTATACAGAGAGAGAGGTCACCTCGCCCTCTGCCAAACTGTGGCCACCACTGGGGTTGAATGAGGCAGTTCTAAGCAAGAGGAAGCTCTGCACAGCTAAGGTAAAGAAAGGGATGGAGAGTATTCTATTCAATTAAAGCAACAGGGAACTTAGGGAGGCAGTATGTAATTCTCCATATTAGAATGGGGCCAGGATGCTCAGACTAGCATCCTCCAGTAAGTGCCATGGCATCTTTATTCTAATAAGATGAAGAACAGCACAAATAGTAATCCTTTGCACTTCTCTGGTACCTCCCACCTGAGGATCTCAGCATGCTTACAAACACTAATGGATCAAGACTCAGGATGCCCCTGTGTTGCCAGTGAGTCTCATCAACTCCACTCTACAGTTAGGAAAAGTCAGCACAGAGGGCCAGATTGTACCCCCTAGAGTCATCCATAGAAGGGATTCTCTACATGCTTCGCTTCTCCTGGCCAGGTGGTAGGGCATGTGTCTCACCCATTATGCCCTGGACTGTGTGAATGGAGAGAGCCAGATGGGCCTTTGGCTGATCCTTGGAGATCCATGGAGTTTGAGGCAGAACCCCCTCTTCATTATGTATTCCTATTGCCTGTGGTAAGGCTAGATGTTCATACTGGCCCTTTTGGCCTTAAAGTCTATGAAATCTAACTGCTTTGGGGAGCGAATACTCAGTGAAAAGGAAGCTCACTAAGAGGGCTTCCTATAGCCAGGAACCAGTCCCCGCTGTGGATGGTCCAGTGTATCCAGGACATTCTAAGACTAGAGATGACCTTTAACTGTAGCAAATACCAGAAATAGGCAGGTAAAATATTGGTCTTGTCTGAGAAATTACATATGGAAAAGATTTAACAGTAGAGATGGGCCCAGTCCACACAATTTGGATCCAAATCAGAACTTTCCCAACATACAGGGCTGTTGGGATCCACGGTTTTGATTCTGAAAAGGAGTTGGCAGCAGCTCAAAATTCAGATCTGTTTCCAAACATTCCCAAAGTTCAGCATACACGCAGATCCAGCATTTTGGTTTGGCCCCAAGTCTAATTAAAAACTACAAGGCAGTAAGGTGAGGATAAAATCACTGGATGGTTGGGTGCAGCTTTACAGGGAGATAATTGGGCTGCAGGTGAACAAAAAACAGGATGTGCTGAGGGTGTATTTAGGGATTTGACAGATCTCTGTAATAAGAACAAACAAGGCTTTATTTCCCCATGCTACAGTCTTTGTTATATCCCTAGCATTGTATCATCCCTTCTCAGACTATTGTGATATTAGTGATCAGATGCAGTGTGTGTCTAAGCTTTCACGTTAGAATTGGGCTGGTGAACTCCTCATCCAAAGTTCACAGACAAGAACTGTACCATCCATCAAGATACAAGGGCAGCATCCTGTGCACCTCTGAGTGATTGATTCATAGTCATTAGAGAGGCAACAGGCATTTTATATCATCTAGCTGATGTCCCTGGCTAGTGTAAGCCTGATACCCACTGTCTACTGCTTAGTATTTTGTCCCCACAAACCTATGGAATCCAAACTTCCATCATGCAGACTCTGGGGAAGATTAATCCCCGGAAGAAGAAAGGCTTCTAAAGTTTCAGTGACCATCTCCTACTTCCCCATTTCCAATAACTGAAGCTCTCAGTTTCCACCTCCTCAGGAGGGAATTGATGGGTTTTTCAATATAAACACTGTGGCTACAGTCATTGTACAAAGTCAGTGCAGAACACAATTGGGTCAGGTTAGTACTTTTGAATGTCCCAGCACTACATACTTACCTGACTAACAATGCCTAGTAAAATAAATAGAGATGAACTCGACATCACAGAGTGATGCAATACAATCACCCAGAACATGAAACATTCTCCCTAAGTACACCGAGACAAATGGAGTGAGTCGCCCTATAGTGGTTTAATCACAAGGAAGTCTGTGATCTCTTCAGTGCTGAAGTACATGTCTACCTCCAGCAGTGGGCAAGGATGGGATGTTTTTTAGGGAACGCTGCTTTCTCGGACACAATCTTCAGCAGCAGAGAAGGGGTTAAGGAGGTGCCCGTGTACTGCTGCCATATTTAAAAGGACATAGCAGCATTAGCTTCAGTCTTTCCGAGGGAACGGGTGCTGCGCATGAAGAAAGCTGGATCTAGCCCTTTCGAAGCCTAGTAGAGAAGGGTTCAAAGCTATCTGTAAGCTGAAGACACGAGGCATAAGAAGCCTAGAATTATTACAGCAGCTCATGATTTTATCACTTTCATAAACCTCAACCTAAATCGGAAAAATCCATAGCCAGTTGTAACCTGGGAGTTTCACAATTATATACTGCAATTTCCTTGCTTGAGCTGACCACAGAACAGTGAAACCCAATGGAGATTTAGTGTCAGGGCCAAGAAGTCACAGAAACATTTGCTTCCCATGATTTACATATATCTGTATACTTCTACTGTAGAAAATATACTCCTTACAGTGGTGCCATGAATGAATCCCGCAGCTATCAGGGGACAATATTAATGTGAGTTACTGCTTATATATAACTGCCTCTGTGCAGCAGAGGAGTTAGACTTTAAAGTCTTTAACCCCAGGTATAGGGGATTCAGAGTGGCCATTTTCCTATTCTTAAAGGCAGGGGACCCAGTGGGGAGATCAATATGGCTTTTGGAGGTCATGAAAGAGGAGAGGGAGGACGTGGACAAGGCAGTTCAACTCAGTGGGTGGATGGGGAAAAAGGCAAAACAAAGAGCAAGTGATCCCCATAACTCCAAAATCCAGTCAGCATGTGAGTTTCTAGTGATCTGTTAGCCAAATTAGTGATCATCCCTAGTAGTTTCTGTATAGTAAGATGCATTATGTTATGGTAACTGTGGTATTATAACTCATTTCACTGCTGCCTTGTTGGTAAAGGGGAAATCCTTGTGGATTTTGTCAATTTTCAGCTTGGATTCAAATGTGAACCAGTGATTTTTAAAAGCACAAATGGGAACCTTGATTTTCCTTTGCACTGTGCCACTTCTCCATCAAACTTGACAGTGGCAATAGTACCAAACAGCTTTTTATGTCACAAACTGTCATAAGTGACACAAATTTCCCATGACTCATCTGGTCCCATTAGATGCCAGCCCGCCTCTGTGCCTGCTAATGGTCTGATTAGCATTATCTGTATTGTTATGAGCAGCAGAAGATTTATTTTTTTGCCTTTCATTCTTGCTTCCAAAATATATATATATCCAAAAATGCAACTGAACGTGTACAGTAGAACCTCAGAGTTACGAACATCTGGGGAACGGGCATTGAACACGTTATGTTGTCCTTTCAAACATTTACAACTGAACGTTGACTTAATACAGCTTTGAAACTTTACTATGCAGAAGAAAAATGCTGCTTTTAACCACCTTAATTTAAATGAAACGTGCCCTTACCATGTCAAATCTTTTTTTTAAACTTTCCCTTTTTTTTTTTTTTTAGTAGTTTACATTTAACAACAGAACAGTACTGTACTGTAGTGGCATTTTTTTATCTCTGCTTCCTGAGGGCGTACTTCCGGTTCCAAATGAGGTGTATGGTTGACCAGTCAGTTTGTAACTCTGGTGTTCATAACTCTGAGGTTCTACTGTATCACTTTGTGTCTAGTTGTGTGGCAAAGCCAAAGTCATATCATGAGGAATCATAGGAATTCCAAGAATGATCTTTACAGAATTTAAAACTTCATTATCCCACTTAACAGACAATTAAATGTACTGTACAATGAAAGTTTGCTAAGTGCATTCTCTAGACATCAGGTTAAAAAGCTATAAATAATTGTGCTTACAGTGCTTCAATAAGACCCAAATCTATAGGAAACTCACACATCATTTTCCTTAACTAATATGGCTAAAATGCTGGTAAATTCTAGTAGTTACCATCCTCTAGACTTTAAACAAAAATTGTCCCCTATTTACACCGCATAATATATACACATTTGGTTTGCAGAATCCCCAACATCATGCCAATTTCTCTTAAACAGAACTAGGCAGAAAAAAAATCCTATTATACAAATATCCTAAAATCAACACCATTAAAGAACTGTTAACTAGACAAGAATAACGTCTCTTCCTAGGGATTGCTCTGGATGTCTTGGGTTAGTGGGACTGGTTTTTAGTTTTGTTTTAGTTTTAGATTCTTCTTGGTGAGAACAATATAGAGATTTAAAATTAGAAATTGAAATAGGATATATTTTTATTTTTAAAAAATCTAGGCTCAAGAACATGACTAGTGATTCTGGGTGCCCAACTAGAGATAATATAAAGGGGTCTGATTTTCAGAAAGCACTGAGCACTTACCCTCTAAAAATCAGGCCCCTGAAAGGTGTCTCAAATTGGGCCCCCCAAAATCAAGATATTCCATATTACTAGTCATTTTTGGAAATCTTGACCCCCAAAGCTAGACCTAACCTCAGCAGAGTTGGTTTGTTAACTATCTTCCAGTTCTTTTGCAAGCCAAGACAGCTTGTAAATGCAGATGTTTTCTTGCAACTCATCTAGGGCATATAAGGGTTTGAATCTGTTCTCCCCCTTGATTCCTGCACACACAATGCTGCTGTTAATATTTGTGTCAGTTATGCCCATGCATGCATGGGAAGGACAGATCCTCAGTCTCTCCCCAGTGTGGGTTGGATCTAAAGCAAATGAGCAAAGTGCTGCAGTGTGTATGTACCCTGGTTGCAAAGAGCCAATCATGGATGGGAAATGGTCTTAAATTAGGGGTTGTTTTCCCCCCTCCCCATATCTGAGGTATCCGCAGAAAAGGATAAATGGACATTTTGATTTTTCTAGACATGGCTCTTTTTTGTAGCTCTTCTTCATTTCCCTGCTGCCCAACTTCTCACATCAGGACCTGTTCTCGAGTCTCTGGTAGCCTCAGGGCTAGCAGTCCTCCTGCAACCAGCGCAGAGGAGGCCAGAAGGATGGGAACCACTTTGGTTATCCCGACAAAGGAGGCAAAGATAGAGTTCCCCAGGATGGCACCAACCTTGCAGAGACCATTGAGGATGCCAAAGGCTGTTGATCTGCAGGAGAGGAAGAGCAGAAAGTGGTGATTAGGAGTCAGACAGGGACTGCGGGTTATTTGGTTGGTTCCACCATTGGTAAAGGAGAGTTGTGTCATTGCACGACTCCTCTAATACTAGCAGCTCCTATTCTAATTATAGGATGATGCAGCAGGTACTGCTGTCATCCAGTGTGGTAATGGTTACGCTCTTAATGAAGATTGGTTTGAGCGATGGAAGTTAATGGAACCTCATGCATCAGAGCACATGCTGTTCGCCAGCAATTGTCAACAAAGAATTTCCCCATCCCCACAAGTGCAGACTTGAACATTTACTCAGGTGCATGTCATGGAGCGTCCAACTTCCTTTGAAAAATCAGATACTGACCACTGCTGGCATGAGGATGGCAGGCTGAGTAGACCAACAGTCTGATCTGATATGCAGAGTCTATGCTCCCAGCAAGTAACTGGAGCCAGACTGAATGAATGCCCCTGAGCTTTTTTGCGGGGGAAAGGCAGGGTATATTTGGGAGCCTTTATTTATTTCCACACCACCATCTCTTGGAGTTCACACAATGCTTAATTTGTGCCTCAGCTGAGCCCCAGCACCACTAGGCTTGGCAGTTCAGAGCCCCGGCATCTCTGGGCTTGGCAGTTCAGAGCCCCGGCACCTCTGGACCTGGCAGTTCAGAGCCCCGGCACCTCTGGGCTTGGCAGTTCAGAGCCCCGGCACCTCTGGGCTTGGCAGTTCAGAGCCCCGGCACCTCTGGGCTTGGCAGTTCAGAGCCCCGGCACCTCTGGGCTTGGCAGTTCAGAGCCCCGGCACCTCTGGGCTTGGCAGTTCAGAGCCCCAGCACCTCTGGGCCTGGCAGTTCAGAGCCCCTGCACCTCTGGGCTTGGCAGTTCAGAGCCCCGGCACCTCTGGGCTTGCTGCAATACTTATGAAAGTAAAAAAGTTACTTGAGCCCTGGCACCTCTTTCATTACAAATAAACCACCAAGTTCACGTCATGGATAAATGTTTGGTTGTGGACATAAAGCGATGAGCACAGCTTACTCTAGAGCTTATCAAAGCCACTCCAAGTGCTGGTTAGAGTGAGTAACTTCTGGAGAGTCAGAGTGCTCCCACACACCCTGATTCACCCAGCAGCTGAGCCCACTGCTGTCACAGTGCAGTCCCAGTACTTCCCTCACAGCCGTCATCAATAGACTGAAAAGGGCAGAAGAGACTTGTCACTATCCTGATGTAGACAGGCTCTTCTCTCAAAAACTCACTCCTGAAACCTGAATACGGTGCCTCATCTCCCAAATCCACATCTTTATGGGAAGCTAAAATAATCAGGAGTGGTACACTGTGACAAGAAACTGGAGGACACATTTCCAAAGGGGCTTCAACCTGTCCTCTAATCACATGCATGCAATTGACAGAGTCTTCATATACAAGTTCTGTCTGTGCGTAATTTACACTTGCCTGTGCAAATACATGTACGCAAGTTATATTACATGTACAATAAGGCTAGTGAATAGAGCTGGGCACAGTTTTTTGGAAAACAGTTTATTTGATAGAAAATGCAGTTTTGGTCAACTGGAAAAGATTTGTGAATTTGACACAGATCATTTTGGCCATTCACAAAACAGCCAGAGGAAGAGGAGGTAGGGTTGCTACTACCACTCCCCTGATCTGCATCTCCACATCACCTTGAACCCAGTGGGTAGGGCACTTACCAGAGATGTAGGAGACCCACTTTCAAATCCTACCCACCTACCCTGGAACAGACCCCAAATGGGCTTTTCTTTGATTCACTCACAGTGCTGAAAATCTTTAGATTCATTTAGACCCAAACTGTTTAGGGGTTTTCTGATTCTTTTTTTTTTTCCAGAACGGCCACCAAACCAACAAATCAGTTATTTGCCCACTTCTACTTCTGAATACCTGTGCTGATCAAAGGTAGCCACAGAAGTAGTAGGACCTCTGAGATTTTAAAAAACAACAAACCCTTCCATCGCATACATTTTAACTCAATAACGGGTTCTTAAGATGTGAGAGTGGCTGTGCCTGAAGTCAGAGAATAGAAATCAAAGAGAAGAATATTCTGAGCATAGTTACCTTTTACTGGTGGGATAGAGCTCCACAGTGATCACATCCAGGGCATTCCAGGCAGCAATGCTGGTCCCACAGAACAGACACTGCAAGCCAATCATCGCAGACTCACTATTGCCAAAGAACAGAAAGAAGCAGCACACTGCAGAAATCAGCATCGAGCCACCTGCCAGGGAAGTAAGGAGAGAAAGCTTGGCATCATTCTCTTGGCATCTCTGGGCAGCCAAATCCACCATTAATAAGAAGTGTCTTCAGATGATGGATTTTCTCCCTAGAGATGAGTGATCTCCACAAGACTCAGCTCAGCACCCAAATGATGCTGTCTAGCTCTTTGGGGCCAGGAAACAGGCTGGAAATCTGGTACTAGGCTGATGTCACCAATAGTCTCACCCTGCAGATATCACACACATGGGTTCTTTCGTGTGGTATTGCAGAGTTCCAGCTGGACCCAGGATGAGCAGAGGCAAGTCAACATGAACACTGATGAATGGGAAGAGTTGTCTGAAGGTTGTTGAAGCTGAAAAATGGTTTGAGTTTTGGGTGAGGAGTTAGGGCAGTTTATATGGCATTCAAATCACCTGGCTCATCAGTAATCTCAGGATTAATTTGCAGTCAATGGTATAAAGCACTTGGGGTCTCCCTTAATTATAAAGATGTTATTTAACTGCCTGGCACATTTTCATAGGGGCTCTAATTTTATGCACAAGCCCAAGGGAGAAAGTGAGAACATTCATCGTTCATTAGCCTCAATGATATAGTGGCTACACTGTTAATATCTGCAAGAGCTAGCTGGGAATTTTCCCTTAAGATGATTTTCCAGTGTTTCTATTTCCTGTCAGGAAAACCAAAACCAAGTATTTTGTTTTGGGTCAGTTTGACTGAATCAAAATATTTTGGATTGTTGAACTGACACTAAATGTTTCATTTTAGGTCAGTTCAACATAAAACTAAATTACCTTGTTGTGGCACATTGCCTCATGGGAATCGTAGTTTGGGTCCCCTTTCTTTCCTATGGGCTGAGCCTGGCCAGACTACATCTCCCAAAATGCAACACAGTCATTCCTCTGACTAAGTGACATGGTGCATCATGAGAGTCACATAACTTCGGGTATATCATAAGAGATGTAGGTCAGGGAGCATAGCCCATGGGGGATAATAGGGGCTTCAGGCAACCTAAACTAAAGCTCCCATGAAGCAATGTACCACTACAGGGAAATGCAGTTTCATGTTGAACTGATTGGAAATGAAGTATTTTGGATCAGTTCAACAAACCAAAATGAAATATTTCAGCTTGGGCATATTAAAATGTTTTGTTTTGATAAAAAATGCCAAAACAAAATGTGAGGTTTTTTTTCAAATTCAAATTTTTTTCAGAACTTTTCATTCTGTGAAAAGTTTCAGCAGTTCAACCTTTTGTCCCAATTTGGGATGAAAAGAGATGCTGAACAATCAGAATTTCCTGCAGTAAGGAAATTCTGATTTTTATTTAGCTCTAACATTTGTCAGCTATCCCAATTTTTTCACAGGACACTTTTGGTTTGGTTGGGTGTGTCCCATGTCCATTACAAGAGCTCTCAATTTACTTTGATGTTGATACAGCTTGGTGCTGCCATCCCACCATGTGATTAAGCTATATTGGCACTAGATGACATTACCTGGCCACTTTGTGAAACAACATCAGAAAATCCCTGTGTATGCATCACAGTCTAATAAAATGAGAATTTAGTCCCACAAGACAAGAAGGTGACACCTTTATCAGTATGTAGCATAATCAGTAATCCAGTCCATGGATGCTTGATCCAGTCCAGGATTTAGGTACAGTCTGAGTTTACTCAGTTTGGGAGCTTGAGGTCCTGAGAGAGAATTATAGGGTCCTCTCTGTGTCCAAAAGCCATAGTAAAGAATCTCTTTCTATATCAATTACAAATAAGCGTTGTCTCGCCTCTACCACAAAGGATGATACAGGCATCTGCATTAGCATCACTATCAACACAACCGTGCCTAGAGATCCCAACTAAGACCAGGGCCCCATATGCTAGGTACTGGGCAAACCCAGAGTGAGAGACAACCCTTGCCATGAAGAGCTGCCAGTATAAATAAACAGAATACAAAAAGGGTGGGAGTGGAGATGCACAGAGAGGGGGAGTGACTTGTGCATGTTATTACAGTGGGTCAGTTGCAGAGCGATACATTTCTATGGCCTGTGTAAGACAGGAGGTCCGACTAGATGATCACAATGGTCCCTTCTGGCCTTGGAATCTATGAAATAGGACCCAGGTGCCCTAAGTGCTCATCTAGTGCCCTACTCACTGAACCATTGACTCCTCTGCTTTATTTGGTATTGGAGTGACTCATTGCCCACTTAGCCGGACCATTTTTCATTTGTGCGCACAGAAACAGACACCTGTGTATTCACAGTATGCCTTTATCATGCCCAAGGTCATCCACGCACCCAGCTGTTGACATGTCAGTTGACCATCATCTTCACTCACCAATCATCTTTATCCTTCCTATTTTGTCCATGAGCAGTGCTGAGATGATGTTGCCAGGCAACACGGACAAACTACCCAGGAAACTGACAAGATAAATTAGGAAGTCGTTTTCCTGCTCGAAGTCCAGGTGACATCCCTCCTTCTGGTCCAGGAAGGTGCAGTTTATAAACCTGCACTCAATGAATTTGTGTTCATAAAGATCTGAGAAGGCAAGAGACAAAGACTGGACCCTCAACGTAGCAGCAACAGCAGCTGGGAATAAAGGTACATTCTCAGAGCTCAGTTTAGATGCAGGTACATCAGAGTGGAAAGGTGTTCCCTGCCTGAGTGGAGGTAGCTGGAGGCATTATGCCTGAGTAGCCAGAAGCAGGCATAATATGTGAAAGGCCACTGTATGCAACACATGTAGAACAGATATAAGCCTGTACACCTCTTTGCATTAGCTGATATGCAGGGAACGGGGTTGTGCACAGACACCCAAACTGCCTCATAAAGCTTCCTCTGGGTTCTTCAGTGCTGTCAGCAGGTCTATCATCTCCCTACCCTTCAGTGCTTGGGGAGTGCTGGCTACAGCATTATGCCTGCCCTTTGCACTAGAGGGAAGAGGAGCACCTTTTTAATGCACCCATGCTGGAGCAGACATAATTTGGCCCTAATTGCTTGGCATTTCAACCAGTGATGAGCAATAACCCAGGAGCTAGTGCTATCGTCTGCCATTTCCATCATCCAGTGGTTTGTTTTCAGTTAAAGGGGAAGTGAAAAGCTCTTTTTAAATTAATAAGTGAATCAATTAAATTAGTTAAGCTGCTTGAGATCCCAAATCAGAAGCTAGATATGGGCTGAAAAATGACTATCTTCAGCCAAAATTGTTTAATCAGTTCCCCTATTACTTTAACTTGCCAAGGTCTGAATTCATTTTTTCTGGGTTTCTGCTTATGGTGTCATTCAACAGTCAATGACACCATAAGCAGTGCAATCAAGGAAGGCTGGGAATTCAGCTGTCTGATCTGCTCTAAGCCCTCATCAAGTGCTACCTGAAACTAAAGATGAGATGGAAGCTACAGATGGAAGCAGTCTTAACCTCTGGCAAAATCCTGATCTCAATGTAAATTTTGTGACTCAGACACATATGTGCATGGAATGATAAGCTCGGGTCTTGAAAAATGGGAAAATCCTACTTCATCTTACATTTTAAGGCAACTGTAGTATATACACCTGGTTCTACAGAAGTTCACCATAGTCACAGAGCTAACACCACAACTGGTCTCTTGTTTGACTTCCCCCTTCTTATTCCCTGATCACTGTCACAGCCCAACACACGCACTTCTATAGCACCACTACAAACCATTCACCACAAATCAGACATGCTCATTGTTCCACAGACTAGACCAAGCCAGGAATCCCTTTACCAGTGTTATAGAAGACAGTAGATATAATGGTGCAGTTTTTGAAGAAGGTCTCGATGGCTGTCACATCTTCAAAATAGCATTCCTCAAACAGCACGTCCTCAAATGTCACATATTTGAATTTCATCTTAGTAAATCTGCAGAGCAGGAAAAGAAGCCACCCCAAGTAACAGTGAGTAAGCACAAAGCACTCAGTGACCCTTCAAATAACTTCCTAACGTGCAAATGCTGTGGTCACACAGAGTGACAATGGTGGTTTATGGGATTGTTCCTGAGGAAAAGTGTTCTGTGAATGCAAGAAAGGGGTTGTTTTAGTAGAAATATGTCATCTAGAATTCCCTGCACCTGCTTCACTCCTCAGAGTCCTCACATCAAACCAATCCACCCTTTCAGCCAAGGAGGACTGGATACAGCTCCTATCAATACTGCTGCTGGATCAGCTGGAGAAGGTATCACTCAGCAGCAATGCATAGCACTCTCTCTGTCCCTGGGCAGAGCCTCTTGTCCCTGTTCTTCCTCCCATCCCCTTGCCAAGGGTAAATAAAAAATATCCTTTATCAGAGGCCATTGGATCTATTGGGCTAAGCATGAGGTCTCAGAGGCACAAACACCTAATCTCCAGTCCCATTTCTGCCACTGTTTCTCTCTGTGGCCTTGGATAACATCTCTGTGCCTTATTTTCCCCATCTGTACAATATGATGGAGGGAATCACCAGATGGCACTGTTACACGTTGTTTCCAAAGTTCTTTTCCTTATCGTGCGAGCACTATTCATTTCTGGAAGAAATGCAGCATTGTTATTAGTGTTGTGATGTAGTTTCTTTCTGCGGGGCTGTTGCAAACAGCAATCAGGTTTTCTTCTTGCCTTAATTTCTCAACTAGAGTCAATTCTTCAAGCAGAATTGCTTCCTGGGAATGAGGCATTGGTCCTGGGCTGAGATTTTTGGAAGAAGGGATTCACCTGCATGTTGTTTGCGACTGCCTCTGTTCAAGGACTACTGTGTGTAGTTTAAATAAAACAATTTAAACTAAGAATATACTCAGGCTCCGCATCGCTGATTTCTCCTGTCATGGGAAGCCAACCTGCAAGGCCCTGACATCTGCTACCCACTTCTTAGATGGGTGACACTATTCTTACTTACCTACAGTATCTCAAAGGGGTATTGTGAAAATTTATTCGCTAATATGTGGGGAGTGCTTAGAAGATGTAAAAGAGTATGTATGTGTAAGCGCAAGTGTTATCATCCAAACTAATGAGACCAGGGCAGGCACCAGATAAAAAGCTTTGAATAAAGATCCAGCACTTTAGTTTAATTGAGCATCTGCTAGTTTGATGTTTTTACTCCACTACATTAATGCTACATGCTTCTCAACAGAGGCCTCAAAAAGACATTATTAATGCTCAAACATTACATGAAGACTAATCAAGCTCTATGTTCCATAAGGAAGGTCTCAGAGGTTACAGCGAAACTGAGGCTGATTTGCATTTGCTCAGTAATAGTCTGTGAGGCATTTACTCTCCAAGGCCTGTAAAGAGCCCTCTCCCGGCAGTTTGATTTCTGAACAGTCATCTTTCAAGGAGTTATAAAGCAGTTGCGTGGCGTCCAGTGGGGTTTTAACTCACAGCCAAGGGCTGACGGGAAAATGGAGACATAAGTCATATCAGGATGTGATACAGGTAGTGCTGAAACACAGTCTGAGCAGCTTCTGAGTGAGTTACTGCACTAGGAAAGAACCAAACAGGGACTGGGCTAACCCTTAATCACATGGCTGACGGCTCTTTTCACCCCAAAGAGATGAATGTCTGGTCACATCCCCACCCAGAGCTCAATCCTACAAGGTGCCAAGTGTCCTTCATGCTCCCTAAAGTCAGGAGGAGCTGAGGACATTCAGCACCTCAGCTGAATAATCAGCCCTTTGCACAATCAAGCTCCCAGTCCCTTCACCAAGACACTGTCCCAGTCCTGCCATCCAGTGTGTGGCTGCTCCCTAGTGGGGAGATAATAGTTCTGAAGCTACTCCCAAGTGCTACCAAGGAATACCTAACTATCTTAACTGTGGCTGAAACTTGCCAGGTTACAGCAGAAGGGAAATGAAGCTTATTTCCTTTCACAAATGCTGAAGAGCATCAGCCTGTCCAGATGCAAAGCAGGACCAGGAAGGCAAAAGAACATGCAGGGAGGGCTGAAAGGGAAGAACATTTAATACCTGTACTCGCATGCGCACACGCACCCGCACACATCATTGAAATTGCCATAATATCCCCTCTCTCTCTCTCTTTCTCTCTCTCTCTCTCTCACACACACATCCTTGGGCCATATCCTATATTCTAATTTTGCATTATGAGAATTCAGATACAAAAAACTGTGCCCTCATAGTAGTTTACAAACAAAAAAGATTGTGGGATGGGGGGTATTTGGGGTGTAGTCTATTTACTTTCTATGGCCAGATCCAAAAGACACTCTATTGTATTGTAGTCTAAAGGAATTCTTTGTGCTACCAAACAGCCTTGGATCTGCCCAGGGTTTTGTCGTAAGTTCCCATCGGCCAGACCGATAACCATTTTGATTCCGTCATCAGAGGAGTGAAGTTCTGGAACAGACTTCCAAAAGGAGTAGTGGGGGGAAAGAAATCTAACTGGCTTCAAGACTGAGCTTGATAAGTTTGTGGAGGGGTTGGTATGGTGAGACTGCCTACAATGGCAGGTAGCTGATCTGCGACTGCTGGTGGCAAATCTCTCCAATGGCAGAACACTAGATGGGGAGGGCTCTGAGTTATTACAGATAATTCTTTCCAAAGCGTCTGGCTGTTGGGTCTTGCCCACATGCTCAGGTCTAACTGGTTGTCATATTTGAGGTCAAGAAGGAATTTTCCTCCAGGTCAGATTGGCAAAGATCATGGCCGGGTGGGGCGGGGGGGGGCATCTTCTTCTGCAGCATTGGGCATGGGTCACTTGCAGCTTTAAACTAGAGTAAATGGTGGATTCTCTGTAACTTGAAGTCTTTAAATCATGATTTTAGGACTTCAGTAATTCAGCCAGAGGTTAGGGGTCTTTTACAGGAGTGGGTAGGTGAGGTTCTGTGGCTTGCAATGTGAAAGAGGTCAGACTAGATGATTATGATGGTCCCTTCTGGTCTTAAAGTCTATGAGTCTATCAACTGGTCCTTCTGTAGCATTTTTCATCTGAAACATGTTACAGACATCCATTAACAAAGCTTCACAACAGCATCACAGCAGCATCAGTCAACATTATCTCCAATTTAAATAGAGGGTAGCTGGAGGAGTTGGAAGGCAAAAGGGAATGAAGTGATTTATCCAAGGTCATGTAGTTACTAAGTTGCAGAGAGAGGAGTCCTGGCTGGATGCCCTGCACTTTAACCACTGAACACACTTCCTGTTAGGTTGGATTCTGGGGAGGGAAGAGGAGAATTTGCATCCTATTGCAGTAGTGGTCTCACCCAGGATGATTGGGCATAAACAAAGAAGCAACCATAAAAAGGCCACACTGATATCAAGTTCCATTAGAAACATATGGAAGTAACCCAAAACAATGTTTGACAAATGGAAACAGACAATAGCGATAGGGAATGCCATGTAGTTTTCAACTACTAGGAATAAAACAAAATGTGATTGTAGGATGGTAACTCTGGGTCCATAATGTATTCCTCCCAGGACACACATGTGCAGCTGAGATTTTAGAGAGTCTAAGTCTGTTTGGAAGTATGTGAGTAATTTATGTTGTAACACCTAGAAGGCGATGGGGTGAATTTCCATTTAGACGTGTGGACATGGTCCCTGTAACAGAGTGCTGAGGGCTAGCACTTGAGTCAGCACCCTGGTCACTGTTTGTACTAATTAGGTTCCACTAGAAAAGGCCTAATTGGACAGAGGTGTACCTGATTACCAGGCCAGATTGGAGCTAGTAAATCAATGAACCAATTAGGCATTAACAGGGAAAGCTGTACAAAAGGGCACAGGAAGGAGGGTTTGGGGGAGGAAGAGAAAATGGGAGAGAGAAACAAACCAACCAGAAAGCTACAAGAGCCCAACAAAGGAAGTCCTCGGAAGTAGGGTCACCTTAATTCCCCACCCTTTGGAGAAGGAGTTAGAAAGTTGAGATACAGCATGTAAAGGTGTAGAGACATTGTTATGTACGGCGGAGGGATTAAAACACCGAAAATTAACTATACAGTGGCATTTACAAACAAGAAGGTCTTAGAGCAGCCTGTGGAAAAGACAGGGGTATGGCACACTGCCCCGTCACAGCCCCTCCCTCCATGATTTTCATTGTTTATGTTGCGGTAGTGCCCAATACATTCTCCATGCTGTACAGATGCAGAAGAAGACACAGTCCCTGCCCCAAAGAGCTTTCAGCCCAGAAAGACCAAAAAGAAAAACTAGACCCAGGGTAGGGAAAAGAGATACCACATACAAACTGATCACAGTGATGACAAATACATGTCTTGACAGTTACATAGGGTCAGAGCCTCAGCTAGTGTAAATCAGCATAGCTCCGTTGACTTTAAAGTGTTAACTAAGGATCTGGCCAATATATTTTGTTTTGAGTTGGCAAGGGTGGGTGTGGGAGAAGTTTGTGAGTCAGATACAAAGGCAATGGCAAAACTCATATTGACTGGGATTGTGCGGAATAGTGGCCATGGTAAATAATGGTTTTAAGGGAGCACAGAAGTGTTGGCTTTCAGGAAGCAAAAGTGGAAAGTATATTTAAAAAGAAAACAAATCTTTCTTGCCCAGGACCACTAGATGTCAGTGTGTCCTAAGGAAAGAGAAGAAAGCCACCTCTGGATCCAAAGAGGCCCAGGAAAGCAATGCCTGCTCTGATTCCACATGCACTGGTCCCAGATGAAGAAGGTCCCATCACAAGGACATGTGAGCCTGTTAGAAGACGAATTCTGGGAAAGGAATTCCTCAAACACACTTCTTTAGGACTGGAGATGCGGATAAATGGGTTAGGGTGTAGAGAGAGCAGAGTAGAAAGACCACATGATCTGTAGAAAGCTGCCCTTGATGCTCCATAGGTTTGCACGTGGTGTTTCCCACAGAATGAGGGTTATGCCTAGCTGGGTGAATAATGCAAAAAGATGGTTCCTACAAATATCCTTTCCACTATTAATTTACATAATGTTGCATTGGCTGTGTCCATGGCTTTACTAGGGGCTTGGGGTTTACCTTTCTCAAATATCCAGCTGACTAAGTTCAACTGGCAAAACATATATGCTGAAAACAGATGTCACGGTCACAGGCATAAGGATTCATAGAAAATGAGTTTCAAATCCACACGCATGTGTTTTCAGACCAGAAGTGCTTATACACTCCCTTGTTGCTGCCAGCCTGATGGTAGAGAATTGAGATAGGATCATGGGCCCACCTCTTCCTCATCCCTTGCCATACCCTATGTGGCACCGTTTCTCCCCAGGAGTGTTTCCAAGGGATCAGACCACATGCACCACAGACACGAATACTAGAAGAATGGCAATTACAGGTGGCGTAAGTAGGACCTGACACAATCTAGCTGAGGTATTTCTATGGCCCTCAAGGGCACCTCACAACCTTTTAATTGATTTATTTTCACATCATCCCAAGAGCTATTGCTAGTGCTATTGCTCCCATTGTACAGACAGGGAACTGAGACTAAGAGAGATTAAGTGACTCACTCCAGGTTATACGGGAAGTCTGTGGCAGATCAGGGAATTTAACTTGGGTCTCACAGGTCACAGGATAGAACGTAACCACTGGACTATCATTCCTCTCTGCCTGACCCTAAATGTTCATTTAGTCTGGCCCCAGCCACAAGAGCAATTAGATTTCCTAGGAAGTTGGCAGCATGACATGAAAGGGACTGTATGACACACCTGATGCTGAGGGCCCTATTTATACGGTACCACTAAATGCTAGACTGCCTTGCTATGGAATGGCAACTTAATAGCCAAGATTTCAGGATTTCAAACAACGGCCAAGGTATGTAGTTTTGAGTAGACATGCATGTCTAATTTCTGCATGCAGTTATTGTAACTGCATGCTTAAATCAGGTACCTGTGTGTACAAACAGTAAACATGCTTAACTGGCAACTTACCCAGGTAATTACCCAATTTGCACATGCAGTTGCAGCATTTGCTTGTCTAATTAGTTTGAAAAACTGGCTGTATTCTAAAACTTCAGAGAGTCATGAACTGGTGATCACCAACATGCCCAGACTAGTAATGATCTAGAACAGGGATTGGCAACCTTTGGAACCGCGGCCCATCAGGGAAAGCACCTGGCAGGCCGGGCTGTTTTGTTTACCTGCAGTGTCTGCAGGTTCGGCCGATTGCGGTTCCCACTGGCTGCAGTTCACCGCTCCAGGCCAATGGGGGCTGCGGGAAGAGCAGCCAGCACATCCCTCGGCCCGCACTGCTTCCCGCAGCCCCCATTGGCTGGGGACGGTGAACAGCGGCCAGTGGGAGCTGCAATCGGCTGAACCTGCAGACGCTGCAGGTAAACAAACTGGCCCAGCCCGCCAGCAGCTTTCCCTGACGGGTCACATGCCAAAGGTTACCGATCCCTGATCTAGAATGTCCAATCCACTGCTACCTCTTACTAGTATGAGGTAAAGCCTGGGGAACATTCAAATGCTTGAAAATTTCAGCTCTTTCTCTAGAAATGATATGTGCCAAGTTTTATTGAACCATATGCCCTCACCCCCCAGATATAAAGGAAATCAGGTCACATTCACTTACTTATCATTGACAAATGCCCCATTCCTATGGATCTGGTTTTCCACTGTGAAGTTGAAGGTGAAGTGATCTATATGTTCCCGCTCGAAGATTTTCAGTCGGGATTCATACTCCTCATTCTGGAGATATCGGATCATGTCAGGGAACCAGACAGTAAGGCCATAGTAACTGCAGCAAGGAGAGGAAAGGGGCATGTTCAGGATAAAGTTTACACATATTTTGGACAATATCTGACTTGTAAGCAGCTCTAATTTTTGGTTCTCTGTCAATGCTTTTAGGTAAATTTAGTGCTTGGGGAAAGTGTCAGACTGACAGACTGGAGAGCAAAGTCTTCCATTTATCCACACCACAGGAATGTCATGGGCAATGGCAAAACCTGCCTTGGAGTGACAAGCAGGTAGTTCAGTCTCTAGGGAATTCTCAGCCCTTATTGAATTATCAGTTGAGGTTCCCAATGAAGAAGGCACCATTGGTGCCAACAAGAGATGGGTAAATACAGTAAAAATATTCTATATATATTGAATTCCAATTTTGTTAACAAATTCACTTTTTCGTGTCTGTGGTTCTTTTGCGTTCACCTTCTGGAACAAGTGCAATCAAGTTGCATTAGGATGGCTCCTTGTGGAAAGCAAAGATTAACTACACATTCCCTAATTCTCCATAAAAGAGAATTGTAAATTCACTTCCCAGGAGCATTAACACCAGAAACCCGACCATAAGTTACATTCAGCTGCACAAGGATCAGAAACTACACCATGTGCTGTATGTGACTAATCACAATTAAACAGCATAGTACATGCCACCGAGCTTAGGAAAATCATTTAACATTTTTCTAATACTTTTGAATCATGGTTGTATTCAGGAAAGCCATGATCCATTCATAGATGTTCTATGAACAGAAAAGGACAAACCATTTTTTGTTATAAACTATTTGTTCATCTTTATCACCAGATCAGGGGGTGGTGTCCCCAGTGTGGACACTTATTTGTTCTTAAGTGGACTGAAATCCACCCTCTTAGTTGACACAGACCAATGAACAGCCAGCCAGCTGGTAGGAATTACTTTTCGACACTACTAATACAGACAGGATTCAGACAAGGGACCTAGAAGTGAAAGACTCCATATAAGACTACTGAACCATGCAATACCAACATTTGCCCAAGGCCTGGTTTGTTCAAGGTATATTAAACTCTCTGTTATGGGCAGTTAAATCACTGAGTAAAACATAGATACTTAGTAGACCATGGCCTAGTTTTTCACTGGCTCTGTCTCTTTAAAATAGGATCAAGGGGACAAAATTTGATTTTTGTAGCAATTTATTTATATGCACAGTTAATCCCACAAAACCTGAGAGCACATTTCATAGTAGATGGACCCTGACTGCAACAATTAAGCCCTCAGATGGCTACTGTTTCTTGAGAAAGTTAGAGGAGGGACTTACCTAAAGGCCATTGAAAACCAAACCACAGCCAGAATCAGTGTATTCATCCTGTACTGGGCTGTCAAGCAATACAACAGGTTGTCCCAGACCTACAGATCCACAGGAAGGTTTCAGTCACAGAGAAATCCTAGCAGAGATCTTGAAAGATTCATTTCTGACCAGATAATGAATTTAATATTAACAGTGAAGAGGGCTCATTTGGGGAAGATGGATGATCTGCTTTGATCCAGTGTTTGTTCCAAACTGTGTTCACAGGGATAGATTCATGAGATACATATGAGGACCTGAAGGGACAATGTTCATGAAGCCTTGCTCCAGTATCCTTCAGTATAAGCATATCTGTAATGAGCTGGCTAATGTGTACATGTAACACTGCCCTCCACTAAATGGATCTGGAGCTACTAAATTTAGTGTCTTATGGAACCTAGACTGCTAACAGCTAAGGGAGATTCTTCTTTACTTCAAGTGGAAGGAGCTTGTGCTTCTGGAGCCTAAGAATCTAGGTTTAACCCCACAGCTGCTATTAAGTTCTGGGCTGTCGTGGTGGGCAGCAGAATGGCAGGTGTGAAATCCGTAGCTGGCCAAAATGTTTATATTATAATGCTGGAGACTCAGCCTTAGCAAGCAGCAACATTAAGCAGATAGAATTTTAATTCATTCACTGGGGATGGTATTCTCTGTTTGTGCAAATAGAAGGGAAATCAGATACTTGTATGCTCTGATCTGACCCATATTAGCTTAACTGATATGCTGTGTATGGCTAATCAGTTCAGGAACTCGTTGGTGGCTTGGGTTAAGAAGAGACAGGGTGAAGATCGGGGTTAGGGGAGTATAGCAAATGCTACCAGAGCCCAGGCCCATTTATCCTACACAGTAACCCGAGGGATGTTGTGAATATGAATCAGAATCTCAACACATTGAAAGCTCTTGTGGGATGGTCCTCATGCTCCATACCTGTTTGAACGTGGTCGTGAATCTGACCAACCAGCGCTGGTACCATGTCCCTGTTGAGCTCTGGATTTCAATAAACTCATCTATTTGCTTTGGAGTTTTGATGTGGGCGACCTGAAAAGCACAAACCAAAGTTTCAGCAATTGACCCTAGATGGATTCAACCATTTCTCTGTTTTCTGCACAATTCCTTCTCTGCCTCCTGCAAAGCAATCTTCTCTGATGTTTGCCAAAGCATTTTCCCCTGCTATCTTTTCTTGATGTGTTGCCATTGGATACTGAGTTTTTCTCATGGGCTAAAAGTCTCTCTCTGTCTCCCTCTGTGACACATTTCAAATGTTTCACATCAACCTCAAATCTTCACTTATTAGATTGATAATAAAATGTAATTCTAACACCCAACACGTTAAGCTAACACACTTATGCTATGTAATCTTGATGTCTTTAAGAATCCGCCAGGTAATTAGAGCTGACAATTACTGCCAAAAAATTTCAGTGAATAGTTAATACAGTTTTAAAGAAACTTGCTTCAACTACTTTCATGTTCTCTTTTCTCAAATGCAACTGGCGAAAGCATTCTCTAACAGCAAATTTTAAGTGCCAGTGGAAGAACATTTGTGGAAAGTCAATTCTGAGTGCATAAATGTGTATGTTTGCATCAGAAAATTCATCCAATCAGAGAATAAAAACATACCATATGAATAATTTGTCCAGTCAAAATAGCCTGAATTTTGAATATTGAATACTTGTAAGTAAGTGCTCGTGAATGGGTTATAACCTAGGAATCAGTAACAGAAAGTATTTGGTGAATAATTTCGAGTAAAGAACATATTCAAGAAAATCACAGTCTGTTCACATGCAGAAAAAGAGGTGAAATTCACTGAATAATTCATTCAGTATGAATGATTCACCCAACTCGATAAGACAGTGTCTATGTTCTCCTGACTGGAACTGTTTAAATGTCAGATCTGGGAATTGACCCAGTAACAGCTGGTGCATGACTGACTGGCTCCTGCTGGCCAATTAGCAAAATACAACTTCACGTGGAAAGTACAAGGCAAGGAGAGCTCATTGTCTGTCTGTGCCAAGAGGTTTCAGTAAGTCTTGATTCAACAGCCAAACTCCAGATATGAAGTACAATATTTCAGACCATTATGACACATAGCAAATAGGACATCGTTAGCTGGAATAATAAGTGTTCATGAGTGCAGTATAGATTGACGGACTGAGTCCTAACAGGAGCAGATGCCTTTAGGATCATCAGATGCAGGAGCAAGGTACACGTGGATTTGACACAGGAGTGACAGACAAAACATGGTTTTAATCCAGGAGCAGCATTGGCTCAGAGGGCCCTAAATCCTCGAGGATGGTCAGTCTCACATTATAACATGAATGTGCCCGGTTTATCCTGGTGCAAGTCGGAGAGAAGCTGGTGTGGACTGAGGCTGCCACTGTATATTAAAGGTGAGAGGTGGGGACAGCTCCTTAATAAGGGGCATGCACAGAGGGGAGAGCATCTGAAACATGCAGTATCCAGTTGGCCACAGCTTATAGATCTGCAGCATAACTGATCTGACCATCCCAGTTTTACAGGAGCAGATAACTTTCTTTCTTTCTTTCTTTCTTTCTTTCTTTCTTTCTTTCTTTCTTTCTTTCTTTCTTTCTTTCTTTCTTTCTTTCTTTCTTTCTTTCTTTCTTTCTCTCTCTCTCTCTCTCTCTCTCTTTTCACAGCAGTCCAATAGCTTGTGCCCTGGAAATAGCTCAGGCTCATTAAGCCCATTTTCTGACCCTGGAGTCTTAGCACACTTGGAGGTACAGTAAATTAATCTCTTGTATTATTGATGGGCTCATTCATTATGGATACTGTTCCTCCATAACTCCTCTTACCAGTTAATCGGGCTTTTTGCACCAAAAAGCTGAATTCTGCAGCCAAATTTTTCTTCCCTCCCTTCTTCCTTTAAGGGTATGTGCCTTCTCATACATAACAACCTATTTCAAGGAGCATTCCCTAGCTGGTGCACTCACTGTTTACAATGCACTCACTGTGATTAACAATTAACCCCACCACACGCCTTCTCTAAGCTCACTGAATTAGACTTTGCCCATTTCAAATTTTTCACCCGAGCATTGGCCCAGTGAGTAGTAATCATTCACCTCCCTTTCCTTCAGAGAGATTAAAGGTTGGCTACCAGGCAGATGGGGTTCAGGAAGCTCATTAGGAGGTACATGGAGCTTAATCAGAGTTTGATTAGAAGCTGGAATGGAGAAAGGAGTCGTCCGGATTTCCCACATGAGTAATATCCCTCTCGTTTACTTTGCTCCTAGAACAGAGCAATTAGCTGTCTGAGTATAACTGGAAAGCCGCTGGGCTATCCACTGTGCTTTATTCCCATGCATATACAACTCCCACCAACTTTCCTGGGACTGATCACCACAAAACAAGGCTGGTATATGACCTGAAGTGTGCAGTCCTTATCTTCTCCCATTCTCCCTCCTGGCTGCTGGAGATCACATAGTGTGTGAGAAGCCGGAAACCACAGGGGGGAGAATAAGGCAGCTCTGAAGCCTACTAAAGCAGATTCCAAACCAACCCCTGGCCTATGAAGACTCTCACGTGCCAGTGACCCCTTTACCACAGTATAACGAACTGCTTTCCCGAAGGAAACCACACTCACCGTGAACACCCTCTCCGGCTCCCCCTTAGCCCGCATGTTGGTATCATGAACTTGCTTGAGAATCATCCAGGCTTCATCATGTTTACCTATCTGGAAACACCAAGGGAAGAACATCTCAAGTGAGCCATTAAATACTGTGGTCTACAGCCATGTGGTTTTAAAAATGACACGGGGAACCAGCTCTGGAGGCCCGGGTGTAACGGAGCCGTATCGTGCCGCGTCATGTGTTGAGGGGGGAGAAGCAGAGGGCAGAAGGCTGAACCATCAAGGTTTATATTTGCTGACTGTGCAGTAGTTTTGTAGTAGAAGAAGGAAACCACTCTGTAATTATTATTTGGGAGGCAGGAGTTAGGCAAAGTGTTGCCTCCAGGCTAAACAGAGGGTGTGTCAGGAGACATGGTTCTCTTCCCAGCTCTGCTAGTGACTTGCTGTGTAACCTTGGGCAAGTCTATGTACCTCAGTTGTTCCATCTATAAAATGGGAATAAATAATGCTTACCTACATCATGGTGGGGTCTGAGGTTTAATCCGTGTATGTCAGCTGTTTTGAGAGCCTCAGGTAAAAGGTGCTATGTACAGTAAGTGCAAGGTGATAACAATAAATAATTATATGCTGTCCCTTCAGCTGTGTGAGTACTGCACTTCCCCTGCTGGGTCTGAGATCCAACCCACCATGTATTTTATCATGCTCCTGTTTCTTGCGCTTCACTCCTCTTCCTGCCCAGCTCTACTATTTACATTCCCAAAGCGTACGTGCTTGTGTTTTAATCAGGTACGCAAACCCTTTGATGGGTTTATGAATCCCAGGTGTTTGCATTTTGCTTGTTGTGCGATACAGATGTCAACCTTAAAAGGTGATACGATGAAAGTACGTGATTAGCACCTTAATACAGAGAGTCTCTAAGTTTTAAATGAAACTGGGTGTGTGGCCAGGGGGCTGGGGAGAGGGCAGTGACGAGACAGCCAGAAACACGTGAGGACCAGATCTCCTTTGTTAATTGATATTGGAGTACAGTTTTCAGATGAGTCATCTTACCTCTAGCAAAAAACGTGGACTTTCCGGCATGAATTTAAGTGCCACCAGTGAAGAGATACAGGGAAGAGCACAGACGATTACAAATACCCTCCAGCTGTGGAAGTGGTACCTGGTTCCCATGCTGAAACCCCAGCCTACGACCAACAAAAGCCAGAGTGAAAATTCTGTCCATCTAGTCAGATTTCTCTCTCAGATACCAACTGAACCCTACGGGCTCTGTGCAAGGTAGTGATAGGCTGACAAAGTCCCATCTGATGAAAGATTTATTATGCCTGGTAATGAATTCCTCTGTGGATTCCGTCAGACAGTCAGATGGATAACACTCCATGGGTTTGTGCTCAGCACAGACAATGGAATCGGTTATTATTAAGTTCCTGCCTTTTTAAAATCTTCCTTTACCTTTAAGTTTAGAAATCAGTCTGGAAGTGAGCTATGCAATAAAACTAAGGATACTGTGCATCCATGGAGCAAGAACCTAGCAAGGGTGACATGGGATCCACTGGTATATTTTATTACATTTCTGTGGCCTCCTTACATAACATTACAGAGAATTTCTAATACGTAGCCCTTTTCTGATTTCCAGAGCACTTACGAGACAGCCTGACAACATATCTGTAAGGGAAGCATTAGTTCCCATTTTACAGAGGAAGCAGGGGCAGGCAAGCAAAATGATTTCCCCCAAACATACAAAATCAGTGTCCGAGCTGGGGTTCAAATTCAGGAGATCCTTGCTTCTAGTGCTGCATTTAGGCCACACCTCACTATGGGCTCTCTCTCATGCTCTGCCCAGGCCACATAGTCAGCAAACAAGGGGCACGGAGGAGTCTGAAAGCAGTACAGACACTTTAAAACTCAAAGGGCAGCTTGACCAAAGCAGGTTTGGGGGGGGGGTGTGTAATCAAACTTTAATCAAAGGCACACAGAAAACATCATGAACCAAAATTCTTTCTTTCTCGGTTTGCCTTCCCACAGTCAGATCTCAGGGAGGATGTTTATTTCAAATGTTTCTTTATAATCTACTCTCTGTCATAATATTGAAATAAACTCGTTGCAGCTTTTGCAGCAATGATAACTGTATCAACCACAATGCTACACACGTTCAATTGAGTTCCAAAACAATATGGAACAAAGGGATACTGGAAAGGAAAAAAACATACAGCACGGGGCTCAGATGCTCCAACATGTGATATGGACAATGCTGACCAATCTGCAAAATTTAAATATTACCCTTTAAAGGCTTGGGTTTTAAAACCCTGTTTGCAAATAATGCATGTGCTTTAGCCTGACACCATTGCACTCTAGTTTACATGTCTGTTCCAACAGCCTGTTTCTGGCCAAAACGTGAAGTTTTCTAAATACAGAGGGCAGTTTTAGCTTGTATGATGGGTGGGTGAGTGGGTGGGTGGATAGATAGATAGATAGATAGATAGATAGATAGATAGATAGATAGATAGATATTATAGTCCCTCTTCATGATCTTTTTGGACTGTCCTACTTTTCTCAATCAGGATTTTGCAAACAGCTGGCAATACTGGATACTAGGGGAATTAATCTTTCTCAATAGATACTGACAGTCTGATGTTTTCCTAGGTGATGCAAATGAATTACCAGGAAAACCATGTGACATGCAGGTTTTTGTTCCTCATAGTGGTAATGTACATTTCAGAGTCCTTTCTCTCTACCATATTCAACACCATGGAAAAATCAGTGGAAATCAGATGTGATCCCAGCAAATATATGTTTTAGGGAGACATATTCACACACAAAAATTACCCCAAATACACTGGTATCTGGCTAAGGCATGGTGGGATGTACTGACTGTGATAATGTGCTACTTAGCCCCCCAGCCCTGATATTAGTGTTCAGCAGAGTTACAATTTATTGATAATTGCTTAGCTCAGCTCTGCAGTCAACATGGACATGAGCCATGAAGTTATCTGAGTCAAACTATCCCCAAATTCAGGAATGTGTGGATTTGTGATGCTGGGTTTGACCACTCATAGAGAGAGACCAGCATTTATAATCTGCAGTACCAAAGGTGTGATGTATTAGAGGCTTTTATCACAAAGGAGCCATCACCCATCATCCTGCCTAAGTATCAATCATTCAATTAATTTCTCTCTATCATCGGTATGTATAGGGCCCCAATCACAATAGCATCTACAATGCTACAGCTAGACAATTCTTCCTGTACTGCTGGGGATGTCCTGACTTGCAGGATGAATTCCACTGATTATCTTTGAGTTCCTGTAAAAAGGCAGGTGGGATTTGAAAGTTCCAGGATGGCAGGGGTGAGTTTGGTTGCAGTTGGTACAAGCATGTCGGATTCTGGTTTTACACATCACAGAAGCTGCAGGGCTAACTTACAACTATCATGTTAAGAATCGATAGCCCACCCGAGATGGTGTATGTGTTGTTTATGAGTAAGGGCTAGTCTATACGAACAGTTAGTGCGCAGCAAGCTGGGGTGTAATTTGACAACGTACTAGCCTGCCAACCACTAACTGGCCCTGTGCATGCTGCGGCCATGCACTAAGCTTTCCGTAGTGCACTTTAAGCTACTCCAATCTGAAACGGGAGTAGGTCGAAGTGCATGATGGAATTTTTAGTGCCCAGTGGCAGAGTCCACGCAGACAGTTAGTTTGCAGCAGGCTGGTGCACTGTAGATGTACAGGCCAGCTTGCCACGCACTAACTGTATGTCCTTATACGTGTGTGCGCAGGGTGTTATCTGTAACCGAAAGCACAAAGCAGTTACCGTAGTGTGGAATGATGCTCCAAGCCATTGCAGAGGCATAAATGCCACCAATCATCCAGAACATGCAGAGCCAGCTCAGGTGTTCCCCCCTCTTCTCACGTGAAAGGAATTCAGAGAAATAAGCAAAGACGATGGGGAGGGATCCCCCAATGCTGAGGAGAGAAAACACCACATGGGAAGAATAAAGGACTTTGCCAAACAGGTGTCACCAGCACATCTGGAGCCTCATAGCTTTGGGTTCATTTATAGTAAAGGTCTCCAGAGTTACAGCCCCGCAGTGGGAGGGTAGCTTTTCTTTCAGGAACTCACTGGAATTCTCAGCGATTCTCACAGACTCTCTACTCAGGGAGTCATGAGAGAATAATATGAAGTTCCCCATACCAGGTTGTTCTTAAATGTGAAGGATGCACAGGAAGCTTGTCACGAGCAGAAAGTTGATTTTACTTTCCTGTTTTAAAATTGTGAATTTACCTGGCCTCAAAGGGACATGGATATGCTCAGCAAAGCATTTGTGATTTGGATGCTTGTGCCCTAGGAAACTGGAGAACTGCACAGGAGAGCACAAACTCATTTCACTGGGGCAGCAAACAGCCAGGCAATAACAGCCTTTGGTTGCTAGTGACTCCAGCCAAATTTGACCGAGTCCACACAAGGGAGGACCCATTCTGCAATTGCCTTTCCCCATCCCCTTCACCATCTCGTCAGAGTAGCTCAGCTGCCTCATGACTCAGAGATGAAAGGAGACCCGGAGTGCTGGGATCATACGAAATATTTCTGAAGTTCTATAAAACATTTTGGAATTAGCAATTTTAAAATGGGCCAATGTTTTCAAATGATTTGGGGTTCCTCCATTTTGGGGTGTCCAAACTGAGACACCATAAACGGCCTGAGTTTCACAAATTCAGTGTTCCGTTCTTTTCAAAAATCAGTCCCCCTCAATGTGTCTCGAGCCAGGCATTGAAAAACTTGGCCATTTTTGAAAATCTTGGTCATGGGCCCAAATTCACATATCACATGCACCAGGGTAACCTTACTGACGTCAGTGGAGTAATTCCTGGCTTAATTAGGATAAGGGGGGAATGAATTAGGATAAGGCAGTCTCTTGTCAAAGGTTTAATACAAGTTCTCTCTCCTGAACAAAAGCTTACCTTTTAAAAGGCAAAGTTCCAAATGACTATAAATGAGAGGGTATGGGCCCTCCCCTCTCTCCTTATTAATAACGTGGACATTTATAAAGAGTGAGCTCTGGAATTTCTGTCTTTTCCTGATGCTTTGTATAAGCCAGGCCATATCACTGTATCAGCAATCTGGGAGACTGTATGGCTTGGGGAGCTACAGATCCTGTCACCTCTAAATCACCTATTCAAATTCAGAGCAGGTCAGTAGTGACTGAAAGTTGTTACCAACTTAATGTTGTTTCATGCCTATGAAATGGGTAGAGATCTCAGTACAGTCCTAGTAGACAAGCGTCTACATTGCAGTCGACATCAATCAGCACCCATGTTCACAGTTTCAGCAGGAAGATTGAGATTTCAGTGACTGAGTTCTCTTAGGTCAACTTTGAGGTGTCTTATCCTGAAGTGGTGAACAGATGCTTCCTTTTATGCACCTGTTTTCTGGCTAAGATCTCAGAATATCTGACTGTCAATTTTCCAAGCATTAAATTGTTTTGTTTAAGGGAAAACAAACTATATAATCCCCCTTGTCTAGTGTCTTCTCCCTGCCTGGCTCTAAATCCTTCCAGGGAGATGTGAACATTTTATTTACAACACACGCATGCTGTGTAGAACCTCTCCAGTCAGTCCTTCCATTTCCTCAGCTGGCAATCCCAAATCATTGTGCAGTCTCGTCTAGCACAAAGGAAGGGTTCTCCTGTCTTAAACCTCAGCCTGGAGCGGGGAGGCTAAAGAGAGTGTTACCCACCCGAAGCCGGAGATAAGGCGGCAGAAGAGGAAGAATCCATATCCCTGGACGAAGGAGGAGAGGAATGCAAAGGCAGCGTTGATTGTGAGTGATATGATGAGGCATTTCCTCCTTCCCAGTTTATCTGCCAGGCCACCCCAAATGACAGTTCCCACCATCATTCCCAGGTAGACTATGAGCCCTAGAGGAAAGAAAGACAGGGAGCTGAGTGACATCCTCTCCCATGTGCAGTACAGGGCAATTAGGTCAATATTTCACACATATCCAATGTTTGGAGCACTTCCTCCAACCAGCCACCAACCAAGGCCCTGTTAGTAAATAGTGAAATACTTCACCAGCCTGAATGCCTGTCAGTGTCTGACACATTCACTTTCTACTTGACCGAAACAGCACCCTTTGCCAGATACCTGTCAAGCCAAAGTTGCTTCACCAGTGCTAGTGATGGACTCATACATCCTCATCTGAGCATCAGATTTCTGGGAGCTGTAAAGTCAATCAGCTTTCAGGTGGACTACGCCCTCCGGTGACATCCAAAATGGTACCTCAGGCTCAGGCTACTTCAGAGGGAGTCAACTTATGTCGCTTTCCCAACCCTTGGACTTTCAAAGCCCCATGAGTCTGGAGGAACCTGCAGTCATATTTCTTTGGAAAGTTCCTGGCATATAGTGGGTGCTCTCAGGATACAAAATGTTCATTATGAAGAATAATATTTTACAAACAGGGTAGGCCCAGCTCTCAAACGTAAACCCCTCAGGCACCGGGCTGTTTATTATTTCCAGGATCCGCTCTCTAGGGAGTCCGTGTGGCTGAGTGGTCTGAGCATGAGGCTAGAGGCCAGGAATGCTTGAATTCTACTCCTGCTTCTGCCACCAATTCACCATGTGCCCTTGAGTTTGTTGCTCCCAGCCTCAGCGTGTCCATCTGTACAACAGTGATAATGACGCCTGCCTCCCAGGGCCGTTATTAGGACTCAGTATATTATTACTTTTCTCAGACCCTCCTCTGACTCAATTCAAGGTAACAACAAACACCCAATTCACTCAGCTTCAGGTGAGACCTCATTTCCGCCCCCTCAAAAAAGCCTCAGGAGCTGTCTCATTTGACCAGGCCCGCAGCCGTCTCTTCCCTAGCACGTCCCAGGCACATCAGCCAGAGCCAGGCATAAGCAGATTAGTTAAAATGCACGTGTCCCTGCTGTGTGCCACTAACTGCTCAACAGGAGTCTGACATCTTATATCTACTAACCCCTCTCAGTGCAACTGGTGCTGAGGGAGCACAGGCAGGGGTGCTGTGTGGCGGTTGATGATAACTCAGGCAACCGGGAGAGGGCAGAGGGAGAGCTAAAGGAATGGGGATTTTCTTTGCAGGTTACATATTTCATCCGAGTGCCCCTTTAAGTGTATCCCCTCCTTTCCTCTCTGTATTTCATAGAGACATAGACTTCTGAGACTAGAAGGGACAATCAGATCATTCAATCTCCAAACTGTTTATCTTCCTCTATTTAATTTTCTCCAAGGAGTGTGAGGCAGAAAACCCCGGGCCAAGTGAAGGGAGGTGAACTCACGCAACAGCCTCTCATCCTGCTGACAGATTGGTGATAGAAAACCCAACCAACCAACCAGGACTAAAATATCAGCCCCAAGACAGAGGATACGGATTGGACGCTGTTAATAACTCAGCAAGCAATGAGCATCCTCAAATCCAGCAGGTATTCTTTTTGGTTGCCAGAGCACTCTACGCACCTCTGGTGTGCTTTGATCAGCCACTGCAGTAACAGTCCCACCTGTAAAGCTTGGAATGGCCCTGATTTTGCAGTTTGCAGTCTCTCTGTCTATAACATTGTCCAGATTACATCAGCCAGTAACATTTTTAAAACAGAAAAGGCAAACTAAGCTCACTTAATTGTGATGCAACACTACTATCACTAAGCAACTGGGGAAACAGCTAGAAGGAAACCCAGCCCAACCCATCTTGCACCAAGAGTGATGTGCAAACAGATTGGCACTGAGATGCTCATAAGATAAACATGTGGATGGTATCCCAGATGAAGCACCATGAGACAAGCCTCTTGATTCCCTGGGACTTCTGTAAGCTGGGACGCAAAGTCAGATGCCAAACTGGGCAATGGGCAAGCACCCACAACTCCTGCTGGAGACAAAGAGATGAATGTGCTCAGCACCTCCCAACAACCAGCCCGCTCCCATTTAGGTGTCCATATATGGTTCAGAGGGCTGATACTGTGAGATTCTGCTATTCTGGGATGTGTTAGGAGTGGCATGTGTAAGACAGGAGGTAACTGTCCCATGCTACTTAGCACTGGTGGGGCACCAGCTGGAGTACTGTGCCTAATTTTGAGCACCACACTTTAAGAAGGATGTCAACAAATTGGAGAGAGTCCAGAGGAGAGCAACAAAAAATGAGAAGATGTTTGGGAAACATGTGCTATGTTAGTCTAGAGAAGAGAAGGCTGAGGGGAGACATAATAGTCTGCAAACGTATAAAAGGTTCTCATAAAGAGGACAATGATCAATTGCTCTCCGTGTCCACCGAGGGTAGGATTAGAAGCAATCAGCTTTGTTTGCAGCAAGAGAGATTTAGGTTGGCTATTTGGAAAAAGTTTGTAACTGGAAAGATAGCTAAGCACTTGAACAGGTTACTAAGGGAGGCTGTGGAATCTCCATCATTGGAGGTTTTTAAGAACAGGCTCGACAAACACCTATCAGGGATGGTCTCGATCTACCTAATCCTGCCTCAGCGCAGGGGGCTGGATAGCATGACCTCTTGAGGTCCCTTCCAGCCCAGCATTTCTATGATTTTCAGCCCTGTTTCTAGACCAAAGAGGTTCTGGTAAAAGTGTCCTTTCTTATGCCTAGCTAAAGAAAAATTCTGACCCTTTAGAGGTTCAGCCCTGTCCCTGAACCAAAGCCTGTCTTCACTGACAGTTACCGGTGCATCTCAGGAACTGTCCTATCATGTGTAAAACCTCCTGTCAAAAAAACTTGTCAGTGGGAGACCAGGGAACAATAATGAACATTCTTGCATAAATGACTTGACTTAAGCTGATGACTGCACTCACCATTCAACCATTCGGCAGCAGATTGACGGAGGGGAGCATCTGGCACCGTCAACTCCGATATTCTTCTGGATTGTAAATTAGCTTGATTTTTTTGGGGCATATGTTAATCATATCTTGGGAAAGTACATACTACTAAAACCACTGCCGTCCCCTAACTAGAGCTGCGGGATTAACTCAAAGTGAATTATTTAGTTTTCTTTCTCTGTTCACAGACTTTCCATGACCAAATCATAATTTCCTTTCATGTATTCATTGTATGGATTTGTTCAACATTTTTTTTCCAATTATTCTTTTTCATTCTGTGGCTGGATCACAAACAGATCTCTGAGCACATTTGCTATTTGATATTCAAAATTCCATCCAGGTTGATTGGTTAGACAAGTAATAGCATAAGTAGTTAACACATATTCTAACGGGACACTTCACTTTGACTGGTCCCTTAGAGTATGTGCTAACTACTTATGCTAAACTATCTGTTGGACCTTGTATGTAGCTGTGACATTCTTAGTACCTTTCCCAGACCCGAAGCAAAGCTCTGTGTAGCTCGAAAGCGGGTCTCTCTCACCAACAGAAGTTGGTCCAATAAGAGATATTGATATGACCTCACCTATCTTGGCTACAGATATACAGACAGCATGGCAGCCAGAAAAAGTGCACTCACATGGCATGGGAACTCAGGGCCTCTCTCTCCACAAACACGGGCCTCTGCCACATTCACTAAAATTAGAGATTTGGAAGACACCGTAGCAATACATACAATACCCAAAATCATAATGAAGGCGAATCTCCAGGGGCTGCCATGTGGATTAGGACTTTTACACTAGCCACTGGGAGACACTCTGATTCCACAAACTGGAGCAGCTCTGATTCCAGTTAGGAGAAGGAAGTGGCAACCCACCCCAGGCAGGTTGGCTGGTGTGTCACCCAGCCAACAGAATAAGGGATGTTCATGCACCACCACTAAACCCACGTTCCTGCAACCAGATTAAAAATGAATGATCAGGCAGGGTTGATTGTCTTCGGCAGAAAAAATTCAGGTTGGCAGCTGTTCATCCAAAGCTTCTTAAAAACAACAAGAACAACAATGAATCTGCTCAGGAGGTGGTTGCTGCATTCTAACCTCCAGGACTCTTTTCTTTGGCCTGTGATCTATTATTATTATAACTGGATACCCCGACTGAGGGCGTGGGAGCCAGGTGCCCGGCCCTGGGGGGTATTTGTTTTCCAGCAGTGGCTGCCCAGCTCAGAGTGAATGAGCAACTGTTCCAATACTCTGGATACTTTATGGAAGTCCCATTGGTTATAAAATGTCTGACTCAGCCATTTGGACTGAAGCAAATGCTGCTTCCTCTCTTTCTGCAAAGAAGAGACCTGGTGGACTTCAGGGCTTTGTTAAAGGAGTGATAATATTGAGGCAGATCCACGGTTCTGCAAAAGCATCAGGACTCTAGTATCTTGCCCTGATGCACTCATTTCCTTATTTTATTTAACAAAGCGGCTTATCCTGTATTAGCCTGTGTGACGCAGAAGCAGATATTGCGGTGCTTTGTGCACCACAGCTGGTGACCACAGACACACTGCAGGTGCAAACTTGTCAGTCTGCAACAATGTCTGTGTGCGCTCTTTATTGGCACCCTTTGCTCCCCAAGGGCAGAACTGAGGCTCATCGCCCTAGTGCCTCAGGATGTCATCTAAGGGAGTAGAGAGGCTACTGTGCAGGCAAGGGTGGGGGAGACTTGTAGTCAGGCCTCCTTGTGCCAAATCCTGCTTTCCAAACTCCAGTGTACAGATGTCTATTTAGGCAACAGCAGTTGTTCCGACCCAGCTGAAGGTACTCAGCTCCAGGAAGGGGAGAAGGGCAGACATCTGTTCACATGTGTATCTTTGCTTGGTTTGGGGCTGAAGCAGGATTTGGCCAATAGTGTTATTTCTCATCAATGATGGGATTTGAATTGATTGCACTGCTGGTGTCAGGGAGACAGCTGATGCAGAGAGTGTAGTGCTCTGAGTTTAAAGTCACTGCATACTGGCAGCTTTATGGGTGTGGGGGTGGGTGTGTGCGTGTGTGTCAAAGGGGCAACAACTGCACAGGAAGAAGCAGTCCAAGAAAGACCCTGGAGCTGCTATTGTAGATGAAGAACAGTTCAGATTGTGAGCTCAGGAACCCAAGCTAAAGGTGGGCCTCAAGATTATTTCTCTGTGATACCGCATTTGTTAAGATGATTTCTATGTAAGATGCATTAAAGCTATTGATTAGTGTTGCGAAACATAACTCAGTGGAAATGGCTTCTATTTAGTTTCAGACATTTTTTCATTGAGTCTTGTAAAGCAGTAGCAATGGGCAAGCCAGCCCCTAAAACCTTCAAACAGCCAAGATCTGCAGCCATCATTTCAGTGGCTATCAGAGGCGAACCACTTCACTGGTTTCTGAGGCACTGGTGATCAGTTACAGTAGAACCCACTCCACAGCTGAAATGAAATCAAGGGAATGATTTATTATGATGGACAGTTGCGGGGGGGGTCCTTTTGTGAAGACTACACATCCCAGCCAACAACATAAAACCTTCATTTGGGCAGCTGCACTAAAACACTCCACGGGTAAGTGCCAGAACAAGTAAAGGAAAGAAAATTTACAAACAGCAATTTTCCTGGATGGACATCCTACAACAATGAATGATATTCATCATTTACTATTCTTTTCCAAAATGTGCTCCATGTTTTTCTTCTGGGGGCGTTGTGCAGGAGGCCAGTTACAGAAAGGGTACATGATTTGGATGAGGATATGGAAAGAAGATCACCTGTTTTGTAAAAGACACAAAACGGAAGGAAAAGCAAGTCAGGATCAGAGCAGACAGAATCGAAAGGAATCACAGCTACTTAGGTGACTGAGCAAATGAGGATCAGCTCAACAAAGGTACAGTCATTAATTAGTCTGTGCAGAGGAAACCAACTTGCAGAATAATAGCCTAGTGGGACTGTCATCCAGAGTACTGTGCACAAAAGGGATCTGGGGATTACTGATAATTGAAATCATGAACCCAGTGCATATACCACTGCAGCCAAAAAGGCAAATTAGATACTGATACAAGGGATACGAAAGAGGTAATATGGTTACTTTCTAAGACCATTGTGTGTTAAATCCTTTCTGGAATATTGTGAACACCGTCCCGCAGCAACAATTTTATAATCTCCAAAAGGAAACAAACGTGATATTAGGTCTTGGAAATATAAATTATAAGCAGAACTGGACAAAATAGTTTGATCAGATTTTGAAACTAAATTCCTCCTGCTGTGTTCTTCCTGCTTTTTGTCTTCATAGAATATTCTAGGGAACAAATTTACTGTCAGGAATGTCCAATGAAATAGCAAATGTTATGAAAATATTAAAGGATATTCATTGGAAACAAATTTTGAATTTGGAAACATGAGAGTCCACACCAGAAACCTCATTCCAAAAGTTATAGTCACCCAGCCAGGGATAGAAATATACTGTGTGACCTAAGAAAACTAACCAAAGAAGCACAGATGTTGGGTATTAAATGTAACAGCTGTCAAGCAATTTAGAGAACAATCATTATTTGCAGCCATTATTCTGTGACTAATATAAAATAATGAATACATGTGAGAAAAATGCAATCTGCTCAGAAAATATTTGTCAAAAGAAAAAGGTGAAATTCAAAGAATAAACTCTTGGTTATGAATAATTCAACCAGCTGTAGCTATGCAGAAAATGTAAAGGCATTGGGCTTGTTCCCATTGAAAAAGAGGAAAACTTTGAGGTGCCATCATCAAAGTTTCCAAATTAAGAAATTATTTTGACCTCTGTTGAAATTCCGTCACCTGTATTATGCAGGAGGTCAGACTAGATGACCACAATGGTCCCTTCTGGCCTTAAACTCTATGAATCTATGAATAAGAAAGGCTAGATATAATACTATACAATGCTACGTGCTTATTAATTTATTATTATTACTATTATTATAATATTTCAGCAAAGTTGTTAGAGACATACTGTCCTAGTTTCAGAAACCAAAAGACATAAGGTAAAATTTTCAAAATTGCCAAAGTGACTTAGGTTCATAAGTGCCAAAATTACTTTTGAAAATGGGACTTTAGCTTCTAAGTCTCGTTGAAAGTCAATGGGATATAGGCTCTACACTCAATTAGAGGCTTTTGAAAATTTTACCTATGGTCCTAAGGACCTGGGAATAAATGGGAAACTCAGGAAGAATTGAGTAGATTTGGTCTTGCAGAAGATTGTGGGTGGGGGGTTGAAGGGAGCAGGGTACATTGAACATCTGGACGATGTGAATAAAATAGCCAAACAAAAGGCATGTATGTTGGTTCAGGTGGCCTTTTTGGTTCCTGATATTTCCTATGTGCTTTTACTTGTAGGACAGTTGCTGCTTTATCTATAGATCTCATTGCCCTGGCAAATGGCAATCAAATGATACAGAAAGAAAATTCCCATTGGTTCATATAGCATTTGCTTTGTTGAATAAACAGAAGCAGAGATAGCTCACCTACCGTTTAAAATGACTTACCCTACCAGTTAAAAATGAGTCACCACACCTAAAATAATAACAGTGGGATTTTCCTATTCAAAGGGAGAGGGGGGAACATTATAAACTAGCTGTGAGTGATCTATGGCTGCTGGGAATTCTGAAGGAATTCTGCAAAGTCAAAGCAAAGGTGGATTTAGGAACCCACAGAATCTTCCAGCGTGGCATTGAAAATGCACGCTGAATATTTCACCGGGTGCCACCAGCACAGAAAGTGAGTGGGTGTTTGCGCTCCGTGTCTTTCAAAGTACCCCCACGGGTCTTGTCCATCAATTTAAAATTCATAGCACCATCTGGTTCCCCCCTCCCCTTTCTCCCTCACACCTAGTCACTCTGCTAAACTGAAGTCTTCAGTAGAGGAAGCCAAATTAATCCTTTGCCATTAACTGAAAAGCTGTTCGTTTTGGCTCACGTCAGATAAAATTACTGCTGTGTTTACAAATGAGGAGACAATCATCACACTGCACAAAGCTGCACCAAGCTCTACCTTCACGGCTCGATAGAGCACCAGAGGTGCAAATACTGCAAAGAAGATATTGGCCAACGCTGACTGGAATATCGGCTGTGTTTGTGCCTCTTTCGTGCCCGCTGATTCTAGTGAACTTGCAGGCAAAAGTGTTGCAGAAAATCTTAAGAAAAATATTACAGAATATTCATAAGCAGCAGATTTGGGTCAAAATCATGAACAGCAGCACTAAAAAACTGATTCTAAGTATCCAGCTACACAACAAGCTTAACCACAGCAGTACGGAGTTTTCTGGCTTGGTTAAGAGCATCTGTGATCTAACATGGTTGTTTGCAGCACTGTGAAATTTCAGATTTAAATCGCTGAAATCAGGAAATTTACCATTTTTAAAATCCTATGACTGTGAAATTGGCCAAAACGGACTTCGAATTTGGTAGGGCCCCAGCCATCAGGGAGCCATTCCTGGGTTTACATATGTTTATCCAGAAAAAATGTAAGTGGTAAGAAGATACTGAAGTTTCTCGTGATGTTAATTAGGATTCATTGAAACAACAAGTAAATAATGACAGAGACAAAGCTGCTGGGCCAGTATGTGTTTCAAAGGGATAATAAACCCTGATAAAGCCAGTGTACTGTTACATAATCCATTTTAAACCAACTCACACAGCTAGGCTTGACTTCCTATCTACCTGCATTAACTACCAGCAGAATTTTTAAGTGTGGCTCCAACATTCTAAACAGGAGATTAGAGTAAAAATCCAGAAGATAGTATTATATTTAAATTATTACTGTGAAATTATTACAGGTTTCAGAGTAGCAGCCATGTTAGTCTGTATTCGCAAAAAGAAAAGGAGTACTTTTGGCACCTTAGAGACTAACCAATTTATTTGAGCATAAGCTTTCGTGAGCTACAGCTCACTTCATCGGATGCAATGAAGTGAGCTGCAATGAAGTGAGCTGTAGCTCACAAAAGCTTATGCTCAAATAAATTGGTTAGTCTCTAAGGTGCCACAAGTCCTCCTTTTCTTTTTATGAAATTATTATTAATTTGTAGACAGAAAGGGCAGCTTTGTACCTAAAAGATCTGAAGTCTATTCTCAGCACTGATGTGGACTCTTTTGCAGCCTTGTACAAATCACTCAATTTCTCCTTGTCTCAGTTTCCTCTTCTGTAAAGTGATGGCAATCAGCCTACTTCACTGGGGATTTGCAAAGCTTAAACTATTTGAGCTCCTCATAGGAAAGGTGCTAACTATGGAAGTGAAAGATACTATTATGCATCTTTTATAGTATTTATACACTTACTGCCCTGTGTAAATAACTGATAATATTAACTCCCTGAGATGCTAGTAATAGCAATAATGAATGCACATTGTACCGCCAATCAATATGCATGCATTGAAGGTATAATCTGATTGATTGATATTCCTCCAGATGCCAGTATTCTCAAAATGAATAGAAACTTCTCAAGTAGGGTGACTTCTCAAGTCACTCCTCATGTCGGGGGACTTCTCAGGCAAGTGTGAAAAATCGGGACGGGGTGGAGGGTAATAGGCCCCTATATAAGAAAATGACTGTCCCTATAAAATTGGGACATGCAGTCACCCTATTCTCAAGTGAATAGAAACTTACTGACTCACCACAGAACTGTTTTCAGCCGGTCACAAGGCAGGAATTTTCTCGTCTGTTGCAGTGGATTTAATACATTTATTTATTTATGTATTTATTAATTATTATTATTATTATTTTATTTATTACAGCATCAGACTCAGCTAAAGCAGAAATGTCTGATGAATAAGTGGAAATAACCTGGTGAGAAATTAGCAAACTTCTCAGCCCACAAAATTTTAAAAATAAGTGCCATCAGTATGCTAAAATATTCACTGCAGTAGGTGTGGGTTTTTAATTTCCCCAGCACTCATCTTTGAAATAACATTTCACATCAAGGGAAAACCCAAATACTTGTTCTTTACCATGAGGAATAACTGGGGTTAAAACAGCTGTTAATTTGCATCTGAAGTAGAACTGTTTATTTTCAGCACAAAATTGAAATGTTTTATGAAATTTCAGAGGTGTCACATGGATTTCTCACATTTCAAGAAACTCTATGGGCATTTGTTTGTTTGCAGTTTTTACTCAAGCTGACTGTAATTTTGGTAAATTTTCCACTTTTTCTGATGGGAGAAATATGAAAAACACCAGGGGTCCTGGAACAATTTTTATAGTGCGGGTGCTGACAGCCATTGAACCAAACTGTAAACTCTGTATATAACGAAAACCACTTCAAGCCAGGGGGTGGAGCACACCCAGCACCCCCAGGTCCAGAACCTATGCAAAACACTGGGATTTAAAGGCAAAACATCCTTTCAGCAAAAGCCAAAGTTCACCAATTTGGCCTTTAGGCAGTTCCACTTTTAGCTCTTGCAATTTGTCTTTCTTCTTTTCTTAAATAGTTTGATTATTTCTCCCATTAATTTTCAATTTGCCCACTCTCCTCCACCCATGACCAAGAGAACAAGAGTCACTTTCATATGTGCAAACATTAGCAGCTTCCTGGAAGCAAACTTAGCTCTGTCTTGAATGACCTGATCTTGTTTCCTTATCAAAAAATATGACAAGAACAGTCACCAAAGAATAAATATGAACCCTTGTGCTGATTCTATTGGTATGTAAAAAAGGTAAGGGATAGTAATTCATGCGTATAATGACCCAGGGGCCATGGTAATTTGAGTGAAAGCCATGCCCACTGTAATAAAACCTCTGCTCATTTCACACAGACACACTCTTGCAGATTATCATTGCACATTAGGCACAGATTGAGCCAAAAGAGCTCTTTGATTGCTACCATTATTCTGACAAGTCAGTCAGTAAGTATCATTGAACCCTGAGCGTTAACAAGACTAATTTGCCAGAGTACAACCCCTAGAACATCAAAGAATTGGAATACTCAGAAGGAAATGAGCATGTGTCAGAAGCTCTGGGCTTCCTGAATAGGTTTGACTTCTGTCTCCTTTTTTGAGTAGTTGGTGTGTGGCCAGCGAAGTTGAGCCAAGAAAGGTTCTGAGGAAGCTTGGTTTTTTGTATCCATCATTAGCACCTTTATAGTTCTCATCTTCAGGTGCTAAGCTCCAGCCCTGCCTGCTCTAACATGCCATGCCCTCCTGGGTGCTCAGAAGAGGAGAAATCCTACACCAAGGGCACAGAACCCTCCTGAGCCAGAGGGTATTTGTGTCATTGAGTATTCATTATTCATACTCCTGCACATCTCTGCAGGCTAAGTGTTTGCTAAGCCATTCTTAGCACAATCTCTTTTCATGTCGATTTATCTCAGAGCCCTAGAATCCAAGCCGACTCCCCCTACATGCATTAAGCCCGCTGCAGGAGGGAAACCACCGACAGTTGAGACTATATTAGCCAAACCTTTTTTATTTAAAAAAAAATGTACTGAATTTGAGAACCTCTTGCTGTCCCACATCAACCAGTGGCAGTAGGGAAATACCCCATTGGTGTCGTCCACTTTCCTCTGCACCTCCCCTATCTGGCTCTTCAAAGTTCTGAATACAAGCTCCAGAATCTGACTCCCAAAACAACTAGGAAAGGGGTGTGGGAAAACTGAAAAAACAAGCTCTAAAAAGGCCCCTTTTAACCTTAAGGAGAACTCCCAGTGAGAAGGAACTAGGAGGAAAATGCCATCCCCCTTCATTAAAAATTGCAGACAGATGAACCTGACCTGGTCTATAAGCTGTAATTGGATAAACATGCAAAAAGTTTGCTTGCTTACCCAAAGCTCCTCTGCACTCTGTGAACGTTGAGTAAGGTAAGTATTGGGTTGGGAAAAACGGAAGAACAAGCTTCCTCGTGAGACTTCTGGTACTCTCTACCTCTGGGTGGGCCAGAAACACTTCAAAGATATTTTGGGGGGGATTTATCGGTCCTTCTGACTCTGGTGCATGTTAAACTGAGCTCCACCAAGATAGAAATTTCTAGGGTCAGATTTTTAAAAGATCTCAGCTCCAATCTAGACAACAAAATAAATGGCCAGTTGTTCAAAGGTTCTCACCACACAACATGCTGGAAAGCTGGTCAGAAGCATCCCAATGGGAGCTGCTGAATCCTGATCTCCTTTGAAAATCTGACCTTATCTCTTTTGACATTTTGGCCCTAGAAAATTGAAAAAGCTTTCAGAGGGTGGGGGGAGATTAACTAGTGAAATAAATAAATAAATGCCCAGCCCCCAAGTCCAGCTGATGCACAATTAGTGCAGGACTTGGGGGTTGGATAGGAGAGAGAAAAGTGGCTCTGAGCTAAGTTACACCAGCTAGAGAGGTCCTTATAAGGGCAGCTGTCTGTTCCCTTTGTACTGCTAAAGTGGCAAATGGGGGATGGATCTGGCTCAAGCTTTGAAGTTAATTTCAGTTGGGGTAAACTGGCTGGGATCACAGGCCAGGATATAAGCTACAAACCTGGGAGATTTGTCCACCACCACTATGGATGCACACACTACCCAACCATCCCAGTTCAGATACTCCAATGGTTGCTTCATTTCTCTTTTAAGCCTCCTTTTTTGTTGCCTGACTGGGTATCATTATCAGACAAGCCTGGACTCCTAGGGGCCTGGGGAAGTCTATACCTTATTTGGGTTAAGGTTTTCAGGAAAAAATTATTTTATTCAAACTGTTCCACTCAACTTCAACCTCAGTTAAAATAAATAAACCTTTGTTTAATGCCTAAGGGGACAGGACAGGAGTGAAACCAATTGATTGTTGTTACAGGCCGACTCTTTAATCTCATGTGGGACATTAAATTCATTCCCCAGATTTAGGAGGAATCCTCCATAGGCTACTTTTGACCCGGTACACATTAGCAAACAGCTTCAGCTGAGAATCCGGTGTCCAAAGGGAAATGACTACACAGCTACTCTGCTAATTTGGACTTTGGGCAAAGAGACATGGAGTCTGGGCAAAGAGAAGAACATTAGTGAGAAAGGCAGCATCAGGGGAGACAATGTGACAGCTTGCAAATTGATGTGGAGGCCTAAGTTCAGCAGCTGGGGAACACTGAGCCATGGAGGAAGGTACATGATAAGAAAATGAGACCTACACATGCACCAGGAATAGAACTGAGCTGCAGCCACCTCTGCCTCTGGATGGAGAAAATGAAAAGCGAGTTGATGCATAAAGTTTCCTGGTTCTGTGAGTATTAAACCAGATAGAGCTCTATCCTGTACTTCGTACGCAGATGAAATTCCCATTGATTTTGGTGGGCATTTTACCTGAGTAAGGAGTGCAGAACCCAGCCCTTATAGATCAGCATGTTGTTATTTCAGATAGGCCTCTCAGTCCACTCGCACCATACCAACCACAGAGGATGCAGAATCCTATCAGTCAAGGAGATTTCAGTTCAAAGAGACACACAATACAATGCAGGTTCATACTGAGCCGACTGGACAAACGTTGGACTTACTACCAAACCATGCAGTTTGAGGGTTGATTAATGTTGACTAGACTTCATGGGAAAAGGAGGTTTTCAGGAGAGATTTTTAAAAGGAGAATGTGATAGGGATGGAGTTACAGGCATAAGGGGTAGCACAGAGGAAGGGATACCTGTGAAAACCTGAAGCTGTATCACCAGATGGAAAGGATATGCACCAACTAGATGCTCCATTGTTCAATAGCACCATGGTGACAGAGAGAGAGACACAGCTCAAAACTGTTACAAATGCCGCCAATTTAGACAAATGCTGACTTCAGACTCCAGCTAGTAACTCTCTAAAGCTCACTGAGACTTTGCAGAATTTCTGCTATCATCACACTGGGAAAGTATTCGCAGTGGAGAGGAAAGAAAGATGCAAAGAATCAGAGCCATTCAGTTGTGATTAGACTGTCCTTTAGGGGTTTTAAATGAAACTCTTTCTGTTTCCCTACCCTAATCTAGCACTGGCCTCCTCATCACCCTTCGGAACGCTCTGCCACTGTCAGCGTGAGAGACGTCTTCTCTGCAGACCTGCAATCTGAAGGAACCTTTCTGTGTCTCTCTGCACAACTTCCTGCTAGCCTAGCTGCAGCTTCCTTTCTGATGCACCCCTCAGTCTCCTCAATCTTGGCCCAAAAGTTGAGCTGATCAGAAAATGGGGGAGAATTCTGCAGAAAAACCTGACTGTTCATCAAAAAACCCAAACCCGGACAACTGAAAAAATTCAGACTCACAAATAACAATCATTATTATGAATAAAAACAGCTGAAAGCTGCTAATGCCAAAACCCCAACACTCTTTTGGTTTTTGGTTTCCAGGTGCTCAAGGAAAGGAGACAATTCCACAAAAAATAACATTTAGTCAAAAACTGAATTTTCCAGTCAAAAAATGTTGCGGCAAGCCCCAGCCAAGAGTGCTCTTCTCTGCAGAGAAGCCCCGTGTCCCTTGTCTGCCTTCCTATGTCTCTTCTCATTCTCATCTATCCATTCCTCTTCAAGCCTGATCAGAAAGTTTCTCTTTCCCCCTCATTTATACACCACTCAGATAGCACAGTGAAGGGCATTAGATTAGATTTGATTAGATAGGAGAGTCCCATACATAAACAAATATGTCTAAGGGAAGCTCATCCTCCTGGGGATGGAAATGAAGTGGGAGGGAGGCAGATTCACAGAAACAATCCTCTGGGACATCGGTTCTGCTCACCTACTTAACACAGTTTAATATATAGGTGAACTGACTCACCTACATTAGGCTCCATCAGACCTGGATGACACTGTTTTGTGAGCTTCTCGTTTAAGTTGAGCTACTAAAAGGGTTGAAATCTGGTTCCCTGGGTGCTCGGATTGGGAATGTCTCCATGCATGTTTGTCCTTTACATAAGCCTAATATTTTTCTACAAATAAACTTGCTCTCTGGAAACTGCAGACTAGGCTGCCTGGCAGGGGCGGGAATTCAAGTTCAGGTGCCCGGTTTGTCCTGGGCTGTGAGTACAAGAGCTGTGAGCACATTCAGTGTCTGGGGATGGGCGTGATTCTGTTATGTTGCTCTTGAGCAGCTCTGCTCCCAACAGCAAATGGAAGGGCAGGGACAGGGTCTGGAATCAGCTCCATCTAGCCATCCTCAGCCCCGTGAGAGTGAGTCAGGATGGGGAAAAGGGGGAGGGTCCTGAATGAACCTGCCCTATGGAATAAGCTATGCTTGGATCCATCCCGGCTGCATAACGTCTGAAGGAAGGCTGTTCAGTGGCACTTACCTAGCATCCCTTTGTTTGAGCTGGACAAGCACATATCCTTCTCAGCACTGGGCAGAACAAAGCCAACCACAAACACCTCCACCCCATCTGCCATTAGTGCCAAGCCTAAAACAAAGAAGAGTGTCCACTGGAAGCGTCCGTGGCCGCACTCCTCGATGATGTTCTCATACTGGTGGGCAAGCTGCTCCTCATCCTCCATCCGCTCGGCTATGAGTTCAGCCTTGTCTCTAAACTCATCGGCCATGGCAGGGGCTTTCTTCTTCTGTTTGCCCTTAATGTCATCTGGGTGAGGGATGCCCTGGTACTCTCCTTCATAGACCTCATCATCCTCATCATGGCCTTCCGTGGCATCGCTCTGGGCATCCTCTTCTTGGGTTGGCTCATTCCCATCATGGTGATAGACATCTGAAGGTGCATACCTTTCATAGTTGCCATCCTGATACCGGTAGTCATCTGACACCTGGTTCACCTCTCTAGCGATGTCCTTAGCCCCTTGATACAGATTTGCGTTGTTTCTATACCGATCATCCATTCTGAGCATATACTTCTAGACACAGTATAGTGCGGTGTGTATAATCTCGAATATATACGCGTGTTTATTTATTTGTGCAATCTTTGCTACTAGCTACACAAACATAACTTCCCTCTGATCTGGAATCTGATGCACAGTACACTGAGCTCACAAAGAGAATGGACTGTAAACTTTCAGGGGAGAGTTTTTTACAGGGCTTTTGGTAACGTTTCAAGTTTGAGCTAGACTTTGTTGACTTGCTTCTTTCAGTAGGAAGGAAGGTGTAGTTGGGACTATTGACTGGAGATATGTAAGGGATCAGCAACTTTGTACAACCAGGAGCTAGGAAGACTTGGTAGGTTGTTCTTTTTTCTGATCCATTGTGCTGATGAAGGCCATGCCCTGAGAAAGAAAGAGAAACAGTGATGAGACAATATTGAATTGAGAGGAGAAAGGCAGTGAGTGAAATAGACAACATTCCTAACTCATTCTTTTCTATCTGAGGGTGCAAAAAGGAGATGGAACATTCAGAGACTGTTATTGGAGGCATATAAAGGCTATCAAATGGTTGGAGACCATGATTACCCTACTGATGTCCCAACTTGTGGCTGACACTGTCTTGAATCATAGTATGTCATTCCTAGAAAGCTACAGCACTGGTTTCCATAGAGGACATCATGGTGTTGAGTGGTGCTGATTGATCAGTTCCCTTGCCTTTAAGTCACTAGAGGACTCCAACGAGATACTGCTGAATCGGAATTAATTTGCAAACTGGATACAATTAATTTAGGCTTGAATAGAGACTGGGAGTGGATGGGTCATAACACAAAGTAAAACTATTTCCCCTTGTTTATTCCCCCACCCCACCCCCACTGTTCTTCAGACATTCTTGTCAACTGCTGGAAATGGCCCACCTTGATTATCACTACAAAAAGTCGTGCATCCCCCCCCACCCCCCTGCTCTCCTGCTGGTAATAGCTCACCTTAAGTGATCACTCTCATTACAGTGTGTATGGTAACACCCATTGTTTCATGTTTTCTATGTATATAAATCTCCCCACTGTATTTTCCACTGAATGCATCCGATGAAGTGAGCTGTAGCTCATGAAAGCTTATGCTCAAATAAATTTGTTAGTCTCTAAGGTGCCACAAATACTCCTTTTCTTTTTCAGAGGAATATCTGTCTGCCAACTTGGAGCCCAGCCTTCATGATATTTAGGCACTCATCATCATCTTAATGAAAGAAAAAGGGAGCTACACTTTTTCTTTTTAAACCAGATCGCAGATGTCATTTTATTATATGGATTTTTTTTAAATGTATCCCCATCTGGACAAAAAGACCTGACAGATGCAGTGCATGCAGAGAGAAATTCTTCTCCCACCCACCCATGCCCCACTTATTCCATTTCGAGCAGCCACTGGAGGAGAAGTTTTCTCAGTCAGCAACAAATGAAGTTAATATGGAATCATGACCCTCTTTGGAGAAAATGGAGTGAAGCCAAATCTTTTAAAAACAACCTCAGATTTTGGACACCTGTAGTCAATTATTTTTCAAGTGGATTTCAGCCAGTTGGCTCTCTTGTGCCTTTTCCCATTCTTACAAAGAGCTGAAAACAAGGTTTTTGAAAGAAGGCGTCAGTTAGTAAATAAATATACAGTATAATCATGCTATAAGAGCTACTATAGGTCAAATGTGGTATAAGATTGGTTTTCATTTTAAGCTTTCAGGTACAAACCTAAATATATAAAATATAAATGAACCATCAACTGACGTATCTATATAATCTGTAACCTGTGAGCACTATTATTTTGTGTGTGTATATGTATATATACACTTATGCACACTTTGTATTTGTGTGTGTGTGTGTATACACATGCACACACATACATTTGTATGGCATGCAAAGGTGATATTCAACATAACAATGCAAACTCTGCACTTCAGAATATTACTCTCATCATGTGGGCTCTGTGCAAATGCTATAAAACTGAAATTACGTACACACAATTCTGATAGGAAATGCAGTAAAGCCAACATTGTCAAATGCTCTGAAGGGGGCCACTCACGTCATGCTAGGAAAAGGCATTACGGTCAAAGTAGCGTCGAAAATATCATTTGGATTAAAACAGAGTCTGCATGTAGAGCAAGGTCTTTCTATACTACATTGAAAAGAGTTCCCTTGAGCACAAATGGGGATCCTCCAAGCAGTTCCATGTGTTTATGCAAAGCCCTGTGATTCCTGCTGTGTTATGTTTACACCCGAATCAGGAGTTTCATGCAGAGTAAAACAGCTTTTGCTCCTGTTGCTCTGGTGTCCTGTAACAGATCTGCTTTCTAGCTCATCTAGGGCCCCACTCTTCAAATCTGCTTATGGAGCCTACTAACTGTGGGAGGCACCAGCTTGCTGGTCATGGGCACACAATCGGAAAGAGACAGGTCCCAATATAGACAGTTACTACTGTTTCTACTGCCATATTTGTGGTATGCCAATCAAGACCTCCCTTCAAATCTACATTAACTTTGATCTATGATTTCACTATAAGTGGCATCACTAGCCTTCCCAGCAGCAGGTAATAACCTTGTGGCATGGTAGGTGTGCCAATAAGGCCCCTGTAACTGAGTCTCCACCAGTGCACAGGTACGGTTATACCCACTGGTCCCTGCTGACACAAGAATCATCTCACTTCAGCCAGTCACTGATGAACAAGTGGTTTGACTCTTGTGTCTTGCAACAAAACAGCTGCTCTGTATTAAGTGCTGATAAAAGCTTGTCCCCACGTTTAGTGCTGGACAGTACGCCACGGTGGATCATCCAACAGGGTTATACACTACATGACCTTCTAGTTTGCAAGCATCCTTCATTTCTAGAATTCAGTGCTGTTTAGGGGATTGCATTAGCATGGGGGTAGAAGGGAAGGAGGGAGGGATGGGGAGCTGCCTACCCCATCCACCCCGGGGGGAGGCAGAGAGCACAGAATGCTCCCTGTTAGTACCTTCAAGGGTGTACGCTGCTCCAAAGGGCGGAGGGAAGGAGGTGTGAGCATGGTCTTGCACACCTTCTTCACCAGCCATGCTGGGGATGAGCATGCTTCACTATCCTCCCCATGGCACAGTTCTTCTGGGAGCTATGTTAGTTGCAACCAGCTCTGTACTCCTCCCAGTCAGGCACAATCCAGCCATTTATAGGGGCCACTCGCAGTGCAAGGAATATAGAAAATAAGAATCTTTTGAAATGAAAGAGGCCAGGATGCTGAGCTCGGTCTCTCTGCTCCTTCTAACCGTGTGCAGCCTGCAGCATGTGTTTCATTAAATGTATGGCATATACATAGGCCGCTTTCTCATTATGGGGAAGGGGGGGGGTATCAGTATCTCTCCGTGGACACTGTCAGAGCATCTATCTTTGCTTCAGCTCCCATGACATTTGTCGCTGCATTCAGCACATTTCCTTTCCTTTTGCTGAGTCACCCCATACATCTTCCATTAGGTTAAAAAGGCAGCCGGGGCATTTTCCAGGACCGTGAAAAACCAATCAATGAAAGAAAAAGCCAAAAAGAGCAGCACGCCAATCAGGTCAGAAAGATCAAGCAACTCGAGAGCAGGCTGCAGTAAAGAGAAGTATTTGCATCCACTCTGGATGTGTTTATATGCAAAGAAGTTAATATACTGACAGCCCAGCGGAGGCATTTCACAGGCTTTACATCTCGAGTTTCATTGCTAAAGGGCTGCCAGTGTGGGTTAAAAAAAATCCCCAGACTCCTTTGGAGTCTTAAAAAACCATCTTGCTTATGAAATAACCTTTTCCATTACACAAAGGTTCACTCCCAGGGTGGATATTATTCTCTTTGAGGCAGTGAAAATTTAGCTCCACGGAGAATATTTTCTTCTAAAAAGAAGGGGGAAGGGTTTTTAAATGGGAACAATCTGTTCTGGTACAAAGAATCAGGAAGAACATTAGCCCCTGCTGTTGAATTGTTCAAGGGGCCTTTGTGGGCAGGTTATGTTTCAAAGTGACCTCAAGTCTCAGCCTGTCAAATCAAAGAAAGTGACCTGGGCAGTGTTTCAGTTGCCACTTTTCTTTTCTGAAAACAAGACATTGCTTCCTGCTGATTGTTGTAAAGGCGAACTGTAAAGCTTTCTTTGTAAATGAAATTATAATAATAATAATAATTAACGAACTTTTCAAGAGTCCAGATCAGCAACAGACTTTAAGATACCAAATCAGCCACAGGCCCAAGATGCCTGAATACCATTAAAATTTATACCAAGACTTTAACATTACAAATAGATACCTTTGACAACAAAAAAGCTGGAAATCATTTCCTCCTTTCCTAAGATGCCACAACATGAGCTGAGGATTCTGTGTGTCACCCAGAATCACAGGAGACAGGGGAGCACCCAGACCATCACCCTGCCAGGTCAGGATTGTTCCCTACCGTATGGCACCCCTTACATCAATGGCATTGTCAGGTATGCAGGAAATTAATGCCGCTCTAGTGATATTATCAGCTGTTGAAGTGAGAACGTGAACCATATAATTCAGGTCTTGGCAGATAAAAAGCTTTTCAGTTCATATTTATTCTGCAGAACGCAGGGCTGTTGGCTGCACAGAGCCCGATCTGGACGGCAAGGGCAGTGGCACATGGGTCATTGTCTTACTCAACAGCTATACGGTAGCCCCTGCCTTTGCCTTCACTCCCCCAGATTGCAGACACACCCAGCACACACTCTCCTCTCCTGCGGCATGGAGTAATGCAGCACACACCCTTCCGGAGCAGGGAACTTGTGCTCTTTCCCTGCAGCTTGCACACCCTCCTGGGAGCAGGGAAATCTCTCTCCCTGCAACCTGCAGGTGGTCCCCTCTCTCCCACACTCTTGCTGTCTCTCTGACACTGCAGCCTCTGCTAACAACTTCACTCTGCTTTAATGTGTATCCAGCCAGCAGCTGGCTGTATTCTCCTTTGGAACCTTCCTCTGTCACATGGTACTGGCCAGGCACTTTCATAACCAGTGACTGGTTTCCACGCATGTCAGGACAGAGAAGATACTGGGGCATCGTATATTTAATCTACTCCCAAATTGTCAGTGTGCATTGAGGACCCAATCCTACTCCTATTTACATCAGTAGCAAAATTCACCGCTGGGTTCAGTGGGTGCTGGCTCTAGCCCCAGCTATGCTAAGCAGCTGCCTGTCAGGAGTCCTGTTAGCAGCTTCTTGTTTCACTCTGCCCCGGAGGAGATGTTGAGCCGTGAGACTGTTCCATGGGGGAAGGAGGAGTTGTCATTTCAGTGATTTATTGACTGCTCTCAGTTTAACCAGGGCAGCCCTTCAGTTATGCCACTGAGAGTCTTTCATGTCTCAGCAGCAAACACATAATCCAAGCAAAGTTACAGGTAATTCTATCTTTTCCTTGGGATATGTCCACCAGTAACTTACCCTGCAGTTTTCCAGTACTTACATGATACATGGCTCTAGACTGTTCTCAGTGGTAGCAGATGACAGAACGAGGAGTAATGGTCTCAAGTTGCAGTGGGGGAGGTTTAGGTTGGATATTAGGAAAAACTTTTTCACTAGGAGGGTGGTGAAGCACTGGAATGGGTTACCTAGGGAGGTGGTGGAATCTCCTTCCTTAGAGGTTTTCAAGGTCAGGCTTGACCAAGCCCTGGCTGGGATGATTTAGTTGGGGATTGGTCCTGCTTTGAGCAGGGGGTTGGACTAGATGACCTCCTGAGGTCCCTTCCAACCCTGATATTCTATGATTCTATGATACTTACCCTGGAATTACCCTCTACCTCTGTACACTCTGTACTACTTACCTTTCGATTACCACTTGCTACTTGCTAACATATCTAGCCCTCTACCTTACGTTTTTCCATAGTACTCATCACCCAAGTATCTAAGCACTACTACAAGTTTAAATGCTGCCTACTCTACAAATACCCCTCTTAGCTACCCCACTTACCATGCGATTTCTGAGACTCTCTGCACCACTTACCCTATTTTTACTCCCACCTCTGCGGAGCATAATTTACTCTAGGCCTGAGTCTGCAACCCTTACTCACGCTGAGGTGTATTTACTCACACGAGTAGTCCCATTTAGTAGTTGTATGACTCATTGGAAGGATTCCAGAATGGGATCTTCTATAATTATTCCTTGTACCAGGACACTGGGGCCTTGAGGTGCATGCACACATCCCAGTGTGTCTGTTAATGGCCTTGAGCCCTTTAAAACTGCCAGCTATAGTCACAGGATACATGACTAGGTAGGTGCAAGCATGAGACTTACAGGAAACGAGAGAGAAGGGGTCCTGCCTTTCAGACAGGAACAGCAGAGAGGAGGGAGCCAGGGTTAGAGAAGTCCCAGCGCAGGGAGGGCGTGTCTCTCCATAGTAGCCAGGAAGGGTTGTGAAATGGGAAGGGTGTTCTCTCCCCTCCAAGCTGGCGGGAGCTGGGAAAGCCGTAGGAGGCTGGGAGTTAGTACCAGTATCTTGAGTTAATTTGCTCCTGTTTTGGAACCTGGGTTTTACAATAAATTGAGGCTTAGGGACCTCGTACCTGGGATATTATGCCAGCTGAGGAGGGTCAATAGGTGCTGGAACTAGGGTGCAGGGGGTGCTGCAGCATGCCCTGACTTGAAGTGGTTTCTATTATATCCAGGGTTCACAGTTTGGTTCAATGGTTCTCTGCACCCCCCCACTATACACATTGTTCCTGCCTCCCTGCTGGCTGGTGAATCTGCATTCCAGCGGACACCCCTCTTCTACACACTACTTACCCTAAACATACTGCACAATAACCTTCGCTATGTATTCTATTCAGTATTTACACTCCAGTTACCTCCCCACCAAACACTAGGTACGATCCAATTATCCTGACTCTACACAAAACGTATCCTTCATTAAGTCCCGCCTCTGCATGCTATAATTTACTCTGAAATTACCCCTCCTCTACAAACTACTTACTCTGCACTACATTACTGCACATCCAGGAGCTACTTCGTCTGTGACCAAATGTTGCCTGTTTATCCTGTGAGCAAGGTACCTTCTAATTTGTACTCTGCAACTTACAATGTTACCACAAGTTCTTATATATGTCACATTGATATAAGAGTAAATGGTAGTAGGACCTTTTCTGGGGATTGTCCTGTTTTCTCTAGCCTCTTATTCACCAAAGATCAGATGCTTCCCTCCCCACTTCATCATGTAGCCATAGGTTAAAGGAATAAGGTAGGTCTTGGGGTAATCCCTCTTGGCAGATTGCCAGGGAAGAAAGATGCAGGAGAGTATGGCTGAGAATAGAATGGACAAGAAGAGACAAGAGATCTATATTTCCCTGTCCCGGGAGCACAGGAACTGAAAAGCTTGTGTGTGTGTGTACATGCATACTCTGGAGAGGGGGACAAGACCTGAAAGGAGACATTCAGATCATTTCCCTTCTTTTCCCAGATAGGATGCAGGGAGGGAGATGCTAAGGGGCAGGTAGAAGGACTTAGAAATATTGTCATAGGATCTTTAGCAGCCAGCATAATCCCCACAAGCAGATGGTAGCTCAGTTTAGCATTCTGCCTGAAGGACAGTTCCTTCAGCAAAGCAACCACCCCTTCCCCGCCCCCACCCCTGCTTTCTGCTGACAGCATTGGGAAGGAGCCCAAATCCTACAGCGGCCATAAGGACACTGCATTCGCAGAGCAGGTTGTTAAACAAGCCTGGGAGGAAATTCTTCTCCTTGACTAGGAGAAAGGGAGTTGTGCAGTTATGTTTTTCTGATGTTCCAACCTGAATGTGAATATTAATGTGGACGCAATTAATGAATCCATTTATATTAACCCGGGACCAGATTCTGAGAAATCCTGAGCTCCCGCTTCTCCCATTGGACAATATCCTGGACTTCAGGGATACTAAATTTAGAGGGGTATTATTGTGGTGGTGGCAGGATACCTAAGTGAGACTGAGTGCTGTACGTCTACCTACGTGTGACAGGAAGAATGGTTCAGCAGTTGGTGGCATTAGCTTGAGGGCTGGGCAGACCAAGTTCAATTCTCTACTCCGGCACAAATGCCCTGTGTGATCTTGAGCAATTCACTTACACCCAGCTCCTCAAAGGCATTGAAATCAAGGGGCGTTAGGCTCCAAAATATCTTTGATCTGGGGCGTAGTGTCCCTGTGCCTCAGCTCCCCGTTTGTAAAATGAGGATATTAGTACTTTGCTACCTCACAGAGGTGTTGTGAGGAGAAATACATTACGAAGCTTGTGAGCATGGACCGTGAGTTATGTGGGCCCGTGGTGCCCGTGCTCCACCAATATTCAGGAACATGGGCCCAGCTCCACAAATGTTTAGGGCTCTGCTGCCAGGATGCCGCTGCCGGCCTGGCATCCGGGGTCCTGGCTGCCGCCCAGAATTCCTTTGCCGGCCCCGCATCCGGGGTCCACTACCCCCTTACCCCCTATCTGGGTTCCACCTTCCAGACACATGGCCCTGCTCCCATGTGGGGGGCGGGACTTGGACCTGTTCAGTGTACCACCAAAAATTATACAAACCTGGCATCTATGCTTGTGAGGTGCTCAAATGCCATGGTAACGGGGGGCCGAGGGGACATAGACACTAAGTCCATAGATAGCAAGAGATAGTCCCTACCCAAAAGAGTTTACAGCCTAACCAGACAAGATAAACAACCAAGGGAAGAAAGGAAGCACTGTTGTCCCCCTTTCACAGCAGGGGAGTAGGTTCACAGAGAGATAAACAATTAGCCCAGGGTCACACAGAAAATCTGTGCCAGAACGGCAAATTGAAGCCAAACCTCCCAAGTCTCAATCCAACGACTTAACCACAAGACCACCCTTCCTCTCTCTTTGGAGGGACACACTCGGTAGACCCATTAAAATGTCAGCTCTCTCTGAAGTCATTTTCTCTGTAATATGTTGCACATGCAGCATGCGTGACAGTGTGGTAAAAAGGTTTAATTGGAACAACTTGCAGAACTGTCTTAGTCCATCCCTTGGGAGTAATGCAGCCAGCCCAAGCCCATGATGGTAAAGTCCTCAGCCCCCACTCCACCATTCTCTCTTCCTCTCTCTTACGCTCACATACTTCTCGCCTCTCTTTCAGGGGTTCTCTTCCATATGCTCTATATAAAACTTCCAGCCCTCCCGGGGAGACCACAGCCCAGGCGTAGGTATCTGAAGCACGCTTTCCTCTTCTCTGTTTTCTCTCTACTGAATTTGATTACTTCATACAGAATTTTATTCATTGATGTAAAAACGTTTCTGCCCAAACCAGATTAATGACCTGCACCATCTTAATTTCAGGAGGGGCCTTGGGAAATGGCAAGGCTGTGGGGGGGGAAACACCCCTGCTGCATGATTCTCATGAGCTCCTTTGCCCCGGGAATAGGAAAGCCCAGCAGAATTAACGTATATTAGTTAATATTCTGAGTAATTATTTTTTTATCTCACTTGAAACCCAGTAATCTTTGGAGGACCTCCTTAATCCCTCAGGCCATTTATTTGATTTTGCTGGAATAAAAAGAAACAGACTATTTACCTTCTTGTGTGCATTGTAATATTTTCTTTTCTGTACACTGTGGCCCTTGTTTGGTAAGTAGCATGACTCTGCCCTTAGCTCCAGCCATGTAACCTCATTGACTGCAGGGTGTACAACTGGATTTAAGGACAGAATATGGTCCTGTATAAGGATTGAGTCTAAAGGGGGCTTTACTGAAGGGAGTAGTGTACAGAGGAGCCTTGTTTTTCTGGCCTTTAAGGAGATATGTGTAGCCTTTCTGCTTTTCTGTGTGGGAAATATGAGGGTGACTTTTGAACAGGCAGGTTTGCTTTAAAACTAAGCCCTAGGATTTGTGCAAACACAGCACTTGGGGAAAAAAACCTGGTGGTTTGTAGGAAAGGCTGGCTCTGTCTTTGGGAAAATAACCCCCACTTGGTCCTTTTATTTCCACCGCCATTAAAGCCCACAAAGCAGATTGACTCATCTTTCTGGCTAAAGATGGCCCATAACTGGAACCTAGACTCTAAACCCTTTCAAACGTGAGCATGTTTGGTAGAAAAGAAGTTGGATTCAAATCCTATTTTGGAACAATTTCTTGAAAGCACAGCCTAGGAGGTATCAGCACCACCAAATCTGAAGCTGATCTGGCCTCAAAACCCATGAATCTACACCAAATCCTAACGCATATCCAGCTCCCAACATGGCTTCCTTATTCATTCCTTAGTACCAGCCATGGAAAGCTTTGTGTATTTCCACTATTGCCCATAGTGAATAAACATCAATCCCTGTGTCAGCAAAGAGGAGGGCATTGCTTAAGAGAAATATGTGACATATCCTCCCGCCCAGAGACTGCATCACCTCTGTAGTCCTCCTCACAGAATAGCACTCGCAATTATTATTTGACTAAACCCTGAGGACCTTACTCAATCAAACTCCCATTGCTCTCAGGGTAGGCTACCCCAAGAGCAATGGGAGTTTGATTGAGTAAGGTCCTCAGGGTTTAGTCAAATAATAATTGCTAGTGGTATTCTGTGAGCAGCAGTTTTGTCCGCTGGCAATAGAAAAGTATTCTAGGAAAGCATAAGAAAAGTCAAAGGCCGTCCTACACTCTACAGATTTAGTTGCAAGTGAATGGACCCCCTCCTGATGGATAAATAAGACCACAACCTCTATGTAAATGAGGCCACGCCTTCTAATGCCCTGACCACCTTTTGAAGACCCGTACACAAAACTCAACAGCTGCCGCAGAGCTGAGCAATATCCAGGAGGAAAATTGTTCATCTCATTTGGGTAAAAGGATCTTAGGAGGAGAAAACCAAGGTGACCACTGAAAATTCACAGATGTTTTATGGCCTGTATTATGCAGGAGGTCAGACTATACAATCACAGTTGTTCTGGATTTACAATCTATGACTCTGTGAAAACACTGAAATCTTCATAGCTACATCAGCTATCATTATCTGTGGTCCCCTATCATGGATCTAGATCTCAAGATTAGCTTGGATTATCTCCTCCTATAGTGTTGCTACACGATTGTTTAGCATTTAATGCAAGTTGAATAATAATCATATCATACAAGCCAAGGTATTTTATGCATCAATTTGCTTTGTTAGTCACCCATTGAATGTTCCCCGTAATCATCATGCATCAGGCTCCAGGTCAAACTCAGCTGGGTTTATCACAAAGCTGTACTATGGTGGGGGGGGAGGGAGTTGATTGTTAAAGAAATGACTTTTCTTCCTTGATTGGCTTCATAGAAGAAGTGTGATTATTCCTGGGGGGTTACAAATGAAGAGATGGTTGGTGCAGCAGGAGAGGACGGGATTCCAAGGCATATAGATCGACATGAGGAAAGGACACAAAGTGAGCAGGGTAGCAAGATATAAGAGCAGAGATATAAAGGGGGATAAGTTTGTGTGGAGCCTTGAAGGTGAGAATAAGAAGAATGAATTTGATGCAGAAGGAAACCAGCGAAGAGGCTTTGAAGATGGAAGTGACGTGGTCCTGAGCAGCGAGCAAAGAAGAGGATTTTAGAAGTGGTAGTCTAGATAGATTGGAAGGGAATAGGATAGGAAGAGAAGAGATTAGGTGGGACATGATCAGGGCATGGACAAGGATTTCAGCCTTTTGGGCTGATGGCAAGGATGGATTCCTGGCCAAAATATAGAGGGAAAAGTGGAAAGATCTGGAGAAAGCCTGAATGTGATAACAGACGGGAAAGAGGAATTACTGATGGAAGGAGAGTGGAGGGAAAGGGAATTAGGAGACAAGGAAGGAGGATAGGGCTGAGGATACATCTCAAATAGTTAGAGGGTAAGAATCAGAGACTGGGGTGAAGGAGGACAGGATGTTTGGTGTACGGAGGGAAGTCGCTGGACATGTAGGGAAGTGTAAAGGGGAAAATGAAAGCTCTTGGGAAATTATTGATACATAAACAGTGGAAAGAGCAATCCCTGTAGTTTAGCAATAACATGAGCTCTAAACTTCATATCTGAGTATTATATTCCCATCCCATCCTCATTAGAACTGAGCCCTTAATCCTCACTACATCTTCAAAATCACACTCCTGCTTGTCTTTTGTAATTGTATTTCACCTCCAGAAAGAGCTGGAATAATACCCATACTGAGGACACAGAAGATTTTACTAGAGAATATGTCAATGACAGATGTTCATAGAGAACTAGTGGGGGGGGCGGAAATCAGCTCATCTAAATCACTTAAAATATGAGGGGATTGTGCCTGGCTTTTTCTAAATAGATCCCTTCTCTTCTGTTGTGAGTTTGCAGCCATTCGTTCCATGTTTCATCCACACCATCATAGGAACTGATCGCATGACACCAATGAAACAGAGCTCCTTGGGATTTTCTTATATGGTGACCTTGGGCCAGATTCTCAGATGGTGTAAATCAACATAGCTTTGTTGAAGACAATAGAGTCATGCTGATTTCAATCAGCTAAGGATCTGGCCCATGGTTTGGAAGCACTGGTGCTCCCTGATCAGGCATCATGACAGGGGTTTATAGTTAGATACAGACAGCTATTGCATAGCATATCATTTAAAAAGAGAATTCCTTTTGATTTCTCTTGACCCCTCTCAAACCCCACTAGGTCCAGAGGGGATTATGTGCTACAGTTTCTTGCATTGGATCTAGCCAGAATGTAAGTCTAAAGGAAATCATGACCTTCTAGAGATGGGCCCACATCAAAATGCCAGGTCTGAACTCCCCTGAACTTTGCATCCAGATCAGAACTTCCCCAAATTTGACTTCTTGGGCCCATCTTCTATCATCTTCCAGCTCCTCTTCCAGGGAATCTAGCTCAGGTACATGAGCTTTCTCAGCACAGTCCATGTAACTGTTTGATCTGTAGGAGGTGGGAAGCTACTTTGTCACTGATGAAAGGCATTTTTAAAAACCACAAAATAACTATGTTGTAATGGTCTGGCATTTATTTTGCATTGCATATGGCTTGATGTCATGTCACAACTTCATCACATATTCACAAAATACAGATCTTGTCATACAAAGTCAAGATCTTTGGCCATGATTATTTTACTCATCCAGTGCTCATTTTTCCTGGCTTCAGGGAGGTAAAGGAGTGTTTCTCTCCAGTCTCTCCCAGACTCAGGGGAGGAATGCTGCCATCAGGTCATTCTCCCAACTCCACATGAAGCAATGAACAAACATGAAGCAAAGGCACCAACTCCATCCATCCATTAGCTCAATGTTCCCCAAGCCACCTCATCAAGCAGAGTTCTGCTCATCCGGCTTGCAGTCATGACTAGTACTCATCGCATGCACAGATCCTTCAAAGGCCACATGCAGAACTGCAAGCTGGGTATCACTGCAGTAAAACTGTACTTATTTACCATAATTGTAATCTAGTGGTTTGAAGCAACAGATTATTCACCCACAAATCAGAGACATACTTTTCTTGCAGCTGTCCCTAAGAATGTTACCAGCTGGGACCTATATTAAGAGTCTGCTTTTAGTTTTGTCGTCATAAAATTACACCCACAAATAATTATGGCTATCATAATTGTGCCTAGGGCTTACACATTTACCGAATTTGTGGGCACAATAAGACATGGTTTGCAGATACTTAGAAATGCTATACATTGTACCCACAATTAACAGCAGGGGCAATTATTTGCAGGAGCAAAACTGCAAAATAGGGGGCTAGATTAAAAAATCAAGGCCGTAACATGCCCGTCTTTAATAGACTTCATATTTACAAGTAAGTTCTTTGAAAACTGGGCAAGGGAAGTATCTTTTGCTGTTGTTTAAATAAAAAACATAGTATTATATTAAAAATAATAAACATAAACCTGTTACCCAAGAGACGTTTTTGTATCAACTCTTTTGTTATTTGATGGACGCTGTAGTACAAGCCAGAAAAGACCCCACTGGAACTTATTAAGTAAGCTATCTGCAACACAGATTTTGTATTAGTAGCTGTGAGTCACAACTCACAAGAAAAGGACGACATTTGAAGGTCATTGACTTCATATCCTCTAGTACCAAGGAATAGTTTTTAGCACCATAGGCAGAACCTAATGACTACTACCCTGTGATATAGATAGGCCAGGTAGGGTAACACTCCGCTGTCCAATTTAAGACTGAAGATTTGCTTTGAGACGCTGCTGTGTTTCTTATCACTACAGAATGGTGCTCGTTTAATCATTCCATACGTGTTACAGATTCGTGGGAGATCATTAGTGATGTATCCATGGCATATTGAGAAATGTAGGGAAACCAAGAGCTTGGGTAATTTAATGTACTATCAACATAGTGACAGGTTTCAGAGGAGCAGCCGTGTCAGTCTGTATTCGCAAAAAGAAAAGGAGGACTTGTGGCACCTTAGAGACTAACCAATTTATTTGAGCATAAGCTTTCGTGAGCTACAGCTCACTTCATCGGATGCATACCGTGGAAACTGCAGCAGAACCTGGATTTGTGCAGGAAATGGCCCAACTTGATTATCATGCACATTGTGTAAAGAGTTGTCACTTTGGATGGGCTATCACCAGCAGGAGAGTGAATTTGTGTGGGGGGGTGGAGGGTGAGAAAACCTGGATTTGTGCTGGAAATGGCCCAACCTGATGATCACTTTAGATAAACTATTACCAGCAGGACAGTGGGGTGGGAGGAGGTATTGTTTCATATTCTCTGTGTGTATATAAAGTCTGCTGCAGTTTCCATGGTATGCATCCGATGAAGTGAGCTGTAGCTCACGAAAGCTCATGCTCAAATAAATTGGTTAGTCTCTAAGGTGCCACAAGTCCTCCTTTTCTTTTTATCAACATAATATTTATTATTTAGAGAAAACATTTTAGTTCAAAATATATTGCTGCAGAATTTATTGCGCTTGGACTGTCATGTTGTTGGATAATAAGTATTTATTATTTGGTACATTTTTATACTTTTTCTTGTACGTGCCCATCCTCTGTTTAATGAAGCAATCTTGGAATTAATTCATTACAGTAATCTGATGAGGATAATTCTATGAGGATAAATCCTGGGGCCTGAGGATAAGTAAGTTATCTTAAGAAAGGCTGACAAATTATGGGTCAAATCTCCAGCTGGTATAAATAGGGGTAACTCCATTGACTTCAATGGAACTATGCCAATTTATACCTGCTGAGGTTCTGGCCCTATTGGTCTATTTTGCTGCCCTTAACTCATATTGCATTACTTACACTTTGGGCTGGATTCTCAACCCTCCCCACGCCAAGCACAGGTGCAAGGAATGGGTCGTGAAGGTTTCCCAGAGACACTTATGGTTCCAAGATCCACCACCACCCAGCCCTCATGTACATTAGAGCAGCTGGGGTCCCGCTGTAACTTACACCAATGGAGAAATGAAGTGGAAGATGTCTGCTCCTCCATACCATCGCTTCAACCCCTCATCCCCAACCCGACACCCCCTGCTAGCTCTACCCCAGCTGAGAGTTTCTCTACTAGCCATTTCCACCCAGAATCACCCACACTGGACCACCGGAGTGGCACAAAGACGATGGACAGAGTAGGCCACAGAATCCAGCCTCTTGTGTACTACGCATACTGTTGTAATCAAACTCTGCTTGATGCTTTGATGCATGGTCCCACTCAGAACCAAAACCTAGCAACATGGTTCCTTTAGGAGAAAAGCATCCAAAAGACACAAAATAGACCAGTACCATTTCTCCTTGAAGCCTGATATACCCTGCTGTGTAAACTGCATTCAAAAGAAAATTAAGAAATCAGGTATTTCATTTAATGTTATAGTTAATCTACTTGATGTCCTTCCATCCATGCAAGTACAGTACATCAGGAACTCAATAGCATGGTGTATTTTCTTTGCCTCCTACACCCACAGAGCACTGGGTAAGTTTTCTATTAAAACATGTGCCAGATCGATGACTAAAATGCCATCCACTGCATGTGACAGTGACTTTCCTAGTGAAGTAACTGCAGCCGAAGTTTAAGTTTTGCTTCTCCGTGTTTGTTTGAAAAAGGAAGACAGAAAGCTGACAGAAAGCTTCACGGATTGCTAAGGAGATATTATATTTTTAATCTGATATTCTAAGGGTCTGGATACTTTTAAAAGTCAAGCTGAAGATGGCATGTGCCCGTGATAAGCTGGTGCAGTGCTCATCAAATAGATGAAACAAATAACAATCATCAGTCTTATTTGAAGAATAAACAGCTTTTCTGAATGTAAGGACATAGAATAAGAAGGAGAGTGTTTGTGAGATAGAGCTAGGATAATACTGAACAATAGTAATGGTAAGACAGAGGCTTAGAGCCGTGCAAAGCTATATAAGACTACACATTAGGATGCAGGAGAAAGGCCATAAAAGGTCAAGTTGAGAAGCTGAATATGTGCAGTGAATTGAAACAGATGGCATAAAAGGAGCTGATAAATCTGAGCAGAGGCACTTCAAGAACCAAAAGATCTCAGTGGAAAAGAAGAAGGTGAAACGGAAAAGAACAGAATTAGGGAGGACGGCGAGATAATCACAGCATGAGGCCCGGTGAGGCCTTCCAGTGTTTTTACGGGGTAAGAGAAGAGTAATTTATGCAGGGTCAACTTGGAAATAACCAGAATGTAATTGTCTGAACTGGTATTTGTCCAGGCCATTGAGAGTAACGTCCTTAATCCTAAAAAAGTGCCATGGTGTCTTTAAATGTATCTTGGCTGCTTATCTGCCCCCCCCCCCCTTACCATCGTATCTGAGCATCCTCACAACCCCCCTGTGAGTTAGGGCAGTGCTATTACTCCCATTATACAGAGGGGCAACTGAGGCACGCAGAAACTAAGTGACTTACCCAAGGCCACTCAGGAAGTCTGTGGCAGAGCAGAACCTTGAGCCCATGTCTCCTAAGTCCTAAGCTAGCACCTTAACATCCTTCATCTCTTGAAGGGCAAGGAGTTAGGGCTGTTGTGGTTCTACAGCTCGTAAAAAGACAGCATCTCTAGCAGAACAGTGCACCCAGCCAGTGGCATGCTGATGCACTGACTTAGCACAGATTCAGAATGAATCCTGCCACTCACTGGATCACCAGCCCCTCTTCTGGCCAGTCTCTGGGCATTCCTTGGAGGTTTCCTCTGGAGAAACTTAACCGAGCCCAACCCTCGTTGGCTCATGAGCTTTGACCTGTTTACGGCCTAGGGCGATATGACAGTGAGGTGACAGCCTTTGAAACAAACTGTCTGCAATTCAGCAAGTTCCACCCGGGTCAAACATTCCTTCTTAACAATGAATGGCTTCCCTTACTGGCAGATTTATTTCATCACCCTTTCAATCTGGGTTATTAAAATAATGAGCCATTTAATTAACAAATCCATTCAGACATGACAGTATTGAATAGATACATTCCAGTGACAGTCCACCATGGAGGTTCTTGCAACCCTTGGGTAGGCTTCCAAATTACCCTCTATCAGAAGGGACTTACATATTATCGGGTATCTTTATTAAATGCCTAATTAAAATACTTCCATTTATTCTGTCTCCTGCAGGTCAGATATCAGTGTTAGCCTTTGCCTTTCTTCACAGTGCACAGTTTCTCCTCCCCCATACATTGCCTGCTCTCCTTCCATGCCACACTTCTGAACTCCCTGTTCCTATCCTTCTCCCATCTTTATGCCTCCTGCTAGGTCAGCACTGATACCTGAAACTCCCTCCCTGTCCTTTTGTCCCTAGCGACCTCCATTGCTTTATTCAGAGCCCTCCCTCAAACACACTTCTTCCCCCAGGCCTTTCAGCAGTAACCCACCATGAATGGTGTGGAGGTGGTTGTGTATGGTGGGCAGCATTAAAGTCATCATTTGCCAAGAGTTACCATAGCGCGATATCTGAGATATTTCCTTATACTTAAAATTGGGGGTCTCAGCTACTATATAGGATTGTTGTCACCTTTCCCTTTCCCCTTCACCCACCCACACATAAGGGACACAACTTCCGCTGATAGACACTACTGAAGGGCAAAGATCTATGTGGCCATCCTGTGCTTCTTCAGAGGCCAGTGCAGGATTGTTCCCTCTCATGCATTTTCTAGCAGGTACTCCAAAGAATTGCACAGGTCAGCTGTAAATGATTCCGTCACTGAGGGAAGTTTCTAGAGGCTAAGCAATCTCACTGTTAGCAACTATTCCCTGCTATTGAGAACACACATTTCATAACCAAAAGTCATTTTTCAGGCATCGCTTTCAGGCATTGTCTCAGAAAAAGGCTGCCAATTTCAGTGACATGTATAGGCCAGCCAACTGCCCCAGAATTCAAATTCACTCCAAGAAGTGCCCAGGCCCATAACAATCATAATCAACCTTATGTTTCTATGATGCTATCTCGCAGGATTCTTGTTTTAAGTTTTCCTTTAGTGCTGCTGTACAATAAAATCTCAGGAAGCAAAGTTATTGCAGTGCTAAGAATGAGATCAGATAAGAAGCTAGGTTCTAGACCTAAAATGTAATATCTTTCTTTTTGTATGTAACCCCACCCCACTGCAGCATTTTGATTGACTGCAGCTGCCCTGTGCCCATGTTAGCAATCAATGTCCATTATGCATCCTATCAATACAGACGTATAAACCTATGAAGTGGCAGATTTTAACAGGCATTCACTTGTAAGGCTCTCTCCAAGATTACTTAGCAGGAAAAGTGCTGGACCGTGGCTTCCATTTCATCAGTATTCAGACCATGCTTTCTGTAAGGATGCTGCTGGGGGACAGTGTGCTAGCTGGTAAGACCTACACCCTGCAGCAGACATGGCCGCTAAGCAGAGTCCATTATCTGGTTGTCAGACTCACCATGTGCATCGGACACATCACAGCAGCGGGGTTCAAGTGTGTCCCTTTTGTTCCAAAAGAAACAAACCTACACGGTGAGTTTCCTTCTAACGGGACCTGTGGAAGCTGCTCTGGGAATTGCACCTTGCATAGTTCACATGCACAAGTCCTTAAAGGCCTGGCTGACGCAACCGCATTGTTGTAATTCACAGAGGTAGGATGTTTTTTCGCATGACTGGGTAGGCAAGTTAAAGGTGCTTCAGGGTACTGAACAAGCTCCAGCGTTGACTTGGCAGATAACCCAATGCCTCACACGAGGCAACATTCCCTGGCTATTATTTTCACAATGATGTATTCTTTATAGTCACATTTTACATTCATATGTCAACTTTCAACTCAGAGGAGCCCACAGTGCTTTGCAAACTACACCTATACAGCGCCACGGAAATGCAGCCACTTCTGGGGTAGCTGGCTGGGCAGGTGGCACCCAGCACACTGCACAGCGATAAGAGGAGGTGACGGGACATGCCTACAGCTTCGTGCATGCCCTCCCTGCTCCCATAGTGGCTCTCAGGGTAGCTGGCTATAAAAGCAGCTCATTTGGCGGGCATAGGCAGCATCCTGCCAGTCCAAATTCCTTCTCTCTGGTCCTGTGGCTCTCAGCTCAACCATAAGCACGGACATCTTAACTCACCATCCCTTCCACCCTACAGCCTTCCTCTAGTCCGCTCTTGAATAGGCAATGTGCAAAGAGGGGAGGATGGCAGGAAAAGAGGGAAAGAAAGAGAGAAGGGAGCCACGTAGAAAGAAGTTGGCACAAAGCAACAGGGAACAAAGAACAAGAAAAAGCAAGCATGAAGTACCCCAGGGTAGGAAAGGGGTAGGACCACAACAAGAAGGGTGGAGAAAAGAGGAGAGAGAGTGGACACGGGGGAAAAAAAGAAAGGCAGCAGTTATTGTGCAAGTGTAACACCGACAGACCCCAGTCATCAGCGGGCAGGATCTAACCTGGGACCTCTGGAGCTTAGTGCACAAGCCCTCTACCGCATGAGCTAAAAGCCAACTGGCTGTCAGCTAAGGCTGTAGAGCAGACTCATTAACTCTCTCTCTAAGTGGTCTCGGTGCCACTAGATGGGACAGAACCCCACCCCCAGGAGGTGTGTGGGTTACATACCTCCCCTAGCTGAGGAAGCACATCCTGAGCCTCAGAGACCTCCCAGTTGGAATCCCGGAAGAGCCCCCACTTGTAACACCGATAGACCCCAGTCATCAGCAGATGGGATCGAACCAGGGACCTCTGGAGCCTAGTGCATGAGCTAAAAGCCAGCTGGCTGTTAGCTAAGGCTGTAGAGCAGACTCATTTTATCTCTCTCTTTAAGTGGTCTCGGTGCCACTACATGGGACAGAACCCCATGAAGGCGTGTGGGTTACACGAGGACATTGTTTGTGGGGTAGGAAGTAAGGGGGGGGGGTATGTCCAGCTGTCATCCATCCCAAGAGAGTCTCCAACAAGAATGGTTTAGAACCACCAACCTGGTTGATATACTGACGGGGTTCATCTGCATTTAGCTCATGTGATCTGATGGGATCGCAGCATGAGGTGCTGTCTGCCATGCAATCCTCTCAGAAGTTTGAAAATAACATGGTCTTGAGCCTTTAGAAGGGCAGAATAAATACTTAATAGACATTTTAAATGTCCAGTGAGAAGGCTATGCATTTGCCTCCCATACAATCTAGTAAATTCCTGCCTAGGTTGGACATTAAGATAAATGATGAGAAAGCTTCAGCTCTGGAAATGAATAGCTGCAATATATTCACCAGTCCATGCTACAAGGACTTGATGTGTCTGCAAAGGGAACATCCTCAGAATTCCCTACCAAGGCACGGGCAGATTTATTGATAGTTTGCAACTGACCTGAAGCCATTATTTATTGCCTACCAAGGTGCTTGTCGGGAGGGGCCTCGTGTGGACAGACTTTATAGCTAAATTGCCATTGGTTTACTGTGTTCAGGGAGACTTGCAGTCACATTATTTTTGCTTTTACTTTACTTGTGACTCTTCTGTTCAGTATAAGGAGGCTAACAAGGTGAGCCGTGTTCTACAGGACAAACTACTGCGTGTGCAACCACTACTTAAGAGTCAGACAGGGTGCAGCCAGAGAGGAAGGACAGGTGTCAGTCTGGGAATATGGAGACCTGGCTTCAGTTCCTTCTTACATCACAGACTGCCTGTTGGACCTGAGGCAAGTCACTTAGTCTTTCTGTGCCTCAGTTTCCCTTGTGTAAAATGAGGACAATAGCACTTCCCTACCTCCTAGGGGTGTTGTAATTAAACAGTATGAGGTGCTCATATGGGGACCAGATAGATACTGTCAATAGCTGAAACATAAAAGCCTTAACAATCGATGGACAAGTTCAGAGATTCAGCTTTCAAGACTTTCGATGCTGCTCATCAGGACTACTGTGACCCTGAAATCACTCTTACAGGAGCAGAGTTTCTACAAGCCACTCAGTAGCCCAGGGAGGTTGGCCCTCTAAAGGGAGAGAGATCTCAGCCTCATCTGTAGTACAGCCAACTCACTCCCCTGGTGGGGAAAATAAAGAATGTCATGTGACTCAATCAGGCTTTCAGGTTATATAAGGGAGAGGCTTGGGTAGTGAGATAGAGGCCTTCAGAGAGCAGGAAGGCTCCTGAGAAGACCTTGAGACACCAGTGGAGAAAAGACTCCCTCTAGATAGGCCTGGGAGTGGCCTGCCAAAGCAGGGAAAGACTCTAGGCAGGAGGGGCTGGGAGAGGCTTGAAAGACAATAGGTAGGAAGACTTGGGGGGGCTTGATGAAAAGTGGGGAAGGAAGAATCTATGAACTTTGATTTGGACTTTGAGGACTTTATTTGGAATGATTTATATTAATAAACCAGGGTATTATTGGCCCAGAGAAAAGCCTGGGTGGAATTTATTGAGGAGCCCTAAAGAGAAGGAAATTGAGGCCGGGATGCTGCAGGGCCCATGAATGGGCACTCTGGAGGCAGCGGCCCTGTTACTGGCAGAAATACCAAGAACGTTTGTCCTGAGATTCCAGCATTTCCTCTTCTCACCTCAGCTGTACCCACAGGGTGGACACCAACAAAACCAAATACAAAAAGCAGCTAAATCCTGTCCAGCTCCCAGAAGGTTTGGTCTGAGTTGAGGTTTAGATGAAGGTCTGCTCTTATCTTACTTGAACTGACTCATGTCTCCCTCGTCTGAACTTGGCGTGACCTTTGGACTTTTTGCTGCATGCTCACTGCTGCCTGTAGGGACTCACTCTGACATTCAACACTGCTACCTCAGGCTCGGGTCCTATCAGCGTTCCTCAGATACACAAAGCCAAGCTATGTTAGTACCTGTATGGGTGACCCCCAAGGGAACAGCAGGAAGAGGGGTTGTGGAATCAAAAGGTGGAGCTCTTCCCAAAGAATCATTATCAAGCCAACTTTCTGCACCGTACTGGGGGGGTTGTGCTGACAGTGGTGTTGTCTTTGCAATGAGAAGTAAAACAATGCCTCCAGCGGTCACCAAAGATCCTGTGAATACTTTTTAAGGGCAAGGGCGTTAGCCCCAAACTTCTGACCAAAATCTATTTTGGGGCTTTACATTCTGATCTTTAAATAGTCCCAGCTGTTTCAATTGAACACAGCATTCTGCTTCACTTCCTGTCCTAAACTGCTGTGTAGTCTTGCTGTATGCTGGTAGGCTATCGCTGCTACTAAACTTCAGTGGGTGAATGAAGTGATTTTGTTTTTAACAACTGTCTGATCAAATGCTTTCTAAAATGCTGGGATAAAAGGTGTCCTATAAATGTAAAATGTAGTTAATATAATATTAAAATCTGAGAGTAAAAAAATGAAGATTTTAAAAACATTCAGCAAAAATATATGGCAGGGTCCCTTTCAGACCTGTCCAATTGCTTCATAATAATCTACCCTTAATGGAGGAATATTTTCACAGATCTGCACCCTCCTAAACGCTTTGCAGATACTGGTTGATAAATACTAAAATAAAGGCCAGACCCTGTCCCAATGGGAATTTGATCATTGACTTTGATGGAATCAAGATTTGGCTCAAAATGTTGGCAGTAAAATTAAAGTCCCTTGTCACTTCACACATCTGGGAAGAGTTCCCCTGGGTGGTGTCCAGGGGCTCCTTGGACTTCTTTGAGGAGTGGGTGCCGTCTGGGGTTCTTTGCTGAGAGTGCCCATCTGGATCCCTCATTTTGGCCTTAAGAACTTCACTCCCGTCCCTGTTTTCTTATTTGTTGTCCCCCAAACTCAGTTATGACCTGGGCTCAGCAGTTCCTCCCCTCTGGTTGAGGGGCAGGCCTGGGCCCACCTGAGCCGTGCTAATACCTGCAATAGGTAAACTGAAGGGGTGGGGGAAACACCTCTAAACAATCTCCATGGGCTGGGAGAGTGGGCATGATGACCCTACAGGCCCAAGCGATTGACTTTGAAAAGGAACTGAGTGAGAGTTAGTAATAAACTAACCAGGTACAGTGTTCCGGGGTAGGAGAGAGCCAGTCTATGGTAGATCCATCCATCTTCTACTGCCCCGGAACACTGTACCTGGTTAGTTTATAAACACACAGAAATAAAGGATTTTCCCTCATCTGGGCCCAAACTTCTCCTGTCCTGCTCCGTCCTGCAGTGGAGAAAAGACCGAAATTCTTGTACAGGATAATGGCCTCACTAGAGGTGGATGGAAGAGGGATAACGCCCTTACTGGGACCCAGAGAGCTGCAGACAGATGTAATCAGCGGGTCTGATCCTGCAAGGGGCCAAGCACCCTCGTCTCCCACATTGCCACTGGGTTGAAAGCAGCGAAGCAGCACCTGCTTAGCCCAGCTGGGTCCTTGGCTCCCTCCTTGTGCCGCAGCTGCCACTGTGACTTCAGAGCTTGCTGGTGCATGACAAGCAGCAGGGCTCTTTAGGCCGAGGGCCCTTCGTGCCAGGCTGACGGCTCGCTTTGCTCACACGCAGGCAGCTGGGCTCTGATCTTAATTAGCCTGATTGAGAGAACCGCTCGGTGAAAGTGACTGCTGGGGAGGTAACTGGCAGCGGGCAACTCCCTCTCCCTGCACACTTCCTACAACTGAAGCGAGCGTCTCTCCTTCCGTTGCATTCTGGGCATCGTGGGCTTGCGTTGGTTATTTGCACTCAGCCCCATTCAAACGACAAGATCCTCCCCCTACCCCCAGTGAGTTAATATTCTGCTTTAAAACAACCTGGCGATGCTCTCAAATCGAACCTCCCCTGGCTTCTCAAGGCCATTTTGGCTCTCTGTTGCTTTAGGGCTATCCTGGGCTGTAGGGGAGGTACCAACGTGCCCATTCCCTGTGCACGACTGAGGCAGGCAGGATGGGGCCTGAAGCAGGATCAGTAAGTACTCCTCCCTTTAGAAGGGTGCTTTGGGTGGCAAGCTGTTTAGGAAGGGGATCAGGCACCAGGCATGTCTTCTCCCAGATACTCCCACTTGGGGTGCCTGGCTCCACAGGATGTGGTCTGCCTCCCAAGCACCTACACCTTGCTTCTAGAGGCCCCTGCTACAGGTATGCAAGGGGAAGGAAAAGCACAGGGTTCCCAGTGTCTCCCACCTTCCTCAGTGTACCCACATAAGAACAGGCAGAATCTGGCACTTGAGGACCGATCCTGCAGAAGCGAGTGCCTGCTGGGAGATGCTGATTGCTCCCAACTCCCACTGCTGGCATTCAGCACCTTGCAGCAGCTCTACCGTGAGCTTTGCCGGGGCCAGAGATCATGTGACCTTCCATTTTGAACAGCCCTAATCGTCATTGGTCACTCAGACCCTGAATTGATTTGCAACCTTTTGGCAGGAAAAAAGTACATCTGCGTCTTTGCACCATGCCGAAAAATGTACGTGTCTGAAGATTGCGCCCGAGGCCAGGCAGCTGTAGTAGCAGAACACCCAAGGACCCCGTAACAGGTGGTAGGCAGTGGAAGGCAAGTCAGAGCAAGAAATGCATGTCAGTGAAATGTCAGCAGCGTTCCCTTTGGCCCTGGCAGGATCGCTGTGTTCTAGCCGGCACCATGACATGAAACTTAATGGTCACATCGAAAAAAAATAGAAATGGGCTAGAGAAGATAAATCTCGCGCTCTTATTTACTGCCTCACAATACCAGGGGACAGTCAAGAATATTAAAAAGGCAACGATTTCAAAATTGATACAAGGAGCTGCCTGTTTACACAATATAACTAACCTGTGGAACTCCTTGCCACCCGATATCATGGAGGCAGAGAGGATTCAAAATAGGTATTGGACATTTATACGGCTAATGGGAACTTCCACATTTACATTGAATGGGGTCATTTCTTTTTTTAGAAGGAAAATAGACCCTCATGATTCAATACATAAGCCAGCCACTAACCGACGGGGGCCAGGAAGAATCTTTCCTTTGGGGAAGGTTATTCCATAATTATCTGGGGTGGGGTTTCTTGCGTCTGCCTCTGAAGCAGCTGGCACTGGCCACTGTAGGAGACAGGATCCTGGACTACTCAGATCACTAGTCTGATTCTGTTTGGTAATCCCTGCGTGGCTCTGACAGGAAGGTTGGAGAGTAGCATCAGAATGGCTGTCATGGGGTTTTCTAGCATGCCCTGTAACTGAGCTGAGGCTATTCAGGCAGAAAGTACACCACAAGACAGCGATATCAGAATAAGAGGCATTTACTCCTGCAACAGAAGAGAAAAACACGACTTGTCGCATTCCCAATAGCTCTGAGATAAAATAAATACGGACAGTGCTGGCAGGATGAGAAAAGCAGCCAAGGGTGAGAACGCAGCCAAGCAGCAGAGTATGTTAATAAGTGACACAGATGTGACAAGGCAGGGGGATTCGCTGGAGAATTTCAGGGGGACAACAAATACGTCAAGCCAGAGCACACACATAACATTTCAGAAGGAAGGATGGCATGCTATCACAGATAGCCAGCAGGGGATGATTTTCAGTAATCATTAGTCAAGGTGTAATGCAAGGAACTGGAGAATGGCTCTGAAGCTTGATAACAGGGATAGCTAATCTATCTTTAATCTAATCCGGATCAATAGAGAGCAAAAGTCATTACTCTGGGATGGCCATTTGATGACCTATGTGAAATGAGCTGATGAGTCTCACTCCAGTTCTGGAGGAGAAGCAGCCAGAAGTAATAAACCCCCTTGCCACAACTGGCAGTAACAGTTCCCTTTCAGCAGCCTTAGCAACATCCCTTCCTCTGCTGCCACAGGTCCTACAAGGCATGAGGGAGCACAGAGGAAGGCAGGATAGTCCAGTGGTTAAGGCATGAGGGTAGGACTTTGGAGACTTGGGTTCAACTCCCTGCATTGTTATAGACTTCCTGTGTGACATGGGGCAAGTCACTTAGTCTCCCTGTGCCTTCTTTCCCCTCTCTACAATGGAGATAATGGTACTTCCCTACCTCAGGGGTGTTCCAAGGGTAAATACATTACAAGTTGTGAGGCTCTCAGATACTGCAGGGGGCCAGAGAAGCACCTAATATAGATCGGTAAGGGGCATCGGCAGAGCTGGCACTTGGGGGAAGCTGAAACCACCATTGCCCATGCTACACCATCATACTCCATGGCTATAAATCTGGTGCTTTAAATTCACTCTTGGGCCTGGCGGTAGGAGACATGGAGGTGGGGACCCGGGTAGTCACTATGGAATGCTCACAGTGTCTACCTTTCTTGTGCAGATGAGACCCACAGATGGATCTGCTTTATGCGCAAATAGTTGTGTCCTAAAGGCATTTACATGGCAGTTGTGTTTTCTGCCCTTGCCAGCCCAACACTGAAAGAGGTCTAAGTACAGCCTGAATCTATTCAGACACAAGTGAATCTGCTGCTGGAAATGGAACAAGACACATTTGGTGGGTGGTTGTTTGCTTTTAAATAGGATCTTTAGAAGGACCTTTTATTTCCTAAGGGAAACAGTTGAGTTTTTCATTCCCTGCCTCCCCTGAAGAATTTAATGGGCAGATGAACTCTGGAGCATGGAAGCTTCCCATGACTAAGAATGGAGTGTGCATATTGCTTTATACCGCACAGTAGCGGGATGTAGGGTGGGGAGGTGGACAGCATTCTGAAGATAACTGCAGCCCTTACTGCTTAATGGTCTGCTTCATCTTCCAGTATCTACGGTTGTCTGTACACCCGGGTCTATCTCAGTTTGCGCTGGTAACACCATTGCAGGATTTACTATACACACAGTAGTCTCACTGGCACCAGGCTGGATCTGAATCGGAGCCAGTCTGAAGGAGATGCGTTTGAGCTTGCCATACACTAACAGCCCAGCTTTGGCTCACTCAGGGTTGCCACCTTTCTTTCATACCCTGGTACTGTGATGTTGTGTCACCAGGCTGGACTCAAAGGAGACTTCCCGGTAGCTAGCTCTTTATTCCCCAGAGTGCCCCAGGCCAGGATGCTATGGGGCCGGCCACAGGCCATAGCAGATGCGTTTTGTCCCTCTTCAGATGCCCACCAAGATACCCTCAATTGCAATTCTTTCTGCAGACTCCAAAACACCCTCCCTCCTTGACTCTTACCCACTTGCCTCTTCATAACAGGAGGACACCCAGCTTCACTGACCAGCAACTCCAGTGCTGCTCCTAGAGCTTGGTGGTGAGGGTGTGGCAGGCTGCTGGCACTGGTTGTGGTGTCGAAGACTTTCAACTTTCTTTGAAGTGTCTAGAACTGGCCAGTGCTGGAGCCAGGATTCATTATGGCCAATATTATGTTCTTGCAAACAATATTTAATATGTTAAAATCTTCACAAGGAAAGACTGAGCAAGCAACACAAGAGAAAAGACAGAGAGGGAGAGAAAGCTTTGTCGTATTCCAGCAGAGGAAGTTAATAGTCACACTCTGTCTGAGACAGCACACTAGAGTTCAGACGAATCTGCGAAGCATTGTCTGTAACTGAGGGGCAGGTTCTGGGGATGCTGTGTACCAAGGAGCCAGCAGCTCTTTCTTAGATAGGCAGGTAGGGTTACTCTACTAGAAAAAGCCAGCTCTATTCACAAGTCCAATGAGCAATCTCAATGACGTCATGCCTCAGGGAACCCTGTACCACAGAGTGTTAGAACTGCAAAGCAAGGGAGGCAGAAGAATGTATATAAGGAAAGGTGGGGCCGACAGACTGTATTTAACAGAGACCTACCTCCCAACAAGAAAGGATCCTGAGAGAGCAGACAGAAAGACAGGGACCACAAATGCAGCACTTGCAGTGTCTAGGAAATCATATTGTTGGATCATCGTTTTCTAGACTCTGGACCAAATTCTCCTCTCAGTTATGTTGGTGTAAACCTGGGGTAACTTCATTGGGCCATATTCAGACAGGTACAATTGCATCAGGTCTGAATTTGGCCCGCTTGGGTTTGATAATCCTCTCACATGCACCACTTCTCACCAGGGCACCAGTTTCCCACGGATGACCCTCCCCTGACTTCAGCGGAGTTATTCCAGCCTGACATTATCTGCCTCTGGATTCTCAGCACTTCACAGCGATTTACACTGATGTTTAAGAGCAGAACCTGGACCCTCAGAGACAGACGCTTTCCTAGTCACAGCAAGGTCGGAGGGTAATTTCCAAAAGACGGGTGGAAGTTATTTTCTAGTGAAGGGCAGCCGTGGCACAGAAACATTTGATAGTGTCGCTGCTTAATGACCCAGGAAATGCCTGCAGCCAAACCACGGCGGGCTCTCAGGTCTCACAGGCTTTTCAATAGTTCAGCAGACCCCACCCAGAGAGACATAGGTGAGTGAAACGTGGGCAGCCACAAGTCAGTCAGGTAATTCCCAGGGCTCAGGGATCCAGGGAATGGAACAGGTGGAGGGAGACAGTACATTCATTTGTAAGTGCACACTGGATGTGGTCTGGACCGCCACCACTGAAGCAACTGATTGTTCACATGGGTGTATGAGAGTAGACAGAACTGGAATCTGGAGTATCCCTAACTTCCTAATGCAAATGACAAGGACACAAGGCCAATGGACGCTGTAGTGAAAAACTGGGAACCTCAGCAGTAGAGGCTGTGCAGAAAATTCTGGCTGCGTGGTAAGAGCCATCCTGTAGGCCTTTCTGAACAGCAATCCTGTGGAGAGGCAGGGATTGAATTTCATCATCCCCAGAAAAAGCCATTTTCTGTCAAAAAGAACAATTTTGATGGAAAATGTGTGACCTGCTCCAGCAGAAGAAGCGGGTTCAGGAAGAGACAGGGAGCTTCTCTTTTAATGAAATATGATTGCTTTGCATTTTGGTGTGGAGGGAGGAGAGCTATTTAGACCATGTCTACAGAGATGGAAGGGGTTTGCTGTAGGAACTCCACCACCCCAAGCATTGATAGCTAGGTCTGCAGAAGCATTCTTCCATCGACCCAGCTGCATCTAAGCTGGGGGCTAGTCAGCAGAGCTACGGCTCTCGGGGGTTGGTAGCTACGTCAACCTACATTGTAAGTGTAGACCAGGCCTTAGTGTGCTCTAGGGGTCAGATCCTGAATTGGTGGTGTAACTCCATTGAAATTGGTGTACCTACACCCATTTACACCAGCCGGGAATCCACCAAAGATGTGGGTGTGGGGGGCATCACAGGTAGGAATGAAGGCAAGAAATTCAAACGCCGGCTATCAGCAAAAACCTCTTTAGAGTGAGCTCTACTGAGAACAGCATCCCATAGGAAATGACAGAAACCCCATCATTTGGCAGGTTTAAAATCAGACTGGACAAAATGCTATTCAATGTCCTATTGGGATAATCCTCGCACTGGCTAGACAGCTGGGCTAGGTGAGCTAATAATAGGCCTGTTACATATTTAACCTCTAGATGAATAAAAGATGGAAAAGACATTGAATAGCTGGATTTTTTATTTGCTATTCGGTGATGCAGAGCTGCTTTTAGTTTTCTGACTCTTCCTAATGACTGGTGGGTTGGCGAGCCAGCTTGTCACCCAGGCATGTCTGAATACAGACAGATTTTAAGAGACCAGTCCAGAGCCAAACAACATCCAGCCCTGAGCACTGGGGGCAAAATCCAATGCAAGAAGGGGAGAGATCCCCACATATTTCACTTGTCCATGGACGTTCCTACAGAAATCTTAAGCCATCATTCCTCTTCCAGTTCAGAAGCCATTCAAAGACACTGCAGGCAGAGCATAGCTCAGCGAGCCCAGGGACTCATGAAATATAGATAGGGAGGAAGGCAGCCTCCCTAGCACTGGATAAATACAAACACTATAATTGGCTCCATCTGCACGTCAAGCAAGAAATGTTTTGCATAAGGATGCAGGGCGGACTTGCCTCGATTCAGTGATTGCTCATTCTGTTAGCACCTCCACCCTGACAAATTTGCTTATTTAGCAGAGACCCATCAGCACAGCATGGGCCAGGTAAAATACCTGTCGGTGCAGTGCCTGGGCACCATCCAAATGTCTTCTTGACAATAGTCATCTGTCTCCTGTACACGGGGCCAATGGTGCCATTCACAAGCAGTCCTGTTAAATTCCTGTCTGCCTTGCATTGTACCTGGGGGTAATAGTAATAATCACAGGTGATATAGCTTTGCACTTATATATCACTGTTCATCAAGGGATCTCAAAGCACTCTATAAAGGTGGGCACATTTTATTAGCCCCATTTTATAGGGGGAAACCGAGGCAGGCACAGATTAGTGCTCAGGGTCACAGAGCAAGTAAGCGGGAGAGACAGGAAGAGACTGTTCCCTGTAAGCTGCGCGCTTGGGCGGCTGCCCAGGAGAGCTTCAAATGCCACCTCGCTGATTAGCAGAGTGCTCACAGCCCACAGCATGTGTTCAGGTGCCCCTCTCCCCACGTGGCTCCCTCCCAGCACCCTGCTGGCTGCGCAGAGAGGCCGGAGGGGAAGGTGCTGAGGTCAGGGTGTCCCCCCACCCCTGTATCCCATCTCCGCAGAGCAGTGCAGAGAAGACACAGCCTGACTCCAGACTCCCAGAGCTTCTGTGGTGACCAGTGAGTGGCTGAGTGCCTTTCTTAAAGAGACAGTGCACCGTTTCTGAGATTTCCCCAGCAGCCAGCTCACACTCTCTCTCTCTCTCTCTCTCTAACACACACACACACACACACACACTTTCTCTCTCCCGCCTCCCCCTGCCTATGTACCCCATCTCTGCAGAGCATGGGAGGGGAGACAACAGGGCTCAGGAGAGCTTTCAGTGAGTGTCTTAAAGAGACAACGCAGGGCGTCTCTCAGAAATGTCCCCAGCAGCCAGCATACACACAGAGTCTCTGTGTCACACACACTGTCACACGCGCACACACACACACTCCATCTCTTTCACACTCACTTCCTAACACATAGTTGTATTATTGTTGTTATCACTTCTTGGTACTTCCTGCAATGCACATATTCTCTGTAATTTTATTCTTTCAAAATGTGTTATTTTAGTGTTTTGACTGGTCTATGCATTTCATAATTTTTATTTTTCTTAAACTTACATTTAATTCTTTGAATAGTGAGTTCTAAAATGCCTCACTTGTCCTGGATGGAGTAATTATCCCTATGGTAACTTTTAAAAATATATATATATATTGTCTAGGTTTTTTGTTTCTACTGGTGGCGCACATCTCCACATACCTCTGTGCACATAACAAAATTTATTCCACACATGGATGGAAAAAATTAGAGAAAACACATGACTCCCATTACCTAACGGCAGCATACAGGTAAGGATAGATGTTGTGAAATGTTAGTTGATCAGAAGTGAAATCACATTCAATTAAGATGTTAGCATCTTAGAAGCTTGTTTGTCACAAGTCCCGCATTTTGCAGGACTGTCTCAAGTTTCACAGGTCAGTCCTGCAGGCTGGGCTTGTGGGATAGAGAAACTCCACAGATTACCTCTTCGGGCTGCTAGACAACCTTGCACCGTGATGTGACATCACAATATTAAGGTGCTGTGAGGGGGAGGAGTTTGTTCTGCAGGGCAAATCTGAGAGATGGCAATGCTCTTGGTGCTGCAGGACCAGCCAGCCCTTGCCCTCCCATATGCATTCATGGGACAGGACCAGGGCCAGTCAGGTGCCTGCATACCTGTTGATTAGAATGAAGCTCAACACAACATATCGCACAAGTCCATAGGGCCCCACTGGGGTCATTTTCTTCTCTGTATATTTCATGCCCCTAGAGTGCAGAAAGGGTTAAATGTTGCATCCACCCTAGCCCCCTTTTCACCCCACCTTCTTTCCTTTAAACACTGGAGGACAGGTGACCTACTGAAAGAGCAACTGTGCTTAAATTGAATGCTGCAGCGATGTTTAATGCAGCAGATCAGCTGTTTGATGTACACTCCAAAGCCCAAAGCCAAATCACAGAGGGACAAATGCTGAGCGAGACTCTGAGCCCCCCAGGAATCACTGCTAGTACTCAGCCCCTCTTAGGAAGCTTACTGCATGCAGAAGAAACTCGGTCACTCTAATTATTAGAGCTGTTGCTTATTAATCTACCATGTGATCACCAGGCTGACCTAATGACATAATGGGGATCTAATCCACTCCACTCTTGACAGCTGGAAATATTGCTTCAAAAAATACCTGTGTCTCTCCCAAGCATGAGTTCTTAAGAAGGATGCAGGCAGCTAGGTGTGCTCAGAAGGCCCTGCCTCATGCTATGGGGAAAAGCGCTTATTTGCCCTGAACAAATCTCACTGCTCGTGTGTGGAATTGGTTAATGCATGTGGAATCCCACCACAGAAGGCATTTTAATTGGATGACCTGAAAAGCTTCAGCCCTATTCCCACTTGTAATTTTTGTGAATGTCAGTGACTCAGGAGGGGAACCGCTTCCTTCAAAAAGTTTCTAATCCTGCAGACCTTTGAACAGATTATTTTTATTTTGGCTGGACAAGCCTCCACTTCAGACAGCAAAATCCTTGTTTTACACTTACTCATGCATTTTGAACGAGCGTGCAAACCTGGATGATGAGGGGTTAAATTTGTTCACAGTGTGGCATAGCAATTGCTAGGGGCCTGACCCAGAGCCCATAGTGGTCTGTGGGAAACTTGCATTGACTTTAACAGACTGTGGAACAAGCCCTAGGAAAGCAAAGGTATTGGATTCAGGTGTCTTCTCTCTCCAGCAGGGCTGAGTGAAATTCAAATGGAATTATCATCGTATCTATGAGCAAGAAGCAGCATTTTGGGAAGGGCCTTATAAAGAACAGATTCTTGCCATGCAAGCTGGAGTGTTTTCCTCTAACCCTGTAGCAGGAAGGGAGATGAGGAAGCTACTAAGCAGAAGTTCTCCACTGAAGCAGAGAGAGAGAGTGTGTGGCATTATCCTTAATGATATTTTTTTCCTTATTCTAATCATGTTCTTTGACTAATGTCAAAAGAAAGCAGCTCTTTCTGGGAGTCTCTACCACTGTCACTTGACCACAGGGGTAATACTGTTGGATTTTTGTCAAGCAGTTGATGAAGTGTCTCGCCAAAGCTTACTCGGCTTCAGTAGAAACACTACGTTGTGACTGAAAACTGACAAGGAGGGTATAAACAAAGGGTAATGGCATAAAGCCGTGTTCTGACTGGGGTGAGCTGCCAACTGGGGTAACTCAGAGCCCACTGTTTGATCTCTTCTCATTTAACAGCTTTGTGAATTATCTGGAAGGAGGCACACAGGACAATGATGAAATTCACAGATGGTATTAAATGGGGAGATGTCCTAGTAAGGACAAAGAAATAACACAAAGGGACCTAGCGAGATAAGGAAGCTGGGTAGACAGAGTGACAATTGTAAATCTCTTGATATTGAACCACGTTGGTCCAGCCATAGAAGTTGCCTGCTGCCTTTGAAGTCTGGCTCATTTTGTTCCTTATTTACTTTTCTTCACTTTTCTATCTTCTGCAAAACTGGTGATCTTGCTGTCAGCACCTGGGTCCAAATCATTTGCACTTTCTATAAGCCCCACCCCCAAGAAAAAACATCTGGCTACCTGGAACATTTAGAAAATGAACAGTGAAACATGTATGAATCGCATTATCATGGAGACATACCAGTGGCCTTACAATTAAAGCTTGCTAGAAGCAGTCTTTTGGCTGAATGGAAAGGAACGTGTGAAAAAACAAACTCAGCACTCTCTTGTGCTTGGTCTTCTGGAGTTATAGGACATGATGGAGACAGAATGACCAGATCGGACAGGTTCACGAGACAGCAAACAGTGCCAGATGGATACAAAGCAAAGCTATGCAGCGAAACCCAGTGTTGTGAAAGTCATGCAGACCAGTAGAGAAAACCTTCCCAGTATTTCCTATTCAAATACCTCATGCTTGGACTGATCTATTAGCTGATTTTTGCTAATGAAATTCACCCACAACCTCTCTAGCTCTGGGCTGCATCTGTGGCCAAATTAGTAACACCTTTTTGCCAACATTCTAGATTCCACCACTAATTAACACAGCAACACAGGAGTTCATTACGGAAACTGCTCCTTTATCCCCTATAGCTCTTCTGGATAGAAGAGAGAAATCCTCCAGCTGGCACTTACAGGCTCTGCACTAGGCAATGTGATGTCAGGGGTGGGAAACTCCTCATTCTGTTCCAGTTCAAAGGTATCAAATGCATTTATTACTCCAATCTGAAAAGTCACCCTGCTGCCAATAAATGGCAGACTGAACTGTCATTCTCCTTCGTGCTTAGCACAAAGTCCCAGTTCTACACACACAGTCATGCTCTGACTTATCGCTTCAAAAGCTTCTCCTGCATTCACAGCACTGTAACCTTGTCAACCTGACAGCACTCCTCTGACAATGCATTCCCCCTTGTCCAACTACCTGCTTTGAAGCCAAGAATTAAATTAAACCACAGATATTATATATAGGGAGAGAGAGAGCAGGTCAGAACCACGGCCACATGCAGCGCTAAGTGTGAATTCATATAAAAACAAGTGGCCACATATATTACAGACACTGTGGTACTTAAGGTCCTAGAACTCAGATCTCCACTATTTGCATTAAAGAACTCCTTTAAGTGGGGTCCTCTGTTGGAGGGAGACAGGCTCAGATGCACTAAGCCACTGCATTACGCACTCCTGGCCTAACTTCCATATGAGTGGAGCATCCAGTAGTTCCCACCAATTTCACAATTTACTGCCTGGTGATCAGCACTTTGGAAAATCAGGCCATCCAGCTGTTAAGCTAGTTCCAAGTATGTGAGGTCCACAGGAGGTCTAGTCCCATGTTGTAACAAACTATGGCTATTCCCCTACAGGCACCACGCTTCACAGCAGAGATGGAACCTGGGAACTTCAGCACCCAAAGCATAAGACCTACTTGAGCTAAAAGAGGTTCCTTTTATCTGTAAGGAGCAGGCTTTTATAGTCTCTGGGTCCAGACACTAGAAAGAGATGTGATTGCACATGGTGTGTTATATGAACATCTACAAAGACTGGCAAGCACCTCCATTTATTGACTCTGTGACCAGCCCAACAGAAGTCAGCTCTCTGACTCATCTGCCAAGGGCCATGCAACCAAGGGCATCGTGGCCAGAATTTTCAGAAGGGCTCCACAGAATCCATTATCAGGGCCGGTGAACATGCTGTATGCATGACGGGGATGAGCTCTTTTGAGAATCTGGGCATTGAGCACTTGAATTACTGGCTCTGAGCTCTTTCGAAAACCATAATCCACCTGACACGGAGGGGATGGTGGGGCTTTGAATCTGATTGTGGGAGAGACCTGGTGGAGTGAAGGTGAGGAGATAACACAAAGCCCAAATCCCTCGCCCAGGCCTTCACTGACTGCTGCACAATAGGCATTTGATCTGAACGCCTCTCTTTGCTCAGGCGGCAGCTGTGGGTTTTTCATGATCGGTGTGGTCAAATTAGAAAGTCGATAAACTGTGTTTCTTGTCAGACTCTGCTAATGTTCCTGGGCAGCCCTGCAAATAGAACTCATCTTGACCCCCATTAGCACTGAAATGACCTCTCAGGAGGCTTTCCTTTACCTCGGTTTCAGATATGGCTTAACGTTCTATTGCTGGTTTTATATTCTAAAACAATACACGTATGAAGCAAGCCAGGGAAATGATTGCTGCTCAGGCTAATTGTCCATTGTAAGAAATACATAAACACTATCCCTTAAAGAATTTCTTCCTTCCAGAGGAACCAGTCTCGCAGCTCTATTCCTCTCTGTGATCTGTTGGCATCCAATGGCTTTCCCTATATCCACTCAGGTTTGGATACACTAAATGAATTTTGGGTTATTTATCCAACCCCCAGACATTATTTGTGTTGTTCCCCTCTCTAGTGGCCAGGCTACCTTTCCATTCACTGGTGTTTGTTTGGTAACATCCAGTTATTACCAGATGTCTGGATGCCAATCTATCCAGAGTAATTACAGAATACAGCAGCATTAAAATCAAGTATGTAACTACTCCCTGGATAAACATGCACTGTCTATGCTACCAGGTGTGCACACTCATACCATACTCTTCCAGCTGCCCAGGAAAAGGAACCTTCTACCTTGAGGGTGCACATGCGCACAGACAAAACACACTGTCTCTCACATAGACAAACACGCTTGCATGCAAGCAATGCTCTCCTTTTGATTTTGGAGAAAGCTTATGCTCAAATAAATTTGTTAGTCTCTGAGGTGCCACAAGTCCTCCTTTTGATTTGCGCTTGGAACTCATCTAGCTGTCACATTTACATTGAACTATATTCAGAGGGATTTTTCAACAGGCCCCCTCTGAACACTCTGCAGAGGATTTAGGCCCCCACTTTTGTAACTCAAACTACACAGGGAATTTTCCAAGCAAAACATGGGCCATGCTAGTGCTCTGAAAAAATATGCTATCCGTACTGGGTGCCCAAACTGACTGGCTGCTCCCCGGCTTAGCTGGGCCAGCTTTTGGGACCGCACTGCTATAAGACACTGTGTTCCCTGGGCAATGATGTCCTTTTTATTTCTAAAAGTCACGGCATCCCCCTATCCAGCGTGACACACATGACACTTCAGGAACCCTCCCATGGGTCAACCTATGGCAGAAAGACTCAGAAAGAGATGGAGGGCAAGGGGAGAAATTGGTCACTCGCTTTTAAAAGTGCTATGGAAGCAGCTTTTCCTATTCTGTGTGAAAGTGGAATGGGAAGCAGAGAAGGGACAATTCTACACATCACGGGCAGCACATCAAAAGCGTGAGCTGGTGCAAATAGCTATTTGGGGCCCCATCTAGGGTTCCAAGTAGAAGCCGGATGCCCAAGGGATTTTCAGCACTGGAGTTTGCTGCCCCAAGTTGTCTGAATGCTCAGTGTTTGCTGCGATTTTCCAAAGCAACCCGTGCAAACATGGTGAGTTGTCAGAAATGCTCATTAGGAGGATATTAGCCTACGTAAATTAGTACCTTGCATGCAGGCACCCAGTAGTGAGCAGCATAAAAGCAGGGTGTTTTTCAGATCCCACAGGGTAATGGCCAACCCCAAAGGATCTGGGGTAGTGGGAGAGATGGCAAAAAAAGTGAGGGGATAAGAGGAAGTCTAGCTACAGAGACCCAGAAATGGGCACCACAGTTACAGAAATGACCTCTTGGGGGTGAGCTGTTGGGCAAGTACTCCCAAGGTCTCACTTCAACACAGAGCAGGGGTCAAGGGCTCAGGTTAAAAATTGGGCCAATACTTTGGTGGTGGGGCAGTGTCAAGGTATCAGTCATGAAATGACCCTTGGTATCTTGCCACCACAGCCAGGAACATCTTGGTGCCATGTGCAGCCATCATGTCCATAAAACAGGTATGTTTTCTATCTCTGGTGGCTGAACTGTGTCCCCCTAGTGCACTCAGAGGGAAAATTGTGCCTTCTCTGATGCCCAGTACACATGGCAAAGGATTCCTGCTTCTCTCGTGATCCATAGGGCAGCTCCTGGGAAGCCCTGAGGATCACAGAGTTTAGGGGGTCCTCTAGGCACACACAGGTGTGTTGCTGATCATAGTAGCATTCCCACCCCATCCTTTGCAAAGTCACTGAGTGCCGTGGTGACCCTGGTGGGGACGGAGAAAGACCAGGGCTTATCTGGGTCAGTCTCTCTATTTCCCCCTGAAGTTCAACCCAGATGGTTTCAGGAACGCATTTTCCCCCCTCTATGTCCTGCACCTCAGTGAGGTCAAAGGAGGTTTTCTGACGCTCAGAGACTCTGTTAGGTGGTTAAGGGCTTTTCCTCCCCCAAGTCCCAGCCTACATTGCCTGCCACCTTCTTTCCTTGTGTTGACTGATGACGTACAGCCCCAGCCTGGTACCATACTGCAGCCTTTCCATGGTGCTGTCCCTATGTTCCCAAGTGACCCTCTCCCCAAAACTCCAACAGGTGTGCCCCAGTCCTTGCCACCTCCGTCTCACCTCCTCTAGCCCCACCCTATTCCTGACTCTCCTCCTCTCCCATTCTAACCCGCTAAATCCACAGCAAATCCTCTCTCTCTCTCTCTGCTTCTGTCTCCATCCCTCACCCTGTGCCTCTCTCTTGGAGGTGTGTACCGGAGCTGTGTGGGTCAGGAAGGTGGTCCTTATTCTCTAGACACAAAGAGCAGATCAGCCAAGGAGGGGCTGCTGCTTGAACCTGAGCCTTCTGGCTTAGCCTTGGTCATGACTAACCTCTGGGCAGCTTCGAGTGCCACTGGGTCCCTCCGAAATACTGTTTGCACCCTCAGTCCACCTGTCAACACTCATCATCCCCCTCGGCCATCAGTCAGCTCAGGTGTGACCGAACAAAAATCTCTTGGGCACCCAAGTCCCATGTGAGCCTTCACACGGGCACCCAAATGACTATTCACACCTGCCCAAGTGGAAGCCGTACTGTAATATCAATCCAGAGAGAGGAGAGGCCCCGCTCTGCCAGGGCAGATTTGTCCTCAGACAGCCTCATTTTCATCTGGACTTGGGCTTCCGCACAAAAGCAACCAAAGCCTTTCAATATTTAATCAGCAGCACAGCCGTACACAGCGTGCACCAGCTGCCTGGTGCTGTGCAGGTGGGGGAGGAGAGACAGAGAGCGGCCCTTTCCTTATACCTCCCTAGTGAATCCTCTCCCTATACAACAAACACGCCTTTCATTTGCACACTCACCATGGCAGAAAGCAGACCAGTGGCCTGTTTGCTGCCTCAGCCAGGCAGGTTTCAAACAGCATCTCTCTGAAGCAACCTCATTGCTGATTCCCGGACAGTTCCAGCCGCACAGCTGCCCTCAGGTGTGAATCTAACTTTCTGCCCTTCGGGCTGTACAAAGGCCCAGGGCTCGATCTCAAACCCTCCCCGAAACGCAAGGGACTGCCAGAGCTAAAAGCATGATCTGCTACAGCCTGAACTGAAAAGGCAGGAACTGCGGCTATAACAGACTCTGTGGAGTGTCGCAGAGGGGAACGCGCCAGTGGGTTGTGCTCTCAGCCCTAGCCCTCCAGAGGCGGCTTGTTTTGCAATACAATAATATGTAAGATATCACTTAACACAGCTGCTTTAGCTAAAGTGCCCATAGGACCGGCTTTCAGTTGAGATGAAAAACCAAAGTCCTAATGACTTCCGGTTAGTAATATTCCCCTGGCCTTTTCTGCAAGAACCCTAGTATCCTGGCCAAATTCCAGCCTGGGTCATTATATCCCGCTTCCCTACATTCCCTCTGCAGTTTCGACTGGCTGTGGGGGTCTCCTTCATTTCCTGCCTTAATCTCTTAGTGTGACTGTGTGCTGTGAAAACTGCTGCTGCCTTCCACACCAGAGACGTCTGCAGTTATAGCTGCATCTATAACGTTTGGGATCCTTAGGGGAGAAAGGCTCCAGTTCCATGGGCTTATTAAATAATAAGTAATAATTGGTGCTAACTAAGAAACATTCTTACATGCAATTACAGGGCACCCAGATGGCACAGTGACGTACGGGCACATACTGATAATTCATAATAAATAATAAATGCAAGATCTCATTACTTGCATTAGAAACACTCTGTTTCAATTTGCCAGTCTCATGCCTGGAGAAAGCAAAAGGCAACAACCCCTGCTCCGGAGTGAGATGTGACTTTGAAGTACCCTCCTTAGCCTCTCCGCTGTCATCAAAAGGACCAATGAGCACCAAGTGGGGAGGGTTCGGCAGGTAGACACCTGCCCCGTAGAAATAGACACCACACATATTTCACACAGTGTCCCCAAACAGCCTTCAGACAGCAATGCTGGGCTGAAGTCAGGTCAGTAACTCAGAGGCAAAGGGCCCCGCAACCCCCTTTGAGTCCCTGGAAACTTTGACTAATTGGCAGGTGCAGCTTTATATCAGGCTGAGAAGTCACTGGAATGCCTCAATCTGTGCCCGCGTATCAATAATTTAACATGCCATTGAAAAAGGATCTTAATTAAAAGAAGTCAGATTCCTGAGATGAACCAGCCCAATTAAAAATACACGTAGAACTGTCGCTTTTGGGCGGCAAATGTACCTCGTTCTGGTACAGTTAGAGACAAATACTTCATCCGCAGCGAGGCCTGGTCTTTACCAGTGCCCATCTACGTTTCATCAGGAGGTGGCACGGGGCTAGATTTCCAAGTGTGCGGCGCCCACACATGATGTGCAGAGGTCTCCGGAAAATCTGTCCCCAGTTGTGAAAAAAATCTGAACTCCAAGTCCAAGGCACAAAGCAGACCAAAAGCCAGCTCACCTTCAATGCGGGCAGAGAGACCCCACTACAATTAAAGGTGCATCACCCAGAGGACAGCCTCTCTTTTCAGTTACATTGCTACATACTTCACAGGCCCGACCCTGGTCTCAGTTACACTCGTGTACATCCAGAGGAACTCTGCTTACTTCTCTGGATTTACACTCAGGTGACTGCACTCAGAATCGATCTACCTGTCTGTCTACCTAGGCATTTAAATTGTGCTACCATGCCCATCACCTTAGTAACTCAGCAGCTACAGACAATGGTGCCCTAGAAAAAGAACACCGTTCCATTTTTAAAACCCATATTCCTTTGCAGGAATTCAGTCTGAATGCAGTACATTAAAGAACTCCTGAAAGATCCCAGGGCCACTGCCCAAATCCAGGACTGGCCTCCCTGTTCAGTGATTTTGTTAAGGTGCTGCTGGGGAGGGCAAGTGGGTGGAGGGTACACTGGGAGAGGTTACATGTGAGTTCAGGAGGCCAGAGGCTTGTAAGTCTTAATGAAAGCAGTGAAAACTAGGAAATCTGCCACAGTCTGACCACCTGTCAGAAAGGGCAAGAGAAATCCCCCTCATCTGAGGCATGCTGTCTCCAGATAGATGCGTGGCGGGGTGTTTGCATGTGAGAGGGTAACAGACAGCATGTGTGGCCGCAGGGCAGGAGGACAGGAAGGGTGATCCATCAGATCCCATTTGGCTATAAAAGCCCAAACCTCCAAGCAGGAACTATGTTCAGTTGTTCACTGAATCTGGCTGCAGCAGATGGGCGCTATTCCCACTGGCAGTAGAAATATACTGCCAAACAAAAACTACATACAGCCCACACAAAGAGTCAGAAAGAAAATCTGTTGCCAAGGGGCTGGTTCCTGTGTCTGTTCCATACTTTCCTCATTCAACACGAGCTGATGGGGTTTTGCTCCAACTCCCACATCTTGCAAAAAATCAAAGCTCACCTTCAGGCAGAGCCTGGGGCTGGAAAATGACATGTTGCCATGGAAATTATTTGGTGTTCTTAGCTATGGAGGGTTCTGCTAGGTCCAGCCACCCTATCCACCTTTCCCCTAGCCCCATCTGCATTCCCGCTCCCAGGCGGGCCTTATGTTTCATTGGCTAAGGGTGGGTGAGGTGATGAGCAGCACTGACTGGGTCTGCAGCGCAGCAGAAGCCAAAGTCTAAAATCTCCAGCACCCAGTCAAAAACCGATGAATTCCTCCTCCTTCCCAACCCACCTCTCACAAGAGCCACCGTGAGCCAGAACAGAACATCAGTCTTAGGAGCTGTACTGAATTATGGATTTGCAGTGTTGTTGTAGCCGTGTTGGTCCACACCTCCTACATTCATTTACTTTCCTACCTAAAATCTCTCCTGTAGTTTCAATTATATATAGCATTCTCTACTTCCCCTGCTAGGGCCTGCTAGAAGGTGTTGTTCTCGTGTTGCTGGCATTGAATGGCTGCTGTCTTCTACCCCTGTCTTTGAGTGGTGGCTGAATGATTTTGCAGCCACAGAGAGGGAGAGAGCAGAGTGAGGCCCTGGCCAGGTAAAGGCTCTTTGGCATCCTTACAAACGAACTCTGCTTAGTGTCAGAGTTTGCAGTAACAGTATAACAGCTTGAGACCGAGGTTTTGCTTGACTCTTGAGCCCCCCTCGCTCCCTGCCCCAAACTGAACCCAGAGTACGTGCCTCTTCCAGCAATTTTCGACAGGGAAAAGTCATCCTCAGCAACAAAAATCTCTTCATCGCTTTCCCTGGGGAAGGCCAGGGCTGGTCCTAAAGGAAAATGGCCAATCCAGGCAATTCACTGGCTGATATCGGAGATGGTAAAAGCCAGTCCAGGTTATGAAGCTACACATTTTAGATGGGCCTAGAATGCTTCCCCTCAAAAGAGGGGGTTTCCATATCTTCTCACTAAGCCTCAGTCCTATTCTTAGATGTACACCGTTGCTAGTTAAATCAGTCACAGCTGCACTTGCCCCTCTCCTGGCTGTTGGGCGAGCATGTCATCTTGCTCTCCCTCCTCACTTTATTTCCTCTCTACCCCACTCTGACTGCTGCTTCACGCCTCATCTTCCTACCCAGAATACAGAGAAACAATGTGCATGAAGGTGACCATGGAGGCAGCCAACTGTAACCTTCCCCCCCCACCCCAAAGGGGGGAAGAACTAAAAATGATCCTGTGCATCTCTGCATGCATGGTCTGTGCATAAAGAGTGAGCGGGTTTAAAAGGAGCCAGGGCACACAGAAGGGAATGGTTGGGGCAGTGAGAATTCTGCCGCCGATGCAGCGTAAAGAGCATCACCCAATGAGACTTGAATTCCAGCAACGTCCCAGCAAAGGGGTAGAGGACACCTTTGCAGACCAGCAGCCGGCTCGACCTTTAATGAGGCAGCCACAAAAACATTAAAATACTTTTCACCTCTGCCACCCCCGTCCATACAAAAAACACCTGCTTTGCTTTTCTCCTGCAGAGATGAGACTAGCACGAGGATGTGTCAATCTACAGCTACAGGGAGCACATATCTGAATGCCACTTTTCACTGTGCTGCTAGTAACTTGGATTTATTAGTGGGTTTTGCAGTCAACACACTAACTAAGCGCCTATGGTATACGTACCTATGAAACCTCAACACCTTGGTTTTCTGTGTATCGAACCTTTAACCATCAAAGAATTCACTCTGTGTGCCGAGGCTTCAGCCATTTTGTTCCCCTAGTTGCTGCAGCATGTTTCACAGGTGACAGGCACGTGCTGCTCTCTCATGGCGACTACGTTTGTTCTTTTTTGTACTCAATCCTCAATGGAAAAAGTGAAGTCAGTTTAAAGTGAGAGCAAATGGTTGCCCTTTGGGTATGGAAAAACACAGCAAGGCCAAATTCTGCTCTCGGTTGCACTGATTTCAGTGAGACTGAAAGGATACCTCATTGTTTCATTCTCATACTGTCTCCTTATTTCCTTGTACTACTCCTCCCCACCCCCCAACCGTCTGCCTGTCCATATCCATCTGTTGTCTCGCCTTATATTTAGATTATAAGGTCTTTGGGATAGGGACTGTGATTTTGTTCTGTGCTTGTACAGTGCCTGGCACAATGGGGTCCTGGTCCAGGACTGGGCTCCTAGGTGCTACCATAATACAAATAAATAATAATAACAGCAATAATGTCAGTGAGAGTAGAATCAGGCCTATCTGATACACAAAACAGCCTGGAGCCTGTATTCCCTAGGGAGGCAAAACTCACATTGAAGTCAACTCTAATGACTGCAGGATCAGACCCAGTGAGGGCTTTCTGGTACCTTGAGTTTAAAGGTGACTTTCATGCTAGGACAAGATTGAAAAAAAAGAAACATTTATACCAAAAAAAACCAATGAGGGATTTTTCTGTGGCCAGCACTTCCTGATACGTCTGCTCTGGTGTATCTCTCTCCATCTCCCCCTTTTCACTAGTGGCTCTCCCCCTTTCAGCCCACCCCTCTCCATTTTATCCCATCCCCAAGTGAAGCTGCAGTCCCATCCCCGCAGCATTGCCCTCCACAGTCATACAACATGATAATAGAATCGTGACTTTGCTGGAGGAACAAACAGGCTGAGCAGATGGGCTGTGAGGGAAGAAGTCCTCATTTAAAACACAAATAGCTTGTGATAATTTAGCAGATGTGGTAAAAAAAAGAGAGAGAGAGAGAGAGAGAGAGAGGAATGAGGTTATTGGATTTATATTTATGTTGAATAAATGTGGAAGTTTTCCCCACTGTAAAGTTTTTTCTTTACAGTTTCTCAATTACATCCTGTTGATGGGCTAAATATCCCATGGTATCAATGCACAGTACCACAGACCTCCACTGGAACTGCCATTTACTCTACTGTGTTCTTTGTTCAGGACACCTTGATCTCACAGGGAAGGTTCAAGACTCTGCCGTGAGAGTGGTAGTTTCTGAGTGCAATCGCTGATCATCATGGGTAGATATTTAAAAGGGGACAAATCCATCCATTTTATCCCATTTGGCTATATTAAAAGACCAACCTCCAAACAGGAGTTCTGATTGGACATTCAAGCATCTGGAAGACATCAAGTTGTTCCCATCTGTATACAGGAATATGTTCCCCAAACATAATGTAATTGCCATCAAGGAAATATCTTTGGGATGCTACAAATTACATACACACACATACACACACACACCCTACCGTAGCATTTATTTGACTGGCCCCCTGAAAAAGAGCAGACCTTGAAGAGTTAAAGACTCATTGTCAGGTAAAATTTGGCCCCAAAATTCCAGTTCTGAGCATGTATCGACCCTAACACAAAGAGGGATGTTTCCAGGATTTTTTTCACTTTGATTTTACAACTGCAAGATGTTCTTTTAAAAATAGAGTTAACCTTCCTGTGCAGCACCTGGAATCCCAGCAGCATTGCGGGATTGGAGAAACTGACTAGGGGGGAAAAAAACAATTGAAATTGACCATTCTCTTTTCAAAGTTCAAGCAGAGAGAAATTTAATAAGTAAACAAACACCACACAATAGATAATTAAAAAATGAACTGGATGTATACATTCCTCCCGTTTTTATAATTTAACTAGGCACGGGAATTAATTGATAGAAATTTCTAATTTTTAACTCGACAGTGTCTTTCCAAAAAACACATAGCAATGAAAGATTTATGCTCCTTTAAAAACCAAGCCTTGTGGTTCCATTACAGGCAACAAGGGCGGTTCTCTCTGGGACATACACACGGCTCAAATCACTTAGAAACCTTGCTCTGCAGTCTTTCCGTTTGTTCAGTGGCATCATAGAGGAAATAGTCAAGGCCCACAAATACCTCAGTCTAGAGTTACTGTGCTATCCCCCCATTGTACAGCATCTGGATGGCAAGAGGCATGCAGACCCTTCCACTTTTAGTGCTTGTTCTTCAGCCGTTGTTCCAGTGCTATTTTATTGGTGGCTTTGATACAAAGACTGTTACTTTGAAATATGTCTGAAGCAACCACCCAAGGGCTCAGCAAAAGTCAGCTACCTGGCAGAGCTGGATCTTTAACTAAAAGTTTAATGTAACTGTGCTGGAAACCATAGGGAAGCTCCAAAGTTAGTAATTAAAACAGGGGCCCTCCTTAGTGCAAGTTTCACTGTATGTAGAAACAATCAGAAGAATGTCTGTGACAGAGGGAGGTGGTTTAATTTTTGTGAACAAACCAGTTTGGCTGTTTTCTCTAGGCAGATCTTTGTTAACCCTAATCTCAGAAACACAGAAGGAACCCATCTTGGAATCACCAACCGAATGCTTTTACAAGCCCTCTCACAAAAGTGTCTCAGGAACTCCTGGACCAAGGCACCAGTTTTAGGAAGGGATCCAGAAATGCTAAGAGGGTCAGTGCTTTCCATCTATTAGCAGAATCATTGAAGATGCATCATCATGCTTTTCATTTCCCTCCTATCACTAGAGGTATATTAGGGACAGACCTTTGCTGACCCAACACAGCCAGACTGCTATTAAGAAAAAAGAAAAGGAGGACTTGTGGCACCTTAGAGACTAACAAATTTATTTGAGCATAAGCTTTCGTGAGCTACAGCTCACTGTTCCTCTTTAAGCAAATGAGGCCAAATTCACCGCGGAATAACTGCGCTGGTTTCACTGGAATCTGGCCCAGGCTGTCTATCAGCTCAAGAGCCCTGTAAATTAAACCAGTTCAATGCCTTCAAATTCAAAATAAGCAGATGTCTGGGACATTGAATATCTCACAGATCTGCTCATAGTTTTGACTAGACTCTCATTTTTGTCTGCAACTACCTCACTGCTTCTCTCTATATTTTAAATGCATCCGATACTGGGGAGACCAGTTCCAGGGAATAATGCCGACTTTGCTTACCAGGAGAAAGTTTAGCACTCAGGAAAGCTGAAGGGCTTTATTTCTCAATGGAGAGACACATATTCATAAATGACTTTCCAAAGCCAGTGCTATGAAAGGCATCAAATAGAAACAGAAGCATTCCACAAGCTACACCCACAGAACTGCATGACAGAGAGTGCCTTTTAGGTCTGGCTGTGGGATCTATCTAATAACCATACCTAATTGGAAAAGGCACATAGAAACACCCATAGAGGGAAAACATAACGTCAGCTACTGCCTTGTACCTGGCTAGGTACTTCAACTGCCTTCATCACTGTATGATCTGACTAGCTGGAAGCCATGCACTAGTGGTAAATAAATTGCTCTAATAAACATTTGCTCCTGGAAAGGCTTCCGTCTAAATTACATTGACTCTGTTATTTGTCCATCTCTTTCACAAATTCCTCCCCGCTCTGCCGTTTATCCCTTTAAGCCTCGTCACTGTCTGTAACCAAATGCCCAGAAAGGGGACCAAATGGAAAAGCATTTCTTACCAGAACTAGGAAATGTGTCATCCCAGAATCACCAGCCATTTGCCAATCATTTCCCCCACTGCTCTCAGCTACAGCAGCCCCGGAAGAGTTGCCTTTGCCACTAGGCTGTCACAAACTGGGGATTAGGAGTAAATGCTCTGCGAGCCAAGCCGATCATCCCACTGCAAACGGAACAGAGCCACCAGCAGGGCACGAGTCCATCAGCCACCACAGAAAACATACACGCCAGCAACAAAGCAGGTAGAGGATAGGGAGACTGCAGACAGAGTGGGAGGGCAGGTGGGGGAGGGAGCCAGGCAGCCGGAGATGCTGAAGTGACAGATGTGTTGACTTTAACTGGAACAGGAAATTGATCATGCTCAACACAGAGAGAAAAAGACAATAGCTGATATTAAAGGCAGTGGCTGTTTGCACTCAGTGGCCTTTTCTTCTCTCGGCTCCAGCGGGGCATTTTGGTTTAATTCTAGTTCTAGCACAAAAGAGCAATAACTGGCAGCCCTGACTCTACCTGTCAGTCAAAGCAAAGCAAGTACTGATGTTGCCAGCCGGGTCTCAGAGGAGAGTTAAACAGGTATTACCCTTCCAACAGCTACTTACGGGGCCAATCATGGATTCCTTGCTCTAATCAAACTCCCACAGAAGTTATTTATATGACATCATCCAAATTACTTCAGTAAGAGTTGGACCAAAATACTGAGTGCCAGGATAGGGCACAAAATTTGTCTTAATTTTGGGAAGAGAAAATGTAATAGGACCAAAATGCCAGATTTAGGTTTCTGAGGAAGTACAACGAAGAGCTGAGAGTATGTTAAACACTATTTAAATGCATGAACAATGGTGTCCCTTGAGAGAATTCAGTTCCCCATGAAAAGATCAGCGTCATTCACCACAGTTTAACGCTGATGCAGCTGAAGCCCTCTCAGGCCCTGGGTTTCTAAGGATGGGCTTGTGGGATAGCAACTGCACCCACAGCCTGTCACTCCAGGATCCGACAAGAGTTCGCTTTTATTGTCATCAGAATTCACTCCTGGCTGAAACGACATAGTAGCAACGTCAGAGGCCAGTGGTGAAAGTGCAGAGAGAAACTAGGGGAATAAAAAATGTCTAGCCATTTCCAAGTGAAAGGAGAGGCAGAATAAATACATAAATAAAGGATAGTGGGGGAGGGGTGTAAAATGAACCCTACACCTGGGGGGCAGAGGCAGAACCCCAGCTCACATAAATCCCAGGGGAACTAACAATAGCCTGGTTTCAGAGTAGCAGCCGTGTTAGTCTGTACTCGCAAAAAGAAAAGGAGGACTAGTGACACCTTAGAGACTAACCAATTTATTTGAGCATAAGCTTTCATGAGCTACAGCTCACTCTTCCAAAGAGTGGCCCTGTTGCTGCTTCAGAAAAGGATCTCCAGTTTCAAGTGAATGTAGTGATGGCAAAAGGAGCTGGCCTGATAGCCCTGGAGAACCGAGTCACGTATCCCTAGGACACGGACAAGATGTGCAATGGCAGCGCATCCATGCCTGTCACCCCACCAAAACTCTGACCCGGAGGGTCCACCCTTAGAGGGGAGTTTATTCTCTATGGCACATTCAGTCTTTGTAGTGAGAAAGTCAACAAGGGACCCTTTTTTTATGCTGACATTTGTTCACTAGGCACCAGACTGAGACCCACCGGCTCATTGCACAGGAACCCATCACACAACTTGTGGTGAGAAGGATTTTCTTTCCCTAATGCCACCCAGTCCTCCTGACACCACATCCCAGCCTTTCCAACCCCCATCTTTTCCCTGGTTGTGTCGCCTTCCTGCCCCCATGCTGCCAGACCCATCATTTAATATTGATAGTGATTCATTCCCACTCAAGACAGATGGGATGGACCTGCAGACCCAGGGCTTAGTTTCTATAGCCAGCCAAAGCAGGTCAGATGCTGGCAGAGCAAGGCAGGTCAGGAACAGCTTCCAGACGGAGAGCGATGCACCTGATAAGCAACCCAGGGAGCTTCCCTTCCCTGCGTCAGAAGAAATGGCATGTGACAGGGAAGCAGGAATACTGTGCATTGGGAAAGGGCTGCTTTGTGCCTGTCATCCCTCCCTTTATCTGCTGCCGCACTCAGCTCCATGTTCTTTCTTAATGGTCACCCCTTGACGAACCATGTAGCATTGCACGTCACTCCTGTGTCACTGCGCATCTGGGCCGTGAGCAAGCTCTTGGAGGGACGCACAAGCCTGCCAGCAGCAGCCTTCCCTCTGCCATCCTCCTGCCATCTGTTGCCCGCTATGTGTTCATAAAGCCAGTCTATTCCACGGTGGCCTCCTGGTGCGGGGGAGGCCTGGTGAGGAGTTTAAAGCGGTCTAATCCCCAGGCTGGATAATTCACGGAAAGAGGATTACCTGCTCTGAACAGAGCCCTTGCCTAAATATAGACTGGCCCTTCCTTTTCATTTCATCTCATCTCGCACAGCGAGATTTCCCCCACTCCACTCCCCCAGCTAGACCCAGAGGGCTGATTCTGTTCTCGCTTGCCGCAGAGTAAATCCAGAGAACCCCGTTGTAGTCAGGGCAGCCACACCAGAATAAAACCAGCGTCAGCCAGAGCAGAACCAGGTCCCTAGTCAGAATGTCAAAGCCAGCATGACGGATGCAGTGAAATCCCCAGATGCGCACATTCCTACTGAGAAAGCAACTGACTAAGCCATGTGGTGGTTGTTCGTTGGGGCCTCAGGGTGCGTACTTGGAGTCCATAGTTATGGTCTAGAAGATGAAAGCTAACTCCTGGGGCACACTGGCTATGTGAAATTACAGCGTAGCGTGCTGTGCACATTATGGGGGGGGGGCACAGCCTCAACCCCACTCTTGCCCCCTTCGTGCCAGGGTGGCGGGAAAAAGGCGCTAAGCCAGGTCTACACCATCCCCTCCTCACATGCACCATCATAAGAAGGGTCTTGGGGATGTGGCCAGGGAGGAGGGTATGCCAACGTGCTGCTGAGCTCCAGCAACCTCCAGCTGCCTCAATGCCCCAGTGGGGACCGTTGGAGCCAGTGTAGGCTAGAGTAGCCCTGAGGCTGTCCTAAATTGCACCGACAGACAAAGTTGACCCCCTCCGGACTCCAAGACCAGGAAAGCACAAAAATGATGGAAAGCCACCTTTGCCTCTCTGCTGTCCACCCAGCTCAGGGCCTGCATGGAGTAGACCTCAGCTGCATGGAGTAGACCTCAGGGTCAGGACCTGGGAGTGGAAGATCGGTTAAGGAGCTGCTTTTCCCTGCGATCCCAGACCAAAAGGGGGAGGCAATTATTTGACTTGTGATTACAAGTCAAATAGCTGCCTCCCCTCCTGTGGGAGGGGGTGACCTGGCTGTGATTACAAGTCAAATAATTGCCTCCCCTTCTGGTCCCTTACTTATTTATGGGAATAAGAAGAATACCATTTGCAGTTGCATGACTTAGGATAGAAACATCTCAGAGAGATCAACCTCCAGGCAGCAGCCAGCCACTGACTGCCTGAGGTAGGAAGGAACTCTCCCAATATCCATTCGGGAGCTTTACAGCCTTCTTCTAAGCATCCAGTGCCAACCAATGTCAAAGACAGGATACTGGACTAACTAGACCACGGGTCTGATCCAAGACTGCAATTCCTCCGCCCTACAGCTCTGCTCCCATAGCAGGTGACCAGGCATGGAGCTGTCTCTTGCTGCTGGCCGGAGTACGCTTGTTTTGGAGGAGAAGAATCAATCTGTGGGTTGCCTGCCCCTTTGGTCCCCGCAGCAGAAAAGGGGATGAGATTAGGGACTGCCGAAGATATTATTGTAGGGCTCTTCAGCTTAGTTTTCCACCATGTTTCTTTTCTTTACAGTGAAGGCTGGCCCTGCAAACAGTGTATTTCAGTGACTCAGTGATGCCCCTCCATCCCCTTGCCCAGACATCCCAGCCTCCCTGTTCTCATGGTATCTTTAGTTCACTGCTAAGGCTCCTTTTTCCTTGCAGGACTTTAAGCTGCCGTAACATTAAACTGCTCATTAGCACGGGAGTAATTCCATAATTTTTTCAGGCGAAACCTTTTTCAAAGACTCAGCTCCTGATCCGGAAAATTAATTTGGGGAATTGACAATATGGGAAGCGGGATCCCTCGGGCAGAGTCCTGGGCTTCCCCTGTCAGGACTGTTTGCAGTCCTGGGATTTTGTACTGCGGCCAGAAAACTATTCAGTGTCAGTACTGAGCAGCGGAGGGAGAGTCTGTGTCTCTCAGCACTTAGTATGGAGAATAAGAGTAGCTTAAATAGTGGCCCTACATATTATACATCAAATAAGAGCCAGCCCCTTCACCCCGTGCTTTCTGCCTTTTAACTCCAAATACCCATTGTTCAGAGGCGCCATTTTACCCTAGGATTTGCTGGATGGAGTGGGCAGGATTACCACAGGTCACATGGGAGATGGGGGCTTAAAACGTCTCCACTGTTCTCTCCCTTCTGCCTGCCGTCCTCCACCCTTCCTCCCAGCTCTGGATCTATGGTCTGTTCTTGTGGCAGAATGTACAAGAGGTAAACACATACCTCCAGACCTGTGTGCAGCCCTTCTCCAGCTTCCTGGCAGTCTCCCACTCAAGTATACATACACGCTCACAACCCCAGGATAATAAAGGCCCTGACACGGATGCTCACTCCTACCTTAGCATAGTGCACTCTCACTTTCGTCCAAGTGGTTTACTGCACCCCATGAAGTGTCTGCGCTCACACTTTATGCAGACTGTCAGTTGTGCATACAAACTCTGTGTATATTTGCACCCAGGGGATGGGTCCATGGCTGCTTTTGGGGCCGCACCCTGATGTGCACTTACAAGTAGGAGTGCAAAATCAGAGCCTGCTGGAAGAATTCATGAACGTGGGCCCCATCTTTCCAGATCACTTCCCTGAATAAAGATCTGTCTGAGGTTGGCCTCTGCATTGCAGCACGTCACAGACCCCAGACAGATGCAAATAACACATCACCTTCATGATGGGTGCAAATAACACGTCTCCTGCCAACTGAGGGAGCTGAATGGCAAACCAGATAAGCATCTCACTGCCTGGTGGCTTTCTGTTTGTACAGCAGTGACCCTCTGGTAACATTCCCAGGGTACCCACAATAATTGTTTCAGCCCTTTCAGAAAAACAAGGGGCATCACCTCAAGTCTCATCTCCAGCCATAGGTCTTTGGACATCAGCCTTTTCCAGCCTGGCTAAGGAAAGGAGACCAGCTTCTACCATGGTGTGCTATTTTTAAAGGAGAATGGGCGGTCCTAGTAATGCTTCCAAGAGGTCACTCTTATATGGTCAGAATTCTGGAGAAATGCAACCCAGTCTCTGGCATCTGCTCCCAGCCTGCAGAAAACCTGCTGAAAGACCCCTCAAACTCGCTGTAGAAAAGAAGCATGACACAGATTCATCAGTTCTGGGTGGATAAATCCCAAACAAATGCAATCTTTCCTTTTGGCAATGGACTGGTCTCCAGCCAGCCCGGGGAAATGCAACTGGGGAATCAGACACTTGTTACAAAACCTTGTGAGGTGCTGAGCAATTCCTGCAAGTTGCTGGATCCTCTGCACCCATGTTGACTTCAGTGGGAGCTGAGGATGCTCAGCATAACGCAGGAGCCAGGCAAGGGACGCTGGCAAAGCTGATGCATAAACCCACATATCACAGGGCAACCTACATTTCCAAATACCCCTGCACAAGGAAGGCATTCAGGGAAGGCTGTAAGAGACTTTTCATTCTTGTAGGCCCAGGTGACCATCAGAGTGACACATCCCAATGGCCCTTTGCTCTGCAGTGCCCAAAGCCCATCTGTGAGGAGCCAGTAGAAGAACAGGGTCCTCCTGCAGATGGCCCAGGACTGTAGAGAATCCTCAGATCTGCAGGGCTTGGGGGCAAACACTTTCCTTTTTCCACTGAAGGGTGGAGGGCGACCCTGCTCCTCCCAGCGGAAGACTCTGGAGGAAACTCTAGGCGGTCTCCTCTCCTCAAAGCCTGCCCATGTATCCTGTGGGAGGGGGTTACCTGTCTGGATTACAAGTGATCGACAGGGTAAGCTGGCAGCCTGATGTGAAATTCTTGCAGAAGTGGTAGAGTTAATTGCCAGCTGAGGAGCAGGCATGTGGCTGGGTCTTTTCACCAGGAGGTGAACAATGCAGCACTATAGTATATTAAAATCTGACCAGCCAAGCAATGGGATTAACTCTTTCTCTCTCCTCTTGCAGGTGACAAGAAATAGGAGCCTGGATAGGTACGGCTTGCAGCAATTTTAAAGCCCTGCCAGGAACATCCCTCACTCCCTACCTGCCTTTCATTTCTGCCTAGGCTTTCCATGGGAAGAAAGCCCTCTGAGCCCATGTATTCAGGTGTCATGTGAAAAGCACCTGATCAAAACCAACCCGGGGTTCCCCTTTGCACACAGGAGAAAGCGCTACAGTCCGGGTCCCCTCTTCCCTGCTCTGCTACAATCACTCTGTTGGTTTCCTCAGAGCCATGGGCACACGTGTCAAGGAGCCTTGTGATGGATCCAGTTCATGCCTATGGTTTTTATGGGATCTCAGTATGAGGGACTGTATTACTGCAGTCTGTATATGAAAATCTCTGCTGAACAGCACCTGTCCCCAGACACATACACATGTACACACACACACACAGAGGTTTATTTAACCAGATGAGCTGCGTCAGAGAAACCAAGATATATTACAGCCACAGTTCAAACTGAAAATCTTTACCTTGCCCTCAGTGGCTGCCTTTATTCTTTGCTGACTGAAGTGACCAGCTGCTGATTTTAGTTTGAGCTACATTCATGATCCCTTGAGGTAGACAGGATTATTTAAAGAGGACAATTAACATGCGGATTTGCTGTGTTGTGCCCGGGGCAGGGGAGAGTGGGGACCCTACAACCCACACACGACTCAGCCAGATGCAGACAAACACATCTGTACACCCCCCCACAAGCATATACAACACACCCCACTTATACACACCTCACGCATGCACAGCCCGCCGCTACACCCTCTCCCAGACACACAACATCAGCAGGTATTTTAATTGTCCTCCTAAAATAACCCTGTCTCGCTTCAGTCTGGGCACCTTCAACGTAGCGAAAACTACAAACTGCAGCTCATTACCACTCCCAGGAGAGGATAAACAGAACCAGGGAGGGAACCGGTGTTAGTCTGAATTGTTTTGGTCTTGACTGCTCTGACACTGCTGATCTAGTTACAATAACAAAGTACCCTACAATCCCTGTTACTTCATGCCAGCCAGGCTGCTGAGCTCGTGCCCTTGAGCCTCCTCCTTTTCAGGGACATTTTTCTTTTGTTTTATTTCATTTGGTTTCCCTATTTCTTCACAGCCCTCAGCTGTTAGCCAGGCACTCAGCTGACTAATGTTGGGAATCGAGGTTCCCACCAGCCATTAGCTATCCCTGTAAAATGTCTGTTGTCTGTTTCTACAATAGCAGGAGAAATGACTTGCTCTTACCTGTAATGTGAAGTTATTTGCTTCTGCTGCTGCTCTGCGCTCAGTCCTGCTCCGGAGTTCCAAGAAAGAGGGCTGCACTGCACAGGAGTCTCCTAGAACAATGATGCAGTCCAGCCAGCCAGTGCATGTTACTGATGCACTAGAGGGGATCCCAGCGGAGGGAGAACAGGGCTGTGTCATACCTGCATCACTGCCCCCACAGCAAGAAAGAGAGAGGGAGGGAGGGAGGGAGTGTGCAAAGACAGAGAGAGAGAGAGAGAGAGAGAGATTTCAAGGCAGGCAGAGAGAGAAAGGAAAAGCTTGTGTAATTTAATCAGGGTAATAAAGTAACCAGACCTCCGCCTGAACATTAAAGATTTTCTAGGAGAGTTCTTGGTTACACAGGGGAATATGTTTACTGTTATAACGCAGACACATATTTTGGCTCTAGACTTAAATAGGATTCAGGATGTTTCCTTGCTGTTTTATTTGGGCGACCACGTTATTATTTCCTCCACCTCCATATCTGGTGTTGCTGGCCACCACCACATCTGGAGCCATCTTTCCAGGGGTGGCTCTCGGCCCAAATCGGAGAGGCTGTTGTTGTTGTCTGCCACGTTGCTCCACTGCCAGAGGAAGCTGTCCAGCTGAAAGCCCCTTCTGCCTCCAACATGCCAGGGAGAATCTGGGAGGCCAGATGATGCTGTGCCATAGGAACCCAGGCCCGCTGTTGGGAGTGCCAGGCAACCAGAAGACAAGTTCCTTCCCCTGGTGAAGGGGAAGACAAGAGAAATGGGGATGATGGGAGCAAGAAAGTGATAAGGAGACTGGGAAGGGACAAACATGGGGCATCAACCTGCTCTACTGATTGGGAGACAGGGCACAGAACTGTCCTCACTTAGGCAAGGAGAAAGAAAAGGAGGACTTTTGGCACCTTAGAGACTAATACATTTATTTGCGCATAAGCTTTGGTGAGCTTGAATGCATCCGATGAAGTGAGCTGTAGCTCGCGAAAGCTTATGCTCAAATCAATTGGTTAGTCTCTAAGGTGCCACAAGGATTCCTTTTCTTTTTGTGAATACAGACTAACACGGCTGCTATTCTGAAACCAGTGCAAGAAGAGCTTCACTGTATTGCTCTGGGGTTGGGGGTGGAAGGGAGCAATTCTGCAATTACCCTCCAAATGGCCTCCAACACTGAAGGAGTAGCTGACCCTGTGGCACTGCCAAGCCAGATAGCGCCTGGAAGGGCTGCGATCCATCATCAGTGGTGGGGGGGGAATCTGCCTTCACCAGCTGGCTCTCCACTCCCAAAAGTTCCATGTAAGCTGAGAAGAAAGCCTCCACATTTTGGATGCTTGTCTACATTGAAACTCCAGAACTTCCACCCAGAGCTAAAACTTCACAGGCCTCTGTGCGATACTTGAACCCATTACCAATGCTGGCCTCCCCTTGAACCTCATCAGCAGAGGTATCTTTGGTCAGTCACCACCTACCTCCTAGAGTCCCACTATCGTATCGCAGCTCAGCAAGAGATCAGGCATGTGCCATGGGGATGCTAGTGTGTGGAACTCACTCCCCTCCTCCCCCCCGATCTTTGTCCCAGCCCATCCTCTTGTGGAAAGAGATCCTCAGCAGATCCAGTGTCAGGTAACAGAAGGAAAGGTTTTGACAGAGGAATAACACACGCACAGACTCCCTGCTAGCTCCTGGCTGCACAGAACGAGCTGCCTGTGCCCTCACAGAGCCAGAGGGAGACAACGGGCTGCTCCCGGACGGGGTTTCACCACAAAGCCCTAGTTTTAAAAAAAATGCCTTAAAGCCACCCCTCTCTATTGCATCAGGCAGCATGGCCTAGTGGAGAGAGCCCTGGGCTGGAACACAGGCGAGCTGGATTGGTCCCTGGCGAGCTGCATCACCTTAAGCCAGTCACTGCACCTCAGTTCCCCATCTGTAACATCGGGTTACTGATACTACCCTCCTTTGTGAAGTGCTTTGAGATCTATTGATTATTAATTTGACCACACCCAGCCCCTTCCCTTCAAACCCTGACCCTCCACTCCCTTTTGTTGTTGTTGTTCTCTCTCTTTTGTCCTTTATTTTGCAGCTGACTCATTCTATTCATTTCATCTGATTTGAATCTAAGGGACCAATTTTTTTAAAAAAATGCCTCCCTTAGTACGGCTGGGCCTGCAAACTATATCCAGCTCTGATCGTTTGCAGGTGCAGTTTCTGGGACTGGGCACACCAGGTGTGTTGAACCCCCAGGCACCTCGGGGCCTTGCCGTTTTTTGCACCCACCCATTTAGAAACAGAGCATTACATTTGAATGTGCAGTTCCCTTTTATTCTCCCGTGTGTGCAATGCATTCGCTTAATTTGCATTTCTTACATTGCACAGCGCACTGATCCCTTTGGAGTGGGGGTGCTTTAGAAGTTAACTGATGCTCATTACTAGGGCAACAAAAATGATTAGGGGACTGGAACATATGAGTTATGAGGAGAGGCTGAGGGAACTGGGATTGTTTAGTCTACGGAAGAGAAGAATGAGGGGGGATTTGATAGCTGCTTTTAACTACCTGAAAGGTGGATCCAAAGAGTATGGATCTAGACTATTCTCAGTGATAGCAGATGACAGGACAAGGAGTAGTGGTCTCAAGTTGCAGTGGGGGAGGGTTTAGGTTAGATGTTAGGAAAACTTTTTCACTAGGAGGGTGGTGAAACACTGAAATGTGTTACCTAGGGAGGTGGTGGAATCCCCTTCCTTAGAAGTTTTTAAGGTCAGGCTTGACAAAGCCCTGGCTGGGATGATTTAGTTGGGATTGGTCCTGCTCTGGGCAGGCTGTTGGACTAGATGGCCTCCAGAGGTCCCTTCCAACTCTGTTATTCTATGATTCTATGATACTATTAGAAGCAAAAGGCTAGGTCACGAGGCCTTTAGACTAGAGAGCAGTGTTCTGCAACCCACTGGGGGCCATTTTGTTCCCATGTCACTGTGCCTCTGACTTCCCCAACGCATTCATTTCTTGAAGCACATTCAGTCTGTTTGCATGTCATCTCCACCACAGCCTGCGTGAATCACACGCAGAAAGTGCAGCACCTTCTGTAATTGATATTTTCCTGAAGCCAGCTCTTGAGTTGTCCCAGCCATGCGCTCCTAACTCCATTTTAATGCCACTCAGAAGAAGGCTGCCTGGAAAATAAAAATCCAGGAAACATTTTCCTCCATTGCATTGTGAGCATCATTGTTTCCTACTTACACATGCACTCCAGGTGGGAATGCGAAGCTACTGTCTGTGTTAATGACTGCCAGCGGGATGCAGGTACCTCAAAGAGCAAAGCACAGGGGCAAGGACAAGGACAGCCCCATTTTCTCTAACGCCATATGGTACTTGCAGGGAACCTGATTCTGCATTCCACATGGACTCTCTCGGCTCAGTGACATCAAAGGGAATTTGAAGCCCACAAAGAGGGCAGGCTGGGGGCCCGAGGTCTTTCTATTTAGCAGTGTAAGCCAGAGAAACTATTATAAAGCCACTGAAAATCAATTATCAACACAACTGCTCCTGGCAGATGATCTACTCCATTTACTTCTGCACCGAGGAGAGACAAAGGTATCCTCAAAATATCACTGCCAGAAGCACCGCTAGGGACTCAGGAGCAATGTGGGTGGCACAGCCAGGGATACAGGGACGCGGCTGGAGGTATGGCTCAATCATCCAAACAAAGCACAGTGCCACAGCATGACCCTTAATGCTGCTCAGGCTCTTTTAAGTAAACGTGGAGGGAATGTTAATGACAAAGGTCTGTGTCATTCCTCCCCATCCCAGCTAACCCCTCGCGCCTTTGAGACCCGTGTTCCTACTCTGGCAACTTCTCTTGTGACCGCACTCCTGGGAGATGTATTAGTCCTGTGTCTTTGCTGCACAACAAAGCAAGTTTTGTGCCTGCCCTCTACCATGTGAGCTCAAACCCTCTGTGAAAACCTACTGTGGAAACAAAGGCAGCAAAAGAAGTTAAGTGGCAGCTGAGTGACCTCCTGCTCGTAGCATGTCAACCAAAAGAGATAATTAGAGCAAAAGTATGAAGCAGAAAACACAAAGGCAATGCGTATTTAATGAACCCACTGTCACTATCACTTATACTCCGGCATACTGCAATTAAACATTACGCGATGCTCATAAGCTGTAAGCTGCTAGGGGCAGGGGTACTTGGCCTGACTCTTAGAGGTGCTGAGCCCCCTAAATCAGGGGCAGTTGTACGGGCCGTGTCTTAACCATAAGAGTAGCCTAAAATTCCTCCTTACCTGTAAGGGGTTAAGAAGCTCAAATAACCTGGTTGGCACCTGACCGAAGGAACCAATAGGGACAAAAGATACTTTCAAATCTAGGGGGCGGGGAGAAGGTTTGTTTTGGGTTCTTTGTTTCTGTGGCCATTCTCTTTTAGGACTGAGAGAGGCCAGACAGAAATCCATCTTCTCCAACCCATCCTAATCCGAGTCTCCAATATTGCAACCAGTTTCGGTAAGCCAGGCAAGGCGGATTAATTTTGTCTTTTGTTTTATGTGAATTATCCCTGTGCTAAGAGGGAGGTTTATTCCTGTTTTCTGTAACTTTAAGGTTTTTGCCCAGAGGGGGATCCTCTGTGTTTTGAATCTGAATATCCTGTAAAGTATTTTCCATCCTGATTTTACAGAGATGATTTTTACCTTTCTTTTTTTAATAAAATCCTTCTTTTAAGAACCTGACTGATTTTTCCATTGTTCCAAGACCCAGGGGTTTTGGTCTTTGATCATTTTGTAACCCATTGGTGAGGATATTATTCTCAAGCCTCCCCAGGAAAGGGGGTGTAGGACTTGGGGGGATATTTTGGGGACGTCTCCAAGTGGGCTCTTCCCTGATTCTTTGTTAAATCGCTTGGTGTTGGTAGCGGACCCGGTTTTAACCTAAGCTGGTAAGAATAAGCTTAGGGGGTCTTTCATGCGGGTCCCCACATCTGTACCTGAGAGTTCAGAGTGGGGAAGGAACCCTGACAGGCTGTCTGTTGTGCATTTAGCAAATCGTATCTATGTATAATCTTAAATCTTATTTCTGTGAAAAAACATAAAGGTTAAGAGACAGAGGGATGCTAGTTTGCATTTCAGACAGAGAAGGCCAGGGAATCAAAACCACGCAAAGCCCTGAAATTCACCCAATTCCTATCTGTTTCAGCGTTTACCACTTTCTCTTTTTGTAAAAGGGCACTAGCTTTCATTTAAATTAAAAAAAAAGCAAAATTAGCCCATTTTATTATTACAATTACAGTGGGGATGTGGTAGCAATCCCAGGCACAATCAGGGGCCCCAGTATGCTATATAAGCTCAGAATAAAATACAGTGCCTGCTCCAAGAAGCTTATGTTCTGAGGCCCCGATCCGGCCATCACTGATCATTTACACACGAGTGAAATTATTCAGCTGTATAACAGGATCGGGACCCCATTTAAGACAAGCCACAGCAAGTGGGTGTAGCCATCAGGAGCAACAGAGGAGGGAGAATGAGAGAAACAATATTAGTAGCAAGTAGCTCAGCAGGCCATTCTGCCAATTTTATTTAATTAATGATAAATCACAAGATGAAGAAGCTAAATGTGAGAAGTCCTTCCTGGCCACCACCATAGCTACTCTGTTAACGTCTCCCGGAAGCATCTCAGGAGATGCTCTGAGAAGGGATTTGAAGGAGGGTAGAGGCTTCACCAATGAGCTCAGAGAGGATGTTTCACATACAAGGGGCAGCGTGGAAGAAAATGTGACAATGCTTGGGGGAGAAGAGGTCAAATGGGTGGCCAAAGCTGCCACCGTTGGTGGAGCAATGCGATAAGATACAAGGCGGGGGTGGGTGGGGGGCTAAGTTGTGAAGGGCTTTAAAGATAAGGACAATAACCTTGTATTTGATGCACTGGATTGGGGGAGCCAGTGGAAGACTGAAAGGGGGTGGAGGGTGACACGGTCAGAACAGAAAGCTAGGAGGATGATTTTAGTAGGCGTAGCTTGAATGGAGCAGAGGGAAGGGCAGGAAGACCAGAGAGGGGAAGGTATTGCTATAGACAAAGAGGGGAGATGATAAGGGCCTAGAAAACAGAACTGGATATAAACCAATAGTTAGGGTGGAAAGTGTCAAGCAGCCAGGCACCACTTCTACATCAAGAGGCTGGTAAGGCACACACATCCCCCAGCCCATATTATGAGTCAGTTCGGTTTGGACTGAACTCCTCACAGACCCTCCCCACAATCCCCAGGCCAACTGCAAGCCTAGCAAGGAGACACGTAGGGGAAAAGCAAGGCCAAAATTGGGTCACGAGCCACCCAAAAGTTGATTCTGCTCCTACCAACGCAGGCTGGTGCTAACTCAGGCAGTCAGATGTTGCAAGAATTCCCCCCGCCCCAGGAGCAGGTAGATTGAACATCCAGAGGGAGGCATGGTGGGGACAAGCTAGTGGCACACAACATCCCAGGGGCAGGTGTGGCACATGGGGTCCCACAAGCGCTCAAGGGTTGACCCAAGTAGGAGTGGACATTGCACCATTTTCAAGGTGTAGCAGTTGACGCATCCAGGCTCGGTCCCTCAGCACCCTGGAGCCGTTCTGCCTGCTGCTAGTCTCTGCTGGCAGAATTCTTACAGCCCCTACCACTCAGACGCTAACCCTCACAGTCCCACCTCCCAACACTACCACTATTCATGAAACTCTGCTTCAGAAAGCCAGAGTCCAGCCTTTACTATAGGGAATAGTACAGGGCAATGTTGGATTGGATTCACTGTTAGACTTTAGCAGGAGCAGTAGTAGTAAAGACAATGATGAATACAATGTAAAATGCTAGGTAAGTATAATATCTAATGATGTTTTTGCTGCTCATTTGCAGTCAAATACCGGTAAAATGCACGGGCTAAAAACTCTAGATGTCAGCAACGTAACTGTCGTTCATGTGCATGGGAAGTCTTGCTACCAAGCAATCATCACTCCCCAGAGCAGCAGCCAAATTACAAGAGAAAATCCAACGGCAATCAGTTAAATGCGAGAGAGCTAAACAAATCAGTGCCCTGTGCAGCATCGCCATCCAGAGGGAAGAATATCAACGCAAGAGGTTTCAGGGGAAAATTATCGGAGCTTCAAATGCTTCACAAGATTACTTGGGGGTTTCGCGTGTGCTTCAGAACTTACAGCTGAAGAAATGAGCACCTGAACCCCAGCCCTGTGATGGCATTACTGCCATGCAATGTGCCCTCATGCCACTAGCATGTAATGAGACCCAGTAGTACGGTGCAAAGAAAGTATATTGGAACACGGGTTTTGTCAGAGTGCATCAGAACACTGCTCCGTTAACTGCTCCACCCCCCTCTCAATGGCCAATGCTTCAGATGAAAATAACTATAATGCACTTGGCCAGTTGCTCAGTGGTGAACATGGGGGAAAGGATTCCTTCCTGACCTCAAAAAGAAAAGGAGTACTTGTGGCACCTTAGAGACTAACCAATTTATTTGAGCACAAGCTTTCGTGAGCTACAGCTCACTTCATCGGATGCAGATGAATCCGATGAAGTGAGCTGTAGCTCACAAGAGCTTATGCTCAAATAAATTGGTTAGTCTCTAAGGTGCCACAAGTACTCCTTTTCTTTTTGCAAATACAGACTAACATGGCTGCTACCCTGAAACCTTCCTGACCTCAGTGGTGATCAGGGTACGACCTGAAGAATAAAATTTGATTCCCTTTTCGTTAAGTTAATCTGCTGAATAGGAGCAGAGGACATCTCCAGAGAGGGACAAACAATGAGGAAAATACTGGGTGAGAAATTCATCTGAACAAACTCTGCATTTCCCATTGAAATGGTGAGCTTTTCTGACCCTGTTCTAAGACCCCCCTTTCACAAAGCTTAATGTTAGTTCCTTAAATCAGCCCATCAGTTTCCCTTTGATATGACTCCCTGATTGTCACAGCAGCCAAAGTAACGCTCTGCATGTAGGGATGTTGATTAATCGCAGTTAACTCATGCGATTAACTCTAAAAAATAAATCGCGATTAATCACACTGTTAAACAATAGAATATCAATTGGCCTGGGGTGGGGAACCGTGGCCAGTGGAAGCTGCGATCGGCGGAACCTGCGGATGCTGCAGGTAAACAAACCGGCCCGGCCCGCCAGTGGCTTTCCCTGACGGGCCGCATACCAAAGGTTGCCAATCCCTGACTTAGGAGTTTCCCTCCGCCTTCAATAATAGCTGGAAAAAACAGAAAAAGCTTCAGTCTCCAGGACTTTGAACCTCTGCTGGCTTCTCAAATATAGCAAACAGCATGTATAAATTCCATAATCCAACGTGTACACTCACTCCCTGTGCACCTGATAAGGTCCACAGGAGCACTGGCCTCATGCTCTGAGCACCTTGCAAATTCTTTTAAAGCTGTAATAGAATATAAAGTGTTTAATGTGGATTTGGCTTCCCCGTGGAACCGCAGTTGGCCCAAGGGGTTAGAACTCCATCTAATCCTAGTGCAGAAAAGATGGTGGCTCACGTTCGGAACCTGGAGCAGGGTAATGTGGGGGGGGGGCGAAGGACGAGGACCATTAATGTCTTGGGACATATTAAGGGATCCAGCAGTGGTGCACCAGGAAAATTGGCTGATGGAGCGATTTCAGATGATCTGAGAAATGGGTTTTAGGGACCAGCAGATATTTTTTTACCACTCAGACACTCAGGTTCCATATTCAGGGATTAAATTCTAGTATGGTCATGTTTGTACTTTTTTCGAGAAGAGTCTAAAATAAGTAAGGAGAAGAGAGAGAGAATCCAGTGATCACAACAGGTTAAAAAGAAGAGGGGTGGGGGAGAGGGAGAAATATCAACCTAATATAATAAATACCAGATCTAGGGTACCCAACTCATCCCAGCCTAGCTTTGGGAATAGTCTTCTCTCCCTAAACCAGAGCAAAGGCTGCCCCTTTCGCTGGAAAATCATGTTTGTTTGTTTGAACCAATTCTACCTTAAAATAATATGGGCTTAAATGACGAGAGAAAAGGTTCCCATGCTTGGACTCAAAAACAATCCTCTGAGAGGTTCACAACCCTTCCCCCCCCCCCCCAAACTCTGCCAGTTCTTCTATTCCTAGCAGAAAGGTGAAAGGAGAGTAAAGAGCCCATCGATTTGTAGGTCCATTGAAATCGTTGCAGGCTTTGGGCTGGACATGGAGTGCTATGCTATCCTTTCTACAGCAGATGGCAGCAAATGAACTGGGTTTGGAAGAGATACAGCCACTTTCTACAGCCGAATGCTCTGTCTTCCCGTGCCCAGGCTGTCACTGCTTAATGTTAGACATGAAACAGGCCACAGTAAATTCATCAAGTTCATAATAACTTCAATACACTTCCAAAAAAGAAGTGGAGCTGTCTAGGTCAGTAATGCATCCATTCCATAATAACCTACTAGGACACAATATAATCAAAAGGTTAGCAGCTACAGTAGTGTGGGAAGCACCATATTACCATGTCACCAGATGGCCACAAGCCGTTATTTCTGTACATTCGAGTCGTCTGGATGGGCCTGTCCTAATACACAGCTGTCATCAGCCCTCACTAGCCCTGTCTCTGAGGCTAGGCCCTGGCTCGTGTTGACATCTCGCCAACATTCAAGAAGGTCACTGTGAAAATCAGAGATGGGCCTAAGCTGAGAAGTTCAGCTCCAGATTCACACTTACCGAGGTTCAAGAGTAAAGTGTTGATGCAACGTTTCTCTTTGGATCTACTATACAGAATCAGGGAGAGCTGAGGGGTTTGGATTCAGGCGTGAATCGGAATCAGAACTTACTCGAAGATGAAGGGGGTTTGGATTTCCTTCCCTAGTTTGATTCCATCTGCAACTTGGATCCTGAGTGGTTAATGCACTTTATTCTGCCTCCCAGCTCCCCACTCCCACTTCCCCAACTTCCTCACTCACCGTTTGTGGTTCCAGGAATCTAGAAAAATCAGAACTTCTGTTTCTTAGGCAGATCTGGGGCTCTTCCACCTGTCCTGCTATAACCATTTCAACCTCTAGGACAGGATGGCCTCACCAGAACTTTTAGGCTGATATAATGTAGGTTTGATGCTGCAAACTCCTCTACTCCCACTGTAGTGTTCACAACTGCTCTCAGCCTTCTGGCAGCTGTGGGTTGGCCCAACTGTTGCTTTTCTCTGTCCACAGCTCTCCAGATAACTGGAAGTGCTTCTGGGCTCTGACCTCTGCTTATCACTGGCTAGATAACTGGAACCGCTGCTGAGCTCTGTCCATATAAAGCCAAAACAGCTCATTAGGAGAGGATCAAAGACCCAAAGGAAACATTACAGTTCCTCCCGCCCAGCAAGGTAGCCTCAACAGCAAGCCAGGAGCACATACTGTTCCTCTCTTTAAACTTTGGATTTCCCTCTTACCCAACTTCAGCAAACATCAATTTCATCAGCGTGATCCTGTCACCCACACTTCATCTAGGTGTTGCCGAAATGGCTCCAAAATATCGGCCCCAATTACAAAACTTAGCCAATTTATACCCTAATGTCCCCAAACTATTCACAATTAAGATGTAAATGAGGTACTGCCTCACTCAGTCGACTTCCCTTGCTCTCCCGGAGATGACAGCAAAGAACACAGTGGAAATGTAAATGAGATACGGCAGAGAACACAGTTGATATTTAAATGAGGTACTGCCTCACTTCCTTTTCCTCGTAGACTTCAGGCCACAAGGCTTATGGACTGCATCTTGTTGTCCAGACATTTGTACAGCCCCCTTCCTCACAGTATCCAAGTGGTAAATCCAACAATTAAAGAAGAGTCTGCTGCTGCCCAGTAATGGACTATTTCTTGTTACGTTTCAACCATTTTAATTAAATCCAAAGGGGCAGAATCTCTGCCCCAATCTAGTCCCCTTATGCAGGTCAAAGCAGTGCAGCAGGAATGGAAACCCCCTGCAAGTACCCTGCTGGGTATACTCTAGTCATCCAGGGATTCCCCAGTGAGCCAGTAAATCCAGTTCTGGGGGGTTTGGGCGGTGGGTGGCAAGGAATTTGCCAAAGCATGTTGTATTCTAGTTATCCCCTGCACATGTCTCTAAGAGACTATAGACCGTCTGTGCAAGTTAGAGCAGCCACTAGGCTGCTGTAAGCTGTGCCTGGGCTGGGGAAGACAATCCAGGAGCCATAACTGGTTCTTTCACAGCTCCTGCCCTCCTTCACCACTCTGCTGCTCCCAGCAGAAGCCCTACAATGTTAGTAGCCTGCAGATCACCGAGCAAAGCTATCAGAAAACAGTCCTGCAATTCACACTCCAGAAGATTGATTTCTATGAGACAAAGCATGGGACAAAAAACCAGCAAGAAACAATCTATACTCCCCCAAGTGCCCAACCCCCGCTGAAAGGGCATTATCAGGGACTGTGGTGTCCCACCCTGTGAGACAAACTAGTTGGTAAATGTCTTGCCTGATTCAGGTCACTCCTAAGAACCTATTTTTGCAACATCACTACAAGAAATGAATGCATTTACACCTACATGAACAACGTAATGTTTGAACCATCACGGTACATGTGCCTGACCTGAATAACAGGTCCCGTCTGGATCCTCTGCTTTGTGGGCCGTGTGATAGCCTCCCTTGTCTATCAAGTCCATCATTTGGATGGTAAGCCTTTCAGGACAGGAGCCTGTCTCCTATTCGAGTACCATTAAAAGCAACTAAATATCAAAGTCCTAAAATTGAGACACCTTTCAAAAAGCCTTCACAGGGAAATTTCTAATGAAGTTTCTTTGCAATGATCCACAAATAAAACTGGACTTTGAATGAAAAGCCCATGTTAAAAGAAGATAAGAAATGTTGACATTTGTGACAGGGTCAGGCTAGATGGCTATAGGAGAATAATAGAAAGCAGATATATTAGCCCCAGGCTAAGTAGTCCCTTTTCCCTGGGTAAGGTAACAGGGAAGGTTCCAGAACAAACAGGAACCTTCTGGAGACAATTAACACAGGCTGATCAGAACACCTGCAGCCAATGAAGAAGCTGCTAGAATCAATTAAGGCAGGCTAATCAGGGCACCTGTGTTTTAAAACGGAGCTCACTTCATTTTGTGGTGTGCGTGTGAGGAGCTGGGAGCAAGAGGCACTAGGAGCTGAGAGTGAGAACGCTGACTGTTGGAGGACTGAGGTGTACAAGCATTATCAGACACCAGGAGGAAGGTCCTATGGTGAGGATAAAGAAGGAATTGGGAGGAGGCCATGGGGAAGTAGCCCAGGGAGCTGTATCTGTCGCACAGCTGTTCTAGGAGGCACTCTAGACAGCTGTATTCCACAGGGCCCTGGGCTGGAACCCGGAGTAGAGGGCGGGCCCGGGTTCCCCCCAAATCCTCCTAACTCCTGGTCAGACACAGGAGGAGTGGACCTGGACCGTGAATTCAGAAAAACGATCAAGCTGAGGGCTGCCGTGAAGCTCCAAGGCGAGCAAATCCGCCAATAAGCGCAAGACCCACCAAGGTAGAGCAGGAACTTTGTCACACATTAAAGAACCATCATGTTTTCCAAAGCTACACCCTCACACATATACTTCAAATAGATGAAAGGGTAGCAGGGGATAATACACATATCCTGACATACAATATTGAAATATAAAATGAAGGAATGTTAAATGGTAAGATTAACAGCTTCGTTAGCTATATTTTAATGATTTGTAAAAAAAAAAAATGGTTTGTTTACCTGCCGTGTCCACAGGTTCAGCCAATCGCACCTCCTACTGGCCAGGGTTCGCTGTTTCAGGCTAATGTGGGCTGTGGGAAGCGGTGCGGGTCGAGGGCTGTGCTGGCCGCCCTTCCGACAGCCCCCATTGGCCGTGGACAATGAACCGCGGACAGTGGGAGCTGTGATCAGCCAAACCTGAGGACACGGCAGGTAAACAAACCGGCCCGGCCCAGCAGGGGCTTTCCCGGACAGGCCGCGTGACAAAGGTTGCTGATCCCTGATTTAAAATGATATTATTGCTGGCAAGATAAGCAACATGTTGTGTTGGAAGGTGTATGTCATGATAAATAAAAATTCCCTTTTCTGGGAAGGCTCAGACACAGGGTCACGCAGGACAACTCAATCCAGAAAACTGTAAACCCAGCAGGAAAAATGCAGAAGTTGGGCAACTGAAGTTTGTGTGTGTGTGTAACCTCCAGGCACACCTCCTGGGTGTGGGGTTCTGTCACATCTAGTGGCACCGAGACCACTTAGAGAGAGAGAGAAAATGAGTCTGCTCTACAGCCTTAGCTAACAGCCAGTTGGCTTTTAGCTCCTGCAGTAGAGGTTCATGCACTAAACCCCAGAGGCACTAGGTTTGATCCCGCCCAGGGTCTGTCAGCGTTACACGTGCATAGCGTACAGGTTACCTAAAACCCAAAGGGTTGACATGCTGAAAGCCTATTGGATAAAGATTAAGTAATGCGTAATGCAGAAATGTATAAAAGCCTCCAGTGAACATGGGCTCAACGTGGAGAAACACCAGCCCCAGGACTGAAGGACCAGACCAAGGGATTCAGAGAAGGAAATGACTATCATAAAAGGTGGGAGGATTTCCTGGTGCTTCAGAATGTGCTTAACAATTCCGTCTTGTCTGTTATTATTTATCTGGCATAAATGTAAGTCCCGACGCTATAAGTCACAATAATTCTGTACGGAACTGTATAAATAAAGGAAAAAATTGAGTAATTGTGGACTTGTGACTGAGTTCCCAACTTTTACACCCAGCGTTCCCGTGTGTTTTACTGTGCACACCTGTGAGTTCTATGAACTCATGCTGAGGAATAATAACGATAAGAAGGATTGTGGTATCGGTCCAGGCTCTCTATTCAACATGTAGGATACAATAGCCTGGAGCTCTTAAGTTCTCCTAAGTAATCTTGGGGCTTTAGTCTTTCACTCCTGGCTCTTATCTGATCCTCCACTGCACCCGCGTGGTGCCAACAGTCCACTGACAGTCCACTGGATTCAAGGATACTGTGCCTGCAGTACCCAGCAAGCATGTGCTTCCTGGATGTGACACAGTGTGTGCACTGCACACAGATGAAGCTAGAATATTCAATAGCAAGGCAGGTTCATTTTGCCTGGCTGTGTTTGGATCAAGACTGTCTCCAGTTGTTCCCAGCACAACAGGTGAGCTCTCCTTGGAACATTTGGCAGTGCAGAGGTGTATTTTACCTGGATGTAACCAGATACCTAGCAGATAACAGATGTATTTTATTTGGATGTCCTTGGAATATTAGGCCACAGGCTGATAAAATAGGATTTCCCAATCCCTTCATGAGGATAAAATTCTCTAACCTCACATTAAATGTCATGAAGGTTCCTCATTTGGGAATATGAGTAACATCTACATTCAAATCAACATAGGTAGCACGTGTGAGGGAGAGGGATGGACTCATGGTCATCAAATGACACAATCAAGGCAGAAGGCTTATTGGTGAAAAAAATGGCCAGATATAGAGGGGAAGTGAAGACAACCATAAAAAATTATATATAACAAATGGAAGAAAAGGGAAGTTGATAGTAATAAATTTAAATAAGAGGTTAGGAATTGTAGAAAATTGATAAGGGAAGTCAAGGGACACAAGGAGAAATCTATGGCCAGTAAAGTTAAGTGAAATAGAAAGAGTTTTTAAATACATTATGAACAAAAAGAATCCTGACAATGGTACTGGTCCATTACTAGATGAAAATGGTAGACTGATCATAATAATGCATAAAAGGTAGAAATGTTCAATAAATATTTCTGTTCTGCATTTGGGGGAAAAACAGATTATATTGTCTCATCATGTGGTGATGATCACTCTCTTTCTATTCCACTCTTATCTCTGGAGGATATTAAACAGAAGCTACTAAAGTCAGACTTTTTAAATCACAGGTCCAGATAATGAGCATCCAAAAATTTTAAAAGAGCTGGCTGAGTTGATTGCTGGACCGTTAATGCTGATTTTCAATAAATCTTGGAGCACTGGGGAAGGTCCAGAAAACTGGAAGAAAACTAACATGCCAATTTTTACAAAGGGTAAGTGGGATGACCCAGGCCTGTCAAGCTGACATAGATTCCAGCCAAGATAATGGAGTGGATGATACATGACATGATTAATAAAGAATTAAAGAAGTGTAATGTAATTAAGACCAATTAACATAGGTTTATGGAAAATAGATGCTATCAAATTAATTTGATATTTTTTTTGATGAGATAACAAGTTTGGGTGATAAAGGTAATAGTGGATGTTCTTCTAAAAGATCTGCTCTAGGAATTATTTGGGGGACATTCTATGGCTTGTATTACGCAGGAGGTCAGACTAGATGATCCCAACAGCCCTGTTTCAGCCTTGGGATATATGATTGGCACCTGTACAAAAAAATACATTCAATTTCTGCACCTTATGACTTTCCTGCCTGGTCAGAAGATTTCAGAAGTCAGCAACAGGCTCAGCCAGACTGCCCTGATCCTTCAGATTTTTTTCATAAGGGCACTCACCTTAGAACCAGGCAAATAGTCTGCAGTGCCACAAATTCACTCCAACAGCTTGTAGGGGATTCACTGCTCAACTCCTTGCCTTGTTTCAAGCACATTTGTGTGCAGCCTCTTATTATTATTCCAGGGAGACTTCGCAGAATTTATCTGCCATTCTGGGGACCTAAGCACATACCATGGTCCCCCCATCTCCCTCCACCATGTATGCATCTGCCCAGCTGTGTGGATGTTTCATTTCCAATGCTCAGGCTTTCCCAGAACTGAAAACAATCAGCTTCTGTGCTTCTCTCTAGGCACTGAGCTTCATTATGTAGAATAGAAAGAGAGAGGGAGGGAGGGGCTCTGCTCACAGTGCTTAAAATTGCTGACATTTTGCTCTTGCCTGGCCTGACCATACATGGCAGACCTAATGCAGAATGCCCTCTTGGACTCTTTTCTAAACTCTTCTTTTTAATCCCTGTGTGTCCACTGCCTGCAGATGCTTAGAAATGGTTGGGAAAGTTTTGCCTGAGCAAATCTATAACGTGTTTTCATCCTGGTTTTCTGTTGTTTTTCCTTTTAATGAACTGACCCCAAAAATGCTCTTGTGAGAACATAAGCTCAGCCTAGACAAACACAGCAGATCGTTAACAGTTCTCTGCGGCCTTTTATCATCCATCTCCCAGTTAATGAGCGAAAGTACAAGACAGCAGCCAGGTGGGATGGTAACGGTCAGAATTCCTCTGCTGATTCAACCATTCACAGGCCACTGTTTGCCTTCCCTACAGCCCATGGTGCTGATGGACCCATGAGAGCTGTATAGTGCACGAGTGGCCAGAAAGGTCTAACTTGCACAGCACACCCAGGAAAACAGGGTAGGTTATATGGGAAGAGAAATGGGCTAATGCTGCCCCTTTGTGCATCACCCGGAGGCCAGGGGTGCGTTTTGGCTGTGCACAACACATTCAAAGTTGGCTGGGAGGAGGCGTGGCCACACTAAAAGGAGGTGGAGCCAAGGGAAAGAGGCCTGCACTTTGTGTCTCCATATGCATGTTTGCAATATATGTTCGGGGGTTATACGTTCAAGCTGCCCCAGGTGCCTTTAACTTACCTCTCACCAAAAATGGGACGAACAGGCCAACTCCTGCCTGCAGGAAACTAGCTGACTAGCTCTGTTCCAAAGCCTAGTGGGCCAACTGGGATCAGCTGATAATTCTTCAACTAGAATTTCTGCTAATGATGTTTAAAATTGCTCCCTCTGGGACAAATTCATCCCCCGTGTAATTCCATCAAAGAAAACAGGGTTTACACTAGGGATTAATTTAGTCCCACTTCCGTGTGTGGAACAAATGGAAGCTCAGTTCCTTTCATCCCTCTTTCCTTTTACAAGTAAGGAACATAAACTCTGGCAATCAAGTGAAAAAGTATAATTAAGCAGGCCAAAAAAGAATTTGAAGAGCAACGAGCAAGACACAAAAACTAACACAAAAACATATTTTAAGTACATCAGAAGCAGGAAGCCTGCCAAACAATCAGTGGGTTTACTGAACTACCAAGTTGCGAAAGGAGAGCTCAAAGAAGACAAGGCTGTTACAGAGAAGCTAAATATATTATTTGCATCAGTCTTCACTGCAGAGGATGTGAGGAAGATTCCCACACCCAGAGCTGTCCCTTGGGTAAGGCGAATTGGGGTGACTCCTCCCCGGGTCCCACGCTTTGGGGGGCCCTGTGCTTCGATAAAATCGTGAGGAGCTGGATGGGGAGGAGAGGCGGGAAATGGGCAGGCAAGCGGTGTGAGAAGGCGAATGGGGTGAGAAGGCGAACGGGGAGGCAGTGAGGAGGAGCCCCCCCTACCATTACCACCTCCTCCCCCCAGCGCCTCCTGCCCACCGACAGGCCCTGCCGATCAGCACCTCCCCCTCCCTTTCAGCACCTACTGCCTGCAGTGGATCAGATGTTTCACTGCATCCGGAGGCACTGGCAGGGAGGGGAGCGGAGCAAGGGCACAGCGCACTCAGGGGAGGGGGTGGAACGGGGCAGGGAAGAGGTGAAGGAAGGAAGAGGCGGGGTGGAGGTGGGGCCTTGGGAGAAGGGGTGGAGTGGGGCCTGGTCAGAGTGGGCTGGGAGCACCCCCGGTAGATTGGAAACTCGGCACCTATGTCCCAGGCCCCACACACCCCTAGGGACGGCCCTGCCCACACCTGAGACATTCTTTTTAGGAGACAAATCTGGTGAACTGTCTCAGACTGAGATGAGGTTTTGGAACAAATGTATAAATTAAACAATAATAAGCAACCAGGATGCGATGGTATTCATCCAAGAGTTCTGAAGGAATCATCCTCTGTACCAGATGACTGGAGGATAGCTAATGTAACATAGACTTATAAAAAACACCTGGCGATTACAGGCCAGTAAGCCTAACTTCAGTACCAGGCAAATTGGTTGAAACTATAGTAAAGAACAGAATTATCAGACACATAGATGAACACAATTTGTTGGGGAAGAGTGCACTGTGGCTTTTGTAAAGGGAAATCATGCCTCACCAATCTATTACAATTCTTTGAAGGGGTCAACAAACAAGTGGATAAGGGTGATCCAGTGGATATAGTGTACTTGGACTTTCAGAAAGCCTTTGACAAACTCCCTCACCAAAGGCTCTTAAGCAAAGTAAGCAGTCATAGAATAAGAGGGAATGTTCTGTCATGGATCAATAACTGGTTAAAAGACAGGAAACAAAGCGGAGGAATAAATGGTCAGGTTTCACAGTGGAGAGAGGTAAATAGCGGAGTTCCTCAAGGATCTGTACTGGGACCAATGCTGTTCAACATATTCATAAATTATCTGGAAAAGGGGTAAATGGTGAGGTGGCAAAGTTTGTAGATGATACACAATTATTCAAGCTAGTTAAGTCCAAAGCTAACTGTGAAGAATTACAAAGGGATCCCACAAAAGTGGGTGACTGGGCAACAAAATGGTAGATGAAATTCAGTGTTTATAAATACAAAGTAATGCGCACTGGAAAATATAGTCCCAACTATACAAAAAATGGTGGGCCATAAATTATCTGTTACCACTCAAGACAGAGATCTTGGAGTCATTGTGGATAGTTCCCTGAAAACATCTTCTCAATGTGCAGTGGTGGGCAAAAAAGCAAACAGAATGATAGGAACCATTAGGAAAAGGGGATAAATAAAAAGACAGTAAATATCATAATGCCAGTATATAAATCCATGGCACCCCCCACATCTTGAATACTTGTGCGTTCTGATCAACCCATTTCAAAAAAGATCTATTAGAATTGGAGAAGGGCAACAAAAATGATTACGAGGGTGGAACAGCTTCCGTATGAGGAGAGGTTAAGAAGACCGGGACTCTTCAGCTTGGAAAAGAGACGGCTAAGGGGACGTATGGCAGACGTCTGTACAATCATGAGTGGTGCGGAGAAAGTGACTAAGGAAGTGTTATTTACCCCTTCATGTAACACAAGAACCAGGGGTCGCCTAATGAACTGAATAGGCAGCAGGTTTAAAACAAACAAAAGGAAGTCCTTCTTCATACAATGCACAGTCAACCTGTGAAACTCGTTGCCAGAGGATGTTGTGAAGGTCAAAAGTATAACTGGAGTTAAAAAGAATTAGATAAGTTCACGCAGTGTAGGTCCATCAATGGCTATTAGTCAAGAAATGAATGTTGTTGCCCTATGGCAGCCAGTGTGCTCAGCAGCGCTCAAGGTCATAGAAGTAGCGCTCCCAACTCTCACAATTTTATCCTGAGCCTTGTGAAGTTAGGTACTTCCCGAAAACCCCAAACCTGGAGTCATGTGATTATGTTATGGGGAACAAAGAGTTAATAATGGGCTCTTCCGTCTAGCAGAGAAAGGTATGAAACAGTAGAGTGGCTAGAAGCTAGACAAAATCAGACTGGAACTACGGCGTAAATTTTAAACAGCGAGAATAATTAACCATTGGAACAACTTACCAAGGAGTGGTGAATTCTCCATCACTGACCATTTTAAAATCAAGATTGGATGTTTTTCTAAAAACAAAAATGCTGATATTTTGGGGAAGTTTTATGGCCTGTGATATACGGGAGGTCACACTAGATGATCGCAATGAATCTACGTGAGCATCTCAGTTTTCATTTGTAGGATGAGGAGAAAAGCTCGTAAATGTGACTCAACAATTAGAAAGTAAATAAAATCATGAGTCAGCGCCTACCAAAAATTCATGAAATTGTCTTAAAAATCATGATATTTTTAAAAATAATACGTGTTAGATTCTTTTTTAACACTTGGGGATGCCAGTACTGTAGCAGCTACAAAGGGATATGAACCCAGCTCCCAGTCCTGGTCATTATTACAAGTAATCCAGAGTCTACGCCTACAAGTCATGAAACCTCTGCAGAAATGGATGGAATTTTAACCCAGGTATCTGAAGGATTCCCTTGTGCCTGAGGGAATTTTTGCCAGTCTTTTATAGAGAGGGTTGCAACAAATATAAATATAATGGTAGGGGACATCGAGGTGGGAGACTTAGACACCCCCAAATAAGTTTACCTCTGTTTATCCTCTAATGAAGTCTTTACAACAACTTTGGTTAAAATGTAGGGATGAGCCTGAGGCACAAAAATTTGATCTTGATCCAGCTCTGAATTTTGGTAAAATTTGAGAATGTTTGGATCCAGGGTGTTTCACTCCAGCCTTCCCAGCCCTCCGATTCATGCCTCAAGAGCCCCCAACATCGGTTCACTAGCTCTCATGTGTGCTCTATATGACCAGCAGGTGTAGGTCAAAGACTTATGTAGGAAAATACTTCTGCTGCTTAGGTTTCTGCAGTGCTTACCATGGCCAGCATCTCAGACAGATCATGTTGGAGAGTCATAGAACAACCTCACCAACAGACTCAACCCAATGGAAGCCACTTTGTTTGTGTCTCTTGTAACTTCTTTGGGACAGGGACTGTATTTACTTTTCTCCCATGCAACATTGAGCACATTGTTGGTGCTAAGCAAGTAAACAACAATAACTGCAGAAATGCCCCCAAATGGGCACTATCCCTCTGATAGCCAAGAGTTTTAACAATTTTAGGTCCAATTTGAAACTGCAAATCAGGATGGTCCCTGTGCCATGTCCACCTTTAAAATACAAAACAGAATATGTTACGATGATGTGGCAATAAATTGGCCCCATAAATGATGAGAAATGTTTAAGTCAATGAAGCTTTGTGTAGCTATCCATATGGAGAAAAAATAGTCTTTTGCTCTTCATATTAGAGTGATCTCACTGTGTTAAATTACAGCTGGCTGCAGACATTCACTGTTTACTGAACAGCTTGACAAGCGTGTAAACTATTCACAACACTGTGCACAAACTTTAGATGTTCTACTCTTTGTGCTGTCCTTGTCACTTCCTCCCTGCAAGGACCAAATTAATGACTGTTGAGCATGGAGATAGTCTAGCCACAACCATCCCACAATCCTCTATCCACATTACCATTCTCCTCTTGGGTTGCCTGAAGGTACAAGGCGACTCTGCAGTGTTAACAGCTGTGAAGCAGATGCAGGCAGTCTCAGTCACATGACCTGATGCTTGCGTTTAGTACTGGCCTCTCTCAGGTTTTCTCAGCTGCTCTGGACAGTTGAGCATAAATAAAGGCAGCAGTAACAAGGGCAGAACCTTAAAGGAATATGTGCTGTTTGAAGACACAGTTTAAATTCTTGAAAGGCTAATAATATAATAATAATTAATAGCACATGGTATGAATGATGGAAATATGTTCTTATGGTTACAACATGGGACTGTGAATCTAGCTATCCTGCGTCTATTCCTAGTTCTGCCACTTACTTGCTGTGTGACCTTTGCCAAGTCATTCAACTGTCTCCGCCTTTCTTTCGCTGTCTATAATGTTGGATGATGATACTTACCTATTTCATAGACATACTGTGAAGCTCAGCTATTTAAGGTTTGTAAAGTGCTTTGAGATCCTCAGGCATCAGGCTCTAGAGAACAATAATGACAAAAACAATAATATAATTCCTTATAATTTTGGATCTTAAAAGTAGAAAATTGCACTTGAATGCCTCTAGTTGTACACACAGATAGTCGATGTAAGCAGATGATCCTGTCACTCTTCCCTCCCAGGTCTTCCACCTTCTAGCCACCTTTAGCTAACTCGCGCCTTGCCAGGCAAACTGTGATTTCCTACAGGTTTACAATGCCAGCTTTACCAGCTCACTATTCTTGCTTCTTCCTTAAACCTTCTCTTCCTTTTTAAAGAGGAAAAGCTGAACTGGAGCTGTCTCATGTGAGGCACTGTTCTCCCTTCACTATCTGATCTTAAAGGGCCATGTGCTGGTGACAGCTTTTCTTTCTATCTGTGGGGTCTGTGTTGCACCAGCCCTTTTTGTCAGATGTTGTCTGTTCCTGGCAAATACATTTCATTTTGTTATTTTCTACATAACTCTATGCCCCTAGCAGTGACAGGGTACACCCACTCAGTGCTCTGGTTATGAACCATTTACAACCCACCCAGCTGCAATACAAATGCCCAGGGATTAGAACTTGGGGCTTAACTCACCACTGGCTGCTCTCAGTGCAAGGGGCGTGTCTTTAACATAAACATATATAACTTGTGTGTGCGAGCGAGAGAGAACAAATACTACATGACAGAAGTGCAGTCATGTTGCTCTGCTAGGTGTTCAGATGCTATAGTGATTAGCATGGTATAAGAACCTATATAGAATAGAATCTCTAATTTCTGTGATTATCATAGAGTGGAAATATTGCCCAACCCATACCCATCGATTCAGATCTGGGTATATATCCAAATCCACTTTTGAGAGCCCTGATACGGCAAAGCACTTATGTACATACTAAAGTGCTGTCCTGAATAGGGAGGATGGGGTGAAAAGATACATAGTAGCAACTCTAAAGGTAAGTGTTTCCATATAGGAGCTTTATCCTGCATGGATCTACTAGTCTATTTATTATACATTTTAATGTGAATTTTGCAGTAGTGTCCTGGACTGTGATCCAACTGCGGTCGGTGCTGTATAGACCAAGCCTATACTGAAGAAGGAGTAAAGCTCAGTGGGTGTGAGTTTGCACTGAGAGGCAAAATGCCCAAGGTTCAGTTCAGTTTCGCATCCAGGAGTTTGTCTCAAGTTTATCCAAACATCTCCTAACTCCATGTTCTGGGCACACAGGCATAATATTTGCCACTTTAGAAATCACTTCCTGCTAACCTCTCAGGTAGCTAGGTATCACTGCAAATGGGAAACTGGGCACAGATGCTGAGCTTGCCTGAGGCTGCTGGAGAAGTTCTTAGAGCAGCATTCAGGACTCGGGAATTACTGACTGCCAGTCCCGTGCGCAGACCATGAGACCATGCCTCTCTCCCTGCTATCACTTCATCGGGCTTTCTCATGGGATTACCAGTGCTTCTGCGTTCCATGCCAGTCAGAAATAGTGGGTTCAGGAAGAAAGCTCATTTTGTAGCTAAATCATCAGACGAGGATTTGGAGACTTGGTTTCTATTCCCAGCTGACTAGTTGTATGATGTCAGGCAAGTCACTTTAGCCCAAATGACCCTGCCTTTTATTTTTGGGAAAAGAAGGCTTTGGTTCTACCAGACTGTACTGTTAGTGCAAGGGGTAGGGTGACCAGACATCCCAATATTATTGGGATCGTCCCCATATTAGGGGCTTTGTCTTATCTGTGCAGCTATACCACCACCACCACCACCCCCCAAAAAAAGGGTCCCAATTTTTCACACTTGGTATCGTGCCACCCTAACAAGTGGCACCAGATCAGGGAGAGAAACGCAATCAATATAGAAAAAAATATTCTAGCAAGAGACACTAGAGGCCGCCATTGTACTCTTTAACAACGTCTCCAGTGTCTCCGTCACTGGATTGGTTGGACTCCCAGGCACTGTCATCACTGTGGTTTGTGTTTGCTTTCTTTTCGGTGTTGTCATATCTTGGCATATGGACTACTACAAATGGAGGTGTGGCAGAGCAGTGCTTGATGCACATGGGAATGAGGGAGGGGGAAATAGGTGGCTTTATGTCACCTGTTTTCTGCTCTAATCCAAAGGCTGGACCATCTCTAACTTGTGCTGGCGTAATAAGGGCTGCCAAGAGACTGCTGGAACACATTGTACTCCAGCCTTGCCCTATAAGGTAGCTTAAGTCCCTGTTGAAACCGTGCAAAGAGAACTAAAGGGATGGGCTAAGGATCTGGGCCTAGGTCCAGGGCTGTCACTCTCCTTCACTAGCACATGATGCTGTTTCTCCTACCTTTTGGCACTGGCCCTTTGGTCCCCAGGCCCTCCGTAGCTCTTACCCTGAATTCCATTTGGGTGTCAAACACACCATTATTTCTGTTTTGTGCTGGGCCCTATGGAGGCTGTGAACTGTCTGAACATGCACCAAAAGGCTATGGAAAAAGGATGGAACATAGATTGAACATTAAAGTCCATGAAAAAAATATTTTTTGTGCTGCAATTTCAGAGCACAGGTCCTTTTGTCCATATCTCACAATGCAGCGATATGTGCAGGGCCTTTAGTGTTTTAAATTAGTTGGATCTGTGAAAATTAAGTGGTGCTTTTATTTATTTTAATGTAATGAAGGAAGAGTCACCAGGGGAATTGAAAAATATTTCAGTTGCTACTTTTTCCCCTTTAAAATGATTAGATAAATGACTAACAACGGGGAAGGAAATAGGTGACACTATATGACCCTCGAAATAAACCAGTGATGATTTGCTAAAAAGAGTTTTAACACGTTATAAGGGCCGGATGCCTGTGATTTTGTTGATTAAATGGTGATAGATAAAAATGTGGCTGCTTATTTTAAAAATAATTAAATCTGACATTTTGGGAGCCTATAGCTTTTGGCTTTATGGTGATGAACTTGACTTTGCTATTTGGTAATCCTTAGTAATGGAAAGAGCGAAGGTCAGAGAGCTCTGTCACTGAGCTTTAACTGAGGTGTTTTGTGCTTACAGCTGCCAGAATCCTAATGAAATGTGTGTGAGCACGCAGGCTCATTATGTCCAACAATGCCCTCTGCTGGTTGGCAAATGTTACATATGATCATGTGTCTCCCCGCTGTCTCTATTGGCCTAATGAGCATTGCACCCCCATTAGCTCATCAGGTAGAAGATCCACAGTCAGGAAGAAACTTTATGAGATACATTAGTGTGTGTGAAAGAGAGAGAAATGGGGAGGCTGCTTAAATCAAAAACACCCAACAGTGGCCATTGTGGGAGTCATGATATTAGACCAGGAATCAGCAACCTTTGGCATGCGGCCCTCCAGGGTAAGCCCCCTGGTGGGCCGGGATGGTTTGTTTATCTGCTGCGTCCGCAGGTTCAGCTGATCGCGGCTCCCACTGGCCGCAGTTCGCTGTTCTCGGCCAATGGGGGCTGCGGGAAGTGGCATGGGCCAAGGGATGTGCTGGTCGTCACTTCCCGCGGCCCCCATTGGCCTGGAGCGGCAAACCGCGGCCAGTGGGAGCCACGATCAGCCGAACCTGCAGACACGGCAGGAAAACAAACCATCCCAGCCCACTGGGGGGGCTTACCCTGATGGGCCGCATGCCAAAGGTTGCCAATCCCTGTACGAGACTAGATGGATCGCTGTTCTGTGCCTCTCTCTACCTTGCATTATCATCTTCTATATAAAAAGGCTGGCAGGTTTTTAAATGACTGCAACATTCTGGTAAGATAATGCCTAGCAGATTCTTTTCTGGTTCAATTACTGCTTCGTTTGAGTCCCTAAATAGAGGGGCTACTTGTGCAATAGAACCTCAGAGTTACAGACACCAGAGTTACGAATTGACCAGTCAACCACACAACCTCATTTGGATCCAGAAGTATGCCATCAGGCAGCAGCAGAGACCAAAAAAAAAAAGCAAATACTGTATAGTACTGTGTTAAACCTAAACTAGAGGGTCCACCCAGTCCAATCCTGGCGGTACCAGCCAGAACCAACCTCTGGCACACCAAGGGGGACTATGCCACCTGCACACTGAGATGGGGGAGTGTAGCAGGGGCTCCACGAAGAGATCCTCCCCCTCGGCTGCTGCCACAGACCTGGTCGCCAAGGGTAAGTTCTGACAGCTGAGTGAGCAGCCCTGGTCTGGCTGTGAGTTTGCCTCACAATCTGGTACTGGCTGCTGTCAAAGACAGGATATTAGATTAGAAGCATAGAATATTAGGGTTGGAAGAGACCTCGGGACGTCATCTAGTCCAATCCCCTGCTTGAAGCAGGACCAACACCAACTAAATCATCCCAGCCAGGGCTTTGTCAAGCCGGGCCTTAAAAACCTCTAAGGATGGAGATTCCACCCCCTCCATAGATTTAGTCTGATCCAGTATAGCAATTCCTATGTTCCTGTGTTTGTACTATGTAGCACTGGAGGATGCTGGTAGTTCTGTCTCGGTACATTCAGCCACAGTGTGTACCCATCTGTCAAAAGATGCTTTTAGAAGAAGTCAGTTTGCCTGGGGATTAATAATCCTTCCTGCTTTGCAGCATTTTATTGATCATGCTTTTTTCAATCAGCCAGTTAAGCAACTGATGCTGAGTTACAATGAAAACAGTTAGGGGAGGACATGTGGCTTGCACATGAATGGAAGCTAATGACTTCACTGTGACCAGGCTTATGGGGTTTAGTGCCAAAAGAATTCATAATAAAGGATGCAGAGAAAATAAAATGCCTCTCTTTATCTAGTAAGTGTTGATCACATGCAAATGACTAGGCATGTTTCAAAGAAAAAGGAAAGGAAACTTTGATTGGATAGCAGGAAGCTTAAACTCGGAGCTCTATTAGACCACAAAATGATCTCCCAGAGAAAGTGATAGAAGTCTCATTGATAAGTCCCTAAAAACTACACTGGACAAAATGCTGAAAAATATATCACAGGGAATTGCACTTGCATAAGGCTAGGGAGGGGGGAAGGGAGATTACAGGTACATGAACCAATAAATCTTAACTAAGTTCTATTATTCTATTATGTCTTTATTTGGAAACCACATGGTTTTTAGTTTGAACCCAGTGTCCATAAAACTCTTTGTAGTTCCAGTCTGCCTGCCTGAAGGATTGTCCTGCGTGACTATTAAAACCACAGGCACACTGTATCTGATTCTGAAAGTTAGACCATGCAGAACATCTCTTTGTTAGCCATAATGTCACCTTGCAAGACTCCTCCTGGGCTCACATTAAGCTTCTTACAGAAATGTATCTTCACTGCCAAAACATCTACTTCCTAGTAATTTATTCTTTCAATATACACCTGTGTCTGCCATGGCACGCAAACCATACATACAATAATAATTGCTGGAGTAATTGCTTTCTCTCCTGCTTAAAACAAGGAAACAAAGAAACACACACACACTTTTTGCAAACTAAAAAGGGCCATTAGGCAGCACCATAACACTCATCCATCTGATAATGATCACCCAATGGCCCCGATGTTACTGTGTTGGTGACCACCATAAAGAAATGTAAGACACAAACTTCTAAGCAGTGCCCTTCTGAGCTTCTGTAGCTGTGTCTTACCCTCCCCTTGACACTCCCGGCAAACTATATCCCCCCAGGGACTTCAGAATACATCATTAGATGACTCCTGCTCACTCTACAGCATTTTGGGGGTGTTGGCCTGGCTGGCAGGGTATTAGAGTTAAAGTTTCCCTCTCCCTTGCTGGCAGGGACTAGCGCAATGGAAGCAACATGCTCAGCTGCTAGAAGTAGGAAGCACCTCATCTCACTTTCAAGACATCCCTTGTGGTTGATGCTCAGAGCTTTGGCAATGGGCTCCAAGGATGTCATATCCAGTCTTCTTAGCTGGAAGCACGGTCACTGTTACCCAGATCTGTTAAAAGGCTGTGACAAAATCCCAAATTGCTTCCATGCAGAGATTTTAGTTGCAAACCCAGGGCCAGAATTTTAGACTCAGTTGGGTACAACAATGCTATGGCATGATCTGCACCTACATGTGCCACATTGCACAAGCACATTGCACAACCAATTAATCCTGCTTGGAAACGATCAGTTAAATGTCTGTCAGGTGCAGTTATCAGAATGTGAATGCGGTTGTGGTAAATGAGCATGCAAATTCTGCAGGTGCATTTTTGGAAATAAATTTTATTTTAAAAAATGAAGTTCTTAATTTTTTTTTAATGCACACAACCATCTGACTGGTCTTTCACACGTTCATTTCAACATGCACATTTGAAAACATCTGGTCCAAAATGTTATCCTGTTTCCAATTCTTCCAATGAAAACTGCAGCTAGCCTCACCCTGAACTAGTTTGGTCCCAACCACAGCTGAAAGAATGTCTGGGAACTCACTTTCCTTTTGTTTAAAACACATTTGTGTAAGAAGCTTAATGTGAACCTTGCAAGGTGACATTATAGCTAACAAAGAGATGTTCTGCATGGTCTAACTTACAGAATCAGATACAGTGTGCCTGGGAATGCCTGTGGTTTCAACAGTCATGAAGGACAATCCTTCAGGCTCGCAGACTGGAGCTACAAAGAGTGTTATTGACACCTGGGCACGTGATCAAACTACCCAACCCATGGAGGAAGAGATCTGTTCCTTCATCCTCATAAAGGTCTTCAACTGCTCTCCATAAATCAATAGATTCACCCAAAGGATAGCCAGCCAAATTCATGTCTGGTGTAATTTCATTGGCTTCAGTAGGAGTTGGGGGCATCCAACACCATAGCAAGTCACTCAGTGCTTGGCAGAATTGAGTCTTTTGTCTTTGAGTCTTTCAGCAGAGGCCAAGGTCTGAATGGACCATAAAGACTGAACTTCCCTCCGTGCTGGAGGGGAGCTTCCTTCAGCTCAGGGCTGAGTCACATGGGCTAGATGGGGACAGCAGGAAACTTGCCTTTGCTGTACTTGTCCTGTAGATAGGTAGGTCACTTTAATCACTCCTTGGCTGACAATCCTGTGCTTGCATTTTTTTGCTTACTGGGTGTTTATTTTTTCCAAGACGGCGAAACTAAATTCAGGTATAGCGAGAACGCCTAACCATTGTTTTTGAATGTGGTGAGTCTGACCAGTATCTTCTGGGATAGGATCACGTTCATGTGGACGCAGATCACAAGCTAAAAGGCTGGAGACACAACATTTGGATCCAAGTTTAAACCCAAGTTTAAACCCTTAAAAGCTTTTGTTTTGGCTTATTATAGACAATACGACGCAATTGTAAAATTCTGACCCAGAATTGGGTTCAGGTTCCAAACCCCATCTTCCAGTGTGGGAGGACTGGTGGGGGTGGGCGTGAAGGGGAGGGTTCAGATCCAGAGTTTGGGTTTGGACCCATCTCAACCACAAATATGTGAGAGCTATTTCCAAAAATGTATTTAGCCCCAATCACTTCTAAACAATGTTAAGGAAAACTAAAACATGTAACGTGCATCAACAGTACCAAGAAGACTCCCTGATGTTCATTGCTGAATTTCTGTCCAGAGAATCAGTACCATAAGAAAGTGACTACTGGGGCCCTCAGGCTGCCTTCGTGTGATTGAAAAGTGGTATGTCCAGAGCAGAGACGTACCCATATGGATGGTGCACTTCATACTCTCCAAATCATTGATCAGTCAGGATAGCAAAGCACAGAGGGATTAATTTAAGAACAGCACTGAACATACTACTGCAGGGTGGAACTCCCATACCTTTGTCTACAATGAAACCTGAGCCCACTTACACCATGTAAGTTCTTTGGCGCAGGGACAGTCTCTTACTGGGTGTTTGTACAACATTTCACCCAAGAAGTCTCTGATTTCAGCCAGGGCTTCTAGGTGCCTCTGTGATACAAACAATGAATAATAATAATAATAATAATAATAATAATAAGCAAAAACACACACTCTACTTATACAGAGCCTCAAGCATGTCTAGCCAGGAGTTAAGATGTCCTGTGTAGCCCGCAAAAGAACAGAGAAGTCAAAGGCCTCATAAGTCATTGGATTTGGTGCAGTATCTGCAGTGAATTCCTAGCCAGCTAACAACAGGGAATCATAGAAACTGGAGATGGAAGACCCCTATTTGATCATCTAGCCTATTCCTTCGTAGTGCAGCTATTTTTCATTACTTTGTCCATTCTAGATTGAAATGGCCCACCCAATGCATCTTCCACTGCCTCCTTTGAGAAACTATTCCACAGTTTACCAGACTGGGGACCACTCAAGACATATTAAATAACCAAATGACCTTGAAGTAAGCTACCCTTGGATTGATTTACTGTGCGTGGTCAGGAATACCTTATGATGACTGATTGCTACTCTGATTACCGAGAAACAGATCACTTGCACACAACAGCAGCTGCCATTAGTGAATGCTGCAAAGCACAGTTTGCCCACCACGGGGTTCCAGCGATCGTAACTACAGAAAATCGACCTCCATTTGCCTGTCAGGCATTTCCAGAGTTTGCTACATCATAGGAATTTGAACATGCCATATCCCTACCTCAGGACAGCCTGCATAATGGCAAAAAAGAAGCTGAAGCCGAGGCTGCCAAGAAATGACTAACAATGGGTCTAGCACAGTGTTTCTCAATGACCGGTCCGTGGACCGGCACCAGTCCCTGAAAGCTCCCTGACACAGTTTAGGAAAGCAGTAAGCTGGTCCCTGGTATCAAAAAGGTTGAGAAACTCTGGTCAAGCAGATACCCCTGAAAGTATTACTGGACTGGAGAGAAGCACTGACAGGAGACAAGGACACCAATCCTCTAGAACAGTGGTAGGCAACCTGCGAACCTCAGGCTGCACGTGGGCCATCAGGGTTATCCGCGGATGGGCAGCGAGACAGTTTGTTTATATTGACTGTCCGCAAGCATGGCCACCCGCAGCTCCCAGTGGCCGCTTATTTTAAAGTGATAGGAATGGAATTGATCAAAGTAGCTGAAGGCACAGTATTAGCCCCATGGTAGGATCCCTCTAGCCCAGCGGTGGGCAAACTATGGCCCGTGGGCCTCATCTGGCCCACTAGCCCATTTAATCTGGCCCTCAAGCTCCCGCTGGGGAGCGGGGTCAAGGGCCACCCCACGCATGCATGCCACGGCTCCTGGAAGCAGTGGCATGTCCCCTCTCCAGCTCCTATGTTTAAGGGCAGCCAGGGGGCGCTGTGCGCTGCCCCGTCCATAGGCGCCACCCCTGCAGCTCCCATTGGCCGGGAACTGCGGCCAATGGGAGCTACGGGGCGGCGACTGCAGATGGGACAGCACACAGAGCCACTTGGCCACACCTCCGTGCAGGAGCTGGAGGAGGGACATGTAGCTGTTTCTGGGAGCTGCTTGAGGTAGACGCCACCCAGAGCCTACACCCCTGCCCCAGCCCTGATCCCCTTCTCGCCTTCCAAACCCCTCAGTCCCAGCCTGGAGCACCCTCCTGCATCCCAAACCCCTCATCTCCAGCCCCAACCCAGAACCTGCACCCCCATCTGAAGCCCTCACCGCCCCCCTCCCGCAACACCCTCCTGCACCCTGAAACCCTGAACTCCTCTTTTCTGGCCTCACCCCAGAGCCCGCACCCCCCCCCTCCCCCGAACTCCAACCCCAATTTTGTGAGCATTCATGGCCCGCCGTACAATTTCCATATCCAGATGTGGCCCTTGGGCCAAAAAGTTTGCCCACCCCTGCTCTAAGCTATATCTCTGCCTGTTTTCACTCTGACTTTCACCCTGAAGCTTCTCTTATACAGTAGGTACACAACATTGCCAACGCTCAAGATTATATTGCAAGTCTTGTGATATTTGTTTTTGTTTAAAGCCCCAGCTCCTGGAATCAAAAAACTGCAAGAGAATCGCAGCTTTTTCTTTTTTTAATGAATATTTATAGCCCTTGTGGATGCCAGGAAAAGCTTGAAAATGTGACCCACATGCACCCTAAAGGCTTAGAAATCAGAGGGCCAATAAAAAGACCCCAAAGTGTATTATTGCAGTCCCACAGATTGTGTCATTTTCAGTGCTGTCCCCTATTTTCTAATGGGGAATTCTGCTCAAGAATACAGACTATCTCAAAATAGTATGCACTCTTAAGTAATGCACAAAAGGAAACTGACTAGGATTTTTTCATATCCTTTGATATTAATCTATCCCCAGAGCTGACTGCAAAATCTGACTGGGATTGTTCTCTTTGTAGCTACTTCCTCCAGAGCTTGAGACAAAACAAAACTGACAACTTCCCTCTGCAACAAGCTCTTCACACAAGACTGAACCAGATTTCTAATCAATTTCATTTTGCATTTCTGCTCTCTTTGGTATGGCAACCTAAGAGACCTAAATCCAACCCTGCCTGAGTTTTGGTCACAAGTGAAATCTAGATTGGTGATCTCATCTTATTCCTTACTGGACATCTGGCCACATTATAAAATCTTGGCTCAATAGGAGCACAGGACTCAGATACCAAGGGGGGCTTATAGGACAGTACAGAGGTGTGTTGTTAGAGCTTCTGAGCGGAGTTACGATTAGAATAACAGCTGATGTGGTATTAGCACATCTCCTAGGGCAGTACCTAGAGCTAGCACCAGTTCCTCACTTTCACAGGCCCTAAACACATACAATTAAAAAACTAAGATCATGTGCAGCCTGTATCATCTGTACCATTAATGTCCAGGGTCTTGTTTTTGTAGCTGCATAAACTTAATGAACATTTGTTTCTAATCATAGCTGCTTCCTTTGATGGATTCTACTGTGTTGGCTGCTTTCTACCAATCAGTGCCAATGGAGTCATACTGCTAATTCATGCTAGTATAGCCAGTTATTCAGAATCTTTGCACAGGCCCAAATTCTACTGTCACACTGGTGCAACTCGCACATAAATCTGTAACATGGGCAATGACTGAGCTCCTTGCAGCTGGTTCCAGGACAAAAAAAAGCTGAAAAACAGATCAAATAAAGCATGATTCTCTATTGCCTGTTGTTCGCTCAAAAAAATTCAAACGTGGATCTGGGCTGGCTCGGCTTATGGCAATTCGTGAAACATGATGTAAACATTTTTGAAGATGAGTCAAAAAGAAAATGATGTGGGAACGTGGGCATACAGTCAGACTCAGGAAAACTACTGTATGTCCTTCTGTCAATACCTACTGTTAATCTGCTTCTATGGGTGATCATTAGCAGTGCACCTAATGCACCCATTGCAAGAATTATTTGGGGTGAGGAACTTGGATGCATAGGTAGGACTTTAAAAATAATTTAAAAACCCCATTTCAATGCACAGGTCTTTCACCCCAATCACCTTGAAGATGGTTGCAGTTAAAAAGTATTATTTGGTAAATGGAACAGAAGGCTGGGAGTCAGGAATTGCTGGGATAGGCACTGGTGCAGCAACAGCTGGCAGGGAGTTTATATCTACTCCATTCAGGGGTTGCAGGGGCCTTGTCACCTTCCAGTGCAAGTTATAGTATCCCTAAAGTCTGCTCTAAACTGAGCCCTGGATTCAACTTAGATTGCAAGCTCTCTGGGACAGAACCAGCACAAAGGGGTCCTGTTCCATGACTGAGGTTCCTATGTGCCACTGCAATATTAGTAATAAAAGAGCCCTATGGGACTTTGCAGAGGGATGGAATTTCAAGGGTGCCTAGGCTATGCTCTTTCATCTAACTCACCCCTCCCTCTCTCCCCCAGACCTGCCCACACCTCATCTGTGTGATATTCCCCCTGCCATCCCATCTGGACCTCTGTTGCCCAGACCTAATGTGCAGATGGTATAGAGCTGATGGAGTTGACTCTTCCCCTGGAATCAAGATCCTCATGTGCCGGTGGTATTCCTGGTGGGCTGGGTTATACCTATTCTATAGCCGCTTTGAGCTAGCCAGCCTGAAGAAAAGGGCTGGAGTCCAACAATGAATTAGGCCTTTCAGTTTGATTCCCCATTCTGTTGTTTTGCTACATGATCTGAGGCATCTCACTTACGCCCTCTGTCCAGCAGTGAAATGGGCATAACACTTACTTACCTCACAGGTAGGAAATGGAGGCTAACCTGTTTAGAAAGCACTCTGAGGTCCTCAGAGCCAATGTACTATAACCCGGTCCCTACTTCACCTACATCACAAACTCACTGCACAGTTTTATCCAATTGGCAATATCTACTTGATAGAGAACAGCAGTGCTGAGGCTGTTGTGGATCAGACTGAAGGTGAATTGACACACCTTCTCCATTGCAGGGGACTTCATTGCAGAGAGTGTTACAATTAGGGTACAATCTCTCAAGAGACTGCTTAGTTTTGCTTTCTCTCATTTAAAGAACTTCCTGAAAGTGTTTACAGCTGTTAAGTGTGTGTGTAAATGTATAGTGGTTATGTGAGAAAGACTTGTGATGTATGGAGTTGTCTGCTGTATACCTAGCTGCTAAAGCAGAAACATTCCCTTGATCGAAGTCTAAGTGGGGAAAAATATGTTTTTCCATATGTTATATGGAAAGATTTAGTCAGCTGTCACCATGCCACCTTGTTATTGTGTTTGTCCTTATGGGCTGCGCAGGGACACTGCTTTGATGGAACACTTCCATGGGACACAGCGGTGCTGCAGGAAGTGAGGTTTCACTAGGTGGCACTCTTTCCTATAAGTCAATAATGTGTTGCTGGACTTCCTGTCTGATGAGAGATAAAAATGAGGGACTGACTAGTCATAGCCATTAAAGAATCCATGGCACATTTTACAAGGGAAGAGGTATTAATCTAGATGGTTTCATCAAATTAAAAGTTGGGTCCTTATAGTGTCCCTACCAATCCCCCTTCCCCTCCCATCCCTTGCAGCTTCAGTTGGGAAAGTTCTTCTCATCTTGTTCTTCTAACTGCTCACATAACGTTGTTGTGTGGTAAAACAGCAGAAGTGTTCCAAACCAAGAAGTGACTATATTACTCCAATGGTGAAATGATTCTTGTACACTATCTAAGGGCCTGAGCAGTCTTTCATTTCACTTAAAATGACTCTTTCTGTTGACTTAAATGGGCACAGGATCAGTCCTTACTTAGTACAGTGCTCTAGGTCCTTTAGGACAAAAGCTGCTCTAGTGAGGTAATGATTTCTAGTGGCTTACTAGAAGACAGGAAATAGGTGCTGCTAGCCTTGGCTTTGCTGCTAACTTGTGGGTTTGACAAGTCACAAACTTTTTGAGCCACATTTTCCTTGCAGTGTAAGTCAGGGCTGCATTTGGCCCTCTGTGTTGCACAATGTGTATAATAGGGGATAATCATATGTACTCAACTGATAGGTTTGTTGTGAGGGTTATAGAGGTATGAGACTCATTGCAGAAAAAATGATATACTATGTGCATCTAATCTGTGAGCAGCTCAAACACGACAAAATGAGTCCTTCCCTCTGGAGGGATCACTTATACGGTGAATGCAACAGAATGTTGTGGTGGTGGATACATGTGCGCCACATTTATTTGCACAGGATCACATTTCACTGCTAAAGAGTGTATGATGCCAGAAACACTAGAAGGAGATACTTTATAATAGCCGGAGGAGGGCATGTTGGAAATGTAACACAAACTGAAACACACAACTAAAGCTAAAGTTTAGTGGGTGAAAGTTATTTCCTTCATATAAAAATAAATCCAGGGCTTTAAACCATGTTCCTTTAACTTCAATAAAAAAGCACAGTACTATAATTAATTAGAATTCAGAGAGCAGCTGAATAAACTGGAAAAGGTCGCACAGAAGGGAGAAAAATCAAGGTGAAATGTAGGTGATAAAACTCACTAGAAGTACCTCCCTGGAATCAAAACAAGGCTTCTCAGGCCTTGGGAGACCAGCAATCTCTCTTCCCAGTCTGGGAAAAGCTGTAATTTCTTCATCAAAAAACAAAGCAAAACCCAATCACAATTTGCTATTCAATGCATAAATTGTACAGGGAAACAGGTGGAATCCCAGTCCCACTGCAGTCAATTTCAAGACTCTGACCAGGATTTCACCCAGGCACTTTGAAGATCTCCCATACTGTTTACTCCCACCCCTGAAAGCCCATGTGGACCACAAATCCCTGTCTGAGAACCTCTAAACTAGAATGTCCAGCTTAGAGATAAAAACTTATTGGGACAAGATACTGAGCTCTGTGCTCATTTCCCTCCCTCCCTCCGGTTTTTCCTGGGGCAAAAGTACCGCTGACGTCAATGAAGTGGAACTGAGTAAAACCTAAGTGAAAACTTCTGGATTTAGCCCATTGTAAGGGTAGGATGGTCTTCTGTGTGCAGGTAACCTGTGCTTTCCCCTGCTTTTGACCAGACATCATATACCCTTTGAGAAAGACTTTATTTTTTGTGCCATGTGTATGAAACATCAGATATGTCATCTGCCTGATGTGGATGCCCTTTGTGTAGCTCCAGTGGTGCAAAGGGGCTTAAAGCTGCTGGGGAATCCCTTGACACAGGGAAAATCCCCAAGCGGAATAACATAAATAATACCAGCTATACATTATTCTCTGCCTGCCCAGTTTGTCGGAGGCACACTGTGGGTGAGTCAGAACATGCTTTGCTCTTGTTGAGCCTGGACCCAGAGGTACAAGCCGTTATGGGATTGTTTCAGAAAGCATAACCGGAGTAGCCCTGCAGCTGCCCTAATCTGTGCTCCCCACAATTTGGGATGATGGAAAGGTCTGGCAGTGCCATGCCCTCTCCTCAGGTGTGCCAGCAAAGTGGGAGTGCCCTTGGATATCCAAAGAGGACCTGCATTTAGAAGAGAATTTTGAGATTTGGGTTCCACTGGTTTACAACAAACTGCTGCTGCATGTTTCTTTACAGAGCAGGCTTCTGTTTTGGTAGAAATACAGGTGCTTTTAAAACTACACCATCCCTTGAGAATTTAAATTATTTGTTTGAGGGGGAGGAGAATATTTTAAGAAGCTCAGTGATGCTGGGGGAAATCTAAAACATAAAATGGGGGAGAGGTTCTGAAATGTTACAAAATCCCAGAGTCTGGAGAGGAGTTCCCCAACTCTAACGGATGATAATTTAGTAATCTTCTATGTAGGTAAATAGTAACTTTAAAATCTGCAGACCACCTATTTTTCTACCCCATCTCTCAAAGAATTACAATATATATCAATTAGTCTCTGAGATGTAAAAACAACGAGGAGTCCTTAAGGCACCTTAGAGACTAACACATTTATTTGGGCATAAGCTTTTATGGACTAAAACCCACTTCATCAGATGCACGGAGTGAAAAATGCAGTAAGCAGTATATATATTACAGCACATGAAAAGATGGGAGTTGCCTTACCATGGGGGTGGGATCCGTGCTAATGAGGCCAATACAGTCAAGGTGGAAGTGGCCTGTTCTCAACAATTGACAAGAAGGGGTGAATACCATCAGAGGGAAAATTGCTATTGTCCTTTTAATACTGTACATCTCTGAGATGTAACTGTGTTGTCCGATGGGGAACGATGACCTACCCGCGAAAGCTCATCTCAGGACTGCGGGGCAGGAGATCTTGGGCAAGCCACTTAAGTGACCCGTGCCTCAGTTTCCCCACCTGTAAAGCGAGGAGGGTAACAGGTAAGTCACGCGGGGAGGAGGAAGCGACGCGAGGGTCAATCGATGCAAGCTGGTAAAGCGCTCTGGGAGGGGCAGGAGCATCTCCCACGCGTGAACTCCAGCCGCCCGGGCTCCCTCCCCGCCACGCCCGGGGAGCCGCGAGCCCCCGGGCCGTGCAATCAGCGCGGCCTCCCGCTCCCCGCCCCCCCGCCCCGCGCGCTCGGAGGAGGAACCTAGGGGGACGGAGAAGGGGGGTCTCCTCCTCTGCCCCCCCCCGCCCCGCCGCCTCCTAGATGGCGCATGCGTGATAGCTCAGGGCTGCTCGTCGGGCCAGCGGAGGGAGGGAGCCGCCGGGAGCGCTCGGGTGCCGCCGCCTGTTGCACCAGCGCCCCGTGCCGCCAGCCATTGTCCCCCGCCGCTGCAGGAGGCCGAGCAGCCCCGCCCGCGGGGTGAGTGAGCGAGTTTGCGGGAGTTGGGGGAAGTACGGTGGGGGGGGGGGCCGCATGGGGCTGAGTCTGCGGGGGGCGGACACGTCCCTTCCCCGGGAGATCTCGGCAGAGAGTCGGGTGGGGGGGGGGAGCCTTCCCGTCACCGCAGAGCTGGGGGAGCCCCTCCTCCGTCGCCCCTCTGGCTGCAAAGCTGGGGGGCCGCCCCCCCCCCCACGAGTCCCTGCGGAGACGGGGCAGCGGGGGAAGGTGGCACTGCAGGGGCGAGCCGCCCCCCCCCCCCGCCAGCTCCGGCTGGGGTACGGGCAGCGCCTGCCTTCGCTCGCGGCGCTGCGGTTCTGCTGCTGGGGGCGGGGGGTCGTTCTGCTCCTGCTTCTCCTCTCCCGGGCGGAGAGAGGCCCCTTCCTCCCCCGCGCGTCCTACCCCTCTCTCCCCGCCTCGTCCCGCTCTCCTGACCCCTCCCAGGCCCGGCCGCGTCTGGGGAGGGGGCCTGAAGGGCCCGGTTGAAAGTGCACATTGGGAGCTCCCACCAGGCGCCTGCCCAAGTCCTGAACCCCCCCCGCGCGGGCGGTTCTCTTGGCAACTTTGTGTCTTCCACGAGCTGTCCCGGGCTGCGTCGATGCGAGTTGTGACGGGCTCGCAGCCAGGGTCACTCTCTAACAGGTCACTGCTGGATCGGACAGCTCTGGTCTGGGCTGCTCCTTTCCCCCCCCCCCCTTTTTCCCTCACTTTTCTTTCCTTTGTTTCTGCTTTTGCTAATTGCAAACATACTTTATTGTGCCCGAGCCCGAAACCACTTTTCCCTCCGCTCTTGTCTGTGCTGCGGTAACTACCAAGTTCTCTGGAGTAGTTTGAGCGATTGCCACCAGTTGTTAAATCCCTCTTATCCTGAGGAGCTATTATGGGTGCGGGAGAGAAATGCGAGCTTTGAAAGCCATTTTACTGATAAATTAACAGAATGTGGCTTTCAAAACTTTTTACCCACAGATATATATATGTGTGGGGGGGGAGTAGTGTTTTTTTAGAAAAATATCAATATATGTTTGTAAAATAAACTTCCTCTGTATCAAAATCATGGATGTTGTGATGTGAAATACTTAATTTCAATTTCAGTAGAACAACCAGATCGCAGTTAATATCTCCACTTTATTGCAAGGAAAGTAATCCAGGAGCTAAAACACAACCTGTTGTAATATTTGTGTTTATATGAACCTTTGAAGTTATTCGGGGGGTGAGGGGGGGTCATCCTATAGACGTGCTTCACGTTTTTATTCTGTGGTTTTTAAAGGGCACTACACATATTTTATTCACATTTTAAAGGGCACTGCACATATATTTCGTTTCTATAGTTAAGTCAGACAGACTCTTATTTGAAAACAGTTTGTGGAATTCCTGAACAAGGGTCACAGAAGTGCTGCTGTTTCTTAACCTTTTAACTGTCAGGGTTTATTAATCCACCTTCTGTGTCCATGTTATCCCTGCAGGTCATACAAAGGAGTTGGGATTAGCAGAGACCAGTTTTACTGACCTCTCTGATTGCTTCTACTGCAGTGTCTTTTACACTGCTTCATTGTGTATCTTTTCATTCTTGCATTCAGGCTATTTTCATAGTGCTGTTTGTATGAGCATACTATACTAATTCCATCTGATACATTGTGTCACTTTTAGAGATGCCCAGGTGTTGTCTCCATGAACACATTACAAATATGATAGTAAAACACTGTCGCAGCTGTAGACTTCCTAGTTCTTCAGCCAACCATGAAACTTAAAATAAGTAGGAGATATGTGATGCAGTAGAAGTATGTTAAGCACGTAGACTATAAAGCAAGTTTAGACAGTTGGCCTGCGTTGCATGAATGTCTTATGTGCTGAGAGTTTTGAGTAATGTAATTTAATCAGTTTTAAAGGGAGAAAAAATGGTGTGGTTTCTGTTTACAGTAACCCTGTGGAGCTTGAAATCATTCCTTCTCTGGATTTTTTTCCTCTGTTTTGTACACACTGGCTATTTGTAGAGTTGCTAAGGTGAGTTAGGTTCCAGATATCCTTTTTGAGGTAAGATATTCATGAATCATTTAATGGAGGGAGTGTTTTTGTATTTCTCCCATCACCATAACATCTCACAAACTTTACTGAAGTTGACTTTGCAACATCTCTGAGGTTGGGGATACTATTGCTTCCCCAGGTATATAGATCTGAGGTATTGACTCACAGGGATTAATTGTTAACGAGTACACAACATAGGCATGGGAACTAGAGGAGCGGGGGCAGGGGGGGAACCTGGACAGGGGTAAGGGTACCAAGGCCAGCAGCTGGAACCCCAGGCACAATGCCGGTGTCCAGGACCCTGGACGCATATTAGGCATTTAAACGTTAACTGAATACATTACCGGTAAGACTGATGCTTATCAGTTTACCGGTTAACATTTTACATCCCTACTGACTCATAGAGAATGAGTTGGTCACAGTCACACAGGAAGTCTGTGGCAGAGAGGAGAATTGAATGCCGTCCTCCAGTACATGGCTTTAACTCCAAGACTATCATTCCCCCTCTGACTTTTTTTTTCTTCTTCCCCCTCATATATCCTGTTACTCAATGAACTTTCCAAAGGAAAAAAGGCAGATTGTGGGCTGACCAATAAACCAGCCTTGCTGTGTTCCCTTAAAGAACCTTAACAAGAATATCTGTGTATCAGATATAGCTTTTAGATAGCTTATCAGATTATACTTCATGATGTGGTTATTTTGCATGTGCATGCACAGCTTGTTAACACTAAAATATTCTGCATGTTTTTATGCAGATGGTATTGGCCAGTATTGTAAAATGAGGCTAGTGGTTTTGAGATTTGGGATATTGTAGATAGCTAGAGGAAGGAGGGTCCCGTGGTTAAGGTGCTAGCTTGGGACCTGACACCTCAATTCAATTCTCTGTTCCACCACAGACTTCCTGTGTTGCCTTGCACAAGTCATCTAGACTCTCTGTGCTTCAGTTCTCCACCCATAAAATGGGGATAATAGCACTTCCCAACTTCACACCACACAGGGGTTGGGAGGGTAAAAGATCTGAAAGGGGCCTGCTTTTTCAGTATGTGCTGCTCGGCACTTTGTAAGAGTTGGGCCTCTCTTAAGGGGACTTCAGTTGGACACCCCAAATCATTAGCAACTTCAAAAAAATATCGGTCATTTACTGCCTTGTCTACCCTTCATGTTTATGATTGAGAACATGGTAGCATTTGATCCTGAGAGGTGCCAAGCACCCACAAACTCTGGAGTTCTGCGTGCTAGCCATCTTAATTTGCATGTCCATTAAATTCTTGGCATCTCTGCTGAAGGTGATACTTGTGATGTTGGCACCTGCTGGCTAGGAACTGGACTTAGACCAGCAACTCTGTCACTGCTGCGCACGGTGAACTTGACATGTAGTGGGAAGGCTCCATACGTAATTTTTTGGTCCAGTCTCAATCCACTTCTGTGACACTGGCGTTCCCTACCCTTCCAGAATGGGGAAAAGTAGTCTCCTTGTTACTCAGGTTTTACTATGTTTACTTCAGGTTAATGGTGGTGGTTGGGGAGAACCCTGTAAAAATAGCACTTCAGCAGATGATTGAGAAGTACAAACTACAGTAAAACTAGAACAACTTGTCCTTTAGAATGCCTGTTCGCACGCAGGTGAAACAAAACCAAATGGGGAGCAAAGACAATTGATCTGTTTTCAGAACACATTATTAAACTGGAAAAGGCCTTATGCCTCCTGCCTGTTATCATTTTCCATTAAGTGACCATCTATTAAGAACCTTTCATTCTGGAAAAGAAAAGATGCAACTGTCCAAAGAAAATGGAAGCCTTCCCAATATATATATATATATATATATATATGTGTGTGTGTGTATGAGACCAATAAATTCACCAAAACTTGTGCTTCTGTACTATTCATTGACTTCTTCACCCTTTTCAAATTAAATGGGCTTTTGGACAAAATACTAAGTCTTCCTCCTTTCCTTCCCCCAGTGTATTTAATTTTCTTCTTCTTAGTGCAAATTGTACTACTGACCAGAATGCAGCTCGCTAAGAGGTACCTCCTGCTAAGTGTTTAGTAGTGAGATCTACTACTTGGGCAGGATTCCTAAAAGTTTCATTACATTGATCAAAAAACACCTTGTTCTCTATCTTTGGCTAGGTACTTGCTGATCAGAATTTTTTTTAACTCCATGGAGCCCTTCAACCTTTTTGTCAAAAAAAGACCATTTTGATTTGGAAAAGCTGAGATGGGGCCTCATGGGAGTTGTAGTCTGGGAGTCCAATGCTTCTAGTCTCCTCTGTATGGGGGAAGGGATGTCCTGAGTGGACTGCATCTCCCAGCATGCACCATGGTCTCCGTTCTTGGTAGGATGCTGTGGTACCTCATGGGAGTCTCTGGCCATGGTTCATCATAGGACATGTGTTCCAGCTGGGGAATCCAGCCTGTAGGATTATGATAGTAGGAGGAACCTAAACCACAACTCCCAGGGGGCACCAGGGCAGCCTCTTTTAATCAAAATTTATGGTTACCATCTATAAATATTTTGGACATTGGTCTTTTATGAAAAGTCGGTTTTCCACAGAGAGCTGACACTCTTCACAAAGAATCTTACATAATCAAACTCCTAACTTTCTGTTGGAAAAATGGTGTGGACAGAAAAATTCTAGCTATCCCTAGTACTCCCTGAATAGCCAGCCACTTAATGTTTCTGATGTCATCATTCACAACCAGGCTTCTTGATCACTGCAGCTAACAGCAAAAATATGGAAACCGCTTATAAAAAGTCCTTTACTTACCTGTCTTTCTTCCTTGGCATTGACCTTTATGTGGCTTTGGAAGGCTATAACCCTCACTTAGTGTTCTTTTGGCTAGTGATAAAGAAGTATGCTGACAGCATTCCAGAACAAATATTTACATAATGAACCCATTGCTACATTCAATTTATAGAACACATCTTCTTCCCCCCGACCTCCCGCAGCATATCATATCCATTTGTTTCTTTTTAAGAGTGTAACTTCTCCTTTGACTACACGATAAAAATGCAACAAAATTTTCTAATTCATAGTGTTGCAGCTATAAATCCAGTGACGTTACACCCTCTTAGTGTTTGCATATAGTTGTTTGGAAGGTAGAATAAGTAAACTGTTCTCAGCAAATAAATCTCGGGCTCAAAGGTGTTGTCTTAACTGAAAAAAAGACATCTTTTACTATGTTAACATTTATATGAGACAAAATTGTAGCATCAACAGGCAGTTGTTTTTAAAATGTATTAGTAGGTTGAATTTAACATTAGCTTGTTCCCTTGACCTACCCTCACATGTTAAAACTATAAATGTGTTCACATCAGTTTTACCATTTGTTTAAAAAAGCAACAACAACCCGCAAATAAACCACACTTTCCCCCTAGAATGGATACACCCAAAAAGCTTAGTCTAATATCACAAGTTGATGATACAGGACGAAGGGTAGAAAGTGCAATAGCAGGTATTCTATGCTAGTCAGCATATCCACTTCTCAAAAGGTCTGGCTTTTTTCCTAACTCCTCCAACAAGATAACTGTTGAAATCTGTTGAAAGTGTCTAAAAGAATTTAACACTATCATGTGTCCCAAAGTAGTATTGCTCTGGTCTTCAAAGATCAATCTTCTTTTTATCTCTCTCTTTATAAAGAGACCTGATGCTGGAGAGTGTTGGGTAACTTCTATCAAAATATTGATAAGATTAAAGAGGGTAAAACTGGAGTAATGTAGATTTCTAATGGGCAGCTTTACAGAGCCAATTCTAAACCGCAGTGAAGCTGACCTGGGAGCAGCTCCAGAGGTCTTTGAGGTGGGGGTTCTGTGATCTTTGCATCTCCTTGATTCTGGAGGCAGCCAGCATGATGGGAGTGGTGCCCATCATAAACTAGAGTAGCCCCAGAGATGGCTCTGTTATACTATGTGCCGCAGCATCTCCCTGTCCAGTAGCACAGAATACCTGGAGCCACATCCTCTATGCCTGGGGCTATTAGGAATCTGTGCTACTGTGGAATCCCTCTTGTGGTTGGAGAAGTCTGCCAGAACTATGGGCCCTGTACAGCTTCACAGCTGGTATACAGATGCCTTGGCAGAGGTCTGACTCAAAGCCGATGTTGGTACTTTTTCCTGTATATATTTTAATTCATAGGATAATCCCCTCCCATAGAACTAGTGTATGTTAATCTTTCTCCTCCAAGACAATCTGAGATCCCTATTTTTGCATTTATATTTTCTGTCGATTTCTGTCTTCTATAAACATCAGTAATTCCTGTTCTTCACACCATCTCACTTTTTCAAAATTAGCCAGCTTGCTCTTCATTCCAAAAATAGCTTTTCTATGATGCTGTCGTTACCATGTTAGTAATAAATTCTTTCCCAAATAAATGTTCCTGCCCTTCCAGTGTCAGAGAATAACTCTTGGCAATAGTAGACATAGTGAGTTATCTTGCAACTTTTTCTCACCTGGTTAAGCGTTGCATGACTTTTCCCATTGATTTGCATGGAACTTCTTGAATGACGAGGGATTACTCACATCAGTAGGAATTGCAGGACCAAGCCAATGAGAGAGATCCAGTTCAGCTGTTCTTTGTGAGTCCATTTAATTTAAACAGATCTGGTAAGGAACATGTAGCTGGCATCAGTCTGCGTTTTAATTTTCAAGCATTTGTGAATTCATTTCTACAACATAAATATAATAATAGAATAAGAAAAATTTTTAATGTTTGGTGCTTGCCAAAACATACACCTGTAGCTACTGACTGCTTCTAATCTTCATTACCCTGTCTCCTGGACCTTGATTTGGTGGTCAGTCAAGTTTGTGGAAGATGTTAAATTGCATCAGCCTTAGAGCGGCAATTTTTGGCTTGAAATTTTCCCAAATGTATGTTTTATTTCTAAACCCATCTTATAGAGACTGTGTAAACTTTGCAACATGAGTACTTTATATTATATAGAGTGTAGCTTGTTGCAAGGCCAAATTCCACTCAACCTTTCTCCTGTATTGGTGGGAATTAGAGATTTTTCTCTTAAAGTACTTAGTCGTTATTAATCTGTCCTTGAGGGGGAGAGAACATAGATGACTGTTTAGATGTAGAGAAGGAGGGGAACTTTGAGATGACACATTCTTTATAGGGTTGATATGTTGTGGTCGTTTTAGAGTACAGCACAAGGGATTGTGATATTTAAAGTCTTATGCCAGTGAATTCTCAGTGTGCCCACATTGGAGTTCTGCATGTAGGTACATGCTTTTATCAACCAGGCCTACTGCAGTTCAAAACAGTAAGCATTTTTAAAACCTGTTGTACACTTTATAATCTCATCTAAGTTCTTATATCCAAAGCTTTTGGCAAAATTAGTCAGGAGGGTAAATATCTCTGGTGTAACTGCTGTATAAAACTCAATGTTATCATTAATAAATCTCTGACTAACAAGAAAGTATTGGGCTATACCAGAACTGTTTTAAACAATCCCCTGCCTTCAAAATGGATTCAAAAATATGGATTCAAACTTTCCTCCTTTTAGGGCTAACACACACCTGATGGCACAGGTGCTGACTGGCTTGATCTTATTCTTGCCATTATTCTTGTTGCAAATTTAGGGATGTCTAGTAGAATTGGGAGCATGGGGAGTCTTTAGAGAGTGGTAGAATGTTGCTATGAACCTTATGAGAAGGATCATTTTGTCTGGTAATGGTTTAACTGATTGCACACTCATGAATAAGGCAAAGGGACCATGTTTGGGATGCATCTTAGTACTTGAAGCACTGCTCTGAAAGTGAGTCTAGTTCTGTTGATGAAAGCGTCACACATACCATAGTATTCAGCTTCCCCCCGTATTTCCAAGCATTTGCCTGTCTTCTGAACATCAGGGTAAATTTTGGGGCTGTAATTACTATTAAGGAAAACAGATTTGCGGGGGTGGGGGATGCAGAAAATGTAGGCTTAATGAAGAGAAAGGACTGCTCACTATGGCCTTACTTTCCTTTTGAATTGCCTTTGGGATGCTGAAATCTCAGGAAATACATACTTGTGGTTGGGATAACTAATGTTTGGATGGGGATGGGCAAGGGGAGAAGTGCTTTTGTGGAGGAGAGGGGAATTAAAAGGGACTTTAGAACTTTTGCAAGGGGCAGAGAATTATTCTTACCCTAAAACTATTAATTGATGATTCTGCATTGTGAAAGTCTTGTTTTATTGCCCAGTCTGACCCACTGCCTGCATCACTGGATAGCGTTTTTTACAACCTAAGTGGCTTTCAGTGATGCCTCACTGGAGACATACCTGACAGGTTCTAATGTTCTGTGAAAGGCTGGACTAAGGGACTTACAGCATTTTGAACAAAAGGGATTAGAAATTACCATCAGCAGTCATTTGTAGATTTTTTTTTTTTTTAATTTGTGCCATGTAGTTTAAACATTCTGGGTTAGGGAAAAAATGCCTGAATGTCCGGAGCATTTCCCACACCACAGAGCAGATATGAACAATGGAAAACCCATTAAAGTAGCCTAGATTTCCTCAAAGGGAGACTAGTTGTCAACCCAGCCTCCCTCCTTTTGTTTGAGTTCATAGACATGCCTACATACAATCTGTGTGTGTGGCTCTGCAGTATTGAGGGGATAGGAAAAATCTGCTTTGGGTCCCTTTAGATACTGAGTGAATTTTCTATATTAGATAATGTAGGCCACATCAGCATAATTTTATGTAAAGGTTTCCTCTGTGTTGTCAAGCTCTCGATGGGATTTGGATCATCCACAGTTGGGAACCAAAGGCAGCCCAATTCCTGAAAGGCTTTTGGTGATAAGTTGGAGTGAAGTAGTATAGATGTCCAACTATGTCTGGGAATTCTGCACGGGGCACTCTTGAATAAAGAGGGGGTAGATGTCAAAATAACAAATAAAGGATGACTTTTAATGGGACATGTTCACCATGACTCCTAACAGCCTTGGGGTAGCAGTATTGAGGTGCAACCTGATGAGGACAAGTGAAATGTCCTGGGAAGGGAGATTCTGTTCCAGGTGGATTAATTTGTGCCAATATTAAAAAAAGACACTCAGCCTCTGAATGGTAGCCTGATGAAGCAGGTGAAATGTATCTCTCAGAATATCTCGGTGGGTAGGAAGGAAGGAGGTTTTAATACAGGGCTGGACAAATAGATTGGTACACAATCTGAGCCTGGCCACCACAGTACCAGAGAGAGAACATAGTCAGTGAATGGGTTGCTAACCACTAGAAAGCATAGTTACATTTTGGGGTTGTATCCTTTCAAAAATAGTTTGGAAATGAAATAGAGGATTTTCCATTGAATGGTTAGCTTGGAGGATAACAAGCAGGTAGCTCATACACAGAGGTAACATGGGACTCTTCATCTCAAAGGGGATCCCAAAGTGCTTTAGAGACTATTTGTTTCTTTTGCTTGCAGGGCAGGAAGCAACCATTGTGCTGGTCCATGACTGGGGCTCCTAGTTGCTATGGTAATACAAATAATAATAACTAGCCCACTGCATGCTGCACAACAATGGGAACAGAAATCTTGGCCATATCCCCTGACAGAATCTCTTATACTTATGAAAAATACCTGTAGATCTTTAATGTTCTTGGTTCTTTCGATGTCCCTTAAAAATACTTGCTCAGCATGATGGACTTTGTAGCAAATTGTAGCAAGGGCGGTTTAGGTTGGGCATTAGGACAAACTTCTTGTCAGGGTGGTTAAGCACTGGAATAAATTGCCTAGGGAGGTTGTGGAATCTCCATCATTGGAAATTTTTAAGAGCTGGTTAGACAAACACCGGTCAGGTCTAGATAATACTTAGTCCTGCTGTGAGTGCAGGAGACTGAACTAGATGTTCTCTTGAGGTCCTTTCCAGTCTCGCAGTATTATGGTTTTATGATACTCCACTTATCTACCTTCAAAGGACTTGCGTGGGCTCTGCTGTGATTTGTTCTTGTGAGTCAGAGGAGTCTAGGTATTCTGTGACTGAGAGTTATGCTACTGAGCTCTCCCCTGACCCAAAATGCCCGTAAAGCTGTGTAGAATGCCCTGCTCCTCCTCACCAACTCTTTGACCATGTATTTGGATCTGATGGGGATGCTATCAAAGCGGCTCTCAGTGCTGTTCTGTTCTTATACTGTGCTCATCGCTGTAGTATTGCAGTGCCTTCCAGGAGTTCATTTAGCAATGTGACTAACTTCTGTTGAGCAGAGTTTATTCTGTCTTCGTGGGTAGAAGTGTGTGCAGCGGCGTGTCTGCTTTTGGAGGTGGTGGGGTGTGTGTGTGTGTATTTTAGGGAAGACAGGCTGAAGAAGTGCACCTGGGAGTAGAAGGTGATGAGGTTTGTGATGGGCTTCCTGGGGCAATTCATTCTACAGTCTTGGACTGGCCCCTGAGACAGCTCTGTCTCCCTCACAAGATGAGCTTTCCCTTTATTGTGAAAAGTTCTTTTATGCCTGACGAGCGTAGCTGTTGATCACGATATCCTGGAGCTTTAGTCAATGTTTTTCATTCTCTGGGCATAGAGTGTCCTTGAAGTTAAGGACCAAGACCTTGAACTTGATTCAATATTCTGTGGGAAGCTGGTGTAGGGAGTGGAGGGCTGGCTTGATGTGCTTCTGGGAGCCTGTGTTTCTGAAGAGATGTGCTGCAGCCTTCTTTACCTGTTGGACTTAAGCCTTGAAGTCTTCATGCCTAGGTTTATTGCATTGCTCTAGTCTAGCTGAAAGTTGACAAAGGCATGAGTATCTGAGGCCCGGTCATCATCTGTCCAGGATAGGATGGAGTCTCTAGGCAGCTGGAGATGGAAGAAAGCATTACCCTCAGCTGTTGCTATGTGACAGTTTAGCATTTGCAACAACTCCATAGAGTGCTCCTAATCTGCAGACTGAATTAACTAATTGTGGGTGCATCTCTTCCGCCAAAACAGGCTTCACCAGGGGTGCAAGCTCTTCAGAATATTTTCCTCTGTCCATTAGCATAACTTATGGCTTGCTCTAGTTCAGTTTAAACCAGCTGTTCTTCCTCCATGAGCTGATTTTTGTCCACTGGGTCATTTTGGTAGGAGTGGTATGGTCATATATGGTGAAGGATACAGAGAGCTGTGTGTCACTCTGCGCTTGATTCAGGGCTCTAATTTAGTACTTCATACAGGAAACGTACCCTCTGTTATCATGATGGGCGAGAGCCTGAATGCAGTTGTCTGACTCAATGGTTTGTGCCCATGCCTGCTGAGGAATGTGTGTAATATCGGAGCAGACTTTGCTGTTGAAGTGTTGGCTCTTTTTCACCTATCTACATAAACTCTGCGATAGGACTGTGTGTAGGAAAATAAGTTGTTTTACCTCCCCCACCCACATTTAAAGTACTGTATCTAATGGTTCAAAAGCCAGGAAATCAATCAAAGTAAAGCTTGCTCATGTGATTAACTTGTAGTGTTTCCTGTGGGGTTTTTGTTTGTGTTACAGCCCTAATGTTTAACTAGTTTTGTGTGCACTTTTCTTTTTTGTGAGATTTTATTTTTTCATCCATCTGTTTAGAAGAACAGGTTCTCCCCATTTCTGATAGCCATGAAATTATTTTCCCAAGGGAATAGGAGAGAAGGAAGATTATGGGAAACACCAAAGGGGGAAATCTAAGAATAGACTTGTTTTTGCTGATGGTATGCTAACGTTCATTATAAACCTATTACTACCCTTCCAAATGTCCTTGAGCTCTGAGAGCTTTGCAAAACTTCTTGCATTTCAAATTCACTTTGTTGGAGGTGCTTCCTCTGAGTAAAACATGCATGTGTAGAAAAGGGGTTGTGAGACAGTTGGCATTTAAATATGAAGATGCCTCTATTAAAAATACTTGGAAACACATGCATCTCATGTTAGCTGGACTACCTGTGGGAAGTACATTATACTCATCAGTCGCCCAAGTTAATTAGCAACATGAGTTAATGTGCTTTGTATCAAGTTTCTTTTAAAAACAATGGAGCTGGCGAATGTTGCCCAGAAACTGGAAACTGAAATCTTCTCTGAATCAGGTGAAGCGTAGAAAAGTGTAGTGCAAGGTTTCTTGCTTTCTTTAGGGGACTCCTGACCTCTGGGGGTAAGGATGCGGAGAGAGGGAACACTTCTAGGGGCGCTCTCCGTGCCCACCCTTTGCTTGGTTTCTGCTGAATCAGCTAGTAGCTGTGATTGGTTTCTTCGTATATGAACACCTGTGCACTAGATTAAAATCACCAACCCATTTTACCTGGTTCTCTTGAACAGCTCTCAGGAGGTGGTAATAATTTTCAGATACTGCTAACCTGTGCTCGTTCTCTAACTGCACTTCCTCATTATTATTATTATTTTTTTTTAAAACCCTCCACTTTGGAAATAGATTGATTTTCTTCACTGGCTACTCCTTTCAGGACAGGTGGAACAATAACAAAAGCTACTTGAACACTGATGAATAATAGGTTGAAACTTTGCCTAGTGTCATAGCAGTATGTCCATAAATAGCATTACTGTCTAGCAAGTTTCCTTTAGCAAAGGAAGTGCGCCACTGTTACAAAATGAGCTAAAGGAGGGACACCTGCAGTCCATAAACATTAAGGCTATAGCTTTTGTACTTGAAGCATAGACCTTTCAAGAATATGAGCATAATCGATTATGGACCGGATCCTTGACCCAGGTCCTCTTCCTCCCTTCCCCTCCCCTCCCATTGGCAACTTTGTGCCACTCAGGCGGAATTTGCAGGAGGCATAAAGCTAGTGTGGCAAGCCCTACATCACCCTCTGTCAAGGTTCCTTCCCCACTCTGAACTCTAGGGTACAGATGTGGGGACCTGTATGAAAACCCGCTAAGCTTATTTTTACTAGCTTAGGTTAAACTTCCCCAAGGTACAAACTATTTTACCTTTTGCCCTTGGACTTTATTGCTGCCACCACCAAGCGTCTAACAAATATATAACAGGGAAAGAGCCTGCTTGAAAACGTCTTTCCCCCCAAAATCCTCCTCAAACCCTACAGCCCCTTTCTTGGGGAAGGCTTGATAAAAATCCTCACCAATTTGCATAGGTGAACACAGACCCAAACCCTTGGATCTTAAGAACAATGAAAAAGCAATCAGGTTCTTAAAAGAAGAATTTTAATTGAAGAAAAAAAGTAAAAGAATCACCTCTGTAAAATCAGGATGGTAAATACCTTAGAGGGTAATCGGATTCAAAACACAGAGAATCCCTCTAGGCAAAACCTTAGGTTACAAAAAGACACAAAAACAGGAATATACATTCCATTTAGCACAGCTTATTTTATCAGCCATTTAAACAAAACAGAATCTAACGCATATCTAGCTAGATTACTTACTAAGTTCTAAGACTCCATTCCTTTCCTGTTCCCTGCAAAAGCATCACACAGACAGAGAGAACCTTTGTGTCTCCCCCCCCCCCTCCCCCCAAGCTTTGAAAGTATCTTGTCTCCTCATTGGTCATTTTGGTCCAGTGCCAGCGAGGTTATCCTAGCTTCTTAACCCTTTACGGGTGAAAGGGTTTTTCCTCTGGCCAGGAGGGATTTTAAAGGTGTTTACCCTTCCCTTTATATTTATGACACCCTCTTATTACTTTTCTCCTCATCTGCCTGGCGCAGCATATCATGGCAGGCTGAGGATAGAATGGAGTGTGGACAGTGCTCTGTGGTGGATGAAACTGTACCCTGGGCGACTGTTACAACTGCCGTAACTTAAACTGTTGGTCCAACTGGAGCCTGGCATGACTCAGGATTGGGGGAGTACACAGACAACTCCCCACTCCTGTCCCTTTGGGTCATGGGCCAAGCACACCACAGCCAGATCCAAGAATGTGGCGTGTTTGGGTCTTGGGTTTTTGACTCACAGCACAGTTGGTAAGGTGAAGCATGATCTCCTTGTTTGTCAGGTAAGGAGTTTTGTGATCTGTTTGATTGGGAGCAGGGCCAGCTAAATTTTAACCTTGATTCTCATTCTGTCAGTGTGTCCCTGGCTCCAGTCCAACAGACCAGAAAGAGGCAAAATTAAATGTTTAAGTTCAAGATTCGGAGTCAGAATGAGGAAGGCTGTTTCCTACTCCTTAACAGCAAAATACTGCATATAAGTACTCTTCTGTCTCTCCTTATTTTCCTTTTTTAAACGGATTGTGGCATGATTATTACTTGATGTCGAGAAATGTAAATAACACCAAGATAGTGAACTGCAGCATTCCAGAGTCCTTAGCAGCATTCTTGAATTGAGATATCTGTCTGCGATTCCTGTCCAGCTTCCTCCACTCACACAGCCATTGGGTTTAAGTACCTACCTATCTACACAAACAAGGCTTCAGAAAGGATCTCCTTATATGCTGTAGGTGCTAGTGACCCGTTCTTCTTTTAACTACTGTACATTTAAACAAATCAAAATTGAGAAGTCTTAGGGCAGTATTAAAAGAATGTGATTCTTGTTATGAGAAAGTTCTTCGTAGTCATTGGAGCACACCGTGTTCTGGTACCATTCTCTGATAAGTCTAAGATCTGTGCCTTTATGGGAATAAGGGTGTAAAATGCAGTACCTGACTTAAAGAGCTAATAAATCAGAGTGTTAATCTATTGCTCTTGACGCATTCTGGCTCTTCTCCCAGTCTGTCTCTCACTTTCACTGCATTCTCAGACCACAATCCCCCAGTTGGCCTTGGTGTGACAAAGGTATAATTACAGCTTGTCTCTCCTATTTGTACTATGTGAATAGGCATTGACAGGATAAATTTAACAATTGCAGCGGGATCTATCCATTTAAAGGACTGTAGAGCTGTGGTAAAAACTGAATTTCTAAGGCATGAAATCACTTGTTGAATGGGAGGGGAGGGTGAGATAAAAGTCTAGGAATTAGTGCAAAGAAGAGTAGGAAATCACTATGATTATTTTGCTTTCTGCTTTTTCTTTAGTGAGGGTAGGTGGGAGACATAGGTTAATAGTGTTGTTTTTTTTTAAGTGGAAACTTTAACCAAAATACAAGTTAAAAGAAAATTATATATACATCATGGGAAGATGAGCTATTTTACAACTTAATGTACAGTGGTGATGGAGAGAGATGATTGCAGCCTGACCTTCAGAGTGAACAGTACACTGCGATGGCTCAAAATCTCTGAAGTCAGTAGGTTATTCGGAACAAGAGAAGCAGGATGTAATCTACGTTAGAGCTGGTTGAAATTTTGCAAATGACATTTTATTTTAAATGGCTTTTATGTAAATTGGAAATTTCCACAATTTGTCTTTTTCTACATTTTTCATGTTTTTGATTAAATGGGGACAACCATAATTTTTTTAATAGTTTTTTTCAACTTATCTTTTCTCCTTCTTTGTCTCCCTTTCTCTCCTTTCCCCCCTCTCTGCCTTCCTTTTCAATGGCAAGTCGCAAGGGGACCAGGAACAAAGAAAAATGGAAAAATTTCAAAAGCAAAAATTCTGATTAACTCTTTTTGTGGAAAAACTAAAAGAAAGGAAATATTCCTTTTGGAAACCCGGGAAACAAAAATTACTGCAATTGTTTGTGCATCCCTCCTCCAATTTTCAACCAACTCTCTGGCAAGTTTCTGAGGGATCAAATAGAAGCTGTAAAGGTCTTCAAATAACAAGCTGGTGAGATTTTGTACATTTTAATGTTTGTTCTAAATTAAAATGACTGCAATGATTCAGCTGCATTTGTGAGATTGCGTATGGTTTTTTTTTCTGTTTTCAGTTGATTTCCTTCACAATAATATGATTTTGCATGTTAGCAAGGAAGGAAATATTTATTGTTATAGAAACACACCTTGCATGAGACAAAGAAACAAGCTTTAGAGAATTTTGTTTTTTCCCTTCTCTTGAGTCATTCTGAAGGAAATACAAATGATTTTGCATGCCACAAAAGGGTGGCCACTGTAATTTATTTTTCTAGCATTTGCGCTGAGCTTTTTAGCAGGTCGAGTACTAGCTTGCTCAGGCAGAAATGTAATAATATTACACTTCGGAGTGAACAGGAAATCTGCAAACAGCCACAATGCCCTGCTGCAGGTGCGTGTATAGTAGGGCAGGTTTTCTAATGGCAGAACAGTCAGGAAAATAAGAGCAAAACTTATAGTAAATAAATTTGTCACAGAAAAGTAGATGGAGGAGGGTTGAGTTAGGCATTTGGAGGAAACCACAGCAGTAGGTTAAATGCAAAATAAAAACCTGGTTTCAGCAGCTTTGCTAGCGATGAAGCTACTCTCTGCAACCTTGACTTCCTAGCAGTGAATTTTTTCTAAGCTAGCTTTTTCTGCCAGCTGTCTTGGTATTTGCTTTAAGGTCAAACCTTGCTCTCTTTACATGAGTGACTCTTCCGCTGTTGTAAGTAGGCTAGTTTTTCAATATTAGTAATGCCGTATTTGTGACTGCTTCCTCTTACTCCCCACCCCTCCAAAAACTCATTGTAACTCTTGTGGTGCTAAAAATCATTCTTGTGGAGTATTAGCTGTGTACTGTTAAAGCAGCTGGTGTGTTCCTGCAGTTCATGTGCTGTGAGTGTTAATTCATTAATGTTTGGAAAGTGTTTTGAACTCCTTGGATGAAATGAGCAAAGGAAATACAAAGTATTGTTCAAGTTAGATGAACATTGCCAAAGCTGGCTACACTTAATCTATTGGGAAATTGACATCCCCTACTTTTTATTTATATAGCACCACAAGTGTGGAACTGTATAGGGGGAAGTGCTGCCAAACAAATAAATAAGGCCTTGCCTCAAATGTCTAACAGCCTCTGTCAGGGGACAAACTGGTACAGCATGGACTGCACTAAATAAAAATGGAGGGGTGCAGGTTATCATTGTAACTGGAAAGCATCCTGGAATGGCTGTGTTTTGAAAGTGGGGTCTTGGCATATATTAACTGTGAAGATGTACCAGACCTAAGAAGCAGAAAATAATGCAGCAGAAAGGAAGGAAGTGGTTAGGGGGGCAGCTGAGTCAGAAGCAGGAGATAGGCAGAGCCACACTTCGATCACAATTCCATTTTAAAGCTTTTATCTTTAAGGAATCCTTCACTTTTTTCTTTTTTTCCCCCCCTTTCAGAAGAAGTCATTCCTTAGTCTGAGTTTGGGAGATGTTAGTACGTACATGGAAAAATGCATACAGTTCTAGAAAACCTTCAGAGGCATGATGTAAGGTTGAAATGCACAGTATAACAGTATCCAAAGTAAAGGGTGAAAATGCACTGGGAAATTGGCTTGCCACCCCCGATGTGTATGAGCATCTCTGGTGTGTTTTCTAACCTTGCTAATGTCTTCCCTTAAGTATTTTTTTCTTTCAACCCTTGATGTTCTCTTAAAGTAGTTCTTGTGTAAATACTGAATTAAAAAAGGACTTCTCAAATATTTTATGAAAAATGTTATTCTCTCTCTGTGTAGCAACAATTGTAGGGAGGTGATGTCCTGTCAACAGTAGTGGTATCTTGGCAATCTAACATTTAGCTGTGTGTGTGTGTGTGTATATATGTATGTATGTGCATGTAATATATATATATACACACACACACACACACAAATAAAAATAAAATTTTCAGGGGTAATTATAAGTTACTTTGAGACACAAGTAATATGTTTTTAGTTGCAAAAAATGTATGTTCTCTGCTGCCATCCAACGATGTTTTTAGAAGTATACAGTAATAATTAGAGTTGGATGAATAATGCAAACAATTTCTCGATAGTATTTGTTTGAATTCTTAAATGAACTCTGGTAGCCTTTTTGGGCCCTTTTTTGTTCACATCCCATGCATGCTAGAATAATTGAGTTTTACTAGCACAACTGTTATGGAAAGCAAATTTCAAAGTCTTCTGTATGATTTTATGTGGAAACAATACATTTAAAATTTCACATGCACTTTCTTATGCCAGAATACTCATGTTCATTTAATTAGGGAAGAAAAAAAAATACGATATGACTTTTATCTGAGCAATCTATACTAAGCAACACAGCGCACATTTCAAATTCATGATCAGTATACATCAGGGGTGGGCAAATGTTTTGGCCCGAGGGCCACATCTGGGTATGGAAATTGTATGGCGGGCCATGAATGCTCATGAAATTGGGGTTCAGGAAGGGGTGAGGGCTCTGGTTGGGGGTGCAGACTCTGGGGTGGGGCCAGAAAAGAGGAGTTCAGGGTGCAGGAGGGGGCTGGGACAAGGGTTTGGGGTGCTGGGGGGGTGAAGCCTTCGGATGGGGGTGCGGGTTCTGGGCTGGGGTTGGGGACGAGAGGTTTGGGATGCAGGAGGGTGCTCCAGGCTGGGACTGAGGAGTTTGGGGCAGGGATGTAGGCTCTGGGGTGTCTACCTCAAGCAGCTTCCGGAAACAGTGGCAAGTCCCTTCTCCAGCTCCTATGTGGAGGCGTGGCCAGGAGGCTGTGCACGCCGTCCCGTCCGCAGTCGCTGGCCCATCAACTCCCACTGGCTGCAGTTCCCGGCCAAGGGGAGCTGCGGGGGCGGCACCCCCTGGCTGCCCCTAAACGTAGGAGCTGGAAGGGGGACATGCTACTGCTTCTGGGAGCCGCGGCACGCGTGCACGGCTTGGCCCTTGACCCCGCTGCCCAGCGGGGGCTCGAGGCCCAGATTAAATAGACTAGTGGGCCAGATGTGGCCTGCGGGCCGTAGTTTGCCCACCCCTGGTGTACATTTAAAGAAAAACATACTTGTCAAACAAGACTCAAATACACATTTGAAGAAACTGATCTTCTCCCAGACATCCCGCAAACAGAAAAAGAAGCTGAATTTGTTGAATGAATTATTTGGTCACTTCTCATAAGAGCTATTTTTGTGATTTCCCTTCCTCTCCTCTCCTCTCTTTTTATATTGGGAGAGAAGAAGTAACATGTCAGTGATGTTGCTAGTTGGCAGGTTTTCTCCTGTCTTTCAAGATGTAACTCAGTAACTTTAACTTCTTACCTTCTGTATTCTGCATCCCTGAAGTCTGTCTGGACTTGCAGCTGATGTCAAGATTCTTCTTGACTCTCTGATCTAAACCTTTATATACAGTTCCTGTGCACTGTTAAAGAGGAGCTGCATTGCACCCTAGAGGTAGTTGCAGTTCAGTACTCAGGCCTTAGTCCTGGAAGGAGATGCTTACAGGTAGACCCCTACTCAGCTCCCTTTATTTCACTGGGACCCTACATGAGCACAGCACAGAATTTAGCCTGCATGTATCTCCTTGCAGGAGCAGAGCTGAAGGTCTAATCTATGCTAGAGAAGGTTTGCTGGTATAGCTATACCTTCCAAGCCTTCCTAGTGTAGACGCAACTTATTCTGGCAAAGTAGTGCTTTTGTTGGTATAGCTTAAACCAGCTACCCAAACAAAGTAAGTTTTATCAGCGAAAACAAGCTTTGGAAGCTGCTTTGCTAGTCTAAAAATGTTTTGTTCTTAAAAACAAACAAACTAAAAGCGGGGGTGGGGGGGAGGGAATTCTCCTACCCAACCGTATTGTACCAGCAAAAGTTTTAAATGCAGACATGGCCTTAGCTTGCAAAGTTCTTTTGTAACCTTGAGGAAGATAGTATGTAACTGTACAATGATATGAACATGTATTAATGTTAGACTGTCTTCAAAACTCTCCAAAATTTAGGATGACTTTCATATCCAGTTTAAAACTCCAACAAAACCCTGGTAGTATTGCTATGAATTTGCCTTCAAAAGCTGCACAGTATTTAGTAACTTTAGGAGATCTTGAGATCTTTGCGATATTAATTTTTTTATATTGAATGTGGATTTATATAGGCAGCAGGAGATTGCGTGAATGCTGATAGTACTGAGAAAGTTGAGGATTGAAAATATATGACTCAGTAGCGGAAAATTATACTGAAGTACTAGATAAGCAGTTTCAAGGTGGAGTAGAGCTGAAAAGCATTGCATACGTTGCACAGACGTTACTCTGGGTCTTACAGAACTTTTCTCTTCTGTGCACACTGTTTCGCTTGCTCTTAACCTTATTTTGTGCTAGTAACCCTACCTTACCTTCTTCTGGCATGGCGTAAAATCCTTGTTTGGTATTGCTCTGACTATTTCAGAGCACAGTCTGTTTAAATAATCACCTTTTAATCTGAATTTTGGTTTCCAATTTTTTTTTAAATTACATCTCCCAGTGAGTCCTGGTTTGTGGGAAACTTTCTGCACAAATGGAACTTTGTTACCATTAAACTCTGTAGGATGAATATATTATCATTGAGGGAGACGCTCACATTAGTTAATAATGCACTGATGATCCTTGCAAAGCATGCAGAAAATTGGGTTGCATCTGTAAACACAAACCAGTGTACTGCAGCAAATTCATCTAGTGACAAAGAAACTACTGTTGAAATATCTTCCACTTCTTTCAGTACCAGTTATTCCAAATATTAGATTTTGAAGATTATGGAAGCTAAGAAAAGGATGTGTGTAGGCATTCTAAAACTTACCACAATTCAGGCTTGTAAACCAAGAACTAGGCTTGTAAACCAGGCTTGTGAACAAGAACAAAGTGCTCCCCCAAAGCATCAACATTTCTATTCTCAGAATAACAGCATTTCTGAAACAACTGTGAACCAGAAGAGCATGCTGGTAGTAATATACAAAAGAGCACTTGAAGCTCTCTCTGGTTGAGACTTCTTGTATCCATCACTGGGACAGAAGGTAGCTTTTGAAATGGAGCAGGATTTGTGCTATCCAGGTGTGGAACAATGGGCATAAATCTTCTTGTCTTAAAACCTCAAACTCATAGCTTTTAGGGCCAGAAGGGACAATTATGATAAACTTGTCTGACCTCCTGGATAACACAGGGCATAGAATTTTACTCTGCATCAAGCTCAAAGCTACTTGTTGAGCTAGAGAACTCAGGGCTGTTCCTTTTAATGGGGTAAAATGCACGTCTGTGGTTGCACAGCTGTCGTGGATAACCTTATGATGTTGCTCTCTGAGCTCTGAGAACAAGCGGGAAGGTTTGGATGTTCTTGCCTAATTGTTTTTAATTAAACATTGGTGCAACAAGGGTTGTACTCTGCCAGGGCAGAACCAACTAGCTTACAAAATGTACAGAACAAACAAGCTCCATCGTGTCATCCCATTACAACATTTCTATTCTAGGAAACACCCGTTGATTTGTTTTGATAAATTCAGCCATAATAGTGCCAAGATGCAAATGAGGGAATATGCTTAAGCCTTTCTGTATATTGTATACATGTATAACAGTACTTTGGATTTTTCATATGTGGGCTCGCAAAGACACCATGCAGCTAGGTAAGTAGTAGTATCCTCCTATAATAGGTGGGGAAACTTGGGCACAAAGAAATGAAAGCCACCATTTCCAAAAATGCCTGCAAACAGAGCGCCTGCAAACAGAGCATCTGCAATGCCTGCTTGAGTTAGTGGGTGCTGCAGGTGCATGTGGTGAAAATCCAGATAGGTGTCTCAAGCTGGGCATCCAAAGTTAGTGGACCTGTTAAAATAAAATGGGCCTAGGTGATTTGCCCAAGGACACGTGCATCGGTAGCAGAGCTCCTGACTCCCATTTATAAATGCTTTTCTAATTACAGAAATTATATTAATTTGAATGTTGCTGTAGGTTTGCATTGCAGTTAATACAGAAATCCTAAAGTCTTTTGTTAATAGCAACTTTAAAGTGTGGGTGTATTTTATCCCCTTTTGGAGAATGAAAATTGACAGTTTGATAGTTTTGTACTACATGCTTTAATAGGTGTCACTATACTGAAATAGTACTCATCACGACGGTTTGAAGGAGCAGATGTGTTAATGGCAAGCTCTGCTATTACACTTGTGCTACTTCATTTGTTAATCTGTCACCTCCCTGCCACAGATCACATGGGAGGGAAGGATGCTGTTGATGCTGGAGGCAGGCAGAGAGTCGGTATGAAGTGATGGGGCCTGTCTACTCTGGGGCCTATTGATATCTTGGGGAAGAGGGACCTCCCTTGAAGACCTCTAAGAGTATGTATACACTACACACTAAGCCTGGGCTCTGACTCATGTTTGAGACTAAGTCCCCTTTCCGTCCACACACGGTCTGATTCAGGTCAGTAAACACTCTGGACCTGAGTCCTAGGACCCTGCTAGGGGCGTGGGTCAGAGCCCGAGTCCTGCTGTGACTTGAATCCAAGCAGAGTCATTTTGTCGTGTGGACACAGGTCAAGCCACAGACCTGAATCAGAAGGTCTGTCTAGTACAGTACGGACATGTTAGCACAGCTGTGAGGCCTGTGTCGGGCAATTGTAAATCCAGGGTTAAATATAGTGTGGCTGCTCAAGTATAGGCTTGGACACACCGAGTCCACGAGCCCGGGTCCCATAGACCTGGGTTCAGTGTGGACATATCCTAAGACTCATTTTGAACTAAATAACCCTGTATAATAAATTGGGCATATTTCACAGGGGGAGTTCAGCTGCCATACCTAGGCAATCACCCTCCACCCCACTAAACAGAGAGAGATACTCTCCTTCTCTGGCACTTACCCTCACCTTCCAGGTGAGGACCTGGGGCTCATCCCCATTAGGGCCTGTTGTAACCTGAGCATTGGTTTATCCCCTCCCATCATTTTCACAGGTGGACATTGTTTGCCTGTCTTCTCTGACACTGTGGCAGCAAAGTTGTCTGAGGAATAACACATCACCTTATGCTTTACAGGAAAAATGCTCCTGTCTGTATAATCCAAAACATGAGGCTATGTCCTGCTGGCTTTGCTCCGTTCACTGTGGTTTGAGGGAATACCTCAAACAAGATTTGTCAGGTTGTTCTGAATGGATAGAGCAGTGGTTGAGGGTTGTAGATCTGGTTTGAGTTCTCGAGTCTTGAGTTTACTTCTTGGGGGTGGACGTTACCTTCATATCTTTCAGCATTAGTCTTAACTTTTGGTGAACAATTTACTTTTCCCCAAATCCCCATTTTGGAAGCCTGTGAAGTGCTTGCATTTGTATCTTGATAATTTTTTAGCTATATTATGATGGCAAACCTCCGTGTTTGTTTGTTTATTACTTTTTTTTAACAGCCTGTTTAAAAGCCACAGATCTGAATTTGGCCGGAGGAGGGAGGTAATTTTTCAGCATCCTTATAGTATTTCCAGATGCTTTTCAGCTTTTTCATGGCCTTCTGAACAGTCAAGTACTATACCAGGCTTGTGGTGGTGGTTTTTGCATAGAGAACAGTCATTTAAAAATATATGGAAATCTGCAGAATAACTGCTTGGAATTGCTGATACCTGACACGGTTTAAGAAACACTGAGAGCAGCGTCCTGCTCCCATTGAAGTCAGTGGCAAAAAGGCTCTGAGCTTGAAAATTATTCATGAACTGACTTCATCTGGAGAAGATTTAGCAGAAAGGGTCTTCCTGTATGGGTTGGTGAGTTGCCCCCTAACCCCCAATTTAATTCTTTTATTTGATTTTTTAATAATGCTCTCAGCACACCTGGTCTCAGAGCATGTGTACATAAATTACCAGCCAAACACATTCAGCTGGCTAATGCAAACTAAAACTAAATCAAATCTAAATCCCAGCTGCAGATAACTAAAATAGCATATTTTTTTCCACTGCTGCTCTAGTTCTGATTGCAATATTGTTGGTTCTCTTATTTGCTAAGAAGAAAATAAATAGATTCTTATCTCTGAGTTTTGGCGCAGCTGTAACCAGCCAGTGTAACTTCCCTTTGCCCTCTCCTGAATAATTCTAAGTACTTTATCTGCTGTATCCCAAAGTCTTCCATGGTTTAACAACCTCTCTAAGAGCAGCTATAAAAGGGGCTTTCACTAACGAACAGGAAGCAGAATGAATAGCAGGAACTTCTGATAATGCACTGTCTGTCTGAGAGGAAGATCAGCCTAACTAAGCTGTACCAGAGTAGTGAATGATGGTCCTTCAACTAGGGCCAGCCGTGCAAATTTTAATACTGGGAACAAAGAATTCTCCCTCTTCAACTAACTATTAAACACCCATGTCAATTTAGTGGCCCGATACAGTCAATCTCATCTAATTTACTTTCTTTTTCTGTTCATAGTGGATCCTAACAAGCCTCAGACGGTTTTTCTATCTATATCTACCTATCTGTCTGCACACACACACCATATCCATTTTGGAAGAGCTAATACAGCCACCAGTGCTGCCTTCCTAATGCCTGCTACAGCTCCACTGCATTTTTGAATGCTAAAAACTTACATGGTTACATGCATGTGATATGTTCCGCAGACTGCAAGGTTCCACATATTGAACAGAATGTTGGGCCTTCCTATGTCTCTGTTGGAATTTCAGTCTGGGAGTGTCTGGATATTTGTAATGACCGACCGTTTCAATTCCCTCCTCCCCACCCCCTTCCAGGCTGGGCGGCTGTCTGCTTACTCCTTTCTCCACTCTTGAGCACGGCTGGCTCGTAAAAGAAAGAAGCCAATGATTAAATAAAGTCTGAACATGTCAGTGACACAGCTTAGCTACATGCTTTGGGCCTGGTTCTCTAGCTAGCTAGCTTCCCCATGCTTGCTTTACGCCAGGGAAATTCCATTGACTTCTGTGGGCTTGCACTGGTATGAAACTTGTGTAATGCAATGGAAGATCAGATCCTTTATTTCTGACATGCTGGCTTTCTGAATAGTGTCCTTTCCACTACTTAGTCTGCTTGAAACGTATGATAATGGAGTGATTTATTTTTTTTTAAGCTGTTGACTTTTTTGTTTTGTCACTTCTGGGTATGTGAAATTAAAATGGTTCATTCATTTGTGGCACTTTTTTTTCTCTCTTTCAGGTCTCCCTTGGATTTTAATATCAGAAAATGGTGTGTCTCTGATGAGAACTTTGCTTAGGTAAGTGAAACAAGATTATTTTTTGTCTTTACAGGTTCAAGTTCCATGTTTTACTTTTATGGTATGTTTTATTGTAACTGTAAGCTGCCAGCTGGCTGCCCATGTGAGCTGTGGCTAAATAAGTCTCGAGATATGTATTAAACATAAGTAGGATAATGCTTGTAGGATGGTTTAGGGTAGTGATCTTTTAATTTCTCACTTTTCTGGAAAATGTTGTTTATATAATCAACTAAAAAGGATCCAGTTGTAAAATAGCCAGTTTTATATCTTTCAGCTAGCCACAATAGCTATTTACAAAGGGATCATTGATTGGAGATACACCAGACTTCTGAAGGGGAAGGGGTAATGAGATGGGACGGGGACCTGATTTTCATTGTGAAAACTCAGCCCTAATTTGCCAAGATTTGCATATTTGGGCCACTTTTTCAGGTGAACCACTTTTCTTCTCCAGGAAGGAATGTTTGGTGCTGAGAACAAATTATCTGAAACTTGACAAGTTTGAATTGTTTTGATCCAAAATTGAGCAAAGCTCAGCAATTTAGCTTTGAATCTTTGGATTCATTCAAACAAAAAAAAAAAAAAATTCCAGTGTATCCTCTGACAACGCAAACTGCTGTATTTCACATCATATCTCTGTTGAACAATGAAGACGCTGTCCCTGTTCTTGTGTTTTATGGGTGCTCATGATTGATTTCAATCAGAATTCAGAGTTACAGCTGTCTAGTTTTTCTAATTTTGTTGGCAAATTCTGTTTTCCTGCTATTAAGTGACAAAGGCTTATTGTCATGAGCCAAACATGGGGGTCCACTACTGCAGTGCCCACTGTATAGGCAGGAGGGCTTCCAGTACACAGCTCTGCCAATGCACCTCAGGACTGACCTGCAACACATTGTACTTTTCTGCGCTTTATGCTGAAGAGAGGGTCAGGCTGCCAAACATGCAGGGTACCTTGTTGCCCCAGGGGCACAGGTCTCACACAGGATGCAAGAGGGGCTGGTTTCAAATCTTAGACAAGCTCTTGCAGAGATTGGAAAAAATTGTATAAGTTCTGCATATTCATGTCTTTAGGTGCTCAGATACTGCAGTGGTGAGTGCTACATAGATAGACCCATGGCTTTTCTTTTTTCATTTAAAGTGGCTGAGAGGTTTTTCTCTCACCATCCTTGCTTCTGCTGCCACCTCTCTAAGGACTTCTTTGTGTTCCCCATGGGTTTGCAGAGCCTATTCCTCCGAGGCCCCTCTGACTCTTGAGGCCCCGGACTTGAGGAAAGTCAGGTGGATCCAAGTGTAGAACAAACCACTACTGTGCTCCGGTCTGCTCTCCCCCCCGACCCCCCCACTCTATTTTCCTCTGCAGAGAATAGCGCCTGTGGAGTGGGCCTAGCGACTCCTCACATATTAAGTCTTAACAATCAAACCAGACAAGGCTCTAGGCAAGGTCATGGGGTTTCCTGACTTTCTGCAAAGAGGTCCCTCTTAACTCATTTTCCCTGTCCACCTTTCTGTTTCCAAAGCGCTGGCTCAAATTGTTCCATGCACAGTGTGGCTCTCATCTTACCCAGAAACCTGCATACAGGCTAGAAGATTGCATCAAGGAATTGTGGTTCTCTCATCCCAAAGTGGACTCAGTAGCAGCCTCCTTCTATACTCTGATTTCTCTCAGGAGGACCTGATAGACCACAGGGCAGAAGAGTTCTCTATGAACCTCCTGTGGGCTTGGTGGTGGTTGGATACATTAGCATCCTCTGCATCTCACTTATCTAGAACAGCTGTCTTGACAGAGCCCTGTAAATGGAAGTTTCCAAAACCAGTCCACAGGAGTCTCTCCACATACCTCCCGGCTATGAACAGCTTGAATGAATGACAGGGCACAGGACTCAATTAGGCTATGTGCTGGTATTCTGGATCCTTTGTTCTAGCTTGTTGAGTTCCCTTAGTTCATTGTGCGCGTGGGAGGTGCCAGGTGCAGGGAATGTCATTAAAATACTGACCCCTAGTACTTTAGATGATCCAGGCAGCTTTGGAAATATCCTTAACTCTATTTTCCAGGAGATGTGGGAGGAAAGACATCCCTCCCCCTTCCAGAGGTTCGCTTGTGCAAAAGCCAGTCTGCTTCTTTTCTGTAATCTTCCTCCCTTAGGAGCAAGCCCAGCTTCTCCATCCGGTCAAGTGCAGCCCTAAATAGTAGGAATATAGAAGAAAACAAGTTCCAGCCTCAGCTCTTATGGCTGACAAACTCCAAGCCCAAGCTTTACCCTTAGACAGAATAAGAGAGGATACAATCAGCTCCGACTATTTCCTTCCTAGGAGGGAAGATTCCTGTTTCATACAGTGCGTGCTAGTGCAGTGTATCACCCTGTGGTTGTTCCAAATTGGGATGTCAAACAACAAAATGCTAGTGTGGACGCAGCTAGAGAGAAGAGTGACACCTACGGAGCCATTGCAACCCATCTGCATTGCACTACTTGGTTTTCCTTTGTGGTCTCTCATCTAAGTTATTGACCTGTCCTGGCTCTGCTTAGTTCCTGAGCTCTGACTAGGCTGTATTGACATTTGAGTGGGTCCAGAGGGGAAAAAACTCCATGCAAATTAATAAAGGAAGATCGCATAAAGTGCCCAGGCAGCCATTCTAAATGTAGTGGGGAAGCAGAGCCTTGTACCTACGTGTATATATAGCAAGTCAAATCTATGAATATACGCAGGCCTAGTTAATAAATAACCCAGACGCTGGTAGTTAAGAGGGAAAGACATAATTAAATCTGTCATCTGCTGTGCTTTTAAGTTAGATCCAGAGCGGTAATGCTTTACACTAGAAAGGTAAACACTGTCGTTATTCAACAATGGAACACACACAAGGCTGACATTGTTTTTTCCTTCTTTGATTTAATAATTATTTGTAACAGGTTTAATGGGCTATTAGATGTAGATGGTCTCTGTTTTGTACAGTGGAGCCCTGATAAAGCCCTACCCTTTATGAAGGGCCATTACTCCTTTCTTTTAATTCACATTTGTCATGGTGCTTTGCTGAAGGTCCTTGTTTTAAATTTGTTGTGGTTGTAGTATGTTTAGCTCCTGCTCCCAGGGTACGGTTTAGCCCCAGACTATTCAAGCATGTTTCTGCTCATCAGATTACCCATGTTAAACTCTCTATGGAATGGAAGAGGATTTTCCTTCTATGTACCTTCTACTCTATTGTATATTTTCTGGCTCCTAAACTAAAATTTTTCAGTCTGCTTTATACAGATGCTCTGGGCTAACTCCCAGCTTTAAGGTGTAGACTGAAGGATGAGGATGGAAGTTCTTCTCTTGTTGCATTGTACTTTGAGTCTGCAGCAGGTTCTTCATGGGTTTATGGGTACCTCTAGGGCACACCTCCTGTCTCCAAAACCCACAGAGCTGGTTGCCCACTTATTTAGAGCTTTCTTGGACTCTAGAGGTTGTTTTTCAGGTGTCTCAAGACTCCTATTTAGTGTAGCTTAGCTTGGAAATTTCTCTGGAGAAGTAGACAATTCTCTTTCATGCTATACCATACCCTGTCAAATAATATATGGAGTTCCTAGGGTAACACTATGTGTTGTGCACCCTGGCAGAATAGGATCCATACGTACCATTCGTGGAGCTGCAGCATTGTGACTGGTTCTGTATTAGGAGTCCTGTTTTTTGCCATTATATTTGTAGCCTCAGGTTGATTCCAGGATGTCCTTACTTGAGACTTCATCTCTGTTCCCTTTGGAAAGGTCTGAGTCTGGCAAGCTTAAATGCTCGTTGTAAAATCTTTGGGTTATACATATTTGCAGGGGTCATTTTTGGGTTATCACTTAATGTAATAAAACATTTAGAAATGGGAGTGATAACTCTTGTTAATGGGCCTTGCTGCCATGGCGATAGGCACTACAGAAACTAATATGTACATTTTAGAGTGTGTGTGTTAGGGGAAACTGGAGTGCTCCTTCCTGTTGAGTTTCCTTCTAACTCTTGCAGCTCTAGCTCTTCCGTGGGAGTTCTCATCAGAAGCATTGAAGGGGCCACCAATGAAATGTCTGCTCTGGCTCGGCAGCTGATTCCCAAAGGAGGCAGTGGAAGAATTCCCTCCATTCTTCCTCATTTGTATTTTCTTTAGAAGACCAATAGCTCATTACTGTGCTTTGTCTTTAGCTGTCTGTGCATCTCCTCAGCTAAGTCCATGGAATTAACTACTCTAATGCTCTATCTACCGCTATTTTAAAGGCATTCACTTGAAATCTTCCTGGCCATGCACCTATGCTGTGGACAGGAATAAATGATTTCTAGACCTTCTCCTTACTACCCTCTCCTCCTAATTCCAAAGGTTTTAGAAAAGCCCTACTGGTTACTCAAAGAAAAACTAAAATTGAAGGGGGGAGTCTCTCCTTACCACAGATCCAACAGAGACTGGATGTGTCTTGGAAAAGACATAGTAGAAAATTACATGTTTGCCCTTAATGCAGGGTAGGATGCATGTTGGCCAAAGGGTCTATTGTTTTATGGTTAACATGTTGTTGTGTTGTTGCAGCCAGTGATCTTTTTATTTTGCTGAGGCAGATGGAGGGTTTCCAAGTCCCATAAGCATAACCCTGGGAAAGCTTAGTTGGTTTTAGGTTTGACCACTTGGGCAAGTGAGGTTACCCTGTGACAGAGATGCATCCCTGAATATGGAGACAGTCTTGGCCCAAAGCACAGCAAGTGATGTGAGGCCTGAGAAAGGACAATTGTAAACTCCTCGGGGAAGGTTCTGTATGTGCATTCGGAGAAGGAGACTCTTGTGGCACGTGTGAACTGCTGTGCTCTTTTGTTGTTGTTGTGGCTTATTTTGTTGTTTTATGTGGTAGAGGAGAGTCCTTTTTTGCAAATACGTGCAGTAAGTGTTCCAGATAGAGTTATGGTGGATTAAAATATCTATTTAAATGTAATATCGCTCATGTGATGAATGTAAAAAGTCTAGCAAGAATTGCTTCATTCTAACATTGAACATAATCCTAATTTATTACTTAATAAAATTCATCCCTGGAACTACCAGCTCTCTCTGCTTGGCTGGAGAGCTTCCGTGTAGCACCTTCTCAGGCCCCCATTTCTGTCTTCTTGGTACTGATTTAAAGAAACAATGCATACGTAATCAGTGGAGGTTGGTATTCTATTTTTTATTTTATTGTTTTTGGCCATAATAGCAATCCCAAATAGTTGCTGTGCCATTCTCCAAATACCTGCTCTAGATGCAAGCCTTTGTGTTCATGTCTCAGCCACAGATGACCGTTGCCCACTTGTGATGGGTCATAATAAGATGAAGTGGACAGAAATGTGTTTCCTTTTAGTTACTCATGTAGTACTTTACTCGTTTTCCCCTCTGCTTTGACTTGGAAGATTGCTGAGATGCTTCCTTTGTCTGACCCACTTGGCATCAGAGTGAAGAAGATCATCTTTCTTCAGCATCGAAGTTTATCGGTATCAAAGGTCTTCAGCTCATCAGTAAATTCTTAGTTTTGCAGCTGATCACCCACAGAGCTGCTGTTTTTAATATCCTTTTTCTCTCCTTCTCAATATCTGGTGTGTTGTACTGTGCACAAAAACCTGAGGCAAGTACTGTTGTACTGCCTGTGTATTGGGAGGGTAGGCAGCAGCACAAGTGTTGATAAAGCTACTGAAAATGGCAGGCCAATAGTATTTCACTTACAGTTTCCAAATTTTAGCTCTTTATCATTGTGCTTCCAGAGTCTAGTGCAATTATTGTTACTATTATTTGTAGTGTGGCAGCTCTTGGGAGCTCCAGTGATGGATCAGGACCCTATTGTGCAAGGCTCTGTACAAACACAGAACAAAGACAGTTCTCTCCCCCGCCCCCCCCAAGAACTGACAGTCTAAGTATAAGACAAGAGACAACAGGTGGAAACAGATGATTACAGAAACAGATGGAGGACCACAAGGAAAATTGCTTTGCAGTGTAACTTCCCTGTCTAGGTTTCATACCCACATGTGTTCAGGAGAGAAGGCGGTGGGGCGTGTACAGCAGTGGGACTGAAACGAAAAGTTACTCATTTCAAAGTATGATATTGACTTTATTTCCCTCCTGAGTCTCATGTCAGTGACTGATAATGTGAACATTCGTTCTTTTTTTTCTTTTTTATATGGTTTAAAAACACAACATTATTTTTTAAATAAATCAAACCTTAATCAGCTAGAGTGGGTTCATATACTGTGATGGCAAATGGTTGGCTCTCACCTGTCTTTGGAGATGCCTTTTTGCAAAAAAGAAATCGACTTTTTGACTCTTCAGCGATGTTGATGTTTATGTGTGTATCACACGCTATAATAAAGCTTCACTGAGCAGCTGCCTATAGTGGAATAGCTCTATTTTTAATGAAATCTGTCTATATGAATGCTTAATAAATACCATATGTAGCTGCCTTAACTTTAGCATCTTCTCTATCTCTAAAATCAAACAGAACCTGGGCTTTTTCTTCTGTCCTCCTTTGCAAATCCCTCACCGTTTTGATTTCTGTCACACAGGTTTTGTTTTTTTTTTTTCAAAAGTTGTGCCGTCTGCAGTTACTAAACCATTCACCTATTTATGTTTGTGAGTATAAATGAGTTATAAGAGAACACAGAGCCATAGGCACTGTAACTGAATGTTTGCTTTATTCAGATAGAACCCTGTTAATCAGGAAAGCCTTGACTAGTGGGATGACCTGCACAAATAACATGAGAAAGAGGATTCAGGCTCCAGCCTGTTTTCCCCTCCCCCAAACACATCTCTCTTATTTCAGCATCTCACACTGCACAATGTAATAGCTGTTCAGTCATCTTACTGTTTCCCTGAATAAAACAAAATGACTTCACATCTGAGGTTTCTTTGAGTGTAGTTATATTAAAAAGGACCAGCTATGACTAGATTTCGCCTCTGCAGTGTTTTTTTCACACCCCTCAAGAACTAAGTTTTAGCACTGAAAGTGGCAATGTAGACACAGCCTCACTGTTTGTCCTTACTCTAGCTATTTCCCATTGCCAACGTTTTGAGTGTGAGAGAATCTTGAATACTGAGCCCAGTCCGCAAGTGACTTATTCCGTGATTTCAGAGGTTCTGCATGCTAAGTTCTGTGTACTTCATCTGCAGGTCTGTGACGAGTCCCTCTGGCCCCAAGAAACAAGGGGTAAAAGCTTATTGCAAAACGAAGGCTTTATAGAATTCTGTGCATATTCCTATAGGATACATGGAGTTCTAGGTATGTCCCAATAGATGTATTCATACTAAATTAAACTAGTCAGGTAAGGTTTTATTTCAGCTGCCCCTGCAGCAGTCAGGTGCAACGATTCCTTTTGCCATAAATCCATGTCAAAGCCCTTGAAGCTAATTTTGCGCTCATCCCCTTTTTAGAAAGCTCTAGAAATAAAATATAGCTATATACATTACACACACCACTGGATAAATTGGGTATGTTTAATATGGATATAAAACAATGATATACAATATGCCTTTCATAAAACAAGAGGGGGTTCCCTGTCTAGGGGATAAGGTAGACCTGCTGTGCATGAGTTGCACTTCCATTTCTTACAAAAGTTCTGAATTGGTTGAGTGCCATCTCATTTTTGCCTTTCTCTGTTTCTTACTCTGTTTAGAGCAGGGTGTGTGCCACAAGTGTGTGGTGTTGGTAAGCACTAGTGGGGGGCACAGGTTACAGTTAAAAACGATAGGGTCAACAATAGGGCTAGATAGGGTCAACAAATAGACTGAGAGAGGACCTTTTAAATCGGTGCAAGTTGAGGATGCTTGGCACTTCACAGGTTCCATCCCTGAATCGTCTTTGCCATCGTATCTGCTCTTGAAAGAAAGTGCTCCATATTGAAACCTTAAAACTAGATTGCATAAAGCCCTGGAAAACATACTGTAGGGAGCCCTGTATTGGCAAAGATAGCTGGATTAGATTAATTAATAATAGGTCTCTTCTTTAGCTGACTTTGATACCCTCACATTATCAAGAAATCGCTCTGCCACGTAGGGAAAAACAAGATGTTCTCTAGCATGTATATAATTTTCCTTTGGATTTGTGGGTTAGGCAGTATTGCCACATTGGGTACACGTCGTAAAAAATAAACTGAATGTTTGCATGGCACATCAACATGTTCTTTGCATATGAATTACCTTCATTACTTATCAGTGTGAGATTGTTCAAGAGCAACTACGGAGAAAGGGATGAGGAGTGTGCTGATGAGACTGTTAAAGTGGTAAGTGGAAGTGAAAGAGACAAAGCGGTATCTGCTTTAAATGAGTTCACCTTGGGCAAATTACTTAACTGCTCTATGCCTCAGTTAACCAACTGACAAAAAGATATTTTATGTAGATCGTAGAGTGATGCAATCTTTAGTTAAAGTTGCACAAGGAATTTCATTCTAATTTGTTTTCAGTTGGTTGCAAGTATGTCAAGGATGAATTTAGGCACTTACAAATTTGGGGCTGAATTTAGCATGTTTGTTCATAGCCTAGAGGTGACTGTTTTTGGAAAGTTTGAAGAATTAACAGTTGAGCTGTTAAAGAATGATGAGTAGTGGAAGAATAATTTTGCCATTTTAGAAAAAAAAGTTCTTTACTATCAGCAAGTGGTGATAGAGACTTGAAATGTAATAGGAAGATAGTCCCCAGACTGCTGATATACACCTCATTGTTCCTTTGAAAATCTGTTTGATTTATAAGGATTTTTAAAAAGTACTCTTCATATACATGCTGTTTCTACATCATAGGATGAATTAATGATCTCTTGGTGTTCCATTGACACTGTACAGGCGTGTTTAACATATAGGTAAGCTTGATAGATGTTTGCCTTATTCCATACAATACGTAAAGGTGAATTTTGAAGTGGGAAGTTAAGCACGGGGGCCGGGACTATTCTGCTAGTGCCTAGCAAATAGTTGTGCATGATATGGAATTTTTGTTTTTTATTTATTTTAAAAATACTAAGAAATTCCTTTTTAAAACCTACTTTAAAAGGATATTAAGGTTACGAGGTGTAGCCTTCAAGTCTGGAACTGCCAGAAATAAAGTCACTCACGCAAACTTATTGTTGATACCTCTGTGTGTATAAACAGTGATGCATTATTTAATTACATAACTGTATACTACTTTTTATGTAGGATCTCTGCCTTCATCAGCATACAGTTGGGAGGGTGAATAAGACAGGACTCATGGAAACTGCTTCACTCATACTGAAATTGGTTTGTGTGCTTTTTGTAAGACCTAGGGCCACACATCAGACAATTAGTTTACAACTAAATATTGAACAGCAATCTAATTCACTGAGCTTGATGCAGCCTGGCTACTGGATGAGGCTGGGGCTCTTCTGGGATGAGGAAAGGGGAAATATGTGATCATGTAATCAGACTGTACCAAAATATATACACCCCTAATTTGTTTTATTGAGCAACTTAAATGAAAAGTGACATAGAAGTGTAAAGTATGTTACTTGCACATACATCTTTTCTCTCTCGCTTGCAAACTCTCACCACCTGAAATTCACTGTTCAACCGCTTTGCTCCATCATGCACAGTCTACCTTACCCCAGTCCTCTTCCCACCTACTCAGTTACCACTCCATTTGTTCACCATTCTCCTTCTGTAACAGTTGTCTGTTATTTTTCTTTCCATTCCAAGGTAATCAGTCCTCTTTTCTCTTCCCTTGCAAATTCAGTATTTGTCTTCCCTGCCCTACCAGTGCTTGTTCTCTTCAGCAGCAGCTCTTTAAGGCATGTAATGGCCTCTTCAATCCCTCTAACCCAGTTGGGCCTCCCCACAGAATCAGTGACCATCTTAGCCCTGCTCCCACCCATGGAGAATTGCAGTGGTCTCCATATTCCAGTCAGGCCTCAAGTCATCTCCTGGTGGCAGGCACCTCCCCTCTTCACTTGCAGGGTTGCTTCCTCAGGCCCTGCAGAAAGGCTGGGAGTTCTGCTTTACCTCGTTCCTATTTTAGAGATGGGGCTGCTGGAAATTTTGAGCCTTCCCTGGAGTGGGATAGGTGCTGGGTCTGTCCTGTTCCACTCCCTAACCCTGGGGAAGGGGGCTCACTGGAGTTGGATAGGAGGAGGCAGCAGCGTTTGGAGCTGGCTGTGGGAGGATGCTTCAAGGCAGGCGTGTTCTGGGCCTCACCTTGTCTGGGGGTAAGGTGAGAGTGTGCGTTGCACAGGTAAAGGAATCCAGGGAGGGGAGGGTTCAGCAGGAGCTGGTCAATTGCTTGAGGCAGATTGCGTGGTGCTCCCTCTACAGGCCCAGTAATGTAACAATTGCTTTTCAGGGCCTGGCTGGTGCAGCTTAGTCCGCGCTCAGTTTGTTAGAAGGGTTCCCCTCCCATCATCATCAGTGCTAGACGATTTAAATTAAACATCAGTAATCTGCAGAAGTCGATCAGAGTGGTTGCACTTATATGCGGACATTTTCTAGTTGCTCTGGGCAAGCTGATGAGTAGGATTTTAAAAGGCTGTAGTCTATTTTACCTACACTTAAAAAATAACTACACTGGGCATTCTCCTGAGAGAGCTGGTGATATCAAATCTTTTACTCTGGTTAAAGCTGGCTAGCTCAAAACCTTCTGCTCAAACCAAATTGAAACCTCCTGGTGCCGGTGTCTGGTGCCAGTGATACCGTCTCTGGTTTGTGACGAAGATGTTCATCTGAATCATCCTTTGAAAATGAAAAGGATCATATAACTTGGTCTCTCTTTTCCCCTGCTCGGCGGAGCCCTTCATTCTGGCCTGAGTCAAGTGAGGAATTTGATCAGACCTGCTAGCGTCACACTCTTTGAACTAAATGAAATGGAATAGAGCTGGGTTACAGAGCTCGGGGGTTTTCTTCTCAAGCTGCCAGAGTTTGGTGTATCAATGAAAATATGCATGAATAGTCTCCGACAGGTTCCTATATACTCCAGTTCAGTTTGCCTGTATCACAGAGTGACAAAAAGGAATCTAGCTACATAGTAATTCTTTCAGCCCAGCTAGCAGTCCATGGGTGGTGGTGAGGCACTTATGAGTTGTGATATATTGCCAGCTATTTATTCTCGTATGTCTCATTCCTGGATATTTATGCTGTAAGGTACATTCAGAGCTGAACTTTATCTTGGGCTAGATGCTTGTTCCATTTACTAAGAAAAAAATACTGTTGATTAATGCTGGAACACTTTCATGAATTTCAGTGTGTGAAAATAAAATAATGAGGAATAAGAACATAAGAATGTTCAAGTGTCAGTTGGGTTGGCTCTCTAACTGATGTGGGGGTGATGGGTTTTGTTCCCCTCACGAGGGGCGGAGGGGGCAGAGTTGGTAGCACAATTACAGTAGCACTAGTTCGGATATTGTTAAATGCCCTTATGCTGTGATTATACGGGGGTTCATGTTAATTCCAGCTCAGTGTCCCCAAGATGTTTGGGGTCTACTCATAAAATGAACATTTTTTTACCAGAGGATCTGGGGTTGAGTTTCTGACCCTGATGAGAAGTGTTGGAGAATTGTTGGGTCAGATTCTGAGCTGAGTGCCCAGAAGGGGCCCAGTGAGCTTCTATCCTTTTCAGAGTTCTCGAGGGGCAGTAGGTTTCATGAACTCCTTCCTCAGCAGCTAGGATTATGTTTTTAGATGCTTTCTGTGCTTACTCTTGGCGCTCGCTTGCAGGTATTGTCTTTTGCCAGTTTTCTTTACAGTGGAATGCCAGTTGTCTCTCTTTTTATTTTTTAAATTCTTTTTTTCCCCTTTGGTATGTGAAGAATATCACTTGACAAACTAAAAACAAATTTGGTGCCTTCCTGCTTTGAGTGGGATCTTACAGACAGCTATATCAGCTTCAGGAGGAGGTTACGTGATATCTCCCTGTGCTACCGCCACCTCCCCCCTTCCATGATGTTGCCTGCTTCAGTTCACTGTTGCTGGCGGTAGCTGAATCTTTGCCATTTATGCCTGTTTAAGAAGTTAATCTTTCTAAAAGCAATTGAGCTCCTTGGCATAGCATGGTAGCCTTGGCTACGGGTGTGTAAAACAGCATTCCAAAAGCCAAATGTGGAGTGATAAAGAAAAATGTGTGCTGCTGTTTGCAGGATCCTGGGATATGTTTTGTGACTTGGTAACAATTTTTGTTTAATCGCTAGATCAGAGACCTACAGAAGAGCTCTGGGAAGCTCAAAAGCGCTTGTTCCTTCCCCCAACAGAAGTTGGTCCAATAAAAGATATTACCTTACCTACCGTGTCTCTCTAGCTCCGTGATGACATTCAGGTATTTTTGTACTAAAATAAATTGCTTGAGTCATTTCAGTGGGTGACTCAGTAAAACCATGGCCCCATTCTTTACACGCAGACTGTCCTTGCCCTAATTAACAAACCAGTTAATTAAAAGTCATGTTAAACAAAACACACAGTGCTTAAAAGAAAGAGGAGAATTAGTGTAACGTTAACTTTACTAGTGCATACTTGAAAAGCATCTACGCATTAGATCCCTCTTCTTAGGTCTGTGTCCTGGGCAGGTGGAAGTGGGTCCTAGATATGATAACCTTATAATTGAGTGCATAAAGGTAAAGGGGACACATTAGCATATTCTAGGACCCACTCTGACATGTTCTTTGGCATTGAGTCCTTCTCTGTTATTTAAAGGCTTTAACACTTTGTGCACTTTTCAAGGGCTAATTTAACCTCTTGGGGCTGAGTTAATCCATGGTGTAATCCCACTGAAGTTACTTCAGGGATGAATTTGGCCCTTGATCCCATTGCCATAGTAATAGTACTGAATTAAACCCTTTGCAGGCTGGTGGTTCCAGAGTTCCTCTACAGAAGTGCTGCTGTGTTTTACATAAACAATCATTAGTTCATCTCACTCATATTCCCCCTTGCCCCACCAATAAAACCCATCCTAAATGCCAGCGAAAGGGTTAATAGGAACAGTTGCATTCCTAAAATGGACCTTATCTTGGGAGACTGCCAGTGTCTGTCTGCTCCTCTCCCATATGCAATACAATACTTGGACTACTTGAAGAATTTTGATATGTCCAGCATGACACTGTTTTGCATCTGTGCCTTGCAGTTTAAGTGGGGCTTGTTGCCAGGTGAAGAGTCCTCTTCTTTTCACACAAGCATGGAAATGAGTCCTGTCACTATCAGGAATTACTTGAGCATACAGATGCGTGTTCTTTAGCATTACCTAGGCTTCAGCAGATTTGCAGTGATGGCTCCTAAGGACAGCAGTACAGAAATGAGTGTTCTTGCATGGAAGCTTTTGGCCTTTATGATTAATGTTTTGAGCTACTGTGGCAATTATGGCTTGCAGGAGGTATGACCTATGTGTTCTTGAATAAAAACATACAGTGAAGGAACTTGCCCAGGCAGGAAGTTGGTCTTATTGCATAAGGCCCATCTGCCTATAGCCCAGGGCTTGGAAGAAAGACATTCAGGCTAGAGTTGGTGCTAAGAAATGATAATGTAATCTGCGTTTTTGTATGTGTGCGCGCTAGAGTTAGGCCAATAAGAGTTTTCAGTGTGGGTGACGTGATTTTAGTAGTGAGGGAAATAGCTTTTGTGTAGCTATAGAACAAGAGAGGCACCACTGGGTGCTACTGTAAAGCAAACAGTAAATGATAATGGTGAGGAGGTGGAATATACTTGTAATGCCTGCACTGGGACTGCACGTGATGTGATTCATCTTGCCTTTCACCAAAAAAATCCAAACCAACCAAAAAGAAAATGGTCTCAGTTCACCAGCGCAGCAAGCTGCCATCTGTAAGATCCAACATTAGCCCTAACTCCGCCCGCCTGAGTTGCAGTTATGGGTGGTGTGGGATGGGCAAAAGAGTTTAACCAAATAAAGATCTAGGGTAAGTCTCACTGAAAGTCAATGGGATGTAGGTTCCCAAGTCACATAGGTACTTTTGAAAATGTTACTCCTAATTTGAAACTTCGCCTTTTGTTCATACTGAACCAAAGCTCAGTTTGCAGGACCAGATGAGTTGTTAATGCTTTTTCCTGCCACCCCTGTAAGCTGCCAGGGTCCCAGTTTGCTGCTGTGGTATATCCTTTCCTAGGCTTCCTGCTAGCACGCTCGAGGGCATCCCTGAATAGGTGGGCATTTCCTGGGATATGACTCAGTTTCTCTGATGGATTTATTTACTGCACAAAACCTGTGTGTTTTTTTTTCTGTAATATTTTAGTATGTAACGTTCTTGCTGTTTTTTTAAAAATTGAAGGCTCTAATCTAGATGTTTATTGCATCCAGTGAAATGTGGTGTGCAGTACCATACATGTTCTTAAAGGCCCCTCCCAAAGCAAATGGTTCACATTTTCCACCCATTTCCCTCAAAATTATTCCTATATACTTGAGTATGGAAAGTGCTAAGGAATTCTCATCAAAGTTACATGAGAATTTTCTCTCTCCTTTAGGAGGGAGCCTTTCCCCCATCCCTCCCCCCCCCCCCCCACTGCCTTTTAGCTGTAAGACTTCTACCAGAGCATGGTGTACCTAGAACAAAGGCACAGGCTTGCTGCAGCAGTTAATAATCCCCATGGTGAAGTGGAACTATTTCTCTTCCCTTAGCCAACAAGGTGATCAAAGCATTATGCTAGTTTTATAGATGAGGAGATGGCTTGTGAGAGTTACCTGTTGCTGGCACCTTTGAGAAACATTAAAACAAAGCAGTCAGTTTCTCAGCTTCCTTACTTCAGGGGAAAGGGCATAAAGGAGTCTTTCTCAAGGTGGGTTAGAAATTAACACAGCAGCTGGATTCAGTTTGGAGTGTGCTCTTTGCAGGTGCCAGGTTATTCTGGCTCTACCGACCTACATCCTCTGTATCCCCACAAAACAACATCACTGGAAAGGCTCAGCACTGTGGACTTGGTTGGGATCTCTGGTCCTATACATAATAGAACTAGCACAGTTTGCATAGGTCTCCCTTCTCCTTCTCTCCTCTCACCCCAATTGAGGTTGTCCAGAGTGTACCCTGTAGAATTCTGCTGCGTGACAAAGGGCCACCCCCACATCTTCCTAACAAGAGTGGCCTGCAGAATATATAGGTCCCAGCATGCAACGTTGCCTCTAGATCCGAGTGGAGATTAATTATGGGCTGCTGTGGTCTGCTCCATTATATGCATATTTGGTGTAGCTCTCAGGCCTCTTGCCTATGTGCTTCTTGGATGGACACAGTCTGGACACCGCTGCTGTTAACTGAACAAGTGGTTTTTATCAAACCGTTTCAGAAAGGCTTCTGTTTGGGTATGCGTCCTCCCTCCTCCGTCCGTAACTTTGTGCGGAGGCACATCAGGACTATGCAATAAAGAAACACATGCTTACAATCAAAAAAAGAATGAATTTGCATTCTTCTCTAGTGCTTTTATGTGGGCCCATTGTCTCATGATTCTGAGGCCGCAACAGAGGCACCCAAGCCAAAAATGTATCTGCATTTTTCCATGTCACATGCTGCCCTGCTGGGGCCGTTAATAGCAACTGTTGGAAAAAGAGATGAGAATAATGCAACCTATCTTACCACCAGGGTGGATTTGATTTAAATCAAATTGATGTAAATCGTGATTTAAATCATTAGTCAGGAAGACTCAATTTAAACATGGATTTCTACATAGAAGTGCATTCTTGTTGGTTGTTATAACCTTAATACATATTCTTCACAACTCAGAGATAGATGTGGGCTTCATTTTTAGAAGCTACACACTATACATTTTTAAAGTGATTTATTTTGAAAACTTTTCAGATTAGTTTTACAGCTATATTAAAAAAAACGATATTAGCTGATATCAAGTGGAGTGCCCCAGGGGTTGGTCCTGGTCCTGGTTTTGTTCAGTATCATTATTAATGATCTGCATGATGGGATGAATTGCACCCTCAGCAAGTTCGCAGATAACACTAAGCTGGGGGGAGAGGTAGATACGCTGGAGGGTAGGGATAGGGTCCAGAGTGACCTAGACAAATTGGAGGATTGGGCCAAAAGAAATCCGATGAGGTTCAACAAGGACAAGTGCAGAGTCCTGCACTTAGAACGAAAGAATCCCATGCACCTCTACAGGCTGAGGACTGACTGGCTAAGCAGCAGTTCTGCAGAAAAGGACCTGGATATTACAGTGGATGAGAAGCTGGGTATGAGTTAGCAGTGTGCCCTTGTTGCCAAGAAGGCCAATGGCATATTGGGCTGTATTAGTAGGAGCACTGCCAGCAGGTAGAGTGAAGTGATTATTCCCCTCTATTCGATGCTGGTGAGGTCACACCTGGAGTATTGTGTCCAGTTTTGGTTCCCCCCACTACAGAAGGGATGTGGACAAATTGGAGAGAGTCCAGCAGAGGGCAACGAAAATAACTTGCGAGGAGAGGCTGAGGGAACTGGGGTTATTTAGTCTGCAGAAGAGAAGAGTGAGGGAGGGATTTGATAGCAGCCTTCAGCTACCTGAAGGGGGGTTCCAAAGAGGATGGAGCTAGGCTGTTCTCAGTGGTGGCAGATGACAGAACAAGAAGCAATGGTTTCAAGTTGCAGTGGGGGAGGTCTAGGTTGGACATGAGGAAACACTGTTTCACTAGGAGGGTGGTGAAGCACTGGAATGGGTTACTTAGGGGAGGTGATGGAATCTCCATCCTTGGAGGTTTTTAAGGCTGAGCTGGATAAAGCCCTGGCTGTGATGATTTAATTGGTGTCAGTCCTGCTTTGAGCAGGGGATTGGACTAGATGACCTCCTGAAGTCTCTTCCAACCCTAATATTCTATGATTCTGTGAATAACTGGTTATTTCATTTACCAAAGGTAACTGAAGCAGATATTTATGAAGTCACTGAGAGGTGAACTATCTCCAATTCAACAGGTTAATCATTAATATTTGGAGGATTTTCTTGCCATGCTGTATTAGGAGGAGAACATCATAGAATCATAGAATATCAGGGTTGGAAGGGACCTCAGGAGGTCATCTAGTCCAACCCCCTGCTCAAAAGCAGGACCCATCCCCAATTAAATCATCCCAGCCAGGGCTTTGTCAAACCTGACCTTAAAAACTTCTAAGGAAGGAGATTCCACCACCTCCCTAGGCAACGCATTCCAGTGTTTCACCACCCTCCTAGTGAAAAAGTTTTTCCTAATATCCAACCTAAACCTCTCCCACTGCAACTTGAGACCATTACTCCTTGTCCTGTCCTCTTCCACCACTGAGAATAGTCTGGAACCACCTCTCAGGTAGTTGAAAGCAGCTATCAAATCCCCCCTCATTCTTCTCTTCCGCAGACTAAACAATCCCAGTTCCCTCAGCCTCTCCTCATAAGTCATGTGTTCCAGACCCCTAATCATTTTTGTTGCCCTTCACTGGACTCTTTCCAATTTATCCACATCCTTCTTGTAGTGTGGGGCCCGAAACTGGACACAGTACTCCAGATGAGGCCTCACCAATGTCGAATAGAGGGGGACGATCACGTCCCTCGATCTGCTCGCTATGCCCCTACTTATACATCCCAAAATGCCATTGGCCTTCTTGGCAACAAGGGCACACTGCTGACTCATATCCAGCTTCTCGTCCACTGTCACCCCTAGGTCCTTTTCCGCAGAACTGCTGCCTAGCCATTCGGTCCCTAGTCTGTAGCTGTGCATTGGGTTCTTCTGTCCTAAGTGCAGGACCCTGCACTTATCCTTATTGAACCTCATCAGATTTCTTTTGGCCCAATCCTCCAATTTGTCTAGGTCCCTCTGTATCCTATCCCTCCCCTCCAGCGTATCTACCACTCCTCCCAGTTTAGTATCATCCGCAAATTTGCTGAGAGTGCAATCCACACCATCCTCCAGATCATTTATGAAGATATTGAACAAAACCGGCCCCAGGACCGACCCCTGGGGCACTCCACTTGACACCGGCTGCCAACTAGACATGGAGCCATTGATCACTACCCGTTGAGCCCGACAATCTAGCCAACTTTCTACCCACCTTATAGTGCGTATATGTCACCAGACAGACATTTAGATTGTTTGTTTTATTTAACTAGAACAACAAAGTTATGTATTCTGGATTTTTTTTCTTCAACAGCAAGCATAATTTTTAACAAAACAAGCATATGAATTTTTGAATTTAGTTAAACATTCAAGTTATTTAAAATCAAGTTTGTTTTTGTTAAAATTGTTTTTAAGTAAAATATTTAAATGAAATATTTAAAAAAAACACAAATTAAATCGATTGTCAGCCAGGTCAACATGAGAAACTTAAAATATTGGCTTCTGCAGCTATCTCTGTCATCTTCACCTTCATTTTCCTGTTTGTTTGTCATCTGGAAAAGAAAAACAAACTTTTCTGCTTTCAGGTCCCAAAACACATTCCAAATTGAGAAATCATTAGTCCAAAGGAAGAAAATATTCTTTCTACACCGGCAGAAGAAGCTACTGCTGTTAAAAGTGAGATTATCACTTCAACAGTCTCTGAATCCAAGTGCTTAGGTGACTTCCACCAGTTCACTGGTGTGACTTTCTTTAAAACATCATCAGCAAATGTATATTTCTTGAATGGTTCACCCTTACCTCCGAAGTTTATTATAATTGGAATTATGGAGGGATGATTGCTGGATGTCCATGTCATAGCCAGCTCCTCTTCTTCAGCAGTTAAGGGTTGACCCTGGCACCAAGTATTAAGAACATTTGCAAGAAAATGAGCTGGAGATAGTGCTTGTCCCATTCATTCTTTTAATGCTTGTAATTTAACTCTGTCGTTGCATATTTCTCTTTTTAAGATCTCACTCAGTTCCTTCCAAATTTCAACAGCATCAGCAATAAAACAGCTATTTCCCTGCATTTTGTTCAAGGCTACAGAAATAAACTTCACGGTACTCAGCATGTGTTCAACATTCTCTTAAGCCCAGTGTTGAGAACTTTGGCTGTGACAGTGCCATCTGTTTTTTCACGATTTTGTTCACAAACTGTCATCACATTAGGCCAGTTCTTGATATAGTGCTTAAAACAGTCCGCTACTGAGTTCCATCACATGTCTTATGGGAGAGTTAGCTTGGTTCCTCCCACTTTTTTCAGAGCGGCTGCTGCAAAGTGGTGTTACGGAAGTATTTTGCAATTTCAACAACATTTGCCTTTATTTCTGGAACACTGAAGTCTTTGGCTAGGAGGTGCATCAGATGAGCACTGCAATCATATGTTATTAGCTTGGGACTGTCTTCTAAATAATTTCTTCTCATCTTGGGTTCGTTTGCAGAATTGTCTGTGATCAAGCTGTGTACTAGACATTTGAATTTTTTTTCAGTTTGTTATAGCTTTTACTGCTACTTGCAAGTATTCTGCTTTGTGTGCATTTCCTGATGATATAATTGTTTCTGTAAGGAAGACATTCCTTTTTCTGTTGTCACACAAGCACATACGACAGGATCATTGTGGACATTGCTCCACCCATCAAGACTCAGGTTAACAATTTCACCCTCTAGACCTTTTGCATACTGCTCAATTTCTTTCATACACTTTATCCAGCAATTTGCCTGTGACATCTGCTCTGTTGGGTGGACTGAGTCCTCGTCTTAATGATTGAACCATATTAATGAATTGTGGGTTCTCAGTCATACGGAAAGGAGAGTTTGTTGCATAAACAAACCAGGCAATTTTTTCATCGGTTACCTCTTTTTGTAATCTGCTGGTTTTTATCACAAACTTATCTATGGTTGTTTCTGGATGATGGAGGTTTTTTTTCTTTTTGCTACAGGTGATATACTGTGGCTATGTGACATACATGACGTTACTGAAACACTATCATTGGCAGATAACTCTGAAACTATAGAAAATGATGATGATCTTGAAGGTGGATAGTCTTCAGAATCCTGTATGTTGAGGATGGAGTCTCCTAAACAAATAAGTCAATGCAGTTATTTAATTATTACTACCATACTGCTCATTTAGTATTACTCGTTGCATTCACTGACACTCAGTACTACTTTAAAGGTGAAATTGTAACAGGAAGATCTGCCTATTTCAGCTATTTATTTTTTATCATAGCTGCATCTAAAATGATAGTACCATAGAGTAACAACTATATTTTTTGCTCAAACATGAGAATTCAAGAATAATCCAGAAGGAAGACAGGCAGTCCTTAAGAAAGAAGTATGAAAGATCCTGCATGTTCAGACATGTTCCTTTCGTCATCTTCAGTGTAGCTTTCTCCTGAGAAGGAACACTTCTCATGATGTTGTTTCATTTGGGCAACCAGGCCTTGCATTTCTCTGTTGCACTATTTGCATTTTGCACGAATACCTGTCTTACCCGCAGGTAGAGGAACTCCATTAAAATATTCCCAAACTGGGTCTTTCTTACGGCCTGCTGCCATTATAGGTTTTTCCTTCTAGTGAGAGAATGGTATGGTAGATCTCAAATCAATGAAGGCTACACTCAGAAAGACCTCAAGACTTCTGGAATATGCTGCTCAAACAGTTTCACTTTTGTTTCTACTGCCTGTCTCTCCCTTCTCGCATTTATCTCCAGATGTCTTCTCCTTGTCCAGATCTATTCTGCCCCCAACAATCTTCTAGTCATTGAACTTTTTGAAACTTTTCACTTTTAGAGAGAGGTAAGGGATTGACTCTGTGTACACCAATTTGCAGAGGGACAATAGGGTTGAGGTCTGTTATTGACAGGACAAGGAGTAATGGTCTCAAGTTGCAGTGGGGGAGGTTTAGGTTGGATATTGGGAAAAACTTTTTCACTAGGAGGGTAGTGAAACACTGGAATGCGTTGCCTAGGGAGGTGGTGGAATCTCCTTCCTTAGAAGTTTTTAAGGTCAGGTTTGACAAAGCCCTGGCTGGGATGATTTAATTGGGGATGGGTCCTGCTTTTGAGCAGGGGGTTGGACTAGATGACCTCCTGAGGTCCCTTCCAACCCTGATATTCTATGATTTCTCACCTCTCTCTTTATATTTATTTATTTTATTTATATAAAAACATTTTTGCTGTTAACAAGCATGTTATCTCTGGAGACATAAATCCACAGTTTGAGAACTACAAAACTAAGCATCTCTGATGGTATCTTCTAGACTGAGCACTGAGTCCCTGAGTCACTGGGTAGATAGAAAGATTAACCTAAGTAATCTATACAGAAGCCCCTGGAACCCCATAAAATTGGGTCCCTAATCCATGAACTATTGGAACTCATTTACAAAACTTTTCTTAAACATTACATGGCTATATTGTCTCATACTATAGAATTAGAATTTATAATCCCTATTCCATGGTGAGATTTCTTTGAGCTATAATGTATCTTAATTAAATTTATCTTTAGATAGGCTTTTTTCTGAAAAAGGCTTTTATCAAAAAAATCCGATTTTAAATTAAAAAAAATCAATTTTTTTTAATTTTTTTAAAAAATCATTGATTGTTATCCACCCTGCTTACTGCAGGTCTGTATGGGAAGCTGAAGATAACTTTCACAGCAAGTTAAAACCTGACCACTCTCTCCAACCCCTCTCCTTCTGCACCTACCCTGCTATGAATAAAATGTCCATTCTTCAGCTCCTGGGTGACTAGTAGCAATAATAAAGGATGTCTCCAACAGTTCGTGATGGAAAACTTGTTTCAAATAACTCAAGTGGGAGATGTGCCTAGGAAAACAAGATACAGTTGCAGGAGGGAAGATTTCAAGTGCAACTTAAAGTATTTAGAAACGTCTGAGAGGAGAGCAAGTATATAGGGAAAAGAAACTCTCACAAAAGGCCCCACCAAATTCTTTCAGAAGGAGGAGAGTGCAACCCCTAAACCCAAAGGTGTCACCAAATAATAATTGACCAGTTTTTCTTCCCCACGCTTGAAGCATGAAATTGAAAGATGATCCTCGTACATTTATCTACTTCCTTCATGTTCTCTTTTCTCAACCCCTCATTCTTTATGATGATGCAAAAACAAACCATTTAAAATACACTTTATAAGAAAAGATAAAATAATATTTTTGAACTGAACCTTTGGATCATTTGATGGCCTTTTTACTCCATCATATCCTAAAACTTGGAGAAGTCCCTATGTACTCAGTAATCCACTTACACATAACCAGAATATGAGTCCATTGGTTTTAATTAGGAACATTCCATAATCAAACAAAGTGAGGTCAAAAACTATTTCTAAAGTTCTATCCCTAGTCCATATTTCTCTTTTTTTTGTTTGCAACGTACAAAACACGTCTGCACAATTTAAGTGTTTCTTTTACAGCTCACCATTCTACTATTTCTATATATGAGAACAATCTGGAATGACACCCTTTGCACATTGCGTTTAATACATGCAGTGTGAACAAAAAAACAAAACAAAACTCCAAAGCCAGAGGGTGATGTTTGTAGGATTTCTCTTGGGTTTTTTTTTATGCCACTTCTGTGCTTTTTCAATTTACATTCCAGCCCTTCTTGTCAGTGGAAGATAGATGTACATCATTTAGTATTTCTATTTACTTAAGATGTTGGAATGTGAAGTTCGTCTTTATTTCTATCTCTGCCCCCTGCCCTCCCTTTTGAAATGTTAAGTCAAAGAAAGTCGGTTTTAAGGTCAGGGCTAGGAATGGAGACATTTGAGCCACCAAACAAATAGCATGGCTTGTTCTAATCAGTTACATGTACTGTTGCCATTGAAGCCTTGTTGGAAACAAGAAGCCAGTAGATGTGTTTGTATTGAGATTTAAGTGACCAACAAAATAAAACAAAACAATCCTTAAACCTTCTCTCTCATTGGCATTTTTGCTGCAGGGATTTCCACTTCCAGGAAAGCTCCTCTTACTGCTCCAGTGTTGAGGATTGGAAGTGTGGTGTTTGAATTCGGAAGAAGGAGAGTAACATTTGGACTTTGGAAGTTTATAAAGCCAATTCCTGTATATTAACTTTTCTTCTGTTAATTGCTAAGCTGGTGGTATTAATTCCCTGTGGTTTTAATGTGGGCAGATTAGTGCCTCTTATAATGTTTGCTAGAGATGCATCGTTGTTCCATGAGAAGATTTCAAATGCTGGTGCTGTAAAATATGCAGCATCAAGACATTCTGCTGCATCGTATTCCTGATGTTCTTTAAATGTAAATATTACTGAGGATTCCTTTTTTTAAATTTCAATTTACTGGGTACATTGTTACATTAAAATAATACATAAAGAAAAAACAAAAAAACTGCACCCCTGTGAAAGTTTTTCAGATCCTTGTTTCACTTCAAACTCTGAGCTTGCCCGGGTTGTTACAACTTTCATAGACCTTTGAGTGACTTGGTCCTCAGTTTCTAGCAAACTGTGGCTGATTTCACATCAAAACTAGAGACAACTCAGTGCACCCAGTTTGAGTCTTTTCTAAGGCACAGCCTGTGTGGGTGCAGTGAACCCTGTGCAGGACAAAACTGAAGATGAATTTCCCATAAACTCCTCCATACCAAAAGATACTATAGAACGAGCTGTGCTTCTACCAAGCATTTCCCACTTCCCTCTCCCTTTCTTTGAGGTTCAGTCCTTCAAAGTGCTGAGCATTCTGGGCCTGATCCAGCAAAACACTATACCACATACTTTAGGCATACGCACCCTCCCCTTAACTCCAAGCATGTGCTTAAATGCTTTGGCCCTAATTCAAGAAAGTGCTTAGCACGTCACAGTATTGAGTGCAACTCCTCACTTGGACACTGAGCATTTACTTCCCTGGCCCTTTAAGGGACCGATCCAGAGGCATCTTGTTCCTGTTGCTTTCAGGGTGAGCAGGATTGGGACTTAGGTGTGTTGCATTCCAATTAGGATCAGTAATTAGGGTGATGAACAGGGTTAAGAGGAGTCTTATGTTGCTAGTGAAAACAAATAGTATTAATACCAGTTCAGGCCCCTAAGAAAATTGACACTTCCGTTGGGGTTCTGTTGGGCTCGTGCTTCCATCAGTCTCAAGGCCAAAGAGGAATACAACAGAATGACTGAACAGTTATATGAATAAAGCTATATTCTAGCATGAGCAATGAAATAGCTGTCACGGGGGGCCCAATGGATGCCCTTTGTAGTGTAAGGCAAATACTTCCTAAAATAATTGCAAATCTCACAACAAGAGGAGGAGGAGGAGAATCAAATATATTAGCTGCATTTGTGAAGCGCCAATTAAGAAAATATGCCTACGTTAAAACACACTTTAATGAATAAAAAAAACATAATCCAGGTTAGACATCGCTTTGCCTTATTGCTCTTGTGTACATGAGGATGGAAGGGTCCTGGAGCAGAGCAGGAGCTAAATGCAGCAAGGTGAATCAAGGGCAGAGCAAGAGGCTTAACTTGCAATTTCCTTGTTTTTGTTGGTTTAAGTCTGCTCCTTCGCATTGTGTTAATGTTTTGTAGTTCATTTCCTCAGTTGTTTAAGGAATGGCAGAGGTGGGAGCTGGGGACAGGGGTCAGAGGTGAGGCATGCAAAGCTTAAAGCAAATTTGCTATTCGCTCCTGATAGATATGTACATACTTTCTCAGTAGGTCAAAAGAGAGTTGAAGTGCTGGTGGTGGTCTGGCTGCGCTGCCTTTAACTTATTTTTAACTAGTTTAAAACTTTCCCGTGCATCCCTGGAGTGTGCACGCACACTCTTTCTCTCCTGCAAGATGCACTGACTCCGACCGATCCATGTAGCTCAAAAAGAATTGGACTCAGTGAGACAGAGAGTGTGCTGGCAGCCGAATGGGAGCTGATCTTTCTTGGTCCCAAGCTCTCTTTTCTAGCCACAGCACCTTTACACTTTCCCTTTTGGTTGAGATGGAAATTGCAAAGGAAGAAATACGCACTTCAAGCTGTTGAAAAATTACCAAAGGCAAGATACACATCAGGGCTACTGGAGGCAAAGCCCAATCTTCCATTGCAGGTGTGAGCATTCATAGACAGACCTCAGCAGGTAGTTATCTTGAGGCTGGAATTGCGGGGTGGAATTATTATTAAATTCTCTGACTTGTGCTGTACAGGAGGTCAAACTAGATGATCATAATTGTCCCTTCTGCCCCTAAAAGCTATTAATCAAAATCTCCTTTTTATTTCTCTCCCCCCCCAATAAAACCCCCAAACAAAACCAACATAAGGAGAAGTGGGCCCTTCCTAGAAATAGTTTGGAAAAATGTTCTGGGTAGAAACTATTTCTCTGATTTATTTTTTGGTCTCTTCCTTCCTTCCTTCCTTCCTTCCCTCTCACTTACTTTTAGTTGCTTAGGACATTTACATGAAAATAGGATTCTTGTTGCTTAGGAGTTAATCTGCTTCTGTTGCTTATTCCGCACCTGAAATTCTCAAGAGATCCATTACTGGCAGCCTGCAAATGAAATGGCCTGTAGGAGAGGGGAGTCGTTTCTTTTAAGTTACGGGTGAAGCGGTGTTGCTTCTCTTGTTCCCCTACCGTTTTTTCTCTTCTCTCCCTGACTGTCTGTTCCCAGGTTAGTAGAAAAGGAGCACAGCTGGTCCCTTAACCTTCCATACTGTAAGTAGTTTAAATCTGAGAGCTTGGGCATTTTAGTGGTGACACCGATGGCCCTGGGATTTATTGTTCTCTTAAAGCAGACTATTAATTCTAAAAATTATCCTTGTAAGAGTGTAACTTTTAATAAAAATTGCCCATAAACTTATATAATTAAGGAAATGGATTTTCTATTCCTCTAAAACTTGCTGACCATGCATATTTTGGGTTATCTCTGCTCTTGCTAACTCCTTCTACCTCCACCTGTTCAACATGTCTCTTGATAGCAGATATGCATGTTGCATACTCCGGGGACAGGTGAGGCGAACAGATTAACTCTTCAGAAACACTACTTTAACCCCTTCTGTCTGTGTTCGCAGATCTGTGGGCAGGTGTTGAAGTTTACAGAAGGTGGTATAATTCAACTTACCATTCCTAGAAATACCACCCTTTTGTGCCTTTCAAAGTGGTAATTCCTGAGGTATGAGGCACATTGCCTCCTAGAATGCTGTGGCATCCTACATGTGAGTATCCGTGATGAATGGACCTATCTGTGTCAGGGTTTTATTTCAGGCTGCAGGATTGTGTCCTAGGTGTATAATCCTGAATGTGCTGCCATGCAGTTGATAAACTGCTGTGGCGGCAGGACAAACTGTAATATTAGGGATGTTTGGGAGTGCTGGTGAGCAAACAAGAGAAATGCTACACAGCATAAGATGTGAGCTACTGAGGAAGACTCAACGATTTAGAAGTGCTGCTAATGTCCAATGCCAGGGGCACTTGGAGAAGGTGGGAGAAACAGGTTTTAGAAAAAAATGTATCTTACCAGCCAGCATCTCCTATCAGAATCATTATCTCCAGAAAAGGCAACTCAAGCAAGGTGAGCTGGGAGCAGTGAGGGAGAATGGAATCATCTGTTATACATGAGACCAATATTAGGCAAAATCCTCATTTAAAATCCTATAGCTGGCTTTCCGAAGGTCCTGAGCACCTGCAGGTCCTATTGACTTCAATGGCTGTTCTGTACCTCGGAAAATCAGGCCATTACCCCCAGTTTTTGGTCTGTGACAAGGCACTTGCATCTGGATATGTTTTTGAAATGAAATCAGAGAGAACATCTGTCTCCCAGGGTAACGCGAAAGGCCTGTGGGTGAGCTGCAGCAGTGTGGTTGTGTTGGTGGAGTGGCTCTTTTGGGTCTCCAATAAGAAGTTCTGTGCTCTTGGGGGAGCAGGTCCTGAGTTTGAATCCTGTTGCCTGCTGATGTGTGGAGGGATGTGTGCGTGCACAGTAGCTTAGAACATACTTGTTACTACTGTTGGTATAAAATGATGCGTATAGGACTGCAAATACCCACAGGCCTTTACAAATATAGAGCAAACCCCATTCCCGGCCCTGGAGTGCATATTGTTGAAGGCCTTGATCCTGTAACAGACTGTAGGTGCTTAACTAACCATGTGGGTCCTCCCCTTGACTTCAGGGAGGCCATGCAAATACACATATCCTGAAAGCTTTGTCTTTCAAAGAGCTGTTTTCTCCTTCCACCCCTCAACTTTTGCCTTAGTGTTAGATTGTTTATGGTATTGCTGAGAGAGGCGGGGAGACGAGGGTGGAAGATTATTGGCAGTTATAGGAACTGGGAGAGGGAAGATCCAAGAGATCTGAAGTCACATTTACAAACCCTATTGCAACACGTGACCGCCCATGGGTGTTAGTCTAGGTGAATAGTGGTGCCGTCACTTGCCCTATACGCATGTGGAAATGCAGGTAGTTCACTATATGCGGTAATGCTATTGTATTACAGTAGTGCCTAGAGGCCCCACTGAGAGAGGGCCATATTATTCGAAAATACAGTTGACAGGTGCAATGAGTGAAGGTGCATCTGTCGTTCCATGTTATAACATTTGAACCCTACGTATCTTGGCCAGTTCGCCAAATTTCTTGAGTAGCCGCTTGAATCTGTGGTCATCCTTTAGAAATAAGACTTTCACTCTGCTTTCACCAAAGATTTCTGACTTCAAGAGATGGTGAGGAGGAGAGGCTACCACAGCGCCATGAAGGGAGGCACAAAGGTATACGTTACTGTGCTGTGTAATGCCACAGTATTCTTGCTGTAGGCTTTGTGCCCAGCAAAGTACTCAGATTGATTTACTTGCTTTTGGGATGTTTTTCTTCCCGCTACGTCTTACAGTGCTGGTGAAGTCATTGTGTGGTCAGTTTTGTGTCTCACAGTCTTGGCTTTGGTATAATGGGGGGGACGCTTTTCAAAATCCCGTTCATGTCACACACCTTGTCTTCTTGTAAACTTTACAGGAGGAGTCTGCTGGTGCAACTAGGATTTAATGATGCTGCCTGAATTGTTGTTACCTCAGAATACAAAGCAATGGCAGGTTCTGATACCTAGTGTGATGCTGACGTCTGCCTCCAGGCGCAAGTGAATTACATCCATACGCTGACTCTCTTAGCAATCATTTTAATTTCACTTGCAACCTGAGCCTGTTTTTCCTCCCTTTAGAGCCATTAAAGTACATGGCATTTGTGGCTCTGTGTTGTTGGGTGGACTCTGGCTCTCGTTGTGACTTACTAATCCTATTTAACAAATCCTTTTAGTTGTTTACCCGAGATACGCTGCATCAGTGGTTTTCAACCTTTTTTCATTTGTAGACCCATAACAAATTTCTAATGGAAGTGTAGACACCTTTGGAAATCTTAGACATAGTCTGTCGACCCTTAGGGGTCCGTGAACCATAAGTTGAAAACTATTGCACTGCATCATTATGAGGCATCTCCTTAAAGATATTATTGTTGCATCCTTCCTGTCTCCCTTTGGAGGAGCAGGAAAGTAACTGGGTGAAAACAATGCTGCCCTCTGCATTGGCCTGGTTTCTCTCAAAAATATTAATCAAAAGCAAATTGAAGTAGTGAGCCCATCAAGAAGTGCCAGTGATGGGCTTGAGATCCTCTGGTAAAAGATGCTCTATAATTGCAGTGTGTTCATTTCCAGCCATCTGCAACAATATTGTAAATTATTTGACCTACTGCAGTTAAGCCCACACCAGATTTGTAACAACAATAGCCAGAGATAAGTTCTACTTCTACTGCAGAAATGATTCTGTAATAAATGAAACAAAGTACAAATGAACTTTAACTTTCCGGCTTTTGCTGCTGTGCACTCAGTGATATTTGCACAGTGAACAACTCCGACTTCTATAATAACAGTGCCTGCTTTTTGGGACAGAATGTTTTCCAAGGTCTTGGAAAGATAAGAATTGAGAGTGTTCCAACACGCTTCTTAAACGTGCATTGCATGTGTTTAATGTAACCAGGAACAAACTGACTTTTCTGCTCAAAGCAGGGTTTATTTAAAACAAGGAAACAAAATACAATCCAAACCCCTCTTTTACATTTGAAAGCCAAATGGAATTTTTCTCCCCTTCTAGTTGTCTTGCTCTGCCCCATTTTTCAACATTAACCTTGTCATAGTATCAAGTTCTCTTGTGCTTCGTGGAATGTGGAGGTCTTATTGAATGTTACCTTGGAAAAGCAATAGCTGAATGATTTCGGGGGAGGGAGGAGAGCAAGGGAATGCATAGTAGGATGCATTGCAGGAGTGAATTGTTCTTAATTTGGAGTTTAGTATGAGAATTTTGAATAGTTTGTTTTCCAAGTGAATGAGGAATATTAATATGTTGTTTCCATAATGGATGAGCATTTTTATAGAGGGGAAAAATATATGGCATTGTTTTTCAAAGTATATTTCCAGATACTATAGAACATCAAATGGAGGCTTTTCCCATACCCATTTAAACCAAACATATGAACAATCACTAGCAAGTATTAGTAAGTAAACAATTTGCAAATGGATACTGTTCCCCCTCAGCTAATCAGCACTTGAGTTTTCCAATTGATTATGAACACCTTGATTTTTCAATAGCATTGTCTGTGCTCTTTTTCTAAATCTAAATAATACTTCTGAGGTCTTACACCAGTGTAGCACTTTTCATCTGTTAGATCTCTGAGCCCTTTACAAAGGGAAGGGGAAATAATACTGCTAATCTGATACTTCTAGTTATTGGCGTGTAAAATACAACTAAAAATGTTGAACAACCATAAAAAGAGGAATTTGGAATGAAATGCCTTTTCGCTTTCAAATTAATGTTGTAGTTTTAAATAAGCATTACTGTTTGGCAGTGTTTTAATGAAGGAAGTGTAACAACAAAATAAAAAACTCTCCTTGTAGCAGTCTCCTGGGCATGACCACCTCCCCTCCTCACAATCCCAACCTAGCTGCGAATATCCAACCAATGTCTAAAGAACCCCAGGCCTTGTGTGATTTATGGATGACTCCAGTATAAACTGACCCTGTGCTGACATTGCCTCTGGATCAGTGTCCAGCTGGGAGTTAAAACATACAACACAGTACAACTGTGGTGACTTCTGTAAACTTAACCGCAGTGAAACCAATTCAATGATCTGTTGGGAACAGCGTCTTTCTTTGGTGTACATGGCTCCTCTTGCTCTTTGCTGAAAAGGGAAGTTCTTCACACCTGGGAGAAGAGAGCTGTGCAGCTAGGACAGACTTGCCACATATATTATTGAATTTGAAGGTTTTCGCACAGATCAGCCTCACAGTGATGCTTTTTTTCATTTTGATGCTTTTTCTGTTTTAGGTGATACTGCTGATGGCAGTGCTGCTAAAACACTTCATTCAATGATGTTTACCCCATAGCTCCTGATGGAATGGAAGTAGGGTATATTTGGCTAGGATCTAGCTTGTTTAACATCAAGCGGTGGTTGAGGGAAAGTAGCAACGGGTGGGGAAAAATGATGTGTAGTCTGTAAGATTTCTACTAGCTGCCTCAGTGTTTAGTTGTCTGAGCTGTTGCGCAAGCCAGTATGTAATCTGAGATTCAGTTGCAGTTTTTTGTTGCATCATTAGAATTCCTCTTTCATTATTGGTTTAGGAACATTACATAGATCTTCTCATTAATGTAATTATGTTAAATACTACATCGCCTCAGTGACGTGTTGTTTTGAGCAGTCAAACGATTTAATTCTAAGGTTGCCTACTTGATGTTCAGTTTGGCAAATCTGGGCAGATCAGCACCAGATTAAAAGCAGATATTTGTGAGGCATTAGAACACTAGAAAAGGCAGTCTGTGGCCCACTTTGGGAGCCTCTCTAGCTGCCAACTCATTTCTGTGTGCTAAGCAGCATGGTCTAGTGGGTAGGGCACTGAACTGTGGGGTCAGGATCAGGGTTCTGTTCCCACCCCTCTGCCAGTGATCTGGTGTGAGACCTATGCAAGTAATTTCTCCTTTCTGTGCCTCCATTACCCTTCTTACAGTTTGTCTGTTTAATCTGTAAACTCTGTGACATAGGGACTCTTACTATATATAGGCAAAGTGCTGAGCACAATGAGGCCTCACTCTTGGTTGAAGCCTCTAGGCATAGAAATGATAATTTGATGGGGGGAATTTGCTCTTTGGGGTTAAGAATCTCATATCCATATAAAATATGAACACTCTCACTGAGGCAGTGTTTATTTCCTTCTTGTTTTATCCTGTAGGGTTGAATCCATTTTAATGAATAGCTGATCTGGCTGAACTTTTGTTTCATACTCATCGCTGTGGTATCTGATGTTCTTAATTTTATATTTTAAAGTGATTTTTTTCTCTTCTTTCCCACATATTTTCTGTGTGTGTAACGGATTTGTTGTTGTTTTGTGGGAAAGTCAAGTTAAATAATTGAGTTCTATTTTAAGTACTTCTATGACCCCAATTACTGCTGTATTTGAGCACCTCACAATTTGTAATGTATTTATTTTCACAACATCCCTGTGAGGTAGGGAAGTGCTACTGTCCCCATTTTGCAAATGGGAACTGAGACACAGAGAGACTGTCCTGGTCTACACTGAAAAGTTACATCAGAGTAGCTACATCTCTCAGAGACGTGAAAAACTTGCACCCCTGAGAGATGCCGTCTAACCCTCGGCATAGACAGTGCTAACTGGCCACCTAGCTACTGCCTCTCGGGGAGGTGGTTAATTATAGCTATGGGAGAACCTCTCCAGCCACTGTAGTAAGTGTCTACACTGAAATGCTACAGTTGTGTAGCTGCTCTAACCACTAGGACCATCTTTTCTCTGAATTTTGCATTTAGTTCTGAAGGAGGTGAGATTTTTTTGGGTATTCTGCCATCTCCATGGGAGAGTTCTGCAGTCATAGGCCAGCTGCTGAGAAAGCTCAATCCCCTGTGCTTGCTACCCTCATCATTCTAGCTAGCTGTTCCACTGGAATATAGCTGCTGGCGAGTCATGGTTATACAGATAGAGGTAGAGCCTTGCGTACCTTCGGCAACCCATATAAAAATACTGATCCATTTTGGATTTTTCTCCAGGGTCAGCTGCTTAATTTCCTAGGAATAATGAGTTGCAATACGTTTAGGTTCTGTTTACGTTTACTTCTCTGCTCTGAAAAATACCACATCCAGTAGCAACAAAATACTGTTGCCCAAGGACACCTGCTTATAGGAGTGAATCCATCCAAAGAATGCATGGTATTTGCTTTTCCCAAATTGTTGTGCACTAGAAACTTTGCCTCTTGCAAGACCACTTGTGAATATGTGTTCACAAGCTAGGGAGAGAAACCCATCTTTTTAGGATGGAGCATGGGCTTTCCATCTGTAAAATAAGGATTGAGATGCTCCATCAGCAGTGCCTCAGCCTGTGGGTTAGCAATGACAGTGTTCCTGTGGTGCTGAGCTTGCTGTTCTTTGCACTTCCTGCACATTTCCTGGTCTGTGGATGAGGGTTTATTTTGGGCTGTGGCCCATGTTAACAGAGGGGATAACTTGTTTGCATTATAGTCTGAATGTCCTTGTAGAAGAGACGTCATCCTTTGTGTCTTGTACTAACAGACGGGCTGTGCCCCCTGGAGGGGAAACGCTAACACCAAGAAGGAGGATCCATGGTGTCATTAGTACGCTTTCTTTTGAGGAGAGGGTTGTAGGCTTGAGTCATTATAGCAATTTGATGTTGCTTGGAGTTATGTGCCAAAAAAAAATTATTAAAAATTAAAATACAGTTCTTCGTCTGGAGATGGAAACTGGGTCTTAGTATGAACCTTATAACATTAGGGCACATCATCAATCAGTATTTTTAAAATCCATAAAAAGTTTATAGAATACTCTTGCTGTCCCCCAAATACACTGAACATGGTGATGCAGACCCTGATATGGTTCTCCAAGAGCTTACTTTTTTTAACAAACAAAAATATTATTAATACTCATAGTATGAAGGTTGTGACACATTCCAGTAAAAGCAAGACTGGGTCTCTGGGTTCAATCCTGCTCTCATTAATATGTATTTCTGAATATTTTGGTTGTGCACAGAAAGTGGGCCACACTTTCTAATTCTGTCTAAACAGTGGGACAAACTTCCAAAAGCCTTCTGTGAGCTGCTTTTATCTTCTGAAGGACCAGTAAAAACTGAAGAGGATATTCTGTAACCAGAAAGGCTATGTATATATGTTATGGCAATGTATAAATATGTGCATGCAAATACAGCCATCAGCAAAGGGGGTAAAAATTCTGTTTAAAACCTTGTAGATGGGACAGCAGTTTGGGGATGTAGCGAGGGCAGTCAACAGTTTCATTGGTTTAATTTGATACTAAATTGTAAAGCGGGGGTTGTTGTGGTTTTTGAAGGGAGTCATTGCTATGGGATTGGCCTAATTTGGGTGTCTTGGTCATTATGAGGTCCCAGCTGTAGCAAACAGTTCAAAATAATCAATTGTTTATCTTTCAGAGTAGCAGCCGTGTTAGTCTGTATCCGCAAAAAGAAAAGGAGGACTTGTGGCACCTTAGAGACTAACAAATTTATTTGAGCATAAGCTTTCGTGAGCTACAGCTCACTTCATCGGATGCATTCAGTGGAAAATACAGTGGGGAGATTTTATATACACAGAGAACATGAAACAATGGCTGTTACCATACAGACTGTAACAAGAGTGATCAAGTAAGGTGAGCTATTACCAGCCGGAGAGAGAGAAAACCTTTTGTATGATAATCAAGGTGGGCCATTTCCAGCAGTTGACAGGAGCGTGTGAGGAACAGTGTGAGGGGGAATAAGCATGGGGAAATAGTTTTACTTTGTGGAATGACACATCCGCTCCCAGTATTTATTCAATCCTAGTGTAATGGTGTCCAGTTTGCAAATTAATTCCAATTCAGCAGTCTCTCGTTGGAGTCTGTTTTTGAAGTTTTTTTGTTGAAGAATTGCAACTTTTAGGTCTGTAATTGAGTGACCAGATTGTTTATCTTGTAGCTCATTGGTGCCCAATTTTTGTGCTCCATTTGGATTTGTTGAAAGCTTAATTATTACAATTAAAACAGATTCTGAGATATCTGTCAAAACCATTGAAGCTTGCAAAGCGGAAAGTACATAACACTTTTCAAAGGAAAAGAAAATAACCCGTATTTTAAAAAAGGAAATCACTTTAAAAATGTGGCTTCTGGCTTTGTTAATGTATGTTTGTTTTTATTTTGTTTTAACTGAAGGATAAGCAAGCCTGTGTTTCAGCTTACTTGACTCTTCAGGGGAAATTAGAGGACACCTGTCAATCACTGGTTGGATCTTTCTGTCTTTGCCCTGAAATTGTTTGTAAGCATTTTTTTAACTGAGTATAAATCACTTTTCTTAAGTCAGTGCTAAAGGACATTGTTGTTCATTTTGCATCTAGAAGTACAGAGGTTGGTCCTTTGAAAGTGTAGTCCTTTTCTTGTAAAGGCAATGTCTGAAGCTGTCTCACTCTAAGCAGTCAGGCTTTGGGGGACACACGTGGCCCACATTTCAGCACATGGTTTGTAACTCCCAACCCTGCCAAAGGGCAAACCTAATTCTGGCACTGGAATTGTATCTTTAAAATTGTGCAGACTCCCATCACCGCCTGCCAAAACTCAATCTCATCAATAATTCACCAGTGATTTGGGCAGAGTATTCTCCAATCTTCTCAGTGTGAAAGGTTGCATTTAGACCTGAGTGACACAACGATCTGCCATCCAATGATCATATTTTGCCAGATGGGACAAAGGTATTTCTCAGATCAGAAATAGATTGTTTAGTTGATGAGCTGGTGGCAAACTGTGACTTCTGTTTAACTCTGTTTATTTCATTTTTACCAACACCACCATCACCTTGCTTGTCTGGTTGGTTCAGCTGTGTGTTCTGTCCCTCACATAGGTTGTAAACTCTCTGAGGCCATGATTGTCTTCTCTGATACTTACCCAGTGTCTAGCACAATAGGACCCTGATTGGGGTTTCTGTGCAACCCTAATAATAATTCACAGAGGGCTATATGAGAAGAGTTCTGAGGTGCCACTCTTGGAGACATCTCTAAATAGTGTGCCAATCCAAAAGCTTAAGGATAAATCCGCTTTATGTTGGCTTAGGCTATTTGCCAAGATAGTAATCACAGTTGGTTTCATAGATGCTTTGACAATCTCAGACTTCCTCATTCTTCTGTGTTATATATCACTGTAGGTGCTGTAAAATACCATAGTGCTGAGATATCAAGGTGAATGGCATCAAAGAAATACTTTAGAAAGTAACCAGTGGTCAGTTAATACCTAATTGTGTTCACATGCATTAAGCTGGTGATTCCGAAGGTGAATACGATTTGTTCAGTTCAGCATTGCAACTGTCTTATTGCTACATAATTTATCCTTCTTTGCTTGGCTTCTGTCTCTTTCACTGTGAAATTCTTCTGCATATAGTTCATGCTTTTTGAACGTATGGGCAAAGTTCACCTGTTGTGTCACTGAACTGACCTCATTTGGGCGTCACACAAGGAATGAACTTGACCCAATGGTTTTATATCTTAGCTTCTTGTTTTTGTAGCTTCTAGATTCCTGAGTTTGTCCTTTCTCTGACCACAAGTGAAAGTTAGTTTCAAATTCTTACTGCCCTGTCTTATAGATGTTCTTTCCATGTCACACAACTGCTAAACAATTTAACATGAGTGACAGCTTCTCTTAAGAGAATCACAGGACTGGTATAGTAGAGGGTATTGCAGGTCAAAATCAATGGGCATTGTCAGAGCTATGTGGGCGTTCCAGAGTTGCTTTATTATTTTTGGGTTTTGAGAAGATAACAGCTGAAAATCCACTAGATGGATTGAGGATTTTCTTTATTTTGACAAAGGAACGGCTTTTTACATACAGTGCTGTGACATTACAATTTGAGTGAATTTTTAGCATTATGTGAGAGAGTTTGTGTGGCTAAATCCTCTTCATGTCATATTTGAAAACTTCATCCTGAGTGATCAGCTGTATCCGATCAAACAACAAAACCACTATCTTCTAGACACCATCACTTTTTGAACCAAATGAGTATTAAGGTTCTTTATCTAGCAGGCTCTGCAAGTGGGCACCAGATAGAAATGCATGGTACTAGAAGTAACGCTCTTAGATGGTTAATTTCCACTTTAATGTCTATTGTATTGTCAACCAGGCGGGAAATTATTTCAAGGGTGGATTTCAGGGTTTTTTTTAAGCTCTCTTTTGAACCATCTGGGTTTGCCAACAAAGAAACATGGAAAGAGGCTTACACTCTCTACAAGAGCTGGTTGAAAACTTTTGAATTTTGGAATTTCAATTACATTTTGAAGAAAGAAGACACTTTTTAAAAAAAAAAATCAGCTCTGTTCTCTACCATTGTTCCCTGAGTATCTGTTATTTCCCATGGGTAGTAAAATGATACCATTTTCTATACAATAGAACCTTGCTAAACTGCACAAAAAGTCTCTTGACCTCTCAGCGAAGACTCAGTAAGAGACTGCATTGCAACTTTTGCTCTTAATAAGTCTTCATTCATTTAATGAAATGCTCTACTGTGCAACATTATAATTAAAGCCATACTATAGTTGTGAGAATAACTGAACAAGGTATATTTTGTGGTGCATCTTTGTTTTTTGCATTCTGTGTTCACTTGCTAATTCACACAGGATAAAGGGTTTCCCAGTCACTACTTCTACCACTACTACTGTCATTTTACTGATCATAAATGCACTTTTAATCCTGGGTCCCCTAAAGAATATTGTTTCAGTGTGAGGGAGAGCAGCTGCCTGTCTCTGTTCTCTCCTGGCCAGGAAGGCATTTGTAAGCAAAGACAGATGCTTCCCTTCCTTGGAAAGCAGGAGATGACCTGTTGAGTTTTCTAGTTTCAGCTGACTTGTGTGTACACAGGAACTTTTCCTGCTGTGGTGACCAGGTGAGGGTCTGAGGTGCTTGACTGACTTTGTTTTAACTAATAAAATCTCCCACAGAGCATTAATAAACTGAACCAGTAACTGTACTTTCTCTCCTCTCACCATTCTGAATTGTATGTTAAGAACCCAACTTCCCTATTTAGTTAAATTGTCCTCTTTCCATGTGCACTTAGTGGGACAGATTAATCCCTTTGGGTGCAGTATGGGAAGCAAGTCATGTCCTGGAGCAGGGTATTTGCCTGTGGAAAGGCACGCAGGAGTTCCAGACAGTGGAGGCTTTTCAGGGCTCCTTCCAGCTAGCCTGGCCCTCCTCTGCCCCTTCTCCACTGGCCCTTCTTTACTAAGTGCCCTGGAGAGTGGGTCTTGCGGGCAGCATGTGCTTCTGCTCCAGAAGGATTTCCTCCTGAAACGAGTTTATTTAATCTTTGTAGGAGTTCCATTTAGAACAAGATGTATCTTTCACTTTAATATAATTGAACCATCAATGAAAAGGGGGGCTTTGCTGTCCTCATCTGCATGTCACTTCGAGGAGTAAAGGGTAAAAGAGCTGTTTTTTTCACTCCCACCTTCAGAATATTACTACTTTTTGAAATGTGAAGCTCCACAGGTTAATGGAGACTTCCATTCTCCCTCCTGGACCAATCACTGGCTTGTATTCAAATTAACTGCTTGTCCCATTCAACTGTTTTCTCTCTCTCGCTTTTGTGTATGTAATTCTAAAAGTCCCGTGATGCCAGTGGTGCCTCAAATGATTCCAATTTTCTCTTTTCCAGGACCCGTATATTGCTTTCTGCTGCGATTCTCTGTGCTTGACTTGGAGGTTTTGAAAGAAGCTGCACGCTGCTGCATGCAGTTACAGTAAGGTTAAACACTTTTTATTGATCAGTGATGAATAGAAGTAGTTGAGATTACATGTTCTTGTGATGTTATCTCCCTGACTTGTCTGTCGATACCATAGGAAGATGTTGATATCAAAGCTCATTTCTTAGGTTGGTTTAACAGACCATTATTTTGCTACAATTAATTTTTTACAGTTGACTTGAAGTAGAAGTCAAACAACATAACTATCATACTGAAGAACAACCAAACAGGTACAGATTTCATAAAGCTTTTGGAACAGAATGCAATATCAGCATTTTACGTGGAGTATGGTGTAATATCTGTCTCACTATTAAGCTTACAGAGTTCCCCATTTGAAACAGTGTGAAATGCATTTCTCTCCCTCTCTCTCTCGGAGGTGGGGAATGTCATGTAATTTAGCTCTGTCTCTGTAGATTTGCCATTTCCCCAGCTATTTTATTTCCAAGACCCCACATTACAGGGGTCATTTTGGATAATCAGCTGGACGCGAGTTCCCCGTATGACGCTGTGGCCAAAAGAGCTAATGGAATACTGGGATGCATAAATAGGGGAATTTGAAGTAGAAGTAGAGAGGTTATTTTACCTCGTATTTGGAATTGGTGCAACTGCTGCTGGAATCCTGTGTCCATTTGTGTCCAAAGTTCAAGAAGGATATTGATAAATTGGAGAGGGTTCAGAGAAGAGCCACAAGAATAATTAAAGGACTAGAAAATATGCCTTATAGTGGTAGACTCAAGGAGCTCAATCTATTTAGCTTAACAAAGAGAAGGTTAAGGGGTGACTTTTTTACAGTCTACAAGTATCTACCTTGAGAACAAATATTTAATGATGGGCTTTTCAGTCTAGCAGAGAAGGTATAACACGATCCAATGGGTGGAAGTTAACGTTAGATAAATTCAGATTGGGAATAAGGTGTAAACTTTCAACACTGAGAGTAAGGAACCATTGCAACAATTTACGATGGTGAATTCTCCATCACTAACAAATTTTAAATCAAGATTGGGTGTTTTTCTAAAAGATCTGCTCTAGGAAATATTTGAGCAAAGTCCTATGGTCTGTGTTATACAGGAGGTCAGATTAGATTGTCACAATGGTCCATTCTGGCTTTAGAATTTATTGAGCAAAGACTGGATGAGCCATACGATGGCTTTTCTATTAGAGAGAAGTCTTGAATGTACCTTTGATAGTAGGAGAGGAAGCCTAGCAGCTTATGAAATTCCCCTCTTGTGCTTGGTAGTTGCTCTGCAACAGCACAAACAGCCGTGGTGTCAACTGGATCCATCTTATAAACTTCAGCAGACACCCTCCACTCCCAGGTAACATACGTCTCTCTTAAAGAGGTCACATTAAGAAGCTTTCAGCTTAATTCCATGTTTCTTTAATTGTAGTACTCCCCTTACATTCTCCATGTGTTCTTCAAAGGTACTGCTGTAAGCGTGTAATACATACCTCATCCCTAAGGTCCACAAGGCACTCTTCCATACACCCTAGAAGGCAGCAGGTGCATTTGTTAAACCGAAGAGGATTCTAACCCATGCATACAGGCCCCATGGAGTAATGAAGGGCATGATGTGATGGCTTTGGTCAGCCATGAAACTTTGATGGTGGGCCTTCACTTGATCCAAAAGGAAGAACCGGATTTACCTCCTAATCCGCTCAGAACATCATGGATTTGAGGGATGATTTCTGTCTGCTATGGTTTGTCCATTCAATCCCCAATAGTCAATGTAGAATCTTAGACTACCATCCCTTTTCCAGACACATACCACTGACGATGGATAGGATGACTGATTTTGTAACACATCCCCTGTTTAGGAGCTCTTGCAGATATTCCTTTAGCTCTTTATATAATGGACGAGACAGTGAGATGCAAGTCTTCTGTACGTTGCTGGTAATGTCATCTGCAGACTAGAGATCTATTCCATGTCTCTGTCATCTTTGGAAAAAGCTTTGGGCTCCTCTTTCAATGTCTGCTGGAGCATTTTCCTTCGCATCTCTGACAAATGGCTCAGGTTCACTGTTGGTTCAAACAGATCTGTCATCTCTTCCGCTTAGAGGCTGTTCTCTTTGCTGGCTTTAGTCCTTGGCACTTGATATGACCATCTCTTTTTAAACACTGATGCCACCTGGAAAGGTTTTATCTGTTGAGTATCCATCCACTTAAATTTCAGATTTAATTTTCAGTAAACTTCCCAGCACAGTTCATCCTTTCAGCGTTACGTCATGTTCTACAAGGTTACTCACAGGGATATTTATCCAGCAAGGTGATCCTTTAGGTATTTTGGCTAGTGAGTCTCATGTCTAAATCCTCAGGCCATTGAGCAGCAGCATCTGACTCAAATATGGCTATTAAACTTTCAGTATTCAGGCCTGTAAGAACCCAACATGCTGCATCAGTGGCTGTTCCTTTGGGGATTGCATACTCCTTTCCCCCTACTTTAAGCATTCACAATTTGTCAGAATTGTTATTTCTGATGAAGTTCACAAGAGTTGCTACTTTGGCCATGCCCAAATGAGGAAATAGATGTTTCATATTGTTAATAAAGCTAAGTGCTGGTGCCTCATCAGGTAAATTGCAGCAGTGGTATTAGAAGAGATAGTCAATAACACTGTGGCTAGTGATTGAGTTCTCCAGTTTTTGTGGACTGGCCAGCACAGGAACAGTCAAGATGATGTCATCTTTGCTTAACTGGAACTGGACTTCAATCCATCCTTCTTAAGGGATTTGAGTTCTATGGGCAGCTTTAAGATCAAGCCCATCTTCTATTTCCAGTAACTCTTCAAGCTTCATAAGGCATGTCCTTGGGAGATTATCTTCCACCCACTGGCTCAAGAAGACTATGCACACCTGTGTCCTAGTGTCTCATCGTTTTCGCTTTATTGAGGAAACACCACACCAAACATCTCTTTCCAATTGAGCTAGTCACTCTGGTTTGCTGTTCGGGCATTAGATGACAGACATGGTTCACTCCCGGTAAATCAGACACAGGGCTCTCAGCTTTGTCTCTACTCTCTTGTGATTTTCCTGCCTGATGCTGAAGCTGACTTTGGGACTCTGAAGTTCCACCAGTCACTCCTGGTTTTGTAGGGGTGACCCTCTGCCAGTTCCTCACGTGATCCTCTGTGCATGGCATCCCGACTGGTAGTGTTCTCTGCTCCCACATCTGAAACAGTGGTTATAAGTACTGCCTCTGCCAGACTGCCTGCAGCTAACACACACATTCTCTTTTCTGGCATTACCTGTCTGAAGGTGTCCTTATCCTAATATCACTGCTTTAGTCTTATGTCTGGACAGCTTGTCTTAATATGTGAATTTGGCTTTCATGTATTTAATATAATCAATACAGGCCTTTCGTTCCCTAGCTTCATCAGTGGGTTACCTTTAGAGATTTCTTTTCCCGTAGATGGAGGTGCTGCTTCCTGCTCCAGTCCCTGTTGTGTAGACTGTGATTTCACAGAAGTACGTTACTGCCTTCGTATGGGTTCCTCAGTTTCGTTTCTTTCTTTTTTTTTTTTTACCTCCTCACTTTCAGCACTGTTGGTTTCGCTAATAAGGTCTCATCTGCATCCTGGTTATCTTTTTTAAAATAGGGGTGAATCGCTATTCGCATGTTGCTCTGACATCCTGTCAGGACTGAGTGGAGGAACATGCGTGTGTGAGGAGAGGATCGTACCATAGGTTAGAGTCAGCATCAAGAGTTCTGACTAGGAAATCCTGCAGTCGCTCTTTTAGCTCTCAGGGGTGTGGTGCTCTTGAGAGCTGCTGGTAAAGTTCAGTTGTATTTTTTCCTTATAATAGGACCGTAGGGTCAGTTTTCCCCTCCTGAGGCTCAGTTCTGGGCATTCTGCTCTGATTAGAGCCTCCATGATCTATCTGTCTTTTCAAGGTACCCCTTTTGAATCCCACTTTCAATCTTCCAGAATTGAATACAGAATGCCAGAATACTAAAACTTAATCTGTCCTTTTAGATGGGAGTTGCCAATCTGTCCTGCTATTTTAAATTGTTATTTTTTTAAATTGGTTCTGTTTTCTGGAGTGGGGATCATTCTGTCCTGATATTTTAAAATTTTTTTTTTTTTTAAATTGGTCCTGTTTTTGGGAGTGGAGATCATTTTCTACTCCTACTCTGTCTAGCCTGTTTACTGTGTGCAGTGTCTCAGATTTTCCATGGACCTACCCAAGAAAACTAGTGCTTTGGACACAGCATATGTAACAATTTTTGGCCCAGATCCTTTGGCACAACTGCATGTTAGCAGCAGCTGAATGGATTAATCATAAGCTGCTGTTAGTCTGCAAAGACGAGCATTTACTATTGTAATTATTTTGATTTAACTTTTCTTTTGCACAGTTGAGGAACTGGGGAATGATATGTATTTTAACCCTTGATAGCACTTAGAGTAGGAAATGAATCCTTATTTGGCTAGATTAGAAATGACACCTAATTGAACAGGAAAAAAATGAAGATATGTATGGCTAAGAACCTTGCTTCATGGTTCTTCCTGAACCCCAGCCAACCTAATGTATCCTTGCATGTATGAAGGAGAATGGCTGTGTCTTTATCACATAAACCAATCAGAGAAACAATATGGAAAGGATGAGAGTAGATCACCTGTGAATACCCAGTAGTTTTGTATTCATGAGGAAGAAATATCTGATCTTTTTCAGATGCTAATATAGTGAACTCCTTGAGGTGCTTTAGAAGATTATTTTTTTCTGGGGCATAACAAGCCTGGATTTTGGGCAGTGTTCATTGTTCTGAAGCATCTGTGATTCTCTTTCTGAGAGAGTGACTCAGCAAGGGAAAAATGTAGCTTCCTTATATGGGAAGATGGCAGCAGACTGATCTCCAGAGAACCAGTGGATAGGCAGTGGAAAACTGCTCACCTAATAAAAAGAAAAGAAGTAATTGTGGCACATTAGAGACTAACAGGTGCCACAATTACTCCTTTTCTTTTTGCGGATACAGATTAACACGGCTGCTACTCTGAAACCTGCTCACCTAATGCCTTTCTGGAAAACCTGACTTTTGGGTGTGTCTTCTATGCAGAATCTGTAGACAGCTAAACTTGATACCCAGTAACCATATCCTTTAGATCATGCTGCTTCCTTTTTGGCTCATGGACCAGGGCAAAACTGTACATATGATTAAAAGTTTTTAAAATAACTTCCATGTAGGGTGGATAACGATTTGATTAAAAAAATTCAAAAAAGATTATTTTTATTTAAATTGGCTTTTAAAATTGGTTTTAAATTAGTTTTTTAAAAATAAACCTGTTTGAAATTGACAACCTATATTAAGGTGCAAACTTAGAATCTATTAAAATAATTTAAATACAAAAATTAATATGAAACAATACATATTTGCTGCCAAATTTTACAGGTCAGAGCACCGAACTGGTGGAATTAACCGGTTAAGCTTCTGGAACCAGAGTTTGTTCAAGTGCTAAACTAGCTTCTGACTGCGGTAACCTCTTCTGCAGGTGCAGAGGGAATGTTTTCTTCATTTCAGTTGAATAAACTGGTTCAGTTCCCATACTATTCATTCAAAGTTAAAGCAATTGAAAAAGCAGGAAGGCTAGTTTTCCTCTTTCAGTCTGTGAATAAAAATGAAGTTGGGAGAGGATGAGATCTACCAGTCCTAAAATCTTGAAGAACCTGGAGACCAGAAACAATTCAGTTCATTATCTACTGATGTTTTGTTAAATAAGTCAGTTAGTTTTCAATCCAAAATATTTTGATTAAATGTTTTTATATATCCAACAGCATTTTAATTATTTTTATTATATAAAACTATTTTAATTGATTTGAATTTGTATCCAAATAGAACTTGAAACAAATCACAAGTAAAAAATGAATAGTCATTCAGTAAATAAGAAATGCATCATTCACCATTTTCTAACATAATAAAAATGTAGAAGTTAAGAATCTGAATATATGTAAATTAATGTATGTAATTGCTTAAATAACCATGTATAGATACGGTGTACCCTCCCCATTAGCAAAAAGAAGTACAAATTTAGTGTAAAAGATATACTACATTTAGTTGCAAATCAACATGTTTTAATGGTTAATAACCAATGATAAGCTATTACCAGCAGGACAGTGGGGTGGGAATAGGTATTGTTTCATATTCTCTGTGTATATATAAAGCCTGCTGCAGTTTCCACGATATGCATCTGAGGAAGTGAGCTGTAGCTCACGAAAGCTTATGCTCTAATAAATTGGTTAGTCTCTAAGGTGCCACAAGTCCTCCTTTTCTTTTTGCGAATACAGACTAACACGGCTGCTACTCTGAAATAACCAATGAGAGTCACCATGGTTTTGGGATAACAGCTAAAAAGTAAAAATGCAAAACAATTAAAGCTGAGAATTTAAATCTAGGTCTCTTGCTTGCTCATTTAAATCATGATTAAAATTGATGATTTAAATCAATCCAAGTTCCTTTATTCATAACTTGGTAATTTGTTAATGACGTTTACCTTTATGAACTTGCATGGAACGTTTAAAATAACCATATAACTGTAAGGCTGACACCAACCCCGCTCCTCAGATTAATTGTACATTGTACTATAGGTGCACAAGTTCGCTGGGTTGCATGCTGCTTCATGACAAGGGTTCCTCAACATTTTACGCTTGTCTGTTGTGATCCCAGATCGCGAAGTAATTGGGGTGTGGAAGGAGGGGAGCCTTTGGGTACCTTATGGTATTTCTTTCCTAAGGGATCAGTTTGTTGCTAAGATTACTATTGAGGAGAACGATTCCAGGCTCTGAGAATAAATGTTTGCCAAGCTCACCCTGTCAAGGTGTAATCCTTTGCAGAATAGCATTGATCCCATAAATTGAAGGCAAAGCTAACTTCTCTGGGGTGGGGAATAGGGAAGGATCTGAGCTTTATAGGATCTACGTGGTCTGATCCTTGTCGTGCCCTGCTTTGTGTCTATTTCCACTCACAGGAGGGATATTCTGTTTTGGATTTCATATACTTCAGATATGTGACATAACTGCATGCCTGGAGCAGCATTAGAGCTTGAGCTGTTGCTTTCTGGACACCTGGAGAGATTTCAATATATTGTCCAGAAATGGGTATGGATGGGTGACATGCTTTTAAGACCATGCCACAATAGAGATGTCCCTGCAAAAAAAAGTGTTTGCTATGGTTGCTTGGTTAAATGAGATGTAGGCCCCATAGTCTCTTCAGATGTGCTTTCCATTTTCCCTATCTATGTGGTCTTTCAGTAAGAAATGTGTCATTTTATCAGGAAATTCCAGTTCTAATGTAACCGGCCTCCCCTCCCCCAATCCCAAAGGGTCAGGACTATATCTGGTTTCTGGTTAGAAGGCATATACCTTTGCCATATTTTCCTTTTTATTTGGCTGGATGTCCTACATTGTTATCCTCCTTCTACCTGTAGTATCAAGTAAATCAGAGAATAGTGGGGCAAATTCCTTCCTGGATATCCTGATCCTAATTTTTATGCTGTGATATAAAGTGTGTTTCTATTTGGACGATGAGTGGAATGTTTTGTACTTTTTCAGATTTCTTTGATTCTTTGTTTCTTGATCTTTTGGTGAGGAAGTACTGGCTTTTCAACTTGTATTTGTGAGTGGAGCTCCTTATAGAGGAATTAAGGTTGGTGCAAACTAGCTTTAATTCCTCTTCTGCCTCTGAAAAGAAGATGCCTTACAGATAACATGGAGGCATGTCTTTAACTCTACTCACTTGTTTGCCACACAAATCCCAGAAGATGCCTGTTAGGGGCTGCAAGAAATTTGGCAGAACTTGCTTTAAGGGGAGTTGCTTTAAGGGGATCTTACCCTGGGGAAAGATCACAATTGCTACATTCCTGGTCAAGTTCCAACCTTCCAGGTACCTGTAACAAAAGCTTTTTGCGAAAGAATGTCTACCACTTATCTGTGAGAGCATATTTCCTTGGCTTTCCAGGGGTCTGTGGACTGAGAACAATTTTGCGATAGAGGAGCATTACAGATGGAGGATTTCTCTCTTTTGAGGCCGGGGATGGTTCTGAGTTGTGAAGTAGTACGGGAGTGGACCTAAAAGAAGTATTCCAAAGAGGGAACCTTAGAAGGTTCCTGAGTAAGGTTTACTCCTGTGGCAAAGGCCAAACCTTACCTGAATGCTCACTCTGTTCACAAATACTGAAAAAAATAGGGGAATTTAAATTTTGGAGAGTGGGATGATTCTGCAAGGAGAATGACCGGGAGTCAAAAGGAATGGCCATGGCTTTCTCAAAATGTTTCTGCTGCCTCCAGATTCTGCAGCGAGAAGGGAGATGCTCCCAGAAGTTAGGGACTCAGTGGAGTTACCTGGAACTAGAAATAAGTGGGGGGAGGGGTGGGGGAAGCGAGGCTTCTCTGAGCTCCTAGAGAGAATCTGGAGTCAATACCAAATTTTAAGACGTCTGCCTTAGCTGCAAATGCAAAATTGGTGTATTTATTTGTCGGACTACGTATTTGCATGCATATGTTGCTTGGCTAATTACCTGATTTGCACATATGCATACCAGTAAACACATACAAATGATTATCCTTGTCAAATTATGATGCTGTTTCTGAGGCATATGTGGTACTTCATGCGAGTCTGACGTGCAAAGCAACATTTCTGTGGTTCCACTCCAAATGTATTGTTCATTCTCAGCTTGAAGTGAATGAGGGAGGGAGGAAGTAGGGAGTGGGGCTAGGGTTGCCAACTTTCTAATTGCAGAAAACTGAACACCCTTGCCCCACCCCTTCCCTGAGGCCCCACCCCTTCTCCAAGGCCCTGCTCACCCCATCCCCCTCCCTCCGTCGCTTGCTCTCCCCTACCCTCATTCACTTGCTCATTTTCACCAGGCTGGGGCAGGGGGTTGGGGTATGGGAGGTGGTGAGGGTTCTGATGAGGGTGGGGCCAGGGATGAGGGGTTTGGGGTGCAGGAGGGGGCTCTGGACTAGGGCCAAGGGATTCAGAGTGTGTGTGTGGGGATCTGGGCTGGGGCAGGGGGTTCGGGGGTGAAGGCTCCATGTGGCGCTGACCTCAGGTAGCCCCTGCATTTCCCAGGGACGGGGGAAGTTGCAACATGTCTCTCCGGCTCCTAGGTGGGGGGGCAGCCAGGGGGCTCAGCGTGTTGTCCCCGCCTACAGGCTCCAACCCCACAGCTCCCATTGGCCGTGGTTCCCGGACAATGGGAGCTGGGGAGCCGGCACTCAGGGCGGCATCTGTGGATGGGGGAGGTGTGTTGTTTTTTTTTCATTCAGTGTTGTAAGCCATAAAACATAACAGTGAAACCCAAATGCTAGTACTGCTGAATGCACATGCTTACAATACCACACAAGTCAGAGTCTGCACAGGAGCAAGACTGAGCTGGAGTCATACTGAGCCACCTGGTGTGGCCTGGGATCATGGAATCCGTAGGTCAAGAAATCCCACTGCTTGCAAGATTTTGCATGCACTCCTCTGTTAATGACAGCTTTCCAGCTGAAAGTGATCTTTGTCCCTCTTCTTTTATCTGCACAAAATGTCTGTGGATTGCATTTGGCAAAATACTCCACAAGGTCTTTTTTTCCACCAAAAAGGATCAGCAGATAATAGAGACTACACAATAAACACAGGATTCATCTAAATGTTCAAAAATGTCTAGTGATTATGGTTGCCTCAGTTTTTTGGATACCACACTTAAGACACCTTGTAAACAGCCTGATTATTCAGAAAGTTCTGCCTTAAAAATTGGGGCGCTTTACGAAGTCTCAAGTTGGGCACCCAAAAATTACTAGTCACTCTTGCAATTTTAGGACAACTATCCTTGCACAGTTTTCAGGAGTTTGATGCCAAAAAGCAAATTTTGTTTAAAAAAAATTGAAGTTTAAATCTTTACCCAAACTCTTCAGCTGATTAGACTGGCTGCTGAAGCCTTCCAAAAATGGAATTTCAGCCTGTGGATAGCTGCCTTGCACATATGGGGAAGAAACAACAGCTGCACCAGAACCTGTTGGAAGATTTAATTTGAACGCTTGCACAAACATGCTTTCATAGGCACATAGTCTCTTTTGCTGCACTTGCTGGGGGACCCTTCCATTCGTTTAGTTAACGGCTAAATATTAACTTCATAGCTGAATCCCTAATGTACACCAAAAAACTCTGACATTATTTCTGTTTTGTCTTTAATGGCATCATAGCTCCTCAGTTGTTGGTTGGTGCATTCTGCAAATAGATGTTACATAGATTCTACATAGGCCAACTCTTGGTGATTGACATTTGTGTTATTATGCACTAAGATAACGTTAGGAAAATATTTATTTTTAAAAGCATTTACCATCAGTGATGGTGGATATTTAGAAATAAAAACAGGCAGGCGAGGGACTAGATAATAGCTTGATGCAAGTGAGTCCATCTGTAGTAGATGATGTTGATGTAAAACATTAAGTATGCTCATACCGAGCCAGTGATCCTGCACACCCCTCCTCGTTCCATACAGTGTACATTAAAAGAAGCTCGTCTTTGTGTTACACAAATAGATTCCGGACATGAGAAAGAGGCTTATGGCAAGAGGATGAGATCAGTTGGTATAATTAGAGCCAGCTGATAATCCTTTTACTCTCTCTCATTTCAACATTTACAGTACTTCTGTTTATTTGAAATGGGGCATGTGGGCTCTAGAGCAGTGCATATTTGGATTCTGGATCTTTAATACTGTGTTTCTTTACAGGGAGTAGAGATGGATGGGTGGGGATGGCAGAGAAGCACCCAATCAACCATTTTAAAGAGAGGGGCTGCTGCCACTTTCCTTTCCCAAGTGTGGGGAGTATTGTTGGCTTTATTAACCATGGTCACTGTTTGATCTCACTCCAGCATTTTGACTGGGAAGTGAGTAATCAGTTGACAATTTTAGCAATTTTGGACAGGAATGTTGCAGAAAGAAGAATTTAAAAATGGGTCAGGGAAAGATACTTTTTAGGATGTTACTTGTAGTAGCAGTGTTGCTATTGGTTTTTCATGGTTTTGTTTTTGTCGCATGCACAGTTCTCTCCTGAACATCCTAAGAATGAACTTAAGCCTCATTAGCTTTTCTTCAGCCCTGTCTTAGGTACTGGGAAGTTCCTCACTGTCTGTGCACTTCCTGTATCTGCTGTGGCTACACTGTGCCGCAGCGTGGACTATGGGGGTATGAATTGCAGAATTCATCAAAGGTGGTTGTTGGCAGGATCCACTTGGGGCAATTCGAGCACAACACTCAGCAATTCACACTCTCATAGTCCACCCTGCCACACAGTGTCCACAAGCTCTCAGTCACCTGCTGACCTAGGCACTAGTGAAACAGGAACCCTGATTGGTGCCCATCCCCAGACAAACCTTACTCAGTCCAACAGAACTGGCAGAGGTACTTGGAAGGAGAGCAGGGGGTATGTAGTTCAAAGTGATTAGCTTGGTTTTCAGTAGCCAGGCAGACTCAGAAGTTGAGGGTTTTCCCACTTTAGTCATATAGCAGAGGTGGCCAAACTTACTGACCCTCCGAGGTGCATACGATAATCTTCAGAAGTTCAGGAGCCAGGAGTGCCTGCCGGGGCTCGGGGCTTCAGACCTGTGGAGCGCACCTGCCAGGATTCCTGCCCTGTAGTGGGGCTAGAGAATTCTGCCCTAATCCTAGCAGGTGCCTCCTGCGGGGCAGAAGTGCCAAGCCCTAGCAGGTGCCTCCTTCAGGGCATTAATGCCGAGATCCCCCTCTCCGTTGGGCAGAAGCCCCTAGCCCCACCACCCTGCTGCAGGGCAGAAGCCCCAAGCTGCCCCTCCCACCCCCCAGTGTGGTAGTTGATGGGTGGCGTGGGGTGGGGCTCTGCAAGCTGCACTTCCATTGTAAAAGAGCTGCATGTGTCTTGCAAGCTGCAGTTTGGCCACTCCTGTCATATAGCTTGTTTCCTGCATCGGCATAGTGGACTAAATATTCACCTCCGTACCATGGTAATGGGGTTTTTGACAGCATGGCAATCACTCACTGAAGTGTCCTCAAGTGTAGATTAAAAGAAGGGACTGAGTAATATACCAAAGGCCACAGGTGACTGTGTTACTTTGGCTATGCCATTCCATACACAAAGCCCAGTAAGGAAGGATAGTCCAGTGGTTAGGGTGCTAGCCAGGAACTCTGGAGATCTAAGTTCGATTCTCTGCTCCTCCTGGCTTTGGGCCAGTCATTTAGTCTGTCTGTGCCTCAGTTCCCTATCTGTAAAGTGGGTATAATAGCTCTGGCCTACCTCAGAGGGGTGTTGTGAGGATGGCATTAATAGGGAATGTACGGTGCATTCTGAAGAATTCCACCCCAGAGAGGTATCACCCAGAAGATACCAGTGCACCAGCCTTCTCAGTGATTGCCCTTCAAAGACTCAGACTGAAACAGCTGTTTACCCTTCCTGAAGAACCCCAAGCCCCCCTTCTAGATGGTGGTGTGATGGGGACTTCCCCCATATCACAGCACCAGGAAAGGGAGACATAGCATGAGATCTGTAGCAGCAGGAAGGAGTAGAGTGAGTTTCATATAGCGCTCACTGCCTCGCCGCCTGGCCCCCCCCCCCAGTTTCCTATAGAGTTGCACTGTCTTGGGGGTGAACTGGAAACTTGGGGATGCACAACCCATGGACTAGAATCAGCTGATAACGTTGATTGAAACTTGGGTGAACTGAAACTGGTTGGTTCTGCACAGGTCTGCACTTCAGTGGGGGCACTTATGAAAGATCCAGTGAAACGATACCAGATTTCAATCTAACAAAGCAATTTCGGTTCCCAGTTCCAGGGGCGTGAAATAATTAATATGAAGCAAAGCAAGTTAATCTGTATCCAGAGCATTTTATTTAATCATCAGTCAATGAAATCAGTGACACTCCGTTGGGTTTCATCACCCATTGGTTTTTTTTCTCCCCCTTTGGTGTGGTGCAATGAGCAGGATAACCTGATCTTTTTAAGATTGTTGCCATAGCAACCCCTTGGGTCCCACTACGGGGCTGTTGTGCCTAAAGGCCGAGGCTCTGAGGATTCTGAAAAAATTCAGGAAGCGGAGTTTTGTTTTTAAAGTCATTTTCAAGTTAACTGTTTGGATGGTTTTTTTTCCCACAGAGCTGGAAAAAAGGCAAGGCCATCAATTTTACCATCTCCATTCTTTTTATGCTTGTAATTTTAAATGTGTTTGTTTTACACTCAAATGTGGCTTTGTATTGTCCTAACTCTGTTCCTTTTTGAAGCCAGTGAAAGTTGTAGTAGGCCCGGACTGAGTGCTTTCGAAAATCCCAACAAAATCTTCAAAACATAAATCTACTCTCATGGCAGAAAGAATCTCCTGTCTGCTGCCGGTGAATGAACGTCCCCGTGTTTGCATTCTAGTGGCAGCATGCGGTTCTGTTTTGCTTGAGACCGGATACAGCTGGGAAACAAACATCCCCTAAGGAAATGCTACATATGAAACTTTTTTTTTAAGTGATAATTTTAGCAGGAAACTGTAAACCACAGCAAGTTGTTTAAACATTGAAGTTCACAAACACATCTTAAAAAGTTCTGTACTTTGCAACTCATGCTTGTTGTTATCTGCATGCTGCATTATTATAGCTGACAGTGTTCTGCCATGTTATTTTTAAACTGCCAGTCTTAGTCCCCTCTCCTTCAGCTCTTTACCACTGTGGTCAATGACTTTTAATGTTGGTGACATGTCCTTTATGTGTTCGCAGAAATCTTCTCTGGTCATACTTTTTTTTTTTTTACCACAAAGTCTGTCCTCCAACATCCTGTCCCCAACCAGGAAGGTTCAAGTGCCCATAATGGACAATTCTGTATTAACATGGCTGGAGGAGGTGGGTGGGGGAGAGTCTTCCTAACCTCTTGCAGTGTGTGGTTGGCTTATGTCTCAAAGCATGTGGGTTGATCTTCGCGATAGATGTTTATCCTGAACTCGTATAAATTGAGCTCTCTTCTTATTCATAGAAACATCTAAGCTTTTTTAGGAATGTTATGAAACTTTTTGCCTTATGGCAGGGATTGGCAACCTTTGACATGTGGCACGCCAGGGTAAGCCCCCTGGCGGGCTGGGCCTGTTTGTTTACCTGCCATGTCTGCAGGTTCGGCCGATCACAGTTTCCACTAGCTGTGGTTTGCCGCTCCAGGCCACTGGGGGCAGCGGGAAGTGGTGACCAGTACATCCCTTGGCCCCGCACCACTTTCTGCAGTCCCCAGTGGCCTGGAGCGGCGAACTGCTGCCAGTGGGAGCTGCGATCGGCTGAACCTGTGGACGCGGCTGGTAAACAAACCGGCCCGGCTTGCCATGGGGCTTACCCTGGCGGGCCGCATGCCAAAGGTTGCCGATCCCTGCCTTATAGTATATTTTGGCAGAGTGTCCTACAGAGTTAACTGTGTAAAGGCATTTCTGTTGTTTACTTTGTTCTCTTCTCATTTAATTAATTTTTGTTCCCTTTATTACATGAGTGAAGAAATAGTACCTGATTGAGTTTCTCCATGCACATATTGATAGTTTCTGTAGTTATGTCTCTTTTCTAAAGTAAATGGTACTGTTTTTTTAAATCTCCTCTCACATGGTAATCCAGTAGAGGGCATGGAGGTACACCTAGTCCGGTTCATTACATTATCATGTATTTGTGCTATTTATTGAATATGGGTGACTTTCAAAGCACAGAGGGGTCAACCCAAAGCCTAAAGACCAGCTAAATCCCTCCTAAACCCAGTCCCATGCTGTGAAAATAAATTGACTTTCAGAATTAAGGCAAAGATGGACATTGGCTTTTGCGCTGTATCGTCTCTTCTTTGGGAACCTAGAGTTTGGATCTGCTGGAATCTCAAGTTAACTTCTATTTGATTAGTATTTTGCTTTTAAGTCTAGGGTTACTACAAAGATTTTTTTTTTCTGTTTTCCATCACCGCATTAAATAAGTTGAATTTTCTTACCTTAGTTTTTGAACAGCATCATGCACAGCTCAAAAGGAAAGGAGACAAAACTCCAACTTATTTCTCATGACACTGAGGTTTATTTAGAAGAACTGCAATAAATAATCATGAAATGAATATTGATGGTACAATTTTCTGAAAAGGGAAGCATCAAATTGCTGATCTGTTGTCCTGCTCATGAACCCACACTCTTCCTGTCCTCCACTCTTGTCCTATGTCTTGTCTTTTTTTATTTTGGGTACTTTAGAGCTTAAGTACTTTGGAGCAGGGAACCTGTCTTACCAATGTTTGTAATTAAGCGTAGATTGACAGAGTTTTATTATAGTGTGGGAGTGCCCTCAGGGCCATTTTCTATATTTGATGAATGAGGAGTGTGTGTTTTTTGGAAGCATAATTCCTTTTTTGTAATGTGGGTAATGCAAAAATCGAATCATGCCAGCTAGTCAAGGTAGATAGATTTGCTCCCACCCAATACATTTTTTAGCTACATTTAAGAATTTAGAGAGGATCTAATCCAGTGCTCATTCAAGTCAATAGAAGGACTCCCATTGGCTTCAGTGGATATTTGTCAGATCCAAGGAGCCCCAGATTTGTGTTCTTTTAATCCCTGAATTTGTTTAAACTTTTCTTGGAGGGTTATAGGCTATTTGCCTAAGGCGGCTGATCTGAGAATTGCTGTGGGCATTTTACTGTGGAATACTTTACTTGGGTGTTTTAAGCGTGTTATCCAAAATCTCTCTGTCTGTGACTTCACATGTGTCAGGTAGTCTGCACAGGTAGAGCAATTCTAATTGAGGAGAAAGAATTCGTAGGTTATACTACCCTTTGAAATGTTGTTTGTATAATCTTGTGAAGCAACGTAAGGCCCAACCCTGGTAAGGCTGCCAGCCAATTCCCGTGGTCGCCCATATCTGTTTCCCATTTTCCAGACCAGTTATTTGTAAATCTCCCAACGTTGCATCGTATTGAAATAACCCTTCAATTCCTTCTTCCATTGCCAGCTTTGTGCCTTCGTGAGGCATTCATGTGTTGCCCCTTACATCTTGAACTCTCTCCTGTCCTCTCTCCATTCGTACCCATGTTCTAAAACTCTTTCCAGGAGGCCTACAAAACCTCCCTCTGGATTCTCTTGTGTGCCTGATCTTTGTCCCTTTAGATCATGAGCATCTTATACCAGCAACTGTCTTGTATATCACTGAGTATACTGTTTAGAGCTTAACAAATACTGAATAGTGTTAACCAAAAAAAGTAAATAGAAAATCTATGCCGAACTTCCAAGTGTTTATATCCAACTTTTTCTTTTTATGAGCCAGCAAAGTTTGACACTGGATACACCTGAAGTATCCCCTCATTTAGCGCATAGTGTTCGCAAGCCCTTGGAGCGGGTGGTTCTGAGTATATGTTCAAATACCCGCATTCCTCCCAATTTCACATGGCTGTTATAAGCTGCTGGAGCCAAGCACTGTCATTTTCCTGTTTCTAAAAATCCTGTAGCCATTGTTTTCACCTATGAAGAACCCTAAGACATTTCTTTAATGGCCTACCATACAGTACAGGTGTCTGAAAGAAGCATGGTTCTTCATCCTTACATGCCGCTTTATGTCTCCAGAGCTTCTCAGTTGTACATTCGTGGCCACCAAGAAGGATCCAGATGACGCTAGTGAGGCAGGCATTTAATTTACACTTGCTCTTTTGAAAGAGAAGGTTAGATATAGTCAGAATGGTACTTGCTGTTGTGGGTGCCTAAGAGCCATTTATCCAAGTCAACAGGCCCCATCTGGAACAGGATAGCTAGCTGTTTGTCCACGCTACCCCTTATACATGAACTGATCCCTTACATCACTAGCCTCTCCTTCGGATCTCTCCGTTGGGCCCACTTTTTCTGGGACATGTACAAGAATCCAGTCAACTGATATAATGTTAGATTGAGGGGTATGTGGACATTGATGATGATGTGAATTTGTTACAAAAACACAATGTTATAAATATACCTGCACTTGATGGTTTTATCGCTCTCCCTCACCCTTCCTGGTCTGTAACTTCTTCAGGGTAGGGAACATATTTTCTTATGTGTTTGTGCAGTTCTGTACATTAGTATACTTACCACCCGTAACTCCCCCTTGTGTCAGGGTGCGATGCTGTAAGGGGTCCTTGTCTCCAGCACCTCTTGCAGGCCATCTGCTTCTCCCTGTGTCTTCTCTGGCTCAGCTCTCCAGCCAAGTTACATAAAGCTCAGTCCCCATCCACAGTAACAGAAAGGTCCAACTGAAAGTTGAGAAAACATCCTAACACAAAAGAACTCCCCCTCCCCCTGGGCGATTCCTCAGCCTGTCTTATCTTCAGCCCCAACCTGGGCTCAGTATTTCTTCTGTGGGGCGTGCATGCCTCTTTGTCCAGGGCTGGTAGGGGAACTCAGGCCCCCACCCTCTACTCTGGGCTCTCGCCCTGGGAGCCTATATTAAGCAGATAGGTCCACTTCTTCAAGTGTGCTTCTGTTTCCCTGGGCCATGTCCTACCTCTGAGCCCCCTTGTGCTGCTTCCTCATAGCCTGTGATTAATACACCTTCCCTTTGGTTCTCCAGCTGCTGGCTTCTCCATAGATCCTCCCAGCTCCTTGGTTCTCTACAGAACTAATCACTCTTGCACCTTTCTTAGGCTCCACTGAAGTCCTTTTAACTGGCCCTACATCAGTGCCCTCCCCCACCAGGAGCCTACCCTGCTCCTTGGGAATCCTTCTGCCTGGCTTCTTTCCACCCCTGCTGTGGGTTTCTCTTCTGAGGAGAATACTGTATCCTCTGCAGTCTCCTCCCTAGTGAGTTTCCTCTGGTTCCTATAAAGGGAAGGTACCTAATGATGCTTACTTTGGCTCCTCACCAGAGAGGGAGGAGCAATCAATCCATCAACTACAGGCGCACTCATTTGCTCTTAACCCCTTGCCTGACAGGTGATGGGAGTAAGCCCCATCATATTTGCTTAGCACAACAGCCCTAAGTCTCATTGGGACCTTTCAGTGCTACAGCGAGACAAAGAAGTCCCTTGCCCAGCCGACATTAATGATGCATTTAGTTGACCTTCACCGCCTCCCCAGTGAAACTAAATGTATAATAGCACATAAGAGAATCCTGGGCAGATTTCAATAACAGAGGCACCATATTAATTCCATTTTTAATGTTTAAGGGGGCAGAAGGACATTTTTTTCTGTTATGAGAAAACTGTGGTTTCAAATCTTGTTTTTTCTGACCCCTGCTGATCTTTTCATTGTTTGAAACCACTGTTCCTTTTTTAAGTGCTTCAACCTGGAATTGTTACTTCATGCCCTATTTTCAAATTTGCAAAGGCAGGGGATTATACTGTGTTATTTTAAGGGGAGAGACAAAATAGAACTCCAGAAAAATTGCAAGCTGAGTGTTCTGAATTGCTACAAAATGTGTGACAAACCAAACATGAATTTCAGATGGTTCAGTTATTAGAAAGAAATTGTTTGAACATTAGAATGCTGCAACTGTGTTCATGAATATTTGTTCAAATAAAAAAAAAACAATTGAATTTGCTTCAGGGGCATTCATGTCTTAGGTTCATTTTCCATGAATATTCTAGTGAATGAAGTTACAGGAAGGACTCTTGCTCCTTGTTTGCTGAGACAGGGGAGCATAGAAGTACCTAGACAGTGTTAATGGAAATGGCATATTTTAATCTCAGTATATGAGCATGTGCACAGAAAATGGGCCAAAGCTGTGATCCCACACAGCACATATCCTACTCCTCTCATGAATGTGCCCAGAACACAATGCCAGGAGCCTTGTAAGGCTCAATATTCTGCACACATGAGTGGTGTGGAGTGGAGCAGAGGGTGCAAATGTGTCTGTGAACCAAACATAATTTACAAGGGGTTCTAATTTTAAGATCACTCACTTTAAAATGGGTCCCCTTTTAATTAGTGCATGATGTAGGCATCATCAGCTTTGTGGTGTGTCTGTTCAACTTAGTAATTTAAAATGTGATTAGAGGGGCAGGATAATGTGTGTTTGGGGGGGTGGCAGGGTGCATATTCAACAGAGCTTTCATTAACGAGTCCCCTCTCACAACACAAACATTTAAAACACTATATTCACTGTCCATACACCCCAAATCCCAAGTGAAGAGTAACTGGCAGACTTCCACCAACACGCAGCAATTCTTCTAGTCTGTATAAAATCTTTTTATCTAGTTTTACAATGCCAACAACAGATTTGCAAAGAGCAATCTGAGGAAATGTACAGAGACAGGTCTCAGATGGATGACAAGTAACTACAAAGGTTACTCACAGCACTTGTTATAAACAATATAATGAAAATGTTCATTCGCAAATGTTTGCGCTCCAGAATTAGTTCATCCGAAAAGGCTAAAATCCATTTTGCGTTTAAAAGGCAAATAGTGGAATTCAAATTCTGCTGTGATTTCCCCATGTAAGATTTTAATAACACATGCACAGTAGGTAGCCTAGTAAATGTCGAGTGCTGATGGAGAAATATACAACCTGATGTTAACTAAATGTTTTGGCTGCAGATATTTGAACTATGCCCATTGTCAGAGGGTTACGTAAGATGCAGTTATGTATTCTGTTCCTGATGCTTGAAATATTCTTCAAACTTTTTGGGATCTCAACTTCTTTTTATTTAATCTGAGCATTTGGTTTATTCCTATTGGCATAAATGACTTGGCCAAGTTTGTAGCGAAACTTTACAAACACACATTCCTTCATATTCTCTCTTTCTCTCTGTCTCATATACATATATTCAGGAATATTACGTCTCATAGAGGCCCACAGAAGTTGTTCTGAGTTTGAGTGGTCATACTCTGAAAAGTGACTGTTTAAAAATGGCATTGTGGGGTACCATGCTTATTCAAAGCACCCAAGTCATATTTGAAATTGAGAGTTGGGCACTTTAAATATTTACCCTGTATAGGGACTTAACCCAGGACCTTCCTTTTCAAGCCCAAACCCCCACCTCTTTGAGGTAAAGAAGTGCATTTATGAGGTGTCAGTAAGTCTCCTGCTCTCAGTGAGCTAGCCCTTAGTGAGACCTAATCACATGTACTAGAGCAGTCTATTACACCTGCATTGTGATGAGGGCATTGAAGACCATTTTGATTCCATTGCATCATGGGTGGGGCGTCAGGTGCCATGTTCTCAGTGATGGGCACGTGTGCTCACAATGCAACGGAGGGGAAGTGGCACTTGGCTCAAAGTATGCTGGGTTGCGCTCACACTACCCTACGGTAATGTGGGGGTGAAGCAAGGAAATACTCTCTGGAGCAATACGATGCATTCACATTGCTTCTGGGAGAGCATCAGGAGTGGTGCTTGCATTGAGTCTGGGGGAAGGAAGCTTGAATGTTATTGACACTGGTTCAGTTTCTGATACACTTACTTGCTCCGAAGTCAGTGAAACTACTCGTGGAGCAAGGTGCTACTCATTGGGAGCCAGGGTATCAGAGAGTGGCCCACTGTAACAGGTGGAGATAGGAGAAGGGTGAGGATAGGATTGTCACAGCCTTGTTGCAACATGGGGTGTGCTTGGATCACAGCTGGGTGATTGTACGGCCACCATGGGATGTGCCTGAAGGCAGATGCCACACTCTCGTTGCAACAGGGCTTGAGCTTTTCATCATGGCCAGGACCAGAGTGAGGCAGGGCTCATGTTCCCATTGCAAAAGGTAGCATGGACTGGCTCGGCTCTGTCTGTTTACAACCACAGCTGTGGAGACTTTTTAAAGAGACCATTGTGAACTCCAGCTGTTTCCATTATTTATTCCCTTTTCATCAACAAGCTGCCCTAGGGAAGGGAATCAGACACTTCCAAGCCTGCTATAAGCTGTGGCTATTGCTATAGCCTTATTTTTGGCTCAGTAAACATCCTTTTGAACTGAGTGCGTGTAACAATTGTTCTTTGAGTCGGTGTTGGTGTGGATCCTACTGGCAGAGCACATGTGCCACATGAGCATGAGATTGGATTTTTTTTTTTAATAGCAGTGTCTGGGGCTGCACATGTACACTTTGCCTTTTCGTGCAAAAGTGTGAAGGGCGGCGTGACCATGACTCTCTCCCACTTCCTTGATCTCACCTGTAGCAGCAAGATGGTTCCCGCAAGTGACTAGCCCGCTCTTTTTCTCTGAGCGACTAGTTTTGTGAAGAAATCTAGCTTCACCTTCCTTAATTTTGTTAATTCTCTAATTCTAGCTAGATTGATGGAAGCATTCTTACATCGACCTAGCTGTGTCTAAACTGGGTGGTAGGTCAGCATAGCTAAGGTGCTTAGGGGCATGGATTTTTTAGGGGTAGACCAGGCCTGAGTAGTGAAGCCCTGTCTGTGTTTCTTTACCAGAGGTAGAGATAAAGGATTCAGCTCCACTTTGTTACTTAGATCACAGAGCCCCAAACACACTACTAATTGGGTACCATTCTGGTGTAGCATTTTGCCTAGATCTTTGTCATCTGCAACACTGCTCTCTATGTAATACCAGACAATACAGGAAATTTCTCTGTCTGTTCACTGTAGTCATGTCAAGAGGAAGGTTTTTTTTTATACATACATATTCTGCTGCTTAAAATTGGTTTTCTGTAAATAGCAATGCCTATTTTAATATCTTCCTTGAGAATGTGCATGGGTGTTAGAGAGAGAGAGAATGATTGCTTGGAGCTAAAATGGCTTGCATGTGTTTGTTGAAAGTGTAAAATAACTTTCTCTCTTTTATTAGTTTGCTTTGGGGTGGCGGAATGGGCCTTAGGAGGAAGTTCAAAGCACAGACCGTATCTTATTTTCTTTTAAAAAGCATAGTTAGCACTAGTGGAAGATGCAGAATGCCAACTCTTGACAATTGCATCTTTCCTCTCTCTGAAACAGCTATAGTAGGGACAGTGGCAAGCCTCTTTCCTCGCACTCCCATGTAACATGCTTCAAACTGGTTCTGCAGGGATGTTGTTCTTCTTTGCCCACCCAGTTTCTGCTGGGATTGCCACTAGGGGAACCAGATGGATCAGTGCTGTCCTTTTAGTTGGGGGTTGCTTGTCCTCCAGGAACTCGATTGAGGCTGCAGACCAAATTGCAATGTCATCTCCACCTGCATTGCAATTAATTGGTATCACAATAATCAATTTCACAACCTCCTCTCCAGTGAACCGTCCCTGATGATGAAGTGTCTACAACAACTGTCTTTGTCTCTATGACCTTGTCTCCACTAACCTTTTTCCCTTCCAAATTTCCCACTGCGGCTATGTAGGAGCCCTGATCTGACAGTGTGCAGCACTGTCATCACAGGGACCTGTTCTGAACAGAGTTAGATAACATGGTGGTAAAAATAACAGTAGTTATGGGAGCCCAGCATACGCCAGAGTGTCCACCATTTCTATAAATGATGAAAGTAGAAGTGGGATATTTTAGGGGGAAAGGCACTGCGCCTACTTAGTATCAGATCATGTCCCGTTCGTTTAATGACACGAGGTGCTGAGTGCAGGGCAAGTGCAATACCAAAAGACGTGCTGCCAAAGCAGACCCTTCCCTCCGTTGCTTGCGCTGCAGAAACTCTATTGTATAGTATATGCAAAGCTATCTACTGAGCCCCCAATTTACCTCCTCACTAGTTTCCTCCTCCCATGCTGCTCTGCCTGCATATAACTTCTGGACTAAAGGATTCTCATGTGTATCAGAATCAGTGCTACATAGCTTCCTGTGTATGGTTGCCGTTCCTTTTGCATTGCAATGTGGAAGTGCTCCATCCTGTTAAAAGTTCCATGTGGTAATCTCAGTTAAACTGCCATCAGTTAAGCTAAGCTTTCAGGACGGACTCCTGGATAAGCAGGACTAGTGGCTAAAAATGCTAGCTTGGCAAGGCTGTCACTGATCCAACATGCCCATCCATGAGTATCACAAGACACTAATTTTCGTTTTGAAGAGTAACCTATTTGTAACTGATCAGAGCTGGGCAGTCCACCCTGTGCTCACAGGGCTCTGTAAAGCATGCTTGTCTTCTAAAGTCATCTGCATTCCTTGTCGGGGTTGACTGAGTTGCTGCAGAATGCTTGCAGGCAGTGCAAAATCCCAGGAATTCAAGAAATGTGTTGCCTTTAGCTTTTATTGGCGACACACAATAATGATAAGGCAGCCTTCAGGTTATAAAGGACTGTAGCACAAACACTAAACATACGTATACTATTTTGTGAAAATCTGAGAGAGCAATATTTCACTGTTGGAGAGACCTTCACACTTCTGCTTCGCTCTTCGTGGGGGCTCCCCCACCCCAAGTTTTCCTTGTATTGTAGCTGGGATCGTTCCTAGAAGCCAGTCGATGTCATTTAATTGTCTGGAGAGATTGTTATTGAGTACTGTCTGGCACTCGTTGACTTTGCCTCTTTCCTGCACAGGCTGAGTGGGCTCCCTTCTTAACACTCCAAGTGCCGCCTACCTAAGTGGGGACCCAGGAATTGAACCGTAGCGTATCATAAGGCGCTGCAGACCACAGGCCAGTGGTGGCTTAGAGAGAGGGATTCTGTGATTGAAGCATGGTTCTCAGGGGCTGTGTGAAAAAAACACTGCTTCCGTTTGAAAGACCCTTCATTTTGAAATTCCTATTTTTGGGGAGGTAAAGGCGTCTATGGAACATGTATGAGCAGAAGGAGAGGTTTTTCTCAGATGCCTGGTACTTCTGTCAGTACCTCTCTAGCACCCTCTCCCAGGCACAAACACACACACCTGCTGCAAATCAACTAAAACATCTGCTAGAGTAGAACCTGTGTTGCAGTATTATTACTGTGTATAATAATGTGTGTAATAATGCCTGCATCTGTAATTTTCACTCCATGCATCTGAAGAAGTGGGTTTTTTACCCACGAAAGCTTATGCCCAAATAAATTTGTTAGCCTTTAAGGTGCCACCGGACTCCTCGTTGTTTTTGTGGATACAGACTAACACGGCTACCCCTCTGATACTTGATCTCATTCAGAGTGTGCATGCTTATGTACCTTTTTGGATTCTGAAACATGTGACTGTATCCACCTTCAAACCACAGAAGTCAAACAATGATATAAGCAGGGTGACTTCAAATACCTTGGAGCCTGACACACTTGACTGGGAGTTTCCAGCATGAAAAAGAAATCCTGTTTTAAAATGGGAGGAGGAGTGGGAAAGTACTGATTAGGATACCTTCCTCTCAGCAGAGTTCTTTCTGAGAAACTAAATAGCTCTTGAAAAATTAATAAAGAATAAATTAGATCTTCAGACAAAGCCCTAAAGAGTAAGAGTGCTAGGTGTGTGGTTTTGCTCAGATCCAAAATCTGGTCACTTTTTAAATTCCTCATATGACATCCCTTGAATACTTTCGTATGCAATAACCCTGTGATATAATGTTGCTGGGGTAGAATAGCAGCTGTGTGGTGGAATTTCAGGGGCAGGTGAAGTATTCTCTGCCAGTATATAAAACATTTTCAGCTTCTTTGGTAGGATAGATGCTATACAATGAGATGATTATGCAGGTTTTATCTGTAGTCTCGGAGTGTAAAATGTGGTTGTTTGTGAATTCAGCTGATTAAATACTATAAAAATACAAATTAGCCATTCTAGTTTATAATAAAGAAAAAGATGTTTTCCTGTATGGTGCAGAATATTTCCATGGCAGTGAAGGAACTGAATATTTAAGAAGAATCTAGGTTTAGACAAAGTTTTTGCTCCCTTTAAACACCCTGATTTGAGACAGAAGTGTGGCGGCTTGATGTCATAATGTTTGCATCATCATGTCATTATGCAAATGTCATTAAATTGTCAAGCCAGAGATTTCAGGGTTTAATTCCAGAACACGGGAGAAGCCCAAAAGAAATGGGCCTCTCTCGTGAAAATCTGAATGATTAGTTGGCACTTCATGGGGAAGGTAGGTTGAAACAATGGTCTGTATCAAAATGAAAAACTGTTCGGTCTCAACCTAGTTTTCATGACAGACCAGAAGAGGCACCCAGTTGGACAACACTCTCGTGTCTGTTCAAGAGGCCCAGCTCCAGAATATCTGGAGCTCTTGTAGCTCAGACTGAGGAAAATTGGCAGAGAGAGATGTGTGTGATTGAAGCGGGTACAACAGGGGCTGGTATAGGTCAGGAGTGAGGTTCATTGGCAGAGCTGTGTGCAGGAAGCTTGCTCGGCACCTCGCAAAAGCATGCCACCCTCAAGCCAATGTTACTGGCCCCCCATTTTCACAAGTAATACACTGTCTTACAAGCTGAAAGGCGAGAAAAAGGCAAAACAAGTCTTTCAAACACAGCTATTTTGTAAAACTTTTATTGTGACTCCGAGAAGAGAATGTTGTGATTGAAACTAGACATGATGTTATGACCAGATTTAGAAGCTGTTAAGGAATAAGAGTGTATATAACAAGGTGTCAGGTACTAGGACCCTGCACAGACATACAAAGTGATTTTGCTGATTCCTCCTTGTAACCAGACCAGGCATGTCTAAATAATTAGTCCTACCAACGTGTACAAAAAGGTTTGACTATAAGGCAAAAGGAATTAGAGGGTGTCCTTCAGGGGAAAGAGTGTAGGAATTGCTAAGATCAGGAGAAAGTTTAGGCTGAGGTTTGTTTTGGTTTGCTGTTTAAGTTAACAATGAAGGCAAACCCCAGGGAGGGGGTAGATATTCAAAGTATGTGTGTTAGGTGCAGGTGGCATTTTCATCCTGCTTACCGGGGGCCTTAAGTACTTAGAGATTTGCTCCCACCACTACTGAAGGAAATGAGCACAATTGAAAGGTCCTATTATAAGACTAAAGCTTTGCTCTCCTCCATCTCTGGATCTCAAAGCATGTTGTGGTTATGAATAAGTTTAGCTCATAGCCCCCAAGTAGGATGAGTATTATCTATTACAGCTTGGCAACTAAAACTAAAGGGTGAAATCCAGGCCCCACTGAAACCAATGTCAAAACTCCCACTGACTTCAATGGGCCCAAAATTTAACCCAGAGATCTTTTCCCCAGGTCATATAGAATATCCATGGTGGAGCTGGGAACAGAATCAAGTTTTCCTGACTTCCATTCCCAAAACTTGAGCTGCAATGTTATCCTTCCCTTCTAGGTTGGTCCTGGGAGTTTAGATGTACTGACAGTCATAGTAATACCTAAGATCCTAGGATGATGAATAGGTGCAAAGCCTTCAGCTTCCTTGGAAGGATTTGATGATGCAACAAATCACAAAACCAAATTGCAAGGGATTTATGACTTCACCAGGAGGGTGAAGTAAAAAATCTATCCTTATCTCTAAGGCCACATTTGATTTCTGTTTCTATGTTGTATGGTGCTTTATTAAAAAAAAAAAAAAAAAAAAAAAAAAAAAAAGAGAGAGAGAATCAAAAACTCCTTTAAATATCCTGTACCTGAATTCAGGCTCTCCCGGACTAAGGTGTACATTCTCACAATGTGCAGTTAGGATTCTGGTGCCTGACTCCTGGAAACATTTGAATAGAGACATACTAGAATCAGCTACTAACTTCTCATAGTCCTTTTTAAGCAAAGTGAACATTTGGGAAGTTAAAAGAAAAGCTTGCACACTTTTTGCCATTGGCTTTACATAGAGAAGCTTCTCTCCCCACCTCCCCCCACATACCTATAATACAATTCTCCTAGCTTGTCTTCTGATGTTGTGAAAATAAAAAGCACATCTGTAGAAGAAAAGGAAATGGAAGTTATGTTTAAGAAAATGCAGTTCTTTATGGGGAAATCTACGGGACACAACCACGATAGGAAGGGGCGATTTGGAAGGTGAAAGTGTTTGGGTACTGAAATGGACTATGGGTACTATGGTCCATGTTAGTAGTGAGGAAAGTCATTACTATCTCTTGGCTCTTTGTTGGCCTATGGGAAATGAGTTGGTGGGTCTCAGGACAAGTACTAGAGGATAGAAGCTCGAGCTGTCAACACAGTTTTCACTAATTGATACTTTTGTTGGCAGTGTAAGCATAGAAGCCAAGGATTGTGTGGGTGTGGAGCCTCGATTTCCTTCTTGCCTCTCAAGTAATTGGCTCTTCTGAGTCAAGTCTGAGGCATGTCTTCAAAGGATCTATGAAAGGAGGGGTTGCATTGCCAATGCGCGTGTTGCACCTGCCCTTTGGGTACACAAGAGACTTTAATCTCCTGGCAATATAAGGGCAATCCCTTATATTTCAGGAGTGCCAAATTGACCCAAAAGCATTTAAATATCCAAATTTTCTTTTGTTACATATTAGAATTAACAGATCCTTAGTTTAAAGGCTCTAGAAAGCAGCGTGCATTGTCACAGCACAGAATTAAAACGGCACCTACCTCTAACCGCGGCTGAATTTTTCAAAAAAATTTTCATCTATGTGTGGTTTACCCACTAAGGATTCCCAGACTGGAATAGGAAATGATGGGGACAAGGACTGATGTTTCCTGACTAGGCTATCACTGAAGAAATGCTTGGGCACTGTATGCTGCTTTCTCTGAAGAACATTCCTGAATTTCATAAAGAATGATTTTCCAGTGTACTGCGTTTTCTTGGAATGTTTCCTGAAAGACACCACTCTAGCAAGCACAGGGACCAGATTCCTTTGGAAGATACATTTGCCAGACTAATGGATTTCACCACTTCTTTCTGGAACAAGCCATCAGTACTGTAATTGTGACTTGAGGGAGAACAGCTACAATAAATAAAACAGTTTTGTGCTAAAAGCGGGGGGAATCATTGGCAAAGTATAGTGGAATTATAATAATTATTAACATGCAACATGCAGAGACCTTCAGGGCATTCTGCACCATTACAGAGAACTCAGCACATTCATGGAGATTAAAAAAAACACCCTGTAAAGCAGTGGTTCCCAAACTAGGGGCGCCGCTTGTTCTGGGAAAGCCCCTGGTGGCCCAGGCCGGTTTGTTTACCTGCTGCGTCCGCAGGTTCAGCCGATCATGGCTCCCCCTGGCCGCAGTTCTCCATTCCAGGCCAACGGGGGCTGCAGGAAGTGGTGTGGGCCGAGGGACGTGCTGGCTGCCCTTCCCGCAGCCCCCATTGGGCTGGAACGGCAAACCACAGCCAGCGGGAGCCGCGATCGGCTGAACCTGCGGACGCAGCAGGTAAACAAACCGTCCCGTCCCGTCAGGGGCTTTCCCTGAACAAGTGGCGCCCCTAGTTTAGGAACCACTGTTATAAAGGACCCAACAAAAGCAATAAAAGGGGGCAAATATCAGTGGGGTGTCAGATGCGTGGAAGGGTTACAGGAGTCATCACACTAAAGAACACATTCGGAAACAAGTGGCTTTTAGGATGTGTTTTGGGAATGAAGAGAGGTGAACTGACATGAAGGTAAAGGAGAGTAAGTTCCTTCTCCGCTAACTATTATCAACCCGGGAGATAGCTGCTGGCTCCTCTGCCCCTGACTGGGAGGAGTCCTGGCACTGCCTTCCCTGCACTCTGGCCAAAGCAGCTGGTTGGGTGCAGAGGGAAGGAGTAAACTTCTGCCTGAAATGGGTGAAGTAACCTCCCCTTCCCTCAGAGCAAAATGGGACGACTGCCAGTGTTCCCTCTAATTTTTGACAGGCCATGTGCGCAAAAGATTTCTTCTGTGCAAATTTTTGAAGCAGAGTTCAAATTTGTGCCCCATGAGGCAAATGTGTCCAAGCGAGTAAAATGCTTATACATTTAAAAAGTTTTAATTTGCAATTTGTGTCAATTTATATGGGTTTTCAGATAAGAGACACCATGAGTAAAAAAAGAAAAACAAGAGTTTGTGTTTCAAATTTAAAATTTTCCTAAAAAATATCAATAAATGATTATCAGCCAAGAATAAGATATGTAATTACAAATGCATTTTAATTTCCTTATTGGTCGAAATGTCAAAGACTACTAAACTAACCTTGCTGTTTTTCCCTGCGATCTTTTTCATTTGCACATTCAATATAAACTCTGTCCAGATCTCAGTCCTCCATCTAACTCTTAATAGACATCAGCATGTCCAAATGATCCACTGACCAGCGCCCTCCACACCCTCACAGCCCAGCCCCCCACCACAGACCTCCCAGACACTCACTCCATCACGCCCTGCCCCCTTCCCTGGCTGCACTCACCAGCCCTGCTGGGAGGTCTCCGGCTCCTAGGGTCAGAGCGGCGCGGGGGGTGTGTGTCTCCAGACTCTACATGTGCTGTGCCCGCCAGAAGCGTGAGCTGCGTGGCTCCCACTGGCCGGGAAACGCGCCAATGGGAGCTGCTGGAGCCGTGGAGTGGGGCTTGCAGGTCCCTCTGGCTCTTAGGGTCGGGCGGAGGGGTGGGGGGAGAGAGGGCTTTCTGCCCACTGCTAGTGCTTGCAAGCCCCACCCCCACAGCTCTGATTGGGCAGGAGGGAGCTGGTGCAGCACATGGAGACCCCCTCCGCCTCTGTGCCTAGGAGCCGCCTGCACGGCTGGCTCCTGCCGGCGGGCGGGTGAGCCGCCAGGAGCTGCCCTAGGAAGCGCCGTCACACCAGCCCCGGGACTTTGGTGGTGTTGGTGAGATGCAGTGTTTTGCCGTGCGCGCGAGGTTTAGGGTTTGTGTGCATGGGGTTTAGGATCTGTGTGCGCACGCACACCCACGCAGCTTAGAGGGAACAGTGACCACTGCTCTGCTGTTAGGTTGGTGCAGTTTCATGCCACCCCTCGTTCAGGAGAGGTTGGAGGGTCTAGCTGTTCCCTTTGGGCAATATTCTGCCACCCTTACTCAATGCTGCCCAGTATGAGCAAGGATGGAAGAATTTGGTTGTTGTATTATTTAGATCAGCTGGACCCCCCATAAGGTAAAGTAGTGTGAAATTACAGTTAGAAATTTTTCTCAAGCTGTGGACTTGTGTGGATTTGTATATTATTTATTTAGGATTCTGTAGTTTACCCAAAAAAAAAAAAAAAAAAGTTAATTTTAGAGAGGACTGAATGTTTTTAACACGTCTTTTCTCTTCCATTTCAGTGTTCGGGTCATGAAACTTAATCCACAACAAGCTCCATTATATGTGAGTAGACCAACATTTAAACTACTTGTTCTTTCTTTTTTTGTGTCACAAATTGTACCTATTTGATGCAATTTTGCTCTTTCCCAGGGATCTTGGTTACCTTGTTTTATTCTTTGCTCCCCAAATAAATCAAATTAAAGGTCTAATACCACAATAAAAAAAGGAAGCTTTTTAGCTAACCCGGATAATACCTTTTAAGTAGAAAGTTTAAGGTTCCCACTTGTGGAATGCTGTAATGTAGGACACTGTTCTGCACCATGCATAAGTTTAAAAGCATAGAAATGCCCCCTTCCTTTTTGGAGAACATTTCTGGGTGGACGTCAGTGCTGTTGGAACTCAGGGAGTATTGAGAGGTCTTGCAAGTTGCAGTTTGTGTGTGAAACAAGAAACCTTAATGTTCACCCTAGGGTATCATTTTTTGTCAGACCTTAGACAGGACAGAAATGGAGCTGGGTCATCATCAGGAAATGGCAGGAGAACTCTCTAAGATTTCTATCGTACAGTATGTTTTATATCAGTCTCTCTAGAAGCTGGTGACATGGATGACCACAATAATAAAGAACAGGATAGCTTTTTCTTTTGAATAGAAGCCCTGTTGCAGCATGATAGGAACTGCCAAACAAGAGCTAGACACACATGTATATAAATTGTTCAAATATGTTTTGGAATCAGTGGCAGGAGGCTTAAGTGTTTTACTGTATATAGCACCACAGATGTGCATCCTGTTAGTGGTTTGCTTGTGGAATCCTTGTATTGCTCAAAATGTATTCCCTGTTTGGAAGGGAACGTAAATGTATGGTGCCAGTTTTAAAAACAAGTAACCAGTGTCCTACTCTAGGTAAGCTACTTCTCTTCAAGCAGTTCTGTCCTAGGGACCTTTGCCATGTGCACTGAACAATTAGCAATGCACATTTTAGACCTCTCTCCACCTTTTCCAATCTGGAAACCCCTTAAATAGACTCCAACCTGTTGTTTCGAAACACAGATTCCTTAACTGTTAATTTGTAGATTGTCGGCTTTTTAATGACCTTATCCTTCTCTCCTGATAAAATAATGGTATGGGAAAGAGTCTTCTGATGACACAAGGTCTGATCCTGTTCCTATTGAAGTCAATGGAACTTCAACCATCTTATCTATGTTAGGCTGTTTTGGAAAATCTGTCACTTGCTACTTCTGGGTATAGCTCCACCGATATCTTCTATTGGTAGCAATGTTGGGCGTTCGAGTGTCGGCAGGCCACTGACTGTCAGTAAGGTTTTAGCTTCTATTTTGTCTATGCTTGATCTGAGCAGAGTTTGCCAAGATGGTGGGTAAAAGTCTAGTGGTCAGCCTACATTTATAGTCTCAACATTGCTACCATTGATAGAGCTCCACTTGTTCTTGTGGAAGAAAAGTGCTTGTGTAGACAGCCTTAGCAGGTAGAAGTAAGAACTAAGTGGGCAAGGGTGGTGGGGAGTTTTTTGTGAAGCACTGGGTGTTTGACACAGTGGACTATACTGGCCTTTAATCTCATGTCATTTTTAATTCTGCACTGTTGTTCTGTCCATAGCTTAATTTTTTACCCCGGGACTGCCATCTTCTGTTTCTCATAGCAGCACTAGACTGTGATTCTCCTCTGAAAAGTGACTGTAAAAATGGTTTATTGAAATCCACAGCTGTATTATGTAATCTTGTAACAAATTTTAACATAAAGTTGGTAAATCACAGGCAGACTATAGCCCCGTCAATTTAGAAGAAACCTCGTTTTAAAGTTCGGAACCACCAGATAGCGATTACAAGAAAATGCAGGTTATATACGTATATTTCATGTAAACACCAGAATGAATTAAATTTGAGTGTGTAACTTTATGAATTTCCTGTTCTTGCGTGCTTGATTTCTCAGTCCTAATGTTGCACTCAAGCTAAGTTTATTTTCCCCCCTATCATTTTGATTGTTTTGCATTTTATAGATAATAAATTCATGCATTGGACATATTTACAAGATCTCTTTTTCCTTGTGTGGGGGCGGGAAGGATTAAATGGAAGTTTAGTTTAGCACAATGATGAACAAAATGATGATGATACTGGCATACTGGATGGTTTTTCTTTGTTTATGCTAATATGGCCATGACATGACTGTTACTGCTCTGGTGATTTGCACACCCTCCCCCCCACCGCCAAAGCTATAAAAGTTAATCTGCTTCTACTGAAATCAAGAGCCAGTTTCAGCAAATGCAGACAATCCAGGAAAATTAATATGTTTGCTTTCAATGTATGTACTGCGTAGTTTTTTGGATCAGTTTCATGTTCCACCTACCACTAATTGATAACTGATATCTGTCGGTTGAGTGGATTGTTCCATGTGAGAGGAAGAGAAAAAAGATTAATATCAAAAACAGATCAACCACTTTCTGATTATTTTTGTTCAAAAGGGGGAGACAGAATAATTTTCAGGACCAGTCAGCAGTGGGCATTACTATCAAAGAGCACCAGAAGTTCTTGGAATTTGTGTTCTTTTTCAGATTGACATTTATTAGACATCCCATACATAGGCTTGGTTGGGGGCTGCATTTCAGAAAGCTAAGAACTGTGTTCAAAACAAGTCATTCATTTGTTAATAAGGAATATGCCATCTACAAAGCAAATTATTGGAAACGAAAGTGGTGATTATCTGGGGGGAGCCACATACACCAGTGATTGCTTCCAGGAAAAGTTTTTGTTTTGGTGTGGTTTTTAGGAGGTCTTTGGAATGTGTTTATTTTCTTAATTTAAAAAAAAAGTTTTAAATATGAGTAGCAGTTGCTATTTCTCTAGCAACTTCCATCCTGAAGTGGGGTGGAGGGTGGAGAGTGTGTAAGTAAAAATATATTTAGGGATCCATTCTCCATACACCAAACTGCCTCTTTTTTTGACAGCTGCTATGCACCAGCATCACTGTACTGCCACTTTTAGAGGGAGAAAGTGAAAAATAACATCTTCAGTTGAACTTCAAGGTCTAATTAGAGAGGCAGAATGCAGTTGATACTTGACTGAGACAGCTAGGTTAATGCTCTTATACTTGTGAAAAGTGTTGTGGGAACCTAAGAGGTTACATGTGCTCAGGACCTAGTTTGTGTATATGATAGAAAAGAAGGTATTTCCAATAAAACAATATCCTTTAGCTCCATACTGGGTAATTGATTCATTTCGCTGACTTGGAGGAAAGGAGAGCCACCTACTGAACCACCACTATTACTTCCTAAATCACCTGGATTTTCATTCTCCAGTTCCATAAGAGCTGACCCATTCTGTCTCTGCTCAGTTGGTGAGGTCACAGCCTGAGATGATATGGTTACAGACCTTTCAGAGAGCTTATTTGAAGACCAAAAGAGAGAAGCTCAAATCCATTTTTAGAATTAAATGTCCGCGTTCCATTTCGGCATTCTCTGGTGAGTGAGAATTAAAGCCAAGAACTGTAAACTACAGGTGTGATACAACCGCTCTGGAAAAAAAAAATCAGCAAGTAGTGATGAAGTCAGTCTATTCTTCCAGCATCTGTGTGAACGTGGGCTCACGCTTCATGCTGAAAGCAACTGGCCCTTGTTTTATTTGGCTCCCCTGTGACAGTTGTATCTCCTTTAATCTCTGAGTAAGTTACCTACACTTTATCACAATACTTTTTAATGTGGTCTTTCTTAGCTCCTTGATTTGGCTCGGCTCCCAGTGTACTCACTGATTCGGTCACAAGGCCTTGCAATTTGTGTCCGAAGAGGCAGGGCAGTCAAGTGTTCCTCAGTGTAGCGTGGGGAAACAGCAGCAGAATGTGATATAATTAATCCCAATATTTGATCAGGTGGCAGGTCAAGCAGCTATCAGCCCAGTGTAACTGTCAACACTTAGTTACTTTATAAAAGGTGATATTCTATTTTAAATTATAGTGTGAATTTAAGGCAAATAAGTTTAAACCCACTTTTCCCCTCCCTAATGTGGGAGGTTCTGTTATATCAGCTGCAGTCTTATTGATGACAAGTAACTCTGAGTTGGGATGTCATTGACAAGGATTATCTATATCCCTGTAACAGATGAATTACCACTACTAACCTGGAGCTTTCAAAAAAATTTTATGATATGGACCACACTTTAACACAGAGATGATCTGATGCATTATAATCAAGCTGTGGGGTGCAGTAGTGCTAGTCAGAGAATGCACTTTATATGTTGGCCACGGTCACGTGACATGGGTCAGGGTTACAAAAGGTTATGTCACATGACTGGGATCAGTATCCAGAGCCTCCTGTGTATGCTGCTATAATGGACCTCTTCCCCTCCAGTTTGCAATTGTAAGGACCACCTCTCATGTTGTTCACAATTCCATAATCTTTTTGGGACCTCTACAGCAATTACATGGAAAATGGCATTAGGAAAATATTCAGTGTGCCCTGTTTGCCTTCTAGTGCATTTTTAGAAGCAGGATATATGAAAGAGGAACCAAAGCTACGTGACTGGACAGTTCTCCATGGACCTCCATAGTTATCCAGTCATCTACCTCACCTGATCATAGGGGAACTTCTATGTTAAAGCAAAGGCACAGAATTAAATCTAGAAATGGCCTTTAACTCCTCTCCGTTGTCATTTCATATTGCAACACCATTCCATCATTTTAGGGATCTCCTAAGCAGTGAAGTGGATTAAGAATGGAGTTTCAATCTTAGCTCTGACTCTGTGATGGATTTTGTATGTTCAAGTCAGACTTAAAGAATTATTTTGTCCCTTCCGTTAGTGAGTGTAAATGTGGGTGTGGAGTTGGGAGGTGACAAACATATTTTATTTATGAAGGGAGGGATATGATCAACATCAGACTTAGTTTTCTGAAGGTCTTACAGTGAAATCTCTCATCTTAACTATGTCATAGATATTTTTTCACTCAGAAAACTTGCAACTAGACCTAGAATATCAGGAGGTGCTGTACTTATTGACAGTATTGCAGCTGGGGACTTTGAACTGGAATTGCCAGTTCTATTGCATGTGAGGGTTGAGATGCATTGGTAGAGCAAGGTTAGTCTCTCAGGGCTGGTCTCCACTACAGGGAGATTGATGCTGCTGCATTTGATGAAGCAGGGATTGATTTAACGGGTCTAGTGAAGACCTGTTAAATTGATGGCAGAGCAATCTCTGGTCAACCCTGGTACTCCAGCTCTCTGAGAAGAGTAAGGGAAGTCGACCGGAGAGTATCTCCCATTGACACAGTGCCGTGAAGATACTGGGGTAAGTCGACCTAAGCTAAGTCAGCTCCAGCTACATTATTCACGTAGCTGGAGTAGCGTAACTTAGGTTGACTTACCCCTGTAGTGAAGACAAGCCCTCAGTTTTCTTAGCACTTAGACTTTTTTGAAGTGATCTTTGATTTCTGATTTAGTTAAAAGAAGCACCATTGTCTATAAGTGAAATTCAGTTTTAGTCAATTCTTTGGGCTGAATGGAATTGCTACTAATTTAAATAACTAGAAAGGAAATATGAACAAGTGTTATATAGGCAGTATTTTGCTTTTTTATGGTTTGTACCATAATTGAGAGTTCTGTTGGATGCTTTACTGTAGACTTAACTAAAGGATCAAGGATCACAAGTTATGTTCTTATTACCAACATACCTTCAATAAATATAGAGTGTGCGGGGGTAAATGATCAAGATCAAGTCTTTAGTTACATATGATGTCTAATAGTCTTGCTTAAAAAGTGAACTGGGTACTTCCCAATTTTAGCCTTAGTGATACCTATCTATAGTGTTTTTATAACATTTATCTCTCTGCTAGTCTCCAATCACAGAAGTATAGTAAAATTGACACATTCTATAACACATAGTATTTGATAAATCAAATTTTGGTGTTAGATCATGCTTGTTTATAGAAAGTTGATGAAAGTCTTTAGTTGTATAATTGTTCATCTGTGTATTGCATATATGAAAAAGGAAAGTTTTCCGATGACTTCAGTGAGAGCTTGATCATGCCCCTTGTGGCTCAGAGTTGGTTGAATGGGGGGAGGCTGGGGCTATTTCATAGACTCATAAAAATATAGGCCTGGAGGGGCCTTGAGAAGCCATAAAGTCCAGCTCCCTGTGCTGTGGCAGGACCAAGTAACCCTAGACCGTCCCTGACAGGTGATTGTCCAACCTGTTCTTAAGAACATCCAATGAGGGGGATTCTACAACCTTCCTTCGAAGTCCATTCCAGTGCTTAACTACCCTTATAGTTAGAAAGTTTTTCTTAATATCTAACCTAAATCTCCCTGGCTGCAGATTAATATCATTACTTATTGCCCTACCTCCAGTGGATAGGGAGAATAATTGATTACCATCCGCTTTAATTAAAAAAAAAAAACAAGAAAAAAACCTCTCAACATATTTGAAGACAGTTATCAGGTCCCCCCTCAGTCTTCTTTTCTCAAGACTAAACAGGCACCATTTTTTAACCTTTCCTTAGAAATCAGGTTTTCTAAACCTTCTGTAATTTTTGTTGCTTTCCTCAGAACTTTCTCTTATTTGTCCATATCTTTCCTAAAGAGTGGCACACAGAACTGTACACAGTACTCCGGCTGAGGCCTTACCAGTGCTGAGTAGAGCAGGATAATTTCCTCTCATGCCTTACATACAAAACTCCTGTTAATACACTCCAGAATATTAGCCTTTTCTGCAACTGCTTCACATTGTTGATTCATTTTGTATTTGTGATCCACTGTAACCCCCAGATCCTTTTCTGCAGTACTAAAACTTAGCCAAGTATTCCCCATTTTCTAGTTGTGCATTTGATTTTTCCTTCCTAAGTGAAGTACTTGTTCGTATTGAATTTAATCTTGATGAATTCAGACCAGTTATTCAATTTGTCATTTTGAATTCTAATCCTGTCCTCTAAAGTGCTTGCAAACCCCTCCCCCTCCCCATCATATGCATATTTTATAAGCTTACTCTCCACTACATTATCCAAGTTACTAATGAAAAGATTGCATAGTACAGGACCCAGGACTTATTCCTGTGGGATCCCACTAGATACACTCTCTGTTTGACAGGGAACCATTGATAACTACTCTTTGAGTATGGTCTTCCAACCGGTTGTGCACCCACCTTGTAGTGTATAATTTCATCTATACCACATTGTCTTAGTTTGTTTATGAGAATGTCATGTGGGACTATGTCAAAGCCTTACTAAAACCAAGATATGTTACATCTATTGCCTCCTCCCATCCCCAGGCTAGTAACGCTGTCAAAGAAGGAAATTAGGTTGGTTGGACATGATTTGTTTTTGACTAATCCATGCTGGCTGTTCCTTGTAATCCCATTATCCTCTGGATGCTTACAAACTGATAGTTTAATAATTTTTTCCAGTATCTTTCCAGGTATCAGACTTAAGCTGACTGGTCTGTAATTCCCGCTTTTTAAAGATAAGTACTATGTTTAGCTTTCTCCAGTCCTCTGGGACCTCACCCGTTCCACCGTGAGTTCTCAAAAATAATTGCTAATGATTCCGAGATTATTTCAGCTAGTTTTCTAAGAACCATAGGATGAATTTGATCAGGTTCTGCCGACTTGAAAACATCCAGCTTATCTAAATATTCTTTAACCTGTTCTTTCCTTATTTTGGCTTGTGCTCCTTCCTCTTTGTTGTTAATATTAATTGTGTTGAGTATCTGGACAGCATTGACCTTTTTAGTGAAGACTGACGCAAAATAGGCATTAAACACCTGAGCCTTCTTGATGTTGTCAGGTACTAGCTTTCCTTCCCCGCTAAGTAGAGGACCTACATTCTCCTTGCCCCTAATGAATTTAAAGAATCTCTTACTACCTTTTATGTCCCTTGCAAGGTGTAACTCATTTAGTGCCTTAGCCTTTCTGATTTTGAACCTACATGCTTGTGGTATTCTTTTGCACTCCGCCTTAGCCATCTGGTCATGTTTCCATTTTTTGGTAGGAGTTCTTTTTGATATTCATGTAATTAAAGAGCTCCTCATGGAACCATATTGGCCTCTTCCTATCTTTCCTTCACATGTTGAGAGCAACATTTGCTTCCCTAGCAGACGGCCTAAGCTTAATTCATGCTGCTCGACCCATGTTTATACGTTCTACCCCACAGGAAAGAGATCAGCTTAAAACTTTTTCAATTGTTTATTCTGAGACTGTTGATTAGGGCCCACAAACCCACTAGTGCCTTCACCACCACAACATTGCGTACAAAGGGAAGAGAGAGGCATTAATAAAACCAGGCAAACTCTTCTAGGTTCCCCAATGTGTCCTACCTTCTTCATGTCTCCTGTTTAGATTGTAATTTGCCCAGAGCAGCAACTGTCTTCATCTGTGTGTCTAGTACAGTTCCAAGCACATTGTCCGCATTTAAACAGTAACAGTAGTTATGAGAGATGGCAAGGTACAAAAGTTGCCAGTGTAGATTGAGAATTTGAGCTTTTTGAAATTGGTTAGAAAGTAATTACTTCCTGCTGGGTAGGTGGACAATGGCTGATTAAAATCCAAATTGAAATAAAGATATTGTGGTGAGCGAAAACACAAAGAGGAGTCAAAGTGGTCAGCGTTTGACAGCAGAATAATTACCATGTCTAAAACCGAGTCTCAAAGTGTGCAACTTGTCCAGCATTGTGTACTATAATTAGTGATCTTTTAAAATATTTACCAGAGGGATGAGGCCCAAGTGAAATGCCTCTGTTGTGTGTGATGCTACCTGTCAATGAAGTTTGTTTCTGAAGCCATTGGATGGACAGATACGTTTTAATCAGTTACCTAAAGGCAGTAAAACTGCTTTCTTGGAGAGAGCCAGGGTGATACAGGTCACTTGGGATTTGTGGGTATCTGATAATGACAGGCAGGAAGCAGAATGTATCTTGGTCGTCTTTTAACATGGGAGTAGTCCATGAACATTATTATGAGCAACATCGTAACCTTGTGTGACTTTCTCTTGGGATCCTCAGGCAAGACGAAAAGAAGCTTTGCTCTTGATTTGGTTTTGTAGTTATAAAGGCAGGAGACTCTGATAATCTCTCCTGTCATGTATTAGTTGGGCACTAGAATTTTCTCTTAATGACAAGGTGATTTTCTGTTCCTCCACCCCCAAAACCTTTGACTTCCACAACATGAGAAGGACTTTTAAATGAGGAGCAAAGAACACATTAGTCAGAGTTATTTAAAGGGTCTAAGGAGACTTTTTAGAAAGTCTTATAGAAAGCATCATGCTCGGGTAAGTTCTGACCTTTCAGAGTAACGCATTGTTCTTTAGAGTTGCCAAATATAATGTGCAGCTTTCCCTTTGTATCTTTATTTTTTGTCTCCGAGATGGAAATGTAAGGTATCCTTGCATATACTACTTTCCTGCAAAATTGTCCTTATTAAACTATGCACCAAATGATGATGTTTGATACCTATCCTGGCCTTTGATCTGTGATCCTTCCATTCTCAACTCCCCAAATTCTTGTCCACGTCATAGAAGGATAGTATGTCTCCTATTCTGTTGAACTGTAGAGTCCACCACTGCTGATGAAGCACGGTGCTGTGTTCCTGAAAACAAAGATGCTGCCGCTTAAATCCTGGACTTGCAATTTGTTGTTGCCTCTTAGGTCAGACCTCACAGGTCCCCACAATTTAAGAAAAAAGAAAAGGAGTACAGCTCACGAAAGCTTATGCTCAAATAAATTGGTTAGTCTCTAAGGTGCCACAAGTACTCCTTTTCTTTTTGCGAATACAGACTAACACGGCTGTTACTCTGAAACCACAATTTAAGAGCCACTTTGATAACTCTCACACTAGGAGCTGCATTAACCCATGAGCCTTGCTGAATATCAATGTAAACACCTTCACGCATCGATCATGTATTTAATATAATGTTAATTCACATATTTAAAGCAGTCTTATCTAGAGCAGCCTCATGAAATGAAATGACCATCAGTTGAGAGCTTTCCTGCTTAAAGACCATACTCCTTCCAGACTGGTCATGGGGTGAGTTGCAGCTGGTAAATCCCTTCTCAGCCTTCCTCCCCTGTTTCTCACACATTCCAAACACTGACACACAGTTTACTTAATTTAGTTTGAACCAGCCCCTCCTACTTCTCCCACCCTATATTGCATCTTTTCTGCTAGGTGGGTATAAATGGGGCTTGTCTGTGTATGTAAATCTTATGGTGAAATAACATAAATGGACTGGCTTAAACAAACAAACCCAAGGCATTTATTGTCTGAGATTCTGCCCTTAAGTCACCATTATCTTGAAGTATTATAGCCTACGTGATATTGAAATAATTTGTCCCTTCCCGGAGGCCCCTCTGCCCCCTGCTGAAGGCACCATATTGTTCTGAGCTGTAACATCTTTATCGTGAAGTTGGTTATTTTAAACCCTGAGTACTAAAAAGCTTCATGAACTTCTTCATTGGAAAAGTAGCTACTATGCAATGCACAGTAACTAATTTGTTAAGATAGAGAACTCAGGGCCTGGCAGATATATGCTATCTCCCACAGTGGCTGGGGAGCTCGCTAGCAGCAGGAACAGTGGAAAGAGTTGCATCCCTTACCCCACATTGGGTGATAATGTGACCAGCGGTCACAGGAAGAACACAGATCCCAGGACTTAACAGAGACTTCAACTGTTCTTTTTGGTGAAGTATGTGGGGGGAAGGACAATCTGGTGGTTAGGGCACTAGCGTAGGATATGGAGTTCTCTGCTCCACTACTGACTTCCTGGGTGATCATGGGCAAAGACACTTAACCTTGCTGTACCTCAGTTCCCCATCTGTAAATGAGGATATCATCACTTCCCTTATGCTCAGAACTGTTGTGAGGATAAATGTGTTTTAAAAGATTGTGACGTGCTTGGGGGTGTACTGATGAAAAACACCATATCAGAGTGAGCTATTACTATTTATGTAAAATTAAATCTATGTATTCTGCAGCTCATTTGGGTTCTTAAATAGCTTTTGAAAATGTTTTTTCAGTTCCCCTTTAAAAAAGACCTGAATGCCAGTGTACGTTTTCAAATCACTGTAAGCTTTCAAATCTCATCAGAAAAACATATCTGCTCTCCTTTGCTTGTCACCTCTTTCTCTCCCCTGCATTCTGCTGCTATTTCTTATGTGGCTGTGTAAAGTGTTTTGAGACACAGTTTGCAGGAAAGATGCTATGTGACATATAGCTGTCTAAATAAACCAATATGTTTTTATTTATAAATGGAAAATAAAATATAGTAAGTCTTTGTTGAGATCAGTGCTATGTACTGCCACCCAGTGGCAGCTGCGTTACAGGACAAAGATTTTAATGCTGAGGTTCTGCTTTTGAGTCAGTGCTACTTGTTGCAAAAGATTGTTTGTTAAGGAGTAAAAGAACTAGTTGTCTAGGGCAAGAGGAAAAATACAGGTCCTTAGTAAAATATAGATACAGTGTATTATATTCCTAGTTGCAAAAAAGTACGTCACTTTAAAAATTGGCTTGATTATTACTGTAGCTCTAAGTGCTGTGGTGAAATATTTGTAAGTGGGAGAGGCTGTTTTGCAGCTGGTAGGGAAATTGACGCTTCAAATCACACAGCGGTCTGAGTTGCATCTTTTGGCGTGTGATGCTGGAGAGCGGATCGGAGTAGAGTGAGGAGAGCCCTTCTGCTGCCATGTGCCTTTAAATGGGGGAAAGGCTGAAAACCTATGAGTTTAGATACAGCTGCTCTGCTTTAGAAATTATACCATTGATAGGAAACAGTCTAACAAACAGTATGGTCATATGTACTTAGCCTCTAGGAATTCTGAATCTCTCCTTTTAACTCCATAGTGCCAGGGCTGACTTTCCATTTCTCAGGCAGCTGATGCATTAACACGGCCTGCTATTTTCCCATTCGCATGTTTTAATAAAAGGGCCCATTTTGTCGCTTTTGGTTGAAAGTGGTGTTGATCACTCAGGCAGGTACTAATCAAATTATATGGTTGAATACCTTAACAGTGTAGCCAAAAAGGCTCAGATCTTGAAAGGTATTTGGGCTCCTAACTTCCATTGAAATCAATGGAGGTGAAGAGTCTAAATACCTTTGAAGATCTTGACCTAAGGCTTGGAGAGAGGGGCAGGGACAAGGAACGCTGAGCAAGTTAAAGTTGGCTTGCAAGATACCATAATTCCATCACAATAGGTTTCAGGATTCCTGTGGACCCCAGGATGGTCTGATTGGCACTGTTGCAGCCATTCTCAAACTGTGGGTCGCAACCCCATTTTAATGAGGTTGCCAGGGCTGGCTTAGGCTTGAACCCCACGCCCCACCACCTAGGGCTGAAGCCAAAGCTCGAGGGCTTCAGCCCTGGGTGACGGGGCTCAGGTTACAGGCCCCCTGCCTGGGGCTGAAGCCCTTGGGCTTCAGCTTCCCCACCCCCTCACCCGGAGTGGTGGGGCTCAGGCTTTGGCCCCCACACCCGGGGCAGTGGGGCTCGTGTGGACTCAAGCTTCAGTCTCCCCTGCTGGAGTCATATAGTAATTGTTGTGGTCAGAAGGGGGTCATGGTGCAATGAACTTTGAGAACCCCTGAACTATTGGATAGCATAAGTGCTAAGGGTACAGGCTTTGGGGTCATTCATTGACATTTTGGGGCCACATACAGAGATTTGCCCCCCAACTAACATTAGAACAACTTTGGAGCTGCTCACTGGTTCTGCTTTGCCCAATGCCTGAAGTAGCTTACTTGGGGTCATTACATCGGGGCTTGTATACAGCCAGAGTAGTATGCAGACAATATATACTATTAGATAATATTAGATGATTAGACTATCTATTATTAGACTGTTAGATAATCTACTCTAATCTCATATTAGATTAGACTGTTAAATTATTAGATAATAATACTGCATAATAGTAGAATAAACCATTCTAATATTAAAAAAACCCTAAAGTAATACAGCAAATTTTTTTTTTTTAAGGTATAGCTATGTTACTCTTGGAATACTGTAGTTACCTAAATCATGAAATAATGCCCAGGCAGTAAACTTCTAGTTCCAGCTATTTTTCTGATGATGATCCCAGCAATATAATATATTTGAAGGTCTCTTCAATTTTTTTTTATTACTTAGGTGTAATTTTGCCATTTCAGTGTTAATTCTAACATGTCCTCTTAGGTATTAGGAATTAGTTGGAACACTTCTTGGCCATTTTCATATCAAGTCACAATGTGTGTCTTCCTTTTACCACCACTGAGACACAGGTACTTTGCTGATTTCCCCTATGGGTATCTCCCTTTCAGGTTGCCCATAGTCGCTTGCAGAAGTGCACCTCATGCTATAGCTATTTACTTATAGATTCATAGCTATTTGGGAGATGGACGTACGTTGTCAAGTAGTGTAAGCTTCACGAGTCCTGCAAGATACATATTCTCTTACCAAGTGTCTTCCGAAGTATATCCATTGGTGTGGGGGTTTGGTTTCAGTATTGATCACACTAGTCTGAATGTATTTAACTTCACTGTATTTACTATAGATCCCTTAAGTTTCTCACATGTCCCTATTGTCACAGGACTTTTGATTCTGTGATCTTCTGGCTCTGTGTCCCATGCTTTCAACACACAACTATCCTTCCTCCCTCAGAATGGTCAGTTAACAACATATTTCTGGACTAAATACTTCCTCACAGACGTGGCAGTGGGAGTCATTTAGCACAGGGGTTCTCAACCTTTTCCGTTCTGAGCCCCCACCTCCCCCCGCCGCCCCCACCAGCATGCTGTAAAACTCCACAGCCCACCATGTCACAACAACTGCTTTTCTGCATCTAAAAGCCAGGGCCAGCGTTAAGGGATAGCAAACAGGGCAGTTGTTTGGGGACCCATGCCACAGGGAGCCCCATGAAGCTAAGCTGCTCAGGCTTTGGCTTCAGCCCCATGTAGTGGGGCTTCGGCTTTCCCCCCTGGGCCCCAGCGAGTCTGATGCTGGCCCTGCTTGACGGACCCCCTGAAACCTGCTTGTGGCCCCCCATGTCCTGGACCCCTGGTTGGGAACCACTGATTTAGCATATGAATCTGTTTCAGTTTTGGCTTTGTGATCCTCTTTTAACACTGAAACAGGAGACTGTCTGGCTCAGGGCACTGTTAATGAGGTATAAGGGGTGTTCTCTCTAGGTGCATGGTTCAGTCACTATTGTAGTGTGGATTAAAAAACATATATCATCTTTCAGCTATTCGATGGCCTATTGTGAAATGAGTTGGGATCGCTGAATTCACTCTAGTGGATAGGAGTTCATATTGCAAAATTGGGCTCTGTTAGGGTGACCAGATTGCAAGAGTAAGATATCAGAACACATGGGGGAGGGAGGCAGCCACAGGCACACAGCCCCGACTGAAGCCATGGGGGGGCTGCACAGCCCTAGGAAGCTGCAAGGGGGGCTTACGGCCCCTGCTGCAGCCCCCGCCACAAGCCACAGGTCAGGGGCACAGGGCCCCGGCTCCAGCCCCCAGCAGAAGCCATGGGTCAGGGGCACAGGATCCTGGTTGCAGCCCCAGTTGCAGGGCAGGGGAGCGAAGGGTCCCGGTTCTATCCCTGGTTCCAGCCCCAGCTGCAGTCAGAGGGGGGAGGCCCACAGTCCTGCCTTCAGCCCCCGCTTCAGCCGCTGGCAGCTGAAGCAAGCGAGATCAGGGAGGTCCGGAATCAGTGACTGCCGTGCCCTCCCTGACTAAAGCATAGACTTAGTTGTAATCCATATTTAAACATACAGATTTATTTGTACACTAAACAAATGGGGGTAAAGGGTGGGGTTTTTTGTTCAGTCAATAAATCAACTTCACAATTTGCATACATCTCTGATGTGCCAGAAGTTTGTACTTCTTGGATGACTTTGCCATAATCATGATTTGCTTCTGGGCAGTCACAAAGTTGTAGAAGACCTTGCAAGTGATCCAGAAATTCATTTTGGCAAGGCTTTCACACGGCACCAGGTGTACGCTGCTTCGATTCCGAACATCAGTCCAGCGGGGCTGGAGTGGACTGGTTAGCGCTTACCTGGGGCCCCAGTGGCGCTTACATAGGGCAGTTCCTGGGAAGCTGCCGGCAGGTCCCTCTAGCCTCCTAGGGACAGGGGTGGCCAGTGGGATCTGCGTGTGCTGCCTGCGCCCACAAGCCCCACCCCGGCAGCTTCCGTTGGCTGCCACAGAGCCGGCGCTCGTGGTGGCTGCAGCGCGGAGACCCCCCCAGCCGCCACTGTGCCTAGGATCCACAGGATCCTGCCAGCTGCTTCCCAGGAGCTGCCCTAGGTAAGCGCCACTGGGGCCCCAAGTAAGCGCTAACCAGTCCACTCCAGTCCCGTGCCAAAATATCGGGGCAAATGGCATCCTGACTGTACATCGCTCGGGACACGAGACAAACAACTAAATATCGGGACATCTGGTCACCCTACGCTTTGTTTTAACTGACACTTTTGCTTGTCTCATCAGAGAGGATCTCCGCCCTCAGTTCTTTTAATCTGAAATCTTTCATCGGCACTCACATTAACATGGATCATTTAAAATAATAGAAAGGGAAAAACAAGAAAGTCAAGCCAGGGATTCTGAGATTAGTCTGATGGCGTATCCTTACATCGACGAGCTGTGGCTCATTTAAAAAACAAATATAATGGCTTCAGACTCCTCAAAGATCAAGAGGCTTGTAGTCATTCACTATGAGAATGGACCCAACCCCACCGCAAATCTGACAAATTTCCATTCCACTTATTTCAGGAGTCGTTTCTTGGAGGCCTTATCTGCAGGGAGCTTAAACACTGCAACAGAATGATATCCATCTTTCTTTGCATGCCTGGCCTAGGTCATCACTGTTATCTGGGGATATTTTCACATAAGCAGGGATTTCTAGTGCTACTCAAGTCAAAACCTCCTATTTAATACCACCACCTCCGTGCTTCCAGATCTGATTATCTGCAAAGTGACTTGGGTTGACATGATCTTTTTCCAGGGGCACTTCTGAGTCATAAAATGGCAGAGTCGGGGGTTGCTTCCGTGACTGGTATGAGTTCACTGTACCATGCGCCCCTGACCTGTCCCCTTCTAGCCTCATTCCTTTAAAACAGATATGCTAAAAGATTGATTAGCGGGTGAGTCATGGTGATTTGAATCTTGAATGGGATTGTGGGATCCTCACCTTCCCCTTGGTTTTGAGCTGCCATTTATTCTCTCTACTAGACACTTTCCGTGGAAAATTTCATGTATGCAAAAACCCAATTTTTCGATCAAAAATAGTTTTGATGGAAAATTTTCTTCCACCCCTAATGATTTCCATTTTACAGATAGGGTTGCCAAGCCTCCAGGACTGGCCTGGAGTCTCCCAGAATCAGCACCAATCTCCCGGTGCCCATTGAAAGCAACCTGGGAGATTTTAATAGGATATTTTAAGAAAATGACATTATGTCAAGTTTTTTGGGGAGGGGGGAATCTCCCAGAATAGCTTCAGTCAGAGTTGGCAACCCTATTTACAGATGAACACACTTGAGGCACAGAGAAGTGAAATGATTTGCTGAAAACTGTTCTTGGGGCAGCCCCTCTAGAAGTCCCAGTTTTCTCCAAACTGGGGTCTCTTTATTCATCTCAAATTAGCCCAGTACATCAACTTCATCTACAATGAGTCAATCAGCCCTTAAACTCCAGAATTCGCCATCTTCCTTTGTCTCCCTGTGAGTTTGTTAGAGGCAGCATGGCATGGGGCTGTTAGTCCTCTGCTCTCCTGGGTCTTTCTGCCTCCTCACTGCTCTGTTTTCCTTTTTTATAGCTGAGCCTGTTTTCCTTATTGGTCCCAGCTGCGGGTGCATGCCTCCATGATTGGTAGTTCTGGTCGCTGTGCCGGGGTATGGTCAGCCTAGTTGCCAGTAAGCAGGGAAGACTCCTTTCCTGCCTGTGCTCATGTGGTGTTTATAAACCCATTACACTTGCCCAAAGTCATACAGGATGTGTCTACATTGCAGCTGTTGCATAGTGACTCACAGTGTAGACATACCCACAGTGACTCTGGAGTGAAATCTGACTTCTCTTTGTGTGCCCATAGCAGTAGATAACGTTCCTGGCTTGGAGGTTAGATGACAGCATGCTTACTTCATTTAAAAAAAAATGCAAGAGAACTTTTATCAGTTCAAGGAGGAAAACAATCAAAGGCTTTCAATTTTCTGTGCCCATAAAAGAAGATCCACATTGAAACTGTGTGAACAGCTTTCCATTAATAAAGAAGATACCAGTTTGAAAGTATAAATCGTTATGACACCAAAAGGCATAATGTAATAAGTTGACCCAAGAATAAGTCAGTTCTGTTATGAATGGAAACAGAATTAAACCTGTTAAAAGGGCACATTATTCTCACTTGTCTAATCTAACACTCCAAGCCAAACTCTTCAGTAAAACAGCAGAACTCTTCTTGGCAATAGCTGTTTGGAAAGAAAAGTGCTGAAAGGTGTCAGACCTATTTTTTGCATCCACTTAGTAAATTTTTCCTAGTCACCTAATGCATGCTTTTGTGCTCAGCATCAGTGTACTGTAGTAGGTGCTACCATGATGAAAAATGTAACCAGAGACTGTAGTGGTTAACATCAGCAATCTTATGCGTACATATATTCTGTCCATTTACCATTCTGCTTTTAATAAAACTTCTACAAGTCCTTCAGTTTCACCTTTTAACACAACATACTGGAGTTTACATTTATTTAAATAGTCCTAGGCTTTGTCTGGGTTAGAGGAAAAAAGATGAGTTTTTGATATGTTCGCTAACATACTTCAAAACACCACAATGGGATAAGTGGTATTTTAAAATGTGCTAACTGCTTGAGGTGAATATGGTTCACATTAAAATACAACTTAAACTGTTTATAGTGGAATTTTAAAATACGTTAGCTAGCACATTTAAAAAAAATACATCCTTTTCCGACCCTAATTGGGACATACACTTACAAGTGTATAGGAAACCTGTAAAACGATATAGATTTGCTTTGGGGATGAATGGATTACTGTGGGTCTTGCTTCTGCCATTTCTCATTGAGACCTCATGTGATCCCAAATGGTACATGTTACAGGGGAATCCTTATGATTCGGTGTCATTCGCAGTATAGGGTCCGACAAGATTGATGGTTCCCCAGCACTTACAGAAGCAGACAGACAAAGATGCTCAATAACTGAATTGGAAATTCGAGCTTTTGCTATATAATTAAACTGTGCAAACATTTACGAGATTAAGGTAGTCTCTTTTTAGAATACAGATCCATTTTTACGAAGTAATAAATAATATAAATTAGTAATGTTTGGCTCTTATATAGTGGCCACTGTTTAATAACATCGTAGAAATTTACAAACACTGATGAAGTAAGCTCATATAAAAGCCCTTAAAGGACAGGTCATTCCCCTTTTACAGATGGAGAAAGTGAAACACAGAGAGGAAGTCATTTAGCCATGATCACTCAGGGCACATCAAAGCATAGTTTTTGTTCTCCCATAACTGTAATGGTTTAGAAATTGATACAAAGTGGTACAGTGCCCTAGTGTTGACACAATTATATTGATGTAAGAGTGCTTATATCGATATAGCCACTATTATACTGGTATAACAGTGTCAACGCTAAATGTTGTACCACTACAGTTAAAATCAGTTTCTAAATCGATATAGTTGTACAAAAATTGTGTGTAGCTCAGCCCTCAGTGAATCTGTGGCCAAGTCCCTTATCTTTAGTCATGTGCTATGACCACTAAACAACATTCCCTCCCCAGCTGGAGATACTGAATGTACTTTTCAATAATAGGCTTAATTCATACCGATCACATCTCTGAAATGTTTATTTCATACATCTTGAATCGAAATTTGGGAGTTGAAAGAAGTGGTGACCTTTTGGGTGAATGGACATAAAATGGAATGTTTTCATTTCCAATGGGCTTTAAGATAAGTAAATATTAGTCAATCCAAACTAGGTTTGAAATTAAATTATTCTTATTTGTTGGCATGTGCTGGAGAATTGCTTTGATCTATCTGTACTTTCACCAAAGGGGTATTGGCAGCCTGGCTTTCCATTTGTAGCCATTCAGGATGAAAGGGGTTATAATAGCCACCTTGTGTGGCAGTGATATTGAACAGATGACATTATTTGGGTAATATTAAATGAATAAAGGTAAACATGCTTCAATTAAATTGTTTTTGTAGGCTGAGTGCAATAGTGCTATTGGAAACTCTTTCTATGTGGGTTTAAGGAATTTGGCCACATTTGTAACTGATTTGCTTTAACTCTGAAGTTGTTGGAAAGAGAGAACCTTGTACTGTAAACTGTTAATTCATATTTTCAAAAATTTATTTTTTTTTAAAGTAACTTTTGGGTATGGATTTTTTTTTTTATGATGAAGATGACAGAGTTTTGCTGTCTGTTACTGATTTTAATGAGAGATATTAAAGGCCACCCACTTTCTTAATCATGATCATTAGCAACTTGTGTATCTCCAGGGGTCTCAAAGTAGATTACAAACCATTAATTATGCTGTACACAACAGCAGATGACAGTTCAGAAGGCGCATGCAAAGGTGAACTGCAATGCACGATGAATGAATGAATGGCATCCTTTCCATCTTGCTAATGACCCGCAAAGAGAATGTCAACTTTTAAGTTTAAAAAAAAAAAAAAAGAGCCGTGCTTGTTTTTCATATTAGGAATATTGGGTATTGACTTACCACTTTTTACTGAAAGACTGCGGCAGGGTTTGGAGAGACATGAAGCGGACACCTGAGCTACAGCTCCCAGGTTGCTAACTGAGGTGGCAGGAGAAGCTTATTCTTAGGCCTTGTCTAGGTAAAAAGGTACCATGTTTCAACAGAATTAGTTAACTTGATTGCAAACCCCACTGAACACCAGTGTAGACACAGTTTACCACCCTTAGTTTGAAATAGAGCTCCACAGTAGACCCATACAGTGTGGTTTACAGTCAAGTTAAGCAAGCTTGATTGAGCTCACTCGATTAAACCCTCCCACCTTTTTTCTAGTCTAGACAAGGCATGTAGGCCTTGTCTATGTAGCAGAAAATGGAGCATTTTTCAGTTGTGTTAGTTCAATAAGTTAGCTTAGCATCACTGAAATACCCTTTAGCGCATGTGTAGACACAGTTTAAAGGCTTGTCTATACTGTGGCACAATGTGGACTGCGGGGGTGTGACCAAAATGTTGTGCTCTAATTGCCCAGTGTGGACACTGTTGGTGCAAACTAAAAGGTACTTAATTTGCGTTAACACAGTCCTCTTTCAAACAGGACTGTACTAACACAAACTTGGTAATGTTTAGTTTGTGTTAGCATCATCCACCAGAGAGTGCAACATTTTGGTGCGCTGTATAGTTCACAGCCCCCATAGTCTACACTGCAGTCCAGTGTAGACGTAGCCTCAGACCTTTACAATCATGCTAGCTGATTTTGTCATAACCTAGGCTTCGCTCTAGATGTTAATTCAACCAGTTTAGCAAATTCTGAAGTACAATTGCTTTGCCTTGACTAGAGTTTTAGAAGCTGTAAAGTAGTTAGCTACCTTGATCTAACATCACATCTTTAAATCCTAGTCTAGACAAACCTATACAGAGGGCCTGAGGGGTTCTAGTATTTGTCCACATCTTCAGCTTGTTCTGTGTTAGCCCTTTATCCTGCTCTTTTTAACAATAACTAGGTGAATGCATCTATCGTTTTTGCTCTAATATTTGTGAGTTAACCTGTATCTCTTAAGCTTGTTAAAGTATTACCCTGATGGCCTTTGTTTAGTCCACGTGTGTATAAACCCATCAATACACAGTTCTTTTCACATGTACTCTGTGCTGATTACTTTTGTTCCAAAGGAAAGTGATGAGCCATATTTACAGGTTCTGGGTTTAAAAATATTAGCCTCAGCTGCCATTTGTTTAAACAGTCAGCTCTGTTGATGGGGTTGTCTTAAACTTTAGCAGGACTATAGGACCATTTAAGTATTTGCATGTGGATCCCATGGGGGGAACAGTTTGAGCAAAGATGAAGAAACAAAAATCAAAGCAAAGGGAGAAATTTGTAGGTTAAAAAGCGTGCATTTTGAATAGTTGCTTCAAAACCGGACACATTTGCTGGAATTGAATGTTTTAGTTCTGCATGTGAATTGGTAATGTTTGAATTTCAAATCTGAGACTTTTTTCCATCTTTTTATTGTATCATTGAAAACACACACATTCTATTTCTGCCTCTTCTGTGTATTATTCCTTTCACATCCTTTAGAACTCTGCTCTGGTATTATCTCCTGATAGATTGCAGAAGCACTTCTTCTAGTGCCTTTCTGCCACTGGCTGAGTAATTTTTGTCAAGATGAATTGCAACAACAAAAAAAGTGGGTAGTATGCTAATTGTTTAATTGTAAGCATTACTTTTATGAGCAGTGATGATGGACTAATCTGTGAACCATGTTACCAGGACTAGTGATAAGTTTAACTATCTGCATCTTCTGGATTTAAATCTGGTTGATATCTGGTTAGCTTGTTCTTGTAAAACAGGGGAAAGCAAAATTGGTAAAACTAGTTTTAAGATGATATCGGTGTGTTCCCTCAGGGTTCTCCACTAGTGTAATGACACTGGGGCAACTTTTGTATGTTGACAAGCCCTCAGGAGCCTATCTGCTGAAGCCACATTACCACACATAGTTGTCTTCCTTGTGGTTTTAGTGTCCAAAACCTGCTTAGATTTACTACCATACGGTCCACATCTGGCATATAACTAGTTGGCAGTAGTGTCAACTCTTGTGATATTTGATGACCAATACTTGGACTAGATGACCTCCTGATGTCCCTTCCAACCCTGATATTCTATGATTCTGTGATGTTTTTCTTAAAGCTTCAGCTCCTGGAGTCATGGAATTATGCAACATTCTATTTCTTTTTTCCTTCCCCGCTTCACTCGTTTCTCTTTCCTTTTGCTTCACTCGTTTCTCTTTCCTTTTGCTTCACTCGTTTCTCTTTCCTTTTGCTTCACTCGTTTCTCTTTCCTTTTGCTTCACTCGTTTCTCTTTCCTTTTGCTTCACTCGTTTCTCTTTCCTTTTGCTTCACTCGTTTCTCTTTCCTTTTGCTTCACTCGTTTCTCTTTCCTTTTGCTTCACTCGTTTCTCTTTCCTTTTGCTTCACTCGTTTCTCTTTCCTTTTGCTTCACTCGTTTCTCTTTCCTTTTGCTTCACTCGTTTCTCTTTTGTTTTTCATCTCTCTCTCGCTCTCTCTCTTTCTTCAAAAAAGGTTCTAACTCTCTTGGCTGTGAAGAAGAGCTTCAAAATGTGACCCACAAGGCCAATTAAAATGACCCTTCTTATTTTTTAATCTCCTGATTTGCATGTCTGGGGGCTGGCCATACAGAACAAAGATTGTAGCTCATCTGCTCCTTCACCCTGCGTGCCAGGGTTCGTAATGGTTCTAACAAAGATCAATCGCATTACGTGGCACCTTCTCTCATGCCTCCGACATCCATATGCCACAGGGCATTGCACTCTCTAATAGAGCCTCATCCTCTGCTTGTGAGTAATCTCCATATTATAGATGGGGACACTGAGGCAAAGAGAACCTGTGAGACTTGTCTCAGGTCAGCAGCAAAGCTGGGCTAAAACTCCGGCCTGGTTTTCAGTGGTGTACCTTTACTATACAGTCCCATGAAAAGTGAAAGGGGTTGGAGTGGAAGACTGGAGGGAGAGGTACTTGAGGCGGTTTCTGTTCAGTTAGTCTCCTCTAAGGCAGAATCTCTGTGGTTAGAGTCCTCTAGGGAGGCCATGGGAGCTCTGTAGCCATAGAAACTCCACACACAGCATAACCCAATCAGCTGCAGACACAGAGATAAGGCAAGAGTAACATTGGGTGGAGTGATGTAGGGTGTTGTGCTGTGTCGAAGGGTACACTGAGGGACTACTTTCTTGGCGGGAGGAATGAGGCAAATCCAAAGAGGGACATGAGGAACCAGAGATGAGTTTTGGGGAGCCAAGCCAGGGTGATGGAGGAGGAATTCAAGTGAGGGAGCCAGAATGCGGAGCGGAGTGTGGAGGAGCTGTGGGGATCCAGAGGTAGAAGAGGGAGTGGGGATGGGGAACCTAGGTTGGGAGGGTGAGTGAGCACAAAGGAGGATGGAGCGGAAACTGGTGGATTTGTTTGGGAGAAAGTATTGATTTGAGAGGGAGGAGAAGGAGCAATGAATTGAAGATTTTTAGAGTTAAGGTTATATAATGAGACAGAGCTTTTTGTTTGAGTATTCAAATTAGATTTTGCATAATCTGCATGGAGTCTTTTCCAAACTTGCAACATTAATGTATGCTAAGTGGAGTGATGAAACAGGGCTAGTTAATACAGCTTTAATTTTAAAACCTGAGGCATCAAACTGGTTTTGATCTTAGTAGATTAGTGGGCTAGAAAAGGACCAGACATTTTTAGCCTACTGTTCCCAATGATGTGTGTCTTAAGCAATTAATTGTCAGCAAATTATAAAGGATAGCAAAGTCATACAAAACACCCTTTACCCTTGTTATTTCTGTATGTACTTTCCTTCTGTTGCAATGAATGCATCTCTGCGACTGCAGGAGAGTGGATTTTTAATCTATCATAGGTATTTATATACCTTGAAACCAGATTTTTAGAGTTGTATGTGCAGAAGAACATGTGTGTGATTTGCGCATACAATTACTTCAGTTACACGCAGAGTTACTTGTGATAACTGCATATAATTTATGCAGAGATAAGAAGGGCTCGAAAACCTATCTCACCAACAGAAGTTGGTCCAATAAAAGACTTCATTGCATCCCCCACCTTATCTCTCTAATATCTTGGGACTAACACAGCCACACCTAAACTGCATGTCTCATTTATGTATACTTTTTTGCACGCAGTAGTTCTAAAAATCTAGGTTGTGCAGACTGAGCGTAGGAGTGTGACCTGAGGCAGCAAGGTGTGTCCTGGTTTCATGGACTATTGTATTTGCTATAAATAAGGTTTTGCAGCCTCATCAAAGCATGATCTGCTAGAAAATGTGGCAAATGAGGTAATGCATACCTTGCAACAAAGCAGTAGATATTTTCAAATTGTTTGGTGAAAGTGTAATTGCACATGACAATGAAGGCATAACAGTAAATCTTACTTCTAGGCAATATTGATATGTGCCAGTACATAGCTATTGGGCTGCAGAGGGAGTCAGATTTGAGTCCTGATAATATAAAGCCTATTCTCCTGTCTGTAGCTGTTGTTCCAGGAAGGGTAGTTCTATTGAGTATAATTTTGCAACAACACTGTCCTTATTGGTTCCTTACAATCATGTTTCCGCCCCCCTCTCTTTGTAGCAAGAGAAAACCCTACTGAATTTGATGCTTCCCTAGGTTTCTGTGTATGTGTGTTGAGGAGGAGGGGAGTGGTCAGTGCTTGAGTTAGCTACCTTGCAGGTATCAGTAGGTAGTTACCTAGGCACAGAGAGAGAATTTAGGCTGGGATACTTTGGATACTTGAGCAATTTTGGGTTGCTCTCCGTGCTTCCTGGTGTGAGTCAATACCAGTGAGATGTTACAGTACCATCGTGATATCACGGTGCTGTGAGGTGCTGATTTTGATCTTGTGCTGATGTTTCCAGATGTTGTTGCCACCATGGCTATTTGAGCTGGGGTTGGGAATTTTTTTGACATAAACAAAAACGAGGAGTCCTTGTGGCACCTTAGAGACTAACAAATTTATTTGGGCATAAGCTTTCGTGGGCTAGAATCCACTTCATCAGATGCATGGAGTGGAAAATACAGTAGCAGGTGTGTGTGTATATATATATATACATAGTACATGAAAAGATGGGAGTTGCCTTACCAAGTGGGGGGTCAGTTTAACGAGACAATTCAATTAACAGTAGAATACCAAGGGAGGAAAAATCACTTTTTATAGTGATAATGAGCGTGGCCCATTTCAAACAGTGGACAAGAAGGTGTGAGTAACAGTAGGGGGAAATTAGTATGGTAAAGACAGGTTTTTCATCAGAAAATAACACATTGTCGAAACCGAAACTTTTCGTGAAAACATAACAGTTTTGAAAAAACTTTAATCAGGCAGGATTCTCAGGTACAGTGTGGAATTTCTGGTGAGAGAGAGTAGCCAGTGGGTAGGGCATTCACCTGGGATGTGGGAGGCCCAAGTTCAAGAATCTGCTCTGCCTGACTGAAAGCAGAAACTTGAACTTGATCCTCCCAAATTCCAGGTAAGTGCCCTACACACCAGGCTGTGTTGGCTGTTCTGGGGTGAGGGCTCTATCTTGCTCTCTTTTTTTGGAGGGGGAGGCAACATTTTGTAAAAGTCTTGGTTTCATCCCAATGCAACATGGGGAAATTGTTCGAAATCTTGAAAATTTTCACGGGATGGGAAAACTGTTTCCTGTCAGAATCTAATGGCCGAGCCTCTGCATATCTTTTGCAGCTGACTACTGTGCTTGATGATCCGGTCAAAGTGCATTGTGAAATCTACCTGTATATCTGAAGATGGGAGCAAATACTCTTACAGTGATGTGAAAAAGGACAGAGAGAAGAAACCAGGAGCCTTGGAGACCGAGTGGGTTGTTCATATAATAAAATTTTTGAGGATGTGAACTTGACCTCTGGCTTTTTTTGCCCTTGTCTTAGGGTGACTGTGTTATTACAGTGCTGCTGACTGAAGAAGATGAACTTGAAGATGATGTAGTTTTTTACTTGGTGTTTACTGGCTCCACTGTCCAACACTGCACAAGCACGAGAAAAATTAATCGTGGGACACTGGAGACCATTGCTCCCGGTAAGTGCTTTGCTTTCTTTGCAAAACGCAGCCTAAAAAAATTGTGAAAACTGATACATTGAAGTTTATTTAAACCTCATGTAATGTTGAGAATCTTTATTATTTTCCCCTATTTGCACAATCTTTTAGAGTAAAAAATATGTATCTGGAATGATCATTTTTAAACCAAGCTTTGACTGAATGGGTTTTAAAAAAATGTTCTGGAGGCAAACAGAGGTTTATAATGGAATCGCATCAATATGATAGCATAGTTATTTAATGCATAACTATTACACTATACAAAAAAAATCACAAAGTTTTGCCTGCACATGTTAAAAGACTTTGAGAAAAGGCCAGACAGAAGAGGACACAATTGCCTTTACAAATTATAAATATTTAGAAATGCCATTTGTTCAACTGGATTTGCAGCACAATAAGGAACTGGCTGCATTTTGGTTGCTAGGTTTGAGTTGAACAGAGGCTCATTAATGTAGCCACAGGCGCGGTCTTCCTCCTTTTCCGGGGGGATGTTCAACCCCTGCTCTGCCCCAGGCCCTGCTCCCACTCCACTCCATCCCCCAAGGACCCACCCCCACCCCCACCCCACCTCTTCCTTCTCCTGCCCCTCCCCCGAGTGTACCCCGTCCGCACTCCTGCCCCTTGCACCTCCTGCATACCACGGAACAGCTGATCATGGGAGGCGTGAGCCACTGAGAGGGAGGGGGAGGAATTGATCAGCAGGGCCGGCAGTGGGCGGGAGGCACTGGGGGTAGGAGGGGGAGGAGCTGGCTGCTGGTGGATGCTAAGCATCCACTGTTTTTTTTCTGTGGGTGCTCCAACTCCGGAACACCCATAGAGTCAGTTCCTATGAATGTAGACTTATTGAAACAAGCCCCTGCCTTAAACCTAAAACACCTTCATGCACTTAAACACAGTGACATAGTTTCTAAAGATGTTGCAGGGTGTGATCTCTCTCCAATAAATGTGCTTGGTCCTTGGTGACTTTCCTGCGCCTGAGGTATATAGTGCTCAGGAAGAGTCATTCTTGGAGCCTCTTTGACACAGGCTTCATGTAATTAAAGAAGAGCAACAATTTCCTTCAGTGGCTTCAACACCATGGGAATGAAAATTTTCCAGGTGGCATTCCTTACTATTAACCTTTTATTCTGACTGTTGCTATATAGCACATTGATGTGAGTGTGAGGAGAAAATAGTCTATTATTTTCAACTATATACAACAGTATAGCTTATGTAATTTAGTGTATTTTCTGCTTTTTATCTATGTGGTAGGTAATGTTATAGGAGAGATGCATGTTAAATGGAATTTGCCAATGACAGCATGGCTCTGTAGGTGGCTGTGGTCTCTTTGTTTCCTTCTGGTAAATGTAGTGATTAAAGCAAAGTTCGCCATATTATTCACTCCGTACAGTCTCTGTTTGCACTGTCAGGATAATTAAAGTTACTTGAACAGAGCAGTCTAGTATGAATACTGATTACTGAAACCCAGTGCAATCAATGATACTATGATTAATTTTCTAACGGAACTGATACAGAACTGGTAACTTTTAGGCTGTTTTTGTGCTGTGCGTACAAGGCAATACTGTGATAGCATTGGGTGCTGGGATCTCATCTCTTTCGGAATCCAAATAGCAGAATTTCCCAGAACGGAACTGAAACGATTCTGTGTTCCATTTCAGCCTGAAAAGGAGCCAGAATACCTCACAGAATTTCATTACAAAAGCAATCCATTTCTATTGTTGTTATCCTAACGTCCCTATATGCAACAAAGGACACCACTTGAGCTTCTGTGTGACTTTAATGATTGTATCTGCAGTGGTGCTGGATGGCAGTTACCTCTAGTAACTTGGGTTTAATATGTGTATTTCATTTTGGAAGATATTGTCACAGAAGGGAGAACTTCATTATTGGACCAGTCTTTGGTGAGGGGTGGTGGTGGGGGAGGGTGGAGAGAGAGTCTATTTTATCATACTTGTATGCAGAAAGCCAGTATATATAGCCAGTATTGTTCCATGGTTCAGTCTTTCTTATTGAAGATGGTTTTCAGAAGGGTTGCTGTGTTAGTCTGTATCAGCAAAAACAATGAGGAGTTCTTGTGGCACCTTAGAGACTAACACATTTATTTGGACATAAGCTTTTGTGGTCTATAACCCACTTCACGAAAGCTTATGCCCAAATAAATGTGTTAGTCTCTAAGGTGCCACAAGGACTCCTCGGTGTTTTTATTGAAGATGCTGATTCTAGTAGGAGAATGATCTCTCTTAGCTCAGTTTCTCCTCCTGCTGGACTCTACAGTGAATCTGCAATCATGTACTTACCTTGTGTATTTAGCCAGTTACCTTGGAAATGATTATGATGACTCATGGCCAAGTATTATTTGACCTCACTGCAGGATTAACCATGAGCAAGAGGCAGTGGTGTGGGAGACCAGCCCTTGTTGAAACATCATAGCCGGGGTAATTAACAAGTCCTTCATGATTACACAAATTAAGAAAACCATGAGCAAAGTGAATGGCTTGTGGCCTATCACCACGTGATAGAACTAGGAGTGTAGGTTCTCTTCCTAGCATAAAAGGTAGGGTGACCAGACGTCCAACTGCCGCGATATTACATAACATAAGCTCAAGACTGAGAAGTTGTTGTTTTGCTTGGCTTTTTTTGTGTAGGGGGTGGGGCAGGGAAGAAGGAGGTTTAAAGAGAAAAGTTTTTAAACTTCATTAAACCTAATATGCAAAAGAAACATTGCCATTTTGTTTCTGAACTTTTTCTGGCAGTTCTGGTTTGAAAACATACCAGCGCTCTGCTAGTGCATGCAAACCAGAAAGGGGAACTGACCGGCTAGGTTCTGCCGTCTAAGCTAAGGGAAGTGTTTAAAAGTAACAAACTCCCATAAAGAGAGAGCATTTGATTAGACTGAATAACATAAGGTAGCATTAGGCAAATACTTTTTTTAAACACATGCCTGTTACTGCTTTCGATTCTCATTATACATAAAAAATATTCCATAGTCTGAAAGTCTTTCTTTAAACAAAAGTTGTTAAGGGCAGAGTCCAAGGCCTGCTACATTTCATCTTCCTCTGAGTAATCTGCTCTTTTATTGTGTGTTTTCATTGTTGGTCATATGATAACTAATCTTTAAAAGAAATCTTTTGACTATTCAAATACAAGCCTTTACTTCTGTACGTGACAAAACTGAAGGAAGGATTTAAATTTATAACCAGAGGTTGAAGATAGGGCAAGATTGTTATTTACATAGAGATCATTTTTAATTGAAATATTAGATTCCGAATAAACTATATTACTGGGCTGAATTGTACATCAAATTAGGTCACCAACTGTGATGTCTTGCAAATATTCAGGACTTGACAGTCCTACTCCCACAATGATACAGTGGAAATATCCAATAACCCAGTAAAATTATCATACAAATATGTAAGCAGAAATGGATCAGACTTCATTTTCTTGTGGGTCATTTAACATATTATGGATTCATAGAAGGAATAGCTTAGTGTTTGGACCGTGAAAACCCACAGTCTCCTTTAAACACAGACGCATGTTCATATGTGTAGTACAATTTTGAAATTGTATTACAGTGAGACCTTTGAGGATTTTTTTTTAGGATTTGTTGGTGGGTTAGGACTGAGAAGTTCCTATGAAGAGTTGAGTACTGGAAGTGGCAGTTTGTTAAAAGCACCTGGTTATAAAATTGTTCCATCTTGCATTCCCATTGCTAGTTAGTGTTGGGGGAGGCAGGGTGGGCCAGAACTGGACTGGGTTTCGTTCTGAAGTAATGATCACCTCAGCCAAGAGGAGGAACAAAAGTGGGAAAATCACTGTCTCGATTTGTACCAGGAGTGTTGCATAATTAACAGAATGTCACTTGTCTCTCTATTGGGTGGTGGTAATTAGGGTTGTTTTTATACATGCTCTGTTTCCTTTGCTTACTGCTGCGAAGGAGATTAGTAAGAACTTTTGATTTTGAGATGCTTAGGAGAGGTCACCGCATCTTTTACCTTTTGATCTGTGTGCACATATATAAAATGTTTATTACCCCCCATTGGATTACAAACCACATCCAGTTGGCACAGACAGGGTGTGCCTATGCCTAAAACACAAAACCTATAACAAAGAATAACTTGAGAGAGACCACATTTTCAACAAAAACACCTTTTATATGCTAGAATAAATTTAACGGGGTCTGTCCTCTTCCTCCTCCCATTGCGAAAGCAGGATAGTTCCCATGCTCCAAGATTAAACTCTGTCTCAGAGTCAATAGCATACTTGGGCAGTTATAATTATCACTTAGTTTACAATCTGAAGGCCTTTATGTTGGAAAAAGGGGTAAACAGTGAGGTGGCAAAATTTGCAGATAATACAAAACTACTCAAGACAGTTAAGTCCCAGGCAGACTGCGAGAGCTACAAAAGGATCTCTCGTGACTGGGCAAAAAAATGGCAGATGAAATTCAGTGCTGATAAATGCAAAGTAATGCACATTGGAAAACATAATCCCAACTCTACATATAAAATGATGGGGTCTAAATTAGCTGTTACCACTCAAGAAAGAGACCTTGGAGTCATGTGAATAGTTCTCTGAAAATATCCACTTAATGTGTAGCGACAGTCAAAAAAGCAACAGAATGTTGGGAATCATTAAGAAAGGGCTAGATAATAAGGCAGAAAATATTATATTGCATCTATATAAATCCATGGTACGCCCACATCTTGAATACTATGTGCAGATGTGGTCATCCCATGTCTAAAAAGATATATTGGAATTGGAAAAGGTTCAGAAAAGGGCAACAAAATTATTAGGGGTATGGAACAGCTTCTGGGATAAGACTGGGACTTTTCAGCTTGGAAAAGAGAAAACTAAGGGGGGATATGATTGAGGTCTATAAAATAATGACTGGTATGGTGAAAGTAAATAAGGAAGTGTTATTTACTCATTCTTATAACACAAGAACTAGGGGTCACCAAATGAAATCAATAGGCAGCAGGTTTAAAACAAACAAAAGGAAGTATTTCTTCACACAACGCACAGTTTGCCAGAGGATATTGTGAAGGGCAAGACTATAACAGGGTTCAAAAAAGATTTAGATAAATTCATGGAGGATAGGTCCATCAGTGGCGCTTAGCTAGGGTGTCCCTAGCCTCTGCTTGCCAGAAGCTGGGAATGAGCGACAGGGGATGGATCACTTGATGATTATCTGTTCATGCCCTCTGGGGCACCTGACATTGGCCACTGTTGGAAGACAGGCTACTGGGCTAGATGTACCTTTGTTATTGCAGTAGGACCTTGTTTTGCCCTTTTGTTGATTTTTCTATTTCACCTCTCCACTGACAACCTTTTACTGACCTTCCGTTCTAAACTAGATACTGGGTGCCCTGACTGTTCTACAGTTGTTTGCTACAGGAGTAAAAGGAAGCATTATGATCACCTAATAGCAGATGGGGATCCAACAGGTATCATAAAAGGGACTTGGCTTGCTATGTAGCCTGCATATAAGCAGGAACATTTACCAGGTCCCAGTAAAGGAGGGTTCAGAAGAGCATGATATAGATTAAGGGTATGTCTACACAGCCAACAGCGCTTTAACGTGGCTGGGGAGTCGCAGCTCCAGCGCTGGAGAGAGGTCTCCCAGCGCTGTAATAAAACCACCTCCGCAAGGGCAATAGCTACCAGCGCTGGGAGCGCGGCTTGTAGCACTGTCTATACTGCCGCCTTACAGCGCTGAAACTTGCATCGCTCAGATTTTTTTTTCCCACATCCCTGAGCGAAGAAAGTTTCAGCACTGTAAGTGGAAGTGTAGACTAGGCCTTAGTCCCTTATTGGAAGATGAGATGATTACTGCTGAAGATCCCCTATTAGTGGAACAGAATTGTGGGTGGATCTAATGCTCCTCGGAACTAAAGTGGAAGCTTCACTGGAGTTAAGACGCTGTAGCTAATTTAGGACAAAGAATCATTTTAAAATTAAAGAATGAAATATATATTGCTACGTTTTTTTAATATACTGTTGTTTTTTGGGCTTGAAAAAAGTGAGATTGGTTACTCTGTCCCACTATGTTGTTGTTATCAACCCAAGGGAAAATAATATTCTGCTGCTAAAATCAAATCCCCAATCAAGCTGATGTATGGTAATACAATATCAAATATGAACTAAAGGGTCATGAAAACTGTTCCGTTCATGATGCCTTACATGCTTTGAGCAGCTTTTTTACCAACCTGAGTATGCATCAAGTGGTATAATGCAGTTAAACTATTTTGTTAAACTGAACATTTATTTTGTTTGTGTTACTGCTTTCCTTTTGCTTTCTAAAATGAAGCATTTCACCAAACTGCTGCCTTTTTGTTTTCCCTGTTGAGCTCATGTTTATAACCCATAATTTGAAATGTTTTTCTTTTTGCCAGAAGTAAATGCTGATGCTGCAGAGTAATTTGAGCTTTACATCTTGTTTGGTACTTTGTGGTGATATTTATTTATCTTCGGTTCTTATGTAGTCTTCCTTTCCATAGCATCTGACAGCCTCACAGGTTTTAATGCATTTGTCCTCACAACACTCCTGTGTAGGGTGACCAGACGTCCCGATATTTAGTTGTTTGTCCTGTGTGCTGACTGATGTACGATCGGGACCCTATTTGTCCCGATATTTTGTGGCACTCTGGATTTTTTTGCTTTTCTTGAGGAGGCAAAAAATTTAGAGCCGGCCCTGGTGAAGGGGTGAGCCTGTGGCTGCCCCCCCATGTGTCCCGATACTTTGTTCTTGTTATCTGGTCACCCTACTCCTGTGAAATAGGAAAGTGCTAGTATCCTTGTTTTACAGATGGCGAACTACATCACAGAGAGGCTAAGTGTTTTGCACAAAGTCACACAGGAAGTTTGTGGTGGAACAGGAAATTGAACTCGAGTCTCCTAAGTCCCAGTTAGTGCCCATTGTGTAAGTTTGTGAGGTGGGAATTTTTACCCACTGGGCCTTGGACTGCTATGTGCAAGCTTATTTTAAGTGGGTTACATGATTTAACATTCCTATTAATCTGTCTAAGGCTTCATTTCTCTCTCTTTCCTTTTAGCTGTAGTTTAGGAAGTTAGGACTTAAATGAGAGTAGGAAGAAGCCCTTAATTGTTCTGTTGCAGTAACAATAGTTGGCTGCAGGCAAACAAAACTTCACTCTTAACATACTGGTCGGGTAAGAAATGTCGTGTTTGTGAACCATGTCATTAAAACAATAAAGAAGGTGATTATATGCCATACCATTGATTCCATGTTCCCTATAGTGTTTTATCGTTTATCATTTTCAGAAGTTGTCTGTGTGAAGTATCTAATTCATTAGGGCCTGCTCCTGTAACGCTGAAGTCAATGGAAGTTTTGCACTGGTTTCAGTGGGAGCGGAATTAGGCTCTTAAGCATCATGTGTGTGTCTCTGTGGTAGTTGCCATTTGCCAACAATTACCATGCATTTGGGGTACCCCAATTATTTCCTCTTCTGAATATGGAGAAATATTATATTTCTGTTACTACTGCATGGTTCCATAACTTTCAGAAAATGTTGACTTTTTAATGTTGTTCACTATATTTGTCCTTAATTATGTTCAAATGGGGAGGTTCTGCCTAAATTTTTTGTAATTCATTTAATTTTAGGATTTTTTTCTACTTGACTGCTGCTGTTTAAAGTGAAATAAATTGCTATTGAATGATGAATATCTTCATTTAAAATATATACTTGATTTTGCATTTTTTAAAATGTATGTTCATGCTTATTCTCCTCCACCACTGAATATGTTCCCACCTAGGAAACTACTGGTAATAGAAAAGGCTGCCCTCTCTACTTTATTAAATAACCTTTCTTCTAGAAGACCAAAAGAGTAAACAAGTTGTGTAACAAATGATCACTTGGCAATAATAGTCATGTGGACTTGTTTTAAAATATTCTTAATAATGAAACCTCTACAAAGCTAAAATAGAGAAATGATATAACCAAAACCAGTTATATACTGCAGCCTCTCTGGTATACTTCGGTGCATTATGCAGAGTTATTAAAAGGAGACGAAGCCAGCTAAACGACATATGTCATAGGAAGAAAATGGTGAAGACTGTATAGGGAGTATATATGATGGCGTGTTTGGAAGCTATATAATGCCATAGATTTTATGACAACCCTACATTAACAAGCCACTGAGTGTGTATTGAAGAGGTGGAAAGCCTTTGGCTAGGAAATAGATTTCAGCGTTGAAGGTTTAAAACTTTGAATGTGGCCTCTCTCCATTGTTGTTGCAATATCTATTTATTTCAGCCTGTAGTAAATCTGTGTGTTACAAACAGTGGGTATCTCATGCGCACACACTAAATCACACCCGGGGTCCTTAAATTTCAAAAGCAGAGTGCTAAACTCCTTGAACAAAAGAACTCCTTTATCTGGTAGCAGTAGTTGGATCCCTTAATCTTTGTGTGTGCCAGCCACCCAGGGGCAATGTCACTGACACAACGCCAATACGTTGCATACAAAATAAACAATTTTTATAGTAGGTATCTTTTCCTGTTTAAATCCTTTTGTAGAAAAAGTTCAAGTCACCATGACAGGGTCATAATAGAGGGCACAATTAGCACAGGAATCCCGAGTCACTTACTAATGCAAACCTAGCCGGCTCTTCCAATGTAACTTTAAATAGCTGCCGAGGCCAAGAACCTATTGTTTGGTGTATTAAATATGAATCCTCAAAATAGGAGGCTTGGACAGGATTTCCACTTTCAGCTGGGTAGGAAGTGAAGTCATGTTTTAAGGCATTCATTGGTTTTGTTTAGCTACAACACTGTTTTGTCTCCATGTGTGCTTTGTTTAATGATAAGGAGCCTGCAGGAAATGATACCACCCTTTTAAACACACCCTCAGTTTTAGTCAAGCAAATTTATGGTACTGGTATAAGTTAGACCCAGCTTGGTTGTATATGGTAAGTTAACCATTAGCAGTTAACTCTTTAAAAAGAAAAGGAGTATTTGTGGCACCTTAGAGACTAACCAATTTATTTGAGCATAAGCTTTCGTGAGCTACAGCTCACTTCATCGGATGAGCTTTGTAACTTCCAGGTTTCCGTATTTTTTCTGTGTACTATCTCCCAGGGTGTCTCCACAGAAAAAATAAAAGGCAGTTTTGTCAGTTTTCTTCAGTTCTGAGTGCATAAGTGCAGGTGGATGAGAAGCCTGTGTTAATTTTAATTTTTCATGTTTATATATCGTGCTGTTGCCTGAAGCAAATTTAGCATCTAGCTATGAGAGTGTAATGCAGCACTACAGCTAGTACAGAACAAGGAGCAATGGTCTCAAGTTGCAGCGGGGGAGGTCTAGGTTGGATATTAGGAAACACTATTTCACTAGGAGGGCGGTGAAGCACTGGAATGGGTTACCTAGGGAGGTGGTGGAATCTCCTTCCTTAGAGGTTTTTAGGGCCCGGCTTGACAAAGGCCCTGGCTGGGATGATTTAGTTGGGTTTGGTCCTGCTTTGAGCAGGGGCTTGGACTAGATGACCTCCTGAGGTCTCTTCTAACCCTAATCTGCTGTGATTCTTTATAGCTCAGATGTGTCTTTTTACAAGTGTGGGAGGATAAAGTTTTACCATTCTGACAATTTACCTGCCTAATGGAGTCGCAATAGAGACTCCACAGTTCAAGTTGTAGTACCGTTTCTATTGTAAGCTCACTTTTTTGCCTTCACTTCTAATTTCTGTTTCTAAAAAAAACCAAACAAATTTGCTTTCTGCATACATTTTTTCATGTTGAGTCCCTGCCTAGAGAAGCCGTTTTTTTTTAAAAAAGCTAGAGGTTAATCAGAGAAGCCAGTTTAGTTATGCTACTGAAAAATGGATGGCATTTCACTTTCTAAAAATGTTTTTTTAACGTTTGCCTGCGCCTAGGCAAACATTGGTTTCTTATCAGCGCTGAACCTCTCTTAACACAGATTTTGTATGGAATCTTGGAAAGAAAATGTACCAATCCACACGGAACTGAGGGTGGGCAGAGCTCAAGTTGTTAGGGTAGTTAGTGGATAGGTAAGAGATCCTTCAGTTGTTTCTAGTTTCACCTTACGTGCTCTTAATATTGTAGATTTTGTAATTTGCTTACAAAGAGAGGGCAATGTGTAGAAGCTTGCCATAGCTCAAATTCAATCGTACCCCATGTGCACTGATAAATAAAACTGCTTTTCAATCTGTTTATGTATTTATAGTGTGCCCAGTGATATGCTTGGTACCTCTCAAAAGAGAAGGTAGACCTTCTTGCTGCCCTGAGGAGTGTACAGACTAAATCAAACCTAATTGAGACAGGGGACAGAGGGACAATACGGTAACTCAGCAAGAGTTATTGGATGGTCTGATGGAGTGATGCTGGGTGTATATGAGTTTTCACAGAGTTAATAAGTGTGTTCATTGGCTAATGTCATGTGGATATTGTGTCATAAATGTGTCTTGATGGTTCTAAGTGGGAAAGGCATTCCATGCAGAGAAATAGCAGGGAATAAAACACACAAATGTTTGTGAAAGTAGTGGGCAAATGTGGTATGAAGGCTGGTGTCACTGGCAGAGCAGCTAAAATTCCTATTATAATATTATTTGGTGTTATACAGTGGTCATGCTTAGCAATTTATCATTTGCCTTAGATCGCTGTTTCTCAGCCCGTACGTCGTGACTCCCCAGGGTGTCATGAAAGGCAATCCAGGGGTCACAAGACACTGAACATTTTACTATAATTAAAGCCACTCTCTTCCACACCCTGCCCACCATTTCCCTTCAAGGACAAGTATTCTTGACCTCTTGAAACATACTCAAATTAGATAGGCTTATTATTGTTGTTACTGATACTTTACTAAAGAAGTAAGAGTAAAAAGTGAATGGGAGTCATGAAGTTTTTTTATTTCTAATAAGGAGTTGCTGTGGCTGATATTTCCTGCGATAACTCTGGGAGATCTTATAGTGTTAAATGTATGGATTATCTTTGAAAACTCATGGCAATCGGGAGAGGTCCCGGATGTCTGGAAAAAGACTAATGTAGTGCCCATCTTTAAAAAAGGGAAGAAGGAGGATCCTGGGAACTACAGGCCAGTCAGCCTCACCTCAGTCCCTGGAAAAATCATGGAGCAGGTCCCCAAGGAATCAATTCTGAAGCACTTAGAGGAGAGGAAAGTGATCAGGAACAGTCAGCATGGATTCACCAAGGGCAAGTCATGTTTGACTAATCTAATTGCCTTCTATGATGAGATAACTGGCTCTGTGGATGAGGGGAAAGCAGTGGACGTGTTGTTCCTTGACTTTAGCAAAGCTTTTGACATGGTCTCCCACAGTATTCTTGGCTAGATTGTCGGGCTCAATGGGTAGTGATCAATGGCTCCATGTCTAGTTGGCAGCCGCTGCCAAGTGGAGTGCCCCAAGGGTTGGTCCTCGGGCTGGTTTTGTTCAATATCTTCATCAATGATCTGGAAGATGGTGTGGATTGCACCCTCAGCAAGTTTGCAGATGACCCTAAACTGGGAGGAGAGGTAGATACGCTGGAGGATAGGGATAGGATACAGAGGGACCTAGACAAATTAGAGGATTGGGCCAAAAGAAATCTAATGGGGTTCAACAAGGACAAGTGCAGAGTCCTGCACTTAGGACAGAAGAATCCCATGCACCGCTACAGACTAGGGACCAAATAGCTGGGCAGCAGTTCTGCAGAAAAGGACCTAGGGGTTACAGTGGACGAGAAGCTGGATATGAGTCAACAGTGTGCCGTTGTTGCCAAGAAGGCCAATGGCATTTTGGGCTGTATAAATGGGGCATTGCCAGCAGATTGAGGGACGTGATCATTCCCCTCTATTTGACATTAGTGAGGCGTCGTCTGGAGTACTGTGTCCAGTTTTGGGCCCCACACTACAAGAAGGATGTGGACAAATTGGAAAACATCCAGTGGAGGGCAACAAAAATGATGAGGGGGCTGGAGCACATGAGTTATGAGGAGAGGCTGAGGGAACTGGGATTGTTTAGTCTGTGGAAGAGAAGAATGAGGGGGGATTTGATAGCTGCTTTCAACTACTTGAAAGAGGGTTCCAAAGAGGATGGATCTAGACTGTTCTCAGTGGTAGCAGATGACAGAACGAGGAGTAATGGTCTCAAGTTGCAGGGGGGAAGGTTTAGGTTGGATATTAGGAAAAACTTTTTCACTAGGAGGGTGGTGAAACGCTAGAATGCGTTACCTAGGGAGGTGGTGGAATCTCCTTCCTTAGAAGTTTTCAAGGTCAGGCTTGACAAAGCCCTGGCTGGGATGATTTAGTTGGGGATTGGTCCTGCTTTGAGCAGGGGGTTGGACTAGATGACCTCCTGAGGTCCCTTCCAACCCTGGTATTCTATGATTCTATGATTGTCAGGGCCAGGAATTGTATGTAATTCCATGGGGAAGGATGACCACAGCTCTTCCAGGAACTAAGATTAGGTGAATTGACTCAAGTTGTGATACCTCCATAGAAGTGCCACGACCTAGAGAGGCATATAGTAGTTCAAACTGGATTCTCCAGAGACCAACAGACAAAAAAAGGACTTCTGGATAAGTAGTCTCAGTTTAAACTGTCTCAGGGCTACCTTTCTCATCCAGCAAATGGTCAGAACTTTGTGGCCAAGGGGGACCCCAATCCTTCCTGGGAAGGGTTGGAAGGACTTTGACCTACTGAAGCCCTGTAAGACTGATGGATGACCTCTGGTAAGCTTCTAGCATGCATGTAGGAACGTTTATTGTTTTTATATGTTTTCTCTGTATTGCTTTCAGCTTAAGAATAAATGTGTTGCTTATAAAGGTCTGTGCTTAACTTATAACTGCTTTCAGTTATGCTGTTCATAAGCCATCAGAGAGAACTGAAGTGCAGATGCTAGCTTGTTTAGGGAGTCTAGTTTGCTGGGAATATCACAATGTAGTCTGGGGAAAACACCAGTCAGGAGGGGGAGAGATGCAGCTTTCCACCCAAGAAAGGTAATGGCTGGAAGTCTAAAAGTAGGTGCCTGTGATGCGCCATGGAGGGGGAATACAGGTGCAGTTTTCCTGAACTGTGACAGTTGTCAAGCTGAAAGGAAAGCCAGATCTTTTCAAAATTATGACAGAGATCTGGCCTTCCTTCAGTTGCTCATTATATTCAAAAGCCATACTGCGTGCTTTTTGGCCATGTCACCAGGATGGATAAAAACACCCCGGCGCACTGTGCTCTCAAACTTTCCATTGATGAGCAAAGGGGTCCATGCCCTGACCCCAATTTGCATGCCCTGACCCCAATTTGCAGTATTAACTCAGATCTGGGAAGTTCAATATACAATGCCTGGTGCGATGCCATCAGCTGTGGTCATTTTGGCTAGCACAGTGGTCCTTGGTAGTCGAGGATGTTGATGATGAACCTGAAAAGATTGGGAGAGACTGCTTTGAGGTGGTGCCTTAGATAACCAAATGACTGGCTGCATTGTTGTAAGTATTCCCTGTAGTATGCATAGGGGAACTGTTCCATACAACAAGCATGTTTGTGTTTTTCAGAGTAAATGAGTTGATACTTACCATACATAAAGGAAATCCCTCCAGCATAGTCGTTAGAGGGGGGAACAGATGACCAGGACTAATTGAGTATGCCATCAGTGTCACTGACTGTTTGATCTTGGGCAAATCACTTAACCTTGCTCTGCAACCTGTAAAATGAGCATAATCGTGTTAACTATCACTTATTTCATAGAAACGTTGGGAAACTCAGCTAACATTTCTAATGCTATTTGACATGCTCTGGGGAAGGAGTTGCTGCAGTCCAGATATTATTGTAAGGGGGTCTTTGAAGCTGAGAGAAATGTTACCCCACTGGAGACGGTCTCTTCAGAAGGCTGTTTGTGTGCATTCATGTTTTGAAGCATACTCACACGCACCATTCCTGAAGACATTTCAAAGCAGGGGGCAGGGTCCTCTTGAGTAATCTTAGCATTTGTCATGCTCATTGCTTAATTGCTCCTCTTTCTTTTGAACTGATTGCCAAAGTCAGAACCTGTCCCAGACACTCACCCCTTGAATCTGATGTTTTGTCAGATTGAGGGAAGGAGAACATCAAAGCATTTGAGGGGATAGAATACGGTTACCCTTTAGGAGAACATGCCTCTTGGGTTAGCAGAACACGCCTGATCCCATTAGATATAAATGAATTGTCACTTCCTTTGCTTCTCTGAAAGCTGTACTGGTTATTTTATGTGAGTTCTGAGAGACCTTTACTGTATGCAGATCAGTGCATAAAGTGTTTGCAGTACACTGCACTGAACACCCATCTGGTTTTGCTTTAAATTGGGTGCAGAAACTCTGATGTTCAGGGTTTCTCTCTCTCTGTTCTGTTCATGGGAACTCTGTTCAGCATGGCTAATGGATGTCTGCTATGAGAACATGAGTGCAGTGCCAGTTTATTTGACAACGGTAGTCCAAATATCACACCTGGGATTTCTCTTGCTACTCTCCTAACTGAAAAGCCTGTACTAGTGTCATCTAGGTAGAGGAATTGCTTAGTTTCATTTAGGAGGTGTAAGAAGTGACTGACCTGAACTATTTGTCTGTGCACTACCTCACTCCCTTAACTATTACTTGGCAGTGCTTGGAGAAGTTCAGTCTGAATTCTGAATGACAGCAGGCTGTCAGAGTAGGGGTTGTCACACTGTCTGGAGAGGCTGACAACTATGAGTGCCAATCTCAGATCAGACTGTCAGAAAATAGAGCAGACACCCCAAACTGGTGGTATATTTTATAATTAGATTTCACCAAGCCAATAACAAATATGCACTCCTGGATTACTATACCAGAATTACATGGAGTCACAGATGATCCCGTTAGACTCTCCAGCCTGTCTTGCCATGCAGACAGATTGGATTTAGTGATAAAAGGTTATTAAAATAAAAGTCACACCACTTCAGGTTACTCCCAAGCCCAAAGGGTCAGTCGCTTACCCCACGTCAGTGGATACTCTTGATCTCAAAAGCAAGCAGCCGGTTTCTCTAGTAAACTAATTAAAGGTTTATTGGGTAAGAAAAATAATTGAGTGTTATTGAGGGGTTAAAGCAGGTAAAAAATATTAACAGGTGAGTCAAAGTTTGTAAGTCCAAAAGGATATCAGAGATGGAGTAATCTGCTAGTGTTCATAAATTTCTCTTGGTTACACAAAGTAGCTTGCGGGATCTATCTTGCATCTGGAATCCTTTCCTGTGAGTGTCCAAAAAGTTCAGAGATGCAGGATCATTCCCGTAGACAAGTATTTATAGATCTTGTTCACAGAAGACACTCTGACCAGTGTCTTCGCCAATGTGGGTTTTGATGAGTAGAAACTATAAGACTTAGTTTGTGAATTTCCATTTTTGAACACAACAGCCCTTGCTTTGAGGTTAGCATTTTACTTCCATTGCATTCACAAGTAATTTAGTTACAATGATATACAAAATTCAATTCTAAAAGGGATAGATAAGTGAAAACAATACAAGTAACATTTCATTAGTTTTCATGCAGTTTACACTGACATCTTTTCATCTTAGCACTAACACACACTTTGGTCTAGGGTTATCCAATTACAAGGTATACATAATGTAATGCGATAATAATCAGCAAGTAATAGATAAGTGAAAACAATATCATTCATATTTCCTTTGAACTAAATTAAAACATGAGTGAATTAGTACACCTAACATTTCTTTGCTATTCACACACAAGTGAATTGACCTATTGCTCTGACCTGAGCTGGCCTGTCAGCGTCACAGGGGTATTATAGGCACATTTTGCAGATGAGACGCTTCTGGAAATAAAGAGAAAATTAGAGTTTAAAAAATAGCAGCAGCAAAAGCCATACTTGTCCTGTATGTGATGGAGAGTCTTTCATTATGAATTATTTTTAACTTTGCAGCCTAGTAAACAGCCACCACAGGTTGCTAACAGTGTCTGTGTTGGTGAAAACAGAAAGTGTGCAGCACCTGAGCTGGTTTGCATGGGATGATGCCATGTCATTACTGTATTATGTACATTGTATCAATATTTTTGTGTAACAGGGATTGAAAAGTTTACCAGACACCTGCTATCCAGAGGACTAATCCTGCAGTTTGAGGAATAAATGAAAGGAAGGGTGGGAGACCCCACTGGCAAAGTCCAGGAGCAGTAACCTAGTGAGAAACTCACCCACCCCCCGTAGCCCTCAGTTGCTGGGATTTCTGTCCCTGGATCTTGATTAGGACTTGTCTGTATTAGTAATGTACTTATTGATGGCAATAGGTGTCATCGACTGGTGGCAAGGATGGTTAAACTGCAAATCCAGGATTTGCACCATTTCAGAAACCATGTTCCAGACCTTGCTCTGAGCAGAGCTCAGCCACAGGCTTCTGGAATGGTGTTGAAATTGGTTTGGTCTTCTCCTGCATTTAAGCAATTTTAGCATTGGTTCTGCCGCACCCTCTGTTTCGTCTTTCACATCAGCCTTTAGCTAGTAGGTGTTTGATAAATTTGAATCTCCACTCCATTCTAGCTGCTGGAAGGGAGAAGGAGTTTTGTGTCTCATCTCCTAATTCCAGAGCCTCCAGGTTGCAGGGAGAGGTCTCAGCTACTCCTTCCGTCCTAGCCTCTGTTTTTGTGTGTCCTCCTCTCCTGTGGAAGTCTCTGTTGCCTACCCCTATTGCACATATTTTTCTCTGGAAGCAGTATGACATTAGCCTGATACTTGACAATTTTGCTGCCTGCAGAGTCCTGAATAGCAGCTGTGAAACTGACCTTTCTACTGAAACTGACCATTGGCTGTTGCTTGACAAGTCTAGGAGCAACAGCAGAGGCATTGGAGCAGTCTGTGTTCAGACTGGGAAGACAAACCTCCATTTGGTTATATCTGGAAGGTTTTCTTCCTTACCATAGGGGCTAGAAACTTCTTTTTCTTTGTAAATGAAAGTGATAGTGTAAATGAAAGCTGAGACCCCCCCCAAACACAAGGGAAGGCTTCCCACTCATCATCCATGTGTGTGGGTAAATGGAATTTTCAAGCCCAGTTGTGAAAAATCCTTCATCTTTTTTATTTAATAAAATAAATAAATAGGGTTTGATCAACGCAGTAAGATGCTGAGGTCATGGGTAGAGAGAGCAGCTTTTCCAGTAATTAGTGAAGGGTCTGTGCTTGTTCTGGCAAAAACAGCAATGACGTCGGTCTACCATTGGAGCGAGAGACAGAGAGAGACTGCAGAGAACATTGAACTTGAAACATAAAACTTATTATTAAAGGGGCTTGTCAGACAATTTTAAGTATCCGTCATGCTAAAAGGATGAGATTTTTTTCCCACCTTTTAAATTGCAGGGGAGTTTATCTTGCATTTTCTGGGTCTATGAAACTGCTGCCCTGTTGCACTAGCCTTTCATTAAAATAAGTAAATGAAAAGTCAGCAGAGCTGTGAAAATAAGCTTCTCTCACTCTCTCTCTTCTTTGGTAAATATGAAAAGCAGCGATTTCCCTGTTCTCTGGAATACAGCAAGCTTAGTTCTGTCATGTGAAACCAAATCCAAATGGCAGGTGCAGCGTTGAACAAAAGAGATGTAACCACACACATAGAACATGTCTAAAGCATGTTATGTTCCAGTATTAATTGTTGCTTTTTGGTTGCTTAAGTGCAATTAGTTCATTGTCTTTACTGGCTAGGTGCTCCAAATGCTGACACCTGTGCTTTATTTCTGATGGGCTGCCATGATCTCACAGAATTCTTTAAAATATGGCTCTGTGTACTGAGGGGGAAGCCAAATGAGATTTAAGTGCCAAACTCCTCTTGACTTTCAATGGGAGTGAAGAACCTTACTCCCCTTTGTGGCTTTGAAAACCTTCCCCTGAGTCTATTAGCAGTCCTGAATTTGTGTCTCAGTGCCTGAAGCTAGCCCACTAACAAGAAGGCTGTGATGTGACCATTATATAAGAGAGTGAGTGGGTTCTCATGCAGGAAGCACCACTGAGAACTTTTTGCCGTACAGTGTTTTCCTTTATATGCAAAAAGTAATGTGTCCAGGGATACCACATGCGGGTTTGTTTGTACTGATGGGGGTGTCAAGGTTCCTTCCCCACTCTGAAGTCTAGGGTACAGATGTGGGGACCTGCATGGAAAAACCCCCAAGCTTATTTTTACCAGCTTAGGTTAAAACTTCCCCAAGGTACAAACTATTTTAACTTTTGCCCTTGGACTTTATTGCTGCCACCACCAACTGTCTAACAAATATATAACAGGGAAAGAGCTCGCTTGGAAACGTCTTTCCCCCCAAAGTCCTCCCAAACCCTACACCCCCTTTCCTGGGGAAGGCTTGTTAAAAATCCTCACCAACTTGCACCGGTGAACACAGACCCAAACCCTTGCATCTTAAGAATAATGAAAAAACAATCAAGTTCTTAAAAGAAGAATTTTAATTGAAGAAAAAAGTAAAAGAATCACCTCTGTAAAATCAGGATGGTAAATAGCTTACAGGGTAGTCAGATTCAAAACATAGAGAATCCCTCTAGGCAAAACCTTAAGTTACAAAAAGACACAAAAACAGGAATATACATTCCATTAAGCACAGCTTATTTTATCAGCTATTAAACAAAACAGAATCTAACGCATATCTAGCTAGATTACTTACTAAGTTCTAAGACTCCATTCCTTTCCTGTTCCCTGCAAAAGCATCACACAGACAGAGAGAACCTTTGTTTCTCCCCCCCCTCCAGCTTTGTCTCCTCATTGGTCATTTTGGTCAGGTGCCAGCAAGGTTATCCTAGCTTCTTAACCCTTTACAGGTGGAAGGTTTTTTCCTCTGGCCAGGAGGGATTTTAAAGGTGTTTACCCTTCCCTTTATATTTATGACAGGGGGTGACCAATGTCCAAACCCACATTACTTTAGCGTAGTCATTTCTCTTCTCCGTTACAATTATATTAATTTCCTTGGTTTTATTTTACAGGCCATGACTGCTGTGAGACAGTGAAGGTGGCACTTTGCACTGCCAAGGAAGGGCTTCCTGTTCTAGTGGTGGCAGAGGAAAGTTTTCAGTTCATTCAGGACGAGGCCTATGATGCAGCTCAGTTCCTAGCAACCTGTGCTGGCAACCAGCAAGCACTGAACTTCACAAGATTCCTGGACCGGTCAAGGCCTCCCTCTGGGGATGTGGATTTTCTGGATGAGAAAGTGGCTTTGGCATTTCGGCATCTGAAACTGCCAGCAGAATGGAATGTGTTGGGAACAGACCAGACACTTAATGGTGAGAACTAGTAGCAACTGAGTAGTGTGTGTACGTATGAGAGAAAGAGAGAGAGGATCACAGCATGTGTTGCAATGTTTGTGTTGTGGGGAGTTCCTCTGATGTATGAGGGGATTCTCCTGTTGACCAGCAGACAGATCAATGACCTATGCTTTGAGCTTTAGCCATGCTGAAGATGCCCTGGTGTAACTCTTCCCAGTACCCCCTGCATATCCACAGAGTTTGGAGCAGGGCCTCGTTGTCTTATCTTGGCACACAGACTGGTGCTTTTCTCTACATCCTTTGTAATAAAAGAGCACAAATTGTCTTCGGTGATCCAGTGTTTTAATACCGTGCACAGAGAGTTCTGTTTTTATATGGGGAGTGTGTGTATCAGTATTACAGTGATAAGGCTTATAAATAAATATCAAGTCTGGTCCAAAGTCATGTTAAAACATACTCCTGGGAGTACTCAATGTAACTGGTATGTTGGTATGATCCTCTGACTGGCTAGCAGCATTCATGGTGCAAGGCATATTCCATGCTGTGCTCAGCTGTTCAGAGAATGACAAGAAAGTGGAGCATGGCATGTGGAAAATGAAGGGTTAAATGCTGAGGCAGTTTCCAGTGCATAGAGAGAAAGTGGGAAGTTAGACTGTAGAAGGCCCAGAAGATATGGGCATGGGGAATTATGGGAATGACAGTAGAGGACTGGTAAGGCTTGAGCCCAGGTATTCACACCTTTGTTACCTCTACACTGCAAAGCAGGCTTGTAGGTGGACAGGTCATCGCTCAACCCACACACCCATCCACACCCTAGACAAGATAACCAACTACGAATGTAGTTGCTTACTAGGTGTGGGTTTAATGGCTTTGAGTGTGGACGATGGAAGGTATAGGTGTTTCTGCACACCTTCATCTGCAGAGCACGTGCAGCATAGACAGAGCTATAGAGTCCTTGCCAAACTATTGAAACAGAACTACGAAGACCTACAAGTTTACGACAAGTACACCTGCTTGAAGCCCTGTGCCTGGGTGTCGCATGGGAATTGGGAGGATGCATATAGATTCACAATGCATTATATTTTTGTAGTGATTTATGGCATATGCCTGCACACAGAGAATATGATTGTGAGATCTGTACTCTATTACTGCATGAATTCCCTTCTCAAAAAAATAAAAAAAGGTGGGGGTGAGGGGAGGCAATGTACCCTTTGCATGTGATGGAACAAGAATTGTTCTGTGCAGGCTAGCATGGCAACTTTGTTCTCACACAGCATGGTTTTCAGTAGTGTTTTGCGGTGGCTGCTCTCGTGTCTTTCAGCGAATAGCTCACGTCTGTTTGGTTTTCTTATAAACATGTATGCCTGGGCAGGTAATTGAACCCAGGCTAGTGAATGTTCATAGTTTTGTACATATTTGGTGGTTTCTGCATTAAAATTCAACCATTGTGTCGTTGTTCGTTTACAGATAGATAAACAAGCAATGCTGCCATTTCTTTCCTCTTCTTGCATAGCTCCTACATTTGTATTGTGTTTTCTGAGATTTTTTTTTATCCCCCTCTCAGTTTAAAGATAATGCTAACGCATTCACCTAAATGCTGCTGTGTAAATAATGAAGTACGTTTAACAGACTAATAGTGGTCTTAGCCAGACAGTCGAAAATTATGTTTGAATCATTGGTGACTTAGGGCCTAGTTTGCAGACGTACTGACGAGCAGTCTCTCTCTTTGACTTCAGTTGCATTCGTGAGAGTTCAGCACTTGTGAAAATCAGACTCATAGCAGTTAAATTGTTCTGCTTAAAAAAACGATTGTGTCTGAAAGCCATAAATATTCAGGGCTGAATGACACCTGTGGAGTGTCTGTTAACAACCTCCAGTAAAAAAAAGGAGGAGCTCCTTATGACCATCAGTGTAATGGGACCTTTCTGAGAGGTGTCTGCTGGGAAGTGGGTGGGAATGATGTTTGTTAACCTGAGATAATTTAGATGAATAAATGAGTTTTATGTAATGGGATTAAATGTGTTAAACAGCCACAAATAGATGGCTACACTTATATTGAATCAGACAAGCATTCCCTTATTATGAGTCCTCCCCGCACTTAACTGTTTAAATGCAGTTTATTGCTTGCTTGCCTGTCGTTGATCCTCTCGTCTAAGAAGCTGTGCCTTTAACATTGATGCAGTACAAAAGAAAAACTATTTTTTTATGTGAATTTGGACTAGTAGTTGTTGGATGCTACCAGTGGTGTTGGTTTTTTGATTTGTTTTGTTTGCTTAAGCCCCTGAAAAGCAGGACTGATAAAAGCATCAACCAGATCTTAACTGTAGCCATTTAAGAGGACATGTCTCTAATTCAGAGATGATTCTATAAGCTAACCCTTCCTGATTGTGTCTAAAGATAGACAGGAGAATGAAATGACTCATACTTCCTTCTAAGAGCAATTAAGGAAGTGATGCAGTAACTCAGCATTTCTAGAGAGGCAGAATTTGGATATTGGCCTCTCAATCAAGTGAAGTTCTTGCTTGTTTTTAAGTGGTAGGGTTGTCTGTGGCGAATTCCCTATTTCATCTCTTCTCTTCACTGTGCTTCTCCCTCTTTCATTGGCCTGAGGTGCAACTGTCATTGGAACTGAGGAGGGTCTCATTGAGCTCATCACCGCCACGCCCACAGGAGACAGAAAAGTCACTGAAGAGTGACACCCAATTATAACTGGTCAAAATTTTTCAGCTAATCTTTTGCATCAGTATACGTTAGTGCTTGAACTTGGACCACCCTCCCCAGCAGGGATGAGATGCTACAGCATTTACATTCTGTGTGATCTTAAAGAAGCATGTGCACATTCAACAAACTGAGCAGTAATTCGGTAAACATTCTAAAGTGCTTCATAATCTTACATTATTTTTCTTTCCTGTATTTTGGTAGTTTCTTTTCTTTTCCCTAGTATGTCAGCGTGTTTGACTATTTAAATATGAGAAAGAGAGACAGCACACCATGGGACATTTTAAGGATTAGTGTTGATGGTTTTCCCACTGGCCCTACATTTTTGCCAAGTTAGGTTCTTTATTCTCTGGGAGCGTCCCGTTATTCAAGGCCAAAGGTGTGCTTTCCCATATAACCAGACCTTTAAAAAAATAATAATAAAAATAAAAAATCTTTCTCAGCTGCAGGTAACAAACACCTCTAATAGGATTATTTAAAGTATGAACTTTGCAGCTGCCATAGGAGAATTGAAACTATTTCAGTGGAAGATTTTTTTTTTTATGGAATATGTAACCATTTTATCTCAAATTGTTGCACTGGAGAAATTCACTTAGCCCCAGAACGGAAGTAATTTTAATTTATTTCAACCTGGCCTCTCTACTCTACTCTCTTTTATCCCTCACTCACCTTTCTTTTGATCACTTTTTCTATCTTTCTCCACCATAGGTTAACTTAAAAGTTTCATTAAAAAGATTACACATTAATCATACATAAATTATGGATGTCATCTGAACATATATTCATTCTTTTTTAAAAAAACAACCCCTGTATTAGTTTTTCAAAGTAATACAACCCACCCAAACTATATGATAAAATTAAAAAACCCGACAGCCCCAAAACAAAATATATTGAGCAACACAATTTAATTTAATACATCAATCAGTATTCCAGACATTAGATTAAAGAAACACTTACATAAAATCAGGTTTCAGAGTAACAGCCATGATAGTCTGTATTTGCAAAAAGAAAAGGAGTATTTGTGGCACCTTAGAGACTCACCAATTTATTTGAGCATAAGCTTTCGTGAGCTACAGCTCACTTCATTGGATGCATATTGTGGAAAGTTTAGAAGATCTTATTTTTTCATGCTTTGTGTGTATATAATACCTCCTCCCACCCCACTCTCCTGCTGGTAATAGCTTATCTAAAGCAATCACTCTCCTTACAATGTGTATGATAATCAAGTTGGGCCATTTCCAACACAAATCTAGGTTTTCTCAACCCCCCCCCCCCCCCACACACACACACAAACTCACTCTCCTGCTGGTAATAGTTTATCCAAAGTGACCACTCTCCTTACATTGTGTATGATAATCAAGGTGGGCCATTTCCAGCACAAATCCAGGGTTTAACAAGAACATCTTGGGGGGGGGGGGTAGGAAAAAACAAGGGGAAATAGGCTACCTTGCATAATGACTAAGCCACTCCCAGTCTCTATTCAAGCCTAAGTTAATTGTATCCAATTTGCAAATGAATTCCAATTCAGCAGCTTCTCGCTGGAGTCTGGATTTGAAGTTTTTTGTTGTATAATAGCGACTTTCATGTCTGTAATCGCGTGACCAGAGAGATTGAAGTGTTCTCCGACTGGTTTATGAATGTTAATTCTTGACATCTGATTTGTGTCCATTTACTCTTTTACGTAGAGACTGTCCAGTTTGACCAATGTACATGGCAGAGGGGCATTGCTGGCACATGATGGCATATATCACGTTGGTGGATGTGCAGGTGAACGAACCTCTGATAGTGTGGCTGATGTTATTAGGCTCTGTGATGGTGTCCCCTGAATAGATATGTGGGCACAGTTGGCAACGGGCTTTGTTGCAAGGATAGGTTCCTGGGTTAGTGGTTCTGTTGTGTGGTATGTGGTTGCTGGTGAGTATTTGCTTCAGGTTGGGGGGCTGTCTGTAGGCAAGGACTGGCGTGTCTCCCAAGATTTGTGAGAGTGTAGGGTCATCCTTCAGGATAGGTTATAGATCCTTAATAATGCGTTGGAGGGGTTTTAGTTGCGGGCTGAAGGTGACGGCTAGTGGCGTTCTGTTATTTTCTTTGTTAGGCCTGTCCTGTAGTAGGTGACTTCTGGGAACTCTTCTGGCTCTATCAATCTGTTTCTTCACTTCCGCAGGTGGGTATTGTAGTTGTAAGAATGCTTGATAGAGATCTTGTAGGTGTCTGTCTCTGCTTGAGGAGTCCAACCTTGAAATGGCCCACCTTGATTATCACACATATTGTAAGGAGAGTGGTCACTTTAGATAAGCTATTACCAGCAGGAGAGTGAGTTTGTGTGTGTGTGGGGGGGGGGGGGGGGGAGAAAACCTGGATTTGTGCTGGAAATGGCCCAACTTGATTATCATACACATTGTAAGGAGAGTGATCACTTTAGATAAGCTATTACCAGCAGGAGAGTGGGGTGGGAGGAGGTATTTTTTCATGCTTTGTGTGTATATAATAAGATCTTCTAAACTTTCCACAATATGCATCCGATGAAGTGAGCTGTAGCTCACGAAAGCTTATGCTCAAATAAATTGGTTAGTCTCTAAGGTGCCACAAGTCCTCCTTTTCTACTTACATAAAATGTTATTTTTGTAAGTTAATTCTGTTTTTAGTATGTTATGTACATCTAGCACATCACTAATACGAACCCCCCAAAACCCAGCCTGCAATTACAGCTCTCTTAGGCCCTGATCCAATGCCCATTGAAGTGAATGAAAAGAATGCCTTTGACTTCAGTAGGCTATGGATCAGCCCCTTTGCCCCTGATCCTGCACATGTGTAGCTTTACACACTATGAGTAGTCTCACTGCTTCAATGGGGCACTATTCACAGTGCATAAAGCTAAGGGGGTGGGGAGGTCAAGTCTTTGCAGGATTAAGGCCTTTGATTGTAAAACCTTGGCAGGGCAGGGTCGGGGGGTATGGATGATGTCTTCATATGTTTTGTTCAGCACCTCGCACAGTGGACCATGGAACCTGATTGGGAACTGTAGATACTGCAGTATAACTAAGTATTGTTAATTATATCAATAGCAGTTGCAGGAGAAACAGGGGAACCCAGCCCTGAAGTCTTACTAATTACAAAAGTTTTCAGTGCAACTCTAAATTGTTTATCAATGGCCTTATCTCGTAACATATTCCTAACGTCCACTCTTATTTAAGGCAGGGTTCCTGTCCACATTTCTGATTTGTTCCTAATTTTCTCCTCTGATTTCTGATCCTGCTTCACCAGGACGAGATATTTAGTAATAATCCTTTCAGTAATTTTGAATGCTACGGTTTGATCACCTGCAAAATATTTTTCTCTCGAGCATTTATAAAAACTCAATCTCTAGCCTTTCCTCATGACAAACGCTCTTAAAAGGTGTAATCATGTTTCATGCTCTTCAAGTCAGTACTATATTCTTGAGAAAAGGTGGCACAATAGCTTGCCACTAAGCTATAGCCTGCGGAACCAATTAGAAAGTAGGAGAGGAACTGGTAATGTACAGTCCTGTGTAAGTTTTGAGCATGAGTTGGTCATGTTCATGCAAACTGGTTTATTTTTACAATCACAATTCTACTTCTGCCCCCACCAAATGGGCTTCCATCTCAGAATGCAACCTCTTCTCCTGACATCAGCCTTGCCAGCTGCAAATTGGTAAGAGTTGTGTAAGCACTAGACAGCCTGCTCTCTGGTAGTGAAGGAAGTGCAAAGAAACAGACTCACAACCAGACCTTGTGACATTGAGTAGATCAATAAATGAATTGATTCCCTCCCATTCTCCCTGCACTCAGCTTGATTCAAGAGGTTTACAAGCAATTTAGGTGCAGCTTTGTATGTTTGATTCTTGTTTCTATCAAATAAATGACATACCACTTCTATTTCCAAAAGAAATAAACCAAAAGAAAATGGTCACTCTTAAAAATGGCACGACATTTGTTTAGGGTTTTCTTTTTTTGAAAGTTTCTGATGAATCAGTCCTCCTTTTTCTGCTGGCTTTTCTTACACATTACTGTAGCTTATGCCAGAAGAATGCATCCCACTGGTGTGTAAAATGTGGGAAAAACCAAATGAGTAAAATTTTAAGTTTTTTTTTTTTAAACTATTGTGTTTTTCCCTCTCTTTGCCATTTTTTCTTACTGCATTTCATCTGACCAGTACATCTTCTGTGTTGTGTTTGCCACCTATAGACTGGCTCAGACAATGAGCTGGTAGTATATAATTTGTCATGTCCAGTTTTGGGAAAAAAAAAAAAAAAACTATCCCAGGAACTAAAGGTGGAGTTAAACATTGGCGAAGATGGACTTAAAAAAAAATCCCTATGCCTCTGCTGAAAAATCCCCCATCAAACATCTGTTTATCCACAGATCTAAAAACACCTCACAAAGGATGGTATCATTACCTTCATTATACAACCAGGGGGAAACCAGGGTGCGGAAAGGTGAAGCGATTTGCCAAAGGGCACACAGTCAGTAGCAGAGCTGAGGATGATAGAATTTAGGTTTCCTGATTTTCCAGGCCTGTGTCCTATCCACTGGTCCACTCTGTCTGTGACCAAGGTAGCCAGAAGATTTAAAATCATTTGGCTAGATTAGCTTGGCCGGCTAATGGAAGAAAACACAAAACTGAAAACTCTACAGAAATGTAGGGGTGAAGCAACCAGTAGTGTACTGTAACAATATCACTTCTTGACTTGCGCTATGTCCTTTAATTGATACATCTAAAGGGGTGAAACTGTTTACATGGCAGGTGATGGCTATGTTCCATTGAAGGAATGTGCCTGGATCCTATTGGTTATCTAAGGTGACCTCCACCTCGTGCATTTTGCATCCTTGTTTGTTTCACGTCTGTCTGTGGGCAGTTAAATCACAAGAGGAGAACCATTCTCCATCATCCAAAACTTTTCTCTAAAGCAGGGATCGGCAACCTTTGGCACGCGGCCCACCAGGGTAAGCCCCCTGGCGGGCCGGGCTGGTTTGTTTACCTGCCGCGTCTGCAGGTTTGGCCAATCATGGCTCCCACTGGCTGCGGTTTGCTGTCCCAGGCCAGTGGGGGCTGCGAGAAGTGGCGCGGGCCGAGGGATGTGCTGGCTGCTGCTTCCCAGAGCCCCATTGGCCTAGAGTGGCAAACTGCGGCCAGTGAGAGCCGCAAATGGCTGAACCTGCCCCTGGCAGGCTGCGGGCCAAAGGTTGCAGATCCCTGCTCTAAAGTAAACGTTCTTTATGCCATAGTGAATTACTCATTAATCCACCATGACCTCAAGAGTTGTCCAATACTTAGTGCAGAATGTGCATAATCAAGGATTACCCCGTCATCAAAATATTCCAAACATGGAATTGATTGCAATTGCCTTTAATTATGCTGTTCTTTATTATTGCAAGTGTACTGTATCTTTCTAAAGAACATAGCTACACTGCTACACTGCCATCCTAGTTAGGATTGTTATTTATTTGTTATTTATTATTCATAATAGCACGGGTAGAGCTGTTACTTTGCCCTGAGCTGTTGAGATTGAAACTCTAGTTATACTTACATCTGGAAATGATATGATCAATTGAATTAAAATATCCTCTTCTAAAAAGTGAAACACATAAAATACAATTGGAGGAATGGCTGTAGTTTCCTAGTTTATATGAGCAAAGAGAAAATTAACCAAATAGTTTGTCAAGATCCAGAACATCATGTGCTGAAAGATAAAGTCATTGCTTGTGTTATGTTAGGAGGGGCAGACAGACAAAACCTAGATGGGATCTGCTATGGCTCAGAAAGAAAGGAATATGCAAGTTAATCCTTGAGTGAAATATCAATAAAAAAAGAGATTCCCTTCTTAAATTTCTTCTAAATAATATTGTGAAAAATCTTTGCACATATAGACGGTTTTCTTTCCATTCTAATGGGTAGTAAACTAATGACAGAGATCCAACCCTACGGTTAAAGTCTGAAAAGTAGGGATATTTTGCATACTGTCTTCTTTCAAGGTGGTACATTCAGTAGTACCTTCAATAATTTCGTAAAACTTCTGGAGATTCCTGGTGGCTACTGACAGCACTGAGACAAGGTAACTCCTCACTGAGAGGATAAGGAGAAATCATTCTGAGAGCCAGACAATTCTCCTCTTTATAAACTACAGAACACTGGGCCCTGGTTGTGGACTGCTGACTCAAAGCCTGTACTTATTTGACAAAACACTTGAACCTGTTTTAACTTTAGGCACATGCTTTAAGTCCCAAGAATTTGTATCACTTTTCAGGAACTCTGCATGATAAACATTCATCTGCAATATTTTCTTAAGAGAAATGCACAGACTGATGCTGTGAGATAGCCAGGAAGGAAGGGAAAGTCTAGAACAAGATACTTTAACTCGTATTCATTCTGTGCATCATCTGAAATTATCCAAATAATTTGTTTGACTAGATTTGCATTAAGCTTTTGATAACCAAGCATACAAAATCACCAGTATATGACTCCTAGATCACATAAGTGCATAATGCAACATTAGTGTCAGAGTGGCAAGGTGATACCCCTTTGAAAGCTTTTGTTTTTAAATACTAGAGGGAAAGAAAATTCAGAAGAGACAGAGTATGAAGATATGGGGAAAAGAGAGAGAGGAATATTACAAGGCTAGAATAATGAGAATCATTTAGAAGCAACTGACCTTTGTCCAAGTGCATAAAAGAGGTGTGGTTAATATGACCAGCAAGATACATTTTTATTGGACTTGCTGAGTCAATCATCTATGTGAATGTACTCAAAGTAAAGCTCTAATAAAAGGTTACCAGATTTAAATGTCCTTTGTTGGATTACGCAAAAACAAACACTTTGAATATAGCTATTTCCAGAATAGATTATACCCGTTGCTGTATGAATGGCATTGTCCTGATAAGAATAAATTCAGCCATCAATAGAAATTAAAAGGAGATAATATGCAAACACAGTGCACTTCTCTGTACTGTTACATTTGCATCAGCAAAGTATGTGCTGGTGGCATTGCCTGATTCGAAGCAAGAAGCAATCATGTGGATTAGGGGTAGAAATTGGGATGGGAATTGATGGGCTGAAATCATCCTAACCTTATTCCCACAAAAAAGGAAGGGGTTTTACTGAGATGTTTGTCTTGACTGTGCCTGTACAATCCTTTCTCAGGCTGAGACAAGAGAAGTCTTTCTGATGATACCACTACACAACAGAAGACAGAATATGTGGCAGCAGTAAAACAGACGTGGGTATTGGCTGAAAGGGGCGGTGGGCTTTCTGGATCAGCGGTCATTGTTCATATTGTAATTGGGTTCTTTCAGGTTCAGAGGCTTAAATCTATACATCTTCCACATGTTTTGATAGTTTCCCTTGACCCCTTTCTGTGGAGTAGCTACCAGTAATGCTTGAGCTTTAACTACAGACTTCCATATTCATGTGCAGTCAGCTCCCTCACATTCACCTCCTGTTGTATGTTGCAGTAAAGTAACTGTGTGGAATACATCATCTTTCCTGTGCCAACAGCATAGCATTCAGGGTGGTAGCCGTGTTAGTCTGTATCAGCAAAAACAGCGAGGAGTCCTTGTGGCACCTTAGAGACTAACAAATTTATTTGGGCATAAGCATTGTGCACATGATCTTATCATTTCACTGCAACTAAAAAACAGTGAGAACCTGGATAGTGAGGGAAAACCTTTTTCAGAACAAAATGCAAGATATCTTCAGCAATGGGAGGAGAAAAGGGGACTGGATAATTGCAAGCAAAATAAAATTATTTTTTGTACAGGGTGGTCTCTGCCCTCTAGTCCATCCATCCCAAATCTACTGTTCAATAAAAGATTCTGTGACAGATATCAAAGCCACTCTCTGTTCCCTTTAAAAGAAGTAGGAATTGAGGCATTTCAGTCCCCTACATTCCTTTGAAAATCACAGTTTATAAGATTAAAAAAATGACCAACAAATCAGTTATTTTCAGCTGAGTTGGTGTTTCATCTCTCAACACTTTAATGCACAATGTCCGTCTGTCTTGACCCTCCTCTTCTAACGTTGCCGGTTCAGGTGGTTATCTGGGACTTACTGATCTGTGACAATAACATGTTTCCATTTCCTTGTCCGACTGACCTGTGAGGTTTGAGCGGAGTGAGAGGGCAGTTTCCCACAGAGGGAGGGGTGCAGGGATGGAAGCCAGATTTGATGGGGAGTTCCACAATCACTCACTCTGTACCTCTTCATGGGAAGTTTTTTTTTTTTGTTTTTTTTTTAGCTCCTTTCAATCAAGGTCATTAAAAATGAAGCCCCTGGCTCAGGGAACATTGTGTATGTTCTCAGATCTGTCATATTCAAGCATTTTCTTCCTCAGTGGCTTTTTGTTACTGGTTAAAAGCACCTTAAACCTTAATCCTGTCAGTTAACAAAGTGAGATGACAGTTCTCTGTGGAAAGTTGATCCTTAGTTATCCAGTTAAACTGCCTGCTTATTTATCTGCCACAACTGCCAAAAACAACCCTCTCCCCAAAAAAACAAACAAACAAAAAAAACCCCACACTCTAAAATCTTGCATTCCTTGCCAGCTGGATTAAAGTGCTCTTTCATTATGGGGCACTAATCATATGTTTTAAACCTTGCCTATTACTAGGAGACATAGAAGGAACAAAATAGCCTTGACCTCCCACTATTGCATGTACTTTATTTCTGTAATTCTCTAATTGCAAAGGGCTTTGTGTTACCACTTTATGGGATGCCTGGTGATTCTGAAGACCGCTGCTAAATTTCTGCTTTCAGCCATTTATGGAAAACAGCTACAGCTAATCCATGCTAAAGGTTGTGTAACTCTTCCACGCTTGGGATGGGCGTTTTGCACCATGCCAACCTGTTCAAACAAACCTCTGCCTGAATTTCTAAAGTCCAGCGCCCTAAGATTCCCCTGTTGCTAGGCAAAAAAAAAAAAAGGGGTGGGGTGGTAGAAATAGCTTCATTTCTTTGCCTTCCTCCTTTTTCCCCATTCCTCACAAGGTCTGATGCAAACGGGCTATAAACTTGCTTTGAGCAGCTGTCACAGTGACAGATGCTTTTTTATTTTGGAAAGTTAATCCAGTTCATAGATGGTGCATCCCTTTTTAACACTAGCCATGTAAGTTCTGTATCGTCTATCGCTGAAAATGTGTTCAGCTAAGACTCCTGTCCTGAGCACTCATGGTTGTTGTGTGTACAGTACGGTGTCTGGTTTCAGAGTAACAGCCGTGTTAGTCTGTATTCGCAAAAAGAAAAGGAGTACTTGTGGCACCTTAGAGACTAACCAATTTATTAGAGCATAAGCTTTCGTGAGCTACAGCTCACTTCCTCAGAAGTGAGCTGTAGCTCACGAAAGCTTATGCTCTAATAAATTGGTTAGTCTCTAAGGTGCCACAAGTACTCCTTTTCTTAGTACGGTGTCTGTTGGCTGCCGTCATTCCTGCTTGTCTCTGTTAGGGTGGTTTGATGCCAGTTCACACGGTAGTCAGATCCTCAGGGCCTGAGGCTGGATGGTGAGGGTTTTTTTTCTGTTTAATGTGCTCGACATGGCAAGTGCCATCTCTTCTGGTAGAAGACTGCACTCTCTCATGTTGGTACTCAGAGGCATTAGTGTAGCATATATGGATCCTTGCATGTAAGGGTAGTATCCAAACACAGGAAACAGAAGAGCTTGGATTTGTGTATGTGTCTTGCTGCTTGGAAGACTGTTTGTATTGTAATAAGTTGGGTACAATTTTCAAAAAAGACTTAAGCATAGAAGAAGTCTGTCATTTTTAAAAATGGGACTTGGGATCATAAATCACTGAGGTGCTTTTGAAAATTTTTCCCATTTAAAAAAAAAATGATAGAAACTGTCTTGGGAGAAGTAGCATAGATGCCCCAATTCAGTACAGGAATAAGCTATGCTCATATCATTTTATACCACTGAAACTGCATCCACGATAGGAGGGTTGATTTGCTTTATTATACTAGTGCAGTTAAAGTGGTACAATATTTATGTGTAGACAAGCCCCTAGGAAGGTCATTTTTGAATCTACGGTCATTTTTGAATCTACTGTTCTCGCTGGAAAAGTTCCTTCACAGCAACTTTTCTACGGTCTCCTCAGGCCCCATTTCCCTTCCCATACAGTTGGCCATCTTTTTGTCCTGACTTATTAAGTTTGTAATGACCTCTGATCAGATATCTTGTCTTCTCATTCGTCTATAAAGTGCCATGCTGTAGCATATTCTACTAATGTCCCTGTCTTCGGTCTTTCCCTGGCTACAGATATTGTCTCTGAGCAAGCTCGGTTACGTTCTTCCTCTAATCAGCTGGCACCACCATTCACACATGCTCATATATTCAGGAGGGTGTAATTTTCCTTTATGCTAAACAGGAGCGGGCTGGGATTGGGGTGGTGTGTAGTGGGTGTGTGCAGGGGAGGGAGAAAGCAGGTTGCCAAAGCCCTAATTCGAAGTTGTATGGTAGACTGTGCCAGGAAGCTTTTGGTACTTGAATACAGATTAGGCTTTGCAGGAGCTGAGCCAGCCAAGAAGCTCAGCAAAAGCTAGATGGCAAAAAGCAGAGAAATCGCTGTTTTAGTTTTGGTTTTTTTGTTTTGTTTTGTTTTGTTTTTTGACTAAACGCCCTTAAAACCCATCTGAACAAAGGAATTAGCAGTTTGTACTGTGGCATCCTTCAAAAATGTGCTTGAGAGAAATTACCTGATTAAATCTTAGAAGCATTATGCACTCACATTGTAACCTGATCTATTAGTTTGGTTGTCGACTGAATTAATAAGGCTATACATTTTTACTTCAATATTCAGGGTGTTTCACTGAATCTATTCACTCGTTTGGTTTACTGCAGTATATAGGGTGCCTTTTAAAGCTATACCAGTCAATGCTGAAATCCTTTGTTAATTTTCAAGAACAAATCTTTAGGTGTTTTTTTTTTTAACCTCTTCTTGCAGATTTTAAAATCCAAATGACCATGTTCTGGGTACAGATCTCACAAATGCTTTGATCTCCAAATACAATATTTCACAGTGCATCTGGAGCTCATTTCTGGTTGTTGCTGTTCAGAGCAAGGTTCTAGGGCTTCAGTTCTTTGAATAAGGATTTATTTTTCAGAGATGAAAGCTTAGACACAGTGATTTTTTAAAAATCAAATTATAAGACCATGGTTGTTAAATGTAAAAGGCGGGGAAGGAGTGCACCCATCTGACAAATGCTGCTGCTCAAAATTATACAGTTTCTATGTAATGCTGTGTCTGCTGACATGGGCACTGTAAAAGCTGGTCTAACGCTTAATCAAATTAGAAAAAGAAAGTCCTCACTTTTTGCTTTCTTTGAGAAAGTGTAGACGGTCCCCTTTTTATACCTGCTCCAGATTTATGCCTTCAGTTTAGCATTTTCGCTGTGCCCAGGGAGGAATCTGTGTCATTAAACACCAAATTTGGCAGTGCCAAAAAATTGATTCAGTCTTATGTGGGAGAAAAGTATCAGCAAGTACAGACAAACACAGCCTACTTGAACTTACTGATCTTCTATTTAGAGGTAGTTAAATACTCTAGATATCAAGCCTGTCTAGGAACTGCACCTTTTCTCATTAGCTTCTGCAGTAGGTCTGATCCTAAGAGGTCGTGAGCACTCACAACTTCAATTAAATTTACTGGGGCCCTGCCAAATTCATGGTCCATTTTGGTCAATTTCACAGTCGTGGGAATTTAAAAATCGTAAATGTCATGATTTCAGCTGATTAAATCTGACATTTCAGGGTGTTGTAATTGTCGGGGTCCTGACCCAAAAAGGAGTTGTGGGTGGGTTGCAAAGTTATTGTAGAGGGGGTTGCAGTTCTGCTTCCCTTACTTTTGTGCTGCTGCTGGCGGCGGCGCTGCCTTCAGAGCTGGGCAGCTGGAGCGCGGCAACTGCTGGCCGGGAGCCCGGCTCTGCAAGCAGAGTCCCCACCAGGGGCAGCGCAGAAGTAAGGAGGACCTGGTACGGCATCGTCGCCCTTAATACTTCACTGCTGCCTGCAGAGCTGGGCCCTCAGTAAGCAGCCACCACGCTCCGAAGGCAGCCGTGCACGAGCAAGGGTGGCATGGTACGGTGCTGCCACCCTTACTTCTGCGCCGCCTTCAGGGTGGGGCGCCCGGCCAGCAGCTGTCGCTCTCCGGCCACCCCCCTTTGAAGACAGCGCAGAAGTAAGGGTGGCAATACTGTGACCACCCTAAAATAACCTTGCAACACCCCTGCAATTCCTTTTTGGGTCAGGACCCCCAATTTGAGAAATGATGGTCTCCCCCATAAATTCTGTATAGTATAGGGTAAAAGCACACAAAAGACCAGATTTCGCAGGGGGAGACCAGATTTCATGGTCTGTGAGGCCTTTTTCATGGCCGTGAATTTGGTAGGGCCCTACACTGTGGTGATCCGCTCATTCTGAGGTGCCAGCCTCTCCTGAATGTGAACAGCCAGCCTTCGCATATGTTTTTCCAGGTGCTTCAGTGTTTAGGTTGCTTGGCTTTTTGGCTCTGAGAGACTGCAAGTTTTTGCCAACCATTGTACTGTATTTTGCATCAGTGTGGCTCAGCTCCAGTAGCTGGGATGTGGGGAAGTGGCATTCATCTAATCCATATTCTGCACATTTCATTTTCTTTTTTCTTTCTTCCCAGAGAGTAGCCCCCGGGAGACGTTGTTGCATTTTGCAGTGAGGCTGGGCCTTCTGAGGTTGACATGGTTTCTGCTACAGCAGCCAGGTGGAAGAGGAGCTCTTTGTATCCACAACAACGAAGGGGCCACACCTGTGAGCTTGGCATTGGAGCGGGGCTATCAGAAGCTGCATCAGCTTTTGACAGAGTAAGAATAATTTTTCTAAGTTCCTGTGTTGTCTTTCCATCCCCTGCAGCATCCTTGCCTGTATTGTGCAGTTATTTGAATAACACAAATCCAAATACTGTTCTTTGTAATTAGGTGCAGTTTTTGTTGTTCACTCTTTATTTTTGCCTTTGTTGCTGGAAAGGGTTGGGCAGGACCTCAAGGTTTATGGGAAATGCAATAGTCATGTTATAGTCTCATTTCTGTTTTTGTTGCACAGTCTTCTGTTTACAGCTGTCACGTCATTTTTTGTAACAGTAGTTAGAGTTAAACCTTAAGCAAATACAAGTGAAGAAATTTTTCCTTGCACAAGTGCCAGATCCCCCAATGGAAAGCTGATATTGGGAGTTTGGGTGAGGTTTTTTGTTTTTCTTTCTATTAAATAATATTCTCTACCAGTTTTTGCTTAAAATAAGCCATGCTGATCCTATAGAATAAAATATGAACATTTATGGAAAAGATATATAGCCCTGAAAGTCTGGGTTGAAATTAACTTGTGTGTTTAAAAACAAAATGAGAGGTGTGTGAAGACATACTGACTAGTCCCAAGTGACCAATCATGTATGCGTTTTCACATTATTTTCTTTATTGAAGTGCTTTACAAGAATGTTTTGGAGGACTAGAAGTTATTTTTGATAACAGTATATTGAGAGATCTAGTTTTGAAAGCCAAGGCTGATGACACTTATTTAATCTGTTTGATTTGAGTGGAATGTTTGTCAAAGCAGGAGAAAAAGTTTTAACCAGTTGCACACTTAATCTATATTGGTATCCATTTTTACTGTCATTTTGTCATTGTATCTTGTCATCTCAAGCTCTTCGTCATTAACTTTCCTTTTCTACTCTGAATTTTTAGGTTTCAGAGTAACAGCCGTGTTAGTCTGTATTCACAAAAAGAAAAGGAGGACTTGTGGCACCTTAGAAACTAACCAATTTATTTGAGCATAAGCTTTTGTGAGCTACAGCTCACTTCATTGGATGCATTGGTGTTTTGTTGTTTTAGGAAATGGGGGAGAATAATTCTCGAAGCTGAAAATCAGTCTTTTGCTAAATGTTGCTGAAGTCGTTGAATTTAATCTTCCATCTCACAAGTTTCAAAATTGTCTATCAACATCATGTTAAAGTGGGGGGGGGGGAAAGAAGCTCTGTATTAAGCTTTCATTTAATACCCATCATCTGGGAATAATATGGAGGCATGGGTGGGCGTTACACCTGCTTTCCCAAGTGATCTTTTGATATATGAATCATTCTGTGACAATGTTCAATCCCCATAATACTCTGATACCCACACACCTCCTGTCTGTATACTGCATTAAAGTTGGAATCAATGGATCAATCCTATAATAAGGTGAAACTCTCCTAGGTGTTTAGATGGTTAGCAACATAACAAGGTAGTCAAGAAAGACAGGATGCAGTCAAGAAAATTACATCAGTCGAAACTTGATTGTATAGCTTCCAGCAAGTACTGTAAATATTATTATTACCCAAATAAGAATAGAGCTGATAGTTTAGTAAAAATGGGGAAATAAAGCTGTTACAACAGCTGCGCAGTGTACTTGAGGAATATTTCACAATTGGTTCAAGTACTGGAGTGTCAGATCTCTGTTGTAGTGAAAACTAAAAGTTCTGAGTCTTTGAATTTCTGGCAGTATCCCTCTAGTGTTACTGTTTTTCTCTGGAATCGACTCTGACCTAAGACAAGAGGCTTTGTGATGGCCTTGTAGTTCACCTGTGAAAATAAAAGACCAAATTCCAGTTATGCTACCAATATGACTGAGTTCCTGTTATCCATACTATTTCCTCAAAACATTATTTAGCTTCAGCAACAAGATACAGAATCCCCCTCTTAGCCTGACTAGTGAGGACATGACGTGTGGATATATTATTATTTATGCTATCGTAGTGCCTACAAACCTTAGTCGTGGACCAGGACCCCCTTGTGTTAAAACAAATAATACAAAAAAGTCAGACCCTGCCCCAAAGAAAATTAAGGCTCTGTGTAAATGAAGGGATTAGTTTGCACTGAGTTGACACTGGTTGGCATGCAATATGTGAGCCATACTAATAACATGCACACAGGAGAGCTGTGCCCTTTTCAGTTTGTATCATTGGGTAAGTCTACACATCCCTGGTCAGTAAGCCTTTGAGCCCAGGTCAACAGATTTGGGCTCATGTTACTGTGATAAAAATAGCCGTGTAGATGTGACTTGGGCTCTGAAGTCTGGAGACAGGGATAGGCTTCAGAGTCCAAGCTCCACCCCCAGAATCTGCACAGGTATTTTTAGTGAGGTAGCATGAGTCCCATCAGCCTGAGTTTGTTGACCTGGGCTTGAAGACTCACTACCGCTTGTTGTGTACACATATCCATTGGGTACATGGCGTGGGCTTGACATGTACTAAGTGTGTTGTATGCTTAGAGGTTATCCCATGGTCCTTTTTGCTTTGCTGCTGAGCTGTGTGTGTTCTTGGATTTTTCTCACTGCATGTTGTGGGATGCTTAGCGGAAGCCAGTGGAATTCTGGGACGTGGTCAAATTTAAAAAAAATCCCATGAGTCCTTTCTCTCTCTCCCTTGATTCCTACCTGTTTATGAAAAAGGCTTTTCCTTTTTAAGCTGTTGCAGTTCTTCATGAAAACAGCCTTAACATTTTCTTCCTTATAACTCCTGGAGAGTTGTTGCTTTCTTATGTTAACTGGTCCCTGCATCATCTCTATCTTAATATGAGAGGTGTGATCACAGTTTCTTCAAGAGTGAAAGACAGAATTGGATTAGAACAGACAGCAAACTAAAATGAAGTGGGATCTTACTGGGGGTGTGATGAATAAGTCATAAATCACCCCTGTGCGCCTTTGTTTTATCTATAAATAAGGTTTGCAAAATAAACCTTGCCTCTCTCCTAGTGAAAATGGAATAATCTATTGCCTGAGGCAGTGATATGTTCCAAAACATCCCATCAGGATCCTCCGTTACTGGAGCTCATCCACATTTGCTAAGTATCTATCTATTTATTAGACATTTTAAATGCATCTCTCTAACTTGCAGGGTAATATCCAGTGACCAAATAATGATCCATCCCCTTCTGAAAACAGCTAGGAAAATAGGCTGGCCTTGAAAGCCAGCTGTCTCTTAGAGCGGTGGTGGGAGCGAATTCCAGATTCGAGGTCCCTTCACTGAGAATGGTTTGCCAATAGCCCTTTCATGTTTAATTCTGGCCCTACTGTGAGCTTGAGAGCCTCAGCTAACCTCAATGCCCATGTGATCATGCAAAGGGAGAGATGACCTCTAAAGGAATGTGCTTTGCAGTATGGGTAAACAAGCACACTAGCTTTGCTCAGCCTAGTGCGCTAAAATAGCAGTGTGTATGTGGTGGCACAGGCAGCTCCTGGAGCTAGCTGCTGGAGTATGAACCTGCCTAAACCCCGGGGTATGTAGGCGGGTGGCTAGCTCAAGCAGCTGACTGTGCCACCATAGCCATATTGCTGTTTTTAGCATGCTAGCTCGAGCACAGCTAGCCTGTGTTTGTCTACCCATGCTGGGAGACATGTTCCCAGTTGCTGTGTAGATTATACCCTAAGAGCCAGCTCACTCTGGAACATAGGGGTCTCCTGCTTCCTGGCAGTAACTTGGCTGTGTAAGAGGACAGCTGCATTTTGCACTAGCAGATGTTTCCAAATAGAATGCAGTGTAGTAATCCAGGCTATCAGGTCCATGTTCTTCATTGCTTTGTGAAGCAGGTAGAGGAGGAGATTCCAAGGACTAGCTGATATTCAGTTTGCCAGTTGACTGACACCCCTCCACACGCGCGCACACACACACACACACACACACACACACTCACACCCCATCGCCATTGTTGGGGGCAAGGGGGAAAATTGGGGAAGAAAATATATAAACATGTTTAAAAATTAACAGGTGAGATTGTGAATGGCAAAGACTAGAGCAAGGGGAAGATCACTCAGGCCACTTTGCAGGACTTCTCATTGTATCATCTCCACTTCCTCTTATTGTCCTTGAATGTGTTCGGGAATGCTGCACATTGTTGATGATTATTTTTAAAATCTGACATACTGTTGTGTGTATGTGTCTATAAACAACCTAACAATGCCGCCTTCATAATCTGAATTGCTTCTTAGTAGCCTAAATCTTTTAGTCTAATGACCGAAAAGTGCAAAAATCTTCAGTGAGCTACACATGTGGAATCTTTCAGCAGCTAATCCTGAGTGTGGCACCATAAAAAAAGAAGTAGGTGAGAAGGATGAAAAGAACCACAAGGAATACACCCCTTTTTTTTTGTCCTGTCTGGCTCTTATTTTTGGACACTTATGAGAGAAAGGAGAGATTCAAAGCTTAAGCAGTCACTAATTTCTCCTAGAAACCTTTTGATTTTCATTTGAGTCAGTTCTGCGTCTGTGCAGTTATCACTGTCTGGTGGGTTTCTAAGGGATCATAGGGAGAGTATTACCCTTCCTTAAAATATTCTGATAATAGCCAGGTGCCTCAGCATGTGAAGATGTAAATCAGTGCACAGAGAAGCAGGACAAAGTGTGGTTCTTGTCAGAAAATTGATGTAATTTCCAAGTTCATACTGACCGAGACCCAACTAACATAAAAGAAAAAAAAATCTCACGGATAACAAGATGTTTTGTGAGCATTTTGCAATCCTTGATCTAAAATACGTAAGTGATGAGGTCTGTGCTGTTGTCCCAATGAGATGCTTTCAGTAGTGCCTCTGAGATGGGTACTTTTCTATGTATCTGTCACTTTAGGCACTTGAGTACACACTTAATTTTAAATACATGAGTAATCCCATTCCTATTTAGCAAAGGATTTAAGTGTGGGTTTAAAGATAGGCATGTGTTTAAATACTTTGCTGAATAAGGGCTTTAACTGTGGTCAGAGTAGAAGCTGAAGACTTTCTCTTCCCCTCTCTCATCTCCAAATATTATAATAACAATAACAAAAATGAGGATAAGTCACTTGACATTTTCATTTATTTTCATGGCTAGGTAGTTTTATTTAACTTAACCTATTCCTAGCAGGAAAGTTGCCTACTATGTAAATGCACTCCCAGAATCACCACTTATACGCATGTACTGATGTAAGTACCTGGCTTCATATCAGCTCCAGGTTTTTGGCTGTTGTATGTAAGCCGGTGCTTCTTCTCTGACAGTCTGAAATATCTTTGCCTATGTGCTTGTCCTCAGCTGGATTTGAACTGATAACTTATAGATGAAAGGTGACATGTCCTCCTAAGGTTGCCTCTTATTGACCCTTCAACTAGGAGGAATGATGGTGGCAGAGTGAGATGCATAAATGTTAAGCACATGGACAGGAGTGTGCAAAGCATCTCAATTGCCAATGGCCAAGAGCAACCATAATTGGAAAAGAGTGGGGGTTGCTTTGAGACTCATGCCCTTCTCCAAAGCTCATGAAATGCTTCCTCCTTCTGATAAGAATATCAAATTTCTTTCCCTCCCAGCGTTGTCTTCTTTCACTAGATGACAACTGATTTCCTTTTCCTCTCCTAAAGTTTTCTCAGTAGATTTGATATTACAGGGACACTGTCCAGTTTAAAAAAATACTAAAAATGAGTTGTCTCTTTGTATTAATATCACCTTATATTATTAAATTTAAAAATATTAAAATCTAATATGCTTTTAATGGTGTTGGAGTTATTCTGGATGAAACCATGCAGAGGCATTTGGTAGAGTTTACCATCATGTCAGACGGACTGATGAGTATTAAACTGAGCTGACGTAACTGTCCATATAGTAAGTGGATATGCACTAGAGTTAGGAGAGGATCAAAAGGTAAAAGTGGAGTTTATGGATCAGTTGTTGTGCCTTACTGGAAACATACCACCCAATGAGAAGTTAATTATCAAGCAGATCTAAGTACACATGTTATAATTTGCAAAGACTGGGTATGAAACAGTCCATGGAAGGCACGACATTGGAACCGAAAACTCCATTGGAAATGGCCATACAGACTTGTCTAGTGATTGCTAACACCAGAAGCAACCTCATAAGGTGTACAAGTGGCAGACACAAGTCCCAAATTGATTTCTTTTTGACAAGAAGCAGCAATAGCTCATGAATAATCAATTGTAAGGTAATACCTGGCAAGAGCATTATAAACCAACACAGACTTATTATGGACTTCAGAATGCAGAGACCTCAGAAACATCTAAACTGCTGGGCACTGGAAAAGCTGAAGTGGTGGAAACTTAAAGATAGGAATGAAAAAAATCTTTGAAGAAGAAGTAATGTATATGCTTCCAGACTACACATAGGGATGTGTGGAAAATAACTGGTACAAACTAAAGTTAATATTGCTGGATGTGGCACAAGGAGTCCTAGGAGTGATGAAATCAGTGCCGAAAAGGATAAGGAGGAACACTGGGTGATGGAATCATCAAAAGAAAGAATCCATTGAAAAGAAAAAGGTAACCTTTAAAAAAACAGTAGGCCAGTGGCTTGAACAGTGATAATAGGGCGTATATGAAGGCAAAAAAGGAAGCTAAAAGGCGTGTTATGACAAACAAAATTTAGGCCAGTGACAAACTGTATAACTGACAAGGAGGAGATGAGGAAGAAAAGACCATCTGCAAACTCATTAAGTCGAGAGAAAATGATGAGGGATGTGAACCAGTTTGTGTATTATTAGAAACGGACATGGTATATTGCAAACAAATGCTGAATCAATCAGTAAAGTCTGGGGTGATTATTTTGAAAGAGTGATTAATGAAGAGAACCCAAGAGAGGAACTAAGAACACATAAGCCAAACTTGGGCATGAAAAATTACACGCAGGATGAAGAGGTTTGGGAGGCACATAGGAGAATGAAAAAGGAGAAAGCTGGGCCAGAAGAAGTACTGGTGGATGGGCTGGAGTCATTGGGAAGGGGAGGTGTCCTATATTTTACAAGTCTGTTGAACTATATTCTTAAGAAAGAGGAAAATATCTAATGAAAGGCTTAAAAGCTTCATGGTGCCCATTTTTAAACATAAAGGAGATATTACACTGTATTTCCTATTATCACTCAATTCAGCTGACATCACATGCTATGAAGATATGGGAGAAGATTATTGAAAAGTATTTGCATGGAACAGTTGAAATTTGGAACGGTCAATATGGACTTAGGCCAGGAAGAAGTAAAATTGATGCCATATTTGCTCTACAAATCCTCATGGAGAAGTTCAGCAAAAAGAGATGGCAACTGGGCATAGTCTTTGTGGACTTGGAGAAGGTGTATGATCATGTACCAAGGTAATTAGCGTTTGCGATGGGCAGGTGTGCTAGACGGATATATCCATTTTATCTGGGTTAGGTATGATGGCTTGACTACTGTGTCAAAACCAAACGGGGCTATGCAGAGAATTTCCAGTAAATGTTGTCCTGCACCAGGAGTCAGCGGTTTTTGTCTACAGGTGTCTGAGATGCGCTCAGTGAGAGTGTACAGAGGAAGACACCTTGGCACACCCTGTTTGTTGATGGCCAGTGGCATGCGCAAAACATTGTGAGACTCTGCAGGTACCAATCTGGAACATTGGCAGCACAGTTTTGAGTCGGCAGTGCTTGGAGTGAATGTTGGTAAGATCGAGGCTATGCTGACTGCGGGAGGAGGACCCACCCCCAAAAGATATTACGGGCAGAGAGCTTAGAAGAGTGAAAAAATTTAAATACATCGGATCAGTGGTTGCTGACAATGGTGTCCTCCTGAGTGATGCTCGGCATTGTACCAAAGCTACTTGATGCAAATGGTAGGCGCTGACCCCAGTTCTCCTTTATAAAAAGATGGCAATAAAGTTAAAGGCTAGAGTGCATAAAACTGTAATTTGACCCCTCCTAACGTATGGGACAGAGACTTGACCTTCCACAAGAAAATAAATCAGTATGTTCCCCAATATGAAGATGTTGGGATGGTCAAATGGTTGGACACTTTGTGAGACAGAAAGAAATGAGATTGTGAGGGGCCTAATGCAGGTTGCCCCAATTGAAAACAAAGTTGAGGGAGACTAGGCTACATTGTTAGGGACACAGCTAGTGAAGACCTGAGAGTTATATTGGTAGGCTGGCCTTTGCAATGGGTGGATGGAAGACATTCAAGGGGGAGACAAAAGGCTCGGTACATGAGCTGGGCATTACTGGACCTTAGAGAGACCAATTGCATGACAGCCAAGCGTACTATCATGAGTTATGGCAAGAAAGAATAAGAATATACTTCTAACCCTTTTTGCTGTTTGTGTCCTATTTTGGACTTCATTCAGCTTGGGCAGACTGATCTGATCAGTCTAACTTTTATTCATAGTTTTTCTTCCTAGACAGTGACGCTTTCTGGGTCTTGTGCCCTAATACAATGCTGTAGTATTTGTGTTTGCAACACTACAGAGCATTTTTTTTTAAAAGGTGCAATTTAAAAAAGTGGAGTCATGGAAACATTTGTATATGATCAGAAGTTTAAAAAAAAACAAAAAAATCATCATCATTATCATTATTTGGGCTTGAGTCTCCTCTGTCTCATATCTTTTATCTGAAGCAGAGCTCTGTGTGGCTAAAAAGCTTCTCTCTCACCAACAGAAATTGGCCTAATAAAAGATACTACCTCACCCATCTTGTCTCTCTTGTATCTTTTGCTGTCATTTACACCTATGAAAAGTGAGTGCAGAGTGGTCATATAACACTGCTAAATCAGGATAGTAGCATTTTATGGTATTTTGCACTCAGTTTGCACAGGTGTATATGATGACACAAGGTGCAAAACAGTGGAGAATATGTCGAAAGGCTTTTACAAACTTGAATTTTCGGCTTAATTTGACCTGGAAATGCCCCTTTAATAAATTTGTGAGCGTTTAGGTGCTTATTTCTATAGTAGCAGTATTGATGGTGTCCTCATACCTCTGTAATTGTAGGGGATGGCTGGCTTTGCCATTGTGACACACAGAATGTAGAGGCTACACAGACAGTGGTTAATAGGGGTATTAATTTCATTGTTATCCAGAAGAGATAGAATGACTCATTAATTAGGCAGATAGCTTGAATCCACAGAATGTTCAGCGTCAGAAAGTAACACTTATAAATATTTTTATGAAAATACTGTTTGCAAGAGGCACCAGGTTGACAAAGCTGGAACATGACATCTCCTTTGTCACAGCCCTAACCTAGTGGGAGTGTGGTCTCTATGGCCCATTCATTCTTCAGTATTTCTGCTGAGCATGCTAATGAGGGCTAATTATAGGAAATTATTTTTGTGAGGTGTGTAGCTGTCTGCTAGAAACTTGATGAAGAATACTAGCTCATTCCATACAGGTCACTGAAGGTCTTTCATCTGGGAAATTCTTTTTTGTCCCTACTAGACTGGGCTGATTCAGAGTAACCATTTTAAAGCATTCACATTGAGGGAGGCATCACGAGGATTGTAAGAAAACTGCGGGAAATTATGTCCCTTTCATGTTCCCCCATGGTTGCACCCAAACCTTCCCTCTCCCCAAACTTCAAGTCTACTCCTCCCCCTGAACCTCTATGTTTGCAACTAACATAGCACCTCAGCTTCTCAGCATTTCTTCCAGTTAATGGATAAACATTCCTTCAAACCCAGTTATGGCTCAGAAACTATCCTGTTAAAATGTAATATACAACAGACGAAACCTGGTGTCCTATCAAGTAGCCCATATTCACTTGTGTCCTGTTGGATAGATATAGCCCCTTGAATGCCCACTCTAGCTCAGCTGCTTAATGGCTTTGATTGCCACTCTCTCTTTCAATTTTCATATTGTACTAGAATTTATATAGGCTATGATAGTGCTTTCCATGTTGTTCCATTTATTGTGCAAAACTTCCTTATTTTAAGCTGGTAACACTGTTACCTATTACCCTGTGAATATTTATCTGTTACAGAGTTAATAAGGTTTTTTGGGGGTTGTGGGTAGAATAACTTAGCAATAGGCATTCCAGTGCACCATCAAAGTTGTTCTGCATAAGATTCCATTTAGTCCAGCAAAAGGGTTCCTTGGAGATAGAAAACAAGTTTGTAACAGGTTCTTAACCAACATACAAGAAGAGCAGTTCTTCTTTGAGTGCTTGCTCATGTCCATTCCATATTAGGTGTGTGTGCTCGCCACATGCACCGGTGCCAAAAGTTTTTTTCTCAGCAGTATCCGTAGGGGACCGGCTCTGGCATCCCCTGGAGCAGCGCACATATGCCATGGTATGAGGGGCACCGCCAGCTCCCTCAGTTCCTTCTTGCCACCAGTGACGGTGCTGGAAACGTCTGCTGCTTCGGCTAGCATTGTCTCGTTCTCTGTTCCTAGAACTTGTAGTATAGTTTTAGTTACCCTTAGTAGTAGTACTTGAACTTCTCGTAGTCTCGAATGGGACTCAGCCAGGGGACAGGGCGTGCCCCAGTCCCCAGGCTTTAAGCCCTGCGATCGCTGCAAATGGCCTGTGCCCATCAGCCATCCACATAACTGCTGCCTATGGTGCTTACGTGAGGGGCACATAAGTAACAGGTGTTTGTATCTGCAAGTCTTTCAAACCTAAGATGAAGAAGGTGTGCAATATCCTTTTAAAAGCACTTCTAATGAAGTTGACACTCACTCTGGCACCGGAGCAGTGGTCCGACTCCACACCGAGCACCTTGGCCGGTATAGGTCTCCCTCTACAGCTCCAATCAAGAAGTCAAAAAAAGACTGTGAGGGGAAGATCTCTTACCTCCCTCAAGGGAAAGGAGAGGGCTGGGGACAAGCAAGAGTAAGAATAAGATCCTCCTATATCAGATATAGTCAAAGGGGTGGCTTGCAAGCAAAATGCAGCCTTCCATAGAGTTCTAACATAGCCGGTAGTCATGCTCATGTTCATTGTGTAGGTGTGTCCTGCAGAGACAACATTTCTCGTTATGCAATGCTCATCTTGACCAGAGAAACCTTTGTTTGGCTACAGGTAGAACATTGCATGCCGAAGTAGTTTCCGTTGGCCACACCTGTGTATTAAAGATGAGGTTGGGTGAATCTGCTCCATTTTATCCTAAATACATGCAGCTCCCAGACTTACCCTAATTTTCCAGTGAGACCATCAGCTATGCAAAATTCGGCCATCCCTTTTCTTCACTAATTGCCTGTAATAGGCTGTTTCGGTTCCTTAAGTATGAGTGGTACAGTATTGGATCTCTAGAGGTGAATGCCAAGAGGCACCAATCTTTTTGAATTCAAGATAGTTGGTATGAATATAAAACAAAAGGAAGAATTAATTTAATTCTTATGGCAATTATGTCTTATGGAATTTATAGTATGTGAACTGTTTTGCTTGGAAGTATATATCATATCAGTGTTGCGGTTTTGATTTCTTATTTTACAGCCCGCATTGAAGCCTGAAAAATACTTCGTTTAAAAGAGTGTAGTCCCTTTGTGGGAAGAAGTATAATTTGAATTGCACTGAGAATAATTTTGCTCACTATCTGAGGATATGAAAGTCTGTGAACATTTTATTAAAGAAGGGATGCAAATTAAACCACCTTTCTGAGAGGAATTTTATATTGTCTGGTATTTGATCAGTGGTCTGAACGTTTCCCAGATTACAGTGTAAGGCATTTTGAAACCATGTGTTTAACATTTCACCTTTTACTGGGGAGCAGTGGTTACACAATCCAGAATTATTAGTGTCCTAATCTTCTAGCCTGCTGCTATTCACTTCCATATGCAGTATGGTAAGGAATTAGTCACTATTACGCAAGTAAACTTTTAACTCTTTCTTGCCACCTCGGAAAGCATTCAGACTAGCGAGTAGTCCATAACATATTCTGAGGGCACTAACAAATGTATTTGCTGCTGCTTTCCTACATATTTCTGGAGGCACCTAAAATGTGAATCTCTCTCTCTCTCTCTCTCACACACATATACACAAACTCTCACATACCCATATCCATACCCACACAGAGTCGGGTGTGGTAGTTGGTGAAAAGTTAATCACCTGAGCATGTTGCATTGGGTCCCTTAACCCATACAACTTCTATATACAAAGAATAGTAAATATGGCAGGCGACCAGCTTGGCTTAATGGTGAAATCCTAGCGGATCTTAAACATAAAAAAGAAGCTTACAAGAAGTGGAAGGTTGGACATATGACCAGGGAAGAGTATAAAAATATTGCTCGGGCATGTAGGAATGATATCAGGAGGGCCAAATCGCATCTGGAGCTGCAGCTAGCAAGAGATGTCAAGAGTAACAAGAAGGGTTTCTTCAGGTATGTTGGCAACAAGAAGAAAGCCAAGGAAAGTGTGGGCCTCTTACTGAATGAGGGAGGCAACCTAGTGACAGAGGATGTGGAAAAAGCTAATGTACTCAATGCTTTTTTTGCCTCTGTTTTCACTAACAAGGTCAGCTCCCAGACTGCTCCGCTGGGCATAACCAAATGGGGAAGAGATGGCCAGCCCTCTGTGGAGATAGAGGTGGTTAGGGACTATTTAGAAAAGCTGGACGTGCACAAGTCCATGGGGCCGGACGAGTTGCATCCGAGAGTGCTGACGGAATTGGCGGCTGTGATTGCAGAGCCATTGGCCATTATCTTTGAAAACTTGTGGCGAACCGGGGAAGTCCCGGATGACTGGAAAAAGGCTAATGTAGTGCCAATCTTTAAAAAAGGGAAGAAGGAGGATCCTGGGAACTACAGGCCAGTCAGCCTCACCTCAGTCCCTGGAAAAATCATGGAGCAGGTCCTCAAAGAATCAATCCTGAAGCACTTAGATGAGAGGAAAGTGATCAGGAACAGTCAGCATGGATTCACCAAGGGAAGGTCATGCCTGACTAATCTAATCGCCTTTTATGATGAGATTACTGGTTCTGTGGATGAAGGGAAAGCAGTGAATGTATTGTTTCTTGACTTTAGCAAAGCTTTTGACACGGTCTCCCACAGTATTCTTGTCAGCAAGTTAAGGAAGTATGGGCTGGATGAATGCACTATAAGGTGGGTAGAAAGCTGGCTAGATTGTCGGGCTCAACGGGTAGTGATCAATGGCTCCATGTCTAGTTGGCAGCCGGTATCAAGTGGAGTGCCCCAAGGGTCGGTCCTGGGGCCGGTTTTGTTCAATATCTTCATAAATGATCTGGAGGATGGTGTGGATTGCACTCTCAGCAAATTTGCGGATGATACTAAACTGGGAGGAGTGGTAGATACGCTGGAGGGGAGGGATAGGATACAGAAGGACCTAGACAAATTGGAGGATTGGGCCAAAAGAAATCTGATGAGGTTCAATAAGGATAAGTGCAGGGTCCTGCACTTAGGATGGAAGAATCCAATGCACCGCTACAGACTAGGGACCGAATGGCTAGGCAGCAGTTCTGCGGAAAAGGACCTAGGGGTGACAGTGGACGAGAAGCTGGATATGAGTCAGCAGTGTGCCCTTGTTGCCAAGAAGGCCAATGGCATTTTGGGATGTATAAGTAGGGGCATAGCGAGCAGATCGAGGGATGTGATCGTTCCCCTCTATTCGACATTGGTGAGGCCTCATCTGGAGTACTGTGTCCAGTTTTGGACCCCACACTTCAAGAAGGATGTGGATAAATTGGAGAGAGTCCAGCGAAGGGCAACAAAAATGATTAGGGGTCTAGAACACATGAGTTATGAGGAGAGGCTGAGGGAGCTGGGATTGTTTAGCCTGCAGAAGAGAAGAATGAGGGGGGATTTGATAGCTGCTTTCAACTACCTGAAAGGGGGTTCCAAAGAGGATGGATCTAGACTGTTCTCAATGGTAGCAGATGACAGAACGAGGAGTAATGGTCTCAAGTTGCAGTGGGGGAGGTTTAGATTGGATATTAGGAAAAACTTTTTCACTAAGAGGGTGGTGAAACACTGGAATGCGTTACCTAGGGAGGTGGTAGAATCTCCTTCCTTAGAGGTTTTTAAGGTCAGGCTTGACAAAGCCCTGGCTGGGATGATTTAACTGGGAATTGGTCCTGCTTTGAGCAGGGGGTTGGACTAGATGACCTTCTGGGGTCCCTTCCAACCCTGATATTCTATGATATTCTGATTCTTTGAAAATGTCATTGGTGAGTATTAAAGTTCTTCTTTATTGTAGTTCTGAGAGGCTATATTTCCAGATTATTTTGCATTGCCCCTGCACAATGGTAGTGAATACCATTTCAGCTGTGAAGTATCGTGTCCTCTCAGCGGTGATAGTATTTGCTAGAATAAGTAGCTATAGTTCTTACCATTAAAAGTTATTTACCCAGAGCAACCACATAATAGAATTCCTTTCTAGAACTAGGGAAATACTCTGGGATCTGATATAACACTGTGGTAGCTTTGCGGAAATGTTGACTTTTTAATGGTGACCCTGTCATCAGTGTCGTTAAATTTCAATAGCGAAGGATCTAACTATGAGCTTTACTGAAGTTGTTTGCCCTGTTCTGTCACAGAGCGCTCACTAAAATCTGAATAGATTGTCTAGTGCTTATTCCAGTATTGCCATTTCCCAACACCAAGTGATGAAAAATCATGAGATTAATTAAAAAAAAAAAGTGGTGTGTGTTTATCTGCTTTCTGGTATTTGAGAGTTTAAAGTTCATGTTGTCCAGCTTTTCTTCACAGCCGTGAGGGCTAGAAACATACTAAAAAACCCTCTGAGATTATCTCATTAATCACATGAATCAGGGAGTTGGGGATTTCAGAATAATAATCAGATATCATGAGAGTAGTAAAATTATGAGAGTTGGCAACACTGCTAATTTTTGCCTTGTTTGAGTCAAAGTCCAGCTCCAGAATGTGGAAGTCTGAAGGGGCTAACCCCAGGAAATAACATGTTGAGTTCCAGCACAACTTTCTTGGCTTGTTATTGAAAGATGCTGGATAATTCTTTCCTAACACAAGCATCTATTGAACTCACCAATCCACGCTTTCTCTCTCTCTCTCTCTCTCTCTTTCTGTGTTCCCCTGCATACTGGGAAATGTTTATCCTTCAGAATTATTCACGTGGTGCATGGACTCCATATGATTTTCAAACCTGTGCAACTCAGTATCTGAAACTTTGCACTTAGGACCTCAGAGTCCAATTGCAAATGCGTCTCTCTGTTTTTGAAGCACATTTTGTTTTCCCCTTCTCGCTCTTCTTTAAAAAATATCTCATCAGTAGTTGCAGGAAGTTCTAAGACTTGCTGTACAGCTGCAGATTTCTATCTCTTTCCGTTGCAGAGATAGCGACGCAGAGCCATCCTATTTGCTCTGCCATGTTAAATCTGTTATTTCGTTACTTAAGTGCTTGCTCTTCACCAGGGAAGCACAAATGATCTACTTGGGCAGCCTTTGGACATGAAAATAGATTGTGCTGTTCTACATTTCAAATGTACTAACTGCGCTAGTGTGTGACCAGTCTAATTCGTTTCTTGGATTCAGTATGCCATCCTAATCTGAGATGTTTCTGTAGCTGCAGGATGGCCTGGTAAATATTTTTTCCTTATTGGCTGCAAACACTGTTCATCTGTTCTCAAAGAGAGAAATTTCTTCCCTCCAGGAATATCTTTTTTCTGACTAGGATTTTGGAACAACCAAAACAGGGACTGAGAGCAGAGAATTCATCCCAGTTTTTATGCTTGAACTTTATTCAGTGCTGTGTGGATACTCTGACTGCATAGATCTGATCAACAGGGATCCTAGTTTTCCTTGATAAAAACTCCAAAATTCTCTGATTTAAAAAAAAAAAACGAAAAAATCTGTGGTTTTTCTGTGATTAAAGCTCAGAGTTTCATTTTAGTTTCCCTAGCCACAATATTCAGTTGAACAATGTTTTATTGATCTACTTACAATTTTTAAGCAAGTTCAAATCCTACCAGTGCCATCGATCATTCTAATAAAATAAAATAAATTGCCATTTGTATTTGTCTGCCTTACAATGTAGCCTACAGCCTTGCTGCCTACAGGACTGAACAGCACATTACCGTCAACATGAAATTTGTCCTTGCCAAACGCAGTGACATGGTCTTTAGGAGTGATTTATAAAGTTTTCAGCATCTTTTCATAACTTTAATTACTCATATCTGGAGGCTGAAGTAAAATTTGAGATGCATTAAAAGATGAACCCCTGTACACCATTGAATAAATTTTATATGCCAGAAATAGTTTATTAGAATATGTTTAACTATGTAAATTTAAAGCACATTCAAATATCCACCACAGGAGGGGAAGGCTGTGCACGATGAATGGGTGACAATGGTACTTTCAGTAAAATTTACTTAATAGTTAATATATGTTTTTGTTTGTTCACAAAATGTAAAAACTAAAGATTCTGTGTAAAAATGCAAATTCCAAGTTGAGGAATTCCAAGATGAGGAAGGGACTAGCACAGTAAATTTAAATTTCCTTTCCCATTGCTGGTGTTGTCTACTTTATAGTTACACACTGACAGGAAAGAGTGGATAATATTTTTATCTGAAGCAATGTGCTAGACAAAAAATGAGCTTTCAAAGTTAAGTTGGTTTTCAAGGAAGTCTCTAGGGAGGAAAGGTGTGCAAGTGTACCCTATCTGGTTATGGAACAAACCAGCCTTTTGAAGCTTTGTCCTGAGTGGGAGGGGGATATCTTTGTAATCTGATCACCTGTTATGTGAGGGCAAGATCAGAGGCCTAAACTATATAAAAAATTACTCTGAAATTCATGGGCATTCTGGTTCTGAGCAAAAGGTTTTATGAATTTGTAACCACAGAAAAAACCCTTCAGTGGGGTTGAGGGACTGACTCCTCCCAGAGCTCTTGTCAGAGTTGGGGTGATCTCCGGTAAGCTTCTTTGCATGTGCGCAGGGCTTTTTTTGGGGGGGGGGGGTGTTTTTCTCTGTAATGCTTTCACCTTGAGAATAAATTTGCTTGCTTAGGGAAAGCTATGGGTAGCTTATGCCTATGGGCAGTTGCTCTGTTAATAGCCTCTGAGGAGAAAGCAAAGCAGGCCTGCTTAGGCAGTCTGACTTGCTGGGGAACTCACAGCCTAGAAAACCCCCAGTCAGCAGGAAGTGAGATGCAGGTCTCTGCTCAAGAGAGGGACAGCTGGGGAGCTGGAAGCCTAAGAATGGGTGCCTTTGCGTGGATACAAAGGGGAACTACAAGTGCAGTTGCCCTGAACTGTGGCATTACCTTCCTCTGGGAGGAGTCCCATTAGCTGAAGACTCATCCTGGTCCTCAGTGGGACAACTCATGGAGTAAGGGTGGTAGATGCAAGCCATCAGTTATATCTTTGTTTCGCATGGGCATGGGCATGGTACATATGACTGTTATTTCATACTGAGCCAAAAAGTCCCCTGCAACTGCCTGGGTGTGAACTGTAATTTGCTACGATTTATGCACCGTTATGGAAATGTTCAGTTTAACATACAGCATGAAATTTGTATATGAAAGAAATTATTTTCTTTGTATGTGGAAGTAATTATTTGAATAAATTTGGCATACTTCTGTGAAGTTGGTGAATTTCATTAGAGGCAAACAGGTAGGCATAGTTACTCTGTAATTCATTTCTGAATTCTGATGTTTGTGAAGTCATTTGGTGTCATTTATAATCGTGAATTCTGTAGATTGCTTTGTGGATGCCTGTTTGAAGATGCTTGCAAATATACTTGAAGCTGATGGGAAATTGACAAAGGCTGTTGCGCTTAGTTCTCTTTAATCTCGCTGATGTTGCTCTCATGAATTGGTGAATGGGCTTTTCACGATGACTGCTTCATTGTATTCTGAAAGCTGCTCTAAGTACAGTGATTTCTCATATATGACAGCTGAAAAGAAAAATAGCTCAGACAGAAATGTCTGTGTTTCCTTGATAAAGAAGGGCCATTTATTCAGTTAACTGAGCTATTAAAAGCATAAAATAACTTGGATTGCAGGGGTTTGATGGTCGGTTTTACAGAAGTTGAAACAGCCATTTATAATAGAAAACTGTACATTACCTTCTGTTTCTTTATTGCAATATTGATTCTGATTCTAAATAAACCAGGAGTAATTCCATTGAAGTCAATTGAGTTACACTGTGGAAAAAGGGAGGAGACTCAGGTCCATTTAGACTGGGCTCGATTTGGATGAATAATAGATTAATTTGAAGTGAGTCATAGAATTAGAAAAAAATCTGTTAAGGCAGCTAGTCCATCAGCCACTGTCAGTACAGGATTGTTCCTTGCAATATATATAGTGTATTAAACTGTCTCAGGGTAGCCCCAGCTGACAGTGCCCACTGTCTTACTGCCAGAGTTGACAGAGATCCATTTCTTCATTTTTGCTTCACTTCAGAGGTTATATGTTTCTTTTAAATTGCATGGTAACTTATATAACAGCATCCAGTGGACTTGCCTTCCTCGAGTAGTTTCCTTGGTTACTCATTAACCTGTTAAAAGGGTTACTGTTTTTATCGTAAGGACTCAAAATGGCATGTATAGACACTGAATAGAAATGTTCGTAAATATGCCTGTAATTTTATGAGGCCTAATGGACATATTTCTCAGTGGAGTGCATTAGTTTTAGTATTTGAATTCCTTCATCATTTAGGGCTCAACCATAGCTTTGCCATGCATCTGACGTATGAAGTAGTTTGTAATTGCACTGCCCCAGAAGAAACTTGGGAATCAGAATGTGGCTCAGGCCTTGTTTTCACTAGGGAAGAAGGGCGTGTTCTTAACTTCAATTAACTAAGGGTATGTCTACATTAAAAACTTAAGTAGATTTACAGCCGCCACAGTAATTTTTGTGATGGTGCATGTCCACACGACTCTCCTTGAGTCAGTGATGTGCATCCTCACCAGGAGTGCTTCCAGTGACCTAAGAGGGGCAGTGTGGGGAGCTGAGAGCCAGGTCTCTCAGCTGCACTGGCAGCTTCCTGCCGGGAGCCCAGCTCCCCCCCCCCCCCCCCAATGCCTCCCTATTCCCTGCTGGGAGCAGGGTTTAGCCGCCCACGGCTCGCAGCTGGGAGTGGGATCCATTCTTGCCCTGGCTCCCAGACGGGAGTGGGGTCCAGCCACCCAGCTCCCAGGAGGTGTGTGGGGGGGGGGGGCAGTTGGGCTCTAGTTGCCCACTTTCTTGTCAATTTCACGGCTCCACTGGAGCCGTGAAATTGACCAGAGAGGGAACAGACCATGTAAATAATAGTGTCTGTACAGACACTGCATAGTCCTAACTACACCGACATAAGCCTTGCACCTCTTGTGGAGGTGAAGTTATGTCATTATAGTAGGGCACTTACATTGGGGAGACAAGGCTATAGTGTAGACACTGGTATGATTAGATCGACGTAAGCTGCCTTACGTTCACCTAACTATGTAGTGTAGACCAGGCCTTATGCAAGATAAAATCCTTATGAAGTTAAAGCAATTTGTAGTTTTTACATGAGTTAGCAGGTTGAGGTACACCCTGAGCTCCACCACAGCCTTGAACTTGACCTGATAACTTGTGTGAGAACTACAAATGGCCTTGTCTTTTCTAGAATTTTAACTTGTGCCACTGCCTCAAGTTAACTACACATCTTTTTTCCTAGTGAAGAAAACTGCCTCAACTGCCTGCCTCCCAGTCCCCCGCCACACTTGCTCTGGCAGGGACGTACCCTGCAGAGCCGTATACCTGACACATCATATGTCCCCAGCACACCAGTGCAGCTGGCTTAGCTGGCACACAGTATGATGAAGTCAAGGCTCCACTCCTCCCTGTCCACTCCCACCCACATGCACTGGAGGGGAAAGTATCAGCCCCACAGTGGCTCTTTTCCCTATTGTGAAAGTGATATGATTACCCGTAGGGTAATTAGCCAGCACGGCCACCATATGCCACTGTGACAAGATGAGTCACAATCTGGCCATTAATGGAAAGTGCTTCTTGCTGAGAAACCGGTGTCTCATCAGTTCCTTGAACTCGTTTCTGGTTCAAAATGAAACTTGACAGAGAGCAAAAAAAACCACAGCAAACTTCAGACTAAAGCCTCGATCCTACAAACGTGCACATGCTTAACTTTAAGCATGTGAGTAGTCCCATTGAGGTTAGTGAGACTAATCACATGACTAAAACTAAGCACTTGTATAAATGTTTGTGGGTTCAGGGCTAGCTGTTTATCCAAGATGCTTACTTTCCAAAATAGCAGCCTATAGGCTACTGGCCTGTCTCTCCAGCCTAGGAAAGAGTGACATCATGTGCGGATTCTGATTCAGTCCTGTTTCCTCAGGGCTTCTGCTGTGGTTCTTCTACATAAAACTAGTACAGTACATCCATCGTCCCTTCCCCTGAATCTTGTCTCCTGTGGGGAGCTAGTCCCTACAGGTTTCTACTCTACTGGCTGTTTGCCTGAGAGTCACCCTGCTCCAGGGCCTGCCAGTGGAGCCAGCCTGTTTCCTGTAGCTCTTCCCCTTTGACCTAGGGGCTTCTTGCCAGAGTGTCCCTGCTCCTGACATCTCTCTGTCTTACCGGGCTACTTGCTGGATTTTTATAATCACCTGGGCACAGAATTTTGAAGATATTTGGGCATTGCTGCAGTCAAAATTGCACACCTAACTGATTTACTGCAATATATATACACGTTCTCCCACAGTGGAAAGTGCGTGCAATCACATCAAAAGAAACAGTAACCACAGTATATGGAAGTCATTGGCGTGTGATCTTCCTCCACATTTCAGAGTCGTCATGCAGCTTCGAGAAGCACGCTGTACTGCATTCCATCCAATCAACCACATCGTCAACCCATGCTCGCCATGGGCACCCCTTGGCACCTTGCATCAGTCCCTGCAAAACGTTCTTTGGCCATCTTCCTCCGTTCATCTGACCTATGCGTCCTGCAAACTCAAGTGTTCTTGGTCTGATTGTCTTAATATACAGTATCACTCTAATTATGCTGTAAATTTGGGTGATTACGTCCTCATTAGTCCTGTGTGAGGTTTAGCTAATACACAGCAATTGCCTGTAGAATTTCAATTTAAAAGCAGAAAGCTTCTTACTATCCTGTTTCCTTAGCATTCATGTCTTGTTTGCATATAGCAAGATGCTGAAGGCAAGAAACTGCAGCAGTTTAATTTAACACTTCATGGTAATATGTTTGTTTCTCCAAATGTGTCTGAGCAGCAGTCATGAGTCCAGTTCTATGTCAAATCTCTAAGTGATGTTTAGAGTCTCTTGTCGTCATGCTACCTAGGTATTTGAAGTGCTCACCACGCTCCAATGCATCTTCAGATCTGGATTAGAAGTATCTCACTTTTCCAGCAGATTTAGATGTTACCATTGTCTTTGTCTTTTCATGTGATACCTTTAGATCTAACATCTCTACTTCTACCACTACTCTTTCCAGCAATTTGAGCCCCTCTTCTTGGCAACAGTCCTATCTGATTAACATCATTGGTGAAACATAGATGACTAATTTTTTGTCCACTGACAGGTGTGCCCTCCTGTAGGCTACAGGTAAAGTGCAGGTAGCACGCAGCCCTGTCTGACATCTATCCTCAAGTCAAACCGACTACGTTGCTCATGCACACTGAAGCCATCTTGTTTTCATAGAGATTTGTTATAAGCCTTACTACATTTTCCCCAGGTCCGACCAGCCACAGGATTGCCCGAAGAGGTTGGTGTCGTATGCTATCAAATGCCTTAGCAGAATCCACAAAGGCTTGGACCACTCTCCCATCGTTCTCCAGCACTTTGTCACAAAGCAAATGGAGATTGAATATTTGCTCCACTGATTTACGAGCCGAAGGCTATGTCTACACCGCACACCTTACGACAGCACGGCTGTGCCACTGCAGCCACGCCATGTAAGACGGCCACCCTGGCGCTGGAAGCGCGTCTCCCACCGACAAAGCTCTGTCCACACTGGTGCTTTTCGGCGCCAAAACTTTTGTCCTTCGGGGGGGGTGTTTTTTCACACCCCTGAGTGACAAAAGATATAATGACAAAAGTGCAGTGTAGACATAGCCCAAATCTCATTTTGAAAAAGAGATTTCAGCACTTTGGAGCCAAAATCTTATTGACGGTTCATGGGATTTAGGCTCCTTACATGACATTTGAAAAATGGATTTAGGCTCCTAAATCTGTTAGACATTGGAATGCTGAGCACAGTAATGTCTAAATACCTTTAAACATCTGGGTTCTGATTCCTAACTGATCTGCCTCAGCTGGAAGGTAGTTGATCTAGCACACCTGTGGTTGGGCCCAACTCCCCTTAAAGGGCCAATCACACTGTGAGACAGCACAGCACGTCGGTATGATTTATACTTTTAGATTCAAATTCAGTCTTTATCTCAGGCGTCACTCAAATGCAAATTTCTGCTAGGCCTGAATTTGGCTTGTAACCTTAATGGAAATTTTACTTGACTCTTCTCTATTCAGTTCCAGTTCTTAAACGGTGCCATTTACTGTGGTATCTGAGCTCATGTTAACAGTTAGTATCATAACAATTTTTCTAACAATTAGAGACAGGAAAAGTTCCATATGGGTGTGCCTCTGTTCTTCTGTCAGTGTAGTCATGCTCTGAAGTTTGTAGTGAAGGTGGCAGTATTTTGACCATTACTGTGTTCATTTTATGTAAATAAGAATGTAATTTAGTTACAACTTTAAAGCTCTGTGCTAATGGAGACAACGGCATAGTCTCCCCCCCCTCCCCCCGCCGGACTGACCTTTATTAAAGATTTTGTTACTGTTAACTGACAAAATGGGCAGCTCTATAATTAAATCAATAATCCTAGTGTAGAGGGACTTGATGTCTCAGGATATTGGTGTCCTAACAGTTATGTAAGAATGGTCAGATAAGATCTTCCCCTTTAGGCCAGCCATTCAAATCAAGTCCAGTTCAGTAGTGAATGAAAGTTGCTACCACATAATGGCCGCTTGCACTCTGTGAAGTGATTTTATTATCTCTGTCTGATCCCTGGAGGAATGTTTCTGTCATAAAAGTTGTCATGTCGCTTGCCTATTGCCCTAAAGTCCTTATCCTATAGATTAGGAGACAGTTCCCACTCTAGGGCTGTCAATCTGGCCACCTTGGTCTGCATTAAATTCACTTTGCCCTTCATCACTACTTGCTATAACCTTCTGACAGCTTGGAAACTCCCGGTCGATAAGACTTGGCAGGACTTTTTGGGATGGAGCTTGTCATTGACTCTAACTCTCAACTCCAGTTCATTTCCCTCCGCCAAGATTGGGGAGTGTATGTGTTTCTTGGCCTGACCTTCTTGCCTGCAGAATAAACCGCCCTGTAGACTCTTTTGGTTGGGCCATTAACTAGATGAGTATCGAGACCGAGGAATGGCATGTGTGTCACTGCATCCCAGTGTTTCAGCCTCGTTTGTGTATTAACCTGGGTTTGTTTTATTTCAGAGAGGAAGCTGGTGAACCGGACTCTTGGAGCACTTTGTCTCATATAGTGCACTCGGGGGACTACTGTGTGAAATACCACCTTGGGCTGAATGTTTACACGCTAACAGCTGAAGCCAAGGAAGGAGCAAAGGCCAGCATGGAGCATGACATAGAGCAGCTCCGGCAATACATAGCGAGTCACCAGCACACGGTGAGAAAGGGACAGGGCAATACAGTGAGTGTAAATGTACCTGGGATGCCCACTGCTGTTATCTTGAGCTTACAGGTATCTTGTAAGAAACTTTGCACCTCGGCAATAGGGATTTACAAATGACACTAGACCTTCACATCTTGAAGAACCACAGTTACAGTAAGAAACTGTTTCTTAACTTAGATATAATTAACTAATGCCCGGGGGGATGTTACCTGGGAACTGTCTGCTTTCCTCTGATTTGGGAGTGGGGCTCTACTAAAGGCATTGTTAGGACGAAGGGAGGTTTTCTGCCATCAGGGAGGTGGAGCTCGGTCAGGACTCTCTCGGGAGAAGCAAATCCTGCCTTGCACATCCTTCCTCGTGTACTCTGCCTCTCTCTGCTTCCAGATCCTGACTCATCCCTGCAAAGAGAAGGCGAGTTACATCCTGAGGGCAGAAGAACATTGCTTGGAGCAAAGGGTAGCTCCCTGCAGTGTGGTTGGCTCAGTGGGCGGGGAGTGTGAGGTGGGTTCTGGTACTGGCTGGGGTTAGGGAGATGGGAATGTGTTTGTTTAGGAGAAGACACTAATAGATCTGCCAGGAAGCAGCACTCCGGTTGAGGGGACGGGCCAGAGGAGCGGTAGTGAGAGCATTGTATTCTCTTCTTTAGTACCTCAGTGCAAGATTCTGAGGGTGAGTCCACTCCTGTTAAATACTGTAGGAGTTCATGGTGGGGTTTTCAGAAGCATTTGGCATTGGCCTGATACTGCTCCAATTAAAGCCACTGGGAGCTTGATCATTGGATCTGCAATTAGGTCAAGTCTGAGGTCTTCGGAAAATTCCACTGTCAGAGCTTGAAAGAGGCTGCCAGGGAGACCCTGTTCAAAGGGTGAAATGCAAAATGGTGGTCAGGATTTTACAGCTGCTGCAGAACCCTTCAGTTTTCCTTGTGTGTCCACCGTTCCTTTCAGATGTCTGTATGTGTGTGTTTAATTCCACTATCCTAGGCCTGGTCTACACTAGGAATTTACTTCAGGACAACTACGTCTCACAGGGATATGAAATATCAAACTCCTGAGAGAGATAGCTATACCAACTTAACCCCTGGTGTAGACCAGCACTAGATCGATGAAAGAATTCTTCCATTGACCTAACTACCACCTCTCGGGGCACTGGATTACCTACGCCAATGAGAGAAGCCCTCCTGTCGGCATAGGTAGTGTCTACATTGAAGAGTGACAGCCCTCAGAGTTGTTATATTTAAATATTGCTACTCCTTTTTCATTAAGAGATAAAAAGGAGGAGGTTGGAGTAGTATTTTTCATTTTTACTAGTTGACATTTTAGCAGACTGACCATTCTGAACAACAGTCCTCACTGTTGTCTGAATACAGAACAGTAGTAACTCTGGGTTTCAGCAAATACTGGTGATACAAGTGGCAAACCAAAGCGAGCATTGGAATCACCTCACTTTGCCTCCCCTTACCACCAGATGACAGTAAAATATGTCTATCATAGCAAGCACATTTCTTTTTGATAGTACAGATGCCTGACGGGTACATTTTGTCTGACAATGAAATCAGAAAAGCTATGTTTAGATTTTTTTTTCCAGCCCTGTTTCACTTCAGATCTAATCTGATTTGAATTTGGAAAGCAGCCCTGCAATTACTTCATTTAAGCTCAGCTGAAAGCCAGTTGGCTTCCTCTGGAGAAGGCTCTATTTTTTAGTCTATCAGCAGAGTGACTTCACTGCGAGGATATGAGGGCTCCCACTTCCTCTGTGTTTCAAAACCTTGCTTGTTCCACAACAAGTGTCACTTTTGTTTGTGTTTGTCTGCATTGGCTGGAAACCAGTAGAGCATTCCCTGTGCTCTGCTGCAGGGTGGAAGCCACCAGACAGCCGACACTCCATTTGAACTTGATCATTTGCACACCCACACAAATGGATCTATCATGTGTTCTTTCTTCATGTAGAGCAGTAGTTCCAGCCAGTGCCCACTATCTCCCAATTATTTATGTGGATCCTAACCCACCATGAAGCTTGGACAGCATCGCAAGTTTAGAACTGCATAGTCTGTCATTGTAGTGGCACGGGAGCACCCCTATAGTTAAGGTTGCATCATGATATCTGTTTAAGGGTTAACACTTCTAAGTCCTCTAAAACTGACATGCTCAGTCAGATTTTTTTAAAATTTGGTGTGCCTGGGAGGGTGCTTGGTGGGATCAGAGACCCAAATTTGGAGTCACATGAGCATGGGGTTCTGGAGATACAAGCACCCCTCCCCCCCAAAATAGCCATTGAAAAAAGGTTTCTAGGTGGGTTTCTTTGCCCAGAGCTAGGGATTAAACTATTGATGTGATGCAGGTCAAAATGATCTCAATCTGTTGAGTTTTATCCAGAGTAGTGCATGGCATCCACTAAATCTTTGGGAGACCCAAATTGAGAATGGTATTTAAGGAAATGTACATATTTACACTGTGCATGCACTGATATAGAAAAATGACTAAATGGCTTCCATTCCCACCATTTTATATGTTTCAAAGCTTGACTCTTGTAAGTGCTCTAAAATCCAAATAGTTAATTGGATAGCTTTGAAATTTGGTGTGCCGCATAGGGCCACAGGGTAGCATTAGTGATCCAAATTGGGGTTCCTAAGTTACAGCACCAACTCCAAAAAATCAGTTTCCTTCTGCTGCGTTGTACTGTTAAACTGAGAGGTAATAATGACTACGGCTACGATTATGTCATGGGAGGTCACGGAATCCGTGACTTCCAGAGTCCTCTGTGACGTTTTCTGCTTCAGCCGCGGGGCTGGAGTTGTCAGCCAGAGGGAGCACCAGAGCTCTCAGCTGCGGGTGGGATGCAGCTCCCAGCTGCCAGCCCTGGAGCTCTGAGCTGTTGGTGGGGGGGGCTGCAACTCCCAGGCATCTGCCTGGAGCTCCAAGCCACTCCCGGAGCTCTGAGCCACAGCAGGGGCCCCCACAGGTCCAAGACGCCACATGCAGCAGGTCACCTCAGAGCTCCCAGGTGTGATGGCCCCTGGAGTTCCACGGGTGGCGGGCAGCCCCCGGAACTCCCATCCACACGGGCGGTGGGGGGCCCCCGAGTTCAGAGCTGGGGCAAGGGGCCCTGTCAACTCCTAGCTGCCAGTCCTGGAGCTCTGAGCCTCCATGGGCAGAGGGGGCCTGCCGCTCCCAGCCGCTGTGAGCATCAGCAGCGGTGGGAGTTGGGGGACCCCCCACTCCCTATTTCGTCAGGGTTATTTTTAGTAAAAGTCACAGACAGATCATGGGGCTTCTGTGAATTTTGGGTTATTGGCTGTGACCTGTCTGTGACTTTTACTAAAAATTGTCATGACAAAATCTTAGTCTTACTGATAAATCAGAGACCTCTTGATGGCTGTGAACTCATCCTGCCATTAACATAACTAAACAACATGTTAAACACAAACCACCACCTAAGACAAAAGGAGTTTTGAACTGAGGGGCCAGAGGTTGCTACAATTTGTGAGTCATAAGTGGCTATTTGAGTTTGGGGATCATGGAATCAAAGTATTTTGGGGGGGAAATTAGGCATGTGAGTGCTTCCTGGGAAGTGAGGGGCATTGGGGTGGAAAAGTGGGGAAATATGGGGAGAGGGGTGGGGGTTGCAGTGAGGGGAGGTGGGATTATGGGGAACGGGATAAATGTTGGTGGTGGGGAGGCGAGAAAGGTTGGGGGCTCAGGTGAAAGGGGGGTGGCACCCTGAGCTCTGCCAGTGCATCCCAATTTTGCACCCAACCCCCCTAAGTCTCCAAAAGTCTTTGGGGAAAAATGAGCCATGAAAATATTTCCAAGGAGTGGTGGGGTGAGTTGCAGGAGGGGAGTTTGGGGCTGTAGCGAGGAGAGGGTGGTTATGAGAAGGGGGATAAGAGGAAGGGGGACAGAGATTGACGGATCAGGTGAAGGAGGCTTAGGGGTTAGGGGCAGTGGAGGGGGTAGTGCAGTGGGAAGGGGGCTGTGCGGGTGTGTGGCAGAGGGGAGAATGGAGCAGGGGCACTTGTCAGTCTCACATTATCTCCTCCCTGTGTATGTCCAGATCTGGGGGGCTGTCAGCTCTCTAACCGTTCTAAGCCCTCTTTCTGGCCCCCCACATATGAGCTGGGCTATGGGGAACCTTGCCGCTCTGGGTTTGTGAGCCTCTCATACTGCCACCCATGTGTGTGTCTGGATCTAGGGGGCCTATACTCATCTACAGCCCCCCGCCCCAATCTTTCTCAGGTGAACCAAGATCTGAAGTCCTGCCCATTTGAATGGGGAGTGGAGAACAGGTATACTTCATGTATATCATAGGCTCTAAAGAGGGGTGGGAACATCCACTAAGATGAGTGGAGTGTCCCATGTGTCTCAGAGCTGCTGTTTCAAGTTGTCTTCATCTCCATGGGGTGTTCTCATTCAGCTGATATGTGATCACAGTCAATGATGAGCTGCCAAAATCTGAAGACCCGGAGCGCTGCCGGGTGAGTAAAAATGCTCAGCCAGGGGAGCCTCCCCAGCCGGGAGCTCAGGTGGGCCGGACAGGATGGTCCAGTGGGCCGGAGTTTGCCCACCCCTTTAACAACCGGGTCTAAACCGGCTTCAAAATTTAACAACCGGTTCACGCGAACTGGTGCGAACCGGCTCCAGCTCTGATCCACTGATCACGGTACACCTTTCAGAGCCTCCCATGCTGAAGATGGGTATGTAGAGGAGCCCTTTCCCATCGTCGTCTCTCTGTCCTTCCTGTTTAAAGGACAACGCTTCTAAGTGCTCTAAAATCTGCATGCTTGCACAGATACTTTTCTTGATGTTTGCTATGCTTTGTGGGATTGCAGAGTGGGGCAAGTGACCCCCATCTAGGGTCCTTGGAACCAATTCTGGAGAGAGAAGCCCCCACATAATTAGCCATTTTAAAAAAGTTTCTGTGTGGTTTTTTTGTTCTGAACTAGAGGTTAAACTATTGCTCTGAAGTGGGACAAAACTTGGATCAAATTCTATCCTAAATAGTGCATGGCACCTGCTAAGTCTTGTGGGGACCCAAATGGTGAACAGTATTTAAGAACAGGTAAGGTTCTCCGTGGATGTGCCGTCTGGAAGGATTACATCAATAAAGAAAAAAAAAGTGAGAGGGTTTCTATGCAACCACTTTATGCTTGCCTGGGTAGTTCAAGGGAACTGGCCAACGTCATTGCCCCATTGAATATCCCACCACTGACATGTCTAGTCTGAGCCGTTGTATACCTGAACTATAAAGATTTAATAATGTGTATTGCTCACTTCAAGCGGTCTCTGTTATTATGTGGTTTTATTTTATGACTAGGGTTACTGTAAACACAGCAAGGTAGTCAGCAGCTGGAGTAACCAAAATGTGTGTTACATTGGGGTGGGGAGGAGCTGGAGACAGAGGACTTTGTGTATGGGAGTGGGGTGGGAGAAGGAACAAGCACAGGGAGATGGGCTCTGGAGGGAATGGGCAATGAGGAAAGGTGGTAGGCAAGCCTTGGATTGGTTGTTTGAGAAAAATCTGTACCTTTTACTAGCCCCCAGAGGATGGTGGCAAGTGGCTGCTTCCTGCTTTGAGGGCAGATTAATATGGTGTTTCCAAAGACACAGGGGTTCTGTAATCCTCCTACAGCCCAGAGCCAATCTCGAAAAGAATTGCAATGTGCCATTTTGGAGCTGGATTGTACATTCAAATGCATGTTACTTAATACTGCAAATTAAATTTAAATCCTGCTCTTTACTGAGTTTAAATTTAAATCCATTCAAGCAATAGTCTTCAATATAGCCAGCGGCTGGCAAGACTTAAAAGGTCAATTACTGTTCCAGTACATTTTGTAAATGCAGTTCAAGTGGATATACACACAGAGATGGAGGGAGGAGCTGATCTCATTTTGTTTGCACTCAGGTTAATGTTATAGATTTAATAATTGTACAGGTGACCGATAAATTAATGTGTGCACTTTGAGAGTGTGACATACAGCAAAACAAACAGTCACAGTCTTTATTTCCCTCTTTTCAGAGTGCAGCGAAACAGCCAGAGCCAGAGCTGAGAACTTCAGAGGATAACTGCAATATAGGAACAGAGGTGGAGGGTTTTCCGGCTGCTGCAGCCTCCCTCTCAGAAGAAATGCCAACAGAAGAAAGCAAAGAATGCCCTTCTGCACTAGTTAACTTTGATGTGAGGCAGCTCTCAGCCCCAACAGGCCAAAAAGAGAACCAGTGTGACAGTGGGAGTTTGGAAGTGCTTAACGACACATCAAGTGATTTGTTGAGCCTGGCGGGTATAGACAACCCAGGGTTTTCCTGTGAAAGTAAAAACACAGCTACGTTGAGTAAAAAGGAAGAGGAGGGGCCAGCCGCTATTGTAGACTCTGGGATTGTATCAGATAAAAATGACTGCACGCTGAGCTCAGGTTCTGGAGTAAGTGGTGCTGCAAGCCTTCCATCCTGTGGAAATACAAATGCGGAAACAGGAATGACATCCAGTGGAGTTGTTTTGAGTCAAGCCAGCCTGTGTAGTAGAGATAATACCCAACAGGAAGTGCAAATCGTTGAAGAGTGCGCAACTGAAAGCGCTGTTACTGTGGTTGAAACTGCATGCGAAGCCCCAACGCCCTGTGAGGGTGTGGATGTGGCTATGGGCCAGGCAGAATGCAAGAACTGTACAGGGTCTGTGGATGCTGCTTCAATCCAGCAGCATGTGGAGAATGGAGAGGATGAGACCCGGGGATTAAGAACTTCAAGTCTGAAAGAGCTGCCCCCAGCAAGTGGGGTGCTGATCCATGCTACTGAGCCCTTACTTGCAGTGTCACCAAAATCTCCAAGAGAAGGTAGGGAATGTGGAGCTGGACAAGGGATGCAGGCACAGGATAATGCAAATGTACGTGTTGACAGTAATATTATCCCTGTTGGCCATTGGGAGACAAGTGGCAGCAAAGAGAGTGGAACAGACTCGAACTCCAAAAATGCAAAGATTGGTTTGCCAGAGGGAGTAGTCCAAGGTGAACCCCTTGTAAAGCAGAGGCAGAGTATGATTCCCAACACTAGAGAAGAGCTGCTGGTTGTGACTGAAATAAAGGTTTCAGAGAATGCATTGGAACGTGATCCTGTTGTTTTGGAAGTGAACAACAATAGTAAGAGTATTGAGCAGGGTGTGCAGGTGGAAAATGGAAACTCAGATATTGGGCTGAATGAACTGGTTTTGAGTGACAATGTGCGGAATAATTCTGAAATGAAAAACAATCCCCTTGACAGGCCTGGTCCAAGTGATGCAGAGTCTGTGTGTTGCCTTGAAAGCAGTAAAACCTTTGCAATTCTAGCTGAAGGCAAAGGTGACAGTGAAGCCCTTAAAAAGATGTCACCGAGAACTGAAACTACTGGCAGAGGAAGCACAGATTCAGCAGAGGAAGGCCAGCGGTCTGCTGGCAATTGCCACACTGAGAATCAAGCTGTTTTAAAAGGTGAAATGTGTGACAGCTTAAAACCAGAGACTGCTTCAGCTAGCAAATGTGAGCCTGGGTCACAACCTCCACTTGACGCAGGTTTGTCCTCAGCAGAAAAAGAGCGTCTGCAAAACCAATTGGTGACATCAGAAAGAATTTCCGAACAGGAGGGGGTTGGCAAGCAAATGAAATCATTTTCGTCTCCCTTATTTAAAGGAGATGAACAACAGGGACAGGCAGTCGGTCAGGAGAGAGATGCTGCAGCGGCACCTCCAGGACAGGAGGCGTCTGTGCATGGTAATGATCCCGTCTTCTCTTCATGTGGCATGGGGACAGAGCGTATCCAGGATAATTTAATGGACACACCCTCTGCAATTCATAATAAAGAATCTAAACAAAACCAGGAAGTAGCAGCAGTAGCAGAGACGGCAGTGCTTGCTGAACAGGACAGTTCTGTGCATCGTAAGATAACAGCAGAAACTAGCTTGCCTAAAGACAGCGTGGAAAAAGAGGACTCTGACGAGAAAAGTCTGTCACAGCCGGCTGAAGAGAGCAAAGCTGAACCCAGTCAGGAGCTGTGTGAAAGTGGGACACTTGGCAAAGAAAAGGGTTTGTCCGAGGAGCCTGCTGCTACTGTGAAATCCTCTGTTTGCCGTCAGGGCGAGGAATCTGCAGCAAATGACAGTAACGCAGATATTGGGCTGAAAGGGGAAATCTCCTGTCAGGAAGCGGATGACAATGCAACAGTGGATGCAGAAGAAAGTATTGTACAAGGGTCTGAATCAGAGTACAAATCGCTGGATGCGAAGAATGACCCTCCTCCCGACGCAACGTTGAACCAGGAACGTGATCTCAGTCAGGGGGCACAGGGACGTTCTCTGCAAAACAAAGCACCAGAATTAAAGGAGGTCTCTGTTATGGAAGCACCTTCTGTTGCCTTTGAGAATAGGGTACCTCTAGGTATAGCTGAGACATCCACGATACCAGGTGATCCAGAAGAGGAGGAGGATATGAACAATGTACTGTCCAGAGCATCGCTTCAGCCTATTGCAGAAGAACCCCCCTGCGACAGCGACTCCAGCACTGACGCTGTCTGTTTGGCCAGTGAGAGCGAAGCTGGGTCTGAAGTGAAAGGAGCCCAGCAACAGGTCTTGGATTGGCCCAACAAAGACCAAGAGGAGCAGAGCAATGCCATGCTGGAAGCGTGTCTCTCACAGTCACATCCATACAATATCAATGCTGCTGCTGAGCTTACAGATGATGTTGGGGCAAAGTGCTTGGTTCCAGAGGCTGATGGCTCCTGGCTGGATGGATTTGTTTCTATATTGGAAACGCCTTCTGTCCCTGAGTCTGCAGTTGGGAAGCTAGAGAGTGTACCTGTTGGGGTTCTCCCCCCATCCCCTTCCAAAGCCGGAGTCATTACGGGAGACATCCTTAATGGAGAAATGGATTTAAGTTTGCAGTTTGATGAACCAACGAAAAGGGGGGATGCAAGCTCAGAAGTCCTAGGATCTGAGCCTGTTACAGGTAGGCAAAATAGTGTTTATTTTATATAGCATCATATATGCGCAGGGCATTTCACATGCAAATAAAGGAAGAAGCTCTCTGCGAGAAAGAGCTTCCAACTTAAATGAGATATTTCTTTCTTTTAAAGAATGAAAATCAGGCCATGGTGGGTAGAGAACTGAGTGTCAGAGGCCAGCCCTGGGAGGGGAATCCTGCCCTTGGCAAGTGCACTTTCTTTTCCTGCAGAGACCAGAAATCTGAAATAGATATTAAAGATTTACACTACAAGTATATGTTTCTAGGATTGCACCACAGTTAGGAAACAGTCTTATATTTATGCCAAAGTATTTTAGAGGCATCTTTAACATGTAAATTATGTTCCCTAGTAGGGAAGACAACAGTTAAATGGGAGTGTGCTGCTGAAATTTGCTGTGTATTAGTTACGTGTTCCCTTCTGGACCAGGTGCCTTAGGGTTTTGTGCTAACTTGACTTTCCTTCAATTCTGCCACGTTTTCTCTGCGAATCTGGAGTTAAAGAATATAACAGTGCTGTATTAAAGCTTCTGTTCTGGTCAACTGGAACAGCGGTGAGTGTCATTCTGAACTGGGCAAAGAAGCTTTCTGATTGGTGGCATTGAGTCATTTAAAAAAGAGGGGGAGAGAACACATCTCTCCACCCACTTTTCCTGACTGTGAAGCCATCCTGGAGCAAAGCCGCAGTCTTTTCCCTGTATTTAAGCAGTGCTGGAATTCAAACGCTTATTACTCGTTCAGTGCTATAAGCAAGAACGAAGGATCCGTGGGGACCTCTGATGAGTGATGTCATATGAGATAAGTGACTGCATCAGGAGAGCTTTGGCAGAGTCAGTCTGTGTTCAACAAGGGCTAATAGGAACCGTCAAAAAATAAAAACAAAACAAAACAGCAACTCTTCCTCTGATAAATACAACAAAAAATAACTGACTTTCGGAGTCTTCCAGATGGATTGAAATCACACGTGAAATTTCTACAGCAGCGCGCAGCTGGTTTGATCCAGGCTTTATATTACATGTGTTCAGGCAACTGTTAAATGTAAACAGCTGACCTATCTCTGGGTTGCTCTTGTTTAGTTATAAGGAATCTATAGGTAAGACATATCTTTCCTTTAACAAGCTCAAAACAAAAGACTAATTCAGAATTGTAAAGAAAATAATCAAAATAGATGTAATGCATCCATCAAAGCAGCAGTTTAGTGACAGGAGCTGTAAAATCATAGAAATATGTGACTGCTTTTTACTGCATAAAGGGAAGAGATTTTGTCAAATAGAGTTGTGGAAAGCCATTTATTTTAGCATTGACTGGCAGCATAGTTGTGGGTACCTATTCTTTGGGGGTAGGGCTGGTGAACGTTTTGTAAGTTTTGGTGAGCTAGGGATTTTAAAGTGTTTTATTAGTCATAGTAAGTTATCAGCTGCTATGTAACAGGCTGTTTACATGAATCAGAAAGCTCCTTTAAAAAAGAAAGTTCTATTTTTGTATTGTGGCAGGTTGACATTTCAATACAATGGGAGTGGCTGTAAGTCAATACCTGGGAATGCTAATTTCTTCTGGGAGCTCCTTGTTTTTTTGTCTCCTGCCCTCTAAGTCTCAGTAGCTAAGGTTTAATTCTGCACCTGCTGTTGGCTATATGGGTTTTTCATGCAAGATGTATAGAAATCAAAGAGACAAGGAATTACAGTGCTGTAAATTAGTGCCCATATTGAAAAATGCAGCTTGTGTTTTTATAAAAATGTTAAAACATGATACTAAGGTAGGGTAGGGGAAAGGAAACTGGGGAGGTGATTGTTACAGATTTCAAAAATGTAAAAGGGACGTAACATACAAGAATCCAGCGTATGTTCATCTCTTCTACCCATAAGAAAAAACATGGTCACAATCTGAAGCTGCCTAAAGGACAAATTAGGGTAGAATGGCTTCTCCCGGGGATTATTGGAACAATCTACAGAATAATGCTATATGGGCACAGACCAGACATGGGTTTAAAGCAAAGACAAGAAGATGTGTTGTGTTTTCTATTATTACTGTGCACTGTGTGGGAGGGGTGTAAGGGGGCGGGGGGGGAGAGAGAGAGGGCATTTAAACTTTGTGTGGTGACTGCCCTACCTGGATAACTTATTGTCTTGTCAAAGGAGCAAATTACTAAGTACTGTGAGGTTTTTCAAGTTCACTTTGTTCTGAGTCAGAACTTATCTTGGCAAGTAGGGACGTGTATATATTTATTTTGCGGTTAGGGACGTAACTGCTGCTCAGCAGAAAGAACCAAAATTCTTTTCTGACAGACTTTGGGCTGGAGTCCTTCTCAGAAGAGAGGCTCGGGTCAGGTGGATGCTTCCCTGAAACACACGTCACTGGGGATTGGTTTTTTTAATTGTCATTGCTAAATTGTCACAGTTTGTGATATGCAATCAAAGGTTTTTCTCTTCAGTGAGAGATGCAGGGAAAAATGCAAGACCATCTAGCTGTGTAAGGGTTTCATTTATGTTAACTGCTCCTCATGACATCACTCTCTTTCATCTCATTCCCTTGTCATGTGATCAGTTTAATAAGATTTAGAGTCCCCAAAAGAAAAATCAAGTCTGCATCCAAACAGCTATTCAGGGCCTGGTCCTCAAGAGCAGTGAAATCAAGGGGAGACTCCCATGCCTCTTGTAGAAAGTTTTATGAACCTCATGCAGTACTTAGGGGTTGGGCCTTTTATTCAGCACCAAATACCCCTGTGAAATGAGATTTTCCTGCAAACTATTTGAATAGTACATATTTGGCCTGACTTGCATTTGGGCAAGCAAGCAGTTGAGGTATGAAGCTGAAGTTTGGACACCCAACAGATAAGAAGACACACTGGCCTGGTTTCTACAGTAACTAAATCACGAATAGTGTGCCTTATTCTCTAGAGATTCCCCTTGAACAAATTGCCATAATGGATCTCCTGGCAGGTCTAGGCCTTTAGAGGCTGGCATCTGCTAATTTCCATGAGTAGAATTTTACCATTTCTACTTTCAAGCTCCTAACCTCATCCTCACCACGAGGACATCCACTTTGGCTGTCCAGAAAGGTTTTCACTAGCATTTATTTCAGCAGCTAGGGTGGCAGGTTCCACTGGAGGCAAGCTTTATTAATATTAATAATATTACATAAGGTGCTCCCTGCCTGAATGCCTCTGTGATGTATTTCAACACTAGTTTATGAGTTTGGGATATTCATTCTTAGTAGAAGTGCTTGTGTTCTGGAGGTAAAGTGCACAAAACTTGGTTCTTTCAAATCACATGCTGGACCAGTCCACGTGATGATATGGAAGCCCACAAAGGTCAAAACCTGGAAGTCAGATTTGGCTGGGTTGAAACCATATATGTAAATAATGCTCAAGGAATGATTTGCAAAGATAAAGTCCTTAAATTGTACATCTAGCCAATCACAGTTGTATAGGTTAACAACAAAAATAGGGTCTGATCTTGCTCCCATTGAAGTCAATGGATGTTTAACTGTTGGCTTTAATGGGAGTGGGATTAGACATGTCCCTTGCCCTCTCTTCAGGATCTCAAAGCATTTTACAAACATGAATGAATTTATCCTCACAACCCCACTGGGGAGGAGGCAAGTATCATTATGGTACCTGTTTCTCAGATGGAGAAGCTGAGGCACAGTCAGTTTAAGTGACTTGTCCAAGGCCACAGAGGAAATCTGTGGCAGAGCCAGGAAGAGAGCCCTGATGCCCAGTACTGTGTTTTGGCAACAAGATTGTTCCTTCCACCCCTATATTTAAGGAGCATCTTCTTGCATTTATGACAGCAGTCTGTCTGTTCCCCCTAAACACAGTTCCTTGTTCATATGTGCAGCCTGGGGCCCCAAGGTTGCTCCCTTCCCCCTCTATGGTCCTGGGGGAGTTAGGGTGCACATGCTGGGCATTAACAGGCTCGCATTTCCTGGGGGCCCATTCCTGCGGCATTATTATCCTTTCCAACAGCTCATTTCAAGAGTTTTTAGGGGAGGGTCACTCTTCCTAGCTGAACCCTCCCCCTTATCATAAGTACATGATCACTGGCTGTTTTGCCAACAAACTGGTGTCCCCTGGGTGATTCTCACGTGTGCTCAGAACTATTGCTGAATTGGCTCTGGTTTCGTAGACGGTTCTGCTGTTAACAACCCATAAACTCATCAGGTCTTTCTATCTGATACCACAGCATTGTGTTAATTTGTAATTTCTTTGAATTAGCACAGCAAGTGGTGTGTAGCAAAGTACCCTTAATGCCCTTAAGACGAACTAGCTTGCACTATCCGTGCAAACTACTTTTTTCATTGATTTTAATTTAAGATGGAACTGTGGTTTCCCGCAGCCTCCTTTTTATACAAATGATCCACTACAAATTGTCAGTTAAAAATCCTTTTGATTCCCATAGTGCTCAGTTACAGATGGCTAGGAGAAGAATGATGTGCCTTGTGGTTGGAGCCGGGAGACAGGGGTGTTGCATTCTGTCCTGGCTCAGCCACTGACTCACTGGGACACCTTGGTCAAATCACTTCACCTCTCTGCACTGCTGTAAAATGGGAATAGTTACATAACTCGCAATGTGGGGTAGTGAAGCTTAATTCACTGTCTCTGAAGTATTTTGGAATCCATGGGTCTTTAGAAGTGGAAATTGGTTTTAGATTTAAGTCCTGGTCAGCGTAGGTGTCACAAGACAAAAATGGTTATTTTAAAGTGGGCAAGGTGCAGAGAAAGAAAATGCTGGTGTAAATGGTGATCGTTTAAGTTTTGCATGTTAATTTGCTGGGAAGAGAGGACAATAGGATTACAAAGTTTTTCTTGTGTTTCATCAGCACCATCACCAGAAAAAAAATTTTTCCAGGCGGTTGCCAAATTTGGGTGGAGACTGACTTGCCTTACTACTCTCTGGGACCTAATCTACCACTTCAGGTTAAGGAGAAGAGGCATGTGTGGAGAAGCTGGCATTGCATTAAACACTTGAAAGTTGAGAAAATATTCTTGCCTCCCACCTGTCTCCATGTTATGGTAAAGAATCGTAGAAGATTAGGGTTGGAAGAGACCTCAGGAGGTCTTCTAGTCCAACCCCCTGCTCAAAGCAGGACCAATCCCAACTAAATCGGAGAAAAACAAATATATACTTTTTGATCATACAACAGGAATAATGGAAGCCGAGTCTTCTTTGGTGTAAACATATATGCAAATATAACCTAGATTTCAAGCTTCACATAGAGCCATCTGTAGAAGTCTAGTCCTGTGATTTCTGTGTGCTCACTGCTGTTTCATATTTCCTTCATTCACAGACACTGTAGTTGTAAAATTACTAACAAACAAGCAGCAAAGTCAGGAATAAAACCAGCTGTTGGAAAGAAAATAATGCCTGTTGAGTTTTTTAGAAGTATTTGAATAAACAGAAAAACAGCAGCCTTAAACAAAGGGAGTTTGCTTAAATCTACTTTGCAAACCTTTTGTCCTTGCAGAAAAGCTGGAGATGAAAATTGAAGATGAGGTGGATTTTTTGAAAGACCTCAGAGAGCATGCAGTTTCTGAAGGAACAGTAAGTGTCATTTTCGCATCTTTATATTGTACTTTGCCATGCTTTAAAAAGAAATGTCTGTGCAGCTGATGATGATCAGCTGAGTTGCTGATTTCCTTTCCACAGCTGCTGTGAAGCGAAACGTAAGTTATACAGAGTGGCTTTTCTTGTTAACCTTCTAAAACTAGCATTGATTTTTAGTTCTCCTTATTTTTGAAATAGTATTTAGTTTAAAATAAAAAGATGATAAAAGACAAATTAAAAATGAAAGCCACAAAAGGTTTTGACAGTCTCATAATGTACGATAGGTACCTCAGGTCTGTTGATGCTCCACAATATGAGGTTGTCAAAAGTTGGGGAGGTGAAAGATTCGCTCCTCCTCCTACAGTATTAGTGTAGCTCATGGTGTAGTTAACATAAAATGATTGTTCATAAGTGTGTACAGAGAGACAGCATGGTCCGGTGGATAGGGCACTGCACTGGAAGTCAGGAGATCTGGTGGTGTATGTGGCTCTGCTCTGTCCTGTTTCCTTGTGCAAGTCACTTCATCTCTGTGCTTCTGTGTCTCCTCCCACCAGTCATTTGTTTAATTGTTAATTCCTCAGGGCAGGGGACTATTAACTACGGCCTGCTCTATGCTAGGAAGTTAGGTTGACCTAGCTACATCCCTCAAGGGTATGAATTTTTCACATTCCTAAAAGACATAGTTAAACCGACCTAAGCTCCAGTGTGGACAGTGCTAGGTCGAATGAAGAATTCTTCTGTCGATGCAGCTACCACCTCTTGGAGAGGAGGATTTATTAAAGCGACGGAAGAACCTCTTCCGTCTCTGTAGTAAGAGTCTGTGCTATAGTGGCACAACTGCAACTGTGCTGCTGCAGTGTTTCTAGTGTGGACGTAACCTCTGTGTTTGCACAGTGCCAAGCACTCCAATTTTGTTTGAAATCTATATGCACTACAGTAATACAAATAAATAATAATCATAAGCCCAAATACAGGGGGAACCAAATATGAGGGGGAAGGGGGAACCATAAAATTCCCAAAAACCATAAAACCAGGAAAAAAGACCAGGCAGGAAGTTTGAAATGAAGTGGGCTTATTTTGTGTTAAACATTTTCTGTCACCTTCAGCTGTCACCATTTTTGAGGATTAATTGCAATAATAAAAGCTAGGCTATCACATTTGTTTGAGATGGAGTTAAGCTGTGGTTTAAAACAGACTTCGTGCATTTTGCTCTGTTATAAGCTGTCTTTCTCGATGTTATCTGACCCAATTGTCTTTGAGGCATTTTCGGTAGTGTGCATGTGCGCTGTTTTAGAGCAGCAGTATTTGTGTGTTAGTTTATAATTAAGAAGCTAATGTTATAATAGTAAACAGTATAAAGATGAAGTAACATTACAGGGTGGAGCCTGTAATCTTCTCTGCACATTAATGAAAGCTCTTTGGGTGGTAAAATAATCTTGCCAAAGCAGACAATAAAATCAGGCTTATTTTTGTATGTTTTTAACAAGTTAAGGCTGAGTTTGTAATTGTTAACTCAATGAGTTAACCAGGGAATAGTGCTAGTAACCTTCCAATCTAAAATGTGTGCACTTTGATAAATGTCTTGCATTATCATAATGCTGTAGTGTAAAGATGCTGACTGTTTTTATCCCACCCCTTTTGATAGATAATTTTTATGACTAATCCCTGGGTGTCTGCTTGTATAGCAGGATCTATTTAGACAAAAGCAAAAAGAACACACCCCATATTTCATTTATTTCAAGCAACATGCATCTCAAAAGAGGAACAAAAAGAAAGGTACTGAGTTTAGTTTTTGTTTTATGTTTCATAATGTAGGTGGTATGCTACTTTAATATAAATCTGGCTGCAGCTTTGTCCTGTCCCTTTGCTTCCCTGCAGAGGGAAGGAGCATGCTCAGATTAGCCAACCTCCCCGGCCCCTTTTTAAATCTGGCTTTTCTGGTGTGGGATTGGGAGCGCCAAGAGAATGGAAAGTTTGCTGCAGAAGGAGTGACACAGTTTCCTGTTGCTAAGTTCAACAAAAACAACATAACAACTGTACTATATTAAGGCCATTTAAAAAAAAACAGCTGAAGATTTATAAATAGAGCTTAATTCACACATGTAGGTTTAGCTAGTGGCTAGATTTAGGCTGGGGATGGGATGGGGGAGAAGAATCTCAAAATATAGATGTGCAGCTCTCTCTGTTCTCCGCTACTGCTTCATGTAGTGTTAATTTCACATAGCCCGGATTTTTTCAGGTGTCCACTGCCTTCTCATTAGTGGGCCATTTGGTGGTTAGTAAAAGTGGTTTCTTAGTTTGCTCCAAATCGGGACTATTTTATTGTTTGCATCTACTCATGGGTTTTGTTTATTAAAGATACTTTATTGATGTTGTTGGGAAGCAAAGTGAAAGTAACCACATTTTTCACATCTGAAATTTGCATGGTAGTATTTTCATATCTATAATTCAGAAATAAACTTCTGTGCAGAGAAAAGTAAGCACTGAACTTTCAGTCCCTAAAAGAGAGAAGCTTCATTGTCCTGAGCCTGTTGCATGCCATATGTGAACATGGGGGTGAGTGGAGTTCTGTATACCTCTTCTTTATGGTTTAATCTCCTAGCCAGAGGAGTAATTGGGTAGCTGGTGCACAGCGATTGTACTCGCTTGAGCTTTATCTGTACAGGTACCTATCGTGTCCCAGAAGACTTTGCTTGAATATGGATCTTGTGCATGTGATGGAAAGGCTGCAGCTGAAAAGGATTTAGGAAAAGTGTGGCTTTGAGAATTGCAAACATTAAGAATATAACAGGAAAAGAGTATATGAGAAGGTAGTTCTAAGTGGAAGCTTCGGAATTTAACAATCAACATTTGGATTTGGCTTCTCTGTACACAGAACCACACGCTCTCATTGACATAAATAGCTACAGTTGTCATAAATACTGTTAAACACAACCTAGGAAGATCTTCTTTACTGTCACAGTGGTAGGGCTGGGTGTTCTAAAGTACTTGTCCATTGCTGCTCTTTGCCATCCAGCAATTATTGGGAGATGAAATTATTTGCTCTTCCATCCTCCTTCCTGTAGGGTTTCTCCAATTAAAGTGGGCATTTCTCAAATGTCTTAAAACTGCTTCCTTAGAGATTATATTTGTTCAGTTTTAGGTCCAATTTTGTAGCAAGAATTTCCCAACTTGTTCTAAGAACTAGGGTCACCAAATGAAATTAATAGGCAGCTGGTTTAAAACAAATAAAAGGAAGTATTTCTTCACACAACGCACAGTCAACCTGTGGAACTCCTTGCCAGAGGATATTGTGAAGGCCAAGACCATAAGTGTTCAAAAAAGAACCAGATAAATTCACTGAGGATAGGTTCATCAATGGCTATTAGCCAGGATGGGCAGGAATGGTGTCCCTAGCCTCTGTTTGCCAGAATGAGCGACAGGGGATGATGGATCACTTGGTGATTACCTGTTCTGTTCATTCCCTCTGGGGCACCTGGCACTGGCCACTGTCAGAAGACAGGATACTGGGCCAGAGGGACCTTTGTTCTTCATGCATTTAGCAGTATGTACTATAAATTGTGGTTATGTCTGAGATTTAATTAGCTACTCTTTTGTTTCTCCTTTTGTATTTTGTTTGGGGAACATAAGTGGAATTGGGGACGATAGCAGGATATGATCCATTCATGTTAAACTTTATCACTTCTAAAACTGAATGACTCCAGACTCTTCATCCAGGGGTCAAGACATACTGATGGGAAATCAGTCCTACCTTCGATACACGGTTATGTTCAAGCTTAGCAGACATGACTTAGTTTCAGTAAACTGACAGGATGTCAGACTATTTGTGCACTGACAGCCTTAAATCTTTATTAAGTCTCTACTTTTTGAAGAGATAAATAAGCATGACTTTGTGTTTGTATTTAGAAATGGAATCTGGTAGCTGTGGGGGGTCAAATAACACTTACTACTTTCTGACGTACATTTCCCTTTGTGTTCACCCCAGAAATAAATTGCAGCTGTTTTATTCATTGAATCGCTTTGTGTAGTGATGACACAATGGAAGAAACTGCCTTTCTTGGTTCTTGCTATTTTTTGAGTGTCCAAAGCTGAGAGTAACAGTCGGTAGCTGGCTGATGAGAACACAGATGGTTCACTAGGAATTCTCCTTTTTGCTTATTATTTGGTTTATTTACCATATATTGTTGAGTGTTATGCATCCTCCCTTTAAAGGATGGATGGTTTTAAAGGACTGGATGTATTTTCAACAAAAAGTACGTTGTTGGTAAAAGTGGAATTTGTAATGATCTTTCCGTGGAGGGAAACTAAACTAAGTAAGCCGTTTGCACTTTTCCACATGTCCACTGGTCCAGGTTCTTCAGTAAGGAAACACCAATGACAGGTGCTAGCCGCATCATTTACTTCATTGGGAGGTGCTCAGGTACCATGGTGATCGATGCAGTAGATGCTTGAATAGAATATACTCAGTGGTCCACAACCTTTCAGTTGCAATAGCATGTTCATGTTCCCAGAAGAGTGTGGTGGGCGTCGGACACCGAAACGCCGCTGAGAAGCAGCGGCATTTCGGCAGCAACGCTTCTTGCTTCTGGGCGGTATTTCGGCAGCTGGTTGTCCGGCAGCTGCACTCCTCGGCAGTGGGTTGCCCGGCAGAAGCGCTCTCTTGTCGGTAGGCGGGCTACGCTTTGGGGACCACTGTACTAGATAATGCTGCTTATATACCCTTCCATAAGCCTTTTTGTTCTGTGTTTGCACAATACCGGCATAACAGAGTTCTGGTCCATGACATGTCTCCTGGGCACTACTGCAGTACAAATTAATAATAATAATAATAATAATAATTAATAATAAATTGTTTAATCTGGAAGGAAAGTTAATCTCCCACATTTGAGGTTGTTAGCACTTAAATTCATCTACAGCACTTAGAAGAAATGGAATTGAATTACTAAAGCTAATATTTGTATATATGCTTAGGGTTACTTATGTGAGAAACATATGCACCCAAAAAACACAAAACCAAAATTCTTTTTAGAGCCAAAACAATTAGCAACATAAGTGTATCGGTTTAAAATTTAAAACTGCATTTTAAAGCATTATATTTGAAACCGCCTTCTCTTTTATTTATCCACAAGCCCTGAGCTCAAAGCTACATACTTACCTCATCTTAATAAATAAATAAATAAACCTTTTAAAAAAAAGCTGTTGACTTTTTCTGTAGTGTTATTTTTATTATTTCATGTGGCTTTTAGGACAGGGGCACCTTTTAGACCTTCAGGACACTGGTAGCTCTGCCACTGGGATGCTCGAACCACTGCCCCAGAGGGAAATGAGAAAATAAAATAAAGATTTTCCAAAAGTGACTAATGATTTTGGGCACCTTCATTTTTGGGGGTTCAACTTGACACGTTTTAAAGGGACCTGATTTTCAGAGGGTGGGGCTCTTAGCACTTTCTAAAAGTCAAGCCCCTTTTAAGGCATCTCACATTAGCTGTCCAATAACTGATGTGCCTGAAATCATTAGTCGCTTTTGGAGATCTTGGTCATCTTTTTTATTATCCTTGCCATATTATGTGTCGTTCTTTATTGTTGATGCCCCCATTGTAGCGCCTCACAATGAAGGATCCATTCGGGGGCAGCTGCACCGATGACTCGTACTGTGTAGTGAATATCCCAATAGGTGACTCTGAAGCAACAGTAGCAGCCGTAATAGGGTTTTATTGGACAGGATGACACCCACAGCCAGTGCCTTTCCAAACCTGGGCACTATGCTAATAGAACAGTGGAAGAGTGTTATAGTCCCCACTTAAAATATTGACCAAGGCATTTGGAATGATGTAAATGAGCAAAACCCAGAATATACTGTGGGCAGTGAAGACAAAGATTATGTTAAAGGTGTAGCTAATTATAGGTGTTCCTGGCAGCGTTGTGTAAAGTTAAGGTTGCCCACGACTTCCCATCGTAAGACCTTGTTCAGAGTTGCTTATAAGTTTGACAGGCAGTAGCCATTCAGGCTGGAATTTTCCATGCCCAGTGTCAGCTTCAATCTGAATTTTTTGGGGAGGTTTTAGTTAAAATGATTCATCTGTTTCTGAAATTAAGGAAAAATACCTTTTGACCAAGTTAAAAAAAAAATGCCTACAACCATTTAATTGAGGAACTCTAGTGTCCCCGTGCTTGGGAGCAGCGAATTGAAATTTGGCAGGGGGGGTCACCCTGGTGTCAGGGTTGTGCCTTTTGATGTTCCTGTGAAAATCTGCCCAAATTTGGCCAAGATATGACTCCAAAAAAAAATCTGTTTAAACATGTTCAGTAGAAAGTTAGCTTTGTAGCTAAATTCTCCAAAGATTCTGACTGTACTGAGCATGCTTCAACCCGGATGGCCAGGGCTGAGTAAACTATCCCTATGCCTGCACCTTCTGGCAGCCAGGGGCTAGTGTGGCACCCAGCACTGGAACTGAGTGCTAGAACACTGTCTTTTGTTTTCAGAATACAGAGGAGTGAGGAATTGGGAGGCAGAAGGGTCCATACCTCCTTGAAGGAGTCATGGAGGATGGGAGACAGGAGTTGGGAGCAAAGAGGGTCAGGAGCCGGGGGGAAGGGGGGAGGACGTGAGAGGGGGAGAGGAGCAGAAGCTGGGGTAGGGGGAGCTGTTGTGGGGCAGGAGCTGAGGGCTAGGAAGAGTGTGGATAGGAGCAGAAGGGGAGGGATGCAGGAGCTGCATTGTGGGGGGTGTTGGATATCCGTTACTCTGTTAGCTCAAGTGATAGAGGTCTGGGCCTGTGGATGTAAAGGTTCAAATGTCTGTTGGAAGCATATTGATGCCCTGCCTCAAATGATCATGCGATAAAATTTCTGTTTTATATTTTTGTAATTAAAAAATTACTTTTAACAAACAAAAAGAGACATTAAAAGAATGTTAAGGTTGCAAGGTCAAGGACATAAAAGTGAGGAAATGCCAAAATAAAGGGTACAATCCGAATTTGGCCTTCTTTTTAATCTTTAATTGCATGACCGCATGGTATATTTTCTATTCGACCTTGTTGTAGTGTGGGAAACTTCAATTGAATGTCCGAAGTTTGGCAGTTATAAGCAACTGAGAAACTTAACTGTAGGTAGCCCTATATTCTCTGGCTATTAAATTCTTTGTGCCGTTTGCCTTTTTAAAATGTTTTACTGCATTTGTAACTATTATGAACATGGAAGGAAGCCATGCAGGAGAGAGGATCCCGCTGAAATAACTTGCAGTTCTTGAAGACCACATTGCTTTTCTGTGAGTGATGCAGTGAGGATCAATCTCCTCCACCCACCCTTCCAGAGCTGACAAGGAGAGGAATGGAGTGGGGGAAATAAGCCAAAAATGGGATGTTTTATCAGTGTTTCCATTACCACGTGTTGTACTTACTCTAGTAAGGGTGACACACTGGGGCAGAACTTTAGTCCGGTCATCGGCATAGTCCTTTCTCACACCCACTAGTATCCTGTCTCTAGCTGGGTCATTCACAGAGCACAGGCTCCTGTGGTCTGAGGGGGAAATTATGTCAGACGGTCAAACTTTTTTTTTTCCTTCTTACTTTTAATCTCAGTGTCTTATTGAATAACATTCCCTTTTATGTTTGTTAGCTTTAAATGGTAAATATGTTCTGATTTCAGTTTCCCCTGCACTGCTGAACTACACAAAGGTGATTTTCACTGTTAACGCTGCCTGAGGATATGCAGTTATCCCTGTCCCCCGTTCTCCCCCTCCAGTGAAAAGTCTGTGTATCTCCAAATAGACTCATAGACTTTAAGGTCAGAAGGGACCATTGTGATAATCTAGTCTGGCCTCCTGCACATAGCAGGCTACAGAACCTCACCCACTCCGGAAATAGACCCTAACCTCTGGGCTGAGTTACTGAAGCCCTCAAATCATGGTTTAAAGATTTCAAGTTGCAGAGAATCCACCATTGACTAGTTTAAACCTGCAAGTGACCAGTGCCCTGAACTGCAGAGAAAGGCAACACCCTACAGGGTCTCTGTCACTCGGACCCAGTGGAAAATTCCTTCCGAACCCCAGATCTGGCGATCAGTTAGACCCTGACCGTGTGGGCAGGACCCCCGAGACAGATACCTGGGAAAGAATTCTCTGTAGTAACTCAGAGCCTTCCCCATCTACTGCCCCATCTCCATCAGTTAGGGAGTTTTGCTACTGGCAGTCACCAGTGGGCCACATGCCTTTGAAGGTAATCCCATCATACTATCCCCTCAGCTCAGATATTTGCTTTTGGATTACCAAAGCAGCATATTCCACAGTGTGTGCTTTCTAGAGTTAGAATAACTATAAAATATAAGGAAACTAAAATAGTGACTAGCCTGAGACTATCCTGAACAAATATTAGCAGAACTCTTTTTTTTTTTTTTTTAATAAGTCGGCGGCAGGAAGGCTTTCACAATACTCCTTTCGCCACCCCCCGCCCTTCCCACAATTCATCTATGATGTCATAAAGTAAGGGGCAAAATCCCAGATCCAGTGCCAACACCATATTCACGGGCTCAGTACTGGACAATTCTGCAGGACTATGAAGTGGATGAATGCGCATCCCCCATAGCCCAGGTCATAGAGTAGAAGCCACTAAGACTGTTGTAGTACCTGCTGGTGGCTTGAGAGGGCAGATCCATGTAGTCATGGATGGATTTATCTGCACCTGCCTCTGCAGAGTAGCATTCTTTGATGACATGGAAGAAGCCACCACAGAGCTGGGGTCTGCAGATTGCAAAGGCTGTTGCATGGGGTTCTGATTTTCTGTCATCTTCATGCCCCCAACTCCTGCAGGTTGACCTCTAAGATTCCCTTACAAAGCTGAGTTCTGCATCATGCTGGGTGGATGCACGCCCTCCCCAGGATCCTTTTGCTGCACTGGGTGAAAGGGGCCAGAACAGCTTTGGTTCCACTGCCAGAAGATTCTCAGCAGTCCCAGAGACAAGACCGTGTTAGCTCGTGTGTGGGAGCCATGCTCCTCATTATTACCCCTTTGGTCCAGATTTCCTGCCAATACCGGTCACAAAGGGTATTTATCGGTGAGCTTTTTCACCTTGAGTGTTGAAGCTTCATGAGATACGTGGAGTTCCCATTGCATTCCGTAGATGCCATTCTGCTGAACAAAACCTCTAAGGCTGTGGTGTAAAAGTTGAGATGGAATATGTATGTAGTATTGAATCTTACTGTAATACTTTTGTTGGACATTAAGTAGAAGAGATTAGCTCTTGTTAAGATGTATAATACAGTAGCACCCTGACACTCCAATCAGTATCAGGGCTCCATTTTGCTAGGAGCTTTTCCAAACATATATGATGACTGATTCTCAACCACAAAGGGCTTCCAATCTGGGAATCTCTCTCAAATATCTCACCAGTGGTAAATAATGTATTACTTTCTCTTTATGTGGTTAATTTATTGCTGGATATTGATTTTTTTAAATTGTTTCCTATATTAACACAGCTGTGTAATCAAAGGTATCCATCACTATGGCATGTAAGAGCTGGCATTAACATTGTTTGTTGAAGAAATACTAAATTGTACTTTAAATGATTAGGAGAACCCAGGCATTTGGACTCTTTCACTTATACTTTAACACTTTCAATCTTGTCGTGTTATAGCAGACACAATTACTACATAGTTAACTCCTACTCTAAATATAGAGAAAAGTTGATACCAACCTCAAAGACCAAATGCTGATTTTCAGTGGAAATTTATATATTATGAGAAGTGGGTATTTTTGGAAGTCACATTATAGAATGTTTACTTTTTACATTTGTTTCCGTTCTGGTACTTTGGCATTTAAAATCAGCACCCTGTAACCTGGATAAGCAAGGACTTACTGCTAGATATATAGGCTATGGCTGATTGGTTATTAGAATGGTTTAGAAAGAAAATTTATAGCCAAGAATTCTACACTAGTGGTAGGTTTTTCATTTTAATTGCCATATGTGTGCCTTTTGATTTTGGGTTTTTTTCCCCCCTTCATCATAAAATATGACAAAATTGAAATAGTGTTTAGCTCTCTCTCCATCCTGGGAAGATGTTTACAGACTTGTTGACGCTCATCCAGTATGCTAATTCTCTCTCACAAGTATTCATCGCAAGTGGTTCCCAGGACCCCATCAGAAGAAGAATGTTGTTGTTTTGTTGTGTAGGAGCACATATTTTATAGTAGCAACACATTCCATATCCTGTGCTATGATTGGTGTTGCTGCTTTTGGAAATGAAGTATTTAATTTCAGGTGATATGGAGAAAGTCACTTCTAAACCCTTGAAGTGTTACACAGACCAGTCTTACATAGTTGCCTATTAGTTCCTCTGATGTATGGTTGGGCACACTTTCTGTGGATAGTGTGAAGAATTTTTCTTGCTGGAAGCAAAGATTAAAACAAAATTAGTAGACCTGTTCAACATCTTTCAGAAATGTTTTGAAAAATATTTCAGCACATTTTGACCAATCCTATATTTTATAGACTTTCCGTGAAGATCCAGTATCTTAAATCTCTAACCTTGTGATGGTATATTATTCACATATGTTGCTGGAGAGTAATCTGCATGGAGAAGTTCCTGCTGTTTCATCTGTAGACTGATATTGTGTGGGTGTACTTATGGATTATCCTTTTGGTTCCTATCCCTGGTTTTGAAGACCCCCATGAGTCTCGTGGAGGGAGATAGTGAGAAGAAGGGGAAGAGGGTGGGAAATGGTAGTGGTACATACAGAGTTTAAAACCCTTTTGCAGTACAGTGAATTTTCTTGTTTGTGGAATGATGCAGAAGAGCAAGAGCGGGCTACAGAGTTTAACTGACTACTAGATTTGGCATTGGGGAAGGAATTCATCCCTTCTTCTGGAATCTTGTGACAACAGGAGGACAAATGCTAGCTGGATGTTGGTTGTTCTAGCATCTGCAGTATGTTTGTTTTCCTATCTATTATTTTTGCTTGGCACAAGGTTTACTTTGTACTGAGTGTGTACTGAAGCTAGTAACCTAATAACGCCAGTGATGATTTTGTCTGTGAATCCAGAGTTTTTAATATGCATGAGCTTCATTTTTTAAAAAGCGTAATCAGGCTGGCTGTTGGAACATTGTTAAAAATTGGAACGAGCTCAGAAAAGAGCTACAAGAATGATTTGTGATCTGGAAAACATGCTTGATATTGAGAGGCTTAAGAAGTTCACTGTATTCAGTTTATCCAAGAGAGGATTAACAGTTGCCGTGATCATGATGGAAAAGTACATGTATGGGGAAGAGATTTCTGGTAGTAGACGTCTTTTTAATCTAGCAGAAAAAGGCACAATGAGATTCAGTGGCTGAAGCTGAAATTAAATTCAGACTAGAAAAAAGGTACACATTTTAAGTGTAGTTAACCATTTAAACAACTTACCCTAGAGATGTGGTAGAGTCTCCATCACTTGAAGTCTTTAAATGAAGACTGGATGTCTTTCTAAAAAATATGCTGTAGTGCAAATAAAAGTTATGGATTTGATGTAGAAATTTCTGGATGAGATTCTCTGGCATGTGTTATGCAGCAGGTGATAATAAATGTCACTTCTATGTTAGAAGATCAGACACAGTGATGGCATTCTGGAGAACCCAGATATGGATGTGAGTGATTATTCAAGAGAGGAGCTGAAACCAGTGTCCTGGCAGTAGATGGAGAGTTAGAGGCTGATGGTAATATCCAGGAATGGCACTTCCAGAGAGAGCGGTTGAAAAGGGTTGTGCATCAGAAGAAAATATAAAAGAAATGAGAGCGAGAAAGAAAGAGGGAGGGGAAGAGAGAGAGAGCATTTTATTTAAAGCTAGAGTGCAGATTAGAAAGAACAGTTCTTCTGTTAAGTATTTCCATTCATGCCGTGTGAATTGCTATGAAAATCTATTTGGCATTTTACCCAGTGCCATTTAAAACACTTTCTCTGGAATTATGGAACTGAAAACTGAACTTAGCCTCACAGTTTCTTCACAGAATCTGTTTAGTTTTTGTTCTCTCTCTCCAACCTCTCCGCTTCCCCCGCACCTTCCCCTTCTTTTGTAGACTGTAATGCTTATTTTTGCAATTGTTTTTATGCAAAGGTGAAAATAATAAGTCCTATTCTTCTAAGGCCTATGCCCTGTTGCTGCTTGATGCCTCGTATTGATTTGTGTGACCTGAACTGAGACTGACAATCAATTGTCAGTACAGGCCAGAAACCTCACAGAATGTTTTTTGATTTTTCAAAATGTTTCTAGGATGACAGGAATTTCAAAATACCCAGTCAAGTGGCAGCCCAGATGTTACCATTCCTCTCCCTCTCTGCCCACAGAGGATTAATGCAATGCACTGTTCTGTCCTCACTTGTGTAGACCTGGATTCAGATATAGCTTAAATCACCAGTGTCTTGATTCGCGGTGGCTTCCGCCTTGTCTCTACAACCACAACATTTGGTATAGTTGGCGGTGACAGTTTGAGATGGCCCCCAGACTGGAATTGCACAGATGGGGGTGAGGGGTTGGAGTTGCAGTGCAGGATTAAAAATCTGTTTATTTTAGGCCTGTTTTAGATGCTAGTGTCAGGGTTAACTGAACCTTTGACACTCTTTCCTCTCCCCCCTCCCCCCCACATCCCGAATCCTTGAGAGCACCCACTTAAGGTTTCAGGCTGTCAGGTGTAACCTCTCTTGGGCAGAGACATGCATCTGTCTCCCTCCAGACTGGGGGTTTCGGCTTGCAGCCCCTCTGCACCTCACTGTGACTTCCCCAGCAGGTCCAACAAGGGTCCAGCAGCTGTGGTTAACCTTCCTCCGGTGGCTACAACAGGGTACACCAGTTACCAACCAGCCCTCACAGAGCAAAATGCATTTATTCTTAGGAGAAAAGCATTAGAGACAGCATATAAAAGCAATAAAAGTTCCTATACACATGCTAAAATTTTGCCAGAGGTCAACCATTTGTCTTAGGGGCTCCTAGTCGGCCTAAGTGTTTCCAACCCTTCTGCAAGGGTTACCCCCTACCCCCGCCGCTTTGAATATAAGGTCCTATTCATTTGCTGGATCCAGAAATAAGGCCTTTGTCAGTTCAAACTCAAAAACTCTTTCTGTGTTTGAGTCTCTGGGAAAAAAAATATTTGAACCAGTATATATGCAAACCTCTCCAGGTCCTGGTACCTCTCTAGAGGTGTTTAGCCTGTGTCTCACCTTAATTATCCCCCACTGTTTTTACTTCCTGGAGGAGCAGTGGTAACCTTTCCCCATGGAGTAGAACATAATCATACACTAACCATTCATAAATTTAATAGAGTGATCCCCAAAATATTGCACAGGGTTGCAATATTGGTCACACCTTGGTGTCTAAGTGCTTGGAATTTACAGAGCTTCAGCCAAGTTATGGGAGGGCCCCGGTCTGGGATAGCAGAAGGTGCTGCAGATCAGGATTTGAAGCGCATTTACATTACAGGGATGGGAAACCCTCAGCAGTGTCTGCCCTTGTTATGCCTGACTACAGCCAGTACCAAAAGCCCCTCACTTTCATGGGCACTGAATTCTCCAAAACACTTCCAAGTTAGGATGACCAGATGTCCCAATTTTATAGGGATAGTCCCTATATTTGGGGCTTTTTTCTTATGTAGGTGCCTATTACCCTCAACCTCCTGTCCCAATTTTTCACACTTTCTATCTGGTCACCCTATTCCAAGTTAAGGTCATGTCTGCATGGCGAATTACTGTGTGGCAAGCCAGGGTATGAATCTACAGCACTTGCCATGCATTAATGTCCCATGTGGACATGGCTACAGCACAGTGAAAGCCTTGGGTGTAGCTTAGTGTATTGGAAAGTGTAGTGCACCAAACTGCAGTCTGGGACTCTCGCTGCATTGTAGCAGAGTCCATGTGAAACATTACTACATGACAGGCTGGTGCATAACCTGGCTTGCCATGAAGTAACTCACCATTGGGACTTCTGAGCTTTGTGTAGAATTTCTGTATTCACCCTCATTGGTACCAAAAGCCAGATCATGTCTTCAGATGCAGATGCTTCTAAAATGCTTGTATGATACTGACTTTCCTATTGAAGGAGAACCCAGAAGTGTGAGTGGGACACCAGAACAATGTTCTTTTTTACCACCACTTAGGTCATTCCCTTCAACAGTTTGTTGATGTTCTTGTGGTCTGTGTTTGGCCTGCTGTTCTGCAATAACAGAACCATGGGGCCTATAAAACCAGCAATGTGACTCAGCTTTTGCAGTTGTTTGGTGAAGTACATCATAGCAGCAGTGGGAGAGCGAGAGAGGTTGCATTGCAACCAGCCTGCTTGCAGTTCTTGTCGTCTTATTTCCCTCTCCTCTCAGCTTGCTTGGGGTTTTTTAATCTGATTTGTATGTACGTGTATTTAATGAAAAACAAAATTGGCACTATAATGGGATTTCAAGTTCTAAATGGGCTCAGAAACATCTCCTTTGAATCACCAGTGAATTTAGCTCTTCCCTCCTCTTCCTGTTTATCATTTAAGCGTGCTCAGTGCTGTATAAAACAAAAGTGATGGCAGTTCTTGTCCCAAACAATTTACTGTATATAGAATAGATGTAGAAACAGTGTTGCTTTTTTGGGCGGGAGACGAAGGTTCTTGGGAGGGCTTTTTGTTTTGTTTTGCTTGCTCTGTGGGTGTTTTTTTTTTTTCATAGGAACAACTCTCTGGGAAAGTTCTTGCAGTAATTGCAAAATTAAGCCTAAAGCAAATCGTCATGGTTTAGCTAAAATCACCTTAAGAAAAGGCTTTCTCTTGGAAGTCTTCCTGATCCCTTTAATACCGGGATGCAGGAAGGTGCCTCTGTGCATTTTGTACATGCTTGTTAGTTTCTTTAAGTGCCATGTGCTTCCCTTTCATGCAGAGAGTGCCCTTCTATGTGTCTTTCTGATAGTAGAGTAATAGAGTTTCTTTTACCAGTGTTGTGACAATGATCTGTTTGTGTCCCCACCAGCATTTCACTATATACACAATATTGTGTATTCCTCTTTCATATACTGGTTATCCTTGTTGGGGAGATAAGAGGCAAGAAAGCGAAGCCCTGCCTTTTCTAACTCATTAGCTCTAAGACCTGGTATTGAGCCTGCTCAACATCAAGCACGGTGACTTGTTTTTCTTCTGTCTGAGACTGTACTTGCCTCCATAAATTAGAGCGAGAGCCCAAATTCTAATTCATTTCACATTCAACTTTAGCTCAGGCGACGCACACAGCTGGACGCATTAAAGAGAATACCTAAAAGCCGTTAGGAAGGATATTGCTATTTCAGATTGGCATATAATACAATTGTAGAAAGGTGGGTGATAAAACTCCTGTTTCAATTTTCAGTCTGAGATCTGGCACCCAGGAGCTCAGAAATCTCTTCTAAATGCTGCAGCATAGTTCTCAGTGTTGCTTATCAAGCACAGAAACATTGATGGATGTGGACAGCTGGGTTCTGTTGTCATCACTGACAAGTATTTCTGAGTCCTTTCCCATCTTCTCTCCTTTTCTTTTTTCTTTTTGACCTCGCATTTCTTTCCCTGTGATTGCAAGGTGAACACCTGCATGCCCAGAAGGAGGAGGACAAAGCTGTTTGCCTTACACTTGTACTTGAGCATTCTCTGATATTTGGCAAAGGGGAAGGTTATGGTTGCCACAGGGGAATTGGAATAGCAAAATATGCCTTTTGATGGGAAGGGTTGTTAATATTAGGTCCCCTGGGATCAAGGTGGAACAAATATTGTACTTCTCTTTATTTGGCAGGACTCTTAGTTGGGGATCAGACCAACTTTCCATCCTCAGTAAGAGGGGATTGGCTCGAGTTGGGTTGGTGCCTCTGAGAGTGCTGTCTCTTTGGGGATGCCCAGAAAAGAGTGAGTCCCTTGTGGAGTGGGAGACCCCAGAGGTTGAGTGGAGTTGGGTTTTACGGGGCAGGTTATTTTTTGGAGGACTGGAGGCAGAGGGAGGCAGTAGAGTTTTTTGGTAAGAGACACCCTGTGCTTACAGCTTGCTCTGGAGTCTCTATTTGGACTCTCATCTGGAGCACTGCACTGCTACTTTAGGGTGGCTAAGATGGTTGAATAACGATACAACACACTGGAAATGTGGATGCTGAGAGATAATGGTTGCAAGGTCTGGGTCCCTCAGTCATTGTAGTAGTAGATAGAGGGAGACAGAACAGGGGAAAAATTATGTAGTTCCGAAACTGGAGCCCTGAAAGGTAAACAGGTGCAGAATGCTGCAGCCTGCTTATAAAGTGGTACATCTTGGCAGTAACACACCACCACCTGTGCTCTGTATCTGCACTGACTACCTGTTGGTTTGTGGGAGTGGTTTAAGAGGGTGTAGATGAAAGGAGCCTGGGATTTGTTTTCCTCTCTTCCTATGCCAGACTGCTGCTGTGGTCAGCAGAGATGCTCAAGCTGGAGCTCTCTTGGTAGGAATGGCACCTTAACTCTGTATTTAACTTCTTTACTCCCTGCTGTTCCCTCAGTCTGAAATAGGCTTAAGAGTCCTCTGCATGTCCCGTTTCTCTACCCAAGGTTTTGGGGAGGAAGGGAATAGTGAGGACAGGGCTTTGCAGTTGTGGCGGGATATTGTTGGTGTGTTGGTTGGCTAGCTTGTCAGTTTTGGTAATATCATTTGGGGAAGCTGCTGGGTTTTGTGTTATATTTTTAAAATTGTCGGAGGCATCTGAATCCCAGTGTAGGCACTTTTTCTCTTGCTCTCTTTTTTGCTATAAATCTGAATAAATAGATTGATTAAATAACTGTCCCATTAGTGGGGAACCCAACACTTAGAGAATGCTCTGCCTAGCTCCTCACCCCAGCCCTTCTCAGTGCATCCAGCTTGCTTCTAATTTGGACTTTACCTTTGGGATTTTCTAGGCTGACCTCTCCTTCATGGTATTATAGTCTTTATTGTGCTCCAGGTACCAGTGTTGCCTCTTCACTGTATGGTTCCTTGGATTCATAAACCTATCTTCCATTTGAGAGCAGGGCTCTGCCTATGTCAGATAAGTGAGCTCTGTTTGCATTAGCTTTTCTTGTTGTTACCATTCTTTTTGGAAAGTGTTGCTGCAAGTAAACAGCTATCCAGCCAGGTTGTGGTAGCACATTCTAGCATAAAAACAAAGGAGTTTTAAAGGAAAAAGCAGGCAACTGCATTTAGGCCAGAGGAGTAGAAGGAAAATTCTCTGAGCATTGTATGTTCTCTGAGCATTGTCTTTTCTCCCTGTCTACGTAAGAATATAATGAAAAGGTCTTCGTAAAGTACTTACTGATACTACAACGCAAGAGCTTTCCCAACTCATTCTGGCTCCTTCTCTGTTAGGAGAATAAAGCTAACAGACAAACTTTGTTCCACCCAGTAGCTAAGATGTTTCTCATTGAAAACTAGGGTATTTGGTTTAATTTAAAATGCTTTCTAACTGAAATTTGTTTTTGAGAAAAGCACAAAAATGAAATGTATATATGTATTGTGATGAGTAATAACTGTTCCCCAACTAGTAAGAAATGCTGTCTGACGGGTTAGCTACCTTTGGCAGGTCTGCTTTTTAAATATATTCTGTGTACCTTTTATGGAGAATACATTGGCAGATGTCTGGGGTCGCAGTGCTGAAACAGCAAAGGGGGTGGTAGACTGAGACCGAGGTTATTGGCAGAGCTGTAAGGCGGACATGGAGTAAGGAGGCCAGGTGTGGAATATCACAGGATGCTGCAGGTCAGAATTTTGGTACATTAGCAATGCTGTGTGTGGACCCAGGACTAGAATAACAAGGTGTGCTACAAGTCAGGATTAAAGTGCATGAACAGTGCAGTGTAGGCATCCCTCTGGGCATTGCATTTTCTTGGTTTCATATCTAATGCCACTGATTAAGAATTGAAAAAGGAAAAGGAGTTTCTCAGTTTAAGCATAGTCTGGCCATCACCTTTTTAGCTTTAATGCAAGGAGCATGGCTTCTGTCTGCCTCTTTACCAGGCCCCCTCAAGGGGACTGTCTATAGTGCTGGAGTAGGGGTGAGCGCTGGTAGAAGGACTTGACTAATATTTCTTTCCATATTTCTCTGAAGCTGACCTAGCCAAGAGAGCACGAAATGGCAACAGCTGTTGAAAAAGCCATAATTGTTTGACTATCCCAGCAGATGTTCCCATAAGGCATTTAAGTTGTCCCAGCCCCAATAAGCTGAGGGAAGGGGACGGAGGAAGAGGATCCTAATATTTATTTTTAATCCTCTAAAATAGGTTTTGCTGTTGGCCAAAACTTCACAGGCTGTCAGAAAAGCTGCAAACAGAAGTACACCAAAATATATTGTATTTCTTTAAACATTTCTAACTTTAGCTTAAATTCTGTCTGCTCCCCTATTACTGACTGCTTTGGTTAAGAAAGAAAATGTTTTTCTTTCAATAGCTTTTGGATTTTTTGCTGAGTCTCCCCCTCACCCCACCCCCTTTACCGTCTGTATTAAATAAACCCATTTAACAAAATCCGATCCTCCTATAAACATGGAATAATGACAGCATCCCACATATGGGATTCATTAGTTTTTGCATGTTTTGAAGTACTTTTTTTTTTCTAACTGCTAACTTCAAAAACTTGAGACACTAATGCTGTGTAATAGCCAAAAGGGCTAGCTGAGTCAACTGCAGTTCCAGCGCTGGGTGGAAGGGCTTTGTAGATAGATTAATTAACCATTCTGTAATGGGAAGGAATTTCTTTCTTGCTTTACAGAATAATCTCTTGTAATTCTTGCATTCTCCAAATCCTTTTGTTTTGCTTTTAATTGATTTCACTGGGACCTACTTTGCTGATTATCTGAAGGTTTTCATGCTTCTGAGTCTAATAAACATTTCTGCTGTTAGGCCCCTGAGAATGCTAGAAAATATTCCCTTCACCCCTCATTTAATGTAATGTAATCTGTATTTAATTAATTAATTAATGTGTTTAATCTCCTTCCTTGGAACTGTTAGCAAGAGACTGGAGATCTTCCTTTTTATTCAAGAACAAACTGCTGAGTTACCTGTGACATCAGGAGTTTTAACTGAGGAAGGAAGATCCCAGTTTAGTCTCTCCAGTACTCCAGGGAACTTCCAAAACTCCCAAGCATCTTGAATGCTTCTGTGTGGCATTCCCCCCACCCCCACCCCGGTGCATCCTGTGCCCAGTAGGTGGGGTTTACTGCAGTACCAGCAAGTTTACACTTCTAATGCCTTGAGGGGCTGTGGTTTCAACAAGGATAAGGTAACTGTGACGGGGAGGTATGTGGTCATGAAAATGGAATAGACAAAGCCTCTCCAAAACATACCCAGTGGCCTGAGCTTCACACAGCTTCTAAGCTCGTTCCAAGGTAGCACCGACATTATCAGAAGCAAAGAGAGCACTATTCCACTGAGATGCTCTGCCAGCAGGAACAGATTTATTCCAGTGGGGTTCTCTGATAAACTGGAAAGAATGACAACCTTCATGTACCATATTATGAGCCAAAATTCTTACTGCATAGCTGTAGAATGTAGCATTCCATAATTATACAAATAAATATTGTTTTTATTTTCTGTAAAAATGTCAACAATAAGGCTTAGGCTGTGATATCTGGCTGTTAAGTAAGAGATGCTTTGTATCCCCTGAAGTGCCTCTTGTAGTATTGTATAAAGCTGTGAAGAGGAGGCATCTTAGGCATGTTCTGCTACAGCAGAGAAGTATGTGGTCATGTTTTGAATATGTCTGTAAATTGGAGCTTAGTTTTGTATTCCTTGGGGACCCTACGCATTCCCTCCCTCCAGTCCCCTATTGAAATCTATAGGGCACAAAAGTACGTGAAGTGTATGGATTTCTAAAGTGCCCTTCATTGCAGGATCCAAATGTCTATCAATTCCTTACTGGGCTCATCCATTGTAAATAATAGTGAGCAAAAATATTCTGATAGAGGACTTTCCGGGTAACATAAACGTATAAATGAGTTGGTATTTAAAATTTGGTTACAAAACAGAACTTGCAGACCAAAGGAGTTGTGGCCAATACACTCCTCGTAAAGTTGGGCTTTATTTGTCTTTGTTTCCTGCTGTGTTTTGTTGCAAGTCATTTTATCCTAAAGAAGTCATGAAAATATCACTTTTATATGAGTACAAGATCTAATTGGAATCATAGATATTGTTCACCGTCTGCTTAGGAGGGGGGCCATGTCTTAAATTGCTGCAATCACCGACTATTCCAATTACCATTGGAGTCTGTGATGCACTACCCATCTCCAGTCCTCCCCCCACCCCCGTCAAATGTTTTTTGGAAGGACAAAACAAGTAATGCAGTGTCTTCTCTTCCCTGCCTTCTTCAGTAGCAGCCAAGCAAAAAATTGACCTGGAAATGCAGTCTGATGGTGGATGCTTTGTACACCAGTCTTCTACTTTCCCACCACTTCTCCTTCCAGTCTTCCAAGCTGCTTGATGAAAGAGCAGAATTTTTCCCCACCCTTTTGACAAAATGCCCAGTAGGGACTATAGGCTGGATTGTGTGTGCTCCCCAGTCTAGTCCAAAGTGTGTGAATCCTACAGATTTAAAGAAAAGTGCCATAGGAAGCTGAGTCATTTTCTGGCCTGAGCTGTGCATTTGAATTATCTTTCTGTGTTGTTCAGTTTGACAAAAGCAGTTTAAACTAAAAGCTTAGAAGAAAAGTAGAATATGAATACTTTTGCAATCTAAACTGTGCCATTTTATGTTGTCTATTAGTTTTCCTCTTTGATTTTGTGTGTGGGTTTTGTTGGACCTTGTCAGCCAGTTGGTTTATCTAATCTGCTATTCTGTCTCCCTTATTAGATAACTAAATATGTAATATTTCCTGGGGGAAGAATACACCTGCCCTAAGTCCTCTAAGACAATTGTGTATGACTGTAGGAACACAGGAATTGCTATAATGGATCAGACCCATGGTCCATCTGATCCAGTATCCTGACTCCAAGAGTAGCAAGCAGCAGGTGCTTCGGAGTAGGCAGATGAGAGATAATCTGACCCCTACATCAGACCCAAATCCTAAATTTAAACCCTAAAGCATTGTGTGGAATATCTCTTTCAGAACTTATTAGCATTAACTGTTACAACTCTGGGTATTTTAGTTATTCAGATAAATGTCCAATCTCTTTTTGTATCTTACTAAATTTATGGCCTTAATGTCATCCTGTGGCTATGAGTTCCACATTCTAGTTGCACATTGCGTAAAAACTATTTCCTTTTATCTGTATTGTATTTGCCACCTTTTAATTTCACTGGATGTCCCCTTGTTCTTGTGTTATGAGACAAAGAGAGCAGAAGCTTGCAGTCTACCTCCTCTATACTATTCATTATTCTATGTACTTTTATGTCCTCTTTTATTCATCTCCTTTCTGAGGTAAACAATCTGATTTTTTCAGTATCTTTTCATATGACGTGAAAGCATTCCTTCCTAACCCCACACATCACTATCTTCTGTTCTGGAGTATGAGGCTTGATTTCTCTTAGTTTGCATAGTTGTCAATATGGTTAACACGTCTAATAGTATATAGTTGTTTTTAAAATTCTGTAAAATGCTCTGTTCTGTATCCATGTGACTTCTTGTAGGAGCCGATCCCGTAGGTCAATTTTGTGTTCCATAAATAATCCTTTCCTTTTTATTTGTTTTCCATTTGATGCCTTCAGGTTTTATAGTCTCCCCTAGTCTTCGTATTACCGTATGACAGGGCAGAAAGAAGCATCTGATCACTTGTGAGTGAAATACACATTGCTGTCTATGCCTCAGTCAAGTCCTGACATACTCTTCTCCTTGCAAACTAAATAATTCCAGCGTTTCTCCTCTGTATATAAACTCAGCTAATATCTGTGTCTCTAAACATTTCTAAGGGCAAGCCTACACTGCTCCACAGTTTGGACTAAGGGGATATGATAGCACTCAGGAACTGAACCTTTGCGCCCACAGCATCCACATAGAGGACTTATAGCACCACGCTTTTGGTGTGCACTGCTCTTCACGTCCCCTTAGTCCGAACTCTGGGGCAATGTAGACGTGCCCTCGGTGACCAGTGTGTAAACCCCTCTGCAGGAGTCAGTTGAGATGCTGAAGTTGATGAGGATAAGGAGGGGAGGTATTAACGTCAGTAGGAGTGGAGGGGCACTGAGCCCCTTGCAGGACTGAGACCATAAGCAGCCAGTTTTCATTATTTTCAGATTATTTCACAATGTCTAGTGTAAATGTTCATTTGACTGCAGCAGGAGTTAGAAAAGATTACCTCTCACTCTGTTAATCAGCACTCCTCAAGAGCAGTACATCATATATAGCAGGGGCTTTATTATACAGAATATTTCAGAAGTAGGAGTTAGCCACTGCACCTCCTACACCTGTTAATAAGGAGTAGACCAAAGAGGGAACTGTGAGTCTGGGGCCATTTCTACACAGCCGGTGCTACAGCAGCCCACTGCAGCTGTGCCGCTGTAGCGCAAATGCTTCCTAAAGTGATGGAAAGGGGTTTCTCCTCGTTGAAGGAATTCTGCCTCCCCAAGCTGCTGTAGCTACGTCGTCAGAAGAAGTCTTCCATTGACCTAGTCGCATCTACACTGCGGGTTAGGTCAGCATAGCTATGGCTCTCAGGTGTGAATTGTTCACACCTGTGACTGCAGTAGCTATGTCAGCTGACTTTTAAGTGTAGACCAGGCCTAAGTTAACTGCTCTCTCTGGCTTCCCTCTTGCTCCAAGGCGGGAAACAATGTGCCTGCTGGTCTATATCAGAAGCCAACTACTTCTCCCTCTACACCAGCTCATCTGTGCATGTTTCTGGGGTGGAGCCAAAGCCCTTCCCATTCCCTACCTCTGCTCATCCACCTGCACAGGAGGAAGAGTTGCAAATGACTTTCTATCCTCCTGTGGAGGAGTAAAGGGATGCTTTATACCCCATACTCTCTTCCATGGGCTTGTAGGGCAAGAAATGACCTTGTGGATAGCAAGGGTAGCTGTCAAGGTTTCTGTAAGAACCGTCTCTTTTGATGAATTTCCCACTTGTCTGTTAAACATGTGTGTTCGCATTAAACTTAGTGCACCAATTTCCAGCATCTTAAAATCATAAACAAAGTAAAACTTCCTTCAAGCTCATGTGAGCAGCTTTTTTGTTAAAACAAATTTAAAAAGGAAACACTTGCTTCTGGCTGCAGACTTTGTTCCCATGTTCCAGCAAAAAATGATTTTTCAGTAGAAGAATTATTAATAATGATCAAGAAAGACATACAGTAATTACAGTGATAGATGGAATACTGGGGAGCAGATGCTTTATAAAGGATTAATTTAGCAATATCTCATATCAAGAGATGTTGGTTCGAAATGGGCTTAAGGTACTGTTGACAACAGTACCCATATCACAAAACTTCCTGCCCTGCCTGGAGTGTTTAAGGACTCAAATCGCAGGGGTACTTGAGGAGATAGGCGCATGGACAGAGCTGTGTTCTGAAGCCCAATTCTGGAATACTAGTCTAGTGCTACAGGTGATAGTTGCAGAGCCTGTTGGCAGTGTTCCTGGTTTTAGCTACTTCTCTTACTTCCTCAGTTTTGTGAGCTCTAAGTTCACACAGTTCAAACAACAAACAGAACACACTGCTATGAGGAGTTATTTTTAATACCCTGTGTTTCAAAGTTATGGTGCTTGCAATAAGCTTAGAAGATCACCAACTGAGATATAAAATAGGAGGTTTTCTGTTGTCGTTTTCAAAAAGTTAGCCCCACTGCACAGTTTGAAATGGTCAGAATTCGTGGCAGTGGGGAGACGCTTTCTCCTAACACTCCCACCGTGCTTGGAAGAATCATCCATGTTGTTGACAGAGTTCCCTGTGCACTTGAGGCAGCCGGACATCTTCATTTGCAGCTTGTTTTTGGTATGGGCAGAGCTGTACGTTGCAAACTGATGTAAAATGAGATGAGAAGTTGCTAATCTCTTTGGGAGTTGTAGAATGTGCAGCTTACTTCCTCTGAAAAAGATGTTCAGACATGCACTGAAGTCTAATAAAAGTATCAGCATTTTTTTTTTTTTTTTTTTTTTGAAAAAAAGCCACAGTTATTTACAAATTTGGCAGGAGACATTTATACTGCAGAGGTATGAAGAAAGAGAAAGTTGGAAAGTAGTTAAAGGGCCTGTAAGGTTGACTCTTTTATTTTTATTTTTTAAATACGCACTCCATGTTTCTGTATTTAGAAGAACTTCCTCATTCTCTCTCACTTATTTTTTACAGTTTCAGAATTGTTTATTTTACAGTTTGTGTAAGCTGTATGACGGTGTAAATCTTGTGTCTGTTTGGATTTACAAGTACAGTTCTGGAATGTTATCCCACTGTGTTTTGTTATAGTCTAATTGTGAGGGGACGGGCCTGATTCTAAAGCCATTGAAAGAATATTTCAGTGATTTAAATGGGGGTTACATGAGTAACAGTTGCAGGTTCAGGCTTTTTATTTGAATTTGCCTAGCAGTGAGTTCAATATAATTAATTTGGGCAAATATGGGGGGCCAGGAAGGAATTTGTCTCCAGGGGGTATAAGCAGGATTTTGGTGTTCTTGTGTCTTCTATATTGTTGAGAAGAGCTTATTCCTTACAAGCAGCTACACATGTGCCCTACCATTTTCCTTTAGGCCTCCATCCTTTCAGTTGTCCAATTTATTTTCTATGCAATGTCTAATAGGGGAATCCAAGGTAATAACTGTCTAAGTTGCTAACTTTCTATTTGATGTAAACTTGCCTCAAGAGCTTTCATTTGCTCTAGGAGGGACATCTGTTAACTTTAAATAATTAAATAAATTGTAGCCACCAGGTGGCGCACAGGCTGGTTCTGTTTTCATGTTCAGCTGCAACATTCATCGGGTCGAAAAAGAACAAGCATAACTACAAACAAAATGTTTTCCAGACTTCATTTGTCCTCTCAGAGGGTTCAGTTTCCAAATTCTGCTTTGTTTTTAGAAGCATGTTGTGAGAATGCAAAATATATAAAATCTGACATAATACATATACTTTTAAAAATGCCTGTCTTTTCAGTACTGAGTTGTATGTGACTCTTTGATGTAGAGAAACTGCCTAGTCCTCTTGAAAATACACCCTAGGATCCCCATCGTCTAATGTTTTTTCTCTCACCACTGCTGACCTGCCATTCTCCAAATAAGCTAAATGTGCACTTCTTCCAAACTTGGATGTAAATTCTTTATTAGATTTGTAATGTTCTGGTGCAGATTTCCTTCCTCTTCTTTGGTTTTAGGAAATAGTGTTTTGTATCTCATTTGGGCAGAAATCTTAACACTTTTTGCAGAAAGTCAGATCTTTTTAAAAGCACAGTTTAAAACCTAGCCCTTTCCTTGTTCTCCTTTCTCTTTCTGATGCATTTAACAACTCCTGCATGTAGTGATCAGAAGTGGGTTTTGATTTGATTAAAAGGAAGAGTATTTTTTTTGCCCTCTACTCTATTAATTCATATCAGAGCCACAGTTTAAAATATTAATATTCTGCAGTGTTTCTGTAGATTGCATCATTTTCAGCCTTTCATAACTATATGGATCATGTAATTTGAAACAGATAACAATAATGCTGTCTGTTTCAGCTAACCATGATTTCCTTGTTATTAAGCGGTCTGTTAGCTCGTGAGGTGGAGCGGGGGGAGGGGTTTTATCTGGAGGAGTTAGGAGCTCATATGATGCAGTTGAACAAGACTTTTTATTCACTTGAAATCTGCAGCACTGGTTTTGGTTTGGATATGAAATGATTGGTTAGTTTCAAACTCTTCATCATTTCCAGATGTTTTTCATAAAGTGCCCAGAACTGTCGAATCTGTTGCCAATGGATGTAGTTGCTGATTGTTTCTGTTCTCCATTTTGAGTAACTCTCATGAAAGGAGAGCAGAAAAAGAGAGAATTACTAGCTCATTTTTTTTCTCTCTGTCTTTTTCACTGATAGTGCCATGCATTTGTGGTTGTATTCCTCAGCATGTACACACTATACGTATATTGCCTGGGTGTATGTATGTGACTGTGTGTGTCCAGAGACTGCCTGCATGTGTTAAAAATAAAGAAATAAAAGATACCAGGATACTATTGCTTTGCTTTGACTCAGCAGAAGCCTGTTTCCTGCATCTTCCCTCTGCATGTGTATGTAAGGAGATGGGGATGTCTGGGAAATGAGATTTCCAGTCTCTGGCTATGCAGCAAAAGCCCCACCTTAGATGGAAGGAGGCTGACTCTCTCTCTCACGTGGGAGTGCACGTGGCAGATAATTTTGTGTGTGTTTTACAACGTGAAGTTTGTTGACCACAGAACCTGGGAGAAGAAAAACCTGGAGAAGGGGCAGGAGCGTTTGTAGCCACCGCCAGGAGCAACTTAGGGAGCTTCAATTGAAAAAAAAAAAAAAATCTGTAAAAGAATTGGTCACTTCACTGTGCGTGTGAGAGGGGAGTTCTAAGGGATTTGTTGGTGACCATGCCACTGAGTTCCAGACCCTATGAGATCAAAGCATGTTAATCCTGAATGGAGGTCCGGTAGTCACTTCACTTCACAGAGCTCACAAGATGAATAGATAGATATTGATCCTTTCTTTGCTCTTCTTCCTCCAGGAGCAGAAAGTACCTGCCTGGATATCCTCTCTCTTTTGTCCCTGGCTAGAGGTCATTGTCACTTTCTAGCCTCTAGAAAGGGTGAAGTGGCTGCTTCTAGCCTATGCTAGAAGTGGAGTTGCCACCTTAGAGGTTTGTCTTATCACATATTTCTGCCCAGAGCCCACCCATAATTAACACGGATTAGCCTGTGCGGCTGTCTCATTTGGAGGCCAAGGACCAAGTGAGCCATGATCACTGAACTTCTCTCTCATCATTAAAAGAGGGTGCCAACAGGGTTCAAAAAAAGAACTAGATAAATTCATGGAGGATAGGTCCATCAATGGCTATTAGCCAGGATGCGCGGGGATGGTGTCCCCAGCCTCCCTTTGCCAGAGGCTGGCAGTGGGTGGCAGGGGATGGATCAGTTGGTGATTGCCTGTTCTGTTCATTCCTTCTGGGGCACCTGGCATCAGAAGACAGGATACTGGGCCGGATGGACCTTTGATCTGATCCAGTATAGCCACTCTTATGCCCAGCAGCTCAAAGATGAGATGCATTATCTGAGGCAGTCTGAAGGAGCTTGTACAGCTGCTGCATGGGTCAGCCATGCTCAGTAGAAGAAGAGAAGACTTATGTGTCTCAGTGTCTCAAGAACCTGTCACCAGGAAATTCAGTTTTAAAAAAAAAAATCACTAAGTTTCTTTGAAAACAACTGAAGAAAAAGCCAAATGTGTGAGTTGTAGATACTGGTTGCAACACTCCATTGCATTAGAGCATCATCCCTTCACAATGCTCATCACAGCTTTCCTTATCTGAATTAACTTTGGGATTTTGTTTACAAGCAACTGTCTGGGGGACATCTGAGTTTGAGGAAATCCCTGCCTTATATGGAAGAGCCTGAAGAGCTGTCACAGACATTTGTGATTTCTTATCTCTGTGATTGCATGACTGCTGGGAATTCATCATTGGATGAAACTGGTGACTCCTGAAAGTCCCTGTTTACTGTATTGTCATATTCGGGGTATGTCCTAATACCAAAAGCAGAAGCTGCGTTCACTAGCAGAGAGAAAAGATTTCCAGGACTGATCTCATGAGCCAGTGGATGGTGCTACATGGAAGATTCAGGTATGGCAACCTCCTTAGTCCAGTTGGGTGAGTTGTGGCGGTGATGTTAGAGGTTGTGAGGGAGAGATTGGAACTGCTCCAGGCTGTGGAAAGCTGAAATGAGAGGTGGGGGGTTGGAGATTTCAGAGGAGATCAGACACTGTCATCTTCCTAGTGGTAGCTGTTACCGAGCCACTCTGACATGTCGAATGAGACTGCCACTCTTCTCAGCTTGCACGGTGAGTGTACTGGTTGTGGTGGTTGATCTGATGGCTTCAGGATAGCCAAATTGGGGTGGCATTTGCAAAGCAGCTCAAAATAATAATTTACATTTTTGGACCATATTTCATCTCAGTGTTTTACAAACTCTTTGCCTATGAGAATCAATTTGCCCTCCAGTGAAAGGCAGATCCTCTGGGGCAGAAGCCAACAACATGCCCCGACAGACTTGACAACATTCAGAAGAGAAGAACTTGAGCTGCCGCAGATTCCTGCAGTTGCAGAAGGGTGAGAAGAGCTCTCACATGTCAGCTCAGATGGGACCGCTGGTTTTAAAGATGCTTCTGAAAGGTCCTCATGCATTGACGTGGGTGAAGCTCACTTTTCATCTATTTTGGAAGGGTGCAGGGTTGAGTAGTCCCTGCCAGAATTTGAGCTAGCAGTTACAAGTAGCCTTGAACAGCTAATGAGACTTAGACCACTGAGTCATTTCCTCTGGGACTGTATCAACAGCCTCAAAAATCCTCAACTACGCGTATTAATAGAGTGAATCCCTGTCCGGGAGGATTAGCCAGTGTCCTGGGCCTCAAGTAGAACATCTTTCCATATCTGCAATGGAAGGTTGATTTGATATTGCCATTACATAAAGTTCTTATTTTTCCTTTTATGACGCAGACTTAAAAGCTCCCTTAATTCCCATCTTCCTCTCTAGCAACAGCAGTGAGTTCTTCTGCTCTGTAAAAATCTCTGAATTTTTGCAACTTAAAAGTGAAGAAAGCCTTTTTCCTTTCCTCTTCTGTCTCTCTCTCTGTTCCTCTTCCCTTTTCAGCAATGAGTGAGAGAATGTCTAAAGCCAGAGAAGTATGGAAACATTTCGTCCCATGAGAGGTCAGGGTGGGGTGGAAGCTGAAGGGGGCTGGGAGAGGGCTGAATCAGTTTGAAAACAGGAAACCATGTGGCAGTGTGAAATGAGGGCCCGGCTGATGTGAATGAGCCATTGAGAGGAATGAATCCGATGGAGTGAGCTGTAGCTCACGAAAGCTCATGCTCAAATAAATTGGTTAGTCTCTAAGGTGCCACAAGTCCTCCTTTTCTTTTTGAGAGGAAGGGAGACTCGCTGGCTAGACCAGCATTAGAGAGACTTAAAAACTTTGTTTAAAACATTGCTTTTCAGATTAAAACAAATGAGAGAGAATTGTATTTTTTTATCTTGTAAATATTATAACAAGCTGCTGAAGCCTTTTGCTTCTTCTGCTGTGTACTGCAAACAGAGCAAGCACCGAAAGTGGCTGGTTTCCTTTTTTTCCACACACTAAATCACAAGTTTCCATTCCTGTTTTTGAGAAGCTGTAAGCCTGAAACTGTCTCTTTTCATTCACCTGAGGCCAGGGTAGGGAGAAGGGCTGTCTTTTCTCCTGATCCTTTTCTTTAAGATACACATTTTTACTCTTCTTCATCTCTTTCGATTAACCAAGTCCACCAAGAGGCTGCATCTTGAGGTGAACGAAATGGGATGAAAAAGAAAACCCAGTTGTCCCCCTGCTTTTTCCTTTCTCAAAAAAGATGAATCATCTTCCCACAACTGCAATTAAATTTTCAAGACTCAAAGAACGCTGGTACAGCACTAAAAAGGCAAGCAGTGACGTTCCAGCTGAAATCAGGAGGGAGTGGCTTTATTTTATTTATGTTTTCCCCTTTTACCCTGTGCTGTCATTAGAAATTTAAACTTATTTTAAACCAATCCCTCTTGCCTGGTTAACAGTGGACTTTCTTGAAACGAGAAAGTGTCTTTTTTTGTTGTTTTTCTTTTACACTTCTAAATAGTGGACGAAAAAATCTATCCGCAACAGTATTTTCTTTGGATTTGAGGGCCAGACTCTTTTCTTCTTTGAATTAGACACATTGTGTTTGAGTCTAGCCTAGGTATTTTTTTTTCTTTCTCTTGGTATGTTACACAGTTCCAGTTGCATGCATCTGGCTTTTGTTCTCGCTCTCTTTCCAGAATTTAATTTTGGTGCTTGTCTGCCATTAACATTGGCTAGAAAATTTTTTTTTTTATCAAATGTAGCAGGAATGCTGGTGCCATCCTTTTCACTTAATATTATTTTTAATTTTCATATTTAGAATAATCTCTCTAAACATATCTGTCTTGTTTGCTATAAATTCTTACGTCATCTGCCTAAGTGACCCTGTGTTCTAAGAAGACTTTTATCAAACAGTCACAGCTCTGGGATTTTCTTTTTCCTGTTAAGAGAATTGGAGAGGCTGATGTGATTCAAAGAACGCTGAGATGCAGGGACTTCTCTGAGCACATATGTGAGAGATTTGGACTGAACGCCTTGCCGAGTTTATTCTGGAGTTAATGGTGGCTCTGTTCCTCACATTTTACCTCTGTTTTCCTTTTTTTGGACAAAATGTATGAACGACACAAGAGGCGGTACAGCCTGTGTGACATTTCCAAGGTGGACAGGACTGTAGATGTTGTGTTGTTAAAGGTACAGTATTGTTTGTTTACACTTCCTATTCATTAGTGCTGCTTACTCATCTTGGATTCATTAATCTACTCCCTGCTGTAAATGCACCCCAAGCAGCCAGATTTCTTGTGCCTCCTTTGAAAGGGGGAGCAGGTTGGAGGCAGCTATCAGGAGGTGACTGTGCAGCTTTTAGATCTCAAGTATTTATTAAAATGATATAACATCAAGTGATTTTGCTCTTGCAATGACAGATACTTTGTGTGGTGATAGAGACGTTATGTTAACTATGTCTTTTTCAAGTGCTCTGGCTGTCTGTCGCTTCTCCTCTATCAAAATCATCAGTGGTACTGCAAATATTTTGCAAACTTCCCAAGAAGATGTGCTGAGTTTTGCTGTATTAAGTTGCTTTTGAACTAAAAATGTTTTTACCCACTGGTCCTCTGCACTTCACCTGGAAGACTGTGTGTTCAGCCCAAAACAGCATGGTAGGTTTTTTGTCAGTGCTACATGGCTCTGGCTGTTGGTTCTGTATAAAACTTTTCTATTTTGGGGGAGAAGGAGAGGGGTTGTTTTTGTTTGTTTAAATGTTTGTTTTGTCTTAAAATGGGTGGAAGAAAGCCTCAGATGCCTCTTGGCTAATTGTCCAGGGCTCTCTCCTCCAATCTAAAATTAGTAAGTACTCCACCAAACGGTATGGTGGCAGTCTGGGAATGTTCTGTCACTGTAACAGCTCTGCTTGGAGCTTGAACAGTTTCCTGGCACAGCGGATGGAAATGGGAAGGCAGCCCAAGTAACTTCATAAGACAGCCTGACTTTGATAATCTTAACTCATGGAGGAGAATCACTTTTTTAAAACTGGAGGTGGTGGGGTGCTGGATGGGGAGGTGGTTCCTGCTGCATGGTTGCGTGGCTAATTTTTGTTAGTCACACTTTATGGCTCCTAGAGTGTTTTTTCCTTTCTGTATGTCAGAGGTAAAAGTGGAAAAACTAAAAAAAAAATTCAATCCAGAATTATAAGCAGTGTAGTTATTTTTTCCATGATATGTTTTCCCAAACGATTCCCTGACCCATCCCACCTACACTAAGATCAGCCTGGCACTTGCCAACTCGCATTCACCTATAGAAGGATTATTACTTTTGGCTCCCACTTAATGGGTTCTTCCCCCACCCCTAAAAAACCTTTGCTGGTTTTCTTGCCATGTTGGATTTGGTGAATTGTTTTCTAATACTATCTTTAACTATGCTGATTACAAGAAACTGGAAGCCCCTGCAGTGCAATCTCTAGACACCCCTCTGAGTCATAGACAAAATAAAAGTTCAGACATGTTATACAAAAAGTTCTTTAGCTGTGGCGTGGAATGGTCCCCTACAATAGACAGGCAGCACTGTTACCCACTGACAGATTCAACTGTTTATCTTAAAAAGCACAGTCTTTTTGGAAGCTGTGCTTGTCTGCCACGACTGAACTGTTATTTTATATGATTATAGTGAATTCGTATTTCTGAAGTCATCTGTTCCCTAACTTAATTTTTGTTAAGTAAAACTTCGAATTTATAACAAAGTATGGCTCTTATGAAATCGCCCTAATATTTTTCCAATCAGCTTCCAACACTCTGGATGATACTGATTGTTCCTGAAAATGATTCACTGTGTGTGGGGTGCCATGCTAATTCGGGGAACATAGAGACACAAACAACTGGGAATTACAGTAACATTTACCTTGTTTTTAGTGCCTCATGTATTAATCTGTCATCTATTGCACAACCTGAGCTAGTTTTAGAGATGTAGGAGCCCAGTGCAACACCAGGCAAAGTCAATGGCAAATCTTCTGTTGACTTTGATGAGAGCTGGATCAGACCTTTAGGCAAGGAGGGGTTTTTGATTAAACTATTTATAGAAGGAAGGAGGACTCTCTCAAGTAATTATTTTGGTTTGGGTGGGACACTGTTTCCTTAGCTTCAAGTGTCCAAAGGTCAGATATCAATAGATAAATTAAAGAAAACAAACAACAAAAATACTCTTCAGTAATAAGTCTGCCTTTGAAATCATGGTGAAGTAGATAATAAGAGAGCGAGTAGCTTTTATATTGGTGCATAGATTTGATTCTCAAAGGACTCTTGAATCAAGGGCTGCCAGTAATGTGTTGGTGTGCCCTTAACCCTGTTGTTTTTTTTTAGGTAGGTGATCTCTGTGACATCAGAAGTAAAAATAGCTGGTAGGGAAATATCATTGGGATAAGCTCTGAACACAGGAGGACTAATGCTGTTTTAGCTACAGAATATAAATGATGTTGCATTTACATTGGCTGCAACCACTAGTAGGTAAAGTTGCAAAATAATTTCAGTTCTAAACTGATTATTTTTACATGCTCATAACTTTCTTAAGGATTCAACTCTGAGGCTGAATTTTTTCATGTTTAGACTGCCTAAAGCTGTTTTTTGGAAAGTTTGAATCAATGCTCATCAGTCATTCTGGGATTCAGAGGATAAAAATAATTTCCCTGCCTCCCCCCGTTTTAAAAAAAATAATCTGACCTCCTTTTCCTGGGGGCAACTCAAAAATTCCTAGCATTTGAAATTTGGGACCAAAACCTCTTTCCTACTATATGGTCCTTTTGTGTCACTGCAGTAGCACAGAGATTATAAAGCTGGTTTAGTGGGCTACAAGGGGATTCTGACTGTATATAGGAAGTCCTGGATGGCATAGAGCTGACATAGTGATTCTATGCCACCCTCCCTTCCTGGACACCTGTCTAGGAGATGTAGGAGAAGGGGAGCGGTCAGAGTGCCTCTACGATACTTATATCTTCACCTGCCTGAGTGGCTTATTATGGTTCTAGGCAGCAAGGTGTAACTTAGGAAGGCTCTGATCCATCTCTAAATTACTCCAGGAACCAGTTCTGCCAGTCATATGATCAGGGAGCCTCAAAGTGTTGGTAACTATCCTCACTGGGTTCTTATGCTGGTACCCATCATCATTGTGTATGGGTGTCTTACCAATGTATTGATGTAGATACAACCTAGGCATAGCACCCAGATACCTCAGTGATTGGAACCTTACGTGTCTGTCTGTTTATCTAGGTATTTGTATGTAAATAGGCCTTGATTACCAGTATTTGCTTTGCTAAGTTTTAAAATAACCAATTCAGGACTGAGCAGTCACAGTAAAAAAAATTGCTTTAAATAGCTCACTGTACATTTCACAGTGTCTTTGTAGCTTCATGCTTATGAAACCATTAGCTCCAGGTCAGAGAACTTAAATTCTGCCTGCAGAGTTTATAAGTTGTATGAGTCAAATAGTTTAGTTTAGGATTTTTTCCCTTGCTTATTTCTTCTCAGTCAGAGGTACTGAGGGCCAGATCTCCTATTGAGTCACCCATTGATTTTAGTAGAGGTTGAATCAGACCATACATGCAGAAATTAGCAGCAGCGCAGTGTGAAGGTGTGAAAACAAGCACTCGATATTTTGAAAGTGAATGGACCAGTTTTTCAACCTCTGGTTCAGATAGATTTCTCTGTTCCGTGTATGAGACTGCAAGGGGTTGGGGCAGACGACATTCCGTGCGATAGATTGTCAGTGCAATTGTCCTTGTAGGACCACTGCAGCCAGCACAATTTAGAGCAATACTTCCTCTATTCTAAATTATGCAGTGGACTGTTTCAGTTCCAGTCCGGCAAGAATTGAAGGGTGTGTGTAAAAGTTTTCTTAGAGCTATCCTTCCCACCTTGGTACAGCTCATAATTAAGCCCAAGGTTTCTAGTTTATCTCCCACTGAGCATTTAGTTTATAGACCTGTTTTTCTTCAGTAAATAAAAACATTCATGAATTTGTTGGATTTTTGTGCATTACAATCAAATATATGAGATATGCAATGCCCCTTGTGGGAAGGAAGCCTCAACTTTTGGAATTTCCTGTTTTTTGACTGTTCAATTTCAAAGCCATAATGACATAACTAATGTCAGCTTTTGGGGGTTTGCGGTTTCTGTTTTTTTGGGGGAAGGGGATACATTTAATATGATGTAAGTTTCATTTGTTTTGAACATAGTTTTTCTCCAGAGGGAAGCAGAGGGATCACTCAGGTTCGTTTGGGATAATAGGGCATTTTCAGATTGCCTGTAGGTTTCAGATATCTGGAATTTGGAAAGAGGGGAAAATATAAGGCTAGCAGGTGGCTTCCTTGCAGGTCACACACATCTATGCTACAATGATTTTCAGCAGCAATCTAGTCCTAGATAATGGGGAAGGGATCTCTCTGTGTCAAAAATTAAAACATATTCTTGGCACATTTATCCACCTTCCCTCTGGAAGATTGTCAAAGGGAATGCTGCAGCCTGAGAATCCCCTGGTGTTAGATTACACAGCAACAATTTACCGAGCAACTGGAAAGGTCTTGTGGTTACAGGAGCCTCTTCCCCGCTCCCTGTTCAAACTACAGTCATTGATAGCCCTGTCGCTTTTGTTACACTTACTTATTAATATATCCCACAGGCCCTTTTTTGAATACCCGTGCCCCTGGAAACTGGGAGAAATGGCAGTGTTGTTCACTGTACTGTAAGGGTCCGGGCCCTAATCTGGTAAGGATTTATGCACAGACTTAACTTCACGCACTGTGAGTATTTCTACTGAAGTCAAGGGGACAACTCACGGTGCTTAAAGTTAACCACGTGTGCAAGTCATTGCAGGATTTGGCCCATAGTCCTTTCTGGATAACTTGTGGAATGGCTTTTATGTTGCTCTGTTGTTGTCCTTCTGGCCCCACAAGTTTCATGGTTAGCAGTGTATGGGGAAATGAGAAGAGCTTGAAGATAATTTAGGGCAAAAATTGAACAAGTTATGGATGCTGCTGCTATTATGTTGATAGGCAGAATATTTATGGTAATTCAAAGGGTCGCTACTGCCTTGATTTGAGATACCCCCCCCAATGCAACACCTATTGCATGTCTATGGAACCATGCAGAAAATTCCATTATTGCATTCCCCTTCATGCATGTCCTATTAGATGGTAGCTTTGTTACTGACTGTGGAGGGTCTTGAAAACATAAGGTATTATCTTACTTTTTTTTTTTATCCAGGGGAGGGGTATCCATAATTGGGCCTCTCCCTCAGTTTCTGGTCCAGGAATATACAAATGATGTCTGTGACTTTCCATCATAATTTTAATTCACTTAAAATTTAATTCCAGTGATTTCTGCAAATTCCTCAGATGAAATAATAAGGACCCCGGGATATTTCCATGAATGTGAGGGCAGGACTAAGGTTTGCATTTGTTTAACATAAAACTCATTGCACAATTTCTGAATATTAATCGAATGAGAAAAACATTTGAAGTAAAATAGTATCTTATTTAAAATCAGAAAAATTCTCAAGTAACTTTTGTTCAACTATATTTGTTCTCCATTAGACATTTCAGATCTTTTTTCTAGTGCTAATTAATACTCAGGTATCCTAAGTACTTACTAATATATCCGCTGAATATAAATGAATAGGTTAACGGTATATATTTTTTTTTCTTTAGAGCCATGTCTCTTTGCGTAGTAGTATCCTGCTCTGAGTTGAAAGACAGAACTCAAAGGATGGGAGATTTTAAAAAATAAAATAGAGAGAGAAACTTTACTTGTAAATTTAAGACTGTTAAAATAATAAAGAGGGAAAACAAATCACTAGAGATTTTCAAGAAATTAAAGCTAAAATTATCTGGTTCCCTCTTCTTCCGAGATACTTAAATTTAATTTATCACACTGCCAACAAAAGTTGAAAATTGCAAACCTTTTAAATAGTGGAAGGCTTCCTGATGTCCAGATAATGTGTGTAGTTGTAGTTATTCTCATTTTGAGAATAGAATGGAAATGAGACCTTTCTCCATTAAAACATCTTATAGTGGCCCCAACTATCGTATCTTAGTTATTATTACTCACGAGTCGCTCCTTTGGGGAATTTAAGGTATGGTTAAACAGGAGCACTCACTGCTGTCTCACTATGTGGCCAGTGGTGTGCAACCTGAAGAGCTCTGTTGCAATTCAACCTAGCACCATTAACGTGCATGAGTTTGCCAACAATCCAGCTTTTGATGGCATTTGTTATGACAGCTGTTGATCTTAACGACACTTAACATAACTCTTCTCTTGGAAAGGAAACACTAAGGGCCACACTGACGCACTCCCCAGCAAGAGGGGTAGATGTGAGTGAGAGATGAAGATGGACCTAATCATCTACTGCTTAAGTGCGAGCCCCCTGGGAACGTCTGGTGGCTGTTTGTTTGAAAAGACACAAACTGCAGCAAAAGAGGAAAGTGACAGTGTTTAAAAAGTTATCTGAGAAGAAGTAACAGAGCCAGTGAAGTGGAACATTACTGACTACAGTAAAGGATGTTAGAGAACTCCACTGAGACACATTGATGAGCACAGGAAAAGGGAGGGAGGACGCCACTGTGGATCTTTAAAGTGAAAGATCTCTGTGTTTAGCTGAAAGAAATAAGAGCTGGTGGTCACTAATTGTTCCCACATGGTGCAGAATGTAACTTAACAGCCCCTTTTGTCTAGCAGACTGTCTTATGTCTCCTCTTTCTTTTACTCTGCACAGAGGTTTTGGTATTAAGTTGCTTTGGATTTTATATTAAATGTCTGCAGTAAGTTGGCTCTGAGATTCTGGAAGCCACTGCGCACATGTTCCCTGAAAGAAAAATCTAACAGTGCAATGTTTGCACATCCACACTGGTGCCGGCCTAATTGAGTTTTCTTTGGTACTGAGCTGGCTGCTACTCTGCCATATCCACACTCCAGTCCTGTACATACAGCTTTAAAACAAACAAACAAACAAAACCCTCCGGGATACACTTTTTAATTCTTGTGGAGGAGCTTCCTTGATCCGTTCATTGTCTTAAGCAGGTTCAATCCAGTGTATGTAAAAATACCTGGCTTCCTGCTGACCTTTTCCCGAAAGTCTGCATACTGAAGCTCTGTCCATAGAGAATGCTGCAGATTTTCTGCTGTTAAATGGTGCCATATTATCTCTGCTCCCACACTAGCAAATCAAGATGCAAACCTCTGGCAGCTCAAAATCAACAAGCTATGATCAGTGTGGGTGCAGAGGGAAAGAAGGGCTTTGAATTTTATGTAGAAATCAGTCTGCCTTCCTGTTCCTAGCATCCCTCTTAAAGAAGCAGAAAGACTGGGGCGAATTAGTTTTAGTGATTGATAATGGTTCGGTGTCCATGATAAAATCTCTAAGTTGCGACAGGAAGGTAGAGCTGAGACTGATTTTGTGTGATCAGCCTCACTTGTCTACCCAGTGCTTCAATATTCAGTCACCACTGAATGTAAACTTTGGGCTGGGTTTTGATGAGGATGAAGAGGGGCTCTGGGAAGGAAATTTAAGTGGACAGCCCTTTGTTTTGAGTATGTCTGGATCACCCAGTTTCTGTGATCATCGAGCCGTCTTCTCTCAAATGCTGCTGCTTTGGCTTTCTATAGTGTAGAGAGCATTCATTTACACAAGTAGTTTTATTTGTTTTTATATTGGTGCATAATAAATATTCTTCCTATGTTAGTGCTGTTAAATGAATACTTGGGTGTAATATAAAAACAGAATATATCAAATTAGCTCTAAAAGCAGGTGTAACACCAACAGACCCTGGTCATCAGCGGGCAGGATTGAACCAGGGACCTCTGGAGCTTAGTGCATGAGCCTCTACTGCATAAGCTAAAAGCCAACGGCCTCTTAGCTAAGGCTGTAGAGCAGACTCATTTAACCTTCTCTCTCTCCATAAGTGGTCTCAATGCCACTAGATGGGACACACCACCACACCCAGAAGGTGTGTGGGTTACACAGGCTTGTTAAGGTCTCCCTTCAGTAGCACCCTTTCATTACTTACTTTTATTAATTAGTTTTAGAATACAACAGTTTAAATACTTGGAAAAGCCACAGACTAGAGAGGATGGAGCTGGCTGGGTAATGGGGAAAAATCACAAATAATTATCTGTTGAAAAAATTGCCAAAATCTGTAATGAATTTGCAGTGATTTTATTCAACTAACTCTGATAGAAAAAGAGAAAATGATAGATAATGATGTTAATCCAACTTAGTGCAAGTTATTCTGTCTCGTGATCAGTCTCGTGATCAGCTCTGCAAACACCCTGTCTGTTTTCCAAGCATTGTTTGTAGGACAGGACATCGTTGGGTATTATTTTCCTCTCCCTGATGTTGATGTAAATTGGGTGTTATTCCCTTGGTTCTGTGGAGATACACTGGTGTGAAATTGTTGTGAAAGGAGAATCAGGCCCAATATTTGCAAGAGAAGGTTAGGTGCAAGCTAGTATTGAAGGGAGAGACGGTTGGTCCCACACCACAAATAAATGACCACAATGGATTTTCTTCAGAGACATAAGCTTGGGCAAACCTGAATTTATGTTGCCATGTGTGTTTGCAGATAGTTCCTCTAGGTTTGTCAGTGAAAGCCTACGTATCAGTTCCAAAGACATTCTCGTTTGACTTGGAAGAGTGGAAGAATATTGCTATGGTATTTAGCTATCTCTATTGTGATGTTCTTAATTGTGAAATATATGCGTGTAAATCCAGGAATGGATTGATGCAACTTCTCTGTATTGGACACAGCCTATCAACCTTGCTGCCACATTTGTTCCTGCAGAGTTGAATCAGACACTTAAAAAACCCCAATTTCTAACCAGTGCGTATTTAACTTGGTTTATATAATGTTTACAGGCTTTACTAAACCATTTAATTATATGCTGTGCATCAGTGTTTCCCAGGTATTCGATATGTATGAATGGGACTGTGCCAATCCTTTCCCCTCACCCACGTCCACCATGCCTCATGGCCAGTCTATGTGTGTTTAATATTAAATGTCTCGTGTTTTTCATCGTAACCATCACTTAGACTGGTTGCACGTATGTGAAATCTGAAATATTTAAAGGGCTTCTGGTTCCCACTCTATCTTGGATTCTTCTGTGTCCCTCATTACCGTAGTATCTGAGCATCTTTATTGTATCTCCTCAGAATGCGTCCCTGAGGTGCTGTGCTCATTCTGTAGGTGGGGGAACTGAGACACGGAGTGAGTAGTGACTTGCCCAAGGTCTCGCAGGAAGTGGAGCTGGGAATTGAGCCTGGGTCTCCTGAGTCTAAAGCTAGCACTGTAAACACTGTAAAAAGAAAAGGAGGACTTGTGGCGCCTTAGAGACTAACCAATTTATTTGAGCATAAGCTTTCGTGAGCTACAGCTCACTTCATCAGATGCAAGTAAACCTGTAAACACTGTGTCATCCTTCCTGTCCACTCAAGCAGGATCTCTCCCTGATCTTGGGAAATGATCTAGTATGTTTGGTCATTTCATTAGCCATTTAAAACAAACACATATCCTATCACTTTGTGAGTTAATTTTGAGATTCTTTTGGCCCAGGAGGCAATAGGAAAGCCGTATAACATTAGGATTGTTTGTTGTATGTAATTATATTATAGTAAGATTTAGCCAGGACATCAGAGCAGGATGCCTAATGTTTTTCCAGGATGCCTAACACTGATTTTTATTTTATTTTTTTTACTTCTGTCACTTTACCAGCTGGCTCTGCTATGGCACTGGTCAGTTAAGAGGTGGCAGAAGTCCTAATCTAGTTCCAAACCCACCCTTCTGACGTTCTCTACATTAGTGGCAGAGAGCGCTGAAGTGTGATAAAATATTGCATCATCTTTTTCTTCTCTCTGCTAAGTTCTGAGGATCAATTACAATGGATATTTCAGTCTGCTTGTAGCTTAGGGACAGAACCAGACCTCTGGTGTCAGTCACTGGCAGCAGCGTAATGCCCTGCCCCCAGAAGTTCCCTCTGGTTGTCTCTGCCTCCCTGGCGGCTCCCCCAGCCCTCCCTGCTACAGAACTTTCCAAAGAAAAAGGCCAACCTTTTAATTCAAGTGACCAACAGTTTCGCTCAGTCGTGCCTGATTCCCAGCCGAATCCCAGGACTGCGTTTGACTTTTGGGGAGATTGTTCCTCTCAGCTCCACTTCCCCGTCTGAAGTGTTTGCAGCAGCTGAGGCCCTACCAGCTTCTGAGACCATTCCTCAGAGCTAGACCAAGAAAATCCAAAGGCAAAAGGAAACAGAGGTGGACATTGGCACCCAAAGAAGTGGTGTTATCTCACTAAGGGGAATGTCCCCTCCCGTGCAGCAGGAGAAATCATTGTGCTTTTTCCTCACAGTATAGTTAACGCAATCTGTAATTCGGGGAAGTGGAATTAAATTAATTAGGCTGTGGGGGCTGTCTCAAATGGTGGGAACTACTGGGGAGTGGGGAATTCCCCTGCTGCCAGAGACTGACAGGTCTTGTTCTGCCCCCAAGCCTCAAGCAGTCCAAAGTACTCTAGGTAATGGAGCTGTGGACCTTAATACGTTGCTTTCTCAGTGCTGGAAAGTGGAAATGGTCCTAAAAGCTTCAAATCAGCACAGTGCCACTGGTGGGAAAGTTCGGACAGGTCTCCCTGCAGCAAGAGCACTATGCCCTTAAAGCAGGAGCGGTGCACTCCCTAAAATGGCCTCACTGTCGACATTTATTTATTTGGCCTACTTTTTGCTCTTTCAGATAAACCGTGAAAGCTGGTGTTCAATAGAGCCATGTTCAGATCCATCACTGCTGGAGCCGACACAAACTCATGAATCTAGAGGTAAGTAGAACGCTGTGCACCCAATCCCTTTGTTCAAGGAGCTGAGACACCAGCCTCTTTCCTTACAATTAACCTTCTACCAAGGGCTTATCCTTCTTTCCCTCCTTTTCTCTCTCTCCTCTTTCCCATCATCATAAAATAAAAACATGCACAAATGGGCGAAAAGGGCACATGTAATTATTAGCCCATTGTTTCTGTGCTTATATGACTGGTACTGAGACATCCAGCTACGTAGCCCATCTTCTCATGATGCAATTCTGTGTTAAAATATTTTATTCACTCATTTGATTCTTAAATAAAATTTAGAGGCGCATGGGTGTATAGATTATAGCCAAGACTTTAAAAAATGGGTGCCTCAAATTAGGTTCCTAAATCCGTATTGAGGCACCTAAATCAGTAGCCTGCTTTCAAAAGTATGAGGCACCCAGCAGCCTCCATTGATTCCCAGGATTCAGGAAGAAGAAAGGTGGTTCAAAGCCATCTTTCCCACCCCCGCCCCTGAGCAATGCTGAGTTTATGATCATTTATCCTGTTTAATATTTGCCCTTCCTTCCACATGGACAGAAAAACTAGCCTGGCCTGTTTCAGCGCACATTGATATCCCAGATAAGAGGGAACGTTTCCAGTCTTCTAATACTTGTGTTTAAAACAGCATAAATTGGAGTAGTTTTTCTGGTCCCTTAATGGTGGCTTTGAAGTGGACTTTTCTCACAGCGGCCATTTCTTGCTTTTTTTTTTTTTTTTTCATTAAAGAAATTACACTTGAAGAAGGGTTGAGATGTGGAGAAGGAGGGGTATTACCTTGTTTTCAGTGATGAGTTGGAAGATAAGGGTTAACTCTCCTGAGTGTGCATTATTGGCCAACAGCAGCACTCTGGTTAGTGCATTAATGTTCTGCCTCTGCTTCCTGCTGAATAATGCACTTAGACGTGCACTGTCGTGTCATGACACCCCTCGCATCAGATCCCGGAGCGAAGTAGCGAGCTGTCTGGTGGATCCTGGGCATGCTGACCAAGCAACACATTGACTGAAGTATCCATTGCAAATCCATATGTAGTTCGGAAGATTTGTCACCGCAATTCTTTTTATCAAAGATCACAGAGCATTCATGATCAATGTAGTAAAGGTCACGGATTTAGTGACTGCTCCATGATCTTTTATTTAAAAAAAAAAAAAAAACCCTGACATATGAACCACCCCAGCACTGCAACCCTGTTTTTGGGCCAGGTGAGGAGGGAAGGCCGTGGAGCTGGGGTGAGGGCTGGTGGGAGAGGGAGCTGGAGAGCAAGCCCACCCCAAACTCACTTCAGGCGGTGGTGGCTCCTGTGTCCCAGGGCTGGGCCTTGGGGTTGAGAGCAAGCCCACCCTACACTTATCCCGGGCAGCAGTGGCTCCTGTGGGGTTGGGCCCCGCTCCCTGCTGTGTGTGTTGCAATTTGGCTCATGGAGTCACAGAGCTGCTGAGGTTTGGCCCTGCCACCCTTCTGTCACAACCTACCTGGAGCCTTCCTGCATGGAAGTCACAGCCAAACAGAGAAGTTAGAGTATCTGTGATGTTTTCAGCAAAGTGACAAACCTGCAGCCCTAACTATATGTCTGCAGTTTCCTGAGGTGGCAACATAATTGTCCTGATGAAGTCTCACAACAGTCTAGTGTCTGCCCAAGCTCATGCATTCCTTCAATTGAAACTTCATCATCTGCTTCAAAAATGTGAGATGTTTCTTAAGTGAAATTAGTTAAACTATTTTTTTCATTGAGGATACAGCCTTGAATCTCACTCTCTGTGCCAGACCAAAATGTTGTTAAGAGGGGGTGATGTGGATAGTTAAGTGACCAGGGGTCTATCCAGGTTCAGCTTCTGGCCCCTATTAGATAAAATAAAACTCTTTTAAAAACTAGACTTTCCCTGGGGAAACACTTGACAGTAATCCACCATATCAGTGAGATAATAAGCATAATCTAAACAGTCAATAATTCCACTCCTGAGTCCCCCCAGATTGATGGGCAGTAGCAAGCATCAATCCTTTCATTGCCTTCCTGTCTCTTATTACGTCAGTTTAAGCTCCTTGCGTGCATTTTCAAAGTTCATCTGAATTTCACCCCCATTTACGTCTCCTAATAATCCTATCTCTTAGCTGCTTCTTCTGTCTCCTTTTAACCACCCTCAGCTATATTTTCTTTCAAATGTCCCGCTATGCTTAGAACGGCCTAGCACTCCCCAGGTGCACTCAGCCTCCTCTTTCAGTTGCACTTCTTTCATGAGTCCTTCCAACGTGGCTTGCCATCTTTTGCATATGTGGTTTCCCTATGGATTATATTTGCCTCTGTGAAGTTGATTTTCAATTCCTCAAGGCAGAGCCTGTGTTCTCTGTGTGTTTGCAAAATGCCTTTACACGTAGCACTCCATTACTCCATAAATAATGAAAACAGGGCACACCAAATCTACCACTGATCTGACTGTGGGAGTGTTGGTGTTACCGTCTCTGAAGCCAGTGTATGTACTCCAGCTTCTTCGCTTCTGTCCCTTTCTGAAGTGGTGTGGTTACTGCACAAACGCTTCCAGGATCACAGTAGCAACACAGCTCCTGACTGAGCTGCAATTCTGCGGGATGGGCGGAGGGACAAGGAAGAATGCAGGTGTGTCTCTCCCCTTTAGGCAAAGGTCTGACAGAATGTGACAGAGATGAAACCAATAGAGTTCTACAGACATTAACTTAACAACCAGTAGAATTCAATATTACTGCAGAGGGCATTCTGCGCCAAAAATTAAAAATTCTGCGCACAATATTTTAAAATTCTGCAAGTTTTATTTGTCAAATAAATGTGGAAGCTCCATCATGGCATTAGGGAGCACAATCCACTGGCTGCACAGAGATAGGAGATCTCAGACTCTGCTGTGAGGTTGCACCCAACTCTGACACAGTGCAAGTAACGGGCCTGCCCCAGAAACACCCCGCAGCCCTGCCCCTCCATACCAGGTGTGGGCAGGCAGGCCCAGCAAGGCAGGATCCAAGTGTGGAGAGGCTTAGTGTGGGGGGGGGGGGCAGGTGTGGGTTGAGAGGGTTCTGTGTGGGGCAATCTGGGTGTGGGCAGCTCAGTGGGGGAACCAGGACTGGGGGGGATCTGGATGCACAGGGGCTTGTTGAGGCGTTCTAGGTGCAACTGTAATAGGACACTGCAGGGGGGTCCAGGTGAAGGTGGCTGGGGCTCAGCGGGGGGGACAACTAGGTGTAGGGGGGATAGAGCTCAGCGGGGGGTGCAGATGTGGGGAGCTCTGGAAGGGATCCAGATGCTGGGGGGAGTGGGACTCAGTAGAGTGGGGCTCCAGGTGTGCGTGGTTGGGGCTCGGTAGGGTGGGGATTCGGGTGTGGAGGGCTCGTTGGGGATTCGGGTGTGGGGTGCTCCAAGTGCTGGGGGAGTGGGGCTCGTCGGGGGGGTTCTGGGTGTGGGCGGGGTGAGATAGGGCGGGAGGGTCTGGGTATGAGGTGGTCTCGATGCCTAGAGGTTGGGCAGATGCAGGAGCAGCTCCCTGTATAGTGATCCCTGCAGCTGAGAAGCAATGGTTGCAGGAAGTGTGGGATGGGGGGGAGTTTGCACAGCTTCCTACAGCTGGGGGAGAAATCAGGGGGTGGGTTTGATGCGGCCCCGGATGCTGTGCAAGGGAAGAGGAAGTCCCGTCCTCCTCAGCCCAGCTGGGACTATCAGCTGAGCCCAGTGCAGGGTGGTAGCCACCAGCCGTGTCTTCCCCAGTCCCTCCCCTTGCCCCACAGTGATTTACTTCTCTGCCGGCTGCCCTGGGCACTCAAAACATGCTGCTGGGGAGGATTGCATGACAGCTCATGTGGCTTCCCTTTGCTTCCCCATCCAAAAGTCATTTTTCTGCAGGGAAGCAAAGAAATCTGTGGGGCACATACATTCTGTGCATTTGCAGTGGCACAGAATTTCTCCAAGAGTGCAGTATGGAATTGAATCCTATCAAATTTGCTAGTAGAGCCAGAGCTCACTTAAATTTTATAGGATCATTAAAAACAACCAGCTATAGAAAGGTTTCAGAGTAGCAGCCGTGTTAGTCTGTATTCGCAAAAAGAAAAAGAGTACTTGTGGCACCTAAGAGACTAACACATTTATTTGAGCACGAAAGCTTATACTCAAATAAATTTGTTAGTCTCTAAGGTGCCACAAGTACTCCTTTTCTTTTCACCTATAGAAAGGTTCTCATTTAATATTCTTATAAAAAACATATAGGTTGCTTGAATACATTGAGATCTATGATTTTCCCCATGGATCTCAGTGTAAGCATTCAGTTAGAGGGCTAGGCCTTCTCCCTCCTTTAACTCTCCCCCATTTTGACGGGATGATGCTGTGTTAATTCTGTGCAGTGAACTGCTTGGAATTTTCCTTCCCATGGGTTTTTAGTTTGATTTGTATTTGTCTCCATATGATGCACATAAAAATGCACCCAGTGTCATTTTATTTTCATATGCGTCGCCATGGAGAGAGAGACACACACACATGTATGAGCAGAGTTAAACTATAAATCATTTACCCGCAGTAAGTACATGACGTATATGTGATGAGAGTCATCCATCTAGTTCTGTTAAGGCATTGTCATAGTGTCGTCACCAGGGCTTATCAGATTATGGTGTAGGAGTGTGGAGTCCCAAATTGTGCAACATGTGTACAGTTTAAAAAAATCAATAAATACAGTGCCCCTGAAAAGGGGAGAGAATTCTTCCAAACAGCCTTTGGATTTGGAAAGTTCGCAGCACAGCTGGGATGAGGTATGTGTCAGGTTCCTCCTCCCCCCATTGTTTCTTGAAAGAAAGAAACTCCTTCCTCTTCCACCCTCTCATGCCCCTCTGTTGGCCCTGCAGTCCGGTTTAATGCCTGTTCTGATTTATTTTCTGGGCGAGGTATCCGTTCATTGGCGAATCTGGAGCTTCCCTGTGAATTTTCCATCAGAACGTCTCTGGGCCTGTTTGTTTTTCCGTCTGGAATGTGGACATGCTCTGTTAAACTGCCAGCTGGATTGACCGGGATGTTGGCTCTCAGTCTGTTACCGCTTCTCTTTTTTCCTTTTCTCTCTTCCCCCCACGAAGTTGTGGAAAAGAGGTTCAGATTTTCCGGGTTACTGAAAGGGGAGAAGGAGTGGGGAACAGCCACACCTAGTACAATAAGTACTTTTCCTTTTCTCTGTGGTTTGGAAACTCCTCTCTGGATTATTGGTGTTTCCAGCCTTATTTTCGTTCTTGAGCATAATTACAGTACCACAGGGAACATCTTAATCTCCATTAGTGGAAAACCGTTTTCTAGGGAAGCATTCGTTGTATCTGAGTGCTTTCAAAAGAGCATTTTTTTCATACTCTTTGAACTTTCCACTATTCTTCTTTTGCGCAATAACTATCAAGCTGTCTCCATTTCCCACTAGCCGCCAGGGGACACAGATGGAAATAGGTGGACCCATGCTGTTCCTGGATGTAATGACTCAGTGCTGGTGCCAGGGGCGGATGGTTGGCTGTTTAGTGCTCTCTCTCCTCCACCACCAAAAGCCAAGCATGTCACTACCACAACATAGTCATCCCTCAGTGACTCAGTAGACGATACAGTGCAGCCAGCCTTCATTTTGGCATCTCTTCTCCTGTCACATACTCACTGAGTGAACTCCCCTCGATCAGCTGAGAAGTACTGAGTTTACATGCACTATTTAGCTAGAGTTGAATTTTGAATTAGGACCATGTGAACATAGGCTCGTGGGAGACTTTTGCAGTGCAACTTGCTTGGAAATTGTTTCCTCTGATAGTCCTTATCCCCTGTGCAGAGGCTGGCTACAGCTGGTGTAATAATATTTGTATTACCGTAGCACCTAGGACACCTACTTATTGTCCAGGACCCTGTTGTGCTAGGCGCTGTACAAACACAGGAGCAATAGATGGTCCCTGCTCCAAGAGGCTTACTATTGAAGTAGAGCTGTCGGGGGCAGGTTCAGCCCCAGGCTGGCCCAAGGTAGAGACAAAGGTGGCTTATGGCTACTCTCCCCCCCCAAAACCCACCTCAGCTACACAGAGTATAAGTATGACACAGCTGAGGGTTGTGCACGATAGATGTAATTTAAAAGTGAATACATGTTTCATTCAAGCAGATACCATCAAAATGTGTTTATCTGCCTAAGTTACGGCCAGATGTTTAACTAAAACAATATTTTAGTTAAAAATATTTTTATGGAAAATTGGTTTTTTTGCTAAAATGAAAATGTTCATAGAAAGTGCCTGCTTTTCTCAACGATTTTCAATTTTTTTCATAAAAAAAATAGAAACTAAATTGTTAGGTTTTTGGCTAAACATTTTTTGGTTGCCAAAGGCTGAAGATATTTTGATTTTCAGGTTTTGAGTTTTTGAATGAAATGTTGACATTTTGCACTGAAATATCAACAACAACTAACGTTTTTGTTAGCTTTTAAAAAAATTATGGAGGGGAGGTAATCCCTTTCAGATCAGCTGTACTCTAGGTGTTCATCCTGGGCTCAGCACGAGGATAATGAAAGGTAGAGGCAATTTGTGAAAACATGCATTAGGTTGAAATGGATCTATTTTTAATTTATAAAATGTCTCTAACGATCAAATTCCAGGTGCAAGTACAAAATTTAAAAAATACATGAATTCTAAATAACTTAATCTCTTAAGAGAGCCTACCTTTCTCCAAGATGTGGGAAATCATCCTCAAATTCTCCTGCTAAGCACAAAATAAATCCTAACCTTGGCTTTAAGGAATTAAATGGAATTGACTTTCTCTGATATTGAGAAAGAGGAGCACACGTTTCACTCACAGATGCTTTATGCCTAGTGAATATGAGCCTAATTCTGCTCTCATTTAAGTCAGAGGTAAGCCCCTTATTGAGTTCAATGGAGTCTGAATTGGTCCCCAAATGTATACTGTATATGTATCGGCAGCATATACTACAGGTACGAATATGTGTTTTTCATGGCATGTTGATTTTACACAGATGCACTTGTGCCGCTTCAGGTATATCTACCCAGCAGCTGGGAGGGTGATTCCCACCTTGGATAAACATACATGCACGAGCTCTGCTTGCTAAGAATAGCAGTGTGGCCACTGCGTCACAAGCAGCAGCTTGGCCTAGCCACCCAAGTATGTAGCCAGGGGTTCGGATGGGATTGTCCTTGTACAGCTAGCCCAAGCTGTTGCCTGTGACACTGTGGCCACACAGCTAATTTTAGTGCACTAGCTGTAGCAGAGCTGGCGTGTGTATGTCTGTCTGTGCTGGAAATCACCCTCCCACATGCTGTGTAGACAGACTCTGGGAAGTGCTAAAGAAGGCATTCTAAACTGTTGAATAAAATGTTAAAAGCCTGCTCTGACTTTCTGGGAGGTGCACGCAGAGTGTGACACAAACACTTGTTTGTAAAGTGGGTTGCACACTTGTGGCCTGTGTAAATAAGTCAATAGCAAGTAGCTGACGTGACCAGTGCTGCTGTCCACAACCAGTTGCAGGTATGATGCCCTCTCTAGTGATTTTATGGAGTTTGTTTTTGTACCTCAGCAAAAATGAGAGGTGGGTGCATGTGACTGCAAAAGAAAAGGCCAGGTTGTCACTCACTCTGGTGTTTTGTTGTTTGTTTCCCCAGAATGTGAACATTTCCTGGAGGATGGGCTGAGTGGAGACTGTGCCTCATCGCAGGGTGTCCTGAAAAGAGAAACTGGAATCGAGTCTGAACTCTTCCCTTTGCCTGGCGATGGGATGGATGATATCGTCTTTGGAAAGGTAGGGCTGTCTCAGAAGGCCAGCTTACCGCTCTGGGGGGCCTTGATCCGGACGACCCTCCCCATTGATTTTGGGGGAGTTCTGCCTATGTAACGACTGGTGATAAGTAACTGGAACTTGTGTAGCTACAGCTACAATAATGCTCAAGAGGGACATGTTTGCTGTGGTTTGCACAAGGTTTGTTGATTTCCAGCAGGGTTCCTTAAAGGGCAATAATTTGATTTTAACTTTCTGCAGATCAATCAAACACAACCGGAAGAGTTGAAAAGGTACACTTTCTTTCAAGGCCTCTAATAAGGGTTGCACAGAGGCTATGAAATCCAGTGTTACAAATGTTACATTTTCTCCTACAAACAGAGACCTCCTGCAAAGCACTGAGCTTTCCATTGGCCTCCTCGGTACTGTATACTATGGTTTTTTGGAGAACCAGTGTGATTCCATCACTTCAGTGAGAGTATGTGAAAAGGAAGAAAACACTCACTCTGGATACGGAGGGCCAGTTGAACAGTGCTGAGTGGCATGGTAACATTGCCAGGCAGTAGCAATATAAGTGACCGTAATAGCTCTAGTTCTTGGATGTTTTTGAGTGACTGTGCTTCCAGTTTGCTGTGGGGCCCAAACATCCCCAGAGTCATCATTGGCCTGATGAGGATGAGGGTGAAAACCAAGATACAAGATCAGACTCTTAAATATGAGTTGGTTTGTTTCAGAATCTGCCTTGGGTCTACTGCTTCCTGGACCAGGACAGCCTGGTATATCTTGAGAAGCAGAAACCACCCACCCTCAAATACTTCCAGCTGACCAATTTATAATGTTAAGCTGTTTGCCGTCACCCACTCTACCTGGTGAAAGGATAGCATAGCAGGTGAAAGGGTGCCTCAGGAAAAAATGGCTCCAGAATGAGAAGGCTTGCTAGGCTCCTGTGAACAACCATCTGTGTGTGTATAGTGAAGCTTAGAATTCTTCACAGATTGTTATTTATCATCTGTAGCCATCCCATGTCTACCTGCTATGCAGACATGTGTTTCCTGTCTTGAGTAACGGGAAGTTGGGGCAATTTTCATGCAAACTTCCAGAGAAATGCATTTAACAAACTGAATGTCTCCTTTGGTTAAATCAAGGCAGATGATGGCGAACGTTTTCCAACAGAATGGGAAAGATCACGGCCTGGGCTAAGTGATCTCATGTGCTATAAATGCACTGGAAAGTCACCGTTAATGAAGTGGCAGGGCGTGGAGCTCACCAGCCTTTCCCTTTCCCATCTCACTCGCGAAATGAAGGAGGGGTGACTTGTCTCTATACAGGGCTTTGCTCCGGGCAGAGCAGAGCATTGTCTCCAATTATCCCATTCAGGGAGTTGCACGAGTTACAGAGTTCAGCATTGCTCATTATTTGAGTCTGATCTTAATAACGTTGTTCATGGAGGTGGCAGTGGGGCGTTAAAGTATATAACGGCAAAACGTTTTACTTTCCCCCCCATGTTATAGGGTGTGTTTACCAAAATATAACCCACAAAAATGGAGTCTCAAAATGACACAGTAATCCAAAATGGCAGGAGTGTCACAGGAGAAAGAAACATCAAGGTGCGGGGCCGAGGGAAGTGTGCATGTGGGATATATGATTTTTTGATGGCTCCGTTACAGCAACAGGGCAAGTACTGAGATCATTGTTTCATTTGCAGAATGGGAAGCTCTTATCAAATCACTATTCTGAGTCTTTCCCATTATGCAGTGTATTGCATCTAGGGATGAGTACAACTGAAAAGGTTTAGCAATTTAGTTTGGAAGCTTATTCAAACCTGAAATGACTTACTTGACCTCTGCCTTACAAGCACTTTTGTCTCCCCATTGCTAACCCTCCAAATCTAAACAGAAGGGTTCCCTTTTCCCTGTCTCTCTCCTTCCTATATGTCTGGCACCTCTTTACTACATTTGTGCCTCTGTCCATTGTATATTTATAAATACCAGAAGCTTTCATCAATACCATTAAGCTTTCAGTAGCTTTTTCTGGTTTTCATTTATCTTTTTTTCCAAGAGATTGGAATTAGAGATGGGAAAAATCAGTTTTAAAAAGAAAGTGTTTTTGAACATGCATTCGAATGAGGGCTGAACTCAATCAGATGGCATTTGTGACCATGTTTGCTCATTTTTCACAAACATTAGTACCAGCATGTTTTGTCCATAAATAAGTTTTCAAAATGGAAAGTGCTGTGAATATTGACATATTTCAGAGAAATGATGGTGAAAATATGCATTTACACAAGTATTGATGTTTGAATGGCCATCTTGAAAGTGTGTGTGGGTTTGGGAGTCATCCAGCTCTGGAGCACAGCCAAGATCATGTAACTTAGGTGACCAAAGACACAGCATAAATAGAGAGCTATTCATAGCAAATCCTGAGTGGTAGTCACAGCAAATAGTTTATGAGCTACCCATAATGTTCACGGAACTCATTCAGCAAATGTTGTAAACGTAAAAATCAGAATCTGCTCACTGCCCTGCTTCTTGTCAGGTTTGTACACAAACAGCAAGGGGTTAAATTTATTAAGTATATCCTAGACCATTCTCTCAATTCAGGTCCCAAATGTTGATGAGTTCTCGTTTAGGAATTGAAGATTAAGGGCTTGTCAAAACTACCCACCTGAATTGGTGGGCAGTGATCGATCCAGCGGGGGTTGATTTATCACGTCTAGTATAGATGCGATAAATGAACCGCTGAGGGCTCTTCCTTCGAGTCCGGTATTCCACCAGAACAAGGAGCGCAAGCGGAGTCAATGGGAGAGCATCAGCTGTCGACTTCAAGTTGCAGTGGGGGAGGTTTAGATTGGATATTAGGAAAAACTTTTTCACTAAGAGGGTGGTGAAACACTGGAATGAGTTACCTAGGGAGGTGGTAGAATCTCCTTCCTTAGAGGTTTTTAAGGTCAGGCTTGACAAAGCCCTGGCTGGGATGATTTAACTGGGAATTGGTCCTGCTTTGAGCAGGGGGTTGGACTAGATGACCTTCTGGGGTCCCTTCCAACCCTGATATTCTATGATTCTATGACTTACCGCAGTGAAGACAACACGGTAAGTAGATCTAAGTACGTCGACTTCAGCTACACTATTCAAGTAGCTGAAGTTGCGTATCTTAGATCGACCCCCGCTTGGTAGTGTAGACAAACTCTAATTTGTGCAGGGGAGAGAGACTATCAAAATACAGGCAGGTCAGGCTAGAAATTCTGTGACATGTGCACACCAGTTCTTATGTATCAGGGTCTGTGTTAAATTTATAGGAAATACTGCGGAAAAGGTGCAAGGATAAAAAAAAATAGAGTGGAAAGTGGAGAGACTGAAAAATAAATACAGAGTTAATTTAAAAAAAGGAACAAAGAAGAGAGAAAAATCCTAGTGAACAAGCACAGCGTACACTGTAGATCATCTGCTTATAGCCTGTCTTTCTTAGAACTAGTGAGGTAGTTCTGTCCCTAGTAATGAGCACAGGCTTCCCTTTATCCAGGTCAATATTGTTTTAATTGAATTGCGGTGGAGTTGGGGGGAAGAGGAATACATTTAAACTATAGAAGAAAAAAGTTTGTAAACTACTTGTGTGAACAACAACAAAAACTCAAACAAAACAAAGAGCATGTGAGGGTCTCAAAACCTCGAGCACTTTGATTTTGCCCCATTCCTGATTATTATTATTCTAAAGTTCCTGTTTTTCCTTTGCATGGAGTTACACTTGAACTGCTTGCTGCAGCAGCTGTTTGCTGCATGAAACGTCCATTCTTCATAGCAAGAGTTACTATACAAATACTCAGTGAAGTGAACGATAGCACTGGCTGGAAATCCAATATTAGTTGTTTAATATAGTCAGGAAACTGTAGGCAGAGCAGGGCCATGGCTATATGGAGCCTCCTGTGAACATCGGAAATTCTTGTAGTCTCCACAAGATTGTTAACATCTCATCCATTTTAAGCCCTGCTTCTGTTCAGGGGCTCCAGAGGCTTGAGGTCCTCTGAGCAGTCCATCTCTGTGAGATGCCTGGGACTGCAACTGACTATAGGTGTGTGTATATATGTTCTCATTACTGTGTGTTTTACCCATCTCCTATATTGTTCTGATTGGCACATGCAGGGTTGAGCATCACGCTCCAAAGAAACAAGAGCTTCTCAGTTAGAGGCCCTATCATCAAAGCACGACTTGTTTCTTCAGATACTTTGCAGTTGCTGGCATCCAAGAGTCATTTACACAATGAGCCCTAAGACTCCAGCAAAATGTCAGGCTCTATTCTAGTGTTTATTCCCATAGCCTAGTCATCCTCCTCCTCCTTCTCTAAAGAGCTATCTATGCAGTAGGCAGATATTGCAACATTCTCTTCTGTGAATGATTAATGTTGTCTAAGGTAATTTCCTGTCGTCTGTGTAACTCTATCTTCCTGGGGCATAACTAGTATTGCTTGCTCATATTAGCTTTTAAGCTCCCATTGACACTTAAAGTCACTATGTAGCTTGTGAACCTGCCCTTGCAAATATTATTAAGCAGATTACCTCTGAGAACCAGAGGTCACACCTGAGACTCTATTCCTTATCTTTTTTGAGCCACACAGCAGTCTTACAATTACAAGCTGTGGTACACTGCATACAACTAGAAAAGGAAGAGAAATCCTGTGGAGTATATCCTAAAGCTTCCAATCTTGCACATAGTTGGGCAGTAGACAGGGAGTCAGTGATATATAGAGATGTACAATGATCATTTTCATGAGTAGACAGTTTGGCCTTCACTTCCCAAAATGCTAATATGATTTAGGATTCTCCCAAAGACTTCCTCATGGGTGATGGCCCCATCTCACTAATTTTCTTTTCCTTCATCTATGATCTCTTTCTTTTCCCCAGAAGCTTCCACACTCCCCTGAACAACAGCATAAACAAAACAAAGGAAACTGTCTGTTTCTAAATTTAATGTTAAGACCCTCCCATTTTTTGGCACATATTAAGACCACATGACATTATTCTGGGGTTTTAAAATTCCCATCACCTTAATTAATCTGCTGTCCTTAAAAAGTTCCCAGGAGCTAGTGTATGATGATGTGGGATTTTGTTTTTTTAATTAGCTAACACTTGGGAGCCACGGTCATTGCTAGTTTAGTAATCACCCCCAACAGTGGGTCATCAGCAGGGTTAGAATTGAGCACCTCAGTTCATTAGCTGGAAGAAATAGTGGTCTGGACCTGCCACTACAGTGGGGTTGCATAGCACAGTTTACAAGTTCTGTTAACATAGATTTTTTTTTTTTATCTACTGTGATGGCTAAATTTAAAAAAAACAACCCTCTGTGTAGTGGTGGTGATGAATAGCTTATGACTATAAGGGCTTGTGATATTGAGAGGTTCCAGTGTTGTGTTGTGTGTGTTGCTTTCTGCGTTTGCATCATTATCTAGGGAATTTACATGCAACCGATAAGTGAGGCTAAAAGAGGATGTTTTGTTAATGGAGTGGAGGGACATTTTCTGCATTCCAAGTTTTGAATTTTGTACAGGTTTTTCCAACATGATGATTCCCATCCACATGTACAATCCCCTGTGCTGTACCATTCTCGTTTTTAAGCACTCAGTTATCATTGTTATTCCTAGTGCAGCTCTTATGGCTTTCTAATTAGCTATTCAAATTAGGGAGAGTAGACATGATGGGTCTAGTCCAGAGATCGACAACCTTTGGTACACGGCCTGTCAGGGAAATCCGCTTGCGGGCCGGGCCGGTTTGCTTACCTGCAGCGTCCGCAGGTTCGGCCGATCGCAGATCCCACTGGCCACGTTTCGCTGCTCCAGGCCAATGACGGCCTACATGCCAAAGGTTGCCCGATCCCTGCCCTACTTGCTTTTCGGCAAACAAGAAGTTAACTTCCTTAGACCGTGCGGATTACAGTCTGGGTTTAGGAAGGAAGGCCCAATCAGGCTTCCACACGCTAAGAACAGCTTGTTAAGGAAAGGAAGGTGCTTGAGAAGCCAGGAACCAACACTCCATTGTCTTGGGAATGGGCTGTCACCCAGACTCTGCTCTGAGTGTGTTTTTTTTAGTTTACGTAAAACCATGTTTTGTGTCTCTAATTGTAACTGTAACCCTCAAAACTTGAAGAATAAATTTGAGCAGGAAACCTTTTTGGCTGACAGATTGTTTCTTCCATTACTGAAACAACAGCCCACTCCAACAGATATTTTAAAGGTATTTAACTCAGTAACAGCAACAATGAGGTTAATTTTTAGGTAAAACAAAATCACTGAATAAAAGGTGAGCCTCCTACAGTTGTTTAGTTCCTCTGTTAATCTTCATTGGAGCTGAAAAGTTGTTTTATGCTTTTCCTTAAAAGCTAACTCTTGTCTGCTATGTATGGATATTAAAAAGAGTACTTTTTATCAGCATAGGGTTTTTTCACAGCACCCTTAGCCAAAACGTTCCTTCCCCAAACTGTTGTGTGATGCACTGAATGCCCTTGACCACCACAGAAGAGGCTGCATTTCAGTGATACTGCATGTATATAATTTGTAAAGCACCTTGGGATGTATGTATAATAATATTATTTGCACTGAACTCATCTAGAAAGGAATTGGATTCACATCTGACCGACAGATCGCTTGGACAGCTTAACTTTTATTTCACATTTAAACAATAATGATAATTCCTAAACAGCACTTCTCATTTGTAAATCTCAAACCATTTTACAGAGGAGGGGTCAGTATCATTATCACCATTTTACAGATTGAGAAGCTGAGACTCAGGGAGATGAAGTGTCTTGTTCAAGATCACCCATTGGCAGCCCTGGGAATGGAATCCAAGTTTCCTGTGTCCCACTCTGGTGCTATATCCACTAGGCCACATTTGGTCCCTGTTAGTTTTGGCTCTTTAAAATTCTTTGTCTTACAAGAAGGGAGTGTCTTTTTTAAAATAGGAAATCAGTGTTATTTAGGAGAACTTTTCCTGAAGAACAGGAGGGATATTAGAGCCATGACTGTACGCTGCAGGCTCAAGCAACTTGTACCTTGTTTTTTTTTACTAAACCAGTCTAAGAGATGAAGGCAAAACCATAAATGAACCAAATGTATCTCACATTTTTAAATTATATTTTGATTCTGTCCAGCTGTAATTTAAGAAACAAGCAAGTGCATATATGAAGGAAAGTAATTCTGATTTTTTTAAAATAGGGATTTTTTGTTTTAGTAAATTATTTTCATTTGGAAAATAAAAATCCCTTTGCCTGTTTTGGAGTTAGACAGCAAAACATAGTAATTTAGCAGTTGCGCACTATATGCATTCCTTTTGCGTCCAGGATTAATGTCTTTTAACTAACTGCACCCTTCTGGTGGTCAGCCAGGATGCAATCTTCCTTCCCTTCAGGGACACCACCCTAATTATGACAACAGCTTCCTGTGACCCGGAAAAGAAACCAACTATTTCCTTCTCTAATAAAGTATTGTTCTCATCATAACTACTAAGTAATTTGTCTGGATTTAGGCAGTTCAATAAACTCCCATCATGACATGCAAATGCTAGCTACCATCCATGATGTAAAAAACAAACAAAAAAAAAATCAGTGACTTTATCAGGCTGCTTTTCCAGTTTTTTTCTGTTTGTTTTGTTTCACCCCAAACCGCATTTTAATAATATACTGTAATATACTTTTTCTAACACTACATCATAATTTTGTCACTGGAATATATTTACACAAAAATTATCTTTAATGGCTGATATTCCTTATCTTGACACACAGATCACTGAATTATTTCAACCAAAAATATATACTTACAGTGTGTGGGGGGGAAAGTATTACTCATGCAGTCTCCTCTGTGGATATTGGCTTTTGATGGATGTGTTTGGGGGTAAGAATGTGGAAGCATTTCTTTAATACATGTCTTAAAAAATGTATCTTGTGCTCATTAAACTGATGCAAGAAGCAGGGCTAACGCCCACCAAACTTGTCAGTAAATTTTGAAGTATTTTACCGATGACTGTTTTCAAATACCTCATACTCCCTTTTTAATTGCCATAGCAGCTTTTAGCTGATATTTTTGTTCTGGTACAAATGCAGAACAGAAACATGCAGGCTCTGGAGTGGTCTAATTGCCTGATTTTTAAAGAGCCCACAATGCTGGACTTTGAGATGCCCCATAGTGGGAATGTGGTAATGGCGTTTGTGTTCATGTTCATCCCTGTTGTCTGTTGCATTTGTAAAGGCACATCTCTCATCTGACAATTGAATTTGGTATTCTGTTATCTTTTTGCAAATGAGATTTGACAGACTGCAGCTCCTCGAATGCTCAGTTCCTGGTGAGTATCAGTGAGCCTGCTAGTTGAAAGCAGTTAGCCACTGTGGCTTTGGTGAATAGTCCATTATATACGACTGGATGGATCATTCTGAATATTATTTTTTTAAATGATACAGTGCTGGGCTCTGCAGGAGTATACATTGAAACTTCCACTTTGGCCTTTTGTCTGAAAGTGATATCATCAACATGCTTGTGTTTTTTATACTAGCCACTGGGAACACAGGATAATCACAGACTTGCTTTAGGATGTATTGTCAGAATGTGGCCAATAGCCAAATAGAGCTAGCTTGGGTTCCACTTACTGCTTTTGGAGCAAACTAAACCCAAGATTACAGTATGAATAAAGACCCGTCCCACAAGACGGCCAATCCTGTGGAACAGTATTTTTCAATTATAGTTGGATTTGACAAATGCTGAAAATCCTGACATTAACTTTTTGATAAATGGAAGGTGGTTGGGGGAGGGGACTAATCCTTTTGTGTGTGTGAGTGTATGTGTGTGTTTGTTTATGCTACTGACTAATGTTCAGTTTGTGCTGTATGGTGCAGTGGAACAGTACATTAGCCTTTCTGCTGTAATGACTAAAAGCTACAAATCTGGTTCAGCTCATACAAAGACGACTGAGTTTGCTGACTGAAGTCATATGACCTAGCAATCATCTGTGCCCATCATTTAAACTACATAAGTATTTGGCAGGCTTACAAATCTTTGCCTGGTAAAATGCTTTAGGATTGGAAATGCAGGAGAAGCTACAGTGTAGGGTTACAATGCATTGACAGAACTGTGAGAGTGACATTAGTAGAATAGCAGGAAGTGCTGTAGTGTCAGGACTGGATTGCGTTGGCAGAACTGAGTAGGGAGCCCAACTTTACAGTAGCAGGATGAGTTATTGGGTAGGATAAGACAAGAGAGCAAAGTTGTAGAGGGTGACTTACGCAAAAAAGAAGAAACAGGCCTAGCTTTTGTGATGACTGGCTCTGGCCAGGGCTATCAGTTGAGACCTCTCTTAGCTAAGGTTCATGTTTTTATTTTTGCTGTAGCAGCCTGAAGAGGAACCGTGTGCTTGTGATGTCACCAGTTACAGCTCATCAGCAGATGACACAGTGTCTTTGGAGAGGAATTCCTCCCTTGGGAGTGACATATCCCTTCCACATGCTCTAAACCTCAACAGGCCTAAGGAGAGGCACACTGTGGATGGCAGCTGCATTAACATGGGAGCCGCAGGGGGACGGGAGAGTGAACTTGGTGGCTCAGGCGAGATGGAAGAAGAGATGGACAGTATTACAGAAGTGCCTACCCACTCCTCTGTCTTAAGAAATTCCATGCGACCACTGTCACCATTCCGACGGCACAGCTGGGGGCCAGGGAAGAATGCTGCCAATGAGGCAGAAATCAATCACAGGAGGTGAGTGAAGGGTTGTTTAAAGCTGTTTATACATACACAAGCACATGCATGTGGGCTTTGTGGTTGGCATTTGAAGGATGTGCAAAAACACAGAAAAGTGAGGTCATTCTATGAACTCTGAGGAAAGAGAGAGAGAACCACCTACTACCAAAAAAAAAAAAATACCCCTCAAACAAACTAATCTTCCTGATTTTAATTACATGTTGAATTAAAAGTACTTTATGTCTACAATATATTTTAGCTTTTCAGAGGACTTAGGTCCATATCTAAAGCCCATTGAAGTGAATGGAAACACCTTGACCAGTCCTTAATGTGAATTATCATCACCTGTTCCTATGCAGAGGGTTTTGCTAAAGGAAAGGTTATCTGAATGTTAAATCTAGGTGACCACAGAATAAACATAGCCACTATTAATCAGTAGGGTTCTTACATTAAGGTATTGTATAGGGTGTAAGTCTGTAATGGAAAAAGATAGACCTTCAGTCTTGGGACTGGGGTGGCCTATTTTTGACTCCTGATAGAATTGCATATAGAATGAAGTGGACAGACCTATACATTGTGCCTAGGGTGGTCTTCCAGTTTCCCCCTCTGCTCTCTCTCCTTTCAGAAAAGACTAGGGAATGCCACAAAGGCAAGGCTTGCCATGTACCTCTTTACATCAACTACTGTGAAAAGTAATAATGTTGTTTTCCAGGACCATTCTTCCCTTGATCTCCAGTTGCAGCAAAATTCCACCCATAAAGTAATTGATTAGGAGTAAGCCCTCTACATTCTGAGTAACTATCAAGTTCTCTGACTCCCTTTGTACCCAGCATGTTCTTACGCGCATCAGCCTTTCTTCATTTACACCTCACAAAAGTTACTCTAGTTTTACATAGTCATTTAAGATCCTGGTTCTGTTGAAACCAAGTGAGTTTGACCGTTGATTTAATAGGACCAACATCCCTTTAGAGCCAGGGTAGTCAAAGTTTGTTCCCTAAGTCACATATGTTGGATACCACCCTCATCTGCAGTATGGATGTGTGGCTTGTTGGAGACTGCAAGTCCATCAGGAGTCAAATTGGAACCCATCCAGTTGGCTGCTGGGAGTTGTTGTTTTCATGGGTCACAGCTCCGTATTAACAAGTAACATGGCCAGAGTTGTCTGCATTATATTAAAACCAATAGGTGTCCTTTGGTTCCTGGTAAATTACCAGAGGGCAGAGTTCGGTGACCCCTGATTTAGAGATATTAGTCACCCTTTAATGCATGTGCATAAATCCCCTTGACATTTCTAAATGTTATTTGCACGCACTGAAGAGAAATAATAGATCCTTAAATTATAAGTTTTACCTCCTCTAAAGCTAAACTTGAGAAACCATTCAGTACTCGGAAAGTTATATGCATTGTTTGTTTTGTTATATGACTTTGTCACCCCTTCCTGGACTTCTTTCCAGGTCCCAGGATGACACACACACAAATAAAATCACACCAATATTTTAAAACAGTGAGAGAGGCAACTTCAGAGATCAAAGCCGGTTTATGACAGACTGAGTTTATAAAAAGAAAAGGAGTACTTGTGGCACCTTAGAGACTAACCAATTTATTTGAGCATGAGCTTTCGTGAGCTACAGCTCACTTCATCAGATGTATGCCGTGGAAACTGCAGCAGACTTTATATATTTAGAAAGATTTATTTTTATGTATTCAACTTATTATGTAAGGATTTCTGAGGGTAGTAAACTCTGCATAGTTGGCAATTACAGCTAATGCTAAGCAGATGGAGTTAAAAACTTCTGAATCAGAGGTTGGATGGATATGTTTGTGACATGGGAAAATATACCTACTGTAAATGATTGATATATTCCTTTTTAAGTAAAGAAACAGAGGAATTATTTTCATATTTTCACGTACATAGCCACCAATAGACAAGATGTATGTCTGGCTGAAAGGTGACTTGCAAAGGGAAAACCAGTTGGGGTTTTTCACTTTTTTGCTTATTTATGATGCATAAAGGCCTGAAAATTAAGTTTTATTCAAACCTAAATCTCTATTTGGTTGATTGGTTTTTGCTAATAACTATTTAACTAGAATACTTTTGTTGGGATTTAACTCCTCCATCCCTTCAGTTAAGGGCTGAGGGCCTGATCCGATTCCATTCAAGTCAAAGGTAGTCTTTCCATTGGCTATAATGAAAGCTGGATCAGGCCTTGAGAGAGCTGCCCATATGAGACTCTACCCTCCCTCCACGGGTCCTCTAGCAAAAGCAGGGAATAACAGATTTGATATTCTCTATATTTCTATCGTAAAAAATTAGTGGAGCATAATCTTTTTTATTAAAAGAAGAAGAAAGACCAAATCTGTTGAGCATTTTAAATATCTTTTAAAATATGGTTTTTAAAACATTTTTTTTCCTTTATAAATCTCCTGAAGAATACTTATAAGGCTCCAATGGAGCATGCTCATCCTTGGTAATTCTTAGAGTTCGTACTGAGTTTTATACAGCTCACATGGGGTGGATTGCAGCTCATATGGACATACCCAGCCAACTTACCTAGTTAGTTAGCTCAGGTGCAGGTACTGGAGCAGTACAGGATTCATGGTGGAATGTACAAGGCCACTTGGAACCCAGGGCAATTACTCAGATGGCCAGCCCACACTGGAATCGTGCTACCGTGCGTCACTGCACCTGTGCCCAAGTTAGCTGGATTATAGCTGGCTCGAGGATGTCTCCATGAGCTGCAGTCACACACCATGTTTTTGGCATTGACATGCCTTCAGATTGCCACTAATTGCCGAGTTTTTAATGCCCTTTTGAAGGAAAGAAAAAAATTAGATTTTTAATTTGATGGTCCTTTAGACTTTGTCTACACTACCACATAGAGGTGAGGGTTGCTAACAGTGGCTGCTGTTGAACTAGCACTGACTAGTTACTCCTTGTCTACACATGCAGCTGACCCATGATTGGCACCTGCTTATATGCAACCATTGTCAGTGGCCGTGATACTTTGTCTGGTAACAAGGCCTTACTGTGAAATAGAGGGAGAAAGATAACTTCACAGGAGACACATTGCTCCCTTAAGTGCTATAGTTTTTATACTTCCCTTTTCACTCCTTCCTTCTGCTGTTTGTTTGTTTTTTGGGGGAGGAGGGCGGGGGGGGAAGAATGGGTGTTTTCCCTTCAGCTGTCATTTGTTCATTTTGTTCCATTTCTCATCTCTGACCACTTTCCATGATTCATTTTCAGTTCAATGCGAGTTCTGGGGGATGGTATAAGGAAGCCTCCCATTCATAGGAGAAGGTACAGAGCCAACTAACTTGACTAACCATTTTGCATTTGAATGTCTACTAACTTCATACTCTCATGTTAGTTGATCCAGTTTAGATTCAGTACTTCTCGGAACATTTGTCTGATAGAGACACACATCCAATTTCATCCCTCTCACCCTTAGCCTGACACAGCCCCGTTTTTACAACTTTCGTGCAAGCTGCAAAGTCATTCTTTCTAGGGCTTCTAGTTGAGGGGGTGGGTTGAAGGATATTGGACATTGTGGATTGGAAGCATCCAACAAAATAATAAAATATTATATTATTATAAAAATTATTATAATAAAAGATTATATTATTATAAAAATTATTATAAAAATATATTTAGGACTGGAGGTTGAATTTAAATGGGCAAGTAATTGTTTATTTGTCTGTTCACTTTAATTATTCTTTAAAATATATCAAAATCCCTAGATCTCCAGGATAGGCACACAGGAACATATTTGAAACTAGTACAAAGGATACATAATACACTTGTTACACCTGTAGCAGCTGATTTGGTTAATTTTAACTTTCTGGGGGTTTTTTCTTTAACTCTGCCTCTTAAAAGCTGGAAAATGAGCATGACTTTCAAACCCATTTTTGTCCCTTTCTATCTGGCAAACATTTATGATTTCTTATCCTCCCCATACATATTTATTTATATGTATAAATAAAATAAGGACAAGGCAAACTTACCCCTGTTTCACTGTCGAAGCGTTAGCATGATTAGTTTATGTGGGTAGCAATGTTCACAGCTCAGGAAAGAGCTTTTTTAAAAAAACTGAGCGCTAGTTCTACACAAGCCCTGTGTAGGCCCTACAAAAATTGTTGCTGTTACTGTTAGATTTCTTGGAGGTGCATTAGGGGACCCTTCCTTTGCTCTCCATGGCCCCAGTTTTATGGGGAGTTTTGTTGTTTTTGGCCACCCCCCAGGCCTGTTAATTCCTTTGGTGTACCCACTTCTCTGACATTTTACTTATGATCGTGTCATTGTTTTGACTGGAGAGACTAAGTACCTGCTGTGTTGGTTCACTTCATGTGCCATGACGCTCGATCTGCTACTGCCACAGAGCATGGCTCTCTTGTGTACAGTAGTTTCCTAAGGCCTTGTCTATAGTAAAGGGGCTCAGCAAAATATTCCCACTAGTGCTATAACTGGTTCGGTTGCACCGGTGAGCATTTTTTTTCTACAAGATCTTTGGTTCTCTTCCTAGCTGTGTAGAGTGAAGCGTTAGCCCTTGACAAGCCTTTGACGTGGCCTTTGACCTTGACTCTTAGCTCCACAGAAGCACGCGCTCTCATGCCTTGCTGTAACATGCAGAAACCTAAATTCTCAAGCACGGCCTCAAGGAATTAGTGCTCTATGTGCCTTCTACAGTATCCTCCTTTTACAGTGCAACACAGACTGCACAGGCCTCAGTGAAGTATTTAGCATATCTAATTATGATTTCATAGCCTCTGAGAAGAGCAAGTGAAGGGGGAAATGGTGAGATTTCCTCTGTGATTCCCCTTGAGGCTCTCAATCCAGTATCTCTTCATGCTTGCTCACGCCTACTGATATCCTTATTATCTTCATTAATATACTAGACTTCAGGTTATTGATACACCCACCTTTAATGAAACGCTGTATACTCCATACTGCTCAGACTCCACTCTGCTCTGTACTTTGTAAGGTGGCATTCAAGGATTGCCTTGTGAGCGTATGCATGCTAACTGCTTTTTAACCAGTTGCACGGTGATATCCACCTGACTTCTACAGAGGAGCTTTGGGTCCCTATGCAAATCATAAAGAGAATGCGTTTCAAGTTGACCACTTATTATCACTACTTACCTTTGCAATTTAGGTCAGATTCTTTAGTCAATATACTCTCATTCTATCTCTTTACCACTGCCCCAGCCCTGTTGATACCCTACAAGCTAGTGCTGGAGAGAAGACAATGGCACAGCCTCAAACTAATTCCGATCTGTAGCTGGTCACACAAATGGCTCTTCCCTCTTTACCCTCCACAACCCCCCCCCAACCTTCTGCCAAGGGTTTGTATATATTGTATGACGAGCCACTGTCTTCACTTTTGCGTAGTGTTGCCAATTGATTGTGGGTGGCTCACCAGCAGGATTATAATTCTATATGTCTGTGTTTTCCACAGCTTTTGCCAAGAATTTTTATTCCTCTCTGGGACCTTCTGCCATTTTCTCCAAGCCTCCTACTCCTTCATCTCTCAGTTATAGAGTTTCTGCCCTGCAGTTTTGTCGCCACACTATAAAATTAATATAGTTAAGAAATATATGTATGTAGAGAGATTTTATATATATATATACACACAGATCTTCAGAACTGTCTGCTGTAGGTCAGTTTTCATTGTGAAGGAAATTGGATACACTCTCCTTCCCCCACCTCACCCCCACAATACACACACAGCTGCATGAGTATGTTGAACCTTTGTCTTAAGGGACACACAGGTCATCTATGGGTGTCAGCAGACTCTGAAGGTGAGAGCAGCCATGGAGCTGTAAATGATGTGAGGTAATCGTAGTATACATACACTGTATGTACACTCGTAGTATACAATACACTGACTCCCTTTGTGACCTTGAGCAAGTGTCTTATCCCCTTTGTTTCAGATTCTCCATCTGTAAAATGGAGATACTTCCTTATCCTGCAGTGGTTTACTTAGCTGCTGATTATAATGCTCTTTAAAGGTTGTGCTTGTTACAGCAAGGTAATTGTTCATAATGGATCTTTATGGTAATATTTTGGAAGCCATCAGAAAAGATATTCTCTCTATATCTGACAGCCTGCAGAGCACAGGAGCTTCACGAACAGATGCGTCATGGCTAGGGCCCTAACAAATTTACGGTCCATTTTGGTCAATTTCACGGTCATAGGAATTTAAAAAATTGTAAATTTCATTATTTCAGATACTTAAATGTGAAATTTCACTGTGTTGTAATTGTAGGGCTCCTAAGCCAAAAAGGAGTTGTGGGGGTGGGTTGCAAGATTATTGTAGCGGGGGGGCTGCGGTACTGCTACCTTTTCTTCTGTGCTGCTGCCGGCGGCAGCGCTGCCTTCAGAGCTGGGCAGCTGGAGCACGGCGGCTGCTCGCCGGGAGCCCCGCTCTGAAGGCAGAGCTGCCGCCAGCAGCCGTGCAGAAGTACGGATGACGTGGTGTGATATCGCCGCCCTTCCTTCTGCGCTGCTGCCTTCAGAGCTGGGCTCCTTCCTGGCCAACAGCCGACACTCTCCGGCCACCCCGCTCTGAAGGCAGTGCAGAAGTAAGGGTGGCAATACTGCGACCCCCCCACCCACCCCTACAATAACCTTGTGAGCCACCGACCCCCGCAACTGTCTTTTGGGACAGGACCCCCAATTTGAGAAACGCTGGTCTCCCCCTGTGAAATCTGTATAGTATAGGGTAAAAGTACACAAAAGACCAGATTTCACAGTCCGTGAAGTGTGAATTTGATAGGGTTCTAATTAGGACCCAATCGGCAACCTCAATATGAAACTACTTGGATTCCTGGACAAACTGCTGCTGGATACCCTCAGACTAAATACCATGGGTTCTTCAGTTAACTGTTCTTACTTATTTATTCATTTAAGTTCCTTGGCCCCGTTTCTGAGTACTTCCAGTTTTGCTTGGAGTGCTGGAACGGAGGAGGGACAAGAGAAAGATGGCTTTATGCCTCCATGCACTCCCTGTATTGTGGGGCTGCCAATCTGGTACCTTTCACCCACCATTAATTAACATACAATGTAAAAATCTTTCTAAAATTAAATAAGTTTAACCGAGTCCTGAAGCATTCCCTTTCTGTGACAATCCAGTAACTGCAGTCCTTTTCCTTTGTCTGCCTTTGATATCCCCAGTTTGAGCTGGTGTCCCTCTGGAGTACAGTACATTACCATGGGTGCTGACTTTAATTGTAGAAGGTATGGTATAAATAAATGTGCAACAGCAAAGGGGCATTGCAAATACAGTGTTGTCAGCTCTTTGTGTGGTAGTCTGTTTCTCTGCTGCTCTGGCTGGAATGCGCTTGTGTCCATTTGCTTTGCTGTTCCCCCCGAGTCATGTTTGGTGTTGGGTCCTCTAGAGAGTGAAGTACTCTCTGCTAGTCTTGAGTGTGAGAGAAGCTGCATTATTCACCTGGAGCTGCTTTTTTTCTGTGATGATTTTTAGGCGCATCTTTCCATACAATCAGAGCAATGAAAGTGACAGCAAAAGAATCTAAGCCAGAGTTAATAAGATACAGTTATGTTCTCCTCCAGACTGACTGATATTTTATAGGCATTTAAATTCATACAGACTGCTTCTAGTACAATTAGAGTTCTTTTTGCTATCTCTTGAGCAGAGAAGCTAATCATTTAAACCTCTCTAGAACAAAATCTGTTAACCACAGATTTGGTTTTCCCAGGCACTTAAAACTTGTGTGTCCTGTAGAAAGTCCAGAGTCAGAATTAATTATCACAGGTCAGATCCTCAACAGAGGTACATTGGCAGAGCTTCAGCTCTGGACCCAGATTTATTTTTGCCTCCAACAATTAAAGGTTAGAATTCTAAGTGTATTTTCTGGAAGCTAGATACCTCTGAAGTTTGAAATACAGATCATTTACTTTAGAACACTGATTTGAATGTGATCCAAATACAGTAGGTAAAAACCACAGATCATTATCAGCAGATGACTATTTGATGGCATGTCTGAAGTGAGTTGCTGTTCTTAGCCCTGTTATTAGAAGATAGATGTCAAGATCACAGCAAACTACCACCATGATTTTGGGCTGGAAGAATAAAAGCCAGTCCTCCCTAGATAATAGGAGTGGGACAGATTTCCCCTTGCAGATGTTTGGGAGTAAACTTTACAATGCATGCTATAGCTAAACACAATGCAATTAAAGGCTTTTGTGAATTGATAAAATTGCAGATTTCATGATTTGTCTCCCCTCTCATTTACTAACCTGAAAAAAATCTTTGGAAGCCAGATGTCTGAGTCTTCTGATTTAAGATTTACTTCAGCTTTTGCTTTCAAGATGATACATGTTTGTCAACCACCAGCTCCTCCAGGGATATGTAGAATACTAGTATCCATTTGGTGTCTACATGGATTTAAAGCTCCACTGGATGTGTAAATAATCTGTACATTACAAAGTATTTTTCTTTCCTTTTAACACGTTTTGAATGTTAACTCAGTAGTGAGTTGGATTTAATGATTAACCTTGAGTCCAAGTGTGTTGTACATATTAAGTGTTTTCTGTAAAACACGTGCTCCTCATCCAACCACAGCAAATTGTCATATAATATATGATGCATATAGAGGACAATCAAAAACATAAAAGTGTCACGGTAATTGACATCTTGTCTTCAGGCACTCATGGGTCATTAAATAGCAATTGATCTAACTCCAAAGTTTGAAAAAAGACGTGTTTTGAAATGCTAAGGTTATATAGCAGGATCCTATCCGAAAGATGTCAGGAGATGCCCTGGAACTAATTTGTTCATCTTTCACCTTTAGAAACGGGTTGAAATCCTCATTCATGTCAAAAATGAAAATGTGTGTATTGGTGTCATCTTTAGTTCCTACTGTATATTGGACCATAACAAAAGCCACCTTTCTCAGGGAAGGCCCTGGATCAGAATAGCAGAGTTTGCTGCACATGAGAATTGAGTTTCAGGGATAGAGCTCTGTTGGGGATCTAAGACTGGCATAGTTGGGGTAGGGTGACCCATATAGCAAGTGTGAAAAATTGGGACGGGGGTGGTGGGGTAATAGGAGCCTATATAAGAAAAAGCCCCAAATATCGGGACTGTCCCTATAAAATCCAGACATCTTGTCACCCTATTGGGGGCACTGCAGGTCAGGAATGAGGTGACTCTATAGATCTGTAGGCTGACCCAGGCCTGGAATTGCAAGGGATGCTGCAGGTCAGGATTGAGGTGCTGGATACAGTGCTTTTGATAGAACAGTGAGGCTGGGAAGATAATGTAATGTGTGGTGGCAGGGAATGGAGGTTGGCGTTGCAGGCGAGAATTGAGCTTCGCTAGCATGGCTCTTCGTAGGGAAAACTTGCATATCAGCAGCCGTCACTGTGGCTGAGTCTGGCCAACTCTTTCATAAGCACCAAGGTTGCAGACAAATGCTTTTTGTTTTGTTTTAAGTGATCTTGTCTGACTCAGTTGGATAACCTAGCTGCAGAGGCAAAAGCTGAAATGTGATTCATTGGCCGATGGAGACTGTACTTATTTAATACTTAGATTTTGGTACTGATGCCCTGCTTTCTGCCAAAGCCTTGTACAGTGGCAAATGCTAAGCAGCATCAAGGAACATCTCTGCGAAGAAGAGTTGTACACATTCAATATATTGCTGTCTATAAACCAATAGCTTCGTAGGTGTAATAGGATAGAGAATATTTCAGCATAGAACATCTGTTCAGGGCAAATAGCATCAGGGTATACCAGCTATGTCTAGCTTAAATTGAACCACATCCAGTATATCTTTTAAAGCTGAGAAAATGAATGAGTGGAAATAAGCACACCTAAAAAAGCTCCCAGTATTTCTTTTGCACTGTTCAAGAGAGGGAGAAGGAGTCCAATAACACGGAAATGTATTGGTCCATTATTCTCACGCAACCATTTGCCTGAGTGTACCAAGATACTGCTGTCTGCAGTGAAAGGGATATAATTATTAAATCACACCACAAGCAGCTACCTGCACTAGGTCACGTATATTACTCAAGGAAGTAACACAAACTGAGGGAATAATATGTTTTTCACTCCACGGAGAATGTCGAGGTTGCATCCTCTTTGAATTAGAACGTGGCTCATGCACACATTGTATATTAAAGCATTAAAAATTTTCAGGGTCTAACCTCTCTGATTTTTCTTCAGTTACAGCCTAGAAGGCCTTGCAGGAGACTCTGATGATAACAAGAAGCCCTCCTCAAATTTAGAGACTTCCTCTTTGAGTTCCAAAGACCTCAGGCGAAGTCCACTTGCTAATGATGAACGTGGCTCCTTGGTCTCACTCACTGAAGAGGAAGTAGAATCTGAGCAGGGGGAAATCAGAGGGTTTGACCATCAGGTAAAGCTGTACTTTTCTTATTGTTGGGTTTTCATAAAACTCTAAATCAAAGTCTCCCAAACTTTGCCCAAGTGAGGGTCTCCTTTGCATGCATAATACAGAGATATTTTCATCTTTAATGTAGAGATATGCCTGGCAAAGGCTAAAAGATGCATCACTCCCACTTGATCAAAGCAGACTTGTTACTCAGCTATAGAAGCAGCATGGTTAGACCCTAGGACAGGGAACAAGCAACTCCTGAGTTCTCTGCTACTGACTGGATGGTCTTGGAAAAGTCACTTTGCTTCTGTAAAATGGAGTTAATAACACTTCTCCCATAGCGGTGTTATGAGGTTTAAAAAAATGAATGTTTGTGTGGCACTTTGAAGATGTGAAGCATATATAAGTACTACATATTATTTTATCTGTTAAGTTTTTTAGGTTTATACCTATAATGTAGAAGAAAATGAGGACCTTTCTCTTTCATAATAACCCGTATTCTGATTTTTTTAATGGTCTCACCCTACTGTTACAAGCAGCAACTAAATGCAATATCACAGATGGAGAATTATGCAAATTTAGGTTCACCTTCTTGGAGAGGAGGTAGATGGGGATGATTTAATCTGGAGAGATGGGCCTGTGTTTTGTGGACATGTATCTTCAATCTGTTTTATTAAAAAGGCAAATATATTAAATGCATTGAATATCTGAAAGCCACACTTCCTCCCTAATACTTCTCTGGGCAGACACAAAAGAACTGGGGGTTATTCAGCTGCTCCTGTTTAACTGCCAGAGAAGGTCTTTGTTGACTGATCCTGGCACATTGATTTTCTGTGACATCTTCATGAGTCTCACACAGAGGAAATTGGTGTTGCTTGGTGCATCTGTCAGTTGAGCATCAAAGTGTTGTTGAAAGTGGCATTTGAGGCACAGCCTAAGTAAATCCTTACTTCCCAAGGTGAATGGAGTAACCAGGGCTCGTGAGAACTGATCTGTGAGAGCTGGCATTACGATGTGGGATTGTATCTCTTAGCCATTGTTTTGATGAATGGTATTCATTGAAAGTCCATCGTTACCGCTACATACCCTCCGTGTCAGACTCTTGCCATTTTGTACTGACAGCTGGTGTGTAACCTTGATTTGTGTGTTCCCAATTAATAGGCTAAGGATAAGAAATAGAACCAAACTGAACTCTTTAAGGTTCAAGCTTCTGGGGCAGTAACAGATTATTTCATGTAATGGAGGACTGTGAATGACACAATGAGGGACGGAATTAAAGACTTTACTTAAAATAAAATAATTAGTTAAAGCAGACAGGCATTACAGGGTAACCATACAGTGCATTTATACCCACATTCCAGGATAAAATGGTACATCCAGGGTGATCAGTCCCGAGATGAGAAGATTGAGTATATCATCATTTCTCTCTCTGGTACCCCAAATTAGCATACTACTCTTTATATAATCAATTATAACACCCCTTAATTAATTAGCATTAGGTCTACCTTTTACTGTATTTACCATAATTAATATTTTCTGCTTTCTCATTGGTTGTTTAACATTACACATAATCTTTCTTAATATCTATGTAAATATCATTCCAATAACTATCAGTACAGATAGCATTCTTCCAAAACATTCACATTTTGTCTACAACACTTGTTAAAACTAGTTAAAACCAAAATCTGTTTACAACGCGGCCTAGGATTGTGTCCAAATTTATCTCTAACTTGCCTCTAAATTATCTCACTTTACTCACATTTTACTAGGCCTTATTATTATCAAGCCAAAATTTAAGGCCCAAAAGCATATTTTCTACTTATATTTCAGCACATTTCTATTTAACATAAGCAAATATCATCTACAGCTGGAGGGGTTGAAATCACAGCGGTATTTTCATTGGTCATCAGACAACAAACATACATTTTATTGGCTTGCCAGAGAGGGAAGCACCCTGTGCTTGCCTCTATTTTTGTTACATACTTACATTTGCAAAAAGAAAAGGAGTACTTGTGGTTAGAGACTAACCAATTTATTCTCTGAGGTGCCACAAGTACTCCTTTTCTTTTTGCAAATACAGACTAACACGGCTGTTACTCTGATACTTACATTTGTTTCCCATTTTTAAAGACGTTGCACTTCACTTTTACAATTCATGTGTGTTTTTGTCATGCTGCAATTCACCATTTTGGTGCCCTACCACACTAGTTGGGCCCATCCCTTTGGGGAAGATATTCTTGAATGTTTTAATGTTCCAGTGTTAAAGGGATAGGCAACTAATACATTTAAACACTAGACTGTAGTCTGCAGTTGGGGTGAGGGCATTGCTTGGCATATCTGCTTAATAGAGGTTTTTTTTCTATCCCATAGACACGCCAAAGATCACAGCCACATGGATTTAGTTTCTGTACTTCTGCCACTTCTCCGCTGACCAAATCTATTTCGCTAATGACAATCACTCAACCAGGACTAGACAGTGAGTAAACATGACTTTCCATATGCAGTATTCATGTATCCCTTGCTAACTCCCCAAGATAGAATCCCCCCCAACTTTTTCTGTCTTTCTTTCTGTCTTATTACTTGAAGTAGAGGTACGCTTCTCCACTGCATTTAATTACAAAAAAGGGGCATCTCTCATTTAGACCCAAATTTACCACCTTGCATACATAGAATTATTTTACTCTGTTAACATAAATTATTGGTATCAGAACTGATGTTTCTTGAGTATATTATAAAAAACTGATTATGTTCATGATAAATCCTATATCCTTTTTGAATTTCTTCCTCTGCTGTTACTATAATGCTTCCTCATTTGAAGTATTTCTTTTCCGTATCTTGGAGAGTTGAGAGATGTAGAGATATAGAATTTGAATCATCTGTATCCTTCAGGAGAAATGCCATAAGACTACTCTTAAGGCCGGAGAGGGAATGTCTTCATGATATTTGTTCTCTAAAGGAGTTTATTCATTAATATTCCTGTTACCCAAATCAACCTTTCTGTGCGTTGAAGGGCATAACTTCAAGTTGCATGCTTTGAGGAGAAGCAACAGATGCAGAAGTGAAATGTCAAAAGTCTGGGGTGCTTTTCTTAAGTTAATTTCAGTGAAAAGAATAAGTAGTTTGCAAAGTCTTCTTTATTCCAGATGTACTTGAGAAGATCACACACTTCTCCTCACTAAGTGTTGGCCAGGCAGTATGTTTGGTCTGCTTTTATACAATTCCTCATTGGCTTTATGAGACCAGCTCTGAGCTTTTTCTCATTACTGAAATGCATATGATCTATGGTTGATTCTTCAGTCTTTACATATTGTGGATTACATTTTACTAAAAATAACCTGTCTGTTTTTGGCCCATTTGTCAAAATCATCCAAACAAAGTTAACAGTTACACCAGAGATTTGTTTGGCCTTACATTTATAAAAACCAATTCTGTCTCACCTAGATTCATCATGGGGCTCCTCCCCAGAACTCAGTGACAAAACAGCCATTCAGTGGGATCATCACACCCAAAAGGGCATGTTCCTAGCAAAAAGACACGCTTTAAAGTAGAGAGTTTTATTTCGTTTGGAAGCTTACAGGGAGAACCATACAGAGAGGGTGCCTTGTGACATTTTTAAGTTCAGTGCCCTCATTCTTCCATGATTAATAAGCATGTGGCTTAAAGGATGTGTCCCATAGCAACAGTAACCAAAACACCATGAAATCCATCCAATAAAAAAAACTACATCTTACTCTATATTATGTCATACCCTCTTTCCTCTTTTTGCTCAAGCCCTTCATTTTTTCTTTTAAGTAAACAGTTTGTTGGCATCATTTCCAGTTGCTAACTAAACACTAAATAGCACAGTCCCAAAAAAACAGACTTTTTTAGAGGACCAGAAAGCTTGGCAACCTAATGCTTTTCTCCCCATTACTTGGAAACTTTCTGTAGGGCTCACTGAGGAGATTGCATCAGGAGAAGACTTACGCCACCTCACTTTCAAGTAAACTCCGACCCATTTCATAAAGAGGTTTCCCTCATAATGCACATTACGGGTACCAGCAAGACCTGAACTGGGAGCAGATAAACTTGGTCACAAATCCCTCCCTTTGTTTTTGTCTAATTAATGTCGGCCCAACCAGAGCACGCTATATATGCAGGGAATGAAAGTGGTAACTCAAACAGGAGGCTATGGAAATTGAATATTGTTAATCAAACCAGTTTAGGGTAGAATAGTAGGGTCAGTCTGGTGGGCCAAATTATGGGCCTAAATTTTCAAGACTGTCTAACTTTCTGAGTGGCTAATTTGAGATACCTTAGAGAAGCCTGATTTACACTCAGCACTTTCTGAAAATCAGGTCCCTTTAAGATGCTTGAAGTTAGACAGCTAAAAAGTAAGGCATCCAAACTCATTAGTCATTTTGAAAATTTTTGTCATAAGGTCTGTTCGTAGCTCTGCCACTTATGAATGTGGAAACTTGGGCAAAACACTTCACTTTTCAGTGTCTCCATTTCATCATCATCATCATCATGGCAAATACCAAAGGGATGTAGCCTCCTTGTAGAACAAGCGCCACCCGGATCAGTCTTTAGCAAGGTCATCTTTAAAAGAGGCAGGATGATGATTCTTACCAGCCCAAGGGTGCATTGAGTCTTAGTGTTGGTGAAGTGCTTTTGTGTCTTTTGTTGGAGGATCTCACGGTATAATACATAACATCTATTGGATTTCCAAAACTGAACATCAATCCGTTCATTACTGCATACTTAGTTATACAAGAATAAATCTCAGTGATTTCATAGAAGTAAATAAAGTAAATAAAATCTAAAACAAGTTTAATTGTCCGTGATTATTCTGTCCACTTGAATAATTTTATAAGAACCCAAGAACAGCCATACTGGGTGAGACCAAAGGTCCATCTAGCCCAGTATCCTGTCTTCCATCAGTGACCAATGCCAGGTTCCCCAGAGGGAATGAACAGAACAGGTGTTCATCGAGTGATCAATCCCCTGTCGCCCATTCCCAGCTTCTGGCAAACAGAGGCTAGGGACACCATCCCTATGCATCCTGGCTAATAGCCATTGATGGACCTAACCTCCATGAATGTATCTAGTTCTTTTTTGAACCCTGTTATAGTCTTGGCCTTCACAACATCCTCTGGCAAGGAGTTTCACAGGTTGACTGTGCATTGTCTGAAGAAATACTTCCTTTTGTTTGTTTTAAACATGCTGCCTATTGATGTCATTTGGTGACCCCTAGTTCTTGTGTTATACTAGATGATATAAAATAAAGTGTATCCCAAACACTACAAGGTGCCTGGATGGGAAGAAAACAGCTTGTTTTGCACAAAAGCTTTAAAAATAAAACCCAAATGGGTAAATGTTTGGGGGATTTTGGCCTGATTTTGGTCTCTGCATGTGCTTTGTCATGTGTTGGTTTGGGAGCTGGTTGTAGAGTTGCACTTCCCCTCATCCCTCCAGATCTGTTGTTCCTGCCGCATCCACACTATCCTGAAGGAGTTGGCTGATGTGCACTTAGCATTCACAAATGCTAATGCTGCAGCATTTTATATAATCAGAGAGTTCACAAGAGCTGTTGGCTGGAATATGCTGAAGGCTGCTCCCAATTTTGAATAACACATTTCCAGTGAGGAGAATTGTTACAAAGTCAGGAACTTCTAAAAATAAAAATAACTAAACTGAAGCAGGAACTAAACCATGCCTGGGGAGCCTGTTCTCTCTACACTTAAAATATTGCGGCTCATCTTTGCTCTTCGAGAATAGTCTGACAAGATAGTAACCCAAAAAGGAGAAAAAATAATTATTCACCATCGTGGTTTTCAGAGCCAAGATGCAGGGAACATGAGCGATTTGTTTGTCCATCAGCAAGTTTAAGAGGATATGTGAATAAAACAAAAACTTAATTTTGTCTGCAAATGTCCCAGCTAAATGCCTTCCACTGGGAAATGCATCTCTGAGTGTTTTGCATTAAGCAGTACCATTGGTTCTTGAGTGTGTCACATGACCTTGACCAGTCCTTCCCATGCGTGGGCATATTGTCCAGTGACAGAGAAAACACTGCGGGAGATTTTTCATCATGTTGCTTGTTTTGTCTGGGTAATCCTGTGCATTCTGAATTTCCATTTTGTCTTAAGGTACAGAACCAAAAATATACAAGAGACTCTTTATAAATGGTCAAAAACACATTTGTGTTTTCTTCTCAGTTGTTTCTTTAAAACTGAAATTTGGTTCCTTAGCATTTGTTTCCTCTATTGTGCATGCAGGCATGCAAGTTTATGTGTGACAAAGGATTGCTCACAAGTTCTAGGATATATGCGCTGATTTGTTATTGTGGCATTGCTCAGAAAGGCAGAATTTTGTTGTAGGCATTGCTAGTATGCTTAAGAAAATAAAGCATTAAAGCTTTTATTGTTTTGTGTGGAAAAGGCATGAAGACTCAAAAGAATTACAATGATTTTGAAGAAAGGTTTTTAAAAGACAGGTCAATTTTTCCCCCCACCAGTTGTTCCTGTAGGTAGCTAACTATGTTACCTCCCTATTTTCTTTAGTAACTTCTTGCAGCTAACTGCAGTATTCCAAATTGATGTGCTATCTTATGTCTGCTTGGTTGCTCTTTAAAGAAAAGGCTACTTTTGCATGACTCTAAATTGCACTGGAAAGCAATTCCTCTCCATAAATCTGTAAAACTATGCACGTTTCAAGTTGAGTATCAGTCTTCCCTCTTTCTCCTTTTTGCCTCTATTTTCACATATGGAAAATCCCTTTAGTGTTTAATAGAAAATAATAGTCACTCTACAGTACTTAATAGGGAATCATATCTGTGCTGTAGAATTCTGTAGTATGGCTAGAAACTTGCAGGATTTAATAGAGAATCATACTCATCCTACAGGTTCATTAAGCGTAACTTTATAGAGTCCTACTAAATTGATATTGTTTTATCCCTATTAAATTCCATAGTTCTTTTCCATAAGAGCTATTATACCTGATAGGACATAATGCCTCTATTTCAAGAAAACTACTCTCTTTAGCCAAAGATTAGATGGTCTCCTGCTATTAAGACACTTCTCTTAAAATACATTAATTTAAAAAGCAAGTGCAGTAGAATGCTCCTCCTCTGTGGAGATTTACGAGAGTACTGAAATATGCCGGGAGTCATTGGCCCTGGTTCCTAGGAAAAAAAACAGACCAGGAGAGAAACATTGTCATTTCACAAACTGCATTAAAATAAGAAAAAAGCAAAACATTTAAGTATTTGACAGAATTATACTTATGAGTTTTTGCTAGCTTCAGTCCTGTTACAGGGGTCCACATCACGAAATAATTTGGCTCCCTAGTTGGCAGACTCATTGAAGTTGGACTGAATAGGTCATAGAGGTTCATCCTCCCTATAAGTAGTTCCTGTAGAAGATGAGGTATGCACTTCGAAAAGAACAGGAGAAGGAAGGCTGCTGCTGTGAATGCTATATTTGTTTGAAAGATAAACTAGGGTGTTTAGCGCCTTTCACAAGCATAAAATTAACTGGATCTTTTAAGAGTGGCAATGGTGGCAACAACACTAAATAAATAAATAAATAAAGCCAACAGTTCAGCAACACTGTATGGCTATAATAGCAGCCGGTGTGCCACTTTACAAGTATTTTGAGACATTAAAATGGATTCCCTGGCAATTATCCCAATAAGTTCAGTAGGTGCTATTTATTCTGGGATGCGTTAGGTGAATTTTACTGTATTTGGAAACATAATTGTTCAAATATATTATCCTGTTGAGCACTGCTACAAAAAGCTGCCAGTGAAAATAAGAGAAGCCTTGACCCCAAAGTTATGCATGGAATTAAACTTGCACCTTTTAAAATAAAAATGGAAACATGCTGAATTCTTTGCTGCCCATGCCTTTTCTGAAACCAGCTGCTCTGCAGACATTTATTTTGCTTTCTTTTTAGTTTGCTTTTGGCTGCTTTCCTCTTCTTTTTATTATTAAATGCATTTTCATGCATGCTCTAACGTCTGCTGTTAACCCACTTCTCAGCCCAGAGACGGACTCGACCATCTGGACGAATCTCCTTCTCCTTCAACATCTCTCCGCTCATCCCTAAGTCTAAAATTCTCTTTTCTATTGGCTCTTCTTCCAGTGATGAGGAGGAGGAGGAGTTGGATAGTAAGTAATCATTTTACATGAACTGCAGCCATTATGGGTGGAGGTAAAGGAAAGTTATTTCTGCTTTTTACACCTGGCTGTTTTAGCTTGTGAGCATTAAACTAATCTTTCCATTGCATGATGCCTAACAGCTTCACCTTCGCCATTGTGTCTAAATACTTCAGTAACAGCAGAATGAAAGGATTCTAATCCAAAGTCTTTAATATTCCAACACCTTGACTTCTCAGCTAATTAGTTTTTGATGTGTTCATAATATTCTTCCTTTCTGACGCATCAAGGAGGCTTTATAAAGGTTGATTGTATCCGGTCAGTAAGTGTGGTGTACCTACTGCCATGAGAATGAGAAATACCGTTGTTGATCTTTCAAAAAAACTGTTGTATTGTGGTTTTTCCAGCACGCTGGGAATATCAGTAGAGATGGGACCCCAAACCATGTGTGTGGATCTGAATGCTCATAAACTGCACTGGTGAGCGTTTGTCCACTATGGGCATTTGCAGTCTGAGCATTGATTCAGAATAGAATTTCACACCTGCCCCTGTTATCTGGTGAGTTAAAAGCACACATCTGAGCCAAACATGTTCAAAATTCGGGAGTTCAAAATCTGGATCCAGATTTTCTGGTTGAGGCCACACCTGTAGTGTTTTTCCCTCCAGGACAAAGATGTCCATGCAATGATTTTGGTTTTTGGTTGGTTGATTGGGTTTTTTTATTATGGCTTACCCATAAAAGGTAAAAGGGACTGCTCCCCATCCAACCTAAAAAAAAAATAGTCATCCTGCCAGAAGCCAGAGTGACCATTTAAAATCAGAATAGCTCAGACTGTCTTGTGTTTTTTCCCTCAACTATCCACTAATGACTAGTGAGCTTTAAAAATTGAGTTTATTACTGCCCCAGAACATAAAAATGTTCCATAAGCTGGGGGCTCATCACTTGGAAATGAGAGAGGAGGAGAAAGACTGGTTGTATTAATCATCTGTAGGAAGACTGTGAGCCACCAATGTAATGCAGCCACAGAAAAAACAAATGCGTTCCTAGGATGTATCAAGTGAGCTATTTCCTGTAGAGATAGGGAAGTATTAATGCCATTGTATAAGGCACTGTTAAGACCTCATTTACAATACTATGTACAGTTCTGGACACCCTGTTGAAGAAATATGAGATCAGACTGGAACAGGTGCAGAGAAAAGGGCTACTAGGATGATAGGGGAATGGAGAGTCGATCTTACAAGACAGGACTAAAAAGAGGGTGGCTTGTTTAGCCTGTCAAAACAAAGGCTGAGAGGGGATACAGTTGCTCTATCTAAATACATTGGGGGTAAACATCGAAGTGGGATAGGAGCTATTGCAATGTTGGTACAAGAACAAATGTGTATAAATTGACCATGAATAAATGTAGCTGGAAATGAGAAGGTTTCAAACCATCATAGAAGTGAGGTTTGGATCAATAGTAGTACAGGGTGCAAACTATCACACTGCTTTGAAGATAGAACTTGACACGTTTATAATCTGATTATATGATGGATTTGCCCGCGATAACAGGAGACTGGACTCAGTAACCCAGGAGGACCTATGTCCTGTGCTCCTACTTCCCTTGGTGTTTGTTGTAATCCCTCTCATTCAAACAGTTCTGTGATGGCTTTATATAAAGGTTGCTTTAACCACACGTACTTTTAGGTACAATAACCCTAGGCTTGTATTTTTTCTACCTCTCCAGGGCTCATATCTGACAGAGGAGATGGATGCATTTACTTTCAGATCAAGTGTGCATTCTAATTACCTTCCTCCAATATCTCCACACCCCAGCTTTCCTTTGGAATTAGCTGCAGTTAGTCTGACACAATCATATATTTAGATTGTTTTTTTTGTTTTTTGGACAAGTTGTAGATTTCAGGTGGGTAAATTATTACCTGACGAGCTGGTGTCTACGTTTTACACCAAGTTTAGTTGGTTGTGAGCAGGCTTTTGGAATTCTTTGATCCCCTTAAATTTAATTACTACCTGTCTTAGGGCGCTGCAAGCTGCTTTCTGTCATTCAGGCATTCTCATTGGAATATGCCAATCCTGCAGCTTCTTCCTGTATCATGAAACTTATGAATTATTTTAAGTCCATCTACAATATGAAATTATTGTTGATGGTGAAGGTTCAGATGTTCAGATGAGCACCCAAAAGTTTGGCTGCTTATCCAGACTCATTGGAGTTCCACAGTGGGGCTGGAAATCTCACAAGAACAGATGTTTTCAGGTGCTATCCAGTCAGGGCACAGATGAGATTTTCTTGTTGTTGCCCAGCACGTCCGCTTTTGGTTCCAGGCAGAGCCAGGAAGTACCGGGCTAGAGGGAATACAGAAAATATGGAGGGAGGAAAATCTCTCTGTCCATCCCTCTGTCTTTATGGCGAATATAACAGGTATCTGAATGCTGTCACACAGTCCTTTTTGAAAAAGTTTAGTTTTAGGTTTAGTAAAAACCAGTTTAGTTCAAAATTTTGGTTGGTTCTTATTTTTTCTGGGTCGGTTTGCACACCACTATCAGTGATTCTCTCTCTGTTCAAGATAAAGTACCGGTTCACAATATGGGATGAACAGCCACTGAACAGTTGAAATGCCATGCAGCTCAGGGATTCTCAGAGATACTGAAAACTGGATCATGAACAACAAATTATTGCAGCTCTTGCTTAAATGTTGCTTCATCCTACTTCTTCTGGTGACGGGATAAGATGGTAAAATACTTCATAGGTTTTATATGGAGTGTTTAAATTCAGTCAAGGAAGATGATTGTTAAATATAGAGAGAGTGAGCGAGCAAAGAGGCTTAACCTGTGTTGAAGAGCAGATTGAAGTTGATGTGAAGAGCAGAGTCCACTAGGAAGTTCGCCATGGACAACCGTTTGAGCCTTTAAATTACTTGTTCAGTGCTTAGATACTCAGGGAATAGGCACTATTCAAAAACCTGAGATAGATAGTAAATAGTATGGAGTTTGACTGAATGAATATCATTGCACTATACTATATGATGGATTTGAGACAGATCACTTGCTAGTCTAAAGGCTCAACAGGAGACATACAAAAAGGCTCCTCTAAACCAGGACTAGGTGACCAGGTTAGGCCACTGTTTAATTCAGGAATATCCAAGAATGAAAGGTAAAAAAAATAGCCTTCTCTCATGCTATTCTAGGAACTGTAGTCAGTAATCAAGACTGTATTTATTTCTTTTAGAAATGGGGATGGGACGATCCTGAATAAATGTGTTTTTTTTAATAAACTGGGTACTAATCTGCCCTTTGCTTCAGATGCCAAGTGCTAAGTTCGTTTGCATTAGCTTGTGGCTCTAACTTCTGTTAACAGTGTTTGAAGCCAAAGTACCATTGTTCTTGTGGCAATTACAAAATCCTAATAAGAAGACCAGCTATGTTGCTTGCTGTCATTGTAGCATGTTTGAAAATACTTTAAAGGGGTCCTTTAGAGTCCTGCCATGCCTAGTTCCCGGAGAAAGGATCCATCTTTCTCCATCTGAATTGATTTATTTGGATTTTTTAGCACTCCCAGATACTAAGCAGCTACTCAGTAACATCTAGCATTAGCTAGATAATCTGCTCCAAGCAGACTGTGTAGGCAGGTTTCTTGGTGAACAAGGGGAATTTGTGTCACTGGAGGACTTCAGTAGCATGTTGTACATCATTTTTTCCTAGGGCACAGTTTTGGGTGATTGAGCCCTGCCTCTGCAGACATTTCAACGGAAAAATTAATAAGGCTTCTCTTGTTTCCTTTATCCTTTTATTACATGCCTAAGGGTTGTGAAGGGAAAATGAAGTATAATTTTATCAACTAGAATTCTGTTTTATACATGAAACAAGGACGTATCTTACAATAGATTCATTCTGATGCAGTATAAATAAAAGCGCTGAGGCAAAGTCTCTCATTTTCACCTATTGTAATTAAATTAGCAGTTTGGAATTATGTATCCTTAATGCACCAGTGAGGATCACAGATTCACCTCCTTTGCCTTACAGCTGGTGAATGATAAAACTGCTAAGCAGCCCACCTCTTTTTCCACCTCTGTCACTAACTTGGAATCCCACGGGCTGTGGTGAACATTCTTTCCCCGGGCACACGAAGAAACATATCTGAACCCTTAACTTCTAAACAGTCCCCTCTTTTTGATAAACTACCTGAATCCAGGAACTATATTTTTAGCACTACTGTGGGCAAGACTTCGCAGTCTAACGTTTTCGTTTAATCTTTTCCAGGCACACGATCGTTCAACAGCACCAGTAGTTCATTGTCTCAGAGGTACAGTACTGTGATTGATCTTTTCTCTGTTGAAATACCCAAAATATAGATCTGATTATTTTTTTAGAGGTATTGAGCACTCCTATCCCCTCTTGACTTCAGGGGGATCTGCAAGTGCTCAGACCCTCTGAGAACCAGGCCACTATTTCTGTAAGTTGAAGAACAGTTTAGAACCATAAAATATTTCTTAACATTGCCACACTGGAAATGAAGACGGGTCCATCCATGCAGCTGTCTTTTCCCGAACAGTTCTGGATTATTCTGGATGTTTAATGTTTATTCACAAATAAGAAAAGTTTGGAATATTATTATTTTTGTTATCAATCAACATAAATTTACACAAGGCCCAAATATTATTCCCACTTTTTCCCTTTCCCTTTGTCTATTTTTTTATGATTGCAGAGATTCTCATGGTTTTTAGATATACTTTGTTCATCCTTGCATGGCTGTAAGCAGAGATCCTCTGTTCTGAGTGGATGCTTGCTTTAATAGTTCCTTTCTGCATGTGGGCAAGATAGCATTTTTGGCATTGAGGGAGCTGGGTCTTTGATCGCTTCTTCATACTTTGTGCTACTTCTTCTGACAGTTCTGGCTTGTCTGACATGCCCAGAAGGTTCTTGAGCACCTTTTATTGCTGTTTTCCTCTCCCTTTGGTTTCTTCAGCTGACTATTTCACTTTTGTATTCTGGCATGTCTTGGAAAGATTGTGTATTTTATGTGGAATATGACTCCTTTATGTACATCCCTGCAGTGGTTCCTTTCCTTTTGGGGTGGAGGAGTGTTGGGGGAAGGAGGTATTTTAGTTTTCCCCTTTGGAACTTAATTCTTACAGTGCATGCTGGGAATTTGGTCAGGAAATGGTGCATGTTTTTATAGGACCCGGTGCCTGCTACCTCCGTAACGTAATAAAAATGCTCCTGTTTATTTGTACTGTGGTAGCACCTAGGAGCCACGGTGATGGACCAAGGCTCCCTTGTGCTAGGCCAGGGATCGGCAACCTTTGGCACGCAGCCCGCCAGGGTAATCCCCTGGCAGGCTGGGCCGGGTTGTTTACCTGCCGCGTCCACAGGTTCGGCCAATCGCAGCTCCCACTGGCCCCAGTTCGTAGCTTCAGGCTAATGAGGGCTGCGGGAAGCAGCGGCCAGCACATCCCTTGGCCCACTCCTCTTCCTGCAGCACTCATTGGCCTGGAACAGCAAACTGCGGCCAGTGGGAGCCGCAATCAGCCAAACCTGCAGATGCGGCAGGTAAACAAACCGACCCGGCCCACCAGGGGGCTTACCCTGGCGGGCAGTGTGCCAAAGGTTGCCGATCCCTGTGTTAGGCACTGTACAGACAGAACAAAAAGGTGGTCCCTGCCCCACAGAGCTTACAATGTAACAGCCTTTTAAAATGTTCTTTAGTGCACAGTAGTGTGTTATCTTCTGAAATCTCTGACATATCTTTCTATTTGCTGAGCGCCAGGACAATTGTTTTATCCACTGTCCCCACCACAATGTGGCTTCCCTTTTGGCTTTGCATCCCATTTCACCAGCTCCTTCTGAAATTCTTGATAGCTCGAAGTTTGACATGAAATGAATCTATAGATTAACATACAAACACAAATTGAGTCCTATTTTCTCTGTTTTAAGGGACCAGGAAAAGTTAGTAGTCTAGCAAAGATAATTTTTAACAAAAGCTCTAATTAAATTATACTGGAAAAATTGGGGGTACTTTATAGACAGGGTGCTTCCCAGTGGAGACTGTCCTTTGTACAGATTTCATTACATATCTTTCTTTATAACCATCTGCTCTGTGTGTGTTATGGAAGACAGCAGTAGTTTATGCCAATAAATTAAGACTGGGTATGTGTAGCAGTACAGAATGGGCAATTGCTGACTACTGTGTTAATGAAAAGCTGTTTCTCCCTTAAAGCAGTAGAGGGCATAATGTCATAGTTTGAGACTGAAGTACTGAAATTTTACCAAAGAAACAGTCTCTTGCAATATGTGACTAAGTGGCTGATTAGTGTTTTCTCTTTAGCTTGTCATATTTCATATAAATATGTAAACTGACCAATGACTCTGTTGGTTAGCTGCAATAGCTGGATGAAAAATGTATTTGCTCTTCTAAAATAACCAAGGTTTCCTCTAGAGTCTTTTTCCCTGCTCAGCATAATCTGGAAAAAAAATAACATAAATAAAATCTACAGTCTCTGTCTTTTGGCTTTAGTGTGTCTGAAGAGAGCGGCAACTTCCTGCCTCCCAGCCCCTCCAGGAAAGATTTAGAAGGGAAAAGTGGAACAAAAGTCAGTCGCACCTTCAGCTACCTCAGGAATAAAATGTCCAGCAGCAAGAAGAGCAAAGTAAGTGGCATCTGGTGCCCATGTGTTGTTATTAATCATGTTTATTATGTTAGTGCCATGTACTTGATGTTCACCTCCCTGTGAATAAGACTTCTTAGTGTGTTGTTGAGAGCTCCTAAATGAATCCTGTTAGGCCTCAAAGAAATATGTTCAGTCTAACATAGTGCCTGGTGGTGAGCACCAGGAATTACCGCTGATTTCAACAGGACTTGTAAATTTTTGGGATGTGGCCCATAGAATGAGTACCAAAGAGACATAAATGGAATGAAAACAAATTTAAATTTGATGTTTGGAAAACGCTGCTTATTCTGATAAAACAAGCTGCTTTTGGTAAAAGGCAATAGATGCTCTTTCAAGGTATTTTAAATACTTCTAAAATCTCTGTCATGTCTGTAACCACCTCTGGGAAACTTGATGCTGAAGTTGATTTCCTTACAGAGTTTGATGTACTCTTGTGCTAGAAATATAACAAAAATAGAATCACAGACATTTAGCAGAATCACAGACATTAGAGGTGGAAAAGACCTAATCTATCCTGTTTACTATATGCCCCAGCCAATGCAGGGCTGTTCTCTATAGTGCATTTCCTAGTACTTTGCTCTCCAAAGGTTTCAGGGATTCAAGCTATGCAATGCCCACCATTTTCTTGGGGAGGTTATTCCACGATTGGATATATCCCATTGAAGGGTGGAGTTTTACCTGATATTCAGCCTAAATTTTCCTTTATGTAATGACATCCCATTGATCCTGAGAGACATTGGTTTGTTAACATGGGGGCTGAGCTGCTGACATGAATTTTTAGATTTATTTAGAATAGAGTTTTTTTGTTTTTGTTTTTTGTAGAACAAAGCAGACTATGTAAACAGTTATATGGCGAGGGAGGAGAACTGGGTCAAAATGTAAGTGTATTGATAGAGAATGGTTTCAGAGTAACAGCCGTGTTAGTCTGTATTCGCAAAAAGAAAAAAAGTACTTGTGGCACCTTAGAGACTAACCAATTTATTTGAGCATAAGCTTTCGTGACTCTTATGCTCAAATAAATTGGTTAGTCTCTAAGGTGCCACAAGTACTCCTTTTCTTGATAGAGAATGTGTCCTTTTAAGGAACCTGGTATTGAAAAAGCAAAAACAAATATCTAGAGTTCTACAGTTAGGCTTGCTGCTGGTCCCTATACGTAAAGGGGAAAAGCTATTTTGTCTGCAAGGATTTACCCAGCTCTGCACATCTTATTGTGACATAAGCTGTCACTGCCCAAGATAATAGTGCACTGCAGACCTTTCTAAAAAACTGCAGTTTGTGCGTGCAAAGGAAAACTAGCAGAATTTGCAATACTAAACAGGAGTGATAAAGTAATTTCCACCTCCCAGTTAAAAAGTGTCTGTGCTTTTAGCACCTGATCAGTGATTATTTAAAACATTAGCACCTCTCCAAATTTCCAAAGCCCACAGATAAATGTACCATTCCATGCAGCTCTGAGAACTCTGGAGAATCCTCATTGGCTGGAGAGGTCAGTTTTCCTCCTAGTGAAACATTGCTGTATAGGGGGGAAATCATTGTAAAAGCAAGTCGAGGCAATAATACAAACTAGCAAGAGGAAAAGGGTAGTGTATAAAGAATATAGTGCACATGCCTTTGTGCTCAGCGTGGGTACCAGTCCCACTCAGATTTTGCCTTCCTACTTCTCTTCCTCATACACTGTATTCAGCCACTGTAATAGTTCAACTGGCTGAATGTTCCCCAAAGCCTTTTTGTTTTTAAAGAGATACTGCCTCATAAGTAATGATGGATTTTTCCCTTACTACTGAGTGAGGGGAGTTTTTACAGTTATATTTTTGCATTTGCTGAGGGATTTGGATGGAGGTTTAGTTGAAGATATGAAACATTCATGGGCTCCATTAAATTTGAATCTCTGGAGCCAGTGATGCCTCTGCTATGTAAGTGTGTTGCTATATTTTCAGTTCAGGCAAAACAGAATTGCTTGTCTGTCCCACATGTTCTTTATGGTCTCCTCTGGTCTCGTGGAGGACATGGCTCTTTAATAATAATAATAATACTAGAGACCTTGTCACAGCTTGCATGTTATGAACAAACAGTGACAAAGAATGTGTTGTGGTTGGCAACAAAAACTATTTGAGACGGTGCTGGTAGCACCACATATACTTGAGTTTGCCCAGCACTTCCCGTTATAAGAGCCGGTTGCCAGTTGCTCATAACTTTGCTCGACTAGAACAGATTGCAGGGAAATGCTATGTTGGGTGCCTCCCCTGAGTGTTTGGGTTTTTTTTAGTTTCAGCTGAAATACTCCAGTCTTTTACAAGAACAAGGTTAGGGGGAAATACTTTGTTTTGCTGGTGTTGAAAACGTTCTTACAGTTGGTTCATTGAGAAGCTCCAGCATCTTCATGCATTGGAGCAAGAATTTGTAGTCTGGCAGAAGGTTTACCTTTGTGTCAGGAATATACCTCTTGCTTTTCTCGTGGGAAAAATGCCCACATTTGCCAAGTTATAAGCTTTTGAAGAATATCAGTTTGCACATGCTCAGTAGAGACATGATAATGTTTGACAGCTAATTTCAGCAAAATTTCAATCTCCACTGAGAATGCTGCAGCACAAAGGCTGCATAGGGGGAGCCAGACTTTTCCTGTAGTTGGTCCTAGATTAAGGAGAAACACTGGAAATAAGAGTAGGGAGTCTGTCTTGCTTGCGTTTTCACTGTTGGGCCCAGGCAGCTTGGAGGACGAAGCACCATGATTCAAATGCTGAGGGAACAAGGGTCCATACCTAGAGGTCAAAGGGAGTAGATTGGGACAAGGCGCCTTGGGGCAAAGGTATGTGGGAGGGCAGCTGGCTGACATCAGACTAGGAGCTAGGGAGAGGCTGGGACTAACTACTTTGAGCAGGGGGTTGGACTAGATGACCTCCTGAGGTCCCTTCCAACCCTGATACTCTATGGTCAAGGAGACTGGCAGTCAGTAGGGTAGGAGAGACAGATCAGATAAAGAGTGGAACTGGGACTGGCTGAGCAAAGGGACTTGGAACCCGAGGGGGAGATCAAATGGGGAGCCCGATGATTGGGAAGACTGGCACTGGCTGGGCAAGGAGCCAGGAGACAAAGACTGGGATTGGGAGCCATGGTGGAGGAAGGAATGGAACTCAGACATGGACCCCAGAGTGGGATACTAGGACTCTCTGTGCAAGGGTGAGCTCAGGAGGCTGAGATCAGATGAGGAGCATGAGTATGGGAGCGCGGAGGAGAAAACGTGGGATTGGGAAAGGGATGGGGCAAAAAGTGCCAAGCTTGTGGGGATGGAAGGAACAAAGGCAGAAAGGTCTATGACCACTAGAGCACACTCCCTGTCAGAACCGGAAGTGGAACCCCATGATTCATGAATGCCCCCATTCCTCTGCTGTCAGCAAATGGCTGTGAAACCCACAGGCAAAGTATGTGTTTCAGCCCCCCTCTACTGTCTGGTTCTCATAGAGCAGTGGTTCTTAACCTTTACTGCACCCTGCACCCCTTTGGTTCTCAAAATATGTTCTCGCACCCCTTATCAAAAATCGTTGAAATGGGTCCGTTCTTTAAACCTAGATATATCATAACTATAGAATGAAAGAGAGAGAATTATATACATATAAACGTAGGTTTGATGAAACAAAGTAGTTGTACTTAAGTGCCTGTGGTTAATTTGTGTTTTCGATGATTTACCTTCTAAAAAAATCTGGCATGTCTCGCACCCCCAGAAAGGGCATCTTGCACCCCAGGTTAAGAACCACTGTCATAGAGGATGACCGCATTCTACTTTTATCAGTTACTCCATTCGTTCAAGTGGGAGAGGTCTGTGCTATAGGTCTAAGTGTCAGTATGGTTCCATATGGTGGGATTTCTGGTTTTCCAGTTTTTTAAAGACATAGCAAATTGCACAGGAAAAATGACATTGAAAGAACATTAAGGTTGCAAAGTCAAACACTCAAAAATTAGGCATAATACCACATCATCTTGCAAGGGGCTGTGAAAATTAATTCGTTAACGTTTGTGAAGCACTCAGATACTGTAATGATGAGTGCCATTTCAGAATTTAAAAGGAAATTAATAATTCTTCATTCAGAGCAGGGTTTGAATAAAGTGCTGTAAATAGGGTGTGGGACCGCACACTGAACAATGGGGATAAAGCAAAATATTGAATAATTGCTTGTTCAATGAGCATCATCCATCCTGTGCACTGAATGAGTCCTCTGGAAAAAACAGTATATGATATGATATATAATAAGACTATATCATAATGCATATGCACCAGGAAGCTGAAATAAGGTAGCATAAGCAGCTTTAATTCTGCCATGCCCTAATTTTTGAGTGCTTGACTTTCCAAACTTAACAGTCTTTTAACGTAGGTCTTTGTGTGGTAATACAATAAATGCACAATAGTGCAGTCATCTCTGGTGCATCATCTAGAGATTGTGACATCTTTAAGCCCTTATGCAAGGGAGACCAGTTCCCGTTTGTTGATCTATCTCGACAGGATGCATGCTGTGGTCATAGACAACCCCAGAGCTGCATCCGATTATGACAAGTTCAAAAGAATATGACAACTGTCCCTGTTCTCCAGTGCAAAGTTCAATATGAGAGAATATATTTATATAGAACCCTTCATACAAACGACTTGTGAGAATTTGTGAAGTATGTACAGTTGGGGGATTTGCTGACAGTCCTTGCCATAAGGTAAGAACTGGGAGATCATAGTTGATCACAGTTGTATATAGAGAAAGATTCTAAGATTCTGTTAGGATGAGGGATAAGACAGTACATGGAGAATGCACATTGGGATACTTCCCGTATCTTCGTCTGTTAAACCAAAGGCCACAGAGACTGCCACACGCTGGCTTATTTGTTCACTTTAAAACCTTCTGATAAAACAAGAGTCCCTCCAAGATGGTAAACACAATTTGCTTTTTAAAAGCTCGCAATAGCTAGCAGCTTTGACTTTTTACTAATTGGCAATGCAGAGTGATATCCAAGTCAAACACTTTTTTTTTTTCTTCTTGCTTCAGAATATTTTTGTGTTTAATTACTGCAATTTTATACAGTAAGCCTGAGAAACACAGGTTCAAGTTCCTCAGAGAACTGGATCATCACAGAGAAGAAGAGTTGTTTAGATTAAAACATGAAAGACAAAAAACAACCCTTGAAAGAGGAAGTGGAACAGGAAGATTTGGTTGTTTCTAACTGTTTCTAGTAGAGCAAGAGGTATAAACATACAGTTGCTCCTAACAGATTTTACTCTGCTCAGAACTTGGTTTTAGATAATGCAGTTTTCTAAGATCAGTTGTAAAATAAGCTTTCTGACGAAGACCATGACCAATATATATTTTTTTAAAATTATGTTAACAACAATGCAAAAAGAGACATATAGGCACAAGGGAAATTAAACATGAAGGGGGAATAGATAAGTGGGTAATTTTACCAGTGAGTCTAGTGTGCCGCATCATGTTACTTCAGTTTTACATTGGTGAAACTCCATTCAACTCAATTGCATGTAATGGTTCATATACACACAATCTCTACTGTGTGATAGTGCGCTTAGACAGAAAAATATTCAGCATTTCTCCCATTTTCAAAATGAATTTCTGGGGCATGACAGCAAATATGGAATCAAATTAAGAAAAGCAGGGTAAGTAATTTCTCCTGTCATTTACTTGTGCAGTTAGAGTGGGTGTCTGCATCCAGGGAGTTTTAAACACCACCAGCTTTTCAAAATAGCATTTCAAAGAACTGTGAGATTGTAAACGTCTGTGAATTAAATAAAAAACAACCAGTAGCTAGAGATATACAAAAGCAACCTCTCTAGCCATCTGTATAAGTGTTTTGATACTGCAAAAGTACTAAATACTGGGGAAGTACACTAAATGTGCATCTATTTCTAACAGAATAAAATTTTCTTTTCATAAATGCCCTAAGTATCATAGAAGGGTTGTTTTATTAAATCTCTTTTAAAGTTCTGGACTCCAATTTAAGTGCCACTTTCCTTTTAAAATTCATTTACCCTCCCCACTTCCCCTCTGATTTTTGTAAACAGGTCTAGCTAGGGGAAAACAAGCAGTGATACAAGCAGCCGCAAAATAGTTACAATCATCTTTAAGGAAGTCAGCAGCTAACACACCTCCCTCCCTCCCTTGCCCAAGCAATCTGACTTCCTCTCCCAATAGTCTGTCGTGGCAAACTGAGCAGACCAGTGTGCGGTCACTATGGACTAATACGCATAGAAAACAGCTCTCCTGTCCCTGAGAAATCATGTCGGTAAAACGGTGTAGATTTAGTGAATTACCTGAAATAACAGTGAGACTAGTAGGACTTACGCATTGGGAGGTAAGAACTTAACTGTTACTTCACACTGAAATCTGATGCTTAAGTATGCTGCCCAGTGAACTGGTTCCTTCAACCATGCTGCTGGTTTTTTTATGGAAGAAAAATGTTTCTATTTTCATGCTGTTATTTGAAGGAAACTTCAGTAATGTGTAGTGTAGAAAGAACATTTCATTTTAAGGTAATGCTTTGTGATGTGTTATTAACCCACCATATGCAAGATTTCAGAGTAGCAGCCGTGTTAGTCTATATCCGCAAAAAGAAAAGGAGGACTTGTGGCACCTTAGAGACTAACACCTTTATTTGAGCATAAGCTTTCGTGAGCTACAGCTCAAGACTGTCTCCAGGGCAAACAGCTCACACAGGTTCCACCTTCCTGGGTCTGACCTTGGAGCATTCAGCATCCTCTGCCCCTCAGTGCGCTTCCCACAGCGAGTCTGCCCGGGGGGGCTCCTGGGGAAGCCAGAGGGTCCTGCACCCCAACTTCGCAATCAGACATATGACATATGAAAGTTGGCTTTTTGCTCACTAAAGGTGGTGCAGTATTTCCTGTGTCTAACTGAAATCATTAATTTTTTTTAAACATTTTTTCTTTCTTTATAAAATCATAAAGGACGGTTAATATCCCAGACCTCAAAATTACCAAATTGCAAAAACCTGTCTTTAAATACCAGCTGCACTCCCTTAATCTCATTTAGCATTGCTAGGAGTGTTCATAGAGGCCTAGGGTCTGGCTGAGAGTAAGATCCTTCCCTTGGAGGTCTGAGTTCCTCAGAGTCTGACATTCAAGCAAACCTTTTGGTCTTGATTTACTACCACTCTTACAGCGTGTAAGTCCCGAGCCCCTTCCAAAGTGAACTCTGCTGGATTTGCACAGTTCAGCAGATTGTGGATGGGACATGGAGCCTTTCACCTGTACGTCACAGGGTTCTAATCCAATCTAGATGATCTAGAGGACTGCTGGCAGTTTCAGGTTTGTCTGCCCCAGATACCATTGTCCCATTTAATACTGCATCCTAAGTATCTTTCATTTCTGTAGATGTAATACTGAGAGGGGCTCTGGGGCCAGTAATGGAGACAGTCAACTTTAGTTTAAAGGCGGTATAGGGATGGACTCAGCTTTGGATTCACAGAGAGACAGACAGAAATGTTAAACTTGTTACTAATTATTTGCATGTGACATCAAAGGCTCAAAGGTTTCAGAGTAGCAGCTGTGTTAGTCTGTATTCCCAAAAAGAAAAGGAATACTTGTGGCACCTTAGAGACTAACAAATTTATTTGAGCATAAGCTTTCGTGAGCTACAGCTCACTTCATCGGATGCATTCAGTGGAAAATACAGTGGGGAGATTTATATACACAGAGAACATGAAACAATGGGTGTTACCATACACACTGTAAAGAGAGTGATCACTTAAGGTGAGCTATTACCAGCAGGAGAGCTGGGGGTGGAGAGGGGGCGGACCATTTTGTAGTGATAATCAAGATGGGCCATTTCCAGCAGTTGACAAGAACATCTGAGGAACAGTGAGGGGTGGGGGATAAACATGCGGAAATAGTTTTACTTTGTGTAATGACCCATCCACTCCCAGTCTCTATTCAAGCCTAAGTTAATTGTATCCAGTTTGCAAATTAATTCCAATTCAGCAGTCTCTCCTTGGAGTCTGTTTTTGAAGTTTTTTTGTTGAAGAATTGCCACTTTTAGGTCTGTAATCAAGTGACCAGAGAGATTGAAGGCTCAAAGATTTCCTCATGGTGACTGCAGAACTTGTATTCACTGTCCTGGTATTAACTGCTTTGTTGCTGTTCCTCAGGCCTGCTGCTGAGCAGCAGGAGGGCTCTTTTATTTGTTTATTTAGACCTCTATTGGAAAAATGTTTAGCTCCAGGCATGTTACATATCATTTAACAACATATAAATCCACAGAAAACCTTCATAATTTCACTTTCGCCTCCATGATGTCTTCTCTTACAAAAGCCATCATGGTCTCAATAATGCATTGAGACAGAAATGATTATTGTTGAGATGATAATGGGGTCGCATCGTGTAATGAGCAGTTACATTTTTTGTGTGTGTATGTGCAGATATATATTTGTTGAAGGGTTGAATATTACTCAGATTTGTATTTTGCATGTGCAGCTCCCATGAAGGTGGCAGTGATGCAGGCCACATACTAGAGAGCTAAAATGCCTGTGTTTGTTGTAAGTTAAGACCCATATTTAATGGAACTTACAAACATAGAAGGAAACCAACATATTGTCACTTCCTATATTATTTCATCGTCTCAGTATTTAGTCATCTGCTACCTCAGGCTGTGCAAAATGGGAATGTTTGCATTTTCTGTGATTTAGTTTGAATCACCCATTAAGCTTCAAGATTGTGAGGGAACTTCAAGCCTGCATATTTAAAGCAGCATAATCTTGCTGATATAACAATCTCTTTGGGGGAAGGAGGAGGGACCCTTCTGAAAATCAGAGCGGATGGGCCTGAAGGCTTTGCTAGTCAGCTTGCCAAAAGCAGCTGTGCTCTGGATTCCCAAAGTGAGAGTAACCAGTGTGGCCTCTTTAACGTTTTATATAATGCTTTGATGCTAGTCTAGCTATGTATCTGACCAGTCTTATCTCCACTGCTATCAAGACATGGGGAACTCAGAACCTAGGCTTTGCAAAGCAGCCATCATCTGCCTTTACTGGTCTCTGCAATTAAGACAGAGCACAATGAACAAGCTGGTACTGGGTAACCTGGAGTCCCATTTAGCCATAGTTCAGTAAGTCAACCTACTCTACTGTACTATGGATAGAAAGTTTCTGAAAAATCCATTTCCCCAAGGAGATTATTCACAGCTCATTGAATGAAACTGAAGAAGGCAGCTCAAACTAGTCAAGAGGAAAATAAGGAAGAGAATTCTATCAGCCCACCCCAAAATAAAGGTCCGTCTTTCTCCTTTAAAATACACTTAAAAAATTAGTTTTTACATTGGCCGTAAAAATTAACTTCATATTGAAAGTTTGGCCTACACAAAACCTGTTATTTTAGTTATGCAACAATCCGTTGAAAGTGCTGAAGAGATTGAGTTTTCTCAGGGTGCCATTTAGTAATGATCAGAACCAGGGCATATGTTTAAAGACAAAGATGGGAAGAAACAGAGATGCTCTGATGAGAAGAGACCTAATTTCTTGAGCTGCTGTACTTGCAAAATGCCTGTGTAGAGAGAGGACACAGGAAATCCATAGTGTTAATGCTTTTCTGCAAAGGTTGTAAATTTGCTTCCCTAGCTAAGATTTATGAAGACATGTGGCTATTGGTAAGGTGTGTATGGATCAATGTACTCATAGCTCCAACCATGGGGGATTTGTCACTAGACTCTACTGGTCCTTTTTCCCTTTTCAGGAAAAAGAGAAAGATAAGGAGAAGACTAAAGAGAAGGACAAAGATTCCAGGGAGAAAGAAAAAGACAAGAAGATGTTAAATGGACACCTCTTCAGTGCAGCCCCTACTGTGGGTCCAATCAACTGTTACCACTGTATGAAACCTTTCAACAAAGATTCATACCTCTGTGCAAGTAAGTAGTTTTTTCTTTGTGTTCCACTGTTGGTGGAAAGCCTGTCAGCCAGAATCAGGATGCTGGTCATGGACCTTTTGCTTTATTCCCCCTACAAGTTTGAGAATTCTGATCAGGGAGAACCCGATCTGGTTAATGTCTCAACCTTTCATGTCAAGTAGCAAGGGTTCAAATATGACTCTCAAGTGAAATGGAGATTGATTTTCAATCTAATTCATAGCTGATGTTTGGCCCAGTTTACAGGTATGATGCTGTTCAGTATAGTCATCTGTATCTGTTTAGAGGTAACAGATCAGGACTGTGGTATATTACTAGTGCTTGGGACTGAGATGCATTGTTATATAGCTTTTGGGGGTGATAGGGAAAGCTAGCTTGCGTCATGACTGTTTAGTTTTCCATTTTAACTTCAGGAAAAAAAGAACTCTCTATCCTATCCCTAGCCTGCCTCCTGCTTTAGCTCCAGCAAATATTGATTCAGTGTTCCAGTGAGATCTCGGTGGTAGCAACACAACATTTTGAAATTGGAACACACTCCCACTTTTCCCATCACATGTGCAAGGTGATGATGGTGTGTCTCAGATCAAAGGACTACCTTTTTTTTTTTTTGCAAGCTAAGTTGGTTGTAGCAGTTCTATTTAAACTGCTTTCAGACCTGAATAAATCCTGTGCTCTGAAGGTTAAGAGTAGCTGCCCTACTCATTGGTGCATCTTACCATGCATTCAGGTGCTTTTGGTAAGGGGAATTTCCAGGTCCCTGAGATGTGCTTACTTGTTGCTGATGCATCAGGTACAAACCTTGCCGGCCAAAAACAAAAACCAGGTAGTTTATCTATTCCCTGCCTAGTAGTAGCTGTTGGCTTGGACTAATGTAGTCTCAAGGGATAAGAATATAATGCTGAAAACACTATATGAACAACAGCTATTTATTGATGCATGCGTAGGGTGAGTATTAGTGGGGAAGGCGTAGACATATAAATGCATTGGTGTTGCAGAATATGTAATCCACGCTCTGTAGGTATAAGGTAGCTAGGCTTGGCCACATTCGATTTTAATAGATAACTGTCAGTAAATGTCGGTTTCAGCTGCCACGCTGAAATCAAAGAAAAAAAATATCTGTTGGTACCAGCCTGCCTGCGGGCAGCCCTCTGTGTGAGTGAGTGGGTCCACGACAATAAAGCTCTCCTGCGCTGCCTCAGGGCCAACGACACATGATCCCTGCAGGCGCACGGTGTGGTGGAGAGGCCACAGTCCTGACCTGGCAAAACAGATACCCCTGGCCAGGACTGCGAGGAGGAGTCGTCGTCGTCCCTGGCTGCGGAGGTAGCTACCCTGCTGTCTCTGCAGCTGGGGACCCGTTCCTCCTCCTCGAGGTCCTGACCAAGGTTGGGGGGGGTCTCTGCTGTTCCCCACTAGGACTCCAGCCTTCCCCATACCATGTATGTGCAGGCTTTCATTGTCACTGGCCACGCAACTTTGCCAGGAGCCCCCTACAGCTACACTGTCATGGCCCTACTTGCTCACTCACCAGCCAGGAGTGTGGAAGCTCTCCCAGGGCTGGAACTGTTCAGCAGCAGGGTGGCTTCCCCTCCAGCTGGCAGCTTGTCCTCCTCCTTACAGTCCTGGCTGGGGTTCTCTTTCCGTTGCACCATGATGACTGCAGCATCCCCCTGCACAGGGACACCTCTTCAGCCCAACTGTCAGCACTGCCCTTAATCCAACTCTACAGCTGTAAAAATAAAAGTAGTTACAAATAGAAAAAAAAAGTTAAAAATTGGGGAGGGGAATCGTCAACTAAAAATTGATAAAAATTGTCAAAATTAGAAAAAAAATCAAATTGTGCCAAGCCTAAACGGAGCATAGACAGCATGTTGGCCACTGGGAGATACGGGCTTCTGTTTAAATTAGTTTGATGTTCTTGTTCTAGCCCCTAAGCAAAATGTTCTTCACATTACAGTCCGCCACATGAAATTCAGTAAAGTTGTCAGACTTAGTTCAGCAGAGACCAAAACAGTCACTCCTTCAGTTTACAGTTCAAAACCACAGGGTATTTAGAAAGCTGCCCTGTGCTGTTGATCGCTTGCTGTTGAATCAGTGATAATTTTTATCCTCATGTTTAGAAACAATACAAAGTATTTACAAGTACCTCTCCTGGTCGAAAGCAGAGGCCACTGGCTCTCAGTCTGGTGCTTGGCTGCTGATCTGAGAACTGCTCAGCATGTGCTGCCTTTCCATTGGGAGAGAGGCTCTGGTCCTAAACTACTGCAAAATAGGAAGCTGTGAATGGCCTGTCCTCCTAGAGGATGCAGACTGCAGCATTCACCCATTTGGCAGGCAGCACAAGGACACTCAACTGCAACAGATGACCAGCGTCTAAAAATGTTGCGGGGCGGGAAGGGAACAATAACTAGTTGTATCTCTAGAGTCAGAGGCAGCTTTGGAGTTTCCTGAAGGAGAAGGGACAGCAGCACGATTGTATGAAACCTGGTCCATGTTAACCTGCCAGGAAGTGGAAAATTTTAACAATTATGTGTGCTTAAATCCATCCTCTCCCCTCCTGTGCTTATTTTTTAAATCTTCCCAATCCATTTAGGGTACAAAACATTACCTGATTTAACTTGTTACATGCTGATGAGCTTAAATTGCTCCAGAAAGTAGCTGCTAATAAATTCCTGGCTGTCTGTGGACCTGTGCAGATAGGGATACGTGTTCCATGCCAAAAAAATTAACATTGTCTTGGATGTACTTGTATGGGTAGCATTTCCTTTCAGTATACAGGTTTAAACTGTGCAAGGTTTATTTTAAGTTAATATGCATGCACACGGCATAGGGTGTGGCGCACAATGAAAATTGCTGAGAGTTCTCTCCTAACAAGACAAATATAGACACAGAAAAGTAAGATGGCTATCGCTATCAAACAAAGGTATTAAACATCTTTGCTACACAATGACAGTAGCTGCTTCCCTGCAGTCAGTCACGGCATGCAGAGAGCAAGGGGAAGATTTTCAAAGATTCAAATGGGTATCAGGTGCCCAGATTCTGTTTATTTTCATGGAAGTTGAGTATCTAGCTGCTCTTTTTGCCTTTCAAAATCTCCTCCTACATATGCACATGTGAAATCTCTCTCACTTAAGCATTGTGCCTAAATATACATCCTGTGTCTTAGCCAAGAATCATCGAACCATAGGGTTAGAAGGGACCGCAAGGGCCATCTACTCCATTGTATGATGTCCACTGTAAAGGATGCTATAACATGGGCATAAGTTTTGTGTGATTGTATTTTTATTTTTTGCTTCGATGGGTGTAAGTAATCCAGCCCTACTTGACTTAGGAATTGTCTGCACTGCCTGACGCGTTGGACTACGGGGGTGCGAATAGCAGTGCATTGTTACTTCCTCGTGTGGACACTGCAGGCATGAACTAAGATTCCTAGTTTGTGTTAACATAGTTCTCTTCAAACAGGACTTCTAATTTATGACCGCAGTGTCCGCACGGGGGTGTTAGAGTGCACACGGCTATTCAAGCCCACCATCATCTGTACGGTGGCATGCAGTACGCTGTAACATACTGTAGATATAGCCTTAAGATACATCTACCGGGCACACTTTTTGGGCAGCATCTGGGGTACATCCCACAGAACTCCCCTAGCACAGGTAAAAATAAATAGCATTAAAGCTGGCGAAACATGGCTCGGGCAAGTAAAGACATGTCTGAAGGGCATGGGCATGTATGCGAGTATGTACCCTACATGCTCTTTACTCGCCAACGTCATGTCTCCTCGTCTACACGGCTAAAAATAGCTGTGTCCCACTTCTGGTGCCTTTCCTGCCACAGGAATAGATTTCCCTCAACAAGGGAAGGCTCTGGCGGCAGGAGGTAGTGGAAAAAAGTTTGGGTGGCTTCCTGCGGCAGAATAGGAAAGGCTCTGGCAGGGGGGAGAGGTTCCACCCGTTCCCTGCTGCAGGAGCATTTCCCTTGCACGGGGAAAGGCCCCGGCAGGGTAGGGGCAGCAGGGAAAGGCTCTGGCAAAGGCCCGCCTATCCCCACTGACTCTCCCAACCAAAACCTTTCACTGACGTGTGTAGCTACAAATGACAGTGTGAACGCAGCCTGCTTTTCGCTGCAGTGTATAGCTACACATACCATGCCACCACTGGTGATGTGTGGTGTCGGTGTAGTCAACAGCTTCTGTCAAAATTAAAGTAATGTACGGTGTACGTTAGCTCTCTGTAGAACACGTGGAATATTCAGTAGGCCAGATGAAGCCTAAGAATCAGATATTCGGTCAGGGTGTTTTGTGTCAGATTAAAGACACACTGGTTTTAGGGGCCTGGTTCGTTTGCAGTACTTGCTTCATTTTGCAACTTGCAAAACTCTTTCCAAAGACAGGAAGCGTATTGTTTTGGGAAATGGGATGCAGCACATCAGTGTGTGAAACTTTCAAGCCAAGCAGCAAAGTGTGTTTTTGTGACACCAAAAGAAAGTCGTCATTATGGAGGTGCCAGTAGCAAGTTCATAGTTAAAGTTGTGTTGAGTTTTGCACAAAAAGTAGAGATTTAGCCTCTTGATTATGTCACACATTTTCACTTCCATATATTCTGTGTAAAACAGTTGCTGTCTGATTTTTTACTCGGATGATTTGGCTGGTTTTTGTGGCTTTCCTCCGTCGTTTTGTTCCTCTTCTGTTAATGGAGCCCTTTGGTTTGTGCACAGAAGGAATACTAGATTTGTATGTCAGTTGGGGATGATTGCCACTCATGTATCCCAGCCTGGGTTATATCAGAGGACACCAGCCAGTTTCTACGTCTCACAAATTAAACCAGTTCTTCATCTTGATGATGACAGTCTGCTGATGCCCTTTTAAAAGGACTAATACTCAACAGCAATGGTCCAGAGTTCCATTGTTCACAAAGCACTTGTTGCTTCAGGCTCTACTACTTTTCTGCACTAATGGCCAATATTTGCCGTGGTAGTTCTTAAGAGAGTAGACTTTTTTTAAAAAAAAAAAAACATCTGCAGAGCTTTGGCCTATTGTTATAGATGTTTCTAAAGGTCAATTTTTGAATAATTCTGGCCTTTTTTCCCCCTTTCATTTCTTTTTTTAATATAAAATACCAGCCTGGGCAAAGCAGAAATTTTCCCTTCTGTAATTATCAATGGTTTTGTAATTAGGGGGTGAGGGGAGCTGAAGAATCTCCTTGCAAGGCTGAAACTTGTTGCTGGTCCAGAATTTCCATGTAAAAGTATCCAGTGACTTTTGCACCAGTTAAAGTGAATTAATAACTGCTGCCTGGCCAGCTCCCAGCTCCTGTCTTGTCCTAAGTGCTTGGGTTTTTATTGTAGAGATCAGCTGAGGAAGTGACATTTGGGTCTGGATTTGGTTTAGGCTAGGGTTTGAAATACAGGTTCAAGGCCAAAGCAGGGCTTGAGTTTGAATTTGACAGCACTGAAATCTCACAAGCTGTTCTGACAGGATGTCCGTTCCAGGACAGCAGAAATCTTATGGAATCATTTGAGAATTTTTGAGAGTTTTCTGCCATCATGTGTGGTGGGGAAATCACAGTATTATCTGTTTTTGAGAGATTTTTAGCTCCATCAGAGCTAGGCCCAGAACCAGAATTGGAGGGGCAGGTTTGACTCAAGGGAATCCAATCCTACCCCACCTCCAGAAGTGCGAAGGGATTCAGATTTAGAGGTTCTTCCCTCTCATAAAAGGTTTTTGTTGTTGTAGTTTCCAGGAACTTCATTTGTGAGATGTGTACAGGGTTGGAGGGGCCAAGGGGATTACCTAAAGTGGGGTGGGGCTATTAGTACTTTTAACTCAAATAATTGGACTGTAATATTTCTAGCTTTTTCTGACTTGGGTCTCTCCTGCTTTATTAGTCATGGAGACTTACGCTATCCACTAAGGTGATGGCAACTCATTGTAAAAGCATTTTCTCGCTAGACAGTATACCAAACAGAAGTGGCACTAGCCTTGTAAGAGACTTCCCAACCTCCTAACTAGAGTACATATAGGAAACCTTACGTGTGTTCAACCTCAGACAAGTTCTGACTTTGCATGTCCTGGCAGTCTAGCGGGATTGCTATCATGGCAATGCTTTCAGCCTTGGTCAGGCCCAGTGGCATCACTTCACTCAATTCAAGAGCATCATTGAGCAGCAAGGTTAGGGATTCTTGACCAGCCCTCCTGTGGCTGTGAGGATCACAGGAGATGTTACTACAAGCATGAGCAAGGAAAAAGGGGTGTTGTATCAAACAGGAAGGAGACGAGTTCTGAGGCAAGAAAGAGACAGAAAGTTCTCTGGGTCCGTTGCAGTTTTTTCCCTTGATCCGAGATGTGATCATCTTTATGTTTTTACACAGCACAGCAGGTTTTTGTCTTTCTGTTTCATATGTACAGGAAATTGTGGGAAGTCAACAAAAGAGCATAAACCCTAACGCCCATTACCGCTGTGAGACACATTCAACATGCATGCACATCCTTCCATTTAGCAGACACATATCTGTGAACTTAATGATGATTTGGGCCTTTTTGTTTGTTCGTTCAGGGGTTTTTCTATTTCGGGTTTTATTAGAAGCCTTTTAAATATATTTTGCAAACTAAATATTTAAAATGGATTTCCCTGTCTAGACAAAAGTGACCAGGTATATTTGCTGAATCTAGTTACATTGAGTTTCATCTGAATGTTTTTAGGCTGGGGATTTTCAAGGAGTTAGTTAGTAACCAAAATACCATTATAAATCAGTGTGTGATGGACATGTTACTCCCTGCGCCCCCTTTGTAGAGCCCAGCGTTAATGGACAGCTTATCTCCAGGATGATTAGGACAAAATCTGATGCACTGAGTGATTGGCTAACTCAAGGCATTAGGATGTGGAGCTTTTTCACCTCCAGTCGCTGGGTCATGTGCAAGCCGGGTTGGTATTAAATAGTGAGTTGAGAGTTGTTACCCTTGGAACGTATCAGTGGCCTATATGAAATGAACTGAGGAATTCAGTCTAGGTGGACAAGAGTCTAAATCGCAAACCCAGTGTCCGGACTCTCATTCCTGTTACCTTCTCTGGCGTCTCTGCAGAGTGGTGGAAGATATAAATATAAAGCAGTGATCTTTTTTCATATTCGTGCAAGATTTTTTTCCCTGTTCCTTTCCTGCATCTGGTTTCCTGTCATTCTTGCTCTAATTAAGATGATGTTTGTGTTTAAGGAGAATCTTTTGCTGTTATAATTGACCCCTACTTCTGCCTGCCTGTGAAGTCATAAGTCTTCAAGCATGTCCCTAGTTGTTCAGTGGCTCCTGTTCACCCCCTTATTTTTCATCTAAAGAATAACAAGCATCTTTGTTTGTGTAATTTGGGGCATAGAATGCTATTGATTTTTAAGTAGAACTCCCAATCAGTTGAAATCTGTGTGGAAATCTTGTTAATAATCAATCAATCATATGGCCTCGTTATCATGGAAGGCAGCACATTTGGCAATATCTAGAGCTGCTCTTCTAGTATATGAGTGGAAGTGACAATCCCTAATTACTCCACAGTCTCGCATAGAAATGTAAGAGGAAATAAAAAGGCAAACTTCTGACCTGGCTTTTTGTGTGTGTGTTTTCCCACTTTACAGACTGCAATGCAATTGTTCACAAAGGCTGTAAGGAGAGTCTCGTATCCTGTGCAAAAGTCAAAATGAAGGTGAGAGGCTTCATGTTGTCTGCTGAACATTAACATTTATTTTGAAGTGTTTTAGCATGCAGACATCTTTTGCAACGTGTGCAGGAATGGAATTTCCAGTCTGCTGGACATAACGTCATAATCCCCTGTTATGAGGGATCATTTTCCTCAACTCTCCTGAAATTTATGATACTCGCCCAAATTGTAGATTAATTCTGCTTCCCTTGTCTGATGTGACTAGGGAAAAACCATATTCTAAGTTTTGTAAAATGCAATTCTGTTTGTTTAGAGCCATGGGAAGACAGGGATGGGGACAAGTGGTGGAGGAAGAGGGAAACAAGGACTGGGACTTGGAGCCAAGCACAGGGGAGGGGGAGGAGGTTGCTCATCTCCCTCTAGTGACTGTCCCATATAAAGGATGCCAACCTACTACTGCTGTGAGTTACCATGTGAGCCCAAGTGACAGGTCTGTGCTGTGGATCTAAAGACTCCAGCAATGCTGCTGATTTTATATATATAATATATATATGTATAATATAATATGGGAGTCAATATGGTTTCACAATATAGAATTTGTTTTTTCGGTTTGATTTTAAAAAAAGCTAGGAAATTACTTACGAAAAAGCCTACTGTATGAGAACATTGTGGTTGAAAAGTCAAGCACTCAAAAGTTAGGAAATGCCAGAATTAAGGTTTGCCCTCTGCAAACTTAATTTTCCTTCTTGTGCATATGCATGATGATACAGTCTTTACATGATCACATACTATATTTCCACAGGACCCCCGCTTCATTCAGTGCAGAGGATGGACAGTGCTCAGGAAATTAATCAGACTTGTGTAGTTAGAGGGCTGCTGTACTTAGGATTCCTGGCCTCATTTGTTGTAGAACTTGGAAGGTGTGTGGTGAATGAGGCTGGGGCTTTCAGGAAGAGGAAGGATAGTCTTTTTGTTTAGTCATTCGAATGCCACCCAGCCTCTGCCACAGAGTTCCTTTGTGATGCTAGACAAGTCACTTAAACCAAACTTTTCTAACGTGACCCTTGTGTCCTTCCCTTTCTTGGTGCCTAACTTGAGATCCTGAGGTCTGATTTGCAGAATTCCAACTGAAGTCAGTGGGAGCTCTGTTCCGAAGAGATAAAGTGCTGTGTTCTCTGAAGAATCAGGCTACGGGCATCTCAAATCGGACACTCACAATTAATGGACGCTTTTGACATTTCTGCTTCCGTGCCTTAGTTCCCTATCAGTAAAACGGTAAAAAAAGAAGAAGAATTGAGTAAACTACTCTAACCTACACTCCATATTCCCCAAATCAGAAGAGTTTGCCCATATTTACCCTCCACTACACTCCTAGGAGTAATAATACCTTACCTCATGGGGTGTGTGAAGATCAACTAATTAACATTTGTGAAACACTCAGGTGCTACAGCACCATTGAAAAGGCCATCAGGAGATTAATACTTCTCTCTGCAGGGTAGGGTTTGAACAGGGTGCAGTAAGCACAGCGCGGAGCCATGCATCGAACAACGAGGATAACACAGATATTGAATAGCAGTTTGTTAATGGAGCACCCCTTGTCCTGTGCACCTCTGTGTGACCCACGTGAGCATGTACCATCCCCACCGAGCAACTGAGCATGCTGCAGCCCACAACTGCACTGGATTTCCCCTGCTATTGCTCCTCCTGGTACCAGGGGCCGCTGTGGCTATGGGCACAGGAACCCAGAGCAGGAAGATACTCTCTCCTGTGCCCTCCACACTCCCCTGGCAGCAGGGGAAAGAGGCCCATCTGGAGTACAGCAGGGAGAGGAGTCGGGCCTGGGTGTGGTGGGCACAGTGAGCAGGGAGATTGGGATGAGGTTGCAATGAAATATAGAATAGCTCCCCAGTCTGTGAGCACCGTCCATCCTGTGCACTGAATGAGGCATGGATCCTCTTAAAAAAAAAAAAAAAATAGCATCTGATCCTGTAATTAGACTACAACATAATGCCATGGAGCCAAATTAAGGTTACATGGACAACCTTAGTTTTGGCATTTCTTAACTTTTAAGTGCTAGACTTTGCAGCCTTAATATTCTTTCAAGGCAGTTTTTGTATGTTAATATCGCTGAGCGCCTCTGATTGGAATTCATGGTTCTCCCATGTGTGGGGAGCTCCTTTCCCATCCTGGTTCACCAAGCCACCATGCTCTTCTTGTTCAAGTCTTTCGCTCCTGTCCAATGTTCCCTCTAATTTTTGACAGGCCGTGTGCTCAAAAAGTTTCTTCTGTGCAAATTATTGTGCTTCTGTGCAAATTATTGTGTACGTGGCGTTTTGCCATGTGCGTGGGGGTTTAGGATCTGTGTGCATGTGCACACGCACAACTTAAGAGGGAACAGTGCTGTCCTGTCTTTCAATCATAAGCTGTTTGAGGCAAGGACTGCGTTCACTGTGCTGAGCACATAGTTACATTTAACAGCTAGTCACTACAATTATGTGTACTGTTCCCTCAATGATCCTTTTGGCTTTAATACACTTCAGCTATCTAGCAATATCAGGATTATTGTCTCCCTATTTTACTTCTTATTGCAAATATTTCTCCATATTTGATTGCATACTTTGTGATGGCTCGGACTGTATCACCATGCTGAAGATAATGCTGCTTGTAGATGGGCACTGTATCTAGGATCTAAGCTGTTCTGAGGGAACTCAGAATGGTGTTACTGCGTAATTAAAGTAAGGTGTCTGTGGATATACACAGCCCTTTATTTATGTTGGGAGCGGGAAAAATTAAACCTATCTCTTTTTCTTTCAGCTACAAAAAGGGATGCTTCAGGCACACGATACCTCTTCGTTACCCACAGTAATTATGAGAAACAAGAGTAAGAAGCCTTCCCTTTCCTCTTTTTCTGGTGTAGCTCCTTAAAAGTTGCTATTTTTCATTGTATTCAGTATAATCTTTTACCCTCGTGTTCAACTGTTACCCATTTCAATACGATGAAAGATAAAACAGTTTAGGATACAGGAATAAAGTGATTATATCCTGTGTGATACGGAACATTTGGGATTTTAGAGGCATTGCTCATGTTGTGCAAATGGTTGGGCCAGTTTTGTGGTACCCATATAACCTTATGCAGATACAAGCTATGGAAGAAAGAGGCCATGTTTTTAGTATTGGAGACACAGTATTTTTAGTGGTCCAGCTCCTTTCTGTTGTTTACACAATGCAATGGAGCTAGATTTTGGCTGTAGCTGGCCAGCTGAGAATTCTCCTGGAGCGAGTAAGCTCTCGGCTGGAAAGATGACATCATAGGTGTTACCTGCGTTATTCATAAACTGTGAGAATGTTTAAAACAACATCGAACTGAGTGTTTTGTTCAATGGGGAAGTTAAAATGGAAGGGGTAGTTCCAAACTGGGCCATTTCAGTAAGCTGCTTTTGTCAGATGGACCAGCAGCATCACTGTGGGAAACAGGAAGGCTGAACAGGGAAAGAAAAAAGAGGGAGTGAGATGCGGGCGCTAGTGATGATGTGAAGAGATGACCAAGCCCTTCTGCATAACTGGAGGATCTTTCTCTCTCCATCGTGTGAACCAATGGATAGTCAGAAACTCAGTCCTAAGGGGGTCAGGGCAAATGGAGGGTTGGAAGAGCTCAAAGGAGGTGATAAGAGCACCAAGGCGAGTTGCTGTAAGTGACTGTTTCGGTCATTTTGTAATAAAGTTCTGCTCAGCTTCCCATGAGAGTGTTTCTGGACTTGTGTATTCCACCCAACCCTCCCTTCCAGCAGGCACTATAGTGAGGAGTCAAAGGTCTTTCTTCCGACATTAGGAAAGCCCAGTGTTCCATTTGGTGCTCTGGTCACCACTTCCCTGCACAGGAACACAATCGAACAATTGAACAGTCTCACAGAAGATGATGACTGAGCATTTACATTGTTCATTTTTTCTATATTGCCGTAGAAGTTATTTATACATAAGAATATTGTGTCTTAAGAGTTTGGAACTGCCCAGATGGGTCAAACAAATGTAAATCACATTGGTGTTCAGTATAGGCTCCAGACTTACCTGGGGACTACTTCTGAAGTCTTACTCAGGCAGAACTACTAAAGTGAATGGAAATTATGTCCTGAGCAGGGATATCTGGAATGGGCCCTGTGTTAACAAACCAGTAAAGACAGAGAATGAGGCTAAATTTCAGTGGAGCTATGACAGTTGATACCAGTTGAAGAGGAGATTATTTCTCAGCAAAGAGGAAGTGAATTTTGAGAATCTTGCTTGGTCGAGTCATCATAATGCGTTAGCAAGGAGTTTGGATGGTGTTTCTTACCAGATATCTGGCATTTCTCTTCTAGCCTCACAACCTAAGGAGCGCCCTCGGTCTGCAATACTTGCCCCTGATGAAAGCACCGTAACCTCAATATTCAATAACAGGAGATCACAGCAGACTACAACACTTTCAAAAAGCGTCTCAATACAGAACATTGCAGGGTAAGCCTCTGTGTGTATGTGTGGTATACATACAGTATGCATAGTGTAAGCAACCTACATTATTCCCCATATTTCATTAGGAATACATTTATGGGTGTGTGTCATGTATATTGATGTATAAAATGTCACAACATATACAGAAAAACAAATACCACATACTGTCTGAGGAAAGGGGTCAAGATGCAGTTGCTGTGGGAACTATAACTTCAAATTTCCTGTGTGTTGGGAATTAAAATTTTCAGAAGTTTGCATGTAATGCAGCCATTCACAACGTAAGCTAGTAGAAGCTGCATACCATCACACATCATCATGCATTTTGTATATATGTATAAAATAATTACACACACACAGAGTGCTGCTATACATAGAGGTTTCCATGATCATTAATTCTTCCATTTTCCCTAATACCAGTGATTTTAGAAAACTGTGTTGGATATGTGTTTGCAGAGCTGTGAAGGGGAAAATTATCAAAAGGCTTAGTTTAGAAAAACATCCACAAGATTAACTGCTTATCCAAATGTTAGATGAATTTCATTCAGCTAGAACTTTGCATGTGCAGACTCTCTTGAGAGATTTCCAATATTCCTCAGCATTAGCTGAGCTGGAAATACAGTATCTTGAAAATAAGGCGGTGGAATGGCAATACAAAAATGAAAATAATTAAATTCAGTTTACCAAACTCTTTCAGACCTCAAATGTTCACTTCAGGTTTTAGGGAAATGATTATTTCAGTTAGAAATGTAGATGATCCAGTTTGTTGAGCCCTAATTTGTAGTTATTAGCATTATATATAAAATATATAAATACATGCGCACACAATACATATACCTGTGCATAATCGGCAACACTTAGTGCAGCTTTCAGTTTTATTTAAAATTATATTTGTTTTGTGTACTTTAAAAAGTTATTCATTTGAATGTTGGAGTCCTGAATGGGGTTCTGCATTTCCTTTTTTCTGCAGAGTTGGCAATGATGAAAGCATAGTACATACTTGGAAATTCCTGTCACAGTCAACAGACTCTTTACATAAAATCAGCCGGGTGAATGAATCCACGGAGTCGCTAACTGATGAGGGTAAGAGATCCCAGTGTATTCATCCAAACACTGAAGGAGATCCCATTGTATTCATCCGAACACAGAAGCATGGCAGATAACTGGTTCTTGCTTGTCTTGTAAACCAGAGTTCAGTATACATGATAGTTGTGGACTTGTTTGGTGCAACTAGCAAGTAACCTATAAAAGTACTTTGCATTGTTTGGTACTTACCCAGTAAAATTCAATATAATTGTTTCCATGTCAGTAAATGAGAGTAGATATGGTGTTTGTGGCATTCAGAACAAAGCCTGAAGCTGTAGAAAGCCAATGGGAATTTCAGGTGGGACCAGACATCTCTTTATGCTGCTTTTATGCAGGTGCAGACATGAATGAAGGACAACTCATGGGGGACTTCGAGATGGATTCCAAGCAGCTGGAGGCAGAATCCTGGAGTCAAGTAGTGGACAGCAAGTTTTTGCGGCAGCAAAAGAAGGATGTCGTCAAACGGCAAGATGTCATATATGGTGAGATGTGTATTGGTTAAAGAGAAGTGATCCAATTTAGTTTGTAGAAACCTCTAGGTTTGGATGGTCTGTTCATATCTTTTAGTTTGTGACTAATTTGGAAATGTTAAGTCAAAGGGAGTTTGCCATTGACGTCACTGGGGCCAGAGTTTCACTCTTGGTGTTTACTGGAAATGAAGACCTCCAATACCATCTTACTAAGCTTTGGAATTCTGGATTTCACTTACCTTGAACCATCCAAACAAATTGTATCTCCTGGTTTGTCTGGTGATGACCTTTATACACAGTTATCCATGAGTACAGAGTAGTCAATTACTTGTTTTAGCATCTTCTCCCCCTTGATATAAGAGTCCTCTTGTGCTGCACAGAAAAATAACTATATTGAGAGGAGCAACATAGTGTTTTGGTATTGTTATCTGTCCTTCTGCAGTGTTCAGATTCCAGCACAATGGTCCCCAAACTTTTTACCTTGCGCCCCCCTTGCTCCCTGCCCTCCCCCGCAACTGCAGTTGGGAGCCGGGCGCTGAGACTGGGGCCAGGTTCGTGGCTGGGAGCAGAGCAGCAGCTGGACTGGGACCGGGAGCAGAGCCACAGCCGCTCCAGGGGCCAAGACCAGGCTGCGGCTGGGGCCAGAGCGGGGCCGGGTGGCACTCCCTTCTTCCCTGTGTGGAGTTGGCTCAGGCCCCACTTCATGCTCTACCCTGCCCTCCTCCCAAATGTTCCTCCGTGCCCCCCCCCAGGGGGGCAGGCCCCAAAGTTTGGGGACCAGTGTTCTAGCAGTAATGAGAGCGAGCTCTTGTTCATATGAACAGAGTATGGGGAGGGCTGATCCACCCCCAAGCTAAGCCCTACCATGCACTTTGTAAAGAAAAAATGTTTTCATGTTGATGATCAAATCAGTAACTATTAAGAGGTAAAAAAAGAATGAAACTGGTATATATCAATGGTATTGGTGTTGCATTTAATGTATTATAGACTGTTTTCCCCAAGTTCACATGTATAAATCCCAGTAACAGTAGTGCAAGTAACACACATGTCAGAATGGGGAATTATGACCCCATAGCACTTCATTACATTGTTAGCTTCTATGAGCCCTTCTAACCAGCTAGATCTGGTGAATGCCTTTCCTTGTCTTAGCAATGCCAAGTACTCTGGGTTGATACAGCGCCTTGTCCTAGAGGATAATAATTTTGACCCATGTGCTTCCTCTGTTGGACCTGTCCTTGTCTCATGCAGAACTGATGCAGACAGAGATGCATCATGTCCGCACTCTGAAGATCATGAGTGATGTGTACAGCAGGGGGATGGTGCAGGAGCTGCAGTTTGAACAGCAAATGGTGGAAAAGGTCTTTCCTTGCCTGGATGACTTGCTGAACATCCACAACCAGTTCTTCCAGCGGATTCTGGAGAGGAAGAAAGAGTCCCTGATGGACAAAAGTGAAAAGAACTTTGTTATCAAGAGGATAGGAGATATCCTGGTGAATCAGGTGAGTGGTGAGAGACACCTGCATGCCCTAAGCACAAGACTGCAAGCCAGGAACTCCTGACTGACCATTCTCTCTCTTAGGGCAGGTCTACACTTAAAACACTGCATTGGTACAGCTGCGCTGCTGTAGCGCTTCAGTGAAGATGCTCTACGCTGACGGGAGAGCTCTCTGCTGTCAGTGCAGTTAATCCACCTGAGCAAGAGGCGGTAGCTACATCAGTAGGAGATGCTCTCCCACTGGCATAGCGCTGTCTACACACTACACATAGTGCTTAGGTCGGTATGGATTTTTCACACCCCTGAGCAACATAGTTATTTATACTGAAGTGGTTCTGTAGTGTAGACCTGCCCTTATGCTGTCTTACTGGTGGCCTAAGGTGAGTCGCACTCCTCTTTGGGTATGTCTACCCAGCAAAGAAAAACCCGTGTCTGGCCCATGCCAGCTGGCGCTGGCTTGTGGGGCTCAGGCTGTGGGGCTGTTTCACTGCTGTATAGACTTCTGGGCTCCAGCCCAAGACCAGGGTCTAGGACCCTATGGGGTGGGAGGGCCCCAGAGCTTGGGTTTTTCTTTGCTGTGTAGACATATCCTTTGTGCCTCCGCTTCCCCGCTTATACAATGGAGATGACAGTAATTGTCCATCTTTGTCAAGCACTTAGAGATTTTCAGGTGAAAGGGTTGCTGTCAGGGTTGATGCCTGTTTTGTTTGTTTATGCCTCATGGGAGGAAAATCATCAGCGCTGGTGACGGTACAGACTGTAGTGTATGGGACTAAGCTGGGAAGCAGGGGATCTGGATTCCACTTCCTGGGTCTGCTGCTGATTTGCTCTGTGACTCTGGGCAAGCCGCTTCACACCTCTGTAGTTCTTTTTCCCTCCCTCTGTCCATCTTGTCTCTTTGGCGTGCCAGCTCTTTGTGGTAGGGTCTCTCGCTCTGGGTTTATACAGTGCCTAGTCTCCATTCTTTAAATTCCATCGATCTAGTTTTTTGAAAGCTACACTTCAGGCTAGATTTGTACTGACTGTGTAGCCGTCCTTTTCGGTGATGGGTGATGCCAAGTGACTGATCCCAAGAACTCAGTGAGGGGCCAAAAGTTTGTTCATGTCTTGCAGTTTTCCGGTGAGAATGGGGAGCGAATGAAGAAAACTTACGGCAAATTCTGTGGGCACCACAACGAGGCTGTCAGTTATTTCAAAGACCTGCAGTCAAAAGAGAAGCGTTTTCAGGCATTCATCAAGGTAGGAACTGGTGGGGGATTTGTGGCTGACCCCCGCAGGGGGTGCATACTGCACGTCGGCACATCTTGGAGGGCGCTTCAGTGGCAGTGTTTTAATTTACGTCTTGTCTTTTTAGAAAAAAATGAGCAGCACGGTGGTGAGGCGCCTGGGGATACCTGAGTGCATCTTACTAGTAACTCAAAGGATCACAAAGTATCCCGTGATACTACAAAGAATATTACAATATACCAAAGGTAGAGCCTGTTCCTTTTCCTAAGCACATTTGTTTCCTCTGTATCTTTCTCCAGGACCTTTCCCAGTAAAACCGCCTAACTCAGAATCAGCCAGCTAGCCCAGTGTTTAGTGCCCAGCTTACTGCTGTAATTAGAGACCTGGATTTCATTTCTTCCAACAGGGTTTCAATCCTCAGGCTAGACAGGCCTGAGAGTGCTGCAGAGATACAGCACTCAGCCCCTGTAGAAGTGAAGTGCCTTGGTAGGTTCATCACTACAGCGATCTCTAGCTAATTATGGAGCAACATGCATGGACTCCAAAGACTCCTGTCTTGTCCACTTCGGATAGTGGCTGAGATAAAGGGGCTTGGGGAAGGGGCAAAATAAGGAAGAATAAGATTCTCAGATCTCCAAGAGGATTCACACACTCGCTTTGAACGTTTCTTCCATCCCAGGAATCCTACATTACCATACTTCTAAATACTGTATTCAAAGAACTTGGCCTCGAATATGACTCTTCATGAGTTATTTGTGATCAAGTGGTTACAGGTGATAGGTCCTCAGTCAACTCTCTCACATATTTCTCTCTGTCACATAAGCACCTCTCTGATTCTGCATGATCAACCCATCAGGAGTGGCCACAGAATCTTAATGCCAGAGGGGTTCAGGGGTTAGAATGGTAGAAACATGTGGGAATAGCCTGCAGAGCACATGCTCGCTATGTTCTTGATTTCTCTCAGTCTCTCACTTAGAGAGCAAAAAGGCTCAGTTTACAGTTTAATCTCACCTGCTTTCTGCTGGTGCACTCTGTTTAATCTCTGTGGAAACCCTTTATTAGGTGAGGATGAGGTGTGGCTTATCTGTGCCACTTCATTTAAGATATGGTAAACTCCAGGGGTGTTTTTTATATGATTTCACCCACAAAATCCTCTGGAGAATGATGTATATGTAATGCTTTCTATTCCAGTTTATCAGCAGGTGTGCATCCTACAGATATGTCAGCTAACACTGATGAGCCAAGGAGTGGCAGAGACTGACCACTGTGTCTTTATAATCATTAATGTTCTGTAATTCATACCTTTCAAAAGTTTTCATATATTTTGTTCATTTTTTTTAAAGTAAATTTATGTTCCCAAGAGACATTATCCTCCTCATACATAGTCGTCTGTCTCACTGGTGTGGTTTATAGAAGTGTGAGTGAGCATCTCTGAATGTGAAACAATTTATTTCACAAATGTGTCACTTCATCAAGACCCAAACAGATGAAAATTTTGCCACTACCGGAAGGGGACCGTTAATCCAGACCCTTAAAACTCTCATTGCTGCTTTACTGAGTGTTCCTAAACGAATCTGGTATTCAAAAATGGCTGCACCTGATATTCTCACATAAACGGCTATGTGCACAGGGCATTATGGGCGCACGCCTGTTTTTATACACGTGGTCAGGCAGCCATGCACGTGCAGAGGCTGAAAATGGGGTCCTTATTTACGTTGTCCTAGTTTGCCATAGCTTATGCAGAGTATATTTCCTATGGTTCCCCGTCACTGTCTTGGTGTCTGTTTAAGGTTTGTGACAAACTTTTCATTTCTTCCAAATGGAACTTGTCTTAGGAAGATATTTTAAAATAGTGCATCCGTGTGCTATAGCGTTTGATGACTCACGGGTAAGGGAAAGGGGAGAAGTAAGAAGTTAGGCTCTGCATACTCACAATAAGGGTGAACTGAAATTGAGTCTCTCTCTCACTCCTGAAGAAAACGAAGTGGAACATCAAGACTTGACCCAGTCACTAAACCTGGTTAAAGATGTGATTGCTGCAGTCAATAGCAAAGTCAACAACTATGAAAAGAAAACGCGTCTTACTGAGATCTACACCCGGACGGACAGCAAGTCCATCATGAGGATGAAGAGTGGCCAGATGTTTGCCAGGGAGGACTTGAGACGTAGGAAACTCATCCGAGATGGGCCTGTCTCACTGAAAAACTCAGCTGGGAGACTGAAAGGTGAGAAAATCCTACAAATCATGCACCCAAAGGACGTACCCTCCCTGTCTCCAGATGATGGCAGGGCTCATCCATTTTATGACCTGCCACTTCATTCCCTTTCCTTTGGCTTGGTGGTTCCTCTGCCTTTTACACAGGGTTTCTTCTGAAATTGCTGGTCCATTTATTATTCATATTATTTTATTGATTTTTCTGTTTCTAGAAAGGTGCTGTCAAAGTAAAAACCATGAAAAATCCTTCCCTGTGCTCTTAGTAACGCCCTAGATTACTGCCACAAACATTTCTGCTATTTCTGTTACTGCTCACCATTGATGCTGCTTATTTATTTACCTTCCAAGCTTTGCCCAACAAGCTAAGTGATGAGTGTGATGGTGAATCCACCCCCAGGGAAGGGAAACCTTGCTCACTGTCATCTGGGCTTCACTTGCTCCTCAGCAGTCATGGAGGAGCTCATGATAGAACCAACCCCACTCTTCCAGTGGGCACCTCCTTGGGAGACGTGGGATCCAGACTAATAGAAAATTGGCCACCAAGAGTAAATTAAAAATGAGAGCAGCAGGGCGCAATAGTACCATTGCTGGTGTGAATGGTGATGCACAGCTGTTCGCTGAGGGCTTGCAGTGGGAGGGCTTGCATGTTGTGGCTCCAAAGAATATCTTGATTGTAGAGGTGGAAGTAGAAGGGTTTTTACCTGTGCATCCCTCCATATTCTGTGCCATTAGATTCCAAATTTGATATGATCTGTTCTGAGGGTTTGGAGAGGGAAAGTTTGCAGATCGTTTCTAGGTTCCTAATAGGGCTGTCAAGCGATTAAAAAAATTAATCACGATTAATTGCATGATTAAAAAAATTAATCGCATGATTAAACAACAATAGAATACCATTTATTTTAAATATTTGTGGATGTTTACTACATTTTCAAATATTAATTTAACTTAGAACACAAAATACCAAGTGTACAGTACTCACTTTATATATATTTTTGATTACAAATATTTGCACTGTAAAAAACAAAACAAAATTATTTTTCAATTCACCTCACACAAATACTGTAGTGCAATCTCTTTATCATGAAAGTTGAACTTACAAATGTAGAATTATGTACAAAAAAACCCCATCAGTACTACTTCTTGTTCAGCCAATCACTCAGACAAACAAGGTTGATTACAATTTGCAGGAGATAATGCTGCCTGCTTCTTGTTTACAGTGTCACCTGAAAGTGAGAACAGGCGTTCACATGGCACTGTTGTAGCTGGCACTGCAAGATTTTTACGTGCCAGATGTGCTAAAGATTCATATGTCCCTTCATGCTTCAACCACCATTCCAAAGGACATGTTACCATGCGGATGATGGGTTCTGCTTGATAACGATCCAAAGCAGTGCGGACTGACGCATGTTCATTTTCACCATCTGAGTCAGGCGCCACCAGCAGAAGGTTGATTTCCTTTTTTGGTGGTTCGGGTTCTGTAGTTTCCACACCAGAGTGTTGCTCTTTTAAGACTTCTAAAAGCATGCTCCATACCTTGTCCCTCTCAGATTTTGGAAGGCACTTCAGATTCTTAAACCTTGGGTCGAGTGCTGTAGCTGTTTTTAGAAATCTCACATCAGTACCTTCTTTGCATTTTGTCAAATCTGCTGAGACAGTGTTCTTAAAACGAACATGTGCTGGGTCATCATCCGAGACTGCTATAACATGAAATATATGCAGAATATATTTAAAACAGAGCAGGAGACATACAGTTCTCCCCCCACCCCTCCAAAGGAGTATAGTCATAAATTTAATTGACGCATTATTTTTTTAACGAGCATCATCAGCACTTTCAGGTGACATTGTAAACAAGAAGCAGACAGCAGTATCTCCTGTCAATGTAAACAAACTTGTTTGTTTTACCGATTGGCAGAATGAGAAGTAGGACTGAGTGGACTTGTAAGCTCTAAAGTTTTACACTGTTTTGTTTTTGAGTGCAGTTATGTAACCAAAAAAAATCTGCTTTTGTAAGTTACACTTTCATGATAAAGAGATTGCACTTCAGTACTTGCATGGGGTGAATTGAAAAATACTATTTCTTTTGTTTATCATTTTTACATTGCATATATTTGTAATAAAAAATAATAATATAAAGTGAGTCCTGTGCACTTGTATTCTGTGTCGTATTTGAAATCAATATTGAAAATGTAGAAAAATATCCAAAAATACTTAATACATTTCAATTTATTGTTATAAGTGTGATTAATCACAATTAATTTTCTTAATCACGATTAATTTGTTTGAGTTAATCATCTGAGTCAACTGAGATTAATTGACAGCCCTAGTTCCTAGGAATGTTTGTGACTATGGACGGTGGTAAGGCAAATTATTTCTCTTGCTATTGTAATCTTTGGGTGGACGCTAGAGTTTACTTCATTGCCCTTCTCCAGTGCCTTAAAAATCCCATAGAAAAGCACCTGGAGACCCAGAATTTAGTCATTGAGGATTTTCAGCAAGGATTCCCCAAGGTCAACTTCCCCACAATCAAGTCCTGAAGAACAAAAGGAATGAACTTAATTCTTAAGTACCTACTTTATAAAATGATAAAAAAACATAATTAATAATAATAATAATTACCACGTAATTTCTGCAACATTACATGGTTACTTTATAATCCACATGTATTACCTTTACAGTTATACATAAACATAAAGAAAAAAAATTACAGGTCAGTCCCCACCGAAACACAGCGAGAAGAAACTCAGAGCTCCCAAAAGCTTAGGTTGAGTTCACCTGAGTCTCAATTAGTCTTTGATCACCAAATCTATACAGTCCGCTGAGTCAAAACCAACATCTTGCCTCCACTTGCCTGTAGAAATCTTCAGTTGGAATCCATGCAGACTCTTCCTCCTCTGCTGAAATCACTCAGCTAGTCGGCTAACCAATTAACTAACCACTCAGTTAAGTTTATAGATTTAAAAAAATCCTGTTATAAGAAAACAAAACTGAGAATAGCAAAATATAAATGACTCTTTCCTCATTATCCCATTTAAGTTAAGGAATCATACTGGTTGAGACAATTTAAACTAAAACAGTTTAGCTAAAATTAAACAGCATTCAAAGTATACAGTTAAAATAAAAGAAATTAATTTTCCCTCCCATTTTCCTCTCTATAATTAACACTGTCAGGGCTTCCCTGCTGGGTGAACTGCTCCACCAATCTGCTGCAAAATGCTTCAGAGTTAGGGAAAACAGCCTGCTTTCTGCTCCTGGAGCTCAGCTTCTCCCAACCCACAGAGTGCACGTGGCCTGTTGCAAAGCAGCTGCCCTAACTACTTGCCCTCGTGAAGTCTGAGTCCAGCAACGGGGAACCTATTGAGCATACCCAAAACTACCACACCCAATTTCAGAAACTTCTGAGTGGAATGTTAATTGTGCATCTGCCTAGCAGCAGGGATGCAGACACAACTCATTCCTACCACATAGATCTCTTAAAGAGATATCTCCCTATATGGCATGTGGGTTACACTTTCATGAGATCTCTCAGCATACGTTTTATTATGCATTTCCTATAGAAATAATAGCTCCCACTACCAGAGCCTATAGCTAGCCAGTAGAGATGAGTCAGAAGTTCCAGATGGGAAAGCATCCAAAAGTTTAGAACCTGCTTACCCTAACTTCTGGGATTTGGAACTGGAGCCAGGAGAAACACAGAAATAGCTTTCCTTGAAGTATTTTGGTCTTTCCTCCTCTGCACCAAAAGCAGAAAGTGCAGTTGGAAACAAAAACAAACCAAAGTAAAACAAATCTTACCTGAACTTTTACAAACCTCCAAAGAGGTTTGGGTTTGGTTTGAGGCTTTGGCAAAAGTTTGGTTTGTATTTGATCTGAAAGGGATCTTGTTCCTCCAAAATGGCTGGAAGGAGTTACGCAGGGGATGAGTTAGCTTTTGAGTTTACCTCATCTGTATGTCACGAGGTCTCGTAGTGTATTACACAGAAACTCTTTGTGCGGTGGGGCTTGGGTGGGGCATCGCACTCAATACTTACTATGTAATTTTGTGATGTACTGTATCATGAGGCGATTTGGAAGGTAGCATGTGTATTTTGGGGAAATATCCTTGCTCTGATTCAGAATTTTCTCTTCATCCTCTTTGCATTTCTTTCTTTTCTCCTGCTTGAGTCAGATTCTCTCCTCTGAGGCACACCCGTTTGGCTCCTCGTGAATTCAGAGAGAGCCATATACATCTGTGGGCAGAGTCAACATTAGCTGCTGAAGTTAAAGTGCTTGGGGAAGAAACTGCAGCTGACAAGTGTTGTTACAAGTTAATTTGCATCACTCAAGAGAGGAGAGCAATGAAACCAAACAGATATTTTGCTTGAGGATAAAAATATTGATTATGTGAATGAATAGGGAATATGTTCAGTGAGCATCCCTTGCTTCCACTTCCCCAATCTTCCATGACTCTCAGAGGGCTTGTGGTTTGAAAAGAACATCCCAGCCAAGACTGAGTAGATATGATTCCATCTGACTTCTTTCAATGGTGATTTTACATTGTCCACAGGAGTCGCTATAGAGATAGAGGCCATTCTCTTTCTAGGAGCTGAGCATATTGCCTCTGCGATGCTTACAGTTCCTACTAACTAGGAAGCAAAACACAGCAAACAGCAGACTAATCCACTTTCCTAGGGTAGCCCAAATTATCGCTCTTATGCTCACCAGGAGCTCTAGCATGCATGGCATTGCTAAATAAAAGGTATTGGTAGGCACAAGAACCAGTGATTGACATAGATATATATTTGGTGGTTAAAACTTGGTGTTTTTTCTCCGTTGTAGAGGTCCAGGCTGTCCTCCTCTCAGACATGCTGATATTCCTTCAGGAAAAGGACCAGAAGTATGTCTTTGCCTCATTGGTAAGGCTTTGATGTTTTCTCTTCCTTTCTTTTACATAGATGATCCTTGCAATGAAAGCATGTCACTGCCTGCTACATTCCTTAGTTTTTATTGGACAGATCACTTTGCATGTAACAGTTTTGTTTCCTTAGCACACTCCATTATTTTCTATTGAAAACATGTCTTAATTTCTCCCCCACCCCACCCGCACTCGGTGATTTCTACAGTGATTTTGAACATTTGGTAATTGGCTCTGAAAATAAGCCTGTCATTGGATACATTTATTCTTCATCGGCCTGCGCAAATCCTGCTCACTTAGGAGGGAAGAACGTGAACTGTGTACAAATGAATCCCAGCAGAAAGAACAGACTTAATAAATCAATCTAAAAAGCACAGGAACAAAAGCCTACTGCTGCAATAAAGTTCAAGAAGCTCACAAAGCAGCATGCTATAGGAATATATTTGTCATGGACCAGTTGATGTAAACAAAAATAGGAACTTTCAGAGAAAGTCCTAGATGAAAGAGACAGGCTATGAGACATGCTAAAAATAAAAAATGCTAGTGGCCCCCAAACCAGTGAGTAGCCACTGCTGCAGTTTCCACGGTATGCATCCGATGAAGTGAGCTGTAGCTCACGAAAGCTTATGCTCAAATAAATTGGTTAGTCTCTAAGGTGCCACAAGTACTCCTTTTCTTTTTGCGAATACAGACTAACACGGCTGTTACTCTGAAACCAGTGATATTACAGTGACCCTAACAGCATATTGCACATACTCTTCTGTGGAATCCTTGATGCAACAGTCTCACACAAATTTACGTAGCAGGAGTCGGTTTTAAGCTACAGAGAACAGGAAGGATTTTGGTGAGATCTGAAGAGAGGATGTGATGCAAGGGTTCTGAGGGAGGGAGAACAAAGGCGATGATAGTGAAACAGGGACCAGCAAGCCATACCGAGAGTGGTGATGTGGGGATAAAGAGTCCAGGAATAGAGAGCATAGGCAGCAGGATGTGAGATCAGAGCAAGTTCTTGGAGAATCCGGAAAACCACAAAGGCAATTTTGAATTGTATCCAGGGACATCTGAGGACAATTCCTCCTGAACTGACAGAGGGAGGTGACACCAGCACTCTGGGCACAGTGAAATAAATTACTCTCAGAATATACATATTTGGTGAGCCTCGCACTTTTTTTGGCCTGTAGTTGATAAAAGGTACTCACAAGTAGGAAGGAGGTGTGACTGCAGGCATTAGGAGCTTTTGAGCACTTATTGCCAGCCTAAAGCTCTGAGGCTTTTTGTTTGTCTTCTCACCAATCTCCTCTCATCTGAAGGACCAGAGATCCACTGTAATCTCTCTGAAGAAACTGATTGTACGAGAAGTGGCCCATGAGGAAAAGGGTTTATTCCTGATTACCACCGTAGTGAAAGATCCAGAGATGGTAGAAGTCCACGCCAGCTCCAAGGAGGAACGCAATAGCTGGATACAAATAATTCAGGACACAATTAACACCATGTAAGTTAACGCGCTATTTGTGTGGTTTAGATGTTTCTCACATGCTTTGTTGTGGTAGTAATTGAGGGGTACCTCTCATGCAGGGACAAAGATGAAGATGAAGGAATCCCGAGTGAATCAGAACTGGAGAAGAGAGTATTGGACACCAAAGCCAGAGAGTTAAAAGGTAAGGCTGCTGGGGCTCAGAGAATCATTGGGTGAAGTTTTGCAAACCTAATACTGAGTTTTGTGAAACTTTTTCATCCCTGATTTTAACCATGGGTTTTCAGGGAAGATAGAAGCCTGCACTTTGCAAACAATTAAAATCCTTGTTTGAAAGACAGTCTGACATGGGTTGTAAGGCTGCCAGGGGCCAGTACCAAGGAAAGCTCTGAACCTCCAAAGTTTCAAATTTCGGTCCAAATCTAGAACCCCCAATTTTCAGTTGGGCTTCAAATTTGACAAAATGAGTTCTCCCCTCCTCACTGGGACTAAAGCAGAACTGCAGCTGAAGTGAAACAACGATGTGTCCTTCAGGACAGGGAAATGACTTCCCATGGGGTGACGGCCTCCACTGGTGCCTTCAGAAAAGGCTGGCTTATAACTGTGGTGCAGTGCATGTGAGGCACTGGCAGATCGTTGATACGTCAGGTACTCTACTTCTCTCTTGCCTCTATTAGTCAGTAGTTCTAGTTCTTTTCAGGTGCCAGTGGCTTTCAGCTGTGAAGAAAATGAATTTTGTGGCCTAGACCAGCATGGTCTAGGAGTGGCAAGATATTTGGGAGAGGATTAGGGTTCAGGTCCCCGTCTCTCAGCCCCTAAATGTACAGGCAGCTGAGAGAGCTGCTGTTGTAATCCCCACCAGCCAGGGCTTGGAGGTACATTCACTGATTCTTCAGAGAGCCCTCCTCTCTAGAGGGATGGCCCCAACATGCAGGGTGTTTTGGCTGTGGAAGGAGGAGTAAAGAGTGAAGAAATACACCTATTCTGTATTGTTTCCTCTGCTGCATCACGGGTCAAGCAGATATGTGGCTTTGCAAGTATCACTAGCACAGTTCGTTGACGGCACTGTAAAAGCGAAGATGCCATTCAGGTGGGAGCACGGTCACAGGGTAGCCGTTTACTGCTAACAGATAAATACTGCCCCCAGGATGAGAGGTGTAGTTTTGAAGCGGGAGCCTTGAGCCTGGGACAGAGCTCTGCTGTGCCGACTTTATTTCTGAGATGCCAAATGACCAACGTAGCTGCAGAAATTCTGTTTGCTGGCTGTGGTTGTAGCAGGGGTGCAGGGGCGTATGCTTAAATGCAAAGTAAAAGAGCCAGCAAGCAGGGCAAAGAGCCCAAGGGCGCCCATTCCTGGATTAATGCAATACAGCAGCATGGCTGCCAAGTTACTCCTGCCTACAAGTAGAAGTGAGGCCAAAGAAATGAGTGCAAAGCATAATGCCTTGGTACCACGAAGAGGAGGACTGTGCCGAGTGCCTACCTATATTGTAGCCTCCCCTCAGGTCTGAGATGTAAAAAAAGGTCAAGGGACAAGTGAATACAATAACCTGGGAATTGCAGTGATCCTCTAGGACTGTTATCCTGTGGTGTTTTCACCATTGTGTGTATGGATTTATATTGAAAACTGAGCATTGAGCAGCCTGGGTACTAGGAATGCAAGATTGCTGAGTACCGCAGCTCTCTGGGGATTCTGAAATGTTTCATTATGGGTATTAGCCCAAAATAGTTTAGAATTTGTTATTTTTTACTGGTGATTGACTCTGATATTTCCTGTATAGAGTAACTATACTTTGTCACACTTTGTCTAAACCTGGATGGTCTGAAATGAGGTTGTGACCCCCAACGTGTATCAAATGCATCTGTTTGAGTGACACCTCCTCAATCTGTGTTACTTTCATGTTCCCCAACCTCATTTGGAAAAACAAAGTTTGACTCCATGGGGACTGCTCCTTGTGAGAGCATATAGCTAGGCTTGGAAGGATTAATTTTTTATTGGTAAATGTCAATTTCACTGTACACACAACAAATTTTTTTCCCATCAATAAAAATCTAAATCTGCAGATAGGTGAAGTAAGAAAGGTGCTGCTTGAGAACTTAGTTTGATTTGAAGATATTTACTTTGTCTATTTCTGACATGTGATGCTGACAATTTGTGTTTTAATGGTTATAAAGCTTCAACTTTTTTAATCTCATCATCTACTGTCACTAATAATTCTCTGACACTCCCTATTGTCTGACACTGCACCCCCTCCCCTTGCAATTTCCTGCAACAGTGAAAATTCAAATCAATAAAAATGGGAAAAGCCGTAATTTCCTGCAACTATATAAATTTAAATAGATGAAAATTGGGGGGAAAAAGCTTAAAAATTAATGTTGTTATTATCCATCAAAATTATTAGGAAAAATAAAAATCAAAGTCTGCCAAGCCTGCTTATAGATTCTGTATACACTCTAGTATCCTGGGACCAACATGGCTGCGACAACACTGCACGGCCTAAATATAGATTGTAAACTGCACACAATTCCTGCTATTCTTTGATTTACCACATGATGGGGCCCGTGTCACAGGGATTATTCAGTTTCCTTAGGGTAGCCTTGTTTTCTGTTTTAAATTTGTGTTCCCCTGTTCACCCACAGAACAGCTTCAGCAGAAAGATCAGCAGATCCTAGTGCTGCTGGAGGAAAAGGAGAAGATTTTCCGGGATATGACTGACTGTAGCATGCCGGAGGATGGCTCGGTCTCCAGAGTGCTGTTCAGGTCCAATACAGAGGAGGCACACAAAGGGGAGACCATTATGAAAAGTGCAATAAACGAGGGTAAACAAACTAAATAGTCCCATTAATTACAGTGTCCAAAACAACAGTGTTGTGTTGAATCCATGAGTGCTCAAATGCCACCTTCAGGAGAATGACCCTTCTCTGTTAATGAATAAACAATAATAATAATATTGACCATAATTAAAGACACAGTCCCATCCTCAGACAGTAAAGCGTGTGAGACAGACAAGGCTTACAAATTCAGGAAAGGAAGGGGATGATAATGATCGGTGAGAAGAAGGCAGTGGAGGTACCCGGGAGTTTTCAGGCTGCTAACCCACCACAGGGGGAGCCAGCCCTTCATAGAGTTTGAAATATGTGCCATGTGTCAGGGCAGTGCAAAAATGAACTTTCATCCTGTTGCCCACCACACACTGGTCTGTGTTCTGTGCAACTCAGTTACATCCCCGGATCTGGTCTTTTGTTTGAAACATGGGCCATGCTATCTTTGGTTACACTCCCCTCCTGCCACATAATGGGATATAACAGCTAGGCTAAATGGATTTCCATACCACAGCAAGAGTTTATGGGTCTGGTATCTACAAGAGGCACTTGAGTCTTTTGGAAAATCCACAAGTAGATGTAGCCCACTTTCCCTTGGTAAATTACACAGCAGACTGAAGTTAGAAATCCTGCCTTTGTGCAAGAATACACCAAGAACATTTGCCAAGGGGAAAGAGGGTGATGGGAAGCACATGTGTAAGACTCAGTGTGTTTGAGTTATGGCCTGATGTACCATGACATTTTTGCAGGTGGAGTACCTGCACCTCTCTTATTGCATCATGGTCCTCCTATTAACCCATTAAATCTTTTTTACAAACAAGTGTGTACATTTACTGATCTGACACCTCTGAGCCAGAAAAAACAACAACACGCTAGTCAGTAAATACTGAGGATGTTTTTTAATGGACCTTTTTTCCTGTGGCTTTTTATCCTTTCAGTTGAATATTTGCAAAGCTTGATCAGTAGGAGTCTAGGGAGTGCACTTGGGGCTGCTGACCTGCTGCCAAACTCTGAGCAAGAAGGGGGAGTTGGCCCCATCTCCCTTCCTAGAAGAGCAGAAACTTTTGGAGGATTTGACAGTCATCAGATGAATGCATCCAAGTGTAAGTATCTCTGTGCATTGTGCATGCATGAAGGTATGTATTAATAATGCCTTATATCTGGTTGGCAGCTACAGGCCAAGAAACTGAAAGTTCTTATATATCTAAATGAATTTAGCTTCCCAACCCCCCCTGTGAGATTGGTAAATATCACTATACCCATTTGCCAGATGCAGAAGGTACAGCATATAATGGTGGAATGACTTGTCCCAGGTTACTGAAAGTCTGGGACTGAGCAGGGAATAGATGCCAGCTCTCCTGACTTCTAGTCCTGTGCTTTCCCCTCAAACCATCCTTCCTTCTTTACACACAAAGTACTTGGACACTTTTGCCTTAATTATGTATTTGTTTCTTTCACTTCCGCTTCAATGCTTCTGTATCTGCAGCCCCCTTCCCTCATCTCCAGTGGGCTCCCACCTCCCAGCCTGAGAGCAAACTGAGGTCTTAGCTGGGGCCTGACACCACCTTCCCTCCTCCCTCCCTGTGCTCTCTACACACACGTAAACCAAACGCAATCGATCATGTCAATCCCGCAGTGGATTTAGTCTCCCACAGCCAAATGAATGAGTGTTTAGTTTGGCAGCACAGTTCACTGCTTCCCAACTGACTGTTTGTCTACAGCAGGTTCCAGAGATTTCCATACCCCGCCCCCCTCCCCCCCCTCCCCAGAACTCAGCCCTGTGTGCTCTCTCCTACCCTCCCACCCCAACTGTCATAAACTCTGCTATGCTAGCATCGCTGTCTCAGCACTGGACTCCCCGGCCCCCTTTCCAGCCTTCTGTTCCAGCACTACTAAGCTTAAGCTCCAAACAATTTGCTGTGTGCCGTATGTAAGAGTTTCTTAGCCATTGGAAGGCCACAAAGTTCCCAGCAGGTCCTCTCCTACCAATGAAAAATGCATTGGCCCAGGGAACCTTAGGGATTTTGTTTAGGTTGCACTTCCTTGCTTTTTAGTGCAGCAATAATTTGGACAGCCTCCAGCCGGGCTGGTGAAATTGTTCGCTGCTTAGCCCACCCTTTACCTTTCCTGGGCTTCTGCAGAGATATGTTCACATTAATTAGATAATGAGAGATCTTGAAGAGGCTTTGGGAGGAGACTGTAGGGCGTACTGGAGAAGGCGCATGGGTGGGTGTCAGGAAACCGGGGTTCTATTCCCAACTCTGCCACTCACTCCCTGTGTGACCTTGGGCAAGCCTCATAACTTCATTTCCCTATCTATAAAATAGTAGTAAATGATCATTTATCCATCTACATGGAGGAGAGTGGCAGGTCCTAGGACCCTCCAAAGGAATGAAAGGATGCTTGGATAGATAGCACAGGCTGCGGTTTAGGGTTGGTTATTGTTTGTTTGAGTTACCAGTAAAGCCAGACTCCAGGAAGGGGATATGGTTAGATTGCATGTGGTGTGCTGTAGGTTGTTCAAAGCAGGGTTGGATGCTTACACCATGTTGGTAAAGCACCTTGATCAATGGAAGAAAACTACTAGAGGGGTACCATGGGCACAGGTGGGTCTTTTCATGTGGTATGTCTCAATTGGAGACACTCTTGTGAGCTGTCCAGCTGGAAATTAAAGATCCCAGTGGATAAATCGAGTGTCCTGATCAAAATTCCAGGGTTCTAATGTGTGACGCTGTGGGTGAACTGTTAACAAAAAATAACTTACCTGTTTGCACACACATACAGCACTACTAGTGTCTAAGTCAGGGATCGGCAACCTTTGGTACGCGACACGCTAGGGTAAGCCCCTGACAGGCCGGGCCGGTTTGTTTACCTGCTACGTCCGCAGGTTCGGCTGATCACAGCTCCCGCTGGCCACGTTTCGCCACTCCAGGCCAATGGGGGCTGCGGGAAGCGGTGTGGGCCAAGGGATGTGCTGGCTGCCCTTTCCACAGCCCCCATTGGCTTGGAGCGGCGAACCCCGAGCCTGTGGATACAGCAGGTAAACAAACCAGCCTGGCCCACCAGGGGGCTTACCCTGGTGGGCCGCATGCCAAGGGTTGTTGATCCCTGGTCTAAGTCCTCCAAGTCCAGTTTGCATGGGTAGCATTGAAACGTAGCTTGATGTAGTAAGATCTGACTTGATAGTTGTCACTCACACTACATGTTCTAAAACAACTTGTCTTGGAGACCAGCGCAAATATGCTAGTGAAATGGAAACAGAAGTCTCTCAATTCCCATAAACTAACAGTTGAGCCAGAAGTCAGCGTGCTAAATTTTCAGCATACTATTTGAAACCAAAGCTGGAACCCAACCTATGTTCTTCTCCACTCACGGTCAGCAATGACTGATATTTATTGGTACAAATAGGAAGCAAACATACATATGTGAAGAGCATGGCTCAGCTGCGTGCATCCACTTTTAAAGTCCTTTTTCCCCATTTTACAGTTGCTAATGACTGAGGATTTTATCTGGGGTTTGAAAAACTAAATGACCTGTGCCAACCTGGTGTGTTTCTTTTAGGTGGAGAGAAAGATGAAGGTGATGATGCTCAGGATCTTCGGAGAACAGAATCAGACAGCATTTTGAAGAAGGTACTATTGTTGTGTTTGTGTCAAATGTCATCCATGGGCCTTTGACACTTCTAACACTTGGATTGTATTTTTTTTAATCTGAAAAAGTATATTTCTGGACATATTAGAACAAGTTAAAACTCACCCCCCTGGAAAAAACAATGGGGGGCACATGCTCAAACCAATTTTGTTCTAACTCCCCTTTAAAATTCCCTCCCTAAAACAATTTTAGTGGGTAATATACTCTTCTGTGGCACTGGTTATCTGCCAGCTGTCTGCAAATCAAGTAAAACATGTCTAATTATGCATCATTATTGAAATACCAAGGCCAAACATACCCTCACACCCATTCTCGCTGTGGATCACTACAAAATGATAGCTAATTAACATTTGATTTAATGATTTTTCACTTACTACAAACTACATGAGTTCTGCCCTTCCAAAAAGGAAAACGGGAGTGTTTGTCTGTGCTTCATCCTGCTTTTAGAAAGACACTTACTATAATTTCTCATTTGCCTTTTTATAAATCTGTGATCTTTTTACAGGGCGGAAATGCGAATTTGATGTTCGTGTTGAAAAGAAACAACGAGGTAAGAACAATCTCCCTGACTTAGGTGTGTGGGTTTTTTCCCCCCTTCAGTTTAGGTACCAAGTGTATTTCTTTCAATAGGTGAGGCTAAAGTTTAACAAGACTCTTAAATACAGTAAACTGAGAGCTAAACCCACTGTGTTATGTGTGCACTTAGGCTTGGATGCTCAGACTAAGGATTTGCTTACTGGCATCTAATTGCCAGCTGTAGGATACACCTTGATTGTAGACATCAAGGTTTAATTACAATTAGAAAGCACATGACTGTATTTACCATGCATCTGCAGATAGAATGAGTGTAATTGTATGATGCAGGTGTAGTGAGTTGAGGCAATTAGGTTTCTATTCTCCCTTTGATACGCATCGGTAACTCCCAATTAACTTTAATAGCAGCTAAGTATCACGGTGAGCAAAGGTTCCCTTAATAACATTTATTACACAAGTATTGGAAATAGTGCAGTTTTTGTCAATTGAATTTTTGTATTAAACAAGTAATTACAATATGCTCATCAGGATTCAAAGAAGCCTTTAGCCAGCGTTTTGAGATACGGGAAGTCACCCAAAGCATCAGGCATTCTGTTGGCACTATACCAGTATATGATATTGGAGCGCTTGCCTTTAGGACTGTATTTTCAAAAGGCCTCCAATAATTGTCATGCAGCATTTGTGTGCCCATTATTTTGCAGTCTCCCTGCACCATAAATGCAGGGGTTTGCATTTGTGAACAGACATTACAGGCACACATTCTGGGCCTTTTTTATGATTTTTACCCAAACAGTTGTTTCCCTGCACATTTGAAAATATGGTCAGCTCATGCCAGTTCCTTTCCCTCCTTGTATCATTTCCCCTAGCATCATTAGCGCTTTAACCAGTTAACACTACAGGAAATAGTTTAAAGAAACAACCTGCAAATTCCTGTGAGGTATCAACAATCCCATGGTTCTGTGGATGATTCACGCACCTTGTTGTGAGAGTATTTGCACACCAGATGCCATGGTCAGGTTCTTTCAATGACTGGTTGCTGCACTGATCTCTGAGGAAGGCCAGGGTGAGATTATCTTAGATGTCTCTGAGATGCCCGAGAGAAATGGATGGATAAATAGATACTTGTGACCAGTACGTCTGTTTGGGATAAGTAAATACAGGGAAGAGAGCATGGGAAGAGTCGGGGGAAGTAGAAGAATGTCTGTGTGGCTTTAAATAAAATGGCCTGGCTTTGTAAGCCTCATTGCTAAGGCTATGATTTAATCAGGGGTATTTTTTGTAAAAGTCATGGACAGGTCACGGGCAAGGAACAAAAAATCATCACCCATGACCTGTCCATGACTTATACCATAAATATTCCTGATTGAATCTTTGGGTGGAGGGGGGAGCCTGCGGCACCAGCTGCCGGGGGGGGATTCCTGTGGGGCCAGCTGCCAGGTGTGGGGAACCCTGTGGGGGCAAGCAGCTGCTCCAGATGCCCTGGGCCCAGCTGCTCATGCAGTCCCTGTGGATAGCCACATCGGCCGCTGCTCGGGCAGTCCCCAGGGCCGCCAGAGCAGCAGCCGGTGCGGCTGGCCCCAGGGCCGCTCCAGCAGAAGCTGGCCGCGGAGCCACCAGAGTGGCTGGCTGCAGAGTTGCTCCAGCAGCAGCTGGGCGTGGGTGGCCCTGGGGTCACCAAACTGACGGCTGCAGAAGTCATGGAGGTCACAAGAAGAAACGGACTTCCACGACCTCCATGACAAACACAGAGCCCTGCTCGTTGCTAGAGTTACAATGGAAAAGAAAATGGGCCTTGCCTGTGGTCAGACAGTAAAGTGAGGTATAGCAGCAACACTCTTGTGCTTTTGTTTCCTTGCAGCACGTTCTCCAAAGCATTACCTACCTCCACAAGCTGCTCAGCACTTTGCAGGTACGTCGGTCGTAAACATAGTACCCTGCTTTGACGTGCTTCTTTCCCAAACAGCAGCCCCCCTCAGTGAGTGTTGACTGTGGTGAGGTCAGCATTTCACCTCCACCCCCTTCCCTTTGCATTACCCATCCATAGTGAGACTGAAGGGTCCAGTCCAGTGTCCTAGTGACTCTCTACTGTCGCCTGCTCTCTTGCTGCCCAGGACAGAAGGGGCTACAAGTGCTTGGCAGGTCAGGCCTACTCTGTGTCTTACAAATAAGTACGTCAAATAAACCAGCCCTACTGGGCCCTCTGATTCATCAGGGCAAATAAACTAACATTACTAGGTTCTGGACTCAGAGAAGGGTTAACAATGATTAATGAAATACCCCTCCTTCCCCCCCCCCCGCCCCTTCTCCCGCCCGTATTACAATTGCGAGATGCCTCATGATGTTAGTTTTGCATGTCTGTGCATTCAGTGAAGGGAGGCACTACACTAACTTTGTCCTTGCCTCTCCCTCAGGCTGTAGTCTTGCAGCAGGATACTTATATTGAGGATCAGAAGCTGGTTCTCAGTGAGAGAGCTCTGACACGGAGCTCCTCCCGGCCAAACTCCTTGATCGAGCAGGAGAAACAGCGGAGCCTGGAGAAGCAGCGGCAGGAGCTGGCCAACCTGCAGAAGCAGCAGGCCCAGCACCAGGAGGAGAAGCGGAGGAGGGAGAAGGAGTGGGAGGCCCGGGAGAAGGAGCTGACAGAGCGGGAGGTGCGGCTGGCCCAGCGAGAGGAGCAGGAACAGAGGGGGCACAAGGATCTGGAAAGGGAGAGAGAAGAGCTGAAGCGGAGGAAAGAAGCCTACCAGATGGATCTGGAGCGGCTGCGCGCAGCACAGAAACAACTGGAAAGGGAGAAGGATCAACTCAAGAGAGATGTGTCACGATTACCCCCAGTGCAGATGGAGCCTGACCTCAGACAGGTAATCACCCTGCTCCCAGTTGAATTCTCAGGCAGGGCACATGGCTGGGGTGACAAGGTGTCTTCCTAAAAGAGATGATCTAGTTCGGTCACAATTGATGGGCTCAGTACTGGAATTACCAGGGGAGGTTCTGTGGCCCGTGGCCCATGTGATGCAAGAGGTCAGACTAGATGTAAGATCTAGAAATCTAGAAGCTATGACGCTGATACGTGGGGCCTGATTTCTAACAGTGGCATCTCCTTTTGCACCTGATGTTTGGGGCTATGTTTTGCCTGTTATGTCTCAGAAAGCTGCAGGGTGAGACATCTGGCAAAAGACGTTCCTCAGAGTGTTGTTGAATCAAGATTCCTAGCAGATCCTGCTGGGTATGTGAAATCATAGTGTGCCTTTTGTCTTTCTAGTGGGGGTCATCTGTGAATGTATCTGTGTTTGGCCAGCTTGTTTTGAGACGTTCCTCACTGGTCTGATAGCGAATGGCAGGGAAGAGCATATACAGGGATGTTGGGGAAATCACTGGTGCATTTCACTTTGGCCTTTTCACACCGTTTTTGCTCACCTGTGAGGAACGTATAGGCAAGCACAGATTTGTTCCATATGCAGTCAGTCCATTCGCCTGGGACATGCTGTTGGGCTGACCACACCCCTCAGCATTCACAGAAGCAGCTTGGTGGTGACAAGTTTGGTGCTGAACAGCTCCCCCAGTCTAAGCCTTGCCACTACATTGCTAGGCCTTATATTTATATTTGTGAACTAGCACCCAAAAGTGTGGTTTCCCTGTACCCCCTCCTGTGGTCAACTATTTATGCAATGTTGCCAATGTAGGCATTTTCACCCACACACACATACACACACCCGTAAATTCGAACACTCCCTCTAATTTCAATTCCTGGGGAAAACAAGGCGCCTAACAAACAGCTAGCTGGACATGTCCCTGCTCTCATGAGCTCACAGTCTAGCATATAGACACGACACAGCAAGCGAGGGTGGGAACAGAGCAGAGGGGCTTGGGACAGAGTTGTACAGAGCTGTGCAGAGTTACAGCTGCATGCAGGGACCGTGTACACTTCTCAGTGAGCCGTAGTTCATACAGGCATGTGCAGAAATCTGATTTCAGGCCTGGAGCAGATCTTTAATTAAGACACAGAATTAATTCCATAACAAAATGTAATTTGTTTTGGGCTGAAGCGTAAGTGGTGTCATGCATTCAGGGAGTGGAAACAGCACTGTGTGACTTAATAGACCAACCATTTATCTCCAACAGTAAATTCTGAATAGCAGATAATCAGAGGAATACTTGCTACCCCCAGTTTCCTGAGCAGCCCAGGGGCTGAAATTTCTTCATGCAATTTTGAATAATGAACACGGCCCTATGACTTGTGATCTATTTGAGAGCAGATAAACATGCCACATTCTGCAAAGAAGTTGTATGCATTATCATGTAGATCTAACTTACTTGCAGGAAGCTCAGATAATCTGGCCGGGGGTGCTATAGGAACACCTGAGAGAAAGTACTGCTGAAGACCAATAAGATGCCAGGGTCATCAAAAGGAAGCAACTTCTTGGAGGCTGGAATCATCCAGAACAAGTCAAAGCCATTAATAGGGAGGTTTGATGGAGCGTGTAGGGATAGAAATTCATGTCTTAACCCCCCCCCCCCCCACCCTAACTACCTTGGGTTCAGTTATGTTGCTGGAGGACACACTAGAAAAGCAGTACAATATTTTGCCTTGTCTCTTATACTTAGAAAGATTCCACTTGTCGTCATGCATCAGTACATCCTACAACAGTCTCTTCCCTAGGAAGCTCCCATGGCTTCTACCACAGTCTGCACCCGGGAGGGGGAAGGAGCCTGGGTTTGCTCGATTTTTAAAGAGGACTCTCCCGTCGGGTGCCACCACCTGTATCTGGAAAGGAGTGGAAGGGTTCATCTTTAAAATCTTTGTCTCTTCCCCCTTGGACGGAAAGCGCTGCCTCTGGGTGTGCAGCTTTTGTTAGGATGCCCATTTGACTGAGCGATGACTTTTGGGTGGTGGTTATAGGTGGCATGCCGGGCAACAGGCTGGCTCTGGCAGCAGTCAGGGTAATATTACCCTCCCCATGATTTTGAGCCCTGCCTGCTGCTACCAGTAAAACACTTCTGTTCTCCTCTTTGCAGGTTTCAAATCCCCATGATAAAACGGTGAGGATCTCCTCCCAGCCCACTGCTGAGGACTCCATGCAGCACGGTTCTTCCCTACCCAAACAGGGGCACTTTGACGCAGGACTGTCTGTGTCGCCCAAAAGGAACAGTCTCTCAAGGACACACAAAGAGAAAGGCACTTTCCACTTGCTTAGCGCAACGAACCAGACTAACAAGGCAGCCGAGGTGCAGCAGCCCACCCGCCTCTTCGGTTTATCCAAGCCAAAGGACAAGAAGGACAAGAAGAAAAAGGGCAAAGGACACCGCTCCCAACCTGCTGGTGAGTGTCAGATGGGGCCCGAGGAGATCATTAGGGGTTAACAGTCTGTGGCTGTTTTACCTCAGGGAGCCATGGAGCCCAAAGGGGTGGGTTTATAACTGAGCGAGGGGTGGAGAAAAACGGAGGTCGTGAGCGGATTTTCCGGCAGAAGGTGATTTTGCGTGTTTGGGAGGGAGAGGCGTTGTCCCATGCGTGCAGAGAACAGACGTGACAACATTCTCTGCTTCCCCCCCCCCCCCCTTCTATATGGCATTGTTGCTGCTCTCCAGGGCTTCAATATGGGAGCACCTTTTCTGCAGCCATGGGAGTTACGCTGACACCAAGCCTGATGGGTTGCATCCCGTCAGCAGATGTCAAGGGGGCGCTCAATGCTCCCTTCTCCCAGCCTAACCCAGGTGGCTTCATAGCTTGGGCTCTCATTATATTTTTCTACTTCTTTTGTGCAATCTCCGTGTTTATGCAAGGGAGGTGCTGGTAAACACTGCCTGGAGCCAGGGCTAGGTCTTAGGAAAACTTTTGAAACCTGTGCTTATGTCCATGAAATCTTCTCTTGCAATGCCCCCCTGCTGTTTGAGTCCTTCCCTTTTCTGTCAGTGCACCTTATTCCTGACGGTAGCACCCCTTGCTAGTCCGGTTGCCTCTCCTCCTCCTCTGAGCTGATGCACATCACTCCTGACCTGCCAGTGTAAAGTGATACAGTAGTATCACTTTATCATGTGGATTTATATTAACTGGAGACTAGCTTGTGAGCCTCAAACCTATCATATTTGTGACCCAGGGAAGATTGGAACCCAGCACCTCAGGGATGAGAGGCTGCTGGTGGATTACTCACAGGAATTTTGCTGCACACCAGTTACACGGTCATGGGACTGGTGGGTCTCGCAACTAAAAGGTGTATTTTAAATGTCAGCCACCCAAAAAGGTTGTCCTGTGCTTGGGAATGGTACAGTGGGTGGTAGGCCGTGTTTGTTTGTTTTAACATAGACCCTTTCCTTCCCTGTTCCTTCTGGTTATTCATGGCTGGCTTTCTTTTCCCAGATGCTCATTCATCAGAAGCACCACCAGAGGGCGAGGAGATCTTCTGCTGAATGTCCGCTCCTAATTCTGCAGGGATGAGCCTCCCTCTCCACTGTACTGTGTTAGAAGTTGTACAGGCATCTGAGGGGGCCAAAGCATGAGCAGCTCGCCCTTGCACATCAATCATTCTCAGCCTTTGTGCAGCACATTTTGCTGCACTCCTGGCTCCTGCACCCGACCAGCTCTCTGTGTGTTAAATAAAACATTTGTAAAGGCTGCAGATGGTGGGAAAAGGGCTCTGTCCTGCGGTTTTTTAATGAATTCTGGCTGCAGAGGCTGACCACACTGCAAACAGCACCCACTTCGGGTGCAAATCTTGGTTGAAAGTAGGAATGGATGTTCGCAGTCTCTTCTTATTGCTAAAGGATGAAAGACTATGGCCCAAGGGGTCTGTGCCTCCAAATTCTCCTTTCCTGGGGAATACAACCAAAACCAAGCATTTAGCAAAAGGCCAGGACTCTGCAAATGGTGCGTACACACTGGCATATAGATATACTATATATATGTATGTGTCTGTGTATCCACTGGGATATACTTACAGTCTGTACAGACAAGCTGGGTTAGCTTAGCTCAACCCAAGGATACCTGATGACTTTCAGGGAGCATGTAGATATTAAATATCTTAGCCTTAATGCTCAGAGTGTATCTTTATTGGTCCTCATGCCCCTTCCAAGCACATTGTATGTTACATACTTCATTTCAGAAAGGTACCAAACACTAGGCAGCAGCAACAGTGGGAAAAAAAATACAATCTAAAGTTACTCCCAAGGATTTCTTTGGGGCAGAGGAATTAAAATTTAATCAATTTCCAGCACCAAACAGAATGTCTTTGGATGTGTTAAAAACATGATCCGGAAAGGAAAAAGGATGCTGTACTTGTGAAGTAATCCCAGGAAGCCAGAACATACCATGTTCAAGTGACAACTGCTTCTTAATGTGTCTGTGTGAGTTACAGTCTATTCCCTCCTCTTCCCGAGCAAGGCTTTCTTTGTCAAATTACGTTTCTCCAGCAAGATGTCATTTGGGATCAACACTGTTTTTTGTTACAAATTCACTGTCCCATCATAAAAACCTGTGAGAACCTTCCATTTGGGAATCACTTTTTTGAACCTACTGCCTGTGGTTTCCTTCCCCTGGCGTTTCTTAGCGATGCCACCTGTATGATCACGGGGCTTCTGTTTCTCCAGATTCCATCAGCTCCTATAGCTCATTTCTAACCCAAAGCAACATCATAGCAATTTCCAGAGCACTCAGACGAGATGGCAGAGGTTGTAACCTGAGATGGGGAACAACTTGTGTGAGCAGATGAACAGGAAGGAACACAAAGCCCAGTAATTATGCATGTACAAGTAGTGTGTGCTTACATACACTTACTGGAGAGACCGTGTGTCCTAATGGACTGAACACTGTATTGCAGGTCAGGAGCTCCAGAGTCCTGCTTCCGGTACCATCATTGATTCACTGAGTCCAAGTCTCTTAGCCGCTCTTTGCCTCAGTTTCTCCATCTGCAAAATTGGGATCGTAATCATTCCCTGTGAGAATTAGCAGATGTGCCCCCAATGCATTCATGATGCAAGGTGTTATACAAATGCTAAGTATGGTGGTCATGTTTGAAGACCAAGGGAGATACATGCACAAAGCTGAATTGTTTCCAAATTCATTGTTCTTTCCACACGCCTCAGGAGATTTACCTAAGCAGATTTGTAAATGTCATGAGACTCTATCCGCTTCAATCCCTTGAGCAGTTTGAAGCTGTTGTGGTCATTTCTTTTCCCACAGATTCTCCTTTTTAAAAAAATTTTGCACTATATTTTGATTCTGATTTGCTTTATATCGCCTCACAAGCTAGTTACATGCAGCAGATTTCAGAATTCAGTGCTAGCATTTTTAATAATGAGCAACAGCAACATGGGTGCTTAGATTGGTCTGTCTCGATCAGTGGGGGACTCCTGAATAGCCTGCTTGCTTTTGAAGCTCTCTAAACAATTCATGCTCAAAAAACAAAACAAAAAAAAAAGAAGTAAGATGTTTTCTGAGGTTATCTTTTTGTTTTGTTTTTTAAAATATTATTTGGTGCTTGTTCTTAATTGCAAGCTGGGCTTGCAAAAATATTTATCTTTCTGTTTATTTGAAAGAGGTCTGGTTTAGAAAAAAGTTTATTTTGTTTTATTTTTTTATTTTTCTTTTGTTTTTTTAAAGATGAACTTGATCAACCCAATGGTTTTATTTTGTCATTGCATAACACAAAACCAGGGTGTGTTCAGTGCTGCATAGCAGCCCGTGTCCTGCCTGAAGAGCGGTTAGGTACAAGTGATTCCAGCAGGAGAGCTGCCTTCAAGGCAAAGTATCTCCAGGCCAGACAAAAATTTGGGAAGAGAGGCAGTGTTTTTTGTCTGGAACCTTGCTGGCCCTCCATTTTCTTGTTTAAACAGGTTTGTGTTCTATATTCCCATACCTCTTTGAGGCAAGGTAAAAAGCCAAATTTTGCTCTTGGTGTACGGGCCTCATTCGCTGCCATTGGAAATCAATGGGTGTGTCTCCATTGGCTTCAGCGGGCATTGGTTCATGCCCTAAAGCTGGAGTGTGATTTTTAGAAATAGGAAAAAACAACAGCCACAGCTAATTTAAAGAACCTCTGCCCTAATATTCGCCTGCTTGTGAAAGTGAATGTGCTAAAAGGAAATTTTGGAACCCAATCCAGTGTATGGCATGGTTACCAATTTGTACACAGAACTTAGCTGGCTAATATTTTTGAAGGATTCCATTTAGTTTGTAGGAGCGTTTGCCCGTGTGAGTGCTTTCTTCTGCCCCAGTGGTACATCTCTTCTCCCCAAAGCCAGCACTTCTTGAACTTATGAAACAGCACTCCTGAATAGAGGCACATCACCCAGGGGCAGTGGGGATGAAACCATGGCTGAATTGCTTGTCTCTCTAGTCCTGTTGTAAATAGAATGGCATTCAATGAACTGTATAAACTCAGTCTGTATTTCACCAAGCGGTTGGCTGCCCATGTTATCAAAGTTATTTGTGTTTGTACTGTGGTGAACAGAAACCCTTTGTCACTGGAGGATACAAATTGCTGTGTGATTTGATTATATTAGATTAAAGCCTGTAGTCCCGCCTTCCTCTTTCCTCCATTTTCTTTCATTTTTAGGGAACTGAAGGTTTTTATTTTTCATCCATTTTGCTCAAGTTTTCCTTGATAGGTTGGAACTCGTCCATGGAGATGGATTCCCACTCTGATCCCTGCAGATTATCCAGCATTACCCAGTTAGTGCACGGTCCCAGGTGTAGTGTTAAGTGGGTCAGTTTTTGCAGCACCAATGTTTTATTAATTTCCTTTCCTGGCCTTAATTAATGAATTATGTTTATTCCACTTCCATGCTTGGCATCTAACTCGTGTTTGTTGAGTGCACTTTAGTTCTTAGCGCGAACCTGACATCCCACTGGGCTTCTAAGGCCTAGGTCCTCTCAAAAGTCACCCACTACGTATCGTGTTGCGGCTGTGCATGACAGTCCGGTTCAGAAGTGGCTGCATGAATTCCGTACTGGTGCGGGGATAAGATTAATTTGCCAGGAGCTGCAGTTTGAGCTCCCTTCGCTAGTTTGTCATTGATGGGAGAGTCAGATCTCCCTTAGGCCTGTGTCAAGGCTTGGCATGGTAACTGTTAGTACACAGTAGAAGGAGCTTCAATGAATAGCATAGTGAGGGATGCAATTTCAGCAGGAAATATATCAGGTGGTCAGTATTAGGGAACTTCTGGCCACGCCAGCAATCTGTGATCAGACTGCAGCTGTAGCAAGCGGTCTGTAGAATCAAAGCGATTGCCTGGGATTTGATGTCAGCATCTTTTAAATGAAGTGATCATCTCAATATATAAGTTTCTATGTTGTTCAACGCCATAAAGTGCTTTAAATGGAATCTGTCTTGTCACTTCTTTGCTGCTTTTTGGTTATTTTGAGACAATCAGACGAATTCCTTCCCCTCCCCATCCCTAGTACAATCTGGGAAGGAAGTTAGACGTTACAAAATATTTAAGTGTGAAGTCTGCATAATTTAGACTTTGAAGAGATTTAGGAGCTGTGGTGGGAAAGAATCTTTCCAAATTATGTTTTTTAGCCCAAAGTTCAGAAAGTATGAATTTTACCTCTGTCCCCTTGGAAATGTAGCGTACCCTCTCTTTCCTTGTGGGATTCATCTATTACTCAGCCTTTTGGTTAATTCCTTCGGAAACCTAGCCCAGCTCCCTAGCCTGGAAGACTCATCTTACATGTGACGCTGGAGGAAAATCAAGAGCAGCAATGCTGCCAGAGGGTTAGGCGGGGCAGGAGGGATTGGCTTCCCGCGGGGTAAATTAGAGATACGGCGTTGGCATCGACATCACCTCCCTCGTAAGGGTGGAGAATGCTGCGTAAAGAGCAACACTTCCATTGAGGTCTTACTTTCTATCTCCTCTTTCTCTAGTAAGAAACCCAGAGTAAGGGGTATAGCCAATGAGTGAAGTGCAATGAGGCTATTTCCCTGTACTAAGCTCTTTACTATACAGTACATCCATGGACCTCATAGGCTATATCTCTGGGATGGGAGCACTTGCTTTCAGTTGAGATGGCCGGAGCTTTTCACTACACACAGCTCTTGAAGTCTGACCACAGGTATAAATTTAGATTGGTCTGATTTATATTTTCTTTCATGGGTATTTGTAGAGTCTGGTAATCTTCACATCTTCTTTGGGTTCCTAAAACACCCTGAAGCTTTCACTGATCCAGTTCACTATGCCAGAGAGCCTTGAAGACATCAGGCTAGGGAGAGCGTAGTGGGTGCCAAATCTCATTGGAGTTGTCTGGGATAGCTGGATAGTTGGGCAAGGGAAGACTGGTCAGAGGTGGCAACAAAGGATTTGATTGCCCCTTTAAACTTAGCATAACATTCCTTGTTAACCAGAACTCTGGAAACTATTCTGCCTGCTGGCCAGGTTTGTAAACTTAAAATAATTTAAGTTAACCTATGAAATAAATCATCCCCAAGTACTCGTAATTCTTATTTTATTTGTCAGAAGGGGCAGTGATCCATGATTAGTTCTCTATCCAGTGATCTCGCTAAGTTTTAAAGATAGGCAAGCTGAATTGGTTTAGTCTTGGACCTCTCATGCTCTTGAGTAATCAGAAGACCACTATCAGTGTACTTTTTAGGGTCTCATTGCCTTTTCCCTGCACATCACTGACATTGAAGTTCAGCCCTAAAATATTCTGCTTCCGTTGCCTGGAGGGAAAAAGGGGTGTGGTTTGCTGCTTTGCATACAGCAGTAAGCTTTGTGTGTATTTTTAAGAGTCTATACATACGGATCACATTCACACTCTTATGTATTTTTGACTCTGTTCCTTATTGTTAATAAACACTGACTCAGAACATCCATGTCCAGTTCAGTTTGCCTATGGTTAAAGTTTAGCCTTGTGTTTATTTTGTACTAATCTGGAACGCACTAGAGCAATCCACAGAATGTAGAGGACGGGCGTTATAATAACACTCTATACCTCTGCATCCAGTTCTGGGGGGGGGGGGGTTATGCTTTGCATTTTTTCATGTTGAATCTGTAAAATAAATAAAAATAAAAAAGTTTAAACGTTGCAAAAATGAAATTTAAAAAATAGGGTAAAACAATAATTGCTGTATGTTAATTTGTAATTATGTAAAAAGTGAGCAGGTTATTGACTGTAAATTCTTCAGTTTTTCTGTAATTTGCCAGAAACCATCAGGTTTTGTAACAAGCTTTTATTTATCTTCCTTTCTAGTTAGCAGCAGCATCCTCTTGTAAAGTCATTTTTTTTTCCTCTAAATAAATTTGATTTTAAGTCTGAGCATTGTGTCTGATTTACTGCCATCCCTGTAGTTTTCCTTTTATTGACGGGATTTATTGCAATGAAGGAGAATGAATGGGGAGGAACAGAACTGACCTTACCAGTAATAGATATTCCCAGCTTTAACTTAAGAATCCTTATGTGTATGTTTGAGGATGTTTAAAATATGTGACTATTTATTTTCCCTTCTGTAAAGTTTAAATTTTCTGGAGAAAAAGGAATTGTCTTGGTTGGGATGAGACATAATGTGGGAGGTAGATTATCCCACATCTGCCCACTTCAAGGTTTCTTGCACCTTCCTCTAGCATTTGGTGCTGGCCACTATCAGAGACAGGATATGGGATGAGATGGCCTGATCTAGTCTGGCAATTGCTGTTTTCCTGTGTCTACCCTACCCTCCAGGGATCATCAGCACTGAAAATAGGTCTGGTTGTATCCCTGAAGAATACACAGGCTAGGTGCAGACATAGTAATTATAGCTAGAGCTTCTTCGTGCTACAGCTGTTATTTATGATGGTAACGCCTCCAGACCCCAGCCAAGACTGTACCAGACCCTGTACACACATGGTAAGAGATTACAGACTACCTAGCTAACAAATGAGAAAAAGGAAGGGTTGATTGATCACGTTTCAGCTGGGGAGCTGAGAAACAGGAAGCTAGTGTCCCAAGGTGATAGAGTAGGTCAATGGAGGAACTGAACACATCCTGAGTTTCAGCTGAGTACCTTTGCTATACAAGACCATCTTTCCTCTCTAGAAAGAGACTGCAAAACATTCATTATCTTGTGGTAAGGCAGCACTCGACTCCCATTGATTTCATTGTGAATTGAGGGTCTTCTACGCAACACAAGATGAGGTCCTTCCACATTGGTACACTCACGCTTCATTCCATACCCAGTTGCTGTTGGCTGGTTCCCTTACTTATGGGCTCAATTTGGAAAGTACCAGCAACACCGACTGAAATGAGTGGGTATTGGTGATGGCTGTCGATGACCTAGCCACAAGCAGGGCCATAAAGTTGTACATGTCTTCGTAACGATTCTGCGGCCATGCTGGTCATGAGGAACAGAATCGGGATGTGGTGGACAGGGAGGCAGGAGAGTTGGATTCTGTTCCTAGCTCAGCCAATCGTTAGCTGTGTGACTGACAGTAAGTTGCATTTCCCTCTGTATGCCTCAACTTCCCCATCTGGAAGACAGGTATAAAGATAGTTGACTCTGTTAGATACAGCTTTTTGTCCATAGATCTCATCTCTTTACAAGGAGGGTAAGTACCATTACCATTACCTGAGCACCTTCAACTCCAGAAACACAGACTTCTACTGTTACACTCAGATACATGCTGTTAGCTGGGGTAGGCTGTGCTATGGCTTAACTTCTGTAGCCCACTGGCCATTAAAGGGCAACGTATTACTGTATGGTGGAGCCATAGGTGGCATTGCCTCCATGGTCAAATAGTTTTTAGCAATCCAAGAACATTATTACTTGCCCCAATCCTTTGTTTGCTCCACAAACTGAACTTCAGCATCCATTCTCCCCAAGTGTAAGGACAAGAGAGCCTGCACTGCCTGTCCTTTTACTTTGATGGTGGATGCAGATTAATTGCTTTTATTCACTATATGTTATTTCACCTGTCTTCACATGGGAGCTATGGAGACTTTGATCAATATACTCAATGCTTGCGACGTGCCTCTCTCTCTAACCTCAGCTGGAATGCTTGCTAGTGGCTTCTGAGAGCCACGTTGAATCCCAGCATGTCTTCTGTGCCACCTAAACCAATACTGCAGAGCAGGAACAGCTTGTTCCTCCTCTCGCTCTCGCTCTCCTAGTGGAGGTACAGTATTTTCCCCAAGGGAGAAGGGAGGGGCACATTAAAGGAACATTTGTTTGTTGGACTATGATTTAGTGACTTTGCTCCAGGATGCTAGATTTGTGACTGGGAAACGGATATAAATATACATTTCCTAGTAGGCCAAGATTTTTAAAATGTATTTGCCAAGGTCATTATCTCACATTGTCACCATCTTGGGGAGTTTCTGTACTAAACATTTTTATTATAATTACTTTTTGCATAAGAACGGCCATACTTGGTCAGACCAATGGTCCATCTACCCAGTATCCTGACTTCCAACAGTGGCCAATGCCAGGTGCTTCAAAGGGAATGAACAGAACAGAGCAATTATCGAGTGATCCATTCCCTGTTGTACGCTCCCAGCTTCTGGTGAACCGAGGCTAGGGAAACTCAGAGCATGGTGTTGCATCCCTGCCCATCCTGGCTAATAGCCATTGATAGACAATTAACGTATCTAGTTCTTATTGGAATCCTAGTCAATTTTTGGCCTTCACAACATCCCCTGGCAAAAAGTTCAACACTGCATTGTGTGAAAAAGTACTTCCTTTTGTTTGTTTTAAACCTGCTGCCTATTAATGTCACTGGGTGACCCCTAGTTCTTGTGTTGTGAGAAGGAGTAAATAACACTTTATTCACTTTCTCCCCATCAGTCAAGATTTTATAGACCTCTATCATATCCCCCCTTAGTCATCTCTTTTCCAAGCTGAAAAGTCCCAGTCTTGTTAATCTCTCCCCATTCAGAAGCTGTTCCATACCCCTAATCATTTTAGTTGCCCTTCTCTGAACCTTTTCCAACTCCACTATATCTTTTTTGAGATGGGGTGACAAGAACTGCACGCAGTATTCAAGATGTGGGCGTACCATGGCTTTATACAGTAAAAGTGGAGGAGCTTGGTTTGCCAAACTGATCTGCAAACCAGTGCTGACGACCTTTGTGAAAAGGCTGCAAAACACCAAGCCTCTGGACTGACCTCCCCGCACCATGCTCCAGTGCCCCCAGGGGGGCCCACAAATAGGTTTGGCACTGGGCCCGCAAAAGGCTAATCCAGCCCTGGCACCTAAGCGTGTGCAGGGTGGTACCGCCAGTGGCGAAGGCAGCTAGGCGGGCAGGTCCCTTTCTAGGGGGCCCATTGACTGTTCTGCCCTGGAGCCCAGAATTGCTGTTGGCAGGCCTGACCAGGTGTGTTTGAATATGGCTAAACATCTAGGAACAAAGAATGTAGCGGCCATACTTACAGGATGGGGGACACTAGCCTAGAAAAAAGATTTGGGGCTTGTCGTAGAGAATCAGTTGAACATGTGACCACGACTTTATCACGTTTACAGCGTGTCCAATAGAGCTAATGCGATGCTGGGATGCATAAATAGGGGACTCGCGAGCAGGACTAGAGAGGTTATTTTACTTTTCTGTATTTGGCATTAGTGCGACCACTGCTGGAATATTGCATCCAGTTCTGGTGCCCACAGTTCAAGAGGAATGCTGATAAATTGTAGATGGCTCAGAGAAGAGCCAAGGACCGGAATAATTAAAGGATTAGAAAACAGGCCTTATAGACAGAGAGTCAAGGAGTCTATTTAGCTTAACAAAGAGAAGGTTAAGGGAAGACAATCTACAAGTATCTACAGGAGGATTAAATATTTAATAATGGGCTCGTCAATCTTGCAGATAAGGTATAATGTGAGCCAATGGCTGAAAGTTGAAGCTAGACAAATTCAGACTGGAAATAAGGTGCACATTTTCAACAGTGAGCACAATTAACCAGTGGAACAATTGTGTCAGTCACTGACAAATTTTAAATTAAGATTGGATGTTTCTCTAAAAGATCTGCTCTAGGAATTATTTTGGGGAAGTTCTATGCCCGGTGCTATACAGGGCGTCAGAGACTAGATCGGGGTGGACAAACTACGATCCTTGAGCTCCAGCTGGGGAGCGGGGTTTGGGGCTTGCTCCGCTCAGGTGCTCCAGCTAGGGAGCAGGGTCAGGGGCCACTCCACACGGCTCCTGGATGCCACGGCATGGCCCCACTCCGGCTCCAGCTCCTAAGCTGTCATAAATATAAAGGGAAGGGTAAACCCCTTTAAAATCCCTCCTGGCCAGAGGAAAATTCCTCTCACCTGTAAAGGGTTAAGAAGCTAAAGGTAACCTTGCTGGCACCTGACCAAAATGACCAATGAGGAGACAAGATACTTTCAAAAGCTGGGAGGAGGGAGAGAAACAAAGGATCTGTGTGTCTGTCGGTATGCTGCTTTTGCCGGGGACAGAACAGGAATGGAGTCTTAGAACTTTTAGTAAGTAATCTAGCTAGGTATGCGTTAGATTATGATTTCTTTAAATGGCTGAGAAAAGAATTGTGCTGAATAGAATGACTATTTCTGTCTGTGTGTCTTTTTTGTAACTTAAGGTTTTGCCTAGAGGGATTCTCTATGTTTTGAATCTAATTACCCTGTAAGGTATCTACCATCCTGATTTTACAGGGGTGATTCCTTTACTTCTATTTACTTCTATTTCTATTAAAAGTCTTCTTGTAAGAAAACTGAATGCTTTTTCATTGTTCTCAGATCCAAGGGTTTGGGTCTGTGGTCACCTATGCAAATTGGTGAGGATTTTTACCAAACCTTTCCCAGCAAGTGGGGTGCAAGGGTTGGGAGGATTTTGAGGGGAAAGACGTGTCCAAACTACGTTTCCCAGTAAACCCAGTTAGAGTTTGGTGGTGGCAGTGGATATTCCAAGGACAAAGGATAAAATTAATTTGTACCTTGGGGAAGTTTTAACCTAAGCTGGTAAAAGTAAGCTTAAGAGGTTTTCATGCAGGTCCCCACATCTGTACCCTAGAGTTCAGAGTGGGGGAGGAACCTTGACATAAGCATAGGGGCAGCCAGGGGGCTCCAATCTGCATGCTGCCTCCTGTCCCAAGCGCAGTCCCGCAGCTCCTATTGGGCAGGAACTGAGGCCAATGAGAGCTGCAGGGATGGCGCCTGTGGATGGGTCAGAGTGCAGCAGAGCCACCTAGCCATAGTTCCACATAGGAGCAGGAGGGGGGACATGGCCACTGCTTCTGCGAGCTGCTTGAGGTAAGTGCCTCCAGGCGCCGGCACCCCTGAGCCTCTTCCCACGCCCCAACCCCCTGCCCCAGCCCTGATTCCCCCCTCCTGCCCTCCGAACCCCTCAATCCCAGCCCGGAGCACCCTCCTGCACCCTAAACCCCTCATCCCCAGAGCCTGCACCCCAACCCCCTGCCCTAGCCCTGATTCCCCTCCAGCCCTTCAAACCCCTCGGTCCCAGCCTGGAGCACTCTCCTACACCCTAAACTCCTCATCCCCAACCGGAGCCCTCAGCTCCCCCACCCGGAGCCCCAATTTTGTGAGCCTACATGGCCTGTCATACAATTTAAATTCCCAGATGTGGTCCTGGGGCCAAAACGTTTGCCCACCCCTGGACTAGATGATCACAGTGGTCCCTCTGGCTGTAAAGTCTGTGAATGGGCCAAAGGAAACAAGCTTGTCTTGTCCCCCTAAGGAAAATCTTCACAGCTGCAGATCTATGAATCTGGGCATCTTCATTCAAAAGCACCAGTACAGCAGCTAGCCTGGAGTGGGCTGATACTCGAAGCCTCTATTCACTCAGCTGTGCTGGTGGGATCCCCTTTCACAACAGCAGCTGCAGCAGGCTGGGGATTTTTCCAAGTCCTTGCATTGTGGTCCAAAACCAATGGAATCCTCTGCCTCAGGGAACGTGAGCAGTTGCTGACAAGGGGGAAACCAAAAGTATACACAGGCCTGACGGAGCTGATTTACTGAGGCTGCTGCTGCAAAATGAGACATATCAGCAGAGTGGCGGTGTGTGAGGCTGTTGACTGGTGACCTTTTCATACGGTAGCAAAAGAAATTCTCCTGGAATCCAGCGCGGCCTGAGAGGAGAAGCCTCGGGGCAGTAGCACAAGTGGCGAGCCTAGTTCCACAGCAGCTCTGACTGCCCCCACTCTGCAGGGTTGCCCCCTTTAGCGTCCAAACCAAATCACGCCTGCCTCTGCAGGAAGGGAGTCCGTTTGTTTTCCCGGGGACTTAGTGTGACATAAGGGGTTACCCCTGCAGAGCAGAAAACACCCCGGAAAGGTGGCATCCTCCCCGTCCAGGACTGTACGACGTGGTGGTATATGTGAGAGGGGTTGACTAACCAAAATGAACCCATTGTGACGTTTACACTATATGTCTCTCGGCCCTGGTCTACACTAGGACTTTAGGTGGAATTTAGCAGTGTTAAATCGATGTAAACCTGCACCCGTCCACACGATGAAGCCCTTTATTTCGACTTAAAGGGCTCTTAAAATCGATTTCCTTACTCCACCCCTGACAAGTGAATTAGCGCTTAAATTGGCCTTGCTGGGTCGAATTTGGGGTACTGTGGACACAATTCAACGGTATTGGCCTCCGGGAGCTATCCCAGAGTGCTCCACTGTGACCGCTCTGGACAGCATTCTCAACTCAGATGCACTGGCCAGGTAGACAGGAAAAGAACCGCGAACTTTTGAATCTCATTTCCTGTTTGGCCAGTGTGGCAAGCTGCAGGTGACCACGCAGAGCTCATCAGCAGAGGTGACCATGATGGAGTCCCAGAATCGCAAAAGAGCTCCAGCATGGACTGAACGGGAGGTACAGGATCTGATCACTGTATGGGGAGAGGAATCCGTGCTATCAGAACTCCGTTCCAGTTTTCGAAATGCCAATACCTTTGTCAAAATCTCCCAGGGCATGAAGGACAGAGGCCATAACAGGGACCCGAAGCAGTGCCATGTGAAACTTAAGGAGCTGAGGCAAGCCTACCAGAAAACCAGAGAGGCGAATGGCTGCTCTGGGTCAGAGCCCCAAACATGCCGCTTCTATGATGAGCTGTGTGCCATTTTAGGGGGTTCAGCCACCACTACCCCAGCCGTGTTGTTTGACTCCTTCAATGGAGATGGAGGCAACACAGAAGCAGGTTTTGGGGACGAAGAAGATGAGGAGGAGGAGGAGGTTGTAGATAGCTCACAGCAAGCAAGCGGAGAAACTGGTTTTCCTGACGAACTGTTTCTCACCCTGGACCTGGAGCCAGTATCCCCCGAACGCACCCAAAGCTGCCTCCTGGACCCGGTAGGCGGAGAAGGGACCTCCGGTGAGTGTACCTTTTAAAATACTGTACATGGTTTAAAAGCAAGCATGTGAAAGGATTAATTTGCCCTGGCATTCGCGGCTCTCCTGGATGTACTCCCAAAGCCTTTGCAAAAGGTTTCTGGGGAGGGCAGCTTTATTGCGTCCTTCATGGTAAGACACTTTACAACTCCAGGCCAGTAACACGTACTCGGGAATCATTGTACAACAAAGCATTGCAGTGTATGTTTGCTGGCGTTCAAACAACATCCGTTCTTTATCTCTCTGTGTTATCCTCAGGAGAGTGAGATATCATTCATGGTCACCTGGTTGAAATAGGGTGCTTTTCTTCAGGTGACACTCAGAGGAGCCCGTTCCTCCTGGGCTGTTTGCCTGTGGCTGAACAGAAATGTTCCCCGCTGTTAGCCACGGGGAGGGCGGAGGGTTGAGGGGGTAGCCACGCGATGGGGGGAGGCAAAATGCAACCTTGTAATGAAAGCACATGTGCTATGTATGTAATGTTAACAGCAAGGTTTACCCTGAAAGAGTGTATCCACTGTTTTATAAAATGTGTCTTTTTAAAGACCGCTGTCCCTTTTTTTTCCTCCACCAACTGCATGTGTTTCAATGATCACAGGATCTTCTCCTTCCCAGAGGCTCGTGAAGATTAGAAAGAAAAAAAAACGCACTCGTGATGAAATGGTCTCTGAGCTCATGCTGTCCTCCCACACTGACAGAGCACAGACGAATGCGTGGAGGCAAATAATGTCAGAGTGCAGAAAAGCACAAAATGACCAGGAGGAGAGGTGGCGGGCTGAAGACAGGGCTGAAGCTCAAATGTGGTGGCAGCGTGATGAGAGAAGGCAGGATTCAATGCTGAGGCTGCTGCAGGATCAAACCAGTATGCTCCAGTGTATGGTTGAGCTACAGCAAAGGCAGCTGGAGCACAGACTGCCACTACAGCCCCTGTGTAACCAACCGCCCTCCTCCCCAAGTTCCATAGCCTCCACACCCAGACGCCCAAGAACGCAGTGGGGGGGGGGCCACCGGCCAACCAGCCACTCCGCCACAGAGGATTGCCCAAAAACAAAGAAGGCTGGCATTCAATAAATTTTAAAGTTGTAAACTTTTAAAGTGCTGTGTGGCATTTTCCTTCCCTCCTCCACCACCCCTCCTGGGCTACCTTGGTAGTCATCCCCCTATTTGTGTGATGAATGAATAAAGAATGCATGAATGTGAAGCAACAATGACTTTATTACCTCTGCAAGCGGTGATCGAAGGGAGGAGGGGAGGGTGGTTAGCTTACAGGGAAGTAGAGTGAACCAAGGGGAGGGGGGTTTCATCAAGGAGAAACAAACAGAACTTTCACACCGTAGCCTGGCCAGTCATGAAACTGGTTTTCAAAGCTGCTCTGATGCGTACCGCGCCCTCCTGGTGTCTGGCTATGCGAAACCAGCAGCCAGGCGATTTGCCTCAACCTCCCACCCCGCCATAAACGTCTCCCCCTTACTCTCACAGATATTGTGGAGCACACAGCAAGCAGTAATAACAGTGGGAATATTGGTTTCGCTGAGGTCTAAGCGAGTCAGTAAACTGCGCCAGCGCGCCTTTAAACGTCCAAATGCACATTCTACCACCATTCTGCACTTGCTCAGCCTGTAGTTGAACAGCTCCTGACTACTGTCCAGGCTGCCTGTGTACGGCTTCATGAGCCATGGCATTAAGGGGTAGGCTGGGTCCCCAAGGATAACTATAGGCATTTCAACATCCTCAACAGTTATTTTCTGGTCTGGGAATAAAGTCCCTTCCTGCAGCTTTTGAAACAGACCAGAATTCCTGAAGATGCGAGCGTCATGTACCTTTCCCGGCCATTCCATGTTGATGTTGGTGAAACGTCCCTTGTGATCCACCAGAGCTTGCAGCACTATTGAAAAGTACCCCTTGCGGTTTATGTACTCGCAGGCCTGGTGCTCTGGTGCGAAGATAGGGGTATGGGTTCCATCTATGGCCCCACCACAGTTAGGGAATCCCATTGCAGCAAAGCCATCCACTATGACTTGCACATTTCCCAGGGTCACTACCCTTGATATCAGCAGATCTTTGATTGCGTGGGCTACTTGCATCACAGCAGCCCCCACAGTAGATTTGCCCACTCCAAATTGATTCCCAACTGACCGGTAGCTGTCTGGCGTTGCAAGCTTCCACAGGGCTTTCGCCACTCGCTTCTCAACTGTGAGGGCTGCTCTCATCTTGGTATTCATGCACTTCAGGGTAGGGGAAAGCAAGTCACAAAGTTCCATGAAAGTGCCCTTACGCATGCGAAAGTTTCGCAGCCACTGGGAATCGTCCCAGACCTGCAATACTATGCAGTCCCACCAGTCTGTGCTTGTTTCCCGAGCCCAGAATCGGCGTTCCACAGCATGAACCTGCCCCATTAGCACCATGATGCATGCATTGGCAGGGCTCATGCTTTCAGAGAAATCTGTGTCCATGTCCTGATCACTCACGTGACCGCGCTGACGTCGCCTCCTCGCCCGGTATCGCTCTGCCAGGTTCTGGTGCTGCATATACTGCTGGATAATGCGTGTGGTGTTTAATGTGCTCCTAATTGCCAAAGTGAGCTGAGCAGCCTCCATGCTTGCCTTGGTATGGCGTCCGCACAGAAAAAAGGCACGGAACGATTGTCTGCCGTTGCTCTGACGGAGGGAGGGGTGACTGACAACATAGCTTACAGGGTTGGTTTACAGGGAATTAAAATCAACAAAGGGGGTGGCTTTACATCAAGGAGTATTTCAGGCAGGACTTCCCAGAGGGTTCCAATAAGAAATGGTGCACCTAAGTAATCTTATTGGAACAAGCAGGTTGGTCTGGCCTCTGATTGATACATGGCTAGATTTACCTCGCTGCACCTTCTCTGTGAGTGACTGCAGTGTGACATAGAGGAATGAGTCCCCTAGACGAGGGAGGGGGGGAAGCAAATGAGTACAAAACAAATCTGGTCTATTTCTTGTTTTGATCCACTCCATCTATCTTTTATATCTTTGGCTGGCAGCAGATGGTGCAGAAGGACTGCAAGCCATCCACATCTCATGGCTGCTTGGCAGAGGATAGTGCAGTAGGACTGCTAGCAAACCGTATCGCCTGCCTGCTCACCATAAGATGGTTCAATAGGACTGACTGCAGGACTAAAGAGAATGACCTGGTCAAGTCACTCCAACTTTAGTCCCTACGCACATGTCTGCCCAGGCGCTCCTGGCCGATGTGGCCAGGAGCACCTCGGACATGACGATGACGGCTACCAGTCCTATTGTACCATCTGCTGCCACAAGGCAATGGGTTGCTGCTACTGTGTAGCAATGCAGTACCACGTCTGCCAGCACCCAGGAGACATACGGTGACGGTTACCTGAGCGGGCTCCATGCTTGCCGTGGTATGGCGTCTGCACAGGTAACTCAGGAAAAAAGGCGCGAAACGACTGACTGCCCTTGCTTTCACGGAGGGAGGGAGGGAACGGGGGCCTGACGGTATCTACCCAGAACCACCCGCGACAATGTTTTAGCCCCATCAGAGTGCTCCATTGTGACTGCTCTGGACAGCACTCTCAACTCAGATGCATGATTGTTTGCTGTTGCTCTGACGCAGGGAGCGGCGACTGACGACATGGCTTACAGGGTTGGCTTCAGGGAGCTAAAATCAACAAAGGGGGTGGCTTTACATCAAGGAGTATTTCAGGCAGGACTTCCCAGAGGGTTCCAATAAGAAATGGTGCACCTAAGTAATCTTATTGGAACAAGGAGGTTAGTCTGGCCTCTGATTGATACATGGCTAGATTTACCTCGCTGCACCTTCTCTGTGAGTGACTGCAGTGTAACCTAGAGGAATGAGTCCCCTAGACGGGGGGCGGGTTTGCAAATGAGTACAAAACAAATCTGGTCTATTTCTTGTTTTGATCCACTCCATCTATCTTTTACATCTTTGGCTGGCAGCAGACGGTGCAGAAGGACTGCATGCCATCCACATCTCATGGCTGCCCGGCAGAAGATGATGCAATAGGACTGCTAGCAATCCGTATCACCTGCCTGCTCACCATAAGATGGTTCAATAGGACTGACTACAGGACTAAAGAGAATGACTTGATCAAGTCATTCTAACTTTAGTCCCTGTGCCCATGTCTGCCCAGGCGCTCCTGATCGACCTCACACAGGCGACCAGGAGCACCTCGGACATGACGATGACGGCTACCAGTCCTATTGCACCGTCTGCTGCCACAAGGCAAGGGGTTGCTGCTACTGTGTAGCAATGCAGTACCACGTCTGCCAGCACCCAGGAGACATACAGTGACAGTGAGCTGAGCGGGCTCCATGCTTGCCTTGGTATGGCGTCTGCACAGGTAACTCAGGAAAAAAGGCGCAAAACGATTGTCTGCCCTTGCTTTCATGGAGGGAGGGAGGGAATGGGGGCCTGACGATATGTACCCAGAACCACCCGCGACAATGTTTTAGCCCCATCAGACATTGGGATCTCAACCCAGAATTCCAATGGGCAGTGGAGACTGGGGGAACTGTGGGATAGCTACCCACAGTGCAACACTCTGGAAGTCGACTCTAGCCTCGGTACTGTGGAAGCACTCCGCCGAGTTACTGCACTTAATGCACTTAGAGCATTTTCTGTGGGGACACACACACTCGAATATATAAAACCGATTTCTAAAAAAATGACTTCTATAAATTCGACCTAATTTCGTAGTGTAGACATACCCTCGGGAGGTAACGTGTGAAATGGCTGCCCCAGGGCCTGGAACAGCGGCTTCTAGAGTCCAATGAGTCCGTTTTCCTTCAGGTTTCCTCCTGTACAGGGGCGAGGAGTTTCACGTGTTAACGGTGGCTGGGCTTGTGGCTCACCTGCTTTCCCTGCAGCCCTGGAGGGAGAGGAGGGTGCAGCAAAAACACCATGTGATCCCAGCATGGCCCTAATGGAGAGAGACGTTGGCGGAAGTCATTTGGAAGTCATTTGGATTCACCCCTTCACTTATCGGCTAATAGGCCTCAAAGGGGGGATTTACAGTAATTGGTAAGGACCCTAAAAGAGCGACATACTGCACTGTCCTGGGGTGGATCCTGTAGGAGGGCCAACCTAAAATGCTGCTGCAGGATCCATTTACTTTTGCACTAATTGCATTTTCTCCAACCTCAGCTTCCTGATCCTGTGTGCACAGGCTCTATGACCCTGCTAAGCGCAAGGAAACAGGAGGCTGTGTGGAAACGAGTGTTGAGTAAGATGGGGGCTCTACCAAGGAGCAGCCCCAGGAATCAGGAGGGATAACTGGGGTCACCCCTCCCCCGGCCTGCAATGGCTCAGGCCTCACGTTCCCCTTGGTCCTAAGTGCTTTTGTGGCCCCCATCACCGTACCTAGATGCCACTTAAAAAAAATCTACGATTTCCTGCCCTTCATTTCATGCACCTGCCTTCCCTCTCCTACGTTCCCAGCTGCTGCTTTGCCCCGGGTGCTGCGACAGGCTTCGCTGCTGTCCCACCCCATGCTGCTTGCACAGCCATGGCCCTTGTCCTTTCTGCACTGGGGGGCTCCTACCTCCTTTCATAGGATAATGGCTTGTTCAGTGGGCCTATACATAGAAACCCGTCATCCCGGCGCCTCAGACAGACGCTCCCTAAAGAGGACAAATCCAGGGATTGTTTCCCACTACCCTGATGGCAGAGAGGCTCCCTGGAGAGGATTTGTAATTTCTTTCTTTCTTTCTTTCTTTCTTTCTTCTCAGACTGAAGTGCCCGCTATTCCCTGACCTCCGGCAGTAGCCTGGCGTCTCTTGCTAGAGGGTTCAATGGCTTCAGATGCTTCCCCCCCCCACCCCCTCTTCCCCTTTCTCCAGGAGCTGGTTCGTACTGGTCACATTTTTGCAGCCAGGCTGTTGAGTCCAATTAGATGTGGGTCCCTGACTGCAGTGTGAGAGCTGTGAGGCGGGAGCGGGGCCTTGGGGAGGCCAGGGAGCTGTAGTGGAGAGCCTTAGCCCAGTGTGTGGAAAGGTACTGTCCTGACAGCTGCACCACTCTGGAAGGGGGGAGAGCAACTGCGAATGCTGAGAAGGGCTGATGTGGGTGAAGCAAAGCAAGGATTATGTGTGGGGGGGCAGAGAGCTGTGCCATTCGGGTCTATACAGAAGGGCCCCTCTCCCTGCCTAGGGAAACGCTGCTGTCTAGCAGCTGCACTGAGAAACCTCAGTAGGGAAGCGTCAGCCTGTTGATGTGGTTAATTCTCCCAGACAACGACCCCTAACAAAGTAATTGGTGTTTGCCAGTTTTCTGCAGTGAGCTCACTCCCTGCATCTGTCCACAAGAGCCAAGCAGGGACGCTCCAAGCATCACATTGACTCTCTGAAGTTCATTCCGCCAAGCTGCACCTGGCCAGCTTTGGGGAACCTGGACCCCAGGCAGCAGGGTGGTGTGATGAATGCAGCGCTGCACGGGCATGAACCACAAACCAGCATGCTAAGGATTCAAGGTCCTTGCAGTGGCTCTTTGCATTGTTCCAGACCCAGGCAGGAAGCAAACCTGAGCAGCAGTCAATCGGGGGGCTCCCTCACGGCATGGTGCAGGAGGATTCTTTCACTCTCCTGACAGCCTGGCACTGATGTAGTGGCTGGAGGACAGGGGTGCACAAGAGGGGTGGGCACTGGGTGCCTGGGCAGCATAGAGTTGAATTGAGTCTAATTTCCTTTTCATAATTCTAGGGTTTGCTATAGTGCTTACCTGCAGCCACCTGGCAGACTGTCAGTTCTCCACCCAGCACTGCTGGGTGGGTGCTGATCACACAGGATTAATGTAAGATCAATCTGCTCTAAGGTCACAGCCAGGTGGAAATCAAACAGCTAGCGACTGAAGCCTGCGGCGAGTGCTGACAAAGCGGTTCCTAGCAAGTCAGGCTTCAGCTTTTCAGAAGCTAGCAGGATTTTCCTGGTAATTTTTGTCCTTTTCCTTTTTCGTTATGAAAAATATGTCAGTGTTATCTGAATTGAACTGGAGCAAGAGGGTCAGGTTGCGTGAAGGACCTAGTTTGGTGCGATGGCAAGGGCTGAGATGTGCAAGCTTGGCCACGCTGCCCTAGACACACCCTGGCCTCTCAGTAAAGATCTCTTTCCCACAACGCTGCCTGCCTGCAGCATCCCTCGTTGCTGAGGAACCAGCCCCCACGGCACTAGGATCTGTTTCCGTGGGCTGCAAAGCCAGCAGTGGGTGCACAATGTTGTTTGTATGTAGGCCCTTCGAAAATAGTATGCGTGCCCTTTGGATGCTGTCTCTTGATGTCAGAGCGGTGTGTGTCCATGTTGAGGGTCTGTCCCAGGAACACAGACGAGATACCAGCCTGTTAACATTTCCCCTGCTTCCCCTTTCCCACAGCTTAACTGCCACGTGCGCAGAGAGAAGGGATGCGTGGGGGTGGCAGTGGGGTGACCCTTCCTAGCCTGGCAAAACTGCTGTTTGGCTGAGTGAAGGATCTTTGTGTTGGGGGCTCAGCAGAGGTGCCCCTTCTGGCATCCATGGCCAAACACTGTAGGTCTGAGAGTGAGACAATCAAGCAGTTGGGTTTGGTTTTCATTGCTATTTTGACCCCAAAGAAGGATTCCCCAACCCACCCACCTCGCTTTTGCCCCCTAATTTTTGCTAAGGTGTTTGTGAGTCGCATTTTTGGGCTCGGTCCAGCTCAATGTCTTTCCTGAAAGGACACTCTCCCTCTCTGCTCCTAAGGCTGCGGCAACCCCAAATTGCATTGTTCCCATCGGCGATGGGGCTGCTCTCCAGGGGGAAAACTAATGGGACATTTGGCACCTCAGCCACCCATGAAGACACCCTCAAAACCCCCACCTACATGCCTCCTTTCAGCTTCCATGGCTCTGGGACAGGAAGGCATCATTTTCTGTGTACAGCATCAGTAAATATAAAGGACTCTCGTGGCTTGCTGCAGGGTCTGCTACCACTTTGTGTTTCAGATTTTGTGTGTGTGCAAGAAACAACAAAAGCAGAATAGCCCACAACTTCTAGAGCTCCCATGCTCTGTAGCCCTGTCTGGGGTGGCCGGAATAAAACATAGTAGTTTTAAGAGAGGAAAAAATGGATGTTTTTTCCAGATACAACAGCTGGAGAGTCGTTAGGTGATTGAATGTAGTGACCTAATAATTCGCATCTCTGCAAGCTGTGTGAGCGCCTGTGGCCCGGTTAAATTGCCACAGGATTTTTAATGAACACAAGTGATCAGGACCCACTGTTGCAGCTCATCTGAAGGCTCTTATGCCCAGTGGCACACTGGCCCCTAGTACCACACTGTGGCATTCATTCGGAACTGAATCCACATAGCCAGTTTGTTTGGCATCTCTCACCCTTGTAGTGACCCAGGTCAGATTCTTCTTAGAATGTGACTAGATCAAAAGCTGAAGTGGGGAGAAGGGCAGGTCTGGCCCAGTGCAGTCACCTCTAGAGAGCTGTTCCTCCAGCCCCAGGTGTGAAGGGCTCAGCCTGATGCAGGACTTTCCCAGTCAGCCAGAATTTTAAGCTACAGCAATTTGATCGCTGAGCTTAATGATCCAAAGAGGCAGTCAGACCTGCCAGGAGGAGTTGTAATGGCAGGAAGCCAATACAAGTGTGACTGCACCTCCCCAAGGAACAGCTCCTTCCGTGTCAAGAAATCCCTGGGGAAATCTCAAGACATGCTCCATAGTCATGATGTTGGGGGAAAAAATCAGCTGAAGCTGTTGCATGCGCCAGGGGAAGGAAGTGAGGCGTCCATGTGTCGAGTGAACGAAAGCCAAACTTTCTTCCATCTAATCAGGTTTGTTATTCAGCTGACAAACTCCAAATGGATTAGCTGGTCTCCAATCTTGTGATTTTAATTAGGAAGTCAGCAAGAAATTTAAATAAGTCACCCTTTGCTGGGCTAGGGTTTGCACAATAGCCGATGACGTTAAAGTAAGAGGCGGTGAAGCAGAAAGAAAAGAGAGATTGTCAGGAGAGAAGGAAACTAAGCAGAGCCCTTGATGCCATTCACTACTTCAGAAGCTTGCCTTCCAATCACTTTCCCTCCTGACTCAGCCCCGGTGCGTTCCCATACAGCTTCTCCACCCACTCCCCCCAAAAGCCAGTTTGGACTCAGGGTAAAAGGGATTTGAGGCCCTGCTCAAACATTCTGCTGGCAGTTGTGTGATGTTGGCCCCAATTCCTCGCACTCCCACCTGCAAGAAGGGCGGCTAGCACATCCCTCGGCCCACGCCGCTTCCCGCAGCCCCCATTGGCCTGGGACGGCGAACCGTGGCCAGTGGGAGCTGCGATCGGCCGAACCTGCAGACGCAGCAGGTAAACAAACTGGTCCAGCCCGCCCGTGGCTTTCCCTGGCGGGCCGTGGGCCAAAATTGCCGATCCCTGGTCTAATCAACGGCATGAGAATCTTCCGGCTTCAGTTGCCGTCACCGTGGCCTAGGATGTTGGTCCTTGTACTTGGATACAAAAATGACAGTTGGCACGGAAACGCCAGTCAGAGGGGAGGGGAAGGAGAGGATCATTTTTGGAGTCTGACAATGGTCGCCCCAGTTGTTTGGTGAGCTAGAGGTGAAAGGCGTTTCACAAAAAGCACTTTCATGCTCCTTCCCCTCCACAATTTCAGTGTCATGCTAGCATTAGCTATTGTTTTCTAAAGGGTTAACCCCCCCCCCCCCATTTCACTTACTGGGCTCCTTTTGCTGCTTTTAACTAAGACTCTTTTGTGGCTAGCATCACACTTAATCCCCTAGCAACAGGCTGCAGCTGTCACAGCCACTGGCAATCACTTTTGAATTGCTTTTCATGCCGGAGCAAGAATAAAGACAAAGGAGAACTTCTTTTGTTTTGCTTTGATCAAAACGCTCCACTCTCGAATCCCCCCACCCTTGTTTTTAAAGTGCCAGAGCCAAGGGTAACATTCGAGTGCACAAACAGCATTAGGGCTACAAAATTCCCATTAAACTATAGAGTAGAAATCCCCATTCATGACTACAGTGAGCTGGGTTTACAAGGGGCTCTCTTGTTAGCTAGTTCTATGGACCCCCCTCCAGCTAGTAGCTTAGCATCTCACCAGTATGAGCGTGTTTATCCTCACAACCCCCTGTGAAGTAGGGCCCTGCTATTATTCCCATTCTACCAATGGGAAACTGAGGCACGGAGACACTCAGGCGCAGCTCCTCAAAGGTATTTAGGCACCTAACTCCCACGGGCTTGCCCGATGTCACACACAGACTCCGTAGCTCAGCCAGGAATTGAACTCATGTCTCTTCAGTCTCAGTTAAGTGCTTTAACCACCCTTCTTCCCTATCTAGCAATGGTATCACAGCATCTATACACACAGTGCTGCATTGTTGGATGCTCCAGTAACGGAGAACTCACAAAATTCCTTGCCTAGAGCGACCAGCTTACTGCAATCCTGACCCTGGGGTGTGTGCGCGGCACTAAAGGCGACTGACATACTCCGGTGATGAGGGCTGGCTTAGAACCTCCAGAGAAAAGCAGGAAAGCTATTCCCGAGTAGCACCAGGAACCTGTCCCTATGACAGTGTAGAGCAGGGGTGGGCACTGAGAGCCACATCTGGGAATAGAAATTGTATGGCAGGCCATGAATGCTCATAAAATTGGGGTTGGGGCATGGGAGGGGGTGAGGGCTCTGGCTGGGGGTGGGGTGGGGCCAGAAATGAGGCATTCTGGGTGCAGGCAAGGGCTCCAGCTGGGGGTGCAGGCTCTGGGGTGGGGCTGGGGATGAGGAGTTTGGGGTACAGGAAGGGCTGGGATTGAGGGGTTCAGACAGCAGGAGCAGGGGCAGAGGATTGGGGCATAGGGAGAGGTTCAGGGGTGCAGGAAGCAGTGGCATGTTCCCTTCTCTGGCTCCTGCGTGGAGGTGTGGCCAGGCAATTCTGCATGCTGCGTCATCCACAGGCCCTGTCCCTGCAGCTCCCATTGGTGCGCCAGAAGGGGCCACTGGCATGCGTAGGAGCCAGAGGGGGGCCATTCCGGGAGCTGCGTGGAGCGGCCCCAGACTCTACTCCCCAGCAGGAGCTTGCTTAAAATGGCTGGTGGGCTGTAGTTTGCCCACCCCGGTGTACAGCTACAGTGGTCATTCAACATTCCTCTCAGCCTCATTAGCACCACAGATTCCCCTGACACCTGTGCTGTAATGTGGGCTGACCACCAAAGCTTATTTGACATGTTAGTCCTCTAAGGCCAGAGTCAGGCTCTGAGCTTCTCATTCTTGTCCCTTATTGCTCTCACTGATCGCTGCCCTGCAGAGACAAACAGTGGCAGGATAGCTGTGAGGTTCCTCTGGGTGTGTGCCCGCTCATTTTAGTCTCTTGAGAAGTCAGAACAGCCCCAGCTCATGGGACTTTATTTCCATTCCTGCCAATGACTCATTGCCTTCACCTTGGACATGACACCTAACATGGTACCTGTTTCCCCAACTGTAAAGTCGCAATAATTACAGCTCGCTACGGTTGTGAGCCTAGCTGAACTGCGCAGGGCTGAGGCATCGCTTGGTGCCACCTATACTAAGAACCCTGTTTTTAGTCATAAAGCCCATTTGTTTGGGAAAGAAAACTCACACAGCCCTCCTCTCCCCCCCACCAAGGCTTCCCAGTTTTATTAAAGTTCTCAGACATCGGGGGAGAAACTACAATATTTAAATAAATCAACAATTCAGTCCATTCGTGAGGCAGCTGTGTAAAAAGTGTGTGCTCATCTTTACAGGGAAGGGCGCTCTTCCCTCCTGAAAGGCTTCTGTGTTTGAGGCCATGTCAAGGGTTTTGAGTGCATTGCACTATTTGGCTGGCTAGGCTGCAGCTTAAGCTAATCCACTGAAAACTCAGAGTATGCAAAGGCATGCTGGAGCTGCCATGCCTGTGGACAGCAGTGGTCTGGCTAGGTGCGGAAGAAGCTGTATTCCACGCTGTAAACAGTTATCAAAGAGCCCTAATCCATGATGGGAACAAGGCAGGTCACGGAGAATTAATGGGTACTTCATGTAAAACAAAATGCAGGCTGAGCGCACAGCCAAGTTGTGACTGCCACGGCCTGCGGAGATCAGCCACCAAAACGTTAAGAGCTGCTTATGGTTAATTTATGACCAGCAACAGTGGCCGCTCTGCAGGCTGGGAGCAGGATACAGTAACCTCAGGGTGTGCCAGTACAGGGTGGGAAATGGATGCTTTATCAATATTCCCCTCCCATAATTCACCTTGCCAACTGTGTGATACTTTACATTTGAAGCATCATGTATTAGGCACTGTTGAGGCAGGACACCCTTCTCAATGGACTGAAAAGCAGACCTGGTATGTAATTCTGTGTTCCTGTTCATTTGCTGATAACCCCCCCTTCCCTCCTACGCACCCAGTATTTAGGGGACGTAATAATACAGAGGAACAGCTGAGAGACCTGCTCTGAATGTGCAGCGAGTGTTATCCAGCTTTCCAACATAATTAACCCAGATCCTGACACATTGACAGGTGTACAACGCCTCTCCCCAGCTGCTGTGGGAAGGGAGCTGCCAGGCCCCAGACACACCACAGTAGAATGCGGAAGGAAAATGTTCTCATGTGCACAACAGGTCCCTGCCTCCTTCCTGCACGTTACCTGCCTGTCTGGGGTGTTGGCTTCCTGGGATTTTTTTTTTAGCAACATCAAAGGGCTACCCCTTTAAGTTTCAGCAGCCAGATTCCCTGCCCGGCCACACAAGCAGGTACTTGGGTCACGCAGCTAGGAGTATCTATGCACGGGGCTGGCTCTCTGCTACCTTTCCAATCTGCACAGAGCCCAGCGTCGGATTCTCCAATCCCCGCCTCACTGGCAACAGCCACCCGTCTCCCACTCCCATTCTGAAGTACCCTAAAGACCCGGGATCACCAACTTAAAGCACTCTGCAAAATGAACCGCTTTTAAAAAGCGTAGACCCCTCCCCCGCGCCCCAGTACAGAAAGCACCTCATCGGGTTACTGTGCTGTGTGCTCCTAGGACAACCGAAAACCCTGCTGGGCTCCTAGCACAAACTCCAGAGGAATCAGGCGGCAGGACAGGCCCAGCGCTCCCACTGGGCTCTTTTAATTCAAGCCCGTGCCTCCTTCGGTAGTGGCGGTACCATCCCTCTCCTGCGTCTCAATAGGCTTCATGCAGCGTCGATGGATACTTCATCTTTCTTATCATATCAAAACCAATCCCCTTCCCTCCCCACTCCCACAAACGAAAGCCCCGACGGAAAACGGCCCCGACACAATAGGCCTCCACCCCAGCATGCTTCTCGGCTCTGTTCTCCTTCAGTGGCTTGACTGCACGGCCGTTCGAGCGGCAGCATCATTTAGCACCCCCTCCCAGCCCAAATGGCGCGGCTTCCTTCTCAGGTAGGCCTTTTCCTGGGCCCTGTGCCAGGGAAGGGCTGCAAAAGACCCTTTGCAGGCTTTGGGTGGGGGCAGTAAGGAGTGAGGCTGGTAGCATTTGGTCACTGTGCAGACTCCAGCAGAGAGAAAGGGAGATGAATTCGACAGTGGCATCTAGGGAGGAAATAAGAAAGAGAAAGCTTTAATACCCAGGTCACTCATCTACCACGGCCCCGGTCAAGCGGCCATCAACATGTCCCTCCCACTCATGAGGGATCACGTCTGGAGCTAATGAATCCCCAAGGGAGACGACGGGCTCCACTCTCTCACTTGTCTGGAGAATCTCAAAAGGCTTTGTGTTGTCAGCCCTTGTAATTCCTGCTTCACTGCACCCCATTACGGGGCCACTGATGTAATGACAGCCTGGCCATTGAGGGAAATGGGGTGGGGGAACGTGATGAAATGTACCTGCGTCCATACCCCCCACACTGTTGTAATAATCTTTGTACTATGTATGCCTTATGCAGTATCATCTGAAAACTCATAATTTGCTTGTCCTGATAAAATGTGTGGAGCAACATTGTATGTGAAATTCTAGGATTCCACTGTATTGTGGTGTTAACACTTGTTCCACACTGAGGTTGGCAGACAGGTCTGTCTCAAAGAAAGGAATGTGTGCTCTGCTAAATTTGCATTTAAGCAATAAATAGAGTCATCAAGCAGAAAGAGAAACAAAGGACGGTCAACCAGGTGAGGAAAAAGCAGCAGGGAACATCCTTCCATAGAGACACTCTTGTCTCCTGACTCTCAGCTGGAAATGGTTTTCAAGAGGGGGACTGACACTATAAAAAGGAGGGACAAACACCCAAAGCTGAGCCCTCTCTCTCCTCCTGCCCATCGCATTCACAGCACCAGAAGTGACCAAAGAAGCATTCATTGAACTCTGAGAGAAGGGGTCCTGACCTAAGAAGTTTGGCCTGTAAGGCTGCTGAAATCATATGGTGAGAATCTGATATAGTTTGTTAAGTTAGGTACCAGTTGTGTTTTAATTTTATTAATTACAAAGAGAGAGATTTTAGGTGAGTACAAGTAATGAGACACGTAAGTTAGAAATGGTTACAAGAAAATAAACTTATTTTATTGTTTTATCTAATCCAGCGTGTTTAAACTGAAGCATTTGGGGTAGCCAGTTGGGTGCATATTATTTCTATTAAACAGCTAAGAGACTTTATGTAAACTTGTATTGTCCAGGAGAGGGCTGGGCAGTGCAGGACATAAATTTCTTGGGGAAATCTAGAGCTGGGAGTGTGTTGTTGGTCACCCTGCAGTATAAGCAAGGCTGGTAAATGCGATAGGGGTGGCTGGCTGGCTGCAACACACACGCAGACATTGCTGGGAGTGACTTGCGTGCTGGAGGCTGTTTTTGAGCCGTCCAGGCTGGAGGCTACAGCAGCAAAGCACTGCAAAGGGCATCCTGGGTTACACAGCAGAGGTGGCCCAGCTACTCATTAGTCTAGATTGTACCCTGGGACTGAAGGCTCTGCATTCTTGCCTCGCAACAGGTACAGAGCATGAGGGCTGGTCTGGAAACTCCCAGCAAAATTACACTGGAGCAAAAAATGGAAGGAAAGTGGGAATTTTTTGGAGACGGGGGAAATAATTCCCATTTTCCCACCAACTAGCTCTTAAAAAACCAACCACACAAGTTTCCAAGGGGCTCATACATACAGCCTGGGGCCAGATCTCATGTTCTGTATACAATGAACGAACCAGGTGTTTGTCTACCCAAACCCAGGCTTAGGAAAAGCTTGATTTTCATATACCTGGCTCTGCAGGCCAACCACTCCCTTCTGACTCTGCCAGATAAACAGGCTTCAGAGACAAACATCTGCTTGTAAAACGGCAGCAAGCTGCAGCCACTGCTTATTTTGCCTTTGCAATCCAATGGAGGCAAATGAGTTTCCCCATGAGACACTGGCAAAAATTATCTGTGACTTGGTTACTTTAGTAATTACAAGATGCTGAGCTGCTCTAAAACTACATTAAGGCCTTGCCCAGAGAGGGGGTTAGCTACAGTATTTTAGGGATGGTCCATTTTTTAAACTGACCATACGTAGCCATGCCATGGGCAACTTTTGGGCAACTTTTACTAAGATTTTGCAGGTTTTTGAACTGTGGTTTCTAGAGGCCCAAAGAGTTCATACAGGTCAGTCTAAAATAGTCAGCGTGCAAACCCAGCAATGTCCATGCTCAAGGAACTACAATCGGCCTCGCTATAAGATGAAACTGACCAAGCTGTTTCACTGCCCCCAGCAGAGAGAGAGAGCAGAAGGGATAACAGTAAATTATATTTTATAAATGTTTGTAGTCTAAGCTTGATCTCCATTTCTGTTACAACACATTTCTATTAAGCGATTAACCCAGCTCCTGATTTGCATTTATACTGCCCTTATGAGTGGAGGTTTTGGGAGTTTGCATTTGCTTCTCTGCATTGATTCTGGTAGTCGAGATCTGATTCCTATACAAGTGTCAAAAGTTGGCTAAGCCAATTTTATGTTGTCTTATTACAGTTATGGAAACTTTTCTGTATTAAACACACAGAATAAGCGGGGGTGCGGGGGAGAAGAGGAAAGGTGAGAGTTTTGTCTTAAAAGAAGTACTTGATTAGATCTCATCTGGGACATGAAACGGGAAGAGGGCAGATTCCCGTGCCTATATAGCTCCTCCCTGCACAGCGCTGACAAAAGTCTCTTATTTCATGGGTCACTCACTGACCACTGGAGGCATACAAATCAGCTGAAGGGCTGTGCGGTGGGAGAGATTAGGCTTTTGCTTTTTAAGCTGCTAATCATGGTTGATCCCTGGAATTACTGCTTGCGATCAGCACTAAATTAATGTCCCACTGTATTCTTGGACGGGGCGCGGAGATCCTCCTTGAAAAGTACGGTGATGCAAACCCCCTGGGGCTTAAACGTGGCCATACTGGAGGCCAACCTTTCTGCAGGAAACAATTCATTGCTGTTATGTTTGTTATGTTTTAAATTAAAGCAGAGCTGGAGCTTTGGGGCCAGGCTTTTTCAGGTATAAACGGCCATTAGGTACCCACAGCCCACTGAAAACCGTTGTGAGTTAGGTGCCTGACTTCCATTTGTGCCTTTGAAAAGCTCCCATTTGTGTGTCGGCACCTTCCAGCTCTTAACCCGTGGTTGACAAGCCTGGTGCTTGAGCTTTACAAACCCATGGGTTTGATTTCTGGGCTTGGTCTCACGCCCCTGCATCAACTGTGTTTGACAGTGGGGGCAGCACATGGTGTCCCTAAAGGGTCACTCAAAACCACCCCTCTAGATGTATACGGGGTAGTATTGATGGACTCCTTGCTATGTTTTCCTTGCTCAGAATGGGGGTGACTGTAAGGATGGATTGTGGGAAAACCCTTAGGGCTCCCACCAGGGTCACAGGGAACACTTCTAGACAAATAGAGTTAGCAGCCAAAGATGGCAAAAGTTCCCATACCCAGCTTCTGGCAAATAGAAGCTAGGGACACCATCCCTGCCCATCCTGGCTATTAGCCATTGATGGACCTATCCTCCATGAATTTATCTAGTTCTTTTTTGAACCCTGTTATAGTCTTGGCCTTCACAACTATGGAACTATGGCCACTAAAGGACAAATGCAGCTTGGCCTTTGGCTTGGTACGTACCAGTGTGGAGGGAGAAGGACCAGGGGGTAGTTGCTTCCTTCTGAGAACTCTGGTCCATGGGACTGCATAAAGGGCAGTAGCAATCAAACCCCTGCTATGGGGTAAAGCAGAGAGGTGACTGGGCCAAAACACTCCACAAGTTCAAAAGGATTAAAAGTCTATGGGTGGCTGGTTCTTCCCACGATGGAAAAACAGGAAGTGCCTCTGAACAGAGCTTTCCAGAGAGAATGGGTCAGATTCTCGGGCCTGTCCTGCCCCTACTGAGCGAAGCGAGTGGAATGCAGCTGGGTCTCCCTTGCACTTCCCGTGAGCCAGCATAGCCAGCCGCTCATCACTCCCAGCCACACAATGCTTCTCCCAGTGTAGAGAGTGAATCAGGGAGGGGGAGGAATTTAGAGGGGGTACAGCAGAAGAATGCTGCATTCTGACTATCCCTGCTTGGTGGATGGTCCTTAGGGGCCACAGCCAGCTGGTGTACTTTATAGCAACCCCCCTCCCCACCCCAACTGTCCTATTCTACACTGGGGCTGGGGACAGCAGAATCCCATATTCAGCAATCTGCAACTGACTCCCATGAACCCCCCAAATGCTCTCAGTGGGAATATGGACCAATACATGTAATGTCCTGGAGACGTCCTCTCCAGATTCCTAACCAGCATTTTGGATCGACCAAATTAGAGACCAACTCCCAGAGCACCGTTCCTAGCTTTTGCCCAGGGCCCAGTATCAGTCAGGGCAAGGTGTATAGCTGATGCACTGTGGGGTACACAAGCAGGGCAAACCTCTTCCAGTGTGGCTTCACTCTCAACTCTGTGTGTTTGATTTAAAGGAGCTGTCAGAAACCCAGGACAGAGGCCACCACAACAAATTAGGTTTAAAAATAATGGGATGAAAAAGCTAAAATATATCAGGGACAGGACACCACCCAGTTAGCATGCCTGCGCTTTTAAATGTCTTATTTCTTTGGGTTACTAATAACCCATCAGAGGTAACAAGCCCCAAAACCTTGAGTTCTCTACCTTGACTTTACAGTGGCTCTTTGCAGATCACTCATCTTGTATAATGTGGCCGTGCTCGTCAATTTCACTTCCTGGTTTTCATACACTAGTTTGAGATTGCGGACAACTGGGGAATGTTTAAACCTAAAAACTGTTCTGTCTGGAAAGTTTTAAATTTAATTTAAAAAAAAAATCATAAAGAAAACTGCCCTGGTTAGTGGGTTTCGCGCAAGCAGGGCATAAACTCCCTATCCCTTGCAGAGATCCCCAAAGCAAAATTGAATTCAAATTGAAATTTTGAGCAAAATTGAATTCAGTAGATGAAGCATCACAATCCCTAGCCCCATTCCCATGTGGATGCCTGGCATGGTGTTTTACTGTTCACCAGCTCACTGAGAAAATTAATTTTCAGCTCTAGGATGGCTCTTGAGGGGAGGCCCCATTGCCCCGAGCTGAAAATGATGGAGACCTCATACTCTTTGCTGCGATATTTAATAGCCGAGTGGCAGTTAATTAGATTACTGAGCCACCGCAACAGATGCTAGGCAACCCGTGAGGAGGGGAGGGGGTATTTGGAAAAGCTATTATCATTCAGTGCAGGGAATGCACAGTACAATCCCGTGTTAACCCCTCACGTCCTTGCTGTGCCCTACAAAACGGTGCAGCTGGGTCAAAGCCAGACACGTCTCAAAATCTTACAGCAGCCCAGTGTTTTGGGTGCTTTTTCCATCATGCACCAAATGTCTATGAAAAGCAGGCAGCGGGCAAGTTGGGCAAACTGTACACGAAGATGCCAGCAGCTCCTTCTTTGATGCCAGCGGTACAGGCAGAAGAAATTGAAGGGGGAAACACTGGAAGGCTGCTGTAATGCCACCCTGTTGCATTTTTCCCCTGACATGTCTGTGACGCTAAGTGTGAGGCCAGGGAAACAAGAGGGCGTTACAGGGCTTGGGCATCATTCTTTCCTCCAGGTGTAAAATGAACTTTAAAATTAAAGGAGAATTTCAGCGCAGAAGAGGATCCTCTCTGGAGTCCCTCATCCACCTTTTTGGGATGAAAACCCTATAGAGGAAATTTGCCAATCCCCCAAACCACCGCAGGAGATGCTTCCAGGTTCTCTCATTTGGCTCTTAACAGGCTTCCAAACTTACATGGAGGGATGCAGATGTCCCAGTGGTAGAGGAATCTGTGCAGTCAGTTCCAGAAGTGGTGCTAGATTTGCTGCAAAGGCAGCATTATTCCCCAGGGAGTGCTGCCCAGATCAATACTTGGTTCACAACAAACTTTGGGAAGGATTTTAGGAAGTGCCACCTTTCACTGGGGAACTACATCCTGGCACAGATTGAGCAGGTGCCGATATACGCAGGTTGGTAATTTTAAGGTTAAACCATTGACCAAAATCTTGCAATCGGCACAGCAGCCAAATGTCCCACTGTAGATGAGTGGGTGGGAGCCAGATGCCAGGCTTCCTGTCCAAGTTTCCACTGCCCCTCATTTCAAACAGTGCTTTCCCTGTTACTCTGACCAACTGGGGAAAATAGCCTCAGAATTTATGTACCTGGGGTCAAATATCAACATCTTTCACAGCCCATCCCCGCATGCACACACAGCAGTGCAGCAAATGCATTTTTCTTCGGGTTATTATATCCCCTTCCCTCCCACTCACGTCTTGCACAGGAGTCTGGTGGTTTTCAGTTTGATAGGGGACTGCTCTGGTGACAAATCTGCATCTGATCCCTGGGAAATGTGCCATGGCTTCTGTGCTTCTCCTGCCCTATCCACTGAACGGTATGCACAACCTAACTTTTGTTACCCCTCACCGACATCCATGCCCTCCCTCCCAGCATGCCAGGGGTTAAGTCATTTTAATACCTACCTATCAGATAGTCTGTCCCCTGTGCAGGCATCTGGGTAAGTATTTCATACTATGCCTTTCTTAAGTGCTCATCATCACAGTGTCTACCCTACCAGAAGGTGCTGAATACAAGTATTATTAGAGTCATGATCGGAACATATTCTCTGTCTCGCCCTGCGACACAAGTGGATGGCTTGCACTCTAAGCCTCCAAGATACTGAAGGGGCCAGCTTGAAATAGTTATGGTATGAAAGCAGAGAGGTATCAACCTACAACGGCCTGGGCCTACTTGGCCTTCTATCTGTTTATCCCTCTCTGTTTCAAATGTAAACACAGGGAAACGGTGGCATTCCCAGGAGCAAGTTTAGATCCAGCTGTCTTGACATGGGGCGTTGATGCAGATTTTAGGTGGCAAAGGTGAAGTATCAGGTTAAAAATATATATAATCTTACCCGGTTAAGCTCCTGAATTCTGGGCCCAAGCCAATGCCTCTCAAGCTGGCAAGTGCTTCCATGTGCTGACGAAAGCCGTGGGGATGAGTGAGTACGGCACTGTTGTTATACAGTTCCACGTGTCCGAGGTAGGGTCATAACAATCTAGCGTTTTACACCTCTGAGTCCCAAAGTAACCCCCCACCACGTAAAGCTTATTTCCCGAGGCCAAGGCGTGGCATGACATGCGCTTGGCAGTCATGTCCCCGATCCGCGTCCACTGGTCCGTTTCACAGTCGAAGCGGTAGGCGGACGCAGCGGTGAATTCAGTGTCCCCACCCATGATGAAAATCTGGCTGCCTAGAACAGCGGCGGCAGTGTAGCGCCAAGGTTGGGGGCACTCTGCTTTGATCGCCCACCGGTTCACGACAGGATCGTAGCACTGGACTTTGGACACCATGTCCCGGTGGATGCTGGTCCCACCAAAGACAAAAAGCTTCAGCCTAGCACTGACCACTGCAGCATTGCTGACTCCATCCCTTAGAGGGGCCACCATAGTCCATTTGTTGGAGGCAGGGTCATACTTCTCTACCTGCTTCAAGGAAACAGAAGGAGATGCCGGAAAGACACCAGCCACCGCAGTGTGCCCACCAACCACGTAGAGGCAGTTCTCCAGTTCAGCTGAGCCGTGCCCAAACCGAGCTATCAGCATGGGAGCAGCTTTGGACCACTCCTCATGAACCGTGTCATATACCCAGACGTCTTTGGAGACCCCATTCTCTGAGCCCCGCCCGCCAGTGACATAGACTTTGCAGCCAATGGCACAGGCACTAAACTCTTTCCTTGGGCTTGGCAGGTCTGCTTTGGGGATGATCTCTTTTGCCTTTTGATCCACCTGGTAGATCTTATCACACATGAAGGTCTGCCCGCCCAGGATCAGCAAGGTGTGCCCGGCTTTGCGGGGCCTGGCACAGGGGCTGGTGACCACCCCGTCATTCTGGAGGATCTTCTTCTTGCAGTGCATGGCCTCGTCCATGATGAGCTTGTTCCTCTCATCTGCCATGATCAGGTCCTCGCACGCCATGGCTTCCTTGAGGCACTCGGAAGGCAACAAGGCCAGACGCACGTTCCTCAGCAGCTCTGGGAGATGCACCTTCCGCTTGTCCAAGTCATACTTCACCCACTGAATGATGGCCCTGAAGACCTTCTCCTCGTCCTCTATCTCCAGCTCGTCACTGGAGATCAGGTCCAGCAGGGTGTCCTTGGAGAGGTTGTTGAAGTCCTCGCTCTTGTGCACTGTTTCAAAGTTCACCAGGCACATCCTCCAGGACAGCTCGTAGAGTCTACGGCACTGATGAACGTCTGAGAGCAGCATCATGCCCAGGCAGTTGGAAGGGTAGAGGTTCTTCTCGAGGAACTCAGCCGCTGCATCTCGGACGTCGTGGAACTGTAGCATGTCCCCAGCCTCCAGCAGGGACTCTGCATTCTCCTCGTTGATGATGATCTGGGAGGAGTACGCGAAGTCCAGCAGCAGCTCCAGCACCTCTGGGTGGAGGCTATCATGGAAATTCACCTCATCATCTACGCTCTCCCGCAAGCCGTTGCTGAACATGGCCTCAAAATAGCTGCTGGAGGCGGCCAGCACAGCCCGATGGCACGGGAAGGACCTGTTACCGGCCCAGAGGGTGACGTCAGTGAACACGCAGCTCTTCCGGAAGGTGTTGAGATGGGACAGGACGCAGTCTGGGTGGGAGGTTTTGTGGAAAAGCAAGATGTTCATAGAGCCAGTGCTCGTTCGGGATTTACGGTTCTCGTGGACGCTGACCGACATGATGACAGAGGCGCGGTCTGCTGAGGAGTGAACAGAAAATAAACTAATTAGTGGTGCTTATAGAGGAGAGAAACTAGCACTAGCTAGAGCCAGCAGCAGAGTGTGGGCATCTGCTGTGCTAAATTCCCTCTCCTCACTGATCTGCCAACACAGCTCAAACCTACTCTGGTGTCCCAGCACTGAGCCCTTCCCAATTCTGCCAGTGCTCCTGAATCCTGACCTGCAGCACCCCCCAGATATTCCAGCCACAGAGCACCCTGTAATGGCTTGCTTATTCTTCTAAAATGTATTTTTGGGTAATCATGGCAGAAACAGAGAATTCGGCACTTTGGCTTCAACAAGGAATAAGCATAATGCAGCAATGAAAGCCCCAAACTAAATGGCAAATTTTCTCAACAGCCCCTGGAGGGCAAACACACAAACCGTGCAATGTTTATTTTTCCTTGTTAAAGAGAACAATCTATTTAGGGTAAAGGGCTGGGGCCTGTTCTTGGCTCAGTTCATGTCATGTTGGCGTCTGGTGGGGAGATTATTACAGGTTTAGGAAAGGCAATTGCAACCGTATTCATTTATGGGGTATCTAGCTATTAGAGGGAACCAAAGATTTCAACAGACTTTGCAAAACCCTTCTAATTCTACTTTCTGGCTGATGAATCTCAGCAGACTCTTCCACATGACTTATCTACTCTGTAGAACAGGCAGGCTTCAGGGAATATGACAAAGCTCAGTGTAGACGTTCCTCCTTGGGCTGGAACCTGGACTCTGAGACCCGGTGAGGGGGATGGGTCTCAGAGCCCATGAGAATGTCTACACTGCTCTTTTAGCCCCATAGCGCAAACCCAAGTCAGTTGACCCAGGCTCTGAGACTCACTGCTGCTGGGTTTTTTGCAGTGTAGGACATACCCACAACACCCTGCCAATCTACTGAGATCGAGAGCAATGGAGTCTGGATGATGGAATTTGATAAGTTGCTTGGTCTAAAATATCAAGGCTGCATTTTCAGTCAGTCTGCATTTTTCCACCTGTATCCAATGTGCAGGCACAACTATGCAAGTGATCCTATTCCGCAGGTGTAAATCAGGTAATTGGTAGGCTGACTGACTGATTTGTATTTTGTAAACATAAAAAATCCTGAGGCTAAGACTGGGAAATTTAGTCCATAATTTACAAAGTAAATGCAGAAGGCACATCCATCAGCGTTGCTGGAAAATAACATGTTTAAGAGAGAAACTGCAAGTCACTAAAAGCCAGTCTGTCAGTTCCAAAGAATATAAGAAGAGCTAAAGAATACAGTTTGGAAAAGAGATTGAGAGAGACAGACAGACAGACAAGACTGCAGCCACACAGAGGCAGCTTCAGTTGGACAAATCACCCCCGTCTCCCCTTTACCATATTGAGCAACTAGCTCATAGGTCAAAGCCCCAAAACAAAACCCCACAACTGCCATGCTGATGTCATCCCATTACAAACATCCTGTTGCTACCGCACCCCCACAGGGTCTGTTATTAAGGGCTTGTAACAAACGTAAAGAGGTGACTCGGTCTTACCAAAAGTCAAGCATTGTTTCATTTCATTTTGCAAAAAACCATCAGACACACACACACACACAGAGCTAGAGTCTGGGTTTAGGGAGCAGGCAGGCAGTCCAAACATGATAGATAGAAATGGGGCCAAGTTGCAAAGGTCAGATGCAGATCTGCGTTCCCTTTTGCACCTCTTCCACCCTAAAAACTTCTCTGTAACTATTATTCTGCTTTTTTAGCTAGGGACAAGGTACCACCAACCCCGAGCATTCAAAAACACCATAAGTCAGGCCCCAAAATCATGAGAGTCTTTAAAAATCATGAAACATAAAAAAAAGTTGATTTGCAATAATGATTTGGGGGGCTTTTTATTTGCCTTCTAGTTGTATGAGCCCTGAGCATGCACTCAGCTCATATTTTCAAGCTTTTCTCTGTAATGATAAGGGTTAGAAACTTAGCTTTCATGGGGGGAGAGGGAGGAAAGAGTGAGATTCTCATGACACCTCTCGATTCCAGCAACTGGGACATTAAGAAAAAGCAACAAGTACTGCAAGAGTTGGAAAAACCCTGAATTAATAAAATCCCCGGTTCATCATGAAGCCAACAGGCCCCTGCCCTCCCAAGTCAGCTAGATCAGGGTACGGTCTCAACACTGCCAACGGAGCTCACGGTTCCGAGTCAGCTGCTAGGCTCTGACACATCCCACCTAGGGGAGATGGTCAAATCCGCAGCTCACGTCGGAAGAGTCAACAAGACCTGGATGACAACTGGGTCGTGTATGCATGCTTTGCTGGCTTGATGAGAGGGAGAGTACATAGCACGACCCGTGATTTACAGGGCAGGAGTCAAGCAAGGAATTCTGAATAACCGACCTTGGGTGAGAGGCGATGACCTGTCAGAGGCCAATGACAGGTTAGCAGCCCCACAGGACACAGAGCTGACACATTTCAGAGTAGCAGCCGTGTTAGTCTGTATCCGCAAAAAGAACAGAAGTACTTGTGGCACCTTAGAGACTAACCAATTTATTTGAGCATAAGCTTTCGTGAGCTACAGCTCACTTCACCGTGACCTCCCAGAAACGTGAAGCAGTTCAACACTCTCATGCTTCACGGAGCCTGGATGCAGATAAGCCAGACACAGGCTCAACCACAAGCTGCCCAGACACTTTCCAACACCTCAAACAAAACATAAATAAATCCTAATCAATAGGAATAATTCTGAGTTGTGTGTTTTCTGCCTCTCCCCACCTCCTTTCCAGTGTTCTACAGGGCAGATGTAAATGGGCCAAGTTACAGGCCCTGGGGAAGTCTCCTTAGGCTTCCCAATCCCCAAACAGTACAGCGTAAATAACACAGAGTCGCTGCAGCTGTGAGATCTTTGACCCAAATCATGCTGCTATTGATTATATTTTCATTCAACTATTTGACACTCCCAGAGTCCTAGCAAATATCCCCAAGGTCCCAGGCTGAGACCGCAATACTCATTTGACTTGTGAGCAGAGGCAATTTTCAATGCAGGGCTCCAGAACTGGGCAGGAAATCACATTATTAAGTGGCTGAGCCGAGCTGCAAGGGGAAATGTTTCTAGCATCATCAGGATGCTTATTCTGCACCCACCTCAGGGCTAGTACAAATTTCTAAGGGTTAATATGGATTCTAGTGACACAATTTTACAGCACCAAACTCAAAGGTGCTGAAACTAGCAGTGCTGGAAGCAGATTCCATTATATCCAGGGTTTACAGTTTGGTTCAACGACTCTCAGCACCCCCACAATACAAATTGTTCCAGCACCCCTGACCAAACTGGAGGAATACAGATGAAACATTTATGAGTCTGCTAAAAGCTATTGATTCCGGCTTCCCTTCCTCCAACCTCAGAAAACACCCTCCCAATCTATTGCTTCCTTTGAAGACCAGACCTGAGCAGTGAGTGGATGTGCTAATTTTCAAATGTGATGTGATAATCAAACCAAATGTTAAGCAATTCACACAGAATAGCCATAGAAACAAACAGAGGGGCCAGAAAGGGAAAGGGACAAGGTTAGCTTTTCCTGAGCCTGGAGGAGGAAAAGGCACCACTCAGAATAGAAGGAGTGGCTAATTTATAAATTAAAAACACCTACATAAAATACAAAAGCTGCACCAGGCCACAGAGTTTTTTTAAATCCCATGTACGGTAGTTCTTAGGTGGGTAGGTAGTGGCCAAGTTACATTTCCATCCAATTGCTGCTTGGTGACCCACCAAAACTAGCCCTACATGGTTCCCTTTGTGGCAGAAAGAAAAAGAGTACTTGTGGCACCTTAGAGACTAACCATATGCTTTGTGGCAGAGAGGCCAAATGACTGAATGGGTACTGGATCATCCTTCCACCCTTAAAGATGGTCCCTTCAGCCAGGTGCAAGGTTATGACATCTACTGTCAGCTGGCCTTCTCACAGACAGCTGGGCTGGCCAATAAATGAGGCTGAAGCAGGCTGCAGAACTAGCGAGGGCCATCCCTAAGAAGCATCAAACTACCATACACCTGGGATTTTAAAAAAAGCCTGTAGCCTGCAGCAGCTTTCACATTGTATGAAGGAGTTTTTAGGAGGCAAGTGTTACAGTGGGACCTACTTACCTGCCCTCCTTTTAAATGGTAAAGGCCTGAAATCTTCTCAAAACACCTAGGATTGAATCCTCCCATGGCTGCGTAAGAGTAGAAATGTGGACGTTCTACTTCTTGCTCTCGAGCTGGGCGTAGCTCAGACTACCACAGAATGTGGCACGACGGACAACCCCCGCTTTCCCAGGGCTTTCCCTAGCCCACCAGTAATGTGGGATAGCCCTTGAGACACATCAGACGAACAGAAATTGTAGACAATAGCAATTTTCCCGATTAGTTTCTTCCCAAATTCTGCAGCCGTATGAACCTTCAAAATCTGTAAGTGAGGTGAACCCCTCTGCTGCTTAATCAGAATATGCCCACGGCTAGCCTACAGTTAGCAAAGCACTTAAGCATGCGCTTAACTTAAGCGCATGTTTAAATGCGTTACTGAATAGGGCTTGACGTAAGCATATGCTTACTATTAAGCACACCCTCAAGAGCTTTGCTGAAGCAGAAATTTATAGAGCAGCATTTGGCCCTAGGTTATGACAGAACATTTCACTGGCTTTCCTGATGAACGTATAGAGCTACCAAAGCAGATGGGGAACTCCACATTAGGAATATTTTGCACACAGAAATCTGCCAGTGTCCCTTTCCGACCTCCCACCTACTACGCAGAGCACAAAGGGCCATCTGAGAGCACAGCAGCCAGCGTCCTCGGGGTAGGATAGGGGCAGTCATTAGAATGGAAGCTACAGCTCAAATAGCCGAGGACCTGACCCGCGCAAAGTGGTTCTGGGATACACTCATACGTTGCAGTCATTTTGTCCTTTTAAAGGGAGTTATAAAAAAATAAATAACGATGGCACTGTCTTCACAGGATCTCAGGGCAGGCAGAGACAGACGGCAGCCCTTCTTCCATATAGATGAGGGCCTGGGAGCATCAGCCTTTTTGTCAGATAGCCAAGGCTGTCTGCTGGCTAGAATATTTCCCTGGCTCTAGTCAGTCTCAGCCCAGTAGATCTGAGAGAGACAGAGTTCTTACAACACAGCAGCACGGGGAGGGGGCTTCGGACAGCCTTTCACACACTCGTTCTGGGAGGAAAGCCCCCATGGCAGCAACCCAAGACAAAGATGAAAGTTCACTGAGTCACGGGGAGGGCAGGTGCCTCTGATTTCAGAGCACAAAGAAAAGTATCTCAGTAGCCCCTGGGGAGGACAAAAGCCAGTGTAGAGAACCAGGGAGAAAGGTGAGACCTAGAACTCTGATTTTCTCACCCGCTGTTGCTCCTTAAAGTTGCTATGGTGGCATCAAGAAAACGGAACAGCTCCCCAGGAAACAACTGTTGTGTAAAGGGGCTTACCTGGTGGTGCCAGGATAATGGAGCATCCCTACATCCCACCTTGCCACCCCTGAGACTAGAGGTGACTTGGGGGTGGAGGGCATGACTGAAGCTCGCTGAGTTCCAGGTACTCCGTGCTGGCCGTGTAGCCTGTAGGCATTTGAGGGAAGCTGCTATAATTTAGAGCGTCTCCTGATTGTGCTTTAAGTTGGACTTGGTGGGGCCAAGAAACCAGGAGGCACAGAGGTACCTTAGAGCTACCTTTGCTCTCTATCCCTCTGCATTCTGAAGGGCCTGCTCAGAAGCAGGGCCAATGTTTGTAGTAAATTTAGCTTTTTTTTTTTTTTTTAAAGCCACCAGGTTGTCCATGAACCTCCGAACATTTCCAGTATCCACAAGAATTCACCAAGCGGTTTGGACAAATAGCTTTACAGCCTGAGAGCTGTTCACAAACAGTTTGAGGTGCGTGGCTGGTCTAATAAATCACACAATATAGTTTCTGCTCCTTGACTGGGCAACCAAGTTTGTTTATTCGGAATTCTCCTGTAAAACAAAATAGCAAGTAACGAGTTCCCTGCTATGAATTTCTGGTCCAACAATTGCTAAAAAGTGTGAAACGCTGTCATTCAAAAATGTTTTTGCCAAACCCTGCCTGAACATGCCTGGGCAACCCTGACCCTATGAACCACGGTGAACCAAACCCTGCACTGATAGTCCCAATACAGGGCTTGGGGGAGTTGTTTAAGGGTTGCTTTCTATTTGACCATCCCTACTAAAAACTACCTACAGCATTAAGAGTCACTGAGGTCTGATATTCACTCGGTTCACAACTCTTGGGAGAAAATGCCCATGCAACATTGGAGGCTGGAAAACCAGGGTTCTCGTTGCAGGGTTCTGCTCCTCCTGGCTTCGGGAGGGGCTTTCATTAGCGTTTTAATGCTAACCAGGCGGCTTTGGGATCAAAGGCATTGGCTTAGAAAAAGCTCAAAATTTCCCTTTTAATTTATTCTATTTGGTTTTGCTGCCTCTGCTGTTCTTGTCACTTTCTTTGTCTCTTTTCACACAGGCTGTGGCAGGTGCTCTGAGTTTAAAACCTTCAGAGAAACAAGGACAGGGTCACTGGCACACACACTTCTGGGCAAGGCAGCAATGGAAGCAGCAGCGCAGACTGGCAGGAAACCGCTGATCTGGGGGCATCGGGGCACCTGTAGTGTAATTCCACTGGTACCCCTGGGAAATCTTCTGGGAAACCCATGAGTTACTGGGTCAGGCCACAGCAGTCTCCTACACTGTGTTTTACTTTCATCTCGGCACCGATAACCACAAATCATCCGACATCTCACAAACCTGGGGGGAAGCCTGAAGGAGGGATAGGGAAATTCAGCCACCAGCGTATAAATACAAACATGCAGATCAGTGATAAATGAATGTAGCCACATGGGCCAGGGCAGTGAATAGCCCTAGAGAAAGTGCCAGAAGCATCTGGCCTCAGGCACCTCAGTTTCAGATCTATTACTGGGTACAATGCTCTTGGCTACACCTGTACATCTGCAGTGTAATCAAGGGAGTCACACCAGTAGAACTGCAAGATGTGGACCTTCCATATCCGCTGGGCTGTCCGGGAGTAGCACTGGCATCTAGGGCAAGCTGGAGAGCAGAGTTTTAGCATCCAGGCTATAGTGACACAAGGCTCACCCACATAGTACCAAAACCTGCTCCCACAGAAGTCAACCACACTCCTACTTCTTTGTATTGGACCAGGATTCAACCATGAGCCCTTCTTTCCACATCAGAACAGGCCTGCCTGAAGGGCCAGTACTGGATACTTCAGAAGAAGGCATAGAACACCTGATAATCACCCAAATTTTGCAATACAACCCTTAGGGGAAATTTCTTCCTGGCCTCGGCCGAAGATCAGCTTCTCTTAAAACGCTATGAAATTGCGCCCTTCTTTTCCGCTCTCCCATCTCCAGTGTTAGGTTCCTAGGCTGTTAGTCTCTGAGTCTAGGACATTAACATTCACCTGCAGATTCATTTGGATAGTGTGTTCTTCACTTCCTGTCCTGAACAGCTGAATTGTTAAAAGAGTTGCCATTTGCATACCAGATATGGCTGCATTTCCACGTTAGGGAAACTGATTCCTCCTGTGTATACACACATGCACACACATACGCAGTCTGTAAAATGGAGTCTTTAAATGTGAGCTACAATTATTCACATAGTCCATTACTCATAGAGACCTGGATCAAACATTTGGACAGGAATCAAAAATAGCAGACACAATGGGGAAAACATCTTGCTGAGAAAGACAGAAGGGAGATGGCAAATAGACAAGATAGGGGAATAAATCTTCCCTTTTGGAGATGTTAGCAGCAGCTCTAATTGGAGTTTTAAAGATTTGGTGCATATATTCCACTTTCATGGCACTTCACATAAACAGTTCAACAGCTCTGGAATATATACTCCTCCTTGCAGGTTCCAAACCTGCAACCCTACTAGTGCTGTTCAGGGGACACTGGTCCATACCTGCACGTGCTAGGGGATCTGCCTTTGATACCAAACTTTCACAGCTCCCTATGTTCTGGCTGAAGCAATGCACTCTTGTCCCCATAGGCTGGCCCCAAACAGACCCGCTTGTTACTAATTACATCTTCCAGTAAATAGTACTTGAGATGAGAGGAGTAAAAATAGCAACCCACACTTAGTGCAATACAGAAAATATTGACGGTGAAACCTGGCCAGTTGCCAGATAGAATGGAAAGAGACACTACACCTGCTTCCAGCCATGGACTTTCTATTAAGGTGTCAGTTCACAACTACTGAGTCATTGGATTCTGCACTCCAGGGGACACACACTGTTCTCGACTACAGCTGAGCAAATCTAGAGTAACTCGACTGAAGTCAGGGGTCTGCTCGTATCTGTAAATTTGGTTCCTTCCCTCTCCTCTGTCCTAAGAGGTCAACTAATGCAGCGAAGATCAACTGTCTTTTTGCACCCTGTGATTCAGGCAACGTCACTCCCTCGCAGTCAGTGGAGTTACTCAGGCCTGGTCTACACTAACCAGATAAGTTGATCTAAGTTACACTAGTCAATTTACGTAAGTTACGCAATGTAAATTGATGTAGCTTAGATCAGGGATCGGCAACCTTTGGCACGTGGCCCACCAGGGAAATCCGCTGGTGGGCCGGGATGGTTTGTTTACCTGCAATGTCTGCAGGTTCAGCCGATTGCGGCACCCACTGGCCGCAGTTCGCCGTCTGTATGTGATGTGTTTATAAAAGAAAAAGTACTGTAGCATGTCAGTGAGCTCTGACTCAACCCAAATCTTTGTCATCTGAACGATCCCCATTGACAATATTTTCCTCCTTATTTCATGTTTTCATGGCAGCCCTGCACTTCCTGGGTGGGAGACAGAAATACCATGCAAAATGCTGTTCCACTTGTGTCAATTTGACTCAAACAGCAACCATGCAGTTTTCCAAGCCCAAATCTGCAGGGATCATCTGGAGAAGGTCTGGGCAAGCATCTGAACTTCAGTGTGCTTATGAACATGGACCTGAACTCAGAAATGTGCTCTGGTCATCACTATTTCATATTCCAGCCTGCCCAGGAACATGCTCCATCATGTGGTATCAACCTTCCCTCTTGTCCTGCAGGGACTCCAGTTCCAAAGCTATCACAAAGGCTTATTAAATGCCTGGGTCCCAAAAACTATGAGCTATGTTTCACATGGAACTGAGCAGAAAGCAGGATTCTTATGGCATCTGGCAAGGAAGGAGGAAAAGGGGATTCTGGCGCTGCCTATAAAAATGGATTATGCTAAACCAAAATAAGCCCCCCTCAGACCAAATAAGAGAGTCTGTAGACAAACTCGGTTTAAGAACACACCTTTAGTTAAACTGGTGCAAGCTTGTGCGTAGACCAACCCGCTCCCCACTCTCCACAGTGAATGCTCTGTAAACCTTCTTATTAAGCCACCTCCAGAGGCAATAAAAGTGGGTTAGTCTATGCTCATTATTAAACTCTCTGGCTTTGTAGTGCTGGGAATACTCCTCCCCCCATCCTTTTGCCATTATCCAACCAGGAGAAATCATGTTTTGAGCAACAGTTAAGGCTGTGGACAAACGCTTTTTAATGTCTCAGCCCAGCAGATCTTTCAAAGCCTGGAATTCATTTCAGGAGCTGCTGTGAGCTCCCCCGCACAAAACCTGCCTTCCAGCTCAATGAGTGAATGAATTCCATCCAGCTAGATCCATCACAATCTGTTTGTGAAATGATGCAGAGTTGAAGATGAAGATAGAGCATGTCTCCATCCCCCCTGCCCGCCTCTCAAATCAAGCTCACAGGGGCCCGGAATGGAAATGACCCATTTGATCACGGTGTCCATCTCCAGGAGAGAGTCCCATGAAAGACAGCCTAGCTGCTACTACATTTAGAAGGAGAGGCGTCTACTTCAAATGCCCGCACATGGTACCTAACCACACAGCTCCCAGCAGATGTGCACTGGGCAAGAGGTGGGCCATTGGGGTGGTGGCAGAGCATCTGATGAAGATGCTGCAACTGTAGGGGGCAGGCAGAGCTTCCCGCCCTCTGCTCACATGCCATCCCTTACTACGAGCACATACAAACTTGTTGGCAAAGTAGAGGGCTTGGTTGATGGGGTCAATCGGAGCTTCTACTATGTGCTTTCTTATCAACAAGGCCCAGTTCTCCTCGCAACTTTCAATCCAGAATTTAAATTCAGCTCCCAGTCAGATAACGTGATGCTCTGTATTGCTCTGCCAGGAGATCTTGGTACAATTTCCAGAGACTGGCAGAGGTTAAGCACCCCACGCAAGTCCGTGAAGATGGGAGGACCTTGTATCTCTGTAGATGATTACCCGCTGGTGTTGATGGGCACTGGAGGGAATTCAGTGCTGGCCAGCAAAAATGCCAACCCCTGAAGGAGATTAAAGACTCTAAGGAAAGCAAGAAGAGACCTCCCCTCCTCCTCCCCCCTCCCCCCGCCAGACAGAAGGGAAGATTCAGAAATTAAAAACATTCTTAGCAAGGATTAAAGGAGGTGGGAGTGTTACTCTGAGAGATACAGGGCTCTGATCTCTCACTCTTCAGGGCTACATGTGGCATCAAACCACATGACTCAACCCATGAGTTACTGGGTCACAGCTGCTCTTGTTACCTTACCTTACAAGGTGTTTTACACTCACCTCTGCACCAATCAACAATAAATCAAAGGGATTTCCAATGGGCTGCAGTATGAAGCTTGCCTGGCCTCGGGCTGATAGGCCAACAGATAAAACTGGTGGTCTCTCCTGAGTCTAAGTGTTTTGCAAGCAGGCAAGTTGGGATGGCTCAGACACAGTATCCTAGGACAAGGGAAGCAATGTACCCAGGCTCTAGCGGAAGGGATGATGCAGCAGCCCTTGCTCACTGGACTGGTGCTAACAGCCACCGTGTGGATGTAAAAGTTGATGAGCAAAGACACATTGATGGGATGGTGGTTAAAGGTCCTCCAGGGGGGCTGATGCAGCTTGGTACTGCTAAATGCATCCTAGCAGGCATTCTAGCAGCCACTGTTTAAGCAGTGTTGACTACATTTGCCTCAATTCAATTACAATCTATAAAGAATGAGAATAAATCTGGCTCTTGGTAATAAACTCTGACATTTGTATTTCTAACCTGACCCTTTCAGCAACCCATCTGCCCAGTGAGCAAGTCCAACACCCCAGACCCACCAGGCCAGGTCTGCCCCTCCTGGTCCACTTACACATATATGTGGCCAGGACCTGCCTGACCAGTACCCTTGTGTCCTGTTCCCATCTCCCTCCACATCTGACCAGGTTCTGCTTGTGCTGTTCCACCCCTACAGACGAGTTGCCCACCACCTAATGCCTCTCCTGTTCCATCCCATCACCCAATAAGCATTTCCTAAAAACATTACTGGCCATCAGGGAAGATTACTTTGAGTCCCAATGAGTTTGTGCAGGAGGCAATTTCCCCTGCAGGGGTAGTAATACAATCATCACTCAACAACAAGTCATACTCTTTCTGGGCCTTGACTCCACGCAGTCCTCCCTCCCGCACCACGAAAACATATAGCACACACAGCGTACACACAGCACCCACAGTTATCTGCCCCTGAGCCATCTTCCCCATACGCTTAACTATCCTGGTCCTTTGCCGGTACGATATTAAATTGGCCTCCTCTCTCTTGTTCTGCACATGCAGGGAAGGTTTCTTAGGAACGTGGTGCAAACCCCATCACCTGAGCCATTTAAAACCGGGCCGAACACAAGAGATTCTACCGCAGGGAACAACTCTGCACACACTGAGGGTGAGAGGGGGTTTGACTATTAGGTCTAATACAGAGGTGGGCAAACTACGGCCCGTGGGACACACCTGGCCTGCAGGACTCTCCTGCCCAGCCCCTGAGGCTGTGAGCTCCTGGGGCAGGGCAGGTGCAGAGCCCAGCCCTGACCCGGTGCTCTGTGCCACGCACTGGCGTGGCTGGCTCCAGCTGGGCGGCACGGCTGTAGTGCTGCCAGCCACCGGTGCGCCAGGCAGCGCGGTAAGGGAGCAGGGGCAGGGGGGTTGGATAGAGGGCAGGGGAGTTCGGGGTGGTGGTCAGGGGGCGGGGGTGTGGATAGAGGTCAGGGTGGTCAGAGGGTGGGAAATGGGGGGGGTTGAATGGGGGCAGGGGTCCCTGGGGGGCAGTCAGGAAGGAGAGGGGAGGTTGGATGGGGCGGCGGGGGCACTCGGGCAGGAGTTCTGGGGGCGGTCCGGGGACAGGTCGCCGGGGCTGGGCCATGCCTGGCTGTTTGGGGAGGCACAGCCTCCCCTAACCGGCCCTCCACACAATTTCCGAAACCCGACACGGCCCTCAGGCCAAAAAGTTTGCCCGCCCCTGGTCTAATAGCTCTTTTCTTCTTTTCTTGAACCAACAGAAGGGTAGAAAGAAATAGTTCCTCAGTGGCGCTACTTCAAGTCGTGTAAGTTTATGCTACCGTTTGGATGTCAGCCTTTTGGAGTGAATTTGGTGCTGGGTTTAGACACAATAATCTTGTTTCTTTGGGGGCAAGGACCGTCTTTTTGTTCTGTGTTTGTACGGCTGCCAGTGCAATGGAGTCCCGGTTCATGACTGGGACTCCTCAGCACTACAATCCTATAAATAATGAGACAATGAGACTACTTTAAAGAGGAATGCTGCAAGCCGTCCTTACCCCAGGCACCTTTATTGCGCACAGCAAACCTCCATACAAACCTTATCCCAACACACCTCATCGACTCCAATCCTACTATAGAGATAAATGATAGCAAATGGCAAGAGAAATTAAAGAGGCGGAGACACAATTTGTTTTCGGATAAGATCTGATCTGAACCAGAAAACAGAGGAGGGGAACAGATAATGGGAGGCTCTTCCAGAGCTGCAAAAAAAAAGTTCCTACACCACCAGTGGCCAGATTCCGGGGAGAGGAGACCCGGGATGGGCTAACAGGAGTAGGAAGGGGAAAATGAGAGAGGGGCAGGTAAAATAGGCAGCACAAGTTTCTCCCACGTGCCCCCCCCCCCCAGCATGCTTTATGCCTACACTGAAGGTACCACCAGTAGGATGGCTATCACTAGCACTTGTGGTGGCTATGTGTTACTATTTATACAGGACTGTACCTGGTGCTTTACAGATGAACGTGGGGTTTCTCTTCCTGTGTCTTCTGATGTTCGGTAAGGGGCTGGGGTGAGGAAGAGGAGGGAGGTTTACACAGTAAAAGTGAGGTCACTTGTTTTTTCTGGGACCATGTGCCCGGGCTGGAGTGAGATAAGCACATTTGGAGGAGGGATTTGAAGAACAGCGAGTGGGGTTGCAAGGGATACAGGATCTGGGAGGTGACTCCAAGCATATGGTCACAAGAGGAGAAATCACCCAGGCACTCATAGGAGGAGGAGAGAGGTTGAACAGGAAGGCTCTCACCATATGGAGAGGTGTCCATAATGGACAGATGTCTCCTCCTGAAAGGAGTTATTGTACTGAGCTCAGAGTTTGTTTTCTTTGGTATAAAGAAGCCTGAAATCAAACAGTGTGAATGGGCTTATGAAAAAACAAAAAGCTGTAACTTTTGAAGTACAAGAGGGCCCCAGGGAAGGCCAGGGTGACATGGCAGACGCTGTCCTAATAGAACAGGGAGTTATAACAGTCAGCCAGTTTGAATCAGCCATTTACACACAATTGCAAACTTTCAGAATTATGTTGCTCCTGCTATTTCTGCAACTCATTATTTTATCAGGAGGCTCACTGGAGCAGGGTCTCTTGATCCATAAGCAGTTTTACAGCGATATATTTCGAGTCAAACAAAAAATGAATAAATGTTGCTGTATTCCTAGGCTAGGTGTAAATGACAGCTTTTTGTTTTAAAAAGCCGAATGCCTCAAGCATTTGCTGAATATCTCACTGCTAATGTTCTAAGTATATACAACCTGTACGGCACTCCAGGATCACAAGAGAGTAACACATCCAATTATCCACAGACAGCATGCTGGGTTCACGCTATCACCGAAAAGTCTGACACCGTATTGTTGGGTCTTTCCACGTCCCCAGCTACACATTTTAGTAAACGTGAATTTAGACCTAGTTAGAGAGGATGATCTGGATTGTGAAGCTAAGCATTGAAGATTTGGATTTAAGACAAACCCTGAACATTCAGGTGCTCAGACACAAATATCTGTAGTAAACTGAGTAATCGTAGCAAATTCAGTACTACAGGGTAAATCGGAGAGCAAAAGGATTTTTCTTCCTAAACCTCCCCCCAGCCTTAAACCCCAATCTGTAAAATTAATCTCCATCCATGCTCAATAAAAACAACAAAAAACACCCCAGGAGGTGTTCTTCCAAGATTATCCAAACACTCCTGAAAGAGGGAAAAGACATCAACTTAATTTCTCTCTGGCTCTCACCATTAACTGCAGATACTTCTTTCTCAAAGCCGCTTGAAATGATTTACTGACGGGAACCGAATAGGAGAAAAAAACTGGAAAAACATCCTGCCCTCATCTCCAGTGTCCCTTGGCGATCAAGGCTCTCGCTGCTGTACCACGCACTGCATGCAGGAGATAAAGGACTGCCCCTTTCTCCCCCCTTCCTCCGGAGCCGAGATCTGCCTCGCAGATTCCCCCTCTTCAAAGCACTTTGCAAATGACATGTTTGCAACCGCACAGACAAGACTCTGTTGCACCCTCTCCGGGGCTATGCCAGGCGCTGGGAACGAACTCTCACGGCCAGCCGTCTGCATTCACCTCTCTCCACACACTTCAGGCTGCCTCCCCCCCCCAGACTAGGGCAGGACTGGGGATGGAGATGGATCTACACAGATACTCACAGGCCAGCGATCTGCCCCAGGGGTCTGAGCGTGTCCCCAGGTCACTGTAGCTCCCCCAGGTCACTGTAGCTGGTGCCCATGCTGCCCCCCCCCTCCCCCCTCCCCCCAGGGAACTCTCACTCACTGGATACAGTCTAGCACCAGGGGCTTGAGACTAAACTAGTTTCCAAGCTGGAGGCGGAGACACCACCCAGCAGGGCCAGGGCAACCAATCAGAGCTGCAGCATTGTGACTGAGCCCGTGGGGCGGGTGGGGGCTGTAGGTCAGGCTCGGGCAAGGGAGGGGGCGGGTGCAATAGCGGAGTCAGCCAATCGGATGAGAGGAAGCGGCTGCTGGGTGGAGTCAAGGACGGGGTCCGTCGGGCTGGGCTGAAGCACCTGGAATCCACCCCCGTGACTCTTAAAGGTGCAGGAGCCCTTGAGTCAGGCTGGAGGGGTGAAGGCAGCGGCGCCCGAGGGAGCTTTAACACACAGTGCCGAAGGGCGGGATGTCAGTCCTAGCCTGCACCTAACCCTAACGCCAGGCGCGTCCTCTCCAGCCGGGTCCTCCACCCCAGCTCTGCCACTGCACCTCCATCCTGACCTCTGTGCCGTCCCCTTCCTCCCGCTGGGCTGCCCTGGCAGCGCTTGGCAAAGCATTTCTGGCCTGCTCGGCAGCATCCCCTGCTCTTACTTGTAGAGGCCCCCGGATAGCTCTGGTCTAACGCCCCTTAATCCCCACCCTGCAACAGGCCCAGCGCCTCCCACTCCACGCTGCCAATGCACATCGGCCCTAGTGTGCGGCCCGTGCGACTCTGGGACTGGCTTCAGAGGGGCAGCCGCCTGAGTCTGGATCTGTAAAGGCGGCAGAGAGTCCTGTGGCACCTTATAGACTAACAGACGTATCGGAGCGTGAGCTTTCGTGGGTGAATACCCACTTCCTCGGATGCCTGTAGTGGAAATTTCCGGAGGCAGGTATAAAGATGCAAGCAAGAATCAGGCTTGGGATAAGGAGGTTAGTTCAATCAGGGAGGATGAGGCCGGCTTCTAGCAGCTGAGGTGTGAACACCAAGGGAGGAGAAACTGCTTTTGTCCTTGGCGAGCTGTTCACAGTCTTTGTTTAATCCTGAGCGGATGGTGTCAAATTTGCAAATGAACTGAAGCTCAGCAGTTTCTCTTTGAAGTCTGGTCCTGAAGTTTTTTTGCTGCGGGATGGCGACCTTTACATCTGCTGTTGTGTGCTAGAACAGGGCTTCCCACACGGTGCTGTGGGGCCACCTCAATCCCGACCTGCAGGGCCCTGCTACTCTGGTCCGAGGTGTAAAAGATGTGCTGGAGAGCGAGCGCCACCAAACCTCTCCAGTTCTGTGCTGGTAAAATCATTGAACCTAATACGTCCCTCGCTGGCCTCCATGTAGAGAAGGAGAAACAGCAAATTGTGCTCTCCTGGTGCCCAGCACTTCCACCTCCGGTCCAGCACAGTCGTCACAAACACAAAGGCAGGGTGATAAAAGCCTCAGCCAAAGTCAGTGCCGATTTCTTAAATCACCCACATTTGCACTGAGGTTTCTCAGCTGCTTCAACGTATAGGACATTTCATGATAAACAAAACTTTAAAGGGCCACATCTGCTTCAAAAATATGCATAGCACACTGGAATGGGATGCTGGGTTCTGTTCCTGTCTCTGCCACTGGCTGCTTGAGTGACCTTCGGCAAGTCGCTTCGTCATTCTGTGGCTCAGTTTTTCTGTCTGAAAGATGGGGGTAATAATAGTTACCTCATTTGTAAAGTGCTTTGTGATCTCTGGATGAAAAGCACTTACACTGTATAAGAGCATTAATTGATCATTAGTAGAAGTAGTGGTAGTATGCCATATTCGGGCTAGAGTCTTTTGAAAAACTGGCATTTGAAATTTGCTCCCCAACCTGGATTTTTTTCTCTTGAAAAATAATTTAATGTACTCTAAATCTGAACAAAGTGCATCTCAGCTGAAAAGGTGTGTCTAGGGCACAGGGGAGGACTTCCCCTCTCTTCTCCCATTACCTCCTTCACTTTCCCAGGCTTATACCCTTCTGCTTTCAGTAGTGCTCAGTAGGTAGCTTACAATAAGGGTCAATGTTACAGTGAAGAACTAGCAACTTTACTGAGCACATCCATCTAGGCTAGTGACCCAGTGAAAATCTCCTGTCTCCAAAGTGTGCAGGGGCTTCTCTAAAACCAAGTCTAGAGTATTAAAGGGCTGCCTGGAAGCCCTTTGCTCTAACCCAGAAAAGTTCTCAGTGAGTTTCCTACCATAGTTACTTATGCCTCTGCTTGTCCCCGTTTCGTGCTGGTGACTCACAAGGAGGCACTGCCTGCAGGGCCCGTTCTGCAGAGCCTGGGGAAAGGAGGAGATGGGATTTACTGAAGCAACAACCCCAATAAAAAGCTGCATGACAAAATACAGTCCCATACTTCCTCCAGGGTAGAAATGGGATAACATCATGTAGCTACAGTTAACAGGGACTATATGCACTAAATAATAGTAATGGTACATTAAACTATTTTAAATCCTTGCTCCCTGGATTTGACCATGCTGTACCAGACAAGTGAAAGTTAACCCTTAGAACTCTGCCATTTCCCAGCTTCCAGCAAAGCTGCTGCTTCAAATGGATGAAATACCCTGTTAATTAGTTTAATGAGCTGCTGCGGATGACAAGGGGAATCTCGAGCAAGGTGGCTGCTGTGGCACCCAGAAAACATCTGTTGAACAACGGCAGCATTTAAAGACAAAACTAAATTGATTTTTCACTTTGTGGTTGAGTCTCGTCCAGCTGCTCCAGACTATAAAAGAACCATTGAGGAGTGTAATGTAGTAATTGTTAATTCTCAGAGCAGTTTCCAACTGCTACCCGCTCAGGCTGGCAAAGTCCTTATCACCACAAGCTGTGTGTGAACCCAGACTGACATCCATCCTTTTGTAACTGATCCAGAGAAGAGGGAGGAGTAATTTGTATCAGCTGTCACTTACAGAAGGTCTATGAGGGGGAAGGGTTTCAGCTCCTCTTATAAGGGATTCCCCCATTTCTTCAGTTTTGCTCAGAACAGCTTTTTGCAAATTCATGTCTTGGAAGGTACTTCTGTCCCTCATCCAACACATGGTACCTAATGCTGATCTCTCTTATGCCAGCTTTACATTGGTGTATCTCAGTTGATTTCAATTGAGTCACTCCTGATTGGCACCAGTGTAACTATGAGTAGAATCAGACACTTGGAGTGCAATCCCCAACAGAGCAGCCTTGCTAAATTCTACTAACCCACTCACCTGGGGCAAGCTGATTTGTTGAGAGGTGACCATCAGTATTGTCGTGGTTATCATGGTGAAGGGCAGGCAAGTACATTCATCTGCCCGAGCTGGTAAACGTTCACAACAATTGTAAATCTACAGTAATGTTACTCTTTAAACTTCATCCTCCTCATCCTACCCTGCTGCGTGTCAGCCTCATTTGTTCCATCCCTTTGGACAGGGAGACTGTAGCCCACTGGGGAATGGCATGTAGGGCTCTGTGTCTGCTGGAAATCACCTATAACATATTTGAGTGCTCTACAATAATTAATGCAGGGCCCTGAGTGGATGGGGCTATGGAACAGGCTAAGACCTATGTTTTAAAGGAACTGCCTCCCAGGCACACACAACATGGTCATAAACTAAAGGAGTAGCAGCCCTGAAAACTGACAGACCCCTTCCTGTGATGGGGAGGAACCTGCCTACATGCGCACAGCAGGCAGCAGACCTAGGCGGCATGGTGAGGGGCACCGCACAGACAGGCAGATAGCCTGACAATAAGACAAACTGCTGGAGCGAATCTGACATCCAAAGAGGCAGAGGGAGCTGCACGTGAGGGCACCTGACAGCAAGGGAGAGAGTGAGGAGGGCAGCAGAGGGAGGAGCCAAGTGGAAAAAACGATCGATCTCTCGCGCTACAGAAATCAGAGGATTTTCTAAGGATTCCAGCTGGGGAGGAAAACAAGAGCAGCTCCTCCCTAAGGGAGGAACGGGACCCTCCTGGAGATGGCTTCAACCATTCCATACTTTAAAACCAGCACCTTGTACGGGATCTAGAGTGGAGAAACCTGCCAGGTGGGGAGAATTCTTCTGCACTATCACAACACATCACACCTGCCACGGCCTTCCTTTGATTTGCTGATTATATGGTGAGCATTCAAAAACCAAACTGCCATTTAAAAATGTGATTAAAATTTTGACATTTGAAAAAAAGTAGGGAAAAGTTGAAAAGTTGGCTAAATTCCCCCCCTCATCCCCCTGCAATCATTTTTTGAGCAGCTATGCAATGGATTGAAGTGTTTTTGTTTTACAAAATTCAAAAGACAAGAAGCAAGATCAAAAAAAATAAATCCTTATGAAATGTTTTCCTCTCTTTCTTGATCAGCAGTAGTCATCACTGCATTTGTTCAGTTTAATGTTTACTTGAGATGGACACAAGTCACAGACTTTGGTGCCAGGTGAAAATTTCCCCAAAGTTCAAGGGGTTTGGTCCTGCCTGTTATGGAACTAGGATCTAGACTGGAAGTTGGTAACTGGGGCCAAACTTTCCCAAAGTTTGGTAAAAAGAAAAGGAGTACTTGTGGCACCTTAGAGACTAACAAATTTATTTGAGCATAAGCTTTCATGTAGCTCATGAAAGCTTATGCTCAAATAAATTTGTTAGTCTCTAAGGTACCACAAGTACTCCTTTTCTTTTTGTGGATACAGACTAACATGGCTGCTACTCTGAAACCAAAGTTTGGTGTTTTTCAGATATCGAGTTTTCTTCTAGCCCATTTCCCATATTCACCTGTTCTTGTCACCCACCTAAATAGATCTAGCTATCAAGGAAGTAGGTTACATTGTCAGTGTTTTCAGAAGTAACAGGAGAGGTTAAAACTGGCCCAGAACTTTTGTTGGCTTCCTTGTATGTTTTTGTTTTTCTTGCTTCTGTTTTTCACTCAGCATTTCCATCCTGGGAAACTCATCTGCTGAATGGGCTAAGTAAAGGGATCCAGTGCCTTTTTCCTCCAGGTCCCTGATCTCAATCCGCTTCAGGTCAGTAGTGAACAAATGCTATGACCAGCTGATGGCTCTTTTAGTGAAATTCATTAGTGGGTCTCACTCCAGCTCCTATCACAAAAAGCCTCCTTGTTGGCAGTCCCAGCACGTAAATCAAGGACTGAAGAAGCTAGGGAAAATAAGCAGTTTCTGGAGCCACGTCTGCACTCGAGTATTTAGTGAATATTTTCTACTGTTGCTAACACCAGAGGAGCGCCAGTCCTCAGGGAAGGTAGCAGCACGGTAATACAAACATCAGCGGCTGTGGGAGCTATCTCTGCCTTAGCATTCCCAGCATGGCTGGAGAGCTGCACTGCTATTAGCAACGGTAGCAAAGTTTTGCAGAAAAATTACTGTATAGACACAGCCCTTAGGTCAGAGAGGAGGCTCATTGGCGCAGGGAATTGTGGTGGAGGCTTGGCATCGCCATGGTTCACGCCGCGCCTGTGCCGTGGAGAGCGGAGTGCAGATTCCCGAGCTGTCGGTCTTGCATCCTTCACTCACATTGAATTGGTGGTGGGCAAAAAGAAGAAACAAAACATGCTCATGTTTCCTTCAAAGGGGAAGAGAATTCCCTGGTCCACTCCCCGCCAAATTTAAACGTTACTTTTTCTGGCAGTTGCACACATCCGCTATTAAATATAGAACCCAGAGCAGACTTTCAGATGGAAATTACAGCACAGGAACAACAGATGGCATTGTTTGCTGGGATGGAAAGGCTGCATCTGCTCTCTGTAAGAAATGCTAATCGGAGCTTGATTAAGCATTCAGAGGGAACAGTTCCCCAGTCCCAGCGACAATGGCCATGTGTACATGATCCTGACCAACACCAGGAAGGATGTAGAAAGTCATCAAAGATCCTAGTTGGGATCGGTCCAAATTAAGTGCATAACGTGAGAGCATAACATTCGGAATGTCCTCGCTTTGAAATCCTTCCAATCACGCTACAACACAACTTCAATTTGCTGAGGCTTCCTTTATTTTGTTTTCAAGGGGCCGGCGACTGAGTTGGTCCATTCAAAGGAAAGGATTCTAGTGTTAAAGCTAGAGCAGCTCACCATCCACCTTCTCTCTGTCTCTATGATGTGTGGTGAGACTGGAAGGATGGTTGAGATCTTTAGAGGAAGCCGGGGAGGTAGGGTGGTTGGACAGAAAACAGAGCAATGTGTTCCATTTCTGGAAAAGAGCCAATAGCAATAGGGAAGATGACATTATAGAGCAAGGGGGCAAAAAGAAAGAGGATTTTGGAGTAGGTTTCCCTGGCTCATCCTGATCAGACAGTGTTTAGTCACACAAATGGTTCCTCAAGAAGAGCACAGAATAAAGCAGAGTAAAGCAGGCTCTTATTCCTTCTCTTAGGAAGGCTTTGCTTTGATAATGTACCCTGGAGATGCAGGTGATAAGACAGAGCATGGTGTCCATCCTACACATTTCAGTGCCACCCCGTGGAGCAGCCATCTCTACAATGACAAAATCATCTAGGAAACATGCCCAACATTTGACGAAGAGCTGGGCCTACGCTGCAAAGTTCAGCTCCACATCTGAATAGCTACAAAGCTCAGAAGATTCACATTTGGGGTTCGAATTCAGATTCATCTCCAGATTTAACATTCTCCTCCTCTCCTAGCTGGATTTGCCTTTGCCAGTCATAGCAGCATCTGATAGGCGCTTTAGAAAACCAGATTCAATACGCCACCAAATATCATTACTTATACTATGTCCCTCTGGAAAGAACTTTGTTCGTACACATTCTCTGACTCTCTTGTGGCCCATTGGCAGCTGATTTGGTGCCACCCTGCCTGGAAGGAGACTCCCCTCCATTGGGGCTCATGTCAGTGGAATCCCTAAGCATGCAGTCTGCTTGGTGTCATCAGATCTGCCTTTTTCCCAGGCACTGTATTTCCATGGCAAGGGCAGCAGGCACAGAGAGCAGGTCTCCATATTCGGCATGAGTGGGCAGAGGGAACAGAAGCCAGGAAATGCGGTCTGCAGCTTCACAGCAGAGGCATTGCTCATCTCCAAGGGATTAGATGAAGTTTAGCGAGTGCCAGTCTTTGCTAGAGGTCTCTGTGGACTGGTACCTGCAGTTCCTGGTGAACAAGCGCTTTGAATGTGGCCACTGTCTAGTTCACTCACAGTAACTTTCTATGGTTTGGCTTCCTGTGCACAGAGGGGCCATATTGCCTGCCATTTAATGACTTATTGGACATGCAAAGGTGACAGGGGGCCCAGCATTGCAGCTAACCTGGGTCTTAGTGCTTTATCTGCATCACTGCCACTGGGGGTGACAAGGGCACATCGGCTGGGAGTGGGACTAGATGACCCAGAGGAGGGGTAATGGGACATACAGCTTTTCATATCTACAGCAACAGTTACGATCTAGCCAAGACTCTAAATTGTTACCATCTGCTGAGCCTTTGGTGGCCTCTGAACAGATGGCCAGTCCAGTTCCAGTGGACAAGGCACCCACTTATAAAAACAGGCACCCTAATTAGCACCAATGGGCACCCTTGTTCGTTTCAGCCAGGAGGCAAAGGATTGAATGAGCCAACTCCTCTCTTGCCCTATAGGTAGCCTCTCAGAGTTATGGTTATGGTGCATAGGCAGTTTGGGTGGAAAGCTTGCACTACTGCGGCCAGGCTGTCACTGCTCTGTGGCTAGAGACAGAGCTTCGCTCTCCAGGGTTGTTAAGCCAACACTTTTCACCATGGAGCAATTGCTAAAACCTCCCAAGAGGCTGGGAATGGGATCCTGCCTGGGCTGCTGTCGCACTGTCATTTTTTACCAATGCACTGGTGTGTTAGGAAGTTATGGCAGCCTGATGGAAGGCGAGAAGTTTAGGCCTTCCAGTTTAGGCCATCTTGCTGCTCCAACAACGAGAACAGGTTGTTCGTGAGTACAGATCCAGTGTAACCCAGTTACACGCTCCATTCCATCTGGATCAAAGCAGGCAGCCTTCAGCCCAAGGCTTGGACAACGGCAAAGGTGCTCAGGTCTCAAGGTGACCTAAGAGGCCTGGTTCTCACTCACCTGCTCACCCTAGAAGATGGGGACTCAAAGCAGGCCAAGCTTATTCTGGCCAGAGTTCCACCCTGACTCCTAGACCACGTGCAGCTGCTGTTTGGATCCCCAAAAGTGTTTTTTTCCTCTGTCATAGGCATTTTCCTTCCCTCCACTAACAGGAGCAGAGGGGAGAGGAAGCCAGCCGGGTGCCTGAAAGAGGAGGGCAATGACTCTTTGGCAGCCCCCACAAACTGTGCAGAGGGAGAAGGTAGTGCAAAGGGGAACGGTCTCAATCTATGACAGACTGCCATCCTAACCCCCAGGACAGCTGCGTCAGAATAAGTGCTGCCTTACTCCTGCTCCTGCTCTCCATTCATCATGGCCGTGGGGCCCTCTAGTGGCAAACTTGATTCGCTCATGATTTCAGCCCAAACAGACTTGGTTTCAGGGGATGCTGTCAGGTGAAATTTGGCCACAAATGTAAGCTTTGTAAAAAATAGAAACTTTTATAAACCTCAGGGCCAATACAACTGGGCCGATAACCTCAAAGGATATAGCTGAAAACTCAACCATCTGACCCCCTTCAGCGTTTGCAGCCAAACATTGCAACCTCTTTCTAGTGCATGAGAATCCGAACAAGAAACCAATCAACATGAAACAGACTAGTCTGTTTTTGTTGTCCCAGCTGAGAAAGACATCAGAAGTAAAAGAAAAAACTGTATAAAAAGTGAAACATACATTAGATTTGTGTATGGAAAAAACAGAGCAGTTACCCTTTTAGATTGAAGACATGAGTCTGCTTTATTGCTGCAGCATTTAGTTAAAAAACACAGGTCAGTCAAGCTCTCATAGCAGCCTTCTAGTGGGCTTATGTCAAATACAGGTGACTGGGGTCTAGTAGGGTGACTTGGCCCACCAAATGCAGGTCATTGGAGAGAGTTGGTGCATCTGGGGCTCTGAGTGCTAAGAAGATAATGCTTTCTGTCTGGAGCTGGTGGAAATGGCTTGACTTTTGACAAAATTTCTAATTTTGAAAAAAAGAAAAGAAAAAAATTGCAACATTTACACCCCCCACCCACCATTTTTTTGTCCATCCAGCTTTATTTCTGTCTCCAGAGTCTTTCAACCCGTACAAGAACATGGCCTCACACAGCCAGAGACTGTACAAAGCGTAGAAGCAAAGGAAGCTCACAGAAATTTGAACAGACACATGTCAGGGAAACTCTAGTGCCTGGATTCGTTCTAACTTCCAGAGGAAGTAACATCTTCCATCTCCTCTGTGGTATAGGCCATTTCCCCCTCCCTAATGAGACAGTCAGGTCCAGCTGACTTTAGCCCCATTCTCTTCAGGCCTGGTAGCCTAGTAGTGAAGACAGACACCTCCTTGAATGCTTCTGCTGCGAGCTTTAACCCTATCCCTGCTAAACACTATGCAAGATGTGGATAAACTCTGAACATCACTGTTGATTAAACTGACTTGGGAAGTGTTTATTGCAAATATAAACTGGCCTGCTAGCCCTGCATCAATCCTGACTGGCTGCATCAATGTATATTTCTCACCTGTGTCCAAATCAGTGATGATCAATAATAGTAATAACGACTTGATAAAACTGAAGTTATAGAGGTTGTTATTTCTGCTATAGAACTGAGCTCCTGGAGTTTGCTTCTTTGGCTAATATCTGTGATTGTTGCATCACATAGGAGGACTTCAAAGCACTTTCAAAGTGCCTTTCTATGAGAGAATTGCTAAATTTACCCTCACAAGGGCCCTGAGAAGCAGAGATTATTACAGCTGGTCAGGAAATGATCCTTCCCCCCACCCCATGGAAAATTTTGACACCACTGAATTTGTTTAGTTTTCATTGAAATCTTTTTTGGAATGTTTTGGGTGGGGTTTTGTTGAAAATTGAAATTTTTCCAGTTTTTGGCGAGCAATTTTAAAGAAAAATATTTTTTTTGATTCCCTGTCACTGAAAACCAAAATATTTTGGATATGGGTTTTTCAGTGTTCCCCCCCTCTCCCCGCCAAATGAAGATTTTTGACATTAACTGATTTTCATCAGGAAAATGGTTTTGATAGAAACGTTTTGGCCAGCTCCAGTATTATTTCCTTTTTACAGATGCAGGGCTTATGTTAGGAGAGGGAAGGCACTGGAGCCCAGATCGTCAAAGGTATTTAGGTGTCTAAGAGTTACACTCCTAAATACCTTTGAGAATCTGGCCCTCAGATCCTATGGTGATGGGCGTGAACTAGAATCGAATCAAATCGAATCCCTGAGGTCACATAGGAAGTTCTGGACAGAGCCTAGACGGAGGCCACGTCTACACTTATAAGCTTACAGCAGCATAGCTGTACCTATATAACTGTGCCATTGTAAGAGTGCTCGTGTAGCTGCATTATGCCAACGGGAGAGAGCTCGTCCATTGACATAATAAAACCAGCTCAATGAGTGGCGGTAGCTATGTTGGCGGGAGAGTGTCTCTCTCTGACATAGCGCTTGGCACACGAGCGCTAATGCCGGCAAAACTTATGTTGCTTAGGGGTGTGTTTTTTTCACACCCTTGAGCACCAGAAATTTTGCCGACATAAAAGCTAGTGTAGACATGGCCTAAAACTCAGATCTTGAGTCCCGTTGAGACCCTACTTCCTCCACAGTAAGCTGCGTTAGTTCCAACACATCCCAAACACAAGAGAAAATCATATTTTTAGATGCACTAAAGAGTGGTGGCAAAACAGTGGTTGGTATCACTTCCAGTTCCTAGCTTCTCACATCTTGTTCTTACAAGACCTAAGAAAGAGACTGGCAAGTCTGTTTCCAGGGGGATGTGAACCAAAGAGATTTCCCTTTACAAGGAGGAGTAAGACAATGCAGCTCTTTGTCTTTCTTATATTTTCTTTCTGAAGGCGTCAGATAAGGTTGTTGTGAAATGCATGGCCTTTGGAGCAATCCCAGCAAGGCCTTCTCTCAGGGGAGCATGGTAGAACCGCTGCCTTCATGTCCTTCCTTCTACTAGTATCACAGTTCCCCGCTTAAACATTTTGCCCTGGGTTGTAACAGTTTTTTGACCCTCTTCTTCCTGGCCCAGCTCCCTGATGAGACATAAAGGAAAAATACAGCAGAACTCCCACTCCTCCCTCCCCTCACTACACATTAACTGTTGGGGATAAGTTTTTAAGTCACGGTCATGGTTACTGAACTTAGTGCAGCCTGGTGATATCTACAAACCTAGCACACACAGGGCTACTCAGAGCCAGTTATCATGGTGTGTCTGACTTAAGACAGGGTTGGCAAAGCACTTTCTTCCCACTTTGCAGAGCTGCCACTTACCATTCCCCTTTTGCATCATCATGCTGTAAATGGCCTTCCTGCATGTCTGACTTGAATACCTTTAAGGCCCCTAGGATTGGACGGTCGGTCACCCTATACATCACTGAAAAGGGAATTTCCCCAGCCAGGCAATACATTCTCAGATGTGACCTCAGAGCTTTATGCCATGAGGTAATGATCTCTGTGCTTTTGCGCTGAGATCCCTTGAGCTCCCACTGCAGGAGTGGGGGGGGGGCGGTGTACAGTCCTTAACACCTATTTCGTCTTGAACTTGTCTACGGCACTCCTAGGTTATGGTGATGGGCACTGAACTAGAGACCCACCCCATAGCCCTTTGTCCTGCAAGGTGTCTCATTAACTCCTAAGGGAGTTTGGGTTGGGATGCTCTGCCCCATCCCCCAGTTAAACCAACAGAAGAAGACTTGGGTTCAGGGTGGAATTTGGAAGGCTTCCCTCTGGAGTCCTCCCTGATCAGTCTGCCAGGGGAATGGGATTTTCTGTATGTGGAATGATGCACAGGGTCATCCCCAAAGCCTTGCTGATCACCAGGGATGTGAATTAGGGCAGGGAGTGTCTACTCCTCTGTTTGTGCAATGCGTGGCACAATGGAGGCCTGCTCTCACTTGATCCGTATCCACTGCTGTAACAGACATGACCCATCATGAGGCCACACCTGTCAAGGATGAAATGCTGTAGCTCAGAACAAGTACTGTGCCACCAGCCCTTTCCTCCCCACCCCCTAGCACCCTGGCAACACTGTTCCAATGGAATTGCTCTACCAGGGACTACCTGTGGCTGCGGCTGCCATGGGGAAACCCCCTTAAAAAGGAAACCCCTATCATGGAGTGGGCTCTGGAGTCACCCTTCTCAGCTAAGCTTTGCAAGGTTGGAGGTATGATGAAGTGCCTTCACCCATCCCCACCCAATGTAGGCCATCACTCCTTGTCTCCACCCTCTGCACAGATCCCAGTGCCACGAAGATCCCACCAAGAGATCACAGACAATGGGGTAGCTGTACAGAGGAAGTTTCCACCCCCCACTTCCATGAAGGAGGGATGAGATCCAGATGCAGACAGTACCCTCGCTATATGGACTGTGGGAGTGGGGAGGGCGTGGCATGGCCTTGATTTGGCCCTTATATGGTGCCATATTTACTGTATTACATGTTGACTCATAAAATATTTCCATTATTTGTGTTAAGTAATTTCCCAAGACTATAAGTGGTCAGTAGTTCCTGGGGATCACAGGGTGGCAACATGCTATTATAGGGCTGAAGCCTCTATCTTACCAATGTGTGTGGTCTCAGTGGTTTATTCTTACTTACTCTGTAATCAGTGCGAGTGTATTTGTGTCTGTTCCCTTCTATTGGGCCCTTTTCAGAGAGAGAGAGAGAGGACACACAGTGCTAGGATCTCCGGGTGCCATAGGGGAAGGAATGTTGTATAGTGGACAGGGAAAGGAACAAAGGCCCAGATCCTCAAAGGTATTTAAGCACCTAATTCCTATTGAAATCAATGGAGGTGCCTAAATAACTTTGAGAATCTGGGCCTAAGAGCCAGGGCACTGTTTGCATTGAAATCCTGTTTTCACTGTTTGGGTTGTATTGTTTGCCCTATGACCCTAGAAAACCACTGAGGGCAGATTTATCTCCACTCTGGAGCAGGCATAGTGCAGGGACAGAGGGAAGGTCACTTGTGCCTCCCATATTCAGGGGCTTGAGGAGCCTGGGGTGGCCCCTAGTGCCTGCTAGGGCCCTAAATCACACCCCTGCTTCACTGGTCCCTATGAGACTTTGCAAGGGTGTAGAATAGCTGTGGCACAAATCTGACCAGGCCACACTTCCTCTTGCCCTACAACTTCCCCCCTGCTTTCACCTGGCCCACACTCTTCTCCCAGCCCATCCCAGCCTACCTCCTGCATGTTCCCCAAGTGGGGTTTATGGCAGGCCTACATCCCCTTTGCACAGAGGGGCCTTAGGGCTATGATGAATTTGGCCCAGGATGTTCATTATTAATTGTTTCAGTCATAACCAATAAGAGGTGTGTGTGTATCTATCTATCTATCTATCTATCTATCTATCTATCTATCTATCTATCTATCTATCTATCTATCATCCTCATTCTTAACACTTTTCTTTGGGGATTTCCATGCTCAGTACACTGAACAGTTATCACATTACACTTTTTTCTCAAAGCTCTAATTGATCTCCATGGCTTGTGATTAATTAGGAGGCACATCCCCCTCCCTGTCTCGCTGTCCACACAGCACAGCAGTAGAGGGCAGGAAGATAATGAGCCCTCAGTATTTGTCATTTACATGTTTACACATTAGCTCTTTGCAGGCACACTGGGTCCTTTATTATGCCACTGTTATTAAACACAAAAGGAGGTGTTAGAAGTAACGCAGCCATTAGCGATGCGGATACTGACAGAGCTGCCTCCTCTCAGAGCTAAGAGATGTTCTGATCACAGTCAGTATTTGTGGGTAGGAAATAGGACGAGTTTGGGGGAAAGCGTCCCACAGTTACATTAGCGGGGTTTGGGGAGTTTGTTTTCCCAAATATCTCCAGTTTTGCCATCCAGAGTTTTGTGATGGGAGAAGCAGAAATTTCCTGCAGCTCTGTCCTTATTGCTAAGATGCATTCTCCCTGGTGGGATATGCTGCTGAGGTTATACCCCATGTGTATGGGTTTCCAAAGCTCCCGCTGACTTCAACTGAGTTGTGAGTGATCAGCACTTCTGAAAATCAGCCCCAGTGGGCTAAATTCAGCACAGGTGAAAATGGAGGCCACTCCATTGAGTTCATGGAATGCCACAAAGATGGCTTTTTGATCCAGTGACTTGTGACAACTAGGATGCTGCCATATTTTCATTTTTTACTCTTACTTTACAATTATTTATTTAGCTTCCTGGGGTTTTGCTGTTTTCATTCAAATTCACGTCATGTACAGCTGGTCAAAAAGAAAAAAAAACGGAGAAATTTCAGTTTTAGTTGGAAATTTGACTTCTTTCTCAAAATCTAAAAATTCAACATTTCAAAATGGAATACATTTTGATCTGCAGAAAAAAGAGTGGGACTATTTGTGATAACATTGTTGGGACACTTCCTGGTTTTATTTTTCAAAATTTCAAGACACAAAAAGTTTCGACCAGCAATAATATCATGTGTGCGGTACATTGGCGATGGAGCCTGTTTCATATAATTGGTCGGAACAAAAATCGTGGGACATATGCCATTCATACAAATTGTGGAACTCAGTCAGCCAAATGAGTACAATATTTTTAATTCTAAACAGTGTTAGCACTTTGCACATATCTAGCACCATACATCTGTGGATCGCTAAGTGCTTTACAAATATTAATCGGTTAGCCTTATGATGCACCGGCAAGGTTAGCCAGGGTTATTTATTATCCCTATTTTACAGGCTATAATCTTGTGAGAACAGCTCAATAGGTTTTGGCATCATCGACTTAGAACCTGGACTGTAACCGTGGGTCCACTTCAAACCCTAGCACTGAACCAGACTTGAAATGGGGGCTATTGGAGGGATCTATACTTCTGGAGGTGGGCAGTGATGTAGACAAATGAATGGTCAGAAAGACAATTTTGAAAGAGCTCTGTACTTCTCTCTCTCTCACCAACAGAAGTCAGTCCAACAAAAGATATTACCTCACTCACCTTGCCTCTCTAATTTTGGGGATGGTTTTTTTCAGATGGACTAAAGGGGAGTGAGGGGAATTTCCAAAAGACCAGAAGGAAGAGGTTGCAGTCATTAAAGGGGGAGATGATTGCATCACATACTGAAATATTGGACATGATCCTAACCTCACCTACACCAGGTTTAGGCTGGAACTCAACTAACTCCCATGACATTATTCCTGATTTGCAGAGGTGTAAACAAAACCAAAATCAGCTTTATCGCATAATGTGTGCCATGCAGTTAATGTATACAGTATGGGCCGAATTCTGTCTTTTGATGCATGCATGCGACTCCTTTGAAGCTGGTGGGAGCCCCGCACTCACTGCTGAGGGCAAAATTAGGCTGTGTGCTGCACAAGGAAAATATACGCTTTTTACAGGCGGGGCTCTGCAACATTTTTTTGCCAGAAAAAAATTCGGTTGAGGGAGAACATTCTCTTAGGGACATAGGATATACTGTCTGTGGCCTCTAGGTGTCACCGCTGACCTACGCTTGGGAGAGCCAGTCTCTAACTGTTCCTATAGCAACGACTTTATTGATGAAAGCAGAGGCTTGATTTTTGTTTTCCCCCTTCTTTCATGAGTCAATGAGTGTCTGCTCCCTGCAACTGGATCCGTTGATATACAGCTGTCAAAGGGAGAGAGTGAGCGAATCACCCAGACACGATCACACCGTGTGCTAGGAAATAAGAAATCTCGAACACCAGAAATTGCAGCTTCTCACACAGTGACAAGCACCACGATTACATGACAAGTGATACTCCGACTGCTGAGTATTCAGAGTAGCCTAACTAGTGTATTTCCAGGAGGCAAAGGGATGCAAATCTCATTCATGTTCTGCATGGAAATCAGGTACTGTGTGGAGGAGAAGGAGGAGGGCGCCATGGTTATTTTGGTACCTGGTGTGATAATCAAAGATATTCTGAGACTGATTCTCCTAGAGACAAGGGTGGACTGGAGATCAGGATTGAATCAGTCCGAATGGAGAATAGGCTCTTAAAGCAAACAGAGACGGAAGCTTAGATTCTTATTTCATAATTGCTGTAAACTGGGGAATATTAGAAGATCATTAGGGACATTCAAGGGATGCTGAATTACACACACAACCTCCCTCACCCATTCTCAGATGTATTTGCTGCACTGTTGATCAGACTGTAAATATCTCAGATTTCTCAGGCCTCTGTTTCTTTTTATTAGCTATAGTGTCCTTTAGGCTTAATTAAAAGCAGAGGCATCTATTCCCCTCACAATGCATGCACATAACTCCCATGTTCCAAGCTCATCCGAGATGTAGGAACCCTATTGCTGTCTCAACGCTGACTTTTATTTCTTTTTAATTGCCAGTAGGAAATTTTACCAGCACTGCACTTGGGGTTAAATTAATTATAAGCTGCTGTGGAAGCAGCATGTTCAGTCCTAAAGTAAGGGGTGCTGGGGGAGAGGGAGGCCCTCCTAGCAGTACAGACTAAGGGACTACTCTCATGAGTAAGGACTTGCTGGATCAGGCCCATAGGTAGATACCTATAGGCATTTTCCTTTCCAACCTTAACTAAGGCATTTGCCACCAAGAGGATGCTGTAATAGTAATAAATTATACACGCTCACACCGTATATGCAGAGGTGATACTCACGTGATATCTTGTGGAGCCACATGATAAACTGAAGAGATACGTGATAACATTTCATTAATCATCTACCTTTGACAAATCTCACTGCCCACTAATCTACCTCCTCCAGATTTATTGTAACATTCCACCCACCCGAGCAGCTTGCACAGCCCCCAGTTCTTTTATCAATCAACCTGCCGGAAAGATGTTTCCTCCTTCTCCCCTCCAAATGGGGAATGCACCCCACGTCCAAGTAGCCTGGTCTGAGGCCCAGGAGGGGCGAGTTTGAGTCCTGCACCAGTATCAGACTGTACATAAACAGGTCATGACTTCAAAATCTGCCGTCTCCCATCCCTGGTGGGCTAAAAACTGGAGCTCCCCTTCCCCCCATCACTCACCGCCCACTCTCCCTACATTATTATGTATAGAAAAGCTAATTTAGGTCATTTTTAGATGTTTTCAAAATGTGCTGTATTTTTCTCCTCTCTCTGAGTCCAGCAGAGTGGAACTCATGGTAACGAAGGCACTGGTTTTGCAGGCAGGGGGATAAAAAAAATCATCCCAATACAATTTTAAAAAAAAACATCTCTCTAAAGTAGCTTTTCTGGAACAGGTCTGGCATCTACAGATTCCGTGATGGGCTGGGTTGAGATACAAGCTTTGATGGCTAATTTGGGATGAGCTGCATAACCCACTAGTATCTTTGTCACTCAAGCAACGATGAAGTCATCCAAAGTTCATGCTGATGAAATTTGCCTACCATACCATTATGTATTCATATATTGAGATTTTCAAAGCAGATTGGGGTTTAGACCATTACTTTTAATAGACAATATGTGTCTAAATCCTGTAGCCTGCTTTGGAAATCTCAACATGTGGGTGTGTACCTAACTGAGATGAGGGCCCCATTGTGCTAGGCCATGTACATATCCATAGAGACAGTCCTGCTCTGAAGAATTCACCATCTAAGCAGATATAACAGACAAAGTGTGGGAGAAAGGGATATTATTATTTATATTTTATAGCTGGTGCAGTATATGTCTGATTTCAATGGGGCTACACAAGGGTTTTCAGGAATAGGCTGCATTTATCTGATGGCTTGGGGGGGGGGGAAGTATCTCAAATCAACAAAACCTCAGAAGAACAACTGACCTCCTAAGATTTCCACCATGTTGGCCAAAGTCTTGCCAGAACAGGTTGAGTGCAGTGAAATTCCAAACCCCAGAGGTGCCTTGGGCTCAGCCCAAAACTCAAAGCCCAAATCGTCCCCTAAACTTAATCCAAATCTATCATTCAGACGAGCCTTGTCCTGATTAGAGACCAACAGTGGGAGATATCTGACTGACTGATATAGTTAACATAGTGATTATCAGGAGATAAACACATCTTATAGTCAGACTGTCTATCTATCTGGAGATGCTTTTATCTCTCTCTGTACAATCTGAACACTGCTCAGCCATGTCACCTGCCTATCAATTAAGGAAGAGAAGATTCGTGGTCTGATAAACTCAGCAAGTACCTCCTGAGTTCTAACTGGCAGAGGTGAGACACAATCATTGTATTAATAACTCCACAAGGTGTCCACTGATGTTATCACATCATATCTGCTCCCTTCATTAATCTCCCCGCACCCGCCACCACTGAAATTTTCCACTGTGACAAGCCTAGCATTGAGATTTTCATTGACATGAAAAAATGCCTGCCTTGTTAATAGTGTAAACAGACTAGGAGCTTTGCCTTCAGACTTAATTCAAGAGTGCTGTAGGCATGAGTGGGTTACAAAAGCTCTTTCTCAAGATAAAAGACAGCTCCCTGCCAGAAGCAACTCAAACATCTTTATGACATCCCAGCACAAAAAACAATTGAAAAGGATCGTCATAAAGGGAACTGTGTCAGTTGTGAACTTTACCGAATTGAGCCTAATGCAAAATTCATGCTGAGGTGTCACCAATGCAAGGCAGTTTATTAATTTAACTTATCTGGAGCGGGGAGGCAGTAGTCATGGTACATTACCAGCATATGAATATTCCTCAGGCTCATTTAGGTTTCCATGCAGGCTTCCTCTGCTAGCTTATACAAAGGGGTTCAGAGAGGTCTTTTGACCAGTAGAGTAGCATTCTCTCTTTTTCTCCTCCATGCACCTCTTCATATTTGTCACATGCCGAGTGCAGATGGGCTAAGTAAAGCACGATATCTCTGCTGTCTGACTGATCAGAATACAACACCAAGATAACTGTGTGTCATCCTTTTTTATTCCAGTCAGGCATTAGGAAGCATTCTATTCCTCCATTATATTTTGTACATTCTCAGGCTAACTTTCCTTATTGTGGAAGGACACAGGGAATTTAAAAGACTCCTTTTTTATGTGATCTCACCTTTACCTAGTGACTTTGTCCCTTGGGAGTTCCCAGACTGCTGTCCAGACTGTAAGAGTAGAGGAATAATTGAAATGAACCCCTGTGCCTACAGAAACCACCAATGCACCTACAGAAAGCCCATCTGGTTCGGCATAAGGAGAGCTTTGAGTGCAGCAAGATTCCCCAGAGAAAACTGCACACCTCCTGAAGAAGCTGCATTTGTGGGAATGAGGCCTTTCTAAAGAAGAAGAAATTGGAATGACTTGAATTAAAAGTGGTGCGGGAACAAAATCTGTCTCCATTGTCCATCTGCACAGCAGGACAGAAGCCAAGACAGATATTGGACGAGACTGACAATTAAAAATTAGAAATGTAAATGGATCACAGCAACCCTGGCAATCTACATCCATGACCCAAGGTCATGTCAAATTCAATGGGTTGAGTCCAAGCCCTTTGAAGTCAATGGGAGTTTTGCCATTGACTTCAATAGGGTCAGGATTTCACCCAATGTGTAGGGAAGGCGGGAAGGACCTGTCAGTCAATATTATGTAGTAGATCACAAGTCAAATTCAGCCCTGATGTAAGCAGACTCCACTCTATTGAAGATGATGGATTTTTGCCTAGCTTAAGGTAAGGTTGAATTTGTCCATAAGTGAATGAAAATGGAAGAGGAGATGAAGAGCCTACAGAAAGATGACAGGGGAGATGCTCAAGACGATTGTGTGATTGGGAAGTTGGCTACAGCAAGCTGGCAGCTGTAACGTTCAGATATAGAGAGTAAATCAACTTACTGAGGCCTGAAGAGTCTTTTGAAAAGGAAGCAATATTTCAGCTCTTTGAGACCAAAGCAGAGAGGCTCCTCACAGAAAACCCAAGCCCTATGGAGATAGCATCCTGGTGCAGATCTTTTTGGTAGAAGACCTAAACACATATTTTAAAAACCTTTTAATGTTGAACATTTTTGTCACATTTATGGATGTTACCCAGAGTGGCTTTTATCAGTTGTGCATTTGGCTTGGAACCGAAGGGTAATTGAAGCTAAACAGTCTATAAAAAGAGTACAGTAGAGCTTTAGCTGGCCAAAAACTGTCTTCATTTGCATCCATGTAATCCCATTGGCTTTAGTGAAGGTGCATGAATATCATTGATGGCAAAATTTGGTCCGGAGTATTAAGGAGAATAGAAGGGAATGTATCGAGTGATTATGGAAAGGGCCTGGGAGTCAAGACTGGTGGGTATCCACTTTGCTACTGACTCATTGCATGACTTTGGCTACATCACTTAATCTCTGTGAGTCTCAGTTTACCCACTGGTGCTTACTCAGACTTACTAGCTCAGAGGGGATCATGAGAATTAATTAATGCTTGTAAAGCTCCGGGGGCATGGTATATATGTAAAGCATTCATAATAACTGGTAGGAACAAGTGAAAATTTGCAAACAAGTCAATGTGTGAAACATAAAATACCACTAAATTACTTAACTCCACTCAATGAAAACACTGAAAGATAGGGGAAATTCTGTCATGTTACAGAAAGCAAAAGAAAAAAACCTGGCATGTTAGTCTTCTTTGGCCCCAATCCTGTAAAGACTTACTCATACGCTTAATGTTACGTACTGTGAGAAGTCTCATAGACTTCAACGGGACTCCTCACAGTGCATAATGCATAAGGTTTTACGGGATGGGAACTGTTGATTGTAAGTGCTGAGGGGCAGAGACTCTGTCTCTAAATGTGTTTGACCAGCACTTGACACAATGAGGGCCTGATAATGATTGTGACCTCAAGGGTGCAATGGTAATCAGTCATCATCTTCGTCTCATTGGTACTGACATTAGAATCCAAAGTGAACAAATTAAACTCATATGTTCTGTTCTCTCAGCCAATCCATCAATAGTATGGAGTGAGATACAACTGGTCAGATCCCCAGAACTGACCATTTGACAACCCGTGCAGCCCAGGCTGGAATGCTGCAAAGGTGACTTACTGCCATCCTTCTTGCTCCCTGATCTTTGGGCCGCTGAGCCCCAAAGAGTGAGAGGATAGGGCAACTTCAGGATGCTCTATGTTGTACAGCATCTATGTCCCTCAAAGGGCAGTTCGGAAAGCTGGGGATCACTAAAGTGCAAGGGTATACCCCCTTTTCCTCAGCCACACCCCCTTGGTGTGGCTGAGGAAAGATGCTCTGAAGGGGTCTGGAATGAGTCGGCCAAGCCAGTTTTCCACCAGTGGAGGATTTCTCTGCACTAAAGGAATCCTCAGCAGTCCATTTAAGTCTGCTTTGCACCATCAGAGCAGCACAAAGCCGGCTTAACAGGGCTGAGGAAACGGCCCACTGTTATATTGCTTTCCTGTCTCATGCTGTTGAATAGTTTTAGTTACATTTATGTAGATATCTGTTTTGATCTACCACTAGATGGCAGGAGCTGCTAATGCATCACTCATGTTGGTATCTGGCTGTTTACTACGGTTGAGTTCAATCACAGATGTGCCCAAACTGATTAGCTGGCATTTAGATTCACCAAAAAGCTCCAAAGGCTGTCTTTGACTTAGAGTTCAAACTTCATCCCTAAGGTATCTCCCCAAATTTGAGGGACTACAACCCACCAAAATTGGATAGAACTTCTACCCCTGTGGTTTTCTCTGGTGACAGCTCTCCCCACGTGAAAGCATGCTATAGCCAACACAATAAAATCCATGTGCTAAATTTAACCTGAAGTACATGGGAAGTTACAAGAGCTGCCCCTGCTTACACCTCTTATTAATTTGTCCCCTTCTTGCAATTGTGTCCATGGTATGAGTTTAGTAGATTTAAGCTGTAGTGGTCACTGCAGCTTGGGAAGTCTCCTTTGACTGAAATGCAAGTACCAAATTGCTGAAGGAAAGGGTCTCTTGGCAGTAGAATGGTCTATTAGCTGTAGCACTGGATGGGAAGCCATGCCTTCTGGTTTCCTCCACAGATCATAATTTGGGAACCACTGCTCTAGTAAACGAATAGCCCACACAGCTCAGGAAAACACAAGCTAGCTCACTGACTTTAATTACATTATTATCTTCAACCCCGTCAAGTGTAAACTCCAGTGGAATCCGAAATGAAACCAGGGCTTGAACCCTGAAGAGGTTTCTCTATCACTAAAAATACAAATATTTGCCTTTCTTAAAGAAAGATTTGTAGATGGCCTCTAATGCACAGGAAACTGGCTTAGTTCTTTTGGTGTTTTAAGGAACACATCAGAAGCTACTGGGCTCAGAAGAGTCACTAAGGGCTGAAAGCAGCAGCCACCGGCAGCAGCAATGCCTCCAAACTCTCCAAGTGACCATATGGGATATAACTTTGCTACAGTCTCTCCAGAGGACCATCAAGAAATGGCTATGAGATGAGAGATCCTACACTCTTATACTCATGATCTGATATTGTAACATTAGATCTCAAAGTTGCAAGCGTAATGTGCCACTCAGTTGCTATTCATGCCTGTAGTACTTCTCCTCTCTTTGCTGTAAAATACTCACTTCAAAAGAGAAAAGAGATCAGGATGAATGTGGTTTGTGGCTCAGCACTGTGGGGAGTGGATGTCACAGGAGATCAGTGTTGGAATATGGGATGTAGTAGCTGTGCAAAGACTTCATGATCCTTATTCTCCTCTCGTGTTAATGTAAATCAGGAGAAACTCCATAGAAACCACTAGAGCTAAACTGGTATAAAACTAGAGTCAGACCTCCTTTATCTGTGATCAAGTTGGAAGCATTCAGGATCCTTTGAATTGCTGTTTGGTAGCCTGTGTGAAAGGGGTTGGGGCTCCAGTCCTCTTTCTACTGGACAGTTTCCATGCCCCAAAAACACGTCATTTGAATTTGCACCATTGACATTTCTCAACTAATAGGCCAAGAACCAACTGGACACAGAGACCAAACTCTGCTCTCATCCTAGAACTGATTTCTTTATACTGGGGTCCCTTCAGGACATTTATACTCTCTCTGTCCTGATCTGGGGCAAACAGAAGTCTTTGACCCCATTTGCTATCCAACACCTTTCACCATTAGTCCTTACTCATGCAAGTTGTCCCATTTAAATCAATAAGACTCTTTGTATCAGAGCTACTCATCTGAGTGAGGGTTTATGTAGTCTCTCCCAGATAGCACTAGTCTAATAGCTTGTCTAAACAAGGACACTCAGGAAAATTAATCCACTTTTAAAATAGATTAGTTAAACTTTGTTGAATCCCTATGTGAATGCTATTATTCAGAATTAAAGTGGCCTTAATTCAGTTGAATTTGATTAACTTTGGAAGCGAATAAAGATAAACTGAATTAAGGCTACTTTAATTCTGAGGAGGTTGTTCACACAGGGATTTAATGTGATTTAACTAACCCACTTCATATCACACCATTAGTTAATTTGGATTAACTTTCTTACATGTCCCCAAATAGACAAGCCCTGAATGATTAGCCATACTGCATTCTCTTTCCCTCCTCACTGAGTCTGAAAAGGGGTTAGGGTTAGTGTGGAGCCTGAACTCTTCCTATGAGGGATATTTAAAGAGCTGGAGAACTTTTCTCACGTTTTTTCCCTCTTCCAGATTTTAGCTCAATTCCTGATTGTGTGCAGTTTCCAAGGCCAACTCAGTTTTGATTGAGTTGTGTTAAGTTTGAAAAGCTGACTGACTATCTTAAAATGGATACATTTAAAGGCGTATGAAAGGTCTTTTTTATCTGTGTTGAGTGAAGTAGTTCAAAAGCAGAGACAGCTTCTTTCTGAAGACAAAAGAATCCCTTTCTCACCCTTCTCCTGCCATAAATGGGATCCTTTGTGAGAGTAATGTTGTGCATCAGAGAAGAATCAAATACACTGGAGGTGAAGTACGAGCATATCAGGGATTTTATCGCCAGCCGTATAATATTTGGCATTTAATTTTTATCTGATGATGGCACATGCCCATCAGTGCCCGTTCTTACTCCCAAATCTCTCTTGTCAAGGAAGCTTTTTTGGATAGTGTCCTTTCTTTACCTCTTTTGAAATGACCACTGGATGGTTTCGTGGTAGCCTGGCTGGCTACAACCTGACGGAATTACTGGCTCCTTACCAGTCAGCTCAGAGAAAAAGTCTAAAAATAACCCCTAGGATGGATGAAGAGAGAGAGGGAAAGGACAGAGATGGTGAATTCTGAGTCCCAGTTCTATCAGTTTGTGAGGCCACCAAGATAAGAGGCTGAATTCAGACGGATGAGCGAGAATTACTTGAGCAAGGAAGGGGTGTTGCAGGGTTGAGTCCCTTGTTTGGCAACTTGATTCTCTGGGTTCCTAAATGCACATTTCATTTTGATTTCCTAGAACACTCACGGCACATTGAGGGGATGGTGTGAATGTTGCTGGGTCTGCTGCCACCATCTTGGGCTGTTACTTTCTTAGATCTCAACAGCTCAGTGAGACCTCAGTAGGAGAGATCCAAGAAAAACCCAGTGTGCTTCCAGAGGTGTTTCTGGTGACTTGATGTGGGGCATTCCTCTCTGGAAATCAGTGCTAAACCTGTGACCTCGCATTTTGTTGAGGGTGCTGTGCTTCTGGAGGTGCTCTCTGTAGGATAAGATGTAAAAGAAGGGTCCTGATGACTTGGGGTTATTAAAGATCCCAGTGCTCTTTATGTAAAAGCAGGGGTTTTAACTCTGCTGTTCTGGTCATATTCCAATTCAGGCAATTCATTTCTACTTACCTCCTTCCCCCTCTTCAATTTCTACTAGATACAACATTCGTCACTTTCTCCCTTGAACTGTTATGTTGTAGTGCTGTGTGCTGTTTAAAGGCTGCTGTGTTCTACCCCAGAGGTGGCTGCCACTGAGGAGTGATCATTCTCATTTTCACTGTGTTGCCTCCTTGGACTCAGTTTGAAACTGGACTCAGTTTACAAACCCCATGCTAAACCACTGGCATGGAGCAGTACTGGGTCAGGGAGGCCCTGCCCCTCAACAGCTGCTGGGCATGCTCCAGGTAGAGGGATAGTTTAAAAGGGGACTAGCAGACCAGTGAGAGGGGGTAAGGGGTCACAGGCTGCACCAGGAAGTGAGGCTGACACCTGGAGCTGTGCACAGATTGACTTCAGCCTTGGTAAAGCCACCCTGGGAGCAATGATTCATATTTCTCACCTTTCGGAGCCAAGAACCCAGGAGAGTCCCTGAAGAATGGGGCGTTGTCCCCCCCGACAGATGAAACAGGTACTTCTAAGACTGTGACCATGCCCCAAACACAGGAGCCACAGCCAGGTAGGAAGCAACTGGTGGGGAGTGTAACTTGGGGCGGACCAAAGAGTGGTCCAGACACTTTAGAGCCCTGGGTTGGGATCTGATAGAGTGGGAGGGCCTGGGACACCCTCCCTTGCTCCCCCTCCTCTCTATTGTGACAAAATCCCAAGGGAGGAAGAGGGGCACACAGGAGAGATGGAGGTCTGTTACATCTGACCTGGCACAGCCCCCTCCAGGATGGACAGACTGAAAAGAACGGTGAAGCCACTTCCTGACCACTAGGCCAGCTGGCTATCAGACTGACCTGCTACACATACCCTTCAGAATCCTTTCCTGAGATAAATGTCAGTCATTCATACATGGTTTTCTGCGGCACATACTGTTCTTGTCTGCTCTGCTGGAACTCACAAAGCAGGAGTTTGGTTCAATGGACCCAAATATGCTCAACTGAATTTTCTGTTCACCCTGCCAAGAAATGACACCTTTCTCGACATGGGTATTTAAGCAAATCATATTACTGAGGGCTCTCTCTCTGGGTTAAATTTCCCCTTCTTCATTAAACTTGCAATGACAACTTCATCTCCCAGCTGAAGCATCTTATAACGGATTTCCATGCCTAGATGGCCTCTAAAATGGGAAAGACACAACACACACATACACACACAGCATCACATAAGCATGTTCATATGAATTATTAAAGACAATATCACAGCAAAGCTGGCAGAAATATAACCTACATAATTGGCACCAGCGGGCTGCATGTGTCAGAGAAAAATAACCAAGAATTAAACGGGTATCAGAGGAAATCCAAAATACTTTCGTAGTCTGTTTTCTTTTTGACAAATGAATTCTATTCAGGGCGGGTGTGAAGGACTTGTAGATCTAGTTAACCCTTTAGAGACTGCACGTAGGCAGGCATAAATATCCATGCACTGAGAGTGCATATATCCTCTTATGCATTTGTTTGGCCTGTAGTCAGGAATATGTCCGCATTCTAATTAACAATATACACTCAGTAGAAATATTGGTTCAGAGTGTTGGTTTAAGCATGTGTGCATTTAGGGTGTTTGTATTTTCTAAACCCTCTGGAATCCTGGGCAGGGAGAAGAATATGTTTCTCTTTGTTTGGATTTCGACATTTGGTCTTGACAACTCCAGAACGGCTGGCCTGGGTCTCACTTGGAGTTACAGAGATTGTAGATCATGGGAGAGGGAAGATTGTCAGTCCTGTCCGATGCCTGGGAACATGCCAAGTTCCCCCTGAGCATGAGCCCTGAATGAGCCAGGAACGATGCATCTAGCTTCAAAGCTCAACTGCTGTAACATCCAAAAAAATTGTCCCTCATCTGTACTATGACTCACCCCCAGTGAGCTGTGATGTGTCTCTCCACCACTCTCTATTTTCCATATCTCTGTCACCCCTCTCTTGTCTGGGTCTGTATCCCCCCTTTTTAGTACAGCTAAAGGTAAAACTATACAACTAGAAACAGAATGGGGGACTATATCCTGGAGAGCCTTGACTGAAAAAGATTCAGGGGTCATTAAAGTCTATGAGTCATAGTGGACAAGCACCTGACCATGAGCTCCCAGTGAGATGCTGTGGCCAAAGTGGCTATTGTGGTCCATGCATGTATAAACAAGGAATGGCGAGTAGGAGGTGGGAGGTGATTTTACCTCTATATGTCGTTGGCAAGACTGAAACGAGAATACCGCAACCAGTTCTGGTGTCCACATTTAAAAAAGGATGTTGAAAAATTGGAGAGAGAGCAGAAAAGACCCACAAAAATGATTCGAGGGCTGGAGAAAATGCCTTACAGTGCCAGCCTCAAAGAACTAAAGAGATTGAGAGGTGACTTGCGTGGGTAGAAAATGGTGGGTAGAAAAAGGCTATTTAATTTAGCAGAGGAAGGTGTGGGAGAGAAGAACCCAGGACTGGAGGCTGAAGACAGACAAATTTTAATTAGAAATTAGATACAACTATAACAGTACTACCCAGGGAAGTGGTGAATTCTCCATCTTGATGCCTTCCAGTCAAGCCTGGATGCCTTTCTGGAAGGTATGCTTAAGTCAAACCCAAGCTGTTGGGCTCCATAACTGGGTGAAATGTAATGACTTGGAGGTCAGACTAGATGATCTAATGTCCTTTCTGGGCTTAAACTCTATCAGTCTCTGTCCTCCTGCACTTATGTCCAATTTAAGGCAAATGATGTCGGGGAAAACTGTCCTGCCAAAGAAATGACAAAGTGTGTTTGACATTGGAACACAAGTGTGTTGTTCAGGATGAATCCTTGTGTAGGGATTCAGCCCAGCTCTGCAAGGTGTCAGGGGAGGGGACCAAAGCCTATGACACATCTGGTCGAAAGTGGAAGCAGTCCTGACAAAAATCTCTACAACTCAGGCTGGGTTGCTTTATGGTGTACATTTAAGCCCTGCTTGATGGGGAGGGGGGGCTCTCTGATTGGCTGCTGTTCCCACTTGTACCCCGACCTCCTGGGGTGTAAGCAGCCAATCAGAACTACTGCAAGAAGCAGGCAGAGCTCTCTCGCCCTCCCCTCAGGAGCCCACACTCTTGTCACAGGAAGGGAGGGGTGGGGAGGAGGGAGCAGAAATAGCCCAATGGAGGATAACAGCCTACTAATGTCGCTGGCTACTGGAGTTTCTCCTTTATCTCATATGGCACAGATGTGTTTTTGTGCTGATTCTATTAGATAGCAGCATTTCAGCATACTGTTAACTCTAAGCAAGTGTATCTCCTGCTACCTGGGTTTGATATTCTTCAGACTGTGTCCATTGGAAGATCCAATATACTCCACCCTCGAGATGTATTTATGTTATGTCTTTATTTCCTTTTGGTGCGTGAACAGTAAAAATCCCCCATGCACAAGCTCTGAGTGCCCTGCCAATTATTTACAAGTACACACCAAATACAGTTTCATCAGCTCACCCCCCATCTCCAACAGTGGCTCAACATTAAATGGTAACTCCCCCATTCATCTTCAAATCCCCCTGCCGCTCTTCAAAGGCCAGGTGAAGCAGATGGGCTCTGCTTGCAGCCTGCCCTGGAAGTCAATAAATCAAGCTATTTTGGACCAGGGGCAGGAGGGAATTCTACAGCTGTAGAGTTCTTAGGAAGAAAGCCCTGCCAGCCACCCCCTCGCTGTCGTATCGAGGGGGATCTAACCTAAGTGCCTCCACTGACCGCAACTGTGGCAGCGTGCCATGGGGAGCGAGGTGGTCTCTCAGATGAAATGAGGTGACAATCAGGGGCTCAATCATAAAAAAAGATCAGCATCGCTCTATTGACTTCAGAGGTACTACTCCAATTTACAGCTACCGAGGATCTGTCCCTGGGATTGGAAGCACTGAGACATGAGAAGAAAGGAGGCTTTCATGGCATCCCCTTCCTCTCCTACCTCTCTGATCACATAAGCCATCTCCTCAGATCCCTCCGCTGGCTTCTTTGCTCTATTTCCACATGCTCCTTGCTCTCACATTCAAATCCCTGCCTATATCACTGCCGGTTTCCTCCTGTGTCCCTGGCTCCTGCCCATGACCCACCAAATCCGCTCTTCTAAATGGATCCCTTTGTCTCCTTCTCTCCTTTTAGAAACAGGAAGCTGTTCCAGACATAGGTGGCAGCAAGATCCGGGGTGGGGTGGGGGGGCACAAAGTCATGGGAAGGAGAAGGCGATCAGAGATGTAGGCAGAGCCTTTAAGCTGAAGTCAAAGGTCAAGAATCAGCTGTGCCCTTCTCTCTGAAACTGCAGTCCACTTGTTTTTGGGGGGGATCTTTCAAGGGACATATGGATGCCTGTAAACTGCCCACCAAGGTTAGAAAAAGACCAGACTGCTGTCTTTCCATCGTATACATTTTTTCCATAACCCAATAATATAGTTAATGGCAGCAAATGCTGCATTTATATACATCCACTTATTAATAAAAGTACATAGGTTTCAATCTGAGGTCAAAATGACATGCTTAATGGTAGCTTTCAAACTTCGTTAATGCTCAGGGAGAAGTTGGTCGTGACAATAAGTTTGCATAATAAGAATGTTGGCCCTGCTGTTAAAGCATACATGCTGCGCAGTGTGCATGTGGCTTAACAAAGGAGGAAGCCCCTGCTGTTTTGTTCCTCTGTCTCCCCAGCTATAATAGTGCATGGATTAGATTTGCGGGGCATAGTCCGAAAGGGTCTATTTGTGCATGTGCAGACCCAGCATTGATATATGCAGACAGGTATATGCACACCTAAAGTACCTGCTTCACCTGGGTAAACTGAATTTGGGGGTCTGTAAATCAGGTAGTAAGTTTCCAAATGGTGATCTGTGCACTCAGATACAGGGTCTGTGTGTGCACATGGGTGCAAGGGCACATTTTACACATGCACTAAGATTAAGAAGGCACTCTGAGAATTAGACCTCACAATTTGAACGTTAAAGGGACAGCATCAAGAATAAAATAATAAACCAAATCTTTCCTTAAAGTAATAGAACTGAAATAATTTTAAAACTCTGATGTATTTATCACCATGTTCCTTTACTCTATGCGTTTCACTTAGCTTGGACCGTGAAATAGACTAGTCTGTGCCAGTTTCCGTTTCTAGTCAAATTTATTTTCTGCTCTTCATGCCCCACCACAAAACTTTTGTATTTGGGTCTCCATCACTGCAGGTGAATATTTAAATGCCTCAGGGAATGGGGGAATTGTGTGTGTGTTTTATTTTAAAGTATATTTCATAGCATTTCTATTCAAGTTTCTGTAGGTTTTGTGCAACTGGTTTTATTATTTTTTAAAATGTATCATATTAAACTACTTAACTGCATCTTTTGTAAACAAAAACTTGGGATATTTCTTGCTTTTGGTGGATAGTGATAGGTTCTGAAACACTCAGTGAAAAATACTCCCTTAACAAAGAATAAATAATATTTCATATTAATAGAAAACCCTCCAAAGCTTTGCATTGCCTGTATGTTTATTAAATCTTAAACGAAATGTGAGCCTTATAGCATGGTTTATGGCCTATTTTAACACTAACTACTCTTTTCCTTTAACTAAATGCTTTTGTTGTACTGCATATATTTCAAAACCTAATAAAAAAGAAGTCATAAAAAGGAACTACACTATACAGTCTAGGCTCCTTTGTTCCCATCTGTTGTAAGGTCTGATGTCTGGAGAGAAGCTGAATTCTCCTTCATTTAGAACATGCTACACTTTAGAACAAAAACCAAACCAAACCAAAGCAAAAAAATATTTTGAAAAAACTTGTGTTTGATCACCAGTATGAGGAGCAGGGCAGTGTTCCATCCATTTTCCACTTGAAGGCCAAATTTCTCCTCTTTCATTGTCCTCATATTGCAGATCTCTTTTTCTAGTATACTGAATTTTCTCTATCCACAGAGCTGCTACAGGAATGCTGCATAGCAAACACACATAACACACTTGTCAAAGGTGTGTCATTGTGCCCTCTAGCTGCTAGTTCCTGTAGAGGATAACAGCATATTAATGCTGCTGGCTACTGGAATTTCTCCTTTATACGGCACAGACTTGTGGTTTTTTGCTGATGGTCCCATGTTCAAGCTTCCATTAGGTATTATGATGCACACGCAAACTATGCTAGGAAGATCCACTGTACAGAAAAGAGAAATATTTCTGCTCGGATATATTAAGCTGACTCACAAAGGGGCAGGTTTTCAGCAGTGCTTCCTTTGCACTGAACGGTTTATTATCTAGATCTAATGAGAGTCTAGGGTTGTGCCTCTCAATGGTGTATAAGCATATCCAGAACATACCTAGGTATACAGGAACTTTTCTGGCCCCACTTACGCTAGTAACTGAGCACCTCATACTCCTTAATTAATTGTTCCCTCTGTGAGTTAGGGCAGTGCTATAATCCCCATTGAACAGAGGGGAACTGACGCACAGAGAGGCTAAGTAACTTACTTGAGGTCACACATGGAGTCTGTGGCTGCACCAGGACTTGAACCCAGCTCTTCAAAGTCCTCAGCTAGTGCCCTAACCACTAGACCATACAGCTTCTCTTCCTTGGGAAAGCTGACCTGCTGTTCTGGTGGGGAGTTATAGGTGATAATTTTCTTTTCTAAGGTGGATTTACATGGTTGCTGCTCCTCCATCATATTCACCAAGACCCTCCCCCACAGTAAATCCCACAAAGCTGTCTGATAAAATACAGCCTATTAAACTCCTGTTTCATATACCCTCCTCCATACAAATTGTATCTCAGCATCTCTGCATGCTTTATACGGCTGAGTAGTAAATAACAGGAGAGGGAGAGAGAAATTAAGAGGCAAAGGCAAGAAAGGAAGGATGTATCCTCAGCTGAGATCTGAAAAGAGGACAAAGTCAGTGTAATGGGGAGACACAAGGAGACAGTTCTAGATGATAGGAGCTCAGTGGAGAAGGTTCTTACACCCACAGTGGCTGGATTTTTCTGGACTCTTTCCCATAGCGATCTGTGAATAACTCTTTGTGGGCTAAAGAGATGCCCCTATTAGCCCATCCAATGTTTTGCATAATCATTTCTTGTAACTGGCATTTTTTCCCCAAGCATCAGCTCTCAAAGTGCCCCTTTGAACTTTAGGTCTGGGGCACCTGCAAGGGATACAGAAATATAGCCCCACTTGAATCCTTTTGCCCTCAAATAGCAGAGAGCAGTATGGGTAGCAAATTGTCCACTTGAGCCATGGGCTAGAAGCAGATGCCAGCATGTTGGGAAATAGATGAATTTTCATGATTGGGAAAGGAGTCTCCCGGGGGCCATCACTAGCAGTAAATCATGCTAAGGCTCTATGTTGTATTATAAGCCACCTATCTCTCTGCACATAAACATCTCATGGAAACCTCACTGTCAGAAATACATTGGCCAACCTCAACGGTAGATAACCAATGGAGTTGTTCAGGGAGCAAACTATCTGGCGAAGTCGGGAGTACAGAACAGTGACCCTCTGGTGAAACATCTGTCTTAAATGTGCACAGGGACTGGTGAAACAGCTGTAGCCAGATGTGCATAGTGACAAGAGAAGACTGCCTTTGTCCTCTTTTACCATCCAGTAATGCCAGTCCAGCAATGGAGAATGAGGATTTTCCCCATCTGGGGATTTGTTACCATGGGTTCTACGTTGGCTCTTGGCATCAGAATTTCAGGTGGGGCAGTACTGTGATTTGATAGCCATTTTCCCAGCTGGGCAAATGGCATCAGGGCAGGAACATCATTAATTTGTGCATGCGGGGTAAGCAGAAAAGTGGAGTACCCCAATAGCTGCTGAGCTAATTGCAACCCCTGTGTAAGGAGGTGCAAGTCCATTGGCTTCAACAAAGTGGTGCCCAAGGCTGAATTTGGTCCATTATTTGTGGTAGATGGGAAGGAAGCTGAAAAATGTGGTGGGCCTGCTCTTCTTGAATTTAGTGGCAAAGCTCCCTTTGACTTCAGTGCGGCAGAATCACGCCCTTAGCGTTGTGAATGGAAGCGTGTTCAGGCAGCCTGGAGTATCTCTAAAGATAAGCTCTCATGCAGAGGTCTCTGCAGGATTGCAGCTCTGATCCACTCTTAGCATAGCAAGGCAATAGCCTGGACCAGCATCCGACATGGCAATAAGACAGCCAACAATGTTCTGGGCAGCTCTCTCCAGTATTAATACATGTTTGTCCTCTTGATCTTTGCTTAATGGAAAAGAGACCTTAGTGTATGCAGAACAGCAGCTGGTGAGTAATGTAGTTCTGTGCAGGGTGATGTGCTTTGGTGTGGGGAAAACCCAGGGGGCCCGCACTGCAAAGCATAACAAGCTGTTGAATTGCAGTGAATTAATAGATCTGAATCTGTCTGCTGACTAATTCATCAGAAAAGCTTGTATCATGATTGCCTCGACTTAGAAGATTTCCCCTCAGGTCTCTCTTAAAAAAGATTTGTCTGAGGTCTGCATTCACTCCTTCTGCACCTTATGGTGGGTGAGACACAGAGGCAGATTAGCATCAACAAATAGAGAGGAGGGCAGCCAGGAGGATAAAGACCTAAAAATCTGGCTACTTATATGTATTGTTTCCACATTCATCTAGTCTTCCCCCCGTCTCATCAGCTGTCATGGGAATAGCCCAGTGCTTCAGACCTCCTGCTTCTGGGTCCCGCCTGAGCCTAGAAGGGTGGAGGCAGACCTGAGCTTTAAGTATAATAAGTGAAAAGTTATTGGGACTTTTCTGAACCTCCGAAAGGATCTGTGTGTGGAATGATAGGAGTGTGGGATGCAGGTTTGTGTTAGTTCACAATCTGCCAGACCAGAAGTGGACAGAGAGGCAACTTTGGGGATTCAGCCCCCCCCTTTTATTTTTCCAGTGCCATCCCCCCATCCCCAACTCCTCCTCCCACACCAGTCCATCCCCCCAAGGATAGACTCTCCTTCCCAGCTCATCCACATGCAGTGTAGTCTTCCTTCATCTCCTGCCTTCCTGAGTTTCCTTTCGTGTGCTGCTTGCTGCTCTGTCTTGACCTTTGTTCCTCTTGGACCACGAGGCTTGGATCTCAAATATTTTACATTAATCTGCCTTTGATCCACTGCATTACCTATCACTGTGAATAAGCCTTGGGGAGTAGGGAAAACACCACCACGTGACTCTCTGGCTAAACAAGTCTTAGCTGGTAAAACGAATCCACCCAGATCATATGAGTGGTGCTAGTGATCCAGAATCAAAATGGCCTGTGATCAAAATGGGCCAATTCTGGGGGGGAATGGAAAGTTCAGGAGGTGGGATTTGGACTTTCCAAATCCCTGGTTCAAAGGCTGCCCAGGCTGGGAGGGACTGAAAATCATTCCTACTATCTGTCAGTCATTGAATGACCTATGTGAAATCTGTCTCCCTAGCTGGGTTCTAACACAGTGACCACCACCAGAGTAACTGAGTCCCCCAAAGTATGGAAAAATAGAAATAGAAACAACACATCTCTCTGTCTTTTTCCTCCCTAGCCCTCAAACTGCCAGAGTAAATAGCTTGATTTAGGGCATATGGGGATTTTTGTGAGGGTTTTGTGTGAGTTTATCAGTGAGAGGGGCTGATCTGTATCTATAGGCCTGATCCAGAGCACACCAAAGTCAACAGAAAGACTTACCCTTGACCTCAGTAAGCCCCTGGTGGGTGGGTACGTAGAGCCTATTCTGGGAAAGCTGAGTCAAAGAGTTGCTCTGAATTTAGCTCTGAATGCAGCAAGCTGAGGTTGTGGCTTCATCTCTTGTGTTCATACGAAAGGGTTGGTGGGTTCTTACAGGACAGTCTGGTTCTTACAGGTCAGGTCTGGTTCTTACAGGACAAATTGTCCAGAATACAAACCCCACCACCAGTTAGTTAAGCCAGCGCTTCTCGCAATCCCCACTGTCCTCTTCTGGCTCATGGTTTTTTTGTGTCTTTGTGTGAGTAGTAAAACCCCGATGTTTGTCACAAACAGACATAGGTCCAAGCTGAAAAGTTCAGAACTGGGTGCAAGCTTTCCCAGTGCATGGGGGTACTAAGTTGTGGGGCTTTGGTTTGACTCCTCATGGAGATGGGCCTAGCTGTGAAGTTCAGATCGTGGTCCAAACATTTCCAGCATTCAAGGGTGCAGGGAGCCCTACTGAGCACCCTAAACCGGGAGTGAGACAAACAACAATGTGCTGGGGAAACAAAATCCAGGCCAATGAAGAGGAGAGGAAAGCTCCATAGCCAAGTACAGTGTAACTGACACAGAAGGGCGCTCCACAACTGGAGCTCGAAGACGTGAGTAAAGAAAAAGGAGGAGGGACAGGGTCTGGCCTATTATTCCGAGTAATGGGAAAGCTGACTCTGTCCCTGGGAGTGGAAGGGGGATTTGCACATCACCAGAGGTCAGGGGAAGCTGGTGCTTGGAGTTTCTCATTCCAAATTGGTAATCTGAAACTAAATAACCCACCGCATCTTTTGTGCCGTGGGTTTTTCAGTGTGAAGAGATGGGATTTTAAGGAAATGAAACTTAGCCCCTAGTGCAATTATCAGGCAGCTGGCGGAAAATAGGCCTTGGCAGATTTAGTGTGACTGTTCAGTGCCCTGTGAAGCTTGTTTCTGCTGAGGAAGCATTGGGCAAACACCATGGAATAAATCTCAGTTCCTCCATGACTCCAGAACCCCTGAAATAATCAGAAATATTCAGAGTGGCTGCTTGGATTCTTCTTTTAAGTATAAAATATCCAAACAGCTCATCTCTCTCTCACATATATATTATCTACAAATATTAGTTTTGGGGTGTATTTGGTGACTTTTTGCTCATGGAAGGGAGATAGCGATAACATTCAGCAGCACACAACTCTGCTGATGTGCAAACCCACTACACACCTCCTGCTATTCCAGTGCTGAGCCACTGAGCTCTGCCAATAGATTTCAAACCTAACCTTCAGCGTTACCTGCTATCAATCCTCACCTGTGGAATGCCCTTTTATTCCAGCTTCAGGCTCCCAATGCACCTCCTTCCCGCCATTCACCACCCTCTGCTCCTCGAGTCCTCTGTCTCTTCTGTGCAGAAATTGCTACAAATGGAGCTGTGGTTAATCATGGTGTGGATTTGTGATATGACAAAATAACATCCGAGGGGCCTGATTTGAATTCAGGACTCCTGAGGGGAGAAGGTAATGCAAGTTCCTGCCCTCCTTCCATGATCTATGAAATACCCTTTGCTTAGTTTATTTATTTCTGGTGCCTCTTGACAGATTGCTGCAAAGCTCCCACATGGATGGAGTTTCACCAGTAGATAGATTTAGCCTTTTCTATTGACTTCTGCTCCACAATGGATACACTTGCTGGGCAGCCTGCTAGTGTGAACTAGCCCCTGCTTTAGCCCTGTAGTGAGCGAGTCAATAGCGTGGCTGGTATCTGGGTAGCATTCTCCAGTCTTTATTAACTGGAAACAAGAAGATTGATAGCCGCTCCTTAGTCCCTCACTGTCAGGGGCAGCAGTACTAGATGAGGTTTATAATGAGTTCTACAGCCAAGCCTTCCAGTCTAAATGGGTAATTGCATCACCTAGGATTAAAGCACTTTCTATCCGCGTGTGGCATGGCTGCTCCCGGGAAGTACAGTAGACATTCACAAAAAGAAAAGGAGGACTTGTCTTCCATGTAGGAAGTGCATTAAAGCCCAGTCAAGCTCAGGTTTGAAATTCAGGTTCAGTGCTGGCATAAAACCTGAGGAGGAAAAATACCCCTCCGCCTACTCCCCCAGAGAATGGAGAAAGACAACAGTGGAGATTTGTTACAGACTCAGCGCATTGCCGCAAGTGTTCCCACTGCCTCATGACATACAGAAGGGACTCAGAGCTCTGCATAAGTGACCCGCTTTCATGCAATTTCAAACATATTTAGCCGCTGTTTACAATGCACTCTGGGATATTGCACACTTAAAGAAAAAAAAACGAGTGACATTAATGCTGGGGAAAGGTCCTAGGTGGTTTGATCTCTGAAGGAGGGGGGAGCACCGATGGTCTCACACTAGGAACGGGGAGGGGCCACAAAGAAACAGAGGCTAGCTGAGAGTAGAAGAAAGAGAGGGGAGATGAAAGATGCCCCAGTGACAGTGCTGGAAATTGATGCCTAATGTTAAGCTACACTGAGTACAGGGTGGGTAGTGACAGAGGAAATTGCCCCCTCCCCAGTGCTGGATCATCAGTGTGTGTCATGCCTGATATGGAGGGATGTTACCTAGGAGTGCAGAGGGACCTGTCTCTATGACTCATTCAGCCCTTTGGCTTCCTTGCTGGGACTGGCAGTGTGGACAAAAATGATTGTAGTAGTTTCTGAGATGTAATACTTGGACTGATACCCCCTAGCTCATTTCACACAGGTTGATGGATGGCCATCCAGCAGACTTTTATAGCTCAGATAACATGGAAGTCTGTCTCTCCCAGAGGCGGTGCCATGCTGGTTTCTCCCTGTGGGACATCCTGTCCCTTGCTCTACTCTCTCTCATCTTAGAAAGATTCTCGGGCTTTTAGAGTTCTAAGTTGCAGCTCATGAGACCAGCCTGATCTAGCCGCCAGGATGAGTAAGCAGAACATATCTGCACCTCTACACAAGGTCTTAATACCTGAAGTTCACTCACATGACAACAAGAGACTTTTTATAAACCTAAATACTAACTGATATCAAGTTTTGTGGCTTTTTTCTCCACCCAGAAGGCGAAACTTCTAGCAGCATTGTGTCTGGAAGTTTTGCTTCAGGTATGTCATGTTTCTTCTAGTCATAAGATGGGATGGAGGTCAGATCAGGCATCTCTCTTTGTGTGTGAAGAGATGCATATGCTGCATTTTAATCAGAGATAAGACAAAATGGATCCACAAACCTGAGCCCCTTTGAACTGTGAATGTAAGTCCTTCCCCATTGTGTTGGTTCCTGGTCAGACACAAATCGATAAGGGATCTATTTTCCAGTTCAAGTTCACATGTGGCCAAAACCACTGAGTTCTTTCTGAAGTAAATAAGTGAGTCAAGTCAGCAGGTTTAAACTGGAAACTTTATTCAAGCAAACCCACAAATGTAGTATCTCCACTCTAGTGTCTCTTGCCTCCGTGAGTTTTTTACCCACAAAAGCTTATGCCCAAATAAATCTGGTAGTCTTTAAGGTGCCACCGGACTCCTCTTTGTTTTTGCCTCCATTGTCCTCCTAAATGTCTCAAAGCTCCCTCTAGTGTTCCCATGAGGTATTTCACATACTCCTTCCCATTGTATTGAATCAGCTTTATATAGCAGCAGAAATTTTGGCTCAAACTGGTTTAAATTTCATGAGACAAATGCCATCATTTTGAGCCAAAACTGGAGCCTCAGTGACAAACCCAGGGAGCCTTATAACCACGAGCACTATTTGGAGGTTTCTGCCTCAAAAGGAAGAAACAATAGGGTAAAAATATAGCCTGCTTTCAAACTGTTACAATCAGATGGGAGGTGAACCATGGAATATTTGTCTATTAAATTTAAATCCCTCTGTGTGAGAGAAAGATCTCTCTCTCTCTCTCTCTCTCTCTCACACACACACACACACACAATATTGGTTGGACCGACCAAAAATATCAAAGCTATCCCTTGCTGGCACACAAGTGCTATAAAAAAGGAATATTCTTTTCTTAAATTTCATTTACTCCCCTCTCCCCCATCCTCTTCACAGATTCCCAGGCCAAAAGGGACCACTGTGATCATCTAGTCTGACCTCCTGTATAACACAGGCCCTGGAACTTCCCCAAACTAATTCCTAGAGCAGATCTTTTAGAAAAACATCCAATTGTGATTTAAAAACTGCAGTGATGGAGAATCCACCACAATTGTAGGTAAATTGTTCCATTGATCCATTATTCTCACTGTTTAAAATTTACACCTTATTTCTAGCCTGAATTTGGCTAGCTTCAACTTCCAGCCATTGGATCCTGTTATACTTTTCTCTGCTAGATTGAAGAGCCCATTATTAAGTACTTGTTCACCGTATTACATGTCCTTAGTAGGTCTTACTCATTATATCACTAATTCATATTGACAGAAATGTTTACATTCTATGAAAGGAAAAGATTTAGGAGCTGAGGCCCAGATCCTCAAAGGTATTTAGGCTCCTAACTTGCATTGAAATCTACAATTTAATTATATTATAATAAAGCCGTCCAAACAAAAAGGAAATCCTTCCACGGTCCTCAAGAGGCTGGGCCCTCTTCCTTGGGTGAGGGAGAGGGAAGCAGTCTGTCAGACCCTGCAGGAAGTCTCGGCATCCACCCTTCTGTGTGGCTGAAAGCCTGGCCTTGGGCCTGAGCATTTCAATAATAACAAAGCAGACTGGCCTGTCTTGTTCCTCAAAGGGCTTGAGTGGGTGGCATTCTCAAGCCATATGTCAGTTAGTGCCAGATAGCCCCAGGCTGGGATCTTTGGGTCCTGGCCTATGGCAAACCTCTCCTTTTACTGTCCCAGAGCTGGGCAGCCCTGCCCTTGCCAATGGTATGCGCTGTGCATATGGCTGTGGGTGCTGACTTCAAGGGATTGTTAGATTAATATTCTCATTGTAGGTAACCCTGTAAGTTATGGAAGTGGGATACATAGGCTCAAGAAAGCAAATTTTAGAGTGGAAAACTGGAGCAACCTCTCACTTTTCACACCTTTTCACTGTTTTCCAACTTTTTCCAGTCAGAAAAGGAGAAAACATCCCATCTTTATCACACTGTTCTAACTTTCTCCCCTTTGTCCAGTGGAAAGAAGGGGGTGAAGGTAATAAAAGAAAAAAGCCCCCTGAAATTCCCAAAGTGAAATGGATAACTGAAATATTTTTGTTGAAAAAAATCAAAAGGAAACACAAAATGTTGAAATGTTTCATTTTGACATTTCCAAATTGAAATTTTCAGAACTTTTCAGTTCATTTAAAGTTTTGATATTTCAACTTTTCATTCTGAATTGGGATTTAAACACATGTTAAATTACTGAAACTGATCGGTAGATTAAAATTCTACTTTTTAACCAGCTTTGCTGAGATGTGAGGCCTAGAACAGGAGATTTCTGGGAGATCATATGCTGGCATTGCTCAGGGTAGAAGAGAAAAGCGGTCAGGATAGATGAGATTCAGTAGTGCCTTGTGTATGCACATCATTCCTCTATGAGGCCTCAATTAATGCCATTCTGCTACATCAGGATTTGGAAACATTCCTTACTAACCATTGCAGGCTAGATCAGCTGGTGCTCTGGGCTTAAAGCATGAGGCTTGATTTCCCCACGTATCCGTTTGCTTTGGGTCATGTCACCGAAAGTATTATTCATGCGCTCAAAAGCTATCTAATCCTTTTTAAATCTGTACAAACTATTTGACTTGTTAATCTGTTGTGGCTGCTAATTCCACAGGCTGACTGCATGGTTAGAAAATAACACATTCTTATTTGTTCCTAAATTATCTACATTTCACTTTCATCAAATGCTCCCTTTGTTCTTGGAATAGAAGAGAAGAGGATCTGTAGATCCATATTAACTGTATCGTTCCTTTGTTCTGTAACTGCCATGTCTTCTCTTTTAGGGTATGTCTACACTGCAACGGAAGGAGTGATTGCAGCTCGGGTAGACGTACCTGTGCTAGCTTTAATCTATCGAGCACATTTCAAAATAGCAGTGAAGATGCAGCAGCAAGGGCATCAGGGTGGGCTGTACAAGCCCATCTGGGACCCTGGGTACGTACTCATATTATTAGCCTGCACTGAAACCTATGCTGCTGTTTCTTCACTGCTATTTTTAATCATGCTAGTTAGATTCAAGATAACAAGGGTTTGCCAACCCATACTTCCAACCCATACTTCTCACTGCAGTGTAGACATAGCCTCAGAGTCCACACCTGCGCTCACTACAGTCAAAGGGAAAACAGCCAGTGACTGCAGTGGGAACAGGCTTGAGCCTTTATTCCTGTCCTTTCCAGGGAGATGCTTCAAGCTGGGACTGAGAGATAAATGGTTTTGGTTTGGTTTTCCTCACCTTTCTGGGTTGACAAAAGGGTTAACAGCTAATTCTGCCAAGCCAACGGATGCCGAAGGAGGAACAAGCAAAGCAAATAAGAACTCTCCTTTTGCATGCTTGCGGCATGCTATGAAGCACAGCACAGCAGGGGAAAGGACAGAGGGGTGTGCTGTGTGAGCTCTGTCCAATGGCACAGAGCGGGTTCCTTATTACTTGCCCCCCACCCCCTCACATGGCTGCTCTTTCATTAGCTTCCCTTTCCCTTTCTCTTTGAATCTAATTTATCGCTCTACTAAAGTATGTCCCGTCCGTTTAATAGGAAGCGAAACCTGGCATTTTGCAGACGAATGGCCAGGAAGACTGGGGTATAATAGACACAGCATGGATGCTGAACAGAAGTCCTCTGTTTTGAGAAGAAAACCGTCAGAATAGCATCAGCTTGGCTTTGCGCCGAGCAGTCTCTCAATGTCAGTGGATGATGAGCTACTCTAAGTCCTGAAACTGAATAATGTGCAAAGAGCAGGAGGGTAACAGAATATTAGCTGGCATCTCTGGGGCATGCTGCACCAATATATTTATATTTATATCAGCTCTCACTGGAAGGGGCTAAATCTGCCGGACCATAGAAGGACCTGACTCTAATGCTCTCATGGAGGAGGAGGGGTTTGTGTCTGAGATGCCTTCATTATGCCCTATTCCTAAAGCTGTGGGATCTGTGCTTGGCTCACATTTGGAGGTGGCTGTTTATGACCGTGACAATTCACCTACCAGCCCTCCTTGATGATGCAAACAAAACGCTGATAAAAGTTGGGTCTCCATTAGCCTGGAAGTTGGTCCCATTCTATATGCCCCAGAGACTGTTTCATGTGGTTCCTTCTAAATGCGATATCCCAATGGACTGGCCCTCTGTGATGAGCACAAAGAATGGATGTTCCCAAGGAGAGAGCACGGATATCTGCATTAGAGATGTGATAATGGGAGGTTTTCATGGGGTATTGGCCATGATTTCCTTGGGAGAGTCACCTTGGTTACCATCATATGAGACAGTGGAAAGGGAATGTTCCGGCTCATGTGGTGATGCAGAATGAGGGGACATATTTAGGGTTGGGCCTCATTTGTCCCTCCCTTTAGCCTCAGTGCCAAGATATCTTCTCCGGACTTTCACAGCTCAAAATATCATGAAAGTGGAATTGAAAGGAGGCCATTCACCAGTTCATGTGTTGGAAGGCTCAAGGGACTGGAAATGGGAGATAATGATTTAAAGTAAATATGTCGAGAAATTTTCATCTCTCGGTCATCAGTTCAAAATCCAGATCAGGTTGATAGTGAGCAAAAGTTGTTACATTCTGATGGCTCTTTGGTGAACGAATTAGGGGTTTTCTGTTCAGTTCCTAGTCGGCATATGCCCATATCATAAAAAGCCTCATCAGAGTTGGTATTAATTGCCCCCTTGTTGGCAATCTCAGCAGAGAGGCTAAGGCATGCATGAGCTCAAACTGCCCTCTTGGTCCTCCAAGGGGTTCTTTACAGGTCAGAGGCACACTGGCAGCAAGCAGGATGTCTGGGAAGTCTGCACTGACACTACACATGTCCTGTGAATAAGCAGAGAAAGAGTTCAACTTCCAGGACTGGCAGTCTAGTACCAAATTAATTCAAAAATATTCAAATAATGGAACCTTCCTGACTACTGAATGGGAGCCTGGGCAAAGAACCACCAGCCCTTACTGCAATATTTATGGATGTTGTATGTAATTTCTCTTCAAGTTAGGTTTCATTAAACTGCTTTTTTAATATATATTCCAAACTTAAATTGTGAGTTTAAACCACTTGACACTTTACATGTAAATGTCTTTAAAACCATGTGCTGTATGAAAGATTTGGAAAATGGGTATCGCTAAAATCTGTGATACAGTTGTAATATTGCCATGAATAATGAGTAGAAGTGGTTCTTATTACTAGTGGAGTCAATTTAGTTGTGGAAGAAGGGCTCTATATAAAGTCTATGAGCCAAGAGAAACGTAGCTTTCTAAATCTCTTGCTATGTATTATTGCATATCCCAGCATTAAGTCCTAAAGCTGATTTCCATGTGCACTCCAAATTCCTCATGAAATCAGTGAGAGCTTGGGGAAAACAAGGAATTCAGGATCGGGCAGTTAGTCTTCAGAATGCTTTAAACATGGAAGACTTGACCACTGGTATTAAGACCTTTGTCTCTCTCTTAGCTCTTGGATGTCATTAACTCTGTCTCTATCACTGTCTCCAGTTGATATGTTTTCATCATTCTTCCATAGGTGGCATTAGTTGTCAGAAGGATGATCCTGTGTCTTGCAAGCAGGGCTTGCATGTCGATCCAGCTGCCTCCAGAATTGCTTTTGGGCAAAATTATCACATCATGACATTGTGTTGTGATGTGATAACACTGTGCATCATGGCATCAAGAAGGGATAGCATCACATGGTGAATTTTTTGGTGATAATATGAAGACATTTCATGGTGATGTTACATGATGCAGTGATTGCAAAAGGCTGCAGCCTTAATAACGTTAATGACATGTTTCTTCATGCACCTCTAGGTGACAGAATGACTGGGCTTTTATTTAGAATTCATAAGTGAAATTCTCCAGCCTCACCTGTGTTATACAGAAAGTCTGACGAGATAATCTAATGGTCCCTTCTGACTTTAAAATCTATGTATATGTGAAAAACACAGGACAGCTAGTGCTGAGTGAATAATTCACAATAGAAAAAATCTATATCATTCAGTTCTTTCTGCTGATCTACAAACCGACTGAATTTCATAAATCAGCTCATTGATGGTGATTATTCCGTAAATGTTCAGTGCAAATATATTTCAGCCTCTGGGTTGCTTGTGAATGTTTGCAGTGAATATTGTTTTGATATTCATAATTTACTATTTGGGATGTTTGGATTAGATATAGCGCTCACATGGCATATATCAGTTCTTCACTGGATGATCCATCCTAGCAAAGTCAGGTTTCTGGAGTGAATACTCAGCACAACAAATTCAAAATCCACTTATGGAGAATATTCAACAATATTCGCTTTAGGAACATTCCTGCTGGTATATTTGTTTGCTAACGTATTGTGGAAAGCAATCACAAAATGGGCACCAGCACAATCAAAACAAACCCACTAAAAAATCTGACCATAGAAAATTTTCTACCTAACTCCCATCAGAACGAGCCCAAGGTGACACAGAAATGCTGCCCCTTGGTATGCACACTCTGGTATGTCATCCAGTAATAAACATGTTTCAAATGGGACAATAGACACAAGAAGTCAGTTTAGGGTAATGAATGGATAGTACAGAATCTATGGAATTTCTGGAGGTCAATCCCATGCTCGAGAGACACATTAGCCATCATTTTAAGACACCCCACCCTTCTAATGTTTTGTATTCTTGCATTCCACACTCATGAGAGAAGGAATCTCTGGAATTGAGACAGTAACTGAAAGACATCAGTCTTGGAACTTCCAGCCTTGGCCCAGTGGAAACTGATCAGCAAAGCCTCGCTTTATTTGTGCTTGGAGCCTTACTGTACTAAATAAGTCCCTGGTAACTTTAACCCTCCAATCCAGAATACCAGCTGAATAAGGACTGAAACCCACCAAGTCTATCTGTATAGCATTGGTGTATGAGCTGACATCCACTTTCTTTGTATACAATGGGGAACTTAATCCAAAGCCCACTGAAGCTGGCGGAAAGTCTCCCATTGACTTCAACGTGAATTGGACCAGACCCTAGGTTTTGTGGCACCCCGGTCGGCATTAAACCTCCCTCCTTGTTGGAAGTCCTGGCCGAGGAGGAGGACTGGAACTTTCCACGTTTAGAGGTGGTCCCTTGAGATAAGGAGTGAGGCACAGTGGTGAGGTGGCTCTAATGCTGTGTGTGAGAAAGACTGTTCTTCCTCTTCCTGTTTGATACTTGTTCTGCAGGGAGAGGATTTCAACTTCTAGAGCTCTGCCGCAAGATCGCCGTTCACTATCGCTTCATTCACACCACAATGTAAAAGCAACAATGTAAATTCTCAAAGGAGAAAAGCTGTGTGGGTTCTGATCTTATTGTTCCATTCTTCTCTCCCATTTTACACCTCTGATTTATTCAAGAAGCCTAAGAGCATGAACAGACGCTGGCTTCTATGCTGCATAGCACAACCTCTCGCAGTAGCAAGCTTTTTTAAAAGGGTTATTCGATTAGACTCAGACAATGGAGTAATCTGAGTCATGGTGCTGTAGCCAGCCTGTTGTGCCCTGTGTGCCGTTAAACAGCTACTACATTCCCTCCCCGAGGTGGCTGGATATAAGTGGAGTTGGTGTGGGTGGTTAAGTGAAACGACTTCTCTGTGTGTGTGTGTGTGTGTGTGTGCGTACGCAACCTCTAAAGCACTTCTTAATCCTTCAGCATGAAAGGCTCTATAGAAATGTAAGATCATTTCACCATTGCTTTTATCAATAGTACAATATCACTCACTCACTTACTCCATTATAGTCCCATTGCAATGCTACCATTGTTACTAGGTCCATTTTAAAATAGATTGGAGTTTAGTTTTATCTTTTGCTGGGTTAGAAACCTCGCTGAGAGATCGAACTAGTATACTTCAGAGCTGCCGAACCAGCGTGTTTTATGAAGCCAAATAAAAGTTTGCTTCACCAACCACTGCAGAGTATAAACAACTGTCAGCCATCTTAGGGAATAGACATCATTTTATTTAATTGCAAATTAAAAAACATAAACCACCTTAAACACAGAGCTAATGCCACATCAAATCAATGCAATAATTGCACTCAGGCAATTTTAAGGCCCACACAGAGCTCAGCACCTTGCATACTAAAATAAGTCAGTTATCAGAGCAATAGGCAAGCCTCATTATATACAGGTGGGTTGTGGAGAATTAGCATATTTTGTATTGTATGGCTGACTTTCCCCCATGGTCTAGGATACATTTAATACAGAACTTGTGATCAAAAAGTTGGTAATGTGAATTCTTGGTAAAATGAAAGTTGCTGGAATAAAACAAGAGATTTTCAATCCATACGCAACCTCCAGCATCTCCCTTCACTGTCTGAGAATGAGTCATGTTGATTTATTGTTTTGTATGCTGTTGAAGTTTGGGGTTTTTTTTAGTACACAGGGGTTACATTTAAAAATAATTTTAAGTGATTTTAGTCGTGCTGGAGAAAGGTCTTGGAGACTGAAGTCCTCTGTCTGTCTATTTATTTGTCTGTCTGTCTATGGCAGAGGTCCCCAAAGTGTGGGGCATGCCCCCCAGAGGGTGTTGAAGACTGTCCGGGGGGGCACAGCAGGGCCCAGGCCAGCCCCCTACGGGGACGGGGAAGGAGCGCCACCTGGCCCCTTCCCACCACCAGCTCTGCTCTGGTCCTGCCCCCAGCTGTGTCCCCGTCTCCCAGTCCCACTCCTGGCCCTGTCCCTAGCCTTGGTGCAGCTCTGTTCCTGGCCTGGGGCCAAGGCTGGGAGTAAAGCTGGGAGTAGGCCCGGCTGTCGCTCTGCTCCTGCCTCCACCCCTGGCTCCCGGCCTCAGACCCACCCTCAGCTGTGGCCCTTACCCCGTCCGTGTCCCCCCGCCTGCACAGAGCTGTGGCTCCACTCCCTGCCCCGGCTCCAGGAGGGGCAAGGGGGCATGGACAGAGGTAAAGGGGCCACGACCCTAAAATGTTTGGGGACCACTGGTCTACAGGGAAAATACATCATAGATAGAAACAATGCAAGCTTGCTCCACCCCATCCTATGAGAGGGCCTTAATTGTGACGTGAGGGGACCACCTCTAGGAGCAAAGGAAAAGTTTTCATGAGTCGTTCAATACCTAATATTCAAAAAAACCCACCTTCATGCTGTCTCCCACACTGCCCCTCATGTTTGGCAGGTGCTTCCCGTCAACATCCACAAAGCTACCTTCACATCCCTCCTCAAAACTCTCCTTTTCCGTCAAGCTACTAAAAGCTTGACAATAGTTAGGCAGCTGGTGTACTGAGACCACTGCTTACCATGCTAACCAATGTTGTCTTGTTTCCTTGGGCTCCCCATTGATCTGTAGCCACCTTTTGTCTCTTGTCTTATGCTTAGATTGTCAGTTCCTTTGTTCTGTGTTTGTACAGCAACTAGCCCAATGGGGTCTTGGTCCATGACTAGCTCTGCTAGGCACTATGGTAATATAAATAAATCATAATGCTTGGCCTTTCTGATGAAACCACCACCAAAGGTTTCATTAATTGCTCTGATCTTTGTGAGGAGGACAGCTGTCCGCCAGGAAGGAGTCTGAGACTCACATAGCTGTGAACCGCTGTGGTTTGAGAAAGACTTCTCCAGACCTGAAGATCACTGGAAGTAACCTCACCTGGAGGGGTCCAACAGCATCATCTTTATTTAAAGGAACAGGACATATGGCATCTCAAGTAATATTGGGAGCTGAGGCACGTCGTGGCCTAGTCATGAAGGTCAGCGTCTTCCCCTGTAAATAAGGCCCGAGGTACAGACAGATGTGTAGGGTCCCCTGAGATACAGCTGTTTACAGGCAGATTATGACTGGATGAAACTAACTAATGTCTTTAGCCAGTTCCTGGTGTGACGAGAGAACACGCTTTGGATTCCCTAGTTGTCCACATCCTAAAGCCAACACATTGTTTTGCATGACTGGCCCTCTCTTTTTAAGAGTGGCCCAGGACTGGACTAGCAGAAGATATTATGGGACAAAGGTATAACGTGCACTGGGAGAGCTGTGGGGAGTCCCCAGTTGGAATAACAGTGGTGCTGCAGAGCAGGATTGATGTGATTGATTGGTAGGTTGGTTTGCTTGATTGGTACAGCTGTGGGAGGGGGGTGAGGAAGGACTGCAATAGTAGCAGCTGCTGCAAGGCGGGATGGGTGTGCATTGGCAGAGCTGTTTGAAAGCCCAGAAGTGGGTTACAGGGAAGATGTCTCAGGTCCCCAGATTAATGTGCCCAGCATCTCTAAAAGAGATCTCTAAATCATTACTGAATCTCTGAAATCTCTCCTTTCCTATCCATCACTAGCCCAAGTTTTGGTCACCTTTTGACTTGACAATTGCAACTTTGATCCATGATCATGGAGGGAGTAACGCTCTCTCAGGCAGCGAGAACCACTCCCATGAACGACTCTGAATATCAAGACAGAGACTATGCACTATTAGACTTTGCATTCAGTGGAGAGCCTTGAACCACTCTCAAAACCTTACAACACCCTTCCTTCCATGCCATAAAGCCTATCAGCTAGAGCTCACTTCACTCTTGCGTTGGACCAAAAATCACCCAGATATTTCTGTATCAGGATCTTGGAAACCTCTAGTATGTCAACACTGGAAAAAACCACATGGGATGCATTTAAATCTGATTTTATTATAACCAGTGAACTATAAAACTATGAGCATATTAAACTTTCCTTGATTCAGAAGCACACTACATAGTACTTGTATTGGGGTCTAACTGACCCCAGGAGCAAACATATTTTTTTAAAAGCTACACACTATACAAGTGTTGGGGGTCTAGCTGGCTCCATGTTTAGACTATGACAATAAATAGCAACAGCAACCAGGCAAAGGGTGCAAACAGAGCAAAGTGGCAATAAATGGCCTACTACTTTGGACAAATGGAGCAAACACTTTACACATTTTTATGTGTTCTTCTGTCTTGTTTTCTAGAGCAGATGTAACATCCTCCCTGTTCCTTAGTCTATGGGTCAGTACTCAGCACACTGGACACTGTTTCCCTAGGGCCCTGAGGCAAGGCTGCAAAAATGTTCCTATCCCGCACCAGGAGTTTCACCATTTCTGTATCCAGGTCCCTGGGAAACACCCATCTCCTACTCAAAGATGTATTGTGCCACGTGTGATTCAACAACATCCCAACAACATATGTATTCAGATATGTAATGTGCACGTGCAATGCAACAGCGAGTCTTTGCCCCGGTCTTTCTTTTCCCCAGCAACAGGGAGTCTTTGCCTCACAACGCTATCTATCAGCAAATGTATCTGACAATTGTGGTTTCCTCCGAAACTCTTCCTAGCAAGTGCAGGCTTCCCAGAAATTCAATCTGACAGCGTTATCTTCAAAGAAACTCAATTTGCTGATTGTGATGATACATGAGGACATTGTTATCGTGGGGTCACAGATCCCCAGGACCCTTTGGGTGCATTTGTTTGAAAACCAAAAACCACTGAAACTCTGGTGATAAAAACAATACTGAAAGAGTCAGATAATGGTATCACAACTGCTCCCTCAAACTAAAAATAATCTGCTGCTGGACCGCCTGAATAATTAATTGAGGGTCTGACTGACCCCAATATGGTCTGATTGACTTTTTTTCCACTATACTAAAACAGCAACAGGTACGACGGCAAAACCAATGCTAACAGCTGGCCTCATCATAGTTTGCGACTATGTGAAGAAAGAAGAGGGAGTGGATTGCCTGTCATGTTTGATTTAATTTTTTTATGTGTTCAGGGTCCAGGAGATGGCCAAAGAATTTGGAAATGTAGTACTTTCATTGACTGAGCTTGAAAGGTCTAACTGAACCACTACCTGTTTAGTGACTTCTTTTGCTCCACAAAAACCAGAAGAGGCTGGATGATAAAAGTCCCAGAGGCATTTGGCAGTAGGCCCTGGGCTCTTCTCCTAAGCTCCTGTCACCCTACACCTTGCACTAGTGGTACCATATAATGATAGAAGCAGTTTATCCGTCCGATACCGGAGAGATGTTAAAAAGGAGTCATCAATTAGCTCTGGCTACCAGTGTTATGTAATAGGAAACATACAGCTATGCAAGGAGCTATTTGACAGAGAAAATATAGTACGAGGTCAAACACTGGGACCGCCGCAGGGCTCCAGTTGAGACTATTTCGGTCCCCTTTGCCATGCTAAGCCTCTCGGATACAATATCATCTATCACTCCAGCTCCCGATGATGGCCAAGGAGAATGCCTCCCCACATTAGTGGCTGGTGTCTTGTTTGAAAACAGACAAGATGCTTTTTCCATTAGGATAGAGTGATAGGTGGCAGCGACCATTCTGTAACCCAAGCCAGGTTCGTCTTAGTTCAAAAAATTAGGCCACTTGTTTCTTAGCAGTGGGAGGGGGAAGATGACACTGGGTATACTCTGATCAAGGAGCTGCCCTGTAGAACCCAGCCATCTGCCCCTGCTGATCTGGAAGGCTTTCAGGTCAGCGTATGAATCTCGTACTAGCCAAAAAGCCACGAGACAGCAAGAGGAGCAAATTTCAGCCCGGGTGGCTCTTGTGAGCATCTTTTTATGAGCCTGCATACCGATGGCAGATGCCGCACATCAGCATTATTTAAGCATTAAGAGACCTATAATTGGAGACTAACGTGTCCTCATCATAGTTGACCTTATTTATGGAGGAGCTGACATCTGAATGTCAAATTTGCATCAGTGACTTTTCTCCTCTAATAACCATTTTAATATGCAAATAACTGCATTTGCAAAAGAATAAAAATAAATAAAAGAGCTATTTTGGTTATCTCTGGGAAGATTTGTGTTTGCTGTGACTGTGGGGACTGGGCTGAGATTAGGCTCTGCCACTTAATCAGGAAGAAAGTGAGAAAGAAAGACATTTACGGATGCAGGGATATGTGAATTCGGAATTGTAAATAACCTGCAGTGCAATCTTAGGCATGAAGAGAGTATAAAGCACATTACAGGGCCATTTGCAGTTCTTTGTTCAGGCACAACTGATGCTTACAGTTATTTTGCTAAATCGTCTGTTCCTGGGTACATGTTTTTCCATCCTAGCTAGGTAGCAATCCCAATTCCCGGAGAGAAAAAGATTTACAAAATACCTAAAATCACACATTCGTGTGCAGACTCAAACTATTCATGGAGCCATGAATCTAAAGAGTAAGGCATTGGGAGGGAGAGAACTGAGAGAACAAACTTTGTGGTGGGTGATGTTGCTAAGGAATTGTGCGTTGTTGAGAATAAACAGAAGCACTGTAGCTTGCCAAGCTTGGGCATAGGGCCTAATAAACGTGCTATTACTGCAATATTGCTGGTTGTTGCACAAGGTAGGATTTATGTTGGTGAGGGGCACCAGACTTATTACTGCGGTAAAGAGAAAGACACAAGACTTAACCCCGTGGCATGGGCGTCTGAGTCTCTCCCAGCAGGATATACCAGTAGAAGTTACTTGTATCTGAAAGGAAGAAGGACTGTTGTGCTCATCTGAACTTGGTTAATCCTAAAGGGAATGGAGAGATGTATTAGCCCGTACAGTGAGAGAAGTGACTGACTTCACCCTGCTATTTCACAAAGACCTTTTTCACTCCGAGCTAGAGTTGGGAGATGTCAAAGGACCTTTTGGGAGCCTCATTCATGGAACTGAAACCTGTCAGCATGTGACAAGTTATATTAGTCTATGTTTAGCATTCAGAGTCACGTTTGCAATTGTTCACAACTGGGTCTTAAAACATAAAGGAGAATGTGAGGCTTGTTTAGATGGGCCCCGAGAGCCCCAGAGAAACATGCCCGCTACCTCCAGAATGTTTGACTGCTTAACCTCAATCAATGCAACAGTTTATGCTGGTGCCCAAATACAATGCAGAATAACCATTGCAGTTAAAATCTGCAGCTTGCCAGGTACAAAGCTGTCCATTCACAAATGCCTCCATCCCATGTTCATCAGTGCATCATCTAAGTAGCTTAGTTCAGCTCTGCTGGTGTTGGCTTTAGGATTATCTTACTAAGGATCAGAACCCTACACCCAGACTGTGGGGAACTTTGAATCCAGATCTGGATCCAAACTTCATGGCTTGGGTCATTCTCTAAAACCAACTCCTTATTGCAACAAAGAGATCTGCACCAACGCCAGCAGAAGAAGCTTCTTTCACACACAGCCCCCAACCAGTGTTTCTCAACATTCCTTTGGAGAGACAAACTCCAGGGATCAAGGGGAGTTCAGGATCCACAGACCATTTAATCCTTGGCTTCTTTGCTGGCTTTGATTGTGTTGGTGGAATTAGAGATACATACACCTGGTCACCAAACAGAGACAAGAGAACTACCAAAACAACATGTGTGAGTCATGACAGTCACCAGAGAATAGAGCTATTCTATCTGTATTGACTCAGGCCATACGGTGACCCAGAAGTAACAGACTTCTTTATGTATTCTCCATCCAATTCCTCAGTTTTGGACAATTTTAGAGCCGAGATACAAACAAGTAGAGAAAAATGATAGTTCTACGTATGTCATTTTGTAGAGCCCCTCTCTGTACCCAGAAGATACAAATTTAAGTACAAATCAGACCCAGGCAAGAAAATAAAATAAGCATGGTATAACCGTGTTGCTGGGGCAGCTCCTCTGAACCTTCAGTGAAGCCCCACCCTTCTGTTCAGGGCTTGTCTCCCAAACAGTCCAGGCTTCCACCGGTTTCACCCCGGGGTCTGGTCTCCCCTCCTAGGATGGTTGAAGCGGCTGGCTAGCGAGCTCCCTCTCAGGGCTGTAACCAGGCTTCTCTCCCATCAAGAGAAGCTGAGTTCTGTCAGAGGCTAGTTCTCCCCCTTTTAGCTCTTTTCTCCATGTCTGACACTGGCTGCAGGTGCAGCAGGTGGATACACAGGCATATCTTAACCCCCTCATTGCAGTGTGGGGTCTCTCTGGGCCATCTTACATGGCAATGTTAAGGGAACTGCCATGATGGCTGAAGAAGCCAGAGCACTGGAAGAGATTAACACTTCTTTCTTTCTTTCTTTCTTTCTTTCTTTCTTTCTTTCTTTCTTTCTTTCTTTCTTTCTTTCTTTCTTTCTTTCTTTCTTTCTTTCGCAAGAACAAATTGCTTTATCAGATTAGTTATGAAACCAATTCCAATAAAATGTCTCCATGAATTCCAAGAGGGATGCTGATAAACTGGAATTGACATTCAAGATGCTGTGATAAAGACTATGCAGATTTTGTCCATAGCGTACAATAAAAGTTTTATTATAAAGCACCTTTTATGTAAGCTGGATCACAAAACATTTTCGAGAATTAAATTAATGCCAGACAATATATGGCATAAATTACAGAAAACAGTGGTCGTAAAGACATTGTATGGTGAATAAATTTAAGCAGTTAGAAGATTGATCGCAGAGGATGAGTCAAATTAAGAGGTAGAGTCAAGGGAGAACAGGAAATATACATTTTAAAATGAGAATTGAAAAGAAGTGGAGAGTTGATGAGGCAGAGAGATACAAGAGACTGTTCATTACTGATGGCAGGAGATACAAAGAAGAAGTAGGGCTCTTGCTTTGAAACTGTGTGTGTGGGGGGGTAGGGGGGGATGAAGAAGACAAGAGAAGAAGTAGATCTAGATGGGTGCAGTCTATTTTTAAATGAACGAGCTTGGGAGACTATTCTGCAGTTTCACAGGTCTCAGATGTATTCAGAGTAAGGGCAGAACTGATCAGCTACCAGAGAGTCCATATTATTTACCATAGAGTCGGTCAATTTTTTTAAAATCAGAAATCTTTGGAAACAAATTTTCTGGTGAAATGTTACTTTTTTTGATGAAATTGGAAAACAGAAATTAGCATCTTTTTGGTTTTTAGGTTTATTGTTTTTCTCCCTCTCCTCCTTTCCCGCCTTTTCTCACCTTTTTTCTGTGTCAAAATCAGAAAAAAGGTGAAAGGAAGAAAAAGTGAGTTGAGGAACATGGAAAACTGAACCCCACCCCAAGAAACATGAAAAATGTCAAAGCTGAAAATTTTTGCTAGACATATTTATGAAAAAATTCAAATAAAAATTGTTCTTTTTCAAAACCTGCAGAATGAAATTGACGTCAAAATTTTTTGCGATTTGGTTTTTCCTGTTTTCCACCATCTTCAGTTTAGCACCACGTGAATTTCAGAGAGACAGGGTCTCCTAATGCAGCCTAGGCGTGGAGAGAATTAAGAAAGTAGTGAGGCAGAGTTCATTTGCTTGCTTATCCCAATGACCCATGCCCATAGAAACACTGAGCCGATGGAGCTATGGCGAGTATTTGCAAAGTGAAATGATTGGCCTTTGAGCTGATTTCCATCTATAGCCTCACCAAAGCCCACAAGACTGTGTGATGTCGCCACACCATGGCCCTTGCGTGTTTCTAACATAACATAAGAATTATGAAATAAAAGTCAGACAAAATATTTTTTTCCTTTCATATTCTTACACGTTCAGAACTTAGAAGTCCCAATCCAGATATGGCAAACCATCATGTAACTGTTCCTGTATCTGATTATGTTGCATAATTTAGAGGGAATGCATATTCTTATATAGGTTGTAGAAATTCTGGGTTCAGAGTTTTGTTGGACTTTTAGTGGGATTTGATGGAATTTGTAAAACCCAAGGTGTCAAGCTCTTTTGAAAAGCCAGTCACTTATTTTGGTGCCTAAATGCAAGCAGAGCTCTTTTGAAAATTCTGGCCAAAGTGATGAATCAAGGCCTTTGTATTTAATACTTTTGTCCATCCTTGTAATAATTACATTACAATAAAAACTGCTTAGAAATGGGTAAGTTTATTTCAACAGTTTCATTGCTGCATTTGTAGTTAGCAACATTCGTCACATGCATCGATTGCCTTCACCTTGTACAAATGACGGGAGTGGGAGGGGGAATGAAATTATTTATATTTCATCATGCCAAAGAGACTGAATGGGCACACATCGCCTGAGAGGGGAATTTGGGGACTACAGGGCTGGAAAGGGAAGGAAATATAGATACAAATACAAATGATCTGTTTACAATATAAAAACGTTGTAAATAAATAACCCCTGCCATGCAGTCTGATTTATGAAGCTTGTGAAGAAGCCACAGAGCTAGGGGATATGAGATAAATGAAAAGCTTCTTTTTGAACCTCTGCAGAAGTAAAATGAAAGACCTGCAATCTGGAGACGCACACTGATCGGCAGAGTTACTCAGCAGCAGCGCCTAACGTGGACCTTCTGTGCTTTGAAGGAGCCACTAGTTGAAACCTCTTGGAGAAAGAGGAGCCATGCATGAGTCTGTGTCGATATGGAATAGGTGATAGTAATGGGAGGCCAATAGATGTCATGCAGCATTAGAGGATACAGAGTTAAACTGAAGTTCATTTTGCTTTTCCTCGATCAGACAGCTGTTCAGTGGCAGTCCTAACTCCTAGAGCATTTGATATCTTCTTTACTTGTACGTCAGTAGCACCCCGGAGACCCAGGCATAGACCAGGACCCCGTTGTGCCAGGTGCTGTACAAACACAGAACAAAAAGATGGTCCCTGCCCCAAAGACCTTACAGTCTGTTTTTTTGTAGGCACCACGGTAAGGGACAGCATCCTTCTTCGGTGATGCTCCTTCTCTCAGTAAAGTAGGTTCTAATGTCTCTTGCCATATGTGAGCTATTCCTGAGCACATAATTGCTGTAGTGTGTGCATATACAGCCATTGCACCGATAGGGTCTTAGATGCTGATCCCAACAAAGTTTTAGACCCTGATTCAGCAAAGCACCTAAATATGGGCTTACCTTTACTGGAATCAATCCTGATTTACACTGGTGTGAGTGAGAGGGGAATCAGACCCTGGGTATTGAGAGACTGGCTTTATAAAACATAATAGAATTCCCTAAGTACAACACTCCATAGAAATAAAACAATATTCCATTATAGTTTTGTCTTGTTGCTGCATGATCATCTCCACTCATCCACAGAGACGCTGTCAAAGAAACTCCCCTTTGAAACTGAGTTTCTCCAGCAGAACCTACATATGATTGTCTGGAAGGGATTTAGGTCCCGACTTTCAGAGGAGCTGAGCACCTAAAATTCCAGATAATCAATGAGAGCTGCAGGTGCTCAGTCACCTTGATAATCAGCTCCTTTGTGCTGACCCAACCATGCAGCAAGTGGTAATGATGGCTAGAGATGTGGGAACCAGTTTGCATGAATTAAAGAGACCCCTGAATCTTCACAAAATTCCAAACTTTTTTTGCACATTCTGATATATTTGGAGAAGTGCTTTTCACTTCCAGTTTTCACCCAGAATTGGAACAAACAGCAACAAGGAATGCCAAACTACCATGAGATAAGCTGTTCTCCTTACAGTGTATTTTAACTTGAGACTTGAAGCAGAGGTCATGGAAATCTCACGAGATAGTTTGCTTTCATGCAAATGTCAGCCTGGTTTTGCAGATTTAAGAAGTTCAAACAGCTCATATAAGCTTCTGATAAATATTCACATTTTGTGATGGTTATCTGTAGTGATTTGAATGCAAACCATTCTGAGCATTGCCCATTAATTCACAGGGCTGGTGGTCATGGGACTTGTTCTGGAGCTAAACAATGAGGGTGCTTTAGTTGAGTCTTAAGGAAACTGTATGGAGTAATTGCATGTTTCCATGCTGAGTAGAATGGCTCTGGCTCTTTAGTGTAATATGTGGTATCATTCTGAATTCTGAGGCATTCAGGACACAGCATCCTCCTGACACACTGCTTTGTCTTCATCCATGAGGGATGTAACAGAACATGCATGTTGATACTCACCAGCTACCCTTCTCATCCACTCTGTTAAATTTCAACACCTCACCCTACAGAAATGGCGGGGTACCTCAAAATAGCTGAACAACCTGCTACAAGAAAAAAAAATCTCACAGCAAGTTTTCATCTGAAGAATTCCATATGTCCGCACTGCTCTGCCTGTATCTGATTTAAGGCATTATTCCAAGAAGCACCGAATGCCTGCTGACTTTAATGGGATGTGTGGTGCACTTCATGGACTCTATGTTTTAATGAGGCAGGGACTTTCTAGTCTCATAGATTTATAGACCTCAAGGTCAGAAGGAACCATCATGTTCATCTAGTCTGACCTCCTGAACATTGTAGACACAGAACCTCGCTCACCCACTGCTGTAATAGGCCTCTAACCTCTGGCTGAGTTACTGAAGTCCTCAAATCATGATTTAAAGATTTCAAGTTACAGAGCATCCACCATTTACTCTAGTTTAAACATGCAAGTGACCTGTGCTCCATACTGCAGAGGAAAAACACCCCTCCCACCCAGGGTCTCTGCCAATTTGACCCAAGGGAAAATTCCTTCCCAACCATTAATATAGAGGTCAGTTGGACCCTGAGCATTTCAGCAAGACCCAACAGCTAGACGCCTTGGAAATAATTCTCTGTAGTAATTCTGAGCCCTCCCTATCTAGTGTCCCACCGCTGGCCATGGGGGATATTTGCTACTAGCAGTTGCAGATGGGCTACATGCCATTGTAGGCAGTCTCATCATACCATCCCCTCCATAAATGTATCAATCTTGAAGCCAGTTAGGTTTTTGCCTCACTGCTTCCTTTGGAAGGCTGTTCCAGAACTTCAGTCTTCTGATGGTTAGAGACCCTTGTCTAATTTCAAACCAAAACTTGTTGATGGCCAGTTTACAGCCATTTGTTCTTGTGTCAAGGTTAATAACAAGTGCCAGAATACGATGGAACCATCCCTGCAGTTCTGGTGCTGAGCAGTGAGGCATGGTCATTCCCCTGGTGAAAGTGTGGGGTGATGGGATGGTAATTTTGTATCCATATTATATTTATCTTAACAGATAATGTACACCATTTATTTGTGTCCCTGTATCACAGCAATTGAGGTGAAAAGGACCACATGGGTCAGCATTTTCCCCTTTTAAAATCAGTTATTATTCTCTTTTATTTCTGTTTTATGATATCCATTGTCTGCTCTGTATTCAAAACCCTGTAATTGCTTTTACTTTTGGGGATCAGGGAGTTTTTACCTCCCATGTACACAAGATACTCTGAGGAAGGCTGGAGTGGTCCCTGGCTCTGGTTCGGCCCATGACCCAATGCAAAGGTGCATCTTCATCCGGCAAGTTCCCAGACACAAACCAATGACTTTCTGACTTTCATTATTTGCTGTAAAAGTCTATGAATTGAAAATATAAAGGGGCTGATCATGAAAAACGCTACAAGTTGTTAACTCAGTGAACTATGCAATTACACATTTGTTCCTATTAGATCTTGAAAATGTGAGAACCTTGTGTGTAGTAACTGTGCAGTACATATTTTGTTGACATAACAATTCTGAAGGCTCGGCAGCATCCCTTCATAAATATCTATAACTTGAAAGAGTTACACTCAAAATGACAGTGCTCATTGGTTTGGTAATCGGAGACCCGGGTTTAGGAACGTCCTTCCATGACCACTGCAGAAATAGGTTCTGTCCAGCTACTCATACGGCCCCATCACCGTCCTATTGGAGCACCTCACAATCATTCGTGGATTTACCCTCACAACACCTTGGTGTGGTAGAGAAGTGCTGTTATCCCCATTGTACAGATGGGAACAGAGACAGGGTAAATAGGTGACTAAACCCCAGGAAGCCTATGGCGGAGCTGGAAAGTGAGCCCCAGTCTCCTGAGTCTCAATCTAGTGCCTCACTCACGGGGCCATCCTTCCTATGAGACACTTGGCTTAAGGTTGGTAGCCACATCGCTCTTCTGCGTCCACCCAAAGTGGAGAGATATTGTTGCCAGCTGTAATGGTATGCATCCGATGAAGTGAGCTGTAGCTCACGAAAGCTTATGCTCAAATAAATTGGTTAGTCTCTAAGGTGCCACAAGTCCTCCTGTTCTTTTTGGTGAGAGTCTGTGCTCTGCTTCTTAAGCTGGAAGATGTGAGATGGCTCTTTTCGGAATACAGCAGGGAGGGGATTGCATGAGTGTTGGGAGCATTGTCTGTGTCCCAGTGCTTGAACTGGGAAAACAGGGATAGCATGATGCACTCCTCTCCCTCCCCAACACACACTTACACAAGATTGATGAATAGATTGAAGAATTCCACCCCCCTCCACTTCTGGGACTGAAATTATCCTCTCTCTACCCCTCTTAGTTTCATTTTTTTCTTTTAATTTGCTTTCTCTACATTGCCCCCCAAACTCTTTTCTTTTTGCCCTCAATTTTTTAAACCATTTTGCACTTTTTTTTAATGTATTCCTACTTTCCCCCAACAGTTCCCCTTCTTTCAGCCTTTTCCCCAACATTTTGATCACTTCTTTCTAACCTTTAAAAAACTTTTAAAAGCACTACACCAGTTTGGGGGCAGGAACTGCACCTTCCTGTGTGTTTGCACAGGTCCTAGCATGGCAGGGCCTGGGGATGGATTCTTAAGGGGCCTGGTCTACTTTGGTTGTTTCAAAGCCCAGATGAGGCACACAGAAAGGATCATTCCAGGACATTACAATGAGGGCATAGTCATAGGCCAAATCATTTTTGGACCTGCAGTCAGCAAGACCCCAGGCTGACACTCCCCATCATGGCAGGCTGTTTTCTAGCACATATATATGTGCAAGCAAAGTTTGATGCTTGGATGCTGATCAGCAGTTGTTTGGCAGTCGTGTGATTAATTGGAAGGGAGTCCCAGTGAAAGAACATCGCTGCCACGGCATATGCAGGCTCCCTCATAGGGGAAAATGACTCATGCAAATGAAGTTATATTTTCCATGACAGCTGCACGGAGCAGACCCTTCTATGGACATCCCAGGTAGAGCTCTTTAATCTCATTGCCCTTTTCAAAATTTGTGAGCGCTGCCACGGTTATTGCAAATAACAAATGGAAACAGTTCTACATGAGCAGGTTTTCTGAACTGAATTCCTCCAGCCATGACCCACCACTGTGCTGATTCTATTGTATTGGAAGCAAAACAAGCAGAAGATCAGAAGAGCATTTTGCACCACAATCAGTCTTTAGCTGGAATAAATTAACTTGACTGGGACTGTGAGATGGCTTGAGTGTGGACAAACTTGTGTTTGTGTGTGCACATGAGCAGATATGTGTGCAAAATCCATCTATCATCCTGGCCTGGCCTCAGAACACTGGATGATTGAAAACAGCAGGACGATGTGTAAATGAGCCATGTGTAATTGTGTTAACTGACCTGCCTTTGGTGCAGTCATTGTGCAAAGTGGGTGTACAAATAACATCAGTCTGAGCCAGTAGCATTTTACACCTACTTTGCCTGGGGTAAATGACAATGCAAGGTGCAGGACAGCAGAGAATCAAACCCAGGATTCATAGGCTCATTGATGTTACAAGAGGGAAAAAGACCTGTTAGATCAGTAAGTGCAACTACACAAAGTGAGATAAGCCTTGTAGAGCTGTCTATTGCATGATGTGAGTAATACCCCAGCTTTCCCATACAGCCTATTGGGACAGAATTGTTTTGGCACTTCTCCACACAGCATGACTTAAACCCACGAGTGTATCAGTGCATAGGGAATGAGGCACCAGCCCCAGAGTGGCCACAGTTTTGCTTGATGTAAAGGGGCTGGAGTGGCTAAGGGACTACATAGTCAGATGGAGAGGACCAGCTGAACCAGGCCAGCTGCCAAACCTGTGCCTTCCTGACCATAGTAGGCAGAAACTGTCATAGCCAGCAAGCACTGATTCAGCATGTGCTAGGCTAAAAACCACAAACCAGGACAACCAATGCTTATCAAATGCCTGGGATGGCTGTTGTGTGTAGCTGCAAAGGGCTGTTCTTAGGTATGATGGGGTCTATGCAAGCAATATGCAACTCCTTGGGCAGAGAGGAGGGTGTGCTCAATGGTGTACATTCTTGTACCCCTTGACAGGGTGTCTGTCCAGGCGGTACACTCTCTGTTAGCCATTGCTATAGGCATTGCTGAAACTTCCAAAGACCCTGTTGGATGCTGCTGATATCTTACCTATACCTAAGGGCATGGCTACACTTGCAGATGTAGAGCGCTGGGAGTTAAACCAGCCCTCGGAGAGCGCAGTAGAGAAAGTGCTGCAGTGTGTTCACACTGTCAGATTCAAGCACACTGGCGAGGCCACATTAGCATCTCTTGCAATGCCATAGAGAACAGTGAATTGTGGTAGCTATCCCAGCATGCAAGTGGCTGCAACATGCTTTTCAAATGGGGGTGTGGGGTGGGGGGTGGAGTGTGACAGGGAGTGTGTTGTGTGTATGTGGGGGGAGAGAGAGTGGGTTTTGGGGGGGCTGAGAGCATGTCAGCATGCTGTCTTGTAAGTTCAGACAGTAGCAGACCCCTCACCCCCCCACCTCTCTTTCTCACACACTCACAGCAAGCAGCATTCCACACTAATGGTTGCTTTGTCCCGGAGCAGATAAGCAGCCGGCTGTCAGAAACAGTTTTGAAAGGGCATATCCGCATTCCTGCAGCCGAGTTCAAAACAATGGCAAGAGTGGCCAGTTGACTTCAGGGGATTATGGGACGTTTCTGGAGGCTGATCAGAGTGCAGTAATGCAACACCTCGTTCACACTAACGCTGGGGCGTGTCAGCCGAGGCGCAGCAAGCATTATGCTTCTGGTGGAGGTGGATTACCAGGAGCACTCCAGCTGCAGAGTCCAGGCACTCTAAGTGCCTTGCCAGCATGGACGGGTTGTGAGTTAGGGTGCCTGGGGCTGCTTTAATGCGCTCTAACTTGCAAGTGTAGCCAAGCCCTAATAGGGTCCCCCTCTTTACCTGTTTTGGCAGTGTATCAACAGCGCTGCATTCTGGAATGTGGGATGCTTATTCTGTGGATGGTTTTGTTATGATGATGTTTTATTTAACATTGATACAGCACCCAGATGCTGCAGTCCAGCCCCATTGTGACACGCACAAAGTCAGGGGCCCTGCCCCAAAGAGTTTATAATTTAAAGTTAAATTTAACAATTCCACTTTAAGCCTCTGGGAGTAACTGATGACAAAGACAAACGGACAGCCGGCCGCTCCAGCCCCTCTCCCAAGGCTGCTTCCTCCCGTTGAGAAATGATTTCTCTTCTTTTGAGTTACCCTTTTTCCTTTTAATTGACCAAATCTCTTCTGGAACTTTGGGTCTGTTTTTCCTGCTCTATCTGGGAAGAAAACAAGACAGATTTATGGCTCCCTGTAAAACCCCAGCCTTGTTTATAAATTGCTCATGATTGATTAAGTAATAACAATGCTTTTAAGACAGGGAGGTAAATCTCCCAGCTAATTGCTCAGTGCTTTACATTATAACCTTGTTACACTGCCTGCCTCACTCTGGGGCTGGACAGCCAGCTTAGCTATTTTCGTCTCACCAGAATGTCACACTGGAAATATCACCCACAGCATTCTACTGTATCTTGACTGTTAAAAGACATAGACTGATCATTAATGGGTCAATAGGCAGTGATATATTTGAAACACAAGGAACAAATATTTTCTTTTCAAAGTTGACTCCATGTATTGAGATGATGTCACATAGAGGAACCTTGCTAAGTTCAATGCATGGCCTGGACGGAATTCAGCAGAAAGTTTACCATGTACCTTTCAGCCACCTCCCACCTATTCCAGCTGGGGGACCTCAAGCAGAAAAACTGCCAGTGATGCTGAATGGCATCCATCTTGCTAAATGGATAAAATGGAGACAAGCCTGGTGAGACTGGCATGTTTAAAATGGAAACTACTTAGACTGTGAGGTCTTTGGGACAGGAACTGGATTTGTTCTGTGTTTTTACGGTGCCTATCACAATGGGGTTCTGGTCCATGTCTGGGATTCCTAGGCACTACAGCAATACAAATAATACATAATAATAATAATAGTCTGGGAAATGCAAACTACTTGTAAGCTTTTCCCTCCAGACAGAAAGAAAGAATCGGGCAGTACCACACTGCATTCCCTGGGTTCTTTGGCCTCATTCTTGCAGTGCTGGTCGCAGCTGCTGGAGCCCTGGAGTGATGAGATGAATGTGCAGGAGCCACTTAGAGCAGAGTCTTTCTGAGGAGTGATATCCAATAGACACATTTCTTTGGAAACAAGAACAACTGGTTTTCAAGTAACTGCTAGCAGAAATACCTTTTAATTAATCAATCATTCACTTAATACGTACAAGTCTGGTCTCATCTGTCCCTTCTTCTGCCCCCTTCTTGAGGGGCAACAAAATTAGATTTCCAAAAATAGCACCAAAGCGGCATGGAATATGTTGCAATACTGAACTTCGGTGTATCTTTTCCTCAGCTCACCTCGGGGGTTTCATCCATATACCGAGGACTGCTTTGCTGACAAGGAGCACCTGATTAACTCGTAGAAACAGAGAAAGTTTTAAGATTTCTGGCCCTGTATTCACACCCACTATGTCGTGAGGCCTTTTCCTTTTCTCACTGGCTTTACTCACATAGCTGTACTAGCTCTGGAGTTGGACCTACAAAGTGGGTTGACACACAGGAGTAGTGGACAGCCCGAGAAGAATGACTGTGCAGCTGTTGGGACAGAAATGGAGAGTTAGTACGCCACCATTGGATACACCGAGGAGCATGGCCAAGATTATTTCTCAAGTGCTCAAAGACTTGCCATCCTGAGGGAGGAAGAAAATCTCTGCATAACTCTAGAAGAAAGGAAAGGGATGTCAGGAAATAGCATCAAGCTCTAAAATAACCTGCCACCAAGTCAGAAATGGGCTACAATGCTAACCAGACCCAGGGGATCGCACTCCAGGCACCCCTGCAAAGCTATGCACCGATTCTTCTGAGGGATACTCTGTGCTACTGTCTTGTACATATTAGGCAACACATATGTAGCTTGTCATGCCCATAAAGCTTTCGAATCTGAATGTAAATCTCTGCAGTCAAGCTGCTCAATTCAGCACAAGGGCTTTGTGACGCTACGACAGCTTTTTTAATATCACCTTTACCTGTGTCATCCCTCCCTTCGGAAAATGGCATCTTTCGGTCTTTTCTTTATTCTGCATCCCAGAGTGGCTCTCTGAAAAAGCAATGTCACTCTGTGCAGCAGACAGGTAGTTTGGAAACCTCCCTTGTCTTCTTTTCCCCCCGAGTACCGTACAGTGACTGAGAGCATGATGCAAACCTCATTGCTTTGGGTGCAGAGCTGCTCTTTCACTTCAGCCCTTAGGGTAGCCGCCATGGAGCCCTCTTTCATCTGAACTGCTCCACGCAGATCAAGCTGGGTTGCTCCATACCACTTGCTTGAGACGGGGTAAATTTCAGGCGTGAGCTGAGTTCCCTGATCTGTCCCACAGAAGCTCCAGACGCACACAGAGAAAGAACATAACAAGCGCTGAAGGTCAGACATGCTGAGTCCTGGCACGTCACAACCCGGGCTACCCACATGTCCCTTGAAACCAGGTTTGGACTGAGTGTGAGCCAGTTAGCACCCCAAATTCAGACCAGCTCTGAAGGCCTGAGCCAGCAATCAGATAATTTCCCTGGCCTCATGAGCTACCTCAGAAGGTGAGGGAAGAGATGTGCTTTTTGCCTTTTTCTTAAAAAAATGACAATGCTGTCTCTTGAGTCTGTGGTGCCTCCCCATTAATTATCTTGGCCAGAGGTAGGAGTTTGATTGCCAGGGCTGATTACAGTGTCTAAAGGGCTGATTGCAGGAGGATAATTGTAAAGTCTAATGAAAGACTAAAAATGCTCAGAGCCTGAAACCCAGTGGGGAAAATGTGCCCAGCTTCCATGGAGAGTTTGTCAGTGTGGGGATAAATGGCTCACTCTCAGAATGCACTCTGCCTATCTGCACGAGGAAGGTTCATCTCAGAAAATACCAGCTTCCCTAGGAAGCCTTTTGGGGAGGGAAAGACAGTCATTTAAAGGAGGGGGTTTGCTCACAGGGTCCCATACAAGGTCATTCTCCCATGAGAATGATAGAGACAATGTAACTTCACATCTCATTGCTACAGCAGGGTGTTTAGGAGGCATCAACCTTATTGGGTGGTGGGAGGGCACATGGGGTTACAGCAGCAGCCTTTTCTGATACCAAGGAATCTGCACAATACCCTAACTCTCAGCAAGCAGGTTCCCACTGATAGTGGAGCTTCTTCCAATCTTCATCTCTCCCGTTCCAAACCAGTCACTCTGCTTTTCCTTATTCATAGCCTTACTTCCAATACACATGCTAGCACTGTCTGTGTGACCAGCCTAGACCCCAGGGGCAAGGGGACAGATGGGGTGGTTACAGGCTGACGCCATAAAACTTGGCTCTAACCAAGTACCCAGCCACTGAGTGCAGAACGTTTGCAGGATTCCACTTTGTTTCCAAAAAGAAAAGGAGGACTTGTGGCGCCTTAGAGACTAACCCATTTATTTCCAGTCTCTGGCCTCACACATGCCTTTGAGCTACATGCACACAAATCACAGGGCTTTAGCTTGTCAGTGCTGGGGTTTCTTCCCCTTCCTCTGAATATTCATTAAACGAGAGCTTGAGCTAATCAGTCAGAGATTTAAGAGGCTGCAAGAGAAAGTCTGGAAAGTCTTAGCCCCTGTCCAATGCACGCTGCTCCATACAATCAAACAGCCTCTGTCAATCCCTTGGGATTGAACTGCAATGGAGGAAGCTCAGACAACAGTTTCAGGCTGTAAGCCTAGCTCCAGCTACAGGATCTGCCTCCCACTTTCTCAACCACTTACAGAAAATTAACTAGAATTCACACTGGGGTGAGGGAGAGGGGAAGCATAATATTTTATTTTGTTGGCATCATGCACTTGTAATAAAAGTGCCTTCTTTAATACAAATCAATGGTGACTTAAAATACACAATACATGTTGCAACATTAATAAAACATGCTACCCATTAAATTAGACTTTCCTGTGCAACTTGCGCAGCGATTTACAATCTTCATTTCAATCCTTCTCATGCTTCCAGTGGAGAGTGAAATGGTCTAAAACAGCTGTCCTAGGAAATAAAATTAATACAGTTGCAGTGTAAATAAATTGCAACAGAATCCTTATGATTTCCAGACTCTGAGCACTGAGAAGACTCCTAGACAAACAGAGTATGAAGGGCTCCTCTGTGGCACTCAAGCGCTGATTAAAGTTGCTTCTAGGTAGCAGCTATTTAGCGTATCAAAGTGTCAAAGGATGCAAGCAGTAGCAAAGGCAACAGGTAGTGGATTATCCTACGTGAAGGACCTTAAGAACGTTAGTGAGCTGAAGGCCTCTCTTTCTGTGCTGCTGTGCTTTGTGACTCCACCCCCTACACTGTGCATGCACAAGTAGGTTTATAGTTTCTAGCCTCATGATTTTGGTCGCTTCACATCCTTTTAGTTTTAAGCCTTCCTGGCTTCAGGAGTTTGCATTGAGGACTTTGGGACAAATGCTATTCTCACTGCCACTAGAACTCTGCTGAGTTGCATGGAATTATTCTGGATATACACTGGTGTAAATGAGGGTAAAATTGGGTGCCAGGTTTCCAGAAAAGACAGGCATGTAACTGTGTGTGCAAAGAAGATATATACAAGCAGAAAAATCTCTTTCTAAATGATGATCAACTAACACTGTGGAAGTAAATAAGAACATAAGAATGGCTATACTGGGTCAGACCAATGGTCCATGTAGCCGAATATCTTGTCTTCCGACAGTGGCTGGTGCCAGATGCTTCAGAGGGAATAAACAGAAATAGGCAATTCTTGAGTGACCCATCCCCTGTCGTTAAGTCCCAGCTTCTGACATAAACCCATAAAGCACTTACTATTCCTTGGAAAGACTCACTGGTGTATCCATGGCTATTGGAGGAGTCAATCCGATAGGCACTGTGGCATGTCTGACGTAAGTTTTTTCTGATCAGAATTACTCTAGATAATTTCAGTCCCCTTCTTAGATGATCCTTTGCAAGTGAGATTATCTGCTATGACAGGACTACCCAGTTATCACTGTACTGAACACTGCATGCCACGGAGAGTCTCAGATCCTTCTGGTCCAAAACTGTAGTCCCATACCACCTGAGCTCAAGGAGAATCCCCACTGGCTATTTGCAGTACAGAGCTTGTGACACACAACTAAGCATTCTGATGCCAGCCAATAGAAAGCAGTGGTAAGTACTGATGCTGGCCAGCTCTTTTAGGGTGGCATCTGGAAAGACCCTTAACATCCTCCAAGGCCCATGTTCAAGAGATTTCTGGTAGCAGACAACTTCTTAATCTAGTTGAAAAAAGCATAACAAGAGCCAGCGTTTGGGCGCTGAGGCTAGACACATTCAGACTGGGAATAGCATGCCCATTTTTAACAATGAGGAGAATAACAATTGAAACAGCTTACCCAGGGATATAGTAAATTCTGCATCACTTGACATCTTTAATGCAAGACTACCTATCTTTCTAAAATATATGCTATAGCTCAAACAGAAGTTATGGGCTTGATGCTGGAATTTTCTGGGAGAAGTTCTATAGTCTGTATTGTACAGGTGGTCAGGCTGGGTGATCATAATGGTCTCTTCTGGCCTTAAACTCTCTTAATCTATGTTGTAGCAATCTGGATGAAGAGAGTTGCCTGCAGCTAGACCAGTGAAGTTGACCTAGCAACCTCCATGCGCCAAATTTCCAGCTAGCCTTTGATGTTGCACAACATTGTGCGCTAGTTTGCACCTGCAGAAGTGTCCAGCTACATAGAAAAACCTGACAGACACACAGACAGACAGGGTGCATCAAACAAGTCATGCTTAAGTGCACATGACTGTTTGCGTGTGAAAATTGGATATGAATCCCCTTTTGTGGATGCAGTTACATGTGCAAAAATGTGCATGCAAATTTGGAGGGTGGCTACAGGCTAGCTAAAAATTTGGCCTTATATTTTGGTAGCAGAATTAGCAGGGGTAAATCCAAACCTGGTGTACATGGTATGACTCCACTTAAGGCAATGGAGCCATATTACTTACAACAGGTCTAAATCTGGCCCACTGACTTTATATATCATAGCATCACAGACATTAGAAATAGAAAAGAGGTCATCTAGTTCATCCTCCTCTCCCCACCCTTCCAGTCCAGGAAGCGTATCTGATTGTTGCTTCTCCTGTCTATAATTTTAAATGCCCCAAACAATAGCTTGCCATAGGAAGGGGTGGAAGCACAATCTCATAGGATTCATCTACACTGGATAAAAGACCCACGGCATGGCCTAGTCTGACCTGGATCAGCTGACTTGGGCTCAGGGGGATTGGGCTGCAGGGCTAAAACTTGCTGTGTAGACATTTGGGCTTGGGCTGGAGCCCAGGCTAGGGGACCCTCTTCCCTTACAGGTCCCAGACCTCAGGCTCCAGCCTGAAAACGAATGTCTACACCACAATTTTACAGCCCCACAGCCTGAGCCTTGCAAGCCTGTGTCTGCTGGCCTGGGCCAGCTGTGAATGTTTAATTGCTGTCTAGACATATCCCTAAGAGACCTGATCTAAAGGCAACAGAAGTCACTGGGAATCTTTCTATTGTCTTCACGGGCTTTGGATCAGTCACACCTTAATGTATTTAACTTTCAGGAGGAGTTTCCTGATACATGGCCCATATTTGCTTTTTATTAATTTAATCCTATTCCTCCTAGTTAACCTGGGACCACTCTAAATAATTTGTCCCCATCACTGGTATTTACAACACCCCTTCTGATATTTGAAGACTATTATTATGTTCCCCCCATTAGTATTGATTAGCCATGCTGGGTATTTTTAGCAGTTGTAATCTTTCCCCATAAATCACACTCCTTCCAGCTCCCTAATCATTTGTTGCTCTTCTCTGAGCTCCCCAAAACTTGTCCTCATAATGCCTTTTCATATTTTTGAAAACACATTTTTATGTTTTAATTTCAAGTGGCAGGGGAGATCATGGTAGTGATGGATAGACAGAGCCAGTGAGTCACTCAGATGTATGGATGCAGGGCCCAGGGGTGTAATCCATCCTCCCAATGCTCAGGGCAATTTACACATACAACCCTCTTAGCATCAAAGGGATCAAAGACAGCAGCTTCTCACTGCATAGCAAGAGAACGGCGCTGCTCTTAATGTTTTAAACAAAACCCAAAGCCACACAAAAGTCACCGACTTTTGGGTACTGTTCAAAATTCTAACGGGAGACCAACAGATTTTGGTCAGCAAAAGGGCTTGCCGTGGTTCATGAAACTTTCAAATGAACTTTGGCTGCATTATGGATTTGCCCTGAAATAATGTTAAACTGATGCGTGTGAAATTCACAACTGCACATGGTTTTGTGTGGTCTGAACAAGCACAGCAAATCCAGCTGCAGTTATCTTTGGGGGAAGTTCAGACCCAGTTCCAAGCCTGAACTTTATCGCTTACCTGGGTCTGTGTCTAATTTTTACTCAAACGCCAGGTAAAACTCAGAGCTCCTGAATAAGTTTTGCTTTGAGATTTCTAACACCAAACTCCAAGTGAATCACAATGGGACTCTTTTGCACAGCTACAGACTAGGGACCAAATGGCTAGGCAGCAGTTCTGCGGAAAAGGACCTAGGGGTGACAGTGGACGAGAAGCTGGATATGAGTCAGCAGTGTGCCCTTGTTGCGAAGAAGGCCAATGGCATTTTGGGATGATAAGTAGGGACATAGCGAGCAGATCGAGGGACGTGATCATCCCCCTCTATTCGACATTGGTGAGGCCTCATCTGGAGTACTGTGTCCAGTTTTGGACCCCACACTACAAGAAGGATGTGGATAAATTGGAAAGAGTCCAGCGAAGGGCAACAAAAATGATTAGGGGTCTGGAACACATGACTTATGAGGAGAGGCTGAGGGAACTGGGATTGTTTAGTCTGCAGAAGAGAAGAATGAGGGGGGATTTGATAGCTGCTTTCAACTACCTGAGGGGTGGTTCCAGAGAGGATGGTTCTAGACTATTCTCAGTGGTAGAAGAGGACAGGACAAGGAGTAATGGTCTCAAGTTGCAGTGGGGGAGGTTTAGGTTGGATATTAGGAAAAACTTTTTCACTAGGAGGATGGTGAAACACTGGAATGTGTTACCTAGGGAGGTGGTAGAATCTCCTTCCTTAGAGGTTTTTAAGGTCAGGCTTGACAAAGCCCTGGCTGGGATGATTTAATTGGGGATTGGTCCTGCTTTGAGCAGGGGGTTGGACCAGATGACCTCCTGAGGTCCCTTCCAACCCTGATATTCTATGATTCTATGATTCCTTCAAAACAAAAGCACCACACATGTCACCCAACTCTAGAGCAGCCACTACTCCACCACCCAGACCCCAACCTCAGTTCAATTTAATTAGGATCAGTTCAGTGGATGAGGGTCAATACAATCTGCTGCATATTTTCATCTTCCTTTCTTCCTCAAACAGCTGGAGGCCGAAGAGCAGCCATTTTTGTATTTCTCCTGTGGAGAGAAAAAAGCCCCCAAACGTTGCCTTTTCAGACTTGTCAAGTTATTCATCAATCGGAAATATAGACCAAGGCACATTGTCAGTACAACATAGCCAGAAAACATCCTGCCCGAGGCACTAACTCAGGGTCAGTGTTCTCTATTCAGAATAAGACCATGCACAAGATCCAAGTCTCTCTGCTTAGGTCAGCCTCTGTAATGGACCCAAAGGAGCACCGCGAAACTGAGACTTATGGAGCTCTGAGAGAATTTGGATCTGAATCCACTTCTGGGGAAGAATGTTGCAGCTCGGGCCCATCTCCAGAATAAAGGCAGGTGGGAGTGCGAGATGAGCTTTACATCCTTATTTTCCCAGTCTGAGTACAGGGCCGTACTGGCCACCTGCTGGATTTGCCCCCCAGCATTTCTCCACTTTCTATTTAGAAATGAAGAATGATATAACGGGGGCTTGGTGCCTCAGAAACTGACACAGCCACGAGTTAATCTCCACTTGTATAACTTCACCTGAACCCAGCAGGAGTTATGCATCCCACTCCTCATGCTGAGAGGAGCATAGCCAATGTCATCTGTCTCTTTTTAATTGTCCCTCTTAAAGTTTATGTCTTCAAATATGGTCTAGTTATGAGTTAACAGTACTGGAAAGATCAATACCAGAGTCTGACTAGGGAAGCTCGAAATATGTTCGTAAAAGTTAAATTAGAATCATAAAATGATTACGGGCTCCAGTTTTTTTCTTACTCGGATTTGGCTTGCCTGCCAGCAGGGAGCCGTTCACAACTGCACTCGCTTTTTTGGCTTTGGAGTAGCTTTGGAAGCACAAGAGGTCTGACTTCAGGGGGCCTCACACCTAACCTCTTATTTTTATAGTCTTGCGTCAGAAGCAGGATTTTAAATGTACTTTTCAGAGATGAGCTCCAAGAATCACAAACACAAAATTTGAGACACCAGTCACGTGCTTGATCTTCAGGAGAAGAAAGATGCAGACAGTGCCCCTGCCCTCACACCTTGGGGTTAGGCTGAGCTCTCATTCAGTGCCCCGGGGGGACACAATTCCTTCCCTGCTCTCCCCTTGCCCCAGAACAGACATAACTTCTCCCCAGCAAACTTCGGTTTATTGCCCCCTCTTGCAAGGCCGTCCCTAGCTATTCTGGGGCACTACGCAGCCCACATGCGTGTGTGTGTGTGGGGGGGGGTCCACGCCTCTGCAGGGGGGTGGGGCTGGCTTGGGGAGCCAGGGGGGGAACCGTCCCCTAGCGCTCACTTTCCGCCGCCTTTGAGTGCAAGCCTGGCCCTGTTGCAGTCCCCAAGGGAGTGGGGGCGGGGCTGGGGTGGAGCAGGGGAGGGAAGGGGCGGGGTGGGGTGGAGCAGGGCGGGGGCTTTGGGGAAGGGGCGGATTGGGGGTGGGGCTGGGGCAGAGCAGGGGTGGGGGCCATGGGGAAGAGGCAGAGCAGGGACTGGAGCAGCATGCAGCTGCGCAGGGCACCAGGAAATTTGGCCCCAAATTTTCTGGTGCCCTATGCAGCTGCATGCTTTGCATATGGGTAAGGATGGCCCTGCCCTCTTGTGCTGGCTCAGCTCCTTGGGGGGGGGGGGTTGTGGGGGAAGAGCCAAGGCTGTGCTCATTTTCCAGCCATCTATGCAGGAGGGAGTACTGGGCATGCATCACCTGCTCTCCCTGCATGCAGCAGCCATGATCCAGGGAGCACTAATGCAGTCACACAGGCGGTAGGGGGGAAATCTGGTCATAATCTGGCAGAACAGAGATGTATTAACAACAATATATCATTGTCTATATACGCCTTTAGAGATGGGTGTGTGCAGAGATGTGTGTGTGTGTATAAGCAAATCACAGATTCACACACACACACACACACACACACACACACCAGTGGGTGCCATTAACATCTCCACTAGTTTGCCTTTTCAGGTAAATAACATTATGGGGATATTGCTGATATCTAGCTATGGTTCGTCTATGGCCCACATTACCATAATATCAGAGCACCTCAGATTCTTTAATGGATTTCTCCTCACACACCCCTGTGAGGTAGAGAAGTGCTAGTATCCCCATTTTACAGAAGGAGAACTGAGACACAGGGAGACCAAGGGTACGTGGCAAGTCTCAGAGCCTGGGTCCATTGAGTCAGGCTTGTGGGGTTCGGGCTGTAGGGCTAAAACTAGCAGTGTAGACATTCTTGCTCAGGCTGGAGCCTGGGCTCTGAGACCTTCCCCCCCTCACTGGGTTTTCAGAGCCCAGGGGCCAGCATGAGCAGGAACATCTACACTGCTAGTTTTAGCCCTGCAGCCGGAGCCAATTGATCCAGGTTCTGAGACTCAGGGCTGCGGGTTTTTCTTTGTAGCGTAGACATACCTTAAGACAAGTGGCTTGCTCCAGGCTGCATGGGAAGTCTGTGGAAAAGCAGTGGACTGAACCTAGGTCACTGGCTGGCACATAACCACAGGACTACCTTCCTCCTAATACTTTGCATAGTGACCCCTATTCAGTAACTAAGTATTTGGCAAGGCATTTGCAAAGACAACCACACTCTGTATGTATATATGTGTGTGTGTGTGTGTGTGTGTCTGTGATATGCTCACACATACACACACACACAGAGCCTGGTTGTCTTTGCAATTGTGTGTGTGTGTGTGTGTGTGTGCGCATGTGAAATTTCAAACCACCTTTTAGAACTACATGACATAGTTTCACTCTCTTTCAACAGAAACACTGCTCAGTGATTTACATTCCTTTGTAATCTGAGGCAATGACTAGAAAATCACTTCATTGTAGTTTTTCCCTTTAATGTGGCAACTGGCGACCCTTCCGTGAATTTGAGAAGAAAATGTCAGCTCTTTATGTGGAAATGAGTCATCCGGTGACAGGGACAGGCAGTAAGTGTGACAAAGACCAAAGTGAAGAGAACATGAAATTGACTTTAATCTGATCACAGGTTTTGGTTCTAGGGAAGGGAGGAGCATGCTGGAAAGTAACTAGAAGGGACAGGCAGTCCCCTTTTAAGGAGGTGTAGACATGTAAAAGGGGATACCATGGAAATACTGTATCATAATATTATGACCTATCATCAGAAATAATACCACAACATCTTATTACCTCCAATTCTGACCTGTACCATCCCCTCTGCCTTTCACATAGAATCATAAAATCATAGAAGATTAGGGTTGGAAGAGACCTCAGGAGGTCATCTAGTCCAATCCCCTGCTCAAAGCAGGACCAACCCCAGCTAAATCATCCCAGCCAGGGCTTTGTCAAGCCGGGCCTTAAAAAGGTCTAAGGCTGGAGATTCCAGCACCTCCTTAGGCAACCCATTCCAGTGCTTCACACCCTCCTACTGAAACAGTTTTTCCTAATATCCAACCTAAACCTCCCCCACTGCAACTTGAGACCATTGCTCCTTGTTCCGTCATCTGCCACCACTGAGAACAGCCGAGCCCCATCCTCTTTGGAAACCCCCTTCAGGTAGTTGAAGGCTGCTATCAAATCCCCCCTCAGTCTTCTCTTCTGCAAATTAAATAAGACCTGCTTATCACTCTCTGCTCTCCCTGCTCCATCACTCTATCACTCCCTTCTCTCCCGCAAACTCTGATTTCCAGAGAGGGGATGTTATCAAACTGCTCTATTCATTTTTTTTTAAATTACACTTTAAAGTCTTCATAACCAGACACAGGCAGTGTTCTAGATAGCTCAGCCCAAATCCACCCTATAGTTTCCCCTGCCCCCGGCTTCCTCCTTGATTGGTCGCAGAGACCTACCTTTCACTTTTATGCATAAACTCACCACTCAATAATACTTTCATCCGGTACCCCTAGTTCTTGTGTTATGTGAAGGGGTAAATAACTCATGCCTATTCATTTTCTCACACCTTTTGTGATTTTATAGATAGAAGTCTATAAAATTATGAATGGTGTGGAGAAAGTGAATAGCAAAGTTTTACTTACCCCTTCATATAACACAAGAACTTGGGGTCACGCAATGAAATTAATAGGCAGCAGCTTTAAAACAAACAAGAGGAAGTACTTCTTCACATAACACAAGAATCTTGTTGTTGTGGGACATTGTGAAGGCCAAAAGTATAACTAGATTCTTACGAGAATTAGATATTTTTCATGGATAAGTCCATCAATGCCTGTTATCCAAGATGGTTAGGGATGCAACCCCATGCTCTGAGTGTTCCTAAATCTCCAACTGCCACAAGTTAGGATTGGATGACAGGGGGTGGACCGCACAAAATTGTCATGTTCATTCCCTATGAAGCACTGGCCACTGGCCAATGTCAGAGACAGGATACTAAGCTATATGGACCTTTGGTCTGCCCCAGTATGGCCTTTCAGATATTCTAATGATTTGTACTTCTATATCACCTTTAATCCACAGACCTCAAATCAACTTATTCGCACAGGACTCACAACGTTTTGTGAGGTGGTTTTGTATGGGCAACAGACAGGGAAACCAAGGTGTAGAGCAGTTAATGGACTTGCCCATGGACATACCCAAAAATTCAGTGGCAGACCCAGGAATAGAAGCCAGGAGTCCCACTCCCATTCTCCTTTCTCTACACATCTAAGTATCTGAGTGTTCACCTTCACCATAGCATCTGAACACCTCTAATCACTGATTTCACTTGTCCAAAGTTTATGAGGTTGCACCAATGTAACTGAAAGGGGATTTTGGCCCAGCCCTGTTTCTTTGCCCTACAGCATGCCTACCAGGTCATACAGAAGTTCTACCCCTTTTGCACAATGTATAGCTCTGTGGCCTGTGGTTGATTCTCTCATTCTCAGGATCTCTCTTCCTTTCTCTAACTTGGTGTGCTTAAGGAGAGTTTTAAGATGTAGTGATCCCAGTCAGGGTTGCCACCTGGCCAGGTTTTCCCAGGATTACCCCTCTTTTGAGATAGCTGTTTTGAGAGATCTGTAAGAGTGCTCAGTACACATTGCAAGCTATCCAGCTTTATGGTCTCAGAATCATCCTAGATGTCCCAGTTTTTTGTACCTCAGAGGTGACAGCTCGAATCTGAGTGTGGCTGTAAACTGTTGGTTGAGAGAGAGTCTGAAAGTGAGCTGGTAGTAGACCAGGTTGAAAAAATGTGACTTTCTTTAGACAAAAAATAAAAAAAAAACAAAATATTTCAAAGCTGCTAGGGTGAATCATGGGAGTTGCACCTTGGGTGCCTCATGCTCTTCTCTATGGGCTGGACTACATCTCCCATAATGCACCACTATCTCAGTAAGGAGAGATGGTTGCATCCTGGGCATCATTGACTGTGTTGTATCCTCATAGATGTAGTCAAGAAGCCCTGCCCAAAGAAGAGAACGGGGACATGAGGAAACTAAACTATAACTCCCATGAGGCACCAGGGCAGAATAGCTGAATCAAAATACGTTTGGTTTGGTGCATTTCTTTTTTGAAAGCAATTGAAATTTTCTACCTACAGCAGACATTTTTGTGAAAAAAATGTTTTGACAAAACAAACAAACAGTTTTTCATCATAAAACAGTTTTGGCAGAAATTCTTTGACAAGTCCCACCGGGTACCGTGGCAGGCAACAGCATAGCAAAATGAAGCATCCACTCTAGCGCATACAAATGGTAACGTTAAGAGGCTCTCTCGGTTCTCCAACTTGATTGAGAGGGACATTGGCGCACATCTACTAAGGTTGCCAACTGATGAGACTCAAGCTCTGGTACTTAGAACTAAGCCCCAGCAGAGTTTACAGAGATTGTGGGGCAGATTCTTGTTCTGCTCTGCTCCCTACATGCTACTCACGTGGCTGATCCTACACCACCCTCCCCACGGCCCACTGAGCAAGGAGCAAATTAGGGGTAGCAAGGGGCAGTCAGGGAAAAGGTGGGTTGGGAACATGATGCACTCCAGACATCTCCAACTGGCAGAAGGCACCAACAGGCTGTTCTAATTTTATCCAGAGCTGGACAGAGCATCAGGAAGCTCTGAACAGCTCCCTGCCCTGGTTTTATTATGCACAGGGTAATCGGGAAACAACATATAACCTGGCCTGATGCCTTTTCACTGCCTTTTTCCTGCATCTGGGGGGGGGGGGGGGGGCTACGGCACAGCCACATGCATGGACAGGTATACAGGCATTAGAGTAGACATAGCCTATACCACCAACGGGGATCCAGTGGATATAGCTTATTTAGATTTTCAGAAAACCTTTGACAAGGTCCCTTGCCAAAGGCTCTCAAGCAAAGTAAGCTGTCATGGGATAAGAGGGAAGGTCCTCTCATGGATTGGTAACTGGTTAAAATATAGGAAACAAAGGGTAGGAATAAAGGGTCAGTTTTCAAAATGGAGAAAAGTAAATAGTGGTGCCCCCCAGGGGTCTGTACTGGGACCAGTCCTATGCAACATATTCATTAATGATCTGGAAAAGGGGTAAATAGTGAGGTGGCAAAATTTGCAGATGATACAAAACTACTCAAGATAGTTAAGTCCCAGGCAGACTGCGAAGAGCTACAAAAGGATCTCTCAAAACTGGGTGACTGGGCAATAAAATGGCAGATGAAATTCAGTGTTGATAAATGCAAAGTAATGCACATTGGAAAGCATAATCCCAACTATTCATATAAAATGGTGGGGTCTAATTTAGCTGTTACCACTCAAGAAAGAAACCTTGGAGTCATTGTGGATAGTTCTCTGAAAACATCCACTCAATGTCAGCAACAGTCAAAAAAGCGATCAGAATGTTGGGAATCCTTAAGACAGGGAAAGATAGTAAGATAGAAAATGCCATATTGCCTTTATATAAATCCATGGTACGTCCACACTTCAATACTGTGTGCAGATGTGGTCGCCCCATCTCAAAAAAGATATATTGGAATTGGAAAAGGTTCAGAAAAAGGCAACAAAAATTATTAGGGGTATGGAATGGCTGCCATATGAGGAGAGATTAATAAGACTGGGACTTTTCAGCTTGGAAAAGAGATGACTAAGAGGGGATATGATTGGGGTCTATAAAATCATGACTGGTGTGGAGAAAGTAAATAAGGAAGTGTTATTTACTTCCTCTCATAACACAAGAACTAGTGGTCACCAAATGAAATTAATAGGCAGCAGGTATAAAACGAACAACAGGAAGTATTTTTTCACACAACACACAGTCAACCTGTGGAACTCCTTGCCAGAGGATGTTGTGAAGGCCAAGACTACAACAGGGTTCAAAAAAGAACTAGATAAATTCATGGAGGATAGGTCCATCAATGACTATTAGCCCGGATGGGCAGGGATGGTGTCCCTAGCCTCTGTTTGCCAGAAGCTGGGAATGAGCAACAAAGAATGGCTCACTTGATGATTACCTATTCTGTTCATTCCCTCTGGGGCACCTGGCATTGGCCACTGTCGAAAGACAGGATACTGGGCTAGATGGATGTTTGGTCTGACCCAGTATGGCCATTCTTATGTTCATTGGCTGTGATATTGTCAGTCCTCATGAGATAAGCGGGACACCAAATCTGAATGTGGATAATTTCATTCTGTCTACTTAAATTTTCCTCTCTGATTTCAATTTACTTCTCCTTCACTTCCTGCCCTCAAACGTGTTGTGTAGTGTTTCTCTACACTATTAAGTACTTCTGTGTTCCACTCCAGAGGCAGCTGCATTTCAGCGGTGGGTGAATCACTCCTATACAAACAACTGTAAAGGGCATTGGCACCCTTGAGTGTGAAAGGCACTGTATAGAAACATAGAGATCATTCCGGGAGAGACGGTTCATTTCCCCACAGCACCCTTACCCCACAATGCATATAACTTGCACCTTCATTCCCTCCTCCTCTACATATTAAAAAATATTGCTCAATAATCTAAAGGTGGGTCTGTTTTGGAGAAAGAGCAAGAAGTGCAATTGTCAGGTGGTCAGATACCAAGCTGAGAGGCATCTTAAAATTAAGTTCAATCGATTCCATCTGGGTTATAACTTCTCCACAATGCCCGTTGTTCACTAGCTGCTTTGCTCCCAGATCAAATGAAACAAGATAGGCCTCACTTCAAAGGCTCTGGTCCATGTGTTCGGAGAAATCCACTGAGCTGTGCTGCGGTCACACACAACAATACACAGAGGCTTTATCTGACTTTGAAAAGTAGTTGGGGAGGCTTGGCACAGCAGCTCACCACAGTGGGTGGCTACCTGCAGCTCGGAAGTCTGACTGCTCTCCGGAGACAAAGGAGGCAAGGCAGAGATTAGCCTTGCAACAGGAGTATCACTGCAGGATTTTCTGCTCTCAGGTCACTTCCCGGAGTCCTAGTCGCTAGTCTGCTGGACATGAGGAAAGGAGAGGCAAAGAAGTTTTCTGCAGCCTGGATCTTCCTCCACGAATGAGCTGTCAGGAATGTTTGCAGCAGCTTTACAGTCTTGTTCACTCAGGCTATGATGGGTATATTTGGTTTCCTTTGCTCAGATAAGAGTCTTCTTCTTGTTCTCTGATGATAGCTGATCAATGATTTTTAACTGCTGACATAAACACAGATACTGCAGCTAGACAATGGGTAATGGATATTTTTTATTATAGCCACATTCCTCAGTAATATATAATTATGTTTGCACTTACAGGACCCCTTCCATCCGAGGATCGCAAAGTGGCCAAACTTCATAACTCACTTGTGATATAAATCGGCGTTCCTGATGGGAAACAAAGGCACAGGGAGCTGATATTGCTAATCCAAGGCCACAGAGTGATTGACTGGAAGAGAGAGGAACAGAATGCAGGAGTCTTTATTTCCTTTACAAGAAGGATATGCTGTAGCATAAGGACAAAGCATCTGATTTTACAAAGGGCTGAAGTCAGTGGGAGCTCTGAAAATCAGGCCACCGCCAATCTAAAATTTCCACATTAAAAGGTGGGCCAAGTCACTCACTAAAAGGTCAACATGCAGGTTCTCCTACACACACACACACACACACACACACACACACACACACACACACACATCTGTGCTGTAAAAAGTGGTGTATACAGCATGCCTGAAAATTAAAGATTCCAAGTGGAACAACAGAGGTTTAACTGACTTTGAACATGGCATGCCCTTTCTCCAGAGCTGCACTCTGCCGCCACCTACCTTTTGGTGTCAGTGGCTGGAACTGGAAGGATGACATGGTCAGTGTCGGAGTTCACATCAAGGTCAGGAGGGTCACTCTCTCATCTGAAATTTGTTAGTCTCTAAGGTGCCACAAGTCCTCCTTTTCTTTTTGCGAATACAGACTAACACGGAAATCTGAAACTCTGTTTCACTCCACTTTCTCTGGACTGTGGTGTAAGAGCTGTAATCTGAAGATCACAGAACCCCATAGATATGGAGGTGATTGTCTAGGATCTGATTGCAAATAAAGGAGACAGCATAAATTCACCTGGAATTGCTAGATTAAAAAATATTTGCTCTCTTTCAGTCCTCAAAACCCCTCCTGCTTCCTGTGTCAGCTTTGCTTTGTGTTCTACAGCTCATTGGTTTTGAACACCTGGCATGAGCTGTCTGTCTAGCTATCTAAGAGACTGTATTTCTGAGGTACCGATCATTGTAGTATCTAAGTGTCAACATCACGAAAGGGCTACAGAGGGCACTTACTTCTCCCAAGGAGAAGGGGCTCTCATGGGCCAATGTGGGGAACTCAGAGGTATTGATCATCTAATGGATTGTGTGGACCACATTGCTGAATGGAACCAGCATCTCCAAAGTGCTGGACATTGGCACTCTCCCTTTTTATTGTTTCACTGGCACAAAGGGGAAAGTGGATGATACAGAAAGATCCATGACTGACTGGTTCGGGGATTGCAATAGAGTACAGAACTTCACAGCTCACACCTTTACACCTCACACCCAGGTCAAATCCAGTCTGGGTCAAGGCCTATATACCATTCCCATCTAATAGTTATGGTTCCCATGTGAAATGAGCTGGGGGTGGGGTGGGGTGGGGGGGTTGGTCTGTGTCTCAGCCTCATTCCTACAGGTGGGGGTGTTCCCATCACCAAAACCACTTTTGCCTGTGGCACTAATTTCCCCCACGCTGGCAGCCTCAACAGGGAAGCCAGACATGGAACAGGCCTTGGAGACTGGACTGCTTCCACAACCACAGAGGAGGTGCCACCAGGTCAGGACATAGGCCTATTGGAAGGACAGTGTGGGGGAAGTTTTCCCGGTCTCTACCTTTCCCTGAGCACAGCAGAGCAATCGTCAGTTTCCGGGGCTGTCAGCTTGATGTCTTTCACCAGGACCTAACTTCACTTTGCAATGTAAATAGAATAAAGCAAAACTTAAACAAAAAAAAAAAACGCCTGGATAAGGATTAATTATTCATTCAGAGAGCCCTGCCAGCGCTCAGACCCCTTCCACAGGGCACCCGGTGCATCCGCTCTATGTCCTGAAAGGCAGCCAATGAGCAGGATCTGATTCACTGCTTGAATTAATCTGTATGAATGGCTCTGGGATCCATTTCAAAGCAGCCCCGAGAATTGGTCTATAAAAAAGGCAGCCCAATTTGTCTCAGACACTACGATGTGAAATGAATGAGGACTTTACAATCTCCTTCAGCCATAAAAAAATGTACACATCTCAGGCCGCTGCGCTCCCATTTTAATTAAACCAATAATTAAATCTTAATGAAATGAAGGCTTTCTTTATAAAGAGCTAGCATATGCATTTTTTCTAATGGAGGTGGGAGGGGGAGTAGGTACTGGACCATGCCACCCCCTTCTCCAACCACCCCCAGCAGAAGTGAATAGCTGAGTGGGCCCTTTGCCTCAAGGCAATGAGTAGAGCAGAGAAACAACCACTGGCAATGGGGGTGGGGGGAGGGCAGAGGAGAAGAGAGGAGAGCCTCATTTCAGAGCCTTTGATCATTCACGTTCCTTGACTTGCACCCAGAACTGGAGGAGGCTGTATCTAAGCCACAGGTACCTACATAAAGTCATCAGCTCTTCTCCATGCAGCCCTGGGGATAGAATTCAGGAGAGTCAGAAACACAGACCTCTCCATTTCCTTTATCACTCAATACAAACAGGGCTTCCATCTCTATCACCCTGAGGAGGCAGCATTACACTAGCATTGCAAGGGCCAGGAGTTTCTGACAGACCTGCTGCACACACTTCCCAAGTTTCTTGCCAGAAGAATTCAGATATGAGATGGCCACCCCCATGCTCTTCCTTAATGTAAGTAGACAGTATGCCTTAAGAGATATTTCTGACCTCAGCTGGCCTAGGGGGAGATAGATATTCCTCTCCTTGGACCATTCTCTATTTAGGCACTTCATTTTATGGTAAATCTCAATCAAATACTTTGAGGGGGTCACATTTCCACTGGAAATGGGTCCAAAGCACTGGGTCTAGCTAACCTGCCCTCGCAACTTCATACTGAGTCGAGTGCAGGTACAAAAGTATGTGTTAAAAAATGATGGCTGGCTATAAATCTGGCCCTAAAGGACAAAGGGATGTGAATATTCATCATCAGTTAAGACAGGCTCTCTAAAAAGCAACAGCCTCTTTAATTCTAGTGAGGAAAACCCACAAGTGAAATGAAGGAACTGATTTCCTAAGTCTTCCAACTGCAACTACAACTGAGAGCTCTCCTGAGATTTCACTGACTTTGTGGACTAGCACGAAATACAGTACTGAGAATGAAGAATCCCAGACTTCTATTCCTGGCTCTTTCATTCACTTTCTGTGTGTTCTTCAGCAAGTCACTTAATATCTCTGCCTCAGTCTCCCCAAGTGTAAGCTGGGATAATACTTACCTAACCCATGGAAAGCAGATTTTGTAGATCAATTGATTAAGGTTTATACAGTGTTTTGCAAATGTCAAGTGCTATGCAAATGCTAAGCATTATTCATATTCTTTTAAGGATTTTTTTATGAAAATGGAATTGAATCACTACTTTTCTAAGAGCAGTTTTCTTACATACAGAATTTTCAAAAGGGCTGCACTTCGACACAAAAATTCCTATTAAATTGTGTCAGGTCAGTTTTCTTCTGCAGACTCTGAGAGATGCCTCAATCCACTCAGAAAGGGGGTTCAGGGATCAAATTAATGAAGGCAAGAGAAGTGGATTCTTGGAAGTGGAGGTAGGAGGTGTAAGTCCTATTACTTAATGTGACTCTTGTTACTGTATTTAATGTGTTAGCATAAACGGAAGAAAAGGCTAGCTCTTTTGGACAGCATCCAGAGTGTTTTCAAGAAGCTACTTTTCTGCACAATAGCTGGACCAAGATGGGGAATGTAATTCCGAGAAATGAAGAGCAGATGAAAGTCAGGACACATCATTCTAAGAGATCCTCTTGTATTGTTTCCAAAGCCAAAGTTCTGGGAACATTGTGTGTTTCCATTCAGTCAAGCCAGAATGTGGGCAAGTACAATCCTTCAACCTTAAAATTTCCCCCTTGTCCTGGAGAAGAGCTCGTTCTCTGCAATGTGAATTCCACTGGAGAAGAGTGAGTTCCTGTTTGCAAAAGAACACTTCCTCCATTCAGGATGGGTGGAATTTTAAGGGTTCATTATGATTAATACCCGGCCACCCACTGCATTTCCTACACCGTCCTCAGAGACACTGTCCCCTTCCTCATCATCTCTAGAACTGCTGAATTTACTAGGTTATAAACAGATGTTCAGGTTCAGCCTTAGCCAGTTCTAAGCTTGCATCCTGAGCTTCCACCAGACCTGAAGAATACATTGTAGGCTTCAGGATGTCTTTATAGCAACCCAGGCTAGTGGGACCCAGCAGCAGACATGAGAAGATTTATCTGCTTCAAAGGAATGCTTTGTTGTCCTTGAAAGGGCTACAGAGATATGGGGCAGAGTGAGAGTTCATGGAGAGTGCATCAAAAGCATAATCATCATCCCCACTTCCTGCCTCACACCACATGGCGAAGGAGGAAGATCCTCTAATCCTCTTGGATTTCATTGGAAACATTCTGTTACATCAGGCAAGGAGCAGGCACTTCCATGGCTTGTGATGCACCAAGAAGATAGGCAAGGACACTCAGGATTGACTTGTGGGATGTGCACCCAGCTAGCCAAGGCAAATGCTATAAAAAAAGAGACGCAATTGTTAAACTCCAATAGCCTTGCATTGGTGTAGTGATAAACCAGATTGGATAAAGTGCTTGAGAACAATAAGCAGGCTTTGTTACCAGTAATGGCCAAGATTAGGTATCTAGTGACCTAAAGTGGTTCCCTGTTTCCCTAGAGGTTCCTTATCTCTAATTTCCTCAAAGAGTCCCTTCAGCCACTTTCTCTGATGAGCTACTCTGCCTAATACTAAACATGAATACATGAAAAGGACTAACATTTCCAGCCTCAATGATAAATCTAAGCTAGTCCCTTCTGCACTAACCCATATCCTTGCTCATTGATAGAGAGACAGGGAGAGCACGAGTGTGTTTGTTCCCTTGTAATTCAAGAATGTCCTAGGGATACAGTTTTACCTTCTGTAGTAAACAGGAACAAATCCAGCATAATTCATTCATTTTCTTTCCTGCTGAAACCACACAAGAACAATAGGAAGGAGAACAGGCTGCTAACCTGAATGTGCCTGGAGAAAAATATCAGTGGAAGCTTTGTATGACCTAAAAGATGCCATATCAGAACAGGCTGGCATTCCATGATCTAGTCCACTATTTGGCCTCTAATGGTGGTGAATACCGTACCCATCAGAGAAAGCTGCGAACCCCCACAATGCACGGTAAAGTCTTGCCTGTTCAGCTTGAGTTCTCGCTCTCCTTTTCCCACATTTCTCACCTTCCAAATCTAGTTTTTATGTTGCCTTCTATGCATAATGTATGTGCATCTGTCTCTGTGGTAAAAAAAACCCTGATAGTACTGAAAAGCAGACACAATGCAATCTCTCCCTGTTAATGGGCAAGTCAGAGTTACATGCATGGCATTTGTCTGGCCAGCATGTGGTCCATTTCCTAAAACACTGTTACTCTGAAACCTGTCAATTAACCTGATTCCTCACTGTTTTCATTTTATGTTGACATTTACACCTGTGCAAAACACAACTAAATTGGAATGGTTGCATTTTGCACTTTGCACAGAAGCAATTGATGACACAAGGTGCAAGGGATTGGAGATTAAGGGTAGAAGAATTCCAATTGTTGTCTAAGCACATGAAAAATATTGTTATGGTTTACTGAAAGAAAAGGGGATGGGTGACATTTGTGTTAGAAACATTCAGAGAGCCATAAAAGGAGGAACAAGGAATCCCTTTGTTTTGTCTGTAGAAATGACAAAAGAGATGATTTGGCATTGCTAATTTAACTATTTCATTGCTGCTCCACCATTGCACCTAGTGACATCCATTAACATGCCCTTGAAATCATGGAATATTAGGCTATAGGCGAAATGTTCACCCTCACAGCATGTGGGGTCTACCCACAGATATCCAGAGATTCAGCAGTGAAGCAGATGAGTTCTACTGGGTTGAATAGCGTTCAGCGACACTGTAGGTCAGTGGTGGGCAACCTGCGGGCCACGGGTCACATGCGGCCCAGCAGGGTAATCTGATTGCGGGCCGTGAGACATTTGGCTGACATTGACTGTCCACGGGCACCAGCCCCAGCAGCTCCCAGTGGCCATGGTTTGCCATTGCCAGCCAGTGGCAGCTGCAGGGACGTGCTGTCCGCTGCTTCCCACAGATCCCATTGGCCGGGAATGCCGAATAGCAGCTACTGGGAGCTGCGTGGGTGGTGGGGGGGCAAGAGGGGCCCATGCCTGCGGACAGTCAACATCAGGAAAATGTCTCTTGGTCCACAATCAGATTACCCTGATGAGCCTAATGCGGCTCATGGGCCGCAGGTTGCCCCCCACTGCTGTAGGTGCACCCCACCTACATGTATCTGGAGCATTCATTGAATGTACCTGGACCAGTCAGTAACACAGTTGGTGTATCTGACTTTCATGCACATGCAGGATTAAACAGCAGAGCAGGTATTATCTCCCTCTATGTATTGGAGGCATTCTGGGAACATCTGACAGCAGTCAAGCGGTTAAATAAATCTATTTCAGCCCAAGATATGTGTTTTTATAAGGCAGGTGTATCATAAACCAGAGGGGAACATGATCATAACAAAATATATTGCAGAATCATTTGACAAACTGTCAAGGTAGAGGAAGCATACATTATTCTTGACAAAAATGTTTATTTTAAATAAACACCATGGAGTGAAATCTAACCAGTGCTTTCCTCCCCAGTTTCTGGTAGGGGTGAGCCTACATGCCTCCTCTTTCAGTGGGAAAGCAAAGTTTCTGAGTGATTTCATAAGCAGCTCAAACTGTAATTTTCCAACATATTGCCAAATGTCTATTCCAAAAGGGATTCAGAGACTGGAGGGACCATGTGAAAGTTTTGAGAGTCTAGGCAGGTATCATATGTAGAATCAGTTATTATCATCCCTCTTGCTGTCCTGGGATCTCTGGGTTAGTAAGTCTCTTGATGGGAAGCAAAATGAGGTCTCTTTTTTCAAGGCTCTTAACATTTGTTTTTAAAAAGTGTGAATTTGATGATCAGGAAAACAAAGGACTGATAGCATCATTGGGGAAAACTGATCAGAGCCAGGCAGAGGTTCTGTACAAAAATACCCCTGATCTCCCAGTCCTGCATCCCTACATAGCCTTGCCAATGCATCGCAGTCCTGACTGGCCGTGTCAGTCCTGCGCTCTCACAGAGCTTTGCCAGTCAGTCTCAAGACCTCATAAAGATGAACCATATAATATATCCCCACAGTGACTGCTCCCCAGAGCATAATAATACAGCAACAACACCCCGCAAGGCAGATGTTATAGTGACCTCTGATGGGAAACAACTCTAGACTAAGCCAGATTTCTCCCGCCCGGACTGGTACAGTAACAGCTTATTATTAACTAGTAGTAACACCAGAGTGCGTTTCAAAGCCAGAAGATGTTAATTTTCCCTTGTGGTGGCAGCAGAAGCCACTTCCATCAACATCTGAAAATGAGAGTCAACATCATGACTTGTCCCTGGGAACAATTTCATGTTCATTTGAACCCTTTCACTACTGCCGTGTGGGAGCAGTTTCCAGCAGGAGATTGTGGCAAAGGAATAGGGCCCGATCTGGGTGAATGGATTTTCTTTTCATTGGCCTGGAATGGTGAACCGCGGCCAGTGGGAGCTGCAATTGGCTGAACCTGCTGTCGCTGCAGGTAAATAAACCATCCCAGCCCGCCATGGGCTTTCCCTGACGGGCTGCGTGCCAAAGGTTGCCGATCCCTGGTCTGTGTGGTGCAACAGGAGATGGGACCCCTCAGGATACCTGGGCCATTGATCTGCTCTTATACATCACTTCTCATTTTCTTTTGAAAATTCATGCAGCAGTTTCACACAGTTCAGCTGACAGGTACCATTGTCACTAGGAACAGAACGAGAGACAAGGCAAAACAGCTTCTTTAAGCTGCCTTTAATTAGCCCTTAAGTCATTTTCAGTTGATGGATTAATCATTCTAAGACATGATGCACTAGCAGTGCTCATAACTGTTTTTGAATTTCTTTCCAGCCCATCTGAGGATGCTGCTTCTCCCGCAGTTCTTACACAAAGTTCTGTTATTAGATTTTATTGGGCCCCACTGATAAGAGACAAAGCTCTAAAGTCTGGCCCTGGGAGTCAATTGACAGATGTGTTAATTCTCGGAGACTGATTTCTTTAGGGTCTGCAATGTCGAAGTACATTTTTTTAGGGTGACGTGTGTAAATCTTTGTGCTTGGGGAAGTGAGGGATCAATAGAAATGAAAGGAGTGGAGTACAGTGCGGGCTGGTAGAGCACAGTTACCACACAGGTAGAACTCTGCCATTTCACCTTTCAAATACCAGTGGCAGCATCCCTGCCATTCTAGTCTTAGATCTTCACGCAGCCAATGTGCTTCAGTCTTGCTACACAGGATCCCTGCTTTTCCTGCCAGGAGCGCCCACCTGGCTCTATCAATGCACCTTCCAGCTAACCTGCAGGACCCACACCTATTCCAGGCCTTGCTGCTCTCACAGCTCAGCCAATTCATCACCCAGTAACCCATGGTAAGATTAACTCCATGTCTCCAGCCCTGTTCCCCACTGCCCACATAAAGGAAAGAGATGCTTGTGTACTTTGAGAGATCCAGTATGTTTTTCTTTGGTGCTGCGTTCTGTAGCTTGTGTCATTAGCGGCGCAGAGGGGTCTTTTTGCCTTGGGAATTGCCAGCAGCGAGGAGGGCTGTGAGAGTAGTTTGTGGGCTTAATGGTGGGTAAGTGAATGCACAGTATTAGATGGGTTCCTGTTTGTAAGTATTAAGGGGTTGCAAAAGTGGGGGACTGTAAAATTTAGCAAATGCAGTATTGCTTTTGTGGAACAGGCTAAGTGTTTGTATGTAGGGTTGGTGTAGGTAGCTCCTGTTCAGTGCTGCTCACCTAAACTCAAGTTTTGCCTTAGCAAAAGAGATGGTCTCAGATTGTCATTCAGTGGTCACATGGTCTATGTCCTGAATGTTCTGTGCTATTTGCAAAGGCAGACTTTGGAGTATATGTGTCATTGGCATATTAGGCTCTCTCTGAAGAGGGCAGTTAAGTTTGCACTGGTGTGTACTTCCTATTTTCTGGTTTTCAGAGGTTTGAGTTTTGCTGAACTTGATGTTTTGGAGGGCTTGAGATACCACCAGCCAGCCATAACGCTTCAGTAACTAAGTTTTTTGTCAGTTAATGTCCTAAGTTTTTGAAAAATGTTTCTTTTGTAGAAGTCTGTACTAGGAAGCAGCCATCCTTAATTTTTTAATAAAATAAAATAATATAAAAATAAAATGGACCATTTTATTATATCATCATCTGACATGTCATATTATGCACTCCTCCTACTACTGACACGTCATGAAATAAAACTAACATCAAAATGCCCATCAAAACAAATACATTTTGAAATGCACATTTCATTTTTAAACTAAATTTCAATTTTTTTTAAATGAAATTTTCCAAAATGAGAAATTTTACCAAAATCGAGATAATTTCACAAAACCTTTTTCATTTGTTGAGATGGCATTTTCTGATGGAAGCCTGTTTTGAACAAAAATTTCCAACCCACTTCTAATATACAGATCATTAACAACATAAGGAAATGTTTCCTAAACATTTAAATTAGGGGAAGGGTTTGCATTTCCCCTAGGATCTCTCCCCATTTTACTGTTCTTCCCAATGTATCATACTGGCTCACAGTTTATGTATAATTTCTGCCCTCTGCTGGATGGCACATCAGAACTGATCAGGCATTGAACCATGGGGAAGGACCTCTAGGTGAAGGAAGCCCACAGAGGATAAGAACCCTAATATGATAGTAACTAATAGATATTTCCCTTTAGTATCAGTGGCAGGGGACTGGGGTTTGGGTGCAGAAGGTCCTGGATTTTTTCCGCTAACTAGTATGGGATTAAATTCATTGATATAATTCCAATTAAACTACAATTCACAATTTGCACCCTCAGATTGTACTTCAGCAGAGTTTGCACACCAGAAAGTGAATCAGACCCAGTGTTACAAAAGTTACATAAATAGAGAGGACTGTGAATCAACGCAGTGAAAATATAAATAGTGCATTAATGTTTCAGTATTTTAGATGAAGCAAGTCTGGCTAAATAAATACCAGGAGGCACGTCAAATATTTGAACTGAAATTTGCAAACTTCAGCATTTGAAGTTTTGATTACATTGCACATTTGCAAAAAATGTTCCCCTTTTGGAGTGAAATCTGAGAAAGTTTGCAGTTTTGCCCTCCCAGGAACTGGCCCAGTTTTTGAGTGAGAACCTCCCGACATTCAAGGAAGCAAAATTTTGCATTTTGTGCTGACAAAGATTAATTTTTGCAGCTAAACATAAGAGAACAAGAATGCTTGCATGTTTTGATGCAAAAGTTGGGCATATAAAGAAAATGTCACAGGGAGTAACATTTCTGGGTTGCAAAATAGCCCAGGATGCATTTTCACAAATTGACAAAGTGCCTCTTGGACTTGCTTAATAAATAATAACAATAATATCTGTTATTGCTATCAGTCATTGAGATAATACACACACTCCTCTCCCCTTGAACAATTCTAAATTAATTAAAGAGCAGACTCTCCTGCAGATCAAACTTATCTAAGTGGAACTTGTATAAATACCAGGGATCAAAAGAGTACACACACAAGGCAATACATTAGCAGTGGGTACATCTTGAAATGTGTGAGATTCAGTTAGCAGGCAGAACCCTGAAGTCTAGACACTTCTCTGAAACATACCCAAAGGAAACCCCAGATCTGGCTGGCAATCTTGTGACAGCTTTTTTTTATCCTTTGCACTTATGATTGGAGCCTCGACAGTAAGAATCCATATCAAACCTAATGAGGGAGAGAGGAAATGTTAATCAAAGGGTTTTTTTATATCAAGAAATGTCTGGTTTGCATTCTGGCAAGTGTAGGATGGCGAGGATCTTTCCATCCTTTATATTGATCAAAGAGTTTATATTGAACACACACCACACACACATTATTAAAATTGTCTGACCCTTTTCATTATAAGAACCTGTTTTCAGTAGCTTATAACTTTGACAGATTTAACTGTTTGGAATGAATTTTTCCATTCAGCCCTGTCTGCCTCATTCTGAATTATTCCAGAAAATTTTAGCCAAAAGTGTTGAGCTGTTTCTGAGAATGAAGTTAGGGGAAAATACGTGGTTTTTCCTGTGCTAAATATTTCTGGTGTCCTTTTCTTTAAGAAGCTCTAGTGCCCCCATGCTTTGGAGAAAGGATTTGAAATTCAGCAAGATAGTGGCCTTTGCATCAGGGATGTGCCAAAGCCATCCACATGAAAAAGTGCCCAAATTTGGCCAAATTATAAGTCTTTGAAAAATCTCAGTAGAAACTTGCTAGACCTGATGAGGTCCATCTTGTGCATTAAACAAGGCAGGGATCCTGGGGGTGAGGAATGTGCTCATGTAATTAAAGACTATCACCATGCATATGCACAAGGGGGCCAAATTAAAGTTGCAAAGGCAACCTTAATTCTGGCATTTCCTAACATTTGAGTGCTTGACTTTGCAACCTTAATGTTTTCTCAACATTGTTGTTGTGTGTGTGATATATGAAGAAGAGTTTGAGCATGTAAAGAACCAACCAGCTCTCATAGTGATTCCATCAGTTTGATCTAGATGCTCGACGTTCACTTGTTGCATTTAAATCTTGAGGTTTACCACATTCTGTGCCCTCAGCTGTTAGATGTACTGGATAAGTGGTCAGGCAAGCAAGCCTAGAACATTAGAGAGGGTCCTCTGATTCCATTCTCCCTGTCCCTTTTGCCATCCTTACAGTTCAGTTCGTTGTCAGCACTAGCTAATGCTGAGTGTATCTCTGTGTATGTGTGTCTCCAATTTCATTAGGACAGAGACAGAGAAGTGTCCACTTAGGGCCTTCTGGAACTGATCAGCGGGTCAGCTGGGAACGTCTGTCAGGAAGCCAGGGCAATAGCTCTCCCTCGCTCCTCCCCGGGCTTCTGTGAGGTTCGTGGCTCTCCTCCTTTCTCTTGCTGTCATTGCCACCCTCCCAACTCCCCCTGCCACACACCAAACTCCCAGACCTTTTCTGAGCACTTTGCTTAATCCCTGGGATTCTTTATATAGGAATTAATCTCCCCGTCACAGTGTGTGTCTGGAGGTGGGTGGGGGTGGGGGGGGTACATTTATCTCTCCCGCTGAGAGGTCTAAAGTTGCATTGCTGTGATTATTAATGGTAGCAGCATGCGTGGATCTGGGATCTGTGTTTAGCGTCTTCATTTCTTAAACAGGACGGGGGCCACAGCAAGGCGATTTGGCAGCTCTGTGTTCCAGCTGTATTGTGTCTGCCGCTGAGAGGGAGAGAGTGTGAGTGGGGATCAGCATGGCAGAACAAGAAGCCAGTGGCTTGCAACTCCTTCTCTCCAGCCTCCAGGTAAGAGGAGCTTGAACTAAGGGGACAGACACTTGGGCTGGTTTCCTTTGTAATCGACAAGCAATGACTTGCAGGGCTGAGGTTGCTGATGAGCTCCCTGCTGGCTTGTCTCAAAGGCATTAGAGAACAGGAGTCCTGCCCTGCATCTCCCCCCAGCCCCATACACATACCCTCCGAAAGCTTTTACAAAATTAAGTTTCACTGTTCAGAGATTAACGCTGGTGATTACTGCGATGCATCAATTACGGGGCCCAGTTTGAGTGCAGTGTCTCAGACCCTGGGTCTGCCAGCATGCAGCTGGGATAGAAAGAGCCTGGTTTGCAATGAATGGGACCTGTGAGTGCTGTCAGCTTATGAGTCAGACTGGGAAGGCAACAGCAGATCTTTCTGAGATGGGCAAGTCCACATTGTGCTCTTCGGCCCTTGAAGAAGTGGCTGTGCAAATTCCTAAGGCCAGGACAGCAGAGGCTCTTCAGACTGGCTTTGGTGTCATCTGCATGTACATAATAGAAGAAAGCCCAAAAGAGCAGAGGGAGGGAGTTTGTGTGAGATCCTCACCCAGGATCATCAGTAGCTGCGTGTGTCCCACCCAAACAGCTCCCTTCAACTGTAGAGAGCCCCTGACCTTTTCCTAGCATTTGTGGTCAGGCTCCAAGGTTCAGTTCCCAACAAAGGTTAATGCAGGGGAAGAAGCGCACACACATCTTCAACCTCACAGCACCCTGTTCTCATATTTGTGTGATGTTGTGCCATTTGCATGATAAAATCTCCCGCCCAGGTGGGCAGAGTGCTCCATGGCCATTCCTGTTGCATGTTCTGGCCAGGGGAGCCTGTGTTTTTCATAAACACAGTATAGGTGCAGTGGTTGAACCTAAAACATCTATCATTTTGGCATTAGGGGCAGGTGGGAGTTTGTGCTTCATTTAGACAAAATTCTGCCCAAACAATGTTTGTCAGAGTTTTTAAAATTCCAAGGCATCCATATCTTTTTGTGATTCCCTGACTCCCAACTCATGTAGCTGAGTAGAAGCAAGTCCCAGCCTACCAAGAGACATAAGCATGCATGAGATGCAGGTAAACAGTCTTCAGAGTAGCAGCCATGTTAGTCTGTATTTGCAAAAAGAAAAGGAGTACTTGTGGCACCTTAGAGACTAACAAATTTATTTGAGCATAAGCTTTTGTGAGCTACAGCTCAATGCATCCGATGAAGTGAGCTGTAGCTCACGAAAGCTTATGCTTCAATAAATTTGTTAGTCTCTAAGGTGCCACAGGTGCTCCTTTTCTTTTTAGGTAAACAGTCTGTTTCACTCACATCTCAACACCTTTGAAGGCAATAGCAACCTGAGAAGTAGACTGCCATTGTTAATTGTGTGTGTCAGAAACCCACACCAAGACAAGTCCCAGAACTAGAATAGCTGTATTAAAAACATGAGAATTTCCTTACGGGGTCAGACCAATGGTTTATCTATTCCAGCAACATTTCTCTGACAGTGAGCAGGGTCACATGTTTAGAGGAGGGTATCAAACCCCACCTTATAATGGTTGGCATTTACACTCCAGCATGTGGGTTGACATTTGTCATCCAAGAAACTGATACAACTATGAATATTTTGATTAAACACATAGATGTCTCATCTTGGTATCTTGTGGCAAAGAGTTCCACAGGTTAATCACGTATTGTATTTAAAAAAATCTTGTCTCATTTTTCTGCCTTTTAATTCCATTAGCTGTCCCATCATTCTTTTATGATGAAGAAGTGTAAACAGAAGCACCCAATTTACTTTCTGTATAGCATTCACTCTTTTGTGCCCTGCTCTTGTGTCCCTTCAGATTGGTATTCTCTCTAAAGGACACTGTCCTAACATTCTCAATGTCTTCTTAGGATTGAAGGGTGTAAGTGAAGTGAGTGAGGGTCCAGAATTAAAAACAAAGGTATTGCTAGATGTCAGCACTGAAGTTCTCTGGCAGAGCTGGGTGTGGGCCCAGGACTGGCATAGCAGACAATGCTGTGGATCAGGACTAAAGAGAACGGCAGAGCTGTGTGAATGGAAAACTATAGCACAGCACCTGCCCACAGTAACCCAAACTCAAACAGTGCTATTTGTTCTTAGCTTCAAGAGTACTAAACTCACTTACAAAAACAAAGTACTGTCTTGCTACAGTCACTCATCAATTTGGCATTAGGGGTTGGTGGAGGAAATAGTGGCTGGGGGCAGCCATTTTAGACTTGAATCTGATGCACAACGAGGAACTGTTTTTAGAGTAACAGCCGTGTTAGTTTGTATTTGCAAAAAGAAAAGGAGTACTTGTGGCACCTTAGAGACTAACCAATTTATTTGAGCATAAGCTTTCGTGAGCTACAGCTCACTTCATTGGATGCAACCGAGGAACTGGTGGCAACTGTGAAGGTAGAAGGCAATTGGGGGTGAAAACAATCATTAAATGACAGACTTCATGTTTCTAAATCAGAGCAGCAAAATAAGGACAATGGACTTCCACAAACAGGCTTTAACAAACTCAGAGAACTGGTAGGTAAGGCCCCATGGGAAGAAAATCTAAGGAAAAAAGGGGTTCAGGAGAGCTGGCAGTTTCTCAAAGAGACAATATTAAAAGTGCAACAGCAACAGCAAACTATCCCAATGTGAAGGAAAGGTAGCAATGATAAAAAGAGGCCAATATGGCTCCATCAGCAGCTCTTTAATGACATAAAAACCAAAAAGGAATCTTACAAATATTGTTAACATGGACAAGCTGCTAAGGATAAATATGAAAGATTAAGACGAACATGTAAGGACACATCAAAAAGATTGTCAAGTTTCCTTCCCCACTCTGAACTCAAGGGTACAGATGTGGGGACCTGCATGAAAAACCCCCCTAAGCTTATTTTTACCAGCTTAGGTTAAAACTTCCCCAAGGTACAAACTGTTTTATCTTTTGCCCTTGGACTTTATTGCTGCCACCACCAAGCATCTAACAAATATATAACAGGGAAAGACCCTGCTTGGAAACGTCTTTCCCCCAAAATCCTCCTCAAACCCTATCCCCCCTTCCTGGGGAAGGCTTGATAAAAATCATCACCAATTTGCATAGGTGAACACAGACCCAAACCCTTGGAACTTAAGAACAATGAAAAAACAATCAGGTTCTTAAAAGAAGAATTTTAATTGAAGAAAAAGTACAAGAATCACCTCTGTAAAATCAGGATGGTAAGTACCTTACAGGATTCTTACAAGATTCAAAACATAGAGAATCCCTCGAAGCAAAACCTTAAGTTACAAAAAGACAAAAACAGGAATATACATTCCATTCAGCACAGCTTATTTTATCAGCCATTTAAACAAAACAGAATCTAACGCATATCTAGCTAGATTACTTACTAAGTTCTAAGACTCCATTCCTTTTCTGTTCCTGGCAAAAAACAACACACAGACAGAGAGAACCTTTGTTTCTCCCCAGCTCCAGCTTTGAAAGAATCTTGTCACCTCATTGGTCTTTTTGGTCAGGTGCCAGCGAGGTTATCCTAGCTTCTTAACCCTTTACAGGTGAAAGGGTTTTTCCTCTGGCCAGGAGGGATTTTAAAGGTGTTTACCCTTCCCTTTATATTTATGACAAAGGCCAAGTCACAAAATGAGTTACACCTAGCAAGGGACATAAAAGACAATAAGAAGAGATTCTATAAATACATTAGGAGCAGGAGAAAGATGAAGGAAAGTGTAACTCCTCTACTTAACAGGGAAGAAAATCGAATAACAGACAACATTAAGAAGGCTGAGGTGTTTAATACTTATTTTACTTCAGTTTTCATTAAAAAGGTAAACTGTGACCAGATATTTAACACAATTAATATTAACAAGGGGGAAGAAACACATGCCATAATAGAGAAGAAACAGTTAAAAGAATATTTAGATAAGTTATGTGTTTTTAATTTTGCAAGTCTGGATAAAATTCACCTTAGGAACCCACTGAAGTAATATTGGAACCTTTAGCAATTATCTTTGAGACCTCATGGAGGACAGATGAGGACCAAGAGGACTATAGAAGGGTAAATCTAGTACCTATCTTTAAAAGTGGGAAAAGAGGACCTGGAAAATTATAAACCAGCCAGCCTAACTTTAGTACCTGGGCAGATATTGGAACAAATTATTAAGGAATCAATCTGTAAGCATTTAGAGGATAATAGGGTTATTTAAGTAATAGCCAGCATGGATTTGTCAAGAACAAATCCAATGGAAGCTGCGATCGGCTGAACCTGTGGACGCAGCAGGTAAACAAACCGGCCCAGCCCGCCAGAGGCTTTCCCTGACGGGTCGCGGGCCAAAGGTTGCCGATCCCTGGGCTAGGCAGTAATACTGCTGGAAAGCATCTGGGGCTGATAGTGCATCATAAATGGAATATGAGTCAACAATGTGATGCGTTTGCTAAAAAGCCTTCTATCATTCTGGGGTATATTAACAGGAGCATTGGATGTAAGACAGGTGAGGTAATTATCCCACTCTGCTGGGAACTGGTGAGGCCTGAGCCGCAGTACTGTGTCCAGTTTTGGGTGCCAAGCTTTTAAGAAAGATCTGTACAAACCGGAGAGTCCACAGGAAAGTAATAAAAATGATAAACAGTCTAGAAAACCCGACCTATGAGGAAAGATGCAAAAGACTGACCATGTTTAGTGTTCAGAAAAGAAGACTGAGGGGGAAACTAGTAAAAGTCTTCAAATATGTTAAGAGCTGTTATAAAGAGGAGGGTGATCAACTGTTCTCCATGTCCACTGAAGATAGGACAAGACTTTCTAACTATAAGGATATATTAGCACTGGAATAGGCCTCCAGGTGAAGTTGTGGAATCCCCATCATTAGAGGTTTTTAAGGATAGGTTAGACAAACATCTCTTGGGGATGGTCTAGCTATACTTGTTCCTGCCTCAGTGCAGGGAGCAAGAACAAGACAAGATGACCTCTCAGGGTCCCTTGCAGCCCTACATTTCCATGATTCTGTGATTTCGTGCTGTAAGACAACCCTAATAAGTTGATGTTAAGCATTGCAATACCCATGCATTCTGATTTTCTCCCAGGCATGATCCCCAGTGTAACGCAATGATGCCATCCCCTAGCGCTGCTCCAAGAATCCAGTGATAAAAAGACCATTGCTGGAACTTAAAATAGCTATAAATATTTGCTCTGCTTTGGCAGCACTCAGCTGAGAAATAATGTCTTGTGTTGACGGTTGCATTTCTTGATGGTATCTCTCTACGCTTAGTTATTTTCTACAATAGCTCCCACACACTAGTCTCTTTGTTTCTGTATCCTGCTGAATTGTCAATATCTGTTCCTGTTCTTTTTGTGGGCACTAAAAACATTGCTCTCTACATACAGCAAGTGGTTCCGCAAGAGGTTTTAGTCCCTGTGTATTGTTCTGGTTGTTTTATATCATAAAACTGCCTTTTTCACAAACATGTTTATTCCAAGAATTTGGGCACTTTCCACTGTGTAGCACTAGGGCAGACTTCATTAATCACAGACCCAGGGAGCCTTTTCCCCTTCCAACACCAGCTCCTGACTTTATTAATCCCAGATGGAGGGAACCCTCTCACCTTCCCACACTGACACAGGCTCTATTTGCTTCAGCTTGAATGAGAGAGCCCGACTGTTCTCTCTGCCCATTGAAGAGAGCTCTTTCTGCAGTGGGTATTGGCCACAGACATCCTTACCCCCAGCCTGAGGGAACTCTCTCTTCATCTGACGCTGCCCCAGACTCCATTGCCCTTTGCGGCAAGCTGGGCTCAGCCTTGCCCATGACTTGGCAGCAACCCTTCAGCCTCACTGATGAGCTGGCAACAGAAAGGCTAAATAGTCACCCCAGTGGGGTGTAATTAGAAACAAGCCCCAGTGGGGCTTAATTAGAAAGCCTGACTCCAGTGTAGTGGTGAAGCAGGGAGAGCACTACTTGAATAGAACTGGAGAGAAGAAGGGGGTGTTGGTGTTTCTCTTTAGAAAGAGCCTGAGGAAGTCAGGCTGAGGCAACCACAGGGAGCAGTGTAGGCTTTTGGGGGGGAGCCTTAAGGCTCTTGACTTAAGGCCTACAAGGAGCAGCGAGATTCCTCAGAGATAAACCGCTGGAGTCCTAGGTAAAGGGAAGAAGTGGGGGAATCCTGCTGGGGAAGAAGCAGTTCAAGAGAATGACTGCAGGGGCCAGGAAGCAGAGGATTTCAGTCAAGCCTGAGGGGCTCAAGAACTATATATTTGGATGTTGCTTGTGAACTTTAAGTTGGACCTTTAGTTACCCCAAAAAGGGAGTGAACTGTTATGTGACTTGGCTGGAGGGTGGTGATACAGAAGACCCAGAGAAGGAGTTGGGAGAAGACACTGACTGGGACTGGGCGTTGTGGACCCAAAGAAGTGGCCACCCATGAGGGTATGAGAGGCGAAGTCCCCTGCAGTGCATTACAGGTGAGGATGTGTGCTTACCTATGGCTCTTCAAAAAGTCTCCTCAGTGCAATTTGGGAACGTGGTCCCCATGAAGACAGCCTAAGCCCATTAGAGTGTGGCGTGTTACAAATGCTGTAAAAAGTTCTAATGCATAAAGCAAAAGCAGCTTCAAAGTGAAGCTATGTTTTGCCATGGAAACCTCATGGCAGAGCGGGCATGGCATTTCAGCCTGCATCCTTGTCAGATGTGCACTTCACTTGCTTACAGGCTTCATCTTCAGGCTGTGAATTGCAGATCAAAAAATACTTTAGCCCTGCCCCACAGTCTTTATGTTTGCACTGCAAAGCAAAGCTCTTAAGAATTCAGCTTAGCCTTGCCTATGGCTCTTACTTCTTGGCCATCTCTTGCCTGAATCCCTGTCTGTTTCTGCTGCCTTCTCTCACCTCTACTCTTGCAAAATGCTGCTGTTAGTCACCTCCCACTTTTCTTGCTCTGACCATTGGTTTCCTGTCCTTTCCTGCATCAGATTCAAGCTCCCCATCCTCACCTGCAAAGCCTTGCGCTGTCTCTTGCAAATGGTGACGTATTTAGAGCAAGAGTGGATTTATTTTAGTGCTCCTTGCCATAGTCTTTAGACACTGTCTGACACTTTAAATAAATACCTGCTTACATACTGCCCACAACAGGCTGGGAAGTTTGATACTATAGCCACCCACCAGTGCCAAATCTCTATGGAGGCTGAGTCAGGCCCATCTCTTACTTATTGTCAGGGTGCGTTGTTTGGGGATTTACTAAAAAGACAGCATAGGCCAGTAAATAACTCACCAGAGCAATAAAAAAAACCAAGGAAGTACCTCAGTGTATCTAACCATTGAACCTCATGGGATTTATAGAGGTCTCGGGACTGGGGAGTTACTATGGAGAACTGACTGGGGCAGCAAATAGTTCTGCTTCCATCTTCAAGGCTGTGACAGCCCCATGTCATGCCCCTTTTCCTCTGCCCTTCCTATAATCCAGTTATCCAAGAAAGGAAGTGATGCCTCCTTTCCAGTCTCTTCCCTCCTTGTTAGGCCCAGCAGTGAGATTCTGCTTAGGTTACAGTTCAGGATGTCATATGAGGTGTCATATGAGGTGTCCCAGATTGCCTGCCCACTCTCAGACCAGATGGGAACTGTGCCCACGTGCCTCCCAAGGCCACAGCCCCTGTGCACAGTTTCTGCTCAGCTGGCACTTGCTGGGGCTATTGGCAGATCTCTGGGCTTGAACACTCGCCCACTGTGCTGGATTACAAGGTTCAGGACTCCCACACTTAAAAAGGAAAGGAGTGCGAATTTTACATATCAGTGGGACACATGTCAAGGTGGATGGATTCCTGTCTAAATGACACTGATGCCCAGCAGGAAACAGATACAGGATCCACTAATTTCACACTTGAACCTCCCTACTCCTTTGGGCCAGGCTTTTTAGAGCTGCTTTGCTGGCAGGGTGATAAGACAATTCTATTGTTTTCCTTAAGTCAAGTGGGAAGATCTTTGCTGCTTTAGTGACACAGAATATCAATGTATTTTGCAGAATACTTTTGTCTCTGTTGCATCCTCCTTGTGCTTATCCAGTTGGAAAAAAACATGGGCGTTGCTGGGGTTTTTACAAAATGTGGGCTAAGTCCTGAGAAGACCTGAGCAATTGCAACTCCCACCATCTTCAGTGGAAACTGGAGGAGCTCAGGGTTTGGATCTATGTCAGTGGTGTCCACTGGGGGCTGTGAAGGGCCGTGCCTGCAGATGGTCAAAGTCAGCAAAATGTCTTGCAGCCCGCAATCAGATTACCCTGCTGGGCCACATGCGGGCTGCGGTTTGCCCACCACTGATCTATGTGTTTGGGAAGAGAGCCAGGCCTTGCAGGCAGGATGCATTTGAGCATCCTCAGAGGAAAGGAAAAGCACAGTTCAAAAGCAGATGCCATTTATTGTGAAGATTTGCAAGCTTGGGCCCTGAATATTTTCCAGCTTGTTGCTCCTAAAGTGGGGAGCAGCCTTTCCATTCCTCCAAAGCAATCCCCCAGCATCAGAGCATTTAACATTAGACCGGATGGAGCACATGAGAATAGGTTCATGGGAACTGGGAAAGTCACTGGGGTATCCATTCTTCAGGCATTGGCTGGGGTCCCAAGTTCTGTCGCTGGTCCTCTGTAACAACAAACTCCCTCTCCCATCACACCATTAAACCAGTAACACCCAGGGAAACTGAGTCCCACCCCCTCTGCATGCAAACCGTTGAAAAAAACAAGGAAAAACCAAGAAAACCCCCCACTTTGTCACACCCCAGAATTAAACTATTTATTCCTGAGTTTTGATGTTCTTTTGCTGTGTAGGAAATAGGTGTGAAACCCACTGGAAAACTATATAGCTCCATCCCCTTTATAGTGGTAGGGACATGTAGGAGGAGATAATCTTCTACTGCTTCCAATAACTCCATTAGCTTGAGTGGTTCAAGACTGTGTTGTGGATTTAAAGATTCCCAACCCTTGCTGATGACGTATATGTGTGGTGTGGGGTGACACAGGGTCAATATTGTTCCACGTGATTAAATTTTTGTTTGTTCAATTTCTGCATTTTTAAACACCTATTTAAGAAATTTACATTTTAAAAACACAACTACCTTAAAAGAATGTTAAACTTGAAAAGTCAAGCACTCAAAAGTTAGGGAGTGCTAGTATTAAGGTTGCCTTTGCAACAATAATTCAGCCCCCCTTGTGCATAAGCGTTATGATACAGTCTTCAATCATGTGATCAAATACATTTTTTTCCACAGGACCCCTTCCTCATTCAGTGCACAGGATGGACTGTGCTTTGGGAATGAATTAGGACTGTGTGGTTAAAAGGCTGTTGTCTGTCAGACCCATCTCATTTGTTGCAGAAGAGGAAAGGTGTGTTGTCAAGAGGGCAGTGGATTGCAAGAAGAGAGAGGATGATCTTATGGTTAAGGTAGTTGAATTCTGCCCTGTAGAATTAGTGTGTCCTTTCCCCTGCCAAGGAGTTCCTATAGGATGCAGGGCAAGTCACTTATATCAGACTTTTCACCGGTGGTCACTAATGGTGCGTTCCACAGTTACTGGTTGTGTAACCTGAGCCGCCTGCAGTTTGATTTGCAGACCTTCTGAGAGTTCACAACTGCAGCTGAGGTCAGTGAGAGCTGTGCTTTTCACTTGCTAAGTTCTCTGAAAAATTAGGCCCTATGCTTCTTGAATTGGTCACCCCAAATTATCTGACACTTTTGGCTCCAGTCTCTGTGTCTTAGTTCCCCACATGTAAACTGGGGATAATGATAGCATCTTAAGTCACCTGGGTGTTGTGAGATCAGTTCATTATTGTTTGTAAAGATCTAAGATATTACAGGGAAAGCACCATTGAGAATCCCAGGAGCAAATTAATAATCCCTGTTTTGAGTGCCAGGTTTGGATGTTGTACAATGAATATTGCATGGGGCACGCAGTGAACAGTGAGGGTAAAATGAAATATTGAAGAGCTTACTCATTCACTGAGCACCACCCATCCTGTGCATGGGATGAGGCAGGAGTGCTATGGAAGAAAATGTATCATAATGCAGATACACAGGGGGGCTGAATTAAAGTTGCATGGACAACCTTAATTCTAGCATTGCCGAATTTTTCAGAGCTTGACTTTTCAGCTGGATATAGTATAAAAAATGCACATGAAATCTGCCTGGAAGCACAGAACAGTACTGTATATTTATATGTAGGTGCCCTGTATAAATATATGTATTTATCCATCACATCAGTTCCATTGTCATATGTCACCTGAAAACATCTAATTTACCTCTTCCCTCTGCTTTGTATTTTCTCTTCCGCATAGACATTACTTATCATTTAACTCTGTGAAGCATCTTAGGATAGATAAAACACCATTCAAAACAATACATGACTGTGTAGACCTATCTTGCCTCCATTTATATATAACGTGATCTTATTTGGTATGTTTGGCAATATTTTGTTGGCATTTTTTTATGACTCTTGAGCCAAACTCCCCTGTCATTTACACTGGTCCAGCCCCATTGGCTTTGTCTACACTGCGGAAATGGGCAGTGTTAGAAAATGTTGATAGACAAGTTTCAATCGTTAAACACCTGTTAGTACCTAGTGTAAACAAAGGCAGCCATGTTTTAAAACTGTTAGCCGATCATGGCTAACTCTGGGGGGAACCTGCTGACTTGAGCAGAGTTTCACTGATGTAACCAAGAGGAAAGACATCCCTTCTTCTGAGTGTAGGTGTTGGTGTGTGGGGTTTAGGGACCTCACAGTCTTTAGGCTCCTTTTGAAAATCCCAGCCTAAAATTCTGTGCTGTATTCACTTGCCTAGGAGCTGCCTTAGGACCTGGGCAGTGTGCCAGACTCTATCACCCTGACTGCATTCTTCTCACCAGGGCAGGAAACAAAAATTCCCTGGTGCCTATCCCTCTTCTCCTAGTAAGTGTGTGTTTCATGGATAGTCTATGTGCACCTGTTCACACAAAGAGTCCGATGGACTGTGGAGCAAAGCTCCCAGCCATGGACCAAAGCCATCCTGCATGACAGACACATCGCTCCCACCAGTGGAGAGGGATGAGGGGGGATGAGAATTTCGAGCAGACAAGATTGAGTTATTTCTCCTTCTTGCCATGAAAACCAAGTCTATCCCAGAGGGTGTGAATGTGGATGGCGAGGGGGTGGTATGGGCCACACAAGTGCTCAGGCAATTACACACTAATTTGCCCACACAATCAATGCAATTGTGCACACATGGTTTAACTGTGCCTGCAGCCCTGGTAACTGTGTGTGTGTAAATTAGGTACAAAACTGTGCTCTTATTCTGTGGGAGAGTATAGTTACTGGAGATGAGCTTGAACCAAGACCATGGACCCAAACACTCAACATTTTGGGAAATTTGGCTCCAAATTTTTTTCCTGATCTTTGAGGCTGAACCCATCTTTACACGGGGCTTAACCAGAATATCAGACAACCCAGAACTTTGGGAAAGTCTGGATCCAGGTTTGAATTTTGCAGAATGGGCTTATTTCCCATCTCTACATGAGCGGGGTGTACGTGGGGGGCTTCCTTGTTCGGCCAACTATAGCTTTGGTGATAAAGGTCTAGTGCAATGAAGGATGACCCTTAAGATAAGGAAAAACTAGTCACCCTAGTTCTCTGCAGCTCCACATTCCTCTACTCTGGACAACTTTTAGTGGAGAGTCACCATCTTTTATGGTAATTAAGGTGTCCTTGGAAGCCAAGGATTTGTTCTTGGGTTTTATAATAAGGTGCATTTAACTCCTCCTTCATCTTTTCCAAAGAGGACAGAGAATGAATGACATAATGGAGAATCTCCTGCTCAAGGGCACTGCCAAACTGCACAAGAGAGAGTGGGCTTGTTCATTTCCAGGCCTGCTATTGATTCATAGAATTGCATCTGTTTGAGAGGAAATTCAGAGGGCAAAGCTAACCCTTCATCCTTCAGAGGGTTTGGAGAGCAATGTGGCTGTTTTTAATCATCACAGACTATTCTCTAGGAAGAATGCAGCTTGGTTTTTCAAGAGGTGCTGTAGGTTGAAGTGGAATTAATGATGGTAGCAAAACTTTCATGATGAATATCATTTAAAAATTGGGCAATCCTGACATGGGAGGGTCCTGCAGGGAAATAATTGCTCTTGGTATGTTTCCCCCTTCCAACAGAGGGATACTTTGACAGCAAAATGTGTGTGTGTGTTTTTTTTTCTGAAACACCAACCCTGTGGAGACTGCTATAGTGCTGTGTTTTATTGCAATCAGTTACTGTGAGAGGTCTTTCATATCCATTAATTGTCTATGCAGTTTTCAGAACTGATGCTGGTTCTCAACTGAGCCTGATGCAAATTTGATCTCTGGGGTAAGTGGAGGTAAATCTCACCCCTCCTTTTTTTGCTGGACCCAGGCTTGCTGTTCTTTTCTCATCCTTGGAACAATGAAGGCCAGGATGTTTTCGTGGCTAAAGTCCGGGACTGAGAGACAGATGACCTGGGCTTCGTTCTCAGGTCTGCCAGAGACTGATGCTGGTCCAATAAAAGCTATTACCTCACCTGCCTTGTCTCTTTATTTGTCCTGCTGTAACTTGTTTAACCTGTGTGCCTCCGCTTTCCCCTCTGGACAACGAATGGGGACGGCACTCCTCTACCTTGCTGGGAGATTGGAAGGTTTAGTTCATAAAAAACAACCTGGATTGTCACCCTAAATCATATTAATAAGTAAATTTTATCTGCCCCAATCCGAACATGTGTGAGATTGGCTCAAGGTCTATAAAATGCTTGGAAATCTTAGCACAGAATTCACTTGAGAAGGGTAAAGCAGCAGTAGTAGTAGAAGAAAGATAAAGCTATATCCCTTCCTCTCCTTCACGATTAACCTGGGAAGCAGGAGAGAGAGATTTTCATTAAGCAGCTTGTTTGGCATACTGAATGCCCCCACCCCCTACACTGCAGATGGAGGGGAGAAGGGGCAATGGTCCACCTGACCTTTTCCTGTGATTAAAATGCAGAGCTGCTGAAGTCACAGGAACAAACTGACCCTGCTCCTCCAGGCAGAAGCCAGCATCATATATCCAAATGGGGATAGTTTCGGGAGGGGGTTGGGGAAAGGAGAGCTACCCTCCCAAGAGTTATCTCTTGGGTAGAATTCCCCTTTGGGGAAGTTCTCATGTGTTTTGAGGGTGTTCTTGCTTAAGCTAAATTCCAAGACTGAGCATCCGTGCTTCAGATGGAAAATAAGGAATGCATGTGCCCTGATCTATGTTCGTCTGGGACAATCTCCCCTCAAATGGGTTTAGGATGCTTGTCTCCCTCATAATGGAAAGGCTTTCTGAGGACAACTGGTGGAAGAGAGGCATTAACATGACGCGTGCTTTAAAAAGGAAAATTTTGCCTAGCAGGTTGTTCTGAAAGCTCCCACTGTGGGAAGCAACTTTAAGTGTAAGCTCTGGAGAGTCGGTATCCGAAAAGCAGGCTGTCAGTGCTTGGCTGAGCAAAAGGGATGGCCGTGTCCCTAGCTGAAACTGGCAAGATTGTCCCTGGTCTTGTCATGATAAAGTGTTCAGGACACTGTTAACCCCACTGGACATGCCCATTTATAATACTAGGTGGGAACAGACTTGGATAAAATGGGAGAGAATAATACTTTGCCCTTGTGGTGGTCTCTCCATATAAATGGTAAGTTCTGCCCAGGCAGGGACCAGTTTCTAGCATTAGCCAAAAGCCCCTACCAACTTTTCACTAGAATGTGGACCTGCCTCTGTGACCAGACCATTATATCAAGATTGTGTTTGCTCAGATCTAGGGCAGAGAGACGGTGGTGGTCCCTATCCTGCTGTTGGACCTGATTGGCTGAATAATAGATGGCTTCTGGAACCTGCAAATAGTCCCCTCTCTTCACAAGGATCACATTTTCCTTCTCACAGCTGAAACTGCATTACATTGTGGACCATAGTGGCCTGCAACACTGTGGCTAGGAAAAAACTATCCATTGCTGCCATAGACTGGGGCAAGACCAGCCCGCACCCGACATCTCTTTTTGCAAAGATTCCTCAGAAGCTGACGGATGCACAGTTCAGCTTCTGTTCCCGCGTCAGGTACCCACATGTTATAGGAGCATGTGTAAATCCTCAGCCCAGAGAACTCTGAATTCAAACAGAGCTATCCCTTTGGTCTCCCGTTATGAGCAGAATGAGAGTGTGAGTGGAGAGTGCCATGTAAGTTAATGTCGTGCTCATTGCCTTTTCAGGTCTGTACATATAGGGCCAATGCTGTCCCTCAAGTTCCTATGGGCACCGAGGCCTTAAATGCAGAAGCAGTGCAATGCTGCTGCAGAGGGTGAGGCTAGCAGGCCTGGGCGGGTAGCTTCTTAGCCTAACTTCTGTGTTCCATTTCTTACTTTGCTGTTCCCCCGGAGCCACACTACCCAAAGATCTCATCCTGGAGGCATGTCAACTAGGACAGCAAGCTGGCGTTTCTAAGTTTAACTCCTGTCAGATTTGCCCACAGTGTAAGCTCGGTGATGATCTCATTCACTTACACGGGGCTAATAAAATGCCAGCTGACCAGACATGCTTGGGCTGAGGTCAAATGTGCTTATTGTGAGCAGCCAACCTGGCATATCCATGGCTGGGGGAAAAAAATCCTTCTTCCTTTTACATGGAGGAATCCGCTTTCTGTTGCTGTATATCTCGTGCATGAGTCACAGGTTTTTTTTAAAGGCATTGTTATAGTGTGGTCTCAAAGCTAAGTGTCCAAATCAGACCCTTCAACAACTTGGCTTCCTTTTAAGGGAGACGGGTTTTGATTTTAAAAGGACATTGCCAAAATCTAGATCAGCGACAACCTTTGGCACACGGCCAGTCAGGTAAATCCACTGGTGGGCCAGGATGTTTGTTTACCTGCAGTATCCGCAGGTTCGGCCTATCGCAGCTCCCACTGGCTGTGGTTCGCCATCCTCCCAGGCCAATGGGGGCTGCGGGAAACGGGGCGGGCCTAGGGATGTGCTGGCTGCCGCTTCCTGCAGCTGCCATTGGCCTGGGACAGCAAACCGCAGCCAGTGGGAGCTGCGATCGGCCGAACCTGCGGACGCAGCAGGTAAACAAACCGTCCTGGCCCGCCAGCGGCTTTCCCTGGTGGGCTGCGGGCCAAAGGTTGCCAATCCCTGGTCTAGACGATCATGATGGTCCCTTCTGACATTAAAGTCAATAGCTTTCAGACCGTGGGATGATAATGCCTTTTATTTATTGATGGTGTTTCTTTTTGTTGGTTTGTTTTCCACCCCCCACTCAGGTTGGACAGGAAAATTAGACTAGTCATTTTCAGGGTCTGTCTACACTAGGAAAATGACATGTTGTTGACAGTTGGCAGCCATTTGTCTCCACTACTTCTGCCTGGAGAAGCGTTAAACAGTTTAGCAGCTAGTGTTGACCGAATCAAAGCATTGCCATTGTTGTCCCACAAAGCATCAATGACACTGGGCTAGATAAGTGCAGGGGGAGGGGCACTACAGCAATTGAAAAGAATAGGTGTTGAACGCTATTAGGATGTTCCTTACGCCACACCACTGCTCTAGCATGCAGAGGATAAGCAGATTAATGTGTAGCAAAGGAGTATTACCACACTGACATAGTTTTCTGCTCCCCGTCTAACACAAAGTGGGCCAGCACCATTATAATATTGATTGAGAAAAGGCATAGTTGTACCTTTAACCTTCCCTCCACTGAGCAGGAGCACAGAGGAGTAGGCCTTGCAGTGACCGCATCGTCTCTGTTCATTATGGCTAGCTTATTTCCACTAGCACATGCTTGCACTTGCTGTGTGGCATCTCCAGAGGACTAAAAATGCCCCACCCTAGAGACTGCTGTGGTTTTATTAACAAGTATACCAGGAAATCTTCCATGGATCCTGGAGACCGCTTGGACTCTGACAAATACTATACCTAGCAAAGACTTCTTTAATTCACAAATCCACTTTTTTTGGACGACTGCATAATCTCTGGAGCGACCTCTATAAGAAGACTATAAAGAAGTCTTTATAGAAGACTATAAAGTCTTCTGAACACAGATTGTAGCATTTGTCCTGCTGCTTTTTCATCCTCACCATCGAAATCAACAGCCATATTGCTGTTTTTCTGATGTCATTATTAAACTTAGTTCCGAGATGTGTCATGTGAAGGCTTAATGTTTGAATCAAACAGTTGTTTTTTAAAATCCTGTAGTTATTTTATAATTAAAAATACAGTTAACAGCACAAATATAAATCAAATAAATGCAAATAAACAGTAGGAGTTAACATACATGAAGGAATCATTATTCAAGAATCTCTAGAGCCATATAAAAACCTTATTATGAAAGAATGATGACAGAATAATGGCACTAAAGAAAGCTAATTTTGCATAAATGTAGAAAATAGATTTTAAAAAAGGAAGACGTGAATGATGATCACATGCAGTCCGGCCATAGTCCTTAAATATCGCAAGCGACTCATTGTGAAATAAGAGATTAACCCGGAGAGAAAATTATCTGTGGTACTAATTGCTGAGGGAACATTAAAGAAAAGTCTAAAAGCCCCTTGCAAAATATCAGGTGTTTTGATTTATCTCAAAGTTTCTTGATTTTTTTAAAAAAATTTCCAATTTGACAGAAGCATTTTCAGGTTATATACTAATGTGTTTTACCATTAGTTCTGTATAATACAAGAATTGCTCTATCAGGGCTGCATTAGTGATAGAAGGAGGAAGTGACACAAAGGAACCTTGTGACAGGAGGAACTTTTACAAAAGGTCATAGCTGTTTATAAAAAGGAGGAAAACAAGGGATCCAGGAAATTGCAGGCCATCAGGTCCGAATTGCTGCAGATATCTAGATTTTAATAAATGCCTCTCTTCCCTGACAGCCTGCAGAATTACCCTAGTATACAGCCTTGCAATTAAGTTATGTAAAATACCAGTACACCCTTTTGAGCAATGTAGGTGAAATTTACCCCTATGCAGAGAGCCAGGTCAAGGTCTGTACACATACTTATTTCCTATGTTGATGGATTCCTACTTGTATGTAGGGATGAATGTCATTCTCCATAAACAAGGGCCTGATTCTACTATCCTTACTCATGCTGAGTAGTGCTTTTACTCTCCGATGAGTTCCATTGAAACCACTGAGCCTCTTGAAGGATTAGATTTCAGAGTAGCAGCCGTGTTAGTCTGTATTTGCAAAAAGAAAAGGAGTACTTGTGGCACCTTAGAGACTAACCAATTTATTTGAGCATGAGCTTTCGTGAGCATTCACGAAAGCTCATGCTCAAATAAATTGGTTAGTCTCTAAGGTGCCACAAGTACTCCTTTTCTTCTTGAAGGATTAGGTTCTACTCAACATGAGTGAGGGTGGCAGAATTAGGCCCATAATGAATCATACTAATAAATGAATGATACTTCTTTGCTCACTTCACAGGGCACTGTCACATGGATTCTTTTAGGACATGACATTCTTCTCCATGACCTCCTAGCTAGGTGGGAGGAGAAGATGGGTCCAATGGGAGGAAATCCTTGTTCAAACACAATAAACACTTTGTGTTTTATTAGTACTTAGAGAGCAATAGGAAAATGCAGTGATCCATAATCCTGGTAGTGAAACAGATGCATGTGTTTGACTAAGTTAGAAATTCCTTCAGCATACAAATGTCTTTCACCACATCTTATTACAACTGATATCCAGGCCCTCTTCCTGGCTTTGCCACTAATTCACTGTGGGGCTTTTGCTTCACCTTCCTTTCTCCATCTGTAAAATGGGGGTAATGTCTCAAAGTGACCTACTTCATGATCTGGGGAGTCAGTTGTGAGGCTACTGTGTGTGAAGGGCTTTGTGACTTTCAGGTGAAAGGTGATATAAGTACAATCAATTGTATTTTATACTGCAAGGTTCCTTGGGCACATAGCATATTCCTAGACACATGCGGTTTCCACCAGTCCCATATTGTTCGCTTTTGTAAAAGTAATTTTGGTTAGAGATGAGTCCAGACTAAAATGCTACATCTGAACACCCCCAGATTTTGAGGATATTCAGATCTGGGTTTGGACTTTGCAACTGGGTTTGAATCAGTTCTATCTTGCACTGTGCTGCATTCATTACTTCCAATGACTAGAAGGAAAGCACTCACAGGTGCCACAGAGAAAATTGCTTTGATGCAATGGCTTCTGTCCAATTGTCTGGACAGCCCACCCCCCATTGATCTTGAATGGAGTCTAGTCACCATATTCAGTGGTGATCTGGTGTGTTTTGGAGAGACTCTTGCAAGTTATCACATTCAGTGGCAAACAACTGAGAGGAAACCAGCACTTCAGGTTCCTGGATGCTGTGAACTAAACACACCGTGTTTCAGTTGAACACAGAGATAAGACCTTTTCACCACCATATGCTATATACATGGTATAAATTCTACAGCTGCCTCTTTTGGGATGATGAATAGCACCTGGCTTGGTAGTTAGCTCTAGTGGGAATGGAGATTGGTGAGGCATACGTAAGCAGAATACTGGTTTAAGTGGTGCCTAAGAGAGGCATACGGAAGTGAGAGAGTATTAGTTCCAAGATTTGGAAACTGGAGCAGAAACTTGTCAGACACTTGTCCTGTTCGAGGGAGGCCCCCTTAGATACACAAAGTACAATTTGAGGACTACATGATTCTCCACAGGTGTGGCTACCTTTCTTGGAGGTTTAAAGATGTCACTTTGTAGGCAGTATTCAAGGAGCCAGGGCCTCCCCTTAGCATCTTTAAATGGGCCTGTCACCAGGTTCGCTCACCACTGGTGGTGCCTTCTCCTGGCTATCTTGGGGATTAGCTGCTCATGCCCACCCCCACAAATCATGTCTCTTCCGTCATCTCACCCTGCAGTCCCTCTTGCTCAGGAACCAAAGTCTCCTCTTGGTGACTCAGCCCTTTGGCTGGGTCACTATCAGGGTCAGCTCTAGGATTTTTGCCACCCCAAGCAAAAAAATTTTTGGTCGCCCCCGTTTTTTTTTCGCGCTGTTTCGCACGCGGCAAGCCTGGGAGGGAGGGGGGAGAAGCGGAGCGGCAGAGGCGGAGCGGAGGTGAGCTGAGGCGGCGGGGGCACATTTCTAGGGGCGGCCACCTCTAGAAATGTGCCTCCCCAAGCACCTGCTTGTTTTGCTGGTGCCTAGAGCCGGCCCTGGTCACTATGTGGCTTCCCTTCTGGGGGGTTTACCCAAAGTCCTCCTGAACAGTCTCAGACAGTCTTCTTCAGCACTGCAAGTGGCCAGGAGGGAAACCCAGGCCTGGCCACTACTCCGGGTTCCAGTCCAGGACCCTCAACCAGCAATTCTGGGTTTTACTGTCTCAGCCCTTGCTGCTGCTTCCCTGGACTGCTTCCTACAATTTCTGGTTTCCTTCCCTTTCTACGGGTAGATCAGCTCCAAACCCTCCTCCCTCTTCCCAGCAAGTGACTGCTGCCCCAGTCTGGTGCCAGCTTCCTGGGTCTGCCTCTTCCTCCTCAGCTGGGTGCCATCAGCAGTTAGGTCCCAGCCCTCCCTGGCTTCTCCTCCAGGTGCAACTTGGGCAGTTAATAGGCCTACCTGATCACCTGAACTCCTTCCAGTCCTGTGTGGTTGGACACACACTCACAAGATCCTTTCTCTTCTACTTTCCCTTCGCATTTTCTGGTCTGCTTCTCCTCCGATCTGTCTGACCCTTCTTCTAAGGAGCACAAGAACCAGGAGGAAAGGGGTATTGGGCATATCTGATTCTATTCTGTATACATTCTTATCCCAGGCTTATCTAGTTTTGAAGGCACTACTGGAAAGTGCTCAAGCAACGTGTCAGATGTTTGTTCTCTCATCCTCACCCTGGGGGAAAAGCATGTGCAGCAGAATGTTTTGTTTTGTAATTATCTGTGATGCCGGCATTTGAAACCAAACTTTTATCATCTCTTTGCTGTTTGAACTCTTGCAGGGCCAGATCCTGAAGTTTGGCTAACAGCTCAGGTCAATAGGTGACTTTGTTGGGTCCAGTTTGTCATCCATTGGTTACACAAACACACCTGCCAGCAAACTCCATCATTTGAGCATTGATGTCCAGCAAATAGAAGGATCATAGACACAGTCCGAGTAAATATGTTTAAATATTCAGGATAAATGTTCAGAGAATGTGTGGCAGTTTCTGCTGGCTCTAATTTTAACATTTTTAAATACGCTCCCTCATGCCCCTCACATTCCTTGTCCATTTGAGTTCCTCAATAAAGCACACAGGAACTCAGAAGATACCTTGTGTCATCACTATTTGTGTTAATGGCTTAGGAAACCCACAATCCAATCAGCTAAAATAAACAACCCAGTGTAATAGGAGCATTAATCAATGAAGCCTTCACTGCTGAAACCTAAATGTGAAATCCATTCACCTACAAGATAAAGGGATACTGAGAGACATCAAGAAAAAAACAGAGAGGACAGTCTGATGTTTTTCAAAGGTACTGAAAATCGGCATCGCTAGTTGAAGCCCCTGAGTTTGTGGGTGTTCATCACCCCTGAAAGTCAGGAGAAAAAGGGCCAATCTTGCAAGGTCGTGAGCACCTGCTGTGAGTTGGGTACTGGTCTCTTTCCTTTCCTTTTAAGATCAGTGAGTGTTGAAGGGATATAGGGTCTCACATGATTGAGCCCTAGTGAAAAAAAGAAATGTGCAAGAGAAGCAGATGATCTAAGCATATGTCACCGAGAAAGAACAATTTGCAGAATTCTGCTGGGCTTCTGCAGACCTTTTTCTGAGTGACTCACAGAGCCAATACTGTGAATTTGGACCAACCTCAAAACAAACCCAGGGTGGACTTCAAGAAAAACTGTTGTACCTTAGTTTGTTCAGAGGACCCAACCACATCAGCCACACCATCAGGGGTTCATTCACTTGCACATCTACCAATGAGATATATGCCATCATGTGCCAGCAATGCCTCTCTGCCATGTACATTGGACAAACCGGACAGTCTCTATGTAAAAGAATAAATGGACACAAATCAGACATCAGGAATGGTAACATACAAAAGCCAGTAGAAGAATACTTCAATCTACCTGGACATTCAATAACAGATTTAAAAGTAGCCATCCTTCAACAAAAAACTTCAAAAACAGACTTCAAAGAGAAACTGCAGAGCTACAATTCATTTGCAAACTTAACACCATTAATTTGGGCATGAATAGGGACTGGGAGAGGCTGGCTCACTAAAAAGCAATTTTCCCTCTCTTGGTATTGACACCTCCTCATCAGTTATTGGGAGCGGCCCTCATCCACCCTGACTGAATTGGCTTTGTCAACACTGCTTCTCCACTTGTAAGGTAACTCCCTTCTCTTCATGTGCCAGTATATTTATGCCTGTATCTGTAATTTTCACTCCATGCATCTGAAGAAGTGGGGATTTTTACCCACAAAAGCTTATGCCCAAATAAATCTGTTAAGTTTTTAAGGTGCTACCAGACTCCTTGTTGTTTTTACTCCTTGTTTGTTTTATCAGTTACTCTTACCTCAAGTAGCAAGATCTGTCAGGTGGATCTACATGTTCCAATCCTACTGATCAAACATATGGAAGGCAGTGTCATTGCACATGGTGGATTTTCTGTATTTTCAGTTTGCTTTTTAAAAAAGCTATGATATTACATGCAAAAAAAATGGTGTTAAAACAACATTATTAAGGTTGCAAAGTCAACACTCAAATGTTAGGAAATGCCAGAAGTAAGCTTGCTTGTGTTCCCAAATATGAAGAACACACAATTAGTAGCCACCTGTGAAAAGTTTAAGTGAGTTTCCCCACATTACATAAGAACTGTATGGAAGAGGCAGGGATAGCATCCAGTTCTTCAAGGTGGCATTCCATTGTCTTGTCCTGAGATCATCCTTTCTCTTTTTGCACTTCCCTAACTCATTCACTACACACCCTGCAACTTCTACAACAAATGAGGAAGCGGGGTCTTACAAACAACTGCCTCCTGAACTACACAGCCCTGATACATTCCCTGAACATCATCCTGTGCACTGACTGAGGCAAGGGTCCTGTGGAAAAAGTAGTATGTAATCATGTAATTAAAGACTGTACCATAATGCAGACAGCCAAGGGGTTGCACTTGGGATTCCTAGCATTCCCATTGCAGTTTCAATTAGATAGGGGATTCTCCTCTCCCTGTCTTCAACTATATTGTGTGGTGCAGCTGTAAAATATTAAGCATGCCAGAGGTGCCTAGCTCTCTCGTGACTGTTGAAGAGACCCCCTGTATCTAGACTGTGTAACAGTAGGGTATGTTTCTAAAACCCTTCAAAGCCATCAGGAAGACAGGTATTGTATATTTTAAAGATATTATCATTATGATTTTGGTGGGAGACGAAGTGACTCCTTTACATATATTGTGGCTTGCACAAAGAACTTGAAGTTCCTCCTAGGTGATAAGTGCTACATGTATGTAAGGTTTATATTTTATGTTAGGAATTCCTGTGAAAAATAATAGGTCCAGTACTGAACCTACATATCCCTCATGTCAATACAGACTGTAACCACTAAATCCTTCCTCATTCACTTTCCAGTAGCAAAATCTTATCGGCATAAGGAAGATTCAGATGGGTGTCTACTCTATACCACCAACTAATTGCAGGAGTTAGTCTAAACAGTGGTTTTCCTCTCCCCAAGAACAGCTGAATTTATCCCATTCCCTTAAGTACAAGATTTGATTTGGATCCACCATACATTTGGAATCTGCATGACCTACACCAGATAATGTTAACTTAGTCTTCATTAAAAATACGCCTAGAGAACCTCTCATCTTGTGAAAATTCCTGTCTGCTCTGTTGCTTTGGTTGGCAGGCTTTGGAATGCCATTATAGGGTACAAAGCAACATTTAAAAGAGATGAGATTGGGACACCGAGTGATTGTAAGAGGTGCCCTTGCTGCAGAATACCCAAAATGCCTACTTTGTGTGTGTGTTGTACAATGTCTCCTTTGCAACTTTCAGAATTTTAGGTGCAGATCGAAAAAGGAAGAGCTGGCCAGACCAAGCTGAAAAGAAGAAATGAAGTTTTAGAAAAACAACATACAACCTCAACTCCATCATCAGCAAATGATGGAATCTCTGGGACTGGCTAATCCCAAAACACTTGGATACAAGGTGTTAGACAGTGATTGAAGTTGTTCCATATTTCACCTCTTCCTGCATTTTTTCCCCATTGTCAAAGTTGTTGTTAATCCACTGCAGACTCTGGTTCAATGTTTGTGCTAAATTAAGTTATGTGTTGGGGATGATGTCAGGCCAGGCAATGCAGTGGAAAGGTGTATAGACAGAACAAAATTAAAGCAGTAAGGAAATATGCAAAGTCATGTCAATCAGGCTGGCTCAAATGTAGAGATTTCTCAATGGTTTTCTTCTTGCCCATTGCTACCCCCCATATCTTAAACACCACTTTTTATGTGGTATGATAAATATGACACCAGGTGGCCATTAAAATCCATTATTAGCCTGAGGCCACCCACACCCATTGCTCACATTAGTCTAGGAGGACCCATTATCCAAGTGGGACAGCAATGCCTCTGGTCCGCAGAGACCTCTGCTCTCTAATCCAGCCCTGTATAGCATTGAATGTCTTGGAAAGTAGACCCCTTGCCTCACTATTTTGAGTTCATCCATCAAGATGGGCATTTGTGTTCCTCTTGCAGAGCTCCCATGACAAGGATGTGATCCTCAATGTTCTCAGCATTCTCACAGACCTACTCTCTATTGGTAAGTACTGATGCCTTAATGTCTCTATTTTAGGTACTTAGATGGTCCTCTTGGTTTTAGAATCTGAGTACCTCACATTTGAAATGTCTTTACAATTCCAACACTCCATGAGACGTGGCAGTGTTATTATCCCCATTTTACAGATGGGGAACTGAGACACAGAGACTAAGTGACTTGCCTTGTCATACAGGAAATCTGGGGGGGGATCTGGGAATTGAATCTGGGTCTCTTGAGTCCCAGCTAACACCCCTGCCACTGGACCATCCTTCCTCTCTTGTAGAGTGAAGATGGGTGGGACTAAAACAGGGCACAGAGCAGACATCAACATATCTCTGTCAGGTGTTTGCTAGATCAATTCTGCCTAGTTTGCGTGAATAGCCCTTCAGCTTTTCCTCCTATTTATACGGAAGATTGGGGGGGGGTTCCTGTACCCTTTTTAATTTTATCACATGGTGAAAGAGGGGGAAAATATTCCTGTGAATTTCAAAGGTGGCCATTAATTTAACTGCTTCTCAAGATGTTTCAATCTTCCCAGGGAGTGGAACACTGGAAATGTTCAGTCACCAGGCCCACTGGAAAGAGCGAACCATGAGATATGAGCAGGAGACAGCCTCCTGGGTTGCAGCAATTTGATTCTGTAGTTGATTTCCCCTCAGAAAAAAAAAGTGCTTGGAACTGTCAGGGGAATGAACAGCTTCTCCTCTGCTTCACTTCAGTGGTATGAAATCTTCTCCATGGGTGTAGTAATCCACGCACCACAGAGACTACACTATTTTCAAAGTCTCCTCTATCTGCATGTTCACAGTGAAGGTGAACTTATTTTCCCTTCTTCAGGGCCACAAGAAGGGAAAATAAGTTGCTAGCAGAGCATTCCCCTCCATTTTTCATCAAAATGTCCTTTTGTTAAAATTTTTCCAGCTAACTCTAGTTGCCAAAATGCAGGGCTCTGTGTGTGTATGTGTGTGTGTAGTTGTTTACATCCCTATTGCAAGCCTCATATGCTCCTACTTTACACTCTCCCTCTCCCCCCAGCTCCATCAGAGACATCATAACCACAGCTGTGACTCTCTGTTGGAGTCTATATCATTCTTCAATCAGCTAGATGGCTTCACTGTGGATGATATGAGCCCCCTGGGGACTGAATGGACTGCTTCCACAATACTCCCAGCCTGGGTTTCCAGTAGAAAACTTCACAGCTGGCCAAAGATGCCTGTGGATTATGAGCTGTTGACACAGGAGGACCCAGAGGGTTAGCCTTTGGTTTCTCTGGAGACCTTATTTGTTTGGAGGCTGACTCCAGAGCTTTCCTAGGATTCATTCCCCTATCCTAGGCACTGTTGGAACTCTTTCCCTTCACTTATTTAACTTTCAATATCTAGGGAAAGATCACTGAGCATTGCACTTCTTTGAAATCTATCAGAGTCTCTGCTGCTTCTACTCCAACCCATTTCAATGCACACTGAAAGCTTCAGCAGGTGGTGGCTTATATAGATAATAGCAGCTGCAGCACGGAGCAGCATCACACATGGTTTTGACATAGAGTAGAGATGAGCCTGAACCACAGCTCCAAACTCTGGGGGTGTTTGAAATCCAAGTCCAGATGTACATTTTGCAAATGCCCTTATATTTATAATGGTCTGAGCAAGAAAACACCAGAGAAGGGTCATGTAGTGGGCTTCTTTAGGTCTGATAAGCCTCCTCTGAATCATATAATGTTCACTTATTGCTAGGTCTAAAGCTCTGCGACAGGAAAGTTATTGACTGTCCCTCCTTTTTAATTTTCTGCCCTTAGGAACAGACCGACGAATTCACTACATGGTCAGCAAAGGGGGGAGTGAAGCTTTGTTGCAGGCTCTGCTGAATGTTGCCCAGACAGCCCAGCCAGACTACAGCATCCTTTTACCTCTGCTTCGCCTCCTGGCTAAAGTAGGCCAAAGAGGTATTGCTGTGCCAGTATTACTTAAAGGATGGGGAGGGAGGAGCAGAAGGCTCCAAAGGTCACAGTCATGGTCAGTACTGGAATCTGTGAGTGTTTTAACAAGTCAGGACACTTTGCACTGAATGCTGGCTTGGCGACTGGGGGGTGGGACAGAGTGTTGTAAGACCTCCTAATAGTTTCACCCGCTAGTGGCTAGAAGTTTGTACTAAGAATATAGGCACAGCTGATGGCAATCCAGGCGGGAGAGATTCTATAATGGAGTTCATTCTGAGCTCCTGACCAGCATTTTGTGTCACCGATAAAGCCCAGCTGGGCAGTAAGTGATTCCCATACAAGACATGGTAACTTACAAAGGCTCTTTCTCTTGTGACTTGGTTTCTGTATCCCAATAACACATTCAAAAACAAGTTTCACTTGCTGCTGTGTCTCTATCATCAGAGAGATTGTTGTTCAGTGTTTGCAGCACAGCTGGGAGGCTTGAGCTTTCTTCTTCACACCCAAAGTTCAGTGGAAGCGTTATCTGTGAAGTGCTAACATTTTTATGATTTTGTTTTCTATGTACATTTCTGGCAGTTGGCCATCTGCAAAACCAGCTACATTTTTTGTCAGACAGCGTTTTGATGTAGCACGTCATAGAGGAGAGGCACCCACATAGCTCTTTCTTGGGGAGACTTTACTTTAGTTCCGTCTTGTTTCCCTTAGCTTAAAATAGGTCATTGAAACTGTTCTTTGCGTATGGAAAATGTAACACTGGGCAAGGCACCAGCCTCCTCTGTGCCTCATCTTATCTATTTGTAAAAGTCGGGGGGGAGAATACTGATTTCCTTCACAGGGGGATTGTGGGGCCTTAGTAATAAATGTTGTTTGCAATTGCTTTGAGATCTTCCTATAAAAGATCCTGTTGAAGGATGCGGCATGATTACACCACAGCATGCGGCATTTCTGTGTCCCTGTGAAAGCCACTCTTTCTTCACCATCATTTTGTTCCTTTTTGCTTTCACAGATAGGAAGTTTGGGTTGAAAGTGCAGAAACTGGACGCAATTGATGTGACCCTGAGCTTGGCAAGGAAAAATCTGACTCACCACCTGAATCTCATCCACTGTCTCTGGGTCCTGCGGGTTTATGCCTCTAGTGGTAAGTGCTCCTTTCCATTTCTCATGCCAGTGAGAGTCGGAGCTCCTTCTGCAGTTGCTACAATGCAAGCTAATGGTCCCTCTGCTACAGAAATATGCATCTATAAGTAAGCTATTGGCATCTGTGATTGATAACAGATAGAATCATATGCAAGAGCTAGCATAGCTCTAGGTACGCTCTCAGAGAAGGCAAGGAGGACTTGTGGCACCTTAGAGACTAATCAATTTATTTGAGCGTGAGCTTTCGTGAGCTACAGCTCACTTCATCAGATGCATCCGATGAAGTGAGCTGTTGCTCACGAAAGCTTACGGTCAAATAAATTGGTTAGTCTCTAAGGTGCCACAAGTCCTCCTTTTCTTTTTGCAAATACAGACTGACACAGCTGCTACTCTGAAACCTCTCATAGAAGGGTAACTCTCAGAGGGATCTTTCACTGTAAGATTCAGTGAACCTACTCATCCAAAGACTATAGAAGACAGAAAATAGTTGTGTAAAAAACATTTAGTCCAGACGATGCAGGATCGTTCCCTTCAGTCTATTCTAGATATCTTAGGTACTTACATGGACCCTAATACTATCCTCCTCACAATCATTAATGCATTTATGCTCACAACACCCTTGTGAGTTAGGGATTATTATCCTCATTGTGCTATTATCCCCATTGTGCAGAGTGGTAACTGAGGCACACAGAGACAAATGAGTTATCCAAGGTCACACAGGAAGTCTGTGACAGACTGAACCCTGACCTTCTGAGTCCCCAACTGGAGCCGTACCCACCGGAGTATTCTCCGGTGTTCAGTGACTCAAGCATTGGGATTCCTAGCTCTGCCCTCAAAAGACCACTGTGCATTCAGATATTTCCCCATGGGGAAATGTTTTCTTAGAGGCAGTACAAATTTCCCTTTGCTCACTTTCATCCTGTTGCATCCCTTTGCATTACCTAACCACTTCCTCTCCCTCCTGGCTACTTTCCCCCTGCAGAACATTCTAGATGGTTGTCCTATTCCCCTCTCCCCTGCTGTATACTCACATCACCGTCTGGCCGAGCTGTACACATCCAGCTTTCCAAATCTTTCCTCCTAAGATTTAACATTACTGGCTGTTAGCCCTCTAGGTCTTGTATTTACACAGGAGCTGGCCTCATGCTATGGGCCTTCTCAGGCAGGCAGCCAGCTCCCAGCATTCAGTCCTCTTGCCTGATAAGTGGCATTCGAAAGGGTGAGTGTAATAGAGACAGCAGTTGAAATGTGTCTTAATTTGGGTTACAGAGCTGCAGGTTCACCCAGAGCTGCCTCCCACCCTGAGCCCTTTTCCACACTCCCTCTGCTCTCGTTAAGTGCACCCGCATCCCCATTCAGAGGCTTTAGCCCATTGCACTGTGGCCTTTAACCTTTTCCGTTAGTGTCAGGACCCTGAGCCCTGCAAACACACTCTCTAGTTCATTAAAGTGACCCTGAAGTCCCACTGCAATAGTACCTAAGCATCTCCATAAGAAACTGGTGCAAAAATGCAAAAAATTTTGTTCCTAATCCCCGCCGCCCCCCAAATTCATAGTCAAAATCTTTCAACTTGGTTAAATCTCTTCTGTCCCTGAGTTCCTACGTCCCACCAAGGGCCTGAGGAGGAATTCATCACTGTGCTGTGCTGTATAGGCCTAATCCTTAGGGTCTGCACAACCTCCCCTGGTGAACCCCACCCCAGTGCCTCAGAACGTCCTACCTCCTCCACCCCATTCAGCACTGGCTCTTAGTTCAGTGCCACATCTGCACATAACCAGGACATAGGTGTTGTTCTGGGATAGGCTGAGGCTTTTACGGATGTGGTAAAGAACTGGAGAATTTCCCTCCCTCCAAGTCACCTAATTGACTGGAGCAGTAGAGAACCCAGGAGCATATAACACCCTGAAGGGTCCTTGCGGGTAGGAATCTAAGCAGCCAGCCCGACCTTGTTAAGATCTCACTGTAGCTGCTTATTGTCCTGGGTTGCTCCTTTCCCAGCGTGGGCTGCCAGCCCTGTGTGCAGCATGCCCCCCGGTCTGCAGGGAGCAGAGTTTAAGCAGCTGTGTACGCTGCACTGTCCCCATGAATAGTTTGCTATTGTGAAAGTAGCCAGTGAGCCTTCCAAGATTTTCCATCAGCGGGATGACTTGGCTGAGATCCACATAAGCTGATGGGCCCTTTGGCAGCTTTCTGGCCAGTGGGGGATAGTTAGTAACAAAGCAGCCAAAAAACCCAGCCTGGGGCAGGCATCCAAGACTCCTGCTGGCTGCTGATGGGGATGTTGATTTCTCATTCTTTCCCCCTCTTAGGACAATAAACTGTCTTTTTTTAAAGCACTTAACTGTTTTAGGCTTTATGCCCTCCCTGTTCACCTAGAGATCCCCCATTATTAGCTTCACTCACTCAAGCCCCTGAATCTCCCCTGCTCTCCCTTCTCCCTGTGAGGTTGGAGGTTTGATGATGAACTGTTGTAGGTTAGCTTTAAAGCCAAACAGCCAATTTCTGTGCAGCCCTTTCCCAGGTATGCCACTGTGTCTGACTGCAAAAGTTAACAGCATTGTCAAGGGAAGAATTAAAGATAGGAGTGGCTGAGGTGGGGCTGCATCTGCACTCAGAAGTACCTATCCGAAGAGCAGAAATAACAGGGATTAGTGCAGAAAGGAAAGAAATCCTCTCCTATCCCACTCCAAGCCCCTAGGAGATATTCCGTGTGCATGGAATTGCCCCTGGAAACTGTGAGTGGATTTGATTGGCCCCATTTAACCCTAACCTGTCTCTAGAGAGTGCAACATCTTCTACAAATGATGGGGCAACTGTAAACTACTTGAATGAGCACAGGGCTAAGAGTTAGGAGAATGGGGTGCTAGTCTTGAATCTGCCTGTGAGTCATTCTGTGACCGTTGATCTCTGTGTGCCTCAGTTCCTACATCTGTAAAAAGGTCAAAGAGACCCATTTGGAAGCCCAGAGGCTCTGCTGCTAATCTCAGCTGCTGCTCCTCTCTTTACTGCTCTACCAGTAACTCCAGCAACCCAAGCTTACTGCTCTGGATCTAACTCCCTGTCTCTCTCGTTGTCCCAGTCTCTGCAGGAACCAAGCTGGGCATTAATGGAGCCATGGAGCTGCTTTTCAAAGTCATCACTCCTTACACCAAGAAACACTCCAGGACAGTCAGGTAGGCAGCAGCTGCAAGGGAGTCCATTTGGGTCTGTCCGAGTGTAGCCAAATGTACGGATGGATGAACAAGTTTAGATCAGAGCTAGAACGAACAGCACTGGTCAGAGCCAGACCTGGAGCCGAGTGTTTCTAAAGTTCTAGGGGTGTCTGGAACCAAGAGTTTGGTGCCACTTGTAAAGAAAATGAAATCAAAACTGACACAACTTCACTGCAAATGTGAAATGAACATTTTTAGAGGTACAAAAACATTCAGCAAATTGTCACTGGGTCCTGGGGATTCCCAGTGCATCACACTGCCATGCTGAGGAATGGGGTTCAGGTCCCAGCATCAGTTCCTCGCACCCCAGTGTGGTGAAGCATTAGGAGTTAGGTGGAGACAGCCCCCTCTCTGCAACTGATGGTAACAAGCCCTTTGTGTCACTCTGCAGCAGGCTTCTGCTCCACTTGACCAAAGAGATGCAGTGATTGTCTTAAAGCAGAGCTTTGCCCAGCCCTTCTCAGATGGAGAGTTGTGATTGGCCCAATGTGGGGCTTTTAATGGGCTGGGACCCCTGCCACCTCCAATAAAATCCTAATGTCTGGGTCTATTTTTAAGCACATGGCAAATGTTGTTTCAAAGTGACTTTTTTCTATAGATACTAAACCTGCTCAGCTTCTCCAGCTTGCCTCTAAAATTAGCCATGCAGCTGTCTGCTCCAGCCCTGTCCCCAGCCAGTTCTCAGGGTAAGATTTATGAGGCCTGCACGCCTGTAACTGGGAAGGAGTACATGGGTGTGGATAACAAACACCAGCGGCTTTGCACCAGCCCAGCCTGCTACAAACAATAGAGAGAAAACGCAGGCTACTGCTATGCATGTCTGTGCAGTGCCCTAGACTCACAGCTCACGCAGCCAGGCACACAGTCATGAGTTGGCTCATGCAAGGCTCAGTATACATGTCTGTGCGGTGCCCTGTGTGCACAGCTCACACAGCCATGTGCTTGCTCACGTAGTAGCCGGTGTACACAACTCACACAGAGAGCCGCATGCTCAAATACTTGCTTGTTGAACACACAGCGTGCTCAGGTTTCAGAGGAGCAGCCGTGTTAGTCTGTATTCGCAAAAAGAAAAGGAGGACTTGTGGCACCTTCGAGACTAACACATTTATTTGAGCGTAAGCTTTTGTGAGATACAGCTCACTTCATCGGATGCATTCCAAGTTGATAGATTTCCACTCCATACGGCTAAATTCAGTGCCTTGCATCATGACAGGTTTCTGAGTAGCAGCTGTTTTAGTCTGTATCCGCAAAAAGAACAGGAGGACTTGTGGCACCTTAGGGACTAACACATTTATTTGAGCATAAGCTTTCGTGGGCTACAGCTCACTTCATCGGATGCATTCCTTATGCTTATACTTATGCGCAAATAAATTTGTGAGTCTCTAAGGTGCCACAAGTCCTCCTTTCCTTTTTTGCAGTGTACTCATTCTCTCACAGGCGCCGGCTTGTTCATTTCCCCGGGGGAGCTCAACCTCTGCTCCACGTCAGGCCCTGCCCCTATTCCAACCCTTCCCCCAAGGCTCCACCCCGCCCCGCCTCTTCCCACCCCTGCCCCTTCCCCAAGCGTGCCCCACCCTTGCTCTGCCCCCTCCCCGCAGCACCTCCTGCATGCTGTTGAAAGCAGGAGGCGGGTGGCACTGGGAGAGAGGGGGAGGAGCTCATCGGCGGGGCTGCCGGTGGATGCTGAGCACCCACTATTTTTCCCCTGTGGGTGCTCCAGCCTCGGAGCACCCACAGAGTCAGAGCCTATGCTCACTCTCACTTGTCTCAGCAAGGGTCATGGACGATAGAGAGGCAGACAAGATAGTCTGTGACACTAGAGGGAGGGGGCTGGCCCTTGTCTGGGTGCTGTTAGTGGCCCTGTGGTTGGCAGATAGGGTGGGTACAGGCTGGGCACTAGTTATAGACTGAAAGGTCTTGAAGGGAGGAAGAGCAGATGGACGTGGGTGGACTTGGAATTCTGATATTTGCCGAACCAACTGGGTCGTAGGTTTACCATGCTGAATGAGACCATAGGTCAGTCAGGCTCAGCGTACTGTCTCTGTCAAGGGCCAATACCTGATATTCCAGGAGAAGGAGACCTAATCACCAGCCCAAATCTCCCAATAATGCACCTGGCCAATTATACACTTTTCATGGGGAAGTGATTTGAGTCGCTTCCCACCACCCTGAGGCGATCAGCGTACACCTTGACTCATGCCGCTGTCATTCTTTAAATACAGTGTAACAACAGCACACACTGCTCCTCGTCCTACATCTGTCAGGCTTTTTGGAATCTGGCTAAACTGCTTGCCTTGCTAGCTGCTTGGCTCTTAAGACCAAGTGGGCCCGGCACATGTACAGCTTCCTGCAGCTGCCTTGTTTGTGGGACTCAATTAACTTTTGCTTTGGCTGCATTTTTGGCCTTCCAATAGTGTGCGAAATACCTGGACCTGCTTTGCAGCTTCTGTAATCTCCACGGACCCTCCTTTTGAGCCTGGGAGGAGTGCAGGACATTCCTTGTGGAGTGGTTCTGATATCACCCGCTCTGAGAATACTGTCTCCTACATTCCTAGACTGTCTGAGCCCCCTCCAAGATTCCTCTCAGGCCTTGCATTATCTTCAGGACTCAGGTTCACTGGGGAACTGGTTAACATGAAACTGCGTGGCCCAGAATATGTTCACTCCAGAGTGCCTGGGCTCAGATACTGTAGCAATTGAAAATGATTGATGTGTCAATGCCTATACTTAACTGAATAGGCAAATTCTCCTCCCTTCCTGCCCCCCCTTCCTATGGAATTGCTGCCTGTGATTAGAATAGTGTTTAGTTATAGTAGCACAATTGTGTAACTCTGCACTTTCTAGCTCAGAATGTGAGTGTAATAGGACTTGGACTTCATCAGTTCAGTGTGATGGAGCATGGCTGGTGAATTTTGTACCAGCGAAAGCTGTCCTGGAAACTGAACTCCTCTATTTACACACTGCACAGATAAAGCACAGAGGGAGGCAATGAAACCTTCCTCCTTTGTCCTCTACCTCACCTGGGCTGCATGGGGTGTTCGGTCTCGATGGCCCTATTTAGTTACTGGCTCTCTGCTGAAAGCTGCTCACAATGATACATCCATACTCCTGGTTTTTGTGAGGTGCACTATGAAGTGGGCTGAGACTTCAGTTTCGGAAAAGAAGAGCAATAAACAGTGCATTTCTTTCGGACAGCAATGATTTTAGTTTGTCATCAGCAGTACTTTCATTTTGTTTCCCTTTATCCGGCTCACTAATGCTGGTTGGGAACTTTTCCATCAGTGTTTTTTGATGGAAAATGCAGTTTTGATTTTTGCTGAAATTTTGTCATTTTTCTGTTGGAAAAATCAACCCCAAGCATTTGGGTTTGGTTTGGATTGAGTCTAATCAACATGTTTCATTCTGAGTCAGTTCCACGTTAATCTGTGTCTGCCTGAGCTGCCGTGGTGCCTCGTGGGAGTTGTAGATGACAGGTGAACGTGGCATCTGGGTCCTGGAAGTGGCAATCCCTGTGCTCCAGCCCACGGTACTTGTGGAGAGACACGGGTTAACCAGCAGGACCTGAATCAACAGAAGGCTTTTAGCCTCCCAGGGAGCCAGCCTGGAGCCCGTACTTTTAATTACATTTTAAGAGCAAGGAGCTAGGAGTGGCTGAGCATCTCTATGGCTGGACTGGAGACAGCTTGCTCTTCACTAGAGGAAATGCTACTAACTTCGGCATAAACCCATTTTGGTTTAACAGTATGTTTGTTCACGGCTTCTTGAAAGGCTTTATTTTCCTCTTGTTCAGAAGAGAGAGAGGCTGCACCTGTTTCCAGCCCATCTGAAGGCATTGCTCTCACTCGGTGCCACAGAGAAGCAGAGACTTGGTTTACTAGGCAGCGAGTGCTCTCAGAGACTACTGGCGTGGATCTAGAGTGTAAAATTGGAACTCCAAAGTGCAAGGAAGGTGGGAGATTCCCTCTTCCCTCAGCTCTAAGGGACTCCTGGGACAATGATGGTCTGAAAATCTCCGGCATCTTTAAATTTTCATCAGAAATTGGGGGCAGGGTGTGTGTGTGTGTGGGGAAAGAATATGAAAATGTTCTTCTGTTTTCTGATCAACTGTAATTGGAAATCTCTAGAGAGGCAGAGGCAGATTAGCTTGCTGTGGCAGAGCAAGCTGAGCAAGAGAGCGTAGGTTTGTTTTTGGGTTTCTTTCCAGCTCCTGTTTGGAGCCCGAAGAGAGACAAAGGGGGTGGCCTGGGCTATTTGGGGAGGTTTTGCTCATGGTCTTGTTCCAAACAAGCCTCTGATCCTCCCCTTTTCCCTGCCCTTGACATTTTCGTTCAGTTTTATAGCTACATGCCACCAGGATTTACCCTGCTGTTGGGAGGAAGGAACAGCTGGCATCCCCCGGGGGCTGATGTTACCTTTACTTTTTGATCAGCTGCCAGGAATGCATAATGGAAAATGCACCCACTCCAGTTACTATGTCCTCTCTCATGGATGTACTCTGATTGTACTAGCCCAGGCAGTAGAAGCACCGAGGTCATTTTAAGAGCCTGGCCTGTAGAGCCCCAGGATCAGAGCTATTTGTTAAGCCAGCAAAGATGTGGAAACAAGATACATAGTGCTATTTATTTTTCACAGTGGCAAAGCGGTGGGTTATTTAGATACAGACTCTTCCATGCCACAACTGACCTCTACTGGGGTATATACCAAGTGGCTTTAATTTATATAACTCACGGACATTGTTGGTCTCAATTAGGTGTGTACGATACTCACATTGTTATACCATGATTTTGTGGGTCTACCCAAAAGTAGCCATATTTGAAAGAAAAGGCAAAACTTTATTAAAAAATCTTATAGAATTCAATAAACATCCACAGGGTTCTATAGAACTTTGATAAGGCTCCATTGAACTTAAGTGAAGCTGAAGCCCTTTCAATAGACTTTCTTATCCATCTTGTGGTGTTCTTTGACAGAGAGAATTCGCTGTTAAATTTTATAGGATTTTTTTAAACCCTGAAGAGCGGTTCTTATTTTCTGTAAAAATTATCTGGGCTTCTTCCATGATGGAAAGACTAGTGTCCTAGCAAATGGTAAAAGATGATGCCAAATGTACCTAAGTAGCCCAGACTCTTAGGAAGAGGTGAGACTGAAAGAGACAGGGTGGAATTTGTTGAAGGGGAAAACAGCACAGCAGAGGTATCTTGGGCCATGAGGGGGCACTTGCATAGTAGCCAGCCCCACCAAAGCTAATTCAGTTGAAAATTTGACTTATAAAAATTCTTTCAGTAGTATTTGCCCATTGCTATTTTTGCCAACTCTTGTGATTTTTACCTCCTGTAAACATGTTTCTGAGAATCTCAGCTTCCGTTTGTGTGGGGTTTTTTTTGTTTTTTTGGTCTTTTTTTAAAATGAAAGTTTCCAGGCCTCATGATTGCCGAGGAAGGCTTGAAAATGTGACCCCTCCCCCACCAAGAAAGCTCAAAAATCAGAAGACAAATTAAAAAATACAATTAAAAAAAATCTTATGACTCTTTGGGGGCTGACACATGGTTTTTGAAAGCTTGGGGTTGGCAATACTGCGGTGCCAGAAAAAGACTCGTCAGAATGTGAGAGTAGTGGAAAATCTTCACTGGAGCTTTGTAGCCAGGACTACTTAAGTTAAGAGAACTGATTCAGTCACTTCTTGAGTCACCAAACTCAGATTCTCAGGTGATTTGAGTTGTTTGGTAAACTGGTTGCAAGTAAACAATATGCTTTTTAGTAGGCTAAATGTAAATGTTTGCATCTAGGAAAAAAGAACGGAGGCCATAATTACAGGATGGGGCTCTCTGCTGGGAAGCAGTGACTGAAAAAGATTTGGGGGTCATGAAAAAGATTTGGGGGTCATGATGGATAATCAGCTGAAGCATGAGCTCCTAATGTGATGCTGTGACCAAAAGAGTGAATGAGAACCTGGGATGCATAAAACAGGGAATTCTCTCCACTTCTACTCGAGGTTAGTTTACTTCTATATTTGGCATAGATGCGACTGCTGCTGGAATCCTGTGTCCAGTTCTGGTGCCCACAATTCAAAAAGGATGTTGATAAATTGGAGAGGGTTCAGAGAAGAGCCACGGGAATGACTGAAGGATTAGAAAACCTGCCTTATAGCAATAGACTCAAAGAGCTCGATCTATTTATCTTAATAAAGGGCAGATTCAGGCGTAATTTTGATTACAGTCTATAAGTATCCACCTGGGTAACAAATAATTAATAATGGGCTCTTCAGTCTAGCAGAGAAATGCATAAAATGATCCAATAGCTGGAAGCTGAAGCTACACAAATTCAGGCTGTAAATAAGATGTAAGTTTTTAACAGTGAAGGTAATAACCATTGGAACAACTTACGAAGGGTTGTGGTGGTTTCTTGATCACTGACAACAGTTAAATGAAGACTGAATGTTTTTTCTAAAAGTTATGCTCTAAGACTTATTCTGGGGAAGTTCTATGGCCTGTGTTATACAGGAGGTCAGACTAGAGCATCACAAAGGTCCTTGCTGGTCTTGGAATCTATGAAATATCAAGCTGAACAGAAATTAAAACCACAAACCAAATACCTGCAATTCACTCTATTGGGTCTGTGGTCAGTTGTCCCCCATGTGTGACTGACCATCCAAGAATAACCCAGTGGGATTGAAACACATGAAGTGCTGAGACATGGAAGTGCAAACACTGATGGTGGCTTCACAATAGTTTTGAAATAGACACAGAACAGTACTTTTCTAGAAGAGATATTTTGCTTGCACACATCACAGTGATTTTGGTTTTCCCCTCTACTGCTCCAAGCACCCTCCCACATCCCTTCTCAAAGCACACTTCTTAAGGCAAGATAAAACGGGGATGTTGAGTTCTCCTGAAGGATGACCTGGTTAAAAAGTGATTGGGTGCCTACTTTAATAAGGAAAGGAGAGATCATAGTGGCATCGGATCAATGTCCACTTTGGATATAAGGAGAAGAGATGTGGGGTCATTCAGGTAGAGCAGAGAGGGTTGACTACAGTACTGGAATTATTCCCGGGTTCTCGGGGCAAAGCTTTTGTTACAACTAGCGGAAAGATACGTGAAAGGAGCTTCTCACTGTAGGAGAAGCTTTGGCCACTGTAACAGGGCTGGCTGCCATGCAAGTGCCCCCTACTGGTCTGGGCACTTGACCTAGTGAAGGCAGTTTGAGCTCGCCATCCTTTAACTCTGCTAATCGTAGGAGCTATGTTCTATTGCTGGCTGACTACTGTGTACATTTGTGGCACACTCCATTTCCCAGTTGTTCTGAAATTTCAGTGCTCTGGTTGAACAGCAGTGGGAAGCACATGTCTGCCCCACCTCTCTCTGGCCACCGCCAGCCAATATTTTGAGCATGAGAAATGAACTCAGCACACCGACACCCTGATTAGTTCCTCTGCAACCTGATACAGCAGCTGCCATGACTGGTGTTGTGAGGAATAACCAGCAGACAGCTTTATGCATGTGTTTTATCTGGCAATAGTTTTTGATAGGAGATCGGAGGCAAATCATCCTTAATTCCTCTTGTTGGTCTGTGATTTTTGTTAATCACGTTGAGCTGTTTGGGTATTTAATTGGAGGATAACACATAATTCTGCTGGAATGTGGTCAGAATTAATCATTGGTTAATTCCCACTTATTTGGAAGTTGCTATTTGGCTACTTGATCCCTGTTGAAAACTCAGAGGAGGGGCTGAAATATGTCTCCTGGACTATGTCACTGGCAGAATTACATGCTTTTTATCCAGGTCTGATCGACATGGGATTTAGTCTAGAAGAACATCCTACTAAATAAACTGGATGGAGAGGGATGGAGGATGTCAACAGGAGAGGGGAAAACGGTCCATTCAAGATTCTCCTTTATACCAAGGGCTGTTCATTTTGATTAATATCTTAGATGACATGGAATAGAGATGAGTACATCATTGGTATAAGTAAATAAAATGCAGCATTTGAATGTAATCTAATGAGTCATTGTAATAGGACAAATGAGGTCTGATCCAGAGGAGTCTTGTTTATGCAGTTCCTTAGCCTAGGTTCTCCTTGTACAGTCTATATTGCTTCCCTGAATAATCTGCCTTAATAATAAGTAATAAAATCTTATTTTATATCAGTGGTAGCTCAGAAATAGAAATGCTTTGAAAATATAGTTACACCAAAGAATTATCTGTTATTGGCTGTGTACTGTTAATAACAGAAGGAGAGAGAAATTGAAAAATTAAGAGGCAGAGTCAAGGGAGAAAAGAGATTCTTTCTGATGAGATTTGAAAATAGATGGAGAGTCAATGAGGCTGAGAGAAATACTGCACAGGAAAGTTGCTCCAGATGGCAGGAGCAAATAAATTCATACAGAAAGCCTGGTGCCATCTATTGGTAGCCGCAAGTGTTATGCAATTACCACAGTTAAAACAGCTCTCAAAAACCATTTTATACAATATTTGACAAACAGATAGAAATCCACTTCCACATTTAACTTAATTTCTATAAAAAATGACGGGAAAGAACAAGTATTGATTGACTCACTTCATCAGTAGTACTATTCCAGAGGAGATAAGCTCATTGTTGATTTAGCTCACAGAGGTCAATGGCCATTTCATTTCTATGCCAGAAATAGAATGGCTGGGGTTAGAAAGAACTGATGCTTCCTAGTCAAGGGATTTCTTTGCTTTCCCATTATATCATCCCCTTCACTGGCCTATTGGGTTATGTTTGAAAAGATGACATCAGGGCAAGGTCTTGCTATTCCCCGTGACTTGACTTTCACACCCCATGGCTATAACTGTTGTAATTTACAGTTGACCTTGCATAATGTCTTTTGACGCATATCTCCCATCCAACCACAGACATTATTTGCCCAGTCTAATGAGATATACAACTCTATTTCACATGGGATCTTTCATGCAAGCTGAATACCAGAGTGCTTCCCAGAGCTAGATAATATGTAAGCAATAGGGTGATGTACTAATTATCAGAAGGAAGAGGGATCGGGAGGTACTTCATAGTGAAAGGAGAAAAAAGCCTCTGGATAATTTCTGGTTTCACTACAAAAGTTTTTTTCTCCTGCTGATAATAGCTCATCTTAACTAATTAGCCTCTCACATTTGTATGGTAACTTCCAACTTATCTATATGTATATCTATATCTATATATCTTACTATATGTTCCATTCTATGCATCTGATGAAGTGGGCTGTAGCCCACGAAAGCTTATGCTCTAATAAATTTGTTAGTCTCTAAGGTGCCACAAGTACTCCTGTTCTTTTTGTGGATAATTTCTGAAAAAGATAGATGGATTATGGATGAGGTAGAGCTGTGGAGGAGATGGCTCTCCCATTGTAAGAAGTAGAAGTCAAGCATCTGGTGTCAGATGAGAAAGGATAGTTTTATGGCTACAGCACTGGTTTGGGATGTGGAAGGCATAGGCTCAGTTCCTGATTGTAGCACTAACTTGCTGTGTGATCTTGGACAAATCACACGGAGCCAGAGGCTCAGCACACACAAATGGGGCCTGGTTTCCAAAATATCTTGGAGCGCAATTTGGTACCAAAATAAAGGCATGATTTTCAAAAGAGCCCCAGCATCTGAGGTGTTGAGCTCTTTTGAAAATTGGACCCTTAGCCTCCCTGTGCATCAGTTTCTCCTTTTACACATGGGGTAATGATGCTTCCTACCTCACAGGGGTGCAGTGAGAAAAATCCATTAACATTTGAGGCTCTCAGATAATATGGTGGGGTGGGGGTGGCATCTGAGCAGGTAGAGAGAGAGAGAGATGATCCATGAGGCAGTCAGTAGAAATGTACGAATGGCTGCTGCTTTATGCACACAAAGGGCATCTTTTGCACTGGATTGTGGAAGGAGTGAGTGAGGGTGGGGTGATGTGCTCACACAACCTTGTACGTGTATGAGAAGGGAGTCAACAGCAAAGCTCTAGGAAAGCAGAATTATTGATTAGCAGGAGTTGTTTGGGAAGCCAGACTGTTGGCCAGCTATAGCTGCTGCGGCACTTACACTAAAGGAAACCATAGGCTGTCAGCCCTTTGTTTTGTTTATGACCTAACTGAGCAAACCCTCCCACCCCCCATCTCCAGGGGGTTGTGACTGGATGGAGGAAGTTTCTATGTGAACCCTATCTGAATTCTCGCCACTGAGGAGATAAGCAAGCACTCTCCCTGCCTGTTTGCTTGGCTCCATTCCCATATGTCAAGGAGACAAAGGAAGAATCCCCCTTGGAAAGTGCTGAGCTGTATGCTGACATTCATTTCCTGATAGCCGGGGGAGGTGGGGGGGAGAAAGAGTGAGCAGATAAAACTCAGACCACACACTTAGGTGTCAGCACATCCATGCTGGTCCAGTAATGTGCTCCCAGGGTAGGGATATTGATTTTATGTATTTTGGATTTTTATTGGTATGGCACCAAGGTGTGCCAGGTGCTTCACAGAGCAAAGGAAAGCATAGTCCGTGCCACAAAGAGCTTACAGTCCAAATACAGATAAGGGTATCAATGCGTAATAGGGAGAGGAAGGCCAGAGGGAATACCGTGGTTATAGCAATAAGATCCCACAGTTATTCAATTAAGGCAAATCCTTTTTACACTAGGAAATGTTTCTAAAGAACTGCCCAGTGCTGCTATGTCTGTTCAGCTCTGCCTGGCAGACCAAGTGTGACTAGGACTTCAGCTGCCACCACCAGTTTCAAACACTGCATTGTTTTGTACACAAACAGGTGTAATGTGACACTGTGTCAAAGTCCTCAGCAGCAGCCCATTTACAATAGGACTGCTTATGCTGTTGATGCTGGTGGAGCTGAACAAGTGTTCGCAACGGTGGGTACTTATGAGAGTATTTCCCTGGTGCAGATATGCTCTTTGGTTTTATGTATGCAGTGGACTAATAAGTATGACTGGCTCACTTCTGGAAGCTATGACTGAAGAAGAGTCCTCAGCACTCAGTAGTTGACCTGAGGCCAGGCTCCCAACATTGTTTGCACAGTGAGTCTGATGACTGTGGAGATGGGGAGGGAGTGTTGAATAAAAGAGCAGCTTAAACCCAGTAATGTTCAGCTCAAGGCTATGTGAAATGTGACCAGGTAGGTGAGGAAGAGGGTTTTCTGATGGGTGCTGCTGCAGACACCGTATGGGTCCATGGCTTGATAATGCTGTCAGTGCTCTTCTTAGCACCATTATCTGCAGGGCAACACTCGGGGTGGCAGCTATGAGAACAAAACCTGTAAATAACCCCGTAGCTGTGCGGCCCTAGACTGGGTTCAGAGAAGTGGGCTGGAACACATGGAGGAGAACCTGACAACTTTGAGGAAGTGGCTGGTGAGGAAGACCAGTTCTTCACTGACTCCAAATGTGGCATTGGCAGCAGCTTTGGCAATGAAGCCTCCCTCTATTTCTGAAGTGTAAACCTTGAAACTGTCATGGCTCAGAGATTGGGCTTTACAGCAGGCTGCAGCAATAACTGGACCATTTAGGAAGACACATAAAATCATCAGATGATTTTGGCTTATGCACTGAACTTTCCCTTCCTGTTAAATGGAACAATGTTATTTGGACTTTGCTCAAGCCATGTGGCATATACTCCAATAACATAACAATGCCAGCTGGGTTCAACTCCCACTATCTTGTTGGGAGTGGTGGTCTGTTGATTTTGTGTGTGGGGAGGGGGGTTGTTTAAAATCATGCTTGCAAGTTGGCAGTATTGCCAACTTTCACTGCTTTCCAAATTGTTGTGTGCAGAAAAACAAGGGCACGTGGTTGAACCACCCTGATAATGCTTAAATTTTGACTGAGCTCCTTTCAGCTCGATCCGTTTATTTTTATATCTACAGCTAGACCCTGCCACCCTGGGCTGTTATCTAGTTTGTTCTTACATACTAACCAGAGTTTGGCTTGGTTGGTTGTGAGCTCTCCGAGAAAAAGAATAATAATAATATACAATTCATAAGTTATAATTTAGGTTTCTGCAAATACTGGTCAAAAATGTCCCCTCAGTTATGCCACTGTAACCACACTAATCTCAAGTGGCAACTGTGCAGTGTAACCAAGATGAGAGCTTGGCTTGATATTTACTGAGTTCTGAATTAATCATTTTCCTTCTAAATCCCCCATCAGAGTACGGTACTGATCAGGCTTGGTGCTAGCTACATAGCTGTTGAGATCTGACCAGACAGCTGATTCCCAGAGGGTTGTACAGGCATATCTGAGAAGAATTTGACACTTTTTGGTTAATTCAGGAAGTGGCTCTGATGGGTTAAAAGGGAGCACTCTTCTCTCTGACTGAGGAACTAACTGTCCCATTGTGATGCTAAAGAAATGCCAAATTTGTTTGTGCAGGACTCCTGCCTGCATCATCTCCACTGGCGTCTTCACTGACCCATTCTTCATTCTCCAAAGTGATGGTGCATTTCTTAGGGCATCTGTTACACCCCCCTGCACTTACTATTTAGAACCTCTTTCCTAGACTTCAGGTCCAATAGATCCCAAACTGTGGTCTGTGCATCGCTCGACAGTGGTCTGCAGAGAACAAGGAGGTGGTGTCTAATTTTTTACACCTGCTAAATTGCATTAAAAAGAGCTTAAAACGCTTTCCTAACATTCCTTTTCCCATGTAAGCAATTGCTATTGATGCCAAAGGGACCTTATATGTTTCAAATGGGAGGAGAGGGGTCAGGATGAAAGGCGAGGTGTCTGGGGGGCTCACTATCTGTTAAGATTTGGCTTGTGCTCTGAAGAAGTAAGAAACCCGCCCTGCTCTAGAGTGATAATATTTCTTTCATGTTCATGTTCATGCTCTGCACTGACACTTTGAAGAGCCAACTTTCAGCAAGGTGCGAGGAGAAATGAGCAGGTAGAGTCAATCGCCAACAAAAATAGATACCGCTTTATATTGGAGATGTGTTTCCGACCAGGCCTGTTGATGTGGCTGTTTCCCCACGTCTCTGCCCTGCAGCTAAAAGTGATTCCCTGCCTGGTGGCCAAAATAGCCGTTGGCGCACCCTGCATGATGTTGTCTGAGACCCTCCTATAGAACATAGGCATCATTTTACCCCGTGAGCCAAAAGGGAGTCTCCCTCTTGCTGAGCCACTATAGACCAGACGTTTAAAGGTAGTTAGGTCCCTCGGTCTTTTGAAAATCCCACTAGGCACCTATCTGTATATTTAGGTGTCTAAATACCTTTAAAAATCTAGCCCCATGTGCCTGGTTGACCTTGCCTTAGCTGGGTATAAGCCAACCCTTCCAGGTACTCCTCTCTCTCTCTCTCTCTCTCTCTCTCTCATGCTCATAATGACCAAGATATTTTGGAAACTGGCTGTGTGTAGTTCTGCCTCAGGATGCAGATCAGTGCCTACTGAGTTTTTCAAAAGTGCCTAAATAAATTAGGTGCTTAACTCCCATTGAATTCAATAGGATTTAGGCCCCTAAATGGCATAGGAGTTTTTGAAAATCCCATGAGGCACCCACTGTATTTTTTAGCGCCTAAATAACTTTGAAAATCTGGCCCAAGGTGACCAAAATGCATTTGTAAAATAGAAATACTTAGCATTTCTCTACCACCTTCATCCATTGATCTCAATTTGTGATTTGCCAACACTAATTAATTAAGTTTATAGCATCACTCTGGTGGAGCAGGCAAATACACATAGGGAAGTACAGTGGAAATTCTTTATCTGCCTAAGGCTACCCATTAAGGCAGTGGCAAAGTCAGGGGTGTGGGGGTTGGGACTGACAATTTCCACAAATTTTCCTCCCCATTTTTGTTGAAATTTCATTGAGATGAAAACTTTCCAACCAGCTCTAATATCAACCCACATTCTATATCAGTGTAGATAACATGTACAAATTGCATAATCCCCATCTGTAAAATGGGGATAATATTACTTACCTCCTTTTGTGCAGGGTTTTGATATAAGCAGATGAAAAGCACTGTACTGTTACTAATCTTTCCATTTACTCCCTAACGCAAATGTGTATGTACTGGTCATAATAATGCTTCCTTCATTGTTACCAGCTGCAGCCAATGCATTTGGCCCACTTGCAGTTAAACAGTGATTTGGAGGCTTTTACAGAGTCAAACTGCGGCCCTAATGCCCCAGTTGGACCTGCACAGTTGGACTCCAGTGCCCACTCAGAAATTCAGGGTTGAAGTGTGTAAACTGGACGATTGCATCACGTGGCATTACTGCTTGTTTACACACATGTATTTCTTCATGCAGTACAGGGAAAGTGAGTATGAGTATGACTGAGTATGTCTATACTGCTATTAAAAACCTGTGGCCAGCTGGCTCGGGCTCAGGTTGTGGGGCTGTTTTTGTGGTGTAGATGTTTGGGCTGGAGCTCGGGCTCTAGGATCCTCAGCAGTGGAAGGGTCCCAGAGCTCAGGCTGCAGCTTGAGCCCGAAGGTGTACTACACTGCAATTAAACAGCCCATTAGCCCAAGTCACCTGGCACCGGCTAGCTGTGGGCTTTTAATTGTAGTACAATGGAATCTCAGAGTTATGAACACCGAAATTACAAACTGACCAGTCAAACACACACCCCATTTGGAACCAGAAGTACACAATCAGGCAGCAACAGAGACAAAAATAAGTAAATAAATAAAAGCAAATATGTTACAGGACAGGGAGTGCTGTGTTAAACATAAACTACTACTAAAAATAAAGGGTAAGCAGCATTTTTCTTCTGCATAGTAAAGTTTTGAAGCGGTATTAAGTCACTGTTTAGCTGCAAACTTCTGAAAGAAGAACCACAGTGTTTTGTTCAGAGTTACGAATATTTCAGAGTGACGAACAACCCTTCATTCCTGAGACATACCCTCTGTTAGCCGTGTTTGCATATGACCTCTAGCTGCAGTGGTGTGTTCTAGAAGGGCCTGCAAGCTAGTTCTCCTCTTTAAATCATTATCTTGAACGCTTTCCTTTGGCTGTACTTTATAGATGGGCTTCATCTGAACAGAACCAGAGGGGAAAGTGAAATGCTGCACAAAGCTATTAAACTGATGTATCTGAGACTAGTAAAATGGCAACATTTTTTTCATGATTCCATTAGATTAAAAAGAACAAACTTTTTTCCCGTCCAGTTCCAGTATCAATCAGTCGTCTTTTTCTTTCTTTTGAGACAGCCAGAGTGTCTTCAAAGAAAGGCTAACACAAGTTAACTCCATTTCCAGGGGCACAGGGCCCAGTGCTGTATGCCCAACCCCATCTCAGTGTTGCATCTTCACATATCTAATTCTTTTCATATCTGTTAATTTTTAAAGATTTTTAAATTTTTTAAATTTCTCTTTAAACATACATTTCAGGAATGACTGAAATGAAAGCCATATCTCCCATCCATCACTGCAGCCTTGTTAACATCCAGTAAAGGATACTTTTTAGTGAATAATATTTTACATCTTTTAGAGCATCCTGAAGTACTTTACCAACATATCGTGCCTTGGAAATGCTGCCATCTCTGGGTTTGAGAGTGCTAGCCAATGAGTTATGCTGTAGAAAGAGAAGGAGAGCTTTGGCTATGAACCTTATTACGTTGAAACCTGCCTCCCATTTTGTACTCACAAATAACTGTGGGCATAAATAAGGTGGGTGAGGTAATATCTTTTGTTGGACTAACTTCTGTTGGGGAGAGAGACAAGCTTTCAAGCTTACACAGAGCTTGTCTTCGGGTCTGGGAAATGTATTCAGAGTGTCACAGCTAAATACAAGGTGGAACAGATTGTTTAGCATAAGTATTTAACACACATTTCAAGGGATCATCCAAGGTAAAGTAACCCGTTAACACCCCACCTGTCATGGGCGGGAGGCAGTTGGAGGGGGTTGTTTGTGGGTTATAGATTGTTTTATTAAGCCATAAATCCAGTGTCTCTACTCAGTCAATGACTTTTAGTGTCTAGAAAAGTTATGAATTTACGCTCCCAGACTCATCTTTTGAAAGCGCTGTTCAGGTTTCGTTTGTGGATGAGGACTGATAGGTCAGATCTAGAGCAATCCCTTTGCAAAAAGTGTTCACCCACAGGTGATGTGGTGTTTCTGTCTTTGTCATAAATATAAAGGGAAGGGTAACCACCTTTCTGTATAGAGTGCTATAAAATCCCTCTTGGCCAGAGGCAACATCCTGTTACCTGTAAAGGGTTAAGAAGCTCAGCGAACCTGGCTGGCACTTGACCCAAAGGACCAATAAGGGAACAAGATACTTTCAAATCTTGGGGTGGGGAGGAAAGGCTTTTGTTTGTGCTCTTTGTTTATGTTTTTATTCTCTCTTGGGACTGAGAGAGGCCAGACAGAAACCCATCTTCTTCAACCCATCCTAATCCAAGTCTCCAATATTGCAACCAGTATAGGTAAGACAGGCAAGGCGGATTAGTTTGTCTTTTGTTTTATGTGAATTTTCCCTGTGTTAAGAGGGAGGTTTATTCCTGTTTTCTGTAACTTTAAGGTTTTGCCCAGAAAGGGATCCTCTGTGTTTTGAATCTGAATACCCTGTAAAGTATTTACCATCCTGATTTTACAGAGGTGATTCTTTTACCTTTTCTTTAATTAAAATTATTCTTTTAAGAACCTGATTGATTTTTCATTGTTCTTAAGATCCAAGGGTTTGGGTCTGTGTTCACCTGTACAAATTGGTGAGGATTATTATCCAGCCTTCCCCAGGAAAGGGGGTGTAGGGCTTGGGGGGATATTTTGGGAAAAGATGTCTCCAAGTGGTCTCTTTCCCTGTTCTTTGTTTAAAACGCTTGGTGGTGGCAGCATACAGTTCAAGACCAAGGCAAAGTTTGTACCTTGGGGAAGTTTTTAACTTAAGCTGGTAAGAATAAACTTAGGGGGGTCTTTCATGCAGGTCCCCACATCTGTACCCTAGTGGTCAGAGTGGGGAAGGAACCCTGACACTCTTTTATCATTTTCCTGTGTGAGTTCATTCGAGAGCATAATCATTGTCTAGTTTCACCCATTTAGTTGTTATTGGGGCATTAATGCCTGGGAGCTTAAATTCATAACTTTGCTAGACACTAAAAATCATGGACTGAACAGAGACGCTGGATTTATGGCTTATTACAACAATCTGTAACCCATTAACTCCCCTTCCCCCCCGCTGCTTTCCCCTCCCTCCCTTCCTTCCTTTCCCCCCTATTACTGGAGCGGTGTTAATGAGCCACTTCACTTTGAATGGTCCATTGAAATATGTATTAAATACTTATGCTGAACAATCTGTTCCACCTTGTATTTAGCTGTGACACTCTGAATACATTTCCCAGACCCGAAGAAGAGCTCTGTGTAAGCTCAAAAGCTTGTTTCTTTCATCAACAGCAGTTGGTCCAATAAAAGATGTTGTCTCACCCACCTTGTCTCTGTAATATCCTGCGACCTACATGCCTACAACAACATGGCATAAATAATGACAGTTAGAAGCCCTGTTACCTGGCTTGCTGGCACAGCTAGATGTAGTTGGACATCTAGTTGCTATCATTTTGCCCACTATTAACCGCACCCCCAAAACTATGCATTTGCAATTAGTTGTGGGCAAAACTTTGAGTGCAGTTTGGGTGGCTGGTTTTAAGTGCCAGGCTCTAGATACCCTCAGAGAGCACTTTGTCTTTTAAGGGTACCTCTGAAAGGCTCCAATGTTGCAAAGTGCCCGGAAATCAATTTATCCTCCTCAGAAGGCTGAGTCCGTCTCTACCAAGATTTGAACCTGTGGTTACAGGGATTTGGCATAGGTCTCTAAGCCATGCTCTTCAGCTGAGTCAGTGACACACTATACCGGTTTTACTTGGCAAATGAGTTGTCCGCTTTTCTTGTATTGCTTTGAGTGGGTTTAGTCCTCATAAAAGTGTGAGTCAGAGATCTGGCTAGAAGTAAGCATAATGCAGGCACAAGTGGGGCTGGATCTCTTCTTCCCTCCCCCCCCCACTTTGCTGATTCACCTCAGTCTTGATGTGCAGTAAAACATTTTTGATGTGTCTGCCAGTACGGGAGGGGAGGGAAGGCTCCTCTTGAGCACAGGCTGCCAGTCCTAGTAAACTGATGTGATGTGAATATGTATCAGCTAAGGACTTGGCTAAGAGACCACCAGACTCATTTCCACTGGTGACTTAAATGGGATTGAAAGGCGGGTCTCCAGGGGGAAAGGGACAGATTGAACCCCTTTGATTGACACATTTTAATCACCTATTGGATGATTTGGGCCCACGTTATGCCAATGTGCTGCACTGGCTTTGTTTGCATATGGTTCTATGATAATATGTTAACACACCAACCTAAGAAGAGCATTCCTGTTCCCCGCCTTTATAGGTCTATCAGGGATAACATCAATGCCTCTCTCTCAGCCTCTCCATGCATGCCCTTTGGGTTCTCACATGGTCATACTGAAGCTGCTGTGGGTAATTAATCTGTTAAAAATTCTATTTGATTGTGATCCTTCCAGCCCTTTCATCTTGATCTGAGTGACAAGCTGTCACAGCCTGCCTCAGCCATACTGGTGACATCTGACCCCGGAGAGGGAATTGATAAGAATGGAAAATATCTTTCTGGGACCTGATTTCAGCCTTTGGAGGTGGTGCTACCTATGCGCTGCCCTGAAAAAGAGCCACTGGTGCTTTGTTTGAACATGAATCAAAATGTATGTCCTCGGCAATGAGTAAAATCAGCCCCTCCTCTGATGAGAGATGTATTCTGGGGGCTAAGGGACTGGATGGCTCAGAGACCACCTGATTCCCTCATGCTTTGTATCACGCATACAGGTGTAGTTGGATTATGTGGCTATGAAAGAGACAGAGAGAGGTGCCTGAGCTGGGACTCTTTGCAGCAGCCCTTTGTAAAGCCCAGTGATTCTTCTTTTCTGCCAAAAACAAACTTATTGCGGCACCAACAAATACCCCAGTGAGGGGTGGGCGAGAGGCAGGATTTATATTGGGAGGCATGGGGGATGAGAGAGAATGAGCATCAGTTTAATCCCTGCTTTCTGGGTCTCATTCTTCTCTGGCATTGGTTTTACACTGGTGTAGTTCATAGGTTTATGGCCAGAAGGATCAGTTATGATTATCTAGTCAGAACTCCTGCATCGCACGGGACAGAGATCCTCTCTTAGTGACATCTGCATCACGCCCATAACTGCTGCTTGAGCCAGGGAATATCTTTTAGAAAACACTTTTGTGACTTTAATTCACCATGGTACAAGTGAGAGAAGAATCAGGGTTGATGTCCGCTGAAGGCAGTAAAAGGGCAGGGGCCCAGTATATTTTCAGCAGTAATGGGTGCTTTGTGCTGTTAACAGTGACTTGGCCTCCATCTATCTTCTGTCTTCATCCTTTTCTCTTTGATTGTTAAAACCCATAGAAACCCATAAAGCTTCAGAGAAATATTCTTTAAATAGGCTTAATTTCTGTATCACTTATTTGTATGTGGGATCTCTTGCTCGCTAATTACATCCAGCAGAATGGCTAGAGTCACAGAAAAGATGTGATTTTTTTGGATGAAATATAGAGCTCCCTTTAAAAAAAAATCCTGGTAGCTGGAACTGAAGCAAACATTAGCGAAGAACTTGTGGGTAGAGTGTGAAGAGAAATTAATGTTCAGGGCATCTTTGCCATCCTTCGGCATTCCACCAAACCCACATCTGTGCAGAACAGCTGGAGCGCCACCTGCTGATGTCGAGGGGGTTATTGCAAACTGTAAGCAGGCTGGAATTAAAGAGCTCATGATGATGGGTATTTATGTGTCAGTCTTGGACTAGCATTGGCATGAAAATGCCAACAGCAGCTGTGGCCTTGCCCAACCACATTTCCAGGATCCATAAATCACTGTTTTTCAATCTTTAAACCAAATCTCTATGCAAGTGCCTGCACATTTATGCTCAGTATTGTTGGGCCACCAAGGAAATGATTATTCAAGGCATTTATCTCAGATGAGATCTACCTCTTGTACAAAGCACCTGTTGCCATGGTGTCTAAGTGACCCTTGAAGCTAAGCGCCATGTATCTAAATGACCCTTAACTGTGAAACTGTATTTTTAGCAGGATGCTTTGCTGACTATATAAATCCTGAGAGTGAAGCATGAGTCCCTCGGGTTGACGATAAAATACAGCCTGACAATATGTATAGCTTGAGTGTAGTTTATTCCCTTCACTTCTCCGGGAAATGTGCTTCGAGCCAGATGATTGTTTGTAGCAGCACCCAAAGGGCCCAATCAGGATCAGGACCCTCATTGTGCTAGGTGCTGTATAAACACACATGACGGGGCTGGTCCCTGCCCAAAGAGCTTGCAATCTACACTCACTTGTTGCATCTTGTCTTTGTGTAATGAGCAATAGGAATGGGGAGGGGGAGAACAGGAGGGGGGCCATGATAAGATCACGCTATACGCTAGCTATGTGCAGAACCTCATGGTTCCCAATCACCTTTATTTTCTTTCAATAAATCCTAGGAATCTCCATTAGCGCTCTACTTAGCCATTGTCAGTGTGAGGTCTTCTCTAGGCACCATGGCAGAAGGGAGTCTAGAAGAGGCATTTGACCAACTAAAGGATAGAGGCTTTATGCACTAGTTTGAGGTAGGTGTCCCATGTGTAAGCATGGAAAAAGCGCAAAGACGCTCATGGGAGAGGTGGACAGGTGGGTGATTAAAGCTGTAGGAGTTGGATTTGCACAGATCTCTTGGTTCGTTCCCTGCCTATCCAATCTTTGGCTTCCCTGCTGTCTTGGAGCAGTTTTAAGGTTGTTTTGAGATTTGGACACCTACCCAGTGGAACTGGGCTATGAACTTTCAACTCATTTCACCCATGCCATCAAATAGCCTTCACATAGTTTCACTTTTCATTTTCAAAGTGCTGTACAAACATCTGTTTAATCCTTCGGTGTTTGGTTATGATGGGTTACTTGCTATGGAGTTAGATCAAAAGGTGATATTAAGGGAGCCAAACAGGAATGATAAAACAATGACACAGATAAGAGTCCTTGAGAAAACAATGGGGAAGCTGTTTATTGGGGAATACCCTACCTGGCTTCACTCAGGCTCAGAATGGTTTCTTATCAAGGCTTAAGCCTAGGATCAAAAGGAGGATATCAAACACTAGAGGAACCTGGGCCTAAAAAAAGGTGGAAGTTGAGAGAGTGGTCAGAGTGTCAGCAAAAGCAAAAAGCTGGCGGGCTGGCAAGGAGACAGAGAGGCAGAAACAGCAGCAGGGGGCTCTGCTTCTCACAACCCAGAGATGGAGGTAACTGAAATGTAGCAAAGCTTGCAAGGAAAGTTTAAGGATTGGGTAGAGGCAAATATGCATGTAGACCTTTATTGTTATTTTTGTTTACTCTTCCCTCTGTGTGCTTCCCACACATGAATACATAACACTTTGTTTTGAAGAAGCGGTTGCTGTGTCACTTTAACCACCTCGTTGGTCTAGGCCAACCCTCCAGGATTGAAAGATTAATTTTTAATTAAAGATTATGTCATGTGATGGTATCTCCAGGAATTCATCCAGCCAAAGTTGGCAACCCTACGCTGGTCACAGATTGCCAGAGTGAAAGGCCTTACAGATGCCAAACCAAGCTGGGCCTGTGGCATTAATACAGTTGGTGAACAAGGGAGCTGCGGCCCAGAAAGTCAGGTTAAGAGAGGGTGGACCATGTGGTTCCACCCAGAGTGAGGTGCAGGTAGTCAAGGTTGTGCTCAAGAAGCACTAAAAGGGGTTTGTTTCATACCTATGACACTAGTATGAAGCACAGGTGAATTATCTCTATTTTAAAGATAGAGGGACTGAGGCACAGAATTAATCAACAGCTTGCCCAAAGTCACACCGTCAGTTAGTGATGGATGCAGGCAATGCAGTGGCCTGGATCTGCATGGGTGACCTAGAAATAAAACTTCTTTTCTTATTATTCATCGTCTGGGGTGCCCAGTTGTGCTGGATAATCCAATTTTTATTTGGCACACAGAACAGTGGCATTCTTTCTTGGTTGTTGTTTATGGTTCCTACACTGAATTTGCAAGAAGCATTTGTCTATCTGGTTAAGTTGTGCTCATGCCCAGTTATCAACCCTGCTGATTTGGAAGCACTTCAAAGCCCTTTATTCTTCAGAGTGGCTGTCTCTGAAGCCATTGAGGGGTTTTTTGTTACAGCGCAGCATTTATTATTATGTCTTTTAAGATAGGGCAACTTTAGTTATACATTTTTTACTGAAAGGTATAAATGAACCCCTTTGAGAGGGTTGTTTTTTAAAATCCAGTGTATGATCTTAGTGATTTATTGCTGCAAAGAGCAGATAATCAGTCGGCAACATCTGGACAGGTCTGTAAGGCTTTTTTTTTTTTTTTTTTAAATCTGTTCTTTCCTGAGACAAATGTAAAGTTTTGCACTGGGCACGCTATCAAGTTCTCTGGTGTAGCATGTGCTCACGGCTTCATCTTTCCTGAGCTTTACAGCCTTTCCCTCCTGTTCGTGTCTTTTTTGTTCTCTCGCTCATGCACGGTTTATTTTTCATTATCCTTTCATTTCCCTTGTCCCAGGTTCTTCATCTCATTATTTCTTCTGATGCCAGAAAAGGGGCTGTTGGTTTACCATATGGTGTTACTAGGTGACTGTGTCGTACCAACACCGGTTGTCTTGCTTGCTAAAGTTCTGTCAGTGTATCAGTCTTCTTGCCTATCCCTCACTGAATGTCCTTCCCTCCCCTATATGACTTTCGGTTGTGTTTCTTTCTTTCCCCTTAGAATGTTTTGGGTGTTTGAATTTGTTCATAGCCCCAGATATTGATTATATTCTGGGGAGACTTTGCCAGGCATCAACTCAAAGACACTCTCTCTTTTACTGGTTTACATTCTCATGGGAAATACTGGACTTGATCCTCCACTAGCATAAATCAATGTAGCTCCATTGACTTCAATTTATCTGAGCTGAATAACACCAGCTGAGGATCTGGCCCAATATCTTTATTTTCCAAATGTCTTTTCTTTACTTTGCTTGTGTTGCACCTAAATTTAAAATGTCTGACCCTATATGGAGTACCTGTAAAATACACGCTATACGACGCACAACAGACTATATATTTCATTTTCTAAAATCCTTTTGATAGATTGTGGTTTTTTCAGAATGGAAAATGGCAAGCTTCATTCTGCTTAAGTATAATTACATTCACACACACACACACACATAAACAGTCACCAGCTGAGTTCGGGCCTGCTTAGGTTGCCAGCCTGGGACTCAGGAGACACAGATTCAAATCCCTGCTCTGCCACAGACTTCCTCAGTGACCTTGGGTAAGTCACTTAGGCAACTGAGGTGTAGAGAGACTATGTATAAAACAGGGAAAGTAGAACTGCCCTGCCCCATAAAGGTATTGGAAGGATAAATGCATAAAATATTGTGAGGAACTAGATGCTACTGTGATGGCGGTCCTACAAGCACCTTAGCTAAAAGGAGAGCAATAGTCACAGTACAGACATGTAGTAAGAGACATTCCCTGCCCTGAAGAGGGAGCTAACATTCTAAATAGGCAGGAGAGACACAGGGAGGGGAAGGGATCAGCAGTACCGGCCAGGTAAGAAATGGATTCTATGTGCACCACTGGAAGGGATACAACATACAAATATTTATTCTGGTGATCGTGAGATGGGAACTCCTCCTGGATTATTGAATACGAAGGTGTCCTCTATATCAGTGCAGAAGTAATTTTTTGCTACATTTGGAGAAAGGTCTCAGATTTGACTTCTGTGGCCAGTGCCGTGAGGGATTAATTGCCATAGAGCAGGCACACGGGCAAAGAAACATGGGCCTCGGTTGTCAAAAATGACTCGTGATTTGAGGTGTTCAACTTGACGTGTGGTGAAGGGGCCTGACTTTCAAACAGTGCTGGGCACTCACTAGCTTTTTGATTAGCTTTACTTGGAAAAGGGAGGTCAGACAGCGTTTGGCAGTTTGCAAGTCTCCGGCACTGAGTGATAGATTTCAGTATTGCCTGGCTTAGGTAGGTGCTGACAATTTGTGTTAGTCAAAGCCCCTCTACTCTCTTTTACCACCCAGGAGGGACGTGGTCAGATGGCTGTCGGTACTTCCAGGGTTTCTTCTGGTGGGAAAGGGCTTGCTTCTTCGGGGGAGGGTGCACACTGTGTTTGTGGCTCTGCCTTCAGCTGGTTACACTAATTGGCTTGTGAAGTCCTCCCAGAAGTAGGTGATCCTCTGTGGAATGTGATGGTTCCTATTAGTGGGAGGTACTGGGCTTTGGGCCCAAGTGAGGTCTGGGTTTAGATGGTGATTTACTGCCCAGAAAAGTGTGCAAAACGAGTCCCTGCTGCCTCTGTGGCAGAGGGGAGATTGGCTGTCTCTGACTCTGACATAGCAGTGTCATAGATCTGTGGAGGTTCCTTGTGAATGTTCGATGCTTCATTTTAGATAAGCCCCCAAAAGTGCATAAGTGCATCCAATGCCTATTGGAACTGCCCCGACCTCTTAGGTCTGCCGGATGGAGCCAGAAACACTGTGGGTACAGCTTTTCTCATGATATTCGGGGTTTTGGCGTCTGGTTCAGGAATCACCCAGGAAATGCAGAGGCCAGTGCACAATACATGCATACACATAATATCAAACCCCAGTCATGACTCATATTTGGATCTGAGTTCTGGATGACGGTTTGAGCTGGGCTGAGATTTGCTTGGAAGTTGTTTCCCTGGTCCCTACTTGAAAACTTGGGGGAAAGGCTAGGTAATCGGTGTGAGCAGTATAGCCCATTCCAACAGGTGGCAGTCTAACACACTGAATGGTTGCATGTCACACTGAACACCTTCCATCAGCTGCCTGGCTGCTGTCTAATTCCTGCAGAAGTGATGATGACTTTCCTGCTTTTTAATTGGTGAGACTTTAGTTGCAGAAATGCTACCATGTTGGCTTTTTTTTTTTTTTTGCCCTGTTTGCTGTTGGTGTGTCTGACAGATTAATTTTCACATAGGTAGGTTTGTAAGAGAGGTTGGCCTGGAACATTAGGTGCTGGCAGGAGTCGGCTCTGGAAGCTTTCATCTTCTCAGCTGTTGAGTGGACACACGATAAATAGTCGTTTGGTGAAAATAAAATATTTATTTTCTGCTGCAGGATGATAATTGGCTCAGTGTGGAAGTTAATATGATTTATTTGGGGATTTGTTTATAAAGAGATTATATTGTAATGAATCTGTGGGCATGAAGGGCCTTGTAGATGTAGTTATCCGAGATGCTGTCGGCACCGGAACTTCTTGGCAACAGTGGGGCTGGAGCTCTAGTCCTCCTGCTCCAAAAGCATAGGCTGATATAGGAGAATCTCTTCTGCTGCTAGCTGTATGGGGCCTATGCTACACAGAGAAGCAGCTCTGATTCCATACATTTGAGAGCAGAGGTGCATATACCCACCAGCCATGTCATCGCAATATGAAATGGGTGACATACTGAAGCATTTGATTGTCCTTACTGTGGTTTTCAGAGTGGGCACAAATTGATCCAGCTCCTGTTTAAAAACAGACCCACTCACCAGCTTTGACTTGGCAGCCTGCTGGGTCAGTGCATTGTTCAACCTCTCACATAGCTCACCTGGACACTGAAGCGCATCTGGTTCTGAACCTGAGACTCCTTAACTACTCGCTTTCTCCCTTCTCCTAAAGCACTGTCAGCCCAGCAAGAGCCAGTGGAACGCATTAGTTGGTATTTCCCTGTGAGCAGAGCCAGTGCATGTTGGTAAGGTTTTGTTTTAGTGAAGGCAAGCCAAAGTCATTGCTAGGAAGAAGAGACAGCAATCAGGACAGGGGAGGGTAAGGAGTGGGTGGGATTTGGGTTTCCCAGTGGAGGGTAAACTCTGATAGAAGTTTAGTCCATTGTGGCATCTCTGCATCTTGAATCTAGCACATGATTGCTCTCCTATCAGTGACACTCTTAGGTGAAATGACCCGTTCGTTCTTTTGAATTATAGAGCTGTCAAAGGCTAGCAGCTGGGAGCTTCGGCAGTGATGGAAGGTCAGAGACAGGGCAGAGATGTGGGGACATGAGAGGACTGATGGATGTTTTCATGCACTCCCCATGTGGGTTTGGGACAGTTGCAGGGAGCTTGGTTTGACTACATTGGCACACTTAGCCCTTTGTGCAGTGACTGTATGTGTGTGTATTTCATTTTGTTTCCCTAAGGAGAAGGACACAGTTAAAGGGGGAAATCAGGAGTGTCTCACTCCATCTCCCCCATCTGCCTGTATTTATTTAGCTGGGAAAGAACACACATCTGAGCATGCAGTTTCACGGTTGGCGCCTAGTGAGGCATAAAGGTCAGTGTCAAGAGCCCTCAGCCACTGTCAGAGTGTAAAAGGCCCTTTGTCAAAGTTCTCGGTTTTACAAGTATATTTTGTTACAATTTTGTATCTGTTGCCTATAGAATCCTGAGCTGTGTGGGATTGCTCACCCACTGAAATACAGCTGTCTCTGGGTGAGACGCAGCAGCTGTTCTGCTACAGCAAAGTTACACAATTTCAATCGGGGAAAGAATCGAGAGGCAGTGTTGTCTAGTGGATAGGGCACTCATCTGGGACACAGGAGGGCCTGGGTTCTAGTCCCAGCTCTGCCACAGATTGAGCTGTGTAGCCTTGAGCAAGTCACTTCACATCCACCTACTTTGTCTATCTAGATTGTAAACACTTTGGGGCAGGGGTTCTCTTAATATATGTTTTTTCACCACCTACCACCATGGGGCCCTGATCTTAGCTGTGGCTACTGTAATACTAGTGATTGATAATGATAAAGAGAGAGGCCGTTTTTCTTTTTAAATTGACGCCAGAGGGGGGAATGTTTAGTTTAGCAAAATGAAATGTCTTGAGTTGGAATTTGGCCAGAACCCTGGAGCTGACACATCTTATGATGTACATGTGTCTGATGACCCAGGTGGCAGAAATATATCCCCGTGTCTGGTCTGGATTTGTTCTGAGTCAGTGATGCAGACAGAGGGCTCAAGGGAAACAGTTCAAAGACTGAAGACTTGTCTCATTTCTTTTGATAGGTGGGTGTTTGTTTATTTTTAATGGTCAGTACAGATTAATGTAATGTTGAGGCTAGAGAGCTAATGCTGGTCTTGTTGGATAACTGAATCAAACACAGAGAGCCTGATCCTCAGCTCCATCAATGTGAGTGAGGTCCTGCCAATTTGTAACAACTGGAGATCTGACCCAGAGACTGGAAGACCAAGGTTAAAAAAAATTATTGAAGAAATTGACACTATTTCTCCATTGTTTTTCTTCCTCCAGGGCTGCCACTGAGGTACTAGCAGCTTTGCTGAAATCAAGTAAGCGCCTTCTCTTTATATTCTTACTGACCTACCTGTCTGTGCTGTGCACGTAGATAGACATGTCCCATTAGGAATGGATACTTTCTTCTCCAACTCAAAGTACCCACACCACACACACACACACACACACACACACACACACACACACACACACACACACACACACACACACACACACAGCTCTGAAATGCAATAGACCAAAGCAATCTGTGTTGAGAAATGGGAGGGGACAATATGTAGCATTTATTGTATGTCTTGCCATGTTTCCCCCTGTGTCTCTATGATGATGCAGGTGGGAAATCATAACCTAGACATAAGGGTGCAAGCTCCTTAAGTGAAATGACTAGGATGGCAACTTGTTCTGATTTTTTTGGGACGAGCTTAGAAGAATTCTGCAGACTGTCATAATGACACCACTTTTACTTTATTCTCCCCCTGCTAGCATCTCAGGTCTCCACTTGTGCTTGAAGCCTTGCAGATCTTAAAGCTAGCCCTGGTACTTAGAGATTGCCTTGGTGTAGCCAAGCTCTGGCAGGGAGTATCTAACACTGGCAGTGTCTGGTCCGTGGGGGTTAGGGCTCTTTTAGCTTGGGTCCCCTTGTATGTACTCCTGGCCTGAATGTTCCTGAAGTGAATGTGTTACCCTTTTCTGCCTTTATCTCATCCAAAAACACTTAGCTTTTTATTACCAGGATTTAATAAAGCTTTGATTAAGAAAGAGTGCTCTACTATTGCAGACAATCTCCTCTCCAATAAATCACAATGGTGTATTGTTCTCTCTCTCTTCCCCCTCCTCCCCGTCCCCTTTACTCTTTCTCTTCTCTGTCCTTTTTGTGAGCATTAGGAATAAATGCATTTGTGAAAAATTGTAGGCCTGGAAGCAGTACTTAAATGAGCATGCTGCAATGGGATCATGTCTGAGTCGCACCGGCTCAAGTGATGAATTCTCAAATAATGCTCTGGTATTAACCTTGCTGCCTAGATTTAAAAGTCACGTTATTGCAACGAGGAAACACCTTCTGGTTCAGATACTAAATCTTAATAAGGGGGTGATGGGGCCACTCCAGAGCTGCCTTCAACTTACAAGCAAAATTAGCATTTAGAGAAGGAGGAATTCACGGAGAGGAGGGGAGCTGCAGGGAGCGTGGAAAGCTCAGTTGGCAACACAAGCCTTTCTGCGGCACTCCTGCTTGATGGTCAGCATCTGGGGCTGTGAAGGGAGACTCTGCTGTCTCAGTGGTGTTGATGGGACCAGGCTTCCTGTTCCAGCGCAAGCTCCCACCCTATTTGCGATTGCACAACGTTGATGTGGTAACTACAGCAACCACTTAGTGGAAAAGTGACATTAGGAAAGTAAGTGGTAGAGTTTTAGCTGTTTTTAAAAAAATGTGATATAACTGGAACTAAGGAGGCTGAGCCAGCACCATGTGATCAGCTAGCTCTGCCCAAACCACCACCAGCGGCTCTGTGGTTCATCAGTGGTCCACAGTTGGAAGGTCACTGGTCTAGACCATGATTTTGGTTTCTCCTCACTCTTAGTGTCTTTGGAGGCTACTAGAAGAAAGTAAATGTCTACAAGCATTAGGCACTGTTGTATGTGAGAATTGCTTGTGAAGACACAGGCTGAAATCAAACGTGGTGGACCTCACAGATGTGAAAGCTGTGGGCTTTGAGCTGGACGGGAGATGGAAACCCTGGTGCTAGCTGCAGCGATGAAATCGGGGTGTGTATGAGCACATCGGTTATTCTGAGCCTCACTAAGGCCTTCAAAAGTGACCTGCTTGTGCTGCTGCACTGGGACTTGATCTTGCTGGGCATGAGGATGAGATCACCCAGAAAACAGAGAGGTCAAGAATGCATCCATTCTTGGTGGTCCACCTTCAGGGTTGCACTCAGTGTCTCCAGCTGGAGTGATTCTCTGCCTCTGGCTACACAGATCATCTTTGCAAGGATCTCTTAGGCCAGGAGCCCTTCTCCTGCTTTTGGCAGGAAGTCAGAAGGAGAAAGAATCCCCTATAGTTTTAACAGGAGCAGGAAGATGGCAGTGCCTCTTCCTAATGTTTTCATGGTGATAATCTCCCTGCCTCTCAGGCTTCCTCTAGTCTGCACTGATACTTTGGCCAGCTCTGAGCAAAGGGCTACCTGTAAGCTTTGATCTGTGGCTGAAATCTCACCTCTCTCTGTCCAAACAGACACTGATGGGAACTGCTCACCTGCAGCTGTTTAATACTGGGGAGCTATTGGGGAAGTAGCTGAGGGAGCAGGATCTGTCTGTGAGCCACAGAAGGCAGCAGAATATCAGGACATTACCAGTCTGTCTGGAGCTGGGAAACTATCTTGACTGGTAACTATCTTAGAAGTGAAAGTACCAGGTTTGCCAGTGAAATGGCTGCTGGGATATCTCGTGGGGAACACCTGCTCACAGGTATGGAGATCATTGATCATTACCATCTCTCCTGCAGCACATGGTCCCCCTCACATGCCTCATGAACATGACCATGTTTCTCCAAGGTATTTGCAAAGGGACACCCTCAGCTTGAGGGATTTTGGAGGTGAGGCCATTCTGCTTGTTATTTTTATAGCCATATCCCTGCTCAAACCTGCCTAGGGCTCCAGTAAAGGATCCTGCTCAGGTAGCAAATGTGTGTTTCTTGAAATTGGTGCTTCACCCACAGCTGGGGGAAAAAAGCCTGCAGCCCCGAAACATGGCCAGAGAGAGCCAGGTGCTTTTCTTCTTGAAAATGTGAATGGAAAGGAATTATAGACATTTGGATGACTATTAATGTAGGCTCAGAAGCGTGTGTCACTTCTAATGCTGCAATAACGACTATATCCTTTCATAATTAGGATTGTAGATTACTTATACAAAATAGATTTTCCTCGCCTGACAATCAGACCATCTCACTCTGCACTTGGAATCTCGGTATTGCCAATGTCAAACATTCAAAAAATCACCAGTAAGGCCCCTGAAAACCATGAGATTGGCTTAAAAATCATAACGTCAAACATACCAAAAAGTGTGTAATTTTAATTTGCCTTTTGGTTTTTAAGCCTTTAGGCTGCACTCAAGGCTCATTTTCATATGTTACTCTGCAACCCTGAGGATACACATTTACTTTTTTTTAATATGAAAGCTGAGATTCTTCTATAATCACCTGACTCCAGGAGCTGGGGCTTTAAGGGAAATACCAAATACTGCAAGACTTATGGTAAAATCATGAGAGTTGGCAACACTGGCATCTCCTCACTGGCTTCCCTTGCTCACTGCATTGACTTTAAATGTCTTGCCTTTGCCACCAGCCGCTGCACTGCTCCACCCTGGCCTGCACCTTAGATCTTATTTCTTAGCATGTCTTTCTCTCTACCCGTGACTCTAGTCTTGACATCCCCTTCATTTCCTTCTCCCATACCTGCCTTCATGCTTTCTTTTGAGCAGCTCCCTTGTGCCCAGAATGACCTCCTAACCACTGTGTGCCAGGCTCTCACTGTCTTCTCATTCTGATGCATCCTAATGATTCACTATCTCTGTCGTGTCCACAAACAGAATAAGCAAACACAAATCCTGTATTGGCTCCTTCCTCTTTTGTTCCCATGCATCTTCTCTAACTGTCTACCTTCTGGACGGTAAGCTCTGCAGGGCAGGGCCCTTCTTTTATTTGGGCCTGCGATGGGCTAAGCATGTTGTTGGCTGTTAGCAAATAACCATAGTTGGGAGGCTGAGTGTCAGGAGAGCATCAGTAATTCTTCTGTAAGGACTTGCGATTGAGTATGTCAACGCCCTTCACAAAATTAATGAACTAAACCTCACAACCCTGGTGAAGTGGTTTATTGGCCCTCTTGTACAGATGGAGAAACTGAGGCACAATGAGGCAAAGTATCATGCCCATAATCATGCAAGCTAGTGGGAGAGGTGGAGATGGAACTGTGACCTCCTGGCTCCATGCCGAGTGCATTGGCAGAACAGCAGGGAAGGGAGAAGGGAATCTGTGCTGTGAGTGACTCCATCCCGTGGGATCTTTTGCTTTGGTCAGTGCCGAATTCATGCCAAAAATAAAGTAACTCAATGCAATTTGTTGAGGGTGGGAGAAATAGTCAATCTAAAGAAACAGTCTCAGGCAGCTGCCTTTTTGGGACTGTAGGGTTAAACGGGGTAATTCTGAACATTCTTCTTGTCCCCCACCCCCATGACACAAGCCAACTGCCTCACCCCAGCACCACATGATGGTGCTGTTGTTATAGTTATCCCAGGTCCCATCAGTGCTTAATCCAATATTTATTTTTGGTGAGTAATTTGTTTATCAGCAGGTTATTTTAATCTAATTTTGGTCATATTTGTTATACCCGACTATCTGCACTTCCCAGTGTTAGCAGCTTGCGTGTCTTTAAGGAAATTAGCTGGAGCCAATCTCAGAGGCATTATTGAAGGGAGAGGGCTAGGGAAACAGACAGAGACCTTGCTGCATTGCTTGCCTAGTGAAATTGTAATGAGCACTTTAAAGAGACAGGCTGCGATGACCTCCTGAGTATGTCTCTTTTATCAAGAGGATTCTCTGATGCAGGCAGCAGTTATTGCAAATGACCTTTCCACCCCCTCCTGGTTTCCTCTCTCCTTATCCTCTTGCCTTACCTATTACCTCCCAGCCATTCTTCTCCTTCCCTAGTCCTCCCCCCTCTTCCTCCCTGGTCCTTTATTTAACCACTCACACTCTTCCTTTCATGAAGGCATGAGGATTGTGTGCCCTCGAGGGGACACATAGGTTCCCCAAGAAAGAGAAGAAGGGAGTTCTATTAAGCAAACATTTCATAGCCTGCCCGTCAGGGATGGGTGTGCATCAGAACTGCCCATATTTTGTGGAAGGGTCAAAATTAGAAGCTGGATCTCAGTTTTGCAAGTGATGGCCCCACCTTTATAACAGTGTGAAGCAAAACCCTTGATCCGCCCCTTTCCCCCCTGAATTTCAGGATGTTTATAATCCCAGTTCCAGTTTTGGGGCTGTATTCTTGTCTCTTCTTCAGAGTATAGTCATTCAGTGTAACTGGGTAGAGTGAGGGGGGAAAGGAAGGTTGGGAATGGATGTCCCTTTCATTTCTACTCCCCAAGATTGTTCTTCTCTCAGAGGTTTCTCAATGCAGATGTACCTACTGTCCCAGAGTGGAAGGATGGTTTCAACTCCAACATGGATAGCTCAGCGCCCATCTGTATTATGTCCTGAAGGATGAAATAATGGAGTTGAGTTGTTGCATCATTTTGTTTGTGTCTCTGTTAGTGATGAGTTGGCAAATGAGGCATGCTTATCCTGATGGAAGGACTGTGTTTGTGTCCCCAGTGATGGGTGGACTTCAGAAAGTTCAGAGATGGAGTTTGGAGAAGTCCTTCAAATTTCTGGATCCTTATCTGAAGTCTCCAGACCACTTCAGTCTGAAAAACTGGATTGGAAATTTTGCGCAAACATTATTTCTCATGGAATTTCAACACTTTGGCTTTCATCCAGAAAATGAAACATAAGGGAGAAAAATTAAACCTTTTCAAATTTTAAAGATTTAATTGCCATTGGGGATAGTTCTGTAGTTTTGTGGGGCATTGATTTGCTCTTGCTTAATCTTCACATGTTCATGATGCAACAATGGCCAGTTAGTGGAGGGTTCTCATGTCATGCTATATCTTTGTGTGAGATACCATCTTGGCCAACATCAGGGACTGAAACAGGGACCTTCAGAGCTGAAGGCATGAGTCACTACAGCTGGAACTAAAGCTCATAGCTGAAACAGACTCATCTCCTGGGTGGACTGGGCACAGAGGGAGATGTGTACCGCATCCTGACCAGTGGGATGCATTTGTGTCCTCTGTCTTCTCGCCATGGTGTTGAAACCTTAGTGACATTGCAGTCGGATGCAGCTGCTCCAAGAGACGAAATAAACATTGCATGTCTTTAAATGTCATCCTGCAGGCTGGGTGTGCAGGTTGTGGGGCAGAATCATGGCTGCCCCCTGAATACTGGGATGGGTGGAGAGTCACTCAAGGGTGGCAGGTTTGTGTAATTTTTGGTGGTGCCCAGAACAGGTCCAAGTCCCACCCCACCACACCTGCCTTGTAAGCCAATATATATATATTTAAAATAATGTAAAAATATAAGGGCTCTGGGGTGGGGCTGATGATGAGGGGTTTGGGGTGCGGGAGGGGCTCAGGCAGAGGGTTGGGGTGCAGGGGTGAGGGCTCTGGGATGGGGCCGGGGATGAGGGGTTCATGATGCAGGAGGGGGCTTAGGGCTGGGACAGAGGGTTAGGGTTAGGGTACAGGGGGATGAGGGCTCTGGTTGGGGCTGGTGATGAGGGGTGTGGGAGGGGCTCAGGGCTATAGCAGAGGGTTGGGGTGCAGGGGGTGAGGGCTCTGGCTGGAGTGCGGGTTCTGGGGTGGGGTGGAGTTGGGGATGAAGAGTTTGGGGTGCAGGCAGGCTGCCCTGGGGCTGGGGCCAGAGAGGAGGACTCCCCAGAGCCTTTTCCCCGATGGCAGCAGCGAGCTGCGGGGGAGGGCCCCCCTCTTCCCCCTGGCAGCACACACACCTTGCACCACTGTCACTGCACGTGCTCCTAGGACCCCTCTCAGGTCCAGGAAGCCCCCTTGTCTCCCCTGCGGTGGGTGTCGGGGGGGCTGCCATCACATGCTCCCCTGCTGCTGCCCGTCACTGTAGCCTCACTGCGGGTGGGGCATGGGGCTGCCCCTTGCCCAGCGTGAGGCAGGAGCGGTGACTGCAGGTCGGGGAGAGGGGGGTCTCCCTGTGCTGGTGGAGGGTCCCACCAGAAAAGAGAGAGGTCTGAAGCGGAAGGGCAGTGTCAGGGCAGCCTGCCCTGGCCCTATATGAATGGGGGGCACTAGGACCCTGCAGCAGCAGTTGATGCAGCAGAGCAGAATGCAGGATGGAGCTGCAGTGGGCAGCCACTGGCTTGAGGCAGCTCAGGGACCCAGGGGAGGCGCACCGGGGCAGCAAGTGGGGACCAGGGGACACTCGGGGGAGACCGGCGGGGCCGGGGGAGAGACCCGGCCCCAAACATTGGTGGAGCCGGGCCCCTGGGCCCTGATTATTGCTGGAGCCCGGGCACCACAGGCCCATATAACTCGCTGCCCCTGGAGTCACCTTAACAAGGAACCCACATCAGCTGCTTGCTGAAACCACTGAGCCCACTAGATCTGGCTCATCCCATTGTTCACTGCATGACTAGGCCCATCTTTGGGGAGAATTCATCCAGTTCCCTGGGCCCGCGCTGCTTCCCGCAGCCCCCATTGGCCTGGGACGGTGAACCGCGGCCAGTGGGAGCTACGATCGGCTGAACTTGTGGATGCTGCAGATAAACAAGTTTACCCCTTCAAAGCTCTTGGAGACTGCAGTGTTAATTTAGCAGAGCATCTTAGCTTCAAACCAAGTCCTTGGCATAATGAATTAATTGAGTGATTCTGATCAACAAAGAGAGTACCAAAGAGATTTAAATAGCTAGATACAAAGATAAATATTTCTTTGTTCTTCCTGGTAAGCAGTGGCTTGCTCATCATATTACAGGTTGACTGAAATCCAGTTATGTGATTGTATAAACCAGGTGATCTCCAGTGGTCCCATGTGTGCAGCTTCAGAGGGGGCGGGGCTGAAAAGGAGAGGCTTCAGGAGCATCCCCAGAAACAGCAACACCCCCTCAGGCCATAATGATGGCTGACTGGTGATGTGTATCTGCTATCCTCAAACCCTGTTTTGGGGTCCCCCGCCTGCCAAGCAGTGAACGAGGCAGAGTTCCCTTGAAACTGGAGACTTTTCTTTTGTGTGAGCTCCTGGCTTTAGATGCGTCTTTAACCACTGTGGAACATCCAGGATGAATGTACCAGCTGTGCTGGGTCCATCCAGGCAAAGCATGCCTGTTGTGCCTTCATACTCACTCGGTATGTCCAGGCAGAGAAGAGTGGCCCAAATATGTCCTCATTATCCATTGACTGCAACGGAATATTAGTAGAAACCTGTAGCACAGTGGAGGACCAACAGCAGAAAGGTTGAGAGGCAAAGGGCATTCTACCACCTACCACACAGGAGATGCAATTCCACTCCAGGAGATGACTTCTTACTGCCTACAAACGTGCACAGTGCTGCTTGTATCTCTGTGACTCATACCCACCATCTGTATTTTAGCCAAAATACAGACATATACAGACAGGTGCATCGTGTAGATGGAGAGACCAACAGATAAGAGACAGGTGGGGAGGTTTCTGTTTTCCTTCCTGCCTTCTGGAGATTTTGGCATTCCTCCTTTTTTGCTCTTTCTCTGCTTTGCTGACTAAAAAACTGAAATGGAAGAATAGAATGAGAGAGACCTGCCAATGGGAAGAGAACAGGAGAGGTTGATGGGATGGTCCAGGAGAGCCAACCAAACTGAAAGTCTCAATGAGACAACAGCATTTTGATTCCTCACCAGGTGTCCTGTAACCTTCCTTTCCTCTAGAACAGACTTCCCTACATTAGTTCATAATGCCAATGTTTAGATCAGGGACCCAGGGAGGATCGGCAACCTTTGGCATGCAGCCCGCCAGGGTAAGCCCTCTGGCAGGCCGGGCCGGTTTGTTTACTTGATATGTCTGCAGGTTCGGCCGATCGCAGCTCCCACTGGCCGTGGTTCGCTGCTCCAGGCCAATGGGGGCTGCGAGAAACGGCACGTGCCACGTGCCAAAGGTTGCCGATCCCTGGTTTAGATGCTACATTGATAAGTGCTACAGGAAACCTAAGAGAAATAAATAATGAATATACTCAGCCCTTAGACTGTGTAGTGCTTTTTATCCATAATGAACAATGGGAGGATTGGAAACTGAGGCACAGAACGATCAAGTGACTTGCACAAGGCCATACATGCGAGTCACTGTCAGAGTCAGGAACAGAAGCCAGGCGTCCTGACTCCCAGGCTAGAGCTGGCTGAAAAATGGGGAAAAAAAATCTTCAAAAAATATTTTACAGGAATTTTACTTTGGTTGAAATTTCTAACTAGCTCCACTCCCAGCCCTTTCCACTGCCACTATGCCCCATGGGTCCTGACAAATGGGTTGGAGTGCTAAATGGTGTGTGTCTAGCTCCATTCTGATTTCATTAGCCTCTGTACAAGGCAGGAGGCCACCCTGAGTCTGATTCACACTGCCTCCACCCCAAGCTCCCTGACTCTGCTCTGCCTCTTGTCATGTATATGGAGTTTTGCAGAACTCTCTAAGCAATTCTTCAAGGAAGATTGGCTGATCTGAGGGGTTAGTCATCCTGCAGGTTAGCGAACATGACATCTGGTGGAGGATTAACAGGAAATCATGAATCAAACCGTTGGGACTGATAAGGGATTCTCAAGCAATTAAAGTTTTCTAGCATGCGCGTGCACACCAATACTGAGTGAAGGTCAGAGGAGTAACACACCTGTGGTCTCATACACACTCACAATTGCCAGAGCTGAAAACATGAGATATGTTGTCAGAGCTGCGTGGAGGCCAAGAAGTAGGATAGCGGAGGCTGCTGCAGGCCTGGGTTGAGGTGCAGTGGAATAACAGAGACGGCAGCTCAAGATTGAGGTGCTTCAGCAGATTAATGTGGTAGCTCAGGACTGGTATATCAGTGGGGTTGCAGGTCAGGATTGAAGTACATTGGCAGCACTTTGTGTGGAGCTCTTTGCTCCCACCCATCCTCCCTCTTTGTGCAAGATCTCTGTGTGATGTTTCCAAAGAACAGATAGAGAAGACTTGCCACAGGGTCCTTCCTCCATCCCTCCCAACATCTCCTCCTCCTCCCCATCACTGAGGCTGATGTTTGCTGTCTGCCCTTCACCTGCAACCCCTACACCTGCCCCAGTGACTTCCCATTCTCTCCTGGTTGCTGACCTCCTTGGCCCCAGTCTCACTGCCTTTCTCTCTCCTCCTTAATTTCTGGCTCCCTTCTTCCTCTTCTCCCAGTAAATCTCTGCTGATGACTTTAATACTCCAGGTGTGAGTGGTTCTGGTGCTCTGTTTAATGAAACAGCAATGGATTGGAGCCCACTAGCCCTGGAAAACCCATACCAAGAGCTTTCTCTTGCAAACTGCATACAGTAATTGGGATTCAGGGGGCCCAACATGTGCTTCCTGGCCCTGTGGGTCGATGAGCATGCTCCTGGCAGCTTCTGAAGTGTGTCAGAATGGGGTGCGTGGTGGACCAGACAGGAAAAATACATTCATTCAAGGGCTGGTTTAAAGGGGAAAGAACAACCTGGAGCATGCCTGTACTCGCACATGCTGGGGCATGGCAAGGAATGCAGGGAAAAGGCGCTTCAGAAATGTTGAATGGCAGTGTTGTTAGCTCTCATGATTTTATTGTGAGTCTTGCGATATTTGGTGTTTGTTTGTCTTAAAGACCAAGCGTCTGGAGATGTGATTGTGAGAATCTCAGTGTTCATTTTTTGTAAAGAACTTTTAAACCTTTGTGGTTTTGGAGTAAAGCTTGAAAATGTGACCTGATCGCACACAAAAGGCTCAGAACCCATAGGGCAAAGAAAAAGAAACCAAACATGGAGTTTTGTTTAAAAAAAAAACCACTCGTGATTTTTAAGTTAATAAGGATCTTCTGAGCCTGATTGATGATTAATGATTGGGTTGGCGGCCCTGAAATAGCAGAAGGGGCTGTGATTTTACAATCTCTGTTGTGCAATGGCTTTCATTACAAAGGGGTGTGTGAGCATGAATCACACCTTTCAGTAGCCAACACAATCTCATTGTCTGGGGCAGGGTCATGTGACTGAAAAGTGGTTGGCTTTGTTGCCCTCTGTAGGTCAGTCTCCTTTGGGATCCACACTACTGTATGAGGATCACATGACCCTCTCCCAACCAATCATATTGCATCTCTCTTTTTCCCTCCTCAGCGGCTCCTCCCTCTTTCATATTCATTTTGAGGAACATAGGGGGTGCGGTGCGTGGGTCAGATGGAGGCAGCCACAACTAGGGCTGCTGCCCTGTGCTCCATTCATAGTGGGTGTAAATAAAATACTTCTGTCTCCAGGGCTGTCAATCCAGCATCTCCCACTCGTGCCAAGCATCTCCCTGCAGGAATTGTCTTTAGTTTTTGCTTTGCTTAGTGCTATGCCAAGCATGCGCTCTATGCTTAACAAATAACAATTAAGGTCACCCATGCAAATTATTAAAATCAAGCTAACAAACATGTCTGTGATTGTGTGCGCAAGACCAAATGGATGTGCAAGTGTGTGCATGCGAGTGTGCGAGCATTGTGCATATATATGACAATCATCAGTCAGTACTTGTGTGTGTGTGGGGGGGGGGAAGTTTGTAACTCAGCCATATCCCTTTGGTTTCAGAGTCTAACAGCCGACGGGCAGTCAACAGAGGCTACCTGTGTGAACTGCTCAGGCTGTACCAGGACTGGCACTGCTGTGATGCCTCCAATAGGTACATCCATGTCCGCAGGGGTCTCCTGCTCTGCCTCAAACACATCACCAACATCCGATCTGCCAGGGAGACTTTCCTCAGTGCCCGTGGCCTGGAGATCCTCTTCACCACTGCACAGGTAAACACAATCTGGGGACTAGACTGAGCCAGCTCAGCAGCTGCTTCTGGCTTGTTCTGCCGTTGCAACGTAGAATTCTTCTTATGTTTTAAGCGGAGCTGATTGAAAAATGGAGTTTCCGTCCTGTAGAAAATTGCGATACTTTGACTATTTTTTTTTGTCCCGAATCAGGACAAAAATTCAAAACATTGAAATTTTTCAGAGAACAAAAAATCAGTTCAGAAATGTTGAAACATTTCATCTTTAATGTTAATCTCCGTCTGTCTGCGCCTCTGCAGGGCCTCATGGGAATTGTAGCTCCAGGTCCCTCATGCCCCTATTCTTCCTATGGACCCTACTCCCTTGCTAGCTTGCATCTCCCAAGATGCTCCACAATCTCTCCCTGTGGCTGAGCCGCTGCAGCATCTCACGGGTGCATGGGAGATGCATCCTAATGGGACGTCCTTCCTCTGGGGCCTGAGGAATTGGTCACTGCTTCAGGTGGGGCTAGGGGATCAGATGTAGCAAGGTTTCAATCAGGTTAATGGCTCTTGTGAACAGTAAGTCCCCAATGCATGTGGTGAATGGAAGCAGCTGTGTGAGAGCAATGTCTGTGACAGCCGATCATGGCTTGTTGCCTTTATAAGCCTTTATCAGTCCATGGTGCCTTCTGAGCTAATGTCTCCTGATAGCTCAGCCTGGGAGAAACACCCTGAAAAGTGCAAACACTGGGTCACCTTGGGTGAATAAACAAGATACGACGCACCAAGAATCCCGTGAAGAGTGAGAATGCTAATCCTTCCAAAGGTTGGGAGTGGAGCAGAAATGACAGCTTCAGGGGGTTCCAGTTTGCTTTCTCTACCACGTGCCATGGGAGATCTGTTGGCAGGGGAATCACCAAGGTTAATAAGTCCAAAATATCACATTCCTTGACCCCTAAAAGGTACATTTCTGGTCTTACACTGTCTCCCTGAGAGATCAAATGATGTTCTCCCAACCACCTGGAGGAAAGGTACAACCCTGTGAGGATCCCGCCCAATTCCCCACTCACAGCTAGAAACCACAGATGAGTGTGTGCACAGATGAGTGTGTTGAAACAGAAATGTTTTGAGACCATTTGATTTTGACGATGTTCCAACAGAACCCAGGAAAGACTCATATGGAACGCTGCCTGTCAGGTAGTTTTCTGACAGAAACCTGCCTGCTTCCCTGCCAGCTCAATCACCTTGGATCCTCAGTAGCCCATCTGGCATGCTGACAGGAAGCCGAGAGCCTGGAAGCCTTGGGAGTCCTGACGCATGGCACTTCAGCAGCCTGGGCTTCTTGGGTCCCCTGCTCTGTGGCAACCCATCAGATACCCTGTCCCAGAAATGGGGCTCCAGTCTCTTCTGTGGTGAATTAAAAAAAAATGTAGATTTTCATTTTGAATCGGAATAGAAACAAATGTTGAAATATTACAAGTCTCCATGAAACAGAAATACTTTTCTCCACTCAGCTGTTGTGTTAAACTCTTTCTATGCTCATGCTTAAATGTGCTGGTTAAAACATGTTCGCAAACACGTCTTTAAACACGACCTATTGGCCTAATCTGGCTGAGGTCTCAGACAGAGCTCACAGGCCTTGGAGGCATGCAGGTCGCAGTGAGATGAGAAAATGTTCTCTGCCCCGCAAGAGTGTGCAGGAGACGGTTGCATGCAGCACCCTCTCTGCTTCTTTATTATTTGCACATCTGATTTCTTTTTTGGCTCAGCTGGTATCTCCTCAGTCCCTGTGCCTTAGCCTTTCCTCTCAGTTAATATTGTTATAGTCTCAACCTTTCCTATACTGGCACCAAATAACTCACAAATACACGGAGTGCAGAGACTACAGCACAGATGAGTTGAGTTCAGGTCAACTCTACTTTGGATTTCTGAACTAAGAATTGTTTCAGAGTAACAGCCGTGTTAGTCTGTATTCGCAAAAAGAAAAGGAGGACTTGTGGCACCTTAGAGACTAACCAATTTATTTGAGCACGAAAGCTCATGCTCAAATAAATTGGTTAGTCTCTAAGGTGCCACAAGTACTCCTTTTCTTTTTGTGAACTAAGAATTGAGTCTGTTCACGGCTACTATCACCCTTCCAAGCAGCATGCCTGCAGCAACTTTACCCTCACACCACTGTTTGCGCATACATGAGATGCTATGTGGTTTAATCCGCACCTTTGGACTGTATCCAGAGGACTTCTGTTTGACGTTATACTGTGATTCACAAACAGTTCTTTGCCCACTTACAGACCACATCATGTGAGGATCTCAAAGCATTTACAAACATTCGTGAACGTAGGCTCACAAAAATAGCTGCAAGGTAAAGTGTCTCTTACTGATAAGGAAATTGAGACACAGAGAAGCCGAGTGACTTGCCCTGTATTAGACAGTGAGTCAGAGGCAAAGCTGTGAATAGAAACCAGTTCTTGTAGGCCTTTGCTCTTCCCTTCCTCAGAGCTGATTTCAGAATTGTCTTTTCTCCCACTCTTATTTTTCTAGCCTCCCCATAGGAATCCTGCCTAATTCTAGGTTATTTTTCTTGCCTCCCCATAGGAATCCTGCCTAATTCCACAGACTCTTATAATGCCCTTCATTCATACAGGCGGAAGTGAACCAAGAGCCTGTATAAAATACAGCTGTTTTCCTTTTATTGCGTATTACAAAGCACTTCAGTTTGTTCACCAATCACCCTGCTGGACGAGCTGAATAGCCTCGGCCCTCCATATTTCCCACTGTGGGATGCTCAGCCAGCGGCACTAACCATTTATTCTGTCTTCTGGATTGTTCCATTTTCAATGTCTACCGAGAGGGTGTAAACATTCTGAATGGTAATAAAAGATCATGTTGATGTTGCTCTTTCATGTATTGGTGCCTTTATGATGCTTTCTGTGGCTTCTACTAATATTGTGGTGTGTGAGGGCTCAGTCCCAAGTCACCAAGGATACAGACACTCAGCTACTATGCTAGCAGGCATGGTACAGCATAAGAAGCTAGCTAGACAGATGATAGCTATATTAGCTTTACAGTCCTCTTCCCCCTGAGGAGGCTGTGGTGTATATATGCGCTGTAGCTATGAAACGACGATTCCTTTGTTTTCTCTGTATTGCACATATAAATGTCTAAGAACTCCACCTTTGGGCAGAGGCAGCAACCATTTTGTTCTCAGAGCTGCTGTCCTTGTTCCAGAAGAGGCACTCACCCATTGCACCCTCCCCAGGAGAATTCCCTTTTTATTCTTGCTTGTCTTGTTTTCCTTAATTTAAAATAAAAGTCCTTCAAGCTGAAAATCTGTGGTTCCACTCTGTGTGTGTGTGTGTGCGCACACGCGTGCGCATGGGGAAAAACTAATGGAGATCTAGGAAACTGCCCCTGCATCGGATATGTCAGGACCACTGAGTGCCCGGCTGAGGTAGAAGCAGATGCAGGCTGGGACAGGGGCTGGCTAGCATGGAAACAGAGATGAGTAGGCTGGAGTGGGAGCAAGGGCAGTCTATTAAAACAATTGGCAATGGGAGTATTCCTGGCCAGGTAGTGATGCTGAGCAGAATAGAGAGATGGTTTCCCTTAGGAGCCTATGTGCCTGAGGTTGGATCACCTGGGTGTGGGTTCTTGCCTGTGGATTGACTAAACCCTTGCTGAATGGCACGGGGCCTATTACTAGACCTGCAGGTAGTTGCTTCTGATGACTCATCACTAAGGCTAAGCTTTTGTCACAGATATTTTTAGTAAAAGTCAGGGACAGGTCATGGGAAATAAACAAAAATTCATGGCAGCCCGCAACTTGTCCCTGATTTTCACTAAAAATATCCCTGACAAAAGGGGTAGGTGGGTTCAGCACCCACTGTTGCTGGGGCTCCTGGGTCCCCCACTGATGTGGTGTGTGGGAGCTCCAGGGTCCTCCTGCCCCGGGACTGGGCTGCTGTGGGGTCCCCTCACCCTGGACAGCTGGTAGCTGCAGCTGCGGCTGGGCAGATTCAGGGGCCTGCTGGCCGTCAGGGCTGGGCAGCTGCAGGGTCCGCCAGCCGCTTGCTGTGGATGGACAGCTGCAGGGTGCCCCCACCAGACTGGGGACTGGGAGCTGTGAGGACATGGCTGGCTGGGAGCTCCAGCCCCAGGGCAGAAAATGTCACAGAGATCAGTGGAAGTCAAGGATTCTGTGACCTCTGTGACATAATCGTTGCTTTACTCATCACACTCTGGCTCAGAGATGACATGGGTGGCTGAGTAGGAAGTGCTGTCCCTTCTGAATCAGTATTAAGCCACAGTTCAGTGCTGGAGGGGACTGTGTTTTATGTAGACTTCCAGTTTGCTGGCACGTCTTAAAAATTAAAAAAAAAAAAAGAAAAAAAAATGTTGAGCTGACAATAAAATCTATCACAATTTTCAGAAAGCCAAAAAGCGAAGAAATATTCATTTCTGGTGAAATGAAGCATTTCATTTGGATTTAGAGCTTTTTTTTAAAAAAAGTGTTTTTAAATTGGAAGGAAATTTCTGATTAAAAGTTCTTTCAAACTGAAAAATAGAAACATTCAGACTTTTTTTGTCATTTGTTTTAAATGATCAGTTCGGTGAAACTGGCACGAATTCACAAAACATTTTGGTCGCTGAATCAGCATTTCATGCCCCCCAAAGAGCTCCAGCTGAAGAATTTTGCCCCATGCTAGCTGTAGGGAGGTGTATGGATAATTCAGTAGCAGGTGCTCTTTTTTTTTTTTTTTTTTTCTGAGACGCTACTGACCCCAGTGCCTTCGAATGGTGCTAGGGAACCCTGTGCCCTTTAGATGGATGTACCAGGAGATGGTGAATGACTTGTAGAAGCAGATAAACTATTAAAAAACCAAGATGCTATGCTCCCATGTAGACTTCCCTGCTGTGATAAGGAAGGAAAAGGATGAAAGAGAAACACGGGAATATAAGAAGTTGACACAGAACTGCCTGAATATTATTCAAATGCTGCTCTTTAAGGCTTTCAGGGAAGCAGCTATTTTAATGTCTGGCAGATCTGTGCAAGAGGAAGGATGCTTCTGAATGGCAAACATCACTGAATATTCTTCTTCATTGGTGCCTAGGATTGCCTGGATAGCAAGCTCCTTGATCCTATAGTAACTACAGTGGCCCAGATCCTGAGGAAGTGCTACCCCAAGGGGCCTCTGCCTTTGGCTACAGTACACAGCTCCTATTCCTTCTCTCTTCCTGGGAGTGTCAGCTCCGAATCTCCACCTGCAGTTCTTGAAGGTAAATTGCTGACTGAAGAGAGAATGTGTGTGTGGGGGGGGCCCAGTGAGGGACTGATGGGGAGAATGGAAGGTCGGGGCCAGGGGAGAGAGGAATCTAGTCCTGAGCTTTTCATTTAAAATTGCATGGTGACCCAGACTGTTATGCTACAGAACTGGGTCTGAATCCCTCACTTTCTATCAAGGCCAGCAGGGGAGATGTGAGATAGTGAAGGGTAGGGGAAATGAAATTTAATCCTTATTGCTTTAAAGTGACCTGAAAGAATGGCCTTGGCAAAGGCTGGAACTACTGTTGCTTCATGGCAACTGGGAAGGGAGGGTGTGTGTGTGTGAGAGAGAGAGCGTAGCAGGTTTATGTAATTTTTGGTGATGCCCAGAATGGAGTCGTCCTATCCATAGGATGGACTGTGGCAACCGCCCCAGACCCTGTGCTCTGGGGGGCCCTGCCCTTCAGCGGGACATGGGGTCCAGGGCAGCCTGGAGGGTTATTGGGGGAGGGGGGGAGGTGTCTGGCGCTGGCAGCAGCGTGTGACCCGGCCCCAAACCACCCCCTTCCACCCTTTCCCCCAAGCCCCCACCCCATCTCTTTCTGGCTTCTGCCCCTTCCCCTGAGCGATACCAGGAGCCCCCCAAAGCACCAAACATTGGTGGAGCTGGGCCCTCTTTCCTAAATATTGGTGGAGCACAAGCACCACGGGCCCATATACCTCACCCCCCATGTGTGGGGGTGTGGGTGTGTGCACACGTCCTTCCTTGCAACTTTTTTAGTAAATTGATGCTGCCAACCAATGGCTCTTTTTCCTTCTCGAATAATCTGGCTGCGGCTATGCTATGTGAATGGAGTTTGTGAGCACTTGCAGGCCAGGAGGGTGTATGCCCAGGCAGGGGAGCAGCATATATGTAAGATGCGTGCCCAGGAATGAAACAAATATGACCTTGTGCACTGCCAGCCTTCATGCTCCTTACCAGCACCATTATTGTACAACCCAAACAAACCTCTGACTACTATTTCATGTGTGCAACCATTTTCAGCAAAGATTGTGGAGCTTCTGCTCTATACCTCCAATTTTCTGCCTCATCTCTTTAGAAGGTATTGATCTTCAGGATTTTCCTTGATTTTCATGGGACGTTTCTGCTTTCCTCTGGATACTCCTGCTTCTTTTAGTCTAGGCATGTAGGACATACCATAGCAAGAATAAAACTCACCACCCTACTTGCCTACCCCACCTCCGGCAAATCTAAACCAAGCAAATCAAGCAATAAAATCCAGGCCCAAGATAATTTTTACCCCCCAGAAAGAAGAAGAGCCAGAGATGCCATAAAGTCCACTAGGGACTTCATTGTTGCTATTGACTTTTACATGGAAGGTGCTCAGATACACCAGTAATGGGCGTCTAGGAAGTCCTAGATCCCATATGAAGCTGTATCTGATGGAACACATGGGATCTAATCTTTATTCTAAGTCTTACATTTAGCTTTGTGGTGGTTTATAGGGACAAGACATGGATACTGCACATGAGGGTGGCCTGCCTTTTTGGGGTGGGCTAGGGAGAAGGCTATTATGATGGAGGCCACCTGCTCCACCTCTTTTCTACTTTTGCAGATGGCTATGAAGATGATGGTGAGGAAGAAGTGGAAAAAGACCTGGATAACGAGGACCTGGAGCATAAAGAGGAAGTAGGTATATGAGTCACAGCTTCCTTTAAAATGCTCCATGTTCTGTGAAGGGAAGTTTTTTTGCCCCCCGCCCGCCCCAATTTTGAGCTCTGATGGGCAAGGGCACCATTTCAGATGTGGGGGTAATTTTAACTGTGATTCCAGAGGCTACTTGGGCACCTGAAAACTCTGTTTGTTTTTCAGATAGTAACTTAGGTAGAGTGCTCCTGTCAGATAATAATTTCTAATTCCGAAAGAAAGAAAGAAAGAAAGAAAGAAAGAAAATTAAATAAATATTAGACCCACTCAGCTCTAATACTAACATGTTCTGACATCTTGTGTCAATTCACTTAAGGGACACTGGTTAGGTTTAAAATTGTAATGTGTATTCTTACTTTGTTACTAATTGTTGAATACAACAATTGTAGAAAAATCTAGATTACTTTCTATCACTTTTTTTGCAGTTCATCAAGCTTGGAATAGATCATTTAACTTTTGGAAACATCCTACTAGGGCAAGACCCCATGAGTTTATACTGCACCTGCCTGGGGTTCTAGGGGTGTTACCCCACTACAAATAGACTAGAAACTCTCCAAAAATAATTAGATTGGCTTTAAAAATAATGATATTATATAAAAATAATAGATTTGGTGTTCTTTTTATTTACATACTGCTTTTTGAGCCTTCACAGTGCACTGGGGTCACATCTCCACAGCCGCAAGGGCTAGAAACTTCATTTCTCTTTAAGAATGAAGGATGAAATCATCACATATCCACTTGACTCCAGGAGCTGGAGCTTTAAGGAAAACAATAATTATCATGAGACTCATGACAAAATCATGAGAGTTGGCAACACTGCCTTCTGTTTAGAGGCTAGTTACTTTCCAGGAGGGTCACACTACAGTGCTTGAATTGCAGTTTTCACAGGAGAATATTTAAAACCAAACATCAAGAAAATTCTGTCTTTTAAAGTTGAGGAAAAATATTGAGACTTTTGAGGTATCTCAGGGCCACTGCAGGCAGGAAAGGAAAATTAACAGCACAGGAGCTCTGGGCAGCTCTTCCTCCTGAAAGAAAATTGGAGGGTCTAATCTTCTAGATGTTAATCAAGTAAAACTATTGCCATAGATATTAACATCACAGTGAACACGTGATAACATGTGTGGTCAATAACTATACACTTCATACTTAAATATCCAGGCCATCTTATCCAGAGTTACACATCATATATGCATTGGCTCAGGGACTACGTTTTCCCACTAGATGCCTTTGAAAATCTGGCCTTTAGTCTGTGTCCCCTTGTGTGACCAGACAGCAAGTGTGAAAAATTAGGACAGGGGGTGGAGGGTAAGAGACGCCTATATAAGACAAAGCCCCAAAGGTCGGAATGGTCCCTATACAGTTGGGACATCTGGTCATCCAAGTGTGTCCCTCAGTGCCCCATCTGTACAATGGGAATAATAGCATTGCTCTACCTCACCGAAGGGCACTCAGATACTATGGTGATGGGGCCACATAAGTACCACAAGTAGAGTGGAAACTTTTCTATATCACTGCTAACCCTTCCCTCGGTTTTGGCCCCTTCTTTTCACCTGCCCGCCTCACATCTCCCTCTTTTCTGAAAGTAAACTTGGCTTAGAGGGCTTGGCTATATTTCTTCTGAGTCCCCTGCTTTCTCTCTGCAACCCCCACTCCCTCCCAGAGGGATTATTGTTTTACAGATTCATCTAATGACTTCCAGATCCTTAACCTTTCTTATCTTAATCACCCTGCCTCTGTTTGTAAATAAGACACTGACTCCCTGCCCCAAGGGCACAAGCTGCCAGAAGCACCTGTCTGCAGAACTTGCATTCCACACTAATTCTGTGCAGTTAAGAGGTCCGCCTGGAAGCCCACCTCCTGCAAGAAACTCAGGGTGAGGTGTCCTGCAGGGCCGTCCTTACCCATACGCAAAGCACGCAGCAGTGTAGGGCACCAGGAAATTTGGGGCACCAAATTTCCTGGGTGCCCTGCGCAGCTGTGTGCTGCTCCAGCTCCGGCTCTTCCCCATGGCCTGTGCCCTTTTCCTGCCCCTTCCCCGCCTCAGCCCCACCCCTGCTCCGCCCCAGCCCTGCCTCCACTCCCCTGAGCTCAGCCGCACCATCGGTGAGTGCTGGGGGGTGGTTCTCCCCTGCCCCCTAAGCCAGGCCCACCCCACAGAGGCCTGGGGCCAGCCCCCCGGCTCCTACCCCCTCAGAGGCCTGCGTAGGGCCCCAGAATAGCTAGGGACATCCCTGGTGTGTTGCCCTCCCTAATTGGCACCCTTGCCATTCACAGAGAGAAAGTTGATTTGTTTGTGGACCCAAAGCAGATATATAATCATATAGGGCTGCTTGACCGCAGAAAAGGCAAGAGCAACATCTTCCTTGGAAGGGCGGTCTCTTGAACACACGGCTAAATGGTTCAGGCAGACGTCTAGGCAGTTTGGGATGCAGCCAGTGGTGCAAGTAATATTATTTTCTTCCCAGTACGGGGTGGGGAGCACACCAGGTAAGGGCGGGGGGCACGTGACTTCCCCACATGACCCCCCCACATGACTCTGCCCCACCCCCAGCCCGGAGCCCCTACACTCTTCCTCTCCCCTCCCCATCCCAGGAAAGGAGCAGAAGAACTCCCAGCCCCATTCCCTACCCTTTCACGGAGCTGCTTCTCCTCCGGCTCCACACAGCGGCAGCCCTGCCGGGGGACAGGGCTGGGGGTTCTGCTCCTTTCCCTACTGCGGGGGCAGCAGCATGCAGGGAAAGGAACAGAATGCCGGCAACTCCTTTCGCTTCCGTACTGCTCCCAGCTCCCCCACCCAGCCCTGTTCTCCTGAGAGGCAGCTCTGTGGAGGGGCTGGGGGCGGTATGGTGTCTTTCCAGTACGCCGTACTGGCTATAGATAGCTTGCTGCTCCAGCATATCAGACTGCATTGACTTACTTGCACTGCTGGATGCAGTAGCCAGGATGGTGTCTGAGAAGCTGAGAATACTTCAGCTTTGTGTAGGTAACCTATATGATTTGCCCTTTATTATAGAGAGAGCTGGCCAATCTAATCCCGGGAACAATCTGGTCATCACTCTGAGTTCCTTGTTTCTGTTCCCCAACAGATTCTGAACAGCATCATGATTTCCCCACATTTCTTCCTCGCTCGCATTTACTACAGGAATAAAACTTTTGGGTGATCTGCTTTCAGGCCATGGTTTGTTCACGAACTGTCACCTCATGTATTTCATAGTCCCAATTTGAGCTGTATGTAGGTCACATGGTATTTTTTCCATTTCCCATTTGAGTGATTATACCTTTTACAACTAGAGTCATGAATAAGTCTCACTGGAGCTTTGATTCTTCCAGGCAGAAGGGATGGGAGGCACTTTAAGGAGAAGGTGATAGGAGGCCTAGGAGATTTTAGGAAGTATTAATCTTTTCCTTTTTTCCCTATCACAATAGCATTATATTTTGGCTATGTACCTGGACCCCAGTCTTTAAAACAGCTTGGCTCCTTTAAGCTACAGCTGGAGCACCTACTCTTAGCCACTTTCTTTTACCTGTTCCTGCTCATCTCATGAACAAATAATTATTCAGAACATTGTTTGCTTTCTCTCCTCACTCTCTTTCCCTGCCACACCCAGCTCTGAAAGGCACAAATTGAGGATGCATTTGCAACCCTTCTACTAGGTGGAGCCGGCAGCAACCCGGGCTGGGTTCAATATCTAGGGGTTCCTTTTCAACAATACAGCACAGAACCAGCTCAAGCCCTGACCCAGTAACCTGGAAAAATTACATAGCACCCCTGGGTGTCTCTGAGAGGCAATACTTCCCCACTCGCAAACACAGAGTCTGAGTGTAGAGAAGAAACTTTTAATGAAAGGAGGGAAGTTACCCGACATTAATTAGGAAAAATGCCACAAGCAGGATTTATAATCATAATACTGTGAGCAGGACACCCGACTCAGAGTGCTCCCTCACCATATCCCACTCACAGTGTTTGTCCTTGGTCAGTGAGTACCTAGACTTCAGAGGTGCATCTGTGAGAGTTCACCTCCAACCCAGGGAAGAAGGCACCTTGCTTGCACCGCCATCTGAGCACTTGCTCTGGCTGGCCGACCTGCCAGCCACAGTTCTTCTCTGCTAGCTGATCTGCGAGCTGCGGTTCCTCACCACCTGGCCAGCCCGCCAGCCGCTGTTCCTGGCCGTCCTGCCCTTCCCGCCAGCCGCTGTTCCTTGCCGCCTGGCTGTCCCACCAGCCATAGTTCCTTTCCACCGGCCGGCCTGCCAGCCACGGTTCCTCTCTGCTGGCCGGCCCACCACCTGTGGTTCCTCACTGCCTGGCTGGCCCGCCAGCCACGGTTCCTCTCTGCTAGTCACCCTGCCCGCTGCTCGTCAGCCGCTCGTTGCCTCGCCAGCCGCTTGTTTGCCAGCCAACTGTCAGTCATCTTCTACTCCCTCTTGCCTCTTTGCTGTGATCTCTGCACATCAGTCTCTTAATGATTTTCAGCTATGGCAGGCTGGGCAGAAACACTGCCCCATCTCAAGTGATTTCAGCTCTCATTTGAGCACTTTAACATAACAAAGGGCTCCTAATGAAGCCTATTTAGCTCTATCTTTGAACAGTGGGAAGAGACAGGTTAAACTAGATCAGAGACCCTTAGGGAGAGTCCACACCTTCTGGCTGGGAGACCTGTCTCTGCCCCTCTTACTTTCCCAGGGGTCTGGCATTCGAGCCCCTGGCTTAGCGAGTTCCTTTCAGTCGGGACAAGCTTAACACAGTTCTGCTCGCCTTTACTCATACAGTGAAGATAACATTGATAACAACATTTCACTACCCCTGCATTCAGTATTAAAAGTTATATAATAATACACAGATTAAGAAAAGAGTGTCTGTACATCTGGGTATAGTGCTTAGATTATCCACAAATACAAAGTTTGTTTTAAAAGTCATAAGATACATATAGTGCATAATCAGCAAACCGAAATTTAGGTGAATACATTTAAGAATACAGTTTGGATATTTGCATCCAAGTATTCAGGTACATCACTCATGAAAAGTTATACAGAGTTGGCTGTGGAAAGCAAATATAGCAATGAGTGAAGATTGTCCCTCAGTAATTGAGCATTTAGGGTAGGTTGTCCATTTACAAAATACAATCCATCAGGAAAGTATTTCAGTAACTTTCCCAACAGTGCTTCTCATTGGCATTCCAGCTCATCCCTCCTGGTATTGCCGATGTCCGCTGATGTGTTCTATGTAGATGTCATCGACCACCTGATGGCATGATTTGTAACCCAACACCAGACAAAGCTGATCACTTGGAGCAACACAAGTCCTGTCTGCTAGATACCTACACAGAGTAGTGTATTCATGTATATTCAGTTTGCCCCTGAAGTCTCTCCCCCTCCCAAACTAGCTGTCAGGGGAGAGTTCATTCAGACCCTGCTTACACATGCAAAAGTTCTTGCTGTGAAAATGCATCTTTGTACAAACACACATTCCAGCATGAATGAGTTTTCGCCCTCTCAAACGTATTTGCAAACAAAATCTTGTTCCTACAAATGTTTGTGGTCATCAAATTCAAAAGGGCACAAATGCCGTGTGATCTGATGCAGTTTAGATGTGAATTGAATGTTATTTTCACTGTTTGCCTGCCCTGCCTACCTGAACATTAATATGTCACCCAAATGACAAAAAGGAAAGAAAACAAATGGGCTCAGCGTGCTAACCTTCCCTTTAGTGACTATTTTCATCTGAAAACTGGCCAAACTGTTCATTAGAAATCATGTTCTTTGCCAAGTTAGCCCCTTTTTTGTTTAGTAATTCATTCCCAAACACATCCTAAAATCTGTAATTATGTTCATTATTCATAAGGATTCACCAACTAGTTGTGAACAGTTTTTAGTTTATTGGCTGTTTGCCAACACTTTGCTTTGAATATGAGTTTTATTTATTGGTCTCGTATGGTTGTCTCGTATGGTCGTAAGTCTCATGCTATCCCACCTTCTGACTGACTTTTACACAGATTGATAATGGAGGATGAGTCGTGAACTTTCAGTGAAAATTTTTGTGCAAAGAATCATTTGTGCTCAAGTTCCTGATACTTTTGTGATTCAAAAACTTTTTCACAGCTACTTGGCAGGTGTTCAAATATATGTGAATAATGTCTAATACTAATCATAGTGAACTTAGCACAACACTTTTGTTGGTGAAAATATTTGTGAATCCTCTCTCTAACTATTTGATCAGCTCTACCAAAACCGGAGTCCCTGTACCAATCGAACATCCAGTCCTGTCATGGAGCCCATCCCCACCATCCAAATCATTAAAATCCACCCCTACAGATTCCACATAATTCTCCAAACTGTCAGTCCATCCAAACCAATCTTCAAGAGCCCAGCAAACCTCCAACACTCACTGCTGACTCCCATGTCAACCAGTTCCAACCACCGCCTCAAGTCAACACAAGTAACATTTTGTAGAAACAGCTCAGCCTTTCAGTACTGCTATGGCTCAGGGTTTGAACTGCTGTCGACACCCTGGTGTTCATGGGAGTTTGTTGATAAATAGAATAATTTCTGAAGTTATTATCAAGAGCAAATTGCTTCTTTGTTGTGGTTTGGTGGTGAATGCTTGCTAACTGCATGCTGAATTATTTGAATAATGCTGTCATGTCGCAGCCATTCATCAATGCCATTTAGCCACCCGACCCCCCCTTCCCATTCTCTTATGCGATGACTAAACACTTGACACTGCATGTCTTTGACTCTTGTATCTGATACGGAGGGGGATGCATGTCAATGCACAGTTGCCTTTGGATGTGCAAGTTTCAGACATGATCCTTGTCGTTGCTTTATAGATAACTGCAAACCCAAAAGAATTAAAAAAAAAAAATGAACAGAAGATGGATTGGTCAAGAGACTAAAAGCTATTTATCAACAGCGTAGAAAGATATAAATAAAGTAACAGATGAGAAATCAGCGCTTGAGGGCTCAGTGAGGTGTGTAGTAGAGGGATGGGGATTTGGGTTTCAAAGGCAGAGAGAGGGGGCCCTCATGAGCAGCAGTGGGGACCAAGGCAATCTTGGTTTGAAGAGGCTGGACACTAGAAGATGCTATTTTGCTGGTAATCAGCAAAACTCATTTTGCCTGTGACACACTGTGGGATTTTCTTAAATCTAAATTGTTTGATTGTCTGTCTCTGAATCAAAGGTGTTTTCTCACTCCTTCATTCAACACCTGAGGCAGCACATCTGCAGGTTACATCAGCACATCCTGGATACTCAGGAGACTGGCTGGTGGCTTTGGGTGCCACAATTTTTGGGTGGCCAAGTTGAGACACCTTTAAATGGGCATGATTTTCAGAGGGTGGGTCTCAGCACTTTCTGAAAATCAGGCCCCTATAAGGTGTCTCAGCTTGGGCACTCAAATAGCGAGGCACCCAAACCCACTACTCACTTTTGAAAATCTTGTCCAGGACTTTTGAGTTACATGCCAGTGGATCGTTCTATGGCTGTGGGCAGGTGACTTAAACTTTTGTGCCTCTGTTTGCCCTTCCATAAAAATGAATTTCATTGCTCTCATCTAGTTGCCAAGGGTGGCTGGTTTACTTCACATCTGTCAGGTGCTTAGAGATTCCCAGATGAAAGGCATGATGTAATATACCGTTTTATAACTATCAACTCAGAGACCGACCCAAATGGGTCGATAGCACCTTTAATTTATTTGTTTTCCTACTTTGACTTTTGAAGGATGATGATTTGGAGACAGATGTGAACAAACTGAGCTCAAAGCCAGGTCTTGACAGGCCAGAGGAGGAGCTTGAGCAGTATGAGGCAATGTGTCCTGAACTTTCCCTTGCTTTCCAGGTAGGATAATATTGTGACTTCCTTTATCTGTGAACGCAGGTAGGGATGTGCAGTACTGGGGATGCTGACTGAGAGGAGGTGGGCAGACGGACGTACTGCAAAGGGGAGCACTGGATGACTCAAGGTATCGGAGGATCCAAAACGTAGATGCACCTGGAGCTTGTTGGGTTGAGTGCAGCCCCAGCTGGTAGTGGGTGAAAGGTGTTAACATCGGAGAGCTGTCTGGTGGCATTTAGCAAAAAGGCTGGGTCTCGGTTGATGGGGGCCCAGTGGATAAATAATTAAATACCCACGTGAGAAAAAACCCACATCCACGAATGGAGATTACGTTGTACCCTTGTTGGCAGGTTCAACAGAGATGCCGAGAACCAAATGGAACACGGAGATTAAAATGGCTTGTCTACCCCAGAGGTGGTCAGTCAAGGTCAGGGTTGGAGCACAGTGATGGGGAAGCGTACACTGTCACTGCTTAAAATGCAGACAGTTCTGGGGTAGATCAAACCAGCCATTTAACAGTTTGGGACAGGAAGTGAAGAAGAATATTGTACTCAGTATTGGAGGCGGAGGAATGTAGGAAGGCAGAATATAATTATTCAGATTTAAACAAGACACCAGGCTTCATGCATCTCCTATCATACAAAATGCTGTGGTATTTGTGATGACTGCAAGTGGCCAGGAACTTGGATTAACACTGCAGTCCTGTATTTAGGAAGGGTGGAACTTTGCTTGGCAGACTGGCCCCATTGCATCATGCTGGAGCATCAGTTCAAAGAGAAGCACATCACTTTGCCTCATGCAATTTCCTGTAATGCTCCAGGTTTTGCTTGGAGCTTACCCACCCAGCAGCTGATCCAGCCTGACCTTGTTTAGCTTCTGGGAGCCGATGAGAGATCGCTTGCAGGAATAGGAATGCTGGCAGGTGGGTTGTGGGTTTCTATCTCTCTGGGTCACTGAGGCGAGCAGACTTTGAGAGGCCTGTAAATTAAATATTTTCCCATTTCTTTCCTCTATTTCCTTCTGGAAGGAGACACCATCTGTCTTTATTTCTTTCCTTTCTTTTATTCTTTAAATCTAAAGGAGCTGGAAACAGGGTCTGAAGATGAGAAGGACTTTGAGGATATGCCTAGGAGCCTGCCAGGCACTCACCCCCGAGTCATTCCGAATGCTGCTTTCATGAAGCAGCAGCATTGCAGACACAGGGACCAAAGTGCCATGGGTCCAGAGCCAGAGGAAACAGCTTTCAAGACTCCAGTGCAGAGCTGGGCAAAGAAGGAGAAATGCACTGGGGCTCCAGCCTTTGAAAATCAAGCAATGGGAGAATCAGTCCGAGATGCAGATACCCTTTGTGAAAGAGAAGATCCATGCAGGAGCCATGCACCCACTCTGCATCCTCCCCTAAAAGAAGCCTCCTGGGACACACAAACATTTCACACTCACTGTGCGAGCTGCTTAGGTCCCAGCCCCATGGGAGGAGTGGGAGCCTCAAACATAGCGACAAAGCTTCTGGAGAGACACCAAGGGGATATCCCATTCCACAGCCCCCACTTCTACATGGCCAGGGCTGGAAGCACCAAGTCCATTCCGGACTACAGGGTCTTGGCGTTCCCTGATTTCTGGGGCCACCAGCCCCCTCCTTATTGCCAGTCCATGCTGGAGCGGAAATATGGAGTTCAAAGGTGATTCTGCTTTATTGTCATCCCACAGGTAGCTCTCCACAGCTGGGCAAATAGGGACTCACGTCTTGTAGTATTGGGGACTCTCATGTCTTATTGCCTGGCTTTTGATGGGTGTTGATCATCACTTCTGTATCAAGTTTCATTGGTCTCTGCAGTCCTTGCAGAGACCCACACAATGGATTATCACAAGAAGGAAAACTGAGCTATAGGCTTATACTATTCAGATTTTTCTCTTGAGGTTGAAGACACTGGCATCTAAGATGTTCTTGGCACAGATGGGGAGTTAGGAAGCCTAATTCCTGCCTCTGCCAGTGGCCAAGTCATGTCACCTCTCCACTTTCCTTATCTGGAAAGTAAAGGTGAATAAATACTTCTCTGCCTCCCCTGCTAAAGGAATTAAATATTTGTGAAGTGTGTTGGGATCCTCCCATGGAAGGCATTGTGCACCTGGCAATTAGCATTAATGCTCTCACCTCATTTACATTGTTCAACTGAGGAGGATAAATTGTGTGTTGGAGTGTGGGGGGAACTGTGTTGGGAGAGGGGATTCTTCTCAGGGCTACCTTTCCCCTCCTGCCCCATGCATATCCCTCTGCAATTCCTTTAGAGGGCATTTATTCTTAGTAGCACAAGTAATGCTTACCAGACCCCAAACAGGCTGGGTAATTCTGCTGTCTCTTGAACTAAGCTCTAGGACTGAACGATACTAATAACGTGGCATTTACCAAAGACACAAGTTTCTGAGTTTTTTTGAACGTCTGTGCTCTATAGAGATGGGAACACTTTCCGTAGCAGCTAAATGCCAGGAATCTTATTCACAGAGGCCATCATTTTCTCACCTATTCCCTGCACTAATGTTCTGAGAGCCCTGCTTTTATGACCATAATGACACACATAACCATAGAGCTAAGACAGGGATAATCGTGTCATGCTTCAGTGTTTATGCTGATTGCTGCAAAGGTCAGGAAGGAAATTTTGAGAACACATATGGCATCGTACAACAGGTCGTTACCGGGGGCGGGGGAGGGGAGATGGGCTCATTATCCACTGATGGAGGTAGGAGTCTGTAATAGATAGACCAATAGTCTGATCCATTGTGACAAATTCTCCATTGCTAGGTTTACGTGACTCATTCACTGAGACTGAATGAGAAGAAATGGGGATAAATCCTACAAAATGTGAATGACAAGTCATTTAACTCTAAAGGTGTCTTCCAGTCATGACAGACATGCAAAAGCCAAACTGGTGAACTGCATAAAGTGCTAAGGGATATTTTTGTTTAGTTAATACAGGTGTTTAATTCTGCACAGGAATCCCCCTTCTCCCTAACCCCTTGGAAAGAATATCATAAGCCTCAGTTCGCTTCCTCAGCAAGGATCCTCCAAGACAGCGGTATGTGTCTACAGACAGACTCACAATTAGTTTTTCTTTTCCAGGGCCAAAATATTTGAGGATGTTTCTCGTCTAATCCAGCCAAGTGAGGTGATAGACAGAGTTGTCTTTGATTTAGATGGGCGCAGGTAGGTATTCCTTGTAGTGTACTGTTACTGAGGGCGTTACTGTTACTATCAGTAATAGGTTAGGTGACTAGGCCAGCATTTGATTCAATTTAGACAAATGTACAAAACATTAGCCTGGTAGATAGGATCCAGTGTAAGGAACAAGGTTGTGTGACGGGGTGCACCACTCACAGCCAGGATGGTGCCTCCTCATGGCTGTTCTGGGGACTAGCTTTGCGAGGTTGATGCCCCTTCTTTCAGTTGCATGCTGTCTCTCCGCCTCTTTCTCTGGGTCTGCATCAGCTCTTCTCTCGCTCAGTGAGCTGCCGCTGCCTCTTCATGACTCAGCCCTCCAGCCAGGCTACAATATGGATTTTCCCATTCTAGAGTACCAAAGTCTTCCCATTCACTGCCTCAGTGGCTGGCAGGGGAACCTGGGCTCGCCCTCTGCTCTGGGTTCAGGGGCCCTCTAGCCAGCAGTCAAGGTCTGCTCCCTCTTGGACCTTGCTGCCTTTCCCTGAGCCCTTTCCTTACCATCTGGCGCTCCACCTCCCCCAAGGTTTGTCACCATTCCCTCCTCCCAGGGAGCAACTACAAGCTATGTTTCTGCAGTCTCCAAACACTCCTCCCGGGGAATGACAGCAAAGTATTTCTCAGCAACCCCCTCAGCTTCCAATTTCCTGTGTTTATAAATCCCAGCCCAGCTTGTTCCCCCTGGGCTGGGCTCCCTCCCTCAGGGGATTAGTTAGCCACCTGATTCCCCTCAGCTGTCACTTGTTGGGTTAATTAGCCCCCTTTTCTAGTCACAGTAACCTTTTTGGGGCAAGTGTGAGGTAAACACCCCTTCACAAGCTGTCTCTCAGCATGTGGCTCAGGGAAAGGATCTGCAGGCTATTGAGGAAGAGTCCCTGAAACCACCAGCCCAGTGCACAGTGGCAGTAGGAAAAGCAAACCAGATACTGGGTGGTTTTAGCAGAGCAATGGAACCTAAAACTAAAAGGGTGGTACCATGATGCTGTGCAGTAAGGCAGCTGAGACACCCATCTTGGGTACTCTGAACGAGGCTGGGCACCATTTTCTGGCAAATCATTATTGCCCTTGAGAAGAGGCAGCACAGGGCAATGGAGAGGATCTCAAATCCGAAGGAAGTAAATTCTGAGGAAAAAGTTAATGGGTCTGAGATTGTCCTCTTAGGAACACAGGATCAGGAGAGTTTGAGGTGACCTGGTGGAGGTTTGAAGAAGAAGGAGAGAGAATTTTAAGATTGCTCAAGATAATTTTAAAGGCTCCAAAATTTAGGGGGGCATAAGGTAAAAATGGGAGGAGTAAATGGAGAACTTGGGCAGAGCCGCTTCACACAAAGGATAATAAACCTGTGGAATAAGTTAATGGGGAAGGTGATTGGAGCAAAGAACGTAATTGAGATTGAGGAGTGTATGGATCTGTTGCTGGAGATAGGAAAATCAAGATGTGGGAGAAAGTGGGATTTAGAATTACCCCATACAGGCGGGTGCTTTGAGCTGGATGACTGGGCCACAGCTGCTCTCAAATGTCTTCTGTTTGTAAGTCTAAATCTCTATGTAAATTATATCGGCGCGGTTACTGCTCCTTAAGGTAATTTTTGGTAGTAGATATATTTCTGTGTTTTGCTGCAGCCCCTCAAGCACAGATGCTCCAGACTGCCTGAGATTCTACTCTAAATTTGAATCAGGAAACCTTTGCAAAGCCACCCAAGTGCGCAAGTAAGTAGCTTAGATCCCAGCAGTGGCTGTGTCCTATCTTGTCACACTTGTAATGTCTGCTGTGTGAAAAGATGAAGCACTGTGGACTTTAGAACAGTCAGCAAGGGGAGCAGAGCTTATGAGTCAGAGGTATTAGGCAGTGTGAAGTTAAAGGAAGTGAGAAACCAAGGCGCGGAGGGAAAGACATGACGCTGTGCTAGGGTAGGACACGAGTGCGATTGCACGCTTGGCTAGTATTGGCTTTGATGGCATCCTCTGGCTCCCCCTGCCACTGGTGATCTCAGTGGCACCCGCTCCCATTGTTGCAAGTGGCTAACAGCTGTAGTGTTTGTATGAAGCAACTGCAGCCGTGGGTTCATTACATCCCATCCTGTCATTTTGCCTGGCCCTCGGTGACACCATCTCACACCTTGCTCTCCAGATTTGAGTATGATTTGATTCTGAACAGCGATGTGAACAGTGTCCAGCACCACCAGTGGTTTTACTTCGAGGTCAGTGCCATGAAGCCAGCCGTTCCCTACCGCTTTAACATCATCAACTGCGAGAAGGTCAACAGCCAGTTTAATTACGGTATGAGCCTTTGGGTGGGCTGGAGTTCCCTCCCATGCACAGGGCTATGCTATTGATTCCATGGAGGCTTAAACCTACTTGAGTCTGTTAGAGTCCCATAAGTCATGGGTTACTTACTTAGTCACGGGGTGCCTTCTGAACCATGGAGAAGGGGTGTGAAGCTGGGGGCTTTCAGGGTCTAATACTGTCTTACTCCTCTTCCTTTCTCTCCTTCCCAGCTGCATAATTAATATGGGTTCCATTCCCACCCTCAACTCCTGCTACCAATTTCCTAGCAGCTAAGGTCTCCTATCATCTCATCCTCTACTGCTAGGTCCACCTTCTGAATTAGAGCTGAATGGGGTAGCTCTTTGGTGCACAGCAGCTGCTTTGAAATCAGCAAGAAGGGGCAACTACAAAGCCTCCAAAGGAGTTCTCTCTGTCTCCTTAAGGGCACTTAGGGATGGGAAGAGGGGTTTGGAATTGAAGAGCAGGAGTTTGGAGACTGGGATATTTAAAAGTGGGACTGTGGGGGAAAGGAGGAGGATCTATTTGGGCTGAATGAGTGGTGCAGAAGTGGAGAAATCTCATAAGGTTTGAATAAATTTGGCTAATCTTCAAATAAGCATCCACAGTTTAGGAGGCTTATTGAGAAATTAAAATCCACGTCCAGACCTTCTGAGGTTTCTGCCAACATTTAATAATAAGAGATTCTGTCTCTATTTTTAAGCTCCAGTTGCAGTCTGTTGTTCAGGAGGAAGGATGTGATGCCATAAAACAGGCAGGCAAATCAGAGCTTTCAATGTCCATTTTAGAAGAGAAATTGTTTCTTTTACATACAGACTGTGTGTCAAATCCTCAGCTGGCATAGTTTGGCATTAGCACCAACTATTGCTTTCCATGAAGGTATGTTAATTTACACCAGCTGAGGATCTGGCCCAGAATGTTTAATAAGTGCCCAGTGTCAAACACTACTTCCCTCTGTAGCCTTGTGGATGCATCTGCACAAATCAACAAGGGAACTACCTCAGGAGCAGTGTACCCATAACAAATAGCAAAGGGACTTAGGGCAAGTCTATGCTACAGAGTTACTTTGCTATAACTACGTAGCTCAGAGGTGTGAAAAATGCACACCCCTGAGGGACATAGTTATACCGACCTATAATGACCAGAGCTTCTCCCGCTGACAGGAGAGCTTTCCTGTTGGTGTAGAGCATCTTCATTAATGTGCTACAGTGGTGCAGCTGTTCTGAAATAGATCACAAATGAAAATGAATTTGTATTGTCGTGCTATTCCACTTTCCTGAATCACCAAACTGTTCGGCATGACTGGGCAATTCTCTCAATGGCCTGAGAGTGAAGTGCACTGAGGAGGAGTGGCAAAGGGGATGTCAGAGGCTGATATGGTACCTCTTGAAACCTATAGAGTATCTCTCAATGGTATAGCCTATGGGGTAGCTTCAGTAGGGTAGACTCAGGTCCTTACTGATGGAAAGTTCTCCGGCATCTGCTTCTCTGATCATAGCCAGCACTTATTAGCCCCTCACTTTTGTGAGCTTTCAGTGGACAGGAATCAAATTTAAAAATGTGCAATTAAAATTATATTTGGAAGAAAAATGTGAAAATAATATCCTGTGTTAGGAGGCTAGCCCCAGGGCCAGCTATTGTGTGGTCTGTGGTCACTGTGTGTGTGATTGACTGTTGGGGAAATTCTTGTCCATTACTTCTGATGCATTGAAGCTCTTAGCTATCTGGATGGAGTGAGGCCCATAGCATTGTCAGCAGCATGCATGACATTGACTCCTGCATAGGAGAAAATATGCTACTTGCTGCTCCAGGCACTGACCAGTGCTACTATTCACCCCACTGAGCTGGAAGTTTCAAGTCCTGCGCCTGTGCAAAAGTGGCATGGGTGACAATGTGCTATACCATGGGTTGGCTGTGTACTGTGGCTGTCCTTCTGGTCTCCCTGTCAGGTAGATGGTGCTGTGTAATTTTCATATCAGTGAAAGAACGTCTCAAGGAGCAGTTGTAGTCAGCAGCAGAGCTGATCAGAAAATGGATTTCTTTCCCCACAGAAAATGTTGAATTTTTGTCAAAAAACTGAACAGCGTGGCTGAAAACTAGACTTTTCCATTGAGAAAACGGAAACAAAATGTTTTGGTTTGTCTAAATGAATTGAAAAGTTTGGATTTGAGGAAGTTTGACATTAGACTGTGTCCTGCTGTGATGCTGTGGTGCTTCATGGGAATTGTAGTTCTGGTACCTCATGTCCTCATTGTCTCTGAAAGGCCAGTCTCCTGGATAGGTATATATCTCCCATGATGCATCATGGCATCCCCTCCATTACCTGGTCCATGCAGAAGTACTGTATGGATACACATAGGTGTTGGAACTAGGGGTGCTGGGGGTGCTGCTGCACCCCCTGGCTTGAGGTGGTTTCCATTATATCCAGGGTTTACCATTTGGTTCAATGGCTCTCAGCACCCCCACTATAAAAATAGTTCCCGCTCCCATGTGGACACATGAAGCAAAAATTGAAAGGTTAATCCGAGATATGATTGAGTTTGTATTTGAAGTTTCTTTCCATGTTACCTTCCTGTTGAGGTATGGGACAATCCTGTGTATGCTCAGAGATGTACTCCACGGCTGTTTAAGTGCTGATGAGTTACACCAAAGAAATCCAAAGTGAGGAGGCAAAATGCTGTGATGATATAACCCTTTTTTTGTGTGACGCAAATAAACCCCCAGCATTAATGACACCAAGGAGTATCATATAATCTTAGATATTAACACACATAGGCATCGTGGGCTGGATGTAATAAGCAGCCTAGAGAAAGGCAGTAAATTGGACTGGATGAAGGAGACAAAGGCAGCAGGAAGAGAGGAAGGGAAAGAAATGGATGGGGAAGGCACTATGGAGATTGTCAAAGATGAGGACAAGAAGCTTGCCCTAAGTGTGGAAGGGAGGACCCACGTAGAGCAAAGGAATTATATACAAGAATCTTTCCGCAAAGGAGCTGGACTCATGCAACTATGGATAATGTTTGCATAGTTTCTTTTCAGGGCATAAGGTGATAATGTGGTGCAGGTCAGGAAGAAGTTGCCCCCCATGGTATCATACAGCCCAATGAGGGATATTATTGTTACAAGCATTTTTAGGGCACCCAGCTCTGTATGTTCTTACGGGAGGTTTAATACCTTTGTATGAAGCATCCAATATTAGTTGAGGTTAGCAAAAAGTATTGGACTAGATCAGGGATTGGCAACCTTTTGCACATGGCCAAGCAGGAAAAGCCACTGGCAGGCCGGGACTGTTTGTTTACCTACAGCATCCACAAGTTTGGCCGATCACAGCTCCCATTGCCTGCGGTTCACCGTTCCAGGCCAATGGGGGGTTGCAGGAAGCAGCGCGGGCTGAGGGATGTGCTAGCTGCCGCTTCCTGCAGCCCCCATCGGCCTAGAATAGTGAACTGTAGCCAGTGGGAGCTGCAATCTGCCGAACCTGTGGATGCAGTAGGTAAACAAACCGTCACGGCCCACCAGCAGCTTTCCCTGATGGGCCATGTGCCAAAGGTTGCCAATCCCTGGACTAGATGCACGGCCCATTGGTTGCTTCCATTATGGCAGGAGGTGGGTTTCCAGATGATTAGATCGACTATTGATGTATTTCAGTGGGACAGAGGACAGGATACTTGTCTAACCAGGCCATTGGTCTGTCCAGTGTACTGATTCTTATGTTCTTCTTTTCGTCCTCTTTCCCTTCCTCAGTCCCTGCATAAGCAGAGTTGCTTGGAATCTCACGCCTTGGAAAAGCCAGTGGAGCTGATGCATTTTCTACTCATTTCCTGGTAGCTGGCTTCCTCTCTCCATAGTTTTCTATAGAGAGTTGGCTGCTCTGAAATCAAGTATGGGATGGGGGAAAAGTGTATTTGCTTTTGGTAAAAGAGCTGCAAAGAGCATGCACACTCATGCAAAGGAAGTCATGTCACCTGAAACTGCTTTTGTTTTATGTAGGCATGCAGCCGGTCATGTATTCGGTGAAGGAAGCTCTCCAAGGCAAGCCTCACTGGATTCGGGTGGGCTCTGATATCTGTTACTACAAGTAAGTGTTTCATTGGTGCATTCCTTTTGGCTTCCCTTCACCTCCTGCTAACCGTATTCATGTCATTAACCTTCAACTGCCAGTGCCCTGTTTCTCTCACACAATAAATTTATGCCAGCCTGCTACATTCTGCACTTCTGACAGCAGGGATTGAATGTGAGCGAGACCCTGTTATTTGGCATGCAGGGGAGAGAGAGGGTACATGCAGAATTCTCTCTTCTGGAGTATAGTGGGAATGGAGAAGGGAGGAGGGGTGATAACATGAAGCCCTCTTCGTGTGTACACAGAAGCACAAAGGAGTGGTACCCACATAGTTTAAAGGTCGTGCTCCAGTGATTGGCAGAGAGATGGATTGGGCAGCCTACCTGTTTTTCTTTTCCATCCCCAACTCGTATCATTGGTGCGCCAAATTGAATGCAGCCCACAAAGGGTTAACAGAGTTTTAGTCACCCATTCTCCTTGCCAAAGGGTGAGCTGTGATTTCAGATAAATTCATCTGGGTGTTTTGGAGTGGTGGTCGGCACAGAGGGCAGAGTGCCCTGCTCTGCTTCTCCCATCACTGCCACATTTTCTCCAGAAATTAATGTACTGTAGGGATGAAACTCAGTCCTGTCTTGGGCAAGTACAGACCCTTTCTAAATCTGCACGAGTTGTGCCTGCCAATCCTGATTCTAGCGACCACCCGGTGCTGTGTTGGCATGAGAGGGAAATTAGTTTTCCCAGAATAGGATGACACATGAAAATGATCCCAAAGGCACACAGTGAAGGCCTGAGCAGGGAGCGGCTTTGCTCACTTAACCTACGAATTTGGAGTTCTACCTGAAGGTGGCAGACACGTCTGCACCTTGAGCCATGCTCACTGCGTCTGTGGCATTGCCTTTACACTCTGCTTCACTGGTAGAAAAAACAGGGCCAAGGATCAGAGAAAGTAGGCACTAGATTACAACAGGTAAGCCAAGGACCTACCGGCCTTGAAGACAGGTACTCCTGTGAAGATCCAGCCTTTAGAGCAGGGGTGGGCAAACCTTTTGGCCTGAGGGCCTCATCGGGTTTCTGATATTGTATGAAGGGTCGGTTAGGGGAGGCTGTGCCTCCCCAAACAGCCAGGCATGGCCCGGCCCCCATGCCCTATCTGACCCCCCTGCTTCTCGCCCCCTGATGGCACGCCCGGACTCCTGCCCCATCCAACTCACCCTGTTCTCTGATGGCCCCCAGGGACCCCTGCCCCATCCACCCCCCCGCTCTCTGTCCCCTGACTGCCCCCAGGCCCCCCACTCCCAAGTGCCCCCCGCTGCCCCATCCAACCCCCCCTCTCCTTCATGACTGCCCCCCCCCCGAACTCCTGCCCCGTGCAACCACCCCTTCTCCCTGTCCCCTGACCGTCCCCGGAAGCCCTGCCCCTGACTGCCCCCCCGCTGCCCCATCCAATCCCCTCCCATCCTTCCTGACTGCCCCCTGGGATCCCTGCCCCTATTCAACCCCCCTGTTCCCTGCCCTCTGACCGCCCCACCCCCTAGCCATACCCCTGGCCCCTGACCACCACCGCAAACTCACCTGCCCTCTCTCCAACCCCCCCTGCTCCCTGCCCCCTTACCGCGCTGCCTGGAGCACCAGTGGCTGGCAGCGTGGCTGCACTAGGAAAGGCAGCCTTACTGCACAGCACAGAGCAGCTGGTCAGGCCGGGCTCTGCACCCTGCGCTGCCCCAGAAGCTCGCAGCCCCGCTGCCCAGAGCATTACGCTGGTGGCACAGTGAGCTGAGGCTGTGGGGGAGAGGGACAGCGGAGGAGGGGCCGGGGGCCAGCCTCCTGGGCCAGGAGCTCAGGGACAGGCAGGATGGTCCCGCGGGCCACAGTTTGCCCACCTCTGCTTTAGAGAGTCTCCAGATGGAGTAGACTAAAGGTGTAATGAGGGCTGCACTGGCATCCAGCACATATGAGGTGACTGCAAGAAAGAAGTTATCTGAAGGCTCAGGAGACACTTAATGAGCGAGCAGACACAAAATCTAGATAGAACCTACAGAGAGAGAGAGAGTCACAGAATGGAGAGACAGAGAACCATCCAGAGGCCAACCCCACAGGAAGGAAGGAGACTCCACAGAGAGATGGTTCTCTAGAGAGGGAGACAGAGATAGGTTACTCCCTTTGTGGTCATCCGTTGAGGAGACTAAATGATCTTAAAGACTATGTAACCGGCTGAGTCTGTGGTAAAGATAAGATTCCAACTCTGCTATGGGCTAGCAACCTAGGGTTGCCAACCCTCCAGGATTGTCCCGGGGTCTCCAGGAATTAAAGATTAAACTTGAATTAAAGATCATGTCATGTGATGAAACCCCCAGGAGTACGTCCAACCGAAACTGGCAACCTATAGCAACCTCTGGACAAAGGGACATGGGGTGGGGGTTGGGGCATCAATTATTGGTTTTAATGTTTATATTAAAATGTTTGTAAAATAGGGAAGATGTATCATGATCAGTGGAACTGGAGGAAGAGGGCCCATGTTCCCTGGAGGGACTTTTATTGATTGGAAACCAGGAATGCATGGAGTTAGGCTGGAAGGAATTCAGGCACATGGTCAGAGCAGTGCACGGGATTTAATTAAGTTCCACTTGTTCAGATTAGCCTGTATTCCATTTCACTCCCTTTAATGGACCACATGTGTCACAGTAAAGGGCAGTCTCATCCCCACATGGTCATGCGGTTTAGGGGCTTGTGGAACCCTAAGTAGACTGAATGCATTTCTCCTTGCAAAATAAACTGGGTTTTGTTTTGCTTTTTGCTAGTGTTTGTACATTTGGCCTAGAAGGTTAAACAACATTGTTCTCACTTGCATGCACGACATCACAGTCAATCCAAACATTGCTGGGTGCATTTAGTGCGATGTTACCGCCTTGCAGGAGAAACAAAGAGAAACTTATGTCAGGACAGGAATAAAAAAACCTTCCAGTTCCCTGTGAAAACAAGCGCAAACTCCCTGAATAAAGCTTGCTTGAGGGTCAAGGATCCTGGTTCTCTTGCCTCTAATGAGTGCCTTGTCAGTAACAGCTCAAATAACCATTTACCTTGCCCAAATAATGCCCCCGCACTCATCTTTGTCCAGCTCAGGACTGACTCTAGGCACCAGCAAAGCAAGCATGTGCTTGGGATGACACATTTCCAGGGGCGGCGTTCCGGTCATCCTTTTTTTCCAGGGTAGTTGCGCTCTCGGAGCTGTGCCACTTAGACTGGGCGAGGGCGCCGCACCCCTGGCCACAGCGGGAAGGGGAAGCCCCAGCCCCGGGATGCTGAGCTGCCAAGGCCCAGCCACAACCTGGGGAGGAGAGGGCGAGTCCTGACGGGGAGCTGGGGCTGCAATGCCTCATCTGCGCTCTGGCTGCTGCGCTGCCTTGTGCCACCCCTTATATCAGGGTTTCTCTGCGCGGCCGGGCAGGGGAGGGGGTAAAGCCCCTGCAGGCGCTGGGAGAAGGGGACATCACTCCCTCTGCTTCCAGTGCCGCCTGCGAGCCCCAGCCCCACCTGAGCTTGGGGCAGCAAAAAACCTAGAGCCGGCCCTGGTCCCGCTAACCTCTACTCTTCCTGAGACTATCCCTTCAGCTCAGCTCAGAAGCTTATGTGCTAGTTGGACAGCTGGCCCCTACGTACCTTCATTTTTATTGGTAATCGTGTTTTCTATGGTAGTGACTAACGGCCAACCAAGAGTGGGGCCCCATTGTACTAGATGCTGCACGAGGCCTGTAGCCTTTGGCTTCTGTGCGTGGGCTCATGGGTGCAGGCAGAATAGGCACCAGCAGATGCAGATAATAATGGTTATATGACAGGTTATATGATGGTTATATGACAGGTTTCAGAGTGACAGCCGTGTTAGTCTGTATTTGCAAAAAGAAAAGGAGGACTTGTGGCACCTTAGAGACTAACCAATTTATTTGAGCATAAGCTTTTGTGAGCTACAGCTCACTTCATCGGATCATCATGCATCCGATAAAGTGAGCTGTAGCTCACGAAAGCTTATGCTCAAATAAATTGGTTAGTCTCTAAGGTGCCACAAGTCCTCCTTTTCTTTTAATGGTTATATGCTGATTCCGATATAATGGCTCCTAACGTCATGAGCAAGGCAGTTACGGTGTGGTGATTCAATAGTAGCTGACTGGTAAATTTAAGCCATGAATGCGCAATTAAATTCTTAATCATATACTGGACCAGGATACGGTTGAGACATTAGCATAGGATTGTTTTGTTGTGGAGTATGCGGTGTCTTTCAATTGTACATCCAGTTATATGTCAATATATTTTTATATTGCCACCTATCAATCTGTGGTTCTTTCTAGGTTAACACACACCTCTTGTTCTCTCACCAATGACAGAGCAACTCCCCAGTCATTGGAGTGTATAGTGTACCAGTCTGTAGGCAGCAAATAGTTACATCTAGGAGCAATCAGAGTCTGTGGCTCCCCAGGCCGGTTGAAGATGGGAGCACTATGAAGACAGCATGCTCAGTGTGTTTTGGTGGAAGAGCCCTGTATCCTCCCGCAACGCTCTGCTGAGGCTGATAATGGGTTCTGGAGGAAGCCTCATCCAACTCTCCTTGCCTGGAGGAAGGTTAGCTGTGACCCCAGACCTTGAATGCATAAGTAAGGGGAAACACAGAGATGTTAACATGTCCACTCACCCACAAATTCCCATCATTTCTCATTTTCCACAGCTCAGATCTAAAGCAGCCTCTGAGCTGAAGGACAGCGGGAGGAGAGGCGCATACATGGGTTGTCTGTGTAATACATGCTGGCCGATCTCTCCTGACATTCATCTTCACTGGTGAGGGGAGATGGGAGAGCTCAGTCATGAAGATGAATGTCATAGCACTGCTCTGCCATTATATACCTTTCCCATACATCTCTTGAGAGAGATTTTATGTTATGGAGAATATTAGCAGCTCAGCTGTCAAAAGGAATCTCCGTGACATGGCTGCTCTGTTTTATTGCTTCCCTGTGTGAAGTGCCAGGGTACGCCCATGATAAATAGTCACAGTTATTATAAGATTGTCTAATTCACTTGTCTTCTTGGCAGCTGTTTATGTTAAAACACAAAGTAATATTCCTTTCCAGCAAATTATTTAAGGAAAATGTCAGCATACTGAATTGGTGAGAATGCACTTGGGCATTCAGTTCCAGAGTTTGTTTTCAGCTCTTTGTCTAAATCGCAACTTTTCTGGGCGTTGGATGCCTCAGAGGATTGGTAATGGGCTATGAAGAGGTTTGTATCTAGCCCACCAGTTGGAATCCTGCCCGGGTCACTAATGACTTATTCATTCCCATCTGATAGGTGTTTTGGGGGCCTTTGTGATATCAGAGAGAGGGTTTTACCTGTCTTTCCAGGGGCCTTGTGTTCACACTATAAAAGTTGCCATCACAGTCAGTGCTACTGGGTCTTGTTAGTTTCCAGGAGAGAAGTCAATGCTTAAATATTCCATGGAATGGCATCTTCCCTTTCAGCCCTAAGGGTGGTCTTGGCTAGCCAGAGTTAAGACATTGATGCGGTGGTAAGTGGGCATGGGTCCTACTAGCAGTTTGACCACAAGAATGGTCTATTTCAGTCACTGGGGGGCACTGCTTCTTTCAACAGATTCTGAGAAGAGACTCAAAAATGAGAACACCCACAGAGGGTCTGGTCCTTGGAAAGGGAACTCCACTGCATTGGGTTCAGTCCAGCCGCCATTTACCAGACCCAATAATACCAACCATCTCCTGATATTTGGTTTTTGTTACTGTTTTTTCCACCATACCCTCCCCATATAGACTCAGGCAACCTCTGTTTCCTGCGTTTGCTGAAAGAGTGTGTGTCTCATACACCTACCACACTGGAAGCCTAAGAATCGGTCCATGGGGGAGAAAAACAAGGTCAGATTTCAATAGGGTTAAAAGGTAGCAGGACAAAGGGGGTCCTTTGGGGAGGGACAGAGTAGAGAAAGGGTAAATATTTCATCTTTATATTAGGCCCCATTTCCAGTGGGCCTAAAGTTACGGTATATATGCATTTTCCTCTGCTACTTGAGTCTAAGCTGATATTCCATATTCCATTTATCACTTTTCCCAGTGCCAGCAATGCTGTTGGTCAGATGCTGCAAGTGGTTGAGGGAGTCAAAAGGCTTTGAGTGAGTAACGCTGCTGCCTGGCTTGGAGCCTTTGAACTCCTGAGTTCTTATTTCAACTCTGCTACTGACTCACTCTGGGGCTTTGGGCAAGTCTCTTCACTTCGCTGTCTCAGTTCCTTCTTGTAAAATGGGGATAATTATACTGATTTATTGACCTTGTAGGTTCCCAAGGAATATTAGCCGATAAGGAGTTTGTGAGGTTTTATTAACTAATGTTGGCAAAGGGCTTTGAACATGACAAGTGCTTTACACAGTAAGTGATAAGTATTATTATAATTGTTAATTAACTTGCAGTAGCTGCTGTTAGAGGTAAACTGCCTGGTACACAGTATATTTGAAGGACAGCAGCAAGTGTTATGATTTGACTATTATAAAGTGACTCAAAGGCACAGCAGATGTAGCTTTCATGCTGATAAAGCCATCACTGGGTCTTGCATATCCTTTCTAAGAACCGGTTGGTTAGCTTCTGGAAAGAGTGCAGAGCTTTGGGCACATTTTGGGAAGAGAGGATAAATGAGGTAGCAGGGACCAGAGCAGAGGTTGCTGTGCGTGAATGTGTGATCTTTTCCACGTCTGGGGATCAGACAGATCAAATGTGAAAATATATTTAGTGGACTTGTCACGTGACCCATCCTAATATCACTTCACATTTGGGCATAATTTAGGAAGATTATTATTTATTGTTTGTATCCTAGCAGTGTTCAGGATTGTGCTGGGTGCTAGACAATTATACGGAGAAAGACAGTTCTAACCCCGAAGTATTTACAAGCTAAATAAGGCCAGGACATAACAGGTGGATGTGCAGGAGGTCATGACTATCAGTAATAGGAACACAGGGATGTATCAGCTAGCTACATGTGTAGGTTACTTTTTTTATGAATCAGTAATGATGAATAAAACCCCCGGGGGTCACTAGCCCTGTAGACTTGCCATTATAACTAAGTTGTTTGCTGTGGGCATTGCAGTAGAGATGAGTTTTGAGAAGTGATTTGAAATAGGTCAGAACTGGAATAGCTGAATGCCAGGATTGCACTAGTGTCAGAGCTGTGCGGTGGTGATGGACTAATATGATACAAAAGGAAGTTTTGGTCAGGACTGAGCTGCATTGGGAGCTGGTAGAGGGGAAACTCAGGACTGGAGCATTAGGTTCAGACTGGAAATTCATTGGCAGAACTGTAAGACAGAATACTGGATAGTAACCACCTGTCACACCCATCTCACCTCTCACCAGTGACCTGTGGGGGATGTCTGAGGACTGTCTCAGAAAATTTCAGGGCTTGTGACAGCATCTTGAGTCTGAGGTTATTGTGACCCTGAAAGTAAAAATGAATAGAATAGAGATCTGGAGGATACGTCCCAGCCACATAAATCACACAAGAGACGGCTCCTGACCGCCCCCCCCCCCGCCCGACCCCATTATCCAGATTCACCAGAAGAGAAGGTGATATGTTGTTGTCTTGATCTTTAAGAAAATGGGGATGAAATCCTGGCCCCACTGAAATCAAATCCACTGACTTGGAACTGAGTCAGGATTTCACTCTAATATTTAAAATGATGTATTACCTGTTTTTTGTTTGCAAATAGCAGAGAGAAACATCTGGGTGTCAGCTGAGCATTAAATCATTGCCTTTTCACTGTGCCATGGAGGCAGGAATGCTGCCTGTGTGATTCCTTGCTCCAGCCAGTGCCATTCACCTCACGTGTTCATAACCACTAAATTCATATGCTTTGAAAAGAAATGTGCTCTTGTGCTGTATGTTTCTTGTGACGAAGAGCTGATTATTCTGGAGGATTTGAGAAAAATAATTATCTCCTCTCTTCACCCCTTTGAATAAAAAACAACAGAAAAATAAACTGGCATTGTAAATTTCAGGAGCTGAAATTGCATCTTTTGGTTTCCTCCAGTATTTTGCATTTTAATGCAACATTATGATAACATTTGTCAAAAAGCCTCACAGTCCTTCAAAATCAGAAGGTTTGGCAACAGCATAATTGGTGCAATGTGGGAAAAATATTGTTTGAAATATACTTCTGGGTGCAATTTGCCATGATATTTCTCTCTAAAGTGCATGAATTGGCTCTTCATCTGTGCTGCAGGAAAATGTTCCTTCTCATCCAGAAGCCACAACTTTAATTATTAGAGTTAATCCCCTGCATGGGAGGTTGTGCCGAATATGTGAAGGGAGATTTGTGGAATCTTGAAGACTTGGGTGCTCTTGTTACTGAAAGGGAGGGATCTGGTGGGGGTGATTTGGCTGGCCCATGAGATGCAAGTCTGTATGAGGTCATCTCCGCTTCCAGGTGTTGACTCCTCTCAATCCCAGCTCCCTTCTCTGCTCAATCCGAAGTTGTGCCTTTGATGGTGTATGGAATATTTTGCCCATGTCCCTTCACCTCACTTTCCCCCTATCCTTTTATATGCTGTTCCAGTTCCGCCTTTCTTACAGTGCACGGACTGGACCCTAACCCCAAAAATTTCTATTCCTCCAAAATCTTCAAGTATTCTTAGACAGCCTCTTCCCATCCACCCATCCCCTGCTGGCTCCACCTCCCCACACTAGATGAACTGTTATCTTCCCACAAGGTAGCCCAGCCCCGGAGGCCCAGGACTGGCAGGGGCAAACTATGCCCAGTGCTACCACCAGCCACTCTGCCTCTGACTCACTGCTCCCCCCCGTTCTGCTTTGACCATTGAATTCCAAGTAACTTGCTTGAATCCAGCTGTGCATTCTGGCACTAACCCTCTCAGCCTACCTGCTGTAACATGGGCCTTAGCTGTATGGTGGAGACTGTTCAGTGGCACTGTGTTGCAAGCTGCATTTGGTCTGTCACAGAGCTGGGTCAGTTGCATCTGAATTTGGCCCTCTTAGAGTTTGCACCATGCACGGTTGAGGTTGGAGCTCTGCCCCAGCTCATTCGGGACGGAGAGTTCTCCGATGGTTCAGTTCTTGCACAAGCACACAAGATGAGGACCCAAAAGCTGATTGCAATCTATTCCCCCTCTTTCTCTTCCTCTAGAAACCATTACCGCCGTAGGGCAGCCACAGCGGGAGGCGCACGAGGGAAATCCTACTACACGCTCACCTTCACCGTCACGTTCCCGCACGGGGAGGATGTCTGCTACCTGGCCTACCATTACCCCTACACTTACTCTGCACTGATGGTAATGTTGGCCTGTCCCAGGAGGAGACTGATGGGAAGAAGGGCGGGGAGCTGTCTTGATTATGAGTAGTATTTGATATGTCACATATGCTGCCATTTGTAGCACTGCTCACAGGATGCTAGCTATTTTTCAGGTTTCAGAGTAGCAGCCGTGTTAGTCTGTATCCGCAAAAAGAAAAGGAGGACTTGTGGCACCTTAGAGACTAACACATTTATTTGAGCATAAGCTTTCGTGAGCTACAGCCTGTAGCTTGTGCTCAAATAAATTGGTTAGTCTCTAAGGTGCCACAAGTCCTCCTTTTCTTTTAGCTATTTTTCATAATGCTTTCATTGCCTTGTCTACAATGGTCCCTGACCTCTCTGGAGGTCAGGAAGGAGTTGAAGGATAGCCATGAGCATGAACTGCATGGAGCAGGCTGCGATTAAAGGCCAATATTTTTTTTAGTATTTACCAGCCAACCCAGACATGTCCAGCATCCCATCCTTAGAGTGCGGGCTGCTCTGGGCTAATGGCAAGCTAGGAGGAAAAGACTGACTGCTTCTCCTATGTGGCTAATCCTTTTCGGCCATCATGTAACGACTTGCTATTTTCAGAGCTGCACCATGCAATGCTGAGGTGGAGGGCCTGTTTCAGATTTACTCTGTCAGCTGTCACTCTGCTCCAGTTAGACGCTCCCAGCTGGAAAAACAAACCAACCCAAAGCATAAGGCTTTACTGTCCCAAAGCTATGTTGAAATGGATGTTAATGTTCCTCTGGGGCAGGAGAGATTCACTCATGTGGCTCCCTAGAGCCCTTCATTGGCCAGCTTGTGAATGGTGTTGGGAGGTCTGGGGAAAGCTATATCCAGCTCACCTTTTGAACCGTACTGGTGGGGGAGCCCTGGGTGAGGCTTCTAAAGAAGGGAAAAATAAAGGGGGAAAATGGAGGATCCCAGGCAGCACATCACTTCCTCATTAAGCACGAGAGAGAAACCTTTCCAAAAGTGAAAATACCGGGTGTTCAGGCTACCTCTGCCCCCCTTTCGTCAGCCCCCTTTAATTGTCTTGCCATTAATGCCTTCTACCCAATCCCTGTTGCTATGGGCAATTGATGGATGGACAAAGCTATTTTGGGCCCCTTGCTGACTATTTCTAAAGCTCAAACCTTATTAAATGTACCATTTTGCCCTTGCACAAGAATGGAGGAGAACATCAAGGAGAACAAAACCTCCTGTCTTATGTAACACAAGCCATGTCACTGTGTGTGACTAGCCCAGCGTGGTAATGTTAGGTAATGTTAGTCCATGTTAGGTTCATTCCCATTCCAAACCACAACACATTAGTTGACTGCTTCTCATCCCACTACAGATGTTCAGAAAAGCTGGATTCAGTACCTGAGATCCCTCAGGTCAAGCCCTGGCTGTCCAAAACATGCGTGCAAGCCAATCTGCACCAGGCCCATGGGACCCAGTTACTTCCATGAGCTAACGTGGAACGCAGAGAGAGCTCCAGAAGTTGTACGTGGCATATACTTAAGCAGTTAATGCAAAGGCAGGTGTGTGCTGCAGCCAGCAGGAGAGTAAGGGACTGGGAGACCGAGGGATGTGAGGCCTACTGAATTCTTTATTACTGAAGTACTGTACCTAGTCATGATTTCAGTATGTATTGATTCCTTCTGTTGGTATGCGGGCATGCAAGGCTTTGAGAGTTTGTACCCTGTGGGAATCCCTGAGTATCTCACCTGGATGAATAGAATCCAAATGAAAGGATGTTGTTATTCTTAGATTCACAGGGCTAAATCCTGAAGTACTTACTCATTCCTTCCTCATGCTTACTCAGGTAAAATGCTCCTTGAAATCGATGAGAATTTTGCCTCAGCAAGGATTGAATGAATTAAAACTGAGTAAAGGACATCAGGGTTTGGACAGTGAGTGTTAGAGGTGGAAAAGAGCTGATAATTAAGTCCAGATGGTGGCCAAAGTAGGATTACTGCCTGCAATATATTCTCCAGAGAAACTTTGACCAGGCTAATTTAAAATGACGTTAGTGATGGGACTTGCACATTTCCCTTTGGAAGATTATTATACTACTGTAATTTGCATGACGAACAAATTCTAACTCAGGTCGGTGCACCAGTAGGTTTTATTTTAGAGCATGTGTCTGTGGGTGAAATATGTCTTTTCCTACAGACAAGTAATAAAGTAAATGTGATTAGTAATCCAAGGTCATTTGGGAAGATGATAAACTTTTATGTGGAGTTAGTGATTTGAGAACATTTCTAATAATATCATATATTTTTAATAATTGCAGACATATTTACAGCATATATACAGAGGAATTTATTTTCAATGGATACACTCACTAGTGCATTGCTTTTTGACCAGTACTAATCAAGTGTACTTGATGAGTAATTCATTTTTTAAAAATTGCTTTGTTAAATGTTTGCATGTGAAGCTATAATGCAACAGTCTGTTGTGTGTTATCTATGGTAGCAATGGTTTCACTAAGTTGCACTGGTCACCATAGCATATAAGAAATTGATTGTAACAAATCCTTTATATCTGTGCAAGATAATTAAATAGGTATAATAATTGCATTTTTACTCTATACAGTAAATTGGTTTATGAAGTAGATCATCATAGGTATCCAACTGTATTTGTTCATCTAGACACTGGATGATTGGGGTGGAATCAACAGATTGATCTAAGGCCTGGTGATAAGATTTGGAGTCTTTTGTCTCTAGGTCACTGGCTGAAATTTAGCCCAGGTTGGTAGAAAGTTGTTACCATCTGGTGGCTGCTGGGTGTCCTGTGTGAACTGAGTTGATGGGTTTTAGCCACGTTCCTGGTGGGACAGGTGTCCATATTGTAATGAACCTATTAGGGCATTGACAACAAACATCTTGAGGGAGGTAGTTCTGGCTGACGAAAGAATAGGGTAAAGGAGTGGCTAATAACAGAGGAAATGACCACCCAGATTGTAAGGTGAGGGCACAGTTTAAATGCCTGAGACTGAAATATAATGAGTTTTCAAACAGTATGAGCTCATTTGTAAAGCTGGTACCTTGCTTCTTCTCAGTCCCACCTTGACATCCTGGAAGAAACCAGGAACCCCAAGAAGGTCTACTACAGACAGCAGACACTGTGCCAGACTCTGGGAGGAAACCCATGCCCACTGCTCACCATCACTGCTGTGCCAGAGTCTAAAAGTAGTGAGGACCTGGAGCAGTTCCGTAAGTACCTACCTAAGATACGCAACTAAGGTATTGGCTACTTGTGGGCCTCATAGATTATATGGCACTTTTCATAAGAAAAAGGGATGTAAACCGCGCTTCCCTTGGCCAAATTCCAACTCGTCATTCCATTCTGTCTCCACAGATGCTCACCTTAGATTCAGCTAGACACAGCATTTGTCCTCACTTTCACTGTTAACCCATGGAGTAGTGTTTGCATGCTTCGTGCTATTAAATATTTAAGCTGCTATGTTGCGCCACAGAGGTGGCTGCAGTGGGTGAAAGAATTCCCGTGTAAGATTTGTGAACTTCATAAATGGCTTTGGGATCTTTTGGGGAGGCAATGTGTAATGGAAATGTACATCTTTATATCACTGAGATATCCAGCAATACAATTCTATGGAGGTTTTGGTTTCTGAATTTGAACCATATCAGCTGTCTGCAGTAGTATATGTGTGGGAATCCCACTGACATCAACACTAGATCCGTACATAAAGGGAGCACAGAAATATTAGCGTCGAGTACTACCATGTGGATTGGAGAAGAGAATTTTGCCTTTCTGCTTTCTTCCCTTTCTAGGGCTGGTGAAAGTTATGGGTTCCATTTTGGTTCCAGTTTATAACAGAGTGATTGTTATTATTGCTTTGGTTCAGTCAATTAGCCACGACCCTGTATGAGTCAGGTATTTATTTGGCGCAATCCGATTTATTTGCAGGGAAGGAACATGAAGTCCTGTTTCCCTGAACATAGTAGAAACACACAGCAGTCAGTTTCCTTGATCACAGTTTCCAAGCCTGCCTTTATAGCCAGTCCTGGTCCCCAGGCAACTCTGTCCTTCAGCTCCCTCTCTCGACTATGCCCATGACTTCTTCTCTTGTTTTCTGCCACTCTCACACACAGATGTACACAGCTTGTCAATCTCATAGTCCCTGCATTTGCAATCAGTCTCAGGGAAACCCCTCCAACCATACAGTTTACCTCTGCTCATGCTTTCCCATGTGGCCTCATGCGTTGGGTGGTGGCTTCCTGTTGTGTCAAGTTATTGCTACATAAAGGAGTATTTAATTGTGGCTTCCATTTAGCCGGAATGAAGGGTGATCTAGCACAGATGTGTGATTGTCTACAGCTGAAGGACATGCATGATGGTGGCCATTAACACCTTCCAGTGTCACAACATTGCAAAAATGTCAAACCAAACAGTTCTGATTTTTTTCTGAATTTTTGTTTTGTTTTTTCCCCCCAAAATTAACAATCTGATGAAATTGACATACATTCACGAAGCATTTCAGTATCGCCATTTTCCACTTCAAAAATTTTGGCAGAAAAATCTCACCGAACTCTAGTAATGAACTAATTGAACTGTCAAAATAGTATCCTCTGAACTCATTTGGAAGCTGTTTGGGGCAGGGATGGTGGGCGCAAGACTGAGTCATTTTTTTTGTATGTCATGGGCACATATAGCACGCTGTATGAATGACAATAATGACAGTATTATGTGATAGAAAATATTTGTTTTATCTAATGAAAGAGCAGAAAAACACCATACTGTGTTTTGTGCCATGGGCTGCCTCCAGACAAGCCTGAATTATCATGTATTTGTTTATTTCGTTTAAGCAGCTTGGTTAATAATGGCTTGGGGAGGCACTGAGCTTAAGTTTTGCTGCTTTGCGTTGCTTTGGTCAGCAGTTGTTCCTCAGTCTACTTGGCTTGTGTGAGAAGCCCTCCCTACTCTGAAGTAGTTTGGCTGATGCTAAAAATCCAATATTTTCCACTATTTTGCCATGCTAGTAACCCAGCCCAACAAAAGCAAATGCATAAAGAGCTGAATCCTGCAAGACCCAGGGGAGAAGACTTCATGGGAATGACTTCCATTGCTTGGTGCAGACCCTGCAAACATACGTTCTGGCTCAGGAGGTGATGTGGAGCTGCATTCTGGGAGGAGTCAACCCAGGGAGGAATGACTAGAAGTTGTTGATGGCCTTTGGTCTTTTCTTTTCCTTTCTAGGGCTCTGGGCTATTCATGTCTCCAAGAAGCCTTAGTGGTTTTGCTTGCCTTTCAAATTTTTGTTTTCTCCTTATATATTTTTTTTTCCTGAGAGATTTTTCAACAACATAGATCACATACAGTTTTTCAGAGCTGTGTAATTGTTGGGCATGATCTTGCTTTAATACCCTATAAGCCTTCTCTGTTTTCTTTATTAGAGACACAGGGGGTGGGGAAGAAAGAGATTGCTTCACAAGTGTGCACTGGACAAACATAGCAGGGTGCTAGGAGGGATAGGACCATCTGTATGGAAGGATAGATTTGGTGGGGAGGAGTTACTCTGAACACAAGGAATATTGGTATGTAGGCGGGGGTGAGGCAGGGAGATACAGAAAATCAGTGCATGACACTCCTCTGTGTTAGCAATGCTTTATTTTCCTTTCTCAGCTCTTTAGATCGGTCTTGTCAGGCTTTTGATTAATGTGGTCCAAGGATGGTTACATTTGTCTGAGTTAAATTTATTAATGTGCAGCTTGTTAATGAGAAGCACAAGCCATGCATGTTCCCAGAAGTTGCATATTCACAGCATGTTGAAGGAAAAGGGAGTTGTGGGTTTTTGTTTAAAACCAGGTCTTCTCCCTCCTGCTCAAATTATGAGGGCCCCAACGCTCATTTCAGCACAGTTACCTTTGTCCTCTCCCTTCCACCTCCCTGTTGCCTGCTTTTGCTATCATGCTGGTTTTCCCTTGTATTATTATTATTACTGACATGTTAGACAAGAAAGACAGCAGAGGCTGGACAAGTTTGATTTTAAGGAAACCAGAGGACGGTGGGTGGCAGGGGCAAAGTGCTGTGCTTTGGGTCCCTTGTGCTTTGCCATTCGTAACCCTTTCCTCTATCTGGAGTCCGAGCATCCCCTGGATTATGGCCCTGTGCCCCTCACCCTAACTGTAAGGCCCCTGCTTGCCTTCTGACAAAAAGAAAACCACTTGTCCCCCATGCTGCCAGCATGTGGGATGCTCATTCAAAGAGCAGGAGGATTCTTTGTCTCGCTTGTCTCCTTCTTCTACTCCTTCCCCCTTCCACCCCGCTTTTTTGCTTCTCACAAAGAGTTGTTCTGTGCAGACTCAGCCTGCCAAATTATGCTAAAAGCTTTTCCTTGGAAGACAGTAGCAGTTCTTAGAATAATGTAAAAAAGCGGGTTTCTGTAAGCTCCCATGGGTGCGATGAGCCACTGCACTGCACCTGCCGTGGGTTTGATGTTGTCACTTCTGAGTGGTTTTAAAATTAACAGCACAGAGGGGAAGAAATATAATGGTTGTGAGAGAATCTCCCCTCTGGAGTCTTTGATCCCAACTATTCCGACCCTAGTCTTTCACTTTACTGGGTGGAGGGAGGAAGAGTGTCTCCTGAGGGGTGGTGGTGGGGGGTGTGTGTGGGGGGGGGAAAAGATTCTCAAGTGAAAGAAGCAGCAGCAGGAACAGCAAAGGGCCAAATCCTGAGAGGTGCTGAGCTGCTGCAGCTCCCAGTGAAATCAAGGGGAGTTTCAGGTGCTCTGCTCTTCTCAGGTTTTGCCCTAAGTTACCGCCCCAAATGAAGAAAACGGTCCTCTACCCACCCAATAGTGGGAGCACAGCATGCACCCATGCTCCATGCTCGTTTGCATATTCTGAGCCCATAGCATTATACATTTGATCTGCCAAGCAACCTGTCAGGCATGGAGCTCATCAGCCACATGAAAGCTGTTGGAGATGCCCTTTGCCAGGCTGAAGTGGGAGCAGACAATGGGCTTGCCAATGCATTGCTATCAGGTGTCCAGGATTTTCAACAGGGATGGTGCATCTGTCTGTCTAGTTACTTGTATAACCCTCATCCCCGTAGTAACTGAGCACCTGGCAGTCATTAATGCATTTATCACAACATCCCTGTAAGGAAAGGAAATATCATTATCCCCAATTTTCAGATGGGAAAATGAGATTCAGAGAGACCCAGGGTATGTCTACAGTGCAGCTGGGAGCATGCCTCCCAGCCCTATAGACAGACTTGTGCTAGTGGGGCTCAAAGTAGCATGCTAAAAATTGCAGGGTGGACATTCTGCCCCAGGTTGGACATTCTGCCCCAGGTTGGAGCACATAACATACAGATCAGAGAAGTTCATACACAGGAGAGGTGCTGGAATTAATTTTTTCCCCACCATCTCTTTCTCTCTTGTTCAGTTGGTGATAAGTAATGGTAGGAAGGAAACTAATAACCTCAAGTAGTCCCTTTACAGGAAACATGTATCTGAAGAAACCTTGGGAAAGGGACATACACACAGTAACTGCCATAATCTACCAGTCAGAGCTTCTAGTTCAAATTGGTTGTTTTTCCAAGCAAAGCTGAAATCTTTTTTGTCAGGCGTGTTACTGTAAGTAGGACCCAATGACTTCACGAAGGAATGCCTGGGTGAGATACCAGCTGATTAGCCCCTAGGGACCACTGGAAGTTATGGTAAATAGCAGAATGAATGGATGGATTAGCCCTCCAAAGATCTGTAATTAAAAGATCCATTCAGTTACACCCAGGTAATGATGAAACTTTCCTCTGTAAACTAGAGCAAGCACATCAGTGCCTTGCCACCACAATAGATGACTAAATTAAAACCTAGAAATGTAAGGAGGCTGATGAATTCATGGCAGCTTAGGTTGTGTTGTGTGGAGGGAGCTGAGCCTTTCTTCCAGTGGATTTAATTGGCTCATTGTTAGAGTGGGGCAGGAGCAAGATTTTGTGCATTTGGGGATTTTTTTTCTTTCCAGAATGGAATGAAAACAAAAAAATTTCCTGTGAAACAAAATTTGTTTGGGGTCAATCGAAATGCTTTGATTCAATAAAATCAAATCATTTTCCTGGAGGATAGGTCCACTAATGGCTATTGGCCAAGATGGTCATGGGTGCAAACCCAAGCTCTGGGTGTCCCTAAGCCTCTGAGGGTATGTCTATACAGCAAAGAAAACCCTGTGGCTGGCCCCTGCCAGCTGACTTGGGCTTGCAGGGCTTGGGATGTGGTGCTGTTTAACTGCTGTGTAGACTTCTGGGCTTGGGCTGGCACCCAGGTTCTAGGACCCTGCAGAGGTCCTAGAGCTCGGGCTCCAGGCCGGAAGTCTACAGAACAATGAAACGGCCCTGCAGCCTGAGCCCCATCACCCCGAGTCAGTTGACCGGGCCCAGCTGTGGGTGTTTCTTTACTGTGTAGATGTAGCCTGACTGCCAGATGTTGGGACTAGATGTCAGGGGATGGATCACTTGAGAATTGCCCTGTTCTGTTCATTCCCTCTGATACATATGGCATTGGCCACTGTCGGAAGACAAGATATTGGGCTAGATGGATCATTGGTCTGACCCAGTATGGCTGCTCTTATGTTCCTCTGATTTTGACCTTTTAAAACTTTTACAAATATTTGTACATTATAAACAATTAATTTTGTTGCAAACATGGTTTTGAAATGAAAGATCAAAAATATTCCTTTCTGAACATGTCAAAATGGATGTTTTGACATTTTTAAACACTTCCTTTTTTTTCCTGAACAAAATTTCATCAAAATAGACCTGGTTTTGAAAGGTTTTGATTTACACAAAAACGACATTTACATTAAAAAAAATTTTGGATAAATTTCAGAACAGCCCTACTCGCTATGCACAGCCCTACTCTCTCCTAGTTACGATAACCTATTATTTTCCTGGTCCTTTGATCTCTGAACTATAATGGGTGTATAAATTAATCCTGGAAAGGTGTGGGTAATAATAATACAGTTCCCTTTTATATTGTTTTTCATCTGAGGATCTGAAAGTGCTTTACAAACATTAATGAATTTAGCTTCACCAGCCCTCTTTGAGGTAGCTAAGCAATATTTTTTCCCATTTTACAAATGGAGAAATTGAAGCACATAGAATTGTAACAAAGTCACAGAGGAATTCTCTGATTGCAACAGCAACTTTTCAGTCCTGGGCCTGAATTGCAGTTGTATTCCCAGCACAGAGTAGTAACCATTATAATGTCATGGGACTCAATTCTGCACCCATTGAAGTCAATGGGAGATTTGCAATTGTCTTCAACACCAATGGGATGGAGGCTGATGTGAACCACTAGTGGTTGCTTATGGTATTGCATGCTAAATATTCAGAAGGATGTCTTCATACCTGGACATGTACTTGTGGCTTCTGTTAATGCTGATTATGTAGTCTGTGACTAGTATTCCGCCCAATCCTTGTGCACGGTGATTGCCTTCTCATCAGCATGTGCTGCATCAAGAGGTTGAGTTGCAGGGGTAGTTTGTTTAAAGTTAAATCCAAATGTCCCTGTTAGTTAGCAGCAGTGGCAAGGGAAGTGGGCAAAGTACATCAGAAGCTAATGGATGTATGTCTGTAATAGATGATATGCTTGGTAGGCATTCCCCTTCTCCTGGACTGGAGAAGACATTAAGGTTAACAGGGAGAAGCAGCAGCATCTGCTTGTGTTTAATTAAGTCTTTTGATGGGGATGGAGGGCACTCTTGTTTCATAAGTCCGGTAGGACACTACAGATATAGGGATGACTTATAGGGTAGGTATATAAGGATGCTTATAGTCTTTAAGGTTTCTGTGTGCTCTCCCAACTGGATAAATGGAGACTGATCAGATGTGCTTATTTGACCTCTTCTTCTTAGAATACAGCCTCATTGAGGTATCTACAGATCTTTCTGATCAACATCGGTGCACTTCCTTATGTGCGAACACAAGCTAGTTAGATGGCGTATTAGCTGGTTTGATTTTTTTTTTTAATAAAAAGAAAACAAGACACTTTATCTTCAAGTACTAATGTTCAACTAATTTTCAAGAACAATTCCTGAGTGAAGAATAGCAGAGAGACCACTTGTACAGGATACTGGGAAATAATGATTGTGTGGAAAATGTACACAGTTTAATTAAGCACATTGATTAAATCAATATGATTCAAACAGTTTAGCGCTCCAATCAGTTTAATCTCATTAAATGTAATTCAGGCCTCAATAATTGATTAATAATGCATTATATTTTATGAATTATTGACTCCAAGTTATTATAACTGTGCTGGCTCTCTGCGTGGTAACCGGCGCTGCATATTAATTATGAAAAGCTGTTGCACATTTCTTTTTAATAACTTTTTCAAAGCTAAAAGAAAAGGAATACTTGTGGCACCTTAGAGACTAACCAATTTATTTGAGCATAAGCTTTCGTGAGCTACAGCTCACTTCATCGGTTGCATCCAATGAAGTGAGCTGTAGCTCACGAAAGCTTATGCTCAAATAAATTGGTTAGTCTCTAAGGTGCCACAAGTACACCTTTTCTTTTTGCGAATACAGACTAACACGGCTGTTACTCTGAAACTTTTCAAAGCTGGAGATGATGTGTCTCCTAAGAAAGCAGGGATCAAATCAGATAACAGCTTTGCTGGGTTAGCCCACCCCAAAGGAAAATGTGCTCCTCAAATAGGGCTCTAATCTGACAGCTTTAATAGAGAGAGGCAGAACACCTGCTTGTGTTAGCAAAGAGCTTTCCAGTGGCTGGAGGAGTTGGCCGTAGAAGTCCTGCTGGAGCTCAAACTTGAGGGCACAGCGCTGTGCCACTCTGAAATAGTAACAATTCCCAGCACATCTGTCATCCTGCTAATGACATCTGTTCATTAGACCTCATCTTCCACAAATGTATGCAGTACCGCCAACGCCACTATACCCTTAGGCTCCACCCCATTCCATATGCCTAATGTTCACACTGAAAACAATCCCATTTCCAGAAATTCCTTCGGGAAGTTCAGTGGCCAATGGTGGAATGTGCTGATGGTCTCATAATCCAGTGTCTAGGACATAAGTTTATGTCACCGAAACCACTACAACTACTGACACCCTATGTGACACTTCAGGAGAGAGATCCCAGGACTGAATAGAGAGTGAATGCTTCCCTCACCCCCGGAGGTGGTCCCTCCTAAGTAAGGGGTGGGGGCCACTGGCCGGACGCTACTATTGTCCATGTTGCACCTGTTCTGTAAGGAAACGAAGAATTTCTGTTTTCAGGACTGATTGTCAGTCTAGCTGTTGAGGTATTTACATGGGGTCTCATCATTATAGTCTTTCGGAACCTTTCACCAGCATTAAATTTCCTTAGAAATGTATTTTCAGTGAACATGTTCTGCTTCCAGTCTTCATCTCTTTCCTCTCTTCATTCTTTATTTCTGAAGATATTTCCCTGGAAAAAGAAAAGTTGTTTGTCTTCCTAATTTTCCATAAACATTCTGGGCCTGATTCTGCCTTCCCTTAAACTGGATTTTGAACTGCTATAATTCCATTGTTCATTGGCGTTACTCCTAATGACAATGCTGCCAGTGGCAGGAAATTGAAGCAGTCCTTACTTTGGACACTACACAGGCCCCTGGCTTTAGATGACAGTAGGATGACCAAATGTCCCAATTTTATAGGGACAGTCCCGGTTTTTGGGTCTTTTTCTTATATAGCCTCCTATTAGCCCCCACCCCTGTCCCGATTTTTCACATTTGCTGCCTGGACACCCTAGGTGAGAGGAAGAGACAAACTGTTGTGAAAACCGCAACTCCATTTTCATGCAGATGTCCTGAGTGAAAAAGAGCCCGTTTCTGCATAAAACTGGGGCTCATCCCAAGTTGTTACAGAATTCAGAGCCTGATGTTTCTTTGCACAAATAGCTAGTTCATCAAACACTTAAAGCTGAGGGCAGGGGCATGTTGCCGGCACAGAGTGCCCGAGGCAAGCAACAGCGGGGTTCGTTGCCCGGTATGCGTCGCGCCAATGACCACAAGGGGGTGGAGAAGCAGAGAGTTTATTTGAAGCTTCAAATAGGGACACAGGGAGACTGAGCTGTCTCAGATCCTGCGCGCCAAATGCAGGTTACACCATACAATTTATACCTTTTTTCCTACTTAACTACACAAGCATATACAACCAATTACCTGTTGCCCCGTACAATAGCGCAGCCAATCATCTAAAGCAGCCAGTTATATTTTTCCTCATTAGTATTGTTCAAGCCTTGCCTTATTTGGTTATACTTGTTACTAGTTTTTGCTAAACATTCCTTCCGTATGCACACGTTTACCCGGCTGGAGCTGGTTTTGGCTAGCGAGCCATTTGCAAACATGTCTATTTGTGTGCTAGCTTCCTCATAGTGTTGCAGGTTTACAGAAAGTTCAAGGAATGGAGGAGCTTCGGTTTGCCTGGGCCGAGAGCAGGAGGGCTTCATCAACACTCGCGGTCTTCCACCCCCTTCCCCGCCCCCCGAGTTACCTAGAGTAGTACCCAGCGTCTCTAACAGGCACAAAGAGGACCCTAAATGGAAGTTGGAAAAACTTGTTCAAAATGTCTCAGGAAATTCCTTGTTATGCACATCTCCAGTCCCAATCCTCTGCGAGTGACACCCTAGTCATCTCCACAGCAGCCCATTGCAATGCTCCAAACCATGGTATACTCCTGCTTGAATGCAAAAGTCCTCAGCAACAGAGAAGGAGGCTGGTGGAGTAGTACAGAAATCTGAGACAGAGAAGCAGGGCTGCTTGCAAACCGTGCTCACTGAAGTTTTCCATAATGCATCAGCTGCTCTTCGAATCCTAGTGTCTTGTGGGGGTGGGGAGCTGACTCAGCCTGCACAACAGTGAGACTGCAGCCAGCCTGCAGTCTGGCAAAATGCATATTAAAACACCGAATCCAATTAGTCAAGGCAGCCAGCAATGCAGAGAGGAAAGTGAGCTAGGATCTGGAGCTGCCTGACAAATAGGCCTTGGAGTAGGTGGAACCAGTGGAATTCTTTGCTGGCTGAAAAGGTGCATATGTTGTCTTACAGGACACTTTAGCAGACACAGCTGCCAACATGAGGTAAGATGTTTGCGTTTTATAGTGATTGTCCTTCTGCAGTCCGCCTCTACTTTCCTGTTGAAGCTCGTGGTCCTCAGGAACTTCTACCTTTTGCATATTCTGGAAGAGCCTTTCCGTTTCCTTTTTGGAGACAATGCATTTTATTTTAAAATGTTTGGATATTGGTGGTTCTCTCTGGCACTGTGTACAGGTAGTGCCTTCTTAGGTCAGGATATTGTGGGTACCTTCTTAACGCTATGCAGACTCCAGGGTTTCCAAAAATCTCGGAGCCTTTTCCATCAGGTTAATTCATTGTCTTGAAGATGTAAACCACCATATAACTTATTACTATTATTATTTGTTTTGTGCTTGCTTTCTACCATGTAAGCTCTCATCATAAGTTCCTCAGAGGCTCCGGGCGCTACTTATAAGTGTGCTATAAATCATTAAAAATTATGAATGAAACTGAAATAGGTCCAGTGGAGTTCAATGTGCATTACTTACACTGCTGGGGAAATTTACAGCCTGGTCTCTGCAACGCACCTATCATGAAAAGCATTGCCCTGGACACACTGCAGGCCTGCATGGCACTGATTGGTTACCCAAACTCTTCCTTTTCTTGGGAGGAGTGGGGAGGTGTGAGAGAAAATCCATCTCCCCTCCCTCAGAGAGGCTTCAGAATAACGAATGCATGCTGCACTTCCAATCACCCATCTGTTTGGTAGAGCTATGAAAGATAGCCCAGGAGAGCCTCCAAGCTGCTTTTCCTTTCTCAAATGGTGAATGAGCATTGAGCTGCTACTAGGTTTCTGCTATCAAGCTCAAATCACAGCCTGAAAAAGCCTTTATTTCACCGAACAACACATTTCCCATGTCTGGCAGTAAATTCCAGTCCCTTATGGTGCTGTGGGGCACACTCTAAAAGGTCAGTGTGGTTCTATATAAATCAGATTGAGCTAAATCCACTCTTCCTGTGACAAAGGCAGGCTTAGCAAGGGAGAGCCACCCGTTAGAGCCGGCTTGATTGCAGAGGCTGAATAATTTCATGAGCAATAATAACCTGCTTGCTAATATAGGAACAATCAAAGGACTTGCCCTAGGGTGTAAACTGACAAAACAGAGGTCAGGGAGGAATTCCTTCCACATGTTATAGCATTGCTCAATTGGCCAGGTGCATTATTAGGGAGGTTTATACTTCCTCTGAAATACAAAGTGTTGGCCACTTCTGGAGGCAGAATTCCAGACTGTCAGAGGGTGGGCTGTCCCTTTAAGGGAGCTGGACATAGCCCTCAGCTGTGACTAATTAGCTGCCTCCCAGGTGATAGGTCTGAGGTTGGGGATCAGATGATAGCCTGCAGGCCACCTGGGCCTGGGATAAAAGGCCAATGAACAGCTCAATGGAGAGAGAGAGACCTGCAGGGAGTACAGACTACTGTAGGAGACCCTGAGTCAGGCCAAGGGACCTGGTTTATCTGTTTAGTTTATCATAGAATCATAGGACTGGAAGGGACCTTGAGAGGTTATCTAGTCCAGTCCCCTGCACTCAGGGCAGGACTGAGTATTATCTAGACCTGTGTTGCTTTGGAGAAATGAAACTCAGCTCTCAGGAAAAGGGACTGCAACCCTGCTGCTGCTAGGAGGAATAGCTGATGTACTAACTGGTTTTCCTGACTGCCTCTCTGTCTTTGTTTCTACCTCCTCCGTCTTTGTCAACCATCTCCAAGGCAAGTGAAGAAAGATTTCTCACCCCATGGCTAAAATGGAATTGAATGCTGTGCTGTCACAAGAACCAATCCTCTTCAGTTCCTGGTGGGTTCTAAGCCCTCTTGGGTGCCTGTTAGTGGGGGGAAAGGCGGTCAGGGAAGAATGGTCACAGCAGGACAGCTGGCAGGGCAAGCTTTCTTTATGAAATGGAGCACACTGTAGCTGGCAAGTTTCCAGTGTGGAGAGAATCAATCTATGCTGGTTGTTGTTGAAACCAAATGAAGGCCTTTTCTGCCATTGAAAGCAATTTCTGTCTCTGGTTCAGTAGTTACTCCCCCTGTGTTCAAGTCATAGCATCACCTTTTCACTGCAGATCTTACCCACTGGACATCTGTCAGGTCTTAATACCTTAATCCCACTGAAGTAAATTATCCTTGAGCACGTGGAGGGGAATGGAAGGATAGTGCAGGTAAAAAGTGGTATGATGGCACAAGCTTATGTTCTAATAAATTGCCAAGTTTGTTGTGGGAGGAATGTTCCTCCAGAATGTTCAACTTTTTCTCCTTTTTATTTTTCCCCCACTGCCCAAAAATCTCCTTTCCATTATTAGTATTTGTATTGTGGTCCTGAGAATGTTGTTTGCTGTTCTCATCAACTTCATAAAGCCATTTCATTCAGTTTGGAGGGAAGCATTCTGGAAAGTAACAAAACCCTATGGTGTTCCAGAGAAGATAATTGGAACTATAAAAGTGATGTACAAAGACTCCTGCAGTGCCATAAGCATTGGTGGAAAATTAAGCAACTGGTTCAAGTCAAAGACTGGTGTAAGGCCAGGGGCATGGAGTCACTGTCACTTTTCATTATGTTCTTCAACGAGTTGGAGGGTGTGACATTGGATGATCTAGAGTTAAGCTCTGTATCTTATGCAGATGACATTGTACAACTGGCAGACACACTTGAATTAAAGATGATACTCTTCACTGCCTTGATAAATTGGTGTAGTCAATCCAGGCTTACAATAAATGCCAAGAAGACAAAGCGGTTGCATCTTGGAAAATGGACAGTAGATAAAGTGTTGAAATGTAGCAGTGGTGAAGTCGCAGAACAAGTCAAATCTTATGTGAACCTAGGAAGTTTTATCAGTGCCATCAAGGATGAGGTTAAAAGGAGATGGGCCAACTGACAAAATTATGAACTGATAAAAACATTGTTTGGTACCAAAGTAAAAATATATCAAACCAGTGGACTAACAATATCACTCTGTGGTCTGGAAGCAGCTGCATTAAATGAAACAGACATCAGAAGGCTGGAGACAGTAGAAAGATGACAGGAATAAAGTGGAATGATTTTAAGACAAATGAAGAAGTTAAAGGAGAGTAGGATGTGAAATCAGGGTTCAGGCCTTGCTGCAATAGAAAAGTTTACAACAGTGGAGACACTGCTGAAGATGAACAGATGCTAGGATGCCAATCATGCAAATACCACTGAGGTCAGGCCAAACTAGAGGCTGACTACTGACCAGATGGCAGGATGTCGTACACAAAGACATGGACATAATGGAGGAGCCAGCCATGGACAGGAATGAATGGCTACACTGTGCTGTTCCCTATGTCTGCAAAGATGATCTGGCATGAGAGAGAGATTATGGTAAACGCCAGGAGCCACAGTCGGGGATCAAGACCCCATTGTACTAAGTGCCATACAAATTTTTCAGAGATTACCATGACATAGTCTTTTGTTTAAGATGACCAGGGACACATGGGACCGGGGTTCAGCTTCTTTCTCTGCCACAGACTCCCTGTGTGACCTTGGGCAAGTTTCTTAGGTTATGTCTACACTTGGAGCTAGGGGTGCGATTCCCAGCTTGAGTAGATATACTTGCGCTAGCTCTCATCGGGCTAACATGTTAAAAATAGTAGAGTAGCCATGGGCACAGTGGGCAGCAGCACAGGCTGGCTGCTCCAAGTACCACCCCTGCTGTGCCCCCTTCCTCCCCCCCCCCCAAACCTATGGGTGTGTATTCAGGGCAGGTAGCCCATGCCACTACTCACTGCAGCCCATGCTACCATGGCTACACTACTGTTTTTAGTATGCTAGTTTGATGAGAACTAGTGTGAGTATTGTGACAAATATGGCAATTTCCTGCAATGACCTTACTGTATTAAGTTTATGTATTATTGTAGGCCAGGATTGTATGTAACCTCCTGGGGGGGAATGGGATATGACAGATGTGAGACTTGGGAGTTTCAAAGACTATATTGAAAATGTGCCAGGCAAATCTTTTGGGACAATAAGCGTTAAGAGGATTTCCTGGGGAATCCCTACGGAGAAGTTAATGCAAATTCCCCAGCTCCAGTTATGCAAAACCCCAGTTTTCTTTTGAAGCTATGCCCTGAGGAGAGGATCATTGTCTGCTGATTACCTGTAACAGAAGGCCAGAGAAAAAGCCTGAGCTGTATAGAGAACAGCTGATCTGTCCATCCTGGGCTCTGGTATTTGGAGGATCAATTCTTTAATGATTGTGTGGTGCTCAGATTTTATGGTGATGAGAGGCGTAATAGTACCTGCGTAGGTAGACAGACAGGCACTCTTTAAATAGTATTGCTGGGAGTTTGTGAGATAGACAAGAAGCTGTTAAAGAGCAATACAAAGTGTTCCCTGCCCTCTCTGAGAGCTAGACATGTTGACTCTTCATCCTTTTCTGGATTGGGGAGTTTCCTGGTGCTTCCCCATCTTTGAAAAATTGCCTTCTACAGCCTCATTTAGGTAATCTGGACTCCTCTTTGAGCCTTAAAGGGTTTGGTAACAGAGGACCCAATGGCTGGTTGGAAAAGGCAGTCCTCAGTTACTAGATTTGATGTTACAACTTACGCATTCCTGTCTTATCCAGGCTGAGCTAACTAGCCCAGGATCACTAATGAGAGGAGCTGGTTGAATAGTGCAGAACCGTGTTATTGCACATTTGTTGGAATTATGAACAGCTGTTTGGTCAACTATGCTCATACATCTTACTAGTTATTTAGGACTTTGTTCATGTGTAGCTTTGGAGGATGGCCTTTCTTTTCAAATGCTGTATGTGCACAATATTAAAGGTGATAACGGGAGAGCAAGTGTATTTGCTATTCAGTATTTGTATTTGTTGTTCTTCTATTTCAGAGCTGGGCCTGAAGTGCTGAGCCCTTGGGGCTAGATCCACAAAGGGGACTGAGACTCAGTGTTGCAACGGCTAATGTTTAGGCACCCTTCCACCTCATAGAATCCACAGCCCCGAGTTAGGTGCCAGGGCTCCCTGTCCAGTGCATGTGGAGAGTTGGGTGCCTAAGAATGGGATCCACAAAACCCAGCAAACTGAACAGGAAATCGTCCAAGATAGCCAATAGGAAACACAGAGGGGTATAGCCTAAACTGTACCTCTCCAAAGGGACTTAGGTGACTAACTCCAGGTTGGAGGAAGGTGTCTCCTTCTCCTCAGGATTCACAGGCAGAAGCCCTGGCCTGGAGTTGGGTACATCTAAGCCCTTCTCCTTACCACTTTTAGTCCAGTGGTAAGAGCACCATCCCAGGAAGTGGGAGATCTGGGTTAACTTCCCCTCTCTGCCTTATGTGGAACAAGGATTTGGAACATCTCACCCTCTTAAGTGAGTGCCCTAACCAATGGGCTACTCTGGAGCGTGTCTCTCTCCATAGAAGATGTTCACCTTTGTATAAATAAATAGTCATTAGGCCACAGTGAAATGACTCTCTACCTCAGTGGTTAGGGAACTCACCTCAGATGTGGGAGATTCAAGTCCTTGTTCCAATGACTAGTTATACAAAGGGAAACAGCTTCAGAAGGAGAGATTGAGAGAGACCCTGCCTCCCAGAATATCACATAGTTGGGTTAAAAATTATAAAAGGGGCATCTCCTCCTTTGTTTCGTACAGGAACCAAGCCATGAATTGATCAGGCCCTACAGGCGAGGTAGGCATGGCAACGCCTAGTGTGAGGACACTGCTGGGGTGTGAGCTAGGCACCTGGATGGCTATGTCAAGGCCCAGCAGCAGGCTTTTAGGCACCTAAGAGCTTTTAATGACAGAAACGTAGGCATGTAGGGACTTCTAAATTTTGGCTTTAGGTGCCTAAAGTGGCAGTTTGACACCTAAATCCTTGTGTGGCTCTAGAGCCTGGTGTGTGTAAATCCCAGCTGCAACTCAGTTTCAATAGGAGTTGCAAGAGCTGTGCAGGATCAGACCCATCTGTTTCATTTAAAAGTTTGTTATCCAATTAGAGAGCAGGACTGTTACCATGTGACTTAGTTGACCAATCACATAACATGAATAATATGCAACAGGTAGTTGAGGTGAACATTTTCAAAACACCCCACTGACTGACATTTGCTCATAAACCACTGAGGTTTCCTGTGAGTAACGTATACGTTCTCAGAAACCAGAATTAGTTAGCATCTAAGCAGTAGCAGTTATACAGCAGTTATAAGAATTTATCAATAAAAATAGGACTGAAACCACTCGATAACTTAATTGAAACGGTGCTTTGCAAAAGAGGCAGGTTTGTTCTCATCTACATCTACATGAGACACTTGGAAGTTCTCTGAGCTCACCCCCTTGTCTCTGATGCAGGAACAGTGATCTCTGTAGGTGAGAGAGGAGTTAATTTCCATGTTCGGGCCTTGGCCTTTCTACTGAGATTATCAGCATGGAGACCAAGTGCTGTGCTGGATGTTGCGATGTGGATATGTATCCACTAGAAACTGGATTCAGACTCCCAAGTCACTTCAAAAGATCCACCATGCAGCACTTCAGTGCTCACAGGAATCCATTTCTGTTGTCTAGGACTTGATTCAAGGCCTCATGCACCAGCTGAAAGGCTCTGGATCCCATTTCTCATCTCCCAGACTAGAGTGACCTCCAGAGTTAAGAGTAGTAGTAAAGAGACTAACATTTGTCATTTCAGGTTACCATTCCATTCTTCCCCTTCCCAGAAGGGAACAATTGTATGTAAGTGTTTCTTTTCAGGCCATCAGCTACCTGCTCCCCCCACAACACTCTTAAGCATTTGCTTTTGCTAGGGTTAGCTTTATATTTTTTTAAAGGGACACTGTATCTCTGAATAATTGTGTTCTCCCTTCCTCTCCTTAACTTTGCGAATAAACTCCACATAATCGAATCAGGTCCCAGAACCGACAGGCTGTGTTCCGGATCTTAACTCTGTTTCCCAAAGAAGGCATTTTCTCAGTAACACTTAGTAAAATGATATCTATCAAATCACCAGTGCATTTAGAATTTAATTTGTTCTATCAGTTGCAATTGTCGTGCTACTTAGCTATGGGGGAAAAAAAATGTAATTTCCCTGCCTCTTTTTAATTCCCTTTACAAGTCTCTCTTCTGTTTTCACTGAACTCATTGAATGAGCTGTTGTGAGGGGTTGCCAGGTTAGTCCCAGTGCTGCTCAAGTTCCTTGAACCAGGCAATGAGTTAGCCAGAGCAAAGATGTCCTACCTTTTACTAAAGATCAGTGGGTGTGTGGACAGGTGAGTGGGTGAAGATGTATGAGTTTGTGAGTCTGGGTGGAGCGTAGGTTGTGCATGACAAACGTGTGTATGTCTTGGGGGGAGAGCATGAGAAGGTGTGATGATGAGGTTCCCTCTCTTCCATCTTCAGTTCCCTTCCCCTGTCTATGATCTTGTCAGGTTTTCTTTTACAAGAAGTCTGAAAAAATCTTCTGCAACCATTCTTCTCTCCCCCTGGCCTCTCACCTTCTCCTCTAGCTCTTTTCTTGAGGCTTCTCTCCCACTCGCCACGTCTTGGTGCCCAAAACAATTGTAATAGACAAGGGTGGGTGCAGGTCTTGGGATTGTGGCACTTTGTGGAAGTGTGTGTGATAAACTGGGTGTGTGGTTTTCGGTGTGTAAATGAGTAGTGGGGTGTTACCGTGTGTCTGTGCAAGTAGGAAGCTTTCTAAGTTTGCCCCTGTGAAAAACCAAAACTGACACTGCTCTAATCTATAGCAATGGTCTAACACACTTAAGTTATGTTGGAAATACTGCAGTGCTGTTTGTTGGTTGCTGAAGGATACTGAGGTGAGAATCCTTTTAAAATAAGGATGGAGCCCCTAAGGCTATGTCTACATTGTCCTGCAGTTTGGACTACAGGGGTGTGTGTAGCTGTGCACACCGAAGTGGTGCGCTGTAGCTCCCTCATGTGGATGTTGTGGGTGCGCACCAGAAGGTTCTTAGTTCACATGAATGTAGTTCTGTTTTGAAGAGGATTACATTAATGCCAGGACACTTTTAGTTGGCTCCCTGGCATCTAACAGGCAAGGCACAGCACTTAGGTGTGCACCCCTGTAGTCTGAACTGTGGGGCATTGTAGACAAGCATTGAGTCATTGGCCAGAAATTCAGATGCCAGTTTGTAAGCAGTGGAAAAAGGATGATCTTGTGGATGAGACACTGGACCTGGCACTCAGGAGATCGGTGCTCAGTTCTCAGCTCACCCCCAGCTCCCTGTATCTATTAAATTCCTCTGTCTCAGTGTTTCCTTACCTTACAGGTGCTCTGAGGGTACATTCATAAATGTATGTGAGGTGCTCAGATGTTGCAGCGATGGGGTGGATAGAAGGAGTTAGTCACCGATTGCTTCATAACAACACTGACATGTAGGCCAGAAGTTCTCAAACTGTGGTCCGTGGACCACCAGTGTTCTGCGAGCTCCATTCAGGTGGTCCGCGAATAGTTCCCTCTAAGGTGCGCACCTGGGCAGCCACACAGAGAGCATGAAGGGCCACCCACCTAATTAGTGGAGCCGTGCTCCACTAATTAGGTGCCTAGACCCTGGAGAAGACACACATGTAAGGTGAGGTGGTGGCCTCGGGGGAATAGGGGTAGGTGGGAAGGGGCAGTGGGATGAGAAGAGGGGGTGGGGGGAATTTGGGACATGCAGGGCTGTGGCAGCCAGAGAAAGAGGTGACTTTCCTCAGCTTCAGGGCTGTGACTGCCTGGGAGAGGTGGCCCTCCTTCCCAGCCCCAGCTCGGGGGCTGCCATGGTGGGGGAAGAGAGGGCACATCCATTGCATTAGAAAGGTAAGACTACTGATATTAAAATATGAGTTGTGTGCTTTTATCTGTAGAATAAAAAAGTTAATTATTATGAAGTTTTTTTTTATAAAGCGCTTTTATCCAAAGAACTTTACAATAGTTAGCTAACGGTACAAAAACATTTGGAAAGATCATTAAGTGGTCCGCCAAGACCTTCAGCAAATTTCAAGTGGTCCATGGAAAAAAAAGTTTGAGAACTACTGATCTGGGCCATTTGCTAGGCACCCAGATATCATGGTGTTAAGCATGGTATAAATGTCTAGATAAATAAGTGGATGCTAATAGGAACCAGGAATCTGTGTGGGCGAGAGGAAAAAAAAAAGCAGCAGAAGGTGAGACTGAAGTGGGAAGGAGGTGACAGAGAAAGGAGGGGTATATGGATAGAAGAAGGGGTTCTTCATCCAAGAGAGGATAGAAAGTTATAGAAATACCTTGGTGGTCCTGCAGCCACCAGGTAGATGTGAAGCAACAGGTGGAAAAAAGGGTAAAATTGTCCTCCCATAGGAGAGCAAAAATGGAAATGCTTGAGTGAAGCATTTGGAATATTGCAAAGATAATGATGTGGATAATATTCACGGTGTCAAAAACTTCTAGGACTTGATCCTTCCCTGACTTTCCTCTTGTGTTGTCACTTACATCTGTGCAAAGTGGGGGAAAATGCTACCCCCTCAATGTGGTAGCCTTTTGTGCCCACTTTGCACAGGTGCAAAGGCTACCACGATCCAGGTCCGTGGAGAATCAGACCCTTTGCCGTTCCTTTCCCTGTGGCCAGGAGGAGGCAGGCTGCTATTTTCACAGCACGGGCACTAAGGCTGCCCTGATAAATCAGTGTCTAAGCTACTGCAGGTCGCTCCATAACTCAATAGGGAATTTGTATTGCAGCAGGGTAGGAGAGTTGGAATTGAAGGCCACTCTAGGAACACAGTTGTGTAAATCCTGGCCTTTGGCAGCCCTAGCTGTTTAGCTATGTTTCATAAATCAGGCCATGTCATGTCTGTCACAGCTTCCAGATGCCAAATTCCTTCTGTGGCACCTTTGTCAAGCATTTTAAAAGGGCAAGAAAATCAACAGCCAGGAGGTCACTGGGAAGCACAAACTGACTCAGGAATTGGGCTTCAGACTGAAGAAAGAAATGAGAGCAGCAGGCGAATAAGTGAGCAAGAGGCAGCAAGAGGGTGTCTATGCAATTCTGGGATGTTATAAGCTGCATTCGTTGGGTGCATGTTGTCTCCAGCATTCGGACTGCGTGATGCATCTGACTGATTTTCTATTTTCACTGCGCCTCGTGTTTCCTAACCCCAGACCGTCCAAGATGCAACATACCCAAGTCCACCCTTGTGGGCACATGCAGCACAGTATGCTGGGCCACGAGCTGGCCTGTGCACACATTTGTAGAGATGTGCTTAAGAAAGCAAAACTCTCCTCTCTCAGGTGCGTTGAATTATTGACCAGATTGCTTTGCTAACTAACACAAGCTCTAGGTTTCTTCCCTAGTACGAGACCCCCTTCCTCGATCATCAGTTTTCTCCCCGGTTCGAATATCCCTTGCCACGCAGAGCCCACTAACTTATTTACTAGCTTTTAATTTCATCTGCCTAGCCACAACTTGCGATTAAAATCTGTGCCCAGCCAGGGAAACACAGCCTGTTTACCACCAAACAGCTCATGTTCTCTGCATTCATGGAAACTGAAGTCCTATAGGCACAGGGAAGCAATAGCACAAACTTCCTAAAACATACCCTGCCAATGTGCCCTAAAAGTTATTCCAATAGCTAATGCCTGAGAACCTGAAAGTGAAACTGGACTATGAGCTGAGAAACTGACTAACTTACTTTCATCATCCAAGCTGAGTGAAATGCACAGAGCAAACAAACAGCCTAAGTAAAGTGTATTAAGCTTTCAAACTTCTTTCCATTTTAATATCTGAAGGTGTCAGAATGGTAGGCAAGGAGGTTTTTTTTTTTTTTAAACCATATATGGTTTTTATCATAACTCTAACCAGAGACACTGGTTTTATGGCTCATTACAACAAATTGTAACACACCCTACTGCCTGCTAACCCTTAGTTACTCACTTCATTTTAATTTGGTCTCTTACAGAATATTTGAACCCCTTATGCGTAACAGTCTGACTCAACTTGTATTTAGCTCAGACATTCTGTGAAGCTTGAAAGTTTTGTCCCAACCACCAACAGAAGTTGGTCTGATAAAAGATATTAGCTCACCTACCTTGTCAATCTAACTCTTTAAGCAGTTAAAGAATGGATGTCACCTTATCCCTTGCAAATAAGTTATTGGCATAAAAAGCTTTCTGGTGGGCAAAACGGGGAAATAAATCATACCATACAGTGCTAGTCATCAGCCTGTCATGACATTGATTGACAAGGATAGTCTTTTATTTAAATAAGTGTTATATATTTTAAAAGCATTTTGATAGTTTACAAACCTGAAGATGAAGTGGCTGCAAAGGCTTTGCAATGCAATAATGACTTAAGGGCCAGTGAACCTCCAAGGCAAATCGGTAGGAACCAGAGCTAGCTCTTCTTATGCCATACAGGGAGACAGGCCCTGTGGCAGCATTTGTTGCAAATGTTCAAAGCTCTGCCAGTGAAATGTGGGTTAAAGATGCAGGAAGGTATTGGGATCCCATCAGCGAAGCGTGGCACCGTAGTCAACTCCACTGAGCTGATGGATGCACAAAATATGCCAGAAATTCAAGCTAAACAGCAGCCATCACTTGCATCATCCCATTACTTGACAAATAGAATCTTCTAGCCAGGACTGATTTTTTAAAAAATAAATAACTTGAAAATCATTTGGGATACTATAGTCAACGAATGCTGGAAATGTTGCTCTAATATACTGGAATGTGCTCTTCTCTTCTAAGAAGATGGTGTGGGTGAAAGAAGAGGGGGAACAGTAGGTGATATGTGAACTTTATAGCAAACCTGGTTCCCTCCTTTTCTCTGTGGGATTGTCACGTGGTCACTGTCATAATAGCTTGTCTGCTCCACTCAGGGTTTCCTTGGTCTTGTTAAAGTACTTTTGCAATAGTTTTCAGAAAGAGACAATCCTTTCCTAAACTTTCCTGGCACTTGGTTTGTAAGAACAGATGAACTGCCCTTCCAGAACACGCTAATGGTCCATCTAGTCTGGTATCTTGCCTCCAATAGTGGCTGGTGTAGGATGGCATAAACCCCTCACAGCATGCCTTGCTGTGCACTCTTATAGCACCTGGAAACAATTCTTCCTGACCCCAGCTGAAGGTCAGTTGATGCCCTAAAAGCATGACGGTTGAGAATCCTGGTGGTAAAAAGAAAAGGAGTACTTGTGGCACCTTAGAGACTAACCAATTTATTTGAGCATGAGTTTTCGTGAGCTACAGCTCACTTCATCGGATGCATGCCGTGGAAACTGCAGCAGGCTTTATTTATACACAGAGAATATGAAAAAATACCTCCTCCCACCCCACTGTCCTGCTGGTAATAGCTTATCTAAAGTGATCATCAGGTGGGCCATTTCCAGCACAAATCCAGGTTTTCTCACCCTCCACCCCCCCACACAAATTCACTCTCCTGCTGGTGATAGCCCATCCAAAGTGACAACTCTTTACACAATGTGCATGATAATAAAGTTGGGCCATTTCCTGCACAAATCCAGGTTCTCTCACCCCCCTCCCAAAAACCACACACACAAACTCACTCTCCTGCTGGTAATAGCTCATCCAAAGTGACCATTCTCCCTACAATGTGCATAATTAAGGTGGGCCATTTCCAGCACAAATCCAGGTTTTCTCACATCCCCCCCACCCCCATACACACACAAACTCACTCTCCTGCTGGTAATACCTCATCCAAACTGACCACTCTCCAAGTTTAAATCCAAGTTAAACCAGAACATCTGGGGGGGGGGGGTAGGAAAAAACAAGAGGAAATAGGCTACCTTGCATAATGACTTAGCCACTCCCAGTCTCTATTTAAGCCTAAATTAATAGTATCCAATTTGCAAATGAATTCCAATTCAGCAGTTTCTCGCTGGAGTCTGGATTTGAAGTTTTTTTAATTATGCACATTGTAGGGAGAATGGTCACTTTGGATGAGCTATTACCAGCAGGAGAGTGAGTTTGTGTGTGTATGGGGGGCATGATAATCATGCACATTGTGTAAAGAGTTGTCACTTTGGATGGGCTATCACCAGCAGGAGAGTGAATTTGTGTGGGGGGGTGGAGGGTGAGAAAACCTGGATTTGTGCTGGAAATGGCCCACCTGATGATCACTTTAGATAAGCTATTACCAGCAGGACAGTGGGGTGGGAGGAGGTATTGTTTCATATTCTCTGTATATTTATAAAGTCTGCTGCAGTTTCCACGGTATGCATCCGATGAAGTGAGCTGTAGCTCACGAAAGCTCATGCTCAAATAAATTGGTTAGTCTCTAAGGTGCCACAAGTACTCCTTTTCTTTTTGTCATCCACTCTGTGGCTTCCAGTGACACAGACAGCCTTGAGTCATTCCATCTGGAGAAAAATTTTAGAGAAGTGCAGTTCACTAGGTGTTCCATGGTTTGGATGTCTTCTCTATATTAGCATATAGGGTTGTCCTTCATTTTCCATTCACGTACTTGGTAATTACAGTGCCCACAGGAGGTTTTGATATGCTTGCGCTGATCCATATCTTACATGGCATGGGGAAGCAAGGTGGTTGGTCTGTAGGATCCATAATCAGGTCTTGATTGTTGACCCTGCTATTTTCACAGCCTTTGCCACTTGTCTTTTGGTTGGAGTCCTGCGGTTTTAAGAGCTTTGGCCACTAACTGGAAAGGGTTCCTTGAGTTAAGTTGACATCTGGGAGATCTTTGTAGATGGGCAAGTCTGGGTTCATTATTGTGTGGTCATATTCTTGTATTATTATTGTTATTATTATTTATTATGCTTTTCAAAGGGATGGTGATAAGATATGTATGAGGACAGAAAGCTAGACTGCTGCTGTTGACTTCAACACTCCTGTGACAATTCTCATAACAGTGTTTAACTGCATAGTGACAAGTTTTGTATGTATTCTACAAGCCCGTACCGGCACACAGTGTTCAGCTGCTGAGAAGACGAGAATATGGCTGTGTGATAACGAACTCAGACTTTCCCATCTACGAAGATCTCCAGCGTCCCCCTCTCTTCCCCCTCAAGATGCCACCTTAAGTTGATGCACATTGATAGTAGGTGAGGCTACAATCCAGAACCACTCTAAACTATACCTGGAAGTCCACATGCCTTAGTTTGGTGCCACAGAAAGTAACATTCAGGCACTTCTTTGCATGCTGGTTGCTCAGCTGGAACTTGGAGACAGCTGTTCTTTGAAGAGATGTGTTCAGAGTGCTAGATAAAAAATGAATTCCAAATGGATAACAGTCATTAACAACACAGATCAGCCACTGAGGTAACTACTCCTAAGCATCACAGAAAAATGTAGCCACCCTTTGCAGTCTGATTCTCTACCTCACTGTTCTTATTTGCATCAACTCAAAACCATGTACAGAATGATGTCATTTATGGGTGAGGTTGTCCCTTGCTGGGGCAGAAGCTTAGGATATTGTAGCTGCTCCATTGGGGGCTAGAATTTCCCCCTCTATTCAGAACGTCCTCCTAATCCCCCTACCTGCTCATTGCAGCATAGTCCTCTAGCGGATGAGGTACCTTATGGCACAAGTTCACCTCCTTCCCTGGGCCAACAACAGCTTCATTCCCATGAATCAACCAGCCCTCTGCCCAAGGACAGAAGACCCCATTGGTTGCTCCCTTACCTTGCTCAGTGATATCTGGAACTCTCTACTGAGCCATCAAGGCAAGCTTCGTTACTGAAAGGTGGAGACAGTTCTACCTTGCCAAACTCTCTTAGGTGGAATATGAGGAATGTTTCATCTGTGATCACCTATGGGAGATACTGTTTTAAAGACTAGGATCAGACTGAGACAGCAACGTGCCAGGAGTGAGTGCAATGATAACACCAAGGAAGTGAACCTACAAAAGGCCTTTGCTGTGATGGTTTTGCTGCTGTGAAGTGTTAGAAGCTGCTGTTCAAAGATTTTTTTCTTTCTCTTTTTTACTATCTGACCTTCTCTCTCTCTCTTTATCTTGCATGTGCACAGTCAGAAACGCTTCCCATTTGGTTAGTGTGGGATGAATGAAAATTTGTTTTAAGCATTCCCCAACAGAACATTTCTGGGGCAAAAGAGTGATAAAAATCAAATCAAGTGGAGACCAGGAATTTAATTTTTCCTATCAGAGCCAATCTGTGATGCTTTATCTCTTGATAAAAATTTGATATTTTATCCCTCTGATAATGGGAGACTGATTGTGCTGCTGCCTCATAATTTTTTGTTTGTTAAAACTCACCCCCTCAGGAGGATCTCAAATCAGAGGCAGAGATGGTGCTGTGCCTCTTTTAAAGACTCAACGTATGTTTAAGAATGAACATTTCCTTACTGTAGGTGGGATTCAGCAGGAAATGGATCTCCATTCCATAGAGACAGTATCTGTGACCAGAGTGCACTCCCGGCTTCAGAGCCGTCCCTTCAGATAACAAATTGAACTCTTCTCCCCTACAAATGGTTGGTTGTTTCCCTGGGTATTGTATCTTCCTGCTGCATCTGATGCTTCTTATTCCCAGCTCTGATTGGATCACTACCCCATGCTCCATTCTTCATGTCAACTCTGGAAAGTAGAAGTTAGAGATCTAACCTGGTGGGATCCAACTTGATTTTAACCTGCTGTTATAGAATGATCGAGCCAAATCCTGAGGTCCTTATTCATGTTTTTCCTCATTCTTCACTTGTCTAGACTCTCTGGGAGTTTTGCCAGAGTAAGGACTTCAGGAATTGGTCCATATAAATTAATGAAGGAAACGCCTGTTAAATCACCTCCTCTCTCCACTGGGCAGCGTAGGAGTGTTCTGTACAAAATGACTTCTAGTGTTTGGGCAATCTAGTTATACATAAGCTTCTACCACTCCCCAGAGGAGTCTCTTCCTCGGCCTAACAGATCTTACCAATATTCAGCCTAAATATTCCTTTGCTAAGTTTCATCCCATTAACCCTGATTTCACCCCTGTCTAGCACTCTAAGTAATTCTTCTTCCTCCTTGCTGTTATGCTCAAAGAGCAAGCAGTGTCAGCACAGGAGACTGGGGATTGCACTAAGAGGAACTGTGTTTTTCAGAGAGAGGAAAGCACCAGGCACTAGTGGGAGCATTGCACACAGTATGAGCAGCAATTTGTAATTCCCTGTGAATACCCTGCGGGACCCTATCTGCACTGACCCCCATCTGCAGTCTCTCCCACTGGGCCACATGTTACCTTTTATACATGCAAAGAAGCCATGACTAAGTCAGTGGGGTTGGTAGCTGTAGACTAAGGAGAGTGTCTGAACTCAGGGCCATATAAAGTCCTTGGGGCAAATTCACTGCTGGCATAAGCAGGCACAACTCCCTGGAAGTCAATGGAAGTACATTGTAATAGGCTAATGACGCCTTTGGTCCCTTGCATGTGTGACTCACCAGAGAAATCACTGGAGGGTTGCCAAGCCTTTGCCCTTAGTTGGCTGAAGTTTGCACTGCAAATTAGGTAAATATAGATACCTCTGTGTATGAACAGTGAGTATGCAGCATGAAATATTGGTGCAATAGGTTACAATATTACCGTTTTGGAGTTGGAGACTTATTAAAGTTCTGTCCCACTCAGGTTCACTTTTTATAAAGTATCATATATCACCCTGAACCCATTACACTGTCACATAAATTATCACAGTTTCCTTTCCCCATCATTATAGATTACCATGGGAGAATGTTTTATGACAAAGGAAACGTTCTGAGCCTTTTTCTCCTGCCTGATTCATTTCACGTGAAATCCTTTTCTTGGGGAAATCTGCCCATGGATTTAGCAGTTCTCTTTGGACCTCCGCACTGGACTTAACACTCCAGCTACCCAGGCCTGGGGAACCCATGAGAGAGCTCGGGGTGAGGCTTGTGGTCCCACTGCCCTTGATCAGCGTTAGGACTAGTCCCATTTGTGGGATACAGTTTGGCTGTGCTCTTGCTTAAATGTCCCCTGGACTTCCTAGCTCCCACTAGCTGCAATTCTTAGTTGCTCTTACACCTGAGTGCCCGGTACCATCACAGCAGGACTCATTCACAAATGTACTCCTACAGGAACTAGGGTTGCCACTTGTCCAGATTTTTGCAGGATCATCCCTGTATTGAGGTAGCTGTCCCGGGAAATCTGAAAAGGTGCTCCATACACAATGCCAGCTGTCCAGTTTATGGTATCAGGATCATCCCAGATGTCCTGTTCTTTTGTACCTAAGAGGTGGCAATCCTACAAGGTAATAGCACCTTCGTCCCCCGTCTACCTGCCATGCCTCAGATAGATTGCCTCAATATAACAAGGCAACCTGTGTTGCTCTCATCCCAAGGTCTAACTTTCAAAACACACAGAATGAAAATCGGTGATTTGCAGTACAAAATACTTGAGAACGTCTCAAATTGCCCACTGTCTTTAGAACAAATTCAGGCTATGGTATGTGTCGAATGTGGGCTGTGAATGATAGATACTCATGTTCCTCTAACCCTAATCCGCTGCCAGCTACATCAGCCACCTAGATAATCTGTTGGAAGGGCAATCTGGGAGATTAGTGCTAACAGCAGCATAGAGACTGTGGGAAGGAGGAAAAGGGGATGCTGTGCCAAGCCATCCTCCATGCTCTGTAGGCAGGGTGCCATGTCCGTGGAGAAATAATGCCTGGCAGCTTCTTCCCACGGCTTTCAAATGCCTCAAAATAGATCTAAAACCATACTTGACAGCTCCCCGAGTGTAAAGATCAGAAGTGGCACCGTGTCAAGCTGCACCCAGCCTGAGCAGCGTCTGCCTGTGTTCTGACTGGCCAATCATCTCTGAACGTCTCGAATTCAAAGGTGAATGAATTCAAATGACACGTGCAACAAAAGGAGGTTGCCAAGCAACCTGGAGCCTGAAACACCCCCACCAGGATATTGAAGTAGAGAACAGGCGGTTCATGGCCAAGACAATTTACACTTGTAATGTTCCCTTTTTGCCATTTGGAACAATAATAATACATTTATTATGTACTTAAAAAAACCCCAACCCTCCTGAATAATGCAGGGATGCAACAGATGGAGAGGGAAGGAGATTACCAGGTCTTGCGGCAACTGAAAGAGTCTGACAACTCGGTATCAATGTCTCATGTCTCCTGTGAGATGTGTAATAGGTGGCCTCACGGCCAGCTGCTTTTCTGTAGTCATCCCATACAGTGTTCTTGTGTCTGCCTCGCACCATATACTGTCTGCTGTCTGGCTTAGTGTAGCTGTCAGGCTTTGGGATGCTGAATGCATGTGTGTTAACAGCATTGCACAAAATAAAGCCCCATCATGCTGAGCGGCGGGCATGAAAGATAAACTTTGGTTGTCGAGCCCTGAACTTCCAAGGTGAGTGAGAGAGAGAGAGAGAGTGTGTGTGTGTTAGCAGATGGGGAGAATCCAAACCCAGATAGTCTGAACTCAATGGGCATTGGATATGTAACCTCTATCAGCTCCCTTTAAAATCCCAGTCCTATATTGTGTGGAAACTGCTTATCTTTACAGTGAGCAGAGTCAGAATGAAAGAACCCTGAAATTTGAGGAGCTCAGAATCTCTACCTGGATCAGGCCCATCTGGAACTGTGCTGCACTCCCCCTCACTTGTTCTTTATTCTGAGGGACAATGGGATTTTGTTGGTTTCATGTTTCTCTCTGCCTCTGTTGCTGGCTCCCCCATTTGCTGTCATAATCTTCAGCAACGTCAGAATTGCCTTTGCATCAAGCCTTGATGATGTCAGAGCCAGAGGAACCTGACAACAGGTATAAGATTAAGCTGCAGGTGCAGGCAAGCTGTACTGAAGACACACAGCCCCTGTTTTCATGCAAATACCCAGAGTCATAATGAATGAAGGGAAGAGGAAGAGAGATGGGAAATGTGTGATATGTTAGCAGAACTCTTACTTCAAAGGATATTTTTTAAAGTTTCCCAGGAGGTGCTGGTGCCTCTTTAATCCTTCACCTCAGGATTCCTGGCGTCTATTGGTGCCCTGTTATATTCTGGGCATGTTGAAATGTTACACAGTGTAACAAGACATGATCAGTTGGAATAGGCTTTATGTAGCATGAAAAGGTTCCTGTGCTTTCTCTTTTTATTATTTGCATTCTCAGAGAAGGTTATATGCCATGTGGGCTTTGCAAAGATAAATGGCTGTCCCGAGCTTTCTGGCAGCATCCCCAGAATTCAGCAAGGATTCTGTCTAAGAACTGGTCTAATACTTTTTATATCTGGTCTCAAATTTTAGCCTTGAAGGACCCATGTGAGAAAGAGATCCCGAGTGACTGTACATGTCATGAAACCACGTGCAACTGGGCACCACTGACAATTAGGAGACACTCCAGTCTGGAACAGCAGATAGGGAGGCAGGACAGGTGTCAAGTTCACTGGCCTTGCTGTGTGTGAGGCCCAGCAGTGGCATAGCAAGGGGTGAATTGAGTCAGGAATGTGGTGCTTCAGCAGAACCCTGTCTGGAGCCAGTACTGCAATAGCAGGGGGAGTTGGAGGTCAGGACTGAGCTGCATCCGCTGATTTGTGTCCAAGAAACTCGCACTGGGCTTGTCTATGCTTAGCATGACTGGCCAGAGCCATTGTCCAGAACTTTCATGAGCAATAACATTCATCACCTTTACTAAAGCAATAGTAATGCAGATAGGTGGCTGAGTGGCTTAAAGTACAAGATCAGCTCACTCCTAGGCCCCTGCTTACCACAGAACTAAATCTATGTTTCTGGGATATTTCAGTGGAAGGGAATTTTATGGCTGTGTCATCAGCAATTTGTTCTATTTACTGCATCATTAGTCTTCCTGCAGGGTGTGATCCAGGGATGCACAGCAATCCAGCATGGGATTTATCAGTGACTGCTTGTAGGGAGGGAGCATGTGCTAACAAGGTCTCCGGTAGCATGCAGTGCGCTGGCTGGCATGCGCCTGTATTGCCACACTCCTGTGGATGGAAAGTCAGAGCTGCTCACGGGTAAGGAACTTACTCTGTAGTTCCTGCATGTTTTTAAAAGAAGGCTTCAGTTGATATACCAGAGGCCTCTCTAATTGGAGCCAAAGGTCATGTGTTCCACCCCAGCCATACCATATATCTACTGTTACCTGATAAATTTCAATAGCATCCATGTGTGAAGCCAGGAGAAGAACACCCCCCCCCCCCCCGTGAATTTGCTCGAACCCATGGGCCCAATCTTGCAAAGTGCTGAATTCCGTCAACAACCCAATGTCTTCAGTGACGGATGCGGTCACTCTGCACCTTGCAGGAGTCCTCAGAGGGTGCAGAACCCAGGCAAGTGAAAAAAACCCAAATAACCTCCACTGGGTTTCTGGAAATAAGTTCTGGTCATGCTCCAGCCTCTTACATCACTGGCAAAATTATGGCAAAGCTTTCCTGGGCTTTTGTGGATGGCATGCTCACCCTGCTCTCGGGTTTTCTTTTGGCCGAGGGCAGAAATACATATGCTGGAACGAGACCTCTCAATTAACATGCTGCACTTACTCCCATGCAGAGAAGAGATAAGAGTTGTTAAAGCTGCAAAAGAGAACACGTTTTATTTTGCTTTGTGCTGTTTACAGCTGTTGTCCATTCAGAGTTCTCAGGAGCCCCATTCCCCGCTACAACTGCACAGTCCCATAAGTTTAACTCAGCAGTGAGACTGAAAAACAGCACTAAATCATGGTGATGGGGGAGAGAAGAAAATGTCTGGAAATGGGAAAATGCAGCTGATGTCTTTGCAAAGGCAGAAGTTTTTGCTTGTTGCTACTTTAAAGTGCTACAGACAGACGGCGCAGAGGCCGTAACAGAACAGGAGCCTCACCCTCTGAGACTGGCAAGATGCTGCTAGTGGCTTTGCAAAGGCCAGGGTGATCTTTTCTTGCAGTTTTTAAATGCTCAAGGCATTTTCTGTATTTTGATCAGTGTAACCCACAGGAAGTCATAGTATGTGAACAATACGGAACTAATATAAGGCTATCAGGAAACTGAGCTCTAGTTCGCGTTGCTTTACTGGACTCATGATACAGCAGCTCTGTGTGAGTTCTCAGATCAGAGGTACAGCTTACATTGTATTATACTTGCTTACTTGTTGGCAGGAGGAGAGGGGGCTTGGGAGGAACGAGGGAGAAAGAAAGAGGGAAATTAACTCTAGATCTGAGTCTGTAGCCCAGACACTTACAATGAGGAATAACTAAAGAACTACATATGCAGTTGTCAAGAAGAAACATGGTCTATGGTTTGATACAAATGAGTAGGAAATGAGAAATCTGAATTCTGTTTCCATCTCTTCCACAGTCCTGTTTTGTCAGGCAAGTTACTAAACCTCTCTTTACTTTACCTAATTATTTGAACATGGACATTATGAGGATTAAGACGTGAATGTTTGTAAAGTGGTGACGTTGGGATCCTCAGGAGGCGCTATAGGAGGGCAAAATTTTATCATTTGTTAATTCAGTATTTATTTACTGAATAAGCAATAATATTGTAAAGAGTAGCTGATGCCTTTTGCAGGGCCACAGGTTCTGCTTGGTCCTGCCCTAAAGGCTTGTCAATCCAGGTCCCCTTGAGCAATATAGGTACAGCAAAAGAATATGTTCCATATTTCAGAAATGATCTGATAGAGCTGGACAAAATCATCTTGGCATTGGTGTGACACTAACAAATGCTGGTTTGCACAAAACCAAAATACACAAAGTCATGCTCAACATTGTGAATACTCACAACAGTATCATTTTTAAGCAAAATAATTCTTCTTTCACTTTTGTCCCCAGTTCCTGCCCACATCCCCCCTCCTGTGCTCTTCTCCCTCCATCCCAACACCGATCATCCCCATTCCCAGACCTTGTCCCTCCCTCTCTCCATGGAGCATGCTTAGTGAAGATGGAATGTGCAAACTGAGATTTTTCAGAGGCTTATTACTTGGCCAAGTTTAGACATTTTTTCACAGGAACAGCAAGACACATCCCTGATATCACAATGACTCCCTCCAACTCCTGTCAAGTTTCAGCTCCCTTCACTAAAGCATGAAGGTGTTAGAGTTTCTCAATGCAATAGTTGTAAAATTTTTTTTAACATGGGCAAAACAACATTTTTAGCTGAAATTTCCCAAAATAATTCCTCTTTAAGCAGACACCTGGCACTGAAAATTTCAACCCCAGCAAATAGTTTGGCAAAGTTGTAAGCAACTGAAAACAGTGTCTTATAATTGAAAGTGTCAGGCAATAGTAACTATACGTGTCACTAGTTGCACCACCTATGTTTACTTAAATCAGGGAAATAATGTCTCTCTTACTTTAAGTGAGTATGTAGTGATGGTTGACCTCAGACACTGTCCTCTTTGCAGCCTGCCTAGATAAAACCTATATCTCTATTCTTCCTTTATTTTGTGCAAAGTCACCTGCACAGTTGTAACACCAGTGGGTTTGATTCCCCCAGCAGTGCTAATACCAAAAGGTCTGACAGTTTGGAGGGCTTAGGAAGTTTCCCAAGATCTTGCATCTCAGGCAAAATCCTAAGGACAGGTAGATGCTTAGGGGCTTAGAATGTTATCAGCTGCTCAAGGAGAAACACACAAGGTGAAGTTGGGACTTAGCAAATGGAATCCTGTCCTGTCACCTTTAAGCATCAGCGCAATTTGTCATTAATTTACAGGGTCAAACTTTCATAAATGGCCTTGAAATCTGAAGCTGCAGTTTCAGGCAGAAAACCCTATAGCTGTGCATACAGTTATCTATGCAGGCAAAGTCCGGGATGGTGGGGGTCCATGTGCAAAATCATGGGTGCAAATTTGGAAGCCAGTTTGAAAATATGGCCTTTAGAATTAGGAAATGTCAAAACCAAAGGAGCGTTGCCTCTCTGTTGGCTCACTGTCATATCATTCTCTCCAGGGATTAAAAGGCAAAATGCCACCCACAAAGATCAAATACAAAACAAAGTTTTATTTTCTGTTTTATAGGCAATCGTCCCTATGTGGTGCTCATGGCCCGTGTTCACCCTGGGGAGAGCAATGCCAGCTGGGTAATGAAGGGGACTGTGGAGTTCCTAGTGAGCGGTGACCCCATTGCTGAGCTCCTGAGGAAATGTTTCATTTTCAAAATCATCCCCATGCTCAATCCAGATGGAGTCATTAATGGCAAGTGAGTTGTGACAACCTTTGTTTACCCTGGGGCTGTCTGAGAAACCTTTCCTGGACCTATTTGGGAAACTTTACCTCGGTTTGGGCAGCAAGCCTTATCTTGGGAGCCCTTGGTCAGGAGAACATCCTTCCTGTGGATCCTGGCATTCTGTGTTAGTCACATACAGCCACACGAAAGCCACTTGTTTGGTGTCTGATTTCACAACTGTGAGTAGCAATAATAGCTCTCAGCTGCCAGGACAGAGCTGTACCACAACCTCATGGCCTAACTTGGTTCTAGCTGGCTAAACAGAAATCCATCTGCCCCCACTAAATCATTCAGTGCAGACATCAGCTGCAAGATAGCAATGCTTGGGAATAACTTGCTTTAATTAATGTTTTGCATTGCCTGAGAAGGGGGAAGAGGATTATGGATCTGTTTTACCTTTGTGTTTTCATTTAAATACTTACAGCCAGTGATGCTCCCGTCATCTCCCCACTCACATTTCTTGATGGATTTTTGGTCCTCTTGGGCCTAGGGAATGCTGATCTGCTCTGAATGCTCTTGGGGGATGTCTGCACAGCAAAAGCTGTGCGTGGGCTCGCCTACCTGAGCTAGCCCCCTGGGTAACAATAGAAGTGAAGACCGTGCCGGGAGGACTTCAGAGTGGATAGTGAGCTGAGTACGTACCCTGGGTCTCTGCTGGGCTTGTATTACCTGTGCTGCAGCGCCCGTGCTCATTGTCTTCGTTACTATTACCCCTGCTAGCTGGATTCAAGGGAGCTCAGGTAAGGTAGTTGTACATGGCTTTTACTGGGCAGACATACACTTGGAGTCTTCTTTGCATGCTCCCTTCTTTTCCACCCCAACACATGCACGCACAGTCACTCACTCCCTCACTTTCTTGACTGAATTGAAGAAATCACTATCCTGTTTCTGATGTAGAAACCTGAAATACAAGGTAGCCAGTGAGTTGGAGAGAGACCCTATTTTAGAACTTGGCTAGAGGAGATGGGCTTGTGTGATATTTGGGGAAACCCCAAATGCTTCTGAACATGGAGTTTGCCCACTTGTGATGGGTATTTGGTAGTGGCACTATAATATAGTCACTGTCTTCTTTTAGGGTGATCATGTTTCCCCCTGGTGACAGGCCTCAGTGATTATAACAACCTGCTGATTACACCTAGAGGAGTTACTCCTTTTGGTCAGGAGTAGGGGCTTCCATTTTTGGTGCTGAAGGTGTTAAGTTTTTGATCCTCACTGGTGACCATGGTTCATGCATGTGTGTGGCCACAGTTTCTTATAATAGGCTAATCTCAAAAGTCTGGGAAATTGGTCTCAAAAGTATGGCTGCTCCTTCAGACTTCTTTAGTGTGTAAAACTGTGTTGGGATCTTCTGGGAACACCCTTCCTTGTGGCATGTGGACCCTTCTGATTTTGATACAGGCTGGATGGGACCCACGAGTGCAGAGGTAGTAGCAAAAAATGAAAAACAATGAAAGAAACTGAACATAACTTTATCAAACTTCCCAAATCAATTCATTTTGAGTTGGTGCAAAAGCTTTGGAAAGGTGCTAGAGGTTGCTTTGATATTCCCCAGCCTGTCACAATGCTACGAACCATCATGTCATTCATGATATATCACCTCTAAGGAAGCCGGCACAACAGCAGCTTGGCAGCTCCATTTGATGGAATAAGACATAACCCCTGAGTGTTCTAGGTCTCTGCAGGCACCAAATGCCCTAATCCTTCCAGGCAGCAAAGGCAAATTGAAGGTGGATGGGTTTTTCTGTCGTCCCACCCCCCCACTTCACTGCACTTAAAGTCTCCAGCAGATGGAGGAACGGAGGGAATGTCTGACCTTTCTTTTTCAAGCATTCAGGAGGTGACTCTTTAAGGGTGGGACCTCAACAGGGAGGATAGAGCTCTGCATGGCACTCAATGAAGTGCTACTTCCTGAGCTCATGTCACCCAGGAGGAACTCTGCCTTACCTGGTGCAGAGGAGCTCAAACCTGACTTTGGCGATGGGAGCACCTCTTGCTCGAGAGATGAACCAGGAGATCCTGGTTCAATTCCTGGCTCTTCCATTGACTGCATGGCCCTGGGCAAGTTAAGGCTTGTCTAGATGACAAGTTAATGCATGGCAAGTTGGGGTGCAAATCTATGGCACACTAGCCTGCCACGTGCGAGAGGTTCCCTACTGTGCTTTGATCTCCTCTACTCTGGAATGGGGGTAGATAAGTGCACGTGCACAGCGGGGAACTTCTAGTGTGCGGTAGTAGGGTCCACATGTCCAGTTAGTGCATGGCAGGCTAGTGTGCTGTAGATCTACACCCAGCTTGCTGCGCACTAACCATTCATCTAGGCAAGCCCTCAGTTTGCCTTTTTGTGCCTCTGTTTTCCCAGCAGTAAAACGGGGGTAATCATAGATGTTAGAGATGGAAAAGACATATATCTTGTCCATCTCCCTGCAAATGTAGGATTGGTGCCCATTGTACATTTACGAGTGTTTTTACATGGTCTAATTTCAAATACTACATTGACTATTCCACAACCTGGCACACAGGAAGGGTTTCTGATACTCAGTGTATATTCTTCCCATCTCTTAATTTCATCCTCCAATTCCTGGTGACACCCTTTATAATTATGTTGTGAGGCTTAATTAATTAAAGTGTGTAACATACTTCGAGATATTCAGGTGGAAGTTGATAGATAAGTGCCTAACTCTATCCATCCACCTGCTTGTGAAGCTTCCAATGTATTACACAGGGGGCAGGAAGACATCTCACCTGTGTCTTAACATGGCTTCCCCCTTCTCTGCCCCCTCTGCTCCAGTGAGATATCCCCCCTCTAGGCTCGCTCCTTTCTCACAATTCCATCAGAAATAATAGCTGGAGAGGTGAATGATCTCAAAATCTCTAGTTTTCACACCAGTGAGATACTTCTGTGTCAGCCTCCACTTGGGAGCCATAAACCAGTCAAAAGAGCCATGTACTGGGATTGTTATTAATCTGTATTACAGTCATGCCTGAGTTCAGGGCCCAATGGTGTTAAGCCTTGCACATGCATATAGTCAAAAGTGGTATCTGCCCCAAACTGCTCATATTTTAAATAGACAAGGCAGGAAAAGTGTAAAAGGAGAAACAAAGGCACAGCAGCAAAGTGACTTGCCCAGGGTCACACAGGTTAGTGGCAAAGGTGGGATTAGAACCCAAGCCTCCTGACTCCCAGTCCAGTGCCCTCTCCAGAGGATCACATGCCTGTTAGGCAGGATTTAGCAGCACATGAATGCACCTAAATACTAAATTAGTATTATTATTTGTAGTACCTAGGAGCCCTGATTATGGATCTGGACCTCATTGTGCTAGGCACTGTACAAACACAGAACACAAAGATGATCCCTGCCCCAGTCTAACTGCTGCTGGGTCCCACATCTCCCTCAACTTGTCCGTTTCTTTTGCCATGGCTCCCCACTGTTCCCTTCATTCCTCTGCTTTCCTGCCGTTGTGGGTGCTCTGCAGATAGTACAATAATGTCTGTGGTATCTAAGCACTAGTCTGTACTGGGCTCTCCAATCCGAGGCCTGAGCCTCCATTATTCTCCATGGTCACAGAGTTCTGAGTCATGGCGTCATGTATACATGTGTGGCAGCCTGATACTCTACTCCTTGCCTCTCCTGGGCCAGGATTCCACCCCCTCACCATCTCATTGCCTCCCCTCCCAGCCCCACGCCCAAAGGGTCAGGAGGAATTAATGCCCTCCTTTCCTCTTTGGAAGGCTCTTAGATGAGCCAGCCAGGGCAGTTTGATTGAGATGATTACCTTGAGCATCCCTGCCTGGCTGTGGCTTTTTAATGAGCAGAGTGGTTGCAAATCTCTCCCCTTCGGAAGCACAGACTTCTATCAATCTCTCCCTCTCCCCCCCCACCACTTTGTGCCGTGGATTAATGCTGCTCTAGTCCCCCTATCTCAGCATCTTTCCTTATTTAAGAGAGGATTAATTTTTCTTTGTTGGCAGTGCTTTGAAGCTCCTCCTCCCCCCATCTTCCCTTGGTCCCCGAGCATGCATAATACTTCATCATCAGTCCTGGAGATGGATGCCAGTGCGGGGCATTTACAAAGGGCTCCTGCTAGCAGCCCTGTCACCCTTGTGGCTCCCCGCCGTACCCAGCCCAACGGAAGAGCACTCTCATCCCAGCAGGGCACTGCACGATCACGCTCCAGAAGCCTCATGCAGTAACAAGACAAGCAGGGCCTCGCTGTTTGCTTTGGTTAATGTGATCTGAAAGTTACATGCGGCAAATATTCCTCTAACGCAGACACGAGTGCAGTAATGTGATTACACTCCAGCAGCACACGGCCGAGATGGTAAGCATCTCTCCTCCCTCTCCGATCTCCCCAGCTCTTCATTTCTTTCAGTGCTTTTACAATCTGTCCCCATCTTTCAGCAATGGAAGGAATCACAGCTCTGGAACGGACTGTAAATGAAGTGTGTGTGTGTGTGTGGGGTGGGGGGTGCTTTTCATATAAAAACCTAGCTCATCAACAGTCATCACAGCTGAACTTGGCTTTGTTCAAACCCAAAAAGGAATTGTGAGCATCACTGTGTGACTGTTGTTGTGTTTGACTGAATGCACTGGTCCTATACCCTTTCCCAGAGAACAGCAGCCAGGCATGTAGCCAATCAAATGACAGATCTGATTAATTTTGCTATATCTGTTAAGTAAAGTATTAGACGTTCCTTATCAGTGCCTCTCCTAGCTCTCATGTACATTTGCACACACCTGCTACCCTTACACACATGCACTTTCTTGCTCACTCACAACCTTCACACACTCACACTCACAAAGTAGTCAGTATTTTGTGTTCTTGTTGGGCTTCTCCAGACACTGCAGTTCTGAATAAATATTGCTATTTATTATACCTAAATTTAGGGTTATTAATTATATCAGTGTAAACCTAATTTATATCACCATAAACAGCAATAATAAATGCTGCCAAATGCTAATACCCAGTGCTTGCGAACTGTACCTATGCTTGATGGGTTTTTCCCTCCCCACTTCCCAGAAGCATTAAATTAAAAATGATTCAGCTTTGCAGGATCATAGATCAAGCTATGGGTGGGAGCTCTCAGGGAAATGCACTTGTTTAAAAAAATACCCCACACCAAACAGCCTGTGGATTCTTTGTGCATGTTTTATCTCCTCATTTCCCCTTCCCATCTCTGCACTCACAGAGCCCTGCCTAGGTGTTGTGGCAAGTATTACCAGTGTGTGGCCAGCCTCTACCAATTTCCAACGTTGCCACCCTCTTCTTTCTTTTCCTTTCCTCCTTTTATACTACCCATCTCTGCTCTCTTCCACCTGCCCCTCTCTTTCCCAATGTTCTCCTCTCCAGGTCTTGAATTGAAGAAGCACATGAGCACTTGGTTTTTCGCGGACATTGTCCATTTTAGGAACAACAAAGCATTATACAGACAAGTTAGCCCTCCCAACTATGTGAGCCTGGAAGTGGTATCTCCCTTTTTAATGGTAGCAAAACTGAGACATGGAGAAGTTAAGTGATTTCTTCCCAGGTCACAGAGTAAGTCAGTGGCAGAGGTAGGAATAGGGCCCAGGAGTCCTGATTTGCTCTTTTAGGTTTTAGCCACAGATTGACCTTTCTCTGGTTTTGAAAAACCCAAACAAACCAAACCACAAATGCTGGTCTAGCATTTCACAGCCTATAGTTACAGATTCAGTTGAGGTCTGCTTTACCTGGGGGTGCCATTACTGGTTGGGTCCTATTTTATTCAGGCTGCTTTCTCCAGCCCAGCTGAGTTATGACTCTTCACTGATTGTTTCACTGAAGCTAAAGTGGCAGGGTTTGAGATCCTAAATAATCATAGAAAGGTAGAGAGGGAAAAACCCTATTAGGTCACATCACAGGTCCAGTGCAAGACTGTTCCCTACTGCACATTTTCTGGGTCTCTAAATAGCCCAAATGATGGGGTTTCTACCCTTCCTTTCAGAGCCTGCCCCTTGGTTTCATAGCAGGGTGCTCAGAAAAGGATAGCAGAAGCACATCTCCCTTTATCCCCGCACACACTGCCTCCTCTCCTGGCAGGGGAATTGAAGAGGAATTTATTTCCCATAAAGAATATTGTGTGAGCAAATATACTCTGAAGGCTCCCAGCAGTTGGTCCATCTATGTTACAATTGTCAGTGGGTGTGTGGAGGAGTATGGGTTGGGGGAGCTGCTAGGTTTCTGTAGTGCTAGATCACAAGGGACTGTTTAGAGCAATTTCATTAATTGGTACAGTGAGAGGGTTTCTCTTGTCTCATGAAGTAGATCCCGAGCCAAGGTTTTTCTGCTGTCTAAGCCAGCAAAAGTTGTGCTAAATGTCTTTGCAAGCCAAGGTGTATCAGATCCAAGAGAGAAATTTCCCATAGACGAACTTGTATAGATGATGGTACAGATATGCTGGTATAGCAGGAGGCTAGCTTAAGTATTTGAGAGTATGGATTAATGTGCTTACTTGCTGGAGGACTAAGAGTCATGTGTTAGGTTGTGTGCATATTCACCACTGTCCCCTGCTAGGGGGAATGTGTCCAGCATGGAAAATGTCTGTGATACAGTGACTTGGTTGGAGGCATGAAAAGCAGATATAAACTCTATAGGCTAGAGTCACCCTGCGGAGGGGAGATTCGGCATGGGTAATGATATCCCCGCTGCCTTTCCCCAGGGGTTCTACCAAGGGAGGGCAGCTTTAAAGACCACCTAGAGCTCCATGGGCTCTCCTCCAGTGGAGGCTGCGCAGAAGAGGCACTGAATCAATGTATTTCCTGGCAGACTTCCATGCTGTTCCCACCCATTTTGGATGACTGTATGAACCAGCCAATGCCAGCTCCCCTTGTGAAGTAGGGATTTGGGGGCAGCTTGCTGATCTCCTGTGGAATGCCTGGCTCCTGTGGAGTGAAATGGACTCTGTTACTGCTATTGACAGCTAGGAGGAATTCCCTGTTAGATCACTGGTAGAGGCCTGTTTGTTTGGCACGATAGGCAGCAAGCCATGGGAAGCATCACATTTTAAACCTATCCCTTTGCACTGTGCTGAGGTCACAGTCCACCCACAGCACTCCCCTCCCCCAAGTAATCCTCCCTTTGCAGCCAATGGCTTTGGGCCGAAGATACTAGAGCCATGATACTGCCTTCTATCTGCACTTTCAGCAAAGTGTTATTTATTCTGTTCTTTATCTGCTGGCACCGCCTTGCCTCTTGAATTATTAGCTTTATTTGCTTATTACCAGTGTTTCCTCCTCCGTCAATGTGCTCCCATACATCTTTGGTTCTCAGGAATATGCTTTCCTCTCTATTTACTGCTTTTCCTGATGCCTCCCTCCCCCAAGCACCCTTCTTCCCTTTCCTGGCAACCCATCAATGGCCAAGGAGATAAATAAGCAACATAACTCTTCCCGGCTATTATTTTTGTTGTTGTGGTTGTTGTGAACAGTAATCTATATAATAACACGGAAACAAATATTATTACGAAAGTAATTACAATAAATAAAAAGCCAAGAGGGGAGATGAAGGAAGGGGCTGCCAGGGGAGTGATTGCAGCATGGTTTTTAAAAAATGTAATTTCCGTGGGATGTTATCTGCCACTCTGGTGATACTCTATCGTTGGGGGTTGTGACTAATCAGCAGCCAGTCGTTGTTGCTGTTGTAACATACCCTCACCTAATGTATTTGTGTGCCTGTGTCTTTAAACAGTAGCTTGTCTATGTATCTGCACCAGTCACATCAGCAGTTGGTTTTATTGCCTGGTGCTTTTGTTTCCTTTAAGCTGGGTGCCTGAGTCACTGAGGTTTTGGGGACTTGGCCATTCTTCCTTTTCTTTTCTAATGTTGTGAACTTCCAGGATTTGGGGGATTTTTTTCCAGGAGCTCATGGGACTGAAAGCCAGGAACACTTGTGTTCTAATGCCTATTCTGAAACTGACCCTCTTTCTCTGCTCTTGGAGAGATCACTAAACCTCTCTGCCTCAGTTTCCCCATCTGTACAGTGGTGATGACTATACTTACTGTACCGCATAAAAGGTAGTGAGGACTAATTTGTTAATGGGCCAAATTAAGACCTGATGCGAGCACATGCCTCTTCTCCTTGTTTCAATAGACTTGCACTGGCTTAAAGCCAAGGCTGTCACAATGTTTGTAAAGCTCTCTGAAGCTGCGAAGTACTTGGTAAATAGTGCGGACATTGACTTCAATAAGCTCAGTAATAACAGTATTCGGGACTACTAAATGCTTGGAGTTTGTTTAGCCTAAGATATGGTATTAACTTGTAAAATGGGAAGTACCTTCAGGTTAACATCAGTATGATGAGGTGAAGAAAGAAGTTTGGGCTGTGTTCCATGATCTCAGAAGGGAGTATTTTGCTGTACTTCAGTGCTCATACTCCTGACTGACAGTAATTTACAATCTGGCTTCCACGCTTCTTGGAAGGCAGTTCTGGGAGCCAAGAGACTGGTGCATGCAGTTGTAACTTTGTAGTTCTAAAGAGTAAATTGAAAAATATCATTACTGTTATTATTTATCTATTATTACAGTGTAAAGAGGTTATTTTACTTCTGTATTTGGCATTGGTGTGACCACTGTTGGAATACCGTGTCTGGTTCTCAGGTCCACAGTTCAGGAACTATGTTGACAAATTGGTGAAGGTTCAGAGAAGAGCCATGAGAATGATTAGAGGATTAGAAAACATGCCTTATAGTGATACACTCAAAGAATTCGGGCTATTTAGCTTAACAAAGAGACGATTAAGGGGTGACTTAATTACAGTCTGTAAGTATCTACATGGGGGAACACATATTTAATAATGGGCTCTTCAATCTAGCAGAGAAAACTATAACACAATCCAATGGCTGAAAGTTAAAGCTAGACAAAATCCGACAGGAAGTAGGGTGTACATTTTTGACAGTGAGGGTAATTAACCATTGGATCAATTTACCAAGGGTCATGGTGGTTTCTCCATTGCTGATCATTTTAAATCAGGATTGGATGTTTTTCTAAACGATCTGCTCTAGGAATTATTTTGGAGAAGTTCTATGGACGGTGCTATACAGAAGGTCAGCTTAGATCATCGCAATGGTCCCTTCTGGCCTCGGACTCTGGAATTATGTTATTTTTGGTTTGATTATACCTTGTGTTTGTTACAGTTATTGGAATCTCATGATGTGTAATATTTATTATTCACGTAGCACTCAGTATGCTTGGCAAAGAGGCAAGAAACGGGCCTCTCGTTGCGAATCTACACATTAGTCTATGACACTGTAGTTGATCACACTGATCTTTTCTGGGGGGTTGACTGGTATATCTGGGGGTTGACTGGTATAGCTAGATCCATCATGTTGAAACTCTCCACCCTCACCTTTTCAATCTCCACCTCCAGTCCTGCCTCTCAGCTCTGCCTGCATCATGGATCCTTACTCAGACCCTGTCCATTCGTCCCTCCTCACCACTTCTTGTGTCCACTTCTCCCCTTCCAACTTTGAACATTTTGTCATGCTGTCCTCTCTCAAAGCACCTCATTCCTATCTTGCTTCTTTCTTCAGGCCTCCCATCAATGATCAGCTATGACTGTCTGCTGCCCTTTTCCTGATTGTGCCTTGAACTGTTTGCTTTGTATCCCCCCAGGTTAGGCTGTTCACTATTTGGGGCAGGAAGTAAGACCCTAGCTAGCTGTGTGTATCTGTAAAGCACTATGCACATCGATAGCGCTGTATCAGTAACAAACAGCAACAATAACTGGCACCAGTGAATTGGAGTTCAGGGAATCTAGGGCATGATAGGCCAGTAGAAATCACCACAACTGGCCGCTCAGGCCAGATAACCCCTTTTGGATATTAAGGTCGGCCTCTGTAGGTCATAAAGCTCTGTCATGGCCGTTTGTATATCTAGTTCATTGTATCTCAGCCATGTTTTGTATGTTGCTGTTGTGGTCCAAATCATTGCACAGTAGAGTAGCTTAATCAATTACTAGTCTGCTAGGCTTCAGTGCAGCGGCACAAGTCACTGTACATACTAGATGATCTTTGAGGCCAGAATTTCTTTGCTAGTAGTTCTAATTTTACTCCATCCAGTTCTAGTCTACAGTGCTAATGCAGCCACATTTGCATATCACTGTGTCCCGTCAGCCATGATGGATCAGTGTATTTGTTGCCCCGATCTGACATTTAAATATTGCCCACCCAGCCCACCTCATCTAAGGATGAGAAAAAACCTTCCCCAACTCCTATATCTTCATTAGAATGATCAAATAGCCACCCAGACGGCCAGAATGAAAGATCCATCGGAGGCAAATGACACTGAAAATCGAAGCATTGTATACAAAATATCATGTTTCCTTTCTCACTCTCTTGTGACTGCTTGGGGCTATCCATGGGCCTCAACCCATCTGTCCCTAGATGAATCACTGCATTTCATCAGAGTCATCGACACTGGTCTGTGCATTGTAGTTCATTTGTCTGAGTGTGGCAGATCTTCTCAGACACTGAGGCAAATAGCTTGTATCCTTCAGATCCTAGCCTGTTAGGTTCTCTTGGAGAATAGCTCATGAGATGACTGGCAGCTATTGGTCACCCATCACCATTCCAGGTCTCCTGTCAAAGTCCATGCCAGTGCCTAGCCACAGTTCTGGAGTTGGAATCGTTTATTCATTAGACAGGAGAAAGAAAGTCCACAAAATGAAACTGCAAAAACTTCACTTTAATAGCTGTGATGAACAATGTCCATGACTTGACTACAATGTCCATGCTACCCAGAAATCTGAAATTGCAAGGGAATGTAAGGTTATTGTCTTTCTTAATACATCTTACTGTATTACTTGTGTCATAAACTAAGCAATATTTCTATCACTTCGAAACTCAGGCATCCCTAGGGTTCACTGTGACATTTCCAGTTTTATAGGACCATTCAATTCCTTTTAAGCATTAAAACACATAATTTGTTGTAATATATGCACTGGGATTTACATGTACACTGTAAAAAAAAAAAAAAAACAAAGAGAGAGAGAGAGGAGAGTGATTGGCCTGTAGTTATCCCAGTCCAGAGCTGGATGAGCGCTTCGTTTGAGATGGGCTCCACCTAATGAAGAGAGGGGACGAGCATCTTCACAAGCAGGCTGGCTAACCTAGTGAGGAGGGCTTTAAACTAAGTTCACCAGGGAAAGGAGACCAAAGCAGGGAAGTGGATACCAGGAGGAAGCACGAGCAGGAGAGTGCAAGAGGGGAGGGCTCCTGTCTCATACTGAGAAAGCAGGACAAACAGTAAGTTATCTCAAGTGCCTATACACAAATGCAAGAAGCCTGGGAAACAAGCAGGGAGAACTGGAAGTCCTGGCACAGTCAAGGAATTATGATGGAATAACAGAGACTTGGTGGGATAACTCACATGACTGGAGTACTGTCATGGATGGATATAAACTGTTCAGGAAGGATGGGCAGGGAAGAAAAGGTGGGGAAGTTGCATTGTATGTAAGAGAGCAGTATGACTGCTCAGAGCTCCGGTATGATACTGCAGAAAAACCTGAGAGTCTCTGGATTAAGTTTCAAAGTGTGAGCAACAAGGGTGATGTCGTGGTGGGAGTCTGCTATAGACTACCAGACCAAGGGGATGAGGTGGATGAGACTTTCTTCTGGCAACTAATGGAAGTTACTAGATCACAGGCCCTGGTTCTCATGGGAGACTTCAATCACCCTGATATCTGCTGGGAGAGCAATACAGCAGTGCACAGACAATCCAGGAAGTTTTTGGAAAGTTTAGGGGACAATTTCCTGGTGCAGGTGCTGGAGGAACCAACTAGGGGCAGAGCTCTTCTTGACCTGCTGCTCACAAACCGAGAAGAATTAGTAGGGGAAGCAAAAGTGGATGGGAACCTGGGAAGCAGTGACCACGAGATGGTCGAGTTCAGGATCCTGACACAAGGAAGAAAGGAGAGCAGCAGATTACGGACCCTGACCTTCAGAAAAACAGACTTTGACTCCCTCAGGGAACTGATGGGCAGGATCCCCTGGGAGAATAACATGAGGGGGAAAGGAGTCCAGGAGAGTTGGCTGTATTTTAAAGAATCCTTATTGAGGTTACAGGAACAAACAATCCCGATGTGTAGAAAGAATAGTAAATATGGCAGATGACCAGGTTGGCTTAACAGTGAAGTCCTTGCTGATCTTAAACACAAAAAAGAAGCTTACAAGAAGTGGAAGATTGGACAAATGACCAGGGAAGAGTATAAAAATATTGCTCAGGCATGCAGGAGTGAAATCAAGAAGGCCAAATCACACCTGGAGTTGCAGCTAGCAAGAGATGTTAAGAGGAACAAGAAGGGTTTCCTCAGGTACGTTAGCAACAAGAAGAAAGCCAAGGAAAGCGTGGGCCCCTTATTGAATGAGGGAGGCAACCTAGTGACAGAGGATGTGGAAAAAGCTAATGTACTCAATGCTTTTTTTGCCTGTGTCTTCACGAAGAAGGTCAGCTCCCAGACTGCTGCACTGGGCAGCACAGCATGGGGAGGAAGTGACCAGCCCTCTGTGGAGAAAGAAGTGGTTCGGGACTATTTAGAAAAGCTGGACGAGCACAAGTCCATGGGGCCGGATGCGCTGCACCTGAGGGTGCTAAAGGAGTTGGCAGATGTGATTGCAGAGATATTGGCCATTATCTTTGAAAACTGATGGCTATGGGGGGAAGTCCCAGAAGACTGGAAAAAGGCTAGTGTAGCACCCATCTTTAAAAAAGGGTAGAAGGAAGCGGGGCCAGCTTCAGCGTTTTTGCCGCCCCAAGCAGCAAAAAAACAAAACAAAAAAACTTGCCACAGAATGGGGAGGCGGAGTAATGGTGCGGCTGCCAAACTGCTGCCGGCGACCGAAGAAGAGTCACGTCCCCACCGCGGAATTGTCGCCCCAGAGCCCGACGTCCTGCCGCCCCTTTACATTTGCCACCCCAGGCACTGGCTTGGTTTGCTGGTGCCTGTGCCGGCCCTGGAAGGAGGATCCAGGGAACTACAGGCTAGTCAGCCTCACCTCAGTTCCTGGAAAAATCGTGGAGCAGGTCCTCAAAGAATCAATTCTGAAGCACTTAGAGGAGAGAAAAGTGATCAGGAACAGTCAGCATGGATTCACCAAGGGCAAGTTATGCCTGACTAATCTAATTGCCTTCTATGATGAGATAACTGGCTCTGTGGATGAGGGAAAAGCAGTGGACGTGTTATTCCTTGACTTTAGCAAAGCTTTTGATACGGCCTCCCACAGTATTCTTGCCAGCAAGTTAAAGAAGTGTGGGCTGGATGAATGGACTATAAAGTGGATAGGAAGCTGGCTAGATTGTCGGGCTCAATGGGTAGTGGTCAATGGCTCCATGTCTAGTTGGCAGCTGGTATCAAGCGGAGTGCCCCAAGGGTCGGTCCTGGGGCCGGTTTTGTTCAATATCTTCATTAATGATCTGGAGGATGGCGTGGACTGCACCCTCAGCAAGTTTGCAGATGACACTAAACTAGGATGAGTGGTAGATCTGCTGGAGGGTAGGGATAGGATACAGGGGGACCTAGACAAATTAGAGAATTGGGCCAAAAGAAATCTGATGAGGTTCAACAAGACAAGTGCAGAGTCCTGCACTTAGGACGGAAGAATTCCATGCACTGCTACAGACTATGGACCGAATGGCTTGGCAGCAGTTCTATAGAAAAGGACCTACGGGTTACAGTGGATGAGAAGCTGGATATGAGTCAACAGTGTGCCGTTGTTGCCAAGAAGGCCAATGGCACTTTGGGCTGTATAAATAGGGGCATTGCCAGCAGATGGAGGGACTTGATTATTCCCCTCTATTCGACACTGGTGAGGCCTCATCCGGAGTACTGTGTCCAGTTTTGGGCCCCACACTACAAGAAGGATGTGGAAAAATTGGAAAGAGTCCAGCGGAGGGCAACAAAAATGATTAGGGGGCTAGAGCACATGACTTATGAGGAGAGGCTGAGGGAACTGGGATTGTTTAGTCTGCAGAAGAGAAGAATGTGGGGGGATTTGATTGCTGCTTTCAACTACCTGAAAGGGAGTTCCAAAGAGGATGGATCTAGACTGTTCTCAGTGGTAGCAGATGACAGAACGAGGAGTAATGGTCTCAAGTTGCAGTGGGGGAGGGTTTAGGTTAGATGTTAGAAAAAACTTTTTCACTAAGAGGGTGGTGAAGCACTGGAATGAGTTACCTAGGGAGGTGGTGGAATCTCCTTCCTTAGAGGTTTTCAAGGTCAGGCTTGACAAAGCCCTGGCTGGGATGATTTAGTTGGGGATTGGTCCTGCTTTGAGCAGGGGGTTGGACTAGATGCCCTCCTGAGGTCCCTTCCAACCATGATATTCTGTGATTCTATGATTTCAGCAGTAGTGAATTCTGCAAAGGGTTGGCTCTGTTGTGGGTTTGGTTTTTTTACTTATGTGTTCTTTAGATATTACATATCTCTCTTCCGTCCTCCTTTCTCTTTGGAGATCGATTAGATTGAAGGCCGGCAAAATGCTGTGATGGAGAAGGGTAAAGAGCCCTATATAAGGTAAAAAAAAAGCCGGGGGTGGGGGGGAAGATTCACAAACTAAAACACTGTCTGTGGTAGGGGAGGCTTTTCTGCAAAATGGCTACCAATCTGAAACATGCTACACTCATAGGCTCAAAATTGCTGTGCAAAAATGAGCATGCAAGTGATCACCTAGAAATCAAAGTGCACACCGGGAGCATGATTGCATATGCAATTGTTATAGTTATACGGGCAAATTTTGCTGCCACTATTTGAGCAAATAGTCTTATTTAAAGGAATAGCTGAGTGTTCCAAACAAACAGCAAGAATTAAAACATGAAATAAAGCAAATCAGTGTGGGAATAATTGAGGTGATATGAAAGCAGTAAACGGCAGCAGTTTTTAACTAGCAGTGCTCCAAGAAGGAAGATACATGGAAGTGCAGTTGTAATGCTGCAGAGCAGGTCTGAGCCTTGCTGGAGGGAAGCGGGGGCGGGGGGAGGGGGAGAAGTGAAGGAATTCCTGTAAAGATATGGCGCAAGGCTGAGCTGGGAGGCAGAATGGAGTGGGAAAAGGAAAGACATGGTTGCTGTTATATGGCGCAGAATAGATATGCCCTTATAGCAAAGTTCTAGATTGTAAGCTTTTTGGAATAGGAACCATGTCCCTCTCTGTGCAGCATCTAGCACAGTGAGATCCCAGTCTGATCGGGACCTCTGACAACTGTGGTAATGTAAATAATAAAATAGGAATAATAGGAAACCAATAGCATTCTGTAGAAATTACTCTAAAAACCTGTAGTATTAAATATAAACAACTTTTCTATAGCTTTTGGAACCAGTCTGAGGAACTGCCTAGGGAATACAATGACATTTTATAAAATGGGTAAGTATTGTACTACAGTTTATAGGATTTTCCCACCTGGATTACCTGGGGAAGCAGAGTACAACAGAAGAACAGGAGTAAAAAACATAGTTTGGATAGTAAACGTCTCCCTAGATCACAAGGCAGGGATTTGGGCTGATGGCTTTTATCTGTCTGAAGGCCACCATACAGACTTGAAGCATCTAAGAATAATAAATTATTATCAAATAACATCTTACTACGCTAAATAATATATTAAAACATATCAACAAATATAATAAGTAATACAATAGATCATCATAATCCAGTCAGAGCTTTCACATAATATTTTTCTTCTTCCTTTAACATTTTGTTTCCTTTAACTTCTTATTTATCTATTTCTTTTACAATCTTTCCACCTTTTCCTTCCTCACATGCCACTATTATGCCATCATGGGGCTCCCCATGGGTGCAAAGATGCACCGGTATAGATCCAGATGCATGATTTGCAATAGATATTTTGTTTAGCTTTACTTCCCATGATAGGAAGACAGCAAGCTCAACTCCTGCTGGAGAAGAAAGTACCAGAGCTCCCAGGGAGCTCTTGTTCCCTTTGAACAGTGCTTATAAGCAAGGTGAGAAGTAGGAACTGACTCTTCAGGCAATATTACCTTCTGCGGCTCGTGAAAATGTCCTTGTTATAAAATAACAGTCCCATAATCATTTTTTTGTCTTCTAATAATTAACAGACATTGTTAAAATCAGAAGACCAAGGTAAAGAAAGCAGTGTGAATTTTTCTGTCTCCCCGTAGTGGTTATGGTACATAAGAGAATGCAAGACATTCATAATCATAAACTATTTTAATACAGTTAAGATATGTGAAGGAGAAAAAGAAGCTGAGGTAGCAAGGTGTTTTGCTGCACTAATCAGTCACCTCTGTGGAGAACTATCACAGGACGTTCAAATCCTGCAGTGATACGTGAAAAGGAAATTGGTGGTCTCTCTCATCAAAGTCTCTAATAGACATTGGTCTGCATCACAGAACCACTAAGCAATGCGTCCTAGTTAGCAATGAATTCTCTGCTCAGGTGGATATAACATTGGATAATGCAGATCGGGACTGAGTTATGCTGGCTGAGCTGTGTAGAGGCCTTCAGTTCTGGAATAGCAGGAGTTGCATCTTGCTTTGTGTATGCAGGTCAGGGTGAGGGGCATTGGCTGAGGTGTCTGGGGAGCGCAGGACTGGAATAGCAGAAGGTGCTGCATTCGCAGAATTGTACATAGAGACCGGGGCTGGAATAGATGGGACATGCTGTTGGTAAAGATTGAGGTACACTGGCAGAGTTGTGCATGGGGATCAGAACTGATGCTACATTCCTTCAGAATCCTGCACTATTCCTTTCTCCGTCTATTGCCATCTCTCCTGTAATTTCATGAACATAAAATTCACATACCACCATTTTAAAAGAACATTTTAAAGAGCAGCATCACTATTATTACTCTGGTGGTTATTTTAGTGCCAACAGCATGCTCTGTGCTTCACATGAACAATGCATGAAAATAGAGACTGCCTCCTGCCCCCAAAAGTTTATGCTCTAAAGATGTGCATAGGAGATGGGTAGAACTGGGAAATCTAGGAGTTTGGATAACTGTGAAACTGATTTTCTCCCCATAAAACTCACTTATTATTAAAAGAGGTTGTGCTTTGAAATGGTGTCATGTTTGGGGAAGATCATGCCAGACACTTTTTTACATACATTAATTCTAGATCATCATGAAATGAGTGTTGATGAGTTGTTCCACCTGATTCTTTTAACTCCCATTAATACTTGCCTCTGTCCCTACAATGCAGGTGAGGGCACTCTTGAACAGCGTGATTTCGCCATCTCACTTCCTACAGATTTAAGCAGCATGTAATCTCATCTAGCATATGTTCTTTACAAAATCAAATAGAGTCTTTATCAACATCTGTGAGCTTTCATGCTCACAATACAGCATGTAAATAAAAAGGAGAATATTAAGAAAAAGCACATGTTGCTGTAAGTAGCAGAAATTATCTGAACTAAGTACATCCCTCCATTACACGGTCTCTTAGTACGACAAACGTCCGGCTCGTGGCTAGTATTTGCAATGAACTAGCTTTGTCTGTATGCATACCATTCCCCTCTACTGGAAGGAATGTGTCAGACCTGATCCTATATACTTATTAATAATAGCTATTTTTATATGGCACCTGTCAATCCAAAGGATCACAAAGTGCTGTGCAAGCATTATTTATTGACTATATACAGGTTTCAATTAGCAAAGTGCTGCAATGCATCCACCTCTGAGGTGGAATATGGCAACTTTTTTTCAGCCCACATGAATACTTACCAGTTGCCTCTCTGGGCTGAGCTAGTACAACTGTTGGTTTTAAGCTTAGACAAGATAGGGAAGAAGCAGATATTGTGAGGTGGATAGTGAAACATGGGCACCAGAAACTCAGGAAAATCACCTGAATACAATCAAAGGCCCTATGTCTTCATATGTTTCTCTAATCATTTTGACCATCTCTGAAAAATCCATGCAATGGGTTTGAAAATGTACTCAGATTTCATATTACAAAGTAATGTTATGGAAAATATATTTTCAGTGGTAACTTCTGATTCCAGCCCACAAAAATTGTGCATATGTTAGCACGCACCAGATTGTATGCACATCTGCTATGCACCTGATTTGCATGAACTAACTGAGGTGTATGTGCCATTCTTTAGTTGCTAACCCTTCTTGAGCTGTATTGTGATCAAAAATATCAGGAGTTTGTTTTGAGGCTAGCCATAAATATGGTCCAATTGAGGCAGTGTTCTATGTACATACACACATAAAATATAATTGTTATGGTATCATACATTTTGGTCCATATTTTCATAATTGAAGGGATATGCTTGAAAAAAGTGTGTACATTTGCAAGCACAGTTACTCTAGTTGCATGTCAGACATCTAGGTGGCCATTTATGCGTTCATTTCCTGTGGTTGTGCTCACAAAGGAAGGAATTGCTTGTGCAAATTAGGCACACATATGTGATTGTGTTTGTTATGGACCCTTCTGACAATGTGTTGCCTTCATGTATTTATGAAATTGGATTGATTTGTTCTGAACTTTCTACTTGACAGGCACACCCGAGGTATCTGGTCTAGCAATCCAAGAAATATGAGCTGTTCTATCTCACTGCATGTATTTTCTTTTTTTCTCTCATGCTTGTTTCTTTAATGTAAGCTAATGTCTCTGGCAAATAATTATTTAGGTCACTGGCCTTGCCAGTCACATGTCAACATAGTGGCCTAGGAGTCTAAATGAAGACTGTGATATACCTCAAGCTAGTTGTCATTCTAAACTGCCCTCTTTGCCTGTATACATACAGACAAGCTTCATTTCAATGCCAAACTTGAGCAACTACAAAGGAAAGTGGAAATGATATTGCTATCTCAGAGCTCCAGTTTGACAGCCTCAGAGAGAGAGTTATAAATAGGGGCTACTCAGCCAATGTAGGGCTTGTTCGTGACTTGGCCTGCAGACTCTCTGGAGACTAGCCAGCTAATGTCACTTGTATCTTTTTTCAGTCTCTGCATAAAGCACCTATTGCAAATCCTCAGCAGAGGGTACAAAGAGAACTGACCTGATCTGTAGTTGACAGACCATTCTTACTGATGCTAAACTGCTGCACTGTGGCACAGAGTATGCTAAAGCTTGCAGCAGAAATTAAGAACATTTTAAAAAGACACCTTAGGCCCAGCCCTGCACATACACCACCTGCTAAGGGTATCCTGTTTGAATCCCCATGGGCAGGAAGGTCCAACTATGAAGAGGACTAGTATGAGCCAGCGCCACAAAGCTGTGGAGTTTTGTCAATAAATCTTTGTCTAGGAAGAAATTAATTTTAAGTTCCTCCATATTTATTATCCCATGGAACTTATTGCCATGGGATGTTGTGATGGCCAAAAGTATAATTGGGTTAAAAAAAGAACTAGATAAGTTCATGGAGGATCGGTCCATCAATGGTTATTAGCCAAGATGGTCAGGGATGTAACCACATGCTCATGTGACCTTAAACCTCTGATTGCTAGAAGCTGGGAGGGGAAGACAGGGGTAGGTCCTTCCCTTGAAGCTCTGGTACTGGCAACTATTAGAGAGAGGATACTGGGCTAGATGGGCCATTGGTCTGACCCAGTGTGGCAGTTTTTATGTTCTTCATAATAGTGTAAAGGAGTAGTATAATAAAGGTTTATTGACTAATTTACCAGCTGTAATTTTCCTGTGATTCCTTAGCAGCTATTTTATACTTTTATGAAATAGAAACGCTGTCCACATACTTTCATGATAATGACATAATAAAGTAGCAAATCATACTTTAAATATCAGTTTTCATGATCCAAAAGGCATTTCAGTTCTTGGAACTTAACACAGTTCTACCTTGAGTGATTTAAAGTAATATGGAAATCTGTCCAACTTCGGAAATGCTAGCCAGTAAGAAATGAGTCTATGAAATGGCTCATATAAGTTTGGGTCTGTAATACTGCTGGGAATCCAGGTAAATTGTTGTGAAAACATCGACAGAGGCAATAAACTTGGCTCTTCTAGGGATAACTCTTGGGCACAGAGCAATGGGCAATATGGCAACCTCACCTGGTTGGCGGTGGATGCTGCAGTTTATTTGTTCTGTGATTGTTCAAGGCCATCAAGGTCTAAAGTGTGGGCCATGTCAAGGTTCCTTCCCCACTCTGAACTCTAGGGTACAGATGTGGGAACCTGTATGAAAACCTCCTAGGCTTACTTTTACCAGCTTAGGTTAAAACTTCCCCAAGGTACAAACTATTTTACCCTTTGCCCTTGGACTTCCACTGCCACCACCAAATGTTTATCCGGGTTTATTTTATTAGGAAAGCATTGTTTGGAAATGTCTTTCCCCCCAAAATCCTCCTTACCCTTGTACCCCACTTCCTGGGAAAGGTTTGGTAAAAATCCTCACCAATTTGCATAGGTGACCACAGACCCAAACCTTTGGATCTTAAGAACAATGAAAAAAAAAAAACATTCAGTTTTTGAAAAGAAGAATTTTAATAGAAGAAACAGTAAAAAAGAATCACCTCTGTAAAATCAGGATGGTAAATACCTTACAGGGTAATTAGATTCAAAACATAGAGAATCCCTCTAGGCAAAACCTTAAGTTACAAAAAGACACACAGACAGGAATATCCATTCTATTCAGCACAGCTTATTTTCTCAGCCATTTAAAGAAATCATAATCTAACGCATATCTAGCTAGATTACTTACTAAGTTCTAAAACTCCGTTCCTGTTCTGTCCCCGGCCAAAGCATCACCCAGACAGATCCAGACCCTTTGTTTTTTCTCCCTCCTCCCAGCTTTTGAAAGTATCTTGTCTCCTCATTGGTCATTTCGGTCAGGTGCCAGTGAGGTTATCCTAGCTTCTTAACCCTTTAAAGGTGAAAGGATTTTTCTTCTGGCCAGGAGCGATTTTAAAGGTGTTTACCCTTCCCTTTATATTTATGACACGCCCCCCAAATCACAGCTAGGGTGAAATGCTGGCTGGGATTTCTTCCTGGAGCTCTAGGAAAAAACAGAGTTAATACGACACATGCACCTCTAAATATACTACCAAGTATATAAAGACTAACGATATTTTCCAAATCTCAAGGACGATTTTAACCAGTTGGTTCTGGGAAACTTTCATGGGAGAGTGCATCAGCCACTTTGTTAGAAGCTCCTGAGATGTGTTGGATGTCGAAATCAAAATCTTGGAGAGCTAAACTCCACCGAATACGTTTTTTGTTGTTTCCTGTGGCGGTATTAAGCCACTGTAGCGCAGCATGGTCGGTTTGCAGGTGGAAACACCGTCCCCAAACATATGGGCGCAGCTTTTCCAGAGCATAAACAATGGCGTAACATTCTTTTTCACTGACTGACCAGTTGCTTTCCCTCTCGGACAGTTTTTTGCTCAGAAACACTACAGGGTGGAATTCTTGATCTGGTCCTTTCTGCATTAAAACTGCTCCCACACCACGCTCGGACGCATCTGTGGTTACTAGGAACGGTTTGTCAAAGTCTGGGGCCCTTAGTACAGGGTCAGACATGAGTGTCGCTTTAAGCTGGTTAAAGGCCTTCTGACACTTTCCGGTCCACTGAACAGCATTTGGCTGTTTCTTTTTGGTTAGGTCTGTCAGTGGGGCGGAGATTTGGCTGTATTGCGGTACAAAAGAATGCTCCGCAGAGGGGTGCAGGTGCTGGGTGCTCTGTGCATACTGGGCAGAGCTTGGGGCTCTGAGTGAGCCATGCAAAGGGTGGGATTCTAAATGCAGTGTCAGGGGAAAGGTCCAAAAGCAAGGGCTATGGGAGTTAGGGCTCTTTCCTTTTCCTCACTTAGAAGAGGATGCGTGGTGTATGCGATGTTGCTCGGAGCACTCAGGGATGAGAGCCATCTTGTCACCACTTTCCTCCAGCGCGAGGGAGTCTTACCTGTACTAGCTGGGTGTTAGCTCCTTAACACAGCCAGCCTGTCAGCCGCTCAAGCACTCTTCTTTGAGCTACACCGACCCTGCCTTTGCCTTGCAGGTCAACAATAAATGTACCCGAGCCTCTGAGTCACTTCAAAGTATCCCACTGTGGTATCCAGCTCCTGGCTGCTGGATACCCACAGAAATTCCAGGTCCTCTGTTCCCAAAGGAAGTATACTCCAGTTTTACCTTAGAGCCCAGTTCCTGTATTATGCACAGCACTTGAGTTCAGTTATAAAACAAAAGGAAATGTATTTAAGAAGGCATAGAGATTCAAATGAAAACCAGTGTGAGAGATGGGAACATACGGTTACATCCAAAACAAAATCGTAACACCCATGGTAGAGCGTCAACTTAACTAACGAGTTATCTTCCTCTCTAAAGAAGTTTCTCATCCCAGTATTTTCAACCAAGCCTGGCTGTGAGATCCCTTTTTCATGAAGGAAACCTGCTGTCAGTTTACTTTCAAGATGAAGGATGCCTGCGTGTCTCTTTGCACCCACAACTATACCAAAACAGACCTTTGATACAAGTTTGTCGCAAGATGCTACCTTTGAACGCCCTGCTTTTAACTACTGACCTAGAGAACATAATTTTGACTGTGTGCGTGTATATAAATATAAAAAGCTTTCCACATATTTTCTGTACATACATCTCACGAAGATTAAGATGACAAGTGTGACACAGGCTTTCATTAGAGACCTTGTGTGACGTTCTTTTGGTGAATCCAGGGGATCACTGTACACTTAAATGCCCCAGTGCCCTCTGCCAGTTGGCATCCAGTTGGGTCACAGTGTAGCAAGCAAGCAAAGCAGTGGAGGTGCAATGAGCAAAATCTTGACACTCTTGTTACTCTGGGTATGTCTACATTGCAAAAAATGGCGTGTTCTTAACTCGGGGTAGCTAACTTGGATTGAAATAACAGTGAAGACATAGTACTCGGGTTGCCTCTTGCATTAAAGCCTATGCGGGAGCCTGGGGGTGAAGCTGAGGTTCTAACCTGAGTTAAAAACTGAGTTGCCATGTCTTTGCTGCCATTTTAACCAGAGTTAGTTAACCTGACTTAAGAACACACCTTTTGTTTCATCAGGGTGGACTGATTTAAATCAGTGATTTAAATCACTCATTTTAATCATGATATAAATCAGCAAGCAAGAGCCCTTGTTTTAAATCATCCATTTTAATCATGTTTTGCATTTCATAGAATCATAGAATCATAGAATATCAGGGTTGGAAGGGACCCCAGAAGGTCATCTAGTCCAACCCCCTGCTCGAAGCAGGACCAATTCCCAGTTAAATCATCCCAGCCAGGGCTTTGTCAAGCCTGACCTTAAAAACCTCTAAGGAAGGAGATTCTACCACCTCCCTAGGTAACGCATTCCAGTGTTTCACCACCCTCTTAGTGAAAAAGTTTTTCCTAATATCCAATCTGAACCTCCCCCACTGCAACTTGAGACCATTACTCCTCGTTCTGTCATCTGCTACCATTGAGAACAGTCTAGAGCCATCCTCTTTGGAACCCCCTTTCAGGTAGTTGAAAGCAGCTATCAAATCCCCCCTCATTCTTCTCTTCTGCAGGCTAAACAATCCCAGCTCCCTCAGCCTCTCCTCATAACTCATGTGTTCCAGACCCCTAATCATTTTTGTTGCCCTTCGCTGGACTCTCTCCAATTTATCCACATCCTTCTTGAAGTGTGGGGCCCAAAACTGGACACAGTACTCCAGATGAGGCCTCACCAATGTCGAATAGAGGGGAACGATCACATCCCTCGATCTGCTCGCTATGCCCCTACTTATACATCCCAAAATGCCATTGGCCTTCTTGGCAACAAGGGCACACTGCTGACTCATATCCAGCTTCTCGTCCACTGTCACCCTAGGTCCTTTTCCGCAGAACTGCTGCCTAGCCATTTGGTCCCTAGTCTGTAGCTGTGCATTGGGTTCTTCCGTCCTAAGTGCAGGACCCTGCACTTATCCTTATTGAACCTCATCAGATTTCTTTTGGCCCAATCCTCCAATTTGTCTAGGTCCTTCTGTATCCTATCCCTCCCCTCCAGCGTATCTACCACTCCTCCCAGTTTAGTATCATCCGCAAATTTGCTGAGAGTGCAATCCACACCATCCTCCAGATCATTTATGAAGATATTGAACAAAACCGGCCCCAGGACCGACCCTTGGGGCACTCCACTTGATACCGGCTGCCAACTAGACATGGAGCCATTGATCACTACCCGTTGAGCCCGACAATCTAGCCAGCTTTCTACCCACCTTATAGTGCATTCATCCAGCCCATACTTCCTTAACTTGCTGATAAGAATAGTGTGGGAGACCGTGTCAAAAGCTTTGCTAAAGTCAAGAAACAATACATCCACTGCTTTCCCTTCATCCACAGAACCAGTAATCTCATCATAAAAGGCGATTAGATTAGTCAGGCATGACCTTCCCTTGGTGAATCCATGCTGGCTGTTCCTGATCACTTTCCTCTCATGCAAGTGCTTCAGGATTGATTCTTTGAGGACCTGCTCCATGATTTTTCCAGGGACTGAGATGAGGCTGACTGGCCTGTAGTTCCCAGGATCCTCCTTCTTCCCTTTTTTAAAGATTGGCAGTACATTAGCCTTTTTCCAGTCATCCGGGACTTCCCCGGTTCCCCACGAGTTTTCAAAGATAATGGCCAATGGCTCTGCAATCACAGCCGCCAATTCCTTCAGCACTCTCGGATGCAACTCGTCCGGCCCCATGGACTTGTGCACGTCCAGCTTTTCTAAATAGTCCCTAACCACCTCTATCTCCACAGAGGGCTGGCCATCTCTTCCCCATTTTGTGATGCCCAGCGCAGCAGTCTGGGAGCTGACCTTGTTAGTGAAGACAGAGGCAAAAAAAGCATTGAGTACATTAGCTTTTTCCACATCCTCTGTCACTAGGTTGCCTCCCTCATTCAGTAAGGGGCCCACGCTTTCCTTGGCTTTCTTCTTGTTGCCAACATACCTGAAGAAACCCTTCTTGTTACTCTTGACATCTCTGGCTAGCTGCAGCTCCAGATGCGATTTGGCCCTCCTGATATCATTCCTACATGCCCGAGCAATATTTTTATACTCTTCCCTGTCATATGTCCAACCTTCCACTTCTTGTAAGCTTCTTTTTTATGTTTAAGATCCGCTAGGATTTCACCATTAAGCCAAGCTGGTCGCCTGACATATTTACTATTCTTTCGACTCATCGGGATGGTTTGTCCCTGTAACCTCAACAGGGATTCCTTGAAATACAGCCAGCTTTCCTGGACTCCTTTCCCCTTCAAGTCAGTCCCCCAGGGGATCCTGGCCATCCGTTCCCTGAGGGAGTCGAAGTCTGCTTTCCTGAAGTCCAGGGTCCGTATCCTGCTGCTTACCTTTCTTCCCTGCGTCAGGATCCTGAACTCAACCAACTCATGGTCACTGCCTCCCAGATTCCCATCCACTTTTGCTTCCCCCACTAATTCTACCCGGTTTGTGAGCAGCAGGTCAAGAAAAGCACCCCCCCTAGTTGGCTCCTCTAGCACTTGCGCCAGGAAATTGTCCCCTACGCTTTCCAAAAACTTCCTGGATTTGTACCTTTTAGTTGTTTTCCTAAGAAAAGATTGATTTTATTAGTTGGTAACCATTAAAACATGTTGATTTGCAACTAAGTGTAGCCTTTACACTAAATTTGGTGCATCATTTTGCTACCAGGAGGATCCATTACATCTATACACATTTATTTAAGCAATTATGTAGCTTAACTTCCATTTATTCAGATTCTTAATTTTTACATTTTGTATTATGTTAGAAGATGGTGAATGATGCATTTCTTATTTACTAAATGATTACTCTTTTACTCATGAGTCGCTTCAAAGTCTCTTTGAATAGAAATTGACATTCAATTAAAATGCATAAAACCACATTTTAATTTTTTGTATTAAATACAAAAATCCCTTAAAATCCCGAATACATAAAAAAAGTTTTTCAGAACATGTTTTACATTTAAAACAAAGTGATTTATTCCACAAAAGAAAAGTTATCTGTAGCTAATGAGTTGAACTGATGGTTTCTAGTCATCATGTACTTCATGATTTTAAACCAAATAGATCTCACACCTAGTTTTTATTCCAAGGTTGGAAGAGGAAAACAAGCTTTCTGGCTTTTTCAATGCCCAATTGATTTCTTAACTGTGAATAAACTAATCATTGAACTGAACTAGCTGAATAAAGTGAAATGAAGAAAATATTCTCTCGGCACTTGCAGAGGAGGCTACTGCTGTCAGAAGCTGGTTTAGCACTTTATCATACTCTGGTTCCAGGTGCTTATCTGGTGACATCCACCAGTTCAGAGGTTTGACTTCCTTTAAGACTTGGCAGCAAACACATGCTGCTTGATATGTTTTCTATTTAATTTAAATGATTTTCATAGATTATAATAAATTTAGGCCTTAACATAGGTTGTAAATTTTAACCTTAATTTTCAATAGGTTTATTTTTAAATAAAAAAATTTACAAAGTAAAAAATCCAATTTTTTGATTAAAAGTAATCAGTTGTTATCCATCCTGTTTGGCAGGGTAGACGTACCCTCAGACAGTCCAAGTGTAGACTCGTAGAATCATAGAGGATTAGGGTTGGAAGAGACCTCAGGGGTCATCTAGTCCAACCCCCTGCTCAAAGCAGGACCAACACCAACTAGTAGTAAGTGCAGTATTGCAGATAGAGACTCCCAGCCAACACCAGCTTGTCGGAGTCAGGCTCTGCATTGGCTCACCCATTAGGGCTGTTGTGTGTAGACCCCAGACAGGCCACACTTTGATTCTTATCTGTGCTAACCTGCAGGACACACAACATAGTGACTTTCCTGAAGTACCATTGATGTAACTGAAAGCAGAACTTGGCCCAAGCAGTCCTCTCTTGGTTTCATTTTTAAGTTACAGCTGGGAGCAGAATTGCCAAAGTACTGCAATGAAGACAGCTTCTTGGTAATTCTTGTCCAACCAGAAGCTGGAAATCTTAAGAGAACCCTGTATCTCATATGATTCTCAGCCTGGTTTTGCAGACTTCAGAGGTTTGGATAGTTGCAATAAACTTTCAGTACTTCAGGAAGCTTATCTGCACGGTCTCCAACCTGTTCCATCATCAGCCCATAATAGAATCCTCCCGATGTCGGACTGGCACAGAGGTGTGATGGGGTGAGGCTGCCTGTCACTAGCCCATGGGGCTAGTGATGATGTTTGTGGGCTATGTTCTCTGAATCCTTGCTGAGATGCCACATTTGATTCTCAGAGGAATTAGTTCAGCACTTTTTATCTCTCTCTCCTCCAGCCCTTGTGACTTTTCGTTGATTTCCTACTGCCCTGGCCTTGCTGACGAGTTCATTTAATGTGAGTGTAAGACAAGGTGAAAATTAAATAAATAAGTAGGCAGATAGAAGAGAACTTGATGGCTGCAAACCTACGATGAGTCGTGACTTAGGAATTACAATGCTTCATATTCAAACGTTTCTTTTTGATGCATTGGGGTGGCGCTGGGGCCGACAGTGACATATGAAGAAGGCCCTGTTAGTGGGATTGAGGCTGTTGTGTGATAAATGACACAATATGTCAAAGGACTTCTGTTATCCATCATGCTGGCTTCCTTTGAACACAGAGAAGGCAGGGGTAAGAGAGTAACTAAGAAGGGAAGCAGCCACACAAACAGCCAGCACAGGAAATAAATAAGATCAGCACTATCCACAGTAGAGTAGGAGAACTGAAAAGTTCATATTCACATGGGATTTGGTGTCCCTTGAGTTTGGTACCTAAAAGCCCTAAGTGAAACCTAGTTGAATCCTCTGTGTTACGCCTGGATTACATCAACCGCAAACTAGCCCCAGGTTCTCTTGAAGTTGGCTCCGGGGTCATTTGAAAGTTTGTTGAACTTTTTAGTGAAGCTGAACTCCTCAGTATTGAGTTTCTTACTCAAAATGAGGCCAGGTGAATTTTGCCTGGCTTGGAGTTTTGGAAGGAAAGTCACAGTTCTACCCACTTACCTGTCCCCATCGTCTTCCTCCTTCATTCTCCCCAGTCTTTCATTGAACTGGGTACATCTGTGTAGTCCAAGAGGGAAAGTGCTTGGATTTATGCTATTAAATGTTTCCATTCTTTCCCCCATTATTTTGGAACCTTGATGCACATAGAGTTATGCAGGGAATGGGCAACCACGGTGCAGGAATGGGACTTATTTTGTCAAGAAAAGAATGATCGATGTTGGTGATGAAAAATAGCTATTAAGTCAGGCAGCTCTCCGGGGCAGGACATGTACTTTTAACCTAACCTAGTCTCCCAGGGCCCAATACAGGCTGCTCCCTAGAGGTACTTTTCTAGCCTTTTGTCCAGTCTAGCTATGTAAAAAATGCTGGGATTGTATTTCATAGTCTAACGCAACTCCCTGTCAGGATGCTTTCCCTGACACTCTCCCCTCACCCCTACCTGTCTTCTCCTATGTCATCTTTTCATCCACCCACATGTTCCTTTAGCTTTTTAATCTTTACTCCTAATTATGCACACAGCCGTGGTTGTGCGGATGGGAGACAAGAGGAGGCCTCAGAGTAGCACAAAATGGAGATGTGCTCCTATGAATCTGGTTTAATTTGCCCTTCTTCCCAGTGCCACAATGGCAATCCTTTTGCTGCCTTCCTGCACTGAATTATGGGATCCTCAACAGCTGTGTAGCTGATTGGCCTGGAAAAAAAATAGAGATCTGACACCAGTAATCTCAGGACTCATCCAGCCTGGTTAAGAAACATGCATATGTGCATGCACTAATAGCCAACGTGGAATAACAAATGTCACCATCTGGTTACTGATTCTAATTAGTAGTGCTGAAACTCAAGGCCAGTTGGTGACTGTTTGGCCCATGTGAGGGCCTGGGATCCATTTTACAGCGTGCAAGACTCAGGAAAACTGCCATTACAACGGGCACAAATTGCTTGTCAATAATTTAATCAGAGTTCAGAACTAAATGGGCCCATGACATCTAAAATCCTAGAAGTGAGGCCTTCCAGATCAACACGGAGGCAAATTGGTGTGGCTGGAAGTTTGCATTGCAGCTGCCTGGAGCTTCACTTGTTCTGTTCTAAATAGAACACTTCAGGCTCTAGGGCTGTCAGTCTGGCAGCTTCCACCAGCATGAAATTCACTAAATACAAACCAACAAAGATAAAGATATATATATATATATATAGACAACTCAGCCCTTTCATTCCGCCCTCTTCACTCTGTTCCACTTTATTAGGCAGCGTGGCTTTTTCTTCACAAACTCCTCATATGACGAGACACTTATATCAGCAGTTGACCCCCATCAATGACCCCTCATTGAGAGATCAGGTGTGGATAACCATACTATTATCTGCCTTCCAGTCACATATTTCTGATCAAAGCAGCCAATTTTGCAAACGCCTTCAGTCGAGGTCAGGGAGAAGGAGACCCTTCGGAGTTCAGAGAGGAGAGGTGCTAGGAACAGCAGAACCATGGGGCGAGGAAACCTGGGACTAAAACAAAAAAACCCCCAAAATTTGTCAATCTGGGAGGGAAAATGAGTGGGTAAATCAATGGGAAACGAAATTCCAGGTGCACAACCAGTAGTAGAGGCGGCAAGAATGAACCGGCATCTCCTAACCTGTCAGAACATTAGGATGGACTTCAATCTAGTTTCAATCCTCCACTACCTCAGTGTATGTCTCCCTTTTCTCCTCTTTCCATCCCTTCTTCTGCTAAATATGCTTCTGTCACACTTTCACTCAGCTGAGTGTTTGTCACTAAAGCTCTGGCGTTGCACTCTGACTACATATATCTGAGCTAGGGCCTGGACAAGGCAAGACATGCCCAAAAGGCTTTAGACTCAAGACATCTCATCAGACCTGATGTAACAGAAGTGAACGTTTTGCCCAAATATAGGAGCTCTATTGATCCTCTCTGCCCTACATGCATACCCACCCAGGACTCACTAAACTCCCAAAGTCACGAGCCAACATGGACTGGGCTCAGTGCAAAACCTGGGATGGATCATCACAAGGCAGTTTCTGCTTTGGTTGCTCAAAAGTCCAGTCGGGTGTATGGAGGGAGTATTTCCACGATATTATAGTTTACAGGCATCAAATATTCCCCATAAGACATGCAAATCGCTAACATCCTTTATGTTGGTGGTGCGAAGACAGGTGAAAGGAACAGTAGGATAGAGGATCAGTTTTCTCAAAAAATACATTGCAAAGCATGTTCTTTTATATTATTTTATTTATGATTTGGTGCATTTAAACAAGGAAATCAAACAGCAATGGCACTTTTCCCCCCAGACACATCCAGCAAAATCTCTCACTTTTTATGGGAACCAGACTGCTTTGGGTCAGTGTGGTACCCAGGTTAGTGCTAGAGACAGACCTGTGTTGCTGGAGATGTAGGCATTTGACTGAGACACAGAAGGCAGGCCATGACCATCTCTACCCATTAAAAGTCCACTTCCTGTCCTAAACTATGGAGTTATGTTGCTGTGCGTCATGTTCTAACCCAGACATAGCAGCACTTCATTGGTGGGCAAAGTGAATCTAATATCCTATAACCTTCCAGGGCTGGAATTGAATGTCGTATATCACTACTGAAAGGCTGGCAACCTCAGCTTGCCTTTGGGACCCAGCATTTGTTTGTAGTCTTAGTGGTTCTTGAGCTGTCTGGTCTTAAATTGCCTTAAACTCAAATTGCTTTTTGGACTGGTATAAGGACTTTAATATAACAAGTCCCGGACTCCAGAACAGTGTCCTCTTCATTCCCTGTATGGGTCTGTATATCTATATTATAGAATGTGGTTCATAAAATGCTTTTTGGATCCTTGGGAGTGAGGAGTATTCTGTAAATAAAGGATACTCTTATCACTCCTTGTGTCCCTTTGCTGAAGACCAAGAGATGCAGGTGAGCAGTGCAGAGTGGTAGGAAGAGGGTGCTTCTTTTCTCATCTTTTTCATTTTTTTAGTGAGTGTGACTGTGGCATTTTCTCCAGTACTGCAGACAGACACTTACCCAGTGCTGTCTGGATTTACTACAGGGACTATCAGCTGAAGCCATCATGTTTGAGGTTTCTCATGCATGGGAAACTGGTCAATTTATTTTATTAACATCTTTTCCAGTGTCAGGTCCTAAAATAACTAATTCGTCTGTTTACTGTCTCAGCAGGGGAGCTAATGAAGATGCTTTAGGCAAAGTTCTCGATATTTATGCCTAAATTAACAGGAGCAAAAACAACCCTGGGAAATCCTCCAGGGGACTTTTTTGACTTTTTTCTCCTTTTTCATCTCATCAGTTATGTGAATAAAAAATGGAAATAGTTCCCCTATTAGTCTGGGTGTTTAGTCTTTGCTGCTGAGAAACACAGGTTTCCTCCCCATGCAGGCAAATTGGGATTTAGATCCTCACTTTTGTTAGTTCGGAATCTCTGTGTGTGTCTTTCACTTTCATATTCCCTCTCTCTCTGTCTCTTTCTCTTCATTTCTGCTTCGCTGTCTTTTTTCTTTCTTTGTCATTCTTATTTCGCTGCAGAAGCTTGCTGCTCTTTCTTTCGTTCTTTCGTTCTCAATCCTTTGGGGGGAAAACCTCACAAAGTTCTTGTGCAGTGGAGCATGGATCAAGGACTGTGGAGGCTTCAAAGTCCTATGTCAGAAACTGTGGAGATCACTCGGCCCTGTACCTAATGATGCTCCCCATTAAAAAAGAGCCAGTATGAAGATGGTTGATTTTACCGGATAAGGTTTGTGGAGGTTATAACAATATGTTGCAGTTTAGAGAGCCTGGCTCCTACTGAGCAGATGGAACAAGTTTTTAAGTTTCTGAAGTATTGTCTGCAGACAGACCTAGAAATCCCAGTGTATGTCTTTGATTTCCAACACTTAGTAGTCATTCTGGAACTCATGAATGTTAGGGAATGGTAGCACTGGCTAGAGACAGATGTAGTCAGATCAGGTGCCCTGACTCCAGCTCTCTCAGTGTGGCTCAGTCTCAAACTACGAAAGATCTGCCATTTTGGTTCTAGCCCAGTCCCCCACACTCTGTCTCTGCCAATGTATTTCAGTCCTGACCTGCAGCATCTTTTGCTATTCCATTCTTTGCCCAAACACACAGTGTTCTGCCAATACACCTCAGTCTTGGCCTGCAGATACCTCCTCTGTCTGCAGGGGTTAATAGTTAGTGCAACTAACCACTGTGTCACTTCACCAACCCGGCCCTGAGATCCTGTTTGGATATGTCTTCCATTGGTTGGTAAAGTGTTCCATCCATTCATATTCCATAGTACCAGCCAAACAACATTCTCTTGGCCCCTGATGGTCTGTGCTCTCACCTTATATTTTTTTCTGTGGGTTATTTGGAACCAGCTGCTTTATACTGAATAACAAAGAACATTAAATGGTCTCATTACCAGCATTGAGAGTATCTTTAGTATAGCTTAGACTCTGCTCAGCTCTGAAACAAGCAAAAATCCCATTAATAATGTTCCTGAGTTTATATCTTCCAAGCTGTAGCTTTCATTTCCATGGCAGTTTCCCTTCATCACCAAGAAATAATGAACAGGGTTTGTAAATTCTTTAGCTAATAATTCAGTGATTACGATATTAACGGCATATTGTGCAAAACAGATGGGGGGAAAGGAACTAGAAGAGAAGAATTATCAATCTTGAAAATGGGAGCAGATTTCTTTGTTTCTCCTCCTTGAAACTCATTTGGCTAAGTGAAGTAGGGAAGACAGATTGGGTTCATTTTAGTCATTTAAAAAATCATGTTACTAATGCTCCATTTGTCTGCGGGATACAAGGAGGGGATCCTGGATTCCACAACCCACTGTAAACATCTCTGCGGTTCCGCTCACAGCATCTGCATTTGTTGCCATCATCCTGACAAGGGAAAAGGTGCCTCAGCAGGATAGGAAAATAATTTGAAATCATTTAAGAGCCACTCTATGCGTTTTATTTAGATAAAAATATCATGTGCAGGAAGCTCCTTTCCCCCCACCCAAGGTGGTGTTATATGAATAAAACATTGTGTCTGTGTGCAGCTGTTTGTAGTGCTTCCAGTTGCTTCTATTCGGGATTCAGGAAGGAGGACGCTGTTATGGGTGGTCAGGTGTCTGGAGGTTAAAGAAGGAAAGGGTAAGGTGGGATATCAGAAGAGCTTTCTTTCCCAGGCGGTTATTGGACACTGGGAATATTCTGCCAAAGGCATGGTAATGCATATACTTGAAAGGAAAAGACTGATGTTTACCTGGATGATCTGATAGGACTTTCTCATTTCTAGCTTCTGTGATAGGTAATAATTCATCTCATGTTATGTCCAGATATATGTAGCTGGTAGATAAGTTAACTAGCCACCAGTAGTATAGATTTGGTGGAGCAATGGTTTTCTCCGTCTTTAACATATCATGTTTCTATATTTTTCAGTTTTACTGGATTATTATTATTATGTCTCTCTTCCCTGAAAACTTCACAGTCAAGCTGAGAATATTGTGCAGTCTAATTAATAGGTTCATATATTTTCAGGCCAGAAGGGATCATTATGATCAGCTACACTGAGCTTCTGCACCAGAGGACCTCTCCAAATAATTCCTTCATGAAGCCCATAACTTCTGTATGGACTATAGCATGTCTTTTAGAAAGATATCCAGTCTTGTTTTAAAAGACTTCAAGTGATGGAGGATCCACCACATGCATAGATAAGTTATTCCAATGATGAACTACCCTCATTGTTAAAAATGTGCATCTCATTTCCCGTCTGAGGGTTAGTCTACACTCGAAATGCTACAGCGGAGCAGCTTCACCAGTGCAGCTACGCTGCTATAGCGCGTCTGGTGAAAATGCTCTAGGTCGATGGGAGAGAGCTCTCCCGTCAGCATCATAAACCTGCCTCCGTGAGAGGCGGCAGCTATGTCAGCAGCTATGTCAGAAACTCTTCCACCAGCATAGTGCTGTCCACACCGTTGTTTAGGTCTGTGTAATTTACGTTGCTCAGGAGGGTGGCTTATTCCTACCCCTGTGTGACGTATGTTATACCGACATAAGTGGTAGTGTAGACCAAATCTGAATTAGTCTAACTTCAGCTTCCAACCATTGGCTCTCATAATGCCTTTTTCTGCTAATTTAAAGAGCCATTCACTCTCAGAAATCTCTTCCCCATATAGGTACTTGAAGACCATGATGAAGTCACCTTTTAATGTTCTCTTGTATAAACTAAATACATTGGCCATCTTTAGTCTCTCACTATAAGACATGTTTTCCAGATCTCAACTAATTCTTGCAGCTCTTTCTTTTGTGAACCCTTTCCCGTTTGTCAACATCTTTTTTGATGTGTGGACAGATAAGAGCTATGTGATGAAACTAGCATCGCTTGGTGATGTGACGTGTTGTGTATTTTCCCTGGGAATTTCTGCAGTTGTAGAATGAAGATAAATTTTAACTGAGATGTGTGCATATAGTTAATGGTTAAAACAACGGTGGAAAAATATAGTTGACTAACTCTGGATAAATATCACATTATAACCATCCTCCCCAAGAAAGCCAAAGATCCATCTATCTATCTATACTAGCATCCTGTCTCCGACATTGGCCAATGCTAGCTTCAGAGGCTGATATGACACCAGTCCCCACAATCCTGCACTTCACTGGGCAATTCTATTTCATTTTGATTGGGGTTGGTGGTGAGGAAGAAAGAAATTTTTTTGATCCATCTGTTGAAATCATTTTTTGCCCTGAGATGTGAGAATTGAGAATCCTTGTAATTTTTGTCATAGATAACTTAATTATATTGGCTACTCTTATTAATACAAAGAGTTTTTAAAGAAAACCTTGCACTAAATAATATAATGATAACATCGGTGTTATCTGGGCTTAAAATCTCTGACTATGAATGTCCTGAAGCTGCAAATTCTATAGGTTAATGATTCTATCCATTATAAACAATATTTCCTTGTATCTCTTTTAAATTAGATGCATTTTCATTTCATTGTGCATTCTCTTGTTCCTGTATTATGGGAATCAAGAAATAGGTTCCCTGCTGGCCTTCTGAGTAATACTCTGTGAAACATCTCTACACTTTTCAGCTTGAAGGTCAATTTGGTTAAAGAGGCCATCCTCGTTTAGAGCCGGATTCTGCTTTCAGTTCCACTGCTGTAAATCCAAAGTCATTGGAGTTACTCTGCATTTACACTGGTGTAACTGAGAACAGAATCTGATCTCTAATATGCAAATTGCGGTGTTTTTCTTATTTTACTCTTCCTTCCTAAGAAGAAGCATTCAGCTTCATCTATCAGCCAATCAGAACCTGCCAGTATAACATCTGGCTTAGGCAGCTGCCAAAAGAGGAAACACACTTTGCATTCCCTCAGGCAAGTAGAAAACCTGTGTAATTGACAAACTGTAATTGCAGGGAAGCACTAGGAAGTGTAAGAGAAAGAGACAGAGAAAGACACACTTACATACAAAGCAGATAGATAAATAGCTAGAACCTGAGAACAGCTGGACAGCCAAACAGCAAACACAACAAGAGCCGTTCCAAAAATCTCTGAGGAGATACTTTCAAGTACAATGGAAAAATAAAACAAAATAAAAAACCAAAATAAGATCAAGCCATTCACTTTTCTGAATACAATTAAGGAAGTATGTCCAATCAGTCATTATAGGAAATTTGCATTTGATGAAATCCTGAGTAGTGAACGTAAATATTATTCTGAGGATAAAGTTGACATGAAGGTCTCTAGGCAATGATGGGAAACATATTTTCAAGTCAACTTCAACTAGGGTGACCAGATGTCCCATTTTTATAGGGACAGTCCTGTTTTTTGGGACTTTTTCTTATATGGGCGCCTATGACCCTCCCCCCCCACCCCCGTCCCATTTTTTCACAGTTGCTGTCTGGTCACCCTAACTTCAACTCAATTTGCTGAATCAGGATTCCCAGGGAAGTGGTTTCTTCTTTTAAGGTTCTGGGGTTACTTTATACGAAAGGAAATAAAAATATGTCCACCTATTTGTCCTGAGCTTTATTGCTATTGCTTCTCAGTTTGGAAGGATTTACTGACCTCCAGGACAGATGCTTTAGTTGAATCAGCTCCTATTATTTCAGCATTCAAATAGCTTTTCCCAAATTGCTGCTGGGCCCACATTTCCTTTCTCAAGGACAGTCTCCTGAGCTATCAATATGAGGATCTCAGTAAAGAGCCCACTGTCTTCAAGGGGCAGGTGGCCTGACTTCCCTGGAGATAGTATCTGTGAGAAGCTATCAGGGTTCCTTCCCCACTTTGAACTCTGGGGTACAGATGTGGGGACCCGCATGCAAAACCCCCTAAGCTTATTTTTACCAGCTTAGGTTAAAAACTTTTTCAAGGCACAAATTTCACCTTGTCCTTGAACAGTATGCTGCCACCACCAAGTGATTTAGATAAAGAATTAGGGAAAGGACCACTTGGAGTTCCTGTTCCCCTCAAATATCCCCCCAAGCCCTTACACCCCTTTTTCTGGGGAGGCTTGAGAATAATATTCTAATCAATTGGTTACAAAGTGAACACAGACCCAAATCCCTGGATCTTTGGACACTGAAAAAAAAATCAGTTAGTTCTTAAAAGAAGAATTTTATTTTTTAAAAAAGAAAAGGTAAACATCTCCTCTGTAAAATCAGGTTGGAAGATATCTTTACAAGGTAGCAAAAAATGTACAAAACACAGAGGAACCCCCTCTAGCCTTAGTTTTAAAGTTACAACAAAACAGGAATAAACCTCCCTCCAGCAAAGGGAAAATTTACAAGTTGAGAAAACCAAGATAAACTAATACGCCTTGCCTGGCTGTACTTACAATTTCTGTAATATGAGAGACTGGTTCAGAATGGTTTGGAGGACATGGATTGATGTCCGGTCTCTCTTAGTCCCAAGAGCGAACAAACACAGAAACAAAGAACTCAGAACAAAGCCTCTTCCCCCCCCCACCTCCAGATTTGAAAGTATCTTGTGTCCCTATTGGTTTCTTTGATCAGGTGCCAACCAGGTTATTTGAGCGTCTTAACCCCTTACAGGTAAGGAGGAATTTTAGGCTACCCTTATGGTTATAACAGAAGTATATAAAATTATTAGCAAAATTTGTAAGAGATGCCAATTAATTTACCTCAGAACCTGCTCTGGAGTCATCATTTCTCCAAACAACATTTCAGCTGAGAGGGCAGATGGTTCCAGATAACGCACTAGGCAAATTGTAATGTAAGTGGAAGCTGGCAAAGAGAACCTACAAGAAAGTGAGACCCCCTGAGGCATTGTAATTGAAGCAGTGGTGTAACCTGTCACTGAACTGTGTGAGGAACTGTTAGAAAACCTGCTCTGCACCATGACAGATTATTCTTGGAGGACCTGGTAGGATGAACAGAAGGAGTTGGGAAGGAATCCTGCAAAGATCAGGTTCAGTGGGCTGTAGGTGTGCACAGAGTGTGTGGATTTGTGCACATGTCCTGATGACCCTGTGTAGATGAACTGGACACAGTGAGATCCTCCTCATGAGTGGGGCAATAAAAGGGCATCTCTTTAGATTGAGTGGGGGCATTAGGCAGGTATTCTAACCCTAGGAGTTCATGCCTGACCTTCGTTCCTCCTTGCTTACACTGCCCTTTATACATCATCAGTAAGGATCAGTAGCCCAGGCTACGTCCCCTTTGCCCTGCTCCAGCAGCAAAGGGAAGAGTTAAAGTTGCCCGAAAGGGGCAGCTGAAGATTACCCGGGCAAAGGGGAATTCATGCACTCCCCTCTAATAGCCACATTTTGTTGTTGGCAGGGACCAGCAGTGGTGAGGAGGGCTGGAGTGTGGTGTCCTCCAGCACTCCTGAACGGGCAGAATGGTCCCCAGGGGTTCCAAATGTGCCATGTGATCATTTCAAAGCACTAATCAGTTAATTAAAATTCTACAATGTGACTGCAGACCAGGTCACACACAAACTCCTAGCAAATAGCAGTGCCACAAATAAACAACCCAAGATATGGCTTAAGTGGCAAGACCACCACGAGATGCACTAACCTGCCTTGTGGAACTACTGCAACATAGTAAGTGTCCCAGGATGCAGTTTAGAGGAGAGGTTCTCAAACTGGGGGCGCACCCCCCTGGGGGACAGGGAATGTATTCTGGGGAGGCATGAGAAGCTTTGGGGGGGGGGGGGAAACCCTTACTGCGCACATTCAGAGCTGCTGCTCCTGACAGCGGTGCTGCCTTCAGAGTTGGGTACTCGGCCAGCAACAGCTGCCGCTCTCCACTCTGTCTTTAGAGCTGGGCGGCCAGAGGTGGGGCATAAACCACTACAGACACAAAGAAGGAGGGGCAAAATCAAATACATTTGAGAACCCGTGGTTTAGAGTATGAGGCTTAAAGATTTTGTATTTGGTAGCTACATACTGTGGTTATTTTTGCCCCAAAATTCCCAGACTGATTTCAATGTGGGGCCAAGGAAGATGAAGAGGGGATAGGGCCTGGAAATAGCTAGTCCCTAACATTTAAATACCCTGAATAACTAGAAAAACTGACAAAGAAACGTGTAATGGGGCACATTCTGCTCAGTGTAGGGCTGTTTAAATAACTGAATATTGAGTTCAGGTGCAGGTCTGAATTTCTTTTTTAAACTTTGATTCAGGTTGACCCAAAATGAAAACGTTTCAAGTCTTTTGGTGAAATGAAATGTCGAAAAACTTGTATTTTGTGTTGACTGAAACATTTTGATTGAAACAAAATATGTTGTTTCTAGTTTGAACTGCTTTTGAACTAGTTTGAACTAGTTTTAAATGCTACATTTAAAAATATATAAAATTGAGGGAAATTTTGAAATGAAACATTTCTGAAATCAAAAGTCAAAATGTTTTGTTTGGGAAATACTGAAATGAACTGTTTCAACATTTCTACTTTTCTTTTTGTCTGTGGTTTCCGACCAAAACAGTCTGCAGATTGATCTGAATTAGCAAATTGTTTCAATGAATCTGCATTTGTCAGCAGAAAAAGGTTTAGAATGAAAAATTTCACCCAACTTTATCTTAGTTACTCTGGAGCAAATGCACTTTAACTGCACTGATACCTTTAATGGTGTTGCCCCAGATTTACTCCACAGTGAGTGAGATCAGAGTTTGTCTTTTTTCATTTGGAAGCTCGATATACTTGAAAGTATCCACCGGTGTGAAACTCTCACTTTAAGGAGAGCATGAGTTGTGTTGGAACATAGGAATGTAAGAATTGCCATACTGGATCCGATTTTTGGGCCACATAGTGCAGTATTCTGTCTCTGGGTATTTCTAGACAGCAATTACCAGGCGAGTTTATAGCTCAAGTGGACATATTTGAGATAGCTTTAATCAACCTAGCTCAGGGCTTGGAATAGTGATGCTGTGGCAGCATGTCCTTCTGCGCAGGCTAGCCCCTTGAGTAATTACCCACAGTTCTGAGCGGGTTTGTACAGCTCGTACTGCTGCAGCTTGACTACTCCAGGATCGGAGCTAACTAGATTAAAGCTGGCTCAGAAATGTCTGCTCGAGCTGCGATCACACCCTGTGATCACAGTATATATATATATATATATATATATAAAAATCTCTAATAGTGACCAGCACCAGATGCTTCAGAGGAAACCCCATAGTTAGCAGATGTCAGATAACCTGTTCTCCACGGAGGTATCATCCTAATTCTTAACAGTGAGAGATTAGTTTAAACCCCAAATCATGAGATTTTATATCACTTCCAAATGTTCCTGTTTTGTATCCAGTTGACTCAGGGGCTGTCTCAAAACCTAGTTTTTAGGGGGTTAATAATTGCACATTATGTGATTATATAAAAATTCTGTTTGTTGATTTCATCTGAGCAAGTCCTGTTAACATGACTGAGCTGAGCAATGACAGTGCAAACCCTCGCTAAGCAATTTCAAACCTTTTCAGCAATCACAAAATTTGTGTTTTACTAATACTTATGCACCGCTGTAGTTACTGCATTTTTTTTCATAGATATTTAGGTCAGAAGGGACCATTATGATCATCTAGTCTGACCTCCTGCACAACGCAGGCCACAGAATTTCACCCACCACTCCTACAAAAAAAAAAGCCTCACACCTATATCTGTGCTATTGAAGTCCTCAAATTGTAGTTTAAAGACTTCAAGGAGCAGAGAATCCTCCAGCAGGTGACCCATGCCCCATGCTACAAAGGAAGGCGAAAAACCTCCAGGGCCTCTTCCAGTCTGCCCTGGAGGAAAATTCCTTCCTGACCCCAAATATGGTGATCAGCTAAACCCTGAGCATATGGGCAAGATTCATCAGCAAGATACTACAGAAAATGCTTTCCTGGGTAACTCGGATCTCACCCCATCTAATAGCCCATCACAGGCCATTGGGCCTATTTACCATGAATATTTAATTACCAAAACCATGTTATCCCATCTATTTGGCTTTAAAATTAAACTCGATAAGTTTATGGAGGAGATGGTATGATGGGATAACATTTCTGCTAAGCAACAGCTGGGTGCTGCTGGGGGACTAGCTGCAGCCTGCCATAGAATCATAGAATATCAGAGTTGGAAGGGACCTCAGGAGGTCATCTAGTCCAACCCCCTGCTCAAAGCAGGACCATTCCCTAATTTTTGCCCCGATCCCTAAATGGCCCCCTTAAGAACTGAACTCACAACCCTGGGTTTAGCAGGCCAATGCTCAAACCACTGAGCTATCCCTCCCTCCCAGCACTAAAATTGCCTATATATACAAAAAATGATACAGTGTCCAGACCTAGGTTCCGAATTACAGCTCAGATTTTGCTCATTTAAGAAATATATTCAGTAGTGCCACAATTCAGTGAGGAAGCATTTCACGCCAACAAAACTGCTCCCTGAGCTGGAGAAATAAATACATCAATCAAACCAGAACAGCCCTTGCAGACTCAATTTCACCTTCCATTGGAATCCTGGCAACAACCATCATGAGAAGTGGGTGGTTTTTGCTATATCTAGCTTGTGGGCTGCATGCTAAGGAATAGATGACATATGTCTTCATAGCATATGTCTCTGACGGTCAGGAAGTAATCCTTTCCCACCCTGTTTATGACATTGCAAAGTTGACTTTGTGAATTACTCTGAGAGCTTTACACCTTCATCTGTAGCATTTGGTGTTGGTCATTGTAGGAGTTTGGCCTCAATACATCTGTGGCCTGAAACTCTGGAAAATCCTGAGATCATTTGAATTGCTTCCTTAACCACATTCCTCTTCATTCTAGATAGAATGGGCTAATGGTTAAAGCATGAATCTGAGAGTCTATTCATGCTTCTGCTACATACACAGACAAGTCATTAAACTCTCTGTCTTACTTTCCCCATCTGTAAAATGAGGATAATAATTCTAGTCTGCATTGCAAGAGCATTGTGGGACTTAATTCATTAGTACTAAAGCTCATCGAAATGTTCCATACAAAATATTTTTTAGACAAAGGATAGTGTTTCATCAGAATTGAGATTTCCTTGGGAAGTGACAATTTTCAACAATTTTTTTGAGGATTTTAGTTGAAAAAAAAACAAACTCCAGAAATATTTATTCATTTTTTTTGGCAATCAAAAAGTGAAATTTCAGCCTTTTGGGCAAAAAATTCAGTTAAACCAAAATGTTTGCCAGACTGGTAAATTTTTCTGGGTTTTTGGTTGCCAAAAACAAAAGAAAAAAATGGAAAACGTTCTGTTTTCTAGCAAAAAAATCATTTGTTAAAAATTTGTGTTCAATTTTTTGGCAGGTGGAGAAGGAAACAGACTGTTTTCCAACCTGCTCAAAATATATACTCAGGGCTACAACGATGGCATGTTCTAGAAACGGGCAAAGCGTTATAATTGAGTTGAAGTGGTTGGTTATGTAGGTATCCACTGGGCAACAAGTGACTTCTAACTTCTTTATATTTATTTCTAATAGAAAAGGGAAGGTATTAAGGTAAACAAGAAGACACACAAACAAACTAAATGGAAAATGTGACAATGAATTTATGCTGCCCATATTGGGGAGGAAGAGAAGTGGGGAGCACTTAGAACTCAGATTTATTCCTTATGAAAACTGAACAAAATTATTTAAATGAATACTTTATTCAACAAAAAATACAGTTTTGGTTGACCTGAAACTATTTCTGAAGTTGATAAGAATAGTTTTGTCCATTCACAAAATAGCCAGACAAGGGGGAGGAAGTGGTAATGGCGCTACCATCTACTTTTATGGTAGCCTTTAACCCAGTAGTTGGGGCACTCGCCTGTGATATGGGAAACCCAGGTTTGAATCCCCACTTTGGAACAGATCTAAAATGACTTTTTTTTGATTCACCAAAAATTCCAAAAAACTTCAGATTCGGTTCAACCCAATTTTTTTTCCTGATTTTTCAGAACTGCCACCAAACTGTGAGATATCTATATATAACCGTGAGGCTGGTGAGATATCTTTTATTGGACCAACTTCTGTTGGTGAGAGAGACGAGCTTTCAAGCTACGCTATCTCTCTATGTTCCATTCCATGCATCTGATGAAGTGGGCAGTAGCCCACGAAAGCTTATGCTCTAAGAAATTTGTTAATCTCTAAGGTGCCACAAGTACTCCTGTTCTTTTTGCTATATCTACACTTCACTTTCCTTGGTAAAACTTTTGTCGGTCAGGGATGTGAAAAAAATGCCCCTCCACTGACAAAAGTTTTACTGACAAAAAGATGCTCTCTCGCTAGCAAAGTTACCGCCCCTCGTTTGGGGTGGTTTTATTTTGTTAGCAAGAGAGCTCGCTCCTGCTGACAAAGAGCGACTCCACTGCGTATCTTACAGTGGCACTGCTGTATTGGCACACCTGTGCTGCTGTAAGGTGCATGGTGTAGACAGAGCCTAAGGGTATGTCTACAATACGAAATTAGGTCTATTTTATAGAAGTCGATTTTTAGAATTCAGTTTTATACAGTCGATTGCGTATGTCCGCACTAAGCGCATTAAGTCAGCGGAGTGCGTCCTCACTAAGCCCTTTTGGTCGATGGAACGGGGTTGGTGTGTGGACGCAGTCATTTTTAAATCGACCTAATGCAGCTAAATTCGACCTAACCCCGCAGTGTAGACCAGGGCTTAGAGTGTCACAGCTAAATACATGGTGGAACAGATTGTTTAGCATAAGTAGTTAATGCATATTTCAAGGACCATTCAAAGTGATGTGGCCCATTAACACCCCTCTGGTCATAGGGACGGGGGGGGGGAAGGATGGGGGAATGGCCGCTGACGGGGTGTTGGTGGTGGGTTATAGATTGTTGTAGTAAGCCATAACTCGCTAACAACACTCTCTCAGCTGTCTTCCCCCCTCCCTTCTTTCCCCCCTATGACTATGGCTCTAGGTTATTGTAATAAGCCATAAATCCAGTGTCTCTATTCAGTCCATGATTGTTAGTGTCTAGCAAAGTTATGAATTAAGCTTCCAGGCTCGTCTTTTGAAAGTGTTGTGCAGGTTTATTTTGGGGAGGAGGGCTGAGAGGTTAGATGTAGACTGATCGCTTTGTGAAAAGTGTCACCCACAGCTGATGTGGTGTTTTTGTTTTTTATCATTTTCTTGTATAAGTTCATTGGAGAGTGTAGTGATTGTCAGGTTTCACTCACATAGTTGTTATTGGGGCATTTAGTGCACTGGATGAGGTACAGCACACGTTATGATAGGCATGTGTGGACCCATGGATCTTGAAAGGTGTGGTTGTGGGGGACGTTGATCACTGTAGCAGTGGAGATATGACCGCAGGTTCTGCATCTGTTATTCTGGCAGGGTAAAAAAAAAAAATTAGTCCCTTACCTCTTTCTCACTCCTTTGAATCTCCCGCTCATTTAGGGAAAGCAGTGAGTTTGTGAGCGGGGAATTGGTGAAGAAGATGGAAAAGGGTGAGTCAGACAGGAAGGCTGCCTTAAAAGTATTGCTTTGAAAAACTACTAAAGCATTTTAAAGATATTTTATGTGCATGCACACGCTCACAGAGCAGTTCCATTCAGGGATTTCTCACTTCTCATGAAACATTCATGAAACAGACAGTTGTCCATCGAAGTGTGTGAAAATTAGAACTTTCTTATGGTTTGATGTGACTATCGATTTTTGTTCAACCAACGTTTAGAATTCCTTAGTTCAGAATATTGATAATTTTTGTGGCTTTTGCTTGAAAATAGGACCACTGTGATTAAGAAAAGACATAGTTCAATTACAAAATTGTAGTAATTTCAAGAGGATTTGGCTTTATTTATTTTTTTCTGCAGGACTTTAGATCATTTCCAGGAATTTGCAATGAAATAAAATATTCTTCAGCTGTGAGGATTTCAAAAGTATTGGAATATTTTGGAAAAGGCTGGTTTAAATCCTTTGGTCTTTATTGTGCCACCTTTGTTCACACTGTTGAGAATTACTCACTTGAGTTGTCATATTGATTTTATTTGGACTACTTTAATGAGCCCACCTATCTGAATAAAAATGGTACAGATGGATCTTTAATAGAGCTGAGCAAAAATTTTTTGATAAATAGATTTTTTTTGTTGAAAACCACTTTTCTGGATTCTCTGAAATTACTTATGATTTTGGGTCAAGGTGTAGCTTCAGGCAAAAAAAAAACTGGAAAAAAATTAAGGAAGCTGAAACATTTATTTTTTTGTCCATTTGAAAACATTTTCTTTTGACTTGTTTGTTTCGACTTTTTATTTTGAAAGAGTGTTTTTAGTTCAAATTTGGTTAATTAAAACACACACATACACACAGCAATGGGGGAAAATACCAGAATATGGGTGAGACAAAACAAAAATCTCTCTAAAGAAAAGAAAAAAGAATTCCTTTGAATCCATGTGAAACATTTTGGCCAGTTCAAAATGAAACATTTTTGAGATTTTGATCCAATGCATTTAAAAAACCCCCAAAAAATCCAAAAAGGTTTTGGTTCAAATCTAACCAACATTTGGGGCAGGGGGGATATTTTTCAATTCAGTCCCAGATCTGAAAAATCGATTATTTGCTCAGCTCTAATCTTTAATGTCTTTGAAGTCTTTAGGGAACAGGGTATGTGGAAGGGCACAGAATCCTGAAGATATACAAAAGGAGAAAGCCTTCTGCACTATATGGTAGATGTCCCCAGGGACTCAGCTACCTCGTTTTTTAAACATTGTTGTAATTCCAAGCAGGCAATGGAGTCATTTCTGGGGAGCAGTTGTTTCATATGGCAACAGGGGTATTTCTCTGAGCCATGAGAGCTTCACTCTTTCATATCTTCCCCTGCTTGTCATTTTTACACTTCTGGAGACACTACAGCTACAGCTGTGTTGAAAATTACGCAATTAAGTAGCAACCATTGCCTCTTTTCATCACCAGCAGAGTGTGTGAAGACTGCCTTCTCTTTGGATGCTTGACTTTCTGAAAGCATCCTTGCTGTGGTGAATGCAGAGCTTTACACAACATCTCTTCGGAGCCATGGGGCACAACACCCCATGCCCCTGACTCTGCTTCCAGCATTACTAAAAAGAAAAGGAGTACTTGTGGCACCTTAGAGACTAACCAATTTATTTGAGCATGAGCTTTCGTGAGCTACAGCTCACTTCATCGGATGCATACCGTGGAAACTGCAGCAGACTTTTACAGCATTACTGTTATTTATTCCTGTATTTGTTAAGTGTTACAATGTGCCTGGCTCTCTAAGAGACATAAATAAGTACATCCCCGGCCCAAGGAGTTTACAGCCTAGAAAGAGTGTTCTAGAGGGGGCCAATTTGGCTTTAGTCGCTGATCTGAGTCAAGGCAGATAGTGCCACACAGCTCCACTGGGATTCAGCACTGTGAGCCAGATCCTCTGCTGGTGTACACTGAATTCAGTGGAGCTATGCCAAATTACACCCACTGAAGAGCTGGCCCTCTGAGTGATGAGATTACAACCGTGGCTAGTCCTTGTGTGGGGCTTTCAGGTCGTGGTGGAGAGGCTGTGTGTGCACTCCTCCCCTTCCCCCAAACCCATTCGTAAGGGAGCATGACACTTTGGACCTGTGACAGAGTGCTGAGAGCTAGCACTTACTGAAGTCCTAGGAAGGCCTAAGGGGAGGAGCTGCTGAACTCTGGGCTCAAGCAATTACTGGGGACAACCAATGAGAAAAACAGGGACAAGTGTGAGGGTCACAGGTTCAGAATCAGGGATCCCGAAGGGGGCACCGAGCAGAGAAACCCAGACAGTACCTGCTGCTCCTTGAAGGTGTCTAAGGAGCCAGCGGACATGGCCCAGAGGAACTCTACCCAGATACATGAACCAAGGGAAGAACAGAAAAAGTCCCCACAGTTGCAGTGCACCTGCCATCCAGTACCCTCATCCTGGTTTTATAGATGGCTACCTTGGCCAGCTCCAGGAGGAGGTTGACGAGGAGGTCTCACGACTGCATGGGGCCATGGATAGGGTGTGCATAGATCAGGAGTTGCAGGGAAAAGTGCAGCCAGAACCTGAAGAGAGGTTCTGGAGGAGCCAGAAAAGGGGGATGAAACCTGGTGCACACCAGGTAGATATGCTCCAGGGTCTCCCTGACACTGCAGAAGGGGCAGGTGTCGGGGAAAGGGAGTGAACTGCGCCAGGTACATGCCTGTGCTCATGGCCCCATGAAGGAGCTGCCAGCTGATATCCCTGACAGGCTGGGGGGCCAAGGTGGAATACAGATTGGCCCACGGGGGTTCCTCACCCTCCACAGGGGCCATAACTCTTGCACTAATTAGTTTCTCCAGAAGTCTGACTGAGGAATGGAAAGTAATTAGTTCATCAGGCTGGCAGGCTGGGTAAATGATTAATTAGCCCATCAGCTGAGGACTGATAAAAAGGCACAGGCAAGAAATGCAAGGGGGAGGAGCAGGGCTCAGCATGAGTGCAATCTCAAGGAAGAGAGACATCTTCTCCTCTTGGGCACTGGGAAAAGGGCTGATAATACAAGGGGCTCTGGAAATAGTATTGTTGCATGAAACTGTAGAGGTGTTAGTGGAGGGAACTTAAATACCCTGCACAGTGTGGGTACCTAATTGGTAGAGCCTGAGCGCCCTCTGTGGTGCCTGAGGGCAGGAAAGGATCATGCCCTGTTATAGGCCCTTAATTTTCTGCTGAGTTGTACCAAATAGTTCTTCTGTTTTTGCTTCTTTTTCAGAGGTGTAAGCTGGAAGTCTTGTAAAAGTGGCCAGAAAAGAAGGGGAAAAGTTTGTGAAAATGTTCCTTAACTTTATTTTCCATATAGCTTTGAAAGTTTGTTTTGATGAACAATTTTCTGCACGCTAGAGGGGTCCTAGACCCCCATTTACCTGTCTCTGTTTGGTAAGACAGTCCTATGAAGCTCTTCAAAACTAGCCCTGCACCTAAACTTTTTAAGTGAGCAGATGAGGACAGTGACTCTTACCTGCAGGATTTTCAGACTTCTTGTGACTCTATGCAAAGCACCAGTCTTTTTTCAAAATCTCCTTGAACGTATCACCATTGATCACAACACACACACCATCCTTTCTCCTCTGATACATGTCTCCTGAATTATATACCTTTCAAATCTGGAGAAACTTTGGACCATAGGCTGTGCTCCTGGCCTTTGGAACTCTGCCACAATTCTCTCCACAATTCAGGTTCCCTGATTCACTTTAAGACAATGTAAAGATGAGAGCCAAAATGTTCACACCTTGGTGCATAGAGTTCGGGTCCAAAGTCCATTTTTAAGCAGCTAGACAAGAGTGGTCTGATTTTCAAAGGTTCTGACCACCTGAAGCACTCATTGAACTTTAGTGGGAGCTGCTGGGTAACTCGATACTTTGAAAAATCAGGTTTCAGAGTAGCAGCTGCGTTAGTCTGTATTCGCAAAAAGAAAAGGAGTACTTGTGGCACCTTAGAGACCTCTCTAAGGTGCCACAAGTACTCCTTTTCTTTTTGAAAAATCAGGCCACTGATTTAAGTATTTAAATAACTTTAGGTACCTGGTTTGAAAATTGGTGTCAATAATTGTGCAAAACCAGCTGAGTTTTGCTCAGACTGGCCTTTGTGAACCATTTTCTTTTCTTTTTTTTTTGCTTCCATTTGCATGAGATCACATTGCCGTAGTTCTGTTTTGAATTTTGCAAACCCAAAATCCAAAGCAAGACTGCCAAAATCACCGAGTTTGGCCTGGTTTCCGGGAGAAGCTGTTCAGTGCCACCGAGTTTCAAGTGGTTCCTATCAGGAACCATAAATCACTCCTGGCCTGTGAATCTCAGCCTTGTCTTCACTCAGCACTTTGGCACAAGCTTTCTCAAACCTCAGCTGAGCTTTGTGCTATGGCTGTGAGCCCTTTGGGGGATTCAAGTTTCGGGTTTGCAATGATTTTGCCTGTTCATGAAATTTTATTTATTACACATGTTTTGCAGAGCTCCACAAACCCATTAGGTTTCTCTAGCGGATACTTTGTTTTAATAAATGTGTATTGAATGCTTCGTTTAACTTTACTATTGTGAAGTGCCCAGAGATGCTGTGCTTGGATGAGCAGTTATGTAAGTGCAATTTGTTGTCATTTTTTAGTTTCAGAATTAGCATTCAGCCGAAGTCGAGAGGCTCACAGTGCATGTGTGGGGGGAAAGCAAACAAAGGAAAGAAAGCTTAGAGCATCCTCAAGCATTACCCAAACCTTTCGGCTTATCCCCAGCTGTTGGTTCTTCTCACTTGCAGATCAGTCTCCTGAATGCCCTTCCAGCAGCTCCTAGCCAACTCCTGGGGTCTCATCTCTGACAACACACTGAAAGCTCTGGGCCGTGTTAGTGGATGGCCTTTTAGTTCAATTTGCTTGAAGTTACAGAATGTAGAGCTGCTGTCTCTTTACTTCTATGGTGAGGGTTTAACATTTGTTTTCATTAATTATTGTTTGAAATGAATGTACTGGTGAGAGGTGCCCCATTGACAGCCCTGGAAACTGAGGTCCTCCAGTTATCCACAGGATGGGTATAACCCTGGCAGTAGGGTAATATCACGTGCGCAGACATGAATCTGTCACAGCTAGTGTGACTCTCCTCAGACCTGGGGCTCTGCACCAAGGGTTAGTCTCCTTGGCCCACCCAGTCCTTAACCTCTTGGCTACGATTGTCAACAAAGGAATGATGATGGGGTTTATGTATGTAATATTAGTATCCTATTCGTTAGCAACTGGACTGGCACTGTCAACTTGTTTGACATCGACCACGTAATGTCTGTCAGATAAGGTTGACTTTTAGTCACTACCCAGCCACTAAACTAGAGGTGAAAGGGCCCCTGTGTCATCACCTGAGTCATCCAGTCTCTTTACAGATGTCTCTGAATAGCATGAGACGTGCCATATTTTAGTAGGATACCTCGTACTGATGTGTGAATTATTATCTATGGGGAGGAAGTCTACATAGAAGTTACCCTGTACTAGCAAGGAGTCCACATGGGAAGAAGTATGTAACTGAATGGAAAATACATAAATCCCAAATTTGCTTTTCATTATGGATCTGTAACTTCTGTTGATGTCATGTAGAACAGAATTGCCCCATAGCTTTTTCTGTTTTCTGGTACATAGGCTCTGTTACACACAGGCCTGAGTCTTTGATATTGCTTTTCTCTCACAAAAGAGAGTCTGTTGGAAAAAAAAGAAAAGAAAAACATGTTTTTTCAGGAACTCATGGTTATTCAGTGGAATTCACCCTGCAAATGTGGAAATCCCCTGCTGGCCCGGAGCAATATTAACAAACCAGGATTGGTATGTACGATTACTAGCCTGGTTTCACCCAGAAAACTGCAGGAAAGTATTATTTCTCTGTAGTGAGAGAGTATTTGCCACTCAAAGAGCCTATGAATGCTATGTGAGGTTAGCAAACAGGATTTGCTTCAGTAAAGCCACATGCCAGTCTGGAAACAAGAATTTCCAGTGACACTATAGACCAGGGATTGGCAACCTTTGGCACGCAGCCCGACAGGGAAAGCTGCTGGCGGGTTGGGCCGGTTTGTTTACCTGCAGCATCCACAGGGTCAGCCGATCACAGCTCCCACTGGCCGCGGGTCGCCGTCCCAGGCGAATGGGAGGTGCGGGAAGCGGCATGGGCCAAGGGACGCAGCAGGTAAACAGACCGTCCCAGCCCGCCAGCGGCTTTCCCTGGGAAGCCACGGGCCAAAAGTGGCTGATCCCTGCTATAGACATTAGCAATAAGCTAACCATCATTATAGTATTGATTTTACATAATGGCGGAGGGAAAACCCCATTCCCAGCCTAGAGCAAAACTTGGTTCTTCTGCTTTCTTTATGCAGCCTCACTTGTGGAGGAAGACAGTGGGCAAATGATGCACTTCATTGTTTCATTTTATTTTGTAGGCTACCACTCAGCATATTTCAGTTAATGCTGCCTTGTCGGAGCTATAATTTACTTGAAGGGGTAGTGTACTGTGTCTTCTCATATGTCAGCCAGTGGCTAATTCTGCTATAAATCACATCACAGCCCCGCACACATCTCATTGGGAAGAACGGAGATCCTTTTTTCACTCCAGTATTAAGCCAGATAACTGACCAGCAAAAATACAACAACAGAATCAAATCACTGCCTGCCTATTCCTGCCTTGAGAAGGTAGAAGGCATCTGATTTGACTTATGGGCATTGATATAAAAAGATGAATTTGTGTGCCTAACCAGAATTGCAAGGGGATAACAACATTATCTATCTATCTCTCTATCTATTCAAAATTTAAATATTACAACCCCCCCCTCCCAAAACTGGGCATGGCTTGGCTTGGCTTGGAAAAGCAGAGCTATGTAGCTCCAAAACAGGGCTGGGGCAGCTAAAAGTGTCCTAGCTGATGTAATTCTGAAATGCCACCATCTTGATTATTGTAGAGGTATGGCTGGAAGAGACTCATCCTCATTGCTCCTTTTTACTGAGGAAGAGCACCAAGGAGATGGAAAAGGGGAAAGAGTTCCACCAGCGCCCAATTCCCTAGTGGTGGATGCAATCCAGGAATTTGGTAGGTAACAACAGCCCAAAACCACACCTCACAACAAAGAGAGGAAAAGACTTGATCTTTTTGTCCGCAAGGCTTATTCCTCGGCTACACTACACCTCCGCATAGCCAACTATGAGGCATTACTGGCAAAATATGACTATATTAACTACACAAAAAAGTATGATTTGATTGATTTATTTCTGAGGACAAGAGAGAACAATTCACAGCACGTGTATCTAAGGGACAACTCATCTCCAAAACAGCCCTGCAAGCCGCACTTGATCCTGCAGCCACAGCTGCAAGATCAGTGGCAACAGCTGTAGTGATGAGTAGGGCCTCATGGCTCCATCTCTCCGGCTTCCCTAAGGAGGTGCAATCCACAGTTGAGGATTTGCCATTTGAGGGTCCAAAACACTTCTCCAAGAAGACAGATGACTCTCTTCACTCGCTCAAGGATTCACGAGTGACACTCCGATCCTTGGGAATCTATACACCCAAACCCAAGAAAAAACAGAGGAATTATTATGTACCCCAATGCTACTGCCAGACCATGTATTCACAACAACAATGGCAATTTGAGGGCCTTCTACTTCTTCAGTAGCTGCGTCCCAACCATCAACCTCCAGACGACAAATTTGAAGCCTTGGTCGAGGGCCTGAGAACCTCAGGTCTATCTGTGCTGGTGACACCATCTCTCTCCCAACCATTTGGAGATCGTCTAGTTCCATTTTATCCAATCTGGAAGACCATCACATCTGATAAATGGGTGCTAGAAATTGTACAGACTGGTTACTCCATCCCCTTTCTTTCCAAACCCCCTACCCACCCTCCATCACTGTCCCTCTTCAAGGGTCCCTCTCATGAGTCTCTACCGTGCCAGGAGGTAAGCCACCTCATGCAGCTAGGAGCATTAGGACCCGTTCCAACAGAACAGAGGGAGAGGATTTTATTTCCACTATTTTCTCACAAAGAAAAAGTCTGGCAGATAGAGACCAATACTCGATCTACGACAACTCAACAAGTTTGTCAAAACACAGCGATTCAAGATGGTCACACTAGGCACCATAATCCCAGCTCTAGAAAGAGGGGATTGGTTCTCGGCCCTCGACCTCCGGGTTGCATATTTCCATGTAACAATACATCCCTCTCATCGCAGATTTCTCTGTTTTACCATCGGACAGGACCACTTCCAATACAAGGTCCTTCCCTTTGGCCTATCTACTGCCCCTCAAATGTTTTCAAAGGTACTGTCTGTGGTACAGGCAGCATACCTGAACAGAAACGCAATTATGATATTCCCGTACTTGGATGACTGCCTGCTAAAAGTGTCAACACGGCAGGCAGCAATACAAGCCACCGAATAGACGGTAACCCTCTTCACGAGTTTGGGCCTCCAAATAACTACTGAAAAGTCCACCCTAATGCCAGTGCAGGAGGTGGAGTTCATTGGGGCCCATCTCAATGCTACCGAGGCTGTAGCTTCTCTACCAAGGCAACGGTTTCTCACTCTCACCAGCCTCCTATCCACAGCACAAAACAGTCCACAGGTATCTGCCAGGACTTGCCTACAACTTCTTGATCACTTGGCAGCCACAACCTTTGCTTGTCAGACACACCAGATTAAACATGCGTTGCCTGCAAGGATGGCTCTGTATGAATTATGTCCCACACGGACACAGCACAAACAAGCATCTTACGATGCCGGACAAAGTAAAGGACTCCCTACTCTGGTGGACACAACCAGCCAACGTATGCATGGGGGTGCCCTTCCTTCAGAAGATGCTGACACGAACCATCACCACAGATACCTCACTCTTGGGATGGGGGAGCACACATGCATCCACATTCTATTCAGGGCTGCTGGTCTCCTGCAGAATCTCTTCTACATATAAATCTATTAGAACTACAAGCTGTCCGCAACACCTGCTCCCACTTCCTACCACTCATCAAAAACAAGGCCATTCAAATCCTTATGGACAACACAGCCTGTTGGCCACTGCTCTGGAGTCACCTAAAGTGGAGCACCCACAGGGACAGCACTCAAAGAAGATGAGAAAGTTACTTAGCTTTTGCAGTAACGTAGGTTCTTTGAGATGTGTGTCCATGTGGGTGCTCCACTACTCTCCCTCCTCCCCTCTACTGCAGAGTTTCTTACTCAGCCTCTGCAGTAGAGAAGGAACATAGGGGGCATTGGTCGCACAGCGTCAGTTAACTGCCTGAAGCAGCATGAGATGAGGACTATGCAAGTGTGACTCAACCGGGCACTGAGTCTCTGAGTATGAGCGCAGGGGCACACGAACACCTGAAGTGGAGCACCCACATCTTGAATAACCTACATTACTGCACAAGGTGAGTAACTTTCTCATCCCAGCATGCAATGTCCCAGAGCATCATCTGGCTTGCACGTTGACAATGTACCCCTGGGCTGGATAAAGGTTGGCTCTCCCTGTGTTAGGTCATTTGTACTCTGCTACCTAATCCAGAGTAGTTTCCAACAAAAGTTTTGAGAATGGGGGATGAACTGGATGACTTAGAGTGATACTACTGATAAAGTTATCACAATGCATGACTGGACTTACCCAATTGACAAGTGGTGACTGTAGCTTCTCCCACTTCTGTCTCCTCCGCCTTCCTGGTCTCTCTCTGCTCCCCCTTTTATCATGCTCTGTTTACTGTTTTCAGTCCCAGTTCACTGCCCTGCTCTGTTGTGGGATGGCATCTCTCGTAACTCACTGACACTTTCAGTCAGGTTACAGTGCAGACCCTTGGGGCACCTGTTGAGAACTGCAGGTTTTCAATCTGCGCTCTTCTGTTGGGTGGTGATCAGGAGTGAGAGTGGGCTGGTATGGCGTACTGGTAAGAGGTGGCTGCTGGTACCAGCCTGTACGCAGCTGATGTTAAAGTGCTGCCACGGCAGCTCTTTAACGTCACTACCCCTTTTGCCCTTCCCCCTGCCATCGTCGGCCCTGCTGGGGGTGTGTGTGTGTAAAAGGGGGAGCTGCCCCAGGCCCCTTTAAATCACCACCCGAGCCCTGGGTGGCATGGGTCAGGTAACGTAGATGGGCTGGCTGGGGGAGGCTGACCCACAGCCCCATCCCTTCCTCTTGAGGCCCAGCCCCTTCTGGGGGGCCTGGAGCCGGGCCCCCTGTACCGGTAAGTCCTCTGTGCTACTTTCTCCCCTGGTGGTGATATGCTTAGCCTCTACTGGATCATGGAAATTAGAGATAGGACAAAAAGATGCTAGGTCACGCCTAGCTCATCCCAGAAGAGGCCCATGAAGGAGTTGGTTCTTGCATATTTCTCATTGTTGTGTTCTGTGCAGTGCCTTACCCATCGCTGTTGAGCCAAGGACAGGTTCTGACTGGTGTTGACCTAGGTATATGTTGGGATATTCTGGCCCTGTGGTTTAGTGGTAGCACATCTTTAGAGGTCTGAGATTGAGCTTTGTGGTTCCTAGTAGCTGCCGAGAGAGCTTTGTTTTCCTTCCAGTGACCTATGAAACTCCCCAAGGAGGATTAATGATCAGGTACTGCAGAGGGAGTCATGCCTCTGGGGCTTCTTGGCTGGTTTGAAATTTTTGGTCAAGTGAAACAAGGAGATCCCAGCAGAGCTGTCATCAAATCCTCTTTTTTTTTTTTTACATGACTTCAGAGTGTAGCCCTATTCCTTTGATCTCCTTTATACCTTTGTTTGTTCACCTTTGATGGACTGCTTTGCTCTTCTTTGTTATTTAGTGTGGACTAGGATTTAAATTAGGGGTCTAGGAATCGCAATCCTTAGGATTTATCTACACACAGAAATTAAATTGATTTAACCAACAGGTTTTTAAATCAACTCAGTTAAATTGGTACAGCCCTATGTATGGACAATTTACCTTAAGCCTGTTAGGAATCATTTTAAGATAAATGGATATAAATCAGGTATAAATCAATTTAAGAACATCCACACAGGAGTTTGCACAGATTTAAGTAAATCTGTTTAAAAACACAATCTGGGTTGAACCTGTACAACTCTGTGCTCCCTGGTCTTAGGTTCTGCTCCTAGTTTTATGACTGACTGACTTTTGAACCCTGGGTGTGTCATTTCATTTCTCACTACAGCCTTCTGTAAAACTGGGATTTGCTTGCCTGTCTTCCATGGGGGTTAGAGAGACAAGTTGGGTGAGGTAATATCTTTTATTGGACCAACTTCTGCTGGTGAGAGAGACAAGCTTTCGAGGTCAAGAGGAAGAGCTCTGTGTGGCTTGAAAGCTTGTCTCTCTCACCAGCAGAAGTTGGTCCAATAAAAGATATTACCTCACCCACCTTGTCTCTCTAATATCCTGGGACCAACTCGGCTACAACTATACTACATATTCCATAAGGGTTATGAGTAGAGCTGGTTGGAACATGTTTCGGGTTTTTTTTTTCCTGGAAAATTTTAACTTTTCAGTGAAAAATTGAAAACTTTCAGCTGAAAACATTTGGTTTAAACCCAAAAATTTCTATTCAGAAATGCTACCATAATGCTTCATGGGAGTTGTAGTTTGGATACCTCATGCCCTCCATTCTTCTCTGTGGGTCGGGCTCCTGAACCAGAATACATCTGTGATGATGCATTACAATCTGCTCTCCTGATGAGCTGTGATCATAGGAATCCCTGACTGTGTGATGCATCATGGCAAATGTAGCCAGTCAGGGACTCAGCTCAGAGAAAATTGGAGCATGAAGCCTTAACCTTAATCACAACTCCCGTGATGCACCATGGCAGCATTTCCAAATCAGTTTTTTTGTTTGTTTGTTTTAACTGAGAAAAAAATATTACTGGGGTGGGGAAGGGGTTGGCCAAAAAATAAAAATTATTTTGGCTTGCAGTTTGATTTGCAGTTAAAAGTCAGAAATTTCTGCAGAAAGCAGACACTTTTTATGAAAAAATGTGTTTTTTCACAAATCTAGTTTTCCATCAAAAGCAGTTTTCATCAAACATTTTGTTGTAAGGCTTTTTCAGGCATGATACAATAAGCACTTTGCGACCCTGAAAGGAGAGGCAATAGAGAGCTGCAATGTCCAGTTATTATCAGTGGGGTTTTTTGTGTCGCAGTTCAGCTGCATGGGAAGTACAAGAGATGCATGTATGGAGCTTGTTTTGTCATTATCCTACACCTTGTATTCCCCATGTAAAGTGAGTGCTCAGTGGATATAACACCTTACCACTTGGATTTGGTAATGATTTGCAAATTCTTTGCCCAAGGTGCTGAGCCCAATGAGTGAATCAGCCCACAGTGTTTAATGCTCAAGGCTGTTGTCTATTATTCACTCAAATAAATGTGAGTTTGATGGACAAATCTTGTGACAACATTTGTGTGGGACTATGATGTAACATTACCAGTCTGTATTAATACTGTCAACTCGCCTTTTTAGCTGATCATCTTTACTGTTGCCTCGTTTGATTGTTACCTTGCTAATATTAGCTGGGGGTGAAGCAGATCTCATTCTGTGTCCCTAACTGGTTTGTAACAAAATCTGACTTAATGAAATGTGTCCATCAAGTCCAAAGGAGGGCTCATAATAGAGGGAGCTGAACAAGGACAGTGACGCTATTACATGCACCAAGCTGAAGGAGCACAGATTCTCTATCATTTATCTTAAGAAGAAAGGATTGTCCATTGTGACAAAATCAGTCAGATGTAGAAGAAACACTGAAAGCTCATTAAGCTAATTAGTAGCAGTGCTTAGTTGTAAGGAGGCAAGTGGAAGCTAGCAGAGTGATGCTTTAGAAAAGCATTTGCCCAAGAGGAAGCATTATGCATCATGAATTCATTAGTGTGTGCCGAAAGGGTAAAATCGTCCTGCCGCTGCCACCCCAACTGGGAAGGAGACCTTCAATGGCATCATTAAACGGTTGGCAGCCAGATGGCACAATTGCCATTCAGGAAGATAAGTACAGATTTGTTCACGTGTCATGTAATATCGATGAGAAGGGAGCACAGAAAATCTTCATCCTAAAGGCCTAGCAGTAAACCAGCATGGCAACAGGAGGTCAGTCTCATAACCAGCCAAGAAGCAACATCCACTCTGCACTCTGTGTGAATCCCTTAGCTGTCCATTGTAACTAAGATAAACGGAGGTTTCCTCTTAGACTCTTGATGGTTGCCAGCAGAGAAACTAGAGAATACTGATGCCTACTGAGAAGTTACATTTGCTTTCCAGCCTTTGGTTTCATCACCTATTTCCTTATTGTTAGTCCTAGTCCCTAAACAACTATGAAAGTCAGTATGATTGTTGATCATTATAGAAGCAGGCCTGACAGCAGGGTATGCTGCAAGTCAGTTTAAGGGACATTGCAGAGCCGTAGGTGGAGCTCCCAGGAGTGGAAGAACAGGGTAACTGCAAGTGAGGATTGAGATACATTAGTGCACTTATAGGGAGAGAAGCAGTTTAGAATACCAGGAGATCCTGCAGGTAAGGACTGAGGTGCATTGGTTAGAACTGTGCAGGATTCTAAGCAATAACATAGAAAAGGGTGGGGAGGGTCAGCTGGGAGGTGTGTTCATTTAGCTGTGTGGGGGAATCTGGTACAGTGGCTGCCTAAGCTAGGAGTGCTGAAATCCGTCACCTTTTTCAGCACTGGGATTCGCTCATTTCCCCAAGAAAATGTAATGCTGAAAACAGAAAGGAACAAGAAAATGCCCGACCTTCCTAAGGTTCCTGTTGTATTTCATAAGTAAAGGTTATCCAACTTTCTGACTCCTCCTCTCAGTTGGCACTAATTGGACATCACACTACGTGCTGCCATGCCAGCCCTATTAAAGCCAATGCAAACTGAAGACGGGAAGGGAGGCATACTCTGAGGGTCCAGCTTGCCTCCAGAATAACCTGGGTGCTTTCTCAAGCTAGGATAACAATGAGAAAGGCTGTCAATCCTGGAGCTTCATGGTACAACTGAACGCCAGGTCAGGAAAAGGTCCTCTTTCCATCTGCATGGGTCTATCAGGTGCATGATAGGGTGTGAGAAAGAGGGGTTATGCCTTTCTGTGAAACATCTTTCATTGCCCATTGTAAGAAATAGAATTCTGGACTTGTTGTGGTCCACTGGTCTGCTGCAGTATGGCGACTCCCATATTCCACTTCTCCTTATGTCTTTTAAGCACAATGTCTATTTTGGCAGCTATGTTTCCAGGCAGTACTCTGAGCCCACACTGTGCTGGTTATTTGTCCTGAGTGAGTAATGAGTCATCCTTACAGAATCATGGTTAGCTGCCTCTCTATTATCCGCCGTGACACCGCACAACACACCTCTATCTGTCTCTGCAGTGCATTTCCCTGCTGCTTTAGCAGTGCTGAAATGACTAGCCAACTGGCTTCTTTTTGCCATGATTATGTGTGGACATTTTATTATTCAAGTTCCTTCGTGTTGGAAGGAAAACGAATTGTTACTGGTGAATTGCTAGCTGCAATAATGGTGAATGGAAGGGATTCATTCAGCAGTGTCTTCATTCATGCCCTGAGGCTTTTCATCTGTGTTTCATTTCATACAATCTAATGCATTGATATCCCGTGGCAAACTGAGAGCTTTACCTTCTATGCTCCTTGGACTAACTGGAGTGGGATCACCCCATGGCTCACGCCAGCGAACCCCCCTCACTAGCCCAGGAGCAGCACTGATGGGTTCCATAAGGGGCAGTAAACAGTCCACCTACTGGCTGGAAGGATGGTTTCCCCTATGGAAAGAAATAATGCAGTATTACACAGTGATGGCCCAGAGCACAGAAGGAACACCCAGATCAAGTTGTCAAGCCTTTGATCCGAAAGGTTCCCTCCTCACATTCATGGAACACAGGAAACTCAAAGCACATCCAATCAGTTGTCACCCCATTCTGGACCTACCAAAACACATCCAAATACCTAATAACCACATATTGTTCTGCACTAAATTACTTTCAGTATAAACATTTGTTTTTTCCTCGCTATTCTGTGCATTAAAGGCACAAAGATCAAGGTGAATTGTGTAATTAATCACCTCCCCGCTCTATGTGAGTGCTCAGATGCACATATAACAGCCCTCTGAGGGTATGTCTACACTGCAATTAGACACTCATGAATGGCCCAGGCCAGCTGACTCAGACTCAGGGGGCTTGGGCTGCAGGGCTGTTTAATTGCAGTGTAGACATTCCTATCTCTGGGACCCTCCCAGTTTGCAGAGTCCTTGAGCCCGGGCTGCAGTCTAAGCCTAGATGTTTACACTGCAATTAAACAGACCCACAGCTTGACCACCACCACCACCCCCCACACCCTCCCCCCCCTGTGAGCCTGAGTCAGCTGGTGTGGGCCAGCCACTGTTTTTTTATTGTGGTGGAGACATCGTCCTAGAGACTGGAAGGGCGTGCCATCCCTACCCTGCTTCTATCTCAGCATAAACACTTGTGATCTGGTCCAAACTCAGTTCCTGGCTGTTATTTGTCTTTATTGTTAACTTAACAGCAAACATAAAACTCCATAAAAAGAAAAGGAGTACTTGTGGCACCTTAGAGACTAACCAATTTATTAGAGCATAAGCTTTCGTGAGCTACAGCTCACTTCCTCAGATGCATATCGTGGAAACTGCAGCAGGCTTTATATATACACAGAGAATATGAAACAATACCTACTCCCACCCCACTGTCCTGCTGGTAATAGCTTATCTAAAGTGATCATCAGGTGGGCTGTCACAGTTCCTCCCCCACTCTGAACTCTAGGGTACAGATGTGGGGACCTGCATGAAAAACCTCCTAAGCTTATCTTTACCAGCTTAGGTCAAAACTTCCCCAAGGTACAAAATATTACGCCCGTTATCCTTGGACTGGCCGCTACCACCACCAAACTAATACTGGTTACTGGGAAGAGCTGTTTGGACGCGTCCTTCCCCCCAAAATATTTCCCAAAACCTTGCACCCCACTTCCTGGACAAGGTTTGGTAAAAAGCCTCACCAATTTGCCTAGGTGACTACAGACCCAGACCCTTGGATCTTAAGAACAATGAACAATCCTCCCAACACTTGCACCCCCCCTTTCCTGGGAAATGTTGGATAAAAAGCCTCACCAATTTGCATAGGTGACCACAGACCCAAACCCTTGGATCTGAGAACAATGAAAAAGCATTCAGTGTTTTACAAGAAGACTTTTAATAAAAAATAGAAGTAAATAGAAATAAAGAAATCCCCCCTGTAAAATCAGGATGGTAGATATCTTACAGGGTAATTAGATTCAAAAACATAGAGAACCCCTCTAGGCAAAACCTTAAGTTACAAAAAAGATACACAGACAGAAATAGTTATTCTATTCAGCACAATTCTTTTCTCAGCCATTTAAAGAAATCATAATCTAACACATACCTAGCTAGATTACTTACTAAAAGTTCTAAGACTCCATTCCTGTTCTGTCCCTGGCCAAGACGACTACAGACAGACACAGACCCTTTGTTTCTCTCCCTCCTCCCAGCTTTTGAAAGTATCTTGTCTCCTCATTGGTCATTTTGGTCAGGTGCCAGCGAGGTTACCTTTAGCTTCTTAACCCTTTACAGGTGAGAGGAGCTTTCCCCTGGCCAGGAGGGATTTCAAAGGGGTTTACCCTTCCCTTTATATTTATGACATGGGCCATTTCCAGCACAAATCCAGGTTTTCTCACCCTCCACCCCCCCCCCCACAAATTCACTCTCCTGCTGCAGGAGAGTGAATTTGTGTGTCGGGGGGGTGGAGGGTGAGAAAACCTGGATTTGTGCTGGAAATGGCCCACCTGATGATCACTTTAGATAAGCTATTACCAGCAGGACAGTGGGGTGGGAGTAGGTATTGTTTCATATTCTCTGTGTATATATAAAGCCTGCTGCAGTTTCCACGATATGCATCTGAGGAAGTGAGCTGTAGCTCACGAAAGCTTATGCTCTAATAAATTGGTTAGTCTCTAAGGTGCCACAAGTACTCCTTTTCTTTTTGCGAATACAGACTAACACGGCTGTTACTATAAAACTCCATGTAATCTTCTTCCTGAACCTGGGTGTTCCTACAGTTTTTCCTCCGTCCCCAGTTCCTTCTGCTTCAGAGAAACACTTTTGTATTCGTAGGTTGGAGTTAATAGGATGCACGCACTTGGGCTGCCTGGGTGTCAACAGAATAGCTCTGCATCTCTGTGCAGGGTCACAGCACGTGAACACCTTTGGATGCCAGCCATCCTGAAATGTGAGGATTTGTCCTGGTTTCCTCAGCCCGCTCCCACTTCCAGTCTTGCAGGTTAATGAAAGAGCCCTGAAGTTACTTGGGGATGTTGCATGGTGCTAAGTGACATCTCATTGCACCACCATGACACAGCATCGTTGCAGTGACACAGCATCACAATGCGGATGCGCAAATGTTGAAGACAGTTGGGCTGTTCCTAGTGTGGAGACTTAAAGGGAGGACTGGGAATTAGAGCTAGAGAAAATCCATGTCCTTCTAACATAGTCCTCATGATCATGAGCAATAGTCTTACTGGAGATGCCCCTTTCCTCTGATTTCTTGGGATCTGTCTCACTGGAAACACAACACGAAAATCTGTCAAGCAAAATGATGGGTTCCTATTTTCCCTGTTCTGAACATTCAGAGCAACAACACCAAACCACCATAATACAGATTCTCTTTTTATCCTTCCTTCTTGGCAGTAGTTATTTATAAAGCCCAAGATGCTGTGCCTGGTTGAGACTGTCCCATGCTGGTCAAAGGCATCCTGCTTTTTAAGTATATCTACTTCCCTTTATAGATATTCTTACCCTGTGTCAGTACTGCCTTCTGTTATTTGAATGTGCAGTGAATGGTGATGCTGCTTTCTAAATATCAAACACAATGTGTCCCTTTAGATTTTATAGCTCACTGTGCCCCAGGTGTTGTTATTATCGGTCCTGACATCATTCACTCGCTATAGTGGGTCCTGTCTTTCCAGTTATCTGTAATGGACAGGAGATTTTGGGTCATTTTATCTTGAAATTGCAGTAACATTTTCTCTTTAAAAAGTGACTTGTTTCTCTCTCCCTCTCCATTTCTTCCTCTCTCACTCATTTAATCTCTTTCACTTTTTGTTTATCCCCATATGTCTCTTTCCTTCGTGTCTCTATTTATATCTCACTCTCTCTGTATTTTTTCTTTTCCTCTCTTCCTTTCTCTTTACCTCTCGCCTTCTCCATTTCTTTCTCTGTCTCTCCCTTTCTATCAATAGGCCTGATCCAAAGGCCCATTGGAGTCAGTGCAAAGACTTCAGTGAGTTGTGGAGTGGAGCCCGTGTATCTGTCTGTCTTTCATAAGAACGGCTATACTGGGTCAGACCAAAGGTCCATCTAGCCCAGTATCCTGTCTTCTGACAGTGGCCAATGCTGGGTGCCCCAGAGGGAATGAACAAAACAAGTAATCACCAAGTGAATCTCCCCATCAGTCCTCTCCATACAGTCAGAATCCACTGCAGTTAGAAGCCAAGGTGCTTAATGGCTTTCTTAAAGAGAAAGATGGTTTAAACCAGTATAGCAGACATTAAGTACCTCTGCATATGGGGTCTGTAGAAGAAGGCTCGATGATACTTTGGTTTCTGTGATTGCCCATCTGCATATTATGTATCTAGCCATGGTAGGGCCATGTTGTTTTCTAAATGTATTACCAAGAAGGTAGGGTCTTTATGGCCCGCAGGTAGGCCCACAGGTAGGACCTCAGAACTTGCTGCTCTTGAGCTCAGCATGAGTAGGCTTAGCATCTGTGGCCATGTCACTTCTTATTCCCTGGTTTCATTTTTCTGGCTGCTCATCTACTCGAATATTTCTGGGATGCCTCAGGAACAAAATCTGGAGCGGCTGCCTAACGGCAGACCCTATGATTGGTGTGTTGTGAGGATGGAGAATGAACTTGTTCAGATCTACCTTTTCCCATAGCACCTGCCCTTTTCTTATTTATCACGGAGACAAGAGCTAACTCAGCACTATGTTGGGGCAAAGCATATCTGAGAGAGCACAAGTGATTGTCTTCATAGGAAGTTGTGGCTACTGGAAACTTTCTCATGTCATGTGTCATTGTGCAAACTCCTTTGCGTTATGCCTTATATCCATTCACAGACACCTCCATAGTAGGAACAGAGGATCTCTTGTTTTCAAATGCCTCCATATCCTCTGTTGTATAAGTTTTCACCTGTGCTTTCTCATGAGTCACATTAGATACCCCTTCTCCTCTTACAGCCTCATAGTACATTGGGGAGGAGTGTTTTTTTTCTTCAGCAGTGGCATGAGCACACAGTTATCACAAGGGGGAGCAAAGGAGAAATGGTGCCTCTGAGACTGTCTTCTTTCCCACAGCGTCTTCTGGAAGCTACTCACTTCCCCTTATCCAATGGCTCTCTCTAGACCATAGAGATTCCCCAGTGTTTAAACCTAGAAGAGCTAAAAGAACATGGATCTAAAGCCAATGCACAGCATCAGGTTTGTGAACAACAAAAGTGTGTTTACCAAGGATTTAATGTATGGATAACACATACATTAAATCCTTGGTAAACACACTGATTGAAACTCTAACAAATAGCTGAATTACAGCTAACCTGTACAAAGACACATAGAGCAGACTTTTTTTTTTATGTTGGAAATTTTTCAGAGGCAAATCTTTCATTGTTTCCGTTGAGTTCCAGCTAGTCCTAGCTAAGGTGGCAAGGACTCTTGCTAAGGAAAGAAGACACAAAGCATTTACAGCAAATCTAGTAGCATGGAGATGCAAGGTAATGAACACCTTTGATCTGAGAAGTGAATTTCATTGAATCTTGGCAAACACACAAAAGCCAGTCTTGGCTTCCCACTCCTTTTATTTGTTATCAGTACTTGAGATCAGCTTAATATTTTACCTTCACCCTTGGCTGCCTAGCATAAGGGACAAAGCCCTTATCTGCAAATGTCATCGGTAGTAGGAGTGGGAGAGAAGAAAGGAAGAAAATAGGGAAGAGGGATGGCATGAAGCAGTCACTGAAGTAAACGGGCTTTAATGGAAAAAAAGAATCAACGTTTCATAATTTAATTAAAGTTTTGCAGCAACCCAAAGGCAGTGAATATGGACTGACAGGCAATAGTGCTAATATTTAAAGATGGATTAAAAGAGCAAAGATTGAAAAGAGGAGACTGAATTCCACTTTCCCACTCCTGTCCCCATGCACAGGCCCTTATTGGTTGGCCATGTGTTGTTTTACACACTCATGGCATAACCATCACTTTGTAACTAACTACCAGGGAGACGCACACTATCCATTGAGAACAATTGTACTGAACAAGGGCTTCTGGATTTTTTTTTAAAGCAGTTGTACTAAATTTAATGAGATAATAATAAGCATTCACCAGGAGGGATGTAAATATGGTGAGCTCAGATAATCCTGAGCTCGGATCTAAGAAAAGCCCTGACTTGTATCAGTGCAACACAGTTTGTGAGTTGCAATCTTGGTGAGAGTGAAACCTTTGCAAGGATGTAAGGATGTTCTGAACTAAAATGAATTCACTGCAGGAGGGTTAGCTCAGAGCTGCATATTTGCACTGAAATATACAAAGTCTGCTCCACCCAATCAAACAGCTTAAGCGATATATCACAAGCAAGGCCCTGTGTACTCTGAGGCACAATGGGACCAGACTCCATGGCAAGAGCTACTAAATTCTGTGGTTTTGTGTTACATTCTCTCCTTGGATTTGGCGAGCCACTCCCATTGATAGAAGTGGTTGGGAGTTTTTCATAGAAATGTTTTTTTTTTCAATAGAAAATGTGATTTCCATTTAATTGAAATATTCTGTAAGAAAAATGTCAATTTTGCAGAATGTTTTCCGACAGAAAAATTGAAACAAAATTAGTGTAGAGGTGGTTTGACATTAATCTCTGCATCTGCTTGAGCCGCTTCTGTGCCTCCTGGAAGTAGTAGTTCAATTGTATCATGCTCCCCTTGTTCTTTATGAGCTGGGCTGCCCTGGTTGGACTTCATCTCCCATGATGCACTGTGGTCATGGGACTCCCTTCACACACCATGGTGGCTTGGCTAGAGGAAGAGACCATGGCAGCTCAGGCAAACACAGATTATTGTTGACACAACCTGAAATGAAAGGTTTCTCTTTGGAGACACTGAAACATTTTGCTTAGTCTGAAAATTTCGAAACCATATATTTCAATATTTTTAAATTCAATTTCTTTTGGAAATGTTTATTCTGTGAAAAGAATTGATATTTTGATTTTCATGTTGATTTGGAATAAAAATAAATGTCAAAAATATTGCTGTTTCCAATGGGATGGAAATTCTATTTTTTTTAATCAGTTCTACTCATTGACTTAATTCAGAGTAGCAGCCGTGTTAGTCTGTATCCGCAAAAAGAAAAGGAGGACTTGTGGCACCTTAGAGACTCATAAGTTTATTTGAGCATAAGCTTTCATGAGCTACAGCTCACTTCATCGGATGCATTTAGTGCAAAATACAGTGGGGAGATTTATATACACAGAGAACATGAAACAATGGGTGTTACCATACACACTGTAAGGAGAGTGATCAGGTAAGGTGAGCTATTACCAGCAGGAGAGCAGGGGGCGGGGGGAACCTTTTGTAGTGATAATCAAGGTGGGCCATTTCCAGCAGTTGACAAGAATGTCTGAGGAACAGCGGGGGGGGGGGTAGGGGGGTGGGAATAGTTTTACTTTGTGTAATGACCCATCCACTCCCAGTCTTTATTCAAGCCTAAGTTAATTGTATCCAGTTTGCAAATTAATTCCAATTCAGCAGTCTCTTGCTGGAGTCTGTTTTTGAAGTTTTTTTGTTGAAGAATTGCAACTTTTAGGTCTGTAATCGAGTGACCAAAGAGATTGAAGTGTTCTCCTACTGGTTTTTGAATGTTATAATTCTTGACGTCTGATTTGTGTCCATTTATTCTTTTACATAGAGACTGTCAAGTTTGGCCAATGTACATGGCAGAGGGGCATTGCTGGCGCATGATGGCATATATCACATTGGTGGATGTGCAGGTGAACGAACCTCTGATAGTGTGGCTGATGTGATTAGGCCCTATGATGGTGTCCCCTGAATAGATATGTGGACACAGTTGGCAATGGCTTTGTTGCAAGGATAGGTTCCTGGGTTAGTGGTTCTGTAGTGTGGTGTGTGGTTGCTAGTGAGTATTTGCTTCAGGTTGGGGGGCTGTCTGTAAGCAAGGACTGGGCTGTCTCCCAAGATCTGTGAGAGTGATGGGTCATCCTTCAGGATAGGTTGTAGATCCTTGATGATGCGTTGGAGAGGTTTTAGTTGGGGAGGCTGAAGGTGATGGCTAGTGGCATTCTGTTATTTTCTTTGTATGGTCCATGGGAGGACATGCCACTCAAGGAAGAATCTGGATCTTATTTCTTCATGGTCATCTGCAAATGGAGTGAGTGCCACCCAGTGCAACTGGTGACTTTTGTACGGTGATATCACTCTTCAGAGGTAGCCTGCTAGCAATACATTAAACACCCAGGGGGCAAATATGGTTGTTACTCTTAGCAGAGTTGCCACTGTCAAAAAAATGAGGAGGGGTGAGGCTTGGGTTAACTTTATGTGAAGGGCCACTAATAAACATTATACTGGATTGCCAAGTTTTGAGCTAGAAGTTTTTCAGCAGCAGTTATCACACCAGCAAATTCTGGCTTCCAGGGTGTTAGCTATTGCAAATGTTTTACAAATTGCAGAATGAGTAGCAAGGGAACTGTGAATTAAAGGGAAAGGGGAATTCAGGTGACAACAACAGCAAAAGTGGAATGGATGTTGTGATGTCACCAGAAACCCCAAGATGGCATCAGAGCCTTGTTTTTCTACATTGTGTGTATATATACATATATATGTGTGTGTGTGTGTATAAAATATAACACGCTCTGTGGATTCTACTATTTCTATTCCCCTTTTCCTCCTGTCAGACTCCCATTGCTTCGGTTCTTCTCCAAAGGCTCTGAATAGACTTTGGAGTCTCTTCCCTCCAAACATTTTCTATAAAGCACTGATGGGGCTGAAGGTGTGTGCAACGCAGCCTAACTGGTTAAAGTCTTGCCTGTGAATTTTGAAATCTCATTGATACACACATGACGGTAGTGTGTTTCTGCATGCTGTGTTGTTAGAGGGCTGGAACATTCGGTGTAGTGGGAGAAATGGTGGAACATGGTATCTCCTGTTAAAGTCAGACGGAGTTGTGTGGCTGAAATTCCATGTGATGTTTAGAATACATACCTTCAAGCACACTCCAGCTCTCGTTTACTAAGCTAACAGTATGTCTTCTACAGTAGATGCAGTTGATTTGAATATGATAGGTCTTATCATGAATCCAGATCTAATGGAGGGCCTAAACTTTATCAATGCATCACAATTTGAGAATTGCAATCTCAGTTAGAGTGAAGCCTTTGTGTAGAGTGAGGATGCTTGGAACTAAAACAAAGTCATTATAAAGGAGATCACTCAGATCTGCATAATTGTACTAAAATATGCAAATTCCCCTCCATGCAATTAAACATCTAGCACAATTTATTAGCCAGTGAAACAGAACCAGAGAGGAAAGTTTGACTGAGCTAAGGTAAAAGTCTCTTTGGTCCAAACCGTGAAGTCCTTACTTAGGTTTTACTCAGCCCTTACAGTGAAGTCAAATTCCCGCTAAAGCCAATTGTTTTTTATAACAGTGATGTATAGCATAAAGATCTTATTGGTTCTTGATATGTGTTTGAGATGGTTGCATTTCTCATGAGTGGAGAAACCATGCATGAGATATTTTGCTCATCCCATGCAGGTGCCTATAGATTTTCAATGGGGCCTGACTGATTTTCCAGTTCCAATGATAATGACTGATGATTGGGCATTCCTATGCCCCAGGTTGGCTATGGAAAACCCACCCTTTATACCTCCATAGACCATGATGGATTCTGTATTTCACATCAGACTTTAGCAATGTTTTAGAGAGTTTAAAAACAGAGTATTAGTCCTGTTTAATATGAGTGCATGTGTAAATCAAAACTGCATTAATTACCTAGAATCTAACTGAGCAGGCCCTGCAGGGAAATGAAATAGATAATTTATTCTTTGCAGAATCCTCTAAAATAAGCTTCTGTGGAGTTTTAGTTCGTTCAAGCCCATCTCTGAAATCTAGATATATATCTATGAATTAGCATCACAAGCCAAGCCTGCCCTAGTATAGGGACTATTCAGAAACAGCAGACATTTTGAAACCACTGAGTTGTTTTGTTAGTTTAATTGGGGTGTGTTTTGTTCTGTGATTCCAGCCACCGGTGCTCCTTGAGTGGGGACGACCTGAATAGACAGTGGCTGGCTCCCAGCTGCCAGTTCCATCCAACCATTTACCACACCAAGGGCCTCCTCTACTACCTGTGCAGTGTTGGCCGGGCTCCGCTGGTGAGTCATTTCCATCTTCCCTTTTATTAATACCCCTGCACTGCTCATTTGTTGCAACCTTCCCCAAAGACTCCTGTTCTGTATAGTTCAGGTCTAAGAGAGAAGGGGTCTGGGGAGATCTGGAAACATTCCAGTGCTACATTACTCTGGAAATGGGGAAGAGCTTGGAGACCTTCACTTCAGGGGATATTTTATTGCCTATCGGCCCTTCTAACCAACAACCCTATGCCCAGTCTGGAGAGCACACTGGTTAGGGGGGAAAGTTTAAGGTTGGGAGAGCTGAAGTTGAGATGTAGTTTCGGGAAGTTCTGTCCCCAAAATCCATGCTATCTGGGAAAGCAGAGCACTGAAGTAATAAATTGCCTGATGAGAGGATGCCAATTTTTATCTACTTGGGATCCCCTAAGTATTTTAGAGGGTTCCTGCAAAGTTTGCTGTGCAGGCAGGCAACTTAGTGCAGCATTTAAAGCAGAGGACAGGGAATCAGGAGATCTTGATCTGATTTCTCAGCGTGCCACTGGCTCCCTGAGTGATGTTGGGCAAGTAACCTCGTCTCTCTGGGCAAAGTATTCTCCTTTGTAAAATGGGGATTACAATGTCCACCTTTCATAAAGCTCTTTGAGTCTTCGGATGAAAAGTGCTAGATCGGTGTGAAGTATTATCCATCATTAGTGTTTTCTTCAGACCGTTCCTGGTGGAGAGGGGAGAGAGTTTGCAAAGATCTCATTGCAGGATCCAGTGCAATAGGGCTGAGCTCAGTTTGGTCTCTCCTTGAGATCTCCAGCCCACATCAGAGCAACTTGAACATGGATGGCAGCACAGTAACCAGCTCGAAAAGGGAATAACTTCTGTGCTTCTCTGTATGGGAAGGGAATCTCCTCTTCTCCCCTTTGGCTCAAAGCCCTCAGCATGAATCTCAGCAAAGAGTGGAGAAACCTCCACCAGACCAGCACTCAGACTAGGCTTGTGATGAGTAAACAAAGTATTTCGGCTCGTGCTCCAACAGCCCCTAGTGGGAAAGGAAAAGATTTATGTGAACATGACAAGTGGAATGCTTGTTTAAAAATATAAATAAACATTAATTAGCCATAAGCATGGCAGCGTGCTCCGGTTTCCAGCTGGGACCATCTGAAAGGCAGCTGAGGAACAGCTGAATACTAAATGTTGCTCACAGAGTAACAAAGTCATGGAATGGGCCATTACGTCATCTTCCACCTGCCTAGTCTGAGATAGGATATTCAGTGTCGTCGGCCACACTGTCATCTTTTACATACCTCATCTGATTTAGTCCCTGTTTCAACACGTCATTTTATCATGTGCGTAATTTTATGCACAAGCTTAAGTCCCGTTGGTTTCATTGCTTTGCTGAATCAGAGCCAAACAGCTCATCCTGTTCCCACTGAACTCAATGATCATTTTTGCCATTCAATTCAATGGGAGCAGGATGTTTCATAGTTAGCAGCTAGCCAGTAGCTTTGGGTCTCTGGAAAGCTCAAAACTCATCTGTTAAGCAGAGACTTAAGCAGCTCTTTCCAAGCCTCGTCTCTAATAAGAGCTATGCAGATGAGTGGAGAAACTCTTGTGTTGACTTTATGGAGGAGAATAGTTCCTGACTTTTCAAGCTGGAGACACACAGTTCCCGCAATTGCACTGCACATGTGTATCCCTGGTTAATCCTCTAACTGGGCATTTGCATATACAATCATGGTAACGGCATGTGCATTTTGGCATGACAAGGAATGCCAGGCCTGAGTGTAAGTGCCTGATTTTCGAAAGCCCCTGGTAGAGATACACTAACGATTGATTTTGTCAGTTCAGTGGCTGAACCGGAATTTTTTTATTGTGCGTCGAACAAAATGTTTCAGGTTTTTAACCTTTTTTTTTTAAAATGCAGTAAAATTTGAAACAAAAAGGTGTTTCACACTGAAAAATCTGAACATTTTGCTTAGAAAATGTCAACACGTTTCTATTATTTCAGATTTCTTTTCAGTTTTAACTGAAGAAGTTTGGTGATTTTGACCTGAATGCACTAAGTGTTTTGGTCGACCTGAATCTGAAAAAAAAAAAAGAAAAAAATGTTAGTCCAAAAAATATTGCCCAGCTCCAGTCTCTGGTTCCTCCTCTCCTGTGGTTCAGGTACTCAAGCTAGTTCATACGTAAGGATTTTGCACTGATTTTTTTAAAGCTTAATACTCCAGTCACCAGCGACTCAAATCCAATTGATGGGTCCCTTGGCCTCTGGGAATAGTCTAATTATTTTGCACTGTGGAATTCCTTTTCTGCACATTTGTCAGTCAAGCCATTTTGGTGAAAATTTGTGTTTTTTACTTTTGTGGGGGAAAAAAAATTCCTTCTCTGCAGGTGGCAAAAACTCATGAGACCGCTGCAGCCCAAAAGGATTCCTGGTCCTCTACGGGGCTGGGATAAGTTTTCACTCTGCCCAGGGTCGCTGACCAGGAGAATGTGGAGAAGGGTCCAAGACCTTGAGGAAAAAGTGCAAAGTGGTTTGAATACCACCAAACGGATCTAATGCAAATTCAAGACGGATCTTCAGGCTGCAAGAGCCCGAGGGATAGGGAGAAACAACCTGATGGGCAGGGCGAGTCACAGGGGTGGAAGATTCCCCTTGTGCGTCATGAGCGGAGTCCAATGGAGGAGGCTAACAGTCTAACAGCAGGCAGAGATGAAAAAAGTCTGCAGTTGTCCTGACAGTGAAACTCCCTGCAACTGGGGGGTTTCCGTCATAGGCCAGAATGCTGGAGCTCCGCTGCTGGAGACATTGACATCTGGGAGAGTTGAAGGACACCCAGCCCCCAGAAGCTTACTTTTGAGTTAGCTCGCAATCATTTTCAGTGGTGTGGTGCTTCAATGGGCTCTCTTAATCTAATCTAAGCTACTTTCTCATTCTCATTCCCTCTTATTCAAATATATTTTATCTATCTATCCTTTCTTCTTCTCTCTAATCTGTGTCTTTATCCTGTGCTTATCAATGTGGTATCTAGGTCCTGAGATTGGGCCCATACACATTGCAAGTTGTCAGTATTCTTGAGTTTAGGAGAAGCTATTAATTCCATCTTCTCTCTTGCTCTCAGCCTGAAGTACATGAGAAACGGATTTTTCTCTGAATTTAAAGAGCACATTGATTTAAGTTTACACACATTCAAAAATACCTTCCCCTACTCTGAAAGTAAGCTATGGAGCCAAGTTAGTTGATAGCCAAATGGTTTTTCTATGAAGTGATTTGGTCCCATTTATGCTGGTGATGTGCGAACAGTTTCTTCAAAGCAGGGCATGACATCTTGAAGGAGAAAGGGACAGAGCTTTAAAGCTAATAGTCTTTCAGATCAGGCCAGTTTAATTGCAACTGCTTTTCCGGTAGAAAACGGTATGCTAACTGTGACTTTCTCTTCCATCTTCAGCTAGGAGAATCTCACTAGAACAAAGAGCAACCTGGTGTGTGTCTTCTCTGCCCTCTACTGTATGGAATTAGAATAACACAGCTGTGTGTCAAAAGCCATCTATTGCTAACAGCAATGGGAGGCTTTACGTTAGCTCAGTGGCATGGCCCTGTGGTTTTGAAGCAACAGGATCCACATTGTGTCCATTCTGTCACTGTGAAGTTCAAGTGGCCCCTTGTGTTCAGCATACAGACAGCTGTGGCATCCAAACTGGGCATGAATTTACTACACTATTTTGTATTTTAAGTGATTAGAACCTTCAAACCGAAAGGATCTCAAAGCACTTTAGAACCTATAAACACACAAGTCCCACTGGAATGCAACCCCTTCTCAGGAGGAGATTGGCAAACAGATGGAAGAACAAATCTGTAACAAGGAAGCCAAGGCAAATGCCATCTCTAAGGAAAAGTCCCTCTGGATTTTAATGTCCATGCAGTGGGGATAGGACGTTGGCATTTAAGTCTCATGTGAATGACCCCTTACTAATTTGATTTAGGATTGAATCAACCCGAGAGGGTGTTCAACCAAAAAATCTAGGTATTGAATTCCTGGGGCTCACACTACTAAACCAGCCCCTTCAGCTATACAGTTATCACAAGGTCCCTCAGTAGCCCACTTTATTTTAAGTGCTCTCCTACAGCATATCTGAACCCCTTATGCCTAACAATCTGTCCCAACTTGTATTTAGCTCAGACACTCTGGTTACCTTCCCCAGACCTAAAGAAATGCTCTGTGCATTCAAAAGCTTGTCCCTTCCCCCAATAGAAGTGAGTTCAATAAAAGCTATTACCTCACCCACCTTGTCTCTCTTTAATTTTCTCAATATTTTTCATTTTTGACACAATTGCTTATTTAACATTTCTGGTTTTAATTTTCCTTAATTTTGTTTTAAACATTGACAATTTTCATTGGTCCTCTAATCTCAAGGCAGGGGGATTTCAACATCAAAACCAAAATTTGGGAGATAGAAAAAAATTCACTTTTGAAAATGCCGATCTTTGAAAATATTTACAAAAGAATTGTAAAAAAAAAAAAAAAATCCTGTGGAAAATTTTGAAGAACACCAAAGAATCGGCCCCTTTTGAAAAAAGCCATCTGTGTAACTGTTGTGAAACTTGGTTTCTGTGTTCTGACCAGCTGTCCTGTGCTGTCAGCTGACTCTCCCTATGAGTCTACTGCCAGAGACCTGAATGGGAGAGTGCCCAGGGTGGGTGTGCTGGGATGAAGGTGGGGCCATGAGAAAGGGTCGGCGGGAGGCAGAGATACTGCAGTGCTTTGGCTCCCTTCTGAGCCCCGGAAGAAATTACAGATGAGTAAGACATAACTCTTCCCTCACCCTCTAGCCCTGCTGCTTCATGGCTCCTACCACCAAATGTCCTAAAGCCACAATCTGAGCCTTTATCATTCTTAGAAGCCACTGGGCACTGCTTGAAATTGATTGAAATGCAGTATTGCCACCCCAAGTGCAATGAGTCTAGCCCCCGCAACCATGATAATATTTAGTGATTGTCTTTTTATTTGCCTTCTGGTGTCACATTTTCAAGATTTTCTCTGGGGCCACGAGGGCTAGAAACTTTTATTTTTCTCTCTCTCTCTCTTTCTTTTTTTAATGAAAGCTGAGAGTCACAGGGAATAAATTGACTCTGGCAGCCAGGGTTGTAATAAAAATATGGTGAGACTTGTGATAAAAGTGTGAGAGTTGGCAAAAGTGAGTATACTGCCAATTCTTACCTTGGACTTGGATAATTTCTTGAGGGGTGAGAAGGGTGGCACGTCTTGGAGTCTGATTGTGCTGCATGAGTTATACTGTCCTGGCTAGAGAAGAGGCTGGTTGCCTCTTACTCCCATGGTCATTCTCTGTCCGCTCTTAGATGCCTCAGTTAGAGCTCTGCTATCAGGCTACAGAGTACAGCACCTGGCTTCTTTTTTGGCTGAACCATGAAAGAGACCCCTGTGATAGAAAAGGTCGGACTGTCAGGGGGTGATAGGGAAGTGTTGTAAAGTCACAGGAACCTGGGCGGAAAAAAATACCCATGGAAATCACACGATGAAGTGAGTTTAATCAAAATGAAAACAAGTTTTCAATGCCTTCTGTACAACTTTCAAATGGAACTGCTCATAAATAGCTACAGTGGTACTGACCCTACTGCCGTTGGAAGCTAATGGAAACTAAAGGGGATAAGGCTCTGTGGGCAGTTACTGCAGACAGTCCCACAGCAATTAGTGTAGATGATAGTCTTGCATTGATGCAGGTGGGCAGGAATGGATCACCTAGCAGGCCCATTTCAGTCCTACCAGTTAGGATTCATCTGTGGGATTCTCTAAATGCAGAATTATAGAGCTATCACCGCTCAGCAATGTTGTTGTCTGACTAGCTGAATATCCCTTAGTGCTTTCTAATATGTAAAATAATATTATGAGAAGATAACGTATGTGCCTTTTGCATGTTAGTAATATGTGAAATTGGCAGGTAATTGATATCCAATTGAGCTTGGAGTTCTGCTTCAAAATAGGATGGAAACTATAAAATCCTCTTTGATATTCATAGGAATAAATTCCATGTAGTACCTGTGGTTAACCTAAACTATGGCTGGATGTTGCTGATAGCTTAGATGAAACACTAGCTGGAAAAGTGTCTCTCTGTTATTAAAGGAAGTAGTAAATGCAGCCATTTGGATGGGGCCATTTTAGGGTAATTGAAAACATCGCAGATGGAGTTACTTCTCAGTGTATGGGTTACATATAGCTCTGCAAAATATGTGCGCAACCTGAGCGGGCTGCATGTCCAGGGTCTGTGCAAAACTGGGTTTGTTTAATTGGAAACGCTGCTGTTTGTGGATCGGCATCCTATTTCACAGCAGTTACAGTCCTCCCCTTGCCTTCATCAATTAGTGAGAATGGTGTAAATAATGCAGTGTACTCACTGCTGGGAAGCAAGCTGATCTCCATGTGTCAGGAATGCGAGCACAACACTCTGGGGACAGGCAAGCGTAGGTGCAAGCGGTGGAGTTCTGCAGGCGGCAGAATCAGGGAATGGACAGGACATGGGCGAGCTTTGGATAACAGACCACCCGTGTAAGTTGTTACTTGGGACGCTACATTTAATTAGCCAGATAATTAGGGGCTGGTTGAGGGCAGCTGTGTGTGGTTCATGCATATTTACATATTAACCCACCACTCCCAATGTGTGCAAGGCTGGGCTACTTTAAGGGGCTGTCAGAGGATAGCTGGCCCTTTGAAGGGGTCAGGGGCCTACCTCTGACAGGCTTCACAAGGGAGAATGGGGCAATTCCAGGTTCACCTGGGATTGGTTAACTCATTGAGTTACTGAGAGGCAGTTAATTAGGGAGGGAAGCACCTGGCCAAGATAAAAGGAAGCTGCTCCTGGGGTGTCTAGCTAGGGGAACAGAGACTCCTGGGGGAGAGAATAGTTCCCAAGATGTAAGAAGAGAGGGTTCCTATGGTAAAGGCTTCTCATGGGGAAGGTGGTGAGGGGGTTCACCAGCAAAGGAAACCAAGGAAGAATGCTCCTGGGTAGGAGCATTTCCAGAAGGCAGGGACCATGAATGCTGAGTCTCAGAGAAACCTGGCTCCCATGAAAGAATTCACCAAGCAACAGCGGAAGCTCTAGGAAAAAAAGGAATGATATGCTGTCCTGAGGAAGGATTGTCATGGTTTGGTCTCTGTGGGTACTTTGGCCCGAAAGGAGAGACCCTTCCCCAGCTAGTCACAATAAGTCCCTGGCTCCAGAGAAGTGTCCTGGCTCATGAAGTCCTCACTGTTAAGGGACCTTGGGCATAACTGAGGTTGACACACTAAGGCTGACTCAGCCGCTTCTCCCTCCAGCTACAGAGAGATACAGACTCTTTGTGTGATGTTCTGCCTTTGGAGTTGAATAAACTAGACCCCTGAAGGGATGCTGTTCAATATACAAGCCTCATTGGACTTATTAAAATCCTCACTCTCAGAAACTGAGGCAGAGATGGAATAGCAAGTGCTGTACCAGACTGCTAGGGGGAGGACCCCCATTCAGGGGCCTATGAGAATTAGGTCCCCAAGTCCTACTGAACTAGTCTCCTTTGAAAATCTCAGTCATACTGTGTATAAAAATTGTTCATGCTTTCTTTGTATCCTCATTGCCTGCCCTTTGTAGGCTGCATTTTGCCATAGGGCTCAATCCTGCGAGGCGCTGAATACTCTGGCTCTGATGCAGCAAAGCCCTTAAACATGTGAGTAGTTCCATGTCTCCCTATTGTTTAGCACAATGGAGTTGAGTAATGGCTGGGTCCCCTGGACACCACTTTATGAGAAATAGTAACAAAGTCGTCTAGTGCTGGACACTGTTCCTCCTTCCAATGTTGGAGGTCTGGCTGAGGGTGACATGGGTTCGGTGGCCTGGTTGACATAGCAGGGACAGCTGCATAAAACTCTAGTGAGGATAGACGTTAACATTGTGTCTTCGTTTGCCATACTGTTAAATCCTGGCTCCTCACTGGCTGAAAACATACCTGTGATGAGACATAACAGCAGGTGCACAACTACTTCCACCCTGATAGTAGTGTGCTCGGGTGTTCCATGCATGATCTGCATTATAAACTGGGGAAATGCTTCTCTCACTTAATTCCGTGCTATTGCACCTGTGTGCACCAGGTGTCAGCAGTACTGCTGTTTCATTATGGATCTGAGAATATGCTCCTAGACTGGCATGTCCAGGACATGCCAACTTTCTTAGGGCTTGTCTTCTCTGGGAACTTGCATTGGAAAAATCCACCCCCCTGCCCCTCAGACAGACATGGTTATGAAACAGAACCAACTAATTACAGTAGTAATAATTCATTCCAGTAGAGCCAAGCAATCCTAATCAAGGATGGGGGTCCTATTAAGCTAGGTGCTGTACAGACATGTAACAAGACAGTCTGTGCCCCAGAGAGCTTACAATCTAGGTGTTAAACAGGAGCCAGCAATTGGATGTTGGTGAGGGTTAGGTTACAGTAAAATAGTTTACCTGAAAATCAGAAGTTGCAGTTTGCTGCTTAACTAATCAGTGCCCGAGGTAGCAATCTGTAAGCTTTGTTGCAGAACTTGCTGTTAAGGAGAGATTGAAAGAGGATAAGGTGGTGAGTTTATGAAGTTTGATGTGTGGTTTTTCATGCATGGGAGGAAGTGCGGAGGTGGTGATGAGAGAAGCAGACGTGGGCAGTCGAAGCTGGACTGGCTGGCATCGCTGACAAACCTAGTGTGCAAATAATTGCATCCTGAATGGCTGCAGTTAAATTCAGTAAAACTTAATTGTCTTTAACGGGCCAAAGGTAAATAAATGATCAGGCAGATAAATATACTGGGTGAAATCTTGGACCTTTGAAGTCACTGGCAAAACATCACCCACTGTGATTGCACCCACTGCTTATTTCTTCCTCCATCTTCCTTCTTCTGTCTGACTGCCTGTCTAGTCTGAAGTTTCTCTTTTAGTGGTATCTGGATGCTCCTCTTTGCTTTCCAATTGGCTTATCAAAAGTGAATAAAACTTTGCTGGAGCACTATCTTCTTCTGACCATTTTGAATGATGGCTTAAAAAGAACAATTGCTCTTCTTTTGAAATTCCTTTCCTTACTGGATTTTCCAGTATTTCTGATGAAGACATGGAGAATATATATAACAGCAATGCATATCTCACTGAGCATCATGATTGATTCTCCGGGCCTGGGTCAGTATTTACCTCGTAGGTCAATAAATCCTGATTTTCATTTGTAGAAGACTTGATATGTGCTTATAAAGACCATCTAAAATTCCACGGAAAGTGGGAATATGCTGAGCGCCTAGCTACCTGAAGACTGATGCTGAAGAGATTGATTGATTAGACTATGTAAAATAGGTCACTTACTGTGCTTTGGTTTATAGGGATATGTACAATATCCTAACAATATGCAATAACTACTAGTGTAATAGCATGGTTGTATTTTTCTGCAGATTACATAGTAAAGACTTTGAACTTAGAGAAACCAAGATTAATTGCCTGGTAAGGTGCAGGTTTTAGACCTCCAGAGGATAATGCTGAAGTTTAGAAGTAGAAGGAATTTGACAAACTGCCCTTTGATTGCATCATAAGATGCACGTATGATCCTGAGCTGCCATGGAATCATTACAGTGATGGGACACAGTTCCTCGTGTTTCAAACAAAACAACATAACCTCCCTCTCTTCTCTGAACCTCCAGAATCAGGTGGACTGGCAGAGCCTAGGAAGGCTGATCACAATTGATCAACAGCATATGGTGTTCATTATGGGCATGCCCCATAGCCCAAGAGCCTCTGAGGAGCTCTAAAGAAAGGGTGGTTCTTTAGCAACTGGTCAACTCACTACTGTCACACATTGCCATTGGAAGGGCTAGAATCCTTCCTGTTTTATGGTCAGTGTTGTTCCTTTTTCTGATCTCCAGGTATTCTGCGACTATCACGGCCACTCCCAGAAGAAGAACGTGTTCCTCTATGGCTGCAGCATCAAGGAAACCTTGTGGCAGGCAGGCTGCACTGTCAACACAGCAGTTGTCACAGAAGATGTTGGCTACAGGGTGAGACTTTACATTACAGTACACACCTACTGTGCACTCGTGCACGCACACACAATTGACCTGTAAGATCATACTCAGAGTCGTTATGGTTTGCTGTCAAACTATATCTAGTGAGATCCCAAGGGGGCTGGCCTACGTCTGGTTTGATTTAGTATTTTCATTAATGATTTGGATAATGGCGTGGAGAATATGCTTATATAATTTGCAGTTGACATCAAACTGGGAATGGTTGCTAGAAATTTTGGGGACAGGATTTTGAATTCAAAATGATGTTTGGAAAATAGTCTGAAATCAACAAGGTGAAATTCAGTAAAGACAGGTGCAAAGTAAGAAGGAAAAATCAAATGCATAGCTACAGAATGGGGAATAACTGGCTGAATAACTGGGGAGTAGTACTTCTGAAAAAGATCTGGGGGTTATAGTGGATCACAAATTGAATGAGTCAACTGTGCTGCAGTTGCAAAAAAGGCCAGTATCATTCTGGGGTGTATTAACAGGAATGTTGTATGTAAGACACAAGAGGGAATTGTCTTGCTCTATTCAGCACTGGTGAGGCCTCAGGTGGAGTACTGTGTCCAGTTCTGGGCATGACACTTTAAGAAAGATGCAGACAAATTGGAGAGTCCAGAGGAAAGCAACAAAAATGATAAATCTGATCTCTGAGGGAAGGTTAAAAACCTGGGCATAATTAGTCTTGAAAAAAGACTGAGGGGAGACCTAAAAACAGTCTTCAAATATGTTAAGAGCTGTTATAAAGAGGATGGTGTTATATTGCTCTCCATGTCTACTGAAAGTAGGGCAAGAAATCATGTGTTTAATCTGCAGCAAGAGCGATTTAGATTAGATATTAGGAAAATCTTTCTAACTATAAGGGTAGTTAAGGTCTGGAATAGGCTTCCAAGGGAGATTGTGGAATCTTCATCATTGGAGGTTTTTTCAGAACAGTTGGATAAACACCTGTCAGGGCTGGTCTAGGTGTCCTTGGTCTCACTTCAGTGCAGGGGGCTGCAAGAGGTGATAGCTTGAAGTCCCTTCCAGTCTTGCATTTCTATGATTAGGGATGGGCCCAATCTATGAAGTTTGGAGCTGGGTGTGAACTTCCCCAGAGTCCAGAGGAATGCATTCCTGGGAGGCTGGACCCATCTCTAAAATCTATATGCACTGAATATTAGCAGAAGTATCATCTTAATGAACATGCCCCCTAATCAATGGCCACAAACACTTGCCTACCTGGGCAGCTACCTTTTTGTGTGAGTAAACCACACACATGCATAACATCATTCATTTAACCCTTTATGTACCATATAATAACACTGGTAAAAGGCCACAGGTCATCTTGCCCTGTTGAATTCAATTGCTTTATTGTTAAAAGCACCATGTCAAAATAAAAATCAAGAGTCTGATTCACCCCTATGCTACTTCAGTTTTACCTCAGCATGGCTTCATTGAAACCATGGAGTTACACATGTGTCAAACTGGAGTGATGTAGCATTGGACTTGACCCTGTATTTTTAAATATTATAACAGGAATCAGCAACCTTTGGCATGCGGCCCGTCAGAGAAATCCGTTGGTGGGCTGGGATGGTTTGTTTACCTGCAACGTCCACAGGTTCGGCCGATTGCAGCTCCCACTGGTAGCGGTTTGCTGTTCCAGGCCAATGGGGGCTGTGGGAAGTGGCGGCCAGCACATCCCTTGGCCTGCGCCACTTCCCGCAGCTCCCATTGGCCTGGAACGCAGCCAGTGGGAGCTGCAATTGGCCGAACCTACGGACACTGCAGGTAAACAATCCGTCCCAGCCTGCCAGCGGATTTCCCTGATGGGCCGCGTGCCAAACGTTGCCGATCCCTGTACTATAATGTTTAGTGTAGAGAGCACCCCCATGAGTAGATGGTGCTATAGCTTTATCTTAGTATTAAGTGTGTGTTTCGTTGTTCTGACCCGAGGTTTTAACAGGATGTTCAGTCCTGCCTATGTGTGCTGGACTTGTTACTTGCAGTGTCCCAATAAATCTGATTCGGTAAGTGAATATTAAAATACAGTTCCCTTCAGTGTTTTTCCTGTGACAGGATTCTTAAAATAGAACCCATTGGAAACTCCTATTCTCTTTAACAGACCATTTGTTTCCCATTTGTAGTCCATTCCTGTTAGAAAGTGAAACTAGACTAGATTATTTTTGCTCTGTGTTTAGTTAGCCTCGCTGTCTGGTTCTCAGGCACCAGCATCTGATGGCTGTTGGTTTGTAGTTTTTGACAGTTCAAGGGAATGAGTAATATTTAAAAATTCCCCGTTTTCAATGAAACTTTTTAAAAGTGTCTTGAAAATAATTCTGTTTGTATTAGGGAAGGAGAGTTGTCTAGTGGTTAAAATAGGAGACTGGTACACAGATCTAATGGGTTCTAGTCCCAGCTCTGCCAGATTTGTGTGACTTTGGGCAAGTCCCTTCACCTCTCTGTCTGTTTCCCCATCTGAAATGAAATTATCTCTAATTATAGTTTTAAAAATTAATTTTTACAAAACCTAAATTGTAGTCCAAAAGTGGTTTAAGAGGCATAGGCTAGTGAGATCTGGCATAGAAGAGGTTATAATGTTCTTGTATAGCTCTGCACTGTTGTATGACTTGTACCTCTCCAGGACAATCTGCAACTCCCTCCCTTCCTTTAGGATACCACATCTTCCTCATTTATCTTCAGGCATCATCCAAGGAGTATACTTTCCCAGAAGGAAAGTGCTCCAGCACTCCTTGCAAGATCTTCGTTAGCCAAATCTCCCTGTTTCACAAGTGGAGGAGAGAGAACGCTCATAGTCAGCACCACTTTTGAAGCTGGGTTCTGTTTGGATTTCAGAAGCTTGAGAAGCCGGGGGAGAATCAACAGATATACAAACAGAATTCAAACATTTCCTTCAGGCATCCAGAGTGTGTCCAGAATCTGCAATTAATGAATCCAGAGCTAGCCTCCACTGCATCCAAGAACGTGCTGCAGAGGCATTCTCCAGCCCACAGCTTGCATGTCTGTTCCCCAGATGATAGGTCTTCATAACTCCCTTAGATGGTACCATACAGGAAGTTATTCTGCTAAATCAGAGAGATTGGCATGTGGCTGCAGGATAAGGCATTGAGGTTTGGCTTTTCAAAGCAGAGTAAGTGAGTTAGGTGCCCAAATCCCATTAAAAGACAGTGGGATTTGGATGCCTAATTCACTTAAGGCTTCACTGATGGGTGTGTCTATACAGCAAGCAGGATCCCATGGCAGCGAGTATCAGAGCCTGGGTCTGTGAGCCTGAGTCTGGGTAGGTGGTGATGGTTGGTGGTAGTTGTATGTACAGAATTAATGTTAATGAGGAGATCATCTAAACAGTTAGGCCAAAAGTTTGTGGTTTCTCTAAACATGTTTCAGAAAACCTAAGAAGTCTTTTTTTCCCCTGCCAGTTAAGCCAAATATTCCCCTACTCAGTGTTGTGAACCCAAGCCTAATAAGACTGAGCTATAATAGTTCAGAATCAGACAGTAAAACTGACTTCTAAACGAAGTGAAATGGACTGTTAAGATTTCACCACCCAAACTGAACAGAATGAAAAGTAAATGGTGGCATCAATGGAGAGGGTCCCCTTTGTAGGAATCTGATCAATTCAACAGTTTAAGGTGGTGACAGTTATACAGGCAAAGAAAATGTGCCCTTTATTTTAATACTGTATGGGCCAAATATACACCTGGTGTAAATGGTGCTCATTTACATCAGCATATAATTTGGCCCATAATTTCTAATTTGGTGGTCCAACACTCTTTTTATTTTGGGCGGGGAGAGTGGGTGAGGAAATGCACTTGGCTAGAATTGGGCCTTTGGATATGTGTACAGCTGCCATTAATGACAACGAACCCACTCCATGGATGTTTTTATGGCACATTGCCTCATGGGAGCTGTAGTTCAGGCCCCCATTTTCTCGTATGGACTGGGTTCCCTGAAGGATTATATTTCTCATGCTGCAACACACACTCCTCTAACCAAGCTGTGTGGTGCATCATGGGAGTTATGACTACAGGTGTATCATGGGAGATACAGCCAGCCAGGGAATCTGGTTCAGAGCGGGAGCCTGGCACATCAGGCTACGAGATGAAGTGTTTCAGGTCAGTTCAACAAATAAAAACTCAGCCTTTTGATTCACGAATGTCAAAATGTTTCATTTCAATCAAAAATTTGAAAATTCAGTATTTCAACTCTTATTCCCCATTTGAGACAAAAACAAACAGTGAAATTTTGGAATTTCCCAGGGGATGGACATTCTTGAATTTTGCTCAGATCTATTGGTGCTATGTAAATAATAACTACGTAACTCTATATCTAATTCATGTTCTTATTCTTGTTTGATTCTTTTTTTGCAGACCCTCCCAAAAATCCTGGATAAAGTGGCACCTGCATTTGTGATGAGCAGCTGTAGCTTCCTGGTGGAGAAGTCACGTGAATCAACAGCACGGGTAGTAGTGTGGCGGGAGATTGGTGTGTTGAGGAGCTACACAATGGAGAACACCTACTGTGGCTGCAGCCATGGGCTCTACAAGGTGAGTACCTATGTCTGGGAGCCCATTCCTATCCTCTCTTCTCTTATGGAGCTCACTTAGATTTGCAGTGCAGGGATGAGCAGTTGTGTAATGGTGGGGTGCTGTTTTCTTGCTCAGGAGCCTTTGATTTCCTGAGCCCTTCAGTGGAATGAACTCTGAAACATTTCGCTATAATTTCTTGCCCTGAGAGTAGAATTGCCTCCAAGTTTGTACTATAATATTACCATCAGACCTCAGTCTGCTGCCTACAGTGATATGCTATTGTATCTCCTATTTTGTAGCCTCTTTCAACAGTAAAGGAAACAAGGCCTGATTCTTCTCACTTACCCTAGTGTAAATCAGGACTTATTCCATGAAGGCTATGGAGTTATAGTGGTGTAAAACTGCTGTAAGTGGGCCTGGTTCTCCTCTCACACAATAAATGTTTCTTTGGTGTTCTGAACAAAGAGGGGTCTCCTTGTAATTTAACTAAACCGAATTTACTCTGTCCTACAGAAGCTATATTGGGGCAATCAGGAATTCCGGAGAGATGGATGCTGCCTCTCCTTATTAAACTTTGAACCTGATCTGAAGCTCCGTTTACAGCAGTTGTAAGCCTGCATAACTCCACCGGTGGCATGAGACTGGTGTAATGGAGTTCTGAATCCGGCGCTGTGGCACCAGTGATTAGCATGATGTGATTAGAACGATTTGACATCTGTGCTATGTATTGTAATCTTATTGTTGGCAAGGGATTCCCACCAAACCAGTGGGAAATAAAGCCATCATATAAATCATGAGACATTCTCAACTATATTTCAAATGACACCCACAGCTATGGAGGGGAATGTGTATTCCACTGCTTGCTCTGTTGCTTACACCCTGCAGGTGTAGCCTAAGTAAAAGACCCTGTGACAGTGGGCTCTGTCAAGCCCTGTCCTTTTTAAGGGAAGCTGATGGGCTGATTGTTTTAGTTTACTCTGAGCCTCCCTAGCTCAGGGAACACCAACTGTTTCCCCTGCTGCTGTCTGTAATGACTCTTTGTACTTGCTGAAGAAACTCTCTGCATCCAAACAAAACATACAACCTTAGAGTTTGTTCCTAGAGTACAGACATCAGCATCCACTATCAAATAGCTGTAAGATGAAAGAGCATTCTGGGTAATGTTATGCAAATGAGAACACCAGGCACACACGGAGCCATTATTATTTAGCACTAGACGCACTGTAATGAACTCATCCTGATCATGTCAGGCCCATGGGAATACCCAGCGCTTGGCCTTATAAAGATATTTCCTCTGGGCTACCTCTAAGAAAACTGCAGCTTTCTGCAGGTCTGGGAGGAAGTGGTGGGTTTGGGTCAGTCAGGGGTGCTAGTCTCTCTGAATCTGTATTGCTCTAATATCGCGACGTGGGGCTCAAAGGAGTGCTATACCAGAGGGAGTAGTGTTACTGATTCAATAGGGACACTTTTCTTTCTAAGTCAATACTGACTGTCATCCCAAACAGCATGAAGGGGGTACTCATGTTTGAGTGTTGGCTATGTGTTTTGAATGAGACACACACGCTCTGACCACTTGTGTCTGTGAAAAATCTTGTGGCATTTTTAACAAGAGTAAGGTTATTAACCCCAGTAATTATACTCTGCTGGTCTGAGCTCTCCGTTCAGTGTCAACTGGTGGATTCTTCCTCTCCCAAAACAAATAGGGAGTGTTGCTAGGGCAGAATGGCTGCCATGTTTCAACCCATTTCTGTCGGAGGGGGTCAGTGTCCCTATATGCAGAAGTGTTAATAAAGCAATTAGGGGTCCTAAAGGTCCTTCAGGATAATTACTAATTAATTATTTGTAGTAATACATTGCAAATTACTCTCTGAGCAAAGGATCTCAAGGATTTTGCAAACCTTATACACTAACAACTTTGCCCTCCAGTGAAGTGTAGCCAGGAGGAACTCAGCAGCTGCTTTAACAGTACGTAAGAATATAGAAGTCCAGGGCAGGAAGTGAAGAAATAATTGCAGAGAGAATTTAAGGAAAGATAATATAATTACCCAGATTGGCCAGAGCAGCACAACTACCACATCCTTCTCCTAGGAAAAGTGCTAATGGATTTTTAATAAGCACCAGAGAGCAGAATTTTCATCCTACATTTTATCCAAAAAGACAGTGGATAGTTAGATACCAGGATGCCAAAACTCCTGTTGATTTCAGTGGGGCCAGGATTTCACCCAGATACCTCTAGCAATGCAGAGTGCCCTAGCACCATACTGGAGTATCAGACAGGATCATTATCCACTGAATCACTATGCATACCAGCTGTATGTGGTCCTTGACCCAACACTGCTTAGCTTGTGTGGGGTCTGATATGATCACAACTTGAGGTGGTAGGACAGTAATGTGAAAAGCCCTGTATAAATGTTGTATTCAGTGATTAGCTTCAGTGCATTTCTGTTGTTTTCTCAATGTCTCTTCTCTATTTTGGAGGTCTTAAGGGATACACAGAAATACCCAGTGTTGCAGGACCTGGACTGTCTTTAACCATCCTTTGAAGTATATGAAATGCATCTCTATTTTTCCCTCTGTTTTTTTTTTCCCTTGTCCTCACCCGCATCACTGAGCAGAACGGTAGGCAGCCAGCATGGGAATCAGAGTAATTTTACATGTGGGCGCCTGTTGCAAGAGAGGGAATCAAATCCACGTTTTTGTGACCCATAAGGAAGTCTATAAGCTATAAAGCAGGATAGAAATTTCCGTTCTGAACATATTGCAAATGATTTCTGTGTGTTGGAAAGCTCAGTCCCAGTTGGATCATGAGGTTATTATTCTAAGGTCATCTTTCCATTTTTTGTTTATCATTACCATTTATCCCAAAGACAGAGGACACTTAAATATGCCCACAGGGGCATTTCTTCCTTCCATCACGCGAATATAAATATTTTTGCAGTTTCTCAGGTTAAGGCAGCTTTAAAGTAGTTCCAATCATTTCTCCTCCAGGACACTAAGTGCCTGATTTGTTAGAATTGAAATGATGTATCATTTCTTACACTGAGATTTATTTTGGAGCTGCATAAATGATCATAAGCTATTACCTTCAAATAATTGATATCAATAGGAGATTTCCCCTTCTATTTAGGAATCTGTAATTAGGGTACTACTTGTTTTTGTTCTTTTGGATTTGGGTTCCTAGGAGAATATTCTCAACATGGTAAACCAAAGATTTCATTGCATAGTCCCATGTAGTACCCAAGTCCCACCCACCAAAGACTCTCATTAGAATCTGACAGTCCCAAAGCTCCTGGGTGTAGACTGAATAAATCATTTTTATAGGGCCACATTTTTCAAGAAGCCGCAATTTAGATACTAGTTATGGGGCTGCAATTTTGGACCCTCCAGCTCCCTTGTGTGAAAATGACACAATTTAGAGAGATACCTGATTTGCGGGTGTAATTTGTCAATTAGATATCTTCATCCTGTGACCTCTGCTCCCAATTAACAGTATCTGCAGTTTTGCACCCACATTTGATTATAATTAGAATCTGTTTTTTAAACCATATGACAGCAACCCCCTACAATTATATCCATAAACTCACCTGGACAAACAGGCCCTTCAATTTTTTTTTATGTTTTTAATTATATAGTCTCTTAATGCACCTTACAAACAGCAACTAAGTCTTCCAGCACCCCATTGTACCAAGAGGGAAACTGAGGCTCAGATGACTAAAGACACTTGCCTGTGGCCATATCAGTAAGTCCTGGCTGCCAGTCTCCCCATCTAACCAATAACCCATGCTTCCTTCCCCGTTGCAAACAATAAGGCAGCAAATTCTGCTCTCCTTGTTCATGCAACTAGTCCCTTTGCCCACTCTGACCACTAACTTAATCTGTGTAGTTACACAGAGTGCTACTAGGGAGTTGTTAAAGGATTGGGCAAGAACAAAAAAGCCCTCTAGATGCCATTAAAAAAAGCTGCCCTAAGCTGCATGTCAATGGTAAGTGTGTCCTATGACATCAAAGTGGAGGAGGGACTGAATTAAAATAAAACCCAGTACTTCCTGGTAGTGAGTCCAGCCTGAAAGTTTTCAGGGAATGTTGCCTGGCTTGCATTAAAACTTACAACCCCCATTTTAGAAATGGTTAATTGTGTTAAAATTAAGAAAGGTGTTTGGCATGTGTGATATTCTAATAAGAATCAAGAGTGACCCCAACCTCATTTAAAAGTCATTTGACTTCAAAAGGCTGGGAATATTAAAGATGGTTTATCTCTGTTGAATCGCCCTGTCTCTGTAATCCATGGAAATGCAATAAGCCAATCGCCCTTAAGGAAGAGAAACATAAAACCAAAGAAACTATTGATCTTATCTGAGATTTTATTCAACCTAAGGAAGAAGAAGAAAAATCCAAACCCCAACTCTTTCTCATTTCATCTAGGTTGCCTGATGGAGTCTTATAGGAGCAGTGTCTCTATCAGAAAGTGTTGCTAAAAAAGGAGTAATGGATTTCAGCGGGGAATTCTCCCTCCCACTCCTACCTGTTTAGAAACCCTATGGTTGAAAGAGAAAAACAATCAGAAAATTGAAGAAGCTCATAACTTCATTGCCTCTGCGAAGGCTGAGTGTTTGGTGGACTAAACCAAACAGTCTCCCAGCCCACCACATGGGTTTTTATTGCAACAACCTCTCAAATATTAAGTTTGTCGGGACCATCTTTTGTTTGTGTGAAAATGAATTCTGTGTGGCACCTTTTTAAGAAGTTTTACCCATTCTGACCATGAGTCCTGATCTAAGAAGAGTCAGGTAATTTAGTCTCCAGCGAGCTATCTTTTGATACTTCCACAAGTTTCTCATAGCTTCCATTTCCTGCCCCTGTATATAATACAACTTTGCCATGACCATACAGTAACAGGCTATTCAATACCATTCCATATAGTATCATATCACAATTTATTATGCCATCCTATTCTGTTCCATGCCAAACCATACTGGAGACTATTTAGTACTGTATTGTACCATACTGTGTTAGTTAGTTCCATACCATGCTGTACATAAGACTGGAAGGGACTTCCTGGGTCACTGTCCAGTCCTCTGCTATTGCAGGCAATGCTCTTCTATAATCCTGTTCATAAATGTATTAAGCTCCATGTTAAAATTAATAAGGTGGTTGTTTGCCCCACTTCTATTGGAAAGCAGTCATAGAACCGTACTTTTTTAATGTTTGGAAATTTTCTTCTAATATCCAGCCTAAATTTACTCATGGTCAGTTTATACTCATTCATTCTTGAGCCAGCATTGTTCTTTAGCTTAAATAGCTCTTCTCCATCCCTAATTTTCAGCCCTGTGGTGTATTTATAGAGAGCAACCATATCCCCCCAAACCCTTCATTTTGCTAGGCTAAACAAGCCAAGCTCTTAAGGTAAGTCTATCCTGCACGCTTCTTTCAGCAGCATGTAGAATATACTGCACGCCCCCCTCCGCATGGGTAGAAAGAGTGGTGTAGATTGTGAGGCACTGTTCAGGCAAGTAAAAAAACTCCTGAACCCTGTGTGTATGTACCCTACAGGGCTCTCTACATGCCCGAGCGGGGCCTCCCCTTCTGCACTGCTATTTTTATCAGCATAGTGACACTGCCTCCTGGCCCTGCTGGAGTCTTTCCCTGAGGTGGGGAAAGCTCTGGTAACTCCCCATCGCTGGCTGGCAGTTCTCAGCTGCAATGGGGAAAGGCTCTGGCAGTTCCCTGTGTTGGGGAAAGGCTCCAGCAGTTGACCGTTGCTGAGCCTTTCTCCTCTGCCTCCCCCCGCCAGAGCCTTTCATTGACATGTGTAGCTACACACCATAGTGAGGACATAGCGTCTACATGTCACCACCAGACATATCCTCATATCTTACATGTCCCCACAAGAGGTGTGCAACATAGATGTAGCCTTAGGGCTAGTCTAAGCTAGAAACGCTACAGTGGTGCAGCTGCAGCATGTCTGGTGAAGACGCTCTGCCAGTGGGAGAGAGTTCTCCCGTCGGCATAATAAAACCACCTCTGCGAGAGACGATAGCTGTGTAGGTGGGAGAAGCTCTCCTGCCGACATAGCGCTGTCCACACAGGCGCTTAGGTTGATGTAAATTATTCACACCCCTGAACAACATAAATTATACTGACATAAGTGGTAGTGTTTACAGACCCTTTGGTCTCCTCTCATCAGATATGTTCTCCGTTCCTCTGATCATGCTAGTAGCCCTTCTCTGCATCGGTCCTGCATTATTTTATTCAGTATCCTATTGTACCATACCATACTATTCAGTTTGTATACTGCCCTGTATTTTTCAGCTCCATCCCATGCTAACCTTGGCTTACCATTCTGTACTGCACCATGCTTTCAGTACCATGCCATGCGGGTACAGAATTTTGCTCGGCATGTGTACATGATGGAGGAAATAAATCAGTAAGGAAATAGATTTTAGCCTTATGCTACTAAGGGCTGCTTATAAACAACAGGGAGTAACACAAATGAGTTGTAAAATGATTACAGATACCTTGACATTGCCCTTTGAAGTGGATTGTGCTGGTGATATAGATCGTTCTTTGAAGAGAGCCTTTGGGAGTGGAGAGGGAAACAGTTTTTGTTGCCCAATCTAATGCTTCTAACTTGGAGAAATTGAACAGTCCTGATTTTCTCATCAGACTTGAGTGGAAGAGGGAATAACCACCACTTCCCAGATGACTTTGGGTACAGGGATAGCAGTATCAGGCAGAGTGCTAACAGACAAGCGCTCGAGACTTCTTTGACAAGCCTTCAAAAGCTCTCTGTCAAAACTAAGATCTGTGAAAGACCCAACATTTCCATCTCACAGTATTTCACTGTAATAATGTTAGTCGCTCTCTGGGTGAAGTCACGAAGCCAAGTATGGTGGGTGAGCTGCGAGGAAGGTTTTAGGGTAGAAAGGGGTTTAAAAGACTCAGATCCTGATTCTCCACTTCTCTGCACTGGGTGAAGTCATTTACACTGGTGCAAAGTGGGTGTAAAAGGCTAGAGAATCAGAATAGTAGTGGTTTTCCCTCGCTTTGCACCGTTATAAATAACTAACCAGGGTGCTGACCAATATAGAATCAGGCTACAATAATTTGTAAAAAAGTAAAAGCAACTGGAAAGCTCAGCATACCTTGATTAAACCCTGGGAGTCTTCAGAAGTTACAAATGGCAACCATCACTGCTCACAGTGATGCCAGGAGCCACGCACGGCATGTACCATTGGCAGGGCTGAATTAAGACACAGGCAACCGTGGCATGTACCTAGGGCCCAGTTCATGGTGAGGGGGGCAACCTGAGTTCTCGCTGGTTTGCTTCAGGAGCCGGCCTTGTGGCTGTGGCGAGGAGGAGCAGCACTGGCCACCCCCTGCACACTCAGGTTTGGCCCTTCAGCCCTGCTTTCATGATGGGGGAGGGGCCCGTGAGGGCAAACTTCAGTGACCACCATTCACACAGGTTTGGCCCCATGACCCCTTCCCCATCACGATGGAGGGACTGCCAGGCCAAATGTTAATAGGCAGTGGGGCAGCCAGTGCTGCTGCTCCTTGCCACTTCTGTGCAGCTGGTGCTGGCACCTGGGCTTCCTGATCAGAGGCCTGGCCAGCCTTTTCTGTGACTTGTGTCAACTGAAATGTTTTAAGAAAGTATCATGCTGATGAAGTACCACAGGAATATGGCAGAGTTATGGGAAGAGCATCACGATGAGTAGTTCTGCCCCTTCATTAGAGAGGGACTTTTTTCATGATGATTCTCTTTGTTTCTGCTTTTTTACAACCAGAGCTAGCCAAATGATTCATAATGAATAATTTGTTCAGTGAATGTTGCCATTTTTTTTCCTTTGTGGGTCATCTGTGGGCAGCTCACAAAGTGTACCCATTATTTCAAATTACTCACTGAATAATTTCTGTGAGCAATTCTTGGTCTGATTGTTTAATTTGATATTCAACATTTGAGTTGCTTTGATAGGACTCATAGGTCACATAGTCTTGTTTTTTTTCCCCTGAGAGGATGGACATAACTGTAGGCTTCTGGGTGCAGAAACCGGATTTATTCATTTGAAATCCTTTTTTCCGCCACCCAGTATCTTGCAATATTTGCCAAAAACTGTTGTTTCAGCAATCTTCATGCAACTAAATACCTTTGCTCAGTATCTGTGGGAATGGGTGCAAAGAGAATGGGCTCGAAATCTTTAAAAATTCAAATGTACATTTTGTGGAAAATGTTCTCACAGCTCTGTCTGTGACTACCTCAGTTCATCTCATAGTTCATTTTCGTCTCTGAAAGCTGGTATTTATCTGAAAGCTGTCAAGTGATTAAAAAATTTAATCTTGATTAGTGGCATGATTAATTGCACTGTTAAACAGTAATAGAATATAATTTATTTAAATTTTTTTGATGTTTTCTACATTTTCAAATATATTGATTTGAATTACAACACAGAATACAAAGTGTACAGTGCTCACTTTATATTTTTGATCACAAATATTTGTGCTGTACAAAACAAAAAATAGTATTTTTCAATTCACCTCATACAAATATTGTAGTGCAATCTCTTTACCATGAAAGCTGAAGTTAGAAATGTAGAAATATGTATTAAAAAACCCTGCATTCAAAAATAAAACAATGTAAAACTTTAGCGCCTACAAGTCCACTCAGTCCTAGTTCTTGTTCAGCCAGTCACTCGGACAGACAAGTTTGTTTACATTTCCAGGAGATAATGCTGCCCGCTTCTTGTTTACAATGCCACCTGAAAGTGAGAACAGGTGTTTGCATGGCACTGTTGTAGCCGTCGTTGCAAGATATTTGTTTGCCAGATGCACTAAAGATTCATATGTCCCTTCATGCTTCAACTACCATTCCAGAGAACAGTGTCCATGCTGATGATGGGTTCTGCTCAATAACAAGCCAAAATAGTGCAGACTCACGCATGTTTACTTTCATCATCTGAGTCAGATGTTACCAGCAGAAGGTTGATTTTCTTTCTTTGGTGGTTCAGGTTCTGTAGTTCCGCATTGGAGTGTTCTCTTTTAAGACTTCTGAAAGCATGCTTCACACCTCATCCCTCTCAGATTTTGGAAGGCACTTCAGATTCTTAAACTTTGGGTGGAGTGCTCTAGCTATCCTTAGAAATCTCACATTGGTTTATGTTCTTCTTTATGTTTTGTCAAATCTGCAGTGGAAGTGTTCTAAAATGAACATGTGCTGGGTCATCACCCAAGACTGCTATAATATGAAATACATGGCAGAATGCAGGTAAAACAGAGCAGGAGACATATTATTCTCCCCCAAGGAGTTCAGTCAAATTTTAATTAACACATTATTTTTTTAACAAACATCATCAGCATGGAAGCATGTCTTCTGGAACGGGAGACGAAGCATGAAGGGGCATATCTGGCACGTAAATACCTTGCAATGCTGGCTACAAAAGTGCCATGCAAATGCGCGTTCTCACTTTCAGCTGACATTGTAAATAAGAAGCCGGCAGCATTATGTCATGCAAATGTAAACAACTTGTTTGTCTTAGTGATTGGCTGAATAAGAAGTAGGACTGAGTGGACTTGTAAGCTCTAAAGTTTTACATTGTTTTGTGTTTGAGTGCAGTTATGTAACAAGAAATTTACATTTGTAAATTGCACTTTCACGATAAAGAGACTACATTATGGTACTTGTATGAAGTGAATTGAAAAATACTATAATTTAAATATAATTTTTACAGTGCAAATATTTGTAATAAAAATAGTAACATAAAGTGATTACTCTACACTTTGTATTCTGTGTTGTAATTTAAATCAATAAGTCCATTTAAAAATGTAGAAAAAATCCAAAAATAGTTAATAAATTTCAATTGGTATACAGTTTAACAGTGTGATTAAAACTGTAATTAATCACAATTAATTTTGATGAGTAAATCCTATGAGTTAAATGCGATTAGTCGACAGCCCTATTATTACGCATGGGGGACTCAGAGGCATCTTTGAAACTTAAACTACCAAAAAGTCAACTAAAAAATTCCACCGTCTACAGCAGTGGTTCCTAAACTAGGGGTGCCGCTTGTTCAGGGAAAGCCCCTGGCGGGCCTGACCGGTTTGTTTACCTGCTGCGTCCTCAGGTTTGGCCAATCGTGGCTTCCACTGGCCGTGGTTCGCCGCTCCAGGCTAATGGGGGCTGCGGGAAGGGTGGCCAGCACGTCCGTTAGCCCGCGCCGCTTCCTGCAGGTCACATCGGCCGAGAATGGTGAACCGTGGCTACTGGGAGCTGCGAGCGGCTGAACCTGCAGATGTGGCAGATAAACAAACTGACCCGGCCCACCAGGGGCTTTCCCTTAACAAGCGGCGCCCCTAGTTTGGGGACCACTGCTCTATAGGGAAAAGCCTTAGTAAACAGCTAGACCTTGAAAGTCTGCAAACTATGGGGCTCTTTCTTACCAATAGGAGAAGCAAATTCAGGAGCTGTGGGATTCCACAGAGATTGTCTTGACCCCCAACAACCCCAGGAGATGTGGGGATAGCCAGTGAGAGTATCCTGGATGGTCTCAACACCCATGTTGGTGAACAAGGAGAGATGTCATTATGAGTCATGACCCAAACCACATAGGGCTTAAATGGTTTCTTCATAGTCAACAATTCAGTAATATTTACTAGACGTATTTCTAAGATGCTCACCACTGTTATGTCTGAGCACCATTAATTTAAAAGTCTGTATATCTCAAGACAAAGAAATAAGACTCTCCATTATCTTCCCCTCTTCCCTTCCTCCTCCCCCGCTACCAACCCCTCTGCATAACAACCTCTTATTTAGGAGAGATCCGAATTGGGTGGTCTGTTTCTTCCAGGTTTCCCTGGATCTATTTTAGGAGAAGGCTCACAGAAAAAAGATGTCTTGCATTATGTTGCACCCTCCGTGCATATTACTGATCTCTGGTATTAGTGTATTCCACCATCCCAGGCCTTGTGCTGAGAACACTCTGCCCCATCCCGCATGATTTTGAACCTGCACCATCAACCTCAGATGCCCCCTCCAAGCCTAACAGTTCTGTGAATGAACCAGAGAACAGCAGTGCTCTCTTATTGTGAGTTTGACACTGTGAGAACAAATGGTCATTTTCTCAGGGATGCCAAATATTTCTGATTTTTTCCAGGAAGTTAGTACAGGGGGTAGTTGCCTGTCAACTGCCAAGCAGTGGCCCATCTGTTGAAGTGTCCCAGGGATGCCTCCTTGAAATGCATTTTGGAGAAAGTCCTCCCTTGGCACCTGCTGTGGTGGAATTCAGCTGTCACTCAATCCATCTGCCTTCTGTTCCCACGTTGAAAGCTTCAAGCACTGGGGGAATGTACCATTGTGTTTGAACTCAGTAGAATGATACTTAAAAGAGAAGGATGGCCTCCTGGTCTTCCTTTCCCTCCCTCCTCCCCCACACGCTTAGAAAACAAATAGAACCAAAAATTAGAACGGTCAGAAAACACGGGGCAAAACTATTTGAATCTCTCTCAGTGGCAGTGTCCCAAAAACATGACATGCTTAATAGTTCTAGACATTTATGTAAACAAAAGGAAACTGTTGATTCAAATTCAATCAAGACTGAGAATATTTATTTTAAACTACATTTGAGTAGTTGAAAACCTGTCCTGTTTTGTTTTATTTTGTTTGTTTCCTCTGAGACATTGAGTGAAATTCATTCCTGATTTCATTTGTTGACTTCAATGGAGTTACAGCCAGGATGAATATGGACCTATAGCTTTAGGAAGATGCTCCAGAAACATTCCTGTGCTCCAAGATCTGTGCATGAGGAAGGTCAGGGCAAGGTCTTCAAGCAATCGGTGCACAGGGACTAGATATGACTCTGGATAGAGCTTGTATGGAAGGGAACGGGAACCCCAATGCTAGGCCCCTGACTGATGACCAAATATCTAGGAGAGACACTAGGTTTTATCCCTAGTCATGTACTACCAGAAATGGTTCCAGTAATCCATATTCAGTCAAATAGCATGGGAAAACTGTGTGAAGGGGAGGTCCCTGTCAAACTGAGGGATAGATGGCTCTGGTTAGAGCCAAGTACCATGCGGGCAGGCCCCGGGCATGCTTCCCATACACCGCGCTACTACTCTGCTTAAATATAACCTGCAACATACTCTTGTCCTGGGTTGCCCACAAAGATTGACTAGTGTACTTCACTCCCAATGTCTGTCTGGTGTTCCAGTTCCACACTCCCCTCTGCCAGTGCAGCTAAGTCCTGAGCTGCTGCATCCCTGTATGGAGTGATCAGGCTTTCCTCAGCAGAGATGTGCAGTCATCATCAAATGATGGCCAAAATGTGTGGTTTCTGATACTGACAAATAGCATAATGATTAGGCTGAAATCACTTCATTCAATTCAATAGGCTTTGAAGGAACAAAATGGACACCGTGTAGAATCAAGCACATGGGTTTATTACGCACAGCACTGGCGGAGTGTCACCTTGCTTATTAGGTTCAGAGACTCTGCCAAACAATTGATTACAGCGGATTATATGGATTTTTCATGGGCAGAGGAAAAGTGATGAGGTAGGTAGTCCTAACCCCCTGGATAGGTCTAGTAGCAAGACAAGATAAGCACAGTAGCCAATAGTTAAAGATTATATAATGTCTCCATGGTTTCAGGTTAACATACAATTAGTACTTTAAACATACAATTAGTACTTTAAACAATGTATAAACTGTGTTAGTATAAAATATATATGTTGAATTCTGATTTGGGGTCCATAGGAATGAAGTAGCCCCTCTGATTGTCCAACAGGTACATACCTGGGGGTTAAAACGGAAAAACAGAGAAAAGTATATGGCAATAGAAATTGTCCTTCAAATGGCTCATTTGTACTTCTAAAGGGAGACACTGGTATCTGGGGAGGGGAGGAGGATGCCATATCTCATACTCACATGCTTGAACCTCTTTCATAAACTCACGGTTGGTGTGGGGGGGAGCATGGCTACCTCCTCTGCCTGAGGATCAGACACAAACATAATGGTCTTCTTTCATTCCTTTGGTCTGTTTGCAGCTTCAGATAAGAGCGCCAATTATTGTTCCCCATCTGGCATTTTGCTGACCAAGCTTATCTTAGTAAAAGCAAGGTTGTCTTTTGTTTGTCCTGCTTCTTTTAGCTAATATTGTTCACTGTTTTTACAGGGCCTCTTGGCCTCTTGACCAAACTCTGGATTTTTGGGCCTGTAAAAAGAGCTGACACAGCCTATACCAGGTTTTTACATAATGCAGCACATGGATTTTGGCCCTTCAGGCTTCAAGTGGTGCTGATCCTATGATGGAACTCTTTTCTCTGAGTCAGTACTAAAATTGACTTCCTGCTAAGGTCAGGGGTTAGAGTTAGTGAGGTGCTGAGGTGAGGGTGGGATATAAAACTGCTGACCATTTGGGGTTCTAAATACCACATGGCCCTTGTTATAACAGTGGAGTACATAACTATGTAGTCCTGGCCAAATTCCAGTTTGGATAATTATAGTTTACCTGAAAAATTCCTTTTGCACTTTCAGTTGGATATGGGAGTCTTCCTCATAACCTACCCGATACTCTTTTGTAGTGTTGCTGCAGTTGGTTTAAGAACTCATGTGTGATTGTATTTTACTGGTAAAGGAAGTGAATTCCTATTTACCCTGGACCTGCCTCACAGTAGTATTGTGGGGCTTCATAAATGAATGCTTGCCAAGTGCTCTCTTCCCATAAACTGAACATGTGAACCCAGGTCCCCAAGGAAGCAGCAAAGGTCACCGCAGGATTTGGAACAAACACAAACGAGAGGGAACAGATACAATATCAGATGCTTCTTTGTTGAGCATTGTGCAGCAGTAGCCATAGCATTTGTTGGCTGTCTCTGAAATGTTGTCTTTTCACTGGAATGACAGCACCTGAACAGATGCAGGAGGCATGCAGGACTGCACTGTGTGTGGGTTTTGCAGATGGCCTGTGGCTGCCATTCCAACCCACAAGCTGCAATAACAGCTGAGGAGAGGCTGCATTCAACCCCACAGCCTGTCTCTGGGTTTTCATGGGGCTGAATTCCACTGGGCTCCTGCTAGTCCAACTACTCAGTCTGTGTGCTAGGACAGAGTGAATTTCATCCAAAGAGGGCAATCGGCAAGTAAGAGAACAGAGGTTTCTGCTCACATTGTGACATATTACTGGGAAAAGAAGGTAAAGGGTCAAGGATGTCAGTCAGTAGTACTTGAGGCCTAGACATTACTGGGTTTGCAGAATCCTCCCTCTCTGTTCCAAACTAAATGTTTTTAAAGGGTGTTTCCTATAAAAACTGACTTAGAGTGTAAGATCCTTTGGACAGAGGCTGTGTCTTCCCCTTTGTGCAGTGCAATGTGTGCAAGGTCGGCATTCAGCATCAATGAAGATGCTCTGTCATGAGGCTTGACAATGAATGTTTATACTCCAGTAATACCTAAGATGGGGGAAGTGAATTACCCTCTCCTTGATTACTGTACTATCCTGGGGTAATACAAAGTAAAATCAGGTTACCAAATGGATCCAAGTTCAGAGTATGCATCTGCAATGGCAGAGCACAGTCTAAAGTCAGGGACAGTATAAAGCAATCCTAGAAACTAACCTAGATGTAAGCCCAAGGAAGCGTGTGTTTGGGGGGGGAAGAGGTTCTCATGTCATTCCATGCCACACACCCTAGTCCTCCAGTTTTCTGCTCCTTTAGAATAAAGATGCACGCCATAAATGGGGGTGGAGTGGGGAGGACAGTGTCTGAAAGTGGCAGTGAGGTAGACTAGTACAGAATCAGACAAAAGCCTGGAAGACAGCAGCCTGCTGGATCTTAGCCAGGGCTCACAGTGGGACCTCAAGTCAGCCACTTAACCCTTCCGTGCCTCTGCTACTTAGTCAGTCAAGCTGGGAAATAGGATACAAATCAGGGCTTGGCTGAGAAGTTGATGCTGTACCTCAGCCCGGCTTTCCTGGGTAGACATATGTTCTGAAAAGGGAAAACAATGGACCTGAACCACAAAGAGATACAAACTCAGCTGGCTCTGCTTTTTGGAGCCAACTTCAAAGCTCTCTCAACAAATTGGACAATTGGGCCAAAAGAAAACTGATGAGTTTCAACAAGGACAAGTGCAGAGTCCTGCATTTAGGAAGGAAGAATCCTATGCACTGCTACAGGCTGGGGACCGACTGGCTAAGCCGCAGTTCTATAGAAAAGGACCTGGGGATTACAGTGGACGAGAAGCTAGATATGAGTCAGCAGTGCGCCCTTGTTGTTAAGAAGGCCAGCAACATATTGGGCTGTATTAGTAGGAGCATTGCTGGCAGATTGAGGGAAGTGATTATTCCCCTCTGTTCAGCACTGATGAGGCCACACCTGGAGTATTGCATCCAGTTTTGGTCCCCCCACTACAGAAGGGATGTGGACAAATTAGAGAGACTCCAGCGGAGGGCAACGGAAATGATTAGGGGGCTGGGGCACATGACTTACGAGGAGAGGCTGAGGGAACTGATGTTATTTAGTCTGCAGAAGAGAAGAGTGGGGGGTGGGATTTGATACCAGCCTTCAACTACCTGAAGGGGGGTTCCAAAGAGGATGGAGCTAGGCTGTTCTCAGTGGTGGCAGATGGCAGAACAAGAAGCAATGGTCTCAAGTTGCAGCGGGGGAGGTCTAGGTTGGATATTAGGAAACACTATTTCACTAGGAGGGTGGTAAAGCATTGGAATGGGTTACCTAGGGAGGTGGTGGAATCTCCATCCTTAGAGGTTTTTAAGGCTCATCTTGACAAAGCCCTGTCTGGGATGATTTAGTTGGTGTTGGTCCTGCTTTGAGCAGGGGATTGGACTACATGACCTCCTGAGGTCTTTTCCAACCCGAATATTCTATGATTCTCATTAAGTATAACCTCAGGACCTCTGCTCTCCTTGCTTGCTAAACAAAAGGCCTGACTCAACAGAGACCCCTTCAGTGGGAGCAGCACATCTTAATCAGTTCCTTCATCTCCTCTGCTGATGTGTTCCTGGGTCTCAACCGGCCCCAAACTAGAGAATGAATCCCCCACCGTATGATTAAATTACAGCACAATAAACAACAACTACAGGGATGGGATCATGATAGATCTGAATCCGTGGAGCTGAGAAGCCTGGCTGGATTCAGAATAATGAAGCAGCACTCTCCCCCATGCTGATTGGAACAGCTTTCTCAGCACTGCCATCAGCCCCTCCTCTTTTGGAATCAACCTCTGGGCTCTCATTCCAGCAAATCCCTTCAACCTTCTTCTCCCCTTTGTCCAGTTAATGCGGTTACTGTTTGCTAAGGGGCATTAGGCTGTAGGACACAGTGAGCCTCTTGTGGGCAGAGAGGTGGGAAAGGGACATTGCCTCTGCTCCTTCCTACCCCTGAATCCTGGAAGATTTTGGTTTGAATTGAATTTTGTTGTGATTTTGGGGGGCTAATTTTAACATTGAAGCAAACAATAAAAAATACTAAAAGCTAAACTATGTACAGCTTGTCTATGTTACCAACTGCTGCTCATTTCCCAGGGATTGCAAATAAAGATATGCAATTATGCACCCTTACACCTTGTCAAAGCTGCAAGAGTAGACAATACAAAACCTGGCACTATTATTTAGACATTTTGATAACAAAACAAAAGACACATAAAAATAGGCAGAAAAGGGAAGGAGGGGACTAAGTGAGGGCCAGCACAGGAAGAGGGAGGGAAAAAGTGGAGAGAACAGGAGGAATGGAAGTTTGGCATTATCTGAGGTATCTCAGCATTCTTTATCCAAATGTATGAAAAAACAGTGCCCAAATTTCTTCAAATTCATATAATTGGTCTTTATGTTGATAAGCTATTATTTCTGGTGCTGCTAACTCAAATAGATCTGAATGCTATTGCTCTGCTCTGGGCATAAGCCTGCTCCTCCATTTTCATAAAATCATACACTTGGTCGTCATAGTGGCCCTCATGAACCAAGTTTGTGGCGAAGTTAAACCCAGCATAGTAGGTACATAATCTAGGTTATAATTTTCACGTGAGGTTTGGTTACTGAAGGCAAGCACTAACTCCCTTTCCCACACTTCACAAAGAACTCCAGACCAATGGATTCCTCTTTATTACCAAAGCATCCATAGTAGACATGGGCCTGGGTAGTTTATGAAGCATTTCCAAGGTTCCCAGTAGCTCTCTGGTAGTCTGAGGGCATCTGGACCAAGCTGATACATTAGCAAATGTCACTTGTAAATACTGCCACTCCGCTGAGGCTGTGTTGCTTTAGTGTTAGAAAAGAGACAAAACCCACATCCTAGACTAACTGGGAAATCCATATGGTGCCCTGGTTCAGCCAGTTCTTCCAAATTATAGCCCTCCCCCCCACCCCCAAGTTTGCAAGTCTGGGTTACCCCAGATAGGTGATTTTGCATGAAAGCGAGGATGAAATTGGTACCTCTTAGCTAGGATAGCTCAGACACTTCATACAGCCACCACTGACTTTACCTTATTTTTCTCCATCGGACAAAAAGAGGCACCGAGCAGACCCGCAGGGGGAATTGGATGCATTAACATCCATTCCGTTTCCACCCATGTGGACATAAGGGTTTTAGCATGCTGGAACCAGTTTGACATCAGTGACATGGTAAAAGGGATAATAGTAATTTTGGGAGCCCAAACACCACCTGGGCTGTGTGGAGCTGGAGTTTTTTAAGTGGTAGCCATGAGCATTGACCAAGACTGCACAGAAGGCTCTAATACAGGTAGATCACTTAGAATACAGAGGAGCATAGGCAGAATATTCTTTTGGCATCACTATTAACAGTGCAATTGGCCTGTAATTGCAACATTGTATGACCTCTCTTCCTGGTTTAGGAATAACTGATAGTAGGGCTTCCCTCCTTTTGTAATGTATGTTAATAATGTCTTTCCATCACTCTAAGGACCTCTTCCCTCAGTCTCCTCCTTCCTGCCCTAGCTGGTGGTTTACTGCAAGGGCTATTCTGCCTTTTGACATGACAAGCTGGCCTCTGGGAAGAATGCATCAGGTATGGTCTTAGAGCAGAGCATGGAACTGGATCCCTAGATGGTTGTACAAGGAGAGAGTGGACATGGAGAGAGGCTGAAGGGAGTCAGAAGTTCTAATGTTTAATACATTCTACTGATATGGAACAGGAAGGGCCACAGTTTATTGATCAAAACAAAAGGTTCCTTTCCATCTAGGGATTTAGCACCCAATCTCCCAACCTTGCAAGTATGAGAGACCAGGAGTTAGAGAGCAAATCCAGGTATCTTCTGCAGCACTGCAGACCTCCAAGCATTAGGATGCTTCCGTCCCCAGAAGAGTAAATGTGTGTGAAGTGAATCCTGGTTCCTTGGATAAAAGGGGTCACTTGAAGAAGATCCAGGAGGAAATGCATTCATGGCTCTGTAGAAGAGTAAATCTGTGAATTAGAAGAATAGAGACTGTGTTTTGCTGGGGAATAGGACAGGAGTTGATACATGGCCACCATACTATCCATTCACCAGCTAAGTGCTGCTACTTGGGTGTGGGGGGGATTATTAAGTACTCAGAACCAACATTTGCATGGGCAGTCATACAAAATCGATAAGCACTGTCACACTGACATGATTGAGGGGAAGCAACTAGGCATGCACATGAAGAAAGAACATTCTCCTCTGCTCTTAGATTTAAAAATGTTTCCCTGCAGTGCTTGGAGACTAGAATTGTGCTAGCATGTAAAAAACAGAAAGTGAAACTGACTACCATTGGATCATTGGGCTTGCCTGGGTGTAACTGAGGGCAGAATTTGGCTCCAAATGGGAAACTAACTATAATTCGATCTAATTTCACTGTCCAAACGGTTAGAACAAATGGAAAACCAACAGCATAAATGAAGCAATTTAGATGTTTAAATATTATTTCAGTTTTACTAATGCTATGTGTTAGTAGTGACACAAGTAACGTGTCTGTGTGTGCATGCATATATATTATTTATGTGAGTGAAACTGTTTTCAAGCCTACTAGATCGGTTTGAGTGGCATGACCTTGAATGTCATGGGTTTGCATTCTACTTAGGAGAGACTATTGGGAAGGTGTAAGACACAGAGAGGGGACAAAGAAATTCTAATGAAAAATTAACTGCTTTATTTTGATAGTGTCCCTTTAAATGTCCAAATATCATTTCACATTATCCTTTCAAGTTTCCTGTGGAATTACAGCAGCTAGCTTTTTGATTTCTGACGTCTCTCTTGCTCATTAATCTGGCCCCGTGTGGATTTATTGTACAAATCTATTTGGCAGCTGAAAATTGCCGTTTGATGAAGCTCATAGTCTAATCATGAACTCCTCAGGCATGGGAAATAAGAATGGTGAGGTAGCGAAAGCAGGGACTAAAAGAACAGCGTTCGTGTTTCACTCTGCCTGGATTTTAGAGGCATCTAAATTTCAAAGCATTTTCTACATATGATTTTCTGAGAGGATAGATTTCCCTCCTCTTAGGGATCTTAGAATTTGCCAGGCTGGATCACACCACTAGTCCATCTATTCCGGTATCCTGCTTCCTCCAAGGGCCAAATACTTGATAGTTCAGAAGAAGTCAAAACTGTCCATAATACAACTGATTAATTATGCTAAGACATGGGAGGGGAATAATCCTTCCTGTCCTTCCCTTCCACTTGTGCCCTTCAGTGTGAGGCTTGATCATCACTATTGCAATTGTGGACTAATAAATTACCAGTATCGTTAGTGGCTGTGCAATGATCTGCCCTTTTATAATCCTTTCAGAGGGTTGACCTTGTGGCCCCCTGCAGCAGTGAATTCCACAGGTTGGCATACGCCATGCAGTTAACTTTTATTTTTGCTCCTAGCCTGTACAGCCGGACATGAGTACTAAATTGCCAGCATTTTCTCTGTGTGAATGAACCTGGAGTTCTCAAGGATGTTTATGGATTAGATCTGAAGTGAAATGTCATTGTTTATGCTGATGGATGTTTCTCTTGTCAGCAAAAACACCTCAAAATTCTCCATTATGATTCTGCTGCGTGAACAGTCAACATTTTAGCAAAATGACCATTTCTTCCCTTCTGTAGAATTGGTTCCTTTGCTTAAAAGAAAAACTTGAGGGAAATCAGAAATAGTTTTCCTTCCCCCTGAATGTTCGCATGGATGATACAGGCTGCACTGACAGTGGTGGAGATGAAAGTGCTCCAGCTGCAGAGCAGATGAGTAAGGGTACTGGCAATGTAGGTCCCTCCTCAACTCTCTCCTGCATGGATACTGAGCTCCTCTCTGTCCCCTCATGAAAGCACGTCCACCCAGAACATAACTGAGGCACAGTGGAGTTTGTGCTAACTTTCACTGATGTCAGTCTAACAGCTTTCTCCAGCTCCAGCTTTCTCCCAACTTAAGGAAAAGGGGAGGAAATGCTAGAGAGAGAGAGCGAGAGAGATCCTATTTCACATGACTTCTGATCAGAAAGCTGGGGGGAGCTGGTGCCTGATTCATATCCATTTATGGGGCCTGGTTTCTCCTTTGGGTTAAATCTCCATCTGTTCTTACCATGTAGGCACTGTCAAGTCTGTCGAAAAAACTTTTTCCATACTATTTTATTTTATCGAGCTGGGTCTTCTGACAGATGCATCCTTCCTGTCAGTTTCTTTTTAAATTACACATAAAGAAATATATTAAAAGAAGTTCAGTAAGGTTGCAAAGTCAATAACTTAAAAGTTAGGAAATGCCAGAATTAAGGTTGCCCATGTAACCTTAATTTAGCCCCCTTGTGCTTATGCATTATTATGAAGTCTTTAATTACATGATCACGTTCTATTTTCCCTGCCTCATTCAGTGCACAGAATGGATGGTTCTCACTAAATGAACAGCTATTCAATATTCTGTTTTCTCCTCATTGTTCATTGTGTAAGCCCATTCTTTATTTACTGCACCCTGCTCTGAAGACAGAATTGTTAATTTTCTTATGGGCTCTTCTGTGGTGCTCATAACTACAGTGTTTCAAAAACATTAATTAATTTAATTTTAACAAAATTCCAATGAGATGAGGGGCTATTCACATTTTACAAATGAGGATATGAGGCACAGAGCGATTAAAGTCAAAAATATCCACTGATTTTGGGTGCTTAATTTGAGACACTTAGGACTTGATTTTTCAGAGTATGTAAAACTTTATATAGTTTCAAATCACTGCCCCCATTGATTTTAGTTGAAGCTATGCGTGTTCAGCACTTCTGCAAGTCAGACCCCAGTCTCTCAGGTCAGGCCCCAGAAAATGAAGAAGACACATTTAGTGACCACCTGTGAAAAGTCTGGTTTAAGTGACTGGCCCAGCAGAACATAGGAACATAGGAACATAAGAGGCAATAGATTCTTATCCTCAAAGTCACCATTCAGCTGCCTTAGGTATAAGATCATCCTTTCTTCTCCTGCAGTTCCCTGCCTCTTTCGCCACACACCTTCTGACTTCTGCAACAATCGAGGCAGGGATCCTACAGACACTACATAAACCTGATTCATCCCCTGCGCACCATCCATCCTGGGGGACTGAATAACACAGGGGTCCCATGGAAAAAATATTAATGTGATCATGTAATGAAAGAGTATCACAACATGAGCACAAGGGGGCTGAGTGGAGGAGATGCCACAGGCAACCTGAATTCTGGCATTTCCTAACTTTTGAGTGCCTGATTTCCCCAGCACCTCCCCTTTTCCTTGCTCTTCCTGGCTGCTGTGGAGAGATGCCCCACCAACTTGGGCTCCCCTGAGCTTGGATATCTCCTCACTGCTGTGCCTGCCCCAGAGGCGGGAACCTTTGTACATGGGTTCCTGGAGGTCACAGGTTTATCCCAGTCACATGCTCTGTGACTATAGCTGCCAGTTTTCATGGGCCCATGGCCAGAACCAGCACAATGTGGCTGACGCATGCCCCCAAGACCCGTTACAATTTTCTGTTGGAGTAATAATAATTAGCACTTATATAGCACCTTCCATATGAGGAATTCAAAACACTGCCAAGCTCTCGATCTTTCTTCACATGTCAGCTGAGGCAGAAATTTCCCTTTGGGGGCTGCGATTAATGACTGACCTTGAAAGGAAAATTACACCAACGATTTAAGAAAATAAACAAGAAAAAATGAAAGTGAAGCTACTTGGGGGGAAAAAGACGATGCCAGTGACTCTAAGAGAGCTTCTGCCATGTGCAGCCAGGGATGGGAGCCCAAGGAACTTTGTCTGATTTGCAATAGCCTTTTCTGCTGGGTTTTTTGAAAGCAATCTAATCAGAAAGCCAATTTACATTTCAGTGGAGGATTTTTTTTTTTAAAAGGCTGACATTCAGCAGGCTGCAGCCGACAAGGTTTGTTCTCATTTGGAGGGGAAGCCAGTGGTTTATAAAATGATTTAATCTTATAAGATAAATGAAAGCTGAGCGAGGAGAGCATTTGGTTTGAAATGCTAGCTCAACATAAAGACAAACTTAGGAGAGAGAATCCGGAACGTCCTAGCGTGTTTACTTTCTCATTTCTTTTTTCCGATTGATTGTCTCTTTGAGCCCATCCTTTGTTTCCTTGCTCGGCCGTTTCTTCTTGGGCCCTACAAGCAATGTGGCCCATCATATGTGATCTTTGAACCCTAGCAAAATGGCCCAGAGGCCAGGTGAACAACAACCTGGAGTGGATTTTCTAGCTTGAACTGTTAAAATGACCCTTGAGATGGGGAAGCTGCAAAGGGGAAATTTGATGGAACTGATGTTCTTTGCAGTCTGACGGCCATATGGATTTCAGAGCCAACAGCTGGACACTGATTTCACAGTGACCTTTAAAAGCTGCCATTTCTTCTTGCTTGGAGTGGGGAGTGAAGTATACAGGAGCTGAGAGCGAACCCGTGTCTGCTGTGACAGACCGACAGAAAGGTCATTTCTCTGACCAAGCCAGGATGTCTGGTGATTGGAAGGCCGCCCAAGAGTGAAAGTGCTGGAGTTTTTTATGAGCAAAGTTCACTTCCATAATGCGCACACACCACATGCCCTTTCTTTCCCCATGCCCTTCTCACATAGCTGATGAGCTTTATGTGTGCTTATAGACCAAATTTCCAGCCAGCCTATGAAACTGCATGTGCACATGCAAAACTCACAGATACACAGGAAGTTCTACGATTTATGTACATGAGGGGAGGGTTTGTGCTGGGGACTGATAGTAAAAGTCAGCTTTAAAAATGTGTCCCGTCATGATTAACGCAAAATGTGCTCCTTTGGCGAAATAAGCTAGCTAGGTAGAAAGACAATCAATACATATATTAAGCAAACAATGATATTTATATTATTGTTAGGCTCTGCCCAGGACTGGTTCACGCTTGAAATAACTGGTTGTGTTGGCAGCGCATTATTGAAGTTCACGGGCAGAGCTCTGTGGGGCGGGCCCAATTGAAAGAATGAGGCATGCTGCAGATCAAGATTGAGCGGCACTGGCAAAATTGGACGGAGGAGGGTGCAAGACTGGAACAGCAGGAGGCGCTGTGGGCTGGGATTTGAGGTGCATCATCAGAGCTGGGGAGGGGGCAGCCTGGGATTGGAATATCAGGGGGTGCTTGCAGGTTGGAACTGAGGTGCACTGGCAGGGACAACGAGCACTACATTTTCATTACTAGTTACAATGGCAATAAAGCACACCGACAACTTTAAAAACCAGCCCAGTGAGAATGGAGGAGGTGTCTGAAGTACATTTGGTTTCTTGCCACATAGTCTTTGTGATATGAAATCAGGTCACTTTTGTGCAGAACTGAACGAATCACATGTCTGCAACCTACGTGTGCAAGATCTTTGCACAGATGTAGGGGAACTGTCTGCTTGTCCCCTCCATCCCACGCCCAGTTCTGCTGCCGCAGGAAAACGGTCTGTGTAATTGCCCTTCCTTGTTCGGTGGAGTGGCGTTGGTGTTCTGTGAATAAAACAGAGGGCTTCTGGGGCAGAGGGGGCTCTGTTCACTAGCTTGCAGGACTGCAGCACCAGACTCTGCTGGACTCTGTGGCATCTGTCTGTTTTTTATGCTAACACAGTGTCCACCTCACCTCCCCTGCATACTGATGCCCCCCATCTGTAGTCAGCTTGTCTGTCACCATAAAGAGGGAAGAATGAAGTGGACAGTGTTGGAATGAAGGGCAGTAAGTGGTTATTGATCCCAGGGTCCTTATTTTCCCGAAGGCGGGGGTGAGTAAGGGTGTGGCTGTGGCTGTGGCTATCTGATTACTTTTAAGGATATGCCTCCACATGAGTGTGTATGTGTATAAGGGAGCGGGTATGCAGGTCAGTGTCTGTGTGAAACAGGATGTGTATGCATGTGAGTGTCTGCCTGTCTATGCGTACAATTGTGTGTGCGAGAGCACTTGTGTGAGTGCATGAAGGTGTGCTGGCAGGAAGGGAGGGTGTGTGTGCAAGGGTGGGTGTAAGGCTGTTGTGTATGTGCAGCATTAAAGGTAGGTGGTTTGTGTATATATTTCTACAGACATCTATACGCATAAGGTGCATGCGTGTAACAGGGCATATGGGGGTGTGTGTATGCAGTCTGCCCATGCATGTGTGTGGTGTCTGCATAAATGTGTGCTGGGGAAGGGAGATAATTTCTAAATGGAGACAGGAAAGGAAGGGCACCTGGTAATGATAAAGTTCAGATTTGATTAGCTGCAGATATCTCTGTTCACTGGAAAAAAATTCACACTTTCTTGGTGACCTTTTCGCAAATGCAGAGCTGGGGGGAAATATGACCATCAGCCTCTTTTCCATTTGCAACTAATTAGCGTGGAAGGTACTGTACTGCACTGGAGTCTGCCGGAGTGCACCGCACCACACGGCATGTCACAAACCGGGGTGTGGGCGGTCAGGCCTAGTTGTTGGAGCAGGAATCAGCCCTAGTGTTTGGAGCAAGAGTCAGGAGCTGGAGTCCTCAAGCCAGTAACCAAAGCCCAGGGGTCAGTCAGAGTCAGGAATTCAGTAAGGAAGCAGGTCTGGAGCAGACAGGGACAGGGCAGGACCAAGGTAGGAGCAGAACTGGAGGAAGGTAGGCACAGGAGTGATTGCAGCTGTGAGCATAGTTAGTGACCAGCCACAGATCAGCTGTTGCTGTTGGGTAAAGAGCAGGCTTGCTGACTTCCTAGGCCAATCAGGCTGAGTGGTTAATCAGGTGGCCCTTCTATGGCTCAGCTGGGCTCAGAGGGTGCCCAGTAACTGGGGAGACACAGCTGCAAGTCCTCATTCCTGACACTGCACTGTCAAGTGCTTGTATACGGGTGTGTGTGTGTGTGTGCAGGGAGTGGGGAGGAGATGGGTGACTAGGTTTTGCATGCTGAGGCCACTTCTTGCCTCCTCTCCTGTCTCTGCTCAGACAGGCAGGGGAAGGCAGCCTCCTCACCTGTCCAGTTCAATCCAACAGACTTTATTGGTGTTACAAGCTATACAAGTGTTGCCATCACTTTTCTTTCAGCGGCAGGCATGGCCCTCCAAGGACAGGGTTCCATGTCCCAATTGGGGTTTGATCCCCTGTGTCCTTTTGTCATTATTGTCCATTCCTGATTCGGTCAGGATTCATTCAGATGCATTGGCAGAGCTGGGAGTGGGGAAGGAAGGTCCAGGACTAGGATAGCAGAGGATGCTGAGGAATATTGGCTGAGCTGTGTGCGTGTAATGGAATAGTAGGAGGTGCTGCAGAACTTTGTGGCAATGCAAGACTGTAGCTGTGCTATTAATCCCTCGGTGTCTTGAGCTCCACATTCACGTGCACACAAGCAAAGGGAAAAGAATGAGGTATCTATTTTCCAAATCATTTGCAAATCATTGTTTGTTTTCATTAGGAATCTGGAAGGGGCTGGCAGGTAGAGCTGCTGCAGTCTGTCTCTGTGTAAAAGGGTTTAATTTTTATGTTTCCATTTAGTCATTTTTATTGTTCAGTTTCCCATCTCCTTGCTGAATAAATCCATGTTATCCTGAAGCAAATGCTTAGGAAATAGAAAAACCATTCTTTGCTATCTCCTCAGTATTTATTTGGGGCTGACAAATATGGCATTTGCTTAGTTACTGGGCATAACAAATTCACTTCCAAAAGGAGAGATTTGCTTTGGGCTCCTGGATAGTACCCTCCTGTTATAACTCTAATTACCAAAATTAATTATCATTGTGTTAATGTAAGAACACCAGGTGCATGGGTTATAAGAGACAGAGATATCTGATCTATCTGTGACTCCATTTGCTGTTAATCTGCGGCCTCCTGAACCCCTCCTCCCACCTTCAGTGAATCACGTGTTTTGTGTGTGTTAGCGTGGATGTGCTGTTGGGATGCATTAAGGCACTGAGGTGTTTGTGCATGTGAAGCAGTGCAATTGTTGGTGCAAGTGTACAGTATGAACCATCTGTCTGTGTATGGGTCCATGCACATCTCTGTGTGTGAAACAGACAGATGCACACATCCCCTTTCTTTAAGTGGGCCTGTATACCACCGAAAGACAAGGTGCATATGGATGTGAATGAGAGCACTTAAGTCTGTATGACACACACATACACTGAGATTTTGGCTGTGTGAAAATGTGTATGGAGATGTATGTGTGTTTGGATATCAGTGTGTGCATGTTGGGGGGGGCATTATATATTTAGAAATGTGTCTAAGTGGATTTGGTGTGATCGTGTGTTGTGGGTGTATGTGTCTGTGTGTTGGTGTGTGTGTACTTAACTATATGTCCGTGTGAGTGTACTTTGTGTGTTGGCATGTGTTTGTGTGTGGGGTGGGTGTACACGGCAGGCGTTCCAAATGAGAGAGCATCTAATGTGAGAAGCTGGAAGCTGCTGTGAAATCCCACCTTGCTCTGTCTCTTTAAGGCTCGCAGTTACTTTGCCACTAAGGAGCAGGAGCTTTTCTGCTGGGCAAGGAGAGAGGCATACATTGGCCAAGCATGTGGGGGTGGCACTGGTGCAGGGACAGTGAGGGTGATTGTTACTTTGAGACTGGGAACTTTCTACCTCTCCCGCATTCTCCCATTGAGCCTCACAGACGTGACTCCTGCTAACAGCAGCTAATGGAGCCTTTTGTCTTTTCAGAGGGTTCATTTACAGAATGTGCAGAAGCCCTTGGCAGGAAATTATATTTCTTGAAAGACGTCTTTAACATTTTCTCCCCTGGGGGCCATTCCTTCCCCCACTCTCCGAATATAGGAATTACCCATAAAAGCCCAGAAATAGCTTCTGTCACTAGAATCACCCTTTGTCGATTATAACTGAGGAGAGAGAGGAGAATCCACTTAGTGAGCCCTGGCATGATGTAACTCTATTGACTTCCAAGGACGTATTACTTCAGGGATGGATTTGGTCCCTGGAGTTTGAAATGTTAGGGTTGGGAAATATCTTTGGGCCAAATTCAGAGGTGACATGTAAGGAGGGGACTGTGATAATTATCAGTTGGCAAATGGGTGAGAGTCCAAGTGAGTGTAAGTAAGTGGGTCTAAGGGAGTCTAGGGGGAAATCTGAGCTAGTGTAACTGACATAAGGGTGGGGCTGGAGGAAGGTGTGATTTATGCCAGTTTAGTCTCTCTCAAGATCTCTTAGATTCACCTCTGAATTTGACCCCTTGTGTCTGAGGCTACCCATGAAAATTATGCTGTTGCTTTGAGTACTGTCAACAGCTGCAGAGAAGTACATTGGGCTTAATAAGCATCTGGTACCACTGCACATCTGGGGCTATGACAGCATTTAGGGATGTCTGTTCTGATATTGGGACAAAGGATGGTGGTGGAGGACAAGGGGGGAAATGGAGATGTTAACAAGTGACCTGTCTTCATATCTCTGGAGACCTTGTGAATCCTGATTAGGTCACTAGGGTCACCAGCACCTGCCCTGATTTTTATGGGAAAGCACCAATCTTCATACTGTCTGCGCTGCATCCCATGTGATTATCCTCATGTGATCATCCAGCTGTGATGGGATAGCATCCTGACACCACCATGCAAACTCCAGGAGCCTATGACAGCAGCCAGGGAACCAAGCATGAGTGTTGATAAACTGTCACCTACACACTAGAGGACGTTAAAAGCTGCATCCCTAGGGTCCAATTCTGTACTGGCAGTAGGCTAAGACCCACCAAACTCATTTCATATCATGTCCAGAGATAAGCTCTTTCTGTGTTGCACAGCGGGACTTTGGAACAACAGAAGAAGAGTCAGACCTGAAGAATCCAGCCCAGACTTCACACAGGACTCTATTCATGCTTGGGATGGGATATTTGGGAATATTACTCAGTTCTGTGTAGACCTCTATCCCAGCTAGATATGCTCAATAAAGCTGCCAGTTGTTTACCTTAATACTGCATCTTAATGCATTAATTTAAAGCTCCTGGCACACCGTAATTTGTTAAATTCTTCTAACCCAGCATCTCTGCAGCTAGAAGCTAGTGCTCTAATCTAAGCCACTGCCCCACATTCTTGTTCACGCCTTCTCAGGAAAATGTCTTGAGCGTCCTCTTTCTGGAGGGGAAAAAAAAAAGATCCAGGTGCTCAGTTGCTGTAACAGCTGTCCTGACAGAGGTTACCACCTTCCGACACTGCCACTGCTCTCTGCCCCATCGTTATCCCTTGAGCTGCTGCATTTATTTGTGGTCTACTGACTGCCTGCCATGCTGATCAGTTGTCTACCTGCCTCACAGTGCCAGCAGCACTCCAGAAGGCTTTGATCCTCTCACTCACAGTGGAAGTGGTGCATGAAGCCCTCTGGGGCTAGCAGTCCCATGGCAGGCAGGTGAGCAGCTGGAAATAACTGTGGTGCAGGACTATATGGGAACGCAGAGGGGAGTGGGGATGGAATGTAGTTCTGTGTGGGAGGAGGACTCTATCTCAGGATAGGTGCAAAGGGAGAGGGAAGGTGGCAGCTTTGGGGCTAGAAGCAGTCTTGCTGTCCTAAGCTGCCTGTCATTTTCTCTGACTGAGTCTCGTGGTGGTGTTGATGGGGGCGTTTCTAGGGGAGACAGTTCTGGGTCTCACTGGAGAGAGCCTGGGGGTTATTACAATAGTATAGCCTAGTTTTTTTATGAGTACCCCTTGAATTTTTCTTGAAACTCAGCTGTTACTTCCGGCGACTCCTATGATATAAGAAAAGCACTCCAGCACTCTGGAGGAATGGCCCCTAATGCTACAACTTCCAACAGTATTATTGGGGTGGTTGAGAAAGAGAGGACTCCAGGGTCCTATTCCCAGCTCTCCTACTGACCAGTTGTGTGACCTTACCTTGGTCACTCCCCCTTTGTGTGACCTCATGTGCAGTAATGCTCCCCTACCTCCCAGGAGCTAGTTGGGTGCTTCCTTTAAGGCGTTTGTAAAAGGCTTTATGTACTGGGATGAAAGACACGGGGGAAGGTGCTGTTATTAGGGTCGGAATAAAGGTCAAGAGCTTGCTGATGGGGTTGTCCTGATTAATTACAACACTAATCTTTACAATTCCGTCTCAGCAAATATAATTTGCCCTGATTCCTTGTTTCATTCATTGTTCAGTGACTGGGCACAGAGAGAAGCAGAGAAGCAGAAAGCACCACTCTCTGCTGCATCCCTCTTCCTGAGCTGGAACCACGGGTGTGGGAAGTGTCCTTTGCTGGCTGTCTTTGCACTTGTTTATGTCAGGTTCTTCCAGAAAAGAGCCCAGCTCTTGTCCTCCAATAGCCAGCTAAGAAACCCATCATCTGACACCAAGAGCAGGCTCCTCTCTTGTTTAGGTATTTCAGAAGATGTGCCTGGTTTCTTGTCTGCATGGAAATCAACAGTGATATGAATTGGCTCGGAGTTTTCCATTTTTTATAGGGTAGATTAACCCTATTAAGGAAATGATCCTTTATGTCCTATGGTGCTTTCAATGCGTCAGGACGTGGGATCAAACCCTATCCCATGGCCCAACTTTTTAGAGGGTGAAATCCTCCTCCCTTTATTCATTTTGTTTTTGTCTTGCAAACTGAAAAGCAAAGAGGTGTTAGAAAGAGAGCGTGTGTGCATGAGAGAGAGCAGGGATGGGTTAAATCAAATGGGGCCAGGAATCATCCCATTTTCACCTGTTCCCATACATATGCCCCTCTTTTATTGCTGCCCACACCCTTGATCATTGGTGAGGTGTATCTTGGTAGCACTTTCCTGTGGCTTCCTACCTGGAAAGGTGCAAGGCCAAATGGCTTGAAAATGCTACTGTCTTCATGCTCCCTATGCCTGCTCTTAGGCTGAGGGAGATAAGCACCAATCTATGATTAAGGCAAAGAGAAAGACCTGTGATGTCAGCTGCTTCACCTACTTTAAGGCTGGTGGATCCTTGGAACCCCATGTTTCATGCTCCCAGATACTGGATGGTGTTTTCTGAATAACTGGGCTGGATTCTAGTGCTCCAGAGATTGTGTCTAACTCCACCAGTGCGAGAGTAGGAGATGAGTGAATTTGTGTGTTTTGAAGCCTGGTGATCCATCCATGGAAAAGTGAGCAGGCAGATTCCCTCTAGGTCACTGCACAGTGGGAAATCAAAGAAAAGGAGAAAAACTTACTTTGTTTCCTCTCTGGCTTTTGGTTCTGCTTTGTTGTGTTTTCAGTCTTCATGTGATTGTGTCTGCATATCAGTCAGAAATTGTTTTCTGCTTGAGTTGGGAACATTCCCTTAAACTCTTCTGAGCTCACAGTCCCCTTGTTCTCTTTTCCCAGACCAATTTCAGAGTGTATTTTGGCAGATTACAAAAGTGCTGAATGTTTATCGTCTTGTCTTACATCATCATTTTGTTGTATCATTTATTTTTCCTTTGACAGATTTTTAACACTGTCAGTCTAATATGCATGAGGGGTTGAAGTGTATTACCATAATGCAGTGTATTATGGGTAATCCCAGGCAAATTGTTCTTTGGAGAGTCATGCTGCATTATGTTCTTGGGGTGGGGGGGGGAGAAGAAGCAAAACAAAGGTCTTTTTTTTTAACTGTTTGTTGTATGGATTTTGCAGGCGAAAATTGAAACCAGTTGTTTGACATTCAAAAACTTGTGCACTCTTTTCAGTGGTGTTCCCCCTCATTGAATTCTGTGCCAAAAGGATGGAGTTATGCATGAGGAGCTTTTTTATTTGTCTGTGACATTTCATTTTGAAAATATTGCTAGTTTGTCAAAGAAGAAAAAACAGGAGGGGGGAAGGGACATACCACCTGTTGCTAGTTTTCCCAACACTCCACTGTAAATCTCTCTGGGAAACATCACTTGTTATGAACTTAAAGAGCATCTGATGCCTCTTGCAAGCAGTAGATCTGATCATCTGTCATGTGGTTCTGTATTTCTCTCTCTCTTTGTTTTCTGTTACCAAAGACATTTGCACAAAAGCTGGTCATCTGTTCCTCCTGAGTCCGTTCAGCTTCCCAACCCGAAACAGTAATCCTCTTTGCAGGACGTAACACTTGATTGCTGTGGAAATGATTGTGATGTTACTAACAGAGGATTAGAGCTCTAGGGGGAAAGAATAAGCAGCAGGTTGAAATGGACTTCTAAGGAAGAAGTAGCTTGTGTTCATACAAATGTCCTTGCTAGTGTAAGGGGACTGTTGCCCCCTTACTAACATTCAGTGGGGGTGTTTTGGTTGGCTAGCTCCCAGTACTAAAAAGGGAAGGGTCTATGGGAAACCAGGACCCTGAGACAGACAGTCCCCAGGAACAATGGGGAGAGGCCAATGCTCCAGGTCAGCCTGAATGACAGGGCGAGCAGGCTAATCAGGGAGTCAGGAGGCCAGGGAGGTCCTGTCCTCCGTTTGAGCTGGATTTGCCTGGGTCAGACAGAGTGGGGCTGAGCTAAGGAGAAAGCAGGGGGCTGAGCTAAGGAGAAAGCAGGGGCCTGAGCTAAGCTGGGGAGCAGAGCTGGGCCAGATCCAGAGGGACCAGAAAAGCAGTGCAGAGAGAGCAGACCCTGTCCTGGGAGCAGAGCTGCAGCCCCAAAGCCAGAGGCACAGTCCAGAGAGAGCAGACTAGCCCTGGGCGCAGAGCTGCAGCAACCAGAGCCAGAGGGGCCAGAGAAGCAGCCCAGGGAGCTGGAGGCAGAGCAGCAGCAGTGCAGAGACAGAGTGGTGCAGCTGGGGCTGGAGCAGACAGGAGCTGGGTGCTGTGAGCAGCTGGGGAAACCGAGGGGGACCCTGGGCAGCGGGTCCAGCACAAGGAGACGCCTCAGCCAAGGGATCGTAACCCCGACAGGATGGGGGCGACACTGGGAAGAAGGGTCCTACCGCTTAGAGCCTGAGAGCATGTGGCCACCACCAGAGCAAGTGTCCAACCCACAGCATCCCTGCAGCACAGCCAGGGCTGGAGAAGAAGGCCTGGGACTTACAAGGAACAGACTGTGAACTGCCCTGACGTTCCAGAGTTACCGTTTGTGATGTTCCCTGCCACAGAGCGGGTTGATGAGTTTCCTTTAACGTTTCCCATTATTCCTTATTCTCTTTAAAATTAATTGTTGATTAAATAACTTGCATTTGCTTTAACTTGTATGTAATAGTCAGTGGGTCAGAGAAGTGCCCAGTACAGAGAGAGTACCCTGGAGTGGGGACACCCTAGCCCCTGTCCTACGTGACCACAGCAGGGTTGGGGGTCGAGCCCCCCAGGAATCCTGGGCCCAGCCTTGTTGGAGTTATGAGGACTCTGCCAGACAGGAGAGTGGAAGGGGAGTCCTCAAGGGCAGGGAGGCCACTGGGTAAAGGAAGTGGGAGTGAGGACTCAGATCCTTTTGCTGGCCCATTTCACCGGGGTGGTGCAGAAGCCAGGAAAGTTCCCCACAATAGCGGGACTATTCCCCCGCTTACACTAGTAATTGCACTGGATATGAAATCCAGGAAGTGTGTCATCTGGAGTCAGCGATGGCTCTGCTTCCATTTGTTTTACCTAGTTTATTAGGAATGGTCAGTTGGTCTTCAAAGACACATTGGCTTGTGGTTTATTGTTGCAAGGCATGTGTCTTTCTCACCTATTGCTCCAGGAGGCACTGAATTAATCAGCTGGCATGTGTTTCCCTCCTGCTGGCCTCTACCTCTGAAAAAGCCAAAGTGGAAATATCTACTGCACAACAAGGGAATTGTTGGCTGCTTTAACTTGTGTTTCCCATTAGTTATCCCAGTTGTGGCTGGCTTGCTGCCTCCCTCTCCCCCTGACCCAGTCTCTCTGACCTCATCTTTTCCTGTTCTTCAGTCTGTTCCTTAGATTCTTCAAAGTTCAGATACTTTCTGTCTGTCTCCCTCCACAAGCTCATATGGTGGTGACCTGAGAATAAGGCCCTTTCTGGTGTGATTGTACAAGTGGACTGTAAAGACCCCTGGGTAGTTTGCAAAGGGTTGGGTCTAACCCCTGGGCCCTACTGAGACTCCCTCTTTCCCTTAAATAAGTTCAGCTGTCTAAGGCTTTGTCTGAACTACTGGCCCTGTGCAACCTGTATGACTACTGTAACACACTACTTTATAAGGCACGGACAGATGCCTGGGGTCTGGTTTACTGTGGCCTGGCACATTGTCTAGCCGTTTACACCAGAGCAAAGAGAAGTATGTATGGGTGTTAAAGGCTGCCAGATCAGAACAGCAGCATTCTATACCCACTTTGCATTACACTAGGTGCAGGGCAGTGGTGAATTGGGCCCCAAGAGCTACAAAATTCCATTTCATAAACCCTAGAGAGCAGCAGATTCTGTTCAGCTCCATTCTCCTCATCTGCAACACTGGCTCCTTGACTTTACTAATCCCATCTTGATGACCCATCTAAAAATATGCCACCTACCCAAGCCCCCCAAATAAATGGTCAGAATCCCACTTCCTGAGCCTCCCGGTTATCAACATCTTCAAAAATTCCTCCCTAAAATCTGGTCACTGCCCTAGATTTATCATACATACCCTAACATCATCTACGAACAGGGTCTTTACAATGCATTACTGTAGCACACAGGGATCACCTGTATTTAGCTGTATGGATCACACGCCATCAGGGGGTCTGTAGGATGCTTTTGGTATGAATTACCTTCTACAGAATTGAATTTTCATCTAGCACAAGAGCCCTTCTGAACCATGCTCTAGATTGCATGCCCAGTTATAGTTGGCATGAGGAAGACGTTGAAAGGGAAAATAGATCTCCGCTGTTATTCTTGTTTTTCTGTTAAACATGACAAGCAGCAAGAGGGATGAATGGGAATCAGAATAACAACTCCGACACCTGTAAGAAAACAAGACAACACACTCCTTGCTTGTGATTCCATTCAGCTCTAAAGGGCATGGCTAGAGAGATGGGGAGAAGCTCATTCTGCTTTAGGTCTCTTTTTTTTTTCTGATCTGAGCTGGGGTGTAGATGTTTTTGGTTTTCCCACCTGCCTTTCGCTTGGAAAATGAATGTGCCCTTTGTTGTTTCAGATGCACTAGTACAGTAGGTTGCAGAGTTATAGTACCTTCTTGATACTGAACCTTAGTCTGTTGTGAACAATAGATGGGGAAGTTAGCTTTGACAGTGTCAGCTGAAGAGGACCAAGCGACATTAGTGTTTCTGCTTCAGGCTGAGCAGTCATACATAATTCAGGAGGAAAAGGACGATGTGGTTCGTTGGGTATTGCATCAGGGTAGGAGAGAGACTTCTGATGCATGAACGTTTAAAGTAATGAAGGACGTAATCAGTGGCTGAGAGTTAGGGCTTTAGGTGGCTCCGCACACTTGGAGAGCTGTTTTCAGATGATATTTTAAATTAATTTGTGAAATTGTGTTGAGAGGGTCTCAGTCTAATCTTCTGTGAACACTTGTGCACTTTTCAAAATCATTACAGAGTTTGGCATGATTGCCAGTAGCTGCCAGCAGGATGGGGAACTCTGGTTTGAGGTACATTAGCATAATATATGAGGGGCTCAGGAATGGACTATGGGAAGCATGTACAGGTCCAAATTGATTTTATACTGGTATAGCTCTGGGGAGAGGGTGAAGGATTGGAATAGAAAGGGAATTTACATGTCAGGATTGAGGTGCTTTGGCAGAGCAGATGGCAGACTGGAATGGCATGGGATGTTGAGGGCTGAAATTTAGATACATCAGAAGAAACAGTTCAGGACTCAAGTATGTTGGCAGAGCTGGTAGGGAAACAGGACTGGAATAGCAGGGAGTGCTGTGAATCAGGACGCACTGGCAAAATTATATGGCAGGAGCAAAGGTTTGTGTTCTGCCTGCATATGTTATTTTACAGTCAAGCCATCATTATTAATGATCAGGACCAGATGACATTCCTCTAGGAATTCTGAGGGAGCTAATGAACAAAGGAGAAGAGCTACTAACAAAAATATGCAATTTATCATTACAAACAGCCAGAGGACTAGGTGACCGTCAATGTCACAACCTTGTTTAACAGGGTGCTATATATGAGTCTTGGCATTTATAGACTTACTTCAGGGGCTGAGAAAACCATTGAAGACAGAGTTTCAGGTGAGTATAATAACATAGGGACAAGGCAACATAGCTGGTGAGGTGAATTTTGCTTTTCTATTAATATGTTAGAATTCCTTGAAAGAGGCAAGGAACTCAGTGGCTGAAAGAGAAGTGGTGACTGAAATGTAATCAGACTTTCATAAGGCTTTTGATATAGCCCCTTGCAAAAGACTATTAAGGAAATTTGGGAACCCTGAGGTGAAAAGTAAAGGAACTTTCATGTATTCAAACCTAGTTAAAAGAGAGGAATCAAAAGTAGGAGTAAATGGGCAATTCTTGGCATGGTAAGAGGTTAAAAGTGAAGTGACCACAGGTATTAGTGCTGGGACTGGTGCTGGTCAATATACTTATTAATGACTCAGATGATGGGGAGGAGAATGAGGTAGCAAAATTTGCTGTTGTTGAATTATACAGTAGTGGGGAAGATTGTAAGGAGCTAAAGAAATGATGAAATTGAGTAATATGATGGCTGATGAAATGTAGACAAAGGCACATTAGAAGGGCCAATTTAAAGCACCCAGACATGTGGATGGGGGTTGAATTAGTTGTAACCACTGAGGAAAAATAAGTAGCCGTCACCTAGGAAGCTAGATTAAGATGTCTGCTCAGTGTGCAGCAGCCGCTGCAATAAAAAAAAAAGTGAATTAGATACTAGACTATATGAAGAGAAGGATAGAGAGTAACACAGCAAACATTATAATGCCGGTATGGACATTAATGTTAGTGTCTGTCCTAGAATACTAGGTTTGGACTGGATCAGTTCATCTGGAAAAAGACAAAGCAGAGCTAAAGAAGGTCAAAAGAAGGCAAATGAAAATGTTTAGTGGCCTGGAAGGAGCTTCAGTATGAGGAGAGACTAGGAAAATTAGGACTGTGTAGTTTGAAAAGGGAAAGAGTAAAGGACAATATGAAAAGGGGCTTTACAGTGTGTGGAAGTAACCCGGAGCCCTGCTTGGGAGGATTCATCACTATGCTCTGCACGCTCTACGCTAGTGCAGTTGGCACAGGGGTGCTCCCCAGCATTCCCTGAGACAGAACACCCCCACCCAATGCTGAGCCAATTCCACCCATTCCGTCCCATCTCTGCAGAAGCACTGGGGACAAGGGATGTGCTGAGGTAAGCTGGGGGCAGACTGCTGCCAGTTCTGGAGCCAGTAGGAGGAACTGTGTGTCCTGGGATGGACCTGCACCATGCTGATTCCTCGCTGCCGAGGGGCTATGGTAGCATGAACGCAGCTTAGGGCAGCCATGAGCCTCCCTGTCTTGTGCCAGAGGGTGAACCAGCTCCTGCAGGTCACAAATAGGGGAGTCACAAGTCATCTCCCTTCAGTCCCTGGGTTGGTGGAACAATGACTTTTACAACCCTGTGGTATAGTTCTAGGGTTTAGAACAGGAGTCATGACTCTTGGGTTTTATTCCCAGGAACACCATACTTGCTATGTAACCTTGGGCAAGCAGCTTCCCTTCTCCATGTCTCATTCATCTGACCTATAAAGTGGGGATAATAGTAGATACCCGAGAGGCGGTTTCACCAGTTACTGTTTGTAAAGTCCTTTGAGACCCTGTGATGAAAGGTTCTGTGGACTGTTATTGCAATGAGATTGAGTAGCATGTAGAAGGCCCTGCAGGTGCTATGCCTTAACCTTGTAATATAATATAAGGGTAAGAGGGTACTCCATGGAATAATTAACCTGTGGAACCCAGCAGTGGATGGCATTATAAAGACAGCTATCTTATTAAGATTAACAACAACAAAAAGGATTAGAGACTTATAAATAAAAGTAGCATCTGCACTTACATTAGCTGGAATAAAATTACAAGGACCTTATGTTTCAAGATAGATGGTGATCCCCCATCTGGGGTCAGGAAGATATTTCACTCCCATGGTGTAATATTGCTGAGTTAGGCACATTTTACATCTTCCTCGGAAGCTCTAGTCAGTACATTGGACGATATGGACTATTGGTCTGGTTATTCTGATGAACACTAATGCTATTGACACCTGTGGATAAAAGCCCTGCCCTACCGCACCACAGGGGTGCTGTGAAGATAAATACATTAAAGATTGTGTGAGGTGCTCAGATAATATGGTAATGGAGCCCATATGAATATCTGTGAGTTTCCCAGTCTCCACCTGCAGGAGTAATACTAGTTTTCCTAGTACTTATATGGAACCCAGGGGGAGGAAGGATGGTCTTTTGGATAAGGCACTGGGTTGGAATTTAGGAGACCTGAATTCAGTTCCAGACTTTGTCATAGACTTCCCTTTTTGTATCTCAGTTCCCATCTGTAGAATGAGAACACTTCCCTGCCTCAGTGTGAGGATAAATTCATGAGTGTTTGTGAGGCATTCATTTATTATGGTTATGGGGGCTGCAGAAGTAACTAGGTATATGAACCTGAGAAGCACAGGGGTCCTGAGCTGGCAGGGTTTTTTCTTTAAGAACGCTTTGGAAATGTCCAACTATTTGTTCACTTCAATTTTTGGAGGCTTCCCCTCCAAGTCTCACTACAAAGGGTAGAAACACTGTCTGTTCACCTCCCCTCTTTCTGAGCACCACAGAGAAACAGACTGCTCAGTAATAGGAGACCTTCGTGCACAAATAGTACTGCGAAGTTGACCAGCGAACATGTAGAGAGGAAACTTCCTTCTGCTGGAAATGTCTATGGCAGTCAGAATCAAATAGGAGCTTGATGCAGCTCCAGGCTCTGTCAGATTGAAACAATGCAAACTCCTACAGAGTACTCAGTTCTGGCCTGGCATAGCACCCATTCAACCTGTTCCACTACATTGCAAACAGAGCAGCTGCCTATGGGAGAGACAAAGTGGGAGAGGGTGAAGAACTGTTCAGTGTGTGTGAAGGGAGGAGGCATAATCCGTTAGTGTTAGTCCAGGTGCCATCCAAAGCAGTTGTTGGACCAAAACACACATCCTAAAAACAGTCCATTGGCATGATACATGGTATTTAAATGAACGAGAAAGCAAACTAATGCAGTACTTACCTCTGCTGGAAGGTGAGAGCTCCCAGGCAGTGGTACCATCCCATCTCTAAAGACTGTCCCCTCCGGGGGAGCATTTCTTCCTCTCTATTCCTCTCCATCTTTCCTTTCCTTAATGAGCATCTGCAAAGAGCTACATTATGGGACACTTCCCCATATAGAAATCTATCCCTTCCTGGCCCTTATCAGGAAGGGCCCTTTTAGAGCCTGGTTCTCCATTGCCCTGCACCAGGTGCAGTCATTTACAGTAGTGGCAAGTGGGCATAAGATGATTGGATCAGAATAGTAGCATTTTTTACCTATCGCAAGGAAGTGCAAATGACGGCACAAGATGTAGGGCAATGGTGAATCATGACCTACATCCCTGCCCTGAAGAATTTACAGCCTAAGGACAAGGAACAGAGAGAGGAAGAGGCAGTGAACCATCCAAACAATGTGGTTACTAACAGTTGGCAAAGGTAATATTGGTCCTGTGTCATTTGTTAGTTTGTTCTAATGTATCAGGGCAGTGAGGGTAGGTTACCCCCTGGGAATAGGTGAAGGAAGGAAAGGCAAAGGATATTGTGGGAGGAGGAGAGAAGGGGGAATAAGGAGAGGAAAATTGGGGGAGGGAGGCAAGGTTGGAGAAGAGCATGGAGGGCTCCGGGAGCAAGGCTGCTGTGGAGAGATTGTGGGGATGAGAACCTGGGGCAAATAGCCAGTGGGTGTAGAGGAGTGGAAGAGGAAGTGACACCAGGCAATCTTAGTTTAGCCTTTTCCCCACAATAAGTCTGGAGAATTCAAAATTCAACTTGCTTGAATGTTTGACTAGAGTATTGTCTCCTGCTGAATTCCCAGCGTGCCACTGAACAGATTTTGAAGACAGCTCCCCTAGTGAGTCCAAGGGGAAGGGGTTGCCCTTCCTTGTTTGCCTTCCCCTTTCCACTTCCTGAACAATCCTGGCTGTAAAATACACTTGTTTAACTAGGGAAGCATTCATTTCATCACAGAAAAATGATTCAGAACAAAAGCACACCCCTGATGCCTTCATGTCTGTCTCTGTCTCTTTAGGTGTCTTACTGGCCAAATCCTGACGTCCTTGCTCAGACGTAATGCAGGCAGTACTCTCATTGACTTTGTAGGAACTTTGCCAGAGTAACGACCATAAGGTTCAATCCTAGAGAGACAGGCAGTGATGTTACCTCACTTTGTGGCCAATGTCCAAGACAACAATGACAAACACTCAGAACTAGACACACTCCTGTAACAGTAGGGTAGGCAGATAGGGTTCCATGAGTTTTCTCCTTATTTCTGTTCCTCTGTATCGACCACCACTGGCCCCAGCAGCCTTCAGTCCTCTCTTCCATATCTCCCATCCTCCTCTCCTCTGTCTGCCCCACCCCCATCCTCCTCATCTTTCATTCTAGAAATTCCTTTGAACCTCTCTTGCACACTTTCCCCCTGCATCATAGGCCCTTCCTGCTCACTTAATCTGCATATTTATCCTTGAAGTCCTTTGGCCCAAACTCATTGCTTTATCTGTAATTTCTTCCATTTTGCATGATGTCCCTGCTATTAAATACCAAATACACTATTCTAGCTATGTAAGGGATTGTGGCACATGAGAAAACTTAGCTTTCTCCTCACTACCCCCCAGTTTATAAGCACCAGGTTCCTACAGGTGTGTGCCTGTGTGTTTTCATTTGTGTGTGTGTGTGTGTGTGTGTATATAGAGACAGCAGTGTTCAGGCATAGTTCAGACTAACATTAAGGCAGGAGACATCAGACACTGAATGTTTCATTCAGCTCTCTGGTTTATTCACTGCAGCCTTCAGATGGTTTCTATTAGTATTCTGACTGAGAGCTCACTGATGGAATTAGTGGGAAACCAGACTGTCAATTTATTTATACCCAGCCTCAGGGCATAACCGCTGTGCATGTGTAAAGCCATTGAGATGCAGAGAATACTCTCTCTCTGTGTGCATATAGATATATATAAATGTAGACAGCAGGTGAGTTTATAGCTGAAAGCTGTTACCCCAAGGGTTCAAGAAGTGACCAATAGTAGGAGAGAACACCTTGATGGCATTATTGCCCACCGAAGGTCCCTTTTTTTCAACTCAGGGAGCAGTCATTTTCCCCAAAATCTCCAGTCTACCTATGTGTATGTATGTCTTTTGGCTTTTAATTTGCTGCACCTTTAGTTTTCTATGCTAAGTCATCTCCAGTTTAACTCACAAGGTCCCACAATCCTCTGTGTCATCAGGTGAACATGGCAAAGCCATGTTGCTTGCAGCAGTGGGAGTGTTTAATGCTGCCTTTTTGCCTCCAGTGCCATAGCTATATCATTAATCCTGTGAAGGATTGTGAGGGCAGTTTGTCTAATGACAGAAACATTTATCTGTGGATACAGCAATGCTGAATATTAACAAGCATTATTCACCATGAATTACTCGACCAGCTCCGGTTTGGAGATACCTGTTTTCACAGTAGTGTCCTGGCCAGATTGTGGCTCAAGTAATTACTGTCCTCCTGCCCCAAATTCCCCTCTCATTGTGAGAGAGTACGTGTTGCTGGCTCCCGGACACATCTGCCTCAGAAAGCCCACCCTGACTTCAAGCACTAACTGACACCCCGACCTCACAATGTCAGCAGAGGCTGAACTGGCTCAGAGAGACACGAGTAAGCTTTTCAGCCTCTCACGATAGCTAAGACTTACGCTACATTTGGTCAACTGCATAGATTTCTAGATTTTGTGTGTTCTTATATAAGAAAAGGGGCCCAAAGCTTGAAGTGGAATCTCAGGTGGGGCCTCAGTGCAGCTTTCTACAATGATACGAGAATTGAGAAGACAGAGTCAAGGAATCACAGACGTCTGTGATTGGCAAAACATGTGCAGCTCCCCTCTCTTCCACAGTGGACAAGAGGCAGCTTCCCTGTCATGCCATAGCGGGATATCTTCAGAAGGCAGTGCACTGCCAAGGGACTGTGTGAACCTAGGAAGTTTGAGGAGGCTCAGTGCCATGTACTAGACAGAAAGATAAGGTCTTGGAAGACCCAGACTGAAGGACACCTTGAACAAAAATGCAGTGAGACATGGTTGCCTAGTCCACTGACCTGTAATGTTGCGGTAACCAGACCACTTTCTGTCACTGGGTCTTCAGCCAGCGCACTTCAGTGCAGTATGGCTAGTCTCTCCTGCCAGCCTCTTACCAAACACAGGCACAGACTGGCATTGCTATTGCATTCTTCCTCTGCCTTCTGCATTTCATACAGTAGGATGGATGGATGCAGAGATCTACATCAGCAATCCCTGGCACTGAAGGCAGGAGCCATCAAGGACACTAGTTTTATATCTCAGGTCTGTCAACACCTCTACTTCCTACTGTAGTCATGGCACACCCCTTCCAACCACACCCACTGCTGAAAGGGGTGGAGAGGGGAGGGAGGGGGAAGTGAGAGAGAGAATTATGTGATCTAGCTGAGTTAAAAAATAAAAGTCTCTCTGTGTTTGAAGTGAATAAAGTGTGTTAACAAGTAATCTTCTAGCTGAGATTTCCAGCTGTTACTCCTGAGCTGTCTAATATCAAAGCAATATGGGACTATGGTATGGCAGCTAACTTCAGTGCATGAGCAATTACAGCCTGATGTTTCTCAGGTATATTATGGTTTTATTATTATTATTTCTCCGCTCATAGTTTCTTAAGGCCTCTTCATATCCTGAATAAAACTCTGGGGAATCATAAAGCCACAGGCAGAGCTTTAGCACAGTTGCTGCTTGGCATCTCTGGGATTGATAAGTATTTAGTGTGTTGCCTTGATCTTGGAAGCAGGGACCTGTGATACACCACAGAGGAAGCCTCAAGATGTTTTCTGTGTATTCTGCACCTGAGAGAAGCCCTTGTCATTCTCTAAATGGCAGATTTGTGCTTCTGCTCTCTCTGCTTCAGCCAGGCACCTCCATCCTCTTTACTTGGACATAACCAAAAACTGCCAAAAAATTATTTTTGAATAAAATAAATAATACACTTAAACTTGTTCAGAGGCACCAAGCACTATCACTGCCTTGTGTTTATAATCCTTGTTTCCTGTGCCTTATCTCTCTGGTTTCTTACTATTGTTAATGATTTGTATTTCCATAGCTCAGGGAACGCAACCTTCAGCACACGGCCCTCCAGGGAACTCCACTGGCGGGCTGGGACGGTTTGTTTACCTGCAGCGTTCGCAGGTTCAGCCGATCACAGTTCCCACTGGCTGCGGTTCGCCATTCCAGGCCAGTGGGGACTGTGGGAAGCGGCGTGGGCGGAGGGATGTGCTGGCCGCCTCTTCCTGCAGCCTCCATTGGCCTGGGATGATGAACCGCGGCCAGTGGGAGCTGTGATTGGCTGAACCTGCAGACACGGCAGGTTAACAAACGGTCCCAGCCCGCCAGGGGCTTTTCCTGGCGGGCCGCATGCCAAAGGTTGCAGATCCCTGCCATAACTCACTATACCCACACATTTAGTCCCTACCCGGAAAAGTTTACTGTCTAAGAGATTTGCCCAAGGTTTTATAGCAGGTTACTGGGAGAATGGGGAGTGGAACCCAGCTTGTCAGATTCCCAGTTAGTGCTCTGTCCACTAGACCACAGGCTGCTTTCTCTTTGCATGTTACATCACTGCTTTATTTCAATCGAGCAGGTATTTTTTCTTTTTGTCTCTTGTGCCTGGTATATTTTTGAGTGCTGTATTATTTCATTTTATTATTGACAATGATAATAATTGCAAATTTGTAGTTTTGTCTCAGAAGCCAGGGAAGGAGCAAGAATTTCAACGTATTTACCATGAAAAGCTGCATTTGCCAGGGCAGCTTTAACCCCAGGTGACATTTGCACGTACTGTATCTGCCAAACCATAAGTGGTGGTTTTCTCATAGGCTTGACTGGCCTTGTGGGCCTGACAAACCTGGCAAAAGTATTTGCAAGAAGTGCAGTAGTTTATGTGAGAAATCTCTCCTTACTTCCATCTAGCAGGCACTCTTAATTCAGAAATAATCACAGCTCGCACTTACAGAGGGCTGCTCAGTCCCCAAGGGTTCTGAAGTGCTTTACAAATCTGACAGACTCTATACAGGGAGAAAGCCCATGAGATCAGAGCTCTGCTGCCTCTAATGGATTAATGGAACTTTCACGGCTCTGTTACCCCTAAGACGTTCGGTAATACGTAGTAAACATCTGAGTCCAGAAATAAAGGCCATATTGGAATGGAGCTCACACCATTCACATGGCTGTTCCTGGGAATGTAAATGGGGGCTTTTGACTATTACTAAGGAAACGATCTTTGGTAATGGAGTTGGGAGCTCATATAAGAGCGGGGGCTACAGAGAGGTTTTGTGCTAAGGTAACCCATAGGGTTGATACTGGCAGAGACAGCAAATGTTCAGTGATTGATTCTGCCCTGGGTGATGGCACCGGAGAATGTTTTGGTTGGGGTCAATAAATGCCAGAGTTGAGGGGGAGTTTACAGACACTTTCTCGCTTTTGTATATCTGGGTTTGATTCTGTCCAGCCCTTACACAGCATACATGGAACTCCCACTGGTTTCATTAAGAATTACATGCAGCTGGTGATTCAGGCCCCGGGGTTTGTTTCATTTTAGTTGTTGCAAATTTTTTGAGGGAAACCAAAAAAAAACCCCACCCCACAACCAGAAACGGTTCAGAGTTTGGTTTCTTCTAGGATCAGCGCCTAAAAATTTGCATACTGTATTCAAGCATTACAGTCCATTTAGACCCGTAAAGCTTCAATAGAAATATCACCGGAACTGGCTTTCTTGTGAGGCTTCTGGCCTTTCCTACTTCTGGTTGGATTGAGAAGCTTGTGACAGCCTCCCTGAGAGCTGTAAGCACAAAGATGCCATTTAAAATTAAAAATACAAGGTGTGAGGAAGGGGAGAGTCATCTGAATGGTTCAGGGTTAATATGAGTCAATTCTGGTTATATCTGGATCATTGGCTTTCCAAGGGGAGTAGTAGAGACAAAAAATCTAACTTGTTTTAAGACTGAGCTTTATAAGCTTATGGAGGGATGATATTGGCATGTGGCGTTGCCAACAATGGCATACGGCACATGCAACTGCTATTAGCAAATCTCTCCAGTGGCTGTCAATGGGACAGTAGATGGGGAGGGCTCTGAGTGACTACAGAGAATTCGTTCCCAGGTGTCTGGCTGGTGGGTCTCACCCACCTGCTCAGGGTCTAACTGATCGCTGTATTTGGGGTGGGGAAGGAATTTTCCCCTAGATCTGATTGGCAGAGACCCTGGCGGCAGGGGGTGGGGGGTCACTTTCCTCTGCAGCGTTGGGTACAGGTCTCCAGTTTGAACTAAAATAAATGGTGGATTCTCTGTAACTTGAAATCTTGAAGTCAAGATTTGAGAACTTCAGTAACTCAACCAGAGGTTATGGGTCTATTACAGGAGTGGATGGCTAAGGTTCTGTGGACTGCAATGTGAAGAAGGTCAGACTAGATAATCACGATGGGCCTTTCTGGCCTTAAAGTCTTTGAATCCATGAGACCCTATTTAGGCCCTAATTCAGCAAGGTACTTCAGCATCTGCCTTACTAGGCATCAGAGATGTACCATGGAAGACCTTTGTGAATTGGCCTCTGTCATAAATATAAAGGGAAGGGTAACCACCTTTCTGCATACAGTGCTATAAAATCCCTCCTGGCCAGAGGCAAAACCCTTTCACCTGTAAAGGGTTAAGAAGCTAAGGTAACCTCACTGGCACCTGACCCAAAATGACCAGTGAGGGGACAAGATACTTTCAAATCTGGAGGTGGGGGGGGGACAAAGGGTTCTGTCTGTCTGTGTGATGCTTTTGCCGGGAACAGATCAGGAATGCAGCCTTACAACTCCAGTAAAGTTAGTAAGTAATCTAGCTAGAACATGCATTAGATTTTCTTTTGTTTAATGGCTGGTAAAATAAGCTATGTCTTTTTGTAACTTAAGGTTTTGCCTATAGGGATGCTCTATGTTTTGAATCTGATTACCCTGTATGGTATTTACCATCCTGATTTTACAGAGGTGATTCTTTTACCTTTTCTTTAATTAAAATTCTTCTTTTAAGAACCTGATTGATTTTTCATTGTTCTTAAGATCCAAGGGTTTGGGTCTGTGTTCACCTATGCAAATTGGTGAGGATTCTTATCAAGCCTTCCCCAGGAAATGGGGTGTAGGGCTTGGGGGGATATTTTGGGGGAACACATCTCCAAGTGGTCTCTTTCCTTGTTCTTTGTTTAAAACGCTTGGTGGTGGCAGCATACTGTTCAAGGACAAGGCAAAGTTTGTACCTTGGGGAAGTTTTTAACCTAAGCTGGTAAGAATAAGCTTAGGGGGTCTTTCATGTAGGTCCCCACATCTGTACCCTAGAGTTCAGAGTGGGGAAGGAACCTTGACAGCCTCTATATTCAAGCTTGACCAGGACTCCTTTGATACTGGACTATCAGCTAGGGTTGCCCAAGAGGAGCCGTTCCACCTTATTCAAAGTCAGAGAGACTTGACAATGTACCAGATTAGTGATGGGTCTGACCCAAACCCTGATCTGCACTGCTTACCAAATCAGATCCAGAGCCTCCCAGACTTTGCAGAGGTTTGCAATCCAAACCAGGAACTACATCCCATTATTTCATAACAGGCAGGACTCCCCTAAATTTTGGGGTGTTGAAAATCCAGCTCCACAGTTTGCAACAGTAGCCCGCCTCTGCCAGGGAGACACCAGTGTTTAATAGAAGGGGAAGCCTCTCAGAGTTGTTTGTTGTTTTGTAATTACTTTGTTATTGATTTTTGTAAACTATTCATAACTTGTTAAAGATCTTTCCCCCTCCTTCCTTTTCATCTCTGCCACTTCTGACAGCTTACAGTGGCACAGCTCATTTGCCTTCCCATGGCTCAAGGAGACAACTCTTACTTTAACAGAGAGGAAGTGTGGTGTAATGTTCTGAGTGCAGGGCTGGGCATGGAGCCAGGAACTCATGGAGTCTGATACTTGTTCTTACAGTGACTCACTCTGCAGCCAGAGTCAAGTCCTTTGAACTCTCTGCCTCAGTTTCCCCGTCTGTAAAATAGAGGCCAGGGGACCCTGTTAATGACTGTAAATCTCGCTGCAGATGAAAAGACCTGTATGGAGCAAGTGCAAAGTAAAAATAGGTGTTTGCAATCTTTGGCCAATGGAGTGAGCATGTGGGTTCAACATTTTGGGGTGTTGTCCGGTTCATTTCATTGTCCTGCCTCTAGATTTTCCTATCTGGAGGAATACCCCAGAGAGCGGTAGCCTATATGAGATGGTAACTCTTCCTCCCACCCTTAGCTGGGTGATTCCAGACTCATCACTCTAGGTTTCTGTTTTTCATCGACAGGGCCTGCAGATTGGAACGCGAGAGTTGGAGGAAATGGGAGCCAAGTTCTGCCTGGGACTCCTCATCCTGCAGCTTAAATCCTTGCCCTGCAGCAAGAAGCTGATGGCTCAGGCAGCAGCCCTGCTGGATCTGGAGGAGGAGATTGCAGACCATTGGGCACAAAGGTCAGAGTGAGAGCATTACTAGAGAGTCCTCCTCAGGAGGGGCGTTGGCAGGGAATAGTCTTGGTTCCACGTTTACAGCACCAGCCTCAACCACAGACTGAGATGCTCATTATAAATGAGGAGACAAGTGATTCTTAAAGAAATCCATTGTGGAGGCATTAGTCCATGAGATTAGCAGTGCTGCCCTGCCCTGCATCCTTCCGACTGGGTAAATTAGGTAGAGAAGGAGATGGTCCTCTCAGACTTTCCACTCACTTGCCCATCTGTTCCATTCATCGGAGTGGCATCGCCCCAAAGGATTCTCCGTCTGGGGTGAGTGGGGTGGGTCTCACAAATCCTCTTCCTGGCTGTTCGAGGAGGGGAGACTGTCCCCATCAAAATCTGTTTCCATCACCAATAAAAGGCTCCCTGAAGAGTCTCCCACAAGGAAGTAATTCCCTGAGAGCTGCAGGGAAGGGAATGAGTATTGCAAATTCAGAAAGGAGCTCGTCAGCAAGCAATAGAAATTCTAGGCTCGATCCCGGAAGGGGCAAAGTGCCCACAACTCCCACTGATGGTGCTCCACACCTCAAAGAATTGGGCACTCTTAGAGAGTCAGCTTGTGGGTCTGTGACGCACACAGTGAAACCTTGACCCTACTGATTATTTTGGAGAAACTTCTCTTTTTAAAGTGCTAAATTCTGCTCGGAATATCCTGGGTGCAATTCCATTGCACTCGATGTCAGTGGGGTTGCTTCAGTGTAAGTGAGAGGAGAGTTTGGCATGGATGTATGTCAGAGTATAAAGAACATAAACTCAGGTGTCTGAGGAGATAGGGAGATTTCTATGCAACATCACCATTCTCACTTGCCAATGACATGCGCATGCATCAAACTAATGTTTTTCAAAAAGTGATGGAAAAAGAAAACCCAGTGACTGATACGAGTCGACGCTCCCCCTACGGGTCTTTCGTCAAAAGATTCTTTCACTCTCACCAGTGAAAAAGGCAAGTTGTTGTGTAGCAGAAATACCCCAGTAATTTATAGTGGATTTCCAGTCTTCCCCTTCAGGGATACTTAACAGCCATTAGTACCACCTGTTCTCCATGCTGGAGACCGTATTTACAACCTTGTTCGTCATTTTTAATGTTTATGGAGGGAGGAATGAAAAAGTCTAAAAAATAGAGATGCTCTTTTGGATTCGTCATGCTCACTTGTACATGTGAACATGAAGCAATTACTGTGTATCCCAAACACTAACTGTGCCGCGGACAGCCTTCCGACAAGCAATCAGCGTGTCATTAGAGAGAACCACTCACGCCTGGCCAGACAGACAGATTCCAGGCATAAATCAAACCCTAACATTGGAACTGGAGCTGCATGAGCCTTTGAGTTAAACTAACTTCTCAATGGGGAGGAAAAAAAATCCAAACACCTACAGAAGCCAGGCAATGAAATAAAGCCAATAGGTCAGGTGGAACTGGTTCAGCCAGAACTGATCCTGGCCTTTTTGCCTACAACTAAGTGGAATCTTTTTGCGATGAAAAGATTTAAAATGCTGTTATTTTATTTGCTTGGTTTTATTGTAATGTTCATTCACCTCAGCCCTTTACAGTCTTGGATGAGACTGGAACTGGGTGTACCAAAATAATAGCAAAAAACTTATTCACACACAGTTATTTCTTGTTTAGCCATGTGCAGGGGGTTAGACTAGATGATCATGATGGGCCCTTCTGGCCTTAAAGTCTATGAGTCTGTGAGTTTAAACCAAGTTGTACTGAAAATTTCAACTGATCTTGCAAGTTTCCCATAACACAGGAATCTAGATCCATGTGGGATAAGGACACGAACTGTTAGGTGTCTACCCAAGTGGAACCAGTAGTCCTGTTGAAATTTGCCCAGCTTTAGTTAGTATGTCACCATCATCCAGTGATGTAGTGTCACTGGCTGAGAGTGTTAGGCAGAGTGACCCCTGCAAGTACTCACAGGAACTCTCTGTGGATTTGGGTGGGCAGAACAACAGTCTTAGTGGAATTGTTTGCCAAACATGTGTTTGCAAATCAGGTAAGTCACTGAATTTTGAATTCTACCCAGTGGTATGCCATTGGAGGAGCTTGTTGTGAGAATGTGGAGCAGGAACACATGAAACAGGAAGTTTGATAACATATAAAGTTCTTTATAAATGATCAAATGGAAATGGTTGTGCAATGTAGTGATTTCAGGTCAAAACACCAAAATTCATCTGCAATGTTTATGTGACTCTAGTTGAGAGAATTGCCTCATGCATTCCAGAATATGAGTAGGAACTCTAATGTAAGCAGTGTAAAAATGCAGTGTGCAGAATGCACATTATATACAGGCAGGAAAATAGCTCTTCCTAGGCCTGATACACCCTAGCAAAGTTTGCAGGAACGATTTCCCACCAGAGCAGCTTCAGTAGTAGCAGCAATGGAGGAAGCTGCAGTGAAGACAGGGTGCAGGTTTTTTTTACTGCCCCTGTACTCCAGCTTTACTCAGTGCAGGGTTAAATGACAGTGGTAAGAACATGGGAGTCCTGCCTCTACTAGTGTTTCCAGTGTTGCTATTAACAGTGGAGCTGCAGCTATGAAATTTGCTAGTGTAGAGGCATCCTTTTGGGCTTGCAGAAGAGTAAAGTTTTGGTGGTTTAATACCTCGGCTGTAATTGTCTTTTGATTACAACAAAGGTGCATTGCACTCCGCGGTCTGTTATACTCTCTGCTACTGAGAGTGTAAGTAGGGTGGAGTGAAACTACCCAAAGTATTTTTGCCCCTTTTGCCAAGTGGTAGTAGATTCTGAGGCCTTGCAGATTGGTTTCCCATTGGAGGAGAAATCAGCCCTACAGAGTCTGGGTATTGTCCGAGTGCAGCTTGTTTTATTTATTCTGTATACGCTGACCCTGGAGCAGGGGATGGTTACAAATGGAACCTAGCCAAACCCCTCTTCCAGGAAAATCAGGAGCAACGCCTGAGCCAAATTCCCAGGACGCAACTCTGTCCTAAGAAATGACTGGAGGGAGTAACAGCAAAGCAGGCTGCAAACTCTCTGGCTATTTGTGACAGCTTCCCCAAAAGAAAACTACATCACAAAAGGAACAACACAAGGCATGTCTCCAAAGACTGTGCGCTACTTCCACACTAACAAAATAACTTGTAAACATATGTGTAACCGCATTGCCTGGTGATTTCTGCTGAAACAGTTTGCATCTGTGACACTGGAGAATTTTCAAGGATGTTTGGGAATGGAGGGATTCTAACCTTGGTGAAAAACAACCCATTTTCTTTGACACATAACTTTTGCTGCCAATCAGGTGACATTGTACCCTGAGCTGAATGAAGATTTTTGTTCCAGGACAGTTTTTTATTTTCATGTTTTTTAAAGACAAGGGATTTATTCCTGGCCTTTTATTTTCACTAGAACTAGCCAAACATTCAGAATGAGTCTACACAATTTTGTGACGGCTCAAAAGAGGATCTGTGAGAACTACACTCTATTACACCCTCTTTAAGGAGATAAATACACCCCAAATGAGAAACAAATACCTGATTGTGCAACAACCCATACTCACAATGGTGGGCACTTATTCACGTGCATAGTGTCATTGGAGTCCTTGAGTCTACTACATGAGGGACGGTTCTGCCATCAAGTCCTAAATTTGCATATATGCACCTATGCACATCTGTATGCACACTCACATGTATACAGGACTATACCTGTAACTGATACGAGTGGCCATTCAGTGACCCAGGGGTTTACATCCATGTCACTGGAAACATTGGACTGAGACTCAGGGTTAAGGTAAAGGATTAGCAGCCTTCATTTAATAGCCCTCGCCTTTCTGACTCTGGGATTGCTTAGCTACTCCAGACAGAGTGTTGTGTTTTAGCTCTGGGTCTTGCATAAAACCCAGGATGGATTATTCAAGGGCTGTGTCTGCTTAATTTGTTCCAAAGAGCTGGAAAGGAGCATAGAGCCATTATGACAGCACTCAGCACAGACTCGTTAGCAACTGGTGAGTTACAAACTAATCCCATTACCAGACTGTTACATTTTATGTTCCAGTACAAAGCCCCTTATTTATTCTGGGCTTGCTTCTGATTGCACTTGCACCAACTTCCATCAGAGTTACTGGTGTGATTCCTTTGACTTTAGTGTAGCTACTCATGATTTACTCTGGGGTAATGAAGGTCAGATGAGTCTCTCTACTGGTACCAAAGGAGTTCGATACAACTGGATCTGGGTTTTGTTCCCTCAGCAGTGGTACATCAAAGAGGTACATAAAAGAAATCTATGTCTGTCTGTCGAACTTAATCTCGTCTGTCTCCTGTATACACATTCCTAAAACACTCATCATCACTGTACTCAGGATGACAGGGCAAACCATGAAACAAGAAATTAGTCCAGCACTGGGTATAGTTCGATCTCAGACTTAATTAACTAAGTGGCTCATCTGAAACTCCTATAGGTCCCAGTTAGTGAAGTCAGATCTTCTAGTCCTCACAGATGTCTGTCCATTTCTTTTATTTTTTTAAAACCCTGCAGTTTGTCTCCTGCCATTGCCTTTGCTCTGGGTGTCTGGTGTGCTTGGCATTGATTTGGCATGTGAGCCCCTGACAGCAAACATTTCCACCTGTCAGGGCTTATATCAATACATGTCTTCTAATCTTCCCCTTCTCCAAGCTGTCTCTTTCTTTCCCCACTGCTAGGAAGGGGATGACTGGGAGGGAATAGACTGTTTTTGTGCACTTGATCCAGTTCTGTCAGAATCAGTGGTCAGTAAATTGGAACACAGCTGTCCAGTAAGAAAGTTTTCCGATGAAAGGTTGCCATATGAATGTGGGATTTGTCACACCAGATTAGACCATTGGTCCTTTGCATCCAATGTAGTGCCTCCTTGGTAGCCAATGAGTGGCGCTTCAGAGAAAGGTGGAAAGAAACTATACTGGGCCTAGTCAATAGTTTGGTGTAGTACATGGGCCATCCGTAGAAGATGTTGTACTGTGTTTACCCTGTGAGCTTTCCAGACTAACTCCAGGTTTCCTTACTCAAGCTTCACTCAGCCCTTCCTCAGAAAAACCTTCAACTGAAGTCCCTGTGTGTTATACCTGATTAGAGACTAAGGAAAATATGAGTAAGAGCCTTGAGATTTGCTCTGTATATATGTGATCAGCTTATGCCCTATAGCATGAGCTTTGGGAGATTTGGTGGAGTAATTCATGTGCAGTAGCGGAGTATCTAAGGGTAAGTCCCATGTAATGGCAGAAATAATACAAAGCAAGTGCCTTGTAAATACATGGTACTGAACCCCCACTCCCTCGCACCTCTGCTGTCAGCGGCACAAATCAGCTGGGCAGTTGCCCTGTTAGGATAGCCAATGATTACCCCCAACACAGTGATTTCCGCCTTGTGTGGTACAAACCCATGTAGCAGCTCTGTGCCTTTCCAGACTTTCCCTGTGCCCTGTAGTTAGCTCAGACCTTCAGGAGCTCCCAGCTGGGAAGATGAAGTGCCGACACATGCTTCGGACATCATGTTTTTTTGACAATAGGTTTCATGCCTCGTTTGCCGTAAAACCGATTAGGTTTTAATCAATGCTCTGAGTTAGCTTTACATTTGTCATGGCCAAAAAGGGGATGGGAATTGTGACTATTTGCAGGAAGTTCAAGAGAGAGAAAAAAACTGTTACAATTTTCCACCTTCACCTTCCCTACACTCTGGATGGATGGGGCTGATCTCCCTTCCCTTCTCCTCCTCCCTCCAGCTCAGGTTTGCAAGTGTTGCGTATGTATGGCAGGCATGCTAAGTTATTTTTGAGAGACCCCTCTACTATGCCAGGGCTGGCATTTGAGTCATTGAGCCTTTTTGCTAAGTCAGCAATGATTCATCTCATGTTCCTCCATTGTCTCTTACCTTTCTGCAAGGGAGCAACTGTATCCCCCACCCCAAATGGCAATCATTTCTGCCTCTGCTGTTAATGGCAAACAGAAAGCTTAATAACGGCACCTGCCCCTGGTCCACTTCCAGCTGTGATTTTCTCAGTTCCCATATTCTAGCCAAGAGTGGGCCAGGTTGAGCTGGGAGCACAAACACCTTCCCTGCAGCTCCCTACCCAAGGAAAATCCAGGGTGCCATGGGAAGCCATTTGTGATTTAGTAGGTAGAGCTCTGTCCTTTAGGGTGACCAGATGTCCCGATTTTATAGGGACAGTCCCGATTTTTGGGTCTTTTTCTTATATAGGCTTCTATTACCCCCCCCCCGTTCCGATTTTTCACATTTGTCTGGTCACCCTACTGTCCTTTGACCTGTACTGAACTATTGCATCAGCATGATGCTAGGGGGTGCTGGTGGAGGTGCCATATTTTTACTGAGACATACAACTAAGATCCTGACCATTCAGGGGCATTAAAGACCCTATGGCATTTTTCATGAGACTAGTTTCTTGACTCTGCACTTTTGGACAAATTCCACTGTGACTAAATGCATTCAGACCCCTCCCATCCCCTGAACATCTCTGTAAATAGAGATGTTTCCCTTCATTGCTCAGATGTTGGGTCTATGAGTGCTATACAATTGCCAGTAGCTTTAATTAAATTCAGCGTGAAATGCTGTGCCGTGTAGCTGGTACAGAATTTGTTGTGAAGAGCAGTTTCTTATTTAAAAATACTGGCACAGTTCTTTGCCATGTGAGTTGACCTGAATATATGCTCTGAGCTGGTCCCTCACTACCCTGGCCAGCTAAGGCTGGAAGCACTGGAAAGGCCCCCAGCCACTAGGGCCATGTATCACTCTCCATTGACCTGCCTCCCCAGTAGGAGTGTAATACACTCTTGCCTTATGGGTAGAGCCCTGCCAAATTCACAGCCATGAAAAACGTGTCATGGACTGTGAAATCTGGTCTTGTGTGCTTTTACCCTATGCTATACATATTTCACAGGGGAGACCAGTGTCTCTCAAATTGGGGTCCTGACCCAAAAGGGAGTTGCAGGGGAGGGGGTCCACAAGGTTATTTTAAGGGGGATGATAGTATTGCCTCCCTTACTTATGCGCAGCCTTCAGATCTGGGCAGCTGAAGAGCGGCGGCAGTTAGCCGGGAACCCAGCTCTGAAGGCAGCACCCCGCCAGCAACAGCAGAGAAGTAAGGGTGGCAATCCCATACCATGCCACCCTTACTTCTGCACTGCTGCCTTCAGAGCTGTGTGGCCGGAGAGTGGCAGCTGCTGACTGAGGGCCCTGCTCTGCAGGCAGCATCCTAGAAGTAAGGGTGGCAAAACCATACTATGCCATCCTTACTTCTGCGCTGCTGCTGGCCATGGCTCTGCCTTCAGAGCTGGGATCCCGGCCAGCAGCCGCCGTTCACCAGCTGCCCACCTCTGAAGGCAGCGCTGCCGCTGGCAGCAGCGCAGAAGTAAGGGTAGCAGTACTACAAACCTCCCCCCCCCCGCACAATAACCTTTCAACTCCCCCACAACTCCTTTTTGGGTCAGGACCCCGACAGTTACAACCCCGGGAAATGTCAGATTTAAATAGCTGAAATCATGAAATTAACAAAGTTTAAAATCCTATGACTGTGAAATTGGCCAAAATGGACTGTGAATTTGGTAGGGCCCTACCTGTTGGATCTGCCACACTGCCCGTCCCTGGCATCCAGGAGAGCAAGCTTGCACCCTGGGTTATTTTATGGCAATGCAATCTGAAATGAGAAGCCATCCCTCCCTCCTGCTCACCCTGTAAACTGCAACATTCCTTTTTTGTATTACAAGAGTCCGGGCCCATTGCATTCTTTGGAAGGTCAGCCAAGCAGCACTGCCTGTAATTAATACAGTTGGTATTCCAACAGACTTCATGTAGGCTTCCACTGGTGGGCCATTGTGATACAGCAGCTTTTCCTCCCCTTGCTCATTTTCATATAATCCTATTGATTTTTTTAGATTAGGAAATAACCTGCAAGCTGTGTACCCTCAGTGATTGTCATCAAACACCAGTCCCAGATGTGCCAGGGAGCGTTCAGATCCTACACACCTGCCCGAGAGGTAATTAATTTATCAAATAACATCTAACAACAAAAAGGAAGGAAATGGAAGAAATCAAAGCTGGGAACTTCAAACTCACACGGAAGCCCTGCTTGCTGATGTGTCTTGATGAGGTTGTTCAAATTACCCATGTGTACAGACTTGACTGGGCTACAGATAATGAACTCAGGTATTTCCAGCAGACATATGGGCTCTACATCACCTTTTCTGCAGTGGACCTGCTGTGAGGCATATTGGTAGGATCTTATCTGTTATTAGACATTTTCATATCATTCACTTGTATCTGTGTCTGCACTAACTAGTGTAACAATGACTAGAGCTCTGAACCCTCGTGCTTTAGGGCATCAGATGAGATATAACAGCCATAGTGACCATATAAATGGTCCTAGGCAGATATATAAAAGCTGATTGCTACCAGGGGTCAGGAAGATTTGCTGACCTCTCATGAAGGAGTATTACCCCGTGAAGTGCATTATGGGGGATTGTAGCAAAGTGAAGACTCACCGGCACAGTGCCTCCTGCTGGTCATCTTGGGAATTAGCTCTCTCCAGCCTTTGGAGCACCCTCTGCAGACCGGTGTCTCGCCTGCTGCTGGCCCCATGTCCCTCCCAGACCCCAGGGCCCCTTTACCTCAGGGTTCTGCCCCAGCAGTACGTCCACTCTGTGCATCTCCCCTCCCAGGGGAACCCTGACCCTCTAACACCACCTTGCCTCAGTGGCTACTGCCAGTCATCATCTAGCCCCCCTCACTGGGGCAAACTGCAGTCCGTAATGGCCACACATCATTGGCAAGGGGTTAGGACCTGCTGCCTTTGCCTGTCCTCATGCTGCCTCTCTGCAGCCCCAGTATCTTTTCATAGGCTTTCCTCAAGGCTTGCAGCCTGAGGGTTTACCAGGCTGGAGCGCCCGCGCCCTAGCCCTAGCCCTAGAGTGAGACTCCTCCAGCTCCTGGCCCACAGCCCCTTTATAGGGCCAGCTGTGGCCTGATTGGGCTGGCCACACCTGTGGTCAGCTACTCCCTCAGCTGCTTTCACTCCTTTTCCCCAGCTGCAGCCCTCTCCAGGGCAGCTTTTAACCCCTCTTCTCCAGGAGTGGGGCAGCTGCCCCACTACAGGAATATATGCTGTCTTCTGAAGCATCCTTCCTAGGCTAGGATAGCACTTTAGATGGAACAGAATAGGTGGCCTTTTCCAACGGGGAAGGATGAGGCATAATGGGCTAAATGGGCCATTGGTGTATACCAGTGCAGAAGGCGATGGGATTTCAGACCAAATATACCATTTTTCTTTTCTGCTGTGGAAGGAGGCAGGGTAAAGGACTAGGTAGCCTATCTGTCTACCATTGCTGGTGGAGCAGGAGGCATGAGACCCGTTTATATTGACCATTGGTGTTTTCTGGTACAGCAAGAATTGACATCGCAGACTAAATGGACTATTAGACTCTTGCAGTGCTGTAGGAGACAGGACACCACTTTATTGGTACTATGCTTGTTATCACTTGGACCCTTTCTTTTCAGCTGCTACAACCACACTCAGAGGAAGGTATAATGGTGAACAGTGGATGCGTGGAATGGAGAGGGAAATCCTCCTGGGTTTTGTAAGGTTGGCATATTCTGGCTGATTGGACATGGTGAGCAGCATGGATAACTATCAGCGACAGACCACAAGGTCTTGGTGCACATGTGTTTGCATGGAGTGCATTTGAAAATGGAGATGCCTGGATTCCAAGATGGACTCCAGAGGCACGTGGTAGTTAGGGGATTAGCAGAGTCGTCACACTGGTGTGTATTGGAATAGTTCCCCTGTGGGCACAAGAAATGCTGCAGTGAGGGGGTGTTTAGACAGGAAAGTACTGAGAGGAAACTCACTCCCATTCCCTCCGAAGAAAGCACATGTCTGTGAAATCAGAGAACTTATCCTCCATACTCCCTAAGTAAGTGGTTCTGTTGATTGTCATTGCCATACAGGATGACCTTTAATTTATCGATAGGTCCCAATGGAGTCTCCAGAGAAAGACAATCATGTAAGAGAAAATTAGATTGGTCAAGAGTCCGAGCACCCCCAGTTCCCTGTGGGCTCAAGAGGTAAACATGGAACACTAGGGATGGGACCAGGGCACAACATTTTGATCTGGATTTGAGACATTTCAGCATACAGGATTGCCAGCTCCAGGGTTCAGGCCATGAGCCCAATGTCAGACGACCCAGCACTAGGCAGCAAACAGAGAAGCATCCAAAGAATGCATGAAGCCAAAGTGTGAGGCCATGTGGATCATAATCTCTCCCCAGTCTGTCAGTGGCATCAGATCCTCGCACTCTCTTCCTGTACAGCAGCAGCAGCAATGCATACACCTACACTGACAATAGTCAAGGCCCATGGGACTGTCGGCTCCTTCTAGCCCTACACCTTGTCCATGAAAGAACTTCCTAGTGTCCTGTGAAGACACTATCTTGGGGCCCGATCTTTCCCAGGACCAAAAGGAACAATCTATGCAAATGGAGGGAGGGATAGCTCAGTGGTTTGAGCACTGGCCTGCTAAACCCAGGGTTGTGAGTTCAATCCTTGAGGGGGCCATTTAGGGGCTCTGGGGCAAAAATTGAGCAGGGGGTTGGACTAGGTGACCTCCTGAGGTCCCTTCCAACCCTGATAGTCTATGATTCTATGAAATTACGCAGACAACAAGCTTAAGGGTGCACCAAAGAGCTCTGCTGTTGTTATACTCACAGGCACAGCCATAAGCCTGCTTTCAGGGGGATCAGCTCACTGCAGCCCCTTTTGGGGTGGTGCCTTGCAAGCAAATGTGAGGATGACAAAGCCACTGGTGCCTTGGTGACAGTAGACTACTGCTACATGGGTCATTAGTGAGTGTGGGGGGGATCAAGAGAGCCTAGCAGGGCAAGTGAGAGAGTAGGTGATCAAAGGAGGGAGAAAGAAAGAGAGATTTGTAATTTAAGCTGGTGAGTTGCATCTAAAGGAAGTTATTGCCTAGAAGGAAAGAGAGTGGATGAACAAAGTGTCATATTTGGAGTTGAAGGCTGGCATTGAAACAGCATTTTAAAGCACTCCAAAGCCACCTATGCTGACATCTCAGCTGCATTGTATATTCTGTCAGAGGCTCCAGCTGCTCAGTGTATTGTGACTCTGACTCACACACAGACCCTGACTCTTGCTGCCACTCTAGAGATAGTTAAGGGAGAGACATGCTGGAGAGAGAGCCTGAGACAGGGAAGAAATATGAGCAGGTTGTTCATTGCCCGGCACATACATACACACGTATATGAGCGCACACGTATGCACACGTGTAAACTGGCTCACACACCCCCTGGAAATACTTGCCATCATATCACAAGCCCTTTGGAGTTATTAGGATAAATTGGTTTAAATTTAACCTTGGCACAAAGGCGTATAAGAATTGGGCTGGAGTGGAGATAGCACAGAAGGGATGGAAAGCCACAAGTGAAACGAACATGTTAGTATTATGTTCTAGTTTTTATTTGTCTGCATCCCAGTAGAAATGGGCTCAAATCAAAACTGCAGATCCAAGTAGTTGGAGCCTGTGGAAAGCTCAGCTCTAGATCCAGATGAGGAGCTTCACTTTGTGGCCCAAGCCAATCTGTAGTACTGAACAATTCATCATGAATGTGGGTCTCTAGTCCAGAGAGGTCCAAGAGCATCAGCATCAAAGTGCATTGGCAGAGCTGTGCAGGAGACACCCTGGACTAGAATGGCAGTGCTGCAGGACAAGACTGAGGTGTGTTGGCACAGCTGTGTTTGGTGGGGAGATGGGGCTAAGAGTGAGATGGTAGAGGACGTTGCAGGCTGAGGTGCGTTGGCAGAAGTCTGTGGAAGGACCTGAAACTGGAATAGTAGTGGTGACTGCTAATCAGGACTGCAGGATATTGGAGAGTGAAACCATGCCTGGCCCTACTTACTAGATGAGAAAACAATTTGTTTTATGTTCTAGCAGCTCCCATCATCCAATCCTTTTTGCATGGGACTCCTCCTCCCCTTTGATGAGAGACCCACTTATTAGTGAGAGTGCAGAACTGTCCGGCACATGGGTGCTGAAAAAACGAACAAGCCAGAGTGTGAGCCCATTGTCAGGACAGTGCAGGAGAGTACACTGCTACACAGCTGTGCCCCCCATTCCTGATTCCATTCATTCCAGTTAGAGCTCTTGAATTTACACTGATAAAAACTTAATTCCTGGAAGGCGAAATTGAAGTCTTAAAGCAACAGATGGCTGTTTTATGGTGAGTCTTTCAAATATGTGCTTAAACCATTTTTAAAATACACAATCAGTGGCTTTATCTAATGCACATTATACACCTATTAGACCATAACAGCTTCCCCTTAAGTGTTAACAGGGTGTTACTGCCTTAAATCCCTATCTCGGTGTGAGTCACAGTGTGAGGATATGGGCTTCAGAGGAGGAGTAAGCAATAGAAGCAGTTGAATGCCAGGAAAAGACAGATTCTGCTTTCAGGCCAATATCCTGAGTCATAAGGAATGAGGGGGAGAATACCGAGCATCGCTTTTGAATCTATTTGTCTCTCTTATCTGTCTGTTTCATCTGTCAAGCCCATCTGACAAATTTTTATATTACACCCATCACTGTGGTATCTTATATGGATTTGGGATTCTCTCTAAAGAGGCAATACTATAACATCCTCAGTAAAATATCCACATCTCTTTAAAAGATAGAAGACCATTTCAGGTCAAAGTGTGAGTAAACCTTATTTAAAATTACACTGTGTTGCTTCGTCCTCTTTTTAACAGCAGGGGGCGCTCAACAATTTGTGTAAAGCATTGGCATCTGGATTTATCTTGTGAGGCCTTCCCTAGCATTTAATCTTATTTCTCATTCTCACACATTATTATTTTTCAGCTGTGAATAAGTGAATCATAAGAACGGGGATTGCCATAGCAATTCAGTGCAGTGGTTCATCTGGTGTAGTGTCTTTATCTCTGACAGTAATCAGTATCCGAGGCTGCACAGCAAGGTGCAAGAAATTGCCAAAGCGGACAGCTGTAGAGTTACCTGCCCCTGTGGGAAATTTCTTCTTGTCCTCTGTTAGTCAGTGAGTTGTTAATACCCAGAAACATGAGGGTTTATAACCTTTCAAAATAATCTTAATAATGAAACTGTGGATATTCTTTGTCGAGTGATGATCCCTGTTGCATTCCACTGTGGGTTGTGCACACGCACCACGCATTCGGGGCTGGTGAATTTGAAAGTGGTGTCTGTTTGTCCACGCATGTGCTCTGGTTCACCTTATGCCTCCAGTTGAGGTGATAAAGTGTGGGGTGGACCAACCATCTCTCCAGTTCCTTCTCACCACTGCATGGTCCAGGTTGGAACCTCCAGTGTCCGCAGCTTCAGCTTCATTCTACAAAAGAAGAATTATCTAGTTTGTACCTAGTTTAACCGTTTTAACAGTCTTAATAGTGTTAATAATCGTACAGTTTAGTTTTTTTTAGCTCTTTTAGTTTTAGATTAGTCTCTTGGGGGGGCATCACCCCCATGTTCCATTTGGGTATCAGACTATGCCCAGGACTCCTAGCTTCAACTCTGTGCTTCCTGCCCGTGGTCCTTCTCAGTCAGTGATGACTACCAGCACTGCCTGCACTGCTTTGGGGAAGCCCACATCGTGGCAAGGTGCAGTATGTACTGATCGTTCCCAAGCTGTATCAGAGAAGGGTGGGAACTTTGTATCTGCAAATACCTCATGGAGAAAGCCATGAGGCTCTAATCGGGACACATTCGCCTCTCCCCATATGTCAGCCTGATCCAGCGACTCCACCTCCTGCTGTGAAGTCCGACTCTGGTGCGGGAGAATCTAACCCCTCAGACCCAGTGGCGCAGCTATGTGGAGCCAACCGGGGCAGCGGACATAAAAAAAAGGTGCCGCCTGCTTGTACTCACCGGGCGAGGCTCTGGGTCCTCGGTGGCACTGAAGGCCCCCAAGGACCCAGAGCAAGTAAAGGCCTCGGCCGAGCTGGAGTGCGTGAAGGCCTGTGCCGCCGAGGAGCCGGAGCGCGTGAAGGCCACCACTGCCGAAGACCCGGAGCACCACCGGGTGAGTAAAAATTTAAAAAGGAGCCACTTGTGCTCAGAGGGGGAGTGGCCGCTCCCCCCTGCTCCTCCCCTGGCTACACTACTGCTCAGACCCCATGGTGGGGTCTTGTTGGGAAGCCAGAAAGCAGTCTTATAAGCATGATACTAAGTCTTCCTCCAAATCCACTCCACAGAAGTCAGACTCAGCTCTGAACAAAGCCATCAGTTCAGCCCGTGAGGACTTAGTACGTCCAAATCCCAGAGGCACGACAAGAAGAACCATAAGCATGGGGCTCCATCAGTATCAGAGCGTGTTCCATGGGTACTGTCATCCCCAGCTCCTTCCAAAGTGCGGGATCCATTGGCACCAATGAAGTCAACTTCAGATACTATCCTCCTTGTTGGCTCTGGTGGCTCCAACAAGCAGAACCCTCCTCACGCTGGGGAGATCTGATTCCATCACTGCCCCACAGGACATTTTCACTCTTCCTGATCCAGAATCCCTTCCTCCATTGGGGCCCTCCATTTCCAGGGGGATAATATCACCTCTGAGGGAATCGACCATTGGAAGAAGTTTATCACCTATTCCATATGCAGAATACATCTCCCCTCCAATGGCACTGATGGTCCTGCCACTGGAACTGGAGTCAGCCTTCTCTTCATTGGGAGATTCTGAGCCACCTAGTGAACCTTTCTTTCCCTACCCTATGGGTCCTCCACCACTCAGAAGACCTGCACTGGTTTGGGACCAACCTCTGCTGCATCTAACTCAGAGGCACATTGTGTTCCCTCTAATTTTTTGACAGGCCATGTGCGCAAAAAATTTCTTCTGTGCAAATTGTTGTGCTTCTACGCAAATTTTTGTGCACGCGGTGTTTCGCCGTGTGCTCGGGGTTTAGAATCTATGTACACATGCACACCCGCACAGCTTAGAGGGAACAGTGACCACTGGTACTCCATGCCATGGGTGCCCCCACAAACACCTATCGACCCCTCCTACTGGCTATATTGGCAGATGTGGGACCTGTACCCCCCTGCAGAGTTGATCCGATTTGTCAGGGAGTCACCCCATGCCTCCTCCGTAAGAGGACACTCAGATCTGCTCCGAGATCTGGCAGAGGAGGAGGAGGAGCAGCATTACACTACAGATCCAGTGGTTCTGCCAGAACCAGCAAGACTGCCATTGTCATCCCCGGATGAAGCGCAAACTATTACATCTCCTTCTCACCTCCACCCCTGCTGCTCCTCCTCCTGGATGACTTCAGGCAGTCCCAGGACTTTCTCCGTAGAGTTGCTGGAAAGCTTCAGATTCCTCTAAAGGAGGTCCAGGACTTCCCCCATAAACTCTTGGAGGTCCTCCACACATCCAGTCCCTTCAGAATAGCTCTCCCCATTAATGAAGCTATACTGGAGCCAGCTAGGACAGTTTAGTGCCCCCCTGCCACCTGCACTCCTACCCCCAGAGGGGCAGAGAAGCATTATTACATGCCAGCCAAAGGAGCAGAATTTTTATTTCTTATTGTCCATTCTGCTTCTGAAATGGTGAGACAGCAACGTCCCCAGTCTACTCCCACTGGTAACAAGGGAAAGCACCTGGATCTGCTGGGGAGAAAGGTCTTCTTACGTTCCAGGCACCAGTTCAGGATGGCCAATTACCAGGCACTAATGGCTAAATATGATTTCCTGAACTACGCCAAGTTTGCGGTGTTTACTGACAGCCTTCTGCCACAGGACAGAGCTATTTTCAAGCTCAGATAGATGAAGGCAAACTGATAGCCAGGACCGCTCTCCAATCGACCATTGATACTGCTGCCACCTCCACTAGAGCTATGGCTGCTGCCATTGTCAGTCAAAAGAAAAAAGACCCGGTTAGGTGGGTAAGGTCATGAACCTTTCAGCTACTGTGCAGTACACAGCAGAGAGCAAAATATGGCGATGCTCCATCACAAGTGTGAGTGGCAGCTGTGCATGGGCACAAGTAAGTTAGCCTGCACACTGGACAGGAGTGAGTCTCAAGACCCCTACCTGCCTGTTTCCTTGTTCTCAAGATCATAGGGTTAAAAGTAGGTGGAGTGTGGGTGCCAGTTAGATAGGTCTGAAAAGAATGGGCTTAGGCATTTAGCTGAGTGCTCCTGTGTGGGCCTCACTGGCACTGCTGGGAAGAGTGATGAGGAGGAACAGGAATAGCCTCATTATTACAGAACCAGGCTCCTGCTCATCTCTTACTTTCACCTGGCACTTACTCTGTGCCTCCTAGTGCGGGACCAGACCTGGTATTGCAGCAGATGCAGGGCCCTGGAGAGTGGGGCTTGAAAGCCAAAGCTGAAACCCGTGTTTCTGTCAGGCTGTTTTCTGGCTGTACTGGGAAATGTGTCTGGCCATGCCTGACACAGCACCTGAAGAGCTAGCGAAGCTGAGAATGTTCTTTTCAGCATCTCTGTCTATCTATTGATCCTTGTTCTCTTTGCCAGTTTCAGCTGTGTCCATGGTCACGATCTGTGAAGGGATGATCCTCATTGGCATCAGGGTTCTGCAGACTCTGCAATCACACAGCTTTCACTCACTCCAAAAACTTTTCAGAAGCTGAATGCCATGGCACATGAGCAAGAATTCATTGGTCAGGGGATAACAAGCCAGGATCCTTCAGAGGATCTTCCCTCTTCAGAGCATCACTTTTCCCACTTCTCATTTCAGGCACCTCCATACACATACCACATATCCTTGAGTAGCCAGCGAGTGGGAAAAAACAGTAGAAAAAGATGCTTATTGAAACTTCAGGGACGTTTTGCCCTGCAGGTATGAAGGGACTAGCCATGAAAGCAGGGTACCTGTTTGCATAGAAATCTCCAGAACCTTGTTGTGCCTGCCTCCCTTTCCTCTCTCCCTTATGAGATGCTGGGTTTGCATGCTAAGAAGACTGCTGTTAACATTGTTTAAACAAGTCACCACACAAACAGCAAGCAGTGTCCTTGATCTCTCATTAAAAATGCCCTTGCCACCTGGTGCCATCAGCTGCAGGGCCTGCGATGCTAATAACTGGTATCCCTATTCTAACTTGGATGTCACATGGAAGGCCCTGATAGATTTTGTTTCTGTTTTTTTTTTTTTTATTATTTCCCTGGGGTAGAGGTGTTGGGATGCCTGGAGTGGGAGAGGAATCCTAGACAAGATAGTCTTTCCCAATTGTAAGCTGTCCCAAATGGTGCATACAGTAGAAAGTTACCGACACAGAGATTGCAGCCTTTAGAAGATGGAAACATTAGCAAATGTCAGGCACGGAGGAAAATAACAGCCTAGCCAGGATCAGGATCCAGAATTATAATACTGCAGCCTTGTGTTCATTCCCAAAATTTATTCCAGGTGCTTATTAACAGTTTAGCATTGTTAAGAAGATCTCAGCCTTACTGCCACCTTCTTCCTCATTTGCACACCACTACTCACAATGCTGTTTGATTTTTTTGCCTTGAAAAGCACATGATGACTTTTTCTGCAGCAAGGTTTCTATTCCAGCATTTTTAAATGCAGAGGGAGAGTAACTTTCACCAGAAAGGGGCCGGGGGGGCTGGGGGGGAACGACAAGATCAAGTTTCTTTTTGTTTTTGAATGTGGTGGAAGGCGGGTGGGAGAATGGAATCATTCTGATGTGAGTCAAGGTCATTTCTGTACCCCCCATATGAGGTGAAGGAAAATTATTCTGGAAGCATTTAAGGGAGCCATAAAGACCCAACACTCTGGTGAAACCCAAAGATCTGGGCCTGCTTCATGGAAAGGATATCACCTCAGATGTCAGGACAGAGCTTTAATCTTTCCTCTTTGTCACTGACAGGCACCCCTAGCCAGTTTGCAGTAACACTGTGCTGTCTTGCTGGCTTCAGGACAATGGGCCAGATCCTCTGCTAATGTAAATTGGCATAGATCCATTGATTTAACTGGAATTACAGGAGTTCATAACACCTAAGAGCAGCTCCTATATTTTCAGAAGCAGACAGCATCCCCACAAACTAAATCTAGAATGAAGGATAAGTCCTGAGAACATTTACATGGAGCCCAAAAGATTCCAAAGTGTTTCAAAGAGCCATAGGAGATGAAAACGCTCATAAGAGATACTCAGCACTTCACAGAATAGCAGATCCAAACTCTGCAAAGGATTAGCTAAGTCCAGAGCAGCCTCTGGAGTTCCCCACTGAAGTCAATGGGCCTGGACTTGTCCTATTTAACTCATTGGGAGTTTCGCCACTGACTTCAAGAGGAGTGTTAAATGGAGTTGGAGGTTCACAGCAGGTGCTCAGAATCTCTCAGGATTTGTGTGTGTACACACACAGATGGCTATAATTCATTGCACGCATTGCTGAGGTGCAGTCATTTCTGTGGAGGAACATAGCAGCACAGGGCAGCATTACACAAGAATTTGGGACAGCAAGTGAAGACTATTGTGTTCCATTGAAACTGTAAGAGGAGATTGTGCGAAGAACATTAACCTTGTGGTCCGGGACATCTAGCGAAACCACCACTTACATCTCTACAGTGCAAGGTATGATGAATTACAGTGTGTCAATTCCAGATTCATGGGGTAGGAAAGGAGATAGTGTGTACTTGCCCATGTGCTTCTTTTGAAAGACTCCATAGTGCACTTTGCCAAGGAAGATCCTCCTCTGACCTTCAGAAACCCTCTCCCTAGTAGGCTAGTTCATCTGTGACTTTGAAGGGGGTGGAAAGCCTGGGATCAAAGGGACATTCTCCCTACTCCCACAATCAGAACTTGCTTGGTTGGTTGGCCAGAAAATATCATTGGAATTTGGAAGAGTGAACTTGTTAGGGAAATCCCACATCTCTTGGATAGTCTGTTTCAGTGTCCATCCCAAAGGGTAAGCGACCTTGAACGTGAGTGATAAGTTACCCTTCTTTCCTTCTCCCAGCTCTCCTGGCGCTGGTGTGGAGCTGCTATCTTTTTTTTTTAACCTGAAAGATTTTGGGGGATGGCAGGAAGAGGCTACCCATGTGTGCAGGAGAGAGAGCTGTCATTATCATGGCCTGCATACACAACTGAGTGGTTGACAAATGAATCTGCTTGCAGAGATATATCCCTTTGGAAGGCATGACACATTTTTAATCCAGCTAAAGTCAGTACAACACGAGTGTCTATATCATCGGGTAAACTGCTTTTAGGATATATAATTCAGAGTTTAATTATTCTTTGTGCATTTACCATGACACATACTGTCTTGAAATGGACAAGGAGGTATGATAGCTAAACTCCAGTGGAAGGTCTTAGTATTGCAATCATCTCTTCTGCTTGAGATGTTATTTGCAGTATCTGTAGAAGTTTGTGATACTACAAGTGAATCCTGGGAGTGCAAGTATCCATGGGAAACCTCCCCAAGCCCACTCCTTTCCTCCAGAAATGCCCTGTGTACTGTAATGGCTTTGGAACAGAGCGCATGGATGAATTCACCTCCATTTATCCCCCAGCAGGTGGGTCAAAAGTGGAGATTAATAGGATAGGAAATGTGTTTCTACTCTGCAGTCAGTAAAGGAAATTCACTGGAACTAAATTAATCATGAAAAAGACACAAAGAAGAGAATAGATTAACAGGGAATTAACTCATTAATTAGGCTCGTACCAAAGTTCAGAAAGAGAGTTTCTACCGAGATAACAACTCCTGAAGTCAGGATTGGTATGGGCTGCTCTGGGGGCACGCAGTTCTGTTCCCCAGCTCCAGTTGGTTTCTCTCCAGTCCTGGATTTATCTGGCAATACTGATGTGCCAAAAAGGCTGGTAGAATTGGCACCCCAGCTAGCAACGTCTACCACTATATAAATGACAACAAAAGTGGTTCCTTCCCCATTTGCCTCACCACGTCAGGATTGGCGGGGCTAACTCCAGCATGGGGGCTCTTTCCACTGTGAGCAGTTGAAGCCTTGATCTTGCGAGTCCTGGTATGGGGAGCAACAGCGTGTGTGAGGTCGTTGTGTCCTTTGCAAGGGGGAGAGGCAGCTAATGCAGATAAAAATAAGGCAAAGCATATTGTCCTCCATGCTGTATTTCTCAGGCTCCCTACATGCACCCTCATTCCAATAAGGTAAGAAATGGGTGAGGGTGCAGGCAAGTCAGAGTGTGTTTCTGAGGAGATGAAGGTTTAAGTGTGATCCTCATCATGCTAATGAAACACATGCTCCCCTCTTGCGCCTTACTCCAGCTAGCAGGCAGGATTAATTTGGCAGCCACGCAGTAAAGCAGGATTAGATTCTTATGCATTCCCTGTCCTGACCATCATGTTTTACCGTGTGCTTCAGTGCTGTTATGAGCACTTGTGGTGTGGAAGATAAATCCCTCCAACTTTGTTATTTACCCAGATGTTAAGGTGGTGGGAGCATAGAACACAATTAAAGAGGATCTCACTTGTGCAGGATTCTGGCATCCAGTGTGCTGTAGCAGTGCTATGCAGACTCTGTTGCTGACCGGTGTCACCATGTTTTGAGAGTAAAGCGATCCTATGTAGCAGAGTGTGAACTATAGCAAACCAATGCACTGCAACACAATAGAGTTGGTGATGAATCTGGAGGAGAATGTATTTTATTATACATTCTTAATGGACTAATAAGTCAAAGGTAAGTACCAGTGGAAACAAGAGCAAATCCTTGAGAGAAAGGCCCCCTGCTCTCAGAGGTACCCTTTTCCTGCCCTTGCTTTTCAGTATTTCCCAGCATGAATGCAATCAAACCACACTCAGAAACATTTTGAGCTCCATATGCACCACTTAGGACTGTCTGGGTTTTCAAATTTCAAGGTTGTTTGAGTGAAGTCAAGTGTTCCAGTGGGCATCTTTCACCTTCAGTAAATACCTACTGCCCTCCAAAATCGTCAGGCTGATCAGTGAGACTCTCAACCTCTGACTTTTGAATTATTGGGTTGCACTTCTCCCTGTTACACTCTTGCCTGTGGATGGGAAGGCTAATGCAGAAAGGGTGTTTTCCTATGGTTCAAGAGGCAAGAACCAAATAAATTAGAGTCTTCTCTGGTATGTCAGATGCTATGCAGAGTGGCCTTGATGGTTTTAACAAATCAGCAGGGGAGCTGCAATATATGAGAAACAATCTCTCAGTGGGCAACTGTACCATCTCTAGGAGATATGAAGTAGCTATACTATATCTACCTGTCCTCCTGCATAGAGACAGCATATCCCCTCACTCACTATGCCAGGAAGCCTTTATTGTCTTCACTGCAACATGGCTAACTGGAGTTAGCTCTCTCAATGTAAATTCCTAGTGGAAACAAGGCACAGATAGTTCTTATCACAGTGTAGTTAGTCAAGATCAACACCATGCCCCTGATCTGAGATTTCCGTCTACTAGCTACCTTAAGGTAAAAACTACAGCCCCTTGTCTCCACTGTGATTTTACAGCGAGATAGCTGTCTTGTTGTCAAAGCACACCTTTTTTGGCAGTGAAGACATAGTCTATAGCTGCAATCTCTTCTCCGCTTCATTCTTTGAATCTAACCCTTTTCCGTTCAGACACAGTTTAATAACACTTTTTAACAATCCTACTGGAACATATAGAATGGTAGGGAAAGGTGGGAACTCCGGTTCCATGAACTCTAAAGTCCACTCCAGAGTTTGTGCCTGTCTAGTTCAATGAACTATATAGTCCTCACAAGAGTGTGACTAGCAAATCTTCATGCCCTGTGAGCCTGATGTAAATCAATGGAAAGACTCCTATTGATTTTAGTGGACTTTGGATCAGAACCTTTGATAGTGCAGACCATATAAATTGTGCCGGCTGTAGAACAGCTCCTTCCATTGGCTCTTAATGAAGTGAGTTAACACATCCTCTGTTTCCTTCTTTCAGTCACAACCAAGGGGCCTCACAAGTGGCCGAAGGGAAACAAAGATTGGTGAGGGATTGAGGGAGAGGGAGATTAAATGGGATCAGTGAGGGAAAGGGCTCTCACACAGAACCCAACTCAGCCTGCCATAGGGAAACTCACTTCTCCCGGCCCATTGTCATTCACTAAACGGCTCTGCTAAAGGTGGTCTCTTGCATCTGTACTGTTATAAACTAATATTCACTGATAGCAGCCCTGCCAGTGCCAGTTGTTGCTGATGCATCATGCACAGGCAGTCATTAATTGATCTCTGACTAACAGCTCATCAATGAAAGCTTGTCCTAATTCCTTTCTGTTTGATCTTATATGAGCATTTTTTGTAGGGGAGTGTGTTTGTGAAAAGTAGGGACCGATAGCATAGCAGGCAGCATGGGCAGGTTTTATTCAAGGTCCGGTCCGTCCCCCGCCCAAATCCCAGATCAGCCGGCGCACTCCAGCATTGACGAGCGATCCCATGCTATCCCTGTCCTAAAGCCCCACACAGTTCTGTTATACTTCAGTCCTGTCTTGCAGCAGCTGTTGTTTCAGTCCTGGACCCTTATACAGCCCTGCCTATTCATCCCACTCACTGATCTGCAGTATCCCCTGCTACTGTGGACTGGAACACGCACAAAACACACACACGACTCTTGTAAACCAACTCAGTCCTGACCTGCAACCCCATTCCCAAGCCTCTGTACTGTTAGCCAATTGGGCCTGACCTTGAAGAACATTCTCATGAGAGTTTCACAGTAGTTGTTAAAAGGGCTCGTCAAACACCCATGTTAATCTATTAAATTTCATTGTTGTGTGTGTGGGGGTGGGCTTTTTGTGAATGTGTGCATGTGTGTCTGAGTGCATGTGAGTGTGTGGGGGTTTGTTCTTATTGACAGTGTTTATTAGCTGAAGATTGCAATCTGTAGCTGGTCATTGTAGGATCTGTCTCTTCTCTAATCCCTGTCACTTCCCGCTCATTTTGATTTATAGCTTGCTGAAAAATGAGTATCCTGTAGGGTAGAAAGCACTATGTGCAGTTTTATATGGCAATACAGACACCAGTGAAAAATAACACCCAACCTTATTTGGGCTTGGGAAATGGCAGAGGGAGACAGGCGAAGATATAAGCAGCAAAAAGGCAACAAAAGAGGAGAAATGGAGGGGAAGAGAAATACCAGTGTGCCATGACAGAATTTACATACATTTTACCTGAGTCCTGTAGCTTGGACCAGAACTGTTCATGTGATATTCTGCAGCACAAAGAGAAGTACTTGCTGTGGACCATAGACATTTTTTTTCCGTAGAGTACACATTACTGTTTGCAGCACCCTTGAGTGAACTTGGAAGATTGGAAGGCCCTGGAGGTTTTTCGCCTTCCTCTGTAGCATGGGGCACGGGTCACTTGCTGGAGGATTCTCTGCTCCTTGAGGTCTTCAAACTACAATTTGAGGACTTCAATAGCACAGATATAGGTGTGAGGTCTTTTTTAGGAGTGGTGGGTGAAATTCTGTGGCCTGCGTTGTGCAGGGGGTCGGACTGGATGATCATAATGGTCCCTTCTGACCTAAATATCTATGAATCTATGAAACTTGAAGCCCAGAGCTGAGCAGCTCAGCATGGTTCTGAATGTCTCAATTGTTATCAAAGCTGCTGTGTCCTGAGGAGTTGAGCGTCTGACAGGATCGGGTCTTCTATACTTAGCGTTTTTTGCCATCCCTAATTTATATAGCACCCTCCATCATATAGCAGCTTAATATTGAGAGGTGTGGAGCACCTGCTGAGCACCTGTAATTCTCATTCATTACAATGGAAGCTGCAGATCCACAGCACCTTGAGTATATGGCCCAGTCAGAAGAAATAATTTACTAGAGAGGAAATGAGATAGTGTTTAGTTATATGTGAAAAATAGTCATGCTGTGGAAACCAGCACATGACATGTAATTAGCCAACACAGCCCCAGTTTCAGAGTTTGAATCTTGAACGTTCATAACTAATGATTTGTGAGCTATCCATATCTGAGAATTACAAAACCTGCTCCCTCGTAATTAGCAAACAGGAAAACAGGACAATTTTGTCTAATGAATTATTTGCTGTTCACTAGTAATGATATTTATATATCAATCATTAACAATAATATTAGTTTGTATTTCAGTCAAGGGAAATTTGGGAGTGTTGCGATATTTTCAGTCAAAGCTGGTCGTTATCCTGTCCTTGTTCTTGACCTTACTTACTCAAACACTAGAAGTGTTTCCCAAAGGGTGGGGTGAGCACCTTAGGAAGGGCACAAAGTATGGATGAGAGGAATGTACAGGTCTCTCAATTGTCCCCCAGAGTATCATTTTTCTTTCTTTCTGCATAAGACACAAGCCATAAATCTCTGTGTGTTGGTTCCCCATTAAAATGGGGATAAAACTGTATACTTTCTTCTACCATTCGTATTGTTTCTTTAATTGTAAGGTCTTTGGGGCAGGGGCTGGCTCTTTATTATGTGTATATACAGGGTATATGCTACTGTAATACAAATGAGAAATAATAGGAATTCCAACTACCTCGAAACACCTATCATTACATATCTGAATGAGGAGGTGGAAAAGTCACCTATTGAGTCATATCTACACCCAAGTGAAGACTAGGAAGAAAACTTCATCGGGGTCTGATCCATAGCTGATTGAATACAAAGCTCTATTGACTTCAGTGAACCTTGGATCAGACCCCAGAAACGTAGTGGATAAAAGACTGCAGTTCTGAACAAAGAGATTTCAATCCTTTCATATTTTATTTTTCACCATATTTGTCTCTAATCATGTTTTCTGTCTTCTTTTTTTTTTTTGGCATGAAACATGCTCTGAAGTCCTGACTGCAATCTGGAGAATAATTATTATTTCTGAGATGCAGCCTGTTAGCTAAATGCTAAGAGGCAGGAAAAGATAACTGGAAAGTAAGACAAGTAATTTTCCTGGGATCTCATTCTCCAGGAAAGCAGCAGACACATTTGTAAGGTCAATGTGTTGCCAAAGCAAAGAATAACAGCAGGAAAGAGACTGTGGGCAACCAGATTCAAGGAAGATAGAAAGAAATAAAGAAAGATTTTGTCATGAGTTTCTCTTTCTCTCCCTGCCATCACTCCTTGTGCCTTCACAATAATTTGACTAAACTTCACCCATTTACTTTGGGTTCAAACTGGATATCAAGTGTAATATGGGGTTTGGAATTACTGTTCTTAAATCACAAGGTACTTCAGAAGCTCTGGGAAAAGAACTTGTTTCATTTCACATGACTGCTGTACCTCTAGTATTCAAAGCCAATTTCAAAGCTGTACCCTTATGGTTCCCATCATTGTATATTTTACAGAACGGTGGTAGAGCTGCATGGGAGCCCAGGCCTGGAATAGCATGTGGGAGGGAGGTGGGCTGTAGTTTGGAAATGAGATGCATCAGCAGACCTGGAGTAGGACTGGAAAAGCAAGGAGGTAATGCAGGTAAGGTGTGAAGTGCATTGGCAGAGTTGTTTGTGGACTCAGGATTAGAGTTGCAGTCAGGCTCCAAGTTCACACTGAAGTGTGTTCATTTTGTGTGTGTGTGAGTCCAAGGCTGGAAGCACAGGGGGTTCTGCACATCAAGACTCTGGACAATGGGCAGAACTTATACATCAGTTTTTCACACTCTGTCTGTTCCTCACATATGTAAGAATAAAGAAAAAAGGTAATGGTAATAAGAAACGATAAGTCCACCATTGTGCTCAGATTAAATAATCGTGTGTTCAAGAATCTGCATTCACATGCAAGCCTGCTTTTGCTTGCAGATGTGTACTGTTGCATGTGCAAATAAATTCTTTGAAGACACAAACAGCTGCTCACAAGCTCTGCATCTGATTTCTTTTTTTGGAGGTTCCTTGATAATTTGATTCTGAAGCTCCAGAATGTTTATTTCAGTGTTCTGTTGCCTTCTGTATCCCCTGTCACTGGCCTTCTTTTTTGTGCAGACTCTCTGATGCTACTATGGCACTTCGTGGTTCTTTTCCCTCCACTCTCCCCATATCATGGGACTCCAAGTTCTTCCAATCTGTGTTCAGTAATACATATCAAAGAGGAGATTAGGTTGGAAAAGAGAGTAGATAAACCCGAGACAAAGCCAGAACACTGCTGATCTTTATAGAGTCCTGGTTATTACAATGAATTCTGCTTGACTTTTACCCCTACCATTAAAATGCAGTTATAGTTCAGAAAAGTGACAGTAAAGATTACCTTGTCTGGTGTCATTTTCAGTCTTTGTCAATAATGCCCAGATCCAGTTTGCTCACTTTAAAAGTCAAAGGATGATTTTTTCTCCTCTAGCTCCAGCACCATGTCTTGCAACCAAACTGGCTATTTTCTGCCTCCTGTATTATCACCAATATAAAACGATAGCATCTGAGCACAGTATTTCCCTGTCAGTTCTTGAGGAATAATGATTTTGCTTGTGTAACAGAATCACTCCTGGGTTTTTATTTCTGATAGTTGCACCAAAATTCAGTGGTCTTAATTAGTTCTTCCTATCTGACATGTTATATGCTCCTTAACTTTTGGCGTAATGGAGACAGGCTACAGAATATACTACTGCCTTTCCTTTTCTTAAATCCTCATAATTGTCATTGTTTGCTTGATGTCTGATACACTCTTTTTGTGACTATCATGACTAGACCTAGGCAAACAGTGCAAAACATTTCCTGCAAATATGAGTTAGAACGTTCACAAATTTGCTTTGATCATGATCTTATTCCTTTTGTGCTGACTTTCCACTAACGTTCTAGCTGGAGGAGAATTTAATCATAAAAAAGAAAAGTTGCCTCTGAAATTCATTTTCACATAGGGAATTTCAGAGTAACAGGGAACTGGAAGTGCAGATTCCAGAATATTCCTGGAAAGCAAATGCAGAACTTGTAATCCTATGTATTCTCAATTCTGAAAATTAAACTCCTCTGGGAAAGAAACAGAAACATACACTGTGCCCTAAGAATGCCTAACAAAAACCATTGGAGAGAATCACAATCTATTCATGGATTGTTCTCTAAGAAGAAAGGAGGCAAAATTTGCTGAAGAAATTATTTGTCCTTAGTTATTTTTGTTATAGCAAGGGGCATTTTATGAAGAGGGAGTTGCAAAGGGGATACTAGTGAAGCTGGACTTTCTATAAGCTGGTAGCCTGGGACCAACAGCTTTACAAAAGTGGGAAGAACACAATACTCGCATTTATGAGTTTTCAAAATGGAACCACTGGAACCACTGGAATTCATGTACACCATCATTCTTTTTCATAGATTCATAGATTTTTTTTAAGGCCAGAAGGATCTATCTAGTCGGCCCTAGGATCCAGATAGGCCTGTTTAAGAATGTCTGCACACAAACTTGCAAAAGGAGAGTGGGGTAAAACCCACGACAACTTCAACAGCCACCACCAATCCATTAAACTGTCTCTAGGTACAGAAGTTGGTCCAATATAAGATATTATCTCACCCATCTTAAAAAGAAAAGGAGTACTTGTGGCACCTTAGAGACTAACAAATGTATTTGAGCATAAGCTTTCGTGAGCTACAGCTCACTTCATCGGATGCATGCAGTGGAAAATATAGTGGGGAGATTTTCCACTGCATGCATCCGATGAAGTGAGCTGTAGCTCACGAAAGCTTATGCTCAAATACATTTGTTAGTCTCTAAGGTGCCACAAGTACTCCTTTTCTTTTTGCGGATACAGACTAACACAGCTGCTACTCTTAAACCTCACCCACCTTGCCTCTCTCATTTAGTCATTTCAGCACAAGTCCGTGTATGGCCACTCTTAGTTTTGAATAAAAGTGGCTAAAGGCAATTTCGTTAAAGTTGGTTTGTTACCTGTCTTAGTGAGTTGACTTTAGCCTCTTTTAGTTCAAAAGAAGAGTGCTCACACACAAATGTGCACTGAAATCATGAAAGAGGTTTTAGGAAACTGATTCAGTTAAGGATACAAGTTTGTGTTTAAACCAGCCTGTAGGGTTTGGCCCCTCTCCCAGTGAAGGCAAGGGAGACTCCTGTTGAGTTCAATATGAGCTATATAGGGGCCTGAAGGATGTGTGGCAGTTTCTACACAGATCTTTAAAGATGAAGGGCTGGTGCACTAGCTAAAGGAGACACACCTGAAGGATTCATTCTCTTCGGCCTGCTCTCCATTTTGGCTCTTTCAGTCCTCTCCTTCAAGCAAGGAAATAAAAAGAGAAAGAAACATCAAAAAGGCTTTTTTTTTCCCCAGGACAAACATGAGGAGAAGAAATTGTTAAGAGCCACTGAATACATCTTTCACGAGGGAAGCCGCAAACACTTGATGCATCTTGTTGGCATCAGCTTTGCTCAAGCTTATGGTTCCCATCATCTAGTGTTTTTATTAAAGAATAATAAAAATAAGGCACGAGGCCTTTTTCTCTCCTCTGTGCCATTCTTCTCCACTGGACACAAAGGGAGATAGCACTTTTCAGAGAAGGATAACAAAATCATGAAAACAGAAGCAAAGGCAGAGAAGCCGCCTGCATTCATGTTGCCCAGCACTCTTCTGCTTAATCGAGCGCTTCTCCAGCTTTTCATTTTGCTCACACTCTGATCCTATTGATGCTGAACTTTCTGTGAAATGAAGCTATTGTACCTTGGCTTCTAATTAGATTAAAACTCCCTTGCAAAACAGCCTCTTAGGTGGATCAACAGACTAAAAGGAAAAACACACCAGTGTTAGGGATGGGGGAAAAAAAAACACAACAAAATAGAGCTGGGGTGAGAAGCAAATAGGGCTGAAATGATGCCATTTAACCCCACTTGTTCTGCTTGACTTCTCAGAACAAGGAGTAAATCTCACCGCACCATGGGTATACACAGAGTTTGGCTGCAAGTCCTGGCCCTACCAGATTGCTAGGCCTGACACGAGACCTGTCAGTTTTCAGGAAAGTTATTGAAATTTGATGAATCCAGCACTTTGGTACCTCAGAGGGTGATGTTCCTATCACTTTGATGCAGCATTTACTCACCACAGAATCATAGAATATAAGGGTTGGAAGGGACCTCAGGAGGTCATCTAGTCCAACCCCCTGCTCAAAGCAGGACCAATCCCCAACTAAATTATCCCAGCCAGGGCTTTATCAAGCCTGACCTTAAAAACCTCTAAGGAAGGAGATTCCACCACCTCCCTGGGTAACCCATTCCAGTGCTTCACCACCCTCCTAGTGAAAAAGTTTTCCTAACATCCAACCTAAACCCTCCCCCACTGCAACTTGAGACCATTACTCCTCATTCTGTCATCTGCTACCACTGAGAACAGTCTAGATCTATCCTCTTTGGAACCCCCTTTCAGGTAGTTGAAGGCAGCTATCAAATCCCCCCTCATTCTTCTCTTCTGCAGACTAAACAATCCCAGTTTCCTCAGCCTCTCCTCATAAGTCATGTGCTCTAGCCTCCTAATCATTTTTGTTGCCCTCCGCTGGACTCTTTCCAATTTTTCCAGATCCTTCTTGTAGTGTGGGACCCAAAACTGGACACAGTACTCCGGATGAGGCCTCACCAATGTCGAATAGAGGGGAATGATCATGTCCTTCGATCTGTTGGCAATGCCCCTACTTATACAGCCCAAAATGCAATTAGCCTTCTTGGCAACAAGGGCACACGGTTGACTCATATCCAGCTGCTCATCCACCGTAACCCGTAGGTCCTTTTCTGCAGAACTGCTGCCTAGCCTTTCAGTCCCTAGTCTGTAGCAGTGCATGGGATTCTTCCATCCTAAGTGCAGGACTCTGCACTTGTCTTGTTGAACCTCATCAGATTTCTTTTGGCCCAATCCTCTAACTTGTCTAGGTTCCTCTGTATCCTACCCCTACCCTCCAGCGTATCTACCACTCCTCCCTGTTTAGTCTCACCTGCAAACTTTCTGAGGGTGCAGTTCACGCCATCCTCCAGATCATTAATGAAGATACTGAACAAAACCGGCCCCAGGACCGACCCTTGGGGCCCTCCGCTTGATACCAGCTGCCAGCTAGACATGGAGCCATTGATCACTACCCGTTGAGCCCGACAATCTAGCCAACTTTCTATCCACCTTATAGTCCATTCATCCAGCCCATACTTCTTTAACTTGCTGGCAAGAAGAGACCATATCAAAAGCTTTGTTGAAGTCAAGGAATAGCACATCCACTGCTTTCCCCTCATCCACAGAGCCAGTTATCTTGTCATAGAAAGCAATTAGGTTAGTCAGGCATGACTTGCCCTTGGTGAATCCATGCTGACTGTTCCTGATCACTTTGTTCTCCTCTAAGTGCTTCAGAATTGATTCCTTGAGGACCTGCTCCATGATTTTTCCAGGGACTGAGGTGAGGCTGACTGGCCTGTAGTTCCCTGGATCCTCCTTCTTCCCTTTTTTAAAGATGGGCACTACATTAGCCTTTTTCCATGGCTGAGCCAGAAGAGCAGAAAGGCAGCGCAACACCTGGTCCCAACGTGGACCAGGCTCAGTGCAGTGTCTCTGTGGACTGGGACTGTACCTACACTGCTGGGCTTATTTTGAAGAAGGGATGGGATTTGTTGCTTCAGAGTCGGGGTTAATGTGGCCAGTATGTATATGGCACCCGTGATAGAATCAGAACTTTCTCCTCTTAGTGTCATAGACCCTATATTTCTTGAAGCTAATAGCTCAATTAGCTGAAGTGTCAGGGACTTTTGCTTTTAGGATGGCTGCTTTGTCGTATGTGGCAAAGGCCTGGGTGGGTTATTAAAGTCAACCCTCACAGGCGCCAGTAAAACTGACCATCATGTTAAATGCAAAGACAGGTGGTTTTGTTACCAAGGGTCCAACTTGTACAGGATGGTGGGATAGAGAAAATTACAATCAATAAACCCTTTAAAGATTCCCCAAAATAGCTTTTTCTATATGAGTGTCATAGCCTTAAAGTTTCCATTCCTGAGGCCTTCCAGGGCTAGAAACAAGTGCAGCCTGTCACAGTGGACATCTGGGACTCTCCCTTTTCCAGTGATATAAAGCTCCTATTTCTAGGGCCTAGTCTACACTTAAAATACCAGCATTGCTATCTCTGTCTGGGCTGTAAAAACCCTCTCATAGCCTAGTGACATAGCTTTGCTGACAAACCCACAGTGTAGGAAGAGCTATGCCAACAGAAGAGGGCTTCTGCCAGCATCACTAATGTCATTTGGGGAGGTGGTGTTCCTATACAGGCAGAACTCTTCCTTCTGTCAGTGTACCCTGCATCTACACTAGGGGGCTCTGCTAGCATGGCTATATTGACACAGACTCTGTAGGGCAGGAGTAGCCTACCTCAAGGAGTTGTGAGATGTTTGATCTTAAACTTCTTTCAGAAGCAAGGCTTACTCATTCTGGACTTAACTAATGTCATTTCAGTAGGAATATTTTACATGTAGGATAAAAAAAGAGACATATTTGTGGCAGGTTGATGATTTTAACAAAAAGTTACAACAATTTGAAGGTCTCTGGGTTTGTAATGTTGTAACTAGTCCTGGCAGAGATGGATTAGTGGGCAGACTATAGGTGAGGAGGGCCAGAGGTGCATGATAAATGCAATGGCTCTGAGACTTATTACATGGATATCACCATTGCTTATGTAGGAAGAGTACAAAGATAGATAGATAGATTAGATAATGACCTCCTCAACTTCCATATCACTTTAATTATTGTGTCAGTTTTGTGCCACTTCACTCATTGCTCAGACTTTTCAGGTTCACACTAGAAAACCTCAAACAGAAATGGTTAATATTGTGCGTTCTGTTTTCCATCCACCTGGCTCTGTTTACAACCCTGAAGGCCGCTTATGTATTTGCATCTCTGTGGTGTCCCCTACCACTGTAACACCTACATAGCATTTAGTATGTACCCCTCCAAGATATTGGTGAGTGGCTCCCAGCACACTGTGGCAACCTTCCTCTTTTGGTTCAGAATCTCTTGCTGCTTAAGGACTCCAGCTGCTCCCATTCAGATTTGGGGAGCTTACTGGTACAAAGAGCTGAAATCCTCTAACCAACTGGATATCAGTTGGCCCAGGGCTGATGCAGGGGACTATTGTCTTCTAATTTACTCAACTGTGCAGTGATCCAAGGCCCATGGAGGGAAAGGGTAAATGTTTCCAGTGTTGTGTAATACAAAGGTTTATGGTCACCTCCAAGACAAAAGGGGTTGAAGTAACACACAATTTAGTGCCCCATTAAGGAGAAGGTTTACAGGTTTCCAAAAGTGTTTACATTTCCAGGTGGTTAGTCCAGATAAGGCTTTTAAACAGCTCCTTTTATCTTGAAAGCTTGCTATAGTCAGTTTCCGTTTACTGTTCGGGGAGATGTATACCTGTAAAGTTAAAGCAAACTTTAAAGAGGTAGCAGCTAATTATGAAAATTAATTAGTGAGTTTGCATGGGTTGGATCACTAGCTATTCAGTCAATAAATAGATAACTACCTGACCGAAGTCTGTAATTGAACTCTAGAATGGCCCATGGCAGAGTGAGCATGGGCTAGTGTATTTCTTTCATGGTCGAGTTAATGACAAAGGCTATAAGCGCCTACAATGCCAGGGTATAACAAACCTGTTCCAACACTAGGGATATGTCTACACTTGGAGGTGGGGGTGTGATTCCCAGCTCAAGAAGACATACCTGTGTTTGAGTTACTGTGCTAAAAGTAGAATGTAACCATGGTGGCATGAACAGTAGAAAGGGCTAGCCGCCATGAGTATGCGCCTTGGATCTCAGATGGGTATGTACCTGGGGTGGCTAGCCCCTCCTGCTGCCCATGCTGCTGCAGCTACACTCTATTCTTAGCATGTTAGCTTGATCAAAGCAAGCAGGAGTATGTCTCCTTGAGCTGGGAATCACACCCCCAGCTCCAAGTGTAGACATAACCTGAGTCATTTAAATTGGTTCCTACAGAAGGGCTGCCAAGTGTAGACATAACCTGAGTCATTTAAATTGGTTCCTACAGAAGGGCTGCCATTTGCCCGGCTGTCTATCTATGCTGTCCTGTGGCACCCTTCGGCAGGGTATGTGAGCACCTAGGGGTTCTTTTTAGGTTATTCACATGGCTCTGCTAACTTCCAGGAGGTGCTCAGAAAGCTTGTGGAGGATTACAAGATGGTGGAATGACTCAGCGGAAAAGGTCAGGTGAAGTCAGCAAGGTCTTTCCCTGAGGAGTTAGACACATTTACAGTGAATGACCAGAAGGTAAACAGGAAAACTCTCCAGCTTGGGGTTAAATGAGGTCCCGTGACCCTAGGGTGGGGATCCCAACCTTCCGAAAGGAAACTGTCCCCATGACAATGGTGCTAGCAGGAAATGCTGATTGTGCTTTCCTTAAGTCAAACTGTAGAGAAAGAGCACGTAGGCCAGGCCTGGCACAGCTGGGAAAGGATGACTACCCACGGTCTGGCAGAAGCCAAGTGTTGACTCCCTGGTAATCTGATCCCACACTGGGAAGCTCCCATTGATCTGGCTCAAGCGTCTGTATCTGTGGTCCTTTTATATGTTTCTGACATAGATTTGGCCAAGGCAGGGTTAGAAACATGGTAGAGGTTTGATCTTTCCTGGTGTTATAGAGCCATAGAGTTTTTAAGCTAGAAGGGATCACCAGATTATCTAATCTGACCTGCAGTATATCACTGGCCACCAGTACAACCCAGCCACCCTCACAGCAAGCTCAACAACTGGAATTAGACCAAAGTATTACAGCCCTCAGGAAACCGAACTGTGGCTCTCTTAGCATCTCTCCTAAAGTATTGCTCATCACTAGAAATGGAAACATGTTTGCTTGATTTTGAACCTGCTCAGACACCTGGGGTTCCAAAGTTTGACTTGGGTTTTTATGGGGGTTCACATTCCAGGCTTTGAGAAAAGGAACAAAGAGGTGGGATTGAGAAGCAAGTCCAATGGAAAATATACAGGGAGGAATGGATCAGGCTGGCTCCTGGTGTAAAGTAGAGTGGCCTCAGAGCTGCCTAACTTTGTGCCAGCTACCAATGGCCAAAGATTAGAGAGGTATAGATATAGCCTGGGCGCACACACCCTTTCTCTCAAATGTGCCCCCTCCAAATGGGAGTTCCAAGAGGGGTGATCAAATAGTTGCTACAATGGCCTGATGCTGCTAGTGGATTTCCCCCTGGAATACAAAGCAGCTGAAGAGGGGGACAGGATCTGGGCATGTGAGTTTAAATCACAGAGGAAGAAAAGGTTTGTGAATTAAAGTGAGTTACAGGAATTTAACAAACTAGAATAAATAATCTGAGAGGTTCAGCAAACCACAATGTCCATGAAAGTCCCCAGTCACTACCTAGTAAATACGAGTCTCTTTATGTTGATTATAGAGTACTGCCTGCTTTAGATGTTGGGGTCTATTAGACACCAAATTAAATTTTATATAAGTAATAGTCAGGAACTTTCAGGTAGCTTTGTTCAGCAAATAATAAAAAGCAGCCTGACAATCAACTTACCTAGCCATTTAGTTTATGGATAATGCAGGAGAAAGTAATAATAGCAATAACTGAGATTTATATAGCTCCTTTTATTACAGAGAATCCCACAGGGCTTTACTCATGGCATTCTAAGGGATTGCTCACTCCCTGCTGAAATGCAGCGATTCTGGGGTGGAATCCAGCCACCATTCTACGTCAGCAATAACAAGATCAAGTTTTATTAACAGGGGAAAGGAAGAATAACCCCAGTTGGAACTACAGTGGGATTGTATGTAGGCAAAATGTAAATATCTTAACTGGAATTTAGCCAGTCTACCAGATTTAACAAGTCGTCTTCTTGGAAAAAGGGCAGAGGATCATCAAGACTTTACGTCAGGTCTGAGACAGTCCCAGGCTGGGGTATTGAGTGAGATCAGATGCAGAGGGAAGACCACCTTCTACTAATCACCAACACTACTTCCTTGCAATATCTTGTTTTTTGCTGAAGGCTCCTCATCCAGTGCAAACCTGCTTAGTGTAGGAGAGATGATGAGGTCACAATACAAGTAGTTGCCAGTTCCAGCATGTAACTGCATCACTCTTAATCACTGCTGGACTTCCCTTGCACATATCCACCGAACAGAGGTTCAAGTAAGCCTTAGTGTTTTTTATTCTTAGATTTTAAGACTTCAGGGGAGTGTTTGTACAGCACCTAGGTCAGGGATTGGCAACCTTTGGCCCGCGGCCTGCAAGGGTAAGGCCCCTGGTGGGCTGGGCTGGTTTGTTTACCTGCCGCGTCTGCAGGTTCGGCCGATCGCGGCTCCCGCTGACCATGGTTCGCCGCTTCAGGCCAATGGGGGCTGTGGGAAGCAGTGGCCAGCACATCCCTCGGCCCATGCAGCTTCCCGCAGCCCCCATTGGCCTGGAGCGGCAAACCGCAGTCAGTGGGAGCCGCAATCGGCCGAACCTGCGAACACGGCAGGTAAACAAACCAGCCTGGCCCGCCGGGGGCTTACCCTGGCGGGCCAAAGGTTGCCAATCGCTAGGTGCTGTACAAATCGCTAGGTGCTGTACAATTTTCCGTGACTCCCCACCCCCTTCTCTCTTACACATACACAATTCCCAAGCCTGTTACAACATGAGCAGCTGTGGGTTCAGACCACACATTGGTGCAGTGTCTGAACCCTGCAGGGCTGGCGTGGCCAAAGCCCTGCATACCTACACCAGAATATACCCAACCGTTGAACACACTGTCACTGAAGGGTCTGTCCTCTCCCTTGCATGAATGAGCAGCAGAGGGTGCTGTCCATCTGAGCTGAGCTTCATCATTATAAGCTCACTTGGCACTGTATGAAGCTGATCTGAAACTTTAAGCAGCTCCTTTCTCAAAAGCCACACGATCAAAACCTAGCTGCTCTGGATTTCAATAAAGCAGGAAAGACGGACCACTCAGTGTTTTGGGAGAAGAAAAATCTGTTTCAGTTACATCCTTATAGTGTATAAACATAGATGGGTATATATATATATATATATATAAATTTGAATTTGTAGTATGGACCTTTCCTAGAACAGAAATAGCACTACCTAGACTAAGACAGAGTGTAAGGAGGTATTTTGGGATCTTTTGCTGGAGATCTGTCCGTGCAGCTCATTGCTGACTTGCAGCACCTCCACTGTTCCAGTCCTGGGCTCCCTACACACCTGTCAATGCCCCTCAGACCTGACCAGCAATGCCCAAGACTGTCTCATTCTTTACAAAATTGCCAATTGCAATAATTACCTTTAATTAATACCCTGCTGGTGATTCATGTAAATAAATGATCAACGGTTACCTGTGAGTATGGTAGAATTACGGAGTACTTGTCATGGAAAAGCCGTGGTGTAATAATCAGTGTAATTGCAGTACCTCATGGAAATATTGTCCGAGGAAGGATTTTGTGGTCCAAAATATTCTAAGACCATTTTTCAGTTTACCCTAGAACTCCAAACCTAGGCAATACTGAAAGTTTCAATTCATCTTCTGCTTACTGAGATGGAATCACAGGTGTTAGGAAAGTAGTAGCTCAATATTTCTTATTGAACCTACTAGAATGTATGTAGTATCCTAAATGCTCAGACGTAATGAAGCAGTTACTGTGATTATAAATCTAGTCCATGGTTTACATAGAGTCTTGTTTTCAGCTCAATTAATGTTTGTATTCTCTACCACTCCAGGTTTTCAGTTTTACAACTTAGCAATCTGGTTTGAACCAGTGTTGACAGTCTGTGTGCTGCATGTTGGAGTGATGAAGCAAAACAGACATATATTTGAAACGTGTTCTAATAAGACACTAGTTGTAAGTATAAACTAGTGTTCATTTGTCACTTCTCAGCTGTCTGAGCCCTGATATTCTGTGCCACGAGATTGCAAGGCACTTCACACAGCAATGAAATAGATACAAGGGATACCTCGGCTATCTAGGCAAACATGGGAACCTTTATGCACTCAGCTACAGCTTACACATTGGCTTTGACAATCACAACTCATAAATGGGCAAGACTCAAGACCTGTTAGGCTACCTATCCTTAGCCCCTATTGATGCAGGATTGCTCTCCAGTGATTTGTCCCATCCACTTTTAAATTACTCAGGTCACTTGTGTCAGGTCGCTCGTGTCACTCCTCCTGAACATTAAAACCTGTTTTATTAAAAGAGTTTTTCTAGGACTCTAGGACTGTCTACACCCCTTTTCAGCATGGATGGCAGATCTTGAATTTCACATTCACAGCAATGGGCAAAAGGGGCTACTAATGTTGCCCAAAGAAACATTAACAGTGAAGCACTATTTCCTGATGGCACAATCCTGTCTTCACTGAAGTCAGCATGAACTATGCTGTTGATTTCAGAGGCAGCAGGATTGGACACATAGTGCTGTACTGTGAAGCTAAGTCCTGGCATTAATCTTGTACACACAGTCTCCTGATGCAGAGGGGAGAGCTACTAAATGAGCCACATACACATACATTATTTGCAGTTGCTCAAACATCCACTTTATTATTATTTATTATTATTTTATTTTATTTATTATTGTGCATAGTGGTCCCAATTAGTATCAGGGCCTCATTGGTATGGATGCTATGTCAATACAGAATGAGACACATTACTATAAATATAAACATCCATTCCTTGAGTTAATTGCACCCACTGAATGTCACTGATTCTTCTAATATAAAACATATTGGCACCTTTTATTTCAATATGTGTATTCAGTTGATTGTCTCTTAATAGTGTTAGTATCCCTGGTCAAAGTGCTTCCTTTGTTGCCTTCCTCTTAAAACTTTTTTATTTTCCTTGAATGCCATAGTGACCTTTTGGTCAACATGAATTTCTGAGCTCTAGAGAAATCCAGATCTGCCCTTTTCATTGTTCAAATCACATACTGTCTCTGACTCCCCTCACCTCTTTGGATTTCATTTCTCTGTGGTACATTCCAAATGCACGAGCCAGAGAGAATGAGGGGGATGGACAACTTTGCAATTTGAGTTTTATCAAAATCTTTTCTTTCCAAAATGATGGCCTGGGAAATTGCATCATCAGAATATCTGTCTGGGGAAGAAAGAGCAGACAGGAAAATATTTCTGCAGAATGATGAACTCTGATGTTGGTATCTGTTACATGGAAGGATTAAAAAAAAGGGGAAGAAGAAGGAAAAAATAAAACTGGGGAGAAATGATCTAATGCTTTTTGGCTGCTGTTACTGGAGAGAAAGGCTAGGCCAGCTTTGTTCTGCCCTGTTTAAAATTAAAATAGAAACATTTACTGTATCTCAGGTGGGAAATCAGAGAAATTCTGCCCTTGGTTTTGTCACTGGTCTCTTCTGACAACTCTTACCAAAGCTGCAATTCTAGCTCTAAATCAGAGCTGAATCATGTATAATTATTTGGCCAGATCCTCAGTCGGTGTAATCAGTGTAGTATATGGAAGTCAATAAGTTATACCAATTTACACCAATTGAAGATTTGGCCCATTGCTATTGTTATTTATTATTTATGTTGCCGTAATACCAAAAGCCCCAATGAGGATCAAGTCCCCATTGTACTGGTTGTTGCACAAATGCAAAGGCAGACATGGTCCTTCCCTGACAGACCTGCAATCTGAAAAGAAAGAAGGTCCTCAGGTGGGGCCACCAAGAGCAGAAGAACTGGTTAATTTATGACCATGTCTAGCAGAGACCATTAGTATCCCCTGCAGAATTATGTGTGTGCAAAGTTTGAAATGGAGTGTTCTTTATGAAATGCAACAAAAATTATTTCAGGGTGTTCTTTGTTTTTCATACACTGAATACATGTTCTTCTTCATGTAGGTGTCAGTGTGGGTCCCAGTGTGGGTGCATACAGGCCTCAGGTGTGCTGGCTTGGAATCTTTTCTGACTTGCTGTGTTCATTATGGCTGTGCACGCTCCCCATGCCCTCTCGTGCTCCTTGCATGGGCACCAAGAGCAGAGCAACCACAACCCTCCCTTAGTTCTCTCACTGCCCACAGCAGTGAGATGGAACCTGGACAGTGTTTGACATGCTACTTATTCTTAGACTCTAGCTCAGTGTTTACCAACTTCTTTGAAGAATTGTCTTCTTTCAACCATCTTTCAATTCAAATAGACATTTTTAAACCTCCTATTTTGGCACCCCCCTTACTGTATAGCAAGGGGAGGTGCTCTGTGTTGCCACCATCATGGTGGATTCCAAACCCGTGGTGTTTCTACCCTGCCCATCATGCAATGGCCTTATGCCAATGTTCAACAGGCATACAGATGTCTTTGAATCCTTGATAAAAGACATATCAAAAAGACAGATGCTCCCTTGGTTGCTCTTTCTCACCTCACACCCGAAAATTCAGACATTTGAGACTCAAATTACTTTTACTTGAGCAATCTATGAAAGTTGCATCAGACCTTAAGAGATGGGAACTGCTGAGTTGAGCTCAAGAAGGCTATCCCCAGCAGTGCTCCTGTAAGCAGGCACCGTACCCCAAATTCAAATGGGGGAGAAAATGACATTGAAAAGGCCCCAGCACTGACACCAGCATCAGGACGTCCTTCACTGACTGTCTTGCCACCGGTACCCTTGGCATCAGTAACTTAAGCACTGACAATCTTGGCGCCTGTCACAGGCCAGCCAGCCAGATCCTATCGGGGTGCTGGAACAAATTCTATAGTGGAATGCTGATGATGGAAACCATGTATTTGGTGTTTGTTATTACTATTTTAAGCCAGGGGGTGTAGCAGCACCCCCATCACCCCTAGTTCCAGCACCACTGGATCCTATGCCTTCTACTTCAAAAAGCGTGGAGTGATGGACCCACACCAAACATAAGCACAGCTCTGAGAATTTCGCAGGATCGTCTCACAAGGTGGACTCAAAGCACTCCCCCAGAGACAAGGCATCCAAGTCCACATTGACACTGAAGGCTGGGGACAAAGTGCCAACTGCAAAGAGGGTGTGGAAGAAGACAGAGCCGGTATTGACTTTGATGGTGAGAGATCCATACTGGTACCGACATTGTCAGCAATAAGTGAGGCCATCCTTCTACCAAGATACACGTTAATAAAAGAGCCACCATCCCCTCTCACTTCAGCACCAAAACTGGGACTAGCACTGGTACCCCTAATACTGGGCTACATCCAACAGCATCACTGTTCCAAGAGATGTGCTTGGCATTATCATTTCTTAGCTACTCCCTCTGTCCTGCATTGAGTAGGGAGCCCTCTCCCTTCAGGTTGGCAAGGGGCCATGGAGGGAGTTTCATAGATTTCTGTGCCTAATACCAGTGCACGATTGACAGTGGGCTGGCCAACCACAACCAGGCCAGTATCCTTACAACTTGCCTACTTGGCCTTACTGGGATCCACCCTTCCACATACCTAGGAGTGGATCCCTCCCACATACCTAGGAATGAGCCACATGCCTTGAGAAAGTGGTCTCAGTAGCCAGTAGAATCAATGGCCAGACTTTCTACTATCCAAGGCACTTCCAGCTGACAGACCTGCTAGAGATATCCACACAACCACCTCAGACCCAAAGTCCCTGCAGTTGATGACTTGGATTCTGGCTGTTAAACACTATGGAAAGGAACTACTCCTTACAAGTTCCTCTGCAGCATGGGGCGCAGGCCACTTTGCAGGTTTAACTAGTGTAAATGGTGGATTCTCTTTAATTTTAAGTCTTTAAATCATGTTTTGAGGACTTTAATAATTCAGCCAGAGGTTAGGGGCCTATTAGAGGAGTGGGTGGCTCAGGTTCTGTGACCTGCAATGTGCATGAGATCAGACTAGATTATTATGATGGTCCCTTCTGACCTTAAAGTCTGAGTCTAAATCCTGATGCAGAGTAGGAAAACTTGTGCCAGAAAAACCTGCTCCGCCAAATGGAAATGGTTCTCAATATGGGGTAGCCCAACATGGCCTAGACCCAATGCCGGTCTGGTACCAAAGATCATTGACTATTTGCTACAGTTGAAATACTCTGGCCTTTCTGTTTGCTCAGTTAAGGTCTACCTGGCAGGAATACTGCTGTAACATCCACTGATACGGTCACTCTCAGTCCTCTCTCATCTGATGGTATCCAGCTTTCTTAAGGGCCTAATGCATACCTCCCCATTGGTCAGAGAATCTGCTCTGGCATGGGACCTCAACAACACCCTCTTTAAACTTATGGAGCCTCCCTTTGAGCCCCTGTTGTAATGCTCTATCTACCCTCTGACACGTAAGAAGGTCTTTTTGATGGCTACACCTCTGCCAGAAGAGTGAGTGAGCTTCAAGAACTCATGACTGAACCCCCATCACATTGTTCCATGAGGACAGCATGGTACTGACACTTCATTTGAGGTTCATCCCCAAGGTGGTTTTGGAGATCCAGTCAAAACCATCTACTAATTTACCTGTGTTCTTCCCAAAACCATAGTCTACACAAGGGAAGGAGAAGCTATATGCTCTTGATGTATCCAGTGCACTTTGATATTACAATGACAGGACTAAGTATTTCAGACTGTCACCCCGTCTATTCGTAGCTATAGCTGATTACTCAAAAGGTCAGACTATTTCATCAGAAAGACTATCTAAATGTACATAGTGTATTTCATTGTTTTATCAGTGGGCTGGTGTATCTTTCTCATGGATTATCAAGGCTTACTCCACCACAATCTTAGCCTCAGCCTGCTTCTCAAATGTGCCAGTAATTGAAATATACAAGGTAGCTACATGGAACAACCATTTCTCATCAGTCCAGCATTAGGCCCTGGACTTAGCTTCTAGATCAGATGCCAAGTACTCCAATTTCTATTCAACTGATGCACCCGATACTTCTCAGTCTCACCATCCTGAGAGTCTATTGCTTGCCAGTTACCTACAGCGGGATCCACTCTGACACATGCTTGAAGAGGGAAGAATGGTTATTTGCCTTACTTTAACAGTTGTTCAAGATATTGCAATCAGTGTGGATCCCATGAGATGCCCTCCTTTGCTGCTTTTGGAGCCTTTAGCCAACACAGGGTTTGAACTGCCAGGGAACGGAGGGAAAGTTGTGGTCACTCCACCCTGTATGCCCTCACACAGGACCACGAAGCGGCACAGTGGGTATGCGCAGCCCCAATAGCCAGACAAGATTCTGGCTGTTCAGACAAGATTCTGAGCTCATGCTCATAACGTACAGGCACACCTACAATGGGATTCACTCTGACTACGACATCTCAAAGAGCCATAGTTACTGCAGGGTAAGGAACTGTTCTTTTAAACTGAATTTTGGATGGGTCATAAGCCTGGTAATTAAATATGGATCTTTTTAACTGTTTGAATCCACCCCAGCTTGGATACATGACTGAAATTGCTCCCATCCAATGGCTATTTGGTGACCTTTCTCCCACTCTTTCTCAATCTAGTTCTATAAGCAGCCATCATTGGTATCTAGAAGACAGTTATATAGATAGCAAGACTATCAAGAGTTAAAACTTTTTTTATGAAACATGTCCTTTTTTGAAAAAATGAACATTTTCACAGATTTTTTAAACTACTTAGATTTTTTATCAAATCTGAAAACTGTAAAACTGAAATGTTTGGTTTTCCCTCTCTCTCCCTTTTTCTTTATTTCCCCTTTTTGCTATTTTTTTCCATTTTGCCACCAAAAAGGAGAGTGAAAAAGCAAAGTGAAAAGGAGAAAAAAATACCAAAAAACTGACAACCAGAAAAATTTTGGTTTCCATACTTGCTCATTCAAAAATCAGAAATTTTGGAAAATTTTCATCCCATATTTTTTGGATGTTTTTTCCCCAACTGGTTCATGAAAAAAAATTTACCGTATTTTAACCTGCTGTAATGATAAGCCTTCTTGTTAGCAGTCTCAGCTTAGAAAATAAAAGACAGAAAAGGCACAGAGACCAAACTGCCATCCCAGCCTTAGATATATTCCTAGAGGGTCAAGTTGAGGTACGTTAGTTTTGTTGATTGGAGCAAGTTTCCCAACTGCCTTCCATGCTGTTCCTACTCTGTGGATAAACTGAGAGCTTCTTTCTCCAGGGCTGTTGCTAGCACTATGTTGACTTTTACATAAACCACAGTTTTGTCTGCAGTCCTATCATGCGTTTGGAGAGTCCCAGCCATGCAACGGTTGAGTGCCAATCATTGATTATTGTTTCAAAATAAAAATCGCTGTGCAGTTACAAGGCATATTCTTCCTATTGTCAAATTAAGTAAGGCACAGCCCAATTTAACCTGCCTCTGCTGTGCAGTTGATGTTAGTAACTATTATTATTTGTATTACCATACCACCTAGGAACCTCAGTCCTGGACCAGGACAACATTGCACGAGGAGCTGTACAAACACAGGCAAAAAGACAGTTTCTGCTCCAACTTCCTTGCTAATCTAGTAACGCAGTGCTGGAAACTGACTAGTATTCAGATGCCAATTCCTGGCCCCACTGGACTCAACGACAGGATAATTGCACATCTTCAAGGTCAGGTCCCTCACAAGGAATTGTACTGCTGAACTCCCGAACATGTATGGAGCCCAGTGATGACTTCAGTGAGGCTCTGCACAGGTGCAGGGTTCTAGCCACACGTTTCTCTTTGCAGAATTGAGGCCTGACTTTGTAAAACTCATTTAAAAAAAAAAGGCCAAAATCTCCCAGACCCTTTGTCCGAATTTTTCAAGAGCTGTCTTGAAACCTGTAACTTTTACTGGAAAGAGGCTGGTGGCAGGCACCACGGCATTAGGAAAAATGAGGTGTTGAGCTATTTTTAAACCTACTGAAATAGCACCAGATGGTTTCCACTTATAGGAACTTGTGCTCATCTTCTCCTGTGCCTAGAAAAGGATAATGATTTCTCTGAAGTAATGATTCTCTCATCATAAACAGGATCCTGAGTGATGAGCGTAGGTCCCTCCCCTTCCTTGGTATCTGTATGAGGCTATTTTGACTTAGTCCCAATTACTTTTATTATTATTATTATTTAAACAACGACAATTTAACATTTTTTTAACTTTTTTTCTTCATAAGAAGAAAATTGGAAGCCATGAAAAAAGCCTCTTGCTCTGTTAAATTGTTACTGACTAATACAATGGCAGGCAGCTTGCATGGTGGCTTTTCCCATAAATCAACAATGGGGAGAATTAGGTGGCGAGTGAGGATGATGTTTAATCAGCACTTGTAGGAAATCATTAGCTGCACACCCTCGATCCGCCGCCAGCTCATTCGTCATTCCCAAACTCTGTTTTGCCACCAGACCATTAACATTTTTCAATGACTTTCTAAATGCAGCGAAAAAAACACAGACGGGGTGAAGTATCAGCGGATGTTATGGAAACACAACGCTGAACGATGCATCTGCTGCTTTTTCTCACTCACTCTCTCTTTGGAATAGAAATGTACCTTGTGGGGAGAGAAGTGACAATAGCCTGGAAAGCCATCTCTCTCCCCTCTGCCAAATAAAAAAATACACGATTTAATAGCCTATTGCCTTTGTATTTTGTTTTGTAAATGTAATGGCTGTTTGCTATCTGATCTCTGCAAAAGGAAAAGAGATTGGTTTGAGGTTTTCACGTTAAAGGTCACTTGTTCTGATCCATCCTGGGTGGGAATTTACTGATAATATTCATCATCTCATTGCTGATGGTTGAGCCATGTGAATGAAGCTGTTATGTGTCAATTCAGTCCCTGGACTGGTGTCCGCATCACAAAACCTCCCACCACAGTTACTACCACCTCTACTAACTAACTCCATTCCCTTGTTGGCAGTCTCATCTTGTGGGAGAAAAACGGGGATTATATCTCAAAAACATCCAAAAGTCTTCATTTATTTTTCTTGCAATAGTTACAGATCTTAAGCATGTGTACACACTGTAAAATTCATTGTGCACATGATTGATTGAGATAAGGATGGTCTGGCCTTTACATTGAGCTGATTGATTGTATTCATGTGTAGGTTTTTAATATGGAAAATGATCCATGCAAACATATGGTTTATTTATTTTACGTGGACCTTTATTTTCCCCATTTCTTTGTTGTGGAGTCAGGGCTCTGGGCTAAATTCTGCTCTCAGTTACTTGGATGCAGCTCCCATTGAGATTAATGGAGTTGTACCTGTGAATTTGAAAGCAGAATTCTTGTCTCACTGTATCTGAAGTGGCCAAGATAGGTCCAATCCCGCAATATTTACACGCGTGAATCCTTTTAAGTGACGAATGTATTTGCAGGATAGAGCTCCATAACTCTATCACCTGTATGTATCAAACTGTATTTTGCAACCTTTTTCTGGCTGCAAGGGATTTAAATGAAGTCTAGTTAAAAATAAAGACAAATAGAAAAACCCAATGGCATAAAATACCCTTTTTGTCATTTTCAGAGAGATTTGCAGGTAACTAACAGGTGCAGACTATTGTTGTTGTAAGACTTTTTCATGGGGAGACCCATGACTGAATGTGCCATGGAGACGAAACTCCGCTCTCATTCCTAGAGCGACAGTCCCCAAGAAGGGTTGAGGCTTCTTTGCAGAAGTCACATTAAAACTTCCATTTTCACTGCCTGTACTTTACCTGGAACTGAAGGAAAATAGTTCAGACTTTAGGGGTGAAATGCTGGCCCCAGTGAATTAAATGGGAGCATTGCCATTGATTTGAGTGGGGTCAGGATTTCATCTTGGGGCACTAATATCACTTTAAAATACTATGTATACGTGTGTATATATAGAAATAGAAATGGATAGCTACTTTGATACACACTCATATACAGATTTATACTGCGTGTGTATATGTATATGAGGAGATGATGTCCATGTGATAATTTACAGAGCCGTGTGATGAATTTCCATGCACCTTTAACCACTTCACCTGCCCTTTGCACACCAATCTCTCTCTCTTATGGCTATGTCCAAGTTACAGTCCAAGTCTCTGAGCCGCTTCCCATAGCTGCCATTCTAACAGCTTTAGAAGCAAAACTGGAAAAATACAAAAATGAGTTCCAGTGCATTTAGTAAAACTGTAACATCTCTATTTTTTTCTGTAGCCTCTGTGGTATCTACAGACTTAATTAACACTGTGGTGTAGTATTAAACTTTTTAACAGTATTCGTGTAAGATTATCTGCCTAATTCATTTGTGACTTTGCAGCTCTAACTCCTGCGGATTAAGCCTTTATAACCACAACATCTTTACATTCTTTACTTTGTATATATAAAATTAATCATTGTGTCCATCACTGAAAATCAGTGCAACCACCTCTGGGTAGAACACATCAGCTGCTCAGCAACACTACAGACGAACTTCTAATGAGAAGCAGTGAGGTATAAACCGATTCAGTTGAAAATGTAGTTGGAATTCTGCTAGGCAGGGTGTAATTACTCAAGTTGGAATTTTGACAGGGGACCTGGTAAACATAGCTACCCCTTGGAAACACAGCGCTGAGATCTTTAATCTGAATCCTAAACAGTTTTATGTCTGATCAACCCGGTGCTACAGGATTGGTTCAGTCCTCACTCCACAGTGCAAAAGGGTTATCCAATCCTCATTCCACAATGCCAGAGGACTGGCTCGGTCCTTACTCAGCAGGAGGTATGCCACTAATCCCACTTCTTGTACCACTAAAAGTTTTCCTTGGCAGTTTCCTATCTCAGTACTGACCAGGGCCAGCCCCAAGCGGCAAAAACACAACAACAAAACTTGCCGCCAAACGGGGAGGCGGACTCCTCCCTGCCGAACACGGAGACGGAGTGAGGGTGCGGCCACCGAACTGCCGCCGAGCGCCAAACGGATTGCCGCCCCACAGCCCGACATCCTGCCGCCCCTTTACATTTGCCGCCCCAGGCACCTGCTTGGTTCGCTGCTGCCTGGAGCCGGCCCTGGTACAGCCCAGGCTCAGCCCTTCTTCTCTTATCTGACAGGATCAGAGCCTAAGACTCCATGCCTAAGACACCCCTTAGCAGCATCACTTTCCTGCTGAAAGTCACAGATTCAAGTGTCTTCTTAATGGAGTCTAGTTACTCCTCAGGAGGAAGTTAGGCACTTTGAGGGCATAGTTTGACAATTGTGTAGAAGATACTGCTTCTCTTTTTCCTTCTTTTCTTCTATAGAATTTGGAGACTCTTTTATAAGAGCATTTGCCAGAGCTTGACATTAACCACTTACAGTGTGGTATTTGCAAAACCCAATGTGAAACGGGGAGCGGGGCTGATAAATAGAAAATCCATTTTAAGAAGCAGTGTCTCGCTTGTCAGACAATGAGAGAAATATGGAACAGAACAATCAAAATGTGTCTGCATCTCATGTCCCTGATGCTTTTTTGCTTCAGTGAACTGAAAAAGGAACATAAAACGAAGGGATTTGCTGAGTGTACGCACCCAGCTTTTATCAGTTGCTGCTAGAAGAGCTGTTCCCAGTCCTGACAACTTCTTGGTCACAGGGGGCCCAATTCGTAGTTACTTCACCTTTGTGCTAGGTGGAGAGGGAAGAGTAAAAGTGGCTTTAAGCCATCTTTGCCTTCCCTGAACTCTACGGCAGCGAGGGCCCTACCTAGCCTCTATCATTAGAATAGCCTCAGGACTGCTCTAATTTATCTTCTGCTTCTCATGCCCTCTGGGAAGCAGAGGGTAGCTATAGGGCAATGTATTTTGGCCATGATCCCTCCCAGTCCTTAGCTCAGCCTCTCCTTCCCTCATGACACCCATGGCCTGCCGCCTGTATACAACTGTGCTGGGGACTGGGCTCACAGTTGGCTCATTGTGTGCGAGAGGCCCCCTGCACAGTGGATATTCTGAGGAGGGCCTTTCTCTCCCCCTCGTCCTGAAGCCCCTTTGCCCCATGAGGATGGTATAACTGAGTCAGCCCAGGCACAGGAGAGTGTGGAAGAATGGCTCGTGGACTCAGTTCAGTCTCCAGTGGGTGATCCTCCACATCACAGAGCCACTACTAGATAGGCCAGTATTTGAAAGGCAATACTGCAATAACTGAGCTCTTCATCAGGTATGGAGCATTAGCTGTGTGCATGGAGGAGCTGAGACTCATGACCCACCTGTCAGGCAGTCAGCCAGCCCATGGGTGCAAGAGGTAATGCTTGCATGCATTGGCAGCAAAAGCAACAAACCCTTCTAAGCAACACCCTTCTAACAACAAACATGTTCTAAGCCATGAGGGAACAATGGTCGAGCTTCAGAAATGAAGGTGAAAAGCCGGTGTGTGTAAAGTAGGTTTTTAAGGGTGTAAGCCCAAATTGAGATTCAGTGGGGCAGTATGACAGGGTCAGGGGCCCTTGTTCAGTAAAGCAGGGGTTAAACCCTCTCTATCTGGAGTGAGGAAGGAGCCTGCTGTGAATATATAGGGCTGGGCCAGCTGTGGGGACCTAGTGAATTCCCCTGCTCGCCCAACACACATTATAAGCGGGAAGTGCTGTAGGCAGCGATGTTTCTGACTGGCAGGCAGGGAAACCCAGAGGCACCCAGAGAAAAAGAAAAAAGCAACCTTGCAATTTCTCAGGCTACCACACCAAGGAACCCCACACGCACTATCTACACTGGGCTTTTTCTTAAACTTTCTGAGTGCTGTTACCGCCAGCAGCAATAGGGACCGATGTCCCTCCTTAGCGCTCCCACCCTGATGCAATTGGAGGGCGTAGATGCTCCACTCGAATTCCTGCCTTGATGCAGGAGGAGGGTCTAATGGACACAGTGTGACTGATTTAGTGGCAGCAGAGTTTACACTCTAGTTCTGGGAATAGGACTATATGCCCCACTATATATTCCACCCAATTGCAGTGAGGGGAAAACAGGAAATATCCTCTGCCAACTGAACAAGCCTGTGTTCCACTGAGGTCATTTCTAAAAGGAATTAGATTTTTTAAAGATCAAATATGTCTTATATTCTTTGTTGTTTTTGTTTTTGTTCTCGGCATGAAAAGCCCAGTTGTCAAAGCAGAAACAAAAAATAGCTCTTCTGTACGTGCACAGCAGGGATGGATCCTGATTGCTCCATCCTCCCAGTTTTGCAGTTGTAAAGCACATTGTAGGAATCCATAGTTAACACACACCTTAGAATTGTTCCAGAAGCTGGGAATGGGTGAAAGGGGATGGATCACTTGATGATGACCTGTTCTGTTCATTCCCTCTGAAGTACCTGGCCTTGGCCACTCTCAGAAGACAGGATACTGGGCTAGATGGGTCTTTGATCTGACCCAGTGTGGCCGTTCTTATGTGGATCTCAGGCACCTGATGTAGGGCCAGATTCAGATGCCTTTCCTCATGTCGAATAGGACCTTTTCCTGGAGGGCCCCAGGGACTTCAGTAGCACAACTTGTGCACTCAGATACTAATCAACCTGAGGAAAGGCATCAGAATCTGGCCTTTGTTGGTGCCATTCCTTGGGCTTCTCTTCGCTCTCTCTCCTATAGTCCTTGTTTGGTTCCTGTCACCAGTTGCTTTTTCAGTCTTTGTAAAGATTGACCCTTGTCTCCCTAATGGAGCCCTGAGATTCCCTACCTTTAGACTGACTTTTGTCCTCTCCTCCATTAACTTCCAAAACCTTTCTTCTCAGTCACTGAGTCATCTTGGATTCCTTCTTTGTGGCTGTACATCCATTCTTCCCTCTTGTTCTGTACAATCCTTTACTGCTTCTAACCAGCCCTGTAAGTGACAGGCATATTGATTTGCTGGAGGAAACGAGACAGGACAACATTACTGTTTAGATATAATGCGATGGGCTTATTTTCTTTGTCTTCCTTTAGTAAAAAATAGACCATGCCATGTACAGTGTGGCTCAACAGGAATGTCCTGCAGTGCATGTTAGAGCTTGGGCTGATGGGGAACACACTGTGGCTGCCATTGATAAAATTAAAGCCAGTAATTCACTCAGCAAGAGAGTTGGCAGAAAAAGGAATAACCTTGTTAGATTTTTCCAGGCAAGCCCTTGTACATATGAGTGGGTGTGATGTGATACAATTGGCACACCAGGTATCATACAATCATAGAATCATAGAATAACAGAGTTGGAAGGGACCTCTGGAGGTCATCTAGTCCAACCCCCTACCCAGAGCAGGACCAATCCCAACTAAATCATCCCAGCCAGGGCTTTGTCAAGCCTGATCTTAAAAACTTCTAAGGAAGGGGATTCCACCACCTCCCTAGGTAACGCATTCCAGTGTTTCACCACCCTCCTAGTGAAAAAGTTTTTCCTAATATCCAACCTAAATCTCCCCCACTGCAACTTGACCCCTTGTCAAGGTAGACACATCCTATAGACTTTAATGCAATACACTTACAATCACTCAGTGAACAAAAGACAAAGAACAAAGATAAAAGTGTGGTCTGTTTTTAAAAGCTGGCAGTTCCCGCATTACAGAACAGTCCACTCAGCTGAATGTGCATAAGAACATAAGATTGCCTATATTGGGTCAGACCAATTGTTGTTCTAGACCGGTATCCCATCTTCTAACAATGGCTGATGCTAGGTTCTTCAGACAGAATGAACAGAACAGGACAATTATCGAGCAATCAATCCTCTATTGCCCAGTCCCAGCTTGTGGCAAATCATCTAGGGACACTTGAGCAGGGGCTGCGTCACTGATGAGAGAAATACTCTAGCAGAGAAGGGAAAGGAAGAAAAAGGAGAAGGAAGGAGGTTGGCTTGCACTCATAGATGCTGGAACTGCATCACTCCCTGGCTTGAAGTGGTTTCCATTATATACAGGATTTACAGTTTGGTTCAATGGCTCTCAGCATCCCCACTATAAAAATTTGTGGGTAAAAAACCACTTCTTCAGATGTATGGAGTGAAAATTACAGATACAGGCATTATATACTGACACATGAAGTGAAGGGAGTTACCTCACAAGTGGAGAACCAGTGTGGACAGGGCCAATTTGATCAGGGTGGATGTGGTCCACTCCCAATAACTGATGAGGAGGTGTCAATTCCAGGAGAGGCAAAGCTGCTTTTGTAGTGAGCCAGCCATTCCCAGTCCCTATTCAAGCCCAAATTAATGGTGTTAAATTTGCAAATGAATTTTAGTTCTGCAGTTTCTCTTTGAAGTCTGTTTCTGAAGTTTTTTTTGTTCTGGTATAGCTACTTTTAAATCTGTTATAGAATGTCCAGGAAGATTGAACTGTTCTCCTACTGGCTTTTGTATGTTACCATTTCTGATGTCCAATTTGTGTCCATTTATTCTTTTATGTAGGGACTGTCCGGTTTGGCCAATGTACATGGCAGAGGGGCATTGCTGGCACATTATGCCATATATAACTTTAATAGACGTGCAGGTGAATGAGCCCCTCATGGTGTGGCTGATGTGGTTGGGTCCTCTGATGGTGTCGCTAGCGTAGATATGGGGACAGAGTAGACAGCGAGATTTGCTAGAGGGATTGGTTCCTGGGTTGGTGTTTCTGTGGTGTGGTGTGTAGTTGCTGTTGAGTATTTGCTTCAGGTTGGGGGAGTATATAATGCCTGCATCTGTAATTTTCACTCCATGCATCTGAAGAAGTGTTTTTTTACCCATGAAAGCTTATGCCCAATAAATCTGCTAGTCTTTAAGGTGCCACCTGACTCCTTGTTGTTTTTCTGGATACAAACTAACACGGCTACCCCCTGATACTATAAAAATTGTTCCAGCACCCCTGCTTGCCCTGGGGAAATGGAAGGAACTCTGACATCCACCATGGAGACATCACTAGGAATGTGGTCTGGGGAATATGGGACAGATCAGCTTGAAAGACCCAAATTCATACCTCTTTCTTAGGACAATAAATTTAATCCTAGAAGGCTTTGCTTAGCAACAGTAGCCAAGACAATCAGGAATATAAGTGGTAGTTCCAAGAATGTTAAAACACAGTGATATTGCTAATATCTGATGAAGATGAAATGGGCTTAGCCACACCAGGTTGCTCCACCCCTCCTGTATCTGTTTCCCAGAGTAGCATATATCAGTAGCCATAGATATCATGCAAAATGTTTTGAACTGTCACAATGTGAGCCTTTCCTGTGCTGTTGTATGTATGTGAACGTTACAGTGATATACATAGAAGCGCGGATTAGTGAAAACAAATTCTGAAGACTGCTTGGCTCAGGAGCTTGGGAATGTGATACTGAGCTTTCCTTTTTTAGGCCACAGATTCAAATCCAACCTAAGTTAGGAGTGACTGGAAGTTATTAGCCTCAGATAGCCATTTGAGCTATTTGAAGTTATTTGGTTGTTTCAGCCCATTTCCTCTTTGAGAAGTGTCCATATCCCAAAATCCACTATTACACTTTATTAGCAGGTGTCATCAGAGAGCCCAAGGCCTAAAGGCCTGATCTGGAGCCCATTGAAGCGAGTGGAGTCTGTCCATTGTTTTCAGTGGGTTTTGGATCAGGTTCTGAATGGTCATGAAAATCAACTCCCCCATCTCCAGAATCAGCTAAGTGCAGGAGCATTGATGGAACACAGAAGCTTGCACTATTCATATGATACCTGTGGTATTAATAAGTAAAGGAATTCAGGCTACATGGGTGTCTAGCCAGCAATTTTCAACTCTGGTGACATCTATTACAAAGAATAGAAAAATGGGCTTTCCCATGTGCTCACTAGTACTTCTAGCTGAGCCAAAAGGGCTTAAAAAACAGCTTGTTTTGGAGACAGGAAGTGAAGACACTAGGGTGGGGGGGGGGGAACTGATGAAGAAAATTGACGTGAACTTTGGGATCTCAAAAAAGGTTTGTTTTCTGTGTGGTTTGAGTTTTTGGCTAGCTTTGTTTGTACTCCCTCCTGTCTTACAGGAATGTAAGACTCGCCTTACTGCATTAGACCCTTGGTGCATCTACTCCCACATCCTGTCACCCACTGTGGCCAGTATCAGACACTTAGGAGGAAGGTGCAAGAAACCGTAGTTGGCAGTTATGAGACAACCTGACCCCAGATTGCTTTTAAAGGCAGATTGGGATGCGAATGAGAGCTAGTGGAAGCTCAGTTTGGATAAGAATGAGCTGATGCAGGCAGGTGATAGTGGAAGCAACCATTAAACGATATAGTGAGCTGATATCTCCCCCTTTGATTGAGGGTATTTACCTGCCACTTAAAACTCAGTTGCACAATCTGACAGGGTAGTTGGATCCTCAGCTGCTGTGCGATGATCATATAGCAGCAGTGTCCAGGCATGCTGGCCAGGAGATTTTGAGCATTACTTTTGGATGCAGACCTCTCTACAATGATCCATGCCTTTGTCACCTCCAGACTAGATTGCTGCAATGCACTTTCAATGAGGCTACAAATGAAGTCAATCCAGAAACTCAAGTTGGTACAGAATGTGGTAATCAATGTATTTGGTAGTGTGCTATGTGATCCGCTTTGGCTTCCTCTTAGTGTTTGGATTGAACTTAAGGCATTGATTTTGATCTGTGGTTTGAGACCTTCCTGCTGGAGAGACAGCCTCTCTCCTCATGCCATATTGCTATTAGTATGATGATCACAAGAGGCTTTTGTGCTGGATTCTTGTTCGTTTAATAAAGAGGGAGCCTGCGGAAAACATTCTTCAGAGGGGCCCTCGGCTATGGAAAAAGTTCCCAACTATAGTCTGAAAGAGCCTTGCTGTATTGACCTTCTGGGCAAGGGGCACCTATGTGTAAGAGGGGTTGATGAGGTGAGCTCTGTGTGAGGAAAGGGAGTTTTGTGATTCATAGGGGGCTTCGTTCTCTTGGCTGTTGGGAAAATCTGCTGTTTAATTTTATTTTTGTTTTTGCGACAGAAGCTTTTTCATATTGGAGAAATCCAATAAACACAATAAATAAATTCTAGCTGCAGGCAGGACTCTGTAGAAGATGTAAACAAGTGACAGAATTCAACATCCAGGGGCTGGATTTGCTTTTTTGTGAATCCTACATTACCCTGAGCCTCGAACCAGGAATCTTATGGTATGTGGGCAAAGGTGAAATCCTCAACTGGTCTAAATCAGTGCGACTTAAATGGAGCTCCCACTGTTTTCACCAACTAAGAATCTGGCCCATAAGCATCCCTACAAGGTGAGTCAAAAGCCACCCTTTGCCTCAGGTGAGCCTGAGCTGGTATCAGCTGGGAGATGGTCTTTGCAGAGCTTGCAGGCTAAATATTCCCCTATCTTGTAAAAAAAAAAAAAGATACGGGTATGTAAGGGGATTTAGACACACGAGCCCCATTTGTTCAGGCGTAAGGAGCAATGGCCATGGAGTAGTTTGTAATGAGTACTGGGATCTGTTGGAACTGTGCTTAGGCAGTGCCTAAAGAAATGTTCTCCTCACCCTGAAGGTCAGCAGTGAAATGTTTTATCAGTTAAAGACAGTGGGGACATATCTGCTAACTGTGACAAGTGCCAGAACTTACCATTTTCCTGTCAGCTTCTGATTAAATTGAAATTAGCTCTAACTTGGATTAAGAAAACCATTTTGTCTTCCCTCTCCTTCTCTGTCTTTTATTTTAATTTTTTATTATTATTATTATTTGAAGCTGTGTTACATCTCTTCAATAGCATGTATAATTAATTAGGAGACTCAGGAAAACAGCTATCTCGCACAGGAATGGCTGTGAAATTGCCTGGTTTTCTCTATGGTTCCCAGCCTTTCAGATTGTTTTAAGAGAAGAAAGATTTTCCTCCATATAAAATTACTTTTATTTTCCCTTCTACCCCTCCCCCCCTTCAAGTAATCTCCTTAGATGCATGTTCTATTCTGCCTCTGTGGGACTCCTGTGATTCCAGCCATGCTGTAGTTTTAGATTTTTTTCTTCATTTCTCCCTTAAAATACATGTATTCTGTATCTCTTTCTACGTGAAAGCCAGTCACCTCCTTCAACATTCGAAAGGTCCAGAGCTCAAAGAAAAAGAAGAAAAATTGCCTTTTTTACCCCTTTCCTTTATGATTGTTTGTGAATTTCATGCTGGCAGGAGGTACCAGATTGACAGGCCTGGAAACTGAAAGCCTCTTTATATTCACAAGGTAGGTACAGCAAGGACAGTGACAGGACAAGCTTCCCCACTGTGCCCCATGCCATGCCCTCTCAATATCAATTTGGAGGGGCCACCTCTAGGTGTTAGAGGAGGGGAATTTGGACTCTATGGCCCAAGCAATCTCGACCTCTGTGCTCAGATGGATGCCAGGAAGGGTACACTCTTTATGATGCAAGCATATAAAGCTCTGGTGGCATCCCCTCCAGATTCCTGATCAGAAAAGAGTAGCCCTCCCTAGAGAATCCATCTGAGGCTTTGTACTGAGTCCACTGCATACTGGGACAGGATGTTAGGAGTTTCCTCAGGGTTGCGGGATACTCAGACAGTATCTAAAAGCGGATTCCAAACATTCCCAAAATTTAGGAGTGGTCAGTTCAGTTCCGGGGGGTTGATTTTGGACTTGCCTTACTTTATATACACAGTTTCCATGGCAGAAGAACCACTGTGCAATGGCTCTTTCTAAGGGCTGCTCCCAGTGACTCTAACAGCCTGCTATAAGATTTTCATCTTTAACTGAAATGGTAGAAGATGGTGATTTAGGTGCTGAAGGGTGCCATGTTTTACCCTGCTGAGGACACTGATGTCTGCATGTGTGGGTCCAAGGGTCATTATACAAGGTGTACAGCTTTCCGCTTGAAGTGCACAATAGCAGTGAAAGAAGGAATCATACAAAGATCGATGAAACAATGACTAACAAAGGTATGGTGAAAGGAGCAGAGTGAAACAGATGGAACCTAGTGGCATAGTTGATCCCTGTAGTACAGGGATCAGCAACCTTTGGCCCACAGTCTGCCAGGGAATGCGGGACAGGACGATTTGTTTACCTGCAGCATCCGCAGGTTCGGCCGATCGCAGCTCCCACTGGCCGTGGTTCACCATCCCAGGCCAATGGGGGCTACGGGAAGGGCAGCCAGCACACCCCTCGGCCCGCGCCACTTCCCGCAGCCCCCGGCCGAACCTGCAGATGTGGCAGGTAAACAAATGGTCCTGGCCTGCCAACGGCTTTCCCTGGCGGGCTGCGGGCCAAAGGTTGCCAATCCCTGCTGTAGTATAAAGAAAGGAGGTAGAGTCAAAGGGATGTTTGTCAATGATATAGGGAAGTTGGCTCAGATGTTAAAATAAAGGTTGTGCATCCCATTAACCAGAGCTGCACAGAAAAATATTCTTATCAACAAAACTGGTAGGAAATTGCATTTTCAAGGGGGGGAAACATTTTCCATTCTTACCACAAAATGATTTGTTAAAATAAAGTCGAGTTTCCAACTGGCCTTCGCATGTGAAAACTCATGAAGTCAAAATCAGCCATTCAGCCCTCCCTCTGGATCTGAATAAAACCAAGGTCAAGGTTAAGAAGACAAACTCCATGCTCTGCCAGTCCTAGTTGCAGTGTCTGAGTGAATTTGCTGCTAAGAAATAGAGCGGGGCCAGAAACAAGAGGCATTATGGAAATGAAAGCTGTTTGTTGAAGCTTGTTTCTCATGCTGGAAGAAAGTGATGTTCGTCCTCTTAATCCAGACCTTGGTTTATTGGGATCCTGCATTGCAAGGCATGCACATGCCAGCAGTAGCATCACAAGATGACAGAGGGAAATGCATAAGAAAGCCAATAATTCTCCCTGGAAACATAAGTGGAACAAAATGCAGGCTTCCAACTTCAGGGGGAGTTACATAAAGCAAATATCAGAGACTGTTCCATCAATTCCATCTCTAGTTTTCCAGTCACTGGCTGATCACTTTAAAGCAATTCAGAATAAGCCAAGCGTTTTCATTACCTAGTATTTTATGAGGTTTTGTAGACTATTCTGTAGTAGAACACAAACAGCTGATTGCAAATAGACTAGACTCCAGCATTTTTTCTGTTCTCACAATGCCAGGTAGGAAGCAAGCAATGAGCCTTTAAATTATACCTCTTCAAAAGTGCCCCTATTCTATGCAAAACTGCAATCAGGCCCCAGTCAACTTTAATGGCTGTGGTGCCTGTTTTGGCAGTTTCCCATAATCCATCACCTCACAGTTCCCTTTCAAAAATATGTATTTTAGGCAGTCTCTGGATAACTGAACTGCCTTTCTATCTCCTCCTCAGAGAAGGAAGTGCTTGAATGACAAGATAATCGCTCCTCTAGCAGCAGGGATAGTAACGCTAAAGCACAGATCTTTAGCTGTGGCTCCTGTGGGGCCGATGGAATAATTAGTTACAGGTCTCATATTGCTACAACTACAGTGACAGGTTTAATGGCCTCTAATGAAGAAACAAGCCATTCCGAAACTCAGGGGTATTTTGCCTCTTTTAAGCTAAGGACCCAACCAATAAACTGTAAGGCCCATTTAACCAATAGTGGCAGCTTTTCTGAGTACACTGAAGGGCTGAGCCAGGTTCTTATCACTCTGTGCCAATGTTTCAGCCATGGCATATTTTGGGAGAGGGCACTCAGGCATGGATCTTGGCATTAAAGGATTATTTTTAACCCTAATATATATCAGTATCACATAAAGAGGCTGTTACTACATCCAAGAGTCTGGGTGACACTGTAATTTGAGAGAATGAGAAGATGACGTGGTTTATTAATATCACCAACTACATAGACAGAGTTAGAGTGTGGTTTGTTGTTTTCATTTTGTTTCCAGCAGGTTTCTTGGAGTTTTCTCTCGCTCTGCATTTTCTCCCATTGCCAAATCTGTGTTCAAATTGTTCCTGCTAGCTCTTCCAGCACCTAATCCTTGGACGTCAATGGGGGTGAGGGTTCTCAGCACCTTGCAGGATCTATTATGGGACACAGGATGGTGCAGAACATTGGGAATGGGAATTGAAATCTTTCTCCTCTAGGTCACCATTTCAACTTCAGCCCAGTTTCACAGTAACCAAATACAGTAGAACCTCAGAGTTACGAACATCTTGGAAATGGAGGTTGTTCGTAACTCTGAACAAAATGTTATGGTTGTTCTTGCAAAAGTTTACAACTGAACATTGACTAAATACAGCTTTAAAACTTTACTATGCAGAAGAAAAATGTTGCTTTTCTTTTATTTTTTTAGTAGCTGATGTTTAACACAGTACTGTTCTGTATTTTTTTTTTTGTCTCTGCTGCTGCCTGATTGTGTACTTCTGGTTCCGAATGAGGTGTGTGGTTGGACTGGTCAGTTCATAACGCTGGTGTTCATAACTCTGAGGTTCTAATGTACTGTTATTAGAGGGCATTTTGGTGGCCTATGAAAAGTGATTTGATGGGTCTCTGGCTGATTTTAAGCAGACCAGTGTCCACATTTGCTAGTAATTGGTACTTGTCAGCTGTCTCAGACTCAGAGTCTAAAGAAGTGAGCTTTGGCCTCACTGGTTAGGGTTAGGGTTAGGGTTTTGGCCCTGGCTGGGATGATTTAACTGGGAATTGGTCCTGCTTGGAGCAGGGGGTTGGACTAGATGACCTTCTGGGGTCCCTTCCAACCCTGATATTCTATGATTCTATGATTCTATGATTGTCTAAGGACGTCAGACATGGACGTGATTCTCAGCAGTGCCAATATCATGCCCAGTGCAGATAAGGATGGAGGGAAGAAATGGTGGCTCTAAAAGCCCTTTCTGTATTCCTTGATCTTGGGGTTGGCCAGATTCTGGACAGAGAGTTTCTCTAACGTCAGTCGGCTAGAGTGAGCTCCTAATGACTATTCTACCAGCCCAGGATTGCTGGAATGCTACTCACTTCAGCCTTCCCTATCACACTGAGTCCCTGTCCCTCTGAGATTATCAGAAGTTTGCTGCAGATACACATTTTGGAGGTTGTCAGACCTCTGCTACAGATGTGGTTCCCTAGGAGAAAGCCATGGATGTAGTTGGATGCTCACAGTAGAAAAATGTGACATTCCAAATGTTTTCCCCAGCAATAGCAGAAATTTCAAGAGCCTTTTGCAAACAAAAGTGGAAAAGGGAACTGGGCAACTGGTGAGAAATTTCCAGTATCTGGCCCTTCAGGTATTGAAGAAGTGAGATATCTGTTTTCATCAGAAAAAAAACCTGCCTGTTAATTCCTTAAGCTTTAGCTGTTTGCTACATAAACACATCTAAAAGGTTGCTACATGTTGTCAACTATTCAGAAAACAGCCTGCCAGAAAAGAAGACTGAGAGGCTAAAGGATATGGCCACTCCGCATCTCAAGGATTAATTTCTTTTGCTCCTGAAGTCATGGTTGGTCCTCCAGAGGTCAGTAGAAGGGCACAACTATTGACAGATGGGACTTTTGCATCTCCTACGATGATGCCCAGGATCCAGTACTGTCAGTTCAGCGAATATTAGACTTGCTATGTCTGTAGATCTCTGTGTCACATTGTCAATGATCATTGACTTCCAGTGCCCAGTGGTCGGGTGTAAACAAGGGAGGAAGGGGAGAAGATATCTGACTTAGCTACGGTTGACATGAAGGGTCCTGCTGCAATTCCTACAAGCCAGTACACAATAAGCCCTTTATTGGCTAAGGAGAAAGAGCTGAAATTTCCCCAGGAACTCAAAGGTTGTGTGTTTTGCTAACAAAAGCATCCATTCCTAAATGAGACCTTCTGATCCCAGTATCTAGATTGAGTAGCCTCATGCTGTGCTTGCCTGAACTTGGGTTAATTCAGTGATAGGACAGTGAAGCCCAACCTCTTTGGATGGGTTAAGTAGCAGACATGCAGGCAATGACAGCTGAAACATGGGTTGTGCCTAGTGCATCCTCTGGTGATTGAACTAGTGCAGCGGCATGTACGTCTTAGCACACTAGACATCACTGCCCTTCAGGGAGAAAGTTATGTACTGGACCTGCGCTTGATGTGCAAATGGCATGGAAGAAAGAGGTATTGGGAGGTAAGGGACAGACAGAGAGAGGGTTGCAGAAGAAGAGAGGGAGAGTGTGTGTGTGTATGTGTGTGTGTGAGAGAGGGAGAGAGAGAGAGAGAACACTAGGCCCTGGTGGAAACTAACTATACAAGCCCTTTTTAAAATCCATCCCATCTCCCTCCCCGGAGAGTCTTCGCCAAATTTCAGATGAACACTAATGCATTCCAAATTTCAAGCAATCTTGCCTCAAGGAAACAGAGAACCAATAGAGCCAAAGCATCTGGGTTAGGTCTTAGGATTAAAACAGCATTTTGAAAATCACTGCTTATTATAAGGTGTGTTGGTTTTCTTATGGAAATGTTTGGGAGTATTCTGTGATTTTTTTCTGTTGCTCCTAAAGGGGAAGGAAAGATAAGAGGTTGCCAGTCAGAGCTGAGCAAGTTTCCATCACACAGCTCTGCACTGCAACTTCCTATTCTGGTTCTGGGCTCCCAAACTGCTCCTTTCTCACCTCACTCCTGCCTGCATATTTGCAGCTACTCTCGTCCCAGCCATTTCACAGAGCTCTGCAAAGGTATCTCAGGCCTTGATCTATCCCTGCTTTTCCAGTACAGTGCCCTTATAACAGTTCTGCCAATGCAACTTCATCCTGGCCTGCAACAATGTCAGCTATTCCCGCCTCAGAGGCACCTCTGATTGGAGAATGTCCGCTCTGCCAGGGTGGGCAAATAGGGCCTTAGATAGGGCTGGGGAAATAATTGGTTCTTTGGTTGCGTGGCCAAGCCAAAAAATCCAAAAAATGTTTCGTTTTGGGTTGACCTGCAATGACAATGTTTTCTTTTTTTCCACCAAAATGAAAAAACAAAGAAAAGTGACCCTTTTTTGCTTTTTAAAAATAGATCTAGTTAAATTTTGAAACAAAAATGTAATTTTGAAATGAAAAGTCAAAAAGTTTCATTTAGAAAATGTCAAAACAAAACATTTTGACTTTTTCAGAAATAATCCACTCTTCCCTTTTATTTATTTGGGGGCAGGGGGGAGAGTTTTCAGAATTTGACCTGAATTCACAAACAGTTTTGGTCCAGCTGAAAGTGCAGTTTTTGACTAGTTAACACCCTCCAACATTTTCCCAGCTCTAGAGTTATGAAAATAAACTTCCACTAAGGAGTATACTAAAACCAGCAAACTTACTCTATTTGTGCCCTGATTCATGACTCCACAGGTGAAAGGCTAGCACAGTAGCCTGCTGTACCACCTGGCCCCTGCCATAAATCAGATGTGTTTGTAATGATCTTGGGATGTATAATGCACACTGGGCCATATGCCTCCAAGCTGTTAGAATCCAATGGGGAAAAAAAAAAGGTAATTTCCAAAATGAACAGTAGCATCTCTCCTCTCTCTCTTCCTCTGTATATCTTTATGTTCTGGGGACCTCTTATCCCTCAGGCATCTTGACTAGCCCACTTCAATAAATAAAAAATATGCCAGGCAATAACGACGTTCCTAATTGCTGATAGCTCCCTATTGATCCTTCCATTTGGTCGTAATGGCTCTGATTACAGAGTGATACTTCCCTCTGATCACAGCTGCAACAGGCCAGATCAAAGAGCCCTGCTTTCATTTCTTTCTAATGGTGCAATGTCTTCGGGCTTTCTACCACTTCTCAGGAGCGAGTGTCTTAGGCCTGGTCTACCCTGCTGGGGGGATCGATCTAAGATACGTAACTTCAACTACAAGAATAGCGTAGCTAAAGTCGACGTATCTTAGATCGACTTAGAATCACTTACTTTGCGTCCTTGTGGCGTGGGATCGATGGCTGCTGCTCCCCTGTTGACTCCGCCTCTCGCCATGGAGTTCCAGAGTCGACGGCAGAGTGATCGGGGATTGATTTATCTCGTCTACACTAGATGTGATAAATTGATCCACGATAGATCGATCACTACCCGCTGATCCAGCGGGTAGTATAGACGTGGCCTTAGTGTGCAATTTTAGAATTTTGCATTGTAAGTTCCTTGAGGAGGGCGAGCATGATTGATTAAACCTAACTTTGGGCCACTGTGAATATTGCAAAAAAGCAGAAGAGTGATGGGTATGGGGACACCTTTCACTGTCCCTACAGGTGAGGCATCCTCTTGCATATATGTTCTTCATTTCCTTCTGGTGAAAAAGATAGTGGTGAAAAAGATAGTGGTGGCTGGAGAATGTCTGAGCCTGTGGGACTCGCCTGGCTCACCATTTGGCTATAGTATCTTCATGTAATGGTCCTATTGATATCTATGGCTCAATTACTAGGACTCTTGTCTCTAGCTCAGACATAGAGGTAGGCCAGGACTCAGGGGTTTGAGTTAAATAACACTTACATGCAAGCCACTCTTAATTTAGTTCTATAAAATCAAGGCTAGACTGAGGAGCCTCTTTCAAGTACCTTTTGTTTGCCCCATCTCTTGTTAGAAGGTCACAGGGGCAAACCTCACATCACTACTTTGAAAAGGGCCTAAGAGATGGTGATGGGAAATGACGGAAACACCCTCTGGAGTGAGCTCTGTGGAGCCTATCAGAACACTAGGGAAAGTCCCTTCTCTGGCTCTCTCAATGAAATTCCATCCGTCTACCCACTCCACCACTTCTCTAGTGTGGAATGGGAGGCACTGCATTCTTTTGAAGGTCCCATGATAATTCATGTACATTAAACAATGCAATGCCTGTAAAACACTACCCAAAATGCTCAGTTGGGTATCGTTACTGAGTGGCTACTAGCTAATATTAGAGTCCTGCTGGGATGTTACCCTACTAGTCTTTTCCTGTTGCTGTTCTGTGGCACTGACAGGACCCTCTGTTGCTGTTAGCCTGTGATCCAGGCGAAGATGTTCTCATTTCAAATCCAAATATATTATTTTTTGTCCTTTGGGAGTGGGATGTATAACTAGAGCTGGTTGAAATCTTTTAAATGAGAAAACTGTGTGTTGGGAATTTTTTTTAATGAACATTTTCATCAAACTAAAAATAATAGTTTTGTTCTCAAAATGTAAACGTTGTTTTTTTAAATTTTCTGTGGAGAATTTACATGGAAAATTTACCTTTTTCTTTATTCACTTTTGGCCATTTTTTTCTTGTTCAGTTTGTTTGTGGCCATAATTTTTCTCTCTGTTTGCATATTCCATGACTGGACGTCTATTCTTTTTCTCCCTTTTGTGTGTGTATGTATTTTGTCCTTGCACTTCTGATTTCTTTCTCCTTTTTCTGTGGTTGGTCTTCAGAACACTCCTCTTTTTTCTGTTTGGTAATTGAACATTTCCCTTTTGTGTTTGTTTCATAGCCAGCTGCTAGACCTTTCTTCATACTTCTGTGTTTGGTCATTGTACTTTTCTTCTTTTGTTCATATGTTTGGTTGCCACACCTCTCTTTTGTTCTTTTGCATTGTTGGTCATCATTCCTTTATTTTTCAACACGGAATTTTTTTTATATCCAAATCAAAACACTTTCTTTTCAAAAATGATTTATTCTCAAAGCAATAAAATGAAAACATGAAAAATACAATACTAAATTCTGCAGGAATTTTCAAAACAACAAAAATTTTTCCAATTCTAAAACTAATGGAATGAAGATTATTTCAGAGTGTTTATGACATCTTGTGAAGGTTTCAATCAGCTTTATGCATTGGTACTCCATTGACTACAGTGGATCTTATCCCATTTAAATCAGGGCTGATTTTGACCCATTCAGCCAAATTCATAAGTGAGTTTAAGTGAATTCAATGGAGTCTAAGCTGCTGTAATTTACTTCTTCTTCTGGCCCTGTCAGCATATAAGTAGTGTGCAATTTAGATTCGGTTAGACTCATACACATTATTGATGTGTAACATACACCCACTTACACATCACCACTAAATTTGGCCTAGAGAGTCTAAAGATGTCTACGTTACTGTAACTGGCACACTGAGAAGACTGGAAGAACATGTAATTTGCATCATCTTAGTCTTCTTTAGATTTGCCTCTGGATTTAGGGTCAGACTTAAAAAATTAGGTCCTTAAAGATGCAGATAGGCTCCTAGTGGGATTGTCAAAAGCCCTTAAGCATTTAACTCCCAAAGGACAGGAAGAAAACGAGGCACAAGTAGAAGGAGAAGAAGAAGAAAAGGGGGGAGAGAGAAGAGAGACAAAGTGGGGGGAGAAGTGGAAGCTCCACTTCTACTAGTCCATGAATTAGTCACATGTGCCAGCTAGTAATTACTTATAATGAGTGCCTTGTGAAGCACTTTGATATACCCAGATGAGCGACACTATAGAAAGTGTGTCCGCTGTTTAGATCTAAAGGATAAAGTTCTCATATAAACGAGAGAACTACCCATGTAATTAGCCTCCTATGATACGCTTGCTCACTGGCACTGTGTCTAGATAAAACGTTCTTAAAATACCAGATTACTTTTTCAAAATGTGATTGTCAGAGGTAATAATCTTACTGTAATGCAGGTTGAAAAGTAAAGTGGAATAAATGTGACTCTTGGCTGTCCTGACAACTATGGCATTTGTGTTACTCCTTTCCCAAGCAGGTGTAGCCATGTTAGTCCCAGCATATTAGAGAGACAAGGTGAGTGAGGTCATATATTTTACTGGATCAAATTCTGTGGATGAGAGAGACAAGCTTTCGAGCTTACACAGAGCTCTGCTTCAGGTCTGGAAGACTAACTAAGGCTACGTCTACACTAGAGAGTTTACAGTGGCACAGCTGTAGCGATGCAGGTGCACCACTGTGAGATCTCTAGTGTATCCACTCTATGCCAATGGGAGAGAGCTCTCCCATCGACGTAATTAATCCGCCCCCAATGAGTGGTGGTAAAGTGCTGCCCACACCGGCGCTTATATCGGTGTAATTTATGTCGCTCAGGGGGGTCGTTTATTCACTTCCTTGAGCAACGTAAATTATACTGACATAAATTATATTGTAGACATAGCCTAACACAACTAAATGCAAGGTTGAACAGATTGTTTAGCCTAAGTAGTTAACACATATTGCAAGGGATCATTCAAGCTGAAGTGATCCATTAACACCCCTCCAGGCATATGGAGGAAAGGAGGAGGGAAAACAGCTGCAGGGCGGGGGGGGGGTTGTTAGTGGATTATAGATTATTGTAATAAGCCATATACCCAGTGTGTCTATTCAGTCCATGACTTTTAGTCTCTACAGAGTTCTGAATTAAGCTCCCAGGTTCATCTTTTGAACATGTTGTGAAGGTTTCCTTTGAGGATGAGGACAGATAGGTTAGATATAGAGTTATGACTTTGTGAAAAGTATTCACCTACAGCTGATATGGTGTTTTTGTCTTCTATCGTTTTCTGGTGTGAGTTCATTGGAGAGTGTAGTGATTGTCTGTTTTCACCCACATCATTGTTATTGGGGCATTTAGAGCATCTGATAAGGTACACCACATGTTGTGATAGGCATGTGTAGGACCCAGGGATATTGAAAGATGTGTTATGGGGGGTGTTGATGATTTTAGCAATGGTGTTACGTCTGCAGGTTTTGATCTGTTGTTCTGGCCTCTTTGTGTTAGTGTGTCCTGATCTGTAGGGAGCTTGCTTCTAATGAGCTTGGAGAGTTTGGGGGGATTGTTCGAAGGCCAGAAGACTTGAGGTTGAGGAAAGATTTATTTAAGAATGGGGTTCCCAATGAGTATGGGTTGCAGTTATCTGATGATACTATGTATGGGTTCCAGGGTGACTGTCACAGCAATGAGAATGTCTAACACTAATCTTTGTTGGGCTTCCTCCCTGCCCCCACCTCATCCCATGACATACCCCATGTTCTTTGGATTTCTGGAGACGTACTTCCCTTGTGTATGGGATGCAGCTCCTCTCGGCCATCTGCTCAGCCACCACTAACAAAGTTAGAAAAGTTGGCCGTTTGCAATGTTGAAAAAAGGACACAGTCGAAGATTGAGTTCTGTTAGCAATTGTGTTCTGTCGGATTGAAAGAGGATTCATTTGTTAGTCCAATGGCGGTAAACTGATTTGGGAATAGTGTTGTCCTGGATAATTTATAACCCGCTCTTTTTGTATTAGAAATCAATTTTAAAGCAAAAAAAGCAGTGATGGAAGAAAGACGAAGGAAGGAGTGGAGCTGATTAAAAAAATAGCTCTTTCCTTTGCAGAGACAGCGAATGAGTCTTGTGCCGCAATAGGTTAGAGCAGGCACCTTTTCAGAGTTCAAGGTAAACAAGGTACCAGTTGAAGATCGGCAACAGAGAACGTTTGTAAAGATATTTGGTCCACAAGGGACTGTCAGTAGCAAAAAAAAAAAAAAAAAAAAGCCCAACAACCTTTCTCAGTATATGCTTATCATTGAAGAAGGAAATAAAACTTTCATGTTTAATATCTCTTTATGTTTTATTCTCAAAATGACCTGTGCATTCACCATATCATGGCTTCAAAGTGGACTCTTTTTTCCAGGAAAGATCATAATGGAGCTTTTTAAGTTTCCATCTGGGGCTAAAACTGCTCTTAAAAAAAAAAGGTTAGAAAAAAAAAGAAGTGAAGAAATGAGAACATTAAAGGAGTGCTGTGGTTTCCTTATCAGAGATGGACTGATAAATCCCCCCGTTAGTTAAATATCCATTGAGTCAGTACTAATATAAAAAAGAAAAGACACAGAAAGTACAGCATAGGCAAGACCTTGTGAAGATGATATGTGTGACTCATATTCAAATGGGGAAATTTATAGCTTCTGTACATTTGTAATTTTAAAAGATTCCCAGATTGTGCAACTCTTGGGAATAGTTCCACTGGAGTCAGAGGGACTACTTGTGTAAGTAAATGCTCACCAACTGCACAAAGTGATGCATATATTTAAAAATATATACATGAGTCAAGGCATTAGATGGCTCAGGGAATTGTAATGAGATAAGAGCGCCTCTGACCTCCTACTCTGCCAATCTGAATATAGCTCAAAGCTTGTATTCTGCTGTGGATAGGATGTGAGTGGATTTCTGTGCTTGCACAGAGCTCCACTGACCAACAGGGCTCTGCATGGACCCAGAAGCCTGCCTCTGAGCTGTTGGCTGCAGGATCAGGTCCCAAGTTGGTAGTCATCAAAAGCTGTTTTCCAGCTGATGACTGTTCCTTGATTGATATAAAATAAGTTGATGATCTCAACCCAGTTTCTGGTAGACATGTATCTGCTTCACAAAACAACCACCTTCACACTTATCATCTGGGCAGTCTCAGCAGAGGGGCCAAGGTTTGAATCGGTCATGAGGATGGAACTACTCTCTCACCTCTAGTAGTTTCCTTCCAAGGAAGAGCTGAGAGGAAATGTGGTCCAGTGGTAGGATGGTAACTTGGGACTCAAGAGAGCAGCGTTAAGTTCCTTGCTTTGCCGCAGGCTTCTTGGGTGGCCATGGGCAAGTCACTCAGTCTCCCAGTTCCCCATCTGTAAACTGGGGATAGTAGCACTTCTCTGCTTCCCAGGGATGTTGTGAGGATAAATATGTTAAAGATTGTTAGGTGTTCAGAAACTATGGCAATGGGAGGTGTGCAAGAACCCAAGACAAGTATCTAAAAACACTATGGAATGGTGGTACGCTGAAGCTTGTTTTGGCAGAACTGTTTCTATAGCATACTTCTGTGCTTCACCTGCTGTTGATCACAGCGAACAACTTATGCCCCAAAGCATGAGGCTTGATAGCCCTTTTATTCTAGCTAGGTAACCGGAGATGCTGTTCTTATTCATATAAGGGTCTAAGCTTTTCTGGACAATTACTAAGGTGTTTGTCTAAGTAATAGAATTCCAGAGTTAGACAGGATAATGATGTGCTTAAAAAGTATTATCTTTAATCTCTTTAAAATTTGTTAGCTTTTATTTCCAAATGCCCCCTTGGTCTTGTATTGTAGGAAAGAGTGAAAAGAGTAGGAGCAACCACTTAGCCTTATCTATCTCTTATCTTATCTTATCTCTGTCATATCACCTCTTCCTCTTTCCTCTCTAAATAGTCCTAGACCTTTTAATTTTCTGTCTTATGGATTGCCTCCACTCCACCTCAATATCCCTAATCATTTTTTGTTGCCCGTCAGTGGACCTCTTCTCTTTCTACTCTGTCTTTTTTGAACTGAGATGATTAAATCTGAACACATTTTTTCAAATTGAGGCTGCACCATAGATTTACAAAATGTCAGAATTATTCTCTGTTCTCTTCTTAACACAGTTAAAGATTGTGTTTGCTTTTGTTTGGTTTTATAGTCCACAAGAAAACCTCACCTTCTTGGGATGGTTGGAATCTCCAGAGCACCCTGAAATATTAAAAATCATCAGGACCACCCTAAAACCCAAGCGAAATCCTAAAGGGACCCTTGGATACTGAAAAGAGTTAGACATTCCCTAGGGGCATAAGACAGTAACGTTCAAGGACTCATTTAATTGGTGTCCCAAATACTGTGAATCTTCAAGGGATTCTCTGGGTATATTTTCAGGGGATCCCCAAAGATGCTGGAAATAAATCTGGAATGATGAAGAACCTGTAGGGCCCCATGATTTGCAGTCGTGGCTGATGAGAATCCAAATCTTGTCAGTTTATGCTAAAGATGCATAACTCCAAAAACCTGCCAACAGCTTATGGATGTTATTAAACTTAGGAAAGAATTAAACTTTATCTTCTTTGGAGATTAAACAGCTCTCTAGCCTGTAGAAATAAATCCTGAAAACATTTTAGATGATAGTGAGGGATTTAAATTTGCTGACTCCTTTTATGAGGAGAACTAAATGTGCCTAAGAATGAAAGCATTGGACAGTGTTCAGTGGGGCCAGGTCAATCCTATCATCCCTGATCCATGATCAGTGCCTGAGACCTTGACGCATTCTCCTGCAAACAGCCAGATAAAATCTTGGGGACATTTAATGAGGGCTGTCGCCAGATCCAAGAAGCAGTCTCTGTTTTCCTGGATGTGTCCCACAGCGTTCCAGCAAAGCAGCCACATGTGGCTCAATCATTTCTACATGAGTGACTCAGCGTTTGTTGGGTTTGCAACAGTTCCTGATGATGTTGCGTATTGACACAAACACCACAATCCAGTTATACAGCATTATGATGTGCGGATAGAGACTCAAACCTCCTGTCTCCATTACGTTTCAATGTATTTCTTTTATCCCAGAGGGTAATCACAAGCAGATAACCTTCCCCTGTTTTAACCCAGAATTTATGATTCTTCACGGATTCCCTTTGACTCTCGGTAAAGTATATGATGAAATTGTGTGAGTCCATGTACAGCTGATGTATATCAGTGTAGCTCCATTGAGTTCAGTGGAGCCACTCCATCTTGTACCAGTTGAGGATTTGGCTTATTGTTTTTCAAGCTAACCAAAACAGGGGAGTTGTGAGCTACTCAGTTTTGCTTTGCAACATATGGCAATCATGTATGGAGGTCTGGTCCTCTACAGTTTGAGAGATTTAGAAAAATTAGAAAAAATACATATATAAAGCAGTGCCCCAGAGGGACAAGAGAAACAGAATGAGGAGACACTGAGGGAGCTAAATTGATGTAGTCTAGATAAGAGAGGTCTCAATGGGGATGTGATCAAAGTCTATAAGCACCTTCCAGAGAACCATATGAATAAAGGAAAGGAAATACTTAGAATCTGAATTTGGTAGGACAAGCAGCAACGGCCTGAAGTGAAGGAAGGAAAATAGTTTGAAACAGGTTCTTAACCATTATAGCAGTTGAGTAGTGGTTGCTAACAAGAGTATCAAATTTATGGCAAGTTGTGGGATGGACATGTTTGCCGTGTGGATATTTGTGCATTGGGCACTAGGGATAAACATTTCAAACCTGAGTGCATAGAGTCAGGCTCTTAAGTCCACCTTTAGGCACCTGAATGGAAGTCACAACTTTCAAAGGTGCTGAGTGCTTGCAGTTCCTATTGGCTTCAGGGAGGTCTTCATGGTGCTCAGCACTTTTGAAAATTAGGCTACTTCTTTAGATGTCTAAATAATGATTTCAGAGCCTGTCTCAAGACACCCTTTCTTTAAAAACTTGGCTTTGGCGGAGATCAACTACTCATTTCCCATAGGCTGCCAAAGAGCCAAGAGATGGCAATGGTATTTGATCACTAATGATCTGGCCTGGTTTCTTCGAGTGACCTAGAAGTGGAAAAGTGCCAAGTACTAATACCAATTCCCTTGAGCTATATGGTCCCCCTTGGTCCTGGTTTCAAAATAGTTTTGGTATTTGGTTGTCTTTAAAGATATAGGAAACACAGTTGGAGAGGCTGACACATTGAGATTTAAAACTCTAAGAACTTTGAAACAATTGCTGCTGCCACTCTTTAAGACCATGCCCGGTCTGTGTGATTTCTAAACTGTATTTGACATGTTGTAGGCAGAACTTATGGTCAAAACATTCGGACAGGAGCAGTTCATAGAGTGGTATTCTGCAGGAGCCAAGCAGGCATTAGAATGTGACCTCAGAGGAGTAACACTCAGGTCCAAGGAGGCAATGGGGTCACCTTAAGCAGAGATTCAGTCCTGCAAAGCATAAATCATTGAATATGGCCACGGTCTTGAAAACGAAAGTGAAAGGAAGCCTAAACGTATCCCAGTGTGATCTCCTGGGGTCACAAAGGGATGTTAGGGATTTTAAGCAGACTTGTGAGGTCACTGAGAAAGCAAAAACAAATATCAAAGACGCCAAAAAGGCTCTTAGAAAGCAACCACAAAGCTCAAAGACTCAGAAAAGGCTCATAGAAAGCGACAGTAATGCCCAACACTCAAAAAAGGCTCTCCCAAAACGGTTGGTCCTTCAGGACCCAGAAATAGGGATGTGAGGCACACTCCAGGATGTTAAAAGGTCTGAGAACTCCAGAGATCTGAGTCACAGCCGGAGCTTCATCCGTCAATGCCTAAGCTATACTTCCCCAACTGTAACAACACTATCCTGGCTTCCACACAAGTTTTCACCAACCTGGACCCTGCACCCTACCCCCTTCACACACCAAGTAGGAAGAGTCAGGATGGCCACTCAGAAGAATTGCAGTGGTTTTTTTCTTTGAGAGTCTCCTGTTTCAGTTAATGGGAATAACAGAGCTCAGAACCCATGTAGCACTTTAAAAATGTGCTCCTTCAAAGCTGACTGGAGACAAAGGCTATGCCATTCAGTGAAAGAACTTACCTGGGTGTTTCCAGACTGAGGGGAGTGAGCCTGTCTCTCCATTGTCACCCTAGTTCACTGGGGAATATGGCCATCCTCAGTGTTGTGTCCAGATTTTTGATGCATTACTTCGACCCCCAAGGATCACTGATGGCATCTACAAAATCAACAGACTCTAATGCATGCATATCACTATTTTACAACTTTCCATTGACAAAGGATCCTTTCCACTAACTTCAGTTCTGTGGAATGCTCCATCATTCTGGACTGTCTCCTTAGCTAGGCAGGTATCCCTGGTTCCCAGCTATCATGGTTCTTGCTCCCACATCCAAAAACTCTTGCTTTTTTAATCAGGCCTCATCTTTCCTGATGGAGATTATTTTGCTGGGAAGCCTGTCCCTAACTCATTAGTTTTAAAAATAAATACATGCATACATATAAAGAACAAAAATTTTGAAACTGAAGCCGGTCTCCAGATGTAAAAAGCAAACCCATTAAAGTACCACATTAATTCAGTGCTGCTCTCATTCCGTCTTAAAGTGAGAGACTTAGCAGTGCTGTTCAATATGTCTGAAATGAGGTCAAAAGCATGTAGGTTCTGCAAAAAGCACCTGCTCCACTCCTCCTGTAACAAGCTGGTTTTCTGGTCTGCTGCATCAGGGAAGAGGTGGAGAGGGCAAAAGAGAAGACCTGTAGCATAGAGCTCTTATATCTTAAATGGGGAGTTCAGAGTGGGGGCCCATCTTTTTATCAGGGGGGCCCATCTTTTTAACATATTTTTTATCATATGTTTTGGGTGGGACAGTGAATTTGAAAATAGCCAGCAGCTTTAAGAAAATACTACCTTTCTCTTCTCGCCATTCCATTTTTCCTTTAAAGGGTCCCACAAGCAGAACAATCCTTGTGATTGGTCCCACAGACCACAAGATAAGCCGTTGTCTCTTTCCTCTTCCTCACAAAGGCTGTCAACACTTACTCCCTTTTAATGGTTTTGTATAAACTATCTTGATTAGTTAGTGTCTCTGGAAGCTCAATCACTTGACACATTGAAGACTATGGTGGATAAAGCCTGGAGACTGTAATGTAGGGAACAGTGCCCTGAAGGAGCGCTCTTGTGATTTCATAGGTCTTTTCTATGCAGAATTTTGAGGATGCTACCATTAATTAATCCTTCTTTTTTTAGAGGCCCCAAGAAAAGCATTCTCTACTCTGAAAGATGTTTTGCCTCACTCCCCCTCATTTCTTCACATCCCCTTTTATTGGTTAGACAAATGTTGTTTCTTTTCACTGGCCAGCCACTTGTGTTTTGAGCACTGCCTGATTTTTGGAAGAGTATCCCCCCAGTTGGTAGAGTTGTAAATTATATCACCAATATTTTAATACATTAGGTTGTGAAATGGACAATACCAAAACTGTAGAAAGGTTCTAGAGGCAGGCAGATTCGTTCAGAAAAAGAACCAGCCCCAACCTTTTGCTATCTGCCCAGCCAGAGAGCTCATGTCATAAGAATCCTGCAGATCACTCTGGGAAACCTGGAGTGCCAGGAAGTTTGAAATAGGAAGTGGAGAGGGTTGGTAGACCTTCTGGGCCTCATGGACTTCAGACATAAGGGATTTATGTTGAAGGGACTGCAGAAAGGGGAGAGAGCTGGGACATAAAGAGAGGAAGGTCCATTGTGTGAGATCTGGGTGAAAGGCGGAACTGTTTCCAAAGACTTTGATAAACTTTGTTTGAAAATAGTTACTTGTTTGAATGGAATGCTTGGAGTTTCCCAGTTACTAGTCCCCATTAGGGGTTAACTTTCCTCATTATAATGAGCAACCGAGCAGCTGAGATGTCAGTGAGCTGCCCACATCAGCCAAAGGTGTAAGCACTGATGGAGTCTATGCATTTCAGTAGGAACCATTAGTTGGCAAGCTGGCTATCTACATCCTGCAGTATGTTAAACCTTAATGAGAACATCACAGCCAATTTGGTTGCATTTGTTTGCCACTGTGAAGATGAGATTAGAAGAGCTTGCAGAAGACAGGTTAGGTGGGGAAACAGGGAAAAGAGATGAAGAGAAAACAACTACAGTGGTCAAAAATGTTCTGATGGAACCATTTTCTGTTGGAAAATGCTGATTTGACAAAATCAAATAATTTTGCAGGAATGCATCGATTCTGTCAAAAATTTTAACATGAAATTATCAAAATGTTTCATTTTGACATAAGATAGTATATTTATAATATAATATTTGAAATGATAAAGTTGAAACAAAATGTTTTGATAAGATTGTTCCCATGTTTCCAGTACAATGGTTTTTGGAAATTTCCTTTTGTAGGAAATTTTGAAATTTCAATTTCATTCCCATTCATGGTAAAAGGAAATGCTGAGTTATCAGGATTTCCCACAGGGTAGAAATTCTGCATTTTGACCAGCTCTAAAAACAGCACACACAATATATCAAAAGAGATAAAAGAGAAAAATGATTAGAGTTTGGTTTGGGTAGGTTTGGTTTGGGTAGGTTCCAAGGTGTCTTTGATTGTTCTCAGCTTGTCAGCTTTTCTGTGGAGACACATGCAGTTTGCTGAAAATTAAAGGAATAAAAAATAAGAAAGAAAAACACTCCTGTATATTTCGCTTCAGAATTTTATTGTCTGGAGAGCATTCTCCTCCTAACCGAGCCCAGTCATGGATACATATTTTTCTAACCATGTTATGTCTTCACTCCTCCAGTTCACATTAACCTTGTATTCCTACCAGTCCCTTCATTGGCAACTCATCTCAGCACAATCTGGAATCCAGGGAACACTGCCATCTCCATGATTAATGGTTTCCTCCACTGAATTGCAATTACAGGTTTTAATCAGTTCATTATTCCACCTAGTTTTGGGGTCTTGATGGTTATGCTGTGGAAACTAATTGAATTGGCTTCCCCTCAAGGCATTCCTACGAAAAGATCTTGTCTTGCCAATGGGGATTTTCTGGGCTAATTGGCCAACTCAGATCTAATTTTCTTTTTCTCCGGTCTTAAAAAAAAGTTCTCATTTCCCAGCCCCCAGCACCCAAAAGCTCCTGTTCTCCATTTCTTTCTCTCTCAATTTCTTTTCCTTTGAAATGCAAGATGTAGGCACTGCTGAAAGTTCAACTTGAGATACCAGCTGGGAACCCAGCACTCTGAGCAGTGTTCAGATAAGCAGTACTGTTCTTTTGAGGATGGTCACCCCACAGAGGTGCCATTTGTCTCTTCTCCTTTAGCTACTTTTCTGCTGATGCTGGACCAGTGGGTGCCTTTTGTAATAGCAGACTGTTTCCCAGTGACCAACAGGAATCCCATGCTCAGCTTTTGGTCTAAGTCACCTTTTCCTTCATGCCTGTCATTTCACATGCACAGAGCTGCAAAGAACAGTATTTTCATTCAGAGATGTACAGACGGTAAAGTTCCCCAGGGACGTAAACTCTCAGAAAATAATTCAAGTTACTTGACACTTAATACCCAATACATCTGCCAAAACTTCCCAAATGGACCCCATTGTAACACACAGAGGTGATCCAAAACCAATTTCAGCATCAAGTGAAGTCAAATCCAGATGTTAGCACAGCCTGAGGAAGTATAACAGCAGTAGTTGCTGCAGCATTCCCTGGTTCAAGCAGTCTACTGCCTCCACATTTCATGGACCACCCAAGTTTCCCTTTGAGAAGTTCCCGTTGCTTTTTTCCCTTGTTGCGTTGGATTGGGTGTTCTGGTCATGGAAAACAGCTGTTTAGAAATGTGCTTGTCCACTGCGATTGTCCTTTCCTTTTGTTTCAGTGGCACAGGGTTGTGGTGATTCTAATGAGGTGTGTTGTGAGCTTTAATAGCTGAGACGTGAGCTACAGAGCAGGTATGGTGTAAGCCAAAGGAAGGGGAAAGGGAAAACAGCATTCAGGGTCTATCCTAGTTCCACACAGAATCACCAGGGCACTTCAAGGAAACCCCACAACAACCCTCTTTCTCAAAGGGTTTAGACCAGAGGTCAGCACCAAAAGGCTGTTTTGCAGTGTTGGCTATTCTAAATGTGAGCTGAAAACCTCTTTACCTGCCAAGACCTAGATTAAGGATTCTCTGTTTCTCTTGTAACAGTCAAGGACAGCACAAACATGTGAATCAGACAGGAAGTTGCATTTCTCACATTACTGTAAATCATAATGATATCATCACGAAGGCTAAGATTCTGTCACGGAAGCCGTGGATTCCGTGACTTCCAAAGACCTCCATGATTTCAGCCCTCAGCGGCTGGGAGCTGCAGGGTCCTGCCGCCTCCTGCACGGGCAGGGAGCTGTGGGGTACCCCCGCCACCTGAGGCAGGGTGGTCCCTGAGCTTTGAGCCACCATGGGCAGCAGGGGGATCCCCGCAACTCCCCGGCCTGCTGCAGCTCCAATCCACGGGTAGAGTGGGACCCTGGAGCTCTAAGCAGGCCACTGCAGATACCCTAGTGGCTTCCCATTTTCTCATGGATATTTTTAGTAAAAGTCAGGGACAAGTCAAGGGCTTCCTGATTTTTTCTTTATTGCCCATGATCTTTCAGTGACTTCTACTAAAAACATCCATGACAAAATCTTAGACTTCATCATCACTCATAGCTTGGGAATCTCAGAATTATGAACTAAGGCTCCAGGGGCTCAGTAAGATGAGACAATTACTTTCAACTCCTTTGTTTTAAAATATTAATTTTTTTAAACTAATTCAATTTGGAAATTTTAACCACAATCTTTTCTATAGGTCTAGACATAGCCAGTGGTTCCCCTCTAGGTGCACTTGAGGTGTTTTTCTTTGCCCCAGGGGGAAACACCCCGTCGACTAGCTGCAATGCTTTGGAGAACAGCTAAGTCAGATCATAAGTCAGAGAACAGCTAAGTCAGACTTTGGAGGTCAGATCAGTCAGAAAGTTGGTAGGAAAGATTTTTCATGCAGGTTGGGGATGGAGATTATTGAAGAAGCAAATCCACCATAGCCCCTTTGGAATCCAATTCTATTATTTTAGGCTTTGATTCATTAAAAAAAATCCTTTCTGACCTTGCTTTACTGTCTCTGCAGGAATCATTGGCTGATATAACTATCAGGGGCACAGTAGCATGCTAGGGTCCATTTTCATTGGCACTTTGCTGTAATTAGAAGGCTTTCTGCCTTGATGGGGGAGCCATAGGCTGCAGGGCCAACACAGAAGTGAGGCACAGCTGCGCTATTCACCTTAGGTTCAGATTCCTTCTATTAAATGAAGAAATCCTAAGGTTTCATTACATAATAAGAGTTTAAGGCTTCAGGTAGGAGAGAGAAGGTGCATCATGCTGGCAAACTGATTAAAAATACATGCTGTGTATTATAAATGGAATCTTTTCTTTTCTTGAGTTTTTCAGTTATTAAGATGTAAGGTGACATGAAAGGTACTTACCTTTTAAATGATGACTGCCAATCACTTCCTTTTAGGGGAGGTGATTAGTAATATTAGTATCAATAGTGATTCTCTTGGTATCATTAACAGTGACTAGCATTCATCTGGCAATTTTCGGTGCAGTATCCTAAAGGGAGCTTATTAAAATAAGACTCCCCACCTCCACCCTTTGTCTTAATTGCCTCGTTAGTGATAATGCAGGATCCAGGAAATTACTTCCTCATGGGTGCTTCGAAGATATGTGGTGGAATTACAGACACAAGCAATATTGGAAATATTTACGTGTTTTGGCTTCAGAAGGGAAGATCAATTGTGAAACCGAGAAGCCTTTGGAGAGCAGGAGAGTCAGAGAAGTGCAGTGTTGCTTGTGATTGCAACCATATTTGAGCACTTTTTGCGAGAAAAGTGCACTCTTTGCAAGCTTAAAAGAAACAAACAAACAACAGTTCCCCTAATGTGCAAAAATAAGATCTGTTGTTTAAAGAGCATACAGCTGTATCCTTCCCATCATGATGCTTTTGACAAGAATTGCAGAAGGAGCAGATTGGATCAGCAAAACTTCACTCAACCTTGACAGTTTGATTGCACTGCTGTGGAGGATATGACAGATGTTGGAACAGCACGAGCAACTTAAACAAAATGCATCAAGCACAAAGCCAAGGCTTGGCTCTCCCCCACTTAAAATGATTTGCAAGCACTGAGGGGTCAGAACGCTGGGGCAATGGTTTTGCGTATGAGGGAAGGAAGGAGGGGACTGGAACAAGTGGGGGAAAAAATCACCTCCAAATGATGAAGTGTCCAGCGATATCTGACAAGTGTGTGAAACTGAAAACCTGCTGTTTGCCTTTCATGAAATTATTCAGAAATGAATCATAGCTGGAGAACAGGATGCTTCTAAAACAGATAAATAGTACTTACTGCATGTGCTTGTACAAAAAATAGACAGCTAAAATATGCAAAGGTGGGAGCCTGAAGTTAGGCACAGAAATCCTTACTCAGACACCTACTTATCCAGGACGTGGTTTTCAGAGGTGCTGAGCTCCCACTGCTCTTACTGATTTCAGTGGAGTTTATGAGTGCTGGGAGAGTCAAGCCAAACAGGAATTTAGTTGTCTAACATTAGGCACCCAAGTTTGAAAAAGTTGTACACACACCTACACACCCCACCCCTTCCCTCATCTGGGGAGGCAGGGATCATCGCTCAAAGGAGACAAAGCTTTAAAGAAATTATGCACCACTGCTATCATGATAAACACGTGAGGTCAATCGTCCTAGCCCACTCTCACCACTTGCATAGACAGTGGTTTATTTTTATTAAATTGAGTGTTAATTTAGAACTCAAACTGTGAGGTGAATAGTATTACTAGGTAGAGGCAGGCACTAATGTGTGCACAGAAGATGTATAAGCTTCCCTACATGGCTCTGCTAATGCACCTCCATCCTTATGCCACACACCACTTGCTATTCCAGTCTGGGGCCCACACACACAGCTTTGTCAGCATACCTCAGTTGGGCCCTGCCGTCCTTTCCACTCTCTGTACAGGACTCACCCTTCAGCAGGGACTGACAAGTCACATCGCTGGTTTTGTGATGGGGACAGACATCTGTTTGGGACTGGTTCAGGACCACCGTGGCCACTTTCCTTAGTGATCTAACCTAGGTTCAAACCCAATTCTTCAGCAAAGAAAGGCTGCTTTAATAACCACTGTGGTAGGCCAGTCAGAATGTTGATGCTATTAGAGATGGGGGGACCTCCATTGGTTCCATTCAGATGAGTGCCAAAGCTTATCTGAGTCCTTCTCCAATCCAAATAGGTGTCTTGCCCCAAAATCCATCCTTCTGTTGGCCCAAACCCTCCATGCCATTTTGACTCCAACTAACGTTTCAGAACATTGGCTCCCCGAATTCTCTTTCCCTGCTAGCTCCATCCATCTCCAAAGGGACAACTCCACATGGGATGGTAGGCCGTTCATAGCAGTTTTTGCTGAGATTTGGCTGGCTGTTCAGCATATCTAGAACCTAACCCTTCCTTTCTCTGCTGACAGGCAAAGCACTTACCTGTGCCCTGGTCACTTCCCTCTTGATTATTGATACCTCCTTCTCTCAGTCCACCCCACATGTTGCTGCTAAAGCTGTGTCTCCCTGGCTCATAGATCAGACCAGGGCACACTCCTGTTTGAATCCTTTCACTGACACCCCATTTTCCACAGCATCAAATTCACACAATTTATCCTCACCAACAAGGTTGCCACTGATTCTGAATTTTGCAGGAATATACAGATTTCATTTGTATGGGTCAGTCTTCTTCAGTGAGTGTTTGTAAGACCATTTGAAGGTTCCCCCAAATGCTTCACAACTGTTCAATATCATCCTCATGTGTCGTGGGGCTGATACACCCTGTGGGGGTGGGGGAGAGCTGCGTCACAGCCCTGTGGTCGAGTTTGAAAGGGTGCCCCGGGTGTCGGGGCTGCGTGACTAAGTCCGTAATGTGGCCCTTGCTGTCGGGGCAGTGCGGCCCAATGGCCAGAGTCGATGCTACTGGCGAGCTGGGCCACCATCCCGGGGTGAGTGGTAGCCAGGATAGGGGGACCCAGGCCCACCCTATCCACTGGGTCCCGACCCAGGGCCCTGTAGGTGGCGGGTTTGCCCGCCACCAACTCGGCGGGGGTCCGACTGAAACACGCCGAGCCTCGGTCCTATTCTGTCACTGTTTCCCCACAAAACCTCCCTGGCTCACTTCCTACGTGAGTCTCTGGAGTCCTCTGTCTCTGGGATTCTCCAGTCTCTCCCCTCTCGGTGACATCCCATGCCGGTGTGTCGGGGACCATCTCCGACTGGCTGGCCTCCGCGTCTTGGAGTGCAGGTGGTCTTCCCTCAAGGACTGGGGACACACCTCCTTCCCCGCAGGCAGTAAGCCCAGACTGAGCTGCTCTGCTGGCTTTTATATCCTGCTTCCAGCTGGAGCATGCCCAGCAGAGCCGCAGGTGTGTGGCCTCCTCAGCTAAGAGAGAAGGGTTAACCACTGCTTTACCAGTGCAGGACTGATATACCCTGTCATACACCTTCCCCCTTAAGATGGTGTCCGGGGGTGATGCCTCTTCTCCTTCTCCTCCTCCCTCCTGGGAGAAGAAGTCCACGTTCTCATAGGCCTTCCCTGGCCGATGCAGCATGCAGGAGTAGGGCTGGAGTGATAGGTACCAGCGCATGATTTGTGCGTTAGTTTCCTTCATACTATTAATCCATCGGAGGGGTGCATGGTCAGTTACCAAAGAAAAGGGTTTCCTGAAGAGTTAATACCTTCCCGACCGCCCACTTAACGGCAAGGACCTCCCGTTCTACTGTGAAGTAGCGGGTCTGTCCAGAAGAACAGCTTGCGGCTGAGGTACAGGATGCGGCTGAGGTACAGGATGCTCCTCACCCTGTAACTCTTGTGACAGCACTGCTCCCAACCCTACCTCCGAAGAGTCTGTCTGGAGGGTGAAGGGTTTTTTGAAGTCAGGCTGGGCCAGTACTGGCTCCTGGGTCAGCTGTTCTCGTAGGTCCTGGAAGGCGGCCTCACAGTCCTTTGACCACAGGACTTTCCGAGGCCAGGAGCTCTTTGTCAAGTCCGCCAGTGGGGCGACTAGCATGGCAAAGTTGGGCACAAACCGGTGGTAATACCCTGCCAGCCCTAAGAATTGCCATACTTGCCTCATACTTGTGGGGCTAGGCAGGGCCAGCTCTAGGTTTTTTGCCGCCCCAAGCAAAAAATTTGCCACCCCAAGCTCTAAGAGCGCAACTGCCCAAGCGAAAACAAACAAACAAACAAAAAGTGGCCGGAATGTCACCCCTGGAATTATGCCTCCCCAAGCACGTGATTGCTTTGCTGGTGCCTAGAGCCAGTCCTGGGGGTAGGATAGTCCCATAAGGCCTGCACCTTGTCAACTAAGGGCTGTATTTTCCTTACCCATGGTGTAGCCCAGGTAAGTCACCTCTCACTGGCCCAAGTGACACTTGGCCAGGTTCGTGGTGAGGCCTGCGTCTCCCAGGGCTTGCAGCATTCTGGCGAGGTACTTGAGGTACCAGGCCAATCCTCTATGTACGCAGCGGCGATGAATTATGGGGGCTCAATATTTGGTTCATGAGCTACTGGAAGGTAATCCAAAAGGCAAACCAAAAGGCATCATGGTAAATTGGTAGAGGCCAAAGGGTGTAGCAAAGGCCGTCTTCTCCCGGGAGGCTAAGGATTGGGTCTCCTCTTTGCTCTTCTAGGAAGTCCCCATCAATGTCCAGCCATCCTTGCCCTTCCCTGGTCGGGGCTTCAGCCAGGGGGAAGCCTGTCTCTGGTGTCCCACGGTTTCCTGGGGGTCCTTCTGTGGAATCATCTGGCCTTGGAAAGCCCAGCAACCCCCTCCTCGCGGGGTGTGCCCCCTAGCTCCTGAGGGGTGTGCACTCCACTCCTGAAGGAGACCTGTGAAACCCTGCCAGTCACACCCCAAGACTACGGCTAGGCTAGCTTCGAGGCCACCCCAACTAGGCAGTCCTTCCTGATGGGTGGCCTCTAGTCGCACCCAGATGGTCGAGTACAGTTTCACGTCCCCAAACCCCACGCAGCGGCCAGCACATCCCTCGGCCCGCGCTGTTTCCCGCAGCCCCCATTGGCCTGGGACGGCAAACCACGGCCAGTGGGAGCCGCGATTGGCTGAACCTGCGGATGCAGCAGGTAAACAAACTGGCCCGGCCCACCACAGGGCTTATCCTGGTGGGCTGCATGCCAAAGGTTGCCAATCCCTGTGATACATCATGGCATATACATTCATCCTGAATGACAAGCAGCAAAAGGAAGCTCCTTTAAGTACCTGAAGTGGGGTTGGAGATGGGAGAGAAGTGGGGAAGCTCACACAAACTTTTTCAAACAATAAAACCCACTAGGAGAAGTTAATTTAGATTTGAAACTTGGGCTGAGATTGGTGGCTGTTTTGTTTTTTCCCAAACCAGTTCTTCCATCTATACGTGTAATTACATGTAAATGCTAAATATTGGCAAGGTTGTTGCTGCTGTTGTAGCTATATATGACTGGAGTACAAACAGTACAACAAGTTGCATCACCTACAGAAACAGCAGGACATAACTATATTCTGTGCAAGGGAATCCAAAGAGCAGTCTTGGCATTCATTGACTCAGAAGGGGCTTGGTAAAGCAGAGTGGGGATTTATGAAAATAAGGTTGTGCCTTTCAATGATTTTCAGCTGATTTTATGCAAAAAGAAACCGAAGGATCAGAGCAGTGAGACACGCAAGGCTAAAGTCTCTGAAATCCCTGTAGGCCTTATTATGTGTATAAGGAGGCAGAGAGCACGTATTCCAGGGCCAGGGAAGCTCTTGCTCTTGATTTAAGGGTAATTAAAGCAAGTGAGTGACAGCAAAGATGACATGTGATGCATCAGGCAACTTATATCCATTTAGTTTCCTGCTCAGAGAACTCATCTGCATCCTGGATGAAGGATAGTATCTCATACCCCTTTGCCTCCATCTTCACATGCACAGCAGGTACTCCTGCTCCTGGCATTCGGAGAGCATATCTGAAGCTGACCTCCTGGACAGCATCTAGGCCCCTAGTCCTTCTCCCAGTGAAGTAATTGGAAAAACTCCCCAAGGGTCAAGTATTAGGAGCATGAGAATTTCCATAGCAGAAAAAAGTGATGGGCCCTTAAAGGGAGACTGGTGGGGAAGTGACTGATCCCCTTTACTGGAACACTTTCATTAAAGGATGGTGCAGTATGAACATAGGGAGAGGGGCTGTGCATTCATTTTTTTAGTCTCTCTGATGGCTCATTTTGACTCAAAGGCCAACAGAAATCAAAGCAAGTGCTGAGTATTCATTAACGAATAGCCAGGTTTTAATAAGTGCGTGGTGGCACAATTGTGGGTGCAGCTCCTGTGCGTCCATGCCCAGTCACATCAATTATGAGTGCAGATGAGCAGTTGCAGGTCAAACTGGCTGTTTGCACAGGCAGTTACTGTGAATTTCATGCAGCTACACAAATAAGCTGAGCAACTGAAGGCATGCACACTCCTGGAAATCTGGCCCTGAGTAGGGAGTAGATTGGGGTGTCCACAGGGTGGCAAGTAAGCTGCTATGGTCAGGTCCACCATACCATTAAGACATTTATTGTCAGTCCGCTGTACTAGAAAGACACATTTTCAAGAATGAATTGTAGAGCCCTGCATGAATGCAAATGTATACCGCAAATGCGGCTATCTGAGGATAGAAATCGGTATCCGTTGAACCACAGGGCTCTCCCGGGAACTGCAGTGGCGAAAGGAGCAGAACATGGGGCTGCTGCTCCCAGGAGCCAGCGCCCCGCCCCGGCAGCTCCTCCAACATGGCTGTGCCGCCCGCAGCCCTGCAGCGCAGCAGCATCTCCTGTCTGGGGTTGATACGGCCCCACCAGAGGACAGGGCTGGGGGCAGTACAGTACTGGAGGAGCTGCCAGGACAGGGCGCTGGCTCCTGGGAGCGATAGCCCCACGTTCTGCTCCTTTTGCCGCTGTGATTCCCAGGAGAGCCCTGCGATTTCTATCCACAGATATCCGCATCTGCGGGTATACATTTGTATCTGTGCAGGACTCTCATCACAGATCATTTTTTGTGAAGCGGGGCAGGGCCAGGGGGTCGGTACCATGCCATTAAGAGTTAAAATCTACTTGCACCACTGTCCAAGCTTTGCAACAAACGAGGTTCACCCTTGGCAGCTTGCAAGGGACAGTGGAGACCACGACTGATTTGCCAATAAATGTATTTACATTTTAGGAATAAAAAATGCATGCACATAGGGCTAATAATTGCTTGTATTCTTATATCTGCTTTAATAGCTGAACAAAATTACTTGCAGACCTGCATTCACGAGCAGTGAAAGCAAAATGCCCAAGGCATTCAGAGGGCCATTTAGAGAGAAAAAACAGGCTTGGACATTGACATGTCAGAATCATTAGCCTCCACTAGCTGCACCTCCATGTCTAACATTTGGCAAAGTGAAAGGCGGTTACAGGTGGTCTAGCTCTCAGTGGGCAGCAGCTGGTCCTGGGGCTGCAATTTGGGTGCCTTGCACTGAATGGATTTTCTTTCTGTGGCTCCTGAGTAAAAAGCTCTTAAGCAACAGAACCTTGTGAGGGAAACCAGGGACTCCGTAAAGACTCTGTGAGATGGAGGTCAGCTTATTTCTTCCTAGATTTATATAGTAAGGATTTGGGGAGAGGTAAAGATGGGGATTGTGACTGATTGATTATGGGTGAACCATATTGCTGAACTTCCCCATGTGAATGAAATAATCAGTTATTCTGAAGCAAGAGGTTGTAGGGAAAGGAACATCCAGTTCTCCCTCTGATAAGTGCCACTCCAGTTGAATTGCTCTTGTCTCCTATTTCTGGAGGTGGAACTGAGGTTTGTATGGTAAAGAAAGGATTGGAAGGAAATTGAGAGCCACAGACATGGGATCTATATTCTCTGACACGACAAATCACAGAAGATCAGATCAACTACTATCATATCACAAAACCAAGCTTAAGATGCCTGTACTGTTCCTGTCCACTAATACCTGTCGTAGACCCCTAGCTGAGCCAAGTTATTCATGAGGAAAATAGAAAATGTGTGAGGGACGGCGGGAGAGGGAGTCCATATTTGCTCTTTGCAGAAACTGTGATCTGTAACGGTCAGAAACGACATCGTGAGATCAGATGGGCCCTGCTAGCTTTAATAGCCACTTCTGGATGCTGTTATAACAAAAAGTGCTTTTCTTTATATTGCAGCATCCTGTATTTATACAGGCCTTTCAGTGTCTGGCACTATGAGCAGGGATTTTCTTCTGTGTTCGGTCTGTTGTAAAGCACCGTATATATTTACCACAGTATACAATTATGGTTCTAATAAGGAATGATGAACCCTGAATTCCTTCTGAGCTCTAGTATGATATAAATAGAAGAGAGTCAGGATTGAGGTCCTGTTAGATCAGGATAAATGTACTGGACTTGTTGAAAATTCAGCAGTGAATCAGCTGATATAATACTAGAAGGTCATGTGCAAGGTCCATCACCCCCCAGGTCTCCCATAGAGCTTCTAGCTTGACCTTGACCTAACACATCCCTGTCTATTCCAGTCTTGTCAACCCCTACACACTCATACATGCAATCTTGTAAATGTATCCTACTCCTGACCCACAGCTCATACATTTGGTGTTGTCCTGAACTCCCACATTACTCTGCCCAAGAACCTCAGTCCTTACCTGCAGCGTACCCTGCGATTCCAGTCCTGGGCTGCCCATCAGCTCTACCAAAGCACCTCTACTGTGACCTGCAGCATGCCCTGCTACTCCAGTTAGTGGGCTTCTTCAAGAGTAGCATACTATAGGGTGCAATATCTGAGTGGGTTGAGGTGGTTGACTGTTATCCTGAAGGGTGTTGGTTCAAGTTTCATGTGATCTCACACTGAAAGATCACATCTAGTTCACCCAGCTGCAAAATGGATTCCTGATCCCTTTGATAAAGATAGTTGGACATGATGCTGGCCACATCACTGTTTTATGAACTAGTGGCTATGAAACTGAACATGCCTTAACTGCATCAGCCTGATGAGCCATTGGCTTGGCGGCACTTTGAGCAGTGGCATACAGTCACACTGCGTTGTGTGGTGCATTTTGAGACACAGGCAGATATTACCGTATTGAACCCCGTGCAATAGACTTGCTGTCCGAAAGGAAATATTTAATTCTGTTTACTCTTTTCCCAATATTTGGATACCTGTAAACTCCCTCAACATCTCCTGATCCCTCATCTAAATTGATCTAAATGGTAACAATTCATACTGATTCAGACAGCCCATCAATCCCCTTCTCCACCACCCCAGTGGTTTGCCTGGGGGAAATTGCCCAGCAGCAAGGCCACTTGGTCTGTAGCACTCTGCAGCTCCCCTCCCCTGGATATAAGCAATGCTCAGGGAAGGGCTCAGCTTGGGTATTTAACAGACAGCTCAATACTCCTGGTGGAAAGTGAGGTGGTCATACGAGGCTGTAATGACTAGCTGTCAGGGAGATGCATGGTGTCCTTTCGACAGCCAAACACAAAACAGATGAGGGTGATGGTGGTATTTCTCTGAGCCCTTAATTAGAGCTTTGATATGGGAGATGTACAAGTGGAAACGTTTTCCATCATCGCTGGGGAGGGAAGCTGCAGGGCACTGAAGTTGCATTAACGCTCACTATCCCATGCACCATTCGCTAGGATTTGTGTTCACCTTCTGCTTTCAGCAGTTTGTGCCCCCTGTTTCAGTCCTATGTTTTCCTGCTTTCCATTCCCTTCCCGTACTGCCTTCAGGTTCATAATGGAAACCTAGCTTCAGACTTAAATAAGTAGATTCTAATGTCTCTTCCAAATCATCTGCCCTGTTCTAATGCCTTTCAACTGAGAATCTCAATATGCTTTACAGCACATTTGTAAAAGGGTTAATATTATTATCCCCATGGGGGAAACTGAGGCACATCAAAGTCTAGTGATCCTCCTTAAAAAGGAGGCAGAGCTGGGAATAGAACCCAGGACTCCTGACTCACAGTCATGTTCTCTAGCCACGAGGCAACACCCTCCTGCACTCTCTTTTGCATTTTAGTATTGCTTTTAATACTGGCCAAAATGTGAAAAGCGAAAAACCCATCAAATCTGTTTTCAGGCTCCTATGAGAAGAGGAGAGATATCCATTTTATTTCCTTCATGTCTCCACATCTACCTGCAGCCAATTCAGCACTCAGGAAAAGGCCACAGCCTTCCCCACCTTGGAACCATAAAGCCCCTCAGCTAATTGCACTAGGATGACCTGTGGAGTCTCCCCAACTCTCCACCCTTCCCCCATCCGAGAAGATCAAGAAAACATGGAGTCCCATGTGCCAGATTCAGGCTTTGGCAGGTAGACAGCAACAACAGGAGGTAGATAAAGACAGCTGTGCAGGGAAGGAAATGGTGATATAAATACATGTTTAATTGTGGCTTAATTACAATTACTTACTAGGCTAAGTTTATTTAAATGCAATGTAATTAGAGAGAGACCTTGATTTAATCACAGCCTTATCAGACATGGTTACCACCTTTTCTTTCACTTCCTTCTCCACCTCCTCCTTACATTCCCTTTCTCGTTTTCCTCCTCAACTTGCTCCAGCAAAGTAAACACCAACCGCTGAAGGAAGCAGAAGATTCAATAACATGGTGGCTGCTGGCCCAGAATTCTCTCCTTGGAAATTGTGAAACCCCCACACTCTCCTGATGAACTGTTACTCTTCCTTAGCGGCTAATGATAATGGATCCTCATTAGCTTTGAATGACTTATCAGAAATATAATTCATCACTGATGGCAGACCTCATAACCCAGCCGCTCACAATGAGTAAATTATATAGGATCAATCATAAGAGATGGATTGTGCCTTATGATCTACCTTTGGAGAGATTCCACATCCTGTTCCAATCAGTGCTCACTTTGTCTTCACTCTGTGATCTAGATGAACACAGAGGGGGGTTGCGTGGGTGAAACCTCTTGAACAGCTGACCGCAGCCCCCATAATTTACCACTTTCCAACCTCTTCTTCTTTTCATTGCTATTGCTCTGACCTTGGCATGGCAGCGGCTTGCTCACTTGGCTTCCTTGGGAGACAATAAGCCACCATTACTAGCTGCAGCATTCCTGTTATTAGAGGAAATTAGTATTTTCCTGTTCAGCTGCTAAGGCAGACCATGCATCCTCTGCTCCCCTGATCTGAGGCAATCTGAAGCCCTGAGGATGCATAAAGAATCCAGTCTCTGCACGCTTCTGAGCATAGAGGCTGCAGCTCTGAGATGCTCCTGTATGGGATGTGCAGGAGTGAGCACCCTCCACTCCCCTGTAAGGACCGGTCACAATATGGCCCTAAGTAATTCATCCTCAAAATCACCCCTGTAAAACAGGTGATCAAGTACAATTGTTCCCATTTTAGAGATGAAGAACGTGAGGCATAGCAGAGTTTCCAGTTTAAATAGTGAAGACAACCAAAGGAGGGGAGGAGAAACAGAGGTACAGAGATTTGCCCACAGTCACATAGCCATGCTGGGATTAGAACACAGGAGGAGTTGTTGGCTCTTAGACAAATACTTTGTTACCTGGACCACTCTGCCTAGCATACAGAGCATTCTGACCAGGGTTGGGCTCCCATTGTGCTAGATACTGTACAAACATAAGAATGAACTGGAGTTGCACATGCCAAGGCATCTTGTGTTAGTCCAGTGAGGAATGATCACTCTTTTTCTGTATGACAGTGGTCAGGTCACAGCTGAGGCTAATTTGTATTCAGCTGTGGTCACCTCAGGGCATGAATGGGGCATCCAATGGGTGGAAATTCAGAGCAGAGTGATTGGGGATGCAGAAGGATTGACGTATGAGAAAAGATTTTAAAAAGTAAATATGAGCAGGCTGGCTAAGCGATAGCACCAGTGAATGGGGTGGCATGATAACTGTCTCAAAGTATGTGATGGATGCAAGCACCAGAGAAGGATGGGGATAGTTAAAGGTGCAACTGAGGGGTGTACATCTAGGAAGAGTGGTGTGGCATGAAGCACAGGAAGATTTCAGCTGAATATCATGAGCAATCTCCTACCTCTGAGATGTTATAGAATCATCTCTCAGGTAGGGTGCTCAGACAGCAAGTGTGAAAAATCGGGCCATGGATGGGGGCGTAATAGGTGCCTATATAAGACAAAGCCCCAAATATCAGGACTCTCCCTATAAAATTGGGACATCTGGTCACCCTGCTCTCAGGTGAGGTGATGGAAACCCCCATTGCTTGAGCTAGACTGAACACAGGAGTGGAGAATACACTGTAGGGAACAATGGTGAGTACTCCCTCAGGTAAAGGGTAGCCCTTTTGTAACAACACTATTTAGCTTTCCACGGCATGCATCTGATGAAGTGAGCTGTAGCTCACGAAAGCTCATGCTCAGATAAATTGGTTAGTCTCTAAGGTGCCACAAGTACTCCTTTTCTTTTTGCGAATACAGACTAACACGGCTGTTACTCTGAAAACTATTTAGCTTGAATTCTCTCACTGTCTCTGTCTCATACTTTCTTCCATGAGCTCCAGCAGCTCTAAACAGTTAAATGTGGCCATAAAACACTGAGGCTGTTCATTAGGGAATGATTTATAAATGTTTTACGTTGCCATCTAGCCATGCTGGCACTTCATGACTGCAGATTATGGAGTGTTACCAAGCTCTGCTGCAGGGGTCTGTGCTTAAGGATCCAAACTCAGGGACATGGGGGGGATTTTCCCTCCCCATCTTCTTTGTTGTAGTTTTTTTTTCTTTCCTCCAGACACTGGTGACATTTTTAACAGGCTCTCTGATCAGTTCCAGGTGACCTGCACCTCTTTTGTGCAGTTCTTGTCATGACTCATCTGGGTGAGAAGAGGTAGAGAGGAAAACAAAATTAATGGTAGTTTTTCTTGCCCTTCCTCCCTGACCCTGAAAGTCCATCCCCATGTCAATCAGACTATTACGTCTAGTGGTGATGGGGGAGTTTTTCACCCAATCAGAGGCTCTTTAAGAGCTAAAGGTCATTGAGCCCTTCACAAGGGTGTGAAGTGGGTCGCCTGTAACCCCGTAGGGTGGTGGTGGTGTGCTCAGGTGGTGTCTGATCACAGTAGAACATGGGTTGCTAAATGGATTTTTTCCTCTTCTAATATTTATTTGGCAGTGAATTTTTAATAAGGCTGCACCTTAACTTGTCATCTTGAGAATTCAGACTGTGGAAGAAGGAGAGGGACAGACACAGATGGAGGGAGGGAGAGCTAGGAGGACAGGAAAAGGAGGGAATGGGATGGAAGTAGGGAAAGAGAGGCAAGGAGGAAAAAGGAAAGAGAGACAAAGGGGGAATGAGAGAGAGAGAGGCTGTAGTGACTACTGCATCTTCTCTTTTCTCTACTTGAAAACAAGAATTCACCATCCTATATCAGCTTTTCCCCTCAGTGCAGTTAACTCCATCAATTAGTGTATGTACACTAGCCATCCCTTTCAACAGGACGTGCAGCAGGAGACATTCAAGCCTTAGAAATAGACTTTAACTCTGAGAACTTGTGCGCTCACACGGTTCCTTTCTTATAACTACCCTTCCCAGCAAGACAGACAAATTAATTGGTGACTGTGGAACAAGACATGGCTAAAACGCCATGGAAAGGTTCGGATCCAAAATCCCTGGCTAAGCAATTGTGCTGCGTGACCGAGAGAGACTGCAGTGATAGTCAGATGCTATGGAGAGATATAGTAAAGTGTTGTAGAGACCTGTAGTCCATTACACAGTGTGGATATATAGGCAGAATTAAAGAGATAGATACTGTGAGTATACATAGAAAGGTACTTTGAACAGACAAATACAGTAGATAGATGTTGCAGAGAGAGGGATACTGTTAGGTAGACTGTGGAAAAATGGATAAGGCAACAGATAATACTGCAGCTAGGTAAATAGGGATAGATACTGTTGATAAATAAACCCTATGAATAAATACTACTGATAGATATTTCGGATAGCCTGCCATTTATGAATATTTGACACACATTTCTAAGGAACTGCACAATGCCTCATCCAAAATAAAAGTAATGAAGCAGCCAGTAGGCTGCATCTGATCATGCAGTTAAACATTTAAGAGGTGTTAGTAACTGCAGTGAAATCATCAATTTATCACCCAGTTCAAAGTGCTTCAGTCCTGATGGATGTGTCATTGGTGGCATAGCAGGGAACTACATACATGAAGACTGGCAAAAAACTTGTCATAAGGAGCCTGTTAGCATGAACAACTTTAACAGTATGGAAGGGATGTCAGAGCCACTCTGTTACAAAGTAAATTATCTCCAGGTTCATTGGGAATTGAAGCAAAACTGGAAAAGTTAACTGAAAATTGAGTTTTAAGATCCCTAAGTTAGAAACAGAAAACAGGCTAAGTCTGAACTTAAAATAGGGTAAGGAGGTACGCCTGCCAGTGACACATTTCCAAGTCACTTCATCCAACAATATCTGCCTGGTCCTGAATTTAGAAGTCCTCTACCCCAACCTCCTGCTATGACTTCATTAGCACTTAGCAGTGGACGGGATTCAATTCCTTTCATTAGTGATTATCAGCAGCTGCAGGAGAAATGCAGAATTTTGAACTCAGGTCTTGGGTGCACAAAGCCTTTTAGTTCTTCTTTACAACACACCAGGCCAAAGTGTGTTCACAGTTACATGAGTGCTCTGTCCCACTGTTTCTGGAATGTGCGCATATATGCTTTGTGCATACTGCCCAAATTGACTTGGGACTGTTCTGAGTTGCCTTCTCAGAAGGTTAGAGGTATGTTCCACCTGAGTGCCTGGGCTGATGTTCCGACCTATCTCATAGTGCTGCTGGAGGCCAGGGCATCTTCTATTTACTGACACCATGCCTGTACCGATCACTTTTCCGGCATTTCTTCAGTTTTACCGTGTTGCCAGCTTGTTCCTGTTTGCTGGACTGTGACTTTCACTGTCACAGACTCCTCTCCATCGCTATTGTTCAGCTCTGTGGTATCCCTGCTGACTGTGGTGTTAGGCTTCATGCACTGGTTACCTTTCTTCCACAGTAGCATTTCCACCAGCTGGTTTGGCAGCATTGCTGTCACCTGCGCACCTCAGAACTCCTCCCCTCACTGGCTACACACCCTCATTTCAGGGAAGCTGGTCACGGGGACATTGTGCTCTGTGTAGTGTGTGCGCTTATTGCTTTGTGGGGGGGCACATTCCTTCTAAGGGCCCTGATAGGTTTGCTCTGTGACAGTCCTGCACCCCTTCTTGAGCAGAGCCTGCCAATCATTCTGAACCACATAGAGAGTCTGTAACACCAAAGTCCATTTGGCTGCTCAATTCATTCCATTTGTGACCTGAACAGGCTTGGAACACAGATCTCCAGAGATGAAAGGAGAAGTGAATTAACCTCAGTGCATCTCCTACAGCAATCACCCTCCGCATAATTACTTCTTCAAATCAGTCTCTAACCACGAGCAGTTCAATTTCCCCTCTTCCTGTAACAGGCAGTATATTAACTGTATGTTTTATAAATCATTCCACCTATGTTCCTGTAAAGTCTCATAGAAACAACCGTACACACTACTGTCTTTGCTCAGTACCAATGTTGCCTTCAGGGCCCGGTACCTGTTTGTGGTGAGAAAGAGATTTTAGATATATATACACATGGCTTTAAACACCACATTAAATGTGAAATTAGTACTGAACTCTTCAGTCTCTTTCCAGTAATGACATTTTATGTTGTGGTGAGAGAATCAAGAACTTTGCATGGTAGGTGACTACTGAGTCCCTTTCAGGAGGCATGACGTCTCCCAAGGGTGTTTGGCACCACACGCTGGGAAAGTGATAACATCCTGACAGGTTAGGTGAGACGGGTTTTGGAGGCGGGGTGGAGGGTTTAAACGGCAAGTGTTTATCTACACAGTTGCAACTTGTAATAATAAGGGCTTGTTATCAGTGGACCATTTCCAGGACAATGGAGATATCAAAAGTCATAGTCTCCAGCAGAGGAAATGGATAGGTTTGAGTTTAAAGAGCACTGAGCTAATCCATCTCAGAAGAGCCTCAGTTGTATGAAGTGAAATGTTAGCTGTTTCCTGACCATGGGAACAGCATGGGAGAAGGATAACCCAGACTTCTGAGGGAAGCAGAGCTTGGAAATTGTGAGGGTAGAGACCATTTGGAAAACTTTCCTTTTACTCAAGAAGTATCTTTTTTCCTCTTCCTTGGTTGTCTCTCAGAGGATCTCAGGGAATGGAAGGAGGCAGAGTTCCCTAGCATTTAGAGCAGATGACTGACATCAGTAGGTTTGGGTTCTGTGCTCCTGGCTCCAGTTCTGCCTTGTCATGTGCCCTTAGACAAGTCTTTTGGCTTCTCTGTGCCTTAGTGGATTCACCTTCCCTGTGTGAAATGTGGATAATACTCCAGTATGTTGCAGAGGTGTTGTGATACTTAATTAATGGACTGGATTCTCTGGACCAGTGGGAGGGAGACAGTTATATGGGAAGTTCAGGCATGTATACACACACCATGGGAGGATAGGCAGCAGTACCACTGCTGTCCTCTTCTTTGAGAGCAATTCCTAAGGGCATGAGTGAGGCTCCATAGTAGGGCTGCCTGAGAGGTGCATTGAACCAATATTTCTGTCATGTGCCCTTGCCCGCTCCCCAGCCAGCTGTGGCCTTTCTCTGTACTGCACCAGTAAAGCAGCTCCAGTTCCAGATCACCAGCAAAGCAAGACGCTTTGCACCATTGTTACCCCTCTCCAGGCAGTTTCCATTCGTGGAATCCAGGCAGTGAATCAAACCCAATATCTATAAACTGCCTAGAGATCCTGGCATGAAAGACACCACAGACATGGTGCTGCTGCTGATTATGATGATGCAGCAACACTCCTCACTCATTGTCCAATCAAGGGATATCCTCAGAGCTCAGAGTAAGGGTGTTAGCACATGTGTCCTTGCCGTATTCCAACTCAGGTAATTACATTCTGCCTCCCTTAAATTCCCCTGGCTGTTTCATTTGGACATGGAAATCTTCCCTTCCTGCCCTAAACTGTCATGTACTGTTGCAATGACTTTTAAAGAGCTGCTGCATCCTACCATAGAGGTGGCTGCAGATTAATTGGTGGGTGGATCCTCAACTGTCGTAAATCAATGTGGCTCTATTAACTTCAGTAGAGCATTGCCAATTTGATACCAGCTAAGGATCTGTCCCACAGTTTGTAAAACACTTTGGAATCCTTCAAGCTGCAAGGGCTCTCTGTACAGTAAATTGATTATTATTATTTTATTATATATGCAAGTCCGTTGTGGGATCCAGAAGGCATTTGCTGGTGGGAGATAATGGGCTAAAAGAGTCCTGATAAAACTGCCCAGTAATATCATCTTTGATTCCTTGCAGGGTAAAACATCATCCTTCCTGTCCCTTCTGTGTGTACAACACTTCATATCTATTAAGTGTCTTACTTTTTTCATCTAGACTGATATCTGGTCTGATCTGATCTGGTCTTAGTGGATTTTTCTAGCCTGCTGCTGGAGAGATGTATGAAGTTTTCAAACAAAGTTTAAGGCTTAAGGTAACATCTGAAATATAGATTTTAGAAATCACCTTGGCAGTGTTTCTTGACAGGCTACTTTTGGAGCTAAGCTGATTATCCATCTTGCCTCAGAGACGCTTTTCTCCATGATACTGAAGTGCCTGTATCACATATCACTAAACCTGACATAGTTTATCTGCAGGTTGGCCATGCAGAAAAGGGGAAAAGCCGGCACAGGCTTGGCAAACTATGGGTAAAACCAAATGCACTCTGATTCTGCTGCTCCAAATCTGTATTGCTATTCCCCACCACTACCAGAACAAACCCAGAACTGGCCTTCTCCCTCAGCACCAGCCATAGCTCTCCAGAGGCTTCATGCTACTGGTGATGCTAGCGTATATGGCACCAAGACAGAACTGACACAACAAAAAGAATCCCAAGAGAAAACCACATAGCAATGATTCCATACTGACAAGAAACGGACCCTGGGCTCCATCCCATTCCCTGGAGTGCAGTAGCTCTTGTTTGTATTGATTGCGAGGAATGGGTATACTCCACCCAAAAGATATCTCTTCTGTAAGTGTGTGCATAAGTTCTAGCATTTATATTTTCATTCCAACTATTTGTGTTTGTATTTATGATTTTCCTGGGGTTTGTCAATGCCTCGGGGAACAATTTATGGGCCAGAATAATTCACGATCTGCTCCCCTCCTAGTGTTTCAGCTCCTTGATGACGGAAACCACCATGAGAAGAGCAGATGTCACTTTATTTGGGTGCCATAAAAGGCTCCCTGAAGCAAAGGAAAGAAATGAAGACCTAGAAAAACATAAACATAAAAGCAAATGCCAAGAAATTCAGGTTTCTCCAAACAAGGATATATTTGGGTTTCAGTGGCACTGGAATGCACAATTCCTAATTCTTTGTAACATGGATTTCTAGCTTTGATACCATGGAACATTTACAAACAGGCCAGTTAGAGAGTTCAGAATCACAGGGCAAGCTGGCCACAGAGACTGGCAACACATTACACTTTTGGGCCGTCTCAAATTGTTCGTCGAAACTGAAGGGGTTTTCCATGGGCTGAATATTCTCCCCCTCACTTTACTGCAGCCAGATATTTTCATCGCTGTTGAGGATTACAGTATTTCCCTTTGAGCCTCTGAGCCCCCCTCCCTACTGTTTATACCAGTCGGAGTCCTGGGTGCCCATCACTTCTCCGGCTCTGATCCTACCTTCCTGTCTCTGGTGAACTCATGAAAATTCACCAGTTTCCCTAATGGAGCTGGGCATTTACTAATTTCTGTACTAAAATCTGTCTTTGTGAGTGGGAGATTTGGTCCTCTGTCAGGCCAGGCTGAGGCAATCCAGGGCTTTAGGCACGCTGTGACACAGCCCTCCTGCCCCCAGCTCGACTCCCTCACTACAGGCCTGCAATCTATGTGAAGTGGTAGTGGCAGCTGCCTTTTCCTCCCCCGCATCCTTCCCAGAGGCATGAAGGCCCCCTTAACCCACCAGGAATGGGCATCCTCTCATCAGGAGCAGCAAGATTGACAGCACAAATTGTTTTTCCCCAGAGAGGCAGAGGTGGCTAGCGTGCAGGGGCCACACACACTCACCTCTGTTGGGGTGGTCTTGGCAAGGTTCTCCAGAACGGTGGGTCTTGGAGTTACCACCTCTTCAAGATGCACGGGGAAGATCATCCCTCTCAAAGCTGTTGTTTCAGACTGTCTGCAAACTCAGGCAGATGACACTGCATTGGTTACACTCAGTCACATTTTCAAGGTTTTCTGCACAATTATGAGAGCTATAATTTTTTTTTGATAAAAAGGAAAGTGTAACCACATGACTCTTGGAGCTGGAGTCCTAGACATGGGCCTTTAGGGCCTATGCCCCACTCCATTCCTGCCTTCAATCACATTTGTTAATATATATAAATTATTCTTATCCTTATGGTAGCACCAAGAGGCTCCTACCTAGATTGAGGTTTCATTGTGCCACGTGCTGTATACACACCTAGGAAGAGACTGTCGCTGCCCCAAAGAATTTACAATCTAAAAAGACAAGCCAGTCTAAGGGTAGAAGAAAATAAGTATTATTCCCATGGTAATGGATAACTGAGGCCCAAACAGATAACCTCAGCTGATTGGGGTACAGCCAGGAACTGAACCACCATTTCTTGAATGCCAATTTAGTGCACTAGCCACAAGACTAACCTTTTTTCTTGATGCAGAAATAGACACCTCTTTCCACCTAAATACTTCCTTAGCAAGAACTGGCCTTTCAGCACCTGTGTCTCTAAATCAGAGGGTGACATTATATGCCCAGGGTGGTTCTCCATGGAATGATTGTTTTACTGCTACACAAGCTGTGCTCTAATTAGTTCCATCTATCCAAGTACATAGCCCATTTTGATTAAATGAATACTTCTCAAGTTCTCTCAGTTTGTGTTGCCGCTGCATTAACTCAGAATTTCCTTTCATTTGTGATTGTGTTAACATTCTTTTAGCATTTTTAGTAAGTGCTTAGATTCCATTTTTATAGCAAGAGTTAATGGTGTCGTGTAATTGGGATTTTAAGTTATGACTGATAAAACCCCCAGTAAAGTGAAAATTCAAGAATAGTGTTTGTAAAATATACAGTGAAATTACCTCCCTTTTTTTTTTTCAGTAATTGTCTCTGTTGGGAACTGATGGACACTAAAATTCTCTCCAACATGCTGGAAACGTATTCCCAGGAATGCAGAATTTCTATTCTCTATATAATCCAAGGAAAACAAATTTTAAACAACGATCAGAAATTATATTTACTCAGAAAAAGCCATAATGTACTTTACAGTAAATACAGAAAATCTGAAAAAACAATCTCTAAAACCAGAAAGCATAAATGTCATTTTTTTATTCATAGTAGCAGCAAATGCAAGAATTAGGAGATATAATGTACAGATTATTAATTAATAGCAATGCCATCTCCGGTGGATGCTTTACCATTTGCCATTGATTTCTTTATGATGTAGTGCCATCTCCACAGACTTGCAGCAACATAGTTTGCTTTTCTCTTTCCTCTTCCGAATGGGAGACATTCACCCCTATACAGAGGAGCTGTGCACTATGTAAATTCCACTTAAGCCTCATTGGAAAACTAAAGTAGGACGTAGGGTGAACTTCACCCATGTGCTAATCTTCTACACAGGGGTGATTTTCACCCATTGTGATTAACGACAGGCAAGCATCATACGGTATGGAGAAGCTGAAGTGCAGAGGCATGCAAAAAAATTGTACATACAAATAAGGTTAAGCAACTTTCTTGGTTTGGTTCAAATTTTGGGCCAAAAAAATCAGGTTGAAATCACTTTCGGGATCCATTGAGATGACGAGTGAAAGTTCAGGTTTTGTTTGGTTCAGATTTGGTTGATATCTTGAGAGAAGATTTAGGGTCAGGCTGTGGGCAGAACTTTCAGCCTGATCCCATTTTTTAATTAAAAATATTTGCATCCTTGAAAATTAAATATTTGCATCCTTAATTCTAAAGTTGTCTCTGATGGCAGAAACCTCATGTGTTTCCATCACAAATCTGACCACCTTCTGCTTCCAGTGCAAGGCACATTCCTCTGATCCTATGTTCATTAACATACATATATACACACACAAATCACTTCACTGTATATACGTCTTACCCTTGGGAGAGGATGAGAGAACAAAACATGTCACATATTAGTCACGTTGTTTCATATGTTGTTGGGTGGTGCTCAGACACTACAATTATGAGCACAGTATAAAAACCTATATAGAACAGAATAAAATAGAATTTCTTCTGGGACGGCATTTCTGGCAGCTTTGTTTTGGATTCATCCTGAGAACTCTGAGGCAACATAAGGCCCTTTTAAGAGGAAATGTGGTTATCACAGAAAAGACTCTCTCACAAAGAGAAATCAGTATCCATAGAGCTGCTTTTCTCACTTTAAGGAGCTGATTTTGAAAGGGACCTCAAAGCAGCCTCCCATTTGCTCTGCACCTGCAATTCAAGTATTTGTAGTGCAAATATTTGTAGGTACAATGGATGTAATTTAGTCATTTACCTTAGTTGCTAGTGCAATCAGGTTGTGAGACATCTGCATGGCATCAGTTTCACCAGCACATATTTGCATGTGAAGTTATTCACTCCTGCAAAACTTGGATCACAAAATAGAGATGCAGCTTCTAAAACTCAGTTCATCAGGCCTTGTCTACATTGCAGACTTTTGGTGGCAAAGGACAGCTTTTGGCAGCAAAACAGTCTACACACTGCAGTGCCACTTTTGGCCGGTAAACAAAACCACCTCGATGAGAGGCGTTAAGCCTTTTGTGGCAAAGATAAAATGACAAAGCATCAGTGTAGATGCTGCCCTTCATTATATTGCCAGAACTGGCCTCCCCCAGTATCCCACAATGCCCGCCGTGACTGCTCTGCTCATTGTTTTGAACTTGGCTGCCCTGCAAGCATGCACCCCTCGCCTTTCAAGGCTCCCTGAAGTTCTGACAACTCAGCATGCTACTCTGCTCTGGGAACAGAGAGCTCCTGCTCTCTCCCACACGATGAACACAGAGGCAGGCAGGCAGGAGCCAGTGTGTGTGTGAGAGAGAGAGACTGCTGTGCTGTCAAGGAGGGAGGTGGGGGCTGATGTTAGGGGTTCCCCCTCTCCCCCTGCCTCAGGACTGGTTGCTTTCGGCGGCTGTCTGAACTTAGAGACAGCATGCTGACACACTCACTCTCCCGCAACACAGATACTGTCTCTGTCTCCCCCCACCCCGCACACACACACTGCCTATCACTCACTCTCCCCCCTTCCCCCACACAAACTTCAGTTGAAAAGCAGCTGCCAATCTTGTAGGATGCCCATGGAACGATGGGATTGAGAAACCTGCATCGCGTGACACTCTGCCTGCCCCACGACGCATTGCAAACCCTTCCCAAAGCATCCTGCCGCCAGTTGCACAGTGTGATAGCTACCCACAGTGCACGGCTCTCTCTATCGATGCAAGAGCTGCTAGTGCAAATGCGCTCTGCCGACACAAGGAGCATAGTGTGGACATGCAACAGCCATAGGTGCCAACGCCCTGGGTGCTCCGGGGCTGGAGCACCCACGGGAAAAAATTAGTGGGTGCTCAGCACGCACCAGCAGCCAAGTTCCCCTCACCCCCTGCCCCCACCTCTTCCTCCCCTGAGTGCACCGCGTCCCAGCTCCCGGCCTACCTCCCAGCACTTCCCTCCCAGCTGCCACCAAACAGCTGTTTGGCAGCGTTAGCAGGGCAGGGATTTGGCGAAGGAGTTGGAATAGGGCAGGGAGGAGGCAGAGTTGGGATAGGGGTTGGAATGGGGGCAAGATAGGGTTGGGAAGAGGCGGGGCAGGGGCGTAGCCTCATGGAAGGGGTGGAGTGGGGGCCACACCACGGGCAGAGGGGGGTCGAGCACCCACAGGAAAGAGGGGAAGTCAGGGCCTATGGTAACAGCGGTTAAATTAAAAGTCTTTAATTAAAGTGGCATAACTTTTGGAGACAAAAATCTGCAGTGTAGACATAGCCTAAATGTCTTGGCCATCCTAAAACTCTTAGCTTTCAAAACCCCAAAATCCTTTAAGCCCCTCAGAGATCTAGGGGTTCAGTGGTGGAATTTTGAAGTTAAATCTATGGGGCCAAATCGTCAGTGAGGGTGATGACAGTGAAGCCACATGGAGCTGCACCAGCTGAGGCTCTCTAGCCCAGAATAATCTGAATGACTTTCATTATTTATTCTAAAAAGCAGGGAAGTGTAGCATCAAAGCCAAAATCCTTAAACTTCCTTTATTCCCCCCCACACTCTGCCAGTGATTCAATTACTAAAAGCACCCATCAGCAATTATGAGAAATCTAATCATCTTACTGTACCAGTCTGGATGATTGCTATGTGATATCAATAACATGATCATCATTTTTTAACAGAATCTGTTCTGGAACTAGACATTGTAACAAAGTGTCTGATACAAGCTCCAAAGCATATTTTCCAAAGCCCTAGCATTATGCAATGGCTTAATGGTTTTCAATATTTTTTAATAAATACGTTCAACTCAGATGGGTACTAGACGCCTCATGTTTTTGCAAGCAGTTCAGTCCATACAAATTGGAAATGGCAGTGACTCTGGAAGCACAGCCTCAGAAAGCACTACATCTAGGAGTGAAATCACAGCATTGTACATTTCTGATTGGCTGATGCCAGGCTGTCACATTCCCCTTGTCTGCCCTCCATCCCCCAAGTGCTTTCTTTAATGATGATTTTTACTGAATGTTACAAGTTCATGATGAGCCAGACTCCGATGATATGGACTTCACTGGGGCTAATCATGGAGTTAAGGACTATTCAGCTGAGCGAGGGTATCAAAATCTGGCCTAGTGGCAGCAGAATGGGTAAATTAAGCTTTTGATAGTACCTCTCCAGTGGAGTTTGGGTATTCAAATGATTTAGGCCTCTCATTATGCACTAGGGTGACCAGATGTCCTGTTTTATTGGGACAGTCCCGATTTTTGGGTCTTTTTCTTATATAGGCTTCTATTACCCCCCACCCCCTGTCCCGATTTTTCACATTTGCTGTCTGGTCACCCTATTCTGTACACTGGGCCAGCTCCTCTACTGGTGTAAACTGGCATAGCTCCATTAACTTAAATATCTAGATTTAGCACAATGTCGTCTGAAACAGACAAACTCCATTGCACCCTGCCAATTGAGATCCATGCTGGAATCAGAACTCCAGTTCGGCTTTCAGCTGCCATACTGATAGTGGTGCTGTTGCTATCACTTGGGTGCACATTGCCAGACTGACAAGTTTGCCATCAGGTCCTGTGTGTTTCAAAGCTAACTCGCCCATCCCAGCTGTCCTGAAGTGGGAAGAGGATATCAAAGAGTGATGTCAGAGCGAAGCCTGAGTTCACATCACTACGCCGAGAAACACACATGATTCCCATAGATACTCTCGTGTAGTCTTTCAGGTGTTTGTGCTGAAATTTAATTGGAGTGGAAAAAATAAAAGAGGGAGTATGGAGAAGAAAACAAGAAAGAAAATGAGTTAGCTGTGGGGATCAGCACCAAGCCTTGTAGCTCTTTGTTTAGCGTCTGACTTGCATCTGTTCAAGTCGGTTTGTTTTATTAATGCTTACTGGCCTAAAGCTAAGAGAGTGATGTTAAAGATTCAATGTTAGCACAACACTGACATATAGATTTGTTTTCCATGAGAAAGAAATTAACAGTCACACGTAAGATTGAACCCAGAGCCCTTGGCTTTTCTGTCCGCCCAGTTTAAGGATTGGCTCAGAGGTGGAGAATGATACATGTGGATTTATTGGTCTGTCCTATCAGCCTAGAACAGGGTGGAGAGCTTTGGCATGCAGGAAGGTTGGTTAACATCTAGCCAGTGGCCTTCATATGAATGAATAATTCTTCTCTCCCTCCTCCCCAAACCTGCACTTCAGAGAAGAGTTCCTGTAACCTTGGTGGCAACCTGGTGATTTAGGGGCCAGGGAGCTTCCCTCCGGCATGCACATATCAGTTAACAATCACTGTGCTGGGAGTCATCTCCTGAGCTGCTGCTGCAATTCATTCTTTTAGGGTTTATCATTTCTCTTGGAAATGTGTATAGACAGGACAATCTCCCCCTCAAAGCACTAAAGGGCTATTCCTCTTTGTAAAGAGATCTGCAAACCGGGCACCTCCCACCTATCTCCCTGTTCAAAGGTTTAAGACCATGGGTATGGCAACATATTGTGTTACAACTAGGATAGGTTAATAGGATAGGAAAGGGTAGGAAAATTACACGCACCTTCAACCCTCTCCCTGCCAAACAACATAAAAAAATCTCCAGAATCCTGACTCTGAACTGTTTGTTTATTTTCATAAAAGTGCAGTTAACTTTTTCCCCCCACATTTTTGCTGTTGTGCCTGAACTTCCTGGGTCCAACCAGGGCAGGAACTAGAAGCACTGAAAGGTGATATTTAAGGCTTATCTGGTGCAATATCCAGCTGATCAGAAACAGAAGGTCCTGGAAAAACTCATGGAAAAAGCTATCATCGGGAGACTTCATTTCTATATTGGCAGACCCAGTGGCTTGGAGAAACACCAGAACTATCAGATACCTGTCCTCTGAACCTTGGAAAGGATTATCCATTATTCCCTTACCAACTCACTTCCCTCTCCCCTCCGTTGCCTTCAAGTCTGAATTATCTATCCTCAGGGAGTGAGAAGGGAGAATTTTATGCAGATTTGAATATTTGCTTTTCTTTAATGATTTAGGTGGGTGTTGCAGTCCCACTGTGACCTTCCTGGGTCGCCAAGTAGTGTAATAAATACGTTAGCAAAATAATAAATTAATTATTCTTAAACCACTCCTAATATCCTTGTCTGTTTCCCTCCCTGTCCAGAATGTAGCTGTAATCCCACCGCAAGGGGCTTCTAATGGCATCATAATACACAAGAGTGTTGCTCAAGTCACCAGAACCTCTGAGTTGGAATGGCAGCCTGAATTTATATATACCTTTGTGGGGGGAAGACTTTATTTAATATTATATACAGTTTAAAAATAGTCATCCCCCAAGCCTTTTTTCTCCCCCTTCAATATTTCCTGCCCCACTCACCAGTATACCCGTTATCTTCTTTTTTGTCAACTGATTTTGGTCTGGCCTGTCTCTCTCATTCCCAGCTTGCATCCCAATTCATCTTCATTCTCATCACCATTTTGACTTTCAAGGCTATTTAACATCCCAATAGGGATGTAGTGAGATTTGCAGGCTCTACTTTCCTGCTGCGCCAACGCCAGTGACCGGCTAAGTACCCACTCAGAAGAAGGATGGAAACAGCTCATTTTTAGAAGACTATCAGAAGTGTTTACAGGTAATAATAAAATGCCTCCCAAGCCTGAATTAACATTAGGGGACAGTGTAGGCCAGGAATCTGCATGCTGTCCTTGTATTAATAGTCTCCCCAGTGTGAACAGTCTCCCCTCCCCTCCAAACGATGAAGCCTCACATGTTCCACACAGATCTAACCGGTGCACCAAGCATCCATTTTTAATCTTGCCAAATCAGTTACAAACATTACAGGCTGCAATTACCTTGGGAACTCCTGAAAAACTAATTAGTACAAGTCCTAACGATGAATTACACCTTTCCTTTGGCTTTATGCAGCAGAAAATGTGTGCTCCAAAAGAGCCCACGCATTGCTCAGCCACAGCAGATAGAATCCTGAGGCGGCTCTGAATTATCAGCGTGTGCTTATCAAAGGATGGCCGCAGTGGGCTGAAAGCCAGGGCACCTGGCTTGCCCAGGGCTCAGCTCAGCATTTTAAGTAGGTGTTATAAGATGTAAAAAGTCCTGGAAAAGTGTCCCACTGGAATGGAGATCCAATGGGAACTGGCAGAGTTCTATCGTTGTCATCTACTCCATGGGAACAAAGCAGGCTAACAAGATGGGTCTCTATGCTGGAGACAGCTTGTATCGCTGTCCAGCTGACACTCTCATTCAGTGATGTGAGGATTTAAACAGTCCTCCTTGGATATATGGATGGATCAGCCTGACCTAGATCCATGGGGAACCAGGGAAATTAAAGGGAAGGAATGGGGTGATCTTAAAAATGAACTCCATTGCTGAGGCTGAAGATAAGAGACTGTTAGACAAGCCCCAAAGGGTAGAGTTGATTCAGTAACTGTCAAGGTCTAATTCTGGCATTGTATTTCTTCCAGGAGTGTATGTCCTTTAATTAAAGACACCGTCGGAGGCAAGTGTGTCCACTTACACCCTAACATAAACTTCATGAAAATGTTAAGAGCCGAAGTCTGCCCTTGGATGGCCACACTCAAGTCTGAAGAATAATTATATTTGATTTAGGTTAAATGTATGTATGACATATATTGTGTTATGGATGTGCCTGGCTCCTTACAGAGCAGAAAATGGCCTTGTCCCTGCCATGAGGAGCTTGAGGTATAGGTCAGGACTGGAACAAACAACAACAGAGGGAAGGCTTGGGGGAATGGGGAGGATGAGGGCAAAGGCAGTATGATCACAGGGAGGCTATTGCATGCATCTTGAGGCATGCAAAGATTTATTTGTTTGTTGGCACTTCCCCACAGGGAACTGTTAATGTAATCAACTTCAGTAATGAACCCTACTCCTCCTCCTAGTCTCCCTTCTTAGTCATGGTGCTTAGCCATCATGGTCCAGCTCTTGCTTCTTTGAAGTCAGTGGAAAACCTTCCATTTACTTCACTAGTCAGGCCGTAGGTGACGGACAGGGGAAAAACAAGGCTACTTTTGACTGACTAGAGTAATTCCCCTAAAAGTCCTGTCAAAATCAAGGTCAGGTAGCAACCCTAAATGGAAATCACCAAATGAGTAAAAGGGACATCTGCAAGGAGCCAGTTCTCTCCAGCAGTAGACAATAAAACAAGTTTTGCTTTTGATCCAGTCCGTTAAAATATGGATGACTGGGTGACCTGCCAGAAAAATAAAATGTGACTGCAACATCCCTAGAAATGCCCTGGGGAGCTCTCTTTCCCCCCTCTGCCTAGATGTATACATACAGGTAAAGAGTAATTGTTTGCAGAGCATAGATCAGCTGTCATTTCCTTGTACAATGTGTGGCTGCATTTCATCAACAAGAACGACACGTCATATTTTCTTTTGTGGAATTTGGCAGAACAACTGACTTCTGAGGTTTGGTGCCCAGCTGTGATGTAATGAGGGCGGCAGCTTAAAATGCAAGGTGGGAGGCAACTGAAAGAAACAATCCAGAGTAAAATCGAAAAGCCAGAGAATGTTGCCTTGAAGGGAAGTGATGGCCTTTTCCTCCCCTCCTCTTCTTGTTAAATCACTGAACATGCAGAATTCTTTCACGCAACACAAAGCTCCCTTTTCACAGAAAGTAAACAAATACGTACGCACACAAAAGCAGAGCTAATTAAGATCAAGTCATATATCAATAAATATGCAAATTAAAAATCAAAACAAAGAAATTCTATTTATCACATCAGAAAGTTGCAAATTGCTGTTGAAGCTCCTGTAGGCTGCACTAGATGAGGTGACGGGGCTATACGTTTTACATTAGTAGGCCAGCTAACACGTGCGTGTGTTTTCATTGTGATAGCTGGGGCCTCACCCACTGTAGCTATATCACCCCTCCCTTCCTCTGTACCATGTCAGCATTCAGTGCTATTAATAAACTGTATTTGCCTTCAAGTTCCCTAATGTAATGTCACTGGTTTTCCCTTCTGTTTACCTTCCATAAAACAATATCATCATTCTTTGGTGAATCTGTCTCTCATCTCTTGCTTTTTCCAGCCCTTAAAAAAAATTGGGATTGGAAAAAAACCCAGTGCTCTGTGCACTAATATACATGCCGCCAGGGTTGTTCATTACCAAGTCTCACAATTTGCATTCTCTCCTGAGGGAGCAAGGCTGTGTGATGTGGAAAGCAGGCACCTCCTAATGATTTTGGCCCCTTCATTAGTGGGATTGTGACCTGCTCCCCAGCAGGCTCCATGTTGCCATCTTTTTGAAGAACCTCTATTCTGCTTGTTTGAACTGACCCATTTGTATTGCTTTGTTTTATGGTCTAAGACACCTACCGTAGACGGTGAATTATTTGGATGGAAAATTCTGCATATCAGAGAGATGTGAGGGGAATTGGCTGGGTTTGGGGACATTGGTAATGCGACAAGAGCCTTTCAGCTCCTAAGTCACAGGTGTGATTATTGCTTGTGATGGTAGTGATAAAACATTGGTACTATCTAACCGCTATTTGGTAGCCCTGTATGTGAATTGAGCTGGTGGTAACAGTCCATTTCCTTGTGAACATGTGCACAAATCATCATAGCTATTACCACAGGTAGTGCTAGTTGTTTGTTGGCCTGCAAAGAAGCCAAGGACTGAATGATGCACGGAGACAGAACACTTCTCAGACCCTTGGAGGTGGACTATCCAAGTCTAGGTTGGAACACAGCAGCAGTGGAAGTATAGGGAAGCTTTCGCTGCTGCTGCTGTCTTTGCTGTAGTTACTCTGGCTAGAGAAGGGGAAATTCAGTCTCTGGGGCTGTCAGTCTGTCTCCCTTCACCTGCACTAAAATTCCCAGGAAATAAAAGCAGGGAGATGTACATTCTGAAATACCCAGAAGCTGCTTCTGCCAACAGGCATTGCTATCTGGTTACCAACCTGAAGCAACTGCACTAATCTGAGAAAAATTTCTCCAAATCAGCACTCATGTAACGGATTGAGAATTTGGTCCAGTGTCTCCAAGCTCCATTTCCTTTCTAACAAGTCGCCATGTCTTTATGCACTCATTCTCAGCTGATCTGTGCAACTGGCAGAACCTTCACGTACCTGAGTGACTGGAAAGGACCTTCAGATAACACCATGGAACACCATTCAGAAGCAGCAACTGGTGCAGAATTCAGAGGCATGCCCACTCGGTTGCTTGGGCTGTAAGGAACATATTATACCAATTATCCCAAAGCTGCACTTCACATTTGTTCCTGGGTGCAAATCAAATAATTGACATGCTTCTCTAAGGCCTTGGGTGCATTGGTTTGATGTGATAGACTGCCTGGCTACTCATATAGGGCCTGATAATGCATGCGGCAGTCTATGACAGCCTTTCCATTGACTTAAATGGACTTTGGAACAAGTCTTTCTTGCTGCTGCCATTGATAAGTCCCCAGATGTGAACACCTAGTGCTGTTGTCAAGGCATTTTCCGTGGTGGGTCATCAACTGTAGATCTTGCTTTCATTTTCGTTCACCCAAGCCTGGGTCTGTTGACCATGAGAACGTATTGTAAGGTCTGTCTCTTTCCTCAGGCTTTTGCCTGTTTGCGGGGTGATTATGGCAAGATCTGAGGTTTCGCATTGGGGCAGCAGTCTTCACTGTTAATATTGCTCTGCATGTTGTGTATACACATAGTTTATACAGTTCCCATAGCCTATATTGATGGGGGCTTTTATCAACTGAAAAATGCATACAAATAAGGTTATGGAGAAATAGGCCTCAGAATTGGTGAGGGAGAAGTTGTTCCTGGATATACTGGTGCTGCAGGTGAGTCTGAGTCTCTTCTCTAGAGCACAGGTGGTTGATTCAGCGTGGGAGCAACTAAATCCCATCACTACATCATAGGTGTCTGAATTCCAGTGTATCCAAGAAGCTTATTGAAACTAGACAGATAATGTTCATAGTCTTTTTTTCTTTTCTTTTTCAAAATTTCTTTATTTCTTTATTTTGACAATCACAGAGAAGAAGCAGCATAGTTTAAAAATGAAAGGGTCTGATTTCCCCTGAGTTTTTTACTCTTTTTTGAATACTGTCATGGTAGACTGAGTAATTTGTGCCGTTCCTGTGTATTTCAAAAAAAAATCGAAGTCCTCTGGCCGTCCTCTGCACAGAAAGCTGAGATGGTTTTTAAGTCGTGTGTTACAACAATTGTGGGGGGTTTTCCATGTCCCGTGCACACTTTCACTTTTGAGCTCCTTCCAACCCAGATTTCAGGGAAGGTTGAAGGGAAGCCAGAAACTACAGAAGTGCATATTTTTCATTTATTTGTTTTTAAGCTACACAGACCTATTAAGCAGGTGGAGAATCCCTATACAGAACAACCCTGAAGTGAGTGAAGCTAAAGATCAGCAGGGGAAGGAGTGGGTATTGCTAGATAGTGTTTGTTTCTGTTTGCAAAGCAGCCCATACACAGTTAAGATCTGGAGGCTCAAGTGAGGAAAACCTTACATTTTTCTGGAGTGCAGAGCAGTAAGAAAAGAGATCCATATACCCAACAGCAACGCTCTAAACCTTCAGCATGTTCAAAAACCTCAGATGCTGGAACTGATTTGAGACGGCTGAGAGGTGGGAAAGTATTGTGGTAACTGACATGCAAATGAGCAGAGCTCACATTAAAGCTATGTATTGTCCATCTGCCAAGCCATTCATTGCTCCCAACCTGGGACAGATTAGAAGCACTGACCTAGTGTGGAAGATTGTTATTCCTTTCCCAATCCCCCAAAGCAATTCACTCTCCTACCCTGAGTCAGATTAAAACCAATGATCTAGAAGTAAATGACTGTGTCCCAGTTCCCCTGATTAATCCAGTCTCCTGACCTGGGCTGGATTGAAACTGCTGACCTAGAGATGAAGGACTGTATCCTGTTTTCTAGCCCCCACAAGCTATCCGGCCCTCTTTCCAGAATGAAGGCCAGATTGGATTAAATGGGAAAGGCTTCCTATTCCCCGAGCCATCTGTCTAGTGGTTACAATTCATTCAGAAATATTTCATTCAGATATTTTTAATACAGAACATATTGAAATGAGCTTTGTGAATTCAAGTGTACGCATAGAACAGTTGTGACCATTCTTGAATGCAAATTACGAAGTAAGCTTATGGAGATCTTGAGGGAGCCTCAGCTGGTGTGACACATACTTTCAGAGAGCCAGAATAAGATGTAAATGACACCAGCTTAGATTGTCTGTGGATTCCCTTAGACTCATCTCTGAATTTGGCCCTGCTTCACAAAGACTTGTTGTGAAAAAAGATCTGTACCTTTTGAAATGACAGCGCTTCAAGTGCTGCAATCCTCCTTGTTCTTGGCATAGCTGTGGTCAATGTCTCTGGAGCTTCTACTTTCTGCTTATTCCTCCTTTTCCAAGTAACACTCTGCCATTACATAGAGCACCATACAAAGATGTCACAGTGCTTTAACCCACATGGATTAATTCGGTCTCCTACGAAATGTGGAACAAACAGGATGGGGATGATGGTTAAACCAACAACCTCTTTGTAACTGGATACCATGTCTTCTCCCCCTGTGCCTTAACATGGTTTACTTAACCTTGTAAGCGCCTCAAGACAGGCACTATGTTGTCCATCTGCAAAGCACCTGGCATGCCTAGGGTACTGTATAAACAATAATAACAATAATGTGTCTGTCCCAGGAGGTATGTAAATATCAGACTCTTCATTTTCCAGATGGGAGAACAGAACAAAGAAGTGATGTGACTTTGCCACACTGTCAAAGCCAGGAATAGAACACAGGAGTCCTAACACGTAGCCCCCATGTCTAACTGCTAGACAATACCACCTCACTTTGTTGACATTCTGTCTCTTTTATGATTCCTTGGCAGAAGCAGCAGCACCAACAACCTGGAGATTGACGATGAACCTCCTTGTGGGGAAGATGTCGATTACAATACTGACAGCTGCTCTGACCAGGAAGGGGACTTCTCTGAGCTAGACGAAGAGATCCGGGAGATCTCCCTGAGGGCAGAAGGAGAGGTGGAAGAGGAGGGGGCCAGCGAGGGACAGACATGCAGTTCCAGCGTTCTTGGAGGGTTTTACATTTCCAGCCACCAAACAGCCAATAGCAAAGCTCTCCCGCTACCATCAGCGTCACTCGGCGTGTTTGCTGGGTTTGAAAGCAGCCCTGTGTAAACAGAGCTTTGACTTACCGAGCAATAAGCAAATGGGTCACTGCTCCTCTTTACCCATTTGCCGACTTCAGCTTTGTTCCCAGATGTGTTGCCCCAGTTCTGCATGGAAAACTGACTTCATATTTATGGAAAATAGAGAGAGAGAGAGAGGTTCCCTACCCTGTGCATACAGGGAGGGGTGAGCAGTCACTTGTCCATATGGTGCAATGTGAAGACTTAGGGCATTCTTATACATTGTCACCAGTGCAATCACTTTCTCTAATTTAGTTGTCTGTGGCTTCATGCAGATTGTCATGATGGTTGGTCTTTTGAGTGCCTAAGGTATGGGAGAAGAGTCCTTCACCCCAATTCCTTCCCTTACTGTCGTGACTTAGAAAATCTCAGAAGATCTTTTTCTGAAGATTTTTGGCCAGAGTTGAGATATTTGTTTCATTTTTTTGCTCTGAGGTTTTGCTGCATGTATCTGAATTCTAGGGGCCTGATCCAAAGATTACCATTGACGTTAATGGGCTTTGGATCAGGTTCTGTGTGCTTAACAACTAGCCACATTCCAACGTACCTGGAGAATCCACCACCACCACCTACAGTAGTAACCAATCCAACCAATAATTAGAATGGAGCAGATTCTCATCTGGTATAAATCAGTGTTTCTCCATTGACTTCAGTGGAGGGATGCCCATATACACCAGATATACACCAGAGGGATGGTGAAATATGTGCAGTGGCCCAATAACTGCTTCATTATATACCATTCTATTGATCCACTTCCTCCCCAGACACTCAGGAAAGAAGATGAGCTTTGAAGCATGCCTGGATGGTTCCCAAACAGAGAGTTGCCTGAGGTTCTTTCATTGTATTTTCTCAAGTATGCATCCTGAGGATCGTCCACGCTTATGGAAACACCATATGCACATGTGTTCTGGCACACTAGGCCAAATGCTGCTCTCAGGCACACTGGAATAAATGGATCAGTGAAGTCAATCAAATGACTGCAGATTTACACCAATGGACCATAGGCACCAATTTCTTCTGGTGCTGGTGGGTGCTCGACCCAGCTCTGCCCCCGGCCCTGCCCTGACTCCACCTCTGCCCTGTCCCTCCCTCCCCCATTCCAACCCCTTCTCCAAAGTCCCTGCCCCAACTCCGTCCCCTCCTTCCCCTATTTGACTCCTTCCCCAAATCCCCGACCCGGCACCGTCTCTTCCCTGTCTCCTCCCTGAGTGCACCACGTTTCCACTCCTCCACCCTCCCTCCCAGCACTTGCTATAGCTGTTTGGCGGCAGCAAGCACTGGGAGAGAGGGAGGAATGGAGATACGGCATGCTCGGGGAGGAGGCGGAGGAGGAGGCAAGGCGGGGGGTGGGGCGTGGAGCTTGGCTGCTGATGCGTGCAGAGCACAAGAGATCCACTTCCTGGACACTATGGTGCTAATAAGCGATGGTCACATAAACACCACCCTATACCGGAAACCTACTGACCGCTATTCCTACCTACATGCCTCCAGCTTTCATCCAGATCACACCACACAATCCATTGTCTACAGCCAAGCTCTTCGATACAACCGTATTTGCTCCAACCCCTCAGACAGAGACAAACACCTACAAGATCTCTATCAAGCGTTCTTACAACTACAATACCCACCTGCTGAAGTGAAGAAACAGATTGACAGAGCCAGAAGAGTACTCAGAAGTTACCTACTAGAGGACAGGCCCAACAAAGAAAATAACAGAATGCCACTAGCCATCACCTTCAGCCCCCAACTAAAACCTCTCCAACGCATCATCAAGGATCTACAACCTATCCTGAAGGACGACCCATCACTCTCACAGATCTTGGGAGACAGCCCAGTCCTTGCTTACAGACAGCCCCCCAACCTGAAGCAAATACTCACCAGCAACCACACACCACACAACAGAACCACTAACCCAGGAATCTATCTTTGCAACAAAGCCTGTTGCCAACTGTGTCCACATATCTATTCAGGGAACACCACCATAAGGCCTAATCACATCAGCCACACTATCAGAGGCTCGTTCACTTGCACATCTACCAATGTGATATATGCCATCATGTGCCAGCAATGCCCCTCTGCCATGTACATTGGTCAAACTGGACAGTCTCTAGGTAAAAGAATAAATGGATACAAATCAGACATCAAGAATTATAACATTCAAAAACCAGTCGGAGGACACTTCAATCTCTTTGGTCACTCGATTACAGACCTAAAAGTTGCAATTCTTCAACAAAAAAACTTCAAGAACAGACTCCAACGAGAGACTGCTGAATTGGAATTAATTTGCAAACTGGATACAATTAATTTAGGCTTGAATAAAGACTGGGAGTGGATGGGTCATTACACAAAGTAAAACTATTTCCCCATGTTTATTCCTCCGACCCTCCCCCCCACTGTTCCTCAGAGGTTCATGTCAACTGCTGGAAATGGCCCACCTTGATTATCACTACAAGAGCTCCCCCCCCCCCAGCTCTCCTGCTGGTAATAGCTCACCTTACCTGATCACTCTCCTTACAGTCTGTATGGTAACACCCATTGTTTCATGTTCTCTGTGTATATAAATCTCCCCGCTGTATTTTGCATTGAATGCATCCGATGAAGTGAGCTGTAGCTCACAAAAGCTTATGCTCAAATAAATTTGTTAGTCTCTAATGCCACAAGTCCTCCTTTTCTTTTCTAGTTAATATTCAGTACTTTTCTTAGGGTAAGGACTCCCCTGGTGGGACACTATAATGGAACCTTCCAGAAGGAGGCAAATGTCTCTCCTCTTCAGCCTGGCCAGGATCCCTAGCATTTTATCAAGGGGAACAGTGTGGTACGCATCAGTGGTGGCAACACTTGACAGCTGCCTTAGCCAGGTTGCAATTCCAGTGGTCATTGTCTATTATTATTTATAGAGCTGTCAATTAATCACAGTTAATGCAAGTGATTAACTGAAAACAAATTAACTGGATTAAAAATAGTTGTGATTGTTTGTGTTATGGTAATGCCGAGGAGCCCTGGTCATTGACCAGGACTGCACTGTGCTAGGCGCTATACAAACATACCACACCAAGACGGTCCATGTTCCAGGGAGATTACAGTCCGACTCACTGTTAGAGCGGATCAGAAAATGAAAATCTGGTTTCCTGAAAAAAAGAGCGAATAGTTTTCATTTTGAATGGTTCAAACCTGACCCATTTTTTAAAAAAAAAAGTGATATTTTTTTAATTCAGGTTTTTTTAATGAAAACTGTCATGGAGATGGCTATTGATACCAAAAAACAAATGGTCATCAGGAAACAGAAAACATCTGTAACCATTTCATGAAAAAAAACAAAAAATCCCATTAAAAATGAATTCTGGCAAGAAAAATTGTTCTAAAAATTGTGATCAGTTGTACTCACTCTGTGTGTCTTTGTAGACCTTATGCAGACGCCTAACAAATTTGGAGTCCTCAAGGAGGCCAGGGGATTCTGCCTGATGGCTAATTGGCGAAGAAATGATAATAGGACAGATGGGCTGGAGTCAGACCTTGTGCATTGCTGAATTCCATCTCTGGGTCAAAATGGTCTCTTTCAGTCCCAAGAACAGGAAATAGCTCAGTTCTCTTAGTATTGCCTGCGAAGGCAGAAGCTTATTTTGTAGAGATTCCTCATTTATTATAGAAGAAGTTAGGAAAAAACACGACATGGCCCTGACTCTGCGATCCTAACTCTTTGCTACACATTAGAATTCACTGTTCACCTCTGTGCCCGGGGCTTTGCAGAGACAAGGATTGCCATTTCTTTCTGTGTCACGGAAACATTTAATATATAATAAAGTAATAATAAAAAAAGGAAAAATCGGTAACAGTACAAGAGTACCACAGGCAACAGATGTGCAGCTCCTGCTCTCTCTAATGTTTCTCAGGTCACATTCAGCGCAGTAAATTCTGCAAAATGTAAGGTACGGGATACAAGGTGGGATTAATGAATTAATTATTATTATATTATTTAGTATAACTAACTGTCAGGCAGCTTCAGTCAGTGGCAGCCAAATAGATGCCAAAGAGTCTCAGACTTTGCTAATGGAATCTTCCCCCTTTATAAAAATGTAATACAGGAAAATTAACCACTATAAAACCATCCAAGGATAAGAGCAATATTTAGAACTTCTCCAGCATCTTTCATTCAAAGATTTCCAAGCTTTAAGAGCCCTTCATGAATTAAGCCTCACAATACCCTTTGGGAGGTAGCTAAGCACTGTGATGAACTCAGTGGAGTTCATCTGCATTCCTCCCTCCAGTGGCTTAGATGTGTGTCACAGGCTCTACACTGCTGATGGAGATTCTCCTTAAGTTCAAATGGCACAAGCCTGTGCTGGTCCAAGAGGCTCTGAGTCCTATCCCTGCTATCTCTGTGAAGTTCCAAATGGCCGCATGGTATGTAGCAGAATAATTGCCAATGGATCCTGTGTTGCCAGTGATTTTTTCTTTTTTTGGTATCACTTCCGGATGGCTAAAAGCACCACCTGGAACCATATTTGATATGTTGCCTGCAAAGAAACTTCCCAGTGTGGGCTGAGGCTATTTCACAGTACGTTGCTGAATGACTTTCTGCCATATGACCTGGACCTGGACCTGCTCAATGGGAGCTTACTGTTTGGATTGAAGTCAGAAACACAGCTCCTTCCTATCCTGCTGAGGTTCCAGTATCCAGGTTTCTAAAGTTTCAGCCCCACACAACAGCTCTGCAAGTCTCAATCTGTCGTTCTAATTCAGCTCAAAAGACAGGCTGCCTGGGTTTTCAGAAGATGAGCTTCTTAGACAGCGCTAATTCATTAGGCATGATGTCTGCTATCACTGTACAGATGTCCTGTTCTGCTTGCTTCAGCATGCGGCTTGTTGCACATAATACTGATTTTTGATAAAAGGATGGCTCACAAGAATGGACACAAAGGAAGTAAAACATGTGTTCACACTATAATAGGATGTATAACATTGCTTCAAAGCTTATTAATAAGAAAGATATGAGTATAGTTAACCTCAAAATCCAATGTTCATATGCATGACAAAGCATGCACTTTGTAGCACACACAGTGTGCCAGGCACGCACTGCAGTACAAACGCACAGTACAACCCATGCTACAGGATGTTCAGGAAAGCTACAACACAACTCCACAATACAATACAAACATGCCACAGTACAACACCCAACATGACACCCACCCTCCCCCCACACACACAAACATGCTATCAGTATATATTTCATCATGGACACATATCACATCGCATACACACACTCTTTCTGCAACGCAGAATATGTACCACCGCACTGCAATGTACTGAGGCATCAGGACTTGTCAGTTGTGTGGGTTTCCAATGTAAGGGAGAAATCCTTCTGCATCACAACATCTTCAGCATTCTTGATAATCTGACATTATTAATTTTGTGAAATAAACACTATGGGCCGAATCATTCCTGAAACAACTCTATTAAAATCAGTTGAGTTACACCAAGGATGAATTCATCTCTGTGGGCAAAATTCTGCCCTCAGTTACACTCATGCATTCTGTACCCATGCCATTGACTCCAGTGGACTTGCCCAGAGGTAAAACGAGGCAGAATATGGCCCCACACACAGGTATAGGGCCAGATAGCTAGAAGCAGCCCATAGGTGCTGGAACTAGGGGTGCTGCAGCATCCCCTTGCTTGAAGTGGTTTCTATTATATACAGGGTTTACATTTTAGTTCAATGGCTGTCAGCACCTCCACTAAAAAAATTGTTCCAGCACCCCTAAAGCAGCCTCATTCTGTGCTCAGCATTATTCAGAGGCCCATAGTAGGGGAGGCAGTTTTGCAGTGCATTTGATGTCACTTCAATGTCTGACTATCGGAGTGCACCAGCAAAGCTGGCAGTGAGTTGTCTCAAGTATATCAGTTGCACCTGGAACATTGTGGGCACAAAAACAAAAGCTGGGCTGGGGCTTCTTTAAAACTCCTTCCCGCGTGCCGCGCAAATGAGGAATTGTTAATACGTGGTTAGACGTCGGTAGCAGACGATGAGCAGAAAACGAGACGAGAATAAAGCACAAGAGTGTGTGGCATTTTGTTGGCAGGAAGTGATGTCAGAAGGCATGGCAAGTTGGTCCTGTGACTAATCAGCAGGGAATGGCTCCTGAAATCCTCCCACAAAAAATCACTGCTCTTTCTGCTCTTTTTCCCGCTCCTGCACAGCTCCAATTTTTGACTTTCACAGGAGGCTGTCACTCCTTCCCTCAGCCAGCCTCTAGAGGTCAGGAGAGGGCCTCCATTGCAGCTCAGCCGGCGCACTCCCTGTTATTAACATTCTCCCTGAGTCATGGTAATTAAGCGGTACTAGGCTCCACACAGAGGAACGGAAATGCATTGACTTTAATAAAACAGAGTGTAAAACAACTTTAGATTAACTCCAGCCTTGTTTATTCTCGTGCACTTGTGATTCTGCTGCAGTATTTCCCCAATGAATGGGACCGTTGTCCGCAGCGCTGAGTGGCGTCACCTTACTTTAGCCCAGGGAGCACTGTCTGAAGGGCCTTGTCTCACTGTGGCTGGCTATTACCAAGAAATTTAAAGCAATGAGTAAAGAAAGGAAGGGGAGGAAAGTCTCCCAGCCCCTCGAGGTTTTCATTCCTCAAGAGTCAGCAAAGCTGTCAGATAGAGATGCAAACCAAATATTTCCATTACAGCCAGAAGAGAGGGAGAACTGGAGGTGAGCAGATAGCCCCATTAATACGCTCGTTTGTGCCCCTGCCAAGAGTGTATTAACGTCTTCTACTGACTTTCTTTGTCTCGCAGCCACTTTCAACGGCTCCCCCCGCCCCGACACGACGCAGTCAGAAGATGCAGCGTTGAGCAGCTCTCACACTGGGTCCTCTGTTTCCTCAGCCTCCCCTTTCTCCACAATGAATTTTGAACTTCTGCAACAATCCTGTTGACGCCCTGCCAGAGCCTGGGGAATTAAAATAAAATAAAATGAATAAAAAGCACCTCTGAAGTCAGGGCTAAAAATAAATAATTAAACAATAAAAAGAAAAAGAATCAAGTCAGCAAGCTAAAGGAGGAAACAAAATCTAATTAGTTTTATCTGCAGTTTGTTATTGGGCTGTCGGGCTGCTTTGTCCCCTGCTTTTAAAGCACTCTGGAAAATAACAATTATAATAAGAAAAAAAAATGGCAGCGTGTTATTTATGAAGTGAGCGAGCAAGAAGCAGAGCAGCGAGAGGGAGAAGACAGCAGTTCCTGGCCCCCACTGCCTTCTCACAGCTGGTACAGGATACAGACACAGAGATTCTGGGCTCTATTTCTTGTTCTCTCTGTCCTTGAGCAAGGCCCTTCCCTCCTCCGATGCAGAAAGAGGACGGCCGGCCTGTGGTTAGGGTGCTAGCTTGGGACTTGGGAGGTCCAGGTCCTAGTCCTACTCCCTTGGGTAACTCACTGAAGCTCTCTGTGCCTCAGTTCTTCATCTGTAAAATGGGGATAATAGTACTGCACAGGGGTGCAAATTATTTTGTGTTGCGAGCCTCGAAGGCTTTGAGATCCTTGGATGAAAGGTGCTAGAAAAGGGCAAAATACTGGTGGTTGTGAAGTAGCATGGCTGTTGCTTCTAAATGGATATGAGCCAGTTGCCAGTTTAACAGCACATATTGATGGTGTTCAGTGATCGTAAGGATTTGGTTCTTTTAAACAGCAAAGGGTAATTTTTAAAGGCTCCCTCCCAGGCTGTTATCTATCAGCTAGGCCTCTCCTGAGGCCCAATTCTACGCCACTCAAGCCAATAGATGTTTAAAGCTGCTTTGAGTGAAAGCAGAGTCAGACCCCTGATGTTCAAACTCCTGGCTTTGGCGGTGATCTTCCAGACAAACAGTTACCGCACTGAGCATACTCACCTAGTGCTCAGAATCAGGGATTGCGGCGTGCAGTGGAGCCAGTCTCTTGGCAACCCAACAAGGGCAGCTGTCCTGCAGCAGGCTACCTGATTGCCTGCATCACCTGATTAGTCAGGAAGGGCAGCTGGCTGGCTTTTAGCCCAGCAGCACCATCCTTCTAGCTGCTCAGTGCATTTCTGCATGCAGCTGTGATCTCCTCTGTTCCTGCTGCTCCTCTCCTGCTCCAGCCCTGCTCCTAGTCCTGTTTGTGCCTTGTTCCTCAACCTTGTTCCTGCTCAGTTCTGGCTACCTCAACTTGCTCCTGGCTCCTGTTTCCTCACCCAGACTCTGGTTCTGACCCTGGCTATCACTTCCTTGTTCTGGCTCCGACTCCTGGTTCCTGACTCCAGTTGTGGCCCTAGGATTGGATCCACTTCCCAGCATCTGCTTTGATTGAGAGGCCTGATTCCTGCTCCGACCACAGCTTGGTCTCTACCACAGGGAGAGGGTTACATGTGATTGTGCTGCAGTTTGGTTAATGTTTCTAAGGGATTATCTTTCTGACTGTTGTTTTTGAAAGGCTTTATGGAAAAAAGTGAGTTTTCACAAGGGAATGAATGCATAATGGACTGCATGGAAAAAGGTGCAAAGACTCGTGTGAAGAGAAGGAAGTCGAGTTGGCTGGCAGGGAGCAGCAGCCCAGAACATTGTGGCCACTTGTGCTGAGCACCTGGACAGCTAAATTTGGATGGAAAATGGGGATAGGTTGGGCAGAAATGTTTGACTTTTTATTGAGAAACCAAACCAGTTTGGGGGTGGGTGGGAAAAACTACTCAAAGCTCCACATTTATTGGATTTCAGCCAAACATATTCAATGTGAGATTTTTCAGTTTACCAATAAAAAAATCAAACATTGTTTTAGGAACTCAGACACTATCTGCAAAACCTTTTGCTTTTCAAACTCCCGCTTTTCTGTCCAAAAAACATGCTTTGACTGAAAATTTTCATCCAGCCCCATTTGGAGCTCTACAAATGGACCTCACAGTGCTCTCTGCTATTTCAGTCCTAGACCTCCAGGAAGCTATGCCAATGCATCTCAGTCCTGATCTACCATGGATCCTGTTATTTCCAGTCAAGGCTTCACATCCATGGATTTCCCAATAGACCTCAATCCTGACCTCTAACATCACTGTCTGCTATTCCAGTCTTGTACTTCTCCAGAGCACAGCCTGCCAAACATATTAAATTGACTGGTGATTTTTGGGCGGTGGACAAATATCTCTCCTGGGACTAGGATGAGATCACCAAATGCATTTCCACTGGACGCTGGAGCCAGGTTTGAAGCCAGCAACCTCTAAGAGGTGAGAGTGCACCTAAGCCACAATGCCAGCTGGCCTGCCTGCTCTCAGATGCAAGAGCCGCTTTGTACTTCCTGGCTTTACTGATGTGGAGAGAACATTTTCAACCGTCTAAGCCTTGTAACCTTGTATCTCTGGCACACGAGCTGCAGCAGCAAGCTGCCGAACATAATAACAAGGGGAAGAGATCAAATTAAATCAGAATTTGAATATTAGGGTTCTCAGCGCAAGGGGCTTTAGCGACATTGTTTCCAGAGTTGGTTGAAACATATTTGAAAAAAAATGGATTCAACACATTTGTTTGCATCTATGGCCGAACAAAGTATTTGCCAGTAAATTTTATTCATGGTTCGACCAGCTCTAGTTCTTCTTCTAATGCGTGTGACTAAAGAACGTTAGCTAGATCCTGCACTTACACACCAGATGTAGAGGATCCGATCCCAGGCATCTAGCAAGTAACTTACCTTCCAAAGGCTATTTCAATCAGCTTTACTCCAGAGTCACTGAGAGCAGAATTTGAACCATGACATTTAGAATGATTCATCTTTCACCTCATGAAATAGGAGGAGAGAAGGGGGGGAAACAGATAGAAAGTTATTTTTTTCCTCCTGACAAACATTTGTGTTCAAAATCTCAGTTGTCATGGGGCAGTAACCAGTAGCCCAGTTGAGGGGCACTACAAATGTTGCCTAGCAACACCATGCCATTCAAGGGAAGGCTGTCAAAGGCCTCTGAGGATCTAAGACAGTGAGAGAGAGACAGTGTCACACCAGGAAACTCACGCCTGTCTGGCCCAGTTACAAGTGACACAGCACACATCTCAGTAATTGTCGTTGATTCTGGCCAACAAAGTTCTTTGTGATGAATAGGAGAATAGCTGCAGCTCATAAATGGTGATGTGTCACCCTCCTGCCCCCGTAAGTACAAAGACACTCTGGAGCTATTCATATCCTGAAGGTCACTGACTCCTACTCGAAATTAGCTGGCAATGGGCAAACCTTAAATGGCTCAAAGGTGCTGTTCAGATAAACACCAGGGGCCAGGAAGGAATTTACTGTCATGTGCAGCCCTGCACAGTTTCCTAGCTGCCTTATTCTGAAGTATCAAGTCTTGTCACTGCTGGAGGTGAGATACTAGGAATACATGGACCAACAAATTGACATGGCAGAATAAAACCTACATTCCTGTTAGACCGTCATGTTTTGCCAGATTATTTTCTAGCCCTCCTCCTAGAGGACAATAAAATCACTAGAACGTGATCTCACTCTGTGCACAAAGTACAACGGGCACTTCAGACCAAGAGAGTCACTAGAGTCTGGGGACTTCAGCATCAAGAGATCATAAATAAGTTCTCTGGGCAATAAGTGAGCCTGGGTTTGGGAGACCAGAGAACATGTTGTGCAAAGCCAGGAAAACTTCTCATGATGGAGTCTGCGGTCCTGGCAATGATCAGGCCAAAAGTGGGGTTTGAACCCAGGAACTTCCATGCTAAAAGCATGAACCTTGAGAGCTTGAGTTAAAGAAGCATCATCATTAACTTGTAGCTTTAGTAAAATTTTGGGGGACCATGTCTAATACCGTCTGCTATAGGGAGTCCTGCAGAAATAGATTCTGTGTAAAAGAAACATGAGGTGAAGTCCTGTGTGCAAAGAAAATCACATTGATCAGCTTTGCAGTTACTAACGTAGACAAACTTGACTTTCACACCAAAGCCCAACCATTTACACAGTGTGCTCTTCCGCAACACCAAACCCACCCGTCTCCTGGGAGTGAGCTCAATGGAACTGCACTACCACTATTCTTCGGTGTTTTCTGTCAGAGCCTTGAAGTTGCGTGCTAGCCATAAGCTGTGTAAGTCCTAAATCACAGGAACTAAGATAGACGGAATTGTATATGGCTGCTTTGGTAGCTGTTTCCTGGATCATACCTCTCAAGCGTTCCTTGTTTTGAAAGCTGTCTCTCCATTTGTTCCCAAAGTTACTTCTGTTCTACAGAAATGTGGTGTCCCTTCACTTTCATTGCTGAAAATTTGTCCCCTCACAATTGCAGTCTCAGGTGGCTGAGGTCATAGAAAAAGTTATTTGTGAACCCCACCCCCAGTTAGTGCATGTTACAGGGACTCCCAGTGCTGTCCAGTCCACTGAGGATATGTGTCTGGAACTGCCCCCTAAGAAGGCATCTGAAGCTGTAACATTTTTTTAGCTCTGAAGGGTCCCAGTTCAGTCCCAAGTGTGTTGGCCAAAATGGTGGCAGTTACATTTGCACTAAAGGAAGGATTCTCACAGTACCTGAAGTTTCCTGCATGAATAACACTTCTGTATCCTTCACTTGGAGTCTTTCTCACACTCTGCATCCTACACCTGGGCCACAGGAGGTGCAGAGGTTAATCCTGGGTCCTGTCTGTTTCCAGCACCCCGTTTGAGTGTACACAAAGCCGTGATGGAAACGTTGCTGAGTCACTGGACGTGGAACTGCCTTGAAAAATCTGTATAACATTCCTTCTTATGTCTACAAATAAATACATTCCCTCTTTGTTCTTCCTTTTATGTAAATAAGCCAATGTGTTTCATTAATAATTCTCATATTGTTCCTTTATTTTTTTAATTGAGGCTTTGCTTTTGTAAACTCTTTTCCCTCCTTTCACTGTCTCGGTCTCTTTACGCTAATTGAAACAATTAAACTGCGTTTCCTGAGGGAGGTTTCTTTACTGTGACGTGCGGGGCCCCATTCTGCTCTTGCTCAGTCAGGTTTTATGCTGCTTTCATGCCACACATCTCACTGGAGTTACTCCTGACTTACACCAGATTGAGACGGCACAACTGGGCCACGTTCCTCCCTTCTCCTCTTTTTTGTCCCCTTTTCTCCACATCTCTTTGCTTTACAGGAGCTGCCCTGTCCTCAAAGAGAAACACCGTCCACAAAGACGAACTGCCAGGGAGACCGTCAGGCTGGCCTCCCAGTCAATCAACCTTCTTCTGGGTCTTAGGGTGAGGGATTCACAATCCATCCCCTTCTATCCCCTGACAGCTGGTGGGTGTCTGACATCACTGCAGTGACGATGATTGAGAACTCAGTGTCAGTGCCTTCAGAGGAAGGAAGGAGGTGAGGGAGGAAATTAGAGGCAGGACTCTAATACACCTTTCATGGAGCCACAGTGGGCCCAAAACTACACATCCAGCCTTTGGCCCTGATATGAATGGGAAGACCCATTTAAACAGGCCAACGATGGACCACCCATTCCTCACAGATGAACAGTCATACTACCCTTCCCTCTTCCCTTTGTACCAGTAGGTGCCTGATTGCAACTTTCACCTCCCCCACACCCTGTCTGGCCTCACTGCACCTCACACACACATGCCAAGCACTCGCTGACTGCCCCTCTTGACTCACCCCACTCCCCAGTGCTAGCTCAGTGCCCCTCTCATGACTACTCCTCACTGCTAACTGATTATTCATCAGGCGCCCCCTACGTCTGCCTGACTGGCCAACATTAGCATTCTGCAGGCTAGACACGTAGAGGCAATGTGATGCACTGCCTGGGCCCAGCAGAGATTGGGATTTCGGTTGCAGCTGTATGGCCGAATCCCATGTCTTCCTACTGATCCCCAGTAACATTACTCCAGGTGCGCCTTCTCTCTCAATGTGTCTTTCTTGCATTACACAGGAAGGAGGAAGCCAACAAGACCTAAGAAAATGTCACTTTTTTCTCATAGCAAGCTGGGATGACATCTCAGTGCAGAAGAGTTCATAATAGGGCCTATTCATGTCCTCTGGAGTGATAATACCATTTCATAAAATAATTGCCTTTGATTAAAATGTAAGGACATCATCTTTTTGTTGTTGTTAATGAGGGCTGCAGGCTATGGGCCTTTCATGTCTTTCCTTTTGACTTGTCTGCTTTTTTCCAATCCCCCTCCCAATTATCTGCCCTTTCCAGCTGCGAGCAAAATTTGCTAATTTCCGTGTGCATGCAAAACCTGCCTGGCGCACACCAGGCAGCCTGGTGACCTCTGAATGGGGATCCAGTCTTGAGAGCAAGCAGGCACAGAGTCCCTCTCACTAGCTGTCCCAGTCCTCCACCTTGCCAGCCCACACTGCTACACAACTCACAGCCAAAGTGCTAGGCACAGAGATTTGATGACATGAACAAACATATAGTAGTGTCTAACTAAGGCCATCCAAACCCATTTCAGTGGCGAACCCAAACCAGATCGCTGTAGGTTAATGGGATTCTCTGTTTCACCTCACCTCATTCTATATAGCTTTCTATAGTTCAACTTTTGCAAAGGCTTGAGGTTAATTTTCCTCTTCCAGCCTATATTAATCTAGTAGCAGCTGGGGCAAAATGGAGGCTCTTAAAGGGACCTCAGGTACTTCCTCCAGTATTAAACTGCATAGCTGATTGCTGTGCTGGATAAGCCTAGCAATGAGATAAGGAGTATTACTATCTATTATCTGTGTAGTGCACTGATATCTGCACTGAACACGTAGCTAAGGAATTTCATCTGTTGAGCTCAAAAAGCTTTGTAAAGGCAGGTGAGCATTGTTATCCACAAAAGATGCAGAGGCCTAAAATAGTTGAGTGACTTGAGCAAGTTCATACAACAAATCAACAGCAGAGCTAGGGTGAGACCCAAGCTCTCCTGACTGACAGCCCAGGATCTCGTCCACTGGACCACACTGCCCTTCTTATACTAGGCTTTTCACAAAAGGTGTCATAGCCCCATGTACCATGAGGTGGTTGACCTCTCTGTTACCAGAGTCCTTATAGCCCACTCCAACGTGGGCAGTTAACGGTCCTCGTTGAGAAGATGTACTTTTTCCAGTCCTTACATCTCTAGTTATTTCTGATGTATGTGCAGACACAGCTTCCATTCATCCCCCTCCGCCCCACCCTTTCCTAGTTGGGAATGCCTCTCAAAAGTCATCTGTGCAAGGCTCTATCTCACCATTAGGTGGAGTGAGACAGCAGTCTAGATAGGAGCAGTTAGTTAGCTAAGGTGCTGTAATTTAAATTCCTCAAACGTTATATTGGAAGGCCAGTTAAAATATGCAAGATGAAAAACCTGAGGGCTAATAGCATTGCCATAAGTGTTTTGCATTTTGGGATATTCCAGCCTCTTCCAAAGTGGCTTTTATCTGTCAAAGGAGATTTTCCTCTTGCTCTGTGCTGATTTACAAGACAATTTTATGATACCCAATCTCCTAAGCAGTGTAATTTGCTGGAGAGCGCACAGGTTGGGCTTGCGGTGTATTGGACACTGGAACGTTGAGATCACTTATTCCAGCTGTACCAGGGACCTTCTGCATAATGCTGTTCTCACTCCTGGAGAGGGGCAATGAGCTTCCCACAGAGAAGAATATTTTTCTCCTAAACATCATTTTAACACTCCTATTCCTGGGGCTGGAACACCCTGGTTCTATTTTTCACACTAAAAGAAACTCAGAGACTAATTGGGAGAACTGTTCTTAAAGAGATTGAAATGAATCCTCCAGCCTTAGATCTTCTAGTGTTTCAAGCAAGAAGTGCCAAAGGTTGCTTAGAGATATGTCCCCCTAGTTCAGCTGGTAATATTCTGGTCTCTAGAGCTGAAGGCTGAGGAGCCCAGTACAGGAACTGAGCCCATCAGGCCAAATCTGGGCCCCTCCACAGGGATGCTCTAATTGTGTGTCTGCAATCCCCAGTCTAGTAGTAGGTGACAAGGACTTTTGCAAATGGAATGACTACAGTCCATCCTCCTCCGCTGGCATCTGTGGCTATGACCCCTATGGAGACTGGCAAGAGACAAGAAGGCCTGGTGGTGGATTATGGTGAAGCTAAGCCCAACAGAGCTGTTGTTTTATTTTAAGGGCTCTCTCAATCTGCCTTGGGTTGGGTAGCTCAGTTTCAAAATGAGAATAAACTACAAGAGGAGACTAGGGCAGTGACCATCTTTTTGCTCTGTGTTTTTACAGCACCTAGCACAATGGGCTCCAGGTACATGAGGGAAGCTCCTACGTACAACCACAATACAAATAACAAATAATAAAATGGGCAGCTAGATTGCACACATCCAGTGAACAATAGGAGTTACAGGGTATGGTGCTCCAGGTGGCCCTAAGTGCAACCAGAAATTACTAACCCAGCATGCGATTCTTACACAGCTGGGGGGGAGACTTGAACTCAGAACTGACTGGGCCATATATTTAATTCAAACAAGTATGTGATCTGACCCTGGGTATTGCACTTTAGGCCTCTTCACCCCTCACTGAAAACAATAGTTCGCTGTTTGGTGCCACCAGCAATGCCACAGTGTGTCCTGTATCAGCGACACCCTGGCTCTCCTCCTACTCTCCAGGCCTCTCTGCCTTCTGGATGTTTCTTTGGGAACTACAGTCCAACCCATAATCTTGTCTGTCAGAAACCAGCCTGTGATGCACATGAAGCTCTGGTTGCCATGGGGACATCGAATGGGTCTGGTGCTAGCAGGGCCACCTCTTGCAAATGCTGGGCACCACTAGTAAGTACTAGAGGCAAGATCAAGCTGCAAAATTCACATCCAGATTTTTAAAATCCGAAAATTCAGGGTTGTTGGGATCTGGGGGGGCTGGGTCAAATCCATGAAATTAGCAGGAGAAAGGGGAAGAACAGGTACACAGTCCAGAAGGAAAGATGTGCTTGAAAGCTTAAAGGGCGAGTACACGGCACTGGGGGGAAAAGAATAGTTAAAAATCCTGATGAAGATTACAAAGGTTCCCAGGGGAACCCCAGAAAGCTGGTTAAACTGAGTGCTCAGCTAGTTTGTGCTATTAGAGTGGCTCAAAGTAGCAGACTGTAGGGAAGAATTGGGAACGTTGGCTCCTCACACAGCTCTGCCAATGCACCTCGAACCTAATGTACAGCATCTCCTTGTACTCTGCACCCAGCTGTGCTAATGCACCTCACTTCTGCCCGGCAGGCTCTCTTTGTACCCCTATCCCACCTCAGCTCTGCCCATGCACCTGAGTTATGGCTTCCTTCCCTGCTTTTCCATTTGTTTGGGGCTCTCCTGAGTAGGGTGCCAATTAAATGGGGTTAATTGTGTAGTGTTTCTGTGACATTAGCAAATCAACTGGAGCCTTCAGTAAGACCGCTTGATAAGGGCACCTCACTGCCACTGGTACATGCACCTGACACAGATTTGCCTTTAAATCCTCTTCTAATAGCATTCAGAGTAGCAGCCGTGTTAGTCTGTATTCGCAAAAAGAAAAGGAGGACTTGTGGCACCTTAGAGACTAACCAATTGTTACCAGGGCAGGGTTTTTAAAAAGGTTTGTCCAGGTAGCTTTGGCTGTAGTGCTGAGGGTGGGGGGAAGACAGCTGTTGCAGCCCTGATTGCAGATGGGTTGAAGCTGCTGTCAAGCTGTCTGATTGATGTCACAATCTGATTGGCTCCCAGGAGCGGAGGGTCTCCCAAAGGAGAGGTCAAAAGGGAAGCCCAGAGGCTAAAAGGGGGACATCTTACAGCAAGGAGCTTCAGGTAGAGTTAATGCTCTTAGGGGCAAGAAACAGGGATGGTAGTTATAATAAAATAGAGTTTAGATGAATAGCTTGTAACAGGGTTAGCACTGGCTCTGAGACATGTCAAAGTTTTGATGAAGAGTACTAGGACAATAGAAATGGATTAGGAATGCAAAGGATGATGTTAGAAAAGCAAATGTCTCTGCTGTCTCTTAGAAATCATTGCTTCCTCCCCAGCTAGTTTGCACCCTACATCCCCCCCAGCTTTTTCAGCCAGGCTTACTGCTCCTATGCAGCCAGAGGGTTTTAGTTTAAGTTCCAAATACTCATAATAAATTCCATCCAGTGCTTCCATAGGGAGAGTGGGAATAATGCTACCTTACATCTGCACAGCAGGATCCCACACCTCTTTAGGCTGTTTGTGCTGAAGATGGGTCACTTCCCTGTGACTGAAATGCAGTCCACTCTAGGGTGAAATAGGGCAGCTGTCCTGCTCTAGCAACGCTGTGATGAATCACTTTCCCAGCTGAAGCTATTGGGTGAAATTTATGTAGTAAAAGAAATCCCATTATCCGCAGTGGATTTGAGTAAGGAGGCTCGAGTTAAACATCTAGTCAACGACAATAGGTCTAGCAGCACTGTATCCCCTAACACCATATGGGAACACTGGGCTCTGTATTGATTCAGAGGGAAGAGCCCCAGCTATTGAATTCATATCACCACTGCTAGCAGTCCCTGGGTTTTTTTTCTGGAAGGTCTCCCAGCTGGGTGCTAGTCTGTGGTAGCTGATAAGCCATTAAACATTGTGGTAGTGAATGTTCCCCGTATTTCACCCAATGCTTCTATTCGGTGCTGGGTACGTCATTGTTTGTTGCCCAGTGTGGGAAGGGGAGGAGTTTAATGGCTCCTCAGGAGTCTCCTGTCCCTTCAGTGCTGTTGATGAGTCTGAGAAGTGCATTGGCAGGATGGGTGCAGAAGAGAGGTCTCTGTTGCCTAAACTTGCCTCATTATCATGGATTATCTCATGCTAGTTTGTAAATGGAAAAGCCACCCAGCCTCTGCATGGCAGGGGTGGCATAGAGCATTAACCAAGGATCTTTGAGGAATTACTTGTTACTAGAAGTTAACAATCTATTAAGCAGCGGCCCCATGTGGAAGCCCAAACTGGCTCAGACATGTTATTGCTGTTCAGAACTGTATTTAACAGCCCATTTTATTTAGGGGCTTGTCCTCCTGGGGAGCATTGGAGAAGGCAATAGCTGGCTTTGGATCTGAGGTTAAATGCTATAGTGTTGGAAGTGCCCATAGGAGGCCTTAATCCTGTCTTGTGGCCCCTTTTGTGCCAGTTTATCTAGCGCAAAGAGGCAATAGGGCAAGGATGAATTGGGTCCACTATAATGAGTCCCCCTCTTGGGAGGTGGGGAACTGGGAGGGCTAGGAGATGCCATCCATCCACTAACTGACAGAACCCCTGGGTCTTTCCTGCAGGCCATAACTCTGACTTTTACATGATGTTTAAAGAAGCACCAATGTGCTTTGGGTTGGATGTTCTATCAGGAGATTAATAGAATTCTCTCTTCCGTCTTCCCTTTGATCATCACTTTAAGTTTCCTGTGACAGTGGTGGTGGTATCTCCCTTCACTATTGACCTTTGGGCTGTGCATAATGGAGGCCTCAATCTGGTAGTGCAGGCATCTTCCCCCAAAACGCCTTTCAAATGCAAGGGGAAATTCAAAGCACTCCCAGATATTAAGAATCACCTGGCCCTACCAAGAGTAGGGGTATTACCCCAGTTATCCTGGCCAAAATCCAGGTAATTAAACTCTCCTGAGCCACATTCTCCCTTCAGTCTCAACTGGATACAGCAATCTCCTTCACTTTCTATCTCAAACTCTCTCTCTCTCTCTAAAATAATCTGTCTCGGGCATTTGTAGAGCTCCCATTACTCATCTATGCTCAATCCAGTCTCCTGCCTCCCCTGGCCAAAGCCTACAGTGCTGTACATGGCTGGGTGTTGGGTCAGACTTGCTCTAAATGTCCTTTATGTTGGGTTGTCTACCTCTTCCATTGGGCGACAGAGCTTAATCATCTCACGGGCAGGGGGATTTTTTCCCTGCTATTTAGCTTAGTTTTTGTGTTCATTTTCTTGACTCCATCCCATTGCTCCTAGTTCCACCACCTGGTAGAGCTCTCTGCACAGTCCCTCTGCCTCCTTGGTGTGTATGCCCTTCAAATATTCATAGACATTTATTATTATTCCCTTAGTCATCTCTCCGCCAAGCTAGACATATTTAGTCCTTTTAATGTTTCCTCACGAGTCAGTCCCTCCAGCGCCTGTAATTCATTTCTCCTTGATCTTCTTTGAATTCTCTCCAATTTCTCTCCAATTTGCTTAATTTGCTTCTCATTCTGTGTATTTAAGACACACATGCGCCCATGTGCATGCACACACTAACTAGGGGAGGAAAACTTCCTGAAAAGCACCTGGCTACAGACTGAAGGGAACATGTGGGTGGGTGGTGGTACCATAGGGCTCTCCGTGCAGGCTGTAGCTGGGCACCATCAAGGCATCAGTACAATCCTGTGCCACCTCCTCACTCAGCCCTCCCCCAAAAATCTCAAAAAGGAAAAACAGCAGCGAATGTTTTGTCTCTTTCTGTGCGCTTGTACAGCTCACCCCCTTAGCGAGGCAGATTCCTCTTATCCAAGTGCCACCAGTTTTGCCTCTCCTTCAGTATCTCTCTCTGCTTGTCTCCCTCTCGGGCTGAGGGTTTTATATCTGAGCAATGCTGTTCTAGTGGTTTGTAACAGCAGAGGTTCTTTGTTAGCATGAAGGGGGCGGGGAGTGAATGACCGTGCAAGTGAGTGAGGAGGATCTGGGTTGTGAGGCAGAGGGTTACAATTCTCTGGCTCTTCACTGAGCTGAGTCTCTGTCCTGAAACTTATTGTCTTTAAACACTAGAACAGATGATATCAAAGGGCCAATGAGAAAGCAGCCACCCATACTTCATCCCCTGAAGGCTTTTCCCCTTTGGTCCTAGGTTGTCTCTGCTACCTCCAGGGCTGTGTAAGCAGTGCATACTGATGGGGACCTTTCTAGGATCCCTGCTGGACCCATTTCCCTGAAGTCTCCCCACCCAGGAAATTCTTTAGCTAGTACCTCAATAATCAAGTCTACATCTCAGTGGGATGGGCTGGAGATGTTGTGAACCTTCCTTGTCTAGAGCAGAACTCAGTGGTGGTATTTAGCTGATACCTCTGACACTACATGGGGTGAGCATAATATTAAGGGATGGAAACGAGGGAACTCTCACTGCTCCCACTCTAACAGAGGCCAACCCCTCTACTGTTGTCCCTGAAAGTATAACGTCACAATATAATGTTCCCCTCCAATATACAGTCACACACCACCTAGTGACCAATCAAAGGACTGCTTCTTATTATTAAAGTGACAGCGTCAAGGCTGCTAGAACCAAATTTGGACTGACTCTATATGATTTGATATAGCTACAGAAATAAATATATAAATGTTTTCAAAAACTACTTAAAATGTGGAGTCTTTCTATCCATCCACAGCGAGCTCTTCAAATTCTTTAAAATGTGTGGCATTTTAAACAGTTTTAACCATTTTTTGAAATGAAAGTGCTTATATTTCTCTGGAAAATGGCAATTTGTTTCTCCAGGGCAAACATATGACATGCCTGGAACTTCACAGTGCAGTTCCACCTTGGATCAACTTTGAAAATTCAAAAACCACCTGTGAGTTCTCACAAAATATAAACTTGTAGTTTTGCATCTGGTTTTGCATCTTCCTTTCCCATCTTCCCCCAAGAAAACACAGACCTGTCATTGCAGCAACAGTCTTCTATTTGGCTGAATCACAAGACAAGTAGGCATTCAGAAGGTGGAATGATCTTGGTCACCCATGGGGATTGAACCTGGGACCTTCACAGCTAAGAGCAAAAGCCTTTATTGTTTGAGCTGAAGGATTACGTTCTATAACTATCAGCTGTAGTAGACCTGGAGAATCAGGCACAGAAGGGGACATATAACCTATCCTGAACAGTGCACTACAGAAACACACACTGGATATTAAAAAGAGAGAGAGAGAATTTATCTGCTGTGACTCGCAGGTTTTCTTTCACCCTTCAAGTTCTCATAACCTTCATTTTCAGAAGTGGTAGACCCTAAGGCATTGTCTATGCTATAAAAATAAATGTCTGTATTGCAGGCTCTGCCAGCTATGGTGCAGCTGGGCTGGTGGTAGCAATGTTGCAAGAAATAATGAATAAAAGGGCTTTTGCATTTTTACCAACATGTCCTGAAGACTTGCTCTGAGAATGGTAGGAGAAACACTCAAACGTCCTCTACACTAGTAGCTTAGCACCGTTGCAGCCATACCTTTCTGGCTGTTGCTATAAAAATATGCCTAGATTAGATGGACCCAAGTATCAGTGATGTTCAATACGTTTTTCTCTCTCTATTCCATGCTCCCTCCTTACACTCCTCCACCCCATTAAAGTTGTTGTTGCAAAAATGTCTGGGGCCTTTCCCCCTGCCCCACCTCTCTTCAGCTGTCGTTTCTGATCCTTGTTTGTTCTATTATGCATTTCCCTCTTAACCCAGCCCCTTATCAGCTGACCTTCTGCGCTTAAATGATTTGTATATGGTCTAATCAGATTTCCCCGGATCCCAAGGTATTCCTGCAACCCCTTCGCTCATTTCCATTCATTGTAAGGGAGAGATAATGAAATGCATGGCCGACTTCTCTAATTCGAGTCTTGTGTTCCCCAAGGTCTTTCGCTATTGCCAGCCTAGGTGTTCTGACTTTGTTGGTTATTTCTCCCCCATCCCCTATCTTCTGCTCAATGATCTCTTTGGGTACCAATTTATATGCGGAAAAGTAAACACAATGAGACACTCATCATTTAATTGATCAGTCTTTTTGTTGTTGCTGGGTTTTTTTTAAATTTGTCTTTTATTCCCCCCCCTCTGTTTAGGTGGACTTGTTTAATTTTATTTAACAACCTCACTTATAGGTTTTTATTACAATCAAATGCAGTTAAATATTTAATCTAGCTTCCGTGGACTTGTTTCCTTGTTGACGATTCATCTCCCTTTAATTCAAACAAGACAAGCAGAGAAAAGGAAATTAGAATGGGAAGAGGAGCACTTGGCCATCCCATAGTTCCTACCGGCAAGGAGCGATAAGGGATGGGGATTTCCTCTTTTAATTCAATATATTATTCCTCCACTCTCAGATAAGCATTAATGAGAGGTGAAGAAGAAAAGGGACCCTGTGTCTGCAGATCATGGAATGCTGGAGCTCTTCTCCCTGCATCATAAATCAGCCTCTGAGGAGATACTGACTCAGACCTGGGATTGTTCAAGAGGGGGCTTATTATGCAGAATTGTGTCAAAAGGCGAGGAGTGGTATAAAGAGATAATCCGAGTCCTCCACCACTAATTACCTGAGCTCTATAGAAATCTCCAGCTCTATTCAGATCGGGGGGGGGGGGTTGTTTGTTTTTCTTTTTAAAAGAAAAGATCTCGAAGGAATGAATGAAGTCTCAGTTCTGCAAGTGCCAATTGAGGCGGTGCAGTTTTGGAAAACCATGGATTAAAGCAGCTGAATCTCTCAGGCCTACCATGCTTTTTAACCTCACTCCCCCGCCCGCCCTTCTCCCTCATTCATGCATTGGCATATAACAACAATCCTCTGCATTTCTCTAGCTGCTTTCACTCCAGGACATCTTGGTACTTCACAAACAATAACTGATTAAGCCTCACAACTTCCCCGGGAGGCAGAGAATCTATGTATCCTATTTCGAAGGTGCCCACCACTGCGGGTTCCTGCTGTACTGCACTCTTTTGAGGGGTGGAGATGAATGGACTATAATACCATAGAAAGAAAAGGAGGACTTGTGGCACCTTAGAGACTAATGCTCAAATAAATTTGTTAGTCTCTAAGGTGCCACAAGTCCTCCTTTTCTTTTTGCGGATACAGACTAATACAGCTGCTACTCTGAAACCTATAATACCATAGAAGCTCTCAGCAAATGAAAAACTCTATCCACGAAAAATAGGGCAAGGGAGAGATTCATGCTGTAGGACTGGGGTAGTGTCAGGAGGGGGAATATAGCTGTCAGAAGACAGGTGGTGTTGCATTTTAGATTTGGTATTTGGGTGCCAGTGGGGTTGAGAGTAGGGTCATGAGTTTCTTAGGATCAGAGGTATTAGTTAGGCTACAGATCATAAAAGTTGCAATGCATCCTTCGCACTATAGGGGAAGAAAATGAGGCAAACCACAGGGACAAAGGAGGAGGGATCCAGAGTAATTGTGTTCTGGAACAGGGGACAATTTGACTAAAACCTTCCTGCATGGCAAGGTGAGGGACAAGAGATGTTCCAATCTCTTGACCCTTGTATCTGATAAATACCGATAAAGAAAATTGTGTGTTGGGGACTCTTGTTCTCCTGCTACTGAATGTAGTGCCATACTATCGAGACACACATACAGTACTCGCGTTAACTGAGCATCAGTAAGGGCCAGACTCTCCATTCTGACTCTCATTTTGTAAAGACATCACAGTCATTTCATTAGGAATACTCAGAGACTCCCAGGACAAGCAAATATGGTACACTCTGTTCCTAGTTCAGTGGGAGTATTAATGTTCTGTAAAATTTTTCTAGACATACAGGCCAGTGTATATTCTCTTTTCATGGCTGGATCTAGTTATCTATCTTTGAATTCTTAGAATTCTTTGAGGGTGTCAGGAAACATGTGGACAAGAGTGATCCAGTAAATATAGTGTACTTGGACTTTCAGAAAGCCTTTGACATGGTCCCTCACCAAACGCTTTTATGCAAAGTAAGGAGTCATGAAGTAAGAGGGAAGGCCTTTTGATGGATCAGCAACTGGTTAAAAGATAGGAAACAAAGGATAGGAATAAATGGTCAGTTTTCACAGTGGAGAGAGGTAAATAGTGGGGTACCCAAAGGATCTGTACTGGGACCAGTACTGTTCAACATAATCAAAAATGGTCTGGAAAAAGGGCAGTGAGGTGGCAAAGTTTGCAAACAATACAAAATAACTGAAGATAGTTAAGTCCAAAGCAGACTACAAAGAGTAACAAAGAATCTCACAAAACTGGGTGACTTGGCAACAAAGTGTCAGATTAAATTCAGTGTTGATTAATGCAAAGTAATGCACACTGAAAAACATAATCCCAACTATACATACAAAATGATGGGGGTCTAAGTTAGCTGTTACCACTCAAGAAAGAGATCTTGGAGTCAGCATAGATAGTCCCCTCCAGATACTACATCTGATCAGCGGAGGTCAAAAAAAAGGACAATGTTAGGATCCATTAGGAAAGGGATAGATCAGAGAGAAAATATCATAATGCCACTATATAAATCTATGGTACACCCACACCTCGAATACTTAAAGGCCAAAAGTAGAAGTGGATTCAAAAAAGAATTAGCTAAATTACCTAAATTCATGGAGCATAAGTCAATCAGTGGCTATTAGCCAAGATGATCAGGGACGCAGCCCTGTGCTCTGGGTGTCCCTAAATCTCTGACTGCCAGAAGCTGGGGCTGGACAACAGGGGAATCACTCTGTAAATTGCCCTGTTCTGTTCACTTTCTCTGAAGCATCTGGCACCAGCCACCATCGGAAGACAGCGTACTGGGCTTGATGGACCATTGGTCTGATCCAGTACAGCCACTCTTATATTCTCATTTATTTATAAAAATCCAATGAGAGCCCAGTATAAACAATATTAATTTCTAGTTAGACAAAGCTGTTTAGAAGTTTTAACTGAACAGGGCTGGTGCAGTATAAGTATTATTACTTGTACTGTGGTAGCACTGAGGAATCCTAATCATGGACCATGACCTTATTGTGCTAGGTGCTGTACAAACTCAAACCAAAAAGGCAGTCCCTGCCCCAAGGGCCTTTCAGTCAAAGTAGAAGAAAAGAGTAATACTGCTCCAGCTCATGCTGAATGTTGAACTTTGCTCAATGATTCTTCTTCCACTGCAACTCAATAGCATGGTATGACATACCCACACTAGCATGTGCTAATCCCTATCACCAAAGCTAATTCAAACATCCAGTGATGGTCCAGAGTTAAATAAACACTGGTTTGAAAGCTTTAAAAGAGACCCATAATACACCGGGCAAATTTGGAAAATAATTTGCATTTTAAATCTCATGCAGGTAGCTGTGTAATTTCTGCCTGTCAATTCACTGCTGTAATGTTCATTATCTGATTGTTGCTACCTACAGTCTTCTTAGCGCTAATGCACATTGTTTTCCTGGATCCTGGATTAGTTAGATGTGTCTGACACTGAATTTGCAAGTAATTGCCATGGCTTGCCTCCATGAAACGTCTTTGAGGAAACTCTTGGAAATTAAATGTTACTTCTCAAGCCATTATTAGCTTACTCCGTCCCTATTTTATTAAATAATTATCAAGTAAAAACATTTAATTTTAAATATGCACATTACATTTGTGAGATAAAAGTACTAGGCAAGAGATGCTCCCTGGGATGAAGCCAGGGAAATAGTTCTTCCTAGCCTCTCGAAAGCACCATCCCCAAGGCTGTTCCAAGGACCTAGAGAGAAGCCACAGAGCATCCCTCCAGATGACCGATGTTCAGAAGTATCAGTTAGCTCTCTGCATGGTAGCTGCAGCCATACACATTGCTTGGGTACTCTGTGAAGACTGTTACACTCCTCTAGTTGAGAAGTTGGATTCATAATACAAATAATAATAATAAATAATGGTTTTGTTTTCCACTGCAGTGTTCCGAAAAAAAAAATCTCATCCACTTACTTGGGCACATTTTTAGAACCATCAGATGGGAGACAGTCCCCAGTACGTACTTCTCCACCAGTGTAGAAGAAACATGGCACTCAATACTGGGCTTCACTGATCCAATTTTATTCTTGCATGACTCCAGTGTTTTGAAGGGAGTTACATTGTAGTACCACAGTGGTGAATCAAGCCCCACAGATTTAAAATGTAGCTTTTATATATACAAAGTCTGTTTTCAACATTTAAAATATATTTTGCATGCTATAAAATTTGACCATTTCATAATACTGAAAATGCATACAATGTTCAACACATATATGATGCATACTTTTAGCAATATAGGTAGTCAATGTCTTCAGTGTAAATTACTTCCAATTTACACTGGAATGGATGGGACTGTAATCTGGCACACAGACCCTTAACTCAAGGACTTTATAATCCAGTTTCCAAATTTTGAGGTGCTCATTCAGATCTTCCTCAGAAAAATTGCCACTGAAATCAGACTTTAGCCCAAGAAAACAGTCTGGGATAAATTTACTTTCCGCCCACATTTGCATTCATTTTCCTTTTGAAATAACTGCCCCTGTTTTTCATTCACAAAGGATTTTTTGGTTTCATTCACCAGAGCTTGAGTCTTTCCTTTCCTTCTTCACATCTCCATGGAGCTCTGACTATTCAGCTGCTCATTTTTATTGCCACTGGTTGAAGAAATTGAACGTGACTAAGAATGAAATTAATAGGTTTTGATTTTAGTACGTCCAGCGCTACCTCTTTGCCAGGAAAACATGATGGCTAAATGGTAAATATTTGCTCCTTAAAGAAAGGATTTTTCATGTTCTGGCAAATCCATTTTCCTAATTCTTCTTTTAGCATAAAACCTTTTACTTCCTCTAAGCCGGAACAAATTCTGTATTTCAGTATCTTATCAGCATTGTGCAAATGATAGAAAGCAGGATTCCAACTGTCACTTCTGCACTTGATTTGTTTTCCTCCAACCAAAACCTCCCTTGGTTTTGTTAGTTAGTTGATAGATGTGTTTTGTTTCTAGCAAAGAAGTTAGTTTGTTTGACTGGATTCTGAAATATCCAAGAGAACAGGCTGTTGCAGTCCACCAAGGAAACTGCAAAAGGGAAATCCATTAATGGGATGGCAAGTGAACCCTCCATGAGAAACCCACAGTTGCGTTCAACAAGATAACATGTCATCTCCCATATTTCATTTCTACGGTACCTTGGCAAAAAAGAAGCCATGGAAAGTGTAAACGGGAAACTTGGTTTTTATTGTAAGTGGCAATATTTATTTCTTACAAGAGCAGAGAAAAAGCTTTTCTCTTATGTTACTCTTTAAAGTTTCTTTAATGTGGTTTTCTTTTATTTCCCTTCTATTTTCTGCTTTGGTTGATGTAGTGGCATTTGCTTTTTTCCAGCTGTAGAATTCATGCAGCCAGTCAGTTCCAGTCCTGGGTTATGCTTGCCTCTTGTGTCTGGCACCTGGGGACCAGATGCTGTGAGTACATTTACCAAACGATGGTGTCACCCATCTGGTGTTTGGACTCATGTCTGTGTCCTGCACATTAGCAAGGTTGAGACTCGCACTGGAAGCCTCATGATCTGTAGGCTGTATGTCTATTTGATGAACCAAAAGGGAAGATCTGAGCTGAGCTTAGCCAGAAATCTTCCCACTCATATCTTACATTGCCAAAGCAAAGCAAGGATGCGTTGCCCATGGCCACTGCAGAAAAAAGCAGTTACGCAATTTTCCCTGGTCCTGATCCATTACCTATTGATGTCAGTGGGGGTCTTTCCATTGGCTTCTATGATCATTGCAGTGTTTCCTGCCCTAAGACCCTAATAGCACTAAATTACTTTCAGGGAGACAGGCAGCTCACTCATGACTCATACTGCATCAGCTTTGACTGGGCTGTTTTCTGGTTTCAAAAACAGTTTTTCCAGATTTTTGTGTGTGTTTGTTGATCAAGAGCAAAATGTTCCCATTTACATTAGCAGATGTGAGGTTTTTATCTCATTGTTTGGTGGGGAAGGAGGGTTCCACTAGTCTTATTTGTGTGTGTGTTGGGGGGAGGGGGCGGGAATCACACAACAGACACAGAGAAAAGTGAAACGACTTGCCCAAGCTCACTCGTACAGCAGTTCAGCGATGGGGTTGGAAATAGAACCCAGGCATCCTGACTCTCAAGCCAGTGCCCTGTCCACAGTGCTTAATTTCTAATGAAAGAGCTGCTGGGGCTCAAGCAATTTTATTATGTTCATAACTGATGCAGCAAAGCCCAGAGGTGCCAAGTCTATGAACTGTCAAGTCTAGAGAGTCCTGGCAAGCCCTGGCACAAATTAAGCACTGCTTGTCCACTAGATAAGATGTCCTGTCCATGTGTTCTGTAGGATGGGAGTCTACAGGGGAGAAGCTTGAATTCATACAAGACTTGAATAAAATACATTTATTCTCTTAAACCAGGGAATGATCTAACATTGTGAACTGATAATCATAACCAAAGAACAATGGGATAGAATCTCTGATTTTGTGCCAGCCTTACTAATTGACTGGTATAGGCCCTGGAGACCTGTGCAAGTTGTAAGGTCTATGAAAACTTAATAGTAAGTGAACAGGTCCTCTCATGAAATAAAAAGACAAGCTCATTAGTTTGTTTATCAGTCCACTAAGAGAAGCAGTTTCCAGCAAGAATAAAACAAATAATAATGCTATCTGAGCCAATTTGCTACCAGCGGTGAAATCTGATAGGCCTGCAAAATATTAGACAAAATCATCCAGTCTTAAGTACAATGACCTCCAGGGACCTTGCCACGAATCTCTCATCCTTAGGTCTTTTACCTAGAGCATTAATCTAGCTAGTACAACACATAAATATGAAGAATGTATTATATACTTTGTAAAATGAATCAAACATCTGTGTACATGTGGCAATATAATAAAAATCAACTCTTAAAATGTTCCACAATTGGCCATTTTCTGTGCTATTTAAAAAATATGGTGGGTACTTGTATGTGTGACACAACATTCGGAATATGGTCTGCTGTATTCAAAATATATCGAGCCAGATTCATCACAGGGAAAGCAGCGCTTTCCATGTTAGCAATGCTAATGAATAAAATATGTGTCATTCCCACATTATGTGCTTTTGGAGTTTAACTACTGCCGCTATTATTTGTTACTGAATTTCTTTGGATGTGGCAAACGAGCATTGGCCATTGGATAGTTCTTTGGAGACCCATGTGAAATGAGTTGGGAGTATCACTCTGGAACTTGGTGAACTCTCTTATCAACTCCATCCAAAACAGAACCAACTGGACTCAAGTTATTCTCTTTCACCTGTACAAGGGGCCAGTCCAGGTCAAGGGTGGAGCACAGTGTCAGGAGGGTGGGCAGAATAAGGGAAACATGAACGGCCTTTCCCATGCTTAACTGAATTTTGGATAAATCACTTACAGAACACTGGAAGACTGGGGTTGGCCGGAGGGCAGGAAATATGAGTGTGTTGGCTTTAGGTCTGTTTTGTTCTTCTGTGCCTCAGAAAACTTTTTGTTTTGATATGTACTGCATGCCGTTGGATACATGTTTTAGTTTCTTAGGCAGGGGAGGATGTGCTTCTGTGGCCAGGAGATCAGATTGAATACACCCCAGTTACAATATGTACAAACATACTGTCTGTTTTTGCCAGCTAAAATTAAATTTCATGAGCACTTTCAATTGGGTGGGCCCAATGGGATGTAATGGTTCTGGACTCATTACAGGTCTTTGGCACAATAATCCAGGCCTACAATAAGAACATAAGAATGGCCATATTGTGTCAGACCAAAGGTCCATCTAGCCCAGTATCCTGTCTTCCATCAGTGGACAAATGCCAGGTGCCCCAGAGAGAATGAACAGAACAGGTAATCACCAAGTGATCCATCCCCTGTCGCCCATTCCCAGCTTTTGGCAAGCAGGGGCTAGGGACACCATCCCTGCCCGTCCTGGCTAATAGCCACTGATGGATCTAATAGCCTATGATGAATTCCATTGACTTCAGAGGCACTCAGTATGGGCAGCAGGGTCTTCACCAGCACATCCCACTACAGGATCAGGACTTTAGATAATGAATGCTTCACATTCTTAGAATTAATGTTGACAATGGGACTACCAGGGGATCATGGTTAGTAATACTTTCTTGCTTCAACCACATTTGAAGGATAATTAGTTAATGGACTAAATTCACCCCCAATGTAACTCCATTTGTCTGACCAGAACAATCCTGCCCTAATGTTTATAAACTCTGAAGATGGAAAATTCTCTATGGTGCCTATTATTATTTAAATAATGATTATTCATAAAAACATAATGGGATTCAGAAGTGTGGTTTGGTTCAGATAAAAGTTTTGGATTCTTATTTGGAAGCTTTCCCACATTTTAGTCTGAAATGCAGGCTGGAAAATTCATCAGAACAGGCTTCCTAACAGTATTTATGACACTTCCCTAGTTCTAGCCAAGTAAGGAATAGCATGAAAACAGCCCTTCTTGAGGTTTTTCCATGTCTAGTTCCAGCCAAAACAAAAAATGGGGAGCTAAGCAAAAATGATTTTTTTCCCAAACAGTCACACAAAAGTTTTGTGACCAGATACTGCAACCCTTACCCACATTGAGTTGTACCACACTGAATAAGGAGCCTCTTGGATGTCAGTGGGACTACTCAGAGTGCAATACTGCTCAATCTAAGCCTTACATTTTTATCCGTGAGGGTGTTTAACCACTATGAAAAATTACCAAGGGAACTGGTGGATTCTCCATCTCTTCACGTCTTTAGGTCAAGACTGGATGTCTTTCTGGAAGATACACTTGAGCAAACACAAGTCATTGGGTTAAATACACAAGTAACTGGATGAAGGTCTATGGCCTGTGTTGTAAAGGAAGCCAGACTAGAGGGTCTAACTGTCCATCCATAAATATGAATGTGTGGCATAATTTGGCCTTTTTCATCTCAGAAAGTCGGGGCAAATCTTTAGGCTTGTTTTTATTTTACCCTTTTCTCCTGATGAGCATCAGTTGTCCATGTTTCCCCACCATACATGAGAGTGCTGAGGGTGCAAGCTCAGTACACTAGCATTTTGATCTTGATAAGCTTTGAGTTGTTCCATGCTCTTTTAATTAGTCTGCTAAAGGTGGTGGCAGCCTTTCTAATGTGAACATTCAGTTCTTCATCCAGTGAGAGGTTCGTGGTCACTGTAGAACCTAAATAGCTGAACTTTTGGACTACTAGCTGGTTTGCATTTAAGGTAATTGAAGGTTCTTGTGGAACCCCCTGTCCTAATACAACCATTTTCTTAATGCTGATGGTGAGAGCAAATGCCTGATGAGCACTTGAATGGTGGTCCATGGTTAAACAGTTTCCAGCTATGTTATTTACTCCGCATAGTCAACACCAAATGGCAAGATAAAGTCACCAAAACAGAGGTTCTTCAAAGGGCAAATTTACCAAGTGTGACAGCCCTGCTCAAGCAAAGATGACTGTACTGGCTGGGCCATCTGAGTAGGTTGGAAGAGAGATGCATACCCAAGGACATGCTATCAGAGGGAACAAGAACAACAGGACGTTCCAAGCTTCACTATAAAGACACATGCAAGCAAGATAGGAAGGAATTCGGAATTGATCCTGACCAATGGAAAACTTTGGCAAGTGACTGTAGCAAGTGGCACTATCGTCTCCATCAGGGCATCAAAGTCCATGACAGGAGCAGGCTCCTACAGCTTGAAGAGAAAAGAGCCCATAGAAAGCAAGCAGCTCCCAACCAAGACAGATACATTTGCAACAGCTGCCAACGATCATGCAAATCTCAGATCGGACTCTTCAGTCATAGGAGACATTGCAAATCACCTATATCAGAGGCTGCAAATCCCACCATCTCTCGCAGAAAAAAGGATGCCCATAAAATTTTACCCAAAGTGATTCTCCCATTCCTCGTTAATTTTTGCTACATTACTGCCTTTCGTCCTAAACTGCTGCTGCTCTAGTAAAGTCAATGAACCCCACAAAGGTAGCCAAACATTTTGAACATACAGGTCTCAACTGCTAGTGTAGAATGAGGGGGAAATAGTTGGAGGCAGAAAGCTAGCAGCTGGGGATCCCAGAGGGTGTTGCTCTAGAAAAAGTGGTTCTCAAACTTTTGTACTGGTGACCCCTTTCACATAGCAAGCCACTGTGTGTGACACCCTCCCCCTTTTAAATTAAAAACACTTCTTTACATATTTAACACTATTATCAATGCTAGAGACAACATGGCGTTTGGGGTGGAGGCTGACAGCTTGTGACCCCCCCATGTAATAACCTCGTGACCCCCTGATGGGTACTGACCCCCCAGTTTGAGAACCCCCACTCTAGAAGATATGGGAACATCTGCTGAGGACCACTGAAAATTTTGCCTGTAAAAAGTGCCAGCAAAGGCTGTGGTGGGACTGACAGAAGTGATAATGAAGCTTGGTAGCTTTTCCATCTGTATTATCATTGCCCTTCTACATGAAACTGCTGAGCAACAAATATGTTATCTGTTACCAAAACATTTCCATAAACAGTTAAAAAAAACCCAATCACTGCAAAGGCTTATTGAGTCTCAATAACTTTTCTTTTATAAAGTAGGCAAAGGGAATAAAGTGAGAGAGCCAGGTGTGATATCTGACCAAGTTGGATCAGAAGCTGCACCAAAGCGATCTGGCAAATAGGACAGATACACTCCAGAGGTGACAAATTAAAGTATATAATCCAATTTATCCAGAACCCATCTGCTAAACCAAGGCTGTCAAGTCACATCTGTTCTCATCGTCTCCATCTGAATCTGACCTTGAGCTGACCTTCACGTTTACAGGCAAAACGAGAGAGAGAAGCATTCCTTGACTGGAAACAGCTAGCCACAAGTAAAGGAAAGGTAAACATGGTACTTTTCCACAACTATGTCCAACTATTAAAGAGCCATAATAGAAACTTCATCAGCTGTCACTTCAGAACAACTGCAGTAAATTGTCTTGAAGTCTCCATGGGATATTAAAGAAAACAAAAAACCAACCCCCCTCCATGTGTCTTCCAAGTCAATGAGAAAAAGATGCAGTTAAATTTACCTACGCTCACTTCCCAATAAACAAGGTCAGAGAGAGACAGTGAAAATGACAATTGCACAGTGGATGCATTGTCAGTGAATTAGTCAGTTTTCTCTGTCACACGATCTGTTCAACGCCAGATCCAGCTAGTCCACTGCCTTACACACCTCATAAAGGGCTATTGTCTCTCCATCCCTGACTCGTTAGATATTATTACAAAATAATAATAGAGCAGAGCAGCCATGTTGAGTCCAAGCTTTATTAGCAAAGCTCTTGTTTTCTGGACACGCCCCGCACTCAAGAAAAGTTATGCTCCGGAGCTAGATCTTGGCACACAGAGCTCTCAGTACGGGAGCAATGATTTTTTTCAAATTGCTTTGGCCATTAGAGGTTTCCAATGTATTTTTGCATGCCTCTCGCTCAAGATGGCTTTGTTTCTGAACCTGCAGCGTTACAGGCCATTAGTCCTGCCATGTGGACCAGGTCCTTCAGTAATCAGGGAATGGGGGGGGAAGAGCCAAGTTCATTTAGGAACAAGAGGCCGCTCAACGCTGTGTGTGGTAGGTTATTTCGAGCCTGCATCGGAGCATGCTGCAGACTGACAGGCGCAGGGCTGGCCTTACCATGAGGTGAACTGAGGCAGCCGCCGCAGGTGCCAGACTGTGGAGGGCACCACTAGAACCCAGAGTTTCAAAGTTTTGGCCCAAGCGAAGGGGTCTGAGGGCGTCATTTGAGCTCCCCGCCTCAGGTGCCAAAATGTTGTGGGCCAGCCCTGGACAGGCGGGCAGGATCGGCTCCACTATGTGCCGGAGCCTTAGTCTTGCCGGCATCATCAAAGCCATTATGCATGAGCTACGGATAAAGCAGAACCATTTCACATGAGTTTGGGCCCCACGGTCATGGCTGGAGCTGTTACTTCTGAGCCTCTACCTTGACATGGTAAGATCTGTGATGGCTGGAGAGAAGCCCCTGAATGTGATGGGAGCTGAGGTTATTTTGGTGAATAAACAATGTTTAAGGGTATCCTTTCTATGCTTGGGTACCTTTACGAGGAATGTGCATGATACAAACCCAGCAGCATATTCCTGCCAACCCCCACCACCCACATATGCACACTCACAACGAAATAACAGGTAAAGTACCTCACCCCCACAAACCTTTCCCTCCCGCCTCTAAAGCCTGCGAGAAAACATGGGCTTTGCCGTGAGTGCTGTCATTCAACAGGCTGGGCAAAGGGGCCTTCATGGGGAACGTCTTGTTAGATCATATACCACATGGATTCCTGCTTGAATGCCTCTTCTAATTTCAGCTGTGAGGGTAAGGGTGGAGGAAGGAGGCATTTCTCAAACCGTCAAGTCCCAGGCCACTTAGGGTTTTATATGTTAAAACAAGCACCTAAACCTCCACCTGGAAACCCATGCGAGTGGCTTAAGGAATGCTGCTTAACAGCCAATCTGCCACATTCTGCACCAGTCTGTTTCCAAGCGTAGCCTAATGCAGAATTCAGTGCAATAGTCTAGCATGAGCCTCTGCCCCACGGTCACAATCGGAATGACTAAGGAATGACTTAAATCCATGAAGCTGTTCTGTATGAGCTTTCGATAAATAGGAACAATCAGAGACCTTATGCATATATTTCAGCCATTATTCATAAGCCTCAACCCTCTGGGCATGATCAGGGCCATTAATACTGACACTGAAAACTCCCCACTTACCCATTGCAAGAGGCTTATCAGAGCTCCCTAAGCCACATTTCAGCAGCTCTTCCGGAATGTGTGTACAGGCTCTGCAATTCTGAACGTCTGTAAATACGAGGATGGCGCGTTCTGTGCCGAAGGTCAGTCAATCAAGACACTGTCTGTGACTATGTGCATGTTTGTGTGATCCAGAACTTTCCGAGCTATTACAGCTCATCAGGTCAACAAGCTGCAATTTAAAACCAAATTCCCTCTAACTTAGTTGGACATATTAGGCTTGGTTCCTGCACTTTGCTTTGCAGCTATTGGCTATTGATTTTGCCCAAGGCTAAAGCGGGCTGGGTCATGCAGGGTCATAGATCTGGACAAAACCAAGGAGGGCTGCCCGAGGGAGGTTTGCTGGTGACAAAGGGGCAGTGATGTGGCGGAGTCTTAGCAGCACTGCTCCATTCCCACAGCTGGCAAATGGGGAAGCGCTGTCGGTCATTCACATCACTAGGCGAATAGCTGCTCTCTTCGGTACATAATGTTATATAACCCAGCTGCCCGAGACAGGGCATCAGCGGTGAGACTGGGGGATCCTACGCCATTGGGAGGTGAATCCCATGAATTTGTTCTGATATTCGACCGCCCTAATAGGGCAGTACTGCCATTTATCAATGAGGGAGAAACAGAACCAGTGCTCCTGAATCACCACTCGGGGCCATATCTGGTCAATTTCCAAGTGGTTCAGTTCAAACATACAGCACTCCCTGACTGGGAAATTCAGGCCATTGCATTTTAGTATCAACTCTGATTCCACTGCCTAGCATTAAAACAATCAGCTGACTCTCCCTTATCCCCCTGACAGAAATAAGCAATGGGCAGTATTGTGGCTGAGACAGCTAGAAACTTCAGGTTCCAGAATGGGACTTAGAAGAGCTGGGTTTAATTCCAGGATTTGCCACAGGTTTCTTGTGTGACCTTGGCCAAGTTATTAGTCTGCCTCAGTTCTCCAGGAGTATAACTGTGTTCCCTTTCTCTGATCCTTTGTCTGCCTTCATCCATTTAGTCTGTGACCACTTTGGAGCAAGGACTGTCTGTTGTTCTGTGTATGTACACTACTAGTGTGATGGGGAGCTTATCTCAGCTGGGGTCCTCTAGGAGCTATAGTCAAATAGATATATAACTAACTATAACTATAACTATATATATATATATATATATGCATTTTTACAAGCAGCCTGACCACAAAGGTTTTGTTATGGGCTGAACAATGGCAAGAAAAAGCTGTAACAAGGCAACGAGAGGCCTAGCCTGCCTCTGACTTCACTTTAAGCCCATGTTTTCCATTTATAAAACAGGCTGGCAAGTGTCTTCAAACCAGGCTGAGCAAGAAGCATGAGAAAATGCTATCCAAGTCATTGACTGTCACCAGCTTGCGGTGTTGGCTGAGCATTACTGTTAAGTCTGAGTGGGGAATAGTTTGTGGTGTATAACTGTGTTATTAATTCATTGTTGCATTCATGAGGATTTAACAGCACAGCAGCGACAGTGTAAGATGCTATAAAAGATTTCCGGGGTCTTGCGAAATAACTGGGGTAGGCAGTAGTGTTGGTGTTATTAGGAAAGATAAAACAATTGTTCATTCCTGAGCTTCCCAAGAAGAATCCTACAGGGACACAGTCAGTAACCATCACAGTCAGTAATAAATTTAAAAAAAAAATATTGAACACTCCATATATTCATAAGTCCACATGGAGTAACGCAGTTAGAAAGGCTCATGTGATCAATGCAGCATATGTAAACGGTGACAGCAAACATAAGGGAAAACTGTAGAAAAAGGTGAGATAAATGTTATCAGTTTGATTCCAGTGGTGATAACGAGAAATTAGATAAGAAATTATTACAAAAAACTAGCTACATTAAGCCACTTAGGGGGGAGAAAAAATTACAGTGTAAACAGGACTAATTTAGATAGTTAGTTAATTATTAAAGAGATTTCACACCAGCCAAAAAGCAACCTGCAAGCCATTAGCAGCACACCCTGTGGTGCTGCTCAAGAAAGGGGGTTAATGGGACTAGCTCTGAATAGGCAGACGCAGAAATGAATCCGAACCCCCTGTCGGTAATGATCTTCCTAAAAGGTAGTTCTGAGGACCAGTTCCTCAGCCCTGCTAACGGCCTTTTGTGATGCTCTTGTACAATTGCCATAGGTGGGCAGCTGTGGTCTGCCCTGGTGTGGAGGAGCCCCAACTTCATCAATCTGGTGTGGCTGGCTCCAGGCCACCCCAGCACAGAGTGTCTTCAGGGGCTGGAGTGGCAGGGCCAGAATGCAGTGTACTCCAGAAATTTACACAGGTGTATTGACCCCTCGGAGTCATCGCAACCTAGCAGAGGTTAGAGAAGCCCTCAGGTTTCTCTGTACGCCCTCATGCTTTAGCGTATAAACCAACCTGTTACTGACAGAAGTTAGGAAGGAACTTCCCCTCCGGGCAGGTTATTTCACAATTGTCCATTACATCTGCCTCTGGTAAAGTCCACTGCTAGACATAGCATGCTCCCAGGCTGAGCAGGTTGCAAGGCAGTGGCAACTCCAATGTCCCTATTCTTTGCATCCTGTCCGAACCAGCTTTGCGGGGTGAAAGGTGCTGGGAAATCTGCATTCTGCCCTGGAGACGGCTGTGTGGGGGCGCTGAGGGGAAGTTTTCCCCTGTATGGGCATCATTGCTCACAACAGTGGGGAGAAGGCATTTCTACTTCTGTGCTGCGGATGGAAACTGAAGTCTGCAGCCCCCAGAGCTGTCAATCTGGCACCTTTCACTGGCACTAAATTCCCTTAAAAGAAAACATTACTAAATATACTGTGTGTGGGTGTGGGTGCCATTCACGACAAACAGGAAATCTCATTTCATCTGCTTTGAATTACATTCGCTTATGATTGCCTGAGCAGACCTTGTTTGCACTGCTTCTCTCAGTCGATTATTGGCAGATGTCTCTGAATGTGTGAGTTGCCTTCCCAGCTTAATCCATGTTTGAATATTACAAATAGGCTTTTCAGAGATCATGTTCATTACTGCTCTCGCTTGGTCTGAAACCCTCACTTAAAATACCTCGCCCCTTCTCTCCGATTTCCCTTCCTCACTGGTATCTGTCTTCTGCATAGTGTGGTTTGCTTCCTGCCCTTTAAGTGCAAGCTGATCCCTGTGGGCAGACCCTTTTGCCCACATAGAGTCCCAATGAAGTCACGTAGGCTTAAGAGCCTGCCTGTGTGGAGCTGATTGCCGGATCAGGTGTTGGTCCACAGGTGGACAGTTCAGAGAGAAAGGATGCTCCACTGATTTAGGGTGCTGGCCTGGGACTCAGGAGATTCAGTTTCAATTCCCCATGCTGCTACAGGCTTCCTGTGTGACTTTGGGCAAGTCACTTAGTCTTTCTGTGCCTCAGTTTCCCCTCTGTAATATTAGGGATCAGAGCACTTCCCTACACCCTTAGGGGTTGTTTTGTGAGAACATGTGGTGATTAGATACTCCATTAATGGGGGCCTGACAAGTAGACGGATACCTTAACTAAAGTGACCCACAGCCTTACCTCCTACCAAGAATGATTCATAGACTTTGTGGCCAGAAGGACCACTGGATCATGTAGTGTGACCTGCTGGATAACACAGGACACAGCATTTCATGCATTTACTCCTGTGTTGTGCCCAATAACTTGTGTTTGACTAAATGATATCTACCAGAATGGCATGCAGTCTTGATTTGAAGACCTCAAGAGATGGAGAATCCGTCCCTTCTCTTGGTAGTTTGTCAGAAAGGAAGGAACTAGCTCTCTGTATGCTCAGACCTCATTCAAAGCAACCCTTTCTTCATGCCTCTTTATGCAAAGGGCCTGGGATAGCGGCTCCATGTCTGTAAATGTCTGATAGCTACGATGCCACGGAATCTGCTTTACAGTGCCGCAGTCAAATACCACAATGCTCTGATGCCTCACCATTGCATGTTGTTGATCCTTCCGGGATGTTCCTTGATCCTTGCTTTGGTTTGATTGTGCTAACTCGCTTTGCCTCTGTGCAGGCTCAGCAGGAGGAGGTACAAAGCGACATCACATCAACATGAGTCACAGAGTAAGAAAACCATCCAAGAGCTGAAGGTGTGGGAACATTTACGCAATGGCATGATTATGAGTATTTCATTTATAGAGGCGGCCACACTCTTCCTGCCTCGTGTTACTGGGGAGGGGTCTCTGTCCTTTGTTGCCAATGAATGCAGCATGTACCATTGCCAGCACATACCATTGCCAGCGCTTGGTAATGTGTTCCAGCACATGTTACTGGGGTGGGATAGCTCAGTGGTTTGAGCATTGGCCTGCTAAACCCAGGGTTGTGAGTTCAATCCTTGAGGGGGCCATTTGGGATCTGGGGAAAAAATTGGGGATTGGTCCTGCTTTGAGCAGGGGGTTGGACTTAGATGACCTCCTGAGTCCCTTCCAACCCTGATATTCTATGATTCTCCTGCTGCACCTACCCCCGGCTCACATGGCCCCTGGCCCTGGTGGGGTGGCAGCCTGCTGCCCCTCGCCCACCAGGCTCTCTCGCAGACAGCTGCTGCACTGCACAGAGCAGCATCCCAGCAGCTGGCTGGTGTGAGAAGTGGCCCTGGTCCCACATAGTCTGCTCCCCACCCAGGCCAGCTGCTGGGAGGGCCCTTGACCCTGCATAACTCCCCCCACACATCACCTCTGCCTAGGACACACATAATTCCCTGCTGTGTCACAGACTTCCTGTGGGACTTTGGGCAAGTCACTTACTGTCCCTGTGCCTCAGTTCCCCATCTGTAAAATGGGGATAACAGCACTGCCTTACCTTATAGGTGCGTTGTGAGGATAATACACTAACGAATGTGAGTTCTTAAGATATTGTGATGGTGGGGGCCATACAAATACTGGAGGTGACGAATTTTTATTGTTTACATAAGTATTTTGGTTCTGATTTTGGAGAAAAAAGTGCAACTCCCCCTCCCCCCATTTAATATTTTCCTTCTTTCTTTCTGCTGCTGCTGCCAGCCATAAAATATCTGCTCTTATATAAGCAACTTTGAAAGAAATTATATCTTTTTTTCTCTCTTTTAATTGTTATGTTCACACTTTCAATGAAGTGCCTGAGTGGAGGGTTTAATTTAGATTTAATAGGATAATTATTGCATGACAAATTAATGCCAAATAATTATTAAGCACATCACTACTGAGGTTTACAGAGTTTGGAATAGGATAGCTAGTAGGTACCTGGTGGTTGAACCTTGAGAAATATGCTACTAATAATCACTGGCATTTATTTAACATACAATTTAAGTACAGCTGTAGGTGCTTTGTTATCAGAAAATGACTTGAATCCCTAGACTTTAAAGACCAACATCCCTAGACTTCAAGGCCCAAGCCCTGGTACTGGGGCTCTTGTGCGGTGCTAAAAATGCACTGGAAGGAGATACATTATGTATCACTGATGGGCCACTTGTTTTCATTAGGCCAGCATGGAACATGGTAAGTGCTGGAAATGGTACATACTGCATTCATTGGCAACACTAATTATAGCAACGAGGGCCTGATTGTTCACTCACTTACACCAGGGTAAATTAGAATCAATAGTGTTACACCAGCGTAAAGCTGATCTAAAAGGGAGGTGAATCAGGCCTTATATGTACAACCTTTTAGGCTTCTCTTTACTTAACATATAATTAGTCTGGGGTACTCATTGCTGCAGGGTAATATTGCAACAAAGAGCTCAGAAAATCTGAAAAAAAGAATTAAACACTTGGGACCTTTGGATTCATGCACATAACTCCCACTGAAATCACTGTGAGCTGTCTGCATGTAACCAAGGGGAGAATTTGGCTAATGATGTACATAAATAATAGCATCCACTCTTACACGGGTTAGGATGAAATTGGAAGGACTATGGCTCCTTCTCACACTTAGTTCATCAGCAGATCACCAGCTGGGGATGAAGAATTCCCTTCCCACATGGAGTGGCACAATCAGAGCCATTACGGGAGAGTTATGCCTTCCTTGGACCCATGCAGCATTGGTCACTGCAGGAGATGGAGTCCCAAGTGGACAGGCTGTTTGTCGATGTCAGGGTGATATTGCATTTTCTACTGAAGCTGGAAAGACAGAGGGCCTCTTGGTTTAGAACTCGCTTCCTGCCTTGATCCAAACTAGCCCTAGACTGATTTCAGGTCATATTTTTCCTGGAGCTTTTTGGGGAGGAGATTGATGTTGGGCAGGGGTGGGGGGCGATACTGGCCATAGGTGAGATGTTCTTTAATTCAACAGCTGTAGGGCTCAATATACCGGAGGTCGATAGCGGAGTCTTCTGCTAGTGCTGTCATTCTGTTTCAATTTGTGTTTTTAAAGAAATCTTGAGGGAACCCAGAGTCTGGGATTGGTGCCCGCTTATATTCTTACAAGTGTGAATAAATAAATATCCCTTCACATGGACTATGAGACAGACTCAGTGTGCATGACCCAGCTGGAGCACAAGCTCTTGAAGATGGCACCAAAGGTCCAGGGCAAGTTAATACATAATGGAACATGGGCGGGGGAAGAGAGAGAGAGATTTCCAGAGAACCGGTTCAAAATATGTAATGCTGAACAATGCTGCGATTTCTCCCCCACCTCCATGTGCCATCCTCTGTTACTGTAATTTGATTTTGAAAGTGGGGGAAAGACACCTCCTTTTCTCCTTGCACTTCTCTGTGTCACCTTAACCCCATTTGGCATTAGCAAGGCAGATTTGCTCGGCTATGCCACTTGCATTCTGTAGGATCTTTGGATTAAATGCCCCGATAGAAACTTGAAGTCTCTGAAATGTTTCCTTTTGCAAATGTCAGTGTGTTGTGTGCTTTACCCAGGGCTGACTGGGACACTCCTAGGACTTGAACTGGAGTTGAACTTGCCTCTTTGCAGATTAATCTGTCCCAGTAAGGGTTCTTTTCAGAACTCATTATTTATGAGATAAGATTGTTCCTTCCCCTTTCCCCCCTCTGGGCCTTGAATCTTACTGCTGTGCCATTTAGTTTAATTTAACCCAGAGCAATTAATGTCCTTGACTGGCAGTGTTTAAACAGCAAACAATTTCATCCTGTAAGTGGTAGTTTGCTGCCTGGAATATAAACGTATCTTTAAAGATTACGTCAGACTGCATTTCCCAATGACAGCAGTAAATAAGGCACCTGTTATATTTTGGTAATACAGGTAGCAAAAGCAACCTGTGACACACCTCTTTTGCATCCCCCTTCCCCAGTCAGGGAGATGCTGCTGCTGGATACCTATGTAAAGACTTTAGGCCTTGAGTTCATGTTCTTCCTGTCTGACCACTTATCAAAATGAATGCAATGCTGGTGAAATCTGGGTCCAGCATGACAGCCCTGGTGCCTGAAGATGTCTGTAAATTCTCAGACTAGATACAACCCATCTGCTTCTACTCAGATATGGAACAAGAAGGTGATGCATGCTCCATGTGCATATTCTGGGACAGGACTTCATGGCCTCTTTATGACACTGCAGCAGTGTAACGGGGGATGGACCCAGATGGTAGGGAACCCTCTGCTGTAAGTTTCCCTGGCTGGCAATGAACTGTTGCAATGTTCTACATTGCTTTTCCTCACTGCCCCAGCACATGAGGCCTGCTGGGGGACCCACTGGGGAAGGGAGAGGAGCGTGCACCAGTTGTCACTAGTCACCCTATTTGGAGCACACCTGACCCCTGACATGTCAGAACATGGAAGTCCTAAAGCCAACTTTGTGTGTCCCCTCTGTTCCTGGACTGAGTGCAGGAAAGGGAGGAATTGGAATCTGGCCTTCAGTCTTTGTTTTCTCCACTGAGGCTGCCAGTAAAAGTGCCAATTGAATTCTAAATTACGTAGGGTTTTTTTCTTTTTGTATGATTTGGACACTTGTCCAACATGGACTGGACCGGGACCTGCTAATTTATGTCACAGGGGCCACAAAATAGACAGCAGATTGTAACAACTTTCAGTCACTACCTACCTAAGCTTTGAACCAATGACTAGGAATAATTCTATATCCTATTAACTATTTCCTTGACCTAGCTGGTCTCTTTAGTAGCACCCAAATCCCTCTCCCACAGGAATATCTATGGAATGAATCAAGTCCATGGCTTGCTTTCAAATGCTAGTCATCTGCCTAAGTAAAGATGGAGAAGGTGTTGATTCATAGGAGCAAGACCCTGGCCTTTCAGAAATCTGCCAACAGGCTGAATGGCATAAAGCACTGCTCAGGAAAAAAATTGACAGAAGAACTTGCACCTGATGTTCCTCAAAGCACAGGGTCTGTTCTGTTCATTCCCTCTGAAGCATCTAGGACTGGCCACTGTTGGAAGACAGGATCCTGGGCTAGATGGACCATTGGACTAACCCAGTATGGCCGTTCTTATGTTCTTATGAGTTGATTTCTGAGGTGTTACTTAGCATGCCTCAGTTGCATTTATCAGACCCAAGCAAATGATCCCATTTAGTATGAGGCTGTGCCTGTCCCTAGGAAAGCCCCGCAAAAATGCTGATGCCCTCAGAGGCCTGCTGTCAGGAAGGAAGCAGAGCTAAATCTATCTGTGGTAGGCTGACTGAAGTTCACCAGTGGGGAAATGCAGGAGGCAGTCTCTCCATTATTTCTATTAACATTTAACATTTCCCTACATCAGATGTAAAAATATAGGCTCATTTATTATTTATCACCTCCCCATCTGATATTTCACCTGCTGCCAGTTATGATAAGCCTCGTGTACTCTCCGGGGGGCTTTTTTCCCTACAGGCAGATGATACTGGTATAGCTGTAGATAAATAGCAAGATAGATGGGTAACCTTTCTATTGTTTCTCTTCCAGGCTAGTGAATTTATAGTCCAGTTCTCAAAGGGTGGTCTTCTATAAAGAAAAAAACCTATATTTTCCACCCACAGATATAATATTTCATTTAAAAAAAATGAATAGGACATCAAAGGAAAAATTATATTTAACACTACATCAAATTTCTTCAGCATATTTCAGAACTAGCCAATCATCTAAAAATAAATGACAAAGATTTTTTAAACAGTTTTCAGAAATATGGTGAGACTATTATTTTTGGCTCTACCATGTGTGTGAATGTTTAAAATACAATGCTATGTCTTATAGCAGGGATCGGCAATCTTTGGCACACGGCCTGTCAGGAAAATCGGCTGGTGGGCCAGGATGGTTTGTTTACCTCCAGCGTCTGCAGGTTTGGCCGATCGCAGCTCCCACGGGCCGTGGTTCACTGTTCCAGGCCAATGGGGGGCCGTTCCAGGCCAATGGGGGCTGCGGGAAGCGGCGTGGGCCGAGGGATGTGCTGGCTGCCACTTCCCACAGCCCCCATTGGCCTGGAATGGCGAACCACGGGCTAGTGGGAGCTGCGATCGGCGGGGGCTGCAGATGCTCTAGGTAAACAAACCAGCTTGGCCCGCCAGCGGATTTCCCTGATGGGCCACATGCCAAAAGTTGCCGATCCCTGTTGTATAGTTTAGATATTATCTATTTCATAAGACTTTAAGATATTTAGAATACCCTCCTGAAATCTGGCAACACACAAACACATGCTAGTAAGATACAGGAACCTGTGTGTTGTCATCCGTTTCCATTCAAATTACCATCTTGAAATGTATAATAACATTGTTCTAAATCCACCATTATACACCATATCTAGAAGCCAAAGTATAGTTCCATGTCCCAGTCTAACAGGTACCACTACCTTTCAAATGTAGATGTCTTATGAAAATACACTAATGTTTTTCTATTTTTTATTGTATTTTATTTCACTCCTCCCCTACACGCCCGGGTTTTGTGTATACCAGACTAACATGGTAAAATGTTTGCAGTGTAGCCATGCTGGCCCCAGGGACAAGGTGGGTGCTTCCCCAAAATAATTCCTAGAACAGATCCTACTGACTCAGGTGCTTAAAGGTGAGCAACTATTGTAACAAGAGAGATCTCTCAGCGCCCTGGGAATGCACCAACCAATTTAGCCAGAATGACCGCTTGTTACCATAAGAGAGACAAGGTGGGTAGGGTAATATGTTTTATTAGACCAACTTCTGTTGGTGAACAGTACAAGCTTTCAAGCTACACAGAGCTCTTCTTCAAGTCTGGGCAAGGAAGCAAAGTGTCTGAGCATTTTTTTATTTAGCTCAGACACTCTCCTTCCTTCCCTGGACCTGAAGAGGAGCTCCAAGGAGCTTGCAAGCTTGTACCATTCACCAACAGAAGTTGGTCTAGTAAAACATATTACCTACCCACCTTGTCTCTCTTATGGTAACAAGCGGTCATTCTGGTTGAATTGGTTGGTGCATCCCTAGGGCTATGAGTGAGCTGTCTTGTTATAAGAGTTGCTCACCTTTAAGCACCTGTGCCAATACTGTTCCTCACATCCTTTAAGGTAAATATGTATCCAAGGCCCCAGTTAAGCAAGGTACTTAAGCATGTGACTAATTTTAAACATGTAAGCGCTTCCATTGATTTCAAAGTTTGCTTAATGTTAGGTATACGCATAAGGCCCCCGATTCAGGAAAGTGTCTCCTTTTTAGCACACTGAAATCAGTGGGCCACCCGCATGTGCTTAAAGATAAGTACGTGTTTAAGTACTTTCCTGAATATGGATGAACTGAGGCACATACTTTAAGTGTTTTGCTGGATTAGGGCCAGAACACTCAGCACTTTACCAGACTAAACTCATAGATTCCAAAGCCAGAAGGGACCACTGTAATCACCTAGCCTGACCTTCTATAAACACAGATCACAGAGCTTCCCCAAAATAATTCCTAGAACAGATCCTGTAGAAAAGCATCCAGTCTCAGCTTAAAAATGGCCAGTGATGGAGATTCCACAATGGCCCTTTGTAAACTGTTCCTCAGTTTAATTATTCTCACTGTTAAAAATGTACACCTTATTTCCAGTCTACATTTGTCTAGCTTCAGCTTCCAGGCTTTGGATTAGGTTATACCTTTCTCAGCAGATTTAAGAGCCCATTGTCAAATATTTGTTCCCCATGTAAGTACTTATAGACTGTGTTAAAGTCAGCCCTTAACCTTCTCTTTGTTAAGATAAATAATTAGTCTATTACTATATAAGGCATGTTATCTAATCCTTTAATCACTCTTGTGGCTCTTCTCAGAACCTTCTCCAATTTGTCAACATCCTTCTTGAACTGTGGACACCAGAACAGGCCACAGGATTCCAGTGCCAAGTACAGTGGTAAAATAACCTCTCTACTTCAGTCAAGATTCCCCTGTGCCAATGAACAGCTAGTCCATTGGAAAATTGTCAGCCAGCTCTTGCTATTACCCAAACATCGTCCTACAGGCCTAATGAATATCAGGGAAAAGGTGATAGGGCAGGTGCTTGCATGTTAGTGCCTTGATCTTCAGATCTCCCTTTGCCAGACAGGACTCATGACTACATTTGTTCTCCAAGGTTTATGGCAGCTGGAAACTGGGAGACAGTTTTTTCAAAGCATTGCATGAGGTCTTACTTCATGAGCCTCAATGGCTTTAATGGGGGTCAGGTAGCCAACTCCCTTTGTTGCAATATGAAATGTGCCCTGAATCTACAGTAACACTCCTGTACACTGAAGTCACCTGTCAATTGATGGGCTCACTTTTCTCTCATTTCATTTGGCACAGATTCACAGCCTTCACTCCTCACTCTATTCTCTCCAGTTCCCCTCAGAGGTTAGCCTTGCAAATGAGATTCCACTATCACAGGACAAGCATTCATCTACACATCTCAGAGGCAGGTAGATCCTTTGTCTTCCCCATACTTTCATGGAAAAGTACATTGTACGTGGGACTTGCCATGTGACCTGTTATAGCTTAGTTGTGATTGGTCACATAAAAATTACATGGTGTTCTTCTGTTCCCTGATTTGATGAAGGTATCAGCATTTCTTTTAATCTGGTGACTGGTGCACCTGGCTGACATGGGATGGAAGAAGTAACATCTTAGTGTCTCTTGAATGGTTATACTCTACAGTGGTAAGTGTAGTGTTCTGATAATAATCTCCTCCAGATACATGAACAGGAGTTTGGAACAATCAAAAGGAAGAATCTGTCCTGAGTTTTACTCTGAGTCCAGTGCATGATGGAACAGAATTTTGGGTGGACATTTATACAGCACAGACTACAGGTGTGTAAACACTGCAAATATTTTTCTGTGCATATTAATTTTAATTTTTAAACAAATTCACTTCCGCCATATCCCTTTGTCTTTGCTTTCCATGAATGATTATGCAGTCAAGTTTGGCTATCGTGAGTGTGTTCACAGAAAATGAATGTTATGCTTGCAGGCCTGATTACCCGTGGAATGCAAATATTCAATTGATTTTCTGAAGGCATTTGCACCAGTCAGTTAAAAGAGATGCTGATAACTTGAGCAAATCAGCAAATACAAACAATACCATGTGTGGATACAGAAGGACCTAGACAAATTGGAGGATTGGGCCAAAAGAAATCTGATGAGGTTCAATAAGGATAAGTGCAGGGTCCTGCACTTAGGATGGAAGAATCCAATGCACCACTACAGACTAGGGACCGAATGGCTAGGCAGCAGTTCTGCGGAAAAGGACCTAGGGGTGACAGTGGACGAGAAGCTGGATATGAGTCAGCAGTGTGCCCTTGTTGCCAAGAAGGCCAATGGCATTTTGGGATGTATAAGTAGGGGCATTGCCAGCAGATCGAGGGACGTGATCGTTCCCCTCTATTCAACATTGGTGAGGCCTCATCTGGAGTACTGTGTCCAGTTTTGGGCCCCACACTACAAGAAGGATGTGGATAAATTGGAGAGAGTCCAGCGAAGGGCAACAAAAATGATTAGGGGTCTAGAACACATGACTTATGAGGAGAGGCTGAGGGAGCTGGGATTGTTTAGCCTGCAGAAGAGAAGAATGAGGGGGGATTTGATAGCTGCTTTCAACTACCTGAAAGGGGGTTCCAAAGAGGATGGCTCTAGACTGTTCTCAATGGTAGCAGATGACAGAACGAGGAGTAATGGTCTCAAGTTGCAGTGGGGGAGGTTTAGATTGGATATTAGGAAAAACTTTTTCACTAAGAGGGTGGTGAAACACTGGAATGCGTTACCTAGGGAGGTGGTAGAATCTCCTTCCTTAGAGATTTTTAAGGTCAGGCTTGACAAAGCCCTGGCTGGGATGATTTAACTGGGAATTGGTCCTGCTTCGAGCAGGGGGTTGGACTAGATGACCTTCAGGGGTCCCTTCCAACCCTGATATTCTATGATTCTATGATTCTATGACTTATGTGTCACAGTTAAGCCACAGGAACTCAACGGTGAGCCAGAAAGTAAATGGAATCCATTAACAATTTCACAAAATCATTTCTAACAACAAATATAGTCAAGAAAATTGTGATCTGTTCATGGGATTCCACAAAGGGAAAAGAGAAAAATATATTAAATAAATTATTTGTTATGAATTATCAGCTCAGCTCTGGACCCTGCTTACGTGTGTTCAAGGGGCTCTTTTGGTGCTTAAAGTTATGCACATGCTTAAATGCTTTGCTGGGTTGAGGCCTCAGGTCAGACAGGATCAATAAGTTTCATAGTTATGAACCACAATATTGAATTTCAATGTCTTGATTTTAGCAGCTTCCAGTCACCAGGGACACAGCAGTAGGTTGATTACATTACAATGGAACATCATGCTGTTACTCAACAATATCTACCCACTGCACTGCAGTGCACAACACACAGTGTTGGGATGTTAAATTGGATGGTTGGTTTCTTGCCAGTACATCTGGCAATGCAGCTCCTGATGACTGTCATCAACGTATAGAGTAACAGGACATCATCAGTGTTGGCCAGCTTTGTAATACAGTAAATCTAGGAGCAATACATTCTACCAGACACATAATAAATCTATGGAAAATTCATAGCGTATCTGTTGCCCAGAGACCCACTTCACTCCAATTGCTATCTTGGAAATCTGAACAGACTGGTGGGAGAGGGCAAATACCTTGGGTGAGTGACATGTTACTCAGCCAGTCATGTTGGCCTGTTAGCAAAAAGCCAGACTCCCAATTAACTCCCTCTGTGTGATGTGATGAGCTCAGATAGCGCTCCTATTTGCAGTACTTCAAAAGGCCAGATAAACAGTTAGCAACACTCAACCTCCTGAAGTACCTTGATGGCTGAACACACTCATCAAATAGTGGTTTGCAAGTTCAAACAACAACTGAGCTTAAATTGGATCTTGATTACAAGACTATTAGAAGGTTAAAAAATTTCCAATCGATATTTTTAAAGATACATCTTTGTGCCTTTAAGACAAATACAAAGGGAAGGGAATTTCATACTGGTGAAAAGGTACCAGGTTTTCATCCTGGAGATGGGAGTTCTCTGTTTATCCATAGAACAGGGATCAGCAACCTTTGGCACACAGCCCATCAGGGAAAGCCGCTGGCAGGCCGGGCCGGTTTGTTTACCCGCAGCTTCTGCAGGTTTGGCCAATTGCAGCTCCCACTGGCCGCGGTTCGCTGCTCCAGGCCAATGGAGGCTGCGGGAAGTGGTGTGGGCCGAGGGATGTGCTGGCTGCTGCTTCCCGCAGCTCCCATTGGCCTGGGACAGCGAACCATGGCCAGTGGGAGCTGCCATTGGCAGAACCTGCGGATGCTGCAGGCAAACAAACCAGCCTGGCCCGCCAGTGGCTTTCCCTGATGGGCCACATGCCAAAGGTTGCCAATCCCTGTTCTAGAGAGAGAGCATTGCAGGGTACAGGAGGACAACAAGCTGTACTCCCAGTACCATGGGACAGCTTGAGTGACTGCCAATCCATCTATAACAATCTGACACACCTGTAACTCACCCATGTCCATTCAGCAATCATTCAAACAAAACCCAAAAGTGAGATGGATCCTCCAGTCCCTGCTCTTCCGGAGTATATTGCATCAGCATTATAGTGACCATCCAATCTAGGGTCAGATGCTGCCCCCCTTATTTACACTGAGCAGTATCTTATTTACTAGGAGTCCCTTTGCAAGCAAAGGAATAGCTTATGGATTCAAATACTACTCAACAGGCCATAATTTCATGCCCTTACCCATGTACTTCATTCGGTGGGACCGGTTGTGGAGTTAGGTAGCCTTCAACATAAGAGAGAATCTGGCGGAACGTGGATAAGCGTGGAAATATCTGTCCCACAGATTGTGAGCTGTGGAGCAGGGACCATGTCGTCCCTTTTATTGTACGTATTTGTACAGCACTAAGTGATCACCAAATAACAGCTGCCCACTTACAGGCCAGTTCTTATTTAGACCCCGACCTAAAGCATGACCCCACTGCTCACAATTACTCCCACTCCACCACACGGATGTGCTCAAACAGAATAAAAACAAGTGTAAAAATGCAAAGGGACACATCTGGGGCCAGGAGGCACCATAGCACTGTTTCCTGTCAGCTCAGTAGGCAGCAGGACTCACGAGACACCTTTGAGACACACCATAGCTACATGGAGTTTTCTGCCGCTACAGAAAATCTTGTGAGAAACATGTTGCTATTACAGGGAAAACAGATACCAGATCAAAAAGGTATGCTTGAAGACAGTACATATGCCAGCTACAGGGGATTTCAAATATTTATAGTTTGCTACATTTTTAATCTTTAAGAGTTCCAGGGATTCTGTGCTTGGAATCTGATGCAAACTTGCCCTAAGTTGCACAAGATACAAGTCTTGTAAGACGCTATAGCAACAGCAACAGGAGGAAAATAAAGGCTAGAGCAAAAGGTTCACCCTGCAGCCTGTCTGGTGGGGATCACTCTTGTCTCTGGAGGGATAGCTCAGTGGATTGAGCATTGGCCTGCTAAACTCAGGGTTGTGAGTTCAATCCTTGAGGGTGCCATTGAGGGATCTGGGGCAAAAACTGGGGATCGGTCCTGCTTTGAGCAAGGGGTTGGACTAGATGACCTCCTGAGGTCTCTTCCAACCCTGATATTCTATGATTCTATGACAAGAAGGATCTGAAATACACATCCCCACGCTGACTCAAGCACCTTCTGTTTCTATTCCTAGCTGCTCCCTCTTGGGTTTTCTGTGGGGACTTGTGTAGTGCTTCCCAACATAGCCGGATGCAAGGGGGAGACAATATAAAGGGAGGTTCTCAGTTCCTGAGCAACTTCAGTAACAGCTGTCTTAGCTCTGCATCAGAAGATGAAAAAAGTCTCCACTCCATTGCATGGCCTATAGAGGTTTCTGCCTTCCAGGTGATTAATAACCTGAAGCAGCTTAATATTTAAAATTGCACTGGAGAGTAATGCACAAGGCAGTATGAAATTTGGAGTGTTGACTCCAGCAGTACTGAACCCTGGACTGAGGTGCCTTAGCAGAAATTTGGTACATGCACAGAAAACCATACCCACACACCCAATGCTTATGACACAGATGTTTGAATTCACGATTACTTTAGTTTCTGTCAACCTCTATTAGATCAGATTTCAGCTGTCTTTGCTCCTATTTTCCTTCTCCTTCTCCTTGGGCCTCTTTAAAAGTACCACCACCAAAACCTGATACAGTATTTTAAGGCCTAAGCAGCCAATACTTAGTGGCTGACATTTCTCGGCTAATTTGGTGCGGAGCTGCGTAAATTGTTAAAGTTTTCTTATTTATCTGTCAAAGCAACTTAGTTCAAGGGGAGTCCTCTAAGCAGTTCTGCCAGCTAATGTGCAGAGGGGGGTAGAGGGAGAGAGAGAGCGGAAACAGAGCACATTTTCCTGAACATGGGAATGTTAACACCCACCAAGGGAGTATAGCTCATAGGTAACAAGCAACCTGCCCTCCTGCTGAACTTGTTTTCCTAGAAGGGCAGTAATTACATTAGCACTGCTCAGGCTGTAAAGGCATATCACATCAGCTGTGTTATGAGGGCCCACAGCTCAGGGATGTTCACTGCAATGATCCCCCACAAGTCAAAGGCTCCTGATGAGAACACAAAGTAGCAGGCTCTCCTTGAAAAGTGAGCTGCTGCAATGCTATGCAGCTTCTTTCCCATTCATTCCATGCCAGCGTGCAGCAAGGATATGGCTTTGAGCTCTGTGCCATACCCATTCATTTGTTCTATTTGGGGACTACAGTTGCTGCAGCAGGAGGAAAAGGTATGAATAAGTTGCCATATCCCCTTTTCCAAACAGGTGCATAAACACCCTTTTGAGAGAGGTGAGCTGGAATCGCCTGTGGGCATTTAAGTAAGAATACATAGCATGCACCTTCCTACAGGATGTTGTGAGGGTTATAATTACTGTGGCCTCTTCCTGCCAGCCATAATATAGACTCATTAGTCAGCTCATTTGAATGGCAATTAAGGGATTGCAATTGGATTGCATCTTGCTGTGTTTTCTTTCTTTGGACAATGACTGGATCACAGGTAGGGCAGTAATGATCTCGTTCAGAGAACCATTACGCTTTCCAATGCTAGCGCTTGTGTAGCCGGGTCCCAAAGTTCACTGGCTTTTAGGGCTGGCTAAACTCTGACGTCCAGATGGGATACCCACAGCATAGCTGCTGGACAGTTCTGAAGGGCCAGGCTTTACTACATGGTATGAAGGACCCTGGACGATGGTTTTCCATTAGCAGGCTGAAAATTTGGTCTGCTGGATAGTACCACAATCACCTCTGAGCAGCAACATCATAACGCAGAAAGATTTATTGAACATGTATTTGGGGAAAAATATAATGATAACGCTCTTTCCATTCCACTGGTATCTTGGGAAGATGGTGAACAGCAGATACTAAAGTCACATATTTTTATATCATCAGGCAGCAGAGCTGGAACAATTTTCATAGTGGGGGTGCTGAAGGTGGAAACCATGTATTTGGGTTGTTTCAAGCCAGGGGGTCTGGCAACACCCCCAGCCCTCTAGTTCCCACTCCAATGTCAGCATCGGCTATTCCAGCACTAATATCAGCTGGTCCTGTAACTTGCATCTAAGAGTTTTAAAAGAGCTGGCTAATGAGATCAATAATGTTGATTTTCAATAAGTCTTGGCACACTGGAGAAGTTCCAGAAGACTGGATGAAAGCTAATGTTGTACCAAAAATTAAAAAGGGATGACCTCGTTAATTATATGCCTGTCATCTGATATCAGTGGATAATCATCTGAACATGAGCTCCCAGTGTGAAGCTTGGCCAAAAGGGCTATTGCAATCCTTGGATGCATAAACTCATATCTCATCCCAAACCCTAATGGGCGTTTCTGACTGGACCATTTGTGATCTTTTGAAAACTCACAAGTCGCTCTAAGAAATACATCATGACTGTCCGGGATCCCATTTACTAATCATGTCACTAGGACACTACTGCTGACGCACCCAATTTATGCAAAAAGAGCCATGGGCTCTGTCACTGACCCCAAGATTGAGGGGAGGGGATCCCAATACCTCCCGCAGCACAGCACTGTACTGAGATGGGCATTGGATTCTGCACGGCTAGAGCAAGAGGAGTTCAGCCTACTGAATTAATCCCCCAAGGCCAGGCCCTGCAGCATAGTGTCCCTTGGTACCATATAGGGCCATTGGTATAGCGCTGACTCAAGAGACAGAAGGGCCTCTGTAACTCAACAAGGGGCCACGCTTTGGTGAAATGGCCCTGTAACATGCAGTGGTTTAGAATGTGATGTCTATAAGGAATTGACTTGGGCATTTTGTTTTGCTTTTATCCAGAATTGCCATTGTTTTTCCAGCGATCCACTTGTTGTCATGTTACTGCTTCACATGTTTGCTTTGGAGCTTTAATTTGAAGCAGTCGCTTTCCTTGGCTCCCATTCCTCTTGGCATAACACCTGCTTTGATGTATTAAGTCATTGCTTTTTGCGTGTATGCTTTTTAATCCTTTTAATTCCTTTGATTGTTGCATGTCGAAAGACAAAGGGAATAGGTAACGGGAACAAAGACGGAAATGTATGCGCAGTGAGCTTTCCTCCTTCAAAAGCTGGGGCTGTTTTTTGTTTGGCTCACAAAACTATTCCAGCTCACTTAAATCATCTTTCCAAATGGACAGTGTGCAATAGGTGGTGTTGTCTTAAATAAGGTTCAATAGCAAAGGTATACAAGGAGTTGGTGAGATCCTCGCCTGGTTCTGAGCTTCAAAATTCATTCAGTAAAAAATACTCATAAAAAATAGGGATACATTGAAATCAAAGGAAGTTCTTGCTTTTATAGCTGGAAAACTGTTGGGGTTTTTTCCATCCATGATTTTAAGCTGTCTGGGCATGTAACTCCTCACAGGTGTTGCTCTGAAACGTGACTAGGGACCCTGACTAATCCAAATGTCAGAGACATTCAAGACCCAATGTTCTTTTAATCAGTCCCCTCCATCCCCCTTTTCCCATTCACCCCTTGCTCCCTTCCCTTTAAGAAGTCTTCACCACCAGGCTCAGCAGTTCTCCATGTCTCAACTTGGCTCTGGCTGGCTGATCAATTCATATCATATGCATTTGCCATTCCAGATATACAGTTCACTCTGGAGTGTGCTCGAAGGGGAGCCTGTCCCTGGGGTGATGGTTTATTCAACCATCTTAAAGTCAAGGAAGCCAAGCACAGAGGTGGGTGGGGCAGAGAAGTAACTGCTAGAATCCTGGGGTGGAGGAAACTGGGTCAAACTCCAAGCTCCATACTTTGTCTAGAATGCAATCCTTAAAATACAGCCCTAGATGACTGTTTGTTAATAGCCCTCAAATATTATAAAGTACAACCACATTATGTATGCTCTCCCTTATAGTTTCTGCCAACAGAAACCCTTTCCTACCATGCAGGCTTAAATTGGATAGTTGAATATACTTTAGTCTCTCTGCATTAACCAGCTTGCTTAGAAAATAAATCTAAGGCAATCTGAAGAGTAAATGACCCAACTGCACACAGTAGGGTGACTTCTTTGATCACCTTCTAGTGTATATAATAACAAAGCACTTTTCATCAATAGCTGCCAAAGTGCTTTACAAAGGAGATTAGTATCGTTCCCTTTTACAGATGGTAAAACTGAGGCAGAGAGCAATGATGTGACTTGTCCAAGCTCACCTAACATACCAGTGACTGAGCAGAGAATAGAAGCCTGGTAATCTGAGTCCCAGTTGAGCGCACTAGCCAATAGGCAACACTGACTCCTATATTGTGAGATTCATGAATGGGATGTGGGGGCATAGTGTGTGCATCTTGGATGCTTTTCAGGCCTCATGTGTATGCTGCATGTTAGTCAATTGTGTTTTCCTCCTACTCCATGTGTGATTACCTCATAGCTTGGTTCTCTGAGATAACGTCTCTAATCTCACCAGTCTGAGTGTAAAAGCAAAATGAGCTGTCATCGTTAGTCACATGCGCCTGCCATTCCCAATGCTTCCACAGCGGAAGCTGTCACTGCTGCACCCTGCCTGTCCTTTTAAGTGGCTCCAGCTGAGAGGGGAGCTGTGTTTTGTGTGCTCATAAACATTAACAGGCTCCTTCTGACTCGCCCGGCATGGAATAACATGATGTAATTGAAAGTGGATTTGTAACATACTGTACGGCCTAAGGACTTGGGAAGGAGTAGGCTTCCCCAGTAGCCCAAATCTGAGAAAGATCCGGGGCAAAAAATTGCTTTCTCATCCAAGAGGCTCTGCTCAGATGCAAGATTTACTGTCTGCTGCTAAGAATCTGAAGTGGAAACTCATTCCAACAATAACAGATTGATAATGAAATATTGATTGCCATAGTGTGACTTGTGTTGATTTCGCCCCTTTCCTCTTGGAGAAGCCAGAGTGTCTGAGGGCTTGTCGATTGGCTGATGGAGCTGCTGCTGTTGCAGCTCGGTGTGTTTCTATGCTTCTGAAAAACAACACTGATTATTTTGGCGCACTTTTGAATGTGTGAATGTTTCTAATTTTCTCCCCTGTCCCTGGGGCCTTGCTTTGTTGTTATTTTGAAAATGAGATGGTGCCTCATGAAAAGTCTTTCCACAAAGCATTTTAATCAATAAATCAGCTCAGCAAGGCCACAGTTCTGTAATTTAGGAGCAACTCTGCCAGCTTGTTCATTTCTTACATTTATCACCATCTCCCCACCAGATACCCTTTCAACCATGGATATCGGGTGAACCCCCTCTTCGGGGAGGCTAGCCCCCCAGCCCCACCCCTTCTGCCCAAGGCCCCACCCCTGCATGCCAGAGCCCCAATTGTCCCCCCACCCCCAGTGATTGGAGTATCCCCAAGACTCCCCCTCCCCATGGCCAGAGACACTCTGGCCTGCCCACCTTAGTCATGCCCCCTGGCTGAGCCACCGCCCCTGCCCAAACACCAGGCCCAAGTGCTGCCCCTGGCTGCTGGTGGTCCTGAGCTCCTGGCCACCAGCTGGAGCTGAGCCGAGGGGGAGAGAGGGCGAGGCCTCCCAAGGCAACATGGCCATGGCCTGGGTCAGGTGAGGCTTAGCCTGCCCTGGCCTTTAGTACTCACTGACCATGCTTACGCCAGGGTAGACAATCAAAACGAAGCTCGAAAATTCCACTAGGTGCAATTTATTCTTTGTTCTTTTTTGGAGGGAGCTAGTGAAAGGTGCTGTGGAATTAATAAGCCCATGTTGTTTTGGAATTTAGAGTAGGGGATATATTTGTTACCCTGTTGCCTTGGGCAAATTACTTAATCTCCGTGTTGTTTATCTGCAAAATGGGTATTAATACCTCACAAAGATATGCATGAGGCTTAATTAATATACAGAGTAAGTATAGCCATGATGCTCAGCTAAGGGCAGCATATGGGGAATCTAATTCCTTTTATTATTTGGCTATCCATGCTAGACAGGTCAGCTCTGACTATACCAGGTAACACCCTCCAGCATAACAATGCCAGGTGAAAATGTGCCCAGTGCCTCAACCCATCAGCTTAAAGTTACTTAAAATCCTCTTGGCTATGCCCTGCACAAAAAGAAGCAGTCATGAAATATTATAACATCTGGATCTTTCCAGGAAGACAACTTCAGATCTTCCATTAGAGAGGCATGCTCAACTCAAAGGGAAGGAATTTACTGACTGAGGAGAATAAGCAAAGAATAACCTGTCTGGAAGATTGTGTTAAGAACAGTAAATAAAAAGACACTGATGGTCTGAGAGGAAAATGTGTGTTCCCCCACAAAGGAACATTTATTTCTTGCCAGTCTAAGCCAGTGATGCTGATCCCCCTCGTTGTGAATGGAATAGGTGGTCATATCCTTTGTGATTTAAAGTCAACTCAGCATACTTTCTGATGGAAAAAACATTGATTTTATTTATGAGAGAATGGGCAATGGAAAATCTGGCATTACAACCTGGGCCTTTTTTTCCCATTGAGGGAGTGGATGCTCCGTACCTCTTGGGGCTGGAGCTTTAGTAGCCCTGTGTCTGACTGTCACACAGAGCCATGTTGATAACTGTATGAGAGTCACCTAGGCTGATGGGAAAGGCAGCCAAAATGGCTAAAAGGATCAACCAACACCATAATGGATTAGGCCATGATTGTAGGTTGCACCTTCAATGTATTTCTCATCAACACAATATATACATCCTAACCACTCACTCTTGGATTTTATTCCAACATTGTCTTCTGGCTTCTCACACTGAACACTGGGAGTATCTCAGGCAATTTAGGATGGGTGCTAGCAATCTAATTCAGTTCCCTTTCAGGAGAAGCTCCAATCAATACCTCCCTGTAGCCGCCTGGCATCTCTGGCTCAACATGAAGAAATAGGAAAGCACCATCCAGACTAATACTATGCTTGCAAAGCGTGACTGCAAACTAGGTGCAAATAGACTGAATTGAAATTAATTGTCAAAATTCACCAAAATGTTCACAGGCTATTTTCGCCATTTTCAATCCTGGAGGATGAACTAGGATCTTTCTTACATCCACATGCATTGGAGTATAAAGTGGACCAAAGGGTCAGCACTTGGACTCTTGTTAGTATAATTTAGGAGAATGTTTTTAGCAGGTCGTAAACCAATCTCTGATTTTGTGCCTTCCCCATACCTCATTCTGTCTTCAAAGTACCTTTCTCCATATGAAAACTCCACATTAATTGTGGACGTTATCAAGATCTTGGTCCTTTTCTTCAAGGCACTGAATATCCTCAGCCCAGGATATCTAAAATTTTGCCTAAAGCTCATATATCCTTGGAGAAAATGGGTGTATCCTGCATGTTTACAGGCCTAATTTGACTCAGAGGGTTATGTATTTTTTTTACTGGTAGTTTAATAAGCAAATAACAAAACCATATAAATAAAAACACCTTTAATATTAATAAGAATAATTAAAGGCATAATTATTAACAAGACATGTTGCCTAAAATGCATTACTTCCTGGAAATAAGAAATGAGGAAATTTTGCATCTAAGTTGATGAACAACTTTGAAAATATTTTATTACCAAGCAGACAAATTCTACATTTCTCAGCATCTGTTCCCTTTAGAGAACTTCTGAAACAGAAGTTAGCAGTAGCTGCAGGAATAGTATTATCTCAAATGCACAATAAGAGGAAAGTGGTGAGGTGATGAAGAGGTACAGATTTGTCCAACTTTTGTGTCATTAATTCAGATCCAGCCCTGGTCAGTAGAGTTGGGTAAAATTTATCAAATGAAACTGTTTTTCTCTGAAAAATGGAGATCTGGGTCAAACTAAATATTTAGCAAATTTGTATTGAATTGGCTCAATTGTTTAATTAAAAAAATGGAAATGTCATTGTGATATAAAAGCCACCTTTAAATCCCCCTGAGTAGCCAAAATTAACCAGCGAAAGGAAACTGCATTTTGCCTCTCAAAAAACCTCCTGAGTCTTTCCCTTTTCATTTTAACTTTGCTGAGGACTAAGAATAATGTTACATCAAATGTTCATGTGGAAATGGAGAAAATAGCTACTCGTAAAGTCCTGTAAAGCAACTGAGCAGCATCTTGAACGTACCCGGTCCCCCTTCCTTTTTCAGTCAGCAGTCTCCAGGAAATGAGAAACAGTCACTTTTGTGGTCTCCCAAGGGGGCAGCCTTGTCTGTACACAATTTATCATTTAGTGCAGTTAAATGAGAGATCATGTCCTTCTGTTACCCAAGCTGTGATCCTGTAGCTGCAGCATGAGTTTCCCTCCCGCTTATCACCTTTGCTATATCTGTCGGGTTGTAAGTATCAGCTGAAATTCTGTTGCAATTTATACCTGGGGATGGCCAGGGAGTCACCTCACCCCAGGAACAGTTCCACCATCAACTGAGTTGAACAAAGCCACAAGAGGGAGGTAGGCTGGCAGGAGGATGAAACTGGCAGCCCAGGCATTCCTGAGCTCTAACTCTGCTGTGACAAGTCACTTTACCTCTTTATGCCTCCTGGTCTGTAGAAGCAGGAGATGCGCACCACTCGCTCCCAGGGATGGTTGAGAGGATGTTTGTATGGCACTGCTCTGGGGCTTGAGAATGGTTGGGCCAAAGGTTTGAGAGAGCTGCAACCCATCTGAGCATAATTTGGCCACAAATTCCCAGCAGCGAATTCCCCTGGCTGTAACTGGGCTAGATCCAGGTCTGCGTCCCTGCCCCATCCCCATGTCAGGTATTGGAGGGAGCATGTCAGAGGGGAGAGGGTAGGCCCGAGTGGACCTCTACTAAGGTTTTCCTCCACTGATGTAGGGTGCATTAAAGACCCTGTATCAGTGATGCAATGTAGAGAACCCAGTCGCAGCTCCCAATAGTGTAGGGTGAAGGCTGGTCCTCAGAACCAAGGAGCTATAACCAGCTTCCTGACATCCTTCCCCTCTGTTCTGTGCTGAGGGACCAGCTTCACTCTGGCTACCAGCCTACGAGGACAAACACCTTCACCTGGTGTGTGTGGCAGGTGCCGCTGAATTAGACAAGCCACAAACTACCCCAGTAGCAGGGTCATTCCTCTCTCTCCTGCCTGTGCCAAGAAATTCTGTCTGGAAATGCAAAATAAATGAATAAATTCAGAGGATGGCCCTAAGTCAAAGGGAGGCAGCCCGGAGTTTCTGAACCTCTCTCTCCAGAGTTACTAGTACCTGAAAAATTGAACTGGAGGTGGGGGTGGAGGAAATGTGGGGAAAGCCATGGAAGTGAATGAAGGGGAAAACTACAAAAGCTGCTGCTTTTCAGTAGACTTTTACCTATCAGCTCTGACATAAGTACCATATTCCAGCGGTAAAATATAATTAGAGCAGTGAGTCAGAAAGGAGCTGTCCATCGAGCAGCAGAGTGTGTTCTCAGCCAAAGAAAGGGATGTGAAATTCATGCAAATAGGGCCCAGCTCCTGAGCTTCCTACTTAGGAAACTTGAGTGTGACACAATCAGCAGAAAGCCTTTGCACCAGGCTGACAGTTTCACGTGCTCTTCTGAGTCAGCTTTCACCTCCCAGCTCTGCATCAAGTTGAGCAAGCAGCTTCCCTCCATCAACTTTTGCTCCCAAAACTCTACTTACGAGGCATAAGTGTTCCACTGGCTTGCTTCTCAGCTCTGATGGGGTAACCCTAAGGCCAACTCTGACAGATTTGGATGTGATTCCATCTCAAAGCCTGGCCTGTGTTGCAGGATGTGGGAGAGGAGCTCTCTCAGCTCAGGAGTGTCATTTCTCTGATGTCAGCCAGGCTTTACCCACCAATCCATCGTTCCATCATTTAAGTCCATGGTCTCAAGGATGGACTCCACAACTGGTAAATTTAAGGGGCTCCTTTGGAAACAAGAACCTTCCTCGTTTCATTTTCTTTGTGGATTTAATGCAGGTGAAAGGTATCAGAGTGATGTGAAATTCTCTCTCTATACCCACAGAACAGGTGCAGCACAGACAGCAGACACCATTTCAGCTAGCAGGGATCCCCACTTCTAGAGCTGAGTCTTCATAGCTCCTTCCAATCCTTGCCGTCTCTCACTAGATTGCCAGAAAGTAGGGAGAAGTACTGCTAAATGCAAAGGGAGACCTGTTTGCTGGGAACTGGGCTAGGCACCACACAGCTGTCCTGTTGTAAGAACTTAGAATCAAGGGCTCAATTTGAACTGATGACTTAGAGACAAAGGTCACTCTGTTCCTCTGAGCCACCAGCTCTTTTCATATGAGCTGTGTTTGGGTGACTTAAATACACAGAAGCATTTGGCCCAGCTCTGGGAGAAAGTGCTGACATATTAATGCCATCAGTAACTGATTAACCCACTAACTGATACTTAGGAAGAGCCTTAAAGAGGTGAAGTCCAATGCATGTGCTAAGTACCAGTATTGTTTCTGCTCCCATTATCCAAGACCAAACATTCTGACCCCTTCACCTACAACCTCCACCAGCTCAGTTCATCTAAGATCAGGAAATACTGAGTTGCTCTGTCCTCTTGTATATCTTGATCCAGGAATTGAGTCATCCAAGGGCCGTAATGAAAGAAAATGATTGACCCAATGTTAAAACATAAACAAAAGCATGTGATGAGCTGTTGTCTATCAAACTGTTTTCTCTCTGTATTTTAGCCACTGACTGGAAGATACCAGTTTGCTGTGTTGATGGAAATTGCATGTTTACTATTGCCTTGGTCCTGGCTCCCATAGGATCCATTCACCAGGAGGTAACTCACTAAATGCACTAAACACTGCAACTACCGTTGAATGCCCCAGGCATGACATAACACTATATTGATTTCCAAGGAACAGCAGCCGTGCCAGTGGAAACGTGAACAATCGGCACTGAATGGGCAGAATTTCACTGCCTATGTATTTCCTACAACAAACATTTTCTCTAGGGAAATTCTTAATTCCAGTGAAAAATGCAGATTTGGTAAATATTTGAAATCCAAGGAATGGCCAGCTGCAAAGAGGAGATAAATCCAGCCTCTGGAGCAAGGAGCATTCCCTGCCCAGTGGACAAACTGGAAGAGCCCCCCCACCCCCACCCTGCCAAGGAATCCAATGGTCTTTTTGTTCCTGAAATAGAAAAATAATTGTGTACTAAATGATGCAAAAGTCAGCATTACAAAAACACAGTTTGAAGCAGTGTCTCTTTCAAACACATTCAGTTCACTAAAGGCAGGTGATTCAGAACTCTGCACCACCTCCATACTGTAAGGACCAACAGTCTAGCAGGATATGTGGCTTATTCTGCTATCTGGGTAGTTGTGGAAATGGGGAGGGAGAGAGACAGTGAGAATCCCCTGCCCTATAAGATTGTTTAGGTTGCATCTATAGAAAGATCAGATAGCTGCAATATATAACAAACAGGCCTCAGATTTCAGCTGTCTCAGAAAGAACCAAATGGAATGGGCACCTATGAATTCCTAGAGGGAGCAGGACCAGATTTTTGCTGAGGCGCATAGGTAGGATGATGTGGCGAGGTTCACTCCTGTTTCGTTACAGAGAGCTTCTTTCTCCTGGGCTCTGACCCTGTCACCCAGTGAGCTAATTCAAGAAATGTCATGGAAGAGGACAGATCATCAGCCTCAACTCGCCCCTTCCAGAGGGCTGGGCTAAGTAAGAGACTGGGCGAAGAAGGACGACGGGGAAGAAGGTTTGAAGACCTGCCAATAAGCCCACCTGCCCTTCAGACAATGCCGGCTTTAGAAGCAAATGTGCAAAAGCCATCTGGCAGTAGAAAGGCTTTCCAGGAAACACACAAGACCATAAAGCCTTCCCATCTCATCCATATGCTAATCACCTCATAAAGAATAAAATCTGCAATAAGTCCAAGATTCTCTTCTGAACATTCAGATAAAATCCTGCAGACTGTTAAAATGTCCTTCTATGAAAGGAGAGCATGGAGCTAGCAATGAGGGGAGTAGAACCATTCTGGAGACAGCTGGAGTCTACTCTGAGCTCAGGTTAATTTTTCAATGAGTCTGAGGGTATGTCTACACAGCCAAGAAAAACCTGCAGCTGGCCCCTGGTTGGGGTCATGGGACCTGGACTGTGGGGCTGTTTCATTGCTGTGTAGACTTTCAGGCTTGGGTGGAGCCAGGGGTCTCGGGCCCTGCAGGGTTGGAGGGTCCCAGAGCTCAGACTCCAGCCCAAGCCTGGAAGCCTACACAGCAATGAAACAGCCCCGCAGCTCGAGCCTCACAAGCCCGAGTCGGCTGGCATGGGCCAGCCGCAGGTTTGTCTTTGCGGTGTAGACGTGCCCTGAGAGAGTCATACGCCATGTGTCTTTGGACTTTGTTTGTGGCTTCCAGTGCTTGTTCCCACAATATTTCACAGGCAAAAGAGGCGCTCTCACAAAGTCTTTCATTATTCACAGTCCAGCACCCTTTTGAGAAGGGGCAGTCAGGTGATAAACCAAACCAGAGTCAATAATTTGCCTGTAGCAGGGTCAGCTCCTGGGTGTCTTAGCAGCAAAGTCTTTCTTATTCAGGCTGTGAGCCTATGAGGTGCAGAGCACCCTCAACTTCTAATGGAGCCAATGGAAGTGGAGGGATGCTCAGCATTTTCAGGAGTTGATCAGTCAACACTTTGCAGGACTGAGCACTTAAGCAAAGCTCCCATTGAGTTCAGCGGTGCAGGATCAGATCCTTAGCCACAAAATTCATGGGTCGGGGACCAGGTTTTCCTCCTAGGGGGATTTTTCTTCTTATATAACTGTGATGACTCTGCTAAGCAGGAAGCTACCATTCTCATCAACCCCCTCCCCACCTCCAGGGTGGACATGTGGGCACAACTGCTTCCCCTAGACAGTAGAAGGAGGGGGGCAGAACTCTAAGAAAACACCCTGACCCAGGGAGGAGGCAGCCACATGGCAAGCGGAACAGCAAGGAAGCTGAATGCAGAGGAGAGCACCAGCCAAAGCTGCAGCGGAGGCCAGTGAACCACATGTGGGACCAGGCGTGACCGTCAGGCACTGCAGCCAGGTTCAGGTCTGGGCAGGGTTTGTGGGGAAGCAGCAGAGATGGAGCAAGGTGTCTGTGCAGAGGCGCTCAATGAGACACACCAGTATCTGATCAACTTGGAAACCTAGCTGAGACTGGAATGGAGGGGCACCCTAGGCACATGACCTGAGGAGCCCTAACCTCTAGCGGACTGCCTCCCAGGGGCCCCAATTGGACCAATTGTTTAATAGTGAATTACAGCTGTTTGAGCCACTGGACCTGGGGTATCTGCAGCCTTCCCCTTTATTCCACCCCTAGCAAAATAGCCCCTCATTTAGCTCCATGTCGGTGCCGTTATGAGGACCCACCAGGGCTAGAGCAGAGAGACTAGCCCCTGCAGCAGCTTCAACGCTTGCCTCCAAGCTGCTGTACATCTGGCACACTGTTGGTTCCTTGGGTGTTTGGTGGGCCACAGCCCCAGCAGCCGTCATAATTATAGAGCCACTGCCTCTCCGGCTGGACATACCCCTGGTTCAAAGAAACATTACAGTACTCTCCGGCAAGAGACCCAAACCCAGCAGTAATGCTGCTGCAAGTGGTTGTGCTTGGCACGGTTCCTGGAGAATAGTTTCAGGCTTATTTGTAAGTGAGTCAGGGTTATTTTGCCCAGGAAAATGTAGGGGTCAGAGGGAGACATTTTTTGCATAAAAAATATTCCAGTAGGTGCAGAGTACGCAGATTCTGCTGCTCCTCACAGCTGTGCGGTAGGGGCGCCATTGAAATCAGAGGGAGTTTTACCATTGAATTGTATGGGAGCAGGACCGCCGAAGATTTAAAATCCCACGCGGTCTCTTGCTTTCTCTGTCATCGCCTGCCAGCTTCCCCAATTTCTAATGTTTCACTGCAGCTCCACATCAGCCAGCAAGTAGGTGGGAAGGGACCCAAACTTCTGTTCTGCTTCATATATATTTCTTCTTTGATAATGTGGTTTGTGGTTCCCAGCCATGTTGGCGCAGGGTTCAGCAGCTGCCTCTGCTCCTGCGGGAAAAGGGGGCCTGCTACTGAACTACCCCTTTAGCTCTTTGCATTTGGCTCAGTGGGGTTGCCAGCCTGGAGGGTGGGACCCTGCCAAGGGAGTGTATTTTACATCTCTTTTATTATTGGTTGTTGCCATGTGCAGCTGTTCACTTTCCTGGCTGGTTACCTATGCAATGATCTGATTTTATGTTAATACCAATAACAATAAAATATGCAACTATGAGAAGTATTTTTTTTAATTGATGCCAGCAGCAAAGAACACCGCCAATCAGGAGCTTAGTCGTAGTCATAGCAACAGGTGATACATACCATGAATAATGTTTACTCCTCTTTCCTCCCTCCCCCCCACACCTTAGGGAGGTGGCTCATGGGATATGGCTTTCTGTGAAAGGAAAGGCGTGGGGAAGGAGGCTGCAGCCAACCCCACCTTGGGCTGTGATCTTATCAGATCTCCTAAGCTAAGCACAGTTGAACTCCACCAGTATTTCAATAGGGGCTCTCTAAGGGAAAGCTAAGGCTTGTTGGTGATTCAGTGACTTCGAAGGAGCTATGATGATCTATGCCCGCTGAGAACCTGACCCTCTCTTGCTGAATGCTTATGAGGCCAAATGCTTCCCCTGTTACAGGGAATACCTATTGCTTTATGCAAACCTATTTCATATAAGTGGGAGCTATGCAAAGAGGGAAGGGAAGGAAAGAAACAAGCGAGATCATCCATGTGTGGAACTCAGGGTGTGATTAAATCTGAGTTGGGTCTGGAAGCTGAGTTCCATCTGTTCCTTAGATAATTGACCCAGCCAGTGTTTTAAAGCTGAGGTCAATGCTTTAAAAAAAATTAAATACTATTTACTAACTGAAACAGATTTATAAAGTGACTGAGAAGAGACTCTTGACTTCATAATCAGGAGCTTATTTCAACTGACTAGGAACAGAGGGGAAAAAAATTCAACACAGCAGTTTTCCTAATAAAAAATATTGTCAGTTCTTCATTAAGGGCCCAAATCTGTGAGTGCCCTCAACTGCTATTAACTTCAGTGGGGACAGAGAGGGTGCTCAGCACCTCTCAAGGGCAAGATAGCACCTTGCAAGATCAGGCCTATAATTACCTGTAGTGATATTCTGACCCCTGTGAAGTCAGAATACTTTTCATTGGAAAGAGTCGGTTTCAACTTTCATTGGGAAGGTTTCTCAGGTGCAGAATGGAATTTCTAGTCATAACACGAGCAAAAGAAGGCAGATGAGTAGACTAGGTTACAGCCTGGTAGTTGAGTTCCCTCACCTAGACTATGGTAGGCTCAGGTTCAAATCCCTGCTCTGCTGGATCAAAGCAATGAGTTGAACCTGGGTGTTCCACATCCCAGGTGAATACCCAACAACCAGGCCTTCTGAGTTCAGTCTCTTTCTCTCGCATAAGAGCTGCCATGCTGGGTCAGACTCTGGTCCACAGGTTAGTTGTGTGAAAAAGTGCTTCCTCTTTTTATTACTGGTTTTTGTATCATGGTAAAGGGTAAATAACACTTCATTATTCAGTTTTTCCATGCTATTCATGATTTTATAGTCATCTATGATATCCCTGCTTAATTGTCTCTTTTCTAAGATAAACTGCCCTAATTTTTTTAGTCTCTCCTCATACGAAAGCCGTTCCATAACCCTTGATCATCTTTGTTGCCCTTCTCTGAACTTTTTCTACTATTCCTTTCTGGAGATGGGGCAACCAGAACTAGACACCATATTGAAAGTGTGGGTGCACCACGGTTTTATAGGTGCCATTATGATATTTTCTTATTATTTTCTATCCCTTTCCTAATAGTTCCTAACATCCTAGTAGCCTTTTTGACTACGGCTACGCATTGAGGTAAAGTTTTCAGAGAACTATCCAGGATAATTCCAAGATCTCTTTCTTGAGTGGTAACAGCTAATTTAGAAACCATCATTATATGTGTGAAGTTAGGATTATTTTTTCCAGTATTCATTACTTTGCACTTACCAATGTTGAATTTCATTTGCCTTTTTGTTGCCCAGTCACTCAATTTTGTGAGATCCTCCTGTTACTCTTTGCAGTCAGCTTTGGACTGAACTATTTTGAGTAATTCTGTATTATCTGTATGCATTGCCACTTCACTGTTCACCCCCTTTTCCAGATCACTAATGAACATGTTGAACAGCACAGGTACCAGTTCAGATCCTTAGGGGACCCTGCTGTTTTGCTCTCTCCAGTGTGAAAACTGACCATTTATTCCTACCCTTTGTTTTCCATCTTTTAACCAGTTACTGATCCCTGGGAGGACCTTCCCTCTTATCCAATGACAGTTTTCCTTAACAGCCTTTGGTGAGGGGCTTCGTCAAAGGCTTTCTGAAAATCCAAGTACGCTATATCGACTGGATCACCTTTTCCACATACTTGTTGACTCCCTCAAAGAATTCTAATAGATTAGTGAGGCATGACTTCGTGTTACAAAAGCTATGTTGCATCTTCCCCAACAAATCATGTTTATCTATATGTCTGATAATTCTGTTCTTTCCTATTGTTTCTACCAATTTGTCCAGTACTAAAGCTAGACTCATCAACCTGTAATTGCCAGGATCACCTCTGGAGCCCTTTTTAAAAATCAGCATTACATTAGCTACCTTCCAGTCACCTGGTACAGAGGCCTGTTTTAGCTATAGGTTGCATGCTCTCTCTCTCTCTCTTTCCTGTTTTATTGCCAACAAAATTAAAAAAATCCGAGTTTCATCCTGTTGCGGAAAGGGAAAAAATTCAGAAATCTTGAAAATGTTCACAGCATGAGAAAACTGTTTCCCACCTGTAGCTGTAGCCAGGATTTCCCTCCAAAGCCTATATCCTTGGCCATAGCTGAGTTTAGGACCAACAGCTCATCTCCACAATCAGGCTCTGTGCAGTTTTGGTCGGCATGTCCATCTGTTTTGCTTGTGTTGGCGTCGCTCACTCTCTGGAGTTGCAGGGGCCACTGGTCCAGGTCATTTCAGTTTTTCATTTCCTCTGCGGCTCTTATTAGGACACTATTGTATAGCAAGGATGCTGAAGAATGCACCTCAATGATGACTATAGTTCAGTGATTTCCTGTATCTACATTTTAAAGCTATAGCGAATAATAAGATATTTTGGCCTCCTTTAACATTGCATCTACTGGGCACAGGAAGTTAGATCTGGCCAAATGGAACATGAATGAGCTGCACTCAATGTGCAAATGGCTTTAAATATGTCAAATTTTCCATTAAATGGGCAAGAGATGAAAGACCTGCTGAGAATGTTTCCATTTTCATTTTAATCAAGAAATTGGTAAATGGATATTAGCGCTATGGACGTAGTGCATTTTCCCCCCTGTTAATCTTTATTCTAATTTTTAAACAAATTATCTTCACTCCCCTTTTGCATTTTCACATTCCACAAACATTTGAGGGACTGGGTTTTATTGGCAGGAAAGATCATAGAGAGCTAATTTCAGAGTCACCTGAGTGATTATTCGTGGAAACCAGATTTTACATTTGGACTCTGTGTTTGATGAAATGGGGATTTTCTGTAATATTGTGTCTGAATACTGTGCATGTCTCAGTTTCTCCTATGTGCTGCATGGTTAACTAGGTGGTGGGAAAAGGTTGTTTACTCTTCACAGAGACCCAGAGATACAGGTGTGACTGATGCAAAGCTGTCTGGGGTCCATGAAGAGTCCAAGAAGACAGTGGCCACTCCAGTTACCTGGACATTTGGTACCTAGCAACTAACGACCACAGATGGCCCGCTCCTCTGCGGGAAACCTTCTGTGTTTGCCCAAGAACAAAGGATTGAGGAGGGGCCAGGTGGGGGGTTGTTAAGTGTAGGCTGCTGGAAGCTGGAGACTCTTCTGAACAAAAAAGGGACCAGAGGGCTCTGGGCTGACCAAGATGGATCATCCTGTAACTTTCTGCTCTCTATGCTAACCAAGTTTCAGAGTAGCAGCCGTGTTAGTCTGTATTTGCAAAAAGAAAAGGAGTACTTGTGGCACCTTAGAGACTAACCAATTTATTTGAGCATAAGCTTTTGTGAGCTACAGCTCACTTCATCGGATGCACAGTATGCATCTGATGAAGTGAGCTGTAGCTCACGAAAGCTTATGCTCAAATAAATTGGTTAGTCTCTAAGGTGCCACAAGTACTCCTTTTCTTTATGCTTTCCACACTTTGTTCCAGACAGCTAATAAACCCTGCTACTTTTACAATGCTGGCTGAGAGTCATAGCAAATGCTGAAGGTGGGGGTGCACTGCTCCCTTTGGGTGTACAAGTCTCAGTAGTCCAACTCAGGTGGGCTCGCCGATGGGAGCTCACAGTGTGAAGCAGGGGTGCTGAATGCTCTGAGGTTCACTTTAAGGAGGCGGTGAAGCTGAGTGGCTTACCCTAGTGAAAGAATGAGACACTAAGGGGGAGGTCTGTCACACCTAGGGGGTCCTCCTGGGGACTGTTCCAGAGCACTGAACCTGTGGATCTGTGACACTGTACCAGAAGTGCTTGCAGTCAGGGATCAGAAACAACCTCATTTGCTTTATCAGCCCAATCAAGCAACAGAAATGATACCATGTAACTTATCAGACCATTCATAACTAAGACAAACAGGTTGAAAAGCAAAAACAAACAGAGGATTTTGCAATTTTTTTCTTCCATCTCAGGAACAAAATAGAGGCCCAGTGCATTTTGCCGCTGGACCACCAGCCAGCTGCCTTTCACTGGGAATATGTTCTGTTTGGGGATATTCTGTCAGCAGGAAAAGAGGCTAAATTTATTGAGTACATTATTCACTCAGTCTTCATGGATGACAAAACTATCTATGTTCTTGTACCTCACTCATCACCATGGTATCTGCACCCCGATGTAGCTGGTTGGAGACTGACCTTTTCCCAGTGGCCCCCATGCAAATTAGTCTCCCTCAGATAAATCTCCTCGCACTCTGTGAGATCCGGCTGGTTAATAGTTTTTTCTCTGACTCCGGCTCCACCAGTGACTCTTTCTGCATGGGATATGTTCTCTTTCTGCGCCTGCACTTGTGCTGCTGGCTCCCCATAATCGGACTCCTTGTGCTCTCCGAATATCTCCACCACCTGGGACGCCTGCCTCTGTCCCGACTTCAGAGATCATTTTCCTCCTTATGTGAGGATTAAACAACAAAATAAATCTCTCCTTAGAACACACATTTGCTTTGGTTGAAACCTGGGTCATGTGCACTCTGAAGGGTGAGGGTGGAACGGAGAGGATACTGAGTGCCTGTGATTGTATTAATCAGCCCATGTATGTGCTTCGCTGCTTCAAATCCAGTCACCACTACCTGACTTCCCCCCCGCAGATGCAAGTGGTAAACACTTGGCTGGGATGAAATGGTTTACATAGCGAAGCAGCATCAGCAGCTTTGCTATGTAATGAGACTTCAGCAAGGTAATGAGACTTCCTTGCCATGTTATCACTTCTTTGTTTTGTTTTTATTATTATGGTGGAAATTGATTGTTATGTGTGAGCATGTAGCCAAATCCTCCCTCCCGTTCGCTCTCACCCGCCTTGCCACCGCCGCCCCACCTCACTCCTCTGTGGTATATTATTAATGGCCAATCGGAACTCACTGGAAACAGTTAATGAAGTTGTCCCACTGTCCATGGGGTTTTTTTTGGTTGGTCGGTTGAGTCTTTGCAGACCGTCGGCATCAGCTCTAACCTGCAAGAGCACATTGCAGGCTGTGTATGCTCAACTGCACTCTTTGAGCTTGTCTTCACTGGGATATCTTGTCATATGTGCCCATGATCTTTAAGAACTGAGTTAACTCACATGATGCTAACTGTGGTTTTGCAGCCAGTGTAGAAAGGGACAAGTTGGGTTCAGCATCACTTCCGCTGGTCATGGTTAAACGCTTCTAGGACTGGTATGTGTGTGTGAGAGAGACAGAGAATGAGAGAGAGAGAGAAATCTAGCCATCCGGCTGTATTCTCCCCACTTCCCACCCTCCCAAGGGGTATGAGAAACTCCCACTGATTCCATTTTTAAATGAATGGAGGAAAGTGTGGCTTTTGTAATATAAAACATACCTCACAATGACACTGAAGCTGTTGAATGCCCACTACTTTCCAGAAAGTTGATTCATCCCGTCCTACTTTACACTATCTGATGGATCCATGCTGGGAAGGACCATTACAATGCTAGTGCTCATGGAGAGGTTAATGAGCCTCAGTTACTGAATGGAGATATGGAATTGTATTTATTAATTCATTTAGTGCTCTAGCAGTGACTAGGAGTCCTAGTCACAGGCCAGCACCCATTGCTCTAGGTGCTTTACAAACACAGAACAAAAAGACAGTCCCTGTCGCAAAGAGCTTACAATCAAACTATAAGGCTCATGTCTGCACTAGGAGCTCGGGGTGTGAGTCCCCTGCTTGTGTATATATACTCACACTAGCTCTCATCGAGTGAGCACAAGCATATATGTGTGTCACCATGGTAGTGGAGGAACGGCTGAGCTGTGCCAAGGCCAAACCCGCCTGGAACCGGTAGATATGTATTTGGCATGGCTCAGCTGTGCCTCCATTGCCAGTACCTGGGTTACCGTGGCTACCCTGCTCCCTGGCTTGTAGTTCAGATGTAGCCCAAGCAAAGAATCAACAGGTGGATACAGACAGACAGAGGAGTATGAGGAACCAAAGAGGCAATACTGGGCAGCATGATAGGCAGTGGTCACAGCACGGGGGACCAGCAATTAGGGACAGCAAAACCTGTTTTGAATATGCTGCGTCCATGTGTGAGGTGATAAACAGACAGAGCTGATTTGGGGGCACTTGGAAATGCTTTATAATGAATGCAGTGAAGAGTTTCTTCCCAGCCCACCCCAAAGGAAGCTGTGGTAGAATCTGAGTGGAAATCTTTTTTTTATTTTCCTTGTGCAATCAGAGGCTGAGAATGTGAGATTATTCAGAGCCTGGACTAGAGGGGATTTAGGATGGTGTCAATGTGTCAGGTCAGCAAAGAGGTTGGGGACATTAGAATGTAACTGAAACACTGGGGAGGCAATGTGAAAGCAGCATCCAGTTAAAAAAGGGGGCCTAAAATGAGGCACCTTGGCAGAAATTCCTGGTCCTTGTCAGGAACAGCTCACACCCTAGGAGGACACGTTGACGTAACGTCCCTACTCATCTCCAGGGCACTGTCCAGATAAAAGGTATGACCTATGACAGTGATTGGCATCCCAGAAGTAGCCAGGACAGAGAGAAAGAGAAGACAAATATTCTTGGCACTTCTGAAACGAGTGGAAGGTGCTTTTGGTTTTCTGGCCAAAATAGCCTCCTTCAGCAAAACAGATTTTAAAATCTCAGCCTGTATGTGCACCTACACAGCTACTTTTGAGACAGCCCCAGTCCCAAAGATCTTACAATCTAAAGATAGACACACAGAATACTGGATGTATAGATGTGGTGTTGAGAACAGAGAGGCTGCTGCATTTGCCTATGGCCAGATTCAGATCTCCCTTAGGCCCAGGATGTACTGAGGATTTTTGACTCCGTGTAGCTTTTTGACACAAACCACAGCATGGAGGCACTGCCTGATGTAAGATGGAGCTTGCACCAGTAGGACTTACCCCATAAGTTATCTGGGAAACTGCACCAATGCAGTGTGTCTACATTAGGAGTTGGCTCTGGTATCACAACTGTCATTTACTGTGTTTGCTAAGTACAAAGGGCCTGGGGCCTAACCTGATTGGCTGCTAAGCTACCACAATATAAATGCTAAATAATAATAATACAATGATGCAGTTATACCGGTGCTGATTTCCTACTCTAGAGAAGCCTTTACGCTGGTTTAAAGTGGGAATAGCTTCCACTATTCCCTGGAGTCACTGGAGTTAGACCAGGTAAAATTGATGTAAGTGAGCAAATATTCAGGCCTGAAATCACTAACCAAGCTGCTCCTTCCAGAAGACAAACAGGGATCCCAAATAACAGTGAGAGGTAAGAACCAGGCTTATCATATGTGTTGAACGGGTATTGGATGGTCATTCCACAGTGAAGTGTGGAGCAAGAGAGAAACCGTACTATGGGAAACATTTTGAAAAAATAGGGAAAGGAAGGATCAGATTTTTCAATTTGAGAATTAAAAATGGGGCCCAGGGAATTGAATCCTCCACTCTACATCCATTTCACTGATTGCCAACACGCTCTAGCTCTGCTGAGATATGAAAATATGGATGGTGAATGAATGTTGATAATTCCCAACTCACCTAATCGTATTATCTCATCATCTGGATGAGAACTGACAAGTGAAAGGTAGAATAGTAACTGACACATGTTCTGCAGATCTGTGCTTCCTTCACCATGGCTTGTCCTCATTTGCAGCTCTGTGGAGTTGGTGATGGGAATATCACTGAACAGCTGCTACGACTGGGAGGAAATGCAATCTAGTGAAAAGAACACTCGACTGGGAGCCAGGAGACCTGGGTTTTATTCCAAGCTTCTGTAATGACCGGCTGTTTGAGCCTGAGTAAGTCATTTCACAGGAGAATTGGATGTAGGACTGGAAGAGACATCCTGGGTCATTGAGTCCAACCCTCTGCTATCACAGGCAACCCCATCATATAATCCCATTTGTAACATTATCAAATTCCATTTGAAAACTTCCTCTCTCTGTGCCTCAGTTACCCACCTGTAAACGAGAAATAATAACCCCACCTTTCTCCCACACAGTGTGTCTCTTGCCTGTTTATATTGCAAGCTCCTTAGAGAAGGCTCTTTCTCTCACTATGTGTCTGCACAGTGCAAGGGGTGGGGTTTTCATTCTCAGCAGGCACCTCTAGGAACTATTGTGATATAGTTAATAATAATTGTCCAGAACTTTGCTGTTCTGGGCTATCAGTCTGGTGTCTTTCACCAGCACTAAAATTCATATCTAAAGGGTAAAATCTGAGGCCTAAATACTTTGTTTGACAGGCAGATAGACTGGATGACTTAAGTCTTTCCCATCTCTAGTTTCTATGACACAGTCTTGCCTTTGAACTAACAGGTTGAGGCAGGTGTTTTGTACTCACTTGGGGTGAGAAGTTGTGAGGATTTAGTACACCATATGACTACAGCCTGCAGCAGAGAGACGTATACATTTGCTATGGCAACCAGAAGTAGCAAATTTGCAATGATGTATGTTGCACCTACTGTGTGATTCTGACACTACACAGGTGTCCTGTGGCACTGAGGTACTGCAAGAACTGGTGCCTGATTAAAAAATAAAAATAAAACCTACTCTAGCTAGGGAGAACACATGGTCCAGTCCTGTACAGGGCTCTTTAATGAACTGATCAACAGAAAAACACAGGAAGCAAATCTGGGCCTTAGCTCCAAAACATCACTCCTAGCTGCAGTAAACTTAGCTGGGCACATAACAGACTCTAAATGTCGGACTCTCAGAAACAGACTTAGCTGCAAAATCTATATGTCAATTCAGAGTGAATTTTTCATCGAAGTGTGACATATCGGGGTAAATCTTACGTGTTCTTTTTAACAGAATCGTAGGCTGGATTATTTTGTTGTTGTTGCTGTTGTTTTTCCCCCCTCCTTCAAATGGTTAATGTTATTCATTGATTAGGTTTTCTGCTGATTGGCTTGGTAGGTCCAACATGAAGCCAATCCCTGGTGGCAGCATCTGAAGCCCTTCGGTGAGGCACTTCAAAGTGGGTTCGTTTTGTGCTGTTCATTCGAGGAAATTCCTGAAACGTGGCTTACGCAGAAGGAACTTTAAAGATGTCAGCATTCATGACTAGTTCCCAATAAACAGTCCTACTGAATGCTCCCTTCTCCCAGGAGTTCACTCATTGCTAGGCTCAGGAGAAGTAGGTTTTAATCAATAAATGTCGATTAACATTGATTTCACCATATACACACACACACAAACCAACCAAAAATATTTCCATTGATAATTATCAAAATTTACAGACAGGCAAAGTAAAAAAAAAAATGCTGCTTTAGAACTTCTTAAAGTTTGCTTTAAGGATATTTACTTTGTATATTGTGACATCTGATGGTGACAGGTTTTGATTTAACAGGTATAAAGCTTTAACTTCATGACTCTCAGAGTCTATTGGCATTAAATAATCGTTCCCCCTTTTGTCTCACTCCACCATAATTTCCTGCAATTGTGAAAATGTAAATTGATCAAAACAGACCAAAAAATATCTTACAACCCATAATTTTGCACAGCTGTGAAACTGTAAATTGAAAAAAAGCTTAAAAATAAACGTTGATATTATCCACCCAAATTATCAGAAAATAAAGGCCAAATGCTGCCAGAGGTGGAGAGGCCTAAAACAATTTAGGGTTTATTTTTGTGCCTGTAAGAAGACACCAGTAAGCCATAAGTATGGTAGGGTATCCTGTCTCGGGCCTGCTTCAGAGCAGCCCACTGGTCTATTTCAGCCAGTATCTCATGTCCTCCCCTACCAGAACGGGCAATTTTTCAGTGGGTTGGGATTAAGATAATGTTTGTTAATTAAGAAGATGAACAAGGACTCCAGCCTAGCTGCTTCACTGCCCAGCAACTAACCGCTCTGTTCAGCTCTTTCAGGTAGAGGACAGCCTGTCACAACAGAAGAAAATAGAGACAGTCATTGAGGTGCAGTTACCCAAACCAGAAGATCCTTCACTACACAGCTAGTCACTCTCCAGGACTGCAAACACTAGAAGTACATCTAGCATCTTAGCCAGCCTCCTGCTGCACCAGAATGGACCAATGAACCAGCTAGCCCAGTTTCCAGCCTTCAGTGGGGTGCAAGTCTGAATCAGGAGCAGCAGAAGCTCCCTAAAAATGGGGGGCCACCAGCATCTGAACCATGGCCCTCCCCCCACACTGCCGCTTCCCCCCAAAGCCCCATCCCCCATGCTGCCCTTCCCCCCCCCCGAGCCCCTGCCCTTGCACTGCCTATTCCACCAAGGCCCTGCCCTCATGCCACTCTTTCTTCCCGAGCCTCTGCTTTCACACTGCCCATCCTCCTACCTCCCTATGTCACCTTTTCCCTTCAAGACCCTGCCCCCCACTCGCTCATCTCCACCTTCTCTCCCCCATCGCTCACCCTTATGGCCAGTAAAAAGTGATGGGGGCATGAAACCCTGTTTGTGCCCATAAAGCACCATAGTATTAGGGGAAACAATTATTTCCTCTTGTGTCAGAGACAGACAAGAACCTGATCTTTGAAGAGCATAGGCATCAGCAGGAGTCCTGTACATTGCTTATATTACAGATATATGTTATCATTAAGCACCTAGGGAACCCCAGCTTCAGACCAGGACCCCACTGTGCTAGGTGCTGTATAAACACAGATTATAGGAGAGTCTCTGCCCCCCAAAGCTGATACTCTAAGCATAAGATGAGCGGCAACAGGTGGATACAATGAAGAGCCTGGGTGGGACCACAAGAAAACACTAATGGAACAAGCATACAACAAAAGCTTGCAGCGGGGTAAGGTGCAGACAGAAGGTAAGCTCTGCGCATACATCCCATGATCCCACAAGTACTATTATTTACTATTTATACTACAGTGGCATCCAGCAGCTTCAATCAGCATCTGGATCCCATTGTGTCATTAACTGGCTGATCCAAAACAGGGCAATGATAGGTGAATTGCCCCGGTTTGGTGAGTTCCTCTCGCTCCTCCAGGATCCCCTCCCTCTCTTCCTGCAGCTGAGTGTGATCCTGTTTCTAAATGGAGAGTCCTTATTTCCAACCATCACTCGCAAAAGCTCCCTCTTACCGATGAGGTGGGGAGTGACCTGCGTGGATCCCACCAGCACCACTATGGGCATCAAATGGAGAAGAGTCACTGAAAAGCAACGTAGGTCTCCCTGTGCATCTTCAACAGTGCAGCTGTTTCCCTCTGATTTAACGTACACCCCTAAAACAATGCACCCTCTCCCAGTCCTCAAGTCCTGTTGTCCGCGCTAGGCATCTACTTACTTCCCATGTGGTTCTGTTGTAGTTTATCCCAAAGGGACCGAGCTTCATGAAGGGACAGTTAAAAACGTTACCAGATTTAAAATGTTTTGTTGTCGCTGCTGCTCTCATCTCAATGAAAAGAAAAAACACTTCCAGGAGCTGTTCTGCAGTGCTAATGAAGATGTGAGACAAAGGGACCTGAGGAAGGGGGAGTTGTGGGGGAAGAACGGGAGAGAAAGAGATGGTGGCATTAGATTAGAGCCAAAGGAACTTCACATAAGAGCATGGTTATGCGTACCCCTGGTGGTACTCAGGGGTCTTCCAGGGGGTACATCAGCTCATCTAGATATTTGCCTAGTTTTACAACAGGCTACAGAAAAAGAACTAGCAAAATCATTACAAAGTAAAATTTCATATAGACAAATGAGAAAGTCGGCAATTTGTCAGTAACAGCGGCTGTGACACTTTTGTATTTTTATGTCTGGTCTTGTAAACAAGTGGTTTTTAAGTGAGGTGAAACTTGGGGTATGCAAGACAAATCAGACTCCTGAAAGGGGGACAGTAGTCGGGGGACAGTAGTCTGGAAAGGTTGGGAATCACTGCTCTACGTTGACCAGACGTGCCTATTTTATAGGGACAGTCCAGATATCGGGGGATTTTTCTTATGTAGGTGCTTTTTACCCCTGACCCCCCAGTCCCAATTTTTCACACTTGCTAGCTGGGCACCCGAGCTGCCTCTCGTCTCCCATAAGCAAGCCGATGGCAGAGTTGAAATGGAATTAGACTAGAAATGCACGTGTGGTTTATACAAGGCGTTTCTCCAGCCAGCTGTTGCTGGATCCTTACCAGGTTCCTGGACTTAGTGGTTTATTAAGGTGCAGCAGGTACTTCTGGGTTTCACAGGGATGGAGCTGGGAAGCGGGGGAGGGCTTTGATAAGTTTGCGGGCGGTGATGGAGTTGACTGGGAGAAGAAACGTGTCTGATACTGCAGGGTGCTAAGTGCTTTCAACTCCCAGGGATGTCAGTGGCCCTCAGTGATGCGTGGCAACCCACAGGATGTGCTTTGTGCCTCCCTGGAGCATGCTGAAGTTGGCTAAAGCCTTGCCATCTTTCTATTCACCTGCTCTTTGCCTTTTGATGGGACAGATTGTAACAGAAGCTAAGCCTCCAAAGAGCTTGCTAGAAAGACTTGGCTCATCTCGTTGATGCCTCTACCTTACTCTTGGCTAAACTTCTTCCTCCTGTGCCAATCTCAATAGTAACAGTTCACAAGAACTGTGAATAGCCTAGATGCACCCCACCACCTCAGATCTGCAGACCGATGTGCTCCCCTTCCGTCTGTGCAGCCTCTTCTAAGGCAACATCTCCCTCTTCTCTAGAGGCCACAGAGCCGTCCATACGGGGAGGGGGGAAAGAGAGAGGGGGCAGGAGTAGGACTGGTGGGTCCTCAGGGCCTCTGAAAATTGGGCTGCTTTTAGATTAGGTGCCTAAACACAGATTGATGAGCCGAATTTTAGTCACCCAGGTTTGGGAACATTGGAGTCGAGGCTTTGTCCCAGTGCTTCTCTTCTTAATGACTAAAGAGGGATATTGGCTTCGCTTGTGATGGGTGCTGTCAAAAACCAGATATCAAAATTAAAGATCAGCAGCCTCTGGATTTCAACTTTCATTTAATTTCCTGGCATTTGATATGCATGCTCATAAGCAGCAGATGTAATGATACACATATTCATTGTGCATTTGACCCCAGAGCTGGAATCCATGGGCTTGAGCCGAAACAGACAAAGGAAAAACTCCACTTAACTTCAATGGGCTTTGGAAAAGGCCCTGTGTAGGCACTGTCGATTTACCAAGGTTCCTTTGTTGGATATGTTTGGGCCATGTCTCTGATTGATTATTTTGTGCCAGTTATTATCCATCAACCAGGATTAGAGAAAAAAAAAGTATGTACTTTGTCAACTTTGTTCTTCCTTGCAGTTTTAAGACAACAGTACAAACCACCCTCTCTGCCCCCATCCTGCTTTTGCTCCATCTATTTGGTATGTTTCCCTCCTAAATTATCAGTGACGAATTCTTTTTATCTTTTATTCCTTTTCATAAAATGAAACAAAACACACAATGATCTGGAGGCAGCCAAAGGTCCCTGCTAATTGTGGCTGTGAGCAGTTACTACCCAGGCCAGAGGACAGGAAAGTTTTCTTTTAATGGTTTGTGCATAGATTGGAGGCAGCTTTCATGTATACAGCTTTGCAATTCTGAAGCTAACATGGATAAAATACAAACCCCCCAAAACCAAACATTGTTATAAAACTTTGGGAGGTTGGTTTGTTTTTTTCCCCCTTAAGTAAAAAGGATCCATATGGACTCTACTGAGAGTTAGCAATTAGCATGTGCTGGGGGAAGCAGAAGGGAGACACACGCAACATCTTCATGACTACCCTTGATGTGTTACCGCCGCGGGGAGTGAAGACTAAGGTCTCACCCCAGGGCAGCTAATAAAAACAGGAAGTGTTTACTGGGAAACGTTGTGCTTCATTGTTCAAGGCTCTACAAAGCAGAACTAGAGCAGCTTACCGCTTCCAGTGATCATGGCCCCTGTGGATGCAACTGCCAGATGAACTGCATTTCACTTCTCCTTTCATGCCATAATTACATTCATTAGGAGTCAGATCCTGAAGTCCTTCACATGGGTAACTTGAGCGGAGGGGGTCCTGAGCTCATGCAGCCAGGCTTGGCAAGAGGGGCATGGAAGAAGGGGGTACACCTTTGTTGTATACTCCTTGGTTGCTGAATCCCTCTCTGTGTCAGACAAATGAGTTTCTGGTTCTGCAGCATTGGAAGAGGGGGAGAAGAAAGGCAGAGGGAGTTGGTTGTTTCTTTCAGATTCTTCCACCACCCTCAGTCCTATTATAAATCTAGCAGATGATGATACAGAGAGAGTGACTATTTATTTGACTTTCCCTCTGAGTTGTGTAACTCTCCTTTGGAGGTGGGGTTTCTGGGAAGAGTCCAGTAGGGGAAAACCTAGAAGTAAGGCTCCTGCAGAAACTGTTCTGTCCAGGAGCCTTTGGGGCCTGGCATTTGACCACTCCCTCTGCTGGTCTCCCCAAGATCCATGGTTTAAGGGAATAATAATAGTAATAATGAATGACCATAATAATACTTAGCTTCGCAACTCCAGGGAGTGGGTGGAAGGCAGCAAAGCATTCTGTGCTCATGGATGAATTCTAAGGAAATTATGCACATGAAAACTCAGGAAGTGGCCTCTCTTTTCTGCGGTTTATTATTTACATCATTATTTTCTCTGGCAACTCCCCCTCACCACCACCACTGTAATTAATGGAAGTTTCGTTTGAGGAGGACTCCAGTATTTAGCCTACTGTATGTTTTATCCTTTACCTTGCAGCAAGACTGCACTTTAGTAGTTCCTCCGCTGAAACAGGAATGTATTTATCTCACTTTCCCCACAAGGTTTCCATAGTTTTCTCTGGCCGCTTTCCCTATCTGCTCCTTTGTATGGTTGCTCCTCCATTTCAGTCCTTTATTAGTTTATCATTTGATCCAGCCATGTGGTGGTTCATAAGAACATAAGAACGGCCATACTGGGTCAGGCCAAAGGTCCATCAAGCCCAGTATCCTGTCTTCTGACAGTGGCCAATGCCAGATGCCCCAGAGGGAATGAACAGACAGGTTATCATCAAGTGATCCATGCCCTGTCACCCAATCCCAGCTTCTGGCAAACAGAGGCTAGGGACACCATTCCTTGCCCATCCTGGCTAATAGCCATTGATGGACCTATCTTCCAAGAATCTATCTAGCTCCCTTTTAAACCCTGTTATAGTATTGGCCTTCACAACACCCTCTGGCAAGGAGTTCCAGAGGTTGACAGTGCGTTGCGTGAAAAAATACTTTCTTTTGTTTGTTTTAAACCTGTTACCTATTAATTTCATTTGGTGGCCCCTTGTTCTTGTATTATGAGAAGGAGTAAAAAAACACTTCCTTATTTACTTTCTCTATACCATTCATGATTTTATAGACCTCTATCATATCCCCTCTTAGTCGCCTCTTTTCCAAGCTGAAAAGTCCCAGTTTTATTAATCTCTCCTCATACGGAAGCCGTTCTATACCCCTAATAATTTTTGTTGCTCTTTTTTTAACCTTTTCCAATTCCAATATATCTTTTTTGAGATGGGACGACCACATCTGCATGCAGTATTCAAGGTGTGGGCGTACCACGGATTTATATAGAGGCAATATGATATTTTCTGTTCACATAACGACGGGCCTGTAATAACCAATTCATGACTGGCTACTAACATCATATTCCCTTGCAAAGCTGTATACATGATTGTGAGAAACCAGAAGTTATGTCTGAAACTACAGGCCCCAGTGCCTTGAACTAACTGGGAATCTCTGTTACCTGTAGCAGTAAAAATGCATGTAGCTCTGTGGGATTCCAGAGACCAGAAGGTCGCCCACATAGTTGAGAGGGTCGGACATTACCCACCCAGTAGAGGGCACTGGTGATACATAACACTGCTCAGGGTGTTACACCGCTACAGCTCAATCGTTGCCATGATGACAAACTTTGATCGACTTTGTTGTAATTAGAAGAACAGGAGGACTTGTGGCACCTTAGAGACTAAAAAATTTATTGGCGCATAAGCTTTTGTGAGCTACAGCTCACTTCATCGGATGCTGTAGCTCACGAAAGCTTATGCTCCAATAAATTTGTTAATCTCTAAGGTGCCACAAGTCCTCCTGTTCTTTTTGTGGATACAGACTAACACGGCTGCGACTCTGAAATTTGTTGTAGCAGTAAGCTGAAGGAGAAGTTGACTTTGGCAAGGCAAGGGAAAGCTGCTATTCTGAATATTGTGTGAGTGTGTGTTGTGCATCGGCACATAGGGGCAATAGAACAGAAACTGACTGGAACCTTTCCCCAGACTGGAGATCGAAACAGAATCAAGCTTTCTTGTGGGGCAGAAATGTCCTGATGACTTTTGTTTCTTCTGTGCCTGCTGCCTCTGCACTGCTTGGTTCCAACCATCCAGAGACGTAAATGATTTAGCATCACAAGACAAGCTGTTCTCAAGGGTTTCTAGTCTGGCTGGGATCAGGGCCGGAGCTGAAAATCCCATGGAAAACTCTGTCCTTTTGAATTACCTGGCCAATTTTGCCGACTCAAGAAATTTGGAGAGTTCAGATCAGAGGTGCAGCCAGTATTTTAACGAGGGGCTCCCACAAAAATGTTCTTCATGAGCCTGCGATAAACCTCATGTACTAGGTTGTATATGCATACAGAGAGGAGCAGGGGCTTGTATGCCTTTGCTTTCCCATCAGAACCACATTTAGGGGAGGAAGGCAACACTATTTAGCAAGCAAGTGTAGATGAAATGTGCTCCTCTGTCAGTGTTTCTATTTTGTTCCCGAGCACTCTGCTGATAGTGTAACGCTGGGTTCGGCTTGAGTATTTTGCAATGGGGGAGGTAGGGGGAAGAGCTTGAAAGGGAACCTGGGTAGCCTTTCCCAGGGCAACGTTTCTGAAAATGATTGACTCATCCCATTCATTCCAGCAGCCAAAAATGACTCTTTGGAAGGATTTTTAGGAGCCTGTGGGGGTAAATCATCTCTGGCCAGGATGGTTTAGCAGTAATTGGAGATGGGATGGGGGGAATTCCATCAGTCAGTGAGATAATTCCAGCCAGTTCTGATTGGAACAGAATGCCTGAGAGCCCACTCTGGCCATCACTGCTCTAAGCTTTTAGATGCTTCTCCAAACACAATTATGTCCGCGGTGGTTATTTTAGGCTGTAAACATCAGAGAGGAAAATCAAATGGGAACACTCTAACTGGCACCTACTGCCTTTTCTGAAATGGGGGGCGCAAATTCCTCTCAACTTGTCAGAGACAGGCTTTAAAGCATTGATACTCAGACTGAGGCTCATGAGCCGCAAGTGGCTCTTTAATGTGTCTCCTGCGGCTCTTTGCAGCACATGATATTAAAATACTGTATGATTTAATTATTAACCAGTCTAAGTTATTAGCCAGTCAGGATGCTTTTACTATGTTATCAACCAATTGTAGTTGATAAAATAATAATACTTGGTGAGTCATTTTGCTTTGAGAATAATATATAAATTAAATATTTCCCCTGTCACGCTGTTTAAAAATGATTATATAGTACTCTAGTAAATGAAACAATGAATTCACACTACTGTGGCTCTGCTGGGGCATGTTGATCACTAATTTGGCTCTTGAACCACTGAGGTCTCTAGAATCACTGCTTTAAAGGCTCATCTATCTGGGAACCTTCCCTGGAGGCTGCACTTCGATGTGTGGCAAGGATCCAGAGAGCTATGCCGTGGTATTTTTAATTCCTGGTACAGCTGACCAAGCCAGATTGGTCAAAGAGTGGGGACCAGACCAAAGGCAGCCCACGTATCCTCCAGGTTGGGGGTTAAGGGATAGGCCAACAACTGATCCTTGTAAAAAATGTACATTATAGAAACACAACCAGGTACCTATTCCAGAAAGCAGCATAATAAACAGAGATGGCAGAGCCTGGTTCATGCTCTAAGTGACATTGGATAGCTCAGGAAGGATTCAGATTCAGATCTTCAGGATAGGGCAGCTCCCAGAAAATGACCTCCCTCAGTTGAGGAGAGATCAGCCTGAAACCAAAACTTCAGATCCAAACACCTTGAACTCTGGTGACCATCAGCGCTGGATCCTAACTTTGAGGCTCAGTGATGTCCTTTATTTGGAGGAAGTGACACGTCCCTCCTTGGAGTTGTTCTTAGAGCACAAACTGCTGATGTAGGAATGAGTGAGCCAGAGACACTGGGACTCTGTGAACTCCTGCAGCCTCCTGGAACACATGCTTTTTGTCAGCTGGGACTGAGGCAGCCGATCTGTGCCTACAGGAGGCTCTTTCTGTCTCCGCTCATTAGTACCACTAAATCACAGCCACAGCTCAGTTGCTGTAGTGCTCCTGTGACTGGTGTTGCTTAAAAATTTATCGTCCCCCCCCACCATTTGGCACTTTGGGGTTATTTATTTATATCGGGAGAGACAATTGCAATGTTTCATGGACATCATAGAGGAATGCTAAATAGGGAACCTTGGGTCCCATAGATACAGCAGAATGTTGAGTTGATTTGGCCAACTCTACGTGACTGATATTAAATATCACCGTATGGAGCTGGAGTCTTCCCCAGGAGTTTGTCGCTAATTCATCTAAGGGTGACTTTTGTTGTCAGTGTTAAAGTAGCACCGGGCCTTTTTTCTTTTCTGTGTTTGCAGTCATAATCCATGTCTGAGGCCCACAATCTCATATTTTTTAATTCCTATAAGCTGCTCAACACAGGCAGAAATATTAATTAATCCTATTAAAAAAGGAGACATCTGCAGAGAAGTTACTCATTTCCTCCTAGTCGTGTGAACGGAGAGTATAATGCATACATAATGCAAGAGAAAAGGGCACTGCACCTCCCATCCTTCTCTTGTGAAATCAAACACAAAGTCTAGGGCTCAAACTCGGCTCTGAACTCTTGGGCTCTTAGCAGAGCTGGTGGAATTATTCCATGTGAACAACAGCACCTATGAATTTGGCCCTTTTCCTGTTCATGAATACTTCATGGGTAGCTTTTAAATTTCTTTAACTTCATTACCATTGGTAATTAATAAGAATACAGTTTATGGGAATAAATTCCAGCCTATTGGTTGGTTGTGCACTATTCACTTTGACCACTCATTCTTCACAGTTTATTATTTGTGATGTGTGATGGGTCATCAAAGTCACAGGGTCATATTTCTGCTCCCTGGCTGGGAGTTTGAAACACCTGAAGAATAAATAACAAATAACCCACCCTCCTGTTCACACATGAATCCTCTAGTTCCTAGGTGAATATGGATGCTCTGAAACACCCATGTGAACAAAACCCATTCACAAAATGTTCATGTGAATTTGCTTTGTGCAGCCTCTCTCTCAGCCACCCCTTCTACCACACCCACCAAGGGTCAACCATTATTATTATTCATTATTTGTATTGTGGTAGCAGCTAGGAGCCCTAGTCATGGACCCAGACCCCATCATGCTAGGGCTATACAGACAGTCCCTGTCCCAAAGAGCTTACAGGTGAAATATAATTTGTCTCTTCAACCTTTTTGATGAAGATCTGCTTAATCTAGTGTTAAATGCAGAGGCCTGTACATTTCTGGGTCCATCTGTTTCCCTTACTGCTCCCCAGAGAAAGCTGTTTACCAGCTGAATCCCCAGGCCCTTATGCTTCCCTAGTTACCATTGTTATTCTCCACCACTGTTAATATTCTTGCTGTTTGCAAACAATGCAGAAGGACCTTCGTCTCTGGTATAATGGCCTAATCTAATATGCAACAGAGCGTGGGCACAAGGTTGAGAATTACAGGCCTGCCAGCCAGATCCAGGAAATGCTTGTTTCCTTTGATTGGTACACAGAGTAAATTTGATGAGGGGACGATTGATGCCAATAGTGAACACAGTTCAGGTGCCATGCTGCTTGTTCTCTTGGAGCCTATTAGAGGGAAGGTTTAGGTGCAAGTGTGGTTATTGTTGTGACTGGAGAGTTAATTCCACATGGGGGACAAGTAACATAAGTACCTAAGAATGGCCATATTGGCTCAGACCAATGGTCGATCTAGCCCAGTATCTTGTCTTCTGACAGGGGTTGGTGCCGGATGCTTCAGATGGAATGAACAGAACAGGAAAATTTGTTTAGTGATTCAGCCATTGTCATCCTGTCCCAGCTTCTAGTGGTCAGAGGTTTAGGGCCACCCGGGCATGGGGTTGCATCCCTTAGCTAATAGCTATTGATGGACCAATCCTCCATGAACTTGTCTATTTCTTTTTTGAACCCAGTTATACTTTTGGCCTTCACAAGATCCCCGGCAATGAGTTCCACAGGGTAATATGTTGTGCAAAGGAGTACTTCCTTTTGTTTGTTTTAAACCTGCTGCCTATTAATTTCATTGGGTGACCCCCTGGTTCTTGTGTTATGTGAAGGAGTAAATAACATTTCCTTATTTACTTTATCTATACTATTCATGATTTTATAGACTTTTATCCTATCCCCTCTTAGTCATCTCTTTTCCAAGCCGAACAGTTCCAGTCTTTTAAATCTCACCTCATATGGAAACCGTTCCATACTCTAGTAATCTTTGTTGCCCTTCTCTGTTCTTTTTCCAGTTCCAACGTATCTTTCTTGAGATGGGGCAACCAGAAATGCATGCAGCATTCAAGGTGTGGGTGTACCATGGATTTATATGGCAGCATTATAATATTTTCTCTCTTATCTATACCTGTCCTAAGAGTCTAACATTCTGTTAGCTTTTTTAACTGTTGCTGCACATTGAGTAGTTCTTTTCAGGGAACTAAACACGATGACTCCAAAATCTCTTTCTTGAGTGCTAACAGCTAATTTAGACCCCATCGTTTTGTATGTGTAGTTGAGATTGTTTTTCCAGTTTGCATTACTTTGCATTTATCAACACTGAATTTCATCTGCCATTTTCTAGCCCAGTTACCCAGCCCCCAGGGAAGCAGTGCTTGTTACATGATAAATCCTATCATGCCCATAACATGTGCTTTGGACAGGATGGTTTTTTTCCCTGCCCCGCACAGACTTTTACTTCACCCATCTGAGTGCCAGTCATCTTCCTGATTCTGTCTAATGCACCTGATCCTAGCTCCCACTCTGGCCATATAGCTGGCAGCGTTAACAGTGGTAATGTTTGCATTGACAGAGGAAGAGGTGCAGGCCGACTCTTTGAAGATATGCAACATCTTCCCATCATTGTCAGTATCAAGGAAGTTGAAGTACAACAGGAGATGTGTAGGTTCACTGGGACCAAGGGAACAAAAAAGGGAAGGGGAAAAATCGGAGCAGAATAAACAAAACCCAAATCCCATTCTAATCCTGTCTCCCACCAGCACTGGGCAAACATCTCTACTCCCAGTGCTGGAACTCCAAATGTGTTAAGGTAAGAAATACACAGTCAAGGCATCCAAGCAGCCTTAGTGCTGCCCTCTAGCAACGCCATTCAATAACCATTAGGTTACGATCAAAGCATTTTAGTATTTGTGGTTCCCCATTACATTAAACTGCTTTGTAAAAACACATTAGATTTTTTCCACTTTTTTCCCCTCATGCCATCACTATAGGGCGGAGTTAAGGTTATTTGGGTTCCTTAACTGTGTATTTCTTATCCTAGCATGTTAGGATTTCTTTTAAGTATACATACCTCTGAATTTCCTGGGTTTGTAATGCTTGGTTTGCATGATCCTTCTGATTTTTTTTTTTTTGCCTTAAATTACTGATACATACGCTCAACCTTACTTCCATTTTAACACAATTTTTTTGCTTAGGAATTTCACTAGGGTGGTGGATTTTTTGGTTTGTTTCCTTTGTGTGTGTTTTGTTTTTAATTATAAAAATGTCATAACATGATCACTAGAGAAGAAAACCAAAGAAAGCGCTTTCATGCAATATTTCTAAGGATTGTAAGGTAGGTGGTATCAGCCTTAAACAGTTTTTTGAAAGATTAACTTTTAAGGGCAGATTCGCCGGCACACGAAAACAGCCAGAGAACACTGACCATTCAAGCTATATTTGCAGGTGCTTTCCATCATAAGAGTAGCCAGTGTGTGATGATGAATCAGTGCCATATTTGCAGTTGATTTGTTTGTTGTGAGGGCTGTGTTAGTGAGATCGACGCAATGTGGAGGAGGTCCAGGCCACGAGTCCCAATGCCTCTATGCTTTAACAGCTCCCCCTGAGTTCCTGATTGCCAGTGGATCGCAGACAGCAGTGCCACATAGAGCCTTTCAGGCACTGATGCCCAAGTGATCCAAGAAGAGAAAAGTGCTCATTTCACTTATCCCAACCATGACCAGTACCTCTATAATTTCTATATCTCATCTATAGCTGTAGGTATACCTTTGGAATCATTGAGACCCATCAAGTTATGCACTAGAGAGCTAAATAACCTCACAATCCTTTTTATGGTTACTCTCAACCTCCCTAATAATCTCAGCATCTTAACCTTCTGTTTTCCCTGTAGGTTTGCTGTGCTCACAAACTATATCTTAATTGACACTGTGAGCTCTCCAGGGGCAGGGACTGTATGCCCCTGTGAATGTGTGCAGTGTTCAGTGCAATAGGACCTGGGTCATTTTCTTGCAAGGACCCTGCTCTTGTCAGAAGCTGTATTACACATATCCCTAATAATTAATTGTCGTAGTAATAAAACAGAGAGTGTTCACTCCAAAACAATTGGAGATCAGACAATCAACAAAAAAATCTCCCTTAACCTTACCCAAGTATCTCATGCTTGAGACGTTGTCAAAAGCAGCTCTATCCAGAAGGGGTATAGTCTTAGTTCACTGGCATTTAGGTTGTTCTTGAGACTGTTTTTTTTTTTTCCTCCTTGCAACGAGTGTTAACACTCAGCCAAAATGTTCCGTTGCTTGGAAACCTGTTACTAATGCTGAATTCATTAATGCTTTTCCAATTTGCTCCTACGAACCTCGTTAGATGGTTTTATCCTAATTAACAGGTATCTAAGAAAAATGAAAGAAAATTGAGTTAATGGCAGAGTGCAGTCTGTGCCTTTTTTTTTTTTTTTTTTTTTTTGCAGATCTTCTTTTTCAGCCTTTGGACAATCTGCTGCTTATAGGACCCCATGCTCCTGATTCTGCTTCAGTAGTCAGGGCATCAGGATATCATCCTTCAACCACAACAAAGAGACATTTTTCACATTGGGACTGATTTTGCCAGGTGCCGAGAAAACTCCTTCAAGGTGCTGATTGACTAGAGAAGTCAGGGGGCGAAATCCTGGCCTCACTGAAACCACTGGGAGTTTTGCTGTTGACTTCAGTGGGCTTGGGATTCAACCCAATATGGGCTTGAGCCTACCCATGACATAGAGGGTTGGGATCTGCAACAGCTCTGAGCACTGCACAGCATCTCTGCCGGTGCAAGTTCCCAGGTGTGCCCCATATTTTTTGCTATACATACATAGCCACCACATAGCGGAAGTGGTCCATACACACTGAGCTCTGCCAGAGTGAGTGGGGAGCAGAAGGGACATGGTAATGGATGGGACTGAGGCATGATGTCATTCCTTTGTGAACACATGATCCAGGAGGCAATGAGTGCATGTGAAAACCTCCTCTCCAAAAAATTCATTAATGCCTACTGCAAGCATGGGGGCTTTCCACACGATCAGGGTCCTGCAGAGACTCAGCAGTTGCATTATGAACACTATTGCCCCAAACAGAGGCAGCCTTGCTGGAGAAGGGGCACGCCTGAGAGCTGACCAGCCCATGGAGTCCTCACCTCAGCCCTCTGGAGAGGAGACCCAAGACAGAATCCCCCCCATGCACTGCTGTGGAGCCAGGTGCTCCTCTGTGAAGTGTGCACCCTCTCTCCACAAGGCATGTCGCTTGCTGCATGGACGAGCATTTGATCACATATTGTTCCACAGGGTGCTCAGCCCACACCTACAGGGCTCGGCAAGTTCTTCGGTGCCCCAAGAGCTGCGCAGCGCTGATGGTGATCAAGCCCAATGTATCCATTCAGAAATAGTTACAGGTCTTGGGCCTGACTGGACTCTCACTTGCACTCAGATGTGAATCAGGAGTAACTCCACGGAAGTCATGAAACTGCAGCAATGCAAAACCATTGTGAGCTAAGAAGAAGGGGCCTGGTGCTTTTGACATCAGGTTGATACTTTGGAGATGCAATGCAGATAGTTTAGAGTTGCTTTGCTTCTGTTAGTAACAGTTTTTTTGTTTCCATACTATATTCCCAACTCAGACTCCGTTTCACTCTTTGCCATTCTGAGAGGTAACAGTTAAGGATGGGATAAAATATGAAACCTCCTCAAGTTTTTCTCCAAATTTTTAACTCAACTTGGAAGCAAATCTCATTCTGGTTCAGAAAAGTTTGGATCACTATTTTATCGAACTATTATTCATTTTTGCTGCTGCCTCTGTTCTTCCTGGACCAGGAGCCTAATTGACACAATACGAAACAAAAGGCTATTTCCATGATATTAAGAACATAAGAATGGCCATACTGGGTCAGACCAAACATCCATCCAGCCCAGTATCCTGTCCTTTGACAGTGGCCAATGCCAGGTGCCCCAGAGGGAGTGAACCTAACAGGTAATGATCAAGTGATCTCTCTCCTGCCATCCATCTCCACCCTCTGACAAACAGAGGCTAGGGACACCATTCCTTACCCATCCTGGCTAATAGCCATTAATGGTCTTAACCTCCATGAATTTATCCAGTTCTCTTTTAAACCCTGTTATAGTCCTAGCTTTCACAACCTCCTCAGGCAAGGAGTTCCACAGGTTGACTGTGCACTGAGTGAAGAAGAACTTCCTTTTATTTGTTTTAAACCTGCTACAGATTAATTTCATTTGGTGGCCCCTAGTTCTTATATTATGGGAACAAGTAAATAACTTTTCCTTATTCACTTTCTCCACACCACTCATGATTTTATAGACCTCTATCATATCCCCCATTAGTCTCCTCTTTTCCAAGCTGAAAAGTCCTAGCCTCTTTAATCTCTCCTCATATGGGACTCGTTCCAAACCCCTAATCATTTAGTTGCCCTTTTCTAAACCTTTTCTAATGCCAGTATATCTTTTTTGAGATGAGGGGACCACATCTGTACTCAGTATTCAAGATGTGGGCATACCATAGGTTTATATAAGGCAATAAGATATTCTCCGTCTTATTCTCTATCCCTTTTTTAATGATTCCTAACATCCCATTTGCTTTTTTGATTGCTACTTGTCAAGGTTCCTTCCCCACTCTGAACTCTAGGGTACAGATGTGGGGACCTGCATGAAAAACCTCCTAAGCTTATCTTTACTAGCTTAGGCCAAAACTTCCCCAAGGTACAAAATATTCCACCCTTTGTCCTTGGATTGGCCACTACCACCACCAAACAAATACTGGTTAAAGGGGAAGAGCTGTTTGGAAACGTCTTTCCCCTCAAAATACTTCCCAAAACCTTGCACCCCACTTCCTGGACAAGGTTTGGTAAAAAGCCTCACCAGTTTGCCTAGGTGACTACAGACCCAGACCCTTGGATCTTAAGAACAATGAACAATCCTCCCAACACTTGCACCTCCCCTTTCCTGGGAAATGTTGGATAAAAAGCCTCACCAATTTGCATAGGTGACTACAGACCCAAACCCTTGGATCTGAGAACAATGAAAAAGCATTCAGTTTTCTTACAAGAAGACTTTTAATAGAAATAGAAGTAAATAGAAGTAAAGAAATCACCTCTGTAAAATCAGGATGGTAGATACCTTACAGGGTAATTAGATTCAAAACATAGAGAACCCCTCTAGGCAAAACCTTAAGTTACAAAAAAGATACACAGACAGAAATAGTTATTCTATTCAGCACAATTCTCTTTTCTCAGCCATTTAAAGAAATCATAATCTAACACATACCTAGCTAGATTACTTACTAAAAGTTCTAAGACTCCATTCCTGGTCTATCCCCGGCAGAAACAGCATATAGACAGACAGAGACCCTTTGTTTCGCTCCCTCCTCCCAGCTTTTGAAAGTATCTTGTCTCCTCATTGGTCATTTTGGTCAGGTGCCAGCGAGGTTACCTTTAGCTTCTTAACCCTTTACAGGTGAGAGGAGTTTTCCTCTGGCCAGGAGGGATTTTAAAGAGGTTTACCCTTCCCTTTATATTTATGACACCACTGCACACTGCATGGACGTCTTCAGAGAACTATCCACGATGACTCCAAAATCTTTCTTCTGATTAGTTGTAGCTAAATTAGCCCCCAACATATTGTATGTATAATTGGGGTTATTTTTTCCAATGTGCATTACTTTATATTTATCCACATTAAATTTCATATGCCATTTTGTTGCCCAGTCACTTAGTTTTGTGAGATCTTTTTGAAGTTCTTTGCTGTCTGCTTTGGTCTTAACTATTTTGAGCAGTTTAGTAGCATCTGCAAACTTTGCCATCTCACTGTTTACCCCTTTCTCCAGATCATTTATGAATAAGTTGAATAGGATTGGTCCTAGGACTGACCCTTGGGGAACACCAGTAGTTACCCCTCTGTATTCTGAAAATTTACCATTTATTCCTACCCTTTGTTCCCTGTCTTTTAACCAGTGCTCAATCCATGAAAGGATCTTCCCTCTTATCCTATGACAACTTAATTTACATAAGAGCCTTTGGTGAGGGACCTTGTCAAAGGCTTTCTGGAAATCTAAGTACACTATGTCCACTGGATCATAGAATCATAGAATATCAGGGTTGGAATGGACCTCAGGAGGTCATCTAATCCAACCCCCTGCTCAAAGCAGGACTAATCCCCAATTTTTGCCCCAGATCCCTAAATGGCCCCCTCAAGGATTAAACCCCTTAGCAGGGTTTAGCAGGCCAATGCTCAAACCACTGAGCTATCCCTCCCTCTTGTCCACATGTTTGTTGACCCCCTCAAAGAACTCTAATAGATTAGTAAGACATGATCTCCCTTTACAGAAACCAGGTTGACTTTTGCGCAACAATTTATGTTCTTCTATCTAACAATTTTATTCTTTACTATTGTTTCAACTAATTTGCCCGGTACTGATGTTAGACTTACTGGTCTGTAATTGCCAGGATCACCTCTAGAGCCCTTTTTAAGTATTGGCGTTACATTAGCTATCTTCCAGTCACTGGGTACAGTAGCTGATTTAAAGTACAGGTTACAAACCATAGTGAATAGTTCTGCAATTTCACATTTGACAGAAATTTAGATCTTTCAGAAATCTTGGGTGAATGACATCTGGTCCCGGTGACTTGTTACTGTTAAGTTTCTCAATTAATTCCAAAACCACCTCTAGGTGACACTTCAATCTGTGACAATTCCTCAGATTTGTCACCTACAAAAGATGGCTCACGTTTGGGAATCTCCCTATCATCCTCAGCCGTGAAGACTGAAGCAAAGAATTCATTTAGTTTCTCTGTGATGACTAGCCTAGACCTTTAGACTCGGTTTCCTAACTTTATAACAAGAGACTGTCTGTTTCCATGTGATTTCCAGCCCAATTGTGCAAACTTAAAGGGATGAAACAATCAAAATTTTGGATAAAGATCTGAACTTCTGGATGATTAACTGGGCCCACCCAAGATCCTGAAACGAGTGTGGTCTCCACGTTGCTAAAATAAAGACCTTCCTCTTTCCACACCAAGAAAGTACAGCCAGAGCTTCTGCTACCAGTTGTGTTTCATTTACAGCCTTTCCTGCTTATCTCTACCAATATGTGGCATCCAAACACAGTATTAAGAGCTTTTAAGTGGTTGAGTCCTAAAAAACGGTTTGTCTTTTGAAGTTGCTTTGTTAATTGCTTTGATTTTCACTTGAAGGTGCCAATTCATCCATCTGTTAACTATAGATCATTTCCTCATTAATGAAAGAGAGTAAACTGCCTATTTTACAAGGACTGGAAGTCAGGTTCAGATAGAATAAGAGCCAACCCAAATGGGTCACTCACGCCTAAAACTGAACTAGAACCAAGGATGCAAAACCAGCGAGTTAGCATTGTTGTCTGAGTGCATCTCTGGCTGGGATGGCAGTGCTAAAATATCCAAAATGCCTCCTTCCATGTACTGTATTGTCAGACCAGCCAGCAGCAGATTCTGAAATCTCATGGAAGAGTCTGGTTTTGAAGGATTTCCAACTCAATTCCAACCTCTCCCAGCTTGGTGTCATCTGAAAATTTTATAAGCATACTCTGTGCTCCATTTGCCAAGTCATTAATGAAAATGTTAAATAGTACTGGACCCACAAGTGAGCTCTGCAGGACTCCACTAGATATGCCCTCCCAGTTTGACAGCGAACTATTGATAACTACCCTTTGAATATGGGCTTTCAAACAGTTGTGCACCCACCTTATAGTAATTTCATCTAGAGCACATGTCGCTGGTTTGCTTATGAGAATGTCATGTGGGAACTGTGTCAAAAGTCTTTACTAAAATCAAAATATATCACATCTACTGCTTTCCCCCTACCCACTAAACCGGTACCCCTGTCAAAGAAGGAAATTAGGTTGGTTTGGCATGATTTGTTCTTGACAAATCCATGCTGGATATTCCGTATGAACCTATTATCCATATGGTATTTACAAATTGATTGTTAAATATGTTCCAGTTTCTTTCAAGGCATTGAAGTTAGGCTGACTGGTCTATAATTCCCTGAGTCCTCTTTGTTCCCCTTTTTAAAGATAGGCACTATACTTGCTCTTCTCCAGTTTTCTGGGTCCTCACCTGTACTCCAGGTGTTCTCAAAGATAATTGCTAACGGTTCTGAAATTTCTTCAGCTAGTTCCTTAAATTTTCTAGGATGAATTTCACCAGCCCCTACCAATTTGAATACATTTAATTTATCTAAATATTCTTTAACCTGTTCTTCCCCTATTTTGGCTTGTGTTCCTTCCCCCTGGTTGTTAATATTACTTACTTTGAGTATCTGGTCACCATTAACCTTTTTAGTGAAGACTGAAGCAAAATAGGCATTAAATACCTTCTTGATGTTATTAGCTCTCCTTCCCCGCTAAGCAGAGTACCTATACTTTCCTTCATCTTTGTCTTGCTCCTAATGTATTTAAAGAATTGGTGTGCAAAGATGCTCTTTCCCTTCTTGGTCAGGTGGACCCCATTTCTTCCCAGGTCTGCTGGCAAAACACAAAATTTCCAGTAAGTTCTTGGAATGTATTGGGGACAACTTTTTGGTTTCAGAAGTGGAAGAAGTAATCAGGGGACAGTCATTTCAGACTTGACTCTGATCAAAAAGAAGGAGGTGGTGAATCTGAAGGTGGAAGGCAATTTGGGTGAAATTGGTCATGAAATGATAGATTGCATGATTCTAAGGAAAGGAAGGAGCTAGAGCAGCAGAATAAGGACAATGGACTTTTAAAAAAGCAGATTTTAACATTCTGAGAGAACTGGTAGGTATAGTCCCATGGGAAGAAAATCTAAGGGAAAATGGAGTTCAGTAGAGCTGGTAGTTTCCCAAGAAGACAGTATTAAATGCACAACTGCAAACTATTCTGATGTGAAAGAAAAATAGGAAGAACAGTCAGACACCAGTAAGGCTCCACCAGGGGCTATTTAATGCCCTGGAAATCAAAAAGAAATCTACAAAAAGTACAGACATGGACAAATTGCTAAGGAGGAGTACAAAAGAATAGCATAAGCATGTAGGGACAAAATCAGAAAGGCTAAGGCACAACATGAGTTAACCTAGAATAATGATGCTGGTTCTGGCGAGACCCAACCGAGAATGCCAATTCAGGACAAATTGCTTAAAAGTTAGCAGATGGATGCTTCCGTTCCCCTCAGAAGGGAGTCCTCAACCACCAGCACTCTACATCTCCTCCTCTCAGGTGCAGTGGCCATGAGCGTCCCTCTTTGGGGTTCTGAGTGTATTCAATGGGTGTCTGAGTGCAGGAACACCTTTAAAAATCTGGGTCTTAATCTCTCTCTGCCCCAGTTCCCCATCTATAAAACTGAGATAATAGTACCTTTTCCTACCCACTTTCTGTCTGTCTTATTTAGACTGTGATCTCTTTGGGGGAAGGTCTGTTTCTCACTAGGTGAGCCAAGCACAATCCAATCTCAGTTATTGATAGCATACTTATCCAAACCAAAATCCAGTTCTGGACTTTTTCTAAAATTTTCTCCTATGCCAGTGCCCAGGTGGTCCCTGGTACAGGGGGCAAGACTAGAAGAATCAAGAGATGGTCTACCTGAAGTCCGTCTATCCTGAAATCTGTCTTTCCAATATAGTTGATGATCAGAGGTGCTCTTCACCTGCAGATTCCTATGGAAGCACCTCTGAAAATCAGACCCTTAGGTCATTGTGACTTTTCCTGTGGTGTAGTGTGTGATACTATGTATGTTAGATGCCAGGTAAAAATGAATGCTATTGTATTTCCACCTCTGTTATATCTCTGATTCTCTCTCAGAGTTTGTAATAAACACATCTGAATTATTCACCGTTCACTACCAAGGTATTTTAACAGAATATATGACAGAGGGAGGAAAATGAGGGATGTCTTTGTTTCACGCAGATGAGATCAATGTACCATGACTCAAATGATTATCTGGGACAATTCATAATTATTCATGGTACAAATATTCATTCAATGGCAGAAATGTTCCCGAGAGTACGGGCTCCACCACGCAAGGTTCTGAGCCCTAGTCTCAAATTATCTATTGTGCTGCTTAAACCAGGGTTTGTGGCTTAAAGACTTTACATAATTCTCTTGTCACTGTGGGTCTGAAACAGCTAGCCCAAAGCTTTTATTGGTTTTGAACAGAGAGACTATATTTAAGCTAATATTCTTGGAGTGTTTTATGGACGGAAGACTTTTACAATGGTTTATAATGGCCTGAAGTTGTTACTAAAGAAAAAATAGCTGTCGGTGGCCCTGAAAAATGAACTGGAGTGGTCAGTCCTCAACTTGTGTGCAAGCCGTTTCTGGACCGATGACGAAAGGTGCAGGGAACGGAGAGCAGGGCAATGTGCACTGTGCTCAGCCGAGCGAGCTAACCCTTCTGCATCCACGCCAGACTGAGAATCAGGATGTTCTAATTATAAATAACAAACAGGTTCTTCCTGACTTTTATTTCAGGAGAACAACAAGCCAATATAAAGTCCCCATGAGCGAGCACAGGGTGTCCCATTTTGGATTGCTAGCAGCTGTTTGAAATGCCTCGGAGGGGCGGCTTCTGCAGACAGACTGTTCTCTGTCTGCCTCTGTTTTATACCAGGCCCATCACTGTGGCATCTCTGGGCTCACTTCACATTTAAAGTGAGTTACACTGAGAGCAGCCTTGTGCTGACGTAGTTGCACCCACCCCTTGGGGAGCAGTGGGGAAAGGGCAAGAGGGGAGGGGAGCTGTGAGGTACCCAGGGAACAGGGTTTCACTGGAATCAAGAAAAGGAGGACTTGTGGCACCTTAGAGACTAACCAATTTATTAGAGCATAAGCTTTCGTGAGCTACAGCTCACTTCCTCAGATGCATATCGTGGAAACTGCAGCAGGCTTTATATATACACAGAGAATATGAAACAATACCTATTCCCACCCCACTGTCCTGCTGGTAATAGCTTATCTAAAGTGATTTCCAGCACAAATCCAGGTTTTCTCATCCTGGCCACTATGGATGTAGAAGCCCTCTACACCAACATTCCACACAAAGATGGACTACAAGCCGTCAAGAACACTATCCCCGATAATGTCACGGCTAACCTGGTGGCTGAACTTTGTGACTTTGTCCTTACCCATAACTACTTCACATTTGGGGACAATGTATACCTTCAGATCAGCGGCACTGCTATGGGTACCCGCATGGCCCCACAGTATGCCAACATTTTTATGGCTGATTTAGAACAACGCTTCCTCAGCTCTCGTCCCCTAAAGCCCCTACTCTACTTGCGCTATATTGATGACATCTTCATCATCTGGACCCATGGAAAAGAAGCCCTTGAGGAATTCCACCATGATTTCAACAATTTCCATCCCACCACCAACCTCAGCCTGGTCCAGTCCACACAAGAGATCCACTTCCTGGACACTACAGTGCTAATAAACAATGGTCACATAAACACCACCCTATACCGGAAACCTACTGACCGCTATTCCTACCTGCATGCCTCCAGCTTTCACCCTGACCACACCACACGATCCATCGTCTACAGCCAAGCTCTGCGATACAACCGCATTTGCTCCAACCCCTCAGACAGAGACAAACACCTACAAGATCTCTGTCAAACTTTCTTACAACTACAATACCCACCTGCAGAAGTAAAGAAACAGATTGATAGAGCCAGAAGAGTTCCCAGAAGTTACCTACTACAGGACAGGCCTAACAAAGAAAATAACAGAACGCCACTAGCCGTCACCTTCAGCCCCCAACTAAAACCCCTCCAACGCATTATTAAGGATCTACAACCTATCCTAAAGGATGACCCAACACTCTCACAAATCTTGGGAGACAGGCCAGTCCTTGCCTACAGACAGCCCCGCAACCTGAAGCAAATACTCACCAACAACCACATACCACACAACAGAACCACTAACCCAGGAACTTATCCTTGCAACAAAGCCCGTTGCCAACTGTGCCCACATATCTATTCAGGGGACACCATCACAGGGCCTAATAACATCAGCCACACTATCAGAGGCTCGTTCACCTGCACATCCACCAATGTGATATATGCCATCATGTGCCAGCAATGCCCCTCTGCCATGTACATTGGTCAAACTGGACAGTCTCTACGTAAAAGAATAAATGGACACAAATCAGATGTCAAGAATTGTAACATTCATAAACCAGTCGGAGAACACTTCAATCTCTCTGGTCACGCGATCACAGACATGAAGGTCGCTATCTTAAAACAAAAAAACTTCAAATCCAGACTCCAGCGAGAAACTGCTGAATTGGAATTCATTTGCAAATTGGATACTATTAATTTAGGCTTAAATAGAGACTTGGAGTGGCTAAGTCATTATGCAAGGTAGCCTGTTTCCTCTTGTTTTTTCCTACCCCCCCCCCCCCAGATGTTCTGGTTTAACTTGGATTTTAACTTGAAGAGTGGTCAGTTTGGATGAGCTATTACCAGCAGGAGAGTGAGTTTCTGTGTGTATGGGGGTGGGGGGATGTGAGAACCTGGATTTATGCAGGAAATAGCCCAGCTTGATTGTCATGCACATTGTGTAAAGAGTTGTCACTTTGGATGGGCTATCACCAGCAGGAGAGTGAATTTGTGTGGGGGGGTGGAGGGTGAGAAAACCTGGATTTGTGCTGGAAATCACTTTAGATAAGCTATTACCAGCAGGACAGTGGGGTGGGAATAGGTATTGTTTCATATTCTCTGTGTATATATAAAGCCTGCTGCAGTTTCCACGATATGCATCTGAGGAAGTGAGCTGTAGCTCACGAAAGCTTATGCTCTAATAAATTGGTTAGTCTCTAAGGTGCCACAAGTCCTCCTTTTCTTTTTGCGAATACAGACTAACACGGCTGCTACTCTGAAACTGGAATCAAGTGAATTCAAGTGATGTGTGTAATAGCCATTTCAAGGACTTGTTCAAGGACTTGGTTATTCCTAGTGCCAGCCCAGAGTAGTGGCTACTCCGATGTCTTTAAGAGCTACACTTTGAAGAAAGATAGCGTATAGAGTAGAAATGACCCAGAAACGTGTCCAAAGAGTATAAGAAAACAATATCCCTCCCACCCAGCTGCTCAGTGACCCCTGACATTACACTGGGTGCAAGTTCTCCCAGCCCACAGCAACCACACCCCCCTCCAAGTCAGTTCACCCTATTGGTACTCCTTTTCTTTTTTGCGAACACAGACTAGCACGGCTGCTACTCTGAAACCAGCCATTGGATCTCTCAGCTGCTCTAACCCTCATACACCTCTCCACTTAGATGGGACCCCCTGCAGGCAGGAAAGTTAGCACAGTTTAATGGAGCCTCTCATCTAATCAAAGGTAGGTACAAGGTAATGACTCCCTGCAACCCAAATTAGAATAATACAATCAGCTGATGTTTTGCTGAGGCTGGTACAGAAAGAAGTGACTGACTACTTATTGCACACACAAGATTGCCTGGTTAACTGTGAGCTATTGTGTAATCCTAACCAGACACGTGCAGATACCATAACCATGAGAGCAAAACTACAGTGGTTTGCATTGTTTTCAGAACTCTGGAACGTGAGACACATGCAGAGCCTAGGTAACAGATTTGCTGTATCATGTGGATTTTATACATTTGAAGGCTAGAAACAGATTTGACGAGAAAACCACTTTTCCCCAAAAAATTCAGACACAGTGTATTGCTGTTATAGAAAAGAGACATGTATTCTTTGTTCTCTACAGCTCCCTTGACTCTCCCATTTGATTCCATGCAATAATGGAGCAGTTCAGGGAATGGCCGTGTGATTATAACATCAGAGATTACTGAGCCAATCGGAATGACACAGGTAACTTTAGTTTTGTACAGGTGGATACTAACCCAAATCCTGGGCTGGAGCTGTTTAGACATAAGCTTTGGAGCTGTTTAGACATAAACTTCAGCACTAGCCCATCTCAACATTGAGCCAATCAAAACCCTAGATCTGAACTTACCCATACTTTGAGGAAGTTGAGATCTGGATCTACATTGGACTGCTTCAGTTCCTCTGTAATTATTATTAATACTTAGGTATCTATCTAGTGATGTAGAAGTTTGTGGTACTTTAGTACACATGCTGTGCCTTATAGCCAAGGATCTCAGGTACTGCCCAAGCATGAGTCAATTAATTTGAATATTCAAAACAGAAAACAATATCCCTGTTCCCAAGTGAGAGATGAGTTAAGGACACAGAAACTGGATCTGGATTTCAAATACCCCAAATATGGAAATGTTTGAACCCACATCCATGAAAATAGATACATTCATACATCATTTTGTTTTTTGCTAGCTGATGACAGTTTGGGGATTTTTGCTGGTTTTGTTGTTCTATTCAACACAGACTCTCACAGATGTCTGTCTGCCCCTCTCTCTCTCTCTCTCTCTCACACAGACATACACCTTTTTCTTCAAGAGTTTAAGATCTGCAATAGCTAGTCCTTTCCTATGACTGTCCTAAGCATCTCCATTTGTATAGAACACCACTTCACTTTTAGACACATAGGAGAAGTCTTTGTGATTAAATAATTCCCCTAGCTTTCCATTCATCCCTTGTGCTATAGACCTGCTGGGTACTAGTGTGTGTGTATATAGATACATATATTCGATGTTATGCGAACTACAATAACCTTCATCAAGATAATCGCACCTGTGACTGGAGTATTAATCTTCATTTCCAACAGCCACTTTCTCTTAAATCTGACCAAAGGCGGTCGGGGCTGGCAGCAGAACAATAGCGGCCTTCTTGTGGTCTGAAATAACAGGAGTGGAGCCAAAAATGGAGAATGATGCTGACAAGCTTAAGAATCCTGTTTAAATTATACAGCCACCATTGAGATTTCATGGAAGCTGATCATTTTTGTGTTTTTGCTGTGTGTTTCCCAATAATCAGACACCTGCTATTATTACACCTGTATTATTCTCTTGTTTTTAATAAGCATTTTCAAGTGCAGGGGCTGAGGCCCTGGGACTGGGCATCAAGGTAACTGGGCAGTAGACTGAGAATTGAAGTGCAAAATCCTCTTGATTTCCATACAAACCCCATGGAATTGTTATTTTTTAAAGTATTTATGGCATTGAATAATAATAGCCTCAAATGAGACAACTGTTTGTTTCTGTAGGGCACACTGGAAAAGATTAAAGGCCCAGCTGAGATCAGGGATACAATTTTCAAAAGTATGTAAGCGATTTAGAAGCCAAAAATCCTATTTTTAAAAATGGCACTTTCAGGCACTTAGGCGCCACATTCAAAGTCAAAGGGATATAGGCACCTAAGTCACTTAGATACTTTTGAAAATTTCACCCCAGTCTAATTAATACAGTGTTCAAAATGGCTGCAGCAGCTGATGGGCTGTCTACACTAGGATTCACAACACTGTTGTGCCTTGTGTGGGCGTTCTGCATGGGAATGAATTCAGTGGGTCAGAGTGGGAGGAACTGAGCAACCATACACTGTAGCAACCAAAAGGGCTAAGCCAGTGAATTCTCAGTAGGAGCTTTCACTCCCTGCCTCAGTGTCCCTTCCTCAAGATAAAAATAATAAAAGACTTAAAACACACAGGAGAGCAGAGGACCCAGCACAAGGCTTTAAGATGCACTGGCCATTGTTGTCACAGAAATGATAATGCTATGATAGCAGTTTACACAACATGGGTGGGGCGGAAAACTTATTTGGGTACAAACCAATGGTTAAAACATGATTATTATTATTTATTATTATTTTATTTATTTACTATAGTTACATATCTCCCTTTTCATCATGACTGCTACGTGAGTTATCTCACAGCAGCCCTACAGGGAATGAACTGAAACCTGCTTTGCAGGATTTATGAGGCTGGATGGCTAGATGGCTCCCTCAGGAACTGCATTCTGATGCATCAAGGGTTCTGAGAAGAGTCTCGTCCTTCTCGTGTTGAGAAAGTCACCTGTCAGCTCCAGCTCAGTCAGTTATTGTTTCAACTTTTAGGTAACATAATACAATATCCTTAATATAGTATCATAGAAATGTAAGGCTGTAAGGGACCTCAAAGGTCATCAAGTCCAGCCCTCTGTGCTGAGGTAGGACCAAGTAATCCCCCTAGTCCAGGGATTGGAAACCTTTGGCACACGACCAGTCAGGGAAAGCCGCTGGCAGGCCGGGCCAGTTTGTTTACCTGCAGTGTCTGCAGGTTTGGCCGATCGCAGCTCCCACTGGCCACGATTTGCCATCCCAAGCCAATGGGGGCTGCAGGAAGCAGTGGCCAGCACATCCCTCGGCCCACACCACTTCTCGCAGCCCCCATTGGCCTGGGACGGTGAACCGCGGCCAGTAGGAGCTGCAATCGGCAGAACCAGTGGACGCTGCAGGTAAACAGGCTTTCCCTGGTGGGCCACGTGCCAAACATTACTGATCCCTGCTCTTATGTCTCACATATCCCACTCCTATTAATACACCCCAGAATACTATTAGCCTTTTTCACAACTACATCCCATCTTTGGCTCACCTTCAATGTATGATCCACTATAACCCCCAGATACTTTTCAGCAGTACTACTGCTTAGCCAGTTATTCCCCATTTTGTAGTGCATTTAATTTTTCCTTCCTAGGTATAGTCCTTTGCACTTGTCTCTATTGAATTTTGTTTTGTTGACTTCAGACCAATTCTCTAATTTGTATGCATCCGATGAAGTGAGCTGTAGCTCACGAAAGCTCATGCTCAAATAAATTGGTTAGTCTGTAAGGTGCCACAAGTACTCCTTTTCTTTTCTCTAATTTGTGAAGTTTTAATTTCTCCTCCCGCCCTCCAAAGTGTTTGCAACCACTCACAGGTTTGTGTCTTCCACTAGTTTCGTAAGCCTACTCTCTCTACTATGTTATCCAAGGCATTAACAAAAATATTGACCAGTACTGGACCCAGGAATGACCCCTGCAGCGCTCCATTAGATATGGCCTCCCAGTTTCAAAATGAACCATTGATAACTACTGTATAAGTACGGTCTTTCAACATGTTGTGTATCCACTTTATAGTAATTTCACCAAGACCACATGTCCCTAGTCTGCATATGAGAGTGTCATGTGGGGACTGCATCATAAACCTTTACTAAAACCAAGATATATTACATCTACTGCTTCCTCTCTGTCCACTAAGCCATGGTTCCTGTCAAAGAAGGAATTCATTCCAAACAAACATAATTTTTCTTGACAAATCCATTCCTTCTAATCCTATTATTCTCTAGGTGCTTACAAGTTGATTGTTTAAAAATTTGTTCCAGTATCTTTCCAGGTATCAAAGTTATACTGATTGGTCTATAATTCCCTGAGTCCTCTTTGTTTCCTCTTTTAAAGATAGGTATTATGTTTACCTTTTCCCAGTGTTCTGGGACTTCATATGTCCTCTGTGAGTTCTCAAAGATAATTGCTAAAGGTCCTGAGATTGCTTCAGCTGTTTCTTTATCTTCCCTAGGATGCATTTCATCAGGTCCCAATGACTTGAATACATTTAACTTATCTAAATATTCTATAACCAGGTCTTCCACTGTTTTGGTATGTGTTCCTTCCCCCTTGCTGTTAATATTATTTGCGTTGAGTATCTGGTCACCATTAACCTTTTTAGTGAAGACTGAAGCAAAATAGACATTAAACACCTCGGTCTTCCTGATGTCATCAGTTATTAGCTCTCTTTCCCTGCTAAGTAGAGTACCTACACTTTCCTTCACCTTTCTCTTGCTCCTAATGTATTTAAAGAACCTCTTCTTATTTTCTGTTATGTCCCTTGCTGGCTGTAACTCATTTTGTGCCTTAGCCTTTCTGATTTTGTGCCTACATATTTGTGTTAGTCTTTTATACTCCTCCTTAGCAATTTGTCCATGTGCCACTTTTTATAGATTATTTTTATTGTCAGGGCATTAAAGAGCTCCTGATGGAGCCCTGTTGGTCTCTTACTGTTCTTCCTATCTTTTTTTTTCACATCACAGTAGTTTGCAGTTGTACCTTTAATACAGTGGAGTCGCATCTTACGCAGGGGTTAGGTTCTAAAGTCAGCACATAAGGTGAAAGTCGCATATAGTCAAAATTACCATTGAAAATCCCTTAAATAGCCCATAAAGTACAAGTATATGGTACATGGTTTTGTGTATACAACCCTGTACAGTAATATGTATAAATGTATAATGTATACAGTAATGTACAATGTACAGTCTATAATAAAGAGTACATATGCAAAATATAATTTTACAGTACTGTATTTTTAATTACAGGGGGTAATTACAGGGGGTAATTATAGGGGGTCATCAGGGCTTGATGTTTATCCAGGAGATGGAGGTAACGGAGAGCTTGGGTGACGGAGAGTGAGTCGTAGATGAAGTGTTTGGCTCTGGTTTAGCTCGAGAAGTTGATTGCATAGGCTCATCCGCTGCTGGTTGTTTCTCCTTGAAAAACATGGTGTTCAGCAATGGTCGCTGTTGTCTCTTGAGCTGCTCAAACATTTCTTGATACAGTCTCAAATCATCCATAATACTACGTGTGATTTTGAGGCTTCGTTCCATAGAGGGATCGTATTCAGAAATTAAATCATTCAAGTGTTTCGGCGCTTGGAACACTTCAACAAATTTATGAAGATTCCAACTTGCTGTCTCTTCCTGTTTGTCGTCGTCATCTTCGTCTTCTGCAGACAATTTTATCCGTTCCTCTAACTCTTCGTTAGTCAATGTTTCTCTATGGCTTTCAATTTATTCTTCAATTTCTTCCTCAAGGATGTCGACAAAGTCATCACCACCCACTTGTCTGGCCACCTGAACAATGCGTTTCACTTCTTTGTCAATGGTCAGGAAGCCCTTAAAATCATTCACACGTTTTTTCCATAGGTTTTGCCAACATGCATTGACTGTATCAGGATTGATTGCTTCCATTGCTTGTTTAATATAATTGGCAATGTTGAAGGACTTCCAACACTCCATCACATTAAGATTAGGATCAGCATCCATAGCGCTATGTATCCATGAGGATGTAAGCCCCCGTGTACATGGCATTAAAACAGCGAGTCATGCCTTGGTTGAGAGGTTGGAGGATGGAGGTGGTATTGGTGTGGAGAAAGATGACTTTAATGTCATTATGCGCAAACTGGAGTGCCACAGCATGGCCAGGAGCATTGTCTACAATCAGCAACACTTTAAAGTCAAGTCCTTTCTCTTCAAGGTACCGCTTGGCCTCTTGTGGAATGAAACACTTGTGGAACCAATCCAGAAATAATGCTGCAGTCACCCAAGCCTTTTTATTTGAATGCCAAAACACAGGCAGGAGATTTTTGTTCTTGCCTTTTAGGGCACGGGGATTTGCAGCCCTGTAGAGCAAGCCCGGCTTTATTAAATGCCCAGCCACATAGCCACAAAACAACATAGTTACAAGGTCTTTAGCTGCTTTGAAGCCAGGGGCTTGTCTTTCTGATTTAAAAGTGTAAGTGCAGCTTGGGCATTTTTTTCCAGAAGAGCCCAGTCTTGTCAGCATTAAAAACTTGTTCCGGAAGATAGCCCTTTTCTTCTATGATTTTCTTTAATTGTTCAGGGTAGGCTTTTGATGCCTCTTCATTCGCAGAAGCAGCTTCACCAGTAGTCTGCATGTTTCTGAGGCCGAAGCGGTTCCTAAAACTGTTAAGCCAACCTTGGCTGGCTTTGAATTCCTTCTCATCAGAAGGCTGTCCCTCTTCGGCAGGAGGTTTGAACAGCACATAGAGGCTAAGAGCCTTTTCTTGCAACGTGTTGCCATCGATAGGCACTCGTTTACGGTTCATGTCTTCCAGCCATAAGTTTAATGCCTTTTCAGTCTTCACTAAAGTCTTATCACGCACCTGGCTCATCACCTTAGCACTTATTGGAACACTTGATGCCACAGCTTGACGAATTTCTCTCTCTTGGATCTTGATGGCACGGATGCTAGATTCATTGTGGCCATATTTTCGCGCCACATTGGAGACCAACATACCGTCTCTCAATCAGTCCAACACAGCCAGTTTTTCCTCCAGCGTTGGAACAGATCACTGTTTCTTCAATTGAGCACCAGATAAAGTAGTTGGCTTGCGTTTAGGGGCCATGTTGTATGAAAAATATGTACAGTATCTTTAAACACTAGAATCACACTCAGCGTGGCGAGATGCTCACACTATGAGAGGCACGCAGGAACTGAGACCGACTGAGGGAACAGCAGATTTATGTCTCCCATCTCATGCTCACTCTGGGGCATATGCTCACTGAGTGGAATGGTGGGCGGAATCGCCCGCACTATTTACAGGTATCTTGTTGGTTTTTTTTTTTTTTTTTTTGCTGAGCGCGTATAGTTGAATTTGCGAAAGTTAAATGCGCGTATGATGCGACTCACCTGTAGTCGTCTTAAGAAACTGCTAAGTCTCTGGAACTCCTTTTCCCTTAAATTTTCTTCCCATGGGACCTTACCTACCAGTTCTCTGATATTAGTAAAGTCTGAATTTTTGAGTCCCTTGTCCTCATTCGGCTTCTTTAACTCTTTCCTTTTCTTAAAATCTAGAAATCTATCATTTTATGATCATTTTCACCCAAATTGCCTGTCCCCTTCAGATTCACAACCAATTCCTCCCTGTTGGTCAGAATAAAGTCAAAAATGGCTGTTCCCCTGGTTACTTTGTCTACTTTCTGAAACAAAATATTGTCCCCCATACATTCCAAGAACTTACTGGAAATTGTGTGCTTTGCTGCATTACTTTTCCAAGACATATCTCAGTCATTACCCGCTCTTATGTTTTGTATACATTTTTTGGATAATATAATACAATCAAAATGTTTCAATAAAGTCAAAATGGAATTTTTTTCATTTAAGGTTCTGCAATTTTGACTTTTCATCCTGATTTGGGATGAAACCAGATTTTGAAATCTTGGAATTTCCCATGGGACAGAAGTTCCATATTTTGATCAGCTGTAATTAAATACAATTTGTTTCTGCCTGGTACATGGGCTTGGTAGACGAGGCAGGCAGTCTAAGTACAATGGGGTTCTGTGTCCCTTTTCCAGATATAAAGTATGCTCCAGTAGTTAGAACACATGACTGGGAGCCAGGATTCCTGTGTTCCATTCCCAGCTCCAATCCTTACTCTCTAAATCTTTCTGTGACTCAACCTCACCAGCAATACGATGGGTTGTCTTGAGGTAATAAGGATCTTGAGAGACTTATGTAATAATGCTCAAAAAGAACTTTGGGATCCTGGCATAAAAGGTGTTATATCAACATTTAATAAATAAACACACAATACACTAGCCCAGCCAAACAATGCTCGCATCTTATTGACCCCACAAATAATTCATAAACTTAGGAACCAGGGAGTTACATGCTCCAGGAGTTGTTGGCTTATACAAAAAGCACCATTATTATAAAGTGAACATTGCTGTTCTCTGAACTCAGTAGATAAATAGTCTACTCCATTGTAAACTCCCCAAACATCCAGCTATTCCTCAGTGTAAACTTTTTACCTCTGCAGATCACCACAAAAAGATCTTTTGTGTTGCATATAAACTTGCCAACATCTGAAGAAGGGACCTGCATCCAGCTCAAAGACTGTATTATGTAACTCATTTGCTGCTTCTATAACAAACAATGCACACAATCTTGTCTACATATTTACAAGTTGGAGTCAGTTTCTAGTTGTAATTGAATCTGGGCTGGCCCCTCAAACCTGGTGAGACACTATCTCTTCATCAGATCATGTTCAGACAACACTGAAACTAAATGAGATATCTCTTAACTGGAAGAGAATTCTGGGTAATATGCAACCAGCCAACACCAAGCATTCCATTTTCTTCCAGAATGTCTAAATACAGTCAGTGTTACTGCAAGGAGCTTCTGAACTGGAGAAGGGCGTACAGCTGTGGACACATTTAACCCTGTTCAGGATCTCCACCTTGATGTAAAGCAATACACATGCAGTAGGCATAAAACACCATCACAGTCCATAATGGATGCAGGATGAAAGACCTGAAAGATGAAAGAAAGAAAGAAAGAAAGAAAGATGAATACGGTCCCTGGACTTCAGAAAAGCAGACTTTGACTCCCTCAGGGAACTGATGGGCAGGATCCCCTGGGAGAATAACATGAGGGGGAAAGGAGTCCAGGAGAGCTGGCTGTATTTTAAAAAATCTTTATTGAGGTTACAGGGACAAACCATCCCCATGTGTAGAAAGAATAGTAAATATGGCAGGTGACCAGCTTCGCTTAACAGTGAAATCCTTGCTGATCTTGAACACAAAAAAGAAGCTTACAAGAAGTGGAAGATTGGACAAATGACCAGGGAAGAGTATAAAAATATTGCTCGGGGATGCAGGAGTGAAATCAGGAAGGCCAAATCACACCTGGAGTTGCAGCTAGCAAGAGATATTAAGAGTAACAAGAAGGGTTTCTTCAGGTATGTTAGCAACAAGAAGAAAGTCAAGGAAAGTGTGGGCCCCTTACTGAATGAGGGAGGCAACCTAGTGACAGAGGATGTGGAAAAAGCTAATGTACTCAATGCTTTTTTTGCCTCTGTCTTCACGAACAAGGTCAGCTCCCAGACTACTGCACTGGGCAGCACAGCATGGGGGGGAAATGACCAGCCCTCTGTGGAGAAAGAAGTGGTTCGGGACTATTTAGAAAAGCTGGACGAGCACAAGTCCATGGGGCCGGATGCGCTGCATCCGAGAGTGCTAAAGGAGTTGGCGGATGTGATTGCAGAGCCATTGGCCATTATCTTTGAAAACTCATGGCGATCCGGGGAAGTCCTGGATGACTGGAAAAAGGCTAATGTAGTGCCCATCTTTTAAAAAGGGAAGAAGGAGGATCCTGGGAACTACAGGCCAGTCAGCCTCACCTCAGTCCCTGGAAAAATCATGGAGGAGGTCCTCAAGGAATCAATTCTGAAGCACTTAGAGGAGAGGAAAGTGATCAGGAGTAGTCAGCATGGATTCACCAAGGGCAAGTCATGCCTGACTAATCTAATTGCCTTCTATGACGAGATAACTGGCTCTGTGGATTAGGGGAAAGCGGTGGACGTGTTGTTCCTTGACTTTAGCAAAGCTTTTTTCATGGTCTCCCACAGTATTCTTGCCAGCAAGTTAAAGAATTATGGGCTGGATGAATGGACTATAAGATGGATAGAAAGTTGGCAAGATTGTCAGGCTCAACGGGTAGTGATCAATGGTTCCATGTCTAGTTGGCAGCCGGTATCAAGTGGAGTGCCCCAAGGGTCGGTCCTGGGGCTGGTTTTGTTCAATATCTTCATAAATGATCTGGAGGATGGTGTGGATTGCACCCTCAGCAAGTTTGCAGATGACACTAAACTGGGAGGAGAGGTAGATATGCTGGAGGGTAGGGATAGGATACAGAGGGACCCAGACAAATTAGAGAATTGGGCCAAAAAAAATCTGATGAGGTTCAACAAGGACAAGTGCAGAGTCCTGCACTTAGGACCGAAGAATCCCATGCACTGCTACAGACTATGGACCGAATGGCTTGGCAGCAGTTCTGCAGAAAAGGACCTAGGGGTTACAGTGGACGAGAAGCTGGATATGAGTCAACAGTGTGCCCTTGTTGCCCAGAAGGCCAATGGCATTTTGGGATGTATACATAGGGGCATTGCCAGCAGATCGAGGGACATGATCGTTCCCCTCTATTCAACATTGGTGAGGCCTCATCTGGAGTACTGTGTCCAGTTTTGGGCCCCACACTACAAGAAGGATGTGGAAAAATTGGAAAACGTCCAGTGGAGGGCAACAAAAATGATTAGGGGACTGGAACACATGACTTATGAGGAGAGGCTGAGGGAACTGGGATTGTTTAGTCTGCGGAAGAGAAGAATGAGGGGGGATTTGATAGAGTACAGTGTTTTCAACTACCTGAAAGGGGGTTCCAAAGAGGATGGATCTAGACTGTTCTCAGTGGTGGCAGATGACAGAACAAGGAGTAATGGTCTCAAGTTGCAGTGGGGAGGTTTAGGTTGGATATTAGGAAAAACTTTTTCACTAGGAGGGTGGTGAAACACTGGAATGCGTTACCTAGGGAGGTGGTGGAATCTGCTTCCTTAGAGGTTTTTAAGGTCAGGCTTGACAAAGCCCTGGCTGGGATGATTTAGTTGGGGATTGGTCCTGCTTTGAGCAGGGGGTTGGACTAGATGACCTCCTGAGGTCCCTTCCAACCCTGATATTCTATGATTCTATGACCTAGGGAGGATAAGAAGCTTAACTCAGGCCTAGGCTCTAGGTTGCCCTACGGATGAGTGTTAACACCCTTAGGGGACTGAGGAAAGAGGCGGAGAAGGAGGGCAGCTGTCGTACAGTGGTTTCAAAGTGCAAAAAACGATGAGGCTGGCCCTTTCTCAAGAGCTTAGATGCAAAATTGGTTTCCTGGAAAGAAAACATAAGAAACCTGGCAACCTAAATATATTTAAAGGGCTTACAGCTCTCTAGGGAAAATTCTGAGGCTACTGAAATGGAAAAAGCATTTGTTAAGATTAAACAGGCATTTTTCCATGGGGGAAAAATATTGACACAGCTGACAAATATTTGGCCGGAGACTGGAAAAGGGGGTAGCGGGGAGTGGTAGTAACACCACCACCACCAAGGCCTGGGAAATCCAGTCAGAGGAAGGATCCAGGCTGCATCTCGTTTGTCTTTTACAAAACTCCCTAAGGGCAAAGTGAGATAATGGTCCATGTAATGTTTCTAAAAGAGCTGACTTTGCAAACAAACCAAACCAAACAAAGGTTCCAAAAGACAAGCTTCCCAGGTAGACATTTCAGCATGAAAAGCAAACTTTTCATTGCTTGTATTGGAGGCTTGGGGAAGCACATGGAACCAAGTGGCTCTTGTTACCCAAGACTGTATGTAATGCTGACATTTCCTGTTTCCATGGGTGCTGCAAGAAGGGGTGCTGGAGCTGCGGCCGCACCTCCTGGCTTGAAGTGGTTTCCATCCTATAGAGTATTTAGTTTGGTTCAATGGCTCTCAGCACCCCCACTATACAAATTTTTCCAGCACCCCTGCGGAGGAGTGCATGTGCAAATTGTGTGATTGTGTGGGGAAACAGCTACCTTGCCATCCAGCTGGCCAGGTTTGTGTGCAATCGGCTGATTTGTCCTGTAGCTGCAGAAGTTGCATGTACAAATGTAGGTGCAAAATTGCATGTGTGGACTTTGGGCCTCTCCTTCAACAGGTATGTCCCTTGAAATATATGAGCTCCTAGTATAAATCTACTCATCTCCTGTGTGTTTGTCACCTCTCACCCTCAGTGACCACCTAAGAGCCCTTTTGGTTTAGTGCACAAAAGCTCACTAGAAGCTGCAGTGCATAAACTATGACATCACATTTGTTTCCATGGCAGCAGGTTGTGACAGATGATTAGAACTTCTCTGCAGGGTCAAGCAGAAGCTGGGAGAGAGAAAATCTTTTACTAAAAACACAGACATAGCCCTGCAATGATAATAAAGGGAACACTGGAAGAATAGCAGCCATGTATATTTAGTGAGCTGAATCTCCTCTCACAATGATGTAAACCAGGAATCAATGCAGTTACGCCAATATTATGAGAGGGGAATCACACCTGAAGTGATAAACCTCTAAGTTTCATACTTGATTCAGTGCAAAAGCCCCTCTTGGAAAGCCTGGTTAGTATTAAGCTTACTTGATTCTACTGTGAGCTGAAGAGAGAGGAGATACGAAGCTAAAGGCTCTCCCTTCTGGAAATGTACAAGATGGATGTAAGTACTTGGAATGTGTATTCCCCTAAGGTCAATGACCTGGTTAAGGCTAATTACTACACACACTCACTCTAAATTAAAAAGGCCCTTAATAACTGGAAGGACTGTATGATTAACTGGCTCAGAAGATTAACTGTGATAAGAATGGTGTGATACTTCAAGGTTTCCTCGACGTTACCTGTTTGTCACTCTCTGAATATACTGTACAGGCCTGGAAGCTCTGTTTCCAAAGGTCTGGGAAATTAATTAGTAACAATTTATTGATAGGGAATGAGGAACATTTTCAACCACTAACCAACCTGTGCTTCAGAGGAAGTCAGTCGCTCATGTTACATTTGATCTCATGGACTCTGTGCAGGAGGTCAGACCAGTCAATGCTGCTCTGTTGCCCCTTTCATCACCTATCTCACACCTACTGCCATGGATATGACACAGGGGGCAAACATCGGACCCCTGTGGGGAGCCTACAGGCGGAGAAGGCCTCCTAGCACATTTGCCTGTGAATTCAGTGGAGTGGAAAGGTGTTGGATCGATGGCTCTGGAGACTGATGCCCTGATGTGCCCACAGAACAGATGCAGCACATAATGTCAGTGCTAGCCTACCCATACTACTGTCTGCCAGTGTTCCTAGGTCTTGTCCTCATGGGTTGTCTACTGAGAATACCAAGTAGGGGAACAATCGGGGCTGTGTTTCTAGAAAAATAGACTATACCATACCCCAAAATACACAAAGCTTGTGCCATCTGTGACAGCAATTGCTAAAAGTTAACTCCACAATCACTAGAAATAAATATTTCTCTTGGACATCTCAACCCCAAAATCACTAGGACACTATCCTGATTTAACTGCAAATCCGAAAATATAATAGGTACTTATATATTTTATCTGATATTAAAGGTTTCAAATGCTTAACGCATCGGGCTCTGCATGGCAGCTCACCTGGAAAGCTAAACCTTTCTTTGAAAGCCTGTAATAAATCAATTCCTTTATGTCTCAGTGCAATCAGAACAGCTAACAATTAGCTACCATGTGCTAACCTACCCACATTATCTAAGCTATCTATCTCATACTATTCACTGTAGCATCTGAGCAGCTCCCAATTAAATAATATAGTACCATCATGTTTTATTACTGGATTTTGGTGAGTGTGAGAGTCTGCACGCACTGCCTAGAACCAGGGATGGTAAAGGCAGAGGCTGTTCAAGATACCTCACGCACAGCTCTGCCAATGCAACTCCATCCTGAACTGTTGCTCCTTCTGGCTATTCCAATCCTGGGCTTCACACCACTCTGCTCCTTCAGCCCTGATCTGCAGTGCCACCTGCTATTTGATTGATGAGCCCTCACCCATGCACCTCAATCCCGAGCAATAGCACTCCCTTCCATTGCACTGCTGACATCTCCTATGCAGAGAGTAAAAAGAAAAGGAGGACTTGTGGCACCTTAGAGACTAACCAATTTATTTGAGCATAAGCTTTCGTGAGCTACAGCATCCGATGAAGTGAGCTGTAGCTCACGAAAACTTATGCTCAAATAAATTGGTTAGTCTCTAAGGTGCCACAAATCCTCCTTTTCTTTTTGCAGATACAGACTAACACAGCTGCTACTCTGAAACCTGTCATTATGCAGAGAGTGTCAATCCAGACAAATTGTGTGATGTTGACAAATGGGGAGTAGAGCGAGACCATTAAACTCATGTCCACTTTTGCCCTGAGTAGGATTCAAACTTACATCTCCAGTGGCAAGAGCCTAACACATTCTCAGTTGTCCTTCATAGAATCATAGAAATACCAGGGTTGGAAGGGACGTCAGGAGGTCATCTAGTCCAACCCCCTGCTCAAAGTAGGAGCAATCCCCAATTTTTGCCCCAGATCCCAAATGGCCCCCTCAAGGATTGAACTGACAACCCTAGGTTTAGCAGGCCAATGCTCAAACCACTGAACTATCCCTCCACCAAGGTCAGACCCATCTGCAGCAATGATTTGAGTTTAGTCTCACTGGAGAAGAGGAGACTTCAAGGCAACCAAAATGTTTTTCAAAACTTAAAGGGACACAGTCTTCTAGAGAAAGTTTAGGCCTCACAATTAATTTTTTTAGGAGGAGTATCCTGTCTGGCAGTGGCCAATACCAATTGCTTCAGAAAACAATGCAAGAAACCCTGTTGTAAGTATTAATGGGATAACCTGCTTCTAAGGAAAGTCTCTTCTTGGTAACTGGTTGGTTTATGCTGTGAAACATCAGGGTTATATCCCTTCCAAAACGCTTGGGTTTTTTAGAAAGATGAGATAATTATTACTCTGAATGTTCTCATTATTCATACAGATGTGCAGTCCTTCCTAAATGTGCTTGGTTTGTGTTTGCCAATGTTAAAGATGCCCCGCCAGTGCTGGGAACCCAAGTATTCGCACCATTGGGTGACTGGGAGAATCAGAAAGTGAAACTGACTAGATTAGTTTTACTGAGGATCTGTGGTTCCGTACCCTTGATGCTATAGAGATTCCACACATAGCAAACAGACAGAGGCAAAAATAAACAAACAACATAAAGAGTGGAAAGTAAATACTATGTTTAAAATTCTTTCTCTTTTAATTAGGTATGGTGTGGGGCTAGTAACACGGGTAAGGATTATTTCGCTATAGGTAATGTATGATTATTTCTCTTGGTAAGTGTCTCTTTTGGAATGAGATCGATAACATTGATAAAGATAAATAGTTCACCCTGGTGAAGGGTTCAGAAACTGTCAGACGTGAACTTAAACGTAGGAACGTAAGAATAAATTGCCATCAGCTCTAGTAGTGAATTTTAATTTGCCAGCATCTAAATTATGGCAGTACTGAGTGAGCTGGGCAGGAGGAGGAGGGGGAAACTGCACAGAGGAGAAAGCTTCTGTTTATGCACAAAGACGTTAGTAATCAGCAATGATGGAAAATGAAATACAGAAAACACACATGACAGTTTAATAGGATTTTTCTAGCGTCTGATACTCTTTCAAAGTTTACATGAATCCGACAAGGCTCTTTAACAAATTTCTGTTCGCTTTTAATAGAGGTTAAATAGATTTCAGCAAATCCTAGGCCAGATTTATTAAATATTATGTAGATTTTTACAAACCCACTGGAGATACAATAACCGTTATTTCTGAATTAGCGAACCTTCCTTCTCACTTGTTAGAGATCTTTGTAGATTAAACAAGGAGCCAGGTCTAGCAAATGTTGAAATTTAATATTTAGAGTCAGACTGAATAAACGACAGGCAGATTTATGCAATGACGTGTTTGAGATATAACAAATATTGTCTCATCTCAAGAAAATAAATGTTAAATAAGGATGAAACTAGTATGGTTCAGAAAGACAAGAGCTCCATTTACAAATCTTTTGTGTATTTGATAAATACATTTATTAAATGAAGTGAAGTGCTCATTGGAGATTGTATCAATGTAAGGAATTCATCTCTGGTATGACTTAGCCAGACTAATTCTCCATTTATTAAATGTTCCTGAGATTTAGAAAGTATGCATCAGGCTTAATATGCATCTGGTAAGCTCAGTAAAACATTCATAACAAATGGCAGCCAGCGATAGGCTTGGAAAGAAGAAGTGTCTTCATCCTTGTTGATGAAGCATTGTCATGAGAAAGTCGCATCTGAGAAGAAATGAATAAAAAGCCTCTTTGAAATGAGCGGTTGTATTATTCATACTGTGTGGGTGGGAAACCAGGAAGAAGGCAAAGGTGCAGATAGGAGAAAGGGGAGCTGACATGCAGAAGTAGAGGGAAAGGTGAATCGGAGTGGGGGTCTGGTGGGGTTATGTTTGCATAAGCCTTGTAACTTCTTACATTGAGAGCTTAAATAATTGGATTCAGTGCTGGTGAAAGATGCCAGCCGGCCAAACCTGGAGGCTGATGCAGACTGACAGCATAGAGACATTGGGCAAATAGAATCTTGGTATAAACATCCATCTGATAATTTGCATCTCCCTTGCTCTGCAAGGTCCACCTATGGATACAAGAGGTTCAGTCTTCCATAGTCTACTCAGTCCTTGGCCTCCATGCAGGGACTGCGGGAAAGGGGGCGGGTTGTTTTGGTGGTCTTACAACATGGACACCTGTATGCTAGAAACGACAGTGAAACTATCGGACCATTCACAGGGCCACCTATCAACTGTCAGATGGTCACAGCTCTGAGTCACTACTGGTCTGGAGTGTATCATACTAAGTAACATGCCCAGCAGAGTACATATAAATTATGGCTGTAATTCCAGTTGGAGGTGTAGGGGTGATTCTGATGACTCTAGGTTTGTGCTTTATAATATCACCAGACCCTCTGGCTGCAATTCCAGCTGCTCACTCTACTGTTCAGAGTGCATTATCACTTGCATGAACTCCCACAGCAACTTGTCATTATCCTCAGATTTGCTATATGCTCAGATTTGGGGTGTGATTTCATTTAGTCACATATTTCCATGTTTAACAAATGTGCTTTATAGTCAGAATTTTACAGATTATATTTACTAATCCCAAACTTTTAATACTGTCCCCATGGCTACTTTAAAAGATACAGGAAATTAAATGTGAAAGAGAACTAAACCTACATTTGCCAGATATATCATTCATAGTTTGTTCCCTGCACATGGATGACTTTGGTATCTCCAAGACTTGTAAGGATAGGAAAGTCTGAACTCATGCTTTGACCTCATAGCTTGAGGTCCCATTATTTGGAATGGCATAATTTTATCCAATTGGTGTCTTCAAATGGAGCAATTTCACGAGTCCTTGTTTGGGGATCAGTTTATTCCAGGTATGCTAGGCACCCATACAACTGTTTCCAGTAAATGTGGGTGTGAAAAGATCTGATCTGACCTGACCCCTAACTATGAAGGTCTGGTGGACCTGCCATCTCCAACGCTACATACACCGATGGAGCAGTGAGGTGCATGACAGTGAGCATTGACCATGCCTCTCTCTGGATGGGTAGCCATCCATTTCTCACCAAACACACAGGGTCTTTGTGCAGCATGCGCTAGGTTCAGTGTAAAACACGGGATAGATTATTGGTGCGATGGGCACAGCCTCTTCTCTGGTTGTGACAAAGGCTTGGTCAGGAATCTAGCAAGAATCTTCCCCTGCGTGTTACACCTGGTCCACTGAAAGAGCAACTTTCAGCTGAGTCAGGTTAACTCAGCTCCGGCTCCATGGCCAGGTGTCTCTATTTCACTGCTGGATAGAGCTGTACCCTGGTTTGAGTCTCGTCTCTGGTGAATGGAAGGATTTGCACACGTGCAGCAAGGCTGAGCACTGAGGGGTAGATTCCACTGATCGGCCATGTCTGCGCTGACTGTCCAGTCCCTGTCAGAGATGCTGTTCCTATGTAGTTCAGGAGAGGGGGCTTTTTACAGGGCTCTTCTAATCACAGTTGTCTGCTTCCTGCACCAGGTTTAAGCGGTTGCTAGCCCTCTCAAGTCCAGAAGGACAAAGCAACTAGATAGTGAGGGGGGTCCAACAGGGAATGCAGCCATAATACAAATAGGCTTATTTACCACTGGCTGATGTCATTTCAGAACAGATCAGCTACAGAGATTTCCTAAAAACCATCTCTCAGAGGAGATAATAATCTTAATTGAAATCAGAAAACCTTCAAGTATCTTTGTGAGTACAGTAATAGCACGACATTTAGAATCACAGTGGGATTAATAATTGGGAGCAACGTTCTGTTGTTTTTGTTCTGTTTTCTTTGCAGGGAGCTTGGCTGTAATTCCAATGCACCACCCTGTTCCTTCTGAGATCGCTGGTGACGGGTGGGGTAGAGATGGGATGATACTTGATTTGGTATTCTAACTAGAGGAGTCATTGGAGACCACATCGCCACCCTTAGCCTGATGGAAATGAAGCTATTTAACATTCTGCCACTCTACACGGGAAGAAAAGAGAGAGCACAAGGGCTGTGCTGTGATTCAGCTCACACCATCCTTTGAAGAAACAATTATAAAATGCAAATACTATGGATACCTCCTTAACAGAGCAAATCTATCCATTGCCAGCCTCTGTTCCTTTATCAAGCATCTATTTAAGGGGAGCTTTTTTTCCCGAGGCAATGCAAGCTGTCGATCAGATTTCTTGCTTGCAGTGCCATGCGGGTGTAATCTGATCCCCAATGCTTACTGTGCCATGTCCGATAGGGATCATGTTGTGCAGCCTTTCATTAAAGGATCTCAAAGTGCTTAATTTATTAACACTTACGGGGTGGTAGAGAGGTACTATTATCCCCATTTTACAGATGGGAGGACAGAGTGGCATAGCAACATGTGCCAGCCACAGATTGCTGCCAGTCATTATAGGGCCTGGTTCGTTCTTTGCAAAGCTCATTTAGTGGCTTGGGTAAAAGGGGCTAAAGAAATGCAAAGCATTGCTAGTGATTAACGCATCTCTTCTGAAAACCAACTTGGCACGTGTTCCATTTCACCACATGCAGGGTCTTTCCCTGTTGGAGAGTTCTTACCTCGTGAGCAGGTTTCACAATGAACACTGCCACATTCCGTTCCGGGACAAAGATGGTAAAAATGCCCAGGGTACAAAGATGCCAAATGTCAGTCTGAATGCAGACAGCAACTCTGCACATACTGAAATGAACCCAAGACCACCTGGAACATCATTGTGCTACACATTGGGGCCACTCAGAACTTCACAGCGAGAACAGGGCTAGAACTCAGATCCTCCTGTTCCAATAGCACAGGCCTCACCCCCTTGAGCTGAAGCAGAACCTTCTCTAGTTATTAGCAAGAGAGGGACTATGACACACAATTAGGCAATTCTGATTCTACCCAGTAGGTGTCAGCCGTGACACACACTCACTGGCCAGCATATTACAATATTTTCATGCTCACAAAGGCTCTCATATACTACAAGAAGCTGTATTTAATGTGTACTTTACCAATACATTTTTCTCTCTTCAGCAGAATTTTAAAAACAGATCATTCAGAATTAAGGTCATTTTTCTCCCCCTCCTATATGCAATGGACTCACTCCACATCTCATGTGTGTGGGAAATAAAATTTAAATGAGATTCAACACTTATTAGGAAATTTTGTTGTAAAATGCTGTGTTACGTTCTTGCTTCTATCTCCTTGCAGCAATCAGTTTAAGAGTCTCTAGTTAATTCAGGTGACAGGTCCAATGGTGTGAGACATGGATAAATCGGAGGCTTAAAGTTAGAATAAAAGAGAAATCAAATGCAATTGGGTTTTATATTGTGCCTTTCACATTGTGAGTGTTGTTATTCATGTTTATAACTATCTATAAAAATGCAAAGAGGAGTGGGGACTTGCAGGAAATGAAATGCCAAAAAATAACTATATTTAAATGATAAGCAGCTGAAGAAAGCCAAAGAATTCAAAGTTAAAAGGACACCATCAGGTTCAGTTAGGCCCAGAACATTGGTTTTGTTGAGAAGAGGGGAGGTGGACTATGTAGAGTAGGAGGCAGGAATTTATAAAACTTTATGCAATAAGAAACTTGATAATTCTCACTTTGCTTTACCTGCGGGCTCTATTATCTCCATACAAAAACACACCCTGGTTTCCCTCCCCATTTCTCAACAAAGCTTTAATAACAGAGTGTGGTACTTAGATCTCACATTACTCAAACTTCATTACTTTTAACACAATATGCTACAGTACTTCCGTGAAGCTACTAAACGGTGCCATGAGCAATTGAAAATGAACGACACCTGCTCGACGAAATGAACAAAGTGCTTTTCTGTAATGCTGTATCTTTAATTTTTTTTAAATTGTGTTTGATTGCTCCCTTGCTAATTCAGAAAATTCAGCACTCCACAACACATCTCTTAGCTGTTAGTGTAACTTAGTTTGGATCTGTTTTGGAAATAGAAATGACTGCCTGGTTTTGAAGTGAGTCGGTAAAACAGGTTTTGTTCTTTTCTTTCTATCCATCTTAGGGTTTTTTTTCTCTTGCCCATCATTGTAGTATGTGGGCACTTACCACGTAAAATCAAAGGAAGCAGTATAGTTTCAAGTGGTCTTCACAAGGTCTGTGGTGCATCTCCCTTTTGGGGTAAAAAATCTGCGTGATTGATTGATTGTTGGGTTTGCTTGGTAGGGTTTAGCTGTAGAAGGAATTGCCGGTGCTGTGAGAATCATTCTTACGTAGCAAAGGCTTTTTCAAAGGTTTTCTATCTTTTGGAGGGTGTGGTGGATTTAAACATTCTCTTTAATGCTGGGAACTCAAACACTATTTCATAAGATCCCAAACCAATCTGGTTTCACCATCCATGCTGACTAAAATGCAATGACTAAACAAACAGCATCAATTGTGTCGAATCCATTAGACTTTGTGACACTGGGAGCTGCGCTGGCCACCCTCCTGAAGCCTGAAGGCTGAGCCATTGCTCTGATCCAGCTGGTGACTGTGCAGTCAGACCCTTACCTTGACATGGAGCCCCGGTGAAGTCAGCGATTCCCTGCCTGGGTAAAATGGAGTGCAAGTGTGGAGTCATTTGCAAAATTTAGGCCCACGTTTGCATTTATGTTTGCACCAGGTTGTAAAGCAAACTTGAACTCACACAGCCATGATCTTTGCATGTGCTAAAATGGAACCATTTTGAAAACTGCTTGTTGTTTTAGAGAGACAAGGTTGGTGAGGTGATATATTTTATTGAACCAACTCCTACTGGTGGGAGAGACAACCTTGGGAATGCCGCAAAGCACTTCTCAGGTCTGGGAAAGATAAGGTAACCTGAGTGTCCATGCTAAATATGAGGTGGGACAGATTGTTAAGCATAAGGTTTCACACATGATGCAGGAGAGCATTTGAAGTGGTACCACTCCTGCAGTCATAGGACAGCCGTAGGTTGTGTTACAAATCATTGTAATGAGCCATAAACTCCGTGTTGTTTTAGAGTTCAGTCCAATACCCACTGACATCAACAGGAGTATCTCCACCGACATGAATGGGGGCTGGGTTGGGCCCATATTCTGCTACCCGTGAAAGCCTGCAGTAGATCAGTACTTGTTGCCATTTACTAGAAGAGGGGAGCTATAACTCATAGTTTGGGACTTGTCTTCTTGGGCTCCCCACACCTTAGCCAAGCAAATGCAGTGAAATAATCTCCACAACGTTCTTAGTCTGGCCAGAGTCAGCTGCCTCCTCTTTAGTTGGGGTCAAATCTGGCTGTCCCTTCTCACGCAAAACTCCCATTTAGCTTGAATGGAAGATGAGACTGAGTAAGGACTTCAGGATTAGATCTTGGATCCAGGGTCACTAAATGACCTTTGTTGGTTGCTCACCAGGTAGCTGGGTATCTCTTAGTTACCCCATCTTCTCAATGTTGTTTTTTGAGAGATACTTGTTGCAAAATGAAAGGAGATCTAACAGGGAGCCAAAAGTTTTCCTCCGTGGTAAATTTCCTGAGCCATTTGGAAAGGGAGGAAAGAAAACTACACCCACAGCTCCTCACAAAATCTCCTCCCCACATTACAAAGGGAACTGACATTTCATTTCCAGCCAGCAACTCCCCCAGCCTTCGAGAGGTTAAACCCGCCAATGGAGCTACCGCTGTCTTTCTCTCGGCATCCCCCCCAAAACAGGTTGTTTTTCAACAAAGCCAATTATCTTGAAATGATGGAAAATGATTAGTCATGTTAATTAAAAATAATTTTTCCCCACTCCGAAAAAGGTCAGATTGTCAGCTGTATGGAAAATTGAGCCTTCATGCACTTTCATTTGATTTCCCATTCAAAGTCTAATTAGTTACAATTCGTTCTTAAAAGACATAATTTTTTTGATAATGCTGACATTTTTGATCATTTCCCCTTTCATTATCATGGTGATATTATTATTATTATCATATATATTCACCATTGCTAGGTCATGAAATAATGAGTTAAATCTCATCTGACAGGTGCATTTGAAATCTGTAGATGTGAGACGCACTGATCCTTTTGCTTATTAACTGTGCTATAGGTTGCTTCTGTGCAGCCAGCTGTAGCTACTGCATTCAGACAGCAAGAAGATGAACAGAGGTCAGTTATTACGCACACCAGTAGTTACCATAGGTTTCATCCTGTGGCCAGAGAGACTTGTTGTTAGAACTGACCACCTGCAGGGCCAAGACAAGCTTTGGGTATTATAGAATCATAGAATATCAGGGTTGGAAGGGACCTCAGGAGGTCCAACCCCCTGCTCAAAGCAGGACCAATCCCCAACTAAATCATCCCAGCCAGGGCTTTGTCAAGCCTGACCTTAAAAACTTCTAAGGAAGCAGATTCCACCACCTCCCTAGGTAACGCATTCCAGTGCCTCACCACCCTCCTAGCGAAAAAGTTTTTCCTAATATCCAACCTAAACCTCCCCCGCTGCAACTTAAGACCATTACTCCTTGTTCTGTCATCTGCTACCACTGAGAACAGTCTAGATCCATCCTCTTTGGAACCCCCTTTCAGGTAGTTGAAAGCAGCTATCAAATCCCCCCTCATTCCTCTCTTCCGCAGACTAAACAATCCCAATTCCCTCAGCCTCTCCTCATAAGTCATGTGTTCCAGTCCCCTAATCATTTTTGTTGCCCTCCGCTGGACGTTTTCCAATTTTTCTACATCCTTCTTGTAGTGTGGGGCCCAAAACTGGACACAGTACTCCAGATGAGGCCTCACCAATGTTGAATAGAGGGGAACAATCATGTCCCTCAATCTGCTGGCAATGCCCCTATGTATACATCCCAAAATGCCATTGGCCTTCTGGGCAACAAGGGCACACTGTTGACTCATGTCCAGCTTCTCGTCCACTGTAACCCCTAGGTCCTTTTCTGCAGAACTGCTGCCGAGCCATTTGGTCCCTAGTCTGTAGCGGTGCATGGGATTCTTCCTTCCTAAGTGCAGGACTCTGCACTTGTCCTTGTTGAACCTCATCAGATTTCTTTTGGCCCAATCCTCTAATTTGTCTAGGTCCCTCTGTTTCCTGTCCCTACCCTCCAGCATATCTACCTCTCCTCCCAGTTTAGTGTCATCTGCAAACTTGCTGAGGGTGCAATCCATCTCATTCTCCAGATCATTTATGAAGATATTGAACAAAACTGGCCCCAGAACCGACCCTTGGGGCACTCCACTTGATACCAGCTGCCAACTAGACATGGAGTCATTGACCACTACCCATTGAGCCCGACGATCTAGCCCACTCTCTAACCACCTTATAGTCCATTCATCCAGCCCATACTTCTTTAACTTGCTGGCAAGAATACTGTGGGAGACCGTGTCAAAAGCTTTGCTAAAGTCAAGGATTTCAGAGGCTGGGGAAGTTAAAGGGAATAGCTGGAGCTGCAAAATTTAAGGGCACACTCCAGAAAATGGGAAGGGGGTCCCACTGGCTCACCAAGGTCTAAGTCAGCCTCACAAGTGGATCCTACTCTTGTGCTTTCTGGATCACTCAACCTGTGCCCATCAGCAAAGAAGTCGTTCTTAGAGGGTTGAGTAGATCAGTGATACTCAGACTGAGGCTCAGGAGCCACAAGTGGCTCTTTAATGTGTCTCCTGTGGCTCTTTGCAGCATGTGATATTAAAACGCTGTGTGAATTAAGTATTAACCAATCTAAGTTATTAACCAATCAGAATGCTTTTACTATGTTATTAACCAATTGTAGTTGATAAAGTAATAATACTTGGGTGAGTCATTTTGTTGTGACAACAATATATAAACTAAATATTTCCCCATCATACTGTTTAAATATGGATATATAGTACTCTAGTAAATGAAACAATGAATTCATACTACTGTGGCTCTGTTGGATCATGCTGATTGCTAATTGGGCTCCTGAACCACTGAGGTCTAAGTATCACTGGCATAGACTATAATGAGGGCTTTGCCAATCTGTATAGGCTTGTATGGCTCCCACCTCCCTGCTCTGAAAACTTTGTGCTTCCAGTCCCTCCAGTTATTTGTCAGGCCTTGTTCCTGTAGCTGGAGATGTCTGGCTGCAACAGGCTTTTACCTACACATGTGCTTTGTCAGCAACTGTCTAAGGACATCATCCGCAGGCAGCAGCCTGGTCATTAGACTTCCTTCTTCCTGAAGCAATAACAGGTTCAGTGGCCAGCTCTAGAGTTGGTGATTTGAACTGGTGATTCGTGGACCCCCAAAGGTTCAACCTTCAGGCGCAGAGAAGCACCCACAGAATTGGGTGACTAGTAATAAGTCGTCGTAGTACTATTGTTTTTGTTATGCTTGAGGACCCCAAAGAGGGACCATGCTCTTCCATACTCAGACAACTAATGCAAAGACAGCCTTTGAGGCCATAATATGGGATTTAGACAAGATGCAACAGATGAGTGGACAGGCAAATGTGGGGAAGAGGGAGGAATAAGTTAACAGCAGAGTCACGGTGGTCTTACTGACCGACATGCATTTTATCAGTATGAATCTGTTAGGCTGGAGGTCTCATAGTCCGAGGGTTTCCTTGAGATTTCTAGTACCTCTGAGCGTTCTGGAAAAACCATTTAGACTGCCTTTCTCCTTGTATTTCAGTACTTCTAAACCCACCCAGGGCCAAGCAGTGCCGATAAGGAAACAGATCAGAACAGTAGAAAAGGTTCATGTCAAGTTCTGGGGGAGGTTTCATGGTCAGGAAACATCCTTGATATTCCAGCCCAGTCCTCCCATCTGCACATTTAAAGTAATCAAACCAGTTGTATAGCTATGTTACTGTTATGGATCTGTTTCTAGTGTACAGCACCTATGAATTGCTAAGGATTCTGTGGTATGCAGACACAGATAGCCATTTTATATTCAATTCAGCATAGACGATCAGAGAACACTCACATACTGTGCTATTGTAATCCACACACCTCCTGGGGGTGGGGTTCTGTCCCATCTAGTGGCACTGAGACCACTTAAAGAGAGAGATAAAATGACTCTGCTCTACAGCCTTAACTAACAGGAAGTTGGCTTTTAGCTCATGCCACAGAGGCTCATGTACGAAGCTCAAGAAGTTCCCGGTTCAAGCCTGTCCACTGACAACCGGGGTCTGTCAGCATTACACTATCATGGAGATATGACATGGGTTCGTTCTCATTTTCTCATTCACAACTGTAATATCTGTTTGCAACGTACATGTGGAAAACCGTATCAAGAACCAAACCAGGTTTATAGGCAATCTCCATAGCTGAGGGAGTGCTGAATAAACCTGGACATTTACCACCTGCAGTAGTTACATATACAGCCACCTTTCCCATTCTCAGCATCGAGAAAACCAAATATACCATGGTAAAGGTAAATATCATGGTGAATGAAACATCTTGGTGAGAGGTTTTTCGCAGGAGTGGGTGGGTGAGATTCTGTGGCCTGTGTTGTGCAGGAGGTCAGACTAGATGATCATAATGGTCCCTTCTGACCTAAATATCTATGAATCTATGAATCTTGGTTTTAACCATGTCCATGGTAGAGTCAATGGTTGAGATTTTACCAGTTGAACTAGTAAACGAACTATATTGCCTGGGTGGATTCTGCCTGTTAACTATCCATTTGCTTTTGCCTGCAGCAGCAGTTTTGAATGGAACCTGAAGCCTTAATGAGGATGGAGAGGCTTCTGGGACTTGGTAGATTTGCCAAAAGGCACCAGGCTTAGAAGAGTGCAGCCAGAGATTCAGCTTGAGGATGGAAGAACAGATTAATCAATGGGTAAGCAAAGACTCTGATCACCCGGAGTCATCTATTCCCCATAAGGAAATTTCCTTTTGTATTAATGAGGGTTTGTGTTTCCAAGTTTCCTCCCATATGGCAGTCCCTAGACTCTTCAAACTGTGTAGCAAACCAAACTCATGCTGAACTTAGAGCACTGTTAGTGAAAATAACAATAAAGTAAGGGATTGTAATGCTCTTCCCTTAGCTCTTCAATTCCCAGTGTCTTAATAGAGCCCATCAACATGGAAAGACCATTCAGTAGTGCCAGTCAAACGAGAAACCCCTTAGCGGAGCAGTCGTGTCGGAGATTAAAATGCCTCTTTGTAGAATATAAAGGTCACTGAGTCAGTAAACCCACTGAAGGGAAAGCTTATGCATTTCACGCATGAGGGGCTTAGTCTGGGAGGATATGTGGTGACCAGGTGAATGGATAACACTGCCCAAGTGGAAATACATTTACAGACATCATTTGAGGACTTAATGACATGCAAAGGAAATGGCAGCCTTGTGACCAGCTGTCGGTTAAGCGGTTGGGATGAATTCCTTGGGGATGTACACGATTCAGCTGGCACAAGGGGTCGGTTGTGCAAAATGTCAGGTGTTATGCCCATTTTTTTGTGTTGTGCTAAAACACCTGTTGCTGAGGGTAGAGGCCAGAGACAGTCCAAATGGCTAAAAATTGACAGACCAAAACTCATCCCACCCTTATTTCCAGTTGTGTCTGCCATCTGGCTTCAACCATGTAATGGAGTCAGCCATCAAAGAGACAGACTTGCTCAGTGTGTGTGTCTGTGTGTGTGTGAAAGAGGGAGAGAGAGGGAGAGAGATGAGGGAAACCTATCACCCCTCATTTCGGTTTCTGATACTGCACCCACCACCCTAGTATCAGAGCACCTCATAGTGCTAAAGCCAAAACTTGAGGATGGACCCTCCTGATATGCAGTTCTATTGGATGAATGAGTCCACCTGACCTAGCAGATAGGAGCTGTTCTGAGCTGATTTCCATTGGGAGACATCTCCCTCTGAGAGAATTGTACTAAACTGTCTCAATGTACGACAAAATAATGGTGAAAACCATCAAACAGACATTAAGCAGTAAGGAATTTTTAATACTGTCTCCAGCCCAGCTGTAGGACAGAAATGTGTTCAGCATGGAGCTGTGGAATACAGCTAAACCTGAAGAACACAGACTATCTCACTATTTATATTTGTGTTTATGTTGAAGTCAAAGAGCAACACAAATGTCTCATCCAGGGCTGTGTCACGGGGTAGGTACACACCGTCCCAGGTGCTGGGTCACGTATGGTGAGAAGAAGGGGGAAAAATGGTACAGCAGCAAGTTAGGTCCTGTGTTCACAACCCTGATGATAAAACATGGTAGTAAGGCCTAGTGGCCAGAGTCAATAAAGCGGCACTTCCTCTTGGGGCAGCGTACCCTAATGGCTGGAGTCCATAAAGTGGCCCTGCAACTCAGGGCAGCATTGCCTGATGGCCAGAATCAATAAGGGCAGCCTTCTACTCAGGGCAGCGTGGCCTAATGGCTAGACTCAATAAAGCAGCCCTTCCGCTTGTCTGTTTAGATTGTCAGCTCTTTGTGGCAGGAATGCCCGCCACATGTCTGTACTGACCTAGCACAATGGAGACCTGATTTTGGTTGGGGCATCTAGGTGCTACTGTGAAACACATGACAAATAATAATAATCTCAGCACCTGGATGGTGGAAATAGCTGAGAAATCTGTTTATGTATCTATGCTGCACTCAATACCAGGGTAACTGAGACCAGATCTTGCATTATTTTGGTCTATCAGAGGATTCCTGTGGCTCTAAAAATCCCAGGAAAACCATAAAACAAAGACAGATGAAACATTCTAGCCTATTCCAGCCAGAACTTTGATTTTTATTGTTGATAAAACATACACAGGCATGATCATCACAAGTCTATTAAGGAGACAAAACAAAAACATATCTGGGAGATGGTAAATAGGCTAAGGCCTCCTGAATTTTTCAGCCTGCACGCTCTGTTTGAAGGGTTTGCCAAGGATCTGGTTTATAATCCTGCTGAAAATAAAGTACTCAGAATTTAAATAGTTTGGTCCTTTCACACTAATGGTCCTTTGTTCACAGCAATTAATGGAGCAATTTTAAAATAACGACAGTTTTTTTTTTCTTGAAAGATGCTTTTTTGTGATCAGAAGCAGGTTCTTTATTTTCCCAGCCTAAACTCAGATTCATTAGCACTAGTCGCATCCAACTTGTAGAGGTTTATTTGTTCAGCTGGAAATGGGACATTAACATTTTAAGAGGATGATGCATAAGCTTTTAGAGATAATATTCTCTCTGCCCTATTCTGCTGATGCTCTCATAGAAACTGCAAAATGCTACATTCTCTCCCTCCAAAACAGCAAGTTTATTATAAACAGTTTATCACTCAGGGTATAATTTTCTCTTTTTACATTCTTTCCACTAAAAAAGGCATAGACTTTTATATGTGTGAATTTGGTGCTCAGGAGAATGAGGGGCTGATAATGCTAAGTAGCGTCAAGCAGCTGCTTCATCTGACCCTCATAGTTTGGCCAGTGCATCTCAGTCCTAATCTGCTGGATATCTTTGACTCCAGACCTGGGTCCTCCTGCTACCTCTTCCAGTGCACCGTCATCATAATCTGTAGCACTCACAGCTGCTCCAGACCTGGTTTCCCACATCCTGAGCTCCAGCAGCCACCACGATTCCAGCTCTGGAGAAAGGACAAGAGAAAGACTGCCGCACCCATTCCAGATGTTAGTCACTGCACTTAATCCACTACTGGAAGGTGCTCAGCTACCATAGTGATGAGTGCCGTGTAAGTACCTGTATAGAACATTATACACAAAAGGCTACATTAAAAGAATGTTAAGGTTGCAAAATCAAGCTCTCAAAATTTAGGAAATGCCAGAATTAAGGTTGCCTATGCCACCCTAATGCATCCCTCTCATGCATATGCATCACGATACAATCTTTAATCACAGTCTCACATGCTATTTTTTCCACTATTTTTTAACTTGCCCAAATGCAGACTTTCTTATTTTCATGGGAATTGGAAAAGGCACATCCCTGACACCCTGCCAAATTAACAAGTCCCTGCTCCAAAGCATGGGGGTACTAGAGTGCCTTATCGAAAGGACTGTAAGAATTTGTTTGCATAGGTAAGACATTATTTCGCCCTAATCTGGTTCTTGGAAATGGCTGAGCTGGTTTTGCTGAAACTTTAAATATATATTATATATAATCAATCTGAGGATGGAAAAATCATCCTGTATGAAAAAATTCCAGCCCAAGCAAGAAACACAGGATCCTATAATAGGAAGTGCTGGCAACCAGGTGGTGGTACCAGCTATAAGAATCAAATAGAGCAATTTTGAGTGACCCATTCAGAGCATCACAGCTCTGACCTCAAACCCACGCTGCTAGACAAAACACTGCAAACCCACAACAGAGTCATAGCATTGCTTCCGCAGCTTCTGCAGCCACCCTGCTATTCTAGTGAGAGCTTTGTGAATGCCAGTTCTCCTGCTGGTAGGTGAGGCTGGAGAATGACTCAAATGAGGGTCTCAGAAGAGGATTAGGTTCTGCCAGTGGCTTGGTTTGAAGGGAAGAGAAAGTAACGATGGAGCCAATTACTGATGCTGCCTCTGCCTTTTCTGCAGCCTGAACAACAGCCGGAGATAACCAATCCCAGATCCAAACCTAAACTCCCTTTTCTTATTTTCCACATAGCAAAAACTGGCACCTTTGCCTCTAGTTCCAGGCAAATAACATGCAAAAAATTGGGACCTGCACTGGACACTCCTGCTCGTTTGCTCTTTACTTCCCAAGAAGTTTGCCATCACTCTGTGTTCTAACTGGGGTGTAATAAGGATCATCAAACTGCAGATGTCATGGTGTAAGCTGATCACTTGCAGCTACAGGAGAAGGTCTCCTCCTTCTCCTTCCCCAAAGCCTTCTAAATTTAGTCACATGCAGTGTGCAGCTTATTTTACGCTCCTCTGGAACATCAGGTATTGGCCACTACCACACACAAGACATCTGACTAAGTGGTATGGGCTGGTTAGACAAAAGGTAATATACCGGAGGGCATAGGACCAGGAGTCAGCAGGCCTGAATTCTAGTCCCAAAACAGCTACAGTCTCACTGTGCATCTTTGGGCAAGTCACTTGGGCACAGATTTTGAAAGGTATTTAGGACTCGCTGCACTCAGCATTACAATGCCTAACTGATTTAAAAGCCTAGGTCTCATTTTTAAAAGTGATTTAGGAACTTAGAAGCCTAAATCCCATTGACTAGTTGAAATGGTGCAACAGGATAATGATCTAAATGTAGCATTAGTCTGGCAAGAAGTGAGATACCAGACTGGATGAACTACAAGCCTAGATGGACCAATAGTCTGGTCTGATATGGAAGGATGCAGACTAAACAGAATAAATCTCAGCTTCCTATGAAGTCCCTGGCTTTTATCTGCCCATGTCATACACAGGCCCACACATTCATTGAATCTAACTGTTTATCTCTGATCATTAATCAGTGTCAGATTTCTCAGCTCAGAATGAAACATCACCTCTGTTATTATTATTCATTGGTGGTCTAGGGCATCCAAATAAATGGGCAAATCTAAATACTTGATATCAATTTCGTGAACTTTTTAGCAATAAATTGCACAAAACAACTCTGAAATGAGAGGGTTAGAAGCAGGAAATAATGCTCAGCAGCTGGTCCAAAGGCATTTTGCAGAAGCATGGGTAACGTGAACCCAAGGACTGCGACTCACAGAGCTTGTCATTTTCACTCACTCGTGATCTGTTGGAGTCAGACATTCTGCTGGATGAACTGATGATTATCAGACCCCTGACGTTTCATTGGCAAAATCCTCCCTCTCCCCTGCCTTTGGGTGGGGGTGGGGAGTGCTCCTGGGAAAGCTAATATGACATGGTCTCGTTTTATGATTCCTGACACCAGCCCCTGTTTGCAGTACTGAGGGTGAAATGTCCATGATCAAAGATCACCATAGAGAGATGCCACCTGCAAAATGCTCACCATGCTGATTAATCCAGATGGTGCATTCACAGTGTGGGATCTCGAAAACCAACAAAAACAAGATTTTTGATCTTCATCTCTGCTGAAAAGTTCAGCTCTTTGAGCCATATCCTCAGCTGGTGCTAGGTCCGGAGACTTCATTAGAGATACGTCCATGTACACCAGCTGAGGATATGGCCTTATTGTATTGTAAATGATCCAGATTTATAAGTGTAAAGGAAACAGAGTGCTAAGGAAACATGATACTGCCTAACATTACATTTACTGATAGCTATAACAGCTCATATTTCTATAGTCCCTTCCAGCCTGTGCAATCCCACAGCAATTCACAGACAATGGGCCCAATTCCTCTTAGATAGATACAATCGAGATGTGTATAGAAAGGAGTCATTTCCTCTCGCACAATGAAAGGCAAATGCTACTGCCCCCGGTCCCTCCCCACCCCCCAACTGTACACTCAACTTCCAAACTTCCAGGTTGAGAGTGAGTCACTTTACAAGGGCTGTGTGTGTGTGTGTGTGATTCTTGTACTGCCATTGCTCTCAGCTGTACTTGTGATAGCAAAGGACTATAGTAGTGGAAGCCTTTTAATCCAGCACATCACCAACTAAATACTGAACTAAAAAGGGGGGCGAATATTAAAACATAAGACCTCTGCATTACGTGCACACAAGTTGTCTACTGGAGCTTTTCAGTGAAGCTGCAGTTTCCACTATCTGAAGACACAGTGCCAAAAACGCCCGGCATGGGGAAGGCTATTAGCACATCTTTGTCAAACTCTGTGCGATGGCTGCATTAGCTCTCGCAGTTTTGAAGTCCCCTTGACAGCTTATAAACAGAGGTGCACTGCTCAAGATAGGGTTTTAATTGGAGACAGGTATGGGTTTTGGGATACTGCTGGAAAGCGTGTGCTCTGCAAGCACCCAGCTCAGGATACACATTTGTCCTGGGACACGTTACATCAGCGCACCCATTTTCTTCCTCTGTGCTCACTCTGAGGGTGGAGGGAACTTGGCCTTTGGGCATTTTACAAGAATCCAGAAGAGGTTGAGAAGTCCCTTGTGCTTTAGCAACGCTGTTTTAGTGGTGGGGGGTGTGGAGGCAATGGAAGGATGTAGCAATAAGCACTGGGAACCCAAGTTATGACATGTTTTGGCTTCTTCCAAACTTAATGTAGTTTTTATACATGGACATAAAAGCACACATTTTTCCAAGTCCCCTCAAATAATTTCACGATAAACCCCCCGCTTCTGGATGTGGTCCGAGCCATCCATTATACTGCTGCTATGAACTTTATTTCATCCCACACCAGGGAGGAGAGAAAGCACTTGGAGTGCTCAGATATTACATGTAATAACTGGTCATAAAAATCAATGTAAAATTTAATGCAAAAGGTCTGTGGGCACCCAACCATTGGAATCCAGCGATAAGGCAGATGGAAAGCAGCACCAAGCTTTCCAGTAAGTAGTATATTTTCCTTATGCTCTCAAAATGTATATAATATTGTCACTGTTTTGTCCATCTACATGCTAGTTAAAGTTTCTGTACCTGTGCTATTTATGTCTCAGTGTATTGTTAGTTGCTGTTTTCTCTTGGACACAGGGAGTTTTATATTCTATGTGGATCCCGCCGCAAGACCTAAGAGGAACAGAAGAAACATCCAGCTTCCTGATTGATATGCTGTTGCTTAATCCTGCAGTGCCCTGCTCTCCACGGAGGGACTCAGCATAAAGTCGCTGTGAACCATGAGTGCCTGACCTAGAAAGTCCTAGAGAGCAAAGGTCGCATTTGCATAAATTCTGTTTCTTGGCTATTGCTCAGAAGGTCCCCAGTGAAATCTGACACATGCATGAATAATTCCACTTTAGATAGCAACTTGCATCTGCCAGTGGATCCTGCCAAATTACGGGCTGCTTCACAACAAAGGGGAGGAGGAGAATGGAGCATTGAATCTACCGGAAATACGTAAATAAAATAGAAAGAACAGGAGGTTGCTGACCTGCTCGTCAGTCTCGCCTCCACAATCAACAACACGCTCTAATCCGGAGAGGGGGAACGATCACTCGAATTCCCACAATTTTGATAAAATCACATCCCAAAAGACTACATTTAAAGAATGTTAAGGTTGCAAAGTCAAGCACTCAAAAGTTAGGAAATGCTAGAAGTAAGATTGCCCATTCAACCTTAATCACCACCCCCCCCCCCGCGCCTATGTATTTTGATACAGTTGTTAATTACCCGTCTTTTTTTCCACAGGAGCCCTGCCTCACGCAGTGCACAGGGTGGACAGAGCTAGTAGCTAGTCCAATATTTATTTTTCTCCTAGTTCAATGAGTGGTCCTATGAATTATTTATTGCACACCTTCCAAACCCTGCACTGAATACAGAATTATTAATTTCCTGCTGTGCTTTTCTATAGTGCTGTCATCTTAGCACTTCTGAATTAAAAGAATATTTTTAATGTGAGCAAAACAATGTATATTTCCCAGTCTCAGAAATGGCTTAACTGGTTTAGCTGAAACGTCCCAAAACAATTCAGCCCTAGGCAGATACCCAGCATGGAAAATTTCAGCCCAAATAGTTTAAGTTTAGCAAAGTCATAAGCCGCTAAAAGCAAGAGTCTTATACTGGAACTTGTCAGGTAAATTTAACTATAAGCGGCACTACCTATGCTGCCTATAACTCTTGGCATCATGTGTGTAAAATGATTGTGATGCCATATAAAATAACTATACAAAATCCTCTCTCTCTCTCTCTTATTTCTAAGGTGTCAGGCTTTGGGGCATGTAAGTGCCAAAACCACGCAGGCAATTTCAGTAGCAGGCAAAGTTAACAGGGGCAAATTCAAAACCGTTTTGGCCCAATAAGTCTGAAATGTCTAACAGGAACACTGGGAAAGGGGGAAACTGGCTGTTGAGACTTGTATGGCTGCCATGTGTCTGCATTCCCAGTCATTAACTTTTCAAGGAGTGTGGGTCTGAGTCACACCTGAGTTAATTTGTTTTCTACCGACTTAACTGAGGGTGGAGGGCCCCAGCACCAGCAAGTCTGTGCAGGGCCTTTGTGGCAGTACCAGGAGGAGTCAGAGCATCCCCAGGCAATGCCCACTGGCAACGCTCCTATGGAACCCCAGCCAGGCTTTACAGCAGCTCGTCTGGCTGAACCAACGTGCGAGAGGATGATAGCACACGCACTGCCCACCTTGCTATTGGGATGCATCCCGCCCTAGAGCACATGGCACGCCAGCCACTAGCAGGAGGGTGGGCAAACGTTTTGGCCCAAGGGCCACATCAGGGTGCAAAACTGTATGGAGGGCCAGGTAGGCAAGGCTGTGCCTCCCCAAACAGCCTGGCCCCCAGCCCCTATCTGCCCCCTCCCACTTCGTGCCCCCATCAGAACTCCCCACCCATCCAACAGCCCCCCCGCTCCTTGTCGCCTGACCACCCCCTCCAAGGACCCCGCCCCAAATCCCCCCCCTGGGTCTCCACCCCCATCTAACCCACCCCGCTCCCCGTCCCCTGACTGCCCCCCCCAAACCTCTGCCCGATCCAACTGCCCCCTGTTCCCCATCCTCTGACCGCCCCCTCCTGGGACCCTCTACCCCTAACCGCCCACCTGGGACCCCCACCCCTATCCAACCGCCCCCTGCTCCCTGACTGCCCCCCAGGACCCCCTGCCCCTTATCCAACCCCCCGGCCCCCTTACCATGCCGCTCAGAGCAGCATGTCTGGGAGCTGCGCCAGAGCCAGACAGGCTGCCGCGCAGCCCTGCATGAGTGTGCAGCCCCACCGACCCAGAGCGCTGCCCACGCGGCCGTGTGGCTGCGGGGAGGGGGAACAGCAGGGGAGGACCTGGGGGCTAGCCTCCTGGGCCAGGAGCTCAGGGGCTGGGCAGAACGGTCCCATGGGCCAGATGTGGCCTGCGGGCTGTAGTTTGCCCACCTCTGCACTAGCCACATGGGGATGCAGCTTGCCTGCCTCGTCACCAGCAAAAAGGTTGTACAGGGCCCTGAGTGATATCTACCAATATCTTTCCAACCAGATATTGAGCCAGTAGCCAAGAAACAGACTTGCTACCTGAAGAGATCAGAACTAATAGCCACACCACTTTCAAATCAAATACAAAGCTCACCGAGTTAGATTTCCCTCAGCACGCTGTTCACACACGCATGCAAAATCCCACCGACATGTCAAGTTTACCTCCACAGGAATGGGGGGGAAAAGGAGGGAGAAAGATTGTTTTGTTATGTCTATTTTAACACTTCTGAGGAGGTGCTGAGATTCTAGGTGATGGGGCCTGACAGAGAGACACAGAGGCATGGATTTGATGCTCTGATGTATCAGAAAAGTCAGACAGGCAGAGGAGCCCTGCATTACCTGTAATGCTAAAAATGACATTGCCCATCAACATTTTAGCAACGGGCTTATTTCAAACACCAATAACGTATACAACTAGTCACTCTGTTAGTTTCCCTTTAGACAGGAGGAGGCCTGGCAGAATTCAATGTTATTTTATTTTTAATCATTTTAATGGATAATAGCAATGGTCATTTTTGGCACATTTTATTTGTATTCATTTAAATTTTCACAGTTGTGCAGAGTTATGGGTTTTAAGACTTTTTTAAAAATTTATGTCAATTTAAATTTTCACAATTGTGGGAGATGATGGGGGGACAGACAATGGTTGGTAAGGGGGAGGGTCAGCCAATGCATATTTAATGACAGTAGCAATCGAGATTCAAAAAGTAATAATGCTTATAAGCATTAAAACACATATTGTAAACATTACATTTCAAAATATACAAAGTAAATAACCTTACAGCAAACTCTAATAAGTTCCCAAGAAGCAGTTTTCTTACTTTGCCTATCTATTAATTTTGATTACTATAGATGGAAATATTGTGTTGGTTTGTGTAGGTACGGTGAAATCAACGTTTACTGATATTTACCAGTAAAAATCTATTTCTTCAAAGCCTAGACATACAGCTACAGTGGCTGTGCGTGAAGTGTACTAACTCCGGAGCATTTACTCTATGTTCTGGGAGCTGCTATTGATTTTACCCTAATAGATATTTGGCTCCAACATAAAATGAAAAATCTTTTAAAAACCAAAGAGCAAAGCATCTTTAGTTCCTCACACCTGTGATTCAAAGTGGCCTCATTTGGAGGTCCCAGCAAAATTCCAAGAATAAATCAGCCATCAGGATCAGGGGTCATTTAAGAGGGACTGGCTGGTGAAGAAGCTGAAAAGAAGATCAGTGGATCTGAAATACTCAAGGGGCATTTATTAAAGCAAACAATGTTGCCTATTCTGTACTATTTAGGGCTATGTACTAGACCTTGTACTAGTAGAATAATTGCAGCTCAGCGAGCACATGGCTTCATCTGCTGTAGAAAGGGAACATTTCCACAGGCTAATGACTTCTCCCTCTGAAATGACTGAGAAAGTCTTGCTAAACATTCAGGCATATTCTCTGAAAAATCTCAGCCACTAGATAAAACAGATGCCTCACAATAACAGGTGTGTGCACATGGCACATCTCTGTCTGTGCACTATAGACCACCAACTTCCCAACCTGTCAAATGGCTTTTACACATGCAAATACCTGTCATACATTGTAGAGAGTATCAGAGAAAAATAAGTCATTCGCCCTGAAAAAATGTACCCTCTTTCCCCCACGGGCTACCAGCCTCATCTGCCCATGCTACTGCCTCCAGTGTGAGAAGCCCTTTATAAAGCCATATCCAATATTTAATAATACTTTGCACTCACAGGCCTTGATCCTGAGTTGTGCTTGGTACAGCTCAGGGAGTGGCTGTGCAAAGATGGCTTTGAGTCACCTCTGTCCTGAGGCCATTTGATGCCAACCTTAGTCCCTGGCATAACTTTCAACCCCTTTAGAGATATTTGATACTACACTGACTGCTCACTGCCCCAAGGGATCACTCTGGCAGCTGGAGATTACCACAGCATAGAGGTGCACTGGGCATGCCCCCGGCACTGTGGGTCAGCGAGCTATGGGGTGGCATACGAACTGCTATGGCTTCCTGACACCAGCCAAGGATTCCCCTCTACAGGGTGAACTATCCAGGAGCCAGCAAAGCTGGCTTTAGAGCAGTATGAGCCACTGGGATGGTGCAGAGCCCACAGCTCATAAAATCTCTCTTCCAAGGATCTCAAGAGTGCTTTAAAAACATGAACAAATCAAGCCAAAGAACACCCCGTTAAGTAAGCAAATAACATTGCCATTTTACAGAAGGGGAAACTGAGTCATGGGCAAGTTAAATGGCTTACCCATGATTACACAGCAAGTAAATGGAAGAGGAAGAGAGGAGAACTGAGAACTCCAGTCTCCCAGTCTGTTGCTCTAATTACAGACCAAGAGTCCACTGCTCTAGCCAAGCCTCCTTTAGGTGAAGCAGCAGGGAGGGCGTTGTCTGGAGGAAAGCAGAGGATATTCCTCTACAGTCTGGCCAGATTTATTTAACATCATCCTAACTTTTCACTGGTGTCATTGTGGGATTGTAGCACATTGCTAAGAGGCCTCTTGAGAATGCCTCATGTCAGGTACATCGGGGTCACTGTCTGAGAAGAGACTGAAAAGATAAACCTCCCTGGAGAGCTGGGGGTGGGGGATAAGCACTGGGAAGGGAGCCATGACCTAAGGAACTCCAGAACTGGAGCTCTTCCAAGTGAAGTGAATGGTGAGAGCTGGCAGGTGTCCTGTTCATAGGGCCTATCTGTCACACTCAGACAGATTATCAGAAAATAGAGTTCCAGGCAAGATGATCTAAATCCTTCCACGGCTCTGGACCTGGAGGTGTTTATTGTAGGGAACGGAGCCTTGATCCATGAGAAATAGGAGCCCAATCAGTCCCAACCCCTCCCAATAAGAATAGGGGCAAAGACACAATGCTTTCCCTTAGCCCTGATGTGTCTGCCTTTCTGCAGACTTCATATCTTATGCTGCAGAGTATCACTGATGCACTTAAATGAATTGCTATGCTAGGTTCACTGCCGGGGACAGGGTTGGGATATCCATGATTTATGCACAACTTCCATTGCACTTGCTGACACATAGGCAAATAAATAATAATAATAATTAATAACAAGTCCATCTTAGCAAACTTAGCAGGATGTATTCATGTTAGAGATGCTCTAAGAGTGTTGGATTTGAGCTGTACGACACCAGCTCTGTAGTTCGGATCCAGGCTCTATTTTATGTACTCTCACCAAAGTCTACAGCTGGGATAGGGAGAGTTTGGAGATTTCTGAGTTCTTCTACTCTGTTTTCATTGCTCTGGCATCTGGCTGCTCTAATATCAATTTAAACAAACTGAACTTAAACCAATTGCAGCCAGACACAACCAGTTTCAGTGAATAAACTGCAGTTCTGCTGTACCCGGTAATCAAAAGCCTGTGTGACAAATACTGCCTGCCTGAGCTGGAAAGCTTGCTGATCTCAGGTTCTGGGAGACCACCAGGTTGCAGGAGTTACTGCACAAACTGGGACCCTTAGCTGAAAATGCTCATCGACCAGTCTCAATTCACAAACCCGCAGGGATCACCAGCAATAACATCCCAGCTGCTCCACACAGCTTTGAGGGGACACATAAGGGAAAAGCTGCCTCTTGGGTAATTGAGAGTTAAAGATGGGATCCACTACTTTGAATTGTACCCAGCAGCATATAGGCAGCCAGAGAAGAGCTCTGGTGTAAAACTGGGCCAAATGTTGAGTGGCAGTGAATCCTGGCTTTGCACTCAGCACCCCACAGAAAGCATTATATACCTGTTGAAGTCAAACCAAAGCTGCTAAATTTTGCATGACATGCAACTTCGTTCTGCCAGGCCTTTGTAAATAGGAATTGACAGGCTGCGGTGTGAGCTGTGGGAGCGTGCATTGGAAATAGCGAGACTGATTCATGACTCTGCAACACCAATTTTCCACTGAAGTCAGTAGAGTCACCCTGGGGTAAAAACTGGTGTAACAGAGCGGTGAATCAGGCCTAGTTTTTGCTATGAATTTCCTCTGCTTTATGGTAAGTGACTAGCTCTCCAGCTAGTCCTGTTTCTCAGTAAGACGCTTCATTACTCTTAAGTGCTGTGTTTGCTGAATAGTTTAGAACAATAATTTTCAGGTTCAATAGTCCAACTGTTCCCTTTGGACTGTTGGCTTTTAGTATGGTGTGGGTTGGCCACACGGTTTTGTTTCTGTTCCCCGATTGGATGGATGACATGTTTTAAATAACAGCCTAATGAATGGCAGAAACCCAATAGCAAACAACATACTTTCTGGTATGAATAATCATTTGAACTACAACTTATTAAACTCTCAGGATTTGTGAGCATTTTGAAGAATATCGGGTGGCCAGCTGAGTAGTTGCGAAGGATGAATCTAGAAACCCATGCATCATGGTGAACGAAACATGGCATATTCTCTCACATGAGTATTTTAAATGTTTTTATCAGATCTGGGTCCTGCTCCTCTGCTGCACTTGGGCTACTTTATGCTGCACGTCCATGCAAAGCTGTCACGAAGCCAGCCTCTCTGGCCATGGGCGGATCACCTTATTATAAGATCCAAGCGGCGCAGTGCCAAGATAGCAGTACCTATGACACACATACCACTGCAGTAGGCGTAGAGGATATGGCTGGGAGAAAAGGGGAGTGGCCAGGGCTTCCCTGTACTCTGGTGATCCCCAGCTTCAGTGTCAGCCCCGTGGAGCCATTGACAGCTGGTGCAAGTTAGAGCAGTCCTCAGGCTGCTCTGACACAAGGGAACCAGCCTGGTGCACAACCACCCCCAAATTGACAGACTTAACACCACCTTTGCACCCCTTCACCACTCAGGAGTTGCGCTGTGTGCTCTGTGGAGGATCAGGGCCCTACTGTGATTCATTCATTAACCTCTCTCTCTTTTTCTCATTTACCTTGACCCCTCCACTTCTCTCGCGTGCTCCTTCTATTTCTCCCACCGTTCCTGTTCAGTTGTTCTATTTGTTGTATTGAGTCCAGACACTGTATAATAAACAATAGCATGCAGCAAATGAGTGCTTTATGCAGAGGCTAGAGGACATTTAAAGTCTAAATTAAAACCATTTATAATACATAAAGCTCCAAATTTGCTATCATTTAACAAAAAAAGTTTAAGCAAATGTTCCCATAAATCATGCTTAAATTTATTTAGCATTTGCAAACCACACATACTGCTTAACTACAGGGCTGCTACAACGTCTCGTGCCAGTGAACTTAGCACCCGTCTTCGTGTGGCGGATTCCCCCACCAGTATGAACTATCAAACAAGTTATTATGCACAAGCCAATATTTATTGCAATGCCATGAATCTGTAACTACGTGAACATACAGATACCACTGTCGACAGCCACACCACACATGGACGGCATTGGGAAGATCCATAGACTTTAAGGCCAGGAGGGACGGTAAAGGTGATCTCGTCTGACCACCTGCATCACAGATCAGAGAATTTCACCCTCAGATTCCTGCGTCAGGCCAGCACTGCTGGTTATCTCATCCAGCGCTCCTCAGATGGTGTTACAGATCTACAGGTCCGGTGCTCTGGAACAGCTCTGGAACAGTGTCTGGGACTGGGAGGCCCCCTTCAGTGTGCCAGACCTCCCCTTAGGGTCTCACTTTTTCCTGAGAATAAGCCACTTGGCTTCCCCACCTCCTTAGTCCAAACCTCAGAGCCTTTAGCACCTCTGCTTCACACCGTGAGCTCTGTTCAGCGAGTCCACCTCAGTTGGACACCTGAGAGAGACTTGTACACCCAAAGGGAGCTGTGCACCCCCAACTTCAGCATCTGCAGGGACTCTCAACCAGTGTTGTCAAAGCAGCAGGGTTTGGAACACAGCATAGAAAGTCCTTGGTTAGCACAGAGAGCAGAAAGTTACAGCATGGTCCATCTTGGTCAGCCCAGAGCCCTCTGGCCTCTTTTTTGCCTCTGTTCAGGAAAGTCTCCAACTTCCAGCAGCCCACACTTAACAACCTCCCACCTGGCCCCTCCCCTTGTTCCCAGGCAACCATTGTCACCTGGCCCTCCTCCTCAGCCCTTTGTTCTCCACCCGGTTAAACAGGGCTGGCTTCCCCTAGAGGGATGGTCCTCCATGATCGTTAGTTGCTAGATACCAAATATCTGGACAATTGGAGTGGCCATTGTCTTCTCAGACTCTCCATGGACAAGAGCCCCAGGCCCTAGGCAGCTTTGTGCCTGTATCTCTGCATCCCTGCAGAGAGTAAACAACCTTTTTCCACCACCTAGTTAACATTGCAGCATATAAGGGAAACTGAGGCACCCACACTATTTGTACAAAATATTACAGAAAATTCCCACTCGGTGACAGATGGCCACAGTTCAAAGTGGGACAAGGAGTGAGAACATGGCTTAGAACATTACAAAGAGGGGCTGGAATCCCTATAAAGGGGCCACAGACCGAGAAAATTAACTCAGCATCTTCTGCTCCCAAAACCATGGGAGGGCACGTGCCATTAGCAGTCTGTCAGTAATAAGAGTGCCTTAATTATCCACAGACCTCCAGCCACTGGAGGCAGTGGAGCACATACACACTAGTACATTACGGCAACTTGCACCAATTTAACCCAGATGGGAGATTCAACACAGCTTTGCATGAAGAAAACTCAAGAAGTTCCACTTATCTGAGCAAATCTATACATTTGCTTGTGTGCCAACATTTTTTTGCCAAGAAATCTTGCTACTTTAGCTGCAAAACCAACTTTTTAAAAAGATTAAATGGTACTTTTTTGCCTGTTAAATCCATCTTTTGGGTTTGGGAAAGGATCATAGTGAGACCATGTATGAGTTTCTTTTATGCCATTGGCAAGAGTTTTGTTGCCCAGTGTTAATACAAATACCCAGTAAAGAGCTGTGATGGTCTTAATAAAATACATACATTAAGGTAAATGTAAGTTCATGGACAGTGATGGCTTGACAGTCCTGGAGACCAAAGTCTTTTGTTTATCCCCAGCAGAGTTACGAGATAGGCAGTAGCAAAACACGATTCCTGCACACCAGTTCAGCCTTGCCTTGCAAGAAAGAGGAATGGAGGGTACCAGCCTTGCTAGCAAATGGACTGAGCCCCCTGACCCCAACGTGTCACACACATCTCAACTAAACAGCTATCTGATGGTAGCAACTTTCAGTCTGCAGCTGGGACTGGTGACTGAGCAGTAAAAGGCTCCATACTTTAGCACTGAGCCCTTGAGCCATCCAGTCCTCCATGGTAGCAGTTTTAAGAATGGGACAGGAGACAAAGCCTCTTATAGATGGAGCTGTGCAAAGTATCACACAGAAAACGGGCAGGTTTGGGAAGTGGGTAAAGGTAGAGAAGAATCCTTGTCTGCAGGGGTGCTGGAACAATTTGCATAGTAGGGGGCTGAGAGCCAAACTGTAAACCCTGTATATGATCGAAACCACTTCAAGCCAACGGGGTGCAGCAGCTCCCTGGTTCCAGCCCCTATTCTTGTCTGCTGAGAGGCAATATTGATGTCAACTGTAGCAAAGAGAGGATGGGCAGGGTCCCCTCCTCTGTCCACTTGGACATTGTTAGAGCAAGGGTCTGCAAAACCACCTTTTACAACCTGAGCCCAGGGCTCTGTGATTAACAAATTCTTCCTGCCTGGAAAATCTTGTTCCAGACTCAGATTTTCTCTTGTAAACAAAGGTATTTCCCAGAGGTGGAAGACAACTGGCTTTGCCACAAAAGCTGTGTTTCCTAATGGGCACAGGGAAATAGCATCCTGGACCAAACTCATGGGAGGAGTATTCCAGCTTCCCATGATGGGAATATTTTGACACACCCAGTGTGCCATGAGGGTGTGTCTATTGCCTTTTTTCTCTCAGTACCTGCTCAGGGCTCAGCAAAGGCAGACTTGACCCTTGGATGCTAAGGATCTGGGGCAGCTTTGTGAGTGAAATGATTACAGAATTCCCATCCATTCTGGGAGCCTGGCTAGACTTGTCTGTGCTTCCCAGAGAGACTTGTCTTACAGCCTGAGAAATGTTTTACTTTCAAAGCCGAGGAATTAAAAGGCAGAGGGGCTAGTGAGCTTAAACCAGCGCCACAGAGACAATAGGAAAAGCTGGCTCCGGAGTATCCCTCTAGCGGCAGCAACCACTGGAGGCTAGTGCCTTGGTCCAGTCTGAAGACTTGAGTCAGAGCTGCCACCGAGAAAGGAGTCATGCTTCAGTGACACCTCTAGCTTCCTAGCAATGCTCCCTCCTCTGAGTTGTCAAGCAGTGAAGCGCTGGTGCCCCAGAGAAAGGCATGTGGAGACCAGGCCTGCTGCTTTCAGCAGCCGTGCTGTGGTGAATGACACAGATGACACCAAAAGCCTGACCCTGTGGACGAGTCTGGGTTGAAAGTAACCCTCAGGTTCTGGACTAGCCTGAGGGAGACCACGGCCTTCCCCTGAGGCAACAAGCTTTGCGTATAGAGCACCAGGCATGCTGGCTTTGTGTCCACAGCACTAAGCAATGCCAGCTTTGCAAAGAACCATCTAAAATAACCTGAGACCAATGGTAAAATAAGGAATTGATGTTGCAATTAATTTTCTTTGCCACTGATGACAAACAAAAAGGTTTGTTTGGTGCCTGCCCTGCAGCTGCAAGTCACCTGAACAATGCTCGCTCTTTGCTGTCTCAAGTTAAGCACGGGGAGGAGGGAGAGAGCCCTAATTTTTGTGTATATATTAGTTTTCTTATGCTAACCGATGGTAACCTACATGTACCCTTTATTCATTGAGGACCTGATCCTGAAAGGGGCCTAGGACCCTCCTGTGAGGTGCCTCAATATCATCAACTCCCACTGACCTTAAAAGGAGTTGAAAGTACTCCGTGTACTCCCGAATCAAGGCCTAAAAGCAGATGAGCACATTATGCAAAGAGAGCTGCACCTTGAACTCGGGTCTGAACGAAGTCTTCTGAGGCTGGCATCAGCTGCATAATCCGAAGGCTCGTCAAGCTGTAGCAGTCTCTTTGCCGTGACACTGTGCAGGAGCTCTTGTGCACAGAACGTAAATTGTCTGGGCTAGAAGATGCTAGGGAATGAGATCCGTCTTCACACACCAGAATTCTTGTCTCTGCATTTTAGGAAGGGGATCAGCTCTCAGTTGCCAAGCTGAATCAGTGCATGACACTGGCCCACATTAGTCCAATTCCCAGTTGGTTTACAGCCCCAGCAATCTCAGTCCCAGCAAGGATCCTCGCTCAGACCCAAATGGCAGATGTTTTTATAACCCACTCAATGAACACACAGGAACTCAGCCTGTGACTCCAATTGCCTGTTAAACAGTTCTTTCAAAGTCATCTTGCCAAGCTCCTCAAATTATGTGGCAAGAGCTCTCAGGGTCACGTATTCTCTAGTTTCTCAAACACTTCCACAGAGCTAGGCCCTGACCCCCTGTAAAGGTGAACCCTATTGCTTGCAACAATCATGTGTAAGCACATTTTTCGCTAATAGAGGCATAGCACCGTTTCCTTGATTGTTTTGCACAGGGGACTAGCTTGTCTGCCGGTGTAAATTGGCAAGCTCCATTAACTTCAAAGGAAACTGTGCTATAAATGCTAGCAACAACTGTGCTCAGACAGGGTTGTTTCAAGCACAGGTGCATCCTTACAGGGCTCAGAGCCTAACTCTGTTGAAATGTTGGTGTAACAGGACAATATGTGCATCCAAGAACCTTTGCTGCATCATCTGGTTCTGCTCTAGGGTTATTTTTAATCCTTATAACTATGTTTATAAGGCAGGCTAAATGTCGTTATTGCTGGAATGGTTTCAACCAGAACCTTAAACACAAAGAACTCAACATGAAATGATTCCAGGGTCACATAATCATATAAAACTCTTGTGGCCCAATAAAATCATCTTGAAAAGACCCTAACAGTTTATTCGAGGCCCAAAAATTAGCCAGTATTTTTTTTAAAAAAGCAAAAGGATTTTTAAAACTATGAATAGGACTAGAAATGAAGCTTTAGTTTGGCTTACAATGTAGTATCTTTGGGGCACAGCCCACCTTTTTTGTGTGTGTTTGTACAGTGCCTAGCACAATGGGGTCCTGTGCCTTTTCTGGGGCTCCTAGGAACTACCCCAATACAAACAGTAAATAGTAATACTTACAAAATAATCGAGAGGACTGGCTGGATCGTGGGATTAGCTCTAGTCATCAGTTCAGACCTAGGTGAGGTGAGTAGTGAGTGAGGATCAGTGCCATCAGTGGCTATTGGTGGATCTCAGCCCTAGTAGATTCCTAGTAGACAGGAGTCTGAGTCACTAAAAACGGCCATCACCTGTTTCTGTTTCTGGCTGGTAGTCTCTGCAATAGGTTCCACCGGCGACAGAGAATGAACTACCTTCTCACTCTTACAGGCAGTCACTTAGATCAGCTGCAAAGAATGTTTTTGCAGTTGGAGACAGTGTGTAGGAAGCTTGGACTCCAACTGCCTGTATTGTACTGGTCCTGGCAAGAAGGCTACAGTCTGTAGGGCTGCTACTCTGCCCCCCCATCACCAGCATGTCACTTCCCCTATCGCCACAAACCAAAGAAGAAGAAGAATTCAAACGCACAAGCAAAGACACAATGTGGACAGTGGTTTGTCTTGTAGCACTGGGAAATGTGCCACTTGAGGAAGCAGTACCTTACCTGAACCTCAGTGGTGAATTATGGGACTCCTGGGTTGTGACAAATCCTGGGCTTCGGTGTGCCCAAAATGAACCATTATGCCTCCAACCCATATGAAATAATCCCACAGAAACCAGCTGACCTGTCACAGGCTGCACAGATAACACTGAAATACACAGTACTTAATGCAGTAGGGGATCTGTCAAAAACAATAAAGACTGGTGTAAAAAGAAGCAGCGAGATATCGACCCGCTATATTACAGTTGCTGTGAAAATAACGTCATTGCATCTCTTCCCTTTAATTTCTCTGTCTTAATAATAGTCTGTCAGGGATCAGGAATAGGCATTATACAGAAGAGGGCTGTAAAGCCAGCTTGCAGACGGACCTTGCCGAACAATACTCCCCAGAAGTGGTGTCTATAGAAACCACATCAGCCAGGCAAATCCGGTTACACTGGAAACAAATCTGTCCAGCCTGGACAAATCTACATGAAGCACTTCTAGAGAACTGACAAGAAGGAGGCTATAAGTTTCAGGCTATCTCCTTGGCTGTAACATTACAAAACAAACCCATGTAGTGTCCTCTGCAATGCGCCTCTGTGATACAATTACCCAGCCCTACGCTTTGGAAACAGGATTAACGTGAGTGGGGCTTGAAAGGTGCGGGAAGCATTCAGCACTGAGGCTTAAAAGTGTGACCCTTCTGTTGTTGACGATCTCCTGGCACCTGTTCCCAACAGCTGTGCTGTTAATTCCAATATCCTGGTTGAATTGCATGCTGCGTAAGTGCATTCTGATTAACGCAGTTCCCCACTACCATTTCCATTTGATACAATGTGTTTCATGTCCCACCCTGAACTCCTGAAGAGTGCTGCCATGCGCCCTGAGACAGTCCCCATGTGGCACTGTAAAGGCCTGGGCTTCATTTCAGAGAGTCAGGAACAGGAAAGAAGAGCTGAACTTCTGCTCTTGTTTTACAAAACAAAACAAAGGTCGTCTTTAACCTAAGGATGTTTCATCAGAGAACACACCCCTGCCCAGCACAAAAGTGGCAAGTACCTTCCAAGAAAACCATTTTTCCACTCCCAGGACACAGTTACCCCAGAAGTAACTGGGGGGGGAGGGATAGCTCAGTGGTTTGAGCATTGGCCTGCTAAACCCAGGGTTGTGAGTTCAATCCTTGAGGGGGCCGTTTAGGGATCTGGAGCAAAAATTGGGGATTGGTCCTGCTTCAAGCAGGGGGTTGGACTAGATGACCTCCTGAGGTCCCTTCCAACCCTAACCTTCTATGAATCTATGAATCTTCTATAAGTATTTGGGTATCTGAATCTTCCAGGAACCCACGGATGCACCAGGAGCTTGTACCCATTGCTCAGGAGTGCAACAGAGTCATGCTAGAAGTCTGCATGGAAAGCCCCCATCTCTTGCTGAAAATGAGCCACTTGTTCCTGTGAACATGATGTCCTCTGCTTGGCTTCTTAACCAAGGGCAGGGGGGATCATGTTCCTCCCATGAGCTGTGGCTTTGTGTGGGGTTGCCTGGTAAAGCTGTGGGCTGGATAGCCAAAGAGAATGACTTACCTTCAGGTAAGGCAGCCCCACAGCCAGCTATTATGGACCAAATTAAATTGTGGGAGTCAGCCATGACTTGCCCCAAGCTTCTCCAGAACCTGCCCTAGCTCATGGCATGTAAACTCTTCTTTGCTTTCAGGTCTCCCTTCAGCTCCTTTCAGACCCACCCTCCCCTATTTTGTTCAGCTCATTGGTATTATTCCTACCCCACCATCCTCACTCCTTAGGCTGAGCCAGCACCCACAGTGCAAGTGAGGATAAGAGAAGCTTATCCTGGAATTGCATAGGCCCAAAGTGGGTGGGTGGGCAGGAAATTACCACAAGGAAGAGAAGCCCAAAACAAAACTATCTGGGGATGTGATTTCTATGGCAATAGCCCCACATTCCCCAGGGGTTGCCCTGAATCAAGACGGTTGGAAGTGATCTTCGACGCTGTGACTGTCGTATGTGTTCTTCCACTGCTCTAGGCTGCCTTTCTGGGAACGTGAGTCTGGATGCCAGCTCAGAGGGAAATCTGTGGAATGAGAGAAATCAATCCCAAAAGTCTTGCAGTGAACATGCTAGCGTGTGGGCCACTGACATCGACTGGAGGAAATTGAAACGACTCCTCTATGTGTCATGTGCCTTGTACTGTCAGTAACTGAGATTCTTCTTTAGCTCAAGTGGCAGGGGTCTATGACTTAGTGCAGGAGTAACTTGTATTGCAGTCAAGTTCTGAGCAGCCATCGTGTGTAGCATAGTGACAACTGTGAAGTCCCTAGATACCCAGAGTTTTGTTAAAGTATCAGATTTACCGGGGATGCCAAAATCACCATGGTAGGTGTGCCAGATATCAGGCTGCACCTTGTCTCTCTAATCTCAAAGAAAACAGGAATGATCCCAATATTTGGATCCTGCAATGACTTTTTCAAGGGTCACGAACAGACGGTAATGGATCTGGCTCAAAACCCTCAGGAACGCCATTTCTGTTCCTTTTTGTTGTTATTTATACTTTGGCAGTTTCTAGGGGTCCCAGCAGAGGTTGGGGTCTCACTGTGATAGATGCTGTATAAACACATAGGACAAGAAAGTGCCTTCCCTGGGAGCATGAGATCTAAATAGACAAGACAGAAAAAGGGTGGGAGAAAAGAAGGATTATTATCCATATGTTACAAGTAGGGAACTGAAGCACAGAGAGATTAAGTGATTTCTGAAGGTCACACAGCAAGTATGTGACAAGAACTGAATGCAGCTGTCCTAAGACCCAGTCCTGTGGCTTTCTCTTCCCTGATCTCTCTCTCCCTTTCTCTAGGGCAGCCAATACAAATTCTCTCTATAAAAAGGTTGAGATAGCTGTGGTAGATGCATTACTTAAAGGAGAAAATACCTGAAATTATCCCTTCTTTGGTCCACTTACTACCAGGGGAAAGCTCCACTTCCACCCGCTAACTGTGTTAACAGTTTAATTCCAAAATGAGTGCATGGCAGCAAGGAATTAGCCTGATAATGATCCAGTAAATACAAGAATACTTCTGCCCATTAAACCTGGGTGCAGGGTCCATGGTAATTCTTTTAAAACTCTATGAAGTTAAATTACCAAGAAATCTGTAGCAGTGGGTAATGGCTCTACTTAAGGGACAGGTAATTTTTCCTACAAAGCCTTATGCTCTGTAGTTACAATGCTGGGGATAAGTATTTAAATTATATGTGAGATCTGTGAGCAACAGCATCTCCACTAAGAAAAGGAGGACTTGTGGCACCTTAGAGACTAACCAATTTATTTGAGCATGAGCTTTCGTGAGCTACTGACAAGCTTATGCTCAAATAAATTGGTTAGTCTCTAAGGTGCCACAGGTCCTCCTTTTCTTTTTGCCAATACAGACTAACACGGCTGCTACTCTGAAGCATCTCCACTGGGGCCTTCAAGGGGAACGCTGACACTTCTGAACTATTAATACTGGCCAGATTGTGAGTTCTTGGAACCTGTTGCTTTACACATTGTGTAGAGAGTTGTCACTTTGGTTGGGCTATCACCAGCAGGAGAGTGAATTTGTGTGTGGGGGGTGGAGGGTGAGAAAACCTGGATTTGTGCTGGAAATGGCCCACCTGATGATCACTTTAGATAAGCTATTACCAGCAGGACAGTGGGGTGGGAGGAGGTATTGGTTCATATTCTCTGTGTATATATAAAGCCTGCTGCAGTTTCCATGATATGCATCTGAGGAAGTGAGCTGTAGCTCACGAAAGCTCATGCTCTAATAAATTGGTTAGTCTCTAAGTCCTCCTTTTCTTTTTGCGAATACAGACTAACATGGCTGTTACTCTGAAACCTGTTGCTTAGCAGTTACTCACACAAGTAGTTCCATTGTCTTCAATGGGAACTGCTCAGCAGGGGGTTAATAATCTGGCCCTAAAACTATCAGGAAGTGTTGCCAAACTAGAATACTCAGAGGGATGAAATAATTCCCCTCTGTGGTCCCTCAGGACAGTGTCCCAAATTCAAGCCCGGTGGAAGCTAGTGCATCTGCTTTATCTTCAGCAGAACTGCCCCCCACTCCTATGGGACTCGAATTTGGCCCAACGCATGGGTGTAAATGAAGGTGTGTACGTGAGTGGCAAGTGTGCATAATGTTCGTCTATAATGAATGGTGAGCGGCGAGCGTGTGTTTCTGTGTGGCGTGCAGGTGAGCCTGTTGGAAAGGTGTGACGACGAATGGTTTTGTGTGTGGTGGGCGTGGGTAATTTACTAATGGTGCATTCATGGCTTTATTTGGAGAGAGGCATGTGCCGGGAGCATTTGACTGGGTGAGTGTGAGTGCATTTGCCCCAGTACTGTACGTGTCGAAAGACAGCTTATCTTGCACGTTTAAACTTCCCCATTTCATAAATATAACACATTCATATTCATTATGCCACACACGCTATCATTTTGGAAGGAGATTACTGGGGATTCGCCATTTTCTCTCCATCACATTTTCCAATTAGGATCCCCTGTTTTGCAAATAATAAGCTTTTTGTTGCCAGAGGCTTTGCGGGAGAGCTCCAGAGAGGGCTTTGGAGCTCTGCTCAACATCCGTTTAAAGGAACAAGTGAAAATTGAAGAACAATTATATTTTTAATGACAGGTTTATCTTGCTGCACTAAATATGATTAGAGAAGAGCCTGGCTGGCGTGGAGGAATTCAGGAGATGCCAGGAGGCACCTTACAAAAGGGGAAAGTCTGGGCATGCGCTCACACATGAATCAGCAGTGGCTACTGAAGAAACAAAAGGGCAAGGATTTTGGAGGTGTTGAGGTAGAGTACCATGGAGAAGGGAGGGAGAGACACAGAGGTGACTTGGGGCCTTATCCTGTCTCATCTGAGTAGATTTTGAGCAATAAAGGATGCTCAGATAGCTCAGGGTTACTCGTGAAGGAGCTTGCAGGCTTGGCCTCTTGTTTAGTACCTGCAATGAAAGCAGAAGGGTTGTTTCACTCCTCACAGGTGTAAGTGACCACACAAGGTACAGGGCAGTGGAGGAGCAGCCCTTGAATTTGTGGGGGTCACCACAATGACACTATATACCTTAGGCAAGACATTTCATTTCTCTGTGCCTCAGTTCCCCGTCTGTAAAAAGGGGATTATAATGTTTACCCACCTATCAGGGGTGTATGAGGAGTAACAGTAACAGCTGTGAGGTAGCTGGATGCCCTGGTAATGGGGGCCATACACATACCTTAGATAGGTAGATATTGAGCCCAACTGATGACAGGTATGTCTCTACATATGTGGATAATAGTACATCATGTTTCTACAAAGTGAATTATAGAGAGTGTGATGGGGAACGAATTGAAATACCATTCAGAATTCATAGCTATTAGTGAATCTTTCCCAGCACTATTCACCCTCTTCCAGTTACCATTCGCTCTCTGTAGTTTCAGCAGGAGCCAGCTGTGATGGGTTATGAGCCAAATTCAGGTCTGGTGTCTGTAGGTGCCACTCCATTGACTTCAGTTAATCTGACCCTATTACTTCAGGGGAGTGGAGGGAAAACTGAACAGCGCAAGCATTTGTTAAATAAAGAAGACAAAAGAGAGGTTTTGTGTGCTGGGTTTGCAGCTCCAAACTGCTTTACTCAGCACCCTTTATGCCCAGCCAAATGGATCCACACAGTACATGCTAATCAATTTCTCCTTTAGTCACTAAGGGCCAAATTCAGATCCAGTGCAAGTGGATGCAACTTCACTAACTTGATTTAATTTGTTCCTAGATTTCTTCTTCCCATCCCCTTGGAGTTATACAGAAACAGGAAAAAAAAAGAGCATGCTAAAATATACATATACATTTACACTCATCCATCTGAGAACCTAACAATTCCCCACACAGGCACACGCATGCTAGTAAAACAGCCCTTTAAAGTTGCTGGTGTTGTCAGTTACAAGTGCAGCATTTTACATTTTATAGTTGTTTTTGGTCAGAGCTGTTACTTTTCATTGTTTGCTAGATTTTTCCCTTAAATTTGCTTGGCTCCTTGCCACACACTTGCTGCAGATTCGCTTTATATTGTGCTTGGGGTTGAGGGGATTTTTTTATTATTTTTTGCTTTTGATGACATTTTGTAAAATGATTTTCATTTTACTTGCCTGCTTGGTTCCATAGCTCATCAGCTCATGGAATCTACTATCTATCTAGAGGGCATGAGCTTCCTCTTACATGCCTTCTAAAAGTGGTATCTTCTGCTTAGAAAGGCTCCAACCATGTGCCTCATGGCCTCCCAGCAGTGAATAGTCTGGCACTGCAGTGGCATCATACTCCATGAATGTCAATCATTCTCATCAGAAGGGGCAGGAGACTTCAGTGAAAAGTTCTGATGACAACACGTGGTCCAGTCTCAGAACACTGCACCATCAGCCTTGTACCTGTTTGGGACTCAAACATGCACTGGGTCCTGTCCTTAACTTGCCATTATTGCTGGCTGAATTAGGGGTTGCCAAAAGATTATTCATTAAGAATTTGATGCTGTTTGCAGATGGATGGTGATTTCTGTGAAACAAGTTGTTGTTTGTAGCATTTGCCAAATGGTTTCTGTGAGCAAATGTCACTCAATGGGGTTTCCGTGAATGTTTGACGTATCTCAGTGGTTCCCAAACTTGTTCCGCCACTTGTGCAGGGAAAGCCCCTGGCGGGCCAGGCCAGTTTGTTTACCTGCCGCGTCCGCAGGTTCGGCCGATCGCGGCTCCCAGTGGCCGCGGTTCGCTGCTCCAGGCCAATGGGAGCTGCTGGAAGCGGTAGCCAGTACGTCCCTCAGCCCGCACCGCTTTCAGCAGCTCCCATTGGCCTGGAGCAGCGAACTGTGGCCACTGGGAGCCGTGATCGGCCGAACCTGCAGACGCGGCAGGTAAACAAACTGGCCTGGCCCGCCAGGGGCTTTCCCTGCACAAGCAACAGAACAAGTTTGGGAACCAGTGACATAGGGCATAGCTACACTGCAATAACGAGAAGCTGTGGCAGCAAAGTGCAGGCAGTACAAGCCTGCCTGGAACCCAGGGTAATTACACAGGTGACTACCCGATGCTGATACCCTTGCTGCTGCACTTCACCGCTCTGGTACTCAAACTAGCTAGATTAAAGCTAGGTCAGGTGTGTCATCATGAGCTGCAGTCATGCCCCGGAGTTGCAGTGTAAACATGCCCTGGGACTCTTTTCTATTTAGGATGTGCAATGGGTCACCTGAGTCTCCCTGCTTTCTGAGTGGATGATTGAAACATTTAAAGCAGAAAAATAATGACTAACTAATATCTAACCCCACAGTTACTGGTCTGGAGTTTTGGCTGAGAAATCATTCATGAAACGGCAGGGATCCCAGACATTTCAGAAGCTGCCTGAACCATGCGTCACAGTCCAGGGTAACTGCACTTGAGTTCCCCTTTGGTCCAGAAAGGACACCCAACCTCAGCTTAAGGCGACCCTGGCCATTGCCTGTCTTGAGTGGAGTCATTGTTTCCCTCCCTTCTGACAGGGGTACTTCCAGACTGCACAGTTCCCTGACTGTCCTGTGATATCCCAGCAAGAGACTCTGCCAAAGCAGGCCTTCTTTACTTCTCTTCAGAGACTAAGAACAGAACAACTGCCCACAGAGATAAGATACCACACAGCACTTCCTATGCAAGCCTAGTTTATCCTTAAAGTTAAAAGCACTACAGAGGCAACATATTAAAAACAATAAAAGAACCGACGCGCCTGCTAATAAGCTTACCAGAGATCACCCCAATCTTAACACAGGCTCGAGCAGGAGCAGTCCTTCAAAATCCCTTCCAAGGGTTTTCCTTGTGGTTTAAAGTTCATCACCGCTTCAGCTCAGAACCAATACACAGTCTTATGGGGCCTCAGTAGGCCCAGTCCTTTCAACCCTTCCCTAAGGATTGGGGCCCTCCATAGAGTCCTGTTCGTTTGCTGGATCAGGAAGAAGGACCTGAGCCTGTTCAAAGCCAGACTTTTTACCCAAAAATTCTTTCTTTGTCTGTTGATCCCTGGGGAATCCAGTTTGAGCTAGTAAGTGCGAACCTCTCCCAGGCATGGCTTCAAAGGGCTGATAACCAGAGGAATTACATTAGCAACCCTCTCCTCCTGGAGGAGTTCCATACAACAATACATACACAATTGCATTTTTAATACAATGGACCCCAAAGGCATGAAACTAATTCAATAAGAGTTAAGTTAATTTAATAATGTTTATCTTAATTCCATAAGGTTTGTCCAGGATATTGCAGAATATGGTCAATCGGTCGCACCATGGTGAACAACCAATAATATGATTCTACAAATAGAGGTGTTGCAAACTCACCTTTTGAGCTAAGAAAATCCCTGAGATAGGATTCATTTCCCTATTATTCTTCCAGCTATCCCCTCAGCTAAACATTATTGACCGCCAGGTTTATATATGCAGTTGCTGCTCCTGTTACGTTTGCTGGTAGGTTTTACAGTGGTTCTAATTAATTATTTGCAATTACATGGGTATTTTTTTCTTTTATTTTTTACTTCTCTCCCAGCCTTGGTAACAAGAAGTTGCATCTCTTGAGGCTACCCTGGTAAAAGCCTATTCATAAATAAGTTCTGAGGCTTGAGCAGCCTTGAGTCAGGGCTTGATATCCCATAGATAAAGTCTCCATGGTGACCCACCAGTGTGACCAGAAATGGTGTCTTTGCAGGAAAGGGGGTTTTACAGTCTAAATATATTTGATGTTTACGTTTTATTTTAAAAAAAATATGGGTAAATATAATAAAGATATAAATAAATGAGCCATAATACTGGGTCGAGCCACGATTACTGTGGGCAGCTGTGAAAGTTCCCCCTTCGCCTGGTTCAGTGTTGACAACTCCCATGATTTTGTCATGAGTCTCACGATAATTATTGTTTTCCTTAAAGCCCCAGCTCCTGGATATGTGATGATTTCATTCTTAAAGAAAAAGTAAGTTTCTAGCCCTCATGGCTGTGGAGAAAGCTTCAGAAGGTTGCCCTAAAGGCTCAAAAAGCAGAAACCAAATAAAAAGAACATCAAATCTATTATCATTACATCATCTCATGATTTTAAAGCCAATCTCATGATTTCTGGTGAACCTGACTCATGATTTTTGAACATTTGGGATTGGCCATACTGCTGGTTCCACCAATACACTCACTCCTGACCTCCATTACCCCATGTTTCGCCAATCCTGATCCTCCAACCAGAGTGCTGTTTCATCCAAACACCCCCCACGCACACACACACAATGTAGCAGTCCCTAGATTACCTGTACCAAATGCACATCATTCCTCCTTGATCTGCAGTAGTCCTTGTTGAACTGCCTGCACGGTGGTTCTCTGGGATGGATGAGTGAGTTTTCAAGAGTGACCATCACATTCATTTTTGGAGCCGGTCAGAAAAATTTCAACATAATATTTTTGTCATGATTTGCTGATTTGGCAAAATTGAAATGTGTCCCCCAGATGGTTCAAATTCAATAAAAATCCACCAGAAACCAGCTTGGTTTCCTGCCAGTTCTTTGGCAGGCCCCTGGAAGCCCTGATTCCCAAGTTTACAGGCTTATGACTCATTGGCAATCCAGGCAACCAGACTCCTAGGGTCCCTGAGTCTAGCACAACCCACCAGGCAATTTGCCTCAGAGCCAGCACTCCTAGCAGAGCAAGGTGGAGAATGGTAATTCCCTTTTATAGAGAATTTAAAAATGTTGGCTTTCGTTCCAAATCGGAACAAACCCGAATTTCAAAATCTCAAAATCCTCTGTGAAACTGAATTATTGTTCTCTGCCCAGCTACACGATTTTTTCCACATGTGACTTAATCAAAGCTTGGACCCCATCATGCAGAAGCAAATAGCTTGTGCAACTACTGCCCTCTGTCCCACCAAATATTTCGTATTCATCTTTTCCCTGGACTGAACCTATAAACTACATCTGATCAATATTCACATCTGGGTCCCATTCATGCTGCATTTTGATGAATGCGAAAGAAAATATTTCTCCTTTCCCAATGACACTCCAAGTCAGTTTCATTTTCTGGCATATGATGCCATCCCATTTTTCTTACATCCCTTGATCCTTAATGCCACCGATAAATGTATTGAGGATGTTTCTTGACCATACAAAGTAGCAATTTTCAAACAAAAAGCATTTGGCTCAGTGATTTGAATGTCTGTAAAAATGTATTCTGTTGTGGTGTGATCCGATATCTTTTCGTTCAGTTATTGGCTTTCCATCCTTGTTAGCAGCTGTATTATTTATAAACAGCCTGACTGATATATTTCACTAAGGTAATGCGGTTTTTCCAACCCTCACCCTACAATAATGTTTCAAAGGAGCATATGAAATTTTAGTTCCCCATAATGCCAGGGATGTAAATCACGTTAATTGTCTCCCAGATTTCAGAAACATCCTGGGGTTTCATTTCCTCTCCAAACTGCTGGAGCATTTACATTAACTTTTGGCAGGTAAATGGTAGTGGGCCCAAGCTATCCGTCACCAATAACTGCATTGAAAACACATCAGGTTAAGAATCGTGACAGGAAGATTGGTCTCTGCTCTGAAGAAATGAAGGCTCCAATGTCACAGCTCCCTCCTTCTCAAAGGACTGCCTGAAAGAGAACATATGGTACCTACAGATTTTGATCTTCTTTTCACTCCACCTATGAAGCAGAGACTCGTGACATCTTGGGCCCTTGCTGTGTTTATTTAGGAACACCACTCAGAGGCAGGGCCACCAGTTTCATATGTCCTTAAGTTATTGGGATCAACTCAGGGTAGGGATAGGTAGGGCAAGGGGTCTTTTTGTTTGTGTAGAACTTAACCTTGGGAAAACTTGGATCCGTGACACATTTTATCAGACCCCCAGTGTTCATGGGAGGGTGGGCTAATGGTTCCCTTTTTGCCCTATCTCTGGTTCTGGAGAGGGTATGGACCAAAGAAACCTGCCTCATGATGCCTCCTTGCCCCTTTTTCCTTTTCACAATGGAGTCTAAAGAGAAAAGAGCCGAAAGGAGATTTTAGCAGGGTTATCACATAGTTAAAATAGTAGAATTTCCATGCACTTATCATAGTTTCCAGTGGATGTGACCTTGCAGATACTGTGCAGTGGTTAGAAATAGCTACCCTGCACTGGTCTCCTATCAACCCTGCCTCGTCCCAAGAGACAAAGTCCAAAGAAAGAAAAAGAGGTGGGCTAATGTCTTTCTCTCCAGCCAAGCTGACTTCCTGTCCTCCTGAAGCTGGTGCAATGCTCACCAACCCCAGCAGGAGAAATAAGAATCTTGAATTCAAGGCCCTTTAGGTAAATGAAAGAAGAAAGGTATCAGTTCTTTTGTATTAGAATGTAAAATGTGTTTCATGTTTTTAAGGCTGCCCATAGATGCTTTCACTCATTTGGGATCTAAAACGGTTCACCTGTTTTTAAAAGGGTGTTGGTAACCTCCTTTAGACCCAATGATTATACTCTGCAGAAAAGAAAAGGGAAGAGGAGGAGTTACCAAATGTAACATGAGTAGAAACGGTTTTATCAAAATGTTACGATTGCACCTGCCGCCCACTGCTGTGAGCCATGTTCTGGCCATGTTGGAAACTCAATCTCAGCAACAGCATGTTAGTGCGTGGCCATGAATCAGAAAGTTAAATTGCCTGTAATAGGGTGTCTGCCCCCTTTTTAAGGGCTAGAGGCCTGGTGCCAGCCAAACCTTGTTACTAAGGAGGCACAGCAGAGCAGGGATCAACTGATTCCCCATGTAAGGAGCCCCTGTAAGGTGGCTGTAGGGGGTAGGAGGAGAATCAGGGAGACGAGAGTGGAGTACAGCGGCTGCTGGAAGTGGGTAGGCTCCTGCAGAGAAACCTGGGGTATGGGACTAAGACTACAGGCAAGTGAGGAAACAGGGAGGTCAGGCCTGGGAATGAAGGGTAAACAGATGAACTTGAGAACTTTCATTTTGAAAGTTTGTTAATTTAATAAACCAGAACACGAGAAGGGCTGTGGATGGACAAAGGGGGTGTGTGAGTTATTGAAGAAGCCCCTTAATGGGGGAGGCAGGGGACACTTGCAGGGCCATCCAGAGGCCATGAGGGGGCACTCAGGAGGTGGCTACCCAATGGCACATCTGATAAACAATGGTGAAATTAACCGATTTAGTTTCACCATCCCAATCCAAGCAGAGTAAACAAACATAATCCATAGTAAAAATCAAATGAGTTAATATGAGAATTAGAGTTGATTATTTCCCTTCTAATAAAAAGAGATGTTCTGAGAGGCACTTTGTTTAAAATCTGTTTCACCTGTAGGAAGTCAAATGGATTCCGAGGGCCTGAGCCAAAGCCCACTGATCTTAGTGGAAACACTCCCGTTGATTCAATGGCCTTTGGCTCAGTGCCAAAGGGAATAACTGAGAGAATTTTTTCATTGTTTTTATCTTATTAGGGTCCCTTTAAAATTTCTGGCACTCCCCTTTAAAGTAAATTCCAAAACTGCACAAAAAAGTTGAGTCAACATATTGCTGTCTGTGGGCATGTTCATTAGAAAAACATGTTGATTACATGGCAAACTGGCATTTAGTATCACAAAGGGATCTGAGAGATCAACAGCTACATCAAGCCCTCAGTGGCATCCAATATCCCCACCTGTGGGAAATGTGGAATTAACAGGCGATTGTGACTAAATATGCAATTACCACAAGAAAAAAGACTTGCTCTCCTTCATGCTGAGTTTTATTCTGCCCTTACAACCCAGCTTTTTCACCCATTATGCATTTGCCAGATAAAAAGTATTGTTATCCAGCTCATCTAGAATGGGGACCCACTCTTAGGAAACTATTTTACTGGATGCCAGAGAAATGAGATACTGGAGCTGAAAATGCCAAATATTTGGAGTTAAGCATTTAAAATCATTAAGCTTTTTTTCCCCAAAAAACAAAATTGTCATGGCAAAATAGGTGTAGACAAGACAGAGATTTGCAGGATTTAAAACAAAAGAAAAGCTTTCTTGTCTTTAATCACAAGTGAAACAAGAGAGAATTAAAAGACCATCGGATGCTAAAGATCAGGAGGGACATGTCCTGCAAGTCACAGACAATGGAAATGACAATCAGAAAGGGAAGGAGCTGCAAAGACCCATATGTAACAGGGAGGTGGGGAGAGTGCTGACAGCCAGTGTATCATAATTCACTTGCATCTTGCCATCCCTTCACCGTAGTGCAGTACTTGAGTAGATACATTGTCATCATATAGGCTAGGTTTATCCTTCTATGAAGTAGACTCCTCCAAAATAATACTGATACAATTTCACACCTGTTACGGACAATTGCAACTCCATTGACTTCACTTGGCTTCCACTTACACCAAGTCTGAATTGGCTTCTGCATCAGCTAGTTTATACGTATGCCGCTGTCTTTAGTAGAGATGAGCCCAGACCATCCCCAACACTGGGGAAGCCAGATCTGAACTTTGCAGTTCTGGCCATGTCTAAGACTATATAGGTCTATAGTAATATAGGCCCCAATCTTGAAATTGGATCCACAAGGACAGATCCTTGACCCCCTACAGATCTCCAGTGACTTTAGTGGGACTCCGCACAGACACGGGGATCCTCCCACATGAATACAGTTGTAGGATCGAGGCTGAAGATCACATGCATTTGTTTTTGCTGAGGTTCTCTCAACTGCTGTGAGCTGGGCTTATATATATGAGCAAATGAGCGATATTGTCCTAAAAAGAGGCTACTAGCTTTAGCTAAGGAAATGCTCCTTTAGTTCAAATGGTAGAGGCTTACATTTTAACTGAAGAGGCAGGGATTAAGTCCCAAACCCACAGCTCTGTGTGTGTCATTTATCTCAGGGATTGTATCTGTTTCTGCACAGTGTGACTTCTTGTCACACAGCACGGCCACACCTGCACATGAGAGACCTCTGTCTACAGAACTGCAGGGTCTCAGTGTTCCTAAAAAGACTGGTCTTTTTTTTTCAAAGAAAAGCAAATGGTGTAAGAATCAGAATCATTAACTGAATTTGTCACGGACTTATGCATCAACAAAGGAGCTACTGGAAAATGTGATCCTCCTTTACATGAGTCCTCCTCAGTCCAAGGTCCTGTGCTCCTCCAGCAGGGCTGATGCTATCACCAGCATGTGAAAGAGACTAGAGGGAGACCTACTTTCCAAGAATTCCTAATGCTGCTTTCAGGTTTAATGATGTTGTCAGGTCTTCCAACGAACGCAGAGAAACCTGAGCTCGGGTCTTGGCAGATGATCAAAGGAGGAACTGATTCTCAACTACATTTTGAAAATGTATATTTAGGGGCGTCTTTCTGAGATTGGTGATGGAATGTAGAGCCTTTCATGACAGGGCACCGGTGTAAATCTTGCCCAGCACTACCTGTCTCAAGACCACACTGATCATTAAGTATCAAACATGATCATGTCATGAATGACTGAAATCATTACTGTCTGATGCCTGCCCTACAGCCTGTGTGATATGAATTGGTGGGTCTATGCCCAGTTCCTAGTGAACAAGATGTGTCAAAGTGACAAAAACCACCAACAGACTAGTGTCTTTTGTTGGCAACCTCAGCAGAGAAGCCAAGGACTGGATGGACCATGCAAATCAAAGTGCCCTCTTGTTCCTCCAGGACAGAGTTCAGAAACCTTGGCAGGCAGGATGCGGGGAGCTTGTCTTGCTGTTACCCATGATGAACCTGTCCTGAGGATAATAGTATCCTGGGTTGTTGGTCTGTCTAGCTAGCTATCTAGTTATCAGAATTTTAACAGCAGCATCACCATAGTACCTAAGTGCTTCAACCCTGCACAGAATCCTGTTACCACTATGGGATTTTTAAAAACTTTTTTAGTTAGTTCATTTTCTTCCTAAAAGGCATTTCAGCTCACCTTTAACACTTGAAATACTGTGCAGACAATTATAGAAAAAATAGATTTCTTACAACTGTATTTTGAAGTAAATTGCTACCCACAGTTAAAGATACTCTACTACATTGACTTTCCCAGAGGTCTGTCTGATGTCACTGCCATGCTGATAGACACAGCAGCCTCCAAAGTAATGCTTATTCCAAACCTACACACACACACACACAAAATGCCTTTAAGGCAATATTTTATCTTAAAAGTACCGTAGAGTCATTAAAAAAAATAACTGTTACGCTAGCCATTTAAGTAATCCTTGATCTGCTGTCTTTTAAAATTCATCTTTCGTCTGTCTGTAACCAAGGGCTTTCATATTCAAATGTTCATGAGCACCAGCTTTATTAAAATGAGGGCTTGGGGAAATGGCTTGGAAAAGGAGAAACGAATATTACCCAAACATTTTAAAGATGCTAATTAATGAAGTTCTAAAGCCCAGAGAGGCCATTTCACAGAGCCAGGATTCCACTACCACCCAGAAGTGTAACTTATCAGGTGACAAGTGAAATAAAACGCAAGTAGGTTAAGCAGAACCCTCCTGCAGGTGCTGCATAGACTCCAGAGTGTAGTTCTGTGCCAAGGACTTGAGTTTTCTGCCTACAAGGTCTGTGCATTAAATTTTCCTGGCCCTGACACACAATACAGTATGTGTCTCTCCCCTGCTGGAGCTGCCCTGTGTTAGGGATAAGGAAGTATAACTCACATGATTTTAACCCACAGTCCATTGTGAACAGTGATTGCCAACTGAGCTTATGTGACGGGGTCATTTTGTGATTTATTTTAAGATTGCTGTCTCCCAGACCCATACACACACACACACTCACAAAGAAGGGCATTTCACGTGACATGGCAGAGGTGTGAAGGACTGACATGTTCCATTCAACTAGGCTCTCTTTTTTCTTTGTGTGTGTACAACCAGTGAAACCTTACCAGTCCCCACCCACCCTTCTACAGATCCCGCTGCTCTGTGGTATAAGTAATGTTTTATTTTATATTTGTCTTATTGAACATTGCAGAAGCCGTGTCTTATATTCAGCTCTTTCCCTCCCTCTCTCGGCCAAGATATTGCTCTGTGCCAAGAACTGAAAGTCCTCCATAGAGTAAAGAAACAGATTTTTTTTTTTTTTTTTTTGCAGATGCGCACACTCACACAACACAAATCCCAGCTCCATAACAGAAAACATGTACACACAAATCTCTGTTCCATAGCAGGAAATCATTTCTGGTGTCTGTTAATGATTTACTGGTACACTTGGATATCATCGTATGATCCGTTTGTCTGTTCCTGAAATGCCTGCCAGGGCTTAGTAGCACTGAAAAGGATCACAGAGAGCGGGTGAGTTGAACTGAAGCAGGAGACGAGAGAAAGAGCACAAGATATTACAGACAGAAGCATCAGGGGGTTTGAAGGTCTAGGATTTCTGAAGGTCAAAAAGGCCTCCTCTCCCGACCACCTGTGCCTACAGACATGGCTGCCCATTTAAAGCTGTTACTAACCTGGAAACTGAATTTTAGTAGAAGGAGTTTGCTGGTCCCCTTCTGTTGTATTCTGTTCATCACTGTGATGACTGAGCTCCTTTCCCAAGACATAGGGTAGTAGGTGCAACAAGTAAATGAGGAGCCAACCTGAATAGTATTTTGTCCGTATGGGAGGCATCACATACTGACCCTGCTTTAGGTCCTTATTATCTCCCCACAGGATGCTAGGAGTCAGCCACTACTCACAACACAGCCTTGTGATATTACGTGAGGCTGTTGCAGTGCATCCTTATTTATTCTGCTGTGTTAGAGTAGCACCTAGAGGAGCAGTCAGCAGCAAGGTCCTGTTGTGCACGGTGCTGTACAAACACAGAGTAAGAAAACAGCCTTGGTCTGAAGAGCTCCCAGGCTAGGTTCAGGCAAGAAACAACAAGTGGATGGAGAAAACAATAGGAAGGAGCGTGAGAGGGAGGGAAACAGCAATCATGAGCATGCCGTTGACATAGGCGAGCTGGGGTTTTGAGTCAGGGGTTTATTGCCCAATTTTTTATTGGTTATCTTATACATAGAGTGAATATCAGCAGTTCCCACTGCCCCTCACCTAACCATTGCCAGCTGGTAATCAACACCAATGCTGGCAATTTGTCCACCCTAAATATTTCCCCCACACACACACCTGCTTTGGGGGTGGGCGGGATGGGGGGGGCTGGAGCCATCCTGGCACACCAGCCCTGAGCCCTGGCTCCTACTTCCTGCGGGCGGTGCAGAGAAGCAGGGGAAGATACCCTGTATAGATGTGACCCCACCCCCACCCCCCTCTCCTCACAGCTGTAAAGGAAAGGTCAGCCAGGCTGCAGCTGTGCTGTTGTGGCTGCCTCTAACAGTTTGTATGGCCGGTGCAGGGAGAACCTTTAAAAGGGGACCACAGTGGCAGCTCCTTGAATGTGACTCCCAATTGGGGTGCGGAATAGCTGAGAGCACCTCTCTAAAATCAGCACCCTCAGCAGGTGTCTATGTGGCCTCTGCCTAATGGCAGTCTGGTTGGCAAATTCCCATAAGCCTCACAGCAGAAGCAGGCCCAGAGCAGAGATGTGCGGGAAGAGGGCCGAGTTGTGTCTTTATGAGTTTGTTCCAATAAATCCTAAACCCGATTTCCAGCCCTCTTCAATGTCTGCAACACACAGGCACCGTTCAGGTGCGCTTCTCCTTTCTTCTCTTAACCTAGAGCTTCCTTAGCCAAATCTACTCCCATCATTCTTTCCAGTCAGCAGCAACAGACTCCCTGCTCAGAAACCTATGGGCCCTTCTGGGGAAAATTAGAGCAACAACAACTGGAACCAACTAAGCACAGGCAATGCACAAATGGCGCTCTGAGGGACTCAGATCTCTCCACTGAGTCTACTGCTGCCTTAATTAGCTCATTTAGAGATTGATTTTCCTCTTTACTCTTTTTTTTTTTTTTGGTCCAAAACCTAAAGCTCCTGGCTAAACACATCTGTCTTGCATTTTCCTGGCTTACTGATTTTCAGAAGCTGGGAGGAAGCTGTTTTCTGAGGACAACACCCTCAATCTAGTACAGTTTGGGGGGCATTTTAGATCTGGGAAATTCCTTGAGTTTGTGGGTGGGGTTTAGAATCTACCCCTCACTTTCACAGTGGATCCATCTCTTTGTAACAGAGCCAAGATCCAGTCTCCACATTTTGTGCGGGTTGGAAACCTGGATTTAAAAATCTCTGGCTTGGACCTTTCCCTGTGGCACATTCCTTACCTACCTCACAGGGGCCTTGAAATTAAAAACACTACAGTATATAAGCAAAACATCATTTTTTAGCATTATAATGTGCTGCTTAGGGTGTATGTGCGACTTCTGCCATGTCTTGGAAAGAACTGCTTAACTGTCTGTAATAAGCCTTGTATGACTATAGCTGAAGGCTCTCGTTTGGCTTGTGTAGTAGAGGCTTGTGATTTTGGAGCAGGAAGATCTGAGTTCTAGCGTTACTGCTACAATGATGCAGAGATGCAGCCATGAAGTCCTTAGTAGATCGGGATTTGTTGGAGTATAAGGTATTATTATTTACAAGGGCTCTCCATTCCTTAGAGTTTGAATAGAGACTGGGCGTGGCTGGGTCATTACACATATTGAATCTATTTCCCTAAAGTTAAGTATCCTCACACCTTCTTGTCAACTGTCTAAATGGGCCATCTTGATTATCACTCCAAAAGTTTTTTTCTCCTGCTGATAATAGCTCATCTTAACTAATTAGCTTCTAACAGTTTGTATGGCAACTTCCAACTTTTCTGTATGTATATATATTTCTTCTTACTATATGTTCCATTCTATGCATCCGATGAAGTGGGCTGTAGCCCATGAAAGCTTATGCTCTAATAAATTTGTTAGTCTCTAAGGTGCCACAAGTACTCCTGTTCTTATTCCTTAGAGAACATCTTCTCTCATAGTATAATAGATCCTGGATGCACTCCGTTAGCCAGGAAAACTGGAGCACTGCTCCCAAGGGCCCAACATATAACATTTTGATCCTACTCTGAACCCTCCAAATAAAACCCTGCAAAATGAGGAAAGGAGGGAAAATACATGCTGCTGAATCTCTTGTACCTGCTAAGTTAAGAGACATAGGGAGATTTTTTTTTTAACTCCATAGAAATGCATTGTCTTTAGAGAGCTCTTTGGAGTAAAAGAGTGGGGAAAATGGTGTGTGTTTTCCTTGTAAAATATAGACTGTCCCTCTTAAATAGAGACAGTCGGCAAGAATGATCTCTTCAGAGCCAGAAAAGCAGCAAAATCCAGGAGACAGATATATGTGTGCTTCCAAATTCATGTTTCAACAAGAGCGCTCTGCCATAAAGAAAATGAAATCAAAATCTGAGAGACAGTCCCATTTCAACAAATGCAGAAGGAGGGGGAAATATTTATTGCATGTATTTGTTCTCCAACTGATCCCTCATCTTCATCACACAGAGAATCGTTTTGCTGCATGTTCACAGAGGAATCCAGTGCGGGATCTATCAGGGGATTTTTTTTTCTTCTTTTGCCGATTAAATGGTTTGTAAAAATACTTTAAATAGAATCGACTTTTTTTAATGAGATAACATAAAAATTGTATCCAGGGTGAGTTTTATAACAATTGGTGGGAGAGAATTTTTCCCCTAGGACAACCTTCCATTAGTTCAGTAGTACCAAGATCTACGGTTCAGAGGGCTTAGATTAGGATCTATGTACCAGCAACCGTAATTATAATGAATCATGTCTTACAGTGAGATAGCACCTTTCATCGAGAAGGATACCAACCAGTTTTAATAACTGTATACAGGGATTAAAACAGAATGAGACAGAAGGAGAGTTTTTCATTGTACTAGTAAATTCCCCCTGATTTTAGTAGACCGGGGAAGCTGCACTCTCCTTTAGCTCCCCATTTATTTTAAGCCATAGGGATATATGAATGATTGACTTCACCGCTGTTGAAATCCAGCCATCTCTGGGGTGGAACATGGCAGCTGTTTTGCATCATACAACAATAGTACACAAGACCTTCAGAAAGGGAGTGAAGAATCACATCATATCCTTCTGAAACTACATAAGGGGAGGAGGGAGATTTTCAGCAGGCAAAACGTAATTAACCAGATTGGATTTTGCAAAAATAGGGATGTTAGCCATGGTGTCCTGGGATCTTTCATGACCATGTGTACTTGAGTCTTTTGGGTTTATGCCTTATCTAGAAGATGTCCAGCAGCACACAGATCACTGGCTCAGTACTGACTCAGAGAGAAGAATAACCCTTCTAGGATGAAATCCTGCTTCCATGAAAGTCAATGGCAAAACTCCACAGAGCCAGGATTTCACCCTATCCTCGAGACAGCACCTTCACTCTTGGAGGTCTCCTACCAAAACATTGCCCTGGCCCCTATTCCCTTTAGCTTGTGGGGTGAGAAGAGATCAAAGAGAAGTGCTATGGCTGCAGATGTCTGTGCAAGATGAGTATCAGAGTTTCAGAGTAACTGAACCTGTATTCCCTCACCGTGATCCTCCAAGGGCCCACTTCAGGCTCCCGGATCCCCAGGCGTCATCTCTCTTGGAAGAAGACTCAAAGACTCAAAGACTTTACGGTCCAAAGGGACCATCATGATCATCTAGGCTGACCTTCTGTGCATTACAGGCCAGAGAACCTTTCCCACCCACTCCTGTAATAGACCCCTAACCTCTGGCTGAGTTACTGAAGTCCTCAAATCATGATTTAAAGACTTTCAGGTTACTAATAATCCACCATTTACACTAGTTTAAACCGCAAGTGACCTGTGTCATGGGGGCTCTGGAACTGCTCTGAAGTAAGTTCAGACAGGACCCTCTTGCAGTGTGACGACACCTCCAGGCGCACTCTCACTAGGGCAAAACTCCTTAACTTCAGCACCTCCTGGGTCTGACCTCAAAGCTTTCAGCACCCCTGTTTCACACCATGAGCTCCACAGAGTGAGTCCACCTGAATAGGACACCTGGGGAAGCCTTACACACACCCCCAAAGTGCCATGCACCCACAGCTTCCACAGTCAGCAGTGACTCTCAGCCAGTATTGTAAAACAGAAGGGTTTATTAGTTGTCCGGAACACAGTGCAGAACAGTTCTTGTTAGCACAGAAAGCAGGACAAAGTCCATCTTCGGGAGATCCAGAGCCCTGGCTCTGCTCCCAACCCGAGTCCCAAACCAGGAAACTGATCAGCTTCCAGCTGCCCATCCTCAGTCACACCCAGTTGCCCCTCCTCCATCCTTTGTCTCTTTCCCAGGCAAACTGGTGAGCTGGCCTCCATCTCTCTCTTTGTTCTCCAACATGACACAGCCAGCTGGCTCCTTGCAGAGGATGGGCCCCGGCCATCAGTTGCCAGGATACAGAATGTCCAGCCATCGTCTCAGCCCAGGCAGCCCAGGCAGCTAAACAGCAGTCACGCCTTCCCTCTAGGGGTCTCTGCAATGATCAGACTCCCTTGTCCCACTACCTACATCAGGGATCGGCAACCTTTGGCACGTGTCCCGCCAGGGAAAGCCCCTGGTGGGCCGGGCCGGTTTGTTTACCTGCAGAGTCCACAGGTTTGGCCGATCGCAACTCCCACTGGCCACAGTTCACCATCCCAGGCCAATGGGGACTGTGGGAAGCAGTGCAGGCCGAGGGATATACTGGCCACCACTTCCCACAGCCTCCATTGGCCTGGAATGGTGAACCGCAGCCAGTGGAAGCTGCGATCGGCCGAACCTGCGGATGCTGCAGGTAAACATACTGTCCCGGCCCGCCAGCGGATTTCCCTGATGGGCCATGTTGTCAAAGGTTGCTGATCCCTGTCCTACATACTTGTGCAACACATAAGGAAAACTGAGGCACGCACACAGTAGTCATACACAATATTAAGAAAATGCCCATTTTGTCACAATCCATGCCCCATGCTGCAGAGAAAGGTGAAAACAACCCCAGGTTCTTTGCCAATCTGACCGGGGGGGAAATTCCTTCCAGACCCCAACTATGGTAATCAGTTAGACCCTGAGCATGTGGACAAGACCCACCAGCCAGACACCTGAGAAAGAATTCTCTGTAGCAAATCAGAGCCCTCCGCATCTACTGTCCCATCACCGGTCATTGGAGATATTTGCTGCTAGCAGTCACAGATCGGCTACATGCCATTGTAGGCAGTCTCATTATACCATCCCCTCCATAAACTTATCAAGCTCAGTCTTGAAGCAAGTTAGGATTTTTTCCCCACTGACCTCTATCTGACTCCTTCCAGACCGGGGTTTTAAGGCTGCACAGTTTCCTGCCTTCTCTGTGATATCCCCAGCAAGCCAGACTGCCTCAACAGGCCAGTGTCTGTGCTTTACTTTCTCTCCAAGGGCTATAAACAGCATAAGTGCCCACGATTATAAGTAACCACACAGCTCCTTCTAAGTAAGCACATTTATTCTTAAGGTGAAAGCATTATAGAGAAAACATTAAAATACAATAAAAGAACCTACATGCATGCTAAAAAGCTTTCCAGAGGTCACCCATCTGTCTTATGGGGCCCTAGTAGATCAAGTCCTTCCAACCTTTCCACAAGGATTGCCCCCCCACGCCTCCCAAACAGGAAAGTCTGTCCATTCGCTGGATCAGAAAGAAGGCCCCGAATCAGTTTAAACTCAAGGCTATTCAGCCAAAAGTCCTCTCTTTGTCTGTTGGTCTCTGGAGAATCTAATTTGAAGTAGAACATATGCACCTCCACAGGAGGTGGTACCTCTCTGAGGTTACAAACTACCTGATTTGTCTTAATCACCACCCACATTTTTTAGTCCCTGGAGGAGCTGCGGTAGCCCACACCCATGGAGTAGAACACGGTCATACATAAATCATACATTTAAAATCATGGACCCCAAAGATACGGCATAGGTTTGCAATATCTGTCACATTTCCCCGCTAGAGACAGTACATACAATCCCAGCTTACAATAATACATTGACTTAATACAATAAGGTTTTTCAAGGATACTGAACGAAATTGCCATATCTGTCGCAGTGAGCCTTCAATTTATTTGTATAAACCATCCGTCTGAACCTCTTTCATCTGGAAATGGAGCTCGGAGCCTCACACAGCAGGATTTTTAGTGTGAGATTTCTGTTATTTCCCAGTTGTGGCTCAGCCCAAAATACCTAAAGGACAAACTTCTTGGTGCTGGTCCACAGCAGGAAATATGAAAATGAACATATATATATATATGTGTGTGTGTGTTATTTAATTGTTTGAAATGTGACTAATTCATCCAGTTATGGATGCCTATGTCTAAGCGCAAATAAACAAATAAGCTCAAATAAACATTAACAAATAAAAGCCATAAGAGATTATACCCTCTTCCTTACCCTGATGGTCTGCCATGGTTTATCTATAAACAAGATAATCAATAAACAACCTTCTAAACCAGGGATCAGCAACCTTTGGCATGCGGCCTGTAAGGGAAAGCCGCTGGCAGGCCGGGACGGTTTGTTTACCTGCAGCGTCTGCAGGTTTGGCCGATCGCAGCTCCCACTGGCCACAGTTTGCCGTTCCAGGCCAATGGGGCTATGGGAAGTGGCACGGGCTGAGGAATGTGCTGGCCACCACTTCCCACAGCCCCCATTGGCCTGGAATGGTGAACCATGGCCAGTGGGAACCATAGCCGAACCTGTGGACGCTTCAGATAAACAGTCCCAGCCCGCCAGTGGATTTCCCTGATAGGCCACATGCCAAAGGTTGCTGATCCCTGTTTTAAACCATAGCACCCTCCCAACACCCTCTGTCCTCCCAGTTTTCTGGGAAAACAGATAAGTCTTTCAAGTTGCCAATAATCATCATCACCATCATTGTAATCATAATGATTATTTGTAGTATTTATTATTAGAGTTAGGTGTGAAATGACTTTCCTGTCCCATGAGAAATTTTGTGATTTTTGGGGATGAGAAGTTGAAATCTTGAAAACTTTTGTGGCCCTATAATAAAAATCAGATCAGGTGTGACGCAGTGCACCTGCTGCCTTGGCACATCCTGTCCTAACCAGGTGTCTTGCTGGAAGGTAAGAGCAGCAAATTCAGGCCTCCATGTGTTGTCCCATGAACAGCATCAGGCAGAACCAGCAAGAGTTGATCCTCCAGCACCTAGAAGGACCACAAGCAGATGGAGGCCAATCAGGGCTCAGCAGGCCAGATAAAAAGAGCTGGCTGCTTTTACTGGAGCAAGTTCTAGGTGAAGCCAGGATTGGAAAGGAAGGGTCTGCCTGTCCTAATACAAGTAATCGGGACTCCATCGTTGACAGGATTTGCCTTGGATCTCTGTGAAGAACTGGTGTTTATATTATGGGCTTTAACATCCAGGTGACTATTATGAGTTCAGCATTGAATTTTTATTGTTGTTGTTGTAAACCTGAGGTGATTCCATGCTACCAGGAGGCTAGCTCAGGCAAGCCTTCACATCGAGTAATTTGAAACATTTCACTCTGATCATTTTGAAATGTTTCATTTTGATTTCAACCTTTTTTACATTTTGTAAGGCTTTTAAAAAATATAAATGAACAAAGATTTCAAACTGAAAAAACAAAACTTTTTGTTTAAAAAATGTACAAATGGGATGTTTGGACAATTTCAAAACTTTTTTCCAACATGTTTTCAAATCAGAAGCTTTGTCAAAACCACCCCTTTCCCATAAACAGTTTCGGTTTTGATTCATTGGCATTTCTCGTTGGAAAATTCCTAATCAGCTTTATTGTCATTATGGTTGTTCTTGTTGTGATAACATCCACAAAGTGCTTGGGGCAATTCACACATATATGAGTACACAATCATCAGAGTTTACACTGGGATTTTCAAATGGGCTGAAGTTAGTGAGACAACCAGATTCAATTCGGTTGGGATTTGGACCTCAAAGCCCTTAGATTCCTCTGACAATCTCAGCCAACAGTCTCTATACTGAATAGATTCCAGTGTCACACAGAAATGACCCCTAATCCTGCCCTTTCAGTGATGTTCTCTTTAGCACCTGGAATTATCACTCCAGGTAGGGTTATCAGATAGCAACTGCGAAAAAACAGGACAGGGGATGGGGGGTAAAAAGCGCCTATATAAGAAAAAGTCCCCAAAAACGGGACCGTCCCTTTAAAAAAGGGACATCTGGTCACCCTAACTCCAGGATACTTTTATATAGCCAGCCAAAAATACTGTTGTGAAAAAGCAAAAAATACAGTTACCTCAACATTTGCAAACAGCCTGGAAAACCTGATTTGAATTCTGGATGAAGGTTTCTAGCCAGATCTTATTTCAGGCAAACCAGTTCACTCAATCTGACACCATATTAATCTGAGACACACACACCTCCTCAGGCCTTTGTCAGCGGTCACTGTCTTGACTTTGACGGTGGGGTGAGAGTGCAACTGTGATAATTTCATGGCCGAATGAACCTGGCAGCAGTTCGGATTTGTCTTGCAGCGGGGGCCCATCTTTAGTCCTGATACCAATTTTCTTTGGCTTATTCCTTTAAAAGGGGATTGCTGAAAGAGAGTCACCCCTTGTACCTCAGCCTTGACATCTTCAGTGGCCTTGGGCCTCCCTTTTTAATATTAAGTGTGTGGGGCATGAGGGGCCTTCACTGCTTTCAGCTAGAGTCTCTCCACTGATACTAAAGTTACTTCAGCTTTTCCTGCACTATCTGCAGATAAATTATTACACCTGTGTATCGCCAGGAAGCATGGGGTAAGCAGGTCATTGCTGCGAGTAGGAATGGTGCTGGGGAGAGGACGGGAAGCTAGCCAGGGAGCCACTTGTAGAAATATCCATAGAGCTGTTGCGTGAGAGCATCATGATAGCTTCAGTCAGCATTTGGCAGCTGAAAGGAGCAGCAGAAAGGCCATTGTCTTAAAAAATATTTATTAGCCTTGGAGAATTAAGGATGCCTGTGGTAAATTCTTTCTCCCTCTCTCCTTTTTGTACTTAGAGAGAACTCATTTCTGTCCTTCCTCTGCTCCTGCAGCTGCTATCAGCAGGCACGGTCTGCCTGTGTTTGCGCACATACAGCAGGGCATGGAGCAGGGAATCAGCTTGGAAACAGGAGGAACTAGCTGAGAGCTTTGCCTGCTTTCTTTAGGTGGGAAAAACAGCCCCACAATTCATTGGGCTTGCTTGCCATAAAATCTCCCACCCCACCATTGCACTTAATCACGCGGCTCATCTCCCCTGAAGGTAATAACTGTGGGAGTGTTGCCTACCACTGACAGGGCACTGGTACTTTAAGCTTTTGTGTCACCTAACTGTTCCCTGAACAGGCCTAGGCAACAGGATGGTTAAAATGCTTGACGTCACCAGCACATTCTGTGTACTAAGGCTCCTTTCATTGCTACCATTTGTGCAATTCCCCAAAGGTAGCAACTGTGGGTAATTTTAGGAAGAAAAGGCCAGTATAGACAATGATGCTGGGGTCTGTGAGGATTAAACCCAGGACATCTGGGTCTAAAACCAGTGTCTCTACTACCTGAGATGGACACCCTGTGCGTGGGCTTTGGCAGCAGCTGACGTATATTCTTCTTTACATTATCCAGGCACTAAATGGGGAGCAAAGATCCATATTGGTAACGCTGATTGAAAAAGTGACACTTTCCCCCTGGAAATTTTAAATTTTTTCATAAATTCTAAATGAAACAAAATGAAAAATGTCAGTTTATTTTAAATCAAAATTCTCATTTCAGTTTCTGGAGGAAAAAGTCAGTTTTTGAGCTGGGGTTTTCAGAGCAAGCAAATAAAAAATAACAGAGCAAAAAAAAAACAAACAAAACAAACCTCTCCTCTATTTCAAACTGAAAAATTTGTGTCCTCCCCTCACTTTTTTCTTCTCTCCCACTTACTTTTTTCTTCTCCCCGCTCCTTTTTCCAGTGGAAAACGGTTCCAAAACTGAAATGAAATGAAAAATTCAGTTCAAAATTAGACATAATTTTTCATTTTGCTTCATTGCATTTGAAGTTCTCCCCTTGGAAAAACTACAAAAATTCCTCCAAAACAAGAATTTGCCCATCAAAAAATCATTTTTGACTAAACTCAATTTTGGCGGGAAAATTGTTAGCCAGCTCTCCACACTGGTATTAGTATGGGTTAACCAAGCACAGGGCAGATCCCTGTCTTGCTTTCTGTGATTCTGTGAGAAACATTGCCCTCTTGCTGTCCCAGTGACTCTCCAATAAGTAACATCTCCCTCCCTGGAGCTCTGGGATTTAGCCATTCTGGGGTGGTATCTGCTGAGCTCTGACAACCACTCCATGGTGCTTTTGCCCCCATTGCCCTCTAGGCTCATGAGTTTATTGCAGGATCATGGAGAGGAGACAGGGGCAGGACCTGATGGAGGGAGTGTGGGAAGGGCTAGTGGCTAGACGCTCACAGTTGATAATTATATTTACATGAAAATAATAACCAAATCCTGTGAGTCCATAAAAACACTGCTCACTTGTCTCTTTTAATCCTGTGATGAGTCAGCCTAGGCTTGTGGACAGAGCACAAGTGTAGAAAGCTTAGCTCTTAAAACCTAATCTTGGGTTTTGTCACTGATTTGAGTGTAGAGCTGAGTGATGGCATAACTTCCAGCTAGCCTGTTTACATGGGTGAATCATGGTAGTTCCATACACAACACACCTTCATCTTTCCAGGCCTCCTTGTAAAGAGAGGATAATCACACTTAATTCCCCGGGGGAGGGAGGGTGGCAAATAAATTAGTTTTGTAATACGTACTGAGGGAGGTGCTGTAGACATTCCAAGTATCATTACTGGCTTCCACAGCACTTTGTAGTGCAGCTGAGTCGTCCACTCATGGCGCAGTAACCCAGCACTGATCATGCCTTAATGCTCCAAGAAAGCAATAAATATATTATAAATAAAGTAGCACAGATGACATTGCCCCGTAAGACACAAAAAGGAGAGGTGGGGTGGAAATATTTTAATCCAATAGAACTCCATGCTATTCCAAAGAAGATAAAAAGACGACCAGAAAGGATGTGGAACCCAAGGAACCAATGGCATGCAGCTTCCAGAACTCTGACTTTCTTCCTTAAGAAATAACTCAGCAGCTGAAGAGTCCAGCCTAACCACTTCCTTATTATATTCTATCAGTGCCCCATTAACACAGTGCATTCAACATAGTGTTTCTTCGGAGAATTTCCTTCAGACGTGATCGCCAACGGGCACATTTTCAGTGCTTCCTTTTTCTTTGTGAAGCAGAATGATTCCCCCTCTTTAGCAATGACAATCGTAAGGAAAAAATGGCTGTAGCCCCTTCCCCATCCCCAAAAAAGTCTTGCCCTTTGCAGGCAATAATAACATAAGGGGATACCTTTGAGCACCATCAGGTTTTGTGGCATGAACTGGGGGTGGGAAAAGGCAAGCCAATGGCTGGTTCTTAGCTGGGTTCTCCATATGGCATCAATATACTGTAAAGAGCCTTCTGAATGCAAATTATTATTCACATTTTACCTAATTTATGCAAATTAGCTCATTCGGTATTCTGCCTAATCCTCTCCGGAGTGACTCCAAGGTTGGAAAAGAATGATATTCTTCTTACAAAATATATATAATCCATATTAATTGCTTTTGATGGAGACGAGTGGGATGGATAGATATTGCAGCATTTAATACACTAATCATTTCACCTCAGTAGCAAGCCTGCCTCAGAGCAGCACTCAGATGAACAGACACTGCCTATCTGTCCCTACTACAAAAGCAAAACACCATTTGCCCCACTTAGTGGTGCCTGATGCTAAGGCTATCAGCCAGGGCAGTGTCACGCGTCAGGACTGAGGTGCATTGAGCAGAGCTGGGTTGCAGGTCAGCACTACTGTGCACCGCCTATTGAGTTCCCAGGAGGGGGAGAAGGCGGCATCTGAAGGCCCCTCCCCCAACTTAAGGGGAAGAGGCACTAAACTCAGGGCTCAAAGTCAGGGTCACAAATGATAAAACAGGGACGGGAATGTGGGTTGCAGAGCATCAGAGGGGGACACCAAGCAGAGAACCCCAGGCAGCACCCACTGCTCCTCGAAAGTGATCATCCTGCAGTGCACCAGCTGAGCTGGCGTGGGTGCCCAGAACTAGAATGCAGGGGTGGGGCTGTAGGCTGGGAGTGAGGTGCCTCAGCAGAGCTGCATGAAGGGACCAGGAATGGAAGAATAATAAAGAAAGCTGAGGTTAGCACTGAAATGCACTGGCAGAGCTGTTGGGGGTGGGGATTGGCAAAACAAGTGGTGCAGCAGTCAGAGCTGAAGTGCACTGGCAATATCAGGTGTAGCAGTTTCAATAAGTGGAGGATTGTTTCACCCAGAACCTTACACAGGATCTGACCCCAGGTGTGCAATGGTGAAAGGCAGGAATGTGCCACCTACATCGGGCATGGAATTGAATTTCTGGAAAAGTGAATGGGAAGGGTAAGAGGACAATGAAGTTGCTTTAAATTATTCACTTATTAAAAAGTGATTAAAATGTATTTGGCCACAATGACTTCTTTCTGTCCTTGGGTTGAATTTGGAGCATTATCTTGAATAATTTCTCCCATAACCACTGTGACCCAACCTGTCACTGTGGTGTAGTCGAGCAGGATCTGTGCACAACTGATTGCTTTGAGATACTGGTAATGATGTTAAGTGAGTTTTGGGTGTGGTGACTGGAGAACAGAAAAAGTGGTTACTGGTTTGTTATTTGCTTATTTCGGGTAAGGGAAATAGGGACAGAAAAGGAAGCAAAATAAGTAAGAGTGAAGATCAGAAGAAGCTAGATCTGCACAGTTTGCAAATTGCCCAGAAAGGCTGAGCGCCGCGAAAGTCTCTCTTAACTAAGAAGCCCCTGAGCTGAGTGCATCCCAGTTTCAGTGAACTGCAGAGGGGTGTGGCCCAGCACAAGAAAGCAGGAAAATGACTCCCAGTGAGGCAGCTACTAACCTAGAGCTGGCCAGACTGGAAGCAGAAGGTGTCAGGGTTCCTTCCCCACTCTGAACTCTAGGGTACAGATGTGGGGACCTGCATGAAAGACCCCCGAAGCTTATTCTTACCAGCTTAGGTTAAAAACTTCCCCAAGGTACAAACTTTGCCTTGGCCTTGAACAGTATGCTGCCACCACCAAGCATTTTAAAAAAAGACCAGGGAAAGAGACCACTTGGAGACATCTTCCCCCAAAATATCCTCCCAAGCCCTACACCCCCTTTCCTGGGGAAGGCTTGATAATAATCCTCACCAATTTGTACAGGTGAACACAGAGACAAACCCTTGGATCTTAAGAACAATGAAAAATCAATCAGGTTCTTAAAAGAAGAATTTTAATTAAAGAAAGGGTAAAAGAATCACCTCTGTAAAATCAGGATGGAAAATACTTTACAGGGTATTCAGATTCAAAACAGAGGATCCCCCTCTGGGCAAAACCTTAAAATTACAGAAAACAGGAATAAACCTCCCTCTTAACACAGGGACAATTCACATAAAACAAAAGATAAACTAATCCGCCTTGCCTGGCTTACCGAAACTGGTTGCAATATTGGAGACTTGGATTAGGATGGGTTGGAGAAGATGGATTTCTGTCTGGCCTCTCTCAGTCCCAAGAGAGAACAAACACGTAAACAAAGAGCACAAAACAAAAGCCTCCCCCCGCCAAGATTTGAAAGTATCTTGTCCCCTTATTGGTGGTTTGGGTCAGGTGCCAGCCAGGTTAGCTGAGCTTTTTAACCCTTCACAGGTAACAGGATGTTGCCTGTGGCCAGGAGGGATTTTATAGCACTGTATACAGAAAGGTGGTTACCCTTCCCTTTATATTTATGACAACATCAATTTCCATTTGTCTTCCCTTCTGTCATAAATATAAAGGGAAGGGTAAACACCTTTAAAATCCCTCCTGGCCAGAGGAAAAACCCTTTCACCTGTGAAGGGTTAAGAAGCTAGGATAACCTCGCTGGCACCTGACCAAAATGACCAATGAGGAGACAAGATACTTTCAAAAGCTAGGGGGAGGGAGAAACAAAGCCTCTCTGTCTGTCTGTGTGATGCTTTTGCCAGGAACAGAACCTGAATGGAGTCTTAGAACTTAGTAAGTAATCTAGCTAGAGATGTGTTAGATTCTGATTTCTTTGAATGGCTGAGAAAATAAGCTGTGCTGAATGGAATGGATATTCCTGCTTTTTCTGTCTTTTTGTAACTTAAGGTTTTGTCTAGAGGGATTCTCTATGTTTTGAATCTAATTACCCTGTAAGGTATTTACCATCCTGATTTTACAGAGGTGATTCTTTTTACTTTTTCTTCTATTAAAATTCTTCTTTTAAGAAACTGATTGCTTTTTCATTGTTCTTAAGATCCAAAGGTTTGGGTCTGTGGTCACCTATTCAAATTGGTGAGGATTTTTATCAAACCTTCCCCGGGAAAGGGGGTGTAAGATTTGGGGGGAAAGACGTTTCCAAACGGACTCTTTCCTAATAATAATAATACCGGTTAGACGTTTGGTGGTGGCAACGAAAGTCCAAGGGCAAAAGGTAAAATAGTTTGTACCTTGGGGAAGTTTTAACCTAAGCTGGTAAAAGTAAGCTTAGGAGGTTTTCATGTAGGTCCCCACATCTGTACCCTAGAGTTCAGAGTGGGGAAGGAACCTTGACAGATGTGTAATTTGCCTGGGAAAAGGCTGCTCTGGGGAAAAAAAAGGCTGCCCACCAGCAAACCCTGGACTTAAAAGACAAAGCAAATTGAGCCCCAGAAGCATGAATTGGCTGTAATGGAGTGGAAGAGGTGCACAGAGACATGTATCCTGGAGCTGGAAGTTGGGGTCCTGGTGACTGCTCCAGTGGAAACAGACCCTAAGGGCTCTGTAGCTGGAAGCTACTCTAGCTGTGGGGGGGGAGAGATTTTGCTGGCCAGTGAAAGGTCTGTCATAGCTGGTAGCTGTAAGTCCACAGCTGGATCAGGGTCTCGTTCCTTTTTGGGGGAGACAGGAGTGTCTGCCTCAGAGGGGAGCCCAAAAAGGAATTTTGGGTATATTGCCTCCGCCATGGACAGTGTCCGAGACTCTGGCAGTAATTTCAGGAACAGGGTGTGATGTTGCACTCCATATGATTTTATGAAAATATGCTAATGAGTGTGAATATAATGTAAATGGAATATGCTTTATGCAAAAGGACTCTTGTACGGTATCATCCTGGGGGGGCAGGGATAGCTCAGTGGTTTGAGCATTTGCCTGCTAAACCCAGGGTTGTGAGTTCAATCCTTGAGGGGGCCATTTAGGGTTCTGGGGCAAAAATTGTGGATTGGTCCTGCTTTGAGCAGGGGGTTGGACTAGATGACCTCCTGAGGTCCCTTCCAACCCTGATATTCTATGATTACAAAGCTTATAATCTACTGAGTGTGGTCATCCTATTTCTATGTATGTATCATTCTTGTATCTCAGGGATCGGCAACTGTTGGCACACGGCCTGCCAGGGTAAGCCCCCTGGTGGGCCGGGCTGGTTTGTTTACCTGCCGCTTCCACAGGTTTGACCGATCACGGCTCCGACTGGCCGCAGTTCACCGTCCCAGGCCAATGGGGGCTGCGGGAAGCAGCAGCCACCACATCCCTTGGCTTGCATCTCTTCCTGCCACGCCCATTGGCCTGGGGCGGCAAACTGCAGCCAGTGAGAGCTGCAATCGGCTGAACTTGTGGACACAGCAGGTAAACAAACTGGCATGGCCCACGAGGGGGCTTCCCCTGGCGGGCCAATGCCAAAAGGTGCCGATCCCTGTTGTATCTGAAACTAGAAATATGAAATATATCTCTGAGGGCCTATTGTAATTATGCAAAGTGTGGGCCATTAGTGGTGGTTTGGAATTTTGATGGCTCCCATTAACCAGGACAGTTGGCTGTAGATGGCTCTGTTTACTTGTGAGTCTTCCTGTATACCTGTGTACTGGCAAGTGGGTAATGAAGTCTTACAGTGACATGTGTTCATGTCACCTGAACTGGAATCCATCTTTAACCTGGTGCTTTCCATTTAGAAGGAGGGGTGGGAACCCAGAGAAGGACAAAGGATTCCATCCTTGTGCAAAAGATATATAAGGGGGTGGAACAGAACAAAGATGGCTGCAGTCATGAGAAATCCCCTAGCTCCCACATGAGCTGAAACAAAGACTGTACCAGGGGAAAGGATTGTGCCCAGACTAGGAAGGTGTCCAGTCTGTGATAGAAGCTTACTGAAATATCTCTGAGGGTGAGATTTTATCTGTATTCAGTTTTCTTACTGTAGTAGGCTTAGACTTGAGTGTTTTATTTTATTTTGCTTGGTAATTCACTGTGTTCTGTCTGTTATTACTTGGAACCACTTAAATCCTACTATTTGTATTTAATAAAATAACTTTTTACTTATTCATTAACTCAGAGTATGTATTAATACCTGCGGGGGGGAACAGCTGTGCATATCTCTCATAAATTGTTCACCCTGTATAACACTGATAGAGTTTACCCTCTATAAGCTTTATACAGGGTAAAACGGATTTATTTGGGGTTTGGACCCCAGTGGGAGCTGGGTACCTTAGTGTTGGAGCCAGGAACACTTCTTAAGCTGTTTTCAGTAAAGCCTGCAGCTTTTGGGGGATGTGGTTCAGCCCTGTGTCTGTGTTTGTAGCAGGCTAGTGTGTCTGGCACAACCAGGCAAGGCCCTGAAGTCCCAACCTGGCAGGGAAAACAGGCTTAGACGTAGTCTAGGCACATCAGGTGGCAGTCCCAAAGAGGGTTTCTGTGCTCCCATAACCACATTATGGGGTTTGTGTGTTTGTTGCTCCAAGCCCTACCATCTGGAGGGCTTTGTGATCAGGCACCAAGATAACAAGAAGCAACTTTAATTTAAAAACTGTGAATTACAAATTACTGATATTTCATAGCACATTTGTGTAGAAAGGGGAGGGGTCAATCTGTAGCCAGAAGGATGTAACACTTGCCCCTTAGGTATAGCTGGGAGAGCCAACACAGCTTACCTGCAGCTGTGGTTTTGTTAGAGTCCAGTGATAGCCTCCTGAACTGCACCAACAAAACATTCACAAATGGGTGGGTCCATTTGCAAAGTTTGCACTTTTCAATTCAGTGCATGTTGGCACCTCGCAGTGCCTGCATGGCAACCCACAAAAATCAGGGGGTTCCCTCTGGGTGTAATCATGTGCCCATGGACAATGGATTGCAGGACCAGGACCTTAATGGGTGCACTTGAGGATTAGCCCTGGTCTTCCAAATCTATTATTTGATTGGCCGGCCAGTGTACTGGTTGACATCAGATAATCCCTATGTACAACCACCTTCCAGGTGAAGGGGCAGATTGAGCTGGTAGAAAAATTTCAGCTGAAATATTTTCCCATCAGTAATTTCAGCGACATTTTCCCATTTTTCCAATCTGAAATAAAAACTTTTGTTCTGACTCAACTTTTCAAACCAAAACGAAATTTCAAAAGGGGATTTTTTCCCATGAAATTTTAATGGGGGGGGAAGGAAACGTGTAGTTTCCTGACAACTCTAAGTGAGGTCTAACATCACTCATGGCATCACCTTATTTACATAACTGCAGCTGCTGTGCTTGATATTTTATGAGCAAACCTACAAACAAAGGCCCAGATCCTCAAAGGTATTTAGGTACCTAACTCCCTTTGTCATCCAAATATGATTGAGGATCTGGGCCAAAAGTGTGCAAAAGTGTTGGAAAGAACCCTCCTCCCCGCCAACTATTCATTTCCTCTTTGAAATGTAAGCGATACTGAAGTAGAGTGTATTACAGTAATTTCTAGGGCATGTATCCTGAAATGGAGTCTTGATTAGAGGAGACAGAACAGTGGGATCACTTTAATGTAAGTTGACTATAAAATGTTCCATTTATCCAAAGCATAAGACTTGACTTTGCTGGTTTGAGTCGTCTCTTGTCTCCAGTAGAGAGCTATGTGTGTCTACAGAGGGATCCCATCCAGGCTGCTCAAAGTATAAGGCTGCTGCTCCATTGATTATGACTTTGTCTGCACATACCACTTGCACTGGATTTAAGAAAATCATTTTAGAAACTGATGTTGTTAAATCAGAGCAATCCCCCTCTGAAATCACTTTGCAAGTGCCCTTTATTGAATTAACTTAAGTCAACTTCAGAGTACTCTCCGCAGACCTTTGCACAAATTGAACTTCATCAGATTCTAAACTGATTTAACTTTTGTGTGTAGACAAGTTGTGCTTCCTTAAAAGCACGACACCTCCATAGAGCTGTTCCCACTCCCTCCCATCTCTAGCATTTAGGACTCATTAATAATCACTGAAGCCTGATCTTAACCTTAGGTACCCGGCATACCCCCATTAACTTCAAGGGGACTACTTATAGTTAAGAGCGTGCTGAAGTGCTATGCTAGATTGGGGCCTTAGATACCACAGTGACAGCTGCTGTGTAAAAATCTAAGCAGAACAGAGAGAGCGCCAGCAAGAAGTTGATAGGATGCTAAGAGCTGCTCAACAAAGGCACATTGCAAAAAGCGTTAAAGGTGGTTGGCTGAATATTCATCCCAGTACATTCATAGATACAACTGGGTGTGCCGCTCAACATCTACATAGAACATTTTAAAAGTACTTTGGAGTGATTACAAACCAGTGGCTAGAGGTGGGGGGGAAATGTGATAAAAAAGAAATGAGTTGAAATATGTGGCTTTGACTTAAATTTCTCATTTTTTCAAAAAAATGGTAAATGAAAACTTTTGGTACTTTCTGATTTTTTTTTTAAATTGATTATTTTGTTTACTTTTTTGGAGGGAAAAATCCCATTTAAAAGTTTAAAAAAAAGAGTGAAAGAAACAGTGTGGCAGGGGGACAGTTTCTTTCACTTTTTAACCTTTTTCCACTGGAAAAGAAAAAGATGAAAGGTTTTTAAAAGGGAGAGAAAGTGGGTTTTTCTCCCGCTGGAATGAAAGGAATTTTTTTTTAAATGGATTTTTAAAAAATTGAAAATTTTCATCGCCATTTGTAAACATTCATGAAAGGTTTTGAATGAAATCGAAAAAAATCATTGCCTTCAAAACTTTATGCAACTTTATACTTCTTTTTCATCCAACTCTGCCAGTGATACCACGCACATAAACAGGAAACTGGGATTGAAAAGGACAGCACTGTTTGCAAACTATGTCTTTGATCCAGCACTATTGAAGTCAATGGGAATTTTTCCATTGAGTTGAATGGGCTCAGGATCCAGCGACATTGGACATTAGGGAAACTTGAATGCCCATCGTCATGTCAAAAAGATCATGTTTTATACTATAAAGTAAAGGGGGGGGGGTTCAGTTATTGGTTTGTGTAAGCGTAGATGTGCCTACAGGAATCCTTCGTTTCCAGAAGGATCTACTCCCCCAGTCAACAAACCAAAGAATAGGACACCCCAGTTGAACACACTTACTTAGATTGGCCATGCCAGTCTAGGGATGGTGTAGATCAGTGCTTCTCAAGCTATCGGATGTGGGGGACCGGCAATTTTTTTTTCCAATATGCGCGCAGACTGGCAGCCGATGGCTCGCGGACCAGCACCCTTCCTCGGACCACCACTATGAGTAACACTGGTGTAGATAATACTTAGTTCTGCCATGAGTGCAGGGGATTGGACTCGATGGCCTCTCGAGGGCCCTTCCAGTCCTATGATTCTATGATCTCATTGGGTGTGTTGTGCTCATTTGCATATAAGGATTCTAATGCTAGTGGCAAGACCATTTCCTGGTAACACATGGAACACTGTATTTGCCCCCTCATCCCCCAGCCTGTGTTTGCATCTCCCCACTGTTCAATCACTTTTAAATGGGATCGTACTGCCTGTAATTGAATTGTATTAATTTTTAATTAGTTTAATTGATTCTGATTGTCTCAGTGATTGCAGTGGCAGCTTTTTGTCAGAAGTTCATTGTATTATTGTGTATTCTGAGGGCACGTAAGGGGTTAATGAAAGGTTATATGTGTTAATAGGAAACTCAAAAACCAAAGAAGAGCGAGAAACCAAAACCTACAGAAGAAACCAATGACGAATAACGGCAAACAATTTATTTGACTTGAAACACGTTGTAAAGGACAATAATTGTTTTAAATAGAAAGCTGTTGAATTATAATTGGGAGTAATTGAAACTCACCGAAATATTGAATAAAACATTAGATATTTTAAACGATGTTATCTTTACAATTATCTCTGGGAATAATTGCAGGGAAGCCCATGAACTGTTGTGAGAGAGTGTGTCACCCAGGGCCCATTGTCTTTGGCAGTCGTTAATGTTGAGTGTTTAATGGGGAGCTATTTATAAGTAAGTGGCAGATCCTATTTGTTTGTCTCTAATGTAGCAGTTCATGAGCAAATGCCAATCCTACTAGGTTTCAGAGTAACAGCCGTGTTAGTCTGTATTCGCAAAAAGAAAAGGAGTACTTGTTGCACCTTAGAGACTAACCAATTTATTTGAGCATAAGCTTTCGTGAGCTACAGCTCACTTCATCGGATGCATACTGTGGAAAGTATAGAAGATCTTTTTATACACACAAAGCATGAAAAAATACCTCCCCCCACCCCACTCTCCTGCTGGTAATAGCTTAACAGAAAGGGGACCAGGAAGTTGTCTGAGCCAGTAGCTGACTCTCTAGCTGGCTGCTACTATGGACCTTGTCCCATGTGCCTGACTCCAGAGCCCTTCTTGCCTGTTCCTGGTTCCTGCCCTTCTTATCCCAGAACCCCATCTGTTCCTGGTTCCTGCTTTCCTGCCTTGCTCCAGATATCTGCTCCTGCACCCTGATACTGACTCCGACTTCAACCCCGGCTTCTCACCTGACTCAGTCTCCAGCTCTGACCCTGACTCGATCTTTGATCTTTGGCTTGACTGCTAACTCTGCCCCTGATACTGGTTGCAATTCCATGCTCCTGACTTTAGCCATTAGACCTGACAGCCCATGCCCTGGACCCTACATGGTCAGACCGATGTGCCATCTCTTAGGATGCATTCAGTGTAGTAAATATTAATTGCTGCTTTCCAGCAAGTACAGCTGGTTGAAAATGAGGAATGTTTTTCACCAACACAGAATTCAAAATTTTTCTCACCGCCAAAATTCACAATTTTTCATGAAAAAATGTCAGGGAAATTAGCAAAGTTTGAACTGCCTTTATCAGCTTAATGACTCCAAACAAATTTCTCCTGTAACAGAATTTGCACAGGGCACACTTTATAATGCACGCGCAGCTCTGATCAAAGCACAGTTCCAGGCATCGGTGGGTATTTTCATTGCCAGAAGGAGAAGGGTTTTAATAATCCTGTGGGCTGCCAAAACTTTGGAGCAGTCTGTTCCTTCATCATCTTTGAATAACATCCTGCCAGAGTTTCAAGCTGAATAATACAAGCATAATTATTGCATTAGACTTGATGACTGTTGAAGGAACAGTGGTGGAGCGTGCATGCTGGCTTTTCACCTATAGAAACCTTTCCTCAGATTCCAATTAGTTCACAAGCAAAAATTAGCTTGGCAAGGTCCCTAATTGCCCTGGTCAAATTTGCAAAAATGCACACACAGAAAAAGAAAACAAATGAGCAAGGAGGATTTCAAGTTTTGCCTGGTTCTTCAGAACTAAGCTCCCCGGAAAAGCTCTGAAACAGGTTATCAAGTCTACAGCAGTACTGCATTTTGCATGGACCCAATCAGGGCAACAGGGGTGTCACAGAGGCTAAAATAGAGAGGTGACAGTTATCAGGATGGAAGATGTGGAGAATCTGAATTAGGGTTTTAACTGTAAGATTAGAAAGAAAAGGAGAGATCTTGGAAGTGTTTTGGAGAAAGAAGCAGCTGAGACTGGCACAGTGATTCACAACCTATTTACCATTGTGGGCCACATAATGCAGCTCTCTCTGTGTTATGTGGGCCGCATCCACACAATATCTATACTACCTATATGGCCCTGAGTATGTCACAAGGGCTGCAGTTGTGTGCTGACTGGGCCCCACGCAGCCCACGGTCTGCATGTTGAGAACCACTGGACTAGCATAAACCACACCAGTTTGCAAACAGGCTGTTAACATCCCTGAAGGGTCTCTTACTGAAGGGATGATTTCTTCCCAAATGATTCTCTGTTCTGGTACGGTAACATCTAACAGCATCATATGCTGGGCACCTGGACTCCTTTTGCTTTTTTCTTGAAGGACAGAAGGGGGATTTCATTTCCTACGTACGACTTACTAAATAGTTTCTGTTCCACAGGTGAGCTGTGGGAGTAGATCAGAGAAGGGAGAGGGGACAGCAGGGGAGCTTCTGTGATGCTGCAGGGCAGGTCTGAACTGTGGAGTGGAGCCGAGGGGGAGCTGCAAACGCACTGGAGTTCTTGTCATGGTGCAAATCATATCCAAGCAGGAAGCAGATTGCCAGGGGGCCGAGGTAGAGGAGACAGGAAATCTGCATCTTAACTCTGAGTGGAGGAGCATGCATTTTTATTTGTAGTTCAATGACACATTAAGCTGCTCCCCTATTTAATTCAAGGACGATCCTTGTAACGGGTTCTGCTGGGAATAAAGTGCCTGGACTGAACTCCTGGGGGTCTCTTCTTGTTCTGAGCACTGCTTTGTTGTATGAGCTATTAAACAAGGGACATGATTTGTTGTGGTCAAACAAAGGCCCATGCATGTTGGATTGTGCCCTTCATCTACCTCACCCTGTGATTGCTATTAAATCATCGACACATTCCTCTTCAGTTCTCGGGGTTTGCTAGCAATTAAATGAAGATTAAAAAGAAAAATGCAGCAGCTACAGCTCAGGCCATGTAGAAGCAGAAAAGCTGAAAAACAAAACAAACAAACAAAAATCCCCACCCCGTATGCAGCCATCCAAACAAAAGTGCAGAGCCATCAAAAGGCACCATGTTGTTAATGGAGAGGAGGCATGGGCTGACATGGGAAGATCAAGTGCTTCACACAAAGGCAGTCAGGATAGAGAAGGAAGAAACAGGCTTTATGGAGCCTGCCCACGAGCTGCCAAGAAAGTCCTATTTTACAGCCCAAGGGGGGGAAGCATCCTCTGCAGAGACAGCTGCTCCTTTCCTACTTCTTCACTACTCATAACAATCAGGGCTTAAATTCAGCTGGAGCTGTCCAGAGCAGAGCTGCAGTAAATATTTTCAACGCCCCTGGAGTTTGCATAGCATGTTGCGGGGGGTGGGGGGGATGGGACGGGACGGGACGGGACGGGACAGGGAGGCATCTCTATTAGCATACAGAATGGAGAACAGAGATTCCAAGGCAAGAACCACACTGAACTCTGGGACCAGAAAAGCAGGGAAGCACTGCATGATGGGGGATCTCTGTTCCAGATGTTAATGAACCCACACCTGCACACACCCAGCTCAGTAGTTATCAGACCAATTCTAGTAATAAATCCCTTATTGGTATCCAAAATACTGAAGCTGCCTAATTGCATTGTAAGCTCCCTGGAAGGAACACCACCCGTAGCCAGGAATGATCAGTTCCTATTGTCTAGCCTGAACAAAACGACTTTGGTATACTCCCTTGAGCCATCAGTTTACCCATAAACAAATCTAGTGTTCTCCTTTGAACCACTGTTGTTTCCCTACAGAAAACCCCTACCCATGCTCAAGTAAGTATTCTGATGCTGAATTCAAAATCTGCATCAGTTCCATTGGGACTTCATCTTCTCCTGACTGATCGTGCTGGGGGCTCTGCTTGTCTCCAGCACTCCGGACCCTCAGGTACCACCACAACCTGAGAACCCCGCCCGGTTCAAGCTTCACAGAGTGGTGAGAACTCAGCTCTCTCTCTCTCTGTTGATGGTTTTCTTTTCTACTCTAGGTATAGCTTTCTAACCCTGACTTGTGTGATCAGGAATAGTTTTCTAAACCTGACTTTTGTAATCAAATTTAAGCTAGATTTAATATTGTAACCGTTTTGTTTGTTTGGCTCTCCTTGTATAGTTATTACCTGGCAATAAATAACTTTTATGGTTAGTGTGGTTGCTTTCCTTCCTCCTTCCCTTTCTTTTGTGTTTTTGGCTTCCCCATTTGCTCTGCAGCAACGCTTCTTTTACCTAAGCTAAAGATCCCTGTAGTGCCCAAAAATCCTGTGAGGTCTGCTCATCAAGTGGGTTACTACCAGAACAATTGTAACGTGAAAGTGGGGACAGGGATGTGCTGAACCTGTGGCATGGGAGGGTGGCAGCTTGGAAGTGCTGCTTGACCCAGTCTGCTGAGTCCAGGGGCATATAAGGGGTCAGCTTGGGAGTGCTGATTGACCTGGTCCGCTCAGATGCAGTCTGTTAGTGGGGGGGGGGGAGGAGGTGTTCATCTGATTCTGGGGCTGGAGGAACCCAGCCCTGGGGAACCTAGGTCCTGCCAGATAGCTCCATTGGGAGGGAACTTGCAGAAGGGAGAAGTAGAGCTCCGTATGAAAACACAAGCAGTACATTGATAGAATTACAGAACCCCTCACCCCCCAGAAGAGTAACCCTAATAAATGAGCATACCTCAAAGTAACGGGAAAATCTGGTAACATTTGTCCTGGGGACATTGCTAGTTTCTCCGAGAGTCTAGTTCACTGGAGCCCTGTTCTCTGCCAGGGACTCAAGGCTCTGCTGTAACATAAATTGCTATTAATAATAATAACAATCATAATGAACATCTAGATTCATATGATATGAGAAGCAAACATGCACAACTCCTGTAAAGGAAAATCACGTCCTTCTAATCTATTAGAAGTCTTTGAGCATGTAAGCACAATAGTGGCTAAAGGAGAACCAGGTGACAATTTATTTAGACTTTCAGTAAGCCTCTGGTAAAATCCCCACAAGAGTTTATTATCTCTCTCTCGGGGAGTGACAGGCAAAGCATTGTCATGGATCAGAAACTAATATAAGAAGCTCTCAGAGTATTCAGCTGCTATAGCAGCACACTTACGGGTCTGCGGCTCTGCTTCTGTAGCGCCAAAGCATAGATGCTTCCTACACCGATGGCAAGGGTTTTCCCCTCGCGGTAGCGAATCCAGCTCTCCAAGAGAGGGCAACTAGGTCAGTGGGAGAATTCTTCATCGATCTAGCCACATCTACAACAGCAGTGGGGTGTCCAACAAACTATGGTGCAATAATGCACGGTGTGTATGTGTGTGGGTGGGTGCATGTAAATTGTAAGCACAGGTGAGAAAGGAGAGATACACTCACTAAAGACATCTAGACATCGTGAAGAGCAATTAAACAGATTTAAAATTCTGCCCACAAGTATACATATCAGGAAATACAAACAGAAGGAGCACAAGAGCCAACAGGTTTCACTTGGCTCCTGCCACTTCATCAGGGCTAATTAAAGTGTTCTCCCCTAAGTCCTTACAGAGATCAACTATGACAGCAAATAACTTCAAGTGAGATGCACTAGGCTGAATGGAGAAGAAACAATTTGACTGCAGAAAACCTGCATCCCCAATTCAAGTCCCAGTACACCCAATAGAGAACACTGAAGGCCAGGAGAAGAATAACAGGGAAACTCTTTAGTTAATCTGTCCCTGTGCTATTTGTAATATGTCAGATGATTAAGGCAGAAAGAATTTCAAACACCAACTATAATGAACCTGTCATCGTTTGCCATGTACATTTCGCTCTGCCTGGCCAGAGAAACTAGTCTGGTCAGTTTCACTGTCTGGATCCAGTTTTCAAAAGGTCACAGCATAACCGTGAGCATGCACTTTTTGCCTGATATGTACACACACAAGCAGAGCCTGGGCATGCACACAGCTGTCTGCATGTGAGAGATGGGCCTGTGTCCTTTCGAATGCACACTGAACGGGAAGCTTGTTTTCTAGCCACTGTCAGCGTCCTGCTCTCATGCATTAACACAGTGCTGCTGTGGTTGGGTTTCCAGTGCTTTGAGGGAAGGTTTGCAGGATACTGTCAACTTGAAAAAAAATCACGTTTCTGATCATGTAATTGAAGACTGTATCATAAGGCACATACATAAAGGGGGGGCCAAACTAAAGTTGCACAGAAACCTTAATCCTGGGATTGCCTAATTTTGACAGTTTGACTTTGCCATGTTAATAATGTTCTTTTAACACAGGTTTTAAAAAAAAATTCACAGGTTAGGACAATAGTAAATTGTCAGCTTCCCTTTAAACAATTTTATGGATCATTAAGAACCCAACAGGAGGCCCTCAGAACTGGCTACATTATCATTTACCGGTAGTCAAGAGTTTCTAACCTGAGGTTCCACCTCATCCAGAAAAAAGCATTATTCACAGTAACTAGACCAACGCCCACACCAAAAGATCCTCAGAATAAAGTCAGGCTTGAAATCGAGATCTGCATTTTGCATCTTGGGCTCATTTTTAATATTCACCCAGGATTGTAATTTCTGAGCCGATGCTTCCTCTAGGTGAGCTAGATAAGCTGCTTTCCAGTATAATGTTTTGGCATGGAAATATATGTGATTGCTCACATGGACCTCAACAAAATGACAGCACATTCAAATAAATAAAACATGTTCCTTGACAAAAATCATTTAAAACATGCTTACTTTATCAGTAGAATAACTGTGCATTGACCTGAGTATCACATTCTCACCTAGGTCTACCGTCAAGAACAAAAGGAATAAGCATAATCTCTGGCATTTCTAGATAGTGCCTTTCACCCCAAATAACTAATGGGCCTCTGAGGCTTCAGAGACTCAATGGGACAAATCACCCAGGAGCCAACTATCCTGTACTCACACCTTTTGGTGAATACAGATACATTCATTTGAACATGCAGAATGCAAAATTTGCATATACACAAGTTCTAATTCACCTGCATCTGTCTATGGTACTTATATGACCCCTCACAGTCTTTCTTGTATTTAACTTCACCACACCCCTGTGAGGTAGGGAAGTCCTATTATTCCCATTTTACAGACAGAGACCTAGGCACAGAGTAGGTAAGGACCAGATTTTCAAAGAACTCAGCAGCCAATTGTCAGAAGAGCTCAGACCCCCGCTGAGCTGTTTTGACAATCTAGCCCTAAGTGAGTTGCCCAAGGTCACACAAGAAGCCTGTACTGGATCAGGGAACCTTAGTTATCCCAAGTCCCCAGCTAGTACCCAAACCACAGAGCCATCCTAACAATGAGGCGCGGGGGGAGAGGAGTATATTTTCATGTGCTCTTTAGTAGCCACCTTTAAAAATGTGGCTTTATGTCTGTAGGTACCATTCATCCAGAGCTAACCACAAAGTGCTAATGTCAAAAGAAGAGAAATTGTGTTCCCCAAAGCTGATTTATTAAGAATGATTTGTGAGTACAATGAAAGGAGATGTGGGATCCACCTTTCCTCCTCCATTAAAATCTCTGGAAAATCCAAAGAAATGCAGGGAAAGCAAGAGAAATGAAAATAGAGTTCCCCTTAACTCTGAGACATCTTCAATTTTTTTCCCTTGTGTGAAAGTCCCTGTGTAGGGAGGGCTTAATCCACGAAGCGTCTAACGTGATAAATCAATTATGAAATAGAAACCTCGATTACAGGCTGTCAGCTTAATTATTTGACAAGTTAATTAATCTCCTAAGCAACCACAGTACTGCTGTTTCCTTGGTAAATGGTGGAAATCAGCTTTGGCAGATCCCGCAGGTCTTGGCAATATAGTATCAATAAAACTCCTGAGAACTACAGATAATAGGCATTAAATGAGGTCAATCTACCTCCATGGGAGCAACTAGAACTGCTACTTGCCTGAAGGTGTTTTTATTGCTAATTATTTTGCTGCAACTAATTACAATCTGTTTTTGCCTGTTATTTGTTGCTTACTGGTCAAGAGGTACCTTCCCTTCCCTTCCAAAAAGATATTGAATCATGATACTAAAGGACAGACGCTCCTGACATGTTAGAACAATGGTGTTGTCATTCTTGTCCCTCAACAGACAACCCAATTACAGTTGCCACAATAATTGATGCTGATGTTTCCAGCCAGAAAGATGGACACACGTTATTACCCCCATCAATCTTGTTCCACATGATGTCTTGTCTGTCTGGTTTCTCCTACTGCCATGGCAAATTGACTCGAAGTACTCCAAGCTGTCTGTTTGAGTTCCTGAGAATACCCTGTAACAGAGAGAAAAGGGCATCAAACAGGGCCCAGGGAGAAAAGCGAGTCAGGAAAAGAGCTCATGCTCTTTTTGGAAACCTGTTTTTTGTTGCCCAGGCAGGATCCGTGCCAAACTTCCTTCCTTGCGTACCTGAGTCACACGTCAGGTCTGATGGACCATTCCAGTTTTCTGATGGCATAACTACATTGATTCCAATGCCTACTCACTTGCACTGCACCTGTGCATATTAGTATTTATTTATTTATCTGGATTATCACGGTACTCAGCTGTAAGTGACCCTGATGCATACATACCACTGTTTGCACTTGTACATGAATACCGACATGGTATTCACACACATATGGCAAGTGGTGCCAGCTCTCGTGATTTTGTCATGAGTCTCATCATAATTTTTGTTTTCCTTAAGGCCCCAGCTGCTGGACTCAGTTGGATATGTGATGACTTCAGCCTTCATTCTTAAAGAAAAAGTAAGTTTCTAGCCCACGTGGCTGTGGAGAAAGCTTTAAAATCTGGCCCCAGTGCACCCGAAAGGCTCAAAAAGCAAGAGGCAAATAAAGAGAACCCCAAATCTCTCATTTCTACATCATCTCATGATTATAAAGCCACTCTCATGATTTTTGGAGAGCCTGATTCATGATTTTTGAACATTTGGGGTTGGCCATACTGCATACCTGTATAGTCCTCTGGTGCATGCCTTTCCAGTTACATAAGCTAATCGTTATTTTGACCTGATTTATGCTAACATGATTCCTACCTAAATGACACCTGCATCTGTTTCACATCCATCCAGAAGTGATTTTTATATGAACAGTCAAATCACAAAGCTCCTGGTTTATATCTCTACATCAGTGCCCCATGACTGACTCGGTAACAGGGGCACCATGTCATGCCATTTCAATGGGTGGTTTTTATCACAACCATCTCATCTCCTTTGTGGGGCCTTTGTGCTCATCTCCTTTGTGGGGCCTCTTACAGTTGGGGAACTGAAACCCAGAGAGGCTATGTGACATCCCACGGTCACACAGGTAGTCTATGGTGGAATAGGGACTCCGAACTAGGTCTCCCACATCCCAGGGCAGCACATCAACCACTGGGGCATCCTTCCTCCTGGTTCATATGTCTACAGGCACCTCATTCTCCTGCACACCTGAAAAGGCACCTGATTTCCACCAGTCAACTGCTTTGTCCAATAAATGCAAAGAAAGACGTCGTCTTCGGTTAGTGAGAAGAATAGGATTAGCCTGGCTGTGTCATCACGTGTTCTACTGAAAAAAGAAAAAGAAAAAGTGAAGCCACTTAAAATACAGTGTTTGTCACAGCTGTATTATTCCTGTAATGAATAAGCACTAAAGATGCTATTGTGGATGCAATTATCATGCCATGGTGTGAATAAAGTGCATTAGATGGACAATTGTATTTCATGGAAATGTATGCAATGGTACAAAAGTATTACAGGACATTAATATGTATTAATACAAAGCAAAATACCCGACTGGAGCTGGTTTACATAGATTTGAAGAGCAGGCAGTGAAAAGAAGTGTTTGGGTTTGGTTACATGGACTGGGGTGGGGAGGGGAAAGGGGACAATCCAAAATGAAGAGGTGAAACATCAAAGCAGTAATGACAAAATCTGCTGTCCAGTCAAGCTGAAAATACTTGTTACTTTTCTCTTTAATGGTCAGATTTTTATTAAGAGCCAGTGATTGCTCTTGACAATCCTGATATATTAGTATTGTCCAATCCCCTCTAAATTGTATTTAAAAGCTTTGTGTTTATTAATAATAATAATCATAAAAACAGACAGTTCTCCCCAAGGTAGCTACTTGGCAGGAAGCATCTCATTTGCCTCCGTGTCTCCAAGACACAGAATCAGAGGAACTGCTGTCATGCTTGTGGTTGTCAAGATGTGCTTATCCAAGTGTAAAATACTCAAACAATTCATTCATTAATATAATATCACTTCACAGTGTTAAGAGAGCTGTTCAAATTCCCCAAATGGCACAAACTCAAGCAGTAGGTGCTCACCCAACCCCCCCGGCCTCTTGGAACCGTGTTTGTTCGCTGCCACAATATTAATTTTAATGTTTAGGATAATGCCAAGTGAAACATTCTCTGGATGTGTAGACAGATACAGATGTAGAATTTCTTGCTAGCTAGCCAACTAAAGGCTTAGGGAGGATGCAGTTAAGGTTGAACAGACCTGTCAATTTCCTGTGCATAAAACATTGCTAGCACTCTGTTTATTAAAAATAATATTAAACTCTGCAAAGACTGGAAATTAAAACTAAATTGATGGGGGAGGGGGAACAACCCCAAAGTCTGAAATTTGGAGTTAAAGGTCTACAGATAACCCTCTCTCTGCCCCATGCCCCACTCTCATGTGCACTGGTCTAGATTGACACCAATGAATTATTTGCCTTCTTTGTGGAGGAGTAGGGAAGGCAACTTGTAAGGCGTTCTCATGGCTAGCACTGCTTGAGCTGATGGTATGGGGTTCAGTGATCCTGCAGGCCCAGATCCTCAGAGGCATTTAGGCTTCTAACTTCCCTAGACCTCAGTGATTAAGGGGCTTGCAAGAGATCTGGTTTATTCTCTGTCTGTCTGATTCCAACTGCCTGAATAACAAGAGCTTCTCAGTACCCTTCACAGACTCTCTGTTGAGGAAGCTGAGCCCTTAAAGGCACAGTCCCCAATACCTTACAGTGGGTAGCCCAATACAGATCTGGTTATATGTGGATAGTGGGGTCTTGGGCCCATATAGGGAGGGAGAATGATATGATTGTGGGGATGTTTCCACACCTCAAGATGAACAGAAGCAAAGAGAGTGGCAGGTGTTCGGGGACAATGTATAAATGGTGGGATTTGAAGACACTGGGATATATTCTCCAGCACAATCTGGCCCCTTTGCAATGCACAGGGAGAAAAACAAAGTGGCCAGGTGGAGATTTCCCCTAGCACTGGGGGATGCTCTGAGTGTAAACCTAGCAGCCAAGCTCCTGCACCAAATGTCCCACCCCATTGTAGGCAGCATGTCAGGGATGGGCTGGTGTATGGCCACAAAGCGCTACTACCCAGTCCTTCAATGATGTAAGTTACAAAAGCCCTTAGGCTACTCCAGTTAGCATCAGGGCCAGCTCAGCACAGGATCAAAGAGCTTGTTTGTTCCCCCCAGACGCACCCCTTCATGCGGAGTGGGTGCAGGGCAGAAGTGAAACCCAGCATTGTCTAAGAGCACAGGGAAATGTGTGAACGGCACAGCAAAAAACTGAGCAAGCAAAGGAATTTCCTCCTGGGCTTTAAGGGGTCTGTACATACATAGCAAGTTTGATTGTATGAGCCTGAAGACAGCTCCCAGTTGCCAATACTGCCTACCCCTCAATTTAGAGATCCTTGTCAAAGTGATAATAGAATAATAATAGTAGTAATAACAATAATAATCATTAATAATCAAGAGAGACACCTATTGCTTTTACAATCTTTGGATACAAATTTGGGACAAAAGGATTTTGCTGGTAAACTGGTCTCGGTGGAACAGTAATTTAGGGCTGTGAACACTGAAATTGACTGACTCTGATCTCCCTTGTCATGCTTATGTAGCTCCACTTACTACAGTGGAGTTATTCCTGATTCACACCAGTCTGAGACCTGAGTTACACCCATATAACTACAAACTGGGCAGCTCAATCTCCTGAACTTGCAGTAATGGTTAATTCCTCGCAGGCAATGCTGTGCAGAGGGGTAATGAAAGACAGCACTTCTTCAGATTTTAAGGACTTAATGATCTCTCTTTATCCTTGTGCCCCTTTTTTCACCCACAGTGTTGCAGGCGTAAATAATGGAAGGTGTCATTCTGCACTAGCATTTATTTGTGGGGGTAGCCAATGTCATTCAGATGTTAATGACACTCACACAACAGCAGCTGGGTCGTGGGGGAGTCAGACAGCTAAATGATGTCTGTTGCACTTGTGCCTGCAAATTTCCAGCACAAAAAACAAGAGGTCTGGTTTTAAAAATCATTCCTTAAACACAAATACTTGGGAAACAGCATCTGGGGCTCAGTCCCCTTGGCGTTGCTCGCACACGGCAAAGGAGACAGAGCTGCCACCGTGGGGCAGCTGGCGAACCACCTTGTGTAGGGAAAACCCTGGCTGGTGTAAAGCTAGCATTCTTGGCTGTGTGCTACATGCTTCTGGCCCCACCCCTTGAGCATTCTAGGGACAGAGGGCTTTTTAAAGCAGCTGTTCGACATGGCTCAAATTAGAACAGTGGCAACAACTCCCACCTGCCAGTCAGATCGGGGCAGAAAGGCTCCTATGCCCTCTCACCCTCCTTAGATGTACTGTACCAAGCAGAGCTCAGGTGCACTTGAATAGCTGGCCTGATTTCCAGCCCGCCTTCAGCCTGTGAGCATGGGCTGAACACACCTTTTGCACACTCTCCTCTATTATATATGCATAAGGGGCTGAGGTCCAAGGCTAGAATTTGCACAGGCAAAACTGATTTCAACCAAAGGACTTTTCCAGTGAAGACCCTCTCAGCTGTGCAGGTGGGTGCCAGTGTAAACACAAAGCTCTGTGTACCCAAGTGGAGGCCTCCTTGTGAAAATCAGGAACTACAAGTAGCAAGTTAAGTGGACCCAGTCTCCTTACTTAAACTGGAGGGACTGTTATTGGTACTTTTTGCAAATAAAATGCTGAGAAAGGCCTTGAAATTGAGTCTTGTATTCAGGTCAGCAGAGCCAACTGGATTCTAAGCGATAGCTAAAGATTTGGCATTAATAGAGTGGAGGCCACCGGGTCACAGGGAAAAGTGCACCAGCTGTGATTATGACAGTAGTAACTGCCTCGCAAAAGGATCTGGGTATATCTAGAATGAAGCAGACTAGGATGACTATTTTCCAAGAGACATTAAGAATTCACCTCATTTCAGCTGTAGCAAAGAGCTACTCAATCCTTCCAACAAAACCACATGCAACTGGAAAAAGAAAGTGATGGAGAAGGAGGCTGAAGTTTACATTCTCTACCTGCTGAAGCAAGGGTTCACAACACTGTCTGACTAAAATGGGGCAAAACGATAATTCGGTGTATAGTTCACAGGGAATAAACTCATCAGAGACAAAGAAGGGGCTTCTCTCTCATAGGGAATAAGTCATCAGAAATAAAGGACTTTCTCTCTCTCTCCGCTGACCTTGTCGGGCAACAAAGTAGAGCAGATCCACTGCACAATGTAATTAATAATGAACACCTAATATATAGTTAGCACCTTTCATCCAAAAGGCTTCATACATAAACTATTATATAACCCTCTCCTACCCCCTAGAGAAATTCAGTAGCCTCTGAGGTGGAGGATGGATAGTAACCAACAAACACACAGAGCAACAGGGAGAGGAGAAGGTATGCCCACAGACTCTGAATCAAGTCCCTGTGCTTATGGAAACTCCTCTGGAATCTTTAAGATCCAAGCAGCACGGGCATGAACTCAGCTTTCGCAGTCTCACCTGGAAATTTTGCAAATGATGGAGCCGAAATCACTTCTTCTTCCTGGGTTTTTATTCACACTGCTCCCAGAGCTCCAGTGACATCCAAATCAGTGTATTGAGTTCTGAGCTGTTCAAGCGTTTGTGTATATTATTTGTGAGAATGGATTGCTTTCTCTCTCACGTAACGGAATATACGTAAAAGTGAGTTTTGCGGAGGTTGTTCCTTTGCTTGGTGCTTCTGATATAATCATTGCTTCAAAACAATTTTGATGTGTTATTGCCAGAGGTATTATAAAATAAGGAGACATTATCCTTCATGTTGTAGCTCGTTTCTCTGCTGAATAAACTGAGTGGGTTTTTTCTTTATTGATCCTCATTTTGGAAAGCACTAAATTAACTGGGTATTGTAGAACACGAGCCCAAATTCAAACTTGCTGTAACTCTCTTGGAATCAATGGACTTCCACCAGGAGTGGTTGGCCCACTGAGGCTGGGCTTTAGTTGGCTGTGCTTTTATGATTATTTTATGACCTTGTTGGCAGGCATGTTAAAAGTGTTATCAACACATAACCAAGAGTGGAGCTCCAGCTACCATCATCTTGAGCTACAAGAGCAGGATTCCTTGAGCTTATCCCTTGCTCCCTTGATGAGTACGGGATGGGGTCAATGTGGACACAGCATGCCCATGATTATTGCTAAAAAGCCCGGGACGCTTTGTACCTTGCATTGACTTCGTAAGAGACATTAGGAACAAAATAAGTCTGGGAAATATGGCCTGGGGTCGAGAAAAGGGCATACAGGGTCTTGGAGATGCCCCACTCCCACCCAAAAGAAATGCCTCAGTACAACTTGTAGAATTTGGGCCTGGAAAATTTATAATACACGTTTTGATCTCCTCAAGGACCAGAACCTGCAGTGAGCAAAATCAATCACCTAAAGCCACACTAAGGCATTATGCCTGTTTATAGTGTTGCTATCCCCTGTTCCACAAATGCTGTACATCACACCCCAGAGGTGGCTGCATTTCAATGGAAGCTAAATAATCCCTATATATATGCAGGCAAGAAATTGCCATGGGGTATTTCAGGGTGAAAAGCACTACAGAAATGTGAGATAGCTAATGACACAGCTTCGGCTACTGATTGGCAATCTTAACATGTGCTTGATATAAATCAAATTTCAGTGGCTCTTTAAATGAGCGTAGCAGCAGAGACTATGGATTGGACGTATTTCTATTTGGCTCACATGACAAAGCACAGTGTTGTGACTTTGGCACCATCACAGCTTAACGCGCTGACAGTGTGCAGTGGGGAATGCCACCTCACCTAGTCAGGCAATTGTATCCCATATTCACACAGCGTCGCAGGGTGACGGTGTGTCACAACCTTGCGATGAAATGTCGTGATGCTGGGAGACACCAAATACACTCAGGACCATTGACATCTATTCATTCCATTCCAGTTCTTATCCTGGGCTCATCATGGTGATAGCTACATGTCTGTACGCTGGAATTCCAGGACATGGAGGAGAACTATACAAATGAGGGTTCACCTCTTGATGTTCTGTTGATGTTGGGGTAGGTGTGGTTATCGTAGACGCCCACATGGCACAAGATGCCCCTCGATGGCCATCCTTTAATGCGCATCCTGTAATCGTTCCTATTTATCCTGCCGATGTGCCGCTCCTCTCCTGTTGCCTGTCATTCAACGCAATGTGCCCCTTAAGGTCTACGATTTTTATTTCTCAGTAGTTTATTGCCATAATGGAGATTGGTTTGTTTCCTCCACTTACTTCCTCAGCTAATGGCCCAACAGCCAGAGTCACCTGCGACCTTGCAGCACACCGATGCTGTATTCGGAGATGAAACAATTTGTACTTAACCCAATTTGCTTCTAACCTAGGGCACTGCTGCTGCCAGCCTGGTAAACTGTTAAAGCCCATCTTGTCCGCTTTGTTTGCCAACTCATATATCAGTCTGTCAGCGCCTGCTGATGACACACAGGTTGCACTCTCTGCCTAGGGAAGGGGGAAATAATGGATTTGAGCCAGTCAAATCTCCCAGCTCTCTGTATTTGGCTGGAGCCCCACAATTCTGACTAGCCAGTGAGAAAGGGCCTAAGGACAGGGTGGTGCTAGAAGGTGAATACATTTTCAAACTGGGGGGCAGGGCTTCCTTCGTACATCTTTTGGGGGGAGTAAAGGGATCCTCGCAGCTATTACTGAGTTGTGAACATGACCATTATATTGCATTTCAGTTTTAGTTCACTATATCTAACTGAAATGCGAGAAAACAGGCTGGAAATGAAATAGAACTGGTACAATACGAGACACTGAGGATGAGCACAAATAATTCTAAGCCAAGGGACCAACAGGGAACTGGGAGAATGAAGTGTAACAGGAGGAGACCAGATGTTTGTTTCCTTATTCAAACTCTCTTATGATTTCATTTCTGCGAGTGTTGATTAAAAAGACAATAATAATGCCCGGTACTGAATATTGTGACTTCCCCATGCAGTTCTGCCAGTGCACCTCACCAGCCCAGCCTTCCCTTGTTATCCTTCTGCAGAGACTGTGAACCCTACCAGATCATGGCACAGTTTGGAAAATGTGACAAAGGTCCGAGATGAGATGGCCACACTCATCTTTACTTGTGACCCAAAGGGATTTGAACTTGCTGTGCGGGGAGCCCAGTTGTAGTTGGGCTGGGGTTCAGATTCAGGATTGCGCTGCACAACTTGATGTGATGATGCAACATTGTGATGCGTGATCTGAAGAGTCCAGGCTCCGGGGATGAAAGCACCGGATTCAAGGGAAAGCCAGTCTTCTCCGCAAGTTCTAATTACAGCAGGACCTTGCAGTCAATGGAGCTCTGCAAGTTTCCACCAGAGGAGGATCTGGCCAAGGGTCTCAGAACACCAACGGGGTGGAGTAGGAATGTACTGGACCCAGATCCACCTAACCCTCACACACAAAGTTCTGACAGCTATCAGTGTGTGTGCTGGGCATGCCAGCCAAGTTATAAACTCATAGCTCCCAGCAGCTGTCAACCCCTCTGTTCCTTTGCCCTGTGTAACCCTAACCTTGAGCCATGATCCCATAGTCTGAAGTAGTTACCTCAGACACATGGTGCCCCTCCTTCTCTCTGGGTTCTGCTCTGGCAGCCGGTGGCCATCAGCCAGTGATCAGCTTTGTGCCACACTGCTTGCTGCTCCCTCCCAAATGTGGGGGTCCATGTCCAAGGATCCCACCCTCATCAGCACTGGGCAGCAATTCTTCCGGAGCAGCAAGATATGGTGATGAGACATAATAGTGTGATACTTTCCCGCCACAGGGGCATGTCTCTTGAATTCACACCTGCCCCCCATGAACTGGACACTTACGTTTGGATTAACCTTGCTGAGTCAGATGGCGTTTCATCTTCCGATAAGCTCTTTGCCCAGCTCTAAATTAAATCAGGGGCTAAAGAGGTGAAAGGGCCAACACGCTAGTCTACTGCTTGTGTTTGCCCTGCTTAAATCAAGTAACACTAGATACATAGAACGCAACACCTTGGAGAGTGAAGGTTCTGGCACATCTAATTCATCTGCAAACCAGCTGAGACAATACTCTGGCATCTGTGCTACCTTTGGTCTCCTATCCTCTGACCCCCGCCCCAGGTAGACTCTTGAGTATCACAAGTCCTTTATCTGGCATCTTCTCTCCCATCCCTTTATATTTTGCTCGTCACTTGACATCCTTCAGGAGGACAAGACCAGTAATTGGCTTTGCTGCGGGAAGAACCTCAAAGATAAATGTCTTGTGTGCAATAACTTCCTTTCTTTTCTTTTTCTCTTCTCCTCTTGTTGTTCTTCTTTGTCCCATGATACATACTCTCCTGGTCATAATGACGCTGCTATAAATGAACGCCGCTGCCATTATAAATCCTATTTTTAAAGAGGTTAGCATTCAGAGATAAAAATTCCCTTTCCCCATCACCAAGATTGATGCTGGATGATAAAGGCCATTCTCAAGTTACAGCCTAAAATCCATTTTCCCCGCCCCTCCAGATTTTAAACATAAACCTGATTGCTTTGCAATAGAAATGGGATCAACAAGGCTCTGAAATAAAAAGAGACACAAGCTATTTCTGGAGGGGATGGGAGTAGGGTTGGAATCTAAACTTGGATCTGGATCCAAGGTTTGTATTTGCCCCTAATCTTAAGAATATTCCAAACTAAAACCCCAAAGATGGACTGCTCCAAATGTTGGGAGTTTCAAAATCCAGATGGGGGACTAAATTTTGCAGTTTGTGCCCATCTTAAAAAAAATATCTAAAGAACTTCCAAGCAAACAAATAATAGCAGAACTTCCAGGCATCTAGGGAGACAGAGTGGAATATTCTATTAACATCTTTATGCAGATTCAAATCAACGTGTTCAGCTCTTAGATATCTCAGTGATGAGAAGTATGGAAATACCAGCGAGAGAGAGAGAGGGGAAGAGACTTTAGCTGCATCATATATTTCACGATAGATGCAGTAGACAAGTAGGTAGATATATAGATGTCGTGTGATGCACTACAATAGGGCACAGTGCTGGATGGATTCTATTCCTGGCTCTGACATTAGCCTGCTGGCTGGTCTTGGACAAGGCACTTCACCTCTCTGTGCTTTGATTTTCCCCATCTATAAAACGAAGACAATATTTGCCTTTCTTGGAAGAGCACTTTGAGATTTATGGATGAAAAAAGTGTTATCTAAGTGTTGGCCATTGTTATAATAATTGATCGGGAATTGTGGGTGTAGTAGATATATAAAGATTCGGTACATAGATATCACAAAGAAAACAAATAGGAGTTGATGAATTCAGCTTCTTTGTTGTTGTTCTATCTTTACCATTGCAAGTGAAATGTAGTAGGTTACTCCATTGCCTAGGTGATGCTGGGAAACGCTTTACTATGTTTGGAGATTTGTGGAGAAGTCCCCTGTTCGTTTCAGAAGCTGCAAAATAATCAGGTGAGGAAAAGTCTGCAATTTTGGGTAAAGTTCAACCCAGCTGTTTATGGAGAACATGTTGAACCCTTCCCTCCTCATTATGAACTTCAAGGGGGTTGCCCCCACATGGCAATGCACTGGGTTTTTGCAGCATTGCAATAACTTTCCACAGGTGGAAACCACCATTCCTTTCCACACATATGCCAACATTTCCTGTGCAGGTCTTCCAGGATGGTGTTTTGCACCTGATTCCCCCATCCACAGGACGAGCGTTGAGGCCCATTTCCATGTGTCGTGCATCACCCCCATCACAGGCAAACAGAGGGAGTAGAGTGTAGAACCTGTCCCTTCCAACGCATTTCCAGCGGCAGGAATCGCCGTGCTCCATGCCACCTTTCATCCTCCGCAGCAATCCCAGTACAATTCCTACTGAAGAAAACCTAAGGAATACACAACAGAGCAGATTAATAGCCAGTCTGAAGGGATGTGGGGAGTATGCACGGCCTGTATGCTTGGCAGCTACGTTCATGACAGGAGAGTAAAACCAAAGCGAAAGGTACCTGCATCAAAGAGGCGGGAGCTGCCAGCAGAGACCCTTTGATTAGTATATATATGGTGCGCATGTGAAAAATCAAAGGGACTTTTCATAGAAATAATGACATTAAGGCCCTGGCTAAAACTCACACAGGCACATCAGCCCAGCAGCGTGCTCTGGCAGGGTTCTTTTAAAATTCTTCAGCTAATTCAGTGCTACTAATGGACAGTACCAAGCTGACACAGCCCTGGAGACTAAACTCTGGCACTTAGCTGCTGAGAATTGGCAAAGTCAGATTCCCTCCCGCACCTCCCGCTCTGTGTTCCATACCATGCACAGATCACGAGAAGGGACTGGGGCAGGGGGGAATAATTTGGTACCCACTGAATTCATTCAGCACAATAAGTGAGATGTTCTGTGGGCCAGATCCTCCTCTTACTTACACTAATAACTCCACTGATGGCACAGATAAGTTTTCCTCTGTCTCCCCAGCCTCCTTGTCCTGTAGCTCAAACAGAAGTTACGGGATTGGTACAGAAATTACTGAGTGAGGGTCCATAGCAAGAGGTCAGACAAGATGATCGTAATGGTCTATTCTGTCTTTAACATCTATGAATCCATCCACTTCCCCAGGCTGAAGCCAGACTGGAAGCAGTGCAGAAAAAAGGCCCCAAATTTCAACATCAACCAGATTATAATGGCATTCACAGAGTCCACCCAAAGACATATTCTCCCCTCAGTCAGGCTGGCGGAGAGTCCAGGGGGTGGCACTGGTATAAATGAGAGGAGAATTTAGCCTGATGTGTCCACAAAGGGCTGGGGGAAGAAAGGCTTAGCCTCATATCTGCTTTCCTGAGCATTTCTTCCTTGGTTTGTGTCAGGTTTTTAACAGGGGTCAGGGGAGAAACCAGGAAAAGACAGAGGCAAGGGAAAGAGCGAGATAGATGCAAACATACACGTTCCCTCACTCCCACACCAACAGCTGCTCACGATGCCACAGTCCTGCAGAGTGCAACACAGCACCCCCACTGGTAAATTGCCTGTTAGCGCACACACAATTGTGGGCATTTGAAGTAGCTTTCAAAATACCCGTATGGATAATAATCAAGCAGGCCATGGCAGGCCAGGCCATCCCACTGAGTTAACCACTGTGTGGAGGGCGAGGAGGCAGAAGCAGCTGAGGGAAGTGGCTCAGCGTCTCTGAACTGCCTGCGGTGTGCCATATTCTGTTTAAATAGCCGTTTCTTCCCCACCAACTGCTTCAAACCCCACTTCTGAGCATCCAAGCATGAGCTCTCCCTTGCCCTGCTGGGGAGAGGGGAGGTAGAGGGGGCGTGCCTCTGTTTACCCAGACACTAAGGCACAGTTCAGCCTATAGGCTTGTCCTTCTGAGCTGCCATCCCCTGACCAATGCTCTCTGCTATACAGTCACATCACTGGTATGGGGGTGCTGGTCAGTGGTGCTTGCTCCATGGCAAAAATTGGAAGACTAACCTCTGCCCTTTCATATAACTGTTCCCCTGCCCACTCTGCTCCCAGAACCCAAACGGACCTTTCATATGCGTTGTTCTGCTGATCTCCTGGATGAAGAGGTACATATATATGGTGTGCATTCCCCAGCTCTCTCTCCCTCCAGCCCTGTTTCAACTAGGGGTGGAAGAATTACTTTGGAGAGAAAAAAAGCCAACTGAATGTTCCCCCTAAACTTGTACCAAACCTCAGAGCGCAAACTCAGCCTGACCAGGACCATCTCCCAAAACTCAGACTAAGCACCCCAACCCTGTCCTGATTATCTGAATAACTGAAACAAAGATGTAATTAGTCAGTTTCACGTTGCTCTGGGGCAATGGTCTGGGTAAGATTCACCAGCATGCTCTTGACCTTGGATGGACGGTAGCAGATGTTGGGGTCTCGCAGGTCAGTTTGCCATTTGGATAAGGACTGTGGTGTGCAGGCTTAAGTATTTTCTTAGTGCATTTTGTTTATACACAAAAAATGTACACCAGGTCTGTTCCTTTGGATGGAGGTAGTGCCCTGTTGGCAAGAAGCAGCTACCTCGGTCCTGGCTCCTCTTGGACTTTCATCCCAATCTCACTGCTCTCCTCATCCTGCTCCAGCCCCTAAGCTTTATACTTTTGGGAAACCTGTCCTGCTCAAAGCTCCTCACCTGGGATCATGTGGCCTTCAAAGGTGAGCAGGAGCATAATCTACCTTTGTGCAGCTGCTTTGCAACACAAAGGAACCTGAGAAAAGTTGGGGTGGCCAGACAAATCCACACAGCCCCTTTAGTGACTCTCTGGGCTGGGTCACTGCACGGTGTCTTTCACTCTTTCTGAGGAGAATTCCAACCTGGGTGCTTATACATCAGTGACCTCTGATGTGCCAGACAGTAGCACCTTTCAGCATAACAGTGCCACCGTGAGAGAGCCAGCACCTGGAAGCAGGAAGCATGCAGGAATCCCGTAAGAGCCTGTTTCTCTTGAACCTTCCAGCCCCGTTCTGTAATCTTGCAAGGTTCAGAGAGTTTGGATAAGGTTCAGAGAGGCATTTGAATGCCTGGGTCCTTATCTGAATTGAGCAGAGGCTCACGGAGCTGCTGCAGGCTGAAAGAGACCTCTTGGCGAGAAACCCCTCTATGAAAGGCTGCTGTTGCAGGCCAGCCTGATTTTGTGATCCCAAACAGTGATCCCCCAAGCTGCTGTGGGCTCAAGGGCATCCTCTGCAGCAGGCAGCAACACAACGGTTCTTTTAAAACCCTCAAATCCATCCCACGGGCCAAACAAATCCTGCCTCCCACCTGCAGCCTTCCTGCCTCCAACCCATCTCATTTCATGTCTCTCCTTTCGCCACATAATGAAACCCTGAATCTGTCGTGTGCTGTCATCCAAGAGGAATTCCCACAATCACCGGAGAACTTCCCTGAGGAGGCAATCGGTGCAGCCAGCTGCTAAAGCGACTGGGCAGTGGCCGCGTGGCAGTCTATGGATCTGGCCTATATATTGTCAGCACGTCTCCCTTTCAAACACACTAGGGATGCTCTTTTGTTGGGAAGGTTGATACTCCACAATTCCTAGTCTCTGGCACACACTCGGTCTCTACATCCAGAGGGAGGCACTCAGAGTCAGGGTCTGCTCCTCACACAGCTCTACTTCCTTTGTGGGGACTGGCCACCTGCTCCAGCAGAGAATCTGTGGGAGGTCTAGCTCCTGGGTCAGGCCATCCTCTATTCTATGGGGCATTCCATGGTGATCTCAGCTCTGCGTGGCTGAGGACTCAGTGAGCAGAGAAGGGCTGGGACTCTTTGGTACTGTGTTGGGAGGGCGATCTTTTGCCTTTTCAGTAGCAGGATCTGGCTAGTCCAGAGGAAACGCAGGAAATATAACACGCCAAATCCTGATCCCATTGAAGTCAATGGCAAAGCTCCAGTTGACCTCAGTGGGACCAGGACTTGGCTAACTGCATGTAATTCCTACAAACACCATGTGCTATGCAGTTTATCAAACATATGTGCTCTCTCACTCTACACACCGATTTGACTTTCACACTCTTGGTAGAAATGTGGTTTGTTATATTTACTGACAGCGCAGCAGCTGTGTATATATAACCTCAATTAGAGGGCCACATGCATTCTCACCTCTGTGCTTGTAATATTTATACCCACACATGCAAACACACTGTCACACACACACGCACATACTGTAGAGCCAGATGTATATAAAATACTATCAAGGTGGCCAGTGGAGGTCATGCCATTTAAAACCCGATAGTAGGGCAGAGCTAGTTCGTGAAAGACATTCAGGAGTAACTTTTCAAAGTTTTTGCACTTGTTTGTCTGCAAAATTACACCTACATATCTGTGCCCCTGCTTTGCAGATGTAAATACGTGTGCAAGCCCTTTAAGCAGCTTGACACTCTAGAGTCCAATGGGTTTTGCAGGTACCACCTTGCAAACTTGGGACCACGCAATTGTTAGATCAGTGTCTCTCAACTTTTCCAGACTACTGTACCCCTTTGAGGAGTCTGATTTCTCTGGCGTACCCCAAGTTTCATCTCACTTAAAAAGAGCGTGCTTACAAAATCAGACATAAAAATACAAAAGCGTCCCAGCTGACTATTGCTGAAATATTGCTGACTTTCTCATGTTTACCATATAATTACAAAATAAATTGACTGGAATATAAACATTGTACTTACATTGCAGCGTATAGTCTATAGAGCAGTATAAGCAAGTCATTATCTGTATAACGTTTTAGTTAGTACTGACATCGCTAGTGCTTTTTATGTAGCCTGTTGTAAAACTAGGCTAATATCGAGATGAGTTGATGTGTATCCCCTGGAAGACCTCTGCATACGCCCAGGGGTACACATACCCCTGGTTGAGAACTGCTGTGTTGGATTATTTAAAGGGTGCTGGCATGTAAGACTTTGTAGCAGGTATTTGCACTTGAAAATGCAGCCTCAGGTATGTATGTGTGGACATTTCTGTGTACACACACATACATACAGACACACAGAGGCTGGATAGAAGCCTAGTTGAAAATTAATTTACCTCTGGACCAAATTTTCAACCCCATCCCTGGAATTTGCAATCCATATTTTCGGAGGGATGTGACTGTATCTGAACACATGCCCATCTGTGCACTCCAAACTCATACTACACACAGACAGATCAGCCTGGCACCCAACTGCCTGATTCACATGCTCTGTTGGGCATTTCCTGGGCATTCCCTGGGCATGCATTCTCTTTTGCAGATGAATTCAATTTCACATTCAAAAGTGGACATGCAAAATCCAAGGTCAACTTGAAGATTGCTGAAACTTTGGAGCCTAATTGCAAAATGTTGCATATATTTCGACCTGGGCCAAATCCAGATATCACATAAATGGTGCAACTCTACTTACATCAGGTCTGACTTTGTCCCAATCTAGTTTAAGGTCTACATTTTTAAAAAGAGGTCTCTAAAACTGCAGACCCAAATTTGTGTCAGCAGTGTATTCAGAGCACATTGTGGCTATGTGATGCCTGCCTTCTTGGCAGACACTGAGGGCTGAATTAAAAAGCCAGACTCTGTAACCTGGGGCAGTATTGGCTCATACTTTGAGCTCTGAAGGTCACCGGTTCAGTCCCTGATGTTTGCCAGAACATAAGCAGGTGCTCATCTGGAATCTGAACTGCTGTGGGCCTCCGTTGCTGGAAATGACTGGCCAGTGTGTTCCACTTCCCCCAATCACAGATGATGTGAGTCTGTTATAGACTCCACTTTATTTGACAGCCAGTACTAGGGATTTGACCAGGGACCTCCAAATATAAAAGCACGAGTCTCTCCAGCTTGAACTAAAGAGATAGGGACTGTAAGAGACTCACATCCAGTGTGGACAGAGGAGGATGCATAACACACAGAAAGGGTGAAGAATCTCCATGGGAGAAGCTCTGGGAGTATGGCCCTGTACCAGGGCCAGAACTATTTAAAGACTGAGTCCAGGGAGGGCTACAAAGATACCAATGGAGGGGTACTGGCATAGATCCCCATAGGACTGTATACCCTAGAAGGGGTCTGGTTTGTTTCACATACAGACTGTTTGTGTGACTCGGCCAGGGGCTGAGTTACTGAAAACCCGCCTGAGAAACCATGGACAGAGGTCACCTCAGGCTGAGAGAGGTCCAGAAACACACCCGTCCAGGAGTCTCACGAGAGGTGGGTGCCACCCTGTTACAGTGCCAGTAGAAGTAGATTATGTACCCACAGTTTGCACTGAATAGTGGGTAGATATAAATGTACATGAATTCCTAACATGATGCTAGGTGCTTAATTCATGTCAGGGCTTGCCAGGCTTGAGCCCTGGCACCTCTAAGCTTGGCAGTTCATAGCCCTGGCACCTCTGGGCTTGCTGCATCCGTTCAGAATGTAAAAAAAAAATGCTTTAGTCCCTGCACCCTAATTGCTTGAGCCCTGGCACCTCTTTCATTACAAATTAAGCCCTGGTAATGCTTCTCCATTTCTAACCTTTTGTACATACAATCTAGCATCCAATATCGGCCTGGTAGAAAGTTTTAATTTGCAATTGCCTCTGCATGTAGGACTAGCCTTTGAAATATTCTAGAAACAAGCTTTTTAATTCAGTGACACTTATGCACAGGTCAGTATTGGTGTTAGAGATGACGATTCACAACTTCATATTGTGAATATGCAAAAGCTATGGGAGAAAGAAAAGGGGCCTAACAAGAAGTAGTGAAGACATAGTCCACAAATAAGTCCTCGCCTCTGCCCTGAAGTGGGAGGAAGAGCATGTTAAAGCTTTTACCAACCATGTCATCAACCATATGACAAACCTATTCAACACTCAATCACATCCAGAGATGCTTATCAACAAACCTATTGGCCCATTTGTAACGTCAGATGTACAGGAGTCTCTGCTGAAAATAACAGATGTTGGTGAAGAATAAATGGAGAGATTTGTGAGGTGTGCACTTGATTCTGATGGGACATGTAGTTTCTTACAACCCAGTCAAGAAATCTGGCATCGAAACATTTGCTGATATGGCCAAGACCAAACTTAAGTCTGGCAAGGAAGGCACAAGCACAGTAGCTATCAGTCCAGAAAGTTTCTGGAGAGTCCTGTCCTTAGCAAGGTGCAGAGATGATGTTTCAATGGCAACTGTTCTTAGTCACTGTGACATTCCCTAGGGTACAATCTGGACTATTGAACAGCAGTGTCCCCTTAACTCTCTAGCTCAGGGTGCCTTTCGCACTGCTTCGCTGTCAGAACAGCCAATCTTGGCCTGTTCACACAGCCTTTAGCATGCAAATTCCCTCCCAGCCAAATACATGAGTACACTGACCAGTTGCTCATGATTTACATACAGGGCAACACCCTCAAGTTCTCTAGTCCCAGCCTTGTTCCCCCAGAAATGTGCCTTGGACTGCTCAGTACCCTTCTGGACAGTACAAGCTCGTAGGAAGTCTGTCATTTCACCAAAGGACAATGATAAATGTACCAGCCTTGTTATCCCAAATGGAATTTCCCACACATTCTAATCCAAACACACTGGTTAAGATAAAAACAACAAGATACATTTATTAACTATAGAAATGTAGATTTTAAATGATTAAAAGTGGTGATGCCTGTGACCACTCCCCCTTAGTTCAGTTTTGAGAGTCACTGATGTCATGATCAGAGAGATGGGAGAAGGAGAGTTGAAGTCAAGTGTTTTCCTCCCACTGTATAATTCAATTTCTTGTGCTAGAAACATCCTTGCTGAGTCATGGTGACACGCAGTCCGTTGTGGACCTGAGATTTGAATCATCCCTGTGATAAAGTGTAAATTTCTTGTTTACACCTTCTCCCCCGCGGGAGGATGGCTGCTTCAGTTGGTGACGGCCCTTTAACACCTGTCTGGGGTGCTGGTGTGTCTTTGTCTCTGAAAAACCAGTTTGTGGGCGTTACCCAGAATTACAACATATTTCAGTCACAGTCATACAGTAGAATCTTAAAACTTCACATACCATGTTGCTACTCATATTTTAACAGGATAATGATATTCAGCATTATGACTTTTCAAATGGTACCTCACAGGGCACAATTTGTACAAAATGTATCATAGTCTTGTAAAAGTGGTGACAATAACAGCGTAGACTAACAGTCACCCAATAGCACCTGTGCCAATGTCCGTTTTCCATGCTAATGGAATGATGAGAACAGGCAAAGCTGAATTAGAGCATCAGCTGGAAGCTCAAGCTAAACGAATCCATGTACTAAAAGCATGCACCAAAGAAATCACAGGGTACATCGGAGATGCCATGGCTGTCATGCAAATGATGTCTGGAGACAAGTTCCACACATTCGATGAGTTGACTGCTGAGTACTTGAAACAGGCCTAAAAGGATTTGACAAAGCTAATTCTGTAATCAAAATCTTTGATAGACATGGCAATAATAACCCTGTGAAAACTGCAGAAAGACAGAGCCAGACAAGATCTAAGGTTGGAAGCAAGAAATACCAGATGATTGGTGGGTCCCCTGTGCCTCTATGGGAAAAGTTTCTAAACATGGCACGCAACAGGCAGGCACTTGTCGAATTCCTCTGTGAAGAGATGGCTCAAAATGCACCTCTCAATGTAGAAACGCACACAACCCAAACACTCCTTCTTGCTGGAGGCTTTTCCAGTGGTGATGTAACAGAGTCTGTCACCAGCAGAGGTTCTGAAGAAGCCATGGCAATGAAGACTCTGGACAAGATGATGATAATGATGTTAACTAGAAATGTCACCAGCTCTACTACATTTCAATGATAGCTGTGCAAATTTATTACTAGAGTTTGTTTTACCCTGATTGCTGTTGTGATGCTTTGAGGTCACAAAGAAATCCAATTTTAGGTCTTGAAATAATAACATAGAGTTATTAAACTACCAGAAGTGAATGCAAACACGTCAAGGTGGTCATTTTAACATGTTGATGGTATCATTGTTTATCCCCATTTCTATGGTAACTGCACCACTTGACAGTTCCACATCATAGGTCATCTTAAAGTAAACATAATGAGCTTTCAAATGATGTATGATGTGCATGTGTGTAGATAGGGAACAAATCGATGCTGTCAGCCGCTCATCTATATCACAGGCTAGAGCAGGTAGAGTGAATTTTGTTTACCCATCTAGGTAGCACGCACATGAGGTGAGGTCAAACAGCTGCACTGAGCCCCCTTTGAGGGGAACCACATGGTGGTTTCTGCTGCCAGCCAGTTTCCTGCAGCTGGAGAGAGCAAATAAAAATGTGCATATGTACGTTATACATGCAGATTAGTCCCCCACAGGCTGTCCCTGAAACACCCTCCAAAGGAAGCGAGGGGGAGATGCAAAGGAGCTGAGTCCAGGGCAAGTGTGTAGCTGCACCCTTCTCCGTCTCTATTTCACACACACACACACTTAAAGAATACAGACCTACTGCAGATTAACTCTTTTTAATGCTCTGAGAAAACAGGGGAAATATTGGTCCCTGGCTTTCCCCATCTGAGGGCAGGAAGTTATAAATTTTGCCCCCAGCCCCTGCAGGTTCCCTAAGGAACTCTCACTGAATTCAACAAACAAGAGAAACTTCTAGAGCCGGATTCATTACTGCATTGCTTCGGCTTTACTCTGCTCTGCATTGAATTCAATGGCTTTACCCTGGCGAAGAACTGGAGCAGCACAGTGGTGACCAGGGCCCCCCGTATACTCATGGCTGTGTTGCATACAGGGATTGAGTCTGCTCTTGCACAGCATAGGCGTAAATCAGGAGTAACTCCCTTGAAGACAATGGAGTTCAACTGGTGTAAAATTGCTGTAAGAGGGATCAGAATCAGGCAGCCCCAGAGTCTCCAAATAATCAGAGAGCTGCATATGGATCACGTGAAACACACAACTGAGACACTTCAGAACAAACAGAAAAATTATGTGAACGTCCATCTATATTCCCCTTTCCTCTCCTATCTTGGAGCACTGGATCTTGCCCCAGATGTATTGTTCAGCTAGGCATTTGCTCTTCTGGCTCCTAGGTAAATTAGTCAGTAATCTTCACAGCCACACCTCTAGCTGACTCCCCACCCTCTCTTCCTCCCACCACTCAAGCCCCCACCTCCAGAGCTCAGCATCTGCAATTCTGTATTTGTGAGCTATGCCCCATTTCTCTCAAGGATTTCCTTTCCTTGACTCTGGGTTCTGCCAGCTGTCAGCTCTTCTGACAGATGTTCTGGTCACGGACACTGTCTCATTTTTACATAGCAGCAGCCTCACTAAATTTTTGAAGCCTTGTGCAGGGCGCTTAGCACTCCAAGTCATAGGGAGTAGCGCAGCCGGATCCCTGCATGACCACAGGCAACTCCAGGGCCCTGATTCTGGAACCCTAGAGGTCCTGACCCCAAACAGGCACAGAACCCTGTTGTATATGGGCTATGCTTTCTTTTAAAATAACTTTGATTCTAGTCTGTTGAGCTGTAAAGAAAACTTTCCCCAGCATAACTAGCAGTGCTAATGAGCTTTACAGAACACATGGCTTCAAGGAATCTGAGTTAGTCATAAGGACATATACCTTCAGCTTTCTGATATATTTTTAAATGTGCCATTAGACAGTTTATGGAATGTAATTACTTTCAGCTGTTAGCCATATATGAAAATGAATGGAAAGAAAACAGACGATTAAGCATTACAGAACCACGCAGGTGCGGAGATTGGAAGAAAACTGACAATGGATTCTGGGATGGAGCACAAAGCATTCTGGGATGAAAACATTGGTGGTATCTAGAGGTTATGGAGGGGCAAAACAATGAGTTTTGGGGTCCTGGTTCTCAGCCCCCCCCCCCTTGGTTTATAATGTTCCCATTGTCGTGCCAGCATAGGTAGTGGAACAAGTGAACTAGGATTCAAACTTATGCTGCAGCTGGACATGATCAAACAACCCTACCTGTCTGAATCTGTACATCTGCAGTCTCTGGTTCAATAATGCGTCAGCGCACTAGTCTATGTAGGTCATTACACCACTGTAGTATCTGAACGGCTTTGTTCTCTCTCCCCAGGGAGAGAATGGTATGTGCTGGGTAGTGTTTTGTTTGGAGAGCTGTTTTAAAAAAAAAAAAGTCCATGCTGCTCTGTGTTTATGTTAGAGAAAGCAGGTGGGAAAAATGCACCTCACCCTTGAAAGCAGAGGGTGATGAGATTTACGATAGGCCTTAGTCCCTTGGAGTGTGCATTCCACACATTTGAGACTGGCCTCCAAGATAGCTGTCTCCTGCGCAGATGAACTGATCCGACTGTTAGAGATTAAAGTTCAAGCTTTAGTTAAAAATATATAAATCCATTTAAGATCCCAAATCTGACCTGGAATTTATGTGCAGACTTAAAACTAGCAAATTATATTTACATTTTAAAGCAAACTCTTTGGAAATCCATCTGTCATTCACTTACCTGACAAGTCCTGAAGTCCAGGGCTCTGCATTTCCCCAGCAAGAACTAATACCTTTCCATGTAGCTTGGACCTTCAGAATTTTTCCTTCCAGTAACCCCTTCTCTGCTGAGGAAAAACAACAACATTTATTTCAGATCTCATTTTTCCTTGCATATTTTATATTTATTGCACCGAAGATAAATAAAGACAAAAACAGTTTCATAGGAACTCGAGAGTGGCCAGTGTTCTATCAGATAACAGAAGCAAACTGTGTTCCATTATCAGGTACTCAAGGCACGTGAAATCCTTCAGCCTTCCTTTCTTTTTTGCAAATTAAAAATTCTCAACAATGAACTCTCCTCCCATCCATCTCATCTCTATTTCCACAGCTAAATACCAAATACGAATAAGAACCTATTTCACTTGAACATAACTCAGGTATCTCCAGAGCATGAAATAGAAGGTGACTTATGATTTGGTAAAGTCCCAGGACAGAGCTTTCTTCTGTGCTGTTGATCCAGTCTGTTGTTTTCAGTAGGTTAAGGTAGGTTCAGATTTCCCCTGCCATGCATGTTATATGGGCTTTGTTGGTACAATCAATAGGGTTATAACTGTACCGTCCACAGACTTTGGACTTGATTCACCACTGCACTATGTCCGTTTTACTCTCGTGTTACAGAACTCTGTTGTAATATAGTTCGAACCCATTGTGTGCTGCATTCCAAAGTTAGGATCAGAGACTTCATTCTATGGGTCAATTCCCAGAATGGCAAATAAAGGGTTAAATAAGCAGTGGCTTGCCAACTTGGCACAAGTGAGCTAGTGCAGTGGTTTTCAAACTGCAGGTCGCAACCCAGTACTGGGTCACGGCATGTAAGGCACTGGGTCGCGGCGGCTCTGGTCAGCACCGCCGACCGGGTCGTTAAAAGTCCCATCAGCAGTGCTGCCCAGCTAATGCAGGCTAGTTCCTACCTGTTCTGACACCACGCTACGCCCCGGAAGCAGCCAGCAGCAGGTCTGGCTCCTAGGCAGGTGGCCCATGGGGCTTCGTGCGCTGCCCCCGTCCTGAGCACTGGCTGTGCACTCCCATTGGCCAGTTCCCAGCCAATGGGAGCTGGGGGGGGCGATGCCTGCAGGCGAGAGCCCTGCAGAGCCAGTTGTGTACCTCCGCCTAGGACCCGGACCTGCTGCTGGCCACTTCTGGGGCGCAGCAAAGTCCGTGGTGCCAGGACAGGCAGGAAGCCTGCCTTAGCACCCCCATTGAGCCGCTGACCATGAGCCACCCGAGGTAAGCCTGAGCCCCAGTCCCCTGTCCCATCCCTGAACACCCCCAAACCCGGAGTCCCTTCCTGCACCTCAAACCCCTCAAACCCCTCATCCCTAGCCCCGCCTCAGGGCCTGCACCCCCAGCCCAAAGCCCTGACCCCCTCCCACACTCCAACCCCCTGCCCCAACCCAGAGCACCCTCCCACACCCTGAAGCCCTCACCCTTGCACCCCAATCCTCTGTCCTAGCCCTGAGTCCCTCCCACACCCAAACCCCTCATCCCCAGCTCTGTTGGGTCATGGGCATCAAAAATTTTCTTCAACTGGATCGCCAGAAAAAAAGTTTTAAAACCACCGAACTAGTGGATCAATGCCCCAGTTCACTGTATGTAAGGGGCTGAACAATGTGCAAGGGAGGGTAACAGATAATCACATTTAGAGCATCTGAAATGTAGATTAGGATTCATTTTGTTCAAAACTGGAGGAAAATAGCAAAGTCAATGCAGCACAGATTACTGCGTTTGCATGTAAGTGTTGCAAATGGACGTTTCAAAGGGGTGCTAAAGTGCTAAAGAAGATTCTGAAAATCTCGAATCCAAGATAAAGAAGTATACACTGTCATGTCAAGTGTTTATCAGTGAAAAAGTTATATAGGAGAGATGGGAGTGTATCTGGTTTAAGCCATCATCTGCATTTTTCTAATAATCAATTTTTCCCCTTTTGTGGTGTTCACCCATTAGTAACCAGGTCTAGGAAATGTCTGACTTGCCAGCACTCATAGAAAACATGGGAAAGTGGATTAAATTTTAACCTGAGTTGCTAAAAGTTCACTAACTTTATGCCCTAGAAAGAGTCTCCAATGGTCATCTGTCATTTGACAGCTCATCTTTTAAAGGCAGCATCTGCCTGTCCTGGAGGGATACTTGATAGCCTACATATCTGGGAAGGCAATGGGAGTTCTGGCACTAAACCAATGTGCCTGATCTCCTTTCTCCAGTATTTCTTTTACCATGTCTAATACCCACTTCAAGAGTTTGTCCTCACTCTGCTCCTGTAAGGTCATTATCCCCAAGTTACAGCGAGGGAACTGAGACACTGAGAGGTTAAGTAACTTGCCTAAGATCGCACAGGAAGCCTCTGGCAGAATCAGGAAATAAACACAGGCCTCCTGAGTGCCAGTTCTGTGCCTTCGCTATAGCACTATCCCTCCTTTGATGCTTCTTGTCTTTAATCTTTCTCTGCTATTGCTTTCATTGTGATTTTAACCCTCAGCTAGTGTCTCTCTTTTGTTTTGTTGCTTTTCTCTTTATTTGCCCCATTGCCAAGAGTTAATGTTGAAGGAGGCAGGAGCTGGGGCAACAGGGGGACAATGCTTTGCCAGTGGGAGATTCCAAAGCATTGTCCCCTGCCTGTCAAACGTGTGCAAGCAATTGCACAACCAGGGCCTGCCGTGGGACGTGATGTTTCCGAGGAAGGGAGCAGGCAATCAGCGGCCCCTCTCCGTGCACTATTGGAGCTGTTACTCTGCTGTTAGTGTCTATCGTGAATACACATGGACAGAGAGCAGCTTGTGTTTGCAGTGACCTCTGAGAAGGACTCTTCAGAGACTCTTCCTCTGAGAAGGGCAGCCTGTAAATATCAGTGATTATTTCTTTCTTGGGACAGCTCTTTGGAGGCGTAGAAAGAGGTTCAATCAGCTCATCACGCACTGGAGGGAGGCAGGGTTCTCATGCAGAAAATTTTGGCAGTCCGCATTCCACTGATGATCCGTCTCCCAGCATCAAACAAACAACCCATCCGTGCGAGTGACAGTTACGAACAGGCTGTCTCCAGGCCTGGCCCACATCCGACTTGGCATCTAAGCCAATGTGCAGCGTCACTTTGGTGTGTTACCTACACAAGAAGGCAAAGCAGGGCAGTCGTTGTTGGCTAACAACCAATGAAAAGCAACCTGTTCCCATGTATGGATCTAAGGCCTGATAAGGGCACCTGCAGAACAAACCTAGGAGAGCATTGTCACCAGGGACAGGCACAGTGATAGAACTTCATGTACAACCCCCCTGAACATTTGAACTGAATCAAACCTGGAATTCCAAGGAATTTGGTTCGTTATTTTTTGTTTGTTTAAACAGCATTTTTCACACTGCTTCTGGTGGAGGTGCTGAAATACCATGAGAGAAGTTGCATCTTCACTGAGCTGTTTCGTACCATCTCCCACCACTGCATTACTGACAGAGCGGCTCCACTAGTGCTGGCAATGTGGGGGAAATGCCAGTGGATTTTTAGTTAACTGCATTGAACAGGACTTCTGTTTTCCACCTCCAGCTCCACAGCACCCTCTAGCACCAAATCAGTGCTATCACAGGGCCACATTGTGGTACCCTTACTCAGGCTCAAATGCACTTTATACTGTCAATAATCCCATTGAAGTCAGGTGCTATTCACTATGCGTAAGGTTACTGCAATCTGGCCCTCAGAGAGGAGAGTGCCCCTGATAGTCATAAGGACCACTTCCTGTTGCACCTAGGCATTCCTTGGCAATCTCTTATCAACAAGCCAGTCCAAACTGGCCCTGCTTCGCAGGTAAGCACTGAAGGGACCATAGCACAAAGTGGCAGGGCTGGTGGCACCAAACAAAAAAAGCACAACAGGCTACAAGAGAGAGGGGAGAAAACACATTAAAGGAAAGACACCATATGCAGTAGGATGGTTTGTCCTTGACCAAAGGAGATATCAAAGACAGCTCCAGTGATTTACTCTTTGACAGGCTGGCATTTCTGTGATTCATGGAGCTAATCAATTAGGAGACACATTCCCACTCACCCCAACCCCTTTACTTTTAACAGCTTATTGCCGGGAGCTCTGCAGAACTGCATGGCACAGTGTCCAAACCATGCTGTGAAAGCCAACAGAATCGATGGAAATGGTGATAGATATGGACATTGTTCCAGGGCAAAGGGCCGCACAATTGCCCAGGCTCCCTTCCCCTCTTCTCTCTCTCACAACACAAACACACACTGATGCAACTCACATGCACTCATATACACACTCCTTGTATATATATACACGCAAACACACATGTACACACTTCCATTTGCATGCACACACTCCGCTTACACGTATACACGCACACACACTCCCAGCATGTCAAAGGCACACACACTCAGCCTCTCGCCCACATACATACCCCTCAGGCATGCACACCGACACATGCATGCGCACACTCTTGTGCAAAAGCCACACCCCTCACACACACACACTCTCTCTCATATCCACACACACAGCCCTCAGTCATGCACTACCCACCCCAATTTGACACACACACACTCCCCCATCTCTGCATACACACACACATACATAAAAACACTCACCCCTCACACATTCACACACCTCTCAGGCATACAGACCAAAGCACCTTTCCTTGCTGTCAAAGGTGTTCTGCTGACTGCTAATCACAAGTATGTCAGTAATAAACAGCCCTCTCTCTCCTTATCTGCTCCCTCTATAGCCTTCCAGGGTTGGTCGCAAAAGGCAGAGCATAGGCTTCATGTTGTGCAAAGAACTTGGAGCTGTTTAATTTTAACTCCCACATATCAATGAGTAAAATGAAAACACCTGACAACGCTGGAGGTTCTAAGGAACAGGGTCCATGAGCCATGCATTCCCTTCCCTCGCATGGTAACATCATGTTGGCCATTCCACTTCAGGACCATTTACCACGTAACGGCTGAGTAATTACTAGTGAGGGGTGCATCCTGCATGGTTCAGAAGCTGGGAAATGCACTGTGATGCGGTTCTGGGATTAGCGGCCACAGCCAGCCAAAGGCTCTGGAAAGTAGCTTGTTTCATATCGTCTCCCTCCTTGACAAGCTATTATGCTGGTGTAAGGAGAGCAAAGGAGGCGTGAGGGGCTCTAGGAATAAAACATCCCAGGAGATAGACCTAGGGATGGACATTTATCATCATTCCAGGTCTAAAATCTCCTGTGGGACACCTGTGGCAGCTGAATGATCCCCTGTCATGACCAGAGGTGGGGCCAAGCTGCTGGATGCCATACCAGAACTTCCTTGTGGCCCCATCACTTTCTGACACATTTTAACATTCACTGAATATAATGTCAGCAAGACCTAGATCCACAAAGGTATTCAGGCTCCTAATTTCTATTGATTTCAATGGAAGTTAAGAGCCTAAATACCTTTGTGGATTTGGGCCTATGCTTCTAGCCTTGGTTGGTGCAGAAATGATCACTCTGGTACTCTGTAACTGAATCCAAGATGGCCTAACCTAACACTGGTGCACATCAGAAGAAACTCCATTGACATCAATGGAGCTGGTTCGGTGTAAAGCCACTGTGAGGCCAGAATGGGGCTCAGTAGCACTAAAGAGAGTAGTGAGCCTTTTCCTACTATCTAACAAGGACCTGGTTGCTCTGGAGCAGTCATTCATCAATTTGATCTATCAGATCCTGCTTGCTTTTCATGGCAAAATTCCCCCAGGCAAACTAGTTGAATTTCATCAGATGTCAAAAGGAGACGGGGGGGCAGGCAGGCGGGTTTTCTTCTCCAACTGTGAAAACTGGCCTTTTAATTTTCATAAAAAGGATTTGAGGCTAGAACAAAAGAAATGTCCCATTCTCTCTTTCCTTTCTCATCTGTAAGAATTTTCTCCCATGGCTCTAATCTCAGATGCTTTTAGTTTCTGGGCACCCTCTCCTGCTCCCATCAAATTCCTTCCAGATTGAATCCACGTTAGATTTTGGGGGGTAGATCTTTTTGTTCTGCCTGTGACTTGAAAACAATAGTTTCCCGCCGTTTTCCTCTGTTGCTCTAAATCCACTACCTGTTCCTGTTACTCCACTTTGAGATATTTTTTTAGATGTTGGTTATTCTACTTTACATCTACACTGTAGCTCATTAAAACTGAGCTTCACTCCAGCTTTCTCATTACAACAGGCAGAAAGCTTAGCTTCTGGGAACACAGTTATAACTTATAATGAGGACAAAATGTACAGCTCAGAAACAACTTCTAATAGCTTATTAGTAAAATTGACTACTCAAGACACCACTGCTGTTTCCTCATTCCAACTAAAGATCTGAGAGGCAGCCCCTTCCCAGAGTGATGCAGAGGTTAGCCAATGTTTAGTCTTCAAAATCAAGGCAAAGTCGTATAATTCCCTAAGGATTTTATCTTAACTCCTGGAGATGTCCTGGCCATGCGTGTCCTGCAGTAATTTGTGTGGATGCTCCTGAATCATTTGACACCGGTGTTTGGTGCCAACCTACCAAGTTACCACCTCTCTAAATGCAGAGAGAATTGCTATAACATTTTGGCAATGCAGGTGGTGATGTCCTCTCCCCTAGTACCAGCATATGGGCAAAAATCTACCACTTCCCTGCAAAACCTTCGCTTTGCCCATCTTTGCCTCTGCTGACTTTCCCATTACTTAACTCTGATCATTTCCTTCTAAACAAGTATGACGCTCCCCTTGGGTCTTTGTCCTCTCCCCAGTGGCAAGAATGCTTGTCATCTTACACAGCTGAGGACCATCAAGAGAAGTGGTGACCTGTAGGATTGTTGAATGCTACCATCCCTTTTCCTGCTCAGCCCATGTGATACTTTATTTTGGGACCTCTCTTTCTGGTTGTAGCCAGCCCCCAGTCTCATGAATAATCATCATTAATGACTTTTGCTGGTGTGATATGGGGCGGTGGATAGGTATTTGCCAACAGATGGGTCTCCCCCAGTCCTAGGACTATGCGCACTCCCTCTGAAATATGTACCACCCACCTTCGGCATGGGAATCCTGAGGTCACTTCTGCACTTGAGACTTGTGCTCGCTGCTATGTCACCCAGCCTGAGTTGGCACTATGGGGTTTTTTAACTGTCCTAGCTCCCACCCCTGATATGAATCTCAGCGGCCACCAACCAAGGGTGCATCATTTTGGGGCACAAGGTGGGAGCTAATAACTGGACACTTTACCATTCTCATGTTCTTACCTTTAGAATCATAGAATCATAGAATATCAGGGTTGGAAGGAACCTCAGGAGGTCATCTAGTCCAACCCCCTGCTCAAAGCAGGACCAATCACCAACTAAATCATCCCAGCCAGGGCTTTGTCAAGCTTGACCTTAAAAACCTCTAAGGAAGGAGATTCTACCACCTCCCTAGGTAACCCATTCCAGTGCTTCACCACTCTCCCAGTGAAAAAGTTTTTCCTAATATCCAACCTAAACCTCCCCCACTGCAACTTGAGATCATTATCCCTTGCTCTGTCATCTGGTACCACTGAGAACAGTCTAGATCCATCCTCTTTGGAACCCCCTTTCAGGTAGTTGAAAGCAGCAATCAAATCCTCCTTCATTCTTCTCTTCCGCAGACTAAACGATCCCAGTTCCCCCAGCCTCTCCTCATAATTCATGTGCTCCAGCCCCCTAATCATTTTTGTTGCCCTCCACTGGACTCTTTCCAATTTTTCCACATCCTTCTTGTAGTGTGGGGCCCAAAACTGGACACAGTACTCTAGAGGATGCCTCACCAATGTCGAATAGAGGAGAATGATCACATCCCTTGATCTGTTGGCAATGCCCCTACTTATACAGCCCAAAATGCCGTTAGCCTTCTTGGCAACAAGGGCACACTGTTGACTCATATCCAGCTTCTCATCCACTGTAACCCCTAGGTCCTTTTCTGCAGAACTGCTGCCTAGCCATTCAGTCCCTAGTCTGTAGCAGTGCATGGGATTCTTCCGTCCTAAGTCTCTGGACAGAGCAATCCCGTGAGATTCTGTTTCTGAGTCAGGGTTTCTCTGGCTCATGTTGTTGAAAAAGCTGTTGAAGAGACTGGCCCAAGGTGCAAAATCTTGATCCAGCTGTTGAATATACCAAAGTTCAGCTGGTGCTCAGGTCAGTGTTTCTCAACCCTCCAGGGCAGCAGCCCCTTCTTTGACATCAAAAAGCTTCATGACTCTCCTCTTTCCATTTACTATCAAAGTCAGAGTAAAAACTGTATCCATGATAACTGTGCCCACCAAGCCTATCTAATCTATTTGTATGTGTGTTTTGAGCAGCTGACAAAGAACTTGATGGGTAAAGGGAGATGTGTGGGCAGGAGAATGACATTTCCTTTGCTTTAGCTTGTTGGACAATTTTAGATGCCTTCCAACAGCCCCTGATTGCCTTTTGTGATCTTCCCCCCAACCCCACCCCCGAGAGGGTCATAACCTACTGGTTGAGAAACACTGGCTTAGATCCAGGCTCTTGGTTTAGCTCCTTCTAAAGATATGCCATCTCGGCACAGCCACTGGGAGTGAGGGGAAGGAAGGGTACAAGTCCTCCTCCCACTCTTTGCTATGCTCTTGCTGTGCCCCGTAGAGGTGGCTGCAGGACCAGCGCATTCTCAACCCAACCACATCCCCTATGCCACTATCAGGCACTGAGATTCAGATCTGGAGATGGGTTAAGATTCCAAACACCCCCCCCCAAAATTTAGATCCAGGAGCTGGGCCCCTGTGTTGTATTAGAGCAGGGTGAGTGCTCTAACTTACATTGGGCTACAGAAAACACAACCACGGATCAGTGTGTTGGTGGGGGTACCCTGGACACACAGCCCTTTCCTGGTATGCTAGCAACATGGAGTCCCCTGTTCTAGTCTGGGCCTCTGGTATAGTCTACATAGGTGGTGGTATTTATAAGGAAAGACAGAGGCCTTCAGGCTTGTTGCTAACTATTCAAACAAAGACCTACCCATCTTCTCATAAAGGATTCTGGGAGGCATCCAACAGGCAATGTCCAGTACTCAGAAGTACTGTAAGAAGCACAGCCACTAGAGAGCATTCAGTCACTATGGGGCAGATCCTGAGGTTACTCAGGTTTTACCCAATCCTTACTCAGGTAAATTGAGTAAACACTAAGTAAAAAGCGAGCAAAGACCCATGATCTATGTGTCCATATTATTGTGTTACAAGACCCATCTCTCCCTCTCTCTCTCTCTCTCTCACTCTCAAAAAAAAAAAGTAATCTAAATTATAAAATATCAGTGCACTAAAAGTTCAGGAGGAGCTTCACTGAATTGACAGCCTTGCTCATATAGTCTTATTAGCGACTTAAAACATCTGTCACAGGAAACAGACTTTATCACCAGTGGTATTTAATGTTGTACATTTGGCTCCATTTGTTGCAGGCTCAACATGTGACCATTTGACAATCTCACAGGACGTGGTGGCTACCGTAAAGGGTCTGGGAACCTGTCACTGAAAACCTCAATGCTCCATGTGTGAAGTCTGGCCTGCAAAGAGCTGAAGGGTAAACAGGCTACAATTACAGAGTTCCCTGCCTTGGGCAAGTGTGGGCTACAGCTCGAGAGCTCACTGCTCTGGGACAGTGTGGGGAAGCGTGTACACTGCTTCGGCCACAGAGCCATTACCGGAGGAGTGCACTCATCACGAGTAAGTGCGAAGAACACAATGGCATTTGAAAGGGTTTTATTTCTAGCTGTCAGTCATTATTTCTCTTGTCTATGTCACAGTGACTCATGCTTTGCCCCCAAACTGTGCCCTGGCAGGGACAACAAATCATTTTGTTTTCGTTTTAATGCACATTCCTCTTAGTTTGGGGATGGTTGTTCCAGTGGAATATATATTTTCAAAGACACAAGGGTGCCTTTCAGAGTGGGCTGAAGCATTTCCCTGATGTCAGGTTCTGGATGCGCATCTGCTGTTTTCTCTAAGCATGTTGTTTGTAAGCGTATTGATCATCTTGTTCTGGCTTTAGTGTCTCGGAGAGTTTACAGCCACAAGGCACCGCCAAGACTAGGCTGTTATGTGCCACATGCAGAGATAGGAAGGACTGAGGTGCACCAGTGCCCGAGGCCACCATAATGTCAGGGTAATGAGTAAGTGAGATATTTATCCCAATAATCCTGGCAAGTGACCTGCACCCACACTCTGCAGTGGAAGGTGAAAACCCCACCGAGGTCTCTGGCAACCTGACCTGGGGTAAAATTCCTTCCCAACTCCAGATGTGGTGAATAATTAGACCCTGAGCATGTGAGCAAGAACCAGCCAGCCAAACACCCGAGAGAGAGACTGCTGGGTACCACCTCAGAGCCCTGCCCCACCCTGCCCAATGCTCCATCTCGAGCCATGGCCATCCCTGGTGCTTCAAAGGAAAACTCACACACACACTCCAGCCCTACCCCAGAATACCATGGGGGTGGGGGAAGGAAATCCCTTCCTGACTCCTGCGAGTAGTGCTTTTTGCTGTAGTGTAAACAGAGCACAAACGAAATGTAAAAGGGGCTATTGAAAGAGCGAAGCCATTAGTTCCTAATGGTTACATCTTGCCCATCTCACTGCTACAGTCCTGTCCAGATACTAAACAACAGGATTGTGCTAAGAACAACCACTTTCGCTTTACAGTGGAGTGCGCAACTCATCCTTGGCCTTCTCTGAATCACCCATGACAGCACTGACTGATGTGGAGGCTTTTTCGGGACTGTTCATAAAGGGATTTTTTTTCCCTGCTCTGCTTATTTATTATCTTCTCAGATTTATTATGTTCCACACAGATAGATTAGGTGAACTGAAAAAACAAACAAAACCTCTCTCCTCAGAAAAAACATGACCTGGGGCTATTCATCCTTTCTGCCTTTCTTCTCTTTCCACGCTTTTTCTGAACAAATCATTTAATTTAGGCCAGAATTGCCAAAGGAAGCTGCTGATCTCGGTAGCCCCATGTTTTGGGTGCCAGCCTGAAACCCCTCAGCGCTGGGTGATTTTAATTGGAGTTCTGGGTGTTTGGCATTTTATGAAAAAGAGGCCCTGAGTGACTTACGGGGCTAGGCTGAGGGAACTGGGGTTATTTAGTCTGCAATGAGGGGGGATTTGATAGCAGCCTTCAACTACCTGAAGGGGGGTTCCAAAGAGGATGGAGCTCAGCTGTTCTCAGTGGTGGCAGATGACAGAGCAAGGAGCAATGGTCTCAAGTTGTAGTGGGGGAGGTCTAGGTTGGATGTTAGGAAAAACTATTTCACTAGGAGGGTGGTGAAGCATTGGAATGCGTTACCTAGGGAGGTGGTGGAATCTCCTTCCTTAGAGGTTTTTAAGGCCCGGCTTGACAAAGCCCTGGCTGGAACCATTTAGTTGGTGTTGGTCCTGCTTTGAGCAAGGGGCTGGACTAGATGACCTCCTGACGTCTCTTCCAACCCTAATATTCTATGATTCTATGACTCAGGCCAGGTGTCTAGAAATGGAGGCACCCAAAAATGGAGGCATCCACAATTAGTGGCTACTTTTGAACATGCAGCCTTCTGGGCTTATTGAAAATGGGGGCTGGACCATGCTGATTAGAGCCTGCAATAGTTGAAATCATGCCCAGACTCACCTGGGCAGCCCTGCTGAAGTTTATGATATTGCACTGAGTGTAAACCAAAGGTCAGATTTGCCTACTGAGAACAGGTACTATGCATGCTAACTCCAGCTGCTCTGGTCAGGACCTGGAACCAGGTGCAGCAGACACAGTTCCTGAAAATCTACCCAGTGGTTCACACTAGTATCAGTGTTTGCTGTGGCAGGACACTATGGGAGCCTGGAGCCTGATCTAGTGGGCGCACTCCACTGAGCACTAAACAGACACCCCAGCTAACGTCCCCAGCGGTGCCATAAAGCACAGCCCCAGTGGGGCCTGGTCAAACGACATAGGGCTGTGGCCAATCTCCACTGTCCCCCGTACACACATTGTCAATGGAAGCAGGCAGTTGGATGAGAATTTGACATTTTTATTTGAAGCAGCACTAAGAAGTGCTGCATTGTGCATTGCTCCCTGGTACCTCTGAGCCATCCTACCCTGCCAGTCAGGGACAGCCATTCTCTCATGCTCAGGGTCCCCCCAGCCCTGCCCTATAGAGCAGCATTTGCCTGTCCAGCTGCCCAACTTGCCCAGTGCTCTGGGGTGTCATAACTTGACTCACATTTTCAAGCCATCTTCCGCTTATCAAAAATGTTTCTTTCCCCCTGTGACATTCCGCAGGGTTCAATCTAGACTGTTGAACAGCAGTGTCCCCTTAACTCTCTAGCCTGGGGTGTCTTTCGTACTGCTTTGCTGTCAGAACGGCCACTCTTGGCCTGCTCACATAGCATTCAGCATGCAAATTCACTCCCAGCCCAATACGTGAACACTCTGACCAGTCACTCATGAATTACATACAGGGCAACACCTGCAAACTTTCTCGTCCCATCCTTGTTCCCCCAGAAATGTGTCTTGGACTGCTCAGTACCCTTCTGGACAGTACAAGCTCATAGGAAATCCATCATTTCATCAAAGGAAAATGATAAATGCACCAGCTTTGTTATCCCAAATGGAGTTTCCCCACACACTTTAATCCAAACACACTGGTTAAGATCAAACAAGAAGAGAAGTTCATTAGCTGCAGAAAGATAGATTTTAAGTGACGACAGGTGATGATGCATGAAAAGTCAGGATTGGCTGCAAAAAGAAAATAAGAGAGTAAAATACCAGCTAATACCCTAACTTAACCAGCTACATGAAACTAAAAGCACAAGGACTGTCTCACCATACGCTGTAGTAAATTTTACAGGCAGGGTCTCCTTTTAACCTGGGACCACTTCCTTTCATTCAGTTCTTTGACAGTCATTGATGTCATGAGCAGAGATGAAGGAGAAGAGAAGTGAATTGGAGACCACTGCTTCTCCTTCTTGTATCACCATCCCCTTTTTGAGGATTACCCCCAGCTGGGATGTAGGCAGGGTGACCCGATGTCCTGATTTTATGGGGACAGTCCTGATATTCGGGTTTTTGTTTAAATATAGGCCCCTATTACCCCCACCCCTGTCCTGATTTTTCACACTTGCTGTCTGGTCACTCGAGGTTTAGGAGACACATAGTCTATTGTGGGGGGCGAGGGTTCAACTGTTCCCATGATGAAATGTAAATTTCTCCTTCACACCTTCCCATTGCTGAAGAATGGCTGCTTAAGTAAGTCATAGCTCTTTAACACCTGGCTGGGTGTTAGTCTGTCCTTGGTTCCTGAGAAACAGTTTGGGCCTGCTTTTCTTAAACTTGGAGCATGTTACAGCAAGGATACATAGTAGAATCTTATAACTTCACATATAATGTTGAAACACATATTTTACCAGGACAATAATGTTCAGCAGATTATGATGTTTCAAATGATACCTCATAAGGTATACTTTTGTACAAAATTTATCATAGTCTTGTAAATGAAGTGAACATAATAGTATAGATCATCACACACACCCAGAGTTTCAGGGCTGCATCTTGGCCAAATGGCATATGAGGGAGGCTCTCATATGCCAAGTGCACTAAAATCTATCTCCATAAAAATGCACTTGACCCAGAGTCCATAATTTATAACATTGTCAAGGATATAATGTCAGGCCCAGTTGTGTTTACAAATTAATAGGATTTGAATGTCTCTTCTTTACAGTAACTTTCCTGCTAATTGTCTAATTTTGAGAGCAGAGACATCATGAGCTTAATACACATGGATTTATGGAAAATAGATCCTGTCAAACAAACTTGATATCTTTCTTTGATGAGATTACAATTTGGTATTAGTGTTGATGTAATATGCTTGTGTAAGGCACTTGCTTTGGTGACAGATGACATTTTAATTAAAAACCTAGAATAATATAAAATTAACATGATACACATTAAATGGATTAAAAACTGGCTAAATGACAGGTCTCAAAATGTAACTGTAAATAGGGAACCATCACTGAGCAGGTATGTTTCTAGTGGAGTCCCACAGGTGTCAGTTCTTGGCCCTAAGCCAGTGGTTCCCAAACTAGGGGTGCTGCTTGTTCAGGGAAAGCCCCTGGTGGGCCAGGCCGGTTTGTTTACCTGCCGCGTCCACAGGTTCAGCCAATCGCGGTTCCCACTGGCCGCGGTTCACCGTTCTCGGCCAATGGGAGCTGTAGAAAGCCAGGTCGCCCCTAGTTTGGGAATGATCACAGTGGTCCATTTTGGCCTTATAAACTTATGATCCATGAATTTTCAGCCAGTATCAAGGCAAGCTTCATTTTTGGGCACCCACTTTCATGCATTTCAATGGTAGTGCCTTCAAGATTTGCACGTTCATATGCAAATCAGTTAGTCAGTCAGCCATCCCATCAACCTGCCGGAAACGTATTGCACACCTACTCTGAGGTGTGTTTGCAAAATGAAGGTTTGAGCCTGTTCCAACTGAAGTCAACGGGAGTCTTTCCATCAACTGCAAAGGGGGCTGGGTCAGGCCAGGAGAAATCAGATGAGACGGAAAATTTGATTCCTGGATGAACTTTTTATCTTTTGACCTGGCAGCTAACAGTCTTCTAAGCAATCTGGTGGATAGCTCTCATGATCAGTTTCTTGTGATTGCAGGGGGCAGTTAGTCCTTCCAGTCGCTTATATTCCATTGGGGTAAATGAACTCAATTTTCCCAATGGTACTGAGTTGATGAGTCTCATTTCAGTTCCTGGTGTAGAGATACCCACACACCACAAAATATCACCCTTGCAATGAGCCTTACTTGGCCCTTGGGTCGGCAGCCTCAGCAAACAGGCCAGAGATTGAATAGGCCATGCAGAATGAACTGCCCCTCAGTCCTAGAAGCAAGGCCCCCCCACACCAGGGTGAGGCACAAGGGCAGAGCATGAGTATGGAGGAAACTTGCCATACCACTGCCCTGCCTCATAACTGTTCTATGGATAAATAAAAATCTTCCATCTCAAGTGTTCATCAACTTTAATATATATATAGAGAGAGAGAGAGATCTATATCTATATCTATAATATGCAATAAACCAAACAACTTGCTACAAAGCCCCTAATAATCACCAGCCAAGCAAGACAACTTATGACATTCTTTCAAAGAAGCCTATTGACGACTCACTCACCTCGTTCCTCTAAAGGCCAGATGCAGCCCTGGAAATGTGTGAATTCACAGATTTGCCCTGATGTCTTTTTACTCTGCATGATCATTTCTGATCAGTGTTCTTCTTTAATCACTTTCCTATTGAGATTGCGGAGTTCTCTCATGTTTGTCCATATCATTTTATTAAGGGTCCGTTTGAGGGGTGAGGGTGGAAATGATTTGACTGAGGTTAAGTAATAATTGTAAGAAATTGTTTTGACATTATGTTAATGGCTGTCAGCATATTATGCCCAATTTAAAGTTAATCACCGAAATTACCGTTGCAGCTCCAAAAATCTAATGAAATAAGGTTTGTTGAGGTGTGAATAACAGAAATTGAGAAGCACAAGCTAACTGTGAAACAAATTAAGCACCTTCAGAGGCAGCGCAAGCCCACTGTGGACCCTGTCTAGGAATATTTTGGCGGGGGGGGTGCCCTCATCACTAACCCACCCTCCAAAAAAGAGCAATTGCATCATTGCCATAAATCAAAAATTATACCGACACAATACCTACTAGTACACTTATTAGAAAGTCCGTGTTAAATAAGATGAAGGGTATTTTGGGGGTAATACCATACTCGGAGGGCCCCTTCAGCAGCTTGTGGCCCTAAGCAATTGCTTAGTCAGCTTATACCTAGTACCACAACTGCTTGCCTTAACTGTTTGTATGCTCACATGAATTGAAGTGGGCTCCCAGTGCTACACAGGCCTTTAAAAGAATGTAAAAGCCATGGCTGGGTCAATGCCCTGGAACAATCTCCTGAGATTGTGAGCTTTCTGGGGCAGTGATCTTCTTTTCATAGTGCAGCCTAGCACAACAGGCCCCTGATTCTTGACTGGGGCCTTCAGGGGCTACCATACTCATACCACAGCTATCATTATCACCATGAATGGTTTAAAGGGGCATAATATCATGCCTGGACAGATCAATGGTCCATCCAGCTCAATAGCTTGTCCACACGACTAGCCATAGCAGAGGTTTCAGAAGAAGGTCAACTCACTTCTACCCCACATAAGATACCTGACCAATTCTCTCCTACTGTTCCATGGATGAAAATATCTTACTGCCCTTGTCTGAGGATAAGCATATGCCCTGAAGCAGAAGGCTAGCTAGCCCTTATCATTTTTAACCTAGTTGGTATCTCTGCAATTCTTGTTTTTTATTTGTTTTGCAGAATTCCCGTAACCGCTGTTGTTTTACAGTAGCATCCAGAGGCCCCAAAGCTGTAGGTACTAAACAAACACATGGTAAGACACAGTCTTATTAAGCCCTGAAGAGCTTACCCTCCAGTTAGATAAGACAGAAAATCAGTGGGAGGGGAAACAGAGAAATAACAGGGCTTACCCCAGGTCACACAGCAAGTCAGGAGCGGAGCTGGGGCTAGAACCCACATGTCTTTGGGGCCTGTGCCATTGCCTTACCCACTAGACCAGTGATTCTTAACCTATTTGCCATTGTGGGCCACATAGTCAGCTCTCTCTGTGGCCCACATCCACACACTCTAGATACTACCTGTATGGCCCTGAGGATATCACATGGGCCGCAGCTGTGTGCTGATCGGGCCGCAAGCTGCCCGCAGGTTGAGAACCACTGCACTAGACCAGGGATCGGCAACCTTTGGCCCGTAGCCTGCCAGGGTAAGCCCCCAGTTGGGCCGGGCCAGTTTGTTTACCTGCCACGTCCGCAGGTTTGGCCAATCGCAGCTCCCACTGGCCGTGGTTCACCGCTCCAGGCCAATGGGGGCTGTGGGAAGCAGCAGCCAGCATGTCCCTCGGCCAGCACCACTTCCCGCAACCCCCGTTGGCCTGGAGCTGCGAACCACAGCCAGTGGGAGCCGCGATTGGCCAAACCTGCGGACACAGCAGGTAAACAAACTGGCCCGGCCCACCAGGGGACTTACCCTGGCGGGCTGCAGGCCAAAGGTTGCTGATCCCTGCACTAGACCATACCGACTCTCTGATGGGCTTGCTGTTTTGCAAACATAAAAAGGCAAGTTTGCTGCCCAACATGCAGACAAAGAGACAATGGGTAAGGCCCAGGGTTGTGCACACAAGTAAAGTGATGAGGGTGATGGTTGTTGGCCACATCTCACTAAAGCACTTTATCCCCCTATTTTGTTAAACAACATTATCAGAGATGTTGCTCATTTTCAATCGCCCGTCAAAGCAGCCATTTTTCAGCAGCCGATTTCCTACTGGCATCACGGCAGCAGTGGGTCTGCAGGGAGGATCTGAGCATGGAGAGTGCAGAGATCTTTCTGGCTGGCTCAGGAATAATAATACTTAGCTCATAGAGAGTGATTTTCATCAGCAGATCTCAAAGCACTTTACAAAAGAGGTGAGTACAATCACTCCCATTTTACAGATGGGGGAAAATGAGGCACCGGAGGGGGAAGTGACTTGTGCAACATCACCCATCAGGGCAGTGGCTGTGCCAGAAATAGAACCCAAATCTCCTGAATCCCAGTCCAGCATGCTAACCACAAGGCAGGAAACTTCCTACTTGTGTCTCAAGGAAGAAAGGTCAGGTCTGGTTGTGGAAGAAGCGGGAAAGAGTGATGGTGGAGCAGAGGCGGGTAGGGGACAATATGAAAAGAGATAAGTGGAGGGGGTAGAGCTATGCAGGGCTTCGAAAGCAGAGACAAGAAGACTGAATCTTTCCCCTTGTTCCACTGCACCAATTTCAAAGGGGGGTGGGGTAATGACACAGTCATCACAACAGGCACGGAGGAGGACTTTAGCACAGTGTTTCTCAAATATGGACACCAGGGCCTTTTTCTGTGGCCACAGCCTCCTGAGCAGTGATTGGAGGAGGGGATGCAAAGCAACGGTTCCTCCCCTGGGGCTGCCACCTGGGGTTGGGCCCTGCCCCTCTTTGGAGCCACAAACGGCAGAGGAGCAGGCAACCTTCCTAGGGGTGCTGGGGCTCGATTTGGGCTCTGTCCCCTGGCTTCAGGCTCCATCACCTCAGCCTCCCACTGCTTCGCCCGGGCCTCACCTGGGCCTTACCTTCCACCCTCCAGCCCCCACCACCTCTGCCTCCCACTGCCTCACCTGGTCCTCACCTGGGACTCACTTTCCATCCCCCACCCCCCATCACCTCTGTCTCCCACTGCCTCACCCGGGCCTCACCTCCAACCCCCCAACCCCCATCACCTCTGGTCCCCACTGCCTCACCCAAGGGATGTAGATAGTGGTCAAAGAGGAATGGGGAGAACCAGTATCAGTGGATTTACTTCACAATTACAGCCATGTAACTAAGAGCAGAATTGAGCCTGCAGATTATAGCTAGAGATACACATGTACCATTATCCTCATTGTACCAATTGAGAGACTGAAGCACAGAGGAATGAAATGACTCACTTAAGGTGACACATTGTGTCAGTAGCAGAACAAGGGATTGAACACTTTTCTCCTCACTCACTCTCCAGACTGACTCTCTCGGTTATTCTGCAAGGCACTCTGGGCCACGTTTTCCTATGTAGGGCTCTAGTTTTCCACCTGCTAGACCGTACACTACTATCTGCATCTGAATTTCTGAATTTAATCACCCGCCTGTCTGAGACACATTCATACAATAATTGCAATCAGTTCTGGGTATAAAATTTGCAACTGCAAATGTAGAGACAAGCTTGACAAAGGCTGAAAACCCGACATAGTTATAGCTCACAATACTACAGCATGGCAGCATTGTTTGCTTTAATAAATGCCCACAGATATTTCAGAGCCACAGTAGTTTTACAAAATCCTGTTGTCAGTTTCTTCACCTTTCAGTCTCTTTAAAAATTACTCTTATACCTCTGGCCAATTTGTTCTTGGAATTTTGCTGCAACATCCAAATGAGGACACTTTGAATCACAGATGTGAGGAATTAAAGATGCTTTTCTCTTTAGTTTTTAAATGATTTTTCATTATACGACGGAGCCAAATATCTATCAGGGTAAAATCAATAATAGCTCCCAGAACTAAAAGTAAATGCCCCAGACTTAATACACAGCCACTGCAGCTGTATATCAAAAGGAAAACTAATAGAGTGACTGGTTCTATAAGTTATTGGTGTTTGAAATATGCCTCTTGCTAAAATGGTTATGGGAAATGTAATTTTTAGCATTACAATGCAGGGCTCCCGCCTATTTAACTTTTCAAGCTTTGTCTCAAAGACACATGGGCTGTTTGTTGGATCTTTATCTCAACCTTTTCCCCATGTGAAGTTCAAAAAAGGAATTGGTCTCACTGTAATTTGCTGGGTTGTGTGTGTGTGTGTGTGCATGTGTGTGTCAACACTGCTCTTGCCTGGTTGGAAGGTCTGATATGCTCAGTTGTGTGGGACAATGTCTCCCTCTGGTGACTGCCACGCTGCCCAGGGATATAAGCCCTTATGTTAGTACAGCTAACAGAGATTCTGTGGCAGCTCAAGGGGCTCGGATATTAAAGCAGGAAACCCCATGAAAAAAAAAAAAAGCCAAAACCAGCTCACTGGAAATCCAAAATTCAGGCCAGGTTTTCTGAATAGTTCTCAAAATATTCACTTTGCCCGAGTCTGGGTTTTGTGCCCACCTGAGCCAGGTTTCAAGAGAGTCCGAGACAATTTCTGGCGTCGGGTGGCAATCTAGCAGAACATGGACATTTTGGCTGAGTTTTGAAGCCTGTTTTGAACCCCAAATTCTGGGATGCAGAGTTAAAAAGGCTGAAGCTGAAGTAAACATTTGCACAACACCATAAAACTAAATCTACTGTACTGCTCACGGCTCAAAATGCTGAGTTTTGTCACCCCACCTTTCAGTTTGGCTGACAACTGAGGTCTATTTGCACATGGCCACAGATTTGTGGAAGTCCCACAAGCTTCTGTGGTGGAAGCCAATTAAATTTCGATTGTGGATGCAGGGATTTAAAAACAACATGGCTCCATGAGTGGCTGCCACTCTCCAGCTGCATTCAACCTCTGTTCTTTAATCTATTCGGAGCTCTATATCCTCCCCATAGTAGCATTGTCTGCAGTGAATTAGACTGCTAGTCACATGAACCCACAGTCTAGCCTTCTCCATCCAAGAAATAAATAGCACAAAAAGACATTGACACCAACTACATCCACTGGGTGGATATTGCAATGCCTGGCACTTCCTGAGCTCCAGCTTCCCCCCTTGAAGCCAATGGTAGCTTTGCCACTGAATGTCAGTGGCCTCAGGATCTGCACATGCTCTCGCAAGGTGTGAGTGTGTTGAAACCATGGGAATGCTCAGCACACTGCAAGAGTGATACACGGGATCAGGCCCTAAGTACCAAAATAGACAGAGAGATTTCATTGCAGAGACTACAAGCTACATGGGGAGAAGGGAGTTTGGAAGCCCTTTGTGTCATTGTCCTAATAATGATCTGCGGGGGATGACATTTCATTATAAATCTAATAGAATAAATAACTAAATAAAAACATCCCATTTCTACCTGACACTCTGGCCAGGATTTTTAGGTACTTGAGGGTTTGGCTTCATGTTTTTTTAACACATATAAACATGTACAAGGTGATGGTGTAATTGGACAATTTCTTTGTAGCATAATGTGTCAAGATGACCTCAGAGGCCTTTTGACTGTTGCTGAAATATAATGGACAAGTTTCTCAGCAGCTGTGCATCGGTTTGGGTTTTTTGGTGTGGTTTTTTTTTTTAATTTAATGAGCTTATTGTAAATTACAGCAGCTACCCAAGTATCTCCCCATCTCCACATCCAAAACTGTAGCTTTTGTTTGTTTCCCTTTTGCCTCCAGGGGTTGCTTTGCAAATATGTAACATCCACACAGTGGGGACAATAAACATTAGGTTGTATGGTTCCACATGGAGAGTGTTCCTTTTTTGATTTTTTTCCAACTTGTCTCCTATCACTCTTTAGGAAAGCAAATTTTAGTCTGGTGGATAGTTTGGGTTTGACAGCCCTGGAGGTATAGACATAGGTGCATATGTGCTACCCCACACGATTTCCTTGAGGGACTACATTTCTCCTGGCAACTGATAGGGGCAGATTTTATTATTATTAATATTATTTTGATCCACTTGGGCTTTTTACTGACACTCTGTTTGATCTGTCATTCTCTCTGCCCCATTGAGTTCCTGAACATAATAAGGGTACAATATAAAAGGCATGTCCACTAAGGGAGGTTACAGGAGTGAGACCGTGTATAGAGCAGAAGTTGGCAGGGAAGGGGTTAAACCTACCCTTTCGGCTTGGGAAGGAACACAGCTGCTTGCCCCGAGTGCAGGGATTTGCAGGCAGGCAGGGATGGGCCAGCTGTTGGGGATTAATTAATCTCTCACCTCTCCCTCCCAGCCCATTATAAGAGGGACTTGCTGGAAGCTGCTGGCAGGGAGGGAAGCTTGTTAGGAAGAAGGCTGAAGAAAAAGGGATGAGGGAGGTGGTTTTCCTCAGGGCTCTGGCCATGCTTTAGATATTGATTTTGGCTGGGGAGTGCCCTGCTCTGTTTAGCCTTCATAGGTCAAGGACATTCTTTGCAGGTACTTTTTGGTTTTTAAATAAACCCTGCCCTAGAAGTGTATACACAAGTACCATCCTTTCCTCCTGCAGGGAGTTACGGGCATAGGCTATCCCACGGATTGTGGGTTACATGTGCATAGTGGGCAAAAGATGAATCAGTATATAGACAAACTTTGCACATGCCTGGAAGCAATATCCTCACCTCTTCTTTCAGTGTGTCTTGATGCTAATGGGAAGAGGGGAGTTCAGATTTCATACCACATGGCAGCAGGTACATGTTCTATGACTTTGAACGTAGTGCCCCAGCATGGATGCTCTGGCAGATTCCTGACTATTGAATTGTTGGTGGGTACTAGCGAAGTGTTGGAGGCATATGGTTCAAGGGGACCGTAGAGCCCCAGACTGGAAAGCTACAATTAGCTGAATTTTTGCTTGGAGGTTTCACATCTGTTTGAACTTGACAGTGGGAAGCAACAAGCCTGGTTAATGGAATACAAAGAGAGCGTTTGCATTAGCCCTGCTGTTCCGCTTGGCATTTCCACCCACCCCAGTAGCAGCTCAGCAGTGAACTCAGCCTCTCTTGCGTGCTGACAGATTTAGATGACAGTTGCAAGAAATAACTCTACGGCTAGTTTCAGAGTAGCAGGCATGTGAGCTGGACTGTCTACAGCTACACAGGAAGTACTGGGACACCGAACTGCTAAGGCTAATGCAGGTCTTATGAAACAGTCACAGTCCCTGTTGTGTATTCTGATGTAATGCCTGCTTATGACTGGATTAAAAAGGTTTGGAGGTGATTTAGCGTGATCCAGAAGTAAGTACACAGACATAAAATACCTGATACGCCAGCGCTCTTTGAACTAGCAGACAGAGAGAGGTGTAACAAGATCCAGTGGCAGGGGGTTAAGGCTAGAAAAATTCAATCTGGAAATAAGGTGCAATTTTTAACAGCGAGGGTAATTGATTGGGACAACAGAAGTATTTAAATCAAGATCTTTCTAAAAGAGAGACTCTAGCTCAACCAGATGTAGTTGAGCTCAATATAGGAACAGTGGGTGAAATTCCCATGGCCTGTGCTATGTAGGAGGCCACGCTAGATCATCATAGTGGTCCCTTCTGTCTTTAAAAATCTATGACGTGTGCTCTTAAAGAGCTAGAATTGGACTCAGAAAGGTCTTGAGGGCAAATATTTTCTGGCAAGCCCAATTATCAAAACAGCAATAGCAAGCGATCTGCATTCTTGATGGGCAGATAAGTGATTGTGGCAAATGGTGTTGGCAATAGAAGGGACCAGAGGCTGGAGCAAGGTGTTTTCCTAACAGAAGCATGCTATGGTGAGTGGGAATAAAGGATTGGAAGGATAGCTTATCCTGCTGCATGCTAAGTTGACTGTGCCAGTTAAGATCCGTAGGACAGGAACCTCTGCATTGTGTAGCGTCCACTACATAAGGGAGTGGCCCAAATGAATAAGAGAAGCCAGGGACACCCAGAGAAATCCATCCACCTGACTGAGACTCGGCGAGCAAGGGGATGTGGACTGGGGAGCAAGCACTTAGTGATCTGGAAGGAGGGCGTGTTACCTAGTGATTAAAGCGAAGTCTCTTAAAGCCAGGACTCAGGTTCTGCTACCAGCCCAGTCCCTCAGCCACAGCGTGACTTTGGGCAAGAAGCCATTTCACCTCCCTGTGTTTCATCTTGTGTGTAACATGAAGGGATTAGAACCTACATCACCACAGGGGTGTTGAACGACTTAATTAGTGTTTGCAGCAAGGTGAAGAGTGCTATACATGTCCCAAGTTGTTGATAACAATTTCTGATTTCTCTATGTAGATGAGCCCATGTTAGAAATAGCTGTATGTATTGATCACGTGCTTGTATGTCTAGACATTTCAGGTTTCACTGGTTTCTGTAGCCTAGAAGCTGGCTCTGGCCAGAGAAGTGATGGTATTTTATAGCAAACTTTAACATGTTTTGAAGTGAATTTCGTGTTGGTGAAAAATGTCAGGCTAACACAGCTCTAGGAACTGATCTTACCTGTTGATCCACAGTCCAGACACGGCCTGGGCAGTGGCCTCGTGCTTCATGCTCCCACTTCAATCATGGTCTAGAGAAGGAGTTGCCCCTAGTGGTCTGAAGGGAATTCAGCCATGCAGTAACTGAGCCTCGTATTGTGCATGGCCAGGCATGCCTGTGGGAGGGCACTGCCAGACTGTGTCCAGACCAGACAAAGGTGTGAGCAGTCAGAGAACTGTGTGTGTAACCCCCCTTCCGTTCCCTTCTTTCAGAGCTAGGAGCTGGGCATGGGGTGTAGCTTCTGGGCGTGAGGGGAGCAGGTCAGATAAGAAGCACAGTTAAGGGAGTGGAGTGTGAAGCTGAGTATGTGACAGCACCCAGTGCCCATTGACGTTAATCTACAGGTCAGCATTGTCCTATCCTCAGGGTAGACCCTTGTACTGACACCAGGGCCGCTCCCACACACACGGCTGATGTGAAAGGCAGGCATTCCAAGGGCACATGGCAGCAGTATAGCTCGCCTGCGATGCTTGCCCCTTACCGCGATGAGATCCGTGTTACGGGTGCACAGGGTTTAGAAGTTATGGCCTTTGCGATCTCATTTGACTGAATTATGCTGATGCTTCTTCATATACTTCCCCAGTGGCTGCAGGAGGATCAGGTCATCACAAGAGAAGCAGGTAACACGGCAGGACTCCATAATCACCCAAAAGTGGAGCTCATAGTAAATAACCTAGAATGACACAGTAAATAAGGACACCTCCCTGCAGTTCACAATGGCATCATTACGCATAAGCCAGAAAGGAAGTGACCATGCAGCTTGCATTGTGGTACAGTAGGCAAAAATTACCAGGTATTCCCTGAAATAGCAATGAAGTGTTACCACAGGGGCTGATTAAAGCACCTGGGGGAGGAGGCAGGATTTCATAAGCACTGCACTGATCTCAGAGCAGGAAGATGGGCATGAGTTAATGGGGCAGGCCTAGCTGTGCCCTTGTGTTAAGTCTGAAAGATAAACTTCCACTAGTACCCAAAGTAGGGTTGCCAGGTGTCCGGTTTTTGACCAGAACGCCCAGTCGAAAAGGGACCCTGGCGTCTCCAGTCAGCGCTGCTGACCAGGCTGTTAAAAGTCTGGTTGGTGTAGCAGTGGGGCTAAGGCAGGCTCCCTGCCTGCCATGGCTCTGCGCGGCTCCCGGAAGCAGCAGCAGTCCCCCCTCTGGCTCCTACACATAGGGGGTTCCGTATGCTGCCCCCTCCTCAAGAGCCGGCTCTGCAACTCCCATTGGCCAGGAACCACAGCCAGTGGGATCTGCGGGGGTGGCACTTGCGGATGGGGAAAGTGGGAGGAGTCATGTAGGAGCTGGAGGGAGGACATGCCGCTGCTTCTGGGAGCTGCTTGAGGTAAATGCCCCCCGGATCCTGCACTCCTGACCCCCTCCCATGCCCCAACGTCCTGCCCCAGCCCTGATCCCCCACCCCACCCTCTGAACCCCTTGGTCCTAGCCCGGAGCACCCTCCAAACCCATCATCCCCACCCCAGATCCTGCACCCCAGCCAGATTCCTCACCCCCTCCTGCACCCCAACCCCCTGAGCCAGCCAGGTGAAAATGAGCAGTGAGTGAGGGTGGGGAGAGCGAGCGACAGAGGAAGGGGGAATGGAGTGAGTGGGGTGGGGCCTTGGAGAAGGGGCAGGACAGGGCGAGGCGGGGCCCGGCAAGGGTGTTCGGTTTTGTGTGAGTAGAAAGTTGGCAACCCTAACCCAAAGGGTTAAAAGCTCAGTGAGAGATGCCCTCCAACCCCTAAATTATTACAGGCACCCAGACCCTGCAAGCAAGAGGCTAGGAAGGCAGAGAGAATAGCAGCTGGGAAGGTCCAGATTTCAAAAGGGCTCAGGGCCAGGTTTTCCACTGCTCAGCCCACACGACTGGGGCCAGACTTTAAAAAGTGCTCGGCTCCCAGGGCCTGGTTTTTGGATGCATCGAGCCCCCACAACTCCAGCTGATGTCCATGGATGCTGCAGTTGCTCAGCCCCTGAGAAATCCAGCCCTCAGCATGCACAAGTCTCAAAAACCTGGCCCATGGGGCCAAAACACCCAGCAAGCTAATCAGTGCTGCTAAATGCAAACCTTCCAGCCCAGCCTGATTTGGGTTTGAACCTTTGGAGGCTAGATCCATCAATGGCTATTAGCCAGGATGGGCAGGAAAGGTGTCCCTAGCCTCTGTTTGCCAGAAGCTGGGAACGGGTGACAGGGGATGGATCACTTGGTGATTACCTGTTCTGTTCATTCCCTCTGGAGCACCTGGCATTGGCCACTGTCGGAAGATAGGATACTGGGCTAGATGGATCTTTGGTCTGACCCAGTATGGCCGTTCTTATTACCTTAAACCTGGACTCTCCCCCCGCAGCCTAAATCTAATCTGGTTCTAGTTCTGAACAGCACCCTGCCCAGTCAGTGCTGGATCCTCTGTCACAGGGTGGCATTCCCATGAGAGGTGGATGCCACTTTCTTTATTTCATGATAACTGCTCTCCCTGCAGCGCTCCCTTCCCTAGTGCTGAGAGTGCCATTCGCCCTTTGAGTCCCATCCAATCCTTTGCCCCAGTTTGGAGACCACTCCATGGTTCATAGTGAATAATGATCCAATCCTCTGAAATCACCCAGCTCCATGTCCTCACTTTAATTACTGTTTTGTTTTAATAAGCAATTGTGTTTGAAAGCATCTCGGGGCACACGGCTTTACCCACTTATCAGCTGCTGAATGATTTCAAACCATCGAAGCACATCCCATTTCCAGACAGGCTGCAATATGGCCCTAGTCTTCTCAGCAGCCAAGCACATACAGAAATGGTTCATGTTTAAGTAGCAGCCAGTGCATGGATTCACTTTCTTGGCCCCCAGAGCCAGCTCATGCCCTGCTTTCCTCCTGCTGCTGCTGGCATTGCCTGTATTTTAACTGTGTACTTCCAAAGGCCACAGAGGTATTTGAATCCGGTCTGCTCCCTGCCAGGTGGCTTATGAAGGAGGGAGGGGGACAGGGGTCATTATGGGAGATGAGGGGAAGACAAGCCTGACTGGTGGCTATTGCACAGGCCTCTCGGGAGACATGGGTTCTGTTCCTGCACTGACTTGTTGGGCGATGGTCTGTTTGATTTGAGCACCTCTGAGAAATCCAGCCATTAACAAATACGTGCCTCAATTTCCCCATGTACAACAGGGATAAAACCTACCTTGTGCAAAGGAGATGGTCCTGGAGGGATGTTGGTGAGTCTTAATTCCTTAGCTTCTGCAAAGTATGTCCAGATCCCCTGGACATGCCACAGATGATTAGCTGGGCTTCAGGACGCAGCTCATCCAGCTGTTTGTGGGACGGAGTCACCGCCCTAGTTATATGAAACTCCGGGCTTGGGGTCCATTCCTTCAAGGTGCTGAGCACTCCCAGGAGGCACTGAGAGCCTTGTGCTCCCACTGAAGTCCAAGGGACCAGCATCTCACCAAATGGAGCCCTTTGGTCGCAGGGGATAGGCTGATCCTCCGTCATTGTTGAACCTCGAGTAGGAATTGCAGCTGCCCTCCCACCTTTTCCTGCTTTGCCTTCACTTTCCAGATAGCAAAGTTGCAGGCCAGGTTAAGAACCCACACGCGAATACTTCCCATTACATCTTGTCTATTTGGATGGTCCAGCAGGAAGCATGATGCAGCAGCTGGTTGCTCTGAGCTCCTTGGCTGGAAAGCTCCAGGGGCAGCCTGGCATGTACTTGCTGCAAAGTATGATCATTACGGTCATTATCTTGAGCGTTACAGCCAGCACGTCCGCCGTACGCTGAAGGTGTATGTCCTCCACAGTCCGGCTTAGTCACTTTATGCTTTCCCTATGGGGCCCTGACAGTTCTGTACAGGCTGAGGGGCATTGGGATAATAATCAGCAGGATAATAATGGAATGATCAGGCCAAGTCTTCCCCGGAGCCCCTGAGCTGCAGGGACGTGAGACTGCCGAACTTCTTTTCTCTTTGAGTTTGGAAATACCCCACTGGGGAAGGAAGGAAGTCAGGTGAGGCGAGAGGGGAAGCTCCACGCTCCATGCTATTTCCTCCCATTCGCTGCCTGATGCGTCCCTCCAGCCTTGTAAACCTGGAAGGGCCTTTTCCGTATTGAAGACACTCATTCAAACTGCAGCTGCTGTGGGTTAGCAAAGGGAAGGGAGCACTTCACACCATGCCATCGCCTGCAAACATCTCCTACAAGGCCAGGAAGGCCTGGGTGCCAAATCGGCCAGCAGCTCCTAGCGCCCGACACAGGGGTCACGCCTGCCCACCCCCTGCTTCCCTCTCCATGCCATCCAATTCCCCTAGAGTCAGAAATAAAGCAGAGCATCATGTGAGCTCTCCTTTGGAGAGGCCATGCAGCCATTTCTAATGGGAGTTCTCAATTCTGCCTCTGACGCCGTCCCTGTATTGTTCCCACTGTGGTGCCATCTGCATGGGAAGAGCATGAGGTGCCGTTTCCACTCAGTTCCTTGATCTAATGCTCCCCCTTCACCCTCCTCCCTGCCCACTCTCTCACGAGCTCCTCCTGAGATTACTCGTCTCTGGGCTGCGTCAGGGCACAGAGAGATTTCCAACGGATGGCCACCACTCAGCCCTTCCATGGGCCTGGTTGCTCCTTCTCCTGAGCTGCAGCTCACCAGGCTGCATGAGTTGGCTCTGACCCCAGGCAGCACGGTGGAATCCCTGGGCGTGTTCAGGGGAGCTCCACGTTGAAAACTCCTCTGTGACCACATGCAGAACTTCTGCCGCCAGGCCCTGCCGTGCGGCTGAGATGCTCACGTCTTCTGGAGCAGCGCCTCTCTGTGAGATCACCCAACCTGCGCCCAGGGGAAGAGCACATCTGAGGGAGCCAATCAATTCACACAAACCCAGGAATATCTTGGAGGTGGGGTGGGGTGAGGGGAGCTTCCCTTGGGGCTGGGAACCTGCTCTGTTATGAGCAATGTGTCCCTGCTGAAGTGCAAAGGTGTTCTTGTACAGGGTCAGATAGAATTCTTGGGATCTATAGGTTTCGGTTAGGGGTCCTCAAACGAATAGGAATGAGACTCGGGGTTTGCAGAGTGTTTACGGCCCAGTGTGATGCATGCAGCAAAGCAGAGTTGTGCTGTTTTTCCTCTCTCTCTGATGAGTAAAAAGAAAAGGAGTACTTGTGGCACCTTAGAGACTAACCAATTTATTTGAGCATGAGCTTTCGTGAGCTACAGCTCACTTCATCGGATGCATACCGTGGAAACTGCAGCAGACTTTATATACACATAGAGAATATGAAACAATACCTCCTCCCACCCCACTGTCCTGCTGGTAATAGCTTATCTAAAGCTTATCTAAAGTGGGGTGGGAGGAGGTATTGTTTCATATTCTCTGTGTGTATATAAAGTCTGCTGCAGTTTCCACGGTATGCATCCACTGAAGTGAGCTGTAGCTCACGAAAGCTCATGCTCAAATAAATTGGTTAGTCTCTAAGGTGCCACAAGTCCTCCTTTTCTTTTTGCGAATACAGACTAACATGGCTGCTACTCTGAAACCTGATCTCTGATGAGTGTTGATGCTCGCGATGGTGGCATTCCAATAGCACTGCGGCGAGAAAGGCGCTGTGCAAGCTTCTCCCTACAACACACACACGCTTCTGCCAATGTCACTCAGCCTCACCTGCAAACCGCTCCCCCGCCATCCCTGCTATTCCAGCCCTGAGCTCCCACCACACAGCTGTGCCAACGGACCTCCCTCCTGACCTGCAGCACCCTTGGAACTGTAAGCCTGGACCTCCTCCCACAGCTCACTCAGGAGCCTCAGTCCTGGCTGCAGCACCCCCACTGATCCTGAGACTGCAGTGCCAATTGTGCCATACTCTGCAGGGCTTTGGGTTGGGGACCAAGTGGCATTTGACCCCAGGTCGTAAGGCCAGCACTGCCCCAGTGAAAATCCTCCTGATAATGTCTATTGGGAATAAATAGATAAATCAGCCATGCATGACAGGGTCACACGCTCATTTTTCTTGTGTGATCTGAATGAGATTTGATGGGACTGAGCCCAACAAAAAACGCAGTGACCCTGAGGAGCGAGGCTTTGTTTGCAGAGGAGACACTGACATGATTCCCCAGTTGGGGAAGGGGAGAGGTGAAAATGAGATGGTATTGAATCAGTTCCCTCCCTTTTAGCAGCACAGGGAGATTGGAAATGTACTGAGAGCCAAACAGACATAGCCGGACTTGAGAGCCACATGGACATTTTGATTTCCTTGCTCTTCCGTCGGCACAAAGCTCAGTGGCAAATGCAATGGAGACAGTTCATTTGACTCACCAGGAATTTTCACCTAGGCTGAATAGTATTCTGGCATTGTGAGGTTCACCTATGGCAAAGCGGGGGCAAATAAGGAAAAGAGATGGGTGGATAATGTTTGATAAGCACTTACAGCCTCTTGGATGAAAGGTGCTGTGGAAACTTGTAAAGTATTATTATTGTGTATTTATTAGCAGCTGGCCCGTTGTGTTTCCTTCAGCGCTGTATTCTGTATTTCTCTGCAGCGGGGAAGCAGCCTGCTCAGCGAAGGATATCATCTGTAGCCAACTGAAGGGATCTCCTGGCAGCACTCCAGGGGTAGCAGCAGTTAAATCACTTGAGACTCTTTTGGGGGCTCCATTGTCAAAGGGCCACCAGTCTGTATGTCTGGATGATTTGTGTGTATGTGCGTTCCTGCTCTGAAAACCTGCCTTTGCCCACCGGAGTGGGGCAGGGTGCTTGGGAAGGCCTGATTATGGTGGCAAATGGGTGCATGTGCTTGCATACAAACCTGAGGCTCTGTAAAAATATGGCCTTCTCAGAATTCTTCTGAGGCAAAGAACCTAGAGCTGGAAAACACCTGTTCTGAGGGCTTCTAGTCCCAGTCCTCCCCCAGGGCCAATACAGATTTATTTTCTGTATCCTCGTGGGCTTTGTCCAGCTAGTTTTAGACATGCAAAGGGCTGCTGCTTTACACAAGGCCTGGGTAGACAAGTCAAGAGCATCCTAGCACCAGGAGCTAGTTCCCTGCCCAACTCTTCCCTCACCAGGACTGCCTATCAGGAAATTAATCCAAACCATCAGGGAACGGGCAACAGGAGGGACACCATGATAGAACTGCTATTTGAAAGAATATTAATTAGCAAGCCGCTAGTTCTGGAAGATTGATTGATTCTCAACTCCAGATGTTCCCATTTGGAATAAGTGCTTAATTGATTAGTGTCTTGTGCACCTTTTTGTGTGTCTGTCGGGCGTTGATAAAACCCAGGATTGCTGAGCTCGATAGATTGTCCTTTTGCTAGTAATATGATACAATAACTGTTTCTTTCCAGTTCCTTTTTAAATTGTGTTTATTTTATGCAAACACAGGCCAGGTTTTGAAAGGATCTTTAATTGCGATTACATTTCTTATTGCGATGCAGGATTATTTTACGACTGATCACTGCTCCAGCACTATTTGCAAGCGTATCAGTTGGCATGTGCAAAACAAATAAAACCACACCCATTGTTGTCACCCTGGAGACTCATTGTAAGGAGGCCCTGCAAATATATGAATGAAACCGTTTGGGTAAAATGAAAACCAATCTCAGCTTTTGCCCCAGACCCCAACTGAACCAGAGCTGAGGTTCAAATAAGTTGCTTTGAAACTTTTCTCATTATTTTTCCGCGTTCTCAGGTTCCAACCAAGCTCAGAAATGTCAAGCTATTGTTAGAGGTTGGCTTGTCATCTTTTTTTCCTCTGATAAAAGTATAAGCATTGCAAGGTAGGGGAAGACGCATGGCAGAGGTAAAAGCTGAAAGCCTGCAATGAGGTTATAAGGTCTGAGAGCCTTGATTTGGCTGCTATCAACTAGATAGATGGACCCTTTAAACTAAGGACCTGATCCAACTCCTAGTGAAGTGATTGAGAATCTTTCCTTTGACATCAGTGACCTTTGGACTGACCCAAAAAAAGCAGGGAGCTGAGAACAATGACTAAACGAGTCTTTCCCTTGTAAACAAAAAGAGCCTGATTCTGATCACATTCACTGTGGTTTCGCTTTGGTATAAATCCATTGATTTTGGCAGAGGTACTTCTGATTTTTCCTGTGTGAGAAGAATCAGACTAAAAATCTGGAAAAATACTTTAGGTCTGTTCTTCTGAAAGTTAATAAATTAACCATCCATGCCCAGAGCTGCCATGTGCACAGGATCATGGCCTATGATCATTAAGAAAGCAGACATGACACTGATATGACAGGCCCAAAATATCCTTCTTTGGTTGCTGGTTACTCTGAATACTTGAGTGTGTGGCGGGAGGGGAGCTGTCAGTTTTATCAATTTGCCCAGGTTCCAGATAGATTTCAGCTTTAAAATCAAACAAACTAGATTCGCCAATTGGATAAATATTATATTCAATATGTAACAGGAATTTTATGAGGTTGAGTCCTTTTATTGAGTCCAGGGAGTGCTAGTTCACTACTTCTTTTCAGATTCACTTTTACCCTGGGTGGCATTTTTCAAAGCAGGAAACTTAGTTACCCTTAACTAATCACCAGGTTTGTTAAGTCACCAAGAACCACAGATTATATTTGCATATCAAATGCTCTAGGCATGTACTAAATACAACAGATTGTCCTGCAAGCAACTGACACAGAACAGCACTGAGACCAAGTAGTTACACCAGAGAACAATACAAATCACCAAGATTTCTTACATTTACTTATAATCACCAGTTGTCAGTTCTTTAATATCGCTAACACATTTATCACACTTCACATAATTCCCAAGGACTAAAGATGCACTTGTCTTAAGGTGATTTTATGAACGTGGCCTCCTGCTCTTTCCAGGGCTTAGTTTGAAAGGCACTAGTCTAGTTTAAAGCACCAAAAACAATTGCTTAAAGCTATTGTTTGAGGTTCTTTTAGGCCAGTGTACTCGGACTTACGAAGGAGAGACATGCATATGGCATTGTTTAGTTAAAATAAAAGATACAGTCACCTGAGGTCTCACTAGGAAGAGTGCAGACTCAACGAGACACCTTTCAGTTATTTCTATTGAAGAACACAAAGAGAAATACAATCTCTGAACTCTCACCGCTTCTTCTGACCCCTGGTAACATTGTCCTAGGGGAAAGTCTGTTTGTGTGCTTAGTCCAAAAGTCCGGGGGCACTTCTGGATTCTGCTGCTACTTTTGTAGGTTCCTCAAACTCATCTTCTTAATCCTGTAACGGGAGGAGCGAAGAGGCTGTCTGCAAGGGTCAGCAGAATGCTGAGGTCCCACATGGTAACCTCAGTTCACCCTATGTCAGGTTTCTTGGGGAAGGCAGGGGAGAGAGACACCCTTTTGGTTTTATTGGACACTTGCCAGGTGGCTGTCAGGTTTCAGCTGTCAATTTCTCTGCTACTCCATTGATATCCAGTAGATGGCGTCAATTTCTTTTTACCTCTCTTATTGGAAGTTTATGTTTTCTTCATTTCAGGGATTGCATTTCACTTTTAACCCTGACTGTTAGAATTCCCCACCCTTAAGCAACTTTTTGATATTTCCAAGTAATACCCTGCTTAGTTGCTTATCTCTTTCCATATCATTTCACTTTCTTGTGCTATGTCGTTCATCTGATTTCTAGAGTGGGACAATCATTTAGAAATAAGCCAAGAAAATCCCTTATACTTACTCTAAGTTTAGTCAACCTTCTCTGTACATTATTTGATTATATATAAGCATTTCATGTCCTTAGGGCTTATAATAGAGCAAGAAACAGTATTTTGAAGGAACAAGACAGATTATCAAGGCATATGGAGAGACTGTGCCTTTGATTTATAAAGCAGACACATATTCAGCTTGAAATTGGGAGGTGATATCTGGTTGGTTTGGATTTCTTGGGCTATCAGGAAGTTTAACCTCTGAAATCTTTAGTTTTTCTGGGTCTCCTGGAAAGCTATTCTGGCATTTCTTCACTGTTTGTCTGCCCCAGGGGTTCCAGGTAGCCAGAGAGAGAGGGAGGAAAATCTATCCACTGAATGCATCCGATGAAGTGAGCTGTAGCTCACGAAAGCTTATGCTCAAATAAATTGGTTAGTCTAAGGTGCCACAAGTCCTCCTTTTCTGTTTGCAAATACAGACTAACAGGGCTGCTGCTCTGAAACCTATCCACATGCAAATCAGAGCTTCTTATCTAAACTTCTTATCTAAACCAGCATCAGAGCTTTCATTCCTGGGGGATGTGGATTTCAGCCCAGTTTATCTGAGGCTTTTTAGTCAAGGTATCACCTCATGTCATTGGTTCCTTTAGGAGCATAACATCTGGAATAGAGGAGGAGATGATTAAACTCCTGGTTGTCATGGAGAAAGGAACACAGTGATAGTTCCCTCTCTGCCCTTCAGCCAGGAAGTAATAGTAAGTTAGCACCAATATATTCCAGGCACATTTAACATCTGTATGTATCACATGCTCTTGTTACAGTTCTGCTCACCTATTTTTGCACATGCAACTGATTGCATGGGCAAGCAGATGTACACCCTATCCCCCCCCCCCCCCCCGCCGCGTACAACCTTCATATTTTTGTGTGCACAAATCAAACAAGTGAGTGTCCAGCTACCCAAGATGCAGGCAGAAACTGGGAATTCACCCATCCCTTAGTGCAATCAGTTGTGCATGAAAACAAAGGTAAATAAAAGTTAGAAGCTGCCATGAGGAAGGCCACCTAAAAACTCAGGCCCTTAATATCTACGGTGTGGAGTATTTTCATGCTGCCCATTATGGCATCTGGATCACTTTTTAGCTGCTGGCTGTAGTGAAGATGTATCTGGTCTTTCTGGTAGTTAGTGTCAAGCCAACCATAAAAGATGTATACACTGAGTTTGGAGAAGCATCCAAAGTGCTTAATGCAACTGTGAGCCACTTGTACCTGAAGATCAGACTCATAAAAACAGACGTGCACACAAGACTCCATGCAGGTTTGGGTTGCAAACACTACAGCTAGACAGATCTCCCTTTGCAGTCCATCCTGACCCAGTCGGCTGTAAGGGAGCGGCGACTCACCCCTGCAGCACCTCCTGCTGGTCATTGGGAATTAGCTCTTTTCCAGCATGGAGCACCCTCTGCAGGGTAGCGATCCGCCACAGCTCTGGCCCCCAAGTCCCTCACAGACCCCGGTGCCCCTTTCTCTGGGGTGGTGCCCCCCTGGCAGAACTCCCACACTCTGCCTCTGGGTCTCCCCTTCCTGGGGAACCCGCAACCCACTATCCCCACTTTGCCTCAGTTTGGGCTACTGCCAGTCATCACCAAGCCCCCGCTCCCTGGCGCAGACTGCAGTGTAAAGGCCACCATAGGCAAGGGGGTTTGGACCTGCTGCCTTCCAGTACCTCTATAGGCCTTGGACCAGGCCCTGCAGCCTGGGGAGTTGCCAGCCTGGGACTCCCCTGCTCCTCTCCAGCCCTGCTTCACCCCCAGTACCTTGGCAGGCCCTGCTCTCTCCCAGCATGGAGAGAGACTCCTTGGGCCTCTGGCTCACAGCCTTTTTATACAGGCCAGCTGGGACCTGATTAGGGTGCGGCCCAGCTGCGGCTGTTTCCCCAATCAGCCATCCCCAGCTGCAGCCCTCTCCAGGGCTGCTTTGAACCCCTTCTATTTTAGGAGCTGGGTAGCCACCCCTATATAGGGGCTAATTGTAAGAGTGATCCAAGAGGTCCTGACTTCCCTTCACCACTCCAAACCAAGCATGCGTCCTTCACAGCTCCCTGCAGCCAAAATCCATTGACTTATCGGATCAAGGCCTAAAAAATCAGACACAGCTGAAAACCCAGGTCTCTAGCATTGCAGTACAAGGCCTAAAGCACCAAGCTCCCACCAGGCTAGCCAAGGCAGTTAGAGACAGAGACCAGGACAGGGCACTGAGCACAGGGCACCCATCCTTTGTGGTCCATTACTTCACAAGCCTGAAGTGACAGATTGTTCTCACACCCGACAGGCTCTCTTTCTGCAAGAAAGAAGATCAGTGAGAGCAGTCAGGCTTTTATGAGCTGAGTCTCAGAGGCTCTTCCATTACGGTTTAGGGCTTTGCAATTATAAATTAGATCTTAAAATGTGTCGTTTTTGCACGAGGCTAATCATCAGTGTAGACCAGGAGTGCATTTCCATGGGAGTGTGTGCTTACGTGATGCTAGCACAGGGCAAGGAACTAGATAATGCCGTTCTGACCCTGTGTAGCCCTCTGCCGGTTTTCAGGTGGGTGTAACAGGGGCCCTGCTGTCTGTCTGCACAGCTTCTAACTTCCCCCACGGAGCTGAAGCTGGGCTGTTGTAGCAAAGCCAGCAGGGAATGCCTTCAGAGACCAGGGGTATTTGGGCAGCTGCTTTTCCTTCCCTTCAGAAGGGCTGATGGCTACAAATGAGCATTTCCATTTGCTTGAAAGAGCAAAGCACCTTCCAAAACAGCTCTGATTTTGCCCGTCTTGCTTCTGCATCCATTTCAGCTGCCTTCAAACACTCTCATATTCTGAGGAAAGATGAAGGGAGCTGGCCTCATTTCTCCGAGGGGAAGAGGAGACTTTGAGGTGACCTCAGAGGTTTGCAAAATTAGGGGAAGGATAGATGCAGTCAAATGATTTGAATTTGCTGCTTCCTATAGCTAGGGCAAAACTCTGTGATCTTTCTCTCACTATGCATCAGTGTGTTCGCTGCCACGATGGTATCCAGGTTCCAATATTGCTAGGAACATACCTAGCAATGGCATCTGATCACTTCCGACCAGGACCTAATATCACAGGATGTAAGGGGCAGTTCATGATTTCCATAAACTGGATCTTCTCTGCTGCTTCTTCCCCTTCACTCCTCCCCTTCTCTCAGTTCCCTCCTCTCCCCTCACAGAGATGGCAAAATCCCATGTGGAAAACAGCGTGAAGACAGGCTTCAAGCGTGTCAGCAAATCCCCCATCAGATATTTCCAGGATACGCTACATGGCACAAAGGAGTAGCTCATTTTCCAGGTGGCTTTAATCCTACCCCCTGGCTTTTTCATCTTGTCCTTCTGCCCCCTCCTCCTCCACAAATCTACAGGAGATTGGTCTCCTGAATTCATTTAGTCCTTGTTCTGGTTTCCTTCCCTTTCCCTAGTAATTCATTCCCTAGATTTAGTGTGGTGGTTCTGCCCAAGTTCCCGTAGGTTTAGATCATGCCCATTTGCTCTTCGGAGGGGTTTTGGTGAAAAAGCTCCCACACCCTGTTTGGGAAGCCCTTGCTATCAGGGTTTGGCTTAGCGTTTGGTACAGAGCTGCATAACAATTATCTTGCTGCCACCCACTTCTCTGAAAATGATTGTTCCTTTCCCCCCAGGACCACGAGTAACGGGATCACGCAGTCCTGAACTACCATAATTCTGATGGCGCCAGTCGCTACATATGTCGAAGGGGTTTGCCTTCTCCTCCCATGTTTCCTGTCTTTCCTCTACTCCTCAGCTCCATGAAAACCTAAAAAGAAATAGCAGTAGAACAGCCCTGCTTCAATCCTGCCACACCAGCATGACCTCAGTGAGAATTAGGTCAAAGCGAGTGCAAAATAGGCAAAACTGTACAGGGCAGGAATAGCCAGAAGTGATGTGAACTGGGAGAGCAGAACTGTTTTGTTACACTATTCAATCAAATCCACACCCAACTTTCAGTAGCACATGGGCTGGGGAAGCGTGAGAGGGGAATGGAGGGGCCACTGCTTTTCGTGTCTATGCAGTAAGTGATTTTTTTGGTTGTCATAATGAAAAAGAAATTACAACTTGCTCCCCAAGACTGGGGATGCTGGTTCACCAGTAGCCTCACCCCATGTGCTGTGAGCCTATCTGACCTTTCAATAGAGGCAGGGCTAGTGTGGCTCAGTGCTCGGACAGAGGAAGTGCAGAAGAAATTAGGGGTCCATGAGAAGGAGTGTTGGGATTTCATTCACCCCAGTGCCCGGTCTGGTCTTGGAGGCACTGCTTACGCTTTAGAGGACATGTAGAACTGTCACCATGAGCATAGGTGGCGGTGGACCATGAGGGACCTTGGGCACCTTTACGGTAGAGAGGAAGGAAAGGTTTAGTGCCAGTGTCTTGGTTAGACTGCCATTTAGGTAATTGCATTCTGCCTCCCAAAAATCTCCCTCATCAGTTTCAGCTGGGTGTATCAGTCCTGGTTCCATTTCCTGCCTGAAGCTGTTGAGCAGCATTGCTGGACCCCTGTTAAACAGCTGGCACTTCCCACCCCAGAAGTGGCTGCATTTCAGTGATTCCCCGCCCCCGCCCCCCACGTGCCCTGATTGCAAGTTCTTTCTGAATAGAAGGCGGAGAAGAAACCTTCTTATGAACCAGTGTTTGGTGGTGCTTGCATCTTCCTTGGAGTTCATCCAGAGTCACCCTGGTGCGGTCTGCAGAAAGGAAACAGGGCCAACTTACCGAGGGATGGCGTGGGAGTCTCCATCCCTTGGACCCTTTACCTCCAGACTGGGTGCCTTTCTAGTCTCCCAGCTCTCTTAGCCAGTGCAGCTCAGTTAACAGGGAAGCCGCCATTCTGTATTGATCCATCCAGAAAAAGGACATGAAGCTGTCAAGCTGACCTTCCTGGGGCAGATCGTAAGAGGGATCACGGTCCACCTGTTTGGAGAGAGGCCAATCTAGTATTTGTCATAATGTACCTGGGCAGTTGCCTGGGCCTGACGGAAAGCCAAGACTTTCCCCCAAAACAAAGGGGAAGCAATTTACATTGACTTCACACATTGGCTGAATAGGAAGAATCTAGCCCTCCTGAGGGGGCAGTGCGTGCCCCCTCAGGAGTGGGGAGAATTTGGGGAGGAAGGGGAAAAGCTTCACCCGGTGCTCGAACAAGCGTGGGACACTGCTGTTTGGAAAACACAAGTGGGGAGAGAGAGCTGGGCTAGGCCGGAGTTAGCATTCCATCCTCGGTAGCGCTTTGGAGCAGGCTTCAGTGAGATCCTGACGGATTGCTATCTTCTGAGGAACAGCACTGCTGGGTGATTTCATTTGGCTCCACTTAGCCCAGAGCATTTGTCTGTCTGTCAGCTCCTCCGCTCCCTCATCACAGAACGAGCCTCAGTAACAACACCACCAGCTAGCCCTAGGACTGTTATTGGTTTGTTCTCAGTCTGCTGAGAGAATCCAGTGCTCATTGCGGTGCTACTCGCACTCTGAGGCAGCGGGGCCCTCAAAGATGCTTTTGTGGAGAGGGAGAGAGAGACTGCACTTTTGGGTTCTCAAGCCGTTATCCAGCCTCAGGCTTCCTGTTACCTGGGCAGTTCCGCAGCAAATGTGTGTCATTTAATAGCAAGAGCAATATGAGAGCATCTCACTCTGGTACCTTTGTAACGCCAACAGACCCCGGTCATCGGCGGGCGGGATTGAATCTGGGCTCTCTGGAGCTTAGTGCATAAGCCTCTGCTGCATAAGCTAAAAGCCAACTGGCTATTAGCTCAGGCTGTAGAGCAGACTCATTTAACTGTCTCTCTCTAAGTGGTCTCCGTGCCACTAGATGGGACAGAACCCCACCCCCAGGAGGTGTGTGGGTTACACATTCGCCACTGAATCTGCAGCCAGACTACCTTGGGCTCTGAGCTCATCACATCTTATAAGCAAAGCACTAAGCAGGGTTCTGGTGAGTCCAGGCTTGAGCGGGAGACCCCAGCGCTGATGAGGATTCACTAGTCGAGATGCACTTCCCACTGAACTAGTGCCTCAGCACGACGCTAAGGGGTGTCGAACTGCTGGAGAGGCGCTTGGAGATCCTCAGATGGAAAGTGCTATGCAGCAGCAAAATATGATGGTTCTATTTCTGGGGAGATGCCAGCTTGATGGTCCTCACCACTCATAGCCTTAGAACCTAAGAACAGCCACGCTGGGTCAGATCAACGGTCCATCTAGCCCAGTATCCTGTCTCTGATAGCAGCCAGTGCCAGGTGCCCCAGAGGGAATGAACAGAATGGGCAACCATCAAGTGATCCATCCCCTGTCACACACTGCCAGCTTCTGGCAAACAGAGGCTAGGGATACTCAGAGCACGGCGTCGCATCCCTAACCATACTGGCTAATAGCCATTGATGGACCTATCCTGCATGGTGTTTAAAAGTCTTGTGTCCCTCTGTACGTGTTGAGCTACTAAATCTGGCATCTTGGACATATTCCAATTTGGAGGGTTACATTCTGCCTTCTGAAACTCCTCCGGTCAATGTCCTCTAGACATGGTATCCTTCCTCACTTCCCGTCCTCAACTGTCCTGCAGTGTGCGCTGAGCAATGGCTGTGTTTTACCCCCGACAAAGTGGCAGTACCATGCTCTGGGGCCAAGGGATTCCTGGGGATAGTTTGTACAGTCAATGAAGCACTTTGCCCTCCTGTTGTGTAAAAGTGTTATGGAAATGTGGCATTATTCGGCTTCAGTTCCTCCCGCCCCCCCCCCCCCCAACATCCTTGGAAAGGGTGCTCCTCAGCCACAACAGAGGCCTCAGATACACAGTAAGGAGTGTGCTGTTAATTATAATGTATTTATTTGTATTGCAGTATTCCCAAAGGCCCCCATGGGGACCACGGCCCCATTGTGCTAGGCGCTGTACGAACCCACCTAATCCCTTCCCTGAGGAGTTTAAAAGTCTGTCTACAAATAGCTGCATTCTTTGCCCTTTAATATGACTTTGTCACTATTTCCTGTGTGACAGCTTAGCTGGTATATTTTGGAGGATGACACAGTGCCTAAGGTTTTTATGTCTATATATATAATACACACACCTATACAACATGACTAGTTTAGTGTTTATTTCTAGCAGATCCAGAAACATAAGTGTGAAAAAGCCCCGAGGGAAGAGAGTCCCTGGGATTGATTTAAAACTCTGCACTTCACAACTTTTGTTTTTAATTGTCTAATCGCAATGGGGGGAAAATCCAGTTGAATGAGAGAACCCTTTTGAAGGAGATAATGAATCCTCAGATGACAGCTGATCTTTCAGCTTCTCTGAGGGTAGCAATGTATTTGTGCTTACGGGAAAGCAAGGTTTACCTAGAAGTTGATTATTAGAAATCAGGAGAACTGGCTTTGACATCGGAGACCATCTAGAACGCTAATGTTCAAGTTCAAATTGAGTTCTAGATCCTGTGGAGTCAGGTGGCTGCTGGCTGGTCAAATTGAGTTCTAGATCCTGTGGAGTCAGGTGGCTGCTGGCTGGCAGCCCAGGTGAGGAAAGGCCAAGTGTCACCACGGGGCAGGAAACTGACAAAGAATAAAGTAAAGCGCCATGTGCAGCTCTGGAAGGAGCAGGCCCAGTGCCAGGAGAGGAACATAATTTCTTTTCTGACAGATTAAATGAAGATGTGATTGGAAGTGTCATGCTTTGGGGGTATGAACAATATTCCCATAATCAATCTTCCAAACCAAATTGTTTTCATTTCTTTGCATTATTTAGCAGATATTTGACAGCAGACAATAGGAGCTGGATTCCAATCTCAGCAGTTCTTTATGCCAGCATAACTCACTGGCTTCAGGAGAGTGACACTAGGGTGAGGGAGAGGAGAATCGTGTCCCTGTGTTTTAAAAACATGGCAAACGTGCTTTGGCTCTCTCCTAGAATACCTATGAATCGTTCAGACGTATACATTGATTGTCTGCTCCTGTTAAGCTTAAAGTATCTTGTTGCATTAAGTAGACACTGTGAAACACAATAAAGCAGGATGTTAGTAAGATGCTACTGTCTGCAACAGGGAGGGGGAGTTAGCCTTCATAAAGGGTCCCAGTGCCACCAGAAGTAGCAGCTGCAGTACTGTAGAGGCAATACTGTTATTAGCTATATCAGCTGCCTTCCAAGGGAAGAGCTGCCCACAAGTGGCTTGATTCTTGTGTGTCGGATAGGCCCTGTGGGGTAATGCTGGACAATTCCTTCTCTTCCCCAACTCTCCTGGGGAGTTCCACAGGGACCCATCATGCCTCCTTCTTGTGCAATGTATGCGAGAGACCACTAGTGGGCGTTAGTGAGTTGTGATGGGGCGCGGTCCCTGTAGCGTCCAACTGGTACCTGGCTTTATGTTTTCGTCTTTTTGGACTCTGTGCAGTTCAGGGTTTTTTTCCCCAGTGCTTAGCTGATACTAGGATATGGATGAGAACCAGGTGACCAATCCACATGGAAGAGGCAAGTGGTGGAAAGCCGCTGGAACATATGGTGAGGGTGGTGTCTGTGCCGCTCTCTGACGGGGTTTCTCTCTCATTTGTTACCCATATTCATAACCTGGGAGTCTGGTTGCATTCCCTATTGTTGCTACTTGATCAGGTCTCAGCAGTGGCTAGGACAGTTCTCCTTCATTTGCTGCTGGCCAGAGTGTTTGCCCTATTCCTGCATTCTAAGGCCATGAGGGACCACTCGTCTGACCTCCTGCCTAACGCAGGCCATAGAATTTCACCCAGTAACTCTTGCCTCAAGCCCATGACTTCTGGCTGCGCTGCAGCCTATCTTGTAGAAAGGCACCCGTCCGGAGGTAAAGAGTCCAAATGATGGAGAATCCCTCACCATCCCTCTGTAAGTCGCCTGTTTCCTCACTGCAGACCTCACCCGGGTGATTCATGCCTTTGTGACGATTAGATCTGATTCCATTGCAAGCCATTTGCAAACGTGAAACTGGCCGAGAAGGCAGCAGCCCTCTTGGTAAGCAAGGTATCTTGCTGTGAGCTTAGGTACACTGAGGCTCTGTGATCTGTGCCAGCTGCCTGTGAGTTTTGACATATAAAGCCTCTAGCAGCCTGGGACCTGTCTCTCTCCCTGGGTCGTGCTGCCACACTGCAAACCAGCAGAGGCACTCCAGCTGGCATGCCCTTGGGGAGGCAGGATGGCCTAGTGGGTAGAGTGGACTGGGATCTGGAAGACCTGAATTCTATTCCTCTTTGCCGCTGGTCTGCTGGGTGACCTTGGGCAAGTCACAGCCCCACTCCGTGCCTCAGTTTCCCCATTTGTAAAGCGGGGTTAATGATACTGATCCCCTTTATAAAGTGTTTTAAGATCTATTGATAAAAACCACTATATAAGAGCCAGGTATTATTAGTATTGAGAGGGCACTGCTGGCAGGGTGTTCCTCATGAAAGGGGCTTGCTTAGGAACACACTCCTCACCCCGGCCCCAATTAGCCTCATCTGTTGCCCACAAGGGCATGCTGCAAGGTTCGTCTTTTAAAGGGAGCCTAGGGAGAGAGATGGATGGAGGGATAGTTTTCAGGAAGTCATTTTTCCTTTCCTACAAGGCTTGCTTCTCTGCTGGTTTATGTAGCGGAAACTGCTGCTGGCTTATAACTTCTGTTTACTTGGCTTTCAAACGATTGTCAAAGGTGATTAGTGCTTGGCATAGGTGCTGTTTTTGTCTGTTATCACAAATACAAATAAATAGAGAGCTGGGGGCCTGTGCAAACAACACTGCCAACTATGATGCACCACCCATATAATGCTTCCTTTTCTCCCACCCTTTGACTTGCCCATTCACATGATTGCTCTTTGGAGCAAGGACTCGCTCTTATTATGGATCTGTACAGCACCTCCTAGAATAATAGGCCCTGACTTCAGCTGGGGCTGCTAGATGCTACCATAATATAGAGAATAATACATGGATGCAGATCTGCTGAGTGTATAGAGCTAATAGAGGTTATAGATTGGGTCTGTACTTGTCAGACAAAGGAATACTGTCTGTGCAATAACATCCACTCCACCACCCAGAGTCTTCATCTCCTCCATCCTTTGCCTTTCCTCCCACCCCTCACCGGCTGATAAATCTCTGTAGCTGTTTTCTTCCCCCCATACATTTAATTAAGTGCATTTTTAACACCATTCTCCTCAGCCAGACCTAGTCAAAAAAGAACTAGATAAATTCGTGGAGGATAGGTCCATCAATGGCTATTAGCCAGGATGGGCAGGGATGGTGTCCTTAGCCTCTGTTTGCCAGAAGCTTGGAATAAGGATGGATCACCTGGTGATTACCCGTTCTATTCATTCCCTCTGGGGCACCAGGCATTGGCTGCTGTCGGAAGACAGGATACTGGGCTAGATGGACCTTCGGTCTGACCCAGTATGGCCGTTCTTATGTTCTTATGTCAGTTGTCTTGCAGAGGGCAAGCTTGATAGGAGATAGGAAGGGGTTGGAAAGCTCAGACCCAGCTTGGGTGAGACCAGCTAATGTTGCCAGTTCTCCTGAAAACAGCTTGTGCACTTGATGACGGGTTAAAGAGTAGGAAGAGGAGTGGAAAATACGCCAGTTAAATCCAAGTGTGAAGGGGGAAGGCAACATTCCAGAGACAGGTGTTGTCATAAATATAAAGGGAAGGGTAAACACCTTTAAATCCCTCCTGGCCAGAGGAAAAACCCTTTCACCTGTAAAGGGTTAAGAAGCTAGGATAAATTTGCTGGCACCTGACCAAAATGACCAATGAGGAGACAAGATACTTTCAGAGCTGGAGGGGGGGAGAAACAAAGGTTCTCTCTGTCTGTCTGTTGCCTTTGCCGGGACCAGAGCAGGAATGCAGGTCAGAACTCCTGTAAAGGGTTAATAAGCAATCTAGTTAGATATGCATTAGATTCTGTTTTGTTTAAATGGCTGATAAAATAAGTTGTGCTGAATGAAATGTATATTCCTGTTTTTGTGTCTTTTTGTAACTTAAGGTTTTGCCTAGAGGGATTCTCTCTGTTTTGAATCTGATTACCCTGTAAGGTATTTACCATCCTGATTTTACAGAGGTGATTCTTTTTACTTTTTCTTCAATTAAAATTCTTCTTTTAAGAACCTGATTGCTTTTTCATTGTTCTTAAGATCCAAGGGTTTGGGTCTGTGTTCACCTATGCAAATTGGTGAGGATTTTTGTCAAGCCTTCCCCAGGAAAGGGGTGTAGGGTTTGGGAGGAAAGACGTTTCCAGGCGGGCTCTTTCCCTGTTATATATTTGTTAGACGCTTGGTGATGGCAGCAATAAAGTCCAGGGGCAAAAGGTAAAATAGTTTGTACCTTGGGGAAGTTTTAACCTAAGCTGGTAAAAATAAGCTTAGGGGGTTTTTTATGCAGGTCCCCACCTCTGTACCCTAGAGTTCAGAGTGGGGAAGGAACCTTGACAGGTGTATACTCAGGTATCATGGGGATCGGCCATATAAATACTTAGTGTGTGTGTCTGGCATCTGGTACCTGGGCACAGAGTGCCACTCTCCATCTGGGATGTGGCCCACAAGGTGTGTGGGACCCTACCTGCTCTCTCCTGTCTCACCCCTATTTTCAGAGGGTGAAAGGGGTTAACTGTCCAACATTAAACAGTTTCAAACAAGGTTCGGGATTTGGTATACAAAGACATCAGCCTGCTTAGCACCATGGCAAACATACCATTCAAAATCTTTTAAACCTTTTATTAAAGGTGCAGAAAAAGAAGGAAAAACAGTTAAAGCTTTTAAAATGTAAAGCATTAAATAAGCTTTTACTTTTACCATAACCCTTGTTCCCTTTTCCTTTATCTGTAGGCAGGTGTTTTTGGTAAGGAAAACCCCTTGGTTTGACAGACTTTGGGATGGTATTAAAGATGGCAGTAGCTGTGTTTTGGGGGGAAACAGAAGACATTAGATGCAATGGGCTGGACCTGCTGCTGTTAAAGTCTGATCCCCTTTTCTAAAAGACAAAATAAGAGAAACACACACAGAACTAGAGGTCACCCAACTAAATTAATAGGCAGCAGGTTTAAAACAAACAAAAGGAAGTATTTCTTCACACAATGCATGGTCAATCCGTGAAACTCCTTGCTAGAGGATATTGTGAATGCCAAGACTACAACAGGGTTCAAAAAAGAACTAGATAAGTTCATGGAGCATAGGTCTATCAGTAGCTATTAGACAGGATGGGCAGGGATGGTGTCCCTAGTGTCTGTTTGCCAGAAGCTGGGAATGGGTGACAGGGATGGATCACTTGATGATTATCTGTTATATTCATTCCCTCTGAAGCACTTGGCACTGGCCATTGTCGGAAGACAGGATACTGGGCTAAATTAAGAAATTATTAATTAATGTTAAGGAATTCTTTTTTTTTTTTTTATCCCAAAAGGAAATGATGGGCAAATAAGTCCAGCCTTTCATTATTTTGTTCACCAATTAGGCTTTATTTCCAACACACCAATTTTGGCCCTTTGATTTCTGATACCCACACTTCCCTTGTTCACCTGTCATGATCTTAACACAATCATTGTGTAATATCAGGTGGCTTTTCTATTGGGATTAAGTCAGACTTGGAGTCTCCCTTTTGCACTTTTTCCCACCAGCATCAATGGTTATTGTTTATTGTGACATTTTATCAACTTATGTCCACCTTCCCCCAGTTGAGCACACAATTAGGGTAAATTTGTAGGCCCAGTTATCACTACAGGGTCCAGGCTGGTGTTTAGGGGATCTAGGAGGAGCAGAAATTTATGCAGGTATTCATCTTGAGTTTTGTTCTGTCTCTTTGGTGTAGACTTTGTGTTCCAGCATAGAGGCAAACAGCCATGTGACCACGTTTGGGGATGGAGTGGGAGAGCATCCCCCCAATGTATGTCACTGCTACCTCCTACACTTACCCACTGCCTTGTGCAGCCTGTCAATCCCTAGAAAGACACTGGCTGTGAATCAGAATGGGGCACACATAGCAAAACACACAGCATATTCCTTCCACTCCCACCTGGTGCTGTATTATTCGGACTGCTTGGCCGCACTATCTGGGAAAGATGCACCAGTGCTTGCAACCTACTGAATCCTGGCTGACTGCATGCAGCTAGACCTTGGTCAGGCTGGCTCATATCTGGAGCAAATGGCATTGGGAAGAGGGCAGTATTATACGTGTGTGTGTGTGTGTGTGTGCACATGCGTGTGTGTGTAGGTGCTTGTGGAAGGGGGAGAAAAACATGAGTGGGTGTATTGATATTACTAGCACTGCCTTCTCCCCTGCCTCTGTTCCAGTGACTGGACCTATGTAACCACCATAGCTGGGGATCATTGAGATTCAACCCTGCCAGGCGAGGGAAGAGACACATCCTGCTCAGTGAGTTATTAAGAGTAGCTGTGCTGAGCTTTCACCAACCAGAGAAGTTTCTCTTAGGGTGTGTGATTTCCAGCTTGTGTAAACATACTTGCACTAGCTTTGATGGAGTGAGCACACTAAAAATAGCAGTGTAGCCATGGGCAGTACTGAGCAGCGATACAGGGTAGCCAAACCCGCCTAGACTCCATGGGTATGTACATACTTGCAGCAGCTAGCCCGTCCTGTCATTGGCCCTGCTACCGTGGTTATGCTATCATTTTTAGCATTGAGCCAGCATATATCTACTTGAGCTGGGAATCACACCCTAGCTCCAAATGAAACTGTAGCCCTAGATCAGGGATCAGCAACCTTTGGCCCACAGCCCGCCAGGGTAAGCCCCCTGGCGGGCCGGGCCAGTTTGTTTACCTGCTGCATCCACAGGTTTGGCCGATCGCAGTTCCACGGGCCGCAGTTCGCCGTCCCTGGCCAATGGGGGCTGCAGGAAGCGGTGGCCAGCACGTCCCTCGGCCCACGCCGCTTCCCGCAGCCCCCATTGGCGTGGAGTAGCGAACCGCAGCCAGGGGGAGCCGTGATTGGCCGAACCTGCGGATGTGGCAGGTAAACAAACTGGCCCGGCCTGCCATGGGGCTTACCCTGGCGGGCTGTGGGCCAAAGGTTGCTGATCCCTGCTCTAGATATTCCTGGAGGATAGCCCATGCCTGATCAGACTGGGCTGTTGAGTCACCCTACGTGAGGCCATGACCATGGAGCACTCCTGGAGTATTCAGTCATGACGGCTCAGTCTTTGAAGAGGAAGGCCTTGCATTGCGAAGTTCTGTCCCAAATCAACGGTTCCACCTATGGAAGAAAGGGGAGAGAATGTATCAAATTGTTACCATGAAACTTTTTTTGTTTGTGTACCTAATTTCCTCTTTCCCTTGATGTAATCAGCGAACACAGTGTCATTGCAGCTACAGCTGATTGGAAATATTCCAAAAGTGGTCTGTGAATATATTCAGGCGCAAACTTGGTGAGTTCACTCTGCTGTTGTCTGAGTCAGATAACAGGCCAGAGGGTTTATCATTCCTGGGTCTTTAAGCACCAGTTCACTTAAGAAAACATTTTCAAATTCAAAAAGTTCCACAAACTTTAGCACAGAAAGATTATTTGAAAATTCAAACCAGAAAGTTTGTAATTTGCCATTTATTCTTCCTCAATTCTCATTTTTCTGTGTAAAAGCTGTAAGTGATCTAATCAGGGAAAAGAAATAATACCATGTGACTTGGACGTGACCAACCACACACCATGAATAACAAGTAGTCAAGAGTTGCCAAGCACCCCATCAGCTGCTATTTGCTGGCACAAACCATTTGGAGAAAATCTGGAAGCGCTGGCTCACAAACAGAATAATCAGATAATTATCCACAGTGAATAATCTGACCATCCCTATTCACCATGTGTGACACATGATGGGATGACCCAACACAGCCATCTTGGAGCCTCACCTCAGAGCTGCCCATGAGGCAACACCCAGGTAACTGCAAAAAGTGGAGAGTTGGGTTATAAATTTCCCTTGTGAGCTGGCGAACGTCTCACGTGAAACCCTGGAAATGGGGTCTCTGAACCGGGGTCTCACAGCCAGAGGCCAGAACAAACTGGCTGGTGACTAAGAAAGCATTTTCCTGTGGTTCTGCCTCTTTCCTGTTCACAAGTCCCTTCTCTACAACCCACATGACATGTTAGACACAGCAGCTGGCAAGCAGGGCTCAGGAGCCTCAGAGGGAACTCTGCTGAGCTGGGCAAGAGTTGTGTTCAAGTGAAACTCCTCTTGGAAAGTGTCTGGCAGTGGTTTGAAGATAACACTCTGTCAGCTCCTTTCAGGTCATATCAGAGATCGAGCTGTTTTATCTATAATGGCTTTTCGTAGGTGATGCAAAATGCTTGAGAGTGTCACCTGTGTAGCGCGGCTGGACGAATGGCTCCAGTTCATAACAGCAGAATTGCAAAACTGCACCTAATGAATGATAGCGACAGTCCTGCTGGAGAGAGTGCTTTCAATATTACATTAGGAGGGATGATTTATCCTGCCTGTGTGGCTGAGACAAACTCAGGAGAGAGGCTCTCTTGGGTCTGTTTGTTCGCTGTGTTTTAATTTATTTAGGGGATGATAGCAGTACAGAAAAGTAACAGATTGAAAGCCCTGGATATGGAAGGCTTCTGGTTCCCTAAAGAATCTATACAGCACAGGCAGTCCCAGGTCACTCTTCCCCACATGGGCCCTGGCAACCTGCTTTAACCCTTACCTGGTGGGTGAAATAATATCTTTTATTGGACCAACTTCTGTTGGTGAGAGACAAGCTTTCAAGCTACACAGAGCTCTGCTTCAGGTCCAGCAGGGCAGTCCCAATGGAGCTGGTGTTGCATGAGGTGAACACCATCTGTATCCTCCCACAGGCCTAGTGGACTCTGGAAAGCAAATGCCTGTTCCAAAGACTACTGAAGACAATGGAAAGACTCCCATCAACTTCCATGGGCTCTGGATTAGGCCCCCTCTCCTCAGGCCAATCACTCTGCTGTCCTCGCTGCACTAGAACAAACCACAGCTCAGCTGGTATCCTGTCTCTGCTGTTGAACAATGCCAGATGCTTTGGAGGAAGGCAAAAGCCACCCTTGTTGCTCGTGCACCTACTCACTCATCTCTGGGCCCTTCTCTCCACTAGCTGCCTTTCTGTCTCTTTCTAAACCTCAGGCTGTATTAATTGGCAACATAAAAATAATGCAGGAGCTGCACAGCAACCAACCTCTGCTTGACCTTTCACGCAACACTGCTGATCGCTTCCAATCTTCTCTCGCCCTCAGAAAGCACCACGGGGCGTATGGAGCTAACAGCCCAACTCCCATAGACGTGAGGGGCCCTTAGCACTGAAGACGTCTGTTCAGCTTTGAAAAACGAACAAATAACGAAAAGAAACTACCCCCCACACACACCTTTTATCTCCTTCTGGAATTCCAACCAGTACCGGTTTTATAGAATACACTGAAATTAACCATTGTGATAAAGAATAAGCCCCGCTAACATTACTATGATAGTTTCCTATCCTGAAGAGCCTAAGAGCTGCCAGTCCATTTGGCCCAGCCAATCCAGTATTTTATGTTAAATAATGGCCACGACTAGATGCTTCAGAGGAAGATACAAGCAATGCCATAATGGACAATTATGGAATAACCAGCCCATCGGGGAAAGTTTTGTTCCTAACCCCATCAGTAGGTGGCTGGCTTATGCCCTGAAGCATGATTTATATATCTTATAATTTGTCTGTCTTCTATCTAACATTCCTGGGTGTTACAGAAATGGCTATCAACAACATTGACCTGCAACCGTAGCAACCCCATGGAACAGCGTCGGTCAGAAAGAAAAGGAGACTGTTTCCAGCTGTGACTGTGCAGTGTAGGAGGGATTTAAATAGCCAGAATGCAATTACCCAAGTTGGAATTTAGCCCGGACGCCAGGGATCTAACACCCAACTTGCATTGCCTCACAGCTCACGCAGCAAATTCTAGTTTAAGCAACTGCTCAGGGGAGCAGCAATGCTCATTGCTCAACTGGGGTGGTCTGCTAATAGAAGTGGAGCAGAACAGTGAGGAGATGCTTTGGGGCAGTCTCGGAGGAGGAGAGCTTGCCGGGCAGGGGTGGCCTCTCATCTAGGTTTTACGGTTTTGAAATGGTAAACTGGCCCATTTGGTAATGCTCTCAATATATTCTACAACTTACTTACATCGGTGTGCAGTGCATTTCATAAAACAAATATGCAGCCGTCCAGCAAGCGAGCGCCCTGCACGCACTTGGAATATTTCTGCCCTGGGGATGATTTTTTAAACAGGAGATTGAAAAGTGGCCTTTACACCCAACCCCCCCACCCAACCCTATGCATTCCAAATCGTCCCTAAAACATCACAGCCCCCACCCCGCACCCTCCTCCTTTGCTCGCCAGCCTGGTCGAGCACTAAAGGCTAATGCTGCAAATTGCAGCACCTTTGAAGGGCCTTCTCCTAACCTTTACAGTGTTGCGTGGAACACCAAGTAAATGAAAACTCCATGTGAGAGAATAAATTGGGCCTTGGGCACTTTCCCTGGGCAGACTGGGGGACTGGCTGAGCTTTCAGTTGCATGCATTATGCATGTATGTACACAGTAGATGTATGGCCACAATTTGCAAACCTGGGGGCTTACCGTAAGGCATCTAAATCTCTATTTAGGCCATGGTTACCCTAGCACTGATGTCGGCAAAATGTATGTTGCTCCCGGGTGTGGAAAAATCCACCTCCCTAAGCAACGTAAGTTTCTCTGGCATGAGCAGCACCGCGCTGGCAGGACAGCTTCTCCCGCTGACATAGCTACCACCGCTCGCTGAGGTGGTTTTATTATGTCACTGGGAAAGAGCTCTGCACAGAGCGAATCTTACAGCGGAGCAGCTGCCTTGGTACAGCTGGGCTGCTTTAAGCTCGCTAGTGTCGACATGGCCTTAGGCACCTAAATAACATGACGTGGTTTTCAGAGGTGCTGAGCCCCTGCAGCTCCAGCTGGGATCTGCGAGGGAGGCCCTGAACTATTTCAGGGCGTTTCCATTCACCCCAGCAGTTCTTGGAGGCAGGGCATGTGGTGATCACTGATCACAGGTGCCATAGAGAGGCCCAGTGGGAGGGGTGTAGTTGATTTTCCCCTGTCATAAGTGAGGAGCAGGTCATCCACCAGAGCAACAAGTACTGTCATGGTGCCGTGCCCTGGCCTGACGCTGGCCTGGGAGGGATCCAGGATACTGGTAGCCAGCGGGTGCCACTGGAGCCCATTTATTGCCACGTGTGGATTAGCTTTGCTTGGAAGAGGCAGGTCGGAGGCTGGGCAGTGGCTTGCGAGGGCTCTAGCATGGGGCAGTGGTTTCTCTAGTACTGCCCTGACTACTGAATGCCTTAGGTGGGTAGTAGATTCCCCTTTGTTTAAGGAGGGGCCAACAGGTGTTAGTTGGGCTCCCAGGTGTTCTCTCTTTTACCAGCCAGCCACGGCAGGCGGCAGTCACAGGTGATGCCCCGATTGCCATCAGCGCTTCTGTGACGCGTGTGAACGGGCTGACTCCGTAGCAGGAGGGGACTCGCTGTGTCTGGCCCTGCTCCCACCGGTAGTGCTTGGTGGCCCATGAGGCCATCACAGAAGCAGATCTGTGGAAGGTGATGATTCCTGCCGGTGGGCGGTGGGGGGATCTGGGGCTGAGTGCTGGTCTCTGGGTTTACACAGTGATTTATAGTCCCCAAAAGCTCTGCAGGCTGTGATTTTCCTGCCTGCATGGCAGACGGCAGCTTGGCTCTGTGTGCCAAAATCCTTAGTGTCAGAGCCTGCTTGTATCAGGCTGTCTTTTCTGCCATCCACGCTCATTTTTTTTCCTTCCGCTTTTCCTGTCACAGCTTGTCTATGGACCATGGCGCTCTGAGGGTCTGGTCTCTCTAAATACCTGAGGTGTGCACTGTTCTGCCCCCTTCATCTCTGGCAGCCAGTATGTGGTGCACTGGGGAGGCGGCTGTGGTGCATGGGGTACCAATGTCCTAATGTCACAAAGGAAATTGACCGGTGATATTGCTCCTATCCTTGGGCTGGCAATAACAGCTTCTTTACAATGGGGTCTCATGGACAGATTGTGTCTCCTTGAATGCACGGTGTACACATCCCCATCAGACTTCAGGGAGACAGTAATGAGAACTTCTTTCACTCGGTCTGCCTCCACTGGGGGTCCTGGAGGATTGCCTCCCCTCTATTTTCTCACCATCTTATTTGTGTGTGTGGGGGGGGTGTGTATCCAGTCAGAGTTGTAATGACCCTCCCTCCAGTTCAGGAGTGCTGTGTGAAGCTCTGTCTAAAGCAGCAGTGGTCAACCTGTGGCCCATGGGCCGCACGCGGCTCATCAGGGTAATCTGCTGGCGGGCCACCAGACAGTTTGTTTACATCGGTATGGCCGCCCGCAGCTCCCAGTGGCCATGGTTCGCCATTCCTGGCCAATGGGGGCTGCGGGAAGCGGGGACCATCACATCCCAGTGGCCCGCACCGCTTCTCACAGCTCCCATTGGCCAGGAACAGCAAACCGTGGCCACTGGGAGCTGCAGGTGGCCGTGCAAATGTAAACAAACTGTCTGATGGCCCGCCAGTGGATTACCCTGACGGGCCGCAGGTTGCCCACCACTGGTCTAGAGGCTGTTCTGAGTACCAGAGAGAAATGGGAATGGTCTTTCAGGGTGATGAAATCTCCTCCCTGTGGAAAGGACCGAGCACACTGTCTCCGTGGCTGCTTCCATGCCTGGCCATGCTGAAGAAACTGGGAATGGGCTCAAGACACCAATTCAGATCCTCCATGTGGCTAAAAGAGGGAGGATCCAAATTCAGATTCTCCATATGGCTGTACAGATCCCCACCTGAGCTGTTGGCAGGTCACTTGAAACTTGGCCTGAACATAAGAACGGCCATACTGAGTCAGACCAAAGGTCCATCTGGCCCAGTATCCTGTCTTCCAACAGTGGCCAATGCCAGGTGCCCCAGAGGGAATGAACAGAACAGGTAATCATCATGTGATACATCGCCTGTTGCCCATCCTGGCAAACAGAGGCTAGAGACACCATCCCTGCCCATCCTGGCTAATAGCCATTGATGGACCTATCCTCCATGAACTTATCTAGTTCCTCTTTTGACCCCTGTTATAGTCTTGTCCTTCACAACATCTTCTGGCAAAGAGTTCCACAGGTTGACTGTGTGTTGTGTGAAGAAACAGTTGCTTTTGTTTGTTTTAAACCTGCTGCCTATTAATTTCGTTGGGTGACCCCTAGTTCTTGTGTTATATGAAGGAATAAATAACACTTCCTTATTTACTTTCTCCACACCAGTCATGATTTTATGGACCTCTATCATATCATCCTTCCCACCCTGCAGTCATGTATTTTCCAAGCTGAAAAGTCCCAGTCTTATTAATCTCTCCTCATATGGAAGCTGTTCCATTCCCCTAATCATTTTTATTGCCCTTTTCTGAACTTTTTCCAATTCCAATATATCTTTTTAGAGACGGGGCGATCACATCTGCACACGGTATTCAAGATGTGGGTGTACCATGGATTTATATAGCGACAATATGATATTTTCTGCCTTATTATGCCTGAAGGAAAAAGGTTGTGTTACGTAGAGATGTCATAGTAGCAGATGAGCATGGGTCCATTCTTGACTAACAAAGTGTCCAGTCCATGTGGTTTTGAGGGACTTTGATTTGCCACAGAAGAGTGTCTGGAGGACTCTGTAATCCCCCTGTGTTCTAAGGGCCTCTAGAAATGTCCTTGTAACATGAGTGGGTACGTACATTTGCAAGTGCAAAATGAGTATCCATGCATGCAGGATTAGTTATTGAACATGCATGTATGAGAGGCTGAAAGGAGATGTGCTCATAAATACTTCAGGGGCAGACAAGGAAAATTTGGTCCTTGGAGTGTTAAATTTACTCAGCTTCATTCGCATAACATATTCCTCTTCCCTGCTGAGTATCTCTTAGCTGCGGCGCTGCTGCCGTTTTGGTGGATTGCTTCTTGTAATCTTACTTCTTTTTCAAACAGTAAACTTGCTCCTGATGTAATTACCGTGATAAAGCTTTGTGGCATGACGGATCATCCTTAACTGCACTGTCGCTGTTGACTTCAGACAAGAGGATATTTTATCCCATCCCTTTGTGGCAAGCATAGTAAACAATGTCAGTAAACAGGATGGGGCTACATTCCGTGGCACTATCTTCATCGGAATTGTGCCTGCCTAGCAAAATATACTGTAAACTTCCCATCATTCAGTCTTCTACAGAGCTCAGATTGCTCTGTTATTTCCCTGCATGTTGCTCTGTGGATCGCGCAAAATATTGTGGATCAGAAGTCATTATTATCTGATGGGCACTCCGTGACCCCTGTGAGAAATGAGTCGAGTAGGTGTCAGTCGAATTCTAGTGGACAGATGTCCACAGTGCAGATATGTGGCACTGATTGGCAAGCGCTCTCAGAGGTCCAGAGAGGCCCGGGCCACTTCCAGCTTTTGAGGCCCCTAGCCATAATAAAAATAAAAAATGACGACACATGAAAACAAAATAAGCACAAAAAAAAGTGAGACATAATCTGAATATTTTTTATTTAACAAATGCTTTTCTAGCTTTTTTCTGTGCAAATGCACTAATTATTGAAGAAAAATCTAGCTTTCGTGCAATGTCACAGTTGATACCAAGCATGGTGAGCCCATTCAAATGCTCTTGTCCTATGGTTGAATGGTGATCGTTCTTTACCTGCTTCAACACGTTGAAGGTGCGTTCACTTGAAGCCACTGATGCAGGCAAACTGACAAAAATACCCAATGCAATTGTGATATTAGGAAACACCCCAGAGAGTCCAACTTCAAGTATGTCTTGAAGCAATTCCTTTGGCTTGCAATCCAATTTTAAGTTTGTGGAATGTATTCGTTTGAGGAAGATGACCTTGTCACTGAGATCTTTTGAGATTTCTTTGTTGTATTGTTGCTGAAATTGTTCAGCTGCAGAAAGTAGATCTTCATTACTCAGTCTGTTGAACTGCCAAAGAAACCCAAAAAGAGTACAAATTAGTCGCAGTGACTCAAATCGACGTGTAAGATCTGACTGAATAGAGTCAATGATGACAAGGAAGACATTGACCCTATAATGCTGCTCGGCACCAGATTCAGTAGGTAAGTTGTGATTGGTGGAGAACTCCGATGAAATGCCAATATTGTGTGCTACTAATTTGGACTCAGTCAGGATGGCATCCCATTGTTCACGAATCTGCTGAATGTCATTGATAAGACCTTCAGTGTTATCCCTCTCAACATCAAGTGTAGCACTGTGGGCCACAATTACCAGATTAGTTTGGTGGATCGTTGTAAGTAGCTTCATCCACAAAAATGACATCAGAATGCATTGAAATTTGGACATGTGCTTCTGAATGGACTGAAGTTCAGTTCAAGCCTCTGCAGTGAGATTGAGAGATTCAAGCTCATTTAAAGTATTTTTCACTGAATTCAAATGCTGCACAACTGGTTGGTCACCATCAATCCATGCAGACCATCTAGTTTTGGACATCCCATGCAGTGAAACAGGAAGATATTGCTTCAGAATAACAAGTGTCTAAATTTGAGGCCCCCTTTGAGCTTGAGGCCCAGGCCAAATGGCCCTCCTGACCCCCTCTGATTGGCCCTGCTGATTGGCTCTCTTGTTGCTGTTCTCAGCAGAAGAGCTGCTGAATTCATTTGCACATGGAGGCAGAAGTCCCTCTCCACCCAGGAAGCAGTGTCAGCAATCTGTAACTGACACATATCGGGGGTGGAAATTATACTGTTGTTTTTCATGATGTAAATAAAGGGCACCGACGTACCAACAAGGGATGCTAGGAGATCAACATGCAGGAGGCGAGAGAGTCTCATGTGCATACATAGGATGGGTCCTGAGTGCTAGTCTGGTGCAAGTACAAGGACGTCTAATAACAATAAGACAAGGGATAGAAAAAAGATGCCCAGCAAGATGGCTGGTCTGCCAGTTTCTCTGCATTTGACCTTCTCTGCATGTCACTGCTATGTCCTGCCTTCCACTATAAAAAGAAAAAAAACAAGGACAGCCTCTTTTGGCAGCTGAGAGCAGCTGCAATTGCAGCTTTCTGGTTTCTGTTGCACTGTTCGCTGGACGCTGTGGTGCCTTAGGACTATTTACAATAAATAAGGGGATCCCCAGTATGGAATCTAGAAACAGATGAGTCATCAGGCAAGATGTAGGAGCACGTGGAGCACTGGTCCCCTGAACAGAGAGAGTAGCTGTGTATTCCAGAGCGATGGGGGAAGGTGGGAGGAATGGATAGGGAATGATGATGGAACCTCCAAGCCTTGCATGATTCACCCTTTGAGATGAGTGAACAAATGTTTGGAGGATTTAAGATTTTATAGACAGCTGCTAGGGTGATACCACAAGTTAGGGAAGGTACATGAGTGTGCCTCTCTGCACCTCTACAGAACAATGCTATTAGCAGGTTGGCAGCCAAAATAAATCCAAAATAAATTGGCAAGCAACCCACACTGCTAAAAGCAAGTAGGAGCTCCTTGAGATAAAGTATAGGAGAGCAGGGCTGGCAGATCCACAGTCTCTGCTCCAGGTATTGCGTTCTCAGGGCAATTGGGAGTCAGAAGCAAAAGTAAGGTTTGGAACGCAAGGTTTTCCACTGAGTAAGCATTTTCCCAGCCGCCACAACTGGCATAGCTGTGAGCTGCTGGAAAGAAAGATCAGCCATTGGTTGTCCCAGTGGTCTAATGGTCTTGTAACGTAATGTGGGAGCTGAGTTGAATTTCCTCAGTCCTGGAGCTGGCAGAGCCGCAGAGTCAGCCTTGGCCAACAAAATGAGCGTAGAGCACTTCAAGTTGCTGTCCAGTGGCTGACTCTGTCTTCCCTGACTCATGAACTGAAAGGTATCAGAGCATCTCTTAGCAATCTTCCTTAGCCACCTTGCGTTTGGTGGCTCCAGGTGAACCCAGCGACAGCAGATGGAGTTAGGGGGACACCATATGAGAGTATTTCTCTTGTAACACAGATCTCCAGAACTATTCGGAAGTAATTGAACGTAATGTCCAAACACAGAACCAATCTATAAATCTCAGTGCCATGAATACAAAATTTCAGAAGGGCTGCTTCTCTTCATCTTATCACTCCCAGACAGTAACTGTGTTCTTGATGTAATTATAGTGATAAAACAATGTGACATAACTGCTGGCTTCCATCATGGTACCACTCCTGTTGACTTAAATTACAAGGTAATAATTTTATAAGAGATCTTTTATTTTTCTTTCTTTCTAAGCCACTGGCAGTGTTTAAACAAGGGGCAGATATCCCTGATAAAGTGCATTATACGCATTCCACGAGTCCTTAAATTTCCACATATGTATTTTTCACACACTGCCCTACTGGGTGGGATTTACATTGTGTCCCGCAGATCTGGGGCATGGATCTCACCTACCAGTGCAGCAATCAGTATCTGTACCCTACAATCTGATGCACAGAGTGTAGTGATGATAGTGTTCAGCAAAACAGAACCCCATCATCTACGAACAGCACAATGTCTGGACAGCTGAGCTACGGAAATGGAGAGAGAGAGAGTGACACTCCCACTCTTCTGTAGTTTCCTCACTCAGTCTGTGGGCTTTGGGGTGCTGCAGAGTTGTTGCGCCATCAGGCTCAAACTGATTGGACATCATTTAAAGTCACATGATCTTTGCATGGCAACGTGCTCCACTGCTTTATTGATGGAGGGCATGGGTGAGACTGAGGCTCTGAAGATGGCTCTACCACCACATATTTTGAAGTGTGGCACTTCCCCTTTTATAACGCATCAGGGCAATAACTGGGTTTATCTTTTTTTTTTTTGTAATGTAGATGGGAAATGCAGCTCAGAGACTCACGTGCTGAGGAGAAATCTGCAGAGTAGCAGGATTACAGAGATCCTTCTATTCCCATGTCTCCAGCCGTGTATTTATGGAATATTTACAAATAAAAGCGGATGGGATTCAGACTTGCTCATCACCACTATCGTCTGACACTCTCAGCCAAATCTATCTGTGCAGGCACAGATTCCCCTTGGTGTGGAAAGATTTGTAGAGCTTTTGGTTACAAAGATCCAGGAGCTGCGTGTATTATCTTATTGTTATTCAACCGAATTGACTGATTAAAAATAATGTACATTAATAATGCAATGCATACATTCACACAAGGCCACAGAGCACATGAAAAAGGTACTCTCTCCTGCCTCCATAGAGCTTGCTACTGAAATAACAAATATGATGGCTTCAGGTTGGAAAGAATTTTGGGACAGTGCTACAGATAAAGAACTGGGGCCTTGTCCTGCTCCCATTAGGGCCAATCAGAGTTTTTCTATTGACTTTACTGGGTGGACTTGAACAGCTGGCAAGAATGCTGAGTGGAGCTGATTGTTCCTTAACCAACGAGCCTTGGCATTAAGATGCCTTGCAGAAGTCCCTGTGTCCTTGGCAGTTAGAGATTTTGTTTTCATGCACATGTCTGAACCAGGCAAGCCCAGACTCCTAGCTCCACAGGCAGATGTCATGATTGGAGATGAGGGAGGGAAGATACCCTAATGGAACTGGAACTGAATTTCCCTGTGTCCAAAAACAATCAAATATAAAATGTAACTAAATATATATTTGGGGTACCCACGTTGGGTTTGCAAAAGGGTTGGTAAATGCACGCAATCCAGATCATTCATTGCTGGGATGTAGATACATTGAACACCTTGAGGGTCTCAGATATTCAAGTCATTTTGCTTCCCGCAGTCCCTCCCCCCAGTTTTGTTTTTTAAAAGGCACAACAGTGGATGGAGGAGTTGATATTACCACCAGGTAACAATCAACTAGAGAAGGGAGTTACACAAAGAAATTAGTGATGGCAAATCTCAAAGGTTTGTCATTATTTTTCCATTTTTTGACAAATGCAAAAAATCATAGAATCATTGGACTGGAAGGGACCTCAAGAGGTCTGCTAGCCCAGTCTCCTGCACTCATGGCAGGACTAAGTATTATCTAGACCACCCCTCACAAGTGTTTGTCTAACCTGCTCTTAAAAATCTCCAATGATGGAGATTCCACAGCCTCCCTAGACAATTTATTCCAGTGGTTAACCACCCTGAGAGTTAGGAAGTTTTTCCTAATGTCCAACCTAAACCTCCCTTGCTGCAATTTAAGCCCGTGGCTTCTTGTCCTATCCTCAGAGGTTAAGAAGAAAAATTTTTCTCCCTCCTCCTTGTAACAACTTTTTATGTACTTAAAAACTGTTATCATGTCCCCTCTCAGTCTTCTCTTTTCCAGACTAAAAAGCCCAATTTTTTCAATCTTCTCTCATTGGTCATGTTTTATAGACTTTTAATCATTTTTATTGCTCTTCTCTGGACTTTTTCCAATTTGTCCACATCTTTCCTGAAATGTGGCACCCAGAACTGGACACAATGCTCCGGTTGAGGCCTAATCAGCACAGAGTAGAGCGGAAGAATTACTTCTTGTGTCTTACTTACAACACTCCTGCTAATACATCTCAGAATGATGTTCGGGGTTTTTTTGCAACAGTGTTACTCTGTTGAATCATTTTTAGCTTGTGGTCCACTATGACCCCCAGATCCATTTCTGCAGTACTCCTTCCTAAGCAGTCATTTCCCATTTTGTATATGTGCAACTGATGGTTCCTTCCTAAGTGGAGTACTTTGCATTTGTCCTTATTGAATGTCATCCTATTTACTTCAGACCAGTTCTCCAGTTTCTCCAGATCATTTTGAATTATAATCCTATCCTCCAAAGCACTTGCAACCCCTCCCAGCTTGGTACCATCTGTAAACTTTATGAGTGTACTCTGTGTGCCATTATCTAAATCGTTGATGAAGATATTGAACAGAACTGGACCCAGAACTGATCCCTGCGGGACTCCACTCATTATGCCCTTCCAGCATAACTGTGAACCACTGATGACTACTCTCTGGGAATGGTTTTACAACCCCAGTTGTGCACCAATCTTATAGTAGTGCCATCTAGGTTGCATTTCCCTAGTTTGTATATAAGAAGGTCATATAAGACAGTATCAAAAGCCTTACTAAAGTCAAGATATACCACATCTACTGCTTTCCCCCATCCACAAGGCTTGTCACCCTGTCAAAGAAAGCTATCTGGTTGGTTTAACACAATTTGTTCTTGACAAATCCATGCTGACTGTTACTTATCACCTTATTATTTCTAGATGTTTTCAAATTAATTGCTTAATTATTTGCTCCATTAGTTTTCTGGGTACAGAAGTTAAGCTGAAATTCCCTGGGTCTGAAATTCCCTGGGTTGTCCTTATTTCCCTCTTTATAGATGGGCACTATATTTGCCCTTTTCCTGTCTTCAGTGTGAACTAATATATGAACAACATCTGAAAATTCAAATCATTTTAATTCTGCGGGTTTTGAAAAGGAAGAATGTTTAATTTATTCACAAAATTTTCATAAGACAATAAAAATATTCATACTGGGTCACATCAATGGTCCATCTAGCCCAGTATCCAGTCTTCCAACAGTGGCCAATGCCAGGTGCTTCAGAATAAACAGAACAGGTAATCATCAAGTGATCCATCCCGTGTTGTCCATTCCCAGCTTCTGGCAAATAGAGGCTAGGGACACTTCCGAGCATGGTTTTGCATCCCTGCCCATCCTGGCTAATAGCCATTGATGATCCTATCCTCCATAAACTCATCTAGTTCTTTTTTGTACCCTGTTATAGTCTTTGCCTTCCCAACATCCTCAGGCAAAGAGTTCCACAGGTTGACTGTGCACTGGGTAAAGAAATACTTCCTTTTGTTTGTTTTAAACCTTCTGCCTACTGATTTCATTGGGTGACCCTTAGTTCTTGTGTTATGAGAGGGAGTAAATAACACTTCCTTGTTTACTTTCTCCACACCAATCAGGATTTTATAGGCCCCTATCATATTTTCTCCTAGTTATCTCTCTTCCAAGCTGAAAAGTCCCAGTCTTATTAACCTCTCCTCATATGGAAGCTGTTACATACCCTTAATCATTTTTGTTGCCCTTTTCTGTACCTTTTTCAATTCTAATATATCTTTTTTGAGATGAGATGACTAGATCTGCATACAATATTCAAGATGTGGGTGTACCATGGATTTATATAGACACAATATAATATTTTCTGTCTTATTATCTAGCCCTTTCCTAATGATGCCCAACATTCTGTTCGCTTTTTTGACTGCCACGGCACATTGAGTGGATGTTTTCAGAGAACTATCCACAATGACTCCAAGATCTCTTTCTTGAGTGGTAACAGCTAATTTAGACCCCATCATTTTATATGTATAGTTAGAATTATGTTTTTCAATAAGCATTGCTTTGCATTTATCAACATTGAATTTCATTTTGTTGCCCAGTCACCCAGCTTTGTGAGATCCCTTTGTAACTCTTCGCAGTCTGCTTTGGACTTAACTATCTTGAGTAGTTTTGTATCATTTGCAAATTTTGCCACCTCGCTGTTTACCCCTTTTTCCAGATAATTTATGAATATGTTAAACAGCACTGGTCCCAGTACAGACCCTTGGGGGACACCAATATTTACCTCTCTCCATTCTGAAAACTGACCATTTATTCCTACCCTTTGTTTCCTATCTTTTAACCAGTTACTGATCCAGGAGAGGACCTTCCCTCTTATCCCATGACAGCTTACTTTGCTTAAGAACCTTTGGTGAGGGACCTTGTCAAAGGCTTTCTGAAAATCTAAGTACACTATATACCTGGATCACCCTTGGCCACATGCTTGTTGACCACTTCAAAGAATTCGAGTAGATTGGTGAGGCATGATTTATAAAAACTATGTTGACTCTTCCCCAACAAATCGAGTTCATCTATGTATCTGATCATTTTGTTCTTTATTATAGTTTCTACCAGTTTTCCCGGTACTGAAGTTAGGCTTACCAGCCTGTAATTGCTGGGATCACCTCTGGAGCCTTTTTTAAAAATTGGTGTCACTTTAGCTATCCTCCAGTCATCTGGTACAGAAGCTGATTTAAATGATAGGTTACATACCATAATTAGTAGTTCTGCAGTTTCACATCTGAGTTCCTTCAGAAATCTTTGGAGAATACCATCTGGTCCTGGTGACTTATTATTGTTTATTTTATCAATTCACATTTACCATAAAATATTGCCTGATTTGAACTTTTTCTATTTTTCCCCCATTTTCAATTTTTTTCCATTTTTTCCCCTTTGCCTCTCTCCCCGGCCTCATTTTCCCCTTTTGCCAATGAAAAAGGAGCAAGATCAGAGTCTTTCTCTTTCACAATCTTTCTCTGAGATTGTGAGAACAGCCTCCCCTATGATACGGTAGTGCTCTGGATGGGAGGTGGGGAGACCACTCCAGTAGGGGCCATAACCACACCCTCTGAGACATCAGCCAGGAGCACATCCTACGGTGCACATTCCCTCACCCCCTGCAGCTCCAGGGAGAGACAATGCCTGCAGAAACCCCCACTGGGGAGCAATGCCACACCACCCAGTGTTCAGGCTATGCACAATCTGGCCCCTAACATAGATACCCTTTGATGGGTATCAGAGCCAAAATGGGCCCCAAAGATAAGAAAGGTCTGTAATTGCCATTTTTATACTCCTTGGATCTTCTGGTGAATTCTTTTTCTTGGCAGTCCCCTACTGAAGATGCCTGTTAAATACTAGGTGATGAATACACAGACTGTTGCTCTTGGAGAGAATGTGGAACTCGGCTAGGAACTGGGAGAGATTTTTACCTAGAGCTGGAATTCTAGCAATTCACTTCTTTTCTGCAATTCTCAGGGCTGCAGTAGATCAAAGGCCAATGGAGAACAAGATGCATTTTCACAATAACCCTCCTTGAAATTGACCTGCTGCAGCCTTGAGCTGCCAGTCAGGGCCCGGGAACTTGTGTCTGGAACTGGATCAGATGGTTTTGGCTCTTGGTACCAGTGACTGGCTGCCCGCTGCAGATTGGAACTGATACCACAGCTTAGTTGGTATCAGGGGCAGGCAGAGAGGAAGCCAAAAATGCAGATATGGATTTTGAATGTGTTAGTGCTAATTATGTGGGGTGCTGAGTGTATTACCCACTAGCCCTCCTACCCATCCAGGTGTAAGTCCCATAAGTGAAATGTTTTGGGTGGTTAATGGGCTTCTGTTCAGTCAAGGCCTCTCCAGCACTAAATCCCACATGTTGCTATTTATTGACCAGGCCTGTATAGACTGTGTACCTGCCTTTTAACAAGCATGGGTTAAATCTCTCTCTGTCCCCACTTACCCCAGACAGCTGCAATTGCCCCAGCTGATGGGATAATGGGTATGGTGGGATACATCAGCACAGCAGAGCCAGGGCGATGTAAACTGGTTCCTCCAGAGCAAGGGTGTGCTAATTTCATACACCACCTCCTCTTCCCACCCAGCCTCCTCCTCACCATACAGAGCATGGCCAGAAGAGGAAACACTCAACAAATCTCTACATGATGACAACACTCTGACTGGGAAGAGATTTGCATTCCTCACCGCTGCCACAGCACCTGCCCCCTCCCCTCTTCAGCTCGTCTCTCCATCCTCTCGCCTGCCAGCCCATCGCTGGACCTCTGTCCCATACCCCCATTGACAAACGCATCTCCTGACGGGAACCAGTATCAGCTCATGTACATTCCAGGCCTGGCTTGGCCTGGGGGAAGTACTGGACGACCTCTCTTTGTACCTCCGCCCTCTCTCCTGCTGTATCAGAAAACAAGTAACACCAGACATCAGAGTTGTGAAGTTCACTGACAGGGAATCGGCTGCCGTGGTAAATATTTGAAGGCTGAGAAAGGACTCTTTAAGCAGCGAGCAAACGGAAAGATGCTATCTCACCTGGGCTGAAACATACCAGTGGAGCTCTTGGCATCTCGCCGGTCTCACATGATGCTCCTGACCTGCAAATGCAGTTCAAGGCACCCAGCAATCACAATCTTGCCCCTGGTGGGAGAGATATGGGGGGGGATGAGATTTTTTAAAAGTCTCATTTCCTATCTAGCACTGAGCCCCGGAGAGAAGCATGGCTTGTATTGCCAAGCAGCTGCCGCTGCTGTCAAGTGTGAAAATGCCTCATCTGCTGGGCAAGTCCCAGGAATGCTAAAGAGGATCTGCCATTAACAGGAGGGGGAATATAGGTGGAGCACTGGCAAGGTGGCCTCTTGTAGCTATATGGTGCTTTACAGTGTGGCAAGGTGCAGAAGAGTGGGGTTCAGATCCCAGCCCCAATTCTTCCCAAACTGTCAGGCATTGGAACTGCTGCTCCTCCATCCCTGATCCACTCACTTCCCCTCTCTCTGTTTCTGTTCCACCCCTCTCCCCCGCTTCTCCTTTCATCCCTGCTCTCACACTGTCTCACTGCAATTCACCAAGCCCCACCCAGCCTGCAGCTTTGTGCAGGTTCTTTTCAGGGCCAGCTCTAGGTTTTTTGCTGCCCTAAGCAAAAAATTTGCCGCCCCATGCTCCGAGAGCGCAACTGCCCAAACAAAAAAAAAAAGAAAAAGAAAAAAGGGGGTGGCTGATTTGCCACCCCTGGAATTGTGCCACCCCAAGCACGTGCTTGCTTTGCTGATGCCTAGAGCTGGTCCTGGTTCTTTTACCTTTCCGGGTCCAAATGCTGCTCTCTCACACCCTTGATTCCCACGGGGGAGCACATGACATCAGGATGTGCCCCCTCTCTCTCTCCCTGCCAGTTCTTTGGGCTCTTGCCAACTGGTTGAGGAGGAGGAATTTCCCAACAGTGCCTTTTTCCCAGTTCCCACTTCTCCATGCCTGTGGCAGCTTCCGAACCAAACTTTCCAACCAAAAAATGTCATACGCACGCAGAAAGTGAAATGTACAAATGTTTTGTGTTGATCCAGCACCCTTGCCAATTTTTCAACGTCCTAGTCAACATGTGGACACCAGAACTGTATGCAATATTCCAGTGTCAGTCTCATCACCTTCCTAATCCTACTCCCAATTCTCATTTATAAATCTGAGGATTGTTTAGCCATTTTTGCCACAGCATTGTGCTGGGAGCTCAGGTTCAGTTGCTTGTCCCCTCTATCCTTTTCAGAGTTACTCCTTTCCAGGATACAGTCCCCCCTTCATCGAATCCATAGAATGACAGGGTCAGAAGGGACCACAAGGGTCATCCAGTCTAGCCCCCTGCCAAGATGCAGGATTTGTTGTGTCTAACCCATCCAAGACAGATGGCTATCCAGATGGCTTTTGAAAACCTCCAGCAAAGGGGCTTCCACAACTTCCCTTGGCAGTCTGTTACAGTTAGGAAGTTTTTCCTGAGATTTAATCTAAATCTGCTCTGCTGTAGTTCGTACCCATTGCCTCTTGTCCTGCCCTCTGTGGAAAAAGAGAACAATTTTTCTCCATCTTTTTATGGTAGCCTTTCAAGTATATAAAAACTGCTATCATGTCCCTCCTTAATCTGCCCTTTTCCAAACTAAACATATCCCGTCCCTTCAGCCTTTGCTCATATGGCTTGCATTCCATCCCTTTGATCATCTTTGTCACTCTCCTCTGGATCCTTTCCAGTTTCTCTCCATGCTTGCTATACATTGGTGACCAAAACTGGACACAGTACTCCAGCTGAGGAGTAACCAGCACTGAGTAGAGTGGTACTATCACCTCCCTTGACTTGCATGCTATGCCTCTGTTAATGCAACCTAACATTGTATTTGCTTTTTTCAGCAGCATCATATTCTGTAGATACAACGTACATTCCTAATTCCTAGATGTATAACCTTGCATTTGGTGTATTTAAATGCATTATGTTTGAACAGGCCCAACTTACCAAGTGATCCATTTCCTTACCAAGTGACCCTGTCCTCATTTTTATCGACCCCCTCCACCAATCTTTGTGTCACCTGCAAATTTGATGAGCAGCGATTTTTATATTTACTTCCAGGTCACTGACGAAAATGTTGCATAGTCTCTGGCCTAGTTCTGATCCCTGTGGAACCTCACTAGAAACACCCCCATTTGATGATAATTCCCCAAGTTCTGTCCGATTTTGTTTCCAACCCTTTGATATATGTTTTCTCCTATGTCCAGTACAAACAGTGGTGGCTACTTTATTGCTGTGGTGGAGAAAGCAGGGTGGAGGGAAGAGGAATTGGGCAGGGAGGGGTGTGATGCTGTATGATTAAAGATGACCACTTATATAATTGATATTAGCACTGTTATACAATTACCATAAAGCTTGTACAAAGTGTATCATGTAAAGCAGTGGTTCCCAAACTAGGGGCCCCGCTTGTTCAGGAAAAGCCCCTGGCGGGCCAGGCCGGTTTGTTTACCTGCCGCGTCTGCAGGTTCGGCCGATCATGGCTCCCACTGGCTGCGGTTCACCACTCCAGGCCAATGGGGACTGCGGGAAGGGCAGCCAGCATGTCCCTGGGCCTGTGCCGCTTCCTGCAGCCCCCACTGGCTGAGAACGGCGAACTGCAGCCAGTGGGAGCCGCAATCGGCCAAACCTGCGGATGTGGCAAGTAAACAAACCGGCCTGGCCCTCCAGGGGTTTTCGCTGAACAAGCGGCGCCCCTAGTTTGGGAACCACTGATGTAAAGTGTCAATGGAAAAGTTACAACCTATCAAATATGATTATCCTTGTTAAATTGACGTATCATCTTTTTATCTGAAGTTATGAATATTGGCTATGGAATTGTATCTTAAAGCTCTGTGGTATTCCTGGGTGACAACCACCAGATAGGGCTTACATTAGGGCTAGACAGCTAGGTATTGATGGCCCATGAAGGCCACTCTGCTCTCACACTGGGATATTGAAGAAACTCATCCTGCCCAGGAGCTGAGGTGGATGCCTCAGACAGCAAGAAGCCAACAGCCGCCCAGACAGCAAGAAGCCAACAGCCGCCCTCTGTGATTCTGCAAAACATATAAGGGCATGTAATATGCTCATGTGACCCTGGACTCCATCTTGGCCAGTAATTTTCCACAGACAGCGACTGTGGGCTTTGTTTGGGACAGTAAGTTTCCATGCACATGATTGAGGATATAAAAAGACACCTGTGACATCTCCATGTTGCCTCTTTCCTACTTTGATTCTCTGGACTTTAGGTTTTCAACTAAGAGGAGCATCTTGAACAATAGACTGAGGACCTTCCCAGAGAGACTTTACAAACCAGAAGTCTATTTCATCACAGCTACAAACCTGATATAAGGACTTTGCAATCATTTGTAGGTATTTGATCTATTAACCATTTATAACTCTCTTCTTTTATTAATAAATCTTTAGTTAGTTACTAAGGATTGACTGGCAGCGTGGTATTTGGGCATGATCTGAGATTCATATTGACCTGGGGATATGTGTCTGATCCTTTGGGATTAGAAAGAATCTCACAGAGGGTGAAATAGGTTTTCAATAATCTCTCACTATATTAGATTGGGTTGCATGGATGGGAGCCAAAGGCTGGAACGCCTAAATGTTTGACTTCTGGTTAACCGGTGTGGTACTGCAAAAGCTATTTAGTTACTGGTTTGGTGAATCTAATGATAGAGTAAACCACCAGCTCTGGGGCTTGTCTGCCCTATTTCTTGCCCTGAGTGTGGCATTATCAGTGTGGTCTATCCCAGGCACAAGGTGGTATTTAACTTAAGCACCAGTGTAGACACAAGAATAAATTGCTATAAACTGGCCGTTAACAAGTTTAGGCTTCAAATTAGGTGAAGATTTCTAACTATCAGAGGAATGAAGTTCTGGAACAATCTTCCAAGGGGAATAGTTGGGGCAAAAAACCTAACTGGCTTCAAGACTGAGCTTGATAAATTCATGGAGGGGATGGTATGATGAGACTGCTTACAATGGCTTGTGGACCATTGGCAACTGCTAGCAGCAAATATTTCCAGTGGCTGATGGGACACTAGATGGGGAGGGCTCTGAATTACTACAGAGAATTCTTTCCCAGGTGTCTGATTGTTAGGTCTTGCCCATATGCTCAGAGTCTAACTGATTGCCATATTTGGGGTTGGGAAGGAATTTTCCCCCGTGTCAGATTGGCAGAGACCCTGAGCGTTTTTTGCGTTCCTCTGCAGCATGGACCATGGGTCACTTGCAGGTTTAAACTAGTGTAAATGGTGGATTCTCCGTAACTTGAAGCCTTTAAATCATGATTTGAGGACTTCAGTAACTCAGCCAGAGGTTAGGGGCCTATTAGAGGGGTGGGTGGGTGAGGTTCTGTGGCCCGCAATGTGCAGGAGGTCAGACTAGATGATCATGATGGTCCCTTCTGACCTTAAAGTCTATGAGTCTATGAATAAGGGCCAATTTCCCAGGTGCCACCAGCCAGGCAAGATATCCGTTTGTGTGTGCATGCATATTACGATGCAGAGCATAAAAGCCCAAAGTCTCCTTTAGCACAGCCTATAATCCTGTTAGAAGGATTACTCTGTTGTCCTAGGCTATCTGATCGTGGTAAGAACTCATTTAGGTCAACTGTTTAGGAAATTTACACACACACACACACACACACAATTAGATAAGCCTCTTGCTGCATTTCACAGGAATACACAAGCTCCTTTCAGACTTCCTCTGTGCTGCTGATTATGTCCCTGTCCTTGTAGCTCTTTCACAGTTCTCTAAACCCTCATGTAAATGACTTGCTTTCAGCTTTTGACTTCTAACAGCAGATGTTGGATAGACAGTGCTGTACGTAGACCCTAGGTATTTCCAGATCTTGAAAGGATTAGAATTTTAAACAGTGAAGTACTTTGCTTTTGCTGTGTGTATTGCATTATATTGTAATGTAGAGAATAAGGACTTTCCTCTGTGGGAAGGGCTGCTCTGTGTACAGAACTTAATGAAAGCTAAATCTAATCTGGCAGGGTCCCCATCAGTTTAATCCCCCAGTTTGCTGATTATCAGCAATGTTATAATTTAATTTGAGGCCTCTATATTTAGAAGGTCAGTGAAGCTCTGTACAAATGAATGCATGGGAGAGAGAATGCAGGATGGCAGAGGCAATGCAAATGGCGATTTCCCTTGGCATTCCAGCAGGGTAGTGTATTAAACTTTGGAGCATTTAAAACAAACAGAACATAGTTACACGGTCAGGTAGGGCCAGAAGCTGCCGGACACAGGCTCTTAGTGCTGGAAATAGTGAGATGGCAATGCAGACACCCTTGACTTGTAACAAATCCATAGCCAACTAGGAACATCATGTCTTATTATGCTGCACTTAGCAGCCACATATATTGCCACAGCAAAAGTGGGGGTAGGACAGATATCCTCCTGTTGCAAAAACACAGCTGAAGAAGAATTCCTTCTGGCTGTTAGCAATAAAGGGCATATGACACACAGCTTTCATTCCATCCAGTAGCGAGCAGTGACACACACACACACACACACACACACACACACACTTCACTGTGTTTTTAAACAGCATTTTAGGATATTTAACATCTCAAGCATCCTGGATCAGAGGCACTCATAGGAGCAGGAATCAGGGTCTGAATTGTCTTCTGGTCTATTAGTCTATTAACATACAATTCATCTGGACTCTGTTGTGTACAGGATCCATCATTCCATAGTTTGCATGCCTTGCTCTAAGTGTGCCCAGTACTCTCTTGACCCTGACCCCTGGGGCGCATGTGGGCAAGTATGGGCTGGCATAATGTATGGGCTAGTGCTTTGTTATTGTCTCCTGCTCTGTACCAAGAGCAGAGTGGCACAGTGAAACTGACAAGCCCCAGGAAGGTGCGGAACTTGTCAATTATACTTTCCTCTCCCACTGGCACATGGAGAAGAGCAACGGGGAGTCAGAGGGCAAGGAGAAGCATATGGGGGGGTGAGGGGAAAGAAAAAGACAGAATAAAGAGTGTGCAGAAATAATAATACCAAGGCTTGCACTTCTCAGCCAAGGATCTCAAAACCCTACATAATCTTGAGAGGGGTTAAGCGCCAGACTTGGAGGGACTTGCCGGGCTTCAGGGCAATGTGGAGCCTGAAGGCAGTGGCAGATTAAGAACCTAGATCTTTTCCTCCCCTGATCCCCACATTCCCTTTTATCAATATTGTTAGCCAGCTGGAGGGATCTGGAGAACAATTTGACCAGCTGAGACATCTTCACGCTCTGTCTCCATGTCCCACCGCTCCACCAAAATTAGCTAAATGTTCATTTCCCCTGCTAGGGATTGTTTCTCAATGCTTATGTTGTCACTGCACTGAAAACTCACCCCTATCCCTTCACCTGAGTCTCCTTGGCCTTCTGGAATAACTCCAGCGATAGAAAGGGATAGATGATCTCCATTAGTTCTTGCACTGCAAGCACTTATCCTTACTTGCTAACTGGGCTGCCTTCCTTAAGAAGTGGAGGGTTTTACTGCCAGATACCTGCTCCCTCTACTGTGATTCTGGTGATGTTCTGGTGACACCCAGTGCCTGGTTTGCCTTATCACGGGAGCATGCGTGTGTGTGTGTGTGCCATGCTGCTAGCCCCAGGAGATGCAGTAGATCTAAAGACCTGTTTTCTCCTCTGCTTAGCTGAATTTGAATCAAGAATCGTGCACTGTGTCGGAGGTGTCTGTGACATCTGCAATTCCCACACATAGTAAAGGAGCTCCCAGGAAAAGGTGACTTTAAAGGGAGACACTACTGTGTACAAAGGAAATCAAGAACCAAGAAACAAATCACAGCTTCCACTGGAGATGAGAATCATGAGGTGACGTATATAGTACAACAATCAATATCTGATGCAGACTGGGACGTATCTCCCCCTGCCCCCAACCCTGTTCCCCAGAGAGGCTAAGGCTTCTGTAACACACACAGGTCACTGTGTCCCTCCATTCTCTGAAAGGTGACACCAGCCTCATACAGTAAAAGAGCCGGTGAAAGAGGCTGGATTGACAGCCCCAAAGACAGACGAAATGGTGTGGTGAGCAGCAGGGCCCGCTTTCCCTACACAGCCTGCCACTGTCTCAGCCTTGAATGGCAAGGGGCTCTGATCCCAAGGGTGACAGGGGAGTTCAGACATTGAGCTCTCTGCTGAGATTCACATTAAGGATATAGACTAGAGGCCTCTGGCTCTGCTTTGGAAGGCAATGGCCCACAGAAAGGAACATGCTCTGAATATTCCAAAGGCCTCATATTGCCTCTCCCCGCTACCTTCCATTTCACTGATGCAACAGGAAAACTGAGGAAAGGAAACATTTAGGTTGCACAGATGGGAAGAATTCCTCCCAGTGAGATTCCTTAGGTGCGGAGTAGTTCCTCAAGGGAAGCACTGGAAGTCTCAGTTGCTCGGATCATTCAAATCTTAACTGGACAAAGCCTAAGAGAACAATCCTTCACTGGCTGGCCAGAAGGAAGCACAGATGGGGCTTACCAGCCCTCTTCCGTCTCTCTACTCTGTGATCCTCTCCGCTCTTCTCCTTTAAGAGACCCAGCCCAAAACTCTGGTTGCCTCTGCAGCTGCTGTAGCTGCAGATTTATGCAGCTGCACGGAACGCTGGGCAGGACATGCCAGCTTTCTCCATAGCTCCCAGCACGCTTGCTCCCATCTTGTGCATAATATTTCTATTTCCAGTGTATTTCTTCCCACTGCAGGAATTTAAGCCATGGAGCTTTTGGGGGAAAAGACAGCAAGACAAAAAGGAGCCTACAAAGCAAAGCCACTGAGATGTGATTTTTTTTTTTTTACTTATCAAAGATTTTAAAACTAAGGCCCTTGATGGAACTAAAGAGCCTGGCTTTAAAGAAGCAAAACTGTGTGTGATCCGTTAACGAAGCTGGAGTGACTGTCTCTCTCATCACCTTGAAAGACACCAAGACAAGGACATCCTTTAAATTCCAACCTGACTGCAGTGCATATTTACTTCCCCTAACAAGCTAGTTATCACTCCTCAGGCAGGTCAGAAGGACATGGATTGGGATGACCCAGCATGTGGGGAGGGGAATGACTCTGTCTCCCAGACAGCTCTACTGTTACTGAACAGACACTGAGGAGGAAATGCAGAATAATAGTATGTTAGCATTAGAAAGGCAAAAGGCCAAGAGCAAATCTGCTCTCACTGGGATGCCCTATTGCTCTGCCCCAGATGATCTCATTGTATGTTTCACTTATTTCTTTATTGCCACGTGTTTTTTATTTAAGGGAAATCAATAATTAATACCCTGGATATTAACATAATTTCCTCTATGTAACATTTTTTTTCTCTGAAAATCTTTCTGGGTTAGTTCAGTGTAGTTAACAGACCATTCCATGAATGTTAAGGTCCAGACCAGGATTTAAGGAGCCCCTGTGTTAGTGTGTGATACTAATCCAGAACCAGAGAGAACAAAAGGACCTGTCTGTGCCCAGCAATCTCATAAAGAATCCTCTGATTCATAAAGAATTCATTACAACTGGATCCTGTCTCTCCTCTGTGCTAACAGATACTACAATTAGGAGTGAACTTTAGCCTTTGGAATCTTGCTTCTGCCAATGCCAGCATCTGGTGCTTCAGAGGATGACAGTGAACAACTCCCAGAATGCACCTGGATAATTATGGGTGAGGAAAGAAATGCTGTCCTCATCTTAGATGTGGTCAGGTGATACTCTGACACAAGTGATTCGATCACTTACATCTGCCCCTCTTGAACTGGTGCTGATATCTAGAGGCGGGGGGAGAGAGTTTTCCCATCCCGCAAGAGTTTTGAGATTTTGAGAAAATTTTCTTCTCCTAAATTTGGACAAAAGGCCCAAAACTCAAAATGTTCATGAATCGATAATACCCGGCAATTTCCCAAATGCTCTCACAAACCCTTGTGGGAGCTGAATAAGAGACGGAAGCACTGCTGCCCGGTTCAGAGTGCGAGGTCCAGGGCTGTTGCCTCTCTGTGTGCTATGTTTTTTTTAACTCTTCCTTTGTGCTTTCCATGAATGACAAAAGTATTAACATACCTACATTAAGTCTCACTCACCGGAGACTAAAACAAACAGGCTTGTGTTATTATTTCCCCACTATTAGCCTTCCCAGTGGCTGATGGGGTCCTGCAGCGCTGACAGTGCCTTTGGGGGTTATTTTTAATGTGGCAGGGACCGTCCTTTTGTTCTGTGTTTGTACAGCGCCTAGCACCATGGAGTCCTGTTCCAGAACTAGGGCTCCCATGTGCAATGATAATACAAATAATAAATATTAATAATAAAATAATGAGACTCTGCCATGTGACAATGGGGAAGAGCTGATTTCTTCTAACGCTGAACAAGAACCTTTATTAGAGTAAGAAAAACAATATTAGCCTTAAACTTGCTCTCCTGGCCTCTTGCCTTCCCTGCAGAGGTTCTTTCTGGAGTCTTCCCCTGCCCCCTGGCCTGTCTCACTTCCTCTTACACCCCCAAAAAGAGAAAAGTTGGGAGGGGGGTTGATTGCTGAAACAGCTAGGAGAGAGAGAGTAAGGCTGTTCACACTCAGTGAGGCAAAAGGGAGAAGCGGGGCCTAGCAGCCCAGCTGACTTCCATCACCAGCTACCCTGGAATTTGTTTGTCACAAAATCAGAATGGCAGACTTTACTGGCTACATAAGCACACACTGTACCTACAAGCATTTAAACAAATGTGTCCAGCAGAAGCATTTGTTCCACTAAGACCAAAGATGTTAACACCAAACCATCTGTAATTTGATTTCTGTTTGTGCAGGTAGCCGGCCTGTGCTCTGAGGTTAACATTACAGCACTTTTACAGATGCGGCAGATGATCATTTAATTTAAATTAAACTAAGATGCGCCCATGTAATGGTTTCTCTTAGCGATTGTACTCCAGTTTATCTACACTGGGTCATTTGTGCTGGGCTTTAGTTGTTTGTGAGATGTTTTACAGCTTGTAAGGAAATCTATGAAAAAGGATGAGGCCGAAATGCAGAGTACAGAGCTGGATTTTAACCACGGCACAATAGCTCAATGGGTTATGTTCAGCCTTTTGCTGTTCAGGTGGTAGCAATAAAACAGAACCTGGTTTACTCCCTTACGTCCTTTATTCTGAAAGAACAATTCCTTTACTGGAATGAGGCAGCTGTCTGAAAAGTTCCTTTAAGACTGTCTCTAATTTGAATTTTAAATGGCATCATCAAACAATTACAACCTGTACTTGATGTGGACCACAAATCTTTCCCGAATTCCCTCAAATAACCTCCAACCTCTGACCCCCACCCTCACAAAGCTCATCATCAGAAGCAAGTGCCCTACAGACCAGGACACTCCAACTCAAAGCAGCACCAGACCCTGGCAGAACAATAGATACAAAACCTGCAGACGTATCTGCCCGGCTACTATGATCAATATCCCCCTCTACATGTTGTTCAAGATCCATGGGTCCTACATATGCCTATCTCAACATGTGCTGTACCTCGTCCAGTGCATCAAATGCCCCAACAACACTATGTGGGTGAAACCTAGGGTGACCAGATGTCCCGATTTTATAGGGACAGTCCCAATATTTGGGGCTTTTTCTTATATGCTCCTATTAACCCTCACCCCCTGTCCTGATTTTTCACACTTGCTATCTGGTCAGCCTAGTGAAACCAGACAGTCACTATGGTCTCAAATGAACTCACACAGAAAAATGATAAAAGACAAAACCAGTCTATCACAACTTTACTAGATACTAATAACCATGGATACTGGTTTTATGGCTCAGTACAATAATTATAACACAACCCACAACCTGCTAGTGCTTAATTGCCCACCTCGTTTTAAGTGGTACCCTGCAATGTGTGTTTGAACCCCTTATGCTTAACAATCTGGCCCAACTTGTATTGAGCTCAGACATACTGGTTTCCTTCCTCAGACCTGAAGAAGAGCTCTGTGAAGCTTGAAAGCTGGTCCCTTCCACAACAGAAGTTGGTCCAATAAAATATGTACCTCACCTAGTTTGTCTCTCAAATTTGGATGTAAGGAATGGTGAGACCTTACACCTCCAGCTACTGCCTCTGGGATGGTGCCCCTCTGCATTTCTTATGCCACAATATAGCCCTCTGGCTAGATAAGGACACAAATAGCGCTGGAAATGTTGTGACAAAATGTTTTGCCATTGGAAAATGCTGACTCATCAAAATTTGAACTGTTCTTGGGAAAGGATCATTTTCAACACATCTGATTTGAAACACATTTGAAAAAAAGGTTGGATAGTCTCAAAACATCACATTTTGGCACTTTTTTGATGTTTATCTTCTGGTTCAAAATGACTTTTCATTTTGAAACGTTAGTTAATATATAATAAAAAAAAAACTTTAAAAGGTTGACATTTAATGAAACGTTTTGGTTGACCCAATCCAAAAATTGATTGGATCAGCCTTTCCATTGCTCCTACAGAGGGGATCTCTCTGTGCGGGATAACACCCTGGACTGAGGTGGGAAACACAGCCTGAGGTTGCAACTATTGAGCCCTATAAAGGAGTGCCATGTAGATCAGTGTTGTTAGTGCTCACAGGATTCGATTGCTACTCACGCACTATTTGGTGTTTTCCCTGATAACCCCAGATCCTGAGGTCATGTGAGTCTCAGCTCTCCTTTTGAAAACAAGGAACTTTCTAGCCATGGTGGTGGCAGAGAAAAGCTGGGGAACTATGATCCTCTCCAGGCTCAAAGAATGCAAATACACAGTAGTTATTTTTTTTTAATAATCTCATGATTTCTAGGCCAACGTCATGATTTTGAGAGGCTTGGCTCCGCGTATTTCAATGCTCAGGTTTGGCAACACTGTATAATGCCTTTCCCCCAGTGCTACAGGGAGGCAAGAGGCTTACGGTCATGCCCTTTGACCTTTTCCAGTTCCTTTAAGGGAGAGTCTCACCACTAATACTCCACCTTATGCTCATGGATCAGGCACCCCACTGCAGAGGCTCCCTGCACCTGCTCCCAAGCGAAGGGTGGCCCCTAGTTTCTGAGCAGCAACACTTTCCAGCCCTTGGAGTTTGTCTCCCTGTCCTATTGCCACCGTGGATCCCATAGGCTGTGACTCTAGGCTGCATGACGGTTAAGAGACACAATTGTGTCACATAGTGAGGGTGATGAACCACTGGAATAAGCTACTGAGGGAAGTGGTGGATTCTCCATCTCTGGACATCTTCAGATCAAGTCGAGCTGCCTCTCTGGAAGGTTTGCTTTAGCCAGACACAAGCAACTGGGCTCAGTACAAGGGAAACTGGGTGAAATTATCCAGCCTATATTACACAGGAAGTGAGACTCCCTGATCTCATGGTCCTAGCTGGCCTCAAAATCATATAAAACATTCCCTTTTCTTGGTACTAAATACCTTCTTCTGCTGGAGAGGAGCCAGCAGGCAGCCCCTGCATTGTGTGAACCCCAAAATCTCCGCTCCTGTTGGGCCAGCCCCGCAGTGGTGTTCTCTTGTGGGGGGCGGGGCAGACAGCACTCTAAGGGTTTGAGCTGGTGTGCAATCAGCAAGAGGAATTTTAGGCCTCCAGGATCTGTGGTGGCTGACAGGTGCCCTAGGTTCACATAGCACTTTGCAGCCCTTTGGGATGAAAGGCATGACGTACATGTCAGGCAGTATTTTCACACCTGACTGCTTGCTCGCCAGGCCAGAGAGAAAGATCTAGTGCACTGTTCAAATCTTCAGACGCTCTTCCAGGGAACCAAAGCACTGTGCTCTCTCAGCCAAACTCTCACTAGCGATGGGTGCAACCATTCCGGTAAAAACACCAACCTGCCACAAACCTTTGTCAGAAACTCAGCCTGATCCCCGCCACCCAGCCAAGGTCGAACGACCGGCTTGCTTTGTTATGTTCCTTTTTCACTCTGGCCCCTGCACTTCTGGGTGGGAAGCCAAAGCACCAAAATCCCATTTGAGAGGCTGAACCAGAGCGAATCCCCACATGAGTTTGCACACTCCAGAGTCCAGAGCATGATACCTTTACTCCTGTTGGCGAACACCCTGCTCCTTCAGGCATCACACTGATTTCAAAGGGGCTACTAGAGGAGTGAAATACTCCTTAGAGTGCATAAGGGAATTGGACTCTGGGCCAAAGAGATTGGGATAGGCCAGATGAAGTTCAGAGCATCCCAGCTTTCAGTGCTGTTCCAAACTGAAACATCAAACCCTACTGAGCTGGATCCACCACGAATTATCTGCTGTAGCCACATCCAGAGAGAGTAAAGAGGGCTACGCCTTCACTCCCTACTTCCCTCCACAGTGTGGGAAGGCTCTGTCAATCCTCCTGTAATTCCATCATTAGCCTGCGTTTGTTTCAGATTAATTAAAAGTGAAGATGAGATTCCCAAATTCATTTAACTTCCTAAGCTTTGTTCTCTGGGGATCGATAGTGGAAAAACAGCTGAGGACCCCAATGAAAAGCAACTAATCCTAGGGCTATATCAAAGGGAGTGGACAAGAAAAATAACTTCCCATTCAAAAAGAGATTTCTGTGCCTTTGTCCCACTGCATTTTCAATGACAGGGTTTTCTGACCCAAAATAGAACAAGATTGTAGGATGATGTTTAAGTATTAATCTGTGTTTTCAGATTTCTGTGTGAGCGTGTGTGTTAGCATAGGAGAGAGACACATGCAACAGCAATTTTACAAATGTGCTGCTCTATCTGGTGGATAGAAAGCTGATTCAGAGCGTGCAGTGTTGTTAGTCAAAGCCTGAGATGTTATATGCTTTGACAGGACTAGTCAATTACAGGTTTCAGAAGAAGTAACCTGCAGCAGTTCAGCAATATTAGATGGATGTGTGGGGCCTGAGTTTACCTCAAATCCATCCATTAATGTTTCTAACCTGAAAAAATTCACTTCTTGAGCTAAAAGTCTTTGCAGAAGTGATATCTGTGTTATGTAAGGGGAGATGTGAACACATCAGCTGCAAGGAGACAAGCCAGGGGCCTGACTGACGCAGTGGGCTCATGCAGTTTTACTTCTGGAGTGTCAGGTCCAGACAAAATTTGCTTCACAGGTGAAATGAGGTTGTTGAGTCCCATGTCAGTCTAGAGTGAAAAGCTGTCTGCTTCCCAAAAATGTACTACTAGTCGATTTGGCACAATTCTTCATGATTTTGCTTTGTTGGCCTTCAGTCAGGGATGTCACTGATATAATTAAGTGTATGTTGCAGACTGTTTGAAAAATGCAAATTTCAAATTCACAAGCAAAGGTCTTTGCACCAGAAACCTGATTCTAAAGCGTTTCACTCATATAATCAGGGATGCTGACATCCCAACTGACCTAAAAATCCAGGAATAAAAGCTCAAATTCTGAAAATCAAGGACTTACAACAAACTACTTGTAAACAAGCTATAGAACAAGTAACTAATCACAAATAGGGTAGTGATTAAGCTGAATAATGAATTCATTTGAAAAAATCACTAGCTAGTTGGGGATAAACTGAGTGGAGAAAAATAGAGGATGAATAATTTGTGACAAATTTTGCCTAACTGTCAGTCTCTGCTGAGGCAGAGCCCAGCCCTGGAGAAGTAAGGGGTTCTGTACTTCAGTTATGAGGTGCATCCGCAGAGCTATGTGTTTTGACCCAAGATGGGGCTAGCAGGTGAGGGCTGCAGATCTGGACTGAGGGGCATTGGCAGAGCTGTTCGGGGAGCCCAGGTCTGTGTTCGTGATTTGGAGGACTCTGCAGGATGTGAATAAACTGCATTGGCAGTGCTGAGGTGGGAGAATTTGCATAGCACCTGCCCACTGCGTGCCTGGTTGTCTCCAGCAGAATCAATCACTTTCCTGCATTGCTTTCATGAATTCTAAATTCACCGAAAATTAAATAAATGAATTAAAAGACTAACAGTTCCCCAGAGGACACCCAGTTGATTAATGGCTCCTAAACACATTCATATATGAATCATTGTGAACTATATGTCCTCTTGGAGATCCCTTCCACCAAATGATTCTGGGATTGAAGATCAATCAGAACAACTTGCCATGGGCCTCAGATACATTCATGCAATTCTCCTTCTCTTCAGTGGCTGCAGTGCATCCATACCATAGGTCAGAATTTGGCTGGGTGTTCCTGATTTTTCCTTCAAAACAGTAGCTGTTGGAAGCCAGACTCACTAGATGTGTTTGAAAGAATTTCTGAAGTAAATGTACATGGTCTGTACACCTCAGTTCTCCTGACACCCAAGAAACCTGCCAAACTGGAAACGAGTCAGACAAGTGTGCACAGACAGCACTCATGCACTTGACAGGGGCATGGGATTGTTCATCTGGGGTCTCCCTGCTCCTACGAATTAGGTTTGCCATTTTGGGATGGGAGGCACTGGCTTCTCAGTGCTGTGGAATTGACCAGCAGCTGCAAATTAAAACTTCAAAAACAGACTCCAACGAGAGACTGCTGAATTGGAATTAATTTGCAAATTGGATACAATTAACTTAGGCTTGAATAGAGACTGGGAATGGTTGATTCATTATAAAAAGTACCCTATTTCCCCTTGTTTATTCCTTCCCCTCCTCCACTGTTCCTCAGACGTTCTTGTTAAACCCTGGATTTGTGCTGGAAATGGCCCACCTTGATTATCATACACACTGTAAGGAGAGTGATCACTTTAGATAAGCCATTACCAGCAGGAGAGTGGGGTGGGGGGAGAGAAAACCTTTTGCAGTGATAAACACCCATTTTTTCATGGTCTGTGTGTATAAAAACATCTTCTGTATTTTCCACGGCATGCATCCGATGAAGTGAGCTGTAGCTCACGAAAGCTCATGCTCAAATAAATTGGTTAGTCGCTAAGGTGCCACAAGTCCTCCTTTTCTTTTTGCTAATTAAAATCAGGCATTGTTCTTCCTTGTTCCCATATTTTTGAGAATCACTGGGAAGCGTTGTTTCCTTTAATGGAAATGTCTTTCCATTTAAGACAAAAAGTCACCCGAGGCACATACTTCACTAGTTCAGTAACTGCTCCCCTCCTGTCATTAGAGGCGTAGCATATGCTTTGCTGGTAAATGGATTTATGCATCTGCGCGCATGAGATGAAGAATGTGCTGACCAGACTGCATATTTCATTGATCTGACTGCTCCCATCCCCTGAGAAACTGTTGCATGTTGCTGGGAGAGTTGCAGTGTTTCGCAGGCAGGTTGTCAATGCATTTCATGTAGTCTCCAATCATTTGGTCTCACTCTGCTCTGTGTGTAACGTTCTCCTTCGAAATCACTTTCTCTCCCTTGCTGGCTTTTGCCTTGTGCATTTGACAAACATTGAGCTTTCCCCAATCCCTGCATGATGAAGCAGATTTCATACAGCAAGAAATCATATTGGGTGTTAATGAGAACTAGAGTATGATTGCAAAACCCGGAGACATTCAGTCTCTGAAAGAACTGGCAGTTGCCTTCGTTCTGACACACGGGGCCAGCAGCCCCAGGGAGCTGGGACAGTGTGACGTTCCCCTGGTGTTATCTGGACCGGTGATCTGCTAGGTCACTCCAATCCTTGACTCTGGGATCCACCCTTACTCTGCTCTACTGTGAGAACCCCCCACTCCTGGGATGTTTATGCACAGCCTCTGGCATGTAAGGTGCTTGGATTGTTCAACAAAATGACACTAGCCAATATCTCCGGCCCAGACACAACCCTAGGAATCTCCATCTTGCAATGTCCAGTTATGTCTGCTGGATGCTGCAAACTTATATGAGTTTGTCAATTTAACAAAGAAATTCGTATGCACCAGGCTTGTTATCCCAAGGGGAGTCTCTGACCCACTTCAAACCAAACACATTGCTTCAGGTAGAATAAACAAACAAATTTATTAACTACAAAGATATAATCACTTAAAAATCTAAGTCAAAGCATAACAAGTCAGATTTGGTCAAATTAAGTAAAAGCAAAACACATTCTAAGCTGATCTTAACACTTTCAGTGCCCTTACAAACTTAGATGCTTCTCACCACAGGCTGGCTGGTTGCTCTTCAGCCAGGCTCTCCTCTTTGACCAGCGCTTCAGTCACTTGGTGGTGATGTTTATAGATGGAGGTGGAAGAGAGAGGAAGAGCACGGCAAACGTCTCTCCCTTTTATCATGTTCCTTCTTCCCTCTTGGCTTTGACCCCTGCCCCCCCGAGTCAGGTGAACATTACCTCATCGCAGCCCCAAACTGACCAAAGGAAGGGGAGTGACTCACTCGAGAGTCCAACAGATCCTTTGTTGCTGCCTAGGCCAGTGTCCTTTGTTCCTGTGAGGCTGGGCTGGGTTTGTCCCATACATGCCTTGATGAGGTGTGAACTGCCCCTCTGCTCTTGGAGAGTTTTTGCCTGGGCTTGTTTTAAGCCATGAGGACACATTTTCAGCCTCATAACTATATACATGAAATTACAACCTGTAACATTACTATAATGTTAACATTACAACAATGCTCGGTGCATCATGAGCCTTCCAAAGACACCTGACACAGCAAACTTTGCACTGGATGCCACACAATCATATTGTAAGGATGAACGTGGGGGTGCAGGGAAAGAAACATGAGTGAGCTTGGCTAAAACTGGTTGAGCTGAGCTGAGCTTGACACAAACATAAGAGATGAGGGCAAAGGTGGCTTTAAGCCACTATTTTAGCAACCCAATACTGGGGCCAACCTGAAGGGTGCGCTGTGTTACAGGAGTTGCCCCCCACCTCAAGGGGCCATTCTAGCAGCCAGGCTCTCCAGGGTGTGCGAACATCTTGGCCACACCCCCAGCATGGGGATGGTGCCATAGAATGTGTTCCAGAAGCCCTGCATCACCTTGGGGATTCATAGACTCACAGACTCATAGATATTAAGGTCAGAAGGGACCATTATGATCATCTAGTCTGATCTCCTGCACAATGCAGGCCACAGAATCTCACCCACCCACTCCTGCAAATCCTGAAGTCCTCAAATCATGCTTTAAAAACTTCAAGGTGCAGAGAATCCTCCAGCAAGTGACCCGTGCCCCATGCTACATAGGAAGGCGAAAAAAACCCAGGGCCTCTTCCAATCTGCCCTGGAGGAAAATTCCTTCCTGACCCCAATATGGCGATCAGCTGAACCCCGCTGAACTAAGCATGTCGGCAAGATTCACCAGCCAGATACCCAGGAAAGAGTTCTCTGTAGTAACTCAGATCCCATCCCATCTAACATCCAATCACAGGTCACTGGGCTATTTACCATGAATAGTTAAAGATCAATTAATTGCCAAAATCATGTTATCCCATCATAGGATTCCCCAAAAAAGGAGGAATTCTCCCAGGGCCACTTAAGCCGGAGTGCTGGCTGCTTTGTGTTGCCAGAGTGGTGCAGATTTGGGCCCTAGGGTTTGCAGTTCTAAAGTGGGAGTTTTCATTAAATGTAGGTATTGTACCAAAGATGGACTCAGAGCCAAACTATGGCATGAGAAAGCAAAACTAGCAATACGAGCAAGCCTAGGTGAATGCAACCTGCAACTCCATGGCTGATAACTTGGATATGTGGGCTCCCATGTAACCCTCCAAAGTGACCAATAACATATGACCCTTCTCCCAGCTGGTGTTGGCAGAAAAAGGACCACGTTCAATTTCTGAGGGGTTTCATTAAAGATTTAGCTAACACCAGTTTGAGCCCTCACCCAGAAACCCAGGAAACTATATTCCCCGCACTCATTGTTTGTTTGCACCCAACTTACCAAGTAAGCTAGAGTGCCAATGGCCTGTCCTCTTTGTTATTTACACTTCCCCAGTTTTTGCGTCATCTGCAAATTTATAAAGGTTGGTGTAACGTGTTCTTTTAGGTCATTGATAAAAACATTAAATAGTACAGGGCAAGGAACTGAGCTGGGCACCTGGCCTTTGTGACTGGGCATGGTAACATGTCAGGAAGTATCTACCCGAGGGATCGGCAACCTTTGGCATGCGGCCCTCCAGGGAAAGCCGCTGGCGGGCCGGGCCAGTTTGTTTACCTGCAGCGTTCACAGGTTCGGCCGATCGCAGCTCCCACTGGCTGCAGTTCTCAGTCCCAGGCCAATGGGGGCTGAGGGAAGGACGGCCAGCACATCCCTTGGCCTGCGCTGCTTCCTGCAGCCTCTATTGGCCTGGGATGGCAAACTGCGGCCAGTGGGAGCTGCGATCGGCCGAATCAGAGGCTTTCCCTGGCAAGCCATGGGCCAAAGGTTGCCAATCCCTGATCTACCCTGATGGTCTGCAAAGGCCAGCTTTCTGATGGTGTGAGCATCAATGGTCTTGGATTTGTTTCACCTGTAACCAGGCTTTTGGCCCTGAATTGAGGCTGGCTGCACTCATAGACCCAGGGACCTTCTGCACCATCTAATCTTTTTTAACAATCTTTGTTTTGTCTGATGTATTATTGGCCACAGGCTGTTCTGGGGAACTTTACTGAGGTCTGTTCTGAAAGCCACAAACTGTTGACGTTGGGTGAGGGACAGAAGGGGGTTAAAGCTACCTGACCTGGGGCAATAGGGACTGGATGCATATCCAGCACATAAATTCCGAAGCCTTTTATGGCCTATTCCTACCCTACCTGTCACTATCAAGATGTCTCCTCCAGTCTCTGATCAGGACACGATGCCAGTCTCTTCATGCTTTCTCCCGTGCTGCCCCTCGTACTTGGGAGGAGCTCTCTGTAAAGCTCCTCATTATCCTCCAAAACTCTCCTAAAAGTTCTCCTTTGGCATGAGGCAAACAAAAATGGTGTGCTGAGACCCCTGCATGTCATGCTGACCAGTCTTGCCTCATTGTGTCCTTGTACTCCCCCATCGGTATCCATTTGGGTCTCTTGCGTTATACTTGAACTGTAAGCACTTTGGGAGAGGGCCCCTCCTTTTTGTTCTGTGTTTATACATCACCTAGCACAACAAGGTCATGGTCCATAATGGGGTGTCACAGTAATACAAATAATAAATAACAACAACTCCCAGATCTGGCCACTTCATTTAGGTGACTCAGTGGGAGCTTCTGTGTACTGATCTTGTTTGAAAAGCCTGGGCCTTCAGTCAAAGGCACAGGGCAAAGATGCTCATCCCCAGGAGATGCTGCCAACAGTCCATCTGGGATTAGTAATGCAAATGTGATACTAGCACAACCCAAGCCAGGAAGGAAGACTGATAAAGCATTAATGTCAGGGGAACCAATAGATGGGGGCATAAAGACCTGGGGCTGTAATATTTAGGTCTAATTTTGGTTGTTGGGCTTAGTGTGCAGGTCCTGGGTGGTGCTGGTGGCTTGATCTACTGGAGGTCACACTAGCTGGTCTGCTAGTCCCTTCTGGACTTAGATTGTGTAGCACTACATTTGATTAGAATACTTTGCTGTGGAACTGCTCTGCTCCCTCAGACACAAGCAGAAGAGTGGGAACTTACTGGGTGCGTGTAACAGGGCAAACCAAACTGCCGTCCCCAGGCACCATTGCTCCTTGTTGACACCCAGGTTGGCAGGGAGGAAGGAAAAAATAGACAAGGTGTAACACCCACAGACCCCTGACATGAGGATCGAACCCAGAACTTCTGACGCTTAGTGCATGAGCCTCTACTGCATGAGCTAAAAGCCAACTGGCTCTTAGCTAAGGCTATAGCAGACTCATTAATCTCTAAGTGGTCATGGTGCCACTAGAGGGGACAGAGCACCACACTCAGAAGATGTGTGGGTTTCAAAGGCACCATCTGGAGCCAAGACCCAAAGAGCAAGAGCAGTTGAGCCCTGACTCAGATACATTGTCAAGGTAACAAATTCCTGCAGCACCTTGGGTTTTCTTTAGAACACTCCCATCTAAATACTGACCAAACCAGCCCTGCAAATACGTGCACGCTCAAATACGTGCTCCCTGATCCTTTTCATGCTGTCTATTGACAAAGGCCAGTTCTGCTGAATTGGGTTTGGACTCGGTGGTCTGAAATATCCGGTTAGGCCTTAACTGTGGATCTCAACACTTCATCTCCAGCACTGATATACCCTTCACTAAGCATGACCTGGGGGGGGGGGGGTTCCACTTTGCCAAGACTCTAGAGCTGAAAGGTCTAGTTCAGTAAGTGCATGTGAACTCCCAGCAGTGGAGCTCCTGAATGAATTGCGTGCAGTTACATGTGGCAGGATTGTCAGATACCCTGCGTATTTCCCCACCTGCAGAGAAACATACAGCATTCGATTCCAGCAATCTGTGCTGATTTCCATGACATCCTGAGTGAGCTACATATCTCACCCATTGACCTTTAAGACATTTTCCTTGTTCTCCTTCTGCAGGGGCAGTTCAGTGCTAAAGTGGCCTACTTCGCAAAACAAACTTGGCATCTTGTCAAACTGACTTCTTTGGTATGTATTTACACTTGTAAAGTCTAGTACTCTCCTGGCAATTGAGCTTACTTCCTGCCTACATAAACATGATTTCATTATTGGATTTGTTTGGTTGTTTTGCCATGTGCACTTCGATTCCTTTCCAAAGTTGCAGTGGTTTCTGTGTTTTGATTTTGATCTGTGCACAAAGAAATGCAAACCATCTTCCTGAACTGGCATCTCCCATTGCCGGCAGCATCTATAATCAGGTCTGGGCAGAAATGTGAAAGGTCTGGTCCTTGTTTGGTGGTGTGCATCTCACTGGAGATGTGTCAGTTTACAGCCACTGAGGATTCACTGAGGATTCTACTGAGATTCTAAATACTCATTTATGAATGTTGGTGGAGACGCTTCCGGGGTCCCTGTCTGTTTATTTCTGGGTTTATCACTGTTGCATCTGATCCCAGATAATAGATATATGAACTGTAGGGAAGGGGCTATATCCCAGCTGAATTGGGAGATCCTCAGGCATGAACTGTGTGTTTTAAAGCACTAAAATCTGAAATAACTAAATACTGAAACAAACTTTATTTTAATAAAATAAACTATGTTTTTTCCCCTCAGATGCAACCTTAAAGTGACTATGGAACAGTCCAGCACAGTGGAATTATATGAGATGAGCTAGTGCCTCAGAAACAGAAGGATAGAATGTTGATCTAGTCCCATTGATCTGACTGGCTAATGTCCAGCATGGTTTGGTGCATTTGGAAAAGCTGCAATCTGAGCTAGAAAAGCCCAGCAAAAAAAAATCCCCACATGAAATTGTTTGATCAGCAAAGAACACGGCCATGGTGTGCTGCCAACAGGATATTAGACTGGGAGAGCTTTCCAGAGCAGGACAGTGGGGAAACGACAGAGAGCCTACTGCAAAAAAATACTCTGTTCCTATGACATGAGGCCATTTGGATCTATATGGGAGTGTGTAACTGGAGCATTGATTCAGCATAGAGTCAGCTGGGAACTGTGCTATTGAAGATAAAACGTGTAAAGGCAAAAGCATGTTTAACGTGCCTGAGATTTCAACCCCTAAACATCCCTGGCTACTTCATGAAATAATTCAGCCCTGCACGTTAGCCTGTAGCCTGATTCATAATGTCTCTTTGAGTAGCTCAGTGAGTGGGGTGCCCAAGAAGATCATCATATCATGCAGCTGGGTAAACAGAACTTTCTCATCTATCAGGACACTATGTCCAGCCCTTAAAGCTAACATATAACATATAACATATAACATAAGCTCGCTCCAAGTGAGTGCTGGAGGCATGCTAAAGCATGCAGTGATGGCAGAGAGTCGATTCAGTGACTCAGATCAGGCAACGGTATCACAACAGGTGAGCCACAGCCTGGTTGTGAATTCATGGACACACAGCAACTCTCAATCTAGGGGTGCTGGTGATCTGATCAGCATGACCCTACATAGCAGAGCCAGTGAAATGCCCAGGGTATCTCACTGGGTTAGTACCACTTTATCCTCTCTACACAGGGGGCCGTGCTGTCTGTCCCAGCTAAGAGATGCAAATGTGGCTCTTTGCTGCCTATCTGAAAAACAAGCCACATAATCCTTGCTCTAGGCCCTTTAGGAGAGATTGTTCTAGCCAGAACTTGTTCACATGAGTTCTACTACACAGAGGAGTTAGTTTTCCCCAAGTGGGCAATTCACCTTGACAGAACTCCTTTCTTTGGAGAGACATTTTCAGGAGTGTTGCACTCACATGATGTTTTAGTAACCAGGGAGCAACAAAAATGTTAGCAATGCAGAAGGTAGGTCTCGCTACAGGGCCTGATCCTGAGAGAAGCTGAGCTCCGTGGAGTGCTCTGTGCAGTTCAAGAAGAGTGCACTGTTGTTCGAAATCAGGGTGGAACTGGATAAAATCCCAGAATCTAAGCATTTTCTCTGGTTCTGAACTTTACCAATGGCCCTTATTTCCAGTCCAAACACAATCCCTCCCCTGAAAATGGCCTTCCCGGACCCTCAATGTTCTAGAGACCATCAGTTTGAGAATGTCAGCAGATGGGTAAGAGGGGAGGTTTCTCAGGTTCACAGGGATAAATGTGGCAAAGTGCAGGTTGGAGAGAGGAGGTCAAAGTCTCCTTCCACATCAAACTGGAAGAAACCCTCATTGGTCTTGCCTCTGTCTAAAGAACCCTAAGCATCAGAGGATGCAACCCTAGGGCTGATTCTGCACTCATTGACATAAAGGGGAGTCTTTCCATTGCCTTCAATGACCATTGGATCAGCCCCTTAGTCTATGCAAACCTTAGCCAAAAAAGGCAGATGTACCCCCTTCAATCAAAGTATCACCTCTGCCATCTCTTCCAATTGTTCCCCCAGCCCAGCAGCATCATAGAGTCATCTATTACCAACATCCCTTCTGACCTCCTGCATTGCACAGACCATAAAACCTCACCAAGTAATTTTCGCATGAACCCCATAACTTCTGGTTGAGCTAGGGGCATGATCTTTTAGACAGACCTCCAATCTCAAGTTAAAGACTTGCAGATTATAATCATCCCTGTCTTATCCAGAACTTCGGCCTTCTACTTCTCATCCAAGCTCTGATCTCACTAGACACAGGGGAAATCATACATAATCATGAAAATGGCAAGAATACATGGGTTGACCAGGAAGGGTCCCAAGGTGCTTGACACACATGGGATTCATTTCGCTCTTCACCTCTGAGTTAAGACAAGGCACAAGGCTCAATGCTATGGACTAGTTCAGGGTAGGAAATAAAGAAGAATATTGTATCTGGCCTAAACCCCAGAGGATAATTCATGTTGGTGGAATTTAGTTGCCATGAGCAATGTTTAGAGCTAAAACCCTATCTCTTGCAGAAAGAGTTAGGGGATCTTCAGTGATGAAGCATCAACCCTATAAGGGGTTGAGCATCCTCAGCACCCCTGGGCTTCAGTGAGAGTCAGTTACTTAGTCGTCACAGGTTCAGACCGACCCCCTCAGTTTCACATCTCATCTGAAATAGAGCCCCTCTGGCCGCACAGTACTCCTGAATCCCCTTCAGGAGCAGGGGGTCAGCTCTGCCTCAGGGAAGCACCTGTTGAATCACAACTTCCCCACAGCACGCTGGGTTCTGCTTAAAGCCCATGATCTAAGCATGGCCTACGTCCATGTGAAAAGCCGATGAACTCACCATTGCTGTATCTGATTACACAGGTGGACAACCTGCAAGCGCAGAAATGACAGAGGCGTGTGTCAAACCAGCCACCATTCTTATTGCAAGGGAGAACTAAACTACCACTGCCCAACTTCTGGATGTCTTCTTTGTTTGAGGCTGGCAGGGGGTCAAGGGCGGGGAATGGAGGGCAGGTGAATAAGATCTTGTAGAGTGGAAGTTTGCTCAAACCATGTTTGATTTGGATTCCCCAACCAATGGTGATGTTCATAGCTTTATAGATTAGAAGGAACCATTGTGATGATGTAATTGGACCTCCTGCATAACGCAGGCCATAGGACTTCCCTGAATGAATTGCCAATTGTGTAAGAGCTGAGGCTGAACTAGAGCAAATCTTTCAGAAACACATCCCAGGCATGCCTTACTTAATGGGCCTGGATCGTGTTCAGAAGTGGATTGCGGAGCCTATTAGGGCCAGCCGATAGATCTCTGGTGGAACACTGATAGATCTATTGCCCGAGTGGGTAAGAGCAAACAGGGATGGCAGGGCACATTTCACATGCTGCAGGGGTTGAAGAAGGAAAGCGAAACCAAACAACAGCTTATTGGCTTTCTGCAGCCTTTGATCCTCTGCTGTCATGCAAACAAAATCCGGGAGCTCTGTGATTAGATGTACATGCTCATTATACGTTGTACTCTCCAAGCCAGCATTGTACATACAGCACAATGTATCCCACTTCCTTCTGCCCAAATATCTTTTTTTCATCTATATTGCATTAAGACCTTGAGGCCTATCATCGGGGAGAGAAAAAATACAATTTTCTTATTGTACAATGCATTTCATTCCCAGCTGCTGTATTAAATTTATTCCTATATGAAGTGGTATCTGCGAGGATAAATCATTTAAGTGTATATGTTTTTTGTTGCTGTGGCAACTGTTTGACTAATTGAATTCCAAAGTGTCTCTCTCGATTTCAAAGCAATGATAAAGGGCACGCACACACTTAGCAGCAGGAGTCGGAACAGACAGCGGGGAAAAGCACTATACAAATGACACGTCCTCCGTCTCCAGTTCACTCCGTTGACAATAGCACCTTTTGTAATCGACGGGGAAGACGACAAAAGCATGAGAAGGAGAACATTGACTTTGCTAAGGACCTTCCATCCAAGGGGTTGTGAGACATGTAATCTGAAGCAATGTTCGCTCCCCCGGCATGGGTGGAGGAGAAATGAAAAGGATGAATGTGGAAATGGAAAGGTCTGAACAAAGATATCGACATGTAGTACTGGGCAAGTTGCTTCACATCTCTGCACCTCAGTTTCCACATCTGTAAAATGGGTGTTGTGAGGACTTGTTCGCTAAAGGATGTGAAGTAGTAGAGTGTGTCTGGTTATTACATTACCCTAAGTTGTCAGGGACTGCTACTTCTCTATCAGGAGCTCACATGTACTCCTGCTGCTTGTTCCCCAGCCAAGTCCTCCTTGGGAGCTCACCAGTTTTCACAGGCTTCCTCCAGCCCCATCAGCTGTCTGGAGGAAGCGTGGCCATGTGGCAATGGTACAATATAGGATTCAGGATTCCTGGCTTCTCTTCCTGGCTCTGACACAGGTTTTCTGTGTGATGTGCTGGGGAAATTAATTCCCTCCCGGCCCTTCAGTTTTCCTGGCTGCGAAATGTGGGTAGTGATACCTCCTGACCTCACAGGGGAGCTGCCCTTTGGCTAGGTCGCGATTTAGTTAGGATAAATTCCTATGCTTATCAGATTTAATGTTTATAAAGCGCCTCTCTGTCCGAGGCGGAACCAGAGAATTGAGCTGACATCTTGGAGCAGGGTGGACAGAGCGCTGTCTGCAAAGGGCTCTCAGCTCTCATATTCCCTTCCCTCCTGGGACTGAGAGATGCCGCCAACTTTGCTGATGGAGCATGTTGCACTGTAAGAGTGCCACGTGCTGCACGTGACAGAGATGTCACAGGTGGCAGTTAAATCATTCACACGCGGCAGTGGGAGTAGAACACAGGGACCTGTGTCTGCAAAACCACAGGCCAATTTCTATTGCACTAAAGGAGACCCCTTCTGTGGTCCACCAGCAACAGAAGAGCTTTCCAGCCTCTCTAGCCTTACCTGCATTGCACATCGGGGACCTGGTGTTTGCAATGGCTGCAGCTTCACCAGTGATGACAGTGGCTTACGGGAGTTGTACCATTTGCAGCACACTGTCAGATCTGTTTGCCGGGAGCCACAAATGGGGAAATGATCCCTCATGAGCTAAAGGACTAAGTCCCCTCTGAAGGAGTTCACCGGCCACTAGAGTGCCTCCTTGTGGCTGGGTCGCTCCAGGGCTGCAGTGGTCTCTCTTCCCATACCTCGGGCCTTCAGTTACATCACAATTTAGTCCACCCCTTACAGGGTAAGAGACGGCCCAACATAAAAGAAGTCCAATGGACTCAGGAGACGGTCTTTGGCCCCAACTCTGGGTCCTGTTGTCCTCATTCCCTTGCCTGTGGGCTTTCCAATGTCCTTATCCCTCTACATCGGGGGGCTTTATGGCATCTTCTCCAGTGGCTGGTGGGGGAAACCCAGTCCTCCCACTGCACCAGGTTCCAGCCCAGAGACCCTACAACAAGCAGCTTTGCACAACTCCTTGCTGCTGCCTCCATGGTTTTCTTCCTATCATGACCATTCTCAGGTCTTCTCACTGGCAACCGGGGTGCTGGAACTGCTACACCCTCTGGCTTGAAGTGGTTTCCATCATATGCAGGGTTTACAGTTTTGTTGAAAGGCTTTCAGCACCCCCACTATACAAATTGTTCCAGCACCCCTGCCGACAACCTCTGTAAGTGAACCCTTCTCTCAGAGCTAAGACAGTCAGGGCTTTTCCCTGGAACTCATGGTTACTCTGTGCCTCCCCAGGCTGCTTGCCAGCCTTCTCTGCTCAGGCTAGGATCCCAGGACTTCTCTCTTTCTCTTGCTTCCCAGAGAGCTGGGTGTAGACTCCTTCCCTGCATCCCTCCTTCTGCTCTGAACATCCTTCCTTCATAGTCTCCACCTAGCTCTTATCCCAGCTGGTCTTCAACATCAGTAAAGCCTGGCTCCCTCCCCCACACCTCTTACCCTATAATTGACCTCTCAGATTCACATTAACCCTGTCAGGGCCTGTGTGAGATACACACCCCATCACTTCCCCGGAGCTGGAAGCTGTTTGACACACTCATCTCTGGGTGGATCATGCACAGAGAGAATGGCATAGCATACACTGACTCATGTATTTACACACAGCCAATCGTTACATTACAGGAAGGCCAATGTGTTCACACAAGGTCTTTTTGAGTCTCTGGGTGCCACTGGGAGGGTCTCCTGGGCTTAGGCAGTTCTGCCATTGTTGTTTTGGGCATTTGGCACTGGTTAGGTTCTTGTTGCTGTTTGGTGTTCGATCATTAGCCTGCCCAAGCTGAGAGATAACGCGATAGGCAGCCAGCATGAACTGAAAAATGACATCAAGAACGACATACCCCGTTTGCTGTCAAGAGATCGGGTGCTGGAGTGGGTGGGTCTGCTCAGCCATGGCCAGGCTCGCAAGGGTGTGCATCCAGCACAGGACCTCAGCTGAGGCATGCCCTGCCACCCGCCTTTGAGGCAGCAGCAGCAGCTCCAGCTGAGCTGAACTGGGGCCTCAATGGTTGGCCTGGCGAGACCCGTACATCGCTCTTTGAATATCACCGCACCCTGAGCAGCTTTTGAAGCTTGCTGAGCACCTACATGGACTGCCCTGTGATAGATTTTGCCTGCCAGTTCTGTTCATCTTCTTCTTGTCTTACATTAGCTAACTTTCCAGAAGTGACATCTTTTTGCCTTTCGCATGACCTGTGATGCTTTGGCCTCCGGGTTTCCTTGATCTCCTTTCCCTTCTGAAGCACCAGAGAGGCTCCTGTGCCCATTAGTAGAGCACATGAAGCCTGATTCTTCTCTCACTATCTCTGGGTTTACCTTGGTTAAGTCCACTGACTGTGGTGGGGTTTCTCTTCATTCACGCTGATGCAAGTGAGCTGGGTATTGAGCCCACGGTCTCGCAGCAAATTGGCCTTTGCTTCCCTTGGGCACTCAGACAGCCTGGGAATGAGCCTGGTGTAATTACACAGGCAGCTAGAGAGAGATGCCATTGCAACCCTTAAAATTCTGCCTAATTTCAGGCTCGATGGAAGCTGGGAAAGCTCAGCCCTGGATCAAGTCTCCAGGCAGTGGATGCCAGGGGATTAATCCGCTGGGGAAGCACCTGGATGAGCTGTCCTGCAGAGAAGAGAGGGCAGCCGGTCATTTGTCAGATCGCAGGACCACTTGGCAGCTGGACAGGGCTGGGGCACAGCTACACTGCACAACAGATTTTAGGATACTGGGGGGTCCTGCACTGTCAGGGTCCCTTCACCATGGTATCAGGGACCTCTGGCAGGCAGCTGTTGTTACTTGACTTTCCAAAGAGCAGCTTCAGATTGCCCATGGTGCAGGTGAAGAGCTCCTCCTCTCCCAATTTCTCCTGAAAGCCATCATCGATGCCAGAACCCCTCCCTCCACTTCTCCACCCCCTGTCTACCCCACTCACAGTCTCTGGCATCTGACACCATGCTGCTTGTTGTTTTAGAGCACAGGTGCCTATTAAAGCAAAGGCACGATGCACATTAGGAGGACACACCTCTGTGATCCCAACCAGCAGCAGTAGGCACATGGGCAATGTCTGGAAACAGAGAGCGAGACTCTTGGTGCTCAACTGCCAACCAACTAATCACAGCGTCTTCTACCTGCCTAGCGCTCTACCCGTTCTTCCAGCAATGGCAGACTCCTTATCACCCACTTCTCCACGCATGGCTGTGGGGGTTTTGTTAGTCGCTGAGTGCCCTGCAGCATCTGACTGTTTGTGGTGCTGTGATTTCAGGTGTCCCAGAGAAGGGCTGCCTGGCTAAAAGAGTTTTTAACCAGTGTTTCACATTGTAAAACCTAGGTGACATCTAGTATGGAACAGAGCCTCAATGAAGCATCACAGCTCCTGTCAAGCAAAAGAAGGAAGCTGGTCTTCCAGTTAAGGTCTGGGCCTGGCAGTTCAGGAGTGCTAGGATTTAATGCTAGCTCTGCCATAGGTTTCCTGTGTGACTTTGGGCAAATCACTTAATCTCTCCCTGCCTGAGTTTCCACCTTTTCCCAGAAAAATGGGGCTAAGGCTTCTCTTTCTGACCGAAGTGTTGTGAGGGATAATTTATTGCAAGGTGCTTTGCACTCACTGGATGGGAGGCCCTATATGAGAGCAAGGTCTTATGGGTAAGGCTTACTCTACCCATTACATTGATGGGGAAACTGAGGCACATAGTGTGTAAGTGGCCAGCCCTCAAGATCACACAGTGATTCAGAAGCTAGGAAGAGACTAGGACTTAGATTCTATAGCACTAACTACTAGGTGACATTTTCTTTATCTTTTATTGGCAGAAAAAATAAGCATTTCCAGAGAAAATATCCAACAGCTGCAATTTCCCTCCAAAAGTTGTAGTCCAGAATGGAGCAACATCAGCCATCTTGCCATGCTGGACACCTCTTGCCATAGAAATGTTTTGGCTGGAAGGGACCTCAAGTGGTCATGTAGTCCATCCCCCTGTACTAAGGCAGGACCAATAGATCATCCCTGACAGGTGTTTGTGCCAGCTGGTCTTAAAAACCTCCAGTGACGGGGATTTGTACAGCCTCCCTTGATAGCCTATTTCAGGGATTAACTACCCTTATAGTTAGAAAGATTTTCCTATTATCTAACCTAAATCATCCTTGCTGCAGATTTAGTCCATGACATCTTATTCTATGTCCAATGGATGTGGAGAACAATTAATCACTGTCCTTTTTATACCAGCCCTTAACATATTTGACAACTATTATCAGGTTCTCCCCTCACTCTTGGCTCAAGGCTAAACATACCCAGTTTTTTTAACCTTTTCCCATAGGTCAAGTTTTTCTGAACCTTTTATCCTTTTTGTTGCTCTCCTCAGGACTCTCTGCAATTGGTCCACATCTTTTTAAAACTGTGGCACCTAGAACTGGACACAGTACTCCAGCTGAGGCCTTACCAATGCCAAGCACAGCAGGACAACGACCTCCATGTTACTGTGTGCGTTTGGTTTGCACAAGCATACAAAGCAAGTCTATTTGGCCACCGCTTATGGCTGGACCAGGTTATAGAGGTTTGTGAGTCTGCTACTGGCTTTGAGCACATAGGTCTGCTTCATGAGCAAAACCAGGCGATGCTCACGCTTAGAGAGCCTGGTTCAGGCCCCTCAGAGGATGCATCCAGGGGTGTCATGACATTTGTATCCTATCTCTCCATGTGCTTCACACCCACCTGCTCTTGCTCCATTTGAAACGTCCTTAGCACTTTGTGGATGGCCCCTGGATCCACAGATGGCTCACAGCAGGAAAAATGGGGAGAGTAGAAAAGTTCGGTAGGTGAAGGAATTCATTCGAAGACTAGGTGGTGCGGCAGGCAGCTGTGTTTACAGGCTATGCCACGAGGATAAACATGTTGCTTGAAGAGCCCTTCATTTGTCTGCCTTTAAGGAAATTGCCCATCCTGGTCACTACTACGTCCTTCAGTATTTTTGGGTCACATCTTTATTAGCCTAGAAAGACCTCTCTGTTGGTCATTATGGAGGTGTTATTTACAGCTCCACAATGGTAATGGCTGGCCTAATGGTAATGGCAAAAAGAAAAGGAGGACTTGTGGCACCTTAGAGACTAACCAATTTATTTGAGCACAAGCTTTCGTGAGCTACAGCTCACTGCATCGGATGCATCGGATGGTTAGTCTCTAAGGTGCCACAAGTACTCCTTTTCTTTTCGCAAATACAGACTAACATGGCTGTTACTCTGAAACCTGTCATAATGGTAATGGGGCAGGCTAATGAGAAGCCCCTAGTGCATGCTGCTTTTCTCAAGGAAGAACAGTGGCCAGTACTGGGTAGGAAATAATTTAAAAGTGGCTCCTGTGTGACACTCCTGCTTTGTGAGTGCAGTGAGTAAAGCATGACACTGTTAACCATGCATTTGGATGACTCTAACCTGCAGGGCAAGACCCCATTACTGCCGCTGTCCAAGTGGATCGCCTGGCAAGCACAGGCTTACTGGTTTCTAAAGGGTAATGTGTGCAGGGGTTTATGGGCCTTGAAAAGGTTACCGTGAACACTGGAGCCTCTGTGGGATCGTATTGGCAGGCAATTGGCTTGGAGTGAAATATACGGCACCGTGGTGGAAGAAAACATCCACCAATGCCAGAGGAGGTCCCGCTTTCTCAATGACTAGCCCACATCCGCCCACTGTCATTGCACTATCATCAGCTTGAACAGCGACTGCAGGGGGGCACCTAGCTGATGGGCCAACGTGAGCCTTTCTTCCCCTTCAGTCAATGGGATTTTGTGTCTGTGTTACTATTTCTGCCCATTTTAGCTAATCCTGCCTACACATGTCTCAATTGCCCTTCACCAGGATAGCTGACCGCTGTCACCTCTGCATGTATATACAGTGGGGCAGATCCTCAGTGGGTTTAAATGAATTCAAAGGCATTATGCTGATTTACTCCCACGAGGAGCTGCCCCACTATGCATACCTACACACAGCTGCTAGTGCCCAGATAGCCCAGTGATGGGCGGCTAGGGAGCTATACCGATTGACACCAGCTGATGAGCTGTCCCAGTATGTGTGTGCGGAGCGTAGGTATGTGTGTGCGTGTCTGTGATGACAGCCTATGATTATGGTTATTTGTGTGGCAGAGGGTAGTCTAGGTGAGCATACAAGTGTGTCTGATTGTAAAACATTTGTGTGTATCTGGGGCTACATGTATGCACAGCTGATCTATGTATGAGTTGGTCTGTATGCATAATTTAGGGGGGCATGTTTATGTCTGGGGGCTCTGTGTTTATATGGTATATGCATGTAACTGACTCTGTCTACACACCTGTGTGGGAGCAGTCTGTGACGAGCTGGGTGACTCAGTGTGTGTGTGGGGGTGTTCACATATGTGTGTATGTGATCAGTCCATGCAGAATGTGGCTGCCTTGATTAGGTGCTTTGCAGCAGCCTAACAACCCCCACCGTAGCTGACTTCTCTGCTGTTGTTTATTCTTTGTGTGGCTTTATTTCCAGCCCCATTAGATGCCTCTCCAGCCGCCACACACTCCTGTAATCACATCGTCTCGGCTAGTCAAAGACAAATAGCAGCGGCCTGAAGCAGGCTCAGGGCGGGAGCGAACAGCAGAACGCGGTGATGCTTAGAGAACTTGGCTGAGCTGCTTTCGTCTCTATTGTATTTTTAATGAATCTCAAAAGGTCTTTGCTGTGTAAATGTCTTAAATCAATAATAAAAGTGAGTTCTGTCCATCAGGCTGCTGGTCTGGAGCTAATGAGCCTGAAATCCAAGCCCCAGCCCATGTTTTATTAGTCCAAAGTTGAGGAAACGCTAGCAAATCTGCATTTGATGAGGAGAGAGGAGTAGCCTGTTTGTGGGATGCAGGGAGCAGCAGAAACAATAGCTGGTGCATTATTTATCTGGAGGCGGCAGGCCAAGGCTGCACTCCAGGAACAAACCAGGAGGGGAGAGGGGAAGGGGGAGCAGGAGGAGTGGTGTGTGCTGATGAGGAGAGCGTGTGTGCGCACTGGGACAATGAGCGAGCATGTGTGTGTGCTGGGAGGGGATGGGATGGGCAACTCTGGCTACAGACTCCTTTCCTATTCCATTGCTAAGACGGAGGGGGGTCCTGGGAGCCCCTTCTTAAAATTCTCCCCCCAACATGAACGGGGCAAGTTCCCTGTGTTCTGTGGGTTTTCGCTTCCCCCCCCTCCCCCGGCTGGATCCATTCGCAAAGGCTTCTAGTACCCACGCATTGCACCAAATGATGGAGCTTTTCAAACTAAACCTCTCAGGGGACAAGGATGATTTTTCTTATTTGTGTTATTGTAGCACCAAGGAGCCTAGCCCGGCCCAATCGCCCCCTGTGCTAGGTGCTGTAAACCCTCAGAACAAAGCTTACAGGCCAAGGTGATGTCTACACTTAGGGCGGCATGTGGCCTACAGACACTGCATGCACAGCTGGCCTGGGTATCACTAACACGTGAGGCACGGCTTAGTCACGTCGAGTACCGACTGGCCAGAACCTTAGGGGATATCCCTACATGGCCTTCCACTGTGCCTGACCCGCACCTCCCATGTCTACACTGCAGTGTCCCACTGCTAAAGCCTTTCCTCCCCACCCCAGAGCCATTCACTGCGGCATGTAGCTACACCATAGGCGGCGGGTATCGCAGGCCAGGGGAGGCTGAGCCTCCCCAAACAGCCCTGTGTGGCCCTGCCCACGCTCCACCCCCAGTCCTCCTGCTGCTTCCTGCCTCCACTCTTCCCCCATGGCTGGGCTGGGGCTGAGGCTAGGGCTAGGGTTAGGGCTGGGAGCGGCCGGCCTGGAGCCCAGGAGTCCGGGCGGCTGGGGCTGCACCTCCCACCCACTCAGCATTCCAGGGCTGGGGGACTTCGCTGCCTGGCCACCCGGCGCTCAGGGGCTGGGGACTGCATGGCCGGTCTGGGGCTCCAGGGCTGGGGCATTCTTGCGGCCCAGGGCTGGGGGGGGTGGGGGCCGCAGTGGGGGGCTCTGGGCTGCAGAGGGGGCGGGGCCTTGGGCAGAAGGGGAGGGGCCAGGGGCTAACCTCCCCAAGCCAGCAGTTCACGCGCCGCCCATGAGCTACATGTCACCGCAAGTGTAGACGAGCCCTAAGCCAAGCTACAACAGATGGACACAGACAGACAGACCCACAGGGGCAGTCCAAGGAAACAATGAGCTGACACTTCTCAGCATGATCGGCAGTGGTCTCAGCACACCAGCAGCCTCAAGTTTATTGTAGGCCGCACAGCAAAGGAGCGTTTTAAGGAAGGTTTTGAAGGACAATGAGATAGCTCTGTGGCTGTTTATGGGGAGTTTCTCCCAACGGTGAAGGCGCGCATGGGAGAAGGCACCAAGGGGCTGAAAATTTAACAAGTGGCTGATGGAGGCTGACGTCATGGGCCAGGCGGAGGCAGGTGTCAACCTTTTGGTACTGAAGGCAAAATGGCAGGTAGGCAGGAATCGTTTGTGAAGGGCCTTGGAAGTGAAGACAAGTCGCTTATGTTTGCTACAAAGGCGCCAGGGAAGGAATGCAAAGAGAGAGGGGCCCTGCATGCCCCTTTGCACTCTGCCGAGGTCTTCATCCCACCCCCTCAGGCTGCAGGAGCTGGAGTCTGTGCTCCACCCTCCCTGCACACCTTCAGGAGCACAACGCTCACTAGCCAAAGGCTGCTCCCTGGGAGGCTGTGGCCTCCCTCTCTGGGGATGGTTGGGGTGAGCACGTCTGTTAAAATGAGAGAAGCCAATGAATAGATCCCCCCCATTTCTCCCCGCATCCCCGCCACACGGTGCAAGGTGTCTTGCAGGCTAAAGGAGAGACATTTTTGTCAGAGCCTTGCTGCCATAATCACGACTGTCTCTCCTGTTCCTGGTAGCTCTCCTAAACGCCTCCTCAGCGTCTGTGTAACTTCGCACATCCATGTTCCCCAATGAGCCGCTAGAGAGCTCCCTCCGTCTGCCAGCCCAGAAGTGTGTGAGTGGCACCCTTTCCTTCTCGCCAAAAGCAGATTCACCACTGCATACGTGGGTGTCAGTGAGGAACCCGGCTCGCTCTAGTAGAGCTGGGTATTGTCAGATCCCGCACTGAGGCTGGGATTGTCAAAGGAGCTGAAGGGAGGTGAAGGGGTGTGACAGGTTTCAGTTGGTCCACCGAGCCACTTTGGGGGGAGCTACTGTCTCACTGGCAGGCCTTGGTCACACCTTTCTGTCACTAGCGAATTAGCGGAGAGAGGTGCGCCGGCCCGGGTCAGTGGCCCGCCCCTCCGGCGGGGGGAGCGCCGGCCCGGGTCAGTGGCCCGCCCCTCCGGCGGGGGGAGCGCCGGCCCGGGTCAGTGGCCCGCCCCTCCGGCGGGGGGAGCGCCGGCCCGGGTCACTGGCCCGCCCCTCCGGCGGGGGGAGCGCCGGCCCGGGTCAGTGGCCCGCCCCTCTGGCGGGGGGAGCGCCGGCCCGGGTCACTGGCCCGCCCCTCACGCACGGGGAGCGCCAGCCTGGGTCAGTGGCATTGTCGGGATTGTGCTACCCGAGGCGGGTTGGCCGGGGTAGGGGAACGCAGGCCCCCCCCCAACTCCACTGCGTTCCAGCCCAGAGCCCTGACAGTGGCGGGAGGAGAGGGTCCCGCCGCTGGGTCAGCAGGGAACCATCCGCGCCACGCTGACCAAATGGACCCACCGCACTGTGCGGTTCTGCCTCTGGGCTACTTCCTACACGGTCTCTCGAGCGGGTCCCTCCGGTCCCTCCAGCTCGTCCAGGTATTCAGCTGCTGGCAGCTCCAGCTCCCCCGCTGCATCAGGCTCACGCTGGCCCGGGTTACTGCCTGGCTCCTCCAGTTCCTCCGGGTACTCGGCGGCTGGCAGCCCTGGTCGCCCCAGTCCTTCCTCCAGGTCAGGTTTCTCCTGGCCCAGGGCCTCCCCTGGCTCGGCAGCAGGGTCTGGAGGGAACAGCCTGGGTCTGCCTCCCTCCCTGGTGCTGCCCCCACGGGGCAAAGGGCCCTGCCCTTTGTTCTTCCTGTCCCACCCCCTTCCTTTCCGGGGGGTGGAGTAAGCTTGATCTGGCCCCGCCCACTCCGGCTGAGAGAATGGCTCTTTACCCTCTGGTTCGGAGGGAAGCCTCCCTGGCTCCCTGTAAGGGGATTTGAGTGCCTTGTTCCCCAACGCTGACTTACTGTGCAGACCTCAAAAATTGATATGGTGGATACCGGCCTTCTAGTCCAGCCACCGGTGGGCTCGGCTGCATTAACTTCCAGTCTAGTGCTGCACCAGGCAACTGCTGACTTATTACCTATCATAACTAAGAGGAACCTAGAGTGAGCAGACAGCAAATGTGAAAAATCAGGACGAGGGGTGGGGGTGGGGAGTAATAAGAGCCTACATAAGAAAAAGACCCAAAAATCGGGACGGTCCCTATAAAATCGGGACATCTTGTCACCCTAGAGGAACCAGAATCTTTGGCACCAGGCCACATAAGCAAAGGTGGCAGAGTAACATCTGCCCATCCTTTGCACGTCTGTGTCAGATAGACGTGCCGTCCCTGAAAGAGGCAAGGCCCAGCTTTCGGAAGGGAATGAAAAAAAGCCTAAGCCAAAAAGGGAAATAAAGGGACGTCTCCTAGTCAGTTACATTTTCCACAAGGGAGGTGGCTCTCTTCCTCCAGGCATCAGTGAAGCTAAAATTTATGGGGCAAGATTCACTGGAGATAAAAATTGTGGAGTCAGCACTGAGCGCAGAAAGAAAAGTTACATTCACCAGCAGAAATAGCAGACTCCCAGCTGGGGTGGGCACGCAGGGTTTTTTCCCCCAGGGGGCTTGGAACTGTATCATTTTCTTGGCTGCCAAAAAAGCTGGCAAAACTTCCATGCTGCAAAAAGAGCCAAATGTTGCCCCTTGGGCCATATTAGTGAACTGTTGTGAAAACACAGATTTCATTGCACATGTAATAATCCTCACAGCAGGGAACCTACTAATGACACTAACAAAACATCCCTCGGCCTCCCTTACCCACACACAGCTATAGAACGGATTGCAAAGTCCATGTGGAATCAACTGATGGGTAATCAGCATCACAAGCAAAGAAGGCCTCCAGGTCAGGCATTCAGGCAGAGACGATAAACCATTCCGAAAGGTTGGCGCTCAGTAATTCATAACCCAATACAAAAGTCTCCCCCTTTTTCCTGCTGCCTGGGCACTGGTGCCCAGATCCTGCCAAGTGAATTCATGGGCACCAGTTCTTCCTGCCTTGACTTGAAAGGATTGCATGGATTATTTTATGATCAATAAATATCCAAACAGACACAGTGAAACTGCAATCAGAAGAATTTATAACACGAAGCCACAGATTATGTAGTGGGATATAAATAAACAGAAATTGTCAGTCAAATTCCTAGCAGCTGTAGTCAGATGCAATAAATTAACTGTTACACTCCCCAAATCACCTTTATGGTTTGGCCGGCAAGTGTATTTGTACAAAGACTTGTTTCAGTTTGCGATGCCAAATATCCTCCCTCCCAGTGACTCTGAGATGGTAACACATGGGCTGTTGTTGTAATTGGGGCATGGAGTCAGCATGAAGACAGCCAGGGTTGGCCCCAGCCCTTTGCTAGGCTGGTGGCCTCTAGCCCATTATTATATAGCAGATCTGAGTTTGAGTGCTGAGATCTTCAGGTCAGCAGAGGCTGAGAACAAGAGAAGGAGAGCACACGGAGCCATTGTGGGACAGGGAGAGCCTGGCTTTGTGCTTGACCTTTTGGCTTGGTGGCGGAGGGGCTTTGGATGTAGTAGAGGGACGGAGGATTCCCCCAATGAACAGCATTAATTCTGAGTCTCATTGGCCCTGCAGCGAAGAAAGCTCATAGCAGTTAGGGAATACCTGCAAGAATGACAATCGCTGTGTTTTCCAAGGCTAAAGCAAGCTGCAGCTGGGCAGGAGGCTACGGCTGGGAAAGGTCCTGAGCAGGTCAGTGTGAACCAGGGGAAAGTGGGCTTAGAGCCTAAGGGATCCAAATATTGGTGCCAGCTCCGTGGCACAATTCAGTGGTTCTCTAAGACAGTGGTCTCCAAACTCTTTGGTTCGCGCACCCCCAGTGTGAAGACCGGAAGACCAGCCGCAGGTGCGCCGCCAATGGAAGAACGACAGAAGACTTACCACAGGTGGGCTGCCAGAGGGAAACACCAGCCATGGACGTGCAGAGCTGCCACCGAAGAAAAAAAATGGCGGAGTGCTGTCCAGCAGCACTCCTGCTGCTGTGCACCCCCTGGGATCATCTCGTGCACCCCCCTGAGGTGCACACACCCCAGTTTGGAGACCACTGCTCTAAGGGTTAAATCTCACCCCTTTTCCAGAGGGCCTGATTGAGATGGTTGGTCCTACCTGAACTGCATGGGGTGGTGCATGGGGCTTAGGCTGATCATCTGCAAAGGGTGAGTTTAACCCGAAACAGGCAGCTCACAGGCTGGATGTGCAGGTTTGGGATCCCCTCTCATCGGTGTCATGTCCTCTAGAGCTGCCACCAGCTCCAGCTGCCTTTGGAAGGAGGAATCCTGGGAGTCTTAACTAGCATGGGCACTTTCCCTCCCCCCACCCCCTCCTTCTGGCCCAGCAGCCATTGCTTGTGGGGCAGTAATTAGGCGCTCAATGGCTGGAATAACCAAAGCCATAGTAAAGCTCTGCAATGGGGCTGGGGGAAGCGGAATGGCAGCCATGCTATTGAACGTCTAGCTTGTCACCTTCCATGCCACACAGGGGCCATCTCCTCTTTGAAATGCCTGAGCCATGGGGATGTGCACAAATGGAAGGATGAAGCCTCCCGGGGATGTGTCAGACAAGCTGGATTGTGGGTAGTCCTGAGTCCAACCTCCCCCCTAGCTTTGTTTCTGTCTTTGTTGTGTGATGTGTCCCTTTATGTTGCTCCTCGTTTTATAAAAGCACGTGCATTATCCGATGGTGGTAGATGGAGAAAGGAGCTGGATTGACAGTGCCCTGGAGAAAAAACAGCTCTGTGTCTTAGCATGGGCAGCAGCGGTGCAAGCTTCATTGCTATGCCAGTGCGCCTCACCCCCTGTTATGCAGGGACCTTTCCCAGGGATCAGTTTCCATGGCCTGTTCAGTTCTTGACCCCCATTACCGAAGTTGCCAACGAGAAGGACAAGTGGTGCCTGCTTGGATGTGGACACGTGTCTCCTATTAAACAGAGGGCTCATTTGACTCATTCTTCATAGGCCACCCCATAGCCACCAGATAAGAATCTACCAGACCAGGCTGGAATTGAAGTCGGGAAAAATCTTGGTATCCCATTACACAATCCCTTTAGCCAATCAGTCCCCAGTGTGTAGTCCAGACCAAACACCTAGTTAATTGATCGGTGCTCAGCACTTATCTGCTTCTTTCATTAGTCTAATAATTGGAGTCATTTTCTGCAGCTCCCAGATATATGCTAATGTCACCTCCACATTGCATTTCTCAGGCTCGTGTCCTCGCAGTATCGGTGCGGTAACTCGATCACATAACTTTGTGGTTCCACAAGCAAGCACCAGGATGCATGCCCCGAGACAAGCAGGAAATCATGCACAAACCCCGGAGCACTCTGTCAAAAGCTCTCCCACCTTCCCTCTTCTCCCACATCCTCCCTAATTTCTTGTAGGCATGAGGAATCAGTTTAAGTTTGGCACACAACCTGAAGCTGCTCCTGAGCCTGTTTATCTCACAGGGTTACTCTGGGATGCTTCCACGCCTCCTAATTCTAACCACAGGCAGCATACACGTAGAAAGGTAACGTGAGCCAATGGCAGAAATTGGCAGGATATAACATAACACCAATGACACAGCCTTCCTGTAACTATAATCTGCCATTTGACCCACTGCCATACTGAGCAGTAGAAAATGCCTGGGGATGGCAGACAGGCCATCACACCACCCACTGGTAACCTCTATTAACACATTTCATTTTGGTTATTTCTACAGAAGTCTCAGTGATGTTGCGACATAGAGGTCCACTGATGGTTCACGACCCTGTGTGAGCAACTCCTATCAGGCCTGACAAACTCACTACACCTAACCCACTGTTTTCATAGTGTTTGTCCAAAAAGCATCTTGTAAGGTATCAAATGAAAGCCGGTGACACACTGGTCATTAATGTCATTGTGAAATGTATGTATTAACACTATATGAGGAGTTACAGATACTTATTGATATAATGCTGTAAAGTCTGTAACCCAACAAAGGCAGAAACTAGTTTCTTCCAGACAGGGGGAAAGGTAGTTATCTCCCAATCTCTAATGTAAATTAAGCATTGCGGAACCAGCAGAAAGGAACACTTATTTGCATGGCATGTCAACAGGAAAAACAGGTTGATAGAGGGATGTGAAACCAACAGGGGTTACCCTGACTCTAGAAGCAAAGACAATAAACCTTGGAAAATATAATCATCATCTGCAGAACACTTTGTTATCCATTTCACTGTGGAACACCCTTAGTGGAGCAGAGGTTGTTCATGAAAATTTGGCTCCTGATTTGACTTAAAATCAGCAAGCTCTGCAAAAGGACATTGAGGGTGACAAACTATTGCAGACAAAGGAATGTAGTCTGTCACAATTACAAGGCGTTTCTTAGAAGCGTGTTATGCTTTTGTTTCATTTGTAACCATTTCTGTTTCCATTATTCTTACTCAATACTCACTTGAATCGGTGAAGCTCTGTTGTTACTAAACTTGCATTTGTTTTCACCAAGTACTATTGTTGTCAGGAAGGACCTGATCCTGGGTTGTAGTCTCCCAGCTGTGTGTACATTGTCTCTTTTGAGACAGCAGACTTGGTCATTTCTGTGAGTGTCCAGTGACAGGCTGGAGGCTACAGGGAGCTACTTCTGAGGTGTTCGGGGATGGGAGTACACCAAGTGTTACCTGCAAAGTGAAAGCTGGCAGAGCTTCAGAGAAGACGATTTAGCCGGCTAACAGACTGGGGAGACAGGGAGGTGACACCCAGTTTAGCCCCACCAAGTCCCTCTCGCGCTGTGGCAGGGCAGGGGGAGGGGCAGTTACACAGTGATGCAGAGTCCTAAGTGCCCCCAAGAAAGTGTCAGAGATGTAAAAAGAAAAGGAGTACTTGTGGCACCTTAGAGACTAACAAATTTATTTGAGCATGAGCTTTCGTGAAGTGAGCTGTAGCTCACGAAAGCTTATGCTCAAATAAATTGGTTAGTCTCTAAGGTGCCACAAGTCCTCCTTTTCTTTTTGCAAATACAGAGTAATACGGCTGCTACTCTGAAACCTGTCAGAGATGTGTCCTCCTGGCCCTGCCTGGAGAAGGAAGCAATTTGTCAAGGGACATGTGAGCGATGGAATTTCCGTAACAAAGACTTTGTCTGGGTTTAACTAGTTCATGAGCTAGAAACCCAGGTGAGAAGGAACACTGACTTTGATGGTGGTTCACACCCTTCCCATCAGGTGAATCAGGCTGGGTTTAGTAGTTCAGCAAACTGGTACTTTTCTCTGGAAGCTGCTATCTCATGCTCCCGAATCAGAGCTTCCACTAAACAAAAAATACTCTGCCCTTCTTTAGAATCCTAGTGTGAAATCTTGGTCCGATGGACCTCATTGGCAAAACTCCCTTTGACTTCAATAGGGCAGGATTTCACCCATAGATTTTAAACCCAGGAGTAACTACTATGATCTTCTAATCTGACCTGCAAAATCCAGGTCAAAGAACTTCACCCAAGAATTCCTGCCTCAAGCTTGTGATTAAAACTTGAACATAAAAGATCAAAGGTGATGTTTATAAAAAGAAAGTTGAATGACAGGCAGACAGAGGGGGGGGGGGGGAAGCCTAGTTAATGGTTGTTTTGTACTTTATTTGAGAAGAGAGATCTACATAAACTATGTCAGGAGGGTACAGCTCTACACACAGTTTCATCAATCAATAAATGGAATTGTTAACATAACACTGAGGATATGATACTATGAAGAAGACATAGACACATGACCAAGGAATATTTACAGCTTTAACGTACAATATATTTATATTAGAGAGAGAGAGAGAGAGAGAGAGAGAGATGTGCGTATGTGTGTATGAACACCGGTGTATGCACACACATACACACGCTCACACAAACAGGTATAAAAGACTTTTTTTTTTTAAACAAATGTCAAGAAATGAGTTCGTCTTTTATTTGCAGCAGTTGACTATTGGATTGAAAGGTGGACATGGTTTCGTTTTGTGGTGGCTGGTTAGTATTTTTTTTTTAAATCTCTGTGCTCCAACGATTGTTGACCAAATCGGAATAGTCTCCAGTGTTTGTGTTTCTTTAGTTGTGTGGGGTGGATGACAGGGGGCAACGGGCTGCAATAGGGAGAATGGGCTTGGGGGTGGAGGAGGAATGTGTAAATGGAATGAACGACCTTTGGTGATGCCATTAAATCATCCTTTGTACTAAACATAAATTATCAATAGTTTTAAAAAAATAATTTTCTGTTTCATTTTGAGGCTGGGGACAAGGGAAAGAAGAAGCAAAGGGTGGGGAGAGAGTCCGGGGAAAGGGCAAATACCTTAGCATTTCAGATGTCCCTTAACCTCAATTTCAAACACTTTTTAAAAATTTGTAAAAGGCTTCTATGGGTTTAAAACTATAATGGAATCATGCCCCCCCGCCCCAGTGTAGCAAAGAGCTCAATCCAAATTACAATGGGGAGCATACAGGGGAACCCACTTTGGCTAATACCCAGAGCAGAGTTCCTCCCCCTAGCAGTTGGAGCCCCTGGGGAAGAAGGGTGTTGCAGACAGGTTCTAGGAGGTGCCACCACCCTGCCTTTCCCATATTGTCCCATGGGAGAGGATCCTAGTTTGACAGAAGGGGCAGTTCTGGATGGGTCCTGGTATGGCAAAGGGTGTTGTGAAATGGAAGGGGTTGAGAACCACAGCAAGACCTGAAGGCTGGTAGTTCGTTTTTGACCCCTTAATCGGGAGACACCATTGATGGCCCCCATAGTGGCTAAGTATCAGGAGGTGATGGCCTCCAGTGTAGACACAGATGCAGAATTTAAAACAGGATCCAAAGAGGCCATGATTGTAGCTTATTGGTATAATGGGTAAAAACAAACAACTCAATCCAGCAAATGTCACTGAGATTTTTGTTTTCTGTTCATACAGAGTTTCAATAACGTTAACTGATATTCACATTAGCCTGGTAAAAGTCCCCATTTTGGGATGCTAGCCATGTCCCCCCTAACATGTCTGCCAAGACGAGGCCAAGTTCCAACCAGAGGCTGCGTAGGGCAAAATTCTTCTGGGGGAGGGCTGTACATGTGCTCATGAGTTAAGGGTGCATTACAGCACCCCTCAGTGCTCTGTGGCAGCTGCTGGGCTGGTGGGTGTATCCAGCTGCTGCCTCGCCCCCCTAATGGAATGTGAATTGTATAGTATGGGGCACCAGCGCAGGCCATTCTACACCTGGCAGAGCCATTCTGGTCCATTAGTAGCTGTGAACAGAGGTACATAGCAGCTGGGACAAAGGCCAACTTATTGGACTCTGATTTTACTTTCACTTTTTTTCCAAGTGGGGCAGAACCACATGGCTAGAGTCACTGCTGATGACAACAGCCTGTGTATGCCACCGCAGTTCTTCCCCAATCAAGGGCTCGTCTATCTCTGCAGAACAGAAGCAGGTGAATAGATTTGTTTTGAGAGCTGGTCCATTTTTCCAATGCTGAGAATTATACACCCCAACTGCGGGGGGATGGGACATTTGGACAGACACATGCCACTTACAGCCATGGTCACTGCGTCACATATTTAGTATCTCAGGAGGGGGAGAATACAGCACCTAATTCCATTCCCAAATACATCCTGCTCTCCCCTCACATCTGTCCCAGGTGCCAGCTGATCCTTCAGAAAATGAAACCTTTCTGCACAACTCCTCCGACCCAAGTGTCCAGTATGAACTACATCAATGTACATCATTTACAAGGCAGGAAATCCTTCATTTCTCATGGAACACATTATGTGAAATAGCACTTAGTTAACATAAGGTTTTTTTGTTCTGCTTTAAGCCTATCTATAAAAAGCTGCTCATGCAAGAAATTACCTCCAGATTTAGCTGGAATTTTAAAGGACACTTCTCCTGAAGAAACAAATCCCTTTCACACAGGGGGAAAAAACCCCAAACAAAACAACCCACTTGTGGTTTGGCAAGAACCATCAGACAGTGGAATATACAATAATAAGACTTTGGTGTTTGTAAGGTATTGAGTGAGGGACCCACGATCAGACCTGGGAGAAGCCCAACAAGATGGGAAGTCCAGATGGGCCCTCAAAGCTGCTTCAAATGGACACAAGTCACTTGTGGTTTCTCTCCTCCCTCCCAACATTTAACACTTCCCTGTTCAGGATTCCCCACTCCTGCAAAGCAAGCCCTCTGATTTCCAAAAGCCTCCCTCTTACACCCCATTCTTCAATTCCAAATATATACCCCCTGCCCTATGACTCCCGCTCCCTCTTCAGCCAAGACAGTAGGCCTGTTGAGTCAGGGAAGAAAGACAGGAAGGGGTGCTCCCAGGAACCAGTTTGAAGGTTCGGTTCCATATCTGAGCTAAGTTTCTGGCTGGTTCTTATCTTCCATTTCCTGAATCAGGTAGCCCATCCCTACCCAAGAGCTGGGGATGGACCTACAATTCCTGATCGCTCCCAAAGCTGCCCAAAAGAAGGAAGTTATTCTTGACGCTTGCAGAATCAGCCACTTGAGATGGAGTTTACCTGCTTCGTGTAATCTAAGAGCAGGGGCAGGGCTGTTAGAGCGAAAAAAAAAGCACAGAGACACTAAGCTGAAATGAGAGGGATTTTGCATGCTGTTACCTCATTGAGTCTGAGAACAAATATGCTCACTAATATGTGGTAGCTACTCATTTCCTTGCACTGTTGCAACAGGACAATTTTATATTAAAATAAACAAAAGCAGATCAAAGGCTGCGCTTCCAAACCTCTAGCTGGCCCAGTGCTTTACAACTGTCACTGGACCTGAGCCTGATCTCACAAATGCTGGTGACAATCAGGAGTAACTCCACTGAAGCTCCAGTTCCACTCTACTTGGTTAAATCTTTTAGCACAAAGCAAATGTTGAAATGTTTAGGTGTCAGGAAAAGGTGAGTGGGGGGGGAGGGGCGGGCGGGAAGAATCCCACATACACAATCGGTACCAAGCTGCATGGTCCGATTATGTTCCCTTTTCATACATTAGACATGCTATGACTTGTCTCTCTACTTTGGAATGATGTAAGGATTTGGCTCAGTGACAACACCAGGTCCTTGAACATTTAGGCTTAAATGAGTGCCAGAACAGTCCCAGATCAGCTCCAGGGTAGCTGAGCCAGCCCACTGGCTACATCAGTGGTTCTCAACCTATTTACCACTGTGGGCTGCATATGCAGCTCGCTGTGTGATGTGGGCCGCATCCACAGGATATATATACTGCCTGTATGGTTCTGAGGATGTCACACAAGCCACAGGTGTGTGCTGATTGGACCGCAGATTGAGAACTACTGGCCTGCATGGATCCCTATTAAATCTTCAAGCTGTTTCTCCTCAGAGCTCTCTGGCCTGTTTCTCAGAGTGGGAGATATACGGCTCCAGCCCTGCCCCCCTTACTCACCCAAGTAGTCCTGACGCATAGAGAGGAACACACTGATTTAGGAGCAGGCCCAACATCAGCAGGTTCAGGGTGCAGCATGGGGGAGTCTTGACACGCTGAGCTGGATAAGCAAAGCACACACAAAAGAGCAGCCACTAGGAAAAACAACCACCAGGGCTCAGAAATGAGGGGGGAAAGCCAGAGCCCTGTGGGAGATGAAGCTAGGCGAGAGCCTGTAAATTTCACTCACTTCTAGCAGATGACCGTTGTCCATGGTGCTGAACACACAGTCCCAAATTAAATGCCAGCAAGAACATGCCACCCTGAAACCAGAGATCAGAACAAGTCTGACAGACTAAACACTCAGTCATCAGCTGCAGACACTGCATGACAGCCTGCCTCCGATAACGTTTATTACACTGACCGTTCTTAAGTGGAACAGCCTGAAATTGATCTCTGCGGTGTCGGAGGTGTCCCTGTCCTCAGCACAGAATTCCCTGGTGGCTGTGGTTAACATGTTGCAAAAATTTAGGTAGAGACAGGTCATCAAAACAATCTCGTTGCTTGGTTTTCCATCAGCGCCTTTCTTGACCTTAGGCAGGCATTTTGATCTGCAGGGAAATGATTCTACTGGTTTAAGATACAGCAAAATCCCCAGATTAGTGGCTGCTTTTGTCTCTTAATCTCAGAGATAAAACTGATTTACAATACTGTGAACAATGCTTGCACAAAATAGATTTTTTGGGAGGTAGGGAAGGGGGAGATCTGATCCCAGATTATTAGGACCTGACCCCAGGAAGATGCTGTGCTGTTACCCATCTACATCACTGAACAAGATCAGGCTCTCATCCACTCCCAACCCCACCTCTCACCCTAATTTCCAGCTTTCAAAGACATTGTGAGCCAGGGTTTGCTCTGCCCTAGCAGAAGAACAAGAAAAACAAAATTAAAAGCGATTGGGATAGAGAATCGTTCCTCTCTCTGTAGCAAATATTCTTTGTTGCTAGGGAGAATATGATGAGTTCAATCTTGTCTCATGTACAGTTGTGGATTTTCTTGCACTAAACGCCAAACAATCTGTTTGACACATTTTTTTTCTTGTACAATTTCCCCCCTCATTCCCTGCAACACTACTCTTAACATCACAATGAACGATCTCAAGAGGCATCCAGAACCCACAACCTTTTCCAACTCTAATGTACACTTGTGGTGCTCAACACCTATCAGGCTTTAGCCCAGCATCAAGTGGAGGGTTCAGTAACGCAGTAACAATAACTCAGTCCTTTTTGCTGATTATTTCCATTGCCGCAGCCCAAGTGTGTAAGAACTAGGATGGACTAGAGCAGATCCCATCAGGAATCAGTCCTGACTGACTTTCCAATCAGAACAATCAGCTGGGGGCTAAGTAACAGCCGAATTCTCAGCGAGAGAAATTACGGGCATAAAATCTAAAACAAACAGATTCCTCGTGTTCATTCCGTATTTCAGAGCATGTTTATAGTTACTGTGGGATTGTGTCTTAAATAACGGAGTTAGAAAAGGAAACTAAATAATCCCTGTAGGGAAAACATCATAACCCAGAACTCTTTCTACTCTGGGACTTTTGCTAACTTTGTTCCTATCTCATTGGGGGTGGCAGGGCACAATTGGAAATTCCCTATCCTTGTGCTGTGGGCATGCACCTAAGCTGTACCTCTGTGCCGATGGCATTCTGTGGACTTCAGAGGGCTGGGCTGGGAGGAGGATTGAACAAGAGAAATGTTGATCCCCATGGCAATGTCCCCTGCCCTGCTCCCAGATTTCCATGTGGAAATCTCAGCAGGAGGTTACAGAACTGGGAGCTCTTTTTACCTCCCTCTGGATTCCCCAAATCCCCTGCTCCTGCTATCACTGGAGGGAAAATCCAAGGAGAAACTTGCTGAGATTTCCTCCCCACAACATCGTAAAGAAGATCCCTCCAGCAGAGTATGATTTGACCTCCATTTTTACTCAGGCCTGAGAGATGGGGAGCTCTAATTGCAGGACTCAGAAAAAGGGTTTGGAAGTCAACTACAAAATAGTTGGGAAACTCCCAGATGAAAGCAACAAGGCAGGGACACTTTGACATAGCCTACGTAAGAGTCAATTTTCTCTCTAGCCTTTGAGAATGCTTTGGAAGAGGGAAGGAAATAATAGATAAAGTAGACCTTTGTATCATTTTATTAGACTTTCAAAAAGACTATGATAAATGCCCTCATAAGCGGCTAATAAGGAAACTGGATAGCCAGAGCAAGGGGTAACATCCTACCACGGATCAGACACCAACAAGGAGAAACAGGGAGCAAATGGGAAGATGTTAATAGTGGGGTGACCCCAGACATCAATGCCAGAGCTGGTGCTGGTCAATTTAGTTATTAATGACTTTGGACGGAGGGCGGATAATGACGTGACATTTGCCAATGGCACAAAAGTATTTAGTGAGTCGGGGCAGAGAGGAGTGGGAGGGACGAAAGTAAATCAGTTGTTGGGCAAGTGAAACTCATCTTCAGCCAGTTCAAAAAGACACACATTGGAAGGAACAATTTAAATTCCTCCAACACAGGGATGGGTTCTGAGTTCCCTGTATCCTCTCTGGCACAAAAATCTAGGGTTCACTGTGGACAGCACAGTAAAGATGTCTGCTCAGTGCTCATGAAAACAAGTGCCTAAGATTCTGGGATGTAGTTAGATGGGGTTTGACAAGAATACAGGTCTCCCCTTCCTGATTACGTCTCAATTCTTGGGCAACTAAGGGCTGGTGTGCTGTGGAGTTATAACATCCACCTGTCACTGCAAGAGGCAGAAGCCCAGTACTGCTCAAGAGCAAACCCAAGTGATAAAACAGCTCTGACGAAAGGGTACACAGACCTAGTTCTTCTTAGCTGGAACTAAGATGGTTGTGAAGTGGTGCTTTGCTGGGAACCACAGAGATGTAGCAGACCCTATGAGAGTCACAAACCCAACCATAGCAAAGTGGTACTTCACCCTGGGCACTTTTGGCTTCCCGTATGGGGCACAAAGAATTTCAGGGTTTTGTATTCTTTAAAATACAGCTAGCAAAGTGAATGTTTTTAAAGTCAGCAGTAGATTGAGTGACCAGTGCATTAATATCCATGAGAAGCAAAAGGGACAGCAACCTTATTTGTGACTCAGCCAAAATTACTCCAAACCCCAAAGGCTGGGTTGCTAAAGGATTTTTTAGTTTGTTTTTTAGTGTGTCTGACATTTTATAGCATCAATAATACAAACAAAGGGGAAATCATATTTGCAGAATATTAATGCATGGATGTCCAAAGCAAAATACAATACCGATTACTTTTTACATTAGGCCACCAAGTTTGATTTTCTTTGTTGGTTAAATTGGTTGACCATATTCTTTCCATAGTCAAAAATGACACCATGACCTTCTCTGTAACCTTGGAGGCAACCCTTCCAGCTGTATTCTAATTGGGGATAGCAAATACAGGTTCAAAAAAGAGTTTATAGGCCTGATTTCAGAGATGCAGAGGACACACAACTCCAGCTGAGTCAATGAGAGCTTTATAAGAACATAAGAATGGTCATATTGGGTCAGACCAAAGGTCCATCTAGCCCAATATCCTGTCCTCTGACAGTGGCCAATGCCAGGTGCCCCAGAGGGAATGAACAAAACAAGTAATCATCAAGTGATCCATCCCATCACTCACTCCCAGCTTCTGGCAAACAGAAGCAAGGGACACTATCCCTGCCCATCCTGGCTAATAGCCATTGATGGACCCATTCTCCATGAACTTATCTAATTCTTTTTTTGAATCCTGTTATAGTCCTGACCTTCACAACGTCCTCTGGCAAGGAGTTCCGCAGGTTGACTGTGTTGTGTGAAAAAATACTTCCTTTTGTTTGTTTTAAACCTGCTGCCTATTAATTTCATTCATCTAGTTCTTGTGTTATGAGAAGGACTAAATAACACTTCTTTATTTACTTTCTCCACAGCCATCATGATTTTATAGACTTCTATCATATCCCACCTTAGTCATCAATTTTCCAAGGTGAAAAGTCCCAGGCTTACTAATCTCTCCTCATATGGAAGCTGTTCCATACCCCTAATCATTTTTGTTGTCCTTTTCTGAACCTTTTCCAATTCCAATATATATTTTTTTGAGATGGGGCGACCACATCTTCACACAGTATTCAAGATGTGCCTAGAATTTTTACTATTGATTATAGACATATATGAGTTCAGAGATGAACAAGAAGAGCAAGGCATAAAGAATAGCTAGAATGAAGGATACACCCTCAAGTCCCGACATTGTCTAGCTGACAGTACTTATCTACACAGAGGTAATCAAAAGGACTAGTTGACATCACTGGTACTTACTAATGCCTGTTGAGAGCATTGTCTCTAGCACACAAGGGAGGAGAAGGCAGTTCCGCTTCTGTACCTTGAAACTTTTGCTGCTGAAGCTACTCTTAAAGAAAATACCAAGGGTACTTGCTCCTACCTTGCAGTTTGGATTTAACAGCCAGAGCAAAGAAATAAGGAGTTTGGAGACTTCTCTTGCAACGGCCTTTGACTTCTGCAGAATGAACTATGTGAGCTCCTTTAATTTATGCATCTTTTGTCATGCTCACAGTTTAAATAGTTAGCCTCTTGTTTGGTTGGTTAACACTAGATGCAGCCTGTTGGCAGCAGCTGTGAGAGTGAGTGGCATTGCTCACCGGATCAGGTCTCATCAGTGCCCTAGTTTGGAGTTAATCAGAGAGAGAAGCTAACAGCCACTGGTTAACCAGTTCCTTTTAACTACGACTGTCTGCTTGTGGATACATGGCAGGACCTGTTTGTCAATAGCAAAGAGCCTTTCATCCCCTTGATTTAAATACCTTGGGGGGATTAAAAAAAATATGGGCTAAAACTCCTGTCACTTTAGCAGAGGAGAAAGCCTGTCTCGGCAGGAATGGCCTGGATGAGGTCAGAGCCGCGTTCTGCTGAGGTAAAAGAAACACAGTCGCTTGCCAGGCTCTTCTCCTTCTTCTCAAAGAGGGGGGTGGGACACCCTTGGTTTCAGCTGGGATTTACAGGAGATATCCCACACACATCACAATGAGTTTTGCTGTAAAATTCACTGCACAGAGGTTAATCTAGATGTCAACATTGCCTGACAGCAGTGGAATTACTCCAGGGCAGTGCTCCTTCTGAAGTCTTAATATAACAGTCAATTCCATCCTGCCTGCAGGAAATGAAAGTTTTCTGCTTTGTGTGCAGAATCATTCAGTGCCAATTTTCTCACTGTTTGAAGTCCAAACTATGGGCTTCAGATTCACCTCACATTAAGACATTTGCTCAGTTTAAAAAGTCCGTTTGCCACTCCCGGAGAACTACAGGGACAGAAAGGAAACGTGTGGGGGGTGGAGTGGCGGGGGGTGGGGTATGAGGGAATCTTATTGCATCTCCACCAGGAAACTCACAGGGCTTGTGCCAGTCCTATTTTTCCGGAAGGAAGCAAATGCAGCAACTTCACTTATCTAAATATCAAGCAGCAAAGATCTGGGAGGCTGGAAACCAACAGAGAGCCAGTGTGCGCAAAAGAAAAAATGTTCAGACCTCCCAATGCTATGATTTCCTTCACAGAGGCATTTCAGTCATCTCCTGCTGGGCCCTTGTCTTAAGAAGCCAGTAGTTCTGCAGCTCAACACCTCTTCAGAACAGCTGCTGGGCTATGGCTTCAGGCTGTAGGATCAGTCCCTTTTTTAGTCTGGGAGATTAGTTCCCATAGGGGATCCCTGAGTGCCAATGGGAGTTATGTGATAATCATCCATTTTCTTTGAGGAATGTTAGAGCTGGTTGTTTTAGAAGCAGGGGCTGTGAAGAAGCCTTGCGAAATTGTGGCCAGTGAGAAACCACAGAAGCTAGAGATGAAAATGACCTATTAGATCACTTAGCCTGTCTACTGGGGCCCTAAGCAAGATCGTTCCCCACAATTGTCTAACATAGTTTTAAAAGCTGCAAGCAATGAGACTTCCACCACTTTGGTTGGGAACCTGTTCCACTGCCTAACGTCGTGCAGACAAGGAACAAGGGGCACGGAAGTGACTGAAGGGCGCACCGTTACCTCTGTATTCCACTGGGAGCAGAGACTACATACGCTTGTGCCATTGGCCACTCGGGTGTGTGTGTGTGTCTTTGTACGCATTCACTCGGCTAGACACAGGACCCGCAAGGTCCCAGCCAGGAGCACAGTTTCTAGCAGTGATTCTGGAGAAGAGCTAAGCAAGTTTTTCCACTTAGCCATTGTGCTAATGGGACACAAATTGGCACGCTCCCCCCTGCAACTTCTTCTCCTTTGCAAGCCGACAGCATACTCACCCCAAAGGTGCAGTCCCATCCTGCTCCTTCAAAAAGACACAGTAGCACAGCAGAGCTTTTGGGGATGTGCCTTTGCACCGAACCAAAGCATGGACCTGCTGAGTGCTTTTCTTGGCATGGGCGTCCTGTCTTCCCACCATGCGCAGGGCAAAACTGTATGGAGCCATCAGACCTGATCACCAGCCAACCCCCTGCCCCGCCCCGTCAGCTCCCCCTGCATGTGAAAATCCACATTTAGAGAAAGCGAGTAGGCGTCTCAAAAGCAGAGAGGAGCCATTGCAGAGGCGTAACTATCCAGCACAGAACACAACCCAGGCTCTTCCTGGTAAACAGGACGGATTGCTTCACAGCCAAGACCTGGCCCATGCAAAGGGAACGACCCAAGAGCTAAATATCCCATCAGAGATTAAATCCTCCCAGATCCCCCTCTTTGTACAAAAAATACTAGAGGCTTAAACCAAGTCCCAGTGAATGGAGAGCCAAGGGGGCAAGCTATCCTTTCTGGTGTGTCTGTCTTCTCAACAGTTGGTTCTTCCCTGCCCCAAAACTGGCACGTCCTCATCTGACAGATACTCTAGGCTCTCCCTTGCATTCTCGCTCAGGCCTCAGCATGGCACCACTGCCAGCTTCCCATTTAGTGGTGTGTAACTGAGCTTCAGCTGCTAAGCCCCAGTAACTGTACAGGGGAAAGCACAGGGCATGGGCCACAGTTTTGGTCTAGTAAACTGGTACAGCTGCCCCAGAGGAGGGGAAGCACTGTACTGGGCCACCCTTAGGTGTAAAAGTCACCTGCAGAGAGCAAGGAGTAGCCTTCAGTACATTTGGCTACCAGCCTTGAATGCAACATTTTTCACACACAGCCTGTAAAATAAGACTCGGCGTTGGGTGCAGGAAGTGAAACGCCTCATTATAAAAATAAATATGCAACCGTAATAAAGATCCCAGCTCTGAACAGAACACACTTTAGATGCAGACTCACCAATGACAAATACATACACCCAACGAACAACAGCGCTTAAATCAAGTCTTTCTTCACCTGCCAGCCGAGACCCGGTTCTCTGTTTCTGCAGTTACAGTTGCTGATATCGCTAGCACATTAGGCAGCAAAAGCACTTGGGTCCTAAGAAGTAAAAGCCTTTCTTCGGAAGAGAAAACAACAGCCTTAGCTTTGCATTTCCCTGCCTTTGTCCCTGAAAGGTTTAATATTGCTCAGGCCTTGTTCTGCTTGTATTTCAGATGAGAAAAGCTCACAACACAGCACAGTTCAGACCCCTGCCTGCTGGTGACCTTTGCTTTTTCGCCAGTGTTTGCCCAGAGTTATAGCCTCATTTGCCTGTAGTCTCAGTCACACAATTTATTTTTTGTTTATTTCAGTTTCTACCATCAGCACCACTTGGAATTTAATAGAACACTAGCCCTTCCTAATACAACTATGGTTTACTTAACCCAGGGATGTTATGGTTTACTTAACGGCCAAGGGATGTGCTGGCCGCTGCTTCCCGCAGCCCCCATTGGCCCAGAGTGGCGAACCACAGCCATCGGGAGCTGCGACTGGCCAAACCTGAGGACATAGCAGGTAAACAAACAGGCCTGACCCACCAGGGGGCTTACCGTGGCAGGCCGTGCGCCTAAGGTTGCCGATCCCTGACTTAACCCAAGTAGTGTGCTGGACTTGTAATACTGTCCCCTTCCTTACGAGGTCTTTTCCAAGTGCTGTCTAATTGAGACAGCTTATTCTACCCACTACTGGAGAGAGGCAATCGGACATGCTTTGAAGATCACATTTTCAAAAGCAGCCTCTGTAATGGAACCCCATTTTCACACTTGCTTTTGCACATATATTCCCCCACACTGAAGTTTTTGCATGCCATTTTTCACACCCAAGTTCATGCAAATTCAAAACCCTGAATTCACATGCATGTGCCAGCTGATCAGGTTTGCACAAACAAAGCATCTAATGACCATCCAAGTCTAAGAGGTGTGTGCAAAAACTGGAGTGTAGAAAGCTTTGTGAGCAACAATACAGGCATGCAAAATAGAAGGCTGACTTCAAGAGATGGGGTTGAGCCCCATTTAAACACTGAGTGCTCGATGGCCCACCCTCAAGAAGTATCAGCTTCACCTAAATGTTAGAAATGGGAAATCACAGATGTGAAAAAAACAAAACATGAGGTCACTGAGACCACAACCCAGGCCCAACCACAGCACAGCGCCCTCTTGCCCAGCAGGTGTCCATCTAGGTGAAACCCTCGAAGGGATTTGCCTGGGTTAATCTTTTCCCTAAGTAAAAGTGCCCCACTGCCAGTGCCAGGAAGGGCAACAGTCCTGTTCTCAGCTAAGGTCCAGTACCGCCCTCAGGTCTGGCCCACCTCCCCTTTCAAAAGGCATTTGGGGACCAGCTCAGTTAAAGGAGTCGAGTAATGGGAATGCCCTGGTGTGGGGATGTGGGGAGGGGAACTGAAATAAGCCTAAGCCAGAGTCAACTGCGGTCCTTGGGCATGGCATGAGTAGCCAGGCTGGGGGAGAGCTCTGGTGTTCCTGGCAGCAGAGTGATAGCTAACCCTCTTCATGGGGGGAGCAAATGGATGATCTGCACAATGTTGGAGTCACTTGTGCCTCCCTGGCCCACAAAGGCACCCACATTTTAGAGTAGATCTTTGCTTTGGGGCACACTGTATGGGTTTCCCCAAACCCTGAGCTATCTCTGACACAGTGGGACCACAAAGGCTCCACAGCCATCAGGAACTTCTGGTCCTGTGGTGGGTGAAAGAGCCACCCAAGCAGACTAAAGGGGCTCTGTATTAATTCCAGCAAACAGGAGACTCCTGGGTATTTTCCCCTATAACTCGGCCCAGCGTCCTTCCCAACTCCCACAGCACGTCTGCAACTATTTCCTCTCACCTGTACAGAAACGAAACTAACAGAAGCAAAACCTGACACGCACAGGCCCAAAGCAACAGCAGCAGGGGAATCAAGACTCCATGCCACGGTATCAACCCTGCCTTGCTTTTTTGCTGAGCAGCTGCTCAAAACAAGCTTTGACAAGAGAATCTTTCCCCAATGCCATAATTGCATTTGGTGGGGCTAAGAATGGGGCAGTCTGACAGCCTGAATCTCGGTGTCGAGAGCTTAACATCTTTCAGGGGACATCTTTCTTCTTTTCATTAGACCAGTTATTAAAAACCATGCTGCATTCAGGCCTGATGTCTTTCCTTGCTCCTGCCCTGACCTTGCTCAGATGCCCACACACAGAGCTGGCTTGGGGAACCCACCACTCATGGGATGGGGTGGTTGGGAGGGATCCCTGGTTTGCAGCAGAGCTGGAAGGTGGGGTGCTCCTGAATTTAACATGGAATTGTAGGGTCTATGAGTGCTATGACTGGGGAAAGGGGTTTGAAGGGTTAGTTAAATGGCGGGGAGGAAGGGAAAAGATGGGGTGTCCCCCTCACCAAAGCCAGCTCCCATTGTCCAGGTGCCCCAGGAGAACAAAGCCATGCAGAGCATGGGGGGAGTGGGGCACTAGATTGTGGTTTCTCTATGATCTCTGGGGCCATTAACACCCCTTCCCTGCCTGTCCTCCTGCCAACAGCTCAGTTCTGTTATTCAAAGTGACCCGTACACAATCATTCAGCATTGTAACGCAAACAACCCAGCACACTGCCCTGACTCCAGAGTCTGCTGCACTGGCCTCGCCCCTTACCGCCAAGCACTGACAGATCCTGGTTTTTGTAAGGCAGGCCAAGGAGTCACATTTTGTCTCCCCTCCCCTCCCCAATGTCTTTATTACAGCAAGCACCGCCTGGACCAAATAAGCCACTGCACCCACCCCTCTCCAGCAGCCTCAGCCCCTGCAGACTCTACTCCACTAGCACCAGAGGGGCCTTCCCCTGGATCTGCTTTCTTCCCCTCCCTGTGCCAGGGCCCCCTCCTCTGATTTAAGCCAGCAGCAAGACAGCTTCAGATAAATGGGGTGATTGTATGGGGCGGAGAAGGGGGTTTCCTCTGTGCAGCGAGCCACAACTATGTCACCACCTGGACAGAAGCATCCTTTCTCGAATGCAGCCTGCCCTGTCGATTGCTCTGGGCGGGGGGTGTTGGATGGGGGGGAGGAGAGAAGATCCCCCCACTCCTTCCATGACAAGGGCCACATCCCAACAAGCTATTTCTGGGTCTACAGCTGTCACCTTTCAAACTCTGCCTTGACAGCACCCTCCTCCTGGCTAGAGCTGCCAAGCGGCATGTTGTCCCCTCATCCTCCATTAGCCAGAGGAGAAACAAACCAGAAATGTTTTGTTTCCCAGGCCTGCTTCGAGCAGGAGCCCACCTCTGAGGAAGCCTTTTGCCAGGAAGTTGATTCCTTTTATTGATGGGGGCGTGGGATAGGGACTGCTTCTCTGCCCCTCCCTTGGCTGTCCCAGTCCCCTTGGCCAGGCCTTTGTCCTCATTGACATGCAAGGCTGGCCGCAGTGGCCATTTGCTGAGCCGTCTACTTGGGAAAGCACCGCCTTCCCCTCCCCCAGCTCCCCGGGTTACCAGTGAAGCTATTCTTCAGCCTCTGCATTTTCACAGCAGCTCAAAGGCAGATGCATCAATCCTTTCAGGGCCTGGAGACGTGAGGGGAATGTCAACAGGGCCTGGGCAGGTGCTGATAGGTTCCCAGCCATCTCCCAGACCCCTTCGTTTCCCCTGCACCACCCCCATCCCTTTGGCAGATATACTAGGTATTGGACCAAGGGAGAGGGGGGTGGATGGTGGAGGTGGGGGAAAGGAAGGAGGGGCAGCATGGCGTACTAACCCTAAAGAGCACCCCTGAAGCCGTGCAAGCCAGTCCCCAGCCAGATGACAAACTACAGCCTTTGAACACACGCTGGGGGGGAAAGCCCTGATTTCAGCGCTGTTGCGCCAGGGATGAATTTGGCCCATCTGTATGGCGGGGGCTCTCCTCACATCTCTACCATGTCTCCTGGCAAAATAAGCAGGGTGGATGGTTTTGCTTTCAAAAACACCCCCTATTTGGGGGCGACGCATGGGCTGGGTGCCTGTCCCGCATGCCAAAGTGAGGTCAAAGCATCCTTACAATGGCACAGACCCCTCCCCAACTCTGCTCTCTGTATGGCTCTCCCAGGCAGCTGCTCTGGTCCCCGGCACTGATCCCCAGAGTCTGACAAAGGATTGGTGCTGGGCAATAGAAAGGTTCAGTTCCTCTTGTCTGTGTTCTGTGGGAGGGTGGCTGTTTCTCGTGTGTGGTTTACCCGTAGGTGCCGCGATCCTTTACTGTATGTTCCGAAAGCCTTGAGTCTATACATTTAAGAATTGGCAAATTAGAAAAATTGTCCTGCAATGTCAAAAGGAGGAAAAGGGTGGGAAGGTGGGCGGGTGGAATTGCAAGTTCCTCCAGGGGCACTGCCCTGGTTCAGAGCCCAAATGTCCAGGCGGGGACTGAGTCACACATTCAGTGCATATCTTACAAATGGGGCAGGGCCTCCTCCCAGAGCTTTTCCCTGGGACTGAGTCTCTGTGCTAGCAAGAGTCTTGAGCTCAGCCCAAGCAGACAAAGCACAGCAAGGTCATGTTTCACTTCTCCACAGCTTGGGGGAAAAGATTCCTCCTTTTTTTTTTTTTTTTTAAAGTACTTTAAGTTTCTTCTCTTCTTTTTTGTTTTATTTTTTAAAGTCTTATAGTTTCTGTAACAGCAGCTTCTTTCTGTATTGGTGTGGAAGGTATATATATCTATATCTATATATCTATAAATATATATAAGCCAAACTGCCTTACAGGTTGTTTTGTTTTGTTTTTCAGTGTTGTATGTGTAGCAGGCACTTGAGTTTATATGAAGATGTTTGCTTGGGGGCTGAAAGGGGTGGGGAGCAGAGGAGGTAGGATGGGTGGAGGAAGGAAGGAGCAGGAACTTTTGACAAGTGGCCACTGCTAGCCAAGGATGTCCAGGTAGATTGGTGTGGCCTTGCCAAGAGCATGAAGGATCTTGTAGATTTCCTTGATGTTGAGCCGCTGCTGAGGTTCCCTCTGCCAGCAGCCCAACATGATGTCATAAACCTCCTTGGGACAAACTCGAGGCCTCTCCAAGACTCGGCCTTGGGTGATGCACTCGATGACCTGAAACGCAGAACAGAGAGGGTGAGTCTCACACAACGAAGCGCTGCAAATGTCCCTTTGCCGAATCTGCTTAGCCCTGGATGGTAACCAACATTTCATCAGAGCACTAAGGAGCCAGCAGATCCCTCTGATTTGAGGTGTGCAGGCTCCCAGCAGGTGATATGCAGCAACAGATTCTCAGCACCTGCCTCCTGCTTTGCAGCTGCAGTTTTGCAATCTCAGTGAAATATACTTTTGATTTTGCAACCACTATTAACTCCAGGCACAACTCCTCCCAGTTTGACACCTAATTACCTGACTGTACCTATGGACCAGAAGGCTTCGTCAAAGAAGGAGTCCAATGGTAATTTATATAGAGGAGAGGCTGAACCTGACATGTCAGGTTTTCCTGGTGGTCTAAGAAAAAGTTAATTTTTTTTATATCATCAGTCTTTCCCCCTGCTGAAAATAAAAGCCTTTTCCATGGTGAAACTCAGGATAATTCTACTAGGGGGATTTCAGAGCAACATCTCCCACCTGCCTCTCCCAGGGCAAATTTGTCTAATTTTTGATGTTTGTAAGCAGGAAAAAAAAAAAAAACACTGTTTCATCTTGGATCAAATTCATGATGGAAGAAAATCTTGCAAATGTTCACACCTCACTCTAGGTCAGGTTGTTGCCGCTAATGAGAAAAATGCGAGCGGCTCGTGCAGCATGAAATGGCATCTTTAGAGTGACTCCAGGGGAAAACAATTCCCCAAGCACCTGCTTTTTGAATCCTGCTCGCCAGGGAAAAGGCTGTAAAGGGAGGAAAAACTGACTTGTCAGAGAGCTGTTATTACTGACTAGTCCCCTGTCTGGGAAGTGATGAGTCACCCGGCACTGCCGTAGCTGATTGACCTAACACACGCTGCAGATAAACACAGATCCCAAACAGTGCTACTCGCGAGGCAAGTAGACCAGCGAGGGGGGCCTAAAGTTTATCATTTGTGACTAGTAATGGGGCCCGGCACGCATCCAAACAGACAGTTATCACTCTGATATTTGCATAGACATAGCGAGAAGAGAAAGCGATTAGGAAGAGCTGTGGACGGGAGGGCGATGGAAATGCAGTGCTGCAGACAAGGCTCCATCACTGTACAGCTGATGGCAGAGACAACTTTCTGAGCCTTGGTGGAGCAGGCAGAGAGACATGAACTAGGACCACTAAAAAGCTTCCTGTATTTGAAAGACCCATGGTGAGCCCCTATCTTTAGAGAGGAAGCAAGGTTTAGATTTAGCCAGTAGGGCTAGCTTTGGGTCTTCAGGTGGTCTTTCACTAGCCATGTGCCCTATTCCATCTTCCCCTCAGCGAGGGTCTCATCTAGTGTTTAGCAGAACGTCTAAAAATGCTCATTTTAACTTTAACCAGCCAACAGCCAGATAAAATCTAGACTTGTGTCCCCTGTAGATGTCCCGGAGTGGAGAAGGTGTGTCCCAGACCTGCTCATCCTCATTAAAAGTGAATCTAAGATCTGGTGGAGTCAGTTCTCCAGAGGCCCCTGGACTCTGCATGAGTCTCCACAGCTTGCTTCTAACCAGCAGGCCAACAGCAAACACATCCCTAACATTTGGGAAGATTTAATGTGCAATGTCTTGCACAAGTTGCCTATGAATTCTCTCCTTTGAGGAGAAAAGGGAAAGGGACAGAGGAAAGACAGGGTCAGGTAAAGATGGAGGTGACTATGGTTACAAGTCACCCTGTCTGGATGTGGCAGTACTATTCCTAGCCCAACAGTACCAGCTTTATATGTTCAAAGCGCTGTTTAAGGTTAGTAGATGGGTTAGTTTGATTATCCCCATTTCACAGATGGGGAAACTGAGACAGGTGCAGAGACATTTGTGCGGTCTGGGTTCCAGCATGACAGCTCATCCATGTGGGATGTATGTACACTCATTTGTGTGTGTGCGTGTGTATTTATCTCCAAGGCAAATGCAAGAGCAGCTCATTAAGTATCATAACAAATGGCTTCTGTGATCATTTCTCTCACGCTTTGTGTCTCTAAAATGTTTGTGCGTACTGCTTCAGGAAGGGCACTGAGCTCACAAATGGGCAAGTATCAGCGATGTAAAGAAGCACCTTGGATAGTCCCTCTCTGCACTCACTCAATTAAGGGATCTGTGTCCGGAAAGCAGAAAATGCACATTTCTTGTTAAAAGAGGTAACTTTTCTGGAATCCATTAGACACACAATAGGATAAAATGTGCACGTTTCCTGGGCACAGCTCTGTCACTGCACTCAGACGTGAGCTGGAGCACTGCCTGCTGTTCCAGACCTGCCTCCCCTGGATGTAACTGACCTGCAGCAACCCCTACTAGCCCAGTTCTGAGAGTGCTTCTGTGCTTATCTAGCCAAACAAAGTGGTGGGTATGTTGCTAAATCATGGTTTTGGGCATCAAGGGACCTGGGATCTATTCTCAACTCTGTCACTGTGTCAGGCTCTTTGCCTCAGTTTCCCTATCTGTGAAATAGGGATAATAGCTATCCCTCTGAAAGGTGCTTTAAATTCTATGCCTAAAAAGAGCCATAAGAGTGGCAAGCATTAATTACCACTGTTATTGTGAACATCTGGGAGATGACCCGCAAACTCAGTACACTGATTGCTCTGAAAGCCTTGTTGCAAAGAGGGCAATGGAAGGAGAACAGCCCTTCTCCCCATGAGCAATAATGTTCCATTTTTATGGCCAGATCTGTCCCTCCCGCATTCGCCCACAACTCCCACTGGGGTCAATGGGAGTTGTACATGAACATACAAGGGAAGTGCCTGGACCATAGGTGTTCGTTGTGCATTGGTATTTCCCAATTTTTCCCCACTTTGGGGTGCACACTGAACAGCCTGACCCAGCTTTCTATAAATATTGGGGTCCACCCCATCCCTGCCCCTCGCCACCTGCAGCCCTCGCTGTGACCAACATTTTACATACCCGAGGTTGGGAATTCTGCTGGAAATAATTTACTTGCAACAAGCTGCTCCTTAAAGTCAGCCCAGCCAACCCAGTGCCAGTGTTGGGTGCATTAGCCCCCATGTACCTTACTTTACTTGTGGCTGACTCAAACCTAGGAGGAAGGGGCAGGGAGTGGAATGGGAGGAATTATGGGTTGGGGGCTCTTCTCAAAGTAAGAGCCTCTGTCAGGCTACATTTCCCAGATGGAAGCCATGGCTTCACCTAGCCCTTCCTCTGCGAGGCCATGACGCTGTTATGGACAATGGCACCCAAGGTGGGGGAGGGCTAGGACTTCCTCCTGAGAATGTGGAAGGCGGTGGTGTACCCCGGCTTCCAAGATGGATAAGGGAGGCGAAATAACCCACCTCCAGATCTCAAAGTGCCCGAAACTTCCTGCAAGAAGCATGCTGTGTGACTATGCTCCTTTCCATCATGTCTCGCCTCATCTCCCCTCCCCAGCCAAAGATGCTATGGTTTATCCTGTACCTCTGTGTTTGAGAGCTGGAACCAGGGCTGCTTCCCATATGTGAAGATCTCCCAGAGGATCACCCCAAAGCTCCACACGTCACTCTCTGTTGTGAACTTCCGGTACATGATGCTCTCAGGGGGCATCCAGCGGATGGGCAGCATGGTGTGTCCTCCAACCTGCATGGGGACAAAGGCACAGGCAAATCTATCAGAGCCATAAGAGAGGGGAAAGGCTTCACTTAGAGCAGGCTACCCATGTGGATGCTCAGACAGGCTAGGCAAGCTAACTCCTCCCTCTAACCCACACACACTCACCCATCAATGCAAACTGGCTAATATCCTAATATGACAGATTGGAAGTGAAATATATTGAGATAAATGATGAGCTCCAAAGATTTCCCTCTTCCCAAACCTGACGTACAAAGTAACACAACAAAATGCCTAGAACGTGTTCAACTGCTGATGAAGCAACAAAAGGCAGGAAATGTACGGTCTAAACCAAAGTGCTATCCTTAGCCTTCCTGGGCCTAGATATTGCAGAGTGAATGGCATATTCGGCTTTATGACTGAAATACATAGAAATACGTACAGCAGAGGTATGTCAATGTTCTTTATAGCTTTCCTGCTGCCTAGGACAGCCTCAAACCGGTTTGGGCTCCTATTAAATAACTGCACAAAGGGGTGTTCACCCAGAAAATTGCACCAGGAATCCACTCAGAGACAAGCAACTGCAGGTGCAAAAGCACAGTCAGTGGATGAAGGCTTGGCCTTCAAATTCTTAGATACCATGGTGATGGGCGCAGCATAAGAACCTATTCACAAAGTAAAGTCCTCCCCTTCACAATGTCTGAAATCTGTGGAGCCCTTGAAATAACAGCCTGAGACTATTCCTCCGAGGAATGCTGGGCAGGGAAAGCATTTTTGGGACAGAGTTCCCCCATTGCCAGTACATTTCAGTCCAACGGGGAAGTACGCAAGCAGCAGCAGCAGCAGGCAAGCAGAAGGAATTGCCTTGTCCTTGCTAGAGATTTTTGTACAACTCGAAGTCTCTTAGTAGAACCAGATTCTCTCTGTTCTGTCTTTCAATACAGGAATCACCATCTGCAGGGGGAATAACTAATTGATAGGAGTTTTGAACAGCAGGTGTTGAGAGCAGTATGGCTCCGTGTCTCTGGCATTCATCTCTTGCGAGGGTAGAGTATCCCAGAGACTACCATTTTTTTGGTACTGATGCTGCGAGAATTCCTTCTGTGTGAGTGTGTGTCTGCACGCGGACGCTTGGGAAGCTCTTGTCATACTATTACGGATACCGAGCAGTGCAAGCAGGGAAGTTCAACCATGTGGCAGCTGCAATGAAGCGGCTGGAGTCTTCCTCGGTCTCTGGAGATGAGCAGAGGCAAAGACTGCTGCTTCTTGGGACAGGGGCCGGAGTGCCTGACCTGAAATTTCAGCAACACAGGGCAGCCTGCATGCAGGGTGCTGCTGCTGCCATTTGTGGAAAGAGGGCTGGTGTATGTTTTTGTAAGTAAACAGATGACACAAAGACAGTACCCTGACTCCATGTCATTGGTTTCCCACCCAAAGAGAAACCATCCTGCCAGGCCCCCAGTTTCAGTTACTGCTCTGTCAAGGGGGCAACAGTACTCAAAAAGAAAACGCTTTGCAAGTCCCTGCTTTCCTCACGAATTCTGAAACCTCCCCTGCTTCATTAGATTGCTGCTAGTGATAAAGCGGTGTCAGTAAAGAGGCAAGCTACAGCACTGAGCTACAGAAACAATTTAATAGGAGGTGTTCAAAGTAAGTTATGACATGGGTAATACACAGGGCAGAGAGAGCCCTTAACCAGGAAGTGCTGTTCCAAACTTCCCCAGAGTTTAATGGGGTGCAGATTCAGTCTCTCAGAGTTCTATCAACTGGCCCCATCTCTAGTTCTTAGTACAGCCTAATTTTACCAGAAATACGATAAAGTCTCAAAACGATCTTTCACTTTAATGTGCGCAGATGCTCAAAACTGCAATTCGCGAGGTTGAAAAGCTTATTGTATCTCCACACCTCCCAGTTAGAGATCCATCTTTGGCTGAAATACTCTCCGTTTGCTGCCTTGAACCCCCAGGAATGCTATTCCTATTGCAACTGGAAAGACTTCTTCCTCTGTTCCTTTTAAATCTTGGCTGCGATTTTAGCTCTTTCCTGCACTTCCAGCTTTTATGACTTGCTTTCCCTTATTTTGAAGGGCTCCAAGGAAATTCTTTGTCAACACAACATGACATATATCCAAGCTGGTTAGTGAAAATTATTTTGTGCTAATGTTTGGCTCTCCGCACTCCTTTAGTAGCACTGACTCCGTTTTCCAACAATCCTGAAATCATTGCAGAGCTCTGTAAATCTGCCCTATCTTGGCGCTTGTTCGACATACAAGTAGTGAAATATATATTGTGTGCATTTAACTTCCTTTTGAACTAGATCCGGGCCAGTCAGGAAGTTTGTGTGCCAGATCCTCAGCTGGTATAAACTGGTGTGTAGCTTCCTTGGCTTCAATGCAACTACAACAATTTATACCAGCTGAGGATCTGGCTCTGAAAGTAGAGAAATGAACCAACAGTCCATCTCATCTCTAATGAGCCAAATCATGAGCCAAGTCATTGGCCTTCTCTAGACACACATTGGGGAAAAATTACCCATAAAGTGAAATACAAGGTCAGCTGTTGTCCCAAGGATGTAACGACAGAATGTTGGCTTAGTTAATCTGTTCACAGACTTGCAGTGCCAAGGGGCTCATCTCATCTCATCTCTGTACTTCATGTGCAACTATTTGTTATTGAAAAAAATACCAATAATTCCTTAGGAAGATGGACGTAGGCAAAAACAAAAGACTCTGGAGCCCAAAATATGCCCAACCTAGAGCTGTATGTAAGGGTTTCTTGGGAGTTCTGTATTTCAGAAGGATAGCAGCTTTCAGTGGACCCAGAGTTAATGTAATACCTGTCATTTTACGTTTTCGAAGCACAGCCATTAACTCCTCACCAGCCATGTACAAGGTTGATTAGGGATATAAATTATAATCCCAATTTCACAGATGGGGAAACTGAAGCACAGAGAGGGGATAGGACTTTGCCTGAGGTCACACAGTCAGTCATGGCAGAGCTGGGTATTGAAAACAGGAGTTCCTGGATCTCAGCCCTGTGCTCAGTCTACTATGCCCCGCTGCTTGCTAATATTGCAAATGTTATAATCTAGAATTGAGAGCAGACAGATTGGACTGCATAGGCAATACTACATAAACTGGCATGTGGCCTGGATAACAGAAGATCCTCCTTACACCATGTGCTGGCTACAACAGACTTTGCACTTCGGGGGTTCTTCCCTGTTCTTAACCTCTGCCTCCCACTGTATAATCACATAAGCGTGATTCCCAGGCCTGTTCACTGTACCTGGGACCACCTGGAGTAGCATGCATTGGCAAAAGCACTGGAGAGAAATGAGGCTATTAAACAAACCTGTCTACAAAACAGACTATTTTTCCTTTTGCAGAGCCAATTTACATTTCATGTCCTTGGCTCTGGAGAGAATCATTACGGATCTTTATAGGGAAGATGAAAGTTTGTTTCAATCAATCCACAGTTTACTGAGACAGAGCCCAGGGTGGCAGTTTCCTGCAATAACAGTGATCATGCAGGCTGACTCCTTGTCAAGAGACTGCTGCTTCAAAATCATTTCTGAAAGATTCCTGTCACTCTCTTCTCCACCCTCCACCACTCCCACCCAGAATGAGACAGGATAGAGCTAGAAAAGAGCTCTTCTGAAATCCAGACCTGTCTCCCTGGGGCAATGCAGAATTGTCCAGTGCAGTCTTCAAAGTCCCAAATGATGCAACTCCCACAACTCCCGTTGAGAGACGTTCTACAACCCGGTTACAGGTTTCACTCTCAAGAAGTTTATCCTGACATTGAGCCTAAATTCTTCCTTTCTTCTCTTTTGCTCCAAAAGAACCCCATCCTCCTTTCTATTTAAACTCTCTGTATCATTGCTACAAATAACTATTGCCCTTGAGGAATTCCACCATGATTTCAACAATTTCCATCCCACCATCAACCTCAGCCTAGACCAATCCACACAAGCGGTCCATTTTCTGGACACTACTGTGCTAATAAGCGATGGTCACATAAACACCACCCTATACCGGAAACCTACTGACCGCTATTCTTACCTATATGCCTCCAGCTTCCATCCAGGACACACCACACGATCTACTGTCTACAGCCAAGTTCTAAGATACAATCGCATTTGCTCCAATCCCTCAGACAGAGACAAACACCTACAAGATCTCTGTCAAGCATTCTTAAAACTACAATACCCACCTGCTGAAGTGAAGAAACAGATTGACAGAGCCAGAAGAGTACCCAGAAGTCACCTACTACAGGACAGGCCCAACAAAGAAAACAACAGAACGCCACTAGCTGTCACCTTCAGCCCCCAACTAAAACCTCTCCAGCGCATCATCAAAGATTTACAACCTATCCTGAAAAATGATCCCTCACTCTCAGATCTTGGGAGACAGACCAGTCCTCACTTACAAACAGCCCCCCAACCTGAAGCAAATACTCTCCAGCAACCACAAACCACACAACAAAAACACTAACCCAGGAACCTATCCTTGCAACAAAGCCCGATGCCAACTCTGTCCACATATTTATTCAAGTGACACCATCATAGGACCTAATCACATTAGCCACGCCATCAGGGGCTCGTTCACCTGCACATCTACCAATGTGATATATGCCATCATGTGCCAGCAATGCCCCTCTGCCATATACGTTGGCCAAACTGGACAGTCTCTATGCAAAAGAATAAATGGACACAAATCTGACATCAGGAATCATAACGTTCAAAAACTGGTAGGAGAATACTTCAGTCTCTGTGGCCACTCAGTAAAAGATTTAAGGGTGGCAATTTTGCAACAGAAAAGCTTCAAAAACAGACTCCAATGAGAAACTGCTGAGCTTGAATTAATATGCAAACTAGACACCATTAACTTGGGTTTGAATAGAGACTGGGCGTGTCTGGGTCATTACACATATTGAATCTATTTCCCCATGTTAAGTATCCTCCTCACACCTTCTTGTCAACTGTCTAAATGGGCCATCTTGATTATCACTACAAAAGGTTTTTTCTCCTGCTGATAATAGCTCATCTTAACTAATTAGCCTCTCACAGTTTGTATGGTAACTTCCAATTTATCTGTATGTATATATATTTCTTCTTACTACATGTTCCATTCTATGCATCTGATGAAGTGAGCTGTAGCCCACGAAAGCTTATGCTCTAATAAATTTGTTAGTCTCTAAGGTGCCACAAGTCCTCCTGTTCTTTTTATAGCACCAAAGAGCCCTAGTTGTGCCCAGGACCCCTAGTAGCACCTGTGCTAGTTCAGGGATCAGCAACCACTGGCACGCGGCCCACCAGGGAAAGCCCCTAGTGGGCCGGGCCAGTTTGTTTATCTGCAGCGTCCGCAGGTTTGGCCGATCGCAGCTCCCACTGGCCGTGGTTCACCGTTCCAGGCCAATGGGGGCTGCAGGAAGCGGTGTGGGCTGAGGGATGTGCTGGCAGCCCTTCCCGCAGCCCCCATTGGCCTGGAACGGTGAACCACGGCCAGTGGGAGCTGCGATCGGCCAAACCTGCGGACGCTGCAGATAAACAAACCGGCCCGGCCCGGCAGGGGGTTTCCCTGATGGGCCGTGTGCCAAAGGTTGCCGATCCCTGTGCTAGTTGCTGTATAAACACACAACCTATTTGCAGCCTTCCCCCATCCCCACCTTAGTGGTGGCCGAACCTAGCTGGACAGCTTTAGCTCTTACTTTTTCTCTCTAAATCAACGTCTCCAGCTTTCATATCCTTTCCATTGCTCTGCTCCTTCCAATACTTTCCTGGTAACGTGATGCCCACAAATGAATGCAGCCTGCGGTGCATTTGCTTCAGAGCTGTGGAGAACTGTCTTTTGATAACACAGCCATCTTAGAATCAGAATAAACCACTCTCAAGGTCATGCACTGTTCTATAATCACACATTTCCAATGGCCCAGGGCACCTGGCCTTTTCTTTGGGGCCTCATTAAACATCCGAGACAGCAGATTGCAAGATAGCAGGCCACTCCCTGAGAGTGGCTTATTGCTGTATTAGAGCTGAACCTCAGGGAAATGCGGAAGGTTCATGAAAGGCCAGGATTAATGGCCATTAGGGAGAGGGATAATTAGTTAATGCTAGTATAGCACTTTGAAGATGTAAAGCTATATAAGTGCTATGTACGATTATTATTATAAGGCTCCAGGTTTGACTGCCAGGAAGGAAGCCTGGTGTCTGGGGAAAGAAGTCTCCTTGTCCCAGCTTTCTGATTAGGAAGGACTAAAAAGACATGCCATCCCTAGTGAGTGTGGCCATACAGCAGCAAGTCACGGAGAAGCTTGCCAAGGTAGTGCAGTGTTTCAGACAAGGAGGCGCTTGGATGGACTCTCTTAGATGTAGCCAAAACTAAAGACAGGCCTGGGCCAAAACCCTAGCCCAGAACTCCCGTGAACTTTGGATCTAGGGTTTTTGGTTCTGATCCCCACTCTGGAGATAAGAGCCAGCAGGTGAGTTAGGATCCAGAATCCAACTCCTCCAAACACCCTCTAACTGAGCCTGACCCAAATTTGTGATCCAGGTCTAGCGGAAACTGTTCAATGTACACAGGGCATCGCTTGGAAGGAGGAAAGCTCACATGGCTGGCATTCATTTGGGAGGCCTCTGCTCTTGTCGCTTTTGCTGGTGCCTCACGGAAAAGCTACTCAGGTCTGAACCACAGAAAATGTGTCTCTTTAAATGAGGCAGTTTTCTGGTGAATTTCACCTTTTGTGTGCTGCAAGGTTAGATGTTGTTTGCTTGATTTCTTCCTGGATGAGGTAGGGGGAATTAGAGAACTTGGTGCCATCTCCCTGCCTGTTTGGTTTGTGAGTGCAGTTGAATCCATTCAGCAAATTAATTCCTTTTAAACCTGGTGACAGGACACATGCTCTTTGGTTGCTGTCTCAACTCTGTTGTGTGTGGGGGTTGAAGCAGGGCTCTCCTTTAATTGCACAACTGGCTGACTTCCCAGGCTGGGATGGGATGGAACATGTGCGCATGTCCTTTAGAACCTCAGCACCAAAAGCACCTGAAGATTCTCACCTCTGGACCTTCTTCCAACAACCAGATGTGTCCCCCATCAGGACGCGTTCATTTCTGCTAAGGACAATACTTGCTGTTCAGTAATCTAGAGCAGTCTTGAGTAAATAAAAATGGCAGGTGCCTGGCTCTTCTTCTGAGAGGACGTCAGAGCAGAGCGAATGCAGCTAAGATGCAGGAAAAACCTCTGCATTTGGCTATGCTGCCACTTAAAACAAAACCAAGTGATGCTGCCATCTGTCCACCACAGCAGGTTGTGATTTTGTGAGTGCTCACAAGCTAAGCAGGGTTGCCCTTTGTAAGGGTTGGGATGGAAGACCCCTCAGAAATTCCTAGTGTTGCTGAAAATCCAGAAAGGGGCAGCCTTCCCTGGGAGTCTGTGCTGAATCCAATGCCTTAGTGTGGCGCTAGTAGATACCGTGCTGCTGGAAGTGCCAGTTTTCAAATTAGATGTAAAAGTGAGACCCTCTGTGTTCATTAAGGATTCCAGGGCACTTTGTTCAAGGGCAGGGTGTTAGCCCTGATGTCCTGGCTAATTTTCAGCTACATTCTGCTTCTCGAAATATTCCCTGCAGACATTACACTTCTTTTTTCTTTTCTAAACTGTCTTGCTGCTTTGCTATTAAACAGCTGGCATGTTCCACCCCAGAGGTAGCTGCATTTAAGTGCATATGGGTGTGTGGGTATTCATTTGGAGTTGGGGGAGATGGAATTCCATTTTACCATGTATGTATTTATACATGATGAAATGCCCTAGAGAAATGTAAGACGATATTATCATCAACAATGGCACTGTAACCTCAAATTAAAAGTAAACAGTTCCTTGTTTCATTCCTTTTTGCAAGAAAAATCAAATGGAAAGGATCCCACTCAATAGAGAGGCTGCTGTTTGGTACCAGAACGTCACTTGCCCTTATAAATGTGTGAAAAAGACTCGGAAAGACTGCAAGGCAGATGCGTAACTCAATGTGGTCCAGCTCCAAAGCTGCAACAGAGGTCCCAGATTCATGCAGGCAAAGCCTCTGAGTTATGTAGATGTTCCTAACACAGGTCCTCTCACCAGCCCCAACTTGCCTTCAGAATTACACGGATCTCTCCTATCTGAACACACTAGCTGGAGGGGGAGTATCCTGTGTCATCATGAAGACTTTGCAAAGCAATTCCCCTGATTGGGGACCTCCTGCTGCTGCTCTACTTTGCAGTCCATGCTCTTTCCCCGTCAACAGAACCTCTCACTGCAAATGTCAGGCTTGCTGCTCCTTGCAAAGAGCAGATCAGACAGACTGCCCCTCCTCCTTTCTTGCCCTGCTTTAGCCCTTCCATGTAACCTAAATTCTTTCCTGGGCACAGCTCAGGCCTACAGCAGGGGAGAGGACACACTGCACTCAGGGCTTTTAAGCTCTTGTTCTTCATCCATGATCCAGCAGGACAGGCGAGAGACTTGGGGTCTTGTGACTTCACTCAGTCAGATGGTCCCGGCTGCTGCAGCCAGAGTGGAGAATTAACTATCGCCTTCCCCCCAAAAAACGAACAAACACCAACTGATTTTCTTCAGCCTCTTGTGTCTCCTTGATGCAGCTGCTTTGCATTCCCTGCACTGCCCATGGGGATGCCAGTTGCAGCCTTTGCACTAATCTCCAGTGTCTTTGTGTAACGATTACACAGCCAGCTCTGCACGCTCATGGCTTCACACAGCAGGCCTTGCGTCCTGCCTGGATGTCAATAGCTGCAGGCAGCTTATATCTTATAGGGCAAAAACTGGGCCAGGTTCATAGCTCGCAGTGAAGTGCCCTGCACATGTTGACAGTGTCTGTGTTTACAAATAGGCATGGCCTCTCCTAACCAGACAGTAGCTGGCACCTGTGTCCCCTTACTTGTCACGAGGTGGGAGGATGCAGTGCCCTGGCTGTGAGGTGAGGAGAGGAGGCTGGAATCACCTCTACTGGAACAGGGAACTAAATGCACTTCTCATAAGGTGGATGTAGAGAGCTGGATATACCTGCTATGAGATAGGGGGAGATGACCAGATAAAGTTACTGCAAGGTCAGGAAGGAGGCGAGACAAGCCTCCTGGAGGCAGATGGACTATTTGTTCCCTCCAGACTCGCATTCTGTGTTTAAATACACGTCTAAAAATAAAGCCTCCCATTGACATTGTTTTTCCTTACTTCATTTAACAATCCGGTTGGTTTATGACCCGAATTCTGAATCAGGTGGAATTCAGAAGTGTAATTTGCAAGCCAGGACCCCGTCCTTTTCACCCTTCCCCGTCTCTGCTCCTTTGAGTTTGTTTCAATCCCACGGTTTTCAGCATTCCTAATGAGCCATTAACAAGCTGCCAATTACTTATGCAAATGAGGGGGAGCAGACATGGAGGGGTGGCTGTAGCTAGAGGTAAAGTCTGCTGCCTCAGAATGGCCTGAGATAAATCATTGCTACTCTAAGAGCTGCCTGCATCCAGGATTGCTCTCTCTCTTATTACCTGCCGCCTAGAAATGCCAGAGGTAACATGGAGAGAGGTTACAAAATGGGAAATAGAGGATTAATCTCACAGATATTTTAAATTATGTTTGCCAAGAACACAGACAAGAACTCAGCGTGCCCAAACCACAGCTCAACCCTCCCCTCTTGTTCCCAGAGCTCAGACATCAGCACCTACTGCTATGAATGAGCTAGGCTAATCATATGCACATATGCAAAGGAGCAAGATCCAGCATTTTGCTTTTGCTTCCAAAACGATGCCTCAAAAATAGTACCTTCTGAGCACGTGTGGTGTTTTACACCTCACAGTCATATTTTGTTCAGCTGGGGAGGCAGCTGGTCCTGCAAACTGTCCCAGGTGCAGCCCGGACACAAGCCAAATGCCTGGAGTAACAGCAAGGAAAGCCTTTCTCAGCTCTGGTTTGCAAAGTGCTCAGTGCGGCCACCAGCAATGCTACCATCTTCATAACCACATCCGCTACTACAGACACCACGTCCCAGGCACTGCCCCAACTGCGCAGGGAAAAGGCTGCATAGGTGAACAGAAGTACCTAATATCCATGCAATGGAATGTCTTCCAGCTGTATCCCACTTTAATAAAGAGGTGTGGCCCATGGAAGCTACCGGTACCAGCATGTAATGCTCCATATTGACCCAAGATACTAGTGGTCCCAGTGTGTAATTTTCTATCATGCGCTGAGAAGCTAATGTTGCTTGGATAAAGATGGAAATTTGCATGAGTCTCTAGGGGCAGCCCCCAGGGTTTAGTGATAAGGGTTCCTGTGAGGGACACTGGAGAACTCTGCAGGCCATTGTGGCCTGCTGACCAACACTTTGGCTACCCCTGATGTTATCCAAACCCCTCCAACCACCTTCTCTTTTGCTTTACACTCTCCCAGCATCATTCTGGCATTAGGCCAACTGACATCTCTTTGGGGCTGAGTATTACCAGCCTTCAGACTGATTTTAAAGTCTCCCATATCTGCAAGATCATACAAGCGCATATGTTTTGGAGCCGGCACTACATCATCACATCATGCGTTGTGATGCAACCTGACAGTGACCTGATAATACAGTGATGGGTGTGTCAGGGATCAACAGCTAATCAGACAGACGGGCGATAAGTCAAAACAGCAGGCTGCAAGCAATGTCTTCTACATGCCTCATCTCGGGGCATGAACTGTGGAGTTTTATGTCAGTAGATCCTTGCTCAGTAATATGCAAGTAAACTCACAAAATGGGCTGAGGTATGAAGCTCAAAAAACTGCAGTGGTAAAACAAATTGCATGTGTTACCGCTACATGCAAAGACAGTGTCATCTTGGTATCTCTTAATCTCTCCTCTCCATTACCCCTTTCTCTCTGTCCTGCCCAGGACACCCTCTCAGGAGCAATGATGCCCGTTTTTCATCTGCAGCCAGATCAACTCCTGACTGAAGAGTATACATGATTTAGAGAAGGCTCCATTACTTAACTTCTGGATGCTGGATAATCAGTTCAACTTCCTTGGCATTAATCATAATAATTTTCAAAATTCATTAGGGTTGATTGTTTGGAAATCTATTTCCTATTAATGTCAGTTTCACTGAGCTCACGCCTGGCAGCCAGAGACAGAAATGTCCTGGTGGCTTAAAGACAGAAATTTAACACAATGTAGGGCCTGGGAACCCCATGATACATAAATCCCTTTCTATATGTGAAACAGTTACTCTGGAGGGAGACCTGAAAGCTCCCGGCGTTGTCCTCTATGTTGAACCCAGCTGCACTGCAATGTTGTGATGTTAGCACATCATGCTGCAATGGAACATCGTAGAACCATAGAAATGTAGGGCTAGAAGAGATCTCAAAAGGTCATGTAGTCCATCCCTCTGGGCTGAGGTAGGACCAAGTATACCTAGACCATCTCTGACAGTTGTTTGTGGCATTCCCAACACTGGAGGTTTTTAAGCACAAGTTGCACAATCTCCATAGGTAACCCATTCTAGGTCTTAACTATACTTATAGTTAGAAATTTTTTCCTAATATCCAATCTAAATCTCACTTGCTACAAACTAAGCTGATTACTTCTTGTCCTACCCTGGGTGGATACTGTACCAGCCCATAATAACTTAATAAACTCGCTGGGTCAGATATTAAAAACTGCACAGATGTACCTCTCATGCATACAGTTGCGTGCCTAAACTGCATATGCAGTTTCCTAAATTGTGTGTGCAAACAAGAGATGTGTGTGAAAGTGTGTATAAAAATTAAAGGGCTATTTCAAAAATCTGCCCCTTATTGTTCTGCAAATGTAGCAGAAGTTTTAGCCTACAAAGCTTTAGTGCTTCCCCAAGGTGATGGATCCTTTAGAAATATGATAGGTAGACAGTCCCCATTAAATCAGGGCCATCTCATCAAAATCCATTCGGTCACATTTAGTCAATCTTTTGTGGGCCAACAACTACAGGACAGTTCCTTACTGTACCTCTGCTAGTGCTTTGTCCTCTCCAGTCTATTTAAACATCCTGGGTGACGGTGCTTTCACCCCTCCCCTTAGGATGAGATTCTCACTCTGTTTTAAAACAGTGGGTTATCAGCTTGAAAACCTCAAAGAAATATTGAGCAACTTCAGACTGAAGTTGCTTTTGATTGCTGGCCTAGTCAAATACCAGTTATTGGCAGAGAAGGCCTGGATGGCATGTCAACCAAACACACTACATCCCATGTCAGAATAAAGATCTCAACATTCAGGATTGCAACATCACACCCACTAATGATGTGATTAAACTAGCCAATGCCATTAGGGAAGCAATGCCTGCTTTGACACTGGTCAATGCGGGAGAAGTATGAGGAAAGCAGAACCAGGGTTAAGGCAGCGCTAGAGAGGATTTGGAGCACACACATTTTAGACACTGTGATGATGCTGTGATTTGATATGTGATGCTAATGGCTGCACTTCCTGAGGCCAAGCAAGGTGAATGCTCCGCACTGGATGGAGCTCTTTTCTTGCATGTCCCAGACGACTATAATGCATGGGCAAAAGTGCTGGGGCACAGAAACAGGAGGCTGCAGGACGTGACAGCACCTACAGAAAAGTGGAAGCAGAAGGGGACAGTTGCTGGAGGTGTCTGAGTGAGTTACAAGAGGGCAGCAGCATCAGAAAAATGGAGAGCTCAAAGCACCACTAGGGGGAGCAGTAGCCCATGCCGAAGATGGATCTGGGACTTGTTTCTGGAAACCGTTAACAGGCTAATTTTGAATTTTGGGACTACAGTCCCACCCTGTTCCTTTCTATCCAAGCATTTGTCCTCAGAGTATCAGAGTGACTTGCAGTTCACTGTCCTGCTTGGTTATGTCTCCAGAACTTCTCGATAGACCAGAACCCACCGTGTCCAGTGACCTGCTTATCCTAATGGTCTTTTATTAAAACACTTCTCTGAACTTTATTTGGCAAAACAAAACCCAGGAATATTCAGATGCCTGGGTCCTAAATGCCATGAGAGCTAGGAAGAACTAAGAGGCCATTTCAGATATTGCTGTCTGACATCTCCTGCACCATAGGCTCCCTTTCCTGAAGCCAACCGGAGGCCCTGAGCCATCCAGCCCCTAAAGGGATGCATTTTGCTAAACCCACTCCCTGGTGGGACAGAAATGAAAGCTTTTGCTGGAAGCCTGTGTTGCCCCTGAATAGTCAGCTGTCTTAACTAGATGAATCTTTCGGATGTCTCTCTGGACACCATCTCTCCATTAGGGTTAGCCACAAGAGGAAGGACGGAAGGAGAGAAAGAAATACAGAAACCGCTAATGTTCAGCTGTGTCTGGTGGGAGGAATGACACAATGCAGATATGCATAAGGCATCATTTCTTCCTAGATTATATCCTTGCTAGGTCATTTACTTAGTGGAGAAGTTTATCTTTAAAAATTATGAGACATATCCTGAGCTGACTTCATTGAAGCTCCTCTGACTTACACCAGCTGAGGATCTGGCCCTATATTTATGTTTCAGGAATTCTGTATACGTGTGTATTACACACATGGACAAGCACACACTGGCCACATATCTATAAACCAAAAACTAAAAGATGTTGTACCAAAGGAATTAGAGTTGGAAAATACCTGCTATGTCCCACTCAGTTTACCACCCCTTTGAGAATGGAGGACTGTCCCCTGATGGACATTTTGATGGCTTCAGCTCTAAACATCCCAAAGGGGCTTCCACCACTTCCCATGTGCAAATACTCCACAGCCAAAACCATCTCACTGTCAAGATTTCCCTGATGTTCACGCTGCCTTTCTTATATCCATCCCATTGCTCCTAGTGATAATTTCCATGTTCAGCCCTAAATAGCACTTCTTTGACACTTCTGAAAACCTGCCGCTTTCCAATATTTGCAGACTGTCATATCCACTCCCTTCGCCGTTGCTTAGCCAAGCTAAACATAGTTAGGCCTTTTAATCTTCATAAATCAATGGCCCCGCATGATTTCTGCTGCTCTTCTCTGAAGTCTTTTGGGTTTGTCAATACCATTCTGGTAATGTGGTGCTGTGGCATGGAGCCTGCCTGCACAAGGAAGTAATATCTGAGGTATGGTTGTAGTAGAGACTTTTAGAGCAGAGACCTATCTCCCTGCTCCTTTATGTGATTGCTCTGTACATTCAGCCTCACAGTGCACTGGCCTTTGTGTTGCCGTATCACACAAGCTCTGTGGTGAACTTCCCCGTCACACGATTCAAAGAGGACAGTGTTTACCCCAAGAAATTAGGATGTGACCTGAGGGGAAATGATACAAGTGCACATTACAGGGGTTTGATTGTGTATGGGACAGAACTGGCTCCACGTGAGATGTGTGATGTTAATGGAATATGTGCTTTATAATCAAAGACACTCTTTCAAACTCTCTCTCTCTCTCTGTGTTTGAATTTAATGCTTGTGAAAATGAGGGACAGGAACCATTAACTAGCGGCAGGCCCAGTGTGGGCAGGTCCAATGTGGCAGGCACAGTGCACTTCAATCCTGATCTTCAGGAACACCTGGTATTACAGTCCTGGGCCCTGACCTGCCGCTACTCAAGTACCTCAGTCCCAACCTGCAGCACATCCTGACCTTCCAGCATTGCATTCTCCTCACATAGTCCTGCTGGTGCTCCGGACCTGTGCCGTACCCTGCTAATCCAGTCCCGTGGCTCTGTCAAAGCCCTGGGCCTCCTGTCCCCCAGCTCTGCGGATGCAATTCAATCCTGAAATGCAGCAACACCTGCTATTCCAGTCCAAAACCTCCTAACACACATAGTTTGTATCTCCTTCCCTCTCCACTGTGTATCTCAGACACCCTGGGTCTGTCTCTTCTCTCTCCTCTCTTCTACATATGGCCTCTCTCCCCACCCCCCAGATCCACCTGGCCCCATTTGAATTTTTAAGCTATTTAACACCCTCCAATATGTGCATAACAAGGTTTTTCACCTGCCCTCTGCTGCCATCCCTCTGCTATTATGACACCAGGTGCTGAAGTGGTAACATGGTGTTTCAGAAGCCTAACACTGGCTTCCATGTGTCAGAACTCTAATTACATGGTAACTAGCGACCTTGTAAGTACAGGGTAATCTATTATATAGCACCAGGGTAAATTATCTGGGTCTTTCTGTCTTCTTCACTACAGCCTTCTCCAAAGATTGAAACACGGCCAGTTAAATGGTAATTAATCTCTGAACCTCTTAGCACCTTCCCATTTTGGTGTTCAGTAACCGGGGAGAGCATGTTATCTCTGCGCAGTGTCAGGGGACTGGCCATGTTGCTATCACTACAGAGCAAGGGTCAACACTTTTTAAATGCATAAAGTTGCTGTGTCAAGACTCTGCAATGCTGTCAGTGAAGCATGAGGTGGCTGCAGCACAACGCAACACACTGTTGCCATGTCAGCCCCTTGGGGAACAGTTTATGACTTGGTTTCCAGAGCCGCTGAGCGCCTGCAGCTCCCGTTGGCTGGACCTGAGGCTGCTCAGCACCTCTGAAAAGCGGCCCATCCATGTCCCTGCACTGAGACTCATCCCAACAAACAACTCTGCTGTGGGACAGGGGTGGGAGAGGGTGGTAGCCCTGTTCAGGGTGAAGAGGAAAGGTTTGCTCTGTGCAGTGCAGTCTGACTGGACATGTCTGTGTGCATACCTGCAGGGAAGGGGAGTTCCTCTGTTTTGAACTGTGCGGCCTGCCCCTTTCTGTGTGGGGTGCAGTATAAATGTCTGAGAGGGACAAATCTGGCTTTGCCCAGTGATACCTGGAAGAAGGAAGGGGTGTGCGGGGGACAAAGCGAGGGGTCACCCTTCCTGATGTGGGAGAAAGGGGTCCAAGATTTCACACAGCCCCATGTGAGAGGTGGTGAGGACACCAGTTGTAGAGCTCTATTAGCCTTCGAGCGAGGGGGAGCGTTGCCAGTAACCGCCACCTATATCCTCGCGCTTTGAGTCACCCTCTGAGCTCATCAAAACCAACAAGAGAGAGACCTGGGCGTTCGCTTTGGAAAACCTGAGGTAAAACGCTGAATGGACCAGCTTTTGCCTTCTGTGTTGAAACTTTTTGCCTCTGCCCACACGCGCACACACTATGGGTCAGTCTGAAAGCTTCTGCTCCAGTCACCAGAGCTAACGCTTCCCCTCTCAGAGCCAGGTACATTGTACCCCAGCCATGCCCCATGGAACTGCCTGCACTACAGTGCTCACCCCACCCGAAGGAACCATCCCGCCTACAGAACCCCCACATGCCGCCCCCACCAGTTGATACACAAATACCTCCAATCCACTGATGCCAGCGGGTGCTCTGCATGTGGGTCAGGGATTGGTGGATGATGCATATAAAGCCCATGGGATTTTTAAGGTGACTAAGGCTATTTGCATGCATTTTAGACCCACTTAGGTTGCTCCCTCTGGAGCACTTACAGTTTAAATAGTAATGGCAGCAATTATTTTCAGATCCTAGACTAATAAAATCTTCTAATTTGTTGGAAGGATTCAGCCAGGTATAATAGAGCTCTAATGACTGTTTTAAAAAGTTCCTAGGCCCGGTTTTCAAACGCACCAAAACAGAACACTCAAATCCCATACGCTGATGCTCACCTCAGCCCTTAGACCCTCCACACACAGAATCTTAGAAATGCAGGGCTGGAAGGGACCTTAAGAGGTCATCTAGTCCAGCCCCTTGCACTCAGGCAGTATTACATACCTAGACCACCCCGACTCATGTTTGTCTAACCTCTTCTTAACGATGCCTCTTTTGGGTGAATAAGTGTCAATTTAAATAACTGAATGGGGGACTTAGTTCACATAGTGGCTTTGCACACTGAGCCCTCTGAGCCAATTGCTCTAGTAGTCTATACCAGTGGTTCTCAACCAGGGGGTACATCAGCTCATCTAGATATTTGCCTAGTTTTACAATAGGCTACATAAAAAGCCCTAGCAAAGTCAGCACAAACTAAAATTCCATACGACTTGTTTATACTGCTCGATATACTATCCACTGAAATATAAGTACCATATTTATATTCTAATTGATTTATTTCACAATTATATGGTAAAAATGAGAAAGTCAGCAATTTTGTAAGCAAGTAGTTTTAAAGTGGGGTGAAACTTGGGGGTACGCAAGACAAATCAAATTCTTGAAAGTGGGTACAGAAGTCTGGAAAGGTTGAGAGCCACTGGTCTATACTGAACTGGCAAGTGTGTATGTGTGCGCGTACACATGTGCACCATTGCTCTCTACTGGATGAAATGAGCACTACAGTGTGTCATAGGCCCTTTGCTATTACAAGCTTCAGGGGAATCTCCTTTAGCCAAAGTATAACCTTAGCTCTGCCCCCCCCCCCCATACCTCTGCAATGTGATACCATTTTCAGTTACATGATCACACACTGTTTTTCCACAGGACCCTTGCTTCATGCAATGTACATGCTGGAGAATGAATGAGGCCAGGCTGTGCAGTGATTTATTCTGGGGATCTGAACATCTCACCTCATTCACTGCAGATATTGTATGGTGTGTCATGAATGAGGGTGGTATCCACAGCATCCTTTCCTCTTTCACTGCAGATGTTGTATGGTGTGTAGTGAATAACGTAGAGGCCCCCTGGTAGAGAAGAGATAGCCTTGTGATTACGGCCATGGCTTGGGACTCCCAAGATTTGGATTCTGGTCTTGCTTGTGCCACAGATTTGCTGTGTGACCACAAGTAATTCACTTGATCTCTCTGTAACCTGGGTCCTCATCTGTAAAATGGGGAAATAAAATTTCCCAGCTTCACAAGAGTGCTGTGCAGATAGAGATTAGTGAGGTTCTCAGACACTGCAGTGATGAATGACATAGAAAAAGACAATAAAGAAAGAAAAAAATCTCCGTGTGGAAGCTGGATGGTGTGCAGCAAATGAGACATGGGGCCACACAATGAACACTAAGAAATAAAGAACAATTGCCCATGTTTACTGAGCACTGTCCATCCTGTGGCTCTTGCAGGAATAATAGCTCACGATCATATAATTAAAGACTGTAGGGTGATGCATACATCCGAGTGTAGAAGTTAAGGATGCACAGGCAGTCTTGACCTTTCCAGTACCTGACTTTTGCACGCTTCACTTTGCAACCTTTATGTTCTTTTAATGCAGTATTTTTGTATGGGTTGTGTGAGATTCTGAGTTAAACCTCTTGCTTCTGAGCTAGGTGCCTCCTGTTTAATAAAACATTAACTAATTAAGAAAAAAGATCCTGTTTGGGTGGCAGCACGCAGAAAGGAAAGAGAGAGCTGTGTGTTCAGGAAGACACCTGTTACATATGCATGTATGTCTCTCTCACCTCTTGATAGGTTCTAATGCCTGGCTAATGGCATGAGCTCACCAGGCAAGGCCACATCCTACAGCACTGCAGCTAGACTAATGTCCTTGCCCGGTAATGGCAGCATAGCCGCTGTCTTCATGAGTTGCTGGGGGTTGCTCAACCCCCGCTCTGCCCCTGGCCCTGACCCCACTCCACCCCTTTCCCCAAGCCCCCACCCCTGCCCCTAGTCTGCCCTGTCCCCAGAGGGCTCCGTGCCCTCGCTCCTCCCCTTTCCCCCCCCCCCCAGCGCCTCCTGCATGCTGCTGAACAGCGGATCCGTGGTGAGTGGGAGGCACTGAGCGGGAGGGAGAGGAGCTGATCGGCAGGACCACTGGCGGGCAGGAGGCGTGGAGAGAAGGCGGCGGAGCTGTTTGGGGGGCTGCCGGTGGGTGATGAGCACCCACTATTTTTCACGGAGTCGGCGCCTACGACTGGTAGTGTTGCACAAGCCAGGTAAGGAAAGGGCTAAGGAATCACAGCATGGTCCTTGCACTGGTGGATACTTTCCAGCTCCTGCTGTTTTTTCCAACCTGAGAATTTTCAGAGCTCACCACACCTGGACTGATTCGGAGACCCAGTTCCAAGCAGGGTACATTGTGTATCTCTGCCAACAACGTTTCCCTGTGCAGTTCTCGACCAAAGATTCTGTTTATCTCAGTAACTTATATGGCCCCATCACCACAGTCTCTGAGCAGCTGTGATGGGGTGTTGACCCCCCACACAAGCCCTCAGGGGGTTAATGTGGGCCAGGATGCTGCATCTGGGGTGGAACCAAGGCTTGATAGGCCTGATGGCAGATGAAGCCCACCTGGGATAGGAGTGTAAAGCCAGGAAGTGCAAGTAGGAGGTGGCTGAAGGGGTGAGGTCTGCAGTTACTTCCTAAAGAGAAAGGGAGTTGGTCAGGGACAAGGAGGAAATCCAGGAGAAGAGAAAGCTCTGAGGGTCCTGTCCTGGATTAGGGAGTCTGGCAAGAGGCTCAGAGGGGTGAAGTAGCCACAGAGACTGGAGGAATCTCTGGTGGAAACCCAGAGATAGGCAAGGACATAGAGAAATGGGGCAGGAAAGAGCCCAGGAAAACAACAGTCTCGGACTGAGCAGACTTAGGTTGCTAATTGTAGGATCCCGGGGCTGGAAGCTGAAGTAGTGGGCGGGACTGGGTTTCCCTACCAGCCACTGGCAAAGCTGCACAGGACCTGGAGTTGAAACAGAAGACTGTCTGAAATGGCACAAGGATATTGTATGGTGGGACTTTCCTACCCTAGAAGGGGAGGACTATATAGTGACCAGGCTGGAGGGCTGAGTCATGAAGAAGGAGCGTCCTGAGTCATGAAGAGAGTGAGGGGGTCATACCATGAATAACCCACAGAAGCGGGGGCTAGATGGTGTAGGGGAGGTGCTAATTCCCAGACCCTGTGGTGAGTGGGAAACCCTTCACAATGCCTCACAATCTTCTTAAATGTATTTATCGCCTGTGAGGTAGGGCGTTCTATTATGTCCATTTTACAGATGGGAAGCTGAGGCACAGAGACTAAATAACTTGCCTGAGGTCACACAGGAATTCAGTGGCAGAGCACTGGCGCACCCTCCCTCTCGATACAAGCTATTTGGGTCTCCCCTAAAGCATGGTCAGTGCAGAGCTCTCAAGTCCGGGACTCACTTCCCTCAGTCAGTCCGAGGGAGCTGGAGTCTACTGACCTCCATGGCAGGCTGCAAGGCCCTGCTGGAAGGGATACCAGGGGATATTTCTAAGTAAATTCCACCCCCCTCCCCCACACAACACCCAGAATAACTTGTTCTTTGTATTTGCCAATATATTAAAATTATCAAATGGTTGTATTACTAAATGGTATAAGATATGCTGTTAATTTGCATGTTATCTACACTGGAAAACAAATAAAACCAATAAAAGGAAGCAACAAATTTCCAGGTGGTTAGTACAATTATGAGCAAAGAGCCATTTGCAATGACAGTGCAGCCAAAGGAAGAGAGTGTTTGGGTGTTTGGGACGAAACGTTAACACAGGACATGCAAGAGCTCAGGGAACTTTGCATCCGAGTATGGTAGTGTTCTCTTGTCCAAATGTATCCACTCTCAGTGGGGTGCTGCATTTATGTGGAGCCTGATATTGCAAACAGTACCAGGTATAGCCCTTTCTAGAGTGAAGAGTCCCATTAACTTCCATGGGGATTGTTCATGGCAGTCCAGGGGTAAGTGTTTGCAGGATCAGGCTCACAGTTTGCAGAGACTTTGGATGAAAGGAGCTATGAAGAAGTTACATGTTATTATGTTTTGCTGGAGTTGACCTCTGCAGTATTTATTCAGTCACAAAGACGTGAATGAAAGACAAAAAACAGTGTGAATGCACAGGGGACAATCCCGTTAAAAAGACTCCCTTCAAGCAGAGGCGGATTATGGTTTTGTGGGGCCCTGGGCCAGAGCAAGTGGGGGCCCCCCAAACCTCCTGGGCACTCCTACCAGGAAAATGGGGTCGGGGCACAGGGGCCCGCCCGGCAGGAGCACCTCTGGTCAGGAACCCCACGTACACCTGGAAACTAGCCAGGTTCTTGAAATAAAGGCTTTCAAACACCAATCTCTACCCTGGCTGCAGGTCACATGGCCATGCTGGCTGGCACAGGGAACTGGCTCTGCAAACTGCCTGGTCTGGTGGGCTGGGCTGGACCCTGGGAGAGGTGGGCTCTGTGTGACCAGCCGCCATCCCACAGGGTACGCTGGGGACACGGCATGGCCCTGCACGAGCACTGGCCTCTCCTCCCTTGCCTGGCACCCAGACTGGATCACTTTAGACTAGATTCAGCCATGAGGGCTCTTGTTTCTTACAGCATCTTGGCTTAGTCCTTAGCCCCTCCCAGTCAGATTGATAACTCCGGTAAGTGGCCCCACCTGTGCCCAGAATCTCACAGCCCTGTGGAGCCTGTGATGGTCATTCCAGTTGGCTGTAGCTTCTCTGAGCTGTCCCTGTAATCCTGTCCTGGCTGTGGGGCCTGGCAGGCCTCCTTCGAGCTTGCTTTTCCCTTGCTGCCTTGGGCTCCCTGCAGCTGCAGGCTTCTGGCTCAGCCCTCCATCTAGGCCTGATTTAGCTGCATTTGTCATGTAGCTGCACTAACTTTCCCCAGCGGGGATGGAGACCTGAGCCAGGCAGAGGTGGGGCTGGACCCACAGCCAACTGAAAGGACCCATCAGCTTGGGACATGCTGCTTCTGCCCTTCTCTGTGCTTTGACCCCGTTCCCTGGCAGGAGTAGGCAGGCAGGCAGAGCGGGGCAAGCCCCCATGCCCCGACCCTGCTCCCCAGAAGGAGCACTGGGTGGGTAGAGCAGGTCAGGGTGCGGGGACCCTATTCTTCCAGGGCCCCACAATTGCCCGATGCCCCTGGGCACAGGCCCCGTTGGCCCAGTGGCTAATCCGCCATTGCCTTCAGGGCAGAGGATACAAATGACATCAGTTCTTACACTAATTCCATCCATGTCCTGCAGTGCCATTCTGGTTACTGCACTGAAATGCAAGAAAGCAGCAAAATCATATTTGGGATGAAGCCCGTTTAACTGCTGCAATGGCCCTTATATCGTCTGTCGACGCTGGATCTAAACTCACGCTATTGTGCGATTCTGGTGACAGACATTAACTGCTCGAGCCCTGCTCCCTGACAGCAATGCCAGGGGCCTTCCAAGAGACAGCCAGACACTTAACGCAGCACATGCCTTATTGTAATTTGTTTCAGCTACACTGAGAGGCTGTTTATCTGTATGAAGTTGTTGTGGGGGCAGGTTGCGTTCTCCTCCTACACAAGGGGTGGGGTCCCCTCCACTGCCACGTGCACTGCGGCAGACCAGTCCCAAAGCCAATCCCGTAAGTCATCACATGCTCGATCCAGACGACTCCCCAGCCTTCAAACTGCCCCCTGGAGTAGAAATCCACTCACTGTTTTAGCTGCTGGTCGTGCTAGTCTCTGCCGCTGCCACGCTGCGCTGCATTGGCCCTTCGGATGCGGCCCTTCCTGACAGTGAATGGGTGAAAACAAGGGAAGGAGAAAAACAAAAGAGAAGGGGAGGGAGTATGTGGGGGGGATGAAGCAGGGGGACAAGAAGGGAGAGGGTATGTCTTTAACTGAACTGTATGTCGATCACTGGCTGCAACATTCTAACAGCTTTACAACACTCATCGTGAGCATGGGGTCAGACAGATCCCCACTATTGTGCTGAGGCGTGGTGCACCCCTGCTCTGCCCCTGGGGTCATCATTTAAACAAGCGCAAAGGACTAAACAAAGGGATGGGCACCTGTGAATTAGACCCCTGACCTACATGGTAAAAGCCACCGAATAACACCGAGACCCTGTACAAAGAGTCTCCTTTCTTTCTTGCAGCACAGGAGGAACTGCAAAAGGCTGAAATTGTCCCCTGTGTCCAACTCCTAGATATCTCCAGTTCCTTTGCTACTAAATATCCTCCTTAGAATGACATACTTGGATTTATATCACTGCAGGTGGGACAGGGCCCAGACCCAGGCCTTTACTCAGCCACAACTTCCAGGGAACATTTGGCCTGAATCAAGACTGAGGACCTGATCCTGTAAGGTGCTGAGTGCTTGTCACTTTCACTGAAGCAAACAGGAATTCAAGCTGCTCAGACCCTGACAGGGCATGTTCAAAGCCTCTCAGAATTAAGGTCCTAAAGTTTCACAGGATAAAGCACCCACTATATAATGGATGGTTATGTGCCAGCACTCCTACTGGAGCGGTTATTCTTGTATCTAATTTTGCAGCGTAATACAGCAGTAACACAGAGGCTATGCTATTCTATGCTACACATGCCCCCCAGCATTAGGGACCACTGAGAGCAGCAATATAAATGTGGACTCATGAGAGCAACTTGTTTCACTTTTATTTAGTTTACAGGGTATCCTAGGCCAGAGGAGCAGCATGTCAGGCAGAAAAGTGATTCACAGGGAGTCAGTAATCTGCCTTTCTGTGACAACTTCCAACTCTATAGTGCTTTTTACAAACAGCAATTAAACCGCACAATACCCCCGTGAGGTAGGGAGGAATTATACCATTTCAGACGGGGGAAGCTGAGTTACAGGCCTGATTTGCAGTAGTGCAAAGTTATTAAGCAGCTTATGGTGACACCCTGAGTTTCATTTACAGTACTTCCCCCCCCCCCCGTTATTTCAGTCACATTTTGGAAATACAGGACCCTATGCTGCAAGATTATGACTGGCCTCGAATTCTACCCACACTGGTGGGAGTGACAGATGCTCCACCTCTCAGAGAACTGGGCCCAAAGAAGGGAAGAAGACAAAAAATATTATAAAAGAATGGAGGAGAAAACACTGAAATTAGACTTCGGCTGTATCAAAGCAGAAGGGGAGTCAGGGGAGACTGTCACTGGGCAAATAATGTTGAATGGCCGTGGCAGATACTGTGAAATCAGTGAGTAAGTCCTCTCCAGTGAACAGGACTCCAAAGGCAAAAATTAAAGGGACATCCCTGAGCTGTGCATTTAGTTGGAGCTCCGCGCACATGTGACCATTTTCATAGGCGGTGCTTAAGAACACAACATGGACTGCTGCCAAATTAAAGCAAAGAAGTAAGGGGGTTTGGGAGGCCTGGCCACCTAGTTACACTCACGTGCACCTTTTCACCAGAGTTAGCAGTGCAAATTTTAGCTGCTACCTGTAGCTGCAGGATCATCCCGTTCAGGCAATTGCTGTCTGAATGGCTGAAAAGCCCCTAAATTGCTTTGCTCTATTCCGAACAAAGCAAATGCCTGAGGAATGAGAACTGGGTGGGAAAGAGGTTGAGAAAATGATTTCACTTATGTTTAAATTTCCTGTTCATTAAAATGTTACAGAGTTAGAAAAGTCCACTGCACAAACTCTCCCAGCCAGCTGTGTCACAGGACGGGCATCAAAAAAGATACAGAGCAAATGAAGTCATCAACAATGGAAAAACACACCAATACAGCACAATGCAAATCCCACCTCAAACATGGGGCTGCAAGAGACATTTTCCCTGTGTCTGATCCCTTACCACGTGCTTATTCAATCACAAATAACTTAGGGAGAGAGAAACCCAAATTCAAGCAAATATGAAGAAGCTGTTGAAGCTGGCTAAAAAAGCCAATGATCTCATAAGCTATCCTCATATGTATTGGAAAAACTAGGAATGGAGTTACTACCCTGCTGCTGTGAGATACTGGCGAAGTATTTCAGAACTATAGGTCCTGTATGTTGTCACTCACTAATTACTGCAGAAAGGAAAGGGGGTTTGGAGTAAGAAAATATAAACATTTCCTCCCTGTGAATTCCTTTGACAATCTCATGATGTGATGCCCACATAAATGATTCTCCCCTCCTCCCCAATTCAGCGTGGCATGCACAGAAAGAGAACTATTTTCAGTTGTGCTCAGTACTTGTGCTACCCTCCTAAAAAAGATTTCTATTTCTATATATGTGCCATTTTGTGCATCATTGCCTGATTGTACGTGGAGCATGTTCTCTCTGAATGCCTAGCCCTAAATGGTCCATTTCTTAAGCACAGCTGTTTGCAAATACCATCTTTCTCCCTCTTTCATCTCCAGCTGGTTTGGAGTAGGAGTTCGCAGAGGGTGGCTGGGAGAGGAGGAGGATTATGAAATGGAGGGGAAGAGAGAGAGAATTCAGGCCACGCAGGAGTCAGGAGAAACATGTTCTCTTCCCATGCAAATATCTTAATTACAGAGGATGAGGAAGATATTTATATGTTAATTTTCATAGCGAGGTTTTCAATTTGCCTTTTGCACCAGGGGAAACCTTCAAGTCTATCCACTGAAAAAGCCACTGCCGTAAGCAACACATTAAAAAAAAAAACAAGCCAAGCCATAATTTACCAAGCTCCCATTAAACTCTCATAAGTTCTCCACCTCCTCTTCCCTTGCTGATCACCAAGGTGTTTGTGGCTAAGAGACAGCTTGCCACCTGTGACGATGTGGGACCATTCTTAATGTTTCCGCTGAATAGTGTGGGGGGTGCCTCAGTTTCCCCTATGCAGTTCTTAAGTATCTAGGGGGTGGGGTAAGGGTGTATGATCATTGCAGAGCCCTAGAGGGCAGGTGTGTGCAGGGGTCTGGACACAGAGAATGGCCGACACCCTGTTTCCTGGCCACTGGTGGCCTGGGCCCTCCCCCCCTGCAAGGTGAGAGCTAAAGGGTTGGAGAACAAAGGAATCAGGTGACCTCCTGGCCTGGGAAAGGAACAAAGCCCAGGGGAAGAGGGGCTGGAGGGAGTTTCAGTTTGGGGCTGGCTGGGACATGGAGTGAAGGGCAGATGTGGTTGTCTGGCTCACTGCCCCCCAAAATGGACCCAGCTGAGGGGTCCCGTTCTCTGCACCTACAAGCTCTGTTTTAGACCATGTCCCTGTCGTCTAATAAACCTCTGTTTTACTGGCTGGCTGAGAGTCATGTCTGGCTGCGAAGTTGGGGTGCAGGACCCTCTAGCTTCCCCAGGACCCCACCTGGGCGGACTCGCTGTGGGAAGCACACGGAGGGGCAGAGGAGGCGGAATGCTCCAAGGTCAGACCCAGGAAGAGGGAAGCCAGGTGAGCTGTGTGTCCTGCAGACAGGCTGCTCACAGGAAGGAGACTGCCCCAGAGTCCTGACTGGCTTCATGGGGAGCAGTTCCAGAGCATCGCCCAGGGACTCCGTGACACCACCCTTCTCCTCTGCTGCCCCTTCCTGCTTGTGACCTCACAGGTGCTGCGATGGAGATGAATGGTGAGGTCACAACATTGCGGGTAGGGAGCAAGCAGGAGGAGTCAGCTGATCAGCTGGGGAGCTGTGAAGAGTATAGGCCCAGCACTGGTAGAGAGGAGGGACTTGCTGCATCTAATTCTTAACTCATCTCCCTGAATGTGGCAAAGGCTTTTCTAAAATATTACGTGAATTATTTTTCATTTTCTCTGTAGTTTCTGGTGCCACCTGGGACAATAAGTGGAAGTGTCCAAAAAAAATCGGGAAACACATTTCTCATCCTTCTCGTCTGTCTGGCTTCATATGTAATATCCTAGGGTCAGCTTTGTACTCTCCCCTTTGCATGGCTCTGGTGGCACTAAGGGACCAGACACCGGTGAGAACTCCCTCTCTGCCACATCTGGCTCCTGAAGTATTCTCTGTGCAGCCCTTGGCATATGGGAGGTGGGGAATGGTGTGGCTAGAGCACACTGCTCCGGCAATCTCCATCTGACGGATATCCACTGGGAGCCACAGCTGGCCAGCATAGATTAGAGCAGGCTCTCGGCTTCTTTAATCTATGGTGGGGCTGGAGAAGAACTGACTCTACAAGCAGGGAGCCATCAACAGCTTCCTTTGCCCCTGCATCTGTTTGCTTCACCCAGCAGAAATTGGTTACAGCAGAGAATCCAGCCCTTAGGGTCTAGGCATTACTGGAATTTAAGTAGAGGGAAGCAGAAGAACCCTGAAATCTCACCAGAAGGTTTGCTGCCTCATGATTTGCAATGCAGTTGTGCAGGTTCAAGAAGCACAGACTATTTGGATAATCACCTGGATTTCTCTGTATTGAATAAAATGGAACCTCTACGTTACTGGTTTTGGTTTGCCCCTCACTCATATGGGTTCAGCATTTGATTGATTACCCACAGCTCATTGGAATTTCTCCAGACCATACTGGTGTAGAGATGAGGCTGGAAATCTCATGAGAACAGGGTCTCTTGGGAGACTTCCTGTATTTGCTGGTGAGCGAATTGGCTTTTACACAATGGCCTGATGCTTTCATGTATTCTGCAAACATGAGATGCAAACAGAGCAAGGTACAAGTTAAAGGAAGAGCTAACCGAACTGCTTCTGACTTCACCAAACTTCTGAAGTTGAGCTCCACCGCTGGAAGAAGGCTCAAGGCCTCAGTTCAAGCTCTTGATGAAGATTTGGGGAGCTGTATTGAGCTCTGGTTGAAAGCTCATGTGCTCATGAAACTGGAGGGGTTTAGCTAGCTCTGGGAGTCCACTTAGCTCTGGGCAAGATGCAGGGATGTGGTGACCTCAGGCACTAGGTCCTGAATTTAGTTTGAGCTCTGGATAAAGTTTTGGGGTTCCGTTTAAGCCGTGGGTAAAGGTTCAGGTTGGTTCTCATTTTACCTGAACGCGCTTACGAGCATCATCCCCTGGTGACGATGCTACGACTCAGAGTCTGGTGGCACAAATCCTGAGCTGGTGGTGATACTGGGGCAGAGGTCAAGCCTCCTAGCACGGCTGGCAGGCTGGCGTTTTCACTCGTTGATTACAGACTATTCTTCATAGTCCCCTTTTGTGTTTGTGCTTCAAAGAAGACGTCACTGGGCTGGTGAGAGGTCTTAGCCGGCCACATCCCTCTCATTACAGAAATTAAATGAACAGTATATACATCAAAACAGCAACGCAGCCATGAGATGGGCATGGGGGGGGGGAAGAGAAGGGAGGGCTGAGGGCGGGGAATTAGGGTAATTACCATTCCTGAGAAAATGCCATGAATTACAACACAACCTAATTACCCCAATTAATTCTTCTGCACTCACACTACTTTGTGAGGGGCTCTTAACTATCAAAGAGAGAGAGAGAGAGAGAGAGGAAAAAAAGAACCTTTACAATTTGTTGTTTTTTTTCCCATCGGTGTAAAAGCGAGGGGCGGAGGGTGGGGAAAAGAGCCCGGATGAAACACAAGATGCTGCTCTTACATCTACTTACAGGAGATATTGAACTGTACCGTGAATTCCATTTGCAGAGGTTTTACAGGAGCCGGAGTGATATCAAAGACCAACACATTTAATATTGTGCAGTCTCTTCCTACACACGCAGAACACCCAGTGTGCCTGGCCCAGGGGTATTTTTCCTGCACTGCCACACTGAAGCCTCCCCTTCCAAACCTGGGTGACTCCCAGTCCTGCTCTCTCACTTCTGGCTGCCAGGAGGGACTGGCACACTGAGTAGGGAGCATGCTGAGCCCTGAATACTGAGCACCAGCTGAGTAAGCAGCAGCATGGCTGTATTCTGATGGGAGTCCCATCCAGTCCTCGTCTGGGAAGTTGGTGACTGACGCTGGCACTGGAATAGAGAGATATTAAAGTGGGGAGAATGCAGTCGCATAGTGCTCCCTAAAAGGATACAAAGTTACACTGAGAAAAACAGTCCCACCAGTAGTGGAGATCTCCATTATCTGGCCAAGTTCATTGCAAGTCTCCGGCCACCAGTTTGCAGGCACATCTGCATGCATTCTGAAGGTCTCCAGGTGTGTGTATATAAATCTCCTCACTGTATTTTCCACTGAATGCATCCGATGAAGTGAGCTGTAGCTCACGAAAGCTTATGCTCAAATAAATTGGTTAGTCTCTAAGGTGTCACTAGTCCTCCTTTTCTTTTTGGTTCCCTTTCTGTCACCCTGAGGCACCTTCTATAACTCTTACAGTCCCCTAACAGCACCCATGACTATCTCTGTATGTGAATCTAGCACATACTCTGCCACGGTGTCTCCTATATTATGGGGAGCCCTTAATTAATCAGAATACTCTGTCCAGCTCCAACTTCCTTTCATCTGCGGATCTCAAAGCATTTTTACAGACATAAAAATTTCCAGCATTGCCAGGCTGTAAATCGTATTATCACTTCCATTTTACAGAAGGGGAACCTGAGGTACAGAAAGGTGAGGTGACTTGGATTCATTAGCCAGCGTTAGCACTGCACTGTGAAGCTGCAAAGTCCTACATGTGGTATATGGGCTGCCCAAGAGCTTATAGCAAAGTCAGTAAGACTAGACAGGGATGGCCATTTGGAAAGTGGTGTGTTTCAAAGTCCCAGACGGGGATACGGAGGGGAGAGCCCGCAGTGCTCCTATGCACACTCCGCATAGTGCGCAGGCTTCTGGTGCTTCAGACATGCCTCCTGGAAAAATTGCAAGAGGGGTGAGAGTGGACAGCTCTTCAGCAATTCCTAGTGAGAAGTGGCTGGTATTTCACAGACCATTATTTCTTCAGTATTAATTAAGGGGAAAGGGTTAGCGCTCTGCTAATTAGCATAAGTCAAATGGGAATGAAGTACAGTAATGCCAGCAGGGCGGGTGCCAAATCAATTTCCCCCACTTTTGCCCAGTAAACTTCAGCCAGATTTCTAAGACGGGAAGGCTGATGGATTAGCTCTAAATACTAGTACATTTTAAAACCACTTTTACATAGTGGTACAGCAAAACCTGTTCTAACTCTACTGGGGATTGGATGAGATGTGACATTGCATCCAAACTTGGGGCAGGGAGGTACTATGCTTGCTGGCACTGCTGTGCTGTAGCTGGGCATTTTTCTTGGTGCTAAGAGCGTCACAGTGAATGCCACACTGCCCTCATGCGACATGGAGATAGACAATAAAGCAAAGTCCCAGAGCAGCAGGAGAAGAGATAACAGGGACATTATATTCATGAAGGATTCTATAGTACTAAAATACCATGGCAATGGATGTGTGAGAAATGCCAATGGCTAGATTAGAGCTGAAACTCTTAAATGAATTGAAAAATGACGGGGACTAAACACTATCCAATGTTTTTATACCAGGAATGATGTCGTAACGAGGTTTCACTGCTTTTGATGCTACCAAACTCCCCTATTCTGCTCCCATTCCTGCTGTCATATCCATGTTAGGACATTAACTGGGCATCATTAGATGTTGGCTACAGAGAAGCTAGGATCAGGGTTCTCTTCCAACGACTTAGAAATGTCACCCTTCCATCCCCTGGTCTCCTACCATTACAAGCAAGCATCTACAATAGTGTCATGTGGAAAGTATTTAATTTAAATTGGGGAGTGGATTAAAAAGGAGAAAAGACCTGAACTTTCACCCAGAGCTCATATTAATCCTGAGCCACATAGGGTTCTGGAAAGAATTCTGTTAACTTTCCATTTCCATGCCTCTCCATGCTTCTGGCCACGACCCACCAGGCCAATGACAAAATATCACCAGAAAATATCTTCTTCCAACATTTCCAACCAGATTTTACAGACTTGAGGGGCTTGCACACCACCAGTGAAGCACCCAATTCAAGCTGAACTGTTAGGAACGCAATTCACCACTCATTAAAACACCGGGGACCCTTCAGTTGCCAGGTGTATTCCTGACACGGTGATCGCTTCTCTCTTGTTTTGGTGAAGGGGAACCCAATGACCTCACTGAGGAGATTCAACACTCCACCAAGACTAGCAAGGGCATGTACCAGAGCTGGTTGGGATCTTTCCCTGAGGTAGTGCCTAAGAGTGGAGTGTGTGAGTGAGGAAGTCACCTACTTCTTAGGATCCAAGCACAGCCCACACCTGCAGCACCCTCTGCTGTTCCATTCCTGTCCATCCCCAGCTGTCAAAGAATCTCAGTCCTGACTTAATTTACAAATCCCGGCTACTCCAGTCCAGGGCTCTCCACACAAATCTGCTGCACCTAAATCCTGACCTGCAAGTCCCCCTTCCTCTCATTGCAGTCCTGGGTCTTTTTTTCTGAAAAAGATTCCAGTCATGAAATTTAAAAAAAAGTATTTTCTCACCAATACACAGCTATTCAATCCTTTATTCCCACAGGGATCAAAACCAAAAACGAAATGGAACATTAAACAACGCTTTACACCAATGTTCCTTCAATTCTGCGGAATGCACACAGGTTTTAGGATTCTGCTCGTCCCCGTCCCACCCCACCACCCTCCCTCTCTTTCTAATCAAAGATTTTATCTCAGATCTTTTCATACTTGCCAAAAAACACTTCCTCCCCATCCCCATAAGAAACCCTGTCTTGTCAAAGCAGGTTTAAAAGCAAGAGCTGATGGGATTCCTAAGTGATCCGCGTGGGAAAGAACACATCTGTCTTCAGACTGAACATGGAGAGAGGGAGAACAAATCACTCTTTTGCTTTTATTACATCAATGTTTGTTTTCTGTATCCAAACGTGTAACAGGAAATTAAGCAGTTCACCTTTGTAAAGCATTTTGCATCCTACTTACGCATGAGCCAGATGGTGCTTTCTCTTTGTTTTAAAAGATTAAAAATGGAAAAGAAAAGAAATGGCTAGTAGTTAATCCCGAACCTGGAATGCACTCCCGCATCCCATCCTCAGCCGTGCTGGGCGAGGGCAAACACACAGACCCAACAGATTTAAGTAAGCTGCAGCCTTCAGAGTGCTGCAGACCTGTCAGATCTTGTCAGTTTTCAGATGGAATCCTTCACAGCCTTCTCAGAAAATGATAAATTACTGTATTCTTCTGGGGCCTCAACCTGGATACACAACACAATGTGTTACAAGAAATCACCCGAAATAGAACTTTGCTCCAGGATCCTACGAACGGGAAATATCCCCAGCAGAAAGGTGTTCTGCATGGACACTGAGAAGTTCGTTCCAGGAACTTACTATGGGGGTTATACCCACTGCTTGGTACCATACCCAAAGGGCAAACCTTAAAGGTTGAACTCATCAGCCACATCCTAATGGCTGCATATGGGAGTCCAAGTCCTATTATGATTCTCAGACTTGGGATCTTGCTCTCTGTCTGTGTTACTTCAACAGCAACCATTTGTGGTGTCTGGAACAGAGGTCAAATAGCCTTTCATGCTGGGCATAAGCAACAGGGACAGGTGAGCTCTGAAACCCAAAAGGTCCAGTTTTAATGCAAAAGACGTTAGGAGTAAAAATCCTAAGATGCATTCAGGGCCAAGAATAACAGTTGTTGCTAAACAGAATTGCTTGCCTTGCCCAGGTTTGCAAGAGAAGTCAATTGCACTTTACACCAGGGTTACAGCCAAATGGTCCCTGACACCACAGCTACAGAGCCATATCCAATACCACTGATGTCACCACCAGCTTTTTTCCCAGAAAGGTGGCAACGGCTGCTAGCATGGAGCTCAGCAATGCCGACTGCCCTTTACACACCTTACTCCTTCGCACAATTCAAACCTAGCAAAGCAAGTCTCATGCTATCAAAGAATGTTGTGCTAAGTGAGAGCAGAAGGGGAGAGGAGGACAGTTTGGGGGGAATGTTGGACCAGAGGACAGAGCACTTAGGACTCCTGGGTTTTGCTCCCAGCTATAAGAGGAACATGGCCTACTGGGGACAAGAGAATCAAGAGACCTGGGTGCAATTCTGTCCTCTGCCACTGATTCACTGTGTGACCTTAGACAAATCACTTAACCTCTCTGCTTCATTTTCCCCATGTGTAAAGAGGAGTAATAATAGTGACCCCTACTTCTCCGGGGTGGTTGTGGGGGCCCCTTCAAATGGACAGTGCTAGAGAGGGACTAAGTAGTAGTAGTATGGGTTAAATGATCAAGATTTGTTTTTAATCCTAAAACTAATAAAAAATTGGACTCTGCAGAAAAAAACTCTTCCCCTGAGACTCTCTGCTTGTATAGAGCACAGTGCCAGGGGCTGCTCTGGCCACACAAGGCAGCTGGTGTGATACAAAGAAAAGCCCACTAGAAACAGATGACTTCTAAAGACGTTGCAGTGACTGGCTGGAAAGGGAGTGTTTTAACTTCCACCTCCTCATTCAATAAAGACATAAAAAATCCTTCTGAGAGAAGATGGGAGGAGCCCCGGGACATCTCCATTACAGAGAGTGAAAAGGGCCCAACACAGTCCCTTCATCCATGAAGCTCTTTGCAGTGCTTACTCCCTTTCCATGGGACTAGTGGGAAGGCAGCGATCCTGCTACATCGATGACTTACAGAAACCCTACTGGGGTTTCCAATAATGTAATTAGACGGAGCATATCTTTTCTATAGTCATAGAGAGAAGAGTCAGATAATACCAGCTTGACAGCTCATCTTACTCCAAATCCTGCAAGACTCCTTCAGACATCATGCCCACTAACTTCTTATCTAGCCTGGTTCTTGAAATCTCTGCACTGACGGTGTCTTCACCATCTCCACCTTGGCCACTGCTCAATCGCTCTGTTGAGAGCTTTCCCCTGTCCATCTCCACCCTCCATCCCCCCACAAGGTAGCTCCTGCCTCAAGTTGTTTTAAAACAATGTGGCCATGGGTCACTCTGTCCCAAGGTGACAGAAATCAGGTGGAGCTCCAGCAGCCAGCTATATAGAACCAGACCCCTATGTTACAATCTGAAAGGAACCAAACCCAGAACATTCCCGACAGCAACAGCTTCCACTTCTTATCCTGAAAGACTCTTTTTTTGTGGAGGACAGGGTGCTGAATCCTCTATAGTATTCCCCCAAAGGAAAACCAATTTTCCACAGCTGAGGAGTACTGGGGAGAGCTTCCTTTAGAGCTCATCAGTAAAGCTCCTGCATTAGCCAGATGGGGCACTGCAGAGCAACACAGGGTTGTGTGTAAGGACACAGGAATGTGTAAGTATAAATCCCAGAAGATAAGGCTAGAAAGGAGCATCTGGGTCATTGAGTCGAGCGCCAGCATCTAGTGCACAATTATTCTCTGCACTAAACCCAGGTATTTATTTTCTAGTCTCCTATTGAACTTCTCTAATGACGGGGCTTGAGCAACCTACATTGGCAAATTACTCCATTGTCTAAATAATGTCCCTGTTGAAAGACAGTCCTGAGGTCAAACCTAAATTGCCTATTATTTCCTCTCCCATATTTTATGCAGTTATCAGTCATTATTTCAGTTGCCTTTTCTCTATATTAAATTTCTTTAACCACACTCTGCAGATCACGGCCTCCAATCCCTTAATCAGCTTTGTCACCCTCCTTGGGATTCTCTTTAATGCATCAGTGTCTTTTTTTTTTAAATAAAGAGAGGAATCCAAAACTGTACATTGTGTGTGTGTGTGTGTGCATCAGAGAGAGAAAGAGCTGAATATGTAAAAGATTAAGTGAATGTGTATAAGTGCATGAGTGTGCATTTGTGTCTGAGTTATAAATGTGTAGGGGGGTGTAGGTGAGAAGGACAGAGGGTACTGATGTGTGGGTGTGTGCATGCGTGGGTGTGCGCACCAGTATGTGCAAGGATGTGAGTCATGGGCAGCTGCATGAGTATGTGTTTCAGGGTTCATGAGAGCACAGGGGAAGGAATGAACAAGTGTGTGAGTTTAGTTTTGGTAGCTGACTGACTGCAACATTTCCTAGCCTCCCTCTGCTCTGCCCTTCAGACTCTGTTGCTGGAGCTGCCTTACCCTGTAGTAATCAGTGCTGTAGACATCTCTTGACATCCCAAAGTCTCCGATCTTCACGAGCAGGTTGGCTCCGACCAAGCAGTTCCTGGTTGCCAGGTCTCTGTGGACGAAGTGCTGGGAAGCAAGGTACACCATTCCAGAGGCAATCTGGCTAGCGATGTGCAGCATCTGGGACAGCCCCAGCTCCCCCTTGGCCTGTCGAGGCTGCCCATCCACCAGGATCATAGCATCTGGGCCATGCGCCCTGCAGGGGAAAGAGCAAAGAGCACAGAAGTGGGTATCTAAACAACCAGGTGGCAGGGATCTCAACCATCTCCATTCATCCTGGAGTCAGGGCATTGGGCCCCAACTCTGAGACCTTCCCTGTGCACTGGGATGATTGGCCTCTATGCACAGATATATTGGAAAGACAGAGCCAAAACAAACATGAACACCCTCAAGATCCGGAAGTTCAGTTCAGTTAACTTCACCCCCCATAAAACCTTCTCCAAATATTTAGAGATCTCCCTTTCTTCCAATCCCATCATTCCCTGGCTCCCCAGCAGCCTCCCTCTCCCCAAACAGGTTGCCCTTTTCCCACCAAACTCCATTCCACCAGCCCCCACTATGTCCTCTGCTCCTGGTGACGTTCCACTGAGTGAGAGGGGTCTCTGCTAGGCTTCAGATGTCACATGCTCCTGGGCTTCCCCGGGTCAGAACCCCAACTCTAACCCTGAGGCAGCCCTGGAATCTGTAAGCGTGGACAGGAGCTGAAGGTGGCAGGCAGAGGCAATGCATGGGAGTATGTGTGTGAATTGCAGGGTCACATGCCCTCCCAGAGTTGCTAACAGGGATTAGACCCTGAAAAGTCAGGGGAAATCCTGGGCAGCACAAGGTGTACGTATAAGAAACTAGTGCATTCTAGGTTTGAACTCAAGGTCAGCCTCCTTGCTGCCCTGCCCACCCAGTTCCCCTCACATACTAAGCCTGTCTTTGCCACACTATCTCCACCGTGATGTCTCTCCCCTGCTGGAGTTCACCCTCTGGTTGCCTGTGTGGAGGTGGAATAGGAAAAACATTCATATTTAGGGAAAAAGCAAGAGATTTTTCTGTGATCTTCTTCCTCCTGACTAGATACAGAACAACATTTCCTCTGGGTCTTTTCTACCACTCTCTTCAAAATGATTCTTGGCATTTCATCAAGCAAATTGAAACTGCATATACGGAGCTGTACCTCCTTCCCTGCATGGGGCTAAACATCCCCACAAGAGCAGAACTGTTTATCTCCTTTTCTTAAATGCCTGGCTGGGCTCTAGGATGAGCACTGGGATTAGAGTCCAGATATTTCGGGTTCAGCTGATTCTGTTTTTCAGATGCCACTTCTTCAAATGTCTATTGCCTTCCTGCCACCACAAATACAACCCTAAAGCTCCCCTACAAGACAGCAGGAGGAGCTCTGAAAGGGAAGGTGAACTCTACACGTGGCACTAGGGAGCAAGGAGTGCTGCAGACAGAGGTGGAGACGTTGCAGAGAGCGGGAGGTAGAAATGCTGCAGAGAGCACAGGGCTAGGGTTGGAGGAGCTGGGCTGGGGGGTAGAAATGTCACAGAGATTATGGAGCTAGTTGTAAAGAGCAGGTGGGTTGATGAGACAAGCTGTGCTCTGAGAGAACTTGTTAGGGAATGCTGCAGAGTGCAAGAGGGGATTACTGAAGACAGTATATAAGATGAATGATTGATGTCTTATTTAAACATCCTAAAGCCTGTTTTATACCAGGAAAATTAACTGTTGTTGACAACAGATGTCAGCAGTCGGTGGAGCTGAGCTGGTGCTGAGTACGGCTGAGCGACAAACATACACCAGAACAAACCACAGTGTCTGAAACAGTGAAGAACACAGCTGGCCATGGTCTGCACTTGCAGTTGGACCCTGCTCATCAAGGTTCGACTGTGGCTGACACCTGTTGTCAACAACGAGTAATATTTCTGGTGTAGAACAGGTCTGGAAGCGAGCAACATGTTGTTGATAGATTGCTGGAGATTCTTGTTTGATCTGCAGCTCATTCCAACTCCAAACAGACCAAGAGGCACCAAGGAAATCTCTCTTTCCGTCTAGGTAAGGAACACAGGACACGTTCAAAACATATTAGCTGCTCAAGGTCAACCTCAGAGGGGTGCACAGTTGCCCTCAACCAGCTAACACTTTTGTAAAAGTGGGACACCCTGTTTACACTAGTGTCTAAATTAGTTAAAACCTTTTAAAATGCAACCTAGTCTAGACAGGCCCTTCCTCACTCCCTGTAGCTGGGATGGTCCCAGAGGAGGTAGCGTCAACAGGCTAATGCCATTAGTGTAAGTGACGAGTGTGCATCGTTCTGTGGAGAAGGCTGCAGAGAGCATGTGAAGACAGGTTGGTCTGTCACTTTCTCAGAGAGTAGGGATAATGCAGTTTACTAAGGATTGTAAAACTGGGCAGATTCTCAGTCCATCAGAGGGGTTTGTTCTTTGGGGATAAAACACTGCAGTTCGTACGATGGACATTTGTGTCAGCATGGGGCAGAAATCCCGTCTTCAATGAGCACTGTCTCTTTTTGCCCCTCGCTGTTTGGACACTAGAGATGTTAAAATTATACTACTATGACTTGTTTTTTGGTAATGGATAGCATGTATGTTTGTTCCTTCTTTCTTCATAATCAAAAGGCTAAACAAACTTCCAAGATACAATTTGTCTGTGAGCAGGGAGCAAGTCTGGAGTATTTAATAAAAGAGGAAAATTAAAGATGACTGCAAATAGGGGTTTACTATGCAATTGTTTAAGTAACCTTAACTCTAGCTGTTGTTACCACTGACGCTCTGATTTTACAAACATGCATAATCAAACGTCGAAGAAACAATTGCCTCTGAGCAGGGAGCAAGTCTGGAGACTTTAATAAAAGGGGGAAATTAAAGGTGACTGCAAATAGGGGTTTACAATGGAATTGTTTAAGTAACCTTAACTCTAGCTGTTGCTGCCACCCAAGCTCTGAGTTTAACACACACGCTCGCTCATTCTGTCCTTCTCCATGGCTAGATAGAGAGGAAGACACATGTGCAGTAAACATCGAGAGAAAGAGAATATTTGAACACCACAGAAATGCAGAGCAGCCACCAATGGTATGAGCACAGCAGGGGCTCTGTAACTTTGCCTTGCATAGCAGCTCTAGTGAACACCCAGGCTCCCTAGTAAGTCAGCCCTGGAGACCCCCTGCTCCCTGGAGAGGGATGTTTACACTTCTCCCTGACAGGCTCTTTTGGAGGGAGCTGCCATTTCAATGCTGGCCTTTTATCAGCCAGGACACTGCAATTTGCAGCAGGCCTTTTTGTATTTCCTGATGGGCCTGACACGTCTGATCTGCCGCCACCAGTGACCAGAGGAGCAGCCAGGCTGCGTGAGGGCTGGGAATGAAGTATGAAGAGAGACCACCCTGTGGCACTCAATCCCCAGTCCAGCTGGCAGGTGTAAATTGAAATGACTCCCCTTGCCACATAGGTCACCTTTATTGTTCAGTGTTTTCTCTGAGAGGCCCTGTGCGGCATAATAAAAACTGGGGGACTTTTATTTATGATGCTTATCTGTGGGAAGCCCAGGCTAAAGTGAGCCCTCTCCCCTTTTACTGCTTTTTCAATGTCTATTGAAATGTGTAGTTAAACTTGAACAAGTTCATTTGATTATCTCCTGAAAGCAGCCCCCACCCCTCTGGCTCTGGGAGCAGTGCTGGGTGAAGTATGCCGAAGAAAACTTCTGCATGCCTCCTGCAGGATGAATGCCCAAAGCAAGGAATGCACCAGAGTGGACAGTGCTATGTCTGCATGGGTTATGTCGCTCAGGAGTGTGGCTAATTCACACCCTTGAGCGACATAACGTAAGCTGTAGTGTAGCCATGGCCTAATACCTGGGACCAGCACAGCTACAACAGTACTCCCAAGGGCTTCAGAGACTGGTCCACATTCAGCCCCAGGCTAACCTGGGGTAATATCTGCTGAAGTCACTGGTAGTTAGGCCCTCTCATGCCAGGGCTAATTCCTAACCAGCACTGATGTGTGGCCACCACTGGTGTGGCATGTAGCAGCTGCTTCACAGCACACAATAACACTGCACAAGAAGTTAAGGAAGGCAGCAAAGAAGGACCTTGCAGCTGATGGGTGAAATTAAAGAAGAATGTTATTATCCTTGCTGAGCTTTTGACAGTGTCTGGGAGTGAACTCCCCTTTTTGAGGGAATGCACTGGGGATTTTAAGTGACACAAGTGTCCAGGGCCTGGGCTTTGTGCCCTGCCTGAAAGATGGCACCTCCCACAGCATCGTTTCAGCAAAGGGAGGCATGGCGGGTCCCTGTTCCAGTCCCGTCAGAGGCTCCTCTGCAGCAAGCAAAAGAGAGGCCCTATTTATCTGATGTAAAGACCTTCATGCCTAAGGAGACCTGACTCCAGCTCCCCGCCCAGCACCTCTGGGCTGGCTACACAAAGGACCCAGTGTACGCACACCAGCAACAGCACAGGGATCAATTCATGGCTCTGCCTGAACTCACTGCCCAAGGGAGAGAGGTTCGGTCTGGCAGCCTCCCTTTCCCGGGGCTGCCCTCTCTCTACCTCGTCCCCTTTGTGAGGATGGCAGCAGTGCTGCATTAGTGAATCAGGCTCAGGGGGTTCATGCTCTCTCTGAACACCCTGAGCTTTGTGGGGTGTTCCCTTGGCCCAGGTGTCTCTTGGAGCCCTCCTGTCCCAATAACTAGGCTGGTGTCTCGTCCCATCACTAGTAAAAAAGGGTCTGGGGTGTATCAGGGATGTGAGGGCAGCTACTGGTTTTCCAGAGTGTCCACTCTGCCCACCACATAACTCCCCAGAGTAGGGGGCCCGGGGATGACCACAGCATGAGGGGGAAAAGTATCCAAAAGGTGTATGGCTGTAATGCCTGGGACTACTGGGTAATCCAGAGATTGGACTCCATCACATGGAGCCAGGGCAGTGGGGCATAATACGGTAATGAGACAAAGACCCTCCCTAATAGGTTATTCCAGAGAGCCCACTGGGTACCCAGGCACTCCTCAACCATGGGTTATCTCACTTAATGAGGCAAATTGTGGCTTGACTCCAATAGTCAACCAATAATATAACCCTGGAAGCGTGGGGGTGGAATAGCTCCAAGGCCTTCGTCTGGAGTATGAATGTCTGTGTCAAGCCAGGCCCCAGAGCTCTGGCAGCGGAAAGGCTTAACAAGGAATGGCTTTGTCACTCTGCAGTGTCCAGCTGGCCTGTTCTGTAGCATTCTGTTTGGTGAGGTCAATTAAAGGAGATGCCAAAATGGTACAATAGGGTATGACTCACCTGCAATATGTGCCTAGTCCTAAGGAGGACAAGGCTTACAACCTTTTTTTTTTTTTTGGCCAGGGAATGGTGTCTCCATTTCATCTAAGAGCAGATGGATTTTCTCCTTTTCTATTAAGTACCTCAAGTACTTGGTCTCTCATGCTTTTCTCTGGGCTGGCTTCCTTCAGCAACACACTGTCCTACAGGTTGTATCTGCACTCCGAACTAAAAGAAGGACCACCTCACCCAAATAGGCAGCTACATGCTCACAGTGATGGCAGGAAGAGGTGGTCTAATAACTGCTGGAAGGTGGTGGGGTGCCACACAAGGCATGGTAGTGAAATGGGAGAGCCCCGGGGTGGGGAAGGCTGGCTTCTCTTTGGATTTGGCTGTGAAGGGGACCTGCCAATGCCTCTTTGGTATGTCTAATAAATTGATGTATTGTGTTGTTCCTAACTTGTCAACCAGCTCTTCCCGCTAGGGCATGGGGTAGGGATTGACCTGGGAAATCACATGCAGTTTCCTGAAGTCTGCACACAACCGCCCAGACACCTCTGGCTTGGGGACCAAAATGCTGGGGCTGCCCCCCAAGGACTGTGAAACGCCTACATCAGTGCGAGAGCCCCCTTGCAGAGCTCTGGGGGGAGGTGAACCTTTCAAGAGCCATTCCCAGAGCCTCATGCATGCAGGACACTTGTTTAACAACCCAAACCTTTAGGGAAGGATTTGTTTTTCCTGGTCAGAAATCGATTGCACCAGTGGAACAATAATCTCCGTGAACAGGAGAGCCCCAGCTCTAGCACTGACATCATGTTCAGCTCCTCACTCCTAATGCAATTATGCTCGTGCTTAGCAGTCAAAACACAAAAATATCAAGGGTCCAATTTTCTAAATACTTGGAAATAAAGCTAGTAATTATTTCAAGAGGTAAGCGCCACTCCACTCACAGTACAAGTTTTAGAGCATGATTTCTGCATCACAGGAGACTAGCATCAGACACATTTGCTGTATGCTCCACACCACTCAGAGATGTGAAACAGGGCTACGTTAACGCAAACTGAAACCTTTTTGTTCACGCCAGGAGGGTCTACACAGGGCAGGCAGAGCACCCCTCAAATCACACCCCTCTAATACGCTTTCCCATGCTGCACATAGACAAGCCCTGAGGGACAGTGTATATGAAAGAGCTACATTCTGGCAATGAAATGCTTACAAGATGATGGGCTGGTGTTTTAATCTCTACCACTCTTGAGGCAGGTGAGACAATGACTGTAAGGGGCCCAGCCTACAATAGCACCTAATTCCCCTAGGATTAGGGACCTCTGACCAGAATTAGTGAGCAAAGCCCCAGTGTTTGGGTCCAGTGGGCACCCCAAAAATCAGATCTCTGGATCTAGAAAGGGGAGCTGGAAATCTCAGAGGATCTCTAACCACTGGCGCCAGCCAGGTCAGACATCCTGAAAGTACAGCTTCTCTAGGGTAGTGTTGTTGTATTTTTACTCCTGGCCCCATCAGGATTCTGAGGTGGGTGATGTGCAAAACGAAATGCATGGCAGCAGAACGATAACCTCATTTTTACAAACCAGAGGAAGTGTTCAGGGGGGTCGGTTCAGTCTTTGGCTTTGTTTGGCATGGGAATTTCACAGCTGCTGAAAGGTGTGGGTTTGCCAGCCCTGCAGACCTTTATCCATAGCATTCCCAGGCTGCCTCCTGTCTCAAACCTGCTTTGACCAGATGGAAGCCCTTTAGGGATAAGGAAGAAGTCCAGTCTGCATGGCTCTCTGTGGAGAGCGCTGACCCCCTGTCTGCTGGAAGCTGGACTGAGAATGGCTGACTCATGTTATCCAGGCAGTCAAGTAGTCACTGAACAGTAACGACTTTTGGTCCCTACTGGCTTGGTCTGGATTCAGAGCAGTGACCCAGAGGAGGAAGATTCTGTGGCCCCTGCCCTGCCATCTCAGCAGTCAGCTCACGCTTACCTCAGGAACTTATTCAGGTCCCCATGCTTCATGTATTCAAAGACCATGATGAGAGGGTCCCCGTCACCGCAGACCCCATAGAACTTGACAATGTGCTCATGCTGCAGGTTGGTGAGCAGCTCTGCCTCCCTCTGGAAATCCTTGCGGGCTGCCAAAGTGGGGTCTTTCAGAGCCTGGAAGAGGGGAGCATGCAAACAGAATTGGGAGGGTGTGAGTCAGAAGGACCAGGCCTGGCCTTTCCGCGCTGGACTCTTGGGGGTAGAGGATTCTGCAGAGTGATATTGCCTGTTACGCGAGGATCTCAAAGCAGTTTACAAATAGGAATGAATTAGGCCTCATAGCCCCACTGTGAGACAAACCAGGTTCATTATCCCCATTTTACTGATGGAGAAACAGTGAGTTGTCCAAGGCCACAAAGTGAGTCAGTGGCAGAGCTGGGAACAGAATCCTGTAGTGCCAGCTCCAGGTTTATGCTCTAACTGCTGCACTGAGCTACCCTCCTCCTGAAACCCAACCTGGGATGACACTGAGGGGGGCACCCGAGACTGGCTGGGGGGAAGAGACTGGATAGCGCTGCCTGAATCTGCTGAGTAAATCTGGAGAGAGAACAGATGGGAAGAGAAGGAAGCTAGAGGAACTTACATGTGGGCCGGAGATCTTTTGGGATAGTTTATAGGAGCTGCCCTCTTGCATTAAGTGTACTGTTCCTAACCCTTCAATATGGTTTGGGTTTGGTTTGAACATGGGACAAGGCCGAAGACTGTTTGGATTTTAGGAGGAGTAGCTTGCCTTCCCTACCATTAAACTACAGTGTCTTACCAGCAGGTGCTAGAAATGTCACAGATCTCTTCACTTTCCTGCGACAAGGAGAGACAACCCACTCCTTTCCCACTAAACACCTAATAGTTTGGGGGCTTTGTTGTGGGACCCATCACGGAGTTCCCGGTCTTCTCACAGTGCAGTCCAAGGGGCCTTTACTCCCTACCTATGTGTCTCAGCCATACTCTGGAGGCACCTCCTGAGGGAGTTGGCAAAGGTGGTATGGCTCCATGGCACCATTCAGCTCTGCTGAGTTTGAGCTGCAGTGACTGCCACTAGGCTGGAGTTTCTTCCTATGTGGACAGCAGCCCACTTGGCAATAGAGCTCATTCCCCAACTCATTTCACAGAGAGCAGCAAACAGCCCTCAAAGGGTAATAGATTCCCATTATTACAAACTTGGGCAGGATTTCAACTGGTGACCTAGGGGCGAAAGGCTCAGTATCTCATTATTACTCAGCTCCTGAGCCAGCCAGCCCCCTCTAGCTGTCTTTTCTTTTGAAATAGCTGACTACACCGCCTTTCTTCTGAAGACGGATTTGCCGGGCTGTGCAGTTATTGTGAGGATTTTTCAAAATGCCTCTGAAGGACACTGTCAAATCTTTCCTCATAATTTTTAAAATCATGTTTTTATTCCCTGCTGTTTATAACAGCTCCCTGAGAGATTGATGCTGAAATCTGTATCCTTAGCAAAAATGTCTCCTTTAGCACATTTGAGCACATCGGTTTGCTGCTGTTATAGGGTAGCATTGGGCAGCATGCACACACTTGTTATTGTAGGGTGCTAGGAGGACTTGACTGCACATACTTCCTGAGAATACTGTAAGGTTCCTTGTGAGTGCAGGGCTCTACACACTGTTTATTATTTTACAGTTGCTTATGGAGGTTGGTTTGGACACTGCTTTGTTATTATTGCAGGGTAATTTGTGAGGGCTGCCTTTAATTTGGAAAAAAGAGCCCAGAAGTTTTGGGAGAATCATCACAAATGCCATGGACTGCGAACATTCACGCATCAAAAAAAAGAAACTGATCAGATTTAATACCCCTTGATCATAACAGTATCCTTTGAAATTATTTCTTCTTGGGTGCTCACCCTATCAGGACGTCTGCTGTCTGCTTACCAATCTCTTGTCTGTGTAATGATGTCACTGGAGTTACCACAAACCCCAGTCCTTCTCTTGTCAGTCTGTAAACTGATCTGGTCACCCCACTGATTGGGGACCAAGGACGAGACCCTGCTCATCTTACTCATGCCTGGAATTCAAAGGCACAACTTGAAGGTCGGCAGAACTTGGAAGGTCGGCAGAACTTGGTTGTAAATGATGCACTGGAAGAATGTTCAGCATTTAGGAAGCTCCTTCTCATTTGCTGTGTCTTGAGGGAGTGGATCTATGGAGTGAGATGCTGAAAATAAACCCAGTCTGTCCTGCAGCTTTGTCAGGCTAGACGCTAAGCTTAGCAAAGTGGCAAGTGCTCTTCTCCCACGTGCTTTTTCCTCTGAACTGATCTCTACAGGTTATTATCCGAGCACGAGGCCATTCCTCTTTGTTCCTTCCCCTGCCCTACACCCGCTCGACACATTGTATAATTTCATTTTAATTCTCTGCCCTCAAGGGATAGCCACCTAGAGATATTTAGATGGATGACAGTTACACTGTGCAGATGGCAAAACATCCATCCTCATCTTAGGCACCTGATTATTTTTAGTCATTTAATATCTTTATAGTATGGCTGCTATACCCTTCCAGGAAAATAGCTCCCCTCCCTCCTCAGTCATCCTTTTCCCACCTTATATTTGGACCTGATATTTCAGGTACAATGACTTTTAAGTTCCCTGAATACACCGTTGATTCTACACGGTAATGGGAATATAGATGTTAAAGGAACATTGTTACGTTTGCAAAGGCAAGCATTTAAAAGTCAGAAAATGTAGACGTTGGAAGATGTATGGTGAATGAGGCAGAATAGAAGAGGAAAGAGAGGGGTCTCATGGTTAAGGCTGTTGAATGCTGCCTGGGAGAAGAACTGCCTTCTACCTCTGCTTCTGCTTCTTCTGGATGCTGGGCAAGTCACTTAAACCTAACTTTACGCAGGTGGTCCCTGTGAGTGCCTCATTTTTCTCATGCCTGACCTGAGACTCTGGGCGCTGAGTTGCAGCTTTCTCAGCTACAGCTACAACTGAAGTCAATAGGAGTTGTGCTTTGCATGCAATACTCTGGTTCCAGAGCTTTGCAAACAAAAGGTCATCTGCATTTTTTAGCATGGGCAAAACAATGCATTTTCCCTAACCTCATTCCTGGACAAAGCTGAATCATTTTGGTTGAAATTTTCAAAAAAAAAAAAAAAATTCAGCCTGAAGCAGACACCCAGCATTGGAATCTTCAGCCTAAATGGTTAAAAGCTGGGAAAGGTATTAGCAACTGAAAACAGGATCTTACAATAGGAAGGATCAGACAACCTTAATAACGGGCCGTGCTACCAGTCCCCGCCTGTAATAAATGCCAGCCAGTTCTCAGGAGGCTGAGTCTGTGTGCGCTTGCAAGATCTCCAAGAAAACCCAGGTGCTGCAAGTTGTACTGATGCTCCAGGAGGTGGTACTCTTCCATCTAACCCACAACGGAACAAATGCCAGTGCAGGCTTACGGGGTGTGATGCTGCTGGGGGTAGGTTTTTGGATACGAAACAGGAAGCCTTGGTCACTTACAGTAATTAAAGACCCTCTGGCACTTTGTAAAGGAGGACTGATGTTAAGCTCTGCCGGTCTGGGCTCAGATTTTGCATAACTACCTAAATGTGCTCCCTAAATTCCCCTTGTGGCTTCAACTGGCTACATTATTCTTCCTCGTCCTTGTGCGTCGGATGTCAAACAGCTGTTGTGTTGCATATTGAAGCTGGGTGCATTTCAGAGGTGGTGAAGTCAGTCTTGTGTAAAATACTTTGTGACCATGACAAAAGGCATTCTGGAGATATAAGTCTGTAACAACAATTAGTGGGAAATAGTCGAGATAACACTACCGCCTACAAGCAAATGGAACTCAGTCGAGCCCTAAGAGATTGTGGATGCATTGTTTATATGCCATAAAGGGATGGATGTTGTTGAGAGGCAGGCACAAGATGGGGAACAAGGTTCACATCATGACACAAGCCACACTCTCAGATAATTAATCATGTGTGTAGTTACTCTATACATCTCTGTAGCATGGGGCGAAAGGGTGGCACCTTGCAGTTCAGGACCAGAACATACCAGGAAAAGTGAGCTTAAAAAAATGTCCTCAAAGGTTCATTAAAACAACGTTCTCTTTGGGAACCGGTTGTCTCTGGACTTCTGGAGAGACAGATGGTATTTTTTCTTTGTAGGGTATCAGTTCAAATTCAAAACCACTTACAATGATTTACATGGCCGCAGTTACCACAGTGGATTATGATGTATCTGCCAACTGGTGCCACTTGATATGAAAGCACACTTATCCACTAAGCAGACTCCTCCACCCGAGGCCTGGACTTGCTGTGCAAATGTGTCCTGAGTCTCTCAAAAGGACCCTTAAGGGGTGTACACAGCAGCTGATTGAGACAGCAGAAGCCATGCTGAGCTGGCCTCTGTTGGAAGTCCTTTAGCTTGGAGTTGTGTGACCAGGCTGGTAGAAGCAGATCTCAGCTGGAAGTGGTTCTTCGAGGATCTTGCAGATCATCCCAGAAAACTGTATTTCTGTGGGTTTTTTGTGTTTGTGTTTTGGATTTGTGTGTGTGTGTGTGTGTGTTTTGCTGAGGCCTCTTTGCTTCAGCGTCTCATGTACAGTTGCAGCAAAAGATAAAACAAAAGGCTGAGCAAAAGGAGGGGGGAGGAGGGCCCCCAGTCTCTCAGAGAGGGCAGGTGAATTCCATACATTGTTTTTGCAGCTGCATGTCAGCTTTAGCTTCCAGACCAGTGCAGTGCAGCTTCTGCTCGGTGCCTCGTGGCCAGATCAACAGGAAAGGAAAGGAGGTTTTGGCATTGGTGAGAATAAATTACCTTGAAGCAAAAAGCTGAAACGTTATGTGACTAAGTGGATTTACCACAATCTACTGCATCTGACAAACCTTCCCCACCTATCCTATCCTTCCCACACAGTATCAACCAGCTATACCTTGCTGTTCAGCCTCCACTACATTCTGCTCCATGCTCTCTTGAGATTTACCTTCACTGCCACCAGCATCTTGTCCTTGGTGGGGCTAAGGTTGTAGCACTCGGCCAAGAACACCTTCCCGAAGGCACCTTCTCCCAGTTCCCTCTTCAGAACGATGTCTCTCCTCTTAATATGCTGAACATCTGCAGAGAATGGGTTGATGGGGAGGGGAGAATGAATCCAGGTTAATGCAGGGAAGGGACAACGAGTTACATTTCTAGTGCTTTACAAGCTCTCTCCCTTTTCACATGCACCCCTACAGAGGATGCAGACTTGCAGAGTGGAGCTAGAGCTGCGCAAAATATCAGCAAGGAAAGCACTTCAAAGTCACTCGGTTTTCGCTAAAACTCACAGCAGGTTTAACAGGAGGTTCCCTAAGGTTCAGGAATCTTTCAGCTGAATCTCCCATGCTGTTTTGGGTCTGTTTGGAACCAAGCTGGACATACGTTCTGGCACCCCATTCATTACATGTTTCAGTTTCACATGGTTTTGATGCCAGACCAGGTGAAATCTGAGGGTTTCGAGGGAGTTTTGCATAGAGACTTTGGGTTGGTTTAAACTCCAAAGCTCAAGAGAGATATTTGGGTGCCTGACCCCGGTGGGTCAAAATGAGGGAAATTACCTGGGAGGAGAGAAAGCACTGACTTTGTCGTGAAGTTCTGGGCAGTAAGTGGCAACGGTTTAGCAGCACCCAGCAATGCTACATAATGAAACGCAGGAAGAAGCAAACCAACAAGAATTTAGTGGGGACACTGCGGTTTACGCTCCGTCTGTTTAGGTCTTTATACGTCACCCATTGGTGCAGTATCTCAGGGGCAAATTTCCAAAGGTATTTAGGTGCCTAAAGGTGCAGATAGGCACCTAGCGAGTTCTTTGAAAGAGGCAAGGCAGGTTGGGCATTTAACTCTGGTTGAAATCAATGGGATTTAGGGCCCTAGCCCGTAGGCACTTCTGAAAATCCAATTAGGTACCTAGCTACACCTTTAGACACAGAAATGCCTTTGGAAATCTGCCCCTCAGTGCCTTCTCTTGGGGCAAATGCCCAGGCAGGCTCAATGACCACAGTGTGCCAAGCACTGTTTTCATATCTCACCCAAAAGATGGCCCTTCTAGCCTCTGCACTGCATCATGTATGCGTCCCAGTGCTTCCAAAGGGCTCTTTTATGGCTCCATGGGCCTGAGCAGTATGGGGCTGGGAGGAAGAGGTGCCCAACCACAGCAGCAGTGTGGAAGCTTTGTGCCCGTGGAGGCCAGGAGCAGATACTGGGGGAGCACATTCCCCAGAGCCAGCTGCTTCACTAAGGCACCGGTGCACCATGGACTCTCCCCAGCTGAGCCCTAGCGTGCCGGAGGCAGAGTGATGGCAGCATTGGTGACCTCTCCCTTGTGCTCATGGACCAAATGTGGTCCCATTACGGCCATCCCCTATATGGTAAAGTGCTCCCTTCTCTCTCCCACAGAGGGGCAGCCATAATGTGACCCTCTGTTTACGGTTTCAGAGTAACAGCCGTGTTAGTCTGTATTCGCAAAAAGAAAAGGAATACTTGTGGCACCTTAGAGACTAACACATTTATTTGAGCATAAGCTTTCGTGAGCTACAGCTCACTTCATCGGATGCATACTCTGTTTACGTGCTCCCACTTTCTTCCATAGCAAGTTGCTTTTGTATCCTTTCTTCCATTTCCCCTTGCCAAGGTGGCAGGAGGGATCTGTACTCAGTTGGCAGGATTCTCTGGTGCCCAGATTTCATGTTGGGCTGGTCTATCGAGAAGGTAAGACAACACTGAGACAGCAATTGTGGTGGCTGTTCCGAGTCATCTAGAGCATGCCATCAAGAAGGAAAGGTTACAGCCCATTACAAGTGCCCATCCCAAGTGCCATATCAACCCTGACTCAATCCAATACCTATCTGCTTCACAGGGGGACGAACACACCCTGTGATGGCACAGGCACTGCTCAATTTATCAAAAAGCCAATGCACTGGAAGAGGAATGTCCTGATGGCTTCCATACGATTAAACCTGCTAATTAGAAGCTCACAGGCAGGTCTATAAGCTGCCATCTACAGTCCTCTTGACTGTTTGGGAAGTGAGATATGGACAGATTGCATAAGCAATGGGCCTTGTAATGAACAGCGCCCTACAGAGAATTCTCATTGACCTTTTCATTAATTGTGCACCAGGTAGAAAACTGTTAGTTACCAATATTAATACTATTAGTAACATTAAGGTATAGGATGGTAGCCACATCCCAAACGACTGGTGTGAAATCTCAAATGACAGTCGAAGACAGCAGCTCAGGTATGGGTTTCTTTGGTCTGGCTTAGTTTCAGTGTTTATGGATACCTAGATGAATCTGAAATGTCAGGTGTCTAAGTGTAAAGGGACGTACTTGGGTAGGGAGAACCCCTAACCTAAAAACATTTCAAATGGCAATGAATTAGAGATTCTTTTCTGTCCACCAAGGTATTTCCATGGGGCCCATCACAGTACTCTACATACTAAGGATTTGGGTATAGTGATAAACCCAGTATTTCAAGTCTTGGTCCACTGTTCAGCAGCCACAAAGAGGGCTAAGGTGAGGCTGTCTCATATTGAGAGCAGTCCACAGATGTTGCGCTAGTACTTTATAAAGAAATACTCATCTGGGAGAATAGCATCCAGGTCTGGTCACCCTATCTGAAGTGAAATTGTTACAGAATCCGATGCAAAAGGCCAGTGTAGATGCTGCATGCTGTGGAGGGGCTCACATGTGAGCAGAGACAGATGGCGTTTGAGGTTATTTAGGCTAGAGGGAAGATAATTAAGAGGTGACATGACTGGAACTGAACCAAATACCCAGCACCAACCTACTGTATCTGTAGAATGAAATGAGTCTGAACTGCTAGACATGGGAAAGTTCAGGTCTGGATTTTGTACCTTCAGGTTCAGAGAGTTCAGACTTGATTTTTGCTCCATTACAAAAATACACATTTTGGATTAAAGATCCGGAGTTTGGAGCAGGGCTCTGGTGTGGGTAATTTAAACTACCAATGGGTTGTTAACATCATAACGTATGTGATGTCTCTGAACATGCCAGGAGGACACACTGGAAGTTTCAGGTAAGAGGGAAGATATGTAAGAAGAATTTAAGGAACATAAGAATGGCCATACTGGGTCAAACTGATGATTAATTTAGCCCAGTATTCTGTCTCTGACAGTGGCCAGTGCCAGTTGCTTCAGGGGGATGAACAGAGCAGGGCAATTTTGAGTGATCCATCCCTGTTGTTCAGTCCCAGCTTCCAGCAGTTAGAGGTTTAGAGACACCAGCAGCATTGGGTTGCGTCACTGACCATCTTTGCTAATAGCCATTGATGGATCTATTCTCTATGAACTTTTAAAAACTTAGTTATACTCTAAAGCTTCACAGCATCTCATGGCAATGAGTTCCACCGGCTGACTGTGTGTGCGTTGTGTGAAGAAGTACTTCTTTTTGTTTGTTTTAAACCTGCTGCCTATTAATTTCACTGGGTGACCCCTAATTCTTAGGTTATGTGAAGCGATAAATAATACTTTCTTATTCACTTTCTCCACACCATTCATGAATTTATAGATCTCTATATACCCTCTATGTACCCTTTATAGGAACTCTGTATACCCTCTATGCAGGGGACTGGATTAGATGATCTCTCATGGTCCCTTCCAGTCCTACGATTCTATGATTCTATCATATTCCCGCTGAGTCGTCTCTTTTCTAAGTGGAACAGTTCCAGTCTTTTTCATCCCTCCTATATGGAAGCTGTTCAATACTCGTAATCATTTCTGTTGCCCTTCTCTGTACCTTTTCCAATTCTAATATATCTTTCTTGTGATGGGGAAACAAGAATTGCACCCTGTATTCAAGGTGAGGGCGTACCATGGACTCATACCGTGGCCTTGTGATATTTGCTATTATCCCTTTCCTAATGGTTCCTAACATTCTGTTAGGTTTTTTTAAGTGCCATTGCACAGTGAGCAGATATTTTCAGAGAACGAGCTATGAGGACTCCAAGATCTTCTTGAGTGGGAACAGCAAAGTTAGACCCCATCATATTGTATGTAGAACTGGGGTTATTTTTCCCAGTGTGCATTACTTTGCATTTAACACTGAATTTTACCTGCCATTTTATCACCCACTTTAGTGAGATCCCTTTGCCACTCTTCGCACTCAGCTTTGGACTTAACTATCTTGAGTAATTCTGTATCATTTGCAAATTTTGGAACCTCACCGTTCACCCCCATTTCCAGATCATTTATGAATATGATGAGCAGCACATACCTCAGTACAGCTCCTTGGGGGACCCTGCTATTTAGCTCTCTCCACTATGAAAATGGTCAGTTTTCATAGACCATTTATTCCTATCCTTTGTTTCCTATCTTTTAACCAAAAAGAAAAGGAGTACTTGTGGCACCTTAGAGACTAACCAATTTATTTGAGCATGAGCTTTCGTGAGCTACAGCTCACTTCATCGGATGCATGCCGTGGAAACTGCAGCAGACTTTATTTATACACAGAGAATATGAAACAATACCTCCTCCCACCCCACTGTCCTGCTGGTAATAGCTTATCTAAAGTGATCATCAGGTGGGCCATTTCCAGCACAAATCCAGGTTTTCTCACCCTCCACCCCCCCACACAAATTCACTCTGCCACCTGATGATCACTTTAGATAAGCTATTACCAGCAGGACAGTGGGGTGGGAGGAGGTATTGTTTCATATTCTCTGTGTATAAATAAAGTCTGCTGCAGTTTCCACGGCATGCATCCGATGAAGTGAGCTGTAGCTCACGAAAGCTCATGCTCAAATAAATTGGTTAGTCTCTAAGGTGCCACAAGTACTCCTTTTCTTTTTGCGAATACAGACTAACACGGCTGTTACTCTGAAACCTATCTTTTAACCAGTTACTGATCGATGACAGGACCTTCCCTTTTAACCCATGTCTGCTTACTTTGCTTAAGAGCCATTGGTGAGGGACCTTGTCAAAGGCTTTCTGGAAGTACACTATATCGGACTAGATCACCCTCGTCCACATGGTTGTTGACTTTCTCAAAGAATTCTAACCGGTGAAGCATGATTTACAAAGTCATGTTGACTCTGTCCCCATATGGCTATTCTTATGTTCTTGTGAAACAAATCATGTTTATATATATGTCTGATAATTTTGTTCCTTGCAATAGTTTCAACTAATTTGCCCGCTACTGAAGTTAGGCTTACTAACCTGTAATAGACAGGTTTGTCCATGGAGCCTTTTTAAAAAATAGGCATTATATTAGCTACCCCCAAGTCATTTGGTACAAAGGCTGATTTAAGTGATAGGTTACATTCACAGTTAATAGTTCTGCAATTTATATGAGTTCCTTCATAACTCTTGGGTGAATTCCATCTGGTCATGGTGACTTATTACTGTTTAGCTGATCACTTTGTTCGAAGACCTCCTCTATTGACACCTCAATTTGGGATAGTTCCTCAGATTTGTCATCTAAAAAGAATGACTTAGGTGTGGGGATCTGCCCCATATCCTCTGCAGCGAAGACTGAGGCAAAGAATTCATGTATTTTCTCTGCAATGGCCTTGTTTTCCTTAAGTGCTCCTTCAGCAACTCCATCATCCAGTGGCAGGCTGCCAGCTTCTGATGTACTTTAAAAAATTGCTGTTAGTTTTTGTGTCTTTAGCTAATTGCTCCTCATATACTTTCTTGGCCTGTCTATTTATACTTTAATACTTGACTTGCCAGAGTTTATGGTACTTTCTATTTTTCTCACTAGGATTTGACTTCCAATATTTAAAGGATGCCTTTTTGCCTCTAATCACCTCATTTACTCTGCTGTTTAGCCTTTGCAGCATAGGTTGGTCCTCTTTTTATGGGGTATACGTTTAGTTTGAGTCTTTATTATGGTGTTTTTAAATAGTCTCTATGCAGTTTGCAGGCATTTCACCTTTGTGACAGCTTCTTTTAATTTGTTTAATTAGTTTGCCTCAGTTTTCTGTAGTTCCCCTTTTTGAAGTTAAATACTACCATGGTGGCTTTCTTTGGCATTTTCCCCCACACAAGGACATTAAATTTAATTACATTATGGTCACTATTACTGAGCGGTTCAGTTATATTTACCTCTCGGACCAGATCCTGTGCTCCGCTTTGGGCTAAATTAAGAATTGCCTCTCCCCTTATGGCTTGCAGGACTAGCTGCTCCAAGAAGCAGTCATTTGTGGTGTCTAGAAATTTTATCTCTGCATCCTGTCCTAAGGTGACATGTACTAGTCAATATGAGGATAGTTGAAATCTCCCATTATTATTGTGTTTTCTGCCTTTGTAGTCTCTCTAATCTCCCTTAGCATTTCATAATCACTGTCACCATCCTGGTCAACATATTCCTCCTGCTATATTCTTATTGTTCAGGCATGGAGTTTCTATCCATAGCAATTCTATGGTACAGTTCGATTGATTTAAGATTTTTACCTTTATTTGACGCTAGGCTTTCTTTCAAATATAATGCCATCTCCTCCCCAGTGTGACCTATTCTGTCAATCCTATATATTTTGTATCTTGGTATTGCTGTGTCCCTATCCTCATTCCACCAAGTTTCCATGATACCTATTATATCAGTGCCATATTACAGTGAGCCTCTGGAGTAGATGTCCTGTTGAGGTGGTGGTATCAAGTAGTTTTAATGGATTTAATAAAAAATTGAATGGCTCTATAAAATTTAATAAGCTAATAGAGAATCAGTTTTGTGCTTGGGAACAGTTGGCCACCCTTTCTGGGGTTCAGGAAGGAAATGTCTGCTGATCATGTTTCCCCCGATCCCAGAATGGCCACAGGGAATTTTTCATAGTGGTGTTTTTGGCCCATATGGAGTAATAATAAATAACAGTTTCAAATGCCATAGGACTGAGCTGGTGCAGCTTACGTGAAGTTCTTGGAGACACAAAGGGCTCACGGCTGTGTTTGGTCCTACCTTGCTGTGTCAGCATGGGTTCAAAATATAAAGCAATGAAATTCATCCTGGAATTGAATGACTGGGACCTCGTTCTGCTACCCTTTAATCTGGTCTTCACTACCCCATTTTACACTGTAACTTGTAATTAATAAGGCAGCCAGAGTTGCCACCAAAGACACTATATTGCAAGGAAAACATGGGGGGTTCATCCGAATAAAGCTATTTACCTCCTCCAGGCAAAAGCTATGTGCTGCCTGATAAACAGCTGCTGTTTGCTGTTCCAGGCAGACGTGGTGTACTAAATCTGTTTATCGGTCTCTGCTGGGTTGCGGTCAGCCTTGCTAACAAGGTGTATGCAAATGGCCTTCCTGCAAGCCCTCTTTTTTTTCTTCTCCATATACTGTTAATTTACAAAAGAAAGCTAGTAAGACAATCCAAAAGAAGAATCTAGGCAAGAACCACAATAATAATTGACAGGAAAATAACTGGACTCAACAGCACTATAAGAACTTATTCAAGGCCATGCTGTACCTACAAGGACAGACACTAACACAGAGCACTGAACTAGTTGCCATAATCACAGTAATATCTCATAATTCTGGTCCCACAATTGCTAGGTTGCTATGGTGATAAACGATGTACAAAAAGATAGACAAATGGATAGAGACCCTTCAGTCATATTCTTTGTCCATCAAGAATTAATTTGTAGAAAACATTTTTGCTTCTCCCATTACCATTGTGAATAGTGCAATCGCAAAATGCCCAACAGGAGGTTAGAGGAAGTCTTAGATTTAAAAGTGTTAGAGTTGGGTAAGCAGTAGGAGGTGTGCTCACCATCACAACAGGATTTCCGCTTCCACAAGACGCTAGGCAGAAGGGTAGGGACCTTGGTTCTGCCGTGAGACCTTGTATAACCTCCAACAAACTGTTTGCAAGATGGCTGAAAGAGCATTCAGTCAGAAAAATGACTGTCTACAAATAGCACCTTGTTATGCCCCATCTTTGTTCCCTGAGTCCCTGAGTCGCACCTACTGTTATTCCAGACAAACACATTTGACTCTTATGAGTCCCTCAGAACCAACATAGCTTTTGGGGGGCAAGATGAATTCAGCTCTTCCTCACACATCAGCCTAGCATGTCCTGAAGGGGTCAATCCTGCACCAGCTCTCCAGAGATGGACTAGATGAGCCAAAAGGGCTTTTCCATCTCCAACTCCGACGGCTGATTCTATGATTCTATGCTCCTGTTGCAAAATCTCTATAGCTGGTGACAATATAAGAGGCAGAAAGAGCCCAGCTTGATTTTTTCAGATCCCAAGTGGAGTTTACAGTCTGGTAGGCATAAAAAAAAATATATAACTGAAACAGTTTGATGAGGATAAATCAGAATCTCACATAGTCTCCTTTTCACACAGCCACTTTCCTGATTATTTACATGTTTTCAAATCATTCTTCATTCTCATTATTATTATTTTAATTTCTGTGTGTTTTCCATGCCCCTTAAGATGCCCCCATTTTCCTTTTAAGACCACTCAGCTCCAATGTCCTTCAAGCAAAGGACATTATGGTATGTTGGAAAGTTGATACAGATATTATGGTGATAAGTGTGGCATGCATGTTTAGGATGGTAGGTAGATGGGTGGATAGAATCATAGACACACTAAACAGCTGCTAGGAATAGGCCTCAAACTATATAAGCAGCACAGAAAGTTATCCCTAGGCTACTGGTCTGGGCTGTTTATTCTCACTGGACTGAAACGGATTTGTGTGGCATGCACACCATCCATCTTCAACTCTCATGAAAAGGGGCCTGTTTGCTGGTATGTATTTGCTAACCTATTTTGTATCCTGCAGCTCCCGTTTCATGAATAACATGCAGCTCATTTGGGGAAACACAGAACAAATCTATGGAAATCTCTCCCCTCTCTTTCTTTTCACCTCCCATTGCATATAATTAATTTCTCCTCCTGCTGTGGAGAAGACCTTCTCAAATCCTCCCACTGGCTTCCGCTCTTTCTTCACGTCGCGTTCATGTTCCCTGTCCTTACCTTACAGGCTCTGCCCAGTGCCATCTCAACCCACATCTCTGCTTTCATTTGCCACAATGCACTCCTTCCCATTGGGCCCCCTTTGTACCTCCTCCCCGTCTTGACTTGGTCACTCTATCCTGTCGAAAACTCCCCCTATGCCCTGTTCCTCTCACTGTTCAAAACCCATTTTAAAGCTGACTTCTTGATCTCCTGAGTTCGATCACAAACTCTTTTTGGCAGGGTCCTTGTCTTTTTTATGCACTTCTAAAGTCTGGTTTACACTTCCAGCGCTATATATATATAATACTAATGCGTGACAGTTTTCCCTAAGGATGACTAATTTGCTGCAACACATCATTTATTCTGTGAATGTGGTCTTTTTCTCTGTTCACCAAAAGGTAAAGTTCTCAGAAGTATTCATTATTCACTAATTTCTTCCATGAGTAACTGTGACAATAATTCTTGTGAATCAGCCTTATGTGACTTGCATGCACCGTGACTATTAAAATCAACTATAAAGGTCAGAATTTGCACTACCTCTTGTGTAATTAAGACATGTAACTAGCCAGGGGAGTTCATTTCAAATTGTACAAGCGTCCATCAACTGCGCTGATGAGTTACCCAAGATACTTGAACCAACAAAAGCATGTGGTAGGACAGGATCAAAAAGCCTCACAGTTGGCAGTCTGTTAAATCACTCTCTAACTTGGGCTTTTTTCTTAATGAAAAAAGGTTACTCATTTGCTAACTGCATGTGGTCTGATTCTCCACTCACATTGGTGTAAATCCGTAGTAACTCTGCTGAAATCAATGGAGCAAAATGGTGTCAACTGGCATAAAGCTGATGTAAGTGAGAGGAGAATCAGGTCCATATTGTCTATGATGGAGAAACACACACGCTGTTCCCTCTGGTCCAGAAGGATAATAAATAGGCTGCATTCCTCTTCTGGTGGTACAATACATAGCCTGGCCACTGACTGCCTTTTGGAGGAGGTTCTACATCTGCTTCTTGACAGCTCTTCCCTGTGCCTGATCCCTTACTCTTTGCTGAGATCCTACATTAGAGTTTGTCCAAATACCATTCAGGGGTGTGTCATGTCTTGCTGGAGTTCATGTCTAAAATAGTGATGGACAATAATAATCAAAAGGTCAGAGACTCGGTTCAGAACAGCACCAAAAAGATGCAGTTTGTACCCCAACCTTGGGTAACTCTCTTGAGCCTGCAAAACTGGGTTGGAACTCTCCCGTAAATAGACTTTCTGAGCTCTAGAAACCACATGTATCAAAGCCCTTTTTACTCCCTCCTTTCTCAGTCACTATGGATAACACCACCGTCATCTTTGTAACCTGGACATCATTTTTCACTCAGCCCTCTCTCTACAGCCTCTCATCCAGGCTGTGTCTAAATCTTGCATGACATCTCTAAGATACAGCCTTATCTATCCATCTGCCTAGCTAACACTCTAATCCAAGCTTTTATCATCTCGCGGCTCGATCACTGCAATCTTCTTCTCTGGCCTGGACAAAGGCCATCTTGTGCTCTCACCTCCAAAGGGCTGCTGCAAAAATCATTTTCCTAGCTTGTCAATTTGGTCCTGACACCCACTCGCTGCATCCCTCCACTAGCTCCCCTGTCTTCATTGCATCAAACATAAGTGCCTTGTCTTCACTTTCAAGGCCCTTCACAGCCCGTCCCCATGAGACCTATCATCTCTCCCACATTATCAAAAATTTGACTCCCATTTCCAATCAGGCAATGGTGCAACCCTTCATCACCTATTTGTTAATTTTTCAAACAAGCACCTTCATGCTTTCTTCTATGCTGCCCCCTATACTTGAGAGGGGCTCCCAAGTCAAAACCCACAATGCAAACTCATTGTCCTCCTTTAAAGTCCTCTCTAAAACGCCTTTGCCACCAGGCCTATACAAGCCTTGACAACAGTTAAGAAGCTGGTGTGCTGAGACCACTGCCTGTCATACTGACCCACACTGTTTTATTGTTTCTTTGTATTCCTCCACTTGTCGTCTATTGTCTTACACAGATTGTAAAGTCTTTTGCAGAAACTGTCTCTGTTCTGAGTTTGTACAGAACAAATGCACAATGGGTTCCTAGTCCATACCTGGAACTCTTAGATACTACTGCAGTAGGCTCCCCCTCGATTTATTTACACCTATCGTGCTTGACTGAAAAGATGTGCCAGTAAAATCAGTCTCCAGAGAGGATGAGAACAGAGGGAGCAATTTTGCAACTTGAGATGGTTCTCTGAGAACACCATGTCTCCACCACCTCTGGAGACGCCTCTGAGGCCCTGGAGCCAAAGCATCTCATCTGAGCTCTGCTGTCACGATAACACACAGGGCGAGAGGCTGACTCTAAAGCAGCCAGATTGAAAACCAATATCTTGATTTGTACCCGAAAGGAGATGAAAGCCAGTGCGGTGCATAAAGCGCAGCTGAAAAAGTTTAAACCCAAAATGAAACCCCCATTTTCATTAAGAACAGTTAAAAAAAATTATTTGAAGAGAATATTTCTGTTTATCTTACAGCAAGGCCCAGCTTCTTTTTCTGAAGAAAAAAAAAAAAGCACAAGTGGCGCATATTAAAAATTAAATAGATTCCCAACCCTTCACATCCATTCCAGAACAATACATGCCATACTTGTGAACAGGACCTGCCTGCTAATGATCTTATAAAAGGAAATAGCATAAAGTAACCTAGGGTTCGATTCTCAGTTGAAATCTGTAATTATTTGCAGCACTCTGCAAGATCTCCTCCCTACCTGGGGAATTCCAGAAAGAAAAGAAAACAATGTAGCCACGTCAAACCGAGGATTCCTGTTGATCATCAACCGCAGATTTTGCCAGCGACTGTAGTAATAAATAATGGAGGCCTCCAACCCTGGTGTGCATCCGGATTCTTGCACAGTGGCAAATTCCCATCATTAAAAAGCAAATTTTCCTCCGCAGTCAGACGTGTAACTTGGCAGAATTGTTTCAACAAAAGATCACCTGCCACACCCACACCTTTTCTGATTATTGTCCCTGACATCAGCGGATGGTAAAATCACACATATGCCTCGTCTGTGCTCAGAAGTTAATGGCCGAAACATTATCACTGAGGAGAACACGTCAAACTTGAGGGGCAGAAAAAGTCCATTTTGTTCAACATGGTTGCCCATCCCAACCTGGTTTGGGTTGATCTGAATGCCACATCCCTGCCTTTCCCCGCAGCTCCCTTTCCCCACCCCTTCCTTCCCAAGGAACAAATCTAGATCTCTCTCTTTAGACTGCAGTTCTGCTTGTTGCCACTGCAACAGGGCCCATGGATACCACTGCTGCTGAAATTATTGTCCCACGTTTTCCTCTTGCCTTGGCCAAAGCCACTGCTTTCCCTGTGCCCTCCCAGAAACTCGGCTCTCTAGACTCCATCATGATGTCAGCCTTTCATCCACATGAAACAGCACGGCCAGCTGACCCCCACTTACAAACACGTCCATTGGCACCAGTCATTTCAAGAACCACTATAAAACCGCCCTTGTTTTTAAAACCTTGCTCCTGCTACGCTCCTGCTTCCGTCTTGCTCGCCCCTCATGGCTCCCTCTGCTTGCCTAGCCCTAGACTCTTCCCTGCCACATCACACAAGCTTGTCCCTGCAAGATCGCTCTCCCCTGCAGCTCCTTGTGACTAAAAACGTCGCTAAACCCCAAGTGGATTGCCAGAGCACTTGTGATCCGACCTGAGCCTTGCCAAAGCCACAGGCAACAGACATAAAAACAGGACAAAGGTTTCCATAGATCTCTCCACCTCCACAAATAGTGCCCTCCTGAAACAAGACTCCGAAGTCCAGCCTGCCTGCTGAGCTTCATGTATTCCCACAATCTATTGCCACATATATCCAACGGATATATCACAGAGCACCACAGACATCTTCAACTTCTTTGCCTCTGCTGAGGTGATGCTTTGGGATCCTATCCCAAAGTGTGCGCAGCTTTTGGCGCACCAGGGGTTAACGACGTGGCAGGGGATCATATGGGCAAGAAGCCAAACCCCTGCAGGAGATGGAGTGGGATCAGGGCTGAGGAAGAGGAGGGTACTGAGCTGCAGAGACCTTCGTGCTGGTCCAGAGTCCGGGAGCTACCCCACGAGGTACCGTAAATGGGATCGAATGTGAAGTGGCAGTCACTCCTTGACTCCCCAGTGTGTTCCAGCGGCTCTTGGAAGTGGGAATGGGGATTCCTGGCAGGGGCGGGAGGAAAAGGGAATCAGAGAGAGGACAAGAGGCTTTCTGGTGAGCGTGTTTTCTTTCCACCAGCCAGGCCCCTGAGTCCCCTGCTGCCAAAGCACTCAGAATAAAACATTAATTCAATACCACACATTTAATTACACATTATTTGAAAGTGAATTTATTTGAATTGAGGAAAATAGTCTTCAGAGAGCGTCTGCCTCCCTCAGACTCGTCAGTCTGGGAGGAGGGGGCTCAGAGAGGAGAAACAGTTTGCTTTACATCAGCTGCAATTGCCATTCAGTTCAACCGTCCCAAAAGGGGCGATTTTAAAGAGATAGAGTTGCTTTTCACAGGAACTTTACTAGTTGATTTGATTTTCCAGCCAGTTTTCACTTGACTGGAAAGTGCTGCTGCAGACAGATCCCACTTGCGATTTTTCTGGATTGTTAGTGGCGGAAGGGGGAGGGGGAAGGCTCCCTCAGGGGCCCTGCAGTAGTCAGATTTCAGACTTAGTGCTTTAACAATGCAGTAATCAGACACTTAACGGCATCCTATTGCCGAGATGGATAATCCCGATAAATCTGGGAGCAACCAGGAGGCCGCTTTATGCAGCAGGCTCAAAGCTTCTGGGACGTCCCTTTGCCCGCTCTCCCCAGGAACATGGATTGCATTACCTTCTGGCACTGAGGTTTTCCATGCTCTCTTTGCCTTCCCCCTCCCCAGCACCCCAAAACTTCAACCACTCCAGCACTTTACGTTTCCAGTAATGAAAGCACCATATAATTCTGGCAGGTAGACACTATGCTGCTGGCTGCTACAGATAGACCCTTAGACTATACAGATAGACTGGCCCTCCCAGAATACAGGTACTAAGACTTACTGTTGCCCTGAGAAGAATTCTCTTGGGAAAACCATTCATCTTTAGCCACACGGGGACAGTGACTATCCCAGGCTTTATTCCAATGGTGGATGGTGCACATACCCTCTCACAGCCTCTTCTGAATGACACAGAGAGGCACACAGGTACCATAACGCCATAGCAGAGCTCCTGGTACTTGGATCCTTGGTGGGAGTGGGACTGGCTTTTGAAAAATCCAACCTGAGACTTCTCCTTTAGCAACAGCTAAAGTTTGGCTTCTCTAGCTCCCCCCGGCATGAGTTTCACTCAGGACTGGATTATGCAGTGCACATCACGACTCGGGGCCCCAACTGGTCACACCCCTGACCTTGTTCCTGTATGCGACCCTGCTCTGGAGTCAGCAGCAGAGGCCGGGGCTCCCAACATCCTTCCAGGAGTCTGCCCCACCCTTGTCCCTGGACCATGCCATGGCCTCAATCCACAGTTGGCATGTCAATGATATGGGCCCCCCCATTCCAGACTTAGGGGCTGCAGCAAGTACCAGCAGCAGGGGGTCCCCCCAGTACTTACCCCAGCAGCTAGGATTTATCTGCTTGGATGGGTGGGATGGACAGATCCATTGTACTCTTCTGTAGGACAAAGTATCCTCTGCTGGCGTAGTGTTGGCAGCCCCTGCCCTGGGCAATGGGTCTTGGAGTTAACATCCCATTGAGATGCATGGGGCAGTTCATCCCTCTCAGGGCTATTGCTTCAGGCTGTCTGCAGACTCAGGCAGACATCTCTGCATACGTTACACATTTTCAAACTTTTCCTTGTAACTATGGTGGCTCAAATCACACATTTTTTAAAAATGAAAGCTAAGAGTCCAGTTCAATCCCTGACTCCAGAAACGGGGGTCCTAAAAATGGGCCTAGAGTGCTTATGCCTTAATCTGGCCCTACTTTCCCTGATCTTCCTGGTGACTTCTGCTCTCAGTCTGCCAGCACCATTTGGAGCCCAAGAGCACATCACGCAGCACGACTTCCCAGAGACACTCAATAGTGTAGCGGGGGGCTGCTAAGCAGGGCTTGCTGTATCCATGCTGCTGACTGCATGATGGAATCCATAGGCAAAAGGATAACTGGAAGGTGGGTGACGATTCGGAGCGAGGTGGGAATCTAGCCAAGTTGTGTGGTCTGGAGGTGACTGAACACAGACTTGTTCATCTCACAGATTATAAACAGGGTGAGTGAAAGGGCTTTGGGTAGAACAAGAAACAACTGAACTTTGGCCAAAACTCAAATAAACTTCAAACTTTTTAGAAGGTCAACATTTTTGGCTAATTTTTTTTAAAAACTACATTTTACTTTCACTGCTCCCTCCACACTTCCTGGTGCCTTCCAGAGGTGGAAGTGCCGGAAAACCATGCAAAAACCTGTTCTCCCAGAATTCCTGGCCTGACCTGAAGCAGGAAGCAGCGGCAATCTGGTGAGAGAAAGCTTGTTCTTTTGAGCTTTCCAGACACAGTTCTACACAGTTCAGAGATGCCTCAGATTCTTGTATGGCTCATTGTGACCACAAATTATAAGGACAAGTCTTGACAGAACCTAGTATTTTCCACTACGGGCTCTTGGGGGTTTCTGAGTACCTGTCTCCTTCTCCTTCTCCATGCCGGGCTATTTTCCTACAGAAAGCTTGCTCTAGCTGGTGCTAAAGGAGCAACTAACCCAGCCAAGCTCATGGAACAAGAAAATTCCAGAAATGAAGCCATATGGAGTGAAAACATGAGGTGCTGAAAGACAGATCTCAGGCTCATGTTATGGTTTCATTAGAATGTCTCTCCCTCTGATTTGCCCAATTTCCATCTCTCTCCTTCTCTTCCCTACCCCCCTTATCCCTGCTCTCAAGCAGTTGATACTGGAGGCATACTCTAGTCTAGGGCCTGATGAGGTGTCCTTTCGGACTCATGTTTTTCTTATGTCCCAAACAGGCCTGTCTCCTTCTTTCTCTCTGTCTGAGGTTTCCTTGGCTTCCTTCATACTTGGGTCAACAACACCCCAATCCCTTTCATCTCAGCCACTCTTCTTGCTGCAAGAAGCCCCCCAAAGGAGGAGTAGCGTGAGAAATTTCCTCCTGCCTTTGCGGCACAATGGTCTAAAATTGCTGTGGCTTGGCTATTTCAGGGACAGTTATTAGGCTGCAAATTTTACTGGGACGAATAGGGAGAGATGTGATGGGGCTAGCAGCTGCTTCTCACTTAGCCATGCGGATCTGGGACTAGCTTGAGGACTCTCCCTCCACCCCCAACTCGAAGAGCTGTCAAAGGCTGGGGAAGAGAGAGGTGCCCCCACTTGCCAAAATCACCCCCCCCCCGGCAGAGGTGTACCCTGTAGAACCTCAACAAGTTCTGTCTGGAAAAGGCCTCAGACATGTGGATGGCCACTGATCTACTGCTATGCCTGGAGAACTATTTAAGGAATCACACAATCTTCTTGGGCCCCGTCCTTCCTTTCCCTACCCATTTGTATTTTTTGTATTCACCTCTAATGTCCCACTTTTATTTAGACTGCATGTGGGGACCTGCCCTGCTCTTGGTCTGTGAGGCTCCCAGCACACTTTGGAATGCTGGATAAAAAAAAATAGATCTATGGGCTGACTCTGTTTTCCATCACTGGTGGCTCTTGTTTCACCAGAACCACCCTGCAGAGCCCAAATTTTCAGAGAGAAATATCACTTTCATTGCAAGAAAACAACAACTTATTCTTTCTATCATCTGCACCATGGAAACTGCCCTTTTGGTTCTTCTTAAACTCCAGGGCAAGAATGAAGAACATATTCTGTATTGTTGGTGACCCCGCGGGACACAATGAATTACAGCGGGTGAGACTAAATGGGCTGTGAGTGTGATGAGTGGATGTTAAGTGGGTATTGTGGACATGTGCCGTGGAGGACACGGGGGGAGAATCTAATCAGACCTTCAGCTGAAAGGTCTACAGTAAGGACAGTGTTAACGGAAAGAAGAATGGTGAGTCCTTGTGGGGCAAGTTTTGCCGTGAGCTAAAACAGGGAAGGAGCTGAAGAGACATAAAAGGGATCCCATGCACCAGAAAGTACTTCATTGTAGCCTGCAGAAGCTGGTGATGCCAATTTTTAGATTAATGTGTGAGAGCTACCCCTTTAACTGGTGTTAAGAAGCCAACCATGGGCCGCATACTGTAGAAACGGGCCCACCACAATCTCATTTGTTGCCCTTCCTCATCAGTCAGGGACCAATCTCATTTAAGTTGCTTGGACAGGAGTTTACATGCTATCTGTTTTCTCACAATGTTTGAACTGAAGTCCTAGGAACAGTAAATCAGGGGCCGATTTTTGCTAATCTAATCTCATGCTCTACCTGCCTATGCTATGTTCATCACTACAGTATAAGTCAATGACCCTGATTTTTACTCCTATTATACTCTTACGTCATGGGTTCTGTCCTGGGAAGAGGTTCAGAGGGGCAGAGAGTCTCAGGTTATCTGAACTGCTTCACTCATCCTTTCATGGTATCCTCTCTCTTGCCCACATCGCATCCTCTGAGACAAAAACCTCCTTCCTGTAGGACTATTCTCAGAGTGGCACACAGTATTCAGACGGAGTCCAAGAAGTACCTTACTCCCTCCCAGTACCTCCTTTTTCCCAACACAGCCCAGTATCCAGTTTGCCACTGTGCACACTTGGAGATCTTACCACAGAGTTAGCATTGGTGAAACATCAATAAAGCCAATGGAATTATGGCAGGGATGAATCTGGCCCCTTGCTATCAGTACCCTCCATGCAAAACATGAATACTGCTTATGAACAACAGAGGTGCTTAAATGAGCCCTGGGATATTACACTTTTGACCTCTTTCCAGCTGGAATAGTTTCCAGCAATGGCTCAGTTTTGTCTCTTGCTCTTAAGCCAGCTTTCTATCCAGCCTCCTATTTTAAAATCCTACTCTAAGACTCCTAACCTCAACCATCAATCTCTGATGTGGAACCCTGTCAAATACTTGCTGAAAATCTAAGTATACTACATCCACTAAATTTCCCTTATCTATCATGGCAGTTAGATCCTCAGAGAATGCCTGCAGACTAGTTAAGCATGATCTCCCAGCACTCCAACTCATGCTAGTCTGGCCTTCACAGCAATGTGTTTTTCCAACACGTCCTTTAAGATGATTTCCAAGAGTTTCTGCAGAATACGTTCAGCTCACTGGTGTTAAGACAAACAAGGAGGCACTATGTTTGCCACCTTCCAATCCTGGCGAATCTGTCCCAAATCCAATGAGCTTTTAAAAACATCAGTTAGAGGTTCAGTTATTTCCGTGTTCACTTATGAGTGCGTGTGTTATCGGATCCTGTTGTCTAAACAGTATATTCCCTTGTCCAGTGCTTATGAGAAATGGCTCCTCAATTTGGGCAGCCCTTTCCCTTCATCCTCTGTAAAGATGAATGCTATTTTGGTAAATGAAAACTGTTTGACAATGCTTCTTTTTCTTTATCACTGATATAAGTTCTCCACTGTCCTCACTGCTGATATAAGCTCTCTATTCTCCGCAACTCCAAGATAAATTCTCCTCCTCACCAACTTCCCAAAGGGTTCTTTGTCTCTCACAGCTATATTTGTGAACAAGGTATTGCTGTTTGAAATGCTTCCTGAACTGTCTTGCATGCTGCTTCTGCCTGGTCCTCCATTTTCTCCTCTTTCCACTGCCTCTTTGTTTGGCTAACTCCCAGTCTTCCTCCCACACAGTTTCACTGTGTATTTCATCAGTGCCCTCTCTTGATCTCTTTATCTCCCTGCTTAGCTAGGCTGGTTTTTGTCAGCCCTTTCAGCTCTTTTTATTTTACTGGAATGAATTTTGAGTGCAGCCTTCCCAACTGTATCTTAAATACTTCCCACTCCCCCACTGTGGATTTCCCAGGCAGCATTGAATTCCAGCCAGTTTTCTTTAACTCATTTTGCATTCCTCTAAAGTCTGCTTTCCTAAAGGCCAGTGTTTTTGTGTGGCTGCCCTTTCTGCAGACCCTCCTCAGCATTTCAGTCCTGAGGAGAATATAATCATTGGCGCCTAGCTACTCTTCTATTTCAATTGCATTTATCATAGCTGGTGAATTTCCCTTAAACTGCTATTCCCTCTCCCCCGTAACATTCTTTCCCCTTTGCTGAAATGTTTGTGCATGGAAGGAAGCTTTTACCTTTACCTTCAGCTGCCTGCTCCAGTCCAGTTTCTGCACTTACGGTAGAATCAACTGTTTGTGACATTACCTTCATTTATTATTTACGTGCCATCAACCCTGCGCCAGGCGCTTTATAAACAAGGATAAACATCTCAAGAAAATCTGCCGGGCAGCCACAAACTCTGACCTGTGGCCTCTCCAAGTGAATCAAGAAAGAGGAGGAAAGAAAAGACAGTTACCTGTTTCACAACTGATGTTCTTCAAGATATGCTGCTCATATGCATATGCTCATCACATGCACTGGTGCCGGAAGTTTTTCCCTCAGTGGTATCCATGGGGGACCGGCTCTGGTGCCTCTGGAGTGGTGCCCATATGGCACGGTATAAGGGGCGCCGCCGGCTTCCCCCCACCCTCAGTTCCTTCTTGCCGGAAACTCCGACAGTGGGGAAGGAGGGTGGGTCATGGAATGGACATGAGCAACACATCTTGAAGAACACCAGTTACAAAACAGGTAATTGTCTTTTCTTCTTCGAGTGCTTGCTCATGTCCATTTCACATTAGGTGACTCCCAAGCAGTACCACCAGAGGCGGGTAGGAGTTCATGGATGTGTCGATTGCAACACAGCTCTGCCGAATCCAGCGTTATCTCTGGCCTGCTAGGTGATGGCGTCATGCATCGTGAACCTGCGTACTGATGACCATGTGGCGGCCCTGCAGATGTCCTGGATAGGGATGTGTGCTAGGAAGGCCGCCAAGGATGCTTGTGCCCTGCTTGAGTGGGCCTTTAGAATAGGTGGCGGCTTAGTCCATGCCAATTCATAACAGGTCAGGATGCATGATGTGATCCGGTTAGAGATCCTCTGTGAGGACACTGGTAGGCCTTTCATCCTGTCTGCGGTTGCAATAAACAGTTGGGTCAACTTACGGAAGGTCTTGGTGTGCTCCAGGCTAGGCCGCACCGGACATCCAAAGTATGCAGACGCCTCTCCTCCACAGTTGAGTGTCGCTTTGGACAGAGAACCGGGAGAAAGATATCCTGGTTTATGTGGAAGTGGGACACCACCTTGGGCAGGAACGTCAGGTGGGGTCGCATCTGGACTTTGTCCTTGTAGAAAACTGTGTTAGTGGGCTCCGAAGTCAGGGCTTTAATCTCGGAGACTTGCCTCGCTGAGATAATGGCTACAAGGAAAGCTACTTTCCATGACAGATGTCAAAGGGAGCAGGAGGCCAGTGGCTCAAAGGGAGGCCCAGTGAGCCTTGAGAGGATGAGGCTGAAGTCCCATTGTGGAATGGGTCCTGGACAGGTGGGAAGAGCCGCTCTAGTCCTTTCAGAAACCGGATGGATTATGTCATGTGAAAACACTGATTTGCCCTGGACCTGCTGGTGGAAAGCCAATATGGCTGCCAAATGCACCTTGATGGAGGAAAGCGTGAGACCTTGTTGCTTAAGGTGGAGCAGGACTGCACAGACGACAGTGCTGGGGAGATGCCACGCTCCTCCACCCTGCAGGAGAATCGCTTCCACTTTGCCAGGTAAGTCGTTCTGGTGGAGAGCTTTCTGCTTTCCAAGAGGACCTGCTGTACCTGGCTGGAGCAGGCCCTTTCCTCCAGGTTCAGCCACTCAGCAAAACCAACCCGTGAAGTGTAAGGTGGGTAGATTCAGGTGCAGGAGCTGCCCATGGGTCTTGCGAGAGGAGATCCGGACAGCTGGGCAGTGGCCATGGGTGCGCCATGGTCAGGTTCATGAGCATGCCGAACCAGTGCTGGTGACGCCACACCGGGGCAATTATGATGACCCTTGCCTTGTCTCTTTTGACTTTTGCCTGGACCCTGCTGACCAGCGGAATTGGCGGGAATGCGTACATCAGATCCCCCTCCCACGACAGAAGGAAGGCATCGGAGAGGGAGTCCCTGCCTAGGCCCTGCAGAGAGCAGAAGTGCTGGCATTTCCTTTTCTGTCTGGTGGCAAACAGGTCCACTCGGGGAGCTCCCCACCTTCGGAAGAGTACCTGGACGACCTCCGGGTGGAGGACCTACTGAGGTGATCTGCCAGCGCATTCTGGACGCCGGGGAGGTGTGACGCCTCCAGGTTGATGCCGTGCTGGATGCAAAAGTCCCACAAATGGAGCGCTTCCTGACAGAGGGCCGATGAGCGAGCTCCCCCTTGCCTGTTGATGTAAAACATTGAGGCTGTGTTGTCCTTGAGTATCTGTATGCTTTGACAGCAGAGGTGTGGCAGGAAGACTCTGCAGGATAGGCGGTCTGCCCTGAGCTCCCTGACGTTTATGTGCAATGTCAGCTCCTCTGGAGACCATGTCCCTTGGGTCCGCAACGTGCAGAGAGATGCTTGCCAACTGAGGTCGGAGGCATCCGGTATCAGAGATACCGAGGGTTGGGTACTCTCAAACTGAACTCCTTCCAGGACAGTCCCCGGATTGGACCACCACCGCAGGGAGATAAATGCCTTAGGTGGAATCGTGATGATCTTGTCCAGATGGTCTCTGGACGGGTATAGACTGTTGACAGCCACTATTGGAGGGGTCGCAGCCTGAGCATCGCATGGTGGATGACGCAAGGGCACGCTGCCATGTGGCCCAACAGCCTGAGGCAGACCCGGGCCATGGTGAGGGGATATGTAGAGATGCTGGCAATGAGACTCACCATTGTCTCGAATCTGTCTTGCAGCAGAAACGCTCTAGCACAGGTTGAGTTGAGGACCACTCCGATGAATTCTATCCTTTGTACCAGGACTAATATTGATTTTTCCTCGTTTATCAACAGGTCCAGAGCACGGCACGTGAGCTGTAGCACTAAGACGTCGTGCTGGACCTGAGACCTGGAGCGGCCCTTGATGAGTCAGTTGTCGAGGTACAGGTAAACCTGGATACCTCGCCGCCTGAGATAGGCTGCCACCACCGCCATGCATTTGGTAAACACCCTCGGAGCCGTAGCCAGGCCAAACAGGAGCACTGTGAACTAGTAGTGAGTGGGATCCACTGCAAAGCGTAGGAATTCTCTGGGCCCCTGGAATATCAATACATGGAAGCATGCATCTTTCAAATCGAGGGTGGCAGACCAGCCTCCTGGATCCAGGGAGGGAATGATGGAGGCCAGGGAGAACATGCAGAATTTCAACTTCTTGAGGTATCTGTTAAGGTCTCGCAGGTCCAGAATGTGTCTTAGACCCCCTGCCCTTGGCTTTAGGGATTAGAAAGTACCGGGAATAGACTCTCTTGCCCATGTATTCCTGAGGGACTTTCTCCACGGCCCCCACTTGCAGAAGGCCCTGAACCTCCTGCACAAGCAGTTGCTCATGAGAGGGGTCCCTGAAGAGGGACGAGGAAGGCAAGTGGGAGGGGGGAGAGAAAGAAACTAGAGGGTATAATCCTGCATCAGGGTGTTGAGGACCCAACGGTCCAAAGTTATAGAGACCCATGCAGGGAGGAAAGGCAAGCACCTCAGACAGCTACTATAAGGATCACTGATGGGCATCGGTTTTTTTAAGCGATCACAGGGTTTGAAGCCTGGGGATCGGGGCATGCCCCGCTCCTAGGCTGAGTCCCGTTCAGGACTAACTAATTAACTACACTAAGGGAAACTACTACCAACTTTTAACTATTTACAGAAAAAAGTTTGTCTCAACAAATTAAGAATGAGAAGGTTTGCCAAAGCAAGAGATGTTCCAGCACCATCACCGGTGGTAGGAAGAAACGGAGGGTGGGGGGAGCTGGCAGCACCCCTTATACCATGACATACAGGTGCCACTCCACAGAGCACCGGAGATGGTCTCCTACGGATACCCCTGAGGGAAAAACTTCCGGCACCAGTGCATGTGGCAAGCACACAAACCTACAATGGAATGGACATGAGCAAGCACTCGAAGAAGAAGGGGAGATAATTAGGTACAAATTGTCTGAGTAATCAGCAACAGGGTGAGAACAAATTCTGAAACACTCCAAGGGGCATCTCATGCAACTTCAGTAGATTAGCCATTTTTGAAAAAAACCAAACCCAAACTAACCCTAGTGCTGTGTTTGCTGGGGTCTCATGGAAAAGAGTATTGCTTAGCAGGAGTTACATTGTTCTGCTTTAGGAGTGATCCGATTTACATGAGATGTTGGACAGTAAATACAGAAACATTTCTTTGGCGCAGCAAGGGTTGATATGAAAGGCTTCCCATGTCTCCTGAATATCCCCACTGTATGTTAAGCCCTGCGATCACGCATATGTGCACACAGTTAATTGGAGTGTTACAGTATTAAAGCATTACACAAACAAACAGGGACAGTTTTCATAAGCTAGAAAATCCTCGAGTACGTTGTAATTAACCAGGCTTGTTAAACCTCTTAATAAGCAATAGATAGTAAGTGCCTATTGCCCCTGCACATGGCTGGTCTTTAGATAGAGGTGCAGAAATTAGGTATTCAAAAGTGAAATGAGTTAGGGGATCTCAGGTTAGTCTGCAAAAGAGTATTTAATATTCATTGTGATAAGGAGTCTGGTCTCAGGAAAGGCCAGAGTTGGGATCAACTCAAGAGCATTCCATAGATCACATTTTCCACATTGTGACTTTATTTCAAAACTATGTCTCAGTATACTCATGGCATGCTCCCCCCAGTCCGTACACTTTTGCTTCATCGGGTTTAATGTAGTGTGCTTTTGCCATAGTTGCACTTAGCATCACGGGAAGATCTTGGTGGAAGGAGGAATATTGTTTTGCTTAACAAGCTGGCACCTAGACCTCAGCTAAGGCTGGATGCTGGAATTTTCACTGGCACCCAACTTCCATAGGAGGGAACAGGTCAGAGTAAATCTGCAATTGACAAACAAGGAGTCCAGCAGTCTTCTGAGCATTCCTTAAATTGCTTTCTCCTGTGCTCAAGCCAATCACTGTGGGAGCCTGGAGAAGGAGGGCAAAGTGGCTTTATGAAACACTGAATCCATGCGAGCCAGCTAAATGCAGCTGCAGCTCTTCCATTCCATTTCCAGAGCTCACCTGGATTCTGTTTTAGCCCTTCTTGGTTCTTTTCAGTAACAAACCCAGTTGGGCCTGCTGCCTTGGATTCCAGTCCACACCCAGCATTTAGGAGTTTTTAAAGGTGATCTGCAAAGGAAGTTGAAAATTTGGTCCTATACTCATGCCCCCACCCTGTTTTTTCTTTGTTATGATGGATTCAAAAAGGCCTGAAAGGTTTTTGCCAAACCTTTTGTTATTCTTCTACTTTAGAAATAGCTGGCGTTTCAAGTCTGTTTTTCCCTGGCTGTTGCAGAGCTTGTTGCTGTAAGCCCTCACAACCTAACTGAAATGGAGGGATGTTGAGTCTCAGAACCTATGACATTTATCCCACCTATTAATTAGGCATTGTTACTAAATAGGTGTTAACAAAATCCAATGCAAAGCAAATGGGTTTTAGCTTTTCCTCTCTTGGCTCTTGTGGTGCATCATTTTACTACCTCTCCAGTCATCACTGAGTCTTCCAGAGCTGACACGATCTGAATTTCTAACGCGGGAGAACAAGGAGAGGGGGAAAAAGCAAACAAACACGTTTTGAAGGAAAACCCCCACCTTCCAGTCTCTCTCTCGACATCATAAAGAAGCAAAACAAAACAGAAATGAAAAGCAACGTCCTTTTTTTCAGGTCACCTTTAAAAGAAACATCCTTTGTTTGTGTGAATTTTAATGCTGGTGAGAAGTGCTGGAGAAAGTTCTGCATATGGAAGACCTCATTTTGTCCACAGGACACGACAAATGCAATACAAACTTCTCCCCCTGCATCCCTGACCTGGGGGAGACCACAACACAGTTTTCATGACCCACTCAGTCACTGGCCTCCGCTGCCTTCCAACAATGTAGTGGTGGGTTTTGTGACGTGGACACCTGCCCACAAAGAACTGGGCTGAGATCCACAACCTCAGTTCATATAGGCCACCAAGCAGCCACGTGATGGCAACAGCTTTCACCCACAACTGACCTGAGCCACATGGGAACTGGCAGCCCAGAAGTGAAAGCCTCTATCTCTCTTTTACCAATCTTGTGAGCCATCCAGTCCCTCAAAGCAAACCCTTTAGTCAAATAATCCTTGCACTGTGGCTCTGACCACACACTCTAATGTTCATAGAATATTAGGGTTGGAAGAGACCTCAGGAGGTCATCTAGTCCAATCCCCTGCTCAAAGCAGGACCAGCACCAACTAAATCATCCCAACCAAGGCTTTGTCAAGCCAGGCCTTAAAAACCTCTAAGGATGGACATTCAACCACCTGCCTAGGTAACCCATTCCAGTGCTTCACCACCCTCCTAGTGAAATAGTGTTTCCTTATATCCAACCTAGACCTCCCCCACTGTAACTTGAGACCACTGTTCCTTGTTCTGTCATCTGCCACCACTGAGAACAGCCTAGCTCCATCCTTTTCTGTTAACTCTTTTCTGTCCAGATACCACCCTGGTGATAACTGAGTCTGGAGACTCCCTCTTCTCATCCTAACCCCATCCCAAGCCAGTACAGCTGAGCTCTCCACGTCAGCACTGCTGCTGCGCTTGTTCTCTAGGGAATGCCTTTGGGCTCTGTCTAAGGCCAGCTGACGGTTATCACACCGAGAGAAGCAGCTGATTAGCTGCTGCTTTTTTGATACAATTGAAACGGCCAGCACATCAGAGAGCGTTATCTTTAGAAAGAGAGAGAGCCCAAAAGTAAAGGTTAAGAGGGCAGACAAAAAGTACTACCCATTCAAGATTTAGTATAATACATAATGGAATGTTCCCTGCCTGAGACCCTCTGCCTTTTCTTCAACTCTGGTGCTTGGTTTCATCTGTTGGGCTATAAATGATTCATGGACGTTTTTAAAAAAGTATCATGGAACTAAGTCAGAATCTGTACTTGGAGGATTGTAAGGCAGTCTGGTGCAGTGCTGAGTGGCTCCTGGGCCCTCTCTTTTCCTCCTGGGACAGGCCGCCCCTTTGTGGAGGAGGGGAGGAAGAAGTCCTCGGGGTTTGACATTTTTTTTCTCTGACATTGCAGGCTATTTGCTGGGCAGAGCTGCCTTCCTGCACCCCAGGCCTCAAAAGCTCATCACTGAGGACTCAAGCTCAGTCTGTTAGCAGCACAGGGAACAAACTACCTCCTGACATTCTCCCAACCTCAAGAACATCTCCCATCTCCACTGAATCATTACGGCAGCAAGTTACTCCTCCTCAAGGATGCATCACGGCTTCCCCAGTGTCCGATATTGACAGTGTTCCCTCTTTTCCCACGGGACAGCAGTAGTTTCTAAATATCTACCCCGGAACATCACAGACTCCCCCTGCGAGGGAGTTGAGAACTATTACATCCTACATATTATTACAAATGAGGAAACACAGGAGCAGAGACTTACCACTAGGTTACATGGTTATCTACTGGCAGAGCTGAGAAGAAAACCCAGGACTTCCAGTCTAGCCTACTACATCACACTCCTTTCGAAACCCAGCCCCTGATCTAGGAAAATCAACATCACCTCTAAGCCTGGCGATATTTACTGCTTTCTGAGCATGTGCCCATGCATACACTCCCTGCACCATGACTGAAAAACATCTACCTCACTTCTCACTCCAAACATCTGCCGTCCCAGTGAAGGAGATGGACCTTCCAAGACAGATTAGGTGTCTCTGCTCTATTACAGTGAACTGAGCATGGTGAAGCACCAAATCCTCATGGGGAGAGTCAGTCCTCATTCAAAAGAGAGGAGAAAATCAGCAGACAGAGAACCTATCCCTTACTCTGTTCATCCCAAAGAGGGGTTCAGCCAAGGATGGGTTTGGAAGCTAAGACCCCTCTTCCTTGTGTCACGCATGGATCCTGGAGGGAAGCAGAAAGGCTGAATACTCCCGTAATTCTGCTTGAGAGGGCCGACCCCAAGATCTCTCTTATTCTTCAGCGCTTTCAAGGGAATGAAAGAGCCCAGTGAGGCAGATTTCAGTCCACACTCTGGGTACATCTACACTGCACGTAAAGCTGTGTTTGAGCATAACCCACCTTGCGTCTAAACTGCAATTGTGCTAACCCAGGACTTGGATCCAGGGTCCCAGGACCCTGCAGGGCTAGAGTATCCAAGCTTGAGTTAAGCCAGGATCCAGGATCCAAACCCTATTGCTTTGCAGCGTAGGTGCAGCCCCGCTTAGTCAGTCGCAAGTATCCCACAATTCCATGGGACAACTTCCTTAGTCCTCTCTATCCCAACAGTCTGCAATCCACTCCATTGAAAATGGAAGTGACACCCCTTTTGCAAACAGCAGCAACAGCCCAGGTCAGCATTAACCCATCTTTCTGATCACCCATCTGCAAGAACACTATCAAAGAGCCTCCTGGGTTTGCAATGGAGAGTGAACTGATCAAACCCTTTGCAAAGCGAGCTGCTTCCTAGTAACATGCAGGGCGGGCAGTAAAGTTTTTCCACAGTGCACCACAGTCCTAGGGCTAGAGTGACCATATTTTGGGGGAGGGACAAGGCACTAGGGACACTGGGATACGATTACTTTGACTTGGGTCTGCATACTGCAGCGTGGACACCACAGCCCTAGGTTCGAGCATGGGTTAAAAAAGTTTTAACATAGCCTTAAAATGCAATGTAGATGCTCAAGCCCAGGGTTCCCTAATACAGGTCAGCTGACTCGAGTCCCACTAACCCTGGGCTTACACTGCAGTGTAGACATACCCACTGTCTCTTGCTGGCTGGGTACTACAGTTTCCCATGCTGTGGGTCTTAGTCCATACTACCTTAGAAAGATGGTGGCTTCTCTCCAGCTTTTGGCCAAGCTGTTGCACATCTCAGGCTGCTGGTGTTCCCTCTGTCTCCTAAAAGTGACCCCCTTTGTTGACAGAAGAAGTTTCCACTTCTCCGAAATCTGCTATCAATTCCAATTTGTGACATGTTTGGGAAACTCATGCCAACAGGGTTCAAGCTTGGGAGATGTCTGGAAGGGGAGTCTTAGAAGATAAACAGGATTAGATGCTTCAGATACTATGGTGATGAGGGTGGTATAAGAACCTGAACAGAATAGAGCTCCCAAGAGTCACTCACAGTTGAACAGGGTCAAGATAAACTGACTCTACGCATGGGAAGGAATTTTCCTCCAAGATGCATTGGCAGGGACCTTGTTGCCCTCTTCTGAAGCAATAAGTGTGGAGCTTCTGTTGGGTTCACGTAGCGAGGGTGTCATGAGAGTGCAAACGTGGCGTGTATATGTGGAATGGGGAATTGCTGGACCTTGGTTGTTTTCATCTTCTCCCATGTTTTTGACCATGTCCTGCCAGAGGAGGCACATGGTGTAGAGCAAGAAGCAGGTTCAGTTACTTTCCCCCATAGGTATCTGGTCCAGTCCTCCTGTTCACATCTTGACTCTCAGCTCAGTCAGGCTGATTCTTGCATTTTAAAGTTCTTTTTCACAGAGGAGGAAGTAGAACACCCCAGGCTAGATGGAAATCACACAGCCAGTACAAGTGTCTTATGACACATACTCGGCTGGGATCAGACAGAAGAAAAGGAGCATGAAGGTCATTTTTGTTTTTTTCTATTGCCAATGAAAATCAGGGACTGGCAGCACCACCTAGTATTAGACATTGTATTTCTATCCTTCTGCAAAGGCATGTTGGATAGTTTGGGACACCACACGCAACTCTGCCAATGTACCTCAATTCTGACCTGGTCCTGAACCCGGTCCTGAACCGCTAAATAGCCTTGCCAATGAACCTTAATCCTGATCTACAGCCTCAACCCACTGTTCCACATTTGGGTCCCCACACAGTTCCAATCCCGCAGCACTTTCTGCTACTGCAGTCCCAGACCCTTTCCTGGGCAGAAACTGACAATTTCTTTCGAGGCTGTCTGATGTTGACAGATGCCCATTATACACTGGGATCAGATCCACCAAACTCACTTTCGCTGTCGATTTAAGACAGATTTGAACTCAATGTGTCATAAATAGTAGCCTCCTGGAAAGTGAAAATTCAGCACTTACCTATCTCTTTAAAAGAGTTCCTTTCTCAATCGCCTGCAATGTCTGCATGCTGTCAGATGTGGTGTCTTTGGGGGATGAGTATCTTTGGAGTTATTCTGGCATTGCTGAGCATACACGCTATGCTTGAACACTTTAAAATGTGCAAACCTCTCTGGCACCAATTGATTGGGAAATGGGAAGCACAAGACAACTATGCAGTTACTGCTGCATTCTGTGGGGCATTGGATAGCACAGCATCAATCCAGGATTGGCTTTCATCTGCTTATGCGAATGTACAGCTGTTCCAAAGACCCTCAAAATATTGCCAGAAACTTATGGCAGCAAAACCAAAATGCATTCTTGATCCAAAATATCGCTGACTGCACTTACGTACCAGACACAAAGACCACACAGGAAGTTGCAAGCAGAAAAGCCACCTTTAACAGTTTGCCCAGCGTAACAAACTCACCTGTCATGATGTTTGGAACACCGGCACACCATTGGCATGTGGTCACTGTTATTATTTACTAGTGGTATTGCTATAGTGTCCACACCCAGGCTTCCATCGGGGTCAGGGCTCGGTACACACAGACCAGCAGCAATACAGCATCATGCATTCAACACATGTCCTGTTAGGATGACAGGCCGGCCCTAAAAGATGCTGCAGGACACTTTATTTCTCACCTAGTCAGCTCAAAGAGTGCGACCATTCTAATTTATTCATTTGGAAATAACCCCAGTAAAATCAGGGCAGGTGGCACGCAGCCCTAGTTTTACTTCTGTTTCTACGGGACTGACACTGCCTTTAATAGAGCTGGTCAAAAAGGTTAAAAAATAAAAATAAAAAAATCACAGTTGTTATCACTAAAAGCACAGATTTCAGGTGCATTCATAGGCTCCGATTCTTGTTACTCATGAGTATATGGACAGCTCACAGACATGCAGAAAAATATTCCTAAACCCCAAAACTGTTAGCACCAATGATTCTCTATCCAAAAATGTGTTACAAAACTTTGTTATCTACCAGTGTCATGGTTATAGGGCTAGCTGCACCCCTGCCCCTTTCAAGTCTCTCTGAATGCAGCCACCTCAGGTGTCAGGTCTCTTGCCCTACCTGTCTCAGGGTAAACTCTGGTGATTCTCCTATAATACCAATTGCCGATCACCCTGGATTTCGGGTACCTACCTTTCTTCCTTTCGGGAACCTTTAACCAGGGATACAATGACCAACAGCCTCTTAAAACAAAGAGGTTTTACTTAGCAGCTACAACAGAGCATTACACGAAAATGAATTAAAACAACCACCACCATCTTGTAATGGCAACCCAGGGTTAACTTCTTCAGCCATGCTGGCAGGCTCCAGTGTCTGAGTGCGACTCCCAGTCCAGGTCCCTCTGACTCCCCTAGAGAGCGTCTCTGACTGTCTCTATATCAACCACTCATCCCTCCCTTTGTCTTCCTGGGTTCTTTAGCAAGTGTACATGAGTCCTGCTCACTCCCCTTGTTCAGACCAGTTTGTGGGCTGCCCAGAGATCCAGCTAGAGCCATTAAGGCTACTGGCTCTGGTATTGTCTCTTAATGACTCTTAAGTGCAAGCTGTTAGGTGACTATTAGACCTGGCCTCCTTCTGCTTGCTACAGGTGGGTAGGCTCTGCTACCCAGACAGATCCCTAGGGTGAAATATCCATCCCCATATACGGTACAGAAACACCATGCTAGTGACTGACCCAGTACAGTAGTAGTAATTGTTAATAGCACCTTTACATTGGTCATCTTCACTATTTTCCTGTTTAAAAATGTTCAGTCATCCAATCAGAGAGCAGAAACAATACCGTGGACCAATCACACAACACAACAATGAATATTTGAAGCAAATTGTTCTAGAAAAAAGGCACAATGTGCTGAAAGGTATCCACTGAAACCATGGGGCAAATCCCTATGAATAACCCCATGTTCTCAGAAACCAGAATCAGGTCGCATATGAGTCACTAATCCCAAAATGAATCATTTAACCAGCTCTCACAATGAATTCCCTTGCTTTGTTCAGAACAACCAGGATTCGCACCTGCTGATTAGTCAGCAGTTACAGTTACTAGTTCAAAACTGATATCAAAGTTCAAAAATAATTGTCTTTGTACTTGACATTTTGCTTTAGTGCTGGAAAGATCATCATATTTACTTGTCAAGGAAATACTCTGCCATATATTTACCAGGGTGGGAGAACAGTTTTTTCAAAGTAAGAACTGAAATAAGTCTTAACCCAAAAATCAAATCAAGCCCTGGAAAAACTCAATTAACAGGGTGTTTTAGATTTCTGCTCTGCCGTTAGTCTTCCTGGCTTACAGTTGAGTCCTGGTCCCCGTGAAGTCAATAGCAAAGCACCCAGTGATTCGAACAAAAGCAGGAGGAGATCACTCACTGGATGGAAGCAAACATACCGAACTCCTATGAGTAAAGACCACTCTTGTGGTATATCCAAGTTGGTGAAATCCAGAACTAAACAGTTAATCAGGAGATAAATCTCCCATTCTGAGATTCCAGCAACACTAGAGAAGCTCGGCAACTGAACCTCTGAAAGGTCTTTATCTTGGCCTTCCTGCCACTTGTTTCTTTCCTGGCATTGAATGGTGAACAGTTCCTGTGTAAGGAAAGTGCTAAGGAGGGTAACCTAAATTTCTGACAGGTTTCAGAGTTGCAGCCGTGTTAGTCTGTATCCGCAAAAAGAACAGGAGTACTTGTGGCACCTTAGAGACTAACAAATTTATTTGAGCATAAGTTTTCGTGGGCTAAAACCCACTTCATCGGATGCATGCAGTGGAAAATACAGCAGGATATATATATATATATATATATATTTCTGAGCATCTGACAGAATGAAATGGCCATATATTGGCTCAAATCCATCCTTGGGATAGAGCCACCAAAGCTAATAGAGTTACATCATGGATGGATATGAACCATTTTCTGTACAGCTCAGTAAGAACACGGATGGTTGAAAACACAGCTGACTGAGAAGTGGTTACTCTGGGGAATTTAATGTACCACTAACCATCACGGCAACACTAAAGAGATTGTCGTAGCAGGAGTCTATTTACATGCAGAGCAGAAGCTCTAAACAATATGTTGGGAGCTCAGGATGCAGAGACAAGAGGGGATAAAGCCATGGAACTTGAGAGTTAGCCCAAAGAGCTGGAGGGTAGAGGAAAGGAGAACCTATTTCCCCTTTAAAGTGGCTGCATTCATTTTCCTGTGACTTGTTAAACTTTTCTGTCAATTGATCAGCGCCTGGAGGCATCGGTAAATATCGAGGTAACAAGGACTCCTTGGCTCATTACTTAAGCCACAGCCGGAACGGTTCAAAGCGTTAAGCAAAAATGAAGTCGCCCTTCATTGATCTCTTTTGCGCGCTCCTTTCTCGGCTCCTTCAAGCCTGTGTTTAAAGCTTGACTGCTGTATCGAGGGCTCTTTATCCTCTGCTGACGCCAGGGCTTACCTTGTGAGATCTGCAGCTTGCACTGGGTACAAATCGAAATGGAGGGATGATGCTCCACTGCAGTTAGCTGACAGAGGTAGGGGTTCCTTTGCAGCTTGCCCTGTCCCTGCCCAGTGGACAAAGGAGGAGGCTGGGAGCATGGAGAACTTAGGGGCGGGATGGGGGAAGGAAGCAAGTAGCGGGGCTTTCTTGAAAGGAGCTTTATTGGTTTCTCTGGTATGGCGTGCTGATCAGTGCTAATGGCCTCCTAGATCAACAAAACAGTAGTCAGAGTTTCTGAGTTCGCCCTGTGCAGTTTGGGGAAACAGAGCTGGACAGAGTGCAGGCAAGTGCCTGTGAAAGCTTCCTGAGCATGCTCTGCCAGCAGCGCAGTCCTGACCTGCGCCACCCTCTCCTGTTCCACACAGCTCTGCCTATGCACCTCAGTCTTGGCCAGACTCATTTTACATAGAAGCTTACCTGGCCACTAGCTCACATGACTGATGTCTCAGTAACCATGAAGTCCTAATACAAGTCTTAGTGATCCGCCACCAGGTACAAAAACCCCCAAACCCACCAGCAAGCACAATGAGAACCCCTGCTGCTTCTTTCAAGCACTAAGACACAACTATGCCTGCTTATCTGGGGTTCACAGTTTCCAAAATATATTGAGGTCATGGGAATTCAGATGCTTGGAGAAATCAGCTTCCATGGACATGCAAGGCGGGTGGACTGAAGACTGACCATAACTGGGCCATAATGCCAGGCTACAGTAATCGATGATCAGGTCCTGGCTGGCAGCATTACTGATCTGTGAACCCCAACCAGGGTACTGGCACACTGGGCAAAGGGAAAGATTGGGGTGAGCTCCCATTGGCTGCATGCTTCCAGCACGCCTGGGGGAAGTTGGGGGTATGGCACCCAGTGCAGCATTGAGTTGGTCAGCCTCTGTTTGAGGTTGTGAATCATGCCCACTCCCCTCAGAGGAGCACATCCCCTCCTCTCTAGATACACTGGCACGGGACCTGGAATGGGAGAGAGCCTGAAGGGCACCCTGGGCTCAACAAGACCTTTTTGCTGTCAAACCCAGCACCCATTCACCAGGCACAGAGATACTGTAATTAGAAGCACAGGCAGAAACCTGCTCATGGCGCCCGTACAATGAGTGTGTTTGAAAGTCAGCTCAGGACATGAGAGAGGCAGACTGATGCCAGACCATGGAACCTTATTTTGCTCACTGGGGGCCAGTGAGAGACCATCAGAACTTCCTCGGGCCTTTTCAGGAGAGTTACAGTGAAACCGCTCCTGCAACATCCCACTGCTGTCAGTTCCAATATCTCCCATCCAGCACCGTTCTGGAGCTCCTCCCCTCCTTTTGCATACGCACACATGGACACGGACAGGTTGGTGTGGTGGCGGTGAGAGCGTTATGAAAATGACAACTCCCACTGACAGCCTCATAGGCAAAGCTGTCACCATCTCTCCCATTTACCAAGCCTGACAGTTCATGGAGAGTCTCAACTCAAGCCCTCGGGCAGCTGAGACATTTGTCTTAGACAAAGATGGGGAAAAAGGCTGAGTAAAACAAAGTTACCTTCATCCCCACTCTACACGCCATTCGCAGCTGTCAGCTTAACGGGATAGCTCTTCCGGATGCAGGATCCTTGTTGGGACATCTGCTCTGGCACATGCACGTGTAGAGCTGAGGCAAGCTTCAGAGACCCAGATAAAACGATGAGCTAAGCGCCACCACTCATTCCTCTGTCCTCCAGCAAAGGAGCCCGTCTTTGTAAGCCCTTAAATTGCCTGTTGGCCTGCTGTGTCCCAGAGAGGGAGATCATTGGAGATAAGTGCTGCTGGGTGGCTGGAAATCACTAGCTATTCAGACACGTAGTCAGCAGAGCCGCAGTTCTATGAGAAGACCGGCCTCCCAACCAACATGGGTGACAGAGCCAAGCATCAGAGCTGAGCACTTTTCACACCAGAACAGCAAATTCCCCTCCCAACCAAAAACCTGTACCCAGAACGCATAATTAAGCGGTAAAGTATGGGAGGCGTCAGTTTCACCTTTTCTTTATTTTGTCTTCAAAGAACAGACCTGATGCAGGTGTTTCGTTAGAAAATAAAGTGTTTATTAAGAAACTAGACATTGAACACCCCTATAGTCTCTGTGAAAAAGGGATTGTCCCATTTCCATAGCACAAGATGATAGTTATGGCAAGATAAGAATGCTCGGGAATGGAGGACTCTCACTGACAGGAAATGAGGTAATGATTTACAATAATTAAAAAAAAAATCCTTAGATTTGCTACTTAAAGCCACCAAATGCAAATGACTGCGACCGGCTGTCATTTTCAGCAGTGAGGAACCAGAGACTTTTAGTTGGTGTTTAAATAACTGAGACATCAATCACAGTGGGGAGAACTGTTTTAAATTTTTCCGCACGGTCGGGGGGACAACTTCTGAGCAGAGATGGGCCTGAGCTGCAAAATTCTACAGTCCTCCAACAGGGCGTTTGAAGACAAGGCTCTGGGTCAGGCCCACATATCTCTAAATCTGACACATACAGTTGAGAGCAGAATCCCCTGAGCAATGCAAGGGGAGAGGACTACGAGGCTGAGCAGTTCATCCTGAACAAGACATCCCCAAATGGGATGGGCGAATTTCAGAATAAGGGGAGTTCAGTTTGGACAAGCACCCAGCTGTTAGCTGCTTTTGTGAAGCATCTCCTAACTCTCTGAATCTTCAAAATCAAGGTGGAAATAATGAAAGCAACAGGTCATCTCCTCGTACTTTTCCCACCTCTCTTGCTCCAATTTGGGCTGGAAATTTCATGAGATATTACCCTTCAGTTCAAGTTTTGGTTGTGGGTCCTTATGTGATCCGCACTGAATTCTCCCAATTCTAATGCAGCTGCCACTTCATGTGTATGCATCAATTTAAAACAAACTGCCACCATTTCTCTTCTATTATACGTCACATTTTTATGCATGAGAACCACTAAAAGAAGCAAGAGAATGGAATGTTCAGTGGAGCATCCCTGTGTGGAGTTCGAGAACATTCCTGCAATCTCCAGGAATGTTCCACACGTGACACTTGTGAAGGGCAGGATGACAATGGAACATCCCGTTCTTACACTTCTGCTCAATGCTGGCTGAGGGGGAACCTTCTCACTTCCCAATGGCAGCAACCTATTAGGGCTGGTGATGCTAAACATCGTCTCAGGCCATGGAGGGAGGCAAGCAAGTTAACTGACTGGTGAGGGAGCTCACAGTTTGCAACTCCTGCCAGAAAGGGATCTGACCAAACCTGGATCCTCCTCCTTGAAAACCTGCCTCATGTTTATAGGTTTTCAGTGGTGTCTGTGAGCACATCTTCCTTTCCCATACACACTCTCTCCAGAGTATCCAAGGAGAGACCCATCCCAGGCCAGTCCAGATTGTGAGTTGCCGTTAAGGCAGTCGTCTTCTCGTGAGGGTAGGATCAAAGGTTTTATTTTTCCATCTGAGAGGCTGAGGATGGAGTAAGGCAAGAGAAAAAAAAAAACATACAAATATTGACCAGAGAACAGGATCAATATTTCTGTTTATGCCACCGAAGAAGCAACAGAATGTTTATTTTTCATCCCCTTCAGTTTGTCTGCCTTGAGCTGATCGTTCTGTGTACATGACTGGATTACACTACATCTCTACCTCAGTGAGGAAGGAGGGGAGGGAAAAAGGCCCATGGGTTCACTGACTGCGGAAGGATGTGTCTGATATGCTTTTTCACTTGGCTTACTGCCCTAGTCCTGGCAAGGTCACCAACCCTCCTACACCACTGATGTTCCATCCAGGTGGGAAGTCCAGGAACCTCCTCAGATAAAGCTCATCATTCCAGCAGTAGGGAGAGACCAAAGCACAACAATGATATGGTCAGCTCCAAAGAGCTGTTCTAACACACACAAAAGAGAAAAGCCTCCTAGGACAGTTGTATGTCAAAAATAACCACATTCTCTCCTGTCAGAGAAGTAAGATTTTTATTCCTGCCCATCTTCACTTTCAACATCATTTTCTGTGCAAAAACTGGGAGCAGAGGGCTTCCTTTGTTCTTACCAAGAGTCTTCGCTCTGCATTAGTGTCTTCCAGGATCTCACATCTCCGCTCGCCCTGGGAGACCTCCCATGGTGTTGCTACAAGAAAAGGTGATGGCGACATTCGCTGGGTGTTGTGAAGACACAAGCTTACAAGGAGAACTCCAAGCAAGGAGGACATGACTAACAGTATCAGTTTGGTTGTTTCAAGCAAAAGTGCAATTATTTACTGTGTCATTAGAATGACTCCTTTAAATTGGGCTTTAAATTTTCTTTATTTGCTCTCATTGTGGCTGTGGGGCCTTGCAGGAACATCTAACAAACACAGCGACTATTGGAGGAAAAGAACAACCCTGATATCTGGTGACAGACAACCACATGTTTCGGTTGGCTTTAACGTGTGTACCGACGGGGCTGCAGAGTCCTACTAGGAGAAGGCCTTGATCCGTACAGAGCACGCTCACTGCTTCCCACCGCTCTGAGGACACAGCCTATAAACTTGGCATCAAAACAGGGACCTTTAAGGAGTTTTTAAAAGCCATGACGTCCTTTGCTGAAATAAACACTGACATCCTCAACATAGATGCCTTGGTTAAGAGGTTTGGAATGTCCAGGGAGGCTTATTGGATTCAACATAATTTCTCTGAAACCTAAAAGAAAAACAAAAAACAGAAAAAAGAAAAAAGCAAAATAAAGTAAACGAAAAAACAAAAAAGAGCAAAACTAGAAAAAAAGAGAGAGATACCGACACACATATAATTATTTAAAAAGAATCAAACGAATAACCAGCAAACGGCTGTAGCTAAATTAAAGTCAAACTGCCCTCTCTTTGCTGGGCTTAGCTGGCTATCTCAGTCCATAAGGGAAAGACAGAGGCTTCAGGAGGTACATGATTGTGACAGGGAAGAGTGGTGGTGCGACAGAACAAGGAGGGAGGTGGTGGAATCTCCTTCCTTTGGGGTTTTTAAGGTCAGGCTTGACAAAGCCCTGGCTGGGATGATTTAGTTGGGGATTGGTCCTGCTTTGAGCAGGGGGTTGGACTAGATGACCTCCTGAGGTCCCTTCCAACTGTGATATTCTATGATTCTAAGTGCTCTGTGAACTATTTTCCCAACAGATTCACATTAGTTAGAGATGGTATAGGCCTATTAGTTCACACCTAGTCCATCTCCTGTGGGGGGAAGCGGAGGGGGGGGGGATCTCCCTGCTGCGGTGTCCCCAGTCTAGTTTCGAAAAGCTAAAGCACAAGAGCTCCCGCTACTATTCCTCTGACAACCTTTCACAGCCTCATTGATTTTATTGCCCAGCCTGTCCCCTCAGTCTCAAGGGCTATACTCTGAGGGGATCACTTGTACGTGGATTGCCTCCTTCCCGCCTGGAAGGGTAATCTGTGGGTCTAGGGTCTGCCCTGGTCAGGTCAGAAGGAAGAGAGTGTGGGACAGGGAATGCCTACTTCATCCCTCCTTCAGTCCCAAGGCGTCTACCAGGCAAAACCAGCAGCCTGGGATTGTCATTTCTGCACAGTGCTTCCTCCCTGGGCAGGCTCAGCCTCCGAAGGTCCCTACTACTGTGACTCCAATGGAGCCACCATCACCAGGTTTGTCCTATTCCAGGCGCTAGGGGGAGCTAACCTCATCTGTTCCTGATGGAACAATGTGGGGGAATCTCCATGGGTGAAACCTGGTGATTTCCTGTTCCAGAGCCCTCTCCTGTGAATCTGAACAAGGGTGGGCGGGCACGTTCTGGGTCACTGTTAGGACACTTTTCCAATGGTCATCCTAAACTTTGCTTTGCTTAGTTCTACCCCTCTGATGTCTAGCCCCATGTACCTCCCTCTTTGGTGCTTACACCTGCAGGTACTTGCAAAGAATTCCCGTGTCTGCCCTTCCACTGTCATCTAGCAGAGCCAATTTTTCAATTCTTTCTGTGGACTCCCATTGATAATATTCCTGTAACACGGAGGCAGCCACAATGGAATGAGATGGGCAGGAGCGAGGATGGTCGATGTCGTCGGAGGTAGGTAGTTCCTGAGCTACCGCTGAGTTGCTGTCAATGAAGCTTGGGCAAAGAGGGTGCAAAAGTAGCTTAGAGGCCATCTTTCGTGCTTTCCTAATCCTAGGTCCATCAGGCTGCCAGTCTGGTCGATAATGACCATTAATGCTGCCTCAGGCTCATATATCTATACCAGCTACTCCTGAACAGTTCCAGCAGCTGGGAATCACTGGGATACCTTTGCCCTACCTGAAGGGTGCAAGTGCTGCTCTAGCCACTCTACACAACTCAAGGATTCCCCTGGGCAGGGAATCCTCAAACCAACTGCTGAAGCCAGGTTTGGGGCTGCTACTACCAGAGCAGCCAGTGTGCAGAGGAGAACCTATCCCTTTGATTGCAACATGCAGGGTGACCTCTACTTGATAAGACACGAAAGGGACAGGAACAGATGGTCTGTGCTCACTAAACCCTGAATCCAAGCCAGACAGCAAAAAATCATCTCTTTTAATTGTAAAATGCAGTTCTACCCTGAAAAGCACCTTTATAAAACTGGCCCCTTCTTCCTCATCGGATCCCTGCATGCATGTAGCAGTCAGATCTGCTGGCTTTGCAGACAAAAATAATTTTAACTATCTGTTATTGCTGTTGGCCTTGCAGAATCGACATGTCTTTGGGACAGTGAGCTAGATTCAATTATCATAACCAAAACTGTTAACCAAGTTCCAGCAGCAGAATCTTCATTCCTGGTGAGAAAGATCCCAGCTTGGCTGACAGTTAGAAACGAATGTGTAAACTGAGCACACTTATTATCAGAGTCATTGGCAGACAATAAACATGGCACCCCGGAATGGCATTTTTACCCAGTCACTTTTCAGAGTATAACTGCACTTTAAATTCACTGGCGGATGGCTGGAGGAGTCAACTTTCAACAAAAGCAAGTGTCTCTGCAGAGTTCTGGTCTCTGCTTTATTTTATTGCAAAACCAGTGTGTGCAGCAGACCCAAAGCCTGCTAGGTACCAAGACCCTCAAGCAAGAGGCACATGAAAAATCAGCCAGGCCAGGAGTTGGAAAGTCCTAGGGCTTCATTCAATTAGCATCCATCAGTGGTAAGATCTGTCAGCACAGCTGGAGGCTTCAAAGGTCTCCATGGACGATAAATAAAAGAGCAAGAATGCTGGGTCTGCATGGGATGGGAGCCAATTTGGGTCTGATAGGTGGCATGTGCCTCTTACTGGGAGACAATGTGAGGTGTGCTGGGGTGGAAGTCCATGTTTCCCAAGGATTAGGGTATTGAGCAGACCTACAAATGATCTGGCAAAAAATGAGATACTGTCCAGTACTCTTTTATGGCGTTTAATTGTTGCCTTTTACTCTCTCTTGTTTGTAAAATCCTCAGAGAAGTTGCAAAACTATATTCCTTTTCTGGCAGATTTTGCTCTTTTTCAACTATTCCTCTCCCACTCTGCAGTCCTCTACCCTGTTCTGTTTCATATGGATCAGAAACTAAGATGGCTTTTGCTAGGTTTTCTTCTTTGTTGTCATATGTTAGATGGATGATGTCCTCAGTGATGTCTAGGGTTGGAATGGGTGAATCTCAAAAGATTCAGAGATGGGATAAGCATCAGCTTTACTGGCCGAACCATTAGCTCCTGCAAAACTGGATTGGAAATCTCATGAAAAGAGGATTTCTGGCACCTTCTGCTTTTGGAGCAGGCTGGGGAAATCTTGAAACAGTTCTTCTTGTGAAGTTCTCACTCGGTACAGTACCAGCTGGAAAATGGGAGGAAAACACTCCAATATATTGGTAACTAGTGACCAGCCAGGCATTTCAAAGCCTTGTGGAAAATCGGACTCTAAGAACAGGCAACACTTCAGGATGAGGGTGATTGTTCCTCACCCCTTTGCCCATCACTAGTCTATGGAGAGCAGTTTAATAATAAACCACCCTTCTTAATGGTCATGTGATTGTACTGGAGCAAATGCATAGAGAGTTTTGGCTGCTGGTGAGGGAGGAAAGGGGCTCAGATCTGGCTTGTACATTACTAGATGCAAGGCGGTCTAACATCTTGGGGAGGGCAGGATCGGATGGAGCACTTGTCCTAAGCAATCTGGGACGGGGTAGCTGCTGAAAAGAGAGTTGGATTGAGGGCGTCTGTCCCAGGGATACGTAATCACCCTTCCTCTTGACTTAGCCATTTACCTTCTCATCCTCCTTGACTCTCCCTAGTTTCTGCTCTGGCCTTTAAACAGCTTCCAGCACCTTTTGCTACTTTAAAAGGGAACCCAGAGCCCAGCCTCCTCCCGGTTGGGTCCCTGTAGTACACTAACTGTCTGCCTCTCACTCTGCCAACATTTTACAGTGCAATCCAGCCTGGGGCTTTTCAAACGCTGGATTCCCCCAGGTCACATGAGGAATGGGCAGGTGGTGCCGCAAAGGGCGGGTAGGCCCAGGTAATTATATAGAAAATGGCACGTCGTCAGCTAGGGCACTAGCAGTTCAGACACAGTTGTGGGAACTGTTTGCAAGTGAACCTCCGCCTGCTGGCTGGGTGGAAGCTGTTTTCACTGCAGCAGCATAGGCTGCGGTGCGCGCAGCACGGGCTACGGTGACTCTGTGTTTCTTTCTCGGGAAAGAGAGGTAGTGCCAAATTAACAACAGCTATTTAGAACCGGGAGGAGAATCTCCAGCAAATTGCAGCTGCGCTAACCTCACTCATATTTAAGGCCTAAACTACTTGATAGCGTTCCCACTCCTGCCCTTCTCATGTTACACTAGAACCTGTAACATAGGCAAGAACAACCCGGGGTCCGGGTATCTTTTATAGCTCTCCGTAGGAGGAGTGCTCCTCGGAATGACATCCGAGAAGACAAGAGATGGGAGTGCTGTTTGGTGCCATCCAGTCTAGTCGATGTACCGGAGCCAGTGGAAGATGGTTCACAACAGTCTGTGTGTTCAGGGTTAGGAGAGTCGCTTGTACATCCTGACGGGGGAAAGCCCCATGAAGTTCATCATGCCCTGGAACTTGTGAACGCTCTGGGAGACATTCAGCCTCAGGGCTATGCTTTAGAGGCGAGGGCTCCTTCAGGAGCCCCCCCCCCCCACTTTCAGGGGACCAGCAACTACAATTCCAGCCACAGCGGATCAACAGAAAGTGAACCAAGGTGCTGCTTTCCCTTCTCCCGCAAGACTGGAGCCATGCTGCCTTCTCTGCACTCCAAGCTAAAGCCACGGGGCCTGATTTTCCTCTCATCTTCTCCCGTGTTACAAACTCCCCAACTTCAAGGGAGTTATTACTGATTTTCACCAGCATGACAGAGAAGAATTAGGCCCCTGGAAGAGCTTCACTGGGGCGGTCTAATATCAAGTCAGCGTTAGAGTGGAACCAACCCCATTTAACAGCTTCAGAATGGGTCCTGGGAGCTAGTGAACATCCCTATTGGAAAGGCAGCATCACTTTTCACTGCCTCAGTCAATTCCCCTTGTCCCTGGGGCTTGACTCTTGGGGAACATTTGCATGGAAACAGGATCTCTGTCCATGAGCAGCAGCTTCACCTTTTACTGCTGTTTATTCTCCCTGGGCTCGAGGAGAGCTGCCTGAACAAACAACTCCCACTTACCTCAAGGGGAGCTGAAATTGCCTAACACCTCTCCGGCTTAGGCGCCAGCTGAAGTTATAACCCTCCATTTGTGGCATCTCTGGCATCTCCACAGGAACCAACTGTGATGTCACAATCAGAGGATCATGACCTCGGTTGGGGATGTGTGGAATAAAGAGCAGAAGCAGATAAAGCACAAAGATCCTGTTTTCATACAGATTTTTCTCATTCTTAAAACACAGAGGAAGAGAAATACTGAAAACACCCAACAACTACGCAGGAGTCTTTGTGAAGAAAGCAGTGTTCACAGCTTTCCATTTGGTGTCCACAGTATCTTTAAGACTCTGTGTCAGACTCATTAAACCTTTGCTCAGAAGAATTCCCGTATCCAGAATATTTCTGCTGTTGCCTCCATTTATCTGAGACATTTCCATATTAGCTGGGATCACAAGTTTGTTTTCTCTGGAACTCCTTTGTGGATGGAGTGGTTCCAAGATACTAAATGCTGTAGCTGGATAGCCTAAAAGGCAGAGATCCAAGATTTCCCCATCACTCCCCCTCTCCTTAAGAAAAGCCCCTGAAGCAGAAAGGGAAAGTGTTTACCAGGATGGAAAAAAGCATGAATTTGAGAGAAAGTGTGTGACAGAAATAAAAAGACCACTTTGAGCTCTGTTACAACCATGTCAAGGTTGCTACAACATATGCAGGTGCTCTGTGTTTTGCTCCTGACACTCCCATGTCATCAAAGATTAGAGCCAGACTCTTCCCCCCTCCCCCTCCCCCTCCCCCCCCCCCAATGCACTGTGATGCAGCTATTTAAAGCTACTCAGAGACCCAGTGCATGATGGAACTCAGCCAGATCAGTTAGGCCTCCCTGTCCCCAGATTTGTTTTCATTAGACTGAAGTCAGTGTATGTGGGATTGCTTGGAGGGGGGAGGACTGGGTACCCACCGGTTTCACCCACGATGCACAAAGTTTAGTGTTTCAGTCTTCTTTCAGTCAGATAGGGTCAGACTTGTAACGTTCAGGAGAAAGGCTCTTGATCTGTGAAGTACACAGGGCAGCATATCCTGCCTGTCCAAACAACCAAAGCAATGCAAGGTGTGCAGCAAACCGCTCATTGGATATATTAGTGATGAAAAACAAATAACCCTGAACTCAGGAATTGATTTTAAAACACTCTATGGATTTGCTCCAGCTGATATCATGAGCTTCATCTCTCTCTACTCTCCCCATCCCTGTCTCTTCCCACAGTTGTGTCACTACTTTCTGCAAAAGCCTTCTCCTCTGCAGCTCCAGTTCACAGAAGGAACCATCTCTAGTATCTTTCCACCTAACTGACTCTCCATTTCTTTTTGACATTGCTCTGTCTCAGCTTCTCTCCCCTCTGCTCTTACACTCCCCAAAGCATTAGGGACCCTGTCTGAGAGATACTATATTGCAGCATAATACATTATTGTCACACATTTGATTTTTAAATATATTCTTTTGCCATCTTTACATCTGCCCCTAGACTACTACTGACTTGAGAACCAGGCATCTTTTCAAAAGAGCTTCTCAGCTCTTCTGCAGCAATCCCCGGTTTGCCTAGCAGGTCGGTCCGTGGTGTTGGTGCTGTTCTTACATGACTCAGTTCTCCAACTGCTTCAAGTGGAAATTGTTTATACTGAGTTGTTGGAATCATAAACCAATATGCCTAGGAATTAGAGCCCATTGGGAAGGAATCCTGGTCGGCTGTTTTTAACTAAATAGGTTATTTAATTGGTGTTTAATACAAATCATGGAGTGGCTGATCTACCAGTGCCATAGACTAGGAAGTCAAAGAGACAACCCATAAAGGAAACCCTCCAGTTAGGATAACAGCTATCACATGATACATTTCTCTTCAATCTCAAAGGGCTTTACAAACTTTAGCTTGCTAAGCCTCACCATTCCTCTGGAAGGCAGGAGCTGTTTTAACCATTATGCCGGTGGGGAAACTGAGGCACAAAGAAGGGACGTGACCTGTCCAAGATAGCAGAGAGAGTCAGTGAGAGAGATGGAACATAACCAAGAGTCCTGACTCCCATTCCCTTGCCCTGACCACTAGATAACACTCTCACGAGTTACTATCGGTGGGTGCAAAGCTCAGCCTGCCCCCTTTGGACTAATGACAGAAGTGGCTGGCATGGCATAATACGAGACACAAAGGAGGATACATGTTTGCAGGTGGCACTGAACTAGGAAGCACCAATTTGCTGACCCACTCCCAGATCCCCAACCCTTCAATAGCTGAGTTTACTGCAGACAAATCAGTAGGGGGATGACAGCACACAGCTAAAGGAGATATATGTGCTGGAGAGAAAAATCCTCCATCTCTGCAGCCCAGGATACGTGGGACCTCTCATGTCTCTACCCCTAAGGCCTCCATCCGGATTCCCAGATGGACAAGGAAGGAGCAGAAGAGAGACTGAAGCACAAGATAGTCTCTCATTGGTTTAAGTCCTTTCCTCCAGACATCTGCTCCAGCATTGCCTCCTATAGCCTGGAAAGGACATAACTGTTCTCAAGGAATCCAAGCAGCGATACCAGCCTGAGAGTCCTGGAGCCAATGTCCTGGAGCTTTTAAAACAATGATGGAAACTGGTGCTTTAAGAGTGAAGGGAACCTGGTGTTTGTCTCTACAGAGTGGTTCTAAATAGGAACAGAAATTGCTGCGGGCAGGAGAATGCAGAAGAGCAGAGGGGCTAGTGTAATAGGAGTTTGTTATTTTTAAGCCATTAGGCAGTTACGCGGACAAGCGTTATTACCCTTCACAGAGCACATCTCCAGCTCTTCCACTCTGCAGATCATTTTGTAAAAGAAGGAATCTACCATGGATTCGTTACCCCTGTCAATTCCCCACTATCTGGTTCTCAAAAAGTTTCCTTGTGAAGAAAAACAACAGTCAGACAAGAAACAAGTATCTTCCAAAGGGTTAAATGGGGAGGGCTTCTATCCCCCACCTTTGTGGCACAGAGCAGCATGCCCTCTGAACAACACTCAAATCATTGCACAAACAAGGGTACAAAATGTCCAGTACTTCCCTCAAAGAAAGACACCCGCAGTCCCCACAGGGTGTTCAGGAACCCAGGCCTGTACTGGGAACATGCTGCTCCCAAGGAATAATCCTAGGCATTCCCGATAGCCCCAAGTGAATGAGGCAGGCGTCATATGACTCACGCTACAGAGGAAGGCATGGCAGAATGCACTCAAAGCCCTGAATGTTTGTGGGTATAAGGTATAAAAGGCAGGATGGCTCTTTCTCCCCCTAGCAGAGCAGAGAGAGTCAGGAAAGTGGAAAGGAGACAAGGGCTGGGGGGCCCCAGGCAGTCTGCTTTGCAGGGAGTAAGAAGGGATGGCGACCGATGCATGAGACGCCCCTCCCTGCACCCTAGGGATGGTCAGCACAGGGTAGCTAGGGAAGGCCCAGCACACCAGTGCGGGGTTGAAAATGAGGGCCAGGGGCTGAAATGCTCAGTGGGCTGAAAGCATTTGGCTGCCTCATTTGGGGTTTTCTTTTTTTGAGGAGGACAAAGGTACCTTTCCTGCAAACTTTTCCTGTCAGTAGCCTGGTTGTGAATCTTTGTGCTGCAGCTTTTGGCAGTCAGCTCTGAGCCTCATGAATCCAGCCCTTGCCTGACCCAGTTTTACTTTGAGTCCAAAACTAACTTCCCTCTGTCCCCCGCCCTCCAAGTCACATAAATGCACGATGGGTTTAAAGCACTTCAGCCAGATCTCATTTCACACCATGTAATTCCGCGCAAGGCTTTGTAGCCGTCTGCCCTACTTGTGTCACAAGCAAGTGGCGCTCACATATCAATCGCCATGGAGGAGGAACGATCCATAGGAGAGAAGAGGATGCGCTCACCCGGGGTCAGTACGGGCAGGCGTTGGGACAGGATAACTCACTAAAATACAACTGTCCAGAACCCCGCCCCCCCACTACTCAGAGTAGTGAGTGTGCGTGGGATGAGTGATACAGAACGGTTGTGCATGTGTGAGAGTGTGTGTGGTGGGTGTGTTTGTGTGAGTCCATTGGGTGTGCAAGCACGTGATAGGGACAAGCAAGTGACACAAAGTATGTGACATGTATGGGAGTGATAGTGAGTGTGGCAGGGTGGAGTTTTGTTGTACATGTGACTGTATGCCTGAGCAACACAGAAAGCATCAGTGTGAGACTGTGTAAGTGGATGATGTGTGTGTGGATGGCACAGAAAGGGTGAGGCCATCAGGAGGGTGTGAGGTTGGTGAGCATATGATGTGGGTATGAAGAGGCACGCGACATGCGAATGCATGTGTCACTGTGAGCATGTTGCAGGTGAACTTTTACTACAACAGCTTTTAACAGAAGTCTTTCTAAATGACCAGCAGTGGTTAGAAAAGGAGCTATGGGAATCCTTAGTCTAACCAGGGGAACTAGAGGACATGGCGTAATCATGTGCACTACAGTCATGCTAATTAAAGGCACCCAGAAGAGTTGGGAGAGAAACGCCAAATGGTTCTCACTCCGCTGCCTTGTCACTTCGGCTCCCGTCAGCCCTAAGAAGGACGATCCTAACAAAGTCAGACTTGGCACAACAGAGACAGTTCTAACAGTTAACACACTGAGGTCTCTTTGTGCAGTGGGCACAAAGCCAGAGGAGCAGTGATGGCGGCATACCAGACCAGGCAATAGGTTTCTTTACACTGGCAGCCAAAGGACGCCCAAAGTGCCCTCCGCTCCCCACAAAGCGCTGAGGTTTCAACTTCACTTCCCACAAGCACAGCAACTGGTTACAAGCATGATCGTTATGTCTAAAATACAACCCGTACCCAGAAACCTGTTCTTTTCCTTCCACCCACTCGGTGCTGCTGGGTCACGCCAGTGTTTCCGCAACAGCTTTATTACAGCTGCTCAGCACAGATGGCCACCACGGGCTGTCAGGGAAGTGCAGTGCCTAGGCTTGTACTCAGGGATCCCAGATCACTGGGAGACCTTGAAGGGCATGTCTACACAGCATTTTGGAGTGAAGCTCCCAGTCTGGGCCGATAGACTTGGGCCAACGGGGCTCGTGCTCATACTCTAAAACCAGCTCTGCGGACAGCGCTTTGAAGTTGTGGCTCAGGCTGGATCCAGGGCTCTGACGCCTAGGGAAGAGGGGTGGGCTTCAGAGCCAAGCTCCAGATTGAGCTGCAACTTCAAAGCACTGTCCGCACCGCTATTTGTAGAGGGCTAGCGTGAGCCTGGCTAGCCCATGTCTATTGAACCGGGCTGGCAGGCTCACTGCATACTGCCATGTAGACATACCCGAATGTGCTACGTCCTTGTCTACATTATGGGAACTCTGCAAAAGTCTCCAAAGATGGGGTCAGCTCTGCTGGTATTAGCAGCAGTGTGCACCTTACAATAAACAAGGGAGCATTTGAACCACAGCGTAATACAATGTTAATCAACACAGTGCTCAAAACCCCAACTCTTGACATGTCAACACTACAAAATTATGTGCATACAGCCACCACAGTTATTAAACTGCTTGTGTGTGCATGCTTGGCTCCTTGGGTAGGCGGTGCGCAACCTCACCAGGAGCGCTTGTATCAATTGTATTGTCAGCGTGGGGCATTATGGGACAGCTCCTGGAGGCCAGGATCAGTCAGTGTAAACAACGCAATGTCTGCACTGAGACCGTATTGACCTAATTACATTGGCTGTGACTTTATGCCGCTCGGAGTGGTGGTGTTACTAAATTGGCATAGAGAGGCACTTATGTTGAAGGGAGACAAATTTAAGTGAAGACAATTCCACAGCTGGGTCGACGTCGACCTTACCCTGTTGCGTAGACCAGGCCTAAGTCTTCTACTATGGGGAGTGCTACTGAACTGGCAAAAGCACTATGGGAAATTCTGCAAAAAGGGCAAAGTTTAAAGCTCTGTAGGAAGGAAAAGAACTAACAGCTTTATCTGAGTACCCTTCCCAGACCTGAAGGAGAGCCCTGCTGAGATTGAAAGCTTGTCTCTTTTACCAAGAGAAGTTGGTCCAGTAAAAGATATTACCTCACCCACTTCATCTGTCTCAGCTTTACTGAGCCCAGACAGGCAGCCTGGAAGTTTTTATAGAACTGACTGAATGTTCCCATGCACTGTGACTTCTTCAGGAACCATTACTACTACAGTGTTTCTAAAGCCTGTTGGGGCTCTTCCGCGGATGTTACCAGTTAATTTAACCTCATCTGAGCAAGGCATTCCCAAGACACAATTGGTAAACCCTGCCTTCCCCTGTAATAGGATCAACCGAAAAATGCCCATGACAATCAAATCACCAGCCCATTACACGACAGTCTCTTTCTCTTCAAAAAGAAATCCGATTTTCTCCCCCAAAGAGCTGTTTGCGAGTGATGTGGACAAGCTCCTGGTTCGGATCCTTTCTCAAGTGGCACAGATATGGATTTGGCTGCAGCAGCCTGGGCACCAGGAATGAATGATGCACGGAGGAGGTGGGACAGCACAACACCAAATGCTACCAAACCACTCTGATTGGGTAGCAGCTTTCCTCAATGGCTTGTTTGTTAATCAACAGGTCCATTAACACTGAGCAAATGCCTCGCTAATGGACACCCACAGGATCACAGGCTGCACTATTTGTGTACAGCTCCTTTCACTGGTTCACCCTAAAGATCAGCAAGGAAACGAGGAAGGATGTGAAATTTCTGCAGGAAAAGCATTCCATCGCAGATACTCTGTTTACTGCATCGAGTCAGTAACTGTATGGAAGTCTCCTCTTAAAGAGACTTCATATCGAGACTTCACATCTGACTCTCTGATGAAAGAATATTTCAGTATGGAGAATAAGTAACAGGAACTGCCTTAATGGATCAGCCTGCAGGTCTATCAGATCTGGTGTCTTGCCATCAAGGATCACACAACTAGTCAATATTCAACCTGCAGTCCCACTACCTGCAATTACGGATCACTCCATAATTCTGTCTTGTCTACTATTCCACCTTCTGCCATTATAGATTGCTCAAATGGTCCATCCAGCCCAATAGCCTGCCTCTTCCCATTACGTCTAACAACACTGGACTCCAGCAGCAGCACTGGACTCCAGCACTGGACTCCAGCAGCATGTCTTGTGCCATGCCAGAAACATCAGTCCATTTACCCCTTTATTCAGCCTTTAGCAGTGGCTACTATCTAAAGCAGGGGTGGCCAACCTGAGCCTGAGAAGGAGCCAGAATTTACCAATGTACATTGCCAAAGAGCCACAATAATACGTCAGCAGCCCCGCATCAGATCCCCCATGCACCCCGCTCCTCCCGCCCACCGGCAGCCCCACCGATCAGCGTCTCCCCCTCCCTCCCCGCACCTCCCGATCAGCTGTTTTGTGGCGTACAGGAGGTTTGGAGGGGGAGGAGTGAGGGCATGGCAGTCTCAGGGGAGGGGGCGGGAAGGGGTGAAGTGGGGGCAGGACCTGTGGCAGAGCCAGGGGTTGAGCAGTGAGCATCCCCCGGCACACTGGAAAGTTGGCACCTATTGCTCCAGTTCCAGAATCGGTGCCTGTACAAGGAGCCACATATTAACTTCTGAAGAGCCGCATGTGGCTCTGGAGCCACAGGTTGGCCACCCCTGATCTAAAGCTTCAGAATGAGGCACAAAACTCCAGCATAATTCACCTGGCCAACTGTGCAATGCCGCACACAATCTGGGGAGAGGCAGTGCCTTTCTGACCACTCCCTTATGGTGGCTATGTCTGCACTTGGACTTGGGGGTGTGATTCTGAGCTTGCACAGATACCTGCACGAGTTCTGCTCCAGCTATCACGCTCAAATTAGCAGTGTAGCCAGGGTAGCACAGGCTAACTGCCCAAATAAGTACCCAGGGTGTCCAGTGGGCATGTACTCCCATAGGCCATACCCACCTAGACCCCTGCTACTTCCCTGGGTGGCAAGCCGAAGCCACCATCTGTGCTATCCCAGCTACTCGGCTGTTTTTAGCACCCTAGCTCAAGCAGAGCTAGCTCAGATATCTCTACGTGAGCTGGGAATCACACCCGCAGCTCCAAGAGTAGAGGTTTCCAAATGGGAACAGGAGGGCTCTGCTGATTCCAGCTGAACTTCACAGGGTTGTGAGTGTCCTGCTTGACAGAATGGTGCAGGAAGCTGAGTTAATAAAGTCCTGAGAGGTCAGGGAGGTCGGCGGCTCACAAGCAAACAACCAAAGGGTCAGCTAAGTGATTTGCCAAACAAGTACTGTCACCCTGCAAAGGCTGCCTGCATACATCTAGGTGATGGTTTGATATTGTTTCAGTTTGGAAAAAAGCAGATTCTCTTTTACAAAAGGCCAGGCCCTAGGTTGACACATTTAGCTATGAGCCTTCTCTGGGGAATAAGCCAACTCAGTAGAAGCAGCTACACTTCAGCTAAGATAAGAGCTTGAGACATCTCTTTTTCCTCCTCAATTGCAGTCCACTTACATAAAACCTCTGAAAGGGTTGTCTAAGCTGCCTGAGTGAGGAGAACAATGTGGACGCAAGACTGGGGTTGCTGACACCCTCCTATGATGTGACATGTTTATTTCACAGGCAAATGAGTCAAACAAACGCAAATCAGGCTCTTCTTGTCCCCTCTGAGTGAGTGGTAAACAACAGAAGGGCAAGGAAAGGTAAGAGTTTCTGAGCTAGACATGGTTCACTCATGTGGAACACAGAGACCAACAGGCCCCAGCGTCGAGATGGGGACATGGGGAGAATTATACAAACACTCACGGGACCTAGGAGACGAACTCCTCTTAGAGGACATGCAAGCGGGTGGAGTAAGGACTCCATGGAGCCGCTCAGTGGTGCTGGGGGCCAGAAGGGAGGGCCTTTCTGTGATTCAGGTCTATCCTTGCTTCTGATTAGTATTGGCAGAAGTCAGCAAGGAATCTGGAAGGCTCAACTTAGGCTAGATTGCACAAGCTTTTGCAGCATGACCACTTGGAAACCAGGTGAGTACTGCGGGTCTCAGCCTAGCTCACTAATGGCTGGGTTTCTGCCCCCACTTTCTTTCCTTTTTTTTTTTAAATGAAGTTTTTATTGATTGACAAGAAAACCAGCCAGCATTAAATGAGACATGACCCTGCACAGTCAAATTAAGCTATTAGAGCACTGTAACCAATACAGAATATGCAGTACTGATCGCATAAGGAGCAAGGAGAATTTTTTTCAATGCAGCAATTACCAAAGGAGAGAAGGAAAATGAAGCATACCAGAAAATCAAACAGAACTGCAAATTCAGCCCTGAGCTACACATGATGCAACAGGAACAAACACATCTAACTCAAGGTTCATCTCCCAAAAAATAATCATGTCCCATCCAAAAATGGTCCATTATTTCTTCTAACAATTGGAGCACGATGACATCTCAAGCGCAAGAAAAGAAGTCAAATTCGTAAAACACACACACACATGACCAAGAACACTTGTGCAAAATTATGAGTGTGCACTTTGTATGGCCATTGTGGGGACTCAAATCACACACTGGTTTTAAGTAACCTGAAAATCTGGCCTGAACTATATACAAGAAAGTCAGGGAAAGAAAAAAGAAGGTCCAGCTAGAAGGACCAAGGCTGCCATTTGACCCTCCATGAGGACTGCAATCCCCTATGCTCTCTCCCATCATCTACACACAATTTAAATCCCTTGAGAGCTGTTCTGTGTGTTCTTTCCCGCAATTAACCTCCTATATCCAAATTCCTCTGCCCTGTTATCTCCACCTCCCAAGATCAATCCTTCTGCCCCAGTCACCCCTCTCTCATGGTCTCTTTTCTTCACCCTATTAATGTGCCCTTCTGAGCATTCTTTCTTGACATCCTTGTCCTCCACTAGCTTGTAGTCAGTAAATGTGTGTGGTGTCACGTTGCGCGCTGGTTGATACAGAAGATAAGGGGTTGATTACTACCACCCATTACAAAGATCTACCTTAGCTCAGGTGGCAGAGGCCTGAGCTTTTGGGACTTAAGGCTGAGGGTTCTAGTTCCCCAGGTGTGTGTGTGGTTTATACAATTGCCTCTGCAGCGTGTGGGGCACAGATTCATTGCAGCACTGCCTTCCTCCTGAGCTCAGTCTTCTCCTTTAGTCCACCCGGGGAAGGGTACAGCAGAGTGGGGGCTGCTCATCTGAAACCTTGACTATCTCTCCATATTACCATCTAGAATAGTTTCTGTATTGAGCAGAGTCACCTCCTCCTTCCCTCTGGACTCTTCTCCAACACTGGAATTGCACTTGTAGCATAACCGTGAAGGGAAAATGGGAAGAAGAGCTGTTTTCTACTTTTCTCCCCACAAAGCAATGGCTGTGAGGAACAATGCTGCGTCATTGCGCCATGCTGTTCATAATGGAGCCAGGTGCAAACTGAGGGAAAACTCCCAGCTGTATAGATGCAAAAGTTGGCAGATAAGTAGCCAGCTGCCACGTGCTTAAATAATGGCAGGCGTGAGCCAGCTCTGCACTTTAGCAGCAGCACTAGGCACTGCTATACTGGGGCCTGAGTACGAATTTTGATTTTAGACTTGGACTTTCCAAGTCAGCTGGGGAGCACTCATGGGCAGAAGGTCAGCATGACCAGCCGGTGGTGGATCAGAAACACAATGAACAGAGCTTTGTGGTAGCTGTACACGTTCACCAGAACTGAAATTCACACATCAAACCCCAGAGAGGAGCTTCTTGGGTGCATAATGAGAATGTGAGCCTCACCTGGGGTGAAGCCTGAAGAGGGAGGGGGAGAACTGTGGCATCGAACTGTGACTGAATTTTTGATTAAGAAGCTGATGATCAATAAAAGTTATGTGCAGAGGCTCACTGGGTCAACGAGATACTAGCTATCCTCTGGCACAGGGACACTGGAGGCCACACAGGCCCTGCCTGACTCACCATCCAAGGTCACCAGACCTTCCCCTCCCTGCCTCTTCTCACTGCTGGTGAGGCCTGATTTTAGGCCTTGTATTTGCCAAGCCAGCAGGCCGCAGTTCTCCCCTTCCAGAGTTCCAGTCCTCAGGGAGTTGGGGGAAGGAGGAAGTGAAACTACTTAAAAATTAACTTGGCTGGGAAAAGAGTAATGCAAGAGATTTACAGCCTGATTCTGGGCTTGAGATGCAAAGTCTGGAAAAAAATGGAAAAGGCATCCATAATGTTCCAAGACAGCTCCATTAATCTAAAGAGGCCTCCTGGCACTAGGACACATGGCCTCGAACACATTAAGCAGGAAGCCATCTCAGGAACACTGACCACTAGGCAACCAGGCCACTTGATGAATGGCTGTTTTATATGAACAGTGACGTAAAATGAAAATGACCACACAGCAATTCCCACAACCACCATCACATTATCCCCCCAGATGACAGTGTAACTGCTAAAGAGGTATTGTGTGTTCAGTCTTAATAATAATTAGTATCATCAGTGCTTTTTCATCCCAAAGGATCATAAGGCATTACAGACAGCATGTACTTTATAAAGGAACCATTTCTAACAACATAGCCACCTGTTTAATAGCACATAGGAGGCAAGTCTACACAGGATTTTAGGACAGCAAGTGACGAGGAGTACTTCCAATTAACACTGCAGGGGGAAATCAGACAGGCAGAATGCCATTACCTGAGTGTGAATCTAACCACAACACCATGTCTAATAATCTGACTTTTCCGCTCATCTTTAATGACCACAAGGAGTGTGGCCAGGATCTTTTGTTTGTATTTCATCCCAAAAAAACATCACCTCAAGCAGCACAGCACAGCATGCCCTGACTCCGTACATGTTGGGATGCTTGTTCAGTGCTCTGCTGACAAAGGGAAGAGCACCATCAACATTTCCTGCAGCACTTCAGGACAGCGCTTCTACCTCTGCCCTGAGAAAAGTATTCCACCACGCCAACCAGGTAGTTGAACTAGTCCCACAGCCCATGGGGTGGTGGGTCTTTGTCTTGTTCCTAGTGGACAAGTGTCCACATCACAAAAAACCACATGAGTAAAATTTTCCAAAGTGCCAAAGTTATATAGGCACTTGTGAAAATGTCTCCCCCCCATCTAACTGCCCTCTCTTGTCTTCAGCCTCAAAAAGGAGGCCAAAGACCAAATGGGCCACAGAAGCTGAACTACCAGGTCCCTCCAGGGCAAAACCGAGGCATATTGGTTATGGAAACTAACACTGCAAATTCCTGTGCTATACCAGATCTAGGGAGAGAGGAACTCAGTTTCCAGGATGATCTGGCACCCTTCATCCACCCTAGGTTTATTAAAACAATGTATATATAATGGTGGAATTAGTGTATTATATATGCATTAATTCAAAGTAGTCCCTGCAATTTAGAGTAGTTAATGCCAATGTGTGGATCAATCAGATGTTCACAGATTTATACGAAATGTAAGAGTATTGGTTTCCCAGCAACCTATGCAACTTGGGCATCTATCAAAACCCAGGGAAGGCTGAGAAAATCAGCAAACAGGGTCTTTTTCTGGGGTCTCTCAAAGAGAACAAGATGATTGAACAGTGCATTAGAATCTTCCCCATATATATCAAATTCTCACAGTGCTGGGGTTTGCAACTGCCCTCAGCAGAGAGAGAGAGTAAAGGCAGCTCATTAATAGTACTTGACACTGAAGATCTCTTATATTAAAAAGCATCGCAATTACTTAGATCAAGACTCTGTATTATTCATAAGGTCCACATCTATTATGAAAATATTATTTATGCTACTGTGGGGAAACATAATAAATAAGGCAATAAACTCTTTCTTCCTCCAGACCAAGACAAAATCTGTAGCTTGGAGCACTCTGTTTTCATCGGTCAGCGAGTCCAATGTCCCAGGCTCCATGTTGCATTCTTTCAGCCAATAAAGGAAGTCACGTAAGGAGAGGCAGTAAGGAGGCCTTTTGTATACGGCAAATATTTCCCTACTCTTCCCCTCGTAAGCTCTGCAATGAGCCTCTTTGAAAGCATATGACATATCTATGTGCTTGGCAATGATGTCTGTAAAATGGAGCTACTCCTTCACACCCAGCTCAGCCCAGCTCCTACCAAGTTGGCAAGGAGCTAACTTAACTGGTCTCATCTGGGAGTTACCTCCTTGCCAACTATGAAATAATTACAGGAGGCACGTAAACACACAACATGGTCTAGTGGGCTGACTGCAGGCTGGGGAACCAGCAATTCCAGGATCTAATCCGAGCTGCCACTGACTTGCCCTGGGACCCCGTGCAAGTCAATTCCCCTTCTGCCTTCCCCTTCTGTAAAATGGAGACAAGGATCCCTTGCTACCTGACAGGTGGTGGTGAGGAGTAATCAGTGTTTCTAGAGAGCTGTGAAGTGCTAATTAAATCTACCTGAGAAACCCAGAGCAGAACACACCCAAAGCTCCTGGACACCCTGCTTCCTTGAGGAACCTTGCCCTGCTCATTGTAAGGCATGTCCTGCCACCAAGCCTCACTCTGGCTTGTTGGGCTCTGCCCCAGTGAACATGGGCTTGCAAATCTTGTCCTAGATCTTCGATGATATCCACTAATGGGCCCATCACCAAACACTCTGGGTTCCTGTCCCCTGGTTTGCACAGGCTCTGCACCCTAAGTATAAGACCCACAGGACAGGATACTGAGCTGCACTGAATGAGACCTTGTTGGAGACACTTGGAGCAAGACCTCAGCCTAGCTACATTTGTCTTTGGTTTGTGAGGGCCTCAGCAATGCAAGGACAAGAATGCAGGTTGCTTAACACAATGCTTGGAACTGTAGCTGAGATCCTTTCCTGGGAGCTTCTCCCCCCTGTACTGACAGCTTTCAAACCAGAGAGCAGATACCTCCCCCCAGAATGCAGGCTGGAAATTCCGAATGGGTACGGGGGAAGGAAGGAAAACCCAGCTGAGCTCACTTTCCTCTAAGGGAGCAGGGTTCAAGGACTGCAACCAGCCGGCCAGGTTCTCACAGGACCACCTCAACTGAGACCCATTCTCTGGCCTCACAGAGCTTGTCTGAAACATAGGTTGGGGGCATGAAGCCCATCCTGCTTCTTCTGCCTGCATGGAACTTGCCATGGCCCCAGGCCCACTCCACCCCATGCTCGATACTCTACATCAGTTACAGTGCCATGATGTAAAATGACTGATACTTTTAATACAAGGGGCCAGTCATTTATTTATTAGCTGGCAATGGGCTCTTCAGGCCAGATGGATGCATTATAAATCAACCACATTCCCGGCCATTAAAAATTTATCCAATTCATAATGTAGGACGCCAGTAATTTCTTTATTAGTGTCGAGTGTGAGGTTTTTTACCCCCATGGTTTTACTTTACTTCTTTGATTTCCTAAAGACTTTGCTCATCTGAGGATTAGCTCAAATTAATCCCTCAAGTAGGAGGTGGAAGGGTGAGAGAAGATGAGATGAAGGAGGGAGGGAGGCAGGGACTTTAATTTCATTTCAGTGTTGCAATTAGAAGGCAAATTTGCCATGTACACTTTGGAGATTTAGCCACCTTCTCTGCCTTTTATACTTATCAGAGCCACATAGATCTGTTATTTCTCAATATAAATGAAATGTTTTTTTTATTTTGTTTCTGAAAGAACCCTTTAGCCTGGCACAGGGTTAATAAGAAAGGATAGAATGGGATAGGGTGTGAAAGACTGGGATAAGGAAGGGCAATGAAGCTTCTGTTTAGCATTTCCTATAGTACAAGAACAAGAAGGCACTCCAGATTTAAAAGCCAGCATATTTAAAACCAATATTTTAATGTATCAATAACCTGGAGAACTACCGATGCAGGATATTAAGGCAAATAACTCAGTAAGACTCAAAAGGATTAGACCTTTCTCTGAAGAACGGTATGTGCAATTACATTAGTGGGCCTCTGGGTGCTACTGCAATGTAAATAATAAATCATTCACGATTTCCCAGGAGTAAACCAGCAAGAGCTCCTAGACTTCATGGCACCAAGTGATCACTAGCTGGAGTCAGGAAGAAATCCCTGCTACACTCCCCCTCAGTGAGAATACTATTGCATAACCGGGTGCACTGTATTGCGGCACCCTCGTCAGCAGCACCCAACACTGGCCACTGTTAGAGGCAGCAGACTGGACTAGATGCAGCTCAGTTCTACCCTGGGGTCCGCCACTGGGTTGTTCCAAGTGCCTGCGGCATAGCGACAGATGCGGCATCCTCCATAGCCAAGTTTTGGTACATGAGACAGGAGACAGCCACAATCTTTACAAAGACCGTCTAGGTCATTTAGCAATCGGCCTGGCTGAGCATTCACAGGCCATTCACACATCCGTTCCTAGACCCCTGTGCAGGTCCACGGAACGCGAGCCCCCTTTGACACGAGGAGGTCTTTGGAGTGAACCTATTGCAATCGGGGAGAGCATCTTTCTACCCTGATCTCTATCTGGGTTTCACCACTGGAACTGTGGGTTCTGTCATGTTCTGTACATGCTGTTTTGAGGAGAAACCACTCCTGGAGTCTCTGTCTAAAAGCAGCACTGGAAATGGACAGTACTTGTGACTGCTGATGAACCATCACCATTACATCAGCTCTAGGGTACCAGACGAAACCTCCATGGGGAGAGGCAGCGCTACTAAAGATGCTCACACTATAGTTGGGAGTAATATTTTTTCTAACCGACACCTGGACTTCTCATTAATAACTGCTGTCTTTATTAGGAGCTTTAATTCAACTGCACTGCCAGCAGAGAGAGCATCTCCTTCAAACCAAGTCAACTCAGATCAACTCTGGAAGACTTCACCCAACCAAAACTCTCCAGCAGGATGTGATGTTACATCTGCAAAACCAACTTTCACTGGGTGGATTATACTGTACCAAGAGAGCCTGACATTGTCTCCAAGCAACTCCTGGGACCTGGCAACTAGCTTCTACAAAATAACCCTTTCTTCGGTACCATGACATTCCACAAATCACAACATCCATGAACCACATGGACATCATGGATCTGTAGGTACAGCAGGCAGGTCAACGTTCTTTCGGAATGCTTCAGTTTTATAAGTCAAACCAAATGCAGGAAAAACCCACAATAAATAAATACCTGATGGGTAAGGAGCTCAGCTCTCTCTCTTTACAGATATACCATCTATTTTTAGAAATACCCAAGGCATAATTCACACAATCAATCAGCTATTAGGAGATCATTCTAAAGCTTTCTTCCTTATCACTGGCATCAGGGCTGCATGAGTTAGCAATATCCCCAGGACAAGATGCTGTGTCACCATTACGCCAGGCGGAGAGGACGGAGCTCTGAGCCAGGACATCAGTGACGGATGAAGACCGTTATGTCTTTCTGTGGCATAGACACCCACCTCAGCCCCAAGAACAGAGTGGAGCTGAGACACATTCAACCGGACAGACATTACAAAATACCAATACATAGGTGAGCAAATGATTAAACAGGCACCAATTTACAGCATGATAATCTCTCTCCTCATTCTGTCACCTGCCCTATCCTTTCTTTCTCACCCCACCACTCCCAAAATGCCTCACAGTTTATGATCTGCCCGAATTGAAAATCCAGTCTCTCATGTCAGCTCATGAAAACCCTTCACCCCCCCAGAAATTGCAGAGACAGCCATTTTTGACAGGCAGAGGGGCAATATGTGAAAGGGAAGCTGCCCAGGCTGCATGTCAGTGAGCCTGCTGCCATTGCTGGATCTGCATGGGGGCCGGGGGGGGGCGGGGGGCCGGGGGGGGGGCGTCAGAACTGGCAAGCGTGCTCAGCAGAAAGTAGAAAATTAACAGGTGCAAAGTTATTTGTGAGCAGAGGCGCCTGATAAGCGGGTGTGAATGTACGTGTGAGAGCACATGCATTGGTGGTGAGTGAGTGCCTGGAGCTAATCCAACTATGGCTTTATACCATGCTTGTCACTGCAGTACACGAGTGAGCAGGCATACGTACTCAAATGAACGTGTACGTAGGAGGGCGTACAAGTAAGAACGATGGGTATGTTATTGCAATACATTGGCGGGATAGGCTACATATAAATGAGTGTGCACAGGTGCACAAATGAGTGTGCAGGTAAGTGTGCATGTGCCCAGGGTGGCAAGTGAGCATATACACATCCTTGCTGCAGCCAAGTAGCCTTCAGGGTTAATCATTATTCTAGTGTGGAAGAGTTTGCTCCCATACTGCTGAAGTGGGAAGGATCAAACTACCCTTTTCTTGATGGACGGACAGGGCTTCTGATGAGCAACAGCAGCCTGGGGTGCTAGAGTTGCTCCAGCCCAATAGGAAATATGCTGAAGGCCTTTCCCTGCTTTGCTTCTTCGTACAGCTTACAGGCCCCCTTCATAGAGCTTTGGCTCCGTTCTAAAATCACCTCAGGCAAGCTGACACCTTTGGACACGCCAGGATTAAAGGGGCCTCAAGAGTGACTCTGGAGCCAGAGGATGTGTGTTTAGGGGAAGGCTTTGCTCTCTGCTTGATGTCTGTATATGGGTCTCATCCCTTCATGAGCATTGCCTCCCTACTGGCAGGTGAGTGTCACCAGCACATAACTGAGTTATGGATGAGTTAATGGTTTGTTTTCTAATGGAAATGGATTCACTGCACTCGGGAGCGTGGCTTCCGGATGCAGCATCACCGCCACAGCTGTGCTGTCAGCTTCAGTTCCTGGTGCGGGCTGGCGTTGTGCTTTGCTGCCTTTGTTCTGTTTTGTTGCTACAAACATCTTCAATAAACACACATTAAAGTAACTGGTAGGATCTAACTTCCTCAGAGCCCATCCTCACAGCTGCAGGAGGTGATTTGCTTGTATGCAAATAGAGACAGCATGTGGGTCACATTAGGAGTAGGGCGGGACTGTCCCACCAGGCACTGCATCATTGGCTACCACAATGCTTTGCAATGCCTGCAGGGTTTTGGGAGAGAAAGGCAGGACAGGAATTTTCCTCCTTAATTGTTTGGTTTCTCCTGAATGGACCCATGTAGAAACACCTGCAGTACTGGCCAACAGTCCTGGTATACGTGGTATACATATACCTGGTATACGTGCACCTGCCAACCATTCCACTGCAGCCTGCTATTCCTTTGGCTCAATAGCAAGTTAATGGCCCATGGCAGGAAAGGCAGAAGACCAACTCCTAGTGGTGTTAATCCTGAGGGTCAAATTGCAACTCAGAATAGCTCTGGAACGGGTCTGGATGGTCAGCCTACCACTCTCCACCTGCGATTGGTTTGACTTCTCAGCTCTGGCATTTGTTGCCATTTCTCTCTCCCTTCCTCAGCTGGGTAAATGGGATGGAGAACAAATGCTTATAGATAAGGAATACTGGAGAGTGCAGCAGAGAGAGAGAAACCAGCTGAGAGCTGACCGTAGATAGAGAGAGCTGGATGGGCAGGCCAGTGACCTTTCCTTTCAGCTGTCAGTCAGGAGAATGAGACAAAGGAGGTAGGCGAGAAAGGGTGAGTGGGGCCCTGCGCTTTCCTTATTCTGCCACTCTGCACTGCTCAGTTCTGCTTCATTGCCTGTGGGGTTTGAACATTAAAATCTGTTCACAAGAGACTGACATTAGCCCTTGGCATTCTAAGCAGTTTCCAGCAGAGTTTTTGCAAGGTTTGGAAGCAGGATTCTAGTTCAGAATCATGGAGGTTTTCCAGCTGCTAGAAGGCGAGTGTTGAGGTCAGGGTTTTTGCACAGAGCCAAGCCAGAAACCTCCTAGACATAAGTGCTAAAGAGATGGAAGAGACTTATTAGATCCAGCCTATACCCCTCCACCCACTTGTCAATGTAAGATCAACCCCTACAATAAGATCTCCTATGTTTTGTGCAGTCCAGTTCTAAATAACTCTAGAGACAGGGTTTCCACCACTTCCCCAGGGAGCCTATTTCACATGTGGTCTCCACCCCACCTCCGAACCTGACCATCAGGACTGGGCAGCAGCCATCAGTGAGAACTCTTGTCCAGGAAAGCTCAAGAGGGTTTCTGGCAGTGGAAAGGCCGGCGGCTGGACAGCAATGGGAAACCAGACAGAAGAAGTTCTTGCTGGGGGTAGGGGAATGGAGCGCTCTGCAGCAGTCTGATCTAGAGGTGACAAAGGCATCGATCATGACAGCTAAATTCACATCCAAGAGAAATAGGCACAGCCTCCTAGTCAGATCTAGATGGACAAAGGCCCCTTGACCACTGCTATTCTTTCATCCTTCAAAAGCATCTGGGAATCTAACCCGACCTTCAAGCTGTGAGCGGAAGTAATAAAAAATGAACACAGCCTCAAACTGGAGGTATAGCATCAACTCAGTCTCATCCTGCTGCTTCCCCCACTCCCTATAAACACTTCTGTCTAACTGGACTAAGTGTCAACCAGCTCACTTTCATCTATGCCCCAGCCTCACCCAAATTCTGAGACACCTGATCACCCTCCCTGGGTTGGTGGAGATGGAGATGCACCATTAGGTGTCATCGGCATATTGATTAGGCCTCAGCCCAAACCTCCCCACTAAGTTCCCTAATGACCTCAGATACACATTGGCCGCAAAGGATGGCAGCATAGAATGCTGATGTACCCCCACAAGAAAGCGCCATGGCCAAACCTCTGAGAGAAGTGAAGGGAACTAGAGTCTCTGGGAAGGTTAAGGCTTTTCCGAAGGAGCAAAGAGCTGAGTCAGTGCTTGTGTACGTGAGCGTCAGTAGGACTTGCAAAGGGTTCGGGGGGCGGGGGGGAGGGATTCAGTCTACTCAGAGGCTATGTCTACTATAATTCAGTTACTCTGGGCTGCTCATTAACAGTTAAAGGGCCTCTGTCATCAGCTCAAAGTTGGCTCAACATTTACATTTGGTGGAAATAAGTTTTTGCAAACCCTAACTGCCCCCAGAAACGTTTCCTCTTCTATTAGCAGTGAAAACAGTTGTTTCCATACAAATAAACTGCAAACATTTGCAACCTAAGATGTGCATCTTGGAGAACCTGGGAGCAAAACTGATTACAAGCAAAATGGAATGGACTTAGTCAGTTTCCGTTGTCCAAGCTAGAGAAAATACAACTGATGAACAAAGAGCATCAGCAGTGAGGGGAAAACTGGATTTTTAAAAATCCTCTCTCATTTTGACTTTCTAGTGTTATCAGAGACATAGGGGAGGAAATCCATTTGTTTAAAGAGTATGATTTTTGAATGGATCACAGATTCCCTTTCAAACTTCACTCCAAATGCAAGATAAAGACAGAGTGATGTGCGGAAAGGCTGCTGATGGTGTCTTTATTGTGTGATTTGTCTTGGCTTTCCTGAAATACTTCTTTTTAGCCGATTACCATGTATTTACAGTTAGCGTAATTATATCTAATTACTTAATTAGTGTGAATATGTGTAATTACTAACTTAGAATATGCAATTATGTCAGGGCAGCCTGTAATAAATGAGGTTGTAAAAAACCCCTCATTAGTACTCTATAGAAGGACGTCGGCTCCACCCACATGGCGAATGCATCGCAGTGCTGAGGCTGCACCAGTCCCGACAGAGGAAAACAAACCAAACAACCGTTGTGCCCAGTCAGCAGCAGCAGCAGCAACAAAAATCAAACCAGGCTCTGAATAACTCCAGCATTGCTGTTTTTACTGGGGCCAGAGCATCCTGTTCTGAGAGAGCAGCCCCAACTGACCCTTCACCCCAGACTCAAACTGAGCATTGCCGGAGTTTCAGAAAAGTTCGGATTCCTTCTTGGTAAGTATTTTTCATTGTTGAGGCCTTTTCTTCCTAGTTCTGCTCTGGAACCACCTCAGAAAAGCCAGTTTTCCTCAAGAACAACTGCTCCTGGGATACTGCTGTTCTGACAAAACAGGAAGACAACTGAACGTTAGCTACCATGTTTGCATAGAGCCTGATGGGACAGACTCAAGAAGTTCTAATAAATAATCACCTCAGCATAGCCCGTGTTTATTACCATTATCAAAAGCAAGGTCAGCCTCCAAACCTTTTCATCCAAAACATCTCTGAAGCTTTTAGATCTAAGAAATTTCCAGCTTCTTCCATCACCCACCTGGAATTAGAGTCAGGGGGCAAAATGGATCCTTTTTACTCTGGGGAGGACTGGCAAATTGGAGCTAGAGTGGAAAGTCTCCATTGCTGTCAACAACCACAGCTGTTCATGGTCAAAACAGTGACATTTGTCCTTCCCACCAGCATCAGGGCACCGCATCAGTGTTAATGTCTCTTGGGCAGACATTCTTGGGCAGATGATTTTTTCTACCATCATGTGGTTAATTTTTGTCGCAAACTGCAGTTTCCTGCCCACAGGAACCGACTGCCATTTTCAGAAAACGTTGGAGGGTAGAATGAGTCACGTTTTGCTTCAGCACCAGCATCACTCATGGGATGGAACCTTCTGACCCACTGCATGCTGAATTCTGATGAGTTCCCTGCCATATGGTGCCCTAACCCAAAACAACTTAACTGCATTTTAGAAAAGAAACACAACTATTTCCAGATGACAGTGAAAGCACAGATTCATCCATGCCCATTGCTCTTCCGATACCCTGAGATCTCAGTAAGCAGATATGCCCACCTGATCCCTGTTTAGTGTCCCAGAAAAAAGGGGCTCTATATTGCCACCAATTCCTCTGAGATCAATATGCCCCATCTTAAATCTGACACTCAGCTTAACCCCCTGCAGGTGAGTGAGAACGACTGAAGCTGAAGCTTTTGTTTATTAAAAAAATGCATCCTTCCGAGCCATGGTGCTGACCGGTGCACACAGAGTTATGGCCGGAAGGAGCAAAGGGAATGGCAAAGGACGGAAGGGGGCAGAGAGCGAGGTCCCAAAGGGTCAATACGTCCCAGTACAGGGACAGGGTGGCATATTTGCTTCCAGGCCCTTTCCCCAAACCCACATCTAGGAAAGGAAGAATGACTCTTCCCTTCCATCTCTCTAATTCTGGGAGCAGCAGCAAGTAGGTGAACGAGAGAACGGCCCTGGTCTCAGGAGCTCCGAGAAAATCACAGTTGAGACAGAGAGCTCCAGCATCCTTCATCCTATTGATAGGAAAAAAAACCCCAGCACATTCATAGTCAGAAGCAAACGTCTGTCTCCTCGCAGACAGCAGTAATTAATGGGCCTGTAAGAGTACCCCCCACAGGACAAGTTTGTGCAGAAGCAGCAAGAGGGGGCAAAGCTTAGCAGGCAGCAAGCCACTTTCCATATTTCATCTGCAATTCCATTATGCAGAACTAAGTGGCTGGGAATAAACATCCATCATTCCCGCATGATAAGCGATGTTTGTTAGTGCAGAGGGTGACGGAAATCTATATCACACCAATGTACTATTAATATGGCATTAAGCACAGAGAGTTTTCTCTCCTCACTGTAATTCAGTAACAGGTGTCCGTGTGTCCTCAGCCCAAACACCCGGCATCACAGCCAACCAGGGAGCAGGGCCAAGCTAAAGAAAGAGAGAAGCCACGTTCCAAAGTTTATAGACGATGCGTTAACAAAATCTTGTCTGTGAATCTGAGCTCTACAAGTCATGTGGGGGCAAATGCCATTGCTAGTGATGGGCTTCATAGTCTAATATCTAGCTAGTGGACTTAGCAGGAAGACAGTGATCAGAAGGGCAGGGGCTAACAGCCACTGGTATGTCCAGGCATTGTACCAGCCCCTTTTCTGGATAGACGCTGCTGGGTATTAATAGGCTTGCCTATCTAAAGGGCTTCACCTCTCCTTCACAGAGGGGAGGGGGAGGAGGGGGAAATATTTTGAGAGGAGCAAACCAGAGGTCCAATGTGTAAAATGCTGGGTGAATGGGAACAGTCACTCACCTCCAGCCAGACCCAACATGCTAAATGAGGGCTGGGCAGAACAGCTTGGGTAAAATAAAAACCAAATGGAAGCTCCAAAGAGTCTGGCTGGTTTTATTTACTGTAAAGGTGAACTATAATACTTTCCAGGGCTAATGCAACACTGCTACTGAAGTCACAGGGTGTTTGGTCTGAATAAGAGCTGCAGGATTGGGCCCTAAAATATACTAAACTAACGCCAAAAACATGGAGCTCTGCAGATGATTCCAGGCAGATAAGCAGAGGGACGTGCTTTCCCTATAATCTGTTGTGCGTATATTTATTGACAATGTTAAATTCTCTCCACATGGCCCGGTTAAATGATCCAGATTCCAGCCCCTCGTGGTTCTGCTGCATATTGAACTGTTCAGATCTTAATCAAACGGAACCCGTGAAGCTTTTGGACCATATTCTGCTGCGATCTACTTCCCGGGCAGCCCCATAATATTTAACCAAACCCCCAAAACTCAGAGGAAATTGAATCCTTTGATTTTCAACCACCTCTACTACAATGGTGCTTACACACCAAAAGAGTTGATGTACTATGAAATATTACAGAGATGAGAGAGAAATGAGAGAATCAAAGCCATCAGAGTCTGCTGAGTGTTTTGAGATGAGGTGCTATAAGCAATATAAAACATAAATATGATACAGAAATACCACACTATTTGGCTCCTTCTTCCTAACCAAAACACTCCACTCCCTCCCTGTATAAACTGATCAAAAGAAATACATTCAAATACAAATCAAAGGGAAAGCCAAGCACAGTAACTGGATATGCCCCATTGCTCCAGTGACTGAAGTGCAACAAGCAGCAGTCCAGGACTGGAGGTCCAGCTCATGTTTCTCTCTATCAGTTCGTGTGAGTGTCAGCGATAGGACCAGTCCTTGACGTCTCAGCCGGAGGGGAAGAGGATGCTGTTCAGGGTTATCTGATTGCAAAAGACGCGGCCATGGAGAACCAAGTTCCTGCCTAATGTTCAGCACTGGGTGAATTTCTAAAGGTTTGGAAGTTTGATTCCTATGAACACCTCAAAGCTCAGCTGCTGACTCAAATTTTTCCAGCCTCCCGAGTTTGCAAAAACAGACTGGGAGTCTGGCTCTCCAGCAAGATCCCTGGTACTTCCTGCTTCTGGTCAGGCCGGGAAGATGGTGACAATAACTTTCCTTGTGACATTTTGTTACATCCAACCCTGACTGGAACCAAGAAATGCAAAATATTCCAAGAACCTGAACAATAAATGGAGTGGGAGGCGGTTGCTTCTAGGAATTGACAAAGGCAGAGGGTGCAGCGGGAGGTTTGTATCTGATCCACTGATTGTGCATGGGCTCCACATATTGAGGGACAGTGGCCCAGGAAGCAGTTGTGGTATGTGGTGACCAACAGTGCATCCTTTTTAATAGCCCTTCACTTTCACTATCAGAGTTTATGAGGGCTCCCGCTAAGCTGGGCTGAACAGTTTATCACCTGGTGTGGAAGATATTTGCTATTTAATGGATGTTGCCCACAACACAGATTTCAAGCTTTTCAGAGGCCCCCCCTGAGTGTAAGAAATGGAGTGTCCAAATCTGTTGCTCTCCTGCTCCAAGCATTTTCTGTGTATCTGCCCTACCTGTAGATACTGCTGTGTTTGCCCTTTCGGCTGCAGGTTGTTCAAGGAGGCAGTCCTGCTGCTATGAGGGTAGGGAATTGTTGGAGAAGGAAGGGTAGATGCATCCTTATCCCACAGGGGAATCAGGTCTCTCTAATGCCTTTTGCTCTCAAGTTGCACTGGCTCACGCCTCAGGTACAGTGCCCAAAGAAACCATCTGCAGGCTCCATTCTAGGCTGTCTCTGTCCCAAACGGGGAAGGTGATTAACAGGTGGTGGTAGGAGGATGAAAGTGGAATGGAGGGTGAGGGTGGGAATTCTCCTTCTGAAGCACCTACATGTATGTTGTGATTTTTGTGACCTGAGATTTACCTTTCAGTTCACTTTCATTTCTGGACCATACAAGACCCATTATCCTCCCCCACATCCACTTCTTCCTTTACCTCTTCCTCCTCATCCTTCTTTTTCCACCCACTCCTCTTCCCCCCACCCCGGCCCCCATTCTTGTCCTCACATAAGCAGAAGGATCCAGCTGGATAAGGCACTCACATGTGTCTGGCTTGTGGCAGTTGTGGCCCTGCCTGAAGTACTGGGGGTTCTCGATGACAGGGATACGGGTCATGCCGATCACCACCGTGTCCGGGCCAGCATCCAGCGACGAGGGTGTGGTGATGCCATGGTTGATATGATGGAGGGGGCTGGCAGAATCCTCCTCCCCGCTGATCACTGCCACGGGACCTAGAGCCATCACACACAAAAATGTCAGACAACACAATGAAGAGACAAGCAGCCCAGATCCCTGTGTGGTTCTTCTGTTCACTGTTACATACAGTTCACCTAGGTTAGTTGCGTCAGCTGGACAAAGAATAATCTAACCTCCTGAACAGATTAATTATCCTGGGAATCTCCCAGGCAATGCACGTGTGCTGGGGAGAGCCCGTCCCATTCACAATACCGGTGAGCGAGCCAGACTGACAATCCTGGAGACCAAAGTCCTCTCCCTCCAGAACTACAGCACAGGCAGCAACCGAACAGGCTTCAGCCCTGCCCTGGAGGGCCACCGTCTTTAGTCCCTGCCGGACATTTCAGCCTCTGTGGTGCTCATATACTACAGTGCTGGGCATGATATGAGACCCAAGATAGATTAAACAAGTAACCGAGAGCGCAGATTGGAGAAGCAGCATTCACAAATAGGGCTTCCTGGGTCTCAGGCTGTGCTCAGACGATGTTTCCCTCTCACCACCCATGTACACCTCCTCCTTCCCTTTTCCCCTGCCTGCATGCCCACAACCCCTAGCTCCAGCTGATGTGCTTGGGAACCTGTGATCCATAGGAGTCAATCCTGAGTGAGCCTCACAAATTCTGTGAGTCCATAGGAGTCAATCCTGAGTGAGCCTCACAGTGATGGAAATGCACCTCCCTCCTTCCTAACTGTGTGCTGAGCAACCCACACCCTCTCCACCGGAGCCCCTCCAAAGCCAGAGCATTCACAGACAGAGGGAGAAGGAAAACAGCCAGTGCTCTCTGACTGCAATCCAGGGGAATCCCCCCAACCTTCTCCACCTGCCATCAACTTGTTGGGCTGCTCTTGCCTGAGAAGAGGCTGCAGGAGGATTTTCTCACCGGCAGAGCTTCTCCTTCTTGCTGGCACTCCACAGTGTTGGCTTCTCCCTGCTCCTCCTCTCTCTGGGCTGCCACAAGCACCCACAGCCAGCACCAGGAGCAAGCCCCAAGCATGGTGCAGAGCCAGGCAGCAACTGGAGCAAACTTTGGGCTGAGCTGTAATAGGCTCAGGAGAATTTCCTCCCCATCTTCTCTAATTTGACTGTTGCCATCCCAGTTCCCCATTTGCTGCTCACTTCCAGGGATGCTTTATTGATCTCGCCACTCAGTCAGACTGCTGGGCAGCAGGCCTAACGGAGAAGCCTGGAGTCTCTCTCCATGCTGTCCTTCTAAGCCAAGGGCTCACACTTGTCACCCAGTGGGAACTGCGTGGTGGGTGAGCTATTGCAGCAGCCTGCTCAGTAGACCCTTACACACAAATAGCTCCCTCCCCTCCTCAACGCACCCACATCCACAGTCACCTTAACAGCCCAAACACTGGTTCCCTCTCCTTCTCAGACACCCCAAAATACATCTCCATCCATGTACAGCTCCCTGCCCTTTCACAAACTGCCCCCTCGAAAATACCACATGTACACACCCCTCTAACCACACATGCCCCAGCATGGGCAAACACACTCATCCTAACACCGCCAAATGGGCCCACTCAAGCTGCCCTCAGACACCCTAATGGCCCAAACACTGCACAGCCCACCTCCTGCAAAAAGAGACACCCCCCCACATCCAAGCCTGCACATGCACGCACGCACACATCCAAATCCCAGGGTACGGCTGCTCTAACCCCTCCCCAACACCCCCCCATTTTCATACACAAAAGGATGCCCTGAAGAAAGGGCCAGGTGACCTAATAGCCAGGTCCAGCTTCTCAGACCCATAAACATTTTACAAACCTCAGTCATCACCTGATTTTTACAGCCCCAGTTGTAAAACTGCCTGTCAGCTTTCATGACGGAAAGTTGTCAAGGCCAGAAAACCTCATGGAACTTCAGAAGCCAGGAGGGATCATTATGAAATGTTCTTTCCACAAGCCCCATGATCACAACCACCATTTCCCCAGGCCCCTGGTAAAGCCCAAAATTGCAAGCTCCAGCCATCTGTCTTGCATGAATGGGAAACTGTGAGGAGCTTGGGAATGAGAAGGATCCAACGCAAGCTTTTGTAAGGACACATTCCTCAGCACCCTAATCAAACACGCTGTAATTTATTCAGACAAGGAGGGAAGAAAAATCCCAGTCATCTGGTGATGTATCTCTGCTGTTTTCTGGAAACTACCAGGGGCTAACAGAAGGTTAAGCCAAGATGAGCGGAGCCGCTCCACCGTCTACCTGCGCTGAGTAGAAAATGTCTCTCTTCTGTCACTAATCTATTGCTAATTGCACAATTACTTTATTATGTAGTGCTAGCAACAAAGAAGAGTGTCTTGAAGTCATTTTGCTCCCTTGGAGCTTCTGAGAGGATCCAGAGAATATGTGCTTCATTCAGACATTCTGACTGCATTAATCTATTCTGATTTCTCAGACTTCAAGTATTGTTTGTTCTTCTGAGTGGGATATAATAAAGTTATTGTGTAATTAGCAGATTTCTGGCAGGTGTTTTACTCACAAGAAAGAAGTCTCTCCCTTTATTGTGAGTTCCTTTTGGCAGGTTCTCGCCTTCTTTCAGGGCCCAGATTACCCTCAGCTCCTGTGACGTTACAGAAAACACAGCAGAATTCATCTCCCCTGCAAGATACCTGCGTTAGGAGTACAGGTATTGTGTTTCTCCAAACACAATAAACAAAAAGCAATTTCAGTCTGAATGACTTACTTTAGATGAAGAGACCACCACCACCCACACACCCCGCCAAAGAAGGAACAAAAGCAAAGTCTTTTTCATGGTAGGCATGAGTCCTCTCTGTCACAAACTGCACTGAGAAGTGAACACAACATGATGTCTGTCTCTGCAGGCAGGAGGGTGACATGCCCCCATTTAAGGGTGCAGGATACAGAAAACATGTCAATCAAGATAAAAGTGCCATATACTAGGATAGTAGACCAGAGTTTTTGCAGAGTCCATGAAGGTCCCACTTGCCCCTCCAGCAATGGTAGAGGCCACTGACAACCCCACGGGTGTCTCCAGGCAGCAGGATGTTTAGATTTGGGGGAGCTGATGGAGGTGCTGGGAAACTGATAGGAAAACCCATCCTCAGGAGATTCCTAACATGCCTCCCAGAGCAACGAAGCCTGGATAATGTCTCAAAGGTGGGACTAGCACCAAACTTTTGGGACCTATTCCAAACTGAGCCACATCTCTGAATCTTGAGACCTTCACCCACCTTTAATGATTCATAACAACTCATTGATGCTGTGCAATTTATTGGCCAAACCAGACAAAATGGAACATTAGTACACTCTTGAGTAAGCTGATGAGGGCTGTGGGGCAGGGGCAGGAGAAAAGGGAGGGGACAGTAACCAAGATTGCCCTAGGGGCAGGTTGAGATCAACTGATCCAGCAACAGACTTGTGATACTGCACTAGCCAACCTAACGGCTGTGCACAAAGTTGATTGTACACGACAATACACTTAGTCCAGGCAGCTCCGCAGAACACAAGAGGCTGCCTTCAGAGGGGAGCACGCCCGGTGACTCACTGGCTACTGTCTACCTAATGAGGTCAGCACTGAGGTCTTCAAACTGGGTGCTCCTGTCCCTCAGGTAGAAGGTGAGCTTCAAACTGAATCCCAAGAGGGCAGAATGCAAAAGAGGCAGAGAAAAACCATAGACATTAACGATAGACAAGACCCATTACCGTAGGTCACATCAAGCCCATTCAACCACTCCATCAATGTAGGCCTGTCCCGTTTAAATGTCTCAAGCAATGGGGCTTCCACCACTCCCCTTTTGGACACAAGTATCTCATGGCCTTACCTCACTGGTAGGAAGTGTTTCCTGAGAGTTGCTCTGCAGTTTCCTTCTCTTCATTCCATCCCCACTGCTCCTACTTCAAGCCCTTTTCGAATGCTCCCCAAAATACCTCCTGCTCCTTGATCTTTACACCCTTCAAAGGTCTTCATGGATTTCACTCTCAGCTAATTCTCCATAGCAGGCTGTCACCCATGCCAACTCTCCTTCTCCATGCTCAGCCCACTTCCTCCACTTTCGCTTACTCCTCCATACATTGGCAGTTCAGTGAGGCCAGGTCCACTCTACAGAGTTCTGTCAGCATACCTGTGTCAGTCAGAGGGATGAAAACCCCCCAGCCCCTAGCTGACGGCTATGCCAGCAAAAACCCCAGGGCAGACACTGCTATGCCGACAGAAGCACAGCTAACATTGTTCCGGGAAGTGGTGCAGCTCTGTTGACAGAAATACTCCTTCTGTTGTAGGCATAAGCTACATCCGCACTAGAGGGCTCTGCCAGTGTAGCTATGCCAGCGAAGCATCTCTAGCCTGGACAAGGCCTCAGTCTAAACCAGGGGTCTCAATTTACCTTAGGGCCAGTGCCAGTCCTCAGATCCTCCCAGCAGGCCAATAATGTCACTGAAGATGGTGTTCAGAAAAGAAAATGTTTATATTGTATTTTTTATTTCAAATTTCTTAGAACTAATGAAACTGTCATACAACGTTATACAATTCTTCGCCTGCCAGAGAGTTTTTAGTGTTTGCCAGACACCTGGCAACGCTTCAGTTCAGTCAGTTTGTTGACGTTTGGCCTCAGTGACCAAGCAGTTGAAACCTTCAGGATTGCAGGGAGGTGGGCATCAGACAGTTGTGTTCGGTATTTTGACTTGTTTAAAGTCATTGTGGAAAAAAGTGATGCTGCCTCCATGGCTGACTCTGCCCGGCAACTAATGATGCTGCCGCCATGGCTGACTCTGCCCAGCGACTAGTGATGGTATCGCCGCCCCTCTCCCCCAGCCAATGGGAGCTGCGGGGGGCGTCGCCTGCAGAAGACAGAGCTGGCAGCGTGGCTGTATGGGTCTTTCCCCCGCGGGCCGCAGTGGGGAGGTTCTTGGGCTGCAGAGGGCCCGTGGGCCGGGACTTTGAGACCCCTGGTCTAAACAGAGAGGATTTCTTTGGTTAGCACCCCAAATGGGCCTGGTGTTTAAAAGGGGGCTGTCAAGGATTCCTAAGTGCCAGTTAAGGGTCTTCATGTCCCAAGGCAGTAACGTGGTGTGGTGGTAGGACACACATCAGTGTAAGTGAGTAGGAAGGGTGGCTAAAAGTCATTAGGATTACACCTGGTCTACACTTAAAAGGTTTCCAATGATGTCTATATGGGATAGCTATATTGGCAAAACCCTGCGAGTGTCAATGCAGTTATACCAGCAAAGTGCTTTTGCCAGGATGGTTTATTCCAGTTTAATGAGTGAAATAAGCTATCTCAGCCAGACCACTTTTTTTTGCCAGTACAGCTGTGCCTACACTAGGGCTTTTGCCAGCAAAGCTATGTCGTAAAGAAATATCCCACCCCTAGTCGAAAGAGCTCTGCCGGCAAAACCTTTCAAGTGGAGACCTGGCCTTAGAGGACACTACAGATGGCTCCCAAATAAGATGGGTTTCAAAACCATTACTACAAAGGTAGGGCTTAGTTTTCAGAAATGCTGAGCTGCCACCACTCCAATTGCAGTTAACGGGAGCTGAGAGTTCTTGGCACTTCTGTCAAATCAGGCCCTCACAGTCAGTAAGAGAAGACACTAGATGCTAAAACTAATAGAAGACAGGTCTACTGTACCAGGGCTCTGGATGGTTCAGGATATACAGGGCCTTTTGCTTCTTGGTCACTGGTTCCCAACCACTTCCATCACAGTGGTAAAGAGGTTTGTTCATTCCTTCTAATAACTCTCAGTTAAAACTATTCCAGGCCAGGATTTGAATCTGTGATCTTTAATTTTTTTTTTAAAGACAGAACATACTCAAAGGAACAGATTTTCCCAAATGACACGAGGGAACTGGGGCAGTACGAGGTTGCAGGCCAGAGGTGGCCCTGATTCAGGATGGACAAAGTGCTCCCTATGTGCTCCCTCCTGGCCGCTATGTGCTAGCAGTTTGCCTGATCCGTTAGTAACTGTGCTTTGGGATCCACTTTGATGAAAGGTGCAATGGAAAGTCAAGACTATAGTCATGATCATTACATATACAGTACACAAGACACACTGCCTGGCTTACACTGAAATAAAACCACCGAAAGACCTTGCTTTATCTCATCTCAGTGAAATTCACCCAGCTCCAGCAGACCCTGGTACACTTGTAGAAGCTACCAGTCCCCAGTAGCTTCAGCACCAGCCAACTCTGCTGGTCCATCACCATCCCCAAACACTTACAACTACTGCTAGTCACTGACAAAACAAGAACTGTCAGGGGTGGAGCCACCTGATGGTTACAGCCACATTGATAATATATCGCAGAGTCTGCCTGAGCACACTTCCACCTCTTGCCGAGAATGAGCCTGCAACGCTTCCCCTTCTCAAGCCCCAGGGAGACCAGTGTGAGGGAATGCACCAATGGAGCTCACAATGCATTTGCTCTTACCTTTTGGAGGCACTTCTGATCCCTGCCAGAGCTGGAGACCAAGATACTTAGCTATTGGCTAGCGTCCAGCTACTTCCTCCCCAATAAACTCAGAAACCAGATATTATCGGATTAATTATGTACAACGTTTACAAATTAATGTTTAGTGCCCTCCAAGCTTTCCTCTCATTCTCTTATCTTTTAATTATTTATCTTTGTTATTTTACATTTTTCCTAAATCTCCAGCTCTCTGCTCCTCTCTTAGATATCTGCCTACCCCATACACTACCCTGTGCCCACCAATGGTGGTATTTCTTGTATTTTCTTTCACTCCCATTGCCACATCTGGGGAGCATAGGTCACTGTGGCTTGAGATCCAGGTCTCTCCAGCACAGAATTAATCACAGTTTCTCTTTGACACAAACTGAGGGTGACACGGTACCAGAGATGCAATGCAGACATACTGGACAGACCCTGGAGACATAATTGGTTCCAACTAGATACCGATAGCCTTTCATATTGTACCTGCGGGCTTGATTTGCTCTGCCACTCATGATATATACAATCATCAATAGCTCATAGAAATAAACCAGGTATCAATAATGTAACTTTTAAACACTCTCTTGAGTATACTGTACATACTGTAACTGCTAACCACGTACAGGACACTGAACTTACAATGGACGATACTGATGAAAGACCAAATCCTGAGATCTTTACTTGGGCAAACTTCTACTGATTTCAGTGAGAGATTTTCTGAGTAAGGACTGAGAAAAACTGAACAAAAATTGACTTCAGGATTTAAGTGTCTACGGATCTATGTAAATCTATCCACCTGTACAGACAGACAGATGGATAGGCAGGTGGATGCCCGGATGGACATAATTTTGCACCACCAAATCCAGGTTAATGGCCCAGGACAACCCCTGGTAATTCCTGATATACCCATGGGAGATCTTGGAACAGGACTAAAGTGAATTTGAGTCGCCAATGAACTCAAACTATATGATGATGTAGCAGGTGTCTGTCTGTGGATAAATAGGTCTGTATTGTGGATATTAATTACCGTATAGCATGGCCACTAGTTAATTTTTGAAGGATTTTGTGTGTATCTTCTGTGTTCTCTGGGATTTTTAACATTCTGAAATCTCGGAGAGCAAAGGAGGGATTGGGGCAGAGGTTGGATCTGGTATGCAGCTAAAGTCAGATTAACAATCAGAGTCATTCATACCTGCTGCAAGACAGCAACTACAGTTCCCTGCGGGCCCCTCCATGACTCCAGCAGCTGATTCAACTCCACGCTCCCTTTTTTTAGACTCTCTTACTTGGTCACCACAACTGAAAGTACTGTACCAGTCCTCCTCCAAGAAAGATTGGTGGAGAGCCTTGTCAGAGAGGCCCCAACGTCAGCCATTAGAGTCACTACAGAGAAAGGTGTAGCTCCTCTTTCTGACTCTTTCTGTCTTTTCCCCCCACACCACCATGAGTGAGGCCCATTTGCACGCTCATCTACCTCCCTTCTCTCTTAACTCCTGCGGCCTCCCTCCCACCCTATATGCCTTCCAGTTCTTTCCCAGCATTGTGCCCATTTGTCTTTTTCTCCCCCTTTTGGATTTGACTCTATCCTGATTCTGCTGCTCCAAAATCCTCCCTCTTTTCATCTGCCAAGTACATTTTCTCCCATTCTGCTAATCTTCCTGAAACCCACTGTCTCTGGGGACTTTCTACCATCTTCTCTCCAGCGTGGTCTCCTATAGCTTAACTGCTCTGGTTCCAGTTTGTCTGAAGCTCTAGGAAGCAGGGTACACCTCTTACTCTAGGTCTGTAAAGCACCTAGTAAATCCCCTGTTCACATGATCAGATCCGAATGGTCAATTACTTAACAAGGAAAGGTACTATATTTTCTGATAAGATGCAGGCATAGGCATTACAGAATACCTTATAAATAGCCAGAGATTAGAGAAGAGAAGATAATGGTCACTCCATGCACATCCATAACATAATGAATTCTCCAAAGCAGACATGTGCACAAGAGCAAAAAGTCCATCATGCTAAGACAGTAACCTCTACCGGGCATCTAAAAGGCAGGTTAGGTAGGTTGTAAATGATGATGCTCAGTGCTCTCCCAAGCCATGACGTTCTTTACTGCGGCAGAATGGCCCTCAGAGAGGAGTCAAGTTCTTTCCTATCTCTGAAAAGATCAAAGAAAGACAAAGTACCTACCTTCCAGTCTGATGCTCCTTAAATCTCCTCGTAGTGAATGTAAGGGATTTTCAAAGCCACCTAGAGGATATGGATGTGCATTTCTCATTCTTTGCAATGCGAAGTGGACATTCAGATCCTTTAGGTGACTTGGAAATCTCACCCTATAAGCAATACAATTCCCTAACACTGTTCTAGAAAGGGTCTGTCCCAGCTACACTACAAACCCCAAAGCAGCGGTCCCAAAGCAGGTCAGATGGCTAAGAAATAGTTCATTCAGAACAATGGGCCAACCACACCGCCATCAACAGGAACTGCCTTTTGGGAACTGATTTTTGATCGATCACTACAAGAGCTAAATGGGCCATCCAAACTCCACTGTATAATATAAAGAAGCACACAGTGAAGCCATTTAATTAAGAACTGTATACGATCCATAACTAAAAAACCCTCCCCTCCCCAGTAAACTGGACCAAAAAGCAAGCTACTGCAAGTGCTGTAAAAGCCCTCATTTTAAAAAAATCCACCTTTTAAAATCCCACTGGCCTTCTGGCCTGACCTCAAACCTCAGTTGATGCTTCCATGCTTCAGTGATCTTAATCTTAAATTCAATACATCAAAGGGCCATATCATCAGCTGGCAGAAGGATGGCTCTCAAACAGAATCGTCCAGCCCTGCTTCAGACCAGGAGACATATATTTATTTATAAACAGCAGATACAAAAACAGCTCCAACCTTTACATTAAAAACAACAACAAAAGCAAGGTGTTTAAAAAATCCCAACCTTTTGCTGGAGCTGAAATCAAACACTGACTCATCCCCCAGGGGTGAGCTCTGCACCAGCAGGGATGGCAACTGAAACTCATAAAACAGAATAAGTGAAAGGACAACAAACACAATTAAAACTCTGGCCATGCTCAGAGATGGATTGCATTTACTGTCTCATAAAGAGCCCTGTTCTGTCAGGCAAACAAAAGGAAATCAATTTCTTAATTTTTATTGGCAGATACGGGCACAGGGCCAGGTTAGCGCTTGCTGCTTTCAAGGCAGGGACCTGACTGGAGGCTGGCCCTCCCAGTTCCCCTTTCCCTGCTGTGAAGGGCGGTTATCCCACCCTTTTTGTCTCCAGAATATCCTGGTGCGGCTGCCTCTTCCTTCTAGCTTTGATATCCACCATGGCAGACTGTGGGAGCTTCTATCCTGTAGGATGCGCTTCCCTGAGCAGTGGCCCTACCAAGAGGCAGAAGGGGCTGAATACCTCCCTCCAATCCATGCAAAACGCTTTCACTCTGCTGATACAGAGTAGCAGCCGTGTTAGTCTGTATCCGGAAAAAGAAAAGGAGAAGGAGAAAAGGATCCAATGAAGTGAGCTGAAGGAGAAAAGGATCCGATGAAGTGAGCTGTAGCTCACGAACGCTTATGCTCAAATAAATTTGTTAGTCTCTAAGGTGCCACAAGTACTCCTTTTCTTTCTGCTGATACAGTCTCCCGCTCTTGGCTCGCCCTCGCCATCTGCACCACGTTCAAACACGGCTTCTTCCCTCACTCCCCAACGTCCCCACAACTCCGTTCCGCTCTCCTGCTACCTGCTGACTTCGCACTGCTTGCTCGGGTCACTCCCAACTTCACGCCTATTTCTAGGCTACCCCCTACCGTAGAAATAGCTTTCCAGTTATCATCAGCCAAGTGCCATCCCTCTCCTTCTTTACCAAATTCACAGCAATTGCGCCAGAAGCATTAGAGTTGCATCGACCGACCCAGAGCTAATCTGATTGTGGCCAAACTAAGATTTGAAACCAGATTAGCACCTTTCTAGAGAGCCATGATCACAGTTCTCATTAAACAATACACTCCACAGGCAGGTCAGAGACAGAACCAAGAGCACATGGGGGACAGAGCCAGAAGCACATGGACCAGCCAGAGCCAGAACTAATTGCAGCAGTTACACTGATGCAGACCCAAACTGCTGAGAATGGAAGTGGGGAGTCACGAACCTGCCACTGAATTCAGTTGCAAGTGCCCTGAATGAGCTGCTCCTATTCCATCCCCAGAGGGTAGAGGAAAAAAGAGAAGATTGCTGCATTTCACCTTGCAATGGCAGCATAGCTACTGCCCCCATCCTTCCTTCCCCATACGCCTTCTGCCACATGTAAAAATAATCCAGAGTGGTAGCTTCAATTGGCCCCCAGAGCAAATGAAATGCTGGACAGTAATTCTCAGAGGAAAGTATCCCATCATCACGTTTAGGAATTGAGGCACATCGCAGAGTAAATCTACCTCTGGGCCACTCACACTGCTGTTTGCTTCATATACAATAATCCATAAGGTCTCCCCAAACCATAAAGCACTGGTTCAACTTCCATCACCCTTCAAAGATTCTCTCCTGTAAGAGATGTCGGATTCCCCAAATCTCTCGTACTCTGGAGAGCTCCCCCTTGGTAGTGATTTTCCTTCTCGGCTTTATTTATGGAGTTTTGATGTGACTCCTGAATGCACTCGCACACTGGGAATGGAAGTATTAAGATCAAACACGAGTCAATGCATAGGACAGCACGAATACATAAATCCAGCAGAGGAACGTAGACAATAAAAATCACAAGACAATCTGAAAATTTCAAGGGGAGGCATCCAACAAGCCAGACAGTGTGAAAATCCAATTCTGAGTCCCAGGCTCCAGTGGGAAGAATGGAGAGGAGGGCATTTTACAGCTATGCCCAAAGCCAGAGGGCCAGCTGTACCAAGTGCCTCCAACACAGGAAGAAGCAAATAGTCAGAAAAGTGACTAAACGTGACACTGTGGGGTTACTCGTAGGAATACTTTATCCTTACACCTGAGCATCTCGAAGATTTTAAGTATTAACTAAGCCTAAACCATCCCCCATGAAGCAGATAAAGGATAGATGGGAACTGTTTCTCCTGCCTACCAATGAAATGCAACCACCTCTGGGGTGAAACATGGCAGCTATTTAATAATGCACAGCAACACTTCCTAAGAGCTCAGAAGAGGAAGCAAAGCGTATTTTATCTGATATTAAATGCAGGGAGGATGGCCGTATTTAGTTACAATACCTGTGATGTAATGGAACAGGACACTAGCTAACAGCACTACTCTTATACCATCTTTAGTTGCTCTTCATGACTCCCTGATCAAGTTTGCTCTGTTCACATTCCAAAAGCTAATTTTTCTAAATGCCAGAGCTGCACACTCATCCCAGGATTTGAAAATCCAGGTGGAGTCTTTCTGGCTTATGCATCAATCACTAGCAAGAATGCTCCTGGGATCCCATCTTGGCACACTAGCGTCCACGCCAGCGATATCGGCTTTCGCAGCATTAATGGGAGGAGAAATGCAGTTCTGTCAGCAAAAGGAGCAGATATGCTTTGAAGGCACAAAGAGAGTGGAGGGGGGAAGCAAGGAAGGGCCAAATCTATAGAGTCACTTGCTGTAATCTCACTTTAATTATTCAGCGTGCTCTTTGGGCTTGATGCTCAGAGGTATTGAGTATCCACGGCTCCTACTGACTTGCCAGTGTTCAGCCCCCTCTGACAGTCAGCCCCTGTGCTCCTTTCACACCTCTTTACATGGGGAGGACACTGGCATATATAAGATATGGAACCTTCCAGTGAGGCACATGGGATGCACTGTGGTATTTTGGGTTGCAGAGTCGCAACCGCATGGCACCGATGTACCCTTCTGAAATGCAGTGAGAAAGGGCCCCTGTCGCAGGGGATACAGCTATCTATCGCTGTAACAAAATCCCACTGCAAACGGCATGCTGTGTGCCTAGCCCCAAGTGCCCATGGAGTGGACAAATGCCACAGTGGGAGAAGGGTGGGCAAATCAGGAGACATTTCAGAGGCCCAAGGCATGGCACTGCTCCCTGCAAAGTCATCACAGCCACAGGCACCAATTCTCCATTTTGTAGCATTTCTGTAGACACGACCTGAGTAGGACACAAGTCCCTTTGCTATTCATTTGTCACTGTGGCTCAGGTGGGAGCCCATTTGCTTCTGGGCCAAAAGCTTCTGGGGTTCAGATCTCACGCCAAGATCCAGACTCATTGCAGTCATGCAGTAATAAGGAGGAGGGTCGCTGTGCTTAGGGGCTCCATATTTGGAATGAGGCATCAAACCAAGGTCCCGCCTGCACGATTCTGTTTGGCAGTCCATTTGGAAACTCAACATCCCAAGGCACTTTTCCGGAGGAGACAGAGGATAAAATGACTGAATGTTCCTCTGCCAGTACTGCAGTTTCACATATCTGAGACTACTGCTTAGTGCAGAACAGCTGCTATACCACACTCAGCACGGCAGGCAGATTTTGCAAGATGCTACAGAAAACCAAAGGCTAGTCAATTTTGGGTTGGATGGATCAGGGGAGCCCAGCAAAGGACTGAAGTCATGGCAAAGGTGTATCTTCCTGTCACCAAGGCCCGCAATCTTCCATCATTTTATGGCCATGCTATAATTTGGACAACAGAACCCCGTATTTCCCAGCACCATGTCCAGTACCAGCCACGAATCCCTAACTGTTCAGCATCTCCCATTAATCACCCTTAGCCTCCAGTCCCAAACACTGGGAGCTCAGTGCACTCCCGGCTGCCTGTACTCTCAGCATGCTGCCCCTTTACATCATCTTTTTGTAGACAGAAACTTGCCTCCCATTTAAGCCAGAGTCCCAAAACTTTCACCTCAAGGGTACCTAAAACCTCCAGAACCGTGTGTACTTTACAACACAAGAGATGGGCAGTTGCTGGGTAAAGGCCACAGCAGGGCCTATTAATCTCTTGGCTCACTCATCCCTATCATAGACACATGGTAAAAATGATAGAAGCATTTCATTCAAATGGCACTGCAGAGGGAGTGGGGAGAGAGCACAGGGCCAATTGATTTCCAGTATGCCTGCTCTTTACCTTCAGGTATAAATACAACAGCAAAATCAATCGGAATAACACCATATCAGCCTTCTAATCTCTTCTGCTCATAAGGTGTGTTTTATATACTGCGGTGCTTGCTACAGTTTGCACACACGTGCAGGAGTACACGTTCAACTACTCACATGAACATTCACATATGCACAGGTGCTGCTCACACATATACACACTCACACACAATAAACAGTAAGCAAAAAGGAGCGAAGTGTCTCAATCTTCATTTTACCAGTAGGGAAATTGAGGCACAAAGAGACTATCCAGCAACTTAATCCAGTAAATCCATTGCAGAACCAGCAATAAAGCCCAGATTCCCTGACTCCACTAACCACTAGATCATGTTGACACCTGCCACAAAGGGACCCTCCCTCCCTCCCTCAGACCCACACAAGTCCATATTTGCTTGCTTAGACACATGCATGTTAACACATGGTCACTTGAACTCACCCAAGGACCTGCCTATATTGGTTTATATGCATGTTGCACTCCCACACAGACATGCTCACGCACGCTCACCCACATGTAAAAATGGGGGAACAACCCCCCCCAACACACTCAGCATTGTGACATGTTTCTTCGCCCATTGGCCCTTGGCATTTCACATGCTTACACGCCATTTGAACCCGAAGGTACCTCGTGGGCACTCAATGCCAAGACAAGTGAGTCTATCCAAATGCCCAAACCACAAGGGAGCAATCTCCTCGGAAACAGAGATGACGGCTCAGGGCTGAACACACACATTTCCTTTTTTCAATTTCTATTTATCACTGGCCCAAGGCTTTTATCCACTTTCCTGGCCCCCAGCCATGGCAGACTGAGACTGTGACAAACTGATAAACACTTTAACCAAGCCCTTCCTCCTGAGCACACGCATACAAAGAGCTGAGCTGGAGCAGGGGCTGCTTGGCAGGCACAGGGTTTCCACAAACACAGGCTGAGCTGCACATCTCTACTAGCTGGGCCCCAATGTGAAGATGCCATCCCATACTCGCAGGCAGACCCCACCCAGGACAAGGGACGCTATTACAACATGGTTAAAAGCTACTGTTTAGATGGGATCTACCTGTCTCTGCATAACTCAGGTAAAGCTTTGGACAGCCCAGGGTTTTAACATGCTTGCAATGCTGGGCCATGGTTAGGTCCCACCTACCCTGCAGCTTTTCACCAGGTTATAACAGATGTAACCCTTCTGCCCGTCAGAGTTGGCAGCAACAAGGGCCGGGTTCAATATCTAGGGGATCCATTCCAATAACACAATGCAAACCGGCTCGAGCCCCCACCCAGTGACCTGGGACAAATATATATACCACCCCCGCTGGGCGCCTCCAAGAGGCAATACTTCCCCTCTCGCAAGCACATAGTCTGAGTGTAGCAAAAGTCTTTTAATAACAGAGAGAAACAATGTGGCATTATGTTGGGGAAACACCACCAACAGGATTCATAACACAACCCATGAGCAAAAACAACCCCACCCCAGGCAAATTGGGGCATGCCCTTTTCCCTTTGGTTCTTGAGTCCAGCAACCCCAAATCACCCAAAGTCCCAAAAGTCCAATGCCCCAAAAGTCTCTGTCCCTGGTCAGGGCAGCCCCAGAGTTCAAAAGTTTATCTGTGGAGCTTTACCTCCCAACCTGAGTGGAAATGGGACGGGGGTAAGAGGCACCTTACGTGATCTGAAGCTGACCGCCCCATAGCTCCATAGCGGCGCTCCACTCCGCCAGCCGCCCCACAAACTCCTTCGCTCAGCTGCGCTCCGCTCCACCAGCCGCCCCACGAACTCCTTCGCTCAGCTGCGCTCCGCTCCGCCAGCCGCCCCACGAACTCCTTCACTCAGCTCCACGGCCCACAAGCAGCTCCTGCCATCCACACACTGCTCCGCGTCGAACTGCTTCACCAGCCATCCCGCAAACTGCTCCACAATATATCTTCAGGCTCCCCCACTACTTAACACAACACTCAGTGATTTCAGCTCTTAGGTGAATTCAGCTTATAGTAGGGGAGCCCCAGTGCTGGTGCACTGTCAGCCCAAAGTGAGCTCAGCAGCCTATAACTAGACTTCTAATGAAATCAAAATTAGCTCTGATATTCCACAGTGGAGAGAGGAGGAAGTGCAATCAGCATGTAAGGCCCTCACCAAGGGGCCCATGCCACCAAGTATTAATACTTGTCCCCAGCCTCTCTCCATTCACACAGTTTTGGAACCCATGACCCTTGCCTAGCGAGTGCTACTTAGTTGATGGTGAATCCCTCCATCATAACAAAAGGCCACGTACAGTTCCAAGCACAGTTCCCATAATCAGGGTAATAACAATTTATTCTTCCTGCCCCAATAACAGAGACACTGGGGATCCCACAGCAGCCAAAGTGACCATTTGGGCAGCTATGGTCTCATTCTAGGCGTGGTGGGTGTGCCTATGCAAATGAGATCGGCCCCTGAAGTTCTTTTCCACAACTTGCCACACCTCACCACCAGATGTCAGGGTGGAGCTCATCCTGACACTGCTTACACAGAGACCCCTGACTCAGTTAAAGTTGTCCTTGAGCTGGGCCTCAGAAACATTAAATTTGCCATTGGATCAGACCATCAGCTGAGTGAGTCCAGCATGGCCCCATAAGCAAGAGCCTGCACCTGACCGACTATACCAAAGGTGGACAAACTACGGCCCGCGGGTCACATCCGACCCACGGGACCGTCCTGCCCGGCGCTTGAGCCCCTGGCTGGGGAGGCTACCCCCAGCCCCACCCCTGCTGTTCCCCGTCCCGCACAGCCATGCTGCCACCGGGCAGTGCGACTGGCTCCGGCCGGGTGGCGAGCTCCTGCTGCTCTGAGCGGCATGGTAAGGGGGCTGGGAGCGGGGGGGTGGTAAGGGGAGGAGCAGGGGATTCCAGGGGGGCAGTTAGGGGACGGGGAGCAGGGGGCAGTTGGATGGGGCAGAGGCTCTGGGAGGGGGTGGTCAGGGGACAGGGAACGGGGGGGTTGGGTAGGGGTGGGAGTCCTGGGGGGCCTGTCAGGGGACGGGGGTGTGGATAGGGGTCAGGGCACTCAGGGGACAGGGAACGGGGGGGTTGGATAGGGGGTGGGGTCCTGGGGGGCCTGTCAGGGGTCAGGGGTGTGGATAGGGGTCAGGGGGGCAGTAGGGGACAGGGAGCAGGGGGGTTGGATGGAGGTGGGGTCCAGGGAGGGTGGTTAGGGATGGGGGGTCCCGGGAGGGGGTGGTCAGGGGACAAGGAGCAAGGGGGGGGCTGGATGGGTTGGGGGTTCTGAGGGGTGCAGTCAGGGGGAGAGAAGTGGGAGGGAGTGGATGGGGGCGGGGGCCAGGCTGTTTGGGGAGGCACAGCCTTCCCTACCCGGCCCTCCATATCGTTTCACACCCCGATGTGGCCCTTGGGCCAAAACATTTGCCCATCCCTGAACTATACAGCGCTGAACTGAACTGAGCTGAGTGCACCGTGGATGCTTAATAAATAATAATAGTAATCAACCAGCAAACCTCTACCAGCTCTCAGTGGTCAGAGCATTTGTATCTGCCCTTCAGGCATCTGGCCACCAGTGAACACTGGCATCACAGACACATAGTAGAAGGTTTGTGCATGCTTCCCATTTTTCAGCTTTGCCATTTTTCGACAATCTGCCTCCCTCCCTCGCTATGGTTGCTGTGAGCTGCCAAGGTATCCACCCCCCACCCACCCACCCTCTTGCTACATCTCCTCTCCCATAACCTGGCCACAGTGAGATCAATCTTGGGCTGTCTCCGCCTTGATCTACTTGGAAAGCTTAACTGCCATGAAAGTAAACCACTTGTCCTCTGACTCCAATCTCTTACAGAAATTAGTGCCAATGGAAGTGTCAGTATCAATTTCATAATGTTATTGGATGAAGGCAAAGCTGGGCCAAGTCCCATATTCCTGATGGGTCATCAAAGTGATGGGGATTATGGGTAAGGAGACAGACAGTCCTGGCAGGAAAGGCAATGACGCAAGATCAATTATACTGACAAGGCTATCTTTAAGCCACACCACTTAACGCTGACACCAGTGTGTTCTCCATGGAGATGAGAGGCCTGTATGCAGAGAAGTCTTACCCAGCCAATGGTAACCAGAGCCCCTGGAGTCCTTGGAGTCATGTGTCCCCTCCCCAAAGTATCCAATTTAAAAGACTCTGAAGCCAGTGAGGGAATTAGCTGTTATAATACAACATTAATGTTCAGGCCTCCCTATTGCGGTTTAATTTTCTGTCAAGAAAAAATATCATGTATTAAACAAAAATAAATCTCTTCCCTTGTGTGACTCCCACAAAGGATTCAAACGGAAAGAACATTTATAATCTAAGGTATTTTGCACCCCTGGTTTATGCTCTTTGTTTTCATTTTGCAAATCATTCATCTTGAACCTTGAAACTAGACTGGTCAGTTTCTCACATTCTAGTTCTCAGACACTATTTAACAGAGCTCATGATTTTTCAAACAAAAACTTTTCTGTCAAAATTTGACCTATTTTAAAAATGGGCTTTTTGTTATTAAACATTTTACCTCTGTACGCAGGCAGTCACCATAGTTGTATGACAGTGACATTATGCTCCTAACAAGTTATTTGCAGGCCCACTTACTGCAATTGTGCATGCAACTGACATAACTTCTACACTGCAAAATAAACCCCTTAGCAGTGAGTCCCAGAGCCTGGGTCAACTGACTCAGGCTCACAGGGCTCCTCCTACAGAGTTAAAAATATCAGTGTAGACATTTCTGATCAGGCTGGAGCCCCAGTTCTGAGTGTGCAGCTTAGACACATATTTGCACACCCAAACTTTTAAAAAAACAGACCCACCGTGTTTACGTTCAGCCAGAATGGAATTTAATAGGAAAGTCTGAAATAAAACTAGCTTAACTTAGTTCTTTAAAGTAATGGAAATGTAACACTTCTGACTTTTGCAAAAAGTATATCACTTTTCTTTGCTTAATACTCCTCAAAATAGCCTGGTCTGGTGATGTCATCCTCCCTATGCATTTACTCCTTCCGAAGAAAAATATTTTGTTTCCTACAGAAACTAAATGCATTCAAATTGCAGAAAGAGTTTATATCCTGAATCTGAGCCTTTTGAAAATTATGATGCTCTCTTGGGGGTATGAATTCCAGATTAGAAATATCCTAAAAAAAACCCAAAAAACAAAAAACTTGTCCACCATTCCATCATAGATAAATTTTTAAAAAAAACAACCACCGTTTACATAGTCTCTTGTGCTTCCCCTGCTGGTTCCCTAGTGCTATGCTGATACAGTCTTGTCATCTGAAGTTGACCAGAAGACATGAGGTTGAGCAGATTTTCAAAAGGACGTTGTAGACAACGGAGGGAAAGCAGAAATTCCTGGCACACATATCATGATATAAAGGTAGTATTTGCCTTGACTTCTTTTAAAGACGAACCGAGCTTTTAACTACAGTTTGCAGACAACTGTATCGTTGCAAAATTCACCGGCATTGTACATACACATCATATTGAGCTGACATCACACCATTAAAGAAAAGGTTAGACAAAACATCTGACAGGGATGGTTTAGGTATACTCAGTCCTGCCTCGGGACGGGAGGATGGACTAACTGACCTCTTGTAGGGCTGGAAGGGACACTTCTTCTATAAGTCTGTGTGAAACGAAGGAACAGAGGGCTGTCCAGGGCAAACTAAACTGAAAAAAAATCATCTGTAAAAACTATTCCACTAGTGCAAAGGATCCCCTGTGTTCAGAGGAGCAAAGATCTCTCAGAGGGGACAGAACCTCTTGACAATATCAGGAAAAGAGCTCCTGCAGCAGGATATATGAATTTGTAGAACAGTCTGCCAAGGGAACGGATGGAAGCTCCATTGCTTGGAACATTTAAAACTAGACTGGACAAAGCACAAGAAATCAGTAGAGGAAACAAAACTGCATTGACTCCAGGAAGTCAGGCTGGGTAGGCCTGCATAGGCCTTTTCTATCTCTAACTTCTATGATTCTTATTTTCAAGGGTCTCTTTTGGCTGGGTCCCCTATAGTCAATAGGTCAGATAGGTATGCCAGTGTTTTCCAGGACATCATTCCTTATGGCCTGCAGCCCTGACCTGGAGATCTAGAAGTGGATTGTATATCTATGTCAGAAAAGCATACTGTATAGGTTAAAAAGAAGAACTATTGACAGTACCAGTCACAGGATAATCATGACAATTGGTGTCTGGTCTAGTCAGACAGGTCGGATTTCTCCATTGCTTTCTCCAGACCTATCAGAAAGGAGAACACAAAGCTGGCTCCTACAGAATAACTTAGAAAGTATATGCTACCAGTGAGCCGACTGCTAATCGGAAAATAAAATAAAACTAACTGCTCAGAATTCTTATCTGAATCCTACAGGGATTTCTGGGAGGGCCCCCTTTCAGCTTTGATAGGGAAGATAAAATATACAGGGAGCAAAGGGTTGAGTGCTGCTGGGGGGCAGGAATCTGCTGCTACTCCAAGAAGTTGATGCTCTGCTGATACCAACAGCCTAAATAACCCCTTTAATAAATTAGAGAGCTATTCATTTAAATGGATTCCACTGTCCCTATGCTGCCAGTTAATCTGTAATTCAGATAGATCAGTCAGGAGGCAAGAGTCCAGAATATAAAATTATTAATTCCACCCCCCAGGGTTGGGGATTTCACTTTCTAAACAGAACAGCACGCTCCGCTTCTCACAGACGCACACATGCACGCAGCTCCCATCTGAGGTCAGTAGGGAACATCAACTCCATTTAAATAAAGGAGCAAGCAAGCGCAGTGGTTGTCATGGTGTGACGGGAGCCGTGATCGCAAACAGCTCTAGCTTTCACGTAACCCTGAGTGTACGTGCACACAGTACCTTCTGGGACCCGTCAGCTGTGTAATCACAACTCGCACTCAACCAGAAACCGATTCTGCCTCTCCCCATCCTGCCAGCCATAGGCGTAGAACTGCAATAGCCATAGGAGGCTGCAGTTATAAAGGTGAAATGGTGGCATACAATAAAGGGGATGATTCCAGACAATACCAGGTTGAGCGATGGATGTTACAAAGGATCAGGAAGAGGGATGTGGTTCCTTTCACTTCTAGGCAGCTAGTTCAAACCCAGCCCAGGTCAATAAAGACCAAAATTTACTACCCAGTCACCCAAGTGAAAGAGTTATGGGGACAGCAGTCCACAGCATGATCACAATTAACACTACTCTTCCCCTTGTTGACACTCTTAACAGAGAGGCCAAGGGTTGAACAGGCCACTGGAGACTGACTTCACCTCCCACCCCCAGGGGGTGCCTCTAGACCAGACCTCTAGAGCAAATCACATTTAAGGGGGGGAGGGGCAGCGTATATGTGCATGATGAATCACCTCTCTTCTGGGGGAAAGGCTTTCCGGTCAAGCTTTTAAGAGCAGAAGCTGAGAGCCACACCTAGCCACCTGAGCAACCAGCCTGATCCTCACCTGTGGCATCCCCAGCTGCTTCCATTGACTTCAGCTTGAACGAATCCAAGCAGCTGGTGGTAGCAGGTGCCCAAAAAGAAGTGGTGGGGTTGGCTGGCAATTAGAAGTTGGAGAGGAAGGAAGGTTAGGGCACCAGCCTAGGACTTTAGAGACCCAGGTTCGATTCCCTGCTCTGCCACAGACTTCCTGGGTCATCTTGGGCAAGTCATTTGACATCTCTGTACCTCACTCCCCCATCTGTAAAAAGGGGATACTGATACTTTCCCTACTCACCGGGGTATTGTGAGGATAAACAAATTGAAGACTGAAGTGCTTTGAGATCTATTGATGAAAAGTGCTATATAAGAGATAGGTATTATTATTAGAACACATCCTTCCTACCCCCACCCTGAAAAAGGTATTATGCTCTTGGCCCCTCCCTGTCCTTTGAAAACTCAAGGGGACACTGGTATGAGTGGGTGCCACTCCACCAACTGAATGGAGCTGGGTCCTGTACATCAAGGCTGCCTATGGCCCAATGACAGGAAGAGAGAGGAGAGTCTTAAAGTGAGGGGAGCTTTTAAGTGCTCTACTGAAGAGCACGTGAGGATGCCACTTGTGTCACACACCGGGATGCATCACGAAGGAGGGCACATGAAGAGGTCTTTGGTTAGAAAATGCCCACGAACACCAGGCACTAAAGGACCAGGAGGGGGAAAAAAGAAGAATGATGAGAGAGAGAATCAGTTGGCTCAATATGCTAAGATGGGTAAGAGTCAGAGGGGAAGTTCCCAGAAACCACCTATCGCAATGCAGGAGACTCCATATGGGATCAAATGTGGGAAGACGGATAGACACAGACTAGACGTGTGTGCACATAAAGAGCATCTACTCCCACCTAAGAACAGCAAAATAGGGGAAACTCTATTGTCAGAGGCTTCTAAGGAAGTAAGTGAATACAACTGGACATCAGAATGGGGTCTTGGTCACCCAAAGGCTTTTCTGGCATAATCAATGTCTTGCCAACAGGAGATTCAGGCTAGAAAAGACTCTACTTGCAGCCTCGAGTTTTCCATGTGAGCTGTGGGCTAGCCCTGCCTCACAGAAGGGAGGGGGTTAGCGGTGGCTACTTTTATGCCCAGTTCTTTGCAATCCAAGTTGTCTATGTTTAAAATAATACAAGTTGGAAGGACAGAGTGCGCTCCCCCTCCCAAGCCAGATCCCCATCACCACACACATGGCCTGTGTCATTATTAGCTACTTCATCAACATCCTGAGAGCTAGTAGGAGGGAAAGATACCTCTTGCCAGGCCACGAGCCAGGAGGGCAGAGGAAACAGAGGCGGTCGACATTTACCTTCATGACTAATTAAGGGGATGCAAAGGACAGCATCTGTCATTCCGCACAGGCAAAGCATCAATATGTGTTGAGCCCAGCCCACTTCCTGAGACAGGGCTCTCACATTAGGGGATTTATATTTTTCCCTGGTTGTTTTTGTAGCTCACGATAAGACGAACGACAGCAGCTTTGTGCTGCAAAGTCAGAACCGAACATGTGCGGAGGCCATACGTCTCCTCCATATGCGCCATCTGAGGGAGAAGGCAAGCACAGGAGACTTTTCATCTGCAGCACTGTGAGGGGAAGGAATCTGGAACGCCCCATGCTGGCAGCAAGCAGGCCGAGAGCCGCTAGAGTTTTCTGTGCCTCCCTCATGACACCCACTGACTGCTGCTGCCCAGACCAAGCACACCCAGCAGCAGGCACCAGTCATGCGGATGAACAAACAAGGAGCTCCCAGCACAATACAACTGTGAGGGTGCCGCCAAACCTATCCGCTCACCTGGCGAGAAGCGCCTACAGCACCAAGCTGCTGCACCCCCAGAGTGGGCCCAAGACGGGAGGATTTTCCATGCCTCTGCAAGACCCAGAAATGCCTGAGATGACTGAGGCATGTGTCCGCAGGATGTGTAGGGATGTGGCTGGGATCACTGGAATGTGGCTGTAGGGATCATGTAGATATCACTGGAAACACTGAGGCTGGTGACTGGAGTGGCACAGAACAGCTGTTCCGAAGTGGATACCAAGTCACTGCAGGAGCAGGACGGAAATTGGACCACTTTTCATCCCAGCAATCTCAGCACAAAGGCAGGTGAAACCATCCTCAGTATGGAGCAGACAGTGCTAATGGGTATCCAGAGCCTTTTAACTATGGGTCTTCAGGGCTGAGAGGGTGAATGGATGGGAGCCGGTGTGTACCCACAGGCCAGATGAAGTGTTTGTTTTAGCTGTTGGATGGGGATCAGAAATGAGACTGAGGCCAGGTCTACACTGAAGACCTATATCAGTATAACTACATCGCTCAAGGGTGTGAAAAATCCACCCCCCCCCAAGCAACGTAGTTATATCAACCTTACCCCTCATGTAGACAGCGCTATGTCGACAGGAGAGCTTCTCCCATCGACACATCTATCCCCTCTCGGGGAGGGGGATTAACTACAGCCCCGGGAGACGCTCTCCTGTCAGTGTAGGAGTGTCTTCACTAAGTGCTACAGCGGCATTCTCCATCTGGCTGTCTGCACAAGAAGACAAGGAGGATCTGTGGGCGCAGCAGCAGCACCGTTACATCCAATGCAGTGCCCTGTTCGCATCTCCGGGGATGCCTTCTGGCCACTCCCTCAACAGAAGAGCTCAAGCAACCAGGCCAGCTTCCCAGTTTACTCTTCTGGTACCGTCCACTTCAAATAATATTAAACCTAACCCCTCCCCACAGCTATTTCTCCTCTTGCTTTCCATTCTCACCACTGGAGGCAACCTTCATTCAGACAGGGAGGGCTGTGTGATGCTCTTACATCAGCCACGGGGTGGCACAGCAGAGCAACCTAAGCTCATCTCACCTCACCACGAGATGGGGCGGGATAGCACTGCTTTTGCAGGAATCCTAGCTCCTGGCCACCTGAGGAAGGAAGAACAGGAGCATGACTCAAACCTTGGGCTCCTAGACAGCAGTTCAGAGCAGCAACCCAAGAGGTCAGCCAGGATCTGAAGACTGATCCAGGATCTTTCTCATGCAGAAGGACCCAGAGCACTCCCAGCTCCTGCTGGCCTGAAGTGCACACAGTGGGGTATCACAGAGCATCACAGAGCACTCTCTAAGCCTGGCAAAGCCTCCTTTGTCTCTCTCTGTCGCATTCTCCAGCTGTCTGTTTGCTTTTCAATCCCCTGCTCCTCCTGGCTATGCTCAAAGACTCTTACCTGTTCTTCAAAAGCTATGCAGGCGTCTCAGTAAACAATCCACAACCATGGAAGAGAGGAAGGACAGGAGGGGGTGGAATCCAAATTTAATTAAAGACAGTTTTTCTTCAGGGCCTGAGAAAATTACAAACTCATAAATCTCTCACTAAATGCCCAGAGCAGTCACTACACCAGGTCGCCTACTGGTCCCACCAGGGGGCCAATAAACAGCAAGCACATTGCCTCCCTCCCCCGCTTCCACCCTGCAACACCAAGCAACCTGTCAAGCCCATGACAAGTGTCTTCTGGCCACAAAGCCATCAATCTCTGACCCTCTTAGCCAAGGAGCAATCTGCCTGGTGCAGGGAGCTGCTTGTTTCATTTGCAGCTGTGGTGCAAAAATAGATGGGAGGAGGGCAGCAATGGGGATCTATATGGCCAGGTGAAGGCGGTGATGAGCGAGGAAGGGAACAAACACAGGCCTGACCAACGGTCCCGCAGCTCTTTCTTCAGATGTATTGGATTTTAAAAACACGTTTCATAAGGGAAAGGGCCCAGAGGAATAAGAGGGAAAGAGTAACTGGAAATGCTGCATCCATGGGATCTATACCAGTTAGGGGTGTTCTCCGTGCAGAGAGAAGGGCTGGCCACCTCTTCCTGAACCATATTTTCTTCAGCAGCTGATAGGAATCACCAGGGGAGGCCGCACGGTCACTGGACAGCCAAATCCAGCATTACATCTCAAGAAGGTGTTACAGAAAGGCAGTGTCTGTCATCTAAGAGCATTAATACAAACTATTTGATCATCTTCCTGCATTCTGTCACCTGGCAGGGAATGAACTGAACTTCTGGGTCAAGTGGAGGACTCCCACAGCATTGAGCCATTTAAACAAAACCCAAAAGACAACAGTAAATGGCATGGAAAGCGCTGTAAACCAGTTTGTGCTGGGGAGTAAGTTAACACCCATTTTGAAGTTCAGGAGAGAATTATCTTTTCTCCGATTATGTTTTGTGTCCAAGGAGGATATTACTTGGGAAGGACTCTACCTCACAGGGTGGGAGAAGAATTTATTCTCCTTGGCTCATTCAATTCTCAGCCTCTCTCTGCTGTTAGGAGGTCAGTTAGTGACATTTGTAGTGGTGTATTTTTGTTTGCTTTTCTTTAACGTGGACAATAACTCCTTCCACATCACGCAGCCTTCATATGCTGGTGACTGTCAATCAATCACATCCTGGACTGGACTTGAACCAGAAAACTAAAGATTAAAAGGGCTCTATAGCGCAGGAGTAACCCCACGATCCAACCAGTCCACTACAGGCTGGGCTGTCAATCATTGCTCACACAGTAACATCCATTTTCCAACAAACAGAATCTACTAGGGTAGATCAGAAAGATCTGCTGGCTCCCAGGAAGCCAGCCCTGGCATATGCCAGGCCCAGTCAAAGTGAGCAGTAACAGAGGAAATGGGCAAAAGGGTTCTGAAGAAAACAAAAACCCAGGAGCTTTTGCCAATTTCTAGAACAAAAGCTGAACACCATCCTTTCTGAGAGTTCAGAAAGGCACAAGTCAGTTTTTTCCTCTTCCATTTGTGCAGCTATTCAGGTGCCGACTACAATAAGAAGCAGAAGTGCTGAAGACTGTCTCTGGGGTACGTGACACAAAAGCCATGTGAGAAAGCCTGTTGCCAGAAGAGTTCCAGACAAACTCCGCAGGCCTAAAAGGTGTGAAACATTTTGGACAAGGATCCAAATTCTGCAGTGTTTATTCAAAGCCAACATTAAGTCCCAACATCTTGAGCTTCCCTCCTTCATTATTTATTATCTATCTACCACCAAAATTAACCAGAAGCTTGAGGCTTCATTCTATGCCTCTGCTCCACAATGGACCAACCACCAAAGCACTTTTCACTACTAGGCGGGGAGGGACAGCTAAGCAAACACCAGCAGTTTCACTAGGTTCAGTGGATATGCGAGCACCATAGGAGCATGTGCAGCCACCAAAACTGGTTTCCCTTTGGCACCACTGGACTGGCAGTGCACAAAGGCCGAAGGACATTCAGCTCTTGGGCAGGATGTTGTCAAGAGATGGAGCTACAATTCCTAACTACATTATCATCACTCACTTCCATGATCACTCATGCAGGCTGCTCTCGGAAATGGAGGTGTGAAGCCACACAAGGAGTTCAGACTATGGAAACCAACCTTTCTTGAGAAAAACGCCCGCTGCCCACTTTGAGCTCCCCACAAAGGAAACTTCCGTTCCAGTGACAATGGCATTGAGGAGGGTTAGCTTAGGCCTATATCGGTATAACGATGTCACTCGGGGGTGTGAAAAATCCACACCGCTGGGAGATGTAGTTATACCAACCTATCCCACCACCCCACCATGTAGACAGCACTATGTTGACAGGAGATCTTCTCCCGTCGATATAGCTTCCACCACTGGAGGAGGTGGATTAACGTCCCTGACGGGAGAAGCTCTCTCGTTGGTGTAGCAGCGTCTTCACTAAAGCACTACGGCCTCACTGATGCAGCTGTGCGGCTCCTGCACTGTACGTGAAGACAAGCCCTTAGTCAGGGAACAGGAACTGAGCTACAGACTAACATGTCTCTCTCTTTAGACTACAGCAGCGCACTATTATCCATGTCCACGCACTAGTCTGGGTAGCTATCCATCTACATAATTACCTCCTGTATCTGTCGATGTATTTATCTACAGCACCTATTTATCTGAGCAGAGTGTCTCCTTGACTATTTATCTTTCTCTCTGCACAGCTCTAACATTTGTCTCTACTTTACAATGGTGGCTCCTGTAATTCTCAAACTAGGGTAGTTTCCCTAGGGACACGGGTCCCTTCTCAATATCTTACTTGCCATTCAGGGGGTGAATGATGGTGAGGTGGGCACGGATGGCAGAGACGCATTCCCACACGCTTGCAGGGAGCGGAGGCACAAACACGTCTGTGGGTGCACATGAGCGTGAGGGAGCATCAGCTGGGATGTATCTAGCAGACACATGGACTATGCTGCCATGGGGTATTTCTTTTTCTGAATAAACCAGGATGGCAGCTGACCAGCCTTTATCTTTTTACTTGCCTCATCTAATCTCTTTCCCTGCATCATTCTCTGCACACAGAAAGCAGAGCACGTCCTGCTCTCAGTCAGCCCAACATAACTCTGTTGACTTCAGTGCAAAGTGAGGGTGCTCAGCACCTCACAGGATTGGGTCCCTGACACGGATACATTCGGACACACTCTTTGGCAGGCTCATCCCCCTCTTTTGCTGCCTAGCTAGCAACAGCAGCCACATTGCTTCAGGAGAAGCTGATGAGTCAACAGCTGCAACAAAGAAACCTTACCCCCACAGAGCATCCTAAAGGAGACAGCAGCCCTCCCCCACTTTTCACCCTTGCACCCACCCCAGGGCTGGGGGAAGCACAGGGACACGGAGATGCAAACGCCTCAACTCCTTTATTCTGGCGTTTGCTTCTCTGAATTCTGCTTCCCTGCCGCCCCCCCCCCCCCGAACAGTGAAAAAGGCAAACAAAAGCTTATAAATTATCAATTCCTCTTGATTGATTTTGCTGAGAAAAGCACATAAAAAAATATCACACCGAGGAGGAGAATAATTTACCATTTCAAGCAGGGAATGCTGATGTTGCTGAGACAGCTCTGTGCAGGCAGGCCACCGCTGTGCTGCCCAGCAGATTCTCCTTTCCAGCCTCCTCTCCAGCCTCTTCCCTTTGCCCTCTGGGGTCACACATACAAAACCAAACCCTTTCCTCTCACAGCTGCTTTCCAACAGGACGCCTTGCATTTCCACCAGTGAGCATCACCTCCCACGCCTGGCACCGTTGTCTGGGCATAGTGCACCCAGCTCAGGTGCCTCGTGTCCCAGACATGCAAGCGAAGGGGGTGCCATTCATGACGGAATTTGTAGAACGATCATCCCAAGGTTCAAAGGTATGAGCTAGCATTTGTGAGCCCATCTGACTGGGCAATTACAGCTCTGCCCCACGTTTATTTCAGCACCTCTTTCTTTCTCAGCAGCTCAAGCTGGTGAAAGATGCTAGTCTGACAGCCCTGGAGATCAAGGCCTCTATTTATCCCCAGGACAGGTAAAGCACAGACAGCAGCATGGCAAGTTTCCCCCACTTACCACCCCAGCAATGTGCATCAACTCTAACCGGGAGGAACTACCTCCAGTCCATGCTCAAGTTTACATGCTGCTACCTCACCACTACTGCAACGCACAAAGGCTGCAATAGTGGTGTGGATGCCTCCTACCGCCTCCACCTGCCCAGGAGACTCCACTCTTTCCTCTTCCAAAACAGACCTTGCCACACATATCCATGCTCGCTGTCTCCAAGATAGATGGCAGCAAGTCCCTCTACCCAATGATTAACGGGGATGCCACTGAAGCTACAACTCAGGCACCAGGCGGTTGTCTGAGTCTTAAGCAACAAAGGTTCAAAGTGAAAATATTACTGTAGTGTTCCACACATGCCAGCGGTTCCCCAGTCACTTCCAAACCAAATTCAAAGTCTTGGTCCTAATCAGTAATGCCCAAAATAGCTGAGAACCCGACTATATCAGAGATGACGTAATCGCCCACAGTCCAAAGATACTAGTACAGTATAAAGGACATATGAGCAGGCAATTCAGTTCTTGGCCTTCTACCAGTAAGGGGAACAATTAGTGCCAATTGCAGTGATGGTATTCTTGTTGCATGGGCACCTGTCCACTGGAAGCGATGGAAATCACCAGGCTCATGTCACAGAACCCAAACAGCTAGCAAGTCTGTGGTCACGACTGACCTGGACTGGATTCAAATAGGCCACTTCGCTATATCCCGATGTCAAACCCCTGACTATTCAGCCTTTCCCCTTATTTCCAGTTGTGAAGCGGGCACCTCTCTGCTATATTGTGACCTCCGGCTCATTTCAGAGGGAGGAGCACCAAATAGTCATAAGCTAGTAACAGCTTTCAGCTACCACCAACATAAGATGCAACCAGATGTCTAGGCCAGAAGTGAAATGCACTGTATTAGTGGTGCCATCAAACAGCCAGTTTCCCCGTGGCTTGTTTTTATTATTTTTTTTTTTCCAAAAGTATCACCCTCATTTTCCTCCTTTTTTCTAGTCTTTGGTATCAATAGCCAACAGCTCTAAACAGGCAGAGAAGTTTGACAGCTGGAATTTTAGTTTAGAGAGAATAAATTATTTGGATTGCTGCAAAACTCTGCACTGTGTACATGCACACAGCTGTATTTTTTGTGTTTGTTTTTAATTCAGAGCGAGGGAGCATCTATTCTCTCTAAGTCACTGTGGCTCATCCTCTCCCCTGTCTTTAGGGAGAATTTTTGGACCACGCAGCAGGAAAAATAAATAAATAAAAGCTATTATGAAATAAGTAAAATGACGGCAGCTTTGGATTGGAAGTTATTTCCCCTCCTTGCTGCAGTAATGATCTGATTAGGGTTCAATCCTACCGCATCCTTCATGCTCTAAGTCATCTTTACAGAGTTAAGCTGCCTGAGGGAGATGGATGGAGGGAGTGTGTGTGTGAGATTCTGATATAATACAGTATTGAAGGGATATTGTGCTCACCCTCTGGCCACCTCATAAAAATGAGAAATTTCTTTGGGCTCTGAGGGGTTTTTTCCAGGGCATTTGCAGAGATGTGTTTTTGCAAAACTATCATTTCAGCCACATATAATTTATGTGCATTTTTGGATCTGCTACATCAGCTGGAAATCTACCCACCCCTGTGAATCCATTGCTTTCCCAGACATTACCATCATTCCCCCCATGCTAATCTGTCTTGCATCCCTCACTTTGACTTGCCAGCTTCCAAACTGTGCAGGAAGCCAGAAGGGTGTTCTGGTTCCACACCACCTAACCATGAGGTGGCTGGTTGTAGCCCAGCTCCTTAGGGCCAAGAATCAGACCACTGGCTTTCTCCATGCTTCCTTTTCACATGCTGGTTGCACGTTTGTGGAGGACATAGCAGAGCACAGACACAGCCCAAAAGGTTCAGTCGGAGTCCTGGGATATGCTGTCTGGCTTTATATGGCAAGGACAGTCAGAGACTGGAGCAGGGCATTCAGAGAGGGGTGAAGGGGAAAGTGACAGATTGTTTCTTTTATTAAACTACATTATATGCTGGTGAAAGATGCCAGAATGACAGTCTTGGACAGGGATATCCTCTGATCCACAGACCAGACATAGCCCAGGTAACTGCAGGGCAGCTTTCCCGTTCTGCGCCTCTGCCATGCCTTGCAGAGACCCTGAGGAGCTAGAGAGGAATGCAGGCCCGAGCTAGAGAGGAATGCAGGCCCCGTGGCCCATTCAGTTCTTGGCTCCTCTCCGGAGATGACTCTTACCAAGCATGACCATCAGCATGTGATTTACGCCCGGGATGTGGGAACCTGTCCACTAGAAATTGGATTGAGACCCAACAAATCCTCTCACTGAACCACTGTCAGATGGATCTTAGCAAGCTATCGCCCTGCAGCAGCGAGCTCTATAGGTTAATTATATGTTATTTTTAAAAGGTGTTTTGTGGATTTGTTTGAAATGCCAGGTGCCCTCTACTTCCTGCATGATGAGATGGGCTAAATAAGAGTCGTTGACTGGCCATCTCTGGCTTTGCCATTATTTTATGACTGCTATTATTTTTGCTCTTTCTCTTCTTCTTTACAAATTGAACAGACCCATGGCAACAAAAGTAAATGTGAAAGTGATACAAACCACAGGAACCTGTGTGCAAGCAGTTGGCATATGAGCAACAGTTACTGTATTACTCCTAGGGTTACTGAGCATGCTGAAGCAAAGGGAAATATGCTTCTTACGTAGCAAAAAGAGGGGACATGGGGTCACTCTGATTGCATAACAGGACATACAGGAGACTATAGTCTTCCCTCCCCACCCCAACCTAAGCTGGGTGCAGGAATGAAAGCATATGTGTGGTGGAGAGGGGGAGCCACCAGAGACTACAGTCAGCAGGCCATGTAAGCACCCAGAGAGAAACAAAGACAGAGTATGCTCTCAGGGTGCAATTACCATCCAAGTATGGGACTGCTCCACGGCTAGTGCACTGCCATTCTGACTGCATCAATGATGGGGCCAAATCCAGAGCAGCTACACAATGCATCTGCACCTGCATCAGTGCCACCAGGCATGCAACGCCATCTATAGCAGAGTGACATTGTTTTCTGTGCACAGAACTGGAGCCACCTTAAACACCCGCTGTTGATTCCAAGAGGGTATGTGGAGAGCTCTGGAGACCAGGAATGAAATCCATGCTTTTAGACACTGGGTCGTGGGGTAGCCCAGCAAGTCTGAGAAATAACAATTTGTGCTTTTCCAGCACCTCCTGTTCAAGGAGATCGAAGTGCTTTGCAAGGTGGGTAGACAGAGTTCTGCAGATGTGGAACGTGAGGCACAGAGGGATTAAGTGACTTGTCCAAGGTCAGTTGCTGAGCTGTGAAGAGAACCCTGGACTCCCAACTCCCAAGCACCTGCTCTAATAACTACAGACTACTACGTCTCTGGCTAGCAACTGCATTTACACTTGCCAGGATAAAATTATGCAGTCTACCAGTCCTCACACTTGATGACTTAAACTGATGGAAGAACCCTGCCCCACCCACTACAAGGAACATCATTGCTCAATTAGGTGCATAGACTAAATGGACTATTAATGTGATCCAGTGAGGCAGGAGCCAGGATACGGAACTAAAGAGAACATTGGTCTGTTCTGGTAAACCAATTCCTAGCTGCCTGAAATTAGGTAGGCCTCTTTAAGCTGGCAGAGTGCAGTTACAATTTGTCATACACCAGCTAGAATAAAGTTGGCACAAACAAAAATTATTTGTCAAGGGTGGTGGCGCCAGTGAAAAACAGAAGCTTCTGCCTGTGTGCTTTGCAGCCAGAGCTCCCTGGCTGCAGTATCTGCACTGTACCTTCGGTAATCTTTCAGTGTTGTGTCTAATACCATGTATATGAGCACGGCATATTCTCTGCATATGGTTCAATCTCCTTTATCAGCCAGAGTAATTTGGCTCCAGCAGGGACAAAGCAAAGCAGCAGATCTAAAGACCGATTTAAATATCATAATCAGAGCAGCTAGACAAGGAGAGTGCAGTGGTACTCAGGGCTGGGCTGCACAAGGCTACCACAGCAAAGCCTGGAATCCAAAAACAGCGTCTGCTCCAAAAGCCTCCAATAGCGGTTTTCGCCGTCAGAGAGCAATCACTTTTTTTACTTTTTTCTCGATCCACAAACCCTCTTTCTTATTTTTTTCCACTTGGCAGCTCAAACTCAGCCGAGATTAATTAGTCTAGGCGACATTTAAGTACTGCACACAGCACACAAATGAAGAAAAAGGAATGGCTCACTCCAAGTGCCGCTGTACTAGCCTTTCACGAGCTGAGGTCACAAGTGAAAGGAGTTGGCTAGGTCTAGCCGGATTCCTAGTAGAACCTTGTTGCTATCCACAAAGCATTGGTCAAAGCACTGCACCAGAATTTGTTGTTTCTCTTTGAATGTTATGTTTCCAGTGGGTGTCGTGTCCATTTATTGCATGTTAGGAGGGTGGGATGCTGGAGGAAGATGGGGAAAGTTTTGTTCCCGCTCTGGGATTGATTTGGGCAGGTTTCCTTTTTCAGTGTAAGTTATGTTTTTACTTATATTTCATTAAAGCATCCAGAGACTCTGGGAATGTATGCCCAGGAATAAAAACATAGTGCTCTTAGTGGAACAAGCAGTCATCTGTTCTGCAGAGACTATCTCCCGGAATAGCAGGAGGTGCCGAAGGTCAGGATGGCGGTGCATTGACAGAACTGTTTGGGAGAGCCCAGGGTTGGAATAGCAGAGGGTGCTCTACAAAAAAGGAGGAGGGTGCATTAGTAGGGCTGTTGAGTGGTCAGAACTGGGACAGGGCGAGGGCTTCCAGGGCAGATTACAAGTGTCACGGCACCTTCCTCTGGAGAGTACTAGACTTGTGTAATTGGGGATGCTGTAGATCAGGTCCATAGCATATGCGAGTCCTCAGATTTTCATAGCATATCCATTTTACTTGGACCTGCTCTGTAGCAGGCCCCATTATTGCCCATCACTTTGGCCATGTCACCTTTATCCTGGATCTCATCTCACTATATCAAATTCAAACTTCTTGCCCTCACCTTATTGGCGCTTCACAATTCTACCCACCCCTATTTGTCCACTCTGTTCTCTCACTGTACCACCCCTACCACCATGATCGCCACCTTCTCCTATCTACCAACAACCATTACCCAACCTCGTTACCCTGTTTGTGAGCTTCTCAAATACATATCTCCAGGCTTTCTTCCCTCCTGCCCCTTACATATGGAACATCTTCCCTGAACTGATCAGCAGGGCCACTACGCTCTGCTCCTTCAAAACTCTTCTCTGGCTGATTTCTTATGACATCCCAGCAATCAGTGATGGACACATGGGGTGTTTTAGGCATTTGCATCTACCCGGATGCAACATAGACTAATCCCATTTGACCATCAATTATATATTTGATTATATACCTCTCCCTCAAATTTCATGGGTCACATTGTAAATTGTAAACTCTTCCAGGGATCATCCAGGTCTTCATATGTGTTTGTACAAAGCCTAATACAAGAGCGCCCCAAATCTGGCTGGAACAGTAATAAACAAATTAATTAATTAATTATAATCAGGAGTATGGTGACCAGTGTGAAAAACTGGGACACTTTTTGGGGGGGGAGGAAAAAGAGGGGGTATACTTGCGTTTATAAGACAAAACGGTCCCAATAATATTGTCTCACCCGAATCAGGACTGAGATACAGTGACATGGCTGTGAAGGAGAGTCCCAGGAGTGGAATAACCGTGTGGATGCAGATGAGGATTGAAGTGTATTTAAAAGCTGTGGGAGGCGGGCAGGACTAGAATAATGGGGCAGAGGGGTGAAGGAGGACTGCAGATCAGGACTGAGATGCATTCAAAAGCTGGAGGAGGCAGGGCTGGAATAACTGGAGGGACTGCAGATTACGACTGGGGTGCCTTTGCAGAGGTGTGTGGAGATGTTTGTGTGATACCTATGCCTGGCAAAGCCCAGGAGCACTGTCAGTCTCTTGCACTCAAAAGCTATTTGATAGGTATGGACATTCTCTTTAATGAAGCTGTGAGAAAAGATTCCTCTAATGTTTTTGAGCAGAGCTTCCACGAGTCTCCCTCCTCCTGCCCCTTTGCAAATTACTGGGATATTGTCACTAATTATCAGGCTGAACAAGTGAAATTATGCAATTTGTTACAGACACACTAGAGAAACAACACACAAAGCAGGTTTAGACATGAGGAAAAGAGGCAAGTTCTGAAGAACCCTTGAGAGAGTCTGCCTCACACAGCCCCCATGGTGAAGCAAAGGGAAAGTGCTGCTGTGGGGGTGGGACGGGAGGGGGTGTCCCAACGGGAGAGCGGGAGCATTGTTGTGTTTCATAATGTCTTCCTTTTTTGCTAATGTTTACTTCAAGCATTTCACTCTGAAGTCTTACAAAGAGGATTAAGTAGTGAGGAGGTCTCACGAACTTAGGAGGAATTAGTCAAGCGGTAATCAGAAAGGAAATTAATCTGAAGAGTTAATTAATCAGCCAAGGCTGAGAGACTTCAGCCAGTCCTCCCTCACACACCTTCCACTTAGCAATTTCACCCATGAGTACAAAATATGGCAGTCACAGGGATAGAAGGAGACATTTGAGTGGGGGAAACAGTCAGTATCTTGTTCTTCCTCCCACTGCTTTCCAGTGGTAAAGCACAGTGACTACACAGCATGGGGTTACAGTTCCACCTTTCCCACTATGATTTGGGGGTGAATTTGGTGCTTCTGCATGTGAGCATCTTATAGCTCTGGTTAGAGCTAGGCACAGGTCAGGAAGGGGCTGCACAAACTTCCCAAGCACAACCCTACAGTGCTAATACACCACAATCTAGTCCTGCAATCCACTGATTACTAATCTCTGCTCATGCAGCTCATCCCTGATTTCTACCCCTCCTGCTGCCCCACTCTGTCACCTTCATACAGTGTTGCCAGTGCTCCTCAGCCATGACCTTCCAGCTAACGAGCATAACTAGCTCAGACGAGCTTTAAATTACTCAAGTAATAAGGCATTCACCTTGGAAACTATACCACTCTCTCATACAGCTCACCTGCAGCAAGGGAAATTGGGGTTAGATATTAGGGCAAGCTTTGTAAATATAAGGATAGTTAAACATGGGATAGGTTGTGGAGTCCCCATCACTGGGGGTATTTAAGAACAGGTCGGACAAATGCCTGTCAGGGATGATCTAGGTATACTCGGTCCTGCCTCGGTGCAGCGGGCTGGGCGAGATGACCTCTCAAGGTCCCTTCCAGCCCTACATTTCTATGATTAGGAAAAGTTTCGGGATAGTGAAGCTACATATTCTTGCGCTTAATTTTATCTTGCAATTTCCAGTTCTAGCCCCTTACCCTAAGAAATCCCTCTCCTTCCTCACTGTTTACATCTTTTAAATATGCACTGCTGGTTATCACATCCGCTTAGCCGTTGTCTAGCCAAGGTATACATACTTAGCTTTTTTGTACAATTTAATCCCTGCAGAACCTTAATTATTTTTGTTGATCTTCTCTGAATTCCTTCCAAGAGGGAATCAAGTGAACTGTTTTGCAAAATTGCTCTCGTTCCTTCCATGCTATGTTTTGCCTAAAGTATATTTCCCTTGGGATGGGATACACACCACCCACAGTGGTGGTAGTGGGATAGTGAAGCTTCAGTTAAAGCCCACGGCATTTAGGAAACATCTCTGCAATTCACAGCAGCAGCAACTTTATTCAGATAATGCATCTCCAAACTTGCTAGACCTAGGCCAGTTTGCTAAAACATCTGAAGTCTCATTAACGGTACCGTTATTATTAGACTGTGTTTATTCACTCAGTGGACATTTTAATTGCTCTCATGTCTAGGAGAGGCTTCTATTGTTCTTTATAGACCAAAATTAAAGATTCATTCCCAAAAGCTGCCTACAAGCCTCTCTGAGGAGATGCTGCGAATTCAATGTCTAGTTAAAACCGTGAGGGGTTATTCAACTATGTGAAAGAAATTCATGCATGAAAGCTCCTTCTGCATAGGACACCAGAAACCCTCTCCCCAAATAACCTCCCCTAGACTAATTTCTAAAGATGTTCATTGGCTCTTATGTCTTTTATCAGATGACAGCCCAAAATGGAGTTGACTTGATTCACAGAATGGTAGCTGCAGTAATCAAAGTATCCTACCCTGGTATCAGAAAGTGCAAACAGCCACCATGGTTGATTGTTGAAAAAAACCCAAACCAACAGAAGACATACTAAGCCCTGGTCTATACTACAAACTAATGGTGATGCAGCTATACCAACCAAACTCCCAGTGTAGAGAGTGCTACGTTGACAGGAGGGCTTCTCCTGACAACATCGCTGCCACTTCTAGGGAAGGTGGAATAACTATGCCAGTGGGCGAAGCTCTCCCGTTGGCATAGGCAGCATCTTCACTAAGCACTAGAGCGGTGCTGCTGCAAGCCCTCGGCCTCCTCACAGACATCAAAGGGGACATTTTTGTAGAGGTTTTAGCTGTGTAAGTACCACCCAGTGCTCAGGAGAGCCCCCAAAAGCTTGAGCCTACATTAGGGTGACCATATGTCCCATTTTGGCTGGGACAGTCCCTTTTTTGAGCCATGTCCTGGCCATCCCGACTTTTTTGGTAAATCTGGCCCTTTGTCCCGTTTGCTCTTGCCATCCTGATCATCAGTTGGCAAGATTAAACTGGACAAATGCCCAGTATTGCCAAAAAGTGGGGTGTGAACTCTTGCAGGGAACAGAGGAACATGTGGGGAGGAGGTGAGCAGCAATGCCAGCCCTGCGCAGGAGGGAGGGTTGGGGAGAGCAGCTCGGGCCAGCAGGGGGGCTCAGGTCAGTTCTGCACACAGGAGGGAGAGAGGGACTTTGGACTGGCCCCGCCTGGGTGGGAGGCAAGAAGCGCTCGGCCCCGCCCCATGAACGAAGCAGAGGGTGGGGGACCTCCTTGGGCCAGCCCTGCACGCAATGGGTGGCCGGGGGGCCTTGAGCCAGCCCCGTTCACGGGGAGGGGAGGAGAAGGAGGGGGAGGCCTCAGGCAAGTGACCGGAGGGGGGGGCCAGCCCTGCATGCAGGGGTAGGGAGGGGGACCTGGGGCCGGCCCTGTGCACTGTCCCATTCTCCCTTTAAGAAAACATGGGCCCCCTTGCCTATATAGAGACTGAGCTACCTTTGACACCGTGCCCCCCGCCCCCCGCCCCCCCCCAAAGTGGGTGGTGCCACCAGTTCAGGAGTAAAGTCATTGGCAGGTAATAGTGTATGAGAGAAGCTTGTACTGCAATGATTTGTTGGCATGGAAATGTGGAGGAAGCACGGCCAGAATGCTCCTTCATTAACCACCACGGATGGACACATTCCCTCAACCCCTTTACAAAAATCAAGAGGAAAAGACCCATGTTTCAGGAGAAAGACAGAACATTGGATGCTCTGGCAGAGGCTGAGAGCACACAGGCTGTTGTGAAGGTCAAAGGGGAGCGTTGAGGGAGTCAAAAGGGAGAGTATGTTCAAGTCTGGCCGGAGTTCATTATCAAAGGAAGGATGTTATAGAAAGAAATAGCTGGACACGCGCAGGCCAAAACATAACAAGGTTGAACTCCGAGGAGACAGAGCAGCCTCAAGGGAAACAGATTCACTTCACAACAACCCACTCTGCTTCCCGACGGTCTGCTCAGTCATGGAATGAATGGGCTTACTCTGAAATCATCTTCCCTGGTTTGTCTTCTCGCATTATTTCAAAGTGAGGCTGGGATGAATTAACAAGGGAAAGGATACAAGAGCAGAACGTGCACCGCTCCCTTGTATCACATGCTGGCAAAGGCAGACTGCTTTGGTTGGAAGAAAAAACTACTTTTGAAAGCGAGTGAGTTCTATCTCCTGCAGGACTTTGGCTGACTATGCTGCTAATCAGCTCCCCTCAGACCAACACTGCAGATGGTGCAGGAGGCCCTGAGAGCCAGATGCCATGGTCAGCGGGAAAGAGAGATTCCTGAGCAAGATAAGCGGGAAAGGCCCCCACAGCCCTGTTTCCTCCATGCTGATACCTGCACATGAGAAAGCATTAGATCAGTGGACTCAGCGGAGTGGTCCAACCAGGTGTTAGCACAGGGGTGGGCAAACTTTTTGGCCCGAGGGCCACATCTGGGTGGGGAAATTGCTTGCAGGGCCAGGGCAGGGGGTTGGGGTACGGGAGGTGGTGCAGTGTGCAGGAAAGGGCTCAGGCCAAGGGGTTGGAGCAAAGTGGTATATGAGGGGCTCATGGAAGGGGGTTAGGGTGCAGGAGGGGTGTGGAGTGCAGGAGGGGGCTCAGGTCAGGGGATTGAGGTGCAAGAGGGATGCGGGGTGTATGAGGGGGTTCGGGCAGTGAGTTGGGGTGCAGGAGGGGTGCAGGGTGTGGCAGGGGGCTCAGATCAGGGGGTTGGGGTGCAGGAGGGGTACAGGATGCAGCAGGGCAGGGAGCTGGAGTGCAGGAGGGGTGCGGGGTGCAGGAGGGGGCTCAGGGCAGGGGGTTGGGGTGCAGGAGGGGTGCGGGATGCGGCAGGGGGCTCAGGGCAGGGAGTTGGGGTGCGGGGTGCAGGAGGGGTTCAGGCTCCGGCCCAGCACCGCTTACCCAGAGCGGCTCCGGGGTGGCAGTGGCGCGCACCGGGGCCAGGGCAGCCTCCCTGCCTGCCTGCCCTGGCCCCACGCCGCGCCGCTCCGGGAAGCGGCCGGCACCACGTCCCTGCGCGGCCCCTGGGGGTGGGGGTAGGGGTGAAGAGGGCTCCGTGTGTTTCCCTCGCCTGTGGGTACCTCCCCCAAAGCTCCCATTGGTCACGGTAACCCGTTCCTGGCCAATGGGAGCTTTGGGGGAGGTACCCACAGGCAAGAGCAGCGTGCGGAGCTCTCTGCCGCCCCGCCCCCACCCCCACCTCCAGGGGCTGCAGGGATATGTACACATTCCCATCTGTTTTGATATGTACACATTCCCATCCTGATATAGGGTACTGGAAGGTGGCCCTTTAAGAAAAACGAATGCCGCAGCACAGGGCCCTGAGGGAGCTACCAACTCCCATCTGGCTTTCTGGGTTCCCTACCTCGGAGGAGGAGCGCCACGTGGTTGCTTTTGTATTGGACACACTATTTGCCCCATAGAACGTCCTCTGAGTGCCCTGTAAACAGACTTCTGCTAGGCCCACGCTCTTTCTAAGTGGGTTCCATGGTATATATGTGCTTATTATATAAAATTCAATAATTTATAGTGCGCCCCTCACCACAGCATCTTCAGTACAGCTAAATATTCAGAATGCTAGTTCTCATCTATGAAGCTCTCTCTTCATAGTCAGAGGCCTGGGTAGCGCAGTGATAGATGTTCTCTCTATGTGGTACCCTGACAGCTGAGATCAAAACAGGCACTGCTGCTTATACCCTCTTGATTAATGCCTCAGAGAGCAGGGCGCTGTCAGTGCGGGGTCTCCAGTCTGGAGTTTGATTCTCTCCTTGCTCCAGGAGAGCGTGAGAACGAAATCCTAGTTCCACTGAGATCAACAGCAAAACTTCCATTGACTTCACGGGGGCCAGGATTTCACTCTGAGTGTGTTGACGTTTTGGGCACGTTTGTTTTCTCAGCAGTTTTCAAAGCGGAGGTTGAACAGAGTTAGTATGTTATGCTGGCAGAGGGTGAGCTGGGGCAGGAAGACCTTTCAGTGCCATTTGACAGGCTATACCTGATTATTGGGTTCAACGTGATTATAAACATATTGACATGCACGCCAGATAACTTGCAAGAAGGAACGCATGTACGCACACATGGGTATACATATGTACAGAGGAACTCACACCCTCTCATGTACTGCTATCACTGGGGTGGGCAAACTTTTTGGCCCGAGCGCCACATCTGGGTGAGGAAATTGCTTGCAGGGCCAGGGCAGGGGGTTGGGATGGGGGGGCAGGATGCGGGGTGTGGGAGGGGGTGCGGTGTGCAGGAAGGGGCTCAGGGCAAGGGGTTGGGGCAGAGGAGGGGTGCGGGGTGTATGGGGGGGTCAAGGGAGGGGGTGAGGGTGCAGGAGGGGTGTGAGATGTGGCAGGGGGCTAAGGGCAAGGAGTTGGGGTGCAGGAGGGGTGCAGGATGCGGCAGGGGGTTCAGGGCAGGGAGTTGGAGTGTGGGGTGCAGGAGGGGCTCAGGCTCTGGCCCGGCACCGCTTACCTAGAGCGGCTCCGGGGCCAGGACAGCGTGTTTCCCTTGCCTGTGGGTACCTCCCACGAAGCTCCCACTGGACGCAGTAACCCATTCCTCGCCAATGGGAGCTTTGGGGGAGGTACCCACAGGCAAGAGCAGCGTGCGGAGCTCTCTGCCACCCCACCCCTGGGGGCTGCAGAGATGTGGTGTGGCCGCTTCCCGGAGCGGTGCGGTGCCACAGGGATGACAATCCCGCAGGCCGGATCCAAAGCCCTGAGGGGCCGGATCCGGCCTGCAGGCCGTCGTTTGCCCACCCCTGTGCTATCAGATGTATTTGTTCCAAAATCGCCACAGAGCAACAGACAGCTTCAAAGGTTGTCCTGGCTCAGAAGTAACAGAATTCAGTTCCCTGGTCTCCATTCCCCTTCCATTTCCGTATTGATGTTTATTCTCTTAATTTGAACACAACCCATGCATCTTGTTGCCCGGCCTGGGACTGCTTTTCTCAAGTGGCAATAACCGTTCTTCTTAATTCATTCCTTCTCCAGGAAAAGAGCTTTTCCTGCATGAAATACTCACATCCGCCAACATGATGATCGACGCAGGGTGCAGCGAAAGCTGCCAGAACTAACACACGCTCTGGAACCAACCAGACCACGCAGAGAGGTAAGTGGAAAATCTTTACATACTCCACTTGTCAAGGCTAAAATATATACATACCCGCAGCTCCAACAGCCGACATGCTGGGAACAATATATCCAGGCAGGCTTCCCAGGCATTGGGCATGCAGTTCAATGTTTATGCTAAAGAGTATTAACTAATTCTCAAGGCAAGCAACAAGGTTATTAAAGGGAAAGCCTGGCTGACTGCATAATGCAAATGGGAGGTGAAGCAGGGGACATCAGCAGAGTGGTTGGACACTGCTAGAGCAGAAGTAAAAGGGGCTGTAAGTACTGCACACTTTACAAAGGTCTGGGTAGTGCCATGATCAAGTTGAGAGTGATGGAATGAATCTAGTGTCATCCATTCAAGAGGACAATGCCCCTCGGAATACAAGAGCTGTAACACGAAGAATTTCACTAAAATGTTCATTCCGCCCAAATAGTTTTCATAAAGCCAGACAAACAAGCTGGAAAATATCCGCTGAGTCACCCTGACAAGTTTCCATTACATCCTACAGGGCTTCTCTTCACAAAGGGCCCATTATCAGCCAGATTTTCAAAAAGCATGTTGGAGGTACCTCGGGTGCTGTGCTCTTGTGAAAATCTGGCCACCAGTGTCACAGTGTGAGAGGCTGGGTGCTGAGCACTGGTCTTCTCGAAACAGTGCCTCCATCACCATAGGGATGGTGTCTCCATCAACCACTTGGGAAGCCTACTCCACTGCCCAACTGCACCTAGCCTTCAGAACTTTCTCTTCATGACCTTCAGAATCCTTCCTTCACTGGACGGCACGCCACCGCATGGTCCAACTGCCTTCTGAAACTTTGCCAACTACCAACCTTCCATCCTTCCTTCCTATTGTTGCCTGGAAGGTAGTTATAGGCTGTGATCCCATATCCTGCTTGGTGACTCCCATCTGTAGGTGTCTTGATAATAATAATACCTCTCAGATTCTGTTTTTCATCCACAGATCTCTACGCACTTCATAATGGTCAGTATCATCCCCATTTTACAGATGGGGGAAACTGCAGCACAGGGAGGAGAAGTGATTTGCCTATGGTCTAGTGGCTGAGACTGGAACCCAGGTCTCCTGAGTCCCAGTCCAGTGCTCTAGTCACTAGGTAACACTGCCTCCCCTAAAACACAGGGAATCATCATGATTACTGTTCAGCTAGACTACTTCAGCATTTTCTCCGATGGAGAGTACAGCGAGGGAGCACACAAAATGCCTCTCAACACAGCCCTGAGGCCAGTCACCACCACCAAAAATCTTCAGAAAGATCCTCAGGATACTCAGAAGTTAACAAATATCATCCATGAGTTTTATGACAGTATGATGGCTAGAAGGATCAAAGACAGCTGCACATTTCCAGCAGTACAGTGGGGTGAGCAAAGATGCCTTCTCAGACCACAGACATTCTATGCATTCTCCAGTGCTGCAGGAAAGGGAACAAACCTCCAGAACAGAACACATGGAGAACGCAAATCTTCACCTTCTAGCAGCCAGTACACACCAGGAACATTTTCTTGTGTCTGTGACTAGAGATTATGCCCTAACATACTTGATGAGGTTGGTTTTTTTTTTTCTTTCTTTCCGGTAACGTATTTGATTACTTGACTGGTTTGCACTATCAGATCCACTGTGTCTGTGACCTCCAGGCTCAGTTATTGCAGTTGTGCTATATCAGGACATAACAATGCTAGACCTGAAGAGATTCATCTGATTCAAAATATAGTAGCTCGTCTGCTATCCAACAGAGAGCGATATGAGCATATAACTTTCATACTCCAGACATTTGGCTTCCTCTTGAACAACAAGTCAAAAGTCAAGGTTCTGGTCCTGCTTTCCAAGCAATGAGCAATGCAATAAACCCAGACTACCTTAGGGACCATGACCTCCCATGACAGCTGGGCTCCTCAGGCACTAGCTACTACAAGGATGAAACCTGTGGGAGCCTGAGCTTTGGGACCTTCTTACATAAAGGTTAACATGGCATTGCTTTTAGGACTAAATACAAGACTCACCTTTCTCACTAGAACAACAACAGATAGTGGTAATACAACATTTACATTTTTTCCCATTTACCCTCACATGCAAGGGAAGAGGAAAGAGCCAAAAACAGACCTACAACACTGATTAAACTACTGCCAATGCTGGTATTTCTGTAAGGTGCTCAGATAATATCCTGCTGAACAGGGAATAAATGCCTAAACAGATCAGTGAGAGTTCCTTTAGGAAGGTTAGCAACTGGAGATTGCCATCTGGTTCCATCTGGAGATGGAAATATACTTTGCTGGCAACTGCATCCCATTGATACATGCACAGGACAATCGTCAGACCCTGGCTAGATGGCTTTGTGCATCTGCTTTGGTTTCGCTGCCTGCCTGAGCAAAATAGTTGTATGTGCAGCCATATACTTCCCCAATAATGCAAATGGGAAACCTTCTGTTGGACCCCATTCCAAACTCCTCCGAGTAGGCAGCATCCGTCCCAGCAACGTGCCCACTTCCACCAACCTGGACAACGGAAACAGGAAAGCCAGCAGAGGCAGCTCTCAGAGGGTTTGAGAGAACCTTCCCCAGCTGACTGAAGGAACGGCCTTCATCACACTTCAGCAGGACCATGTCCAGTGGTCACACTCCTTGCTGGAAGGAAGGTAATCTTGGGAGGGGTTTGAAAAAAACAAAAAGAAATAAAACACAAGGATCTTTTGCCAAGCTCCCAATGAGAACAAGATGGGAAATGAACCTTTCTCCCGCCTCCTACCCATCCCCATTTATACCCTTGAAAAACAAAGAAACATTTTTTGTCTGGAAACTCCAGCAGCACCACGCTTAGGAAATCATTAGTGCAAATTCCAGCCAAGATTATTTATCCTTAAAGAACCAATACGACAGCAAATCTCACTCCAGCCGCTCCCAGGCTCTGCAGCTCGATGCAGATAAATAGGCACTTACCACCAGCTGCTAATAACTTCATAAAACATCTTTCTGCTTTTATTCCCCTGGGATTGCCCCCCCCCAACCCACACACACTATTCAGACATGTAGATTGGAACTAATTCTTCATAGACGTTCCCCTTCCCTAGGGGCATCGTTAAGGGGCAGCATGCAGCCTCAAGATGTCTCTCAAGCAACTTCACTACTATACTGCCTCTGCCTTTTTCATAGATTCCAAGGCCAGAAGGGACTATTGTGATCATCTAGTCTGTCCTCCTGTATAGCACAGGTCAGAGAACTTCCCCAAAATAATTCCTAGAGCAGATATTTTAGAGAAACATCCAATCTTGATTCAAAAAGTGTCAGCAATGGAGAATCCAACACGACCCTCAGTAAACTGCTCCAGTGGTAATTACTTTGGCCATTAAAAATTTGCAGCTTATTTCCAGTCTTAGCTTCAACTTCCAGCCACTGGATCATGTTATATTTCTCTGCTAGACTGAAGAGCCCATTGTTATTTGTTCCCTATGTAGGCACCTATACACTGCAATCAGGTCCCCTCTTAACCTTCTCTTTGTTACACTAAATAGACTGACCTCCTTGAGTCTATCACTGTAAGGCATGTAATCTAATCCTTTAATTACTCTCAGAGCTCCTCTCTGAAACCTCCCCAAAATATCAACATCCTTCTTGAATTGCGGACACCAGAACTGGACACGGTATTTCAGCAGTGGTCACACCAGTGCCAAATACAAAGATAAAATAACCTCTCTACTTCTGCTCAAGATTCTCCTGTTTATGCATGCAAGGATCACATTAGCCTGTTTGGCCACACCATCACACTTTTAGCTCATGTTCAGCTGATTATCCACCATGACCCCCAAATCTTTTTCCAGGACACTGGCTTCCCACAGTAGAGTCCCCCATCATGTAATTATGGCTTGCATTCTTTGTTCCTAGATGCATACACTTACATTTAACCATATTAAAACACTTAGTTTACTTGCACCCACTTTACCAAGCAACCCAAATCACTCTGTATCAGGGTCCTGTCCTCCATATTGTTTAACACTCGCCCAATTTTCGGGTCATCTGAAAACTTTATCAATGACAATTTTACGGGTTTTTTTCAGGTAATTAATAAAGAAGTTAAATAGTGTAGGGCCAAGAACCAACTCCTGCAGGACTCCACTAGAAATCCACCCATTCAATGACGATCCTCTGTTTACAATTACTCTTTGAGATCTATCAGTTAGCCAGCTCTTAATTCATTTAATGTGCGCCATGTTAATTTTATATCATTCTAGTTTTTAAATCAAAATATCATAAGGTACCCAGTCAAACACCTTACAGAAGTCTAGGTATATTACATCAACACTATTATCTTTATCAACCAAATTTATAATCTCATCAAAAAAGATATCAAGTTAGCTTGACAGAATGTATTTTCCATAAACCCATGTTAATTGGCATTAATAATATTGCCCTCTTTTAATTCTTTATTAATCAAGTCCTGTATCACCCACTTCATTATCTTGCCTATTATCAGGATTGATGACTGAGAGGCCTATAATTACATAGATGATCCTGTTTACCCTTTTTAAATGTTGGCATGTCATTAGCCTTCTTCCAGTGTTCTGGAACTTCCCCAGTGTTCCAAAATTTATTGAATATCAACATTTATGGTCCAGCGAGCTCCGGAGCTAGCTCTTTTAAAACTTTTGGGTTCAAGTTATCTAGACCTGCTGATTTCAAAATGTCTAACTTCAGTAGCTGCTGTTTAACATCCTCTGAAGATATTGGAGCAATGGAAGAATGTTATCATATGATATGATTATGTCATCTATTTTCCCCTCCAAATACATAACAGAAATATTAATTGAACACTTTTGCCTTTTCTGCATTATCATTGATAAATCTACCATTTTCATCTAGTAATGGACCAGTACCATTGTTAGGATTCTTTTTGTTCCTATTATAATTTTAAAAATCCTCCTTATTGTCCTCTTCTCTGCTTTCCATAGATATTCCCTTGTGTTCCTTTCCTTTCCTTATCAATTTTCTACAATTCCTAGTTTCTGATTTATATTCATTAATATCAACTTTTCCTTTCTTCTATTTGCTATATTATTTTCCCCACCCCTTGTTTTAAAAAATATATAGCTTCCCCTCTAAACCAGGTCAGTTTTTAACTGATACAGCCTTCTTCCTCAATTGTAGGACTGTGGCTTTTTGGGGTCTACTAAAGTATTCTTAAACAATTCCTAGTTATCATTCACATATTTTCTGATTAAATTCTTCCTCCCAGATGATTTAGCTGATAATTGTTTTCCTCTTTATGAAGTTGGCCCTTATAAAGCACCAAGTATATGTGTGTGTGTATAGTCTGGACTTTATTCTGATTGCACATTAAAAATGTGATCAAGTCATAATCGCTTGTACCTAAATTACCATTACTTTTCAGTTCTGTTATCAGTTCCTCTTTATCTGACAAGATGAGGTCTAATATAGAATTCCCCCGTGTTGGATGTGACACTTTTTGAGTTAGAAAAGTGTCATTTACAATATTTAGAAATTCCAAGGATGTTCTAGTAGAGGCAGCATGAGACCTCCTGCATGTGTGTCTTAAATCTTACCCCTCCCATATCTGTCCTCAGAGCCATCCAGCATTTTGTCTGAATTCATAAAACCTTACGCACAGATCCATCATCATCATCCACTCTTGCCAGAAAATCCTAGAATCTTGAACTCAAGATTCAGAAGCATTAAGTGGAGGAGAAGCCAATTCCAATTGTTTTGTTCTAAAGTTTAGATGGATTTGTCAGTGGGTTTACAATGTCTGACTGATTTGCGATCCTGAATTGCTTCCAGTGCATGTGTGTGTTGGGGAGAGAGGGGGGTTCTGAAATCTTTATTGTTCCCTGGAGGGTTTGGAAAATCTTTTAAGGATAAAATCCTTGTCCCATGGAAGCCAACGGGAGTTTTGCTATTGACTTTAATGGGACCAAAATCTATCCCTAGGGGCGCTAATTTCAGACCACGTTTTTGAAAATCCAGGTGAGTTTGGCTTTAGGGATCAGTGCCAGTGGTAATCATTTTCTTACATGGATCCAAATTGACTTCCAATGGCTGATTTCAGTCGGTGCTGATATGTTTACCTTGCACACAGATCAGCTGAACAGTCAAGGTTGAGTTTTGAACTAAATGTCTGATGAGGAAAGAATGTCACCCCTTTTGAGGGCCACTCTGTAGTAGGTAACAAATATAGTTTTTGGCCTTTCCACTTATTTTTATTATTATTCAGAAATGTATAGGTCCCAAAGTGTCTTCCTTCAATAAAAACACCATTCTACAAGGCTTACCAAAACCTGCTGTTTAACAACAAAAAGCCCAAACCCCATTCCTGATTAGGAAGATTCATGAAAAGCCTTGCTACACAAATTGTACTGGAATGGCATCCTGCAGCTCTCCAAACTAAGGCTCTGTCAGAGCCCTGTAGGAACTATGTTCAAGACGGGAGAGTCTCAACTGAGAGTGCCTTCTGCTGAGCTTAAGAAGTGCAGGCCCTGAGTCAACTGTGATAAGAACCCAGCAGATCCTAACTTCTGTACTGTGACATAAATCAGTGGGACCTAGAGGATGTAAAGCTCTGTAGAGCGTAATCAATGCCTCTAGCCACATATATATAAAGAGAAGTGCCTAAATTATCCTTTCAAATTCTGCACCTGGTACTCCAGCACAGAACACATCCACCTTGCTACCAAGCTCATTAAAGCTTATTAGTAGGTTCAGAAGGATTAGATTTTTATCAGTAAATGTCAATAAACATCGATTTCACCTTACACATACAAACCGAGAAAAAAATTTCCATTGATAAAAATCAAAATGTACAATTAAGCAAAGTAAGGAAATTGCTGCTTGAAAACTTTTATTTTATTTTATTTTATTGCTATTTATGTTGTATATTTAGATATATGATGTTGACAATTTGTGTTTTAACAGTTATAAAGATTTAACTTTTTGAATCTCAACGTCCATTGTCATCAGGTATTATCTGGAAACCACCATCCATGATTTTGTGCAACTGTCAAACCATTAAAATGGATAAAAATCAGGGGGGAAATTTAAAAATAAAAATCAATATTACTAATCAAAATTATAACAAAAAATAAAAATTGTATTCTGCCAAGCCTACTTATTAGGCATGTCCTGATGTTCCATTAACTCCAATATATTATTAGATAATAGAGCACAGCCCCAGGAAGCATTATCCCAACTCTCCAAGTGGGGAAATACTCCTATATCAGAAATCACATTACTGAATAGGTCAGTAGCATAGAAAATGTTGGTAGAAAAGAACATGACAAGTAAGGACCATGTGTTTCGTTATTAAGAGTTAAATGACATTGTAATAAAGGGATGGAAATCTAAAATCCAGCTATATAACAGCAGTGGAGTGGAAGAGAATTTCTTTGATGTTTCAGAAATGAAGTCAGAGTGAACAGGGAGACACTATTTTTATGTTTGTATCTCTCTATATAGGCTATTTGAGTGCCACTTTTAGTGAAGGAGGAGTTTAGACTGAACAAGACAGAAAAGAATTCACATTCCCAAAATCCCATAAGAAATAATGGTCAAAGCAGATGAGAAGTCCTTCTAGGAAATTCATTCATGTTTTCTCTGTTGGTTCTCCAGATCAACTGGACATAAATGGAGCAGCCAGCAGGTGTATGCTACCTTGATATATCAGATGCATTTCCTGCCTTCCATGCTGTTGAGTGTACTTCCAGGCTATGGACTAATATATATATACTTCTGTCCAGAATCATATCAGTAAGACAAATACTATAATTCTTCACAGACATTTATATACATCTCATATATATTTATATATATCCTTATATATATTGTTAACTGTTGCATGTTCATATTTGATGAATAAAATAAATTAATACATTTTACTTCAGTCACTAGCAAAACAATTAAATAAATGTTAAGAGACAAAATTCTTTAAGTGCCTACAGGATAATGGAACCAAGAGCAAATAAGCTGGGGATGTATAAATCACAAATCATGCCAGACTAATCTGATCACCTCTTTTTTGTTGTTGATTGAATTACAAAAGAGCAGATGAAGGGAATGCAGTAGCTGCAATATATCTGGACTTAGTAAAACATTTGATATGGTGCTTCACAAAATCTTACTTGAAAAATTATTTCAAATTGGCTTGGTTATGAGCACTGGCATAAAGCAGCATAAATAATAATAATACATTTTATTTATATAGCTCTTATCTGCCAGTGCTCTTCTAGGTAGTCCACAAAAACACACCACTCGCATTAAAAAAACCGAAGTATGCATATGAATTCAAAACAAGGTGATGGAGTTTAAACAAAGGGCAATAAAATAGCGAAGTTTAGAGTTGGGGGAAGCTGTCTGCAGCAGGATTGGTGTTAAGTCTGGTTTTATTTAACATCATTAGTAATTATTTGGAAATTATTAATTATTAGACACCACATTAACTATAAAGCTGATACTTGTATGTTTAGGGGAACCATTACCTTTCTCTGAAGCATCTGATACTGGCCACTAACCGGAGAAGGATACTGGACTATTTCAGATCCAGTCTGTTCATTTCTATGCTCCAACGATAATAAAATCAGGAGGTCACTGAGGATCAGGAAGTCATACAAAAAGCACCTAGACGGCTTAGAAAACACGGAAGGAAACAAAACAAGGCCCAAACATAGAAAAAATGCAAGCCAATACATTTTGGAGAAAATCACATCAAACAATTTAGTGGACGGCAGAAACCTGGAAGGTAGTTAATGCCAAAAAAGGCTTGTGGTGACGATGGGCATTAAAAGGCTTATCAGACTATAATGCAATATGACGGGGGGAAAAGAAAAAAACCTCACCAGAAATTCCGGCCTACATATGCAGCAACATTGCAACACAGAGCAGAGTTAGTCCATCTCCCTAGAGCTCGGATGAGACCACACCTGGAATATTGCAAACAGTTCTGGGCAAAAAGCCAGGAAAGCGTCAACACATTTGAGGAAATTCAGAGAAGAGCAACAAAAATGATGAAGAGGCTGGAGGGACTGACTTAAGAGGGGAGTTAAAAAACCAAATATGGATTGCTCCCCCTTAATGATGATTAAGGGAGAGAGAAAGAATCATCTACAAGGATGAAGAGGAGAGAGGAATTGTTGAGGATGGCTCAAAGGGGTGTAACTGGGAGTGATGGAATGATGCCGAACAAAGTTAAATGTAGGCTCTCCTTCTAACAAAGAGTGCCATTAGACTGTGGAATAGTCTCCCCTGGGAAGAGATGGCATCTCCACTGCTGAGGAGACAAGGCAGTAAAGATCATCCAATCAGAAAGAGTCCTGCACTGACAGGGGAAGAGACCAGATGAACAAATACGTCTCCCCCAAGTCTAGTTTCCAGTGTACTACTAGAGAGGATTTTCTTCAGTGTGGGAGTGATTTTAAGGGTAGAGGTTCTGCATACAACTACACAATGTGCATGAACAGAGCCTTTGCCCGAGCAAATTAAGTGTACAATTGCCCACTTTTCTCTTTTTTGAAAATCTGGCCCTAATGTAATTTTGGAGGGGCACCAGGTACAGCACCAGAATGAGAAACAGGCACACTTCATGTCACACACCCTCCCTCTAACATCCATTATTACACTTTAAAATGTCCAGTCTAGTGAGCTGCCAATATAATATACCCCTTCTGCATCCTTGCCACGCTAGGGCTATGCCCTTACCAGCTGCTCAGACTTGTTGCACCATCATTCTGCCATTCCAACAGGCATGTGAATTCTCTCTCTTTACAAAGTGCAATAAATAACAAGGAGAGAGATTAATTAAGGAGACCATAAATTGTTCCCAGGGCTTTGCTGCCTTAAGTTATGTTTTCTCTCTATTTTTAATTTCTTTTCTCCTTGATGAAAAAACATAGCTTAATAAACAATTCCACACTTGCTATTATACCCAAATTAATTATATATTTTAAAAAGAAATCAATGTATATGTTACTGGAGCACCTGTGAGGGCAACAGAAATCCTTGAGTTAATTGTATAGAAAACACTCTAGCATAAGTACCTCCTCATGGGATATTCATCTTTTGGTCCCAAAGCACATTCCAGATGGTATTCATACAGCTATCACTTTGCTCAGCATAGAAATGTACCCACTTCTAGGGCGGCGCACAACAGCCATTTAACAGTGCCCCCAAAACACTGCACATCCATTTAAGGCAGGGAGTGAAGAATAGCTCATCTAAGTGACAATGCAGGTGGACTTTGCGGAGGTAGACTATAGAATATAATCACCCACTTGAAATTAGGCATAGACACTAGCAGCCCAATATCAAAGAGTGGGTTCCATTTTCAGCACCACGTCCCCACCAGCTTAAGACAAACCTGAGCTGAAGGCAGCTGTTTGGGCTCAGGGACTGACGCACCACGTCACTGCGGTAGCTCAAGAGAACTTATGCAAGCTCCTTTCTTATCCTGCATCTTCCGATTATTGCACTAAGATAGCCTGATGAGAGGCTGGGACCCAATAGGGAAGCCTGATTTTCCTCAGCCCAGGCATGCTGGCACAAGGCAGGGCTCTTTGATGGAAGGGAAGGACCTGGGGAAATTAAACAGGAGGAGACTGCTCCCAGAAAACCTTCCGCCCTATTAGAAAAAGAACAGTGTCACAGAACTGAGCACCACGGTCAGTGCGTCCTCTCTCCTGCTTCTCCCTTCCCTCCCTCCCACAGCCACACCCAGACCGGCTTCTCTTCATGCCACGTGGGCAAAAAAGGGTTAACTGTCACCACCATTTCCAAAAAACAGCTCACAAGTCCTTGATGACAATTAACAAATAAATAAATAAAAAGATTCCAATTTATAGATGGCAACAGTTTCCCTGGCTCCTCCGCTGGGAGTCATCATGTCATGCTTAATCTCTCTGTTAAATAAACAGTGCTATACCGCGAGACAGACCAGGTGGCAGAGAGCTGACAAGGGGGCCCCCTAACGAGAGGCGCGCAGGCCTGATCGTTAAATACCACAGGTGTCCCAGCAGCCGTGTTGCTACAGCGTGTTCAGATGTACAACACGGTACAGGCACGGGCCAAAGGCAGGAGATTATTACTACTGGGGTGGGGGAGGGAAGAAGTGAAAGGGAAGGATGAGGGACAGTGGAGGAAACCAGAGGAGAGAGAGAAAAAAAGAGAGACCACTGCTGTGGCAATGGTGAGGGAGGAGTTTCTCCCCGTCCCCCATCCCTTCTGTCTCCATAGCTTTGAGTTGCCCCCTCAAACAGTATAGTAGACGGACTGTATGCTGAGGCCTTTATGCCCTCTGGGACGGACTCCAGCTCCAGCCACTGTCAGAGGGGCTACCACTGCCATCTGCTGTGGGCAAGAGGCAGCCTAGAGGAGTAGGACAGGTGGCTGATATGATCTGGTAGGTCAGGAGATAATACAAGGGACAGATGCAGCAACGGGACTGACCTGACACAGCTGGAGACAGGACATGAGACGAAATGAACCATTGGTCTGATCCGGTATAGATTAAAATAAGGTATTGGACAAGAGGGGCTATTGGTCTGGCAGGGCTGGAGACAGGACTAGATGGGCTATTGGTCTGCTCTAGAAGGCCAAGTCTTACATGGCCATTTAGGACACAAAACCCCAACATCTCCCTGACTCCATTATTCAAAAGTCAAGCGGCTGCTGGGCCATGCTGGGGGCTTGCTGATGAAGTCCAAGCACGTTGTGTGGCAAGGGCGGCGGGAGAGGGAGGCTGTTTTAAAGAGAGAGAATGCAGAATGACAGAAGGTGCTCTGCCTCATCCCCACCACACTGCATGGCCCCTCCTAGCAACATAACAGAACGAGATAGATCTCCTCTGTGACGTTGCACTCTATATGATTTTATGAAAATATGCTAATGAGCGTGAATATAATGTAACTGGAATATGCTTCATGCAAAAGGTCTCTTGTAAGGTATCATTACAAAGCTTATAATCTACTGAGTGTGGTCATCCTATTTGTATAAATATATCACTCTTGTTTCTGAAACTAGAAATATGAAATATAACTCTGAGGTCCTATTGTAGTTATGCAAAGCGTGGGCCATTAATGGTCGTCTGGAATCTTGATGGCGCCCATCAACCAGGACAATTGACTCTGGATGGCTCTGTTTGCTTGCAAGCCTTCCTGTGAGTCAGGCTGGGAGGAATGAGGGCTTGGGGTCTTACAGTGCCATGTGATCATGTCACCTGAACTGGAATCCATCTTTAATCTGGTGCTTTTTCATTTAGAAGGAGGGGTGGGAACACAGAGAGGGACAAAGGATTCCCGCCTTGTGCAAAAGCTATATAAGGGAGTGGAACAGAACAAAGGGGGCTGCAATCATGAGAAATCCCCTAGCTACCAGCTGAGCTGGAACAAGGGCTGTGCCAGGGGAAAGGATTGTGCCCATACTGGGAAGGCATCCAGTCTGTGATAGAAGCTTATTGAAACATCTCTGAGGGTGAGATTTTAATCTGTATTCAGTTTTCTTACTGTATTAGGCTTACACCTGCGTGTTTTATTTTATTTCGCTTGGTAATTCACTTTGTTCTCTCTGTTATTACTTGGAACCACTTAAATCCTACTTTTTGTATTTAATAAAATGACTTTTTACTTATTAATTAACCCAGAGTATGTATTAATACCGAGGGGGGGGGCAAACAGCCTTGCATATCTTTCTATCAGTGTTATAGAGGGTGAACAATGTATGAGTTTACCCTGTATAAGCTTTAAACAGGGTAAAATGGATTTATTTTGGGTTTGGACCCCAGTGGGAGTTGGGTACCTGAGTGTTGGAGACAGGAACACTTCTTAATCTGTTTTCAGTTAAGCCTGCAGTTTTGGGGGGATGTTGTTCAGACCTGGGTCTGGGTTTCTAGCAGGCTAGCATGTCTGGCTCAAACCAGGCAGGGCCCTGAAGTCCCAAGCTGCCAGGGAAAGCGGGCTTAGAGGTAGTCCCGGCACCTCAAGTGGCAGTCCCAAAGGGGTTCACTGTGATCCAACCCATCACATCCTCCCACTCCTGAGAGCGCAGGCCCAAGTTCCCGAGGGCTTCCTGAGCAAGTGTGCTGTTGTGCCTTTACCATGAGCCACTCTGCCGGTATGCGGGCTAACGTCACAAAGTCAACATGGAATATAAGTCATATGCGTGGAATAAGTCCTGATGGCTGTATCCGCAGGAGGTAGCAAGCCTCCTGTGGAGCAACCCTGCAAGTACAGGGAGAGGGGACCAGGAAGTCCTAGTGGGTCATTTCTCACTGGCTTCTCTGATACTGTGAGTGATAAGGGGAAGGTGAGCAGCTCTTATTTCTCATGCACTCACTGATGTGTGTGAGGAATACAAGAAGATCTCTCACGAGACAATAAGTAAGGCCTTACCAAATTCATGGCCATGGAAAATGCGTCACAGACTGTGAAATCTGGTCTCCCCCATGAAATCTGGTTTCCTGTGTACTTTTACCCTATGCTATACAGATTTCATGGGGAGGCCAGCGTTTCTCAAACTGGGGGTCCTGATTGAAAAGGGGATTGCAGGGAGAGGTTGCAAGGTTATTGTAGGGGGGGTTACGGTATTGCCACCCTTACTTCTGCGCTGCCTTCAGAGCTGGGCGGTCAAAGAGTGGCGGCTGCTGGCTGAGGGCCCAGCTCTGAAGGCAGCAGTGCAGAAGTAAGGGTGGCAAAACCATACCAGGCCATCCCTACTTCTGTACTGCTGCCGGCGGTGATGCTGCCTTCAGAGCTGGGCTCCCAGCCAGCAGACAGCGCTGTCCAGCCAGCTACCCCTGCAGGCAGCACAGCTGCAAGCAGCAGCGCAGAAGTAAGGGTGGCAATATCGCAACCCTCCTATGATAACCTTGTGAACCCCCTCTCCCATCACAAACCCCTTTTGTTACAACGTGAAATTTCAGATTTAAATCTCTAAAATCATGAAATTTACATTTTTCAAAATCTTAGGACCATGAAAATGAGCAAAACGTACCATGAATTTGGTAGGGGCCTATCAGTAAGGTAGCGAGGCAAACATACAGATTTAACCCCAGTATCTGTTCCCCATCCACTGATCTGCAGGATCCAGAAGGATAAGAACAGAATTCAAGTGCCCCCCTCCATCAACTGGTTCTCTGCTCATCCTGCCTGCAGACACCATTCACCCCTCCTATAACTCTCTGCTGCCCCCAACTGGCAGATTAGAGAAATGGTGTTAACAGGCTCCGGAGGGAGTTGGGTCCATTTCTCCATGGCGTTGGGAGGTTCCCCTTGAGGCAATAATGTCTGAGGTGGGAGAGTAGAAGAAAAAGTAGGGAAGATCCTACAAGCTTTGAGAAACACCCACCCCAGAGGATACAACAGCCCCCCTGCGCTATGTGGAAAAAACCAGGGATGATTCTGCCAGTCACACACATCTCAGTCAAGCTACCCCGTTAATAAACAGCTTTCAGAGCAGCCCCCACCCCTGCAAAGCAGGGCAGTGCCGCGGTGCCCATGCTGCTGCAACCGCACAACCCTTCTCCAAACTGCAGCAGAACTCCTGGGTCCCTAACCCTGTGTGGCAGACGTGGGGCTGTTTGGAGACAGCGTTTCATGTCTCCGCATGCACATGCCCTGTATCACGGGGAGCGCATCTCAGCCCAAGGATGGCAGTGGTTTTACCTGCCTCTCTCCTTGCCGGCACCATTTAATGTAACGACTACTAAGTCCTGTCAGCAGATCTGAGCCAATGGGTGCAGCTCCATAGGCAGATACACAGAAAGCCGCCGAGATGCCCCCTCCTTCTAGTTTTTCGTTATCCATCTGGAAAATTGCAGAGGTCACGAGAGCTTTTACCATATCAAAATGAAATCGTCCTGTCAGCAACAAAAGGGACAGCTTCTTTACCCCGATTCCAGCAGCTGTCTCACGGCCGCAGGCTTTTACGTGAGCGGCAGACACTGCACTGTGTCAAGACAGATCCCTCTTGTGCTGAGGGGTCTCCCATCAGCTCACGCCTCCCCATCCCACTCCAGGATTGTCCAGGCACAGGGATCTCAGCCTATGCCATACTCTCTCTGCATTCAAGAGGCTGAAACTCCAAATTTAGATTAAGGAAAAAGTATATGGCCCCACTCCAACTCACAACCTTCCTCTGTCTATCCGTTCCTCCCACCCGGTCTAACCTTCCATTTTAGAGGGGAGCAAAGGAAGCACAGGCTGTTCTTTTTTTTTTAAAGATATCTCGGGACCAGCTGGAAACAAAATGTACCAGATACCTCCTGGGGAAGCCTGTTTCTGGCACAACTGTGCAGACTGACAAGATAGAGCAAGCTGAAAGAGGGTCCAGGGGGGCACAGAGCACTCTCCAGTCACTAGGGAGTGTAACGCTGGGTCACATAAGAACAGCCCTGATGTGTACTAAACATTTCAAGAAGGGGCCTCTGAGAGGTCTAGCCTTGGAGCCTCAGGGAGGAAACCTCTATGACCAGAGAAGCAATGAAAGATAAGGGACAGAGGAGAAGGAGGCAGTGACTTCATGCTGTCCTTGTGCTATGAGAGACTGAAGCTATGAATTACTGGAACAAAGAGAGGGAATCCACTAGAACTATATAGCCAGTGTGGGAAGAGGGAATTCCTTCCTTTGAAAACAGGGTGACCTATGGTTCTGGGCCTGCACGAGTTTTCATGGCTAAACTTGGTACCCTATATTCCTATGGCACGCAAGAGGTTAACATGGTGCTTTCAACTCCTTGAATTATACCAGCATATAATTAGGCTTGGCAGAATTGGATTTGTATTTTTTTAATATAATTTTTACAGATAATATCAGTTTATTTTTTCCTCTTCACTTTTCATTACATTTTCACACACACGCAGACACACAAACACACACACACAAAACAAGCTATCCATAAACGTCTCACAATGTGTTAACCATTTGTTACCTAACCTTAACTACACCTGAAACAGTTGACTATATCATCTGAATGGTTAAAATATAAATCAATTCTCTGTATTACAGTTTATAAATAATTTGTTTACAAAATCAAATTAACTTTAAATCTTATTCTGCCTTATCCTTATTTTAGGTACAGAGAAATTGAAAAAAAATAATAGAATACAATAAAGAATCAAAGCAAACTGGAGAGGCAAAAGAGAAGAGGAGGTGGTGAATGGGGAAGGCTCATCCATTTAATAAAATCACCGAGATACTTCCAGGAAAGCACCCCATACCTCAGAATTTTTCTGGGGTATTTCTGTTACAGTATACTATTCTTTCCATGGATGGCCACGTTTATGATGGCTGCAATCTTCAATTGTTGGTTGCTTTTTGGATTTCCATTTCTGTAGTACTAGTCATTTAGCAATTATGAATGCTCTACTGAGCCAAAGGTTTTCACATTTATTCCGCTTCCAATATCAATGTATATTTTAAGCAATTTTTTAAATCAATTCAAATTAACACAACTGTCCAAAATTATGAGTGTTAGGCTTTATTTTTATCAATTTAGATTTTTCACGGTTGTGGGAAATTATGCGGGATCAGATGTAAATTATTTAGTGACAGTAGGCATTGAGACACAAAAAGTTAAAGCTTTATAACCATTAAAACACAAACTGTCAACAACACAGTATATACACAGTAAATACCCTTAAATCAAATGGTAATAAGTTCTCAAGCAGCATCATTCTTCTTACTCTGCTTATCTGTAAATTTCAATTATCATCTATGGAAATACTTTTTGTTGATTTATGTGCGTATGGCAAAAATCGACATTTAACAACATTTACTGAGAAAAATTGAATCCTTTCAAGCCTGCATATAACCCAACTAACACAAGTGCCCACACCCCATTCAGCTAGCCTGAAAGGAAAATAAACTGATTTTCAGTATACAGTAGTTAGAAATGACTATCAGCAATACCAGCCTAGAGCTCCAGGTCTCTCTTCTGAAGCCAAGGCAGGGTATTCAATCCAGATCCCAACCATCCACCAGAGAAAGAACCCCCTTCCCCCCATTCCTTCCCAAGAACTTGGAATGTCAACTGGAGACAGTTCCCCACCCTAGAACCTGGACCGTGAAACACCCTGGACACCAGTCATTAGAATCACAACCTGGTTTGTTCCTACAGCATGCTGGGTGCTGCTAATGCAGCTGATGTCAAGTACCAGGCCAGGCATTTTTTATGGTGGACATTTATTTTTAATAGCACAGTTGTGTATTGAAATGAAATGCCTGAACGTTAATGAGGGTCCTACATGGCTTCCACTTTCAGAAATAAATACATAAATTAAATACATAAATAAAGCTGCTAAACATCAGTACCCTTGCTAGATGCTCCATGCTTCCCAAAACACAGGCAGAGGTGTTACTCCATCACAGAAAAGTAGAAATTAGAGATGGAGGAGGCCCAGTAGATTATCCCATGCACCCTGATCCCTACAATATATTCACCAGTGTTCTCTCCGGTAGAGTTTTAAATGGCCCAAATAACAGAGCTTCTACCATTTCCCTTGGAGACTATTCCACAGCCTTAGAGATTCCAGGGTATAGAAGTTATTCCTCTGATCACATTAAGCCTAAATTCACAACTGAACAATATCGTCCCATTACTGCTGTAAATCTTCCTTAAGAACTCTCTCTCCCTCTCCCGGGTGTTTACACTGTACTTGTGTGGTGTTCATCACATCTCCATTTAGGTGTCATTAGGTCAAGAGCTGCACTCTCTGGCTGCACAGTTTAGGCATGAGCTATTCAATTGCAGGAGCCTTGGCTGAACAGGAGGAAAATCTTGAGGATGCTACAGCAAGCCAAAGAAGGAGAAGATGAACTACAAACTCCATGGAGCACATTTAGTGCCCTGTAGCCTTTTTCAAAAGAAAGACAGGGAGAGGTAGTATAGACAGATCACAGTTAAAGTACTGATTAAAGGTGACACAGGAAAGAAAAGCAAGGACTGAGCCTCCCTGTTTCTCCCTGTGTTACTCTGCAGTGCCCCAGCACCGATACCACCATCATCACAGACACTGATTTGCCCAGTTCTTGTCAGCCTCAGAGGAGGTACCGACAACTCCATATGGTTGAGAGAAGAATTCAGTCCCCATGGCCCAGAAGCAGTTCCCTCCGAGTCAGATGAAGGAAACTGGTGCATATGGTACATGTCCTATGGATAAACAGAGGTCTTAGGTCTCCAGGTCTGTCAATCCACCAGTTTTCAATTCATTTTAAAATGGAAAGAAAACACAACATTTCAAGTGGCAAACACAGGTTGGAACTGAAAAGGGGATGAGTGACCCAGCAGGAACCACGCTGCTTTCAGAGGAGATACCTTGAGGACAAATGTTTCCCTTCTCCTCCTGGCCCAAGGGGAAGGCTGCTCGGATGAGAGAAGCTCAGCAGTGTGAGATGTCACTGCTGTGGAACTGAGATGCCTGCAGAGAGGAAAGCAGGACCACAATCCAGTATGACTCATCCATTTCCAAATCTGCAGTGGATGAAGGAAGTCCACTCAGCCCCTCCAGCATGAGAGATACTGTGTAATTAATCCTAATCCTCTCCCCCAGGAACTGTATCCAAGGTTGTGACCCCAAAGTACATGAAGTTACAAGCCTAGTGCACTAGCATGTCCAGCCAGATCACCAGCCTCCTACCATTCCTCATTAATCCAATGTCCTGGAAACCCTGACGCTCCAATCTGTTCCTGCTTATTACTGTTCTGCCAGGCAAAGCAGAAACATGCAAGATTTTGGATTTGGGAGTTTGCTTTTTACAATCCAGCTGTTTACTTCCACCAGACCAATTTGGTGTTTGCATCTCAATTTAGCTGCAAACAATTCTGGGTGCCACTAGTGTGATTTGTGAACCATTCATGGAACAGCCAAAGTCTGTTGTTGGGCTCTTTCCATCATTGTTCCATTAATGTGACTGGTGCATTCTGGAGATGGCAGGAATCAGAGTACCCAACAGATAATTAGAAAGAATGAATGCACAGAAAAGCAACAAAGGTGTAAGGAGAACTGGAAGGTCTGATGTATGATGAAAGGTTAAAGAAATTTAAAGGAAGCAGAGGTATCTCAAGTCAAATTAAACTATTTATTTGAATTCCTTAAGAGGTTCTTACCATTGCTATCAAGTAACATTCATTTTTTGGCTAAGAAATTGAAGTTGATGCTTGGTAGATGTTTGGTAAGTGCATTTTGCAAGCACTTCTTTTAAGCAGTCTCTTAAAGCTTCAGGTAGAAGTATTTTACTTTTAGATCTAAGCAGTTGCAAATCTTCTACTAAGCATTTCTCCAAGCAGTTCAGAGGAGTAAGTAGCATGCATCTCTGTTCCCTTCCAAAGTCTTTCAGGGAAGACACTTCTATCTGGCACAGAGATGCCAAGCTTGGGCAGAATTTACTCTGACACTTTTGTTTATAGCCTGGTGACAAGGAATCTGGTTGCTCTTAGTTAGGATAGGCAAAAAGTCTGCTACTACCTGGTGTAGCAAGACAATAGAAGTAAATGCAGCCTAAACGTCTAGTGGCTGGACTAGAAGAACAGTACCTTCCATATATTAGGTCTGCACTTTAAGTGCAGGACCTGGTATCAGAACCTTAGTAAAGGAAACAGGAATGCTGGCACACCACAGCCTTGGGTGATACTGGTGAGCTTCCGTCCTGTGAAAAGAAGATAAATGGATCCCTCTAGAGCAGGGATTGGCAACCTTTGGTACGCAGCCCACCAGGGTAAGCCCCCTGGCAGCCTGGGCTGGTTTGTTTACCTGGCACGTCCGCAGGTTCAGCCGGTTGCAGCTCCCACTGGCCGCAGTTCACCGTTCCAGGCCAATAGGGTCTGCGGGAAGCAGCACGGACCGAGGGATGTGCTGGCCACCGCTTCCCGAAGCCCCATTGGCTTGAAACAGTGAATCATGGCCAGTGGGAGCTGAGATCGGCTGAACCCGTGGATGAGCCAGGTAAACAAACCGGCCAGGCCTGCCAGGGGGCTTACCCTGGCAGGCCACTGGCCAAAGGTTGCCGATCCCTGCTCTAGAGACATGCCTTGTAAGCAGTGCAGTGTTTTCTCTTAACATTCACCAAGACATGCTTGGAAGAGTTTTATTTGACCATTGCTGCTGTGGTTATGGATTGTATTTTTAATGGAAGGGCAGGTACTTACAGATTGGGAGCACAGGGTTTCACAAGGTTGGAATCAGAAAACAAAATAAAATGTCACTTTAGCAGAAGATACAGAAGTACTTATAGAAGGAAGACCCAGTGAAACCACATGCCCTTTCAATCCATTTCCCAGGTTTCAAGGCAGGCAAACTAAGTGATGTTGAGCGCAGAAAGCAAACCTAGGGGCTTGTAAAACAAATAAAAAGTTACCACCAAGGAAAGGTCCTGACCTTGCAGGGTGCTGAGTGCCTCTAGCTCCCACCAGCATCAGCAGGAATCGAAGGAGCTCACACCTCGCGTCAAGCGCTCAGCACATTACAGGACTGGGCCCAAACAAAGCAGCATAAGCCTGTTACCTTTTACTAACTTTTGATCTACTTGATGGTTCACCATGGATTTATTCACAACACTTTCTGTGGCCAGCTGCTGTTTCCTTTGGATGGCTGCTCCTTTCCCATAGCCACCCTGTACGGCCTTGATAGTGGGAGGGCATCACCCCTGCGACATGAACAAGTCCGGTAGGATAAAATAGAAGGGTGCTGGACACCGATTGCTTTGGGGCAATCAGTACTGACTTTATGGTTTCTCTTAATTGCAAATTTATTTTACTTCCTGTACAGCTTCAAGGGAAAAAATAAACCACCAGGTAATTGTACTCAGACATGGGCAAGTCAATGGAGGTTAGGATTAAGTCTCATTGGAGAGGCAGGTCATTTCACTTAAGCATTTTTTCCCTTTAAGCTACTGAAATAATTACACTGTTAAGGAGGGAAACAAAAAAACAAAGCATGCATCCAAGCTGTCTTTGCAGGAACTGGTCTCCTTGAAATCAGAACCCTGGCATTGCTTTGCAATGGACGCAGAGGACAGTTACCATCTGTTTATGGAAAAATGTTAATAACCCCCAATCATAATCAAATAGGCAACCACTTTACTTTAAGTAGCTATTAACTAATGCTAAATTGCAATGGAACAGCTCGGCAAGTACTTTTGACATACACATCAGCAGCACCAGCGCTCCGAGCAGGGCTATTGGAGTGAATACCAAATGAACTGAGTGATGTGATTCTTGACACGTTACCGAAAGGGTAAAGAGCCTCTATTTACTATTGTTTTGCCTCTCTCTTTCCTTTCCCCCTCCCCTCCCCCCTTTGCTGTTTCGGTTGATTCAGAAAATGAAAAAAGGCAATGGGATTTCAGATGATGCTACGTTTGGGCTGTCAGTCGCTCCTCACCCTTGTCCTGCATGATGAACCTGATTTGGGGAACAAAAACTAGTTTGTAGCTGAGCCCAGAAAACAAGTTCAACTACGCAAGACAAGTCATTTTGTTCTGTGTTTGTATAGCATCTAAAACAATGGGGCCCTGGTCCATGACTAGGGCTGTTAGGTGCTATGGTAACACACACAATAAATAAGTACATTTGTTTCTGCTCTGCTCTATTCTCTTTCATCCAAAAATATTGTAGCTCTCTTACAAGCATGAATTATTGTTTATTATTTCTGGAGCACCAAGAGTACATAATACAAATAAGTATGAGCACAACATCCCTGTCTCAAAGAGCTTACGATTGAAACAGAAAACATGTACACCAGGGATTGGCAACCTTTGGCACAGGGCCCGCCAGGGAAAGCCCCTGGAGGGCCAGGATGGTTTGTTTACCTGCAGTGTCCGCAGGTTCAGCCGATTGCAGCTCCCACTGGCTGCGGTTCGCCGTTCCAAGGCCAATGGGGGCTGCGGGAAGCGGCGCAGGCCGAGGGATGTGCTGGCCGCGTGCCAAAGGTTGCCAATCCCTGATGTACACAAAGGAGAACCAGCAAGCCAAATGTTAGCACTGGAATGTGCATGTCTTGTTGTCTACCTGCCTAAGTACTCATGTGACCATGCCCATCAATGTGTCCGAGTATCTCGTAAGCCCCAGGACTTTCCTGTAGCTTTATTAAATTAAACTTCATTTCCTAAAATGTATTCTGACTACACTTTACTGGGAGGATTTGGGTTTATAGACTTACAGGAAGAAGAGTGCTATTAAGGTGAAGTCTAAAGCATTCTATCCTTAGTCTACAGGCAGGGAAACTGAGGTACAGGGAAGCAAAGACTAGTGCAAGGTCACTAAGTGCGTCATTGGAAGAGCTGGGAACAGGAAGAGAACCCAGGAAATCTGACCCCCAGTCTGCCTGCTCTAACCACTCTCCCTCCCACACCTGGGAATAGAAACCAGGGGCTCTGATTCCCAGGTTCGTGTTCTAACCACTTGATCACTGTCCTTCCTTGGTTAAAAATTCATTCACATGTCTGTGTACAAAAACTCAGATTAGACACCAGCAATTATTGCAGACTACATCTGTGTCTTAAATACTTTCTGTTTACGTATGTGTTTTGTCTGGCCGTTCTTTCTCCAATGTCTCTCTATTCTGCAGCTAAGCCTAAGGTACACAAAGGGAACTTTGTTTTCCATGTTCATTTTATCTCCCCTAACCCTAGGTTTTCACATTCCATGGCCCCGGCAGTCGCTGATAGCCTGTCAAGCCATATTTTTCTCCACTCTGTTGCACGGAGGCAAATCTGCAAGGAGGCCTGAAAGGCAGGATTGCCACCATGATCCAATATTAACGAGGCGCCTCCTCTGGAGCAAGCGAGGAAACTCAATGAGGATGGCACACAGCCATCCGCAACAAGCTCTCCAGAACGAAGATAAACAGGGAACATGCTGCATTATAACCCACCTCACAAGGGGCCTGTGAAGCCACCCTGACGCCAGCCCTGCTATCATGCAACTGGCAGAGCAAGTATTGTGCACCATTGTTATTGGACAGATCAGTAGCTGGGTCATAACCTGGGAAATAAACATGGGGATAAATAAACATTCCCTCCCACACACTGTTCCTCACACATTCTTGTCAACTGCTGGAAATGGCCCACCTTGATTATCACTACAAAATGTTCCCACCACCCAGCTCTCCTGCTGGCAAAAATAGCTCACCTTACCTGATCACTCTTGTTACAGTGTGTATGGTAACATCCATTGTTTCACGTTCTCTGTGTATATAAAATCTCCCCACTGTATTTTCCACTACATGCATCTGATGAAGTGAGCTGTAGCTCACGAAAGCTTATGCTCAAATAAATTGGTTAGTCTCTAAGGTGCCACAAGTACTCCTTTTCTTTTTGCGGATACAGACTAACACGGCTGCGACTCTGAAACCTGTCATTCTTTGTTGTGGTGACTCTTCAGCGAGGCAGACTGGATGCTGCTCGCTCTTCAGCCTGTCACTGCCACTTCTACAAACTACCTGAGAGGGTCGCTAGAGAGCAATGTGAGGCACTTATTTTCCGGGCTGTCTCTGGGACAGACAGAGAGAAGAGAAGCAAAGGCGCTGGCCTATGCTCCCAAACAGGGCCCAAATCCATATCTATTAGCTGGGAAATCCCTAACCAGGTCCTCTCAGATTGCTCTGCTCCTTTGCTGTGCTTTCTGCCCATGTGTACAAAGCCCAGGATTGGGATATAGGGATCCCTCATTCTCTGGCCTCACCTCCACAGAACGCAAGCAGCCATCTGCCTGCACACCCTGCTAAGGTTCACTCCCTGGCCCTAGCTGTGCCTCACCTCCCACCTTATTCACTTAGGCATTAACCTCCCTTCTCAGCCTGCTGGAAAGAGAAAGTAAAGGGGGAGGAGGAGACAAGCTTACAAGCCTCCCCACAAGGCATTCTGGGTTACTTGAGTACACAGCATTCTGCGGCCATGACAAAAACAACAGGAAAAACCTGCTCCTACAATCCTGCCAAGCTGGGATTTCAACAGCAAGTGGCAATGCATCAGCTGGCTACAAACTGCTCCTGAATCAGGGAATGATGCTCCATCCCCAGATCAGGCCTTTTGATTATTATTATTCTATTTTTTAATCACCAACCATATGCTTGATGCTCTGTAGGACCTAGTTCCTGTCCCAGAAAGCTGCAACTAGATCACAATGGGAGACTCAGAGGAGAGTGCAAGCTTCCAGAGGATTTTCGGTTGTATTGATTTTTGATCACACTCTCCTTCTCTCCCATGACACTGTGACAGTAAAGATCTTTGCCAGAGGTGAGTGTCCAGGGGTGAGACTTCAGGAGATATGAATGAAGAAAGAAGAGTAGCTTGGCAAGCTAGATTAGAACCAGAACTAGGGGTCACCAAATGAAATTAATAGGCAGCAGGTTTAAAACAAACAAAAGGAAGTACTTCTTCACACAACGCACAGTCAACCTGTGGAACTCCTTGCCAGAGGATGTTGTGAAAGCCAAGACTATAACAGGGTTCAAAAATGAACTAGATAAATTCATGGAGGATTGGTCCATCAAAGGCTATTAGCCAGGATGGGCAGGGATGGTGTCCCTAGTCTCTGTTTGCCAGGGGCTGGGAATGGGTGACAGGGGATGGATCACTTGATGACTACCTGGTCTGTTCATTTCCTGTGAAGCACCTGGCATTGGCCACTGTCGGAAGACAAGACACCAGGCTAGATGGACCATTGGTCTGACCCAGTATTGCTGTTTTTCTGTTATTAGGGAGCTCATTCCACAAGTGGGAAGCACCACAGAAGAAGGTAAAGATGGGAGACTGAAATAAATGGGGCATCATTGGTGGAATGAAGGGCCGGGGGACATGAAAGATGATAAAATCCAACTTGGAGGCTGGGCCTAAGGGCTTATCTACACATATGGCACTGCAGTGGTGCAGCAGCACCAATGAGTCTGTAATGCTTAGTAACCACAGTACCTATGCCGATGGGAGAGCTTCTCCCATCGGCACAGGTACTCCACCTCCCTGATAAGCAGTAGCTATGTCGACAGAAGAAGCTCTCCCATTTACGTAGCACTGTCTACACCAGAGTTCGGTCGGCGTAACTGTGTTGCGCAGGGGTGTGGATTTTCTGCGTTGCTCAGGGTAGTTATACCACCATAAGTCTGTAGTGTAGATCACGCCTACATTATTCAAGGCCTTGAAGGTGTTAAGTGAGAAGTTTGAACTTTTATGCAGTGGCTGAAGGGACGCTAATGGAGGGGTGCAAAGGTAGACAGAGGATGGTAGGATCTGATCAATGGGGAAGGAAGAGCATTTTTGCCACTGCGTTTCAGGCAGACTGGCAGGGAGTGACGCAGTCATCTGCTGGTTGCAGCCATCAAGGCAAGATGCAGCCAGGGTATTAGCCCCTGGAACAGAATGGAAGGGTCACATTTGCAAAACATTGAGGAGGAAGAAGCAATATTCTGCAACAGCCTTGTTGTGTGGGAAGAAGGGAAAGGAGGAGTCAAAGGGACTGTGAGCCTAAGCGATGGGCAGGATGGTGTTGTGCCAACGACAACAGAGAAAGGAGGAAATGGAAAAACCAAGAAGCTCTATGCTGGCGATGGGCCATCTAAGGCCATATATCAGGAGATCGTCTGCAGCACAGGAGTGGGCAGAGGGAAACAGGGCCCATAGATTAGTGAGTCATCAGCCAAGAGATGAGAGTTTAAACTGTACAAATGGATACAGTCACCAAGGAGAAGGCGTAGAGGGAGAAGCCATGGAAGGGGTCCCCAGAGTGTTGGTTGAGGGAGGAGAAGGAGGAACCAAGGTGGAGTTTGTAAGGGGAGCAAATTAGACAAATTTACCCTAGTGGCACTGATAAAGGTGCTGTAGAAGATATCAAGAGAGCTACGTGAGCCCTTGTGTCAGCAACAGGTACTTTTGCTCAGCAGGAGCACGTGCACGTTTGTCTAAACGTGGCGGCAGAATGCTACCGATGTACAAGGAGCCTTCGAGGCTCAAGATCCAGCTGCTCATCTAATAGCAGAGCCAGTCACTTTCACACTAACTCCACGTGGACTTGGTGTCCACAGCACCCAACAACAACCTGCATTTCCAAGATGCCTATGAAGGCTGTGATTGGCTACAGAATCAGTGCACCAGGATCAAGTCCCACATGAGACATCTCTCTGAATTTTAAACCCATGTAAACACTGCAGATTCTGTCTGTCTAACAGCCTTACCAGCAAAACCCCTAAAAATTAAGTCTGCAGGGGAATATTTATATCTACAATTTATTATCAGAATAACAGGGACTCCAACTTAGCACAGCAACTTAATGAAAGGAAAACCATGTTTTTCTTGATAAAAGCTTGTGCTATCTAAATCCTGCACATGCCAAAAGGGAATATTACCACTGTATATTGAGGAACTCAAACGTCATTCAAGATTCATACTCATGGTTACCATAACCCCTCAGTACGTGTGCAAGCACACATCTGTCTATCCATCTACAGAGGTGAGTTACCCACATGATATTCACATTCTTCTCTCTGTTTTTCATGTGTGGGAATATTTATTCTTTTCTTTTACCTATAACATTTTGCACTATCAGCAGCAGATACCACAGCACTGTACAAACCATTCCTCCCGTAGATATACCCCCCTCCCCGTATGAAGTTGGAAAACTTCATCTCCGCTTTACAGATGGGGAAACTCAAGCAGAAAGCATAGTTAAGCCAGTTAGTTGTGTGAGGTCACAAAATGAGGCAGTGGAAGAGTTGGGAATCATGACCCGCAGAAATCATGACTTCCATTCCCATGCTCCCCCACCAACAATCTGTACACCCTAGCAGATTGCTCCCATCAATGGACATATGAGCTAAATTTGCTAAGTTGCTACAGTAGTTCTGCTGTTTAATTAAGGTCCTGTCTTCCATCTCCAGAGGCCACACAGGGGAAACACCAGCCACAGTCTCATTTGGACCTACTCTGGAAATGTCTTCGCAAAGCAAACAGAACTCTGGGCAAGCACAAGCCGTGCCCCCAAACATTTCAGCCTGCTCCTCAACTGCAGGCCCCAGCATGGCTGGGAAATCAGCTGCCACTCAGCAGCCTTTGAAAAGGGTTGTGTTAACCAAAGACCACGTGTTTGGCTGTACAATGCCTGTATTAACAAGGATGGAGGCTGGCAACTACTTTGTTATGTTATAAACCTGTCCCAGTAGGCTCTGCTACGCACCACCAACGCTTCAAGGCTGCAGATAAACACAAGGCGAATCATGAAAAACAGACGGTGCTCAATGATTCAGTTTCTCTTGGCACGAGCCCCATGATCCTGAAGAGAAGCAACGACGTTGCTGGGGAGAACTGAAAGAATGGCTCCATATGGCAAACATCACTGTCTTCTCATTGGCTAAGCACTACCTAGCCTGCCTGAAACAGTTCCCACGAGGATGGCCATGAAGCAGAAAAGGAAACGAGTGAAACATTCCAGTGGGGAGGCAGCAGGAAAACCCCTTGCAACCTGCTGAAACATCACTTGCTCTTCGCAAGCACCCCACAGACTCATAACAGCATATTTTCTTCCTTCACAAACCGACTCAGAATCCACCCGCATTCCGTTCTATCAGGAACTGGCCAATACACCAAGGAGGCAATTTAATGTATTTTTACCTCCCGCCCCAACCTACCCAACCCTGCTTAACGCAGGGCAGCCAAACGGCATTTCCCGTGAGACCTATAAGAAGGGCAAAGGGGTGAGGTAATATCTTTTAGAGAGAGACATGCTTTCGAGCTCTGAGTACATTCCCCAGACCTGAAGCAGAGCTCTGTGTAAACTCGAAAGTTCATCTCTCTCACCAACAGAAGGTGGTCCAACAAAAGATATGAGCTCAGCCACCTTGCCTCACTAATATCCTGGGACCAACACAGCTACAACAACACGGCACAAGGGCATTCATTCTTCAGCGCTCAACAACCGCTGTTACTGCCAAAGACAGCAGGACCCAAAGCCCCCCACCAACACACACACACACACACAAACACACATGCTTATTCCCAATAGCAGGAACAGCTGCAGCCCAGAACAACAAAAGAGAAAGACTCTATTGCTCTCTAGGTCCAGGCAATGAACAGAAGAGGTAGTCGTACTGTTTCCCTTCAAAGGGCTCTGGGAGTGCCACTGGCTGGTATAGACAGTACCTTTTGTGGAAATAAAACACACCACCTTTCATAATGTGGCATTAGAGCCTGGCATTCCTTGAAGGTGCCTCTTGCTGGAGAAGAGCAGCTACACGTACCTTTCATCCCAAACTTGGATCTTCGACCGTACTTGTTGATCATAATAAAGAGCACCACCAAGAGGACACACGCGAAAGCTGCAAGCCCAACTGCTATGGATACCTGCAAGGGACAAATCTGAAAGTTAGGATGAAGGAACATATGATATCCAAACCAGTTCAGACTTGAAAAGTAAAAGTCTCCTGGCTCAGTCACTCCTGTACACTTACATGCTGCTGTGGAGACGAATCCATCTGAATGCAAATGGCTTTAGTGCAGTTTTGAAACTACAAGAGCCTCTTACTGCGACAGGAAAAATAAGAATAATTTCTATATAGATACAATTCTGCTCCGATATCACATTTCCCATGCCTCTGAACCCTCACTCTCTAATCATCAAGTACATCTGCATGGAATCTTCGCTCCTTAGTATTCCTTAATGCCCTGGGTTTTTTGCCCTTCATAATCTCCATTTGACACATCTTACCCAATGTGTGGTCTCACAACCATAAGTGGATACTAACTTGCGATGGGGAATATGCAGTAGGAGCAGAAGAATTCTTTCACAACATCAATTCTGCCTCCATGCAAGCAACCCTCAGAAGCAAGAATAAGGGAAGAGAAAACACAAGAGACAGAAGGCGGTCGAACTCTTTTCCTGAGGTTCCAGCTGCTCCTTTATGAGTAGTAGTGGTAAATATTTATATTATGATCGTACCCAAAGTGCCCCAGTTGGGACTGGGGTCCCATTGTGCCAAGCCCTGTACGGATGCAGAAGGGAGATCATCCCTGTACACAAAGGCTTACAGCCCAAAGCTCCTTTTTATATTTATTAATATTTATTCTGCAGATCTTTACCCAAGACTCTTTAATTGTGTTGCTGTAAATAAACAGCTTCCTTTCAGGATTTCTTCCGTTTGCATTTGGCCAATTATTCTTACTGCCTTCCAGGGCCTCTTATTGCATTTGGACCTGTGTTCCTCTTACTGTGATGTGTTCAATCACAGAAGAAAATACAGCATTAACAGAAAGACATTTTACTCCTTTCATCGCTTGATGCTTTTCCCAGTCTTTGATAGACGCATGGTTTTATTTTTCAAAGGTCACATTTTAACAAGTATGATTTTCATTCCCCTGTATATATTCTGCATTTCTTTTTCTACACTGGGTGCTGTTCACGAGTAAGGTCCCATTGTATGAAGCGCTTTCCTCAGTTCCCCTGAGAATTACCGCAGGATAAAACATTCAGAAAAATCGATAAGGGTTTGTTTATTCTGTCAATATTTTCTGGATTTCAAGATTCTCAAAACCTTGCATAAAATTAGAGCAATTCTATGAAACCCCTAATTATTTTCCCAACACTGTTGCTCTCAACATTTTCCCCATCTCTGTCTGGATTTTGTGAAAAGTGAAATTTTGAGGGTCTTGCAAACCATGTAAAATGAATTGGCAAAACTTATTTCAGCCAATGTGATCAAGTCCTAGTGCGACATCACCAAATGCAGCGGGGGGGGGGGGGGGGTTAAAGAAGGGGTGGATGAATCGGTATTGATGAAAATAAACCAGAACTGAATCCATGCTCCTAAAGATTCCATTATAGCATGAAACAACTCAATTAATTGATTGATTTGTCATTTTTTTCACTGTTCTCTCAGAATTTCTGACCCTGCAGGAAATACTTTGGGGGAGACTCTGTCTTCAAGAGATTCACAACCCAGTTTTGCAAACTCAAGAGGCTAACGTAGTTCATATCAGTATCCCTGCTTATCCATCGCAAACCACTGAACCATCTAAAGTCTGGCCATCATTAATTGGACAGGGTAGGATTTTACTTACAAACAAATATCTCAGTATAGAAGCAATGGTGGTGCAAACAGTATACCACCCTATCCATCAGCAACAGCAGAAATCAATAGAAAATGCTTCCCCTGTACAAAAAGGAGACAGGACTCACCCCAAATGTATCCTCCTCTGGTTTGTGGGTCACAGTGATAGGTGGGGTGGGGCTCACTTCATAGTCACCAACTGGAACCAGAAGAAGAAAGAGGAAATATTCAATTTGTGCCCCCAAGGAATTCCACAGGCCCCAGAACATCCCAACCTTGTGATGTCACACTACATAGCACTGGCTAGCCCAGAGAATGAGGTCTCTTGCCTTCTATTTCAAAGACTTTGAATTCAAGTCTTATTGGGGTTGTAATTTCTCCTGAACTGGCATAGACCAAATGAGCTAATAGGTGTTTTTTTACTTAAGCTCTCTAGGTTCCTATGTGACTCGGCAGTGAGGAAGCAAAGTCAAGTTACTGATCGGACACAGTATCACTCCCACCAGTTAATGAGAAGCAGTCTGATCCCATATGTTCTGTGGGTGAGGGTTCTTCATCCACCCACATGCCTCCCAGCACCAGGGGAAAGCTAGTGGTTCAAGCATCCCTGGAATGCAGATTGCTACAAGACTGAATCCTGCCAAATTAAAACCAACAAACAATGACTTGAGTGATTTTTTAAATTAAATGCATTTGAATGCTGGCAATTAAAAATCCAGGGAGCAGAAATCCCCCAGCCACAGAACAGGTACAGCACTTACCCTACACACCTGTTCAATGGGCCTCAGCTCCTACTTGGAAGAGTCCACACTACAATGAAGGGGGGAGGGATTCCAATATCCAGGACCCAATCAGTCCTTTGGCTTGTGCTCAGACTGCTGCAATATGGGGGTCAAACCAGCACTTGTTGTGATGCAGACAACTGTTCTGCTAGGAAGGGGACTGAGACCCAGCTGCTCATTACATACAGGTGATTCAATGGCAACTTCTTTGGGGCACCACCTATCTGCACCTAATTTAGATCAGTAACCTCAAGGGGAGAGGTTCCATATTACTTCCCCAAGCCCTGAACCACATCAGCCCTCACAAGACTAGCTCTGAAGACTGCTTTTCCTTTCAGTTTCAGTGGACTAGGCATCTATACCACTGCCCTGTGGCACCCCAAACTACAGCCAGTACAGGAGTTGCTTGAAGACACATTCACGCCTCTGTGTCATACTGCAAAGTTACCCGTGCTACCGGCACATCACATGCTTCCCTCTCCATTGGTCTGGATCCTTCTTCAGGACCCCACTAGGCAGGAATAGACCTGCCCAGGATCTACAGACTGTACAGCACATAAAAACCTTCCTTAATACACTCAGGCTCTCACAGAGGGGAAGCCAGACACTTATTTCCTCATCTCCCTCTCTAACAATCCCTCCTGCCTAGCGCTAAAGCATTAGATCGCCCCCAAACGTCATCTGCAAGGTACTTGGATTCAGGAGGTGAAAAAAGGAAATGAAGCAAAAGGCAAGAAAGCACTTACTTGAAACAAAGTTATCCGTACTCTCTGTGAAAAGGACAAAGAGAGAAGCAACACAATTAACAGCACAGTAAAGGGACGTCAGCCCCTCCCATCCAAACACTTCTCAGCCACACTCCCACATCATCCCAACCAGCCCAGGGACGTTTGAGGGCGTACCTCTCGGAGTAAGCCAGCCACTAGCTAATGCCAGCTCACTGACTGCACAGGGAGCAGAGGGAAAACCCTCCTAGGAAGAGCATAGCTACTTTAAGAGATTTCTCTGTTTAGATCCACACGGCAGGGCTGAGCAGGATTTGGGGGAGGTGTGGCAAGAGAACAAAGCTTCCCATTTTTGGCCCATTTGGCAGTCCTGGCTCAAAATAATCTCAGACTGTGTTGAAGGTCGGGATTGGGGTGCACTGGAACAGCTGTGAGGGGGCTTGGGCTGAAATGGGGGAGGGAGGACTGCAGGTTGGGATTCCAGTGGATTGATAGGGCAGAACTGGAAACCCCATGGCCCCAGTAGCTGTAATACCATTTAGGAGCAAGTTGCAGAGCTGTGATGGAGTGAGGACTGGAAGCAATTGGGCTCAGGACAGAGGTGTGGCTGGTGCGGGGGAAAGGGGCCGCACGACATTTGCGCCATCCTGTAAAGTAGGCCCTCTTAGTCATTCCCCTCAGCAACCTGACCAGTTCACGGTATCCAGTAAAGCTCCTTCCAAACAAAACAGCTCGCTAGGGCCCCAGGTGACAATGTCTAAAGCTCTCAGTGACAATCAGTTTATATAGCATGAGAACAACATCAGCTTTCAATGTACTCGCCAGCAAAAGAAACTGACCCTGATACTAACAGGATTTTACACAGCTTTGCCGGCCAAGGGTGCCTGGAATGATGCTGCAGCGTTCCCATAAAAGCATGGCAGAGGCTTGGAAGGGAAGCAAATACAGACCCAGGGTCATACGTGCAGCTCCCAATGAACTGAAGTTTGGTTCGGTTAATTGGGCTGTGATGGATTAGATCAGTAGTTCTTGACTCCTGGGCAAGTTACTACACTTTTTTAATTTGAGGGGGCTGGAAATTTTCCAGGGACTGCAGCATAGGAGCCAGCAAACAGAGTTGAAAACAGCAGCCTTTGCATGGAGATCCCTGTTGGAGGAGAAGGGAGGCAAGCCTCTGCTCCTGAGGGGCAGGGAGAGAGTTCTTGACAGTGTGTTTGCTTGCTTGAGGGTTTGTTTTCAGTTTGCAAAGTCTGGCAGGGGGCAGTGCATGGGGAGAGAAGCAGAGCCTGTGATCACAGCTGAACCTTGATTGTGGGGGCGAGGCTTCCCTAATCAGCAAGCCTATAAAGGCAGCCAACCAATTGGCCGGCAGCACAGGAGCCAGCAAACAGGGGTATGTTTTGGGTTCTTTCCCCACTCCTTTTTTCTTTCTTCAGAGGAGCGTAGGAGGGAAGGCTATGACAGCTACACAGGCAGCTGTAGTAGTGACCCAAAGAATGGAAGAGACAATTAAGATGACTGGATGTGGAAGCTGTGGGATATACTTTATTCTGGAGAGGGTACCTGAAAGGTGCTTCATTTGTATGAAGTGCCGTCTGATGCATCTGATGGAGGAGAAGATCCAAGGTTTGGAGAGGCAGCTAGAAACTGTGGTGGATTTTCAAAGGGGATTTGGGCAGATGATGGAGGGAAGGAGAGAAGAGGCTGAAGAGAAACCTCATGACTTGCAAATGCTGGACCAGAGAACTGTGAGGGTAGACTTCTGGATGAGGAAAATGGCCAACGGAAGCACATGACTATGAGAACAAGGAGGAGGAAAAGACTGGCTAGCGAAGGAGAAACAGAGCAGAGGAACAGGTTCGCTGAGTTGAAAAATGAAAGGGAGAGGCAGTCAGTAACCAAAGATGGGAAGGCAAGGAAGAAAAGAAGAGCAGCTAGTCCTGCAAGAAGAGGGAAAGAGACAATGAAGACAGCCAGACTTCAGAGACCTAAGAGGATAGAGGATGACTCGCAGGAGACTACAAGTGAGAACAGAAGACTTGCAGCCAGAAAGAACAGAAGGGGGAAGGCTGGAGAATTGCAACACTCAGAAGAGGCAGGTGTACGAGATTGGGGACTCCCCTACTAAGAAGAACAGACAGACCTGTCACCACAGCTGATCCGGAGAACAGAAGGGTGTGTTGTCTGCCGTGAGATAAGAGACAGGATGTGGACCTGAGATGGAAGAGGATCCTAATGGGAGCTGGAAAGAATCCACTGATTGTCCTTCATGTTGGAACAAATGATATTGCTAGATTCTCACTGGGACACAACAAGGAAAACTGACAGGCTGGAGAAGACACTTAAAGAAATGGAGGCTCAGGTGACCCTCAGGGGGATTCTACCTGTCTGTAGAGGAGGAGGGCAAAGGCAAGACAAGATTATGATGATGAACAGATGGTTCAGACAATGGTGCTATAAGGAGGGCTTTGGGATGTTCAACCAGTGGGAGGTATTCACAGACAGAGGACTGTTCTCATGGGATGGACTCCACCTGAGTAGAGAGGGAAATATGCTTCTGGGACGGAGGTTGGCACAACTGATTAAAAGAGCTTTAAACTAGGAACATGGGGGAAATGGTTTGGAGCTCATGTAATCTCTGCATCTGATTCTAATATTGAGTGGGAGGAAAACCAAGTAAAAGAGCAATGAAGAAAGGAATAGAAGAGGGTAAGAAAATGTACAACAACAAGAGGAAAGATAGGGCTAAATCACTGGGAGTAACAGTCAGGTATACTGGCAGTAAAATGACGGTACCTAATCCAGCGAGGAATTTGGGCAAAACCAAGCAGAAACAACTAAGATGTCTGTGAATCAGTGCAAGGAACCTGGGTAACAAAATGGAGGAACTAGAACTACCAGTGCAAGAAGTGAAACTAGATATTATAAGGTGAATGGAAACCTGGTGAAACAGTAACCACGACTTCAATCCAGGTGTTGGAGGGTATGTGCTGTTCAGAAAAGACAGAAATAAAGGTAAAGGAGGTATTAATAATGGGGAAGACTTTAAAGAAATTAGAAGTGATGGAATGCATAAAACTGAATCTGTTTGGGTCAAAATCTCTTTGGGGAAGAAAGGTAACAGAGGTTCCACTGGGATAGTGCTTGGGCCTGCTATAGACACCCAGGATCTGATTTGGATATGGAGAGAGACCTCTAATATTTTTAATAAAATAAACACTACTGGGAATTGTGTGATTATGAGAGATTTTCATTTCCCAGATATAGACTGGAAGACAAGTGTGTAAATGGTAGGGCCCAGATATTCCTGGACGTGATAGTCAACAGATTTCTTCACCAGATAGTCACTGAACCTACAAGATGTGATGCTATTTTAGATTTAGTATTGGTAAGTAACATGGACTTCATAGGACTCCTGGTTGTAGAGGACAACCTTGATTCAAGTGATCATGAATTAATTCAGTTTAGACTAAACTGAAGGATAAACAGAAATAGGTCTGTAACTATCCTTGATTTCAAAAGGGCACACTTTAAAAAGTAAAGGAAATAACTAAGGGAAGTGGATTGGATTGAAGAATTTAAGGATCTTAATGTGGAAGAGGCTTGGGATTACTTTGAGTAAGGGGGAAAAAATTGTAGGGAAGGATAGCAGACCTAACTGGATGAACAAGCATCTCAAACAGGTTATTAAGAAGAGAAAACCTACAAGGAATGGAAGAAGTGATGGACACAAAGGAGAGTTACTTCTTGAAAGTCGGAAAGTGTAGGGAGAAAAGTGAGAACTGCCAAAAGCTAAGCAGAGTTGGACTTTGCAAAGGAAATTAAAAGCAATAGTAAAAGATTCTTTTTTTTAAAGAAAACAAGGAAAGAAGTGAGACCGCTAAGCACTGAGGATGGGTTGCAGATTAAAGATCATAAAGGTATGGCCCAACACCTAAGCAAATAATTTGCCTCCGTTTTTAATAAGGATAATGAGGAGCTTGAGGGCAGTGGCAAGGTACCAGTGGAACAAGGATATGGAAGTAGAAATTAAATGGAAGCCAAACTCAGACAGCTTAATGGGACCAAATTGGGGGGCCCAGATAATCTCCATCCAAGAATACTAAAGGAACTGGTATATCAAATTGCAAGGATTTTTAATGAATCTGTCAACTCAGGGGTTGTACCTTATGACTGGAGAATTGAAAATATAGTACCTATATTTAAGAAATGAAAAGAAAGGGATCTGGGAAACTACAGGCTTCTTAGTTTGACCTCAGTTGTATGGAAGGTCTTAGAACAAATTATGAAAGCGTGAGTAGTTACGGACATAGAGGTCAACAGTAATTGGGATAAAATACAACACTGGCTTTACAAAAGGTAGATCATCCCAGACCAACCTAATCTCTTTCTTTGAGAAGATAACCTATTTTCTAGACAAAGGAAATGCAGTAGATCTAATCTACTCGCATTTCAGTAAAGCATTTGATACAGTTCCACATGGTTAGATCAGTAGATTAGTCAAATTATTAGTTAAATTGAAGATGATGAGAATTAATAAGAGAATTGAAATGTGGGTAAGAAACTGGTTAATGAGGAGACAACAATGGGTCATGCTGTCAGGCTGACGGGAGGTTACTAGTGGAGTTTCTCAAGGGTCAATCTTGGGACCAATCTTATTTAACATTTTCATTAATGACCGTGGTACAAAAAGTGTGAGTGTGCTAATAAAATTTGTGCATGACGCTAAGTTGGGAGATATTGCCAATATGGAGGAGGACCAGATCATCATACAAGAAGATTTTGATGACCTTGAAAACTGGAGTAATAGAAATTGGATGAAATTTAACAGTACAAAGTGAATTTCAGGACTAACAAGAAGAATTTTTGCTGTAAGATGGAGATGTATCAGTTGGAAGTGACAGAGGAGGAGAAAGATGTGGCTGTGTTGGTCAATCACAGGATGACTATGAGCCACCACTGTGATCCCGCCATGAAAAAGGCTAATTGCAATTCTAGGATGCATCAGCCAACGTATTTCCAGATAGGAAAGTGTTATTACCATAATACAGGGCATTGGTGAGACCCCATCTGGAACACTGTGTGCAATTCTGGTCTCCAATGTTTAAGAAAGATTAATTTAAACTGGAACAGATGCAGAGAAGGGCTACTAGGATGATCAGAGCAATGAAGACCCTACCTTAAGAGAGGAGACTTAAGGAGCTTGGCTTGTTTAACCTAACAAAACAAAGAATGAGGGGTGATACGATTGCTCTCTGTAAATACATCAGAGGGAAAAACGCCACAGAGGGAGAGGAGTTATTTAAATTAAGGGCCAATGCTGGCAAAAGAACAAATGAATATAAACTGGCCATCAACAAGTTTAGGCTTGAAACTATACAAAAGTTTCAAACCATCAGAGGAGTGAAGTTCTGGAACAGCCTTCCAAGGGAAGCAGTGGGGCCAAAAAACCCTAACCTATTTTAAGACTGAGTTTGATAAGTTTATGAAGGGGGTGGCACAGTGAGATTGCCTACAGTGGTATATGGCCCATCCACAACTGCGATTAGAAAATATCTCCAATGTCCAGAGATAGGACAGTAGTTGGGAAGGGCGATGACAATTCTTTCCCAGGTGTCTGCCTGGCAGGTCTCGCCTACATGCTCAGGGTCTGGTTGCCATATTTGGGGTCAGGACAGAATTTTCCCCCAGGTCAGATTGGCAGAGACCTTGGGATTGTTTTGCCTTTCTTGGCAGCTTTGGACGTGGGTCACTTGCTGGTTTGAACTAGAGTAAATGGTGGATTCTCTGTAACTTGAAGTCTTTAAATCAAACTCTGAGGACTGCAGTAACCCACCCAGAGGTTAGGGGTCTATTTCAGGAATCGGTGGGTGAGGTTCTGTGGCCTGCAATGTGCAGGTCAGACTAAATGATCACGATGGTCCCATCTGGCCTTAAAGTGTATGAATCTATGAGACTCTAAACTTTAATTTTAAAAAATTCTGGTCCTGGCAGGTTGCAGCGAAAACCTCCCCAGTGTAACTAGCAGCAGTAATGAGGTGTGTTGAATGTACAGCTCCTCACGTTTTCTAGAAAAAACAACTTTCAAATGCAAGACTGTACATTTCAGATGCACTGAATGTAAAGGTCAGTTTTGGCAATGTCCGGACCACTGATCTTCAAGAAAAGTAAATCATGTACTGATTACATCATGGGCGGGGGGCTGCCACAGTGAGAAAGATTCTGGGACACAGGCTCGTGGGAGGAAAAAAAGGGATGCGTTTGTAGTGGCAGGTAGAAAAAGGCAGTGAACCTTTGGATTAGGTCTATCTATAGTCTTTTCTTTTCCAGCACCTTCTATACAAGGATTTCAAAACACTTAAACATTAGCTTATTCTCTCAACATGGTGGCAAGACTGGAATGAATTTTTAGTGTCAGCTCTTTGGAGCAGCAGACCTGCTTCCTGTTACCTTTGGAAAGTGCCTAGCACATTGCAGATGCATCAGAAACAAAATGTTGTTATCCCCATCCTGCAGACAGGGGAACTGAATCACAGAAATGGGAAGCGACAGAGGTGAGAACATAACCTGACCTATCTCCTGACCCCCACCCCATGTGCCAGAAACACAGACTGCCCTTCCTCCCAGATAGCAGAAAGCCTACACAGATTAAGGAGCTAGACAGATGATCATCCTTGAATCTTGAATATAATTTCCCCACTCCTTTCTGTATCTGTTCATGTCTTTAGACTGGTCAGCTCTTCAAGGCAGAGATTTTGGCTTCCATTTACTATATCTGACCGCCCGGAAAGCTCTGTGCGCATTGACGGCATGATATAAATAATAAATGACAATACCATTGGTATTGCTCTATATAGAGCAAGTGCCCGATTTTGCTCCGTTTTTTAGGGGCTGCAGGAGCCACGCTGGCCACTTTCTCATGGCATCACTCCTGAAGGCAACAGTATGCACCACTCTGTTAACTGCAGGGTGCCTGATCTGGTGCTGCAAAAACAGAAGGCAGTGCAAGAGCCCTCCCACGCTTTCACTGCAGGACAGCCACCACAACCCTCTCTACTGCACGCCTTATAACAAGAGCTTCCCCTGCTTTATTTTCCCTTCTACAATTTCACCACTCACCGCCCAGTGACACAGGGAGGAATTTAAAATCATTTACTGAGAGTGCCTGACAAATAGTTAATGCCGAGGGACTGGGGGGGTATTTACCATTTTTGTGGGGGCTGTTGCACCAAAATGATGTCTGACAGATTTTTTTTTAATGAAATATATAGAATCCTGAGGACATTCCATCTAGATCACAGCCATTTTATAGACAAAGTAAAACAAGATCACCAAGTCCCTCAAAAGGGCTTTCCTCCACACACAACCACTACCCCAGTTATATGCCCCAAAAGAATATTCGGTGTCAAAAGAGTGGGAGTCCACTTTAAGGGGCGTCAGAGGTAACCCCCCATGATACACTGCAGGCCCTAAGCCCTTCTCTCACGGATAAGTCATGGAGCAACAACCACCACAAACACTGCAGAATGCAAAGTCAAAAACCAGTCACTCATTTCCTTTTCCGTCAAATTTTCACCCTTTTTTCCCTTAAGATGTTGATGAAGATTCCTGTCAAAGAAGAAAGTGGGGTCCCCTGGCATCATATGGCATGGGTTGGGCAAACTTCACAAGCTAATTGGGCCATGCCTGGTCTGTACATGGTTGATCAGACCCAAGTGTCCCATCGTGATGTTATGTTGTTGTTCAAGCCACCATCTTTCTGAGGAGACTTGACACAAAGGCCATGATCATTCAAAGCCACCAAAAACGTCATGGCACTTTCTGCACCAATAGGTATGTTAGCTCTTACGTCATGGTCAGTTTGGATAATTACATCCTCCCTCCCTAAAATCCCCTTAGATTTCAACTGGATACACAACTCTTTTTCACACCCATGTCTAGACTCTTGTGAAATGTTGCTCAATGCTGGTAAACAGTTATTATATTGTGCACCAGAGGGGACTGTATTTTAATGTGAGGTTCAATGATCCTGGTGCATAGCTTGTATAGCAGCCTGTTAAGTGCTCCAGGATGCAAGGCACTACAGAAACGTAAGCTGTGACTCTCTCACCTGGAAAGGGCTTCTCGAGGAAGTGCCCTTTGATGGTCTGGTTGGCTGTCCCCAGCTGGTTAGTGGCCACGAGGGTGTAGTTGCCATTGTTGTAGTGAGTGGGCTTGTTGAAGAGTAGACAGCCCTCAGACACTTCACCCTGCTGGTAGAACTCCATGCGGATGATCTCAGTCTCCCTGAGGACCTGACCATTGTGCAGCCAGTGAAGGCTGGGCACCGGGTTCCCATGCACCACAAACTCAATGCAGTGCTCCAGACGTAGCTCTGGCTCTTCCAGGCTCTGAATGCGTGGCGGATCTAGCATAGAGAAACACAATGCAAATTTGTGGGACTCAAGACCCAAGTAACCTCACATGTTCCAGGCAATGATGATTACCTCATCTCCCAGCAGCCAGCCACCAAAGCGCACTCGAACAGCTAGAGGAACCTCCCATCCCATGGCTGAATTTGCTGTGTGTGCATGCTACGCTCTACTACAGCTGCAATGTCGTCAGCAGCCTTACCAGGTGAGCTGGAATGGAGCCTTGCCCAAAGGAGCCAAGCCTGGTTTTGGCAGTAGGAGATGACCTGCTGTCATTTAAGAGTTTCTTCCCTTCCCTCTGGGCTTGATGACACGAAATCAACTAAGCTTGTCTCAGCTGGGAGTTGCTCTCAGAGCATTTCATAGCACTCACATCACACTGATGCAAGACCTTTCCCAGCACATGTTTAAGGGTTGTTCACATTCATTTTAGTGGGCATGTAACGAGCAGTGCAGGATAGAGGGACATTCAGTCTCGACAGTCAAAATCCCCAATAAAGAAACAAGTAATCAGGCTCCACCCTGCCCTGGATAATGGATACATAATAGAAATGAAAAATGTCTTTCCCCTCAGCACTGAGGGTGTCCCCTGGAACCCCTTACTTTGCATCCCCACTCCTCCTCACCCCACCAGTTTAATTCCTAAATGGCCCTGCTTCACCGCAGCCTTTTCTCTGGTGTGGAGGACCGAATGGGGTCATGCGGAACATCAACCTGAAGGGGCACCACTGAGCCACTCTAGCCTCTGTAAGCTACAAGCACGGCTAGCTCTGTAGGTCTGGGAAACAAGGTCTGAGATCAGATCTTGGATTTGGACCCCTGCTAACCAGCCCGAATTAAGTTTGTAGCTGTCCACTTAGCGTGCATATTGTTGTATTCCCCTCCCCACACAATGTCAATGGAGCAGCCTGCTCATGTTATGTAGGCTTTTCTAGTGCATTGTTATTAATTACACACATGTCTACAAGGTGCCCCTTGGGGCTCTCTGGTCACATTCAGTAGTTTAGGAATTCTCAGCCATTCAAGCAAACATCCCTCAGGGTTTCTGAATGGCTGCATGTCCTTGGAGGCTTTGATTGGTTGAATATCCTCCAGGATTGTTACAATTAAAGGACGTGTAGCAGGACAGGGATTAAAGCTGGGAGCTCACCTCTATTTAATACATATGCATGGTACCCTCTCCTGAGAGGCCTCTGAACTGAGGATACCTACGCCTCAAGAATTCAAACTCCGCTCCACCATCGCTGATGAAAACTTAATTACAGCATCACATGTAAGGCCCCAAACACTGAGGCCACAGAGCATGACCAAAGATGGCCCACTACTGTAGGGCAAGGATCAGAACTTCATAAGACAAAGGCCTTCTATTCTTTCCTAAGCACTCTCCTTTCCCGTACCCCATGCAGAGGGCTGGGGTCACGCCCACAGGCAGCCCCTAACTAACAGGAAAGATCCATCAACATTCCCCTCTGTTTTTTCTAAAGAGTTTCATGTTGTGAAAGTGGAGAAACAGCAATGCCAAAGAGAGAGAGGTAGAGCTCGGAGGAGACGCCCAAGATTCCGCACTCACAACTCAGGCGATACACCTCAATCTTGACCCACGGCTGCTAACCCAGTGATCGTGCAGAGTCCCACCCAGCATGTTTCACATGTAAGCCTAGGTCGGAATTTAGTTCCCTATATCTCTGGGTGAATGACCAGGTAGGGTGGCCAGACAGCAAGTGTGAAAAATCAGGACAGGAGGTGGGGATAATAGGAGCCTATATAAGAAAAAGACCCAAAAATCGGGACTGTCCCTATAAAATCGGGACATCTGGTCACCCTATGACTAGGAGGGTACCAAAGCAATTAGTCACCAATACACCAAAATATCAGCTCTTTTCAGAATGATTACATTAGAGCAAGTATGGTACAAACTGGTACTGGCTTGCAGGATTCTGGGCATGTAAATTAGCATCAACATGGTGGCACTTAAAGGGTTTGGACGGCATACCTGTCTCCTCCCAGCTGATCAGATCTGGAACTGTATTAATTTAGGCAACCAAAGCCCCCCCAAACCATCCAAACACACCAAAATTATTTATTTTGGGGGAGACCAGAGAATGACGTACTTTTTATTCTCCTTCCAATATTCTATTGTCTTCAGTTCTGCCTCATTGCTACAGGTGCCCAATGGTGCCCGCGCTGCATGGGATATCGGGGCATAATTCTCCAGTTTACACAGGTACCAGCGGGGGTTAGGGATGGGGGATTTTCAAACCACAGATTAAGGGCAAATGTTATGGACACAGCAACACATGGTAAGTCCCAGTTGCCTGAGGCAGCAAAGCTGCGTAAACTCCTGTTAAGGTCTGGTTTTTATTAAGTTATATTAGAAAGCACATGAAAGTTTAGCTCTCTACAGCCTGTAAGTAAATGGTTTTAAACCTTGCTTTGCACATGTTTACACAGTGTTCACTGATTAACCTGGTAGAAACAGATCTGGGATGAAATCCTGACTCCATTATAGTCAATGGCAAAACTTCCATTGATTTCAGTGAGGCTAGGGGATGAGTGACTCAGAAAGTTTTAGCCCCAGCTGGGCATTTCCTCACCCCACTGGATTTCCCAGTGGTGCTTTGTGAATGCAAGTAGCCACCTGAACGTGCCAGTGAGGCATGCAGACATGTGGCGCAGCCGTTCAGCCCAGCAGGGGCTCACCACACATGTGCAAGTGTGGGACTGACACACCCACACTGGGAGTACGCCCGTTTCTGCAGGCAAGCTAAAATGGAGAGAAGCTGGAGGACAAAGTAATTGGCCCATAATGAAAGCTCCTTTTACACGTAGTCCTAGGACTGGTCCCTGCCTCAGTCTCCTGCAGCAATTCTGACTTCGTGTCCTCACCCTCAACAGCAGCAAATCAAGATGAGCGCAGCATAGCTTGGTGACACACAATTCCCGACGGGAGACACATTCAAATAGTTCCCACGCTCACCCTCCCACCAGCCCATGTATGGCCCGCGTCTCCCTGCCTCTACTTACAGTAGACCGTGAGCAGCACACTGGCATTTGTCATTCCCACCACGTTCTCAGCAATACATGTCAGGAGGAAACCGTTATCCTCACTGGTGACATTCACCAGGGTCAAATTGATGGCATGAACGTTAGTCCAGTTGAGGTTCGTCTGCAAATCCCCAAAAAAACCAATAAGGACAAACCCAACAAATGATGCCGGCCTGCCCACCTCCCGGGCCCAGGACCAGAGGATCCCAACTCCTGTATAAAATGTCATGGTCTCTAACAACCATGGCCAGGCAGGATTTCAGTTTCACAGCTCACCCTGTCCATGGCACCACGAGCACCACAGTGCACCCATGCACTTAGTCCAAAGAGGTTATAACCACAGCTTCTGAAACAGTGCTAAACAGGGTATGCCCCTGCCTCTACTTGCAGTTAAACCACTTTCAGCTGCACCTATTGTTGATACACCATTGTCAGCAACGGATAATTTTGCTAGTGGAGACGGGCTAATATGCAACCAAGGGAGCACTAAAGGTGTGAAACAATCAGCCCGCAGGAAGAGCTGTTTTGCTGCCTGGAGTCAATATCTGCACTCTACCCGCCAATACTCTGCCAACCCAGGGTTCCTAATCTGACTCTGGTGAGGACTATACAATCCATTTCAAACAATCACTGCATTTCACTTCTCTCCTGTGGTGATCAACACTCATCCAGGCCTATTAAAATGGAATACACAGGAAACAAAGACCCGGAAAATTCCCCGGGCCAGCACCCCAACTGCTGTGTTGTGTGTTAACACCCTGGTGATGGACCTTGGCAAGGGCAGTAAATGTCCAGCCACCCAAGCCCCTTGGCCTCCTACCTGATGAGTAGTGATGGAGTGCAGATCGGCAACTGTCCAGTCTACGTCAGGCAGCGGCGAGCCTGAGCCATTGCACGTGATCACTGCATTCTCGCCTTCCCGCACAGTCAGGTTAATGTGGCTGACGCTGATCTCGGGCAGATCTAAGGGAGTCAAACACCAGGACACTTAGGGCACCCTGGCCAGCCAAGACATACGGTACAGGATTGGATTCTGATCCCCATGAGCTCCGTCTCCCAAGCAGGCTTCACCTTACAGCAAAGAAGCCTGCACTGTCTTGTGCTTCCGAATGAAGGAAGGGGAGGGGGAAGTACAGGAGGTGGCAAGTAGCTTGGCTGTCTCATATTGGAAGGAATGAGTGACATGGGGGACATCACCAGGTGGATGGATGGATCTTCTCTGTGCTTTGCAATTCTGACATTGCACACAAGTCAGGAAGTTCTGTCCAAGTGCTAGTTGCCTTCCAAACCTATGTCCCTTCTCCCCTTTCCCCCAAGCCCCTGGCACCTGTGTCCGTGCAGAGGTCTGGGAGGAATAAAGCTGCTTCTAAAGAATCACTGGCAAGAGATCCAGCCTGAGCTAGGACAGGGCACAGCGCTCCTGGCACTTAAGGAGAAGAGAGAGAGTTTCTCTCTAATTGATAACAATCAAGAGAAGATGACCAGGGATGTGTCCTCATATTAAAAACATCTCTGCTAATGAAAGACGCCCCGGCTCTTCCCTCCAAGGCGCCAAAGAAATACTGATTTATAGTGGCTTTGACTTACTCCTCTGTCCTGCTGAGCCACCCAGGCACCAAGCGGTCACACAGAGTGCAAGAGACGGTACCAGCAGCAGTACAGAAGGGAGGGTGATACACGGGAGAGTGACCGGACACAGTATGCGTAAGGGGAGCATCAAGGGCTGCAGCATGTGTAAAGAGGGCCCCGAATGAATGAGATGGGAATAGAAGGCAACGGGTCAGTGCAATGGCCTCTTTCTTATCATAGAACCATAGAATATCAGGGTCGGAAGGGACCTCAGGAGGTCATCTAGTCCAACCCCCTGCTCAAAGCAGGACCGATCCCCAACTAAATCATCCCAGCCAGGGCTTTGTCAAGCCTGACCTTGACCCCTAACCCCCCCATTTACATTAATTCTTATGGGGACATTGGATTCGCTTAACATCGTTTTGCTTAAAGTCGCATTTTTCAGGAACATAACTACAACGTTAAGTGAGGAGTTACTGTATCCTACTCTCTTTCAAAAAGATCACTCTTAATTGCCTTGGTATCAGTAAGTTCGATGGGTTAATCATACTCTGTACCAAAAAACAGTACCTGGGTTTTTTTAACAATATTTCCCTGTCATTGGGTACTTCTTGTAGGACGTGCAAGGGTAGCAAGGGGCCCCTCCTGGCCTCCTCTCTCTATAGCCTTGGGAGCAAGGTGAACCGGAGCACACAAAGGGCTTTCCTTACCACACTGGGTGATGTTCATCTCCTGCAGGGGAATGACAGCAGCCTCCATGTTCATGCAGTACAGCTCCTGTTTCTGCAGATTTGCTTCACCTTTCTCCTGCCAGAGCTGAATCCAGCGGATGTCACAGCTGCAGTTAAAAAGGTTTCTTTCAAGTGTCCTAGAGAGAGAGAGAATGTGAGAAACAAGGGGTGGGGACAAATAAACAAGGTTACCATTGGTTATATGGGATCTCCACAGAAAAGCTACTAATTGTAAAAAGGCTATGTGCTGCGAGGCTAAAATGAGTCTCTGTAGATCAGGAGAGATTATGGACTCCTTGGAGCAGCAAGGGGAGGAAAGGAGCATGGGGGTGCAGCGAGTTACTGCACTAGCTTTTTGGCCCTGGAAACCAAGGTTCAAATGCTATCTTGGGTCACACAAAAAACATGTTGTAAGCACTCTCAAGGCCAGACGGATATTTGGCCGGAGGGGGAGAAGGGGAGCAGATATGTTGGCAGAGCTTGAAAGGCAGAGAATGCAAGGGCTGGAATAACAAAGGATGCTGATGTTGAGAATGGAATTGCATTGGAACACCCCAGGACTACATGGTTGTCACAGTGCTCCACCTCATTGCCACCTAGCACAACAAAGGACTGTCTCAAAGGAGCAGGCGTGACCCCATTCTCCTCAAGAAATATTTATATCTTGTGTCCTAAGACCCCAGGGCTTGTGGGGCAGGACCCTTCTGGGGGGCGTTCAGTCAGTTCAGGGCAGACCTCCAGCAGGATATGCTCACTAAAGCTGGCAGCTCTTGTCCTTAATACTGCAGCTTAGTGTAAGGAAACAACGCTGCTGGTTAACACACAGCATACCAGGCATTTTAATTGAATCAAACAGTGCTGTGCTGGGACCCATTGACCCGGCCAGGACGGAGCTCTGCCTTTAATATACTTCATTTAAAATACACTTACACATATTTTATATACAGATAATTTTATTATTATTGATTTTCCAGCCTATCAGCCATCTTGTTTACATTTCTGAAAAACCCTTGCCATTCCCTTCGGAGACGTGAGGTCACATCACATGGGGATGGAAGGCTGGCTGGAAGGATGGTCGCTGGGATAAAAAGAGGGAGCTACTTGCGGATGTAACATGGAGAAACATGGGAAAAGGCGTAACATCCCAGGGTACAATCCAGACTAGTGAGGTGCTGTGTCACCCCTGCCCTGTAACCTGGGGTGTTCTTCACAAGGCTGGGCTACTGTAGCCTCCACCCTGGACTGCTCACAAAGAGCCTCCAGCATGTAAGTCACTCCCAGCAATGTCCATGTGTGTGCTGCAGCCAGCCAGCAACACCTTGGCTCTTTCCAGCCTCGGCTATACTGCAGGGTGACCCCAACGCACTCCCAGTCCTAGATCTTCCCCCTGAAATACATGTACTGCACTGCCCAGCATGTTCCTGGACAGTACAAATATACAAATATAAGGGAGAAATACATCATCATATTACCTTAAACAGTTATCCAGACATTTCAACTTGAATACACTGGATTAGATAAAACAGTAAAACAAGTTTATTAACAAGATAGATTTTAAGTGAGTAGAAGTAATGAGCCATAAAAGTCAGAAATGGTTACAAGAACAATAAAGATAAAATGCAACCCGTGTCTAACTTAACAACCTGTATTCGATTCAAAGCAAAGTTTCCTCCCCACATGCTTTCAGCAGTCTTATTGACCAAACTCTTTAGGTCAGGACCCCTCCTCCAGAGTCCAACTGCTGCGTCCTTCGTTTTTTCAGGTGCTGTGAACACAATGGACAGGGAGAGACAGAGGGAGTGTCTGCCCCTTCCTTTATAGTTCTGTTCCCCACTTTGAGAAGCATTTCCAGCTGGGAGCAAGGTGACAGGCAGTCTGTGTGCAAGAGAACTCCATGCTATTTCTTTGCTAAGCTGTAGATTTGTACCCCTGCCTCCTTTCCTGCCAAAGAATAGCCACTTAGCATGTAATGGTCCATTAGCTGTGCTTACAGCTGGCTGTAGTGTCTGCTTGCCCTTTGTCTCCAAGGAACTGGTCTGACCGTTCCCCAGACTTAAGCTGGAAAACATACTTCTCGCCATGATCTCAGCTTCTGTTTATAACTTCACATATAACACTATGTGCATTTTGCCATTATACTACTGATCAGCAAATTAGGAGTTTTTAAATGATACCTCACGAGGTAAACCTGGTACAAACATTATTACAATAGTGTGTAGGGTGTGAACACAGGGATATATTCTGTCTCAGAGGGTCTTCAGGACTCAGGCAGAGACATGACAGGATTTCCCAGCACAGACACAACCAGAAGCCAAGAGAAACCAGAAGGCATAGGAGCTGTGATGTGCAGACTCAGCCATCTGAAAATGGAAGGGTCCTTTCCAACTCTGAGGTTACGAAAGATTCAGTAATCCCAAAACACCCCCACACAGGGATTCTGCATCTTTGTACCACCACGTACCAGGGGTTGGCCAAGCCAGAGGCACTATGCCAGTACTTCTCTGGCTTCATCCATCTTGTTCTGCAAAATTTAAGTTTTAATTTTTAAAAAAGCTACATAGCCCCCACTCACACACTGGATTCTGATGGGGTGTACTGCAGGGCTGCTGAAACTCTGAGTGCAAAGAGAGATGGCAAGTTCCCCCTGTTTTCTCAAAAGATCTTGATCCTGAAACCTGGCGATGTCACATTCTATGTACACAATGTTCGATATTTTACGGCTGATCATTGTGGTAGCTCAACTTGGATGATGGGCGGCATTTCAGGTCTGTCCCTCCCTCTCCCCTCACAAGAATCTACACCCTTTAGAATAAAGGTGTCACACAAGAAAAAAAAAACAGGGACCCATCAGTAATCTAGCAGAAAAAGGCTTAGGGAAGACAAACCTGCGAACAACATGACTGTCTCGTGGATTTGGGGGCACATGGCAGCCCTCACTGCATGACTTAAGCATCCTCCCCCACCATTATTATCATCGCTGGTGCCCAAAATAGGCCTTGAATTCACTTCAGCATGGCTGTAGATCTGGAGTCCTCACTCCCCTCGATACATAGGTACCTCCCATCAGTGTGACAGGATGTCGGCCATGTGCAGGGAGGGGAGGTCACATGGTGCTGGCTGAGTAGTGGGACAGCACATACTAGGCATTCTGGTCTCTGCTAATACCAGGTTTGTTAGTGCGAGTTATGTCCTGAGACTCAGCAGAGAGGAGGGGGAGACTAGAAGAGAGCAGGAAATTCTACGTGGCTGGAAACATGGCCCTGAAATCAGGTTGCCTGCGAGAGCCGCCGCCCTCACAGCACTTCAGGGGCAGATCTGTAAGTAACAGAGTGCAGTTTTCTGGCCCATCGATAATGCATGAAGCCCCATGAATAATAAAGGAGTAGCAGACAGAAAGAATTTACCAACAGCCTGCCCCAGAGTCAGTGATGTAAGTCCCCTAATCGTGGCACCCTGGGGAGCTTTTGCGCAAATTAACTCCTCTCATCGACTGGACGCGCTGAGCGCCATCAGCAGCTGGCACTTTGCCTCTCTGGGGACAGGGCTGCTTTTCAGATACATCTACTGATTCTCCTTTATTTGTGCTTTTCCCAAAAGTGCTCCTGGCATGCTGGAGACACCCGCTCCCCTTGCTTTGAACCCATGCCGCCAGGCCAGCTGATTCACAGGAGGGGAAGATACATGCTTTATGCTACAGACAGGGATTTTGACTCCCATACTGTTCTGCTCCTGCATCCACTACCCTGTCCACAGTAATTGAAACATGCTTCTTTCTGCTCACTCAACTCCATGCCAGGCCCTGTCAAGCTTCAAGGCTCATGCCTGACCATTACAAACAATGCCACTTAAAAGCACCCTTCCCTTCTGTTCTATTTTCCCACAACTACTGTAGCCCATGGACTGTCTCCTGTAATAGGTCTACAATTGCCCTAAACGCAGAACAGGGAGGTTATCTGACTCCCTTGACATGTGCCCTGCACCCTAGTGGGGTGATATAAACAACCGTTTCCCAGGAAGAAAAGGATGGTAGTTGCCCCACTCGGATACTACCGTGGTAGGATGTCTGCTGTGCTGCCAGGTGTTCCGGTTAGAACTCAGGCACCAGGCCACCCAGCATTCCAGCGTTTACCGTTAAGAAGGCAGTACTTGCTGGGAGCAGTACTCGAGATTAACAGAGCTTTCTCCCTATATGCTCAGAGGAAATAGCTCTGGCCACTGCACGGTACCTATCGGCATATGCTGACTTTTCAATGGCAACCACTGTATGTCCAGCTAGAAGGCACCCACCGGGATGCCTAACGTCACAGATACAACTTCAGGCCAGGAGACAATTCCTTTATGCCAATCCTTTTATCAGGCTTTAAGAACTCAAGAGGATGGAAGAAACTGCCGGGCATATGTCACAAGAATCATAACAGGCAGGGCTGGAAGGGACCTCAAGATGTAATCAAGTCCAGCCTCTCTATGCAGAGGCAGGACCAAGTACATATAGATCATCTCTGACAGGTGTTTGTCCAACCTATTCTTAAAAGCCTCCAATGATGGGGATTCCACATCCTCCCCGCAGTGAGGCCGAGTGGCCTCCCTCTGAGCAGGAGAGAGAGGGTCCACTACACTCTCCTTGGTGGGCGGAGCCTAGCCTGCCCCATCTCCCTCACTGGAAGTGGTGGGGCGGGGCCGGAAATATAAGAGAAAGGCCCTGCTGCCCAGTTGGGGCAGAATCCCAGAGAAGGATGCTCCTGCCGTACTGCCATGCCCAGGAGGGGAACCTACCCCTGACTGTCCGATAGTCACAGAAGTGAGAGACCCTGACGAGGAGTGGCCCGGACTACCGGCTGCGGTGTACCCCGAGGAGCCCAACAAGCCCCGGAAGCGAAAGGTACAAAACCCCGGGGAGGCAGGAAGTGGCCCAGGGGCAGCCACGGAGCACCCAGCTGCAGAGCCAGGTTTGGCTCAGTCGGTGTGTTGCGGCTGGATCCCCGCTGATGCAAGGGCGGCCAAACGTGCCTCTGCCAGGGCCCTGGGCTGGGACGCAGTGGAGTAGGGTGGGCCAGCATCCCCCTGCCACCTCCCCCTTCCCCGGGTGGCCGACTCCCTACACTGTGCAGGGAAGCTCCCCCTCTGAAGAAGGATCCTTCCTTACCAGCTCCCTTATACACGGAGCCACGGTCAGGCTAAAGCCATCCTAGAGACTGTTTGTTGGCTGGCAGCCTGAGCCTCCTCAAGCCCAGGCCCACACCAGCTCCATAGACTGTGATTGCCTTGCTGGCGGCCGGAGCCGTGCCCCGGCCGAAGCCAGCCCTCTGTAGCCAGTGTTTAATTGCTGGCAGCTTGAGCCTCCCCAAGCCCAGGCTAAAGCCTGGCCGTGACCATCTGGTGCCCAGCCCTATTGTGGCGCTGGGAACTAGAGGACCTGGGGGGCCTTGCTCCACCTTGGGTGGAGACAAGGGCCCTAGACTATTCTGCAGCTTCATACCTTGGCCAGACAAGCCCGAAGGCACCTGAACGAGTGTCCTCCCTCTGAGCGGGAGAGCGAGGGTCCACCACACTCCCTTGGAAGCTTATTCCAGAATTTAACTATCCTTCTAGCTAGAAAGTTTTCCCTCAATCTCCCTCACTGCAGATTAAGCTTTCTTGTCCTTCTTTCTGTGGACATGGAAAACACATCACCCTGCTCTTTACAACAGCTCTTAACATACCTGAAGACTATTCTCAGATTATCCCCGCCCCACCAGTCTTCTTTTCTCAAGACCAAACCATCCCCAGTTTGTTTAACCTTTCCTCAGAAGTCAAGTTTTCTAATCCTTCTATCATTTTTGTTGCCATCCTCTGGACTCTCTCCAAATTGTCCACATCTTTCCTGAAGTGAGGCACCCAGAATGACAGCATTAGAGATTTCAGTACCAGAATGACCAAGGGATGCATGGCCATCTCAGAAAACCAAGCTATCCTCCCTGTGAGGCTGCAACTTAGAAAGAGAAGGAGCTAATTTTCTCCACAGCTGTGATCCCTTTCCTCAGCAGCCTCTGGAAGTTAATTTCACTTAGTTGCTGCCATATGCTTAACAGCCGTATCGGAGCTACAGCAAGATCTAAAGGCTGAGGGTTCTTTCTCTAGCTGGATTCTTGCATGTTTTACTCCAGGAAAGGACAAGAAGATTCAAAGGGCATTTTAGTTTTTATATATATATATATATATATCTTCCTACTGTATTTTCCACTCCATGCATCCGATGAAGTGGGTTTTAGCCCACGAAAGCGTATGCTCAAATAAATTTGTTAGTCTCTAAGGTGCCACAAGGACTCCTCGTTCTTTTTGCTGCTACAGACCAACACGGCTGCCACTCTGAAATCTGGGAATAAGGGCTCTAGCCGCAACAGAAAAGCCTACAATGACTTTTCCCCAGCATGGAATAGAAACGGCAAGTGTTGCGGCTGCCTGGTTCAGCCAAGCCTCCTAACCGCATCCCACAATGCAGTGCCTAGAACCTTTGGAGATTACCCCAGCAACCCTGCTCCCAGTAAAACCGATGAGCTCTGTGGGGCAGAGGCCTGAGGAGCCCCTGAATGCACTGGGATGACCACAGTTTTAGATGTGTGATCACCTCAAAACTATTCTCTCAAGAATAACACAGCTGTGTGGGGCACATCGAACCCTCACAGCCTGTCCCTGGTTCCGCGAGCTCACTATACGATTCACCAGTTAAAACAAGTGCCTGCAGCAAAGTTCCTAATGGGATCTGTGCCTTCTTTCCATTGTCTGCTTTGAGCCTTATAAAATTAGGGCTGAGGTTTTGAGTGCTTGCAGCTTAAAGCACTCTCCCAGGTAGGGACTCTGCCTCTGCTTTGTTGAGCCTCCAAGTGAATCAGGGTGTCCAGCAAAGAAGAAAAAATATCTGGCTTCATCATTTCAGAACCCCTGGTGGCAGAAAATGGAACGAGAAGGGGAGATTTAATCTACAGAGAGAGGCATGGTTTCTGGTTGCTGAATTAGTCCCCTGCACCCAGCAGGGAAGCCCCTCTTGTGTACAGCCAACTCCATTAGCGTGCCTGTCGGTGGCAATAAGTCCTTGAGCAACAGACACATGTGAAATTAACTTGTGCTCATGATATTAACAGACACCCTGCTGTGCCCTATTCAGCACCGTCACCTCTCACAACAGCACTATGGAAATGTTTTGCAGGGCAATAAGGCAGCTACAGATTGCTTCAGAAGGACTGGAGGTCTGGGTGAGGGAGGAGTGCCTGTAACGCCAAGGTTTTATCAAATGACAGATGCAACTGGAGCAAGGAAGGCTTGGATCTCTCACTGCCCTGAGAAGGTCAGTTTTGGGGGCAGGTTTTTTACAAAACTCTCCTGAAAGGTCAGCCCTAAGCTCTCCCAGGGCATGACGGAGGAAGCCAGCAGTGACCTCTGGACAACAAGGGCTGTAAGGCCAATGTTTATGAGCCGCAGCATGTTTCTGAAGCTTCCATGAGCTCTGCACACTACAGGCTCACAAGAGATGCACATCTTTTGGCTGGAGACCTGCCATTCAAGGTCAGTCTGAGCCTAGGAGAGTTAGGGGTTGACTCACAGCAAGCCATCCCCAGACATGGCTTTTTCCAGGAGTGGAGGAGGTATATTTCAGTATCAAACCTCTTGTTTCTCAAGTCCCTGCGGCGTTGACTAAAAAGGAGTTGACCAGGACTTTCCTTTGTAGTGCACTGTATTGTATTCATACAAAGTCATCCTGCCCTAAAAGGGATCTGCCTTATGTTTGATGCCAAGAACCAGTGACTTGGTCCCTGCGCCAGCAGGAGTGGGGAACGTGTAGAAATCATCAATAAGGGATGACCTCTTGCCAGTCCCTCTGGGGGAACTGTTGGCTAGGGAGAAGGTTGGCTCTGGCCAATGACAAAGAAGCCCTAGCATGCAAAAACCTACTCATTCCTGCAATGAGGCTGTTGGTTCCATGTGCCTAAACAGCAGACACAAACCCACTGAAGCTTGGAGTTCCTCAGGAAATTCCCATATGTCAGCCAGATCTTACGGGTGGGGTGGCATGGTTCTGGTGTTACTATTTCCACGCTCTCTCCTCTCCAGTGTTTGCTGTGAATGGCTTCATCAGGCCTGACATTCTCTAGCTGCTCTCCATTTCATGTCACGTCCTCCCAATCCTCCCCAAGGAGCTGTTTCTCCCTGTCACGGTTTCAGAGTAACCTGTATTTCAGAGTAACCTGCACCTGTATTTCCCCCTCCATGGTCCCTCGAGGGCTTCCAGCTGCGACCGCTCCTGGGCGGTGACCTGCATCTCACTCCCTTTCTGGCTGGCGTCTTTGAGACTGTACAGCTCCCTGATCTACACAGATACCCCCAGCAAGACAGTCTCCCTAAATGGCCAGCATCTGCACTTTGCTCTCTCCCCAAGGGCAATGAGCAGTATGTGGCCAGACACTATAAGTTAACACACAGCTCCTTTGAAATAAGCACATTTATTCTGAAAGTCAAAATATTACAACGGAAGCAGACAAAAACACAAGAAAAGCACCTACATGCATACTAAAAGCTTACTGGGGTCACCCCAACTCCAACATAGGGCTCTGGCAGCTGTCAGTCCTTGAACTCCCATAACTGGGTTTTCCCTGGGCTCACATCAATCGTTAAATCGGAACCAGAATAAAAGCTAGGCAGATCAGCTACTTCGTTATACAGCTCAGGCCTTTGATCTTCAGTCTCTGGGAACAGGCAATCAACAGTCGATGGCCCTCTCCTCAGGGTGTAGCTCCAAAAAGTTGGGTTCTTGCAAAATCGGAGTTGTGGCATTTTTGTTAAACACTCCCCAGGGATTCCCCAGGAAAGCCATTTAACACGTATTGTCCCAAAGAGTCAAGGCTTGTCTGGCACATTTTAGTAGCGTCATTTGAACTCTTTACACTTCCCAGGTCTCCAATCTCTCACATTCCCATCATTACCTTGACTGCTTGCTCCACTTCTTTCAGCTGGCCCCCTGAGGGCATCTTTACCTGCACTGACATTTCTGTCTCTTGATGCCCTGAAATGCTAACACATCATTTTTGCCTGGTTATGTTCAAGTGGCAAGCCCCTCCTACCAGCTGGGGCTATCTACTCTACCGGATATCCTCTCGGTAACCACCGCTCCATCTTTGGCCTTGAGCAGCAGCAGCTGTTGCCATTAGAAGGCCAGCTTGTCCCCATCTCATCTTCCTATATTCCTATCGCTCTGGAGGATAGCACACATCATGCAAACATGTGTTCTTGTGTCTTCTGTAATATTTCTCCTGCCTCCCCAAGGCCTTGCAGAGCTCATACGGCTCAACCTGCCTTTCTCACACTTGCTGTCTCTCTGCATCTATCTTCTCATTTCATTACTTTCTTCCTTTCAAGAGAGATTTGGCTCACCTTCAAGTTCTTAGCCAACCTCACGCTGCAGCTTTCTCTCTAGCTTCTACTAGTACTACACTGTCACCTTGTGTGGACTGTGTATTCCACCCCGCTCCCAAGTCTCGTAACCCATCTTGTAGTTTGACGTGATATAAATGTCTTATACTGGCTGAGCCTCTTGGGATTTTTAAATGTTATGTTTCTCCTTGCCCATCAGTTCTTAACCTCTCCCGAGCCTGCTGGAGATTTATTCCTCATTTCACTCATCTTGCCCTCTGAGCTTTAGGGGTCAAATCTGTGTGCAATATATCTATTCAGTTCTCTCTTTCCCCCTCACTCTCTAGCAGCTTTGCATTCATGATTATTCACCCTTGTAGTTTGATTTCCACCCCTTTCAGTCTTCTCTCAACCACATCTCAAGTTCTGTAGAACCCATGCCACCCTCGTCTCTATCCCAGCGGAAGTGCTCAAAGCACACCTCCCACCAACACTGGTACTCTCACAACCAGCTAAGAAAGATTCCCCTCTCTCTTCCAGACTTCCCGGAGCAGCATCCCTGTCCTGTCCTACTGCTGACCACCAGCCTGGCCACTGTTCAGATGGATGGAGAGTGGTTGCTGAGCAGGATCCCATCTGGAAACTTCTGATGAGAGGCATCATAGTCAAAGGGCTGTGTAATCTGTTTATCTGAATTGTATGCTGATTCTGATTCAACTCAAAGGAAGTCATCCCCCACAGGCATAAACCCAACGGGTTTTTCATGTTAAGAGCCACTTTGATAGCTTGAGGAGCACACACGTGGGAGTTAATACTTTCCCAGCACTAGAGGCCTGAAGCTTTATAAAGGATAGCTAACACCACACCGCTTGATAATGGCAGTGCCATTTTTCCCCTTCTTTGATCCCCAGCGACTTCATCCATGTTACTTCTCCCACCAGTCATGGCTCACTAACTCCTAGAAAACGCCCCCGCAAGAGGCTCCAAAAGGAACTGAACTGTTTACACCACTTCCATTCTCCTCCTTCATATAGCTCACCTGATGGTCAGCCTATCAACCATGAGTTACCCTAATGATCATGAGTTACCCTGCTGCCACAACATGAAGCAAGCTCAAACAGGTCGAAATCCCTGTTGTAGGGCAAGAAAGAGGATTCTTTGCTATTTTTTGCTGCCCAAATATGAAGGATCCTCAGTTTCCATCATTGACGGTGTTGGCCTGATGTGGGGTTGTAGACATGGGATATACTTGAAGTGCAATATAACCAAATGGGACAGAACCATTTTAAAAACAAATTAATATTGAGAGTATTTACCCTGATCTGCAGCATACCCCATTCTAGCCCTTGACTCCAAAGATTTCTGCAAAAGTACTCCAGTCCTGATCTGCAGCACCTCGTTATCCCAGCCCTGGGCTTTCCCCCAAAACTCTGCCAATGCACCTCAGTCCTGACCTGCAGTCCCACCCCGCCTTCCATTCATAGGCCTCTCTTGGCTAGCAACTGCTAATCTGAACTGTGCCAGATGGTGCAATGAGAACAAATGGAAACCTAAGACTAGAAGCCACTCACCTCTTTTAAACTTGAAACCTGAGCAGGACTTGGAACTCTTCTGAGCTGCAATCAGTGCAGAGATGAATTCCAAATCCAGCGTTTACCTCTGCAAGCCAGATTCCCCATCAGATGGGTATTTCTTTATTTTCTAATATTACTATTAGTATTTTTCATTTAACAATTTGACAGAAATAAAATACACTGCAGTAACAGCGGTGATAACACATTTACTCCCACTTGAGAGACTGTCATTATTCTTTCATAAGTCACTTCTAGCTTACAGCTGTATTGATCACAGGTGAGGATGAATGGGATATCCCATGATCCTCTGGGATAAATCACAGATTTTTTTTTATATCCACCTAACAACTATTTCTAAAACTCAACAAAACAGGTCACCGGGGCAGTGCTCCATTGATTTCATGTCCACTTACTCTTTAGACGCTGTAGAGCATGCTTTATCCATAATTCAGTGGGCTGCAGCCCTCAGGTAACCCAGGAGAGATACTCGCCTCTCATCCACACAGGATCTGGCAGGTGCCTTGGTTACTCAAGAGCCAGGGAGTCACCCACCATTACAGCCACCATCGACTACGAAACGCACCCCTCCACACTGGATGACCCTTGCCATACAACCAACCACAGCCGGCAAATGAATGGGAGTGGAGGACTCTTCCCATCTCACAGTGTCTGGTCCTTACAGAGGTCCCCTCAAAATCTGGCCTTGCATTTAGCCAAACCATTATAAGCCCAGAAATGGCTTTATCATCAGCCCCGAACGTCAATTCACAAGATGTTATGAAGTTAACAGAGAAGCAGCTGGGCTCTGGAGCGTCCACGCCCAGGAACCCCTTCCAGGATTCACTCTGCCCTCTGGGATTTTAGATAATTATTTACACTCATACATCACAGGTTTCAAAACTGATCTTTTTGGGGGGGGGGACTTTCTGTACCTCTCCCCCACCTCCCCCCACTTCCAGGAGATCCCTCCAGGATGGAACTTACAGTTCAGAAAGTCTCAGTGTCTGGAAGAGTTGCCATGACAGTGTGGTAAGCCGGTTATCGGAGAGGTTTCTGAAAATTAACAAGAGAAAGAATTCATGGTGAATAATTCCCTCTGCACCAGACCATACGGGGTTCCTCAGAGCTCAGAATTTTCCTCTACAATTTACAGCTACAGGAAGGCTGTCCAGTCATCTAAGGCCCCAACTTAAGGTTTAGTAAAAATATTTTAATGTTTAAAATATTTTAATGTTTTAATTTTAATTTAAATATTGAATGTGGATAGAAGGCTTCCTTTCCTTTTTGTGAAAACAGTCCATATTCTGTTGCAGAGTGAAAAAGACAAACAGAACAATTCCCTGCAACCATACCTGAGAACCGGAAAGGGAACCAGCTACAAACAGAAAGGAAAACTGATCAGCCCGGTTTCACTCTCCAAACTCGAGTGAAATACAAGAAATAAACAATCTGCATGGTATGAAATAAATGCTAATCTTTAGAATTATTTCAGCTGTGATAGTTTAAAGTGTTAACAGTAACACAGAGAAGGGAAATTTTAAAATAGGATTTGTATATTTGTTTTCCCATTAGGCTCTGCGTCATTCACACCAAAAGGGACTACTGCTGTAGCAACTAGGAGCAACCACATCCTAGCACCACTCCACCCAAAACTACAGAAATGCGACCTCTTCTGTCTCTGGGAACATTTTACAAACCAGTGCCCACATCTACTGAGTCAAGTAAAAGAAGGAGAGAGACAAAAAGAGCTGGAGATGGGAAAGAGAGCAAACAGGGGTCAAAGACTAGCTCAGAGAGGACAGAGGCAGAGTATGAGAGAGAGAAAGACACACACACACACACACACACACAGAAGGGTTACCTGTATTTTATTATGGGTTCATTTTAAGATGACAGGAAAAACAAAGAACCTAAATTTTGTAAAAGGCTAAATGTTCAATGGATCTTCAACCCATGCTCAAAAAAAAAAACAATGGTTACTAACCTTCCATAACTTGTTCTTTGAGATGTGCTGCTCATGTCCATTCCATGTTAGGTGAGCGTGTGCGCCCCTGTGCCCGGCTAACAGAGATTTTTGCCTTAGTGGTATCCGTAGGGCCAGCTCTGGCGCCCTCTGGAGCCCCGTGCTCATGCACTGGTATATGAGGCGCTGCCAGCCCTATGCCCTCTCAGTTCCTTCTTGCTGTCAACTCCAACTCATGGAATGGACATGAGCAACAAACCTCAAAGAACAACCGCTACGGAAGGCTAGTAACCATTTTTTCTTCTTCGAGTGCTTGCTCATGGTGATTCCATGTTACGTGACTCCCAAGCAGTATCCCTGGAGGTGGGCTCAGAGTCCACGGATGTGCTGTTTGCAACACTGCAAACGGTGAAGTTGGAAACAGCAAACAGCTCTGTTGAAGTTGGAATTGTCCCGAGCTTGCTGGGTGATGGTGTAATGGGACACAAAGGTATGGACTGACGACCAGGTAGCAGCTCTGCAGAGGTCTTGAATCGGCACCTATCTTTAATGTTCATCTCCCCCAAACACTTCAGACAGTTTGCATGGGGGTCGCTCACAGACATAGGCTTATGGAAAGCAGAATACGGTTTGAAGCCCGGGGACTGGGGCATGCCCCATCCCAGGGATGACGTCCCTAAGAGGACCACTAACTAACTGTAACTTACCAACTGTTAAATACTAACTCTATGAACAACTATATACAAGAAACTATGAAAGAGAACCACTATAAGCGCTTGCAGTCACAAGAGGAAAGGCGTTCCAGCAACCACCCAGGGCTGTAAGAAGGAACTGACAGGGCGCAGGGCTGGTGGCAACTTATATACCAGCGTATGAGCATGGGGCTCCAGACCTGGCCCTATGGATAACAGTAAGACAAAAATCTCCGGCAGCCGTATACATGGGCTCGCGCTTACCTAACACAGAATCAACATGATCAAGCACTCGAAGAATTAGCCCTCACAGCTTGGCACATCAAAGCTACACACCTGACAGCTCAGTCTACACACACAAATTCAGCTCACACCTGCCAGCTGAAGTTTTTGCACCTGCAACAACTTGAGCATGAAAAACCACAGCTGCAGAAACTAGGGGAAAAAACTCCAAACCATTAATCATCAGTGTGAGTGATCAGAAAGCCTTCTCCTAATTACAGCCTAATTAACTCTGCCTTCTCCTCTTCCCAACTGAACTGCCATTTTACAGCAAGAACCAAGAGGTAGGGGAGGATCACAGGTGAACCCCGAGTTTAGGCTCTAATTGGAAGTTCAGCAGTAAACGTCAGTAGCCTCTGAAGTCATTATCTGTTCTATTTAAGTCACACCCCCACACAGCGAAGGCTGAGATCTGGGGTCCTACACCCTGAGTGGAGAGGCAGCAATGTCTGCCCAGGAGAGTCTTTGGTTGGGGAGCCCATTCCTGCAGTGCTGGTAGTGGGGGAGAGCCTGCTGCTTGGGGAGGAACGGGAAGCCAGCTCCATCACTGCATGCCAGCAACTAATGGCCAGTGAACAGGATTTGCAGAGTAGAGTTGCTTCAGGACCTTCTTTCCCCCTTCTCAGCAGTGGTGTTCTGCACCCTTATTAACCACCAATGGCACCACTCTCCTTGATCTCCCTGCCTCCCATTAAAGCACTGACACTTTTCGGTCTCTCATGCCACTCAAACCCCTCCTCATCCTCTAATTTCCCTCCCCTTTGCTGGCCCATCTGAATCATCATTGCCCTAGTCACCTATGCCTGGGCAGGCATGGCAATTAATCAACTATGACAACGGTTCCTTGGCTGCACAGATCATTCATGCTGTGACCTTATTCACTGAGAACGGCAACCAAGAGCAAGAGACATGAACAAGAGACCCAGAGCCTCATTAAATCTGCAGCCAGCTAAAGAGGAAATATGGGGCAAGAGGAGGAGGTGGCACAAAGGCAGCTAAGTTTGCTATAGGCCAGGCACGAGGATCCCCATCAGACTCAGGGAAATGGGATAAACATAAGGCAGCATTGAGAGTGGACACGGAGAGGCACTGACTTCGGCTCTATGTGGGTTTGATACATGAAGGAGGCTGAAGGGTTTGGGCTATTAGATTCATTTGGCTCTTACTCTCAGAATAAGAAAGCAATATACAGTGAGGCCAGGTGTGTAGTGCTAGGGGCGATTAAAGGGATGGATCCTACAAATCCAAACTGATCTTTTTTGGGTACAGGAGTCTCTGAAGGAGTTTTACCTTTCCAGCTTGGAAGAACTCCTCACCATCTTCCTCATAAAGCCCCTGGAAACCTGCCTGCTCTGTGTCTTTGCCCAGCCAGCCCACCTGAGACACCCTGGCCTCTGCAACCCAAGCTGCCTGAGAGATGCTGCAATAACAAGCCAGTGTGCCATCCAGCCCCCAGGAGAGAGTCAATGGCAGATTCTAGGCGTGCTTTATGAGACACGTAGCACAGAAGCCATAGCCAGGTGTTGAAAGGCAAATGTCACTTTAAGCCACCTCTCTGCCACTCATATTCAAGACAGCATAGTTTAGAACAGCCCAGGGGTTGCTCTAACCTAGAACAACCTCTCCTGAAGAGGTCAGATCTGGAATTCTGCAGTTGAAGCCCAGACACATCTATGCTGCTTACAAGGCAAACACTCCCCAGTATGTGTTGTTCACTTTGGTTAGGGGATAAACCCCACCCAGCCGGTGTCATACAGCTGTGTGTTTGTAGCCACATGACACTGCTGCATCCATAAGCCGTGGCTTCATGTCACGCTACATACATCATAGCATGCACAAAGCACTGCAAACTGCAAGAATCTCACTGAGGCAGCAAAGATCCCTTAATTCCCAATGCTGTGGAAACACTGGGTTTGTCTAAAAGGAGATTTAGCGCCTGGCAAGCTGGGGTGTAAATCCACAATGTGCTAGCCTGCTGCATGCTAACGGGCCGTGTGGACCTCGCTATTGCATGCTAAGAGTTCCATAGTGCGCCTAGACCGACTACAGTTTCACTCAGCAGTGGATCAAACCAAACTACAGAACTCACGGCAGCAAGGTCCACACAGCCAGTTAGTGCGTGGCAGGCTAGCATGCTGGAGGTCTACACCCCACCTTGCCACCCACTAAGTCTCCATGTAGACAAGCCCACAGCTCCTACTTCCCATCCGCGGGAAAGTCTTGGGAAATGGGCACAACTTGCAGGCATGCCCCAGAGAATCAGGCTTCAGTGTCCCTCGGAGAAGAGTCAGCCTTCGGGAGCCTGGCACTGCCAGCTGAGGAGAGGGTAGGAAACTCCCATCGCTACAGACAGATTAGCCAGTAAATGCTCTACAGTCCCCACACCAGAGAGAGAAGAGGGGAGGGTGGAAATGGGGATGGGTGAGAGATAGAGAGAGATGTTGAAGAGCGGCAGACACAGCTGCAGAGGAGGGAGGACATCTTGCTGGAAGTGTCCTTTCACAAAGGTCATGTTTAGCTACATTAGGCAGAAATGTCAAGAGAAAATTGGATTCTGAAAGAGGAAAGAAAAAACAACAGGCTTTCCACGCAAATAAGGAACCAAAAATAGCACGATCATGTTATTACAATTTGGGGCAGGGAGTGATGGAGAGGGGACACGGCCTCGCTAACATGAGGCACTTTGCTAGGCGGATGTGCTCAGCTTTTAGCCTCACTCCTTCGCCACGGCCCTCCCGGAGAACCCAGTGAAGAGGGGACGCACTGTCATTGGCTCACATCTGGCAGGAAATGCTCCTTTGGAGGAGCAGTGACACTGTCTGACCCAATAGGCAACAACTGCAGGCAACTGTGGGCAGGGACACCTACTCACAACCTTTATCTGGGGAGTGCCATGGGGAAGGCATTCGCCAACAGAGGCAGATACACACACTCTGAAGTGGGGTAAGTTGTGTAAGGTCCATGATCTTGGGAGGGGTTTTAAAAACAAACAAACTATATTTAAAAAATAATTAAGGTTGTGAAGACCAGTAAGGGGTTTTTACACCGCCCACCCTGCAACCCTGGTGCTTCCATGCTGGGCAGCTTTAAGAGAGCCCTGACAACAGCAGTACAATAGTTCACCTTCCCTTCCACCAGCCTGGTTACTCCTTTTGGGGTGACACCACCAGCCCCGCTAGCCCCAAGTCTACCCCAAACCATCTCCGCTGCAGAGCTCAGCCCCTCTAACTGTAGCCCTCGCCAAACCTTCCTGAGTTTGCTGCTCCTTTGGCGAGACAGTATGCAGCACCAGCCCATTCGCTTGGTAGAGGATTTTACTCTTCCATGTGAAACAATGTATGGAGGTGGTGGCGTAATAAAACAAGAATACGTTTATTGACAAAGCACAGACATTCAAGTGATACCAAACAGGCCGAACTGAGACAGAAATGGCTACAAACAAACAAAAGTAAAAATACTCTTCTAAAACTAAAACCTAATTTAAACTAGAGCCTCTTGTTCCAAGTGATGTTCTTCCAGCATGAATGGCCAGTTCTTAGCCAGGACCCAACACAGAGTTTAAAGCATTTGGCTTCTTTGTCTCTTCAGGTGCAAGATGCCAAAACGGCTTTTCCTCTCTGCTTATATCCTCAATGTTTTATCTTTGTTTTCAAAGTCAGGAAGCCCTCCTGCGGGCTCAGCTTGCTGGGTCCACCAAGGAGCTGACGCCATGTTCATTTTTGCAGTCTCCTCCCCCTACTGAGATAGTTAAGTGGCTCTCTCCCCAATTCACTAGTCGTTTGATGGCTTTGTTTGCCTTTTATGTAAGCGTCCTTTCATTTCCTCTCTATGTTCAATTTACATTGGAGGCAAAGTCAAGCAGGAGGGACCACGTTCCTTTGTCTACAGTGGGTTGACTTAAACTGTACCTGCCAAAAACACTTGAGAATACATTTCCATCACAAAATGTTTCTCGTATCTCCCATACATACACCACATAATAATACTAGCGACAAGCATTTTATCAGTTCACATATGATACCTTACATGACACCTGTTAGATACAGATTACGACAACGTGAGTTGGAGTACACTGGTCAGACCAGCTCAGGCTCACTGCTAGATACTAAAGTGCCCATTGCCCTCTGGCACTGGGGTGCTCTCAGGGCCACTGTTAAGCTCTCAAAAAATAGGAAATGCTAGAATTAAAGTTGCCTGTGTAATCTTTATTTGGCCTCCTTGAGTGTGTGCCTTATGATACAGTCTTTAGTTACATGATCACATACTATTTTACCCACAAGACCCTGGCCTTGCCATAAGCAACAAGCAACCTTAACTCTGATAATTCCTATTTGACTTTGCAGCCTTATTTGGTTTTTGGTTTGGTTTCGTTTGTGTTTTTGGGGACAGAAGGGTTGTATGTAATTTCCGAGGGTTTGGGTACGTTTTTAAAACCAAGCAAAAAAACTGAAATTCCATCACGTGGCACCGTATAAACACCCATACAGGTCATCAGCAGAGTTGGAACTTTTAGAGCCACAGTACAGACCTCTGTCGCTTGAGCTAACAGAGTAAACAACAGCAGTAGTAGGTTGTCATCCTTTGTGTGGAGCAGCACTAGAGGAGCCTGGGTCACTTTGCCAGGGTTTCCATAGATTGTTGCTGACAGCAGAGGAATGGTGAGACTCTGGAATCTTGAGTTCCATTCCAGGCTCTGGTGGCAAGTGTGCTCCAGGGAACTACTGTAAAATCTAACAACTCTTTGCTGAGGGAGTGCAAACTGCTATTTTACAAAGGCTTATAATTAGACCAAATTTGGGCAGATTTTCACAGGGAAAGCAAAAGGCACATCCCTGACACAAAGGCCACCAGCCTGCCAAATTTCAGATCCCTGCTCCAAAGCACTGGGCACTAGAGTTTTGCAAAGAAAAGAGAATTTTTTGCCACAGATAAAGCAATGTATTTTCCCTTGCTTTGTTTTTGGGAGCAGCTGAACTGTTTTAGCTGAAATGTTCCAAAAAATATTTAGCCCTAAGGCAGACACTCTGCATGAAAAAGTTCCAGCTCAAATGGCTAAAATTTAGCCAAGTTATAAGCAACTGGATCTTATCATGGGAAGCATCAGGCAACCTTAATAACAGCCAATGTTACCAGCCCTCTCCATTTCAGGTAGTCTACACCTCACTCCTGCCAGCCTCTCATATCCCACAGGACCCTCCAAGGACCCACTTTCCATGGGAAATCCTTCCAAACACTCTCCTCCCCTTTCACAAACAACATGTTCTTTCCCTGTACCCTTCTGGTCCAAGGAGGCTCCAAAGTGGGGGGAGGCCCGTAACGACCAAGTACCCCACATTTCCAGACTACAGGTCAAAAGAGCACTTGAATGGTTGAACACCAACGAGACAGATTTAAGACCCTTTTGTGACCTCTGATGGAAAGGTCACAGTTCAACAATACTCCACTGTCTCAGCATCATGTCAGGGACAGCTGTGCTCCTGAAGCGCCTGTCTTTGAGATGAGACATAACATTCCTGACCACTGGTGCTTATAAATCTCATGCATTTTTTGTAAGAGTTAGGGGATTAGCCCTAATGTCCAGGCCCAATTCCAGCCCGGGTTATTATATTCTGCCTCCTCTCCCTCTTCCAATTTTAACTGTGTGGGACTCGTCACCTCATCTCCCCTAAAGTGCTGATGTGAATTATTAGGCAGCATCTGTACCCCTACTCAGAGGTGGCTGCATTTCAGTGGTAGCTGAAGTGGTTTGCACATGGCTAGAGTGCTCTGGAACCCTGCGTGAAGAAAGGCAGAAGAGAAATGTAAGGCGATCAGAGTCATCTTAGCCCAGCAGATGAATGGGGCCACTGAGGTGCATCTGCCGAACGGCTCATCACTCCCATTCTTGGGGAGGTGTTGGTTTGTTTGTAGTGGAGGATTAAAGAGTTTAGCTCCCGAAATCCAGAACAATTGGACTTTAGTCAAAAAGAAATGGCATGTTTGCTTTTCCCTCAATTAAGTAGCAGCAAGAAGGGCTCCACTATTAAAAGCCATTTTTATTCAGCTAAAGTAAGCCAGATGCCTGATTAATGACACTAACAAACAAGAGCCTCTGTAATTAAACTGCAAACTATATTATTGTGATTCAGTCCAACTAGTGGCAGAAAGACGCTGCTGTTGGGGATGGACCCTGCTGCCCTCCTTCTCCCAATGAGCTCCCCCTTCCATGGTCACCCTTTATTTCAAACCTGACACATTCCTTTCTGCATGGAAGCCGTTTTTAAACACATTTTAATAACATGCTGCCAGCTCCAAAAATCCTGATCCAGAGGATTAGCTGCACGGAGCTGCTGGGGGGGCACGCACGAGTGCTTGGCATAAATTAGAAGTGAAACGCACATCCCCGACGGTAACGCACATCCCCGATGTATTCCCCAGCACCAGGTTGTCAGGGGCACAGTGCGTGGCTTCTTTGATATTCAATCTGCTCTGCAACACAGACCCAATCAGCCTTGCCCATTAAGGCACTGTACCCCAATATAGCACATATGCTGCTGCCCCCACTGACTCCCCACCCTCTCATCTAAAGGCCAAGGATGGCAGGGGGCAGACACACGGCAGGAGAAAGTCATGACAGCACACTCAGCGTTGAAGTAAAAACTAGATGGCATCATTGGATAGGGAAACCACCCTACTGTGGCTCTCTCCAGGCCATTTGCTAGCCAGCAGTAGCCCCAGTTTCGGGAAGGGAATAAGGAGGGAGGAAATGGGAGAAGAGAAGAAAGGGGCCACCAAATCCACAAGAACAAAAACCAACCAGAGAGAGTCTGGGAAATTCTCCCTGACATTCCTACATAACTAGCCCCCACGTCAGTCCCACTCAGGCCCCTGCACAAACACACAACCAAGGGTAACAATACAGACTGAGAGCCCAGTGAGTGTCAACTTGTCGCTGTTTCATTTCTCAAGACAATTCAACCTCCGAGCATGCCTGGTGGCAGCCAGTTTCACCCACTGAAACCGGCAGCAAACGCCATGGATTCACACGCGTCTTGTGTTGGCTATCTGGAGCAGCCAGGTGCCAAAGGTGCTTCGGGTTTGAGATGAAGATGTACCTTAAAGTAAGGGCAGACACGCAGCCCACTCGTCCGCCTCTGCCCACCTCTCTCCATGCCAAAGTTTGACTTTGCTGTATATGTCCTCATAGGAAAGTCCTCCTGCCTTTTGCTCCACTCCTCAAAACTCCTTGCCATTCACCAGGAATCCCTCCCCTGCATCTAGGCTTCTGTGGACCCGCTGTCTTCACCAGGGTATTTGGGCTTTGCCCCATGGCTGCAATAAAGCCCTGGACTGGACTTCTTGATCATCTTGGCTCCCTTGTGTTGATCAGCAAGTGTGAACAGGACACTGAAGCTGACAGGAAGGAGAGGCCTGATCATCAGTTCTGGCATTGCCCTGTCTCCATGTGCCACTCACTTGACACAGAAATAGGGTGCCAAGGGGAGAGAGACATTGGGAGACAGCGATGTGCCACCAAAAAAATATGTGCCACCAAAAAAGTACCCAGAGGGGCAAATGCACTGGCCCACTATTCTTTTAGGCCAACTCCTCAACATCTGATCTATTTTCTACCGTGTGCCAAAATGGCCAAAGTGAAAAACACTCCACATCAGAGTAATCTGGCTTGATGACACAGGAATTGCCCTTTCAGAACAGAGCAAGAGGTCATCCCCATACTGGACGTCCCACCTAGTTCGGCAGAAACCCCTTGAACAAGCCTCACTCTACAGCACTGGAGAATAGCTCTTCGGCTTGTTCATCTCTATCAGACAGATGCAATGACCTCTAAAAACAGTGTTGTGCTCCTGATCTCCCCCCACCCATTAGTCTCCTTTTTCCTCCTCTACCCTATTTCCTGTTTAGTTAGCAGCTTTGCTCATTAAGGGAAAATGTACTGTCCTCCTTTAATGAACGTGCTAAAATTACCCTAGCAAGTCCCAGCAGCAGCCACGGTGGCAGCACAGGCCCACACCACGATTCGGGCTCTGCAAATATTAGACTAAATTGAAATCTCAGATCGCTCAGCACAAACCCCCAATAGGCCACAGCTGAGAGAGAGCCTGCCAAAGCACCCGGCAATGCCAAACACACACAAGCCTCTCGCTCACACGCAGGCAAAGTGGATGAGTTAGCAGAACAGGGCTCAGCGTTAAATTGACAAGGCCAGCGTTAGCCGCCGGCTATTCCCTCTGCGGAGCGCTCTGCCTGGACTCTTCCAGGTGTCACCACAAACGTATCAGCACTACAAAAAAGCAAAAAATCATTTCATTCCAGCCAGGAAATCCCCAGTTCCTTGCCCCAGCGTCTCCCAAATGCTGCAATGGATGAAGGGGGTGAGAGCCTTGTCCTCTTTGTGAGATTGCCAAATGCTGCCTCAGAACATGGGGCATCCCAAACAGCATCACTTCATGATCCTAACACATCGTCTCCCAGTGCAAGAGTCACAGCCAGCAGTCACGACAATCCCAGAAACACCAGCATGAATGCCAAGATTTGGTCCTGCGAGGGAGAATCAAAAGATGTTCACCACCAGCCTGGTGGAGCCATTGCCCACCGTGACGCATCACAGCACATCCCCCTTTCAAACACCAGCCCCTGTATCTCCTGGGATGCACCTAGCCAGGCCAGGCCTGTTCTTAGGCAGGAGACGCTTTGCGTTGGTTGGCAGCCGGCATTCTCCACAGCCCCCAGCTGCTCCTGCAGCAGAATCTGAGGGGGAAGAAGGGTGGGTGGAGAGGTTTTATTTTTTTTCAGCGACAGCATTCAAACCAAACCACAATCACGATGCAAGGGAGAGAGACACGGGGGGAGGAGCGAGGGCGTTTCCCCTGCTAGTGCTGCACAGGGTGAAATTGCCAGCAATGTGCACACACACTTATGGCACCCTGGAGCTAGGCATGAGCAGCTCATCTGCCACACGCCTTTCCTCCCACTACAAATGATAATAACAACATGCATACTTGCTAGCAGTTTCATCCCAATGGATCCCAACGCGCTCCAGAGTCCACAAAGCCTTTACACACGGTCCCTCATCCACCACCCCCTTTCTTCCAAGGTGTCTCTCAGCTGCACCCTGCTTTACTCAGAGATGGGATCACCCCCAAAGGTTCTGTGGTACTCTGGGCTTTGCTTCAACATGTGACAGAGATGGGGACCAGTCACAAAGGTTGGATCCAAACTTTCCCATGGTCTGGGGTGGTTTAGATGTCAGGGTTTGGCTCTGGCTCTCTGTTACGCTCATCACACTTTGCCTGGGGGCTGTTTACAATGTTCTCCTCCAAGGACAGCTGGATTCAGAGGATTCAAGCCAATATTAAAAAGCTGGCTCGGCCCCGCAATGGCATTTCCTGAGCCTGCCAGCTCCCCCCTCAGGGTGAAGGCCAACAGCGCTCGGAAGCACTTTAGTTCTCAGTGCAACTAGCCAGCCTGCAGTGAGAGGAACCTTCCCCCTGCACTTCAATCCTACCATGGAGAGAGATCCACCCCCGAGTGCCCTTTACCCACCCCACCCTCCTCAGCCCACACTGGGGTAATTGGAACTCAGCAGACCCGGAATGTAACCGTGTGTTGGGCTTTCTCCTGCTGCAGTGCACAGAAGCAGTATTAGTGCCGACAGAGGCCAGGAGGTGCCAGCTGACAACTCCAGCAAGAGGCAGGGCTTATTGTGCTTGTTTGCCTCAAAGTGCTTGTTTCCCCCAGATGGGAGCAGACAGCGAATGGCAAAGACCCATCCCCTGCATCCCCAGCCCCGGATTTCCAGCAGGCCTGGGGTGAGGCAGACCATTCCACAACGGAAGAGAGATCCCAGCCACGCTGAAAATACAGGGGAAGATACAGAGAGTGCCTGGGAAGGGAATCGTGGAAGGGCCCCTCCCTCCAACTCCACAAAGCATTCAGAGAAGCCAGAACCCACAACACAGTCACAAAAATATTCAACAAGGACCCAAGATACTTAACTACAGCTTCCAGGCACTGTGTATAGAAACAGCGAGAGCCAATGGATTAGTAAATCACCTTTATGGAGGCACTAGATGGAAGCCCTGCTGCACAGATAGCTCTTGAGGAGAGCGTGGGGAGGGGCTGGGGAGTTTTACACAATCAACCCACAACTGCAGTCGTACTCGACCTATGGTGAACAATATCGAGCACAAAGCCACTCAGACAGGCTTGCTTGGCGCAATAGCTGAGCTGCCCTTTTGTGTCCTCAGAGCCGTGTTCCAAGCCCCCCTGGTTTGCTACATGCACATAAGGCTGGAGGGTGAAAACCAAAAATGCCAGCAGACCTCTGAGCAACCCCCACGGTACCGAATGGCTGGTTAAAAAAACCCAACTCCAACAGAGGGGGCTCTGTGCCAGTGGCCAGGCTGGGAGGGGGCAGCTCTGCAGGTTCTCTGGACTTTGAAGAAAGCCGTGGGCGGGAAGCAGGGGGAAATCAGCAGTAACAAAACAACCCAACACGAGGTAGACAAAGCACTTGGCAGGCACTGCTAAATAGTTTCCAGTTAATTAACTGATTACATGATAGAACAGAAGGGGATTCGAGTGAGCGCTGTTGACCTTTAAGAATAATTAATATCATCAGGATCACAAAACTTGTCCAAGAATAATTAGGCACATTTTAATATTACATCCAAATCCAAGGGGGTGGTTCTGGTTAATTTAGAGGCACAGCTCCCAGCACCTCTCACCCCTGTTCCGCTTTCTTGGAGTCCACACACCCCATTCCTACCCCAGCTATCCTTCCCTTTCTTCCCTACCCCTCTGCCCTCATATACATTCTTCCCATCCACTTCCTTTCCCCCTTTTCCTCCAACTCGTTCCTCCTGCCTGATGATTTCTTCTTACTCCACCCTATTCCCACCATTATCCCTCTCCAGCCTGATCCCCATTCCTCACTAACCAAAACCCCCCAATTTTCTCTTTGTTCAACACCTCCTCCCTTTCCACCTCCCCCATTTCCTGCTCCCCACTCTCTGCTTTCCTCCCACTCCTGTGCTTCTCCCTATCCCACATCTTTGTGTCTATCAATGCTTCCCTTTCCTCCCTGTCCCCCTGAATATTGACTCAAAGTCAGAGCAGTGGCTGGGTCTTTGCCTCAAATTTCCCCAGCAACAGCCAGCCCATGCCCTGCCTTGCCAACGACACGAGTCCTCTCCCTCCCACCAGGCTCAAACCTCACTAACCACTCATTTCTCACTCCAGCTTCCCCCGCTCACCTGCCTCACCCAGCCGGGTACCTGGCTCTAGTGGGAGCAGATAGGGAGCCGTTCCACCAGGAGAGAATAGAGGTCAAATGAATTTGCTCCTGTGTGAGCAGCTGAAGCCTTTGTTCAGAAGATCTAAAAAAGAGCCACAGCCCTGGGATACAACAGCTTTTGAAGAAAAAAAAATCTCCTGCTGTTGATTGTTAAAACAACCATGGGTTGATATTTTACTAAATTATAGATAAAAGGAAAATGGTCTTCAATGGCTGATGAAGCCAGGCTGCTGCCAAGAGATCTGTGTTTATACCAACTAATAAAAAGGAACGACTGCCATTACCTCACGGCACATGCACCCCAGCATCAGAGCGGAGGGAAACTGCTTCCAGTGCAACTTCCAAAGGGAGTGCCGGGACCTCACAGATAGACACAGCAGAAGACATGTGGCCGAGAAGGCTAGACAGCCTACACCAGTGGGTAGACAGGGTATGTTGGGTGAGAGGAGAGGGTCTGTGTGGAAGTAGTTTATGTCTGTTGCGGGCTGGTGTCGACTGGGCAGGGAAGGAGAGGACAGCCTTGTATCTCCCGGACTGCGGAGTGTTTGTGTGGTCTCGGCAAGCATCTGGGGGAAGGTGGTGTGTACCTGTGGCAATGGGGCGCTGGAGGGAAGCAAGCCTGGATCTCAGGAGAGGCTAAGGTTTTCCTCCTGGAGGGAAAGGAGGAAGGCAAGTAGCAAAGGGTCCCCTGCAGCAGCAAACGGATATGAAAGCAGCAATCCAACATACTCTGCAGAGACTGATGCATTCAAACTATTTCCCATCGAAAGGCAAGAGAAATGCTCAGCACACAAGACAAATACAATGCCAAGGAGGAAGCTGCCCCACCCCAAACTGCCAATTCTCATTGGGACCCCCACAGCATTTGTGGGGCAACAAGACAGCAGACATCAAGGTGCCTACAGCCCAAGCCTGTGGTTAGCAGCATTCATGCAGGGTAGGATGGCAGCAAACAAGCACAGGCAGAATGTGCAATCTGCAGCTTTAGAGCCACCCCTGCCTTGCCTTCACCCCCAGCCTCCCTTTTTCCTATTCCATTCAGGTTCTCAGGACACGTCCAGCACCGCGGTATCTGACTCCTGAGAGGCCGTCCTGTCTGCAGAGCCTGTTGCTGCTGCACGGGGATGACTGGGAGGGGTGGACCGAGGGCTGGGTGATACGTTTATTTTTGCTGGAATGTTGGGCACGTGGGTGGCCTGTTGTGAATGCCGGGGTACCCGTCCTGGGAGACAAGTCCATTTAGGCTGACAGGTGGGATGGGCACTGGGAGATCAGTTCAGGTTAGAGAGAATTATCTGCTTCTTTTTAATACAGACACAACTTTGGAGAGAACTAGCCCATGCGGTGGCGGGAGATAACACAGGGGTCAGAGGAGAATAATTCAGACAGGCTGGTAGCACCACAGAAGGGTCCAAAAGAAATCTATTCTCCCCTCCCTCTCATTCACCCAAACCTGTCACTCTGGAGCCATGGGGAGCTCTTCCTCCTGCCCCCCAAAATCTGGCTGCTGGAAAAGGACAAGAAAAACAGACACCTGCAAGTCAGATGTGAGCAGCTTCAAGTTCACCACTGGGGCTCTGTTTGCAAAATAGTGATCATGTGCCAGCAGTGGGAGCACTGGGAAGAGGGAGTTAGGAGAGGAAAAAAGGCAGGTGAATATGGAGGGGGCCAGTCCTGAAAGCCTGGCATGGACCTTGCGGCTCTCCTCTTTTCTGATGGGAGGCTGAGGGGCTCTGCTTCATGCTCTGGCCTTGGTGCTGAATGGCACTGGCCCCATGGCAGGTGCAAGGAGAGGTGACATGCTGCAGCTAAGGGACTCAGGCACCAGACTCCCACAGCAATGGATCAGAAGTAAACATGCACCTCATTGGGTGTAAATGGATTCAGAGTGCAAGGTACCTGGAATAACTATATACTAGTGCACTGGGGATCCAGTATAAACACACACACACACACACGTCACCATGTGTTCACATTCCCGACTGAGAGGGGCTCTAGTGGAAACACACACTTCCACGGGATCAGGTCTGCCACCACCACTCATCCCACATTACTGCTGACACTCACTGCATACATAACCGGAAAGACAATGCAAAGGCAATTCCAGCCAGGCCTCCTCGTGACACCATAACCCCACAGTGAGCTCGCACAGATGGGCTAATAAAGTATGTCACACTGTCTCCCACATCCTGCATAATCCACCACTCGGCTTTTAACGTACATAAACAGGGAGGGGGAGGGGTTGGCAGAAAAAACCTAGAATTTTATAACAACATTTTACAATTTCAATAAAACGTGCCAGTGAGTAAGTTATGGCATATTAAATTCTGGCACAGTCACATGCAAGGTCTGAATTAATGCCCCATCATTCACGCCCTGTCATGCCTTATTGCTTAAACAACACTCTCTTTGACTGTCTCTCTTTCTCAGGAGCTCTGTTTACTGTCTCTGAACCCCTATCCACCCCACAATCATGTTGTTAGCAAGGCGGCATCCTTGTAAAACCCAGATAAGATCACTTGGGAAGTCCCTCTACATTCTACTATGCTCCTACAGTGATGGATCTTTCCTCCCACCCACTTAAACGGTGTCTTCCAAGTTCCCCTTGGATGCCAGTCCTCTTCATTTCATGCCCCCCCCGGGCACCTCCCACTGGAACTGGGAGGCTGGATATGGCTCCCCACCACAGCCGCTTAACATACCCTATTGTATTTTCTGCAGAGTCAAGCAAGGTGTTTCTGCCTTCAATGGGCTACCAGAGGCTGCCTCTGAAATGCTATCCCCCACTGGCCATAGGGGTGTGGAAGTGAATTCTGGCCCCTATTGCCCATGGACCTCCATACCAAGCCCTACGGGAATCAGGTCTTTCCACATTTGTTTGCTCTTCTTGGGAGATGAGGAGAGATCTGACAGGATTTAACTAAGTACCAGGTGTTCCCCTGGCTCAGAAACACTATGTGAGGCATGGCAGAGATAGGTCTCCCGATTCTAACAGCATGTCTTGCAGGGTAAATGTGCTACAACATAAGACATGCATCAAGCCACCACTACCCAACCCAGGTCACGTCACAACACAACTTCATGAGGCTACATAATCGCAGGAGAACGTGATGAAACTGCCCTAGTCCAAAAATCTCTCAGAACATGTTAAATTGCGCTTCACTGCAAACCTGGAATCAGGCTTGTCAGAGGTGAGACCCATCCCTAGAACTGCTGGCAAGGCCAGTTTGAAATGACGCTGCAACCAATGCAAAGGACTTTTTAAAATGGGACTGGGAAGCAGAGATATGCCGGCAAAGAAGCTCCCAGTTTCATCCATTTGCCAGCGAGACGACTGATAGTTTTTTCAAAACGGCAGCATGGCATGAAACCAGAAAGGCCCAAGGGAGTAGGAACAAACACCATCCCCGTGTGATTTAACTGGAAGTGGTGGTTCAACGCATTAAAAAGCTTCAGAACAAGGTAGTGTGTGAGAGTGAGACAAGATTCTGAAGAGCTCAGACACCACAGTGATGGGCAGATACAAGAACCTGAATGGAATAGGAAACCTTCTTTACCTCACTGTTGTTATAATTCATCTTGTTGGAGTAGCGCCTAGAGGCCCCAACCAGCTTGTGACTTCATTCTTCTAGGTGCTGCACAGGTGTAGCCCCAAAGAGCTACAACCTACAGAGACTAGAGAACAAAAGGACTATTATCCCTACCTGACAGAGATGGAGACACAGGGAGATCAGTGACTCACCAAATGGCACACAGGAAGTCTGTGGCAAAGACAGGATCAGCACCCATATCCTCGAGTCCCACTATAGTGCATTAACAACATGATCATCTCTCCTCTCTGTATTATTGTAGAACACATCAGTTCTTAAGCAGGTTTGGATTCTGTTGGAGGCAGCCAGGCCTGCAGCAGAGAGCACAACTCTAAGTGGTATGCGGTCCCCAACTCCAGTCCTTGCTCTGCTACTGTATAGCCTTGGGCAAATCACTTCACATCTCTGCATCTCCATTCCCCATCTGTAACACGGGGCTAACACTCCCCTGCCTACCTTACCAGGGCATGGTGAGGATGCTTGTGCAGTGCTTTAAATGTGGATGGTGTTTATAACTAGAGATGCTGAGGCATATCACTGCAGTCAGAAATTCACCACTGGGCCTTTGGAATGCTGTTCAAATGAGCTAAGTTTACAGTTGCCAGCCCTGTGGGAAAAGCCAGACTGTCTCATGTCTGCACGGAACAGGTCTCTCCTTTGGCCTTGGGAACAGAGGCTGCTAAAATACAGAGCCTGCCTGTGCTGATGTTCCCGCTGAATGAGGAGATGCTCCAAATTGATTCAGTCTGAGGTAACAATTGGAAATAAACATGCCATCCAGCCACTGCTGATTAGCATAGTGGCTAGGCAGTGTGCTATGCCGGCACGCAGGGGACAAAGTAGGGAGGAGGGCATGGGGGAGGTATGGAATCAGAGGGAACATTATTACTATTTATTATACCTAGGGAACCACAGACATGCACAACTCTTTACAGAAGAACTGGATCCCTTAGTAAACTGGGCACAAGCAAACAATGTGTATTTTAAATACAGCTAAATGTAGACAAAGCACGTAGGTCATACTTATGCCGTGCGGGACTCTATCCTGGGAAGCAGTGGCTCAGGAAAAGATTTGGGGGTTGTGGCGGATAATCAGCTGAACATGAGCTCCCAGTGTGATGTTGTAGCCAAAAGAGCTAATGCGATCCTGGGAAATCTGGATTAGGAGCAGAGAGGTTACTTTACCTCTGTATCAGTCACCGGTACGACTGTTGCTGGAATCCTGTGTCCAGGTCTGGTGCCCACAATTCAAAAAGGATGTTGATAAATTGGAAAGAGTTCAGAGAAGAGCCACAAAAATGCTTAAAGGATTAGAAAACAGGCCTTAGAGTGACAGACTCTAAGCGAAAAATTGAGTTAGCTTAACAAAGAGAAGGTAAAGGCCTAACTTCATTACAGTCTATAAGTATCTACATTGGCAACACATTTAATAATGGACTCTTCAATCTAGCAGAGAAAGATATAATGCAATCCAATGGCTGGACGTTAAAGCTAGACAAATTCAAACAGGAAATAAGGCATACATTTTTAATGGTGAGAATAACTAACCGTTGGACCAATTTACCAAGGATTGTGGTGGATTCTCCATCACTGGCCATTTTAAAATCAAGATTGGATGTTTTTCTAAAAGATCTACTCTAGGAATTATTTGGGGGAAGTTCCATGGGCTGTGTTAGACAGGAGAGCAGACTAGATGATCACAGTGATCCCTTCTGGCCTTGGAATCTATGAAAAATAGACCAGGGCAACTGACCCTGCTGTGAGTAAGTAACAGTTCAAGGACCTGCTCCCAAGAAGCGCTGAGCTCCCTAATGTCCTTACAGCACAAATGGGAACTGAGAGGTGCTGAGTACTGGCATGATCAGACCTTTACTTACAGAGCGGATAGCAATGGACCACATCCCCCGCACAGTGTGGTCCTAGTCCGTAACGCTGTCTCGCACAGAAATACAATTGAAGAGTAATAGCGCCCAAGCTAGGAATGCCAAGCATTGCCTGGGAGATGGAGGGAAATCAGGAAAGATTGATTTGCTATGGATGTATCTGATTCCTTTTCATAATTGCTTGAACTGTTCCTATGCTGTAGTTCAGGTTGGAGGGAGAAGACTGGCAGGCGTGCAGGTGACAGCTGGTAGCCTACTTGAAAGGCCTCAGCACAGGAGGAGGAAAGAGGATGTGTGGCACCCAGGATCAGAAACAGTGAGAAGCCCTGGAGTTGCTTAGTGGAGGAGAGCAGAGTTAGACTTTGCTCCTTATAAAACAGATTAACCTGGCTGCTTTAGAGAGAGGCCCAGCATCACTATCCAGGGAATAAGGGCAAGTGATTTTTGTGAAAAGCAATTGAACATCGTCGAAACAATATTAAGTCTGGTGTTTTGTTTGTTTATCCATTCAGCCCGAGATCCTGAACAAGCTCACACAGCCACCCAGGGCAAAGTAGTTTAAACAATAACACACATGGCAAGGCTGCGCAGTTACACAAGGGGACACACAAACCTCACAAGCACCATGGATCAAGTATCTCCAGTCCTTCAAGATGTGTGGGTATGAGATGGAAGGGTGCTTCTAGTGTCTGAGTGCCTTTATGAAGTGTCAATACAATGAGCACAGCGTGACTCAGCAGCCCTGATCTCTAGACTGTGCGGTACCCAGGAGAGGAGTCATGGGTCATGGTCCTGCCTTGATCTAGAGATAATCCTGCAATGCTTCTCCAAAATATTCTAGTCCAAAGCTCTTCACAGACCACACTTATCCACGCACCCCTCATTCTTTCACCTCGCACTGAAATGCAGTTGGCTCTGGGGTGGAATACAGCTGCTCTTTAACAGCACTCAGCAACTGTACCAAACAGTCCAGGAAGTGAGGCAGAGAAGAATCCTGTATCCAGTCAAAAACAGAAAGGGAACCTCAGGTAATCAGGATGTGCTTTCCCAGACTAGAACATCGCCAGGGCACTAGGGTCAAGGCCATGCTCATAAAGTATATCAACATTGACATGCCATGGTGAATGGGCAGGGTGGTCTAGGTTAACTACATCACAGAAGCTGGCAATGGAACAGGCCTGTTGGATCATCTACCCCATCCTCCTCCCAAGCCAAAGAGTTCCCTACACACTTAGCCCAGTAGGGCCTTTCCCATCTCTAATGTCCATAAGTCTTCAGCCCTTCAGCCCACCCCCCAATCTATGTGAGCAGAGAAGTGACAGACACAGAAGAGAAGATAAAAAACCCACAGTGGGACAGAAGGCAGCCTATGTATGGCAGCATTCAAAAGCCAAACAATCTATCACCCCACCACCCCGCTACCCAGAGAGGGCAGGAGTCACCACGACGACTCCATGTCCTTTGTATTTACCAACCTGGCTATAGTTGTACAAATGTGGCTCTGCTTTATCAAAGGCCTCCATCCCCACACTGGCAAGCCCTGCCAAGGGAGAGCTCTGGAATGGGAATGGTGTCTCGGCTGGCCTATGAACCCATTTAGAGCTCACAGAAGCCTCCAGAAGACAGATTGGGGGGAAAAGAAGCCACAGAATGCGGGCGGAAAAAGCAATTATTAATATTCTAAATGGAATTCTGACTACTTAAGCTTTATTTAAAAGCGCACCTGACTCTATAATTCCAGGGCCTTAATTTGTTTTCTTTACTACACCAATAAATAAGGTGCATGTGGTTATTCTCCACAAATACAAACAGGCGCTTTACAGACTGGCTGACTGAGAGCAAGTGATTCAAGGAAGTGTTTAGAGGGAGTCACATTCTATTAGCGGGTGACCTGAGACCGGGGGGGTAGAACATGATGGGGTTCACGGGGAAGGACGCAGCTCTCAGTCCAAGGAAAGGAGCTGGGGGCAGAGGACCATCATTGGCTGTTAAGGGGATTCAAGGGAGGCTGAAGGGACTTACACCTCTAGGACCAGCATCAGCTGATCTGAATGGCAGGGAGGCATGACACTGTCAGTCCTCCCAACCAACATGGAACGACGGACCTGATGGGAGGGATGGAGCAGACATACAAATATATTAATATCTAACTCACACCAGTCTGTGGCACTGTGGTTCCTTCTCTCCTCTCTAGCTTGCATTTCCAGTCCAGCCCTCAGACTCCTTGACAATGGCAACAGGATTGGTTTCCCCCAGAGAACACCACCCAATTGTTTTTAGTCTCAGTTTTATCGCTGTCCTTTCCTTTTTATCTCTTGGAGATGAATCTGGTGCCAGTTTGGCAGCCCTGGCATTGATGGCCTCCGCCTATGGGACAGGCTCTGCAGAGAGAGCTTCTACATGCCATCACACTCCATTGACTGTTTCAGCCCTGAGCCATTTGGGGTAAGACCAGAGTTCAACCTCTAGAGCCCAGCCAATGCTGGGCCTCTCTGCTGAGGCCCTCACAATGGCAGGGCCACTGAGTATCACTTGTAGCAGTGCATTTTGTGGTAGCCCAGTCACCAAAAAGGATCTGAGACCCACCAGATTTGTTTCATACAGTCAGCTAAGCTCCTGGAGTCCTTGTCCCTGCCCCCCCAGGACATTTGTTTCCTATTCTCTCCCAAGGGCACATTATATGAGCAGATGGAGGTTGATGTCTATCTTTTGGAGGATGGGGAGAGGGAAGGTCCAATTCAGGCAACAAGACAGAGAAACATAAATCCTACATCCACCCTCTCCCACACTGCTGCAGAGGGTGTTCCCCACTGCAACGAGAACTCCTGCAGCTCCCATCATCCAGGAATGGCAAACCATGGCCACTGGGAGCTGCGGGCGGCTGTGCCTGCAGACCGTCAATGTAAACATTGTCTCACGGCCTACCAGCGGGTTACCCTGATGGGCCCACGTTGCCCACCACTGGTATAAACTCTCAACCCTATTAAACAGGGCAACATCTAGATTAAGCAGTTTTTCTCACCCCACTGGATATTGCAGTCCATAGTATACAGATTTCCCCCCTTGAAATCTGGGCCAATCTCTTCTGCTTAAGTCTTCTCAGTGTCCTTGTTGCTTCCAGCATGGGCGGGTGAAGGAGAAAGACCCAGCATGTGGCCCCTGTGTCTGCTTTATAACCTCAGTCCCATGTGTTTGGGGAGCACCAGTCCAGGCATGTCTGGGGCGTTGCTGAGTCTCCAGACAAGATTGAGCAGTTCCCCTGGTGTGGCCCCATGCGTGAGAGACATTGCATTATAGCTCCCTTGCTGGACAATGGTTGTTGATGGTTTGATTGATACCCCGCCCAGGTGTTGGTTATTTTCCTTGCTGTTGCCTCTGGGGAGTGAATATCTGGCTGATTCCCCAACTTGCAGCATGTGCTAGTGACCACCATACAACACAATTCTCATAACTTCATATGCATTAATGATATACATATATGGATAGAGAAATGAATTTCAGCAGATCATAACCTTTCCCCTGACACCTTACAAGGCATGCTTTATATGTAAGATCACGATTATATAAAAATGAGGACTATGGGGATTACAAGTCGCTCCCCCACGGTATAGTATGTCACAGTGGGCTAAGGCTATTTATGGATCCATATACCTCTAGTCCAGAGTTTGTTTACATCAGTCACTCACTGCTCCCTTTCCCCCCACCCCCCGCACATCACATACCAAGGACTGTGCGCAGGGCTGACTAACCACTTAAGGGCAGCTATGTCCCCTGTTAGAGGGCACTGGAGTATTCAGACACTTCAAGAAGCTGAACGCTGCAAAACCTCTCAATGGCTTCACCTTCCCTTTCTTACTCTGTGCAGGAAAAAACTCATTCAGAGCCATTATCTTAAATAAACTCCAACAAACCAGAGATCCTACAATTAGAGCTGGAGTAAGTGATCATCTTGTGATTGCACAGCTGGGGTCTGAAGACTTGTAAATGCACAGAGAACGGAACAGAAATAGAAGAAGCTGGGAGAAGGCAGAGAAACCCAGCTTGTCTGACAGGAGAAAACCTCTCTCAAAGCTGTGGGAGGAAGGGGAGAAAAGATAGAGAGGTGGATGGTGTTGGGATTTCCCCCAGGGAGGAAAAAAAACCCACCATCAACCAGTAAAGGAGTTTAAATCAGTATGCAAGCTTTCCCCAAGATACAAGTCTGCTGCTGCCCCTCAATCCCAGCTTCCAGTACCCCCTACGATTCCAGTCCTGGGCCCCAACATGCCTGCACTATTGCCCCTCAATCTTCCCCATTCAGCTTCTCAGTAATTCCCCAGTCAAACACTTGGTGTTGGGTGCTTCAGAATCCATTTGCAAATTATCCAAACCCCCAACAAACACAAAGAGACAAGACCCCCAAATGCGGGGGTGGAGGGCAAAGAGGCGATGTCCCCTGCAATGCTGCATCCTGAACTGGCCCCCGGGTTCCACTTCTCACAGCCCTGGCTAGTTGAGCCTCAAGTACAGTAACAACACCATCCAACAGGTCTTGGCCCTGACATGCAACCAGCTGTGGCTCATGGAGGCCATTCCCCTTGATGGGGACTGGGGCAGTATTCCTTGATCTTACCAGCCATTGAACCCAGCTACAGCAGCCTGAGACTCCGAGCAGAGTGACATTTCCACTAATCCTTTTATCCCCAGCTCCAATGTGAGGCTGCCTCCGAAAATGTCAGGTCCCCAGCAGGCTGAGCTCCTTCCGAGGCAGTGGCTGGCTAGGAGCCCGAAAGCTGCCCTGCCATGCTGGTACAGTCTGACATGCTGTCTCTCTGGAGGGGTCCCCCAAGTGCCACTAGATGTTCAAGTGGCAGATCCAATGGCTGAGGTGAGATGGCCTGCCACAGTCCAAGACAAAGGAGCCACAGGAAGCTTAGGTAATAAAGTGGGGGGCAGACCATCTAGACCAGGGATTGGCAATCTTTGGCCCACAGCCCATTAAGGAAAGCCGCTGGCGGGCCGGGACAGTTTGTTTACCTCCAGCATCAGCAGACTCGGTTGATCGCAGCTGGGTTTGTCGTCCCAGGCCAATGGGGGCTGCGGGAAGAGTGGACAGCACAACCCTTGGCCTGCACCGCTTCCCGCAGCCACCATTGGCCTGGGACGGCGAACCGCAGCCAGTGGGAGTTGTGATCGGCTGAACCTGCAGACACGGCAGGTAAACAAACTGGCCCGGCCCGCCAGCGGCTTTCTCAGGCGGGCCGTGTGCCAAAGGTTGCCCATCCCTGATCTAGACAACCAGCAGCAGCCCAAATCCTGGTCCAGTTGGACTCAGAATCCTGCCCTGCCCCCATCTATCTCACTCCACTATCTCAGAAATCACCTTTTTGTGTTATCATTAAAGCCACTTCTCCTCTAGGATCGGGAAGTTTAAGAGCTAAGAACTTCCAGCCTTTACATGAGGTCAGACACCACGATGAACAGAAAAGCGGGACAGAGAGCCCCAGGTCTGGGCTTCTCCCATCATCACGCTACATTTTCTTACTTCAAATCAACAGCTCTTCACACTGTGAAATGCCAGAGTTAGGAGAGGTCTTGTCATTTGAGTGGCTGGCATGGTGACCAGGGAATCTCTCCGTGGAGCAGACAGGTAATTCCAGAGATGATCCAAGCTACTATAGGAAGCAGGTAACCGTGACCATCAGGCATGGAGAGGGCCCTACGGCAAGATGATATGTCTGAACAAACAACCAGAACCAGGGACTGAGCTTTCTCTGGACAGGAGTACAACAGTCAGAAGAACAGACATATTTCCTCCTCTCAAGCTCCATGGTCCCACGTGAAGGACTAAGCATGCCTAGGACATACCACCAAAGCCCAGCTACTTAGTTTAAACAAAAAAAAAAAAAGTTAAGGATACCAATTGAACAATGTAGGTACCTATAGTAGCAGACCCAAGCACTTCAAGGCAAGGAAACGAATCTCAAGCTAAGGATGTTTAAATCTTACATGGCCCACATAGTAAACAAACATTTCATCACCACACATCAGCCTTAACTCCGACCCGAAATAAAAGTGATTTGTCCAGCCATCTCAAACTACAAAACTGAACTCTTTCTGAAAGTAATAATGGCATAGGTACACACTAATGGCACATATTGATCAGCCTCTAATGCAAGTTCACCTACACAACAATACCATGAATCAATAGATATGCTCCTTACCTATTATAGACAATATTATTCCCAAGAAACAGCAACCATAGCTATTTTACACAATTCAGCTGTCCGGTGCTAAATGCGTTATGCAATTTCCCCATTCAACAGTATCCCGTCAAAGAAAATATTTAGATATCCCAACCAAAATAGCCAAGAGTATACATTAAAAACAAAATCCATGGGTCAGAATTAAAACCGTTGTATTGTGATGAAATGTGCATTCCTTTCTGCTCAGTAAGAACAGTGTGTGTTTATTAGGTGGGCAGTTCAAGTTCTGTGACATCCTTAACTGTTCATGTGTTTGATTTTAAGTGCTTGGGTTTTGCAAATGTTAGGTAAGTACATTGCTGTCACTTAGCAACTGTAACCAGCTTTCACAATGAAGCTTTTAGGCATTTGTGTTAACGTGAGCTCTGTGCACGCAATCAAGCGGCAAGTCTACCCCATCTCTTTTCACTAGTAACATGCCCATATGGCTGGCAACACATGCCCATAGAATCAAAAAGATTATTTTTGTAAGTTATTACCAGTTTTCATTGAAATGTCTGACAGTACACGATTGAGAGCAAGCACCTGGGCTCACACACAATGCACTGGAACTCACAATAACCAATCAGCCCACCTCTCGTCTTTATGCTGGAGCTCAGAGGGATCTGATCCCGTATCACTCACTCAGACCCAATTATTTCAGGCCCTTGATGCATTTTGCACACATGCTGGTACTCCAGCCTTTTCTGAAGAGAGAAATGTCGCCCAATAGCCTCCAGTGCTTGTACGTTCCATGGGACACAGTCCAACCTTCCCAGATAGTCCTCTGGAAAACTGGACGCTACCTACTGGCTTGCCTCCTTCCCATACCAAATTCCAGAGCACCACTTCCTTACCATCTCCCCTGATCCTCCAATAACCTCCAGCAGGAAGCATCTGTGCCCTGGGCCCACCTCAAATGCCCGTTTAACAAATCAATAATTAGGAGCACAGCTGTCAGCCACATGCCTGAAGCGACAGCAAGATCTGTGTCTGCAAAGCCCTCTGTATTTTTCACATGTTAATGAGCAGTGCAGGCTCAGGCTCTGCACTAAAGGCATGCTGCCACCACCATTCCGCCCGCAGTCCCCTGAACTCCACAGAAAGGGAAACTTCCGCTGGCCGCTGCAGGGGTGCTAATGAGGCAAGCACTGGTTACAGCCACAATCAAAGTCAGCCCAGTTCTTAGACACCTAAATGTGTCGGTTTCCCAGCAGGAGAGAACTGTTCAGTGCTCTCACTTTCCCCAGACCTCCCTCTCTGTGCCCTCCTCCCCCATCCCCTTCACTCTTCTCTTCTACTCCCTTCCTTAATTCACCTTTCATTACTTCTCTCTCCTTCTCCCTCCTGCATCTCTCCTTTCACGCTTGCCCCTGGCTTCCCCCCGAGGGGTGACAGCATTGGAGATAACCTTTCCAAAGGGAACAGCGGGGCAAGAGGGCTACGTTACTCACATGTAGCGCAAATGAGAGTTCTTGGCAAAGGCTCGCGGCTGGATGCTGCGAAGTCCTGAGTTCTTGATTGTCCTGGAAGGAGATTTAAAAGGACAGTGATGAAGTAAAGACTGAGGATCAATGGGCACTCAAAACCCTTTGCTAAACTCGAGGAGACGGTCGAGAGACAATGCCCATAAAACTGAAAGCGACAGGCAGAGCAAGACAGTTTCAGGAGCGGACGCTCAGGGAGTTAGCGAGCGTGGGGAGGGGTGAACAGTTTAATCTCTAGCCTCAGAAGACCTGGGTAAGGTCACAAATAGAGAGGAGTCTGGTTGTCTCAATTTAATCTGATAGACCTAGTACTGTCAAGAGCAGGCGTAGCATGAGCAGCCGCTGTGCAGGCCTCTCCTACGCAGTTCTGCCAATGCACCGCAATCTTGACCCACAGCACTCCCTGCTACTGCAGCCCTGGGCTTCCCCACGTGGCATTATCAATGCACTTCGGTCTTCACCAGCCACACTCCCTGCTATTCCAATCCTGAGCTCCCAAAACAAATCTCTGCCAGTGCCCCTCAATCCTAACTGCACCCCCCACGGCCCTTGCTACTTCTGGTCCATAGTTTCCTTGGGCCCACTGTTCTAGAGATCTGTGATGGACATATACGTCCTTTGGGGAGCACCACACACACATTTAACCCAGAAGAAAATCCGTTTGCTTTGAGCACTTGAGGACAAGTGAATTTTTCCCAACATGATAAGAAGAGCCGAGAAGGATTCTCTTCCTCTTGTGCTCTGGCAGAGCTAAATCAGCCCCCAGGGCCATGATTTCTTAATCTCCTCTGTGGACAAAATACCAGACTCCATTGCAGCTTTTCTACACTAAATCTCAACCAGCAGCCCAGCCTGGGGACTGGTTCAGTGCACAGCTCGCTGGGGAGCTGAGTCCAGGAAGCTGAGCGATATACTGTAGGTTTCCAACTGAAATGAGGTTGGAGAATTACAACTTAACCCCTGGTGCACATCTGTCCACATTACAGAACCATCACCCGGCATAATCCAGTGTCTGATCAAGAGAGGTACAGGGACAGTTTAAGGCACTGGAATGGGATTTGAAAGGTCTGGGCGCCGTTCCTGGCTGTACCGCAGACTTCCCGTGCGACTGACAAATCACCACCTCGGTTCCCGCTCTGTAAAATGGAGATTCGACTACTTCCCTACCTCACAAGGGTATGCTGAGGACACAGTCGTTGTGACTGCAAAGCACTCAGCTGCTACTGTGATAGGAGCCATGTAAGTAACCAGACAGATAGAAACAGCTGGAGTTTCACATCTTAGGAGAGCAGTGCAGCATATGGACCCAGATCTGGACCAACAGGGGGTGATCCAGATTAGGACTGAAGAGTATTGGCAAAGCTGTGTGAAGTTCACAGTCTGCCTGACCAGGGCTCCGTCTAGGACTGGAAAGCAGCAAAAGTTAAGGAGAAAGGCAAGGTTCTACATCTGCCTGGGAACCGTCAGTCATGCTCTCAACATCATACGTCAGAGGCCGTAGGATGAAAGGAGCAATATTTCCCCGCCGCAGCCTGAACTGGCTGCCGCCAACACCACCCTTCAGGTCTCTCGCTCTCACACATGCATGATACTCACAGCCTCTGGAGTCCCGTGTACAGCTCCATGTCTACAGCGTTCAGCGTCTGCAAGTTCTTCCAGTTCTCTATGTGTCTGTGGAGAGGAAGGAAAGGCTCAGCCCTAGGTACAACAGGACAGTCAGTCTGTTCCACACAGCGGAAGTGCTGCACGACCCAGGCAACACCCAGGAAACTGTCCATAGGAGACATCCACTCCCTGGCTTTGCCCAAAGCCCTATGCAGGGGGAGGGTGTGGGGAATAGACACTATTGCATCTGCAACACCCACATAAGCTGCTGCTCCGGCACCCTGGAGCTCATGTGGTTTCCATTATAACCCCCCAAAAACAATTTCTCTTGGTTTTTTTATTATTTCCTATTCTCTGCAGCTTTGGGGGTCAAGCCATCACCTTGGGTTTCCTCTGGTCCCATCCTTTAATATTTTATTAAGGGGCCAATGGAGGCACCTGGGTCTAATGGTTAATGTAGCCAACGGGGAGGGGGGAGTTTTGGGCAAGTCACTTCCCCTCCATGTGTGTCTCACTCTGCCCATGTGTAAAGCAGAGATAAGGATCAAGATCCCCACATGAGAGACACCGGAGCCACTGGGCAAAAGACTAATGCAAAATTTAAAAATGCGGCTACTGAGCCCCAAACTGGCTCTGGATCCCTGTTCCTGGTGGCCAGGGAGAAGAGGGGTTTGCTCCTCTGGCTGAGCTGCCCAACAAACAGATAAGGTCCCTTCAGGGCTCAAGTGCACTCAGCTCTGACCCCCACAGATTCAAAATATCCAGTCTTCAATATGGCCTCGGATGGGTCCAGCCCAGCCACAACATACAACATCCCCATGTGCAAGAGCCAGAGGTAAGGGCCCACCTCAGGGCTCCCGGTCTCTGAAGCTTCCGGAAGGCAGACACCTCTGAAAGCAGCCCTCATCACAAACTGATCCAGGGAAAGGACAGAGGGCACTCCAACCCCCCAGACAGCTGATCCACCAACCAGAATTTGTATTGACGACGGTAGATCTGATTTCCCGTTTCCAATCAGCAGGCTCTTCAGCACATGGGGAAGGGGCACCCCTGTGTATAATGGGGCACAGGTGTCCCCAAAGTTAAGCATGCAGAGTCTCTGCAGGTCTTTCACCAGGTGAGGGAACAACAGCTTAGGAGTCAGTGGCAGGTCTGTGGTCCTGGGCTAAGCAGGGGAGCCTGTGGGGCTCCTGCTATGGGTGGCCTCCATGACACTGAAGAACGATTTGAGTGGCAGCTCATCTTCAAAAGCCCCTTGGAGCCAGGGGAAGTTAAAGGTCACAGGGATCATATAGGGAGGTGGAGCGGAGATGTACCAGAAGGCTTATGGGGCCAAGGAAGTCTGTTTCTCTCTCCACAGGGGATGTTCAGCTGCTATACACACAGGACATGCTTTCTACAAAGGCTTTACAGAGAGGCTCTGCCTGCTGCTCTGTAAACTAGAGAGCTCAAAATAAACACCTGACCAAGGCGGCAGCCTGCTCCAGTAGCTATCTGTTGCTCGTCCCTCTAGCAGAGCCAGAGAAAGGAGGAACAGCACCATGGAGATATGATACAGACATGTGCCCAAGTTTGTGGCTAGGGCAATAATGAAACAGATGAATCTTAAAATAAATATATTCATCCAGCCTGGCCCGAAGAGGCAGCCGACGCATGCTATCCTCACCTTACGGCCCACGCCGGGAGCTTCACAAAGGAGACAGCTTTACCCCAGTACCCTGGGAACGGGTCACTTGCCACAGGCAAGGATTCTGCCTGCATAGATGGAGTTTAAACCCCAATGTGGGGGGGCTATATTGTGCAACACCAAAGTGTTAAGAGTATCCTGACTCTTTAAGGGGCCACGCCCTCAGCCAAAGGTAAGGTGCAAGGTGCAACTGGCCCCAGCCAAACCCAAGGAGTAAAAGAGCTACGAGGAATTGAGCAGTTCCATCTGCGATGGGGAAAAGTCAATGATTTCCCCTCTACACGCCCCTGCTCTGAGCAGAGGGGCAGCTGTGGTGGCAGCAGGAACCTAATCCCCACACCCACAGACACACAAATGCAAGGAGGGCTTGAGGGAAGCCTGGGGCAGCCAGCGGGGAGCAGAGGCTGTTGGGATGGGGTGTTGTAGCAGAGTCTGAAGGGGAGATTGTTTGGCGGTGGGGGGGTGGTGCGGGGAGGGGGAAAGAGAGCCGAAGGCTACTGGGGGAAAGGGTTATGGGGGCAGTAGGAGCCTGAGACAGGTGTAGGGGGGAAGAGGGGGAATCCAGGGGTGAGTGAACCCCTGAAGAAGCTTCCCCGGTTCTGCCCCTTTCAGTACCATTTGCCCCCTTACCCTCCCTGCTAGCAGCTACTGCTGCTGTCACTACCCCACCTGGAGCTCCCCACCCGACCCACCAACAGCAAGAGGAGCAGGGAGATGGGGGAGGAAGAAAAGCCACTTATCCATTTCAACCTAGCTCCCCAGCAACTCCCCCACACCCACTTTGCCTAGAGCCCGCTGGGCTGTGTGAGCTCTCTCTAGGGATTGGTCTGCTTCCATGGCCCCAGCCCTGTAGCACCTGACGCTCTCTAGCGGGTTTGTCCTCACCCCACTCGTGTGAGGCAAGGAGCTGTTAGGGGTCTATTACAGGAGTGGGTGGGTGAGGTTCTGTAGCCAGCAATGTGAAGCAGGTCAGATTAGATGATCATGATGGTCCCTTCTGACCTTAAAGTCTATGAGTCTCTGAGCTATTGTTGTCCCCATTTTACTGGGGAAGCTAGGCACAGAGAGATTAAATGTCACATAGGGAGTGTGTCAGAGCAGGGATTTGAACCCAGCTCACAAGTCCCAGTCCAGGGGGCCATCCTCCAGCCAGGAGGAAGGGGGATAACTCCTTCCCTGCCAAGCCCTGGATGGGGACTGTACACCCCATCCCTCCTTTCCTGGCCAGAACTTGGATTTGCAAAGCAGGGTTTGAGGTGAGGTGCTTTGGTTGGGGTGATTGCGATATACTGTATAACGGTAATGGAAGGACCTGGTCACACATTTAATCCAGAGAGACACGATAGGGGAGGTAATATCTTTCATTGGACCAGCATCTGTTGGGGAGAGAGACAAGCTTTTGAGCTTACACAGAGCTCTTCGGGTCAGGGAAACGTACTCAGTGTTACAGCTAAATACAAGGTGGAACAAGTTGTTTGGCATAACTAGTTAATACATATTTCAAGGGACCATTCAAGGTGAAGTGGCTACAGCTACACAACACACATATTTATCCACTCTGCTAATGGGAGTAATGGGTGGGGTTCAACTCTTTGCTAGCTGGGGCGTGTTTACGTGACATGGTATCTGGCTTAGTTTATAAAATGTGTTTTTACAATATGTTCCTCACACACTTGAGGCAGTCGGACAGGCGTGCTATTGAGAATGGGGGAAAAAACCAAAGCTGGCACTGCTGTATTGTTTAGTTCCTAGGGTACGTCTACACAGCGAGCCTCAGAGCCCAGGCCTGCAGATTGAGGCTCACATTACCGTACTAAAAACAGCTGTATAGACACTATGGCTCAAACTGGAGCTCAGGCTCTGGAGCCTGTCCTTCCTTAGGCTTCAGAGCCCAAGCATCTACACAGCTGTCAACCCAGGCTCTGAGACTCGCTGCCACGAGCTGTACAGATATACCCCAATTGGCACAGACTCCTGTTAGTGGGACTCAATCCTGAGCAGGTGGGAGCCCAACCTAGAGAACAGAGGAGAGTTTTGTCTCCCCTGCACATTCAGTGCTTGACCTCATTGCTGACACAGCCAACAAAGGGCTAGTTAACATCCGTGACAATAGTCGGTTGTGTAAAGTGGACCCTTGTCTACAGGGAAGTAGGGCAAGACCCACCGATTCATTGCAGGTGGTCCACTGACCAGACACACATACAAACCTAGGTTGAACTGGAATCAGTGACCCACAGGTGACAGGCTCCTCATCCCAGTCCCTCTCACCACCCTTCAGAGGACAATGGGGTCATTTCTGCTCCCACATGAGTTTTCATGTTGGAAACAGAAAGGAGCTTTCCCCGTCCTCAAGCCTGGGGGAAGAACACCCTTCACACCAACAGACACACTCAGGGGCTAAGCAAGCTCAGTGGGAAACACTGGTTGGCACGCAAAGCTCCTCCCACATTGAACTAACAAGCTGTTGGGCCATAAACTGCCAGCTCTCTGGAATCTGAAGGCATCTACCATAGATGCCTAAACCTTGGCCTCAGTTTATAGCTACTACAGAGATCAAGGGACGTGGGAACCCACTTAACTTCACATTCAGTCACAGAGCATGCTAAGGCCCATGTAATTTAGTTTCTGCTGGGAGTTGTATTCAGTCCATCCCAAAAACCACAAATCCAGTTCAGACCTTCTTTCCCCAGAGACTACAAAAATCCAGGGCAGGTTCTGCTCCCCACTCGACCTGTACCCTAAGGTGTATTCACAAGAGAAGAAAGACTACAACTTGTGGGTGGGGGGAAATCCCTGTATATTTCTATTTAGTCAATGTAAAAAGTGACTATTTGGAAGCCAGGTCCAGAGGTTTGGAGACACTGATCAGATCTCAGGCTTTGACTTGTCCCCATCCCTGGCAGCAGGTTCAGCCCCTAGGTGGAGTGGCCTCTCAAGTGGCCCCGGTGTAGTCAAAGTCAGAAGAGCAGATGAACTCATGCAAGAGTCTGGAGAGGGGGAGGAACCTTCCCACTGCAACCAAGCAAGGAGAAAGCCCCAGCGGGCTGGGATGGTTTGTTTACCTGCAGCATCCACAGGTTTGGCCAATCGCAGCTCCCACTGGCCGCGGTTTGCTGTCCTAGGCCAATGGGGGCTGTGGGAAGCGGCAGCCAGCAAACCCCTCAGCCCACACCACTTCTCACAGCCCCCATTGGCCTGGGACAGCAAACCACGGCCAGTGGGAGCTGCAATCAGCCGAACCTGCAGACACTGCAGGCAAACAAACTGTCCCGGCCCGCCAGCGGCTTTCCCTGTCGGGCCACGAGCCAAAGGTTGCCGATCCCTGGAGAAGCCTAAACCTACATTCGGGTGGGCTGAGAAACAGGGACATTCAAGCAATTTTGAATTCCCGGGCAATGGACAAAGCTTCTGCAAATCCTTGGCGGAACAGAACTCGGGCCAGAAGGAGTTGGCCAACAGACTCCAAGTGGTATTGCAGTTATTAGGGAGAAAGGGCAGAGGTACATTTTCCGAGCACCATGGGGCTTCCAGGACTGGAAGAGATGAGGATTGTGATAGGCTGGACAAAACACACTGGAGCAGAGACAGAAACGCGGGCTGAAGCCATCTCCGCCACCCAGCAATGTCAAGCCCAGAGAGGGGGCCCTCCAGTGGGAAGGAGAAGGACATCAGGAACCAGGCTTTAGTGCTGCTGCCATGACAGATGTACGGTATGTTGGGTTTGGAGTATAGTGTCTGAGGGAATGGGCTAAGCAGCTCTCAGCTAGGAACCCAAGCAGCAAATAGCCCAGGGAGAAGATTAGACTTTATGCTGTATCACTGTTCATGAGTTTGTTAATAAAGATGAAGTTAAGTTCGGACTTTACCCTCCGGGTTCTTATCGAGCAAGTCTTCCGCTCATAAGCGTGCTTGCAGGACAGGCATGCCGTACTCTGGCAGAAAGACAACTTAAGGCTTAGCACTCAAATAGCTGTGGGTGCCATGGCCCAGGCCTGAGGTGAGCAGAGGAGTCTTGCAAACCACATGTCCCTCTGTTTCATGGGCATGAAATACAAATGCTCCCTGTTTAATTTCCCTGTCAGAGCCACTCTCTGTCCACATAATGGAACATGATGGCTGAGGACTGGGAAACAGAACTAAGATCCCTAGTGCCAGCATCCAGTCCCCATAGCTCACACACACATGAGCAACTAGAATTGTTCCTCCATTGTGGAAGTGGCTTTACACCAGACTGCTGCCGCCTGCAAAGACAGCTCAGCAAACCTGGGCTCCTGCCTCTTGCCCCAGGAGGGAAGCTCGTGACCCTTTCACATGCTAATAACCTATAATCATATGAGGGCATAGACAGCCAGAGACACACACACGCACGCAGACACACATGGTAATCACACAACACCGTACGCTGAGTCACTTTCATATACTAAAGGCTTTTGATTTCAGCCCAGCCTGAATTGCAGTTTGCTATGAGCAGTGAACCCAGCGTTTTCTTGCTATGATGTTTCACTCTTTTGAAATTCGTTATTAGTCAGTTACACAGCCTGTGGGAGTTTGCGCGGTACAATCCTACCACTTAGCCCTTTAACCCATGGATCTCCAAGCGCTTCACAAAACAGAGGTTTCATCATCTCTACTTCATAGAGGAGGAAACAGAGGTACAGAGAGAAAGCTGGAGGTCAGATTTTCAAAAACACTCACTAACATTGGGCGCTTCCATTGGAATCTGATTTTCAGTGGTGCTGAGTATCTACACCACCAGTTGGAAGTAATGAGGGCTACAGGTGCTCAGCACCGCCAAGAAATCAGACCCCTAGCAAGCGGTTTGAACTGGGCACCCAAAAAAAGCCTAAAGCCCCCAAAAGGAGTGGCCACTTTTGAAAATATTGGCCTAAATCCACCTGACCAAGATCATGTGCCAAGTCAGCAGCAGTCTTGGGAACAGACCCCAGGAGTCCTGATTCCTAGCCCTATGCCTTACACTACAGAGACATGCCCAGAGAGATGCCGACACTACATTCTACATACAGTCCACATACACACACACAGCTTGTGTCTTGCCTAGTTAGTCTGGGGTGGATTTCCATGAGGATGTCCTCTCTCCACAACACCTGAGCAGATGACACGGCCCCTTTAGAGACACGCAGCTCAAGGCCCACATTTGTGTTTGGATGTTGGACTGCAAAATAAGCACTGGATTCCAGCAAGCAAGCAGCACTCAAACAAACACACGCACAATGGAAATGCAAACCGCGCATTTGACTGCACACCCCTGTAGGGCAACGAGGAAATTGATTTGTCATCCAGGCGTGTTATGTCTAGTGATCTAGACAGGAGCATTAGCTTTCAATTATCCGATATGTTTAGCATTATAAACAAACTGTCTGGCAGACCAGCTCCAGACTGCGCAGCTATGAACGTGGGGAGGCGGGGGCAGGAAAAGGGGGCCTTCTTTTAAAAGCAGCAGCCAATAGAATCCAGCTCTCTGCCTCTCCCCAGCTGTCAGGAGAAAGAAAGCCACAGGCCGTGCAACTCAGGCTGACGGGTACTTTAAAAAGTCGATAGGTTCAAGGACTTCCTTTGAAACCCACTTCAGCATGTTTTGTGACTGGCACGCCGATCTGGGAGGCCACTGCAATGCAAAGCAGCAATTACCTGCGGGAATACCAATGAGTCGCTGACAATCCATTGGACCCACTGCCGTTTGTAGATGGGATGCTAGAGATCCTGGGTCAATTCTACAGTCTTTGGTGTCATCTCCAGGCAATCTCTAAAGCCCCCATCATCCTGCTAATGACTGCAGTACAGAGTACACTCTGCCGCTGCCCACGTCACCACCCTTTCGGTGCCGGTCCCGTCACAATGATACTAGCAAAGACTGATGGTTACATAGTGCCAATGGATCCCAACGCATTTAACTAGCTCTGCGTACAGGGGTCACTCTTCCTCCACTGAACTTAACCTCTGCTAGCCTGGAAGATGCAGGCAGCCGCACAGCGACATGACACACGGTGCAGGACAGAAAGGAAGTTACGAAGAATCCTGTCTCTGACTGAAACCACGTGGGGAATTTAAAGCCAGCAAAATAATTCCCTGAGATGGAAGGAGTACGGCCAGGGATTGAGGGGTTAGCACTCCGACTTGGAGTGCCATGGATTTGTTACCCAGTGGACAGATTTTATGTTCCATCTGAAGAACAGCCCTCTCCAGCAACACACCAGGGCTGGCACCGGGCTAGGGCATGGAGGTCGGTACTGACTCAGAGAGTGTCACGGCCATTGCTCCCTGCTGCTCATCACCTCCTACCCCCATGCTGGGGCCCTGGAGTCAGTACCGATTCAGAAGGCCTGGGGCCCACGTTTAAGTACCCCCCACACTGTTCTGCAGTGTTGTGCTGGGGCACCGGGGTCAGCACTCACTCAGGGAAGAGCACCTACACCCCGACCTTGCAGCACCCTAAGTTTTCTCTAGGAGCCCCCTCTGTTATAACCCCAGTCACACCAGCGACGCGGGGTGCTGCTGCCCAGAGGTTCACAGTCAGTGCTGAGCAATTCCCCCCTCCCCCGCCCCTTTTAATTTTCAGATGAGTTTTTGTGAAAACCTCAAAACTCAGAGGCTCAGTCCAGGGATCAAAGGCAATAACTGACAACGAATAAATGAACAATTCCTGGAAAGTTCCACCAGATCAGAACAGCGACAGACTTGGCTCCACCCCACCGCTCCCCATCAGCCTGCACTGGCTGGCTTTTGCTAAACCCTTCCTGGTAGGCAGGAAGAGGGGGTGCGTGTGAAGAGGCCTTTGCCTTCCAGTGAGAATAAAAGAGGCCACCACACAGAGTGTCTCTGCTCCTCCCCCCTTAGTGTTCAGGTAATGGCAGCCTATCTGATAGTGCAGGAGCTGTGCACAGCTCGAGGTCTCTCTCCCCTGGTGAACACAGACCCCCCCCCGTCATTTACAACCCCCCGGTATCAAACATCATGTCTCCTGTTGGCCAGTGCCTGTGGGCTTAGAGGCAACATCAGGGAGGACTGTACTGAACTCCCCACGCCAGGCAGGGGCAAGTGCTTCAGTGAACAGCAGTCACTCCTTCCCCTCAAAGTTCTCAGATTCGCGCAGGAACCCAAGAGAAATTGGTCTGCACACTCGCCAAGCTCCACCTGCATTCAAATCCCTGTGGCGTTTGGTACTCAGCTAACGGTGGCTCCTAAGTAACTGGCCATTGGCTATTCATAGTTCAATTAATTACTGATTCCTAAACATCCAGCCAATGGCAATCCACCTCAGTCAGCTGTTGGAGCCCGAGGACACGTATGGGAAGGTGAAGCATGGCTAGTCGAGGTCAAAGGCAGACCTCAGGGCAGTTCTCCACAAGGCTGCTACAGTTCCAGTCCAGCAGAGGCAGGAAATTTCGCTGCCTAGATTATGTGGACATCTGTGGCTCTCAGTAGCATTCTTAAACTACCCAAGTCAGCTGTCTAGCAAGTGTTGCATAGGAGGACTTCAGCTTTCTCCTTGACCCCAACTGCTCTAGGGGAGAGGCAGTGTGTAGGTCACATTCATGGGACATCCAGAACTAGTTCATTCACTACTAAGCACACTGAAAAAAAAAAAAAACCTTACCTCTCCTTAGAAATCAGTCCTTATTTGTCATAACTCAGCCCTGCTTCTCAGCTCAGCCCCAGAAGAGAGGTATTGTGGAATCTGATTTTTGGATTCTCCTCTCCTGTGCCAGGGAGCAGTTGAAGATATGCTCCAAACCACTGCAAGGTTAAGTTGAAACTGTCTGTCCTGACTGCAGCCTTGCCACGCGACTTTGCATGCTCCATGAGAGAGAGAGAAGAAAGCCCATAGCACAATGAAGACCATTGTTTTACATAGGGAGATTAAACAACAGAGCACAGGTCTCTGATTTGCATTCTCCCTTCACCCATACCTGCATACTCCATAAGAGTTTCTGAGGAAGCTGTAAAGAAACCAAGCCACCCTTTACAGCATTATAAAGCACTTATCACATACATTTAATAACTACAGGCATGAAAGACTTAATTCACTCAACATGGAAGTTATAAAATTGAATCAGTAACTGAGCATCAAAGGGAAATACAGACACATAAATACTTACAAGGGCAATATTTTCCCTATTAAATGGATGGATTTCCCCTCAACACCCCCTCCCCACGGGCACATAAAAATAAGTCTCCCAGCATTGAGGAAGTTTATATTGTTAGAGGATAATTCGAGGTCACTGGGAAAAAAAATGACTCCAGCTTTGGAGAAATAATAATCAGCATCACCCTAGGGTGTAATTGTGATTTGTCAAGGTAATGATCATAAAACATAACATTTGTGACACAGCACTCTTTATGCATGCAAATCTGTGCCACTAGCCAGGTCCTTATAGAGCGCATGTGAGGAGAGACGCTGTACTTGAGGCAAAGAAAGCAGGTGATGAGGCAGTTACCCTTCCATGACCCCAACCTCGCATAACCTAGTGGTCTATACGGGATAATTTAGAGGAACTATGTTAGTTCAGAAAGGTGCAACAACAGAACAAACACCACTGCTGGTTAGAAACTAGTAACGGACAGGTCCGATCCATAGCTAGCAGGAAACAGTATTCAGGTCTGCATTCTGGTCTCAGATGTGACACTGCACCAGAATCCTACATAGGACCCAGCCCCAACATCCCAGCTCAGACATCTGTTTGGCATTTCCAGAGAGACAAAGACATGAATGGGCTGTGGAGGCTGAATTGTTCTTACCCCACCACAGAAGGTCTCTGAGTCCCAGGTGAGAGACCCACTGGCAGGGTGTGAGGGGGGAGAGGGAATGTCTACACTGCTATTTTTAGCCCCTTAGCACGAACTCAAGTCATGTGGCATGGGCTCTGAGACTTGCTGCCACAGGGCTTGTTTTGCAGTGTGGACGTGCCCAGAGGATGCCTGTCTCATCCCAACAGTGACTAAGAGGGCCTATCAGTGTATAATCACCATGCAGGGAGAGGAGCTACTTAGGGTGATCCAAAGGGACAGAACAAGGAGCCATGGGATTAAGCAAGGAGCATTTAAATTGATATCATTAAAAGTCTCCTGACCGTGTGGAATCTGAGTCTCCTGCAATGGGAGGTGGAGTCATCACCCCACTGGAGCGCCATCATGGGGAAAGAGCAGGTGCATAGCAAGCGGGAGGGGAAACAGATTGTAGGGAATAATCTTCCACTGTCCCTCAGGGATAGATAAAACAACTCCTCCTCTTTCTACTCCCATCCTTGCTTAGCACTGCCTCTTCCTCTGTCCTCTTCCCCCACAGCCTGGCCAGACAATGCAGCTGCAAGAACCTTCCCCTCTGCAGCTCTCTTTGCCAAAGCCTCTGAGTTCTCCCCCTTGCCACTGAGTTAATAACTCTGCAACGCATCTTGCAATCTGGTTTGCGGCTGGTGGTGCGTTGCGTTGTCTCTGCTGAGACACTGAAGACATTCCCATCTAGGTGCAGGATCCTGGAGATCACTGTGAATTCCTCTCCCCGCAGAATCCCTCTCCTCTGCCCTCACGAGCCCCACCACAGTTCTCAGGGCACCAGCGGTATCTGGTGTGGAATTTGTTTTTTTAAGGACACTTTTCAAGTAAGCTGGGATGAGCTCAGTGTCCCAGCCAGTGTCTCCCCTCTCACCAAAACACGCTTTGTTGTCCCAGGCTACCCGGGAGCTATTGCTCAGTGCTAAAGGGCTGCCTCATTTGCAGTATCTAAATTCATTGCCATAGAGAGACATCCGAGTACAGAAGATGCTCTAGAAAACCAGCCTCTATCCTGTAAGTGGTATATTTAAGCTCTGCTTGGAATCCATATAGAATTATTCCAGGCACCGATGCTGTGCCCAGCTACACAATGCTGCTGGTAGTCCATAAGAACTCAGGCCAGAGGTTTAGGCTCTGCATTTCAGTTTTGTTACAGGGGTTGGGAAGAGAGTCACTGACAATGTTATTGATTCCTTGCTGAATGTTATGTTACATATGGGGTGGGGCATCGACGTGTCACATTCTCTGCATGTCGTGCCTGGGTTTGTTTTTCAACATCCTCTAAGGGTATGTCTACACTGCAGTGTAAGCCCAGGGTTCAGATTCAGGCTCAAGCCTAGCCCTCTTCCCTCTACGCACAAATCGCACTAACCCAGGGCTCAGACCCAAAGTCCCAGGACCCCATGGGGGTTGAGGGTCCGAGCCTGAGTCAAGCCAGGACTCAGGGTTCAAGCCCTATTGCTTTGCAGTGTAGACACAGACCCACTGGACTCATGCTCTGGGAGTCCACCAAAAGTATCCCACAGCTGACTTTCTTTGTCCTGTGGACCGTCTCGTTTTCCCACACCGCACCATGAACAAAGGGCTAGAGGAGCCATATTTTAGGAAGCCACCAGGAAGCCTGGGATACAGGTAGTTGGACTCAAGCCTGTATAATGCAGTGTAGATGCTGGAGACCCAGGTTGGGACTCAGGGTTCAACAGTTCCTAACATGGCATTACAAATGAGTGTAGACACTCAAGCCCTACGTTAATAAACCCAAGGTCTGCTAACTCAAATCCTATTAACCCTGAGCTTACATTGCAGTGTAGACAGACCCTTAGGGTCTGTCTTCACTGCAGAGTTAGTCCAGGCTCTTATCTGGGCATTGCCCCTAACCAATCCACTCTCAAAACCCCTCTGAGCTGAGCTAAGTGGTATTTTCAATCCAGGCTAGCTGGCCTGGCTTGGGGTGTAGGCTACAGCCCAGGGGCTGCTTTCACTCAGGTTGGTAACCCACCCACTTTGCAGTGAGGCTGCAGGCTAAACCATTTGACTACGGACAGTCCCCCAGTTCTCCCTGTGCTCCCCAACAGACAGACAAGTCCTCCCACAATTTAAAGGGGAAGAATCTTCAAGCACCTCCGCTCACTGCAGGGCCGAGCTCTATGGGATATGCTCCCTGATCTCTCAGCAACACACATGGGGCAACGCAGCACCAGTGCAGGTAACTTGGGTAGGGCTTTGCAGAAGGGCTGCTCACACCCAGGCTAGGCTGATCTGGGTGCTCAGACCCCAGCACTGATCCCTCAGGCTGACTATGGTGAAGACATGCCCCTTGCAAGCCTGACCACCATCCTTCCTCCAGTTCACCAGGGTAGTGCCTTCACCCTCTCTTCCTGTCTCATGGGGCTGGTTGTCCTGGCTCCAGAGCTCCTGTTTCAGAACTATCAGCTGACAACTGCCTGCCCCACACCACCAGGGAGGCAATGCCACAAGCCAGAAATAGCGAGCTCTCCTGTTCTCGCACACTAGAGCCAGGGCCTTCCCAGTGCCAGAAGAGTTACATGTGATTTTCTGCCTCGATGCTGCAAAGGGAGAACAAGCTGCTTCACAAGGTACAGCAGCCGAGACGAAACCCGGCTGGTGGCAGCAGCGGCAGGGATTCATTCACGAACACCCTCCTTAATGTCATGTCCTTTTTACCTTGTTAGCACCAGTCAGCACTGAGCCCTGGGTTCCCCAGCGAGAGCTTTAGGCCTCCGGAAGCAATTAGTGCAACTGCTTAATCAGAGCATTTCTGCTCACACAAACGAAACTCTTGCTCATTGGGACCAAGCTCTGTTGAAGGCCTTCAACAGAGAACTGCATTTGCCCCCTCAGTCCTCCTTATGAGGCAGCACAGCTTAATGGTCTGCACACAGGACAGGGAGTCAGGACTCCTACATTCTATTCCTGATTCTGACTCTCTGTGGGGCTTTGGGCATGTCACCTCACCTCAGCTAACACCATCTGCCTTCATCAGAGGAACGGAATGGAGGCTCTGTTTGTGCATTGTTAAGCTCTGCACAAGTGCTGTTATAATCCACATCCTACCCTCGTGTCCCTTAACTGTGTCACCCCCGCCCCACCTTTGCCCAGGGTCAGACAGCAAAGCGATTGTATTAATAAACCTTTGCACTGCTTTAGCATCTTTCATCAAACAATCATAAGGCATTTTACAGATACTAACCCTTGTGACAGCCCTTCAAATGAGATAAGTGGCATTTTAGATTTGGGGAAACTGGGGCACAGAAGCCTGTGCCTTTCACCTGCGTCATGTACACCCAGCAGAGCCGGTGTAACCCACCACCCAAAGGGTGAGTGCGTGAGGAGGGAATTCTAATTCAGCAGTACTTTACTGTTGGCACAGATATAAATCATTACTGAAATGCAACCACCTCTGGGGTGGCATGCAGCAGCTGCAAGGCAATGGAGAATAAGGCCCCAGTCCCCCGCTTTAACCACTAGACCAACCTGTCTCTCCCTTTAGCTCCATTGGAAGGTTTCAGATTGACGTCCCTGGAGACCAAAGTCATCTATTTCTCCCCCACAGAGGGGCCATTTCTTTGTTATTGTTGGGCTGGGCATGTGGCTGGCAGTCTCGCCCACTGCCAGTGGGCCTGCTTTCTTCATGAAGTCATGGCTAAAACAATCCTTTGCACCAGGAGAGGCGGTCCCTGCTGAGGCTTGTTAGAGACTTATCCGCTGTGCAATAGGAGCATATGCTCTGGATTAGGGACTATTACCATAAACCTGTTCATGTTTCATTACCCTGCAGCTCTGGGGTTGAGGGCTTCCCAAGGGAAAAAGCTGCTTCCTGAGAATCTCAATCACAGCACGAGCCTCAGGACGGGCCAGCATCGCCTGACTTAGGAGATGGCCTTAGGGGACCCCAAAGAGCCACCCTTTGGACAGTAGCTGAGGTAATGAGAGTCATCCTGGCTTCTGGATGAAGGACACTTGTTTTATTGCTGTCTTTCATATGAAAGCGTGAGCTCCTGACCCCCTGTGGTCAGTAAAGATCAGAAAGGCACTTTCTTCAAGGATCAGGGTGCTACGCCCAGGATCCGGGCCAAATTCCAACTCATTAAATTACATTCTGCCTCATTAAATTCCCCCTGCGGGTTCAAATGGATACGGGGTGGTTCTTCACCTCCTGTCCTAAACTGGTGTGCAGCACCAGGCCCAGACTCCCAGAGGGACAAAGGGTATATAAGCTCCAGGCTGCACCAGATTACACGATTAACGACAGAGATGCGGGTAGGGTGGCTACTCACACATCCCCATGATACTGGACACACTGGTGCTTCCAGGAATGACGGGGCCTGCCCCCCATGGTGTGCCCTCGCGTGCACGCCACAGAGCAGATGCCATCTTGAAGAGTGCACCACCCTGCCCCCGCCTGCGTGACCCCGCACGCACACACCAGTCCTGCCCCCTTTCCCGTCCTCGCCCACACACACTTAAAACAAAAAGGTTCCATGTGAATCTAAATTTAGGAGTTCTCTTTTCCACACCAGTTTCTTTTTTTCCATTTTAGATGCAGATGTGAATGTCAGGGCCGGGGGGGCTGATTCCCCACCCCCACACCTCCCGGTACCACCTCTGACTCTCACAAAAGCTGTAAAAACAAAAGCTAAGATTTGCAAACTCCAAAGTGTCAGAAGGTCTTTCGGCTCCTTGAGCGGTTAGGAGCTTTTGGCAACAAATTCCATGTCCTTCCCCCAGCCTGAGCTCTTCTTGTCCTCTCCCTCCTCTGCACCCCAGCCCCGCTTTAGCCTCCTCCGTTTCCCTCAGCCTTTCCCTCCCTCCTCAGCTATTTCAGGCACCGGTTTTCCCACACACACCAGATAGTATGAAACCTGCTGTACTGCTCCCGCTCCCAATGAGGAGGGGAGATGGAGCCAATCTTTCCTGGACTTGTTTTCAGCTCCCACGAAGCATTTGTTTTTCTAAATGGCTCCCAAGGAGCCTGAACTTTGATCCTCCAGCGTTTTGGCTCCTGCGATGTTTATGAAGCTTGAGCAACTGGGCAGTGATGCCCAGCTGGGCTGGAGCAGCGCCAATCTGCCCGCCCCCTCCCCAGCGGAACGCTGTTCCGAAGGGCCTTGGGGCACAGCGGCTTACGGTTGTCTGGGAGCTTGGAAGAGGCCTGCCCTGGTCTCCCTATCTTCACAGCACTGCCACAGAGGATTGAAAATCTCTCTCCTTAGCCTGGATGGAGCCTGTTCTCCACAGCAAAGCCACTGGCTCCGAGTAAGCTGTGGCCACATAGCTTATTATGTACCCATTACCCCCCACTTGTTCCTTCTATTGCAGAGAAACCACAGCCTGTTCTTCCTGAGCTGCCAGCAGTAACAGCCCCACCACCGCCATCTGCCCCACGCCCCAAGGGGGGAGATGTCCATTACCTCAGCCCAGGCTCAGCCCCTGATGGCCCATCAGAAGGAGCAAACACCCCAGGAAGCTGACTCCCTACAACAAAGACACCTGGCAGTAATATTAGCAGCCTTCCGAGATTATAATGTTTTCATTTCCTGCAGTTGGTCATCATTGCTTGGAAGCATCAAAGAAAAAAAAAATCTGTCACGTTTCTGAACATGTCTCCTCCACAGAGTGGACCCACTGTTGTGTTATTGTAGGATTGTGGTCAGGAGAGCTGGAGATGCACATGCCAGTGCGTTGGCATAGGATTGCTCATGAGTGCTGGGCTGTTGGTACTGCAGAGTACTTTGTGGGAAGGGGACAGTTGGCTTTGCACAAATGACACTGTCTAGATAGAGCCAGGGCTAGAGGGGAGGGGGGAGGGGGAGAAAGTATAACTGATCAAACTTTGCCCTCCCTCCCCCAAAACACCCTCAACTTTGGCAGTATCCCTTTAACAAGGGTGGTCTTTTTTAACTATTGTAGAAGGAAACAATAGGGCAGTGAGAGACTCTGTTAAAGGGGCTGTGGCATTTCGGTTAGGATTCCTGGCAGACCCAGCTAAAGAAACAACTGTTTGGACCTAAATGCAGAATGGAACTGCCTCCAGGCCCAGTGGCAAAGTGGCACACTCAGTATTCCACCCCACGTATGTCCTATGTAAGTGCATAAACTGAGTTGTGAATTATCCTCTCAGCACCCATGTGGGAGCAATATCTACAGTTATTCATTTGAAAGTAGTATGTCTAGGATTTTGCTTGTTAAAGAATCCAAAGGAGATGCACAGAACATGCTTACTTTTAAGCAGCCTCCTTTAACGGTCAGATGTTTTTTTGACTGCCCGATAAATTTTAACTTCATGCACTAGGTGGGCACTGGCGACCTCTAGTGGTCCATTTGCAGCACTTGAGGTGTGAAGCCACCTGTCTTCTTTTTAACATCAGCTGATGGGCTAAGAAAGAAGGCTGCAGTAGTCAGGTTAAGCACAGATCTCTGTATCATAAGGCAATGGCCCAGGGAGGGTACCCTGAGCGCCTCTCTTACTGAGATGTGATAAGTACACACATGACAAGCATGATAAATTTCTGATTTTAGAGTACACCAGACTATTTCCAAAGCATTCCCAAAGGCCAGTGCTAAACTGACCGGTATAAAATCTTGCAGGAGCATTCAAGGAATCCAGAGGCCATTCTAATTCATAATTGCAAAGAAGGAATGAGAAGCAAAGTCAAGTTCAAGCTCCTGATGGCACCTCCTCTTTCTGCAGTGAGGCTGAAAATTTATTTATTAGGACATGGCCTCCCTTTTGGTGCCATTTAGGCTCACGGAGCAATTTCAATGCCAGAAAGCAGATCCTCAGCAGAGAAAACATCTCAGCATGTTCCTGGATTCTCTGCAAATCCTAACTCTTTTTCTTCCCAGGCAGCTGCGTGGGCTGCGAGGTCCCAGTACCGACCCAGCTTCAGAGTATATATCACCCCAGATTATCAGAGGACGCAATCTGCATGTTAACACAGAACCCAGCGAGAATGGAGAAACAGAGAACGAGAAGGCGAGAGACAGACAGACCGGGGCGAGACTAGAGCACACCGAATGGCAGAGGCACGGAGTGGCAGGGAGGGAAAGTCTGAGCACTGAACACAATCTCTCAGTTGTTGGAGCCAGCTTGTGGTGCTGCGGTTATAAAGACACTTCCAATGTTCTCATGGCAACGGTGGCACCACGGGCATCAAAAGGCATCAGCAGCCAGCACCAAGCCAAGGGGAAAAAGCCGACCCCACCAACCCGGCAAAGTCAGCTATCAGGGGAAGCGACTGGGGAATCCAAGTAAGTCGGAAGAAAGAGAAGTTCACTCTGCATGAAGAATGCAGACCATGTTGTATGCCAACACACAGAGAGTCCTCTGGGGGCTGGCTTACTCAGCAGTCCACCACACCTGGGACCTAACAGCTCTTGCTGTATGCCAGACTGGGTTTTTATTCGAGTGTCCTGCTTTGTGGGGTGGCATCTCATGCCTGACTGAACTCAGGGGCTCTGCCAAGCCTACAGCACACACACTGGTACAGGCAGGCCCCACGTGTCTGCTGGGCTCTATCCACCCTACTGGCCTGTGGGAGTTAGTGATTGGGAGGGGGAGATGAGAGGAGATGAGCCCCTCCTCACACTGATACATAGAATGACCTGGCCGCGGACCCATGGAGAAGTGGCAGGGACAAGATGGCCCAACACACACTGTGCAACAGAAGGGCTGTATCACCCCTTTGCCAGGAGCCAGAAGGCCTCACCACAAATGTGCCCTCCCTGATAGCTGAGCAGAAGCCACTAGCTGGCCAAGCTCACCAGCCACAGCAAGAAAGCGGGGGACACGGATCAGCGTTCATGTCGAGCTCCCCGTCAGTGCCCAGCCCAGGCAAGCCAATGATCCAACCAGCGGATCAAATTCGGTGAGGAATCCTGGCCACGTGCCACCTGAGGCATGCGGCGCACACGCTAAGAAGAAGAAGCAACAAAGTCATGAGGGGGAAGGAGGAGGGGCGCAGGCAGAGCAGTTTCTGGGCTCTGGTCTGACAGAACCACGGGCTACACCAGCCGACTGAGGAGGAGGCCAGTGGGAGTGCTCCATGAGCCACATTCAGACCTAGAGACCCAGCAAACTGAGAAACCTCTGGAAGCTGGAATGAAGCTCTATTCAGATTAAATGCCTAGAAGTTTGTATCCTTCTCCAAAGCCGCCAGCCATGCAGAGATCCTCCGGCCTGGCCCCAGAGCAGCCTGCCCCTACTGCCCAGGGCTGAGTGGGCTTCCTCTCCCTGCCAGGATCCCACGTCTCAGCTCTCCCCGCCCCTGAGGCAGCAGGGCCTGGAACACTGCAAGGCTCAGGCCCCCCACACACACCTGGACGTTCGAGAGACTCGGAATCACAATCCCCTAAGCCGTGCAGCGTGCCCGTCCGCAATAGTGCATCTTTACCAGAGTGCCCCCTTGCAGCGCTGCATTGTGCTCAGACTCAGTTTCTCTATTAGTCTGCTGCTGCTCCACCCAGCCTCCAACACCTTCTGGGTCGCAATGACTTAGCCCTCTGGCCAGGTCGCTTACAGGTCTACCCCCACCTGGAGACCCAAAGTTCAAAACAAGTAGATAAGCACATAAATGCTTCCCTTTCACCTTGAGACCGGATCAGCGACAGCCTTCTTTCCTGTAAGCAGAACTCCACAGCCACTCCCCCAGCTGAGCAGGGCTCTCCCTTTCTGCTCCTCCCTGGAAGGCCCACTCCTGCCCCAGGTGTTGCAGGGCAGGCTGACTAGGCTCCAGTAGCCCGTCTACCCTTTCCTGCTTTGCAAGGGATCTGTGTGCCCCATCACATCACCCTAATGGGGGGCACAGGGAACAGCAAGGCTGTGCGTTCAAAACCCTGAGCCAGCGCTTGATGGAGGTAAATAAAAAGTTCAGTGAAAACCCCAACAATTTCACTGCAGAAACAAAATTACTTGGTCACCGCAACTGAACTGTCCCCAAATTACCTGCCTGACCCCTACAGACTGACGAATGGGGTGTGGGGGAGGGCAGAGAAGGAAGAGGGGCAGCGAGGTAGTCCTTTCACTCACCCGGAGGAGCTGCTCCCTGGAGTGCAGGTCCGTGAGGTGCAGGCAGAGGAAAACGAAAAGGAGTACTTGTGGCACCTTAGAGACTAACCAATTTGGTTAGTCTCTAAGGTGCCACAAGTCCTCCTTTTCTTTTTGCGAATACAGACTAACACGGCTGTTACTCTGAAACCTGTCATTATGCAAGGCACTGCAGAGGAAAACGTGGCTTGTTTCAGCACTCATTGCTTTTTTACAGCCAGGCTGGCTGCTGCAGCCCTGGATGCCTAGAGCATCACCCCAACTGCAAGACGCACAAAGAGCCCGTGCACTGGGGGAGAAACAGGCCATGCAGAGGGTCAGGATGTCTGCTGTCCCCTCTCCAATATGACCCAGAACAGAGTCTGCTCACTCCTAGCACAGGGTTTCTCAGTTCATCTCATTCTGTAAGTGACCTGGTGAGAATGGGTCTAGCCTCCCCTCCCAATATCCCAGTGTTCAGCTCTCAAAATAGGTCATCCCGTGGGTCATCGGGAAAGGCTCTGAGCACCACTATTGGTCCATAAGCCAGAGGCATGGCCTGGCACATTCCATACAAGGGTCCTGGGTGCAAAACTTGCATTATAGCAGCATACAGCACTGCACGTACACAGAGACTTGCGCTCTGCAGGATGGGAGGACTCCACCCACTGGCCTATCAGCTCCAAAACAATTGAGGGGTGCAAGGCAAGCACAGGACCTCTGGGGAGCACCTCCTTCCCCCATTACTCCCTCGCTGGCTGTCAACTCATGACTAACACAGTCAGGAGTTAAGTATTACCCAGCCCAGCAGAAAGCAACGGAGTCCTCCTACTTGTGCAGCTGCCTGTCCAGGGAGCTCCTTTCCTGCAATGAAATATCAAGCTCCACACTCTGCCCCTCTGGCTGGCTGAGCCGCTGGGATCACTTCCTACAGCAAGTGGGCAGATGCTCCATCCTCACAGCCTGTCAAAGGCTCACTTCCAAGCAGAGGGGATTTTGTACCAGTGTTTCCATGGTTTCCATTAGCACCAGGGCAACAAGAGGCAGAGCAAGGAGGGAGCAGGAGCAGATGCGAAGGGAACCAGCCCAAGGAGGAGTAGAGCACATTGCCACAAGTACTCCTTTCCTATTGGCACCTTAGAGACTAACCAATTTATTTGAGCATAAGCTTTTTTTTTTTTTTTTTTTGGTTAGTCTCTAAGGTGCCACAAGTACTCCTTTTCTTTTTGCAAATACAGACTAACACGGCTGTTACTCTGAAATTGCCAATAGGGTGCACTGGCGGTCCAGACCCAAGAATCATGGCTCCCTCTGGACACGGTGCCCTTTGAAACAGCAGGGCCAGCCAGCCAGGCACCAGCACAGCTGAGCCGCCTTCAAGGAGGGTCCTGAAACATGAGAGCCCCAGCTGCATGGGAGACGAAGGGAGAACAGGAGATGGTCACCAGTACATTGCAGTACCCCAAAGGGCCAGGCCGGCCACCTTCACTTCCCTCCAAGGTGATGAGCTTCCGCTTTCCTTCCCTCCCACCCCCCAGCAAAAATAAAAAACGTTTAAAACAAACTGGAGTTTGGCTGGTTTGGGGCAGGAAACCGCCCCTAGCCTGGCAACTACAGCATTCGGGTGTGAGCACTGTGATCCCAGGACCAGCGGCAGTCTGATGATTCACACCGAGTGTGAGCACGAGGGTATCTGGGTACAAATCAACACCTGACACTTTCCTAGTGTACCCCTGGAATCTTGCCCCTCCACCAAGGCAAGTCACAGCCCTACAACATCAAGCACTGTCCTGGAATCCATCGGCCTCCCATCACACGCCATTGTCCCTCCAAGGGTGCCCAAGCCCAACACCACCTGTGCACACAACTGGCCCAGCAAGGCTGTTACTGCACAGTGGCCCACACTGCTCTGCTCAGGAACGGTCCAGAGGGCAGGGAGGGTGTCACCAAGGAATGGAACCCAGATCAGCACCAGGCGAGATGCTCCTTTCCACAGCCTGCCCACAATCAGAGCATCAAGGCGGAGTGTGGGGTCAGCCAGTTCCCATTGCCTTGACTTTGGGACAGGAGCAGGTCAGGCCAGTTGAGTAATTCTCCCAGACGTGAGTCAGTTCTAACCTTACAGCACCCCCTGCACTAGCAGGTATTTGATAGCCCATCAGTGGCTTGGTTGGATCCTGTTTCTAATCTCCTTCCATTGCTTCCCCTCCAAAGTCCCTGGTGTGGGAGGAGTTTGGCAGTATCCACAGACGCAGTGTTGCGTGAAATAGACACCATGGTCAGGAAACTGCTGACTAGGCTTGAAACACTGAGATTAGGGCCACCCATCTGCTGCTCTCCACTTCAGTGCTAGTCGCTGCTGCCAGGGGAGGAGAATCCTCAAGAGAGTTGGGGGCAAGGGTCTGTGACTCTCCACGTGAACAATCGGGAGACACTCAGGGCTGAAATATTACCACAGCTGCTAATGGGCATGACACTTACAACACACGGAGGGATGCAATCAGCCCCAAACCACACCGTTACTGTGGGGGAGGGAGTGTGTGTCATCATTAGATCAGGGACTCGGGACCCCTGCGTTTTGTTCCTGGTTCTGCCACCAACACAATGCAGGCAAATCCCTTCCCTCTCTGTGCCTCAGTTTCACCCATCTGTAAAAGGAGGCTAATAATAATAGTGACCCAACTGGTGTGGACTGCAAGGTGTCCTTACCTCCAAGCAGCTTCCCACTGTTATTATAATGAAAGGGGTTAGAGGAAAGCAGAGCCATTATTATACTTTGCCCATTGGGAAAACTGGCCAGCGTGTGGCTACAATTTATACCAACTGCAAGGTATTAGCCTAGCTTAGGGAGCCATCCCTTCTCCAGCCTCAGCCCAAAGGCTGTAGGTTACTCACATCTTACACTAGGACTTGACTCCTAACCTTTGCTGAAAGCTCACTGGGGTCCTAGCTGGTGGGGGAAACATAGCCCTTTGAAAGAGACCTTAATCCAGTCTCTCTCCTGGGCTGTCCAATTATAGATCCCACGGCATTTCGTGAAGCTGGAGACAACCCCAGCATCCCCCCATCAGCAGTCACCCTCCTTACTCAGCAGCCTGTCACATCCCTGAGCCATCACCCAGTGCAGGATGACAGATGTGTTTCTCTGCACAGACAGGCTCTAGCTCACTGCTGCACAGAGTGCCCGGAAATACCTTAAGTCTGAAACGTGCTGTGGAAACTCAGAGTCTCTTCGTGTTTAAGAAGCCCTGTAACAGCTGGGTGGGAAATATGTCTTCTCCACGGAGGCTGACAGCACAGCGAGTGATGCACCAGAATTCATGCATCACAGGTGCCAGCATGCCTCCCCCACCCACCCTGCCTCTAGGCTGTATGTCAAGGACCCCTGCTCTCCTTCTCTGCATCTGGGAGACTACCCTCCCCTGCATCCCGCCTCCACTGATTAGCCAATCCCAGCCTGGCCATGTGCACCTCATTCTGTCTCTACCCCCAGTTCCGGTTGTACTGAACATCTGTGTTCAAGACAGTCATGTCCATCACCTTGTCAGCAGCCAAAGAACCTCTATGACATATGGCCTAGTGACACCCCAAGCAACCGCTATATGGAAGAGGCTCTTCCCGGGTTAAGCTCGACTATGCAAATAATGGCCTTGCAGACCCGCCCTTTGAGCTGCCCAGGCGGCTCAGCAAAAACAACCCCAGAAGGAAGTTACATTAGGTGCAGACTCAGGAGCACTTTCCTAGCAGCACTGGAGAGCAGCTTAACCCGGGCGTGTCCCCCCGCTCTGTAGCCCTTCCACTGTTTACACTGTGTGGTGGCCACATTTCACCGCACTGGTGAAATACCTGCTCTCCAGCAGCTCAACCCAGCGGGCATGAAATGCAGCTGAATACAGCCACCACCCTGAGACCCCATAGAAATGGGCACAGTGTTACTAACTAGACTAAGAGAGATCCCAGCATGCAATGCAAGCAGGGGATCGGTCCTGCTCTGAGCAGCGGGTTGGACTAGATGACCTCCTGAGGTCCCTTCCGACCCTGATATTCTATGATTCTATGATTCAGGGCTCTCAGTTTAGAACGGAGCATTATGGGAGCCACCAACACCTCCAGGTTAAATAACAGCCACAGATGGCATTGCTGAGCCATGTGGGCTGTGTCTGGCTCATGAGCCGTTCTTTGCCCAGTGCCCAGAAATATAGGGCTATACCCGGCCACCCACAGCTCCACACCCACGCAAACACCTTCTGAGACTTCCCGATCATTTTCGGTGTGGTTTGCTTCTGACCCAGCAGTGAGCTCTCTCTGCCTTGCATGCACGCAGTGGAGCAGAGTCGCTCCCTCGGTGGATTGGCGTGACGGGTCGGGGGGAAGCTGACAGCCATGCCTGTAGCCTGTATGGTGATGGTGTGACAGCACACACACAGCCAATACAGTGAATAAGATTACAACAAATATAAAATAATGATACAGCTGTCAAGACAGATTAGACGGCACAGTGGAAAAAATTGCAGGGCTGTTTAGTCACAACAATATGAGATTAATTTATCAATACAGTTTATGCAGCACTGGAGAGATAGCAAATTGAATAAGTGAATCTCCTCCACACCTTGCATGGGGATGGAATCTCCTGAGCTGATCCGCACAGAGTTCTGAAGGCCAGCAAGGATCTGCAGGCAAAGTAGAAGGCCAGCCAGCTCCCGAGGAGAGAGTGCATGCATACGCCGTCTATACACATGCAGGACACAACTGCATGTACAGCTTGTGCATGCAAATAATTCACACCCTCAGACACACATAGCCTGGCACACACCCATGCATAAATTTTCACACACTCACAGATGTGTATAAACAACACGTGCAGGCTCCAATGCACAAAAGGAGCAGACCCATTGTGTTAGCAGAAGCAAAGGCCACTTCAGGGCAGGGGCAGAGTGAGTCACTGGGGATACAGTAGGACTCTTAAAAAGAAAAGGAGGACTTGTGGCACCTTAGAGACTAACAAATGTATTTGAGCATAAGCCTTCGTGAGCGACAGCTTACTTCATTGGATGCATTCAGTGGAAAATACAGTGGGGAGATTTATATACATAAAGAACATGAAACAATGGGTGTTACCATACAGACTGTAAGGAGAGTGATCACTTACGGTGAGCTATTACCAGCAGGAGAGCGGGGGCGGGGGGGAGGAGGGGAACCTTTTGTAGTGATAATCAAGGTGGCCCATTTCCAACAGTTGACAAGAACCTCTGAGGAACAGTGGGGGGTGGGGGATGGAATAAACATGGGGAAATAGTTTTACTTTGTGTAATGACCCATCCACTCCCAGTCTTTATTCAAGCCTAAATTAATTGTATCCAGTTTGCAAATTAATTCCAATTCAGCAGTCTCTCGTTGGAGTCTGTTTTTGACGTTTTTTTGTTGAAGAATTGCAACTTTTAGGTCTGTAATCGAGTGACCAAAGAGATTGAAGTGTTCTCCGACTGGTTTTTGAATGTTATAATTCTTGACGTCTGATTTGTTTCCATTATTCTTTTACGTAGAGACTGTCCGGTTTGACCAATGTACATGGCAGAGGGGCATTGCTGGCACATGATGGCATATATCACATTGGTGGATGTGCAGGTGAACGAGCCTCTGATAGTGTGGCTGATGTGATTAGGCCCTATGTTGGTGTCCCCTGAATAGATATGTGGACACAATTGGCAAAGGGCTTTGTTGCAAGGATAGGTTCCTGGGTTAGCGGTTCTGCTGTGTGGTGTGTGGTTGCTGGGGAGTATTTGCTTCAGGTTGGGGGGCTGTCTGTAAGCAAGGACTGGCCTGTCTCCCAAGATCTGTGAGAGTGATGGGTCGTCCTTCAGGAAGGTTGTAGATCCTTGATGATGCGTTGGAGGGGTTTTAGTTGGGGGCTGAAGGTGACGGCTAGTGGCGTTCTGTTATTTTCTTTGTTGGGCCTGTCCTGTAGTAGGTGATTTCTGGGTACTCTTCTGGCTCTGTCAATCTGTTTCTTCACTTCAGCAGGTGGGTATTGTAGTTGTAAGAATGGTTGAGAACTCTTGAGAACTTCGCCCAGGGTCTGTGTTGGCAAGAGCCTAATGGGCAGGTCTTGGGGAGAGGCTTGTTTTTTATTTGCAAATTTTAACTAAGAGTGACAATAACAATGGGTTAAAAATGTGCAAATAAATAAATAGCTGCAGTGACAATTAGCCAAGGATTCTATGTGTGAAGGTGAGAGCTCAGCAACAGACGCCGATACGAAAGAAGCACCAGTTTCTATAAATATTGAAATCCGGTAATTATCATCATTAGAACTAGTTGTGATTTATCTGCTGCTCAAGCCCTACAAGTAAGAATGGCATTTATTTGACACACTTAGAACATCTAAAAATACTTCCCCGAGCCCTCTGTGATTCTGCACTGTCCCTCTCCCCCTCCCGGACCCTTTCACCCAGAGACACTGCACCTTTAAGGCTGAAAGGCAGGAGAAAAGTGCAGGGCAGATCTGAGCTGGGGAGTAGTGGGGGCACAAAAGGAAGAACCACAGATCCCATCAGCCCCTACACTAATCCACGGCAGAAACTGACGACAAGTGTTGGTCAGTAACAGAAATCATACCATGGAAGAGCCACCAATATCTCTGGTATCCCTGGGCAGGGAGCTTGATAGAAGGGGCTGAACAAACAGCAGCTCAGCAGGGCCCTCCAGGATTCCTGTCAGAGAGCTGGCATCAGATGATTCCAGCTGGTGCTTTGGCAGCATGGGAGATGGCTCTGACCAGCCTTTCAGGGATTGATTGGTCAAGTGGGGCACCAAGAAGCCCCACAATAAAATAGCAGCAGGTATCTATTGTGCCCGAGTTACCTGGTGCCATTCGGGGTCAGCTGCTGGGCTCTATCCCCTGTAAGGATGTGAGTCCGATGCTCCTCCTACCTAATGCTGGATTAGATTAGTAAACCCTCCAGGCTAGTACCCCAGTGCTGACACTACCCAGTGCCAAAGCCAACAGAGGAAGGTGCAAGAAACAACATAATGGGCAAGCTATGGAATAACCTGAGATCTGCAGCGTTCTTCCTCACTCAGTTACAGAGCGCAGTCTCCCAGGGCTTTCTCCCTGAAGGCCCAACTCCTCCAAAGCCACTGACCCTCAGGGCCTCTTCCCTGGTGTCTCTTCTCTCCGGCCTCCTTCGGGAGTCTCCTTCTCCCCAGCTGCCATCCCCATTTGTGAGTGAGAGAACTCCCATCTATCTCTCTCCTGGGTCTCCCTGCAGTCCTTGCTTTATAGGAGTCACTCAGCTGAGTCTAATCCTTAATTGCCTGCCCCCCCTCCAGGGGCCAGAGAATGGGTGAACTGCGCTCTCTGGCTCCCCTTTAACCTTGTCGCGGCTAGTGTGGGATTTATACACCCCATCGCAGGTCTCATTAGCCCTCTCTGTATTTAATCCCTTTCTGAATCCTGATCAATTCTGGACCTCAATGGCATCTCGTGGCAGCAAGTTCCACAAGCTGACTGTACACTGTGTATTCCCTTTCATCAGTCTTCCAGCATCATTGACAGTCCCCTTGTTCTTGTATTAGAAACCACTGTAAATACAAGCACATGATTTGTCTTCTCTCCCCCATTCATTATTTTGTGGAACTACCATGTCCTCTCTTAAAAGGCAGAGAAGATAACGAAAGGGAGGGAGGGCAGGCAGTGGCTTAGGGACACTCCCCACAGACACACATCCACTTCTTCACTTTTTCTGCAAGTTCCCTGGTGATCACGAAGCCTGAAAAGCTGGAGGCAACTTGTGCTGGTAGGTGCACGGTACACAGAGCAGTCACAGCAATGTGTGACAGCATTGCATCCTCCCTGCCAGAGGAACCGGCATTGTGCTGCAGAAATGGACAGGATCAGAGAGGCCCTAACAAACCCTTTAGGACCAGGGTTCCTACAGGAGCTTAGCATCCATTTAGGCACTAAAAGCGGCAGCCAGGTTTTCAGAAGAGCTCCAAGCACTGGGTATAGGTTGGGAGCTGAGCTTCCTTCAAAACCCAGCCCTAGTGTCAGAGCGGGAGCTGCTGGGGGCTAAGCGCTCTTGAAAATCTGACCCTGGTTTAGATGCCTGAATGGGAGCTGAGCTGCCCTGGGTATTGAGCACTTGGAAGTCTACCCCATTACTGCCTGATGTGGCCAGCTGGGGACAAGCCAAAATGCCGCCAACTCATGCTGAGATTTTAAAGGACAGCACATCACCCCGCAGGCAGGCAGAAGCCCAGATTTACACCCACGAGCACCGTCCTGCACCCCCAATCATCCCTTTTTCATCAGCAGGGACAGGCTTTCTGCCCTGTCCTCACGGCCACAGGCACCAACGCCATGGGTACTCTGGGGCTGGAGCACCCACAGGGAAAAATTAGTGGGTGCTCTGCACCCACAGTCAACCAAGCTCCCAGCCCCGCCCCACCTCACCTCCGCCTCCTCCCCTGAGCGCGCCGTGTCCCCGCTCCTCCGCCTACCTCCCAGCACTTCCCGCCACCAAACAGCTGTAGCAAGCTCTGGGAGGGAGGGGGGAGGAGCGGGAATGTGGGGAGCTCAGGAGAGGAGGCGGGGAAGAGGCGGGGCTGGGGCGGGGATTTGGGGAAGGAGTCGGAATCGGGGCAGGGAGGGGGTGGAGTTGGGGCAGGGACTTTGGGGAAGGGGTTGGAATGGGCACGGGAAGGGGTGGGGCAGGGATGGAGTCAGGGCGGGGCCAGGGGCAGAGAGGGGTCGAGCACCCACCGGCACCAGTAGAAGTCAGCACCTGTGCTCACAGCCACGAATAACTGCTATGGACGCTGGGATTGACACCAGGCAGTAACTGACTTTATTCACGGCCGCACCCAGCGTGGCACCGGGTTTGCAGGAGCTCCCGCCTACCATCTGTACCCTCAGCTTCCTGCTGCCTCCAAGAATCCTGAAGGAAGAAGCCCATCACACCGTACGCTGCCCTTCCTCCCCCCGCCACTGTGACCATGCACCATTTTCTAATGCTTTGTCCAGCCTCGTTTCAAGAGGGCAGAGTGAGCACATGTCCCTGGGGAGACCATTCACCACTGTGGCAGGGAGGTGTCTTTCAGATAGTCACCCCAGAATTTCAAGCTCAATTTATTATTCCCCCCTCATCAGTACAATGGGGATAATAGCATTTCCATACTGCACGGCAGTGTTGGGAGGGTAAATATATTGATGACTGTGAGGCACTCAGATACTATGGTAGTGATGGAGACAGACAGACGTTCATCCCTCTGCTCCCAGTGATACCCATGTGTTCTGCCCTAAAGTCCCCTCCTTCCTTGGGGTTTACACCCTCCAAACTCGGAGACTATTCTCTGCACAAATGGACCCCTCCACGCCCCAGATCTCTTTTCACTGTTCCTCTCTGAACTCTCTCCAGTTGGTCAATATTCCGGTAACAAGGCACCCAGGACTGAAGCAACATTCCAGGTGCTTTAAATACGCCAGCTCCTAGCTCCATGCTACCTGCTACACCCAGCTACACGCCTCCCCGCAACTCTGCACACTGCTGCTGCTGCAGCCATTTTTCAAGGGCCTTAAGCCAGTTTTCAGTCCATTTGGCAGTGTCATATCCAAGCCAAACTGAACTAATTTTCAGAGGCAGATTTGGCGAAACACTGTATCAAACAGTTTACTAAATCCAACTATATTAGGATTTCCACGTCGGGCTCAGCCACTAATTTTGCAATTCCATCAAAAAGAAAAAGCAATCAGGTTTGTCTGGCAAGATTTATTCTTTCTAAATCCCTGCTGTTATTGCTCATGCTTCCCTTATCCTCTGGTGCTTCTCTCTCTTAATACTGCAGGGCTGGAAATATTTGCTGGAAATTTATTTTTGCTATTTATAGGGATTTTTAAAATCTGCCTTCTCTTCCCCTTCCGCTGCCCCCTCTATTCTCAGCTGCCACAACTGTCCTTGGCTCTGTGACTGCCATATAGTTCCCTTCTGGGGTTTCCTCCAGCAAGGGCCAGGCTGCAGGCAGACATTCAACTAGTGCTCATACACAACTGGCCTCGTTCACAGGACACAGGAAAAGGTGCAACACAAACTAGCACTGTGTTACTTTACTAGGGCTAGGAATTGGATTGATGGGCCCAAATCCTCAAGAATATTTAGTCTCCGCCACTGAAATCAACAGGAGGTCAGTGCCTAAATACCTGGACATGGGCTGTAGCAACTGCCAGGATCTCTCTTATTCACTGAAGGCTGATACCACATTCGCTTCTAGTTTGCCAATACCTCGCCAGTTTCTCCAGTGACGGTTCCAGCACTTTAGCAACCCATAATTCAGCAACCCTCTGATGTAACTTGGAAGAGTCACTGAATGCTGTTATTGTCAGTCTCCTGGCAACTGTTCTCCAGGTCGTCAAGCAGAATTGGACGACACATGACAGATGCCAGTCACATTGCTTAATGCACTGCTGGAAGGTGCTCAGACACTACCATGACTATACCACTACAGAAAATGGCATAAGCACCTACACAGAACAGAATGATTCTCTGACTAGGGCCAGATTCAGAGCCATGTCCAAGTTCGTGGGGAAAGGAGCAAATGTGGCTGTACTCCACCTCTGCAGCCCCAGGATTGCAGGGATCAGTCTGGTACCAAGCCTAGAAGAGGCTGTTCTTGCAGCCAGCAATAGCTGGGACACATGGATGCTCCAGCCACACTTCTGATCCCAGGGGCCAGTATGGGGGAAGGGGTAAAGGGGACAGATAGCTGGAGATTGCCCTTAGGAAAGAGAATTCCCTGGTAACCCAGTTCCAAGCCATTTTGTGCCAGAACCAAGAGAAGGGCCTAGCACCTGGCCCTTACACTTTGGCACCTTTAATGCAGTATGCCTGACAGCGAAGCCTGACAAATTTGCTACAGAAAAGAAAGGGTCGTTCAGAGAAATATTCAAACCCATGGCCGCACCTTTCTGATCCCTTCATCTCCGTTTACGATTGACAGGCTCAGCCCTGCAAGCTGCTCAACACTGCCCCAGCTCCCACTGACTTCTGGGGTTCGAGGGCGCTCAGCAGCTCATAGCACCAGGCCCTCCTCTTAAAACCCGGATGGGCCTAGTCCTGTTCCTAGTCGTATCCATGCAAACAATTTTCACCCACTTCAAAGCCGACTGGTGGTCACCAAGTAACCACCACAGAGGCAGCAGCTATGCAGGCTACATGTATTTGTATTTACGAGCTCTGCCTACAGGGGGCACTGATTTCCAGGGTCTGGAAATGCTCGCTGGGCCTGCTGGAGGGGAGGCAGGACAAGTGCAACCCAACACATTAGCTCAGAGCCTTGCTTGCCCCAGGGAAATACCTGCTCCTTCCTGCTGGTCCCCTCTGGGATTCAGCAGCCAGTTTTGCGCTTGCTGGCCCACATGCAGTCAGCACAGATTAAGATACCCTCTGAACGAATTAACAGGAGTGCTCCCAGAGCATCTCCGAGAGCCAGCACCTGGCTCCACGGGAGACAGGGCAGGGAGTTTCCAGGGTCCACCCATCAGTTCCATACTTACCCAGGAATGACAGCCCAAAACACTACGGCAACCCCTCCTCCGCTCCAGCAATGTGTTTTCTGGTGTCGGCAGCACTGCCCCCTACTGAAGCAGGGCAAAACTGTTCACGTCTAACAGCTCTGCTCATTGAGCCCTTTGACATTGAGGTGCGGAATCAGCACTTGGCAAAGCAAAGCTTCCAGGGATCAAATTTCCCAGCCGTGCACAACAGCAGTTGGCAACAGCTGCACCAGTGCCTGCACTGACTGTACTAGAGAAGCCAGGCCCCTTTCCTGAGGTATTCAGCCACCAGCTGAATATAAAGGAGGAAAGATGTTCCCCACCGAAAGCCCTTTCTCTCTCTCGACCTGAAGACGCACACGCCCTCCCAGCTGCCTCTCATCAAACAGGAATGCACCTTACGTACATCTCCCAGTGTAAGTTAATTACCTCAAATGCTAGACCAGGAAGCTGAGGTTAGAGATGATGCTCTTATTGCCAGCGAGCTGATCCCACAAAAGTCCCAGCTTCTTTGCCCCATATTTGCACCTCGGGATGCAAAGGTCCAGCTCAGTGCCTCCCACTTTTGTGTCCTGGCTGCTTTTCATCCCCACACCTCTACCTGGCATCAGGGGAGCTTTTTGCTGCTCTTCTTCCCCAGCATCATAACTGTCAAACAAACAGCCCATATTAACCTGCAGCACTCCCCAGCACAGCATACCATGGAGGCAAAGGAACATGTTTTTACAGCTGCACTGCACTGCTAGTCCAAAAGGAGCCCAAAGCACTTCTCAGCAAGCTCACAGCCAGGAACGTCTCCGTTTTAATCTTCCCCACTCCCAAACCATCTCTGTACTCCTTTGGCAGGTGTGGTGAGAATGAGAATAAGAATGACCTTCCTCCCTCCCACCTGCGTTAGAGGAATCAGAGTCAGAGCAGGGGCATCAGTGTCTCTGCGACTGCCCGGATGATCCCGGGAACACATTTCCTCCCACCCAGGGTAAATATGGCACTATGGCCCAGGGGCATCCCCAGAAAGATACTCATGAGTGGCAGCCACTCATCGGCCCCTTCTGTGAAGCACGTGGGTGTCACAAAGCAGCAGGGAATTTAAAGGGATGGGCAAGTTACAGGGTCCTCGGAACAAAGCAGCAGGTGGTTTCTGAGATCAGCAGTGAGGGGTTTGCAGGGCTTGGCACAGAGAGGATGGGAGTTTACAGGACGGGATGCAGCATTACAAGGGGCTCTTGACTTTCCATCAGTGGTTATGCAAACATCAAGGGCTCCCTCCACAGAGCCCCAAAAGGGCCAGAAGAAAACTCAGGGCAAGATTCACCCTAGCAGAGCCATATGGAACTGGGGGGTGGTTTGCTCCTGTCACATCCTGGAGCTTCTGGGAGCCATCTTAGTCCCTGGCATGGGTTGAAACAGCTCTGAAGGCAGCCCGTAACTTGCCGAGCTGCTGCAATGGTCCCTATGGGCTGCTGCTGCAGCATTGCAGAATAGTCAGGGCATAGGCATGTTTTCGACATGCCCCCTGCACCCAGGCCACTGTTCATGGGGATTTACAGCGGCTTTGCAGGTGTAGAGTGGCCCTAATGAACCCATGAATTCCTTCATTGGGTCCAATGCTCCACTTCCCTGCTCCTGCTAAGAGTGAACCTGGAGACACGTGTGCTCGGAGGAGCACGATACACCCCTTCCCACAGGTGTCTGCTAACACAAGGGAGAACCAGCCCCTGAGCTCCACAGATTAGAGCAAAGGCGCTAAGCTGGAATGCAAGGGTCCAGTTAGTTGGAGTACTGTATCAAATATCGCTTCCCCTCTGCCTTAGCCAGGGGCGGGGGAGAAGACACACACAGATAAGCCATCCCGTGTAGCATGGCTGGGAACCACGTATCTTCCCCCACACCTTGTCCTGAGGCCACAGGCAAGTGGCCTTTTCCTCTAGCAAGACCAGCTGCATTGCTCATGCCACCTTTTGCCTCAGACCCACCTCAGTTTGCAGGGAGGAGGTCCAATGGGAGGGGAGTCCAGTGGTTAGAGCAGGGGGGCTGGAAGTCAGGACTCCTAATGCTCTGGAGATGCTCTTTGCAGCTGAGGTAGCTCTCCAAGCTGATAGCACAGAGACTGGGGGCAGGGCATCCTGTTCCCTGGCCATGCAGCAGGGTCAGGGAAGGCAGCCAAGCCATCATCCCAACTGCAACAGATCCTTCCTTGTGGGCAGGTCACTTCCCACCTCCCCACCCCCTCACTCCACACACTCCTTCCATTTATGATCCCATTTCCCAGCTGCCTCTGCAATTTCTGCTTCCAGCTGGGCCAGAAAGCAGCAGAGCCAAAATGCCCCAAGGAACCTCCTTCTCCGGAGCCCTGCAGAGCCAGGCACTTCACTGAATCCCAGTGAGCAGCCAGAGCCTCTCTCCACTGCCAGTGCTAAGGCAGCTGCTGGGCACTGGGCACTTGAATCTTCTGGTCCGACTTGCAGCTGCTGAGCCCCTCCGACAAGCTTCGTTTTTAACATTAGCTACGGAGCCCGTGCTGGGATGGGGGCTCCAGGCTGGGGACGGGCAGCTCACAAATTGCCCTTGGTCTCATTTCATTCCTTCAGCACCATTGCTCACGTTTCCTGGCTCGAAGAGCGACACCTGGGAGCCAGGCTGCCAAGGAGGAGGCACAGGTCCCTGGCTTTGACTGTGCCGACGGTCCCAGGATGGAGATCCGGGAGTGTGCAGCAATGGCACGGAGCGACCCAATGCTGTGGCAGGGCCCTTCTCCCGCTCCCCATTTCCTGCCACACTGGCTGTTACACTCCAATCCCCACCGAGCAATAAGTCGCTGTTAAAAAAAAGAGACAAAAGAAATGTGGGAGGAGGAGGGTCTCACAATCTTGGCCAGGGAGCTAGGAAAATCCCAGCAGCTCTTTGCTGCCCTGCACTCCCGCCTTCCTCCCTCCCCATCACCTACCCCACAGAACTCCCACAGCCGCTGCTCTGACTGATGCAGGCATGAGACCTGGTGCAGGCATTCCCCAAGGACATGCGCAGCACAGCCAGTCGTGTTCAGGGAGCCGCCTGGGGAAGCACCTCCCCCCAAGAGCAGCACTTTGAGATTAACTGACCATAACGGGGTCATCGCCTCCAGCGCACCTCCTGCTGGTCCAGGGGCTGCAGCCGCCCTGCCTCAGTTTCCCCTTCTCTGGGCTCTTCAGTAAATACCACACCGCACAGGATTTAAAACAAGATTTCCCCCTTCCGCGTGGGGTTTAACTTGTTTAAACTTTCACCCAGTTTTCAGTAGCCCTCTAGATCCCAAACCCTTCCCTCTTGGCTAAGGGGATTCCACATCATAGCCCACCTTCCTCCTTGAGCTGCACTGCCCCCGATCCTTCTGAGTCACCCTTTCAAGAACAGAACTCCATAGTGTCTCTCCCCTGGCAGCTCAAAACAAACATACAACAAAGAGCCTTTACCCCAGTCTTCCAGGCTGGGCCCAGATCCTCCTTCTCTGCCCTCCCCCTGCTCTTCCCCAGGCCTCTGTTCTTAGCTCTTCCAGGAAGGCCTGATTGGTTCCAATGACCCACCATCTTATGACCATTCTGTCCCACTGGGGAGGCAAGGGAGTTGTAACACAGATGGCGTTGGGTCCCTCTCCCCTCAAAGGGGCCAACACTGTGACCCTGACCAATCAGCACAAAGAAAGGAGCTAAAGTCTGCAATGTGCTTGATACAGTACACGATACTGAGCCATTCCTCCACTAGCCCCAGAAAGCAACTCTGCATCTGCAGGCCAAGCCCAGCTCTGGGGAGAGGTAGCAAGGGAGGGAGGTAATAGGGGAAGGTTCAGCCAAGTCACGGGCAAAAATCAATGGACACACAGGCACCTTGACCCAAACCAAACACACTAGAGCCAGAATGGAAAGGCAGAAATCAAGGCACCTGCCAGCTCCTGGAAGGCTCCTGTGGCATTTCATCTCCTTGACTCCCTCCCAGCCCTGTCTTTCCCCATCGAGGGCAGCCCCACCCTCCCCAGTGCCAGGAATACCAGCCATGTGTGCCGATCCCAGATTGCTGTCTGTCAGATCTGCCGCTAGCCAGCGCTAGGGTTAGATGTTCCCGGGGGCTCTAGCCATGTGGACTCCCTCTTCCTTCCCCCCAGATCCACCCCTGGGCCAAATCCACCCCTGGGGTAAACAGGTGCAACTCCATTAACTTCACCAGAACTCCCATATGCAACAGGGCTCTCCGTGGGGGGTGCCCCAGGGAGCTGAGTGAAGGTATGGGCATGTGTTCCGTTCCAGAAGCTATGGGAGCAAGTCAGGTCACTCCTGAGAGCAGAGCAGAAGTTCCTTCCTAACCCTGCACCCTGGCACCACTTCAGGAAGGCAACACCCCAGACAAGGTCAAGTTCAAACCCTCGCCCACGAATGCGGCTGCGCTGGCCAGTGCAAAGTCTGCATCGGTGCCGCCAAAGGGCACCCTATGTAAAGGAAAGTAGCACAGGGCCGTGGCCTAGCACGTGGCGGCCCCAGAGCCAGGAATAGAAAGGCTTCATCACTGGCCCAATTAACAGATGCATCTGAATCACGGCCACATGGGGCAACTGATGTCGGGAAAGAGAGTGGCCGAGTCATTGGAGCCAGGGCAGGAGCTGGGGTCGGGGGGTCTCTGGTACCTCTTCCCCAGCAGCAAAAAACGGCCAGTAGACTGGAGATGGCACCCTCAGGAGTTTGCTCTGACTTCTATTAAGGGAACTGACAAATACCAAGGTCTGGTTCATAATGAGGGAACTGAGGACCAGTCAGTTCTAAGAAGAGCATCAAATTCCTATTGCAGTGGCCCAATAAAGGAGAAGCATGCACTGAGAGAGCAAGGCTGAGCGTGCTACAAGTGTGCACATACAAGAGATCATATTCTCTAAGCATGTTGTGAGCATGCAGCAGAGGGCATGACACTGAACAGTCGAGACTAAGTGTTGCACAAGGGTGTACATACTAGACAACATGCTGCAAGCATGCATGAGTGTACAAAACTGTCGTGAGCGAGTGAGAAGTGAGCAGGCAAGCTGGTTACGCTGCAAACGGGAATCTGTACAATTGAGCATAAATTAGCAGTTATAACTTAGTGGTGCAAGTGTGAATGTTTGAGTGTGTGTGTGCGTATGTGTGTGTGTGTAGGGGGATAGATGAGGGAAGGGTGACAACCAATGGGCATCGAGACATGCCATGAAAGAGTTAATGTTCTTCCCAGGCCAGGAATAGAATAAATAAGATGAAAATAAAGCTGCAAGCTGCCTACATGAGGCAGGAAGCATCTCTCCCCTCAGCCTGGAGTGACGGCAGCTATTCAGCACAGACGGATTATGAGCCATACCGGGTAATATCCCAATCTGTAATAGTCACTATTATGGGTAACACAAGGGCCCAGATAAGATCCCATCAATCACAAATCACAGCTCACAGCCTGTCTGCAGCTGCAGCTACAAGGGTGTACATTCCCAGGCAGACAAACACACGCTCACACCATCACTCACCCACATGTACGTGCACTCCCATGCACGCTTTCTCACACTCCAATGCACCCACAGCCACACCCTCCCATGGCCACCCTCCCCCATCTGCTTGCACACCTCCTTACACAGAGATGCACGCTTGCCCACTCCAGTTCTCCCTCCCCCGCCCCACGAAGCCTTCTCATACTGAAGTGATCAATGCAGTGGATATTTTATCTGCTTCCCTGCATAGTTATTTTATTAGAGGTGAAGGGATCGATGCTGCAAAGGGAGCACTCAGGAAAATGCCTCATCGAGCCAACATGCAGAACATTTGTTCCTGCTCATGTAACCTAACCATCCTATTACAAACCAACCTTGGGCTGCGGCAGAGCCCTGCAGGAGCCTGCTGGCAACAGCTGGGCTCTACAGCCCCTCTGCTGAGCAAGAGTCAGCATTCACCCCACCCCAAATACCCCTCTAGGATATCACAGGACCCAAACGTTCAGGGAGAGGCGATGGAGACAGCCAGATCATTCAAAGAGGACGAGGGCTACGGTCTGCATCTCTCACCCCCACACAGCTCCTTTAAACCCTTCCCCTAGCCCAGCCCAGCCCAAAGGCGCACAATAAGGTGAAGGAATCATTTCACCACCACTGAAATGCAGCTGCTTCTAGGTAAGGTCGTGGCCACACAGGAACATTTAGGAGAGGAAGTGAGGAATCACATCTCCATGTGAAGCCACAGGGGAGGCAGTACGGAATTATTCAGGACCCTGGGGATTTAGGATGAGCAGGAGCCACTGGTTTTATGTGTTTCTCTCTTTTTGCGTACCATGCCCTGTTTAGATATTAGAATACTCCAATATATGGTGCCCACATCCTGCAGCTGGCAGTGTCAGACATGGGAAACATCACATTCATATCATCTGCCCCCCCTATAGCTCTGCCTTAAATGGTGTCAGCCACACTGGTTTCTGGTCTAAATTCACCCTATTCCCTGCCCCAGGTTCAGAAAAGGCCCCTCCCCTGTAGTCATTAGCCCTCCGCTTCTTCCAGTACTTCCCCAACTTCAATGCTTGGCTCAATGCAGCAGCAGAACTGCTGTATAAGGCCTCCTGCCCCTATGCATGATGGGAAACTCTCCACTGCTCCAGGCTGGCCCGGGCAGCTTCAATCAATGGTAACAGGGCCTGTACTTCGTTCACCCAACACACAGGAAGTACCAGTGCAATTCCCACCCCTACCCCCGAGCACCCAAAGTTTGACTAAAGCTCAGGAGTATCTTTGCTTTTATAAATCTCTGCCTTTTAATGATGGCTTCAAGGCTGAGGGAAACAAGGCCCATTAAACTCACTGAATAAGTTAATGGGGCAGAGAGAATCCATTTCAAAGCCACCCCAGGCTACTTTCCTCCGGAGCTAAAGTCTGAATAAGCAAAAAGAAAAATTAAAACTGAACAGTGCTTTGCCAATAAATAACCCCCAGCGTAATCTGCCGCCAGCCAGGTCTCCATCTGCAGAGATATTAGGTTTCAGATCAGTTGTAAAACACCTCTTCTCCCAGAGACTGCCACCTCTTTATTGCAATTAGTTCTCGGGACCTCCTGTCCCTCCCCATCTCCTCAGTCTGCCTGGGGGCACAAGGAGACCTCTTGCCTCCTGGGATTCAACTTGGCAGCACCCAGCAACTATGCGCCCAAATCTGGTACCTCCCTCTGTATCCCCACCTCCCTGCCCCCACAGCTCCACCCTTCTGCCCCCAGTGCCCTACAGCTCCAGCTCCTGTACTCCCACCTCCCTGCCCTCTTATAACTCTGCACCTCAACTTACTCTACACCTCAGAACTTCACCCCCCTGCAACCTCCCACCCCTCCCCCAAACTCTTGGCCCCGTTATGCCCTTGTTCCTCAGAGCTCTGCAGCTCCCTCCGCCCCCCAGGAGCATGGGCCACACACGCTGCTTCATGGCTTGCTCAGTCACAGGCCAGCGGCAGCCACCGGCCCATCCCAGAGCCTCACGGGCAGCTGCTCCCACCATCAGACAGCTAAATGCTTTGAAAACTGAATGCGTGTCCCAGGGAAAAAAAAAACCCGACCCTGTTTGTAAATGTTGATCCCGCTAGACACGGCTTGTTTACTAGTTAATATTTAAAGATGCTAATTAAGTCTTTGAATAAACAAATCTATTCTAGCAAATGCCTTTTGGAAGTCAGGGATCCTTCCCCGTAAAGTCAGTGCCGCCGGCGCAATGGACAAAGGCGCCAGGCAGTCTGCCTGGGGGCCAGGGGAGCTGGTCAATCTGCCCCCATCCTGGGCCATTTGGTGCATCCAGCCACAGGCCCGGTGGGCTGCCTCCTACACCACGCCATGTGGCTGGGGCTTCTTACCACTCAGAAGCACTGCACAACGCTTGATCCCCACCTTCCCATCTTTCCCTCTGCATCCACCATTTACCTCAGCCACATCAAGTCCCCTTCCCATGACAGCTCAATAGTCAATAGTCTTGGGTCTTCAGTGACACCCAAGCCCAAATCTCACCCAATCAGCAAACTGGTGTGTGTTTAGGGGAGCGGGGGGAAGCAGGGGTGTCAAAATGACCTCCCAGTGGCAGAGCCTCATACAATGATTTAGAGAAGGGAGAATGCAGGGAGGGACCCCGGAGATCTAGGATCAAACGTAAATTGAGTTACAAGTGAAAGAGTTGGGTAGGTCTCAACCCTACTCAATACAGTGCAATAGCTTGTGGCCTGTGGCTGGCTGGGCACATGGTGCTAGCCTGTCCTCCTCATTGCCTGCAGTTAAATTGTATTGGAAGCAGCTAAATACCCATTAATACTTCCAGACATTACTTTCCGTGCGAGCAAGTGCTGTAGTTGCCACTAGCATGATCCCCAAAAGTGGGGAGTGGCTGGGTGGGTGGTGACCTGTGAAATTGTGAATGGTGGGGGGGCAGGTGTCTCTTATGGGTCTCTCCTCAACAAAGTGTTTGTTGTCCCTTCCCCAGAGGATTCTTGCCCGCAGCACAAATCTACGACGACCCTCACCCCTAGCAACCATGCTCCAGCACGGGCCTGGAATAGCAGAGAGGGTAAGGCCAAGCCTATTTGGCCACCAGTGCACAAGGGAGGACCTTAAAGGGACAGAGACCACAGGCCAAGCTAGAGGAGCATTAGCAGAGCTCTCCTAGGGACCTCATATCTCTCACTTTCGGGAGCAGCAAGGTCAAGACTTCCCAAGCTGCCTCACAAGTAGCAGATAGAGGTACATCGCTGCAAGCCAGGCACTGGGCTCAGCTCCTTGGCATCCCGAGGTAACTTAAAGCTTCCCAGCAATCTCAGCATAACAGCACTAGCCAACCCCAAATGGGGATCTCACCCCACACGCCAACTAGGTTTTCTCACTCACCCTTCAGTGGGTATGTGACAGAGCAGAACCTCCAGGGGCTATAGATGGACACCGGGGGGGGTTACATGAGAGAAGAGGCTAAAGTCCTAAATGGCAAGAGGATCCAAGCTCCATCCCGGGAAGCTACCATGCATTACTCTCCTGCCCAAATCGGTTCACTCTAGCCTAGTCAGCAGCTCAAAACCAGGTCAGAAACAGGCTACCGAACCCTTCATTTCTGCACCTCTAGAGAGAGTCCATAAGAGGATGGTAGTGACAGGGCCACATCTGCTGGGTGTTCGGTGGCCCTGACGTGAGGTGGTGGGGCTCAGCATGGCTCTCCATTAACAAGTACCCACATCACACAAACCCTCCTCGCAAACAGCACCAGCAGGCCCACTTAGCAGAGAGGCCAAAGGCCACGGAGCCTGAAATCCCCTCTCAGCTCCAATGGGTGCCCCCCGGGGCAAGACCAAGGGACCTTGGCAGGGCAGTGTGCAGAAGAAGTTTGTCCTGCTCTATCTCTCCTATATAGACAGAGGGCAGCTAGCTCTCGGGCTGCCACCCCACAACCTTTCGACAGCTTCGGAAGTCAACAGAGGTCCCTTATCACTTGGTCTCCCTACAGCTGAGGGCCCCCTCCTGCCTAGCAGAGCAGAGCAGCAGAACAAGAGGCCTGATGCTGAAGTGCCAGCACACATCTGGGCCCCAAATCACCCCCTGCCGCTTGACATGGCTCTGAGTGGCACTGGCATGAGGAGGCACCTGCTCTCAGGGTTGCGGGGGGGTGGAGGGGAGGATCCTATGCTGGCATCAAGGAGGTCAATAGCCTGATGTGAAGAGGGACTGATGAGCTCCCACACCTGACACTTCCTCTTCCTCATTAGGCTCCTTTCTCCCCCAAACAGCAGATCCAGCCAAAGCCATTAACCCAGCGGGAGCCAGGGCCCTGCTCAGCCTTGGGGAAGTTGGGGAGGCAGGGACCAAGCAGCAAAGGCTACACAGCTATTTTTAGCACCGTAGCACGAGTCTGAGTCCCTAGACCCGGGCTCTGAGACTTGCTGCCATGGGGTTCTTCTGTTTGCTTGGTTTTTTTCAGTATAGACATACCGAGTTTCCTCCTCCGACAACACTGACCGGGCTCAGCATCGCGGCAAAGGCAACAGCTAGGCTAGAACACTCAGCCCGGAGTGAGAGCCCAGCTCAGCAGGCTGGGCCATATATCCCATGAGCCCCAGCCTTGCCCCAAGGGGGTCCCTGTTAGAATGGGCCCCTCTGCACCAGTCTCTGGGATGCATTAACCCTCGGGGCCCCTTTGCAGTCCTCAAGTTAACTGTTTGTAAAAACAGACAGCCATCCCTCCCCTATGACGATTGGGGTGCATTCATCCCAGGACCCTGCCTCTCCCCAGCTGTGGTGAGCTCCTTCTGTAAGTCAGGTGTATTTATCCCCAACACCAATCACCCCTCCCCTGCTGTAGCCCCCAGTTCCTGCCTCAGTGTAATAAGTCATCCCTGAGCCTGATTACCTGGGGGCTCCACTTCAATAAACCAGGGCTCAGCCAATCCACAGGCGAAGGGCTAACCAGGTGACCCCCCTCCCCGCCAAGGCCAGGGATATCAGCTCCCACTGAGAGCAGCTTCTCCAGTCTACTCAATGTTGCTATGTTGTTGAGGGTATCCCCTGCTGCTTGGTGGTTCTGACAGACTGCTCCTGCCCCAGCCCCTGCCCACTCCTGTTCCAACCCTGCTTTTAATGCCTGATTCCTGATCTGCTCCCTGGCCTGACCTCTAGGCATGACCTCTGCTGCTCCAACCACTAAGCCTGACCCTCCACTTCTCCGTTTCTGACACCCACGCTTCCGGAGATGAAAGGAAGCTTTTAAGTAGAGCTGCAGGCTGCTGCATGTTGCCCCTGCTCCAGTTCCGCCTCATGTTTGGATTAGCCAGGCTCTGCACTGCTTTGAATTCCCTGCTACAGAGCGTCTCGCGGGACAGCCGGCTAGTCCACTTTGAAGTATAAAGAAAGCTTAAAGTGTCCAGAGCTGAAGAGTAAAATAAACCCAGCAAAAGAGAGACTGGGACTGTCTTAGCACCTGAGTTCCTGACAGTGCTCGGGGATTCACATATTCCAAGGCCAGAAGGATCATTGTGATCATCCGGTCTGACCTCCTGCCTAAAACAGGCCACAGAACTTCCCCACAATAACTCCTAGAGCAGATCTATTAGAAAAACATCCACTCTCGATTTTAAAATGGCCTGTGATGGGGAATCCACAACCCTGTTCCAGTGGATCTGGGCTAGCAGTTCCTAGAGACCACTGCCAACCAGCAGGGGGCAGCGGTGGCCTCAGGGCTGCCTGACCCCTTCACTGGGGGAGCCCTGAGCTGTTCCCCACATGCCCTCCCTGCCAGAAGGTCCCTCACAGCAGCACAGTCAAAGACCAACGCTCAGAGGGAGGTGGAGATGGGCTGGCAGCTGCTCGGCAGCCTTCCAGAGCACCAGGGCTAAATAAGGAGGGTCCCTGAGTCATCAGGGTCTCTGCAGGTTTCTTCGGCAAGGGAACCGGCCTGCCCCAGGCCTGCACCTCAGCTACAAGTGTGACCTAGGGAGAACCGAGTGTGCCCGACCACTCCGCACGCACCATCCAAACGGGACCCTAGCCACAAGCTAGTCAGGCCCCCAGTACCTACTGTCCCACAGAGACCTCAGCACCCATACACTATCTGAGCTGGGACCTCAGAAGCCTACCTCCATCCACAATCAACCTCTGAGCCTACCTCCATCCCTGCCCCGGCTCTGCAGCCCTCCCGCCAACAGGCCGTAAAGAATCACCCCGCGCCCCGTCCCTCCACAGCGGAAGGAGGGAACGACTCCCTTCTACGCCCTACACTCCCCCTTTGACGACAACCCCAAGGCGGGAGCAGCAGCATTCCCAGCAGCACAGCTCCCCCTCTCCTGGCTCCAGCCTGGCCACACGCGACAGCTCGCACCGTTCAGGCTCCCAGAGGCACCACCGCCGTGCAGAGTGGCTGGCTGGCAGGGATGCATTGGCACCTGGCTTCTCTGAGAGCGACCTTGTCTTTTCTGAGTGACAAGAAAAGGGAGCTGCTGTGGCTTTGATCCCCCAGCCTCAGACAGTGAACGGCAGGCGCAGGCTCTGCACCGACTTTTGTTCCCGCCTGCTCCTCAGGGGCGGATTACTGTGCTGCTATTAGAGTCACAATAAACACTTCAGAGGCACGCGGAGGTTGGGGGAGGGATCCCCCGCAGCGCTCGGGGAGCGTGAGGCAGCCCTGCTGCGTGTCCCATTGAACCCACGCTCCCCACTTGCCCCCAGAGCCAGCCAGCTGCACACATCACAGGAGCGTGGTGGGGTTTGGCTGCAGTTTCAGGGGACAGTTTGCCCACAACATAAAACCTTCACAGGCAATTTAGGCTGAAAGCAGTCTTCTCCTCTGATGAGAGCACAGGGCTGAAATTGCAGGGAGCTGCAGGACCGGAGAGAGGGGCATTGGCAGAGCTGTGTGTGGGGAGCCCAGGGCTGGACTCAGAGGGGTCTGCAGGACAGGAAAGAGAGGATTTGGCAGAGCTCTGTGTGTGGGAAGCCGGGGATGGAATCGCAGGGGGCTGCAGGGCAGGAGAGAGAGGATTTGGCAGAGCTGTGTGTGGGGAGCCTGGGGATGGACTCACAGGGGGCTGCAGGGCAGGAGAGAGGGGCATTGTCAGAGCTGTGGGTAGGGAGACCAGGGCTGGAATCACAGGGGTCTGCATGTCAAGAACAAGGAGATGACAGGCTTAGTTGGAGAAAATGACACAGGACAGAACTAGGCTCCTCTTCATGGGCCACCTTGAAGAAGAATTTCTGGACAAATGCACCAAAAAACCAGTTATTTACCTGAGATACATCGATGCTATTTTCATCCTTTGGACAGATGACTTAAACTCTCTCATAGATCTCCACCTCTTCAACAACCACCACCCATCCCATTAAACTCTCTCTGGAACACTCCCACACTGGCATCACCTTCCTGGACACCAGGATCAGCTTCAACAATACAGCCCTACAGACAACCATACAAAAGAAACCCACGGATCACCACACCTACCTTTACAGATCCAGTAACCACCCCAAACACATCAACAAATCTCTTATCTATAGCCAGGCACTCAGATACCACAGAATATGCACTGAGGAGAACGTCCGGGATACACACCTCAACACACTCAGAACCGCCTTCACCAAACAAGGACACTCCACCAGAGAACTACATCACATCATGGAACAGGCCACCCAAATACCCTGAAAGAACCTGCTTCAATACAGAAATAAAGTCCCCTCTGACCACACATCCCTTGTTGTCACCTACCACCCCACACTGGAACCCATATGGCATATCATCAAACCACTACAACCCATACTCGACGGGGACCCCATCCTGAAAGAAATCTTTCCTGAACCCCCTCTTCTGGCCTTCAAACAACCCCCCAACCTCTCCAAGCTCATCATCAGAAGCAAGCTCCCCACAGACCAGGACACACCTACCAGAGCGCCACCAGATCCTGCCAGAACAACAGATGCAAAACCTGCAACCATATCTCCACTGCTACAATGATCAGTACCCTCCACAACACACCTTATACGATCCATGGATCCTACGCATGCCTATCACAACCTGTGGTGTACCTCATCCAGCAGTCTAAATGCCCCAATAACAACTATGTGGGTGAAACCAGACAATCACTATACACTCCAATGAACTCACACCAGTAAATGATAAAAGACGAAAACACCACATCAGCTGTGGCTGAACACTTTTCACAAAGTGATCACTCTATATCTGACCTATCAGTCCTCATCCGCAAAGGAAACCAGCACAACGCTTTCAAAAGACGAGCCTGGAAGCATAAATTCAAAACTTTGCTAGACACTAAAAATAATGGTGTAAATAAAAACACTGGATTTATGGCTTATTAAATAAATTTGCTAGTCTCTAAGGTGCCACAAGTACTCCTTTTCTTTTTGCGGATACAGACTAACACGGCTGCTACTCTGAAACCTACAACAATCTGTAACCCACAACCCCCCTCCCCCCACCACCCATTTGTCCTATGACTACAGGGGTGTTAATAGGCCACTCTACCTTGGGCACTCCTTTAGAGTATGTGTTAACTACTTATGCTAAACTCTTTTTCTTCCACCTTGTATTTAGCTGTGATGCTCAGAGTACTTTCTCAGACCTGAAGAAGAGCTCTGTGTAGTTAGAAAGCTTGGTCTTTCTCACCAACAGAAGCTCGTCCAATAAAAGATATTACCTCACCTACCTTGTCTGTCTACTATCCTGGGACCAACACTGCATGTAGCTGCTTTGTGGTCAGTTTGGAGCACTGTCCAGCTCTGCAAACTGATTACTCACACAGCAGCCTCTGTGCTCTCTGGCAGTGGCTAGAAGAGGGAATGCTTTGGGCAAGTCCTGATCACTGAAGGGCAGTAACACTCCCATGATCCTTTTGGCAAGAATCAGGATGTGAACTCCAGCATTGGGGCCACCCCCCACCCTATACACCCGTCAGCATCAGCTGGACACAGATGCTCCTGTGAGTCCTCTTGTAAGAGCTTATGTAATGTTGATCCTCAAAACACCCAGTGCTCACTTAGTGGATTCTACCAACCCACTGCACACGGGGGGAGGGGAGGGGATGGTCAGGATGATTATCCTCATTTTACAAATGGGGAAACTGAGGCATTGAAAAGTATAGAGCCAGATAATCAAAGGAGTTAGGATCTCCTACTCCCATTTATGCACCCAGATGAAGCGACCAGACTTTCGAAACAGCTCATCACTCAGGAGTTCCCATTGTGCCCAAAGGGCGCTGGGAATTCTGGCCCCTATGACTCATCAAAGGCCACACAGTGAGTTAGCAGCAGTCGGTCTTGTTGCTGTGGCATGTTTCTCCACCCCAGAAGTAGCTGCATTTTAGTGCTGGGTCAAGTCAGCCCTTTCTGCAGTCAACAAAGCTCTTAGAGGACCCCAGACACTATCGAAAAGGGATGTGGTTCTTCTAGGAGCTTCTGATTAACCAATAAGAGTTTGGAACCACAGTGGTGCCCAAGAAGACCTTCCCCTTCTCTCACCACTCACTGGACAGGGCACAAAGCAATGAGCACCTTGCTAGAGGGAGGAAGAATGGTGAGAACAAGGAGCCGGGTGGGTACATGGAATATCCACTCTTAGGGGAGAGGAGAGCTGATTCCTAGAGGTCCTCCAGCGCTCCATCTCCAGGACACCGGGCTGCTGTTACTGCTCTGCTCTACAGTATGCACAGGCTAGGTCCAAAGCCCATCAAGCTGCTTGGAGAGTCCACACATGGCAGCTGTGGGTACAGGGTAGTGCCCATACAGGGATGCCCACAAGGGACTGCACATGGGCAGATGCTCTTCAGAGCGCACCCAAGTACTTGTGCAAGTGCACACCTGTCTGTACCCAGGGAAGTGCACATGCATACCCATACTCCTGCATATACACACCCACGTACTCAGGAGTGCACCACAGGCACAACCCACACTACTGCACGTACACACGCATGCCCTCAGGCGAGCACGTGTGAGCTGGGGTTCGGAGATGGGGAAAATGGTTAGTACAATCTGTCCTTGAGATCCCATTTACTGTCAGGAAACTTGAGATCTGGGGGCAGGGGGGAGGGAGAAGGGATGGCTCAGCTGAGCTATGCTGGTGACAGCATGTGCCTCAGAGAAGTGTGCTGCGCCCGTTTGTGCCTCAGTTTCCACATCTGGCTAGCCAATGGGTGCAAGGCCGTGGGAGGTAGCAGGCTGGTCAGCAGTTTGTCCTTGTGGTACATGTAGCTGTGACAGGGCCATAGCCGGACCACGTGGCCGAGACACCCACTGCTCAATCACCTGCCTCTGCACCACACGCCTACTCGCCAGCTCCCAATTGATTTAAAAACAATAAGCCCTTGTCAGAGATTGGGTTACGGGGAATATGCAAATTGCTTTTTCATCTCACTGCAACTTACTGCATTTCCCTGGGGGAGGAGGTGGCAGCGGAGACAGAGAGCCAGCAGAGAGAGCGGAGCGGGGGAATCTCGCAGGGGGGAGGGGGAGATGGCGGTGCCTCAACCCTGGGCAACCAGTCTGTGCCCTGGATCAGCTTAGAGCAGCCCTGAGGGCACTGCCCACCCAGACGACATGGCTCCAATGGGCTGGACAGTGGCTGGAAGACCCCGTCGAAGGCCCTATGCTGGCGTCACCCAGGAGGGATGACCTACAGCTAGCTTTGGGGCCATACAGCCGCTGCACGGCCCCTTCCCACCAGGGGGCAGGGATGAACTGAGCCCAGAGCGCCCAGATACTGGGCAAGGAGGGCCATCGGATGCCCAGACACTGGGCAAGGAGGGCCATCGGATGCCCAGACGGACAGACAGGCAGAGCGTCTGCCACAGGTGAAGGGCAATGGAGCGGGGGGCCCAGCAGGATCCCTGGAGTTTTGCCATTTCCAGAGGAGAACCAGGCACTCACAGGAGCTGAAACAAGTGGGTTGGTGACTCTGGCTCCCCATCATCCCCACCTGGGGACTCCCTGGGCTCTGAGGAGGGGTCAGCCTGGTGCCAGGGATGGTCAGTGGCACTGAGACTCCCCTCTGGATGGTGGCAGGCAGAGGCCTGGCTCTTCTGGACTTGGGCTTCATATACAGGGCCAGGGTGTTACCATGCCAGGCCATTATGGATACAGAGAGATGCCATTCTACCTCCAGCAGGGCAGGGGAGCATGGCAGAGTCCCCCCATCAGGACCTCCAACCCTCACTGGGAGTCTGTGACTGGGGGGACGCCATGTGAGGAACTGGAGATGGGGGGGAGGAGGTGACTGCCAAGCGAGTCATTGGGGTCCCTGGAGGCAGCTCTGCAGCCATCTGTGCAGGGATCAATATGGTACACAGCTCCATTTCCAAACACTGTCTATACACATTACAATTAAACAACGGGGGGGCTTCGCCCCAAGAAAGCAGGGAGCACACAGGCAAGGAGAGCCGGGAGGAGGAGGAAGAGGGAGCCCAGAGAACAAGCCTGGGGAAGGAGGAGAGGAGGACGCAGGAAAGAGGGAATGAGTGAAAAGAGAGAATGCGCCAGGACAGGCAGGCAGAGGGGGAAGGAGACCCAGCTGGGTTCGAGCTGCGTGAAATGTCTAGTCAGGCCTGCAGAGGGGCAGGGGCTGGGTGCAAAGGGAACCCAGCTGCATTATGAACAGGTGAGGCCAACAGCCAGCCCCTCAGAGAGCAGACACGGCGGCTCACTGCCAGCAGGGCCAGGCAGGTACACAAGCCGACAAGCTGTCTCCCGCCAGCAGACAGACACATGGATGTGGCTTGTGGCACTAGCGAGGAGCCCCAGACCCAAGGATGGCGCGAGACATGACACGGGACAGTGAACAATAATGGGAGTGGGACCTGCAAGCTGCAACCTTCCCCCCAAGATACATGGCCTCACTCTGACAAAAGTGAAGGCCCTGGTAATTCGAGGCCTGAGCCCTGGGAGCCACTGATGCCTGTAGCCCGGGCCATGAGAGAGCACGTAAGGAGTAAGTCCCTGCCGAGCCCATAAGGCAGTGTGGCCTACCAGCGGCTGTTAGAGCACAGGGTTGGGAGTCAGGACACCTGGGTTCTCTGCCCAGCTAGCTGCATTCCATAGCTTTGCTGAGCTCCTCAGCCAGGAGGCAAGAGACAGGCAGGGGCTTGCTGCAGAGGATGGGGGCTCTGCCACTGAGACGTGGGTGGCAAGGAGAGGTTAGAGCCCACGTGCAGCACAAGGCCTAATGCTGATGCAGGGGCAGTGTGCACTGCCATCTGCGCCCAAAGGTTGTAAGTTCAAGTCCTCCCAGTGCCAGGAGTTAACCAGCCTGCTCTAGTCCAAAACTAGAGCTCCCTACCGTCCAGCCACAGAAATCACCCAGTGGAGTTTCTACATTCCTGATTTAACACAGCCTGAATTTGATGGGCCTCCAACAGACTACGGCACAGGACAAAGCAGAGTCTGCATTCAGTGTATGTCTCCACTAGAGGTAGAAGGTGTCAATTCAAGCTTGAGAAGAAGCCATGCCAGCTCAGATCATGCTAGACGTAGACGTGTGGCTACTGCAGTTGGACAGGCTAGCTGCCCCAAGTACATGCTTCTCTCAGACAGGATCATATTCAGGACAGCTTACAGAAACGCTTTGTTTTTAGTATGCTAGCTCCATCAGAGCTAGCGCGGGTATGTCTCCTTACAGCCCCAGCTCTGGTGTAGACAGGCCCCAAGCGTTAGCCCTCCCTAGGCACAGCCATCAGCAGCCAAGCAGGGACAGTCCCATGGGGAATCTGTACAAGGCCAGACCCACCTAGCACCATAGCAGGACAGGGACAGTGCCAGGGGCATCTACCTCCTGGCCCTCGTTCCGGTCACCTGGCAGCAGCGTGCTGAGCACAGGGATTTGCCTGAACTCCCCCTCTCACCATGGGGGCAAAGATAACTGCGCGCCAGCCTCCTGGCACCTGGGCATGAAGCTCACGGTGTCTCATTGAAAGAACAGCTTGGCTCAGACTGTGCCAAAGACCCAAAGTCAGAGAGGAGCTGCAGGGAGCGAGAAGGGAAACCCAGCTGGCAGCTGAGGTGCCTTGCTGGGGGGAGAATTGGCAGGACAGGATGGGCAAGGGGCAACCTGGCAGAACCAGGATGGGCAAGCTAGCTGCGACCGGAGGGGGTGGGGAAGGTGCAAGCCAGCAGGGAGGGGACCAGCAGCCAAATAAAGCCTGGAGATAAACCTCATCCACAGTCTCTAAACCCTCACTCCCAGCTGTTGCCAAGGAATCTTCCCCTACCTACCCCCCGTGTTTGGCCATCGTTCCTCATTTTCACTCCCCCTATGCTGCAAGCTCTGTGGGGCTCCCCACAGCCCTGCACAGGCGTGGGGTAACATGCATGAAACAGTAACAACGAAGAGAGGCTGTCAGCCCCCCCCGTAGTCCTGGGATCAAAGGTCCACTGGGTTGCCACAGCAACAAATTTTGAGGTCAAGGGCCAGGTCCCTGGGAACATATTTCCATATAAAAATAAAATAGGCAGGACTGGGAGTTTCTGCTCAGGGGGGCCCAGGATGGGAGCAGCAGAGAGGGGGGCTGCAATCGAGGATATTGACAGAGCTGTGTGGGAGCGCAGGACTGGGGTAGCGGGGAGGGCTGCAGGTCAGGATGGAGGTGCACATCAGCACGGAGCAAAGCTAACGACTCATTAAGCAGCTATTCCCTGCTCCGACTGCTCCTGTCCTGGCCACGGCTGGGATCTACTGCTCAAGGGAACCGAGTCTGGCTTTTCTCTGGTGTTTCTTAGGAACAGGCCCCGCCCTGCCAAGCAGCTCCATCAGACACTGGACAGATGCAGCTAGACATTTGCAGTCACTTTAACAAACCCCCAGCACTGGCGCCATCTATCAATTAATTCTCAAAGCTTTGTTAGGTGCAAACCAGGCACTCAGAAAGCAGTTTGCCTGGAGGAGGCTCCGAGCAGGCTGCACAGGCTGCCCTGGGAAGGGCAGACTGGACAGGGCGGGTTCTCCCTTAGCCTCTCAAACATGCAGCTGTCACAGCAACAACCTGGCACAGAGTGTTCCTCCCCAGACTGGACAGCTGCCATATAGCCTGCCAAGGAGCAACGGTAACCAAGCCACTTGGAGCCATTAGCTTCTCACTAGATCTACTCCGCTGGGAAGCCTCCCCCAGCCCTCTGGGACCTTCACAGCTAGAGAGATGGTTCCCCTCTACATTTTGGCAGTCTCTGAACGTGGGGGAGAGGGGTGCATAAGTAGGGGAGAAGCGGGCGGTTAATATACAGCATTGGTTCCCAAACTGTGGCCCTTGCAGCTCTTGCTGGTGGCTGGCTGAGAACCGGCTGCTGCAACATAGAAAAAGAAGCTACAAATATAGCAAATTCTTTCCTGATGTTCCTTTCCCATGTAAGCAAAGGCTGGCGTTGCCACAGCAGGGTTATGCCATGGGGAATGGCAGGGGCAGCACGGGGCCAGCAATTGGGAATGAGAAGGGGGTTGGGCTGGGAGATGGGGAAAGGGAGGGGAGGGTTAGTTTCTGTCGCATGGGACCAGCCAGGCTGGCCATTCTCCCCATGAAGCTGGGCACATTTTGGAGAGCCCCTGCTCGGGAGAGTTTTATTGCATATTTGCTAAGCACCATAAACTGCTCATGCAATAAAATGTTGTAGCTAAGGGCCCCTTTATCTCCAGGCCAGTGCCCAGCCCAGTACTTCCCACCACTCCACACTGCAGCTTTGAGAGGGGTGGCTCAAGAGGCGGGTGGGCTAAAAGAGCAGGGTTGAAATCAAAATCACATTGAAGAAATCCCCATTCTTCCTGGCACTGGCTCCTAACGACCCTGGGGCTCATTTGCACAGTGCCGTCAATGTGGCATGTTTTCCGTCTGCATTTCACCTGAGCTTGAGGCAATGGAACCAGCATGGCGGATTCCACATGCCTCCTCTCCTGTGTCAGCAAGGGCTGCTGGGCTGCAGCGTGCCACCTCGCAGAGAAGGCTCCAGTCCAATAAACCCATTTACAGTCCAATAAACCATTTCCACGCAACTGTCAAAAACGTCATTCAAATATTCTGAGTCGCAGCAAGGTGGTTTTTTCCCTCTTTTCTTCAAGTGGACTGAGAGGTGGGCCCCGAATTATCGGCCAACGTCCCAATGTCGAGCAGGGATGCATTCACTAGCCCCCGCCCCCACGCACACTTTCACCCTGCACAACCACTAGTGAAAACTCAGCTGCTGTTACACAAACTGGCCACCAGGTGTCACAACCATCCCACCACAAATGCATCCAAACTGCATTAACCAGGCAGGACAATAACCAGGATGTTTTTTTCTAAGAGAGAAGCTGGTGGTTGCCGAGTGGTCAAAGGAAGCTGTTGGCACCAGCTCAGTAACTATGAGCATGGAACTGCTGCAGTGGAAGGGGTATGGCACCAGTTCCATATGACTCAGCTCCTCCCGCACTTCCCTCTTCCCACCTAGATTGCCTCTCTGCCCTTTACATCTTGAGGATCCAGCAGTTTCTTCAGACCTGCATTCAGCAGCCCCCACCCCAGCCATCCAGCACTAGGCTAGTACCCACAACAAAAAGTTAATCAGAGCTGGGATGGCCTGACCTACTACAGCTGTTTCCAAGGCGCTGATCAGTGAGGGATCTAAGAGCAGCCCCATAGACAGGCCTGTAAGTAAGGGGGTGTATCTAACAGTGGCTTGAGTGTAACAGGATAGAGAGAGCCTTCACCCTATCTCACCATGAATTGACTGTGACCCTAAACCTCAGCCATGTGCCCTCTAGTGTGACAGCAGGGTATTGCAACTGGTCAGATATTAAGACTGTCTCTGTTAATTACAACTCTTCCCTCTGCAAATGCACAAAATTGCCTCTGAGTAATCACTCCTCCAGCCACCCTTCTGCATACACGACTCCCCTTCTTCACCCCACTACAGCCATGACACTTCAGCCTGTCAGCTCATCAGGGCTGGGGTGCTCAGTGCTCAAATGAGAACCCTCCCAGGGAAACCCAAGGGCTGTTAGAAGTTGTGTTGGTGACTCAGTCAAGGAGCTCTCCCCTCTGAGTCAGTGCTGACTCCACTCCCGCAGCGTGGGGCTAGGGGGCTCTCTCCTCTGAGTCAGTGCTGACTCCACTCCCGCAGCGTGGGGCTAGGGGCACTCTCCTCTGAGTCAGTGCTGACTCCACTCCCGCAGCGTGAGGCTAGGGGGCGCTCTCCTCTGAGTCAGTGCTGACTCTACTCCCGCAGCGTGGGGCTAGGGGGCGCTCTCCTCTGAGTCAGTGCTGACTCCACTCCCGCAGCGTGAGGCTAGGGGGCACTCTCCTCTGAGTCAGTGCTGACTCCACTCCCGCAGCGTGGGGCTAGGGGGCGCTCCCCTCTGAGTCAGTGCTGACTCCACTCCCGCAGCGTGGGGCTAGGGGGCGCTCTCCTCTGAGTCAGTGCTGACTCCACTCCCGCAGCGTGGGGCTAGGGGCACTCTCCTCTGAGTCAGTGCTGACTCCACTCCCGCAGCGTGAGGCTAGGGGGCGCTCTCCTCTGAGTCAGTGCTGACTCCACTCCCGCAGCGTGGGGCTAGGGGCACTCTCCTCTGAGTCAGTGCTGACTCCACTCCCGCAGTGTGGGGCTAGGGGGCGCTCTCCTCTGAGTCAGTGCTGACTCCACTCCCGCAGCGTGGGGCTAGGGGGCGCTCTCCTCTGAGTCAGTGCTGACTCCACTCCCGCAGCGTGGGGCTAGGGGCACTCTCCTCTGAGTCAGTGCTGACTCCACTCCCGCAGCGTGAGGCTAGGGGGCGCTCTCCTCTGAGTCAGTGCTGACTCCACTCCCGCAGCGTGGGGCTAGGGGCACTCTCCTCTGAGTCAGTGCTGACTCCACTCCCGCAGCGTGGGGCTAGGGGGCGCTCTCCTCTGAGTCAGTGCTGACTCCACTCCCGCAGCGTGGGGCTAGGGGGCGCTCTCCTCTGAGTCAGTGCTGACCCCAATGTCCTAGCACAGCCGGGGGGGATGAGAATGACTCAGTAGGGGGAACTCTCATTTCTAGGTCAGTAATGAGCCCCAGACTTCAGCACAGGGCTGGTGCAGCTGGAGGAGCTGTATTTTGGGTCAGATCCTGCCTACATGTGGTCTTGGCGCTTGGTCATGCGCCCTAATGCGCTAGGCAGATTCCAGCTTGGGGACTTAGAGGGCATCTCCTTACAGTCCCTCTGCAGCTGGACTGGAGGATCTCTGTCCTCGCCCTAGCTGCTCTGCGGGGTGGCCGTTGACGCAAACGCCTCAGCTATGGCAAGCGAGGACAGAGGTTCCTCAAGTTTTTGGCTGCACGCCCTCTTCTCCAAGGGAGTCAAATAACAGTTTGCGGGGCAGAAGAGAGGGAGCAGTGGCAGGACCCGGCTGGCTCCACCCCCGAAGTAGACCACAGCCACGCGGCACGGACCAGGGCTCCTCGCCCTCCCTTCCCCTGACCAGAACCTCTCGCTCCTGCAGGCTCTGGAGGGTTTAAAGTGGATGAGGCTGCAGCCACCCGGAGCAGGGCAGCAGCGGGGGGAGCATGTAGGGAGTGCCCAGGGCGAAGGGAGGGGAGAGCAGCAGGGTGCTGCCAGGGTGGGGCAGAGCAGGGACCCGCTCCCTCTCCTCACCCCCAACCACTGGGGACTCCCTGCGCACACTCCCCACTGCTGCCCTGACCTGAACTGCAGCCCCACACTCCACCTCACCCTCCTGATAACCAGGGCGGGCGCACTCCACAGGTTGAAAACCAATACTACAGGTGAAGCCCTGTGGTCTAGTGGATAGAACACTTGACTGGGACTCACAAGACCTGGGCTCTCTTCTTGGCTCTGCAGCTGGCCTGCCGGGTGGCCTTGGGTGAGTCACTTCCCCACTCCGTGCCTCAGTTTCCCCAGCTGCAGATGAGGGATAATGATACTGCCCTCATTTGTAAAGTGCTATATAATATTATTATAACTAGATGATAGTCCCAGAGGGCCGACAACACCCAGCACATCAGCATCTTCGATTGTATTTAATGTGGAACTAAAGCCCTCTGTTTGGGTCCGCAGCCCCCCCCCAGGGCATTTCACTCTGTACCAGCTCTGTCCTGGACACAAGAGCCAGGGGCAACACCCAAGACCAGGCCATGGGTGAGAAGATATGAATGCCACTGAGGCCGTAGAGCTCATGACACTGATGCAGCACGTGGGTGCACTTGCAGAGAGGCTGGGGAGGCGAGAAGCCTGGAGCTCAGAAAGAAGAGCTGTGACCCAGCACCAGGTGGGGTCCCAAGGCAGCATGTGTCACAGGGGCTGAGGAGCTGGGACTGGAGGTTACCCAATGCAGAGCCGTATTGAGGCGAGCGACAAGAGAATCCGGCCCTGATCACTACAGGGGGGCTGGCTGGACGCAGTGTCTTTTGTCTGGGCACATCCATAAACCTGCCCTCCCCGCCTGGTTGGGTTACAGCCTCCCTGCCTCCCAGTGCAGGACTTGGGGGGTGCAGCAGAGGGAGTCCTGCCATGTCTCTGTTTATCACCACCCCTCCCCACGCCACAACCCGCAGCTGCTCTGCAGCTCCAGTCCCTCCATCCCGATTGCTGACACGCAGTCTTGTGCAGCGCGCTGCCCTCTGGTGGCTGAACTGCACTTTGACAAGGCAAAGCCACCGGACTAAGGGAAGGAGGAGGATTGGGGAGCTGTTTGCTGGCTGGGGGTGTCCTGAGAGCAACACAAGGCTGCAACAGGGCTCCCCATGGACCAGGGGCTCCTTAGCACACCCTCCTGAACACCGGCCCGGGATGAGAAAGGGACAGGCCTGCTCAGGAATTTCGCTGGGGTAAAGTCCCTCACGGGAGGCTCTCAGCACTTCACACCCTGAGCACTTTCCAGGTAACGGACAAGGAAAGCTGGGTGCTAGGAGGCTGGGGAGCAGGGAGAGTGTCCAGCAGCTGGAATGGCCTGACCCAACCTCCCTCGCAGACCCACGCTCCCAGATCTCAAGAGCCTATTCCTATCTGGACTGGCAGCAGCTGCTGAGAGGCAGGTTAGATGGGAGGTCGGCCCGGGTGGGTTTCTGGCTAGCCAGCCATGGGGAGGCAGGAACCAGCAACAGAGCCAGGGGTCAGGCTGGGGCACGTCAGGGACAGTGGAAGGGGCCAGCAGTTGGGATGGGGCCGAGGCTCTTGCTGAGGGAGGTCTCAGCAGCGAGGTGCTCTGGAGTGGGACCAGGAATACAGAGGCCATGAAGTGTATCCTCGGCCCCTGTGCAATTTCCTGAGGAGGAAGAAAGGAAGGTGGTGCCTCAGGGCTCCAAGGGGCACCACAGAGTGAGGGCTAGTGTCCAGCCCTGGGTCAGACACTGGCTAGGAGAACAGGGTACAAAGGGAAGGAACAACTGGACAGTTCCCAGAAAAGTCAATTGATGCCAGGGCTGGTGCTGGTCAGTATAGTTAGTGACTGGGACAGAGCATGAATAAGGAGGTGCTGATGGCACAAAATCATTTAGTGAGTCAAGGACAGGGAGGCACCAAGCTAAACCAGCTACTGGGCAAGTGACTCTTGGCATCAGCGAGTCCAAGGGGACACACAATGGAAGGAGCAATTTAAACTCCCCAAACTCCTCGGACCTCGTCCTGAGTTCACTGTATCCTCTCTGGCACAAAAACCCTGGCTTCACTGTCAAGAGAGAGCCGCGAAGACACCGGCTCAATGTTCAGTGGTGACACAGCTGTCTAAGGCCCTGCCTATAGCAGGGCATCCGTCATGCATGGCTGTAGCTACCCCAGTGCAAAGCCCTAGTGCAGATGCACGACCCCGGTGTAAGAAGGGGCTCAGGGGAGTGCACTACGGCAAGCTCCGTCGTGCACCAGTGCCGAACGCCTGCTGGTTTACACGGATGGCGCCACATCCGTGCAGTTACCACAACGCAACCGCCCCGTACCTAGACATGCCCTAGGAGGCGGGGCTCTGCTGAGATGGGGATAGAGACTATCCCTATCGAAACCAAGGACACAGCCACACTCTGAACCCTGGGCTGGAGGGATCACCGCACCTCCAAAGAGAGTGAAAGGAAGAACAAAGGTAACTGGAAATTAGGAGGGGGCTCCAGAAGGAGGTGAGATGAGAGAGGCGAGGGCCTGATTCTGGCCTCTACTCTGTCTTCCTTACGCCACTCCTGCTGTGTAAAGGGGCCGAAATGGACCCCTGGGGAATTCCCCAAGTGCAGGAGCATCTTAGGGCAGATATACACAGCCATCCCCCCATCCCTTTTCCCCTCCAGAGCAGGGGAGTGGAAGGAGCACTCTGCCCTCAGGCTGTCCTGGACCATGAGGCAGCCCACAGAGAGCTATGGGAAGGCTGCCATTAACTATAGCAGCCTCTGAACTGCTCTAACTTATGACAGGGGCCAAGCTGAGCCCCGAATTAGCCCAACATCTGGGTGGCACAAAGTTGGCATAAAGCCACCTTTGCTCCCTCTCCCTGGACCATACTGACTGGTCTGTGCCTCCTGAGTGGTGCGACCCAGAGCCTGGCACTTGGACTCTTTCATCTGGAATGATGAAGAGAGAGAAAAGCGAGGGAAGAGGGATACACAGCAACCCAGAGACGGCCAGTCTGGCTCCTCTCTACCCAGACCCATAGCACAAGAACAAGGGACAATAAGTGAAATATAAAAGATTCAAATTTCCCACAGATGGAGGGAAACACTTTTAGAGAACATGAAATGAACCCACAGAACTCCCTGAAGCAGCATGTTCCCAAGGCTAAAAGCCACTGAAGAGCACCTGACGATCCCTCACGCAGAGGCAAATGACAAGCACTATTAACCCGCAGATTGCAGGGCATCACCAGGTCAGACACTGTGGTCAGGAAGACATTGTGCTTAGTATTGGACTGTGGCCTCAGGGGCCTTGGTTTCTTCATGCAACTTCTTCTCAGTGATCAGGGGGCAGCCAAATGCAGCTGCAGGATACCTACAGGGAGGGACACAGGCATTCATATGGAGCATCCAGTTCTGGCCACCAGTCATGACAGCACCAATGGCTAACAGGCTGCTGGTCGGTTGGGCTGGGGCAGTTGGGACAGTCTTAGAATCCCAGAAGCTGAAGCACAGCTGACCAGATGGGGTGCCCAAAAGGGGTGCCTGATGTGATGGTTGGGGGTGTTTCTGCCTATGAAAGAGCCAGAGTTGGGCGCACAACGCTTCTCTGGCCAGCAGAGATGCCCGGGGGCTCTTCAAAGGAACAAGAGGACTCAGACTTTGTCTACGTTAGGGGCTTTGCCCTGGCATTCCATCAGTGCAAAGTCCCAGTGTAGATGCCCTGCACTGGTGTGAGACGGGGCTTGAATCAGGGTGACTTGCTCTGACTTCAAAGTGAGCCGCACCCGCAAGCCCTGCTTTGTACCCACACAAGCCTCTACGCTGGGGATTCACCCCAGGGCAAAAGTCCCTAACAAAAACAACGCATCGTCTTCAGGAAAACAACCCCCGCAAAGCACACACAAGCTCTGTGCTCACAAGGGCAGGCGAGCGGGACAATTCCACGGAGAACTGGGCTGGACCCATCGCAGTGCATCCAGTGTTCCCTGCACTGGGGGAGGAACACAATTTGGCTTCTCTGAGTGAGCAGCAAAAGGGGCCCCTCCCCTTTCCCCCATCTCCACCCTGTCTGGCAGCTCACAACAGCTCCTGTGCCCAAGCTCCTCCCCATGCGATGGGGCTCCTTGCAAGGCATGGCCTGTGTCTGGATCTTCCCAACTCCCTCTCACCCAGCGGCCAAGGGGGATCGTACTCCTCTGCCACTTCTGTGACAGATTCACCAGCTCTCAGAGGAGGCCCGTGGTTCTCAGCCACCCAGAGACCTGTGGGGAATCTGGGACTACACTGAAGGTGGTCCCTGGGAATGAGGGTCACTGGGCAGGTTTGTACAGTATCTCTATTCCAGTGTGGGGCAAAGACTGGGGAGATATTACGTGCAACCCATCGATCCCTTTCCCTTCTACAGTCCGATCAATGCCATGAAAAGCCAGCGCAGTCACTAGAGCCCTTTAGCCATCTCCTGTCTGCAGAAGAAATAATCTCAATGAGGCTTGGCCCAGAAGGCAGCCTATCATTCCAGTGGGACCTCTCTGGGCAGGCTGGTTGGGTTGGAGGAGGGCTTGGCTGCTGGGGTTGCGGCCTCCTGCTCTGAGAAGAAGCATTTGGGCAGGAGGGAGGCAGGCCAGGTACACTGACCGAGCTCTGAGGCCTGGCCCGGCAAGAGGTGCTCAGGGATAGACTGTGGCACTGGAAATGAAGGGACAGAGGCATCAGCTCAGTGGTTCTGGCTCAAGAAGCCAAGCGGAATCCTCTTTCTGAAACAAGTCTGCTCAGTAGCTGTTGGTTGGCCAGTGTCCACAGCGCTGCGCTAAGCACATAACCTGCCATGGTCTCCAAGCCTTGCTGGGAGGCGGATTCTCAGGCCAAATGGAGACCTGGCACAGGCAGATACAACTCCACAGAAGTCAGCAGAGCCGCAGCCTCTTACAACCGGTCTCTAGCTGGCCCTTGTGCTGTGTTCTCTGCACAGCATTAGCTGAGTGACGTTTGGCGCTTCCATTCCCTTTCCCTGGAAAGGCAGCTGTGAGTCAGCCGTGTCCCTGTATAACCAGAGTGACAGCAGATGCTCTGGAGGGTCCAAAGGTCACGACAGGCACAAAGGTGACTCCTTCGAGGAGTGCTAAGCGGGGAGGGGAGTTATCCATGCAAAGCAGGGACGCTGAGCCCCGCCCTGGGAAATTAAACCACACAGGCACTGGCTGCAGCCAACTGTAAGGATAGCACAGGGGCAGGAAAATGAGTTCAAGGGTTTGTCTGTACAAAGACATTGCGTGTTTAACCACACCAGAGTACTTAAAGCATTACAGCCCCTGCTACTGTACAGTTTGACAGTGCTTTTACCAGGCCAGCTATATGGGAAGGGGAATAAGGCACCTTTACACTGGTATAACTGTGTCCACACTAGAGGTGGTACTGATTTAACTACTTCAGTAGGAAAATCACAGCCCTAAGGGACAGTTAAACCAGACCCGCTGGGAGAGTGGATTTGAGCTGCATGAAGGGCCTGTAACAATCCCCATCACTGCACCCAGCAGGAGCAACAGAGAGGAGAGGCTCCAGACACCAGCCCAAAAGGGCATCTGGTGATACTCTGCTTGGAAGCAGCCCCTGCAAAATGAAGGCCAGGGACAGGCAGAGCTGAAAGATTCAGGAGCTCAGCTCCCCCAGATCAGGATCTTTCCAGATTATCCAAACAACTCAACTGCCTTCATTTCTACAGCCCTTTGCAGTCTCAATCCAGCCTCTCTCACGGACCACATCTCTCTCAACTCCTGCCTCTTTCACAGAACTTCCCTGCTCTTGTTGAGAGTGCCTTCTCTGCAGCCCTGCCACCTGGAACAGCCTTCCCTGCCTCTCTCCACCCCACTGACTCCCCATCCAGCTCCATGTCTCAACCCAAAACATCTTCACACCCTGGGATGTGTACTTCCCTCTCCCTCTGCCGTCACAGGCTCTCGCTACACCCACCTCTCACTTGGCAATGTGCTTTGGGATAAGCGCTCTGCATAAACAAACACTGTGCAAAACAAAGATGGATTGAATTACAGACCTTTGTAATGATCTTACTAGCAGCCAAAACCTCAGGGACCAGAATCCTGGAGAAAAAGACAGACCAGAGGCTCTGGTAACATAGGGGCATATAATCTCTGGGGACCCAGCATCCTCTCCCAGCTGATAGCACAAGTAGAATGAGTTGGGTGACTCTCATCCTAGCGGATATTTGTCCACATCATGAATCCACCCCATAATCTGGCGTCATTTGCAGTCTCAGCTTGGGAGACCCCCAGGGCTGGAACAGCAAAGGAGGAGGCCAGGGCGAAGAGTGCTGCTGGTCAGGACAGAGGAGTATCAGAAGGGCTGAGGGGAGGGGGAAGCTGGCACAGCTCGTACTCTATCTACAATCCCCCTATCCCTGCGATATCTGACAGCTGCCTCCGTTCTGGCTGGTCCTAGCCAATTCTCATAAACACCACGTTCACACATGCATCTCATAAAGGGCTGACGGTCATGGCTGAGATTCCTGGGCGTGGAGGAGGAAAGTGGTTGTATGTTCAACCAGCGGCCTCACGAGTCATTTCGCCTGGACAGCTCATGGCTGAAATGTACATAAAGAAGCTTCATGGAAGATACAGAGGACACCTAAACCTCTTCTGGCATCAGCACAGTCTGGATCCCCACTAGGACATGGTAAAAGTCCCTGCAGTACAGTGAGGGGTGACTTGTATGGATCCCCCCGGTATCTGTACCCCATTGTCTCTAGCAGGACAGTTCACTTAATTACTCGTTGGAAGGTTCCCCAGCAACCCCTTCCATCATTCTAGGCCGACACGAACTCACGAAATCCAGCCTCCTTCCATTCCTGCCAGAAGGGCCCACATCAGGCAGGAGGTGTAACACGCGGGCACCACTGGAAGAGATTCCTCATTGCTCCACACATCAGGCGGTACGGGAAGGGTGTGCCAGAGCCATGTATCTGCTGCTTCCCCCGTTAGCAACCTACTACACCGAGGGCCTCTTCTCTCCCCTGTTTCCATGCGTGCGGATCTAACCGTGCCTGGCAAGTGAGCCAGTCTTCCCCCAGGCTGTGAGACCGCTGAGACCTGACCTGTCAGGTCCACTCCTCCAAGGCCCACATATTAGAGAATTCAGCACATTCATGTTTAACTAGGTCTGGTTACACCAGACACTGCCTGTGATTTGGTGTGACCTCATTGCATTGGCAAGGCACACTGGGCTGTCTGACCACTCTTCCTGTCCCCCAGGGGAACACAAGAGGCTCACCCCCTTCTAGGGGTGAAACAGGCTTCTCCATGGGGGACCCCCAAGAACAGGGTAACACAGATTCTGTGTCTCTCTAAGGATGTGAATTCTGCTCACCCTGCCATAGGCAGCTACCCAGTCATGGTGGGTAATGTTAAGGACACCTCCTGGCCCCTCACCTCCAAGCCCTCTACAGGGTGTGGTTCACCATGTAAAACACTGTTCCGCAGTCAGAGAAAGGAGCAAGGCAGCTGGCGGTTATGTACTAGGGACATGATCTCTGTGCTGGAGCAGGGGGACCCCACCTTACGACAGGGAGCCCAGGAGTGATGCACACACCCCAGCACTGTATGGATGGAACGAGGCACTTTCACCTCTAGGTCACTGTTTCATACAGAGCCCACAATGGCAGCGGATGGGGAGCATGAATATGGCTGGTCGGTGGACTGAGTGAAAGGAGCTGGTGGGGTCGAGACCTGCTCCTAGCAGCCAAGGGGCCATGTCACTCCTGGCCCCCTCTCCGGCAGTCTCAGCAGAGAGGTTGCGGATGCAATGAGCCAAGAAGACTGAACCGCCCGCTCCTGTGGGTGAGGAAAGCTCATGTTCCCCAACCCATACCTGGCCTGGAGTAAAGCAGAGACCTCCTGTCTCCTGGCCTGGAGTGAAGCAGAGATCTCCTGTCTCCTGTCTCAGTCTGGCACCCTCAGCAGCACTAACGTCACTAGGAAAATACATGAAGAACATCGGCCCAAGGAGCCGCCCCCATCGGGACGCTGAACCACCTGCACGTGCTAGCTGCAAGCTAACCCAGCCATGGCTCACACGGGGCCCTCGCAGTCCACAGGCAGCCGCTCCATCAGGTGAGCCAAGGGCAGACACCGTGCTGAGCTCATCTCAGCTGGAAGGGGTTCTCGACAAATTTTGCAAGGCTTTTCCAAAAACAAGGACGAGCCACGGGTTCTCCCTAGGAACATGATGCTGGCTGGAGCTCAGCACCCTCCTGGTCCCTGAGAAGAAAGCACAGATAAGGAGAGCGCCTGACCTTACACGACTACAGCTAACAGGAAAGCTTGCGCAATTCCCCTGCGGCAGGAGGATGCTGAATGGCTCATGGTCAGAACCAGACCCTCAGAGGCCCAATCTCAAAGCCAGACGCATTGCCAGGGCACTCGGGGATGGGGGTAAGAGTCCTGCCTGCTCAACACAAGGGCACTGCCAGGGTTACTCGGGGCCTCAGGGGCCCGTGCCAGCCACACAATCCTCACCCACTCAAGCCAGGGCCAGGAATGCTCTGCCCTTCCCATACTTCCCTGTTAACCCTTTCTGGTCTGGATTCTCATAAAGCTCTGCAAGTCACCCCTTTTCCAGCACGGGGTGGGAGAGTCCATCAGTTACAGGAGGAGCCCCAGCACCCCACTGCAGCTCCAGCGCTCCTCTCCTGAAAGCAGCTGGGAGATCACCCGCCCATCTCACAAGGCCAGGCCTTCCCACTAGCTCTGCGCCTTGCGCCCCCTGGCTGGTCCCCATCTGCAGCACACACCAGTAACAGCAGCAGGGGCTTCACAGATCAAAACAAGAAATGTGACCATTCCGCTCTCCATGGAAGGAGAACGGGGGGGAGAGGGACAAAACCAATCTGAGAGCGGAACGTTAATTAATTGAGGCTTTTGTTCAATTTCTAAACAAGCTTTTAAACGGCAGCTTGACTTACACCTGCTCTGATAATATTACAGAGAGGCGGCCCAGCCAAACTCAGAGCGACCCACTGGCAGCTCAGGTTACCAGCATGCGGCTGCTTTTCCGGGAGCGCCTGGTGTTTAGGATCACAGGCTCGACGGGAGCGGTGGCCGTGGCTGATCGCTAGCCAAAGGGCTGCCTTCATGCACAGCTGCGCTCACACCGCACAATCTCCCCCCACGCAGACAGCTGGGGGAATCTGCTACAGTGAACTGGCAAGTCGGCACGCAATTCGAACTCTGACCACTACGGCTCGACAGCCAGGCCATGACAGAGCGACATGCGGCTGCTCAAGCCTGCGCAAACTGAGCCCTCTGGGCTGATTTCAAGGTAAGGGAAGGAACGCCAGCATGGCTTGGGCTTGGGAACTGCCCAGAAGAGAGGAAGGTGGCGAAGAGCTTCTCAGCACTGGCAGGATCCGAAGATATGAGATGCCAGGGTCCCGATCCTGGCTGCTGGTAATTCCTCTGCCATTGATGGGGGAAAGGAGAGTGAATGCCCCAAACAGGCTCCAAAGAACTGGGCCCCAAATATAACAAACAAGGACACAAGAAGAGAGGGATAGCTCAGTGGTTTGAGCATTGGCCTGCTAAACCCAGGGTTGTGAGCTCAATCCTTGAGGGGGCCATTTAGGGATCTGGGGCAAAAATTGGGGATTGGTCCTGCTTTGAGCAGGGGGTTGGACTAGATGACCTCCTGAGGTCCCTTCCAACCCTGATTTTCTATGATTCTAAGGACACCTCGGCAGCTGGCAAGCTGTGATCACTACACTGATTGGCTAAGAACTGCAGCTACCCCATAGCATATTACCCCTTTCCCCCACCTCGGCCCATTCTTCTGCCTCACGCCACTGTGATGTCATCTGTTAGACTCTCAGCTCTTGGGACAGGTCCCTGTTTCCTATCTGCTTGTGCAGCACCTAGCACAAGGGGGCCCTGGCCTGGATGGCCTCCGGGATGTTACAGAACCAGAGCAAAATCCTTCCAGTGGCTTCATCCCGAGATGAGAATATTCCCTCCTTCAGTGGGATGTTTTTCTTTTGAAGACCTGTAGCAAAAGGGCTCCTGGCCTCTCCTGCTGGGCTTTGGAAATTAAAATAAAGATGAATGGAGTGTTCATCACCTAGGATCCTCTTCCTCCCATCCCCCAGCCCCTTCTCTCTTTCCCAACCCTTCCCTTGATGAAAATGCCCTTGCATCTCCACAGTTCAATCCACCAGAGAGACCCTGTGAGCGTAGCTTTACCAGCAGCCAGGTCTGTCGTTTGGCAACGGGGAAGGCATCACCCTCGGCCCTGTGGCCTTTCAGGGAAAGAACATTTCAGCGGCAACACGCCTCACTCATGTTTTCAACAGCCACGCAAAGGGAAAGCCTTCACGGGAGTCTCTTGAAAGCTAGAGATGCCTTCCCAGACACTGGGCATTGCGCAGCGGGGACTGGAGAACAGGCCCAGAGACACAGGATCCATTACAGCGGAGCATGCCAGAGCTCCGCTATCCACCCTGACAACACAGTCCCACACCCCTCTCCAGAGACTGACGGGAAGGGCAGGGGCTGCAAGCTAGCTACTTGCTTTCTTTTGTACACCATTCCCCACGAGGGGCTAGAGAGCTAAACGACCCCCAGCCCATCTCACTTGCGGCCCACTGAGGCAATTGCACACCACTAAGTCATTCTGGCTTACGAAAGAAAAGCCCCAATGGGCTTTTACACTAGGAAACAGGATGAAGCAGGATGACACAAAGGTGACATTTGGCATAAGGGAGAATCACACTCTTCTCTTTGGGGAAGGCAGTGGATTCGTTATTAGGGGGATTGGAAACGTGCCCATCACCCTAGCATCTGGGCACTGTAACTTCCTTGGCAACAACATAGTTTTGGCAGGCCAGGAGGGGGCTGAACTATAGCCTATATTTAAAATCTAGAGGTGGGGGAAGGGATGATCTTTGACCTTCTCTCCCCATGAACTGACCCAATCAGCCCTGTCTTAGCCTTCCTTTCTGTCGAGGGCGGAGTGAGCAGAGTATTCTTGCTAAACACGAGTTTCTGCCCTAGCTCCTTCAGGCCACGCACTCAGGTCCCGAAGGAATCCCACACAAATCGCAGGAGGAAACGACTTCTTAGGTGCCATCTAGCCCACCAGGTTGCCCCCTCCAAGTACAATGGCTAGTGCCAGTTGTAAGCATCCTGAACGCCTGGGTTTTCATCTCTTCCCTGGGGAGACTTTTTCACCGTGTCACAGATCTCACTGTCCAGACATCTTCCCTGATATTCAGCCTAAAATCCTGAATCACAGTAGTGGTGGTTATGGATTAGCCTCAATTCAGTTACCACCATTTCTTCCACAGCTACAGAAGTCCATTTAGGGAGGTGGGGAGCCAGGGAAGACATATTATTCTAGGGGGAACACAAACAGATTTACCCAGTCACCCTCTCATTATTCCTGTCCTGAAAAGATGCTCTTCTCCTGAAAACATCTGCTAATGGAGTTGAGAGGTTTGGGGCTGGGTTTTAGGATTTTTGTTTGGGTTGGGTTTTTGGTTGACTCCAGCATTTTTCAATTTCAAAGCAGTAAAGACATTTTCTAGACACAAGGGTTCACATTGTAGTGTCTCTTCCCGCAGTTCAGAATTGTGCATATACACACACACACAAACACGTACTAAGTAACAGCCACACAAGCTGCCTCTGAGCCACAGTACAGTAAACAATTTGCTAGCTCTCTCCCCTCTTACAGCCTGCTTGATGCTAACAACAAAGGGTTAAGAGAAAAACACAACAAACGGCAAGCACAGTAATAAACACAAGTTTCTCCCACTTTCCTAGTGTTATCTGGATTGCTCCAGCATCCCCAGCAATACACCGGCACAGGGTAAATATGGGCCATTTGGCACGCAAACATTACATTACGTTCATATTTACTTTCCCTGATCCCTTTAGTTTCTGGAGAGCAAATTTGCTGGAAAGGGAAAGCCATAGCATGGGAATAGGTCCGCGTTCCTCACTAGACCTGGACGTGGGGAGAACTGCTTGGGCATTCATTACATTAAACCCGTTAACAGCAATGGGTCTGTGTTAGCCCAGTCCTCTTTATCCGGTAAAGGTGCCTGGCAATGCTCTTAAGTAGGGTATCACAATTATTCCATAGCACTGCTACAATTGCACTGTGACCAAATAGCACAGCCTCGGGAAACGAACCATCAAAGAGCACCCTTCCAACAAGCTATTTCACAATGGAGGTGGGAAATAAATAAATAACCGGCAATTACTCATTCCCAACCTTGCTGCATTTAACTGCCAGGATAAAGCATTCCACCTCATTTCTGTCCAACTTCCCACAGGCAACTTACTCATGGGGCTACATTTCCCTAAATGCTCACATTTCAATTAGCATTAGAATAATGAAATGCCTTGCAGTTCACCTCCCCGAAAATGTACTGAACGCTGAAGAGCAGAGATTGCAGAAGATGAGGGATTTTTTAAGCACACACATAACATAGCACGGGGGGAGAAGGGGGGGGAGGAATCCAGTCCTTTCCCTACTCTACGCTGATGAGATTTGCATGGGCTTTTGCTACCAGCCTCTCCAAACAAGGATAATGCAACTTCCAGTTGATTTTCCAGATAAACAAGCATGCAAACAAACGCAAAGTGCTCAACTACAAATATCTGCCTCCTACACATACCCCCGCTACCTTGAGATCAAAATACACAAATCCCAGCTCAGCATCCGAGTGGGGCTGGGAAATTGTAACAACTTGAGGGGCATCTCACTCTCTCTCTCTCTTAAAAAGGAGAAACTGCAGATTCCCAGATACACACAGCCAGGGCACAGGAGGGTGGGTTTGCCAGTGGGGGGAATAACAAATGACAGTTTAATCGGATCCGAAGTCTCTAAAGGAGCAGGCGGCTTAGAACTTGCTTTAGGTGCCCAGTTTGTGTGTGTGTGTGTTTCATCTCTCTGCTAACACAAATGGTGAAAAGAAGGGGTCGCTTTACAGCATCTCTGCCCGCCGCCCGCCCCTGCTAAGCCATTTCGTCTCATTTACTTTACCCCACTTAAACGTGAGCCAAACTGTTGCTGTTTCAGTGGGGGCACAAAATTAGATTCGCGTCCTCTGCACGCTCCCCAGGCATAACGGGTCTGAGGCAGGCAGGGAATAAGCATCATCCATAGCAATGCTGAGGGCGCCTGAAATCCACACGCCAGTTTCTCCCCTTAAACACACACACACACACACCCTGTGTCTCGGGCAGCAGTAGAGGAAAGGGCACCCACTGGGGTGGGGAGAAGAGCTGACTTACATTGAAGTGATGTTCCTTGAGATGTCAGTGATGTTGATGCTGGTGTTCCCATTGCTGGTGCCTGAATCCTGCCCTTCCAAGAGAGGGAAGAGGTTCCCATCATCCGGCTTCTTGCAATTGATGTCTGTCTTGCTGCAAAGGCAATTCGCAGGGCAAGCCAGCCCCGAAAGCAGATAGTCTCCCCAAATGCTCCAGAACAAAAATACCCTCCAGAAACTGCACTTGGTAGGGCAAAGAGAGACATCCATCTCCGACTGCTGCTTCTACAAAAGAGGAGGAGGAGGAGGAGGAAAGGGGGATGGGGGGAGAAGGGGAAGGAAACAAAGACAGAGGGAGGAAAAAACTCAAAGGATCAGATGCAAAAATCCTCCAGCAGATGAAATCATGCTGGCAGCTGGCTAGGAGAAGCTGTAATTCCCCCTACAGTAGCGGTCTGAAATGCATAGTGCCTTGTTGATTGCAGGCTGGCTCTCGGTATCAGGCGCTCTCCCGCTCCCTCGGAGAGACTTCTGAGGATTGCAATAGAAGATGGGGAGGCAGCACGCGCGCGCACACACACACACACACACGCACACAAATGGTGCTAAAGTCACCAAGTCCCACCTACTGGGCAGAATTAAAATTGACACACCTGCAAAGAAACCCACACAGAGGCAAGAAGAGAGGATCAGGAGAGGAGGGTGCACCCTCTCCATCCCCTCCCCCACGCTGGCTGGATCTGCTGCAGCAGGAGATGCGTGCAAAAATATATGCGTATCCGTAGAGCTAGATTGCCCAAATGCCTGCAAAGAAACCCCGTCTCGGCGTGTTTCCCTCTCTGCAATAAAAAGGATCCCCACCCCCCACCCCCTTCCACTTAAAAGAAGAGGCTGGGATCAAAGCTGAGGACTGGAGAGGAGGAAAGGCATCCCGGCTGGAAGAGGGAAAGTTCCAGTTGGGATTGCAATTGAGAAGAGGGGGAGGGGAGATGGTCTCCCGCTGCTTTTACTTTCTTTTTCTCCTTTTTATTTTATTTTATTTTTTTTTCCGCTGCAATCCGGACAGCCCGCCGGAAAGATACGCACTGAAACCGAGCAGCCTGACCCCGGCGCGGATTCCGGGTTAGGCGTTTCTTTGCTCAGGATCCCGGGGAGATAACAGGCAGCTCCCAGGGGTGGGTGTAAAACAGATTGGAGAGCGCCCAAGAAGCACTTTCGAGAAAATGCACCCCCGCCAAAATAGAGGCGGCTGGGAACAATGCAACGGGGACCCAGTGGATCGTCTGGAACTGCCCGGCGAGCTGCAAGGCAAGGGGGGGGGATCTCTTTCGCTCCCTTGCACCAGCAGATTCTGCCGTCACACACACACACACCCGAAGACGAATGAAGTGTTGGAAAGGCTGGCCTGGGAGCGCCGAAATGGCACCAGGAGAGCCGCGTGCGAGAGCTGAGCAGCAGAGCGAATTAAGATGCATGGTGCATTTTTGGCAAGCGTAAACCCAAGCGGATCCGGGGGCTGCTTAATTTGCTCTGCTCTTCTACAGCGCTTTTTTACGTGCTTTTTTTTTTTTTCTTTAGTTTCTTGTTTCTGCTCCTCCGCACAGAGAACACGATGATGATAAAGGAGCCGAGCGGCAGGCGGGTGGTGGGGAAGAGGAGAGGAATTACAGGTGAATCACTCCAGCTATCTCAGGCGGGTCGCTGCCAGGGAGAGGGACTCGCTGCTTAGTCCGGGGGGGGGGGGACACTGGAAGTCTTGGCTGTTTACTGAATCAAAGCAGCGCGATCGGGGAGGGAGGCAGCTTAGCAGCAGGCAAATAAACGCACCGAAGCTACATGCAGTCAAACCAGGCCAGCAGGAAGAGCAAGGGGGAGAGAGAGGCTGCAGCTTGACCTGCATCTTTCACGAAGGATTCCCAGCAATTCGTGCAAGCCACACAAGGGGGCTGGGGTTGCCATTCAAAGCCCAGAGTTAATACAGCATATCAGCGAGGCAGCTGAAGTGGGGCTGTCAGCTGGGATCAAACTTCAAAAGCATCCCTGTTATTTCTTAGCGCCTAGAGGCCCAGTCGCGCACTGTGCTAGGCGCTGGACACTCCTGAGGCATTTGTTTGTTGTCCTAGACTGGACAAAAAGATCTAGTAAATAGCCTAGAGGGAAGGATCCTACCGGGTTCTGCAGATGGACTAGATGGGACCTAACGGGGCTTTCCCATCTCTACCGCCTGTCATCAGGGGTAGTTGTACTGGTGTCCATTTGCTGTAATGTCTTCCTGAGTGGGAGGAAGGATGGTCCCGTAGCTAAGGCTGAAAATGGGGAGAATTGAGCTCTTCCTCTGTCCCCGACCCTCTGTGTGGCCTGGAGCAAGATACTCAAGCCAAAATGTTCAGACTTGGGTACCTAAAGATTAGGGTGACCAGATAGTAAGTGAAAAATCGGGACGGGGGTGTGGGGTAATTGGCACCTATATAAGAAGAAGCCCCAAATATTGGGACTGTCCCTATAAAATCGGGATATCTGGCCACCCTACTAAAGATAGACTCCTAAACCCATAGCTAGGCAGCTAAATAAAAGTGACCCGATTCTCACTGGCTTCAGTGGGTGCTGTCAGGACTCAACACCACTGAAAATCAGGTCACATATTTCAGTCCCTCAGTACATATTGAGGTGCCTAACTTCAGGCACCCAGGATTGAAAGTTTTGCTCAGACTCCCTCCGTGCCTCAGTTTCCCCATCTGTAAAAGGAGATAATGATCGTGACTCACCTCAGGGAAGCAGGAGGATTTGTTCATTCCTGCTCAGGAAAAGCTTTGAGATCCAGATATTGAAGAGGCTAGAGATCGGCAACGTCATTTTATTATTCGTTACATCTGTCAATATATTTAAGGAGAGCCACTCCTCTTTTCCTCCCAGCCTCTGGAACGCAGCTTCTCATGCTTCTTGTTATGTATCTGTTGCGTGCTGACAGCATGCTTGGCGCTGCATGGAAAAAATCATCTCTCTGCCCTAAACAAACAGCAGGCTCCCGTGCAGACACACAGCTGTGCTGGGGGACCAGAAGGGTGGGTTCCATCAAACAGTGGAGTGGCAGGTCTGTGTGTTTTGTTACCCAATATATAACAACGCTTCTTTGGGTGGCAGATTAGCACCAAGGGGGTTTCCTTCTACTGGACCCTGTCATGAGGTCAACTGCCTGCGTTTGTGATATCACAGTGTGTTGCCATGGAAATGCCTCTGGTAAGAGGACATCACTGCAGGATCTAACAGGAGGAGATGGCAAATCCCTTTGTTTGAGGGCACATCTCTTGGATAGTTATGCCAAACAGAACAAGAGCAGTATCTGGAGGCTACCCACCTGTTGCCACCTGCACTTTCAGAGCAATAGATTCGCAGATCCCACCGGTGCTCTGTATTCCAAGGAGCTGTGATCTTGCTTAGCATTTGGGTGTGACTCATGCACGAGCATCTCGCCCCATGGTGGCAGACCCGCTTTAAAGAGAAACATTGTGGTTTTAACACCCCCTGTCCCTGTTTAAATTCTCCTCCGCACATTCTGGAAGCAGAGAGAGAGAGATACTTGGATTTAGAACAAATAAGAAACCTCCAAAGACCCTTTGGAGAGCTGCTTGGGAACAAGAGGGGATATGGCAGAATAAGCTTAATTATGACAGCAAAATGGGATTGAGGAGGGGATCTATTAGTTATATGCTGGGCTGGAGACACGAGAAGCCAAGAAGCAGGGCTGCCTGGCATCTGGGGCAGACAGGAGGAGAGGAGAAACATCTGTCACAAAAGGATGACCAGAAAAGGAGGGGACAGGCATGTCACTCAGCTTAGCAAGTGCAGAGGAGCAGTCAGACCTGGAAAGTAGCTAGTATTCCCCAGAGCTGCGCTGCTCCAAGAGCGGGCGCGTGCGTGGGGTTAACGGGCATAGGGACCTCTATGTCTGGGTCTACAGTTACAGGGCCAAGTCCTGACCTTTTTACCCAGGCAAAATTCTCATGGGTATTTTCGCTGAGGAAGGAGGGAGTCAAAGCTGAGTAAGGGATTCAGGGCTGGGCTCGTATGTGTTAGCTAGTGGGCTTGATTCATGGCTAGGCCCACGGGGGCTCCAATGTACGCTCCTTGTGCCCATGTGGGTAGCTGCACCAGAGGCGAGATTCACCCCTACAGGAGGGCAAGTAGTGTCCAGCCAGGGGCGGAGCCCCACTAGAATCCCACCAAATCGACCCAGGGAGCACCTCTGCCAGGGGCCTTCCTTGGCTCTGTCCCCTCCCCTAGCTGCCCCCACCCCATTTTAGGGCTGCACCAGATGGCTCTGGGCACAACAGGTATGAGGGCCACTTGCACTCTTGTGCCTCCTCTACTCCTGAGAGGGCTCCCCTGCAGCTGGGGCCTTCAAGCAGAAGCGAATCTATCCCAATGTTTGCACAGTGCTTTGAAAACACGGGGCCAGATTTTATTGTATGCACAAGTCCCCTGGGCATTCACAGTGATTGTGCATGCAAAGTCCAATTAGATGTCTGGGTGACCATTTGCTCAGCTACTTCAGTGATGGAGAGCTCATATAAGCACCTGGACAGATAGACACACATGGGCACTACGGTCCTGCAAATAATAATATAGGTTTAACCACTGCCCTTCATTTAATATAACCATTGGGGCAGTTAAGCGTACATCATCACCCAAAGCAATGGCATACGTGAATGAGATCAGGAATTTACAGTGTGGGCAGAGGGATTTTGCTCAGTATTATTTTAATCAAGGGTTGATGTGGTGAGGAAGAAGCAGGACAGAGACAGACACAGCCTGGAAGTGTGATGTGGCCCTGGGAGAAGCCTAGAGAGAGATTTAGGGTGGAGGTGCCAGCTAAAAGAACCTTGGACCTGTGAGCAAGGACATTGCCTCCCATCATTTGATTCCTCCTGTGTTCAGGGAAACGGGACTTTGTATATTCTTGGTAAATAAAAAAGATTGCATCAAAGAAGTGCCTCATCGGTGTCTCCTTCATTGGAAACAACCCCAGGGTCCCAAACTCTGACTGGCTGCTTGGGTCACAAGGGATAACAAAAGAATAACCATGTAATTACCGTGGCTGATTGTGCAATCGCAGGAATTCGATAGCCAAGTCATGCCGGTGCATTTTTCACAGATCATTTTAAAACCTGGGCCATAAAGTGCTGCAGAGGAGCTCTGTGCTATTATTGTGGCGTGTAGTGCTGCAAGTGTAAATAATACTAATTCTTAGCTCTGACAGAGTTTCCCATCTCGAGGCATTGTACGGACATTAGTGGCAATGCTGACTTTGTCCTTCTCTAACACCTCCTAATCGAGGACCTCAAAGAACTTTCCAGACAATAATGACCCAATCCACACAGCTCCCCTGCAATGTATCCCCATTATTGGACTGTATATCATACCCATCTGACAGATTGGTAAACTGAGTCACAGAGCACTGAAGTGACTTGAAGGGGAAAAAACAACCGGACTTGTGCTCTTTTCTGCTTCTTTGTGAGGCAAGAAGGTGGCTGGACAAGATTTTTCCCCTGCATCTTCACTGTTCCTTAGATATATCAGGAATGGCAAGTCTTGCCCTCCCTGCTTCTGACATGGGACTCAGAAGTGTGCACAGGGATCTTCCCCAGCCTGTAACTGAAGGGGCTGGGTGTAGAATCCTTAATAGTGAGCTTTTTCTGTCTTACATGGGGAGGATTGGAAGAGGGGAGGGGACTGGTGCCACATGGGGATGAGTGGGAGCCTGCTGGTGGAAGGAGTGAGTCAGAGAAAATGGTTCTTCCCTATGCCCCCGCCCCAATGCTTCCACCTGTACACCGCCTCTACAAGTATTGTACCCTAGAGTGAGGGAAGTGGGGGAGGGAAAGCAAGCAAGCACCTATGCTGCTGAGATACAGGGTCTATGCTTCACCCCCTTCAACCTGCAAACAGGGCCAAGTATCAACAGCACAAGGCCACAGCCATAACTTCTCCCTTACTTGGAGGCGTTTACCATGAATCTATCTCCATCACTTCTGTCCAGATTCACCGTGGGCAGGTGTGAACTCAACAGAGCATCAGTGAAGGCAGCTGCAGGCCTGTGAACCCACCCCCTGCAACCCCAGGCAGTAGGTAGGATTCGTCTCTGCCCTTTCCCCTGTCACTCACGCTCCACATGATGACTGCAAGCAGCCCAGGCTCTCAGCGTGTTTGCCTGCTGTCCTACATTTTCCAAAGCAGCTCCTGGCTATTGTCTCGTGGCTGTTACAATTCAAGCCCAAGTTGCAGCCAGGATGTTCTGTGCCTGGAAAGTAGGGCTTATATCTGAGTTAGCATGATAATGGAGTGTAAATCTATATGCGGAGGTTTTCAATTCCTCTATAATGAATTGATAAAGTTACTGCAGCTCCCACTTTCCCTAAAGCTCACTGACAACACGCTCATATGGCTGCAGAACTCCCCAGATCCCTAGGAATGCGTTCCTGCAAAGGAGAGTTTTAGAATTGTGGAAAGTTTGGAAGGTCTCGGGCCTCTTGCTTCAAAGGCGGTTCTGAGTGAGAGCATAGGGCCCGCCATCTAGTGCAGGGTACCTCCGAGCTGAGATTCCCGCTCCCTGTCCTGCCATTGCCATGCCAGGTGGGCCCTGCTTCAGCAGCTAATGAGAAGGTTCTGTGTGAAGCCCTGGCTTTCTCTGCAGCTAACAGAGAAAACTAACACTCAGAGATGTATTTCAAGCAGGGGAAGAAATATAACTGGTGAAGCAGGAGCATCCCCCTTTGCCAGGAGCCAGGGGTTTTTTGCAGGGGTGTGTGGAGGAATCCATCTGTTCTGTGCTTCAGAAGTGCCCGCAAAACAGAGACATAAGAACTCTGTGCAAAGAGCATACCAGTGGCTCCGCTGCGATTCACCCCACCTCACCATCTCTCCTATAGACCTCAATAAACACATGGAACAAGAAACATTCCTGCAGCACCTCCCAGGAGGCAACTGGAGCAGGTGAGAGATCACTGCTCTCTGTGTGTCTCTGCCAGGACCTGGTCAGTAACTCAGTCGGTGTCCCCAAGGTTGCAGACAGTTAAAGGAATGACCGTGGACACTTGGTGTGTGTCCTTCACCAGACGGAAGTCATCACCCAACAAACCCAATGCAGTCTCCATAACACACAGGCCCGAAACCAGACCAAAAAGGGAGTCGAGAAGATCTGAGAACTTCAAGGATTGTTGGTGTGGCTTACACCCCATACTTCTCCCTGAGCCAAGGGACAGGGCAAAAACTGATTCGACTGTCAGAATTAAGAGGTGATCTCTTGAGCCCAGCCTTGCAGTCATTGCTTTAAGACATGCTGGCATCTTGCCTTCCCTAAGGCATGTGTTGAGAGTCTCCACGAAGAATGAAGTCAGTGACACCCCATGAGATTCTCTCAGCCAAGAGAGAAACGGGTTCAAACTGTAGGGCTTTGCCCGATGTTGACCAAGTGCCACCAAAACCTCAGTGAGCCACTCAGGTCTAAAATCGAGTCCCGTAAGAACTTTCATTTATCCCTCTCAAACACACATCCACCCTCACAGAAGCAGCCAATCCAGCCCCAGACTATTTGGTGTGCCCCTCTCCCAGCTATAATCTGAGAAAGAGTCAAGTTTGTAACCAAGCACAGACAACCTAGACTCAAAAGGCTGCTAACCACTCAGAACAGTCCTGCTGACCAGGACTTTCAGGCCAACATGCCAGGGGCGGGACGCATCTTCTTTACGTCCACAACGGCCACAGCAGGAGATACCATAAACTCTCAAGCTGGACTTGCACAGGCATCTGTCTGCCAGGAGAAAGCCAGACATCAAGTACTCGTTCCAGACAAGCCACCCAAGTGGCACTGGGCAGAAAGATTTCAGTCACTACTAAGATAGGCTGGATTGGAACTGATTAGAGATGAAAAGCTCTATGTCCCATGATTGTTCCCTTAGCTGTCAGGTCTTGGACACCAGAAGCCGGGCTGTATCATGAGCATTTGCCTCTCTCATTTTGATTACATCGTTTCCTTTAATATCATACACTCCGGCTGTCCCCTCTTCTCCGTGATGTAATCTTTCCTCTTAGGGTGACCAGATAGCAAGTGTGAAAAATCGACACAGGAGGTGGGGGGTAATAGGCACCTAGATAAGACAAAGCCCTGAATAGCATGTCTTTCCCTATAAAATTGGGACATCTGGTCACCCTATTTCCTCCACCCCAGTGGTTCTGAGATAAAGGTTATTACTCCTGGTGCCTCAGCCTAATCATTACCATGCACCACACCTCTCCCAGGTCAGGGGAAAATTACAGTCACAATCTCCCAAGAGGCTTTGATCTTAAAGGGTTAGCACACCAATATATCAATGAAGATGCCAATGGACTACAGAAATGCACAAACCAAGTAAAAGAAGTAATGGAGAAGACAGGTTTGAGATACAATGCAAAGAAATGTAAAGTCATGTTAATGGGAACTGTAGGGACAGAAATCAAAATTGAAGAAGAGAAACTGGAGAAGGTGGACATTTTTGCGTATCTTGGAAGTACCATCAGCCAAGATGGTACTAGTTCCGAGGAAATAAGAAGAATCGGGAAGGCAAACGCTGCATTTGGAAGACTCAAAAACATCTCCCTCAAGACAAAACTGAATGTGTACAAAGCAATTGTTATCACCATCACCACATATAGCAGTGAGACATGGCAACTTACCAAGAAAGATACGCAAAAGCTGGATGCATTTCATCACAAATGTCTGAGAAGAATATTGGGAATAACATATAGAGATAGGAAGATGAATGAAGAAGTCAGAAAAATGACTGGACAAGGCACCCGCTCACAAATAATCTACAAAAGAAGACCTCAGTGGCTGGGACATGTGCTGAGAATGGAAAAAGAATGCTTACCAAATACCGCCCTTGAATGGAAGCCAGAAAACGCAAGAAGAAGGAGCAGAAGACCGCAAATAACATGGAAATGAACAGTTCTGAACAACATCAAGCACCTCAATATGAAATGGGAAGATTTGGAGAGAAGGGCAGTTGACAAGCAAGAATGGCAAAGCACGGGATGGACTAAGGACTAAGGTAAGGACACCAATATATGCTCCGTCCTTATAAGATCTAGCATCCCCTCCTTCCTCTGATCTTCACATTGATTCAGCAACCCCAGAGACGTGCCTCGCCCTGTCCCCTATTACCAGAACCCTACTAAGCTATTTGATAACGATGACCTAACATTTCCCCAACCCCTCACATCCAGAAGGACCCAGCTGCACTTTACAAACACAAGATATATGGAAGTATCACTTTGCACATTACTGAAATGCAGCCATGTCTGGGGTGGGACGCAGCAGCTGTTCAACAACACTGGACAACACTTTAGGATGGGAAGTGAAGAATACTATGTCTGATTGAAACTACAGAGAGAAATTTAGGGAAGAAGGTGATTTCCCAAATTGGAACTTGGCCAGTTCACTGAAGTCTAACATCCCAATTCTTAGGGGAAGTGCCCTGGGCTCTTAATGACCACATGTGGCCAGGACGTCAGTTCTCCATCTCATCTGAAAGCTGGCATCTCCTGCAGCACCATACCCCTTACAGCTGCGTTGTGGCACTGGGATCAGTTGACTCCGAGTCCCGCTCGCCACTCCCTGCAGTACAGCACCCCCTTGGGCCCATGCTGGGGTTTTGGGGTCAGTACTGATTCCAGGGGAGACTGTTCCCTGCTGAGTCACCGGGAGGTGCGACCGAGAGGTATCAAAAATAAAAACAGTTAGAGGCGTCTGTTTCCCTGGCTTTGCCCAGACCATATAGCTCACACAAGCATCAAAAGGAATGCTACTGAAGCAAAGCTCCTCTTTCCCTGAAGCCCTGGGAACAGGCAGCTTTTGATCTGATGTCCGTATCTCTTTTCAAGCATTTGGCAGAAGAAGCCCACGTGTAGCAAAAGGAGGTAGCTTCCTGCAAAGAGATCAGCCTTGCCTGGGAGGGTTGGAGGAGGAGGGGGGGGGGGGAAATCACACTCCTGGGAAACATCAGACTAGGAGGCAGGCAACAAAGGGTTAATGTCTAAGCAGCTGGGGAGGTTGGAAGACAGCAGAATCGCTCCTGGCTCTGGCTCAGCTCATCCCAGCAGCTGTTCATGGTGACCTCAAAGAGAGGTCAAGCAAGACACCAGCTCCCTACACTGCCTTCCGCCTCCCTTCGCCCTACTGTGTCCAGGGGATGGGGCGGCAGGCCAGGGGAGCAGGGGGCTGCTGCTCTGGAGACTACAATGAGGGGCTGTAAGGAGCCTAAAAGGACAGGGGCGGGCTTGGTCTGGAGACAGCCTGTCCCCAGGGAGAGGCAGGGTTCTTAGGACAGGAATCAGGGACTCTGCCTGCAGATGGGTGGAAGGGAACTGAGCCTCCTGCTGCAAGTCGCTGTCCATGGTGTATTTCCTGCTCCCTCCCCACCCACTACAGGCTTTTCAAACAAGAGGCACCATAGTCCCTGGGGATGGTTCTTCTGAGGAGGTTCTTGGGGTGGAAAGACAGAGTGTCCGAGACAGAGGCAAATGGGTTTGCACCCTTTCTCCTCTCTCCTTACAGTTGCTGTCGTTAGCAGAAGAAGAGCGTGACTGTGGAATGAGATCCCGTGAGGTTTGCACCAGCTCTGCAGTACCAGACCATTGGAGATACAAGGGAGATTCTGTAGCCGCTGGTGATTGCTGTCCCCCTAGAAGGTCCCACTCGGTATGCCAAAGACTTCTGCAAGGAGACAAAAGCCCTATGCATTCTACTGAGAGGCACAGTCTAGTGGTCTCGGTGCCAGACCAGGGGCCAGAAACTCCCAAGGTCTAATCCTGGCTCTGACACTGATTCTCTCTATTGCCTGGGGCAAGTTACTTGGGGCCCAATTTTCAACCGTGGCTTCTAATTTCAAGTCCCTGGCTTTTGGTTGCCCAAATATGAGACACCGATGGCCCTAATTTTCAAAAGTGCTTCAGTGCCAGCTGCAGGTGCTCAGTGCCCCTAAAAACAAGCCCTCGCTATCCAAAGTTGGGCACCCAAGATAAGAGACTTCAGCATCTCTGTAAAATGTGGATAACGTTCTCTGCTTCACAGTGGTATTGTGTGGATTAGCTGGTGAGTTTCGCAAGCACTCTGAAGAATAGAAGCCCTGTGGAGGTGCCAGGTTTGATCACCATTGTCATCATCACCCATAGAGATGTCTATTTCATCCACAGGGCAGATGAGCTTCTCCACCCACATGGAGAGAGCAGCTCCCACCGCTCTGGGCTCAGATCTTCACTGGCCTCTCAGATTGCCTGGCTGAGAATTCCCCAGCTACGCATCCTCCAGGAAAGCCACGCTGCGAAAGCAGGTAGGGCTGCAGGGAGATGGCTGTGTGCAGAGCTACTACTCCCACATGTGCTGAGACAGAGAAAGACACATACCAAATATGATAAATGGAAATCAGAGCAGGAAATCACACAATCCGCTCTAATTTCCAGTGACACGACCAATTACAATGGACTCAAATTTGAGCAGGCATGAAGAGGAAATGGAGAACCCACAAATTAAAGCCTCGTTTGCTCGTACACAGGCATGGAAACTTTGAAAAATGCCATTTTCAAGAGAAAGATGAAAACATTGTCCTCTCCATATCTACAAGTAGAACATTGCCTGCAGCCCTGCTTTACAATAAGCCTGGGGAAATAGATTCACCATTTTGCAGTTGCTTACACATAATTCTGTAAGGTTGGGTATCAGGTAATAAACACTGCCGATGTCTGGCTGGGTGCAAAGCTATGCTGGTAAGGAAGGCACATGGGTTCACTGGAGCCCAATCCTGGTAAGAATCACATCACCTGGGTCAAAACAGTGTAGCATGAAGTCCATGATAAGGAGATGAAATCCAGCATTGACAACTGCAAATGACTGCACATTGGAGGGACTAATTGGAACAACTCAAACACTTCAGTGGATTCTAAAGAATAAGGGAACTGGTCATCAAAATGAATACCCAGGGGACAGCTCTGTGAAGGCCTCTGCTCCATATGAGACAGTGGTCAAAAATGTTAGCAGCCGTAAGGCATAGGTTGCAGAATAGTACGGAAAAGATTATAGCACCATTATATCAATTGCTGTTAAGCTGCCACCTGGAATTCTGCATGCAGTCTGGTGACCCCATCTCAGAAAGGAAATAGAGGGGATTCAAAAGCAATGAGAATGAATCATGGCATAGTGAAGATCTCTCATATGAAGAGAGATTGAAAAGATTGAGACGGTCTGCCTTGGAGAAGAGAGGAATAGGAGGGGACATAGTAAAGCCCACAGAATACTGAATGGTCTGGAGAAGAACTTCTATTTCCCCTGTCTCGAAACACAAGAGCAAGGGGACATTCAGTGGAATTGGAAGGTGGCAAAATCAAAACTTATAAAAGGTAATACTTCTTCACACAATACCCCACTGGCCTGGAGGACTCATTGCCAGAAGATATTAATGGGCCCAAGCAGGATTCAGAAGAGGATCCAGTGTTTTTACGGATAGTATGAATCTCCAGAGTTATAAGAACAAATTGACAAAAAGAAGAAGGGGAGGGAGTAGGTTATCCCTAACCACCTGCTGTGGGATGTCCTGCACCTTCCTAGGAAGCATCTGGTCTTGCCTGCTGTTGGAGACCAGACACTGGGCTTGATGGACCATAGGTCTAATCCAGTCAGGTGATTCTGATGTTCCTGTGTTATGGGGCTATCATGAGCAGAGGCGAGGGTGGTTTGCTAGTGGCAAAGATGATGAAGACTCAGAAGTGGACATTGAGGTCTCTGGGACAAAGACATTCTTTTGTAAGCACCTAACATAATGGGACCATGCTCTTTGGCCACGGTCATTAGGTGCCCATGGTCACTGGGATAACTCTACAGGAATGATGCTTACAGACCTCAGAAAGGCATTTAGTATAAATGGTCTCGGTGTCCCTATTCCATCTCCACATTAGCCATTTTCTTTCCATACATCACCCACTATCCCCTCTCAATTTCTTCCCCACACAGCCAACTCTTTCTTATTTCCAGTTCCCATATCACAAAGCCATTACATCACAGTTCACAAGTCCAGTCACTGCTGTCTAGAGAAGCCTCGGTGAGCACTAGAGACAGCCAGTGTGTTGCCATGTACATAACAAGAAATACAGTCATTATATTTCTGCTTTAGTGCCTGCCGTCTGAGGATGTCAAAACAGTAGTGAAACAATAAGGGGGGGTGTCCAGCCCCGTGGCTCCCCTTGTGCACCTGCACTGTGTGCTAACAGTTGGATTGCAGATGCAAAGCTGAGAATTTGACCAGTTCATTGCCTGACCATGGGCTCAAATCAGGAAACCAATAAGGCACGTGATCAGGTTTGGCCCTGCAGTCCAGTTATGGACACACAGTATGCCACAGAAAGGGAGCTGGGGTCCCACACCACCTGAAAACATATTCCCAAATTATCTTCCCCAAGAAGTGAAGGCCTGAATTTTCTGAAGTGTCCCCTAGTGATGGTAATATAGTCTCTGGGTGTTCATCTTGAGACGCCTAAGGCCTGATTTGCAGAAGTGCTGAACACCGAAACCTCTAACTAAAGCCACTGAGAGCTGTGGGTGCTCCATGCCTGTGAAAATCAGGCCTTTTAAGGTTTTTCAAGGTGGGCATCCACAAATGGAGGCAGTGGCCCCTTTGGAAAAAAATGGCTGTAGATTTAAAAAGAAACAAAACCGCCGATTTTAAGCACATGTTAAACAAACAGAAAATGTCTGGTATTTCTGTTTGCATTAAGCTTTAAAAAATTCATTACAAAATTTCAATCTGAGACCTAACACCACTTAACAGCTCTCCTTTCCTATTTACTTGCCAATACATAACATTTTGCACTATCCTGGCCTCTGTTCCTCTGTGCACTTCCCAGGTCCAGTTCCCCTTTGCCAGCAACATCTGACATTAGATTGCAAGACTGCTACAAATTGCAACTATGCTAATGCAGCAGCTCCTGGGGCTGGGGTCCAGACGGCAAGCACTCCTCCTGCCAGGCTGTACCTCGGTGTACTTTAGTGATATCCAGCCCAGCACCACACATGCCGGGAAGGAAATTGTGCGAAAGGAACAGCAGTCGTGACACACACCTCATCAGAGGCTAAACAACACTCACGCCAGCCCCCTACCAAGTCTTCAAGTTAAATCACAGCTCACTAGAGAATCAATTCCTCCTTACCCTGAGTTTTTCCCTGGCTCCAAATCACACACACACATTCTACAAACCTAGGCTGTCCTTAAAAGGGAACTGAATAGCTTTTAAAAAAAAACTAACAACCTGTTTCAAACTCCAAATCCTTAACAGATTCTCCTGCCTGGTGGGACTCTGCTGATTACAGCAGGGCTGAATTTATCTGAAGCTATTTGAAATCGAGTGACTCCTATACTTACCTGCTAAAACCTAGGTTTGGGGCTCATGATCTCCCCGGTCTAAGTCAATTACATCACTAACACCTAAAGCAGTGTAAGAATGGCAACTTTCTGGAAAGGAGGAAAATAGACCCACCCCCTCCATTTGGGTGCTGGAAGGTTTAATAGGGCTTCCTGATGTTTTGGAAACAGGACCATCAAAACAGGTCTCTTGACCTAACTGGAGAAATTAGTTCAAACCTGAAATAAAAGGCGGCCACAGTCAGTCTAGAACAAGGAGATAATTTCCGGATTTCCCAAACACTAGACCAAGAGTGTGCCCAGCTATCTGAGTTGAGCCAGCCATCACATGGCACAACCCCATGGTCATTCTGGCAGCCAGGAGATCGTGGGCTGTTTCCAAAGCTCCCTCATCCACGCGAATGTTGAAGTCACCAAACACAAGGACTCCAGTGTTGGTGAGGAACCTCCACAGCTCCCAGCGGGACGCCGCTGTGCAACAGGAGAAGCAATACACATGTGCTGTTCCCATCTGAACCCCAGCCCACGGCTTGTACACGAGACGGAGACACTGTATTCAATCCAGTGTCAGGGTGGGCAGCCTCCTTCCTTTCAGACTAGCTGCAACGAAGAGAGCCACACCACCCTCTTTGGCTCATGTTGTACAACACACCCAGCTTGAATTAGCCAAACCAAAAGGGACAGTTATCTAGTCCCGAGTGGGAGATAGGGCACCAGACTGGATGAACTATTGGTCTGATCTTGTATGGCAGTTCCTGGGAGCCTGGGAAGAAACAGCTACATCATCCAGGGCTGGAGAAAACATACTGAATGAAGAATCCCCCGGTGGCTGATTGAGTCTCTATTTTCCTATTTTGATGCCTCCCCTGTACTATCTGAAAGTCTGAGCTCTTGGAGTGGAAAGTGACGAGCTAATAACAGCCCCTGGTAGAGGCAGGGCTGTGTGCGTGCGCGCACATCTCAAGATACCACCGCCACTGTTTCTCAATAGTGGCTTTGCAAAGTCATTAACCATCACACTAATGTGTAGGAACTAATCTCTCCGTGCACAGAGATGACAGCAGCCTCGGTACTCAATGGCATAATTGTGTTTTGAGCTACCATGCCAGCTCCCGGAGACTCTGCTTTACACACTGAGAGGTGATACTGTGTTACTTACAGGAGGAGCCCCAAAACCCAGGGGGCTCCTTCCATTCAACATGTGGCAGGGGAGCTGATGGGAGACAACAGGGGAGCTGCTGTTGTTTCTGCAGGAAACCGTGAGGAATTCACACCATACTTGGATAATGATGATTAATTTTTGCACCACAGAAGCTCACCAGTGCTCTAGTGGGGACAGAGAGGCATGACTGGGGACAGGCCAACAATCTGTGACTGTCCTGTGTCTCCCCCTCCTCACCCGCAGCTAAACCTCCCCTCGGTCCCTTGTGCACATAGAGGGGAACCGGAGGCAAGAGTTTGGCATACAAGCTGCAGTGAGTGTCCTGCCAAAGTGTCTGTAATAAACAAATCAATAATTAAGAGAGGATGCACATTAGCCTTTGAACATGTTCCAGATGGAGTTTATTTTAGACCTTACAGGGAGAGTGTGCGAGGTCAGTGAGTGGAGGAGGGTCTGGGATGTGCGCCTGTCTTCATGGGGAAAGGAGAGCTATAGGGGGTGCAGATGCATGGGGGGGTGTAAGGATTAAAAGGGTGCGTATGAGTGGGTGTTGCAGGGGTGAAGGTGTGTGAAGATGCATTGGAGGAGTGTTTAAGGGCTGAAGCAACATGCACACGCAATGGGGGATAAATGTAGTGTGGGTTTGTGAGGGGGTATAAAAGTCAGGTAGGATGTGTGTGCTCAGTACGGGTGTGTGACCAAGCCCCGTCCACCCCCACAACAAACAGACTCTAGGGAAGAATGAACCTGTAGCTCACTATCAATGGGTGAGTTACAATCACAAGCTTATCTGCTAATCAAATAAGATGTTGTTTCCCTCCCTGGAAGGAAGCTCTGCTCAGGGGCAGTGCTCGGTTCAGTGCTCGGGGTTGTGCTCGGGCAGTGCTCGGGGTTGGGCTCGTGGCCACCATCCTGGATATTGTTGTGGGGGAGGAAATAATTCCATTATGAACTCTAATCCACACAGCAGTGTCATCTGGGCAAGATTCTACATTATGACTCAAGCTCGCCATGCCCCTTATAAATTCAGGGCTTTCCAATTGTTCTACAGATCTGGCTCTTGGGATGTAGGATGGGCTTGGTAGCACACAGGAGGCCCTGTCTCCAGGGGAACAACTCAGAGAGTTCCAGCTCCTTGGCAAAATGGCCACTAGATTATTGCTTCTGACAGAGCTGGCATATTGGGTCTCTGAGGGGGTCACCTGGCTGGTGGAAGCAGCAAACCATGCCCACTGCTAACAATTGGTGCCTCTTTCAAATACGCAACCTGGCCAACCTTACTGAAATGCACATTAGCCTTCCCGATCCTCCGAAAGGCAGCCCTGGATGCAGAAAGCCACTCCAACCTCAGAGCCATCTCCAGTTCTCCACTCCTAGACTGAATCACACAGGAAGCAATGACAGCTCAGAACCAATGGCACATGACCTACACCAGCATCTGAGAAGGTTCACAGTGCAGCCTCAGACTAGGGCAGAGCACAAAGACAGTCCTGGGTGGTGCTCAAAAACCATCTCCTTGTGGTAACAGACAGACACTTGGAAAAAAGATGACTAAGGGGGGATATGATAGAGGTCTATAAAATCATGACTGGTGTGGACAAAGTAAATAAGAAAGTGTTATTTACTCCTTCTCATAACACAAGAACTAGGGGGGCACCAAATGAAATTAACAGGCAGCAGGTTTAAAACAAACAAAAGGAAGTATTTTTTCGCACAACGCACAGTCAACCTGTGGAACACCTTGCCAGAGGATGTTGTGAAGGTCAAGTCTACAGCAGGGTTCAAAAAAGAACTAGATAAGTTCATGGAGGATAGATCCATCAATGGCTATTAGCCAGGATGGGCAAGGAAGGTGTCCCTAGCCTCTGTTTGCCAGAAACTAGGAATGGGTGATGGGATGGATCACTTGGTGATGACCTGTTCTGTTCATTCCCTCTGGGGCACCTGGCCTTGGCCACTGTCGGAAGACAGGACACTGGGCTAGATGGACCTTTGGTCTGACCCAGTGTGGCCGTTCTTATGTTCACATCTCAATGCTCAGACTGCTCAAGAGGGAAACATTTTCAAGAACTCCCATCAAAGACATTCACCTCCACCTCCCGTGCTTCTGTTCACCCATGCAGGGCAAAGCTTCCAAGTCTGGCTAGACTCATCACAGAGACTAAATGATTAGGCAGCATCACGGCTGGAAAATGCCTCTTCCCACATCCAGCTAGTGAGAAAACATTGCCCTTTCCTCATGAAGGAGGATCTGGCTTCAGGGATTCACACGTTCAGCACCTTCAGACTGGGTTGCTGTAAAACACTGTGTGGGGCTTCTGTTGGAAGCAACACAGAGGCAGCAGCTTGTGTAGAAAGCAGCAACCCCTGAACCCATCTCCAAAGTGGGTCGTGTCTCCGGGAGCACATCACTCCCCTGCTTCACACCCTCCGCTAGCTCCCAGCCATTGCCGGTTCAAGGCGGTGCTCTTGAGACTCAAAGCCGTCAACAGCTCAGGATCCAGCTACATTAGCTACTGCATCTCCATCTCTGACCCACTAAGACAGCTGTGCTCCGCGGGGGCAATGCCGCTGACAAAGCCTTGGGCCAAGTGTGTGAGAGATGGAGGCAAAATGTTATCGGTCAAGGAGGTTCGGCTGGGAAATGAACTTCCTGAGGAGATTAGGCTGCTCCAGGATCTGCCTAACTTCAGGGCAAAATGCAAAGCTTGCTCTTGGACAAAGCATTTCCACTCATAAAAACTTTTCCCCAAGCAGTGCCTCCTACAAGCAGGAAAAGGAGGAGAGCAGAAGACTTCACAAAGTCCTTCCAAAACCCATGCTACGCTGATCTAACATATCTGTGCAGCTCAGACATACTAAGGCGATGGATGCGATGGAAAACCCCTAGTTAGACAGACAGATAGATGACTGCTTCACAGTGCTGCAGGGCTCACCTTCTTTGCTGATTCTCTCTCAGTGATATTTCTGCTCATGCTGCTAATAGATCAAAGGATGAAGTTTTCCACTTGCTGGCTCTGCACATCTCCCACCTAGGAACAATACCGGGATGGCAGAGGACAGCATTTTGCTTTCAGCTCCTCACACGCACACATTTTTATGTCCCCCACTCCCCGCTGATAGCTAAGTTTACTTTTTCCCCTCCCAGAGCCTTTGAGATCAACCGGCCCGGGGAATACCTCAGAAGTGTTAACATCTAGCACCTTTCTTGGTTTGCCTGCTCATCGGGAGGGTGAGGATGTTGAGAGAGGCAGTGACTAGGGCCTTGAGAGTCAGGTCACCTGGGTTCTGTTCCCAGCTCTCCTTGGGCAGGTCACCTCCCCTCTCTGCGCCTCAGCTTCACTTTCTCAAAGCAGGGATAACGATGCTGCCCTGCCACAGAGGGGCAGAGTCAGAATAAGCTCACCCATGCTTGGTGCTACCTTTCAGTGGGACCAGGTAATTGTTTAGATAATTAGCTTCCAATCCCCCCTTGTTTTCTGTGGCAGCCTCTCCCCAAAAGCGTTTCCAAAAGATGCTGTTAAACACAGTCTGTTCTGAGGTCTTTCCGTGGAGCAATGATCTCCCGAGATAGGCTGGATCAGATGTCCACAGAGCACCCAGACCCACAGAGGCCCCCTCCTGGCCACCCTGGGCCGCCCTGGAGCACCTGAGCTCCCCTGTGCAGTGGAGGACCCCAGCGTACCAGGGCATGCACAGAACCTGTGTGTCAGTGTGATGATCTGCAGTGAGACGGCAATGAACCCTGAGGAGAGGATCAAAGAGAAGGGGATGTGGCAAAGGGGCCTGAGAGGAGGGAAGCGGGTGAGCTGAGGTGGGAGAGGGCTGGAGAGCAGAAATCTCTCTGACTTTGAATTTAAGTTGAAATACCAATTGCTGCAGCCATGTGGAAAGTGCCAAGCACTGCCCAGGAGCCACCTTCTCACTTTCCGCACCACTGCATCACAGAAAAGACCTCTTGCTAGGAGACATATGCAGAGAGGGGCTGACAGACCTGGTTTTGCTCGTGGCATTTACCCTCCCTCTCTCTCTTGGGGAGAGTGGAGTGTCTCAGATCCTCACTCTGAGAGGGGACTGGTTCCACTCAGCCCCTTTGGGACCCTTTCAGAGCCTCCCCACGCACACTAGTAAGCCGACCACCTCTGCATGCACCATGCCTGGAGGTGTCAAGGGAAGAAGTTCTCCTTTTACCTCATCTATTTTAAACCGACTGGTAACAGAGGACTGCGAACAAGCTTTTGGCTCAGAGACCGGCGAAGACATGAGCTCAGCCCAGTAACAGAGTCCATGAGCCAGGAAGAGTCAACACTGGACGGATTTTGCCACTGGGTTTTGAAAATTCACACGAAAGAAAAGGAAACGTTAAACGAAAGGCAAATCAGGGCTCTGCAGTAATTGGGGTTAGAATCAGACAAATACAGCTGAGATTCACCTCAATGTTTAAATAAATTCCCTTTGAGTGGTCTGCACCCATGCCAGGTTTGCTCCCCACAAATATGCAGCCAGTGAGGTTACTGGAAAGACTGCCTGGCCAGGAGAAATGGCAAATATTCTAGAGAGTTCTCCACAAAGGCGCACTGAACTCGCAGCCACGAGCGTCCACACCACAAATCCAATGTGAGTTATGCTCATCCAAACGGGAAATGGAAAGTGATTCCAAACAGAATACATTTGAGAAACCCAGGGTCTCTCCATCAACAATTTGCAAAGGGAAGAAAAGGCAAAATTTATTATGAAATAGTCACCAAGTACCGACTGAGTACTTGGATCCATTCCCAACATCATGCTTGAAGTGATATTCTAACCCCAAATCTGACCCACTTTAACCAGGTGAGAAATTCTCTCATGATGATAAATATATTTTTTTAAACTCAATCAAAGAAGTGACTACAAAATTAAAAACAGGACAGCTGATGTTTCTGTAGGACCTGGAGAAAAACAATGTTTTGTGTTCATATGCTCCATCTGCTGCATGTAGCAAATACCCATGTCTTCTCAGATCTGCCACTGACGATTCCCAAGTACAAAGAGAGAAAAATAAAAGAAACCAGGTTAAAATCATGGTTATTAGGAACTCAGAGGGAAAAGAATGAATATTTTCCAACTGGAGATATGGGGAGAGCTGTTATTTAAGCTCCTGAGCTCTGGGGTATTACAAACGTTGGAAAGCAATGAAATAAAAATGATAAATAATGTGACAGTATCATCACGTCTCTATAACTGACACCCTCAGCAGCTGTTTGGGCTGCACAACAGAAGTAAATCCAAATTTGAGCCTGCTGCCCATGGCTGCCTGGCATTCCTTTTGGGGCAATCTATGAGCCGAGAGAGGAAATTTACAGGTGATCATTGCCAACTGGAACTTTCTAACCCTCCGCTAGTCACCATGCCCTGGAAGCCTGAAGAATCTTCTTGTGAGTAAATTCCCAAATGGACTAGCAAAAGCTGGTCTCCCTAGCAGAGGATGGTCTGAAGCTGAAAGGTGGAAAAAGCTATTCAGGAATCAAAGAATCATAGGACTGGAAGGGACCTCGAAAGATCAACTAGTCCAGTCCCCTGAACAGATGGCAGGACTAAATATTATCTACACCATCCCTGACAGGTATTTGTCTAACTTGCTCTTAAAAATCTCCAATGATATTGATTTCACAATCTCCCTGGGCAATTTATTCCAATGCTTAACCACCCTGACATAGGAAGTTTTTCCTGATATTCAGACTAAACTGCCCTTGCTGAAATTTAAGCCCATTGCTTCTTGTCCTATCCTTAGAGGTTAAGGAGAACAATTTTTTCCCTCCTCCTTGTAACAACCTTTTATGTACTTGAAAACTGTTATCATGTCCCCCTCAGTCTTCTCTTCTCCAGACTAAACAAACCCGATTTTTCCAAACTTCACGCATAGGTCATGTTTTCTAGACCTTTAATCATTTTTGTTGCCCCTCTCTAGACGTTCTCCAGTTTGTCCACATCTTTCCTGAAATGTGGCACCCAGAACTGGACACAATACTCCATCTGAGGCCTAATCAGCGTGGAGTAGAGCGGAAGAAGTACTTCTTGTGCCTTGCTTACAACAAGCTTTTAGTGAGACTCTAAAGTGGTCCCAGAAGACCTTTGTGTGAGGGTCCTTGGTGCAGATTTCATTGGGATTTGAGTGGATTCTGCTGGGCCTTTGTCAGGGTGGAGCATTCAATTCACCTTTTCCAGGATGGTTGTCCCTCACTATGTCTCCACTGCACAGTCCAACAGCACCTGCTGTATGGTAGAGGAGGCCTGGGGAGGGACCAGTATCACCAAACCAAGCATTCAAAAATCAGGAGTCAGGCCCCCAGTCATCAGGAGATTGGCTTAAAAAGCATTAGATTTAAAATAATAATGGTAGGGTTCTTCTTTGCCTTTTGGGCCCCACTCCTCAAAGGTATTTAACTCTCACTGATTTCAGTGGGCGCTTACGTCCCTTTGGGGATCTGGACCTCGAGCCTTTAGGGTTGAGCTTGCATCATGTTTTCGAATGTTTCTCTGCCATTGTGAGAACTAGAACCCCGCTTTTCTTTGGATGGATGCTGAGATTCTCAGGCCTTGATCCTAGCAGCTGGGGCTTGAAGAGAAACCTCAAATATTGCAAGGCTGATAAAATAATGAATTGCCAGCAGGGCCTTGGACTTTGCTAAACGTTATTTCCCTTCATTGAAACCATTCCTTTTCAAGGGGAATTTCATGTCTGGTTGTCGCGGGCGAGCTGTGCTTGCTTGAAGCACCCCGCCTTGGTAGCAGGTGCTGATTTGGCTTGGGAGGTAAATGGGGTTCTGCTAATTCACTAGCGCTGTCTACATGAGACATACACTAGTTCTGGAGCAGCTCCACCAGCAGGAACCATGGTGGAAAATGTAAGATGGGCAAGGTGCTACCATCTGGTGCACTGTATCATCTAGATCTGCTCTGAGTTAAGTGACATTCTAGTTAAAATGGGAGCTGCTTATTGGATATCCATCAGTAGCTACAAGCTCTGCCCTTCGTTGGCTTTGTGATCTCACAGCCATTCCTTGGTCTCAGAACAGTTCCCTCTGTAGGGACCTGTTTGGCTGCAAGGTGGCTGCCCCACCTGTCCTTGCGGCTTCCTGTCCTTTCTCTGGTCACTGTCGGGATGGGGTGTCAGCACTGCCAGCAGCATTCTGAATTTCTCCACGTAGAATCCTCCTTGGTTTTGTTTTTGATGTTTCTGCTCTCCTACAGGCCTGCATCTCAGCGTGGCTGTGATGCACGAACTTGGTGCGCATGGTGAAGCTGTTCCCCTGGTAGATTGCTAGCTGCTTCCTATTTGGAATCCAACACTAGTTGTTTGGACTCCCTACCACGGACTTAAGGAAGGATGGCACCATGGAAGGTCTAGAAAGGGTTGAAATATTGGCTGCATGATGCCACTGCTGCAGGCTGTTCAGCTCGTGGACTTTCTCCAGCTACCTCGAGGTGAAGAAGGGAAGTGCTCTGCTTTGCTGGAGTCCAGAGTGGGAAGTGCATCTGAGAGGATATTTATTGTTGCACAGGTTGCTTTATGTTAAAGGGTAGCTCCTACAAGTGCACATCACAGAGAGTTAGCCTCCTCCAGAACAAGGGGAACTTACTGAGAACAGTAAATCCCCCACTCTCCAGCTGCAATACCCTCACTCCAAGGAAAGGTCCTGCAATGCTTTGGCAAAAGGGTCAGATGCTTATGTCTGGCACAGCCGCTTATGTCTGGCACAGCTGTTACTATGATGCCCATTGGAACCTTCCAACAGTAGCAGGGATAGAACTGCTGCTCCTAAAACACAAGCTATCACCAGCGCTACAGAGATTAGCTATTAGCTAATAGCTATTAGCTATTAGAGATTAGAGATTATCACCAGCCCCTGTGGAGGGCTATGACATGCCAACGGAACAGTTCTCACTCTATCCAGTAGAGGACAAGAGCACACAAAGATACCAGCGACTTCATCACGAAACACGGTCCCAGGAGGCGAGCTGGGATCATGGCCGATTAGCCATGGAGAAGCAGTTGGGTGGGAGAAAGGATGAGTTAGGGATGGCACTTTTGTTCTCCTCATCTACCCCACACCCACTGCATCCATGAGACCCTCACAGAGCTGGAGAAATCTGGCACTCTCCCCTCCCAACCTGCTGCCATGATCTCTCCCTCCACTTGTTTATTGCTTTAGCTGCCATCCGTTAGTGGCTTAAACACTGTTCTAGTGAGCCCCTCTCTGATGTGAGTGTCTCTCCCCGGGGCCTGCACACTGACCTCTCTGCATGGGGAGCCGCAGCATTTTATGGTGATGTTATTGTGTTTGGCTCATTCTCCTCCCCCGAGACCGTCATACATGACTGTGTTAAAACCATGCATGGAGGTAATGGGCTTCCTGGCTGCCCTGGGCCTGTCGGCCTGCATACAAATGAGGTTGCCATATGCTGTGGGGCCTGTTTCTCTGATTCTTGTGGGGTTGTTTGCATTGCTTCTTATGAGCAAAAGGGACAGAAAGAAGCACTGGAGGCTGCTTGCTGCAGTGGTCTGATGTCCTGGCCTTTCGCCTCCCAGAACTTCAATTCAACCCCAGGGCCAGGGCAGGCGGCCAGTCTAATAGATTTTTTGGGTCTCATGTCTTCGGTGGACATTTGTTCTAATCACAAAGCCACTGGGATGCCTGGCAGGTTTCTAAGGAGAGGTCCAAGCCTGGAAAAGCTGCAGAGCTGGAGATCAGAGCTGAGAGGCACTGGCCAAGTTATGCACGGAGAGCCCAGGACTGGCAAGGCAGGGTGTTCTGCATGTTTGGATCGAGGGTCATCAGCAGAGCTGGATGGAGAGCCAGGACTGGAGTATTAGGGGTGGCTGTGGGCCAGGATTGAGATGCATTGGCAAAGATGCAGGCAGCAGAACTGGAAGAGCAACGGGTGCTGCAGGTCTGGATTCAGGAGCATCGGCCCGGTTGTACATGGGAGAAGCTTGCATAACTCCTGGCTTCAAACCAGAGATCACAGACCCTTATACACACACTGCAACTTCCTTGTTCACCTTCAGATTTCATACACGAAAGCACTAAGTAAATCAGTAACTCAGCAGAGGCACAGGCAGGTTTTCAGGAGGACAGGAGGGTCTCAGCAGATTTCCTGGAGCTGCTGGTAATTGCAGCGAGGTAGGTTCTGAGAGTGATGACCAAAGCCTGATTCTTAGTCATGTCCACTGCCCTGTGGATGGGTGAGATCTACTAGGCTTTCTGTTCCTTCTGCTCCTGTACTTCTCCCTCTCGGAATGCGACCTGCACCAAGCCATGGGCAGACGGAAACCTTAGAGGGTTGACCTTACTAGCAATAACCAGTAGTGGGTACTAAGCATCACCAGGAGCTTAGCGCGCTGTGCGGTGCCCTCGTTCACCTGCATACGCTCGTTACCCTCCGTTTCAAATTTCTCAGTGGACTTCCCCATCCAGGTGCCCAGCCCTCATTGCTCTCTGCTCTGCTCCCTCTGCTTGTCCAGCACTGGCCTCCTCTCTGTCCCGTCTCTCAAGAACATACAAATGAGGTTGCCATATGCTGTGGGGCCTGTTTCTCTGATTCTTGTGGGGTTGTTTGCATTGCTTCTTATGAGCAAAAGGGACAGAAAGAAGCACTGGAGGCTGCTTGCTGCAGTGGTCTGATGTCCTGGCCTTTCGCCTCCCAGAACTTCGATTCAACCCCAGGGCCAGGGCAGGCGGCCAGTCTAATAGATTTTTTGGATCTCATGTCTTCGGTGGACATTTGTTCTAATCACAAAGCCACTGGGATGCCTGGCAGGTTTCTAAGGAGAGGTCCAAGCCTGGAAAAGCTGCAGAGCTGGAGATCAGAGCTGAGAGACAGCTTCTCCTTCTCCTCTGCAGCTCCTGCCATCTGGTTGGAACTGCGTTTCTCTGCCGCATCAGCTGCCCCGCTTATGGAAAATCTCTGCTCCAAACATCCCCTTGCTCGAGGCCTCTGAGTCCCCTCCTCTGTTGGCCTTAAGCTTGTTTAGCCTCCAAACACTGTCTTCCCCAGCTGTTTTCTGTCCCACACCCCTTAGGCTGTCCGGTGTCTTGGGTCAGTCACCCCTTTGGGTGGAGTTTGTTTGAAAGGCACCTCGCCCAGGGAAAGCTGGATGGGGTTACCTGGCTTATGCTCGCCTGAGGGTTTGTGAGCGAGTGGTAGTCCGCTTGCACCCGCCCTACCTGCCACTGTCTCTCCCACCAGCCTCTGAGCTGGCTTGTTTCTGGTTCCCGCAGATACCACAGGGAGGTGTGTGTGTTGGCTGGGAGTGGACAGGGTTGATTTCAGCGAAGGCCAAGTAAAGGATCACAGTATGATTACATTGTAGGACCCCGCTCCTCCTGCCATCAGCAGGTCAAATCCAACACCTTCCTGCCACGTCCATGTAACCCAGGGGCCACTGGGACTCTTTGTCGCTGCACCAAGACACATGGGGAGAAAAAGAGAGCTCCACCTCATCGCCAGCCACCAGGAGAGCATTTCCGAGGCACCCAGTGAGAAACTGATAAATGAGTTGCTAAGAAATAGGCACAATTGTCCCCTCTAGAGAATCCGAACCAGGGAGTCTCATGTAGCAGCCCAGAAGAACAGGGATGTAAGGAGCCCCGCACGAGAGAGCTGGGGATGAATGCAGCGCCACCTGCTGGTCACAGGGTGTAAAGGAAACATCTGAGCCAGGATGTTTTCCCAGTCCCAGCTCATCCCCCCTTGAAGGTTGGGTTGCAGGGGATCTGGTGCCCTGAACTCTCTGCAGGGGAGAAACCAGGCAAGGCTTCCAAAATAAAGAACGGTCTGTAAGACAGGGAAGGGAGCCTTGAATTCAAACAAGTGCATACACTGTGACAGAGATGTTTGGGCCGGAGTTTACCCAGCACACAATAGCTTCTTGGCCAGGGGTGAGACACACAAGGAAAACGAAGGGGTGAGAATACACGTGAGCACGATGCAGGTAATGGAGCCCTTTGAAAGGAGCAGGGAATCTGGAGGCAGCTCTGCAGCACTGGCTGGGACTGAGGGGCAGAGCTGTGTCAGGCTGGAAGGGAAGGACTGGAATACAAAGGGGGATGGCAGGTCAGGCTTGAGGGGCATGGGGTTAATTCAGGACTGGAATATCAGGGGGATGCAGGACAGGACCGAAGAGCACTGGCAGAGCTGTGTGGGGCCAGCACTGGACTAGCAGAGGGTGCTGGAAATCCGAATTCAGGAACATTGGTAGAGCCTGGGCGGGGGGGTACCAGCCTGCTGTACTGGGTTGGCAGGCGACAGCCGTATTGAGGGGAGCAGGGAACGGGGATAATGGAAGAAAAAGTGTCTAGAAAAAGCCGAGCTCATTTCCCCTTTCTTTGCTCCCTGGTGCTGTCACCTCTCTCTCCTTCTCAGCTGGGGTCCCTGCTGCAGCCCTGAGGACTCTGCCCCAGTGCTCCCAGCTTTTGAACCCCCTCCCACATCCACCAGCTCTGTATACCCTGCATTGCAAAGTGACCTCCTCACCATGCAGGCATATTAATCAGCTGGATAGTGCCAGCCTTGAGCACAGAGGGTATCAATGGCACCCAAGGGGGTTATTCACCCCTAACCTGCCAGGCCCATCACACTGAACCTCTCCTGCTTGCGCCCCTCTGGACCTTGTTCACTCCGGGCCCCAGCCATCTCTCAACTCACCAGCTAGCTGGTTTCTCTGCTTTGGCATAATAGCAAAGAGAAGCATCCCTGGATTTTAATTGCTCCTCTCGCTGCCTCCTCCTTGAACCCTGTAATCACAACTAATCAGCTGCTGTCCCCCAGCAGCTGCCACACTCTGCTAGCGGATGGCTCCTCTCCCAGCACAGACCCAGCCGGAGGGTGCTGGGAAGAGTGGCTCCCCAGTGGGCAGTGACTGTGCTCACAGCCCACTTGAAAGGTGTTTAGGAGGTGAGAGGAGGAGAAGAGAAAACACAAACAGCCTCTGTGTTTGTCACCCACCACTCTAGAGCTCGTCGAGCTGCATTACTCTCAGGGCTCCCCAAACTGGGGGCTTGGCACATGAGTTCCTTCCTCTGCCATGTCCTGTCCTGCTTGGGCAAGTGCCGGCTCCCCAGTGGGGCCGGGGAGCAGGATGGGGGCACCCCTTCCCAAAGGGGCAGAGGCACCAATGGAAGCAGCTAGGGCTGAGAGACAACAATCCCACAGCCCGTGAAAACCCCTTGTGTGGGTTGGGGGCGCTGGATGGTTTCCAACACGAGCTGATCTCTCCAAAGGTATCGCTTGCCCATCACTCCGTCAAAGACGAGACACTTTCAGCCTCCATCAGAGCAGCAGTTTGCAAGGAAGGAGGGGGAAGAGCGCACGAGGGAGTGCAAACAGAAAGCAGGGCTACAGGGGAAGACGGGGTGCTGCTAATGACGACCTGTCTCCTGAGCTCACATCTTGCTCTCATATGGCAGGGGCTTGGTTTCCTTGCTGAGCAAGAGCCAGAAGTCTTGAGGGGCTCTGCATTATCCCTGGCCCCTTCATTCAATAGGTAGAAGAGGGAATACTTACCAGCTGAGGAGTGGATTGACAGGCGGGCGGCGGGCAGGACGGAGGTGCATTGGGAGAGCTGTGACAGCCCAGGAAGGGACTAGCAGGGGAGAACTGGGATGCATCGGGCATAGCAGTAGGAGCTGCAGGTCGGGCCGAAGGCGCAGCAGCAGAGCTGTGTGTGTGAGAAGCTCAGGGATGCTGCGTGGCAGGGCTGAGGGGCCTCACTCCATTAGCATTGCTGTGCCCAGCACTGGCCTGCACGATCCCTTTCCCCAGTTAGCGCTCTCAGCCCCTCTCTGTCAGGAGCAGCACATTCTCCCAGCTTGTTCTGCGGCTGCACCTCCCAGAGACTGAAGGAAACCCGACATAGAATCATAGGACTGGAAGGGACCTCAAGAGGTCATCTAGTCCAGTTCCCGGCACTCAAGGCAGGACTAAGTATTATCTAGACCATCCCTGACAGGTGTTTGTCCAACCTGCTCTTAAAAATCCCCAATGATGGAGATTCCACAACCTCCCTAGACGTGGTGAGGACTCACTGAAACCAATGCATGGGCCTGGTGTCTGGAAGGGGGACTGGGAAACTTATCATTAAACTGAGACAAAATGGCAATAAAAACCAGGGAAGGGTCTGAAATCCAGGCTTTTCTGGTCCTGCTTTACCCGGACCCAGTTCCCAAAGTAGGTGGGGCAGGAGAGGCCAGGAGGACAATATCAGGGCAGCTGCTTCTGTCTTCCTGAGTCAATCCTATTTCTAGCCCTCCCGAAATATTAGACCCAGAGCCTGGGCATAAAGCAAAAGAGTCATGACAAACCCAGCCCAGTTGGGAGAAAGACACTGGGGTCAAGTGTCCCCATGCGCAGCTGGGTAACACAGCTCTCTGTGGATACAGATAACTCCAGTTGTTGAGGGAGTGGCCACAAGAAAACTCCCGCATCTCTCTAACACACAGGGAAAGGTACATGCGGCCCTCTTTTCAAGTACCTTGGATCTCTGCTGAGGACACCAGGTGCTGTTAGAGGCACTGGAAAGCTATAAGTAAACAGGAACATTTGGGAAGATGCCTTTTAAATTTGCTAGGGGAGCAGATAGCTCCAGGAATTGGGGATGAGCTACAGACCCAGTCACTGGTTCAAATCCAGCATGGTCTTTATTATTAGCTGGTATTTGTATTGTGGTAGAGGGCACAGCGGAGACCAGAGCCCATGGTGCTAGGCACTGTGGAAACTCAGCATAAGAGATGGCCCGTGCCCTGAAGAGTTTTCAGTCTAATTAAAGGCAGGATGAAAACAACAGAGGGTGTGGGAGACATGAGGGTAGTGGGGTGGGAGACCCTGAGCAAGTCACCTGGGCATAATTTGTTGGTGTCCTGTGGCCAAAGGCCTCTGGCAGTATGCAATGAGTTTGGCCAGTTGTCAGCAGGCTGGTGTCCTCAGCACAGCTGACACCGAGCTGAGCAGGGAAGCCATACACTGCATGGGACCTAGAGGGGCTTGGCGAGGTATGTTGGTGGGGGGCACCCGAGGGGATGCTGGCCCTGTCCATTCTCCAGGGTGGGCAGTTGGTACCTTTGAGACCCACTGTGAAAGGAAAGGCAATCTGGAGGCTCCTGGAAGGGGCAGAGAAATGGGAAATGCTTCACTCAGTGATGGGGACAGAGCTTCCTGAACAGCAGCTGTTGGTGTGAAAGGTTCAGGTCAGGTGCCTTCTGCCGCTGTTTCTGTGGCCGCCGTGATGGCTGAGCTGTTAGAGTCAAGTCAAGCCCCTCGGGATTGTTGCTCATGTGTTGGGGAGGTGGCACGTGCCATGTAGCACATAGTCAGGACAGCTCAGGGACCAGGGTCTGTGCACCAGCACAAAGGGGCGAATCCCTAATGGCAACTGCCCCTGTTATCCAGGGACGGACGTCAGAGAACTCCTGGAACTGCAAGCGGGATCCGGGCTCCGTCACTGGTTCAAATCTAGCCACGGTATGGGGGAGGGACCTGTCAGGTCTTTCCCACCTCCATTCACTCTGGTTCTATGGCCCAGCTGGCTCCCCAGGATCTCCCCCCGCCAGCCCCGTGCTGAGGTCACCATGTCCCAGGCACTGTTCTCAGCAACAAAGCCACTGTGCTGTGCGGCACCATCACCCCCTCACAATGTGGCTGTGGCTTTCAGAGCATCACTCGGCTCAAAGAAGAGGAGTCCTGTGAGTGCTGAGCATTGTCCTGTGAGCTCTGAGGCTGGTACGACAGCGGTGAGACTCAAAACTCTCCTTGAATGCTTGGGGGAGAGGCGAGCCGGGGGCTGCCTGAAAACAGGCTGCTGAGGGAAGCTGCAGCTCCCTGCTTCCCTTTCTGGCCTACTGAGACTGCGGACAGCCCACCAGTGCCCGGCTGCAGAGCTCCTGAGATGCTGGGCCTGGGCTATACCGAGGCCAGTGTCAGTTGCACCATGCAAGATACTGTGTTGTTTGCGTGCAAGCGGGGAGGTTAGGACTTGGGAGAGCTGCGTTCCTGTCCGTGCTCTGACACAGTCTCGCCGTGTGAGCCTGGGTGAGTCACTTCGCCTCTCTGTGCCTCAGTTCCCCCTTTGTACACTGGGGATACCAGCCCTGCCTCGCAGGGGCGTGTGAGGGCAAACGAATGAAAGATTAGGAGGGGCTCAGGTGTACAGTGATTGGGCCCGTACAGGGAGCTTAGCTGCTTGCGCAGCCATGCTGGTGTGCGCACACTTCTCTGTGTGTGACTCTGAATGCAGCCCCGGCTGCCACACTGGGTGCAGCTCCACGGGTGACATGTTATGGAAAGGAGCTCACTTGCATTTTGCAAATGGCCGTGAACTGTCTTAGGATCGCCGCACCCTTCCCAGGGCGGTCTCGGGGCGAGGGCAGGGGCTTATATCAATCCCGGCAGGAAGGGGGTATCTGGGGTGCTGGCTGGTGGCTGGGGTGCTGGGTCAGGTGGGAGGGTGCCCGCGTGGTGTTTAGGGTAGGTGCTGAGGCAGGTCTGAAAACTGGGGTCTCTCCAGGGGCTGGGATCTAGCTAAGGTCTCCCTGGGACAGGGGCAGCCTGGGGCCAGTGCCGAGCCCCCCTTCCCTTCCGTCTCCGCCAGCCGCCCTGCTGCGCCCACCTGCTCATTAGCCTCATCCCCACTGCAGCGGCCGCTGTCCCTCCCCGCTGGGGAAGCGGGCAAGCTGCCTGAAGCCGGGCTCCACAGTGGCATCTAGCGGCCGACGGCGGGAACTACAGATCCTGACCACAGCTGAGCCAGGTGTGTGAGGGTGAGGCCAAGCTGCGGGGATGCAGACAGGGCTCCGAGATGCTTGGCGACTCTAGGGTCACGCTCTAGAGGCTAGCAACCTACTGCTGCTACCAGCTCATGGAGGTTTTGCTTTAGCTCAGTTAGTAAGCTCCGGCTCAGGGTCAGGGGTTCAAACCCTACATTGACGCAGGCAGGGGTTGTTACCTGTACACAGACATGTCTGCATTGGCATGTGAGGGTGTGCAGGTGCCTATATGCACTTGTGTCTGTACAACTGCATATACAGCTCACTCTGCATGCAGCCATATGAGTGGGTCTGTTTAGGCTTGTGTGCACCCCAGGACGTCTGTCAGTCTGACTGTTTGCTTGACAAGCAAACATAAGGATGTGGCTTGTACTTCAAGGAAAATCACTAGGGAGTGCCAGGCCCTGAGAGATGGAATATTTTTAAAGGGTTAAGCAAAGAAAGAAACATGAGAATCCTTTTGATGCAACAATGAGCAGAAGACCCGTCTGGCACAGAAACCCCTGAGTGCAAATGGCTTCCGCATTGAACTAGCTGGGAAATACGAAGGGAAAAAAAGAAACTGAATTGAGGAACATGCCCTTCATCCTCAGGCCCCTCCCCTTCCTTTCAGGCTCCTCCTTCACCCTTTATCCTGACCATCGTCTCCTTTAAGGTGTACTGTAAAGCAATTCAAAGCACTACATGGGCTCGCTCAGAAGAGCAAATTGCCATGTAAAGCTTTGTCAACATTTTAAAACATCATTTAAAAGTGTGATTTGCTTAAAGTGCGATTTGTTGTCAACAGAAGTGGCCTCCTGAATGGACACAAGGCAGAGCTGAGAGAATGCAGCTCCCATTTGAATGCATGAGGAAGACAGGAGAGTTTCAAAGGGATTGTAAGATAGCTTCTGTAACAGACCAGACTGCTCTGCATTCAACACACCTAAACAGGCATGAGTCCTCTGTCTCTGTTGGAACTCTCCCATGGTGCAGAGTGAATGGCACGATGGCTGCTTCTCCATGACAGTTTGCAAACATTCTGCCTAATGGGAAGGGAATGCATTGACCAGTGCCAAGGCATTAAGTGGTGTTTAAGCAGATAGTAAAGAGATGTGAAATTTTAAGGGCCAGCCTTTTTAAATACAGAGGGTGCCAAAGGAGGAATAAAATAAGAAATGAAGATGAACTGTGAGGGGTCTCATTTTTATTTAGCACAGTAATTTATTCCATTTTAAGATTTGTTGGACTTTTTAAATAGTCTCTTCAAACCTGGAATTGCTGCTAACCTGGGACAGATGAGAATATCCACTGAAGAATCCCAGTTAGCAGGGAATTCTACTGGAATTCAAAAGAAAGCAAATGTGCTTAATTTAAACCACCATTCCAGTAACGTTTTGAAAATGTAAAGAGGAAGGTGTTCCCACTACCTCTGTGCCTGTGGGATGCTCAGTGAATACAATACAATACTCATAATGATGACAATGAAAGGGATCCTTAGTTTAACTCACTGATTAGTTTTTAATTTCTGTCGCGTCTTTCCCCTTCAGTTCTTCAAGTCACCATTAGACAACTGCTTGACGATGACACCAGCAGTGACACAAGGGAAAGCAAAGACTTCACATCAGTGCACATGACTTGACAATGCAAATGGCTTGAGATAGCCAGTGCATAAGTATATATTATTAAATAGCATTACATGAATTTCCCGTACTTGTGTGATGGGTGGGAAGGGGAGGGGGGATAAGGAAAGAGCAGGAGCAGAGCTGAAATCCTAGATCACTCCCTACTCTGGGGGTCTCTCACACACTCTTTTTGTGGCTAGTTTTCAGGGTGTGTTTTTAAAAATAAGGTTCCTCCCACATTCAGGTCTAATAAAGATGGGGAAGACTACACCTCATAAAACTCCTTCCTTCCTTCTTGCCCCTGCTACAGTGTCTCAGCTGGGCCTGGAGCACTCTAGCAGGGGCCAAATGTCAAGGTGTTTGGGTAATGGCCAGACCGCTTGCAGTGCTTGAGGGGACGGCTAGCATTCTAAGTAATGAGAGGCAACAACCCAAAGGTTCCCACTTTGGATAATCCCCCAGCCATCTCCCTGAGATTCCCCCAGCAAGAAGCAAGAAAAAGCAGGTTCCCAGCACCACCAGCCTGAAAGCACCCAGAAAACAACCCAGGCCTGTAGCTAGACAAGCAAATGTAGGGAGGGATACAGGGTGTCATCAGAGAGGCAGCACCCGCCCCCTGCCTCCCCACTGCAACAGGCTGCATTAGTCCCTCCGACCATGTTGAGGTTCTGCTTTGGCTCACTTCTTACTGTTACCCAACTAGTTCAACTGTCCTCAATTCCTAGGCAGCAGCTCTGACCTTGCCACAGACACGACAAAAGTCAGTGTGTATGAGTAAGGTCTGAGAGGAACACAGACAGGCCTTTTCTTATTAACAGGCGTGGAGCCCCTTGGGTTTATCTATCTTGGACAGAAAGAACTAGCTACATCCTCGTTCTGCTCAGAGCCTCTTGTGGCTCTGTGTTGCTGGGGCTCTCCCTTTCTCTGTTTACTTTTTGCTGTCTCCCATTCCCCACTTTGTCCTTTTTTCACTCTGGATCCAACCCAGGCTTTCCTTCTCCAAGTCACTCTCCCAGCCCAGGTGTTAACCTTGCAGTGGCTGGAGCTGATTGGAAACAAAGGTTGTTCAGCATGTGCAGTTGTCACGTACAATGCCCCCTACTGGTCCTGATATGCAGACAGGATAGATGCCCATACCTGGAATTCTGGGGCCAAAGTCCACCTCCCTTAGCTCACACTCCTGCAGATGATGTGGTTTTCACCTCCCCCAAACTCATCAGTACCAGGGGTTTGATCAGCCGTTATTGGCGCCAGCAAGGGAAATGGGACACAAGGGGGCTGAAGTTAATTTAGCTTATCATAGAATTAAAATATTATTATGGAATTATAATCATCCCTGTGCTCAGACTTTGGAAATATTCCCAGCTTTGGAGAAGTTAAAATATTGAATGTTAATATGATGGGACATGTACAATTTATTGAGTGGGGTCTCCACGGAGGCAGGTTAATCTGAGTCCAGGAGATCAGGCTGAGGAGGGAGAAAACCCTTGTAACATCTTCACGCCACTGGACAAGCCATGGCCCTGTGCATAGCAACCAGGAGGCACTACCAAAGAAGAGCGGTCAAGCAGGAGGACTCCTTAGAGTAACACAGAGTTTGCCTCTCTGGAAGGCCGGCCCTGCTATGAGCTGGGGATAAGTTTAGCATCGCTCCAAGAGGCTCAGCTAGAGAAGGGCGGGAACGCATTGGGCTCAGCTGGGACTGCCACTGGAGGACCTGCCTGGCTTCAAGTCCCAGCTGAAAACATGGGAGTCCAGCCCCTGCACTGGTGGAAGGGGACGGGGGACTCTGCTGATTGAATTCATCCACCTGAGGGTCTAAGTTAGGACAACTTTCCCCAGGATCCCTTGCAAAGGAGACTTCTGGTGAGTGCAGGCTGTGGGGAGCCAGCCCGTTGTGCTAGGTAGGAGGCAGAGTTTAGGACCCAAGCAGAAGCATCGTCGAGTTTTGCATCTCTCCCAAGAACTGGATGAAGGGTGTGTGGTTATGAGCATGGCCATCAATGAACCACAAAGCCTTTTAGCATCCATTATTTGCAAGTGCTGCTGAGCAAACAAATGCAGCCGCACGGGTCACTAACAGGATCATCCCCGGGTGAAGGCCATTCACGTCAGCCAATACCTCCCAGCAGAAACAAAGAAGAGATGACCCAGAGAGAGCTTGATACAAACCCTTCTCCCTCTTTCTTTAATAAGAAACCTGTGCGAATCAGGAAAAGTCAGCTCCATCTATTCTCCTTGGCACTCTCCCCCCATTCTGCATCCATCCCATGTGCAGATTGACTGTAGAAGAAACACCCAGAGCCAAATCCTGCTCCCAGCTACAGTGATGTAAACCCACACACAGAGGAGAGGGTGAGGAGGACTTAGCAGACTTGCTCTCAGATTCCTTCGCCCACGATTCACCCAGCTCCAGCCAGGTGGGAGCTCTTCTTTCCAAGTTCAGTGGAATGGGAGACCAGAGAGGGGACCCAACCCTGGGGTCAGGAGACCTGCAACTGGGACTAGGAGGCTGGGCCCCAGGTCTGGGGTTGGGAGAGCCGAGAGAGGCACCAGGGATGGAAAACTAGAGAGAGGCCCTGGGTCTCGGGTCTGGAGAGTGACGGAAGCCCTCCATCCCAGAAAGACAATGATTGTCTTGACAATCAGTGATTGTTTTAGAGCCTAAGAATAATCGATACCAACTAGCCACAAGACTTCGTCAGTCACCCTTTCAGCCCTGTGCTGCGGATGGTTTCTTCAGTACACTCAGGCCCTGATCCTGCCAGGAGAAGATTCACCTCAGTCAGGGCACAAGGAAGCGGCATACACAGGGAAGCTGTCTCATGTACCAATAAGAACATGGAGCTGGGAGCCAGATGATGTGGGTTGTAATTCTGGCTCTGCCACTGCTTCAGTGTGTGACCTGGGACAACTGCCTTCCTGTCCCCACCCCGTGCCTCAGTCTCTCCATTTCTACAATGGGAAAGTGATACTCACCGAGCTTGGTAAAGATCTTCAGTCAGAAAGGTCGACTCTAGGCTGATCTCTCTTAAGACTTCGTAGAGCACTTCTCAGCAGACAGGCCTCATTCAAGGCCCACTCACATCAACAGGACTCCTTCCACAGATTTCTCAAGAGGGGCTGGATCAGGCTGATATAAGTGTAAAGTGTGATGGGGACCTGAGCTCCCTCCCCACAGCTGGGCCTCAGTGAAGTTCTCGTTGGTGGGCTTGGTAACTCTGCAAAGTCTCTTAAAGCAGTGGCCTTTACTCCCAGCCACAGGACCCCACTTTGTCAGCACGCTCCTGGCCTTGGCCCCACACTATGCTGGCCTGTTTACCTGCGGGACCCCACTTTGCCAGCACGCTAGTGCCCCTGTCCCCATGCCGTGCCGGCCTGTTTATCTGCAGAACCCTCCTGTGCCAGCACACTCCTGCCCTACCCCATGCCGCGCCAGCCTGTTTATTTGCCGGTTTCACAGTGCGCTTTATTTTTTATTTTTTTATTGGTTTTATGAGTTGTGCCGCACTTCTTGGTAAAGCACTTTAATCCCTTTTAATGCCCCCATTCTGCTCCTCGGTGACAATACAGTGGTTAGGCTAATGCATCCCGCTCACCTTGGGGTTACTAATGAGGTCACAAGGAATGCAATCTCCAAACTGAATAATTCACTAATCAGATGCTGCAGACTCCAGTGGTGAAATTTATTTCTGACACCTAAACAGCAAATGGGTTTGTGGATGCACACACTCACTCTCACTCCTCTTTCTTCAGAGGTGGGTTTGCTAAATGGATGGCAACTCGGTCTGCTGAATGAAAGAGCTTGAATGCCACCACAAATGCAATAGGATCATCTTGACTCTTAAAGTGAACTCCAGGGGACAAGAACAAACTATGGATCCCACACAAGGCAGGGGCCTGGCTGGTTCTGGACTGATGTGAAGGCTCTGGCCTGTGCCATGGATATGGCTAGCCTGCTGCCATGGGCTAAGACTTTCTTACATCTGCCTTCCTTTTCTGTCCTTCTCACTTGGTGATCGCCTGGCCCTGAGCTGAACTGTGGCCTGGCATTGACTCATTTATATCTGAAACCAATCAAGGAGTCTCCCTTAGGTAGACACCGTCCATCAGCCAGAAGGGATAGTCCATTGTGGCAGTTAGGGTCAGTCGCTCTCTCTTAAAGTCTGTCATCTGCATTCTTAAAAGGAGCAAATTGGGGGAACAGAGCTGAGAGCTCCCATCCCCAAGATTGTCCCAAAAGTCACTGGTGTTCCAGCTAGGACAACTTTCCCATCCCCCTCTTTAAAATACGGGCACTGCATCCCTCTGTATATTTTAAACCCAGGCGACTACCCCTCCATCTCCCATCAAAATCTGTTTGATTGGCTGCTTTCATTGCAATGAGTTACTACTTGGTGGTTCAACAGGTTCCCCCAGGGAAACAGAAAGGGTCCTTGCAGCCAATATTCACCCAACACTGGGGGACAGTGGTCAGCTGCCCCACTCATACTGCATGTCGCCCACTAACCCCTGATCTCTCCGTCGAGATTCTCAGACCTCAGGCACAGTGTAAGAAGCTAAACTGAATAGAATGATACCAGAATTCACCCACACATATAGGTGCTGGAACTAGGGGTGCTACTGTACTCCCTGGTTTGAAGTGGATGCCATTAGATACAGGGTTTACAGCTTGGTTCAATGGCTCCCAGCAGCCCCACTGTACAAATTGTTCCAGCGCCCCTGCCCACACAGCTAACTGCACATGGGTTTCTCTTGGGCAGGGATGGAGGCTCGCTGCAGTAAAGCTGGTGCTGTTAGCAGACTGGCAAGCTGGCTTCTCACCACAGGCCCTATGTCCCAGCCTGCCAACATTTCTTCCTTCTCATCAACACAACAGCTGGGCAACACACCACCTCCCCCAGGCTGAGAGTTCACCCTGGGAATGAAATCCACCTGTCGGTCTGAAATGCGGTGTTCGACTCTGCGCTCCATAGCCCCCTCCGTCACAGCAGAGTGCAGCCCTGTTGTCAGGTTTGATTGATCGAAATGTCCACGCGGCCAGTACATCCAGGGCCATACAACAGCGAGCTGCCCGCATCAGGAACCCCGCAGAGAAGCAAAATCTCCACCTTGCATGGATACATAGCTGGTTTCCCCAGGCATCCTAAAGCCAAGGCAGCTCAGTCTGGAAACAGATGATGCTCTCATGAGCCTTGACCTGACTGTCCCTTCAGCTGTGTGGCCCTCATAGGGGTGCAAAGTGAAAACATCAGCAAAAGTTCCTTGCCCTTGGATCCGCCCGTCCCCATCCCACCCAGATCTGGGAAGTGAGGGGCAAACAGATCTGTGGGCCACAGATCTGCTCCTATATCTCTCCTCCCCGTAAGACTATTCTCCTCTCTCCCAACCTGGGCACTACAAGGATCTGTCTCCCACAGCCCCCGCCCCCGCCCCGTCTAAAGCCATGTGGGGTGATGGTTAAGAACATCGCAGGCTGCTGTGGAGGGTATGGATAAGGGGAGGATAAGGCCACACAAATAAGAGGAAGAAATAACATTAAGTGGGTTGGTTTGGGGGTTTTTAGAGGGAGACGGTTATTTTCTGTTCATTTCCAGGCTGCTGCTTCTCATGTATTAAATGATACAAATTGATCTGTGGATTACAGTTAGGAAGGGGAAAAATTGTTTATGAGACTGTTAGCAGAAATGAGCCCAAGCTACAAACTTTGGGCCCAGATTGTAATCTCCAAATATGTTTGGGTGTGTGTATGCGTGTGTTGGCGAAGATCTTGGTTCTGGCTCAATCTGTTTTTTAGCTGTAACACTATGGGCTGGCCTGGCTGTGCCCTTGTCATACTGTTCTGAGCAGGGGAGTAGGACGTTCACCCATTGCTCAGCCTATCTGAGTCTTGAGTGTGGGGCTGATGTAGCACAGAGCCCCTGTTCTCCACATGTGTCCCCTGCAAGCAAGTGGGCAGGGAGCAGATGGAGATGGGCATGGAGTAGTGGGGCCTTGGCTCTCTGAACCCCAATTCCTTCCTGGTGGGGCCACATCTGGTGCCCTGTTCGATGCAAAGTCCTAGAGCTCCATGCATTTACAGCTTGTAAACCATACAATAAACGCTGACATAAACATACCTCACCCCTTCAGGCTTTAGCAACGGACTCTGCATTTTGATCACCTGTATCTCTTGCTTTCACCCCTCGTGTCAGCATGCACCAGCCTCCTTTTAATCACTGCCACCTTCATTTGCCCTATTAGCATCTCGCCTGGATTTTCTCTTGCTCAGTGTATCCCTTTGTAAGCACCGCGCCTTGGCATATTTTAACCACACAGCATCCTGAGCACCTCAGTGGGGAGGGGCAGTAATAATCCAATTAATTTCCATCATTAGTACTGCTCTATAGTCGCTCGGTGTCATTAAGGATAATAATAATTAATACTCCATGCTCCGGGTGGACATGACAATCCGTAGCCTCAGGGAAGTTTTGCATCTCAGTTCCTAACTCTGGAAATCGGTGGCTAATAGGTCTGGGGGGTCCTCTCTCTGGGATGCTTTTTGGCAATACCTCTCTCTTCTCTTAGAGACTGGGACCTGTACCAATGATTGAACCACAAGCAATAACTGGAAGTGGATACAATCTGCCTGGGTTAGGTCCTGTAAGACAGCGAAGGGTGTGAGACCCCCTCGCCCTACTGGCTGCACTCAGATGAGTAGGTGCGGAAGGAGAGAGCATGTGCCCATCTCCAAGGTGAGCAGGCTTGAAGGCTCTGAAAGTAGGGTCAGAAGAACAGGGCCAGGCTGCTAAGGGGACTGATGGTGAAAGGACCGTGAACCTACGGTGTAAATGGATATGGAAGTAACGGTAGGATCTGCTCTGGAGAAGGGCCTGCGTGATGGTTAGTTATTGGAGCTGGCTGGAACATTTTTGGTGAAATAGGCTGTTTTGTCAAAGCTGAAATGTATTGGTTTTCAGGTCTTAGCGACACAGAGGGAGAAAAAGAGCAACTGTATAGCTGCCCGGTTAGGGTGCTGGCCTGGGATGTGCTAGACCCCGCTTTAAGTCCCTGTCCTGTCTCAGCTGGAGTGATCTGGAATGAAAAACTCTGCTTGATTCAGAGCAGAGACTTGAACTTAGGTCTACCACATTCTAGGCCACTAGCCCCCATGCACACGCCGCAGTTGCCATGAAAAGGAATTGTCATGCTCAGTCAACTCTAGTCATTACACAGTTGAGTGGCTGTTTGTACATGCAAATGTGTCATTGGCACAATGAGTCTCCTTGTGTACCCCTGGAGAACCAAGGTCTGATTGTTAAAACTAAGTCCATTTAAGTATGCACACAAAAATGGGTGTGCAATTGTGTATCTAATTTGTGCGCACACTTACCATGCTTAGGAATGCATATTAGGAAATTGCATGTGCAAATGGTCAGTTGCATTTGTAACCAGTCATTTACTTGTGAAATTACTTTGTTTTGCAGAAAGGTGCTAATAGCTGCTGGGTGTGTGTGTGTGTGTGCACGGGGAGGGTCTTGGTTCCAAATGCAATCTAGCCCTCATTAAAGCCAGTGGGTGTGCCAAGTATGCTGTTTCAGACTCAACAGAAGTAGCAATCAAGCCTGTTATGTAGTAAAAACACCTGCAGACTGTGGGGTCTACTGCCCAAGGCCCTAGGCAGCATGGCCAGAGCAGAGTCAAACCAGGTGGATTCACAGGAGATTTTCTGATTGCAAATGCAGAGGCTAGGATATTTGTTGCAAGTTGTGTGTATTGGAAGGAGCAAGGAAGCAGAATGAGTTGTATGCATGACCCTGAGAGGAAGCAGAAAGACAGAGCTTCTTGGGCACAAAGCTCACTGGAGTGGCTGACTTGGGGATTTCTGAGAAAGGAAACTTGCTGCTGCAGGTTGTTTTTACTGCATTCTGGGAAACAGGACACTGTGTGCTTTGTTTGAGACTAAACAAGATTACACCAAGACTATACCTGGCTTCTATCACCAATTACTCATCCAGGTGGAAACAATCCTGCCAAAGGGGCAACATTCGATTTGCTGTTCAGCCATGGTAACCACAAGCACAAATTAAAGCATTCATTTTTGTGCATGTAACTGAGTGCAAATGGCCTTAAAAAACAGGCTCCTATTGTCCAGCTGCTCTAAGCCTTGGGAAAACTATCCCTTTCGAGAGGGGACCCAGAGAGCATAGGGTTTACCTGGGAAGCCTGTATCCTCACAAAATATTTATTAGAAAAAACCACTGTCAGCATAACATGAAATGGAAATGATCAGATTGTTCTCATAAATCAGAGCACTTCCCTCAGCTCACTGGTCATTGGGATGCATGCTGTAAAGTGAAGTCACATAACTCAGGATGGTAAGATCCAGTTTCCAAATGCGAGTTGTGCAAACCCTTCCTTGTTCAGCTTGAATCTGGTCTGCAACTATTGTGTGTCAGATATAGAGTAGGTAGGTTTGCGCTCCCTGAAAAGGGGCAAGTTTAAATGAATGAGCTCATCTCAGCTGGAAATCACTCTGAAGATCTCACAGTCCCCTTGGGTACGGGTCACATATGGCCCAAACGTGCAGCAAAATCTACAATGCAACATGATCAGGGAAGGAAATTCCCTTGTTGCTCCCCTTTTGTCACATTTTACAGCTGACCCTGCTTTGCAGGGATGTTTCTTAATGCATCTTTCCATCGTATGGTGCTAGGCTGCCGTAAATCCTGGCCTCATGCCATAGGCTAATAAGAACTGGAGCCAAAAAGGCCCATGAGCTGTGACCCAATAAGATGGTGTCCCCTCTGACAACAGGTTCAAAGCGAGACAAGACAAACTCCACACCAGACACAGCCAGAGCACGGCACAATGGATAAAGACAGCTTGCTATGGGGAGAGAGCGCAGTGTGCCATAGCAACAAGCAAAGCAGCCAGCAGAGGTGCTGAGAAGGAGCCCCATATATGGTGCCAGTGCACAAGGGGCCAGGAGAGCTTCTGCACAGTGCCAGGGACTGCCAGGATCCTCACCCAAGTGCCAAGCAAGATTATGTGATAAATGATTGCATTAGCCTGGACAGCTTCTCATTTTCCTCCAATCTGGCCTGTCTGCCCTTTTAGCACGGAGCTCCTGATAGCATTTCTCCCTTCACTGACTTCATTTTTCCTGTTAGCTTGTCAAGCTGTCAGTGTGAAGAAAAGAGACGACATCGACAAGGTGGTTACTGATTCAGCTCCAAGTACCTTCTGGGCATCCCACTCTCCCCAACATCACTGAGCATAGCTCCCAGCTCACGCAGGTTTGCACCTGCCACACCCAGGATGGGATCCCTCATGCCTCGCCCCACTCATCTTCCTCAGAAACTCCTGAACTTCACAGTTTCCCAGCACAGATTGGAGGAGCCTGTTCCAGAGGATAGCATTGTGTTGCCATGGGGACAGGGTGCTGGCCTTGATGGAAGGCTGAGACAATATATGTGTGAAATGAGGCCCACAGCCCCTCAGAAATTCTCTCCTTCCCCGTTCCCTTCTTCAGCATTAAGATTTTCTCTTCCCATTCCTTCATCGCCCTAGTCTGGCAGGGTGCTAGGAGGCAGGTTCTGGGGAGCTGTGAGTGAGTGAGTGTCTGTTAGCAGGAGGGCTGAGAAAGGAAAAGCAGGGAGATCTTGGCAGAGGGGAGAAGGTGAAGATGAATTTGCCCAAAGGAGAGGCACCTGGAAGAAAAAGCTGCTTGGAAGGGATGGGAGAGGAAGATCCTGGAGCTCAATATGAAGAGAGCAAGGAGGAGAATGTGCTGGGATCAGGGTGGGAAGGGGCTGATCTTCCTGGGATCCTGGGCGTTTTGGTGAATCAGAGCCCCGTTTAGTTGTGATCTTCCCTGGGGCTTCTAATCATTTAGGTGGTTTTGTAGGGTCCTCCACATCATACAGATCCCACTTCTTCTGCACAATGGATAAAGAAAACCTCTCTCTGCAGGCCCCTGCCCTTCCAAGCCAGGAGAATGGGTAGGACTCCACACTGCAGAGCCTCTCAGTGCTCCTTATGATTTGCACAAAGGGACTGAGTAATGCAGGTTGTTGCCTCCCAGGTCAGTGGCTCTGTGTGCCAGCCCTGCAGGACTCCCAGTCCTTCCTAGCCTACAGGACAAAGAGAAGTGTGGTTTGTTTGCTGCAGGCCTCGTGGTCCCGAGAAGACAAAGGACAATGGTTGTCAGACTCAGTCTCCTCAGGTGGCTGATGTCCGTGGTTCATCTGATGCTGGAACAGTGTATGGGTGGCAGAAGGAGTTTACCTTTATTCTCTTCATCCAGTGGGGTGCAATCCGCCTGGCCTGGGCTTCTGGTGAGTCACAGCCCATCCCAGTCCCAGTGCATTTTTCATTCAGATCAGTGCACTTGGCACATCCCCAAGTCACCACATTCCCCAGCATTGCCTGGCAGCATAACACTTGCTTCACATATATGTACATCTATATCTCTAGATCTCTCTATGGCTCTGCACTGTTATTTCCTGGGACTCTGTTGCCTTTGGGCCTTTTCCACTTGAGGAGAGTGCAAGTGGGCAGCTCCTGCTGACTGATGCTGATGGATGTCCCATTACGTTCAGCGGGCCAGTGGGAAGGAAGTTGCTCCTCTAGAACTGACAAGCCCACAAGCTCACACCCACACCAGATCACCCACATATCAGACCCTGTGCCAGCCACATCGGAGCAATTGGCTCACCATATGCTCCCATCCCTCTGCATTCAGAATGCCATGTGGCAGTGGAATGCTCCCCCGTGATGGCATGTTCCACCAGGCTCATGCAAGTGGCAACAATGGCTCACCTTCTTAATTCAACAATTTCTTCCTGTGCTTACTGGTAACTCACCCATGCACAGAGAGGCCCCTCCTCTTGCCACTCACAGCACTTATAAAACCTGCCCCTCAGTATGGTCCCTCTGGAAAACCTGCCCCTGAGAAGGGTGGTTTTGCGATTATTATGACTCAGAGCTGGGAGTCAGGACTTCTGTTCTGTTCGTTCAGGTTCCTCTCCCACCCCTCTCAGTATCTGAGTGCCTCCCAGCAGTGCCCTAGGCGATGTGCCCATATCTGTCGGGTGGGGTTTGTTCTCTCTCTCTTGGTCCCACCCCCAGGGGCAGAGCTGGATGTGCTGTGTAGCGTGCTGTGTTGATGGCGTGTTGATTCCTGTAGCTGTATGCACCGCTCTGTGTGTACATCAGAGAAGGCAGGTCAAAGAAGTGTGCCTGGCACTGGGAGTGGGAGGGGGGTTGTGATGGGCCTTAGTCCCGTGGGAGTTCGTTCCACAGTTGGGAACCAGCCCCTGAGAAAGTGCTGTCTTTCATACTGACAAGCTTTGCCCTTCAGGGAGACAGTTCCCTGTCCCTGAGGAGCAGCGGGTCAATCACAGTCTTCATCCTGGGGCCTTAGCCAATCTTTTAAATATGCTGGGATCAGGCCGTGAAACACCATGACGATAAGGACCGAGACACTGAACTTGACTTGCTATTCTTTGGGAAGCCAGTGTAAAGAGTGGAGGACAGGTGTTATGGGCTGGCCTCCTGCCCAGGTATATTGCTGTAGTCCAGATGGGAACTGACAAAGGATGCCTGAGTGTATTAGGACACCTGAGTTCCAGTCCCAGCTCTGCCACTGACTCGTTGTGTGATCTTGGGTAAGTCTCTTTCCTCGCTCCGTGCCTCAGTTTCCCCATTTGTAAAATAGGAAGAATAATAATCCTACCAATCCCAGCTGCACAGAGGCGTTATTACTGAACACCGGTGACCCACTTTAGAATCCTGGCATGGAAAGCACTCGATAATTGTGAAATGAGGTGATCCTGTCACCTGAGAGAAAGCAGTAATAGGAACAGTGCTTATGGCACCTGCAGCATTTCTATAATGCTTCACATCTTCAAAGTGCTTGACAAACATTCACCAACTCTCACAGCCCCCCTGCAAAAGAGGTGGGTAAGTACAATTATTCCTGGTGCAGCAGCTGCCCTTGTTTTAGCTGGCACCTGGCGGAGGAGGGACTTTCAAGTCCCCCTTCTTAGATATCAATTCCTTCATGTTGATATGAGGGTTAACAGCCATTTGTAATCACATTAGAGAGACAGTTTAATTCTAAGGAGACCTGTTCGCTAGACTCACTTCCCTCGACTGCATTACAATAAGAAGATCAAACGGAATCAATTTCAACAGGGAGATCAAACCAAGGAATGGAAGAGATTTCAGTGACTCAAAGTGTAATGGAAACCACAACGATGTCCTGCTCCGATAATGGAAATCTTTACAAATATAATTAAAGTGGTGAGAATTAGAAAACCCGATAGTGTAGGCAGGACTGTGGGAAGGCTGAATCTAGCCAGGCTCCAGGCCAGGGCTACTGAAATGAACCAAGAGCTGCCCAGATTTTCTTCAAACCTCTTGGTCTTCACCCCTGCAGCCCCTCATTTAGTATCTAGCTATCTATCAGCTAGTTAGGTCTTTATACTGCGCTCATAGTCATTGTATCTGAGCACCTAAAAGCAAACGCATTTGGAAGCAAGGGGCAGAAATCAGCCACATACTACATACTCCCATGCAATAAAGCCTTGACACTCAGATTTTGACAGCTGAACTGTGATTCAGAAGCAAGAAAAGCTTAGAAGGAGTGAGGGATGGATCAGTGGAAAGATAGGTGGGAAGGAATCTGGGGGTTAATCATTAGATTTTTTCCAATTCTCTTTGTCTGTAAAGGAGTCTGAGCATCAGTGATCCTATAAAAATAGACTGTCAGCTCTCTGAGGACAGGACCACCTTTTTGTTCTGTGTTTGTACAGCACCTAGCATGGTGGGGTCAGGGCCCAGGACTGGGGCTACTAGGCACTATCACCATACAGATGATGATGATGTTTAACTTGGCTCTCGCGCTTTTCATCTGTAGATGTCAAAACACTTTCCAGCAGCGAGTGTCATTCTCCCCGTTTTACAGATAGGGAACTGAGGCACAGAGAGGGGAAAGGACTCATACAAAGTCACACAGGGAGTCAGTGGCAGAGTTAGGACTCTAACCCCACCACCACCCCTCTGCTCACTCCACTGACTAGGCCACCCAATCCCCTTTAATTTCCATTAACAATCACCACCCTGCCGGAGATACTTGTTGCTCCTACTTTTCCTGGACTCTGCCTTTGGCACTTCCTTACAGCGTTTTAGGGGCATTCAATGCATGAGAAAGAGCCGGGCTCGATGGCAGGGGCTGCTGAAGCCTTCACAGGAGTCCTACTCCCCACCAAGCGCCCGGTGCTGTTCTCACCGCCGCTGGTAGTGAGAGAGAGACAGGGGTGCGAGAACCCCGCCAAGTGTCTGTGAGTGAGGAGTCTCATCATTCTTGGTGTGCAATTGGTTTTGGTTAATTAATCTCTCAGAGTGACGAGGTATTTGCATGTCACTCGCTTCAGGCACCGACAAGGTGTCAGCCCGCAGGTAGCTGTTCACTTGCTGTCATTGCTTTTGTCTTTTTCACTAGCTAGAAGTAGTGGGAGACTGCAGATCTCCCACCACTTCCTTCATTGCTTTGAATGCTCTCTCTCCTGCCAGCAGAGCGCCAGCTTGTCAGGGCTGGGGCTGGGTACATGAGCAAACATGCCAGCTCCCCAGGGCCTCTGACTGCGGCCTCCAGCTTCTGGGACAAAAGCTCTGCTGCCTTCCCTTTGCATCCACTAAGTCTCCCAGCCACTCCACCTCCCTGCTCCCTGGGCCTGGGGACTCAGAGAGCCCCAGCCTGTGCCGGCTGTCACGTAGCAGAGGGTCTGTTGCTCAAGGGACGCACATGTTGATGGCAGCTGGCTGGCCATCATTCTGTTATTCCTATAGCCTGGCCTGGCTAGCTGGATATGATGGGAGCTGCTCTTTGCTCCCCATTTAAAGACAGAGAACATTCGAAGTAAATGTTGAGGCTCTTTTGCGCTGAAGCCCAGGGTGCGCTGCCATTGCAGTGTGTGGATTAAGTCATGCCACCCAGTAAGCACCACAGGACATTTCCTGGATGTGGCCCATATCTACTGCAGGCAGAACTCCCTGGGTTTGTCAGGCCTGTCCAGCAGTCCCCTCAGCTAAGATGCTGATGAATTGCTGGCCTGACCATAATCTCATGGCGAGAGTATTTCAATTCTTCTGGGTACTGAAGCCCTGCATCCCCCAGGGTGATCTGTAGGTTTTGTATCCTGAGCTGGGCAAAAGGGTGGCAGGGTGGGATGTGGGAGAGAGCAGGAAGCAGTGGTCGGAGCCCATGGGGAGTGGTATTAGGTCAGCAGAGATCAATGGATTTTGATAGCTAGTAGTCAGGCAACCAGCCCTCTCAGGCAGTGACTGCTAATCCCACTGCATCCAGGTTACCAGTAGCGCTGGCCAAGGTAAGAAAACAAATGCCTCCCTTTCCCCGGTATGTGTCTCAATCAGCCTGCTGAGACTTTCTCTCCTTCCCTCTCTTCGCCTATCTGCCTCTCTCTGGTCATAGAATCATAGAATCAAAGAATCATAGAATATCAGGGTTGGAAGGGACCTCAGGAGGTCATCTAGTCCAACCCCCTGCTCAAAGCAGGACCAATCCCCAATTTTTGCCACAGATGCGTCCAAGCGTGGCGTGGGAGCAGTTTTAATGCAGAAAGGACCTGATCAAGAATTCCACCCTGTAATGTTTCTCAGCAAAAAACTGTCTGAGAGGGAAAGCAACTGGTCAGTCAATGAAAAAGAATGTTACGCCATTGTCTACGCCCTGGAAAAGCTACGCCCATATGTTTGGGGATGGTGTTTCCACCTGCAAACTGACCATGCTGCACTACAGTGGCTTCATACCACCATGGGAAATAACAAAAAACTTATTCGGTGGAGTTTAGCTCTCCAAGATTTTGATTTTGACATCCAACACATCTCAGGAGCTTCTAACAAAGTGGCTGATGCACTCTCCCGTGAAAGTTTCCCAGAACCAACTGGTTAAAATCGTCCTTGAGATGTGGAAAATATTGTTAGTCTTTATGTATTTGGTAGTATATTTAGAGGTGCATGTGTCTTATTAACTCTGTTTTTCCTAGAGCTCCAGGAAGAAATCCCAGCCAGCGTTTCACCCTAGCTGAGATTTGGGGGGCGTGTCATAAATATAAAGGGAAGGGTAAACTCCTTTAAAATCCCTCCTGACCAGAGGAAAAATCCTCTCACCTGTAAAGGGTTAAGAAGCTAAAGGTAACCTCTTTGGCACCTGACCAAAATAACCAATGAGGAGACAAGATACTTTCAAAAGCTGGGAGGAGGGAGAAAAACAAAGGGTCTGGGTCTGTCTGTATGCTGCTTTTGCCAGGGACAGAACAGGAATGGAGTCTTAGAACTTTTAGTAAGTAATCTAACTAGGTATGTGTTAGATTATGATTTCTTTAAATGGCTGAGAAAAGAACTGTGCTGAATAGAATGACTATCCCTGTCTGTGTGTCTTTTTTGTAACTTAAAGTTTTGCCTAGAGGGATCTCTATGTTTTGAATCTAATTATCCTGTAAGGCATCTACCATCCTGATTTTACAGAGGTGATTCCTTTACTTCTATTAAAAGTCTTCTTGTAAGAAAACTGAATGCTTTTTCATTGTTCTAAGATCCAAGGGTTTGGGTCTGTGGTCACTTATGCAAATTGGTGAGGATTTTTACCAAACCTTCCCCAGGAAGGGAGGATTCTGGGGGGAAATACATGTCCAAACTATGTTTCCCAGTAAACCCAGTTAAAGTTTGGTGGTGGCAGTGGAAATTCCAAGGGCAAAGGGTAAAATTAATTTGTACCTTGGGGAAGTTTTAACTTAAGCTGGTAAAAGTAAGCTTAGGAGTTTTTGATGCAGGTCCCCACATCTGTACCCTAGAGTTCAGAGTGGGGGAGGAACCTTGACAAGAGCCAATCAAATGTTCCCGTTTTCAAGCAGTAATTGGCAAAACAATGCCCTCTTTGCGGCTAGCTCCCTCCTCACATAAACTCCTCACTGCCTGCTTCATAAAAAGGACCTCCCTGTGAATTACAGAGGAGAGAGCCAGGCTGAGCTCTAGAGAAACATTTGGACTTAGTCTAGGCTCTCCGGTGAGTCAGTAATAAAACTGGTGACAAAACAAATGTTTTTAAAGAAGTGAGATTTTCAGAGAGGAGAGAGCCTTTAAAAGAGACATTTAATAACACATCCATAAAGCAAGGGAATAAAACAGGCCATGAAATAATTGGCTCTCTGTGAATCTTTCCTGGGATCAGCCACAGACTCCTGATCCTGATCCCACAAGAACAACCTTCTGGGTACCCCCCCACAAAGCCTCCAGTGAACCTCCAACACATAGCCTCCTGCAGTGACCCACACGCCTGGGTGGGATGCTATCCAAACACCTCCTTGCAGGTATCCCCTATCTAGGATCCTTTTCCAAACTCCCCCAGGCTATCCCCCCCAAGATACACCCACTTGGAGCCCTCCACAAACTCTCTCCTGGGCATCCCCAAGTACAGTCGCACGAAAGATTTGTCCGTGTGGGGGAATGGCTGGACAAGCTCTTCCGGAACAGCTTCCCATGGGGACACTCTATTCCAGAATTAAAAGTGATTTTATTCCAGAATATTTACTCTGCCTGGAAACCACAAATTATTGTAGGATAAAATGACTTTATTCTGGAATCGAGTGTCCCCATGGAGGGGCTGCTCTGGAATAGCGATAGCAGGTACATTATTCTGCAATCACTATCAGGGTCCATTTCCCCATAATGACTAACCCTTAGACTCAAACTTCCTGCTCTCTAACAATGTATTAAAAGGCCCTCCTTCCCAATAAGAGCCAAATCATCTCTGTCGTCCCTCACCAGGAGAGCCACCTGAGTGTTGGGTGCAAACCAGAATGAGATCCACTCTGTATGGGACCCTGCAAATTCCTCCAGAGGGTGAGGCCAAAGCCAGGAAGATTTACAATGCATGGGACCCCAGAACCCTTCCAAAGGGTGAGGCATAAACCAATATAAACTCGGGGGTCGCCCACTTCATAGCTTCGGAGCTCATTGTACATACCCTGGGCTCCTTGCATTCGCTCCTTGCATTCCTCCATTCCACTCCCTCAATCTCCCTACATGGCACCCTTCCACCCTGTCCAATTCAGGGATTCCCTGAAGCTCTCCCCATCCCCACTCTGTCAGAGGTTGTGTGTGCCCCCATGCCCCTGTCCTCCCATACCAGAGTCCCCCATTCTTCCCCCATGCCAGGGACTGTGTGCTCTCCCCTATTTTCCATTCTCCCCCAGCCATTATTAATTGTCTGGGAGAGAAGTTGTTCAGGGTGTCAACATGTTTCAAGTTGCAGTGGGGGAGGTTTAGATTGGATATTAGGAAAAACTTTTTCACTAAGAGGGTGGTGAAACACTGGAATGCGTTACCTAGGGAGGTGGTAGAATCTCCTTCCTTAGAGGTTTTTAAGGTCAGGCTTGACAAAGCCCTGGCTGGGATGATTTAACTGGGAATTGGTCCTGCTTTGAGCAGGGGGTTGGACTAGATGACCTTCTGGGGTCCCTTCCAACCCTGATATTCTATGATTCTATGTTAATCTCTGTTGGGAGGATGAGCAGAGATAAATTCAGGATATTGTTATGCTGGAGGAGTTAATGGCTGCCATCAACCAGTTGTTTGATCTAGAAACATTTGCAGAAATGCTTGAAGCTGAGGCTGTGCTAAACAGCTAACAGGGGCTCATTTCCCCCCTTCCAGTTTTCCGATTTGCCCCGAGATCAATAGGGCTCTGGCCACTGATGCCTAGACCATTCCCTTAAATTTAGAAATTGATCAGATGCGGCGCTCAAAAGTTATTGTGTCACAGACAGCCAGGAAAATGCCATCAAGTTGAGTGTGTGGCCTTGCAAGCTTGGCCAATTAAATACAGACAATAACAAGTGATGGACAATGTTCTGTGTACGCAACCAATTCTCTCAATTTGTGTTTGCAAGACAAAGGAAGACACACACACACAGAGAAACAAGCTGCTGTGAAAATAAAAAATAACCTTCTAACATGATGCCAATTGTTATTAGCCTGAGGGATGGGGAATGTCTAATTAGCCTGTAGATGCACCTTCTCCCACTGTGTGAGATGAGAATGGAAAAGAGAGAAGGGAACACATAAGGAGCAAGGGCTTTAAAGAGGTGATAATGGTATGTGCATTGTTAAAGGGGGAGGGGGTGAGTTCAACAAAAGGATCCACAGGAACAAAATACATCTGCAATAGTTATAGGGTGGGGGACTCTATCCTGGGAAGCAGTGACTCTGAAAAAATTTGGGGTTGTGGTGGATAATCAGCTGAACATGAGCTCCCAGTGTGACGGTATGGTCCAAAGAGCTAATGTGATCCTGGGATGCATAAACAGGTGGGTCTGGATTAGGAGCAGAGAGGTTATTTTACCTCTGTATTTGGTACTGGTGCAACTGCTGCTGGAATCCAGGTCTGGTGCCCACCATTCAAGAAGGATGTTGATAAATTGGAGAAGGTTCAGAGAAGAGCCCTGAGGATGATTAAAGGATTAGAAAACATGCCTGAGAGTGATAGACTCAAGGAGCTCAATCTATTTAGCTTAACAAAGAGACGGTTAAGGGGTGACTTGATTACAATCTATAAGTACCTACATGGGGAACAAATATTTAGTAATGGGCTCTTCAGTCTAGCAGAGAAAGATAAAAACAGGATCCAGTGGCTGGAAGTTGAAGCTAGCCAAATTCAGACAGGAAATAAAGGTGTACATTTTTGACAGTGAGAGTAATTAACCATTGTAACAATTTACCAAGGGTCGTGGTAGATTTCCCATCAGTGACAATTTTTCAATCAAGATTAGATGTTTTTCTAAAAGATCTGCTGTAGGAATTATCTTGGGGAAGTTCTATGGCCTAAGATACACAGAAAGTCAGACTAGAAGATCATAATGGTCCGTTCTGGCCTGAGAATCTTTGAATCTATTAGGGCCTGTTTCATAAAGTGTTCAAGGCCCAGATACCACAGTGATGGGTGACCTTGCACAAATCCAGGTAGACGGGTTAAAGAGATATTTCTCCCTCAGTTCTACAGATGCCAAGATTAATTTCCCACTCCATGACTGGGACAGGCAGGTGAGTGGGGTCCTAAGAGCATCTTGACTTGATTCTTTTTTTACTTCATTTTCACCTGTGCACTATATCTTCCCTGAGCATCAAGGTGCTAAGCAGCGTGCAAGGACAAGATATTCATGAGAAGAACAGGAATCTTACAGGTGAGGAGAGGAACCTGAAAGCAGTTTAGTTCTGAACAAGGCATAGGAGTCTGCAGACGGGGAGAGAGCTCCACCAAACTGGAGCAGCACAAACAAAGGCCTGAGATTCTGAGATTCCCAGCAAGCCAGCTGCAGGCACCGATCACTGATTTGTCAAGGATGGGGCGGGGGGGATGGGAATCAGCTCACACCAGTAGGAGAGCAGAGCAGCAGCACTGTGTATGAAAGGCTTTAAATATCAGAGGAAGAATGATCCACTTAAGCTGCTCTTTCATTTGAATCTGATCTTCTCTATGTCTGTCCCATTTTATGGTGGCTGTCTTATTTAAAAATAAATTATTGCAAAAACCCCACACTGCAATCTGCTCATCCAAGCAGGGTTGCCTTTCTGGTCCTGATTTTATCAGCGTGGAGACGGTTTGTCCTTGCAGAATGACGTTACCATCTTGAAAACAATTTTGGAACAGCAGAATGTCATCCCCCTGTGGTGCAAAGAGGTTTTTATGCACTTTCTGGTTTTGATGTACCACTGTGTGGTGACGTTTTTAAGAATCATCATCATACCCATTGTATTCTGGGCATCACATTGCCAGAAGGATATTGACAAACTGGAAGGAGGTCAGAGCATGGCAACAATAATCAGAAATTCAGAGAGACTGGTTTACGAGGAAACACTAAGAAAGCTAAATATGTCTAGCTTGGCTAGTGTGGGGACATGAGCTTCACCAGCAGATATTGAAAGGTGTTAATGAGAGGGCAGCATTGTAGAAGGTGATACATGGGGTATATCTAGTGAAAGTGAAATTAAGAAAAAGGATTGTTTAGGCTCAATCTCAGGAAAATCTAGTTTTCAGTCAAATCAACTATGGGGTAATCTCCCAAAGAAAGTGGTGGAGCCCCATTGACTGGAATATTTGAAACAGCATGAAAAAATATACACTGGGAACAATCCTGCATTGAGAGGGATGTAGACTGGATGACCTAATAGGTCTCTTCCATCTCTAACCTGTATGATTCCTAGTCCAGCTGTTAAACGGTACTGAGGGCTAGCCATCACTGACCTGGGCTATGTCATAACCAGCGCTCTAAAAATGAGAGGCTCCATATACTATTCCTAATCCTTAGCGCCATGCAGTCCCTTTCTCTAACGCTTTTAGGTAGGTCATATTTTGTGCCCGAATGAATTGATGCTGTCCCTGTAAATACAGTTCATCTAGTGTGGCACACTTCTCTATAAATACATGTGCTATAGCACTGCTGCACTCTGTGAACTGAGGGTGTGAGCAGCCTGTGATTAGAGGTGAGCGAGACACTGACTATGGGTTAATTAGCTACGCTAATAAACTGCCTGGTAGAAAAGTTGTATTTCATCCAACATAAAGCCATTGCAGAACCTGGAGTATAAGACCTTTTTGCATGAGAATTTTGAAATGCTGCCTCTAAGAGGGGAATGAGCCTCAGACCCAGACTCAGTGGGTTGCTGGGTGGACAGCAAGAGGGCTGGAGGTTCAAAATTTACCTTCAGCCCCAAGGGAAGTACAGCAGCAACCAAGCAGTCCTAATACAGAGCAGTAGGGCCTGGGTAGAATCATAGGACTGGAAGGGACCTTGAGAGGTCATCTAGTCCCCTGCACTCATGGCAGGACTAAGTATTATCTGGACCATCCCTGACAGGTGTTTGTCCAACCTGCCCTTAAAAATCTCCAATGATGGAGATTCCACAACCTCCCCAGGCAATTTATTCCAGTGCTTAACCACCCTGACAGTTAGGAAGTTTTTCCTAATGTCCAACCTAAACCGCCCTTGCTGCAGTTTAAGCCCATTGCTTCTTGTCCTATCCTCAGAGGTTAAGAAGAACAATTCTTCTCCCTCCTCCTTGTAACAACCTTTTATGTACTTGAAAACTGTTGTGTCCCCTCTCAGTCTTCTCTTCTCCGGACTAAACAAACCCAATTTTTTCAATCTTCCCTCATAGGTCATGTTTTCTAGACCTTTAATCATTTTTGTTGCTCTTCTCTGGACTCTCTCCAATTTGTCCACATCTTTCCTGAAATGCGGCGCCCAGGACTGGACACAATACTCCAGCTGAAGCCTAATCAGCATGGAGTAGAGCGGAAGAATTACTTCCCGTGGCTTGCTTACAACACTCCTGCTAATCCATCCCAGAATGATGTTCACTTTTCTTTGCAACAGTGTTACACTATTGACTCATATTTAGCTTGTGGTCCACTATGACCCCCAGATCCCTTTCTGCAGTACTCCTTCCTAGGCAGTCATTTCCCATTTTGTATGTGTGCAACTGACTGTTCCCTGCTAAGTGGAGTACTTTGCATTTGTCCTTGTTGAATTTCATCCTATTTACTTCAGACCAGTTCTGGGATCTGAGTGGGTGGATGGAAGTGAGAGACTAGCAGAGATAGGAGCTGAAACAATGCAACAAGCAATCAAAACACTTAACTTTGGGCACAACGCTTCAAGCCCGCTGCACATCTAAATCCCCCTGAAGTCAAAAGAAGGCTACCAGCAAACAGGAAGAGCATTCAAAAAGAAAGAGGTAGTAGAAAGTCGAGACTCAGAGAGAGACAAGGGAATCACAATGAAAAAAGCATTTGCTGGAACACACAATGGCTGCCAGGGGAACTGAAGGAGTTTAAGGTGGATGAAGATCAGAAAAGTTAAATATGCATGGGAATACGCTACAGGAAACCATCCTGCCCTGGATGGGCGATGGATTAGACAAACTCTGATAATAATAGGTCATTTCTATTGCTATGATTCAGAGGTTTAGACTAGAGACTATCTGAAGCCTCTCCTTGGGTTGGGATCTCTGTAGAGGCTTTCCCCCAATGTTTCCAATGCCGAACTGCTGGTGATTCTACTGCCAGATCAGTCACCAAGTGTCCAGTCCCTGAGAGACACTTTCACCCAGAATGTGAAGCTAATCAGATTCAACCCTTTGTTTCTGAAGTTCAGTTAACTTTCTGTTCCAGTTGCTCCACAGGTGTAAATCAGCAGGACTGGACCAATGCTCCTCTGACACCAATTTCCAGCAGCTGAGGATCTGAACTAAGAACTCAACTGAACTTAACTAAAACTCAGAAACAGGGTTGAGCTTGAGTAAGTTCACACTGAGGGTGAAGCTTCAAGCCACTTATTATTTTCTGCAATCTAGCTTGCTGAGCATTTTGATGCTCTCTAGTGTGTTGTGTTGCTCTTCCCAAACAGCTGGTATTTAGACAACCCCATATCATGAGCTCCAACCCAGCTACAGACCAGGCAGGGACCAAAGTTGAGGCGGCAAGTAAAGCTTTCCATTATGCAACCGTTTCAGCTCTGCTTCGGGTTGTAGTGTGATCTTGGAACAATCGGTGTATTTGTGACATGCTCTGTGGTTGCAGAGGCGTCAAATGAAACCCATTTCCTCTTTTATCCCTGTCATGAGGAGAGTGTACGTGTGAGGCTTTGCTATAAAAATAAATCCTCTTCTGTCACATTCCGGCATATTAATAATGACACTTAATAATTCTTGCTTAGTAGTCCCCATATTTGTGTGGGAATCTGTGACACGCTGAGCACTGGACACGCTTCCACAGCACACATGGTGCACTCTGCCCATATGCCGTGCAGCTTGGCAAGAGTCTGAGAAAGGAAATCGGGAGAAACAAGTTGCATTAACAAATAATACAACTTTTAATTGAATTTCATGCTGATGGATTGACAGCTCTGGAGACCGGAGTCCTTGCCTTATCCACAGAACAAGTATGTCTAAGTGCCGTCCTGGAAGGACTTTATCTAGGACCGAGAGGGGACTTCTCTCTGAGGCTCATTAAATTCTTGGCTTCCACTCTGATGTTACAATGGCAGGCTTTGTGATGTGGACGCCTGTCTGCTGGGACCTGACTGCAGTTACCCGGGTATTTCACACACAGAAGGGCACCAAACTGCAGTCAGATAGTGATGGCTCTCAGTCACTACCAACCTGGAATGGAGCACAACCAGTATCTTAGAAGTGAGAGGCTCCATATTCTGAAATGCACTGTCTGGGAGATGGGCTACAGTATAGGACTTAAGGGGGCCAGTTTTCTTAAGGTCAAAACCTGTGTGCAAGGGAGTGAATCATGTGCAGCTAACACAACTGTGTGCATGAACTGGGTATTTGCTGGCGCAAATGGCTGGTTGGGTGTATAAATGTTGGTTGGGTGTATAAATGGCCATTTGCATGCAGTCACAGTAAATGCAGTACAAAGTAGGCATGCCACTGCAGTGATATTTTGGCACCTGCCCTTTGCAACATCAGGCCCATTAGGGTTTTTCCATCTCCGACGCCTATGATTGTACTTAGTCCATTATCAGGCCCATTTGCCACCAACCCCCTGAGGAAATGGCATCTGTGGCTGAGTTCCCTGTGTTTTTGTTCCAAGCGCAGCTATATTGCTGGCTCCCCTGGAACAGTAATTAAGAAACACGCATTTTTTTAAAAGCAAAAGTGAGCAAAACCTCATTGGTCAAGGTTTCATTGACTCAAACTACAACCAAAACCCAGGGAAGGGGTTGGATTCCTGGACCATAACCCTACGTTCAGGAAGGGTAAGAGTTATAAGATTGGCCCTTCCCTTATTAGGAAGTATCTTCTGCCATTTTGAATAGGGAGCCTCTCCCAGTAAAGTTCAGCCTAAATACCCTTGTGGGCGGGGTTATGTTTCTTTCTGCTCACCACTATTGAATAGTAACACTGATTGTAACCTGACAGGTATGTGCAGATGGGAAATTACCATGTCCTCTCTACACAGCAGTGGGGAAGCCAGAGCCAAGAACCCGAACACATCATTTTCCGTCTGGCGCCCATGAGCCAAGGGAGAACTTTGCTGCATAAACTCTAGGCATTGTGTTCCAAAACGAAACATTTAAATCTGTCTCCTATAAAATAAATAAAGGGGAAAAAAATGGTGGAGAGAAACCCCTCTCCCCAACTAGGTAGCTCGAAGTTGCTCTTTTGAAATCCCTCTATGTGGGCATTTACCTGGGCTGCGTTCCACTCTCTCAAAGCCATTACTACATGCCACACATACACTGAATGACTTTTTTTTTTTTTTAGGCTATTATTCCTCTCTGCAAAAAATGTACCGAGCTGGATTTTTTTTTTCCTACACCAAAGCCACTTGGGTGGTTGTTCAATAAAAATAACACCCACCCCAGTTAGAGGTGATTAGCCCCCATTTACAGACTAGTCATCACCCTCAAAGTGTGCTTTAAGTGCCTAGCCCACTGTTAGGTTAATACAGCCGGAGAATGGGGAGGGAATTGCACTCACTTCTCTATGGTTTTTTTTCTTGGTTGTTTTTTTTTTTTTTTTTTTTACAGTTTTTCTCTTATGATTCAGAAATTGGCCAAATGCTTTTTGTTTTGTTTTTAACCCTTTCACCACCCCTGCCACAGCTACCTGCTAACGTGTCTCTGAAATCAGCATGATCTACCTCCAGGGAGCCAGAGAACAGGCGATAGAGCTGGCTCATGTGATAAGCACTCGCCCACCCGGTGGCCTGTCTCGCCGGGGCACATTCCTGTTGCTGAACCTTGGACTGAAAGTCCCCTAAAAACATCAGCTCCCCAGCTGAGGCAAAAGAGAACTCTCCCCTGGACGAATCAGCAGGAGCTAAGCCCATTGCAGCTGTGCACCCCCTCCTTCACTGAACCAGCAAGAGATGCACTGAGCTGGTCCCAGTAGGGTCTGCGCTGAGGGGGTCTCAGCAGGTGTCAGCTCCCCTGCTTCAGTCAGGAGGAGCTGACTGTCCAGCACTGGCCTCAGCTGGGACTCTCCTCCAAGCTAGCAGGGGCTGGAAGAAGCTCTTGAATGGAAGAATCTAGTGTAGCTGGCATGTTCAGTAGCATAGATGACATGGTCTATCTGGCAATACCTGGAACTGATGGCAGCAGCCAGGAAGCTGTGACTGGCCCTGGGGTGATGTCCTGTCCTGGTCTGATACGTTTAGGGGTTACAGTGGACGAGAAGCTGGATATGAGTCAACCGTGTGCCCTTGTTGCCAAGAAGGCCAATGGCATTTTGGGCTGTATAAGTAGGGGCATTGCCAGCAGATGGAGGGACGTGATCGTTCCCCTCTATTTGACATTGGTGAGGCCTCATCTGGAGTACTGTGTCCAGTTTTGGGCCCCACATTACAAGAAGGATGCGGAAAAATTGGAAAACATCCAGTGGAGGGCAACAAAAATGATTGGGGGACTGGAACACATGACTTATGAGGAGAGGCTGAGGGAACTGGGATTGTTTAGTCTGCGGAAGAGAAGAATGAGGGGGGATTTGATAGCTGCTTTCAACTAACTGAAAGGGGGTTCCAAAGAGGATGATCTAGACTGTTCTCACTGGTAGCAGATGACAGAACAAGGACTAATGGTCTCAAGTTGCAGTAGGTTGGATATTAGGAAAAACTTTTTCACTAGGAGGGTGGTGAAGCACTGGAATGGGTTACCTAGGGAGGTGGTGGAATCTCCTTCCTTTGAAGTTTTTAAGGTCAAGCTTGACAAAGCCCTCGCTGGGATGATTTAGTTGGGGATTGGTCCTGCTTTGAGCAGGGGGTTGGACTAGATAACCTCCTGAGGTCCCTTCCAACCCTGATATTCTATGATTCTATGATTCCAGCCAGTAGAGAATCTGTTATTGCCAGGATTGAGATATATAGCTATGTGCTGTATAGTGTGTATCCAAATCTGCATACACATTACTTCTCTCTCTCAACATCGGTCTATTAGACTGTCAGCCCTCCGCTCTGGGGCAGGAACTGTCTTCCCTTTGTATCTCGCAGAGAAGGGCTGAGCATACTGTAGGCTCTTAACAAACACATACCGAAAAGACAAAATCATAATGATCCCGTGTTCCGTGTGTAAAGCATGCCCGTCATTAGCGCTAGGTGCATGTGCCCAGCTGCTTTCGCACAAGGTAGAGTGATACTAATTGAGACATTAGCAACAGTTCAGAGAACTCCCCAAACTACAACTGAAACTCATCCCCCACACCGGCCACCTCTTCTGGCAAACAGGCCTCCACAGGGAATGCTCTGCCCCAGCCATAACAATGTAGGGACTGAGAGCAGGAGCACAAGAGCTGGACTGTCCCAGCTGGTTGGGGTGGAGCAAGAGAAGAAAGCTGTCTCCATGGTAGCAATAAGCCAAACCATAAATGGCTTCTAGATTGAAACCAACACCTTAAACTGCACCCAGAAAGAAACTGGAAGCCGGGCCAGTCTATGGAACTCACAAGGGTAATGCACTCTGCGCAAGACTCTATGTGCATGCAAGCAGCCATATGGGCACTAGCTTAAGTTGTTGAGTGTAGCATACATGGCAGGGGGAAGCTTTTTAGGGCAGGGACTACCTCCTACTCTGTGTATGCACAGTACCAAGCACAATGAGGCCCCCATCTTGTTTGGGGCCTCTGGGCATTACTATCATACAAATTCATAACAACAATATTATGTGCTGTGGGGAGTGCAGATCAGAGAGGAAAGGCACCAGTTCCTGGCCAAGCAGGGATAAAAAAGAGCATCCTTCACCCCCATCTCTACCTGGAAATCCACGAGCAGCTGCAGTAGCCCCCCTGGGTCATGAGCCACAGTAACAGTAGGTAGACACAATCCCCAGCCCCTCTGCAGAAGAGGGATCAGCGTGTCTGTGTTGCTGAAAACATGCATGATGGTCCAACAAGCATGTGTGCCGATGAAATCTAACCCCCTTGAGGTCTGCTGCCTGGCTGAGACACACATTAAAGGGGTCAGTATTAAGGACCCCACAGGGCACCTGCTCCAGGAGTGACAAGCTGCTGCCTGAAGCTTACGGGTGTCTTGGGCTGTCTGAGAAGTTCAGCATTAAAGCTGTAAGCTTTCATCTCTCACCTGGGACCAATAAAGCAGTGTTGGGTAGAGACTGTAGTGATAAATGTGGCATAAATCACACTTTCCCCCTCCTCACCTCGAGGGGATACAGAGATGCCTGAGCCTTCTCAAGCTGGACTTCATTGTGCTCAGACAGGCCCTTGTCTGACTGTGAAGTCAATTAGAACTTCATCAGAAATCAATTTGCAAGACCCAGCTGAGATGTACCTATAGATCAGACTCTTCCAAATGATTATTGCACTAATGGAATATTCTATTGATTAATTGAATTTTTAAGTCCTGCAATGTAAGCCTGGCTATATTATCCTTGACTTGTTACTGGGCTGAGCAGCAGCCATCCCACAGGCAGGGGCTAAACTTGGGGGAGTCAGTGTCTGAGCTCTTGGGGTGTTTTGCACAGGCCTACGCACCCCTTGAGCCTTGCTCGCCACTATGCTGAGATGCCCATCTGTTTTCTATGGGCAGGAATGGAAGGGGCAGGGAGTTTCTTAATCCTCCTAAATTGGAGGTGGGGGTGGGTCTGTTTTCTGGCTACCAGTCCTCAACTGTATGTTCTGTCACTTAATATTTTTGGACAGGCTTTCAGAGCTTTGGGAGGGCACAGTGTAAAAAGCTTCAGAATGAATAAATAAAGACAGCACCAGCAATGAAAGAATCAACAACATGAGGAAGGAAGGTCTTGTTTGATTTTCATTGAGTCATAAGTGTGTGGTCTGCCCTTTGCTAGCAAGGCTCTCAGTGTGTTGAGAGACACCAGGTACCTGAGTGTTAGTCTGTATCCACAAAAACAATGAGGAGTCCGGTGGCACCATAAAGACTAACAGATTTATTTGGGCATAAACTTTCGTGGGTAAAAAAACCCACTTCTTCAGATGCATGGAGTGAAAATTTCAGATACAGGCATAAATATACTGGCACATGAAGGAAGGGAGTTACCTTACAAGTGGAGAAGCAGTGTTGACAAGGCCAATTCAGTCAGGGTGGATGAGGGCCACTCCCAATAATTGATGAGGAAGTGTCAATACCAAGAGAGGGAAAATTGCTTTTCAGTGAGCCAACCACTCCCAGTCCCTATTCAAGCCCAAATTTATGGTGTTAAGTTTGCAAATGAATTGTAGCTCTGCAGTTTCTCTTCAAAGTCTGTTTTTGAAGTTTTTTTATTGAAGGATGGCTACTTTTAAATCTATTATTGAATGTCCAGGGAAATTAAAGTGTTCTCCCACTGGCTTTTGTATGTTATCATTCCTGTCTGATTTGTGTCCCTTTATTCTTTTACGTAGAGACTGTCCAGTTTGGCCAATGTACATGCCAGAGGGGCATTACTGGCACATGATGGCGTATCACATTAGTAGATGTGCAGGTGAATGAGCCCCTGATGGTGTGGCTGATGTGGTTGGGTCCCCTGATGGTATCGCTAGAGTAGATATGGGGACAGAGTAGGCAACGAGGTTTGCTAGAGGGATTGGTTCCTGGGTTAGTGTTTCTGTGGTGTGGTGTGTAGTTGCTGGTGAGTATTTGCTACAAGTTGGGGGGCTGTCAGTAAGCAAGGACTGGCCTGCCTCCCAAGGTCTGGGAGAGTGAGGGATCGTTTTCCAGGATAGGTTGTAGATCGTTGATGATGCGCTGGAGAGGTTTTAGCTGGGGTATGTACGTGATGGCCAGTGGTGTTCTGTTATTTTCCTTGTTGGGCCTGTCCTGTAGCAGGTGACTTCTTGGTACCTGTCTCGCTCTGTCAATCTGTTTTATCACAGACATAGGTGGGACCACTCATGTGCTTAGTTAAACACCTGCTTAAGTGCTTTTTTTGGATCGGGACCAAACTGATCAGAGGAGAAAGAGAAATGAAGATGGAGACGGGGTGGAAGAGAGTGATGGGGTCAGAGCCAGGGAGAGAAGTATGCTGGGTCTGGAGTAATACTCAGTTCAGCGCCCAGAGACAGGTTAAAAAAAATAAGTAGTGAATTGCACTGCGTTGGGATTAACTCAGAGAGCTCAATGAAAAACACACGAGCAAGAGAAAGAATTCCAGTTCCACAGAGCTCCACCCCAGCACAGCTCTCCAGCAGGATGTCAGGTTACAAGCATTACTTCAGCAGGACAAATATTGGCTGCTCAGAGCCCTGAGCATTAGCCCCTAGTCTCCTGCTGCTTGTGGCAGCAGAAGCCTGACACAAAAGAAGCCTTTCACGCTCGGTGCCACGTACCCCACAAGGCAGGAGGATCTAGGGCAGAGGTTCTCAAACTGTGGGTCGGGACCCCAAAGTGGGTTGCAACCCCATTTTAATGGGGTCACCAGGGCTGGTGTTAGACTTGCTGGAGCCCAGGGCTGAAGCCGGAGCTGGAGCCCCACTGCTTGGGGCAAAGCCGAAGCCTGAGGGCTTCAGCCCTGGGCAGTGGGGCTCAGGCTTCAGCTTCAGCCCTGGGCAGCAGGGCTCCGGTTACCGGTCCCCTGCCTGGAGCTGAAGCCCTTGGGCTTCGCCCATCACCCTCCCTGCCCCCGCTGCACAGAGCGACAGGGCTCAAGCTTTGGCCTCCCCATCTGGGGTGGTGGGGCTCAGGTGGGCTCAGGCTTTGGTTCCCCCCTCCTGGGGTCATGTAGTTATTTTTGTTGTCAGAAGGGGGTCGCAGTGCAATGACGTTTGAGAACTGCTGATTTAGGGGGAAGGGGAGAGAGGCAGGTGGGGAAGAGAGGGAATGAAAGGGAACAGAAAGCACGTGAGCAATTTGCTGTCAGAAGTGTAGCACTGAGGCCATCCTCTTGATCTCTTGCTAAAGAAGGTCAAGCCCAGTAAATGGAGGAGGAGGAGGAGGAGGAAGGCTGCTGTCTCCATAGGACTGATCAGGACAATGAAACTGTCCCCCATCCAGCCAACCGGCTGTCTGTGAAGTCTGAAGAGACCACTCACAACGACCCGACATGCCAAGAAGCCCACACACCTGTCACACTTCTCCATTGTTCCCCAGTCTCCATTCCTTTCCCTCCCTGCCTCTCCATTCTGCACCCAGCCCGCTCCTTCCTCCAGCCTCTGGGCTATGTCTGCCTATCAGAAATGCTGAGAAGCCGCTACCATAGTCAGAGGAGGTTAAAGTCCCTGCCTAAAGAAGGAGTTGACCTTATGCTCTAAATAGATCGGACAGACAAAGTGTGGGAGGGGAAACAGAGACGCAGCGCGAGAGGTCACATAGCACGTCAGAGGCCAAGCAAGGAACAGAGCCCTGGTCTCCTGACTCATGGTTCCTTATCCACTAGGGCACACTGCCTCTCTGAAGCAAAAGGTACTGAACTACAGCTGTAGACAGGACCCAGTCAAGTTGCATACAGCAAACAAGCTTTTCCCATGGCTTCTGAAATGGTGCTGAATGTGGTTTGGCCCTGTCTACTCTTTCAGGCAAACCATCTTCAGCAGCAGTTCAACTCCCCCTCCTTGCTGATGCCTGGGACAAGGTTATATTGCGGACCTAGGAGCAAGTGCTTTCTCTCTGTCTTCATGTCAGCTCAGGGGCTGCTGGATACAAATGCATTTCTTAGACCTGCCCCAAAATAGGGGTGGCAGGAGTTACAGGGTCCCAGTATTTGGGGGCTCCTCCCTCTTCCCCCATGCAGCCCAGGAGATGGTGCCTACAAGAGCCCACTTCACCTCACAGCTCAGCCATCTGCTACGGCAAATTGTGCCCCAAATGGCCAGACTCAGAGGAATCATCCCAGTACCTGTATCCACAGTGGGAGCTCCTCACACTGGCCATGCTAGAGTAAGAGTTTTATAAGCACAGTCATATCTGAACACTCGTGCATGGTGACAGGGAACTGGCTGTTGGTGAAGCGAGACGGAGCCTTTCATCACCGGTTCTAGACTGGCTCTCCTGACAGTGGGACTGTACCCACTGGAAAAGGAAATAAGCACAAGTGTAAAGTCTCCATGAGAGAAAGAGAGCACAGTGTGTGTCACTCGGGCTGTGCCTGCTACCCTGACACAACGCACGCCCCCCTGCCCCTACAGCTGACAGGCAAGGAGACATCTTACAGCGAAAGGTGCAGTGCACAGAAAACAGACTCGCAGCAACTCTCTTCTGTTGGCATAGCTGCATGTACCACAACCACACAACAGCGGCATGGGGAACGGTGTGAAATGAACTGGTGGGCTCAGCCCATCTCACTCCCACAGAAGGGCCCCAACTAGCACTAGTTCAGCAGAGAAGCTGAGGACTGGCTGAGCCCTGTGGACTGAACTTCCTGCTCTCCATTAAAGAAGGTCTTTGCTGGGGGATATGGGAGGGGGGCAGTGTGGTGGAAGCTTGCTCTTCTGCTGTCTGTGCTGCACTTGTTCTGTAGATGAATTCACACACAAACCTTTAAAGGTTTATAAATCCCAGACTGTGGACACCACAGTGTTATAAAGCAGATGAGCTTCTTGGCTGCTGGAGACATGCTGGTCTTCAAATTCTAAGTGAGGTTTCTGCCGTTGGCTGCTGCTGGCTCTTTAAAAGGAACCTTTGCCCACCAAGCACTCCTACAACACACTTCATTCATGAATTAAGTCCCTGACAGCCCATATCTGTATGATCAATATGTTTGTTTATCGGCAGCAGCTGCTGTGTTTTAGCAAAGCGAGTGGGCTCCAGCGAGAGGATTGTGCTCTAACCGCAGTACAGGGCTCAGGACAGGGAGAAGAAGAGCCTCCTGCCGGCAAATGGGAGCTGGGATGGATAAGATTTCACACTAATGACCCTTTAATCGAAATCACTGGTTGGGACGGATTGCTCATCTCAGGGAAATCTGCTCTGATGGCTCCTGGCTTGGCCACTCCTGAGAGGAGTCCATTAACTCAGTGGATGTGTACATAGAGCAAATAAAGGCAAGCAACAATAACAGAAGGATGAGGCTGTCTGGGTCTATCAGTCATGGGCACAGTTGAAGTGTATATTAGGGGAAGTGCAAGTCAGCAGCTGGTGTAAATGGACAGACGGCTCACTGAACCTCACACCTCCGCTTTGCCATGCTAGGGCTCTCCTATCCCGCCTGGGCATTGCCCTCAGCAATTCTCATTTCACTTTTCTGGCTTTGTGAGTCTAGTGGTTACAGCAAGCGAGTCAGGACTCCTGGGTCCCAGTCCCACTCACAGTGTGACTTTGGGCACACTTCACCTTCCAGCACCTCAGTTTCACTGTAGGTAAAATGACAAACTCACCCTTAGGGAACACTTACGTACTATGGAGACAGGTGCATTAGAAATGCGGTAGATACATAGATCATATGGAGGAGAAGGGGAAAGTTCATAGAACTTAAGGCCAGTGGCAACCATTGTGATCACCTACTCTGACCTCTAACATAGCACAGATCAAAGAGAAAGTGAGTTTCCTAGTGAGGACCCTTCTCATTTAAACTTGAGCCCTTCCACTGCTCACAGCTGCAGCAGAATCACAGGGGAAGGAGACAGTAGTGTTAGTTCTTCTGCCCTTTGACTGGCTGAGTGCACAAGACCTTCCAGTGCAACTACATGCATGTGCAAATGTACAGTTTGATTCCCACAAACCCTCATGCCTGTGCCTCTGAAATGTGCTTAAGGAGAACATTTGTGCCTGTAAAACGCCATCTCTCAAACATTCATTGTAAGATTGTGATGTGGATACAAAGGGGGCGCAGGCTGGGCCGTGGGTACTTGAGCACAGCCCAAGCGAATGTATTAAAAAATTCAAACGAATGTCACAGGCAATAGTTTACATTAATTGACCAGCTCTGCATTGGAGCAGGTGTATGCTACTCACAGCTGCGCCTATCAGAGAGCAGCAGCCATCTCCTCTAATCAGCATGACTTGGGCATCCCCTGGTATTGTGTCTATGCCTCAGCTCCAGGTGCACGTGCTACTCCCTATGCTCAAAAGCCAGGCAAACAGGTGAACCAGCAATTGGATACGGTCATCTCCACTCTCTCCCCAGCTCCTCTCAATTAGTCTGAGTGAGGACACACAGACACCGAGTCTGACTAGAGGGACTGCTTGTCTATCTGCAGTGTATTGCAATGAACTGGCTAGAGAGAGTGTGTATATGCATGTTCGCCCCCATCTGTGTGTCAATAGCCCTGTACTACTAAGAGAGATTCTTTGTTCACCTGTGTTTTTAGAGCAGGTGAGTGTGAGCTCTAGCCTCATGGACACCATGATGTTCCCAGTGCCCAGCAGCATAGTGACAAGTGCAAAGTTCTTGGTGGCCCAATTTGTGATGACTATTTTATCCCATGACCTCATTTCCAGCCAATCAGGAGCCTCCATTTCCCAAGAGGCCCGTTGTCTATGAAGATTTCTTGTGGGCCTAAGAACTGCTAATGAAAACCAGGCTTGTTAGATTGAGGCAGCTCCTCTGGACCTGTTCTGTGAGTGGAAACGTTGATGTGTGTCTCTTGCAATGCGAATGGAAGTCTGTGTGCAAGAACGGAGGGTTATGAACCTGCTTTGAATGTATTTATTATTCACATTAATTACTATGTCTGCTCAAGAGGACAGCTGTTCAAGGAGGCTGTAGTACCAATTTATCAGAAGAAGATTCCAACAGAAGTCACGGAGAGTTTTTCTCTGAACTTGGGAGGATGGAAGATGGAGATTTTGTAATTAGAAGACTTAATGGGAACCTAGCAAATTAAAAGTAGTCCCCCTCCCCCCATCCAATGTATTAAGCTCTGATCTCAATTAGAGAGATCAGGGACTAGCCATTGAATGGGAATTACTGAGATGAAAACTGATTGCAAGACAAAGAATAAAGGCAGCATCATCAGAGATGGATCGTGGGGAGGGGCAGGGGGATGCAAAGGAAGGAAAACAGTAATGACACATCACAGAGGCTGTACCCAGCTGCTGGCGTGAGATGCAGAGTAGAGATGCTGTGGCCTGATGCATCCACATCCAATGAGGGACACCACTTAGGAGCACTGTGGGGAAAGACAGCCCCATTATTTACCATCTAACTAGTACCTGAGACAGTTTCTGCCTATAGTCAGCTTGTGTTAGGAGGGGACCAGCAGCAACCTTGGCTCTGCCAGTGGGTTCCAGGCACTGAATGCACTTGGCTTGTCCACTCACTGGATTTGCATTGTAGGGGCTGGTTTTCAGTGGGGTCTAAGGGGAGCACACCCCTGCACCTACACGGTGTGTTCCAGCTCCCAGCTGCTCAGGCAATAGAGCCTATAACTGATAGGCAAGTGGGACAGAATTTGCTCATGCAAAATGTAGTCTCCGCTAATAGGAGGGCACAAGGAGTGCAGACGTGTACTCCCCATGTACACAAGGGGAGCATTCCTGCTGAACAACTGCTCTTCAAGTATTAACTCAGTTCCTTTTGTTACTTCACCCCCCCCCACCTCTCCCCACTTTATTTGTTTGTCTGATTTGCCCTATTGCATGCTGTCTGTCATTCAGCTGCTGAGCTCTCTGGGGCAGGGGCTCTCTCTCTCTCTGTTATATGACTGTGATGTACCTAGCACAAGGGGGCCTGGTCCCTTAGCACCAGACAGCAGATGGGGACTGGATGGCACTGGGATTCGGAGCCTTGCCCCTCTCGGATCTTCCTGAGTCTAATCACATCAGTCTGGCAGAGCATGAGAGCCACTGGTATCTGGCGGCTGCATGTGCTATATGTGCAATGAGCTGGGCGGTCCTCACTCCAGTTCATTTCCCGAAATCCAGCCCCATTCTACAGTGGGGCCTGGCTGCATTGCGAATCCCTGCTATCTTAGGGTAGTCCGGGTGCAGGCAGAGAGATTTAGCATAGGAACTGGAGGGTGGGCAAAAAAAAAGGGTGGGTTTGCTTTTGCAAAATGAGTCATTTGAGTGTGAGGATTGCACAGCCCAGACTCAAACCAGGGCCGGCTGGTTTGCATCTCTATCCCATTTTATTCAGTCCCACCACAAAATGTGAAATGTTTGGCTAAATACTCTTAAACTGGAGCTTCATCTTCTACCATCTCCGGTCACCTGTAGCTAGCAGCCCTTCTCTCCTCTCCAGCGGAGAATCCGTGCCATATTCCAGGGCAGGCAAGGACCTGAGACTGAAATTACAGACTTGCTTACAAATTGCGGCATGTTCTCTCTCTGTAGGTATGTCATTGCCGGCAATTAGCGCAAAGATCCTTTCCCACTCTTGTTAAGTTCTTGTGCTTCAGTTAAATACTCCCAGATCCCATTTAAATGATTTCAAATGCAATTCATTCTGGCTCGTTAAATAATTCCACAGCAGTGTCTGTCTTCTCCTCTCTGTTTTCCAATAGCCGCTTTCTCCCAGAAAGAATGTGGTGACTGAGGAAAAAAGGGAAAGGGGGGAGGAGGGGAGCAACATGAAAACATGAGAGGAAAGCAGAGAAATTTGGTTTTCATTCCTGTGGTTTGGTCTCCCTCTGTCCTTTGTTTCACCTCTTCTTTCTCTCTCTTTTTGGCAGTGACTTCACCTGCCAGCCACGGATTTAGAGATTTTTCACCAATTATCTATGCCCAACAAGAAAATTGGGATTTAATGTTCTGCCTATGCTGTTCTGCCCACACGTGGCCAAACCTACAGAGACAAGGTCAGTTGCATCTTGACTGCCTGCCATTTCACCAGCCCTCTGGGAGTCCACTGCAAATGCTACATTTTGCTCTTGGCCAGGGCTGTAGGAAAGGCTGGGCTAAGTTGAATGGTTGGTAAAGGAGAAAGGGGAGAACCTCATTTTGTTCAGAGTGAGGACTTCAGCATGACGGATCGCCTTATGGAGACCTCCCATTCCCATCAAACAAGGAGAAGGGACTGGTGTCATGTGTCCAGCCAGCTCTCCGTAGATCACCAGCAAGTGCTCCCCAGACCACAGTCTGGGGATCTCTGCAGCCAGGAATGGGGCCCTAAGTCTGTTGAGAGTATTAGAACTCACAACTGCAGTTGCAATGGCTTCACTTCCCATCCCAGAATTGTGTCAAATGGTGCAGTGCTCTATGTAAATGGCTGCCACCTTCCCACCCAGAGATGGCTGCATTTAGTGTTTGATGAAGTGGTCCCTGTATGGTTTTGCAGAAACCTGCTCGTGAGGTTACTTCTACTGAGTATAATACAGATAAGCCTTAAAGCCTGTGTATCACTAACACATCGTTATTTGTTTATTTGTTTGTATTGTAGTGGTGCCTAGGAACCCCAGCTCTGGAGAAAGGCCCCAATATGCTAGGTACTGTGCAAAGACAGAGCAAAAAGACAGCTACTGCGGCAAAGACCTGACAATCTTTCTTACAAAGCCTTTCAACCTGGGGGTTAGAGAATTAAATAATTTGTTGTAAATAATATTTACAGCACACTTCATCCAATAACTATTTGCAAATATTAGAGTTTAATTATGTGACCAGCTCAGGAGAGGATGCGAGAGATATACAGGCAATGCTAATGTAGCCCTCTTTGGGGTGGAATAGTGCAGCAACTCAGAACAGTTTAGGACAGGAAGTGAAGAAGAACACTGTATCCAAATGTAACTGCACAATGCATCTAGGGTTGCCCAGGACACCCGGGCTAAGACCAGGAGTCCTGATGACAGTGCCCGGGGAATCTTTAATTACCAGCGGTGGCCGGATCACTAGGTTTGCATCTCATCTGAAAGACAACAAATGCTGATGTGACTTCCCTGGAATGTGTTGTTTAATTTAAAAAACTACAGTTCTCGGTTCCTTGTCAGCTTTCTCAGCAGAGGCCATGCCAGCCTGATCTCCTGACATGACATGTAATAACTCATTTGCCATGATCTGTCCCAAAATGAAGCCATAGGGATTGAAGAGACAACCACCACCTTAAACTCACTGCTCTCAACCCCTGATCTCAGCACATGCCCATTCCCAAACAGGGGTTGCTGTGCCCTTAGCCAGGATGGGCAGGGATGGTGTCCCTAGCCTCTATTTGCCAGAAGCTGGGAATGGGCATGGAATGGATCACTTGGTGATTTCCTGTTATGTTCATTGCCTCTGGGGCACTTAGCATTGGCCACTGTCGGAAGACAGGACGCTGGGCTAGATGGACCTTTGGTCTGACCCACTATGGCTGTTCTTATGTTCATATATTGCCCTAGGTATTCATGATGACCTCCTTAGAGGTATTACACAGGCAATCAGATTGGCAGTATGTCTTAAGGTTCTATGTCCAACTGCAGGTGCAAACTTGGAGGTGAAAGTTCTTAGATATGGACCCATGATTCATTTTTGTGGGTGCAAACTGAGGGCAGAAATGTCCAGGGTGTGATATGCACCCACAACCAGGGAAGCTGGGCCTTGACCTGATGAGAAATACCCAAAGTGTGCAAAGAACAACTTTCCCTCAAGTGGTGCAAAAATAATACCTTCCCAGACAACGGAGAGTGGGGAGTACCATGAGGGCCAAATTCCCCTAGAGCCTTTACGCCTTGGCTGCCCCTCAGCTAATTTCTCTTTCTGTCTGTCAGTGCAGACTCCCAGAGGTCTGACTGCTGTGGCCAACATTTAGACTGTGCCCTTCTCAGGACGCCAGTTGGAGCAATCTCTGTCTCGTACCCACTGGTCAGTGGATATTTCTAAAACCACCGTAGCCCTGATATAATGAGATGACTTCAGCAAATTCTGCATGGCCCACAAGATGTGCCTGCAATCCCTAGTGCCTCTGGGCTCCTTTGCTGCTCATTGTCCAGGGCACTGAGCTGGGACGCATGGTTATTCCTCTCAGTTGGCATAGCTCAGTGTTCACATGTTGGCATATTTGTTTGTCCCAAGCTGGAAGTGGTGAGGATTTTGTAACAGAGACTGAGCCCATCCTTTCGGAAGCATATACCAAATCTGTCCAGGAGCCACCTAACAGACTGTGCTGTCTAATGGCTAGCGCAGAGAACAAGGAGCCAGGACCCTTGGCATTGTCTCACTTCGTGACCTTGAGTATGTACGTCTCTTCTCTTGTCTTCAGTTTATCCACCTGTAAAACGGGTTAAAAGAACAAGGTGCCCCACAGAGATGTGGTGAGACTTAGTTAATGTTCATAACCTGCTTTGAGATCCTTAGATACAAGGGCCTACAGAAAAGCAAAATATTAATTTACTATTCTTTTAAAAAGTAATACTATGAGAAAAATCTGTGGCGGAGAATCTGACATAGCTCCTGAATGTCTTTCTCCTTCCACTCCCTGAAGGTGGTACTTCCTGAAACAACAGTAACTCTGATTGGCTGCTCTTGTATGACATCAGAGCCTACAAAAGCACATACCTCAAAAGACGTCACTGCAGGGCCATTCAACAGGTTTGTGGGATTTCATAGGGGTGGGGTGTAAGCCTAGATATGATAGTGACAGATAGATAGATAGATCCAGCTGGTGATCTGTTGCCACCAACAAATCTCATGAGATCTGTTTAAAGTAACTGCATGTGTCAGACCCTGGCAGCTGTCTGGATGCCCTGGCCTCTCCCTTCCCTAAGCGCCATCCAGTCTCACTCTTCTTCAGCTTTTCCAACACTCTCATCACCTTCGTACGTAAGTACTACTGACTCCACTGCCTGACTCAGTATGATGCCCTGTGGCAGTCAATAACACCAGACAGCAAAAGAAATAACAGATGGAAGGGGTGGGGGAAGAGAGAGGGAAAGGCAGAGAGGGATGGGAGCAAGAAGGGTGGGAGAAATGGAGGCAGCATGAGAAAGAGGAGAGGAGAGGGTGATGGAGAGAGAGGGGCATGGGACAGGAGAGCAAGGCAGGGTGCATGGTGGAGTGGGGGGCAGTGAGACTCCTAGAGATAAGAGATGGAAAGGACCCTCACCCAGGCTGGCCAGTGGGCGAGATATACAGGGAACATGGGGCAGGCCACCACTTCTCCTGGCAACATTCATCTGAAAGCTGGAATAAGACCCTAACCATGCTGGTGGCCTCACTGCTAGGCTATAGATGGGACAATCTGAAAGCCTTTCTGCACCCAGCCCGGTGCTGTCCTTGTGCCCTCCCCTCCGTGTGTTGTTTGACCATCTCAGCAGCTGCAGCTATCACTGGACTGCAAGTTCAGGAAAAGAAACGTCTTTCTGATGGGGATGTGCTATAACTCAGTTATTGCACCCCAGGCTGGTGGGTAGTCCAGGAAACATGCCTGCCGTCAGCACTGCAGGGACTCCAAGGGCCCTTGTGGCACAAGAGACAAAAAGGGTGGGGAGGGTAGGTGGGCACAGGGGAGCAAGTCAGCCCTTGGCACCGGGCTTTCTCAGCATGATAAAGTCTAAGGCTCTCCCTATGGGAAGGCCCAGTGCCCTCCTACTTACTCAGTCCCATCACATGAGAGAAGATGGGGTCACACCACAAAGTTAATGGCCTGTAAACTGAACCCCACTAACAGGGAGTGGGGGTGGGGGTGAATCTGCCTGCAGCAACCGTGGTCTCCTGCAGGAAGTCAGGGAGTCAGATGCTTCCAAATGTTTTGCAAATGCAAATATAAAGAATCCCTATTACACCTCAGCTGGATGCTGGAAAACATTATGATCAATAACAACTTTTGCAGCGTTGTGGCTGAGATAGGGGTGATCCAGTCTCAAGCATCAGGGGAATGGTCTACAAGGGACAGGAAGTGACTCCCAATGTGGCAGCTCTTTTGAGAGACAAATGACTGTCCCAGATCTGATGGAGATAAATCACAAAAGCCAGTTCAGTGCTGCTGCACCATCCACTCCTGCTAAGTCTTGTACTCAAGTCGGCGGCACCATGTGAGACAGGGTTCCGTGATTGCCAATAGACACCACGGTGGAATCACGGTGTTTTGTCAACTAGAACCATCCCTGCCGCATCCCAGTCTGACCCTCATTGTGAAGGGTGTAGGATATTGGCAGAGGTCAAGCATTGCTGGCGTTTGCTTGCCACCACTTGTCGGTAACTTTGCCCAGGAAAGGGAAACCAGCTGTAGGGTGGTAGCTGGAGAGAGCACTGAGGTTAAGTGATGTTTCCTGAAAGCGAACCAGAATATGGAACTGCCTGTGGTGCGGCTAGACGAGCCATTGAGCGTGGTTAGGAATGGATGCAGAGGCTCTTCTCTGGCTACCATCAGCCATGGGGAGCGGGGATTTATTTCCCTTGTAGTGACCGTCATGCCTTCCAGGGACTCTGAGTGACTGCACCAAACTCCAGTTAGAAAGCTGGAATGGTCACTGCTTTTACAGGGGTCCTTGGGTCCAGGGAGACCGTCTCGGATGTGTTTGATCTTTTCAGCCAAGTGGGATGAGGGCTCCTCCCAGACAGGCACTTGGGGCCAAGGCTGGGCAAAGGCCCTTCAGATTGATTGGCTCCTTTATTCAGAACGGTTCAACCAGACATGCAGATATGGAGGTGGGGAAGAGGAGGGTTCTTCTGGCCTCCTTCACTGGCGGGGCACACGGTTGCCAGGAATCCTGCACTGTTGTTGATTAAATACAGAGCAGGATTTGTGCTGCCAGCGTTTGAGCATTCTGCCTTCACGTTTCATCTGCCAGGGCTTGTCAGGGTATCAGGCTGATCCTGCCAGGATGATGCAGTGGGTGGGAGCTTTGAGGGGGGGCAGATGTTTAATGGCTGAGGACAGAAGATGCCAAGAGTGCTCCACCAAACTATTGGTGCTGTGACCCTGCAGCAGGAAAGAGCATTCTGGGAGCTTATTGCATGCAGATGCCTCCAGGGATGACCATCATGCTTGGCTCCCCTCTTTGGCAGGTGGCTGGGAATGCCATCATCTCTACTTCCCTCCAACACCGTTATGGTATCTGCCTCCCAGCAGGCCCCTGGTGAGGTAGGTATTGTACATATTTTTACACCTATTTACAGTCAGGGGAACAGAGACAAAGAGAGAGAGGCTGTGATTTGCCCAACATCATCCAGTGAACAGAGATGGGAGCTGACTAGAGTCCTGACTCCCATTCCCCTTCTTTGTCACTAGGCAAGGCCGCTTCACAAGATCTTATGGCTGTCAGCAAATAACTGTGACATGTCAAATGGCATTAGCGTGGGAATAGGGTAGGGCATGGCAGGTTGTATCTCCGCAGTTACGGGACAACCTGACATGCTATCAAGCAATATGACACAACAGAGGTAACTTAGTGAACTGACGTCTTGGCACCGTTGCTTGGAAACAAAAATGGGTGCCAACTCTTAAATAGAAATGGAGCTAGGGTATCTCCTGGAAGCAACACACAGACTAGGGCACCCTCCTGCTTCCCACTAATCATTCAAATCTGAAGAGTTGGTAGGACCCTCCTGAAAATATAAATTCTAGATTAAAAAATATACATGCAGGAAAGGGAAGGAAAAGCTCGTTGCCTGAAAAATGTGTGTTCTCATCTGTTAAACAATATCCAGGTGCTGCCTCAGTTACTCATACTCCAAGATTGTGCCACAAAGACTTTCAAAGGCAGATTGTCTAGAGAAGAACAGATGGAGGTAACAGCCCTCCTGCCCAGGGTTTGCACCAGAACTACAGACAGGGAGCTTGTTATCTGACTTTGGGATTTATAGGGGATGAGCATTAAGAGCAAATCTGTGCTACGCTCTGCAGGGGAAGGGCTGGGCCACTGGCTGGCTCAGGTGGTGGGTGTATTTCATGCCAATGTCCCTGGTGCTGTTCCAGACTGTGGACAAAAGTCATTCCTATCTTAGAGCTGTTCAGTGGCCCATGTGTGAAATGAACTGATGGCTGCAATCTGGTTCCTAGTGGCCAGGTCCACAACAGAGGGATCACCATCTCCATTGGCACGAATTGCCCCCCTTGGTGGAGGCCTGAAAAGAGAGACCAAAGATTGACTGTGCCACAGAGACCAAATTCCCCTCTTGGCCCCAGAGGCAAGGCACATTGTTGAAGTGATGGGGAGCTGCTTGTGCTGCCAGGCTGTACCTACTCTGTGATAAACAGATCACCTGAGTCTGCAGGGCTGTCAATCCAGCACCCTTAACCTTTCGCTAGCACAAAATTCTCTGTAAAATGGAAAAAGTGATTTCTTGAAAGCAAACTAATCCCCAGTCATATCAACGAGTCACTTAGCTCCCCATCTCTCTCACTCTCTGCGTTCTGCATCTCAGGGAACATTCAAAGGAAAACAATGTGACTGTTAATTACAAACTGTTTTGAATGCATGGAAAAACCATTTCAAAGATGAAGCCAACCGAAGATAGGGAGCCTGAGAATACTGCATGTGCCTAAATGCGTTAAAGGTGGAAAGTTCTATTGTAATTAAGGCTGATGCAATCATTGTAACAGATGCAAGGTAGAAATGTTCCCTTGTTTGGCTTTTCCCCTCTCTCTGCTGTGCACATTGGATTTTGCTTTGGACTAGAAGCAAAATGCCGGAATATCAAGGGGATGTTTTTCACCTGAAGAATTTTAATGAATAAATGCTGTTCCGATCCGTTACTTGTCTGCACTCTGATTGCAATGGCATTCTAGGGAGCATGGCTTTGTTTGCAACATCTCTTGAATGTGGGCACCTTGTAAATTATCGGCTTGCGCTGTCCTGCACCTGGACAGTGTCCAAGACGAGGCGAGATTCAGCGATGGTCACTAGAGCTTGGTGCAAAGGTCAGCACCCTCCTCAAGCTCTTCTTATCTCATTCATGGCTCAGTTCAGAGCATGAACACCTGTCACAACAGTCTGATGATGCGGTGGATGGAAGAGAAACACAATGCACAGAATGGATACACAAAGCATATGTACAATACATGGAGCGGGTGCATCAAATGCTGTCAATGGGTACCGTACAAACCATAGACGCAGTCCCAGGAATGGACATGGACACACGCACACATACATTATGTCAGCTGGATGCGCACAGTACCCAGGATGAATACAAGCATTATACACATAGTAATTCAGGCAGTGGACACCCACAATACTAGGAATGGACAGAGCCAGGAATGGATAGAAGGAATGCGCACACAGTATGAAGAACACATACGTATGGACATAGGTCATTTTCCACTACAGGTCTGCAGGGACCTTTCTTCTCCGTTGTCATGTGCGCAGGCTGGAGGAGGCCTGGTGGTGGGGCAGCACTGGCAGCGGGCAGAGATAAGGTGGTGGGGGCTGCGGCAGGAAGTGGACGGCGTAGGAGAAGGGAGGCAGTGGTACAGTGGGTGGGAGCAGGAAATGATGGTAGTGACAGTGTTAAAGCCAGGCCGCTGCATATCCCACCTCTGTGGCGGGCTAGTCACCGCACCAGACCCCCAAACCAAAGACAGGCATAGGGCCTGAGTGCTGATGCCCATGCCTTGGTAGGGAGCTCACGACTCTGCGTCCTAGGAAAGGCTGCAGTGCCATCCCTCAGCTCTGCTCTCTCTCTCCCCTCCCTTTTCACAAAGGCTCAGAGCCGTGTCGCCCCTGCCCTTTACTCCTTAGTCACAGCCAGCTTTGTAGCCATTAGTTGCCACTAGCAGTGGCCAGTCCTTTACACCTGTCAGGAATAATTTCCACTCAACTTAGGAGAGCCTGGTTGGAGGGCAGCAGGCTGAGTTATTCTCTCTCTTACAGTGTGCTGGAGGGCGGGGGAGGGAGTGTGCGTTTCATTTTGTTGCAGGGCCGAACCCTGTTGGGAAGGAAGGAGATAGTGAAACTGAACATTTGTGGGCTATTCTCTCCTCCAATCTGCCGCCCACACGCACTGTGGGACTTGGAAGCTGCAAATAGGAAGGTCTCTGGCAACCAGAGCATTTTCAGATCAGAACATGTAAGCTAAGTTTGTTGTCTACAAAACCTGCAGCAGGTCCCAGTCTGGGGGCAGAGGGAGGGTGGGCGGGGGGATCCTTTGCTGGGGATCCTATAAAGAACTCCAGAAGGTGTGTGTGGGGGGGTGTTTGGAGAGGGATGACCTCCCCTGGAGATCCCTTGGAAGAGCTCAGATGAAGCAAGGGAAAGGAGAACCAGGAAGAGAAATAACCCCCCAAATACCAAAGAGACCTGGACGTTAGAGCTGGAAACGCTCTCTTGGGCCAACTTGTCCATCCCCATTGGCCAGTGCAGGATTGCTCCCTATGGGACATTTTCTAGTTTCCCACCCCTTCCCTTGGAGGCAAGCCACAGGCTACCACATCTTACAGCTAGGAAGCCTCTCCAGATAAGCCTCTCCACATGTCCCTTTGCTCAGCTCTGTCCCATTGCCACCAGTCCAGCCCCTTGGATCACCCAAAACAATTCCTGCTCCTCCGTGATGCTCACACTTCACATGCTGCTAGCCAATTCTCATGTCCACCATGTGGCCATCATTGAGCCAAATTCTGTTCTTCATATTTAGCTCTTTTAATCTTTCCCCATGAGTCATCTCTTCCAGACCCTTACACACCTTAGTGACCTACCTATGGACTCCCCCTCTTGCTAGAAATGGGGTGCTCAGCTCAGCAATGAATGCAGCAATTCAGAGAGCTGGGGGGTGGGGGGTGCCTCTCACCAGCACTGTATAGAGAGGGGCTTCCACCAAGCTGCTCTGTGATGCGAAGTCACAGCATGTGCATTGCAATCACAGTGACCTTTCTAGCTGCCAGATCACATTGCACACTCCACTCTGAATGGCTGTCCCTTGTCGCCCCAGGTCTCTCACAGCCATTGCCACTTCCTGGGCTTCAGACTCTTTCCTCCCCGCACCGATTAGCTGCACGTCTCTGAACTGAATCTCATTTTGTCATTTCCTGCCCAGATTTCTAACCCTTGGGCCCCTTCGAGCAGTTCCTTGTCCTCACTGCTGTGTGCAACTCCTTCTCATTTAATACCTACTGTGACCTTTTATTGGCATGGTGCTGACCCCCCTCTTCCAGGTCATTAATGAAGATTTCCAGCAGGTCCTAACACTGCTCCCTCTGCCATCCCACTACTAGACCCCCTCCTCCAGCTCAGGCTACAGCTGATCACCATTGCCTTTGGTTTACTGTCCCACAGACAGCTCCCAATCCACATGACAGGCTCTGAGCCAAACCAATTTGAATTTGTTTTCCTACGAACTTTGCATGAGACACCAAGCCAAATGCTTTGCTACAATAAATAGAGGATAAGCTGGTGACACAGTCGACGAGCTGGTGACCACACCAACCACCACCACCTGTTCTGCCCCCACCACTCACAACCTTCCTCCTACTCAGACCTAGTGACTAATTTCATTGCACTTCTGTGCTGCTTGCCTCATTCCTGAGTGTGTGTGCGTGGATGTGCGAGTATGGGAGGGAGAGCAAGCCGCGGGTGTGTGCATGAGAGAGAGTTTGGAAGCGTGAGACTGTCTGTCAGAGCTTGTGTGTGGGAACGTGCAAATGGGTGTGTCAGCGAGAGTGCACGTGGATCTGCAGGTAGGGGAGTGCGTATGGGACACAGTGTGCATCTGAGTGATTGTGTGAGGTTGTTGGACATGGTCTGTTGTTATTCTGGGCTACTCGGGACTGTTGTTTTCACCCCTACCAGGAGATGCTCAGATTGATTCTATCCCTCCCTGCCTCTCTCCAGCTGCTTCACTGCTCTCCTTGAGAACAGACGGAGCCTACACTCGGTTAGGCAGGTCTCAAGTGGAGGGAAGAAACCTCTGACAATGGGGCTTAAAGAAGTTGGCAGCTGCAACCTGCGTCTCTCCCTTCTGCTCCGTGTGGCCTGCTCTCCCAGAAATGGAGCCGTGTCAGAAACATGAATGAGAGGGTGGTGTGGTGTCATTACTGGAAGCAACAGCAGTGTTTCCTGTTGGTCAGAGTGTGAGAGTGGGATTCAGGACTCATGGGTGTTTTTCATTGGCATTATTTGCTAGTAGGGTCTGGAGGGGACTGAGAGCCAGGACACCCGGGGCCTATTCCCAGCTCTGCCACAGAATTGCTTGAGACCTTGGGCAAGTCACTGCCTTGCTCTGTGCCTCAGTTTCCCCATTTGTAAAATGGATATCAGTGCGTATTGCCCACACTTAGTAAACAATAATGGTCATAATAATACTGACTGGCCTCACAGGGGTGTTGTGCAGCTTCATTAACTCATGTTGTAAAGCATTTTGAGGGCCTCTGGAAGATGTCTCTATAAATGCAGGAGCTTAGTGCAGTGAGTCATTCGTGGGAGGTAGGCTAGGTGGGTGTGTGGGAACAAAGAGGCAGCCATGTGACTACCAGCAAGGAGTAGTGGCTGCCTCACCTAACCCAGCCTGGTGTCTCCTTTGCAGGATAAGCTATCGCCCAGGTCGGGACTGAGCATCAGGAGACACACATTAGGTCCCCTAGTGACGAGTAATGAGTCTGTATCAAGCCTATGCACTTACCCCACCTCATTGAAGTGATTAGCAGTGTTCAGGTTACACCTCCTAGCCCCCTGGAGTGACTAATACACACCAAGCAAGCCGAACATAAGAGAGGAATGTTTGTGCTGCTCTGAAATAGACTCCCCTGCCCGAGAATGGGAGCCAGCCTTCCTCCACCGCTGTTTCCTGTACTCGGGGCTGCCAATCACATTGGCAATGCAGGAAGCTGGGAGGATGAGGTGGCTGAATGAGGCCCAACCCCGCCACTCATGAAAAGTGATTTGTTGTGATGCAGCCCTACACGTCCAGTAGGGACTCCAAGGGTTTGCTGAGGACAAAGTTCCTACGGAACTTCCAAAAAAGCACCAGCAAAAGTATGTACATTCCCTTAGTATGGGCCACAATCTGCCTTTGTTCATGCCAACGTACACCTTCATGTGCAGCAATCTGCTTTGCACGTGCATACGCAGGTTAGTGGGTGCACAGAGGGGATCCCACACATAGTGTGTGGGTATTTTTAGAGGCTCTGACTATTCGGCCCTAGATGACAAAGAACCACCAGGAGGCCTGGGGGCCAGGGAGAGTGTGTGGCACACAGGCCCCAGGAGAGAAGCAGCCCTGAGGAGATGGAGGCCAGAGAGTGAATGGATAGAGAAGATGGCTTCAGACATCCACTTACACATCGCTTTGTTTCCCTTGTGCCTTGTTTTGTGTGTGTGTGTGTGTTTTTTTTTACAAGCCCTCCCTAAGAGCTGAGTAACACAGAACCCGCTGGCTGCTGTCTCTAGGTCCCGGTGGACTCAGGCGCACCACACTGCCAACCACAGCCCCGAGAGCGAGGCGTAATGGCTTAAAGAGCAACCAATAACAGCAGCGGCAGCCTGCTAATGCGAGCAGCAGCAGACACAGAGCTCTCAGCGGTCTCCTCACACTCCCGCCCTCCGTGCCAAGAGCGCCTTTGCCATTCTTCCTAGACTAGCAAACAGAGGAAGTTTTCTTTTCTTTCCGCAGTCCTGCCTCAAGGTGACATCGCCTCATGAAATCTCAGGGAGAGGTGGAAGGGGAGACGGGGAGCCTGCTATGAAATAGGGTGAGATTCCCAGGCTCCCTCCCCTGGGCATTTGCTCCCATTTCTAACACCCTCCCGGAATGACCTCTGCTTTCCCTAACTTGGTTTCCCTTGTCCCCGTCTGTCTGTCCCTGTCTAGTGCCTCAGACGCAGGAATCTGACTGTCAAAGAGCCACTTCATGGAAAAAGGACCCCACAGAAACAGAAGGACACATTTTCAGCCAGACTCTGATTCCAGGCATCCATTAGTTCCATACTGATCAGCCATTGCCTGTGGATCTTAATTACCTGTGCAATGTTTAGATGTGATGGGGACAGATGCTTGAGAAAACTCAATAGATAGATAGATAGATAGATGTGTGGTAGAAAGTTATGGCTATGAATTTGGGATGGTCCATTATGCAATTCATCTATTAAACAAGCACTATTAAATTCTTCAGACTGCTCCACTCTATATTCTGTATATACGGTGTATGTTACAAGCAAATGAATGGGACTGTTTCTTGGTCCCTCCATCCTTGTGTAAAGCTATCAGCCTGAACTATCATAGGACAGGCCTCGGGGGGAGTCATGAAAACCTCTTAAATTGACTGAAAATAGCTTTTTTATAACCAAAAGTGTCGTGCCTTTAACGGCAAGTATCTTGGGTCCTTACAGGGATAACTGGGAGTGCTGGGAAGGGAAGGTTTAAAAGCATGACATTTAATTAATGCTGTCGCTGGTACAGGACAAGAACTTTGTCACTCCACTGCCTTAGGCCAGGGTGATCTGGGGAAGTGGGAATTCTCTATTTGTAGAGGAGGAACTATTTCTCTCCTGCATGGCTGTTTGAGGCTGCTTAAGGGATGAGACTAAGTCCGGGGGAGATGGATTAGTGGGCAGAGCACAGAAGAGGTGGTCAGAGCTGAAGGGTGCATTCATTTGTCACAGGGCTCTGTGATATGTCATATGGACATCTCGTCCATGTCTGAGGCAGGGAGGTAAGCTGTAGACAGAGAGGATACAGATATAGATACAGTACCGTCTCCTAACCACCCTTTCAGCAGGAAACCTGGAACGAGGTCAAATCGTAATTAGAGGTCAATGGAGTCATCCACCTGGTGGCTGGAGTTGCTGCCTTGGTCATCAGCACAAGCCAAGCCCTTGAGGTCCGCAGGAAGCAGCTCTGCCAGGTGGCTGGGACAGTAAGTGCTCTATTGAACTCTTCAGCTAGGAGTGGCTCTTTATAGATCATGTATTTGCAGTCTTGCTGATGGGCCTAGGTGCGTGCATTCTCTACCTTCCCTATCATAATCCCATATCACACCTGTGGTGTGTGTATATCTTGTGTCTCTTTGATGCGGACAAAGCCCACGAGTGAGAACAGAGGCGGGGTTAGTGGACTATGAGGTCATGCCAGGCCAGACAGGGTGAGGTCTGATCAATTCAGGTGATAAATGTTTCATGCCAGATAAGGTTGAGGAGAAAGGCCATATACTGCCGTGATTCCCTCTGCTCCACATGGTTACGTCACTGCAATCTTTGATGAGGATGCATCTGGGGACAATGAGGAATGGCTGCAGTCAGATCTGGTTTGTTCTATTCCAGCTCTTTCTTGCCTTTGGCTGCTTTGTAAAGGCTACTATGGCTGTGTGCCACCTCCATACCTGTAACAAACTGCTGGGGGTATGTTACCATCCTGGTGTTTTTTCTTAGTGATGTTGAACCAGCTCTCCTTTGTTTAAAGAGCCATCAACCAATAGGAGAAGAGAATCCATTGCATACCCAAACGAACAGACACAGACCCTTACAATCCATTAGCAATAGCATAGGGAAGATGCATTTATCGCACGTGTAGGAAATTCCTTTATCTGTCATCCTTCAGAAGCCCATAAAGAACCTGCTATGGGGTGACAAACACAACTGCAAGAGACAGCCAAATTCTGCTCCTCTTTTTACAGAGTTGCAGTGCTGGTGAAAGGTGCCAGATTAATGCCCTAGAGGCCAAACCCTTGCTGTATCTGACTACACAACAAGAATGCCGGGCAGCGGAGGGACAAGATTTCCAAGTCCTCCTTACCCACCGCCAATGATCTGCCTCAGTATCGACTTGAGGAACCATCTCTTCAGGTGAGAGGGGGACCTCAGACTCCACAGCCCAGGCAGACCTTGGTCTCCACATTGATACTATCCACACGAATGTGAGTTAGCCCCAATGAATATTGGTGGTGGTGGTTTGTCATATGGCCCCTTGTCCACTAGGAACGGGACTGAGACTCACCAGCCTATTTCACACAGGCTACTGAGCAGCAATCAGCTGGATAACAACTTCTGGTCACTACCAGGCTGGGCCAGATGCCACATGGTGATGTGAGAACGGAAATGCTCTAAGTCCCTTTCCTGATCCCCTGAGCCAGCTAGTCCCTTACAGAAATGCATCTTTAATTATAAATTATTCAGGGCTGGCACCCAGAAGCTCAGTCTCCTTGGGCATCTTGAACTGTGCCCCAGTGCCAGGCACAAGGGATGAAAAGGGCTGACAGCAGGAGTAAACTCATCAATCAGCAAATGGCATAAAGCAACTTGAAAAGGATAAAAGTGTAGCTCCCCAGCCTGGCAAAGTCACCATGTGGTCCATGCTGCACGTGCATGCAGCAGATTTCTCCCAAAGGGTGGTACACTGGCACCTTGTGAACTGTGGCTCCCTCATTCACTTGCTGTACGAGTGACAATGACTTACATTCCTGCTGCAGCTTTCCTCCAAAAGGATCCCAAAGCACTTTGCAGACACAATGCACAGGAATCATTTCCCCTGCTACTGAAAGGTAGCCAGTTCTGGGATGGGATATGACAGCTATTTAATGCCCCAGAAACACTATGCCACCGTTTGGAACAGGAAGTGACGATCAATGCTGTATCCCATTTACATTTTGGTGCTGACTCAGAGTGGAGAGCGCCCCCTGCTGAAGCCCCCGCACTGTAGGAGCACTCATTGGAGGGCTCAGTTGCAAATCCAAAGCAAGCCCAATGCTGCTTAGCTTATGAGAGCTACGAATTTCCCTTCCCAGGATGGTACGACTGCAGCTTTTTGTTAGCTGCTGATATGAGGCCAGAATGAAGATAAATGAGAGAAAAAAACCCTCATCAAAACCCTTCTGAACTAAAGATAAAAAGCAACTCAGCAGCAAGGAATCATTTTCAAAACTGTGGGAACTCAAATGTGGGTGTGAATATCACTTTAAGGATTTATAAAATGACACATGGCCTCACCTGTCAGCATGCCAGAATCCAAATGCCGGTTTTAATTACACCGAATATTTTATTTTCTTATGCAGAGGCATAATCAATTATCTTATTTAAAGGCATTACGCTAATGTGTGTGTAAAATGGAGCCATTCCCTGTATTGCATTAGATTCTACTAATTATAGGAGAATGTTTGGACCTAAAATGTCAGCCTGTCATCTGGCTGGTGTGTAATTCATGATCTGCATTCACAGGCGCACATGAAACTGACAAAAATTGCATTCATCCCCTTCTATTGGCTTGGCATCAAATCCACTTGGTTTGGGGGTGACAAATCCCCCACTTCACCCTTCCCCAAACTGGAGTGGTATTGTTCCTCCTCCCGCCCATCCAGCCCGTCCCTTCCCCCAAAAAAGTCTCCTTCCCAGAGCACAAATGATAGTTGTAAAGGGAGGAATAGATGAGTTGGGAAGTGTTACAAGAGAGTTTTGTATCAGTGTATCTGTAAATAGTTAATAACGTGCCAGCATATGTAGGGTAGTTCATGGGGTCATAGGACCAATAAGACATGTTGTTTTTGTGCTCTCTTTGTGTAGCTCTTATCAGGGAGGAGGCAGAGAGAGGAGTGAAATAAACAAGGGGAAAAAAGAGATGAGTGACACATCATTATGATAAAAATCCTCATATACCTTTAAAAACTCCCCCACCTGAGTTACTACTCATAATACTCATAATGCTGAAAGATTAAATAAAATACCATTTCTTTTTCATCATTTTGTGCATTATATTTACTGTCTGCATTTCATCCTCAGTGAAACTAGGCTGGACAGGTTTCAGAGTAGCAGCCGTGTTAGTCTGTATTCGCAAAAAGAAAAGGAGGACTTGTGGCACCTTAGAGACTAACCAAATAATTTGAGCATAAGCTTTCATGAGCTTATGCTCAAATTAATTGGTAGTCTCTAGGCTGGACAGTTTCACTGTTTCTAGTCACTGGGGCGGAAATAGAAAGCTGCAAACATTGCTATGCATATGAGGTTTTGGAAAGCCCCACTCTACACTGCACTGTCTTCCAGCAAATTTTGGGGGTGCCATTTAATGCAGACTTCTGTTATGGAGGCTTGTACTCTTTTGCATCCAGTATATGTGTAGTCACTAGGGAACTGTCCTATTAACTGGTTTCAGAGTAACAGCCGTGTTAGTCTGTATTTGCAAAAAGAAAAGGAGTACTTGTGGCACCTTAGAGACTAACCAATTTATTTGAGCATAAGCTTTCGTGAGCTACAGCTCACTTCATCGGATGCTGTAGCTCACGAAGCTTATGCTCAAATACATTGGTTAGTCTCTAAGGTGCCACAAGTACTCCTTTTCTTTTTGTCCTATTAACTGTACTTTATAAAACTCCTCACGCACCGGATCTCACCAGAGCCATCCTTTATACATGTGTGAGAGTCTCACACAAAAAGGCAAGAAAGACTCTGCCTTGGGGCTGGTTCACCAGAATAGTCCCATGAAGCTGACCTGATGGTGACACATCGTCTCTGAGGCTCGCTCATGACTACATTCCAACTTAGCCAGACACACCTCAGAACTGCTGTGGATTTCAAATGGCGTTAACTCACATTAAGGAAAAGGAGGAACCCCTAATCGCTGTGTAGTGGTAGCAGCAGCCTGGGTCATCATGTGCCACATACTGCTAGGCAGGCCTTGAAATACTGTCATGAAAATAGACCAACCAAGGTCCAACAACACCCACAGCAGGAGGAAGATGATGGCAATGATAAAAACACTAACAGTGTTTTACTTGGAGACCAAAGAGATTGCTCAGCTCGGGTGAGCAGGCAAGTAAAATTTGCAAGTCTTTGTTAAGCCCGGAGAATCCTCCTTCTCTGAAATGGGCCGCCAAGCCATCACCCCAATCACATGCAAATCCTCTCCAGCACAGAAGCAGGCATGTCATGGAACATGCCACAACACGTTGTGTTGTTGGGCACAGTGATCCCTCTGCTAGGCCCTTGGGTGTGTGTGATGGCTTACAGAGGCTGCCATCCTTTTGCTTTTCTATAACATGGTGGAAGTTGGAGGGCACGTCATAATGTCCTTTGCCTAGCAAGCTTGCACGCCCCCTATTCACAGCATAGCTTCAGTCCCGGAGGATACCAAAGCATTTTACAAACTATCTACACTCAGGATTCCCTTCACCACTGAAATGTAGTCCCTTCCCGGGGACGGGGGCCATAGCCAGACAACCAATTAGCAGACCCTAAAGAGTGAGGGTTTTGTTTAAGGCCACCAGAGCAACCCCAACTCTTATAGAAGGTTCCCCGTGGGATTTTTAATATCCATAAGAACCATAAGCCAGGAGCCTACATGTTAAACCTGCATTTGAAAGACCTTCTAGCAGTGGCTCACCACAGAAGGAAATTATATTTAAAAACCCAAAAAATGAAGCAATCTTCTGAGATTTGAATCTTATAAGAGCCTTGGTGCATTGTGTATGTGTGATCTACAAGGTATGCTTAATGCAGATTTCAGTCCCTTCAGGGCAGGGACCATGCATTCCTCAGCATACTCTACTCTAATGTGCCAGCACATTGATCCTGCTCAACAAATAACACATCATAAAACTAATAAAGATCCCCACAGAGCAAGTTGCTCGGAACACAATTTATCTACCTCAGTGGGTGAAGAGAAAAGCCTGGCTCAGGGCTTCCAGAGAGCTGAGATATTCCAAACCTTGTGCTTAGATTGATCACTTCTTCCCTCTGGCTGCAGAGATGGTTCTGCATGGGATCTTTTTGCAGCCATTTGACACTACAGCCATGGACTCTCCATGATCATTATCAGGATTGTGTTGTGTGTAGTGACCCTGATTCTTTTGGACCTCATTAGGGCTCTCCTGGCAGTCATCAATTGATGATCCAATGACTAGATACTACACTAATAGGTGCTCTATAAATATGATAGATAGATTAGATTAAATATTTCTGTGGTCCTAGCTGAGTGCTTAGAAGTAGAAATACTAATAACAATGTCTCTCTCTTTCTTCCCAGCCTTCAGGAGACATAGACAGATTAGTTTATAGGATTTTGTTTGTGTTGCGTTTATGTGAAGAAATCCTTAAGGAAGAGTTAAGTCAAAGCAATGAGGTTTGCATTTATCATTATTATCTATTGTTTGCATCGCACTAGTGCCTCAAGGCCCCCTTTTGGATCAGGATTTGGGTGCTGTGACTATTTGGGACTCTAGTTGCACTGTAGAATTCAAGGGGAACCCACGGGCTCTGCCTCGTCTAATAATTGGGGGGCATACACCCTTGCTAGTGGGGGACGCTGTGGAAGAGGCAAGTCTTTCAGAGCACGTCTCTCTTGCAGTCAGCATCATCTCAGTCTTGCTTGGTTCAGCATTAGTCAGCAGCTCTTCCTCCAGCTGCTGATTTTGTCTGGGCATTGAGCTAGATAGGCCTTGGTGGGCTTTATATTTAATAGAAAGGCAGTGTACAGCCCAGTGTCATCTGTGTATTTCTGACACATAAGCCCCTGCCATCTCTCCATCTCTACTAATGGCTTCCTATAGATATTGAATACAAAGATGTTGGAGAACTGAGCCTTGTGGGGCCCCATAGGGGAGGGGTTTGGAGATGGAGGAACAGTTTCTCATAAGGGCCCTCTGGGTGTGGTCTGAGAGGGAGGCCCTGAACCATTTCAGGGAGTTTCCATTCACCCTGGCAGTTTTCTGGAGGCAGGGCATGTGGTGATCACTGGTCACAGGTGCCATAGAGAGGCCCAGTGGGAGGGGTGTAGTTGATTTTCCCCTGTCACAAGTCAGGAGCCGGTCATTCACCAGAGCAACAAGTACTGTCATGGTGCCGTGCCCTGGCCTGACGCTGGCCTGGGAGGGATCCAGGATACTGGCAGCCGGTGGGTGCCACTGGGGCCTGTTTATTGCCATGTGTGGATTAGCTTTGCTTGGAAGAGGCAGGTCGGAGGCTGGGCAGTGGCTTGCGAGGGCTCTAGCATGGGGCAGTGGTTTCTCTAGTATTGCCCTGACTACTGAATGCCTTAGGTGGGTAGTAGATTCCCCTTTGTTTAAGGAGGGGCCAACAGGCTGTTAGTTGGGCTCCCAGGTGTTCTCTCTTTTACCAGCCAGCCACGGCAGGCGGCAGTCACAGGTGATGCCCCGATTGCCATCAGCGCTTCTGTGACGCATGTGAACAGGCTGACTCCGTAGCAGGAGGGGACTCGCTGTGTCTGGCCCTGCTCCCAACTGGTTGAATTCAATGGCCTAAGAAGCCATCCAGGGAGCAGCAAGATGGCTCAGCAGCCCAGGACACTGAGATCATGAGAATTGCCGGTGAAAGTCCAGGCGTGGTCCCAACCTATTGTCCTGGGCAAGTTCCATCTCTGTTGATGGGAGTGGCAAAAATGATGGGGGTTCCCCTTGACAGTAGTGGAAAGAGATGCTGCTGAAAGGGAAAGCATTTCATTATTGCAGCCCCATCTAGATAGATAGATAATGGCCATACTGGGTCAGACCAATGGTCCATCTAGCCCAGTATCCTGTCTTCTCACAGTGGCCAATGCCAGATGCTTCAGAGGGAATGAACAGAACAGGGCAGTTGGCAAGTGATCTATCCCCTGTTGTGCAGTCCCAGCTTCTGGAAATCAGAGGTTTAAGAACCACTAGATCATGGCGTTACATCCCTGACCATCTTGGCTAATAATAGCCATTGAGGGACTTATTCTCCATGAACTTATCTAATTATTTTTTGAACCCAGTTATACTTTTGGCCTTCACAACATCCCCTAGCAATGAGTTCTACAGGTTGTCTGTGCATTATGTGAACAAGTACTTCCTTTTGTTTGTTTTAAAGCTGCTGCCTACTAATTTCATTGGGTGACCCCTGGTTCTTGTGTTATGTGAAGGGGAAAATAACACTTCCCTAGTCACTCTCTCTGCACCACTCATGATTTTATAGATCTCTATCAGATCCCTCTTTAGGCATCTCTTTTGTAAGGTGAAGAGGCCCAGTTTTTTAAATCTCTCCTCACATGGAAGCTGTTCCATACCTCTCATCATTTTTGTTGCCCTTCTCTGTACTTTTTCCAATTCTAATATATCTTTTTTGAGTTGGGATGACCAGAATTGCACTCAGTATTCAAGGTGTGGGCATACCATGGAGTTATATAGTGGTATTATGATATTTTCTCTCTTATTATCTATCACTTTCCTAATGGTTCCTAACATTCTGTTAGCTTTTTTGACTGCCGCTGCACATTGAGCTATCCACAATGACACCAACGTCTCTTTCTTGAGTGATAAATAGCTAATTTAGACCCCATCGTTTTCTATGCATAGTTGGAATTATGTTTTCCAATGTGCATTACTTTGAATTTATCCACATTGGATTTCATCTGCCATTTTCTTTCCCAGTAACCCAGTTTTATGAGATACCTTTATAACTCTTCACAGTATGCTTTGGACTTAACTATCTTGAGTAATTATGTACTATCTACAAACTTTGCCACCTCACTGTTTACCCCTTTTTCCAGATCATTTATGAACATGTTGAACAGCATTGGTCCCAGTACAGATCCTTGGGGTACTCCGCTATTTAGCTCTTTCCACTGTGAAAACTGACCATTTATTCCTATCCTTTGTTTCCTATCTTTTAACCAGTTGCTGATCCATGAGAGGACCTTCCCTCTTATCCCATGACTGCCTACTTTGCTTAAGAGCCTTTGAGGAGGGACCTTGTCACAGGCTTTCTGAAGGTCCAAGTACACTATATCCACTGGATCACCCTTGTCTACATATTTGTTGACCCCCTCCTCAAAGAATTCTAATAGATTGGTGAGGCATGATTTCCCTTTACAAAAGCAGTGTTGACTCTTCCCCAACATAGTGTGTTCATCTACGTGTCTAATAATTTTGTTCTTTACTATAGGTTCACCAGTTTGCCTGGTACTGAAGTTAGGTTTACTGGCCTGTAATTGCCGGGATTGCCTCTGGACCCTTTTTCTAAAAATTGGTGTTACATTAGCTATTTGCCCGTCATCTGATAAAGAGGCTGATTTAAGCAATAGGTTGCATACCACAGTTAGTAATTCTGCAATTTCATATTTGAGTTCCTTCAGAAGTCTTGGGTGAATACCATCTGGTCCTAATAACTTATTATTGTTTAATTTACCGATTTATTCCAAAACCTCCTCTACTGACACCCCAATATGGGACAGTTCCTCAGTTCTGTCACCTAAAAAGAATGACTTAGGTGTGGAAACCTCCCTCACATCCTCTGCAGTGAAGACTGATGCAAATATATCATTTAGCTTCTCCACAATTGCCTTGTCTTCTTTGAGTGCTCCTTTAGCATCTCAGTGGTCCAGAGGCCCCACTAATTGTTTGGAAGGCTCCCTGCTGCTCATGTATTTAAAAAAATTGCTGTTAGCTTTTGTGTCTTTTGCTAGCTGCTCTTCACATTCTTTTTTGGCCTGCCTAATTCTACTTTTACACTTGACTTGCTAGAGTTTATGGTCCTTTCTAGTTTCCTAAATAGGATTTGACGTTAACCACCTCTTTTTCTCTGCTGTTTAGCCATGGTGGCATTTTTTCGGTCCTCTTCCTGTTTTTGTTTGTTTGTTTGGGATAGGCATACAGTTTGAGCCTCTCTTATGGTGTTTTTAAAAAGTTTCCATGCAGCTTGAAGACATTTCACTCTGGTGACTGTTCATTTTAATATCTGTTTAACTAGCCTCCTCATTGATGTGTAGTTCCCATTTTGGAGGTTAAATGCTACTGTGGTATATAGATAGAGAGAAAGCAATCCAGCCAGTCTCTTCTGCATGCTATAAGGGCAAGGCAGCTTCTCATCTCTGTAGCCCTATCTTTTCTCAGCCACTACTTAGCTCCCAAATCCCTTTACTCCCACTGCCACTCCCCAGGTACACTGGGCTTGCTTGGGCACATCGGTGCCATAATGGAAGCCTCCAAAAGCTACCCAGGATCCACACAATTCCATTAAGAGGCTTATTAAAATTTGATGCTCCAATTTAACACCTATTAGCACGTGGTGCCCTTTAGCTGTGCGGGAGAACTGGTAAATGGAAGCCCCAGTTCCCAGCAGAACTCTAAATGGCTGGGTTTAACTTTATGGCACCAATTAGAGGGTTGCTAAAGCAATATCAGTGCTACAGATTTATTAATGCCTGTCTGATCCCCAAACCACTGCCCTGAAACTCTACAAGGAGGCACAGCAACAGTTGCTGTGGGCCATATCTGGGTCAGCATCAGGCACAGCCCCAGCCCCTCTGAATTGCAGGGGGGCAAGCCAGCATTCCCAGGGCCTTTCTTTGTCTGTTTGCACTATGTGGAAAGGTCCAGGGCTAGGGATTTAGTGAGCAACAGCCAGCGGTGGGAGAACTGGGGCTGGGTGGGTGCAACCTGAGAGAGCAAAGGAGTCAATTAAACCTGGAGTTGCTTTGGGCACTTTTTGTAATTGTGATTCTTTCATAGCTAGCCTGGACACGGAGGTGGATGTGCTGTGTGCACTGGACTTTTCTCCCTCCCTCCAGCTCTGGCAGCTTTCCTGAGATCCCTTAACAACCAGACAGCTTCCCTCTCAGGTGTGGGTTCCCAAGTTAGGCGCTGCAACCAACAGGGAGTCATGACCACTGTGCCCTTCCCATGCTGTTAAATGGGAGGGAGACCCCAGCGAGGAGAGGGGTGAAGGGTGGGCAGAGGATCCCTGTGTGAAAAAAGGTGAAAACAGCTGCCCTGAAAACTTTAGTGTTTAGTCGCCACCCTAATCCACCTCCTCGCTTTCTCCTTTCCTCTCCTTCATTCCCTCAGTCTCCACCTACCTCGCCTGCTTTCAGTGTTGCTGTCTCCCTGGCTGGAACAGAAGCGCTCTGCATGGCCCTGGAGCATGTACACTCCCAGGGCTGTTCTGTTTGTACAGCTGAGCTGTCAGGCTCCTCCTAGACTTTTAGAAGTTCTACAGTGAAACCACAGGAAAGATGCTCAGATTTGACCTTTGACCTCAGCATCATGAGGTATATGAGCAATCTCCTTACTAGAGATGGGCGGGAGGTGGGACCTGAGAGCCAAACAGTCTACCTGCCTGGGGCCCCCGTCACCAGGCTGTCTGAGCACCTGACAGTCATTAACGTAAGGATCCTCCCAACACCATTTTCCAGATGGGGGACTGAGGCACAGAGAGACTCACCCAAAGTCACACAGTGAATCTGTGGCAAAGCAGGGACTTGATCATGTAGCCAAAGCCCTCAGCTAGTGCCTAACCACTGGGCTGTCCTTCCTTTCATCTGTAACTGGGGAAATGTTGATCTGACTCCAGAGCATGGGCCCTTCCCTGCTCCTCAGAGGCAATGTGCAGGCAAATAAACAAGCACTTTCACCCGCCACATCTCCTGGAATTTCAGTCATCTACAAAGAAACATTCTTGGAGTCAAACACACTCGTGTTGATTCTTACCTGATGTACATTGGCCATGCCTGTTCTTTGGGCAAGGAGTTCTGCAAATAGCCTGATCGCTGTGTGTTCTACGTGCTACTTTACGCTATTAACATACCCTTAGCAAACAGGTGGAATTGCCAAGGTACTGAGCAAAAACTCTGCTGCCTGCAGCTGCCAGAAGCCCAGCTGTTAGGAACAGTGCTTATTTATCACCTCTTTCCTAACATGCTGTATACGACAGGAATAAAAACGATGTAATCAATGTGACGAAACTGGCCAGGGTTTGGTTATTATTCTCAATTATTCTCTGCCATACAGGACAAAATATAAACTGCCTCAAACTATTCACAATCTACCCAGCTGGCCCAGAGGAGGGAATAACCCACAAGGCTTGTGTCATTATTGGGATCACTATTTCCTTACTATTTTACAAAATGTGGAGGGAGATAATGAGCTATTTTAAAGGAGACAAATCCTTTTTCTGTATAGTGGGGCTTTCTGTGCAAGTCCAGTAATATGTGCACAAAGGATTCTGAGCGCCCCTTCGTGGTCAATCTACTTATAATTCTCCTTAGTACAGGAAAGGCCTGTTACACAACCCGGGATCTTCAATAGGCAGCTGGGTGTGTCTGTATGTGGAGAGGAAAACAAAGCATGGTGATGTTAGGAGAAATCCCATGTGTGAACAATATACCAAGGCACAGCCCTCTCCCTACTTTCTCCTCCATCTCCACACACTACCTCTTCATCCAGTCAGCCGATACGAATGGCTGTTGCAGATCTCTACCATCACCACGTTGTAACTGGAACCAACTCACTCATCCAAAGCCACATGGAGCAATAAAATCAGTGCCAGCAGCTCAGAGCTCAAGGGAGATCCTACAATAACAAACTAGTACACATTAGCCAGTGATCAGGAGACAGTCTATAATAACAAACCAGTCTGCTCAAGTCTGCATTGAGGGCAACCCAACCATAGCAAACAATAGCCAGGGTGCACCAGTGTGCCTTTCTGAGCATTTATGAGGGGTCCTGCAGGAACAAGCCAGACTGAACAGCCTAGCTTGACAGTAACCAAACAGTGTGAGTTTGGTCACAGAAGGTTTCAGGAGGGAAACAGATTTCAGTTCCAGACTTCCAGTTGCATAGCTGATAACTAGATATCTTAGTGATCCCAACTCCACCTGTGAATAGCTGCAGGTGCAGGATTGTGCCTGCAAGGATGGGGGCCAATCGAAAGCTGTGATGAGAGGCAGGTGTTGGAAACAGCAAGGAGTTTAAATAACACTCTTCAGAGTGATGTGAAAACCTTGCCGGGTTTTGCTTAATGCCCGAGTGAGCCGGCATTAGCTCCAGCTGCCTGGTTCCTTGCTAGGAGGGGATTATATTCCTCATACTATTAGGATATGAAGCCTGCCATGAGTCTTGGATTTGAATCTACTGCGGAGAAAGAGACCAAAGGATGTTCCTATCTGAGGGGCGCTTGGTGGCTGAAGCTAAATAAAATCCATAGCCTAAGTAGCTACAATCCTCATCCCCCTCCATTCTGTCCATTCCAGGGGGAAGGCCTCACCCTGGTCCCATTTAGCCTCTTTTTCCTGGGACTCTAGTAACCATGCAAGTCCTGCAGAGTCTCCCAGTCATGCCCTCCACCAGCTGATGCCTCCTGTCCCCTTGCTGCACTCACCATCCACTGATCTTTGTCCCAGTGCAGGCATGCTCCCTGCTTTTGGCAGCTTCCACATTGGCACCACCCAAGGGCATCACAGCCTATCACAGGAAGGGATAGGAGTGGATTGGGAGGCTGCCTGCCTCACTGGCAGGTGCCACTTGGCTCAGGAACCAGTTGCTGTTTGTTTATCATTTGCTCTAACACTCAGTCTGAGTCACTGCTAACATGGTGCCAGCGCAGCCAGACCCAAGAGTCTCTTCTCTGGCCAAGGTGTGCAGGGAAGGCAGCCGTTTTCACGCCCAGTCTGGAGATGTTTGAAAAGCCTGTCTGGTGCATGGGGTTTATCAGCCTCCTTAGCCTAATAAAGTCATTTTGGAGCATCTCACATCACCCTAATTACTTGTCATAATAATGCGAGACAGCTCCTTGCATGCGCTGCTCCCTGGTCCGTTGTGGGCCAGAAATGCCCAGCAGAATGAAGCAAAGATAAATACAGCAGCTCGGCTACTCATTTGCTTGTTTCCTGCACACACAACCACACACACATATACAGCTGACTCCCAATTCCATATGCACACATACACGCCTCTGCTGTGCAAACTCATAACAAATGCACCCCACACCTCTGCACAGGAACCCTGCAACTTCACACTCCTGACCAGAAACCTACAACTCCATATTTGCAAGTACTATGCACACACCAGACCCCCCACACCCTTGCACAGAAACTGCTCTACACACCCACGCGCCAGGATCTCCACACTCCAGTTCAGAACCCCTCAACTTCCATCAGTTCATAAACACACATTGGTATAAATATCAAAACTCATTATAGTGCGGACATGCACCTCCCCAGAAATAAACACACATGCAGACACAACTGCACACACTGCCATGCACCACAGCCACCTCCTGCTCCTTAACATGTGCACTCGCCTCCCCACAACTGCATTCACATACTCCCAATGTCCCACCTGGTCGTATGATTCTGTCTTACTGCTTGCAATAGCTTGTCAGGTGGCTATGCCATGCCAACACTGTGAGAGGAGCCTAGTGGGGGGAAATGGGGGCAGTTGGAGGATGAGGCTTTCCAGGGAGATGGGCAGACATGTTTGGGTAACTGACACATAGTTTCATCCAAATCTCACAGCTTCTTTGAGATCCACACACTAGAGGTGATTTCCCCCTGGTCCCCATTATTCCCCATGTCCCTGGGACTACATTTTCTGGCTCCAGACACAAATGTCTGACCATCCTAGGAAAGGCCCTTTTCCCTCTGGATCACACCTCCTGCTGGGTCCCAGGGCAGCCTTTGGTTTTGCCACTTTACTGCCTGCCTGTGCCTGTAAATCTGGCAGTTGGACATCCATGCGCTACCAACCATGGCCACCAAACCTGAGGCCTGGTTGAGGCCCTTTCAAGATGGAGGGCCTGCGCCTCCAGTAGGGTTGTCAACTGTCTAAACACACAAACCCAAATATCCTTGCCCCGGCCCCTGCCCCACCCCTTCTCTGAGGTCCCGCCCTGCTCACTCCTCCTCCATCGCTCGATCGTCCCCACCCTCACTCACTTTCACCAGATTGGGGCAGGGGGTTGGGGTACGGGAGGAGGTGCGGGGTGCAGGCTCTGGGAGGGAGTTTGGGTGCAGGAGGGGGCTGGGGTAGGGGGTTAGGGTGCAGAAGGGAGTTCGGGGTGCGGGCTCCAGCTGGGCGGCGCTTACTTCAGGCAGCTCCTGGGCGGCGGCACAGTGGGGCTAAGACAGGCTCCCTGCCTGCCCTGGTCCCGCACCACTCCTGGAAGCAGCCAGCACCTCCCTGCGGTCCCTGGGAGGGGAGGGGGCTCTGTGTGCTGCCCCTGCCTACAGGCTCTTCCCACCACAGCTCCCATTGGCCGCAGTTCCCGGGCAATGGGAGCTGCAGAGTCAGTGCTGGGGGGTGTGTGTGGACAGCGCACAAATACCCCCACTTCCCCCCCAGGGGCTGCAGGGACATGTTGCCCGCTTCTCAGAGCAGCGTGGAGCCAGGGCAGGCAGGGAGCCTGCCTTAGCCCTGCTGCGCCACCAGACTTTTAGAGGCCTAAACTCTCTCGGTTTGGCTTCAGTAGCCTCCAGAAGATAGGGCCTGATTCCGGAAGACTCCTGGTGAAACCGAGAGGGTTGGCAACCCTAGCCTCCAGCCTGAGTGAAAAGAGGAGACAGAAATTGCCAGGCAGCTCATCGCATGGCTTGGAGGTTGGGACATTCTGAGAAGCTTGTGGCGTTTAGGTACTTGTCTGAACCCAGCCCTGGAGCCCTTTAACATTCCCCTGTCATTGTATCCGGGCTTTCACCCGCTGTAGAATCCCCCATGTCCTGTTGCCACAAAGGCTTGATTTTCCAGGACCAGAGCTCCCTGATAACCAGCATGGGACTGGGCGCAAAGAGCTCTAGATCCTGGCAGCCTTGGACTCCTGGTGCTGCCGAGGTCCCACGGAAGAGGAGTCTTCCCAAGTTCCACACCCATCTGCTAGAGGGTGTGATCTAAAACGTTCCCACGTTATGCGCTCGCTAACGAGTGCCGTGCTTGCTGTTCCTCTCCCTTTCCTCTGATGTTGGCCCTCGATCCAGCTGTGCTCGGAGCCCTCAGAGCAGCTCTGAGACCAGATGAAACAATCACTTCAAAACATCTTGAGCTGGAGCCTTCCAAGTTTGTTTTCATGGAGTGTTTTAATGGCACCGCGCTGTGCTTATTACCTCACTTTATGGCAATTTACAGCAGTCAGCTAATGAAGGTGACTGCCATAAAATGAGGTCATGGGCAGTAATATGCTGTAAAACAGAAGGGGAAGATGGAATGAAGCCTGAGACATTTGGACTGTCAAGGGGGTAACCTGGATTGGGCTAGTGGGGGTCAGTCCCATCCAGCTAGGGAGGCAGAAAGGCCTTCTTTAGAATGGGAAAATATGTGCAAAACATTTGCCGTCATGGGCAGCTGGAAGCTGCTGAAACACCAGCTTTGCCACCATGCTCGGTATTAATAGATATGGGTGTGTAGTTATTGTAACACCACTGCGGGCAGCTGAGAATTTACTGAACTGGGTACATGCATGTGGCTGTCATATGTGTTTCTATAGGAACTGGAATTGTGCGGCACTGGTTGGGCTTGCTTGGGGCTCTGTTTTCAGAGCTCATTTTAAGCATGAAATGAGAGGCAATGAGGATAATCGTTATTAATGTTTATTTATCACTCAGTGTGCTAAGCACTGAACAGAAACCAGAGCTGTCCCAGTGGGGGATGCTGTAGGAGCCCTGAAGGTAGATGTAAAGATGCAGCCCCTGCTCCAGAGAGGTTACAAGTTCAATTCACACATGTTACAACAAAGTGGGATAATAAACAAGCAGAAGGCAGGACAAGGTGACAATGATAGAATGCTACAGCTCCTCACCTGGTCCAGGCCCATCTTCCTTGATGTAAATGGGAGTCTGTCTGAGATCAATGGGACTCTTTGCCCTTGCCCCATGGGAACATACACATCAAGGTGGGCTGCTGATTTTATTTTTAAATGTACAATTCACTCCATGTAGGCAAGGCTGGAGGAGAGAGTCTTTAGGAAAGGCTGGTCTGAGGAGACGGCGGTGGGTCAGTAAAGAGGCTTGGGGAGGGCATTGCATGCATGGGGGCAGCATGTATAGCAGATGGCACACGGATGGGAAGGACAAGGTGGGAGGAAGGAAACAGAGGGGTCAAGATAGGCATAAAAAGGGAATCCTCATCAGACATCCAATTGAAATACGCAGAGTGACTGAATATGCCTTCTTTATGAATGTAAGTTGGTTTCCTCAGTTAGCTATTCAGGGGATTTTTGCACTGATGTAGCTTCACAAGTGCAAGTTCCCGGGTAGAGACGTGCTGGACCAGTGCAAAAAGTGACTTTCACCAATGCAGCTCACTCCATCATGATATATACATCCCTTGCGGGCCTGGCCCCACTCCCAGCAAACACCCCTTGATTTCAGTGAGACAGGAGCAGAGCAAGCTGCACAGGAACAGGTCACCTTTCACAACAGAGCAGCGTGTCTGTGCTAGGGGCTAGCAACACAGCTACATCGGTGCAAAAAGTCCACTGTGGAGGCAAACCCTCAGCCGACTGGCAGACTTCCCATCAAGTTCTGGGAGAGGATTTTGTTCTTGCAGTTGCATCCTAATCCCCATTCCCTGCTCATTAACCAGTGTGTCCCCTTCCAATATGTGCCGTAATTTACAGTCAGTCAAACAAATAACATACAAGGTCTTCGTAAACAAGAGGAAAATTAGTAGCAGGTGAAAGCTGATTTTTAATGAGACCAAACTGTTTTCTAATGTAGCAGAGAAACATTTTTCTCCACCTCTCCCTTAAGTTGTTGGTTGCAGCTGAGTTTGGCTGCATGGGCTAGCACAGGGAGTCCTCACGCTATAGATGGTGGGGTCCATATCCCGACAGAAATACTATCCCGTGGACTCTTCCCTGTCTACTCCTGATCCCAGGGAGCCCAACTCATCTCCCACTGGTGATCCCCTAACATCCCTGGGAGCTGTTGACTCGACCCTCTCCTGAGATGCAGCAGGCAGCCAAATGAGGTGCTGCAGGGCAGCTGCAGCAAGCATGGAACAGCAGCTGCTCATAGCACTCTTGGCTGCCCAGGGGGCCACCAGGGAAGCAGCGGCAGACAGCTGGAAAGATGGCATCCCCTACCTCTTCCCCATAGTGACATGCCTCATTCAAACCCTGCTGTTTGAACAGCTCAGGGCCCCGCTCAGGGCCATGGTTTTCAATTCATCATCAAATGCAAATTTTCTCCTTAACCCAGTCACCCCCTAGGGCTGCAATGCAGAGCCTGGAGGGCTGTTGGTTGGACACCACTGCTCTAAAATATTCACTCAGCTCAGTACCCTATTCAGAGCTTATATCCTCTGCTGGTGGGGTAAAAACCCCTTTGGTCTTATTTTTCTTAATACATTCAAGGAAAACGTATGAGATCATTGGGTTTTATTCAGTCAAATTTGGCAGCCTCCTCATATTTACTTGGACTGAGAGGGAAATTGAATTTGGGCTTCTCACTTCCTAAGTTATTTGTTATTGGAATAAGTGCGTGGTAATGGATTAGACAGAGGGACGATGTCTCTTTCAGCCCTGTGTGCGAGGTGGGATTTGCATTGTTCTATATTGGACTGTATTGGCATGTTTTTCCGCTGCTGATGACTTCATTTGCTCTGCTTCTCTATGATGTCTGTCCTGTGGCACAGCTGGCTGGGAGAGTTTTGTGGGGGACTTCTCTAACTCTCACATTTTAATGTAGAGGAAATTTAAATAACAGTGAAATCATTTTCTCAACCCTTCCCCCCACCCCCAGCCAGTTCCCGTTCCTCGGCCGTCTGATTTGTTGGGTACAGAGCGCATGTCAAGAGACTTTTCAGCCATTCAGACGGCAATTCCCTGAACGGGATGATCCTTCAGCTACATGTAGCAGCTCAGTTTGCACCCCAGCTGTGGTGAAAAGGGGCATGTGAATTAGCTATATGGCCATGCCCCTCAGACCCACTTACTTATTTTCTTCCTTGGGCAGCAGTATGTTTCATACTCTTGAGCATCTCCTGTTGAAAAGCACGCGTGCGCACATGCACCCAGCTGCTCGCCCAGCCCGGGAGCATCCTTTAGAAATGCTAGCCTGGAAGGGTTAGCAGGCATTGTTTGTAAGTTGGCAGAACACCAGCCTACAATGTTTTGTGGGAACATTTACAGTTTGTGCCCAAGCCTGGCATCTTGTCAGGCTGCCAAGTCCCTCGGAGTTATAACACTTTCAGCTTCAGGACGCGAGGTCCCTGACAGCACTGCTGCACTTACCTGATAAATAAAGGATGAATGACGGTTTTACATAGGGAAAGGACCATGGTGCTGGTGGCACATGGGAGGAAAGATCCTTATATAAGGACCATTGTCGTCACTTGCTATGTTAAGTCTAATTTAGCATGTAAACTTCTTTAGCATTGGCCCTGTCATTTCGTTTGCCTGTTAAGCAGCATGCACACCTCGGATGCCCTCTGCATGAAGAATTCCTTGGGGGCTTGATTTGCAGCACTGCTGAGCACCCACAACATGAAGCCAATGGGAGCTGCAGGGGACTCTGCTTTGTGCAAAATCAGGCCCAGTGGCAAGGGTGGGACTATTACATGGCCAAGGGCCCAAATCAGGATCAGGCACCCCATTGTGCTAGGTGCTGTACAAACATAGTCCTGTGTTGAGCCAAGGTGTGGAATAGCTGGCACCCAGTGGGGCTTTTCCATCTCTCATTTCTGTGAATCTTGACTCCCCAGCAAAGCTACAACCTTGCATCGTCTGACCCTCCTTCTGCCCTGTGATGTTGTGTCCCTTTGTTGGGAGGAAGGGGTGTGTCTGTGTCACACATTTTAGAGGTGGCCGTGCTGTTCACACACCTCACCTCCAGATCCACCCCTATCTGAGCCGTGGCAGGTGGAGAGGTCTGAGCAGATGCCCTGTGCGCTCTGCCGTGCAGGTGAATGAGGCGGGAGTTCAGGTTCTCATCACCTCTCATTCCATAGATCTGGATATATTTAAATCCTCTCTTCCCCAGGGCTCCTGTCACTGAGCTGGAGAGAGCATGACACAGATACAGCACTGAGCCAGCTGCAAAACACCACAGTTCCAAAATAAATACAGCCTGCGTGATCAACAGCGGCGCAAAAAGGAGCAGAGCCCAGACTCCAACTGGCTCAGAACGAAGGAAGCTTTCCCCTTCAGATCCACAGGTGGAGACGCTGCTGCTGCTGCAGGCCAGGAGAAAGGGCCCCCCTACCTGATGGAGACGCTGCCTTAGGGGTAGGGATAATAGCCTTGCCCTGCATCACAGGGGTGTTGTGAGGATACATGCATGATTGTGAGGTGCTCACGGTAATGGGAGCCTAATGATTCCCTAGAATCAAATGATAAGGACTCTCAATCATAGGGTGACATCCCCAAAGGGGGCACTGGGGTGCTCACGGTAATGGGAGCCTAATGATTCCCTAGAATCAAATGATAAGGACTCTCAATCATAGGGTGACATCCCCAAAGGGGGCACTGGGCAGCCCAATGGGAGATGTTGCTGGAAGGGCCCTGGGCAAGGAACTGCTAGACATGATCTTCCTCATCTCTTTATGGTTGGTATGATGTGTATCCCAGTAACAGCAAGCACTAAGGCGGCATGGGTCTGGGCTCTGTGCAAACACACAGGAAGACACAGTCCCTGCCCCAAAGATCTTCTGAGCTGACTGGAAAGAAGATGCAGCAAAGAGTGTAACACACACCAGGAGGGAAGGGGGGTGCTGACGAGGTCACACAGCAAGGTGTCCCGCCCTATAGATCCCAGTCACTGGGAAGTATTTAATCAAATCACCTCTCCCTGATTGCCCTGATCTCTTGGAAGTGTCACAAGGAGAGTCTCAAGGAGGGGTCTGAAGGGGCAGAGGCTGGTGACCGGCAGATCAGCCCAGGGAAGACATTCCATATGCAACGGGCAGGGAGGAAGAGGGTGCAAAGACTTTCATGTGAGAAGCTGACAAATGGGGCAGTGAGATGGGCATCACTGGCAGAGCACAGGACACAGGGATGAGGGAGAGGAAAGGAAAAATACAGAGGGGCAGACACATGAAGGGCCTTGAAGGTGGGAACCAGAAGCCTGATGCTGAAGCAATAGTCAATAGTGGGGGGCCAGTGGTGAGATTCAAAGAGGGAAGACATGGCTAGAGCAACTGGCCAGGGGGGCGATCTTAGCAGCTGCATTTAGCCGTCACCTTCAGCCCCCAACTAAAACCTCTTCAGCGCATCATCAAGGATCTACAACCTATCCTGAAGGACAACCCATCACTCTCACAGATCTTGGGAGACAGGCCAGTCCTCGCTTACAGACAGCCCCCCAACCTGAAGCAAATACTCACCAGCAACCACACACCACACAACAGAACCACTAACCCAGGAACCTATCCTTGCAACAAAGCCCATTGCCAACTCTGTCCACATATCTATTCAAGGGATACCATCATAGGACCTAATCACATCAGTCACACTATCAGAGGCTCATTCACCTGCACATCTACCAATGTGATATATGCCATCATATGCCAGAAATGCACCTCTGCCATGTACATTGGCCAGACGAAACAGTCTGTACGCAAAAGAATAAATGGACATAAATCAGACGTCAAGAATTATAACATTCAAAAACCAGTCGGAGAACACTTCAACCTCCCTGGACACTCAATTACAGACTGGAACTGGAATTAATCTGCAAACTGGACACCATTAAATTAGGCTTGAATAAAGACTGGGAGTGGATGAGTCATTACACTAACTACAAACTATCTCCCCATGCTAATTTTCCCCCTACTGTTACTCACACCTACTTGTCAACTGTTGGAAATGGGCCATCCTGATTATCACTACAAAAGTTTTTTTCTTCTGCTGATAATAGCCCACCTTAATCGATTAGTCTAATTAAGAATTGGTATGGCAACCCCCATTTTTTCATGTTCTCTGTATATCTATATCTATATATCCTACTGTATCTTCCACTGCATGAATCTGATAAAGTGGGCTTTAGCCCATGAAAGCTTATGCTCAAATAAATTTGTTTGTCTCTCAGGTGCGACAAGTACTCCTCGTTCTTCCTCTCTCCGTGTTTGCAAATGCCTGTGTCCCTGGCCAACATCTCCAGCTCTCTGCAGAGCTTCCAAAAGATGGTAGGCATTTGACTGTGGCACCGAAGGAACCCGGTTGGTGCTTGGAGCCAGAGGCTGAGCTGCAAGGAACTGGCACATAGGGGCAAAGAGAGAGGTGAGTGTGTGGGGAAGCGATGGATAAACCACTGCATGGCATCTCTGCTGCTCCTGGACAGGCCCAAACAGAGCACTGGCCTGCGACGGGGAAGCCAGAGAAACCTCCTCAAAGGGAATGAGCTGCCCTCCAAGGGCTGAGGTGCTGCTGAGTGAGTGGAGGGTGAAAACAGATGAGAGACTGAGCTGCCTGCGTGCAGAGAGAGGCAGCAGCAACGTGTGTTCTGCACTAGCTCTTCAGCAGCATCCTCCATCACAGCTGCTGCCCTAGCTGGACCAGAGGTAAGGGGCCATGCAATATTGATAAGGGCTCTTCAATTAGCCACCACTCTCTGCAGGAAGTTACAGATGCTTCTGCTAATCACCCAGGGAGGAGGCCTGGCCTACAGAGTGCTGGGGAGAGAGAAGAGCAGTTAGGAGACTGAGTGCTCCCTGATACAAAGGCTGGGAGCGGCTGGGGCAGGGGCTGGCTGTGAGGTGAGGAAGACTCCACTTCCCACAGGCCTCTGTCTTCCAAGTTCTGAGCCAAAATCACAACCCTTTTCATTGACTGGCTCCCAACTGGGTCCCCACCCTTGGGGGCTCAACTGATCTGTTCAGCTGTCGTTTCTCTATCCCTGCTTTGGCTGCCTAAATAAGCAAGTATTGCCACCTACTGCCCTTGATGTTGTTTAAAGACACAAACCCAGGGACAGACACTGCCAAGACCGGCTCATTTGCCCCAGATGCCCCCTCCTGCTAGGTTAAGAGCTCCATAGAATCTTTCTCTGGGCCAGGATTATTTTGCAAAATGATACATTTGATCTTTTTCCTTGGGGGAGAAAAATCATACCTGAAGAGACCCTACACTAACAAACCGGAGTGCACGGCCCAACAGTCCCAAGTGACCCTACAATAACAATCCAATGTGTAAATGCACGATGGAGGGGGTGAACTGCTTTGGTGAGGAAGCAAAATTTAATGTGAGACTTCCATGGGACCAGCGGAGCGTTTGAATGATGATGGCTGGAGCCATGACGCAGATCTCGCTCCCTCCTGATCACTGTTCTGCCAGTGGCTGTTACACCTTATGCAGTTGGAATAAGCCTGTCCTGGCTCTCGGCCTCCTCACTGCATGTCCCCTGGTGCTGCTAGTTCTGTGGCTGTCTCCAGGGACGATGTCACAAACCTGCCCTCCAGGCTTCTGCAGATGGAGAGGCAGGCCAGCCGGTCACCCTGAAAATCTCTGGGAGGAGATGGAAGCCCAGACAGCCACCTCTTAAAGGCAGGGGGAGGGGAGATCAATAGGTCTCTGCTCAGAATGTCTGGGTTTGTGTGGGGCAGGAAGATGTGAGGGTCCACAGCCTGTGAGGAGGGAGAGGAATTGAGCCATAAGTCCTGCTGTGGGGACAGCTGTGCCAGGGGCAGCCAGAATCAGGGTGAGGCACAGGTTCCCATTGACACCCTGAACCCAACAATGCTCACCTGGTTTGGGATTTCGATGGGAAAGGGCCCCTTTTAGACCGTGTTTCCTCCTCCCTCTGCCATTCCCCCATCCCATCCTCTCCACTCCACTCCACTCCTCTCCTCTCCCTCTCTGTCCCTCCCCACTTCCTCTTTCCCCCACTCCCTGTCCTTGCCCTCCCTGCTCCATTCTCCCCCACCCCCAGGCTGTCAGAATGGGACAGTCGGTGAAAACGCAGAGTTAGTTATGGGGAGGGACCAAGAGCAGCGAGGAAGCAGCTGAAGTTACAGGTGCTCCTCAGGAGCAGGGCTTTCCATGCTTATTTCCTTGGGGGGCTCTTGAGAGAGAAGGATTGTATTAGTCGCCAATGGAAAGTGCACATCTTACAGTGGAACATGTTTCCAGCTAACACCTCATGAGCATACTTAGTGTCTTGGGAAAGGGATTAAGACATAAACCAGAGGACTTGGTGGCTCACTGGGGACCAGCATTCACCCACAGGACTTTTTACTACCTCTAGGTGACCTGATGCAGGAGTGATCGAGAGTTGCTACCATGTCACGGCTGCTCAGTGGCCTGTGGAGGTGGTCTTCAGTGACTAGATGTCCATATCCCAGAGAGCACCAACGGCACGGGTGCAGGCTGGCCTTTTTGCTGGCGGTCTCAGCTGAGAGGCCAGGGACAGCATGGGTCCCAGGGACTGAACTACGCAGTGACTAGGGGTTGCTCTGAGTTTCACTGAAAGTCCCTGCCAGCCTAAAGGATTCTGAGCCTCTCCACGGCTCCCAGCGGTGCCCAACAGGGAGGCACCTTAGAGGTGGGAAGAAGCCAGCGCTAGACTCAGATGCACACAAGCCATTCAATAATGTTTGGTTGTCTCCCTCGTTCAGAGCTCTCTTGCTTGTGAGTGTTTTCACTTTGGATTATCTAGTCATATTTTGCATCTAGTAATTTATTTTGTTTGGGAAGTGATAGAGTAAAAACAAGATTTCCTTTGGGATACAAAACATATTTACTTAGAGAGAAAGAAATCTGCTGCTGACACAGCATGCGTCTTGTAAGTTATTGTGAATAACCATGGTTAAGCTGGTACCATTAGTAGAGTCCCTGCCATTCACACTCCTGACAAGGAGACTAAATTTTGTGGATAGTGGGTAGTGCCAAAGTATGCTCAGTGCAGCACCGAAGTATGCTCAGTGCAGGTTCTAGTGGGGCCACATTATCAGTGACCCCTTGGGCATATGCTGTCTGTAACACAGCCTGGGTGCAGCAGAGGGAAAGCAGGATAATAGGCGCCAAAGCTGCCCAGTGCCTGCCTGGCTCAGAGAAGCATGAATCATGCAATGAGTATGCAGGCATGAGAGGGAGACAGCGTGATCTAGTGGAATAAGCCCAGGGTTGGGAGTTAGGCAGTCCTGAACTCTAGACAAGCTCTGATACTAACTCCCTCTGTGACTTTGCTCCACTTATTTCCTCTCTCCATGCCTCAGTTTCCCCTCTGTAACATATGCCCTAGCAGCCTGACCTCCCTTCTAGGGAGTTACGATTTACAACAGTTTGCAAACTATTATAAAAGTGCTGAGCATTGTAGAGACAGAAACATTCCCTACTGCTCTCCCTCCCCTTGGAGTGTAATTTAGTGGCTAAGCTCAGCTGCCATTGGGTGGCTATTCCACATTTGCCCCAATGTACAAAACTGCAAACTAACTGCAGGGCTCAGGCTAAGCAATATTGATGGCACTGCTAATTACATCACCATAAACATGGTTTATAGTGATGTAACTGCTGTCAGGTCCATGTCCGAGCCTTACTAAATCACCCCATGTTATTTTCTTAGCACGGCATCCCTCTAGCTATGCTCTCAGCTATCTCTTCCCCTGTCAAGCACCGGGCTCTAACTATCCAGCCATCTATCTCCTACCTAGCTTATCAACCTGACCCCGACAGGTAAGATGAAGGCTAATGCTCCAGCCAGGCCTGTTTTCCTTGGGATATCAGGCTGGGACACTGAAACACACATCAGACTCTTCCAGCACAGGAGGGAGAAGCTTTGCTAAACTCCTTGAGGTTGATTGAGAGCAAGCAACTCTCCCTCCCAATAAACAAGAGCTGGCCAGTCTGCCCCGTGCTGCTCACCAGCTCCCCACCATACCAACCCTTGAGGGTTTGACCAGAGCGTAGGACATGCAGCTGCAGTATCGTGACCCAGAATAGGTTTGCTGATTGACTATCTGCTGTGCAGAGAAGTCCTTTAAAAGGGGGAATGGTGGGGAGGCTACTTAACTCTGGCAAACAAGGGGAGCTTTGGGAGGAGCTGAGTGAGAATAGTTTGCACACGCAGAGTTAATATGTGCTGTGCCGTGCCATGCCATGCCTTGCCCTGGCCCTTGCCCTTCCTGCCCTTCTCCTGCCTGCCCTAAGCAGACACAACCATGACTATTGCTTGCACTAAGGCCTGCTGGCCAGCCACCTGCTGCCTTTTATACCCCAAAGTCCACCTTCTTTAGTAGCCCTGACAATGCCTGTATAAAATTCAAGGGCCCAGATGGTGCTCCTCAAAGGCATTTAGGTGCCTAACTCCCTTTGAAATCAGTGGTAGTAAGGTTAATACCTTTAAGGATCTGAGCCAATGTCATTAGTACAGGCAAGGCAAAAGCTACATTTAAAGAGATCATGTCACTCCACTGCCTAATGACAGAGATGGGGAATAAGCCTCTCCACAAAAGGGAGCAGTCCAGGCTATTGCATCCCCCAGTGTGACGGAGCCCAATCAGCGATGGGCTGGCAGTTGTGGGTTCCCAAGCACTCAGCCATGTATATGGCCTGACCCTGCAAGGAGATCTCCTGTGAAGAGTGAGCACCTGCAGCTCCCATTAGCATCACTGGGAACAGAGGGCATTCAGCATCTTGCAGGATTGGGCCCAAAGGCAGTGTTATTTGGATGCGCTTGGGCTTAAGGGCCCAGATCATCAAAGGTACTTAGGCACCTGGCTCCCACTGAAACCAATGGAAGTTAGGTGTCCATTGGAGGATCAAGGTGAAGGGTGTTTGTGTGATGCTTTTCAGCACAGATAGGAGAGCTGTGGTTTTCTCCCAGAGCCCAGGGCAAGGAGTTGAGCAGATGAGGACTCTGCCACCAGCCCCAGCTGCTGCAAGCAACTGGATTCTGCTGCTAACAGAAGCACCCCAAGTGTCCATCGTGACTCACTGAAGTGATGTTCTAGCAAAAACTCCTGGCACTGCGGAGCCATGCCCACTGGCATTTGGGGCCTGAGTCCAGACAGGGAAGCTGGCATGGTCTTGCCTCAAGAAGCGAGAGAAGGAGAATGCCGCTGTGTTTGTGTTGTTCGCCTGTAAACAGAGACCTGTCAAATGCTGTGTTGAGATGAAATCCCTGATGGAGGATGAAGAGGTGTCTGGCCTGAGACCCAGCCAGTAACAGCACCCTGTGGGATCCATCCCCTTCTGTCTCCCCTGCTGCCCCACCCAATCACATAGTTTGAGGTGAAAGGAAGGTAAGTGGGCTCCACCATTTTGTAATTTTAGAGGGCCCCTAAACTATGCAATGGACATAGCCCCCCTAACCGCAGTCTCCCCCCCACAATGTATGTATCAGGATCAATTGAAGTGATGCCCTATTGCTGAATAAGACTGGTCACCTGCACCTCCTACGCCTGCTGCTTGGAATGATGCCAGGACTCAGATGTCACTAGCTGGTTCTTTCTCCCTCCTCAGCTAAGACCTGGTAAATCCCTGGACTGTGAATTCTCCAGGAAACCTTGGGGGTGTCATGTGAGCCAATAGGTGGCTCCTCCAAGAAAAGTTTGCCAGTCAGTGCATTCCTTCAGCCAATGTTTGGATGCTCACACCTAGCCTACCTAGCTTATCAACCTGGCCTCTCCAGCTCTTTCCCAGACAGGTAACATGATGAGGGCTAATTCTTGGATAAGCTAGGTAGGCTAGGTGTGAGCATTGACTAGGTGTGAGCGTCTTCTGGCATTGCAGCCAAAGCTAAACCAGGCTCCTCTTGGGGGCTGCTCTGCCAGGCTGAGCTGGTATGGTAGGAGCTTCACTTCTCACCTGGAAATTGCTGTCTTCATATTTCACACTATATAGTGCCCTCCATCAGTCCATCTCACAGTGGGGGCCAAGGATCATTGTCCTCATGCAGATGAGTAAACTGAGGCACCAAGAGGAGCAGTGCTAATGTCACAGAACAGGTTAGCAGCAGAGCTCTCAGGCTGGTGTTCTATCCACAACTCCACAGCTACCCTCAGACAGGGAACATTTGTAGCAAGGGAGAATTAGGTATCAGCCAGGAGATCAGCTTATTCCCAACCAGAATCCTTCACAAGCTGGAAAGCTGTGGAAATGGAGCTTATTCCTAATGGCTTATGGAGGAAACTGTACAGCATGTGTCTTAGTTGAGTTCTTTCTCACCCTCTGGAGGCCTTTGTGTCCTTTCACTCTCCTGCCGCAGCCCCTGTGGCCATCATCTTTGCTGATAGCATCCCCTTCAGTCAGTTCCCCTTGGCTCCAGGACAGTGATTCCCCCACCTCCTGTGCCACGGTGACAAACCCTCCGGAAAGCGGGCAAGAAAGCTGCAGCAATTTCTGAGTTGAGAGCTCTCGAAAAATCTCTCTGACCCTTTCCTAGTAAGTGGTGCTCAGCAGAACTCTTAAGGCTCCTGCTTAGGAGCCCTCAGTTCTGAGAAAAGCAAACCACAAGGCAGATGGGATCTCTCAGCCAGCGAGGAAAATACAATGAAGGCTGCCAAGTGCTGGCCAAGATGCTTATAAAGAGACACAGCCGGCATTCCGGCACACTTTAATAAAGCAGGTCCATGGCTGAAACCCCATACAGCTGTCTGGTACCGTTCCTGAATTTCCCTGCACGTCAGTGCTAATCACCAGGAAATCTGTGCATTAGCAGAATGGAGCAAGTTCACACACTACATTGTCTAGAGGTTCACCAGGCATGGATCTGGACCCTTTTCTGCTTCCCAGTCAGTAGTTTTACCTCTTCCCCTCTCACAGCCCATCCTGCCTGAATGAATTCAGACAGCGTCAGTAACATCACAGCAGCTCCCACGGTGACTGAATTACGATGTCACAAGCACTGGAACGTGATGCCATTGAGTTAACTGGGCTGGGGGATAAGGCCGATTATAAAGCCTGTAGGTTCACTGCACATAAGTCTAAGGACATCGTTCAATCCTGGTGGCCTCTGCATTGTCTGCCTCTCTAGTGGGCTTACTGTCCCTTCTCCTGTCACAATCCAGCAGCAGGATTCCTGGGGACAGCGGCAGTTCCAGTCTTATGCAGATTTTGTGACAATCCTCAGCTTTTGGGGAAATCACCCCTTTAGGGATGGACTCAGTTAGCTTTCAAAGGCAAGGAGAATGATGGGAGCTGGTGGGTGCAGGACACTTCAGAAAATCTGACTCATCATCTGTTAGAAACAAATGCTTAGAAACAGAATTCAGCAAATGAGGATTTGGGGGTCACCAATTTGCTTTTTGCTGATCCTGAAATTTACAAACTTTACACCCATCAGTTAAAACAGGATGTTCTGATTCTGAGAGGTGGTATCTCCCAACAAGATCAGTGGGAGATGTGGGTGCTCAACAACTCGTGATATCAGACCATATTCATTTTTATCTCAGTATTTATAAAAAAGAGAAAATTTATCTAGCTTTGTGACTTTGCAGAGCTTCCTCTTGCTTGGACCCCAGTTTAGAGGTACCATGCTCATGGACTCCATTAAAATACCAGAGCTAGATTGGGTTAGGTTTGATAGGTGAAGTATCAGCAATAGAGATGGCAGAAACAGACATTTGGGTTCTTATGGCCTCATCCATCTTTTATTTGGGTAAGTGTGGACTTGCACCCCTGAGTTCTAATGCACCCAAAATCTCAGAGAGAAGCCTCCAAGCTTGGCTTTTACTACTAGATATGTATATATTATCCCCAGGCTCATCTGAAATTCACCCTGGCTTGAGTGAGAATGAGAGAATCTGGTCCAAGCTTGGGCAAAGATGTATATTTCGCTGGGTTTGAATGTGATTGTGTCTCCAGCCTCATGGATAGTGCTCATTCAAACCGTGCTTTGGGTCTTGTTGCACTTACTTCATTCCATTTACAATGTCTCTTAGGAAACAGTTCACCTGTCTATGGAGACCGGATAGTTTGCTCTGTATGGAGATATGTGTAATTATATCACAGGATTGTCTACTCTGCTGACTTAGGGCATGTGACTGTGCCCAGCCTGCCATTTACTGCAGCTCAAGAGGCAGAGGTTTGTGTTTTGGTGCTGAAGGTCCCATGTCATCTCCAGATCAGACTAAGAACCCCTAACTCACATTGGTGAGCAGTTACTCGCCCAAAGAATGCCACCGCAGTCAGTTGGACTGCTGGTGTAAGTAACTGCTCATGAGCGAGAGTAAGCGGGGTCACAATTTGCCCCTCTGTGTGTCTGGCCATGCTTGGATACAACTTCAACATACTTCTGGTGCTATTTCTTGTGAGCAGATTCTTGTCTAGTCTTTGTCCTTCCCTCAGCTGATCAGTGAACACTGGGTGCCAGGTGCCTGGATAAAGCCAGCCCTCGGGGAAGGTGAGGAGATCTGATGCATTGGGGCCCAAACCAGGCAGCAGCTGACTTGTGTGTGTCCTTTTCTTGCAGCTGAAGAGGCTTGAACACCAAAGCGCTTGCACCAGGGTGAAACATTCCACACACGCGCCTGCACAAACCCTGCTTCCCTGTTGTTTGCCTCTTGTCTAGACCTGAGGTGTGGTCCTCTGAAGTCTGGTTCCCTCCGACAGAGCCGACACAACACGCCACCCGCCAGGGATACATGACTTCAGAAGGCCCAGCTGTTCCAAAGTAACCTCTTAATTAGCATCTATTCATAGTAACAATTATTGGGACATTAAATGTGTATTTATATCAAGTCACCTCCGCTCCGCAGCAGGCAGCCCCAGTATTCCTCATCAAGAAGCAATTTAAAGACGGGAAAGGAAGGGAACGAGGCCTCCTCAATTGGAGAAGGAGCAGGTTGGGGCTTGCTGGCATTTATAATTCTCATGGCTTTGTTTACTTCTCAGTGCTATAACGGAGAGATTTGTTAGATATGAGATGCGCAGAGATGAGGAGACAGACTCCACTGATTCTCGATCCAGCTGCTTATCTTTTGCCCTTAGCATCTGTCATCATTCTATCAGGCCAGTTCTGGTCTTTGCAATGGCTGTTTTCGTGCTGTAAAGAGCAAAGGGCCGATAGTGCAGGCCATAGGCAAGCATAGCGCAAGCAGCTGCTGCAACAGCTTCCCGCACACCCCGCTTTGCCAATGCAAGGCAGTCCTGACCTGCAGGCTGTAGCCCCTCCCGCTATATCAGTCCTGGGACTATCAGATAACTCTGCCAATGCCCCTCAACCCTGGCCCACAGCACCATCTGTTATTCCAGGCCAAGGCTTCCCCACACAGCTCTGCTGATTAACCTCCTGCAGCAGCATCTGCTCTTGCGGTCTTGGGCCTCCGTGCTCAAATAGCACAGTGACTTTTGTGACAGTGCAGAAAGGTCCTCAATTAACAACCAACTTGAGCTCAACTCCCTGTGCTAGCTGTGTGTGGACTCACCATTGTGTGCCCTCTATGATCAGTGCTGGTAACCGCTAAAACCATTTCCATTGGCAGGAATCAAGACCTTGTATCTAAGTAAGTGATGGTAGAAACAAAGTGGGCTGTGAGACAAGGAAAAGCCATGGCATTAATAGGGTGGCCAGTTTTCCAGTTTTTGACCAGAAAGTCCCCCACTTTCCCTTGGAAGTCCGGTCGAAAAGGGGACCTGATGGCATCCCATCAGATCTACTGATGTGACACCCAAAGTCCAGTTACTGCAGGTGGGGGAGGCAGGGTGTGACCTCAGGGGGAAGGGGCAGGGCAGGGACGGGGCCTCGGGGGAAGAGGCGGGGCAGGGATGAGGCCTGGGGGGAAGGGGTGGGGGCTGGGGGGAAATGGGTAGGGCAGGGGCAGTTCTAGAACTCCTGCTGGAGTTTCTGGTTTTTAAATATTACAAAGTTGGCAACCCTACATGGCAAGCTCAGCACTGCTACCCTCCTAGTCCATCTGTTGCCCATGTCCCTCAGCCCCAGCCCACGGCAGGACCCACATCTCTCGCTGCCATTCAGGTACCCCTGTAGGTAACCCCCTGCTCGGCATCTTCTTAGAGGCGGATGATGGCACCATTTTAAGTAGAGCAAAGGGGTCCTTTCTTCGTCAGCATGAACCTCAGGCAGCTCTCGAGAAAAACTCTGGGCCATTAATGGAACATAAGAAGATTTATCATTTAAATCTAGTTTGTAGCACTACAGGCGGCGCTCTCAAAAGACATTTCTCAGGGAAAAAAAAAAACCAGCGCGACAGAGAGAACTAGTTAGAAGAGTTTAAAAATCTCTCCTAAAACTCCATTTAATTTAACACTGCGTGATAGTTTTCATAATTCAGTACAAAGTGCAAAGCTCTTTAATGAGCCCATTAATGACCCTTTAATTTACTCTGCCGGGGCTGGATTCATCAAACATTTATGTTCCATTTACATGGGATTTTCCTGAAACTGTTTGGGGTGAGTCACCATGAGGGAGCAGGTGGGATAAAATGCCGGGGATTTCCTGGCCACACCTGGCAGGCTCTTCCATGTTTGTCTCTTTCCCCCTCACTCACTCCCTGTGTGTATCTTTTAATATTGCTGGAGAAGCTGCAGGGACTGTAAAGGGAGAAGTGGTATCTTGTGATCCTGCTGCATTGTATGTATACACCATGCACTGCTCTATCTCTGTGCTCTACATGCAATTAAATTCTCTTCAAGAACTAGCCAAAAAGGGATCTTCAGAGCCAGCCTGGGAAAGCAAATCGTTACAGTGCAGCACCTATTCCTTTGTCAGGTCTCCAAGGGGTTCAGGCACCTATTGCAGGGTCAGATTCCTTCCTTCCAGGCTGTTAAAGAGAAGACCAACTAGATTCCAGGCTGTTTGGGAATTAATTGCCCCAAGCTGGCAGCTTGCTCAGCTCCGCAGAACACCGAGGAGATGCGGCCCCTGTCTCCAAGGAGCTCCCAGAAAAAACAAACCACACAGGCAATGCACTGGGTGACCAGTGTCACAGCAGGGAAGGTTGTTGTGATCTAGGTGAGTGGCTGGGATGTATTTGGGGTGTATAGGCCTCATGGGAAAAGGTGGTGGAGGTTTTAAAGAGGGATCCAAAGAGAGAGAGGATTGAGGGAGGCCGGCTGGAGCAGGTCAGAGATTTTAGAGGTAACGAGGCAACACTGAAGAAGACACAGAAAGGAGAGTGGCCGAGGGGTGCTTAGGCAGAGTGAAGTAGTAAGAGAGCGCAAGGACTGAGCAGTGCAGAGCCCTGAAGTTGAGAATAAGGAGGCTGAACTGGACGCGGAAAGTGAGAGGATGCCAGAGGAGGGATTTGAAGAAATGGATTTTGCCAGAGCATCGGACAAGGCAGCATCAGGTCTATCCCCTGGCACTACAAGATTGTTACCCACAGCCTATTCAGGTGCCCAGGCTAAAATGTCTCAAGTGCTAGCACTGCCCTTGGGAGCTGATCCAAGTCAAAGAAGAATGAGCACAGCCAGGAGATTTTTCCTGTTACTCATCCTAATGTTTTCCTCGCTCAGTTTCATCCTGTTCCTTTGATGGTCCTCACACACTTCTGGATTCCCCCCCAAGTCCTCTCCCTCCTTGGTATTTGCACCCTCCAAACACCTGGAGATGGTGATTGTCCCAACTCTAGGCATCACTTAGCCAAGATATAGAGATTTAGTGGTTTTCATCTTTCCCAAGCCTTGTGTGTCAATATCCTTGAGCCTCTTACTCATCTTTCTTGCTCTTCTCTGAATTCTCAGGAGCTTCACTTTTCTCTCTCCAAGTCTAACAACCCCAGCAGATTTCCTTGTAACAATTCCAGATACCAGCCTGCCAAATCCCATGAGTTAATACCCAAAACTGTTGGTGCAGAAAGGTGAGCATGATGCTATTAACAGACATAAAACTTCTACCCCCTTGGACAGTTTCTAGAGTTAATATTTCTAATATCACTATATTATAGAGATAGCAGTGAGTGGACTTCATGCTTGAAGGACAGAGGAGATTGGGTTTCCAGGAGAGATGTCCCATGTCACAAATGAAGCACACTTGGGACACAGAGTTTTTCTTGTCTCCATAATCCCCTCCCTAGAAATTAGGGATTTACGTGACTCTCTTTTCCCTGCTCATCCCTGATTTTGCTGATGCATGTTGGAAAGCCGATGGACCATTAAGGCACTAACATAGCCTCTGCCTGAATGGTTCATGAGTCATCCTTATCGCTTCACAGTTAAAAGGACTGCTGACGCTGATGCCCTCAGAAAGGACACGTCAGTGGGAATATCAATGTGTTTCAAACCATGTCATTGCTCATCATAAGCACTGGGCTGTGTGCACACTGCCTTGTTATTGTAGGGTCTCTAGTGGGCACTGATTTATTATTGCAGGGTCACTTGTGAGTGCAGGGGAAGAGAACCCCAGAGGGAAATTGCCAAACTGAGTGGCTGGTTTATTATAGGACTGGCTTGCAATGTAGGGTCAAATTTGTCCCAACATTTCAGTTACAAAACCTAAGGCCAACAGAAATGCTAAATATGGATTTAAAAAAAAAATATTCCAAATGAAAAAGATTTGGGGTAATATTGCCAAATGTTCCTATGTGACTTTGGAGCATAAAGGCTATTTTCAAAAGTGATGTAGGCACTGAAGAGCCTAAGGGTTTGTCTACACTGCAATCTGAAGTGTGGTCGCAGCTCAGGTAGACATATCTGCGCTAGCTTTACCTATGCTAGCATGGCTAAAAATAGAAGATAGATGTGCTGGCACAGGCTGTACTATCATGCTGAGGATCCTGGGTCCATCTCCAGGTACAGGAGTTGGGAGCTATTCTTAAAAGTGTGTAATTAGCCTTGTTAATTCTGATTGATCGTATTTCAAGACATAGATCTCTGAAAGTTTTAGAGTCCCCTCCAGGCTCTTTGAGTTGTGTAGGGCCTTGTTTTCTCCCCTCTTTGCTTCTCTGGCAAGAGTCTTCTGCTCCTTTCTTTCATCAGTGCTCTTGCTGGGGTGGCTGCAGACAGTGCAGTCCTTCTGATGAATGAACTGGACTGGTCTCTGGACATACATCAGGCCAAGGGTTTTTGTTTTGACACAGTCAGGAGGGAAGCTGCCTCTGTAACTCCATGTGGAATGACCCTGAACTCCAGTTTCCAAAGGAAGGACTCGTTCCCTGTGTGATTGGTGGACTCGCTGTCACATTCAGTCCAGTTGGAAATCTGAAGAATAATGGGATGAGCAATGCTGGCCAGGACGACTGATGGGTTATTGTGGATGAATGGTGGCGGTGTCAGATTCCTGAGGTGCCCTTGCTACAGTCTCCTCTTGGTTGAAGTTTTGATGTTGGGAAGGCTCATGGGTAGCATCAGTCCAGGTCAGGGAATAGTGTTGGAATCTCTGAAATCACAGGTTCAAGTCCCACAACAGGCTTTAGGTTCATGGGCAGTGTAAACACTCCAGGAGCACTGGAGAGATTGGTAGCCCTGATTGGGGAATAATACACTGGTGTGTGGGGCTATGGGACATAACCAGAGGGAGACCTCCTCCATCCCATTGGACTAAAACTCTGTGGAATAAATAACCAGAGAAGGAGACTGCAGCAGCAGCTGTGAAGGAGTGGAAGAGGCCTTACAGGAGATCAGTTCCTGAAGAATGAGGAAACTGTGGAGTACAATGAAAAAGCAGGAATGATGGATTATGATCAGAGAAAAATGGCCGATATCGAAATCCTTATACTACGCTGCTAGTCGCACTGTCCTTTCAAGGAGCTGTCACCCTGAGCTCCCTTCTGTCTGCTATGACTGATCCAGGGGGTTCCTCTGGGGACTGCTTAGGGATATAACTCCTTCACCCTTTAGGCTGCAAGTTCAAATCCAGGCCAGGTGAGTAGAAACTGAAAGTTGTTACCACCCACTGCCTGCTCAGTGGCCCACATGAGAGGAGCTGGTGGGTTTCAGTCCAATTCCTGACAGGCCAGGTATGCCCAGCAGAAAAGCCACAATCACAGCGGACACTAATCGTCTCCCTGGCTGGCAATCTCAGGGAAAAGGTCGAAGGACTGGGTGGGCAATGGAGGCAGAACTTCTCCCAGAAGTGACACACTGGCAGAAGGACATGTCATTGCTGTCGCCCAAGCTCCACATGTTCTGGCCCTAAGAAGAGGACTCCACAGTTTCCATCACTGTCAGGCCGGTGCCCTTCACCAGCAGTGGAGATGGGCCTCCCCCCAAGCCGCAGCCCTGCATGTGACCTCCAAGTTTAGAGCACTCAGAGCAGGGGGGTTGGCTTGGCTCGGCTCCTTAATGGGGGTGGGGTCATTTGTGAAGATCAGATACAGATCTAAATCCGGACCCAAAGTGCCTCAAAGGTGAGCACTGTTTGGTTTTGGCCCAGGCCCAGCTCTCACCAGCATGATGAACATTCTTCCTTATCTTAGAGTTTGGGCTACCCCAGTATCTCTTCCCCCAATACAACAGGATCCATAGGTGCCGACTCCGTGAGCGCTCCGGGACTGGAGCACCCACAGTGAAAAATTGATCGCCACCCCAGCTCGCTGCCCCAGCTCACCGCCCCAGCTTGCCTCTGCCTCCTCCCCTGAGTGCGCCACCACATCCTGCTTCTCCTCCTTCCCTCCCAGCGCTTGCGCCACGAAACAGCTGTTTCGCGCAGCAAGTGCTGGGAGTGGGGAGGAGGAGAAGGAACGCGGCATGCTTGGGGAGGAGGCGGACCCGGGGTGGGGATTTGGGGAGGGGTCCAATAGGGGCAGGGCGGGGGTGGAGTCAGGGGCACGAGCACCCACCGGTGCCAACAAAAGTTGTGACAGGATCTTGCATAATTGGAGACTTTAACATGGTCCAAGGACATGGTTAAAATCCCATCTCTGCATGGTGTCAGGGGAGATTTGTGGTGGAAGCAGGGCCCTGATGGCTGTATTCCTAGCACATAGCTGGGCCTAGGTCAGGATTTGGCTTGACTTTGGGTGTGGGCTGGTGGGCTCTCCAGCCATACCCCACCCAGTCATGCCCTCTGTTCTGGTGCTGAGAGTATACCTGTGAGACAGGACTAACCCCTCCAATGCAGAGAAAAGCAGATTGGCTGCTGGTCAGAGGATGATATGAACAGCTGAGTCTCGGAGAGGGAAGTGTGGGGAGAGGGTGTCCTGTTATTAGATGAGAAGGCTTTGCATTGCCAAAGTGCTTGGCAAGCATTAACTAATTAAGATTTATTGGGAGTGTCAAGGCCTCCCCGACATCAGCACTTTGGGGTAGGGGATCTGAGCAGGTGGGCCTTCCCCAGAGATGGAGGAGAGAGCAGAAAGCACAGTGCACACTGGCCCTCCCGGGGCTTCCAAGGGAGTGAGTTCAGGGCCCGGATTTCATTGGTCAAACCACTCCCTCTCTGTGGAAAACAGAGGAGGCACGACAGTGGAAGCACTGACTGACCCTGCGAGGTTGGATCCGCCATGAATTGGATGCCCATGGGGTTGCTCCACATGGAGCTGGGCCATTGCCAGCAATCTGCCTTGCTAGAAGGGGAGTGAGGCAGGAAGAGGAAGCCAGCTGGGGCTGAGTGTCAGGAAGGGGAGAAATTACCCTGCCACGCAGAATGGCTCGCAGAGCCTGGGTTCTCTGTCTAGGGCAGCTCAAGGGGCTCCTGGTCCACTTGGCTCTGGTGAAAAGCAAGTGCTGGGCTGCTGTTTGGGGCTGGGGGTTTATTGTTACAAACTCCTAGAAGAAACAGTTCAAGAATCTTGTTCAGACAGGAACCCCAATTGTTTACGCAGCACAGGCTGCCAGTTTGTTAGAAACACATGGGCTTTTATGATTACATTTCCCTGGGGAAAACAATGGTTTAAATTAAGGGGGAAAATATTTTGTGAAAACCAAAACTTTCTTTTTAAAAAAAGGCCTTGCCCTGGGCTCCCCTACCCCTTCCTGGTTCCCCTCTCAGAACTTCCTTGGTTTCTCCTAAGGAAGTTCATCCTCCATGGGCCCAGTTGCTCATGGCAATAGACCAGGGATCGGCAACCTTTGGCACACGGCCCATGAAGGAAATCTGCTGGCGGGCCGGGACGGTTTCTTTACCTGCAGCGTCCACAGGTTCGGCCGATCGCAGCTTCCACTGGCCGCAGCTCGCCGTTCCAGGCCAATGGGGGCTGCAGGAAGCAGTGGCCAGCACATCCCTCGGCCCACGCTGCTTCCTGCAGGCCCATTGGCCTGGGATGGTGAACCGTGGGCAGTGGGAGCTGCGATCAGCAGAACCTGTGGCTGCTGCAGGTAAAGAAACCGTCCCGGCCCACCAGCGGATTTCCCTGATGGGCGGCATGCCAAATGTTGCCGATCCCTGCAATAGACAAAGGAGTTGCCTTTGGCTGGGCTAACCGTGCTGCCTGTATGGCTAACAGAATGGTTTTCTTTACAAGCAAAGTGTCTCCTTTCCCCTTGAGTATATAAGCCTTGCAATATCCCAGGATCCACGACTTTCTCCAGCTAAGACCTCCAAGAGTTATGGCCCTGGGACCTACACACTATTGTGATGACCTGACTGTCAAGAAAGCGGCTCCTCCAATGTACCTCGAACCTGATCATCTGCACCCCCTGCTATTTTAGTCCTGGGCTCCCCTGCATGCACAGCTCTGCCAATGCACCTCAGTCCTGACCTGCAGTACCTCCTGCTGTTCCAGTCTCTAGCCCCTCTCACACAGCTCTCTGGATGCTTCTCAATCCTGACCTGCAGCCCCCACCTGCTGTTCCCCGCAGGAGCTCCTATGCATTCAGCTCTCCCCATGCACCTCAATCCTGCCTGCAGTGCTCTAGAAGCAAAGCATACTTTCATAAACATGTGCTACCTGGAAATAACCCTTCCGGGAGAGACAGATTAATAGTTACTAATTATACAATTATTTTATTCTGTAGCATTAATAAAAAAATGATTTGGAGTTTTTTTTTAAAGTCTAAAGATTTATTTAATTAAAACTACAATTTATTGAAAAACCAAGTAATTTTTTATTGATACAGACAATGCTGTGATTGTATAATTAGTAATTAATTACTTATGGGAATGACACTTTCATTTACTTAGACCTATTAATTTTTTTTTTCCTGAGCGCTGGTTGCCTCCAGAACATGGATTCCACGGAAGCAAATTGCTCTGCGCGGTGTGAGGTGTCCCGAAGGGAATTGGATGACATCCACCAAAGTCACTTTCATTTGTGGCCTAAGACAGAAGCTGGTCTCTGGCCCTGAAAGTGCAGTATGGCATTTGAGGCCTGATCCTTTAAACACAGCAGCTCACTCCTGTGGATCCTCTGACTTCTCCCCAGCAACTTCATGTTGCTGTGGCTATAATAGCTGAGATCAGTCCCCAGATCCCAAAGCAACTGGACAACCACAAGGGCTGCTCCAGAAGCACTGAAGGCCCATCAGGATAGGCCTGATGAAGGGGAGTAAAAACCTCAAGTGCTGCCCTCTAGGAACAAGCCATACGGCTCTACAGTGCAACAGGCTTCATGTCTGGAAAAATAAAGCACCGCCCCCAACTCCTGTTTGCAACAAGCAACAAGAAGCTGTGGAGCCAAGTGGCAAAATGCTCGTTGCAGCAAAACCAGGGGAAAGGCAAACCAGGTTAGACTCAGGCTGATCCTAGAGTCCACTATGCTCTAACAATTAGTTTGGGGATGTTCTCTGGCCTCTGTGTTACAGAGCTCCTACTGGCTAGATTGTTGGGCTCAATGGGTAGAGATCAACGGCTCAATGTCTAGTTGGCAGCCGGTATCAAGCGGAGTGCCCCAAGGGTCAGTCCTGGGGCTGGTTTTTTTCAGCATCTTCATTAATGATCTGTATGATGGGATGGATTGCACCCTCAGCAAGTTCGCGGATGACACTAAATTGGGGGGAGAGGTAGATAAGCTGGAGGGTAGGGATAGGGTCCAGAGTGACCTAGACAAATTGGAGGATTGGGCCAAAGAAATCTGATGAGGTTCAACAAGGACAAGTGCAGAGTCCTGCACTTAGGAAGGAAGAATCCCATGCACCGCTACAGGCTGGGGACTGACTGTCTAAGAGGCAGTTTGGCAAAAAAGGACCTGGGGATTACAGTGGACGAGAAGCTGGATATGAGTCAACAGTGTGCCCTTGTTGAAAAGAAGGCTAACGGCATATTGGGCTGCATTAGTTGGAGCATTGCCAGCAGATCAAGGGAAGTGATTATTCCCCTCTATTCAGCACTGGTCACCTCATCTGGAGAACTGTGTCCACTTTTGGGCCCCCCACTACAGAAGGGATGTGGACAAATTGGAAAGAGTCCAGGAGAGGGCAACAAAAATTATTAGGGGGCTGGCGCACATGACTTATGAGGAGAAGCTGAGGAATTGGTCTTATTTAGTCTGCAGAAGGAAAAAGTGAGGGGGGATTTGATAGCAACCTTCAGCTACCTGAAGGGGAGTTCCAAAGAGGATGTAGCTAGGCTGTTCTCAGTGGTGGCAGATGACAGAACAAGGAGCAATGGTCTCAAGTTGCACTGGGGGAGGTCTAGGTTGGGTATGAGGAAAAACTATTTCACTAGGAGGATGGTGAAGCACTGGAATGGCTTACCTAGGCAGGTGGTGGAATCTCCATCCTTATAGGTTTTTAAGGCCCAACTTAACAAAGCCCTGGCTGGGATGATTTAGTTGGGGTTGGTCCTGCTTTGAGCAGGGGGTTGGACTAGATCATAGAATCATAGAATATTAGGGTTGGAATAATCATAGAATATCAGGAGGTCATTTAGTCCAACCCCCTGCTCAAAGCAGGACCGACACCAACTAAATCATCCCAGCCAGGGCTTTGTCAAGCCGGGCCTTAGTAACCCCTAAGGATGGAGCCTCCTGAGGTCTCTTCCAACTCTAATCGCCTATGATTCTATGATCACAATGGTTCCTTCTGACCTTGGAATGTATGAATCTACAACAGGTGGGACTGCTTCCTGCCCCACCACCTTCCATCCGGGGCTGCCTCGGTGCAAACTCAGGAAAGATGGAGGCAGGGCTTTCTGTGTGATGGAGTCAGAGTATTTGGAGAAGCTGGGATGATGGGAAAGGGGCAGAGGGACTGGATATGCAGGTGAGGAGAGAGGGGCTCTGCTGTGCATGGAGCTGCCTCATACTCAAGCCGGGTGAGTAGCAAGTGAAAGCCATTCCCATCTGATGGCTGTGTGCAGTGAGGCTCCCACCACAAAATACACCATAACTGCCAGCAATAACTCCCTTCCTGTCCCCCAACAGACAGTCTCAGGCTAGAGCCCAAGCACTGACCGAGCTCCCCTCAGACACAGTCCCACCAGTTCAGGGCTGACCGAGGCACATTGGCAGGGCCAGATTTATGCTATCCCTAGGGTGGAGCTGCTTTTTCTTACACCTTCCTGCTTATTGCTTGTCCTGCTGCACCCCCATCTCCTTCTCTGCAGCCCAACTGGTGCAAGTCACCTAACTTAGCCCCTTACACCAGATCAGTTTACAATTCCCAGTATAAAGGAGCATAGGCTTTATTGTAACAGATCACATCAACAGGCTGCTCAGTCTCACTTCCTGCCCTATCAGAACAGACTGAGAGCACCTAGCCAACGTGAATGGAGTTAGGCTAACCCTAGGGGCTTTGGGAAACCCACCTCAGCTGTCCACCTAATTCTACTAAACAAGCTATCCTGACCCTTGCAATCTACCTGCCCGCCTCCTGCCACCCCAGATCAGACTGGAGGCTAATTGAGTCCACTATCCTGCTTCTTCCACGCTAGATCTAGCCACTGACCTATTTCATCTAGCACTTTATTTCTGGCAAGAGCTAATACTTCAGAGGAAGCACACAACCCCTACTCTAAAACAAGCAATGACATCTAGCCATTTGTGCAGTGAAGTATCAGGTGAGGAAATCCCTGATTCCAATCAGCTGATGCCCTGAAGCATGTGGTTTTACTTTAGCTGACATAGCTAGAGATGTTACCAATGGCTATTAACCTACACGGTCCTCTTAAATCCAGCTATAGTATTTTGCTGGCTACCCTCCAGGAGCAGTGCTAAGGAGGTAGAGCCTGCTCCCAGCTATGCTGGAGGTTTGGGGATCTCCCAGAAGGTAATAGTGGGAGGAGTCAACCCATTCATTAGTGGGGACAGTGCACTGGTGCATTCACATGCTCACGATCCCAGCGGGGGAAAGATGGTCCAGTAACTAGAGCACAGGGTTGCAAGCCAGAACTCCTGGGCCACGTTCCTCAGTTTGCTTCAGACTTCCTATGTGGCTTTGAGCCTCAGTTTCTCCACCTGTAAAATAGGGAGAGTGATTCTCCATAGGCAGGCTGAACTCATTAATGCCTGTCAAATGCCTTGTGCTTCTCGGATGGAGGGTGGTAGAGAGGGGCTTTCCCCCTCCTACAGATCCAGACCCACTCCTCCTCCCTGCCCCAAGAGCTTCCCTTCTGCTTGACTACCCCACTCTGTGTGTTTCTGTGTGTGCACGCGCGCGTGTGTCTGCCTCTGCAGGGGGAGTTCCCCCCCTGGACAGCTAATGGCATGGGCGGTTGTGGGGGAAGCTCTGCATTCCGGCTTCCAAGGCAGAAAACCAGCAGAATCAATTAGGGGTTGTGGCTGGGTTTTTTCCCAAAATAATTCCACACACAGCATATTGTGAGCCCTTGTTCATGGAGAATCTATATTAAGTGCCAGAGAATTAAAAATTTTCCCTGCCTGTCATCCAGCCTGCAGCCCTCTCTCTCCTGATCGGCTTTAACCATCTCTTGCCTTTCATGAACAGGGTGGCTGGGATACTGGGTTTGAGCCTGAGGGAGGGGAGATGCTGGAGTGCCCCTCCCATCTCCTTACCTGGCTGTGTCCCAGAGGAGGTAGATAGCACCTGCCTGATAACAGGGCTTCTGGGCCCTGGTGGGACATACCCCCTACCTACCTGGGACATGCTTTAGCACTGGAGCCAACAGGGAGATCAGTCTTTGCATGAATTTCCTTCCATGCTATGTGGGTGTGTCTTTGGCCTTCTGAGCACCTCTCCTCTGCCCTGATGCAGCAGCAAGGGTAACAAACATTCAGTGAGTCTCAGAAAAGAACCCAGGAGTGTGAACCCAGAGTGGAAGGCAGGGCTAGTGGCTAGGCTGCCTTGACCTGCCTAGGCAGAGAGGGAGAAAAGAGCAAATCCATAGGGACAGGAGATTTAAAGTGAAAACCTGAGGCCACTTTGGAGTGTGACTAAGTTGGGATTTTGGATGATTCAGCAAGGACAAAAAACTTGAAATCCTTCCCTCCGCCCCGCCCCAGCTCCTGCTCCAGCTAGGGAAAGTGGCAACATCCCCACCCTGGGTCACCTCCTATGGGTGCTCTCAGTGCACCTCCTCTGTGAAAGGTTGACAGGTGTGAGCTTTCTGGCAAGGGCAGAAAATGCCCACCAGCAGGGCTGGGTTTCCAATTAGGCACTGCAGACACATGCGTAGGGACACTGACATTCTAGGGGTGCCTAAAAGTTAAAAGTGGGTTAAAAGTTTCATTTTTTACAGAAAACATGATGGGTAGCTGTAGACAGGGGGGGCTGAAGATGCTGTGCCTATGGAGGCCACGGTGTAAATCTGGCCCTGCCCACCAGGGGATGGGGGGCGGGTTTGCTGTGCCCATAAGGACCTGCCTGAAAATTCAAGTCCCCAGGGAATTGGTAGCAGGAACCCTCAGCCTGAATCAGGGTTCCTGACCCTGAAGCCAGGGCCCAGGGCTCCAGAAGAGTCCAGGAGGCCCATGAACCTGGGATCAGTTGCAGGTGTTGATGTGGGGGGCAGGCAATGATGTTCCTGGAGCAAGGGCCCCTCATCTTATCAGGCAAGGGACCCAGCAAACTAAAAGAACCCCTTATCAGATCCATAACTCTCTGCTTGCAAGTGCACCGCCTGCAATTATGAGGCATGTGATAGCCCTTGGCTCAAGGTCGTAAGAACAGTCAACAGACTGTGAAAATATGGACACAATTAATCTCTACCAGAAGAATTTTACTGTGAAAAGAAGTCACACAGATCAGCTGAGTCTGGGATGTGAGTGGAACAGTGGGTGCCGTGCCCTTGTCACTGCCTGGCCTCATTGCCAGAGTCTGCCTAGCCTGGGGCGGAGGGGTACTGGCTGTCACAGCAACCATGGGAGCCGTCACTGCCTGGGTGCAAGCTGGGGCAGCCCCAGGATAGGGAAGGTGCATGGCTCACCTGCTGAGGGCTGGGCTGGGGTCAGTATCTTTATCAGTGATTACGATGCATGATCCAGACTGGGCCCAGCTTGATGCTCAAGGCCCAGGGCAGTTGGCAGGGCTGGACGGTAAAAACCATCTCTTTTGAGCTGGGAAAAATGGCTCTGCAATTGCACAATGAACATGGAGCCCAAGGTGGCATTTCAGAGCAGAACTGTGTCTTAGTCCCAGGGAGCAGTGTGAAATCACACTCGGCACAGAAGCCAGCCACAAACCAGCTCTCTGCATTCCAGCCCTTCCCAGCCCCAAAGTCTATTGCTCAGTTGTGGCCATGCCACAGGACAGCTCAGCTCTTCAGCCCAGCGCTCAGGTGTTCAGGCACTGCATGGACTATAAGGTGGATAGGAAGCTGGCTAGATTGTTGGGCTCAGCGAGTAGTGATCAATGGCTCCATATCTAGTTGGCAGCCGGTATCAAGTAGAGTGCCCCACGGGTCTGTCCTGGGGCCAGTTTTGTTCAACATCTTCATTAATGATGTGGATGATGGGATGGATTTCACCCTGAGCAAGTTCGCAGATGATACTAAGCTGGGGGGAGAGGTAGATACGCTGGAGGGTAGGGATAGGGTCCAGAGCGACCTAGATCAGTGGTTCTCAAACTTTCTTTTTGGTGGACCACTTGAAAATTGGTGAGGGTCTCAGCAGACCACTTAATGATCTTTCCAAATGTTGTTTGTACCATTAGCTAACTACTGTAAAGCGCTTTGGATAAAAGCACTATATAAAAAAAACCCATACTAATAATTAATTTTTTTGTTCTACAAATAAAAGCACACAACTCATATTTTAATATCAGTAGCCTTACCTTTCTAACCCGATGGATGTGCCCTTTCTCCCCTGCTACAGCAGCCCCCCAGCTGGGGCTAGGAAGGAGTGGGGGTCTCTCCCCTGCTGCAGCTCCACTAATTAGGTGGGTAGCCCTTCATTCTCTCATGTGCAGCCGCCCAAGTGCGCACCTTAGAGGGACCTATCCGTGGACTACCTGAATGGAGCTCGCGGACCACTGGCGGTCCACGGACCACAGTTTGAGAACTTCTGACCTAGACAAATTGGAGGATTGGGCCAAAAGAAATCTGATGAGGTTCAACAAGGACAAATGAAGGGTCCTGCACTTAGGATGGAAGAATCCCATGCACTGCTACAGGCTGGGGAACAACAGGCTAAGCGGCAGTTCTGCAGAAAAGGACCTGGTGATTATAGTGGATGAGAAGCTGGATATGAGTCAACAGTGTACCCTTGTTGCCAAGAAGGCCAATGGCATATTGGGCTGTCTTAGTGGAAGCATTGCCAGCAGAGATGGGGAGGCTGGATTTGGGCATGTTACAAAGGGTTGCCAACTGTTGGCACAGCTGGGGCAGGCATCAGCTGGAGCCTTCAAGCCCCAGCCACAAAGACACCCATCCCTTTGCCTATTGGGTCACCTCACGTGCTGCCCATTCCTTTGAATATGAAGATGCCCACAGGGAAGCTGAAGTGCCAGGCTGTGACTGCCTCCAGGGAGACAGGCTTCTGCCATGAGAACTCAGGCCACACCATGGCACAGATGCACTTCCGGGTTGGCACCAATGCTTTGCCCCATGCAGAGAGCTCATGTCCACTTGCATTACACACAGCGAACAATTTAATTTATCCCTGGCTCCCCGATCCTCATAACAATGGGAGCCTCCAGCCCCAGCACGCAGCCCAGATCCACTAAGACAGCTCCAGATTCATATTCATCAGGAAATTCAACTCCTGTAAAGAATCCCTGCATCAGCATCTTGCAGTGAGTCCTGACCCCTCAGCCCACTCTGTCCAGCCAGGACATCATTACAAACCTCATTAGTGCAAAGGAAACAGTAATGCTGCCTGAGGGATTCATGTGGACCAGCGAGGGGCCTCCATTTTTTCCTCTGAGGCTAGAGTCCCCGTCCCCCCCGGCTGCTGACTTTGAATCAATGGGCTACAGAGATACAGTGGAGCAGAGCTCCATCCTCGGGAAAGTTGCCCCCTGGTGCGGCCCTGCTGGTAGCCTACTAACTCGCTAGGCTGTCAGCCTGTTTGTTCACACACAACCCCATGCAAGGTCAGTTCCCTCTCATCTTGGGAACTTGCCCCTCTGCGCCCCTCCCTTTAAAGCCCTATTGGGAGCACCATGGGCGCCCATCCAGTGGGCACATCCCCATGACACCAGTTCATCTGGGAGGGGCTCAGGCAGGAGAGAGCTACAAGGGAGAACAAACCCTGCCCTGTGCCCCGCTCCGCTGCCTAAGTCAACACCCTGATCAGAAATCCCTGCAGGGAGCCAGGGAAGGAATTAAAAGCACCGGCAGGCCTGGCGCTGCCTGGGACCCAGGGTGTGGTGTGAGCAGAGAGGCCAAGGAGACTCAACTCCCCACTGACCCCCAGAGAGGATCCTGCCTGGCAGCCGCTGGGCAAGCTCCTTTGACTCAGCCCTGCCCTGGGGATCAGCCCTTTGGTCTCTGGGGATCTCAAGAGTGGCACCTTCCATCAGCCCTAAATGAAACTTTAAGGGGAGGAAAATGACCAGCATGTCAATACATCCTTAACTGAGACTTCTAATGCCGCTTCTTTGGAATGTGCCCACCAGGGGGGCGGTGTTCAGCCCCTGGAACAAGACCAGCTGCCACCGCTGGACGCCTGCAACAGCACTCGCTCGCGGGAGTGAAGGGCAGTTCTGTGAATCCTGCTCAGAGCTGAAAGCCAAGGGAGCCAAGCTCTGTCCCCACAGCTCCTGTCATAGGCCTCCCCTCTCTGTGCCTGTACCCTCAGGTGGAAGCTGAAAGGGATGGAAGATGGGGTATTAAGATGATCATTCTGCTCCCTGGTGCAAGCCGAAACCACCTGGTATGGCAGCGGGAGGTGTGAATAAGACCCTGGCCCTCACCATAGTAATCGAGGGGGTGGGGAGGGGTGGGGTTCTCCTTGTGGGTAGATGGGAGTCTAGAGAAGCTTCATGCTAACGCTGCCAGGTGTGTGTGCCAGGCTGGGGAGCCTAAAGAGAACCTTGGCCTCTGGCTGGATCCACAGTGCCTTGGGAAAAAGCCAGAATGCCCCCAATGCTGGGCTCTGGCCTGGAGCCCCAGGCTCAGGCAGGGAGGAGATCTGAGGAGCTCCCCCAGAAAGCCGGGGCCCCAGGCTGGCTGCTACGCTGGTGCCAGACGGTGGATGAGATTACAAGAATTTGGTTGTCAAATAATCCATAAACCTGGCTGAGCCAATGGCATTTTATATGCATTATCTTGTAATCCCAGAGAAGAGAACATTTCAGAGCAAAGAGCCTGATTCTCCCTCCCTGCGAGGACTCTAACAAGCTACAGATAATCCCTTTTTTGTTGGAAGGTACTTACAGGGAATCTACAAAGGCACAAGGGCTTTGCCAATTCCACAGCACAAGTGCCCGCTGGTTACTTTGCATACCAGTGGCACCTGGCTGCACATGGCTACGGTGCCTCTGTGACACAGCCTGGGGCACATGGATGCAGGGTCCAGCATGGGGCAAAGCCTAGGTAAGGCACCCAGCATGGCCAGGTTTGCATGGGTACATCACCATGTGCATGCTACAGACATGGATGTGGCAGATGGTTTCTAGAGTTCCATTAGAGGACACATTAGAGGCTGTGGGCTCAGCTACAGGAGTGCCAGGAGAGTCCCAAGGGATCTTAAGAATATAAGAGCTGCCGTCCTGGGTCAGACCTTGGTCCATCTTGCCCAGTATCCTGTCTCCGACAGCAGTCCATACTAGAGCTTCAGGGAGAGGGTACACTCCTGGCTTCTGGTAGTCACAGGTTTAGGGTTGCATCCTTGATCATCTTGGCTAATAGCCATTGATAGACCTATCATCCATGAATTTATCCAGTTTTTTTAACCCAGTTTTGCTTCTGGCCACCACAACATCCCACGACAATGGGTGGCAGAGGTTAGTTGTGCATTGTGTGAAAAAGTACTTCCTCTTGTTTGCATTAAACCTGCTGCCTCTTAATTTCTTAGCATGATCCCTTGTTTTTGAATTGTGGAAAGGGGTAAATAACACTTCTCTATTAACTTTCTGTATACAATTAATGATTTTATAGATCTCTATCAAATCCCCCCTTAGTTGTCTCTTTTCTAAACTGAACAGCCCTACTCTCTTGAGTCTCTCCTTGTATGGATTCCCTTGATCATCTTTGTTCCCCTTCTCCAAACCTTTTTCAGTTCCACTATATCCTTTTTGAGCTTGGGCAACCAGAAATGGACACAGTATTCATGGTGTGGATGCACCATGGATTTATAAGTGGTATTATACTATTTTGTCTTTTTTTTATCCCTTCCCTAATAGTTCCTAACGTACTGATAGCTTTTTTGGCTGCTGCTGTGAATTGAGCAGAAATTTCTAGAGAACTATCCACAGTGACTCCAAGAACTCTTTCTTGGGTGGTAACAGCTAATTTGGACCTCATCCTTGTGTATGTGTAGTTGGAATTATTTTTTCCAATGTTCATTACTTTACTCTAAACAACATTGAATGTCATCTGCCATTTTGTTGCCCAGTCACCCAGTTTTGTGAGATCCCCTTGTAACTCCTTGCAGTTTGCTTTGGACTTCACTATCTCGAATAATTTTGTATTGTCTGCAGCCTTTGCCACTTCACTATTCACTCCTGTTTCCAGATCATGAATGAATATGTTGAACAGCACAGGTCCCAGTACAGATCCTTAAGGCACCCTGCTGTTCACCTTTCTCCTTTATGAAAACTGGCCATTTACTCCTTCCCTTTGTTTTCTATATTTTAACCAGTAACTGATCCATGAGAGGTCCTTCCCTATTATCTCATGACCACTTTAGTTTCCTTTAGAGCCTTTGGCAAGGGACCTTGTCAAAGGCTTTCTGAAAGTCCAAGTATGCTTTATATCAACTGGATCACCCTTATCCGCATGCTTGTTGACTCCCTCAAAGAATTCTAATAAATTGGTGACACATGACTTCCCTTTACAAATGGGAACAATCGTGTTCCAACAAAATTGTGTTTATCTATGTGGCTGATAATTCTGTTCTTTACTATAGTTTCTACCACTTTGCCTGGCCCTGAAATTAGGTTTACTGGCCAGTTATTGCCAGGAGTACCTCTGGAGCCCTTTTGAGGAATTGGTTATTACATATTGGTCTATAGTGTATTTGTTTCCCAGGCAGCTCCCACGCAATGTTACCAACTCTCCTCCAGAGGCAACCGAATCCCACTGAGCTACAGGCAGGCTTCCAAGGGCCCACCCCAGCTCCTGTTGAATCAACAGCAAAACTCTGCTGCCTGCAGTGGGAGCTGGAGAAGGCTCTTTGTGGGAGAGTCTCACAGGGGCCTGTGTGACGGTCCCCCTGACAGTGGGGGTGGGATGGGACTCGGAGCTGGAGGCCAATGTAGACTCATGCCAGTTTTCTGAGTAACCCAAGAGGACTAACAGGGGTGGCATTCTATTCTGAACTGAGATTGTACCAAGCCTGTGAAAATCCCCCGACAAGGCAGGGCTGTGGCCTGCAGTGTCCCAGAGGAAGGAGTCCAGCCACAGGGGTCCTTCAACCATACCCCTGGCCAGGTCAGGCAGAATGCCCCATACAGCCCAAGCCAAACAATCCTTATCCTTCCACCAAGCCGAGGAGAGGCAGAGCCTGCGTGGAATGGGGATGTTTCCATGGCATTTGGGGAAGGGCCTTGTCAGCTGAGAAACAAAATTTGCCTCTCATCTCAAATGGGTGGGAGCAGGACTGGCTGCAGCAGCTTCAGAGCTACTTTACTACAGAAGCAGAGGGCAGAGGAGTGGACACTGACGGGGGCAGGAGGGCAGCCTGTTCTTGACCCTCCTTCCCCAGTCCTGCTCCAGCAGCTCTCCCTGCTGCTCTCATCTTTGAACCCAGAACTTTCCTACTACAAATGCCCTGGGAATCTCTAGGATAAAGCTTGGGGGCTTAGAGATCAATGGCACAAATACATCCAAGACTCTGCTGATGCACCTTCCTCCTGACCTACAGGCTGCCCCCACTCTCCAATATTCTGCATCCAGAGTCTGTTTCTGGAGGCTCCTCTCTCCCCAGCCCTGGGGCAGACCGTGGAAGCAAACGCTGCTTACACTGGGCAGAGATGGAAACGTTGCTAAATGTTCCAGGGGCGTCACTCCCCCAACCTAGCTGTAGCCATCAGCTCACAGCAGGGCTGATGCAGCCCATGGGTCAGTGCCAGAGATGGTACCTCCTACGCCCCTCCTGGCCATCTGGAATATGCTGCTGGGCACATCAAACCCAGGAGGAGAGGGAGGGGGAGGGGCTTTACAGCCTAATAATTTATGGAGCTGCTGGCGAGTTTTCACACTCTCGCCAGATTCAGCTGTTTGGGCTCTGATTGACATGCTTCCATTGGGGAGAGACAGCCCACCCCCAGGGGGAAGTTCTCTGTGTGGCTCTGATGAGGGCAGGGGGCAGCATGACAGCCCAGGGCCACCTGGCATGATAGGAGATACCAACTGGAACCAACACAAGCCCTGTTGGACACAAGTTCTGACAGTGATGGACAGACAGCTGGGGCTAGGTCCTGGGTCTGCTAAAGAAGGCAGCAGCCATCATTAAAGAGGATGCCTCAAAGCACAAGCAGAGCTGGATGCAGCCCAGGGTAGGACTAGAATAGCAGGGGGGGGGGGGTTAGGGTGCCTAGGAGTGGAGGAGCAAGGGGAATGGCAGGTTGGAGTTGAGGCACATTGGCAGAGCTTTAGGGAGAAGGGAAGAGAAGCCAGGACTAGGACAGTAAAGTTTCTGCAGGGCCGAGGGTTGTGGTGCGGGGACCCAGAAATGGATTGAGGTGTCGTGACAGATCAGTGTAGGGAGAGCCCAAGCCTGGAATAGCTGGGAGTGCTGTAGGCCAGGAGTGAGGGGCATCAGCAGAGCTGTAGGGGGTGCAGGTCTGGAACAACTTTGGGGTTGGCCTGTTACTTTCACGAGTGCTACATTAATGCACAGGTTTTACTGATGGTAATTAAAGCGAATGGATTCTCTGCTAAATTGCAGCTGGGAGGCTGACACCCTTCCGCTCAGGAGCCAGTCACAAGCATTTGGGGATTGAGAGACTCCCGTGACAGCCTACTATGGCAGGCAGCTCTCCTCCTCCTGGCCCAGCACAGCCCTGATATCACACTCCCACCTGCCTTGGGAAGAGACACAAACATGCAGAGAGCTTGGCCTGTTAGTCCTGGAGGGTTAGTCCTGGGCATGGCCTGGGCTTGTGTTACCAGGTGATCCTACCCCTGGCCAAGGCTCCCCACCCTCGAGAGAGTTCAGTGCGGATGAAGCTGGTTCTTGCCACCCTCATGAATTCTGCGAGGGACGCTGAGAGGTGGGGGAAAGCATTAGGGGTCAAAGCAGTGTTTTAAATGGCTTAGAGCAGGGGTGGGCAATAATTTTCGCTGCGGGGCCACTCCATGAATTTTGGTAAGTTGCCATGGGCCACACATTTCTACTATATTAATAGAGGGGGTGCAGGGTCTGGGAGGGAGTTTGGGTGCGGGAGGGAGCTCCGGGCTGGTGCAAAGTGTTGGGGTGCAGGAGAGGGTGAGGGGTGTGGGCTCTGGGAGGGAGTTTGGTGCAGGAGGGGGTTCTGACCTGGGGCAGAGGGTTGGGGTGCAGGAGGTGGTGCAAGGTGCAGGCTCTGGCCAGGAGGCACTTACCACAGGTGGCTCCCACCTGATGGCACAGCAAGGCTCAGGCAGGCTGCCTGCCTGCCATGGCCCCACACTGCTCCCAGAAGCAGCTCTGGCACCGCCCTCAAGCACCGCCCCTGCAACTCCCATAGGCCAGTTTCTGGGAGTGGCATGGGGCCACGGCAGGCAGGCAGCCTGCCTGAGTGCCCCACTGCGCCCTGGGACTTTTAGTGGCCCAGACTCGGAGATTGTGAGGGGGCAGAGGAGGTTGGACAGAAATATTAGGTGGGCCAGATCCAGCCCGTGGACCGTATTTTGCGCACCCCTGGCCTAGAGCCACTTTTACCTGCGGCTGGAGTCCTCGACTCAGCCTCTTGGTCCCAGAATAGAGTCCCTCCATCTCTTCACAGCTCTGTAATTGAAGGCTCTCCAACCCTATCCACAACACAGGGACATATTCACACAGTGCGAGAGGGAAGCTATTTGCTACCTTCACCAGAGGAAGCACCTACCACTTGGCCCATTGGAAATTTGAGCCTGACAGTCTCACGGCTTGTGCCTGCCTCTAGCAAAACCGCCATGTCCACACACACGTACTTTGCCATGAACATACATGTGCAGCCACCACACACACACAACCATACACTCTTACCCCTCCACCCCTTCCATTCTCAATGGCCCCATAACCTGACCCTCCGTTGGCCTCTCTCTCTCTACTCCCCTCACTGTGCTCAAGGGATAGAGCCATTCCGGCCTTCTGAGCCACTGGGAGCTTGGCAGAGCGGCCAGCTGCTGCACCACTCCCTCTGCACCAGCCTCCCCAGGGCCATTCTGGCACAAGCCTCCCATGCTCTGAGCAGGGTTGGACCATGGGGTGGTAATAAGCACTGGCAGCTGGTCCAGGCTATTGCTCCTGCCCTTGCTGCTGACACTGATGGAGCTGATGCCCTGGGAGAGCTTAAGGAAAAGCTCAGTGTAGGAGAAGCTGATGGGATTTCCCAGGCAGAGCCTGCCACCTAGTGGCACAGTAAGGTGTTGGCCTACACACTGCTGTCAACAAACATTTGCTAGAAGACAGGTTTCAGAGTAGCATCCGTGTTAGTCTGTATTCGCAAAAAGAAAAGGAGTACTAGTGGCACCTTAGAGACTAACCAATTTGCATCCGATGAAGTGAGCTGTAGCTCACAAAAGCTTATGCTCAAATAAATTGGTTAGTCTCTAAGGTGCCACTAGTACTCCTTTTCTATTTGCTAGAAGAGGAAGCCAAATTTGCCTTTTAAATTAGATCTAGCCCCATAGCTGAGCCAGAGAGCATGGACCAGAGCTGCCCACAGCCTCAGAGCCCCAGTGCAAGGCAGCTCTGGCAGGGAGCTTCTCCTCTCCCTCTAGGCCATGGCTATGAGAGGAGGGAAGGCGTTTCTTAGGTAAGCAGCAGCCCAGATCACAGTGGGTCAATTCAACGAAAGCATAGTAAAGACACACCCTGCTGAGACCCACCTCCACCCCTTAGTACAGTGTTTCTCAACCAGTGAGGACGAGGAGAAGTCACAGAAGGCAATGGGGGCTGTGACGTGTTAAAGTTGTTATTACAAACAAAAGTAAAGAAAATCTGGTTCCTGGACTCCATGCACACGCTTACCCTTCAGGGTCAAGCATTCACAGTCAGACTCTCGTACTGTAAATGAAAGGGGATTGCAAAAAATAATAATAAAAAAAACTGACTTCAAATAAGGGAATTGCCAACCTGGAAAGTTTGAGAAACACTGACTTAGCACATGGGACACTCAATCTTTCTGGGGCTGGCCTGCATCCCATTATAACAACCCCAGATAGTCTTAGGTTTTAATGTAACGTTACGCATGAGCAACCACAGCCTCCTCTGAAACATGGCACCTCCAGCCCTGCAGCACCGTGACTGGGGCATGGGGGTCAGCATTGGTTCAGCAGAGAGCGCCCCCGTGGCTGGGGCAGCTGACTCAGAGCCTCCAGCACACTATGTGGTATTGGAGTTAGCACTGACTCAGAGAGGAAGGCATCCTCTCTCTGAAGCCCAGTGCCCACTAGCATCACCTTAAGGGATAAGGATCACCATCGACTCAGAGGGGATAGAGCTGGTAGCAGCTGGCAGGTCTGAAGAAAGAGGCCAGCCCAGTAACAAGCGGTAATCAGCTAGCTTTGTCTCTGCAACGACCCTCGACTGTCCTATCTAACATGGTAGAACGGGCACATATCTGGGGCTGCAGGGTGCTGGGCCGGGCCAGCACACCCACAGGACCGAAAGAAGCACACCAAGAACTTTCCTCCCTTGTCCCACTGGGCAAGGTAGCCAGAAAGTCGCTTCAATGAGTGCAGGTGGGTTTGGGATCTCCCACAGAAGCCCAGGTGGGCCGCTCAGGAGTCTGAAGAACAGTTGGGTTTCCCCTCCTTCTCTCCCCACTAGGACCATTTGCATTAACATGGGTTGATTTCTCCTTAGGAGCCTCTTAACTCATCTGCTTATTCACCCCCATCTAAAGTGAATGACACACCTCCATCAGCCCCACTGCAGCTGGGATTTCCCCTACACCTGTGGGGTTAGGAGGCCAGTGGGAAAGAGCAGTCACCAGCAGATGGACTCAGAAGCCACAAGAATCCTGTTTCCAGACCAGTGAAATCAAGGGGGTAGAAAGGCAGGCAGCCTGGGAGAATGGTCACTACTAGAAGGTTTCTAAAGTCCCTGCAGCCCAGCACCATGCCAGGGGATTGGGATCAGCATTGACTCAGAGAGGACAGCACCCACTATTGAGTCACTAACATCGTTTCCCCCAGCACATGGCCCCTTACTCAGCACGGGGTCAGAATTGATTCAAAAGGACCACCAGTTCCACGCTCTGAAGCAAGCCCTTTTTAGCACAACGCTGGGCAAGAGTCTGTCCTGAGTCAGAAAGATTCATCCATGCTGCTTCATGCAACACAGAGCCCCTCACACAAGTGGAGCACTGAAGTCGGCCCTGACTCAGAGAGGGAGAGTCACCCATACTGCTCCCTGAAGCACAGCAGCCCCTGCATGATCCTGGGGTCTGCAAGAGCAGTCCATGATTTACTAGCACCTACCCTTCGCGTTTGGCTGTCTGCTCTTGAACACACCCCATAGCTTTCCTAAGATCATCCAACATTCTAATTCCAAGGATCGCAAAACAATTTGTTTTCCAGAGTGGCACACTGGTGTCGGACGCTAATGGGATACGTTGGTGATTTGGAAGACCGGCCCAGGGCAGGTCAGCGGCTTACAAATGTGCAGACCCAGATTTCATAATTAGCACATGGCTCAGATTTCCCCCAATGCTTCCAAAACAGCAATAGGCAACGGATTACTCAGAATTCAAAAGCGAATGGGATTTGTGACCCATTATATTAACCAGAGACGGGGCAAAGCTCTGCCGAGTGAGCACTGCTGACAGGGCACCAAACCAATTATGAAGAGCTCACAGATCACTAAGCTGGATATATACACACATCAAGATAAATTCCTATTTGCCTGCAAATGCAGGATGCTGCCTAAGCCGCCCTACCCAAGCTGGTTTGCTTTTCTATGTGCCCATTAAACTTGGATTATATCTAGTTACTTTCCCTGGTAATTCACTTCCCCCACAGGTTTAGTGCTCAGGAATAACATTTGGGAGGGTAAAACCTGAAAGGATAAATGTAATGTGTGTAATTACTTTGATGAATGAGAGAGAGCAGAAGGCAGGCAGGGAGTACACTGAGCTATAAGGCCACACACACACAATCATGGATGGGAATGCCACCGATGCTACTGGCAGATACATAGAACAACCAGACTGGATCAAACCCGAAGTCCAGTCAGTCCTGTATCCTGGCTCTGGAAGTTAGATGCTTCATAGGAAGGTGTAAAAACCCTGCAGTGGGCAGATGTGGGATAATCTGCCCCAATCTTAGGTCTCCTCCTGATCTCTAATAGTTAGAGATGGGCTTCAGCCAATAAGCATAAGGTTTAACAGCGCTTCCAAAATGTGTTGTCAATCATAACAACTCTGGCTATTCTATATCTATATATTTATCTATATAAAAGTCCAGTCCCTTTTAGAATCCTGCTAAGCTCCTGGTATAAATGACTCCCTGGGGCAATGAGTTTCAGTCTAATCACACATTGCGTGAAAAAAGTCTTTCCTTGTATCTGTTTTGAATTTGCTCCCTTTTAATTTCATTAAATATCCTTTTGTCCCTGTCTTACAAGATACTTCTGGGTGGCAGGGGAAACCCAGCTGGAGTCAGTTTCCCTCTGTGGAGCTTTATAGATAGAATCATAGACGTGTAGGGCTGGAAGGGACCTCAGTAGATCATCTAGACCAGTCCCCTGCACTAAAGGCAGGACTAAGTAATAACTAGACCATTCCAAGTTCTTAAAGAGAAAAATGTCCTTCTTGCGAGAGTCATATCTTGCGAGAGTCATATCTAAAACAGCCCCCTGCCCTTAAACCTCCTGCTCCAATTGTCTCCCACTGACCTTGATACCTTCAATGCGTTTGCTTCTCTTGTTTTTCTGACTTGAAGATGAAGTCTTATTACGGTCAGAAGGGACCATCATGATCATCTAGTCCAGGGGTGGGCAATATACAGCCCGCAGGCCAGATCTGGCCTAACATTTCTGTCCAGTCCACCAGGCTCTTTGGCTGCCTCCTTGCGATATCTGGGCCGCTAAAAGTCCTGCGGCAAGGCAGGGCACTCAGGCAGGTTGCCTGCCTGCCGTGACCCCACACCACTCCTGGAAGCAGCCAGCGGCTGCTGGCACATCTCTGTGCGCCCCTGGCCGGGGGAGGCAGCTCCACACACTGCCCCCACCCCTAGCACCGTCTTCACAGCTCCCATTGGCTGGAAACCAGCCGCCTGTGGTAAGTGCCTCCCGGCCAGGGCCTGCACCTCGCAGCCCCTCCCTCACCCCAACCCTCTGCCCCAGGTCAGACCCCTCTCCTGCACCCCAAAACTCTGCCCCAGCCCGGAGCTCCCTCCTGCACCCAAACTCCCTCCCAGACCCTGCACCCCCTCCATTAATATAGTAGAAATGTGTGGCCCGTGACGACTTACCAAAATTCATGGAGTGGCCCCCCTGTGAAAATTATTGCCCACCCTTGAGCTAGTCTGACCTCCTGCACATTGCAGGCCACAGAACCTCACCCACCCACTCCAGTAATACACCCCTAACCTGTGGCTGAGTTACTGAAGTCCTCAAATCATGATTTAAAGACTTCAGGTTACAGAAACTCCACCATTTACACTAGTTTAAATCTGCAAGTGACCTGTGCTCCACTCTGTAGAGGAAGGTGAAAATCTCCCAGTGTCTCTGCCAATCTGACCCAGGGGAAAATTCCTTTCCAACCTCAAATACGCTGGTGAGTCAGGCCCTGAACATGTGAGCAAGACCCATCAGGCAGACACCTAGGAAAGAATTCTCTGTAGTAAGCCCGCTCCCTTTAGTGTCCCATCACCAGCCATGGAAGAGATTTCTAAGTCAGCTCCTCTCTGCTAATACCTCACCCTGTTATGCACATCCTGACCCTCCCTTCTATCCCTGTGCATCCTCCTCAGTGCTGACCTACAGCAACCCCTGCTGGTCCAAGACTTGTCGTGCACAGCCAGCTAGGCATGTCAGGTTATATGGATGGTTTCATACCGTGGGAGAAAATATCCGCTAGACACTAGAGAGACCAGGTAAATGCTTGCCACTGGTGACCTAAATCAGGCTTTGAAACCCTTAGCTGACTGTGCCACCTGGCTGCACGGAGTGAAATTTGCTTCACTCAGCACAGGCTCCTTTTGCAGACTGCATACACCAGCTTATGGGAGAAACAGGCAGAGCTCAGAAATGCTGTGAGCTGTCAGAGAAATTCCCGTACAACGTTCCTCATGCTTCTGATGGTGCAGAACTTCCAACACAAATAAGATTCAGGGGGGTTTAATCGAGAGAGAAAGAAACTGCCAAGAAATCTAGAGCCCTCTCTCTCCACCATTTTTTCCAGCAAGGAAAACAGAGTGCACAGGAGGCCTTATATACCATCATTAAATATACCAAGAAACAGAACAGCTGAGGCCCAGCCAAGATGCCAGCAAGAGGCCTGTAGACCCCGCCCACACCACACATGCTCCCTACTGGCATTTCACACCACAGGAATGTTGGGGCTGTAAATGCAGGGATGAGACAGGGGAACCTGGGGCTGGGGCCAAAATCTACCAGTCATGTACCCACTCCTGGACAGTTCTCAAACCCACTGGGATGTGAGGGTTAATGTAATAAAACACAAAGGATTGCTTGCCATGGCTTTTTGCATGTCCAAAGGCATGTCCTGTTCCTGGGGGATGGGAACACTGGGGAAGGAGGGGCCATAGGGCTGAGTGGGAGCCAAACCTTATCTTCTCTTTCCTTTCCCAGGGAAGAAGGGACAAATCAGAGCAGAGATACACCCAGAATTGAGGGCACAGGACAAGATGGCCTGGGCTGTTTCTACCAGTGCAATGAACAAGATCTCATCCTTCCCAGCTAAGCGGAGCAGGATGGAACCACACTCCGATCCAGGAGTGAAGAATTAGCTCTTGTCATACTGCACACCGTCCCCCAAATTAGCCGATTCAAGGGTGCCTACAGCACTAACCCATTGCCACCAACAACAGCCTTGCCAATATTGTCAGCAGAGAGACTAAGGCTTGCATGAGCCCTGGAGACTGGTCTCCCTTCTTCCCCCCAGAAATGGTGCATTTGGGCAAGCTTGAGGACATGTTTGTGATAGAGAGGAGAAAGTAAAACCTCTATGAATTTAAGGACAGGAGGAGACCAGGCGGCTGGGGTGTCAGTGCAGGACCTTTCCCAGTACAACACTCCCAAAGAATGAGGCTCCAAGGGTTGTGTTTTAAGGGTCTCACACTAACTGTACTCCCTGAGCCCTTCATGGTCTACTCCAGAGCTCATGATCTGACTAGCAGAGACCACTGGCTCCTGAACACACACAAGGGGGAAAAGGAAAATTTTTGCCTTACCTGCGAATTTTAGTTCTAGGACTCTCCATGTCAGAAAGTCTTCACAATGGGTGTTCTCGGTCTCCCGGGCAAATGGAGGTGACCTTATCTTTGATGAGCCTGAGCTTAGGACTGTCCCTTGGAGAGGACTCTCCAGAATGATAACTGCCAACACTGAAAAATCACTTCTTTCTAAAAGTGCTATTTCACTCAAGCAATTTTCAGCAAAACCTTGACATGAAGCTCAGGGATTTCTGGAAGGGATCCTCTTCCCTTTCCTTAGCAAGTGAGCAGTAGCCTGAGAAAAACCTGGGCACAGTGCAATCCTCCAATGAAGGGTCCTGGAATAAAAAATTGTGAATTTTCTCTCTGTCCCCTCCATGTCAGGTAGTCTTCACAATGGGACGTACAAAGCAGCAAACCATCCCTACAGAAGACAGAGGATTCTATTTATCCATGTAGGATTGAAAAGGAACTTAAAAATTACTGGGTCACTCTATTGCCTAACACTCTTCTACCAACCATTGTATCTGAACAATTCTCAGTGGTTAAGGAGGGGCAGGGAGATGTAAATGAAGCTTTTTAAGTCCACCTCTGAGATAAGGGGAGAACAGCCTCCACTGTCAAGTGTCTCTTTCTTACATAGTAGTACCTCAATTTTCCAACTGGACTTTGATGCAAATAGGTCCATCAACAGGAGTCCAGCCTGGCCTGTGATACACCAAACAGTGAGATGGTCTAGGTCACATTCCTTTGTTTCTGTGCCAAGTTATACTCCATGTCTCCTCCTTGGACCTCAGCTCTTCCCCTCCCCCCACCACAAGACAGACAAGAATTCAGATATGTGCCCCTTACATGGGGTCTGGTATCTGTACTGATCACCAGCTTCTCTGGACCCAACACCAGACAGCTGTAAATAATATTAAGAAAGCATCTCTTGGTGAATTCAAGTAGTGGATTTGGACGAAGATGTTTACATACTGATCTGCTGCAATTGCTGTCTGGAAGCAAAGAAAGAATTGTGCTGGGTATCCACATGAAACCAGCTAGCCCAGGAGTTGAGTGAGATTTTAATCTTAAGAGAGGTGTGCTAATGTTTGGTGAACTATCTTCTTCCATTTCTCTTCTGAAATAAATTTGGTCTTTGATAATTATTTAGTTTCTGGAGCTCTGAGCATGCTGTAATTGGCCCTACCACCTGTTCACTCAAAGCCCTGTTTCTGAAGGCTTTTACACAAGGCCCAGGAGCCATTGCTAGCATAAGATCATCCAGACTAGGGTAGATATGTATCCCTTTCACTTGAAAGGAAGGTTGATGAAGCATTGGGCTGTATATCCATTTAGAAGTTGAGTCCAAAAGGGGACTGCTTTGTATTGAAAATGCTTCTTGTGGTAGCAGAACCTAAAAGTATCCCCGAGTGACTCTCCCCGTGCATACCTTCAGTATATCTCCTGGAGGTGTATTTTCATATTGCTGAGTTTGGGGGGTGATAATGCTGTAAGGACTGATTTCAGTATTTCTGCATGGAATATTGATCTCCTCCTGGATGAAAGACCCAAGATCTAAAATAGGCTGTGTGCTATTGTTTCTTTGTACAACAAAGAATCTTATGCCTTTTCCAAAATATGTCTCCCATGAAACTGGTTCTGTCATTGTAATGTGTAGGAAATGGACTTCTGCACCCTTCATCTTCAGATTCTACAAGGAGACTTGTTGTTACTAGTTTTGATTTATATTAATTCACTTTGGGGAAAGGATAAACTTTGGACAACAAATGAGCTCTATTGAATAACTTTCCCCGATTATCTCAAGTACCCATTTTCGTAAGTGGGTCACTCACAGATAAGGGCCCATCATTAAGGTAATAGAGGGATGGTTTGCCCAAACTTGGAAATCCAAAAAAATCACCAGAAGCTTATGGGGCTAGATGTTTCCCCCCCCCCCCCACAAAAGAATCCCAGCCCGAGTCTTCCACCTCTCAGGAAAGGCTGTAACAGCTTCTTCCTCATGTGAAATCTAAGCTGGAGCCTAGAGGAGCAGAGAGGTTTCAAAGGGAACACCTGCTGAGATAAATCAGTTTGAAGATATTCTCACTGGAAGGAGAGTGGGACGTATTACTTTGTATATAGCCTCAACGACAGCTTTGTTGCTGTGCCCCCCACAGATGATATAAGTTCCTGTGGGAGCCCTGGAGGCTGAAAGGGGAAAGGAGGTAGGTCTATCTTCCAGGGAAGGGGATCTGAATCACCGCATCACCCTTTGCTCCCTGCTGCTGAGTCCAGGCTGAGCAGGGCCTGACCACACAGAATGAGGAGTGAGCTGGAGCCTCTCGAGATAAACAACTCATTGGTAGCAGAAAAGTCACAGGAGCTAGCATCTTTCCTGGCAGCAGAGGCCTTGCAGGTAAAACATCTTGTGGGAAGAGGGGATGCTTTGGAGCCTTCTCAGCACTGGGGATTCAGGCGGTTTCATGAAACTTTCCTGCTTGCAAGGCAAACTGTGGGAATAGGGATCCCATATGGGGGCGCTGAAAAGAAAGAAAGAAAGAAAAAAAAACCAACTTGCCACTGATTCTGGCCTGGCTTCAGGGAAGGCAGCTTCCACGCAACCTGCTTGGGCATGGACCTCACCCACCCGCCAGCTTGGAGCTGGGTCCTGGAGAGCTGCTGTCCTTCAAAACCACCTCAGAGCCAACTGGAATTCTTTTTGTTCTGACAAACCTCAAAGCCAACGAAGAGAGAGACATTTAGTTAAAAGCCTTTGCAGGGTTTCTGAACGAAAGCTCTGGAGCGTGGAGGCGAGCTCCAACAGTCCTTCCTGAGGGGCAGCTCTGAGCCCAGGCTGAGAACAAAGATCTGGTCTGCCTCCAGTTGCCATGGAGACCGGGAACACCCCACTGTGAGGTGTGCCTGACAGGCCGGGGCCGAGAACAAACAGGTACTTAGCAGGGATGGAAAGAAGTGCCCATCTCCTCCTGCTGCAGACAGCTTTTAGTATCACAGCGGGCTGAAGTCCAACCCTTTGCCCCTTTCGGTGAAGCTGGAGTCACCAGACCTTGGCAAACTAAGCTCACAGACCCAGGGCACATTCTCTGCTTTTATTTAGTTTCTCTTTGCAGCCTGCTCTCCCTCTCCCTAATCTCTCTGCGATGGTTCAGCTCCCCACTGAGCCTCCCAGGGCAATCTAAGACGAGAGGGGTTTTTATATAATTTATTACAAGCATTGAAATTCCCTTGCTTTAGAAAACAGAAGGCTGCATCTCTGACTGCTTATGGGTGATTAACAGCTTTAATTTGCAGCCTGCAGCTCAACAGTTCCCAAGGGGTTGACAAAATACATATTGTAATCTCCTGTTGGTCCCCTGAAGCCCTGACTCTCCCGAGATGATTCAGAACTGCTTTCTCCTCTCTCCCTGTGCCACTTGAGAAGGTTGTTGCTCCACAAAGTACAGTGAGCACCAGATCCATACCTAACCCAAAGTCGGCAAAGCTTTCAGTTAGAAAATGCCTTTGGAAATCAGACCATCAGTGGGGAGATGGGTAAGGCAGAGCCCCGCAAGCATGGGACAGTCTTCAAAAAAATCACCCCCCTACCCTGTAATCTGAAGTCACTGTAAATAACAGAGGCACTACCAAGTAAGGTTAGCAATTCTGGCCTAACAAGCTGTACGTAGGAATGGGGAGCCAGGAATTTCTAAATCCAGCTTGACAGAGACTGCCCTTGGATAAGTCATGTCCCCTCCATATCTTCTCCTATCCGTGAAGTGGCAACTCTAATGCTGAACTTCCTGATGGGACTGAGAAGATACTTGCTGGACAGTAGGTAAGGGCAGAGTGTAAGCAGCAGCTCTGCTTTCTGTGCTTCTAAGTCTGTCAGGCTTCACTCACACACTGGAGCAGTGGTTCTCAAGCTTTTTTTTTCCCCCCACGGACCACTTGAAAATTGCTGAGGGTCTCGGTGGACCACTTAATGATCTTTCCAAATGTTGTTTGTATCCTTAGCTAACTATTGTAAAGCGCTTTGGATAAAACCACTATATAAAAACCTTAATAAACTTTTTTTGTTCTACAAATAAAAACACACAACTCATTTTAATATCAGTAGTCTCACCTTTCTAATATGATGGATGTGCCCTCTCTTCCCCGCCGCAGCAGTCCCCGAGCTGGGGCTGGGAAGGAGGGCCGTCTCTCCCCGGAAGCCGCAGCCCTGGAGCTGGGGAAAGTCACCTCTTTCTCTGGCTGCCACAGCCCTGCACGTCCCAAATTTCCCCCACCCCCTTTTCTCACCCCACTGCCCCCTCCCACCTGCCCCCTATTCCAAGGCCACCACATCACCTTACATGTGTGTCTTCTCCAGGGTTCAGGCAGCTAATTAGTGGAGCCATGCCTGCACGGCTCCACTCATTAGGTGGGTGGCCCTTCATTCTCTCATGTGCGGCTGCCCAGGTGAGCACCTGAGAGGGAACTACCCATGGACCACCAGAATGGAGCTCGCGGACCACTGGTGGTCCACAGACCACAGTTTGAGAACCTCTGCACTAGAGGGTTGCAATGGCGTCACAGAAGCCCTGTCAGAATGGTGACAGGAAAGCTACATGATGGTCTTTATGCTAAAGAAAGAGAGTTGTGTGGTACGTGGCCAACACACCACCTGCTGCTGCACCCTTACAAGGCCCGGGAGTGCCACAGACAGGGATGAAACAGCTGCATGTGACTTAAGCAGTTTGACTTTCATTGTGAATTTCCCATGCAGATAGAAATAGAAGAGAAGCCAAGTCCTCAGCTGTAGCACGAACATTTCCTGGGGCATGGCTCAGAGCATAAAGGTCAGATGCTCCACTTTGCTGAGAGGACAGTTTGTCTTCAGCCACCGTATTGTGGCGGCCACTCAGACATACTTTCTAAAATTAATACACAGCACTGGCCTAGAACAGTTCTCCTTCGTTAGATAAATTACAGTGGCTGCCTCTGGAGAGGTCAAAGGACCCCCTGGCAGGTTAAAGAGGAGGATAGATGGGACTCAGCAGTGTGTACAATTTGCATCAACAGGGACCAGTGTGTTATTGAAGATGCTGCTTTCCCACGTTCCAGGCCAATGAAAGCTGAATTCCTTAGAGAAGCAGGTGGCTGCTATTCCCCCCACACACTGACAGGTGCGCCTCCTCCCCAGAGGGGCCACAATAACCCAGAAGGAGATTAAGGACTTAAAGGCTTGGACACAGAGTTTAAAAATGGGGAACTTTAAACATGGTCCTTTGCCAGGTTTCCCAATGCAACTAATTGGTAAATCCCCTTCTTACTCCTCTAACAGTGTCTCATCCCACCTAAGCAAGTAAAGGGAGCTCACTCACTGCTCCTTTTATTGAGGAACAGCTGCTAAAGGAAGAGTACAGCTTTTCAGAGAGACCATTTGAGCTTCAGGCTACTATGGGGATCCAGTGAAGAGAGGTACCACAGACCTAGGGAATGGCACAGCTGGGAGGGGGGAAAAGGAGAATCCTAGGGGCATTAAAGGGTGCAACATAAGCACAACACTCTTCACTTAGCAGAGGTTTTAATATTTTTTATTTGATACAGGCCTAGAGAAGAGGAACAGAAAACAAGGGGGAGGTTGGATCCTTCTTCAAATGCCACTCTCTGTACACAGAGGCAATGCACCTGTCTGAAGTTGTTTTTTGCGTCCTCCCCATTTGCTTGGAGCACAGCCCTGACTTTCACTGGTCCATCAAAAATCTGTTGACTTGTGTTAGGTAGTCCGGTTTCAAGTAATCCCCCAGCTCCCCCCTGCTGACCCACACGTAGTCTTCTTTCCTCTCTGCCTGGGGCAGATCACCGCTCTGGAGGAGAGCTTTGAAGAAGAATATTTTGGCCCCCACACTGCCCTCTGTCCTGAGAGCCCTGGGGAACTTGTACTTATAAAGCCCACATGGTGCATTCCCTAGGAATTTGGCCTGGATGCAATTTCCTGTGAGGTCCAAGGGTGTCCAGAGGGGAAAGAAAACAAAGCAAGAGATCAGGTCATACAATGACAGCAGCTGCCGCATCTAAGGGGTAACAGTGGGACAGTAAAGGACTCATCATGCTTAGTTTTGGTTCAATTCTGTTATCTCTTTCTAGCAAGAACACCCCCTCCCACAGGTCCACACTGTGCCATACCTCCCTCTTAGGGACCCTTTTTGGAGTCTCAATAACCCCACGCAAAGACTGGCCAGAGGTAGTGTGGTCCAGGGGATCATAAAATGCCCCCTCCCTTTGTCAGGATAACTGTGCGGCTTCCACAGTGCTCCCCTGCTGGGAAGCAAGAAGAGACCTGGCTGAGGATAGGCTTTACGTGCCAAGAAAGGCTGCTAATGGGCTGTGTGTGTGATGGAGACAGAAGCCCTTTCCCCGACAACAGGGTAAGTCTACACTTACGGTGGTGTGCAGAGTACAGACACCACACACACACACACACACACCCCCCCTTGCAGGGTATAAATGACAGGGTAGATGGTGAGGCATGGCTTTGATGAGTGGAGTGCCCTACATGCCTGAACTCCGGGTACGCACCCCACACAGGCTCTCTACATACTAAGCAGCACCTCCCCTGTCTATGCTGCTATTTTTTTTTTTTTTTGAAAAAAGCAGTTTCAGTGTCCCTCTGCATCTCCACTGCCGACGTCTCTCTCTGTGGTGCCTCTACTAAGTGTGGACGCAGCCTGCCTTTCACTGCCGCTGCATGTGTGGTATCTGTACTCTACATGCCGCTTTAAGTGTAGACATAGCTTGGGGCACCTAGTGCCCCCTGTCGAGAGCCTATACACTAGTAGCTGAGCTGGAATGTAGAGCAACTCTCCCTGCAATGGGCAATACCCCATGGCTTCTAAGCAACTTTACCCAGACACAACTCTCCTCAGAGACCCCACTGGGTTCAACCCACCCCATCTGCTACTACATGCCCTTTCTCTGGCCAATCCTAATGGAGTATAATGGGGCTCTACTAGTATGAGCTGATAATATCCCAGTAATGACACAAGAGAAAGAAATGAGGACAGGAAGGGGTGGCAGCAGCTGCACAGCAGATGACTTACCCGAGAGAGTAGCCAAAGCTCGCTCTGCAGTGCTTCGCAACGTCTCTCCAGCCTGCCACTCTGCTTGAGGAAGGAGCCACAACTCTTGGTTGCCAACTTTCTCTTTGACCAGAAGCATCAGGTTCCGATCCAGCTTCCTGTTCAAAGATGTCCGGTCATTGCATTTATCAGCATCTGCCAAGAGAGAACAGATTCCAGAGACAGATAGGCTCCAAGTGGGATGGGGTCATCCAGTACCTAGCTCATCAGAGCCCATGCCTTCCTGTCTCTCAGACCCCTGACAACAAGGACACATGGAACAATTCCGAGTGATGCTTCTAGGTACAAATGCTCTCATCAGCTCTAGGAACTTTCTCCAGGGGTGGTCCAAGACTGTGGAATAAATTCCCCCAAGAAATAAGAAACATCACAAACCTCACTACTTTCCATTCCAAGTGCAAGGCACATTTCTTTGATATTGATTTTTCTAACATACACCCACAGTAATAGGTATATTTAATTAATAAATAATAATAATAATAAAAAAACCTACCAAAACAAGACATCTCCCCAATATGCGGTGGCAGTCAAAAACAGTGTGTTAGGAACCATTAGGAAAGAGATAGATAAAACAGAAAATATCATAATGCCACTATATAAACCCATGGTACATCTAGACCTTGAATATTCCATTCAGTTCTAGTCACCCCACCACAAAAAAGATATATTAGAAATGGAAAAGGTATAGAGAAGAGCAACAAAAGTGATTAGGGATATGGTAGCTTCCATACAAGCAGAAATTAAAAAGACTGGGACTGTTCATCTTAGAAAAGAGACAGCTAAGGGGGGATATGATAGAGGGTTATAAAATCATGAATGGTGTAGAGAAAGTGTATAAGGAAGTGTTATTTACCCCTTCACATAACACAAGGACTAGGGGGTCACCGGACAAAATTAATAGGCAGCAGGTTTTGTTGTTTTTGTTGTTTTTTAAAATCAAAGAAAGGAAGCACTTCTTCACACAATGCACAGTCAACCTATGGAACTCATTGCCATGAGATGTTGTGAAGGCCAAAAGTATAATGGGGTTAAAAAAAAATTAGGTAAATTCATGAAGGATAGGACCATCTTGGCAAATAGCCATTGATGGACAGGGACGCAAATCCATGCCCCGGGTGCCCCTAAACCTCCAGCTGCACGAAACTGGGACTACCCAAAAGGGTATAGAACACTCAAAATTGCACTGTTCTGTTCATTCCCTCTGAAGCATCTGGCACCGGCGACTGTCAGAAGACAGGATAATGGATTAGAACCACCATTGTTCTGACCCAGTATGGCCATTCTTATGTTCTCAAGACACTCCACTACACATGCTTCTCCCACTGGGTAGATGATATGAATATGATAGAAGTTAGTCGTGTTATTTAATGCAATTCTGGAAGGCACTCAGATACTATCGTGATGAGCAAAGTATAAGAACCTACATACAACAGAATAGGTGCCACCTGGGGATCTGGACAGAATCCATTGATTTTCAGTCATGTTTCATAAAGGTGAAAGCAGGACTGGACTTTAGATGCTCTTCTTTTTAAAAAAGACCATTTAAAGCAAGTAGTTGAAGTTTCTAGTTCAACTTAGTACCTAATAACTAATAGTCAATGATTATGCAGGACCTACATAAAAACAACACTAGTATTGTGTGCTCTTGTGAACTACAACTGGGAGTCAGGCTGGTCATGGTTTTTCTGATAAGGACAGAATAACTAGCCTCCATACTTTATCCTCTCTCAAAGGTTCTATGAGGAAAGGAACAGAACACAGCTCTTTTCACAGACCAGATAACTCCTCCTATAATAGCTGAAAGGAGTCATGGGAGTCCCATGGAAGCTCCCTCCTCCTGAAGGCTCAGCACCCTGCCTCACCTCCACTCCACTATACCAAAGTCAACCATGTTCAGATAGACCAGGGAGGCCCCACCCCTCTCCTGCTCAGCTGAGAGAACTTGGATCAGAACCTGTTATTCGTGGGCCAGCTTTGAACTGTTGGAATTTCTGTTCCCAGGCATCCTCCAGGTCTTGGGCCAACACAATAGCTTGCCCAGAGTCCGCTTCCTCATCCTGTATATTGTCTTTCATCTTCCGCAGCTGCTCCTCTTCTGCCAAGCGACGGATCTCATGGTCTGAAAAGTTGCTTTTCTCCACCTCTATCTGGAAAGAACACCATAGAGAATTGTCAAGTATCAGGAGCCCCACTATGGGTCACAGTTACTAGCGCTGTTATCCAAGGTCACACGTAGAGAATAAAGCAATTTTTTATTGCCACAAACAGGGCTTGCGTTTATTTCTTTGTGCTGGACAATAAGTCTCTGCCCAGAACATAATATGCTCTACCCCAAGAGGTTAAAGTTATACTGTGCAGAGATCACATCTAATATTGACGACATAAGGAGATGCTAGCCCACTGTAAATACAGTTATGTACTCACTACAAAAAATATGTTAGCACAATATTGTAGTCTGGAATCTAAATGCACATAAATCAGGAAATCCAAAAATTGAGGGTTTCACAGTAACATGGCCTCCATGTGACGTATAGCGGATATCCCCTTTGAGAACTACAGCCAGGCACTGGAGTCATTACTGCCTCAGAAGGGAGTGTTCTCTTCCCAACAAGTCACCCCCACCACTTGTGGGATCCCAGCTCCCACTAGCGCAGCCGGGGACATAGCATTCATGACTCAAAGGACATGCCTAGTGCGCCATCCACACCCCACACCATCCATACGCTAGAACGCTACTCATGGAAGCGGAGTCACAGTGCTTAGAGCAAGAAGGGGACACGCTGATTGAGCATCACAGCCCATGGAACCTCACCCAGCAACTCCTGCATCAAAGTGCTGAAACTCCTGGGGCACAGCCTGTGTCTTGCCCCAGTACAGTTACAAAGGGGCATTTTAACCCGGGTTTTAACTTTGTGCTTTACAAACTATTTGCATTTTAGACAGGGGACTTTTCCAGGTGGGTCCCAGCCCAGAGGCACAACAAACTGCTTTTCCTCAGGTCTGATACGCCTGAGCTTGACAAAGGGGAGGCAGCAGTCTCCTCCGGGGGAAACACAGCATGTGGCTTACACAGATCTGGACCAGCTCCAGTGCCGGGGGCGGGAGCGGCTCCGACTCCAGCCCCATCCCCAGGTACGCCGGGGGGTTTTCCTGCTCCCCGCCCCAGGAGGGTCGCCTCCCCCCAAACTCACTACCTGGTGCACCAGCTGCGCCATCTCCTCCTGCTCCGGGCTCAGGGCCTGCGTGATGCTCGGCGGCCTCTGCAGACACAGCGCACCCACGAGCCGCCACCGGGGCGCGGCCGCGGCGGCCAGCCAGCGAGGGCCAAGCGCCCACCGCCATGGCACCGCGGCACCGCACAGTGCCCGCTGCATGGGGGCCGCCATCTTTCCTCCCATAGGCCACAATGCACCGCACCACAGGGCCATCCGGGCGCCGCCATCTTTGCTCCCATAGGCCACAATGCACCGCACCACAGGGCCATCCGGGCGCCGCCATCTTTCCTCCCATAGGCCACAATGCACCGCACCACAGGGCCATCCGGGCGCCGCCATCTTTCCTCCCATAGGCCACAATGCACGACGCTGACCTTTCCCCTCTTCTGTCGGGTTGGGCCCTTGGCTCCTCGCTCTGGGGCCGGTCGGACGGCAGCGGGGAAGGGCCATGACCCGGGTGCCGGTGGTTGCCTGGCAGCGGTTCTTAGGGGCCGGACTGGGGTAACTGGAGCGGGGGCCGGCCAGGGCCTGTGGGGGGAGCGGAGCGGGCGGCCGGCCGGGGAGTTGCGGGCGGCCCGGGCATTGGGCGTGAAGTGGGGAGCGGGCGGCCAGGGCCTGGGGAGTGGGGGGCGGAGCGGGCGGGCGGGCGGCCGGCAGGGCGTTGGGGTCCCAGCGCTGGGCTGACCGCAGCGCCCTGGGGGTGGTTTACAGACTGCAGCCGCCCTTCGCGTTGGGCTGCATTGTGGGTTCAGGCTGCCCCTGCCCCAAGCCGTGACTCCGCCAAAGGGGCGCTGTGGGGCTCCTTCGCTGTTCTCATCTTTCCTGATTCCGGAGCCAGATGGCGCAGAGCGCAAATGAAAACATTTGTTCTGCCCCCCCAGCCCTGCGGACTCGGGCTAGCCTCCCTCTGGCTGGGTATGGTCACCGGTAATAAAGGTTCTGTTCCCCGGGGATACCTGTGCAATCACACCGTCTTCATGTTCTGCTCCTGTATACAGGCTTTGGGCCCTGTCATTGCAACTCCGTTCACCCTTGTGTAGACGAAGCATGAGGTGCAATAGACAGAAACCGGTTCACTTTCCAATTAATGAAACATAGGTAGCTACTGAAGTCAGCAATTCTGATTGATACACACAGGGAAGGTCTCTGCTGGGTAGGAAGAGATTGTTTTGGGTAGAACTAGCTCAATTATTAAAGCTACATATGTTTAACAAGCACCCTCCTTCCCAACTCCACCTGTAATAAGATCATACTGTGTGTTGTTGCTGCTGTTTCCATGTCAACAGATCAACTTGTGCAGAATCTAAGACCAATAGAGAAATCCAGGGCTTGAGGTTGAGGCTCTTAGGGTATAGCATAGGCTTGGCAGGAAATGATTGGGCAAGACTACTGTTTTATTGATGAACAGTCTTATTTTCAAACGTGCTCCCAGTTAAGTCTCTCTTCAGAATGGATGTTGTCTAATTTTGTTTGTATTTTGACAGAAACGTAAAATCCCCTCCTCTGTCCCACTAAAAGGATTATAACAAAATACCTTTCAGTGCTCATTTCAGTGTTTGTTTGCTTTTGCTCCTCCCTAGCTCCTGACCAGTGAACTTAGCCTAGTCCCTTTCCATTTCTGTTTCTTGTGCACTGCCAGCATGCTGTCTGAGTTTATTTTTATTGTGAAAACAGTCCTCAGTTTTGCCCAACTGTTTGTTTTTATAAAAAACTGGAATGTGGACACCTGACAATGTCCCTTTGAAAAAGTGATGTTCCTGGGGTGGTTACTACTTGATTCCTCAAGGTGACTGGGGAACCGTGAGGGTGATGTTGACTGCTTGAGATAGTCCTACAGTTAGCAAATAGCTTTGGTTGTTTCCTGTGCGAAAATATACTATGGGAGGTCTTATGTGAGGTGGCAAAAGATAATGTAAAAGACTATTGTGTAGCTGTGAAATCCTAATCTATTTCTCCCACTTCTTTCACCTAGTGGTTACAATGTTGCATTGTGTCGTGACATACACACAGGTTTCCAGAGGTTGCAGGAACAAATGGAGAATACCAGTGTTGCACCTGAGGTGACAGCAAACCAAAGCAAGAGTGACTTCAGGTGAGGCATCCTGTATGGCTCCAAACCAAGCTGTGGTGTAAAGTCTCTTCATCTGTCTCCCATCAGGGGGGTGAATCACCTCAAGCATCTTTCAGGAAAGTAAGGGAAACAAGTGACGTGAAACAATCGCAAACACAGTTTATATAAGAAGTTCTGAGCTTCGTTTGGCAGCATTTAATCCACATTTTTCCTAAATTCCAAGACTCTATTAAAAATTACCATTGCGTGATATTGCAAGTATTTGATTCCTCTTATTTTACTTTTCAGCCTTTTCCCCCCAGTACCAGGACAAGGAAGTTCCTTAACTTGGGGTGGAAAGAAATATGAAGATATCCCAATAGCTCACATCAAAGCTACGTACAACAAGTAAGACACAAACTTCTTGGTATACAGGTCCCATGTAAAAGGGCCTGCAGCAGTACCGCTTTATGCTGAGAACACCCAAGCTAAGCAACTGGGCCCTGATCTTGGCTAGATGGGAGGTCTCTATGGAAAAGGCTGGGAAGTAGTGTTGGAAGTAGTGACTCAGGAGACAGCACTCTTTCTTATGAGTCAGTACTGAAGCAATAGTTCAGTGCAGTGCTGGAGGTGCCAACTGTAATGGGAAATGTAAGACCAAGGCCATTAACACATAGTGCCTTTCACAAGAGTAAAGCTGTTGATCGCATGTTTTGACCAAATTCAGGTATGGGTAATTACATCTTGTCCCCCCTATATTCCACAGGCAGTTTTAACAGGATACAGGAATCTGATCATTTCCTGTCCTACATTGTTGCAATATTGCTGTTCAGCTGTTGAACAGCTGCCGTGTTGTTCACCAGAGGTGGTTGCATTTCAGTGGTGTCCCCCAATGAGACATAATTTATAATTCTGTGAAGGTCTCTGAAGCTTAACAAAGGTGTTCTGTACATTTTAAAATAAGCAGAGGTGGTGAATCATATGCAGTGGGAAAGTGGGTCTGGAAATTTGAGCAATTTCTGGCAGGTGTATATTACCCCAAAAGACAGTACTCTCTCATTCTGCCACTCTAGCATCACCCTTAAGACAAACCAGGGCTGCTGCAGAGCCTTCTATTGTTGCCTAGAGCAGTGGCTTTCAACCTTTCCAAACTACTGTACCCTTTTCAGGAGTTTGATTTGTCTTGTGTACCTGCAAGATTCTCCTTGCTTAAAAACTACTTGCTCACACACTCAGGCATAAAAATACAAAAGCGTCCCAGTACATTATTACTGAAAAATTGCTAACTTTCTCATTTTTACCATATAATTATAACATTAATCAATGAGAATATAAATATTGTACTTACATTTCAATGTATAGTCTATAGACCAGTATAAACGAGTCATTGTCTGTTTAAAATTGTAGTTTGTACTGACTTTGCTAGCCTTTATATAGTCTGTTGTAAAACTAGGCAAATATCTAGATGAGTTGATATACCCCCTGGAAGACCTCTGCGTATCCCTGGTTGAGAACCACTGGCCTAGAGTGCAGTAGTGTAGAGGTATTGGGTGGGGCCTTCTGGGTGGCCTTGAAGATAATCAGAGCAAGAAAAGATTGGAGAATTACTTTCTTATGGCTTCCTACCCCCCTTTTTCTCATCCCCAGCACCCACATCCAGGTCATCAGTCCTGAGAACTTGCCATTTGCCCATACGTCCTGTGGCACAGAAGGATTCAGAAATGCCAAGAAGGCCACTGCCATTGCAGCACAGACTGCAGGCATTGCTGCAGCAGCGGTGAGTCTGGCCTGGTCACTCTGCTTGTTGAGGCTAATCTTGCTGAGTTGGGAGGAGGTGTGCTAGTAGTGCAGTGATTGCCAACAGAATGCATTTGTGGGTGGGCTCTGAAGTTCTGCTTCCTTCTCCCATTTCTGTCTTCTGTTGGAGGAGAGAAGTAGAGTCCGCCAGTTCCTGTGTGTCTGAGCAGTACACCCCATTTACACATTGCTGCCCTTGTTTCCTTTGAGTGGGGGGCCATGATGAGCATCTCAGCCTGGATAAACTGTATGTGAAATGGGAGCTTTAAATGAAAATGTGGTGGCTTTAGTGGCCTGTAATGGAGAAATGTAAGTTACTTCCTATCCTTTTTTGGCTCCAGTTTGGACAGTGTTGTAGTTTAAACCATTGGTCTAAATGTTAAGCAGCACATTTCATTTGACTATTAAGCCCAGATGGAAACAGGTTACTCAGCTGTGACTTTCCTTCCACATATCGATGCTGTCATAAGCAGTGTCACTCATTGGTAAAATGGCAGTTGCTGTTGTGAGAGACAGAGCTTCCATTTCAGTTATAAGCTTATACAGGGTAAGAAATTCTTGTTACCTTGTGCAGAGCTGTGGCCCTGCCTTGAGAGTAGCTTTTGCTCAGATGGTCTCACTTGAAACATGGACCGTTTATTTTCAAAAGCCAAATAAGGGGAAATGAAATCTAGGCACAAACCGAGCAGGTGTGAGGGGCAGGAAGGAATTGCTGTGTTTAGAATTATTCCATGAGCAGCACCGCATAGTTGGCCTGGTGAAGTCTCAGCTGTAAGCTGCTGTTGGAGGCAGAATATCACACCAAAGATCTGAGCCATTCTGGTAACCCTTCATTCCTAAAAGAGCATGGTCAGACTTTGAGAATATGACACAGTTGCACTTTCAGTTATCAGTTTCACACAAGAGTTTAATATCTGGTCCTGTGGATCTAGTGTAAGTATTTCTAAAAGAACCGAATTTTGTGTGTGATGTGTGGGGGAAGATGAGACTGCTTGTGTCCCAGACTCCAGCACTGCAGAATGGGGCGCAGTGAGAATGAAAACCTAAAGTATCCCCATTCTGAACTGGATAGAACTCACTCTAGTTAACCCTTTAGCCTCTGGAGTTTTTCTTTCCTATTGTGGGAAGAACAACATGTTGCGATTGGTTTAGATGAATAAGAACCATTTCCAGCACTAATCTTATGCATCGGGGACTGATTCTTAGAATACAGGTGCAGTGCTGTACTGTTACCCCTCACAAACAGCCAGTGTCAGAAATTAGCCTCTATCCCTGTAATCCTGGGGCCTGGTCAGTACTGGGAACAAACATTGGCATAGTTCTCAAGTGTGAAAAATCTACACCCAAGAGATGTAGCTATGCCATTGGAACTCCCGATGTAAATGGTACTAGTTAGGGTGATCAGACAGCAAATGTGAAAAATCGGGACAGGAGGTGGGGGGTAATAGGAGCCTATATCAGAAAAAGACCCAAAAATCAGGACTGTCCCTATAAAATCTGGACATCTGGTCACCCTAGTGCTAATTCACAGAAGAATTCTTCTGTCAATCCAGTTTCTGCCTCTCAGGGAGGTAGATTATCTACACCAATGGGAGAACCCCATCAGTCTACACTAGGAAATTAAGTCAGTATAACTCTGTTGCTAAGGGGTGTGAAAAATCCACACCCCGAACAATGCAGTTAAACCAACCTAACCTGAGTAGGTGGAGTACCTACACCAATGGGAGAAGCCCTCCGGTCGGCGTAGGTAGTGTTTTAACTGAAGTGCTTCAGTGCAGCTGCAGTACTTTAAGTGTAGACAAGCCCTGAAACTCTGCGGCTGTAGCATTTTAAAGTGTAAACATGTCCCCAGACAACTTTTAACATGCACCATCAGGGAGGGTTAGAGATCTCCACTAGGTGGTAGTGCTGCGCCACATTAGGAGAAACCGGTAAGGTTTGTTGATTTGAAGTTCTTTTAGGCCCTCCCTAATTTGGTCACCTACTAGCCTTAAAAGGACACAACATCTGCTGCCTCAACTCATGACCCAAGACAGCTTCCCTTCTCAGCTCCCCTTTCCTCTTTGTACATAATGTTGTGTTAAATCTGTCCCCGGCCACGCATTTCCTATCTTTCCCCAAATCCCTGGCTTTATCCAAATGATCTCCATGTTTATCTCCCAGGAACCATTCTTGATTCCATTTTCCTTTCTATCTGAAGAAGCTTGTGAGAGTGGATGAAAGGGATTAATCCAGAGAGATACCTTTTGACCTGCCTGCCTTTCATCACTAAAAGCTCTTTTTTCCTCACAGAAAGCCTGCGGGAAGGGTGTGTCCCACGTGCGAGTGGTGGTGAAAGGTCTGGGCCCTGGGCGTATGGTAAGTGCCTAAGATTCCTCTTCACTGGCATGAGCCCTCACCTATTTGTTCCTTTCTCTGAGGGCTGCAGGGTTTTTTATTCAGGCCTACAGAATTATGTTGCCTGTTAACCTGCTTTTCTGAAACTGATATGAAGGACAGAGGTGCTGGAGGGAATTTACTGTTTTGTCACCCCAAAGCATTAATCACAAAAAGAAAAAAAAAATGTCCTCCTGGTGAGATCCTAGAATAATTTTGTATAAGGGCCTGAGTGAAAGCCAAATTGTTTACGTCACTTCAAACTAGAGTAGCAAAACAATGGAGAATACATTGTAAGAAACAATCCTGCCCTAGCCAGGAGGAATGGACCATCTGGGACCAAACAGGGCTTCCTGATAGTTAAGACTATTCCAAAGAGATCGCCCTGTTCCAGATTGCCTCCTCAAAGATACCTTTCACTTTTCTGCCGGTCTGTGCTGATGGTGTAATAGTGCAGCATGCAGTCTAATGTCCATTCTCTTGCTCTTTCAGTCTGCCATCAAGGGGTTGACCATGGGGGGTTTGGAGGTCATCTCCATCACAGACAATACCCCAATTCCACACAACGGCTGCCGTCCTCGGAAGGCACGAAGACTTTGAGAGGGGAGTGGAAGGGAGACACCATGTACAGTATCAGCTTGGTGCCCTGTGAACTAGTTTTGAATTTTGTCTTTGATGGATCTTGGCAGGACGTGTTCCTTGGAAGCCTTTCCTAGGAGAAACTTAGAGGATGGACACAACCCTGGTCTTTAGCCTAGTGGTTGAAGCGAGCCTGTATTTACTTTCTGAGTAGGAAGCATTGTCTGTAAAGTTAATAAATAAAATGTTTTAGTCTTTGTGATGGCCATGTCTACTTGGAAGCATTTTGGATTATTCTCTCAACTGCTGTTTTCCTCCTGTCACTGCTATATGTGGCTCTTGACAAATCCAGGTGCTGCTACTCTTGTCATTAGGAAGGGACCCTCTTGCAATGACTGGCAGATTTTTCTCATCTCCCTTTTATCCAAAGACAGAGATTTGGAAGCTGGAAGTGGAGAACCTCTTCTCTCCATCTAGCTTACAAAGCGTGGTGTTCCCACCAGAGCCCAGTACTGCTATGTGAGAGGGGTGCAGAACAGCCAGCTCCTCTAGTTGCGCTGAGTGGAGGAGTCTGAAGTCATTGCTGCTGTAGGTTTGTTTTGTTGCTTCATTTTGCCTTTGCTGCAGTTGGCTTATTGGTGGTATTTACTAATAGAAAACCCCAGTTCTACTGAAGCAGGAATCTTGCCAGCTTTGATCTACGGCATCATTGCTGTGCCTGTGCCAACTCCATCCATAGCTAGCACTGTGAAATGCACATACAGTCGCTGGTACATTTTTCCCCACCTATTTCTGCATGCAGTATTTTCAGTCCTCTCTCATGCCAACTGCACCTGCTGTGCCAGGGTTCAAAGGGAGAGGGTAAGTAGGGGATTAGGAGGCCTGAGGAACAACCAAATGCTGCCCAAGAAATTTAAAATGCTAGGTCAGGCCAATGCTGCCCTTGGCTAGAGGCAGGACCTATCTGCCTGGAATGTACCTGCTATTTGCTGCCACCTATTTCAGCTCCACCTAAGGAGAGTCTCGTAGGCTAAAACAATAAGGAGTCTTCCACTCCATGCATCTGATGAAGTGGGTGTTAGCCCACGAAAGCTTATGCCCAAATAAATGTGTTAGTCTCTAAGGTGCCACAAAGATTCCTCGTTGTTTTTGCTGATACAGACTAACAGGGCTACCACTCTGAAACCTGTCGTAGGCTATGGGCACTCGGGAGTGTGAAAGAGAGGTGGTAACTCTAGCAACTGAGGAAGGTGTCTCTTCCTGGCTGAGGGAAGTTTGCTCCAGGAGGAGACCAAGAGGAACAGAAAGAAGCATTGGTTACATATCCCAAACACTGGGCAAGTACTTCCTCTATCAGGGATGTTAATGAGCACAGATTCTCCTTTGGTCTATCTGCCAGGTCTAGCAGAAATCCAGGCTTCTCTGTTCCATTATTTCTCTTTTCTTTTGCTTCCTCTTTAGTTTCTCAAACAGTGTAATTAGCTATTCTCTTCCCCTTTAAAGAGAGAGGGTGCCATAGCAACACGGCAATGTTTAACTCATTCATGGCTTTGTGAGATGTGCAGAAAGCTAATGAAATCAGGCTGTTTAGAGGAGCCTACCCAGCTAAATTTAACCAATGACAAAACAAGGCTTAAATGACTCCTCCTACCTCATTCCAGCTCTGTGTATGTGAATTTGGGCAGAGGGGAAGTTGTTTTAAAGTAGGGGGAAGTCCCTTTACAATTCACAAGACTGCAGGATGGGGAAGAGAAGCTTTTTCCTGTAGCAGGGTCCCCACTGATTTGATTTAATCACTCAAAAAGTTGAGAGCTTTCCCCCAACCCCAGGAAAGGGGTTTCTGGGCTTCTGCTGACTTCCAAACACTGTCCAGGAGGAGATGCTGGGTCAGTTGTAGACTCTACAGAAAAATATTAACCACATGCTTCATTAATGGCCAGGGAGAGTGTACATGGAGATGTGGGTAAAGCTTGATCATCTTTAGTGCTGGGTTCAGCAAGTAGTCGTGTGTATCCCACACATACTTAACAAGTAGCAGTATCCCAGAATATGTGTATTCACTATCCAGCAAAAAAAATGGCATAGTTCTAAACAGGTGCATGTCTGAGCATTGCTGAACAGACACAGACTTTTATGAAGATGATAATATATGTTTTCTGGAGCAATCTAAATATTCACTCTTGAATACAAGTAGCTTATGTGCTGCTCAATCCAATGGTACTGTGAGCACCAGTGGGGCAGCAAGAAGTGCTTCTAAGTGTAAATGGTACAAGGGAGTGAAAAAATAAGTGCTGTGGGGAGGTCTTGTTTTTTTTGAGTCACACGCTCATCACCTATACCCTCTGTAGGTCCAGGCCAAATCTAGAGTAAAGCTTGGCCTTTCCCCCTCTCTTAGCAATTATGAAGACGGGGCTTTTAACACTGTTGGTTCCTCAGCATTTGTAAAAGATACATGAAGCCAACAAACTCTTTGCACTGTATGTGCAGTAAAGAAGTTTCTCATCTCTTCTCTGCTGTTCTGTCTCGCCCCATTGCCTATCTTTGTCTTTTCCTATCCTATATTGATGTTTGCCTAGCTCTCTCTTAGAATCCCTGTGTACCTGGCCAGAAGTACCTGGCATTACCTTTCCATCTGTTCATTAGCTGGCCATATAGAACATCTTGACATGTTTGTTTCTCTTCCAGTCCCCCAGCTCAGCATAATCTTCATGGGCTTGCAAACACAATGTGTCAACTACAGAGCTTGTTTGTGAATTCAAATCCACCACATCCACCTCCTTTCTCTCTTTGACTTCACTGCTGAAAAATGGACAATCTGAGGCCAGGCCAATCGCTCATAAAGTGTGAGTGGAAGAGCACGGGAGTCTTGACTCTGCTGCAGCTTTAACCCTCTTTGTTCTGCAAAGCTTAGGCCCGTGCTGCAACTTTTAGCCTTGGGGAAGAGCAGAATTGCCTCCAAACTGGACTCTTACACCCCTTGTGTGGGACAGTTACCTTCACACACTGTGCTGCAGATGAAAATCTGCTGCAGATCTTTTAGGGCCGTGTGCTCAGTTGTGCTTTTTGGGTACGAATGGACCTCAAGAGCACTTAATTACAGGATTTCTTTACAATTCCATTTCAACCGTTAATTAAAACCCGATTTGAGTCAGCCACCAGGATTTACAAGTTTTAATTGCTTTCCCTGGTGCTTGGGTGATGTACAGTTCCATGCTGGCTTGCTTAGCTGCTGTTCCTCCCTGCGCAGCACCATTTGGTCCTAGTAATTTTGTTCTGGTCAGACTCTTCAGCCCCTGTTTGACTTCTCTCCTCTCAGGAGTTCTCTGTTTGCCCTGGCACTCACTTGGCATAGGGAGGCTTCTCGCTTCCTTGCTTTGATAACTCTCTGCCTACCATTGTAGCTTCCACTTCATGACTCAAGGCTGCAGTCCTTTCTTGCAAAAAAAAAAAAAAAAAGTGATGATTGTGGCACTCCTGCTTTGGGCCCCCTTGCTATAGCCCAGTGCCAAGGGCATTCAGCTTGAAGGTGGGAGACATGAGTTCATGCTTCTGAATCAGGTAGAATGGGGATTTGAACCCAGGGCTCCGACATAAGCGGTGAGTGCCCTAATCCCTGGGCTATAGAACAAAAAGGGGCACCATCACCTTTTTTGATGTAAAAGCACACTTAGTGGATCAGGCAAGACAGGAACAGGGAAATGACTAGTTTGTCAATCCCACTTGGGCTCAGCGTGAGCCTGGCATGAAGCAGCTTGGTAATGTCAAGTATGAGACCGCTTTCTGCGTGCTCGCTAGCGGGAATTTAGGTTGGACCCAGGTGCCAAAGTCTTCCTTGTGCATCTGTGTTTGGTGCTTTGAACAAAAGCCACAAAAACTCATCCCTCACAGTGCACTGCTGTATGTGGGGGAACCCCCTTCCTAGTTCCTGCACCAAGCAGTTTCCACCCTGGAGCTGGAGCAATGGTCATCCTTGTTTGCTCAACCAGTGATTCACTATTTCCTTTGTAGCTGAGCTGTAAATGGTTGTTGGTGACAAGTCCGGTGCCCAATTCCTTTGCATGTTTCAGTTGAACCATTAATCCATTAACCAAGTGCAAGTGAGGAAGAGAAGAGGGCAGAGCTTCCAGTGCCAATAAACTGCAGTAGCTGGGGTGGTTTACTTCAGCCCAATGTGTGCCTGTGGTAGGGCTTTGCCTTAGTTTTCCCTCACTGCCCCTAGGGGGAAATGTTTGTAACCAGAAATCATCCTCAGGAGCACTGCAGTGGAATTACACTCCCTTACATTGGCAAAGTGGTAGTGGGCCAAAATCATGCTCAGTTATAGAGGGTAAATCAAATTAACTCCATGATTGGACATTCCTAACTACGAAGCCTTATGAACTCCCCTAAAGGGTGGAGGGGATCCAACTGAGGTCATGATTCTGCTCTTCCTGTGCACTGAGACTTTGGCATAAATAGAGGTATTCTCCAGTCTGCAAAACAAATCATTGATACCAACTCAGCTCAAGCCTCTTTACCTTGGCCATCTCTCTTCCTTTCCTAGTTACCTCTCCAGGTTCTTAGCATGCAACCTCTCAGGCCAAATTAGGTCAAGGGTCTTCAGATTGTTTTCTTGCTTTCATAATGCTCTCCACTCCCCAGGAAGAGGCTCAGGCATTAATTGGCACTCAACAGCAGTGAGTGCTTGGAGGTTTTGCTTTTCAGCTAGCTAATGGCATCCAAGTTCCTGAGATAATGGTGGGGGTAGGCAGCACATTTCACTTGGGGAGGGGGTACCAGGAGAAGTTGGCAGACAGTGGCTCTTTTCCTTTTGCTGATCAAGCTCCTGCTGGGCAGCTAAACAACAGCTGGTGAGAAAACTAAGCACCAGTGTAGGAGGAAGCATTGTGTTCTCAGCCTTCCTGTAAAAGCAGTGGCAAAGCTCTCCTGTCCCACTGACCCACCCCCCTCCCTTTTGTTTCTCAGATGCTCATGATCCTTCCCTCACTGGGCCCCACATCTGCTGAGTGCTGGAGAGTCTACATGGGCTCCTATCTGAACTGAAATCTTGCACCAGCTGGAAAGCCCCAGTAACTCTTCCCCTATGCCCAAGCCAAGTGAGGCTGTTCCTGGGAGTAGCTAATGTAGTCAGTTTAGAGCTACTGTTCTGGAGGAAGTAGGCAGAGCAAACACATGGGGCAGAGGACTGAATGCTAAGCAAAGATGAAGGGAATGAAACAGGAGCAGCTCAAGAAGAGAGAAGTCTTGGATCAAAGTACAGAAACTGGTTGGTTATATTCTGCCATAATTATCCAAATCTTCTCCCGTGCTGAGCCTCCAGCTCAGTCTAGAGACGTCCGTGTTACCAAAAGCGTCTGGCAGTATGAACAGGGACCACTGCAGCAGTAACTGTATTCTAAGGACTTACAGCTATTCAAGGAGGACTTGTGGCACCTTAGAGACTAATTAATTTATTTGTGCATATAAATTCATTTGAGTCATTCAGTCTGACTGAATGCATCCGATGAAGTGAGCTGTAGCTCATGAAAGCTTATGCTCAAATAAATTAGTTAGTCTCTAAGGTGCCACAAGTCCTCCTTTTCTTTTTGCGGATACAGACTAACACAGCTGCTACTCTGACAGCTATTCACATGGCTCATTCCCCTTCCCTAGCAGGGAAGAACCCTGCTTTCCCAAATCTCATCCTCTCCCAATACCCAAAAAAGCAGCTGAGTTTCCATGTATCCCTGACATTTGCATGAAGTGACATGGGGAGTATTCACTTAGCTGCCTTTAATACTGGCCTGACAATCCCCTTGGGAATTGACTCCCAACTTGCTCCTCTTTAGTAAATTTTAATTTCTCTATGTGGAAATGACACCCCTCAAAAAACTTTCCTTTCCCTCCCGCTCTGGTTCTGAAATGCTCCATGGGTCTGGCCATAGGGAAGTTCCAAGGGTATGTCCATAAGGCTCTCTCTGCTATGCACAGATCCCTTCTTTAGAGCTAGGTAAAATCAGAGCAAGTTTAGGACCTGTAATATCTCACCAGTTAGGATTCTGATTGGCAAAGCCAAAGTGAAAAACAGGAATGGCCTGGGTTCATGTTCTATATTTGTCCAAAACCATTTGGATAACAGTTTCACTACTGGTCCATTTTAATCATGCGTCCTTGTTTCCTCCACTAACTACCATGTCCAAGAACAGGTTGCATTTCCTACAGCAGACTGGACTCAGTGTCGCATAAGAAAAACAGAGCTGAGCAAGAGCCACGCTCACAGCCCTCCTAATCGGTCCCTCTGGCAGGTCACAGGCTGAAGTGTTGAAAGATTATTCTAATCTCTTCCCATTCCTGCCTTGAGGCAAGCAACTTTCTCCAGTAATTGTCAGGAATAGCCCTCATGCCACCCATTGCACAGACCTGGACTCTGGCCTTCATTTGCTCCTGCAGGGTCCATCACAGAAGCAGATGACGGATTAACTGAGCAGTCAGGACCACACTCTGCCCAAAAAAGTCTAGAAAACAAGAGTCAGACTAACCTCCAGTGTCAGCCCCCAATGCATTTCTCCTTATTCCAGGGAGGAAGGGGGAATATCAGGTGCAGCTTCTCTCCCTACTCCTCCCTCCAACAGTCTTTGTTGCACCCAACATGCATCAAAATGCTTCATCATTGTGGATGTTGGTAAAGAGTCTGTTTAATGCCAACAATGAGAGCCACGCTGATATTGTCCATTTACCCACTGAACCGTAGCCAGCTGGACAGCTGCAAACAAAGCTCCCTTCCCAATGGGCCTGACCAGCAGCAGCCAGTCCATCTTTTCCCTCTGCTGAGATTGCCACCCTGTGTGCTGGTGTTTGGTGTGATACAGGCACCTCTGCAGCAGGAAGTGAATATTGTCACGCTCAACTCATTCCTCAGATGTCAATGAAGGACCACTGGAGGGTAGCGATAAGCACAGCTGGGTTTAAACAGGCCCCTGTAGAAGAGAAATGCTTCCAGCACCCTGCTTCTGGGCCAGCCAGGCCCTCATATAGATGCCTCTTTAACTTCAAACCTATTTTGGAAGGAGCAGGTGCAGGCAGAATAGGGATTTTATTCTCCAAAATGTTGGGTGGGAAGAGCGGGGAGGGCTAGACAAGAGATTCACAGCAGTCAGTGTGGGTATACAGAATTGCAGCTTTAAAAGAAAATAGTCTCTTGGCCCTAGGCTATAGCTAGCTTTAAAAAGTACTTTCAGTCCTTCAGGTCAGTTTCACCTTTCCCTTAATCAGCACACGATGAGCCGAGAGAGACAACGAACTAGATGAGGGGTTGGAAAGCAGAGCTGTTTGGCTGCCAAGCGCTACTTTCCTTCTCCCTCCCAACAGGCACACATTTTAGCCAAAAAATGGAATTAATGCCCATGCCTGTCCCTTGCTTTTATCAGTGCTCTGCACGCACTGGCTGGGAGAGAGACAGTGCCCAGCTATCTCTACCAATAACAGCATGTCTAACTTGGTTGGACGCTGGACTCAGCCTCTAGCTAGAAAATGGAATAAGCAGCACTGAAAACCTTCCCTCGGGGTAGGAAAGAAAATGAGAAAGAGGGACCAAGAGTGTGAGCATGGGGCCTACCCTGCAGGTGACACTAGCTACTAACCCCCTCGTAGAAAGTATTGGCATGAGCATAGTCCCAGTAGCAGTTTTTTGGCCATTGTGAACAGAGTTGTTGTAAGAGCCTGCTCCGGGGTTGTCTCCAGGGCTGGCAAGCACCATTCTCAGGAGATGTCCTTGCGCCGGTTGCTCTGAGTAGCAGGTTCATTTGACCCTGCTGTCATCTAGCTCAGGCTGCTGCATCCCACCCTGGGGAGGCTTAATGAGGACGGGGGCCTTGCCCAGACACTGGGCCAAAGGGTGGGAAATGACCTCGGCCACGTGCAGAGTAGCTATGTGCGCTGCTGCATCCTCCCCCCCTGAGCAGGAGAGCCCAGGCTGTTTGCTGGCTGCTCTTTCTTCTCCAAGCGGCTGTTTTAACTGGGTTTTGTTGCCCTGAGCCGAGGACGTTGCCATGTTGATAGCTGCTTTTGCCGCCTGTCTCTTCTGGTTGTCATGGTTACAGTGATTAGTAAGAGCTCAATCCTGAGATGGGGGAGGGGGAAAAGCTGCATCTCCCCATGTGCTCTCCAAGGGCAGCAGGTACATCTAATCCCAGCATTGCTCCGGCTTACGCCTTTGACAAGCATCAAGGAGCTATCAAATGACCAGCTCCAAGACTGCGATAGTTGCTCGGAGAGGATGCAGTACTCAGCCAGCTACTCCTATTAACACTCTAAATCAAATCTGACCAGAACTGGCAGACAGGTGTCTCTGGAGATGGCTGGGTCACCTCCTCCCACCTTGTTATATTTGTTCAATTCCAGACCGGGTTCTCCCTTTCCCCTTGCCCATCATTCCTGCTTTCTTACTGGTGAGAAACCCACTACCTGCAGGGCAGCCTGGGTATAGCAGTATGTCCGCACATCTCTTGGACACCTTCTGGCCTGAGTGCAGCTGTTCACATGCCTCAAGCATACCACCAAACTCCACATGCCATCTGGCTGCAGGCTCACCTCCATACCACTCCTCCCAGACACAGGCTAGGAAAATGCAAGCAGCCATACCCATTGCTTTGAAGGACCTGATCATTCCTTCCTCACACATCCACAGTGAAGCCAGGAAGTTTTATGTCATAAGGCATGGAGAATGGGGCTCAGAGTGAGTTAGGGTTTACTGTCTCCTATTTCTACTTCGCCTTGTACTCAAGGCCTATAGCTGCCCCAGCGAGGCTGGGAGAAGAGAGATATGGCAGGTGAGAGGGACAGGAGTCCCAAAGAGGAGCTTGCTCTGCAGGGTAGTCCAACTTGGGAAGTCTGAAGGTGTGTGTCCAGGAGCAAAAGCCTGATGTGTCCTTCAGGCGAAAGCCAAACAGCGTGTGCCTGTGAAGGGCTCCACTTCTTTGAGATTTCTCTCTCATAACCAGCAGCTGACACATAATGAAGGCATTTGGAGAGCTCCCGACTGAGGAACAGGGATAGTTGCTACTAAGTATGTGACTGGTTAAAAATTAACAGCTTCTCTTAAATTCAGTTGATCCTTGTAAATTAGCAATCCAACAAAGTATTCACTTCTAAGGCCAGTGACACCAAGCATCAGCCTCCAACCTGACAAGTCAGACTGCCCCACTAGGGTAGAGGCTGGGGATATTTAAGGTTTCCTTTAGCTCAGGGGTGGGCAAACTATGCCCTGGGGGCCGCATCTGGCCCTCTAGACATTTTAATCCAGCCCTCGAGTTCCCACGGGGGAGCGGGGTCTGAGACTTGCCCCGCTCCGTGCGGCTCCTGGAAGCAGTGGCATGTCCCCTCTCCAGCTCCTACACATAGGGGCAGCGAGGGGGCTCTGCATGCTGTCCCCACTCCAAGCGCCGCCCCTGCAGCTCCCATTGGCTGGGAACCATGGCCAATGGGAGCTGCAGGGGTGGCACCTGTGGACAGGGCAGCTCGCAGAGTCGCCGGGCTGCACCTCTGTTTAGAGGCCAGAGGGAGGACTTGCTACTGCTTCTAGGAGTTGCTTGAGGTAAGCGCCCCCCAGAACCTACACCCCTCCCGTGCCCCAACCCTCTGCCCCATCCCTGATCCCCCTCCTGCCCTCTGAATCCCTCAGTCCCAGCCCGGAGCACTCTCCTGCACCCCCAACCCCTCAGCCCCACCTCAGAGCCCACATCCCCAGCCGGAGCCCTCACCCCCCTCGGTCCCAGCCTGGAGTCCCCTCCCGCACCCTGAACTCCTCATTTCTGGCCCCACCCCAGAGCCCACCCCCAATTGGAGCCCTCACCCCCTCCCACAGCCCAACCCCCGATTCACGGCCCACCATGAAATTTCTGGACCCAGATGTGGCCCTTGGGCCAAAAGGTTTGCCCACCCCTGCTCTAGCTTCATGCTGCCTCATTTCAGTTTTCACAAGACGTTTCCCAGCCCCAGTGACTGGCCTCCAAGCCCTCTGGATCTTCTCAACCACCAGTGGATTCTTTCCCTGGTCTCCTCTCTAAGCTCAAGTAGGTTCTGCTAAGCTCACTGAGCAGCTGGCGATAGTCTGTCTCCCCACCCCCAGTGCAAGAATCAACTTTTCCCTGAATTCCTCAGTGCACTTGGCATTCCAGTCATTGCAAAGCAGATGGCAATTCTGTCAGGTGGATGAACTGCAGGAAGCAGAAGATGTTTTAAGAGAGGATCTCGCCAGCTGCCAGAGTGAGAAAACAAAAGGGAAGACCGTGGAAGAATAGCCAAACCAGGCAGAGATGCAAGAGAAGTCTACCAGCTGCAGCTGTCTGTCTGGAAGCCAGGTCTTTAGGGCATGTCTCTACCCACCCACAAGACAGTAAAGTTTCCAAGCTTGCCATCTCCTAGGATCAAAGCAACAGAGTCAACACACTAACTTAGCATTATAGCAGAGCTCCAAAACATGACACTGTAGGACCAACTGACGTCTGGAAATATGGATTACCATTACTAGCTGCCAATGGAGCATAACTAGATGCAATACAGCTCTGTCAGAACTCACTAGCCCTTCTCGTTAGTATATCCCCCCACAAACCTCCGCTATGCTGCTGGTCACCCACGTCACAATAGTTTTCTGGTTGTTACCGTCTTAAAGCCTGTATTTTTATCCTGTTACATAAGAAAAACCCCATACAATTCAGCATTTTCATATCAATGTTTCTCTGAATAAAACCAGAACTCATTTTCCAGCATGCCAACTAAAATTCTGCACTGGAACAGACAGACTGCCAGCCAAAAAGCAGCTTTGGTTTTGAAGTCAGCCACATCTCATAGCAGCTGGTAGGGTCCTAGAGTTAAGCAATCTGCGTAAGAGTTTACTTTGTACAACTCAGCAGAGCATGTTTCTGCAGCCCAGCAGCAACAGGAGTTTGTAGCTGTCTCCCTCGCTCCATTCCCTTCCTTTCGCCGATCATTTCTCACAATTACTCTGACAAGAGAACAACTTTTAACATGATGCCAGGGACGCAGAAAGGGACAAGGACACACTAACAACCTGGACCCTAACACGGCATGAGTAACATGAACACACAACCATCACACCTGGCACATGATTTATTGATTACAGAACATTTTCTACATTCACTCTTTTAAATCAAAAAAACATTTAGCAGAAGCAATCCTGGTCTTACTAGACCTCAGTGACTTCTTCCCCTTTCCCCCTGGGGTGAAATGGTTCCCATAGAAGGGGGTGGTGGAAGTGAAGAGACAGGAAGGACCTGAAAAAAAGTTGTAGAAAGCCACAAACCTGTTTTTTCCCGCCGTGTCAGAAAAGTCCTAAACAAACCTAGCAGATACACTGGAGAGCATGTGAACAAAGGGAAGCTACCATAATTACACTGGGACTGCAAGGGAGCAAAGCCAAGGAAGAGGGCAGAAATGGTGGAAAGGAAGTCTGTGCTGGAAGGTTAATTGAAAGGAGTCTTAAGAAGGGATCTACCTTTAGATGAATACACAGATGTACAGAAGGCTGCATTTTTGAGCCCACAATGACTTCTGTAGCTTGTCACTTAATACAGCTATATATAATCCTCACACAACTGACCCAATCTTATTTTGATTGTCTGCCAGATCAAAGATGGCTGGAGTCACTGAAAGCATAAAGTAGAGCCGTTGTTAACCAACACACGGTCTTTTCAAGGCATGAGTTTCCCTGCCGGTTAGTTCAGAACTGAACTGAATTGAGGAGTGCTCAGTGCTAAAGGGCTTCTGTGGGGTCATTCTGACACAAAGCTCAAGAGAAGCCGTAGAATAAAGAACACCTACACACAATAGAGGGAAAGGGCTCAGGAAGTGCAGTTATTGGCCTCTCCGGTGCTCTCCTGCTTGAGACTGAGTATGGAGGTACGCACACACAGTGTTGCTATTGAGTACTCGGTGCAGCAGAGCAGCGAGAAATCCAAAGCTGTGGAGCCTCAGGCCGGGCCCATTTGTGCACTGGCAGCCACTGTTCAAGCTCAGCAGAGGCACTTTCTACCTGGGAGGACCATGCAGTGAAAAAAATGCATAAATCAAAACAAAACCCACCAGTATTTTTGACCCTGTCAAGGAACTCTAGGGTACGGATGTAGGGACCTGCATGAAAAACCCCCTAAGCTTATTTTTACCAGCTTAGGGTAAAACTTCCCCAAGGTACAAACTATTTTACCTTTTGCCCTTGGACTTTATTGCTGCCACCACCAAGCGTCTAACAAATACATAACAGGGAAAGAGCCTGCTTGGAAACGTCTTTCCTCCCAAACCCTACACCCCTTTCCTGGGGCAGGCTTGATAAAAATCCTCACCAATTTGCATATGTGAACACAGACCCAAACCCTTGGATCTTAAGAACAATGAAAAAGCAATCAGGTTCTTAAAAGAAGAATTTTAATTGAAGAAAAAGTAAAAGAATCACCTCTGTAAAATCAGGATGGTAAATACCTTACAGGGTAATCAGATTCAAAACAGAGAGAATCCCTCTAGGCAAAACCTTAAGTTACAAAAAGACACAAAAACAGGAATATACATTCCATTCAGCACAACTTATTTTATCAGCCATTTAAACAAAACAGAATCTAACGCATATCTAACTAGATTGCTTATTAGCCCTTTACAGGAGTTTTGACCTGCATTCCTGCTCTGGTCCCGGCAAAGGCAATACAGACAGAGAGAACCTTTGTTTCTCCCCCCCTCCAGCTTTGAAAGCATCTTGTCTCCTCATTGGTCATTTTGGTCAGGTGCCAGTGAATTTATCCTAGCTTCTTAACCCTTTACAGGTAAAAGGGTTTTTCCTCTGGCCAGGAGGGATTTAAAGGTGTTTACCCTTCCCTTTATATTTATGACAGGCCCACAGTAAAAAGAGTTGGTGACAGCCCTGCAAAGCCACTCACATTGGCTTAACTTTCATGTTAATGCAGAGGTGGGCAAACTCTGGCCCACGTGACCGTCCTGCCTGGCCCCTGAGCTCCTGGCCCCTCCCGTGCTGTTCCCCACAGCCTCAGCTCACTGCATCGCCGGCACAATGCTCTGGTTGGTGGGGCAGCGTAGCTGCAGAGCTACGTGGCTGTAGCACTGCCAGCCATTGGTGCTCCAGACAGCATAGTAAGGGGGCAGGGAGTGTGGGGGGGGGTTGGATAGAGGGCAGGGGAGTTCGGAGGGGAAGGGTAGTCAGGGAGGTCAGAGGGTGGGGAATGGGGGTGGGGTTCAAGGGCGGCAGGGGGCAGTCAGGGGACTGGGAGAAGGGATGGTTGGATGGGGCAGGGGTCCTGGGGGGGCCGTCAGGAATGAGAGGAGGGGTTGGATGGGGCGGCGGGGGGCAGTCGGGGCGGGGGGTTCTGGGGCGGCCAGGGGACAGGGAGCAGGTGGGGTGGATGAGGCAGGGGTCCTGGGGGGTCCATCAGGGAACAGAGGGGTTGGATGGGGCAGGAGTCCCAGGGCGGGGGGTGTCAGGGGGCAAGAAGCACGGGGCGGGGGCCAGGCCATGCCTGGCTGTTTGGGGAGGCACAGCCTCCTCTAATTGGCCGTCCATATAATTTCCGAAACCCAACGCAGCCCTCAGACCAAAAAGTTTGACCGCCCCTGTGTTAATGTCTCGGGGAAAGGAGATAAAATAGCCATAGGATGAGGCCTTAGGAACAGGCAGAAGGAAAAAGTCTATGTTCACAAGTTGGGCTGGCAACTTGAACACCAAAGTGGAAGAGAGAAGTGCGTCCCACCTTTGTCATTAGCTCACACCATTGCTCCTACAGACTCATTTGTATGGACATCTTAACAGCTCTAAGGGGAAACTTCAGCACAATGAATTAATATCCTAGACTTATGCAGACCCTCCTACACATATAGGTCATGACTCCTCAAGACAAATGCACCCTGTTTTTTCTTAATGAAAGGATTTAAGTTACCACTGATATCTGGTAGGAGATCTTGGAAAGAGGATACAAGTCAGACTCATGAAACAAGTTCTTCTTTATTCTGGTATTTATCTTGTGTTGCTAACAAGTTTTCATCCTAACCTAGTAAAAATATTAGATAGAAAATATATGTCCCACCCCTACACCCGCACTTCTTGTTTCTTAAATAAAAGAATCAAAATTTCAAGCATGAGAATGAGACAGGCTTTTCTTTCAACACACTCCTGTGGTAACCTAAATCCTTCACTAGATACAAAATGTAGCAGCCCCAGCCATAGAATCTACAGTGCTGCACCAAGGCATTCATACTCCTCACAACCATCAATCTGTGCCTTCAGAAACACATTAAAGCAATATTTAGCACTTACCTGATACTTTTCATCCACAGAACTGAAAGTGCTTTACAAAAGTGAGTCCACATCATCTCCTTTTACAGATAAGGAAACTGAGGCAGAGGGAGGGGAAGTGACTCACCTGAGATCACACAATTTAGTGGCAGAGCTGTGAATATGGTTGTTACTTATATCACTTAAAGGAAACGGTATCAACAGAAAGCGGAGATATTTTGAAGCACGGCTCTACCCCATCTGGAGCTCCAGGGTGAAGGAATGCTAGCTTGTGGCATTAAGGAGTTAATGGGAACTGCTGAGAACTTTTGGGAAAGACAGAAAGATACATTAACAATGGAAAAGGGTAATGAAGAGTGAAGTTTTGGTGAGAGAGGAAGCAGATAACTCAGTTATCTATCAGATACAGTGCGTTTTATCAAGCAGGAGACAATATGCGAAGACTCCCTGCTCAGAGCTTTAATAGAAAGAATTTGAGAAACAGATTGTAGGTGAAAGATTCTAAAACCATGAAATAGTGTTCTGGGCTGGAGAGGAATGAGGCACTACTGCATGCATGTCCTGACACCTCCCCCAGCAAGCGGCCTCCCAACCTGGAGTCATTTGTTGCAGCCCCGAGAAACTTCCCATCAACTCAAATACCCTGGGAAAGAAGACAAAGAAATATGTATTCTTGCCCTAGGACTACATTTTCCATAGCCCGGCTTTGAAAGCCCTTAGCAATCCTGCACAGATGCGGATGGACTACTGGTTACAACTGGAAGTCAATTCGATACTCAGTTTACACAAGGTCATATGAATTATTTCATCTGAGTCTCAATTTCACCATCTGCAAAATGGCAGCAATACTTTTGTAAGAGTGCTTTGAGATCCTTATACAAAAACTGCGTTATAGTGTTGAGATGGGGTTATGTTTGGGAGGAGAGAAGAAAGGAAGATAGAGCAAAAGAACTACACTGAGGGCTGTAAACATCCAAAGGACAGGATGGCTCAAAGAATCTGGTGTGGGATGTGGAGCCTGTCACATCTAGGTGAGGTATCCAAACCTTGCCCAGGTCAATAGTGACAAAAATAAGATTATCTGATGGCTATTCAGTGATATGTGAGATGAGCTTGTGACCTCGGGACTTTCTGAGCAGACAAGTGGCCACAACGTTAACCACAACTAGCCCCCTTTTTGGTACCTTCAGCAGATATGAATGGGCTTTTAGTCTGAAGGGCTTTCCTTCGAGGGGGGCGCCCTCAAGGACAGTGCCCTGTCACAGCCCATCATGTGCATCAGAGAACAGCAGTCTCCAGTGTCAATCCAGCACCTTTCACCAGCCCCGTGTTTGCCTAAGATGACAACATTCCCTAGCAACATGCACATTTTTGGTATGCACACGTTTTGAGAAAGCCCATGTGGCAGGGCCAGCATTTTTATAAGCCTGCACTAGCTTAGACCCAGAGGCATTTAGGTGCACTTCTTCTGGATTCAAGTCCAGCAGCTCATTTTGCAGACATCTCAGACAACGTAGAAGTCAATCTTGCTTCAAGTATACAGCAACACACCAGCAAGATGTGCTTCAATCCCAGGGAGTCACCCATTGGCACCCCTTACCACCTAACCCCCAGTTCTCACAGAGAATAGGGTGTAAAGCAGGAGAGGACAGGCAGCATTAAGTCAGCAAAGTCAAACCTTCGGCTACAAGCTCCCAGCAATACACATGAATCCAAGTCTCCCCTTCTCCCAGTGCAAAATCCAGCCTAGCTGTCTTCTAACTGCAGGGGAAAGGCAAGTACAGCAACATTCTAGTGCCAAACAGATGCAGACACTATGGAATCAGCTCTCTCAGGTCTAACTCCGTTATCCCTGGTGACTATAACCTTACAGTTTGAGGCATCACATAGTAGTCATGGGAAAGACAAGGATGCCACAAGTCAGACATTCTCCACATTTACGTACCTGGCATGCACCAAAGACTGGGGCTGGCTCTTTCCCATCCTGTCAGCAGAAACAGGGTGAGGGAAGAGGACGACACATCCCTGGGGATACATTCCTGGTCCATGCAGTGCTTTTCCCTAACTGAGGCACCAAAGAGAAAGCTGCTCTCAAGTTCCAAGCCTCTCTCGTGCATTCCTGCTGCTAGCTACCCACCAGCTCACACATTAGGCATACAGTCAGCTGTTCTGGTTTCCCTCCCTTTGCCACCTTTCATCTGAGGGGCTCAAAGTTCTTTACAGAAGGTGGCTCAGTCACATCCTCATTTTACGGTTGGAAACTAAGGCACAAAGATTAAGTGACTTGCATAAGAGTCAGGAACAGAAATCATCTCCCCTGCTTCCAGTGACCTGCTCTAACTACTAGACCTCCCCACTAACAGAGACCTTTCTCCCCTAATACCCTGCATATTGATATGGCTTGAGTGCACTGTGTGAATCACAAGCGCTAGTTTCATTTCCTCATAACAGTGAAGGTACAAATTTTAAAAAAAAAACCCACCACCATGGCTTCTATTCTCGCTCTGTAAGATGGACTACTTGTCTTGACTAGATGGAAGGGCACTGGTACAGAAGGAGTCTTGGAGAACTCTGCCTTTGCTATCACAAAGCAGACAAAGCAAGAGAAAAAACAACACTTCTTGGGGAAACAGGCAAGGTTTCTCAGCTACATTTTGTTCACCAATAGTTATGGGAAAAGACAGGATTTAATGCAACAAGGGGCTTTGGCAATATGAACTGGATGGTATCTATAGAAAGAAATGGTCACAAGACTAATCTCCGATCAAGATGGCTTCTTCAGAAGCATAATGGGATTCTCTTTCAATGGCTTGCAAGTGCCAGCTGCAGATGCTGGGGAACAATGCTGGTTGGTTAGGGCTTCCACGTCAGGTTCCTTAGGTGAGCAATGGTTTGGTTTCCTAGAAGGCAGGAGTGTCCCGTTTTGGTGTGTCCATGATGGCAACAGCTGTCCCAGCCCAGTATTGTACTATGTGCAGCTGTGCCTCATGTGGAAATTAACAACATACTCTGCATTAGTCCGCTGCACCGAGATAGCAAAGGGCTCAAAGGGGTGAAAGGTGAATGCAACCAAGCGTCGTACTGTGTGATTGATGGGTCGGCCCAAGAGTCCTGCTTGGATTTCAAACTTCAGGAGGCCAGAATCCCTGGCATAAAATCTGTAAGGAAGAGAAACAGAGAATGCTGATTATGTCTATTCCTGCTCACTGGTTTTGCCATCTTGAACTCTGCATGAAAAGGGACAGGTGCCACTGATGACTGCTCATTATTCCATCCCTGGTATTTACCCAAAGGCATGCTGGCAAGATGGTGCGACAGACTCAGCCTACCCTGGCCAATACGTAGCATTGACTAAGCAATACAAATGATGGAAGGTCATGTAGGGAAAGTCCCTTCCTGGGTAGAAGTTTTTAATCTCTAACTTTTTAACTCATTTTATTGCCATAAATGAGAGAAGCCTCTTGCAAAAAGCTGTATTTCACTCTTGCGGCCTCCGATTTCGGGATCCACAGTTAGAATAAAAGGGTTTATCCCTAATAAAATACATACTGGCTCCCTACCATCCCACTGTAACATCTCCCATAGTCATAATGGGAGTTACACATGAGCAAATGAGCAATGTCCACTTCTTACCTGAGCCACATTGCAGAGCACTTCAGGTTTGCGGAGCAAGGGTCCTATCTGAGTCTCAGAGGTGGATCTCTGCATGGTAGTATATTGGATGATTTCTTTCCCTTTCCAGATCACCCAGACTTGTTGTGATCACTGCATTTGGCCATTAAGCCAAACATCTCCCATAGTCATAATAGGAGTTACACATGAGCAAATGAGAAAACAGACCCATAAATTTTAAACAGCCTTCGCTCTCCAACTGTGAGAACTGTGAGAATGTTCTCTCCTGTTCTACCAAAAAGACTTCACAACACCACATTGCTGCTACGTGACTTGGCTACTCGCACATCATGTCCCCTCACTGTATCCCCATTCAGAAGATGTATGAGAGCTACTGGACTTGACTTGCTCTAGGGTTCCTTAAACTACTTTACAGCCAGACTTCACAGTCACTTGCAGATTTTCAGTGAAAACTGTCAATGTAAGAGCCTAGGAGGAAGTCACTTAATGGCCAAATGCAGTGATCACAGCAAGTCTGGGTGATCTGGAAAGGGAAAGAAATCACCCAATGTACTACCATGCAGAGATCCAGCTCTGAGACTCAGATAGGACCCTTGCTCCACAAACCTGAAGTGCTCTGCAATGTGGCTCAGGTAAGAAGTGGACATTGCTCTCCACTGACTTTCTGGCCCATAAGCAGAGCAGTGTTGGCTGCCTCTAAAGGGAGTTCTGCCTAGCCCTCCTTTGTTTGTTTGATCTTTCCTGTGTTGTGGAGGAACTCCTCTCCATGTCCAAGAGTTATGCTGTTTCAAGCTGCACCCCCCTACATCTCTAGCAGAACACAATGATCTCAGCAACTTCACCTTCCACCCAATACTTCAGTGGGTTCTTCTGATAATTTGGAAACCAAATGGCCTCCTGTTATTACGCAAATCCATCAGCACTGGCCCTGAAGTTGGCTCAACTACTAGGACCTTTTTCCGAGCACAGACTCGTGCTGGTCATTCTGTCCCTATCGGTTTCCATTTCCTTCCTGCCTTGTAGCTTTTGGTTGTTTGCATTTGCCTCTGGTTTCAGCTCAAAATTGCTTTTGTATCAGAGCACATTCTTCCCAACACCACCTGCTAGCCTGATGCACTCACAGCTCTTAGGCTGGCAGCAATGGCTCCAGACAGATTCTTTCAATATCAGACACCCTCCAGGTTTTGATAATGCACTTAAGGAATTGCTAAATTCCTTGCATTTTTCTAGTGCGCCATTCTCCCTCCTCACCTGAATAAGAATGCCAACCAGCTGGCATGCCGATTACACACAAGAACGAAGCAAAAGAGTTACAATCTTAGATTCATAGATACTAAGGTCAGAAGGGACCATTATGATCATCTAGAAGTAGTTGACTTTCTAAAAAGCTCCCTCCTACACAGAACTAGGCATGTGGGGGGTTGGTTTCTAACTAAAACAGGGCCTATGCGCTGCTCCTCTTTTCACAATTCAATGTAATTTAAACACACTCAAGATGAGCTCCCTGTAATCTCAGGTAATCTCAAAGATGTGCTCAGTTTGGTACAGTGCTCTGCAATCAGAGGCCATTTCCATGGACTCTCACTCTGTGGATAAACTAGGCACTGAAATATAAGACCTTGCGTCAATAAAAACAACAAGACCAGGCTTTTCAAATTGTACAAAAATGGTAAATTTACCTGCAGACCATTTCTGTAGGCTCCTTATTAACCCTTTAGATTTACAAGATTTAACCCCCTAACACAGAAGTTGCTGTGTTAAGGATTTGGCAGCCCATGCATCTCCCCCACAAGCTTTGTGGTTCCCTGCTGTGAGTTTGCTGCCAAGCCTCTTGTAAACAGATATTGGGGAAAAGGCCCTGAAGGCATTCCATCAGCAAAGAGGCCAGGAAGCAGGATGTTAACCACTCCAGCAGCTGAGAGAGGGCTGCTGCAGCCTTCCAGGGGAAGAGAGACAGTAAAAACAAGAGTGAGGAGGAGGTAAGCTAAAGGCAGCATGAGTGGGTGCCGAGTCGGTGCAGGACACAACTATGGGACCTCAAACCATGTATGGCGTAGAAGAAAATAAAATATAGATTGAGTGTATCTTGGGCTGCTGATGGGCTCTGTGCCAAAGCCAGGTGCATGGAACTGTCACTATAAATCCTACATTACCAGTAAAGAGAAAATAAGCTAATGCGTCTTTATTTCAAAACCGATTTCTGCATGATGGGCCGCTGTTGTATTTTATTAATCACTGTCTTGTGTGAGAGAAACACGGCAGCACTTTTCCAGCTGTTCAAGGGTTAAGGGTTACTTCTGCTATTGAATTGCCCTACATACTATAAGCAGGCAGCTGGGAAGCAGGAGCCCCCCCACAGCTCCAAACCCCAATTCAAGTCCTGATTGACTCTGGCATTTTATAACCTGATCTTCTAAAGCGCAAAGCTACACGTCTACTCAGGGGAGAGAGGGAAGGTGGTTGTTTGCTTTGTTTATTACAGAAGACGTGACCATAGCAAATGTCTGCAGTCCTACTCCCTTTTGTCTGTAGAAGTGGCACAAATGTTGGCAGATGCGGACAAACACCACCCAGTGAGATCTCTGAACATCAAGTACAGTGACAGGAAAAGAAGCAGATATTTCTCTGCAGACTGCACAGAGTTTGAGATCAAACCAAACCATACACGAGAAATCAATTAAATAGCTATGATTTGGGGATTGTGTGTATGAATGGTCAAAAGTTCCCAAATCTTAGGCAGGTGTCATGTGCATGGTGCAGGAGGGAATACTGTGGACAGCAATAAAGTTGGTGGTTGCGACCTGTTTCCCATCTCTCTGGGCAGAACAAGACACCAACCTCAGGGCAGTCACAGAGCACAGGATCAACTCTTCGATCTCTCTCTTTGTTCACAAAATGTAGGATTTATTTTGCTCTTCAAGCACTAAGAGCTGTGCAGTTTTCTGCCTTGGGACACTCAGCACATTTAGGCCCAAAGTATGATCTTCCTTAAGATGTTTTGAATCTGGTGGGGGAAGTGCCAGAATCCAAACAGCTATTCTTGAAATCCATTGCTGTGGCCAATAGACAGAAACAATTTGTGCATGCCCAAGATAGAAATGCGCAAGCTCCACCTGTTAGTCTGCAAGGAGCATTGCAAACCTCCCTACTTTCAAGGTTAGGCACAGTCCTGTTAATAAGGCACAGACAGAAATAAGAAGAATCGCCCTTAGGTCTGACCAAAGCTTCTGCTGTGCAAGCAAGTTTCTTGTGCATTATAGGTTTCCAATTAATGAGAAACACAAGGGACGATAGGAAAAAGGGGACCACGGACTCCAGTGTTTGTTAAATGAAGAGGAATAAAGTTCATGGTGAAAGATGACATTGGTTTCTAAGTTTCTCAGTGTGCATTACAGACAATGGAGTATGAAGACAGTCAAACCCTGCTGTGAATGTTATGGATAACATATAAAGATATTTAAACAAATCAGACCTGTATAAGTGCTTGCCAGCCCCACCTCCCAAAATGAGCATTTTCTTGACGTGGCAAAGCAAACTCATACATTGCAACCATAGCATGTTGGCTGTCATATAGCAGAAGGCTGGAGTCTGGGAAGAGGAGGAATTTAATGTTCATATAAAAGGCTGTTCAAGTTTCGCTACCCATTTCTGCCTTTCAACATGGCCAATGCGCCTCAACTCCAATTTTGAAAGAGCCGAATGTAAATGTGTGTATGTAAAATAGGCACAGTCCATAGGAGAGAAAAGACAGAGCTTCCTAATTTACTGGTCTCTCTGGAATAATTTACACAAGGACTTTGCTGGAATGGGACAGAGGAGGGGAAAAGGCAAACAGCCCTATATATACACTTCAGTCTGAGACACATGTACATTTCTGAGAAACACACATTCAGTCCTAGCCATATGCAATTTTCTGACTCTTCTTCATACCTGATGGGGTGATCTCCACATGTCTTTGGCCGTTCCATGACTGACACCCACTTGTCATCATAACTGAAGAGAGAGAGGTCAAGGTAAGGACTGCCACTGTAGGACTGAGCGCTGATTGGGAGCTGACCCAGCAGCCTCCGCACAGCCTCTGTGTGCCCTCCATACTTTGCATTCACAATAGTGTCCTTAAACCTGGAGCACACAAAGGGACAGATTTTATTTGCAAAGCACACAGGTAAATGGCACAATGTAGATACATTAGTGTTTGAAAAGGACAGAGATAAAAATCAAAACAGCAGCAGTTTAAAAACTAGTACTACTAAATTCAGAAGTTGTATTTCATCCAGTACACCATCAGTCTCAATTCTGGTAACCTTTTACCAGTATTCTATTCTGTTTTGGAACTATGGACTGACAAGTGGATAGGAACTTGTCATTCCACAAGGTCTGGCTACAGCTGCCCAGCAGTACTGGAAATGTACAGATCAGAAACGGGGAAAGATGGATTAGCAGCTTATCAATCAATCCAGGTTTTATTGCAAAGATTGTAAACATTGTAAGTGAAGCCTGAAGGGTGTGCTATAACAGTTGAATTCCTGAGGTTAAAGGAGGACTTGGGAATCCATCTCTCCCCAGCCATTATGTTTTGATTGCATAAAGGGAAGAAACTGTAGAAGAAGAAGAACCTTAAAGAAAGAAGCCTGCAGCTGTTTAGCTCAGCACAGTCTGAAAAGTTCTTTCCTGTGAGAAGATTGATCTGGATTGGAGTTTTTCTTCTTTACAAGTTAGTAAGCAGAATCTGAGATTTCTGCTGGTGAGATCCAACTTTTTTTATGAGACCAGCGGTATAAGAGCAACTTATCAGGAACAGTTTATATTGGACTGTAAACTCTCAGGGCAAGGGCCTATTGTGTTTACTTATCTAACAAGCACCATACCAACCCTATAACCACCTCCGTTATAGGCTCTTACCACCAAGCAGAAGACTGAAGAGGTTTTTGCCTCTGGTTTCAGCTACAAAACAAGAGCCGCACTTCATATGTTGGCATTAAGTTCTGTCTCTCACAAGCAGTACGGAATCTCCAGTGGGAGTTATGGAAATATACAAGACGACTAAGTCCCTTCACTTGCAGGGATTCAACAACTTGAATCAACAGAAGTCTCCCCTATAAGCAATGGCAGCAATGGTCACTATATAGTTCTGCTGAAGTTTAATAAGTTGTGGGAAGTATAAAAGGCTCTGGCACACTTGGGTACATCACCACATATTCCTAGGACCACATTTTAGAAACATTACCACCTGCATTACTCACATTACTTTAGTCTATTTACAAGAATTTTAGAAGCCTGATTTACTTTTATCTCTCCCTCCACCTTCACTGTGACACTAGACTGGTCAGTTTTACTCTCACACTGGAAAGGAAGGTCCCACTGAAAAAAAGGAACAGCATACTTTTTGCTGAAATTGTAGAAAATGCCATAAACACACAGTTTTATTCATATTACATTTGGGGAAACCTGTCTGGCAAAATAAATCCCAAATGTGGTGACATTTTTGGTTTAACAAATCCTAGTTTTGGGCCCTAACTACTCAGAGAGCATCACTTAAACAGCCCCAAAGGAAGTCACAGCACAAGGTGTGCTGGCAGCATGCTTCCCTCAGAAATCTTTCTCCCTAGGGTTGAGTGCTTAGATTGTCCACTGTATATTTTCTAGCCTTGGTCTACCATTTACATGGCAGACCAAACAAGACAGTGAATGTGGAATACAGAACCAGACGTACCCTGCCTCAGCCTTGAGTTTTCAGCACATTTCAGAACCATAAGGCTGTGGTGAGATGTGCCATGTTCAGAATGGACTCATACACCAGGTCAGTCACTAATGAGCTATGTTTCTCAAGGTTGCCACCGCTATTTGATACTGGCCTTTGGCTGGCAGTGTTGAGCATGTACCCATATGGTATAAGGCATGCTCCGAATGGCTCACCGGCGCTGGATCTGTCTGGCAAAGTTGTTACTGGAAGCTGAGCAGGGAAATTGGACAGCCTCGCTGTGCAGGGTGGCATTCCTGAAGAGATCACAGAAGTTCTCAAAGAGTTCCAGTAGCTCATCCGAAGTGTTCTCGAACACAGCAATAACTTCTGTGGTCACCATGTTGTACACAACAAAGAATGAAGGCTGCAGAGAGTAGCAGAGTTAGTGGTTTTCCAACCGAGTGCAGACAGACAATACAGTGTCCATATTAGTTGGGAATCCCTCCCCCCGCATACACACAACACACACACAAAAGACTACCCATGATTACTCTGCAATGTAGGAGAATCTCACATTCACTATACAAATTCATTATGCTATTCAAATACCTCAGAGGGTACCAGATTATCCAGCCTATTCACGACAGTGTATTTATGAAGGGAACTAAATGCACTTTCAATTTTTCATTTCAAACTGGACGTCAATATTTCTGTTTTCTCTTCCTCACTCTCCACCAAATATAAAATGCTTTTTAAAGTGGCAGATTTAATTTTCTTTCCTGCTGGGGAAGTGATTTTAAACCAGGTGCTGGCTGGCAACAAATTATTTTTCTTGTATGTGAAGAGCTGAGAGCTTTTTGGGGGGCATTTACTGTTTTCCCCCTCTTAATATTTCCAGCATGCAGAGATGAGATTTTTTAGTGCATTGTGTTCCAACATTGCCTGCAAAAGTTTTACCCATTATAGAAATGAAAGTCTGAAGGACAATAACTATTCCTTTTTAATACTGACACTCTTATCCAAGAATTTCCAGGTGCCATTGTAAATCCAAAACATGAGTCAGGTACTTCTGCAATAAATCTTTCCCTAGATAAGGTTACTCAATCGCTAAAGACACTAACTCTCAAACCATGGGTGTCCAAATTTACTGGCCTTCAGAGCCACATACAACAATCTTCAGAAGTTCAAATGTCGGAGCACATCTGCTGGGAGCCAGGGTTGGGGCTTCGGCCCAGCTCCTGCTGAAACCCCGAGCCCTGCCAGGTGTGCTCTGCAGGGCTGATGCCCCAAGACCCACCTCCCCGCTGGACAGAAGCCCCTACCGCACCGTCCCACTAAAAAGGCAGAGGTCCTGAGCTTCCTCTCCTCCCCCAGTCTGGTAGGTGAAGAATGAGGGGGCATAGTGGGCTGTGCGAGCTGCACTTTAATGGTAAAAGAGCTGCATGTGGCTTGTGAGCCACAGTTTTGCCATCCCATCCCAAACCCAGATACCAGTCACATGCTTGACCTCTAACAACAGAGTAGCACCTTTGTAAATCCAGATGAACTCAGACCTTAGGATTTCCATATATATTAGATGCTTGGGGAAGCTCTGAACATATTCCCAACCTATAGACTCCACCTTGCTATACTCACAATGCAAGACTGGCCTCATTTTACAAAAAAGCCCAGCTGCAGACACACCTCAAGACTTCACCCTCTAGGATAATTTGTGGGCTGGGGAGAAGAAGAATGAGGAAAGAACTCAGATGGGTCTCTCAAAATGGGACAGAGTTTAGACTATCACTATACCAAGCCCATGGCTTGTTAAAGAATTGTGTTGGTTTTGGAGAAGTTGGTCCATGCTATCCAGTTTTCTCTCTCAAGGGAGCTGTTACTGACACATTGTACTTAGACTATTCAGAAAATGGGGGAAACGGGTGGTTGCCAAATACCCACACATTACTCCCAATCACCTGAACTATTAGCTAAATCACCACCTCCTGAAAAAAAAAAGTCCTTCTGGGCTATAGGATTGGAGTGCAGAGGGAAGGAGAAGGGCTTGACTACCCTCGATTCATTCCTGTACAAATATTTACCACTTTAAAGATTGCAAAATTACACTTATAAGATATTTCTTTTACAGGGATCTCTAGATTTACTGTAATTATGTGTCTATAGAATGTGCTAAACCAGAGAAACTTTTCTCAAATTATGTTTTAAAGCCACTTGTAGTTCCTGGGTAGGATGTTATGCTATACTTGGCATAAGTTAGGTAACCACATAGCTATTGAGCAAAACATAGTATTTCCATAGAACGCATCATATCTCGACCCATCTGAATAACTGAGAATTCATCTTCCATACTTTCAGTATAGGTTCCCACTACTCGTGCTGGTGTTAATCAGATGATTGAGATAGGAAAAACCTACTAAATCATCTGGTCCATGTCACTGCCAATTTAAAGCTCAGATCCTAAGTGTGTGTGTGTGTGTGGGAATAAACCAGCCATAGATATTCAACTGGATCATAATTTTAGGCCTCACTGCATAATCAAACAAACAAAGGAAAGGTTAGGCTCAAGTGCAGAGGAAAGAACAGAATTTTCACTAAATATAGAACCCTGCTACAACTGTCATAGAAACCATCCAAGAGCAGTGGAAGTGGCAGAGCATGAAGAAGGGACCTTGTGGCCAGGTTGGCAGATCTAAAACGTGACCATTTTTGCTTTACTTTGTACCACTTCTTGTTTATTAAGATGCATAAATGTGTTTATCAAAACTCAGGCTTCATGTACAACATTTGAAAAACAACCTTTTAGTGAGTTTTAATAAAAATTAAAACCTTAATTTTTCCCTCTCAATGCACCAAAAAAAAACAGTACCCTAAATACCAATCCACCCAACCCCTCCTCATGGAAACCCTAGGAGATGAGATGGGCCTAATTGTCAATAAGCTCTAGCTCCCTCAAATCAGAAGTAAGGGGAAAGACTTTCCACAGCTGAGAGCCCTACACACAGAACAGCTTGCCACAGGTGCTTAAATCTAGAACCTGTTAACCAGTTATCTTGAATGCCTCAGCTGATCAGACTGCCAGAACCTACACAGAGCTTCACAGATCAAAGTCAATATCTGGAAGTGGACCCAGAAACAAAGGGGAAGCTAAATTCACCTCCTGAGGAACTAGTGTAGTCTTCTGCCTGCCTCTGCAGCTTCAAGCCAGCCACAATCTGCATTAGCTGTGAAGTCTAAGTGGTCTTCAAATGGAAGCATTCTAGAGAGCATTGCAGTGACCAGTCACAGATGCCTGTCAAAGTCCAGATCCAAGAGCACTGGTTGCATTCACCGAATCAGGAAGGCTTATGATATTTTTGGCCACTGACAGAGCTCAAGACTCCAGGAGCAGTAAAGTGGGCCCCAAAACCTCCCAAATTGCAACCCACTTGGACAAAGGTTTAATATCTTTGCAATATCCATGTTGTTTATGTGTATTTGTTAGACAAATATTTCAATGCTGCTTTTACAAAAGACTCTCAATCCTCAACTACTTTACAATAATAAACAGTGCACACAATCTACAGCAGACTAATGTATGTGCACAATGGAAGAAGTAACACACAAAGAAATCTTCAAAGTGGACAGTTAACATCCATTCATTCCAACTTCTAGCCCTTGAAAAACAATGGGACAAATATTGAAGGGGGGGCAGGGAGGAAACAGAACAGCGAGCAATGAGCAGCACTGCAAGTTTAGAAAGAGTTCTTGCCAGACATTTTTAATAGAATTATAAAATAACAGATGAAAGGAATTAAATAGATTAAAAAACTTAAAGTAGTCTCAGACCATCTCACATGGATTGAAAACTGAAGATCTCTAGGAAAAAAGACAATGACAAACATGTGTTATGGTGGGGACAGAGCGGTAAAGGATGTCTACCACAGAGATAGGCATTAGAGCTGGTCTGATTTAACTTCATTACCGACCTGGAAACGGGAGTAAACAACATTTTAATTAGAGATAGCAGATGATACTAAATTGGGGGAATTCTGCACCTCTACACAAGTGCAGAATTAATGTCCTCCGCAGATTTTTTCCCCCCCACAAAATAATTGATTCTGACAGGAAGGCAAAGGGAAGTCATGTGAGGAGTCACGCTACAATTACATCTTTTGCCCACCAGGGGCTGATGTGCTGTCAGAAGAGAGGACAACTGGCTCATGAGCAGGAGCAGCCAACCATAGAGAGGGAGGGGGCTAATGCTGTCTTCCTCACAGAACCCTGCCTGCAGAGTCAGGTAAGGAGGCATGGAATGGGGTGGGGGGGGGAGACAGAGAGTGGGGCACATGGGGCTGCTGCGAGGGGTCACGCAGACTGGAGTTCATAATAGCTAGTGAGGGGAGACAGATTGGGTACAGGAGCTAGTGGGGGACAACATTGACCCAGGGGCTGAATGGGAATGGTGATGCAGGACCACAGGGGGATATGGGCAGCTATACCTGGCTGAATGGGAAGAGGGGGGTGCAGGGACACATGGAGACAGGGCAGCTATGCATAGCTGAGTTAGGATGCAGGGACACATGGGGAAAGAGGGGAGTGGGGGTGCAGGACCACACAGGCACATTTGCAGATATGCCTGGCTGAACGAGGAGTGGGAGTGCAGGGACACACAAGGACAGGGGCAGATGTACCTGATTGAATGGGAAAGGCTAGTAGACAGCCAGGGTCTGCCTGGGGGAGGCTCCCAAACTCCCTAACAATTGCCCCCCCTCCAGAAAAACACCTTGTTCTATACTTCCCCCACCCATACCCAACAACACTCCAGATTCTCTCCCAGACTCCTTCCCTCTCCCTCAGCTCCTCCAATACCCCCAACTTCCCAAAGCCTTTGCACTGCTTTGGAGGGGTGCAGGAAATACATTTCTGAATTGTACTTTAAATGAATTATTACTTAAAGTTCTGTATTAATATCACGAAAGCTTATGCTCAAATAAATTGGTTAGTCTCTAAGATGCCACAAGTACTCCTTTTCTTTATACCTAGTAGGGAATCTATTTGTCAAAAACCATTTCCTGAATTTTTTTGTTGTCTGTATTGTTACAGACATACTTGCTGACAGGTATTTTGAAATAAACTACCAAAATAATTGAAACTGGCATGATTCTGACAAATAACATTTCCAGAATTTTAAAATATTGTGTGCAGAATTCTTAATTTTTTGGTGCAGAATTCTCCCAGGAATAATTGGGAATTGCAAATACCATCCAGGATAGAAAGATAGTAAGAGGCTTTGAGAGATTAGAATTTAAGCAGAGAAAGTGAGATTCAGCTTGGAAAAATGTCATCACATCTGAAAAATACTCAAACACACATACCTAATAGGAAAGAAGCATCTGGAAAGCAGTAATGGCTTAGAGATCCAACTATGCAGTACAATATGGCAAGAAAAAAAGGTCAGTTTGGGGTGGCACATGCAGAGTCTGCAGACCACAGAGTAGGGAAATTAACAGTTCTTTCTTTATATTACTCTGGCATGATTGCCTCTGAAGCACTATTTAGTTCTGGGCACCCTTCAACAGAAAGAAACTGGTGAGAGTGGGGAAAAGGAACAAAATGATCAACAACAAAATGGAGGGGTTGAAATAATAAGCTAAATTAAAGGACTAATTGTATAGTTTGTATAAATTGGTTAGTCTCTAAGGTGCCACAAGTACTCCTTTTCTTTTTGTATAGTTTGTGTAAGACATCTGACGGGGAAATGACTGGATGACTCTCAACAGGTAACTGAAGGGTATATTTACCAAAGACGGAAAAAAGGTCACAATACGTAGGGTAGCACTTGAATATAATTAGGAATAATTGGAAGAAATTAAGAAAAATTTCCATTAAACTGTGAAATAGTCACCCAAGGGAAGTAGAAATACTGTCACTCGGGACATTTATAATCAGATTGTATGCTCATCAGGACAGAGACTATTTTTCAGCCTGCATTTGTACAATGCCAGACATAATAGGTCCCTGATCCTGACTACTAAAAAACAACAGACTGGACAAAGCACCAATAAGTGTAGTACAGGAAACGATCCTGCATTTGCGGGAAGACGGAATTGGATAACCACGTTGGTCTTCTCTCTTTCTAATTTCTGTGAAGTTTTGACATTGAGAGAGGGGGAATCTTACTGAATCCCATCAAAGATACCACCAAGGCGCCCCTCACAACAGGATCCAAATTATATACTGTGTAGGTCCTAACAGAACATTTCTACCCAACACTCAAAGACCCAAATCAGCACTTAGACCAGAAATGTAGTTTACAGTATTTATCTGCATGAGAATAACCTCAACAAAGCGATAAGCTGCCCAAAGAGGACAGGCCCTACCTGTGAAGGATCTGTCACCCGCAATGTGACCACATCTTCACTGGTGTATTTAATAAACAGATGGCTTTCATCCAACAGCTGCATTTTCCACATGCGCAGCTGCCTCAGCTGATCAAAGTACTGGAAGAACCTCCTTTTTGCCATTGCACTCCCATCCTGCTCTGCCCTCCTCCACAGGTATACCAACAGTCTGTGTTTCAGAGAATTTATGAAGGGTTCTTTGTACGGGTTTGCCATCCCTGTCTGAGTGTCTCGCTGCACTTCTGGATAGACAGCGGACAGGGTCAGGAGATCATCCTCATAGCAGAAGCGACCTATAGTCCGTACATCAATGAATGTGCCCTCAGGCGTCACCTGAAAGACATGAATAGTCTGCTGCTGCACAGAGAGAATAGCCAAGATATTCTTATACAGGTATAGGCCCTGGTTGTGAGACAAGATGACTTTGTCACATTTGAATGTCCTTGTGTCACACAGTCTACCTGTGTGAAGATCTATGATATGCAGAGAATAGTCCTCCAAAGGGGACCTGGGATTAGGGGTCACCGACTCACTGTTGCGATAAACCTCAAAAAATGGGGGATGAGGTTCCTCAGGCAGGTAGGCAGCAGAGCCAACGATTACATAGCGACAGTCATCTGTGAACAAACTGCACTCGCGGTTCAAGTGCTCGCCATTGGAGGCCACATTAGTGATATGAAGCAAGACGAAGAAACGTTCAAAGAGCCGCCCACGGATGTTAACAGATCTTTGGTCATTGCCATTGGCCAAGATCTCGCCCTCATAACCCTGTAGGAGATCCTCTGCTGCCTGGCAGCCCTGATACTCGTAGATCTCCAGGGAGGTCTGGTCCGAGGAGAAAGCAATGAAGTAGCGCCCATCGGGGGAGAACTTGCGCAGGAAGCAGGGCGGCTTCTCAACGTTGACCACAGTAAAGTTGGGGAAGACATTCTGGTGGAAGACCCGGACCTGGTGCCAGTGGGTGCCGGCCTTACCAGAGCTGATCCTTCGGCGCTCCAGACGGTGGATGACGTTCTGGTTCTGGATTCTGCGGGGCCTGATGGTTGGAGTGTCATGATCCATCACTTCATCGTTCCCTGGGAGGGAAGGAAACACAGAGGCCACTGTACTGGACAGGGAGCAGCACGATCCTACACCGGACCGTGTCGCGGGGGGGTACTGTCAGGGGGTCTCCTAGGGGTGCAGGGCGCCGCAAGGGTAACCCAGAGGCGAGGTGCTCTGGAGATGCCTGCTGAGGCGAGGGGGCGCGGGAGGCTCCCCCGGAGGCGGCCCCAGCGTCAGGGCCCGGGGGTGGGAGGCTCACAAGGTTAGGGGGCCCTGGGCGCCCCGGCAAACGGAGGTAGCGGTTTCCAGACGCCGGGGCGCCGCGGGCCCCCAGGATGGGCGTGCGGCGGCGGAAGCCGGGGGCGCTGGCGGGCGTCGCGCGTCTCCGCGCGTCTCCTCACCTCTCCGGGCCGCAGCGGGTCCCTGGCGCCTCCGCCGTCCGGTCACTCTATGGCCGCCGCCATCTTTCCGCCCAGGCGGCGCTGCTAACGACTCCTCCGCAGCCTTGGTGACGAGAGCAAGAGGGTACCGCGCCAGCCCGGAAGGGCTTCCGGAGGCCACGGCGTCAGGTAGGCGCCGAGTGTCCGCCGCAACCGGCAGACAGTGGCCCCTGGCGGCCGGAGGAGTCACCGCGGGGCTGCGGGAGCCCAGGGCCCTTCGGAGCTGCCTTCAGGGGCCGGGCCGGCCCCGCCAGGGACCATGGCAACCACGGCAGCCGGGCATTATGGCAGGTGGGCCCCATCCCCAGCAGAGCAGGGCACCCCCCACCTCCCCCCACCCAGGGCACCGGCCAGGCATAGCCCAGGAGGGAGCTGTGCCCCCTCAGGCGTGCCAGGCACCTCCCTGCCCAGCGTGCAGTGCCCAGCCTAGCCCCTCCCCTGCTCCTAGCCTGAGCCCTCGCTTTACAGCCATGGCTGGCAGACTCTGGGGGGAGCCTGGCTCTGAGGGGCATGGCGGGTGTGGGGTAAACGCCATGGGAACTTGGAACTCTCTCCCAGGTGCACGCTCCCACGGCCTACTGGGGCCTGGGTTTCTGCAGTGCTGCTGGGGCACAACCCCACTTCCCTGGTATGACATTTTGGGGTGCAGTCCAGAGCAGCAAGGGGCTGTGTCACCCCTGCCCTTCAGCTGTGGGTGTCACACAGTGCTTTGCTGTTGTGGCTTCTAAGCTGGGCTCCTGCCAAACAGCCTGCAGGTCACACCCTGAGTGTCTGTGTGTCCTGGGCCAACAATTCTGACCCCAGCAGCCTGTCAGCAAATACCAGCCACGCTCTGACTACCAGCAGCCTTGATTACCACATGCAGGGTAACCCCAACACACTCCCAGTCCTGGATTCCCCCCCCCCAAAAATGTACTGCCCTCTGCTGGACAGATCAGATCATAAAGGTCTGTTGTCCCTGTAAAGGAACAATATACAATTTGCCACCTTAGTTGGAGTTACCCACACAGTTCACAATACTAGATTAATTTTGATTAAAGAACAAAAAAGTTTATTTAGCTACAAAGAAAGAGGTTTTAAGTGAGTACAAGTATTAAAGCATTAAAGTCAAAAATGGTTATAAGAAAAAAAGATACTGTACTAAACTTTTACAAACTAGGCTTGGTTCAAGGTAAAATTCTTACCATATGCTTCCAACAACATTACTGACCAGTCTTCAGGTCAGGATCCTTCCCAAAGTCAAACAGCTGGATTCTTTTGTCTTCTTAAGTTCAAGAGAGATCGATAGGGAGAGATAACTTGGAGTGGTTTTGCCTCTTATGTGTATACTTCAATCACCCTTTGAAATGCATTTCCTTGAGAGTGACCCTTGGGCCTTGCCTACACTGCCACTTTACAGCGCTGCAACTTTCTTGCTCAGGGGTGTGAAAAAACAAAATGATTAGGGGACTGGAACACATGAGTTATGAGGAGAGGCTGAGGGAGCTGGGATTGTTTAGCCTGCAGAAGAGAAGAATGAGGGGGGATTTGATAGCTGCTTTCAACTACCTGAAAGGGGGTTCCAAAGAGGATGGCTCTAGACTGTTCTCAATGGTAGCAGATGACAGAACGAGGAGTAATGGTCTCAAGTTGCAGTGGGGGAGGTTTAGATTGGATATTAGGAAAAACTTTTTCACTAAGAGGGTGGTGAAACACTGGAATGCGTTACCTAGGGAGGTGGTAGAATCTCCTTCCTTAGAGGTTTTTAAGGTCAGGCTTGACAAAGCCCTGGCTGGGATGATTTAACTGGGAATTGGTCCTGCTTTGAGCAGGGGGTTGGACTAGATGACCTTCTGGGGTCCCTTCCAACCCTGATATTCTATGATTCTATGATTCTAATGCTGCAAGTTTCAGCGCTGTAAAGTGGCAGTGTAGACAGTGCACCAGCAGCTCCCAGCGGTGGTAGCTATTCCCCTTGTGGAGGTGGAGTGCCGCAACTACACAGCTGGTGCCACGACAACACAGGCACGTTAAAGCGCCACCATGGCAGCGCTTTAACATTGCAAATGAAGACATATCCTTAGATAACGTTCTTTGCAGTCAGAAGAAAAGGAGGACTAGTGACGCCTTAGAGACTAACCAATTTATTTGAGCCTAAGCTTTTGTGAGCTACAGCTCACTTCATCGGATGCATTCAATGGAAAATACAGTGAGGAGATTTATATACACACAGAACATGAAAAAATGGGTGTTATCATACACACTGTAAGGAGAGTGATCACTTAAGATGAGCTATTACTAGCAGGAGAGCGGGGCGGGGGGAGAAAACCTTTCGTAGTGATAATCAAGGTGGACCATTTCCAGCAGTTAACAGGAACGTCTGAGGAACAGTGGGGGGGGGGAATAAACATGGGGAAATAGTTTTACTTTGTGTAATGACACATCCACTGCCAGTCTCTATTCAAGCCTAAGTTAATTGTATCCAGTTTGCAAATTAATTCCAATTAAGCAGTCTCTCGTTTGAGTCTGTTTTTAGTCTTTTTGTTTAGGTCTGTAATCAAGTGACCAGAGAGATTGAAGTGTTCTCCGACTGGTTTATGAATGTTATAATTCTTGACATCTGATTTGTGTCCATTTATTCTTTTATGTAGAGACTGTCCAGTTTGACCAGTGTACATGGCAGAGGGGCATTGCTGGCACATGTGGAGAGCAAGGAGACATCAAGTGTGTGGGGGGGAGATTTCATACTGTTCCTTCTCTCCCCTCTGTCTGAGGGCTCTGTTTACAGCTTATATGCAAATTGAGGTAAACACACATCCCTTTGTTTAAGACTTGCTTGATCAGCTTTACTTAATGGTTACGTGACTTTAAACATGGGCCTTTAACATTATACAGGGGGGAATTTCATAACTTTACACAGAATGTTGCTACATACATTCCACCATGATATTATTGACCAGTGAGATATTAGTTTTCAAATGATACCTCATAAGGTGAATACACGAGTGCATTCCATTACACCTTGTCACAAACATGTCTTTCCAAAATGTGTTGTGGGTGTTCCCCCCTCAGGACTGGGACTGATGCACAATCCCCCTCCTGTACTGCCCCACTGCCTGCTTTCTTCAGTCCAGCTCTCATTGGCCATCTGCCATGGAGCCTTCCTGACCCTTCACTTTCCAGCATTACCTCCCCTCCTGGTAAAGCACCATCGCCCCAGAAGAGTTTTGTACAGCCTGAATGCAGAAAAAGCTGATACTCAATGTGGGGAGGGCACACTGTGCCCCATTTCACTGCCCTTCTAGTCAGAGAGAACCATGCTGCTCGAAAACTCTAATGCTCCCTTCACATCAGTTCTCAGAGGAGAGTCCACCCCACCCTCCTTCCTGAGGATCGCCTGGCTTTGCCCACTCCCAGTAAGATTATCACATTCCTAATTGCCATTTGGGAATAGATTAGGAGTCAATGAGAGCAACAGTTTTGCTAACTCAAAATGTTCCTTTCTAAAGGATATGACCTGGCCCCTTGTGACCAGCAAATTCATCACATTTGTGATCCAAGGAAACTGGGAAGCCTGGTCACCTCCAGAGAAGAGAGTCAAGTGCGTGCTGTCACGTTGCCACCTGGTCCTTCAGTGAGGCAGTGAAAATCGTCACAGGTTTGAAAACCTTTTTCCTGTTTTGACCCCTTCCTTCGGTGGTTGGAATATCTCTCTCCTCTCAGTGAGAGGTTCTGCAACGTTCCTGTTATGTATTGTGCATTTAATTCAACAACAGCCCCTGTGGTTGTAGGCTCTATTGATCATTAAATATGACAGAAGTGATGCAGCCTGAGTTGTGCCCCACGCCAGTCCCCAATGGATGCAGCTGACCTATTGTTATCAGAACACAATGCAATCCAAGGGTTTGGCATTTCGACCATTCGTATAAAACTATGAATATTGTGCCAGTGAAAAATACAGGTTCAGCAGTGCTAAAGATTGAAACCTCTATAGATCATCAGGGCAGGCAACAGCAGGCAACCATGTCCCCATGCACCAGCCTCTCCACCAATGGGCCATTTCAAAGGTGTGACAGATGAGTTCAGCTCCAGGGCCCAATGAGTCCTTGGCCTCTATGGTGGGATCCCAACAAGGAAGCCAATTTTTTTGTTTTTTCATGTGATCATGTTCCCAAGGATCTGAACTGAGATTCCCTCTTGCCCTCTTATCACTGAGATTAGACTGCACTAATGCATAATAGTATCCCTGCCATCTCTTTCCTTCCCCAAGGACCGGGCACTAGTTTTCCTGAACACTTTTTGATGAGATATCTTATCATTTCTGGTAATCAGAGGGACTCACTCATGCATGCACCCTCATAGTGGGAGTACTGGAATAGAGAGGATGTTTCTTCTGTCACTTGGTGTCACCCTTGCTTCTTGATGGGAAGAGTTATGCTTTGTGTATCTCAGTCTTCCATTCTAGTTAATGGCCAATGACAACAGTCATTGATTGGATACCAATGGGCATTGAGTGGTGTAGGGACAGGATATACTTCCTGCTATCTTTCACTTCTGTCAGTCCCATCCCCTTGTTCTTAATGAACATTATTTTGTGGGAGGGAAGGAGCAATTAGAGGAGGCTGCAGATTGAGATGGGGTCTTTCCTGAGGTCAGATTCAGCAAAATGGCTTGGAGGGCAGAATTTCCCCTTCCTCTTTCCCCATCCTCTCCCATCCACCAGAGATCTGCATGCCTCACACATACAGAGCCCTGAGTTTGTTAAATAGGGACATCTCATTCTAGAGCTCCTCCAAGGACTAATTGCAGTTACATTTACATCAGCACAGGAAATGTGGTGTCCTCACCATTCTGCAGACTGCAGGCTTGTAACTGTTGTAACTTTGGCCTTAGTGACCAGATGGCCACTAGGGAGAGTCACCCGAAAATGAGAGAGAAATAGGGAAAGCATTGAGCTGAAAACTGACCCATGGCCTCCATTAGTGTAGTGTATAGTCCATGAGGTGTGCATGGCCTCCACGTTTTCAGAGCAGTTTGTTTGCAGGAGGACATGATTTTGTGATCATTCTATTTCATGGTATATTTTTTATGGGATTCAGCTTCCAAATAAATGATTCCCCAGGGCAGTAAAATAGCAAAGAAGTGATACCATTCACCTCTCAGAGTATGGTGTGTGGCGGGGGGACAAACAAACAGAAAAGGTTATGGCCCACTCTGATCTCTACTGACCCCCACAGTGGGGCCAAAGGGAGAGACAACTCTCAGGCCCATTTATGTCCCACTCCCAGCAGCCTCTTTTGTTCGCTCGCCCACAAATTGCAAGGTTGGCCCTGAGCTGAGCTGTAACCTCTGTCTCAGTACGTCTCTGCATTAAAGACATTGTGAGCGGCAAAACATATCTCGGTGCTGCGTGGAGCTGCAGGAATGAAACAATTATTGTAAAGTGCCTCTTATGCAAACACCTTCCTCCCAAAATAGCCTGAGAGGCAGAGAGAGGGAAACAAACAAAGCAGGAATTTGGAGTTGGATTCTTTCAACAAAGAATCATCTGCCCTTTCTTGTAGTCATTGGGGGCCTCATATTCAAAAGTGCTCGGCACCAGCAGCACCAATCAACTTGAGTGAGAGGGATGCTCAGCGCTTATATCTGCCAGGCGAGATGGGAACTAACTAGAGCGAACGCTGCCCCCTCAGCCAACTTTCAGCAGCTGGGTCTGTAATTTAAACATACAGGATTGAATGTGACTGTCCATTCGGAGGCACTGGCAGAGCCATGCTGGAACAATACAATCTGACCAGTGTGGCTTGGGACTGTTACACCCAAATGAGGCCATTCCAGTTTATCTGCAGTTTCAGAGTTGCTTCTGTCGGCCCTGCTCCTCTGAGTCAGTGACTTCAGTGGGAGCTCAGCATCCGAGCAGATCATGTTTGTTGGTAGAACAGGTTCAAGAAACAATGAGCGTGGAGTTATGTTAAGTCAAATTCAGCACTAGTGTATTTAAATCCCTGGTTGTACTGTACCCAGGTTACAATGCATTTCTATCCATTCTGATTGCGCGGAATAATTTCTCTCTCAGATGGTTTCTGATTGAACGTCAGCTGTTCCCATATTTCAGTAATGTTTCTCGGTTGACCCCTATGCCTCTTCCACCCCTTCTACCTCTCACCTGTGCTGTACCAGCAAAGATTATTTATAGGGGAAAAGCCAAGAATCTCCCTCTACCTCTGTATGCTTAGCAATTTCCAAGCCAGGGAATGAGTTTGTCTGCTCTCCTTCTCTGTGTTTCTGTGGTTTGCATTGTCATATGCAAACTTTATTACTTCACGCTGTATACCTTGCTCCACAGTCTGGACAGCTGTGTGTGGCCTCCCTTCTTGCACAAGTAAATAGCTGTCCCCTGGCTGCCTCTGCTACACTGAGGGCCTCAAGATCTCCAGTCAGTGCAGGTCAAGCCTAGGCTTCACGGCTAGTGTTGAGTTAAAATCTGCTGGTATTTGATGGTGGGTGGTATTTTTCGACCCAGACTAAGGCACATGAAAATTTGTGAAACACACTTTAATATACAGCAAAGGCTGGTCTTCCGTGCACAGTAAACACCTCATCTTTTCAGAGAGATTGTTCTAATTCCAAGAGATGCTGCTGATGTTGCAGGGTGCTGGAAAGCGATCTGCAGCATGGTGAGAAACTGCAGCCGTCTGGCTTCCATTGCCTTGTGTTTGTTAAATAGGAATCGCTGCTTTCTCTCCATCCCCTTTTGCCCTTGCATGCACACAATTCTAAGGACACACTGGATTCTAAGGGCTGAATTCTGTCCTTTGGTACATGTGAGGCAATGTCTTTTATTGGACCAACTTTTGTTGGTGAAAGAGGCAAGCTTTTAAGCCATACAGAAAGAGGAGTTCTGTGTGACTCAAAAGCTTGTCTCTGTCACCAACAGAAGCTGATCCAATAAAAGATATGACCTCACCCACCTTGTCTCTCTAATATCCTGGGACCAACATGGGACCAACATGGCTACAACTACACTGCATACTTTCATGCGTGTAACACACTCACCCTGAAGACAGGAGGAGCTTTGCCTGAGGATTTCAGGGCTGGTCCCACAGTCCCTCCAAAAAGCTTTACTCACTGCCTTACTCTTTGGAGGTCTGGTCAGTCTTCCCCCAGATCTCAGGGTTGCACATGCTGTGAGATTCAGTCATAGCTGATTCATGGAAGTAATTTCTCAGAGTACTGACTTTCTGCAAAACCTTCCATCCAAACAAACAAGCTACAAAATGTATTCTGCCCAAACTCCTCCTCTGCCAGTCTGTATCCTTGAACACTGACCTCTCTAGTGGCACAGGCCCTTGTCTAAAACAGTTCCTATACAAACCATCTTTTCATTTAACTCAGTACCACTCCATCTTGCCCTCCTCATGTTTCTTTCAAACCACATCCAACTCACCCAGGGCTCATAAGCTCACACACAATTTTTCATAATGGTGTCTTCCCAAGAGAGTCCTGGGTCAGGAATAGGATGGGTCGTTACAGACCAGCATTTAGGTGCATTGGCTGAGCTGTGTGTGCACGAGGGTGTTCCTGGGCTACACTCGGGGGATATTGTGGGGCAGGATTAAGGGGCAGTGGCAGAGCTGTGTATGGGGAGCCCAGATCCAGAACAGCAGGGAATGTTGTAGGTCACTAGTTGGATGTATTGGTAGTGTTGTGTGGGGAACCTGTTCTGGACTAGGAGGTCAGGATTGAGTTGCTGTGGTGTTGCTCTGTGGAGGCTGGAGAAGCTCAGGACTGCAACAGCAGGGGATGCTGCTGGTCAAGAGTGAGGAGCATCGGCAGACCTGATGTGGGAAGGCTGCCCATCCCCTCTCTGTACCACACCTACCTTTAGCCAGTAGCTTTTTAATCCTTCACTTTCACAAGCTCTATATTAATATAGGCTTTAAATCAAATTGATTCCTTATTTTTCCCCTTCTCAACTCATTTCTTCCTATCTGTGCATGACATGGGGACTATATCTGGCTGATTAGCCTGGTCGGTGGGTGTCTTCTTTACCTGAGGAATGACCAGTGGGCAATGGGTTGCTCAGGAGGGGCAGCACTCGGTTGCTTTTAAAGGCCTTGAAAGCTTTTTGTTTCTCCTCAGGTTTGTGCAGCAAACTGAGGCTTGAGTCTGCAAGGCTTTTAGCAGCTCTTCCTCTCACGCCCTTTGCATTAGTGACACGCAGCGGCGGCAAGGAAGCAGGAGCGGGGAAGATGCACTAGAGGGGCACTTGCCTTTTTTTTCCCCCTTTCCTTTTTTCTTTGAAAGGAACAATGTCAGGGGTCCCTCGAGTTCCATTTGCTGGCTGCTGGTCTGTCCTCTTTCACTCTGAGGCTGAGTGGTTTATTAAGCATTCCTGGTGCAGGCACTTTGAGCTATTTCATAAAGCAGGGATATAAGTGCAGTAGATATAAAAGAGAGATGGGACTCGGGGAGAAGGGTGAAAGAGGATGATGTTGAAAATGCTAGCATTCTTTATCGCATGGCCAGCAGTCTGAGTGGGCCCCTGCTTGCTGTAGGGTTGAGAGGGGATATTGGAGCTAACCTATCTATGGTCTGTAAAGAGCCTGTAACCGGGCCCCATATACAGATCCACCCACCACAAAAGGCTTCACTGCAGTAAACAAAATAACTTCCTGCTCGGAGGCCTCATTTATTTGCTGCAGAGACCATCCCATCTAACGAGACCTGAGTGCAGTGCCCAGCCCAGCAGTCCTGGGCAGGCTACACAAAGGAACCAAAGTGGTGCAAACTAATAACAACGCCAGGCTCAATTCCCAGCTCTTCTCAAGATCGTTGCCTGAGCATCTTGAGGAAATGGAGAGAAGTTCCCTCTGGCAGTCTCTCTGTACGCCCCTTTGTGAGGATGGCGGCACAGCTGTGTGAGTGAATCAGGCTTAGAGGGCTCATACTCTCTCCCAACTCCCTGAGCTTTGTCAATAGCTGTCCTTGGCTCTAGTGTCTCATGGAGCCCTCCTGTCCCAATAGGTAGGCTGATGCCTCCTCCCTTATTAGTAAAACTGGGACCAGGGTGCATGAGGGTCCCAAACGATCTGTACTGGCTGGCACAGACCCCATCTCCCAGGTACCTAGGTGAGAGGGGATTATTATTTCCCATCCAATGGATGATCTAGAAATGCTATTATTATATATTTTGTTTTCAAAATGCAGCGTGGGGAGGGTATTCACCACCGATCTTACATCTGGTTCCTCTGGGCAATATCCTATATTAGAATTTACTCTATAAATACAAAACAAGGTTGATCCTTGGGCTAGGGACCATATCATCCACGTATCTGTACATTGCCCAGGACAGCGGATGCAGGCACCAACTTTCCAATGTGCCAGGGGGTGCTGGACTCCAGGCTCTACCCCAGGCCTCACCCCTACTCCACCCCTTCCCCCAAGCCCCCACCCCTACCCTGCCTCTTCCTGCCCCCGCTCCACCCGTGCCCCGCCTCTTCCTGCCCTGTTCCACTCCATCCCCCAAGCGTGCTGCATCCTTGCTCCTCCTCCTTCCCTCCGCCCCCCTGAGCCTCCTGCATGATGCAAAACAGCTGATTGTGCCAAGTGGGAGGCATGGGGAGGGACAGGGAGGTGCTGATTTATGGTGCCTGCTGGCAGGCAGGCAGAAGATACTAGGGGGTGAGGGGGAGCTGACAGGGGGATTGCTCAGGACCAACCATTTTTTCCTCATGGGTGCTCCAGCTGCGGAGCACCCATAGAGTTGGCACCTATGACAGAGGGACCCTGATGCCGACAAAGGATTTGACACAATAGAAATTTTAGATTACATTTAAAAAACTATGTTAAAAGAATGTTAAGATTGCAGAGTCAAGCACTCAAAAGCTAGGCAATGCCAGACTCTAATTTGTCTGTGCAGCCTTAATTTGCCTCCCCTTGTGCATATGCACTATGATACAGTCTTTAATTACACCATCACATACTATTTTCTCACAGCATCCCAGCCACATTCAGTGAATAGGTAGCTCTTCAATGTTTCTTTTATTCTCCACATTCAGTGTGTGACCCCAGGCCTTCCTTACTGCACACTATTCAAACCCTGCTCTGAATACAGAAGCATTAATTTCCTCATTGGCTTTTCTTTGGCACTCATTGCTGTAGCGTCTGAGCGCTTCACAAACATGAATTGATTTATCTTCACAACCCCTTTGTAAGATCCAGGGGTATACCTGTTTTACAGATAGGAAACTGAAGTACAGAGAGGTTAAGGTCAAAAGTATCCACTAATTTTGAGAGCCCAATTTGAGATCCCTAGGGTCTGGTTTTTCACAGTACTTAGCATTATGTAGCACTTTATTTGTTCAAAGCACAGGTCTCATTGACTTCAGTCGTAGCTGTGAGCGCTCAGCACTTCTGCAAACCAGATCCCAGGGTCTCAAGTCAGGCACCCAGTAAATGAGGAACACTTAATTAGTGAGTGTCTGCAAAAAACTTGGGTTAACTGACTTGCCCAGCATCATGTAGGAATTCCGTGGCTGAGGCAGGGGTAGAATCCAATTCTCCAGGGCAGCATTCAGCTGCTTTAATCATGAGACCCTCACGCTGCTGTTGTGTTTCATCCTCACACACTGGACCCCTGTGCTTTAAGTTTCCTGAGTCTGAGTGGGCTCCAGCACTGTCTTTTACCTTGGGCTCTCTGGAACACTTCCTGGACACAGGCTCTTTGCCTGTTACCTTTGCTTAGAACTGAGACCTCACAATCTAGCTGCCCTAGGTCCCCAGGACCTGTCCTGATCCATCATAGGCTCCCCAGTTCCTTAAGGACACCTTTTCCCAAAGCACCAACCTCATGGCACTCTGGTTTACTGTATCTCCCCCTAGGGACATGAGATAGTGGAAGCACATAACCGCCTGTTTGCTAAGGTTTCTAACACAATTACTCTTTACTTTAGATAGCTCAAGGAATACACAGAGCTAGACAAAAATCTAAACACCTGTAAGCATTGCCCTGCCTCAGTTTCCTCCAAGCTGCTTGCGCACCAGCAGAGGGAGCATTGAGAGCACTGGAGAGACAGTCTCCCTGCTTTCAATGTCCAGGGCCACAGCGATTGGCAACAGCCCAGAGCAGTACTTGCAGGGAAGTCCTGTTCAGCTATGAAGCCCTGGGATGGAGCATGCCCAGTCATTGTGTGGGGATGGTGCATGTACAGTCCCACAGGCACCGACTTTTGGCTTTCTTTGGGGGTGCTCCACCCCTGCTCCACCCTGAAGCCTCAACCGCACTCCACCCCTTCCCCCAGTGCCCCTGTACTGCTTCTTCCTGCCCCGCTCCTCCCCATCCCCCAAGTGTGCCCCACCCTCACGCCACCTCTTCCCACCCCTGCTCTTCCCCCTGTCTCCCAATGCCTCCCGCCCACCGCCAAACAGCTGATCGGTGGTGGGCGGGAGATGCTGGGAGGGGGGGAGGAGCTGATCAACGGGGCCCACCAAACAGTCCGTTTGGTGGGTGACTGGTGGGTACTGAGCACCCACTATTTTTTTTTCCATGGGTGCTGCAGCCCCAAATCACCCACGGAGTGGGTGCCTATGCACAGTCCAGTCAGCATGTCAGACCTGTGAGGTATTGGAGCTTGTCCCATGTGGATGGAATCTTTGGAGAATTTACCTGCCAAACTCTAACAAGTCCCTGCTGAGCATGTGAAAACAGAGATTTTTCAAAGGCTTATAACATGGCCAAATTGGAGTGTTTTTTCATGGGAACAGAAAAGGCAAACCCCTGACATCAGGACCTGCTGCCCCCTGCCCACACCCTGCCAAACTGCAAGTCCTTGTTCCAATGAATGGAAGTGCTAGAGAAACGGTTGGAAGAATTTTTTTTGTCATGGGCAAAACAATGTATTTTTTCAGATTCTCGTTCTCGGAATTTTCTGAACCATTTACGCTGAAATTTTCCAAAAAAAATTCAGCCAGAGACAGACACCCTGCATGGGAAATTTCAGTGCAAATAGTTAACATCTGGCAAAGTTATAAGCAACTGAAAACAGGGTGTTATAATGGAAAGTGTCTGGAAACCTGGAACTATAGGGTGCTGCTGGCTCCACCTATAATCATAGTTGTTATTATTATTATTATTTATTATCATTGCAAGGAGGTGAGCTTCATCTAGCCTAAGTATTTGACCCTCCCCAAGAAAAGAATCCAAAAGCCCACACCTGAGTTTGGAGGCTACTAAAAATGGTTTAAGAACCAGATGATACTAGAGGGGTCAGTGCAGTAGGCCTTCCACCTCTGGAAAACCGGGCTCCGGCTCTGGGAACTACTGCAGTTCAGGACAGAGGCTCATTGGCAGAGTTGTGTGGGGAGACCTGGAATGAATCAGTGTGAGGCAAGGTGGGTCAGGATTGAGGAATGATAGCCGAGCTGGGTGGACTGAGGAGAACAGGACACTGTGGGCCAGGATCTTGGGAAATACATGCCAGTTACTGCACCTAGGCCAAATCGAGACTGGAAGAACATTCAACGTATACACCAGGGGTGGCCAAACCATGGCTCATGAGCTGCATGTGGCTCTTTTACAGTTGAAGTGTGGCTCCCGGAGCTCCCAACCCCACCCCCCATTCTCGGCCTACTGAGAGGGAGCTTGGGGCTTCTGCCCTGCGGCGGGTGCTGGAGCTAGGAGCAGAGACGACTGGTGCCTGCTGGGGGGGGAAGGGGGCACAATTGAAAGGTTCGTCCCCCCACCCTTCAACAGCTTGAGTCACACCCCCTCCATGCATACACCACCCTCTTACCTTAGGCTGCCCCTCCCTGCAGCTCCCAAGTGTTAACTACGCATGGAGAGACAGCGGCAAACAGCTTTAGCTCTGCAGGGAGAGACAGTAGCAAAAGCAGCGGCTTTTCCTGCAACTCGCAGCTGTTTGCCGCTGTCTCTACCCAAGGCGCAGCTCCCATCTTTCTGACTCCAGCAGCTGCAGTGCAAGAGGGGGGGCCTGGTGCACCATGTGACCAAGTGGGGCCAGAAAACCACGGCAAAAATCTAGGGGAGCATGTGACCCCCATATGCCTCCCTCATGCATTGCTTCTGGCTTCTGCCCAGCGGGAAGGGGAGTCTCAGGGTTTCAGCCCTGTGGGGTGCACCTGCTGTGGCTCAGGGCTTCAGCCCCATAGGGCGCATGTGCCAGGGCTCAGGACTTCAGCAGGAGTGCGGCTGAAGCCCCGAGCCCAGGCAGGGGCTTCCCACGGGGCTGAAGCTCTGAGACCTCCCTCCCCACAAGGCTGAAGCCCTGACAGGCACCTTCTGCGGGGCTGAAGCCCCAAGCCCCAGCAGGCACGCCCCAGCTCTTGAACTTCTGACAATTGCCATATCAGAGGGTCAGTAAGTTTGGCCACCCGTGATAAACACCAAAGAAAGCTGCATGAAAACACTGCTGAGATGGGGACCCTGAGTTTCACAGATCTTGATTCCAATGCTGAGAACAGTAAAATGACCCCAAGGAGTGTAAGCCCTGTGCCCTGCCTTATGCACAACAGACCTTGCTTCAAGCAGCCATCAATAATCTGCATCTCGCGCTGCACATCTTACCTTGGTTTCCATGTATTTATTTTAACCTTGATTTTATTACATGTTCTTTGCGCCTTAGGCGTGTGTAGCCCAGGCACAATTGGTCTGGAGGCTGGGCAGGATCGGAGATTTCCTATTCGAATGAAGGTTGCCCAAGGCACCTGAGCCTTGCCATACTGGTGATAAACGCCAGCCAGGCTTTTCTGATTCCTTCAATGCAGTTTTTAAGTGCTGCTCATGTGTACGATAAAGGGAAAATATGGAGACAGAGGGAAGGGGACATAAAAGTGTCTTGAAGTAGCTGCAGGGGAAGTGCTTTTATTCACAAGGCTGGCAATGAAATTAGAGGCAATTGTGAGGACCAAAGATTCAATAAAACCCAGGGAGGATGTCAGGTGAGAGAGGGGCTGCACGGCCATTTCTGTAAATTGAACAGATGTTCCCTGCTGGTGCCAATAATCAGTTACTGATGGTGCAGTTAAACAAACAGCGCCAGGCCTGCCTCAGGTGCTGTAAAGCTGACAGAGACATCTGTTACTACCACCTTTGAACTTCAGAGTGAGAGGACAGGCTTCTTTCACCTTGGCTCTGGTTTAATGAGGCATGGTGCTTTAAATAAACCCAACAGCCACTACCTGTCTGATGGGCAGAGAGGTGAAAGGGCACTGGGATGTGACAGGCGTCACATCTCCGCTCTGCTCCAAAGTTGTGACGCGGGGGAGATTCAGGAGAGAACTGAGGGGATGATGGGTGTTCTGGGGCATGTGCTGGGACTCATGTCAATGTGTTCTCGGCATCCTCATGCCTGGACATGCTGTTGCCAAAGGCAGTGAACGTGGACTCGCCAGCTATGCGGATATTTACAGGGACTGAATGGAAGTGGAACGACACAGCTGCAATATTCCCTGCTCCCCTGGCAGTGAGAAGGGGTGCAACACTCGCTTTTCTTTCCTTTTTCTTTTTGGGTGAATGGTGGGGTCTATGAATCTGATAGGTTCAGAACGTTGGCCAGAAGCAAGTGAAGTGCCAGCAGGCTCTGAGCAACTTCCCACTCCTTCTGCAGCTCTGACAGTGCTCCTCAACTTGATCTGCAGCACCTTTGCTCTTTCAGTACTGGGCTTTCCTACCCAATTCTGCGGCTGCATCTGAATCCCAACCTCTGGTGTGTCTAACTGTTCCGGTCCATCAGCCACTCCAGAGTGAAGTCATGTCAGAATGAGTTGCTGGTTTCATGGTGTGGTCATGTACTCAGTTCGCATGGGGATCAAACTGAGCCCATCAAACACATTCCATTTGTGATTTAATCAGAAACTGAATTCAAGTCAGAGGTGAAAGGCTAGTGTATTAACCCCCTGAGCTAGACGGGCATCTTGGTTATCCTCAGTCTTATAGCTACATCTATGTTGCAAAAGCATGATGCCAGGACTTAAACGAGTGGATCCCAAATTCCCTCTTTGTCTCTCTTCCTCCTGTGTAATTAATTGAGATCCACCTTAATAGGATAAAACTAAATACTGAATAGCATCCAAATGCACAGTGGCTGGCAGGAAAACAACAGCCAGACATAGAAAGGGAGAAAGGCAGCTAAATGGACAAAAGACCCATTTAAGAGTGTTTATTAGAGGTTCCTAAGCTAATAACATCATTATTACAATGTCAACATGGCTGTGATGAGCTTGGTGTGTGCCAGGAGGGGCGATCCTCTTATGTATTTTGACTAATCAGCTGGGATTTACATGATACACAATAAATCTTATTGATTCTAAATGAAATGTGCCTTTGGGAATCTTTAGCATTCACAGCGAGCCTGAGCCAAACCAGGCAGCAAAGCTCTGTCTCCATTGGACTTGGAATATAAAAACCTTCAGACAAAAGGATTTAATGGAAAATATGGACAGGAATGAGCCTCTGAACTGTAGTATTACATGAGACAAGCAAACATGCAGATATGCCTGAGAAAGGCAGCCAATAGGAGGGGGCAGGGAGAGGTTGGGGCACATAGAGAAATGTGGGTGGAGGAGAGAGAGAGCTTAGATCAGTTTTCTTGACCTTCAGGGCATGCTGCCAGACTTTATTTCAGCCTCTGAAGGAGGATGCTTTTGGTGTTTGTTAACTGAGGTTTTGTATAGAATGTGCCCAGAAGAATATACAATACCTAAATACATAGCAGAGTGCAAGAAGAAGGGATATATTGTCACAGCTGTACGAAGGCAGTTTGAAATAACTTCCTTTCTAGGACATTTTGGTGTCCTGGAGGGGATGGCTTCTCTGTTAAGGTTTGAAACACCTAGGCTCCCTAAAAACACAAATTTGAATAGCATCAGTGGCAACGTAGCCATTTCTTGGGTCGTTACACTAAGTACTTTGTCATCTCTTCAGTAGGAAATTCCCCATGCCTGCTCTACACAAACTTTTCTAGGGGACGGGCAGGCAGTACCTGGAAAGATGTAGCTGGGCTTGGGCAGCTCTGCATTAGATGCGGGATTCTGCATCTACTGGGAAATGGGGATTTACTGTCTTTCTGTGCTAGCTGACCATAGGGGCTGGGGCTGCACAGTCTGTCTGTGCTGGCTGACAAGCCATTTCGTCAAGTCAGTCATAAATTTAAATTGAGTGCCATAAAAGTGTCAGGTGGGGAGTGAGATGCCACAGTCCATTTCCTGGCATGTTTGTCAGGTGGCGTTTGCAGAGCTGTTTATATCCTTCAGGACATGCTGCTGTTAGGATCTGGGTTCTTGTTTTGTTGTCTCTGACAGAGGAAATAACCAGGTTGGCTGCCAGGGTCAGTTCAACACCAAGGCCTCCTCATTGCCCACCTTATTTCCTTTGAGTCTAATGGAGAGATAACAGTTCCTGATTGTAATCATGGAATTAATGAACAGTTTGCAAGGCCATTTATCTTGGTGTCTCTCGGTTTCCTTTTTCTTAATGTTACTAAGGAAATAACCATCCACCCTTCTGCTGAAGGCTACACCAGACACAAACATCCATCCAAGCTGACGAGCACTTTCTGTGACTATTCCACCAGAGGCCCCAGGAGATCTAAGAACTGTTCAAACAATGTCCCATTGCCACTTGTGACCAGCAACTGTAAGAGAAGTTCATTCCAGGTCCACCCCAAATTCTTTTTGGGGATGCTGATGCATTCCCTGAGGTCCAGTTCAATGAACCCTATATCGTCCGGCACAAAAATCAGCTGTTCATAGACTCCAATCTTTTGCTCTGGCTACTCTTTCTGGAGTCTCTGCTGTGGCTGCTCAGTAGCACTCACTGGGAAAGAAAGGCTGGTAGCAATGGGATGATAATGGAACGGCACAACCTAGTTCTCAGCAGTGGCTGGTGAAGTGCACAGAGCAAAAGAAGCAGCTCCTTTTCCAGTTTGCAGCGAAATCTCTTTAAATTCATAGCCCCAATATGCATTTTTTCATTGTGGGTCTTTGAGTTGGTGCAGAGATCTACAATACAGACCTGCCTGCAATTCATGGGACCAGCAGTGCAAGTAGGGCAGTACCCTCCAGTATGCAATACCTGCAAGAAATTTCTAGCCGGTACAGGATACTGGAAAGACAGGGGCCAGCACCCCCACAGGAGCACACGGCTGTGGGGCGGGTCTGCGCTCTGTTCCTTAAAGGAGCAGAAAGTGGCTAGGGAGGGCATTCATTCTTTATGGCTTTACCAGCACACTACATATGCTAACAAACTTTAAAAAAGGCTTTGTTTAAGTTTGTTAGCATATGTATTGTGTTGTTTTACGTTGGTCAGGAGTCCTCAAGAGGGGAGGGGTGAGGGGGACAGAAGGTGTTTTAATAAAACAATGGTTTTTATTCTGTTTCTCCCCATTGGTCTGAATTATCCATGGCATTCATGCTGCATCACATCAAGTCCAGGTCATTAGAGGAATGCCTCTGCTTGCACTGACCAGAGAATGTTTGGATTCTGATGTGAGCCCAGTTCTGTGTAAACACAGAATTATTCTTTGCAGCCAAACTAGTCTAACATGCATTTTGTTGACTGGAACTGGAGCAGCAAAACAAACAAAAAAAAATGCCTCATTTTCCAGCTTTTGGGGTGAGAGAACTATAAGTGAAGATTACGATGCTGGACACTGACGGCCTTAAACCAACTGCCTTAGGAATCTGCCAAGAATTTTGCTGAAAATATGTTCTTCATCTTAGCAATGGAACTAAGATTTATCACACATTTGCCCACCTTTATTGGAATGAAGCTCCTTCTGATCTGACAGCTCAGGCATTGTCAGTTTCATCCAGAACAATTTACAAACTTGGAACCTAATCCTGTAAATCCTTAATCATTTGATCAATCTCATTGAAGATAATGGGACTGTTTGCATGACTATTGACCACTTTTATGGACTAGTAAGAGTTTCAGGAGTCTGTTCCTATAAAGGAAATTGAATCCCCCATTGAAATGCAATGTTTGGGTACAATACTATAAAGCAGTTTGGGATACAGTTCTACTTAAAATTTGTCTTTTAATAAGTCATACATATGCTGAAATGGCTCCTCACCCAACTCCCACATTCCATATAAAAAGAAAAGGAGTACTTGTGGCACCTTAGAGACTAACCAATTTATTTGAGCATGAAGTGAGCTGTAGCTCACGAAAGCTCATGCTCAAATAAATTGGTTAGTCTCTAAGGTGCCACAAGTACTCCTTTTCTTTTTGCGAATACAGACTAACACGGCTGTTACTCTGAAACCATTCCATATAAACAGACTGAATACTACATATTTGGGGGGAAAGTGATTAGTTAAGCATGTTGATGTTTGTATATACAAAGGGGGGTGTCAGAGGAGATTGGGAGAGTGTGGGGGCCCTGGGATGGGGGTGGGGTGGAGTCACACGGAAGGTCATGTGGGGTGGTTACATGCCCACCCCTTATGTCTGTCCCATGAGTGCAGTACCAGGAAGAAATGATTTCTACTTGCACCACTGCATGGGACTAATACATATTCTCTCATGTTGCCATTTCAGATGCCATAGTGACAGTAAAATAGCTGCTATTAACAGGTTCTGACCAGGTGTTAGACTTCAGGGCTTTGTGGGGTGGTGCAGAGCTATGCTGCCAACTCATGCTGGCAGTTAGATCAGATGAGGCTCATTAACACCAAGAAAGGAGTATAAACAGCTGAAAGTCTCTCTGCTTGGAGGAGGGTCAGGAGATCTAGAAAGGGGGGGAAACCTAGAAGCTGTTAGTGCAGACCAAAGCCTATCTTTGTAAGTGCAATCCTATCTTGGGGCTTTAGTGTGTATGTTAAGAATAAAGTCAAAATTCAGGAAGGGATGGATTTGAACCATAGCCAGTGTGTATTTGTGATGCAATATTCACAGATATTGTTTTATTAGTAGCAAATCATCACGCTATGAAACGTCAGTTGGTCCCGCCACAGAAATCATCCTGTTCAGTCTCAAATGAGGCTGAATGGTTAACTCCCTTCTGAAGGTATTGTTATTTATATGTGAAAACAGAGGCACGTATTTGAAAAGAAGAGAGATCTGGGGTGCTATACATATTGGTTTCCAGTTTTGATTAAAGGTCAGGTTTTGTAGGCATCCTCAAGGTCTGAGTTTGGGATCTGATCAGGGATTGGAATGAATTAAGATTCTGGTGAAGGACGTCATGATGTGGGGGACAGATAGGGCCTTTGTTAGGACTAGGATTTCTCATCTAAGAATCTTTACTTCAGTCCTTTTCAGAAATCTCCAAAACCCAAAGAGAGCCTCAACCCTCTTAGTTTGAGACAGACCAATCTGTTGTTGTGTGACACCTTTCACCTTGTTTCCTTCTTTGTAAAGTTCTCTCTCCATTTAACCTGGTCCCATTCCTCTCCTCTGGGACACAGGTTTGTCCTCCCAGTGTGGTGTCCCTTTACTATTATTTGTATTGTGGCTCCACCTAAAGGCCAGATGCAGGATTTGGGCTCCACTGTGCAAGCAGGTAGATATGACCCCTATCCTCAAGAGTCCAATCCAGCAGAAGAAAGGCTCTGCCTGACTTCTCAGCCATGCTGTTTGTGAGGCCTGAATGGAACAGGAAGAACAAGTGCTTTCCAATTCCAGACTAGTAACACTGATCCCACTCCTGCTTTGCATTGGAAAGCTTCTGTTTCAGGTCTGCTTCACCAGCTCCCTTGTGTGCAGAGAGCAGGCACTGTGCCCCATGTATAACTTTTCATTTATTTGGTATCGGAACAACTTTTCTTCTGATGACTAATACTTTTTTTGTACTCTTCCTGATGCCTTTTACTAACAGCCTGCTGGATCTAGATCTCTGTGCCTTCTTGTGTGCAATGAGTGGCCTAATGTGGCAGATTATGGAGATGCTATGAGCAAGGGGCAATGGATTACCTACTGCATTGTGGATTTCAAGCCACTAGGCATACCCTTGAGTGCCATGCTGCTACAGAAAAATGTCAGCCTCTCTCTTTGTAAGGGCCACACTTGTAGAGAAGAAAATGCTTCCATTTCTGAACCTTAAACTAACTTCCCCCTCCAAGGCTAGCACTAGGCTTCAGAAATAGCAAAAGCCACAAGGTCTACAGAGTGTTGCTGAACATTAAACATGACTTACACGTTGTTTCAGAGAAAATACGGCTTTCTGGGGATTTGCTCAGAAAATGGTTAGTACAGATACTGTTGAGCAGTTAAGATCACTTCAGCCTTAAAAACTATTTCTTACCAATCGTCAGACCTATTCCCTCTCAAGGACTGAATTCTCAGAACACACTTGGCTTTTTAATTAAATGTTAACTCAGTGTGCATACAACAGCCTCATGCATGCTTAGGCTGCTAGACCATTAGGTTATCCAGCAGCTTCAATGCATTCTGCCATTCTCAGCTGTCAAACCATTTGTTGTCCATACAATCTACAACTTGCCTTATGAAAGCTTCCTTCAGAATGGTATTTTATGCCACTTAAATATAAAAGGCAGTATTAATTCAGTTAGGTTAAACACTCTAAAAGCTATCCTTTAAAGATTCCTATGTAGGATGTAACCAGTCAGTTCTGCAATGAGAAATCTAAGTCCTGCATTTTTTTTTCTTTAGAAAGGATCTATCAGCACAGTGTTTCTAACGCAAAGCATCCTGCCTTACATTCAAGTACCTTGAACTTCAGCCTGGAGAGGGAGTGGAAGCTCCATTGCTTGAGTAACTGGACAAGGAATGTAAGGAACAATCCAGCCCTAGGTTTTGGGGTGGGCAGACACTAGCTGGTTTCAAAGGTCTCAACTATCTCTAATGTCTAAGATTTTTTACCATGCCAAAAAATCCCAAAACAACCTTAATTCAGTAGTTACTTACCTCCCAAGTCTGTGGGGAGATTTAATTGATGTTTGGAAAGTATTTTGAGGTCTTTGGGTGGAAGGTGCCATGTATGATCTTTAATAAAGTATTATTCAGAAATATGAACTTCACTTCAGCTCTGAGTGAAAATGTTCTCAGTGCAGGCAAACACTAGGATGACTTATGTTGTCCCCAAATTCACAAAAAGTTAGGGGCCACATTTTGCTCACATTGACACTTCTGCAACCTCATTGACTTCAGCAGGATGGTAATGGTGTAATTGAAGCAGATATTGGCCCGTTGTCCATTTGCTTTAAATTTTTCACTTTTTTTTTATGTAGTCCTTTATGTGTCTGAGTCAGATTACGTCCTTTTGGGGCCAGGACCTTGTTTTGATTTGTGATTTGTAAAACACTATGTAGCTTTATAGCACTATTTAACTTGGCAATACGCTTTCCTTTTCCTCATAGTGAAACATCACAAAATCCCATTTTAACTGGTGCCCAAAGCTCTTTTCACAGCTGAAAATGGCAAAATTGTATTGTTACCTGTACTTCGCTTGTGGCTAAGGACCCCACAAAGGGATCAGGGCCCTATTGTGCTAGATGCTGTACAAGCCCTTACTGAGAGCTGTAGACAATTTAAAAGGTTGCATGAGATCTTTCTAAATGATCCTGACTCTTGCAGCAATCCATGTTGCAGGGCATAACACTTCACAGAGCCAAAGGAGCAAGGCAATGGGACTTGCCATCAGCGTATGTTCCATCCATCAAGATAACATTAGTGAGCTCAACATATGGCTGCGCATTGAGACCATTTGGAAACTGAGGCTAATGCAGCACGTAGCTACCCACTTGTTAATCAGTGCATCACTTTGAGAGTAATTTACACCCATTCTCAGGTAACTACACTGGCTACTTAATAGCAGAGCTATTGACCTATAAAACATGGTATGGAATGGGAGCTGCCTAACTGAGAGGCCATCGCACTCTCTCATACCATGCTCCCACAACTGGAACACTTTCTGTATATGAGAGAATAATATATTCTGTGTATACAACAGGGCTCTCGGTAAGGCATTTTCTGGGAGGTGTCCTTGACTTTGGAGTTGGTTCCCCTGCCTGTTCTGCCAGAGCACAGATGGTTAATCATCCAAACATCCCACCTTCGCTTTCATTTGGGGAAGTGGGTTGATGGACATTGTTGTTAAAGGGGTTAGTTTGTTAAGATGATTTCCAGGCCACCTATTAACGATTCCGAGAGGGTGACAATGTTTTAACTTTTGCATGGAATTGTTTTAAAGGGCCCAGAGCTTGAGATGGGCACTTAAATCGTCACAATCAATATCTAGTTACGTATTTTTACCAGACCCAGGTAGTGTCTGAACATCTAGTATGCTGAGCCCTGTGGGGTTGCATCTCTGCACTGAGTTGCCAGGGGGAATCTGCAAGTGTTTCAGAGATAGCGCCTTCACCCCCTCCTCCTATCACACCCCTCTACATACCCAATCTGTTCTAACCTCTTCAAGTAAACAATAAACCTTTTCACATACTGTGCCCATTTGCTGACTTTGAAAGGGTAGAGCAGGGAAGGAGGGCAGCAAGCAGATTTGAATATGTCTATAGCTGAGGCAAGTTATTCTCCTGCAACAAGGAAAAAAAATAGGACCAGGTGTGTGTAAAGAGGTTATAAAAAGGATAAGCAGCTGCATTTTAATCCCTGTTTTCGGAACTAAGGCTAATTGGTGTATTCCTTAACTCTGAATGGAACCCAGCCTCTTCTCTCCTTCAGAGAGCTTCTTCCTATTGACAGTCAGATGCAAAACATCACTTGTTTGGGATTTGCTCTAAGCAAGGGAGCAGCTAAGCTTTTTCCATCCTAGGAGCTGCTGCTAGTTCTCAGTGGAGAGAGTGAGAATAAATGAAGGTGCTATGATGAAAGAGATTTGCTGAGGCACAGAGGATTTTGCAAATCCGGTAGCACCTTTGGGCAGCCCTGCAATGCTTCTTCCTTAGCAAGGCTGGCACCGGTGCTAACTGCTGTAGATTTACACTGATTCCACCCCCCACCCCCATGTGGGAGGCACTAGGAAGGCAGTTTAGTAGCACCAGGATGGATGATGTGTGCACTGACATTTGCAGTCTGTTGCCATGGTCGCCCAGGGACTCTTGTTTTGAAGTCGGATTTTTCTCCCTACCTCCTTTCAGGTGACGTCATGGATGTCCACGGTGGTGACAGGCCACCTGTGGGTTGATCAAGGGTTTAAAGAGACAGTCCTGTAACAGGAGCCCCGGCTATTGTCTCTGCACCTGATAAAAAGATGGGGCCCAGCAGCCCCGGCCCCACCCTCCGTCCAAGCCTGCTGCTGTCAGGACGGAGGAGGCAGGTGGTCCAGGTGGCAGGACACGGCGCAGCCTGGCCAGCCCCAGCCCCCCCCCCCCCCCCAGCGAGCACAACTACAACAAGAAGCAGCGTTGGGTGAAAGCCTCCCTCCTTCCGGTGGAGACCGAGGCGCGGAAAGAAGCCTCCAGACCGGCTGTCCGTCCGCCCCAGGGAGATGGCCAGAGGTAAGGCTTCATTTCAGACTGTCCCCCCGCCCCCTCCTCCCAGGGCTGGGGAAAGTTTGCCCGGGAGCCCCTGTGCCCCCAGCCCCGGGAGGCTCGCAGGGTCTTGTGGCGCTGGCGTGAGTGCGTGTGTCTAGATTTGCAACCGGCGAAGGGGGCGGCTGCCCTCCCAGCTCCACGGTCGCGGTTCTTTTCTCAGCCTGCCCCGGTCCCATCCCGCTGGGCCTCGGCCCCCGGCTTTAGGGGAGCGGCCAACACGCGTGTGCGGGTGGCTGCAGCCTGAGCGAAGGCGCTCGGGGAAGTAGGAGGGGAACGGAGAGTGACTCTGGCGCTAGTCCTCCCGAGAGCAGTGCCCGACCCCGCCGGCTGCCACGGACCCTGCAAACCCGCCTCGGGAGCAATCGGGGCGAGGCAGCTCTGGCGGGTTCCTAGCAGCCCTTCCCCGAGCCAGGACTTCCCTGTCCCAGAGCAAATCTTGGCAGCGGGGGACGCTGCTAGCTGCATCCGCTTCTTCACCTGCTCTCCTTCTCCCTCCACGCCTGCCTCTCCTTCCCTTCTAGCTACTGTGTTCCTCCCTCTCTCGCACTTCCATGTCCCCCACTCCCTCCATCGGGCTGAGCGTCCACGCATACAACCAGTCTGGTCTTGTAAAGACCCCACCCCGTGAAACTGCCCCGGGACTCTGCAGCTGCTAGCTTCCCCCTTGTTAACCAAGAACCTAAATAGCTCCCCTTTCCCTGCGACAAGCGGTTCCGCCCGCCTTTCATTTCGCTTTCCAGTCCCGGCTTCCCTTCCCGTCCCGGGGATCGGTGCAATTAATGACATCCTAGCATCCTCTCCTGGAAAATGGCAATTACCCTTTTGCGGGACTTGTTGAATGCTAATAATTTAATTCAGCAAACTCTTGATTGTATTATTGGGCTTTAATCTAATATCTCCGAGGATCTCTCTCTCTCCCTTAGCTTCCCCCTCCCCCTTACAAGAGGAGAAAACGCTTTGCTTTGACTTCTCTTTAGTGCAAATCGAATTGGAGAACAACTGCGGGCTGTGATTTAACAAAGGGGCTTCATTGTGTGTCACTGCCACCCTCAATTACTCCGCTGCTGTTTATTAAATGGTAGCAGTCAGCGGAACTCATGCCCAATGGCTTGATGTTTGCTCTTCTCCATCATCAATGCGTCCAATCCTCCTCTGTTGAGCATCGCCCAGCAAAAAGCATGTCTTTTTCCCAAGGGTCCCCCATCACAAGGGAGCTATTTCCCAGCAAAGAGGTAGATTGGGGACGGTGGGGGAACAGGCGAGAGACAGTTCAGGATGGAGGGTTGGCTGCAGTTTGGATGGTGGGTAGGAGGTTAGAAGCACTTCCCTGGCTGAGGTTCTGGCTCTTCCCAATTCTTCTGTCTTCAGTGACCCAGTCTAGCCACCGTTTTTCTCCAATCTCTCCCAGCCTCTTTTGATGGGGGGAGGATGGGATGTCCTAGCTGATGAACTTTTCATGTGCTGGGTCATGTGTCCTGTAATATCCTGGGGTTTAATAATTGAAAGGCTGGATTTGGCTGCCTTTGTGCGGCGTGGTGAATGGTAACCAGAGATTTGTCAGGTGGGCGATGTCATCAGAACCCTGAGAAGTAAATGCCCCCGGTTTCCATAACTCCGGCGGGCAGATGTGTGAGGGGTCCGGTAACACCTGAAACGTGGCCCCAGAGGGAGGCTGCAGTACGATTTCAGCACCAGCAAAGTGGACAGCATTTCCCCAGACCATACCTATTCAGCGTCCTAGCAGCACCACAACCGCGGACAGCTCCCTGCTGATCTCTCTGGTTGACGCCTTCACAGACAGTGTCCTTGTCCTTGCAGTCTGCAGGACTCTGGAGGGGGGCTCCAGCCACGTCTGCCTAGCTCTCTCTTGCGTTCATATTTAGATCTTTGAAAATACCCTTCATTCTGCTGCCTCTCCAGCCCCAACACGAGCTAGGGGCAGGTCGAAGCTCATGTGGGTGTCAAGAGGCAGCAGACGCTCCAGTGGTGGGTATAAACGGGTGTGTAGCAGGGACTGTTTTTAAATTGAGTCAAACTAGGGTTCCCAAATTCAGAGGGGCCCAAAATGCAGCCGTATGCCTGGCCAAAGCCAGAGAGCTTGGTGTTTTCTCACCTGTACTTGGCAGCGAGCTGGGCTTGGGGCATGGCCCCGGCATGTTGCCAGATGGCTTGGAAAGTCTCTGGCAGCTTCAGTGCAAATGGGGAAGACGCTGCTGCTGCCTGCTGGAAGCAAAGCTACCAGGCGCCAGTGCTAAGTGCGGAGCAGAAATGGTGTGTGTGGGGGGGGGGTGAGGGGGGTGTGCCCTGTCCAGGTATCCTCTACTCATGAGACGCCCAGGGTACATGTGGCAGGAAACATGATGATCACCTCAGGAAGGGCAGAAGGCTGCACAAAGCCAAGGGGGTGAGGTGGCAGATGCAGCTTTCTCCGGGTTTGCAGTCCTCCTGCCCTACCATCCATGATTCTTCCATCTCTGGGGGGAAGGAAGAAGCCAGGCTCCAGTGCAGGTAAGTGCCTTGCGTTAATTCTTGCCAAGGATTGAAATGTCACTCTTGGACTGGATGAGGGGGGATGGGATCTGAGGCTTGGGAGAGGCTAAGAGAAGACGAGGAAGGAGCTGTGGATTGTGTGTTTCCCCGCCATATGGAACTGCCTTCCTGACTGTATAAATGTGACTGTTTTAAAAACTCTTCAATTCACTTCCCCCAGGCTACCTTGTGCTCAGGTTTGAACATCAGTGAACCAGATCTTCCACGGGTGTAAATGAGTGTAGGTCCCTCCAACTCAAAGAAGCTGCACTGGTATACACGAGCTGAGGATCTGGCCCTCAGTGTCTGTCTGGATTGGTGGAGGGCACTGGGTCAGCCCCCTGGGACTAGCTCAGTCTGCTTGTGGACGGAATTCCTTTCCTACCCAGATCACAAAGGGTGGATGCTATTCATAGATGAGCTACTAGATACTCTGTCAAACATCCCATCCCCAATATACAGATTTTTTCCCCTAAAGCAACAGAGCAAATATCTCAGCTCCCTGGAGTGTGTCCCTTGTCAGAGAAAGTAAACATCTCTACTTCGTCTCCTGCCCCACTTCAGTATTCATCTGCAGACAAATCTGTTGGTGGAATTTACTTACACTGATGTTGGGGTGTTGTCACCTAGGTGACAAGTAATGATGTCTGAAATTGTCCAGGGTGCTGAGGGTTTGGGCTGGTCCCTCCTTTTTTTTGACGTAGCAGAAAAGCAAATAAAGTCATAAAATGGAAATCTCCCACTGGGTGGGAATCTGAGGCTGCTGCTTTCCTGGGTTTGCACATCTGCTTCTCCCACTTGCAGCAGCAGCACGGGGAGCTGAAGTGTTTTGGCACACATTGGGTTAAAATCTCCCAACAATCAACGCCAGGGGGCTTATCCCTGGGTGGATTTTTTGTTTGTTTGTTTGGGGGTTAGGGTAAGGGGAGACGTGATGGGGTGACTCCAGCCAGTGATGCAGCAGCACCTTACTGATTACAAGGTTCAAATGGCCTCTGTGGCTGCATTACTCCAGCTTGAATTTAGAGCTGAGAAGGGCAATGAGGTCAATCTAAGAAGCACCAACAACTGCACACTCTTCTATATAAAGATTAGATATTTGAGCATCCACATTGCTCACAAAGGAGCTAAAAATAATCCCCACTGAAAGCAATAATAAGGAAGCCCCAGAAAGCCTGCTTGCTCTTCCCCAATGATATCAAGGGAGCTTGCTATTGGAAGCCTATACAGTGATGGATGAAGCCTTTGAATCCAATGGTGAAATTAACTGAGCCATCCTTCCCAACTGACACTTTGGAAGACACTTATCACCTGTGCAATAGCCTAACCATTATGCTACTCAGAGAGAACTGAGATAGTAGTGACCGATGAGCAAAAAGGAAATCCAAGAGGCCACCTGAGCATTACCTGCTGGTGCAGCAGAAAGGTGTGCAGGAGTGTTGGGCAGTAGACAGTAGGGTGTGAGTGTTTAGGAACCCACTGAAAGACCAAGAACACCCTCCCTGGGGAAATTTGAGGGTTAAATCCTTTGGAGGAGGTAAAAATTCTAGGAGAGTGATTGTATGTTGCTGTTAGCTACAATTGTAACAAAATGCCTGTATGCCAAGAATCAGGAATACTAGATAATGTGCTGGTGCTACTGTCATCCAGCTTGAATCAGTTGCTTGTCAAATGGTAAGCCCTCTGTGGAGTCCTGATGAGGACTGGACTAATCACCTATGAGATCTTCCTTCCTGGGCTAGTTCAGAGCAGGCAGTTCTTGCTGACTTTCCTCTTCAAGGAATGATGAGAGTGAGACTAGCCATAATTTACTAGCTAACATGTTGATTCATCTTATTCATGTACATGTTGTTAGTGCATTCTAACGCCGTTATATGATCTAAGACTGAACTAGTAAAACATGAGTGTATCCACAGTTGCCAGAGGGTTTGTTGGTCCAGCTTGTTGAGGAAGCTGTTGTTGTTCTTGAGATGGCTCCTTTTTGGGTAACTCACCCTATGGAAGATTAGCAAGGTGACCTGTGGAAGGTCTTAACTGTGTTTGCAATCTCTGCTGCACAAAACAGCAGAGAATACAGCTCTGATACCATGGCAAGATAATGCCCCATCAGATTCTCATTGACAATTATAGCGGGTGCTAGATTGGATTGTGGAGATCCATGAATGTAATAACCACTTGGCTGGAGGATTGCTAGAACCTGACCTAACTCTTTCTTTGTCACTAACAGTGTAGTAGAAGTGGTTTGGGAAATGTAATTAACTGCCTGTGGTTAGTACTAGTTATCTACAGTTGTGGGCATACAATTATTACAGTCATGCCCATAATGTGCTAGGTCTGTACTGACATGGAAAGGCACAGTTATTGGCTTTGAGCTTACATTCTGAAGAGACAAAGAGGGAGGGATACAACATACAAGGAAGATAGCTGAAGTAGTGATTGTCCATGTCTTGATAATCCAAAGGGGTTTTGTTTGTATTTCTTAAATATTAGATACCTAAATATTTATATTTTTATCACTTTAAAAAAAATCCTAGGAAATTCCATACAAAACCCTACATTAAGAGCATTACAGCTGCAGTTAGTATATGCAGTTCAGAAATGTCAGAGCTATGGCTGCTTGTGCATCCTGTAGCTCTGTCCCCACACATTTATTTTATTTAAAATAAGTATTTTCATTTCTAGAGAGGAAAAATTGTAAAAGTTGGTTGACAGATAGCAATTGCACATTTTGCATCCTTCCTCATAACAATAGAACCGACGTGATCTAAAATAATTTAATATTCATTATCATTATCATTCATGGGGCCTCAGTTCAGGATAATACTTAACCTCAAAGATAAATATATACTTAGGTGCTGTCCTAAAGAGTAATCAGGACTTAATTTTGCACCTAGTGAATGAGGTAGGGATCTTGTGGAAACAATAGTATGCAGTCATGGAATTATAGTAATGTATTGAAAAGCTAATGCACAAGGGGACAGAGTTAAGGTTATGTGAGTAACTCTAGACTTCTGATTGCTTCACTATTTGATCATAACACTGGATATAATTCTTGCATACAGTATATGATATCTGCCCCTACATGGTCTGCATGATTCATGTGTAAGAATGAAAACCCTCATTCTGTCTGAATGTGGATCTAATGGAGAGGGACAAGAGATCTCAACTTTTGTGCCCCTGCATGATATGGTCTGGATTTCATGGCATTTGCAAGGGGATTTTTGAAACTGATGCCACCGGGAGCTAATGACCCATCTTTGTGTCTTCAGTAGGCAGATCAGCTTGTGTGTGTGCAGCATGCACAGTCTCTTCTGGAATAATATGCAGTCTCTTTAAAATCCACCCTATTAACTCTGTTAATTCTATTGTTTTCTCTCATCAGCCCCCCTTCACCCACAAGAGAGAGCAGCACAGAGCCCACTAATTACACTAACAATGGGCGTTCTGCAATGTGTCTTTCTGTTTGTCAGTTTCATTATTTTCTGACAAAGCCAACAGTTTCAGGGGGGCTGTTCTCCCTTCTCAGGCAGCATGGGATACAGCGGTAAACACCAGGAATCCTCTGGCTCTAGGAAGCAGCTGGAGAGGAAAGCTTTCTGCTTACTCCCCCTCACTAATATTGGCGCAGGGATATTTAGCTCAGATCTGAACTGAAGATTTCCTGGTTTGACCCTAAAAATCTACATGTCCCTAGTCATCTGGTTAGGAGGCTTTTCCCAAGCCTACAACAGATGACCAGTTTGGTCCTTCTGCAAACTAATGCTCCCCAAATCCACTCTGGCATTGTGTACACACTAGAAATCCTGACCATCAGCTTACCACCCCCATTCACGGGACAGGAAGGAGAGGGGAGTGGTACCACTCAATTTCAGACAAAGAGTGCCCCAAACCCAGTCCACGCCTATCCATGTTGCTGGCATCTTTGTGCAATAGCCCGATTCCATGATCATACATGTGTGATGTCTTAGCCCCCGATCTATTTGGGTTCTTTCCTTGTCCTGGGGGTAAGCTTAGTTTACTGGAATCAGGATTGTCCCACATATTTTAGGAGCTGTAGCAGCCTCCCTCTGATTAGCAAGGACCTCTTGCATTAACTGATGGAGATGACCATAGGTGCTAGAGCTTCCTCTGACTGTGCTCACTACCCAGGAAGAAGCACAGCTGAACTGCTAACCTGGCAATCTAAAGATGTCTCCAAATACCAACTACAAAGACCGCAAATACGGGCTAAAACATGAAATGGCACGGAATTTTTTTAAGGGTCCATATGGAAATTGGAGCTAAAGAGGGGATGTCCTCTAGTTCACTTCATTCCTCTCCTTTCCCCTTCTCTACTGCTCCTTTCCATCTCCCCCGCTCCAAATGTACCATCTGGCCACACTCATACATGTTAAACAAATGTTTGCCTCTGTTATCAGTGTGTGCTTTGCCTTTCCCCCTCCAGACAGATGGAGGCTGGAGGTGCACGGAGCCCAAGCCTGCAGCATTCATGTGTGTGAATGATAAAATTGAATTATTTATGACCATGTGAATAAGGGTGACTGCTGCTGAGGCCAAACGGAAAGGGCTCCATTACGTGGCAAACACCTGTTGCTATGGAGAACTTGGCTCCCTCTCCCCCTTCCCCTCACTGGCTCCAGGCATAATTACCTCTTCACACCAGGCTGGATTTCTGATTATTGCTGGGGGGTGCTCACCCTCTGCTCTCTGGCTGTCTTACTCTCACTTTTTTCATTCCGAGTGTGGCTGATCCTTACAGTAGCTGTGTTTTGGCTAGCCAGTAGGGGAGCAGGGTGAAGAACTGGGAAGGCTAGAGCGGTTCTCTCTGTCTAGGTATTTCTATAGCCCCCAGCACTGCAGCATCTGAGCACCTCACACACACATCAATAGATGTACTTTTCAAACACCTCTGGGAGGCAGGGAACTGTTGTGATCTCCATTGTCCAGAGGGGGACCTGGGATGCAGAGAGACTGTGAATTTCCCAAGGTCACATAGGGACTTTGTGGCTGAGCCAGAACTTAAATCCAGCTCTCCCAAGTCTCTGTCTGTTGCCTAAACCACACAATCACCGTCCTTCTCTGGCTAGACTGCCCAAGTGCCCCTCTGAGAGGATCTGCAAGAAAGGGTCCAGGCAGTTCTGCAAAGAATGAAACAGAGTGCAGGATTCAAACCAGACAGTCACCTACTCTAATGCAGCATCACCTTCCTCCTAGGCCACATGATGAACCCCTCCTAAGTGACTGGGGCTATGTCTCTGAGAGTGGGCAGTGCTCTGCATAAACCCTGCTTCCCCCAGGGTGGATGGGAGCTCAGACTCAGTCCCTGCACTCACAATAAGGACTTGGGGCTTTTTTCCTGTTGCCTGCTGAGGGTGCTGTTAAGATCTAGCTGTGTTGAGCATACACCCCATTTCTTCCCTCCCTCCTGCTTCCCTCCCCTCCTTCCACCAAGGCTGCATTCCTTGCCTTAGGGCTTGTCTACGCTTAAAATGCTACAGTTACAGAGCTGCACCACTGTGTGCTTCCATGTAGACACTACCTATATGGACAGGAGGGGTTTTCCCATCAGGCTAGGTAATCCAACTCCCTGAGAGGTGGTAGGTAGGTCAACAGTTGAATTCTTCTGTCGACCTAGTGCTATCTGCGTGGGGATTTAGGTCAGTGTAACTATGCTGCACAGGGGTGTGGGCTTTTCACACCCCTGACCAATGTAGTTTTGCTGACCTAACTTTCTAGGGTAGACCAGGCCTTAGCTAAACAATGAAAGTAGCCCAGCTTGGGCTGTGTGCAGCTTCTAGGCCACCCATAAATATAAACAATTACCCATTCTAACTCCATTCAGAACTTCAGTGGGATTGTGCGTGATGGGGAAATAATCTGCATGCTCCTTATCCATCCCACGAGCCAATGGGGCCTGTGAATGAGATTGGACTTGTTCCCCACCCCCTCAATGTGGAATATTTGAGAGGCTGTCAGAGCTGGACCCTCCAGCTGCTCAGAATGCCTTTGGTGTCCTGGGTTCTCCTCCCCTTCACAAGGGTGTGTGAAGGCTACTTCCCTCAGACTTGAGAACACAAGTCTAGCTCCAGCCTTTGCCTTCCTTGGGCCTTTCTGCTCCTTGGCTCTGTAGCTGACTCATGTTGTCAGTTGTAGCATGTTCTGTCGCTTGTGCACACACACCACTGCACACGCCCCCGCCTGCCCTCTCAGACTCTGTCATTCTTCTCCACCCACCCGCTGTGAGGCTTGCTTGCTGCAGTGCCTTGACAGCTGCTATTGGGAAGATCCACTCTTCCATAGGAGGGAGGAGAGGAAATTAGAGCAGGGACTGAACCTTTGATTGGGGAGTGGGTGGCCTGCCCTCCCATATTAAGTCTTCATGGGCCAGTCCATGGGAGTCCCACTGAAGTCAAGGAAACTGTGGGCAGGGATCAGAGGCCAGAATCTGCCTCCTGAAGCCTGAACTGTGACAGAGTTTAGTGCACACCTTGCATTAACTCTATACACATTGCACATCCACACCTGAATATCTCCCGTGTTCCCCTCCAAAAATCTACATGCCCCATTCTTCTGGGGAGGAGGTTTTCCCTCAGCCCTACAACTGATCGCTAGTTTGGTCCTTTAAGTAAACTGATGCTGTCCCGTCATCTCAATGATTCTGCTGTTCCAGAGCCAGATCTGCTACTGGGACTCTCACATTGGTGTAAACTGACATCTGAGAAGTAGATTCACCAAACTGAAAGGATGAGAAACTTCATACATAGGATTAGGCTTCTTTCTCCTCCCCATCCCCCACCCAAAATGATACAATGATCGGGTGTCCTGGACATTGTGACATGACCCCCACCTCCACAAAGCAGGACTTTCTGAGGTTTAACCAGGCAGGGTGCTCCCCACATTCTCTTGGCAGGAATTAGTGCTACCCTCCCCTAGGGATCTGATCCATTTCAAAGTGGCCTGCATTGCGGCCTGCTCCTAGTTATGCAGTGATATGTTGCATTCTAGAGTTTATTGATGATCCTTTACAACATTAATGCTCAGAGGAGAGAAATCTGGAGATGGTCCTTGACAGTTGCGAATGGAGTCTCGAAAGAACATGGCTGACTTGCTCATGCAATAAAAAAGAAAGATCCCCACTGAATATTAAAGCAACTCTGTAAGAATGGCATTGTGGGCTTCTCTCATGTCTGGTTTCTCATTGATCCCATATCACATTGGCTCTCATGAAAAGTAAAAGAAAGATTTTTCTAACTGCTGGTGCACACGCCCAGCCTGGGTGCTGATAGACAAGCTGGGCTCCTTCTGGATCTCGCATCATCCTCCCCAGTAATAAAGAGTCTGGTGGATTGCAGAGAGTGTAACTGAGAGCAGAACTGGAACTAAGTGAACAGTTGTATTAATGATGCTCGAGGTCGGACCAAATCCAGCTCCCTCTCCCAGAAATGAGTGGGCTTTGCAAGGCTGAGAGGAATAAAAAGCCATTCAGTGCTTATTTTAGTCACTGCAGTGAGCAGCTATGACTCCGTTACACCCAAGCAGCAGATTTGTTGAGTAAGAAGGTGCCATTTTTACAGTCTCTTTTCAGACTAGAGCCACATTTTAAGCCAGCTGCTTTTCTCCTTCACTGCTGGACTATTAATGGGTACAAGCAACATTCCTTGCATTACTGGGTTTTACCCTCAGGTCCGTCCTCTGGCCTATTGTCCCATTTTTGAGGCTTCAGTAGAGTGAGAGGAGAACAGCCATTTGCTGGACTAGACTGTGCCATAACTCCCAGCAAAACCATGTCAGGACAGCAGGGCTTAATTCCTGCAGCCCAGAGGACCCAAGAAATCTGACCATCCTTGGGACAACTGCCAGGGCTAGGGAATTGGCTCAGGAGCCGTTTGGGTGTGGGTGGACCCATTGCCTACCATTTTTCCAATCCCCTTTTGGACTTGCTTCTCCTTGCAACTTAATGTGAAGGGAGGCATGACGGAGATGGGGGGGACGGGACAGTTATTGTTTTGGGGGAAGCCTTGTGGGTTGGCTTTGCTCCCCCTCCTCCAACCTCTGTCCTGTAAGTAAATTTTCTTATTGGACTGGAGAGGAGTCCCCTCCCCTCCCCCAGGCAAGGCCCTCGAGGGTGCTAGAGGTGACCTCCTCCCTGCAGGGCAGCAGCAGTGCTCTGGACACATGGTCAGGAAGGGAAGCACCTGGCCCCTGGGAGAACAAATCTGTGTCTGTCTAGTTAACACAACCCCTGAGGTAAAATAGAGAGCTAATTGTTACCATAGTTACATGAAGTGGCCTTTCCAAAGAAGCCACGTCATCGCTGCTGTCACAAGGTTAAGGCGGTGGGGTGGGGGGGGGGAGTGTTTTCTTTGGAAAAACCATGGCAACAGCTATTTCTAAGGGAACAGCTGTGCGTGTCAAGGCCGTGGGGAAGGGGCTGGGTTTTTCAATGCTCTAGATGCTTTCAAAGCAAAAGCAACAGGTACAATGGTCCTTCGCTGTACCCCTCCCCTCCAGCGCACACTGCTCCATGCCAGCCTCTTCTTCCTGATGTGAGAACTTGCAAGAGAAACAGTTGTGGCACTTAGTGCAGTGAGGCTGTTATGGGATAGACTGTCACTGTGGGCTGCAGCACAGCATGGGCCTAGTGAAGCTGTGGGAGGCAGAGGCCAACCCTGACCCTGCAGCAACAACTGACCTCCAGTAACAGAAAACCAGCCCAGTGCAAGACAGTGCAAGGGGCTGGCGCAGCAAATCTAGTCATGGGGGCAGGGAAGAGAGATGATTTTAAACTCCTAATTCCTAGGGCTGAGATTGGCTGGAAGCAGTATGGAAGCTCGGCATTCAGCCCCTTAAAAAGGGAGCCCACACTGCCAACTCTAGCCCCCACAGGAACAGTGCTAATGGAGGCCGTGGCATATAGCAGATGGAAGGGCATTGGCCTTTCATCTACAGTGGTGAGTGTCAGCTTGGGAAAGGCTAGGCCTGCAACTGCAGGGGACACGGCTGGGTGAAGGCTATAGCAAGTGACAGTCAAACAATCAGTCACAGAAAAGACTGAGTTGGCTTTGGGATTCCCAACCCCATATGTTCATTCTCCAGGAAAGTTCTTATGAGCAAATGCTAGTCAACAAGGCTGTGTGCAGAAAGGGAAGTGAACACTAGTTCGACTGTATTTGCACCAGAAGCCTTTGTGAAGATTGTGGGTGGGCCGGCCCCCACTCAGAGAGCAGGGAAGTGACACACTGCAAATACCCCAGGCACCAATCATGGAAGATACAGTTAAGAGCAAACAACAGGCTGACCTGAGTTATCTCAAACCATTATGCAAATACATGCAGCGAACACAGTCATCCAAATCAAAGCCTGAACAAACAGAGAAAGGGGCAATATGTGCTGAATAAATTATTTGCTGTGACTAATGCACCGAGTCCTTGCAGGGGGTACCACATGTCAGGACTGAAGTGCAGGGAGCAAGAGGAGGACCGGAACAGTAGGGTGCATTGTGGGTCAAGATTGAGGACCATCAGCAGAGCTGCCTGGGAGCCCAGGACTGGAATGATGGGGGGCTGCAGGTCAGGACCACAGAGTTCTTTAGGGCCCAGGACTCAGGTGTGCTAGCAGAACTCGTGTGGAGGTAAGAGGGGTGGAATCTTGTCCAGTCTCTCTCTGTCCTTCATTTCTGCAACTGGCTAAATTGATCCAGAGAGGAGAAGATGGCATGGGGAAAACTTCTCCCTTGCTGCTATTTCAAGAAGAAATGTTTAATCTCTAAGATTAAAATGATCTCTCCTTGCAAGACAGACTCTTAATTAAGACATTTCCCTGAAGGAAGCCAAGATGGAGAGCCTGACTTCTCGGTGTTCCAGAGCATTCTGCTGTTCATTTCCCCTTCAGTTACTGCCTGAATTAGTCATCTGGAGATGGGCTTAGGCTGCTTGCTCTCAAGAGAGACCCCTCTGCACAAGTGTCATCTTCTCACAGAAACTAGGGCTGTATTTGGAATCCACTCAAATTAGGCCACACAAACCCCACCCAGGATAACCTTTGATAATTCTAATAGTCAGTGCTCCTCACTCTGTACCTTGAAGCCCAAGGCTAGAGCACAGAGCCACAGGCTGATGAGGGGAGCTCTCTATTTAGTACATATGGTTTCCTCTGTGCTCAGTCCCCCCTCCGGACTTCAGGCAGATCACCAATTGTTGCAGAGACTTAGGGAGAAGGGCCTATTGGTGGTGAGCAGCTCTTCCACACAGGAGCTGGGGTCAGGATCAGAGGGGTGAAGTCACAATGACAACCGAATACAAATACCACTCCCGGAGTGGCTGGAGCTGGGCAGAGCCATGCTTGGGGTTGTGTTTCTAGAAGGGATGTCAGGAAATCGACCTCTGACTTCTCGCAGAACATCAGCTCTGCCTGAGATGGGGTGGTAACCTGCTGTCGCCCTCCTTGCTGTTAGTAGCAAGATCCTGAGCAAACACAAACTTCTTGAATTGTTCTTTACTTCTGTTTTCTACTGGTTTATTTTTGCCACAGGGATCCACTTATGGGACCAAAGTAACATGAGGTATGGTGTTTTCCCCAGCTCATGTATGTTATTTCAGTTCCATTAATGGCTCCCTTATACATTAAAGGCTGTGAGAAACAATACTAGAAGCTGTGTATATGCCTAGTAGTATCCAGTTGTTGATAGCTAATGTTGATGCTATTTTAAAATCCAAGGGTTGCGGGTTCTAATCCCAAGAGAGGCACATCCTCCCCGTTCCATATAGCTGTCAGTTAAATCTTCAGGTACTGCTGATCCCTGTTCTTGTACCATGCTCCACCTGTGTTATTTCTCTCCATGGGAAATCTTCAGCTCAGGTGTTGCTGCATCTTATGTGGAGTTTCTGGTTATTACTCAGTTTCTCCACTGATCTGGTGACCAAGGTGAAACTACTTGCCCGAGGATCTCACACGCGGAGTTAGACTAGAATGCAGAAACCTCCTGTCTCTCAGTCCAGGGCTCTAAGACTTTGTCCATGTGATAGGCCTCCCCTGTTGGAGGAAGCCACACCCATTTGTGATTTTAATTCACAAGACTACAGCCTCTCTTTGGTAATTGTATTTTTGTCATATAGCACGTAGCATCTCCCCACCCCACCTCACCCCAATAATGCTGAGCTGTAATTCCACACCTGCTCCCTAGTGAATTTCAGGAGAGGGAAGTGAGAAATATGACTTAGGACTTTTTGCTGCCAGGAGTAACCCACTCCAGCCTGCAGCACATTTCATTTTTTAACATCAGCCCTCTGTTTTTGTCACTGAGGCTAACTTGGTTCTCAAGAAGCCTGCGTTTGTCACTCAGGAGCATAGCAATGTCTGAGAACACACAAGTAGCTTCCAAAGCTGATGCACTGGAACTGATTTAGATTGCACTCACATTAGTGTTAGCAGCTGAGACCAATGGGGTACAAATTCCTTCAATTCACCCCACCTTAAAACATACATAAAGCAGTGTGGCTCAGGGAAAAGGACAAGGCCACGTCTCATCAAAAGTATCATTAGCCTTAACCCTCAGCCTGAAACCCCATCTGAAAACCCTCTGTCTCTTAATGGGGGCAAGCCTGAAATGCCTCCTGTCCTCAGCTATGGTGGGCAAAGGTTTGATTTTCCTCCCTTTCATAAACCGAGGGCAGGCGTGACGGAGGGGCACACTCTGCCCTAGCAGCTGCAGCCTCCTTTTTCTGCTTCCCTTTCTCTTTTTTGTTTCAAACTTGCCCACTTCAGACTGTGCTTTGAACCAGGCTGGCTTGGCCAGAAGAGAATCCAGCTTCAGAAACCCTGCCCGGGGAGCAGTTCTGCTAGATGCAGATGTGCTAGTTAGTGGGGGGGCCGTGAACCTATATAGAGAGTTTTGGAGCTGATAAGTGTGAACTGGAGCCGTGTCTGTGCTATGACTGTATCGTAGCTGATACTGGGAATTGTCCTCTCCAGGGCGAAAAGCATGAGTCTCTAAAGCTAAAGTGTGTTAAAGAGCTGGGCTTTGTAGTTGGGGGCTGGAATAGACTTGTCCTGTGTGGATCTGTTGCAGAGGGAAGAGAATGTGTAACCCACTGAACAGCCACTTTTACTCCACGCTTTCCGGTTGCTACCAGCAATACAGCTCCACTGCCAGTAACTGTAGAGGGAGTGCTTGGCCATCCATCCATGAATGTTTTAATCACTGAGTCACCTAAGCCTGCTCAGAGCAGCTCCAGATGACATAGTGGTTAAAATGGCAGTGGTTGGTGGCATCTTGTCTATATTTATAAGACTCCCACCACTGCTACTACTAGTGAAGTTATACTGGGGTAAGAAGGGAAGGAAGTTTTAGGGAGAAAAGCCTTGCACAGAAGAGGCCCTAGAGTTGCTTTTCTTTAGGCAGGTCAAAAACCCACTCTTGCTTTGTGTGTAGACTTCCCGTGTATAGCGTATAGTCACTTACAACCAAATTTCCCATGTGGCCACTGACTTTGGGTGCCCAATTTGAGGTGCTGGGGCCTGACTCTCAGAGCTACTGATATCAAGAGGTGCAGTGGGTGCTGAGCAACTCTGAAAATTAGGCCCAAATTGTCTCAAATTGAGCACTCAAAAGGTGAGATCCTTAAAGTCAGAGGACCCTTTTGAAAATGGTTTTGTCATGCCTGCCACTTTCTGCTCACTCTCCCTTGCATGATGTAGTCACAATTTACAATACAATTAGCAGAAGCCCTGTGTGTTTCTCCTGAAGTCAGGATACAGGACTGTTCCTGCCCTCCACTTCCTATAAGCGTGCATGATGCTGTAGGGAAAGAACAAAGACATAGCATCTCCCCTGGGGAGCTGACAGCCTAGGTTTGAGATGACATGGTGCAGGGAGAGATGACAACAGGAAAAGGAGGAGAATCAGAAAAGCCAGCCTCTGCAGTAGAGCTGGGCACATTTTTGGGGGTTGTTTTTTGGGGGGCAAAAAATGCAAATTCGGTGACACCAAATGTTTTGTAAATTTCATGTCAATTTTGCTAAATTGTTTTGGCTGAACCCTTTCCACCCCTCAAAAAAACCCCTCTTTTCAAAAATGTCAAAACTGAACCTGTTTGACTTTTTTCAGAAATTTAACATTCAAGGTGTTTGGTTTGAAATGCCTTCTTATTTTTAAAAAATCAAAAATGTTTTAGAATGGCCAAACTCAAAACAAAATGTTTCTTTCAACCCCAAATGTGTATGTTTTAATTTTTTTGTTTTTTTTACTTTTGGATTCACTGAAAATTTCAAAACAATTTTGTTTTCAGTTTGACCCAAAATAGTTCTGCCCCCCATCACAATTGTCTGAACTGCCAGCAAACCAGAAAATCCATTATGTGCCCAGCGCTGTTATGAAGTTGCCTGTTTTTATACTGGTTGCTGGATCCAACTCTCTTATGTTGTTCTTAGCTTAGAATGCAGATGTTTGGCAGGGGAATCATTGCTGGGGAGAATGCAGGAAGAAGTGGGTTTGAGGAGGGCATGTGAAATCTCTCCAGTTACTAACTGAGAATGCTAGCTGCTCTCAAGACAGAGAGAGAGAGAGGGATCTTGCAAGCAGGTTGTACGAATTCATTGAACATGACTTATGACACCTGCAGAGAGCACTGGAAACAGACTCCCATTGCTAAAGGAAGAGGCTGGATGGCTGACTGATTTGAGAGCTGATGCATGGCTGAACAGCTGACTGGAGACCGGATGGAGAGATGGAAAGACGGCTGGGAGAAGATATCATAAGGCAATTTTAACTGCTGGTGTCTGTCTCTGCCTGGATGACCTGGAAAACAAGCTCTCCCTGTAGCACAATGCATCTATTTTGGCTGTGGCCCGCACCTGTTTGTTCATATTGCACTGAACCCCTCTGTCTTTGGGTACATCTTCATTGCAGCTGGAGGCGAAATTTCCAGCTTGGGTAGATGTACATGTGCTAGTAGTATAGGCAGGCCAGCACAAGCAGTGGGAGGGGTTAGCTGCTCAAGTACAATCCCATCTAAGTTATTGGATGGCTCGCCCATCCCGCTGCCTGCACTGCCACAGCTACACTGCTATTTTTAGTGCACTAGCTCCATCAAAGCTAGAGCAGGTATGGCTACCCGATTTGGAAATTACACCTCAAGCTGCAGTGTAGACATACCCTTTGACTAGAGAGCTTAGATTACACACAAGTACAACGTTAATGAAGGCTAACCTTCCAGCTACTAACCAGCTAGTGAGGTTGGGTTGGAAAGGATGGGAAGGGATAGGGTTATATTGGCCGTTGTGGTAGGTTAGGGTGTGGGGCTGTGAGGTAGGGTACAAAGAAAGTAAGCTATGAAATACAGAAGCAGATGTAGATTAGGGTTCTTACTAATTGTACATCCTCTTTATTTGATTACACTTGTCAGGTTAGGAACTTCCCTTTTCACAGCTATTGCATAGGAATGGATCATCCTGAGTTTAATCTCTTTCATATAAACTAGTGTAGAATGAGACAAGAGCTTAGTTTATAATTCTCATTGAGAAGCTGATTCAGATTTCACCACCTCTCCTTTTGTTTGCAAATGGTCTGTGAGCAACCTAGTTTTCTCAGATGTATTCATTATTTCAGATGATCTGCTGAACAACTGAAATGTGTAGTTCTAAGTCTGTAGATTCTGTGCCAGCTGTTCATAGTGAGTGTTCAGAATCTGAGCTGTGTTGCGTGGTTCCAACAGGACATGCTTGGTCATATGGTTTGTTTCTGTTCCTTGATTGGATTAATGAGATTCATGGAGCCAGGTTTCCTGTGAGAACATTTGTGATCACAAATTCAAAACTCACTTCCCACAACCATTCTCCAATATATGCTTAAAATTGCCTCTTCTTGCTGATAACCTCATTCATTTATCATGAGCACAGGAATTGCCATACCAAGGGTCCATCTAGCCTAGCAGCTGGTCTAACAGTTGCCAGCCCATCTGCTTCAGAGGAAGATGCAAGAAACCCCACAGTGGACAAATATGGAATAACATGGCTTCCTAACCCCATTAGATAGTGCCTGGCTTATGCATCGAAGCATGAGGGTCTGTATCTCTACTTTTCTAATCCTGTCTAATGTAACTGAGAATGTTCTCATTAGCCACATAATTGTCTAGCAAACACAAAACAGGCCCTGACACAGTCAAAGTAAATTGGTTTAAAAATCTGAACGGACATTTTCAGATTTTGTTTTTCCTTCTGTGTTCACCCAGCTCCATGCAGGTCAATTAAATGTTACATTTCCCTTTAAAAAACATCGTTAAGAGACCATCACATGAAATATCCACAGTGTGAATCCAGGCTGACACTCTGGGCTGTAAGAGGGAAGCTTGGATTGCCCACCTCCCTCCGAGCAATGGAGAGTGGGCACTTCCGAGGGTATACACGTGGCCATTTTCCCTCACGTGCAGACGCACTGCAGCATTTTCCCAGTCAGATGTTTAACTATCCAAATCTACAAGTGAAAGAGCCTGTTAGCTTCAAGGGGCCCCCGTCCACTTCTCACAGCAGATCACAGAGCTGGGCTAATCAAGTCAGCAGTAACAAATCTAATTAACCTGCAGTATAATGTCTAATTTGTGCAAAGTCGTTGTGGTTATTCAGCTATAAACTCCATCCTGGATTCTAATTACAGTGAGTGGCACTGTGACATTCATTGTTAGCATCCTGGTTGTGTCCAGCCACCTTTTCCTCACTCCCCAGGTGCCCTCAATTTCACACAGAGGGCTTCAGTGACTACCTGCAGCTGGTGCTATCATGGCTGTTGAGATGCTATGATTGCTCCAACCTTTGAAACATACAGTAGTCACATCCTCTGATTCCATGGCTACTCTGCCATTAAAGCCAGTTCTCATGTGCTCCAGGACCCGCAATGTCAGTTTGTTGTTTCAGCCCATTCATGCAATACCTGGTGGGAGGAGCCTCTGAGGTTTTTGAATTTCCATCAGAGGTGTTGGAACTATTTCTTAAAGCTTTTTGTTTAACTTCTTTGCTCTTGCCAACACTTGGAAGCTTTTCATTCAGACTGTTCCCAGGAGTGGCCTCCCTGTGACATCCCATAGCTCAGCCCAGTTGAGAGCAAGGCTCATTATTTAAATAATTTCAAAAACTATCCTCATGAGACACATTGTTCCCCCAAGAGCCTTTAAAAATTGCAAGTCAAATCTGAATGAGCAAACTGGAAAGGAACACAACTCTGCTGAGTCAAGTGTAAAAGTAGAATTAGGCAGGCCACAAAAGAATTTGAAGAGCAACTAGCAAAAGACAAAAACTAACAGCAATTTTTTTTAAAATGCATCAGAAGCAGAAAGCCTGCCAAACAATCAGTAGGGCCACTGGATGATCAAGGTGCTGAAGCAGCAGTCAGTCAAGACAAGGCAGTTGTGGAGAAGCTAAATACATTTTCTGCATGGATCTTCACTGCCAAGGATGTGAGAAGATTCCCACACCTGACTGATTCTTTTTAGGTGGCAAATTTGAGGAACTGTCCAAGAGAGAAGTGTCAGTAGAGGAGGTTTTGGAACAAATTGATAATTTAAACAGCAATAAGTCACCCTAGAGTTCTGAAGGAACTCAAATATGAAATAGAATTACTAACTGTAGCATGTAACCTATTGTTTAAATCAGCTTCTCTATCAGATGACTGGAGGATAGCTAATGTAAAACCATTTTTTTAAAAAAATGGCTCCAGAAGTGATTTTTGCAATTGCAGGTTGATAAGCCTAACTTCAGTACGAGGCAAATTGATTGAAACTATAGTAAAGAACAGAATTTTTTGACACATAGATGAACACGATATGTTGGTGGAGAGTCAACACGTATTTTCTAAAAGGAAATCATGCCTCACCAATCTATTAGAATTCTTTGAGAGGGTCAACAAACAAGTAGACAAGGGTGATCCAGTGGATATAGTGTACTTTGACTTTCAGAAAGCCTTTGACAACGTCCTCACCAAAGACTCTTCAGCAAAATAAGCAGTCATAGGATAAGAGAGAGGATTGTCTCATGGCTCAGTAAGTGTTTAAAAGATAGGAAGCAAAGGATGGGAATAAATGGTCCATTTTCACAGTGGAGAGAGCTAAATAGCAGGGTCTCCCAAGGATCTGTAGTGGGACCAGTGCTGTGCAACATATTCACAAATATTTACAGTGGCAAAGTTTGCAGAAGATGCAAAATTACTCAAGATAGTTAAGTACAAAGCTGACTGTGAAGAGTTACAAAGAGATCTCACAAAACTGGGTGACTGGGCAACAAAATGGCAGATGAAATCCAATAAATGCAAAATAATACACATTGGAAAACATAATCCCAACTATACATAAAAAGGATGGTGTCTAAATTAGCTGTAAATTAGCAGTCAAAAAAGCTAACCGAATGTTAGGAACCATTAGGAAAGGGCTAGATAATAAAACAGAAAGTATCATAATGTCAATCTATAAATCCAGAGTACTCCCACACCTTGAATACTGCATGCAGTTCTGGTCATCCCGTCTCAAAAAAGATATATTAGAACTGGAAAAAGTACAGAGAAGGGAAACAAAAATGATTAGGGCTATGGAGCAGCTTCCATATGAGGACAGATTAAAAAGACTGGAACTGTTTATCTTGGAAAAGAGAAGATTAAGGGGGGATATGATATTTGTCTATAAAATCATGAATTGTGGAGAAAGTGAATAAGAAAGTGTTATTTACCCCTTCACATAACACTAGAACCAGGGGTCACTCAATGAAATTAATAGATGGCAGGTTTAAAACAAACAAAAGGAAGTACTTGTTTACACAATGCACAGACTACCTTTAGAACTCATTGCTAGGGGATGTTGAGAGGGCCAAAAGTATAACTGGGTTCAAAAAGAATTGCCTAAGTTCCTGGGGAATAGATCCATCAATGGTTATTAGCCAAGATGGTCAGGGACACAACCCCATGCTCTGGGTGTCCCTGAACTGTTGACTGCCAGAAGCTGGGACTGGATGACGGGATGGATTTCTCAAAATTGCCCTGTTGTGTTCATTTCCTCTGAAGCATTTGGCACCAGTCACTGTTGGAAGACAGGATACTGGGCGAGATGGAACATTTGTCTGACCTAGTATGGCCATTCTTATGTTTATCAGATGTTGTATATAGTGGCTTCTGAACTTCAGGAGTAAGCAGTGTTGATGGATGGGAAGATAGTTGTATGGTCTTATTGGAGTGATGCAGAATGAGCTACTATTGAATGTGAAAGAGTGAACTGTACAGTGTTTCCAGCTAAAACCTTCTTTCCAGGTCCTGGACCAATTGGCAACACTGCAATAGTGTAACACAAGGCCCTTCCCCTGTCGGTTGTGTTCTGGAGTGCTGAGTTCCTCTCTCTGGAGAGGGAATGATGTCTTTGGGCTAATCAGTTGGTCTTGAACCCCCAACCTCAACAGCCTCCTTTTCCCATCCCAGCCAAGTTTGGTGGATATTCTGGAGAAGAGCTGGTTGGAAAATGCTATAAAGAAACTAACAACCATTGAAACATTTTGTTTTTAATTGAAACGTTTTCAACAAAATTTTCCAACCAACTTCTACTTCAGAGTGACAGCTGCAAAGCTGGACTTCTTCTCTGGCTGCAGTAGTCCTACCATTGCTGTGTTGTACATCATCCAGACCCTTCTTTACAAGTAATGCCACAGGGGAGGAGTTGCCAAGGTGAACTGCACTGCACTGAGTCTAAAGGGAAATCCAGGGTTAATACAGGCTCCTGTTTCAATAGGATGTTTCCACCCTTCTGCAAACTAGGGTAGGTATAGGACATAACAAATGTCATGGCCATGACATTCTCAGACTGTGATTTTGGATGATGCATTGTGCCATAGGTGTGGCAGCTTTGTTCCGCATGACAGTCACTTCAAGGTAGTGGGTTCATCCTTCCTAGTTCTTGATGGAGCAATAGCCTTGACTCACATGGTGTTGGCTGCTGCATTTGTAACCCACTGTTCTGTGCATATTGTCCTGATCCTCTGAGGATGAGAGTCTTCTACAGAGGAAATGGTCCTTGAGCTCAGGCTCATGATTTTAGCTTTGCAACTCCTTAGTTCAGTCCCTGGTGGATGCCAAGATGGCAGCCATCACACTTACACCTGCCATAATCCTGCTTTGCATTTCCATGGCCTTTTGCATCCAAGGATCTCAAAGCACTTTGTTAAGATTAAGAAGTCTCAAAAAACCACTATTGCCCCCTCCCCACAACAGGTAGATTTGCAGAAAGGGAAACCTGAAATGAAGTGACTTGCCTCAAAGGTGCATAGCAAGCCAGTGGCAGAACTGAGACAGAAACCAGGAGTCCTGCTTCCTACATTTCTGTAAGCCTGGGCATAAGTAATTTGCCATAGGTGACTTGCCTCATTTCTTGTTGGGCATGACTGGGAAGGTATGGAGCGGTAGGCTAGAGACAGAGTGTCTGTACTAGCTGATATAAGTGGGAACACCCTGGTGCCATTTACAATAGACAAAATAATCCTGGAATGTAAGATGAGGTAAAGAGTATGACATGCATAGTCAGAGTATGCTGCACAGGAATTGGTTCCTGCAAAGTAACCAAGCCAATCCCGAAGCATGTCATGCAATATATAGGTAGGATGCATGTGTTATTAATGTTGGTAAAAATGTATATAAGGAAAGGTTTTTTGCTGAATAACTTTGGATGTGTTATATATCCCCGCCTCCCATGCTTGAGTCTGATCAACTCCACATAGTTTTGCTGTATGCCAAGTAAAAAAATCTGAGTGACAAGATTGGAGTCAAACTAAGTTCTTGGAGAACTGAGTGGAAGAGATCTTGGAGCAACCCCAACAGTTTCTTGCTATTGTAGTCAGCTCTTTGGGGCAGGGACTGTCTTTTCATGCTGTATTTATACAGTGCCTAGCTCAATGGCTGGGGCTATGGTGATACAAATAATAAATAATAATAGTGTATTTATCAAATGTCTTTGGGATTTTTGGAAATTGAACTTGTGTCATCAAAGGCTGTAAAAGAACCTGTTGTATCTCAGACAGATACTTTCAGCTAGAATGACCTTTCTTTCAGATCAAGAGAACAACAAAACAAGAAAGAAGTCTTCATGAGAGAGTGTGAGAGCACAGTGTGTGTGTGAGACTTTGTTATAACAGTCTGTATTGAGTTTTGGAACAAAATGGCTGCAGGGCACTGCACACAAGGAATGTACATATTAGAAATTTAAAGGAGCAGTATACAAACAGCCATAGTCATATACACAGCTAGATACAGGGGGACATTTATTTTCAAAAGGGTATCTTCTCTTTTGTAGATACAACTTGTACCTCTTACTTCAGCTGCATTTCAACGGCAAACTGGAGCACTTGTAACGCCGACAGACCCCAGTCGTTGGCGGGCAGGATCGAATCTGGGACCTCTGGAGCTCAGTGCATGAGCCTCTACCGCATGAACTAAAAGCCAACTGGCTGTTAACTAAGGCTGTAGAGCAAACTCCTTAATCTCTCTCTCGCTCGCTCATATAAAGAGAAATCAAGACACCCGTTAGTTCACAGAGGGACCTGTGCTGCCTCCTTTGGCAAACCCTGGGTCTCTACCTGTAAAGTTGTGGTTTCATTAGACTCCTCCAAGTTCCCCACTACACCCCCGAGCTATGTACTCTGTGGCTTCTGAGCCTGGTTTTTTGTTTATTTTTGGTAGTTTTTTTTTAATTCAGGAAAGTTGGCTTGTTGCATTGCTGGTGGGAAGTGGGGAAAAGGAAGAGAAAGAGCTGATTTCTTTTCTTTTTTTTAAAAGGAATTAAAAAGTGGCAGTGCTAGTGAAGGGTAATTATCCCTCTGTTCCAACTAAAATACAATTAAGGCAGCTCTCCGTGAGCCCCCGGGATATTGTGGTTTACTAATTAACAAGCGGATACGCTGTGGCCCCTGTCAGGGCAATTACAGCACGAGACAGGATTCAGGAGTTCTAATTACACATCAGTCTGCGACACACGCTGCAATACAAATTAACAAGGGGCCCTGGCTGGCATTAAAGGGAGCTTACCTAGCAAGTGATTACTGCCAGCCAACAAGCAATGGGAGTCTGGGAAGGGGCATGAAGCTGACGCAGACTCTGACCCCGAGCTGAGGCAGGGAGAATACCTGGGCTCTGTTGGAGGCTGAGCTCAGAGCAGGATTTCGTTGGAGCATTTTCATCCTCATTGTTGTGATTTCCCACCCACCGTATTTGTGGGTCTGGATTTTCAAAGCCAAAATTGCTAATCAGAGCAATAAATAAGATGGGGCTAAATGCTGTGTCTCTCCCATTCGCTGTATATATACAGCACTTGTGTAGAATACATGCTGACGGCCAGTGGGATATGAGAATGATTCCTCATGTCTGGAAGGGCCTTTAGCAACTCACGTATGGTGGAGTGAAACCATGGACCAAACCACTCTAGCGACTGAAACATATAGCTGGCCTTGGCTGCAGGATGGGGTTATTTTTCTTACAAGGTATTTGTAGAGCAAGTTTTATATTTTTAAATCCCACCTGCAATGTTCAGGGAGGGGTGTGCCTGCTGGACACTCTGAAGTTGTACCTTGTAAAGTTGGTGCATCCATAGTGCTGGTGCTCTTGCCTGGGTGCTGCTACCAGCGGAAGAAATGCTGATAGACTTTCACCCTCAGTGACCTTCTTATAGTTATTTTATTGTGGCCACCTGCTGGAGGCAGTACTTCCAGAAAAGGAGTCAGATCTCCTTGGGTCAGGGAGTCTGGGAGGTTAGGTGGAGATTTTGATTCTGGTGAAAATCTGGTGAGGGTTGATGTGAACATGAAGTTCTTCAGCTGAGAGAGGAAGGACAATATTTAATGGCCCTTACCAGCAGAAGACCAGCCCCCAAGTTTTCCTGTGACAGCATTTCAGGCTGGGACAGGCATGTGGGGCTTTGATTCCTCTCTCCCTTAAGTGTGGCTGTGGAGTAATTCCATTGAAGGCATTGTGGTTATACCAGCATAAGGGAGAGGAGAATCCAGCCTGGGAGTTTTGCCATGTGATGCTTGAACAGTGCAGACAGTCCAATACAGCTCAGCGCTATGTACTTCATTACCTGGTCTCAGTACCTGGGACATAACACTGGAATGAGCATCACACACAGCCCCTGTCCATACTGCTTTTACCCATATTGGAAAAATGATTTCACACCATTAAAGTATGGCAGGTTTTGGGTCTATACCCAATATGACTACAGTGTTCGGAAACCATGTGACTAGTTACTTGGAGGCAGCCAACAGCCTGACTCTTTATATTGTTATTTAGTATTTATCTGTGTACAGTGCCAATCTGTCTGTCCACTATGGGCAGAAAACTCATGATCCAGCCCTGCCAGCAATAGCCATGCTGGAAAGCTGGTTTGAGTCATGGTTTTGGTATCATAGTGCTGGAGACCCATTTGGGAGAGGGGATTGCAGGCCCTATCCACAATCAGAATTGCACCCAGACTGACCTAAACTTTGAGGGTTTCAAAGGCAGATTAAGCAGACAGGCTCTTTCTGCTGTTGCTTCACTGAGCTTCTCGCTAAGAGGCTCAGGACATATTTCATTTAATTCAACAATAACACAAAATATATGTAACCCTCCACTCCAGCTGAGCTCCAGCAAATGAGATTTGCAAACAGCTAGCAGAGCATCCATCAGGCCTGCAAGCAGCTGGCATCCGACAAAGGAAAAGGATTCTCTGCTCTGTCCCCTGAATAAAAGAAGTTGCTACCTCCGAGGACATGTTACTCAGCTGCTGTTCAGCTCTGCAGAGAAACCCCATCAAGGCAGCAGGAAGAGGGTGGAGGAGAGGAGGAGGCTGGAAGGGCCTCAGAAGGTATTTGTCCCACAGCAATCACTGCTCCGTTCTGTTGTGGCTCCGGATGTTCTGCTTGAGCCACGTACAGGGGCCTGGAAGAGAGTGGGGCAGGACTATGCATTCTGTTGTGATGGGTTGGAATGGAAGGTCCGGTGAGTGCCACGCGGTAAAAGGATTTAACCGAGAGTGCACATTTCCCGATTGCTGAGCTTCTTCCACTCTGACAAGCATGTGTCCCACAATCTCTCAGAGCGCCCCAAACGCGCCCTCTGTCTGCAGCTGCTGGTTACTGCCCCTCTGCTCTCTCATCCTTGCAAGACAAAGAGCCCCACCGGATTCCCTTACCCAGCTGTCTGTTCCCTTGTTCTCTCTCTCCATCCCTGCCTAGACTTTTGGCCTGAGCTTGCCTCCCTTTCCAACATGAGACCAGACCCCAGCAACCTCCCCACCTATTGCTAACTCCACCTGACACCCTCCCTAGCCATTAGAGTGATCTGGTTCTATAGTCTGTCCATCTGAGAGCTAAAGGGGTGGGGATACATGGGGTCTGTGGTCAAATGACTTCCTTTGGTGCCTGTTGTGAAGCATGTGTCTAGAACAATTTGGCACAAACCTCCACAGGGGGATGGGGAAAAAAACCCATCGCAAGCAGAGCCGGGCATTTTCATCCCCGCTAGGATGCATGAATCATTCCTTGAATGAATGCGCAGCTGAACCGGGGCCTTTGTTCCAATAGGACAATTATCCCAATGTACTTCCCTCCCTCTGCATGCTGAACCCTCTCTCCTGCATTGCCCCTTTCAGCATTCCAGAGGAGACCGGGCTCAGTCATGCCCTGCTGAGCTCCATTGCTGCTCTCCCTTCCACAAGGGATGTAGTACAGGAAGATAGTGAGCTGCTGGCCTCTTGGGACCTGGGGAGTGACATGGCTGGCAGGCAAAGGCTGCATAGGGTGAGGTCGAAGAGGGGACTTTAGTGCCCTTCCCCTTGTGTGGAGTAAGGGACTCAATTGGTCTTTCATGGGACCTCAAGCTACCAGAGTTCTCTCTTGAGCTGCCACTGTGGGGGATAGCAGGGGTGTGTCTGGGGAAGGCAGCCCTAGAATAATCATTGTGGGAAATTGCATATGATGGGATAATGGAGGGATCCACCCAGTCAGCAAGAAATAATTAGCTTGCATCCACGGATTTTCTGGACCCAGTGAGTTTTGTGAGCTGGAAGCGGGGGCACTGTTTGAATGGGGATCAGATTTCAGGGGCAGGGGTGAGCAGGAGAGACTAGGAAACAAACAATTTACACTTTGCAAAATAGACACGGGAAATTGCTGCAAGTTTTGGATAGTGTGATGCTTCAGGCTGGCTCCCAGAATTCCCTTAGACTCCCTAGCAATCCTGTGAAGTCAACATGGGTTTGGAATAGGGGGTTAGTTTGTTTTTTGTTTTTAATTTAACCAAAGCAGAGCTTGGCTGTGGCTGCTGCATGTGCGCGCGCGCGCGCGCACACACACACACACACGCCTACTTGCTTCCTCTCGTCTACGGCTCAGCAACACAGTTATCCATTGGCCACCTCTGGTGCAAAGCAACAACAGTGGGGGAGGGGGGACAGCGTACATGGCCTCATTCAGAAGTCCCAGAATAAATCTCATTAACAAATGCAATTAATGGGAGCTGAGCCCCATCCCCCTACCCACCCCAGACAGAGCCATACATAAAAATAACTGTTTTTACACAGCCGGCGCAGCCTGGCTTATCGCTGCAGACAGGAAATTACAGCGCAGAGCTGCACGTTTCACTTTTAATAACTTTGGCAATAAAGCGTCTTGTCAAACGAGGCTGAGACAGTGTGATAATGAAGCTTCCGCAAGGCCCATAATTGCACACTGTTCTCCAAGGGCTGAGCCAGCAAAGTGGGGCAGTTGGGAGGGTCACCTGCTTTCCACCCCACATGGGATGCCCCAGCAGCAATAGGGCACTTCCACCCCTAATTCCTAAAACTATGTTAATCCAGCCACCCTGTCCCTCGAGGGCAAATGCAGAATTCTTCCTCCTCCTCTGTGGTGCTCGTGGTATTGTCTTCCTCTCCCCCATGTACCCAGTACCAGCACTCTGCTCCATCTGAAATCAAATGTCTCTTGGCAACCTCTCCCCCAGCATTGCAATGCCGTGATACTCTGCAAGGTGTCATCTTCTCCCTCAGACCTGATCAGATGAGATGGCCTGTGCTTGCTCCTGGCTTTGTGGCTTCCTCCACCGTGTTCAGCACACCAGGAAGGCTGCACTCGGTGTCTGTATATCTAAGGGCAAGGAGGGATGGTGCCACAGAGAGAGAGAGGTAGTTATTGCTGTGCGTGAGTGAAAGGATGCAGTAGGATCTCTCTCTGCAGGGCATAGCCCTGTGCAGAGAGTCCGCAGCTGACCAGCATTAGCCATCTTTATGGCTGCTCTATGTGCTGCCCAATAGAGTTTCCTCTGCCTCCATCAGGAGGAACACAATCTCCCTTGCACTTGGCTCTTCCTCTGTACATGGCAACTCAATAAAAAGCTTCAGGCTGCAGCCGCAGCGGGATTATCAAGGATGTGAGGCAGTTGGACGGAGATGGGAAAAAGAGGTGGGAAGAGTGCTAGGCCCTGGCAACTACTGACCCATCAGCATACCCCTACTCCTTGCTGAGGTCATCATCAGCTAGAGATGCTTACCTAGACATAAACTGTTGGCTTCCATGGTTGATGTCTCTGTTCAGTTAATATTTACGGCTTCTTCCCACACCTGCCATTAGCTGTCTGTATACAGCAGTGACCTCTCGGCTGGACTTCTTGCCTTCCTGCTCTTGAGCTTGTGGTTGACTGACACCATGAGACAAGCTGCCAGCCTGAGTCCAGGTCCTCGCGGGCATGTGTCCACCTCACCACATACCACTGACACCTTTGCTGCCCATCTTAGCAGAGGGGCCATGGAGACTGAACTCTCCTGCCATCTGCAGAAGTGGCCCCTCCAGGTCAGGGATGGAGGCAGATGGCCCAAGGGCAATGTGGGGAGAAGGAGAGTTCTCAATATCACCTCCTGTGCTGTACCTCTCCTATGGAGTAACAGGAGAATTCAGTCTCCAGCACTCATTATAGATTCATAGGTTTTTAAGACCAGAAGGGACTCTTAGTTCATCTAGTCTGTCCTCCTGCATAACACAGGCAATGGAGCCTCCCCCAGTAATAGCTGCATCAAGCCCATAACGTATGGTTGAGCTAGAGCAGATCTTCTAGAAAGACGTCCCGTCTTTGTCCATCTGTGATTGACATTGCTGTCAATCCAGCGCTGACATTGATGGTAATAACAACAATGGGGAAACCCTCCTGTTCACCCATAAGCAACTGACTGATGACCCAGCTTCCAAGGCAGCTCCCTGAGCGGCAACCAGTCCATTTATCACAGCGGGAGTTTGAAAGGGGAATGCTTCTCTTTTAATTGCCCAGCCCTGTTCTTTGGATCACTTCTTGCTCAATAATCTTGCCTCCCTCCCACAGCTGCGTGTCCCGGCTGTTTAGCTCTACATCTCAGGGCAATCAGTGTGTGCTCAGTGCACCCAGCAGGTACAGCAGGGGCACGGGGAGAGCATGTGGTGGCTGCGTTGAAGGAAAGCGAGCATAGGGAAAGATGGAGGCTCAGGGAATGAGACTGGAGCATTTAATTAGGGAGAGAGCTAATAGTGTAGGCCTGGGCTGGAGAGGACAGGAGATGTGGCGTCTGAAGAGTCATGTAGTCAGCGAGTGGCAGAGACACTGGGGGTAGCAGGAGGGCAAAACTTACCACCCATTGTAGTTGCCACTTCATGCTGAACAGTCTGTTACCTCCAAACTAGGAATCCTTGTATCACTTCTTGGGGCTTTTATTTGTCTGGACTGGTCTTTCTGAAGAAAACTCACTCTGATGGAGTCCTCCTGCTGCTCACACTTGCCTCCAGGCTCGTTACTTAGCTTCATCTCAACTTTCCCCTCTGTTCCTCTGCTGCTGCCCCCCTGCTCCATACTGCCCCCTTCCAATCACTGAAACCCCTCCACATCCTCTCTCTCCCTCTGTTTTCATTTGTAGCCCCTGTGGGACACAGAATGGCCTTCTTAACTATACCTGCCTGCCGATGTGATGGGTGACTGCGGGGGCTGCTGGAAGAAAGCCCCGCTCCTGGGTTCTGTAACTCTGCTGAGCCACAGTTGACTGGAAGATGCCGTGGTGCCCTACAGACCCCAGGGACATTCAGGGTCCCTACAGAAGCCCTAGTCCAGTAGGTCCAAGAAATTTGGGTAGGTCTGGAGCACAGGGCCTTCCCCAAACCCCAGGACTTCCACCTCCTCTGTGCCGCCTTCCCCTCCAAGATGTGAACTGGGCCCCTCTTCATTCTCAGACACTAAGCTAACAGGAAGCAGGGACCAGGGCATCTTTGCTGAGCTGGCTCACCCTCGTCCTAACCACCTTCCCTCCCTGCTGGCTAGTCCCAATTGCCAGGCATTGCTTTTGCAGGCTGGGAAACAAGCAGAGGTACACCATGGTTCTGGTCAACCTGCTATGTGTGTTAAAACTACACACTGGGATGTTACCACCTGTTAGCTAGCATTTGGTTAAAAATCACCTCTTTTCCCAGTGAAGGCACCCCCCTACGGGCGACTGCATAAAGCTTGATTAGTTAATGTTTGTAAAATAGCTGAGATCCTTCCATGAATGTTGGTCCAAAAGGACAAAACATTGTTATTGGCATTTCACTTTAAGAATGCCTGTCTGTCCCCATGAAGTGCACTTCCCCCTTCACTCCTGGCACTGCAGACCCCTCCAGAATGACCCCTGGGATGGTGGGCTCTGGAAATGGCAAAGCTAGGTCCTGCATGTACACAAGTCTGTGACTGCCTAACACAGCGAAGGCCAGTGAGAGACGATATGTAATGGGACGATCTACAGCAGCTCTGCTTGGACTCCATAGGCAGTGCTCCAGGTTCTCGCTAATAACTTCTTTAGGAGACAAAATGAGACTCGTCCAGGCTGGGATTGAGAAATGAAGCATTTTGGAGTCACAGCAGGAACGTGCTGCTGTTGTTGGAGCCCTCTGCCCATTGCCTGGCTCCCTGGGCAGGGAGGAGGCATTGTTATCTGGCATTAGCACTCTCAGGGACTTTACCTGGAATTACTGATCCACATTCATAAACATGATCATGCTAATTGTCTGCTACAGCAGCCGCGCTCGACCGTCGCTGCCTCCTCCCTGTGCTGGGACATCGCATGTATTCATTTCCATTCTCAATCCAAATGTCAAGATGTCTTTATTCCACAGCCTACTTTGATTAAAGAGGACAGGAGGAGGCTAGAGACAGAAAGAGAGAAATGCAGGGACAGCAGCAACAGACAAGGACAATGGACTAAACTGTGACCTGGTATAAGCCAGTGCATCTCCATTGACTTCAGCTGAGTTGCACCTGCTTCCACTAGGCCTGAATTTGGCCCAGTGACAGAGCATGTCTGGAATATTGGTCTAATAACCACTGACAAACTTTCCTTTGCCTTCAAGCCCAAGAGCATTACAGACCAATATTCTGCAGAATCCAGGTGTGATGAGTCATGTACACAATGTGAATAGCTTCTGTCTAAATAGCAAGGATTATGGTGTAACAATTAAAATATTGCAGTACAGGAAATGGCTAGCGATCAACAACCAAGCCATCCAAACTCATCTAGCCTTCTAAGATCACACTTGCTTCTTTCTCACTCTGAGCCAGGCCAATTATTTGTAGTGAATTATTCATTCTACAAATTTAGCTCTTTATTCTATCCACGATCTACTCAGTTTTACAGTTTTGTTCATTATTCAAGATTGTTCAAATGCTTTACGGAAATATATCTCAGCCTCTGGGTTCTATGTAAATGATTCACCTTTGCTTCTTTGTGCTGACTGATCACTTAATTCACATGGCTTAGTCTTTTATTTCTGATTGGATCACTGAAACTTTCCCGGACCAGAGGAAGGGAAATGACAGATTTCAAGAGGGTGAGGTGAACATATCTATCCTGCACCAACTTTCACACGGACATGAGGAATCATGAACTTTCACTTTCCACAAACATGCTTGGGAACAAAGGAAGCTCACTTCTCTGAATGCGTGCTGAAAAAAGGGGGACACAAATGTCCTCAAAGTTAATGTGCAGTCAGATAAGTGCAGGTAGGCTGCTGCACTCACACAGACGACAATGAAGTCTGTAGGCATTGGGGGCCACATGCATTGGTCGAATTGCAGGATCAGGGCCGTAATCTGAACAAATGGTTTTTGCATAGTTCACCCAGCTCTAGTCTGGCTGGTGGATGCAAAGCGACAGCTGTGTGACTGCTTTCCTGTATCCTTTCTGAAACATAAAACCAGGTAAGATGTGCTCAGGGGGCAATTGCAGCTTAAAATTAGCTCTGAGCTCTTGTTAATAACGACATAATACAGGAAATGCAGAATAAAAATTGTGGTTAGTCAAATAAGCTGAATCCACTGTATTCAAATGTAAAGCAATTCTGACTTTTCTGTTTCCATGCCTGTGAGCAAGTGGACAGCTGGAATGCAGATTGTTTGGGGGCATATGACCTAAGTGTCCCCTCGCAATCTAAGCAATAAATAACAGGCTTGTAAAACTGCAAAAGGCTGTTTTCACAACTGCTTGTGCAAGGGTTTCTTTGCAATTAAAAGGAAGGGTTATAACTTTGCATGAACTTGTGCAAATTGCATGCTCTTTTAATATATAGGGTTTGCAAAACAAGACCTCTGAGCAAAGATTAAGAGAAATGGATGTGTTTGGTCTCGCAAACGCTGACTGATAAGGTCTTATAAATTCAGAAAGGGATGTGTTAGAGGAAAAGAATCCATTAGTCTTGTTAGTCCATCAGAACAGAACAACAGTGATGGGCTTAAACTGCAGTAGGGAAATTTTGGGTTACATTTTAGGAAAACCTCTATGACTGGGTGCAGTTGAGGAAGTCGGTTATGGCTGCCTGATCCTGGGGTTAGTTCTACAATCTACAATTCTGGCAATTCCCTCCCTCTGAGGAGAGCCAACCTTTTTCAGGCTGGCAATGCAAAGAGGCTGCAGGATCTGGTCCTCCAACTCTAAGACCAGTTTGGTTCTGGGAAGAAGCTGATGAGAGATGCAGTGAAATCACCAGCACTGGAAATGCTCAAGGCTAGATGCCCACCTATGGTGGACTGAATCAGGTGAGAATTAACTTAGTCCTGGCTTGGAGACCCTGCTACCTGTCTCTGCCAACCCAAAGGATTCTGAGCCTTTCTATTTGAAATAATGTCTGTGGCTATTCCACTTTCCCAACAAGTTCCTTTGAGTGAAGAGACGACCTCTTACAGAGGAGAGAGGCACTCACTAGAGCCATAGAAAGAGGGAGTCTCAGAGTCTATGGGTTTGTCATTGACTTCAATAGAGCCAGGATTTTCACCCTATGTGAACTACTGATTTACCAAGGGATTGTGCCTAATTTCTTAGTCAGGCACCACTATGTGTGTGTGCATAAACCTGAAGCGCGGCATACAAGGCAGGGGATGTCAATGCACTCGTTAACATCAACATGATCTTAACAAGAGTTTGCACCAAGTTACCAGCAGTTACCGATCATGGACGGATTCAGGGGATCATTAAATTAGGGTACGTCTACACCAGAAATTAAGGTGCTATTACAGTGCAGGTAAGCTGGCTGTCTAGCCTTGAACATTTCCAAGAGTTTGCACAGCTTTGCTGGCTGGAGAAGCCAGGATATGTATATCGCTCTGTACCTCCCAGCTGTGTGCGGGAACCAAGGAACAATAGCCCATTTCTGCTAGCTGCAGTGTACATGTAATTTCTTCCTGATGTACTTTCTACCAGTCTCATTTCCAATGGCAGCTGCTGGTAACTCCGTGCAATTTTTCTCAACTGTCTTGGTGCACCTGGTATTTCTGCAGACAGAGTGTTGAAGGACGAGACTGCTGTCTCCTGCGGAAAGGATCCTCTCAGGTACATTAACTGCACTTTCCAGGCCACTGAGGAAGACATGGCAGCATTATATAAAGGTCACAAAATGCTACCAACCTGCTGGCTGCTTTTGAGCTGAAACAAAAGGAGGTGGTGGAGAGAGAAAGAGACACAGAGCAATAGTTCTCACATGATCTCAGCCCCGTAAATAGCTCTGCCATGGAAAAACTAGAGCTGGGCCTGTATTTCCCAAAATATTATTTATGGAATAAATGTGATCTGTTCTTCTGCTCACATAATATCCGTGCCCTGATGATGGTTCCCAAATGTAGTCATTATCCTAAATAAATCCACTTTTTCAAATTTATTTCCCCATACAGACTGGTCTGCAACAGTCCCCTGTGAGTGTCCAGTATGCACTATTCAGGCAGTGAGGGCTAGCTGTGATTGGCCAGGTAAGTCACATGATCCCGGGCTTGTTTCTCTCCTCTGATAGGGTGAGCCTGAAAGCACTTCCTTTGCAATTCCGCGACTAGTAAATTAAGAAATCAGTTTCTGTAGAGGTCTGTGCATGCCTTCCACGAACGCCTGCGCCAGGAAAACTCAGCTGCATTCATGGTCATGGTCATGGAAAGTGACCACAAAGGGGGCTTGAATGGAAACTCAAGGACCAAATTCTGCTCTGATTTACAACGGTGCAAACCATGAGTAACTCCACCAAAAAACAATTAGAGACTCTCACTTATCCCAGATTATCTGTATACCCCATATTGGGGTCCCTGTGCAGCCAGCTCCCCGGCATGTTTTAGGTTCTGAGGACTTCTGCAGTAGGAAAGGAAAAAACAAGAGGGGATTTTAAATGCATAATTGACTATGGAAAAAGCTAGTGAAGCTAAGCAAAATAGCAACTGCAGTTCAGGTAATAAAAAAAAAACTGTAACAGAACTAATCCGCTGTGACGCACAGAGAAGGCTGTCTCCATAAGCCTGTGCTAACAACTCCTACTCAAGCTCTTGGCATGTGTATACCTGCACTGATTATGGTTTTTGTTTCTCTGTGTGCAAGTTCACTTTTGTTTCAATGGACATGGGCATCGTATTATGGTCCGATCACTCCCCGCTAACAATTACTTGGCAGGATAAAGCAAGGCCAGCGATTCCAAAAGAATAAAAAATTAAGAATTACCTACAGCAGTATCCCATGGGCTCACAGAATATAATAAACAAGATTAGAAATGGCTACAAAACCAAATGACCTTCCAGGGCCCTCCTAGGAAGTTATTGTGGGACTGTCATTAGGGGGGAATTAATTAGCTTAGCGGCAGGGACTGGGGGGAAATGTTTGTAATAGACGGCTGCAGATTTAGGGAAGAGGTTTAATAACTAGGAGAAATTCATAAAAGGAGAGGAACATAAAAATTAAATTACAGTTTGAAGCCAGTTTAAACCTTTTAATTTCTGAAAAGACAGAACAAGCCCTCAGGTGGTGAAGAGGGGAAAGCAGCGAGACTTAGACTTGCTCAGCCGACAAGCTTAGGGCAAAGAAGGAGGAATGAATGGCTGCAGCAATGAGACTGCAAAGGGAGGTGTGCATCATCTCCCAAAAGATATTGGTTCTTATTCCCCCCCACCCCGGGGTACTCCCACTACTGACGTCAATGGAGTGCCCCTGGCATCACGCTGGGGTAAGAGAGAGGAGAATCAGGCCCAGACAATGCAAGCCACCTTCTTTAAACAAAGAAATAAGAAGGGTCTGGATTTCTGCTCCCAGCTTCCACACCGTGGGTGGGCAGGACACTGAATTATGAAGGAGCGAGGGGAGTGGAATTCCAGCTTGTATGCTTTGCTGATTTCCACTCCCTCTCTGCCAGGAGGGGGGATGGGCTAGGAAAAAGGCTTTTGAGTTTCCCGTGGTACGTGAGTGCGTGCAGGGCCATGATGGCCAGTCAGAGGAGGTGAATTGTCTCACAACAGAGCTGGTTCTCCTTGGGCCTGGGTCAGCTTTCCAGGTCCACTCTCTACAGAGAACTAAAGCTGAAATGAGTGGGATGTCTGACCATGCCCAGCCAGCACTAGAGATGATCAGGTGACATGCACTCGTAAGTACCGTGATCTATGGATAATTTTACTGCTACGACAAAGGTCACAGCTGGGATCTCCATGGACACTAACTGCTCTGAGCACTGCCACGGGCAATAACTTTCCCGGTATATGTCTGGGCTGTTATCAATTTAAGACCATTGGAATGTCACATTCAATAACAACATTAGACACTCACATCCGCTCCCATCTTCAGAGAGCTTCACTGCATTCCTGGCTGGGCAGAGAAAGGGTACCAGTCCCAGAGGACAGATGGGAAAACTCAGGCACAGAGGAGGGAGTGACTTACCCAAGATCATGCGGTCAATCGACGGTGCAGCTGGCCAGAGAACCCAGGAGTGTGACTCCACGTCCCCTGCTCTGACCAGCTTGCTCCTGCCTGGAGACAGAAATGGATCAAAGGAGTCCTAACTCCAGTGATCTCTCTGGCCTTCTTGACAACCTGGGCATGAGAGCCTGCCTGCTGATTGCCAGGCTTCCAGCATGTGCAATAGGCATATCAGATATGCACTTCATTCATTGGAGGTGGGCATGAGGGACAGACTCACTGTACATGACCTGTCAGAGGTCAGGGCAATTGCACCTGTATTTCCTTCTCATGGTCCAGCAAGGGCACCCACTCCAGGCTCCTCAGCCATCACCTCTCTTGGGTGGAGGCATGCTGCTCTCTCCCTCCTCACGGGGGTATTTCCAGGTTGCATTGTTCCCCAACTATACTGTGATATCCCCACAACACCTCAAAGATGGCACCAAGTGTGATTGCCATGGTTAAGCTGCTGCACAGCTCTTTCTAAGCAAGCACGTTTATTCTTAAGGTGAAAGCAGTGCAGAGAAAACAGATTAAAACAATGAAAGAACCCACCACAAGTGCTAATAAGCTTACCAGAGATCACCCCAACTCCAGCCAGGCTCTGGCTGGTGAACAGTTCTGCAAGTCCCACACAGGGGTTCTTCTGTGGTCACAAGTTCCTAACAGCTCTCACTCAGAACAGGCACCCAGTCTTACAGGGCTTCAATAGGCCAAAATCCTTTCAGCCCCTTCCTAAGGTTTACCACCACCCCTGGATCACAGGTCCTGTCCATTTGCTGGGTCAGAAAGGAGGCCCTAAATCAGTTTAAACTCAGCTTATTTATCTAAAAGTCCTTCCTTTGTCTGCTAGTCTCTAGAGAAGCCAGTCTGACCAACTATATGCAAGTCTCTCAAGCCGGGGTGGGGGAGGGAGGGTTCCTCTTGGGAAGTGTTACACCCTGAGTGAATTTGCCTAATAACGCCCCCCTGGTTTTAGTACCTGGAGGAGCCATGGTTATCCTCTCACATGGAACAACATACAATCCCTGGCTCACAATGCTACATACATTTAATTCAATAAGGTTTGTCCAGGACATTGTAGGAAATTGCCAGCTCTGTCGCAGTATGTAAAGGGGGCACTCCCGTAGCCCCTCAGGGACTGACATGGCTCGGCGAGATGTGGAATGGGTGCTCTGGGCCTGGCTGGGCTCACTCGCCCAGCCCCTGGGGGGGTGGACATTGAGTGGGTGAGGTGTGGATTGGCTGCTGTGCTCACTGGCCCCGTCCCTTATGGAAGACTAGTGATTTTGTTGTTCTATAGCTCATCTCATGACAACAAGTCACAGTCTGCCTTATGGTGCATGGCCTCCTCGTCAACACTGTGCCCCGCACTTGCTGAACTGTTGAACACTGCCTGCGCCCCTCCAGCTCCCCACTGTTGTGCTCTTTTTGGGGTACGGCAAGGTGAATGGAGTGCATTAGGGGTGTGATTCATGGATACCCTGAGGCAGCCAGATGCCTCCTCTCTGTTTCTGATCACCTCAGTTGTTGCTTTTGTGAGCATCTCAAGGGAAAGCAATGAGAGGGTGGGTCTGAAACCCATATTTACATCTGCCAGAGCAAGCAGCATCCAGCAACCCACCACTGTCACCCCAGGGAACCTGCACTCCTTCCAGGAGTCCGATCAAGGCTAGTTAGTACCTGGTCATCAGCACAGGCCAGAGGGAGAGAACCTGGAGCTCTGGGCATCAGTGATTCTGAGCAGACCTTCAGACAGTGTCTCACAGTGGGGTCTGTGTATGTGCGTCCTTGAGGGTTTGTGTGTGTACGTGTGAGAGAGAGCTTCCCAGCATTGTGTGTGAGAGATCAGGCAGCTTCCCAGGATTGTGCACATCTCCAGCTCTGTATATCTGCACACTCTGCATCTCCCCAGGCTTGCGTGTGGATCTTTGTGCACTTGCTCACTCATCCTCTCTCCTGTCTGCTGCTCCCCATCCTGCTCTCACTCCATTCCTGCCTTTCACTGATGCTCTGCTTTTCATTCACCTCCTGCTCTATTTCCCCATGTGATTTGATTGGTTAAGTGCAGGGGGCTGAAGGAAATGCCATTCACACTTTCACCCTGCAGCAAGCCTTAAAGAAGCTGTTCTTCTCCAGAACTCAAACCACAAAAAAGTTCACTTGAGTTCTACTATCAACGCTCAGACTCACAATGTTCAAGTGGCTTCAGAATCCCCTGTGATGCACTTCAAGTGTCTCCAACGAGAAGCAAATGAACGTAACCATATCCACTTCTCCAACCCCACACAGAGCCTCTAATGATCCACACATGCTATTCACTTAGCTCCTACTTTTATCAAAGGCAGAACCTGCGGTTTTGCAGTTACTGTAGTTTTTGGAACCACAGCAACAAAATACTCCTTGGCAGTAATTTTAAGGGCAGCTCTCTCTCTCTCTCTCTCTCACACACACACACACGCTTCAGGACTTCCATGTGTGTCAGAGATACAAGGTACTGTACGGTTTCAGAGTGACAGCCGTGTTAGTCTGTATTCGCAAAAAGAAAAGGAGTACTTGTGGCACCTTAGAGACTAACCAATTTATTTGAGCATAAGCTTTCGTGAGCTACAGCTCACTTCATCGGATGCATACTGTGGAAAGTATAGAAGATCTTTTTATATACACACAAAGCATGAAAAAATACCTCCTCCCACCCCACTCTCCTGCTGGTAATAGCTTATCTAAAGTGATCACTCTCCTTACAATGTGTATGATAATCAAGTTGGGCCATTTCCAGCACAAATCCAGGGTTTAACAAGAACGTACTGTACGGTGACATAAATGGATCATGTACATTTGCTATAGCTAGGCAGGGTAGTTGAAATCACAAACATTGCAGTAATGGCATGAATATCCACAGCTGCAATGACATGCAGAGGGAGGCAGAAAAGCAACCCGAGTTCGTCAGTGCTCTGTCACCGGTCAGCACAGCCAGTATGCTGGTAAGTTGGTGCCCTCTGCTCACTAACTATTGGAGGACTCAGCATCTCTTGGCTTTCCAGGTGCCTGGTTCCACACCCTTGTACATTGTTTTCATCTTAAACGTCCATTTTTTGTCTTTTTTTCCATTTTCAAAAGCACGTGTCAGGGCCACGGGGCCAGGCATTGCCTGGGCAGCCAAGCTGTGGAGCAGGACATAGGCACGCCACCGCCTCCTGAATAAGCACCACCACCTTGGAATTGGCTACAGTGATCCACGTCCCCTCAGAGAGGATTGTATTAGTATATTTTAAAGCCACAATGGACCTTTAGATCATCTAGTCTGATCTCCTGCACCAATTAGGCCATAAATCCTCACCAGTGACCCCTGCATCAAGCCCATCACTTCTGGTTGAGCTTTTTGAAAGACATCCAGTCTTTAAAGGCTTTAAGCAATAGAGAATCTACCATCCTCTAGGTGAGACAAAGTCTTTATGACTAAGAAATAGGGAAAAGAAAGGCGCCCCACTCCCTCCACCACGCTGCTCCCAGAACAAGAGAGGCAGACAGGTTCGTCTGCCAACATGCTAAGCAATAGCAAATTGGCCTTGCTGAAAGATCTGGGGCCAGGTGGCTTCTGACCCAGCTCACTGAATTGCAGCACTTCTGTGTATGTACAGACTCATAGACTCTAAGACCAGAAGGGACCATCGTGAGCATCTAGTCTGACTTCCTGCACATTGCAGGCCACAGAACCTCACCCACCCACTCCTGTAATAGGCCCATAATCTCTGGCTGTGTTACTGAAGTCCTCAAGTTACAGGGTTCCACCATTTACTCTAGTTCAAATCAGCAACACACCTGTACTCCATGCCGCACAGGAAGGTGAAAAATCACCCAAGGTCTCTACCAATCTGACGGGGTAAAAATTCCTTCCTGACCCCAAATCTGGTGATCAGTTAGACCCTGAGCATGTGGGCAAGAGTCACCAGGCAGATACCTGGGAAAGAATTTTCTGTAGTAACTCAGAGCCCTCCTCATCTAGTGTCCCGTCTCCAGCAGTTGGAGAGATTTGCTAATAGCAGTCATGGATGGGCCATATGCCATTGTCGGCAATCTCACTGTACCACCCCTTCCATAAACTTATCAAGATCAGTCTTAAAACAGGTACAGGGCTGCTGGATTACTTTTTATAGCAGGGGTGCTGAGAGTCACTGAATCAAACTGTAAACCCTGGATATAATGGAAACCACATGAAGCCTCTAGCACCTATGAACAGGTTAGGGTTTTTGCTCCCACTACTGCCCCGGGAAGGCTGTTCCAGAACTGCACTCCTCTAATGGTTCACCTAATTTCAAGTCTAAATTTATTATCGCCAGTTTATAGCCATTTGTTCTTGTGCCAACATTGGCCTTAATTCTGCTCACTCCCTGGTGTTTATCCCTCTGGTATATTTATAGAGAACAAGCTGTATCTCCCTGCAGCTTTTGTTTTGTTAGGCTAAACATGTCACAGATACTTCCCGAGCCACAGCTCAATGCTGATCACAGTGTGTGTGTGTGTGGTGGTGGGGGGGTATTACTACTCTGTTTATTACTGGTAGCACCCCTAATGTACCCTACACTTTCCCAACAGTGCATGATCCTTGCCCCAAGGAGCTCACAGTCTGAGTCACAGGCAAAATGCTGCCCTTTACTGTAATAGGATGGGTCTGCCCCTTTGTTTCTTTGGGAGGAATGGAGGGAAAGACCAAGGTGAGAGGGAGAATATGGGAGGAGTGGGGGAAGAGTTAACAGAGAGCAGTGAAAACCGAGGGGTGCAAGGAAACCGAAGCTAGCCCGGGGGGGCTGGGGGCAGACAAGAGGGCATGGAGGAAGGAAAGGAAAAGAGATGTTGCTTTCCAGAGAAGAATGGAGAGGAGACAGAAAAGGAGCGTTAGCTGGGAAGGAGAGACCAAGCAGGGGATGGAAGGAGTAGAGAAGGGGATAAAGAAGTGGCAGGATGCCAGGTGGGATCAAGGAAACACACAAACACTCTGGGGTCCGTGGCGGAACTGATTGGCATCTTTTATCTAAACCTTTTTCCCAACCAAAAAATGGTTGTGGTGTTTGTTTGCCTGCAATGGACATTTTCACTGAAAGCTTTTTTGTGGTCAAATTTTTTTGGTTTTTCAATGAAAACCCCCAATTATTTTTGGTACCCTTCCCCCCACCTTTCCAGCTGGGAAAAAAGGAAAGAAACAGGCGTGTGGGTGGAGAGGGAGGGGACCCGGTTGATTTTTGTTTTCATTTAGTCAGAAAAACTCCACAAAGTATTTTGGCACACAACACCCTTTTTTCTCGTTTCGTTCAGAATGTTTCATGGAAAGAACGGAGCAATTTCCAGCCAGCTGCACTGAATGCAGGTCCCTTTCCTGGGACTGTCCTGGCCATCACCCTTGTTCTTTACACTTGTGGGAAGAGGTGGCTATTTGGAGTCCTTGTTCTACCAGCCCTGCCAGCTCCTCTGGATTCTATAGTTAAATAACTGGCAACCCCAGCCCCCACCAAAAATAGCCCCAAATTCACCAGTGTGTGTACACAGCCCTGCCCACCCCCCTCCCCTGGGCCTGTCTGCCTCACACCAAGACCTGGCATCCCACAGCAAACAATTCCATTTCAATAGCTGTTCCTTTCTGAGAGCCCCCAGCAGGCATCTGTCCCTATTAGAAATCTTATTTGCACCGGAGGAGAGTGCAAATTACGGTCTCTCTCTGACATGGATTGTAATGCAGGGAGAGGCTGAGAGCAGAAGCTGCCATTGTTAATAAGGGGTGAGCGGGTGGGGAGGTAGGGAGCCCTGAGTGGCAAATAAAGGAATACAGTAACTGTCTGATGTAGCTAAGGCAGGAGTTGTGGCCTTTAGAGCACTCCGAAGCAGCGTCTGAGAGCCCCAACGGTGCAGGAACAACATAAGCAATGCAACAGGCTGTCGCATGATGCTGGGCTCTCTCCCTTTTGTCTTGATTCATAAGGCAGCGATCGAGTGGGAGATGCTGCTGTTTGACAGATACTGTAGATGGACAGATACTGCAGTGCGGCTAGAAGAAACAGATACTGCAGCAGAGGAAGACGCAGCCTCAGCGGGTTCAGGGTGGTTAGCTGAAAGTGTGTGGAGGAGCCGTTCAGGGTTCTTCAGTTGAAGGGTTACCAGCAATTCCCACTCAGGATTTCCTATCTGACCTTTGCAAGCACCTGTGCTGTCTCTCTTCGTCTCCCTCATACCGGCTACACGAGAATTGCGTCGACACTAATGCGAACTCACCATACATGGCCAGGGCCCTTTGCCTTGTGAATGGAAGACAGGGAGTGAGGAGGGGGAATAACACACAATGCGAGCGAATTTCCAATTAATCAGAAACAGGCAGAGCTGTTAATGAAAGTCCTCCTGGTGGCCTGACAGCATGTTGAGAGCTGGCCAGACCCTGGTATTTGGGGTCTGAGTGAAGCACCGAGTCCTTTTCTAAATCCACACACTTCCTGTTAAAGGGTCACTCCTGCCCTTTTGGGCATGGCTAAGATTTTGGGGTGCTGCAAAGCATGCAAAGAGGGCTTGTGGCTGTGACAGCTCCCACCCAGGGTTCCTTTTCAGCTGTCAGACCTGCTATCTTCAGAACAGAAGTATCCCAGGGCTGGCCTCAGATGCACATGAAGCGAGCCTGCCTTCAGCACTGGGGAGTCTGTTAACTCACTAAGCTGGCTCTGCTTTCAGGCCATCAGTTAGCAAAGGTCTGCGTATGTCCAAAGGTGTGTTAGCTAAAGGCCTTTGGGGCTGTGGGGTATTTTATTATTTCTTACCTGAACCACTGCCTGTCCACAGGGGAAGATGGAACATAGCTCTTCTGATGCAGCCCAGTCCTGACCTGCAGCACCCCTTGCTACTCCCATCTCCACCACACATACACGCTCCCTCTCCTCCACCACTGCCCCTCAACTCTAGCCCACAGTTTCCCTACTATTTCAATCCTGACAAACCAGTTCAGCAATATTGTGGGCTCAGTTCAACAGCCTGTCAAATCCCCTCATGTGCGCTCATTAATCTACATTTAGTGGCATAAGACAGTCAGGTGAGTACAGGAGAAAACATCTGTGCCTAGTTGAAGGAGTTCTAAATTACCTGTGTACCGTGTCTAATGCAACAGTGAGATCTGGGTGGCCTCCTGAGGTGCAAACTGATGAGCATCTGGCACCCCCACCCTAGTGGCTAGCAGCCAAAGGCTAATATGATTAGTGTGACCCATTCTCTGTGCTTGGTGGGCGGTTTCATTATAGTCCTTTGATGCCTAAAGTCCTTCCCTGTGGTGAAAGTTCAGTTCTTTGTTACCACTGGGGTAAATCCATTTCAGCCACCATAAAGTGGGAGTAAAAAGCAGAATCCCTGCAAAGACAAGAACTTGCTTGTGACTCTTGAGCCGACCTTTCCTGGGGACAAAAACGAGCCAGCAGAAAAAGGAACAGATGAAGGAGAGGAGTTCTATGAAGGGCCCTCTCCTGGGCATGAGAGATCACTGCATAAGTACATAAAAGGAAATCAGAAAAGCTGGATGTGAAATGGAACCACTGCTGCTCTAATGACCCTGGGGTATCCGTGAAATCCACCCACATGGTGACAAGGAGACAAGAAAGCACTCACAGTCTCAGTGACCCATAGATGTTTCTGTCCCTGTAACACTTGGTGACACTCGTTATAGCTTGTCATACCAGTAAAAGACCATTGTCTTGAATTGTATTACAAAATAAATGATGCAAGCTACTGGCTTGGACCTGCCTGTAACTCCCACGGGCCTATGTGTTAGAAGAGATACCAGCCCTTATGGTCAAATATCAGAGAGTGACGTTCACTGTCCACACGGTACACTGGGACCCGTTCCTTTGGAGCAAGCAGATTTTGTGTTGCAGGAGAATGCTGGCCTGCTCAGAAAGCTCTGCGCTCCAAACAACCTGGGCATCAGACTACGAGCCCGGCTCAACTTCGCCCAGGTCTATTTTGGACTAATCTGACAGTCCTGAGCAGCGCTAAGGCCCCACATACTCTTGGATCGTGACTACCTTGGGGCAGCTGCTAGAACAAGGTTTGGCCCAGTTCACACAGGGGAGACTAAACTCTGCATTCATTTTAGGTGATCTCTAGGTCTCTTTCTGAAGGAGATGCCACCAGGAACCCAAATCCCATGGTGATGGGCACGGTATAAATACAAAATAGAGCAGAATGGGCTTGTCTACACAAGGAAGTTTGACCAGTTATACTGATGTAGTTAAAATGATATAGTTATACCAGTATAACCTCTCTGTTATTCTTATGATTATATCCTCATATGTTGTACTCTTCTTCCAGTACGAGTGGCTTTTTTAGTTCAACTTAAACTTCTGCCCAAGTGACATAAACCAGATTGGAAAATGCGCTGGACTATTGGACTAAGAGTTCACATGTGTGTGTGTCACACCAGTAGAACGACATCAGTTTAAATCCACATTAATCTTATACCTCATGTAGACAAAAGTGCAAGCTCATTGGGTCAGGGTCCCCCATTTTATTCTATGTGTATGCAGCACGAGGATTACCATGAGGTGGCTGTCCTGGGAATTCTGTGAGGGGGCTTGGTATATGCTGCCAGCTGTCCAGTTTTATGGGCTCATGATTAACCCCGGGGGGGCCCAGTTTTTTGTACCTCAGAGGTGGTGCAGCCCTACCTAGAATATAGCAGCCATGGTTGTGGGTGTTGCTGCAACTCTCGGGAATAGTACTGTAATACAGGTTTCAGAGTAGCAGCCGTGTTAGTCTGTATCCGCAAAAAGAAAAGGAGTACTTGTGGCACCTTAGAGACCAACACATTTATTTGAGCATAAGCTTTCATGAGCTACAGCTCACTTCATCGGATGCAGTGAGCTGTAGCTCACGAAAGCTTATGCTCCAATAAATGTGTTAGTCTCTAAGGTGCCACAAGTCCTCCTTTTCTTTTTACTGTAATACAATTAACCCTGAGCATCATGCCTCTGCTGGCATAAGATATCCGCTGCTTTCTGCTCTCCCCACAGCTTCACTATGCCACAAGGATAAATGAGAGCCCTACCATCAGTGCTCCCCAAAGGGCAACGGGACCAGACTGCTGCGTGCAGGGGAATCTGCAGCAGAGCCCCGGGGAATATTCCCTGCAGAGGTGCAGCAGAGTGTGTGGGGCAATATAACCCGGCCACCCAGCCCTCTCGCGGCCAGGGCCTTGCCCGCAGGTGGGCAGGGACCCCAGGCCCAAGGGGCTGCCGCGCCTACCTGGTCCCCAACGCTCCGATCCAACTGGAGCCCTTGCCCGAGACAGACGCCCAGACGCCCCGGGGAAGGGCGCTCAGGGAACCGGCCCAGCGCGCGAGGAAACAACTCAGGCAGGAGCAAATAGGCCGGCCCCGCCCCTTCATGCAAATCGCATCCTGCCCCGTGCCCGCTGAGCCAATAGGCGGCGGGGGGGCGGAGCGTGGCGGCAGGACTTGCCCGGGCATGTGGGAGCCATTGCAGCAGCTGCTTCCGGGAAAGCCACGTGTGGGCAGCCGGCTCGCTGGGTAAGAGATGCGGGGGGCCGGCCGGGGGCAGGGAGCGACCCAGTCGGGAGGGCTGGGCAGAAGGAGGGGGACCCAGGTAGGGGGCAGAGGGCTCGTAAGCACATGATCTCTCTCCTGCTATTCCAGTTTGAGTCCTTCCGTCCCAGGCCAGAGCTGGCACCGCGGAGCCAAGCCGTGGGATTGGGATAAGCGCCAGCTATGGTCGTGCTAGCTCATAACCCCCCACCCCCTTACCCTCTCGTGGCCGTATTACTCCACTATGCCTGGGGTGATGCTGGGGCCCCCCAGGCCCGCGTTATGACTGCCGCAGGCTCTTCCTGCGCTCTGGACCGTGGGCCCCGCCCTGCCCTAACAAGGCCTGACTGGGTGACCAGCTATGGTAAACCCTGTGACCTGAAGCAGAGCTCTGCGTAGTTTGTAAGCGTGTCTCTGTCACCCACAGAGATTGGTCCAGTAAAAGATATGACCTTACCCACCTTGTCTCTCTAATATCCTGGGACTGACATGGCTACAACAAGACTGCATGCGATAAACCCAAAGTGGGCACATCATGTGCTATCTCAGCTCAGCTGTGGGAATGGGATAATCCCTTTCAAATCCAGGTGAGGAGCATCTCTACTTACCAGGCACTGACTAACCCTGTGTTGTGGGTATCTTTGGCAGGATGCCTTCTGGCCAGGGTCTAACGCCAGGTGTTATGAGCACAGTGAAGGTCTGTGAGGTGGGGCACAAGGGTGCTGATGGCCGGTTTCTCGGGTACTCCAACTCCAGAAGGGATCTGTGCTGCCCTCGCACCAAAGGCCACCTGGCTCGCAGAGCAGATGTGGAAGATCGTGGCTTGCTGCAGAGCCAGAATAAAAAGAAGAGTCGGAAGCACCAGCGGTTTATGGCACACAGGGCTCTGCTGGAGCAGAGGGGACTGTTGAGACCCACACTGGGACACAAGACTGAGCCAGTGGCGTTCACGGTGCCCAAAGAGGGCCTGCTAAACAGGGAAGCCAGCAGATGTGGCCAGCCAGCCAGCGAGGCTGTATCTCTTGTGAAAAATCAGTCTGGGGGGGAAGTCCATGTAAAGCTCACAAAGCTCAAGCGGGCTCTGATGCAGTCTCTGCCACTTCCTTCGGAGGGTGCAGGTGGGCAATGCTCCCTTTCACTTTCTCAAGACTCAGAGAGCAGGTTACCTTTGCCTGGCAGCTCCAATTCCTTGTCCCGCTCGCTGCAGAGACCTGGGAAATGTGTGGCCATTGATTGTGAGATGGTGGGCACAGGCCCCGGCGGGAAGCTGAGTGAGCTGGCGCGATGCACGGTGGTGAACTACAACGGAGATGTAATCTATGACAAATACATCCGGCCAGAGCTTCCCATCGTGGACTACAGGACTCGCTGGAGTGGGATCACCAAGCAACACATGCAGAACGCTACCCCATTCAGTGCTGCACAGAGAGAGGTAAACAAGAGGCGTGGTGTGCATATCTGTACAGTCTGAACAAGGGCTAGATTTTATCCCATCTTTGGGCAGCTGTCAGTGCACTGCTCTGCCAAGTCCAAGGCTGTCACTGTTCTAAGACCCACTGGCAGGTGGCATGCAAACAACCAGAGTCTGTCACCTGCCCCCCTCTCCTTCCAGGCTTTCCCAGGAGATATTAGAAAAGCAGCATGGTCTAGAGACATGAACGTAGGACTAGGAGCCAGGAACTCCTAGTTTCTAATCCTTGCTCTGAAGCTGGCTTGCTGTGTGTCAGCCTTGAGGTGAGAGATTCTGTATCTCTGTGCATCTTCCCCCCCCCCCACTTTTCTCCCCCCTTTCCCCAAATTTCCAGCCTGCTCTGAAACCAGAGGATGCTTTGGAACTGGTCTTCTCTGGGAGATGTAGCCCTGCTTCTTCATTGATTTGTGATTGAATAGCTATTACTGGGCAGTTGGGGTCTGTGACATCAGAGACTAGTTGTGGGGTTAGATAGAGAGGGAGAAATCAAAATCAGTGCAAGGAAGGACTTCTAAGTCCCTCTTTTACTCCCACTGTGATGCCCAACTAACCACCTCTGACACTTCCAGATCTTGAAGATCTTGAAAGACAAGATTGTGGTGGGACATGCCATCCACAATGACTTCCGAGCCCTGAAATATTTTCACCCCAGAAGCCGGACTCGAGACACCAGTCGAATCCCTTTGCTGAACCGGAAGGCAGGACTCCCTGTGAAAGCCAGTGCCTCTCTCAAGAGCCTGGCAAGGCAGCTGCTTCACAAAAGGATTCAGGTAAGGGGCCTTCTGGGAATGGAAAGCAGGATGTGGGGAGTTCTTAACCCCTTCACTGCTGAGATGGCTAAGGCTGCAATTGGATCTGTGTGGGCAGACCCAATGGGAAACCATGTGGGCATAAGAGTCTGCATGTGAGAGGCAGGATGGCCTATTGGTTAGGGTACAAGTTGGAATGTGAGAGACCTGGGTTCAATTCCCTGCTTCAACAGAGACTTCCTATGTGACCTTGGGCAAGTCATTTAGTCTCTGTGACCCTCTGTTCCCCATCTGTAAAAAGGGGATGATAGCACTGCCCTGCACCACCAAGGTGGGAGAGTAAATCCATCAAAGATTTTTGAGGTGTTCAGGCCCAAATGCTCAAAGGTATTTAGGCATCTTGCTCCCATTGACTTCAATACCTCTGGGCCACAGATACTGTGGTGGAGGGGGCAGGGAAGAAAGTACTTCAAACAGACTGATGTGCAGATCTGATTGCAAGATGGAGGCCTTGGTGTGTTCAAAGCCCAACAGAATCTGATCCAAACACCACTTATCCACCGGAGCAACAGCAAGTTTTGCTGGGAGCTTGGCTCTGGGGCCTTCACGAGCCCTCTCCTCTAGCATGGCCTTTTCTCTTTGCCCTCAGGTTGGCCAGAAGGGACACTCGTCGGTGGAGGATGCTCGGACTTCCATGGAGCTTTACAGACTGGTGGAGGTCCAGTGGGAGCAGGAGCTTGCCAGCTGCCACCCCTGCAGTCCCCCTCACACTCCTACGGACAGCTGCACAGACCACTACATGGAGGACCAGTACTGGCCCAAGGACCTGAATATAGTCTGCAAATGAAATGCTCAGTCTCCATCTTCTCCTTGATGGTTTTTCCTCCCAGTAGCGACATTGTCACACCTTTGGATTTTAAACCGAGAATAGCTGTAGGCTCCAACTTAATCTTTGCTCCCCCAACATTGCAGCTTGGTGGTGGTGTATGAGAGCCTGAAAACGACACTGATCAGTCCAACTGCGTGGCCCAAGCTGGACAAAAAGCAAATGTAGGATGAGAAAATAAGATTTTAAATACTTTCAGCTTCATTAACTTGAAGTGTTAGTAAGAGAGGGAAATTAACCCAACCCCCACTCCCCCCCACTTCTCACCTGCCAATGCCCCTCCCATGTTTGAACACTAGGGAGAACTAAGATGAAATGTGAGGCACATCTCTGCCCTTCTTTGGCTGCTATGGAGCCTGCATTGGTCCCCTGGTGGCCATCAGTTACACTGCAAAGCATGATGTGGGGAGTCTTGGTTGTGTAGTAGATGCAGAAAGAGGGAGGGGTAGGAGGGCAGCAGGTGCAGACCCTCAATGGCATGGAGTGCTGTTGACTAAAGAGAAGTTCTGGGACCTTGCTTCCTAATTCCCACCACAGATAAACAGCTGCCTGCAACCTTCCAGGCAAGCTAATCTTGTTAGAGCCCTGCCAAAAGGCCCTTTGACCGATGGCAAAGGAAATGTGATTATGCTTGTTTCTCAATGTCAGGGTCAAAATGCAGCTGACATTCCCAGTTCTGTGACCAGAGATGATACAAGGTGTGTTTCTACACTGCAATAAAACCCATATGGCTAGCCCATGTCAACCTACTCAGGCCGGGGAGGGGGCCTAGAAAATGGCAGGGTAGATATATGGGCTCAGGCTGGAGCCTAGGCTCTGGGACCCCATGAGGCCCTTAGGCTCTAATTCTCAGTTGTTCCATTTCAGTCCCAAGTGCAATACTGGAGGGAGACCAAGGTGGCTCTAAACCATTTTTGTGCTCCCCAGACTCCTGGGACAGCAGTGGCATAGCCCTCCTGACTCTCCAGTAGAGCACAGGGCCACTGTAACTTACACTGGGCTTTGTGTGGCTGTAAAGCAACAAATAATGGAGCCCTGAGATCCAAGTCTGGATCAAATGCAATGTCCTGCTTTTCAGGCAGCTTCGCAGTGGGTTTGACTTGACAGAAAGCAGACTTGGCCCCTCTTTGCACAGCTTGTGGCTCCTGGATTAAAATCTATGACATGCCTGGCTCCTTTCAGTACTCCCCACCCATGCTCCTGTGCTGATTCTATCAGATGTAAACCACCTGGGCAGATATAAAGATTATTTCTCTAGGCTGCCCTTTATGTCCCACCACCCTTTAACAGGATGGATGTATGATGGCAATGTCCTCTTGCCCCGCCTGTCTGCTCAGACCATCCTTCCACTCTGTTTGGAACTCTGGGACTTTAAATTCAGAGCGATCCTGGGGCTCCACCACAGTCTCTGTGTGTTGCCCCTGGGGTCTGTATTTGGGATCTCTCCTTATGCCCTTCCAGAGATGGGGAAAGCTACACACTCCCCTTCCCGGGGGGAAATGTTCCACTCCTTGCAGAGTATATACATCACGCAGAGCTGGGCCCATGGCGGGCAGGGCTGACTCTGCCTCCTAATCAATTTTGGTTCTGAGTTAATGGGCAACTGCACTTTGAAATGATGCAGTGGGATATCCACTCAGCAGGTTCTAACGAAGGTTAATGCCATGCTGCCGTATAGAAACATGACATGCACTCTCCTCTGCCCCAACCTTCCTTCATGTGCCTATGTTTCTAAGTTTTATATGACCTTTGTATGCATACCGCTGAGCTTTGAGCCTGCATCACTGACTCTTCATGGGTTAAGTGAAAGGATCAGAGGAGTGGGAAATGCTTCAAATCTGATTTCTGTGATAGCAATCAGCTGTATGGCTTAAAAGGCTAAATGTTTCTCTGGCAGAGCAAGAACTAGAGTCTTCGTGGTGGGGATTCTGAATTAACCACCAGGAAATCCCAGACAGTGCATTTACCTCCATTCTAACCTGCCTCAGGTGATTGTGTTATGCGTAAGGCTGAGTAACTTCAACTATCTCCAAGTGCACTGATTGTGGAACTGCTCTGCCTGGTGCCCTATCATTGTTACAGATGAAACCCACCCATAGAAATAAGCCAGAGTTGTGCAGTTAACTGGGTTTTATTCAGCCATTGTTAGTCAGAAAGCTCTGTCTATATGCAATATCCTAAGGCCAGTTCATCCCATAGCCTGTGTGGGCCAGTGACAGCCATGGTGTTGAGGCTGTTCAATGCTAAGAGAAGTTGACTTTTGTTCTCCTCCCCCAAAATGTTTAATTGTTTTGTGGGAGGAGGAAGGGGTACCAGGATGACCATAGGTCTTACGTACTTCTAACCATTCAGCTGTGGTATAGTGCTCTGTGGCTGATGGCTTCCTTTATTCTTCTGTCACTGGTTTTGTCTCCTTCTGGGGCAGTTTGAATATAGAGGGTGGGAACCAGCCACCTTGCCTTGGATCACACTCCTTTCTGCTTAGCGATGCTGTGTTTGAAGAGAAGCATGCCTGTACATACTTTCTGTAGTAACAGGCCAAGGAGAAGGCAGATGGTCCTGTCGTGGGGTCTTCCTGTCAGTTTCATACTTGTCCCCACAGTCTACGCAGACCAGTAGGAAAAAAGATTCTAGCCTTGGCTTTGAGGATGCGCCCAATGAAAGTGCTGCACTACAGTCTTCCTGAATGTGCAGTCTCACAGGCTGAGAGAAAGTGTGAGGTTTCCCTCATTCAGTTCACCCCTTGGTGGTTTAATGTGGCCCGACTGAAACAATAAAACTGGAGAAAATTCAGAACCCAACTTCATAGCCTCTTGAGTGAGGAGCTTCCAGTCCCAGGTACCAGGGTTGTGATGAACAAACAAAACCCAGAGTCTCAACTCTATATCTCTCTAGAAAGAGTGTAAAGTGTGTAGTGTGATGCTAGCATTTGACAGTCACCAATCCAGGCACTGCCTGATGTGCACAGACTGTAAAAACTGACTGCAAACAGGTCTCCTAAGACAAGTCACTTTCTATGTAGGGATCAAATCAATAACAACCTTCATTTAAAATGCTGTTCAAAGGTGGGCCTCTGGGGAGGGAATTCCCTGCCTCTGACCTCAGCTGTTCTGAATGCTCCTTAGTGTATGCCCTGTCCCAAACACCTAGGACCTGATCCTATCCTCAAGACAACTTTACAATGGATTCCCCACCTTTAGAAGGTAAGAATGCACCAAATAAATTTATTTTCTGAAACTTTCTTGGGAGAGGATCCCATTGCCCACAAGTTTCTTGGCCACAGCCATAAAAGATGCAACACAATTGTTCCTTGTATGTTCCTCTGATTCAGACATTATAATGGGGAGAGAGAGATACTGAGCAGTAGTATCAGCTGTTGAGGGATTTTCTGATTGGGCTGCACTAGGGAAGGTTGCCCTATATCTAGTACTTCTCCATTATTGAGAAGCAGCAGTGGTGACTCCTGTTAGTTAAAGATGGTGACATCTAAAGCCTGGTGCTTCTGCATGTTAAAGGAACACGGGTGCCTTGAAATCAAGTCAGGTCAGAACACATGAATCAATTTAGGTTCAAATTCTACACCTGCCAGTACCTGGTTTTACAGTCGCCCTTTCCTCTGTTTACTATGGCTTTCCACTCCCTAGATTGGTGTGACACCCCTTCCCCCCGAGCTTCAGGAGTGCGAGTGTATAGTAGAAATATCCCAGCCTTTGCAATGTTTGGTGGCCTCCTGTTTCAGGGCTACTGCGTGTTCTGAAGATGAGAAGGGCCTAAGAAGTGCTAAGTATTTTCAGCTGTTCTACCTCAAGGACAGAACAAACCAATAAAAGGTGTTTATAGAGACTCCATACCTATTCTGGGAGGAAGTGCTTCCCACACCCTAGCCTTCTTCACCTTGCAGAATGAAGCTGGTTCTCACAAATCATGCCTGCGCTCGAAAGAGAAGGAGCATCTTGCCAGAATTACACCCACTGATGCTCATAAAACAAAACAAACTGCCTTGATCAAATGTCATAAGAATGAAGTGAGTTTTGCAAGGGGCAGGAGGCTTGCTCAGCCTTATTTTCCAAAAGCTAATCATTATGTGAGTCATGCATATTTGGTAGGATAATTTTATTTAAAATACACTATGGTTGGTGTTCTGAAGCTGCATCTTTGCCTGCCCTTCCCATCTACCAGAAAAATGCTTTGCTTAAAGGAAAACTGCAGTTATTTTGATGACGGAATTAGATGAGTGCAGAAAAATGAACTTAAATCAGAATATGGAAGGTGAACCAGGCCGGCTCAGTACTGCAGCTATAAATACCTGCAAATATTTCAGGATCTCCATTTATATGAATTGGGAACCTTTATGAGTCCTGGAGGATGCTATCAAAATAATTCTACTATGAAAAACACAGTAATGAGAAGAGGGGAGTAATGTTGCAAAACAGGATTTGTGACTATCTGAACAGTGGTGTGGAGTGACAGGGTATAGGGGTTTTGTTCTCTTTGCCACAAATACTTGTGCAAATAGATTTTTGTTCACATAATCGGGAGGGAAATGGCTCCTCTTTGTGCAAATGCCTGTGTTTGCACATCAACAAAGGGATTTGTGTGTCAATACAAGAATTCACTGTTCAAGCCAGAAGTGTTTGGTCCAATCAGGATGTGCAAACACAGCCATATGATTGAGGTGACCAGTTACCCATCACTAATTGTGAATAATCAGAGATAGTTGAAAGAAGTAGCCTACAGCAGGTTATTCACAAACTGAAATCTTCTGTAACGTGACAGACTAGAATGAATAATTTTACCAAACTGTTTGCAGACAACTCAGCATCAGGAAAAAGAGAGCTACGTTCAGACTTTTTTTTTAAGAGTAGTTTGCCTGGTACATGGTTTTAGATGCCTTAAAAATCCCTACAACACAGATCTCTCAAGACAGAAAGATCTGAGCTGCAGAACCATGTACCCTGCACTGACCTCCACCTTTACTTCTCTGGCTACAGAAGATTCAGAGGGAGCCTGAAGAGTCAGAAAACCCTTGAAAATGTTACAGAATTTGTCTAAAAAGAGCTGTGAAGATCTGCAGTCCTTTTTAGCTCTGGCTGTGGTTCTTGTGTTCCTTTCTCAGTTCAGATCACCAGCCTTGAGCTGGTGCTGCTTCCTCCATTATTTTGATTTTTAAAAAACAGTAGGATGTCTATAAGACATCCTAGTGATTTAACCATATTTTACATTGTATCATGGGGTTAGAAAATAGTTAATGCTCCATTGCAGTTTTTCTTTAAAATCTGTTAACTCAAACTTCAGTTTCAATGTTTTTGGCATGCTAAGGTAACCACTGTTGCCAAAGTTAATATACTGAGTAGGTGTCTGGCTTTGGTTTGACGTGGAAGTTTAGTGTGTCAGTTAAACCAATGACCATTAATCACAGGACTCCAAGGGTGTTAAGAGCCTCAACCAACAGGCTGTCTTGGTAATGCACTAAAAGGTGCCACGTTATCTCCCAGGTGCATGCAGGAGATATGCAGCTAGTTTGAAACTCAGTGATTTGCTCATCACTTATATTTGCGTTCTTTTCAAAAAGGGACAGTGGAGAGGATTTATCTTGAAACCTGTTATGATGTCACCTCCCCAATGTTAATTGCAACCTGTTTGCTGTAAGGAGGGAAAGTGCAAACACACAATGAATGAGGTTGGGGTGGGGGGTACAACAGATGCGGAGTGCAGAGTAGGCTGATTGGAAATTGCATTACCTTGTGAGTAAAACAGAAAAGAGTCCAATCTTCTGAAGAAAGTGACTACCCATGAAATGGGAGTCTTGCCATGAACTTCACTAGGGCCAGGATCTCACCCAAAGTGTTTGTTTATGCAGATCCCAGGGTCACTGTGTGCGTGAGAGAGATTGCAGGCAGAGAGTAGCTGCTGCAGGAGAGAGCGCAGGCAGGTAGCCAGGTAACAACTTGGAGAGCACATGGTCTCCCTAGCAACTTGCTCTTGGCTCCACCTGGGCATAATTAGACCAGAGCTGGAAGAGAGAGATTCTCTGGGAAACTACAGGGTCTCTAATTCACCTGGCAACAGATAGCAGAATTTCAACTGGGGGATATTTAAGAGTCATCTCCAGCACCCTACGGAGCTCTACAGTGAGGCTTGCAGCTGTGCTTCCCTCTTTCAATAAAGAGGCACAGCACACAGACAAAAGGTGCCAGCATGACCTGCTTCACCTTGAGATAACTAGCCTTTGTGTTGGCCCGAGCTAGAGTATATTAACTCATTGGTAGTACTGCCAACCCCCCAAAATTCAAAAACCAGGGGTCAGGCCCCACAGATCGTGGGATTGGCTTAAAAATGGTTACAATTTTTTTTAATTTGGGTTATTTCTGTTTGCCGTGTGGTTTTTGAGACTTCAGGGAGTGCTTAGGCTCAAAAATGAGACCCTTCTCCACAACCATGAAGGCTAGTAACTTTTTCTAGTGAAAGCTGAGATCTTCATATACTCGCTTCCGGGAGCTGGAGCTTTAAGTACCAATAAATTGAGAGAGCTGGCAACAATGCTTAAAGCAGCATATCTAAGGCTGGCCCTACGCTAGGTTATAAACTCCTTGGGGCAGGCAATGTGTCTCCCTCTGTTTGTACAAGATTCAATAAACAATCTGCTGGTCCCTTGAATGCTCGGCTCTCAAGGTTGTCGTCTGAACTGAACACCACCCTGGGGAACCGCCTGTGGCAAACAATTCTGCCCTGGCCCCTGCTTGGGTCTAGATAAGATCAGCTAACAGGCTGTTCCCATTTCTAACCTGTATGATCTTTGCTCTTGTAAAAATCCCCAAGCAACCAGTGTCTGCAGTGCAGCAGAGTAGTGGAGTGGGAAGGACTCAACTAGAAACAAGTGTCTACTTTAGCTGATTGAAACTTTTGTTTCCTGGGAGACTGGCTGCACTGACTCTCACAGGTGGGGACTTTTTGCATTTGTTCCTGTCGGGATTGCATATATTTAACTCCTTAAGGAGAAACTTTGCTTACCCTAAAAATGCTAAACATGCATTGGTCAGAGCTAAGCTGTGCCCCAGACCCCCAGCTCCTCTGAGAGGCCATGGGATGCTTTGCTTGTCCCCAGGACAGCTGGGCCATTTTTCAGGTGGACAGGATTTCAAGGTCAGCCAGTATTAGGGACTGTCTTTTTGTTCTGTGTACAGAGCCCAGCGTAATGGGGCCCTCATGACTAGGGCTCCTCGGTGCTACTATAGTACAACTAATTTAGGAGGGAAGGAGGTGGTTAAAAGTCTGCCCATAAAAGAATCCGGTGGAGGGATGCGTCGCAGTGTGTTATAGTGGAGGAGTGGGCAATGTGAGCAACCCGGTGCGGGGAGTGAGGCCTGCCAGTTGGGCAATGGCACTATGCAGCCTCTCGCTGAAACCCCGCAGCATTCCCACCGTGCCAAAGGTCCTCGCTCCTGCTGGCAGCGAGCTGCCTTTGGCATGCCGTTCTTACCCTTACTCCACCTCTACCCTCCCCTGCCAAGGGCCCTCTCGCAAAGGAGTCTCCTCTCCCCTGCAAAGGTCGGGCGTCCTCCACAGGCTGGGATGGGCCGGTGCAGGGTTACAAACCAGGACTAGTGTATTGGCCTGGGCGGCGTAGCCGTGTCGGTCCCAGGATGTTAGAGACAAGGTGGGTGAGGCAATGCCTGTTATCGGGCCAACCTCTGGTGGTGAGAGAGGGGGCTGGACTGGGAATGGGGGAGGAGCTGGGATTAGAGGCAGAGCTGCTCTGGGCACGGAGAGGGAATGAAGGCAGAGCTGGGGTCGGAGGGGGGGTGGGCTGTGGGCAGAGGGGGGCTGTGGGCAGAGGGGGGCTGGGTGGCGCTCCCTCCCTGCCCCTTGTGGGTGCTGGCCTGGGTCCTGGCATGTGCCCTCCCCAAACATTCCTCTGCACCCCTCAGGTTTGGGGACCACTGATATAAATGATCGGTAGAGGATCTCCTGCATGGGGGGTCAGGGAATGTGCTGCAACTGTGTGGGTGGTGGGGACAGTGTTCATTGGGGTGACCCCATAGAAAAAGAGTCTCCCTCAGACAGTTACCTTGCTACTGAAAAAGGGTTATACAGTGAGGAGCGTCTTGTCTGAAAAGTGCTGGTGTTTCCGACGTGGGGGAGAGAGGGAGGTCTTTCTGGCAGAGTGAAATGGTGATTTTTGCTGCACATGATTCTAGAGGGATGTGGAACAATCACTGTGTTTTTACAAAATGCTCCTGCAATGCCTTGTGTGTTTTCTAAGGGATTGAAGCACATTCATGCTTGCTGTCCCACGCTCACTGTAACACACACACATCCACACCCAGTCTGCTTAGATTTATTGCACATGCTGTTTTGTGTAATCTTTAAACCAGGCTGAAGATGGTGGAGCCTTCTGACACCGTGGCCCTGGACTGCGAAATGGTGGGCATGGGACCATTCGGAACTGAAAATGGATTGGCCCGTTGCAGCATCGTAGATTACTACGGCAACGTGGTCTATGACCAATTTATCCGACCAGAAGGTGTTGTAACAGCTTTCAGGACCCCTGTGAGCGGAGTTCGCCCAGTGGACATGGAAGGGGCCACACCATTCAGGGTTGCCCGGGAACAGGTAAGAGGAATCACAATCCAGCCTTGTCCAAATGAAATACTTGGCCTTTTGTTGGGCAGAGAGTGGCATTCCTCTCTGAGTTCTGTCCTGGAACTGGCACCATGGCATGGCTCTAGATTCATCGTCCAGCGCATGTGTCAATGTGTCACTGAACACTCCCCACCCCCTACCACCCCGATATAGTTTTCTAGCTGAAATCTATAAAAGGTCGGGCCCAGCTGGTGAGGTGTGAGGCTGACCGACCAGTTTGGGGACATGTTTATCTAGTTTGTACAGTAACTACGTCAACAGGAGTTGATGCTGGCTGCCACACACTTTCTTGTCGCTGCTGTAGAAAAGCTAATGAGAATAATCCTGGTTGCAGTGACTTGTGGGTTATTTAGCTGTTTAGAGTCACTGCTGAAGCTGCCAGCAAGGTGGCTTGTGTTTCCATTAGTTCAGTTAAAATGGGATCCTGATCCAAAAGAGATTAAAAAATAGATAAATGGCACAAAAGAACAGGGAGCACGTGAAAGAAAATGCTCACAGTAAACAAAGGTAGGTGAATGTGCTGTCTTTGCAGATGAGGGACTGATGACGCTCTGTAGAACCCCAGGCTAGGCAAGCAGCCTTCCTCAATTGCCAATCCTCTCCCTACATTCCAGGCTTGGCTCAGCCTGGAACAGACTCCGCAAATCACATACACCACTAGATTCATTGCATGTGGGTTACCAAACTGCCATCAGATGGTAATGACTTTCCGTCACTAAGGCATTGATACTTTGCTTGGAAAGATTTTGGTTTTCAATGTTAAATGCATACAAGGTATTTTTATCAAAATTAGAGATCCTCCCTCACAGAGCAAACCTGTGATCCAATTGGTGATCCTTATCCTATGACGATTATAAATTGGTATTCTAGTAGCACCTAGGAGCCCTAGTCCTAGATGAAGACCCCAGTGTGCTAGGCTCTGTACAAACATACAACAAAAAGTTCCTAATGCTGGTTGACCTTGAAGTAGGACTCTAGACCAATGATTTTCAACCTTTTTTCATTGCAGATCTGTAAAAAAAAATTGAATGGAGTTGCAAACCCCTTTGGAAATCTTAGACATAGTCTGTGGACCCCACGTTGAAAACCACTACTCTAGACCCACACTGGTCATGGAAATTGTTTTCACCGTGTAGTGTGGTGGCCAAAGTTGAAATACAGGAAGCTACAGACTAAGTCTTATGGATATGAGCACTTACAGGCCCTCTGACTGATACTGCATTTAAATAAGATACCGACAAGAAAGGGGAAACATTAAGCAAAATAAGTAATGCAGAAATAACGATAAAATACCACACGCTAAAGAAATGGAATTGAAAGAACATTTCTAAAGTGCTGCACATTAAAATGCCTCAGCGTAGGTGATGTTCAGATTTACAATTGTGATTTGTCTTGAGTATCAGATATACGAGAAGGGGCAGGTTTTCAAAAGGGCACAGCACCCATAATTGGGCCGAGGTTTTCACTCATTCAGTGCTGTTGAGTGCTGAACCCTTTTTGGTAATCTGGGCCCAATTGTGGGTGGTGAGTGCTTCTGAAAATATCACTTAAATGCATGTGTTTCTGTGTGAGGCAAAGAGAAAATGTCAGAAGCCTTCGGCAAGCATAAGTCTTTCAGAGATGGGTGCATGCTGCACCTATCCTCGTCTCTAAAAAGCCCAAAGCCCCGGTTCCGAACAGTCCCCCGGCCTTTGGGAAAGTTTGACTGTGATGACACAGGTAAGGCCCAACCGTCAGGTGCTTCTCTTGGCCTTTGGGGCTTTTTCGTGGTGTGAGCATTGCTTCGCTGCCGCCTTTTACAGATTTTACAGATCCTGAGACGCAAGCTGGTGGTTGGCCACGATTTACGCCATGACTTTGAAGCACTGAAAGAAAACATGTGGCACTACCGGGTCTATGACACGTGCAATGACCGGCTGTTGAGAAGGGAAAGCGGGCTGGGAAACTCCAGGCGCGTCTCCCTCAAGGTCCTTTGTGAAAAGCTGCTCAAGAAAAGCATCCAGGTAAGGAGGAAAATCACGCCGGGGCTAGCGGGTCGAAAGGGCTGTAGCTGGTGAAAGGGGTGTGGTTTCCTGATGACCCAGTCTGGCTAGTGGAAGAGAATGGCAGGCTGGAGTATTTGCTATGAACAGCTTTACAAATGTAGTCCCTTTGCTGCTTAGCGACTCATTCAAGAGCAAGTGTGGAGTTTCTCAGAATGTTCGTGAATATTCACCTAAGTGTCAATGAATCGCTGTTTGCGTCAGATAGCTATTATCTGCATTGTTCTATCGCCTGAGTCACATGGTGGTGTTTCTGCTCCCTGATTGGATGACTGAACACTTTTTTAAGCAAGAGAATGACAGGTAGTGAATGTGTGGACGAATATCCATTATGCTAAATTTCATGTCACTTTTAAGATTTGCAAATAAGTGGCTTTCATCCAAATACTCCCGAATAATGACTAATAGAAGCCCAGGAATCCTAGCAATGCGAACTCAAGGCTCTTATAAAAAAAATTATTTTTTTTTTGGTCAAATTAGCCTTTCAATCAGCTGCAATAGCAGGTAACTGACGAGCCTGTCACTGAAGTGAATTTTAACCAATGAGGGAAGGTGAGGTGACACGCAGACATTTACTTCTGTCTAGCAACAGCCATTCCTGGAGCAACATGTGACGATTCCAGCTGAGCTCTGCTTTCACATCTTTCTTATTAAGCTTTTTTCCCTTTAATTCTGTTAAAAAACATTTTTCGTAGAGGGGCACCTTGCAATTTGAATCCTATAATGGATCATCCCCCTAACCTTATGTACATTCCTGGCAGCTTTTCCTCTCCCACAGGTGCTTGGATGTGGGGAAAGTTAATGGAACCATCAAGATATGCATGTGCCTCCGTCCCCAGTCCTGCAATGAGCTCCGCTCCTCCCCGGTGCCCCACTATTACAGCTGTACACTCGTATGTCTATGGACTTGCCCATTATTAGAGTCAGTGAGGCTGCATGTTGGTGCAGGGGTCTGTCTGTGCAGAGCTCGCTGCAGGATCACAGCCTTGCTGAGTAACTGCATGATTTTATTGTTCCACTTGTGCTTCCTTTCCCTTTTACCTCCTCTGTCTGTTTGCATCCTTCGCTCACTGTGTATGTCTAACTGTACCCTCTCTGGGGCAGGGGCAAGGTCTCTGCTTGCTTGTTTTGCGAGGTGTCGACTCTAGATCATTCTTGGGGGCGGGGGCTTGAAACAGCAGCAGCAGCAGCAAAGGGAGACAAGTGCTGACTCTGAGCTGGGAAACTCATCTCCCGAGATTTGTCACTAGTGACCTGTTGCCTCCGATTCCCTGGCTCTCCTGGTCCTCTGAGGGAAGTGCTGGGCTATGGATTTTCTGATGCACCCAAGTAAACTCTAGCTCTTGTGGAGCTGTTAAAGTTTTATTTGTATGGGGCCTCCAGTAGGGGATGGTGAGGAGAGGATCTGGAGTATTTTACAATGCTCAATACGATTTTCTTTTATCACAGTTCTAGCTTTAAAAGGCTGGACAAAGAAAACCTTGCAGTGCAGCAACCCCAGATTCCTGAGACTAGAAATGGGAGCTGTCTATTTCTATTACAGTAGCCCTTAGAGCAGGGGTGGGCAAACTTTTTGGCCAGAGGGCCACATCTGGGAATAGAAATTGTATGTCGGGCCATGAATGCTCACAAAATTGGGGTTGGGGTGAGGGCTCTGGTTGCGGGTGCAGGCTCCAGGGTGGTGCCAGAAATGAGGCATTCAGGGTGCGGGAAGGGGCTCCGGGGTGGGCTGTGGGGAGTAGGATGCGGGGTCCAGCTGGGGGTGGGGGAGTAGGGTGGGGCTGGGAATGAGGGGTTTGGGGTGCAGGAGGGCGCTCTGGGCTGGGATCAAGGGGTTTGGAGGATGGGAGGGGGATCAGGGCTGGGGCGGGGCGTGGGAAGAGGCTCAAGGGTGCAGGCTCCAGGTGGCGCTTACCTCAAGCGGCTCCCAGAAGCAGTGGCCATGTCCCCACTCCAGCTCCTATGTGGAGCCGCAGCCAGGCGGCTCTGCGTGCTGCCCCGTCCGCAGGCACTGCCCCTACGGTTCCCATTGGTCACAGTTCCTGGCCAATGGGAGCTGCGGGGGCAGCGCTTGGGGCGGGGGCAGCATGCAGAGCAGAACCCTACACATAGGAGCCAGTGCGGGGCCATGCCACTGCTTTTGGGAACCGCATGGAGCGACCCCCGACCCTTCTCCCCAGCCAGAGCGGGGCAAGCCCCAGACCCTGCTCCCCAGTGGGAGCTCGAGGGCCAGCTTAAAATGGCTGGCGGGCTGGATCCAGCCCGTGGGCCGTAGGTTGCCCACCCCTGCCCTAGAGGTTCCATTGTTCTAGGTACATTCACTACCTGTCACATAATGAAGGACAGTTCCTTCCCTGAAGAGTTTACTGTCTAAATAGACAAGACAGAGGAAGAAAGGCTTGTAATCCCACTTTCTAGATGGGAACAGAAGCACAGATTAAGTGGGTTGGCCAAGGCCACACAGGGAGTCTGTGGCAGAGTAAGAGGTAGAACCCAGGCGTCCTGGCCCTGTGCCTTCGCCACATGAACGGCCGCCTTGTTTCTGTTGGGATTGCAAATTTGAAGGCAGAAAACCTACAGTCAGTTAAAAATTAAAATCACAGGAGCCTTAATAACCTGCTTGGCCAGCAGAAGCAATAGGTGTGAGCTAAAAATGAATAGGCACATCTGCCGGTCACTTAGCACTTCAGCTGCTGGTGTGTGTGAACTCTAGCAAAGACCCACTGATTGGTTGCAAAGAACCATTTTCACCAATGAGAGGGACTGATGTGGCCTAGCAACAGCCTTTCCCTAATGAAAACAAGCCACTTAAACAATGTGAATGTCTGCAGATAAGAGAAAATGGCAAGATCCTCTCAGAAAGTGCCCAAACCTGGGATGCAGTGAGTGCCCTCAGCTCCCATGGACGTCAGGAACTGAAGTCGATGGGAGCTGGGAGGACTTGGGACTTCACAGGTGCGGGATAACGGAGGCAGAACCACTAATGCATCCTGCAAGGTCACTCCAGTTCCTCCTATCAGCCTCTGTGCGCCCAGAGCTGAATGTTAGCAGCACAGGAAGAATTCTCCAGGCCATGTAGAAAAGAAGCGAAAGCTGGTTGGGAGCTGTCTTGCTACAACACTGAAGCTTGTGCAGCACTGTGGGAGAAACGCACCTCTCTGAGCCAAAAGCGCACTCTCCTCTTGATCAGAACACGTGCAGCCCGATGGATGAGACCCAGGCCCAGATACCACCAGGATGGCAGAAAAATGCCCAGAGCAAAAGAGAGTTCACAGACCTGTAGGAGCTCAGGGCATGTCCAAGACACAGCCCTTGATGGTTTTGGAATCAAGCTGGGTTAAGTGGGAATTGGACCAAATATGAGAACACCCAGCAACAGTCTGGGGGTTGCACTGCAGGTCGTGGCCACCTTTTGTATAAGCAAATTATTGCTTGGCATTCCTGTCCCCAGGCCCTGGAAGTGATCATCTGGAACTCTCTTCAGAGGAAGTAATAGCACTGATGAGCTAAAGCAGGGGACCCACGCAAACAGAGCTGCCTTTGGGCCCTGTCCGGGAGAATCTCAGTTTTAACTTAAAACAGACAATTTCTAGTCCTTTTCCTTGTGCAAAGGTTTGAAAATGCAACTGATATTAAACTGATGCAAACCAATGACTACAAATGAAATGAATAGACAAGCAGGTTCCATGCTGCAGCATTAAACTGGAGAAGGAGGATCTAACAATCCTTTGCCTGCAAAACACCCCCCCCCGATCCTCAACCCGGCTCTGGGCACTGGCCTGTGACTGTCACAGGCAGAAACTGTTTCTGTTTGGAGGTAGCCAACCACAAATTGTTTCTGACCAGCCCCAGAATGCCTTGGCCAGCTCTGCTCATTAGTGTTCAGCCCCCTGAGTGCTTGCTGCAAGGGGAACTACCCTCCTGTGTCCTGAGGGACCCATGTAGTCCCTGCACCATGGATGCAACTCAGGAGCAGGGGAGGGGCCAAGTTGCTGCTGTACAGAGTGGGGAGACTCAGTCCCCTGACTCCCCAACAGCCGCCCCACTGCCAGAGACTGCAGGAAAACGCACCTGCCCCTGCTGTCACTGTGAAAATGGATGTTGGGTATGGAAGCCACCTAGATGTAGCAGGGAGGGGAAGAGGTGCAGGGCTGGAGAGTATAGTGCAGGGACTGATGGTGCTGGGAAAGAGAAGAATGTTTTGCCCCACATCTCACTGAGGGTGGAGAAACCTTGTGGAAAGAACCCCTCATTCATGTTTTGGCGCCACTGCTCTGAAGACCATTAAATATTGGGGAGGAGCTCTATGGAGTTTGTGAACGTCTGGGAGAATTGTCAGGCTGGGCCCTGGAATTAGGCCGAGGAGTCACAACCTTTGGGCAAGTATCTACTGTGCAGTGGGTGGCATCAAGCTAGTGTGGGGAGAGCTGGAGGGAATCCTGCCCTGCCTCATCGGGATTTCTGCTCTTGGCAGAAACAAGAGCCAGCTCTGCACCAACTGGCACCTTTATAAACACAGTAATAAAATAATCACAGTGTCACTCGGCCTGGCTGTCGAATGAGTGATGCATTCTAGGGACTGCAGAGAAGTTGTTATGGGGCTGACGCGCTAATCACAGAGCTCATTTCTATGCTCGCTACAGATTGTGGCGGAGACTCTGGAGCGCTGAGCTCTGGCTTGAGCTTGCTGAGAGCCAGTCCCATTTTGCAATCCCAGCCTGGCACCTTCTCTTCAGGCATCTCTGCCTGGAAATGGTTCTGCCTGGAATTGTATCATTATAGAAATGATACAGTGCAGTCAGCATTAACCTCCCTGGAAACCAGCATGGAAAATAGAAGTGTGGAGCTGATGGCTCCAAGGCGAGCAGATGGGAGGGCCTAGGACCAGCGGGCGAGAAGGCCACATGCTGCATACTAAAGGGCACACAGACTCCTACTGAGAGACTGTCTGACTATTCCCTCCACCCTCCCTGTATTTTCCTTTAGTAAAATCACTCTGGTCTGTTGCTGTTTCAGGAGGGTGCAGGGTTCCTGCAGGGAATGTTGCAGCATGTAAGGCTCCTCTCCTTTATCCCACCTCATGATCAGAACGAGCACCCTCCCAGTCCTGAGTATCAGGATTTTTCCACTCTTTGGGGAACGGCTGGACACCATGAGTTCTACTCTCCCCTTGATACATGTGTGTAATTCCCATTCGGGGGCAGGTACCTGGTGCAAAGGGAAGAGAGGATAGGACCCCTCCCAATGCAGTATAATACTGCCCTTGGGTTGTGTATGTGCCTGGATGCCACAATGATCCCTCAGCCAGAGACATAATACACAGCTGAGGGGTGCCTTATTGTCAGCAGGGTTGTCTCAGTAAAGCCTGGAATGTCCATCTGGAGACCTTGATCTTTCCAGGCTGGTTTTGCTTGCACTACGTCACTCTTGGGGCCCTTCTTTTGTTTTACAGACTGACAGAGAGGGCCACTCCTCTGTGGAAGACGCCAGGGCGGCCATGGAGCTCTTCAAGTTTGCCAGATCAAAAGGGGATGGCTCCATTTAAGGGACTTCTTGCTTTTCTGTGTCTCATCAGGTCACATGTGCAGCTGCGCTAAAGGTTACGGGACGGGCTCCTAGTAACATGTCCAGTGATGATCTTGTTATGGGCTGAGTGAATGTCCCATGTGGGTAGGGTGACCATATTTCCCAAAGGGAAAACAGGACACCACACGGGGCTGGCCCAAGCACCCTCCCCCATCTCCCCATGGGGCTGGCCCTAGCTGCTCACCTGAGCTCCTGTCCCTATTCAAGGCTGGGGTTGCTGCTCATTTGAGCTCTGTCTGCCTGCCACTCATCTGAGCCCTGCCTGCCGCTCGAGGCTGCCGCTGCTCACTTGAGCCCTGCCTGCCCCCTAGGGTTGACATTGGGAGGGCTGCCCTTTTGCAGGGATATGACCCTTTTTCTGCAATATAAAACCACCATAATAATGCTCAAGAATCAGAGGGGTTTTGATCACCCCCTGGTGATGTGCTGTGGTCACTCATCTTGGATATATGTGTAGAAATACAAGCTCAGTATGGATAATGAACCCATCGCATTAGTCTTGAGCCAACCATCCCGTGGGTGCCCAGAGCTTCTGGTATGTCTAGCTGCATAACTTAGGCTCCATATGGAATAAAAGCTAGAGATCCTTAATGGCTGGTATAGGGACTAATATGTAGTGCTAAAGGGTCTTGTGAGTGTTTTGAAAGAAGTATAAACCTGTCTCGTGAGAACCGGGCAGCTGTGGATTGAGGCTGGGAGTCAGGTGACTGAGTTCTAGTCCCCAGCTCTGCCACTGAAACACTGTCCCATGTTGGCCCGAATAATTCCTGTGTCAGCTTCTCCGTCTGTAAACGGGGAGGTAGGGAGCGATGATGCTGCTTGCCCAGCTTCGTGAAGTGCTTTCAGGTCTCTGGACATGAAGTGCTATAGAAGTCTGATTATTGTTATAAATGAAGCTCATGGTCCTTGCATTGCAACACAATGTCTTGAATAAAAATAAAAGATGCTGTGAAAATCAAAATATTAATCTCTCTGCTCCTTTGACTGGTGCCCTCTTGACCTTAGTGGGGCAGGGGCATGCAGACACAATGCCGATAAGCCCAGGATAAGAACCCAGACTGATGGTATCTATCTGGTATATCGTCCATATGGATAGGGGCAGATCCTCCAAAGGTGTAAATGATCGTAATTCCATTGTAGTCAATAGAACTATGACAGTTTGCACCAGGGGAGGATCTGACCCATAAATTACTACTTTCTTTCTCCCACCTTTTGTCTGTCTTTTATATATTTAGATTGTAAGCTCATGGGGACAGGGACTGTCTCTTAGCATCCGTTTGTACAGTGCCTTCCACCAGGCACCTTTGATTTCTGGTGGGTCCTCTAAACAACACTGCAATACAAATAACTAATAAGGATAGATTGATAGATAAGGGCAGGAGCAATAGGTGACTATTCCACCACCGGCATTGCTGAATACCCAGCCCTTAGTTACACAGTCTTCTGTTTTATTTCTACCAGCTTAGGGATTTAGGGTCATGTTTGTACAGTTGTTCACTAGGTGGTGCCCTTAGGCTGCTTATTTTTGTCTATATCATACCTACCAGCTAACAGATGGGTATATTTTACACACCTCTGGCAGGCAGCCATTTAGAGGAGAGACTGAGTTTGCCGGGGAATGTTTTAGGATGGTACAAATGTATCTGAGCAGAGAGAGAACCTAAGCAAAGTACCAGCCTTTCACTTTTCTGAAGACCCAGATTTGCACGTGACATGGGTCACAAACAAAATAAAACTTGGTCATTCTTAGCCTAGTCCAAGGCTGGCACCATTCAGTTGGGCCCAGTGCAATTTGGATCTATGACCCATACACCAAGCCACACCCCAGCGCAGCTAAAAACCATGCTTTTTGTATCTACAACTGGGCTAATCAAACTACTCCATACGTGTTGGCCACAAGCACTTTGATTAAAAACAATGATAACACTAAAACTGAAATAACAGTGCTGTGATCGTAGTTGGAAGATGCTGAAACAGCAATATTGTGCCTAGCTTAGCTTGAGATACAACCAGGAGGGGGACAAATATTCATCTAGCAAGGGACTGTTCATTCCCAGGGGATAATTTGCAAAGGGAGGCACAAAGCACAAACACAAGGTCAATGGGGGGTGGGTGTTGGCTTTGAGGTACACACTTGTCCACCCCTCCTTTGCAAACTAGCAGCATGTTCTGGCTTATTCCTGAGGGACATAGTTTAGTTTTTACATGGGCTTTCCTAGAAGCCAGAGCAAAAGGGGTGTCCCAACACAGAGCGCAAAACTTGATTGCTACCCAATTAAAACCACAAACCTGGTCTCTTCCAGTTCTTTGCATTTATTCAAGGTTAAAGTAAATCAGAGTTTACTGGGGAACCGAAGGAGCCTAAGGCAGCAAGGAAAGCCCGGAAGGGAATCGCACTGTGAAGGTGTAAGTTGGAAGTGTTTCCCCATCTTTCTGAGCTGGGATCTCCTTTGCCAGTTCCTAGTGTTGATGGGCTTCACATGGGGGCTGATTCTCCCCCTTCCTGCTGCACTGGTTCTTCTCCAGTGTCTTTCCATGCTGACCTCCCAGCTGCCTTCCTCTCTCTCTCCCCTCTACAGCTCCTGCATGGATTTCTGACATTATCCCAGACCCATTCCTCGTGCTGCAGAGCATCCATGGCTCTTTCCTCTGCACGTGACTTTGGTTTTGGAATCCCAGAGTCTTCACTTCCCTGCTTGCTTCCTGGCTCAGTAGCTCCTGACCCCTCCCTCAGACAGTTTCCCAAGGGAAAAGCTTGGGGATGCATCACTTGGGACTTGTGAAGCTAGGTTGGATAAATGGATGAGAGAGAACAATCTTGCATTGACTGGTGAAAGACTGGACTGGCAAGGACTTAATAGAGCAAATAGGGCCCAGTAGAGGTTTCCATCTTGTAAAATCTATGACTCTTCCTGCATTTCCCCCGCTCTCTATATGTGGGGTCCAATCTTCTTGCATTCAGTAGTCAGGCAGGGCAGCAGGTGCTCTCAGCACCATTACCTGATGTTGCCCATCAGCATTTGAATTTTGCACCTTTGCCTCCATTTGGCTCATGTAGACAGACATTGAGTTGCTCAGAGCAGATGAAGCAGGATTGCCCCACGGGTGGAGGTGCAGACAAGATTTCCTGAACACAAGGAGTGGGACTCTCAACCTTAAAAAGCAAACACCATCCACCGCCATCACTTTTAAAACCCAGTCACCACATTGCTGACATTTGGGAGGACTGGCTCAGGAGGTTAAAAACCCCTAGCTAAGTGGCAATTTTAGCTTTGGCCCGAGAAGATAATTGTTCACTTCAAAAATCTAATGAACAATAGGGCAAGATTGCCAGTCTCTGTGAGGGAGGGGCCGTGGATAGGAATAGCAAGGGATGATGTAAGTCAAGGTTGTGGGACATCAGCTGAGTAGTGTTGAGATCCAGGGCTAGAATAGCAAGGAGTGTTGCAGGTCAGAGGTAGAGTATGTTTGCAATCCCTTCATGGAGAAGTTTGGATGGTTACTGTTTCCACTCACTCTCCAGCTAACCAGTACTGAGAATTTTTCATTTTTACTAGAGCCAACTTCTCCACATTTTTAAAGGGAAAGCCACAATAAACTGAGTGGCAAATTCCTCTGAGAGAGTCATACAAGGTCGCTCTGTTGTGACATAATCAGGGCATGGTAGTGTGCCACTTGATCCTTGTGTGTCTTAAAATAACAGAAAGGTGGAAAAGATCAAAGCAAGCACCACATAGAGCAACATTTGTTACCTTTTTAGGATGACATTAATATGTGGTTACGGTCAGAAAAGTCACTCTAAAAACGGTACCCACGATGCTGAATATATCTGTCCCTCAAAAGCAATTTCTGAGTCATAACTGCGGACAGAAACAAGGTTTAGCTAGTTTGGGCCCTGTAGACCCAATATAGATGTGGAAGTGTCAGCCACAAAAGCCATACGTTGTCCTGACTTACACCCCATCCTAAAATCTCAATTCCTCTTGATGAGTGATGTATGCATTAGAAAGAACGTGGCATGAGTTTAATTTAGATCATGCTGGCTGCTCGAGTTCTTGTTTTGACTTGTACAGTGGGCAAAGTCAAGCTGGAAATCACAGAGGTTGACTTATTAATCGTTTGTTTCTGGTAGCAGCCAGACCATACTGGGCACTTTCTGAAGTCCTCACAGCCTGAAGGAAATAAAATGTTACTAACCCCATGACCTTTGGTATGTCAAACCACTGTCCCTAATAAAGAGATGCAAAAAAGGTCAGGTGTCAGTCACAGCCCCCAAATGGGAATATAACGTTTATGTAGGGTCATGGACAAGACAGATTTTCCTCACACTGAAAGGACCAGCCAGCCTAGGCTCCTGCTGCTCAATTTAGTGACTCTGGGACTCTTGTCTATACCCTTCCCCCCTGCCCATGTATTTTGTCATTTTGAGGACAAGGTAGTAGATTACATGTGAAAAAACAAAAAGCGACAATTGCCACTGGGGCTCTTTGTTAACCTTTAAATCAACCACTAGTAGAGAAACGATTAGCCAAACCACAAAATAAAATTTCAGACACCTATTAAAATTATTCTCCAGCTTTGGAAAGATACACACCAATCCTGTGTCTCTGAGTGGGTACATTCCGTCCCCCGGACGCTCCCACTTGAAAGCATATTCATCTCAAGAGTATAAGGCAGAACTGTTCCATAGTGCAAGGAGGCCTACAAATAACTTTCTACATTAAAATGGCTCAGAGAACCTCATTTTTATCCCACAAGTGCAGGTTAATAGATAATCTTGCAGCCAGGTCATATGCTATTGTACCTCAAATACCCAATTATATATTTTTGTGTCGATTGGCTATTTGGAAGCATCCAACTTAATTTCTTTTACCTTAATACAAAATGCAATCAACCCTTTTCCAGTATGTACTGCATATAGTATCAGGGTGTCTTCTGTATGCTGGGGATGCATTTTATAAAAGGATATTGGCCATGCGTTTAGTAATATACATGGAACATTGTTTAAATTATTCCAAAGCTGGCTGCTTCCTAATATTTATTTTAAATATATATCAGGGTATAAAACCTATGGGGAATTTTATTCAAACAGGTGAAGCCATTTTAAAGATGGCCTCATATTTTGAATGTCCGGAAAACTGACCAGTGTTGTGTATTTGGATGGGTTTTGTAAATATGAAAAATGTTCCACAAAGCACCATATACTCCTTGGAAAATATATACTCCCTCATGGAAATATTTAAAATTTGAAGGGATTTGTAAGCTCAAAGAAAGCTTCCCGCTTATCCCAAATTATTCCATCCTCCAGCCATTCAACACACATTGAGTGGAAGGGCTGGATTCCCCCACAACATGAAAGACTGGAGGATTGTTCCTGAGAAGATAGATTAGCAAACACAACTGGTACGTCCCCAGTTACTGGGAATTAAATGCGCCTTAAATCAAGGCACAAAGACTCCCTCCTAGGGAGTATGTGTCTGAACTGTATGAACCAGGCCTGAACTACACAGGCATCTGCCCAGCACTCACTGAATTCCCAAAGTCCTGATTCAGCATAGGCTGGTCTCAGTGTGTAAACTGGGATGGATTCTTCGGGGGCTAATCTCTCCTTTGGTTATTCCAAACTCCTGGTCAGGAACTGGAGGGGAAGACCCCTCACCCCAGACAATGCAGTCAGATTCACCTTTATAAAACAGGGCTGGCTAGTGTCACTTTGGCCTGCATCCCAGCTGAGAGCTCACACAGTCAGGTAGGCCACTGCGGTTGCTTGTCCAACCCTCTCCCCAGCCGCCTCCCGGGAACTACTGCACATAGGTGGTCTCTGTCTCCCCTCTTAAAGCTCCCTCTGTTGATGCTGGGCAAGCACAGAGCCCTGGGGCCCAGGGAGGAGGAGGTGGTCAGTGGTGGCAGCAACTGCTGAGAGGGGCCAGGGCTGGAAGGGGACAGAAGTGGGCAGGCTAATGGAGAGAGAGTTAGAATGGTGGAATCCTCCTCAGGTTGCTACTATCCACCCATCCCCCCTGCCACAATCCCCTCAGGCTGCTTTAGGCTTCCACTGCTCCCCAACCAACCCTGCCCACCCCCAGCAGCCAAAAGCTCCCACTGCCCCCCACAAACCCCTTCCTTCCCAAATGGGGTTCCACTCCCATTGATTTGGGCAAGTCACTTCACCTCCATGTGCTTCCATTTCACCACCTCCGAAATGAGGTAATTAGGGTGTAACAAGTCAGCAGTTCTCTCGGAGGTCCTGGCTTTCACAGTGCTGCACACAGGGGTTACCTGGACCATGAAAGTGACAGCAGGACTAGAACTCAGAGCCTCCTGCTTCCATATCAAAGGCTGCTAGGACCTGAACTAGAAGGGAATCTTCGTTAGCTGATAGCAGTGCAGGGACTGCGACACATGATTGAACAGTTCCAACTCTATCTAGCAAAGGACACATGCATGCTAGCCAGCTCATCGGAATACCTACCAGGCAGAGGGGTCAGATGAAAGATGCTACACAAAGGCAGGGTTTTGTTATTTATACAAATTCAGAGCACCACTTCTGTATTCACCTTTTGCAAGTACATGTGAGAAGATTTAATCCTGATCTGTGAATTTCCATCCTTATGGCATGTGTGTCTTCACCTTGGGTGGGAAGAACATAGGCGCTGCTGGCAACAATACAGAAAAGACTGTTTGTTTATATGCGACAGCCGTGCTGAGCATGGGCCATGCCTGTCTGTGCAAATGGCCACTGCGGGTATGTGTGTGTTTAGAGTTTCATTTCGTTCCCGGGAGCAGGGCATGCATCGACCTGCTGCTTCTGGGTGCCTGATAACAGAACGTTTTGAGCATAGGCCTTATGAAAATGCTTTTCATGGGCCTCACAGAAGGACGGTTGTTTCTGGGCCCAACCATCTCCCCCCCCCCAGCCTCCTACCTCCCCATGTAGGACACTTGTCTGTTTGAAATATATGGAGCCCGGAGAGAACAAGACAAAGTGAAAAGAGGAATTTATGGCTGCTGAGATCCAGCCCTGGGCTGCGATTCAAGCCCAGCAGCAGGCGTAGCTGCACTCAAGCAGATTTTTCTGAGCGGCCCCGGCCCTGTGGGAAGCAGGGAGAGGACCTCATCAAGGCCATCACTGTAACCAGCTGACGCCAGCATCGCTCTGTGGCCTGAGGCCCTTCCAAGGAGTGAGCCGCGGCACAGATGTTCCCATTGTGCATCTGGGGAGCCTTCTCGGAAAAGTCAAGCCGCTTCACTCTGAGTCTGCTTTTTTAGCTTTAGTTATTAATTTTTATTTCGTTTCTTTTTTGGAAAAGAGCCTTTTCTCTCCTGCTTTTCGTTATGAGTTGCCAACTCCCTCTGGCCAACTCCCTTTAAGCCCCCTCTCTACCCTGAATGATGCCTGTGTCTGGTAGGTTGGCACCACTCTGCCTGAATGTGATATCAGTTTCGCCAGGGACAGCTCTTCTGCATTGGGAGATCTGTTGGACAGCACCAAAAATGAAGCAGATGAGAAGAAGGAGGGTCTTGTGGTCAGAACAGGGACTCTGGAATCTTGGATTCTATTCCCCACTCCACCATTGGCTTGTTGTGTCACCTTACAAGATACCTTCACCTCTGGGCCTCGGTTTCCCCATCTTTAAAATAGGGAGATTAATAGTTATGTCATAGGAGCGGTTTGTAATGCTCTGAAATCCAAAGGTTTTTCCGTAAGGAAAAAGGCAGCTAATGGAGGGAAAGACAAATAAAGAGGCAGCTATCAGAAAGCAGAGATGTTAGGCGAAATAGAAAGGTGATAATTTAATCATTAGATACTATGGTGATGGACACCATGTAAACATCTGGTAGGGCAGACATAGCTGAGGACAAAAGGCTGGGGTGAGGGATCAGAGTTTCCCATGAAGAAGAAATTTACAACCAAATACATGGCTAGGAATGGAATCAAGGAGTCAGGGACCTTATAGGGAAGTTGGTAGTAATGAATATAAATCAGAAGCTAGGAACTGTAGAAAAGTGATAAGCCAAGGAGAGGGACACAAGGAGAAATCTATGGCCAGCAGAGTTTAAAAAAAAAAAATCAATCCTCCTTATTGTCCTTATGTATATTAGGAACAAAAAGAACCCTAACAAAGGTATTGGTCCATTACTAGAGGGATATGGTAGAATTATCAATAACAATGCAGAAAAAACAAGTATGCAATACATATTTCTGTTCTATATCTGGGGGCGGGGGAGAGAAATATGATATAGTCATATCATATGATGATGAGAACACTCTTTCCATTGATAGGGGACTATCCTGGGAAGCAGTGACTCCAAAAGATTTGGGGATCATAGTGAATGATAACTGAACATGAGCTCCCAGTGTGACATTGTGGCTAACAGGGCTAATGTGATCCTTGAATGCATAGACAGGGAACCTCAAATAAGAGCAGAGAAGTTATTTGTATTTGGCACTGGTGCGACTGCCACCAGAATACTGGATCCAGTTCTGGAGTCTACAATTCAAGAAGAGTGCTGATAAATTGGAGAAGGTTCAAAGAAGAGCTACAAGAATGATTAAAGGAGTAGAGACTATGCCTTATAATGATAGAGTCAAGGAGCTTGTCATGGGGTCACTCACCACACTAACACCTTCTGGTGGGCATTTTGGGAATTAGCTCAATCCTTGCTAGCACCTGCCCTTTCCCAGGTGCTGGGCTTGCTATAGTCCCCTAGGAAGCCAGTCTTCTCCTTAGGACTCCCTATAGCAGACTCCTTTGCTCTGGTCTGCAGCTTCCTTTCATATGGGCCATCTGGGCCCCAATTGGCTGGTCCAGCTGCCACCCTAATTGTCTGCAGGCACCGCCCTAATTGGCTGTTTCCCCTACAGCCACTCCTTTGGCTGCCTGCTGCTCAGCCTCCCTATGCTGGTTTTAACCCTCTCAGGGTTAGTGCAGGGCAGGCGCCCCATCACAGAGCTCAATCTACTTATTAACAAGTAAACAAAGAGAAGGCTAAGGGGAGGAACTGGATCACAGTTTATAAGTACCTACAGGGGAATAAATATGTGATAATAGGCTCTTCAATCTAGAAGACAAAGGTATAACATGATCCAATGGCTAGATCCAAATTCAGACTAGAAATTAGACCTACATTTTTAACAGTGAGGATAATTAACCATTGGAACAATTTACCGCTGCACTGACAAAGGGATGGATTAGATGGGCATTTCCCCTTCTAGCTGCCACACCACTAGGAAAAGAACACTGAAATAAATACAGTGAGCAATGGCTCAACACATTAATAAACCTTTTACTAATGTAAGAAGAAAAACAACGTGTTTGCTCTGTTTGGGCCACTGATTCATAAAGGCTGAGGATCTAGCGCTTTGAGCCCACTTAGACTGTAAATCTTCTGAGCCAGGGACTTTCTCATCTAGTAACTATACTGGATCCAAATCAGTTTCTGGGATTGGCTCATGAAAGGGGGAATGATCCCAGGTGTGTTCTGAGGTCATTACGGGTTTCTGCCCTAATGCATATATGCCTAAAATATTAGCATATGAAAATCAACCTCTTACAGAAACAAAAATGCCAAGAAGAAAGCACATATTGTTTTTATAGCTGGTAAGTGACTGGAAGAGCAAATTTTTAATAGCAAACAGAGGCAGGAAAAACTGTCTTTCCAAAGGGACCAGTGGGTGTCTTTATTTAAAAATGATCTGCACAATTGGGAAGTGGAATTTAAAAAGGAAACGCAATTCTAGGAGACATTGAAAAAGCCACATAGCAAATGGATGAAATTATACTTGTATCATGTGGGGCATCCCAAGGAAGAATAAGTGTGAATACAGTTTAGGTCCAGGAAACAAGGGGTGCCCACTGAGTGGAAGTGACCAGGTTGCCTCTGTGGGATCATCTACGTCCTGGTTATTCTCACCTTCTCACTTTGACAGCATGCACAGCTGATTGTGCCCTCAGACTCTGCTCCTGCATGTTGGGAGGGTTGGAAGGTGGGATTAATGAATATGTTGTCAAGAGGAAAGAAGACAGAACTCTTTCTCAGCCCTCAGTCTCCTCCAAACTCCTGAGACGATACCAGCGCTGTACTTTTATCTGTACACTTTAGATATATTTTTCATGTCCGTTTCCTCCATTAATTCCGTGGCCCTTGAGAATTAAATGCATTTCCCTCTCATTGTAGCCTTTGTTTCCTCCAGTCTGTTTATAGCAGAGCTGGAAGGTAGCATGGTCCTTTTCTTGTTCACGTGCTAGCTGTGTTAAGAAGTGTCAACATTGCACTTTCAGGGAATAGTGTTTAACAGTGGCTCTTGCAGAGCTAGTAGACGGAGCACTGCATTGTGTTTGTGTAGGACCATGCCTGGGGCCCATCCATTGCACGTGTTTTGGTAGATACAAGAGAGTTCTAACTCCACCATTAACATTTATAAACCAGAGATCACAGAAAGGGAGCGTGATCAACAAACACAGCAAAGTTAAGCTATGGCAGTTCTAGTCACAGCTCTCACCAATTCACTTTAACTGTAAACAATTCACTTCACTTGTCTGTAAGTGGAGATAATAGTTACCTACCCCCAAGCAAGGGTTAGTGTGAGCCCTGCTATTACTTATTTGTACAGCATCAGCGTACTAGGCATTTTACACACAGATACAAAGACATGGTCTCTTCCTCCCCTGGGCTACTAAGCTTTGAGAGACATCATACATAAAGAGAGGGAGAAGGGATAGAGCAAAGGGATTAATAGTGGCAGTAAGCATCCATCCTATTATTGTGCATTTAAAAATATGTTTGATGCCCTGATTTTTTCAATGGGACAGGAGTGCTGGAGATAGGGATGACCACAGGAGGCTCAATTAATGTGTATAAAGCACTTGAATAGCCTCAAAAGGGAAGCATTACTGAACCCTGGTTACGAACCCAAGACAGTTAAGGTACATCTACACAAAGATAAAAGACCCACAGCACAGCTACAGCTGGCCAGGGTCAGCTGACATAGGCTCACAGGACTCAGGCTGTGGGGCTAGTGAAGTGAAGCTAGCTAAGGGTGGAGCCCATATATCTCCACAGTAATTCTGAAGCCCCAGAGCCAAACTCAGCAGACTTGAGTTTTTTACCCCTCCATAGACATACCTTTAAGGGCCGGCCTTCCTTTAAGCCATTATGGTGGCTTAGGTTTCTCTCAATGTTTCTAATATACTCATCTCCATAGTACCTAAGCATCATTTGTTCTAGGCTTCATAAGTATCACTCACTCATTTCCCTACAGCAGCCTCATCTGTATTGACAACAGCCACCCCCCTATACTCCAGCCCCCATAGCTAAAGGAAAAGCCTAGTTTTACTGAACTGGCCTTTATACCTCTGCCCCAGGAACAGATGGGCTCAGCTTTGTTCTGGGTGGGTGATTCTCTAGAACCACCCTATTGGTTCCTATATAAATCAATAGCTGCACTACCCCTGCCCCTAAAGGGAGATGTATCCACTCTTCTCAGATTAGCAGCCTTGTTTGAGGTTTTGGGGGTTCCTCTCTTGTCTGAGCTAAATTTAGAGGCCATTGTCAGTGAATCAGCAGCCAAACTCTTTATCTACAGAGGATTTGACCTCAGCATGGTACCACATTAAAAGCAGCTGGAAGGGCTTTTTCTTTCCCTGCAGAGAGTGGTGTGTCTGTATGCACTAAACTCATCTAATTATAACTGGGATTGGCCTAGGAAAGCCAGAGTCAGACCCTACTGCCCTAGAGCCCACAATACCTAAGCCTTACCACAGGCTCTCTGGTCCTTTTACCTTCCTGCTGTGAATGGCTTTTCAGTAGTAGTCCTGCAAGGTCACACTTCAGGTCTTTTCATTTTCTTGGTGCTGTCTCTTTAACCCCTTCCCTGCTGCAGCAGTAATGTTTGCTGGATCCTCTTCCTGAAGCAGGGCTCCTTTTGGCTTTCTCTTTTCTCTGCTGCCAATCATGTGAGCTGGGGGGAGGGACAGCTAGCTGTAGGCGCATTTTATTTATCAAAAATGAAATTTTAGGCAGGATGGTAGGTTGGCTGGAGGTCAAAGGCAGAGAGACCTTCTTGAGCTGAGCACTCCCTCTGTGATTGGCATTAGGAGAGGCAGGTGCTGGTGCTGCAGCAGGAGCAGGAGATGAGCTAAAGTGGTGCTGTCCTGGCAGTGCCAAGGGGGAGAGAGGATTATAAGCACTCCGTGCTAGATATGGGACCCATCTGCTCAAAAAGATGCGGGGGGGAGGGGCATGCACATCAGGACTGTGGTGCCGTAGTAGAGCTGTGTTGGGTTTAAGGCTGGCAGTGCAGGGGGTGTTGCAGGTCAGGGTAGAGACTTTCTGGCAGACGGTGTGAGAGGCCTGTACTAACTTAGACCTAGCTGGTGCTATTCTTTCTCCACTTTCACGGGTGCCAAAGCTTCATAAATATTTATAATGAAAGGAAGAGCTCCTAAGTGGCTGTGGCTGTTTGGCAGATGTGCTCAGACTATACCATGCAGGTGCACCTGCCCTGAAGTTCCCGTGAGATGGGGCATTCTCTTGCCCAACAGGTGTGACTGATACCTGAGGCTGACTGGGAGCAGATTATATGTAGGAGATAGGTCCAACAAGATCAGCAGCTTCACTGTGGGCTCTGTGCATTAGGTGATCAAAGTACTGTCAGCAGCATAACATCTATTACTTGAAAGAAATCAAAGGAAACAAAGACTGCCGTACTGGAAATGTTTTAACTCTCATACACACACTTTTGATTGCTATTTTTCCCCTGAAAAGCTTGATAGGGTTTAGGTCAGGGGTGGCCAACCTGTTGTTCCAGAGCCACGTGCGGCTCTTCACCAGTTAATCTGCGGCTCCTTGTCCAGGCACCGACTCCGGGGCTGGAACTACAGGCACCAACTTTCCACTGTGCCGGGGGGTGCGCACGGCTCAACCCCTGGCTCTGCCACAGGCCCTGCCCCCACTCCACCCCTTCCCGTGCCCTCCCCTGAGCCCGCTGTGCCCTCAGTCCTCCCCCTTTCCCCCTGCTCCGCAGCCTCCTGCATGCCATGAAACAGCTGATCGGGAGGTGCGGGGAAGGAGGAGGAGGTGCTGATCGGCAGGGCTGCTGGTGGGTGGGAGGCGCTGGGAGCGGCGGGGGGGGCAGCTAATGGGGGGCTGTTGACGTATTACTGTGGCTCTTTGGCAATGTACATTGGTAAATTCTGGCTCCTTCTCAGGCTCAGGTTGGCCACCCTGGTTTAGGTGATGTGGCAGGTTAATGCTACACCTTGAGATCTCAGAGGCCTGAGTTCAAATCCAGTGTAGATCACAAGCAGAAAGATCAAGGACTAGAATAACAGGAGTAATACTCATTAGGATGTATGGGAACCCAGGACTGGAATAGCAGGGGAGGCTCTGGTTCTGCAGACCTGGAGTGAGTGACCATCATTGACAGAGCTGGGGAGTAGGAAAACTTGCATCGATCCCAGACTCTTGTTTCAACATTTACCCAATCCTTTCAAAAGACAAATCAGGGAATGCCTCGTTGGTTGTTCCAAATTAGAAAGAAGGAGTTGATTAGCCATAAGTTTGCCCGTTTGGGAGGATAACACATACTGAGCTTGAACATACTCCCATTGAATTCAGTGGCAAAACTCCAACCATTTCTTCATAGAAGCACATCCCTGTGTATAAATCCTCTGTTAATTTACACTCCGAGTCCTGACCATTCCTTGCAGATCTGGACCTTGCCACAGTTCTGCTATATCTTCATGCAAACGAGGCCTCTTGGATTCTGATTTGCGGAGCTATTTGTGTGCAAATCACACACACCCCTCACTCTTCCTATGTGAGAAATGCTTAGGGTGACCAGACGTCCCGATAAAATCTGGACTGTCCTGATATTTAGTTATTTGTCCCATGTCCCGACAGACGTACAGTCGGGACGTCATTTGTCCCTATATTTTGCTTCGGCGGCACTCTAGTATTTTTGGGGGTTTTTTTCGCTTGGGGTGGCAAAAAACCTAGAGCCGGCCCTGGTAGGGGGTGAGCCTGTGGCTGCCCCCCCACATGTCCCGATATTTTGTGCTTGTCATCTGGTCACCCTAGAAGCGCTGCAGCTGCCTTACAGCTGATTTTATTAGGCAGCAGAGTGAACATGGTCCAGGAGCTTCCAAGCTCTTTGATTTTTTTCTCCTTTGAGATCAAACCTAAAAAAAAAAAGCCCTTTGTCAGCATTTGCATCCCAGAAACCAGGTGCATGCAGCTCCTGAGTGCTGTCCACTCCCACCTGACTCTGATAGTGCTGGCAGAATGTGGGAGGGGAGGAGAGACACAAGCCCTTATTCATTTCACACAAACACGCTAATCACCTCTGCTCAATTTCTAAAACAAATAGCCATTTTCCTTCTCTGTTTCAACTTTTCTGCCAACGATGTGCACCAGCCCCGCTTCTGGGACTCCACGGTGTTTGCAAAGGACAATGCATACAGGGCTGAGCAGGACACCAGGATGGGTAGAAGACTAGCAACATTTGCCTTAAATGGCTTGAAGAGGAGTAAGTGCTTCTCTATGCTTGTAAAAGGCTCATTTAATTCACCTTCCCCCGCCCCCCAGGCCTTACTGGCATCCAGGACACAGGGACTTTTATTACGACATGAAATACCTGGAATGTGAAGTGATTGAACAGTTTTAGAGGAAAATGCGTCACTTCTTACTGGCCATCAACCCTACGTGCCTGCTGCCACACACCTACGCTCCGGATAGCCAACAGGAAGGCTTGTCTGGCCAAGGTCTGCTTCGAGCCGAAAGCCACACACAAGTGGGTTTTCTATTTTAATGGGAAGAGCTTGTTCAGCAGTGTTTCTGGTCAACCCTTGGTACAGTTAACAGCACCCAAAGAGACTACAGCAGCAACAGCACCGACATTTGGTAATTCACCCCTTCGTTGGTGGGCATGGGATGTGGCAGAAAGCTTGAGGGTGCAGAGCTGAGTAAGGGCCCAGGACTGGAAAAGCAGGGGGTGCTGCAAATCAGGGCTGAGGGGCACTATCAGAGCTGTGTGGGAGCCCAGGACTGGGACTGCTGGGGCAGGGCTGGGCTGCAGATTAGGACGGAAATGCTTTAGCAGAGCTTTGTGGGAGTCCCAGATAACAAGGGCTGTTGCTAGTAACACCTTGACTAAGTTCTTCTGGACCCTGATCATCTTCTGTCTGTTACTGCAGTGGCCTCCTCTCCAGTCCTCTTGAGCCCCCATTGCCCCTCCCATTTGTCCAAAATGTAGCTGCTAATATTATTGTACTCAGCCAAAGCTCTGACTGTGCCTCTCCCCATCCCCCACATCCTTCTGTGGGCTCCCCTTCCCCACCCAATCCAGTTTACATCTCTTGTCCTCCTCTGCAAGGCTCTGCCCATCTCCATCCCAGCCTACATCTTGGCCCTGCGCTTTGAGTGTGTCTCCCCAGCCCGCTCCACCCAGCCAGCACCTCCTTGAAAGGCCAGAGGGGCAGGCTGCCGGCTTCGAGAATCCTGTTTCCAGCTTTGTTCTGCCAACGTGAGGAGTCTGGAGATCAAAAGTCCACTACTGCTGCTCCGGGGGAAAGGAGGTGCATGGGGGGGGCTCACTTGTCAGAGGCTGTCTAAGGAGACTGGCTGACACAGAGAGACTCTGCAGAGGGAGTCTAAAGCAGTTGGGCCTTCCCAGAGCCAGGGAATCATATGCCTTAGATGACCCAGAGCCGATGTTAAACTTGTTGGCTGACGCCAAAGCCTGAGCCTCTCTGCTCTGGGCTGAAAACCAAGCCCGCGGGCTTCAGCCCGGGGTGCAGGGCTCTGGCTCCACCCCATTTCCCTGCCCTCCTGCCCAGGGTTATGGAGTAATTTTTGTTGTCAGAAGGTGGTCACAGTGCAATGAAGTTGGAGAACCGCTACCTTAGGGAAAACCTAGACATGCGTACAGTCTGTTTTGTTGTTTTAAGAGCTGTTTTCTCTGAAATACTGTGGTTCTAACTAAATGATATTTTGCTTCAAGGAGGCTGCCTGGTCACAATATTAACCACTGGTCCCTGCTTCAGAGGGAACAGAACGGGAGGGTCTGAGCCTCTATCAGACCTGCTGAGGTAATCTCAGTTAGTATCAGGGCACTGCAACCCAGAGACCAGTCTGAGAGTGGCGCATCCTGTGATTCCATCAGAGCCAGACAACATCCCAAGGCCTGAGCCTCGGGAGGGGAGCGCTCGACAGGACTGCGAGGGGTCAGAGGTGCAGTTCGCCTGGGAACTGTGACAGCTGCCCACAAACCATGAGACCTTAACAAGCAGCCCTCCCAGCATGTCCCATCTGTCCTGTTTGTATCTGGTATCGTGTGAGCTACTATTTCAGAGCTGGGTGCATTGCTGACACTTAATCCCTGATAGCACAGGCCAGGGGTGAGTTGCAATCCGAACCGCCTAGCTAGGCTATTGTGATATGCCCCACTCTTGAGGAGCACGTGGAATGTTCAGCTGGTGCGGAATGAGACTGCTCGCCTCCGGAGCAGGGTGGGTCATTGTGAGCCCATAGAAAACATAGTCTTTGTTGACTATCTGTGCTCTTCCAAGGACAATTCCAGTTGCTAATTATAATCTTCCAAACCCTCCAAGATCTGGGACTCATTTAGAGTCTGTGGGCTGGATCCTCCACTGGCGTTAATTGGCGTAGTTACCTTGGAGACAGTGGAGCTATGCCAGTTTACACCAGCTAAGGATCTTGTTCTGTTTCCCTCCCTGCTGCTCAATCATGGCAATTGTGCTTCCCTGGAGCACACTTTTTATTGCAACCTGAGTTTACTTCATCCCTCGCCTTCCAGGACACTCCATCCTCCAGATCCCCAAGTGTTTGGAATTTGGCTCTTGATTAATTGACTCCGTTTGACATACTATTAAGGCCAGAGATTTCGCTGGGCAGGCGATGGATGCTGAGTAGTTGCATTGAGACGACTTGCATGTTTTTGTTTGTTTTTAATAAGCTGTACGGCGCCCGGCTGCTGCACTCTACCAGCCCCACACAAAGCCCTATAAATAAACCCAGCAAATAAATAACATTAGCTGTGTGGGAGGCCAGGTCTGTAGGAGCAGATGCTGCAGATCAGAGGTGCGTCGGCAGGGCTGTGCGTGGGAATCTTGCACAGCGCTTGCCCATACAATGCCTGACGCGATCTGAAATGTTTGCAAATGCTTTTAATTCCCTCTGTGGACCAAGCTGTGAGTGAGGCACACAGCAAAGCCATGAAGTGTGTGTGTGGGGGGGGGGGTCATACTCTGCATCAGGAGGGACTGGAGATGAGGCACAAAAAGAATGAGACTCATGAGCAGAAATAAGCCTGAACCCCAGTATTCAGATCTGGGTCAGAACATCACCCAAGTTCAGGTGCTGGACTTTGGATTTTGATTTGATTCATAGATTTTAAGGCCAGAAAGGACCATTAGATTATCTAATCCAGGGATCGGCAACCTTTGGCACGCAGCCCTTCAGGGACAGCCGCTGGCGGGCCGGGCCAGTTGTTTACCTGCAGCGTCTGCAGGTTCGGCCTATCACAGCTCCCACTAACCACAGTTCGCTGTCCCAGGCCAATGGGGGCTGTGGGAAGTGGCGGCCAGCACATCCCTCGGCCTGTGCCGCTTCCCGCAGCCCCCAGTGGCCTGGAATGGTGAACCGCGGCCAGTGGGAGCTGCAATCGGGCGAACTTGCGGACGCTGCAGGTGAACAAACTGGCCCGGCCCACTAGCGGCTTTCCCTGATGGGCCACGTGCCAAAGGTTGCCGATCCCTGATCTAATCTGACATCCCTGTATATCACAGGCCATAGACGTTCACCCAGTTACCGCTGCGTTGAGCCCAATGACAAATTTTCCAGAAAGGTAGCCGGTCTTGATCTGAAGACATCAAAAGATGAAGAATCCACCACTTCCCTTGGTAGGTTGCTCCAATGATTAATCACCCTCACTGTTAAAAAAGTTTTTGTGCCTTATTTCTAATTTGAATTTGGATGGTTTTAATTTCCAGCCTCTGGTTCTTGTTATGTCTTTCTCAGGTACCACATGTGTTGGAGGGGTCCAGCTCTGTGCAGGCTTCACGCCTTGCTTTTTCTGCCCCTTCAACTGGATGTGCACTGTCTCCTGTTTCAGACCTTGCACTAAAGCTTTCCCCTGTCCTCCTATGAGCACATTTCCTTCAGTTCTCTCTGGGCCGATTACCCTCATTATCTTTGTCCTTTTACAGTATGTTCATTTCTCAGGGCTTGGCTGTTTCATAAAATATATTTGAGGCCCAGGGAATGTCTCCAATTAATGGATCAATTCTTTTGCTAAACCAGTTTTCCTTTGTGATTTCCCCGTGTCCTGCTAGAAGCTGATTGCATGTCCCTTAGATCTGTCGGGCTTTGGTGCATGGAAAGCATATGCTCTTTAACAGGAGATCCTTTATGTAGGCATTCTACTGTCCTTTGATAAGGGAAACAAGCAGCCTCTTGATACTTTTCAGCACTGTGGGCCCTACGTTAACAATTCCAGCCCTCAATATAGTAAATGGACAGCTCAGTTTAGGGGAAAACAGTAGTGAAAACAAATTACTTTCCCTCATTTGCTGTCCCAGCTGTTGAACATTCAGGGCCAAGATCATCCCTTGTATAACAGCACCACAGACAGTAGAATTAGGCCGGGGATTACTCTGGCTCTGAGTGTGGCACTCCCTGCTCACCACCAGGTGACCTGCCAGCTGCAGAAGTCTAAGCCTGAATGAAATCCCATGCTGGAACAGATGGATACAAAATTTGCCAGCAGCTAAATACTTAATTAAAACCTCTCTTGGGCTTTCACCCTGTTAAAAAGCTGAACAGAAATTGGAGCCATTCTCCAAAGAGACACTTTAAGAGTAAAAGACACGTGTGTGCCAATCTATTTGTCTAGTGTATTCTCCCACTGCCCCCTTGTCAGCTCTGCATTATTTATTGTCCCCTGCCTAAAGGGTCTCAGGTTATTCATGTGTCACATAGTCTCCAGGGGAGAGTTCTCCATCACCCAGCCAGCACCCCATTTCTCTCTGTTCCTGCTCCTTTTACACTGACTGTAGATTGCCTAAGGAAGGGTGGCAGGGCTGTGGTGGAAGGAGCTCACTTAAGCTGGATACACAATGGGAAAGTTGGGACCAGGAATTCTCCACTGGTGGTAGAAACGAAACGGCAGAGGCTGCAGCATAAACATGGGTCAAGTGTCAATACCCCGTGCCATCCAACCTTGCTCTAAAATCATTAAATATAAATCATGTACTATGGACATGTCCTCATGGAAATCAATGGCACAACTTCCATGGTGCCCCCCCCAAAAAAAATTTTTTGGGGGGTGGGGGAGTATTTCATGGGATATAGTATTTTTAATTATATAACTAATATTGCATTTGGGAAAGAAAACCAAACGACTAACAATAAAGTTGTTTTTCCTCTTAATATATGTAAATAAATAACAAGCAGAACTCATCCGCAAGGACTCATTACCAATCCAGTTCCTGCAGTCCTGATTTTGCTATTCAACTTGTCTTTTCCAATAGACTTTCCAGGTGCCATAAAGCCCAACATTCCATTCTTCTCCAAGGCAGACACACCTTTTTCAAGTATTAATCACTTTAGCAACTGTGATTTCCGTCCAGTAAAGGAGGGTGAGGTTCATGCTAAAAAGAGTTTTGTTTCCCAGCCACGTGGAGTCTCAGGGTGGGACAGTTGTGCTTACCATACGGAAGTCCTGCAAAGCGGAATTAGTTACACAATAGGAATAAGTTGTCTAGAATATTTAAAGTGATATCCAAACCTTGGAGAGGACATAAGCAGGTGTCGTTTCAAACTCCCCTGATTCCAGGACATGCTTACTGTGACAGTTCTTCCAATTGGCAAGCGCAGATTTACGTGGAAAACAGATGGGCGCTTGTCTCTAACCACAGTAGTGTCACAGAATTGAAGCATCATCTTAAAATAAGCCTCACAACAATCTAATGATAGTGACATAGGGCCAGATTCTGATTTCAATTACACTATGATAAATACAGAGAAACATTGTTGAAATCAGTGGAACTACTTTGGATTTGCTCAAGTGCAGAAGAAAGCACATTTTTGGAATGTTTCCAAACAAGTTTTGTTTTCTCTTTACCCCACTCAGTTTCATACTCAGAAATTGTTTGCAAAGCACTATAGGCAAAATCAGCCAGAGCATCCTTGAGTGAATCTAAATCATGCAGCAGGCAGATGGTTATTCTTCCTTCCATAAATATCTTGAAAGGTGGAAAGGTCTCAGTTGCATGGCCCATCCTTAATGGGGAGAGGTGATGAAATAATGCTGAGGTCGCTAAGAAGAGAAAAATAAGAGTTTAAAAAAAGAAATGCAGGAATATGAGTGAGGCAGAACAAAACAAGATTGCAGTTCTCCACAGAGCCAAGATTTCAGAGTAACAGCCGTGTTAGTCTGTATTCACAAAAAGAAAAGGAGTACTTGTGGCACCTTAGAGACTAACCAATTTATTTGAGCATAAGCTTTCGTGAGCTACAGCTCACTTGATGAAGTGAGCTGTAGCTCACGAAAGCTTATGCTCAAATAAATTGGTTAGTCTCTAAGGTGCCACAAGTACTCCTTTTCATAGAGCCAAGAGTTCCCCTTGTATACTTCATGCCTTTGTCCCACCTGGGGCTGCAGAATAGTTGGTTACACCTGGCTCAGACATGGTGATCTGGTAATTAGGATGCAAAGGAGACAAGGCAGGCACTTCTCATCCAATATTCTCCAGGGCACACTCAGGATCTCAAGAGCAGATTAAAACTATCTGCTTTGGAAATTCATGAGTGAAACAAATGGAAGTCAAATTATGGTGTCTGGTTAGCTCTCCACTTGGCTAGGCATGTTAATGAATATCCTCTTGCCACAGTAAGGATGGGTGAGTAACTGGCAGTGAATAATTTATTGGATGAGTTTTGTCTCTTCTTTTCTCACAAACTGCAAAAATAGTACAATTTTCTCAAATCTATTCAAAATGATGCACCCAATAATTTTGCTCTCTAGATTTCACACAAGCAGATCACAATGAATATTTGGTATTCAACCTGCGTTGCTTGCTCTGATGGGACTCACAGCTCATATGGTATGTTTCTGAGCCCTTACTGAATCCATGTAATTCCTAATACTCTCTAATAATTGCTGTTCACTTTTTCTACATACGCCCTGCCAGTAAACTCACTCACTAGAATACTTGCAGGTGCAATCAGAGTCAAACAGAAAAAAAAGCCAAGTAATCCTAGTCCCCAGAGTTATGTTATCACATATGTTATCTTGCATGAGGGTGCAAATTTAAGGTTGCTATTAATAACTATTATTATATTGCTAATAATAACCTTCAAAGGCAAAGTGGTTACAGAAAGGAAAACTTGCAGTTAGTAACCAGGTCCAGTTTGTGCAAACACAGCCTGACTCACAAAGCCCTACTCAGACGGAGAATGAGAGCTCCTTCTGTTGTCTCAGGCCTGGCTCTTTCCAGCCCTAACTGGGCTGGGTGAGTTTGAGGATGAGCTTTAGCCCAGGCTGTTTTCTGTACCAAAGCCTACTGTGTGAGTAAAAATAATGTGTCTCTCAGTTTCCTTCAGGGTGACGCAAGACCTGATTTAAACCTTGGCTCTACGCACACACCACATTGCTCCTTTGGGTACACTTCTATTTGCAGTTCATCAGTTACAGAAAAGAAGATGGGATAAAATCGGAGAGAGGCTGAATGCATTGACTCCTACTGACTTCATTAGATGTTTAGGGGCAAAACCCTTTGTAGGAGGATCATGCTCTAATCTAAGTGTGCCAGTTGCCAAAGGGTCCGTTCAAATGAAGAATCCGATGATTCTTTCCAAGTATATCCCGCGACAGCGATGGCATCATTTGCCTTAAATGGGAGGTGGTGTATCCTGTCCTCTGACATACATTTTCAAGTCTATACCCCAACTGTCCGTTGATCACTAATGGTTTTCTGTAACAACCACCCCTCCTCTCCATTTGGAAACAGGTTCTTGAAAATCGCCTTGGATTTACTAAGAGGTAAAATAATCCTGAATAAAACGAATATACATTACAACATACAATATGCTGCGACTCCCTTGCACAAGTTGCATTGTTTCACAGAGGCATTGGGCATCATGGGTATTGTAAACAGAGTTGGAGCTAATGCTGAAATATGTGTATGCACTGGCCAAACCATTGCCTCTATCTACATTCTGTAGCTCTCATCTCCCTCTGGTCCTGTTTTTCTGAGGGGAAAAAGGAGTGTTTTTCAGTGGTGCTCGCTCAGCTGTGTGTGTTTAACATGATCAAAAAGCCCTGTCAGAGGTAAGCTAACAGCTCTGAAGCTGTGTTACCTGGCTGTGATGTGTAGCCTAGGGGGAAGAGAGCAGAACTTTGCCATCTCATTTCCATAGTGTTGGAAAACAAGCAGTACTTCGCTATTCCCCTCTGCGTCAGATCTGGTAGATGAGCTGTAGCTGAAAGAGAGAGATCACATAAGGAACTGCGCATCGGGTACTGCAAAGTGCTGTCATTGCTGGCACAGACTGGGCCTTCGGTGCACTGAGCCAGTGATGTATTTTTGTCATGGAGCTTTCTTGATCTGCATAATGCACAATCTACTAAACCTCATGGCTTCCAGGGCATATCCTGCTTGACGCCCAAGGTATTCCAGAAAGGGCTTGATATCAGAAAACAGAAGGCTGCTTTGCAAAAAAGAGGCCCTGAGACCATATGTAATAGATGCAGAGATAAAAAAGTTTCTGTACAGTAAGCAACAACATATCTCCAATGTGCTGCGTCAGACCAGAGGCTTCCAGTTCATGTGTTCCAAGGGCAATTACAATGCATTTACAATGTACTGCTGTCATCTTTCTCCCCAGACATCCCGGCTCCAGCCTCATTGGGTTTCCATGGGAACCACAACAGCTCTGCCAAAACTCACACCTTCTAAGACCTTTTGAGTGGAAACTCCATCTGTGTAATTTCCACATTTAAGAAGCTGCCCCCTTCCCCAGATACCCTCTTCCCCAGCCCCAGCCCCCCTTGTTACCTGACAATTCTACAGATTAGGCAGCCCCACTCATTTCAGCACTCCGTTTTTTTTTGAAGCTGTGGGTTGTGTTTGCCATTGGCATTTTCAATGGAGCCATTGATAGTATTTTTTAGTTAGTTTGGGCGTCTGGCTCAGCGGCTCTGATACCTTGAATCAGAGACACTGGCACTTACCCGAGCCACATCTAGGAATAAAGTGTTTCATGAGGAATCTAAACTCCTAGTCCTGGTGAATGCAATTGAACTCATACAAGGACTGATCTGAGTAATTCCCTTATCTCCAGATGGTCACTACAGCAGATACATAAGGAAATGAACTTTCCAAGGCAGGTGCCTGCACAGTAGAACAGTTTCTGGGCTTTTGGGGTTAGGACCTCAGGGAGCTTGTAATTCTCCCTGTTTTTGTGCCGGCCCAGCCCCAGCATGAATTGGAGCAGGCTAGGTGCTGCTGTAATTTATGCCACTGGTACAAGGTCCCTAAAATGCCACCATGTCCCCTCCCTTCCCCCAAGCTATCTCCTGTATTGGGGAGTACGGTGAGGACAGATCCAGCTGGTGTAGGGGCTGCCTTGGCTGGCGTTATGCCAGTGAAAAGCTTCTCTCCACACATTAATTCTGCTCATGTCATTTGCAGTCAGAATCTGGTCCTCAGCTTAGCAAGGACAGAGCCAAGGTCCCAGTGTCATGACTTGTGGGTTCTGGTTGACGAGTCCTAATGTTCTGTGAGATTGTGGACTTTTGTAGCTTACAAATGTACAAGTCACGCATTTTATAGACCAGCTGGTGGGAGATCTTTTTTTAAGCTCTTATTTGAAAGTGGCAGTGAAACTATGAATGTTTCTTATTCCTGAGCTTCTCACATATTTTAACCATGTCTGTTCTGAGTCATTGTTAATGGATTAGTTACGTCTCTCTCTCTTTCACTTTAAAGTTAGAAATAAAGACAAAGGGATATTAAATATAGCAAGGGCTATTGCCAGAGAAGAAAGATGGGACACAGACCTTTCACAGGGACTATCCCAGGTGATGTGGGGAATCTTGGCAAGACCAGTGTGTGGTTTCTTTACCCTGAAGTGAACAGCTTAAATTTTTGATACAATAATACTATATACTGTGATGGGCTCAGTCACAGAGACCCCCTTGGGACTGTCACCTGATGTGCTGAAACTACCTCTGAGCTTGTTTTCCCTGTCAGCTTGGGACTCCAGAACCCTGCCTTGTTGAGCCAGACTTGCAAGCCTGCTATAACACAGACCCAGGGTCTGAACCACGTCCCACAAAAGCTGCAGGCTTTAACTGAAAACCGCTCAGCAGGTACTCCTGTCTCCAGCACCCAGACACCCAGTTCCCAATGGGATCCAAACCCCAAATAAATCCGTTTTACTCTGTATAAAGCTTACACAGGGTAAACTCATAAATTGTCCACCCTCTATAACAGAGAAAGAGAGAGAGAGATGCACAGCTGTTTGCTCCCCCAGGTATTAATCACTTACTATGGGTTAATTAATAAACAAGATGATTTTATTAAGTAAAAAAGTAGGATTTAAGTGGTTTTAAGTAATAACAGACAGAACAAAGTAAGTTACCAAGCAAAATAAAACAAAACACGCAAGTCTAAGCCTAATACATTAAGAAACTGAATACAGGTAAATCTCACCCTTAGAGATGTGCCAATAAGTTTCTTTCACAGACTAAAAGAAAAGGAGTACTTGTGGCACTTAGAGACTAACAAATTTATTAGAGCATAAGCTTTCGTGAGCTACAAATCTCATGAAAGCTTATGCTCTAATAAATTTGTTAGTCTCTAAGGTGCCACACGTACTCCTTTTCTTTTTGCGGATACAGACTAACACAGCTGCTACTCTGAAACCTTTCACAGATTAGACTCCTTCCTAGCCTGGGTCCAATCCTTTCCGCGGTACAGGCCTTGTTAGTTCCAGCAGGCATCTTAGGTGAAAAGCAGGGGATTCCACATGACTGGGACCCCTTTGTTCTGTTCCACCCCCTTTTATAGCTTTGGCACAAGGTGGGAATCCTTTGTCTCTCTCTGGGTTCCCCCCCTCCTTCTAAGTGGGAAAGCACCAGGTTCAAGATGGATTCCAGTATGATGTGACATGTTCACATGTCCTGTGAGACTTCATTACCCACTTGCTGGCACACACTTATACAGGAAGGCTTAGAAATAAACAGAGCCATCTACAACCAATTGTCCTAGTTAATAGGGGCTATCAAGATTCCCAACCACCATTAATGGCCCACACGTTGCATAACTACAATAGGACCTCAGAATTATATTTCATATTGCTAATTTCAGATCCAAGAATGATACCTTCATACAAAAAGGATGACCACACTCAGTAGATTATATGCTTTGTAATATGATACCTTACAAGAGACTTTTTGCATAAAGCATATTCCACTTACATCATATTTACACTTATAAATATATTTCCATAAACATATGGAGTGCAATGTCACATGTACACACTAGGAGAGCGAGATCTTTGCTAATGGTAATGACTGGCATTTATAACGATGCCTTTTATACAAGGATCTCTAAGTGTTTTGCAAACTATCTGCCTGAGATCACCTCACCCACCACTGAAATGCAGCCCCCACTGGAGCAGAAAAGGACAGATGATTAACAGTGCACAGCAACACTACACAACAGTTTGGAAGACAGAGTGAAGAACAAAGTATCCAACTGAAACTGCAGGGTAATTTAGGGAGGCAGAATGAATACCCGAATTAGAACTTGGCCAGCACAACCGGGTTAACATCCCAAGTCTTGTAAGAAGTGCCATGGAATCTTTCATGACCACAGCAGTCAGGGCCTTCGTTTTATCTCTCATCCCAAAGGCAGCCTTTCACGAGGAGTGTAACTGTGCCCATTGTTTCCATTCGAAAAACTGACATGTGCTGACAAACTTCTTCATCAGATCTTATGAAAGCTCAGCAGTAGATGTCTGTCACCAAGGCATAGTAATTAGGAACAGCCAGCCTGTTGGTGTCATTGACAGAGATTGCTACACTGACAGGCAGAGACTAGTATTTGGAAGCAAGCTTGCATCTTGTGCTGTCCAGAGCATTGGAGATGAGGCTCTCCACTTCACCTACCAAGCGAAGAGGTTCATGTGTATTTTTTTTATATTCTCCTCACCTTGTACACTTATCTCTTCCCCCAAAATCTGTATAAATGAGATTAGGCTTGATTAGGGCTCTATCCTGAAACAACTTCTGGGTCTGTCTGTTAACTTGGTGACTGTGTATATTAATTATCATTGTTAGTAGTAGTATTTTATTAATGTACATTGCTGGAGCACCTAGAAGCCCCAGTCACAGACCAGACCCCCATTGTGCTAGATACTGTACAAACAGAACAAAGAGATGTTGCCTGTCCCAAAGAGTTTACAATCTAAGAAGTAATTACAATCTAAGCATATTGATTTATGGCACCTGTCTGGGAATGGGAAGGAATACTCTGTTATTGCTATTTATTATTTAGATTCCAGTAGCACCTTCTAGGTAGGAGGCCTTTTCTTAACCCTGAGGGTAACATAAACCTGCTGTGGGAGAGCTGATACTCTAAAAAGACAATACAGACAAAAGGGAGAATACGGAGCAGGTTGGTGACAGGTCAAAACTTATTAATTACATATATTTTGTCATTGTTGCTTTTTTAAACTAAAGACTAAATTGCTGGAGAATTCAGCCTTCTGATCTGGCTCCTATACCCATTTCTGGCTCCAGTTCCAATCTCCATCTTCCCCTGTCTCCAACATTCAATATCCTTCCTCCACGCAGGTGAGCAATTCACTCCCAAGATAAATAGATGAGCTAGACTCTGATCCAGTGAAGTGCTTACACATGTTTAATGTTAAGCATGAGAGTAGTCCCGTTCCACAGCCTGAGCCGCAGTCTACACTACAAACTTATGTTGGTATAATTATGTTGCTCAGGGAGCTGGAAAATCCACACCCCTGAGTGACGCAGTGATACCAGCCTAATCTCTGCGGAGGATGTAGCATCTTCACGAAGTGCTACAGCGGTGCAGCATGGCACTTGTAGACAAGCCCTTAGCTAGTTTCTTGTAGGGGGTTGTAGGAGAAATGGGTTTCTGGGAGGGATTTAAATGAGGAGGGGTTTTGCAGATCAGCTGAGGAAGGACTTAAGGGGTGGCGTGGAAGCAGGCACACAGATGTTTGTGGGAGAAGCAGACAATATATCTTGTTATTGCAAAGACTACCCTTGATAACACCAACAAGACCAGTTATGTCAGGTCAAGTAATCCAGAACCATGAGAGCCATCAGTGGCTTCCAAGAGGCTGTCATGAGACTTTCAGCAAGGCAGGAAAAGAAAAATAGACAAATTCAGTGTCTGAACTTCATTGCTGTTCATTCCCATCCAGTGGTGAGAGCTGGGATTGTTGTTTTCCCCCAAGTGGATTTCATGGCTCCCATAACATCTTTTAGAAGCTGCAGACACTTCTGCAGATTTTAAGTCCCTCCTGCGTTCAGCTCAGTGAAAACTGCAGACAGATAGACATGGCTGGCTGAAAGTATGCTCCTTCTGAAGACCTGTTCCTGCAGTCAAAGATTATTTCAAAAAGAATCTTTCAATTCCCTCATCTACTAGAGACCGATTGATATTTGAAATGTTACTTTCAACCGAAACTTGCCATTTCTGGCCCACTTGGGCCATGAACTTTGGTGTAAAGGTTGTTTGTGCAGCATCCTAGATACAGCATTGGAAGATGGAAATTTTACAAACAAATGGAATGAAATGTTGGTTCATGTAGGTCATACCCAGTGTTTCCCCTCACTCTGGCCCCTCTTCACCCTCTTCAAGTAGAACAGTATGGCTGAAGGACCTCTGAGTTAAGACCAAACTATGCGTATCAGCACAAGACATATTTCTTTGATGACAGAATGGGCTATACTTCTGCACTGATTGGAAGTTTGGCGTTAACTGTTTGCCTCATTTATCTATATGGCATTTCCCAAGAGAAGTATGCAGTCTGCATGTGGGACAGCTCTTATCCAGTGAATACTCATTTCCCCCAAACACAAACTGAATGAAAACATTTTTCAGTTGGTTCAGTTTCTGCCAAGACCTCCCAGCTGCTTTAGAACTTTTCCAGTTTAAAAAGTCAGTGACTCTCCAGTGGGCCTATGCTAGGCAGCCCCTTTGATCCCAGCAATTGACTTGAGCTCAGCAGCAGGGCCCATAAATGAGCAAACAAATGAGGCCCATAGCTGAGGTATGAATGGGGCTGAACAGAAGGGTGCCATTGCTAATATCAGTACAGCAATAAAGGCCCTGTCTTAAGGACATAAATGAGTGGACTAAGGTTCTACTAGAAAATTAACTGGAAAAGTCTACCCCAGTATAGACAGTCCATGAGTAGAGTTCCAGTAGAGACTCAACAATCTGTGAATGAAGTGGCCCTAGCAAAAGAAGAAGGTAACATTGCTTTGAGCTACCCTTCCCTGCATTTCTTCTTATTTTACTCTGTGGCCCTTTTTCTTGTCTTTTCCTCTCTCCCTGTCTCTTCTTCCTGTCCTCACTCCAACTGTCTCGTACTAATTCCCTGCATTTTTTCACTGAACGGGCTAGACAGAACCCTGCCAGTGCCAGGTTAAATTCCTAAAAACAACCTTCTTCTTCCTCAAGGAGGCCCAAATACATTCATTCATTGACTGGGCCGTGAGTTGATACTTGATTTCCCCCCTCCTGGTGTTTCAGATACATTTTTTATTATTATTAAACTGCTCTAAAAAGACCAACAGATTGCCTGTGAATGACCACACAGAGGAATGCTACAAAGCTGCTATTCACGGCCAAGAAAATTGTACAATCCCAGTGGCACGGCAGAAAGACAGCTCTTTATAAACCAAGTTGCATTAGAGGTCAATGGTCATAAACCGCTCACCCTACCTTCCACAGGATTTAAGTTTTTAATAGTAATCAGATCTTTTGACTATTGTACGGAAAGATTTTTGTTTGTTTTCTGAGGATTGCTGGGGAGGCAGCGTATCATGGTGGATGACAAATGTCACCAGCAGCCCCATAGTCCCCATAGTTGTTACCCAGTCAGGAGTTGGGCTGGATGGAATTGATGCTGGGTTTCTGATTTTTGGATCACTGGGCTTGAAAAAGGAGATCGAGTCATTTGGAGTGAATCTGATGTGAAGCTGGAAAAACAAAAGCAAACCTGCCAGAGAAACAGCATTAGTCCAGTCGTGCACATGGCCTCCAAATGGTAGAAAACCAGTGAAAAGAGAGGGAGACACTCAGTACTTGAACTCACCTGTAAGGAACAAAGTTCTTCCACCATGATTGCCAGGCATGGCAAAGTGCAGGCCTCTGCTTGAGTGTTGAGTACCCAGATTCAGATCACTTCCTTTGTTCTGAGGAGGCCTGTAAGATGCCCTCTTTCATAATGACAGGTTTCAGAGTAGCAGCCGTGTTAGTCTGTATTCGCAAAAAGAAAAGGAGTACTAGTGGCACCTTAGAGACTAACCAATTTATTTGAGCGTGAGCTTTCGTGAGCTACAGCTCACTTCATCAGATGCATCCGATGAAGTGAGCTGTAGCTCACAAAAGCTTATGCTCAAATAAATTGGTTAGTCTCTAAGGTGCCACTAGTACTCCTTTTCTTTATGCCCTCTTTCCTGGCCCTGTTAGTCTGTCTGTCTGGGTTCTGCATCTGTCCCCTGATGCAATAACTCCATGAGTCTCATCTAGGGCTAAATCTGTGAGGTCCTTAACTTAGTTTTAACCCTATCTTTTTTCAGATAAAAGTCCAGTGGATGTCAAAGAGGGATTTGCCTAAGCATGAAATAAAGGCTTTATTATGGGGCCTCAGCGATGTGCTGGCAATGAGAATGATTCTCATGCAGGTAAAACCCCTGTTAATATCAACAAGAATTAGGACTGTAGAATCAGGTAAATGGTTTGTAATAGGATCTCCCCTGTGCTGCTACCTGGGAATCTCTAGGCATCAAGAAACGTGTTAAGAGTGGCATGCCCCCACCGTAACTTTGAATTCCCTTAGTTTCCCATTGATACTAAGTTTAATTCCACCCCCCCCCCCCATTTTCATAACTGCACTTGAAACATATAGCATGCCAAATCTATTTTGCAATAGGCAACCTATTACACAAAGTGCAATTGTCCATTTTAACATAAAGCATAGCACAAATGGAACTGACCATCAATTTCAAGGCATTCATATAGTATGTTGTAAATGTGCAACAGTCCTGCGCTACCTTGTCTCCTGGTGGGTATGGGTATGTGCAGGGGTGGTACTTAATGGTGGAAAAGAAGAGAAAGTTGGTGTGTGCTTAGTGGGTGAATAGACAGATAACATCTCCTAGCACTTCCCAGCGAAGGTGGCGCGAATGTCCCTCGTTCCATCTCAAGGATGTGATGTCAGTGCACCAACAGGATGGTGGCCAGCAGCTCTCATGACTCTTTTTGGTGGCAGGGAGAGCATTTTCTTCCTTCTGGTGTCTGACATTGATTCCTTTGGCTAAAGCAAGGGTATTTAGGGCACTTGTCCAGAGGTAGATCTATCTCTGTCTCCCTGCCTAGCTCCAGTTAGCAGAGTTGCGGGGAAGACATGGTGCTGTAGGTAGTGGTTTTGCTGGACTTGCCACAGACTGAGGCCCACTGGTGGGGAAGGCACAGGCATGGCTGGTGGAGCGATGAGTGTCACTGACTGACTATCGAGGTTCTGATTCTCTCTTGCCTGGCATCTTGTGGCATCTTTTCCACCTGTGCCAAGTGGCTGCAAAGTGCTGCCATTCAGATCTGGGAGTATTTTATACCCACCTTATCCTTGCTTAGCCCAGGTGCTGATGACAACACAAGGTGCACGGCAGTGGGGAACTGGGTCCTGTGTCTCAGTGACCAGCCCTTCCCGGGGTGAATGGATCTCATGCAGCAGCTACTATAGGTGGCCTGTATGCTTGCTCAGGGACTGCACGAGAAACCGAATTTATTCTTTCTGGATTACTAGACTATAAAAGTTATTTTTAAGACTCAGCCTCATGGGTCTTTATTGGTACTTAGTGATGACATCATTTCCTGACTCTCAGTCACTTGCATCTCTCCAGTAAGTCTGTCTAATGGGCTGCAGCTAATTGAGACAGCTCATGTGCTTTTATGTTCAAGGGAGCATGAAACAGCAGCTGTTTCTGGAAAATGTTAACATTTTCCTGTTTGATACACTCAACTGGAATTCATTTTAAAGAAATGCTTCTTTTCCATCAGACTTCTGGGAGGGGGCTCCATAGAGGTACTTCCTGTCAGCTGCAGTTCATGACTAATATAATATAAAAAGGATCAGGGTGGCAGAATTTTATCCCAGCTACTGCTTTAGGAAAGATGGCATTATTATTATTTTATGTGCAATGTTATATATGTAGATTTGATAGGCTGCAGTGAGTTACAGGGAAATAATTCCACTGAAGAGATCTGGTGAAATCATAAACCATGAGAATGCAAAGCCTGCGTCACCAGAAACCCACAGGAGACTGGAACTTATTCCACCATAATTTAAGGCAGTCTATCCATTTGTTGGTGTTTGAGAGAGTCTCTTAACATTAAGAGTTTGTTTCAAGATCTTAATACATTTCCTAGGACATCACTACAGTATGTTAGAATGATTTAAGCTGTTAAATGGATTCTAGACCCTTTTCAGAGTCAAGGTTTGAAGTGGGATAATTTGAACTACAATTCCCAGAATGCTCCTGAAGTTCTCAAGAAATTCACACTTGGGAACAAGGATTTTTATAAAGTATGACTTCCCAGATAATGATTCATGCCATCCAAATTTTATTATTTCCATGTGATGTCTACTTTGGTGCTAAGTGCCATTGCATAAGACATAAAGGACAGTATTGATGCTCCTGAGCTGAGAACCCAAATAAGCTAGACCATAACCCAAAGGGACACCCTCAGGTGTTTGCATTAAAGCATGCCAACATGCTGCAGAACTTTTTGCTCTTTCCAGAAAGTTATATTGCATACATCTCCAAAACCAGGGGAGATGGGTGTTGAGCAGGCTGGGGTATTTGAGATCAGCAGGAACAGGAAGGAGTTTGAGCCTCAAAGTCTACATACAGATGAACAACTAGGATGTACAAGGGTGCGGCTGTTCAGCTGATAAAACAGGGTAGCAGGGTGAGTTTCTGCTCCTGTATTCTTCTGCGCACACACAGGCTGCTCAGACACTCTGTAAACACCACACAAGTTTTATTTACAGTGTTCCCCTGCACCTTTACAGCATTGTGCAGTTCCTTATTTACAACAGCATACCATCCTCAGAGCCCTACGGCAAGGATAGGAGAAAGATAGGAGAGTGCTCTTGGACTGACTCTAGAGTTTGGTTCTCTTGCCCTATCTCCCCTGGTGCTTCCTTCCTGTGCCTTTTCAACTTTCTGGGCTAATAGGTTAATTAGCCTTGTAGCTTTCTCCAGCCCAACCCCAGTCTATTAATTAGGCACAGCTATTATCGTCAGGTTTACTCCCAAATAATTGGAGTTCTGCCCAGCAATCTGTCACAGGGATATTCAACTTTTTGGTGTTCTTTTTCTCATCCTTCCATCCTCTCCAGATTTTGCCACTGCACTTCTGTCCCCGCTCTCTCAGTCCAAGTTCTGCAACACTGGTTGGGAGAGGACGGCATATAATTTCCTCTCACACACTCATGATGGAAATATGTTCAGTCAATCTGTAGTTAGGATTGTGACTATCTTTCCATTGCAATCCAAATTTTGGCCTTTGTCTATAAACCCTTCACAAAGTAAGTTGTGCTTCACACATCACTTCTGTGGTGTGCAGCTAACTGTTGGATGTGTGCAAAATTTGAGACGTCTCCGATGCGCTGTTTCTAAAATATAGATCTTAAGGAAAATCTAGGTGAAATTGCTTCTTGAAACTTCTTCTAACTTTTTCAGTCTTGTCAAAGCTTAGAAAGGGCTTGCACTAGAGATTTCACATGTATATCCTTTAAGACCCCTCAACAAATTATAGTTGGCCAGGACAATTTCTGGTAGAGTAAGATGCTTATATTTGGAGGGATTAGATATTTATATGGATGACAAGAATATCCAGAGTTATAATAGTAAATATTTAAAAAATAAACAAGACTTGTGGCAAGATTTTAAACCCCCATGCTTCGGGGCTTAAACTAACATCTAGCTATTAGGATTAGGAGGAAACACTCCCTGAGTGCAGGTTATCTGACAACTGTCTCCAATAGAGTTTCATGTATCTTCTCTGAACCATCCAGTACTGGCGACTGTTGGTGATAGAATATTAGCCTAGATAGACCAATAATCTGGCCCAATATGGCAACTCCTATGGGCCTGTGGTTTAATTAGTTAAATATTTGATTGTGTACTTGCACTGTCAGGGGGGGATGAAAGGAGCTGTCTGTCCTTGGCCTAGCCTTCACTTCTAAAACAGGTGCATTTTTTACCTCAGGGTTACTAGTGTGATCTATTCTGAGGTAAAAACACAATGAAGACAAGGCACTTTAGTTTGACTGTGAGGTAAACTAACTAGGCAAAGCCAACCCCAAGCGGGGATAGGATGCTTGTCTTGGCAAATTTACCTCACAGTATAACTAAAGGGCATGATCTTCACTGTGTTTCTACCTCAGGATAGCTCTCTGTGTTAGTTACCTCCAGATAAAAAACACACCTTTTCTGAGCAAGGAAGACATGGCCCTGATCCTCCGCAGTGCAGTGTTTTAAGAAACACTCAAATGCTAGTACTGCACTTTGGCCTCTCCATGGAGCGCAATGCCCATGTTTTATTCTTGCCAAGTAATTACTTTCTCTGAAAATATAGACTGCGTTGTGGTGCTCTTTCTGAGCGAGAGAGAGATGGGGGGAAAGAGAGCGGCAGAGGAGGAGGTGAGAGAGATGCAGACATTTATTTCAAGACATGCCTGCTGAAAAGTTCCTACTTTCTGAGGAGTCATTCATGCATTTTCAAAGTTGGGACTCAGCCAAGGCTTAGTCCAGTGCAGACTGAAATCAGGCCTTATGAAGAGATGAATGGTTGTAATTGAAATAACACACACACACACTATGAAACCTCTGTGAAAACAACAATAACCTTTTTTCTCTGCCAACCAAATGAGCTATTCATGTAACCACCTCTGATCTGTGGATTCTTTAGGGAAACGAGGAGTTCATTAAGTAGACTGAAGGAGAAGCCTGAGTGGGATTTTCACTTTGGGAGACCAGGGTTTTGAATTTTGGATTGGGTCTCAAGTATAACAAGTGTAGCAGGGTCAGCTCAGTCACTTGCGGCCATTTTACATACTCTCCATTGTCAAATAGCTGCCCATCACAACTGACAATAAATGATTGAAAAGAAATCATTGAAAAAATACTTTGCGATGTTGTAGCAGATCCTTAGATTTTGATAACTACCCCAGAATTGCCACCAGTGAAACTAGTACCATTTTGTCATAACCTGTTATTCATAGTAAGTGTGATAGAAACCGCAGAGAAAGTCCTCTGGATATGCATTAGAGTCAACTTTCAGGTGACAATGTCTTGGCTGCTAAACATACTTAAAACAGGTTTCAGAGTAACAGCCGTGTTAGTCTGTATTCGCAAAAAGAAAAGGAGTACTTGTGGCACCTTAGAGACTAACCAATTTATTTGAGCATGAGCTTTCGTGAGCTACAGCTCACTTCATCAGATGCATCACGAAAGCTCATGCTCACGAAAGCTCACGAAAGCTCATGCTCAAATAAATTGGTTAGTCTCTAAGGTGCCACAAGTACTCCTTTTCTTTATACTTAAAACACAAATTTTCCCCCTTGCACGTGACCAGGTGCCTGCCAAGCCCCAGCAGTTAGGATTCTATTTGGAGAGGGAGGGGAATTAACTAGTGCCAGAGGGGCCTTTGGATCTAGTGTGATTTCAATGGACGTGTCTCAGTTCATTTTCCACAGCTCTCACATCTGGATGGAACAGCTATTCTGATGGCACTCGTAGGCAAAACCCTGAACTGGGGCCAGATTCACTCAGAAAGGTGCACGAACCTTAGGGAATGTCTACGCTGCAATTAGACGCCTGCAGCTTGCCCGTGCCAGCTGACTTGGGCTTGCGGGGCTGTTTAATTGCAGTATAGACACTCAGGCTGCAGCCCAGGTTCTTGGGCCCTGTGAGGTGGAAGGATCCCAGAGCTTGGGCTGCCTGAACAGCTACACTGCAATGAAACAGCCCCTGGGCCTGAGTCAGCTGGCACGAGCCAGCTGTGGGTGTCTAATTTCAGTGTAGACATACCCTTAGAGAACATTTTCTTGTTATTTATATTACAGCAGCTCCAGAGGCCCCATTGAACACTCTGGCCCTGTTTTCTTCTGTATGAACCCATAGTAAGGCACAGCCCCTGCCCTGAAGAGCTTACATTCTAATTAGACAAGACAGAGAAAGAAATCTAGCATAGAAGTAGATGGGGAACCAAGCACAGAGAGATCCAGTGACTGGTCTGAGGTTACGCAGGATGTCTGTGAAGAGTGGGAAATGGAAGCCCGGTCTCCTTGGCCTTAGAGCTGGGCACTAACCACCAGGCCATCCTTTCTTTCCATCTGTCCATCATCTTGCTCTGAATTTCAAGATTATAGCAAAACCAGAATCGAAGTGAGAGTCTTGTGTGGTTTACTGTGCAATTGTGGATGCTTTGTATAGCTCATTGCATGCCCCAGCAACACAGGCCCTTTCTTGATGGTGGCTGGGGGAGGGAAAGGTGTTTTTCTTTTTTAATAATAATTATTCAGTCTTTTTGTTTTCTTAGAGACTGAGCTTTGCCTGCAGATTCTACAAATCCAGACTAGCTGCTTTGTGTCAACAGAGCAATCTGTGAGGCTGGATGCAAAATAAAATAAAAAAAAGTGTATAAATCTATATCTCCAACTGCTTCAGTCTAATATAGGCTTCCAGAAGATGAATTGTCTGCTGTTCCCCCTTTGGGACATCAGTCTGCATAACAGCTTCCCACGGGAGAGAGTATTTGTGAAAAGGATTTTTTTCATAACCAGTGAAGGCATGTCTGTGGCTACCATTAACTAACAGCATGCCTATGGCTAGTGACATAAAGATATAGTAGCTTGGTAAAAAGCAGCAAGAGATCATTTGATGGTATTGGTTCCCTATAATTTGTTAGGGAAGATATTGGGTTGGAGCTTTTTAAAGCATTGCAATATGCTTGCTTGTCAGTATTGGCCCAGACAATTCCAAAAATTAACATCACTGGTCATGTTCCTCGGCACATGGAGACTACACAAGCAGCACCTATGGCTCCCTAACTAGCAGATATTACTGAACAAAGAGTAACTTTTATGCCTGGTTCCCACTGCAGCCTTCCCTACCTAAGTGCCCAACTAACCTGATCTATCTTCCAGCCCAACCTCACTGAAGGAATCTGATGAGCTTCTCTGATGCTGTGTAATTCAGAAAGGCAGAAGGGGTTCACAAGACAAGCATTTAATCATCTTCTCTTCAAACCAAACAATCTCAGATTTCCATAGTCTCTGCTTCTCTGTCAGCCCTTGCATTCTATTTACCATTCTGCATTGTATTCTGCTCACCTGTACCTTACTCCAAACACGGTGACCAATCCTGGACATTGTATTCCAAATGTGGTCACATCAGTGCTTTATAAGACTTGGGCTTCTACAGCACACCCCTCTTGACACAAACAAACCTTCTATTAGCCTTCTTTACTGTTGCTGACCCTGGCCTGAGAATGCAAGCATGGGAGTCTATCATTGTGTCCAGTTCCTTTTCCTCTAATTCACTGCCATTTAAATTATACTCCGTTTAGTCTCTATTTCTATCCCTATCTGATCCTTTCTCCTTGTTGGCCACATGCATATAGTCAAAGGAATAAGAATGTGCCAATATTTTAGAGCCAGATTTTCTGGCAGTTTAGCCACAGAATTTGTATGCACAAATGTATCTGAAAGGCTATTTACTTGTGCAGTTACCTGATTTGCATGTATGAAGGCTGCCATTTTGGCTGACACATGGGCTCTCCAGAGCTGAAAGACTGAGTCTCTACTACTTGAGCTGAAGAGCCAGGCTTTGTAGCTGGAGGCTGGAACAGACTCACATCCTCTGTGGATCCAGCACAGAGCAGAATACATAACACTCCCAGAACAGTGGGTCACACATGCAAAGTGCAGGAATTGCACATGCAAATTAGATGTGTAAAAGTGCACCCATCCCCTCTGATAATCTGGGCTGTTAGGGGAAGGTCCTGTTTATACAGCAAATGCTTTATTCCCTGTAATTAAATGAGCTGGAGTGATGCCTCCATATTCTTAAATCATTTCATGAAGCATGTTTTCTTGAGTTTGAGGAGGCCTCTGGGACGTCCATACTTGCCCCATTTTTCTCTCCTCACTATCTGTAGTGCCAGTTGAATGCAGACTCTCACTCCATCCCAGTGGTCTCAAAATGTCTCCCACCAGAGCTGTCATGTCCAATTTTACACTGGCCAGAGATTGGGTCACTGGAGAACCCAATCTCTGATGTGCATCCACCTCCCCACACTCCCAGGGCTATATGGAGCATGAGGTAATGGGCTCCGAGCCTCAATGCTGCTCCTGGCTGAGAGGCAGCATAACACCCTGCATATGGACCAACAAGTCTGTTCTTATTGTAAAGTACCTTCCAAATTGCCAAGGAGACACAGTGCATTCCGTGGGTCTGAACACAAAATAACGCTGTTGGTTTCAGTGGGAATCACTGTGGATTTGTACCATCATACGTGAGAGCAGAATTTGTTTCCACATCGGGGAATGGAATGGTTCAATTGCTATGTACATAATATAAGCGGCTGGTATTGCCTCTGCTCCTGTTTAAGAACAGTCGATTTTGAGCTACTTTAAATAAAATATGGCATGGGATTGAATGGCAAAGCTGTGTAGCCCCTTAGCAGAAAGTGCTGCCCGTTTTATTAATTTATTTTAAGAGAGAGCAATCTGAGAAGAATATTCAAGAGAATTCCCAAGAGGCATCAGGGGCTCCGTTGAAGCGTCCAGTTCCTTCTCTGAACCAGCTCTCAGATTCTCTGAATCCTGCTGCCTCCATACGTCTGTTTCCAGCCCAGCGAACAGGGCTCTGCAGTCTGGCGTTGTGACAGACTGTAACTTCTTGAGACTCAAAGACTGGAAGTGCTGTTCTAGGCATAAGGAAACAGTGTTTCAGAGAAGCCAGTTTCCAGGGCCTTCTCCCCACAACCTCTGTGATTATGTCATGTCTCCAGTGAGGTCAGTGTACATTTATCTAAAGGGAGTTTAAATCATGCTAGGGCTTCTTTCTCTTTCTCTCAGTACATTGCAAGGTCACCACCAGAAGCATACACTGAGGTTGCTTCACACCAGTGTTTCTTTCTTTGAGGGCCAGATCTCTCCCCTACCCTCCACACACACACACACACACCCATCTCTAGAAAGAAAGATGCTTTTGTTCCATGCCTATAGCAAGTAGAGAGCTTTAGGAGTGTAAATAGAAATGGCAAATTGACTGAAATCTGAATCCTCTCACTCTTCTGAGGGGGCCAAAAGTAAACTACTGACTTCCAGCCAGACTTGAGAAATCCCCTTTTCTCTCTTATTTTTTAAGAAGTCAACGGTTTGGCAACATTGTGTTAAAAATTTATATTTTCCCTCTAGAAACAATAAACTGTGTTAGTAATGGGCAAAGCTGAGGTCCGGGTTGGCCACACACTGAGAAGTTCAGCTGATTCTCCACACTGCATCCACACTATCTGAGTTGAGCTTCTTGAATCTGCAAAGCTGGGCTGGAAATTTCACTTCCTGGTGAGATTTCGGGACTTCCTGCTTCTGTTGGGACCAGAAGTACAGATGGAACAAGTGTTCTTTGGGTATTTTGGCTCTTCCTTCCCAGTTCCATCCAGAACTTGGAGAGTGCAGAAGGTGTAAGAAGAGCAGAGCAATGCCCTTTGCCACATTGCGTCAACGCCTCTGCTCTCCCACTGCTGACCTGCAGAAGTAAGGGACTAATCTGGAGTTCCAAACTCAATTCCCCGTTTGGCAAAGCATGACTGACCTGACCCAGCTTTGACCAATCTCGTCAGAATTGAAAATCAACATCCTGAAGAACGATCTGGCTGGAGATCTGGACAGAGATGGCAATGCCCTTTCCTCTGCTGGAGAAATGAGCATGGGCCATGGGTTGTGTTTGAATTCTGCCTGGTCATGGTTTGGGTTACCTCAGCTCCATCCTAATCTCCTGTCACATTGGAAGAGGGAGGTGGTTATAATGAGAGGTGATCAAGGAGGAGGGCAGTGATCAGGACTAGGTTTAAATTAGGGATCAGAGACTGGCTTGGAGATACTACATTCTCACCAGCAGTCCTTGCAATATTTGGCCAGCTTTGGCCATAGCCAGTAAACACTAACAAAAGGATATGGACTCAGAGACTTTAAGGTCACAAGGGACCATCATGATCATCTAATAGCCTGAGTAGATGTCAGAAAAGAAAAACAAAGAACAAATAAATAGCATCCAGCTTTACCTCACAAAACCAAGGCACAAAAAGACCCTGAGGGTGAGCTGATTTCGAAGAAAGCAGAGGGAAAGAAAGCAGAAATTGGTCCAGCCCATTGACCTCCCCCATGCATCTGATACCAAACGACTCCACTGATTTATATTTCCTCCCATTTCCTTTCCAGCTTACAGACAGCAATTCCCCTGCACACATTCCCCTCTGTGTACCCCTGGCCGTCTGCATACCCCAACCCCAGACCTGCTGCAGGTGGTGTCCTGGCAGCAGTTATGCAGACATTGCTGAGTCACATGTCATCACCCCAAATACGCCTCTCCCAGAATGTTCAGTCCTTTAGATCTGCCTTATTGTATATTGCTGGCTATCTGCAGGGGCAAGTGCTTGTGCTGGCATGAAGTAGGGTACTGGGGCGAGTCCTGTGGGAATGAGAGCCAGAATGGAAGACATCCCCCAACCTGACACACAGCACCCACCCCCTCTTCTCTTGTATTCGCTGTCAGTGCATGTGAGGAGGAGCAGGAAGGATAGTAAGGCTGTAGGAGAGGAAGAGAGGTGAGATGAAAGTAGAAGCTCTTTAGCACTTTAGGATGAACGCTGAGCAGATATCACCAGGCTTGAGGGCCAGGATGAATGGAATCCTTTCACATCTGCCTGACTTCAGAGGGATTGAATAGGCCCCCAAGCAGCACACAGTGACAGCCCTCTTAACCCAGGAGATACAATGCACTGCTCACATGGCTCAGGAACCAAAATAAATATGTTCTTTCAAAGACATGACAAAGAGGCTTTTAGTGATTAAACACAACTACCCAGGCTCAGGTGGGGGAGTGGAGGTCTGGGAGCAGGAAGCTGCTTTCTCTTTGCTTTCCACATCACACTGTTCTTTCACTGAACCCAACCTTGGGAGGGGAACATTTCCAGACACACATTTCCCCAATTTGGTGCCTATTTACCCCAAGGGTAAATAGAGCTGATGTGTCTCCTAGGTTGTTCTGAAGAAAAAGGCAATTGAGGGATCTGGGGAAAAAACAACCAGGCAGATGGGATTAAAGGAAACAAAAAGGGGTCAAGAGGGGTGCGGTGAGCCTGTTTGGGCGGACCAGAGATGATGGCCTTTTCCTGTGACTACAGTTTCAGAGGAAGAAGGCCCTCTTGCCAAACTGGTTTGGTAGCAATTGCAACAGCAGGAAACACATTGTAACTGCTGTGGCCAGTTAGTGACAAGGACTTGTCATTTCACATTCATTGACACAGTTTGAAGTCACTGTCCTTGCACAGTTCCACAGATCTTCCCCTAAAGCACCCACCATTCCTTAGAGGTGGGGTTTCCTACTAAGCAGGTGATTGGTCTGCCCCAGTCTAGCAACTCCTCTCTCCTTAAATTCTTTCAGGGCTTTCCCATTGTACTGTAGCAGAATACTCTGCATGTACTATATAACAGAGCAGAGTTGTCCTATGCGGCAGTGTTTTACTGTACTTATTGGACTGTTACTCTGGTTTATGAAAATGGGATTGCACTGTGTGGAAATGGTTCTGCATAAATAGAAGTAACTCTGTTAATTTGTTTACTACCATTAAGGTTTGTGTTCCCAAATGAAGATTATCATTGTTCTAGGGAGCAAGGAGATACTAAAATTTCTGCCAGGAGGTTGTGCAGGGAATATTGCAAAACTTGGCCTTTCTGCTGAAATCTCTCTTAGGAATGGGTTCCAGGGAGAGGAACTATAGAACTATGGTTCCTATCTAGCTTCACGGTAGGGCCTGAAAGCACGAGCATCAGTTCAGGTATCTGGTTGATAATGTAAGCTTTGTTGAAACCCCAGGAGACATTTCAGCAATGAAAAGTGAACACAACTGAAAGAGGAAGAGTGGTAGATTTGGGGGCAAATATGCAGAAGGCCACATCCATGTTTAACGGAGTCATTGAAGAAAAAAATATGTAATTGAATGAGTAAAGAATTATTAAACTATTAAAGATTATGTCTACCTGGCAAGCAATCCCTGATATTCCAAATTAGTAAAAAGAGTTGAAGAGAGAACTCCAGACTGGATGGAGCGAGTCTGTCTTTGGAAAGTAGAATAACATGAAAACAGTGATGAGGCTTTTTGTGTCCTGCAATTAAAAATGCAGACCCCCTTTCAAGATGGAGACAGACAGGCAAACAAGCCCATGAACAAAGGAGCAAAGCAAGGAGAATAATGCCTTCATCTGAAGACTATAAAGAGGCTAATGACAGCAAGACAGGTTGTGCTACAATAAAAGGATGTGGGGGTAGGACATTCCCTAGAATGGAGAATAGTATGCCTAGCAAGGGAAATCAGTCATGTGGACTACTTCTCCTCTTCCTTGGAGACTGTATATTATTTTGGTCTGTATGTAATGGATAGCAAAAGGCAATATAAAGATGTCACCTCCCCCCCCCCTTTTTTTTTTGCATCCAGCTGATCCAAAACGTTAAGACATGAGAGGAGAGCTTCAAAGAGTCATAGATTTTAAGACCAGAAGGAACAACTATGACCATCTAGTCTGACCTCCTGCGTAACACAGATTATAGAATGTCACCCAGTGATTCCTACAGTGGAAGGAATTGTTCTTCCCAACTAGGTAAGTAAAGATTATCAAGCCCACAATTTATGGTTGAACTAGAGCATATCTTCTAGAGCTAGGACCAGATTTTCAAAAGACCTCAGTACCCAACATGAGACTTACGACCACATTTTCAAGAGCTCAGCTCCCACTGTGCTAAGCTCTTCTGAAAATATGGCTACATATTTTGGTGCCTAAAATGGGAGCTAAACTCTTTTGAAGACCTAGCCCTGATTATGGGTGCTGAAAATCAGGCCCCTCTTATTTTCCTCCCTTATAAAACCAGGTGGCATATTCCAAAGCCTGTTGGAAATCTGGGGGAAACCTCCATTCCACTCCTGTCTCCTTCTGCACTCTATTTGCATGAGAATTTTCCATTTTTGGAGCCATGCCTGGAGGAATAAGGCAACTGGTTAGTTTAGATAATAAGGGCTCACTGATGCATTGGTTTGACAATGTACCCAAAGTGCTCCAATTTGCTGAACAAAGTATGAGTCACTGCTCACATTTTCTACTAGTTAATGAAACACAAATCCTGCAACTCTGGCAAAATTTTGGCCTGGCTGTTTTTTCTTCCTTCTCAGCAGCCTTGCCTAGCTGGTATTTTTAGCAGCTCCAACCAACCTGGCATTTCATTCACAGTGGCCGACATCCCAAGCCTCTGGTTCTAATTTCCTAGCAGTGGAGCTGCTGAGACAGTGGAGGAAGTGGCAAGGCTACTTCATCCCACCGCCTGGCTGCCGAACAGTAAGGGGGTACATTTCCAACAACATCATGTGCTTCCTGAGCTGCATTCAGGAATGGTTGCATCTCTTTCTGGTTTGGCGTAAAATGAGCTCAATTATCTAAATGAAAAAAAAAATCCCTCCCAACCTACCAAGAAATGAGGGAAGACATACGGAGAAAAGTTCAATTGTTGTAAAATCAGAGGAGACAAATGGATTCAATTGATCTGATTTTTTTCCCATCCAGACTGTAGTATAAATGACAAGAATAAGCTAGCAAAGATGGAAGCAGTTAGTGCAAATCGGCTCTCCCTCAACAGGTCTGTCTCCAACCTAGACAGCCCAGTGGGTTTGTGGTTTATTTGGCAAAGATCTATGTCCCGTTTATCACAGGCTGTCAATCTCCTATACAGCCCTTCCTAACAGGGATTAATTAGGCTAGATGTCAAAGAACTGGCTAATAACAGACTGTGCTCTCAAAGTAGGTGACTATATTAATCTATGTGGCTAAAACCCCCAATAATAATTTGCATGCACAGTATATATAGCTGCCTGTTAAATACAGTAGTATTGTTGAGAGGTATTTCTATTTAGCTTGTTTACTCCCAGACCATTTGGGCTCAGACGTCTCAATGTTCTCATTGAGAGGCAAGGCTCCAAAGAGCGGGGAAGAAGAGAAATAATCGTGCTGGGCAGCTTTCATGAAAATAAAATCTTGGGCCACCTCAACTGAATAGCTCCACATTTCTGATTTTAAACCTGGGCAATAAGAAAAGGAGGATGACCTCAGATTTCTATGGGAAATCTGGCTTGGGAGCCCATTTAAGACTAAAATGACTCTGGGGGTGTTTTTCCTGGGGACAGATGAGAGATTTGATTGTAGGAATTCCTCTTTATTGGAAAAGACCCAGAGTCTGATGTGCATGGAGTTATCCAGTCCCCCGAAGCATGGAAAATTTGGTTGAGTAATATTAGTAGGGGGTTTAGCTTCTTTCTCAGTTTGTCCATGAGCAGATCCCAATTTCGTAGAAGGTTTTGTTATTCGTAAACATTCCCCTAAGAACTTGGCTGAACAATTCCCAGACTATGGATTTGTTTGCAAACTCTTTGTATTAACTAATTGTTATTCGCAGTTTGATAATTGCATTGTGTCATTGGTCAGCCGAGTCACATGATACTTTTTTCTGATCCCTGACTGGATTACTGGAGGGAATAACAAATAATAACGGATAGCAAATAAAACCTTCCGGGTAAAAGATTGCTAGGGCTAAAACTAGTGAGAATTTGGGGATTATCACTCATGAACCATAGAACCCCATGCCCTCAATGGAATTCAGATTCATGAATAAATTCATTAATAATTTTTGTCATTCTTCAATCAGCTCAGCTATTTGGTACCTTGGAAAAAGTGGATTTCCAGTGATCCATCTTGTAGCTGGGACTGGGAAAGCTAAAGTCCCTGAAAGTCTAAATTCTCCTTCAGTGCAGAGAAAAGCATACATCTGTTGCTGGAACAACTCATTTTTCATCTTGCCTTGTTTGCATTAGAGCTGTACAGAGAAAAATAATTCCATTTTATGGATCATTTCAGTATCTTGACATTTGGTTTTCTTCCAATTAGGCGGGCTGCTGAGGAGCTGGGCAGGTGACTTGCTGGGAAACCAGGCAGGTTTTGAAAGCTGCCTGGCAAGCAGGGTTCTGGAGGGACTTCATCAAAATTGAACCTTCTCCATGGAACATTGTGAATTCAGCACACTGGTAAATTCCAACAACAAACTGTTTTGTTGGAATTTTTCTGACCAGCTGTAATTCAGATTGATGAAATAAAAAAATGGATACTGTGATGGTTTGAACCCCAGCCAAAGGTATCATATGTGTTTGATGTATGCATAAGATAATGTTTGTAGTGTAATTTCTGTAAAAGGAAGAATGGCCTAGTGGTCTGAAGCTCAAAAGAGCTGGATTCTGTTCCCAGTACTGCTGCAGACTTCATTGTGTGTCTTAGGCCAAGACTGTCAAAAATAGGAGCCTAAAGTTAGCCTTCTATATCCGCATTTAGTTTAGTAAACAAGTGGCCTGATTTTAATCCAGTAGCTCCCACTGAAATCAGCAGCTTTGATGACACTGGAAGCACATGGAAAGTGGGGGCACCAGATATCACTCAGGATCAGGAGAAGTGCATTGTGTATTGGAAATAATAACACAACAGTGTAGTGTGTGAATGTTTCAGACAGCCATCCAGAAAGAGAACTGCCATTGGGCTGTCCCACTGTTGCTGCTCAAGAGGGAAGTGTTAAAAAAACTTTTTAAAATTAGAGGAGCTTTTAATTATGATTTAATTTTTGTTTTTAACAAGAGAAGTCCTGAAGCACTTGAAGATATATTGAACCTGTCTTTCCCATCTCAGACAGTGGCTCTCTAACCTCTCCACTCTGCAGAACCTGGATAATCACTTTCCACAGGTATGTATCATTAATGCTGTCTCTGTGTGTGCATGCATGTGTGTGTGTTAACATTTTCTTCTTCCATGAACCAGGCCATTGTTCCATACGGTATGTGGGACACACAGAGACATTAAATGCTTTATATAAAGACTGCTGGGAGGATAAAAAGGTGACAGAAGTGAATTATCATCCTGAGAGTTCTTCAACTTCAGTCCCAGCAGACTCCCAAAGTGAATCTTTATCTGGTTTCAGTGTGCTCCCATCAGGGTTGCCAGCACTCAATTACCTTAGTAACAGCCCATAAATTTTTTTGCAGCCGGCAGTATGTGTGTGTCCTGAAACACAGTATTGGTTGATACCTGGCCTGGGATATTGTTCAAAACTAGTTGGCTGAATTTTTGCGGCTTCTTCCTTGACATTGGGGGCTTTATAATATATAGCATCTCTGTTGGCAGTAAAGAGCAGATTTCCTCCACATCTTTGCAAATACTTCCCAGCCAATCACATAGGGTTAATTGGTTTCACCTAAATTAAAAGGCCATTGACTTATTTTACAGGGAGGTGGAAAAGAAATGAAAATATTCAGCTCTGATGGTTTTATTTGAAAAATTGATCAATTCCACAAGACTAAATTTCCTCAGATTATTTGACCAGCTCTACATAGAATAAATATGCAGGTAACAACATTGCAATTGCATGTGTGACCCATGCCAGGAATGGGGCCCTTTGTCTCCCTGTAAAGTAGACCATGGGTACTGGTTTATTATGAGTCTGCTGCTGCCTCTGGGCTACTCTGACTTGCACCATTATGGCAGAAGGGGTTATTGGATTGCTGTTGCACTGGGAGAAGTTATGGATAGCCAACTAAGCTGGTTTTGCAGGTGCTTTCCAACAGTTAACCAGCCCAAAACAGATGCAATCAGGATCCAGCCTTATATTTTCAAGCAATGATCATGCAAAGGTTCAGACACTGTGATACAAACATGGGATTCTGCATCATGATTGAAGTGCTGGAGTGTCTCTAAGAAATAACCCCAATTCCATACATTTTCCTTTAGTTCCTTGAGGTGTAGATGGTTGCAGCTCAGGGAGACTACAAATCCCAGGATGCAAAGCTCCATCTTGATCTGAATGGCCTTGATGCAAATTTGGATGCTCCTGGATCATGGCTCGGTGGTTTACTAATAAAATTCCAGACCAGTACAGATGTTTCTTTGGTTTTATCCCAGCCCCATCTACTTGGATTTTGGAGCCAGCACTTCTCATCATGACACACTAATGCTTTTTGCATAGGTAATAATGGCCAGAGTGTCAGACCCTGCCTGCTCCAGGAGGTTAAACAGATTGTCTGTCTCAGTCAACATTACTGCAACGTGAGAGCATGAAAGAGAGAACAACCGTGAATGGCTCCCATTCTGCTTCTGTTAGCAGCCTGTCCTGAGTCTGTTAAATTCAGGTTCCTCAATGGGAAACCAGCTTGTTAATTAGTTGAGTCAAATGATCGCATGATAATAAGGTAGATCTCACTACAGAGCAATCATGTTGTCTTGCTACATGGCCTCAGAATACAGTTTGAGAAGACATGCTATTGTCAGATCTCATAAGCTGAGCTGTGTTGGCACTTGGCTGGGAGACCTTTAAGGTCTATCTAGGAGCTGCCAGAAGTGGTACTTAAGACTGGGTAATGGATATTCTTTCACCTTGATTGAGTCACAATGACATGGTGCTGGGAGGTGCTACACTCTGGGAAGTTTTGTCCTTCAGAGGAGATGGAAAAGCTAAAATCCTGCCAATTTCCAAGTGAGCAATTAATTACAGTGCACCTAACTAAAATCCTCCTGAAGTTTCATGTGGAGTAAGGGATTTATACCTGCTGGGGCCAGCTGTCTTGTGGGACAGTCACACTCAGAATTTTAACTTGTGTCTGAGAGCATGAGACAGTGAGGGACAATGTGAGCTACTGCGGCACCTGGAGGACTCCTGTGGTGAAGAGGACTCAATTAGGCAGCAAAATAAGCACCTTTCCTCTATCCTGCAGCTACTGCCTTGAGCCTCTTCATTGCTGTTTCCATACTCCCTTCAGTGCTTGCTATCTAATCTAATCTATCTATCTATCTATCTATATATCTATCGATGCCTCCTGTCCTCTCTGCCCACCTGCTGATGAATAATTTGTTTGCTCTGTCCCCACACTGGTTTCTTCCCAGCTCTCCTCCCAGCCAGTGTTTCCTTCCCTTTCTCCCCATTCTCTCACCCTGGTGATTACCTCTGTCTCATTTTCCTCCCATCCACTAGGGCCAAAGTGCACAGAGCTGGGAGTGGGGAGCTGGAGCCAAACTGGAGTTGCCAACCCTCCAGGATTGTCCTAGAGTCTCCAGAAATTAAAAATTAATATTTAATTAAAATTATGCTGTGATGAAACCTCCAGACATACATCCAACCAAAATTGGCACCCCCAAGCGAAACACACAATGTTTATTCACATCATTTGTAATACAAGTCACTCGGGGATGCTGTACAAAAAGCTCTGACTTTTAGAACTGGGTGGGAAATGCCTTTTCCGCCTGCAAAAAAATGTTAGAAACAAAAAAAGTTAAATTTTCTTTGAAATTTTTCTTCAAAATTTTTCAATTTTTTGTTAAAAATAACCCCCAAAACATTTTCAGTTTCAGCTGAAATTTTTCAGTTTTGGGTTTCTGTTTTTAGCTTTCCAGTTTTTTGATGGCCTTCCCATACAGACACAATGAAAATGGACATTTCCTGTGGAAATCTCCATTTTGATTTTAAAAAAAAGCCATTATTTGTTGAAAAATTGTTTTGAAGGAAAGTTTTTGACCAGCTCTACTGGCTTTTCCAATTCACTTCCTGTCCTAAACTGCTGAGGTGTGTTACAGTGCATTCTCCAACAGCTCTTCTCACTCCCCCCAGAGATGGCTGCATGAAGAGATTCCATTATATATAGTATGAACAACAGGAAACTGTGGTATCCTTTGCAATGACAGGTTTCAGAGTAACAGCCGTGTTAGTCTGTATTCGCAAAAAGAAAAGGAGTACTTGTGGCACCTTAGAGACTAACCAATTTATTTGAGCATGAGCTTTCGTGAGCTACAGCTCACTTCATCGGATGCATGCCGTAGAAACTGCAGCAGACTTTATATACACACAGAGAATATGAAACAATACCTCCTCCCACCCCACTGTCCTGCTGGTAATAGCTTATCTAAAGTGATCATCTTAAAACAAAAAAACTTCAAATCCAGACTCCAGCGAGAAACTGCTGAATTGGAATTCATTTGCAAATTGGATACTATTAATTTAGGCTTAAATAGAGACTGGGAGTGGCTAAGTCATTATGCAAGGTAGCCTATTTCCCCTTGTTTTTTCCTACCCCCCCACCCCCAGATGTTCTGGTTTAACTTGGATTTAAACTTGGAGAGTGGTCAGTTTGGATGAGCTATTACCAGCAGGAGAGTGAGTTTGTGTGTGTATGGGGGTGGGGGGGTGAGAAAACCTGGATTTGTGCTGGAAATGGCCCACCTTGATTATCATGCACATTGTAGGGAGAGTGGTCACTTTGGATGAGCTATTACCAGCAGGATAGTGAGTTTGTGTGTGTGGTTTTTGGGAGGGGGGTGAGGGGGTGAGAGAACCTGGATTTGTGCAGGAAATGGCCCAACTTGATTATCATGCACATTGTGTAGAGAGTTGTCACTTTGGATGGGCTATCACCAGCAGGAGAGTGAATTTGTGTGGGGGGGTGGAGGGTGAGAAAACCTGGATTTGTGCTGGAAATGGCCCAACTTGATGATCACTTTAGATAAGCTATTACCAGCAGGACAGTGGGGTGGGAGGAGGTATTGTTTCATATTCTCTGTGTGTATATAAAGTCTGCTGCAGTTTCCACGGTATGCATCCGATGAAGTGAGCTGTAGCTCACGAAAGCTCATGCTCAAATAAATTGGTTAGTCTCTAAGGTGCCACAAGTACTCCTTTTCTTTTTGCAATGAAAGACGCTAGAGAAATAGCACAGCCTGGGTTCGCAGCTCTGCCACACACAAAACTCTCACTAAGCTATTCACACCCGGAGTCATGAGGCAGCAGTTGCAGAGTGCATGATGGCTACTGTGTTTCCTAGCCCCGTACTGCTGTCTGTATTGTGGAGTACTAAGCTTGAGTATGAAAATCCTCATGCAAAAATGCATTGGATTATTTTCTAACTGAAGTCTCTAGTCAAAACCGTTTTCTACCCAGAAATGGCTGGAGGGCAACCAGGGATGTACAGGAAGAGGCCTACCTGTCTGTCCTCATTTATATTACTTCTCTGTCTATTTACCATGTCTGTGTGCTGGTTTAGCTATCTGTGTCTGCCTGTCCACACATCCACTATGTATCTCTAAATGACTGCTGCTGTGGATTTCAGATGTTCCTTAGGGCACTGTGGGATGCCACCACAAGCCATGGCAATACAATCACGCTCAGCCACACAGTATTTGTGTCGGTGGGTATCAGCTACGTTTGCAGGTTCCCCTCCTAACAAATGCATCAGTTCCTAATTGTTGATTTCACTAATAACTCCTTGGCAACCTTACAAATGGAAAGTATGGAGTGTGTGTGACGTGTTTGCCAAACCTAGGGAAAGAAAAAAAGCAACCCAGCTCAAACCTTGAAGCACCCAGACCTATTTACAGAATTTCCAAACCTTTTCAAACTTCTGGATCTGCAGTCTGAGGGTGGCTTTCCAAGCCTGCAAGATAACCAAATAACATAGTGCACATCAGTTTTTGGTGGGCTGGGTCATCCCAATCTGGATTCGAGTTATCCAAGGTGAATCTCAGATAAATGGGCTGGATCCCAAAGAGAGAACATCATCACTTACAGGTAGTATTTATATATTCCTAGGCCCTGTGGGGTTTATTTTCTCTTCACAGACTGTTCTTTCAAAGGGCCATTCAAGGGAACATTTACCAATGTGAATAGCAGGTCCAGCTGGAGAGTACTGTGCCAGCACCACACTTAAGGGCAAACAGAAGAGAGATTTTCAGGAGAAGAAAGTCATTCTTGGCTCCTGTTAACATCTTCACTTCTTACACTTAGAAAAAATAAGTTCCACTGAGCTTTCTTTCTTTCTTTCTTTCTTTCTTTCTTTCTTTCTTTCTTTCTTTCTTTCTTTCTTTCTTTCTTTCTTTCTTTCTTTCTTTCTTTCTTTCTTTCTTTTCGTTTACACTAACTGTTGTAATAAAATAGTCACAGTAGTAACTACTGACTAGATCCTCAGCTGGTGTAAACTGGCATAGCTCCTGTGAAATCCGTATATACATGATAGTTGCGGCAGGGAGCATGTGCTTCCTACGATCCCACTTACAGGCAAATGTGAAACTAACATACAGAGCCCTAGGTTTCTCTTCCTGAACTATGGGCATGCCAGCTCTCATTATCTAGATGGGCACACACGAGAACGTGTGTTTATGCGGCTATCCCTACGCTGACATAAACCCGCCTTCACTTCCTTCAGTGATTAGATAGGAAAACAAACACGCACTTGTGCATTTATTTGAACATGAGCGGATGCCATTAGTCATGTAAACTGTTACTTGGAAACTCTCACTGCCTACCTCTAGCTGATCGTGTGATCATTTGATTCTCAAACCACATGGCAACCCAGGTGCAGGCCGTGTGTTTGTTTGAATGTGCCATCAATTACAATGTCCTTTGTTTTTTCTGTTATTTTTTAAGGCATGGAAATTAATTGCAAATAATTGTTGGCTGGCTTGTAATCTTTGAAAGTCACAATCGGGTTCCTTGCTCCGGCGGAAGTAGTCCTTTAGCTATTTCCCTCTATTTCTGTCTCTGAGCCAGCTCCTTTGCACTGGCCAGTGCATTGCAGGGGGATTGTAGAGGCAAAGCCTTGGCTCCACCCACTCCCCGGGAGAAGAGTAGCAGCTCAGTGGTGGTTGATCTGTCCACCACACAGGCTCCAGTGATGCAGATAGCCTGTGCAAGGGGGTCAGAGAGCTCCTACATGGGCACACACCAGGGCTCCCAATTGAGACCATATGAAAATGTGCCATTGTTGAGATTTTAATGATAAATAATGATGGTTATTGTAATCTTGGATTTTCTTACCTTTATGCATATCAAATTTCAGCCAAAGCCCCATACATCATTTGCATTGAATCTCTCTTCCTCGCTTTTCATTAGATATGGTTATACCGACAGACTATGACAGGTTTAGTTAGGAACAGAGGAGAAGAGGAGGGAGAAGCTTCAGGGAACAAAACATTAGCTCCAAGCTTCTACAAGAGTAACACACATTCTGGAAAGTGAAATGAAAATTAAAACTCTTTAACAAAGTGGTGACAGCATCTGTTGACGCAACAAAGTCAGTGATTTATCACCGGATAATGGTCTCCTGCTGCTACAGAAATGCCACAGGGAAGCCAAGATATTTAATTTCAGGGCAAGAGAGCTGAACCTTGTGCTGATGTTTTATCCCAGTTACCTTATTTCCTTCTGAGTGAACGGCTGGTGGTGATTGCAGCTTTTTGCCTGATGGATGTTGGAGCAGGAGAATGAGCGTTGCCTATGGCCTCATGATGGAAAAACTGCCTTCTGATTGGCTTGATGGAAGAGACTTGCTGTGGATTTCGGCCAATCACAGTTCATCCAGCCATCTGTATTTCTGCAGCATACAGTAACTATCCTATTATATGTGCCTTACGGGTTGGATCCTGCACTGGTGTAAATTGGCGTAGCTCCTTTGGAGTCCACAGCGATTCAACAATTTACACCCACTGAGGATCTGACCATTAATATGTAATTAAACACATTTAGGAATTGGAAGCATCTTCCCAGCTTCCTCACGATGCTAAAGTTTGCATTTCTCCTTAAAACACAGAGGAGCCAGAAGTTCTTGCCTGAATTGTAAATGAATAAGTCTGTATTTCTTTAAGTGAATTTCATGTTGTTGGAAGGTACTGTATTGACAGGCCTGGAGATAGGCCTCCATTGATCCATAGGCTGGTACCGCTTGGGCAGCAGCAGGGATGGCTTCCCACACATTGACATCTACCTCAAACCTGACCTGAAGAGACTATGACTAGTGCAAAGAAGAGTGGTCAGTGTCCTTGACTCATTCAGCCCTGGGACTTTCTGAGCGAGCGAACAAGGGGGACAATCAGTGCCGGTTGCTTTGGTGGTTCCAGCTCTATAAACACTTCTTCACTAGGAATGGAACTGAGAACCCCGCAACTTATTTTAAATGAACGCCATTATATGACCACCACCATATGACCACCAAAATGGTAAGGACTTGTGGATGCTTCCAACCTGGTCCCATATCCTCTTCAGAAGGGAAAGTCCCCCTATCCTATTACTAGAGTTGGTCAAATAAGTAAAAACTGGTTTTAAAAGTGCTGAATCCTGTTTGCTGAGAGTCAGGGCCATATTATTTTGTATTCAGAACACTCCAACTGGGAATTTATGGAACTATCTGTGAATTCCAACAGTTTTGTACATTCTATCCCAAAGATTTATTTGGAAGGAAATCTGTAACTAAAAGCATGTTACTCACAGGATTCTTACCAACAAGTTGGAAAAATCAAGATCAATTCATGGGCAGTGCACCAACCAAAAAAAAAAAACAAAAAACACCCCAGGAAAAAACCCACAGAAGCTCAGTTCATAACAATTATTACTTTTAATGAATAGCTGACCCAGTCCTACCATTCAGCAATGTCTCTGAGTACTTGTATTCTTCTCTCTTTTTAAGGGGGTCCTTTCCATGAGCTCTCAGTGATTCATAACATGAGATTCCTTCCATCCCTGCCTGATACAATCCAAATTTGTTTATTGAAATAACAAAAAGTGACCAACAGGGATAAATGACGTGGAGGTGGGAAGGCTGAATAGAGAAGAGGAGTGAGTGTTATTTCCTAGCTTGACATTGCAAGTGAATGATGATCTTTGCACCAAAGGTCCATTTCAGAGCTAAACTGAGCCCAGGGGTGGGGCCTGCTTTCCTGGCAACCTCCACTCTGATCCCTGTTTAGTTCTCAAATACATCTGTCGAGCAAAGAGCCACCAAGTATTTGCAAACCATTCTGCCATGTCCCCCCAAAAAACTTGTCCGGCGTGTGCTTGGCAGATTGCAGCTGTCAGCACTCCATTCCCTTGCACACACTCCCCCAAGAACAGAGACGGATAACTCTCCTCTCCCTGATGCCCAACACAACAGCTCCGAGAGCTGTCCAATTTGGGGATCTTACAGCTTTCTTCTCCCCTGTATTTGCTATGTGTATTTGCTTTGGCTGCCTGGCTCTGACCCACTTTCCATTTCTAATTTTTGTATTCAATTGCTTTACACACACTATCAGCCCTGGCTAGGCGTGCACACAGCTCCTCACTTGTTTCCCCAGCTGTAGTTACCAAACCTATAGTATTTGGAACCTGCAAAGAGGAGGAAAAAATAGAAGAAGAAGAAGAAGAAGAAGAAGAAGAAGAAGAAAAGGTGGCTTATAGACCCAGGTAGAGAAGAAGATATAGCCAGTGAAGGGTCTGAGTGATGGGAACACAGACCTTAGAGGCACTTGTTGCTGGGTTGGATTTCTTTTAAACAGACAACAGAAAGTTTTCCAGTTAAAAGAACATCACGTTAACAAAATGACCCTCTAATCTCAGCAGCTAGCCGGGATGCACAACCACATGCCTTGGGGAGGGCGGGGGAAGAGGTTTTTTTTTTTTATCTGTGGCCGCTTTTTCCTTATTCTTGCTTTCGGCAAAATATCACGTTGCCTGGGTTTTGTCCACCCCTGTTTATTCCTACCGGTGATGTGCAGGTGGATTGGTGTCAGCATGCTCTGGCAAAATCAATCCGGGGCATGTTGGCTCTTGGATGCTTGAAAGAGAATATGGACCCCTTGTCGCAGCAGACAGTCAGTCTGGTTCTAACTCTCCAAGGCTGGTTTGGAGCTTTGGCTGTTTCTCTTTCCCCAGGATCTCACGCTGGATAATCTTTCATTTAGTTTTTGTAACTCTTATTCAGTGTGTTGCTAAGCATGTGCACGACACTTTGAACAAAGGGCTAGACTATGGTTCTCGCAGGGCAATAAGGGACCTGTTGCGCCCCTTATTATTGTTTACTTGTATAGCGGTACAAGAACTGCGATCAGGGCTCTGCTGTGCTAGGCTGCCTGGAAGGGTTTACAGTCTAAATGGACATGATAGATAAAGGTGGGAGGATCACAAAGGAGAAACCGAGGCTGAGAGAGACTTGCCCATGGCCCCACGCTCACATTGGGAATCTGGGGCAAGTGCAAGGAATTGAACACAGAACTCCTAAGCTCTTGGTCAGCATCTCAGGCACAAAGTCATCCTTCCTCTCACCTCTCCCTGGGGTACCTGCAGTAATCTTAGCCGGCTTGCAGCTCCGGGGGGAGTGCCAAGGCAATCTGCCTGATTCTCCCCTCCATGAGCAAGTGGGCTGGGAGGGGATGTAGCGAGGTTGGGTGAATGCAGAGACCAGGTTCTGCCCCAGAGCCTGGCACAATGAAGGGAATAAGCTACATCCCAAAAAGGGCGAAATAACTTATTCCTCCCCAGAGAAGAGGGGAACTCAGGACGAGCTGTGACGCTCATGCATCGGGTCTAATGGCTCAGCCCTTCTCAACTAACCAATTGGGTCAGTGCTAGTTAAAGGACTAAACAGGAACCCTCCCTCTCCTTCCACAAAAAGCCCTGGGACCTGTCTTTGGCACAAGCCTGTCAGACCAAGTGAGTTCCAGCTTCTCCGGAATCATCTCTAGTCCCTCAGACACTGAAATGTCAGGACAATGAGCCCCACAATCTGGGAGCATGCCCAGTTCCCATTATGGACAGTCATTTTGGATTATTACATTTTCCAGATGATGACACTTTGATGCTGCCTCAAAAATGCCCCATGCACATAGTAAGTCCCTAAGAGCTATAGAAGAGCTAGGCATTTTTATTATGATGATTTATTATTATTTATTAATGAAATGCCTCTTGGAAATGGAACCAGAGCCATTAGAGATGAGGAAACGCTATGATGTCCCATCTACTCCATGCTGCTGGGGAACTGCATGAGATTATTCTCTATACCCCACTTGCTGGTGCTTTGCTCACTTTCATCTAAAATATGGCTGTACGTTATGTCGCTGACATGGGACAGTATCAGAGTTGCCTTTGATAATTAAAAGAACTCTGCCATGTTTTGCGACTGCAGAGAGGCTGTGGCAGGGTCCAGCACTTAAGAGGTTAAGCTGCAGCAAGAGGTTTGAAAGGCCTCAGTGGAATCCACAAACTTCTTTAGTTCCCTCTGAAGCACTGGGTTTGTCCTGGAGCTGCTAAATTCCTTCCCTTGTCCATGGGGCTGTCAGCCATTGACATCTTTTTTTTCTGTGAGCATGTTGGGTGCATTCCAGACCCTGCCCAGCCAGAGGAGAAAAACAAACATGAAATAAGCATGGGAGATCCTGGCAGCTGGGGGTTCGCTAGGTTACAGGACATGTGGGTATGTCTACACTGCAATTAAAAGCCTGCAGCTGGCCTGTGCCAGCTGACTCGGGCTCACAGGGAATGAGCTAAGGGCTGTTTAATTGTGGTGTAGGCTTGGGCTTGGGCTGGACCCTGTGAGGTGGGAGGGTCCCAGAGCTTGGGCTGCAGCCTGAGCCCGAACGTCTACACCACAATTAAACTGCCCCTTAGCAGGAGCCCAAGTCAGCTGGCACGGGCCAGCTGTGGGGGTCTAATTGCAGTGTGGACATATCCCGGGACATTCTTGGCTTTAGATTCACTAACAGCGCCCCCTGCATCAGGACTACAGCCTGTAGACTCGCCAAGGGGAACGGAAAAGTACTAGGGTTAGCTGTCCATTCCAGGAACCTCGGAGAAGGCTAGTGCTGTACATGTGCTCTCCACTGTGCCCATCTGCTGCCAGCCCGGGGTTTTTGCACAGGCCCCCACCCCGAACTTGCACTTCATTATTTAGGTGAGGCCATGGGAAGTGAATGGTGTTTACAGACATTTAGAAAAGCCGGGTGCCTGCCATAAAGGGGATTACAGTAGGCACAGTATAAACGGTTAAGGCTTACATGTGAGCCCCGGAGCACTTGGCATGCGGCTGTAGCTGTTTCTGTTCATGCTGTGGGTATAGCAGGACTCTGGAATTGCCCAAGAGCTGCTCAGAGGAGCCAAGTGTCTCAGAAGAACAGGCCTGTGACCTTCTGAATGAGCAGAAATAACAGCCTCGTTGTAACCCTCCCTGTGCCAAACACAGGAGCTAGAGTGGAAATGAAACTGATCTAGGCCTGTCAACAACTGCAACTGAAATGGACCACTGACTGGCCCTGCCTCCCAGAGCTGCTCAAACTGGGAATCACAGGCCATCTAAAAGGTGTCAGCATAGACAGTGCTCCCAGCTGTCCCAAACTGTGAACCTAGGCAGTCCCAGCGCCCCTGCAGTCCCATACCCCAGGCAACTTCAGACTCTATCAAACTCTAAAGCCCAACTGGCCCATAGACTTCCCCGACCTTTTTGTCCAGCCTATCCCTGTAGTGATATATGCCTTGCCACACTTCCACCTAATGGCAGAGCTGTAGTAAAGGGACAGTGGGAATCAGATGGCTGAGTGAGCTGAAAGCTGCCAGTACATATTCCTGCTGTGATTTATCAATTGGAAGGGATGGGTCCTTGCCTCATAGGAACCCTGGGTGAATAATTTATGGCTGTCTCTAGCTGACTTACCTGAAGCACTTCATCTCTGTCAATAGGCAAAGGAGTGAATCCAGGCAATGATATAAAACATAAATGTTGTTTTGTTGATTTATAAAATGTGTCCCTGGATCAGCAGTTCAGAGCAGCTCAGGGATGAGGGAAGGAGAGATCTTGGCCTTTCAGTGTATTTTCCATTGTGAAAAAATGTGTGTATCAAAAGGCTGAGTTTTAACATTTCATTAGAGTTTGTCACAGAATCATAGGACTGGAAGGGACCTTGAGAGGTCTCCTAGTACAGTCCCCTGCACTCAAGGCAGGACCAAGCATTATCTAGACCATGAGTTCTCAAACTGGGGGTTGTGACTCCTTAGGGGGTTGCAAGGTTATTATGTGGGGGTCGTGAGCTGTCAGCCTCCACCCCCAAACACCACTTCGCCTCCAGCATTTATAATAGTGTTAAATATTTTTAAATGTGTTTTTAATTTATAAGGGAAGTCACACTCAGATGCTTGCTGTCTGAAAGGGGTCACCAGTAAAAAAGTTTGAGAACCAGTGATCTAGACCATCCCTGACAGGTATCTGTGCAACCTACTCTTAAAAATCTCCAATGCCGGAGATTACACAACCTCCCTAGGCAATTGATTCCAGTGCTTAACCACCCTGACAGTTAGGAAGTTTTTCCTAATGTCCAACCTAAACAACCTTGCTTCAATTTAAGCCTATTGCCTCTTGTCCTATCCTCACAAGCTAAGAAGAACAATTTTTCTCCCGCCTCCTTGTAACAACCTTTTATGTACTTGAAAACTGTTATCATGTCCCCTCTCAGTCTTCTCTTCTTCAGACTAAACAAACCCAGTTTTTTCAAACTTCCCTCATAGGTCATGTTTTCTAGACCTTTAATCATTTTTGTTGCTCTTCTCTGGACTTTCTTGTCTGCTTGATGTTTGCTTTTTTTGCAACAGTATTACACTGTTGACTCATATTTACCTTGTGAGCCACTGTGACCCCCAGATCCCATTCCACAGTACTCCTTCCTACGCGGGAAGGATCTTTACCATGGAGAGTTAGCAGTGGTCTCCAGAACGAATGCAAACTCCTGACCCTGGGCCTTTCAAACAGGCTGGAGAATAACGTTCCATGGAACAGACATCTCCCAGAGCATGTAGGATTCTATCAGTCCCTCAACATAGGCCTTGCAAGAGAACTCAACTTTTTCACTACACTGTGGAGGGGAGGGCCTAGAGGACATCTTACCTGAAAACTACTGCTACTCTCACCACTGGTACAAGCCTAGTTCCCACTGGAATTAGTTATAATACACTCTAGGTCTGATCCTGCAGCCCTCCACATGCAACACACCCACTGAATTCAACTGCAGGCCCATACATGGATGGTTTGTAGAAACATTGCACTGCTCCAAGAGTTAGTTGATTCTGATTGGCTGAAGCAGCGGCATGAGACTTCTAACAGTTCTGTGCAATTGCCTGGAACCGTCGGGCAGTGGGTCATTGCACTTGCTGAGACACCTCCTGGTGTCAGACAAACAAGATGACCAACACAGCACACACGCCCCAGAGCTACAAAGATGCATGTATTTTCTCAAGCCATTGCTGTGTAAAGATAGGACAGTCCAGGTCATCTGGCTGTGAGCTCAATACAAATACACAGACGCAGAGAAGTCGCCTTGCTCAGACTCCGTAACCTTCCTATCCTTTGAACAATCTCTTCCAGCTCCTGCCGTCCAGCCCAGTGACTAACAGCAAACACAGGTCTCTTTATAATTCTCCTCCATAAACACAGGAGTCAGAGCTGCAGCTCCCGTTTTCAGATAATCGAAATAGCCAGTGGGTCTGCACTAGCTCTTTGCCTTTTAACTCCATTTTTAAAAATGCTCTGGATCTAGATCAACTTTCTCTGCTCAGTATTTATGACCAGTTCACCTGCCTTGAAATGGGGTCTGCAGGCTCTTTGATAAAGACTTTGGGAGGTTATCCAGTTCCACTGGAGTTTCTATAAGTGCCCCTTTACTATAGTGAAATAATACTGCTTTGGAACATTTAGCTTTGTGATTCTCTTGTGAATCAACTTCACAGATATCCCTACAGCTTCCTTTAGATGGGACAGGCCATATCCCTTCTACCTGCCTTGTTTCTGTGATGACAGGAGGGTATTGGGGACTACTGCACCTTTCTTTATCAGTGGAAGGACACTCTTTTCTCAATCAACCTCACTGTCCCTTTCTACAGAGATAGAAATAGAACCTGCACTTCAATAGCAAGCCTAATAATGAGAGGTCACTTAAAAGATGTAATAGCTAACACAAGGGGAAGTTGGAGGGTGGGAGGGGGTTGACTGTTTATAAGCTTGTCTCTGGCATTTTCTATTTTTATTGTTGTTGTCTGCTGCAGTACTGTAATCAAGGCTTCATTTCAAGCCAGGTCACTTTCCAATAGAAATGGTCCCAGCTCAGGGGTGGGGATCAAGAGCAAAATGTTCCTGTTATTTACCTTCAGATTTGCACATCATGGGTGCTGCTAACATCTTCCTGCATCAAGTCCCTCACATACTTAACATCCACTAGAAGCCACAGGACCAAACTTCATCTCCAGGGGTGTTACAACAAGACCTCCACACTTTTTTTTAAAATATAAGTGCTAGGAGAAGATAATATTGTGACGGGTGTTCTGAGCCTGGTGATTCATTCCTGAGCCTGAGTGTTCTGAGTGCTCTGATGAGTCATTTGAGGCAATTCCCTGTGAGTCCTAAGGGTCCGGTGGCATCCAACCCACAAGTGGGGTGTAACCCTATATAAGCTCGTAATGAAAGCAGCCACTCCAGACTGCTCAATGTTGCAACCTCGTTTGGGATGCTCCCTGGCCATTCTGACAGGCTATTCCTATGCCAGCTCCAGCTCAAGCCATGGCCAGTTGCTCAGCTGTCCTGACAAACATGCAGTGGGCTCTGGGAAGTCACATCCTTTATATGTGAGGCCACAATTTTAGGAGAGGAGCATTATGTTCACGTAGGGCTAGACTGTGACTTAAGGTATAAGGAGTGGTGGGTAGGTGGCATCAGGGAGAGAGCAGGAGGAAGAGTAGTTAGTTGCTTGTCTATATTACCGGTAAATTACTATAGCCATGCTAGCCAGTGAGTAGAGTCATGTCTTCACCCATTCCTCTATCTTAGGTACTTGCGTGGGCCCCAACACCATGGTACCTAAGTGCCTCACAAACTTTCATGGGTTTATCTCCACAGCACCTATTATCCCCATGGAATAGATGGGAACCTGGGGCACAGAGAGATTAAATGACTTGGCCAAGGTCACACAGGGAGTCTGCGGCAGCGCCAGGAATTAAAGATGGGTCTCTCATGTCAGCCCCTTAAAGACTGGGCCACCCTCCTTCCCAACTGCTTCTGGGAGGCAGTAATCCTCCTTCATATTCAGAGCCAAGGTCCAGGTAGCCCATGTAGGTGGGACTCATCCTACCTGCGCCAGAAGCATAGTGCAAGTTTCTATCTAGGTAAGTTTCACACAGGACTTTCCATTTGAAAGCCTGGATGGACAATAAACAACTCTTGACACCTGCTGAAAGGCAGCAGGTGAGTCAGTGTTGTTATCCCCATTTTACAGCTTGGGACACATCAGGGTGAGGTCACTTGGCCAGAGCTGGTGGCTAAACTGGGATTAGAACTCAGGACTGTCTGGCTCTCAGTGCTGTGTTCAGAGACACCGTCTACTCACCAGATCTCTTCAGCCAGCTCCCAGAAGGCTACCTTGTCTCTGCAGATCCTTCAGCTTAGTAATGGCTTGCATAACATATTCAGGAGATGGAACAGGAAGGGGACCAGCAGGCAGTGACTCTTCACCCCCAGCCATATCCCAGAGCCATTGGCTTTGCCCACTTGGGCTGTTCTGCCTGTGCCTTTTTGTGACTCTGTGGGTGGTTATCCCTATAGACTTCCGTTGGATAAGCTGACAGCGCAACCCTGTGCATTGGCCAAACATGGGGGCTATGCTCAGGCCACGTAATTTTTACAGCTTAATAACCATTCGCTACAGCTCAGGATCATTTGCTACAGAGATCTGCAAAGCTTTTTAAAAAGCAGCAAGCAAAAGAGCCTAGCTAGTTTGGGGAAGGTGCTCAGCAGAAAATGGCTGCCCTGCCAGGTTGGCGAGTGTGCAGCAAAGTGCAGGGGACGTGTCCAAGGGTTTCTAAACAAGAACCGATTGTGCGCCGAGAGTTGCAGGACTTCCAGTTCTTCCCCTAAAGTCAGTGTCCCGGAGTCGCTGTTCCCTGCCAGATTCCTGTGGTCATCAGCTTCTTGGCACAGGCAGCCAAGACAAGATGTCCAGAGCTGTCTTTCCTCTCCCAAATCACAGAGTTATGCAGATTGCTCACCAGTTTAACAAACTGCTTTAATTTAAACACAAGCATGTTTTTCATTTGGAGCCTGCAGCATAATCAGCATCACCTCTGAACACAGGGCATACATTAACTCCCCTCCTCCTTATTCATGGCCTGAAAGAAGTCAGAGGCTAAATGCACCTCAGTGCTTGTGCACAGCACCCCTGCTAATCCAATACTATGCCTTTTCACCCAACCTCACCAATACACCTCAGTTCTGACCTACGATGCAGTCCTGGGTTCCCATATGCAACTCTGTAACGCATCTGGGACCACCTCCTGCTGTTGCAGCCCATTGCACTGGGCCGCTTTTGCTTTTGTGATGTGTTTAAATGCCTATTGGTAACTTCAGCAGGGTTCCCCCTGGTGTCTTTACGACCTCTGGCTTGCAGGAGATGAGAATGAAAGTTGGCTGGAAAACCTTTCCAGGGAAGGGATGGAGGGCTCCATGACTGGAGTGTCAGAATCAGTTTGCAACAAGCCCTTCCTTGCCCCATTGCTGAAAAGTCACTGAGCTGGTTGTATGTTCATGCAATGTGTGACTGTTGGCCAAGACTAGCTCAGCACGGCTCCACTATGGGAGGGTGACTCCTTGACTGCAACTAGTGTGGCTGGCGGAGGGGATAACTGTTTGAGACTGGCCCCGCGTAGTCCCTGGGGAGGCAGATCCCAGCTGTGACCAGCTCAGTGAGATTCCCAAGGAGGCATCCCTGGAGCTCACTACCAATAAAGCTGCAGCGTATGGACCCTGAGGATCCAGGTAGAAGTCTTGGCTGCAATGATGTGCCTGGTGTCTGCGGCAAACCCAGCTACGGGGGGGGGGGGGGTTATGCTATTTGGTTAGTAGAATTCTAGTGTCTCCAATGCCATAACCAATTCTCCTGCAGGCTTCCTGCATCTGATGTCCTTGGAAGAATTTCCTTTGATACCTTTGGCTACTTGCTCTTCAAATTCCCTCTTAGCCCTACTAATTCCCATCGCCCATGTTGCTGGCTATAGTTTCTGTTCATTCACTTGTGCTGGATTTCTTTCGGAAGGATACCTCGAATAACTCTTGAACCTTGCCATTTAGCCACACTTATGGCATTTTCCCTTGCTTCCTTTTTTATTTAGGGCTATGCATGGGAGATCCAGTTACAATGGGAGACTCAGCTGGTGTGTTCTGAGATCACGTTTAAGGTGGGGTTTGTGCACTTGCCGGTGTCAATGGCGGGGGGTGATGCTCCCAGTCACTAGTTGTGTAAGATGGCTTGCTCCTAAGGCATCCTAAACTTGGTCCCAGTGTGGCTAGGGATCGCAGCCCGTATAGCCCTCTGCTGGGTAAGGTGACCCAGCACTTGTTCCAGGTTCTCACAGACACATGGATGGTAATTGAGATCAGTATTCCAGCTGCGGGGTGTATTTGGAAAGGATCCCCATGGAGTTGAGTGTTCAGGGTAGGAGAAGGGTATGTTTTGGGTCACCTTCTTTTAAAATCTCCCTTTCCCCCCTCGCCTGTGCCTCCTATTTCCTCTTGTGCGCTCTCTTCTGTTGCTGTGAGCTACATACTTAGTAGATGCAGGCAAAAGCTTGCTGGATCTTTGGCTTTTTAAACCAGAGATATCCCAGTAGCTTATTCACTCACCTCAGCAGGGAAAGGATTAATGTCACAGACCAGCCACAATGCTAAGAGATGTGGAAAATTGGCTGGGAAGAGAGCAGTGTAATTCCAGCAGCTGTGGAAGCAGCAGAATGGAACTGCCCAGAGACAGACACGGGAAAGGAAAATCTCTGCAGTTCTGGCTGGCTGTGCCATTGGTCTCCCCTTCCCTTCCCCATCTTTTGTTTCATACCTTTGGGCAGCAGAAAGCCAGAGCACTGCTGCTGCCAACTCCGCACCTTCTCCTCCAGACTTGAAATCAAACAATGTGGCGTTAAGTGAGGAGATGTGGGAATGGAGAGACGGCAGCTTCTTAAGTATGTGATGGTCTCGCAGGGACACACGCAGTCCCTCCCTGCACTTCACCCCCATTGCCGCAGGCAGGGTGAGATAGACACCCTGTTGTCTGGATATAATAATAGCAGTGGCATTTCCCAGACCTTGCGCTTGGCAGGGGACAAAAAACAGACCCACAGACAGGACAAATGGAAAAAATCACTTGCTCATCCCTGGCTGGTGAAGGTTTGGTCCCGGTGTGACTCTGGTGTACCATAGAGGAGAGCACAGACATTACCCTTATCCCTCTTATGCCTGCTAGGATAACCTCCCAATTGCTTTACCACCCGCTGGAGCTATCCCAGTGACTCTCTTATCTACAGGTGCTTGATCACTACCCAAAATACCCACTTACTTATCCAGGTCCAGAAACCTTATTACCCCTTTGCCCCCAGCGACCCAGGCACAACCCCAGTTACTGGCTGGGCCTAGGCAATACCCTCAATCTCTCTCCTACACATCAGTGCTTGGGCACAGCACCAACAATTCCTCCACCTGGGCATAGCCCTGATCATTCCTCTGCCTGTTCAAGCCTGGGCATTACGCCAATCTCACCTCGCTGCTCACCAGGTGCTACCCATCCAGGCCACAGCATCATCCCCACTGCCTGCCAGTGCCTGGGCTTTATCTCAGTTATTGCCCAGCTCTTGCCCATTCCCCTTTATCCACCCACCTCCAGAGTTACAGAGAGAGAAGGGGGCAGAAACTGGGTGATCTCTGACACAGAGAGAGAGAGAGGCCCAGAGTTGGAGTTACCTAGGAGATACAGAGAGATGGGACTCCAGAGGCAGGGCTACCTCAGAGATGAACACACAGCTGGGACCCAGAAATGGGGTGACCTCTGATACACATACACACACACAGGACCCAGAATTGGTGTGAGCTCTGAGATCCAGAGGGAGATGGGCTTCCTTATTATTAATTAAAAAAAACCTTACACCTTTAAAGCATCTTTCCCACCAGAGGACCCCAAAGCTTTTTGCAAATTCACAGTGAAACGCAGTCTCTGCAGTTGTGGTTGTTTAACAGCCAGCAGCATCCCTACACAGCTCATGACGAGGCCTCTTATAGACATCTAAATTAGTCTGCAAGAGAAACTAAGTGAGGCAGAAATGAGTTGAAATATAATCTGTCTAGGAGAGTGGGGCCACCACCCTGACACTTATGGAAAGTACTATGGAATCTTTACGGAGCACAGGTGCTCAGACCTTCTGTTTACATCTCATCTGATGGCTGGCCCCTCCAGCACCAAAACACTGTCACACACCTTACCACCAGAGTGGGGCATTTGGCTCAGTAGAGATGCAGAAGGGAAAAGTGCTTCCTATGAAGGGCTTGTCTACACTTGAAATGCTACAGTGGCACAGCTGCTTCCTATGCTTACGGGAGAGCATAGTTAATCTACCTCCCCGAGAGACGGTAGCTAGGTTGATGGAAGAAGTCTTCTGTCGACTTAGTGCTGTATACACTGGGGGTAAGGTCTGCTTAACTATGTCACTCAAGGGTGTGGATTTTTTGCTCCTGAGTGATGTAGCTGGGTTGACTTTACTTTTTAGAGTAGACCTGGCCTCAGTCACTGCATTATCTGGCTGTTCTTGGGAAGTCTCTTTTCCATCTACTCGACTTATCCTTTGCTTGTTCAGTCCTGGGACAAATTGACATAGCACTCTGCCAGCATACCTATGGGGGAGTTAAATATAATTATACCCATATATACGCAGATGGGGAAGTGAGGCAGTCATGTAGCCTACCCCCACGATCACAGAGTTAGTCAGTGGCATTATTATCAGTAGAATCCAGGAGTCCTGATTCCCAGCTCCCTGCGCTAACCATCACTCCCTAAGGTCTAAAAGCAGACAGCAAGCATGAGCATGCTCTGCTCATTTTCTGAGTGCTGCATGGAGTAAATGGCTCTGGAGCTGCTGTTTAGTTCCCACTTTCCCTCAGGGTAACTCAGGGAAGAGAGGATGTTGTATGACAGAAAAGGCACTGCTGATGATGGAAGGATGGAAGGGCTTTAAAAAATGGAACAAGCAGTAATAATAAGGAATACAAATATTAGGGTTTGCTTCCAAACTGCTCGCAGTGAGCTCTGCAGTCTGTTATTAGAGGAGAGCAGAATCTGAAGGCAGACAAGTCCAGATGCTGCTTGGTCTAAGTTTGGGGAAGGAGATAGGGGAGGTTTAGAGCCATTTCTAGATACTTGAAAACATGTAAACAAAAGACAACCTGTGTGACCTTGGGCAAGACACTTAGTCTCTCTGTGCCTCAGCTCCCCACCTGTACAATGGGGATAATGATATTTCCCTCCCACATAGGGGTATTATGAGAATAAATCCATTAATGGGTGTTAGGTTCTCAGATACTACAGGATGGAAGCCATATAAGTATCTAGCAACATGGGTACCACAAACACATCACACCTGTCCTCTGCTCTCTACTCTGGCTTCCTATAGACTAGTGAGTCAAGTTCCTGGTTGTGGTCCTTATCTTCAAGGCACTCAGTGGTGTGGGCCCAGGGTATCTAAAAGATTGACTAAAGCTCCGGGATAAGCACCATGATGTGACACTTCTTGAAATAACCTGAGATGTCTGGGGTGAAGCACTGTCACCAGCTAACAGCAGGAGGGGACCCTGTCTGTGACCACCACGGGGAACTGGTTCCAGCCTCTGGTTACTGTCAGCACAGAGGTTCTGCTCTAGAATTCTCGAGCCTATTTCCCTCTGCAGGCTATCAGTTTACACACCCCACTTTGTTACACTCCAGTGCCTATCCCCTTATTTTCTGGACACCTGCAATGTACACCGATCCACTCCTCCTTGGAAGCAGTGCACCTCTGTTCACTGGTTTCACCTTTGCTCAACGCACACCTTATCACAAAGCACTGAGACATGTCTATAGTCAAACTAAACCGAAGTGTATTTAATGGAGCTTGAGATAGAGATTCAAATAAAAGCAAGTATAAAGGTTTGGAAACATACATTTACAGGTAAAAGAAAAACATAAAGTGCAATCAATGGCCTGTACTTATTAACAGGTTACTTTCCTGTCTAATAAGGTATTCCTCACCCAATGGTCAGTACTTGCAGTGCTTGTCCAGGTCAAAGAGCTTTCATGAAACACCCCACGGGCAAAGTCTCCTCTGTAATGGATAACAACTTGGGCCATCTTCTGCTCTTATACAGCTACAGGCTATTAGCCAATTAGGCTATTATAGTCTCTTAGCTCAGGGGACCTCCTGTTCAGAGAACTTTCCTGGGATTGGTTTGTCTTTGTAAATGCAAAGTTTCCACTTGGTCCAGAGAGTAAACAAAGTGATGTCTCCACAGATGTCCATTGTTCCCAACCGCAAGGTTGATTGTGTTAGCCCTGAGACCCCGCCTCGCCTCAGGTGACACTTCAACTGTTTTGCCTAATAGTCTACATTTTACACATTGCTTAAACTGGTTCCCACACAAACATCTCTCAATAGCCAAAACAATCAGCTAGTGCTTGGCTTTCGGGAGAAAGCATGCACAACCCCCTGTGGTCAGCTTCTGCCACTTGCCAGTGAGTGCAAACTGGGAGAGCTTAGCAAGAGGGGAGGACAAAGGCTCTTGTCACTGGGAGGGATGAGTCAGACCCCTTGTCTTGCCATCTCTTCCCACTCTGGGAATAGTCTGTTCACCGTGTGCTCCACATGTGACTGCCCTGGATGGAATTCCACAGCACTCCCAGGATTCTGGGAGCAAGAAGCCAAATGATCTTCCTCTGCAGCATGGGGCAGGGGTCACTTGCTGGAGGATTCTCTGCACCTTGAAGTCTTTAAACCACGATTTGAGGATTTCAATAGCTCAGACGTAAGTTAGGGGTTTGTTACAGGAGTTGGTGGGTGAGATTCTGTGGCCTGCGTTGTGCAGGGGGTCAGACTAGATGATCATAATGGTCCCTTCTGACCTTAAAGTCTAGGATTCTATGATCCTCTCCAGCTCAGCTTAATGTGGCTGCTGCTCTCCTGAACAGTTTCTTTCTTGCAGTTTGAACACTCTGCATTGTCTTCACCCATCATTTTGCAAGCAGGGTCCTTCTCCCGCTGGCTAGTGTTAACACAGGTTTCCCCTGTTCCGTCCCTTGAAATTTCCAGTAAAGGGCCTTTAATACAATCTCTCTGTGGCTGCTCTAGTTACGTGTGAAATATCCCCCTCCCCCCATAAACCAAAGAAAACAAATCAACACAGTAAGATCTTTTCTCTTGGTCTATTTGGCAGGCCTCATAGTCTTCAAAAAGAGTTACCCAAGGTCCACACCGCCTGGGCTGTCTCTTTATAATTGTACTTTCAGGCTCCTGTAGAAGAACCCAACAAAGGAAAGAGTAAAACAAAGCACAAAACCCTGAAAGGATATTTTATTTCTATTTTTCCACCTGGATATTGGCCAGCTACAGGACCTGCTGTTCGCAGGGCAACAGAATATACATGCTGCTAGTCAGAGCTGTGCTGGGGGGGTGGGAAATTTATTTCTGGGTGGCAGGGGGTGGGAGTGCACCATTAATCAGATGTGATTTAAAACATGGCTGACTGAATGCAGAGAATTTGCTCTGTTCTCAGGAGGGCTAGGATACATTTGATTTGCATATCTTTTTGGGGGGAGAGGAGTTATGATTATTTTGCTCATGCAAGTAAAGGGCTGTTCCTCTCTGTTAGTGCACCTCAACACGCTCCCGTTCCAACCCTGTGAAATACACAGTCTTCAAATGCAGCCCCATGCTCCCCACTATTCCAGTCCTGCTGCCCCTGCCTCCCTCCAGGCACACACAGCTCTGCCAATACACCTCAGTTCCTCCCAGCACACAGTCCCAGTCCTTTTCCAGTGTTGTCCCCTCCCTCTGACACAAAGCTCTACTGATGCGTCTCAGACCTGACTTGCGGCAGCCCGTTATCTCATCCAGCTCCCCCAATCCTGTCCCTCCTACATTTCTCTGCCAGTGCCCCTCTGTCCTGCAACAGCCTTTGTTAATTAAGTTCTGGGACTCTCCTGACATCGGTAGTCAAGCTTAAGTTTACAACTCCCCATCTTTAAAACTGTCAGTTGAACTTCAGTCTGGTCTCTCTTGCAGCCGCTGCTGCTCCTACTCTGTGCCATGTTCCTGTCCCTTTCCAGTGGTAACTAGAGAGAAGATACGCTGGTCAGAGAAGGAGCTTTAGAACTAAGCTGTCACTCCCTCCATGCAGAGAGGGCATTTTCCATCTTTTGTGGGCACCGAGCTCCAATACTAAACACCACTGGTTCATTTGCTAACATCACCTACCTAGCAGGCCTCTAATTATATTTTACACATACGGCAAATGATGCAGCAAATTCACATAAAGCATAAAACAAGCCAGTTGTATGCTATTCACGGTTCACTAGGGTATGATGCAATGTACTGCAGTCCAGATCTGTTCTAGCCTAGGCCTGCTTTAGGCAGGAGGTGGAAACTGCTAACAAAGGGGTGTTCTATGTTCTACAGGGAGATCTGGCCTCTGCTAAAGCCCTGGTTAGGACCGAGGCTGTGATGTCACCAGAACAAACCAGGCCTCTTATCCACCCCTCTGAGGCTGTAATGTCACTGTACCAAAGGCCTAGCCTCTTACCCTCACCCTCACCCCCTGCCTGAAGCTGTAACATCACTGCCTCAAGGTCAGGTCGCTTTCTCACCCCTCTGAGGCATGCATGAGATTTTTTTACTCCTGTCTAAGGAAGATCAAGGAGTGGTGATTTCCCGTCTTGGTACAGTGGGAGGCTGCACCAGCAGCCACACAGGGTGGGTCTGGGATGGGCTGTGCCGGTTGTAAGTGCAGCTCCCAGTGCCATGCCCTGTCCTGAAGCAGCCACCCCGGGCCCTGCACAGAGGCGCTTGTTTCTGGAAGTGCTGCAGCTGCCCGGGGCCCTTCCTACTTCACAAATATTGACACTGCGATCTCCGAGTCTCAGTCTAGAAACAACATTTTCAGAAAGCCTTGGATCTGCAGAGGTTTTTTTTAATTTAGTGGAGAGAATTTGGATTTCAGCCCCTCCCCTCTCTACTACGGAAGTTGCTCACACAGACCTGTTGAATCTCTGTGAAACCCCACCCCTGCCTCAGGGAATCCATAGAGGGCCCACAGAAATGTCTTCCTAGCAGCACGCCACCCGAAGGCCATTCTGTACAGGCGGTATGAGAGCGTTTCACAAGAAGTACCAACACTGGGAGGGTGGCCTGTTCAGGGGAGTTTTAAATGCAGCTGCCATCATCTTTTTTTTATGGATGTGCACCAGTCAATGCAGCATCTTTGCTCAAGCTGAGGGGGCATTGCATGCTGGGAGCATGCAAATTAGCCACCGTGCTCCTCAAAAGCTTTTCCAATGATATTTGTGTGTGTGACGAGCACTAGTAAGAGGTGCAAGGCCAAGGGCTCTTGGCAAGACAGATGCAGCCCAGGAAGGGACAGGGTAGCTTCCCTCACCCTGCCTAACTGATATGCCTCAGCCTAGCCCTAGATGCATGGCTCTCCCTATACCCACCCTGAATGAGACTGCCACTTTTGTGGCATTATCTTTCCTGGGCCTAGCAGAGGATGCAGGGTGGAGCTAGGGGAGACGCACATTGTCCCAATGCCAGTTACAATCCCCACAGGGCCAAAAAATAGAAACCATCCATTAGAGTTCTGTCTCCCCGGACAATGGTGAATGGAGAAACCCTTGTGAAGCATGTCATGAAGTTATGCTGTAAGGAGTCAGAGGAAGAGGCCCTGGAGCTGGTGTGGTGGCACAGGCCCTCTACACGGACAGCCCTGTGACCCTGGCAGATCTCCAGAGAACTGCTCTTTCTTGGGGCAGAATCTCCTGCTAATTCCATGTAGGAGGGAGACAGGGAGATTTCTCCTTCTCTGTTCTGCTGTAAATTTCTCATACGGGGGTTTAATCTGGCTCTCAGAATGTCCAGAGCTATGAGGCAAGGCGGGTTACACCTTCCATCAGTTGGAGGAGGGTGAAGGGATGTTATTATTAGTACCTTGAAGGACATTTCTTGACTTTTTGCATTAACACCCCAGCCCCACCCAGCCCTACAATCCAAACAGAAAAATCCTTTCCCTCTGCAAACAAAAACAACACATTCCATATGTTGTTCAAAAGCCCCTGGAAAACAAGGGGAAATCACTGAAACCAGAGGATGCAGTTTCCTGGGCAAATAAACTAAGAAGCAAGGGAAACACTAATAATAAATCCAACTGAGGGGGAAGCAACAAACTTTGCTAACTCACCCGCTAACCCTGGGGCTGGATGGTCTATCAGCCACACCCATCAAAGGCCTTTGTGTAGCTTGTCTGGAAGTACCCAGCACCTCCCTCTCTTTCAATCCATGATCGGTGCAACAGAGGAAAGGTTAATGGCTGAGTGTAGTGAGCCCACCAGTAGGTGCAGTTTTCATGGCCTCCAAAGCTGTAAGGACAATGACTGTGACCTTGACAGTAGGAGATCAACTGGAGGGGTGTTCCTTCAAGCTCTGATGGGGGCATGGAAAAACCCTTTCCCTCCCTATTTCAGAACAGATCATCGCTGGGCAGGAGTCGCTCGTACACACATCTTTAACGATTTAATTTAATTTTGTGAGTTAAAATGATGCTCACGTGAGAACTGGCTAAAGAGTAATACAGCACAAGCAAGCAGTGTGCAAACTCCCCCCTTTCCCCTCCGCCCCTCCCCTGCAGACATGAGGGAAATGGGCCTTGGTGATTGAGGCCTAGTCTATAGCCTTCAATTTTCTTTAGGTTCTGTAAACGTTAATTTTTCTTTAGATTTAGCTTCTTTTTATGAATAGAATTATGAACGACGAGAATTTAAGACAGCTCAGTTGTTAAGAGGTGACCATTTCCTGGCTGAGCCAAAATTGTTCGTTCCCCAAAAAATCCAGAATATTTTCAGAAATGCTGAGAGAATGAAATATGGACGAGTGTGTGTATGCCTGAAGTAAGAAACAATAATTGTCATTAGGACACTGATCATGTCCAGAACATTTAGAGCCCTAAAGGAACTTGACCATCGGCACCCTTCCCAAAGAAGAGGGGCCAAAACCCCATCCATGGAGTCATCTCCTGTTGATCCCATGGTTTTAATATTTTTGGAGCACATCTGTTGCGGTCTGGAGATATATGTTGTTACAGAACCGCCATAAGAGATGGGGCTTTCCAGACTGACCAAAGGTCAAACTCACCCACCCTAAACCCAGATTGGATCATGTTGTTGCAGTACAAGACCTCTAACCCCCTGTTCACTCGGAAGATCTCTGGGAAGGTGCCATGAAGTGGAGCAAGTTAAAAGGGCAACCTTCAATGTCCAGGTAAACTCAGAAGAAGGTGTGATCCTCCCAGGCTACCAGAGCATTGAGAGCTTCTTCTGGGAAGGTGGAGACCAAGTCTACTATAGGGAATGCCAGGCAACGGCCTGGGAAAGCCTGCCAGCCAGCATTCGTTACTGCCTGGCATCTGATCCCTGAACTGCAGTCCTGGCTCAGCTGTTCTGCAAGATCATGCAAGATAAAGAGTTAACCTTTTTCTTTTCAGATAACTTTTTCTCTTCTTCCCATTTTGTGTCGTGGCAGGGACGCCTACCACTTGTACTCTGTCATAATTTTTTCTCTACCGCTTTTTTAAAAGGTGTGTGTATATGCAAGAAATAGCATGTGCATCTCCCGATTCTAAGTCTATCCTATCGTACATCACTTCATGTTACCTCAGGCTGTAAAAACGTGCCTGCACAAACAACTCTGCCCCAAAGGGGAAATTATGGGTTGTTGTTAATCACGCTACAGCACGGTAGAGATAAATCAGTCAGGAAAAGAGTCAACCTAGAAGTCACCTAGTAAACGGCAACCTTGAAGGAGTCTGAGAACTGCTTCACAAGGCTGAGAAATAGACTACGCCTCCTTAGGTTTCCAGGGATAGTATGTGTAAGACTTGCTCATGTGTTATGTTAACTTCAGGACTGAAGTCTTGATTGTGTTCATCCAACAACTAAGTTGATTGCTGATTTCATTCCATAATCTGGTCAATTTTCTCTAAGGTGCCACAAGTACTCCTTTTTTTTTTTGCGAATACAGGCTAACACGACTGCTACTCTGAAATTTGTCAATTTAGTGACTCAATTCTAATTGCGATTTTGATCATTGTGCTGTTCCAGTGTTACTTAGTTTAGTAAAAGGTATCATTAGTTTTAGCAAGAAGTTTGTTTAGCTTTGTTTGCCTTTTTGTTAATTTGTAAAAAAAAAAAAAATGAATCCATAAAAATCCCATACAGCTGGTATTTCTTTCAAAATTGCAACAAGGGTCACAGCACTCTCCCCAAGAGCAAAGGTCATTTAATAAAGTATCTAAGAGCTACTTAGCTGTGTCCCTAAATTAATAGCTATGTCCCTCTCACAGACTTACAAATGAACCCTAATCCTGATCTACAGCACCTACTGCTATCCCAGATCTGGTCTGCCCCCACAGCTATATCAATGCCCCTTGATCCTGACTTATAGCACCCTCTGCTATCCCAATCCTGGGCTCACACACACAGCTCTGCCAATGCACCCCAATCCTGAGCTGCTGCTGCCCCACCCCTGGTGTTCCAAACCTTTGTCCCCCACAAATTTCTGCTGATGAAGCTTCTTTCTGACCGGCAGTGCTTCCTGTTATCCCAGTTCTGAGCTCTACCAGCATCCCCTAGTGCTGACCTGTAGCCCCCAGTGCTAGACAAGTGTGGGGGCTACCTGCGTAGACTGGTAATCGGCACTTGTTACAAGGATTCCACATAATGGAACCTGAGAAAGACCATCAGATATATTTGTTTTTGTGACTATACAGGTTTTGAACCCAGTCTTCCCGAGGTGAAATGCTAAGGTGCTCTGTCATCTAGTCCTCCCCTCACTCCCCCGGTCACAAAGGGCACATGCAATCCATGACTACACAGGAGTTGTAGAAAGCCCTGGATGTGACTGAACATGGTTCCCATCTTAGGGGGTTCTGTGCAATGATCCCCATGTGAAAGGAGTTGTTGGGTCTCTGTGCAGCTGCTAGCCAACAAGTGTCCATAACCCAGAAATCTCGTCACCATGGTATTAACTGGCCCCCACATTGGTAATATTAGTAGAAAGGCCAAAGATTGGCTGAGCTACCAAGCAGGAGCCCCCACATATCTTTGGAGAGGCTCACTCCAGGATAGTCAGTTTCGAGCTGGCAAGTTGACTCCTTCCCCAGGGTCAGGCCATTGGTGTTCCTATGGTGAGACCTCCCGGGGGCCTTGCCCCCATGTCACAGGCTCAGATAAGCTGACCCTTTTTCCTCAGGACAGAGTTCACTAGTGAGAGAAAGCCCTGGAGCAAAACCAACATGAATCAGAAGTTTCAGAGTAACAGCCGTGTTAGTCTGTATTCGCAAAAAGAAAAGGAGGACTTGTGGCACCTTAGAGACTAACCAATTTATTTGAGCATGAGCTTTAGCTCACGAAAGCTCATGCTCAAATAAATTGGTTAGTCTCTAAGGTGCCACAAGTCCTCCTTTTCTTTTTATGAATCAGAAGGTAAATCTCTCTGAAAAAACTCCCCTTGACAAACAGATTTCCCTGGAGTCAGCAAGTTCCCTTCGCCTCGCTCTGCTGTACCTCTCCAGCAGGAGGGGTGTGGCGTGGTGACTGACCCCGTTTCAGAGCCCAGTGCTACACTTAGCACTGAGTGTGTGTGTTGTAGGTAACCTCTGCAGCCAGGGGAAAAGGGTGCGAGGCCATAAATATCAAACCTGCCTCCCCTGACGTAATCTCTCGTCAGCTTCCAAGGTCAATAGCAAGCTGTTTGTACTGTGTTGAACGAGGAAGGGAATTCTGGGAGAAAAGCAAACAGGGGAGATGTCCTGTGTCCATACAAAAGGTGCTGTATTCCTGACGCACTCCATCTTGGGCTGGGAGGAACATAAAATTAGCACTGTGTTCATTTGTTCATTGTATCAATACGGTGCTTTGTGCCGGCCCCTTTGCTTTCTTGCTGAGCTTTCAGGTTTCCATAGGAGACTGAGGTGGGTTCTCAGAAGCAGCCTGCTGACAGGTTGAGACCAGGGCAAGCGTGCAAAAAAGGAGGTCGCGCCAAACTGAAATGGGGCGTGAGAGAGAAATACATACAAACAGAGGGATGTAGCACTGACACCAGCCTAGTGAGAGACTTTGCCTGGCTATAGGGAATGAGTCAGCCAGCCTCTCTAGAGGAAATGTCACTTCACCCTACACACTCCAGAGAACAATTATCAGACTGTTTGAATGATACTTGTGGCATGAGTGAGCCATGAGAGTGGCACAGTAATGCCAAGGGAGGCGTACCATGGCGGCATGCTAATGCTATGGGTGGATACTCTCTGCTTGTTGCTGTGTAACCTGGCTTCAGCTTTTATTAGGGATGAATTAAGACTGTACTGGGCCTGGATCCATCAGAACAACACCCACCTCCCACCTTACCCAGATGCCCAAAGACCCAGTCACAGCCACCCTGACTCCTTCCCAGGAACGTGTGAAATGGAGACACTCACTAGGGGAGTATATGACAATGAGCTGTTTCACTATGCCTGCACCAGACAGGCATCTGGCCTGCACTCGCTAAACCCCCAAAGTCCTGATCCAGCATGCACTGGTGTCAGTATGTAACCTGGGACAGAGTCCCTGGGGAATCGTTGTCCAGGGGATTCTCTAGTTGTCCCAAAGACTGGTCAGGAAGATGGAAGGAGAATATCATCAGGATATTATGGGCCTGGGGTGTACCTCCTATCCAGCCCCTTCCACAGAAACAGTTGTCCAGCCAGCAGGCACCATCCGTGTATCTGATTCACTGCTCATTCAAGGATCCCCTGACCACAGGGCCCAGATCTGAGAGACTCATGGCTCCTGCATTAATCTGCTGCGTTGGAAAATGGCTCATAGTCCAGGCTGGTGAGAAGCAAAACGAGCCTCTTTCAGTTTGCCTCTTTGAGGCTCTCTGGAAAATGAAATGATGGGGGAGATAGCAGGCCCCAGCACCCCAGAGGCATTGAGTTTCCAATGCCTGGAGATGTAAACTGCCATCCCTTTTCCCAGGACAGTATATTAACCCTATAAAGGAGGCCAATGGGGCCCCAGGAGAGCCCAAAGTCAGAGCCATTGGGTTTGTTCTCAAATAACAATGGAAAGAAGAAGACGAGAGAGTCCCCTGAATGCAAATAATGGCACTAGTCGAGCAGCCCGTGCTGTCCAGCACTGGATCCAGGACTGGAGGTGTCCTGTTCCAGATCCCTCTGGACAGACCTATTGAGCAATTGGAAGGACACTGACAGGATATGGAAAATGAAAAAATAGCTGCTAAACAAACCCCACTCTGTGAGCGTTGGCCCGCCCGGAGGCCTTGGCTTCTATTTTTATCAGCTGATGAATAAACCACCATATTGGGGCTGGGGGAGCGGAGGGGGCAGGGAAGCGAGTGCTGCTGTTTATGTCTGAAAGTGTAAGAGATGCCAGTGTGAGCAGGGAGAAGGCGACTCATTCAGAGGGATCCAGGGGAGAGTTCCAGATGCTGCAGGTTGAATAGGTACATTGTCCTGGAGCCGGAGGCTCTGGAAAGGCACCGTTTCCAACTAGGGGACCCAACGGGGCTGTGGGGGCGGATCACTTCCCAAAGGTGGGGGGTTTATTTCCCATTCATACAACCAGGGGAGCAAAGGCAGTTTGGGGGCATGGGAACTGGGGCTCCACCATCTCCTTGTTTAAGCCCTGAGGACACCCCCATTTTCTTTGTTTGCCTCCCATGCCTTCAAGGCGCCCTGTCACGGTGATGTCCTACCTGCTGAGGACTAGATTTGACTCTCCTAGGACCTGTTAGGGCCCCTCCTAAATGTTAACTCGAGGCGTTTCTGCAGCTTCTCCCTCTAGCTTCCCATGGCCTGCATGGCAATCCTCTACTATCCAGAGCAGAGCCATGAGACATACCCTCACTCCCTGTCTCCAGGGACATAGCCTGCTACCCTGCCCAGCCCCTGCTGGTCCCCAAGCCCTCCCCCTGGATGAGCAAGGTACTCCGAGGTGAGGGTCAAACCTGGCAACGAGCAGCGAGAGCCACGGCAGCACTGGGTCGGCCCCCAAATAAACCCTTTCTATCTTGCTCGGCTGCCCCTGTGTGGAACAGGGTGAGGGACGTGTGAGCTGCGGCTTGTGAAATAGCTGAGGCAAAGGTTGGACAATGCCCCGGGCTCGCCACTGTTTGCCCCCAAGTGATTCTGTCTGGCAAGGCCTGTCCCATGGCTGCCCTCATCGCGAGGTACCAGTGCTGTCCAAGTGGTAAATGAGAAGCCCCTCTGCCCAGGCTGCCCATGTAGTGAGGGATGTGTTCACTGTGCAGTGAGAGGCGAGTGCCACAGCTGCCCATTTGACAATGTACCAATGGGGCACCGGCCAAGAGTGAGGTTTAGTCCATTATTTTACTAAATGAGTGAAATGCCATTTACCAGTTTGACTTGGCACCCAGCAGACACTGGTCTCTGAATTACAAGGGCCTCAGCAGTTAGAAGGACACCAAAACTCACTGTGTCCTGAGGCTCCCAAACTGCAAACGAGGAACATGAGACGTCCTGTAAAGAGAGGCACGCGAAGGTGTCTTGTGTATTTGCTATGCAGCCCCGTCATACATGCATCTCAAAGCACTTCGCAAACATTCATGGGCAGTGGGGTGGAATGATTATCTCCATTTTACGGGGTGGGGGGGTAAACTGGGGCACGGTGAGGGGCTATGTGCTTTCAGTGAGACAGTCATACGAACAGAACTCAAGAGACCTGATTCCCAGTCCTGTGCTCTGTCAACTGGGCAGCACATGATTCATAATGTTAATTGCACTCAGGATGTTGCCCATGAGTGGTTTGCAGATGTGACTTCACAAAACATTTAGCATTCTTACCCATGTGCCCTTATCCATGCCACCTTGTGCAGCCACACAGATGTTAAGCTATGTACCTGCTGATAAATAACCCAATGCCACTAGTTAAATATTCCCAGCTATGGAACTGATTCAAAAACACACCTTAGCCCAGCACTGGTAGTACATCCCATTTCCCCTGTCCCCATCCCCCAGATAACACAGGAGAAGTGTGAATTACTCAATGGCTACCTTTGTCAGGAACATTGTCTGGGGCTTGTATGGAGATCGAGTGTTTCCATGCCGGGCCTACAATGAAATGGAGTTGTCACATTTGGGTTTTTTCAGGGTACTTAGCTTGGTGTAATTTGAACCCATTTTTTAACGACAAGCGAAAACCAAGAAGTTTGCAAAATGTCAAGAAACTGAGCAGGAACTACACAAAATGCCCAACACGCCCCAAATTAGTGGCTCATTTCCATATTCAGTCAACGAGGTGACAGCCTTTAGCATGCCAAAGGAGCATGGAATGTTTCTGTTTTGCCAGCACTTGTCGTCTTCATGCCGCCTTAGGCGCTACGGAGCTTTTGGCCTTTCATTTCTAAATGCTCTGCAGTATCATCTCCCCATGAACTGCGCCTAGATGCTCAGATTCTCAGCTTGCAAGCAGAACTGGCAGTCAGACTGGACTTTTATTTCCTATCTGTTTAAAAAGATGGCAGAGCTTTTCGAGAGACTACCACATTCTCCCTAAGCTCTGGTGCCTGTCTCTGATTCGGAAAAATATACCACTTCTCCATTGCTAATGTGCCATTCTCGTAAAGTGGCAGTGGTTCCTGGGCCATTTTAACAGGTCCAGGGTTTTGTCTGCTTCTTCATGAGAAAGTTCTGGACGCACAGCTGGTCATCCCAGGCCTGCATGATGATGTGATCCCAGCTTGTGGCCCTGCTCCAGAAGCACCAGTCTATGCAGGCGGAGTCTAAGCTAAGACAACAACAGGCATGAGCAGCATCAGCTGCGTGGCAGATGGCACATCAGTGTCCTCCTCCGAGAGGGGCCTTCAGCAGTACAAAAGCTACCAATGAAATGTCCACTAGCATCTCCCAGATGCTCTGCCTATGTCCCGAAACAGGACTGACAGCATGAGGTAGAGATGCACCGGGTCAGGATCCATGTTGATGGCTGTGGCTGCTGGGAGCATTCAAACACAAAATAGCTTGGCTGGATGTGTTTGAGGGCTAAAACCACCCAAAATACTTCTGGTCTGCTTCCACATCATGAACAGTCAACTTCTCCCATAACCTGCTATGAGCCAAGAACTTGAGCAGCTTCAGCTGGCAAGGGCGCTAGGAACTGGTGTATACAATAGTACTGACCCAAAGAAGCTGAAGTTTTGACTCAGATCTGCATACTGCAGTATGGATGCACCAGCACAGTTGTGAAGCCCGGGTTTCCCTTGCAGTGTGGATGCTCAAGCATGGACTTGGAAATGAGAGTCCATAAGCCCAGGTCCCATAGATGGGGGCTCAGTGTGCTGTGTAGACATACCTAAATTGCTTAGAGAAGAGGGTGGGACTGGGAATCAGGATTCCTAGATTCCTTTCCTGGCTCTTCCACAGACTTCCTGTGTAACTTTGGGCAAGTCACTTCACGTCTGTGTGCCTCCATTGGCTATCTGCACAATGGATTTTATTTATATAGCATTCTCAGCTTTTCACAAATAACTGTGTACTAGTTGTTGGTTATTGACGAGATTCTGTAAGATGTAATTAATGACTGTTTGCAAAGTACTTTGGGATAATGGGCTCCTCAGATGACAGACACTATAAAAGTACTTAGTAGGAGTTAAGTGAATAGCTAAAGCCTCAAACTCCTGGGTTTCCCAGGGCCTTTCAATGGTTTCTTACTATGACCTGCTACAGAATCTTAAATACGGAAGTCCTCCATTCAGTCCCCTTCACACTGAGTAAGCAATACAATCCACCCTCTGGTTACCTTCCTTATTTAGCCACAGTAAGTCTTTAAAAATTACTAATTAGTGTTTAACGTGCAATAACTGTCCTACAAATGGTAAATGAAGTGCACACGGAGGACTTTAAACAAAGGGGTAACTGATTCTTCCAATAATTCGTGTGTCTGACAAAAGGTGATGGTCTTAATGAGAATGGTCAAAGCCGCCCCATGGCACAGGGACAGAATCCATCTCTGCCAACTGGCACAAGCCCAGAAGGGCTGGACTCCCTGGGATCCTCCTGTGTATTGAAGCAATAAGGGATGCAAGCAACAGGAAATACTAAGGATGCTTTCAAAAGGGCTGCCCCTTACTAGCCCCAGGAGGTCTGCGGGTGACAGTATAGGCCAGCCAGGATGTCTGTGTGAGTGACTTCCAGCTGAGAGATAAGACAGTAGCAGCACAAGGGGGAGTGGATGTAAGAAGGAGGATAGGGATTCCCTATAACACAGCATGCAGGGTAGCCATTTAGGGACAGGAAGGTTTGAGTCTTGGCTGCACTGGGGTATACATTACAACTGTTGGCCCTAAAGCAGGACAAATGTCGCCATTTTTGTTGCATTGAATTCCAGGCAAAAACTCACTGTTTCACACTGTGTGTTCTATCCTCCCACCCCACCCGATGTGGTCCAGCAGGGAGCAGCTCCCTCATTAAAAGGGAGGAGAGGGGGACTGGGGCTAGGGCATTTGGGGGAGGAGCCATTTACTCTGAAACTCCACCCCCTCCAACTTGGTCTGCCACTGTTCAGAGTAAATAATCATCTGGCTCCAAGGATGCTGCAAAGGCCTGCTTCCCCACCCCCCACCCCCCGGATGAAGACAAAGGGTGGTAGGGGCAGAGGTTTATATGGGGTGATTGTGGGAGCTATAATTACTATGAGTGAGGAGTTCAATGTAGCTCGTTTTGGTTGGACGGTTTGTTATGTATCTTGAGGATTTTATTCCTTGTGTCTTGCATGTTTTATGTTTTATGAAATCACCCAGAGTTCTGCCTCTAGGTGGATTTGAGAAAGTGAAATTAATTCACAAATGCGGTGTTATTATAAGGAAGCGTTATTTACCCCTTCACATAACACAAGCACCAGGGGTCACCCAATGAAATTAACAGGCAGCAGGTTTAAAACAACAAAAGGAAGTATTTCTTCACACAACGCACAGTCAATCTGTGGAACTCGTTGCCAGGGTGGGTTGTGAAGGCCAAAACTATAACTGGGTTCAAGAAAGAATGAGATACGTTCATAGAGTATAATAGGTCCATCAATGGCTATTAGCTAGGATGGTCAGGGATGCTCTGACTGCCAGATGTCAGGGCTGGATGACAGCGGATGCGGACCACTTGACAATTGCTTTGTTCTGTTCATTCCCTCTGGGGCACCTAGCATTGGCCACTGTCAGAAGACAGGATCTTGGGCTAGATGGGCCATTGGTCTGACCCACTGTGGCTGTTTTTACTCTATATGCATTTTTATGATGTCCATTATTATCATCGCAATCTTTTTTTCAGTATGTACATTTTTTCAGGGCAGTGGCTGTTTTGAGAAAGGTGGCTGATCACCCGTTTTTAGTTCAAAGCCATCTTCACTCCAAAATGGACTCCTTTTTTGTTTTGGAACTACAGTCCATTTGCAATGAAAATATTTACACTCCCACTGCCAAGCAGAATTTTTCAGGCAAATGGGTCCTTTTAAAATTAATGATGGGATGTAAAAAAAAAAAAAAACTACTACCTACTTGAGATGGAAATCCTTTGGCAATTTGTTCCAAACATTTCACAAGCCTCTAAATGGCCACTTCCCCTGTTAAAAAAACCAGTCAAATGACCTTTCTTCAAGCCCCTCTTGAAGGAACATGGGGATAGATTTAGTCATTTTTTTTAAAATGCCCCCCAAAGTAGCTATTTTTCAATCACAATTTCTGTGAAAATATGTTGTGGTTTTTCCATGAGCTCTCCCCATAGACAAGAAATTGGGGCAGTTAGCAGATACTGAACAGTTTCTGTCCTTTTCCTGAAATTGCTAATGAGGAGACAAGGAAAAGAAGAGAATTCCACTTTTCTAGCTGCTCAGGTCTAAAGTGGAATTTTTTTAACTCCTTTGGCTTCAGACCACAAAAGGATTAAATGGGCTTCTCGTCTCCAAACCACAGGTGGTGCTGAAGGACAATCCAGGGTTCACAGCCTGTTCATGGTGAAACCAAAAAATGTCGGTTAATTTCCCTATGGATTATTTCAGTTATGGTGAGAAAGGGTTGAACTTTGTGCTGGGGTATGTGTGGAGTAACAAGGAGGCCAAGGCTGAGATGTGTTTGAAGGACATGAAGTCCTGGAGATCCAAAGCAGACTCTATGATCATTACTAGAGGGATCTAGTTTTATGGGATTCTGATTCCTGCTTTTTCACTCCATTTTTGATATATTGAACGCTACCCATAACTGCTCACATGAGTGTCACTCATAGGGCAAAGCATACACATTCAGTCTGAACTGACTGTTATCTTAGGTCAAGAAAGCTGAACAGTAGCGTGTCCATGAGAGTCCATGTGCTGTGCACTCGTGTGCATGTATCTCTCTCCCTTGTTACAGGCTGTAGTAACTTGGTAAGTAATATGGTTGCCGTCTCTGGGCCTGGGCTCTCATCCTCTGGTCCATGGATGGTGGATCAGACCTCTCACAGACAGGATCATACCCCTCGCAGACAGGCTGAGTTCTTCGGCATGTAAAGGCATAAGACACAGAAAACAAAGATGTAAGAAGTTGCAAGGTGTGTCTCTAGAGTCATGCCATTTCTACTGACTGCAGAGAGATCTCCCCCATTGCCCTTTAGACCTCTAACATATTGGAACCTGGGAAAGGGTTTCTCTTTAAATTAAAATCTCACGCTGAGCTGATGAAGGAGATGGGGGGAATGATTTAGCTCTATGCCCAGATCTGCCTCTGAGATATGATAACTTTCTTGTGAGTAGGCAGATTGCCTATCCAAGTGTGTCTCCATGCTGCGTGGTCGGCGAACATTAGCTGTCAGGATGATGGATGCAAAGCCACCAAGAAAGGGTGTGGATTCTGTGAGGTGACCTATAAGGTCACCTCCACATCTACTAATGTGATATATGCCATCATGTGCCAGCAATGCCCCTCTGCCCTGTACATTGGCCAAACCGGACAGTCTCTACATAAAAGAATAAATGGACACAAATAAGACATCATGGTAACATACAAAAGCCAGTAGGAGAATACTTCAATCTCCCTGGACAGTCAATAACAGATTTAAAAGTAGCCATCCTTCAACAAAAAAACTTCAGAAACAGACTTCAAAGAGAAACTGCAGAGCTACAATTCATTTGCAAACTTAACACCATTAATTTGGACTTGAATAGGGACTGGGAGTGGCTGGCTCACTACAAAAGCAATTTTCCCTCTCTTAGTATTGACATCTCCTCATCAATTATTGGGAGTGGACCACATCTACCCTGACTGAATTGGCCCTGTCAGCACTGGTTCTCCACTTGTAAGGTAACTCCCTTCTCTTTATGTGTCAGTATATTTATGCCTGCATCTGTAATTTTCACTTCATGCATCTGAAGAAGTGGTTTTTTTACCCATGAAAACTTATGCCCAAATAAATCTGTTAGTCTTTAAAGTACCATCGGACTCCCTGTTGTTTTTGTGAGGTGACTGTGGACATCAGGTTTAACAGTGAAACAGACAAGGAGGCATATTTGAAATGAGGAACGGGATTAAAAAAAATTCAGGGAGAGAGAAAAAACTATTATAATCATAAAACAGGAAGGCAAGGGAGGGAGTGGGGAACAGAGAGGGAAATAGATATTTAATACCATGTCAAAAGAGATAGATAGAGGGAGAAAGGCTGAATGGGGAGGTATGTGGCTTAGATACAAGGGAGTAAGTTGTCCATGGAACATGCCTGGGATATAAAACTTCACCAGCTGTCACAGGCAGGGCCAAGCTACTAAAAGCCACTGAAGAGCTTTGGGGCTTCAGAGCCAGCGGGGAAAGAAGTTCCAAACAGATATAGTGGTAGAAGGTCAACATTCTTTCTGGACACCTCCTCATTGAGGGTCTGGGCCATTCAAAGACAACTGGTAATGAGGTGCTGAGGAGTTGCAATCCACTAGACTGCCATGTAGGGGAGCAGTTTGAGAGCAACTTCGAGGATCTCATCCAGGGCCAGGGAAAGGTAGCATCTTTGGCTAACAGAGAGTGCACAAGACCTAGTGATGAAGCATTGTTGGTAGTAAGCTTGGAGAAGGATGTGTGCCCTGTCCTTATATCCAGGAAGGAAAGTGTGTGCCAACAGCTGTCACAAATCGAGTGCGGTGATTTCTTTTTCAGGGAATAGTAAATTCACCAAAAATTGTAGTTTTTTGGGGGGCACTAAAACTCTTCATAAATATGGGTCGAATTTGCCAAATATTTCAGCTGAAAAACAAACTAAAAACAAAAATTTTGGAAAGGTCCAAATGGTTCGTTTTGAAAATGTTGTTTCGAGTCGATATTTAGCACGTTTCTATGAACCCAGATGAGATTTTTTCAGCAGTTCATTTCCTCAAGAAAAATAAAAAAATTTAAAAATTCAGATTTGGTTGGAAACAAACAGAATTTTTTTTTCTGGTTTTCTGGGTCAACTTCTGAACCGAAAAATCAATTATTTGCTCAGCTCTAATCACGAGAGAGGAGGAGGATCGGTAGTTAAGGAAGTAGCTGACTTTGGAATGAGGGGACTCAGAAGCTCCTTGACCGACAAGATGATTCCCATTGGCCTTGCACATGTGTCTGTTCTTATCACTCTGGCGACTTCTAGTCACACAGCCAGTCCTAAGGAGCTTTCTCTCAGGCTTGGCTGATTGACTTTCTCTCCTCTGAGGTATGGCAGTGGGGAGATGGCTTCCTTTTAAGAAAGCCAGCAACTCTTTCCTCTGAAGTCCTGGGTTTTTCCACAGAGCCGGTGCTGCAAAAGCAGCGGCATTAAACTGCAGTTCTGTGCTGTACAGATGACATTGTGGGGCTCCTTGTTTATCATCACAGAGTTTCCAGATCAAATGTGGACAGCGAGAGGTGAAAAGAGGTGTTTTTAACTGTGCTATTCCAAATGGACACTATGGTGGTGGGACAATAAGCACCTTACAAATGATGGACAGACACTCAGCCCAACCTGGAGGGCCCTCTGTAGGTATGAGAGAGGAAGTCAGGCTCCATGGCCCAGTCATTCCTTGGTTTTTCTGTTGAGGCTGCCACTAAGGAGTATCAGTTGGGAGGTTTTCAGGTGGACACCTATCAACTAGATTGAACCAGCTACTCTTTGCATATAGGCCACCCCACAGCCATCATAGAGTAACAGCTTTTGATCACTATTGGCATAGGCTGGATTGGATATGGCAACCTGGAGATGAAATCCTCTGCAATGTCCCACCAGCCAGCCATCCCCTCTGTCATCCAGTCTTTCTACCAGCCAAGGTTTAAATCTGCAAAAGCAAATGTATTCTATCTGTTCAGAGACCAACTTCACTGCCACTGGAACTTGCCCACGGCCAGTAGAGTGAACACCCGGTGAAATGTTTCAAATCGCTGTGCCCTCAGCACTTCCCCATGTCATCAGACTACCTCAGGACTAAGGCTGCATTTATTTATTGGAAGCTAGCTGAGGTTTTTTGGTCATTGCTTCATTCCCCACCATTTCCAAGCTCTTCCTGGCTCGGTGTTTTCTCCCACCTCATCTTTTATTCTACCCAGCCTTTAAACAGGCTTTTTTCGTTGACAGTATCTCGTTACTTCATCACTTTTAAGTGCTCATTGGTTACTGAGGTTTTGAGGCCCTTTCCATTCCTTAGCACTGGAAATCCTCACCAGCTTTCCATCTCCAAATTCCTCCTTCCACCGCCTGTGCCCCTCTTCTTTCTACTCTCGCCCCCTCCCCTCACTAAGTCACACAGTCAAAACCACACCATGAGTGCTCTAAACAGTGGTTCTCAACCTATGGTCCCCGGACCCCCTGGGGTCTGTAGACTATGTCTAAGGGGTCTGTGAAAGGTTGTTGTTACTATAGAACTGTCGTTTTCAACCTGGGGTCTGCAGACTATGTCTAAGATTTCCAAAGGGGTCCGAGCCTCCATCTGAAATTTTTTAGGGGTCCGCAAATGAGAAAAGGTTGAGAGCCACTTTTCTAAACTTTTTTTAAATTTTCTGCTCATTCCGGGCTCTCTCCATTCTACATTACTCCAAATAAGTCTGTTAATTCCCAATCAGACTGCAGTGATATCGACTGCATTGCAGGCATATTCTAACACTCTTTAATTAACTTTCTCTTATTTTATTCAGCATAAACCCTGCATCTCTCTCTTCTCATTACCTAACCTATTCCTTTCTATCAACTTGTGGTCCCCAGTCTAGCTGGCTCCAAACCGGAGAGCTATGTTTAATCCCCATCCCCTCCTCCCCATTCAGTTTTCTCCCTTTGCAGTTTTTTTTAAGTCATCTTTTCTTTTCTTTTTCTGCTTTTTTTCCACTTTCCAAGAGGCTGGGCTTCCTTTCTGTCCTAGAGCCCTCCTATTTCCCCCTGCCCATGTGTTATTTCTCCTGGATGCCTGCCTACCTTTACTCTGCGAGTTTGAGGAGGATCCAATACACTTAGTAATCTGCCAGCTATTCCAGGAGGTATCTAAGGAGGCTGACAGGAGGAGTCTGAAGGTCTCTCTTACAGCCAGTGGCAGCTATGGTCTGATGTTGCAAACCGTCTCTCTTTTTTCACACTCCAATATAGTACTCTTCAACTGTGCTGCTGCTCCTGCTGCCACTGTCTGAAAGGAACCTGACATACCACACAGGGAATTTTGATTTCTTCTGGGGGGGACTGTGAAGAAGACCCATCTGGAGGCTGTGAAGAAGACATACAGTAATAGCAAGAAGTGGCAAGCCCTTTCCTTATTAAACACAAAAAAGGAGAAAACCTAACTTTGCGGCCAGGTGTATGGGACTTAGATTCTTGAAACACTGCACTGAACTGTTAAAGGTAACGTATAGCACTTTCATCCATCATCTCTGCTTTAGTATTTTTTAACCTTTCTTTTTCTTTCCTCAGTGCCCTAAGGAAGCAGGGTACCGATATTTGGATTGGTTGTTTCCCTGGTGGGCAGGGGTTGGAGGATGTGAGGGAATTTGCTAACAGAGTGATCCCAAACTTCTCTAATAAGTTCCACGCACGCACACGCACAGCTCCAGCAAGAGGAAAGTTTGCCTAGAACGTAAATATTGTTCAAGGTTGCCAGGAGCACTTTCTGGATATTAAACCTACAGCCAGAAGCGGCAACTAGGTATTGAGTTTGTTGGTTCCCTTAGCAAAAAAAAAAAAAGAAAGCTTAGTGTCTGGTTTTAAAGAAAGCCGTGCCAAGATCAACAGGTGGGAGTGGAGGAGGGGAGGTTAGTTCCCCCCCCTCCTCCCAAGCGACCCCCTAAACCCTGAATGTCTCTTTAAGACTGATTTCAGCTGGCAGCTGAGCACCGAGGACAGTTCTCACACTGATGATGAGCACTGTGGGAAGGAGCCGCTGCTTTTTCTTTTCTTTAGAAATGTCCTAACCTGGGTTTATTATTATTATTTATTATTATTGTTTATTATGATGTTCCATAGAGGGCAAAGGGAATAACTTAGCTAAAGGACTGTTGATCCCTGCATAGGGGATGGCTGGTACATCAATTCATCCCAGCAATGGGAATAAAAAGGGATTGGGCCCTGGAGGTGTGCACACTGCTTGTGTAAGAATCATGGCAGCTGGAACTGAGCAACCTGTAGTGAAAGAGGCAGCAGAGATGCTAAGAGCCTCTCTAAGGACCTGCCTCTCTTTCTGAATGAATGCACAGACAGAGTTTATTCTGAGCAATAGTCTGCAGGGAGTGCAGGCTTCATGTATTCATTTCTCCCAAACATTATCAGCATTTTCTCCTTAAATCAGTTAATTGCTTTTAAAAGTTTTCATTTAAATCTGATGCCAAATAAAAATCTTCCCACCGAATGCTGCGGAAAGCCTGCCCCGGTTTAACTCTTTCCTTCTGAGCTTTCTGGCCAAGCACTAAAACCTTTAGTTTGTAAACTTTAATGTTCATCAAATGCCATTGGTTTTAGTCTGCAAAAATGAAAAAGAATTCCCAAAGGGCAATAGCAAGGGGGGTTGCTGAGCCTTCCTCGCTGCTTTTGTTTTTTTTATTTGTTCGGGGGTTTTTCAAACGACTGATCAATAAAACCCAGGTAAGGGTCTTTGGCTCTGAGGGAGGAAACAATCAGTAGATTTTTCAGACTCTTCTCCCACCCAGTGGCATCACACAAATTTGGAAGTTGAGCTACTGGCCTAATTCCAGTAAGAGTTGCTGATTTACAACTTTAACATCTGGGGAAGCAAACTTTGATCTGTAGAAAGCTTGGGTATCTCTAAACTAATCCTCTTTCCTTGGCATTGCTGGTTGCTCTGGATGAGTTATGCCACACATAATCTGATTTTTTTTATATTAAATTCCCATGCTTGCTATAAGTAGATATCTCGACTGATTCTGTCTGTAGAGTGACAGATCAAAGTGGTTATTTCCCCCCTCACTGAGACATTTCAAGTTGGTGTCAGAGTGCTGGCGGGGGAGGGAGACATACTGTAGAAGCAAAGGTGTTGCTTGCTCACATGCTTCTCAGGTTAGGGTTGGAGGCTGGATTTAGGCAGCTGGAGCAGTCTGAAGATTTGCATACACCGGCTGTTTGTTCTCAGTAACATGCACGGCCTTTGCGGGGGTGGGGGGGGTCCATCTGTTCCACTGGAACTACTTTTTAATGTTCCCTGTAATCAACTCCACCTACAGCAGCAGTTACTTGACAGCGGCACAAAGTCTTGGACAATCAGTGGGGAAAGAAACCCGAGAAGACAGGAAAGTGAGGGAGTGGGGAAAGGGAACATGAGAGAGAGAGACTAACTTGAAAGAGCATTAAATAACATTTAGCAGGCACCTGTGCTTTACATCTTCAGAACAAATAGGAATTCACCACTACTACACTCTTATGTAATTAGAATGGGAAGGTAAAGTGTCGGGGCAGGTGGGGGGGGCAGGGGAGAATGGCTAATACCCAATAAAACAATGTAAGAAAAGATTAATACATATATAAGTGATGGGGGAACCCAAGTTATTCATGGCTTGTTCAGTGATCTGATATCTAATCAGGGATTCATACAGTAGCCTGAAATCTGGGGGAAAGAAATGTGTTATAGTATTTCCCTTCTGTGGTGTAGATCCTCAGCCAGTGTATATTGGCTTCAATTGACTTCTTTGGAGCTACTCCGATTGACACCGGCGGAGGATCTAAGCATGTATGCATTCAGCTGGGTGCTACAGTGGCGGTGGCCAGCTGTTCAATTGCACCGTCCCATTTTAAAAATCAACAGGATCCTTCTAAACATAACAAGGCCTCTTTCCCCCTTTCACCCTCCTGCCCCATCTGCCCCCTTCCCTTTGCAGGGTTCGAGCAGCGTGTTCTGCTCCCACAAGATGATGCCAGTCTTGCCTGGTCTCCCTCCACCCACTCCAATTTCCATGCGCTGAACAAACCGGTCTGTGTGTGCAGTTCACAGCCAGCTTCCTAGCAGCAGCAACAACAAAAGCCGTGTTCATGGCAGGGTCTGGACCACATACAGTGCCAGAGCTCAGCTACTGCAGAGCCGCTCAGAACATTCAGGGCCATTTACAGGGTGAAAGGGAGAGAGAGAAGGAAAAGAGAGGGAGCCGTTATATAAAAAAATACTTGAGCCCAATGCAACAACGGAAACCTTACAGTTTACTTTTAAAAACTCAGAGCCTCCTTGTGAAAGAGCAGAACAGCTCAGCCTGTGTGTGGAGCTGATCTGCGGGCTCCGGCTGCATGTACAAGGGGAGAGTGTGTGTGTGAGTAGCTCCCTCTCCCTCGCTTTCAATGGACTTACAGTATACACCTAAAGAAGCTTTTTGTTGGGCTCATGAATGGATGTGGTGGGGGGGAGGCATTTGTAACGGTCACCATCCAGCTTTTTAGATTCTCTTCACGTTGAGGCTTTGCCTGGGTTTTTTCTTTGTTTGTTTGTTTTTAAATAAAAATTTCCACTTCTTCCCTGTAAGATGCTGCATCTCCTTCGGGATCAGCTTGCCCTTTGCACACATTGCTGAAAGCTGGTCCAGACTAGAGAGGGCACAGGGTGTGTATGTGTGTGTGGGAGAATAGTGGGACACTTGGCTTCAATCCCAAATGATGCCCAAAAGTCTCCATGGGCCTTGGCTTGGAAACCCCCAGGCTGTTGACTGGCAGGCAGGCAGGCGGCTTCTCTCCAGCTGCTAGAGTTTCCTCCTCCACTTTACAAACCCATCCCTGCTTGAACTTTGTTGGCTTTAATGGACTTACATTAGAGATGGAGTTAGCTCATTACCTGATTAATCTTCATGAGTCTCCATGAGGCAGGTGGATATGTTATTGTCCCCATTTAGCAGATGGGTAAATCTGAGGTAGAATGAGGTGAAGTAACTCGCCTAAAACAGGAGAGGAGGGTCAGAGTCAGGGCATAGAACAGAACTTCGGTGTTGCTGGCTCTCAGACCCATGCCTGCTGTCCTCAGCTGAAGCCACTTGTTAGTGGAGTTGCATGTTTTCCATGGTGCTGCATTTCACTGTGTCTCACTAGAGAGACCCTTGGGAAGGGAGAATCTAGTGTGTGTTTGGGAATCAATTGGTGATGACTAAGCGAAGGGGACAGAGCAATGTCACTTTGAGAGGAAGAGGTGACAGTGGAGAGGAATGGGAGGCTGTGGCATGTGCTTTAGGTTTGGACTTTCTGATTTGCAATCATTAGTTTCATCAGCCAAGGCATCACTGCATGGAAGTTCACTAAGGCTGGCATTCTGGACTCTGATGTAAGCTAGAGAAAAGCTAGGTGTCTTGCAGTAAGAGGAACCTTAGGGGAGGAGCAAAATTCTGAGATAAACTATGTGTGGGCTCCTCCCTTTCTCCCCTCCCTGCCCCAAGATTAGCAAAGCTGGTCATGTAACCAGTGTGAAAAAATATAATCAACACTGCTAACCCTGAAGCTAGTTAGCAGAAAGGCTTACACCATGTGGAGGTGTGGTTATTATTATAAGGGATTTTGGTGAGGAGGTGTCTTGAGAAAGGGAGGTCTGTGCTATAGGGCCTGGGAGGTGTGTTTGTTATTATTATAGATCAGGGCCCCATTGCGCTAGGTGCTGTACAAATAGAACAAAAAGATGGTCCTGGTTATCATAGTGTTACCAGGCAATGATACTGGAGTGAAGGTTGTTCGAAAGGACTTTGGTGTAATATGTGTCTGGGAGAAATGAGGCGATACAGACCTTTCTCCTATAGCCCCATGTGCTTATACAGAAAGCCCAGTGACAGGGCACTTTGTGTTAGCAGAGGCAGTATCAGGGGGACAAATGAAGGAACATTTATGAAGTGAAGGCCGACATAGAAAACCTCCTTGTCTTTTAGGTAGAAAATATGTGTGACAGGAAACTATTTGGTGGGGCAGGGAGTGGCTATAGTTAGGCTGGAGAGGGTTGAAACTGTCTGTTGAATCATGGCCAATAAGCTAGCTTACATTAGGAAAAAATATGGAACGTAAAACCGTCATGCTCCAAGGCATAAGGCAACCACTAACTGCCTAGTGTTGGAAGAAACTTCCTCCTCAGCAGTTTATTCCATATTTTTCCATGATGGGAGCTTTACACTCCAAAGCTTTTCATGCTGACCACTGTCAGAGACAGGATATTAGCTTAGACGGACCATTTGTTTGGTCTGAGGTGGCAATTCCTGTGTGCCTATGGCTTCTGGAATGACATGGGTTAGCATCAGTCAGAGGTCTCGGAGACTTTGTCTTCAATAATGTAGGCAAAAACAGAAGGAAGGGAGGATTTATCTGACACAGCCCAATGAGTAACAGCCTTAAATTAATGAAGAGGGACTTTAGATTAGATAAGAAGTTTAATTTGATAACGGAACAGCTTCCAAGAGAAAGCACTTGAGGACAACCAAGGGAAACATCCAATGTGAGATTAGACAGCAAACTGAAAAGGGCAAGAGTCAGAAGATACCTGGTGGGAACAAGCACTTCATGAAACAGGTGGAACTGAACAGTGAGTCCCCTCCATCTGGAGTCCTTATTCTTCATCAGCATCTGCTCCTGGAGCCTCTGTTCAGAAGGTGGAGTAATCTGTAACTCTTTCCTACATGGAACTTGCATTTATTTACTCAATAAATACCCTGTAACAGCATAAGAAATACTGACCCCTGCAGGTCATTACACATGGTGGTCCTTTGATTTCAATGGATTGCTCTAGATTTACAGCACTATAGCAAAGCGGCAGTAGGTCCAAAATTAATAACCATTGCATGATCTGCAACATACTTTCAAGATCAGCAATAACCAAGTAGTTCTGTTATTAGAAATTATAGGATAGTTCCCATGTAAATGATAACCTGCCATTGTTATTTAGCTTGTAAATAATACCTAGGTCTGTATAGTATTTGGTGTGTCAATAATACCCTGCTGCTCTATAGGATTTAGCCTGTAGCTAATACTTGATGCTCTACAGTAGTGATTACCCTTCCATTCTATCCTAACTGGCTTGGAAATAATATCCTTTCCCTCTATTGGAAATTACACCCTGCTGCTGCTGCATAGAATCTGGCCTGTAAATAATACCCTTCCCTAGTATAGTATTTGGTTTTTAAATATTACCCTGCCCCTGTATAGAACTTGGCATGTAAATGCCACCCTGTCCCTGTATAATACTTGGTGAGTAAATAATACAGTACCATTGCTGTACAGTAAATACCATTCCACTCTATATTGCTTGCCCTATACATAATACCCTGCTGCTTTATGTAGCATTTATTGTATAAATAATACCCTGCTGCTTTATAGTAATTGATATGTACACAGTAACCCGTGGTTGTGTAATGCTTGGTCTGCAATTAAGACTAGTACCTGCCATCAGATAGTTTGTGGGCTACAAATAATCATAGAATAGTAGGACTGGAAGGGACTTCAAGAGATCATCTAGTCCAGTCCCCTGCGCTCATGGCAGGACTAAGTATTATCTTGACCATTCTTACCTTGAGGCAGTATAGTATTTGAAGTGCAAATACTTAGGCCTGGTCTACGCTGGTAGGGGAGGGGGTATCGATCTAAGATACACAAGTTCAGCTATGTGAATAACGTAGCTGAAGTCGACATATTTAGATCTCTCACTGCGGTGTCTCCACTGCGGTGAGTTGACTGCTGATGCTCCCCCATCGACTCCGCCTGCGCCTCTCACCGAGGTGGAGTACCAGAGTTGACGGGAGAGCGCTCGGGGGTTGATTTATTGCGTCTAGACTAGACGCAATAAATTGACCCCCGCTGGATCGATTGCTGCCCGCCGATCCGGCGGGTAGTATAGATATACCCTTAGTAAAGGGCTCCCACCCAAGCACTGAGAACGTAGGCCACTGAGTATTATTTGCACCCTGTATCCATTCTAAATGCATCCTGGAGGGTCATCACATCAGAACCTATGGTCATAGCATCATAGAAATGCCTACAGTATATATAAATGACCAGTTGAGGAGGATATCATCTGGGCTTGAGCTCAACAGCCAAGTCAGTGCAGCAGCCTGGCTCTGCTTTCAGCTGAAAGGGTCATTGCTGTCCCTGGTGACATGGGTGAGCCAGAGTAGTAGGGAGGCAGACAAGTTATAACAACACTGCCAGGTCCCCAAAGGTTTTCTATCAGGCTTTTCATTTCCCTTTCTGTATGTTTGCAGATATGATGTGATTGTGTGGGATATTGCAGGGAGAAGATGAGTTCACAGGATATTTCTCCACCTTGGACCTTTTCCAGCTGGTCCTTTTCCATCCTGTGTTGTGTCTTGCTGCTTTTGGAATCAGATTGCCACTGATGGCAAAAGAGCGTTGGGCCTGATCAGTACTTGGATGGGAGACACCTCTGCTCTCCCTCCCTCGGGAACCCCAGAGTGCTACAGTGAGTGGTTCAGTAAGGGACACTCTTCCCTCTGAACCAGCACTAAACGCAATGCCTCAGCACAGTACTCATGGGACCTTCCATCCCTCAGATGAGACATAAAACAGGGGTCTTGGCCATTCAAGGTCCTTAAAGACCCCTTGCTACCTTACCAAAGAGTCGGGACATTAGCGGTACTCTCAGCAAATTCCAGCTTGGGTAATTACATTTTGTCTTCCTAAAGTGATTCTTTACATTTCAGCTGAACATAGTCTTCTTCATCTTATCATGAATGGATGGGTTGTTTGGCTGTTCAACAACAGCAGTGTTCCACCCCAGAGATAGCTGCATTTCATTGGGAGGGTGAAGTGATCCCTGTAATGTTTAGAAAGCTCTTGGGCATCTGGTTTGCTACAGGAGAGAAGGCATTCCACTTTAACTAGCACTCAGCTCAGTGTCAGTCTCCTCAGGCTTCTGGAAATATCTAGTTCACACTGGGTATGCTCAGAAGCTCATCAAAGATATGCTCCCCATCTCATTTGCAGTTATTCCCATACTAGTAATTTGATACCCACCCTTCCTTCCCCCACACCCTTTAAAATTCTTTTAATTCATCAGTCTGAGACTCTAAGGCAATACCTACAACTTTGAAATAACATAGCGGAGAAAGACTTGGTGGATTTGAAATACTTATTGGAATCAGTGATTGTTTATTTCTGTCCCATATGTGTCCAGATGGTTTTTTCAGGACACTGCCACTAAAATGACTCACTCCAGGTGGATTATGTTGTGACATCAACCCAGCACTATTTGCACTTGTGATGGCAATGCCTGCAGTGATTCTGCACTGGGTGACCTTGGGGATGCAGCTGCCTGTTATGGTTCTGCTGGCTTTGGTACAGTTTCTTATTCCCTTACCTATTCCTAGCACAATCACATCTGCACCTGTAATTTTTTTAATTTGTTGTTAACATCATCAGATATCTGGGATAGCCTGATGGTTCCCTCTGTCTGTTTCCGCAGCATATGATTGTGGCTCTGGTCTGGTTTAATGCTTCCAGCTCTTATCTATCTGTTCTCCGGTAGAGTGGCTGCTCAGCTGTCAGGCTGAACAGTGGTTGTGTATACTTGTAACGATGCTGGTTCTGGCGGGACGCAACTGAGAGTGACAATTCAGGACAAATTGCTTAAAGCAGGGCAGTTACAGCCCACGGCTGGGGTTTTTCCACCTCTAAGAGAAACCAAACCCCAGACAGAGAGGACTTTGGTTTTACCCCACAGGCTAACCACAAGTCACACAAGGAATTCCCTTAGACACCCCAACTTCCAGTATCACCACCTGTGCCACGCGTTATGGGGACAAATGGTTATGAAAACCAATGCCCTAGTAAAAGAAAAAAGGTTCTTTCGATCCCAAAGGACCAAGCCCCAGACACAGGTCAATATACAAGTTAGATCTTACCTACAAATCACACTGTTGCCAGTCTTTTAGAATCTAAAATCTAAAGGTTTATTCATAAAAGGAAAAAGATATAGATGAGAGCTAGAATTGGTTAAATTGAATCAATTACACACAGTAATGGCAAAGTTCTTAGATCAGGCTTGTAGCAGTGATGGAATAAACTGCAGGTTCAAATCAAGTCTCTGGAGTACATCCACCGCTGGGATGGGTCATCAGTCCTTTGTGTAGAGTTTCTGTTTGTAGCAAAGTCCCTCCAGAGGTATGAAGCAGGATTGAAGACAAGATGGAGGAGCTGCAGCAGCTTTTTATAAAAAGAAAAGGAGTACTTGTGGCACCTTAGAGACTAACCAATTTATTTGAGCATAAGCTTTCGTGAGCTACAGTCTCTTGCCATGTGGTCTCTGCTTTCTTTGTCCCAAGGACAAGCTGTCCATCACATGGCATGAAAAACCTCAGAGTTCTGTCCATAGGAATGACCTGAGTCACAAGGTGTAGTAGCTGCCTTCTCTCAATGAGTCAGTTGTATAGCTGATGGTCCTTAATGGGCCATCAAGCAGCCTAGGCAGTGCTGACACCAACTTGTCTGGGGTGTCACCCAGAAGCATAGCATAAATTTGAAATACATACAATATAGAGCCAATATTTGTAACTTCAACTACAAAAATGATACACATATACAGATAGCATAATCATAACCAGCAAACCATAACCTTGTCTTAGACACCTTATTTGATTCCCCTTAATACAAGATTTGGTGCCACTACAGGACCTTGGTTGCAACAATGATCTATACAGTCCCAGTTCATGTCAATAACATTACAATACTATTATAGTAACAGTTTTGGTTTTTTTGCCTTTCTTTCGGCTGTATCTGTAAGACTGGTATTTGCTTTGGTTGGAGTAATCATATCAGCTATCTGAGCTCTCATCCCAGCACAGAACTCTTTCTCATGTACACCCCTTCTGCCAATGTAAATCAACAGAGGGGTGTAAAGGGGCCTTAATGTAACTGAGAATCCAGCCCAATGCCTTTTGCCTTTTATTTACATTCTCCAGTACCTTGATGAGAGAGATGTATTTAAATGAGCAGTTATTAAAATTAATCTCACTGGGGCTTGGGTGCTTAACTCCCTTAGTCTCCTTTAAAATCTCAACCATAATAATTTCTCACTTAAATATAGCCTGTTGGTATAGTGGTAACTCCCATTTGCCTCAATCAGGATGTCATTGGATCAGGTGTCATTGTGTTGACCACTGTACAAACATATGGGGAGATATGGTCCCTGCCTCAAAGAGTTTCTAATCTTCTTTCCCCAATCCTTCCCCTTTTGTTAAGACATGGTCCACCTCAATTTTGCTTTTTTTTAGGCCATCTAGGTAAAATTGTTAATTTCAGTTTGTTTAAACTGGAGTTGAGTGAATAATTGATTTTTTGTTTCAGGGGCCAACATGAAAAACTGAAAAAAATGTTTCAAGCCAAACAAAATAAGCTTCTGGATGTTTTTTACCCTTTTTTTTCTTTTTTTTTTTTTTGCTTGTTCTTTTAAATAAAGCTAGCTGAATTTTGAAATGAAATGTCATTTCAAAATGAAAAGTTGAAATGTTTCATTTCGAAAATGTCAAAATGAAACATTTTTACTTTTTTTAACTTTTTGCTTTTTCGTTTTTTTCAGCCAAAATTATTTGCTGAATTTAACCCACAATTGCATTTTTCAGCTGACAAACTGTTTGTCCTAAAAATTTCATCTGGTTCAGTTTAAAACTGGCCTTTTGAGTTTCAATTTGAAATCTAATTTTTAAGTCATTATGGGCATGTGCTTCACTGCATTAATTTCATATTCATCAGTTTCTTTTATGGGTGGCCTTGAACTGGTTACTTCCCTGCTAGTGGAATTTGCAATGTGTAGTTCCTCATCTTATCTATATTCTTTCTGAGAAATCAGGTCTTTGGAGCCTCAATGCCATATTTTGAATTCTAACTGGTGTGAAAGATGAAGAATTTTTTAAACAAAATTTCAAGTACTTTGTGATTGGTTTCTTTTCTTTCTCATATGCAAAACTTAGCAGCATCTTTAGGGTCTACTGATGCTTCTGTAAATACATATTGCCAGAATTGAAGATAACCAAATACAACTGTCATCATTTCCTTTTCAATTTAGGCACAGTTTATTGCTGTCATGTTCTATTCTGGAACCTCCAGGCAAATGCAATTGGTTACTTCTCCGGCATAAACTATGCACTTCTTCTTTTGGCAGATACCTCTACTGACAGTGCAACAGGCTTAGTTAAATACTACTATTTTAAACGTGGTGAATTGGTGATTTGTCATTTTAGTTGCTCAAATGTCTCTTATATCTGACTTCTCAATGCAAAGTTATGCCAGCAGCTACTTTAAAGGATTGGGGCCAGATTTACAACTGTGTTTAAGTACCTATAGATGCAGATAGGTGCCTAGTGGGATTTTCAAAAGTGTCTGGGTGCCCAACTTCCCTATCTGCCTCTTCAGGTGCCTAAATACCTTTGAAAACCTGGCCACTAGTGACCAGACTGGAAATTAATTTTACTAAATGCTTTAACATCCCCATAAATCTCCATGGATCTATTTTATCCTGTAGTGTGTGCATTTTAGCTATTGCTATTGTTATATCTGAATCAGTAATCAATCTCTAATTATGTCATGCAGGGGTGACTTCTGTTAGACCAATTGTTGTGGTTGTTTAATGTTCAGTGTTAAGTATCTTTCACTTGCTCTCAGCAATACTCACATAAGCCTTCCGTTGTCTCCTTTAATATCACTAACCCACATTCAAATCTAGTACATTAGTGGTGAGATTCTGTGCTGTTCCCCTCAGAGTGGGGGAGGGAGAAGAGCTGTGGTGTCTTTAGGCCACCTTGCTCCCTCCTGATCCTGGACTACTCCAGGGGTGGGAGAGGCCTTGGGTATAACTTAAACAGCCCTCAGGGCCTGTCTCAGTGATGGCAGGCTTGCCAAGTTGCAGCTCTGCAATGTTGCGGCCTTACTTCTGACATGGCCCTCCAATCGTCTCACCTAGAGTTGCCACCTCTGAGGTACAAAACTGTGCGCCATCCAGGATGTCCCTGAGCCCATAAAACTGGAGAGATGCCAGCATGTACTGAGCACCCTTACAGATTTCCCAGGACAGCTACCCCAAAAAAGAGATGATCTTGGGAAAAACTGGACAGGTGGCAATCCTGGCCACACCTCCAATATCTCACCTACAATAGGGCTTGCAAGGGTATCCTTGGAGGCAGTAGTACAGCTGTCTCTGCAGTGCCTGTACCAGGGAACTCCTTTCCCAGCCAGATATGAGGCTTTTAATGCCTCTGTACAGCACTCTGGCCCCAGAGGTACTGGAGCAGGGCTGAAAATCTTACCCTATATCTTTAACACCTCATAATCCCTCAGAGATCTGTGGCGACTCTTTGAAATATCTCAGGGACAGAACTAATACCAAATGGCATTCACTTCAATTTATAATACGTTTGTGTTAAAAGTCACTAGCTTAGAGCATGACACATCTAATTTTATTTGCCAGAATGCATGTTCTGTATCTAATACTAAAAATATTTGTGCTTCTGAAAGTTTAGTTGCCACTTCCTTGGTAGTTTTTATTGGATAATGTCCATATTTCATGGCTTTATTTACATTACATAGAGCAATGCACATCCATGACTTACGTGTCTTTTCTATCATAGCCATAGAATTGAACCAGTTTATAGGTTGTACTATCTTTTCAGTAACTCCTAACTTTTCTATATTATCAATTACAGTTTCTAACTTTATCTGCTAAGACAAATGGGATTTGCCTTTGTGAATGGATCTTTAGAGTTAATGACTTTTCTGTCTTAATATAGGAATCTCCATCCCGACTTTCTTGGTCTCAGAATTCTCTAAGTGGACTCCTTTGAGGGCTCTGTAGCAGTTACAGGAAACAACTTCTAATAAAATCATGTCTAGATCAATTTGTAGTCCTAAAACAGGGGCCAAATACTACTACCATTGAAGTAAATCACAATATTCCTATTTTCAACGGAGATAGGATCAGGCTACCAGGTAATTTCCCTGCCTTTATCCTTTGGAAATGTAAGTGAGTCTGTTTTTTGAAATAAATTGTAATTATTACTTGTCCTCATACTGGCATTTTAAGTTCTGATCTGAAACAAGCTTTACTTCAGATTTCTATACCGCTTCTGTAGCGACAGTATTGTATATTTTCTTTGGAATAACACTGCAGGGTGCCTCAGTATTCCATTTAAAGGATCCATCTCTGCCATTAATGTTTAGGCGTATTTGCCAATTTGAAATAGTTTGCTCTACAGTCACTGTACCTACAAGGGGATCTGTGTTGCTGCCTTGATGTTCTCGCAGAATCTGGATACCTTTGGCTTTAACTGCTCCCCGTACCTTTAGGAAAACAATATTTTCTGTTGCACTTTATGGCGTATTTCACCAAATGCAGAGCTACTTCTTGGCTCGTGTTCTCAACCACATCTCATGCATAGGATTTTTTTTCTTCCCGCTCAGAAAACCCTCTATTACTATTTAATTGCTCATCTGGTTTCCTTCATTCCTAGCTTTCTCTTTTTGAAATGATGCTATCGGGATTCTGCTCATTCCATACCAAGTTCACTCCATGTCTATACTATGGGTATTATACTAGCATACCTATGGCACTGTAGCTATGCCAGCATAACCCACTAGTGTAGACACAAGCTGCAATGACGAAAGGGGTTTTTCCTTCACTGTAGGAACACCACCTCCCCCAGTGACAGTAGCTTGGTTGATGGAACCTACAGAAGCGAGTAGGTTGCCATAGCTATGGTGCTCAGGGGTATGAATTTTTCACACCCCTGAGTGCTGTAGCTATAGTGACCTAAATTTTAACTTTAAGCCAGGCCTCAGAACCCAAATCTTCACTTCACTAACTTCATGGGTTCTACAAATGTCCATGGCTTGGTACAATAATCTGCTGGGATTCCCAGAGCTCTGAGCCACTAGCCTCAGCAAATGAGAGCTTCGTCACCTCCCTGACGCACCAGCTGTCTGTCTTGCCAGCAAATTCTCCAGGATTCTGCCAGACCTTGCCTCGTCGGGTAACAGTCAGTGAACACCAATTCCCAAGTTCCTCAGTGACATCTTACTCTTCAGTGCTCACCACCTCTGACTGTAGCACCCCCAAATCCTTATCAAGTTTGCTGTTCCTTTAAAGAGACAGAACACACCAGCTGATTAACTTAATTGGGGTTGACAAACCCTCCATTTCAATCAAAGGACTGAATTGGTTTATGGAAAAAGTAAAACAAGTTTATTAACAAAAGGACATAGGTTAAATGATACCAAGTATAAGGAATAAGGCTAGAAATGGTTACAAACAAACAAAAGTTAATACACTTCCAAGACTAAAATTCAACTTAACAAACTAGAGTCTTTTGTTCAAAGACATTTTTCTTACCGCAGTCATTCTTCCTGCATGTTTGGCCAATTCTTCAGCCAGGACCCAACACTCAGAACTCAAAGCACTTGGTTTCTTTTGACTCTTCCTGTCCCCTTCCTTTTATAGTCCAGTAAACCTTTGAAATGTATCCTTCAAAAAGTAAGCCCGGACCAAGTTTCTCTCTCATTCTGGGGCATAGATGCTATGCTATCTTCTTTCCCGCTTGATAGCTTTGTTTACTTTATATGTAAATGTACCTTCATCATCTGTGCCTGACAACCAGGCTGGTCAGACAAGCAAATACACGTTCCTTTGTCTAGGGCAAACTGGGCTTACGCATTGCTTGCCAACCACATTTTAGGAACATAATTCTAGCGCATAGGTATAACTCTTTGTATACACCCTGTACATATACCACACAATGATTTCCAGGACCAGCATGTTACCAGGTTGTATATGATACAGATTATGACAACAGTGTGTTAGGTGTAGTGTGACAGGCCTGACAAGAGTTGCTGACACAGAGTAGTGAACCGCCAATGGGCCTGTGTGTCAGACTTGGGTTAGGGTTAAATTGGTTTCCCATACCAGTCTGCACCTCACACAGTGATTTTCTATTTCACAAAGGGGCCTAGCTTTTATTAAGGAATCACATGGTCTTCTCAAATTCACGGTTGACCTTTCAACTTGGTTGGTCACAAACTTTTTAAATTGTAAGTTCTTGGCAGCAGGGACCATGTCTTTGTATGTGTTTGTGCAGCACAATGGGCCCCAAGCTACTGCAGTACAAACATGAAATAACATCTACTCATTGCATCTACTCATTCATATGGCCCTGAACTGAAAATAAAAACAAATGTCTCTCATAAATAATTGCGAGTCTCTCAGATTTATCCACATCCTTTATTGTGTTTAAAATGAAAACTGAGTTTGAGCTAAAAGGGAATGAAACTAGTTAGGGGTGACTATTAGTTAGTGCATGACTACTAGTATTAGTGGTGCTAGTTAGTGCATGACCACAAGTACTGGTTTGGGTGGTGTTATTTTACTGTGCCCAATAGTGTGCTAGGCACCCCACTGTACAGAGAAGAAGACATGGTCCCTGCCCCAAAGAGCTTACAATCTGATTTCAGACAGTGATTAACTGCTACGGGAGGAAGCTCGGGGGTTGCATAATAAGCTTACGTGGTTCCTTAGTGAAGACCTGGGCATGGCATGGCAGATCAGGAGTTTTTTTAATGATATACATAAATAAACCTGTCTTTGCTGTGACTAACTTCTCCAGGGGGGCTGAGGTAAAAGAGGGTCTTCAGGAAGGATTTGAATGAAGAGGGGGTAATGGCCTTATCATCTCTCTCCCTCTCCTGTCTTCCTTCCACTGTCAGCTCACTGCAATATCTGTCACCTGCTCCACTCACTAGATTTGTGTGTCATCTCCAGCCCAGCTGCCACTATCACTGATGGGTCAGCAGCTGTAGAGGAATTGCGAAGAGAGCAGTTCCTGAGGCATCTTTCCCTTTTCCTCCGCCTGCCTCCTGCCTCCCTTTTCCAGCTCCCAGCCAGCCTGATCAAATAGGGCTTTCTCTGGAGTCTTTGAGTTGTCTGATGGGTGTTCCCTCTGTACCTGACCCAAACCAAGCTTGTTCAGCTATAAACTATCTTCTCATTGTCATCTGCCTTGTTTCAATTGGACAATTTGGCATGGTTTGAAAGAATAGTGGAAAAAAATTAAGAGGCGATTTATTTTCTGGCCCTAATTCCAGTGGATTTCTGCCCAAAAAAGAAAGGAACAGACTGAACCAAAGACAGAGAATTAGTGTTGGGATAAAGTGATTGAAAAAGATGGACTGGCTGCAGCCGAGCAGTGTCTCCATCTGACCGGATTGCTCAAATGCCTCAGAATTAGGGGGGAGGGATAGCTCAGTGGTTTGAGCATTGGCCTGCTAAACCCAGGGTTGTGAGTTCAATCCTTGAGGGGGCCGTTTAGGGATCTGGGTCAAAAATTGGGGATTGGTCCTGCTTTGAGCAGGGGGTTGGACTAGATGACCTCCTGAGGTCCCTTCCAACTCTGATATTCTGTGTGTGTGAATAAGAACAGTCTCAGGGAGATAGAGAATCGTATCCCCTTAAAGTCTGTTTCTATGTATGGTAGCCCTGAAGGCTAAAATATCCTTGAAGTGACTGGTGACATGGCAACATGATAAGGCAGATAGATTCACTTTGGCGCACTTCATTCCCAGGAAGAAGTGGGCCAACCGAAGGGAATTAAAACAAATGGAAGGATGAGTTATGAGGAAGGCTAAATTAGCTGAATATAAGCCGTACGTCTTAGCTGAGCAAAGAGGGTACGGTATGGGAGAACTATCTACTAGTATGTGAAGGGTGTAAATATAGAAGAGGGAGAAGAATTGTATAAGGTAGCAAGAAGAGGTGTAATTAGGAATCATAAGACAACATTGACCACAGGAATAAATCAGCATGAATATAAAGTAAAATGTCCCAACAGTGAGGTCTGCTGGACTCTGGAAGAGTCTCCCAAGAGAAGTGCTGGAAGCCCCGTTGATTGAGCTGGTCAAAAGTGGACAACATACCGGATGGTACAGTGAAAGGATCAGTCCTATGGTGGGTGGCTTAATAGGTCTTTTGCACAGATCTTTGATTCTGTGATGTGACAAGAGGATGAGGCCTCTCGGGCTGCTGCTGCCTTTGTACTGGAGACAGATAGTGTGAAATGTATATACTAGAAATTTGGTGATGCTAAATTCTGCAAACAAATGTGAATTTCCATATGCTGAGCTCAGCTGAGGCAGGAAACTCTTCCCGACTCTCAACACGCTTTTCTTTAAAGATCATTTGAAGTGCTGGGAAAACGTGTTCTGGAGACTGAAGCCCTGTGCTTACCTACAGAGCAGGCAGTGGTACAGTACCACTCATGCTGTCCCGGCCTTGGAGGGAAAAGGGAAATGCACTCTTCATGCCTCCTCGGCATCTCTGCTAAAACTGCCACCAGTGAGGCTAAGCCTGGTGCTTTCTGAGATGTGGACTGAAATGGCCAACTACCTTTGCACACTGTGGACCAGAGAATAGTTTAAGTGTGGCAGCAACACGCAGTCACTGTTGAACTGGACCTGACTGGGCCCAGCAGCATAAAAGTGAAAGACTGTTTCCCAGGCCTAATCATCTGCATAGCATACAATTCTCCAGACTAGAGCCAGATTGGCAGGTCTGATTTAGCGCTGAAAGGCTGTCTCCCATCTCTGATCCGTGAGCCATTCATTCCCACCTGTCCTGGAGCAGCAGGACATTTCTGAGCCACATGAGTTCCCATCTGAGAAAGCTCCACCTTATGCATAAAGGGGGATATGTTTCCTATGTCAGAGTCTCCTTCTCAGATTATATTTGGAATGTCACATCAGTGGCCTCAGTTGGCACTGTGCGCTGACCCATGAAACTAGACTGTAAATGTAACACAAAGACACCTGCTCCGTGTGAGATGCTTAGATACCAAGGTGTACCTTTACAAATACCATAGACACACACAGACAGCCCTAAAGAGAAACTTGCTCAAATGCTTTGGCACAAGTCCTTTTTCAGACACAGGGAGGGGCAGGTTCCTTTGTCATCAGTAGCAAAGCTGACACATGCTTTAATGCCAGGAGCCTATGCTGCTCCAGCAAGATATCTGAACTGCTTGGTGAATGCTGGTGCTTAGTTGAACATGAATGAAAGAACAAATGGCTCGCTTTTGCAATACGGCTCTCCCTGCCTTGTGAAATGATCCGCTTGCCAGTTTGAAGTGACCATGCTGGTGTCCGTGCTTATTGCACATTTGTGCAGCTGGGTTTCCACAGGCAACTGATTGCTTTGTTTGAGCATTGGGAAAACAAAGAGCGAGTAATGGATGATTGCCACCAGTATCAATGCCACCAATATCTGCCAACAGTATCAATGATCTTGGTAAAATAAAGATCATTCATCCTGTATGAGGAAATACCAGGGCTGTGAAGAAAGTAGTCAGGAAGAGACTGAGTCTCACACCCTAACCTCAAATCTTCAACAATATTTACAGCAAGCCAGTGGCATGTGCCTGGCCCATTGGCGCTGCCTAGTGAATATCACAAGAGACAACATCTTTCCCTTTCCCAACTGCTTACCAGAAATGCATAGGACTTCTCCCATGCAAAGATGCTTGCTATTGTCTTCCAGCTGCCAAAAAGGTGATAAGGGGTGGAGGTTTCACCTTATAGATGAAGCTAAATTGTTCATCCCTGGAATTTATAAGACCGGAAACATTTTGGTAGGAAAGTTTGGACTGAAACAGCCTTGTTTAAGAGAATCCAAGCCTAGTGTTTACACAATATCTGGAATTAATGCAGAGAAAACTTTCCGGTGCCAGCACTAGAAAGGAAAAACGGAGAGCAAAAAGGAGCAGATACTGAACCTGTAACAAAGCTGAAGGCTCGTTGCCCAAATGGAGGGGATGGCTGGAAAGTTGCTTTTCCCACTCTATGCAGCAGAGAGACCTGTTGTTTCATCTCATACACCATGAGCACCAGCCAGGTGGGCAGTCCCATGCTATGTCCTTAGAGTCAGCTTGGGGTGTGGTCACATAAGAAAGCATGTGATTAATAACAGCTGTATATGCAATCACAGTATGTCGTTAACAACATCTGGGTATGCAGTCACATGCTATGTTCAAAATGCCAATAGTCACATGTTGTGTACAGTTATATGTTGTGTCTTTAATAGAAGCCAAGTTTGCAGGCTGTATGTCTAAGACCATATGTGCACGAACATGACACTGTGAGTCACTAATGCTAGGTGTGAACCCACATGAGATGCGGATCTTAGTAGTAAGTGGCAAAGTCAAAGAATGGCCCCAGGCACAGGCCTCTGAAATCTCTATTTGCCTTTGGATACTGTCTGCTGTGACTGTGACTTGCATACCATGGGTAACAAATTCCTCCACAGTAATGGTGCTACATTGACAGATTCACCAGTCACCCTCGTTCTCTTTGCTGCTGTCATCCAGGTGCTGCTCCCCACCCCCATGCTCTTCCACAATGCTCTTGGGTAACATAAGGACATGGATCTGCCCAACCAGTGGTCAGAAACTAGAGCAAATGTAGCCAGTTATTGGTGTCTCTCATCCAGTGGTTGGCTGTGCACGTCTAGTCTGCATATCACCACAGCAGAGCCTCAACCAAGCATTCTCTGTGTGCATGTGATGAAGAGTGATGTGCCCACTAGTTTTTAGGCTGGTGGGAGGCAGCGGGCTCACCTGGGTTAATATTTTTAATATGGTCCTTTGCTGAAATGTGGGTAAATGAAAGGCATCACGTTAGTGCCTTTGCTCTTCTGACAGGCGGCTCAGCCGGGGGACTGGATAGGCTGCTAGATGAGTAGCTGTCATGGCTGGAAGGTGCTGGCTTATCAAGCTCAGTAACCAGATCCTCTGCTGCAGCCCCAGTGTTTGGGGATTTGGGGCCAGTTTGTAAAGTATTTAGGCACCCGAACGTGCAGAGAGGCGCCGTGTAGGAGTTAGGTGTCCAAGTGCTTTTGAAAATCCAACTATCTGCATCTTTAGGTGCCTAAATACCTTTCCTTTCACAATCTGGCTCTTAGAGCCTAATTTGTGCACATCTTAAAACAAGGCATAGACAGCTGAGTGAAACAGAGACTAGTCAGTGCTCAAAGAGACAGAGAAACCCCACTGTGCTGCTAGGCAGGACTGAGCCATGGAGCAAAGCACAGGAGGAGGTGAGGAAGTAGGGTAACGCTGCTAATGCTGCAGGGCAGGGCTGAACCAAGGAACAGGGTGAGAGAGAGGGAAACAGGGGAGCCTGCTGTAATGCTAAAGGGTAGGGTAGGGCTGGGCTGGGCTGGGCTGGGGGAAAAGCAGAGCAACCCAGGTAAATACGTAGAAGATATTTTCTGTCCAGTTTCTGCCCTTGTACATGTATTTTGGAGATTGGCCCCTTTTGTCAGTTTTGCAGGCTCTTTCTGGAACATGACATGCACCTGCTGAGCTTCACATTCATTAACTTGTCCATGCCATTTTTGGCATTGCAAGGGTTTGCTGGGAATGTCCAGGCACAGCAGGAAAAGAAATTGCTTTGGCCTTTTCGTGAAGGAGGTGGAGAGTCAAAATTCCCTGAGGGGGAAATTGCCCTAGGTGCAGAGGAGCCAGCAGAGCACCTGGGCACTTCTCGTGTCCCACTCCGGGTCATTGGGCCATGTCCTCAGCTGATGTAAATAAGCTTCACTTTGCATACTCCACTGGAACTGGATCTGGCCCCTTGTTTGGCTCATACTTGTTGCATGCACACTACTAATTAGTGCTCCAGAAAGAGTAAAAACTGTGCAAAGAGAGCCAGTTTGACATCCCAAGCAAACGCTAACGTGAGGGTATTTTCCCAGCTGCCCTGCCTCCTTTCTGTCCTCTCCCTCTTGTCCTGTATTAGATTTTGATGGATTTCAGCGGCAACTGGTTCTTGCCCTCTGGCTGATCTAAGCTTAGACAGCAGGGGTCTGTGATGTACCTAAGCAAACAACTTTAATATTTCCCTAGGGCACTTTCTAAAAAGCCAATGTGTTTAATTAGGAATGGTTTGATTAGAGCTCTTTAAAAGCCCATTTTGAACTTCCCTGGCTCACAGCCCAAACTGCTGTCTCCACACTTGGCACCCACAGACAGATCACTTTCTAAGCTGACTTTTTTTGGCTCTGTTTGACGTTTTGCCTCCAGCCCAGGGTCGGAAGGCTGCAGACGGCCAGCAGTGGAGCTGGTAACCAATTGTTACTAAACTCTCGTTTGGTGTATGCAGTGCTCTTTGATGGCAAGAAGGAGCTAAGGGATAATATTACATTTTGATGTCCATTCCGCTCCCACTGACAAAAATTCTGGCTCTGATAATGACCAAGTGGACTTGGGTCAGAAACTTAGGGTGGGATCCATGAAGGTACCCAGCCCCTTAAGTCCTGCCTTTAGGCTCCATAGCAACCACAAAACACCTGCTCAGCTGCCACCTAACACTGTAGGTGCCTAAACTCACTTGGCTCCTAAGTTTTTACTTAAGTATGCACACCGCAGCCTCACTCTAGGCCCCCAGGTGCCTGTGTCCTGCCTAAGCCCCAGACCTATTCACAAATGGGAAGATGAGCAGTCAGCTGCCGAGGTTATGTGCAGGGGCACCATCTGGTAGGTGCCCTCTGAGCAGGCCTACTAGATCAGATGCCTTAGGCAAGTTCACACAAAACAGCCGGGGTAAGAGGAGCCACTCCCTTATAACCTTTAGCCTAATGTACTCACCCAGTATGTGGAAGACCCCCAGTTCGAGGTCCCCCCTCCTCTTGAGGGGGAGAAGGGTTGTGAATAGAGATCTACCACCTCTCAAGGGAGTGCCCAAACCACTGGGCCATACCATCATTCTAAACGCTGTTTTTGGTTAAAGTAGTATTTAAATATTCCATTGTTTAATTAAAGTGGAACAGCTTCAACAGGAGAGAGTGAGGGAGCCCATGTCAGAATATTCCATAGCACGGTGGTTTGGGCATGCACGTGGGAGGTGATCCATCCCTGTTCAAATCCCTTCTCCCACTCAGGAGGTGGAGGGTACTGACCCAAGGGTCTCTCACATCCTGGGTGAGTACACTAGGCTAAAGGTAATAAGGGAGCTTCCCTTTCTCCCCTGCCAGCTGTCCTGCTTCAGGTCCCACATTCCACTTAGGCAGCCATGCACCTATCTTTCCCATTTGCAGATCACTAGCAGAGCTAGGCACTTCCCTGCAGCCTGGACTTAGGTGCTTATCTCTGAGGAGGGTGGGGCTAAGGATGCTACCACTCCCACCGGAGGAGGAGAGGGCCTAAGCATGCACCACTCCCACCGGTGGCTATTAAGAGTAGTTAATTAATGTTAGTGAATTACTTAATAAAAGTAAAACTTTTTTTTAACACAAAGGGCTTTTGGGGCAAAAGGCCTTTTTTTTAAACAAAAATTATCACAAAAAAACTGTCATTATTGTCCAAAATGTTTTCCACAAAAAAGTTGTGCTTTTATATATTTTTGCTAAATTTTTACTGAAAAAAGATTGAAAACACTATAAAATAGACATTTTTCAATGACAGGAAGCCCAGGTTTTGGTAAATGAAACATTGCTTTAGCCATTAGCTAATCGTTTTACTACTTTAAATGAAAATTTTGATAGTTTTGATCCAGTTTTTAAATTTTTTAAAACATACCGGGAATAAAATGTGCTTAAAAAGTTTCTTTAAAAGGAAAATTGGGTCTGTTTCCAACTCTTTCAAATATCAAACATTTTCATTAACCTAACAGTTCATCTCTAATGAAAAGTACTAATGATTATTATTAGAATATAAAATAATTAATCTATATCATTCAGGTGTATGAGGTAGCTGATTCACTGCCTGCTGAGGACTCTCATCCTTTTGTGGTTCATTTTCCAAGCACAGAGACCTTTTTATGCATCTGGGTTTGTGCTTGTAGCTTCTGCATGTGCAGTGGTTTGAGAAATCTGTGCTGGGGACAACGGAGATAGAGAGAGAAGGCTGGGTTGGCTTTCTTACACTGCGTATGTCACTGAGTGAGCTGACTGCATTAGTTTGTGGCATAAGGAGAACCTGTCTGGGTCTGAGCTTGTGAAGGAAACTCAGGTCTGGTCTTCACTACAGAGTTAGGTCGACGCAAGGCAGCTTATGTCAACCTAACTATGGAAATGTCTCCACTTAAATTTCACTCCTGCTGACGTTAATTGCCCTGCTACGCCGACTTAATAGCTGTAGAGCAGCGTAGAGTGAAGGTCGATGTAGTTAGGTCAATGCAGCATCAGTGTAGACGTGTTGCTTATGTCAACTGTTACTGGCTTTCAGGAGCTGTCCCATAATGCCCCACGCTGACAGTACAATTGATACAATCGCTCCTGGTGAGGACGTGCATTGCTGATACAAAGAGCAAAGTGTAGACATGCACAAGCAATGCATTTATTGTGATGGCTGTGTGCCGACGTAAGTTAGGTTGCCTTAATTTTGTACTGTAGACATGGCCTCAGTGATACAGAGATAGGTGAAAGATTTCTACATAGCTCCCATCCTACAGACAGGGATGCTCTCACATGGGAAAAAAGGGAGAGATTCTATTCTCTAGAGTTGTTAGACTTTGTATCATAAAGTGCTGGGCAAACGGCAGCAATATGGACTAAAATGGCCATTTTTCTAACAGCTTTTTTGTATTTAGGCCCATGCACTTTGGTGTCCACCAGACTTGCACATGTGCATGCAAACTGGGCAGGGACAAACGAAGGTCTGGGTCTTCGTTTTTTCAGGTTTTCTTCTAAGAGCGTAGGGAGGGAAAGGAGGACATCTTGGTGGATAAATATATAGACATACATAGGGCCAGATTCCCTCCTGCGCCTAAGCTCTGTCAGGAGGCCAGTTACAGTTCCCTGATGCTAAATACCAGTTCCGACTCTGAGACACTTAGAGTGGCTGTCAGGCTGCTCTACGATACACGACTGGTCCATAAAATGGATTCTACGCCAGTGGAGGATAGGTGCCACAGTGTTTCATTCTGCTGCCTCCCCTCCCGGCCCCTGACATGTCCTGCATCCATCCCGACATGTTCCCTACACTGGGGATGAGGGTAGCTGTCACAGGACACCTTGTGCCAGGGGAATGCCCTCCTGGCCATTTGCGGCCAGGTACCAGACTCTTTTGCTACACGACAAGTGCAGAGGGGACAGAGCTGATTAGCAAGTCTGGCCAGTTTTGTTTCCAAGGGAAAATTTCACTTCTATTTACCAGTAAATTGGAAATTAGAAACTGCTCTTGTTTAGTAACAGGAGGAGTGATTTAAAAAATAAATCACTCATGTTTAGTGTATGGGCTGCAATCGCTAACAGAAAAGCGCAGTTTAGGTGGAGTTGGGTTGTTGTTCTGGGAGGTGACCTATTCCGTGGAACAGAGATTTCAGAATATCACTTATTTTTTATGGGTTAAATTCCCCCAAGGCCTGTGCCCCATTTAAATCCCCCTTAAGCCCTCAAAACAGGATTTAAGTAGGGCTTAAATGGTGCATAGGCCTTTGGCCAATCCTCCGCATTGGGATGAATTTCACTCTCTATGAATAGATCTTTAAGGCAGCTGTCAGGTGAGCAAATGTAACAGGCTGAATTTGTTGCAGCTGATGTACCCACAGAAATGGCACTGCTGGAATTAATGCATTCAGGGGTGGAACAGGTAAAATCCAAGATGATTCTGCCCACAACTCTGACCTGACCTGATCATAGTGAGAACCAGTTTGCTGCGCCTCTTATTAGGCAATTCTCTTTGTGAGAGGCTTTGTACACAGTGTTTTAAAGTATTCTCATCTATATCTATATCTATATCGATGTAGGTATAAATATATAACAAGCGGTGGGAGAGGAAGCTTGTTATCTAATGCATTAGGTTGAAGAGAAGGAGGATGAGAGCAATGGAAGCGGGAGAGGGGAAAGTTAACTATTCTAGCCAGAGAGCAGTGATGTGAACTGGGATTAGGCCGAGGGGCCAGAGAGGAATCGGTGGATTTTACAAATATAGAAAGAGAAGAGACAAGAGTGGATGACAGCCTGGATATGAGGAGACGAGGAAAGGAAGGAGTCAAACATCTATGAGGAAAGGTTAAAAATACTGGGTATATTTAGTCTTGAGAACAGACGACTGTGGAGGGATATGATAACAGTTTTCAAATGAGCTGCTTCAATGAGGAGGTGATCAATTGTTGTCCATGTGCATTGAAGGTAGGACAAAAAGCAGTGGGCTTAATCCGCAGCAAGGGAGATTGAGGTTAGATATTAGGAAAAGCTTTCTAACTATAAGGATAGTTAAGCCCTGGAACAGACTTCCAAGGGAGGTTGTGGACTCCCCATCATTGGAGAACAGGTTAGACAAACACCTGTCCGGGTTGGTCTGTGTATATTTAGTTCTCTCTCTCGAGGTCCTTGCCAGCCCTACATTTCTATGATTCTGTAACTCCAAGGCTGCAAGCTTGAGTGACAGGAAGAATAGCAGAATTGTCAAGAGTGATGGTGAAAGCAGGGTGTGGGGAGGGATCCAGAGAACAGATGTGTTCAGGTTTGTCTCTATTCAGTTAAGCAGGAGAGACTGGGAGAGATGCAAGCTTGGATGCGGGTGGCAAAGAGCAGGTAAGCTGTGCAGGCTAAATAGATACAGTTCAAGGAATTTAAAAGCTTAATTGGCAAAACCTACAGAGTTTGTACAATGAACAAGCTACATAGTGATGGATTTTTCTCATTTCCCCCATTTTTTCATTTTAAAAAATCCAAGGAAATGAAAACAAACAAATTAAACAAACAAACAAACAAACAAGGGATTAACACAATTTGCGGAATGAGAAATCAACTGCTCAAAAATCAGCCAGACCCCAGAGTTCAGTGTCTCCCTGCCATGCTAATTCAGGCATGTTGCACATATGCAGCATTGTCTTCCTGGGCACAAAGCCCAGTCTTCATCCCTCCTTCATGCACATGGTCCTCCTTTCTCCTCAATGCTCCCTTCTCTCTGTGAGCTCCCATCTCTGATCTCCACTTGGATGCTATCTACAGTAGTCTGATTACCAATCAGTGTGTTAGACCCATTTGATTTAGTCTGTAAGCAATTTGGGGCAGATTACAAACCTCGTTCTCCTACAAGTTTGTAAAACACTATGCCCACCTAGGGTGCTAAATAATGATGATAGGTGAGCGTTGTTGTCTGTCACATCCGCCTCACTAGTGGCCTGAGCAGTGAGTTGGAATCATTGTGCATGTGACCACAGTTAAGACTTGAACCAGGACCTTTGAGGCTTGTAGACAGCTAGTCTGCTAGACAAGGTGGGTGAGGTAATATCTTTTATAGGACCAACTTCTGTTGGTGAGAGAGACAAGCTTTCGAGTCATACAGAGCTCTTCTTCAGGTCTGGGAAAGGTACCCTGAGTGTCACACCTACGTGCAAGGTGGAAGAGAGAGTTTAGCATAAATAGTTAGCACATATTGTAAAGGACCTTTAAAGGTCAAGTCACCCGTTAACACCTCTGAAGTCATAGGACAAAAAGAGAGAGTTAATGGATTACAGATTGTTGTAATAAACCACAAATTCAATGTCTCTGTTCAGTCCATGATTTTTAATGTCTAGCAAAGTTATGAATTTAAGCTCTCAGGTTTGTCTTTTCAAAGTGTTGTGCAGGTTTCCTTTGCAGATGGGGACTGATAGGTCAGATATAGAGTGATCACTTTGTGAAAAGTTTCAGAGTAACAGCCCTGTTAGTCTGTATTCGCAAAAAGAAAAGGAGTACTTGTGGCACCTTAGAGACTAACCAATTTATTAGAGCATAAGCTTTCGTGAGCTACAGCTCACTTCCTCAGATGCATATCGTGGAAACTGCAGCAGGCTTTATATATACACAGAGAATATGAAACAATACCTCCTCCCACCCCACTGTCCTGCTGGTAATAGCTTATCTAAAGTGATCATCAGGTGGGCCATTTCCAGCACAAATCCAGGTTTTCTCACCCTCCACCCCCCCACACAAATTCACTCTCCTGCTGGTGATAGCCCATCCAAAGTGACAACTCTTTACACAATGTGCATGACAATCAAGTTGGGCTATTTCCTGCACAAATCCAGGTTTTCTCACATCCCCCCACCCCCATACACACACAAACTCACTCTCCTGCTGGTAATAGCTCATCCAAACTGACCACTCTTCAAGAAAAGTGTTCAGCCACAGCTGATGTGGTGTTTTTGTCTTTTATCATTTACCTGTGTGAGTTCATTGGAGGGTGTACTGATTGTCAGGTTTCACTCACATAGTTAGTGCACTGGATGAGGTATGGCACATGTTGTGATAGGCATGTGTAGGATTCATGGATCTTATAAGGTGTGTTGTGGGGGGTGCTGATCATTGTAGCAGTGTAGATATGGCTGCAGGTTTTGCATCTGTTGTTCTGGCAGAGTCTGGTGCTGCTTTGAGTTGGTGTGACATGGTCTGCGGGGAGCTTGCTTCTGATGATGAGCTTGGAGAGATTGGGGGGTTGTTTGAAGGCCAGAAGAGGGAATTCAGGAAACATTTCTTTCAGGATGGGGTCCCCATTGAGTTTGGATTGTAGTTTGATGATACCCCATATGGATTCAAGTGTTGGGTGGCAGGTAGGGTATGCGGTCAGAGGAGGTTTTATTTCTGTACTGAAGCAGGTTCTTTCAGGGTATTTGGGTGGCCCATTCTATGGTGCGATGTAGTTCTCTGGTGGACTGTCCTTGTTTGGTGAAGGCGGTTCTGAGTGTGTTGAGGTGTATATCCTAGACTTTCTCCTCGGAGCATATTCTCTGTGGTATCTGAGTGTCTGGCTATAGATACCAGATTTCTTGCTGTGCTTGGGGTGGTTACTGGATCTATGAAAGTAGGTGTGTTGATCCGTGGGTTTCTGGTATATGGTTGTCTGTAGGGTTCCATTGTTGAAGCTGATTGTGTGTTCAGGAAGCTAGTGTGGCAGTGTTAGAGTTTAATGGACGCATGCTGCAGGCAAGCTGAGAGTAAGCACTCACTGGGGGAGGGCAGGAGGTGTGCTGAGCTGTTCTCGGGTAGGAATCATTCCCCCTGAGCAAGCCATAGAAGTCGTGCTGAGCTGGTAGATTTCATGCTGCTGTATGATGTTTTAATGGAGGATACACGAAGAACAAAATTCAAGAGCAAATGAGCAGGTGCCAAGTTCCTGGCCATGCCTGCTAATGACACTAGATGCCAGTAATGATATAGGGTCAACTTCACACAGAATGAAGGGAAAATGGTCTGCCCCTTGTCTCTGTAGTTCCTTGGGGAGTGCACTGCACATGTGAGCACTGTGGCGGAAGCAGGTGTTATGTACCAGGCAGGAGACTAGGATATTTGGAGACTGTTTGCAAGACTCTCGCTTAACATTAGTGCACTTACGTTAAGTACACAGTGAAACCAGTACGGAGACATCAGTCCTATTAAGCAACCTCCTGTTTTCAGAGTCTGCCCCCAAAGTATCCCCATGTGGACGGAATGCAGTCCTATAACACCTCTATTAGCGGACCCAGCACTGTTAAACAGCCACTCTTTCTTGGTTTCTTTAGTGGTAGTTTATCACACTGTATCCAGCCATCCCTTTATCTCTCTCTCTCTATCCACACTACAACTGATGCATCACACTTAGAGCTAGAGTTCAGCAGATACATGGGTCAGTTAATTAGTGTTTAAAGCACTCTTTCCCACTGTTCATTTATTTATCGATCCATACTTCTCCGGGGAATTTGTTGCCCTGGTGAAGACTCTGTCATTGCCCGATTGTTTGGAACAGTATATTGTTTCCTGGGAGATTTGCCCTTTGGCAGGGAATAAATTGATTTCTCTATATGAAGATTTTTCTGAAATGTTAGATGTGATGAGATTCTTTAGCAGACTGTGTCTAGTAATAAGCAAAGGAGTTTACATAAGAAAGAAACCACCAAAACCTTCGTTGAGAGCTCTAACAAAACCAGAACTTTTTTTAGGATTTCAAAAAAGCCAAGTATATCAGAAACAATTTCCCTCACCAAAATACCACAGCAAAGCTTGTTCTCCTGATACTTCTTGAAAGTATTGGAAATCTCATGGCAGAACCTATTGTGGTGGCATTTCTAGCTTGGTTTACAGACCAGAAAGGTTCAAAAAAGCATCCAAACTTCTAGGTGAGAAATCAAATTTCTCAGCAGTTTTTGGAACACACTGTTTATCCTCAGTCCGTATCATGGTGCCTCATCAGAGCTGTAGTCTGGACATCTTATGCCCCTGTTCTGGACTGTATCTCCCATGAACACAACTTCCATTCAGCTGCAATTGTCTTTCTACTTCATAGGGCTGAGCTAAATTCCCAAAGGAGTTCAAAGGTTGTGTAGGTGGTTTTTCAACTGCTTATCCGACTGTACAGGTCACCTAAAGCAATTGAAAATCAGAATTTTCACCCTGTGGGAAATTCCAGTATTTCAAAATCTGTTTTTGTCCTTGTACAGGATCAGGGCCTATCATACAGCCCCCTCCTCCTGTTTGGATCTGAGTTTGCGCTTGCTGAGCCAGTTTCCTCTCTGGGGAAGTCCGTCTGGAGCCGTCTCACAGAATCCAGGGAAGCAGTTTCCAGCAGAGTTAGTTGTTTTGTTTTTCATTTCAAGCCTTCTTAACAAAACAAGATCAAAGCTTCACAGACTCTTCCCTCAAAAATCTGTGCAGGCCAAGTGGTCCCTTTCCCACAGCTGTTCCTCACACCCATAAGTTTATCAGTCCAAGTTTCCTGGCTTTCACCTCAGAACTCAGTGATGACAGGACTTCATAGTCACTCATCTGTGTATTTGGCTCTTGGAGCAGTTCCTTTCTGCAGTTGCTCCAGCCACAGTCCATCTGGCACACTGCCACGAGCCCCTCAGCTTTCTGGCAGGTATTGCAGTCCCTCCCCTCCATGTCCTGCTGCCTTCTTTTATGAGGATCAGCCAATTAAGTCGCAGCTCTTTTTCCCAGGTGCAGTGGGAGGAGCTAATCAGCCAGCCAGCTGCAGGCCTCTGACCCAAAAGCAATGGTGTCCCCTAATACCTTCAGAAGTCCTGAATTAAGATGGAAAGCTGAAACATGAAAACTTGTCATGGAATAGAAAATTTCAATCCAGAAATATCAAAATGCTTCATTTTGGGTCAGTTCAGCATTAATCTGTGTCCCTCTGCATTATCACGATGCCTCATCGGAATTATAGTTTGGACATCTTATTTCCCTGTTCTGGAGTATATATCCTATGATGCGCCGTGGTAGTTCAACAAAAGAAGAGACTGCCATGCATCATGGGAGGTATAGTCCATCAGAAAACCTGGCCCATAATGGATAATGGAGGCATGAGGAACTCCAGCAGCTCAGATGGAGTTGACCAGACCCAAAACAAAAAAAATCATTTTGATTTTTCCAACAGAAAATCAAAAATTTTAGGCAACAAGAAATGACATTTTCTATTGAAAAAACTTTTCAACCAAAAATCCCCAACCAATTCTAGTCTGCAGTCATGGATCTGAGAGCTAGGGTATGTTGGTTTTATTTCAGAGAAAGGAGAATTTTGTGGTATAAGTGACTGCTATCCATCCTGGCTCTAGAGAGAGACAGTGTGGCTCGTGGTTAGTTGAGTGGACTGGGAATCTGGACTCCGCAGTGCCATTCCCATTTCTGTCACTGCCTTGCTGTACAAGTCAGTTCTCTGCTCCATGTCTTAGTCTCCCCAGGAATTCAGTGGAGATGGTGATCCTTGCCATTATGCACTTCATGGTGGTGTTGTGAGGCTTAGGGCTGGTCTACACTATGGAGGGGGAATCAATCTAAGTTACGCAACTTCAGCCTCGTGAATAATGTAGCTGAAGTCGACGTACTTAGATCTACTTACCACGGTGTCTTTACCGTGGTGTGTCGACGGGAGAGCTTCTCATTGAGGTGGAGTCCTGGAGTCGATGCTAGAGCGATTGGCGGTCGATTTATCATGTCTATACTAGAAATGATAAATTGACCCCCGCTGGATTGATCATTGCGTGTCGATCCAGCCGGTAATGTAGACAAGCCCTCAGTTAACTAACTTTTGTGAAGAGTTTTGTAATCCTCAGATGGCACATGCTAGAGAAGAGCAAAGGACTATTATGGTTGCTTGTATTTGGCACCCACAGATGTCCTAGGCTTTCATGGATAAACTAACACATAGAGAGGGCCAGGAGCCAGATAACTGGAGGCATTTTACCCAGCCCAACCATTTGCCAATAAGAATTAGATATATGAAGAACACGCTCTCTCTTCAGTTTACAGGGAGAATGATATTCTAATCCTGTGTAATAGCTGGTGGAACAGATAACAGACACTCCCATCATAGGCACACAGGCAGCACAAGGAAATTGAGACCTGGAACCCATGCCAAGAATTGAGCACCTCCTGGTGAAAATGAATAGTGAATTTATTTACCCCCCTAAATGTTGTAGATGTGTTGTGGGACTTGGCAGGGAAGCCAGGGAGATAGGATTTGCTAAGCATTCATTTAACTGACTGTCTAAGAAATGTGCATATAAAACACAAGTAGAAACAGACATGGGTGATCCTTCTTTCCTGAATCACTGAAAAAGATTTTGAGATAATGACTTGATCTCCATACATGACCTGCACTGGGAACCATGGCACCTCAAGAAGAAAAGAAGTACTTGTGGCACTTAGAGACTAACCAATTTATTTGAGCATAAGCTTTCGTGAGCTACAGAAGTGAGCTGTAGCTCACGAAAGCTTATGCTCAAATAAATTGGTTAGTCTCTAAGGTGCCACAAGTCCTCCTTTTCTTTTTGCGAATACAGACTAACACGGCTGTTACTCTGGCACCTCAAGAGTAATTCAGTGCTGATGTTGTATCAAGTGTGAAGAATGCAACTTGTTTCCCATTCATTCCCAGATATATTACGCCTTGTTCCTGAATGCTTGAATGGTGGAAAAGTTGATGGTGTCCATTGCAGGGCATTCTGTTCTCTGCTACTAGTTTCACTAGTGATTTGTTGAAAAATTAATGTTAGTGGTTGAGTGGGAGATGTGACTGCGCTGTTGGGGGCCAGAAGGACAGTGTGTCTAGTCTAATTCTGCTCTCACTCACACCACTGTGGCTCTGGAGTAACTCTGTTAATGTCAATGGAGTTACATTGGTGTGAGACTGGCATAAATGAGAGGAGAAGAAGGTGGCCCATTGTGTGGTAGGTACAGCCCATAGGAGTTTATATGGTATTATGCATTCAAAAGGAAATCTGCTCCATGCAAATCATAGAATCATAGAATATCAGGGTTGGAAGGGACCTCAAGAGGTCATCTAGTCCAACCCCCTGCTCCAGGCAGGACCAATCCCCAACTGAATCATCCCAGCCAGGGCTTTGTCAAGCCTGACCTTAAAAACCTCAAAGGAAGGAGATTCCACCACCTCCCTAGGTAACACATTCCAGTGCTTCACCACCCTCCTGGTGAAAAAGTTTTTCCTAATATCCAACCTAAACCTCCCCCACTGCAACTTGAGACCATTACTCCTTGTTCTGTTATTGTCGGGGTTTGAATTCCACTACCTGAAACTTAGCAGTATTAGTTGTTCAGGTTGTTACTGGAATCTCATCCTGGCATCTCACTCCTCAGAAAGTGGGAGCTTGTCCGCCTGGTAAATGGAAAGTGAAATAACTGTATCGGTTGTCCTTGACACCCTTAGTTAGTTTGGTGTAAGTCTGTGTGGATACTCTTATTTTGGTATAAGATTACCTTTGTGTTGATTTAATTAAGCTGGTAGTTATAGTTATGTTATATGGAAACAGAGCTCTTATATTGAAATAAGAGTGTGCATACAGGGACTTAAACTGAAATAACCCAAGGTGTAAATTAGAGCTGATTGGTTATTTCGGTTCCATTTACTGCATAGACAGATCAAAAGAGAAGGGCTAAGCCACGTGTTCTTGAGGTGCACAACATTCCTGCCAGTCAGGGGGAAGGGGCCAAGTCCTGTCAGTCCACCGAGCTGTGTATAAGAGAGCCCCTGACCGCAGCAGCATGGAGTACTCCAGGACAGGAGTGAGATAAGTTGGCTGAGGTGTGTGATGAAATCTGTTGCTTTCCTGAGTCCTAAGCAACCCCTCCTTTTCTTGCTACCCTCACTCTAATAAAGTCTCTTTCTGTGCCTCCAGCTCACTGTCTGACGCAGGAAACTGATGTGGGGAATATCAGCCCCCCTTAAGCTGTGGGTAACACACCGCAGTGACACAATATCACAGTAACCACTGCCACGTTTCATTCTTGGTTCAAAAAGGACTTTCTTGTCCCAGGAGTCACGTCAAAAACGGCCTTGGCGGGAACAACATCCGAGCAGCCCACTGCATAAAGGGCTTAGTCTCAGAATGGTTTGGAAGCCAGACAGAATGGAATAGTTTTCCTATTTTCTTTACAGCTGAGAAAACACAAAAAGTCACAGGAGCATATTTATTACGATACTTCTATTCCAAAACTTGCCTTATTTTAAAAGAAAAAAGAAATAAAATTGTTTCTCCCCTCCCCCCCCTTTTTTTTCTTCTTTCCCTCCCATTTCCTGGAGCAGGCTGGGATTTGAACAGAAAAGCTCTCAGTGCTGGAAAAGAGCTTATAGCATGTGGAGACAATGGGGGATTTGTTTGTGGAGGTGATGAGGGAATACTCCATATTCTCACTGAAACAAAAAGCCACTGACAGTTCTGAAGGCACCTGGGACGCCCCATAGATATGTACATGAGGGATCAAAGACCTGACATCCCCCTCTGTCAAGAGGAGGTACCTTTTCTTAATTCTCCTTAAGCCTTCATCCAAAGTTTTGCCATCATTATTAAGTCTTCACGTAGCTGAGCTGTGAGAGTTAGTTGAAATACACCAGATTGGATGGAGGTGGTTGGTGTTCCCTGGAGAAACTGAGGTGCATTCCCTGGAGGGGAAGAAAGAGAGAGAGACTAAATCTTTGAGGGATGAGAATCCAAGACTAAAGTATTGCTGGTTTGGTCTCTTATTAGATGCCTCTTTATATCCAAATTTTAAGAACTATGTTCTCCTGGAAAATGTTGCTATGCTAAAGGCACAAGCTCTTGCCCATGAATGCTGTTTTATTACCAGTCTGAAACCCTACTAAGGTTTATCAAAAGTTTTCCAAATCTTTTAATGTGCCTGGGTCAAATCAAAGAATGGAAGCTGTGTGGAGCATGGTAGCATCAGATGAGTTTTGCAATGAGATGAAACTTGTATTGTCCTGAAGATGGTCTGTTGCAATGATGTAACGTCAAGATGTGTCATTGTGTCCACTTTGTCCCAAATTTCAAAAGCTGACAATCTCTCAGTGGGTAACAGGCTCAGAAACAAGAAGGTGTGAAATAAATCCAAGAAAAAGAGGGCATTAAGGGTGATTAAAGTAAACTTACTTACTGCAAGGGTGATTAATGTGGAATGGACAACCAAAAGCATAAGGAGAAACTGTGGAGCTTATAGATTCAAAACAAAGTGCTTAGTATAGATTCAAAAGCAAGCTAGAAAAAGAATGGAAAATGCATTCCAAAAAACAAATATATTGGATAGACAGACTGGGCTCTAAATGGGCCACATCTGCCTACCTTCCTGGGATGTTATTGTGTAAGCACTTTGTTGGATCTAGAACTTTCCTTGCCTCTAAAATGCAACTTTTACTCTCACAAGGTTTTCTGGTTCTGTGAAAATCTGGGGAAGGGGTCAAAGGAGAGAGGGGTTTAAAAATTCCAAAATGCTCAGATTTTTCAAATATGCACTTTTACTTGCAGTCCCCTCGTGACTGTTTGCATACAATCCCTGATGCGTGAGCTGAAACTAGAGGTTACACACGTGCATAAGTCCATCTTTGAAAAAATTGGGCTTAATATCAAATGGCAATAAACCGAAGTTAAAATGACAATTGTTCTCCAGGGCAGAAATCTCCTGTGCTATCCAACCCTTCTCAGTTCTGGATGGTTTGGAAACTCAAGGTCTTTTTCTCAATTATGTCCAGACCTGGCTGAATTAGGAAGTGCATAAATAAATCCAATGTAAAATGCTAACCAAGCCTCATTCCAATCTCAGTTAATGCTTAGAAGAGGAAGAATGTCTGGAATTTTGAGTGACTGTTAAGTCTGACTGTTGTTAATCCAGACTGGTTGATCTAGCATGTGCTCAGAGACTCCATGTTGGTAACAGTGACCCTGTATAACACCTCCTACCTCCTCCTCTCCCTCTTTTCCACAAAAGCTAGAAGAAATTGTCTTGCAAACTCCATCTGCCCAGTTTCAATGGATCTGCAGTCTCGCTAAACACAAACACAGCCTTTAAAGCACTTTAAACACACCCTGGGGGGTGGAAGTTGTTGTTTTCCCATAACACAAACTCTTCTAAGATGCTCAGTACAATCCTGACTCTCCATTTGTGGCACTGGCTGCCATCAGAAACAATTCTCACCCTATGCTGGTGCTTGGTAGATCCTGTCTTCTCGGTATAACCTATTCAGATACCCACCCCCCAAAGTACCCATTCTCAGGATCTCTCTGCCTAGGGGTGAGGTTTTCTACTGGAGGATAATGACACCCACAGGTAATTTGGGTTTGTCAAAAGGGACCTCTAGTGTCTGGTGTGAGTTAACAAACTAATTTTCTAGCAGTACAGATACTCAGGAGCATTCAAACTGAGGCATTTATAGAACTTCTTGGTTGTATATTTTACTTCTTATGCATTTTATGGTAGGCAGTTTATATCCCTAACCCTATGCTAAAATTCATCTTTGTAACACTAACCTTAACCATAATCCTAACTACTAACACTAACCCTGTCTATGACCATAAGAGTAACTGACCCTAACCACAACTTTAATTGTAACCCCCACATTAGCCCTAACCCTCAAATGATGTTTTATGTATTCAGAGAGGTTAAGAGCCCTGACAGACTGGAGCAGAGGGGAGCTTTGGGCCCTGTAAAGAAGCTTCCAGTTTTCATTTAAAGCATTTCATTTTCATGTTCATGCTTTTCCTTGTGAAAAGCCTTGAAAATGCAACTGATGCAGGGGAGAACTGCCCCCCCCATATCCCAGCCAATGGGAATCCATTTCCTAACTGTCCACCCAACCTATCTCTAGACCAGGGGTGGGCAAACTTTTTGTCCTGAGGGCCACATCGGGGTGCAAAACTGTATGGAGGGCTGGGTAGGGAAGGCTGTGTCTCCCGAAACAGCCTAGTCCCCTCCCCTCTCCCCCCACCGACCGCCCCCCTCAGAACCCCTGACCCATCCAACCCCCCCCGGGATCCCACTCCCCCCTGCTCCCTGTCCCCTGACTGCCCCCCAACCCCTATCCCCACCCCCTGAAAGGCCTCCCGGACCCCACCCCTATCCAACCCCCCCTGCTCCCTGTCCCCTCACTCCCCCCTGACCCCTATCCACACCCACACCCCCTGACAGGCCCCCCAGGATCCCACCCCTATCCAACCCGCCCTGCTCCTTGTCCCCGGACTGTCCCAACCCCTATCCACTCCCTTGCCCCCTGACAGGCCCCCTGAGACACCCACACCCTATCCAACCCCCCCGTTCCCTGACCGCCCCCCCACAGAACCTCTGCCCCATCCAACCACCCCCTCCTCCCTGTCCCCTGACTGCCCCCAGGACCCCCCACCCGCTGCTGCTGTCGCGTGCACACACTACCGCCCCCTTACCATGCTGCTCAGAGTGGCAGGAGCTCACAGCCCTGTGCGCGCGGAGGCTGTGGAGGAGGGGGGACAGCGGGGGAGGGGCTGGGGGTAGCCCTCCCAGCCAGGAGCACAAGGGCTAGGCAGGATGGTGGAACAGTCACATGATTAATGGCCCCAAGTTCCTTCATAGAAGCATAGAATATCAGGGTTGGAAGGAAGGGACCTCAGGAGGTCATCTAGTCCAACCCCCTGCTCAAGGCAGGACCAATCCCCAATTAAATCATCCAACAGATTTTTGCCCCATATCCCTAAATGGCCCCGTCAAGGATTGAACTCACAACCCTTGGTTTAGCAGGCCACTGCTCAAACCACTGAGCTATGCCTCCTTCTTTTCCTTGAAAGCCCATGACGTATCCCGGCCATAGCAAGCACACATCACTCCGGGTTTGCTCAGCATCGTACTGGACTGTACCTTCACACGCTGAGGTCTTTAGGCAAGGGCCTGTCGCTTACAGGAGCGCTCTTTAAAACAGAGATGTTCACCCGCTGTCGAGTGCCAGGCGAGCTGACATCCCTACAGAAACAAAACGGAATCACAGAATAGTAGAATATAAAATCATCACTGCTACTGATGGCAAATTATCCAGGACACTCTAAGCAGCACAGAGCAGGGCTCTCAGATTTCCCTGCGGTAGTTAGAAGAGTGAGAAGTGGAGAACATGTTGCAAACATGACCGTGAGGAATAGGCACCTGATTGAATGTCGCCCTGGCCAGGAGTCAGGGCTAGGAAGCTGGCACAATGCACTCCACACACTATTATTCTAATTTGTTTGAACTGCTGCTGAGAGAAAGAATTCACTGTCTGTGGGATGCTGCAGGTGAGGGGAGCTGGAGGGAGGGCCTTTCTTTTTCAGGAATAAACCAAACCTGGAAATGTTCCTGTCTCCCCTGCTCTTACGGTATGATGAAATAACCCCCTGTGCGAAGGACCAGCGCAAAGCAAAGTGCAAGGTGACCAGAGGCCCCGTTTTGGCTGGGACAGTCCAACTTTTAAGCTCTGTCCCGGCCATCCTGACTTTTTTGACAGAAATGGGCATTTGTCCCGTTTGCTCTTCCCAGCTGATCAGTTGGAAAGAGCAAACGGACAAATGCCCAGTTTACCAAAAAAAGGGGAGGAACATGGGGGGCGGGGAGGCAGCAACATGAGGTGCTGGGCTGCGGGGCTCAGGAGTCAGCCCCAGCTGGCATTGGGATCAGCCCCAGCTGCAGCTGCAGGCGGCATGGGGAGGTCAGCCCCAGCACCAGGCGGTGGGGGGGCGGGGGGGCATCAGCCCCAGCCACGGGCAGCACAGGGCTCAGGTGCTCAGCCCCAGCTGTGGGTGGCACAGGGCTCAGAGCTCGAGGAAGGGGGGGGGGGGTCAGCCCCAGTCCCAGACAATGCTGAGCTTGGGGTGGGGGGTGTCAGCCATGGGTGGCACACAGCTCAGGTGCTCAGTCCCTTGGAACTTGTTGGGGGGATCAGCCCCAGCTGTGGGTGGCACGGGGTGCAGAGCTGAGGAGATGGGGGGTCAGCCCCAGTCCCAGGCAGTGCTGAGCCTGGGGTGGGGGGGCAGCCATGGGTGGCACACAGCTCGTGCGCTTAGCCCCTTGGAGCTCGGGGCGGGGGCGGGGTTAGCCACAGCTACGGGTGGTGCCAAGCTCGGGGGTGGGGGTCAACCACAGGCAGCACAGAGCTTGGGGCAGGTCAGCCATGGGTGGAGAGGGCTCGAGGGCTCATCCTCAGCTGCGGGCCACAGGGGGCTCAGAGCTGGAGGGGGTCAGACCCAGCCATGGGCGGTTCAGAGATCGGGGAGGGGGTCAGCCCCAGCCTCAGCCCTGGATGGTCAGCCCCAGCCCTGGATAGTGGGGGTGGCTGTGGCAAATCCTACAGGTGGGACAGCGGGGCGGCTCTGACTCAGGGGAGCCCCGGCCATCCCGTTTTTACTTTAGGAAGTGTGGTCACCCTAGCAAAGTGGGACTCCAGGGATGGATGGGGCTTGTGCTGGCTTTCCATACATGAGTGAATTTCACCCATTCAGAATAATCATACTCTTCAAATTCTAACCAGCGCGAGCATGAACCTGCTCTCCTGCTTCATGTGTCTCCCTGGCAAAGAATACTGACGCAGAAACAACTTTTTTGTTACAGCTTTTGAGTGCTCAGTGACAATACCAGCCTATAATAGGTAAAAGCCCTGGAGGTGTTTTCAGACAGCCAGGGCCCATCATATTTGATTTTTCTGTTTCAGTGCTCTTTAAGATGCTTCAATTCCAGGTTTCTTCTGCAGAAAAACCCAGACAAAAGGATGCCTGTCTCTTTGCTAATCCAAGGCTATTTATTTTAAATCGTTTTCAGCATAACGCTGGCGCTGCTGAAAGGTTCCAGATTTTTGACTCTGGAGAAGTGACAGCTTGTCTTTAAAGCTAGAACAGGTACAATGCAAGCTGTGACAGTATGAGTTTCCAACATGCTGACCCCACCAATGTGCCTTCTGCCTTGGAGGACTCCCCCACCACAACACCTGGGGATGATAGGGGAATTCCATCTCCATGGCCCATTCAATCCTTGGCCTCTCTATTGATTCTGTCATCAAGAGATCCAATTAGTCCCCAAGGCTGCTTATTGTAATTACATATTTTGCATGATGTGCTCACCTACCACATTAGAAACTGGACTGAGCACCCCTTTCCCCGCTCCCAATTCATTTAATGTACAGTGGATCGTCAGAGGGTAACAGCTGTATAGGACCACACTTCAAGTTGACAGGTGTAATTTTCAGCCTGAGGAAACATAACCTACGCTAGCTCTGATCAAGTTAGCACACTAAAAATAGAAGTACAGCCGTAGGAGGGACAAGCCCGTCTGAGACACTCGGGTGCCTATCCCCTCCCACCATTCGCTCTGCCTCAGCTACACTCTAGACTATATCTAGTGCACTAACTTGATTGGAGCTAGTGCAGGTATGTCTCCTGAGCTAGAATTTACACCCCCAGTGCTCAGTGTAGACATACCCTAAGTCACCAATGGCCTGGGCCTTATTAAAGCTAGGGACCTATTGGTGAAAGGCTCCCTATTACATAAACAATCTCCTGAGTCATGCTATCTCCAAGGATTTGTTCTTTCTAACAAACCAGGAATACATTGCCGACACTTGGCTTGAGTTTTTTCCCAGTGCTACAGTCCTTACCTAGAGACTAGAACTGAGTCTGTCTGCTTTTATGGCTTTGTGTCTAAAGTGGGACTCCAAGCTCCTTGGCATACAAATAAACAAATAACAGCCAGCACTGATCTTAAAATTTAACAGTGATGGGTACGTAACTTTAGCAGCCAGAGAGAAACTGGAGTGTTTCCTCATGATGCAAATTAATATCTTACTCCCTGTCTCTTGCTGGTTAACTTTCTACTCAACCTCTGCATTGCTGTTTGACAAAATGCCATGGGGGTACTGTGAAGACTGAGCAATGGCAGTCTTATGCTGGTGGGGTGGGGGTTGTTGTTTTTTTAATGTATTTATTTTATAGGGAGCTTTTGGTCATGGATGCTACAAGATAGATAAAAAATGTGTATGAAGTAAATATTTGTAAAAATGACTTTTTGTACTGCCTAGAGCCAGACACAATAAATAATACAATAGGAAAGATTGAGACTTCTCATAAATATTTCAGTCTTACCCTGCAGCACCCATTTCTGTTCCAGTCGTAGACACCCACATGACTCCTGGCTGGGATGATTTAGTCGGGGATTGGTCCTGCTTTGAGCAGGGGGTTGGACTGGATGACCTCCTGAGGTCCCTTCCAACCCTGATATTCTATGGCTCTCCTCAGTGTTGTCTGGCAGCTCCTTCCCCACCCTCTATGCACATAAGTCCTGACCGTCAACAACCCAAGTATTCCAAATCTGGGCCCACACACATCTCTGCCAATGCACCTCAGCCCTGACCTGCAGCAGCCCCTGCTAGTTCAATGTTTAGCCTCTCTTGAGTAGAGATTTCCAAAGGGTTTAATATTTGTTCATGTAGATAAAGTACCAGGTTGTGATTTATAAACACATTTTCTCTTTTGGCTTAAGTAGGATATGAACCGAGTTCTTCAGAAGTGAAAGCCTAATGACCTGACTTTATAAGATGTAATTTATATTTTCCCTTGTCCTGTGCCAAGGTTTCAAGTATGCTAGTTAATGAACTTTACTACTGAGCCAATAGATATGTACGCTGTCTCTCATAATGTTCTGTGACTGCAGCCACATCAACACTAGCTGGGCTCCCTCTAGCTTTCCGAAGACAAATAGCCAGCATTTGGATAGGTGACCACCAAGGAAAACCTAAATGATCCAGTAGGTGGGGCTCTTCCTTTTGACTCAGTGTTGAATCAGTGTTGCCCTGCAGAGTTAGTGGGTGCTGTGCCATCTTGTGAATGAAACATAAAACTGAGGTCCTGCCCACTAGTGGTTATTTAAAATCCCATGGCATTATACACAAGACTAAAGGCATTAACCTGGCTATTCTGGCCAAATTCCAGTTTGCATGATTCCTTTCTGCCTCCCTTCAGTCCTTCTGCCGTTTCACCTGGATACAGGACAGTCCTCCACTGTCTCTCTGAAACTGTTCTGAAGTGGTGAGTTCCCCTGATGAAGGGGATCCCTGCGCAATGTATATGTCATGTAGTCCTTACAGTGAAGTTGCTAAAGAGCTGTGGAATCCATTTGTATTTAAAGTGGTATAGACTGTAAAGGCAGGATTATTGGTTGTGTTGTGACCTTTAGCCTTTTCACCCTGAAGGGGCCAGACTTCCGCTAGAATAGTTGTACAAAAATTACATCCAAGCAGCTGGCCAAGGATTCCATGTTGGCTTAGTAGAGGAAGGATATTGGTAAAGTGAAGAAGCTTCTATTCCAGGTGGTTCAGGCAACGGTGTAGGGTTAGCTAGAGAGGGCATCTGACCAGTGGTCGTTGCTGGAATAGATGTAAAACAAATGAGAAACTCCATGGCAAAATTGTCTTTCTGAACAGAGGTGAAGATCACAAGAGAGAGTGTGAGAATAGAATAGTAATGTTACTGCACATAATGGACACCCTTGTTTGGAGCAAGATGCCTTGTCCCTCCCTCTATTAGACAAGGTGTTGCTCTGAAAACTCTCTTTTGTTGATGGTCATATGTAAAAAAACCCTGCCAGGGTGTGTTTGGGTACTGTAGGTTAATGGGCTCGTTCCCTCTTAAGAGTCCTTGAAGGGTCCATTCCCTTATAATCACCCAGCAGTAATTAACCCCTGCCTCTAATTTGTTGTTTGTTGCAGGTAAACTATGACCACTTTACTATTAGTGTTTGTGTGTTTGCGAGTCATCACTGCAGCCATCTCTGTGGAAGTTTCAGGTATGTACAGTCGGCGGGACCACTGTTCAGTCCAGAGGACCATACATGTAACAGGCCAACATGCCCCTCACACAGCAGACCCATGCAACTTTACAGGTCTACCTATGAGCTCACTAATTTCACCCACCATTGCCAAGGGCCTCCTCTCTGGGCTGCTGCAACGCCATGACATCTTGCTGTTGCTGTGCTTGGTAGGGTGGAAGATAGTCCCAACTTGTAACCTAGCGCCAAGGCCCCCAACCTACCTTCAATGTAATAGCATAATATTCCACCAGGGCTGTTACCAAGGCTCAGGGGCTGCTTTAGGAACATCAATTACTTCAAATTATATTATTAGAATATATACAAATAGATATATTTCCTAATATTGTGGGTGCAGATTTACAAGCTAGATTGAGGCTACTTTGAAAATGTTGGTAGTTATGACTGATGTGTGTTATTGATTAATCCTTGCTTTTTCTCTCTCCATATTGGGACTGGGCAGATCATGGTAACACACTGAGTGTGAGCATACCTGAACGGTCTCCCCTGCGTGTCATCCTGGGAAACTCTCTGACCATCCCCTGCTACTTCATCGACTCATTGGATCATGTCACCCCAGCCCCCTATACGCCTCCTCTGACCCCAAGAATCAAATGGAGCAGACTCTCCAATGGGAAGGAAGTCGTCTTACTAGTGGCCACAGAGGGGCAAGTTCGAATCAACACTGAGTACACGGAGGTGATCTCTCTGCCCAACTATCCTGCCATCCCCACCGATGCCACCTTGGAAATCAAAGCGCTGAGGTCCAACGACACTGGGATCTATCGTTGCGAGGTGATGCATGGTATTGAGGACAGCCAGGATACGATAGAGGTCATAGTGAAAGGTGAGGCCATTACTTCAACGTTTCCTCTTGGTGATAGTGTTGATGCTTACATTGATTTGCCTGTGGAGAAAGAAGGAGGAAGAAATCTGACCAGGTGCATTATGAATAGGAGTGGAGGCATTTTACCCTTTCCATGAGCATCTGGCATCACTCGCTGTCATAGACAGGATGCCAGACTTGATGGATCATTGATCTGATCTTGTATGTGAGCAGGATCCAAACAAGACAGGCCACTGATTTATTCTAATGTGGGCAGGATCTGGAATGCCATATTAAACAGACCATCAGTGTCACCCAGTGTGCTAGAAGATGGCACCAGTCTGTTTTGATATGGGCAGGAGATGGAACGCTGGATGAGATGGATGGTGGTCTGATGTGGTGTAGCAGGAAACAGGATATTGGACCTATGAGGATGTTTGGTCTCACCTAGTATGTTAGGAGATGGGATATTTTCCAGATGGCCCGTTGGCCTGTTTTGTTAGAGCCGTTCTTATGTTCTTTCAAGAAATGTAAAAGTGGTTTAGTTAGCTAATACGTAGACAATATAACACACAATTAACTTTCCCCCAGTTAACATTGTTACTCTCATCAATAAAATTGTGAGTAAGAAAAAGAGGGGCCAAGAAAGAAAGCATCCAAGAGGTTTAACCCTTCTTATGCCAGGCCTGAGTATGCATACAGCCACACACTCCTTTTAAAGGCCACTCTATATGGAATAGTATGGCTTAACTACATTTGCAGTACATATAGCTATTCAAAGCACATTTGCTATAGTATAAAATGTATGTATCATCAAGGCAAGGACCATGCCTTCCTGTGTGTTTGGACAATGCCTGGTGCACTGGAGCCTCAATACTGATTTGGGCCATTGGACATTACCATATTCAAGACTATAATAAAATAGTACAACATTGTACTTATAACACACAAGTAGCCAATTTCCATAGAGTATTTTTACAACACTGTGCAATGCCATGCCAGCCACTTTAAATGTCTTGAAAGTTTTGGATCCTTCTGACGGGGATGTATTTGTTGCATTCTGGGATGTTGGTTTATGCTGAAGCAGTCAGCATTAAAACACTGGATTTAGATGTAGCATTAGGGTGCTCCAGCATCACAGGAGAAAAGAACCTGGACTGGACAGCAGGTCTGTTCCTGTAGATTTTTCTGTTCACCAAACGGAGTACATCTAATTCCCCTTAAATTGAAGCCTGGTGGCCTTGGGATGGTGGAATATACCATGGGGAAGAACAGAGTCTCTTCAGGGCACAGTAGACTACCCACGCAATACGAATGATCTGTGGCAAACGCATGAGTTTCTACATGAGATAGAATGCCTTTTCTCTGACTTGCTAACCCCTTTGAAAGGGAAACTGGTGAGGGGCTGGTTCTTCACTGACTGATGTGTGTGTGTGTGTGTGTGTGTGTGTGTGTGTGTGTGTGCGCTGGTGGATGTGTTTTCCAGGAATCGTGTTCCATTACAGAGCCATCTCCACCAGGTACACTTTGGACTTTGAGAAGGCAAAGCAGGCATGTATCCAGAACAGTGCTGTCATCGCTACCCCTGAACAGCTGCAGGCTGCCTATGACGATGGGTTTGATCAGTGTGATGCTGGCTGGCTGGCTGATCAGACTGTCAGGTAATCAGCTGAAAGAGGGGAAGGAAGGTGGCCAAGAGGGAAGAAAAGAGGGCTATCCAGGCAGAAGGGGCTGGAAATGGGATACAGAGCCTTTCACACCTAGGTAATTAGTTTAAATCCTGTCTCAGGTAAATAATGACTAGCAGTTACCATCTGATAGTCATTTGGTGTGGAATGAGCTGGTGGATCTCAGTCCATTTCCCAGTAGGTAGGTGTCCACATCACAAAACCACTCCCACAACTGGCCCCCTTTTTTGGCAGTCACAGCTGAGAAGCTAAGGACTGAATGGCCCAGAGACTTGAGAGCGGTGGTTTAATCCCAGTCCCTGTGCCCTCTACTTTTGCCCATGTGAACTGCAGAGTTGCTATGCCAAGCTCAGCAGATGTGGCTCTATTTTGAACACTTCAGGTAGTCATCTAGCAGGGCTCAGAGGAGTCTGAAAACCAGCAACTCCCCCTGCATCAGTATCTTTGGGGAACATCTGGAGGATCCTCTCCCCTCACCTCCAATGTCAGGAATGGAAGGGAGCAAGTCCACTTCTCCTTCTTCTCCTGTCTTGGAAAAGTTCTGGGGGTTTGGTCTGCCTCCACTTCCTCCCTCCCCCCAGAATTCTGATTCTCCACCACCTGTTCAGGTTGTCCTGTTGCCTCCTGCACCACAGAGCTATGTGGCAGTCATCTTTCCAATGAAGCTTCTATCTGCTCACTAGACATTTCCTGTGCATGCTCTCTTTCTCACTCTCGCTCTCAGGTACCCAATGCACCATCCCCGAGAGGGTTGCTATGGTGACAAGGATGAATTTCCTGGAGTGAGGACCTATGGCATTCGGGAGACAGATGAAACATACGATGTTTATTGTTATGCAGAGGAAATGCAAGGTGAGCTTGGGTTTCTCTTATGTAATTCTCAAGGGACTGAGCTGGCAGTATCATGAGCATCCTCACTGCAGACAAGGATAAAACAAGAGGCAAAGAAGCTAGAAGTCAGAGACATTAGAGATTCAAAAGCCATGTGAGATCCCATCTAGTCCCATCCCCTGCCAAGGCTGGATTATCCCCTAAAGCCTATTTTTCTGGGCTTTGTCCACTCTGGTTTTAATTGATTAAAGCAATGGAGCTCCCATTATTTATGTGAGGGGACGATTCCACGTTCTGGTATCTCTCATTCGGAAATTATTTTCACAGGTGCTGACCACCCAGGCCTACAACTGAAGACAATGGGAGCAGTGGGGCTCAATACCTCTGAAAACCAGGCCCCAAAATATTCCTTATCTTAATGTCATTGCATGAGTCCAAGTAGAACGTATACCCTCTTGTTCCTCCCTAGAAAATTTCTCTTCCTCTTTGAAATTTGCACCTTCCTAATATTTGTAGACAGTGATCATGTGCGTGTCCCCACCCTTAGTTGTCACTCCTCTAAGCTGTACTTATCTAGTCTCTTTAACCTTTTCTTCATCCCACCAGCCCCTAGGGAAGGAAAGCAAAGGGAAGAGAGAGGTAGATGGAAGAGGGATTAAACACTACAGTCAGTCCTTGAGTCAATGGCTGTGTGATTGCAGGTGAAGTCTTCTATGCCACCTCCCCAGAGAAGTTCACCTTCCAGGAAGCTGCAGAGAAATGCCTCAGTCTTGGGTCCCGTTTGGCCACCACAGGAGAGCTGTACCTGGCATGGAAGGCTGGAATGGATGTGTGCAGTGCAGGCTGGCTGGCAGACCGCAGCGTTCGGTATCCCATTTCCAAGGCACGTCCCAACTGTGGTGGGAACCTGGTGGGGGTGCGGACAGTGTACCTCCATGTCAATCAGACGGGGTACCCTCACCCTCATTCGCGCTATGATGCCATCTGCTACACAGGTGAGTTGCACTGGTTTTGTTGAATTAAGCACCATGCCTCCATCAGTACTTGTTAGCAGCAGATTCCAGGAGCTGAGTATGGGGCTTCCCAGCCAGAGCTGAATTATCACACAGCCACAGAAACTAAAGATGAAAAACTCCTGTTAAGTCCCATCTTGTCCAATGCCTGATTGTCATGCTCTGTTTCCCAGTGCTGTGTCTACTTCTGGTTTTAGTGAGTCAAGAGACAGGACTTGGGAGACCATTTCACAGTCTATTCTATAAAAAAAAAATTAAATTAATAATAATAAATAATAGTAATAAATAATAAAAATAGTCACTCCCCTAAACTCCCCTCTACTTTTGGTACTTCCTTCAAATACTTGCGGATGGCTATGAGATCCCCTCTTAGTCATGACAGTGCAGGATTAACTCAAATATTATGGCGATGGCCACCAACATAAGAATCAGATACATCACTTGTCATCTTTCCCCATCGATCATTTCTGTTGTCCATCTCTGAATGCCTTTGACTCTGTTGCTAGCCCCACCTCACAATTAACACAGAAAAACTTCATACCGTTTCACTTAAACAAGAAAAGCAGATGTAAATTTACAGGCGCTCTCCCCCTGCCCCTCCATTCTTGTCCAAGCAGAGAGAGAAGAGTTCAGAGCATATGTTAGCACTGTAGTACAACTGAGTGTTCTCAATGGGAGGTGAGTGTAATATGCCTCTATCCACTCCAGATTGTCAAACACCTTCCAAGTTTGATGGCTCTCCAGGAACCAGGCAGCAGAGGTCAAGATCTTACATATTAAGTAATTTAATATTATAGATAAGAGAGCAGAAAGAAAACAATAGGTCAGCTCCTGAGCAGCAGTGCTTTGCATAGTGCCTATGGTAGGGGTCCGTGTGCAAGGGCTCCATTTTGCATTTCCTTGGTCCTGGTGTAGCCGTTGTGCAAGGCTGGTTGCTCCGTGCTAGATTAGAGGGCTGCTTAGGCTGCAAATTTCCATAAGGGGCCCAAGTGGCAGCTAAGGATAGGCCTGGCTCATGGGCATCTCAGCTACACCCTCTATCTGCTAGCCATGCCCCTGTCCTGCTATACCAATTGCCAGCAGCAGGGAGGGAGGGTTGGGTGTGTCTACACCAGGTGTTGGAGGTTCAAATTCAAAATGAGTGGGGTTATCTTCCCAGGGCCAGTGAAGCCCACTTTGGGATCAGATTATGCCAGCCATGTGGCACAAAGTGGCCTCACCACACCAGCAAATCAGACTCAACATGTCAGTGCCCCGCAGTCTCTCTCAGGTGCTACTTATTAAACCACTTAATATGACAGGTAAGCATTTGAGCTTTGATGCCTGGATCTTGGAAGCCTCTCGGGTCTGTGAGGTACTGGCAACAATGAACTAGCCGGGTAAAGGATATGGAATTTGAAATAAACCAACCGAGAAAGCAAAGCAGCATTAGGGTGGAGGTCTGGTCGTATTTGTTCTGCAGTGTTTACTCCTGTTTTCCCAGCTCCCTCCATGCACTGCTCCCCAGCTCGGTCCTGCCTCAAAATAGGACAGGCACTTCCTTGGCTCTCCACATCTCTCTGTGCTTCACTCCCAGGTTCGGGCCTTCCTGCACTGCAGCATTACAGGAGCACTCCCTTTCCTCTCCCCATTTTGAGCTTTGTTTTTTAAATTACCTGCTGCTGGCACTAGAGGTCACAAAAGACTAGATTAGTGTGAGATGCGCTAGCAGATTAGAGTCAAGAGTATGGGGAGGTGGAGAGAAGGGCGCTCTGACTCCCTGACTCATATGACACTCCCCTTTTAATTCAATTAAATTCCACTGTAGAGCGCTTTAGAGAGAGGAGGAGCTGGAGGAGGGGAAATGGTCAATATTTTACTTTTTTAAAGGTAGAGTTTTACCCTCCAAACAGGGGCACCCGGTATCCAGCAGGCCAGTGCCCCACAGGCTCACTGAGTTCATTTGCAAGATGGACTAGCTCCCAGAGTATCCACATGCTCGCACCCATTGTGGCATCTGCTCACATGGTCTATATCTCCCATCACACATATGCCTTGTGCAATAGCATCTCCCTTCAGAACACCTGTACAACTACCCCATTATCTACCCTAGTTCTGATCACATCACCAGCCCCATCTCCCATCACACCCATCCTATCGCCTACCCAGGTTCCCATCAGAGCCCCCACAACCATCCGATCGCCCTCCCTGTCTCCCATCAGAGCATCCGTACATCCAGCCCCTTTCTTGAGTGTCCGCACATAGATTTGTTTCCAAAGCCTGGGCCTGTGTCCCTTGGAGACGCCAGTAAAGGAAACATTTGTTTCTTGTTGTAGACGAGGACTTTTTAGTCCCTGAGAACTTCACCATCTGGACCGTCACTCAAACCGAAGTGGAGATACCTCTCCCACACAATGTCACAGAGGAGGAAGCCCGAGGGAGCATTGCAACTCTAGAGCCAATCGACTTCACACCCACTGCCTCAGAGCTGGACGAAGGCTTTACAGTGACTCCAGACCTCTTTGCCACTGGTATCACTGCCGAGACAGCTTTCACGGAGGCAGAGAACGTGACTGAAGAGGGAGTCACAGCTGTATGGGTGACTCCTGAAGAGGTCACCATTTCGGTCCTGGACACTCTTTTCACCAGTTGGGCACCGGAGGTGAGCTCAGCGAAGGAGGACTTGGGGGTGACTGCCACGCCAGAACTAGAGTCTGCCTCAGTGGAAGAGATGATTGTGCAGGTGACAGCTGCTCCTGAGAGTGGTCTCATTCCTGAGCAGCCCATTTCTCCCATTTCTCCCACTGGTAAGTCACAGGGACAACAAGAAACCTCACAACCCATTTCCTCCAGGGCCAGCCACACCGCTGCTTCAGCTGACAAAATTGGAACACTGTCCATCTAGCAATGGATTTGGCTCTACTGGGGAAAGTGTGTCTGGTTTGGGCACTCCCAGCCTTTCCCCTGCCCCTAGAAGTTCATGGCAGGAATAGCTATCTGCCCACGGCCAGCAGCTCTCCTTCTGTGCATGGCACAGGAATGGTCAGGGGAGCCTGGAGGGCACCTCGTGAGGGTGTAGAATGACCCCCTCTGTCTGAGGATGAGAGCTGCATTGGCCGACACCAGATTCCAATGGTCTCTGTGCATCCCCCTGCAGCTGAAGGGGAGGTCACTGCATTGCAATCATTGTGGGGGGGAATGGGAGACCCCCAAGATAACCCCTCCTTTTATAGCCTCTTTAATAACAGCAGAGACTAGTAAACAAGGGACTTGGATCAATATGGCTCCAGGAGGTACTGCTCCTACCAGGTTGGTTTTGAAGGCCCTTCTTGAATATCCATCCAGGGTGCCTGGGGGTCTCCGTGTCCCTACGTCATTGCTCTCGCCCTTTCCCCCCAGGTGTCGTGTTTCATTACCGACCGGCCACCAGCAGGTATTCCCTCACCTTCACCAAAGCCCAGCAGGCCTGTCTGGATAACAGTGCTGTCATCGCCACACCCGAACAACTGCACGCTGCCTACCAGACTGGCTTTCATCAGTGTGACGCCGGCTGGCTGAGGGATCAGACTGTCAGGTAAGGGGAGGCCAGGTCAGGTAAAGATTACCTGAAAGAAACATTCAGCCATGAAACGGAGTCACCTGGGTTACAGCCAATGTGCCGCACAACCCCACCTGGACGCAGGACCCAGTGACAGCACAGTAGCACCTGACGTGGATAAAACACAGGTCGGTCTGTAGCGTAATGTGCTGCTGAATTGTGAACGTGTTCTCCACGTGTGCCACATTTTCCCATGTTGAGCATCCATGACATGTTTCCAAATCATACTGATGAAAAGTCCAATACAAGAGCTAGGTATTACCATTATTATTCTTGTTAAGGACTTTGGGCACCTCTAAATGCTCAGTATTATCATTATTCAGTGGAGAGCTTGCATCTCTTCCACAGGAACACCCACTGAGATTCTTCAATTGCAGTGTATGCAGGACCCTCACTGGGGCGGCCCCTTTCTTTCTGTTTTGGTAGATACCCCATTGTGACCCCAAGGAATCAATGTGTAGGAGACAAGGACAGCTCCCCAGGCGTGCGGACGTATGGCATGCGCCCAGCTTCTGAGATGTACGACGTGTACTGCTACATTGACCGACTGAAGGGTATGTTCTCCACATGCCTGTGAGCATGGCTGTTAGGGGGTGTGTGTAATGTACAGCGGATGGGCAGAAATATCCATAGTTGTATGTGTCAGTGACTCACACTTGACATTTTTCCTCCAGGTGAGGTGTTCTTTGCAACCCAAGCAGATCAGTTCACCCTCCTAGAAGCCCAGGAATACTGTGAGAGCCAGAATGCCACGCTGGCCTCTGTTGGGCAACTCCATGCCGCCTGGAAGCTGGGCCTGGATAGATGCCGCGCTGGCTGGCTTGCTGATGGCAGCATCCGATATCCCATTGTGACTCCACGTCCTGCTTGTGGGGGAGACAAACCTGGTGTGAGAACCATCTACTTGCACCCCAACCAGACGGGATTTCCTGACCCACTGTCAAGGCACCATGCCTTCTGTTTCAGAGGTACCGACCCACTCTTCAAAGCCATCTGCCATAGCACACAATGCTGATAGCACAGGGTTCTACGTTCATTTTACTCTCACAGAATTAGAAAATTTGAGATGGAAACAAGCTATGAAGTCTCCTCTGCCCCTACTTTCTCCAGTCTAATTTAGTCTATCTCCTATTAAGAGAAATGCCATGTATTTAATTACAGACCATTCTATGTTGCTTGTCACCCTGGTATTGGGATAGTTTATGAAGCAGCATCAGGCTTCTGAGAGAGCCAATGCCATCATAGAAATTCTCTTCAATATCTTTCTGTTCCAGCCCTGCCATCTTTCGACAAGGATGAATTTGTTGAGGAGCAGATTGTAACCCAGGTGATCCCTGGTTTGGAGGAAGTGCCCTCTGGGGAGGAGACAACTGTGGAAATGGAGTTTGCCACTGAACCTGAAAATCAGACAGAGTGGGGAACAGAAGTCTTTCCAACTGACATTTCCTTGCTATCAGGTGGGTCAGGCAGTTCCCTGCGCCCAGAGACTAACCTGGCTGGCAGAGGAAACATTTAGGGCAAGGGCAATCCAGAAACAAAAATACTGTGTCCTTACCAAGGAGAATCCCTGTCTGAATCCAGCTGGGAAGTAGCCTGATGAGGTAGGAAGCTTTAAACTGCAGCTCTCTCTTCAGAGGGAGTTGGTTCTCTGGCTCAGTAATCCAGATTTACCTCACATGCACCTTTTAGCCAAGCTCTGAGGCCTAGAGCTCAAGCCATCACACCCCCGGATCACACAGTGAAACATGGTATTCCTCATGGATGCTACATTATTCACAGACAACCCAAGGCAAACGGGGATTAATATGAATGGAGAAAGGCTATTCTATGACAAGAAAGTGTGGGCTTTTAGTTACTTAGAGCAAATAAAACCAGGGACTCTCAGCTGTTCCAACTCTGCTTGTGACCAGCTTTTTGGTAAGGGGGCCCGGAGTGGTCAGCTGACCAAAAGTTTGAGGCATCTTTGGGTATTTTTAAGCTGTTAGCAAAATTCAGGTAGTTCATTATGGCCCCAAGTTTCAAAACCGCACGTACAGAATATGTACAAACAGTTACCACAAATTCAAGCGTCAATTTTGTACATGCCTTTTTACACACACTGTTCTGGAAAACTGAGCTCAGACTTTTTTTATTTTTTAAAACAGATGATTCGGTGCACTTCTTTTTAAAATAAATATAGTCAAAGCCAGCATACTGGACTCATCAGCCAACCCTACACTAACAAACCAGTGCCAACAGCCCAGCATTCCTGAGCTATCCTACAATAACACATCGATGTGCACGTAAAGAGGGAAAATCAGTCAGGAAACAGATTTCAGTTTCTGACTTTCAAGGGGTGGTGCAGCTTTACTGGAAGCAACACTGAGATAAAAAAAACAGCAGGATAGGTTTGGATTTTTTCTTCTTCTAGGTATTATCAGCAGAAACAGCAGCAGTTTCTATCTACTAATGGTTGCTGGAATGCTGGCTTTGTTCTGGTGATTATCCTTTGGGAATTTGTGTTGCATTTGTACTGTCACAGGAGGTGATAAATTGAACCACTTTTCCAGAGTTATTTGAGATAATCCTCATTAACAGAGTTTAGGGGAGGGAGGGCGATCTGGAAAGTGTATAGGATTTTCTGCCCTCATCCTCAGAGTCTGTCACTATTTTATTAGATGTCAGTTTTTATGCACAGTCAAACAGGAAATTTTCAATAGCTCCTTGAAACTAATTTGTAAAATCCTTCTTCCTCGCTCTCTCTCTCTCCCCCCACTTCCCCTGCTTCTTTTCCAGTGAGTCCATCAGCTTTCCCCCCTGTTAGTGCAATACCAGATGAACCCAGTGGAGAGACTGCTCTCAGTGGAGTGCCTTCAGGGGAGATATCTGCATCTGGAGTACTTGAAACCAGTGGTGAACCATCAGCTTCTGGAACATTTGAACCTAGTGGAGAGCCCTCAGGGATCGAAGAAAGCGGAGTGCCATCTGTAGACCTGGATTTCAGTGGACTTCCTTCTGGACTGCCGTCAGGCGATGAAAGTGGGCTGCCCTCGGGCATTATTGAAGTCAGTGGGTTACCTTCTGGCGAGGAAGAACTATTAGTGTCTGCTTCTGGAATCCCGGACCTTAGTGGGGTAACATCTGGACTTCAAGAAATCAGTGGAATTCCAGAAATCAGTGGGCTACCTTCTGGAGAAGTCTCTGGTGTTGAGCTTACTAGTGGCCTGCCTTCCGGAGAGTATGATGAAAGTGGACTCCCATCTGGTTTTCCAACTGTCTCTCTTGTGGATACTACTTTGGTGGAAGTTGTAACAACAGTAGCAGAAAGTCAACTGGAAGGAAAAGGAACAATTGGGGTCAGTGGAGAAGAAGACCTATCGGGGTTACCATCTGCTGAATGGGACATTAGTGGAAAAGTCAGTGGGTTGCCCTCAGGAGTTGATATCAGCGGAGCACCGTCAGGGATACCTGATATCAGTGGCTTTCCCTCAGGAATCGATTTCAGCGGAGCACCATCCGGGATACCTGATATCAGCGGAGCACCGTCTGGGATACCTGATATCAGCAGCTTTCCCTCAGGAATCGATTTCAGTGGAGAACCATCTGGGATACCTGACATAAGCGGCCTTGTAGACCTAAGTGGCCTCGTTTCTGGTGTTGATAGAAGTGGAGAGCCCTCAGGCGTTACCTTTTTAAATACCAGTTTGGTTGAAGTGACGACCCCATCAGTTACGGAAGCAGAAGCAAAAAAGTTTTTGGAAATCAGTGGATTGCCCTCTGGGGACGAAGATATATCAGGCACAGTGTCTGGAATTTTAGATATTAGTGGTCAGCCTTCTGGGCAAATAGACTTCAGTGGAGGGGTTTCTGGAGCTCCTGAAATGAGTGGACTTCCAAGTGGAGTAATTGACATCAGTGGAGAAACTTCTGGAGTTGAGGTTGTTAGCGGCCTGCCATCTGGAATTTATGATTATAGTGGACTCCCATCTGGCTTTCCCACTGTCTCTCTTGTGGATACAACTTTAGTGGAAGTTGTAACACAGACATCTGTTGCACAAGAGGTAGGAGAAGGGCCATCTGGGATATTAGAAATCAGTGGACTTCCTTCAGGGGAAAGAGAAATATCTGGAGAAGTGTCTGGAGTTATGGATATTAGTGGGTTACCATCAGGGACAGTAGACATCAGTGGAGAGCCATCAGGCATTCCATATTTTAGTGGAGACATTTCTGGAGTCACAGACTTAAGTGGAGAGTCCTCAGCAGTGACCGGAGTTAGTGGAGAGGCCTCCGGACTTCCAGGCGTCACCTTGGTCACTTCTGATTTGGTCGAAGTTGTGACAAAACCAACAGTTTCACAGGAGCTAGGTGGAGAAACAGCTGTGACACTCCCCCCTATTTTTGAGTCAAGTGGAGATGGCTCTTCATCTGGGGAAATTGGTAGAGAAGCCTCTGCATTTCCTGAAATTACTGTAGAAACATCTGGATTTCATGAAATTAGCATAGAAACATCTACAGTTCCTGAAACTAATGGTGAAACATCTGCATTGCCTGAAATTACCATAGAAATTTCTACAGTTCATGAAACCAGTGGTGAAACATCTGCAATAGCTGAAATTAGCATAGAGACTTCTACAGTACATGAAACCAGTGACAAAATATCTGCATTGCCTGAAATTAGCATAGAAACTTCTACATTTTACAAAACCAGAGGTGAAACATCTGTATTACCTGAAGTTAACATAGAAACATCTGGCATAGCTGTGGTCAGTGAAACTTCTGGAGCACCGGAAGAGAGGAGGGAAGATTCTTCAGGAACACCCACACACCCACTCTCAGATGTTTCAGGGGAAACCTCTGCTCCAGACGTTGTAATTAGTACCAGTATGCCAGACACTGAATTAACACAAGAGCCCATGGGTCCTGAAGAGGCCCAGCTTGAAATACAGTCCTCTACTCCCATGGTATCAGAACAAGAGACCGAAATAGCTGTTGTTCTAGAAACGTTAGAGATATCACCCACTGCCACTGCTATCTTGCCTCAAGTTTCACCAGAAGCCACCAATGTGCCAGAACCCACTGCAGAAGGTATTGTTAAAAATATGTATTGCTTTTCCAGCCCATCTTCTTTTATAGAAAAGGGTGGGATTTCCCTTTTTTATACAGCAAATAATTATTTTTTTTATTATTATTCACTAAAATAATGAAAAAGGGCATTTAAGAAATATTTTATCTGAACAAAAAGCTATAGGGATGTAGGATTTGCCACACCAGATCAGACCATTAATCCCTCAAGTCTACTATCCTGCCTCTCACAGTGGCTGATAAATGATGGAACAATCATAATGCACCTGGCTAAGTTGTGCAGCTCTGCACATGAAGGGAATGTGAGGGGTTGTTCTTTTCTCACACCTGCAGCAATCAGGTTATGCCCTGAAACACAAAATATCCAACTGCTTTTATCTTAACAAGCATAACTATCAGTGCTATTATTGGCCACACAATTATCCAGCCCTCCTCCATCCCCATTATTTGACTCTGACCTTCTGTGGCAGTGGAGTCAAACTAAAGTAGACTTAAACCAAAGAGAACTGCAGAGTAACATGGCAAGTAGAGAGTGAAGCAGCACTGAGCCATGGATGGCAGGTATCTCCCCCTTATGCAGCATCTGTAGTCATACTGAATAACAGCAAAAGGCATCAGTATAATTTGGCTGATATCCCTCTCTCTTGGGAGTTACAGTTATACCCAAGACATGTGATGAGAAGCCCTGTGGAGCGGGAACCTGCCAGGAAAGAGATGGAAACATCACCTGCTTGTGCCCGCCTGGGTACATGGGGGACCGCTGTGATATAGGTAAGCTCTGGCCTCTGTTTTGGTGGGGATGTGCAGCAACTCGAGAATATTTTTTAACCTAAAATGAGTGCTGCTGTGGATATGACCATGAGCACAGCATATCTGGAGGAAACCAGGAGGAGTTCACTTTCCTTTCACCATCATTGCTAAATGTTGCTCCAGCCCAGAGAAAACAGGGAAGCTCTGTTCTTCTCCTGAAGCCCTAGAGAAGGCAGCTACTCCTTCCACTCTGGATCAATAGGAGAATTTCATCCTGGCAATTGAGGGGGTGAGAGGAAGAGGCAGAGAAGCACTGTAGCATGGGATATTCTCCACTGTCCTATTTCCTTATCCCCTATCCTGACCTATGTATATATACCCCTATATCCAGAGCATTAGGAGCTATATGTACTAATGGATGGATGCCTTGTGTTTCATGATGTTTGTTATGGTGCAGTAGGTCTCCTATTGTGGACCTCCTGGCTTCTTCTGTGGCATTCAAGGGATTCCAAAGGTCAAAAACAAGCCAGCAAGAAAATCAGAATTTTCTGCTCTCTGAACTGCACCTGCTGGAGGCAGTATGTGCACATGCCAAACCACATTCCTAGTCCTCCATATTGTCCCTTGACAACTGTTGGCAGACAACACCTCACCTCCCTTTACTTAGCCTGGGTGCCCTTCTGCCACCAGAATCCAGCTGTCACTTCACTGTCTATGGCAGCTAGGAATTGTCATACCCAAAAGAGACCTTTTGGTGGACATTCATCCCCATCCAAGGTGCAAGGCACTTTGCATCAGTTTGTGAGGCCCAACTATGCACTGGGAATGAAAGAAAATATATTTCTTCAAAGCTTTAAAGGAGGAGACGTGAACTGAGGTTCTGCTTGATGTATTGGGTCTTGTGCCTCTGTTTGCTGGAACTGGCTGTATCGGATGATGCACATGAGATGACGTCTAAATCAAATTAACTCGTATTTTTTATTGGCTCTTTTGGCACATGTCTGTTTCACTCCACTTTCAATCTGTGGATTGGTGGGCTCATTCACTGGCGTACGTATAAATTGTGACGGTACTTAAGATTGTGAAAAGAGCATGTGTCTTTCATGGCTGACAACCAGCTCAATATTATTCGAACAGTGAGGGTGTAAACTGCCTAACCTGATGTTACTGTGAAAAAGTCTTCCCTTAGCAATTAACCAGGAATTTTCTTCCACCGCGACCGCTTATCTGGCTATCGCTGCCTGTCAGGGTGCGGAGAACTAAGTCAAGGATAACATGGAATTCCTTGGCACTTCCCATTCCTGGCTCAGTTTCACTTTGATACCAAACCAGAATGTAACCTGTGCTAGCCCAAGTCAAGGTTGCAATATGCAAGGATGGACATGCACGCTGTATAAAATATGGGCCTCTTTTTAAGAAACTTTAGGTCTGCACTTGTGTGTATATTTTATGTGCTTAATTGTGCCTCTAAAGTTTTTTGAAATTTTACCTTCATATATATTTGCTTATATATGGTACAATCTATGAATGCAACCAGACTTGCTCAGTCATTTCTAGTTAAAAAAAAAACCACCATCATCATAGCCCCCAGAACTACTTTCTCAATTTACTTTAACTCAATTAAACCACTAATGCATACTGCTTTGGGTTAGGCAGGGGCTTTTTTTGGAAGCAGCGCTTCTACTGGCTGGAGCAGAGAGCTGGGCTCTAATTCCATACCTGCCACTGAATCACAGAGGAGTCTTGGGTAAATCACTTTACGTTTCTGTGCTTCACTTTTTGCATCCAAAAATAGAGATGTTAATAATTACCTGCCTCTGAGGTAGGTTGCGAGGTTTAATTCGTTTCTGTTCATAATGCAATTGATAACCTCAGGTGGATGATGCTATAGTGATACAAAGGATCATTATGTCTATGAGGTCTCAATTGGCCATCAAGCTTGTTATATTTCTGATACATCAGTGCTCTCTTGCTCTCTCCCCACTTCCTTCTCTTTGATGTCTTACTAATAAAATTTTTATTTTGTCTGGTACTTTCTTTGATGGTGTATCCCGTGCATGTGATCGTCACTTCAAACCCCGCCCATACCTTCGGTAGCCAATCAAACGGCAGTCTTTCCATGTTTGCAAGGTTACCAGCATGACTTGAGATATAGTTCAGATATGAAGGACCAAGCCCTGAAATCAGAGCCTTGTCACTTCTTAATACATATAGATGGAGAACAGGTGACAGGAGCCAGCCTCTATCTTCATGAAGCTTCAGTATTGTGGAGGCTACATGACTCACTGGACTCTCCTTCTCATTTGAGTTGTAGTCTCTTCCCTTTGCTCATGAATCAGTGAAATCAAAGGATTCCAATATCCCACTTGCACTTGTTCTCTACACTGTCACTGAGGGGACTATTCAGGACTCACCTGAGTACCTCAGCATGGTAGCAGGGGGCCCATGCTGCAGGGAGTGGTGTGGGTGATTCTGTAGGGGGCACTCCTCCTTATGAGTAAGTATTGACCATGGTACCCCAGCACAGTTCTAGGTGCACTGTGCTGCAGGGAGAGATGTGATTTAGAATCTGTGTTCAGTGACTATTCCAGCATTCAAGCAGAAAATGTGCCTTTTGGGCTAGTAAAGCTCATTTGCGAACATATTCATGGAGAGTGAAATTCACCAGTGGGCAAAGAGCCCACACAAGTCCTATTTCAGAGCCGAACTTAAGGGATGCCTGGTCCTTGTACTAGACTTCCACAAAAGGGTGAATTTAATCTAGAAATAAGACCTAAATGTGTAAACAAAGTGATTTTTTTAAGATGGAACAAATATTCACAAAGATTATTTTGCAATGTTAGCCCAATTCTACTATAAAGATAGTATTCAAAGTGCTTTGGGATCCTTTGAGATGAGAGATGCTAGAGAAATGAAAGGGAGAATCTGCATATTGAGAGCAAAAATAGTATTTAATAATGGACCTATGCTGCCTCCTTCTTCTGGTTCTCCTGGTGCATCTTGTCTTCCTAATCTAGAAAGTGAGCTCTTTGGGACAGGCACTGTCTTGATAGCTGTGTCTGGTGCTGTGCTGACCATTGGTTGGTGCCAGAAGAATAATCAAAAAAGATAATTAATAATAAAGCAGAATGGAATCTACTTCATCTTGCAAGAAGGAGCCCAAAGCAAAGACCCAGCTGAAGTGGGCCTTTAGTGCTAGTTTTTCATATAAATTCCTACTATGCCTACTTTGGTGAGGTTTTCAAGTGGATTCAGTGATCAGTTTTTTTAAAAATGAAAATTTCTCTCCTCTACCATACCATATGATTCCCCCAAGATATCAACGCCAGAAGCCAAAGTCGGAGTTGTGTCAGCCAGTGGATTGAAGGTTAACCCTTGGATGCTGGCATTTTCCAGGCTTCTAGCCAAGGAATGCTCAGGTCCATGTGGGCATGTCAGTTGTCAGCAATCTGTTATTGCCCTCAGAATTAGGGTCCCACAAGAGCCTCAAATTTGCAGGACGACCCGGGGGGGGGCAAGTGGGGCAATTTGCCCCAGGCCCTGAGCCCCACAAGGGCCCCCCATGAGAGTTTTCAGTGGCAATTTGGCAGCAGGGGGTCCTTCTGCTCCATGTCTTTGGCGAAGTACCCCAAAGACCCAGAGCGGAAGGACACCCCCCCACCCAGCTGAAGACCCCAGACCCCATGAATCCTCTGGGCGGCCCTGCAAATTTGAAGTCTTGTTCACATAACTGGTCTCTTCATCCAGACTCTTGCCAACTGTGTGCAGAAGCCTGTTACAATTGGCAAAATTGGAGGGCACACAAGTATTAGCAAAAATACTGTACTGGCATTTCAGTGAAAAAGCTGTGGTTTACATCTTTTGAACTAGCTGATGGTTTTAAAGACTTCAGTCAGGTCAAGGAAAAAACTGACATTTGCTGAAATGTCAGCAATTTACCAAAAGATTTGCATCTCTCTGGATCTGCTGCCCATCCAGCCAAAACAGCTGAAGTGTATTAGGTGATTTTGAAGGAGTCCTAATGGGTGAAATGCTTCTTTATGGCCTGAAGGATATATTTTATTGATTAAAAGAAAGCAGTAGAAGAATAACCTTTTTAAAAAAATCACACAAGTGATTCATACAATTCTATTTAATGGGAGAGTCAGGCTATGAAGGAGGGTAAGGTAGCTCTAACAAGTTCCAGCTGAGATCTGGCAGATGTCTTTACTGGCCAATCCAGTTATTTGGTGTCTGTTGGCTGTTTTATGACATTAAGTCAAAGGCTTATTTGCTTATGGAAAACCAGCTCTGAGGATACAACCTAAAATAATGGCCTGTTGTACAGATAAAGTGAGTTTTCTTTTACATATAATATTGTGGAGCCAAGGATTCCCGAGATTCCTGAGCTCTCAGTGCTTGCAATCAAGTCATCACTCGTAAACATAGCACTGAGAGGGAGAACCACAAAATAAACATGTTTCCTGATAAGTGTCTGAGTTTTGTAGTTTAATAGAATATTTTCTATGTTGTGGCAGGTTATTTTCTCCTCCTCTGTATCCTGAGGCTTAAATTTCATTTTTTTTATATATTTTTCTATGGCTTAAATCAGAGAAATTAGACTTTTTCCATCTGCTGCCAAGTCACTACTCAGTTGTACTATTGCCAAGAGCCATTACTTATCTCTCACATCTAAAAGAATTGTTTTCTCCAGCTGCTTCTTTTCCACTTTGATCAGGATCTGGCAACAGAGGTAACGTGTGAATGGAGTTATCTTTTAGATGCCACCTTACTGGCTTTGGGATCTTCTTCCCTGCTTAACCCACCAGATCAATGTTCATAATATTCCCAAAAAGAAAAGGAGGTCTTGTGGCACCTTAGAGACTATCCAATTTATTTGAGCATAAGCTTTCGTGAGATACAGCTCACTTCATCGGATGCATACCATGGAAGTACCATGTGAATATGATGAGAGTCACGTCTCACTGCGAAGTTGGGGTGCTGCATCCATACTGACAACTGTTTTCCAACCAGCCTGGATGAATTAATCTGATTGTCCACCGGGTGCAGACAGGGTCGCACCCGCCGATAAGATGCTCTCCCTTCCGAGTCTATTTCCACGGTATGCGTTCGATGAAGTGAGCTGTAGCTCACGAAAGCTTATGCTCAAATAAATTGGTTAGTCTCTAAGGTGCCACAAGTCCTCCTTTTCTTTTTGCGAATACAGACTAACACGGCTGTTACCCTGAAACCTGTCATAATATTCCCAGGAATTCCTGGAAACCAAAAGCTATGATTTCTGGCAAGATTTTCTTGGCTCTCTAAAAAAATATTGTTTAGTTGGTCTTTTGAGTCTCTATTTAGTGGTTCATACACACCAGGAAACCCCATAAAAACAGGTCAGTGTGGGGGCTGTTGTACACTTTGAAAATGTGTTGCTTTTCAAGCTGTAGAATGGAGTCAGGATTTTGGATGCCAGATTGTATTTCCAAACAGATTACTCTCATTCCCAAGAAAACTGTAGGAATTTTTCTATGTTAGAGTGGTGTTTCATATCCTTCCTGCTTGCATGCTGTTCCTCCTTAGTGAATATTTTAAACACAAAACTAAACTTGTTTAATCAGTATTCAAATCTATCAGTGATCTAAGTTGCCTTTTTAATAAAACACATGTATTGTATCTTTAAAAAGTCTGTACCACTGTTACTGCCAATAACATTTTAGATAATTAAAAGGGAAACAGTTCTGAAACTCTAATGTATTTTTCATCACTGATGCTGTTTGTTCATGTTTGCAATGATAGTAAAATGGTCAGTTTCACATTTGTTTATAAATGGTTTCTCTTCCAGTTTCTCATGTTCTAGAACAGTGTTATTGTGTTTAAGTTTGCAAGACTGCATGGGAAGATCTAGTTGTATACTACTTGAACAGAGTAGGAGTGAGTAAATTCAATACATACCTGGGAACATTAGAGCTTAGGAAGGGAATAACAAGCTGGTGAAGCTATTTTGTGTTTGCCTAAATGAAGCTTCCAGAGTAATCCGGCTACCTCTCTGCTTTCATCAACCAACAGTTGACATTTATTAAATAGGACACCCTGTTTTCATTTTTTTTTTTAAATCATGAAAACATTTTTTTTAAAGTGAGGCTTGAAACGCTAGTCCCTTTAAGAATACATCAGCTAGAAAACCCATGTTGTGACAAGACATTTGAATGGTCTTTTTGAACGTTCTATGATACCACGGTGAGTATAAATCATCTTCTAAAGACCCCTTATTTCCGTGATGCCCTCCAGAAGTGAGTTAATGTTTTAAATGGGCTCCCTGTTCTCGGCTCCCCATTGCATTCTGTCTTCTGTGTCTTTCTCTTAGACTAGAAGCTCTTCAAAGCAGGGGTTGTCTCAGTCTGTCTTGTACTGCCCCACGTACATTGTTAGCACTTAAATAATAGTAATAATCTTTTCTTCCTGTCCTGGTAGAGAAGCTATTTGAGGGGGACCAGCAAGGGAGTCGTGAGAAGACAAACATGCATTTTTAGGAAAATTTACATAAAATAACAAATATCCAATAACAGTGGCTTTGTAAATTCCTTCAGTGTTAAGATATGTGACAGCTGCCAGCTGCTGAAGGGTCCTTGCATCCTCACCTCACCTCTGAGAGTCTCTGTTGTGCAGGGTTGAATGGTGAGCAAGACTGTGGATGTGTAATATGTGCTTGTAGCAACTAAAGGGATAACAAAAAATGTCAAGCATTAAGTAACTGGGTGATTTAAATTTCTTTTACTGAAGTTTCCTTTTCATGTAAAGCTCCGAGCCCAGAGCTCGTGTGCAATATCATAGTTCCGTTCTCTAGTGTATCTAGGAACTATATCATGAGTGATGCTAGTCGGTGATATTATTTATTGTTCAGAAAAATCTCTAGGACCAAGTACTACAGGGTGAATGGAGAATCGGCCACACCAACTCCATATGTCTTGACATGTGTGAGACTCTGAATTTACCAGTAACTGCTGAGACCAGGTGCTTTCTAAATACAGAGGAAGGCACAGTCCCTGCCCCAAAGAGTTAACAGGCCAAATGGCTAGTTTGATATTTATTATCCTCATGTGTTTCAAAATATTTGCAGCATGCATTTCAAAAAGTATTTCTGTATTTCCTTGCATTATTTTTACAACACTGTTAAAATGTACCCTGTGTGTCTATATATGGGGTATATATATTGAGTATCCATATAGTATATATAATATGTACAGTTCATAATATATACAAGCACAAAAGCAAGTTCCATTCTAATGTTATTTCCTGATTTGATGCAGTGCGTTAGCCTGCGTGTGTATTTGCTGCCTTCTTCCTCCAGGGCCTGAGTAGGTGGGACCACTGCAGATCATCTGCATCTGAAAGAGACCTTGGGCACATAAAATGTTAGTCCCTGTCACTGAAGACAAATGAAGAACCCATTATTCCCTGCTAAACATTCTGCTTTAGCTCCTGTACATGCTTTATTTCCATTTCTACAGCGTGCTTTCCACTTAATAGAAGCTAATGGACAAAGGAGAATCTTTCCTTACTTGTTCAGGTGGAGACCACTGTGAATGGCATCAACTTCTGCTGCTACTGTTGCTGGGGAACCTGGTGTGTACTGGGATTTTAATCTCCTCTCAACACATTTCAGTTTCCCTTTTGTGTTTTAAATCTTCTAAGTTCCAAAGACGTGAGCAGATAAGTAGTAATCAACCTGACTCATCCATTCTTTTCTACTAGGTCAATAATTCCCTTTTTGTTCTGGAAAGTCCCAAAATGCTTATTAGCATTGATGAAAGCTGGGCATTTCATTTCCCACCCATTACACTAAAAAGAATAGCTCAGAAAACATTAATTAGTATTTTAATGTAGAAGCAGACCCTGCACTCATGAAGATCCAAGTGCAAAGCTGGTTTAAGTGGTTGATAAGCCATTTGGGGAATATTTGCAATACCTTTGGGGACACAAATTAGAATATAAATAACAAGGGCTCTCAATCCTCATGCTTCAAAGTGCAAGCTGACTACAAGCTGCTGCCAGGAAGACTTTCCCCCATCATTTAATACTTTACAATTTGATGTGCTATAGGAGTTTACACTTTTCTCTGAAGCATCTGGCATGGGTCACTGTGGGTGACTAGACAGATAGACAAGGTAAAACACTTGTCTGTTTTCTTATGGCTGAAGAGAGGGAACTTGATTAGGTGGATCACTGCTTTGCTCTGGTATAGCTGGAGAGAGGGTACTGGACTAGACAGACTATTAGTCTGATCCAATGAGGCAGAAGACAGAATATTGAACTGGATGGATTGTTGTTCTGCTTCATTATGGCCATGTCCACGTCCTTCTCTGATTCATCTTCTCCGAGTCTGCTTTCCCACTAACTCTCTAGCACTGAAGTGCAGTGTGAGGTGTCAGCCAGATGACTTCTGTTACAGTCAGCATCTTTAAGACTTTCCAGGACGTCAGAGTCTGAGAAGCAAGACTTTGAAAGAAAGAAGAAAAGTCTCACTAAAGGAGCTAACCAGTGACTACTATTTTTTGTCTACAACCCTTTCTGTAGGTATTTGGGCACAGTTACATTCTCACTCTTTGGAGCTTGTCTATGGTTTCTTGCACTGACTTCATCTCTGCCGTCTTTTCATTCTAATTAACGTATTTCTTCCTTCTGGTTTCAAGACTCACTGAGGAATAGGATTAAGTCTCAGACTGGAGAGATGTTAAGAAAAAAATGTAGAAGGATGGATTTTGTGGCATATTAGATACAAACTGTCCATTTTGGTCTCATTCTGAGCATGATACCCAATTAATCCAAGCCGCTTCCCTTCCTTTCCCTTCCCGAACTGGTGAGAGCTAGGCATGCCATTACAGTGATGACATGTACTGTCCATGTTGGGATAACTGACAGACTGGGAGACAGAAGACTTGGGGCCAAATCTGGACCCACCCAAAGGGCTCTTTGTATCAATGGAGCAGTACAAAGAGTCCATAAAACTGTCCTAAATGGGCAGCCAGCAGTTCACACAGTGTGGGGAAATCCTTGACTGGTGTCAAGCTGGCACAGCTGGCTTTATGCTAGCCCCCTCACTAGCAGCTGTGCTCTGGAACAGGTGAGGATTTAGCCCTGGGAGCTCAGGCTGAAGCATGACATCTGGACTATGGTTAGAAAAAGTCAAAAATGAGAAGCCAAGGAGGGAGAGGGAAGATATGACGCTGTGTTTGAGATGTTCCTCTTACTTAAGAGAAGCCCCACGTCTGTCTTTTAGACTTTAGCTGATGGAGGCTGACACAGCCACAAGTTTGCACATTTGGTCAAGTTAGGCAGCAAAGATGGACAAGGAAGAGACACAACAGATATCCAAAGATACTGAGCAGGATACCCTGAAAGGCATCCCTCCGACCTCTGCTGATGTTGCCCTGATATCACCATAGTGTTGTCCAGTGATCAAGTGACAGAAATTTGAGTGGAAAATGATGTCAGCTTCCTAGGGTGGGTTGGGCTTTTTGCTTTCATTTCTTCAACAGTAGCAGCAGCAGTAGTTCTTAAAAGAAACCCGTAACCCACTCTCGAGCGCTCCCAAAACCATGGACGCTCCCTCCTGAACAAGCAAAGAAACAAGTTCTCCTGTTGGTGGAGTTCCCTGCCCGGAGTCCTAATGGCAGCCCTTGATTTCTTGCAGACATTGATGAGTGCCACTCAAGCCCCTGTCTGAATGGAGCTACCTGCGCTGATGGCATCGACTCTTTCAAATGCTTATGCCTTCCCAGCTATGGAGGGGACCTGTGTGAGATCGGTACGGCCTACCTGGCTTCAGCTAATTTTACTAACAGCTGCACTCCCCCAAAAAAACTTAACCCCACCAATCCCGCCCTCATCTCAAAAAGCTAACTCCTAACAGCAGATAAAATGCGTCTTACTGGGCAAAAGATTACGCTGTTTGCTTACAAGTGATTATTGTTTTTTGATCACAACATCTTGTTTCTCTGGGAAATTTCTCTTAACTTCTAGGAGACAATGGGAGCTTTAGAGCTCCTAGGGAACCTGGTGTCTCCTTGGCTTCTTAGAAAGGGAAATTATTCTCTTTGTTGTAGTTTTCTCTTGTAAAATTGCATAAAGGACGTGATAGTGTGATACTGTTTGACATAAGCACAAATATGCTTTTGGACCAAAGAAAAGCCTTCCAATCCACCTGTAATAATCGGACACTGTCCCAGGTACATCTTCATGGCATGTGAACCTTCTCTGCTCCTCTGTGATTTCAGTGAAAGATGCATGAACTGAGCCATGTGAAATGACCGTGTTTCATTTTGTGCGGATTCACCCATGAAGGGCTTTCATTCACTCCTGTGACTCTTCTCCGTCTCCACCTGACCTTTGTGTCGTTTCCTCGAGTGAATGTGACTTTCATGGCGACAATGGCAAGCAGTGTGAGTCACAGAGAGGGAAACTGAAATATCCTGGTTTTCTATCAGAGTGACACTTTCTTGTGTGCACAAATGCCGTTTGGTTTGGGGGAGAAAACAAAGGAAGATTTTGTTTTACTGCAAGTCCCTGAAAGCCTGATTTTCTGTCTGTTTCTCAAGGAGGAAAAATGTTCCTGCATTGCTCTGCAAGGCCAGGGAGAAGTAGGTTGAAAAGTACTACCTGTTCACCTTCAAATGGGCAATAGGAAAGCGCATTTGATCTTCCCTCTCTCTTTCTCTGCATCTCTCTTTCTCCTTTTAATATGAGTGTGTGGAAGAGCTCATGAAAGGAGAGGAACTGATAGGAATGGCTGCGCTTGTGAGCAGGCACCATGCAAGCTTCCTTCATTTACCTCTTCCAGTGTACCTCAGTCCTGACCTTTAGCACCTCCTGCTGCTCTGCTAGAGGAGCCTCGCCTGAGAAGAGGCAAGAGACCTCCTATAATAGGGAGTATTCCGCCTAACGGCTGTATTGAAACACCACTCCAATGTTTGACCCAAACCTAGTTTAATCTCTTCTCTTCATAACAGTGCATCTATTAATGGGACCTTGACATCAAGGGGTATCTTTACCCTGGATTACCCTGGGACATATGAGAGCAGCCTACTGCTCTAAATATCAGTGAAAAAGCCCCCTTTAATACCCAACATTACCCCCAAGGTAGAATGTATGATCTACTTTCCCTTCTCTAACTTATTTGATTCCCTAAGAACATCATGAGCTCTAGCATTTTAGATGAGCTCTTCTGTGCCATACACACAAGTCAGTCATTCTTAAATGCTTCTAAAGCCTGGAGAGAGAGCCACTTCATGGGATTAGATTTTACCTGCAACTGCTCTCCACATTTTTGCATAGGTAACTGCTATATAGGAAAGCCTTGCATTTTCTGTTAGAATGTCCTACTGAGACTGTGCATTGTGTTCCATCCCAACTCAGTGGTTGTGATAGTCTATAAAGGGGGTGTGACATAAGCCACCAGAAAAAGAGACTTTGAAAGGCACATTACATACTCCCTCCCCTGCTCTCGGAGATGTGGTGGAGAAGATCCAGGTTTGTGAGTGCTCTCACAGCTCCTGCTCCCTAAGGTTGGTTCAGCAGAGATGGTCTGCTTGGTCTGTAGAGGAAGAAGGCAGAAAAAGAGAATTCAAAGGACCCACCAACTAGCCAGTCTTTGGAGGGTCAGACATTGAAGTCTGCATGGGGTTTGTGTGTACCCCTGGTTGAAGAGCTTCACAGGAATGGAGTAAGAGGAATTGATGAGTTAAAGGGAGATGGGGTACTCTGGAATGCAAAGGTGGACAATAGCCAAGGTGAGAGGTTTTTTCATGAAAGTGGAATATAAAACATCTGCCCTGCATGGGGTTAGAGGGACATTTGCTGAGTGGCCAAAAGGAATAATGAAATCCCACCACCCTAGGCAACAAGGAGCTGAGAAAGGATGATAGATGGAAGAACTCTCTCTGCCACTGAAAGACTGCTACTAAATAAATCTCCATCTTGTCACCACTAGATCTTCCTTCCACACCAGTGCTCCTCTTCCTCATCTATAGGCTCATCATATCTCATCTGCCTCACAGTGACAGTTCCTCTCTGACTTTGTATCTTGTCTTGGCTGTTGTGACTCTAGGTGCTAGTCAGTGGAGGAGGAGATAAGAGATGATGGGACATAGTACATTCAAGGCCCAAAAGACATAGTAATTCCATCGTTTGAGTGCGACTGCTTGCAATGCAAGGGTCTATCTGGAGGAGATGGGTTTATCATCATAATAGTATCTGCCCCAACTGTTGTCATTTCTGTATCTGTCCCTGTTTCCTTTTGGTTTTCAGAAGGTATTGGTATGACTTTGTTGATGGCAGAGAACAAAAGATTCCCCAAAGTGCCATCTTTTGTTTATTCCTTTGCATCTGCTCTACCCTTTTCCATTTTTTAAAAAGACTGCGTTTTACTTCTCTGTATTTCCTGTCTTACATCCCTTGCTTACCTTTTCTCCTATGTTCCCAAGGCCCGCACAGCTAGTCTCATAGTCCCTGTGGCCTGTGAGTCAGTTGCCAGAGTTTCTGTGGCCCCAAGTATTCATTTCCAGTGCCCACATTTCCTAATGTAGGACTCATCTACCAGCTAATGCCCTTTCCTGCGTGTCTATTCCTTGTATGACCTGAGGAGAATCTCCCATACACATCCTCTCCACACTGGACTAGAGCTTCAGTTCAAAAGAAACAATCCCCCTTGTTAAAATAAATTAAACTGGTTAATTTCTCTGCAGGGAAGAGGATAGGAGCTAACTTCCCTTTTAAAGGCTTTCCCTTTCAAGCTCTGGCCCCAACCATAATATAGAGCCCGTCAAATATTTTGTGCCTTTAATTTGCTTTGATGGCATTTCTCAATAATCACCAGCAATAACCACTTAAAGCAGGCAACAGATTTTTGCTTTTTTTCTACTCCTTTTTAAAAATATTTTCTTTAAGTTTTTTTTTCTGTCTCCCATATGGTAAGTCCTGCCCTGCCTCCCTTTTCTGTGATCTCACCAGGTTGCTTTTTCCATTTGAGAAGGCTCAGAATAGTGATGTAGCCAACTGAATCTAAACTCTGACCTCTCCTGCCCTTCCCTCCCATCTCTGATGCATTAGCACTGATTGTGGGGAGTAAAATGTTTAAAGGTGAAAGCTGTTCTCCAAGGCGAGCAAAATCAGCAGGACAACTCTGGGGGGGTGGGAGGGGGGGGAAAGTGGTGTTGTTTGGGGCTATTTCTCAAAGACAGAGTCTCAGAACCTGACTTGGAGCTTGAAATGTTCAGGAATCTGTCTGTTAGATTTTTCAAAAGTGCCTATCACCATGTAAATTGCAGGGCCTTTAACCTACTTCCCCTCCATAAACTATTCCTTGGTTGCCTTCTGATCATTTTCCCGTGGATGTAACATACAAAAATATCAAAGTTTATTCTTTAGTGGGTGTAACCATGTGTTGTATTTTTGTTCCATGAATGCTTGGGCAGCCAAGAGGTGAGTTGGTTGGCACACTGCCCTCAGGCATGCGGTTCCCTTTCATTCCTTTCTTGTGTGTTTCAGACCTGGAGGACTGTGACGAGGGCTGGACCAAGTTCCAGGGCCATTGTTACAAGCACTTTGAACAGAGAGAGACGTGGGTGGAAGCTGAGACCCGGTGCCGGGAACATCAGTCCCACCTGAGCAGTATCATCACTCCAGAAGAACAAGAGTTTGTAAATAGTGAGTGCTGGGGGTAATGGCCAGGATCTGAGAGTGGCTGGGCACAGATCAATCTGTCCATTTAGGGGTGGGGGTGGGCCGAGGTGGGGCGGAGCATGTGGGGAGCAGCCCACACCAGCCAACAGAAGGAGCCAAGGGGAGCCAGTCTCCCTCTACCCTCAGCACTGGTGCCACTGTGCCCCTGGCTACTAAGAGGAGGAAAGGCAGGGAAAAGCCCTGCTGGCTGCAGGAGACTCTGCAGGGCTGGTCCCTGGGGCTGCCCAGAGCAGGATGGGTGGCAGCCCTGACTGTTCTGCCCACCCCCCTCTCCAGACTGGGTAGAAATAGCAAGGCCTGGGAGTGAGCTGGGGTGGGAGCAACATCTTCCTTACACTGGAGCCAGTGAGACAGCCGCCCAGGTCAGGCAGCAGCTCCAGATAGCTCCAACCCAGAGGGGGAGTGGGTTTCGCCGCAGCGGCTAGGAGGAGGAGGCGCTGGAGGAGTCTGGACACTTCAGGAGAGGGGGGAGTACCTCTCCCATTTTTCCAGGGGCGGAGGAGCTGTGTTCCCTGCCCCCTGTGTTCAGAGATGAGAGCACACACCATGGATCCGGTTGGAGTGGGATCCTCAGGCAGCTGGGTTGGGGAGCAGGACCCTGTTCGACCAAGGTTCAGTCTAAGGGGATTAGGACAGGTGAAGCTTCTGCTGTGTTCCACAGCCTTGTCTGGGGTTCCTGGGAACATGCCTTCTGCTGACACCACCCGTTTGTCCCTTTAAATGAATCTGAATGCCAGTCTGCAATTCCCTCACCCCCATTAGTGAGTTGGGGAGGCGTGGGTGCCTGCAGGCATGTGAAAAAAGTGGCCCAATTGGTCTTGTGTTGAGGCATCAAGATTGAACCATTCCCTTTGTGCTGTGGCCTCCCTCTCTGTGGCCTCGCTCTGAAGGGCTGGTGGACCACAGAGGAAGAACGATCCTTCGCCCACATGAGGACTAACACCTCCAACCGTAGTAGCCGCATGGCAGCCGCTGGCATGGGAACAGCAGACTGTCATGGGACGAATTTGGCAAACTGGAGCCACCTTTACAGTGACATTCCAGAGCATTGCCAGCTTAGACGCTCTCACTTCCTAACTGAAGGAGATTTATCCACCTCACCTTTAACCAATCTGGCTTCCTCAATCAGAACTACCCCTTGTCAAGCAACCCTTGATGTGGTCCAGATATAGACCATGTAGCTATGGTGTTCAGATCCTTGGCAGAGCCCTTTGGTGTCGCCTGGACTAGCATGGGAGAGGTGAGTGATGGAGGGACTCCTTTTCCCATTTCTTACCCGTCTCTCCCTGTCTTTCTTTTTCAGACTATGCCCAGGATTACCAGTGGATTGGACTCAGTGACAGGGCTATCGAACACGACTTCCGCTGGTCTGATGGAAATTCCCTCGTGAGTTGTGTGCAGGGGTAGGGGGGTCTTGTTTCTTCACTGAGAGTCATTTCAGGAAAGAACCGCCCGCTTCCATGCAAGCTTTGACTTTTTGTGCTGTGTCAGGACATGAAGCTGCTGCCTGGGGACAGAACCCTAGAGCCATTGGTGTGAACAGTGGGACAAGCGTTGAATGGAGCCAGCCATAAGCTATTTTGGGGTCAGGAGGGACCGTCATTTTGTTCTCTGTTTGTACAGTGTCTAAAACAATGGGCTCATAGGCGCTACCATAATACAGATAATAAAAATACATGATTTCCATTGATGAGAGGGACAGACCCAGGAGGAAGAGAGAGAACCAGTCAGAAAAACAGAAGCAAGGGAGAGTGAATGAACAAAAGCAGAAGGAAAAGAGCCGAAAGGGAGAGAGAAGAAGCAAGGGGAAAGGGAGAGCTGAAGAGAACAAAGCAAGTGTCTTCATAACTTAGAGGAAGGGCTTCTTATCTCTTCACAGCAATATGAGAACTGGCGGCCCAGCCAGCCCGACAACTTCTTTGCGGCAGGAGAGGATTGTGTGGTGATGATCTGGCATGAGCAAGGCGAGTGGAATGATGTCCCATGCAACTATCACCTCCCTTTCACATGCAAGAAAGGAACAGGTGAGTCCTGGTGCTACTCGTTTCTGGGTTGGGGTGTTTGTCCAGGCTTAGGCTACAGCTATTAAACCAATAGCACGAGAGCAGCCAAACTTTGCCCTACCAAGGGTCCCACTGGCAACTTGCTGGGTGCTAAGGGCTATATGTAAGGTGGATCAAATAGAGCAGTTTGCAGATCCTTTCCTCCTTAATTTGCATGGGCAGCCTATGAGATGACTCGTCCCAGAAAGCAATGTGGCTTCTGCTTCGATAAGATGCAGCGTTGCAGGCTGGGATACGTACCCTCCACGGAGTTGACCGAGGCAACTGCAGGACTCAGTGGTCCACATTTGAGTCACCCCTTGACTCTAACAGGAATAAATACTGGCCATAAACCCAGGAAACTTAACTCATTTCTCGTGAACCTTAACTTTTGCACAGCGACCTGTGTAAGATATTAGTAGAGGAAATGAAGACATATCCTATGTGGATTTGAAACAGCAAAGAGGATTTATGGAGGCAGAATTAGAATTTGGCCAGGACCCCAGTACGAACACACCTCAAGTCTTGGGAAAAAGTGCCCTGAAATCTTTAATAAACATTCATGGTCAGGACCTTGGCTTGATGCGTCATCCCAAGGATGGTACTTCCAGCAGCACCGCACCCCCTAGCATTATGCTGGGCCACTAGAGTCCGTCCCTCCTGCTGAGACACCCACCCACCTCTTCAGCACAGCACTGTCTAGAACTGCCTGCAGCATAGTACTCCCTAGCACTGCACTGTGGGGGGTGAGTCAGTGCTGACCCAGAGCACTCACCACTGGGTCACTCTCACTGCTCTTTGCCACACCTGGGTCCTCCTGGAAGGTCTCGTATCCAAGCATTGATCCCATCCAGCCCTGGATCAAGCTGAAGAGGTGGTGTGAACCACGATTTGAGGACTTCAGTAACTCAGACATAGGTCAGGGGTTTGTTACAGGAGTGCGTGGATGAGATTCTGTGGCCTGCGTTGTGCAGGAGGTCAGACTAGATGATCATAATGGTCCCTTCTGACCTTAAAGTCTATGATTCTATGACTGCAGAGGGAGTGGATTAACAGGAAGCTTATGGAGGGTGGAAAGTGCCCTTCCATAGCTCACAATCTTCCTGTGAAATAACCCCCAAACATTCCCACTTCAAGGCCCCAGGGGGGCGGTACCACTCCCATTTCCCCTACCATCAGCCCCCACATCCCCCATTTGGAGACAGTTTTTGCCCCTCTTCCGAGCCAGCCAGTAAAGTCTAGCTTCCCCCAAGCCATCCGCTCCCATCCACCAGGCCCCCCAATGGCACAGAAACAACAAACGCCTTCCTGGCAGCAGCTTTCTCCTGCCTGACACTCATTGTGGTCCTGCCTTTCTGGAGGGGAGGGATGGAACCCTTTGGAACCTTGTTGCTAAGTTTCCCAGCCAGCCGCAGAATTTTAATATCCCCCGTGACTAAATTTCCAAGCCAGTGGTAACTGCAGCAGAATCTCAAAAGGAGGCTGGTTTGTAATTAACTGCCTTTTATTTAGTGCCTCCATCTAGAGCCCCCCAAACAAAGGAAACGATCCCTCCTTTGTTAACTGCCTCCGTAGCCCCCAAGTCTGGCTGCGGGACGTGGCAATACAGCAAGTCAGGCCCGGGTGATGGCAGGCACTTAGCAACACTGGCATCAAGTGCTGGCATGTAATAGGTGCCAAATAAAGCTCCAGTGCAGAAGCCCCTTCCTGTCTGGATCCAAGGCATCGGCAGGGAGATGGCCAGGCTGTTTGCACTGCAGCTGGGTGTGCTCGCCAGCCTTGCAGTGCAGAGGCCTCTGCCATCACTGCAGTGACTCAGACAGGCTGATGCTTTATCTGTGTTTCACAAGTAATGTACATTCAGGGGCCCAGCCACTCAGGCTCAGCGCAGAGCAGCTCATACTTCACCCCATGCAGCACAGGAGCAGTGAACAGCACACTAGCCATTCAGCCAATTCCTGGTGGGGTGGGAAATGATCCCTGTATATGCAGCTGCCCCTTTCCACCCCAGAAGTGGCTGCATTTCAGTGGTTAGTGAAGCAGTCCTTGTATGTACAGCCTGTAAAGCGCTTTGGGATCCTTTGGGACAAACTGCACAAGGGAAACAGAGTTGATTGGTTATTATTCCAGGGACTGTATGTGAATGTGGCCAGCTCCCCTTGAGCAGCATGGTTAAACCCAAGCTGCTTGGTTTGCGGCTCTCGTTGGCTGATTGCCTAGCAGGCACACACTGAGCTGCCAGTTGCTCACTGTCTTGCTTGTCTTTGTCAGTTGCCTGTGGGGACCCTCCTGTGGTAGAGAACGCCAGGACCTTTGGAAGGAAGAAGGACCGATATGAAATAAACTCCATGGTACGGTACCAGTGCAACCAGGGCTACATACAACGCCACGTGCCTACGATTCGGTGCCAGCCCAATGGCCACTGGGAGGAACCACGGATAGGCTGCATAGATCGTACGTATTGTTCCTCCTTCCTACTCTATGCACCATGGCCCCTGCAGGCCTCTGAGACTCCAGGCTGGCACTCAGCCAGGGCCAAGCTGTAGGAGTCCATGGGCTGATTCCTGGAAACAATCCACATGATACAGTGTGGGGAGGCGGGGACTTGAATTCAGGAGTTCAGGACTAGAGAGCTGTCGAGGCAACTAGAGAGCTGTCGAGGCAACCCAACCAGGGAGAGCAGCGGCTTTGCCTGACACACACCCCAGCCTCCCTGGCTGTTCCAGGTGTAGGACTGATGGCTTCTGGAGGGAGCTGCCTCCATTTCTTTCTAGGTGGAGCAACTTGAGGGACATGGAGCAGGTGGGTGAGATGGGTGAGAGCCAAAGTGCAGAAGCAAGAGAGATACTTATGGCTCCCAGACAGGGGTGTCCTCCATCCACTACCTCGCCCACAGAAGGAACAGGTTTGCTGCCATTCAGGCCAGTAGGAAGGGACGCTTTCCCTCCCTGTGCCAGAGAGTCAAGATTGTTCTTTGTCTCAGTTAAAGCTCATGTGTTACCAGGATTATTGGATCTGAGATCTCCCGGATGAGTCTGGACCACGGGGATCAGCTGGAGATGCAGCCTTGACTCTTCTGAATCAGTGCAGCTGCCAATAGCCTGAAAGCTTCTGCCCAGTCAAAACGCCCCACTCCCTGATGCGCTGGCTCCTTTGAGCCCAGGGCTCCTCACGGCTGTTGAGGAAAATGGGGGACAGCTCATGGGGAGGGGAGGAGAAGCAGCTAAAATGGATCTACCTGGGCTCCCAAGGAGGGAGAAATTTGCACTTCAGGGCCGGGGGGGGGGGGGCTTATATGGTTTATTTTGGCAATATCCACAACTGAGCTAAAGGCACTGAGGGAAGGAGTGAGGAATGGGTGCATGGTGGGGGCTCCCCTTAAAGGAGAGCTCTGTAAGACTCAGCTTAGCCTGTCTACCCAGCCCTTGTTCTCTGCATCCCACTCCCGCAGTGAGGCTCTGAACAGAAGCAGGAAACATAAAACATCAAGGAAGGATTAGCCCAAGAGCTATGCAACCATGGGTTAAATTGGAATTATCCCCCTTTTACAGATGGGAAGACTGAGGCACAGGCAGGGGAAGGGATTTGCCCAATGCCACACAGTGTAGCAGTGCTATAGCTGTGGACAGACCCCAGAGCCCCTGCCTCCCTAAACAAAATGTTTGGGTGCATTATGGGTGCTTGGGAGGGGCGGTCTCCTTCCTTGCTGGGCCATTGGTCTGAGCTGGTCTGGCTGCCTCTATGCGCGTCTGCTCACAAGGAGGGGGAAGAAATACAGACCATATCGGACGGACAGCAGCGGAGTTGTCTCTGAACAGGATGCTTTTGAACAGGCTCCCAGGAGGCACCTGACTCTCTTTAAATTCAGTGTTTGCGGGGGGGGACAGGGGCCGTCACAAAGTGCTCTGAAAACGCCCCACTGATTCCTCCGGTCCCAGAGCACCAGAGGCAAGAGAAGGCCTGATTGTCTGGTGGCGAGCGGGCTGGCGCCGGGGCACGCGCTGCCCAAATGGCTGGAGGCAGAGCTTGCAAGCAGCCCCCGCAGTGTTTTTCCAGGGAACGAGAGGCCTGGGGTGAGCCAGCTAAGGACAAGCAGGGGCTCTGTAACTTTCTCCCAGTAACAAGGTGCCTTTTCTTCTCCTCCTCTTCCCACAGCCTCCATCTACAAACGCAGACTACACAAGAGGAGCCCAAGGAATCGGTCGAGAACCAATGGCAGAGCCGCACAGACACCCACCCGTTAGAGGGGGAAGTGAGAGATTTTTATGGAAATTATATTAGCAGAGGCAGTTTCTTCTTCTTGATGTTGTTGTTGCTTTTTTGTCATATAAGGAAAAAAAAATATATTAAAGAAAAAACCCCACCTTTGTGTATATATAAAAAAACAAACAAACCTCAGCGCACCAAAGCAAAGGGAATTAGATTCCAGCGTTTTGACTAGCCGTCCGGTTCCGAATACCTTTGTGCCTTCGGGGAAGGGGTGGGAGGGTTGCAGAGGGCGGGTGGGGGGGTTAAGTTAAATAATAAAGAAGATTATTTTTTCCTGATTTTATCCACAAACAATGTAATTATTTCTGTTATTTAATGGCTGGGGTGGACGCCACCTTTGTTTTATTTTAAAAGAATCCTGCAGTACGGCAGGGGGTGGTGCGGTGGGGCAGTCAATAGCTGTGAAGTGTTGCTGAATGTATGAGAGGGGCATGTAAAGTGGGGGAACGGAAGGGCTAGAGTGAGACGGAGGGATGAGGCGGGAGGGAAGCCTCTTGGTTTTGGCCCCTCCCCTCTCTCCCACCGCTGGTTCCCGGCCGCCGAGTCTCCCCGTCCCCAGGCCGCATGGCGAAGCAGCTCCCATCCTGTGATGGCGCGCTCTTTCTGGGGGACCGTGCAGGGCACCAGGGTTCCCTGCACCTATTTATATTTTTGAAACATGATGATGATAATGATGAGAAATGATAATAAAGAGAGAAAAATTGGAATAGTCTTTTTTTGGGGGTGGGAGGGGTAATTTAAATGCCTTAGTCAAAGTCTCCAGGATGCTGGTAGGAGCCTGTGTGTGCGTATCCTGAATTGCGCTTTTGCTCATGACGAGGGGCGGGGAGACCCAGCCTGGGAGGGGAGCTTTGGGGTTTTGTTTTTGTAAAAAGCAAAAAAACAAAAAACAAAAAACAAAAAAAATCCTTTTTTTATTATAAGTCTTGTGCCTAAAATGAGAACCTGACACACGGCAGTGCCTGCTGCTGTCAGCGCTATTGTGAAACCTGGACAATAAAACCGGTTGTATTTTATTCTTCCTGTTACCTGGTGAACTGCGTGTAGGCAGCTGTGTGGTTGTGAGCCACTGTATGTTTGGGCGTGTGTGCTTGTGAAATGTCTGTGGTGTGAGTCGAGCAGCCCCTCTGTGCCCTACCTACACAGGCTGGGAGTCGGCTCCAGCTTCAGAGCCTGGCTCTTTAGCTCATGCTGTAGAGGCTGGTGCTTTTAGCTCTAAAGTTCCAACCCCCACCCCATGGTTCGGTACCCTGATGCTGGCCATGATGGCATCCAGCACACGGGCACCCGGGTGTCTGTCTGTGGGAACACTTTGAGTGCATGTGGATGCGTGTTAGCCGGGCAGAGCAGTGTGCACACCGGGGTCCCCTCCCCAGGCAAATGTGTATATGAGTGGAAGCAACAAATGTGCCTTAAAAGCCCAAGCAAACGGTGCCTTCCTGAACAGGCCGGGCAGTGTGCTTGTTAGGGGGAACGCAATGGGCATCCCATAAGCCTTTGAGCCCAAATGGACTGTGACGAAGTTTCCTGTTGTTGCTGCTTCTCCAAACTTCTCTGGTCTCCCCTGAAGCAGGAGCGTTTATCAGGCTTAGAGCAGTGAGGTCTAGGATGCAGCACAGCAGGGAAGAGGGTTTCTCCCTTTCAGAAGCCCTCCCCTGAATGTCCCATCCCAGCCTTGGAGCCGCATCTGCTGCTGTAGCTCGTTATAGCCGTGGGGTCTCTGGCTTGGGAAGGGAGTTCAGTGCTGGGGACCAGTGCTCCATGGACAGGTGTGGAGAGTAGGGCCTGTCTTTATCCAGGCAATGGGAAATCACACTACTCCTCCACACACATGCTGCTCCCTGCAGTGGGGGAGCTCTTGGAGGTACTAACTCCTCTCTCTATTAGCGAACTGTGCAGGGAGCAGCCTTCTTGTTGGGGGCAGCAGCCGAGGTCTTGGTATCCCCCAGCTTCAGCCAGACTCACCACTGCAGGTAGGAATCTGGGGGCAAAACCTACATCCTCAGGGCATAGCAGCTGCAGCAGATGAGTTAAAGAAGCCCCACCCCAGCTGCACGGCATAGCCAGTCACAGCTATCGCTTCCCTCTCCCCAACACAACACAGCATCTCTCTAGTGGAGATCACTCCCCCCCCATGCCATTGCACAGATCCCACTTTTCCTCCCATATGCAATCAGCCAGCCTCTCTTCTTCCCTCTCCTCCCATTCATGATCCTGCAGGCTTCCCCTCTGCTCACTTGGGTTACCCCCCGGGGTACATACCAAATACCCCTGTGGGAGCCACAGCTGCTGCTCCCATGGAAAATTAACAGTAGCAAAGTATTCAATGCACTTCTAGCTTCTTTTACTACAAGGCGGAGACACATGCCCAGTCAGCTCTCTGCCAGCCACCAGCACATCATCAGTAGGCCATTGTTTGGGAGGCCCTGGTCACGCGCTCCCCTGACTGCAGTGTCTGAGACCGGCCCAGCCATACCAATCTCCTGTCATGAAGACGTTCCCCCATTAACCTTTAAAGATGATTCAGCAGCCTGTCAAGCTCAGCAATGCTCAGCATTTCCCGTCTGGCCTGGGCAATTAATTAGCCCTAATTAGAGAAACAACTGACGAGACTGCAAATACGAGAAGCCCAGTTCCTAGACCTGTGCTGTTGATCTCATATCCAGAGCGCCAGGACTTTTGGGAGCTCACAGCTGAGACAAACTCTGACACATTTCACCAGGAGACAGAGGGTTGCTGGGGTAAGTCCGGGGAACTACAGCCCATAATAGAAATGGCATTTTAAGGGCATGGGAAGGCACCTAACTTACCGATATAGGGAAGCACCAGTACTGTGTTGAGTAATTTGTTTGGAAAATCTCCTGCTTGTTTAAAAACTCCAAACCATTGGGAAAGCGGACACTGATCTGCTGCCAGGAGAGTTATGGGCCACTGGCAGACAATGCACTTCCCCTCCACTTCATCCCCAGGGAACACCCCTCCATCCTGCCCTCACAGCTACTCCAGCCCAGGGCTCCCCCCCCATCCCCCATACACAACTGCTGATGCGCCTCCACCCGGATCTGCAGCCTTCCACCCTGCTCTTCTGCTCCTGCCTTTCCCCACAACCTGCCGAGGAACCTTCACTCTGCCTTCCCCACGGCTCCAGTTCTGCTACTTCTCCCCCCAGTTCTGAGGAGGCTCCTCAGTTCTGCCCTAATCCCCACTCTGCCCCCCGGTCCTGCTAAGCCATACAGCTTTGTTCATAGACCGCTCCGCTGATGCCCTTCGGTTCTTATCTCCAACACCTCCTGTTCTTCCAAGTCCTGGGTGCCCCACTTTGAGCCCAGTACCCCGAGTGCATTCCCTTTCTAAAATCCTTCGCAGAGTGGTGTCCCCAGAGCTGCCGCTGCTGGCCGGGAAGAACGCCGCAGAATTTGTCCTGCCACCCAGGACACAGTTTCAGACCTCTGGGGCTTTCTCCAAAGCTTTATTTGAAGAGGTCCAGGAGAATACATCTTTTCACAATAAAACGCACAAAGACCGAGCCCCTGGGATTCAAGTGGTGCCTGGGAGAGGGGCCGGTGGAGAACAAGGCAGGCAAACCGGAGAGTTCCACCCAGTACACACACAGTACCACCTTTCAGTGCCCTTGGAAACCGCCAACCTCAGACTGGAGTCTCAGAGAGTTGAAACACAGCCAGATCCTGCAGAGAAAGAAGGGACTGGAGGGGGGTGGGCGGGGGAGAGAGGGAGTCTCCCGGGACACACGAGGCCTGAGCTGTGTTAGCTCTGGGCCTCTAGGCTTAGAATTATGCCTAATATCTCTGACCTCATCTGCGCTTCATTGGGAGGGGAAGGGGAAGGACTTTGAGGGCAGGGGAAGGATGTTGGTGAGTTGTGAGTCACTTGTGTGTGGTTGATCATTCGCCCACATTAACTGGGGGATGGGGGAGAGTGTTAAGTTCTGGCTTGCAGTTGATTTGGTGCCTTCCGTGCTGGCTGGGATGGGATGGCAGAGCAGTCTGTGCTTTAGAGACAGCTGTTCCCCTTTGGTACCAGTGAAACTGGAGCATGTCCACAGAGCGTCTGCCTTCGCTATCCCCCAGTTGCACGCGCTGTGCTTCTCCAGTGCCTGGATGCGTCCCTGCTAGGAAATGAATGTCTAGCCCAAGTGGATGTGCGTGAACCTGTCACTTCTTATCTCGCTGACCCTGTGACCAAGGGATGGAGCCACCTGGTACCAGACACCAAGCTCCCCAACCTGAGAGACCATTGAGTCTCCCTCCACTGGCTGGGTGGAAGGAGATCTGGTGCCCCATTCCTAGCCACGAGAGAGATGCAGAGGTGGCACTTGGCTGATTAGCGAGACGCCAGGGCCCAGCAACCCAGAGAAGATTCCCTTTAGTGAAAAAAATGTAAAATAAAAAAATAACAATTGAAATTAAAAAATACCCCAACACCCTGGAAACCTGACCCTTTAAATCCAGGCAGCACCAGGCAGGGAAGTGTCCACTGGCAAAGAGGGAGCCCCTCCCCATTCCTTAGTTCAGCTTGTAGCAATAAACCCCAAACTTGCCCTTGTCGGGGAAGCCGAAACTCCTGACCCCCGGCTCCGGTGGGCCGCAGTTGGGCCGGGGGAAGGCAATGGGGTAGCGGATGCTGCCATCTGCCAGCCAGCCAGCATCACAGCGATCCAGGCTGAAGAACTTCCATGCCGCATAGAGCTGCCCCACCTTGGCAAGTTCAGCCCCGTCATCCTGGCAGGCCTGCTTGGCCTCTTCCAACGTCAGCTTCTCCGGGTGAGCCAGGTAGTAAACTTTCCCTGGAGGGGAGAGGCAGAGGGGGTGGTCACTGGGAGGCGGAGGAACACTGAGCATGGCCGGCCCTACAGGAAAACCCCTCGCCCACAGGAGGTGCTAGGAATGGGAATTCACATAAGTTAGGGAGTTCAGAAACAGGCTGTGCTCTCCCTGGCACAAGAATGGGGAAGGGGCCAAAGGGATTTGATACCATCTAAACCAGAGGTGGGCAAACTACGACCCGGGGGCCGCATCCTGCCCTTCAGACATTTTAATCCAGCCCTTGAGTTTCCGCCAGGGAGCAGGTTCCAGGGCTTTCCCCGCTCCGGTGCTCCAGCCAGGGAGTGGGGTTGGGGGGCTTGCTCTGCACTTGACGTGGCTCCGTGCGGCTCCCGGAAGCAGCGGCATGTCCCCCCTCCAGCTCCTACGCGTAGGGGCAGCCAGGGGTCTCTGCACGCTGCCCCTGCCCTAAACACCACCCCCGCAGCTCCCATTAGCTGGGAACCACAGCCAATGGGAGCTACAGGGGTGGCACCTGCAGACAGGGCAGCACGTAGACCCGCCTGGCCATACCTCCACGTAGGAGACGGAGGGAAGACATGCCGCGGCTTCTGGGAGCTGCTTGAGGTAAGAGCTGCCGGAGCCTGCACCCCTGACCCCCTCCTGTGCCATGACCCCCTACCCCAGCCCTGATTCCCCTTTCACCCTCTGAACCCCTCAGTCCCAGTCTGGAGCACCCTCCTGTACCCCCAACCCCTCATTCCCACCCCAGAGCCCGCACCCCCACCTGGAGCCCTCACACACACACCTGCATCCCAGCCCCATACCAGAGCCCCCTCCTGCATGCTGAACTCCTCATTTCTGGCCCCACCCCAGAGCCCGCACCCCCGCCAGAGCCCTCATCCCTTCCCACACTCCAACCCCCAGTTTCATGAGTATTCATGGACCCCCCACCCCATACAATTTCCATATCCAGATGTGGCCCTCGGGCCCAAAAGTTTGCCCCTCCCTGATCTAAACACTTCACCACACATCAACAGCTGGGCATACCAGCTTTGCCAGGCATGCCCCAAAGCCTGGGGAGTTCTCGCAGTGCTGGTTCTCCTGGGTTTGTGGCCCCTTTGTGTCCGCAGAAGGAAGAGTCAGGCCCTGTATTACAGAACCGGTGGTTCCCCTGATGCTGGCACAGGCTGGTGCCATGTTAGCCATTTGAATGACACCACTTTGCCAGTCTCTCTAGCCTTGCATCCCAAACCGATTTGTAACTGAAATGGAGCAATTGCTTGACCCAGCGACCTCTAGCATGGGGCATGGATGCAGTTTACCAGCATGCAGCAATGCTACCTACCATTTCAGTCTGGGCAATGGAGGAGAATCCCAGATCTAACTGAAGGTGTTCTGAGAATTTAGGGAGGTGGATGGAATTACTCAGGTTAGAATTTGGCTGGCTCAAACACCCCGACTCTTAGAGAAGTTCTACTGGGTCTTCGCAGGCCCTCAGTTTTACATTTCAGCGAAGAAGTGTCCCTTCCAACAGGCAGCACCCCCTGCCACCACACTGTGCCCTGCAAAAAGAGCGCCCCTCTACTGGTCACCCCCCTTCTCTGCAGCATCAAGCAGGTCTCCCACCTAACTATGAGCCCTGCAGATGCCAGGCTCACCTTTCAGAGCAGAGGAGAAGCAGAAAACGTCGAAGTAGTGCAGGTTCTTGTGGCGCTCGCCATAGCTCCGAATGCCGGGGGCCAGCTTGCCGCCACAGGGCTCCCGGGGCACGGAAATGGGGTACTGCACTGTCCCATCCAGCAGCCATCCGGCATTGCACCAGTCCAGCCCCTCCTCCCAGGACTTGAAGAGCTGCTCGAAGGACGCAATCACAGCGTCCTGCTCCTCGCAGGCTTTCTTGGCTTCATGGAAGTTGAGTCGATAGCGACCGTGGTAAGGCTGGTATGGGAAAACCACCCCTGGAGAGAAAGAGAGAGGGAATGGCTGGGTCACAGAGCCACTGTGAAGGGTAGCCCCCTCTGGCTATGCCCGCAACCTGACACACACCCCTGGGGTGGACGGTACAGATCCCCACCAACACATCCAGTGTGGGGCTCCCAGCAAGCAGAGGGTGTTACAGCAGGACTCTGCCCCCTCCCAAGCTCATGGCTCCAAACTCACAGGATCAAGACCTAGGCACAGACGAACCCCAAACCGCGCTAGGGTTCAGAGACGTCCCAGAAGCGTCTCCAAAGCCCCTTGTGAGAACAGCCTCTCTCCTGGGGTTTCACTCATTGGATCGTCCAGGAAAGAAAGGCCCCTGAGCACCTCAAACTTCAGGCCCAGGATCTCATCTGAGTTCAGCGCAGCCCCTGTCTTATTGGAATCAAGCGGCCAGTCCGAAGACCAAAGGGACAGGCAGCATCAGCCCAAAGGGACAATGACACATGTCAATGGTGACACCTGGTGGCCAGAGTGAGGCATGATCTCTGCGTGCTCAGAGTTAGTTGGGAGAGCTTTGAAGGCTGGTGCCAGTAGCCAGCAAACTTGCCCCTTACTCAAAGCCTCCGTCCTCCAAATGGCTGGAAGGCGGCTTGGTACAAGTCCCTCTGCTGCACTGGGTGGCACTGGGTCAGGAACACAACAAGGTGGCAGGAAATGGGACATTTCCCACCGTTCTGGGTGGCTGTGAGTCTGGGACCGCGATGCGGAGCTGGGGTCTGAGCCTATGGAGAAGGAGAACATCCTAGGGGGTGACTTTCCGTCTGGATCACAGAGCCACAGGTGGGGTGTTTCACACCCTGCTTAGTTTCTTTCTCCAGCACCAATTCCCTGTGCAGTGTGCCCTGCGCTGCACAGATCCAGCAGCGAGAAATTAGGCCAGGGAGGCGGGGAGAGAGACACACATGCGTTCTGTGGTCTGATGCCCCCTCCTCCCACCTGTGAGAGCTACCATCTTAAAAAAAACACTAGTGTATGCCTTAGTGACAGGCCCCCAGTCCTGCAGCATTACAACTGGACATCACGCCGCGCCCCTGGAGTTGGAGGTCACTGTTAGCAGGACTTGACCACGGAGCCTTTGGATCTTTAAACAGCCGCCTCTTCTGCTTGGGGTAAAACGCCCAGCTCTGTCAGCGCAAAGCCAGCAGCAGACTCCTTCACCCAGCCTCCACTAGGGGGAGCCACACTGAGTGGCTGTAGGTTACAGGTGCACTGCATAATACACCTGTAGTGCGAGTGTCGGCTGCACTGGACGGAGGGTGAGCCACAGAAGCCTAGTGCAGTGTTATTGGATTGCTGCAGTAGTACTGTACCTAAGGGCCCCAGTCAAAGATCAGAGCCCCGCTGTGCTAGGTGTTGTACAAACAAGGAATAAGAAGACATCCCTTCTTTCTCCCTGCCCCAAGGAGCTCCTGCGAGTCTAACCTGACGTAACGCAAGTGCAAGGCGATGGCACGTGGCAATAACACTGCAGGGATGCCGATCTGGGTGAGCAGGGCCATAGGATTCGGTGGCAATTTTTATGAGGAAGGTACCTTGTACCTTCCTTCACCCTCACCCACCCAGTGGGAGAGCTTCTTCCTGAACTGCTGTGTCCTGGCACACGCACAACCCCCGTGTTGGCTGGGCATGGGGGTGCCCCAGCGAGGGGCAGCCGCAGAAGGACCCAGAACCTACGCTGATCCCACTCAGGAGCCTCAAAGGGGACAGCTTCTTGGGTGCCAGTTACTGTCCCCAGTAACCCCAGGGAAATCTCTGTGTGAGGGGGAGTTGCCCCATCTGTTCCCCTGCCCCCTCTCCCCCTCCCACCATAGCACCGGACGCCAGCCCACTCACCTCGCAGCTCCAGCTCCACAATGCCGCTCTCGTCCTCCAGCCCGTCGATCACCTCGCAGCGGTACTTGCCGTAGTCCTGCAGGCGCAGGTCGCTGATCACCAGGGACGCCTCCTGCTCACCCCGCTGGCGCAGGTGCACGCGGCCCCGGAACTCGCCGAAGCTACGGTGCTTCAGCCCGATGGCCACCAGCACGTCCCGCTCTTTGGTGTTGTCCTCCCGCAGCTTGGACCACTTGACGCGGATCTTGCGCGGCGTCTGCAGCGTGGGCTCGTAGTGGTAGCGGCAGGGCAGAGTGATGTTGGCACCGCGGTAGGTGAAGATTGCGTCTTCCGGGGTCTCCACCACCAGCTTCACGCCATTGAAGTGAACTGGCGGGGGAGAGGGGCCACAGGGGGAATGAGTACTGCCAGGGGACCCCGTCCCTCCAGCTCAGGGCGCTTCTGCGGCCCACGGGGGAGTGGATTCCCCACATATGCTACAAGGGAAGGGGCAGCCTACCCCACAGGCATCCCCACTAAGGGGTTCTAGGGCAGTTACGGTCCAGCAGGGCGGCCAAGCACCCTCCAGCAGGGTGTATAGGGACCTGGGAAGAGCTAGGCGTGTATAGGGACGGGAGGGTCTGTGACAGGGAAGGGGGGAGGGAGCAATCTGCCCTGCTCTGAGCACAGTAACTCCTGCAACTCACCACACCATTGACTGATACCAATCTGGCCCTGTGAGCCTCACCTCCTGCACTATTGTTCCCACCCCCCCTTGTACTCTGCCCCTTCCCTCACACTATCTACCCCCTCCTCCTCCACTCGCTCACCCTCCCCACCCCCGCCGTTCATCATCACTTCCTCCTGTGGCATCCCATGCCCCCTCCCGCCGCTCCTGCATGAATGTTGGAGAGGAAGGGAGGCAGGTGGCATCAGATGCTGCTGGGGTTGGAGGGAACCCAGTGCCCAGCAGAGGGCAACTTCCCTGTGGGGCAGCATCTATTTGAGCCCAGTCCCCACCAGCCGCACAAGTGTGCGAACCTGAGGGTCCCCTGGGAGGGAGAAGGGTTGTTCAGGGTGGAACAAGAGGGTAGATCTGGAGCCTCGGATGGGATATTTGGCCCGCATTTCAGGAAGCCCTTTCGGACAGCAAACGCCCGTTAGGCTGAGCCGTCATCTCAGAAGGGAAGGGATGCGAGTTGCTGGGGCCGCTTGCAACTGGAGGAGACGAATCTCCAGGGAAGAGGCTGCAGGGCCCAATCGAGCCCCAGCCTGATGGGCAAGAGGGTGGACCCGACCGGATGGCAGCTCCTCAGCTGCTCCACCTCTGCTATCTCTAATTCTGTGACTGCACAAGAGGAGAAGACCGGGGAAGAGGGGGGAGTGAGACGGATGAACGGGGCAGAGGACCCCATCAGACCAGGTTCAAATCAGTTCCATTCTACTCCCCCAGGGATCTTCCAACTGGAGCGAGAGCCAAGGGGACGCAGTCCTGGCATCCTGGCAGGGCAGAGGAGGGCAAGGGGAGATTTGCAGGTAAGGCGACGGGGGAAAACTCCCCTACGTTCCACCCGGCGGAGGGGAGCTTTATGGGAGGGGGATGTTATCAGTTGGCTGTGGGGTGAAAGAGCCCCAACATGCCTGGTGTGAGCCTGGCAACTGTCATTCTCTCCCTCTGAATTACCCACCCGAAGTTAGGAGGCAAAGACCCTCGACTCACACCCACATCCTCTGCCCCTTGACTGCCCCAGCCTCCTCAACAGCTCCCACCCCGATCTACACCTCCAGGCAACACTCCGATCTTTCACACCCCACGTGCCTACTGCCTCAGGAACGGGGAAGGGCAGTGGGTGATCGATGCCTGCCCGGCCTGCACCAGGATTCCCGGCCCATAAACACGAGCAGTAGCCTCTCTGGACCATGCACTCCTAGCGGCTGGTACTAAGGGCCAGCCCCTCTCCAGGTCGACCCTGCCCTCCCCACCACACGCACCTTCGCCGTTGCCATTGCCGTTGCCCTTGTCGTTCATGACGTGGTCGTAGTAGAAGCCGTTGTAGAAGGGGAGCCCACAGCTGCCTCGGCCCAGCTGCAGAAGCGTCACAACCAGGGATAGCAGCAGCATCGCTCCCGGGGGGCGGAGGAACGCCTGCCTGCCCAAGAGAGCGAGGAGGCTGTGGCAATGCCCAGGGGGCTGTCTCCCCCTCGGCCCAGCTGCTGCTAGCCCACCTGCGGCTTCGCACAAGCGAGTCGCTCTGTGTGCAGTTCTCGCGTGCTCGCCCGTGCACATGCACGGGATAGAATTTACATGTGCAAAAGTGAGTTTGCACTCACCGCTGGGCTTGGGGCACGTATGTTTTGTCATTTGCACACACTGAGCTAGTGCACACACCCCGTACAGGCAACTGCCTGAGCATGCTCCGTTTGAAAATACTCCCCTACCGTTTAAAGTATAGCCTGCTGGGAGAGGCTAGGCCGAGTATAGCAGGGGCATATTTCACAGCCTGAGCGCCTACTGCCATCCCCCACAGTGCCTGCTTAGGGTTGCCAACTTTCTACTCCCACAAAACCCAACACCTTAGCCCTGCCTCTTCCTGAGGCCACACCCCCACTCACTACATTCCCATTCCCTCAGTGGCTCGCTCTTCCCCACCCTCATTCACTTTCACTGGGCTGGGTCAGGGGGTTGGGGTGAGGGTGAGGGCTCTAACTGAGGGTGTGGGCTCTGGGTGGGGCCACAAATGAGGGGTTCAGGGTGCAGCAGGGGGCTCTGGGTTCCAGCTGGGGGTGAGGGCTCTGGCTGGGGGTGCGGGCTCTGGGGTGGGGCCAGGGATGAGGGGTTCAGGGTGGGGGTTGGGGCTCGAGGTTGGGGCGCAGGCTTACCTCGGGTGGCTCCCGGTCAGCAGTACCGCAGGGCTACAGCAGACTAGTCCCTAGCTGTCCTGGCTCCACGCTACGTCCCGGAAGCGGCCAGCAGGTCCGGCTCCTAGGTGGTGGTGGTGCGGGGGCATGCAGGAGGCTCTGCATGCTGCTCTCACCTGCAGGCACCGCTCCCGTTGGCCCTGGTTCCCGGCCAATGGGAGTGCGGAGCCAGTGCTCGGGACAGGGGCAGCGCTTGGAGCCTCCTGGCCCCTCGCCTAGGAGCTGGACCTACTGGCTGCTTCCAGGGCACAGCTTGGAGCCAGGACAGCTAGGGACTAGCCTGCCTTAGCCCCTCAGCACCACCAACTTTTAACAGCTCAGTCGATGGTGCTGACCGGAGCCACCACGGTCCCTTTTCGACTCGGCATTCTGGTCGAAAACTGGATGCCTGGCAGCCTTATGCCTGCTGTAGGGGCTCCCCACACAGCGCTCCCACCCCACTCCTCACACAGCCGCCGGCACCAAAACACAGCCAGTTTGCTAAATGCCAACGTGAGCTTTAACCTCTCTGACGGTACACTTAGAATCCAATTACATCTCTGCACCAGGCTGCTGAGCCCTTCCGAGGACTCCAGTACCCGTCTGGAGAATAGCCACAGAAGCAGCATTGCAAACCCCTATTTCCTCCCCTAAACAATCCCCTGCTCGCCACTCGCTGAGCTTTCCAGGGAAAGCACGTGAGGGCAGGATGAGACAACAGGTGTTTCAGAGAGTCCATGGACGTTCTCGCCCTCTGGGCAGCTTTTGTCAGGGACCGAGTTTGCAAGGCCTTACGCTACTCCTGGTGGCATTTCTCTGTGTGTAATGTGATAACTTTTGAGTGCTGCATACAGAGCCCAGGGCTTGTGGGGGAGAATGGGGGACCCCAGGATGGGGAGCACAAAGACCCTATGGCATGTGGCAGAGTGGGGAAAGGGTGGGCACACAGAGCCTCTGCCACGGTGGTGAAATGAGGAATAGGAGGCATGGGGTGGGGGAGGAATGAGAGGACACCCAGAGCCCATGGCATGTAGGGGAGGGGGAAATGGGAGACAGTGGTCTGGGGGAGGGGACATGGGGGGAGAATGGAGAATCCTGGCATGGGGGAGGGGAGGATTGGAAGCACATGGAATCCCTGGCATGTAGGAGGGAAGGGGCAGGGACTGTTTTCTTCTTGGTCTGTGTTTGTACAGCACCTTGCACAATGGGTCCACGATGGGGAATCCTAAATGCTATAGTAATACACACAACAATGAGGGGGCACACAGAGCCCTGGCATAGTGGGGAGATTGGAGGATGCTGGTATGGTGAAAAGGGGCACACAGCATTCCTAGCATGAAGGAGGGGGTGAGGAGGGTCGTACAGAGTCTCTGAAATAGAAGGGGATGAGAGGGTGGCAAATAGGGGACTTGTGAGGGGAATGGAGGACTCCAAAGAGCCCTGGGATGTGCGACCTCCTAGTTGAAAATCTGAGGGAAGAACCTGGAGTTAGTGCTGGGCAAAACTGTTTGGCTGGAACTATTTTCCATCGAAAACAGCAGATTCAGCGACACTGAAACATTTTGCAAATTTGTGTCAAAACTGCGTCAGAAACATGGGAAAGTTTTGAAAAAGCGGAAACGTTTGGATTTTTCAGATCAAAATGACTTTTTGTTTTGAAACTTCCTTCCGTGTCATTTAAAACCAGTCGCAGCCCCATGAATATGGTTGGAACTGGACCTCCAATTTCAGCTGCCCCGGAACCATTGTTTTCATTCTCATTTTTGGAATTGCCAGGGACCCCCCAAAACCCATTCCTCACCCAGCTCTCCAGGGAGCTTCCTTCCCTCTCTTGGTCCTTTAACGCCATTGGACAGAACCCTGCCGAGCACCCTCTCAGGAGCAAACCTGCCCCAAGGCTATCCTTGGCAGGGGACTCTCCCGCTCTTACATCTAGGACTAAGCCATGTTATCACTAGGACAAGAACTGACCGGGTTTGTCGCGTTCAGCAGGTGCCTCTTTAACATACGGCAAGTGGGAGACATTAGAGCTGAACTAGGGAAGAGAACAATTGTTTTGCAAATCCCAGATCTCTTTAGGGGAAGCTCCTCAGACCCTCCGGCATTATGAGCAGACACTTCTTAAGGCTTCATAGGCCATGGAGAACCAAATCAAGTGGAGCCAGCTCAAGACCGACTAGGTGCAGTTCCCAGAAATTTATAGATTCTCAGGCCAGCAGGGATCACTGTAATCATGTAGTCTGCCTGCCCGCATACCATAGGCCATAGCAGTTCCCCCAAATAATTCCTGGTTTGAACTGGAGCATATCTTCCAGAAATATTTGGCTGGCTGCAAGCTCCCTTAGAGCCTGCAGAGGGTGCCCTATACTCATCAGCTCTGCAGTCTGCTACTGGAGTCGGTCCCTGGAAGGAATTTGACATCGGTGCCCCCTGTTTAGACAGGGTTTACAAGCTCCTTTGAAACCGCCACCATCCATCCGTCTGGGGGATGTGAGAGCAGGGAGCGTGCAGAGACCGGGCAGCGCGAAGGTATGCAGCTCTTTCCCTTCAGAGTGATGCATGCCAGAGCCACACAGTCAGCTCCCTGCTGCACCAGCCCAGGAAACTGCCTGGACCGGTGCCCCAGGGTACAGGGGTTCTAGTCCTAGTATAGGAGCCTCACACCCAGCCAGCTGGGAGCAAGGCAGCTTGTGGCCAGAGTTCAGGGCAGTGAGTGAGGACTCCTGGGTTCTATTTGCACCTCTGACACGGTCTCCCTGGGTGACACTTCCCCTACCCTACCTCAGTTTCCCTATCTGGAGGGAGATACTGGCCTGAGATCCTCAAAGGATGGAGCGGGCCACAGGCAGAGACCCACTGCTCTATAGTCCACTAGCTACTATTGTCATTTACACACCTCTGAAACCAGGTCAACCAGAGATCCACCAGGACCATCCTTCCAGCATGGGAAGTCCAGGTACATACGAACCCACGTGCCGAGCTGAGCCTCCCGGGATTCTGCATTTGAAGCTTGGGCTCCCTTTATCTGGCTCTTGTGTTTCATTTCGACCCACACCAGCCCTCACCCCCCTTCCGCCTCTGCCACTTCCTTCCTCTCGCCCCCAGCTATTTGTCTTTCCATTTGTAGCCAGTACTTTGCTCTGTAATGCACCTGGGATCCAGTTGCCCCGAAGGACCCCGTTCCGAGTGCCAAGGGCTGGTACTATCAGAGCCTCACCGCTGGCACAGCAAAGCATTCGCTAGCCCCTTGCCCTGTATCCAGGGATTCCCTTACCCCAAGAGTCACCCTTTGAGACAGATCATAGGTTGGTTTTAAGCCCCAGGCGATCACGCCTGTGCTCTCTGTCCTGTCCCAGCAGAACCTCCAGCACCAGCCTCACTCCCAAGGGGTCTCCCAACTCTGGGCTTGGTTAGCAGGCAGATTCCGTGCAGTTAACAGGGTTCCTGCAGTCCCCCACTAACTTCCTGGGCAGCCCCCTACTCTTTCCAATGTCCCCACCAGCGGATCCACGCTCAGTCCCACTGGAAAGGGGCACAGAAAGCAGGATTCCTGCTCTCCCACCCCATCCCCTGTGCAGAAAAGCTCTGGGGTCTTCAGTCATCCCCTACTTACACGTGGGAGCCGGTCAGTGTCCTCGGGAAAGTTGAGGAGCTCCTGGGTTTCCCCGCCTGAGTCAAGCTGGAGGGCTGAAGTGAAATGTGTTTAGGGCTCTTGCATGGGCTAAAAGGAAACAGCAGCAGGACAATCCTCACTACTCCAGAGCCAGCCTCTTAAAGGGAAACACACTCCATTTCCCATCCGTGCCTCAGGGAGCGGAGAGTGGGGGCAGAGGAGGGATGGAGAATGACGGTCACTGAGTTTCCAGTCTGTTGTCCAGAATACAAAGGGGAGTTAGGATAGTGCTTCCGCAAGCGATCAAAGAATTTCCATTAACATCTCGGCATCGTCCTAGGCCAGTGGATCTCAGACTCTGACCAGTGCCCCACAGAGCCCTTCTGCACACTGCTGCCCCTGCACTGGAGCATGGAGAGGGAGCTGGCCCAGGTGGGGATCTCGTCTCTCTAGAGTGGACCCCAGAAGACATCAGATGGAAGCCATTGGCCAAAGAAAGATGGCCACATCTGTGACAACCTGCCCCGCATCAGAAGGGGACTAAAAAGCCGAACAGGGGATTCAAGCCATGGCACGATGCCCTGTCCCAGGCAGGTATTTGGTGGGGTGCATCACCTCCCATCAGTCTGACCTCTACTGTCTTCTAACCTTCGGCCATAGAGTATATTGCCTGTCATCAGGTCAAGTGTGCAGCAGTCCCACTCCTGCCTACGGGTGAGGCTCTTTGAGACTCCAGGAGGGAATGGCCCATGCACTGAGAGAAGGCACCATGCTGAGGAAACCATCGCAGAGCCTGGCACTGCCGGACATGGGTTAGCCAGGCCTGTTGGCAGCATCCCCCTTGAGCATCTCCTGAGATCACAGTCTGGATGGGGACTCTGAATCCTGCTAGTCCAAGGCACGTGCCCAACTCAGATGAAGGTTTTTGGGGTTTAGCTTCGTGGGCAGAGGAGGAGCCATGGAGCCAAAGAAGAAACAAGGGGCCATGAGAGGAGAACTTGGCAGGGACCAGAGCAGCAGCTGGGCCGGGGAGCTCCCCAAGTGTGCACTCTGATCTCCCTAGCAGAGAATGCTTTGATCAGAGCTATGGGCTTTGCTGGGGGTCAGGAGGAGAAGGCTGGGATGTCACAAATAAATATTTCTTTGCTTGATCTCAATGAGTTGCGCGATGCCTGGGCAGTGTGATGATGGGCACCACGTGGTCGTTAACACAGATAAATAAACAGCCCACACCAGCCCATTCTTGGGTTTCACACGGGGCCCTGGCCTAGTCACTACGTCGCTGCCCACACTTGGTGGCCTGGGAAAGGGTTGCATGGCTAAGGGCACCAGAGAAATCTGACCGAGAGGAGGGGGTTGGTTGTTCTTCTCAGCGCAATGCCTTGGCAGAGCGCGGATGGCACACGGCTGCTGGCACTCGGCTGATGGCAACAATTTGGCCCTTTTGGGTATTTGATTGCTGCCATTCTCCTGGTTTACAGGTCAGCATCCACATACACGTGTGCTCAAATGAATGCATACACATGCAGACATGCACATGGGCATGCAAACATTAGCCTCAGTGGTGAAAGTCCTCGGGCTCTAGCCCTGCTGGGACAGAGAATGGGTGGACTGTTTCCCCACTCAGACTCCCTGAGGCCAGGGATTCCACAGGCCCTGTTTATAGCTCTGTGCTGCTGACGGATCTGCAGGGTGTGAATGAGAAGAGGAATTAGAGAGCTGTGTGCGCAGTGACCCCTCTGACCCTTGACCCTCTCTGGGCCGGGGCTCTGCAGCCACACATCTCAGGTTTGTTATTTTATGATGAGGAAATGAGCTGCCCCTGAGCAGAGGCGTTGGGGCCCGGATCCCGCTCAGCCCTCCAACCTGGATTCATTCAAACCGGAAAGAAAACAACTCTTTCAAAAACAAACCGCCAGCTCTTCCCAGCCAGGCAGCCTTTCCCGTGGCAGGTCGGGCCTCGGAGCTGGGGGCAGCCTTTCCTGGGGTGAACTGGAACTCAGAGCTGGATGGGGTGGTTCCTTATGTGCAAAAGAATCAAGGGCCTTAGGAGCTAGAACTGAATACCCAACCCTCAGTGAGCACACAGGCACTGCCTGGCTCTGGGACTGAGAAGTACAGCTTGTGCTTCACTATGGTACCAGCCAGGGCCTGTCTGTGTCCTGTTCAGTGTGGTCCCATGTCCCTGAAAGTTGCACCCTCTCCTTTGATCTCTGTGAGCTCAGTGGTTTGAGCATTGGCCTGCTAAACCCAGGGTTGTGAGTTCAATCCTTGAGGGGGCCATTTAGGGATCTGGGGCAAAAATTGGGGATTGGTCCTGCTTTGAGCAGGGGGTTGGACTAGATGACCTCCTGAGGTTCCTTCCAATCCTGATAGTCTATGATTCTAATAATCTCTAAGAAGCACTAAGCCAGCTGCTCCCCAATGCCTGGAAGTTTTTTTACGGGCCAGCCCCCCCACTATCCCAGTCATGAGCCAACCGCTCCTGTCTCTGATAGGAAGCCCTGATGGGCAGCACTAAATAGGTGCTGTGACCTCTCAGCCCAGCTACTCCTTTCCAATGGCTCAAGAGACGTGGGGATCTGGGCCTGCTAGGAAAGGCATGAGAGGGACAGTCCATGATGGGATGCAGAGTGCTCCAGCTTGGTTTGTCACTAGTCAGGGGTAACCTCCTCCGCTTGCGTACACGGCTGAACGAAAGAGCAAGTCCCTTTGCTGCCTGTTCTCCCACTGTCTGCTTAGACCAGCTCCAGTTCCACCGCGAGCTGCTGGGGTTATTCGCACGGTGGCAGAATTTATCTGATTTATTGACGAGTTTCTGTTTCCTGCTGGAACACTGTAAACGAGCGGGTGGGTGCACGGCCGGTCAGGCAGACACTCCACACATGCCCATGCCTTTTGCGTGCATACCGGTTCCTGGTCCCTCCAACGTGGTGTGAGGAAGATGACTTGACAAGGCAGAAATAGGGAAAACATTCCCATGGCAAGCTGGATATCAGACCTCAGTGGGAAATGGAGATTGGAGCTGCTATCTAGCTGTGCTGACTTTGGTGAAATGGCATCTAACCAGGGGGCAGAAGGAAAGACCACAGGGAAGGGGGAAGGACAGTGTTTGTAAGTGAGGAGGAGACGGCCTAAGAAGGTGGGGTGCGTAAGGCTAGTAGCAATGTCTGTGTGGGTGGCTGGGCAGTGCTCGCTCCAACTTCTAGGCTTCGGGGTTCAATTTCAACAGCCAGAGGCAGGCTTAACCTAAGTAGCCCAGAGCAGTAACACAGGGGCTGCCTTTCTAGGGGGGTGGTAGACCGGAGTCACTTCTACCCATCTGCTCTGAGGCCCTGGTGGAAGTTAAGGGTCCCAGAAGGCTTTGGGAAGAACCGGGCTGTCAGACCTAAAGCAGCTAACATTAGTGCTGTAATACAGGGCCCTGCCACAGCTTCAGAGCAGACTTAGCCTGAGCACCGGGCTTGGCTGGATCAGGTGCCTGGCACTCATGTTTGATACAGATGCTGAGTGCTCACAGGGAGCAGGATGGCTGCTGCTTCGTTCTGCCCTGGCAGCATCTACCTAGCAGCCTTAAAGCATTGCTGGTGCCTGCATGGATTTGGGGAAACCCTCATTTCTATGTCACAGAATCCATTCCTTATTAGTAGGCCCTGTGTGAAGGGCTCTGGAGAGATGCCTGGTCGCTGCTTGTTAACCCTCCAACAATCTGCTTGGTTTTATCAGCTAAACAGTTTGCTAGAGAGCTGACAATGAGGGCCTGATTAGATCTTCCCTGGCGCCCGGCAGGAGGTTGCTACAGTAGCTGGTTCCTGAGGACCCACCCTGCAAGGGGTGCTGGAGTCTGACACCTTCTCCTGAAATGGTGTAGGTGGCCCAGTGCAGCTCAGGACCGGCCCTCCCCTTTCATGCTGCGCTGGTCCCTGTAGACTGCGCTCCATCTTGATTCAAGCAGCCCAGGAAGCTGCTTCCTCCCTCCCTCCCTCAACTAGGTCTGGGGGTGAGGTTTCATGGAGCCAGTGAGAACAGGTCCACAGCCCTCCCCTCAGCGCCAGGCAGAGCAGAAGCTGCCATCTGGATGCTCCCTGCCCATTGGCTCAAGCTCCCTGCCCCACCTGTGGCAGTTTTCTTGGCCACCTTTTGTTTCCACGAGTTGTTTTCTTGTGCCTTTGTCTCTCCCCTGTCTCAGTGTCTCTAGGAAGCACCGTCCCTGGCAATCCTTCAATCAGGGCACAGTGCTCCTTGGCCAGACGCTGAGTCCCGTGCTCCATTGTTTCAGTGGGGAGGAAAAAGCTGCACAGTGCCCTGTGTGCTAGCAGCCCTGGCTCCGCTGAGGCCCTGGAATGTGTTAAGGGGAGACGAGTTCTCGCTCCTTTCCCGGATGCTTGGCCAAGGGAGGCCACATGCGGTGCCAGCCACCGAGCCGGGCCAGCCTGTGCCGAGCAGGAAACCCGTCAGGGTGAGGGGAGGTGGCGACTTTTCATGCGTCTGTTTTTGGTGGCAGCTCCTTCCCCTACTGACTTGGCTGCCCAATGCCTGTGACTCCTTCCCTGAATGGGATGAGCAGCATCAATGAAAAGAGGGGCAGGACCTGAGTGGAGGGTGCCGGGGGCAGGATGTGCACCATTCTGTGCTGCACAGACAGAAGGATGCTGGGCCTTTCCCCACTGGGCCATCCTCCCTTTTGTGCCAGCCGGCTGAGCCACCTGGAGGAGCCCAAGAGACACAGAGCCCACGCCAATCAGTGCCCAGCTCTGACACACCCCTCCCAGAGGCACTCCTGGGGGGAGGCTGAACCCAGCTGCAACGTGGAGGCTTGGGGGTTAAACCTCGGGTGAGGTCCTGCTGGGAATGGCCCTGAGCTGAGCCAACAAGGTGCAGCTGAGCCTGGTTAGGTGCAGAAAAGGGGCCAGGTTGCTGTCATTGGGTTTCTCTGAGGGGGAAGCAAAGGGTGGTAGGGGAGGAGTTTAGCTGCAGGAAGGGAACGTGTCCAGACACTTGCTGCTCTAGACCCTTTGGTTAAACAAAAGCCTTGTAAAGAATGTGGGAACTTCTGTGGCGGGTCTGGCTGCTCTCTGCAGTGGCTGAGCCCCTGGCCCAGCTGCTGCTTCAGAGAAGCCTTGTGCCTGAGCACCAGGCAAGGTCACTGTGACCAGTGCCTGTGTGTTGATGCTGGTTCCTGATCAGATAAGAGGCCTTAGGCAGGATGGAGCTTTGTCTCTGCAAGGTTTACATGGATAACATAGCGTGGGGCCCAGGCTGACAAGGGCCCTCTCAGACTTCCTGTTTCTCTGGGCCTGTGGGGTGCGGTTTAGTTGATCAGAGGAGGGGGTCTCTTGTGGCAGATTCTGATTGATTTGTGCTTCAGCTGCAGGCTGGGACAGGCCCTGCTGGGTGAGTCCTGTTGAAACTTAGTTTTTTTGCAGCGTATGAGCTTGTGTGTGAGGCTGCAATGGGTACCCTGGGGAGGGGAGAGCCCAGAGGGGGCTGTAATCTTGGCCTGGCATTTCTTTGTGTTGGTGGGGGAGAGAGGATCCCTCCCCCGGTCCCCCATGTTCCTGGAGCAGCAGCCTCCCTGGCCCTTGGCAGAGCTGACAGACTGATGGGGCTGAAGCATGAGGCAGAGAGGGCCTGTCTCTGCTCTGCTCTGCTGTGTGACCTGCAGCTCGAGGGGCCTGCAGCCAGCTTCCTGCCTCCGCAGCCCGAACCCTGCGAGCTGCTCTCCGGCCTCTTCCAGGAACAACTTCCGAAGGATGCTGCCAAAACAAGGGAGGGGGGCCTGGGCCGTGAAGGGAGAGCCCAAGCCCTCTTGCTGCCCTTGGGGTCAAAGAGGGGCCACGTCAAAGGGCTGCCCTGGGATGCTTGCAGCAGGGGCTGAGCCTGAGGAAGGTGGCCTCAGCTTCTGCCCCATAGCCCTGCTAGAGGGGGTCGAGGCATCCAGCCCATGTATTTATTTGGGGGGTGGACAGGCATAAGGTGAGAGTAGGCTGGTGCCTACTAAACCAGGCAGAATGGACACTACCTGGAAAAGTCTCCCAAGCGTGTGCAGATGCAACTAAGCCCTGCCCTGCCTTGCAGCACTCCCTGCCATTCTACTGCTGGGCTTAGTCCTGACCTCCAGGGCACGGGGTGCTCCAGGCTGACTGTACTTGGGCCTGGAAAGGAAAAAGAGGGTGCTTCCAAAATAACTGATGGGTAAGGCTTTGTTCCAATTTCCAGTTAAAAGGCAGGAGACTCTGCCTGAGAGTCAGAAGCCATCACTGCCAGGGCCTCTGCAGCTGGGACTTTCCCCTGGGCAGGAAAAGCCTTGCTCTCTCTGCTATGGGAATGCTTCAGATAAAGCCAGGTCACCAGGAACCCTGAGTGACCCCCCCCCCCACTGCACTCCCCTCTGCTAGAAACACTCCCTGTGGTTACCATACAACCCATTTCCCTGCTATCTCCTGCCCTCCCTGATCCCTCTTCTGTGCTCCCCACACAAACCTCCCTGCTGCTGGAAATCCTCCCCCAGCCTTGAGCTCCCCATGCAGCCTCCTTCCCCACTGCTGCTGGTTCACGTCTTAGCTGGAAACCATCCAGAGGGAGCTGGTTTGGCTAGGAGTGCATCTCCCCACGAGTCAGGGGGGTGAGAGGCAATTGCCCCTGGAGATGGCGTGCTTTGTAGGGGGCTCATGGGAGAACTAGGGCTGCAGACCAGGGTCGGTTGGCCAGGGCTCAGCAGCTGGGCGGAGGGGCAGGGATAGTCTCTACTCCACATTGTGATTCACTGAAAATGGGTTTCCATGAGTAACAGTGCCCTGGGCTCCTCTTGGACACTCCGCCTGTTGCAGGAACCTGAGGAGATGAGGAACGGGTCCCTCTGCAGGGCTTTCATGCCTCTCGCATGCTTTGTTCTGCCCAGGGATCTGCATCATGTTCCTGAAAGCAGCTGGTGCCAGATTCCTGGCCTCATCCTCCTGCTTCCCTACAGGGTTAGCCACTCATCTGCATTGCCCAGGAAGGCTTCACCTGCAGAGCATCGGGGGTGCCAGACAGCATCCGCACTACCTGATTGGGACAGTTTGAGTATCAGCTGCAACAAGTGGCCAAGAAAGGCCCTCTGGTGCCAGCTTAGCAACTCCCACCCACACCAAGAGTGCACGGAGATGCCTCCCAGATCAAAGATAAGCCGAAGCCAAATGAGGATGTCCAGGGCTAAATTACCACATGGGCTGCTTGATTACTAATCGTTGCTGGAGTCCTTTCCATCCCCAAGTGCTGTGAAGGCCAGGAGGGCAGAGATCGCTTGCCTGCCTGCCTCTGAACTGCAGCCACTTCTGGGGAGACACCAGCTATATCACCCACTTTTTTTTTTTTTTTTTAAAGGGAGAGGAAGTGAAGAACTGGGGTGGGGCATGAAGGGAGGCAGGAGGACTTAGGTCCTCAAAAAGAACAGGAGTACTTGTGGCACCTTAGAGACTAACATTTATTAGAGCATAAGCTTTTGTGAGCTACAGCTCACGTCATCGGATACATAGAATGGAACACACGCAGACAGAAAGTTGGAAGTTACCATACAAACTGTGAGAGGCTAATTAGTTAAGATGAGCTATTATCAGCAGGAGAAAAAAAAACAAACTTTGTAGTGATAATCAAGATGGCCAATTTAGACAGTTGACAAGAAGGTGTGAGGAGGATACTTAACATGGGGAAATAGATTCAATATGTGTAATGACCCAGCCACTCCCAGTCTCTATTCAAACCCAAGTTAATTGTGTCTAGTTTGCATATTAATTCAAGCTCAGCAGTTTCTCAGAGTCTGTTTTTGAAGCTTTCCTGTTGCAAAATCGCCACGCTTAAATCTTTTACTGAGTGGCCACAGAAGTTGAAGTGTTCTCCTACCGGTTTTTGAATGTTACGATTCCTGTTGTCAGATTTGTGTCCATTTATTCTTTTGCATAGAGACTGTCCGGTTTGGCCAATTTGCATGGCAGAGGGGCATTGCTGGCACATGATGGCATATATCACATTGGTAGATGTGCAGGTGAACGAGCCCCTGATGGCGTGGCTGATGTGATTAGGTCCTATGATGGTGTCACTTGATACAGACTAACATGGCTGCTACTCTGAAACAGGTCCTCAAAGGTATTCCAAGCTCACGTTGGTCTCGGTGGAAGGTAGGAGCCTAAATACCTGTGTGGATCTGGGCCAAGGTAACTACCCAACAGGGCTGTAGCAGGGACACCAGGCTTAATGCTATAACAGTAGCTACTGGCAGGGATAACCCTCTGGGAGCCTGATCCTTGTTATGGGACCAGGGCCAGGGAAGTTCAGTCTCCAGACAGTTCCCCTGTGTGTCACACCCATGTTATAAACAGCCTGCCTCTTGGGGAGCAGCTTCCTCAAATGTGCAACGGAACCTTTAACAGCCCAAAACAGCCAGGCTTTTAATGTCTGAGCTGGAAAATGGCACCTCTCCAGAGCACCCCTCTGCACTATGCTGAGTGTCAGCACTGATTTGGAGGGGGGAGCAACCCCAGCTGAGGCACCACACCATCTCCTGCAGATTGGCACCCCCTAGCGATGTACGGGGGTCAGCACTGACTCAGGAGAGTGCTGCTCTCTATGGAATCGCCCAGCCCCAGTGCTGTGTAGGTCCTGAGCTGAGGTAGGGTGGGGTGGCTACAGCATCTTCAGGGAAGGAAAAAATGCTTTGGTGCTGGCGGGAAGCCTTCTTGGGTCAGGGAGTGACCCTGTCCAAGCTCTGCCAGCCCTGGAATTAGTTACAAAGATGGAGAAACCCATATCCTGTCCCGCAGCACGCTAGAGATCTGGTCAAGTGTAGGGAGAGTGGGGTAGATGGGCTTGAATAGATGAGACACTGGCCTGAACTTTGCCCAGAATCAAATCCCCTTTCCTGGACCATCGCTGAGGCGGCTCGGGAAGCTAGGTTTTCCCCGCAGCTCCGAGTCATGGGAGCCGTGTCAGCGGCCCTAAAGCCTGAGCCAGGGGAAGAAGTTCAAGAAAGCGAAAGGTTCCAGGTGCTTCCCTGTGTCGGACTGGTCAGAATTCTCCCATCGCTAGGTTTGGGGCAGGGCATGATCCCACCCTACCCCCACCAAGAATCGGCCCCTTCTTATCCGCCTCCACAGAAGGATTTGCAGCGCACTGTGACTGGAAAGCTCGGAGAGGAAGGGGGGGCCTCTTAGCCCAGTTTTCACTTAGGCTCCTGCTGCTCCATCAGCTCTTGCCAAGTTACTCCCCTCCCTCGCCCCCTTGCTGCCCTATCCCAGTCCTATGGGGTCCTGTTACCCTCCTGCCAGCTCTACAGGCAGAGATAACCAGACCCTCCTGGGCCCCTGTGAATTTATGGCTTTTCCTGGCTCCTGATGCCTCCCCAGAGCAGAGGAATTTCCCTCTTAAGCGGCTGCTTTGCCTCAGACCTTTCTTCCCAGGAGCAGCCGTCACCGCTGCTCATCTCCCGGCAAGGGGGCTGCAGCTGGAGTAAGTCCGACTCTAATCCCAGGCCCCAGAGCATTCATGGAGATAAAAGGGAGCTGGGAACGCAGAGGGAGTTCCCAGGCTGCAGAGGATGCTCTAGGAGCACAAGGGCTCTGAGCTGAGTGAATTGGGTAATTATATGGTGATAGATTGAAGGGGGCACACAGGGAACTAACAAAGTTCCTGGCCTCACTCATGTTATACCTAGCTCCAGACAGCGGCCCTGCCCCCAGGAGATCGGTGGTGCTGCTGCTGGCCGCGTAAGCAGAGCCCAGGAGACGCGCCATGGGGTGGGGGGAGGAGGCTGAGGCCATGGCAGGCTGTGTTGCGGGGAGCGGGTTTGAAGCAGTGGGAACATGAATCCCAGACCTCAGACACATGGGGCATCCCCTATCCTCCAGGACCTTCTGCCCTTTGGCTCTTTTGAAGGAGACACAGGCTTGGGAAGTGCTGAAGGGAGCGATGTGGGGTGCAGCAGGAGAGGAAGAGGAGCAGGGCAGAATCCTGTTCCATGTTCAGCACTGTACCAGGCAAGACCCGAGTCACAGACCCAAATAAGCAGGTGGACACTCATGAGTTTCAGCTCGTTTTAATACTCTCAGACACACTTACAGGGTGTGCTGCCTTCCCATCCAAGACTCGCTCATGCCATCATTTACACCAAAGAATCCATCTCCCTCATAAACACACGTGAAGAAGGTCCAGCTCTGCATGATGCTTCAAGTCAGATCCACACCAGACACACACATCTCTGCCAACGGGGATTGATCCCAAATCTGGAGCCTCTGCTCAGCCAGGTGCCAAGCTATTGCCATGCTGTGAGGTCAGTGAGGGGCACACCCTCTGGGGCAGTCGCTGTGCCTCTCTGTCCCCACTCTCACTCTTGTAGCGGGTAGTGTGCCTGGATGGACCCAGTATTACCATCCTGAAGCACTCAAATATCATGAGACAGGCCCCCTAAAATGCAAGATTGGCTTAAAAATCCTGAGATTTAAAAAAAAATCAATGTTGGGTTCTTCTGATTGTCCTTCTAGGTTTGGAGCATTTAATGGTCATGTTTTCAAGCTTTTCTCTGCAACCAATATGACCAGAATCTACTTTTTGTTTTTCTCTTTAAATGAGAGCTGAGATTCTCCTGTAATCACCTGGCCCCAGGAGCTGGGGCTTTGAGAAAAGACCAAATATGAGACTCACACTAAAATCAGGAGAACTGGTAACACCATGAACCAGAAGGCCAGGGGCAGGCACTCAGAACCACATGTTGACTGGCTATGATGGACACCAACCCCACTGAGGGAAACCTCTGCCCAATGATGGGGGAAAAGCTATAGACACCGCAGAGCCTGGGCCCCTCTTTCCCAGGATTAACATCCTGAGACTGTCTCATGGGAAAGCAAGGGGAGTTACTATGCAAACTGAGCAGTCTCAATGGGAGGTGGCCAGAGGCTTTGACTGATCAGCAGCACACACAGATACACTCTCTCTCTCTCTCTCTCCAAGGACCCTGGAGTGCTGTGGCAGAAGTTTGGTTCAGAACCAGCACGGAACACCCTGAGCCCTCACCCCAGGCTCATTCATGGATCATGCAACATGCCAGTCGCCTCTGTGCCAAGAATCGTACCATGGGTCTGCTAGGGAGTTCCCTGCATGTGAGCAGGGCTGGAGGAGGGTTTCAAAGCTCCATACCACAAGCCCAGTTTGTTCTGTGTGCCACCCCTGCCTTGCACTGTCCTGAGATGATAAAATTGAGGAAACATCAGAAAACGTGGCTGGAGAATCTCTAGGTTCTCCTTTAGCAGGGCACCATCATGGGACTTGGTACCGTGAAACACCATGGATAAACTGTGTTTGCTGGGGCCGTCCTTTTGGCCTACAGGAGGGTTTGGGCTGTGGACTTCACTGTGATGCACTACAGTAGCTGGAGTCCAGGAACAATGGCTACCTGGGCAGGGGCACGGGGCTTCACTTCTCGGTGGCAGTGGGGGATGAGAGCCTAGTGGAGACTGGCAGGTTGGCAGTGCTGTCCTGTATGAATTCCTGGCCAGCTGGGTGCTCAGAAGCGATGCTCATGGGACCAAAAGTGGGAATGCAGATAGCACTTGTCCTGTTCTTGTGTCTGCAGTGTTTGTGAGTAGCAGGTGTACCAGTATCTGCCCTGGGGCATTACGGGCAGGTGCTGGACATTGGATCAGTCGCTGTTGGCCACATTCCCAGCCCCCCTGATTTTACAACAGAAATTACGCACGTCCCCCCTTTGTGCCCAGCTCCTCCACTGGCAGGACAGATCTTCCCATGCGTGCCCTGCAGGAGCAGGGCAGTTTCTGCAGTGCAAAGCCAGATGCCCGGTCTGAAAACAAGGCCCTGTGTGTACAGATTCCCAGCTGCCAGCTTCTCCCCACACTGGAGCCTTGTGACTTCTGACTTGATCTATGCCCCCGCCCCTTCTCATCACTCCCTTGCCACTATGCTGAACTGACAGAACCCAGAGCAACAGCGCTGCCGGGCAGCAGCCTGCAAGGAGGGGGTGATTGGTGCACTCAGTAGCAACAGATACTTCCCAAGGGCCCTTCTGAATTACTTTAGGAGCCAAAGAACTGGAAGCTCCCTCTCCCCTCAACACACCTAAGGGGGAAGCCAGCTACCTGGCTATGCTTGAAAGATAGAGGTCATGAGTGGAGGGGCCTGCCCTGTCTCCAGGGCATCTTGCTCAAAGGCTCCCCTGAATCCTGAAGGTGATGGGAGACAGACGAGCTCTCGATTGCTAAGGGCCCTTCAGTGGAAGCAGAGCTACAAGGGGGAGTAGTTTTCAGGATCTGATGGAGGTTGCTAGGGCCTCTGTTTGCAAGGAGCCCCGTAAGGGCCTGGATGGGAAACACCTGGACCAACATGAGGGGCTCAGAGAGCAAGAGCCCCTCAGCTGGGACAGCCCCCTAAAGTGCAGAGCTGCAGGCCCAGAGAGCTGCAAGGGCCTTTGCGTGTTAGTGCAAATACGGGAGCCCCACCAATGCGGGGCTGTCACATGCTTTTCTAAAGCAAAGGCGAGGGGGACCCAAAGCCCTCCCATGAGATTTCTATCAGCTTCAGCTAGTCATGCACTCACTGCCGCTCTCCAGCCCTGACCAGGAACCAGACACAGACGTCGTGGGGCAGCGTGGGTGAGACACAGAGAGGGGGATGTTACAGCAGCAGGCGTGCAGGAGAAAGGCCCGGAGTGGGAGGCGGGGGGAGGCGGCAGGCCAGTCCTTCCCTTCCACGCCGCCTTCCCCGGCAGATTACTCATCACAGCCCAGCAGCTCCATGCGCAGCGTGATGCGGTTGTGCCATGCCACAGGCAGGATGCGCACAAAGCGGGCGTAGAAGGGCACGTCAAACACGTTCTTCTTGTGAGAGGTGTTGTCATAGTTTCCTTGGAAGATCTGTGGAGGGAGGGGAGGAGGCATTAGAACGAGGAGCAGGTCCTGCCAGGGGGCAATGCCAGGTCACAGGCACTGCGGGAGGGGACACACGACAGGATCACAGCCCTGTGGGGAGCTGTGCAAGTGTCCTGCTGAGCAGTGACTTGCTTCCCCCCACACACACACCCCCATACACAGCAAGGACGGTCAGTATGAGGGTCCCACAACACCTACCCCATTAAACCCCAGGTACAGCTGCTCTTGTCCCTTGGCCTTCCTCGCTGATGACCTAAGTACGGTGGTATCACCAGCAGCTCTCTGGCTGGTGACACCACTCCTCTGACCCTTTGTCATCACTGCTGCCATATGCTGTCTGGGCGCCGGCCCATTCCAGCCCCTTTGGAATGCTGGGATTTGTAGTTTCCCCCTGTGCTACCAGAGCCCCTTCCCTGCACCCACCTTGCTGCTGTTCGTCCTGTTGTCCTTGTAAACGGTCCAGGATGTCCCATCATCACTGTAAGCCACTTTGTAGGCTGCCACATACTGAATGTGCCCAAAATCCCGAGCCCCTTGGGTGATGACACCGGTCACCTTCTTCTGAGTCAGCAGGTCAATCTGCCAGAGACACGGGACTTTTTCAAAGGACATCCGCTCGCTTTGCCCCCAAAGCAAGTCGGGTCCCAAGTAAGCCGAGAGCCAGGAGCTGTGCAAGACTTGCCCATGCAGCTCCGCTGACAGCAGCCCCTCTGCTGTTCCAGTCCTGGGCTCTGCATGTACACACTTCAGCTCTGCGCACCTTTGCTAAGTGAAGATCCATCAGTGCCTAGGAAGTCCACTGCACGCATCCTATAGCCCACCTGGCAGACTGGGAACATGGGCAGATTCTGCCTCCACTCCAGCCCAGTGCATTGAGGGGGTGGAAAAGTACCCTGAGGAATTCCCCGTGCAGGGATGACTGCTGCCTGGTATATGGTGTGACAGGGGGATGGCCAGAGGCAGGAGCTGGCAGCTCAGGATTAGGAGAGGGAGTAGCTAGGGCTCTTTGTGCTCCAGCTATTCTGGGCTGCAGAGCAGTCACACAAGTCATGCAATGTGCACCAGGCCCCAGAGCAGTCCCAGTTCAGGCAGACAAAGTTTTCTTTGCTTCCCCCAGCCTGGGTGCCATCGCTGGTGCTGAACCTCCTCACAGGTGGGAAGGGAACAAGGAGGGAGAGAACAAGGCTGGCGTGGAGACAGGCAGGAGCCAAGGGAGCAGCAGCCAGGTTACACAGAGTATGAGCCAGAAACACCCCAGCAAAGGGAGGAGCCAGTGAAGGGACCTGTCTGGGACGCTACAGCATTACAAGGAAGATCAGATAAAGGCAAATGCTGGGGAAAGGTTTGTTCTGGAGGGCCCTGCCTGGCTCCCAAGGGCAGGACTGACTGCTCAGCTCCCTAGAGACTCTCTGGCTTGGAGGGATGGCACCTCACTTTCCCTGCCCGAGCTGCACCCACAGAGGATTCTGAAATCACCTGAGAAAGGAGCTGGGGTCTGGGGTAATGACAGGAAACCTGACAAGATTCCTGCATTGCAGAAGTCTCTGGCCCCTCCTGTAGCCCACCCCTGGGCCAGCAACCAAACTGTAGGCAGGCTTTGGAGTAACCACACTGGCTTCAGGAGGGGATGAGAGAGCTTCCTCTGTGGTTCACTCTGCTGGCTGAAAAAACAGCACAGAGCAGGAAACTGAGGCCAGGTGGCAGCCAGTTCTGAGCTGCAGGGTCAGGCATGTGGCAGAGAAGCTGAGCTAAGCTCCCATGGGCTGATCCATGCAGAATGGGGATGCCACAGGAGAGAAGTGGTGGGGCTGACAAGGGTTTCTGCTGCCCACTCCAAGCAGCTTCCAGTCACTCATACAAATGGTTAGATCTAGGGGTGCAGCAGGGACCCCTAGAAAAAAGGGAGGGTGAGAATGGGAAGAGGGAAAGTTGGGGGGAGGGAAGTCCAAAGAGTCTATGAATCTCTGGCCGAGATTCCTTTGCCATCCCAGATGCAGAGAACAGACACTGCCTGTATTCTGCCCAGTATCCAAGCTCCCCTCCCCGGGACCTGGTAACACCGAAAGCATCCTGCATCCAGCCCTTCACAATAGGAATATGTGGCTGCTCAGGCAGCTGTAATGGACTATTAGCCCCATTTTACAGATGGAGAAACTGAGGCTGAGAACTCAGGTGCCTTGCCCAAGGCCACAGAGTGAATCAGAATCAGTTTTGCTATTGGAGCTCATGTACTCCTGGCCCAAGGGCCATCACCAGATTTCCCTACCTCCCTGTTGGGAGAGCCACTGAGGGGTGATGGAGACACACCTGCAGCCACTCAGATTGGTCGTTGTTGAGTGCAGTCCAGGCATTGGTCTTGCCTGTCTTATCCAGGCGAGCGTAATGTGGGTACCAGGTGAAGCCATCGATGCCCCAAGTCTTGTAAATGCTGGAGGCTGTGATCTGCTGGTCAGAGATCAGGCGGGATTTCATGCCCAGCGGCTCCGAACAACCTGCCGTGTTGAAATACACTGTAACACAATGGTTTATAGACACAGTGAAAGGGAGGAGTCCAGCAGCATAGTCATCCCAAACAAACACAGAGCAGGACCCAGGAATCCCAAACAGACACTGAGCAGGGTCCCAGGAATCCCTGATAAATACAGAGCAGGGACACTAAAGATGCAAAGAGCAGAGACCACAAACGTAGAGACATGAAAAGCACTGAGCCATGAGCACAGATCAGGAACCCCAACGATACAAAGAGCTGGGACCTCAAAACTCCCTGTCCCTCTCGAGAAGGCAGCAGAGGTCATTGGATTGGGTGGGTTTACAATTTATTCCAGTTCTGCATTTTATCCTCTGCCTTAATTTCCCCAGAGAGGCCCATTCACTGCGTGACAGCGCCCCCTGCTGCAGGAGGGACAACACTGCCAGTACTGCCCCTCCAGAAATGTGGCTGAAGCCTGAGGCCCTATGCCCAGTCCTTTCCGAGGGCCACTCCTCTCTAAGCACAGCACACAGCTCCTGGGCTATATGTGCAGAGTCCACTCCAGGGGCAGGGTCCCTTTTCCTTCTGGGCCCAGTAGAAATGCCCAGCCTAGAGAAGCCTCTCGAAAACCACCGCCATAGGGAAACAAATCCCAGGCTGGAGTGTGAAGGCTGCCTGAGGCCTTGTGAGCCCCCCAAGTGGGGAAAGTGGGGCAGCGCCTAGGTCAGGGGTGGGCAAACTTTTTGGCCCGAGGGCCACATCTGGATTGCAAAACTGTATGGAGGGCCGGGTAGGGAAGGTTGTGCCTTCCCAAACAGCCTGGCCCCCGCCCCCTCCCACTTCCTGCCCCCCTCAGAACCGCCAACCCATCTAACCCCTCCTGTTCCTTGTCCCCTGACCACCCCCCTCCCGGGACCCCCATCCCCCTATTCAACCCCCCTGCTCCCTCTTCCCTGACTGCCCCGCGCCCTATCCACACCCCCGCCCCCTGACAGGCCCCCTGGGACTCCCCACACCTATCCAACACCCCCTGTTCCCCATCCCGACACCCCCCCCCCAGAACCTCCGCCCCATCCAACCTCCCCCTGCTCCCTGTCCCCGACCCCATCCACACTCCCGTCCCGAACTGCCCCCCGGGACCCTACCCCCTATCCAACCCCCCCCTGCTCCCTGTCCCCTGACTGCCCCCCGGAACCCCTTGCCCCTTATCCAACCCCTCCGCTCCCCGACCATACTGCTCAGAGCAGCAGGAGCTCGCGGCCTGGCCAGAGCCAGCCACGCCACCGCGCTGCCCGGCAGTAGCGGCAGGCCAGAGCACTGGTGGCGTGGCATGCTGAGGCTGCGGGGGAGAGGGGGACAGCGGGGGAGGGGCCAAGGGCAATCCTCCCCAGCCAGGAGCTCAGAGGCTGGGCAGGATGGGCCTGCAGGCAGGATGTGGCCCATGGGCCGTAGTTTGCCCACCTCTGGCCTAGCTGGATTGTACCACGGGTCCAGTTCACCCTGTAACCTTGCAGCCAAGATGTGACCAGCCCTGCAATTCTCATTGTTACCAGTGGGTGTCACTGTGGTCACTGATGCAGACAAAGAGAAGACTGGGGGAAAACCAAAACACAGACACTCCTGGAATTAGACCTGAGCACCCAGTGCCAAAGTAGCTGGGGCCCAGACCTGCCAGCCGGTGCCTGGCCCCAGGGCCACGTCCAGCCCCCACCACAAGCATTGCTCACTTTCCCTGAAAGGCTTCAGATGAACTCCAGATCCTGCGTCCATGTAGGCTAATTCCAATTGCTTGCCCTGGGTGTTCCCAGGGATTGGACCCCTGTTGCAGTATTCCTGCAGGCCTCTCTCTCCCAGGTTCCTCACCCCTCCCTGTGAGGGACAGGGCCCTGGCAGAGTCCAGATCAGGAACCCACGGGCACGAAACATAGGGTGAACTTAGAAGATTCACAGCGCTAGAGACGGAGGCCTCTATCCCCCCGAGCCGTGGGCAGTGGCAGGGCAAGCTTAACTCCCCCTCCACCCTGCTCTTGGGCCCCAGCCCTGACCATTCTCCCCTAAGGGGAGGCTGGTGTTCACGCCCAGTTTGATCCTTGGCCTCTGCTGAAGGCCCCAGCTGATACACGGATGCACCAGTCCCACTGCAATACACCGGGGCCACCAAACAGCCAGGCAGCAGAGGGTCGTTCCCAGCCTCCCTGAAAGCACTGACTGGACAAACACAACGTACAACATTTCAACGAGAAGGGCAATCCTGGAGCAATCCAGAGACTCGGAACTGGGCCCGTTTCGCCAACCACTGCCGAGCACATGTGTCATGTTAGGAATGCTGAGCTAGCGAGAGAGAAATCTGATTGGCTGAGCCTACTGCTAAGTTACATTTTCTAGGGGACTTTGATCCTAAAGAATTTTGCAAACTCTACAGAAGTTGTTTCAGCCAGCAGGGAAATGATCTCAGCAGCTGTTCAACAGCCGCACAGCAGCACTGCTCAGGGGTTTGGGACTGAGTGCAGGAAGATCCTGATTGAGACTGCCTGGGAAGGATTTAGGGAGTAGAATGTCATTATCTAGGATGTGATTTGGCTGAGACCCTGGAGTTAACACCCCTATTCTCACAAAAAGAGCCAACGGATCTTTCGCAACTAAGGGTGATCAGGTCTCATCAGAAAGGCAACACCTCCAGCAGCACAAAATCCCACAGCACTGCACTGGGATCAGTAATGACTCCGAGGTGACAGCACCCCTCCCCTCCCCCCCCCCCCAGTCACCCGCACCACTCCCCTGCAACACACTGCCTTCTAGTGCCACATTGAGACACTAAGGTTAGCACTGACAGAGGGAAGAACACCCCCTACTGAGTCTCAACAAGGTTCCTACATCTGAGGTATCTTTAGAGGTCACCCATCCAAGCACTGACCCGGCCCAACATGTGTGATCTGATGAAATCACAGCTCGTGCCGTGGACATGCACATCCGCCTCAGAGATCCAACAGACAGGGGCATTAGTGCTCTGGAGCAGTACACCATATTCTTGGCCCGGAGCAGACATTTACCATTCAATTCGCAGCCCACCAGCTCAAAGCGCAGCGTGCAAGCCCTGTGACACATCACAGGGTAGATGCGGATGTACTGGGCTGTGATCGGAGGATTGAACGTGTTGGACTGCATGCCATCATTATTTGTGTTCCCCAGGAAAACCTGTAAGGGCACAGACCAAGATGAGTGTGTTTAGTGGCCAGGAATGGGGGCCAGTATCAAGTCCTCATCCCTTCTCTACCCCATACCCTTGTCCATAGTAATCCCTGACCCAGCGGTCCGATTTTTATCTTGTAGACTCAGTAACAAAAGCCACGTGACAGACCAACTCACCACCAACACTGAAGAATGCCTTGGACTCAGTGTTGCCAAACCAAAATGTTACAAGATCATGAGTCAAGCCCCCCAAAATCAGGAGATTGGCTTAAATATCATGAGATTGTTTTAAAACAAGAAATGTTGGATTCTTTTTTTCCCCACTTGTCTTGTGTGTGTGTGTGTTTCTTTTTGTTTTTACCCTTCCAAATACACTGGGGTCACATTTACATGCTTTTCTCTGCAACCATGAGGGTTAAATTTTTTTTTTTTTTATGATGAAGGCTGAGATTCTCATATAGTCACAGGATCACAGCAGCTGGGGTTTTAAGAAATACACCAATCATCACAAGATGTGTGATAAAATCCTGAGAGTTGGTAACACTGCTGTCAATTAGTAGGTCAGCTTATACATCAGGTGACTTATAGGGAAGTAGACAGTATATATGTGCTATTGGTTCTGTAAATATATACATATACAGTATTGTACACTGTAGCATATAGTAGAGACGCTTGATTTACTTGTTACCAGTTCAGCCCCTCTAGCACATTGTTCAAAGACCAGTCTTGTTTCCCACAAATGTATCTGCTGTCAAGACTAGGCCTGATGGGGCTGAACAAATCATTGACACCTGTAGGGAGTTTATGTACTCTTCACTGTTGGCTCTTCTTGTTGTGTGGCTGGCCACCCAAGAAACATGGCATTGAGCCTGCTCCCTGATAGGCTTACAAACATTTTAAACAGGAGATGTACTACCCAGAAGCAACCCAGAAGCTTGTGAATCAGAGCAAAGCAAACTTGGGGTGTTAGTCACAAATCAGGGATTCTCTGAATGTTGACTAGTTGCTGTGCTCTGTCTAGGCAGCTGTAGTGTGTGTGTATAATCATTTATATTATTATGAAACCACTGGTATTTATTGTACTCAATACCTTTCTGAGAACCCCCCGATCCTGTTTGCAGCCCCTGCAATCACATAGCATCTCCTCTGAGCAGACACCACCCCCACAAAGTGACACAAGGCCCCCGCCAGTGCCATAATTTCACAGTGGTAACACGCCCATGTGCTAACACCCCCAGTGCATCGATCTCCTCACCCCACCCTGACACAGCCCCATGCCCCAGGCCCGTTTCCCCCCCACGCGTGGAGGCAGCAGGCCCATTACTGCAGTACCCACCTTGTCTTGATCCTGTTTCTCGTCCCTGCAGAACACAAACACACGCCCGTCCAGGCTGTGTGCTATTTTGAAGGAGTGGACGTATTCTGCCCAGCCCGCACGACGGGCACCCTGCATGATGATCCCTGTCAGCCGCATCTTCCTCAGCAGGTTTGCCTGGGGCATGACAGAGGGTTACTGGGATGGGGCAGGGAACATGCTACAGAGCTTAACACAGAGTACGGTCCGTGCTATGCCCCTGTCATCCCAGGTCTCCCATAGAGTATTAGTCTATGTGACCTGCAGCCCAGCTGGACTCCTGGGAACCAACTCAGCCTCAGCACCCTTGAAAGGGGCTGACCTGCGGTGGGTGTTCTGTCCATCTGCAGGCTGCCCCATTATTCCTGTGCTAGAACTCCCCATCCCCACAGCCTCACACCGTGATCCCAGTCCCCTGATCAAGGAGAGAAGGATGCCCATCTGTACCACCAGAGAGCATTGCTGCAGAGCAATGCAAGGTGTTTCCTGAGTGCCTCCTCCCAGGAGATTGAGCATCCTGCATCAAGAAGTGCCAGCTGCCCCCAAAGGGATGCTGCCCTGGGACACCGCCTTTTTATAGTCATGTTAACATTAGGAGGCTTCCGATCTGAAACCGCTCCTTCTCCAAGGTGGAGATTTCAGCAGGGAATAGGACAGTGGGTTTACATTCCCATTGGCCAACAGAATTCAGAGCAGTCCCCAAGTCCCAGCCCTGGAGCATGGGGAAGCGCTGGTAGGAACTGCCACATGAGAACAAACCAGTGTTCCAACAAGCCCAGCATCCCACTTCCAGCACTGGGCAGTGCCTGGTGCTTCAGAGGAACCTGTTCTGCAATGAGCTCATGACCCACCCAAGGGAAAGTTTGTGTGTTCAGCCAGCTGGTACCTGAATCCAGGGGCTCTTGTCATAGTTGCTGGAGGTCCAGGCATTGACAATTCCATTGTTGTTGAGTCGGGCCAGCTCGGGACCCCAGCGCTGCAGGCCTAGGAACCCATAGTACACAGATGAGGCCGAGAGCTGGGCATCTGCAATGGCCCTTCCCTCCATGCCCAGTAAAACAGCACAGCCTGGAGCAGGGGAAGGAGAAACGGGGAAAGAAAAGGGAGGGAGATTGGGAATGAAAAGGAAGAGGAGCAGGTCATCGGTAAAAGAAGAGTGAGAACAGAGAGGAAGAGGAGAAAAAGAGAGAAAGAGAAGGTGACACTCTGACCATCACATTCCTGGTTCTCTGGAGACACCTCTTGTCTCATGGGTATGAAATGGAAACTAGACCAGAGCAAGGACCTTCATTGCCCACTTGGGGCACTGGTTTGGTGTCTCATTAAAATGAGAAGGTGGCTGGTTCTTTCTGCTCCCCAGTCGCCTCTGGCTTCACCCTAACCCCTCCGCAGAGCTATGCCCTCTGCACTTCCCGAACCAAGATTGTTCAGGACCAGTTGGTCAGCAACTGTCTTGAATGCTCTCAGAAAAGAAGATGTCCAGGTGCGTGCAAGAGCTCTCCAGGCAGCTTTTCACCACCATCACAGGCCTGGACAACCTGAAGAGGGAACGCTCCTTGTATGAACCTCCCTTCTCCACTATCCAGCCACCATGGCTGTCCCACCACAGCAACAAGATGTAAGGAGATCTGAAAAGGGAAAGCCCACTCTGTGATGTGTTATGATCCAGTCTCTGGGACTATCCCAGAGTCATGAGATGTGAGAAGAGCAGGAGATTTCTCTGGGTTGCCTCCTCCAGCACTAATTTCATTAGCACTGGGCTCTCCAGTGTCATGGGGCTAATGGACAACAATGAAGCTGGCTTCAAAAGCCATCGACCTCTGTTTTTCCTAATGCCAACCAACAAGGCCTCGTTTGTGCTTGCTGGTACTGCTGAGAGCAGAGAGGGGCAACAGGAAGTTGGGGGGGGCAGGGTCTGTAGCCGCCTGTCATGGTCAGGGACTTACGGACATGGCAGGTCTTCCCCAAGAATGGAGAGGGGCATTTGCAGGCATAGTCGTCATTCAGGTCTAGGCAGGTGCCTCCATTTTTGCATGGCTGTGAGGAGCACTCGTTCACGTCTAGGGGAGACAGGAGCGAAGAAGATGAGAGAGAGCCTCTGCCCCCTCCAGCCGCAAACCCAGCACCACATGGTGGGATGGGGAGTCCCATCACTTACGCAGAGAGTTATCAGCAGACAGCTGCTCTGGCAAGCTAAGTGAGGGCTTTAATCCAAACTGCATTCATATCGGCCCTCGGGTGACTGCCAGGCTGCTTGTAGTGGTGGGGGGGTCTAGCTGAGATGCCCAGCTATGCCACTGTGGGAGGGAGCCTCTCCCACTGGAGTGGACTGGGCTTAGAGGCACTGGTTCTTCTACGCATCTGTGTGAAGCTCTGGGGAGGGTCCCACTCTACACTGCAGATGATGCACAAATTCCCCTCTGGAGCAGACAGAGCCACAGGTGTCCTAAAAGCAGAACTGCCATTGGCCAGGCTATGGTTAAGATGCAGAGGCCAGACATACCCATTGCACTACCTTCTCCCTCAGTATCTTTATCATTTCTATAGTTCTCTCAGTGCACTCAATGCTGAACCCTGCAACCCACCTGGTGCCAGCCCCTGCATCCACCTGGCTCTGGTCCAACATTGTACCAACCACCAGGCCCTGCATCCGACCAAGAGTTGGCAATCGCATCCTACCCAGTACCTCTGCCTCTCCTGGCACTTCTCCACATCGCACCCAACACCAGTCCCTGCATTTCACTTGGAGCTGGACTACTTATTCCAAGTGGCACCAGCTCCCACACCCCACCTCACGCTGGTCTCTAGGGCTCCCCTCCCACTCCAGCTCCTAGATTTCCAGGGGTGGCTCCAGGACCAGCAATCCAGAGTAGATCTGACAGCTGGGCTGCTGCAGAATGGATGGAATCACCTAATCCCTGCCAGTGGGCACCAGAGCCAGCAAGTCAGTTCAGAGGCACGTGAGCGGAGAGTCATCGTGCAAGGCTGCCTAGTGCATTGCCAGCAGCTCAGGGTGAGAAACATCCGATGCCTTGATGAAAACAAACTCAGTGGGGTATTTTGCTGGATTAGTCACTTACACATACCCCAACAATATCTGGACGGTAACGGGGGTACATACACAAACACAATCCACCACATGGACACCTGGTCTTCATGCTCCTCTCCCACCTTGGCAGCTCCTCCTGCAGGGAGGTCTTTTGTCATGTCCCCATCTCCCCCAGAGCCAGTGCGTGGTTCCACCCTTGCAGAAGCAACCCATACTCACTCTTTTGGCAGTGGGTGCCTGCATACCCCGCAGGGCACTTGCAGACATATTCCATAAAGACATCACCCCGGTTGGGCACCAGCTGGCACTCGCCATTGTTGTGGCAGGGATTAGGGTGGCAGGGGCCTGGGGAAGGAAACAGAGGAAGCAAACAGTTGTCCAGTGGGAACAGGGAAAGGAAGAATCCACACTGTTCCAGGGGTGCAGGGCTCTGGTATAAGGATGCCCGTTACTGTGACTTGGTGACCCTGTAGGCCAAAAGCCTAATGGGAAGAAGTTGTCTCAAGTGGAATTGTACTCCATTTTGCTAGCTTTGAATTAGTAAGAAGAAATTGTAACCTTGAATTAGTAAATTGTTCTGAGTTTATTCTTTGCTGATTGTGTTAACATTCGCTCTTAGAAGGATAGAAGTTTTATGGCTGTAATAGCCTTATTTAGGGTTTGGTGTGAGTGAAGAATGTATGGTGATTAACTGAGACAGGCCAGCTGGTCGAGAGGGGAGTGGAGCAGTCAAGAGGCACCAACTTTATTATCAATCACCCGGATGGCAGATTGATGACCCTAAAGCAAAGGCTTACACCCCAAGGACTAGATAAGGAGTTGAGCCAAAGGGACAGATAAGAAACAGCTGCGGATCCTCCCCGGGGAACAACTCAAAATAATTCTAAACAGAGCAACTTTGAATACCTCGTGATTGACAGCTCCAGTGTGGCACAGCAAGGTCCATAGACTTGTATGGGAACTTATCACTATAAAAGAAGGGTGTGTTCCCCCTCCCTCATGTGCAGTTTCAGCTGGCCATTGGAATGGACCGAACAACACAAAGGACTAGTAACTATGAGATCCAGCTGCAGAACCGTGTGTGCATGTGTAAGCATATGCTGATTTCAATGCTTAAATTGTACACTAAATAACACAGAGTATTGCCTTAGCTCCTTTTAAAAGATTCTATGTGCTTCTTATAAGCATAACAACCCCAAGTCATGCATGGATCTGACATAACAGCATTTGGCTCTGGGTTAGTGCTCCTGAAGTGTGTGTGAATCTGGTACAAGCCTGTTTGTCATCCGTGTTTGAAACTGGGACCTTCAGCTCCATAACAGAGACCTCTACCACTCCATTGCTAGGTAGCAGTAGTATGATGTTATCCTGCAGTAGACCAATCACTGGAGAAAGGTATGACACATACTTTGACAGTCTGTTAGTTATTTCCCCATGAGAAGAAGCTCATCCTAAGAGTCTAAGATCTACCCATGTTCATGTCCTTGTTATAGGCACCAGTTTTAAAACACCACCCTGTACAAATCATCGGCAGGGTTGGAACTTGGAAGCAGCCAGTGGACAGGGTCATGGCATGGGAACTTTGCTACGTGCTAGCACCCCCAGGGCACACATGGATCTGCAGATCCACGCACTTTGCTGTGTTATTGTTGATGCATCACAATCACATACAGATGAGATTCTAGTCTCAGAGTGTCTGGACCCGCCTCTCGCATGGGCTGTACCTTTCTCCGTGTCATTGCAGTCAATCCCAGTGAAACCTTCAGGGCAGATACAGAAGAATGGAGTCTCACTGCTACCAGTCAGGCAGGTACCCCCGTTCTCACAGTGGTTCACATCACAGAAATCACCTGTAACCAAGGCCACAAGTCATTACAAACACTAACTGCCAGGGAAACCACACATGAGCCAGCTACAGACCCAGGTCTTTGACTGAAATCTGATCTTTCAGGAAAATTCAAAAGCAGATATCCTGCCTTTACAGAGCTCATCCATGTTACTTTGGGTGCAGCACAGTCTGAAGTGCAGTGGCACAGCTGTACGTGGGGGGCCCCAGGCTGAGTTCACACCCAGTGCTGCAAGGCAGGACTGAGACGCACCGGCAGAACTATGTATGGGGTTCCAGGACTGGAAGAGCAGTCAGTACAGAGGGAACCAGCAGAGCTGGGAGGAGGAAACTTGCCCAGCTCCCACCCTCACAGTGTCCACGGTACCAACCTACATTCTCGGTGCAATTCCACAGCGTCTGCCCCGGAGACCAAAGTCCCTCGTAAGTCCCCCAAGGAGTTTCCAGATCTCCTCTTGAGCCTGAATGTCTCACCCTCCTCCAGCACTGCAGGGTAATGCCCAAGGTGAGGCATGCTAGGAGCAGGAGGGCGTGGGAGGCTCAGGGAGAAGGGAACTATCAGTGCCCGCTGTTCTGCAACTGGGCCTTTGCTTTGACTCCAGTTGCCCTAGTGAGCCACCAAGGAGCCACTGACACCAATCTTCCCAGCACATCACCCCACATCTTGCCACATCTTGCAGTTTGACAGTGATAGTTCCCCATCTCCCATGTCCTTCCCCCTCCCCACCACATACCCCTCCACACCTTGACCATCCTGCACTGGGGGCCAGGGCAGCTGATTCCTCAGTCTGTGCCCCACGGCTTTGTCCCTAGGCAATCTGTTTTCCATCACGCCAATCTCACTCTTCAGGAACTTCCTTATTATTCAGCCTAAATGTGCTTTGCTCCAACCCATTCCTCCTAGTTAACTGGGCCAGGGGAGGCTGTGAAATGACCACAGACTTCCTGGGAAGAAGGGGTGGACTATGGATACTCAGAGCCAACATTGCCCTCCAGAGTAAGTGGAGAAGCGAACGTTCCTCCTTCCACCCCCTAAACCTGTATCCCAGCAGTGCAGGGAGCAGAGCAGAGTGGGGTGACTGAATAGGGCACCAGATGCCCTCACCCCAGGAATCAGATGGGCCGAGCATCTGATATTTCAGTTAAGTCGGTTTATATTTGTGAAAGACTGAAAAACCGGCATCTCCTAAGGAACAAACAGTGTGGAAGCCCAGGAGCCAGGCTGAGTGGAGCAGAGGGGGGTACAGGCCAGCGGCCTATCACGGCCTGGAGACAGGGCCAGCTGCTGCTCCAAAGAGCAAGCGAGCACGAGGCGGGTCAGCCCCCCAGGCGGCTCAGACCTGTCCCAAGAAAATGCATCTTACCCAGAGGGCACTTCCTGTCTGTGTCCATTTCCTGGGTGCAGGGGGAGGTCCCCAGGGTCCGTCAGGGCATCTGCCCCAAGGAGTGCCCAGGAGAAGTCTTCCCACCTGCTTCCACATGCTCCCCACCTGTAGATGGCTCTGTGCAGCAGACCAACCTTTGTCCAGGACCGCGCTCTGTGAGAGACTCCCCTGGAGATGGAAAATCTCCATTCCTAGGACAGGCATAGCTCACACAGTACAGGGAAAACTCCTCCTGCCCATCCCCTGTCAGCCAGTGAGGCCTCAGCACCCTCAATAGGGACAAGAGGGGGAACTCCTCTATAGCCATTCGGCCCCTGGTTTCACTAATGACACTACCGGCCGAGAAGCCAATCGTGAAAGTGGTTTTGGCTGTGCCCGGAAGCTGGGCTGCAACCCACCAGTTCATTTCACACAGCGGGGTGAGGGGGACGACTGCCAAACAGCTGGCTGGCAACTGGGTATAACCTCTAGGGCCCTCCATGCCGACCTGGGCGGATTCAAATGGGTGACCCGTGGGTGAAAGGTTGCGTCTCTCATTAGCAAGCACTGGGGCAGCTTGTCTCCTGACACCAAGCTTCTCTCTGCCACGTCAGCTCATGCTGCAGGCATTAGATCAAGGGTTTAGCTCAGGTGGAGACCCCCGGGACAGCCTCCCCTCACACACACAACTACCTGTGTGGGTACTTAATGAGCTGAGAGCTCACTGCCCAGAGCTGCACTGAACAGCACAGATCTCATTAGCCTAAGCCACTGCTCAGGGAGTTATTTCCAATTAGTCTTTTAATAGCAAGGCTCCTCAGAACTAATCCCACATCCCAACCCTCCACATCCACAGGGCGTGCTGTGGCAGATGGAGCGGGCCAGCCTGTGTTAACTGGAGGCTTCCGAAACGCTGCTGCTGCCCCTATAGCCCAGCCTGAGAAAGCGGAAGAGCTTGGGCACCAGGTCAAATTTATGCCTGTGCCACCCAGCCTGGCTCTGCATGACCTCATCTTCCATCAATGCACTGCCATGAGCTACAGCAGAGGAGGAGAAGGAGAAGGGAGATGCTGAAGGGCCAATGGGGACTGGGGATGTCTTTACCCATTTCATTCATCAAGGAGTGGGGGCTATTTACCTGCCCCATGCTCCTCAAGTCTCCTGGGGAATCAGAAACTCAGTATCAAGGATCCTTATAGCCAGTTGGCCAAGGCTTTACACACAGCGCTGGGTCTGCGGAGAGGTACTGGCTACGTACAGAGACACAAGGTTGACAAGTGTGTGTCCCCCAAGCATCTGCTGTGCCAGCTGCCTCCACTACAGGAGCATCTGGTTCACACTGGGGCCAGGACACAGCAAGGCAGAGGAGACCAGGTAGAGGAGAAGGGGCTGGAAAAGCCACTCTACCGCATTCCTCCCCAGGGCAGAATGGGCCCCAATAAGCTATGCACATTTTAAATATCACAAGTAACTGAGCTTCCCCCTCCCTCTCCCCCTTGTCCTCTCTCCAGCAGGTCTCATTGGCCACACTCCATTGTCAGCAGGCAAGGGAAGGGCCATACTTTCAAAAGCCACCAGTGATTTGGGGTGCCTCAGTGTCTGGGACAGCTGGGGCCAGATTTTCAGAGCCATGCAGCACCTCCCGCTCCCCGCTGCCTTTGACTGGAGCTGCGAGTGCCCTGAGAATCAGGCCCCAACTGTCCCACACTAGGCTCCCAACTGAGACACCCAAAATCACCAGCCACCTTTGGAAATGTTTGCTTATGTGGCTCCAAGAACTGGCAGGGAGGCAAAAATAACGTCCTGTGAGGCTCTGGGCTGCATATCCCAGCCCCTCTGGGTTGGAAGCATGGGTCAGGGGAAAATGGGTGCCCCTCCCAACCAAAACTGCTTGCCCTCCACTGCCCCTGTGCCAGCCTCGGTCCCTCACTGCCCCAGGGCCCAGGCTCCAGCGAGTGCCCCCCCCCTTCTTTTCCCTCTACTCCCAGTGTTTCATCCCATATCCTGTCCCTCACCTCTACCTGTTACCCACATATTCCACCCTCTCAGCCCCTCACCCCATCCCTACCTCCCACCCCGCCAGTACAGCTTCTTCACCACCTCCCCGCCTCCCTTGGCCAGCCCTGCGCTCACCGCATGCCCATTCCTCCCTTCCCAGCTAAGGGCCATACAAACAAGGAAGGGTGTTTTGTTATATAGGAGGAAAGTGTTATCTAATAGTTAGAGCAGGGGAGTCTGTCAGCCAGAACTCCTGGGATCTCTTCCCAGCTCTGGGGGAGAAGACTGGGGCCTGGGATGTCAGTCAGGACCATGGGCTTACTCCTGGGATCTCTTCCCAGCTCTGGGGGAGAAGACTGGGGCCTGGGATGTCAGTCAGGACCATGGGCTTACTCCTGGGATCTCTTCCCAGCTCTGGGGGAGAAGACTGGGGCCTGGGATGTCAGTCAGGACCATGGGCTTGTGTAGCGAGTGGCTAGAAGCCGGGAGCCCACCCTCCTAGGTTCTATTTACAGCCGCCAGGTGTGAGTCCTGAGCTGTACACCCACAGCCTCACCCCCCTTCTGTGCCTCACCTCCCCCTCTGTAAAACGGGGGCAGCGGCCCTGACTCCCAGGGGCGGGCTGCGAGGACTTGTGCACTCAGGCCAGTGAAGCACTACTGAGCAAAGAGCTAGGTGTTAGTGAGGTCTGATGGCGGCAATGCTGAGCGTCCGCCGTACAGCGCCGTACCCCTCCTGCTGGGGCCCCTTCTCCCAGCTCTCAACATCAGCCAGAACCGGAAGGGGACTGAGCAACTGCTGCTTGGCCCTCTCCACCCCGACACCTGGGGACGAGGCGAATCCCACAGCCAGAGGATCCCGGACTTTGATGTGCAGCAGCAGGCGGAGAGTGACAAGCGGGCCAGGCTGGGTATGCCCCCGCCCTTGCACCCCAGATTTTCAGCATGGGGAGGGCGAGACACCCGGGAGACCCTGAAGCGAGACAGACAGTGGGAGGAGGGAGAGGCCAAAGATCCAAACCATAGGCGTAGTTAGGGGGACAGGAGGGGGAGCTGCCCCACAAACAAGCCTCGGGCAGGTACCCCCCCCCACACACACACAGCCCCATTGGCCCTGGCTGGAGCTGCCCCCCACCCCCAAATATAGAAGTCAAACTACGCCTCTGATCCAAACTCACCCGTCACAGCCGAGACGGCGAGGATGGCACCGAACAGCGTCGGCAAAGGGCTCGATGCCTTCATCTCCCCCCCCTTCGGCCTCCGGCTCGCCACCCCGGCTCTGCGCGGCTCCCTGGCCCGTCCGGCTGGACTCGCTCCTCAAGTCTGTTTGTGTCCTGACTTCTCCTCCGGCGGGATTAGAGTCAGCGAGTGAGTCAGACGGGCGCCCTCCCCTCCCAGGCTGAGCCTGCAGATTACAGCCAGCCCCACGTGCTCCCGCTGCCTGGCCAATGACACGCGGCACCCACCCCGAGGAGCAGCAGCGAGCTGCCCCCGGAGCTGGGTGCGCAGGGGATGGGCCCACGCCCCACGCCTGGGGCAATGCACTCGGAGGCAACGTGAATGGCATGGAAACTCCCTTCAGAGGCAAGTGGAGTGGGAGGGCCCCGCTGTTTGGATGCAGGGCAAGGAGCAAATCGCAATCCCAGTGCCAAGGCGTCGTGCAAGAGTCATCACTGCATGTGCCCTCACCAGTGCTTAATGTGCGCCAGGGCTGAGCCCTGGCACCTGTCGGCTTGGCAGTCCATAGCCCCAGCAGCCCTGAGCTCGCTGCATCCGTTATGAATGTAAAAAAAAAAAAAAAAAGATTTGAGCCCCAACACCTCTTTCATGATAAATTAAGCATTGGCCCTCACTCCAGGCATCTCACTCCTGCTCCGCAATATTGCCTGCTATTCCAGTCCTGGGCTTTACACACAGCCCTGCCGGTGCCCCTCAGGCCTGACCCGCAGCACCCTACTGTTCAAATCTGGGCCCTGTCCATGCAGTTCACTCCTGACACGCAGCCCCAAGCATTTGTGGAAACTGCGCTAAGCTTGAAGCGTTGTCAGCTGAATCCTGTGGGGAGGGTGCATCTCTTTGTTCTGTGTTTGTCCAGTGCCTAGCACAGCAGGCTGGACCCTCTAGGCACTGCTGCAATGCAATAATAAGCAAACAGGCCTTGGGTGAAGTTGGGCACTTGCCAATGTTTTTTTAGTTCCTAACTAACTGCTGCTTGTTATAGTGCAAGGGGGAAAGTACATTGGCTTGCACAGACCTAGGTTTAATTAGCCAACATGCATCATCATCATCCTCCATACACAGACTGCTAAGGACCCTTGTGCCAGTCAGAGTGACCAAGGTTGAAGGCGTTGCACCAGGCATCGTGTAGTGAAGTTCCCTGATCTGGCTCGGTTCTGTGGACCCACACATCTCTGGGGCAGCCCCAGGTAGGGCAGGGCATGTACCCCTTCGCACATCAATGGAGATTTGAAAGCACAGTGCACTGAGGTGTGTTTGTCTATCGTGATGATGTGGCCAAAAAGCATGCAACACTGCTTTCAAATATAATGAGGGAGTAAAGGAAGGCCAGATCTTTGGGAGACTGTGACAGTCACACAAAGCCAAACCACTTGATGCTCAGGATTTGGCGCTGACAGTGCATAGGGAGTGCCACTAGCCACTCTAAGTCTGCCTGTAAGATTCCAGATTTCTGGCAGTAAACATTCAGTCACCGAGAATGTTTTCAATACACCTTCCATTTGTGTAAGACCTACAAAAACAATGCTTTCTACTCTTCCTGTGCAGCAGCAAACTAACTTACCCTCTTCCTGGAGTTATGCTGGCATCATCTGGGGAGTGGAGGCACAAGGGAAGGTGTGTCTTTGCCATAAGAGGGTGGTAGAGAGAAAGTCTGTGTCTATAAATCTATGACTGACAAATAAATAATGGGCCAAATGGGTAGGAGACAATATTTCCCAGTGAATGGGAATAGCATCTCACTTCACCCAATTACCTCCTTGGCACTGCACTGCATGCCCGGGCACACTGCATGCCCCCAGACGGAGGGAATCGCTGCCATTGCCACAGCGAATCCTTCTCCCTCAGCCCTTCCTAATGTCTGCTTCAATCACATTGTCCCTTGGTGGCACCCCAGTTCACGAAGCTCTTAGGCCCCAGGATGGGCCTAGACAAGGAGGGAGAATCGGGGTAGATGCCAGGGCTGCCAGGTGAGATCCCAGCAATCAACCCAAAGCAGATAATAACAGGACACATCTCAACCCCTTCCAGCCCTTCATATGTCTCTTTTCATTAGCTCTTGCAGCCAATGGGAGCACATGAACCAAGACAGCAAGAATGGTTATTGGTTGTGGGGAGCTACAAAAGGGTTGCTGATGGGTTATATAAAATCTGGGGCTGGGCTATGCTCCTGGGATTCAGTCCCAGCCTCTGTGGCCCACAACTACTGGCCAGATTTGAGGTCTCCCAAGTTTAGGCTGCTGCAGCCCCAAAAGCTCAGGCCTCCTTCAGCACTGTACAGAGGCCCAGGCAGAGCGGTGACCAGGACACCAGCCAGCAACAGACCAAGGCTTGATTGGATGCTCTGCAAGGCAGTGCAAGTCCCTAGCCAGGAGAGCACGGCTGCTGGTTTGGGAAATGAGAGATCAGGCCAGAAACAGCATATGGGTCTCATCTGGGGCAGCGCCCAGCCACTTGGGCCTGCTCCATAGTCAGAGCCATTAGTAAAGAAGATGAGAAATAAAGGGTTACGAATCTGGCATTGTAGACAAAGTTGCTTAATTAGCAGCCTTGAGGAGTACTAATGAGCTAGCCTAGCATATGCTGTCTGCACGGCCCCTTTCAGCCCCTGTGTTGGGGCACAATTTTTCCACTGAGAGCCCCTGTCCCTTGGCATGGTGGTGGAAGCTCATGCAGATATGAGAGCCAGCAGGGCACTTCCTGACCATGGCAACTGTCTGCAGCATATGCCCCCTCCTGGCAGGAATATGGGGACAGGGGGCTGGGTAGGGCAGTGCCAGCTAGATGGGTCTAGCTTCACTGCGGCCAAAGGCTCAGCAGGAGAAGTGGCCTTTGTGCAGCACAATCCCCCCTTTCTCTTCCCGTGTCAGGCAGGAGAGAGCAGAGGGGAAGGGCATCATGGCTCCTGCCACTTCTGGGGAAGGAAATGAACTTCTCAGTGCGGCAAACATGCTGAGCAGGCAGCCTCAGTCTGTGCAGTCTGCCTGGGCCGCCACTAAACTTCACACCGCCTTAAGCTGGCTCAGCACGGGCCAACCACCAAGCACCCCAACCTGTCCTCCACAGTCACAGAGGAAAGCAACCCCCAGCCCAGCCCCACCAGGGCAGCTCCTACCAGCTCTGCTGGAGACATCTCTCACCTGAGACCCGTTCAGCTGACTAGGGAGGTGTCCTGGCACAGCTGCTACGACTCTGCTGGGCATAGTGAGTCCCACATGCTGTACAGAGGTCCCAGAATCCTAAGTAAGACTCCCTAGAATCACCAGATTGGGCCAAAACCATGAGATTTGTTTTTAAAAAAAGATTATATTGTAGTTTTTGGTCTGTGCTTTGATTTTTGAACTCTCCCTGCCCAACCCCAGTGTGTGGGGAGGGCCAATTTATGTTGCCACCTCTCCTAAGCTTATTTGCCTCCGCTGCAGGAGGTCAGACCCCCACATCTGCCCTTGGCTGTGCCCAGCCATTAATTTTGCCCCCAACTGATCCTGTCTCCCCAGTCCCTACACCAATTCTGCCTCCACATCTGCCCAGCCCCCTCTACCACCCATTAGTTCTGCTCCCCCACCTCTCCTCTTCTCTTCCTGCAGCTCCAGGGGCTCTTCACCCCCTTTCCCAGGGCTGGGGGTCTGCAGCAGGGTCCCTGCTCCCCCTTTCAGACTGGGGAGGCAGCTCCAGGGATTCTCCCCTCTGTGCCTGGAGGGAGAGAGGAGGATTTGAGGATCTGCCCTGCACTGCTGGCCTCTTTCTGGTCCCTCCTCTCCTCCTATGAGAAAGGTGTCAGGCTGCTGAGGGGAGGAGGAGAGAGCTCTGCCTGCCTTCTGCGGCCATCCTGATTGGCTGCTCTTCCCCAAGAGGCAGGCAAGTGGGGCAGGCAGCCAATCAGAGGGGCTTTCCCACAGGCAGGGTCTACAGCTTTGGGAGATTGCTGCAGTCACCCTGCAAGCTGGGAGAGTTGGCAGCGCTGCAGCGCGGCACCTTCTAGCGACTCCCCACAAGCTCAGTGCCATGTGGCCAATCCGTCTCAGACAGGGGCAGGCAAACTCAGTTGTAAGAGCCCCTCGGCATGATGAGCGGAGGCCCATCTCCCACCTGAGACCCTCTGCACAGCTCCTACTATCTCTGCCAAGGACAGGCTCCCTTTTGACCCACCTGGCAGATCTGCCTACAGAGACCAGGAGGGTGCCGAGTGTGAGTGCCAGCTGTGGAAAGGTCCCGGCCTCACTCTCAGTGAGTCCAGCTGCCAGATGGGGGACTTCACTGGTGGGTTAATTGGAACAAATGAACTGCCAGACTGGATCAGACCTAAGATCTCTCTTATCCACTGTCCTGTCTCCAACTGTGGCCAGCACTAGACACTTCCGATGAAGGTGCAATAAACCCGGCATTGGCAGTTGTGGGATTATCTGCCCCCCATGGAAGTCTCATCCTAAACCCTAGTAGTTAGAGTTTAGGTTAAATCCTGAAGCACGAGGTTTATCTCCTTTTACAAAACACTTTATTTTAGCATTAGCTGCTCAAACTCCAGAAGTTCTTGTTGTCCACCTCAATGTTCAATACCTCTTTGAATTTTGCTAAAGTTCCTGGCTTCAACAACATCGTGTGGCAATGAGTTCCACCGTCTAATTATGTCTTGTTTGGGGAAAGTGTTTTGTTCAGTTATGAATTTTCTGCCCTTCAAATTCATTTTTTTATTCCCAGGTCTCTCAAACACAGCAGAAGCACTGTCAGTCCTTGTAAGAAACACCTGGGAGACAGCTGGAGACACACCCTTGACAATAACAAGGGGAGATGTACTGGCACAGCCTACCTGTCTGGTGCCTCAGCATTACCTTTAATTTTACTGCTGTTAATAGTGCTGCTGTTGTCATTGTGGTTTCTCAGTCAATCACCTGATCATCAGCCATGCAAACTTTATTTGGTATTATAAGCAACACTCCTTCCTGAATGGCCCATTTCCTTATTTGCCTGCCTTCTCCACCAGCATACATGCAGACCAGTCCAGGGTAACAGAAATTGCCCAAGGCACTATGACAGGAGGTACCAGGCATTTGCTGCTCCCTACTAGAGGCCCTGCCACCTTGGCTCAGCTCCATGAAGCTGTTCTTTTGGCAGAGAAGAGTAGTGACTTTGGACTTCTGGGGTTGCCTACATATGTCTCCAAGGATCATGTGCTGGAAGAACCAGCGAGACTTGGTCCCCCAGTAGTTAGAAGGGCTAGGAGCAAGCAGAGGCCAAACAAGGCCCAGCAGGCCAAATAAAAAGTCCTGGCTGTTTATCAAAGGCCAGTTCAGGGTGAAGCTGTGGCAGGGACCTAAGAAACCTATCCTGGTCAGGGGCCTACTGCTGACAGTACATTTGATTGGATCAGCGAAGGACTGTTGGTTTACATTATGGCCTTTCATCGCCAGGTGACCATTTGGAGTTAAGGGATAGGCCCACACCCGTCAAATAAATCCCAGGAGCACAGCCCCATGTCACCCATGCCCAGGAAACATAGGGATCTATTAGCCACCTATTCCCCACCCAGCATCTCCATCTTCTGCTGGTGGTATCACAATCAGTGACTGCTGCCATGAAGATGACTCCACAAAGAGAGGAGGTCACTTCAGCTGGAGGAGAAGTTGCAGGAGGAGCTGTAGCGAAGAACCTGCTTTTTGTAGAAGCCTCCAATACTGGGGTAATTATTGTTGTTGTGTTCAGAAAGCACACTAGGCAGCTGGGAGCCTGAGAGAAAAGAGGCCAGAAAGGAGAACCCAGAAGTGGGTGGGGTGGGGCTCCCGGAATTGTGAGTCACTGGACAGGGGTGTTTACCCTGTAACTCAGCCACAGAGGCAGTTCTAGGGAGATGGATGGTCTCTTAAAAGAATAAAAAGCAGCATCTTTTCCTTCAGTCCCTAAGGACATAAATGCCACTGTGTCCCTGGCAATAAACAGGAGAATGAGTATTCTTTTAAATTCCATGGGGAAGCCAGATTGTTCCTAACTAAGACAGAGTTCAAAGTCTTCCAGGAAGCAACAGTGGCTCTTTAAAAGAAGACCTGGGAAAGGGAGTGACAAACTCCAAGGAATCATAGAAGTTAGGTTTGCCCATCACATTCCAGCCTTATCTCCTTGAATCCAGTGCAGGATTGTCCCCTGCAGCATACCTTGTCCCTGCTGAATGAATACACATCGTATGCACCAGGAATTAAATAGAAGAGTAACTGGCCTGTAATGTAAAAGAATAAATCAGCTATGGATGGAGGCAGCTTCCATGTACTCTAAACCCAAACCAGGTTTCAGGGAACAGCCAAGCCACCTGCAGGGGATGGGTTATTTAAAATATTTTTGAGGGGAAAGGTCAGTTTCACTGCATCCTACTGCAACAATTCAAGCTCCATTATGGAAGGCTTTATTGCTGGGTTTACTTTCTTTTGCATCTGCTTCCACCAGGTCTAAGTATACTGTTACCCCTTTCGACCCAACCAGTTAGCCAAAATCTAGGGCTTGAGGATTGTTTCAGTTAGGAGGAGAAATTGACGATGGAGCCATGTATTTCTTTGATGCACTCCTGTTTAATTACCAAGAATATACAAAGTCAGGTTTCTGTTTCTCTGAACTCAGGAGGACTGCAACAACAGTTTGCTCAAAGTTCCAAGACCTTGTCAGCCAGCACTCAGCCCAAAAAGCTCTCTAGGCTTTTACTCAGGGCCACAGCCTCCATTCTTGTTCTGCTCCTTCTCTCTCTCTCTATCTTTCTGTGCTGTTTCCTGCTGCTTCCATCTCATACATACAGACACACTGCTCCAATCCAATCAATCCTCTTCCCCTTTGTTTATCAGATCATAGTGGACCCTTCCTTGGGTCACATGGCTAACGTCTACTCCAGCTTTGCATGAGGTTTCAGCTTTGTTTTGCGTGGAGGTCCCTGTAGTTTCAGCCGTTTATTCCATCAAGGAGTTCCATTGCTTGTACACTTATCCTGAGTGAAAGGCGGCTGTTCCACCCACCAGTTTCAATGAAGTTTAATCCAACTCATAACAATACCATAAACGTCCCCCACTCTCCAATTAAGGTTCTGAAACACCTGTCCCCATACCCTGAAGCTTCTGCCTGGAAGGGCTTTCCTCTCCCACTCCCAGAACTGATTGGGGTCTCTTCTTGATAAAAACAAAGCTTCTCTAGAAAGGAATGGAGCCAAGGCATTCCGACGTGATCTGGAATATTTCAATGGCCTCTTTCAGTATGTAATAAAGCCCAGTGCATTGTGGGTTCTTCTTTTCCCAGGGGTGGTCCAGTACCAGAGTTCTAGGCATTTTGGTTCTAGGCACTCCCACTCTACTCAGTGCTGGTTACTCCTTAGCTGGAGTAGTGTGTCCAGTTTTCGTCACCAGTGTATAGCAAGGATGGAGAGAAACTGGAAAGGATCCAGAGGAGAGTGACAAAGATGATCAAAGGGATGGAATGCAAGCCATATGAGCAAAGGCTGAAGGGACTGGGTATGTTTAGTTTGGAAAAGAGAAGACTAAGGAGGGACATGATAGCAGTCTTCAAATACTTGAAAGGCTGCCATAAAAAGATGGAGAAAAGTTGTTCTCTTTTGCCACAGAGGGCAGGACAAGAAGCAATGGGTACGAACTACAGCAGAGAAGATTTATAATAAATCTCAGGAAAAACTTCTTAACTGTAAGAACGGTAGGACAATGGAACAGACTGCCTAGGGAAGTTGTGGAAGCCCCTTTGCTGGAGGTTTTCAAAAGGAGGCTGGATAGCCATCTATCTTGGATGGGTTAGACACAACAAATCCTGCATCTTGGTAGGGGGTTAGACTAGATGACCCTTGCGGTCCCTTCTAATGCAATGGTTCTATGTTTCTGTGATTGTCATTTAGGCCAGCACCAGGTACTGAAATGCCTCATGACACTACACTGTTGGTAAAAACAATGAGGATTCCTTGTCGCACGTTAGAGACTAACAAATTTATTTGGGCATAAGCTTTTGTGGGCTAAAACCCACTTCATCAAATGCATGGAATGGAAAATACAGTACAGCGGTATAAATACACAGCATTTGAAAAGATGGGAGTTGCCTTACCAAGTGGGCTATTCTCAACAGTTGACAAGAAAGGAGGGAAAATCACTTTTGTAGTGGTAATGAGTTCAGTGTAACCAAGGTGGCCCATTTCAAACAGTTGACAAGAAGGTGTGAGTATCAGCAGGGGGAAAATTAGTTTTTGTAGTGACCCATGGGGTGCCACAAGGACTCCTCATTGTTTTTGCTGATACAGACTAACACGGCTACCACTCTGAAACCTACACTGCTGGTGTTTGAATTCAGACCATGGCACTTGGCTTTAGGGTCAGCTTGCTTGGCATTTACATCCACTTTTCCCCTTAAAGTGGCTCCAATGTTAAACTTGACAGAGTTGCTTCCAGCCTAGAGGCCAACTCCACTCCCATATCCTGAGCCCGGCTAGCTCAGATGCTCAAATAAATTGGTTAGTCTCTAAGGTGCCACAAGTACTCCTTTTCTTTTTCCCATATCCTCTGCGTCTTTGAAACCTTTTTACACATCACCCCCAAGTCACTTCAGCATTCAGGCCCCAAGGCCGCCTCTCTGCTCACTATGTGTCTGCAGCAGGTTCCCTCCCTCTCAGCTCGATCTAACCCGCACACAGAAGAGTAGGTCACAGCACAATTAGGGCTGTATTTTATACTTCAATATCTGGGTCCCGGAGAGATTTCCTAGTGCTATGAAATTAAGCCTTCTATAGCAACACTTGTGCCTGTTACTTTGAGGGGGAGGAAGGTGCAGTCTATAATGCAGTCTCAAGAGGATTAATCCCTAGCCTGTTCCTAATCCTTCTGACAGGGCAACCAGGCACTCGCTGCTGCGATCTGCAAACAGAATCACCTGCTTCAACTGCTTCATCCGCCCTGACCTAGTCACTGGCCAATCTGCATCCCAAATCCTGGCGACCAATGGCCAGAAAAGACATCTGGGATTTTTCACAGTCCCTGCATGAGACTTGACCTTTCCTTATTCTCCCACATAAAAGAGCTTCCTACATTTTTACCTCCCTTACTGATAAAGGGCCATTATTTATAGGAACCCAGAGTATTTGGCTGTGCTAAAATTTAGGTAACTAAGAACTCAGGAACATCTAAAGGATGTACTGAAGGATAATAATCTATAGCACATAGCACTTTATAGTCATTGCTTGTCCAATTCCCCTGGAAGGGATGTAGAGCATTATTGTTCCTGTGTGTTAATGAGGAAAGTGCAGGGAAGTGGCATGATTTTGCCCAGTTTAGAGTGCAAATCTGTTTCAGAGCTGAGACAAGAAGCCAGGTGGCTTGATTTCATGGCCTCTGCTCCAACCTCAGTAAAACAAGATTATATTCAGATTGGTATTAGTGTATCTAAGGTACTTTTATATAAGTCCCCCATTACCATTGTATCTGAGTGCCTCCCAGTCTTTAATGGACTTATCCTCACAATGCCCTGGGGATTGTGGGGATTTCCCCATTTCCATCTGGGGAAATGAGGCTCCAACTGGTGAAGTATCCTTCTCCTAATAGCACATATCAACATTCCTTTCAGACAGGCCTAGACAAGCTACAGAACAATGGAACCATTGTAATGATTAGCAAGGATGAGTGGACTGAATCTGCTCAAATACAAAGCAGATACCTGCAGGCAGATAAGCACTAAACAGTCCTTCTTTTTTGGGAATCTATTGCCACACACTCCTACATCCTAAATTGTGCTCTCGCCTAACTTTACTCTTGCTATTTCATTTGATAACTGAAGTGATTTGAGCCACGGGATAAATTCTGGTCCTGATTTGACAATGCCCTATTCAGATGAGTAATGTTTACTCAGGCAATTTGTCCCATTGATGGGATTAGTGTGTGGGTAAAACCTTGCAGGATTGGGCCATGAGTTATATGCTGTTGTGCTCCGATTCATTAAATTGGGAACCACACCCTCCCCTGGCAGATATGCGTGATTTGTTGCAGAGCATCCCAATGCCAGCTGCACTCATTGCTCTAATCACCCTTCTGGGTGACCTTCACTCACTCAACATGCACAATTGCCACAGCTCTGGCACAAGAAAAAAAAGGACACAGTGGCACCAGGAAGCAGCCCTCTTTATCCTGTGAGGAGAGTCCCCATGTCAGGCAGCTGGATCAGCACCTTCTGCCACCACATCTTGGGTCCATGTTGTGATACCCTCTCATCCTGATAGGTTTCAGAGTAACAGCCGTGTTAGTCTGTATTCGCAAAAAGAAAAGGAGGACTTGTGGCACCTTAGAGACTAACCAATCTATTAGAGCATAAGCTTTCGTGAGCTACAGCTCACTTCCTCAGATGCATATCGTGGAAACTGCAGCAGGCTTTATATATACACAGAGAATATGAAACAATACCTATTCCCACCCCACTGTCCTGCTGGTAATAGCTTATCTAAAGTGATTTCCAGCACAAATCCAGGTTTTCTCACCCTCCACCCCCCCACACAAATTCACTGTCCTGCTGGTGATAGCCCATCCAAAGTGACAACTCTTTACACAATGTGCATGACAATCAAGCTGGGCTATTTCCTGCATAAATTCAGGTTCTCACATCTCCCCCACCCCCATACACACACAAACTCACTCTCCTGCTGGTAATAGCGCATCCAAACTGACCACTCTTCAAGTTAAAATCCAAGTTAAACCAGAACATCTGGGGGGGGGTAGGAAAAAACAAGAGGAAACAGGCTACCTTGCATAATGACTTAGCCACTCCAAGTCTCTATTTAAGCCTAAATTAATAGTATCCAATTTGCAAATGAATTCCAATTCAGCAGTTTCTCGCTGGAGTCTGGATTTGAAGTTTTTTTGTTTTAAGATAGCGACCTTCATGTCTGTGATCGCGTGACCAGAGAGATTGAAGTGTTCTCCGACTGGTTTATGAATGTTATAATTCTTGACATCTGATTTGTGTCCATTTATTCTTTTACGTAGAGACTGTCCAGTTTGACCAATGTACATGTCAGATGTCAAGAATTATAACATTCATAAACCAGTCGGAGAACACTTCAATCTCTCTGGTCACGCGATCACAGACATGAAGGTCGCTATCTTAAAACAAAAAAACTTCAAATCCAGACTCCAGCGAGAAACTGCTGAATTGGAATTCATTTGCAAATTGGATACTATTAATTTAGGCTTAAATAGAGACTTGGAGTGGCTAAGTCATTATGCAAGGTAGCCTGTTTCCTCTTGTTTTTTCCTACCCCCCCCCCAGATGTTCTGGTTTAACTTGGATTTTAACTTGAAGAGTGGTCAGTTTGGATGCGCTATTACCAGCAGGAGAGTGAGTTTGTGTGTGTATGGGGGTGGGGGAGATGTGAGAACCTGAATTTATGCAGGAAATAGCCCAGCTTGATTGTCATGCACATTGTGTAAAGAGTTGTCACTTTGGATGGGCTATCACCAGCAGGACAGTGAATTTGTGTGGGGGGGTGGAGGGTGAGAAAACCTGGATTTGTGCTGGAAATCACTTTAGATAAGCTATTACCAGCAGGACAGTGGGGTGGGAATAGGTATTGTTTCATATTCTCTGTGTATATATAAAGCCTGCTGCAGTTTCCACGATATGCATCTGAGGAAGTGAGCTGTAGCTCACGAAAGCTTATGCTCTAATAGATTGGTTAGTCTCTAAGGTGCCACAAGTCCTCCTTTTCTCATCCTGATACAACACAAGGGTTTTTTCATGTCCTGCAGGAGGTGAGACCCGCTCCCCACATGGGGACTTTCCCATGATAGTTAAATTATGCTGGGGAAGACTCTCCCAGGAGGGGGGACATTCTCCTACACAGACCCTTCGGAGTTAGATTTAATTGGGAGTTTCAACGTGCTCCTGGGAATGGTATATATCAAACTCTTAGGAGCCCAGATTGTCTCTTGCTCTGTATTTGTCCAGAGGGGCCATGTTCTCCATTGGGGCCTCTTTAGTACTACCACATAGAAATAAAGAATAACAATAATGAACAGAGACGTAGTCTTCCAAGGAATTTACAGAAACCTGTTCTGTCAGCGAGTTAAGAGAGGCAGTTTCTTAAAGCGTATTCCCCTTTTGCTTTCTCCTCCCCATCCCTCTTTTCTCCTCCCCCTTCCTGAGCTTCATATCTATGTAAACAAAGGAGAGAGACTCCTGCCCATGCCTGGCCCTGATTATTTCACTATGTTTCCCTTTGGTCTCTTGATTTCTGAGTTTAATTAGAATGTCTAAATTCATGCCCGAGCTGTTCTGCCACCACGCCTCCCCCGCCCTGCTCATATCCCCCGGGGCCTGGTGAGCAGGGTAGGATTTGCCATAGCTTAGGGACTCGTTTATTCAAACAGTAGTACTTAAAAGATACATTGGGTGCCCTTTTAAGAAGCCTTTCAATTGCCATTTCTGAGACTGGCTGAGGCCAGATAGCTTTCTACTGAAGAACACAAACCTGTCCGGATCCCGTCACCTCTCTCACCCACCCACCCACAACTTGGTGCAGGATTTTCCAGGCTGACTATGCCTGACTTGGTTGCAAGTCTTACCCATTCCTTCCTTTTCCCCTGCAGTCCCTAGGGCTAAAGGCTGCTTTGGCTACTTGGGGCCCATTGTGTCCCCTAGGCTTTGACTCAGGTAGGTGCAGATCTTTGATGCAGCCTCAGAAGGATGAGTTGACCCCCTCTCACCACTATGCCTGAAGGAGGCAGTGCTTTACAAGTGAGGCAATCACTAAAAATCTGGTCCTGTCTCATCCAGGTTGTCTCAGATGCCAGGAGACTCCTATAAACCATAGGGCTGACTCCCATCGTGCCTCAGTTGAAGCTCAGTGGGAGCTCAACACAGGACTCTGGTGGTGCCTCTGGGTACGTCTACACAGCAAAAAAGGACCCACAGCAGTGAGTCTCAGAGCCAGGTCAACTGACTTGGGTTCATGGGGCTTGATCTACAGAGCTAAAAATAGCAGTGTAGATGTTCGGGTTTGTGCTGGAACCCAGGCTCTGAAACCCAGCAAGCGGGGACAGTCTTGGAGCCCGGGCTCCCTCCTCAGCCCGAATGACTACACTGCTATTTTTAGCCCTGTAGAGCAAGCCTGAGTCAATTAACCTGGGTTCTGAGAGCTGTGTAGACATGCCCTCTGAAGCCTACGGGGGCTGGGGGATATGTGAGAATGGATGAGGCCCTCTGTTCTGAATACAGACTGCATTTAGGTAGATTACAGATGGGTTCTTCTCTCTGGCTCATGAATTCAGGCTCCTTCTTTGCAGCTTCCTGCCTCCTTGGCTGCAGCTTCTCAAAACCACATGTTTGCAGAGAATGGAAACAACAGCAGGAGATGGTCTGGCATCCCCACCACAATGTCAAGGTCCCACATCCAGAAGAGCGGCTCCAGTCACTCATTTTCTGTTCCCACATGACTACTCCTTTCCTCAAAAGAAAAACAAAAACCCAAACTCCAAGCCAGGCATGTATGCCAACAGCAATCCGTGTGGAAGCGTCAGCGGCAGAAGTCACCCACCAGGGCTCAGATCAGGGTCATCAGTTGCTTTTTATGCAGGGACAGAACTTGTGGCACACTGTGGAGGCAAACAGGAGGGGACATGTACATGGTGGATCTCACATGTTTGTAAAGTACGTCAAAATGTATAATGTGCTCTGTAAGCACTGAGGGGTTTTATTACATCCAGAGTGCTCAGTTTATAAATCAGAAGAGAATTTTTGTAGCTGCTGCCACTGCAGATTCTAGCTGGACTTCCACTACCTCTTCTATCACCTCCAAGGACAGAGACTCCCCAGTGGGAATTCAGCTGGCAGTTCGGTTGTGATGTCGGAAGCCAGCTCACAATCCTGAGGCTGTCTCAGCTCCGCAGAGCTAGTTTTGTAGGAGTGAAAAAGCCCTATTAGTCCCAACCTGCCCATCTCTGGGGTGGTTGCTGCAGGATTTTCCCTGTGGGACATTGTCGAGACTTGGCTTTTGCCCTATCTAGTTTTAAGTGTCCCAAGTGATGGGGCTTCCCCTGGAGAGACTTTGCCACCAGGAAATCTATGTCACTGCCAGGAAGTTTATCTTGACATTCAGACTACATTTTGTTTTCTTAATTCCATTCCATTTCTCTTAGTCATACCCCATGGGCCCCCTGAAATCATTCCTCTTTCTTCTCAAGACAGTTCACTTGTCCCACCTCAGGCCTTCTCGACGTGAGGAAACCTAGGAACTCTGCAGCTCCACTAGTGGCAGCAAGGATGACAGGGACACAATAGTGAAAATGCCCAAGTCTCATCTACACTACAGCTTCCCTCCCAAAGCAGGGGGAAAGAATTGGCGCAGGGCGGGGGAGATCATTCTGAAGAGCAGCCTGTTTTGGGCAGCTTCCATTTTCATTAGAAAGATTATGCTACATTTCTCTTTTTCTTATTTTCCATACCATACTTATAGGCTGTATCGTAATATCCCGATTGAAACATTTCCCCATATTTCTGAAGGGAGCTGCTGACCAAGACATTAATAGATTCCCCTTTTCCCTTCACAGCCATCTAGAAGCCTTTGTATTATTGCTCTGCCCTCACTTGTGTCTCCAACTCCCCCCAGTTCAATATCGCTGCAAATTCCATGCATTCCTTGTCTTCCCAATTGCTGATTGAAGTGAAATGGACCCAGCTGTAGCACTGACTCCCTGGTGAACCCTCTCTACACAACTCAGTAATGGCTATTTATCCAGACAGTCCTTCTCTAGTAAAGTCAGCATGTCTGACCTGGAGCCATACAGGAAACAGATACTGGGAATGAGATGGTGCTGGTTTCACAGTTACTTTTCAGGCCCTCACAGCACTTGATATGAATAGCTTTGTTGATCATTCTGTCAGTGGCTATTTTTTGGTGCCAAATTCCTGGACAGTATTTGTTTCTTCTTTTGCCCTTTAATGACATGGGGCCAATGTTAAAACACGGGAAGCAGCGTTCCCTCTAGGCATCTTCTGGGAATGTGAGAGCAGCAAGGAAGTGTTTTAGGCACCGGTTGAACTCTCGCTGGACACTGACTCATTTAGCCCCACCACATTCCAAAACGTTTCAGAGCACTTAGCAGGGGACAGGGGAAAGAACCTGATTCATTATAGGGGGGTCTGGAAAGCTAGGAACATACACATTTGGTTGCTTGCTTCCAGGGTTTGGCGTCCCACCTATTTTTTAGTGGAAAAAATGCTGCGGGTCACCCACATCTGGACCTGTTATGATTCATATCAATTCAATTCAATAAGCTCACGAAAGCTTATGCTCAAATAAATTTGTTAGTCTCTAAGGTGCCACAAGTACTCCTTTTCTTTGTACCTTTCATGCACCTCAACGGTACCTACCGCTCCTCTAGTAGAGGGTGCCCTGTGAGCAGTCCAGCATTGAGGATGGTAACAAAAAAGCAGGATAAGATTGGTTTGGGCTCACAATGTGTAAGGATTACAGAATTTGGCCTGGATACTGGGGTTAAGATCCCAACTCTTGTAAAAGGCGCCAGGAGATCTTAAATGACTACAGTTGGCTAGAACTTTGGTTTTCCATCTCATCTCAAAGACAGCATCTCCAGCAGCCCCTTATTACTGCCTTGGAGCCTTAGCTCAATTCTGTCTCAAGAGAGAAGAGTGCAATTAATTGAGTCACCATCACCATTTCCTGCAGCATAGCACCCCCTAGCACTTGCTCTTTGCTAACTCAGAAGAGCTCCACCTACTGAGTCACTAATTCTGATATTTCCTGCAGTACTTTGCTTTTCCCTGAAGGGCTCTTATCCAAGTGCCAACCTGGTCAACCCTGCTTAGCTTATAAACTCTCTGATGATCAAAGTGAAACCTGGGGCGCGAATTCCACATAGATCACAAATGAGGAAAATGTTCCCATAATCCTTGTGAGGTGGTAATTTCACATGGATTTCTGTGCTTGAACTGCCAAGCTTTTCAGATTCCTCAGTTTCATACAGACCTTTGCATGAGAATTGCCAATTTCACAAGGACCCCTCTGTTTGAACCACTCCGTTTCACACAGACTCCTGCACGTGAACCATTGAGTTTTGCATTACTGCAATAATTATTATTTTAATATTATTCTAATAGGAATGTCTAAGGTGCCCATACTCATGATAACTGGGCAAGTTACACGCGTTAAGATGAACATCAGTTCCATCCTGGAACAGGAACAAAATCCTCCATCCTCAATGAATGAAGTTGCTTAATAAGAGGAATTAGTAGATGATTAATCTCCTTGTGCATCTCATCTTTTAGGAGAAGGATCCCCAAAGATGATGAAGCTGGCATCATGTCCTAAATATAGTGAAACTTGGGTTCAGGTTCATGTCTGCTAGGAATAAATTCCAAACCTAATGTACCTCCACTGAGAGGATCCGGTTTGTAAGATGAAGTGAGCTGTAGCTCACGAAAGCTTATGCTCAAATAAATTGGTTAGTTTCTAAGGTGCCACAAGTCCTCCTTTTCTTTTACAGACTAACACGGCTGCTACTCTGAAACCTGTTTGTAGGATCAGGATCTTAAAAAGAGCTTGGTATTGTTCTGGGCAGCTGTATGTTAAATCAGTTACAATTTCCAAATGATTTTCAGGGTTAGCCTTGCAAAATGGAGCATAACCCTGGCAGAGTCAGGTTCACACTAAAATCAGTTTGCTACGGAGTCAGCTCCATTACTTATTTCTTCTGATTGCTGTATTAATTTGACCCAGTGGCAACATAGGCATCTGACAAAGTTTGCAAAAGGGTAACTATTACTCATGCAAATACAGATAGGGCTAGCTCCAGTCCTGTTGCATATTTCTGCAGCTACTCCACTGTACAGAGCATGGTGTGATTTCCTGGGATGATCATTCTGCCCCCTGCTGGGATTTTGTGGAATTGCTTCAGTGAAAGAACAGGAAAGTTCCCTGGTATATTTATTATGGAAGATTTGGTAACACCTCCATAGTTCAGGCTGCACTGAGCTTTTCACTTAAGCAGGATTGAAATCCCTGTTTCACTCTCCACATTTACCACTATTCATATGGCAACTTTTCTAGAGACAATATTGACAAAAATCAATCAATTCAAAAATTTGGCACTGACAGTCTCACTCGTTTGGCTTCCTGTAGCTAGACAATCATAGTCATCCCAAACTCCCAACTTCATAGAAACACAGAACTATGTCAGCTAGGCCACTCAGAAGTAAGCAGAAGATAAATGGTGTGAGCGGTTCCATTTGGGTTTAGATGGAGCCTATCCCTCCTGTAAAGGCCAATCCTTCCCCAAAAGGTTCCCTGGTTCCTAATAAACTGAAATCCCTCCTTGCTACACGATTGACTCATCCATGCATTGAGACCTTGCAGTTCTGCCTGTCTTATCGGTGCTGCACATGGGGGAACCAGAAGTATTGTAGAAAATGCTACCATGGCTCGACTAGATACTTCTTTTTTCCACACACAATCCTATCTGTGAACACAGACTTTTTCATGTACAAATAGCACATTATACGCTTTGCACCCAGGCCTCTGTCTACAGGGCACACATCTTTATCTATCTGAGTAAGGATGTGCAGTGCTTGTGAAGAACTAGCCATGTGCGTTGCATGTGGTTCTCTGCTGGAATGGTAAATGAGGCTGCTGAGGAATCTGGCTTGTGTGTCTGGGTGGTAGGGCCCACGAGCTGAGGTCGATGTGGAGAGGGGTGTTGGCTGAACGGATGTTTCCCTGGCTGTTGTAGTGGTTGCATTGCTAGGGTACACCTGAGCAGAATACACCTGAGCAGAATGCTTGCTAGGTCAATGCTAGTTTTGGTGTGGCTTATCTCAGGGAAGGGCTGGGAGCAAACACCTCTCTTATTGGCAATGAAAGAGAGTCCTGGAAAATAAACCAAACACTGTCACCCCAACACATTTGACTTATTAGTGCCACAGAGGCACCAGGCATTAGTAATTATTATGATGGATTTGGCATAATATAGCGAAGGGGATTTCTTCTGTGTTAAATCATGGGTTGGACTGGGGCGGAAGTGGGGTGACAGGGTTGGAACCTGGCAATGAGGAACTGGGTGAGGAGTGGTGAGAAACCATAGAATGGAGTCAACAGTGAGCAGGGGTGGAAATGGAAGAGGGAAAAGCACTAGCGAATGGGCCAAGAGCCACCGCATTGGCTGGTTTGTATGTTGCATCCCTTCTCCCATCCCTGGTCTGTGTCTGCAGACCGTACGCTCTTTGGAACAGGGACCTGTCTATTTATAGATCTCCAAAGTGCCCAGGAGCCTTTTGGGCTCTGTTTTAAAAAAAATGTGTACAGAACACAAAGAGCCCTGTGCATCAGCAGTCACATAGCTCACGATCCTCAGGGCTGTTTCACACTCGGCTCCCTAGCTGGGGAGCAGATATCTATTTCCCATGGCAAAGCAGGAAGAGTTGCAAGAAGGAAGAATCATTTCCTTTGAATAGCTCACCATTTTCATAGCTTTCTTTTTTTCACATGTCACTGACCAGCACTAAATTTGCTGCCATTTGGCAACCAGGTTCCTGTCACAAGAGATTTTTCTTTTTCTGTTCTACTCTTGCCACATGTGTAGAGGTCTACCTCTCAGCACTCCTGCCAAAGGTGTGATGGGCTCCCAGAGTGAGGTACTCAATCAGTGGGCAGACCTGATGATTAGGAGAGAGACTGAAAAAAGCATAAAGAAAAGGAGTACTTGTGGCACCTTAGATACTAACAAATTTATTTGAGCATAAGCTTTCGTGAGCTACAGCTCACTTCATTGGATGCAAAAAGCATGGGACCTTTGTGCAAAGCAAGGTCATGGCTAAGAAGGAATAAAAATCCCCCATGGTGACAATAGCAGCCAAAGGAAAGAAGGAGGAGGTGAAAAATTAAAGATAAAGGTCCTCAAAGCCTTACTTAGCTCTGTCCCCCTGGCTATGCAGCTTCGGGCCTGATTCTCGCTGCTTTGCACCATGTGTCAACATGTACACTGGTGCATCATGGGTCTAAGGTGAACAATTCTGAACTGCAAACCTCTTTTCAGCCACTTCGCACAGGGGTAAAGGACCACACAAGATGCAAGACAATGAGAATCAGGCTGTGTGTTTTTTCTGTCTGTACAGCTCCTAGCACATTTGGGTTCTTCTGAAATATAAATAATTAACCAATAAGGCTCCCTCCATCCAAAGCATTTAAGCAAGGGAATTCTAGTAATAGCCACACATATCATACTGCCCCTCTGGAGGGAAGTCAGAAGCATGGAGCTGCTGGCATAGGGCAGCCAAACCCTTTCCAAGTAGGAAGGCTGCCTGGAAATCAGACACCTCACTCTCACTCTTCATTTATGAGATTCTTTTAGGCTGCTGCTCAGATGGCATTTCCTGAGAGCTGCACAGACTCAGCCTAGGCTCCTGGCCAGGCAGCTCCACCCGCCTGTACCACACTGCTTGTCAAAACACAGACAGGAGTAGTGCTGTGCTAATCAACACAAGGGTTTGACCTTAGCAACGTTGGCTCATGCCACGCATGGGGCAGAGGGGGCAATTTCCCCAACACACATGAGCTGTGGGGCCATTTTAACATCCTGCAGGCTCATTTATGGTCACACACCCGTTGCCTCCCTCCCACCATATCCTTGTTCCTGAACCACAGTGTAACACTGAAGACCTGTGCCTGTCCCCTTGGAAAGCCATAGCAAACTCCCATTGACTTCAATAGGAGCAGGAGCAGGCTAATAATGCCCCTTCTCTGGGAGCATCCCTTCTCCTGCAGCAGAAGCACAGCTACCAGCTCCGCTCCTCCTGTTCTCTAGACTGGGTCTTGACAACCTGCCATCCGTCAATATCAGGGTTTGCAGAGCTGGCTATTCCCGTCTCTTCTCTATAGATTCCTACACTGTGCTCATCACTGTAATATCGGAGCACCTTCCAGCGGCAGTGGCTCCCAAACAACTTGGACCACGCTTTGGAAAGTTGCAGTACTGCATTAAGCAGTGTGATTAACAGGTCTCACACATTTGTTCTCTTATCCTCTCCCCTGGGGAAGAAATGTGTGTGGTGGGGTGTTTTGCTATATGTTTACGTTAGAGAAGATATCACCGTAGTATCTGGGCAGCTCTCATAGGTCAGCAATAACATAGATTCTTATAGTTAATGTTGAGAAGCCCTTTTTGTTTAAAGGCTGACTCTTCTTAGTACCCTAAAATCTGCACACTTACTCCGGTTGCCTTGAAATTTCATGTGCCTCATGGGGCACAGGATATGAGTAGTGATCCAAATTTGAGGTCATATGACCTGTGGGTTCCCAAGACACAGCCTGCCGAAGTAAATAGCTTTTCGAAAGGTATATTCTGGCATAGGTTTTTTCTTTTCTTTTCTTTTTTTCTCCCAGATCTAGAGATCAAACCATGGCTTTGATCATGGCACAACAGTCTCACTCATTTGAGGGGTACCCCAAGGGAGTGCATGACACCCCCTAACCCTTTGGGGGAGCAAAATTCAGAACCTTATTCGCAAGAATTTGGCTCTCCAGTTAGGCTCTTGAGGAAGGGTCAAACACCAGATAGATTACTCTTACCATGTGCAGAGAGTGAAGCCAAGAGGATCTGCAGGGGAAAAGATTTCACTACAGCTGGATAGCTTGCGGGGAGCAGCAATAAGCCTTTGATCCTGATGTTACGTAGTTTGAGTCCCACCTTGGGCAGAGATCTGGAAAAGTCTGCAAGGCATATTGCTAAAATCTGTCCCTCTCTCATTGTTTCCCCCCACTTTGGAGAATGTAATAATAAAAATGCGTTGTTTTAGGAGTGGTGGGAACAGGGTTAATAAGGGTTTGGGGCTGCATTGAAGGGAAGCGAGAACTGGGGGGGATAAATGAGGATGAGTAGTAGGGGAGGTCAGAAGCTCAGGGGAGGGACACTGGAAAGGGAAAATAGGCTGAGTGACAGATGGGACTGGGGGAGAATGGGGGCAGCCCCACATTCTCCCCTTCTCTGTGTGTGCCAGGATTTGGGCAGCTCCTACCGCTCTAGGGGAGTCTGAACCCCTGTTCCTGTCCCCCACACTCATGTGAGCTGGGATATGGAGGTCCTCGCCTCTCCAGGGGTGTCTGTACCTCACTCCGACCCCCTGTGTGAGTGTGTGTATGTCAAATTCAAGGCAACTGCAACTGTATTCCCCCTCCATTGTTTCAGCAAGGGCACCCACCCTAGGCTTCCAGCTCCCCAACTACCACCTCTCTGCGGTAGAAATATGCGTCTCTCTCTCCCTCCTGACTGGCATATTTCCAGGCTGGGCAGTTCCTTGCCTACACTGTGAGTTCCCCAGCAAGTCGAACTGACTGAGCAGGCTTGCTATGCTTTTCTCCTCAGAGGCTATAAACAATGTAATTGCCCATGGTTTTAAGCTACCACACTGCTTTTTTTCTAAGCAAGCACATTTATTCATAAGGTAAAAGCATTACAGAGAAAACATACCAAAAACAATAAAAGAACCGACGCATATGTTAATAAGCTTACCAGAGATCACTCCCCCCACCCCCATCTCCACAAGAGCTCAGGTCAGTGTCAGTCCTTCCAACCCTTCCCTAAGGACTGGGGCCCTCCCCTTGGATAGAATGTCCTGTCCATTTGCTGGATCAGAAAGAAGACCTTGAGTCAGTTTAAACTCAGGCTGTTTATCCAAATGTCCTCTCTTTGACTGTTAAATTCTTTAATGAAAGCCTGAGTCACACTGGTAATCACAAACATTCTGAGATGTATGTATGGAAAATTGTGAAGCATTATGTATATATACTAAAAATTATGTGAAAGGTGATCCATGTAGTCCTGACAGGCAAAGGAGAAGACACTCACTCTGGCTGGTCACATGCAAACTGAGTATTTTTTTACAAAGGATGCCCATTTATTGTCTGAGCAAAATGATAATCAAAAGATTTTTGGGGCTGGAGGAAAAAACAAAAACAGTAGGGGTTATTCTGTTTAGGAGTAAGACAATGAATTGTTTAAACTATATCTGGGGTGCAGAAGAACACCTAGTTATTCCTTCAGTCTGTGAGGACAAGCCACCAGCAGACTTGAGCTTATGTGATGGGGATGCATCTACAGGGGAATCTCAAGAAGGAGTAGAGAGGTTATTTTATCTCTATTTGGTACTTGTGTGACCATTGCTAGAATAATGTGTCCAGTTCTTTTGCCCGCAATTCAAGAAGGATGTTGATAAATTGGAGAGGATTCAGACAAGAGCCACAAGAATGATTAAAGGATTAGAAAACATGCCTTATAATGATAGATGCAAGGAACTCAATCTATTATTTAGTTTATCAGAGAGAATGTTAACTTGACTACAGTCTATGAGCATCCTTCAGGCTCATTAATGTTATGAGCATCTGCATGAGGAGCAAATATTTAATGGGCTTGTGACAGGGTGCACGCACTGGATGGGAAAGGATTAACTCCTTATTTTGGGCTGAAGAAGCCACATCCCCACTGGACATGCCTCAGGTGCAGCACTAGTATAAAAGGGAGCAGCCCAGCTCAGTCTGGGCTGACTGCTGAAGAAGAAGGATGTATGGTGGAGGCTCCAGCCCTTGCCTGTGGGAGCCAGAGATCCTGAGAACCACACTGGAGACCTGTAGCCTACAGCTGACTGACTGGAATTGGAGTCCCAGGGATTTACCTGTGTCAAGGAACCTGGAGACCCCCGAAGCTATATGGACTATGACTTCAGGAAACAGGGTAAGAAGCGGCTTGTGGGGAGCGAGTTGTAAATCCCCACCAGAGCAGAGTCAATGTGTTGTGGTAGGATCCCCACTGACTACGTGGCAGACACGCTTGCCAGTGGCAGGGCCCTGGGCTGGGACACAGTGGAGCAGGGAGCACCCTGGATCCTCCTATCCTGGCCATCACCCCCTGAGATGGTGGCCCCTGACTCTGACTGCTGGGCCATGCAACCCTGAGGGAGAGGGCATCCATATCCACCCTAGCCATTTGGCGTTGCCGCCCTGAGGTAGATGGTGGCTCAGAGGATGGGGTTCGCTCACCCTGCCCCGGACGGGGTTCCCCTACCCATCACAGTGCATTTCAATCTAGCAGAGAAAGGTATCACGTGATCCAATGGCTGGAAGTTGAAACTAGACTAATTCAGCCTGGAAATAAAGTGTAATTTTTGTTAAGAGTAGTTAACCATTGGAACAATTTACATTGTTGTGGTGGATTCTCCATCACTGACAATTTTAAAATGGTTTTTCTGAAAGTTCTGCTCTAGGAATTACTTAGGGGAAGTTCCAGGGCCTGTGTTATGCAGGAGGTCAGACTACATGATCACAATGGTCCCCTCTGGCCTTGGAATTTATGAATCTATGAAAAAACACTGGGAAAAGGACTTGGCGTAAACAATCTCGTAGGAGATTGGGGAATGCTCATTAGTTAAGTCTAGGCTCTAGAAAGCATGTTACGATTTTATTTTATATTTAACCGATTGTTTCCAATATCCTCATTCTCTAGCACTTGAATCTCTGTTTTTAATAATAAACTTATTGTTTTCACTCTACGTCTATCGAAGTGCTGTATGGTAAGTAGAGTGGTGATCCTGAGTTGAACCTTACAAGCTAATGTAGTGTGTCCTATTCCTTTCAGAATAATGAATCTGAGAGTTCAGTGGAACAGGGGCTGAGCACTCCAGAGGGACTATCGGAGGATGGTGGTTGGTGTGTGCCTATCGTTAACCCATACAGAGAGAGTGAGGCCTGCAGAAACTTGCATTGCCAGAGACTGGTGGTTTCAGGGAGCTGATCCCTGGCAGGCACAGACAAGACTTCCTCATGCTAAGGGCAGGTGGTGGCAAGGTGCCTCACAAGCCTGGCTAACTCTGGTAAGTGTCACGACTTGCCTTTCGGGGGTGGGAGTGTCTGAACTCCATTTCTTATCCCCTCGTGTTATCTGGGATATGGGGGGGGCTTACCTCTCTGAGGGTGTTTGAGCCCCATACCCTCACCCCTCTATGTGTGCCAGGATCTGGGGCTTCCTGCCCAGCTACGAGGTCTGACTCCTCTCCATTCCTCCTATCATGTGAGCTAAATTTGGGAGAGACTTGCCTTTCAGGGGACATCTGAGCCCATCTCCCTACCTCACCCCACCCCCCTCACATGAGCTGGGCTCTGCCATCCCTTGTTGAGGGGCATTATCAGAGAGCAGAGTTACGGTTATGTGGGCATTTACCTTAACTTGTTGTTTCCTAATTTTCCAAAGTTTGAGTTTGCTGAACTCTACATTTTGGAAGGGCATGAGCAGTCACTGGGCAACCTTGACTCTGTGTTAAGGTTTAATAGAGTATAAGGTGGGCAGGGACCACTGATCATCTAGTCTGCCCTCCTGTATGACACCAGCCATAGCACTTTACGGACTCCTGGCTCCTTTTTTCCTTTGGTGCTACAGAAAGCACTACTTAAGGACTCCGCTATGCTTTTCTAAAATAGTTGTCAAGCAGTTTGCCCTGTGTCCAGTGACTCACCAAACCATGCTTGAAATTGATTTGGCTGGAATCACATTTAACCAGGGAGGGTACAAACTCTGTTTTCAAACCTGTTTAAGGCTATGTCTACACTACACAGCTTGTAGCGACACAGCTGTGCTGCTACAGCCGTGCTGCTAAAAGGCACACAGTGTAGCCGCTGTTTGTCGTCGGCCGGAGAGAGCTCTCCTGCCAACAAAAAAAATCTTCCACCCCCAACAAGCAGCATTAGAATTCTCGGCAGGAGAGCACTCCTGCCAACAAAGAGCTGTTTACTCCAGTTCTTGTCCTTGGCAAAATTTTTGTCTTTCGGGGTGTGTGTGTGGTTGTTGTTTTTTTTTTAAACACCTCTGAACGACAAAAGTTTTGTCTTTCAATTGCCAGTGTAGACAAAGCCTAAAACACCAGCACGGACAATATCTTAAGCCCATTTTTTAGCTGGTTGTAAATATAATTTGACCACATCCCTACAGACCAGGCCAATTCAAAACTAACTCTGTTATAATCCACTTTGGCCACATCTGAGTTTAACCACCATTAGAGAGACAAGGTGGGTGAGGGAATATCTTTTATTGGACCAACTTCTGTTGGTGTGAGAGAAGCTCTCGAGATACACAGCTCTTTTACAGGTCTGGGAAAAGGAACTCCCAGCATCACAGCAAAATGCAAGGTGGAACAGATTGTTTAGCACATATAATAAGGGCCCGTTCAAGGTAGAGTGGCCCGTTAACATCTCAGCAGTTATAGGACAAAAGGAGGGGTTAGTGGCTTACAGTGTCACATTTTGCCATGAGTTCCTTTCCCAGACCTGAAGCAGAGCTCTGTGTGGCTCAAAAGCTTGTCTCTGTCACCCACAGAGGTTGGTCCAGTAAAAGATATCACCTCACCTACCTTGTCTCTCTGGTATCCTGGGACTGACATAGCTACAATTACATGGCATTTAACCACCATTTTTTTCAGCGTGTAGGTAGATGCTTAAGAGAAGATGATAGGGACCCCAGAGACCACAGATCAATGGCTGATTTTCCAGAGTAAGTAGTGCAGGATTGGACTGTTAGCAAGGAATCCAGAGCTCATCACTGGCAAGGAGAAACCTCAGAGCCATAGTTAGGACTGTGGTTGGTTTTATGCTGAATTTTTTTCAATTGAGCAATTCCCTTTTTATCTGGTTCCAGAGCTATCTTCTTCAGGATGAGTCAGTTCTTACGAGTTAGTCATCCCTCCAGATACACACATCTTCGGAAAATTTGACTTGTTTCTTGAGCTTACTCTATGTGGGGAGTTTAAACTGTAAGTAAACAAAGGAAGAAAAATGTCTGAAATCAGGATTTTTTTCTAACTAATTTTGTAAAGTGACCATGATATTAACATAGCTGGAAGCAGAGGCTGTTAGGAATCTAATATTGTCATGCAATGGGGCCCTTTTGTGATGTTATAATCAGAAAAGTGGCATTGTAAACTTCATATTGTGGGCTCTTTATTTGTTTTCTCCCCTTGGCTTCCTGATCCTGTGGGCTCCCTTTATCTATCAAAAGCAGATTTTGCTAACAAGTTCCACCTGGCATCAGAAAACAAGGTCTCTTTCTGCCTCCTGTGTCATTGCCAGGGATAAAGATCCTACAGTCAGAACTCAGCTGTCAATTCTGTTGGTGATGCCTGAGACAGAATAGATCCCAGGTTGTTGTCCCATAGCTAGACTTTCAGTGCTACCAAGAGTAGACATTTGTGTGACAGTAATACAGTGAGTAGGTATGACTCACTTGTGAGAATACATGACTCAAAGACACATACAGGGACTGGTGCGTTGAATAAGCAGATGCCATTTTGACAGTCTCTATTCTGCCTACAGTACACTCAATCTCATTTTATGGGCTAGTAATATATAGCATTTACAACTTGTCTAGGGAATGTATATATCTAGTTTAAACCACACTGCAAACATTAATAAACCAATCCACTCTCACATCCCCCCAAATTAGTAAATTTTATCCTTGCTTTAAAGCTGGGGAAATTGAGACATAAGGGCTCTGCGGCTACATGAGTGACTTTCAGAAAATCCTCCATCTATTGCATCCCCATAGGTCGGGGTTGCCAACCTGCGGCTCCGGAGCTGCATGCGGCTCTTCAGAAGTCAATATGCGACTCCTTGTATAGGCACTGACTCTGGGGCTGGAGCTACCGGCCCCAACTTTCCAATGTGCTGGGGGGATGCTCACTGCTCAAGCCCTGGCTCTGCCACAGGCCCTGTCCCTACTTCACCCCTTCCCCCAAGGTCCCTGCTCCTTCCTGCCCCCTTCCCTGAGCCTGCCATGCCTTCGCTCCTCCCTCTCCCCCCAGAGTATCCCGCATGCCGCAGAAGGCATGGGGAAGAAGGGGGAGGCACTGATCAGCAGGGCTGTTGGCAGGCAGGGGGGAGCTGATGGGGGGGCTGCTGATGTATTACTGTGGCTCTCTGGAAATGTACAAAGGTAAATTCTGGCTCCTTCTCAGGCGCAGGTTGGCCACCCCTGCCATAGGTGGCAGCAACATTAGGAGCATTAATGTAGACATGCTGCCAGTCATATGATCACACTGGTTAAAATGCAAAGCCAGCAACAGTCAGTGTCTTATCTACACTGGGTACACTCACTTACTTCCACTGGTGGGATTGTACTCATGCTAGAACAGTGGTGAGTACAATTTGCCTAAAGTGTAAGGGGCTGTAAAAATGGGGGGGGGGGGAGAGCTCCCTTTTGTGGATACTCAGCCAGCCAGTTAGGGATAAAATTCCTTAGTAGCTGTTCTCTACTTGCTTTACCTGTAAAGGGTTAACAAGCCCACAGGTAAAAGGAAAGGAGTGGGCACCTGACCAAAAGAGCCAATAGGAGGGCTAGAGGTTTTTTAAATATGGGGAGGGAAGGGAAGCTTCCTATTGTCTGTGTGGTGTTCTTCTCTGGGGACGAGGGGAACCGAGAGCAGATGTGCTATAAGAAGCTAAGCCAGGTATGATCCTAGATCATAAGATCGTACCTAGAACTACTTATTTGAAACCCCCAAATTTGTAGGTAGATAAGAAATCTTTGTAAAGACGTGATTAGGGTTATTTCTTATTGGCTTGTGGACTCCTCTCTTCTAACCCCAAATGTTTTTGTTTTGCTTGTAACCTTTAAGCTGAACCTCAAGAGAGCTATCCTGATGCTTTAATTTTTGTAATTGTTGTTTTAAGATCTAGCAAAAAGCCTAAGTTCCAAATGTATTTCCTTTTCGGGTTTAATAAAAATTACCTTTTTTAGAACAGGATTGGATTTTTGTGTCCGAAGAGGTTTGTGCACTTTAATTAGCTGGTGGCAACAGCTAATTTCCTTCTTTCTCAGCTCTCCCCCGGAGGGGGTGAAAGGACTTGAGGGTACCCCACAGGAAGGAATTCTTAAGTATGCCTTTTGGAGTCCCAAGGGGTTTGCATTTGGGTGGTGGCAGCATTTACCAAGCCAAGGTTTGAGGAAAAACTTCCAAGATTACAGCTTAATACAAGCCTGGAGTAGCAAGTATTAATTTTTAAAATCCTTGAGGGCCCCCACCTTCTGCACTTGAAGTGCCAGCGTGGGGAATCAGCCTTGACAGGGGCACTGCTCAAATCTACTTAGACTTGAATAGTCTTAACATTACAATTCAGATGTAACATTGCATTCAATTCAGATGTAAACTAAAAGATTCATTATCAGACAAGAACTGAATTCATTGCTCTGTTTCTCCAAAGCAGCTCATTGGAAGAACTTGTGCCCCAAAAGAACAGGATCAAAAGCGAGATACGCATTCTGTTCCCTAGCTGCCACTGACTCCCTGGTTGAGTTAGGCAAGTCACTTTGCCTGTCTGTGCCTCAGTTTCCCTCTCTGTGGATGGGGGACAACAATCATGACCATCTCCTGTAGGTAGCATGAGGATTAATCAGTGTTTCCAGAGGCCTGCATCCACAAAGGCATTTAGGCTTCCAATTTCCACTGAAATCAGTTGAAGTTAGGAAATTAAATACCTCTGAGGATCTGAGCCAGAGAGCTTTGTGATCTTCAGATGAAGATAGCTTTGGAAATACAAAGCATTATTATTATTTAGTTTAAAAAATAGTATCAGAGGGAGAGAGCAATGAGAGGCACAGGCCAAGGAGGAAAAAAAGCTGAACTGAGCTGGAGGGTCACTACGAAGAGGAAATGCCCAGGGAGGGAGGCTGTTCTGAACTTTCAGAGCTGCAGAAGGAGAAATGATCCTCACCTCATTCCCAGCTCCCTTCTGAGCTGTTTGTTGTTATGGTTCTCATTTGGAATCATTTTGGTCTGGGATGACGAGTGTTACATAGTAAGTTCTGGGATTCACAGACAGGAATACAGGATGCCTGTTTTGGGGAGCCTGTAGCTTGTCTCCTCTAAGCACAGAGAATAAAAGTACCTCTGCCAAGTGCATCTGGATTCTGCTCACAGTAGCCACTTCCCTCACGGGAAGACCTGTGCAGGCTCACGTGTCTCTTCATTGGGATGAATAATCAAGCTGCTTGTCACTCACTGCTCTTTTCCCCACCTCACCCTGCAGCACAGGGACTCTCTGTGCACGGAGGGGAGGAGACTGACTCCCATTGGACAGAAGCCTTTCCCGCAGCACATGAGCTGCCACCTGCAAGAACTGAGCAGCTGCACTTAAAGGGGCAGAGCACAAACTGACCCGGGGAAACCCAATGTTCTAAGACATTGAAGAGGGGCCCGAGGGGAAAGTCCATGCTGATTCCTGAACCAAGCCCCTTGTCTGGGACCCCTCAGACTGAAGTCCAATGCTAAACTCTGCAGACTAATGGGCTGACAGCAAACTGTTGTACTCTACTGGGACCCTGCAATCCAAAAGCTGATAGTAAACCAGGGCTCTTATCTGCAGGCTAAGGGCCTGATGCCAAAGCAGGATCCCTACATGGGATTGAGTGGGGTAAAGCATTGCCCCTCCATCATGACAGAGGGTGACCAGGCCAAAGCTGAACGGGTGGCATGGTGACCTGTTGCCTGGTCTGGCAGCACCACTCAGATCCGACAGGGCGGCTGTGCCGTCAGGAAGTGTAGCCAGACCACACGTGAGCGGTGCTGCGATCCCTCGCACCAAGTCGCCATGCCCAGAGCGGGAGGCTGGGCCCAGCTCTGCAGGACCGGGGGCGAGCGTGGGATGGGCTCGCTCTCCAGCCTCCACCCTGGGCCTCCCATCTGCAGCAGGCCCCTAAGCCAAAGGGGAAACCCTGGATTTAGGGTCAGACTAAGGGCCTGGCACTGAGCTGGGGCCCTCATGGGGGCTGGGCAGGCTGCAGAGCAGTGGGGAGCCAGGCCCCTGGGCTCTCAGCAGCCAGGTGCATGGGGCCTGGCAGGGGGCAGCCCCGCCCGCAGAAAAGCCAGGGCGTGCCAAGTGACTCAAGAAGAGACCAGCTCCCCTGGCCTCTGCCCCTCCCTCTCGCCACGCACCCCGTCATAAAGCCACTGGCAGTCACCGCCCACCCCTGACTGACAGGGACTGAAAGCCAATGGAAGCCAAGGATCCCGCGCTACTGAGCCACAAGCTGAGCAGCTACAGGGTGCGAGCGTTTCCCCACCCCCACGCCGGCCCACTGGCCAACCTGAAGCCGCTTTGAGGGGAGAGTGGCGTGGCCAGTCCCCAATCGAATTGCACGGGAGGTTGCTAAGGGGTAGTTGGTAGCAGGGCCGGCTCGGCTGCGCATCGATGGGAACTGGTGCCGGAAGAGTCGAGAACAGCGACCGGGCTGGGCCTACAGGTGAGGCGGGCAGGGGCGGAGACCCACCCCAAACAGCCCGGGGGCAGGGCGGGGAGATGGGTAGCGATCGGTTGCTCTCCCTTCTTCCCGCCCCCCCCCGCCGCCGCCGTCTCGTGAGGGGAGTGGGCGCCGGGCAGGGACCGAGTGTCCCCCACCCCACACCCACGGGCGGGAGAAGAGCCGGGCAGGGATCCAGTGTCCGCCCCCCTCACCCCGGCCCCGCATCCATGGGGGAGGGGAAGAGCCGGGCAGGGATCGAGCCCCTCCCCCGGTTCCATGATGCGGGGGAAGAGCTGGGCATGGGTCGAGTGTCGTTCCCCCTCCCCCATGATGGGGGGGGGGGGAGAGCTGCGCAGGGACTGAGGTCCCCACTCCACATCCGTCTACTGGTGGGGAGCCAGGCAGGGATATGGTGTTTTTCTCATCCCTCCTTGCATCCATCTGTGGGGTGGGGGACCTGGGCAGGAATCAAGGACCATCTTCTTTCTCCCCCATCCGTTTTGCCCTCTCCTTACCCTATGGATGATAAGCCCTTCCCTCCCACATCAGAGAAAGGGTACCCTCATTGCACACATTGACTGGTGCTCTGTGCAGCCCAGTTCAAAATTACCCCAATGTCACAGGCTTTCACCTGTATTTTACAGAGCCCATGCCTCATGTGGGTGCATCTGACCTCCAGAATGTTCTCTGGCATTCATTATCTGCTTTCTCCCTTTCTTAACATGCTCTTCCTCCCCCATCCCCACGACAAAAAATTCTCACCCTTCCTGAGGCTTTACGCGCTTTGGATATTTGCAACCTGTTCTCATGTCTTGCCCTCTTCCCTTCCCCTGTTTCCATTTAGCTATGCTGTTTAGTTCTTTCTTTGTAGTTCAATCCCCCCAGTTTATGAGCACTTTTATTACTTCTGTTCATCAGCATCTGTCTGTGCAGTCTACCAGGTGCAATTATTTCAGTTCTATATAAAGGGACAGTTGCCTCCGAGTTTGGTGATCAGATGCCTCTGTATGTGCAGTCCAAAATTGCATTAGTCTCTATTGCACCCATATCACATTGCAAACTCATGTCTCGTTTGGTGTCCACTGTCACCCCTAAGTCTCCTTCAGCTGTTCCTACTTTCCAAGTGTCACCTTCCCATTAGAGAAAAAGGATTATTTGCCTTAGTCTATAAATTATACCTATCTAAGTTGTATTTCCATTTTCCTGCTTATTCCGTTAATCTCTTGTTTTCCTTGTATTATTACTTTGTTCTCACTGGTGTCTGAAGTACCCTTCTAATTTGGGATCAGCAAATTTAATAAGCCATAATCTGTCTTTCCATGTCATTTAATAAAGATCCTAAATAAAAATGTGCATAATATGAAATGCTGCACCCCTCCCATCCTCCTGTCCCCAATAATATTTGGCATTGTTATATCACCTCCTCATCCAGGGATCTCAAAGTGCTCTGCAAAGGTGGGGTAGTTTTGCTATCTGCATTTTACAGCTTGGAAACTGAGACATAGAGGTGAAATGACTTGGGTTGCAAGTTGGTGGTGGTAGACCTGGGAACTAAAACTCAGGTCTCACTTCAGTCTGTTATTCTATCTACTGGATACCTTTCCCTCTGCTACCTCCTTCCCTGGCCAACTCCTAGCACCTGATATATTTTTGAGGCAAGGTGGGTGAGGTAATGTCTTTGATTATGCACTGAATGAGGTACACCACGTGTTGTGGTAGGCATGGGTAAATTGTGGTGTGTGTGGGGGTTCTTCTTTAAGTTCTTTATTGTAGGGGGTATCAGAGTTGTCAGTTGGTCTCATTCACATAGTCACCACAGTTGAGGATTACGATGGCACCCTCTCTTTCTGCTGATTTGATCACTAGCTAGTGGTTAGATTTCAGGGACTATATAGCAATTTTCTTGGCAGTTTAGAGATTATGATGTTTTTAAGGACTTCACAGTCAATTTGGGGGGGGTCCAATACAAGATATTACCTCACCAACCTTGTCTCTCTAATAGCCTTGGGCCCGCACTGCCATATTTCTGGCATTCTGTAACCAACTCTAGATGTCCTTTGACTACCACTTGCGGTCTGTTCAGTTCTCAGTCTGAGAGACAGTGCTCTATCTGAGTCGGTTTGGGTTTTCCAGGTAAGATTTCATGTTTTACACTGTCAAATATTGTACTGCCGTTCATGTGTTACAACTGTTATATTTCTTTCATCAACTGATGTAACTTATTTTTTTAAAAGCTCTTCCTTGTCTGTAGTGACTAGTTCTTTATTAAACAAACAGCTATACATACATAGTTCCCGGTTTCTTTAACCTCTAGATAACTACTTGTTTTGGTTTTGATTGAAGTTATAGTTGTCCTATTGTCATGGTAAGTACCAGGATTGCTATTTCTTCTTTTTTTTTTTTAAATATATAAAAGATGACTGCCATGCTTCCTTTCTCTCACGACTGCTGGTCTAGAAATGCCTGTGAGCCGGGCTTATTAATCGAATCAACTGACTGGTACAAAGTGTTCAGTTTTTCATTTTATTCCTTTTTAACAATAGCTGTTTTATTAAGCTAAATAGCTGTTACTGCTTAATTGTCGTAACTCAGTTTCATTGAGATGGGCTGTAAAAAGGAGCTCAGCCATTTTAGAATTCTCACTGTACTCTTCCTCATTTTATTAGACCTACTTTCTTTTGTATTTGGTTGCCACTTCTAACAACTGGACTTTGGCTAGACCTACATTCTGCACGGTTTTTTGTTTGTTTGGTTTTTTTGGTCCCCTTCTCTCCATATTTTTTTTTTTTTTTCCCTTTGCCAAACCTTAACTCCTGTCAGCATAGGTACTCCACCTCTCTGAGTGGCAATAGCTAACGGGAGAAGCTCTCCTGTCAGTATAGGAGGTACTGCACTGGGGGTAGGTCGGTATAACTATGTTGCTTAGAGATGTGGATTTTCCACACCCCTGAGAGACATAGTTATGCTGAAATAAGTTGTCATGTAGACTGAGTCTCAGTGGGGGATGGAAGTTGACCCAGGCTTTACTGGTGCTGGAGAGGGATAAGCTCTCCCTGTTTCCCCTGGGCATGGAGTAGCTTCTTACAGGAAGGGCTGTGGCTGTATATCCCTTCTGTCACCATCCCCCACTGTAAAACACAGCTTCTTCTGGATGGAGCTTTGGCTTTTGAGTAAACTTTTTCTAACCCTCTTTTTCTCTTCAGGTCTGGGCTTCCTATTTAGTGAGCTAATCCAAGATGCTATCAGGTTAGCATTGCTATAAAGCATCCATAGGTGCGAGAAACACTTGTGTGACATGTAAAGACGCACCCTCGAAGATGCTTCCCTATCCTGAAGGGCACACCATCTAAAATATCAACACTGTTGTGGGTGGAGGTAATCGTTGAGGTGGATGAAGTGATGAAGGAATAACCAGAAAAACACTCTGGATTTGCTTGGCAGGTACAAGTCAAGTTGGTTCCAAGTTGTAGAAAAGATGGGGTTTAGGTGTCTGGCCCTCAGGTGCGGTGGAGACAGCTGTGAACAAAGCAGTTAGAAATTAGTAAGTACAAAATCAGTTCCTCTCTGGATTGGGATTTGTAGCATCCATTGGCTACCTGGGCTGCTTTGTATTTAACAATTGTAAGTAAAAAGTTTGCTAATTGCAGTAATGACTCCCTTGGCCTTTCTGTTCCCCTTTTGTGTTTACAAAAGATTGCCAATTAATTTTAGTGGTGGCATTAGGATTTTATAATAAACACTTTCAGTGGCCTGTAATACTGCCAGTAATACTTACCCAGGATATATCTTGACATACAAGGTCTCAGCCTGGGCACAAACTAGCTTTTAACCAAATTTTGCTTTAGGTGGCAGGTCTAGTGATTTCACCTGCTCATGTGCCAATATGTTGTATGGAATATTAAGGTTTTCTGAAGTTCTGTTAGTGTTTTAGAGTTATTTTCAGTTATTGTTTTGGATTTGTTCTAAAGATTATTCAGCATTACATAAAAGTTAAAATAAACCTCACCTGCTGCTGTTAGTCTAAAATATGCATTAACTGTTTTAATATCTCCAAACGTTTGAAATCTGATCATCTGCACAAACAAACATTCCCCACTCTTTCTTTAAAAGCCAAATCTGGTTAAAGGTTCATCTGATGGATAAGTTAATCGTGTATTTAAAAGGGTTGATGAACTTCAGTACCAGACAACCAATTTCAATGTCAACATGCAAGGAGGGAAACAGCCGTTTAAACTAAGCTCTTTGCTTTATTAAAAAAAAAAAAAGCAGCCACCGTTGTCGCTGGTACATCTCCAGGGGTAGCAATGATGGGAATGCTAATGGAAAGAGGGGTGCAGGCAGTTGGCAGCATTTTAAGCACAATTTAACACTACCCAAAGGACTTCTGTACAACATGGTGCTTACAATTCTGGTACTTGCTCCAGGGTAGCACTCCCATTGCTAACATAAATTCAGTGCTGCTAGTGCTAGCAGCCGTGGTAGGAAACAAACCCAATATGTCCTATGGTAGAGAAGGCTGTGTTTTTCCCCTGTGTCATTGCATACATGCAACAGTAGAACAGCTGCCTGGTACTGAAGTTGCATCACACCATTAAGATATTTCTGTTTCAGCATCTGCATCACTTCAGTTAAACAGCATGAAAATAGGTAGTCAGAAGTGGAATCGCGGGGAGATCTGTCCAGGGCATTGGCATTCTTTGTTACTTTAGATTGAGCTCTCAGGAATGCTAGCCTCTTCAATAATGTCTCTTTAAAAGAGCTTTTGTTGTCACTTAAATAAGGTGTTTTTACATCTTTCAGATTTGTAAGACTGAGGAAAATTAAATCTAACCAATGTATCGCAATTTCAGTTGTTTGCTTTTTACAGTTTCAGGTTGTCTGCTCAAAAAATCCCAATAATCTTTAATAGCTGGAATCTAGATGATTTCACTTTCTGCTTCTAAAGCATTAGCTCAGTACAGCAGATTCAGATGCAATCTTTCCACGGGAATAAATTCCAAACACATTTGTGTGTACTGGAAGTAAAAATAAACATGGAAGCATTCTTAGAATTGTGACAAAGCTCTGCCTTAAAAAAACTAATTTGGGGGTTGAGCTTGCACCATATAATGTCTATGGAAGGCATTATGTGTGTCAAAATAACTAAATGTAATGCACACCAGTACACTGAGAGTGCAAACTGTTTAATTCTAATGTATACTTAATCTACAATCATAAGCTACATACTGGATGTGTGCTAAACCTCACATGTTGTATAGTACCAGCTGATGCCTCTGACCTGGCTGGAGTCTGGGGTCCCCTGGCAATATGGTATGAATGTGCCCTTCTGTAGGCAAATTGTGGCAAGAATTGGTTGGGTCATGGGATGTGGCAGTGATATTTATCCTTTGATTCATACGTAGTAGGGACAGGGTTTCAGGTTCTGCCTGGCAAGGAAAGCCATTTTAATGAACCAGAAATGCAGAGTTTAGACTTATTAAATTTGTATTGTGGTATGACCTGGTAATCCTAGTCAGAATCCCATTTTTCTAGTTGCTGTTCAGACATGCATTAATATCTGAAGTGCATATACTGTGAGAAATATGCATGATTAGTTAGGCAGAACTAAGTTAAAAGTATTAAAGTGAACTAATTTTGGGGAGGAAAATAGGCACCTAAGAACCTTTCCAGGTTACAGTACTCACTGAGTTTCACTGGGAGTTTGGCATCTCACTGCCCTTTGTGCCTTTGCAAAGATTTTTTGGGGGGGAATGAGAGGGGTGTGGAGGGTGACATTTTCTAGAAACCCAAAGATCAATGGATGGAGCTCTCGACTGAGTTGAAGGCTTTACATATCTTGCATTCCTGGTCAGTCCTCACCAGAAGCTAAGAATTGCATGTGCCAGAAGCATTCTGTGTACTGTTCTTAACTAGCTGACTATGTGTTGGGCTTCTTTAAAGTGGTCCTTGTACTTCTGCTCCTCTCAGTCTTGAAATGATGTTGCCTTGTTTTTAGTTTTTGAATTTATGAATGTAAAACTTAAAATTAAAGAGCTCCCCTAGACTCGTGCTACTAGTTTTCATTGGCTGCAAACATGCTTTGTGTGAAGGGCTCTCTGCAAGATTCCTCTTCTCATGCATGGTCCCAGAAAATGGAATTCTCTGAGCACTATTGCTGCTTGAACATTTCCTGCAAGTGCTGGGAGACTGCACAGATAACCCCGTGGGGCTTCACCGGGAGATACTGTTCCCTCTAATGTTGACTGTGTAGGTATTTTTCTCTAAATATATTTTGAGGCTGGTCAGTTTGCATAGTGCTTTTGGACTTTGTCTTTTGTTTACTTTGCAGAGGAAGCTCTGGTGAGTGCTCAGCCCTGGGTGGGATGAAGTGTATCTTATCACTCAGCTGCAACTCCTACAGCTGACCAAAGAGCATCTGCAATATGCTCTGTTTCCTGTCTTCTTGGCTGAAAACAGTTCTGATGTGGGGACTTTGACAGTGCAGAGAAGGGAATCCTCAGGCTCCCTACCAGGGAAAGGGCTCAATATACATAAGGCTTGGACAGTAGGACTGTGCTTTTTTAAAAATACTGTGAGGGAACCTAACAGGCCTCCTAGATAGTTACACAGGTCCTGTTTAATAGGCCTAAAAGATCAGATTATAACTTCCGTGTTGCTTCGTGTAGCCATGACTTGATGCCAGCAGCATCCTGCCCAGGTCTTTAATGAAGTAGCATTGCACTGAAGAGACTGACTGTGCAGTAATGGAGTGCTGTTGTAAGGTGCTCTGAGATTTGTGTATTTCCCTTGTGCTTAGTGTAACTCTCTCTCCAGTGGGTAGCATGTTAGATAAATAACTTGCTACACAGTATTACACACCTGTTGGAGGAAGGATTGGTCAGTACTTTATCCACATAAATTATTTGGAGACCTATAAGGTTGCCTGGGTTTTTTGTTTGTTTTGTTTTCTGTTTAGGCAAGTTATCTATCATAACTCATGAAGTATCTATGTTGCAGTTACCCTACAAAACAAGGACAAATATTGGTTCATTCTTTGGGGTTCCAGCACATAAGGGATTCTCTACTTATTTCAGTGTTGCCAATTAAATGGGGCAGGGGTCTTGGTTCTGCTTTAATCTGATGAATCAAACAACCTGCTATTACCTTGAAGCAGAGTAACAGACTCATATCTTCTGATCCATGCATAAAGGACTTCAGCAACATCTCCCATGTGACATATCACCTGCACATCATAGATCTTGTTTCCAAACCTAATCATAGTTTTAGATAAGATAGCTCTCCGTATTCTGTGATGTGGTCAGGCTGATACACCCTAATGCAGCAAAATGCATTATGATGGTTCTATACCTAGCCTTGATAAAGGGTACTCTCAAGAAAGAATGAATGTATTTCTGAATGCAGTCTGCTTATAGGCACTAGCTTGGTTTGCCTGGTTCCCTGCTATTTCATAAGCATGTTTGTATTTTGAGTTGTGGGAGCAAACATAGGGAAGGCTGGGAGTGTGCTTGAGTACAGGCGAGTTTCTTTGCTTTGTAAGATAAAGAGTCAGTTGGATGCACCTTATCAAGGCAATAGCAGAGCCCTAACGGTTTTATATCCGTGTACATCTGATCTGTACACCCTGTGGTTAAATGTACTGAAATTGCCATATTTCTTTTTGACAAGCAGGAATCTGCGAGTTTCCTTTGTGGAAAGTTAATTGGAGCAGCAGTTAATATTATAGAGAATCTGTCAAATGGGTTGTGAAAACTCCAGATTTGGAACAAGGAAGACAAAATGCAAGAGCTACCTGTGATGTGTTATATCTAAAATGGTTCTGTTGAAACATGCTGCTAAGGAGAATCAAAGCAGTTTCTTTTGGGAGAAGGGAAGAAAGATTCAAGAGGCTCTGGCTGCAAACTAGATTTAAAGGGTCTCTGTTAGCAAGGCCAAAAGAGAGTCCCTACTTACAGAATTATCCAAGCAAAGTTTTCAAAAGTAAATTTGCTTAGAACGCTTAAGTGTATGGGCAAATCTCTTCAAAGTGCTTAGCTCCAAGAGTCGGTCTTTTGGATGCCAGCTGCTCTCCACAAAATCAGATGACTTACTGAACACCCCTGTCCATCTGGCCCCAGCTAGATGGTGCCTTGTGCAATGTAAACACTCTCCCAGAACCTTACAGCACCTCTACACTTTAAATATCTGGCTTGTGTGCTATGTAATGAAGAATTCAAAATCCACCAAAGGCACTAGCCAGGAAGTTTCTGTCAGAACGTGATATGAGCCAGATCCTCTGTTCTGAAGGCTGACTGACTGACCAAGCAAATCCCTCCCTTGAGCCCTGATTTTGGCACAAGCTATGAGTGGTCTTTCAGCACTGAACTGTGTGCTGCAACTTTGATTTGTTCAGTTTGCCCTCGTAGAGCTTGTCTGTACAAGCAGTTAATTCACTGCAAGCTGGGATTTGAATCTGTCCCGCAGTAGCCTGCCACTGTCTGTCTGTGGGGACCCTGCTGACGCACATTAACAGTTGCTTAATGTGCTCTGGGTGGTCTCATTTCCAAGAGGATTAGATTATCTTCACAGGTGCTAAATAAGGGGACCCTGAGTGCAGGGTTTGTCTGAGAACATGCTTCTTAGGACTTCCTGCCAAATGATCAGAAGTTCCTTAGGGTGTTCTTTCAGCTTTTGGCAGGTACCCTTTTTGTGGCATTGTCAATTGACTTGAATCTCTGAGGAAAAGGCAGAACAAAAAGTTCTTATTTGTGCTGATTGTGGATGCAAACGTTTCATGTAATTGCATAAAATTTGAAATAGCAGTTGGATAGCTTGCCATCCACATGTTACTGAGTCTGCAAGAAACAGATGTACAGTTTTATTCTTCTTGTATTTAATGCAATCCTTCGTACAGCTTGCTATTGAGATGTACGGTAACCTGTCAGTAAGAGCGGAATTTGTCCCTTGTGGAAATTACAGGTATTTGTATGCAGAAGACACCATTTAATGCATTACCAACACCGCTCCCTCCTCCCCCCCCCGCCACAAACCAAATCTATTCCTGACACATTAATTCTGTATGCATGAGCATGCCTGAACATAAGCAAACAGACTTTTAAAAACTAGTATTCCTGCTGTAACCTCCAATATTTAGTGCAGAGTGTGCAATTACCTTCAACTTTGTTTTACTCTCAATGGCATGTTTTCAATAACTGTCCTAATTCAGCAGTGCCTCCTGTGGGGAGGCCTGTTGACTTCTGCCCGTTTCTTTCTCACTGACTTCTGCTACTTTTTGCATGGCTTATCCTCATCTAAATTGTCTCAAAGACTTCTGTCCTATATTTGGTTTTTGTGGACTTATTTTTTAACAGAACCCCCTAGCATTTATAGTGCCTCCCTCTGACCTATGTACAGCAGTATGTCACACTCAGCTTGGTGTGACATACTGCTGTACGTAGGTCAGAGGGAGGCACTTAGACAGTCTTAACTGCTGCGCTAGCATAACATTTGACTTTGTGAAAACACGGTCAGGATGACACAATCCTGTCCACATAATTCCTAGACTATTTTTAAGGCCAGAAGGGACCATATAGTCTATTATGAGCATATAGTCTGACCACCTGCATAATAGAGACCATAGAATTTCACTCATTAACTACTGCATCAAGCCCATAATTGCTGGTTGAGCTACAGCACATCTTTTAGAAAGACATCTAGTCTATTTGAAGACCTCAAATGATGGAGAAACCATCATAATCATTTGATATGTGGCTCCCCGCAACCTTGTTTTAATGGAAATGTGGGTTAAAACATTAAAAAATGTCACCACCTTAAACTTCCCTGGACTTACTTTCATCCCTCTTGTTTCTTACACTGTAAATATAGTTCTAGTGACATCTTATGGCTTCTAACATGCCAACTTGTCAACAGTTGGTCAAAAGTACACTGAAGTTCCTTTGAGAGCACACAAATTTAAGAGCTTTCCTGTAAAGACAGTTAAATATCATTGGTTGGACCCAGTGCAGGAGAGCCTGGCTGATGGAATGTTCTCTAAAATAATACATGCAGAGCTGCTGAGTGGGTCATGGAGGGTGGAAGACAGAGGTGTGATTATCTTCTCCAGAAGCTTGGATTCCAGATTGGTGTATATAGGGGATCGGAAGAGCTAATCGTGAAGTATAAGTGACTGGCCTCTGAAGCTATATCCTTTTCACTTGCCTTAATGCGGTGTCATGACATACCGGATTTTGCCATGAGTGTTGGCACACGTGTATACTAGTGTTAATTAAATAGGCATGTCTGGACCTCCTGATTGCTGTCACAATCTTGCTGAAGAGTGATATGCTGTAAATTGTGATACCAAAAGTGTGGAAGCCAAACAGAGTTTGTAAATGAGCTTCCATCTGTTAAAGTAAGAGTTCTCTTGGCTAAGCCTGTGTTAAAGCAATGGAAAGAATTTTTTCAGTTTGACAGCTTAGCAATTCCACAATGCTGGTGCTGTACAGTCTACAGAAAGCTGAGAAGAGGCCTGGTAGACCCTTGCAATGGCAGGAAATCCTGGCAGCTGTGTATGATCCCTGCACAGTACCACTTCTCATGTCCTGTCTTTTCAAATACAAGTCAGCCTTGCACTTGAGAGGTGCTTCTCACTTCCAGCATGTGTGAATTTACAGGATGCTGCAATGAAAGTGGGATCTGTCTTTTGCCGTGAAAATACTTACGTTGTGCAGTTCAAGGATTGCTACACAGGGTAGGTCAACTAGAGTAATCTGTGTTTGAAAAAAGGCTTCCATGAAGCAGATGTATCAAAGAGTACACTGTGTCACCATGACTTTCATACACAAGTTAATTACCATTATCTTTTTGCCTTGCAGACATTCTTGTCTGCAGTGGGACCTCTACACAGTAATTTGTGTTCTTTCTGTTAGGCTGCATATCTCTCTACTGGAAGTGGTGGTAATGTGATCTTTGTGGTTTTATTTTAGGGTAATTCTACTAGAACGTCGGTCTGAACAGTAAAACTCTGCTCCTTTGAGGACTGCCTGAATACTTCTAGCTCTGAAGACCAAGCAACACTGGTAAATATTTCTCTCATTTATTTGCATGAATTAATATTTGGCATGGGGAGAGAAGGGCTAAGGAAAAATTGCCCGCTTAGCTCTGGCTCTGCTTAAATAGATTCCTTTACCAGAACAGTAGCTAGCTGAAGACCTAGTATCAAGGTCCCTTCTAGTTCTGCATTTCTGTGATTTGTACATAGAGGCTGACTGTTGCATGTCTGCTTCTGGAGCAGAGGCTAGGCCAAAGTTGAAGACTCTCATAGTTTGTCATATACAGAGGGATGAAGGTGAGAGGTTTATTGCAGGAGTGGGTGGGTGAGATTCTGTGGCCTGCATTGTGCAGGAGGTCAGACTAGGTCATAATGGTCCCTTCTGACCTTAATATCTATGACTCTATAAGTGTGTGAGATCCATGTGTTTCTTTGCATAATCTTGTCTCTAAGGAGTTAGTGTAGGGCTTGGGTTTTTAATCCCAATCTTGTCTCTTGGTTGCAGAACTACAGTAAGCCTAAGTGGAAAAATAACAAACTCAGTTGGCATTTGATACCCAGATAGGATATTTGATACTATGAGGGGCAGATTATCCCATATCTGCCCACTGCATGGTTTCTGGCATCTCCTCCAAAGCCTGTGGTGTTGGCTAGCTCAGTGGTTTGAGCTTTGGCCTGCTAAACCCAGGGTTGTGAGTTCAGTCCTTGAGGGGGCCATTTAGGGGTATGGGGCAAAAATTGGGGATTGGTCCTGCTTTGAGCAGGGGGTTGGACTAGATGACCTCCTGAGGTCCCTTCCAACCCTGATATTCTATGATTATCCACTGTCAGGTTACTGGATTTGATGGAACTCTGGTCTGATCCATTCTGGCAATCCTTGTGTTCCTGGGCAACAATAAGTTAAGGCTGTGAGTTTGTCTCAGAGGTCTCGGAAGTCATGGATTCTGTGACTTTCCAGGACCTCTGTGACTTCTCCAGTGGCTGCTGCTGGGGCAGTCTTGGGCCACCATGCCTCCCTTTCCCCCCCAACTCCCAGAGCAGCAGGAGTTTGGGTGTGGGTGGGGGCTCAGAGCTAGGCAAAGGGGTTGGGGCACAGGAGGGGGGTGAGGGCTCTGGGCGGTGCTTACCTCGGGGGGGGGGCTCCCCAGAGGCGGCAACATGTCCCTCAGCTCATAGGTGTAGGCATGGCCAGGCAGCTCCCCATGCTGCCTTTGCCCACAGGCCCCATCCCCGCAGCTCCCATTGGCCATGGTTTCTGGCCAGTGGGAGCTGCGGAGTCGGCGCTTGGGATGAAGGCAGCACACGGAGCCCTCTGGCCACGCCTCTTCCCACCCCCACCACACCTCCCGAGCACTCAAGATTTAGTCAGGGATTTACAGTAAATTCCATGGACAGGTCATAGGCTTTGAATTTTTGTTTACTGCCCATGACCTGTCCATAAATTCTACTAAAAATACCCGTGACTAAAATATAGCCTTAATGATAAGGAGGATTCAGATAACATGATTGTTTACTTTAACCTATCATGTAGTTCAGTGTGAGGAGTTCACTTTGACGCTATTTCATGGTAGCGTCATCATGTCAAACTTGTCTCTAAATCCACTGACCCACACTGCTCCTCCGGGGGGGTTCAGTATTTCTAAAGAATAGGTATCCCGTTACCAAACACACATTCCGGTGTCCTTATCTTCAAGCAATCTGAAGGATTTAGACTGTCCCTGAGTCCACTCGCTTCTAGGGCGCATCCTTCTGGCCGTGTCTGGGGATTAGCTCCACTCTGGTCCAACACTCCTTTCTGCAGTTTGCTACATGCCCTGCTGCTCGCTCTCTCTCACGCTCTCTGACTTGGGTGCTGCGTGTTTGTGGCTTGGTCCTCCGACCAGGTCACTGTGCGTTTTTTCCCTTCTGGGATATCAGTCTTTCCATAGTAAGGGTCCCAGGCAGTCTTCTCATTCGCTGCCCAGCTGGTACCACTTCCCCAGTGACTGGTAGGCAAACCCAGGCCTTCCTTCTACTCCTGGTTCCAGCTCAGGGACCCTCTAATCAGCAGCCAAGGTCTGCACCATCCTAAACCTTGCTGCCTTTTCCTGAGCCTTTCCTACACCTTCTGGTTTCCCTCTGGGTTTGTCAGCCCAAACTCTATCCTCCCAAGGAGTGACTGCAGATCAGGGGTGCCGGAACAAAGGGGGTCAGAGGACCATGGTCCCATCACTTTTAAAAGTAGGAGGGCTATGCCCTCACACTTTTTACCAGCCATAAGGGGTGGTGGAGGAGAAGGTGGAATAGAGCGAGCAGAGAAGGGGCCTTGCGGGAAGGGGTGACATGGGAGGGGGTCTTCCCACTTTTAGGGAGCTTCTGCCATTCCTGCTGCAGATTAAAACTCTGTAGGCTCAGACACACCGCCCTTCCCCCAGAGAGTGACTGCAGACAGCTTCCCTGCAGCCTCTTTCTGTTGCCAGCTTCCTGGTTTCTATCATAGCCCCTCCTGTTCCTTTACAGATGGGCTATGTCCTCATTCAGGGGATTTTTTTTTTAGTCCATCAAATTCCCCTCCACTGTGGCCTACCTGGTTAACTTCCCCCTTCTCAGACTCATTAGCCTCTTTCAGGCTGTTGTGGAGTGATACAGTGGTATGACAGTTCTAGAGACTTCATGTGGAATTATGGCTTGTCCTACTATGAGGAGAAATTGGGCATGTCTTGGTTTCTCATCTCTTCCCAAAGCATGGCACCACCCCCACCTTCAGTTGTGCTGGGCACTCTTTGGAGACATTGCAGTCAGCTAGTGGTTTTGGGATCTTGGTAGTGTTTGATGCTTAAGAGACCCACGTTACAGAAATCGTAATGCAACACTGAGTAGGAATAAATCTCCCTCCCTAACTGATCCCCCTGTCTGTACCAGACCCACACAAGATGACTTTAGAGTCTTAAAATGCAAGGCAACTCCAGATGTGGCTTGTTTTGAGTGGACCCTGTCATGGGAGTATTTATTTGTGCAGCGAAGCGTTCCTTATAGCACTATCAGCGGGATTCTGTATTTCATACTGCAGCTTGAGTTGCTGTGTAAATGTGTCAATACATTGCAAAAAGATTATTCTTCTTTGTCTCTAGATTTGAAATGAATGCAATGCTGGAAACCCCCGAGCTGCCAGCCGTGTTCGATGGGGTGAAGTTGGCTGCAGTCGCTGCTGTTCTCTATGTCATCGTTCGGTGCCTGAATCTAAAGAGCCCAACTGCCCCTCCTGATCTCATTTACCAGGACACTGCTCTGTCGCGCTTCCTGCTCAAATCCTGCCCGCTTCTGACCAAAGAGTGAGTGATAAATACAGCCATACAACTAATTAACTGTTTTATGCTGTGAAGAGAAGTCAAGCTTAGCTATTCTCAACCCACTGCATACAGTTGTACAAGAACACCATAAACCTGGGTATAAATAGATGGCAGGGTATTCTTTTGAGTTGCAGAACTAAGGCAGGGACCTATTTTTGTTGGCATAAAAAAAGCCCCTCCAAATAATCGTTACAGTATTGCCCAGGATCCAGGCCTCATTGGGCATGTCTGGGAGCAAACCCCTCAGCACGGGTAGACACACTTATGCTAGTAGGGCTTGAGCTAGCCCACTAAAAATAGCTGGGCCAATGTAGCAGCACCGGTGGAGGCTCCAGGTAGCCGTCCAAGCTGAAGCCCACCCCGCTGCCTGGTTCAAGTTCAGATAGGTAGCCTGAGCGGCCGCCAGTGCCACAATGTCCACACAGTTCTTTTTAGCATGCTAGTGTGAGCTCCGCTAACCCAAGTCTTTCTACTTGGCGGTGAGGCTTGCTCCCAGCTGCAATATAGGCACACCCATTGCGTTGTGTGCTGTACAAATGCATGGAAAAGCAGTTTCTGACCCAGTCAGTGTCCGTGTCTTGGCTTACATCATTGTGCTGTGTTCCCCACTATGGAAGAATGGGGCCCAGCACAACATGCTTCCTCCTGTGGGAGGTGTAGGGGATATCTGTTGTAACTTCCTACACTCCAATGACTCACAGAGCATTTTGACACTTCTAGAACTTGCAGTATAAGAGCTCTTCAATCCACCTGTCAGAGTGCCTGCCGTTGTCATTTCAAGATGGGTGAAACAATCAAAATGTTGAGCAAAACAGATCTCTTTCATAGCAGTCTAATAAATAAGAAAGCAACGACATGCTGGTTCTTGCCAGTTCTTCTTTGAGAGGGAGGTTTGTAAAACTAGCATCAGTTAGTTAACTGAAAGGAGTGACCCTTTAAGGTATCAGGCCAAAACTTTACCTACTCTGCTGTCTGCAAAGTCGACGTAACTTTTAAGAAGAGAGAAGTAAAATCAAATGCTTAATACTGGCCTATTACATTGAGGAAGAATCTATGTTAACTTGTGTGTGAGGCTTTGGAAGGAAACTGACTTCAGTTTAAAGCTTCTTAAGTGGTTATACACAAGGAAAGGAAAATATCTTGAGGTCCTTATTCTGAAACACTGTCTTGATTGACTGATTCAATCTGTGAGAATTCAAGGATTACTGAATTAACCTGAACTTTTATTTGGGAATGAAAAGAGTCTAATTACTTCTATGCTGGCAGGAACACTGTTTGTATTCCAACAGGATCTAAAAGCCTCAACCAAGATTGGGGTTTCATTGTGCTAGGTGCTGTGCAAACACAACGGAACATAGCCTGAGTCCTAAAAGCTTACAGTCTAAAGAGACAGAATAAAGTTTGGGAGGAAGAAAGTATTATATCCATTTTACAGATTGGGAACTGAGGCTCTAACTAAGTGACTTCCCAAATTCATACACTAAACCTGTGGCAGAACTGTAGATTCAGTTCTCATCTCCAAAATCCCAATCCAGCGCTGCAGCTCAAGACCATCCATCTGTTCCCAGATTTGCAAGAAATATTCATTGGGGACAATGGATTATTAACATACTGTACTTGATCAAACACTCTCTGGGATTAGAGGTTCTACTCCGGTGATTCTGCTCACAAACACAGGATTATGCTGATCAGCAGTTCTGAAGGCACATGACTTGGGGCCTTCAGTGTTCCAGAGGAAGATGAAGTCCCGGTGGATGTACTCAGCGCAGCCTGTTGCAAGGGTCATTGGTCTTCCCCATCTGTCTCTGATTTTTATCTTTGTTAAAGTCTAGATCCTCCCTTTTCTAAGGCACCTCTAGAATATAAACATCAAAAACACGGATAATGCAACACTTAAAGGTTGTGATTCTGTTGTGCAATAACTGGGGGAAATACAAGAGTAAATTTTCCACAGAGCCTTGACATGACTGTAACAGCTTGTGCATTATTGCACTGTTTACTATCCACGTTCTCACAGAACTCACGGTGTCAAAGCTCTGATCTGAAAACTTTAGCGGTCAGTCTGGATTGATGAGTGGGGCTCTCTTCAGCATGTAACTATTGTCTAAAAGGAGGTACTCTCCCTTTGGGAGGGGTAGTGTGGATCTCTGACATCTTTAATTTTAATAATGAAATACATAGAGACAAGGATATATTTTAACTTCCATTTCCAGAGACTTACAGTAAACAAATATTTAAATTTCTGTAAATGTGCATGCAAATCATTCACAAGAGTAATTAACCAACACTACATGGAACTTATTTGTGCTTATACTCCATTGTAGTATCCTATAAGGCTTGATTAAATACTAACTGTTTTATAGTGTAAGGGAAGCTGATTATGCAGCTTTCTTTTTTTCTTCAAACATGAATGCAAAGTAAGTGCCACAATTTCTCCTCCTTTAGTGTCTGTACTCACCTTCTGTTAAATCCCCCACTGGTGCAGCTATTTCTCTATAGTAGTGAACTGAAGATCACCCTTTGGCTTCCAGACATCCGTAACTTCAAATTCAGTGTACATGTTGGAAAAGTAGTGTCCTGTTAACAGGTATTATTAAAGTGAGTGAGCGACTGGCAGTAGGGAGCTTTCAGGAAAGGGAATGCACGTGGGTAGAAATGAGAGAATAACTTGGTTGCTTTCTTTTAAAACTGTAGGAAATGCCTGAAATGATTTCTAAGGGTTTGGTTTAGTCCCAGCTTCACAGCCTTCAGCTGCACTTATATTTTAAAAATCTTTAGTTACACTCATCAACAGAAAGCATCTGTACACTTCATATATGAAGCTACTGGATCTGATTTTAGAAACTTGGCTGTGGCTAGTCCAACTCTGATAGAAACCTGAGTCCAGAGTGTCTTCATCAGACATGCTACTCATGTTCAGTGCCTTACTAAATGTAATCCTGTAGTGTTCCTCTTAGATTCTGTTTTTTTTTTTCTGGACAGTCTTATTCCATGAACCACAAACTGGGATGTAAACCTAGTACCTGCCTTCAGTAGTCCAGCTGGTGTTTAGTGAATTAGTGAGGAGCTTCAGATAGTATAGCTGCCTGAGCCTGTTGCCAGTTAGATACCTGAGACTGGTAGATGCCAGTGGTGCTTGTAACAGGATCCCCAAATAACAGTTAGCTACAAGCTCTCCACTAATCTCTTGTGGATTCTCTTCGGACCCAGACAATGGAAAAGAATTAGATGTGGTGCATTGCTAAAATCGCCATTGGCCCTCCTATCCACCATTCCACTGTTTTCATTGTCTGGCTCTGTCTTGTTCATCAAATGGAAATACCCTATAACTGATATTGTGGTAGCAGCAGGCTCTTAACACTCATAGTTTAAGGAGTAGTGTATCTTGCTTTGAGACTCCTGTGTCCTGATCAGTGACTGTCATTCCCTCCAGTGCCCTGGGATGACCAAAATTTGCACCTGTCTTTTGTCACCAGCTTCCAAACAAGATCAGGTCAGTTAAGTTAACAACCTGCTGTCCCTCTTTTTCCTTTATAACTATAACTTGTTCTGTTGGCTCACTCTCACCTAAACAACATCTTGTGTTCGTTGTGCCTTTTCTGGGCTATGTTTTTTTTGGTAGTGTGGGTTTTCTTGCTGTGTCAGTATATCCATTCTCTGGTTTCTTGGAGGTGAGATTGATAACCACAGGAGATTTATTTCCTTCCCAGACCTCCCCTCCTCCCTCCCAAGACCTCTCATCAAGGATTTAAAACTGCAAACATGTTTCATTTTGCCAGGTTTAGGCAAATGACTCTGTAAAAAGCCTCTTAATACATGCTGAAAGCACACCCAGGAATACAGCCTAGGTTTTTTTATTCTTTGCCTATGTAGTAATTTTATATCCTAGTCATGCTGCCTGGCACCAGAATACTATTTTGCACTGTCATACTTTGTCCTTTTGGCTGCTTCCTCCTCCTGAAAGGAGCAAATATCAAGTTGTCTTATGCTCTTCTCCTCCCTCCATTCTCCAACAGTGGTCAAAGAAAAGATAGCAAACACTTAGTGTTTTACCTAACACAAACAGTTGACAAATTAATTAAAAGAGAAGTTATAATTTGGCAGCCTCAAAGACATGTGAACTAATCTGATGGTAAAGCGGGATGCTAATAAATAATCCACTGTGGATTTGTGAGAGATTTAGAACACAGGCCTTTTCTCTCCACTCCCCTCTCCCTATGGTCATCTAGCACTGACTTTCCAATCTTCCATATGCTTGGTACCATACTTTCATTCAGCAGCTTGTGTTCTCCAGAGGTCTACCGTGATACTCCACTTCATCAGTTTGGCTAGGAACACTTCTCCCTTGCCTCCAGTGCTAAAGCTTTTGGGGATATAGCTTATGAAATACACTGTGTTTATATAAAACTGTACTTAAAAAACAAAAAACTGAGGATGCAGCATAGCTGAGGAAACCCCTTTTGCAATGCAAGTGCTTCCTGTCTCTGTAGACAGCTTCCACAGACTAGATTTTTACTGTCTGCAGTGGCTTTTTTCACAGGAAGGCTAATATAAGTATGACGCTCCCCAAATAGCTTTCATTTTGGCTGTTGTATCCGATAGCTAAGACTCCAGATATGTAACAGGCCAGCTGAGCTGATGCAGGAAATCTGTTGCTAAATATTTAAGGGCTCTGAAGCCTTTTGGTTTAAGACAGGACTTTTTGAATCATTCCGGGGAGATTGAATAATCTTTAAGCATCTCCTCTACCTAGGTAGTGAATAGGAAGCAAGCTTATAGACTTTAAGGTCAGAAGGAACCATCGTGATCATCTAGTCTGACCTGCACATTGGTGGTTACAGAACCTCACATACGCACTCCTGTAATAGACACATAACTTCTGGCTGAGTTACTGAAGTCCTCAAATCGTGATTTAAAGACTTCAAGTTACAGAGAATCCACCATTTACACAAGTTTAAATCTGCAAGTGACCTGTGTGCCATGCTATAGAGGAAGGCAAACTCTTCTCTGCCCTGGGTCTCTGTCAATTTGACCCAAGGGAAAATTCCTTCCTGATCCCAAATATGGCAGTCAGTTAGACCCTGAGCATTTGGGCAAGACCCACCAGCCAGACACCTGGGAAAGAATTCTCAAAGTGGTAATGACTATAAAGTTTCCAAGATCAGTCTTCGTGGGAGAAAGCCCCAAAATCCTAAACTTGGACCACTTCTCTCTCCAACCCCACCCTGAAAGAATGGGAAGTGTAGCCTCTTAGCTACAGCATAGGAGTTGGCAGACAGGACTGCTGGGTTCTAGTCTTGACCCTGTAGCAGACTTGCTGTAACCTGGAGCAGAGCACTTAACTCTGTTGCTTCCTTACCCATCTGTAAATGCATATAGTAACACCTCCAAGTAATGTAAGGGTTAGTGTTTGTAAAGCACTATGCTCCTCAGATGAAATGTACAGCACACAAAGTACAAAGTATCTCTATAGATATAAGCCTTTCTGTTGCTGAATGTCCACTTTTAAATGCATTAGAATCTGAACACTGACACTTCCAAATAAAAATAAAATAGTTTTGTGTGCTTTGTTTGAGCTGCTTTAGAAAAGTAGATTGCAGAACACCTGAAAAGTAGCATACTCTGAAAACTGTAATCTTCGGTCCACAGGTTTCAGAGTGGTCGCCGTGTTAGTTTGTATCACCAGAAAAAAGCCACCAAAACTTAATCTGGAAACTGATTTGTTGGTATTGGTTCTATTAATACCAAATCATGTCCGTTTCTAACAAATATTTTCCTCTTGCTCTCCCAGAGGGACTGTTTACTGCCTCAGTCACTGAGATATGGGGTTGAGTTTCCATTATACAAACACAAAGGGTATGGTGCTGAAAATAGGCTCACAAATCCTAATGGTGTTTATATAACAGGATGTGCATGCACTCATCCAGTTCAGGCTAGTTATCGGTTTAAAACCATGTATCTATCAGTGACCGGGCATATAAGTCAGTTATTATAGTATGTAACCATCAATCCCAGACTTGCTTTCTTGTCAGCTTTGATTTGTAGTGTTCAGTTATTGAACTACATTAGTGTCTGTGGGTGGTATAAAGTTTCATAAAGGATATTTATAGGGCATCTACTGGAAGAAGTTATAATGTGCTGCCTTGGATGTCTGTCATTGGTCAGGGTATTAATAATCTGTAGCAGACTTGATCATAACAGGAGGTCATTTCAGATGAGCCAGAACAAGGGCCTGTGGTAAACCACCCTGAACTCATTAGTTCGACACTTAGTACCTTTTGGACTTGGATTCAAATTTGGCTGCTCCGGTCTTACTCCAGTAGTCATAAGTGAAAGTTTGAGTGTTGGCTCGGAGGTTTCAGAAACTGTGTGGGTGCCAGCATAGACTTCTTTAGTTCTAGTGTCTCTATCCTTCCTTACAAAAGGAGAAATAAAACTGTAAACAGCCTATTGAAATGCTACAGTATTCTTGATCAGTACACAAGATTGCCAACACTCCTTGATACAGCGGAGAGACGTGCTACCCTACCCTGCAGAAGCTTGTTTAGGCTGGAGAATGAGAAGCTGCTTTCAGGGTATTTCTTTTCCTTTGGTTTATACTGGGGCTGCATTATGGAGAAGCTAAAAGGCGCCTTTGTCATCTCCTTGGACTCTGTAGTACTGTTTGGGAAATCTTAGTTCTTGTTCCCACTGGAAGACCACATATCATGTTAGCTGTGTTGGAGGGAGCTACAGTATTAAAACTGGGTCTCCTACCAGGTAGGACTTACCATGATGAGCCCACTAGTATGGACTCCTGAATGAATTCTAATGGGTCGTGTCGAACAAGCCTCTCTGCAAGTGTACCCATTTTGCCTGATCTAGAGGGAAGGCAAGGAATCTAACAAAACTATGTAGGTCTGATCTCTAGCCCATGTTTCTCTGCATCACGCCATGCAGGACCTATTTCCTTCATGTGCTGCTCAGTTCTAATGGGCTTTAAAAGCATCTGCCTGGGCACGTGCCCTTCAGTTTTGGTTGCATGTTGAGGTTTTGTGGGAGCAGCTTTCTGTTGTAGCTGTTTGCTGTACAGAATACTGTCCTTCAACAACTACCTGATCCTCCATATTAAACAAAACTCTGGCTGTCTTTTCCCTGGATACTCATGCTGTACTATTAAAGGTGTTTCTGTCCAGCTGGGTTGAGTTTGCAAATATTTCCTGTGATGACTTACTATTTCTTACAGTGTTGTACAGAATAAAGCTGAAATCGGGTAGGCTATTTCTGTCTCTTGCAGAGGGTGGGGATGCTGGCACTTTAGGAACATAATTCTTGGCTAGCTGTCACTGTCAACGTATCCTCCTGCAGCAGTGGTGATAAACCACAGTGCATAGCATGGACACTTCTTTATCATTTGTCCTGTGTTACTAACAGTAAAAGCTGAAGGTCACACCAATTCTATAAATAAAGATGTGTACCCACAGGACTGTCCTTGGCAGTCCTACATAGACTTTCACCACAGTACTGTCGTGATTGGTTCCCAAGGATTTTTTTTTTTTAAAACCCATTAAGAGAAGCAGACAGCATAATTCTTCACAATAAGCCTTCAGCTGTTTTAATGAAGGCCTATCTAAAAAATGGAGAGCCAAGTGAACTTTTGACTGGATTCTTATAGCTCTGATATGTTACCATTTGTAAATATTTGTTCCACAGAGCAGACCGTATTTGGTGGCTGCGGTTGGCATGTTTGTGTTGCAGTAGCACTCAAGGCCTCAGTCAGAATGTGTTGTACTCTGCTCTGTACCAAGTCGGTAAAACAGCTCCAACTCCACAGAGCTTGCCGTTCAAATTAAGACCCTGTCTCTTTGGTCTATAGTGTAAGTCCATAATTGGCTTAACTTGAAAACTTCAATAGGTAAGAATTTGTGGTTATTGTAATAATATACTACTAAAGAGTTAGAAGGGATTTCCAAAAGGAAGAAATTCCTACCCTATTTATCAATGTAAAGATATTTCTTATCTTCATAGCTGGTAGCTTAGAAGATTTTTAAAAAAAAAAACCCAACCAACACCCCTGCATAAAGATGTTCCAGCTTTGCTAGGGTTCATTTAAAGATTTGACTCCTAGTTGATCACACCAAGAAAGAGGAAAAACAAGTTGCTTTCCCTCAATGCATTCCTGTCTTTAGCTACATTCCACTCACTAGTTAGGTTAATCTATAATGTATATAAATAATTTACCCCACAATTTCTCTGACTAGGACAAAAAAATAGTTTGTCTCTTGCACCATGTTGTAACCTTACTGCATACTGGTTGGAGGCTCTGGATTGATTTTCCAGTTATTCCAGCCTGTGACATGAGGCAACATAACTTACAGTAGTTCGTAGCTCTTTTACATGCCTTTTTTTGTAAAGCACTTTGAGATCTGGGGATGAAGAATACGAAGTATCGCTGTCCCTGTTTTTATGGGTAAATTTATAATCTTTTGAAATTAAATCCAGGTTTTTTTTGCCCTTGTTTCAATGTAAGAGGATTTTTCTCCTCTTCCACTGAAGTATCCAACTTCTGGATTTTGAGAGATGTTACCTAATGTTAGATCTTTGTTTCTATACCCAGATTATAGAATTCGCCTTCCTCTTGATATGAAAGAAGCTAAACCTTTAGGGTCTCTTCACTTTCTCCAAGATGGTACTAGCCTCCTTAGGCATTTCCTCTTTTCTTGGCCACCAGCTTCTGTGGCTTTGATTTTTGTGAGGGGGACTTTGTGCACATAGTCCCCTGACAGTGGAGTAAAAATGCACCAGTAACTACAAATTCAGCACTAATGTCCCTCAGGATGTTTTGAAACACTAATGTCCCTCAGGATGTTTTGAAAACCAGTAAACAGTTGCTCAGCAGCCTGGACTCCTAGTACCTGAGAAGATCTTTCACTCCTGCTTGTGCCAGGGTGTTAGCTTGTTTTTGAGCACAGAACTTGCCCATCATTTACTAGCTTTATTGAATTTGTTGCAGATGGCTGGCAACTGCTCTGACCTCTTTGGAGTGACCAAGCTGCAAGAGCAGTTTTAGTTACAGCAGGTTAGAGGTGAATAATGGGAAGAGGATTGTGATGGAACTAGCATAAGTTTGCAGCTACCCTTAATCAAGGAACCCAGGTGTTGTGAAATACCTCTAGAAGTGTCTTTTTTCCCCCCATAGGCATTTTTATTTATATTTGGTTACAAGCTTGCCAATTTGCTATCTCAGAAGATTGACTTTTTTGTGTTTGTAAATCTCTCTCCTTGTTGGCTTCTGGTGTGTGAAACTGTTTTTTTAGCTGCTTTAATTTAGTTAGTCTAGTTACAGCTGAGACATTAAATCTGGTTTAAGTCGATTAAATTCCATGCATTTTTTAAAATAAACTTCTACCAAGCTGCTCATTTTGATCAGAATCTCCTTGGTCCTGCTGGGGCTTGGATATTTACAGAATCTTAAGACCTTCCCGCCACCCCCCCCAGTCTCTTTTGACAAGGCTATCTGAGTAAGTGGGAAAATCCTTTGAGTAAAGTGCTGAGGCTTTGGTAGGAGATGATTAAAATGAAGGCTGGGTACGATTGCGTTTTTACCTATTCTCGTAATGTTAGCTTGATATAGTGGCTGTTGGACTGTAAAGGAGTCCAAAGCAAGTTACTTAAACTGCATATAGGTCCTCATGTGTTCCTAGGCTAGCTCTCTGCATTTCCAGCAGAAGGAACCTAATCTTGGCATCAAAGTACTATTCTGGGTAGCCTGGTCATTCAAGGCTAGTGACTGCTTATAACTTCTAACAACAGAAGTGTAAACACATGACTAATGCTAAGATGTCCTTGCCCTAAGCAACGCAGCGTTATATTTCTAAATTCAACTCTGCTCAGCCACTTAATGGGTCTTCTGAAAAGCTGAGCATTTTGCATGCTACATTAAGGTAACATGCCTAAAAAGGCTCTCTGCTTGCTCGCCTCTGAGAGCTTGAGTGAAATAGAAAGAATAAATCACTGTGCAGAGAGCAAGTTCTGCTTCCTGGACTCTGTGGTGCAAGAATAGGATTTTGCAGAACCTCAAATGTTGTTCTGAATGAAGTGGGCATGAATTTCAAATGGAGACGTAGGGCGCACGTTGGCAGCCTATGAACATACATGCACAATCTCTGGGATCCCTGTGCTGCATCCTTTTACTTAATCCTTTCTGTTGAAGCATAAAATTGCTAAACATGCACATTCAGTGTGTACCGGTGTAAACTACCTCAGGGTTTGTGGCTGTGCAGGTTGAAGTGTAAAACTCAACTGGAGCTGTGAAACAAAGTGCCATTCTGGAGTCACCCCTCTTACGATCCGTGTTTACATAATAATTTCTAATCTGAAGGCAGCAGTATCAATCCTCAGAGGAATAGTTCCAAATTGACAGCAATGATCTAGGGTGACAGGATCAGAGGCTGGAAGCAAAGCATAGGTGGGGAGAAGGAATGGACTGTGAACCTAAAATAAAATTTGAAATCTTAAGCTCTACAGACACTGATGGGCACCTAGAGTGGTGTCCTGGCGCACCCCCTCCAGGCAGGATATGTGCTGTGGCACAACAGGGTCACCAAAGCTGTTACATCCGAATGACTGGATATGTGATAGTAACTGTAAACTGGGCTGCGTGTAAATAAGGGGAAAAGTGAAAATGGAGCTTGCTGCTGTCTTAGATTTCTAATTAAGAAGGCAGCACTGAACAGACTGTCAGCAACTGGACGCTGCAACTATAGTTGCCAAGGGAACATTTTTTTTCTTCCAAACAACAACAAACTACTCCAGAGGCCTTAGCTGTTTGATATCTCTCCCCCCCCCCAACCCCATACACACGTAATCCCATTGTAGAGTGGCTTGCTGCTTAATGCTGACCTTATTCGTCCCAAGTTTTGATGGGGAGGCAGGTAGGAATAAAGCAGAAGGATTTCCTCTTGCAGACAAGAATGCAGGATGACTTGGAATCGCTCTATTAGGGAACTGTTCTTAGTGCCATAGAAAAAGCCAGGGGTCAGATGCTCATGAAGTAGGATGTGCATTAGTCTCTTCAGGAACTCAATATCTTTGTTTAGTTCCACAAGCACATGCCAGTTCTCACAGGTAACATATGAACCATATTAAAGTTAAACAAACCACTTACTTCTCAACTCTAAGGCTATGTCCTTGGTACCTAAACTCTTGAAAATAATCTTTAATGTAAGTAGTGTTAGGCCCAGCAAGCATATGGCTATATTTTTGCTCTTTCTATTAAAACTTATTTGGATAAAATGTTATCCCAGAAAATCTTGGGCCTCTACAATCAGCAGTTACAACCAAGTAAACATTGGGGTGGGGCTGTGAGAAAATGGGAGTATGTAGGTCTTTGAACACATGCCTCTGCTAGACTAATGAGCCTGGTTTTCAACAGTATTATTGGGTGTGGGAGTGTGGAAAGCCAAGATTTGTAAGGGAACAAAATGCTGATGAAGATGTGGGAAGTAGTTCCATTGAGAACCCAGTTCCTTTTCCTGGCAGCAGCAACTTTCTGCCCCTGCTTGGAATAGAAGTGTAACAACTTCTCTCCCAAATGTCCCTGTCCCTTTTGATAATAGTATGGGGCCTTATCCTGTGAAATCCCAGTGGCTTGGGCTATAGCTGCTAATTGTTGCCAGTCCAAGGTTTTGGACTCTTTCATCCAGGCCCCTGTTCTTCAGTGCTTAAATATCTAACTCAAAATAAGTACTACAACCTCAGAAAATGAGTAAAAATACCAAATAAAGTACCTCCTAATGTGGAATATAGATACCAGAATTTGAGATCTTTTTACAGAAGCAGAATATCATGATTTTGAGAAAATAGTCAGCTTTTTCAGTGCCGGAAGAACTGGTCCTCATGTCTCATCAGCCATATCTCCAGCGATGGGTTGAGCCTTGCATAATATAACTTTTAGGGTTTTCATCCGTCTCTCTGCCTATACCCTGCCCATGGAATTGCATACAGCTTGTGTACTACCATCTCAGTAATGCAGTTTCACATTCTTGTTTTAGCAAGTAATCTGGCATTATAAAATGGGACTGTACAATAAAACTCAAACACATTTTTGTTTAGTTCCATCTTTCTTGGCCAGCATGTTCCCATTACCCAGATTCTGTCCCCACCTATGGTCCTAGACTTAAGTCTCAATCTGCTCTTACGTGCATAGTTGCTGAAGAATCTTGGGGTAGCTGGCATACTGTACACTGCTGCTGGCAGTCACCCAGAGCCAGTGCACCTCTCCTAGTATAGAGATGTCTGACTGATAAAAAAATATATGCAATTAGTAGTCTTATAGCTTCTCTTAAAAGCTTCCTAATTGGATGATAGAATCTCAAAAATACCCTAAGGGATCATTTGCATGGTACAAGGTAACAGTTCTTTTGTAAACAAAGCAGTTGAGGCTTCTGTCCTTTGTTTTGCTTTTGGTAGAACTACCGTTTTTTTCAGTTGGAATCTATTTTTATGCCTTCTTGGAATTAACACTTGCAGGAACAATGTGTCTCAGTATAATGCCTTCCTTTTTTGTTTTGGGGTTCTTCAAATGTATCTTCCAACACTGTGCTGAGGGGATGAAGTGAGGGCAGTAAGCACAGGAGAACCGCAAAACATGTCAAACTGGATCTGAGCTCTTGAGAGAGAGACTGTGACATCCCATTGTCACTGAGCAGCTGTGCAAGGTCCTTGTTTATATCTAGGACTGCCCTGGAGGAGACTTCGATGTTTCCTGCTTTAGGTTAAAAAAAGAAAAGGAGTACTTGTGGCACCTTAGAGACTAACCAATTTATTTGAGCATGAGCTTTTGTGAGCTACAGCCGATGAAGTGAGCTGTAGCTCACGAAAGCTCATGCTCAAATAAATTGGTTAGTCTCTAAGGTGCCACAAGTACTCCTTTTCTTTTTGCGAATACAGACTAACACGGCTGTTACTCTGAAACCTGCTTTAGGTTAGAGTTTGCATGTTTGACTCTGACATCAGTCACAAACAGAGTTCCAGTATTGGCCCTCTATCTCTTGGCACAAAGTCAGCAGCATAAATTACCACACCCTGATGTTAAAGCAGCATGAAGAAAAGTGGCCATGTATTGATTGTTATGTCCTCCTGCATGATTAAAAAGCGGTTAACTTCTGGACTTCTGAATGTATATTTAGAAACAGACTCCAGGTCCCCCTCAGTCTGTCGTCTGCCTTCAAAGTCTCTGCTATTTCCTGTTTCAGAGTAACAGCCGTGTTAGTCTGTATTAGCAAAAAGAAAAGGAGTACTTGTGGCACCTAAGAGACTAACCAATTTATTTGCGCATAAGCTTTCGTGAGCTACAGCTCACTTCATCGGATGCATAGTGTGGAAAGTGTAGAAGATCTTTTTATATACACACAAAGCATGAAAAAAATACCTCCTCCCACCCTACTCTCCTGCTGGTAATAGCTTATCTAAAGTGATCACTCTCCTTACAATGTGCCACAAGTACTCCTTTTCTTTTTGCTATTGCCTGTGTAGCTCTCGAAAGCATTTGGGGGTAGATGTATATGTGCAGTACTAAAATAGCTGTATTTAATTTCCGGTGCTGCTTTTACACATAGTTTGGAAAAATGTTTAGATCAATAAGGAGTAGGAGGACTATTGTGTGCCTTCAGATCATCTCAGGAGGCTGGTCTCAAAGAGTTAATGGTTGAGAGAGTTGGAGCAGTCGCTCTCTTCCTTGGGTACTTTTAAGGTACTGCTCAAGCAGAGCTTTCTTGCCACATTTGTAAAGGAGGTGGCATTTCCCAAGGAAGATGAGGCTTTTTATTGTGTTGGTTTGGGGACTCTCTACAACATCGTAAAGTGGAAGAGATATTCCCACAATTTATAGGGCTTCAGAATTAATGTGGCCTGTAGAAACTTTCACAGTAGCTGTAATCTCATTTTTTAATGAATAAAATCAGCTCTGATGGTCTGCTCTCCAGTGGAGAGGGATATGAACTCCACCTGATCAGCCCTTTCTTCGAATACTCTTTTCCCCTCTTCATACTCCTGCCCGTGGACAATGTGAATGGGTGCGATCGCAGTGGTTACATACTGCAGCTACTGGGAGCTAAGCTGTATTATCAGTCGCACAGATGTGAGCTGCTCCCCCTCCCAACAAATGGGAGGGATATATTTTGTGAGAAACTAAAATGTTCTGTATGTTTCTGGCACTGTACCATGGAGGGACTATAGCCCATATGAGCTAAGGTTCTGCTGAGATCTGCATTTAAAGCAGGGATTAAATCTGTATGTCTAAGTAATATATTTTCTTCCCAAAATTAGAGCAGTAGCTTTTAGAGTAAATCTACTAGTCTTGCATTTGAATATGACCCTAGTCTCAACTAAAAATAATTTGAGATCAGGCTTTTCAGAGCCCTCTAGAGAGTTCCTCAAGCTTGAGACCTTTAAACTGACTCACTTGTAGACTATTCTGCAATCCAGTACTATTAATAGGAAGATGTGTGAACACTAATCATATGTTTCTATTTAAAGATAGTTGTTATATTTCTAATCAATACTTGTAGGGATAGAGTTAGTTGTGCATGTCCTGATGCTTGCTGCTCATGTACACATGAGCAATTAGTTCCATTCACGTAGTATTAGAGTGAATAGAGGAGAGTCCAAGTGCTCCAGTCTGTGTAAGCAAAGGTATCAGTTTGACTGGTTTTTGGTGGTGGGAGGAGGGTGTTGGGGGCAGAGAGAACCAGGGCTATTCCTTACTAGTTTTCACTCCTCCCCACATGATGGAGGAGAAGCTTCTTTTCCAGCTTTTCCCCTTCTCTCCCGTGGCCAGCCACTCACTCACTCTCCCCCCCCCCCCCCCCTTTCTGGCTGATTCTCCTATTCTGTATGACTTCTCCAGAGCAGCTCCTCTTGCCTTTGTGGGAAAGCCCTGCAGGTGGCAGCAGCATTGGCTTAGAAGCTGCGCTCCCACATGCATGCTTTCAAGCTGTTCACAAGGGTCTTCAGAATGCCAGCCTGATCTGGTTATCTGCCAAAAATCATGCTTCAGAACAGAACCTGATATGATTTTTGGTAGTTAATCATATGTCAGAACAGAATAAAAATACTGCCAGACTGCTCAAGGAAACCACTTGTACTTTCAGTGCTGTCTCTTTGTTAGTAAGGTAGTAACTAAATAGGAGATAAAGCTGACTTCCTTTAATAGTCTGCGTGAAACTGAATGTGAAGATCAGTGTTGGAATTGTCTAGTCTTAGCTTGTGAGTTCAACCCCCTTCTATGTTTGGAGTTGTAAGAATTATATTTTTGATAGTATGTCTGTTGCATTGCACTTGGCAATCTTAACTGAATGTAACTAATTCTTTTGTTTGTTTTTAATATTGAATCATTAGTAATAATTCTCTAGTTACGGTTGTATTAAGTTATTTTTATGTGTATGTAAAATCCCTGTGTCTGCAATAATGTAAGTCTTGGCACCAAAGAATCATGTTAGGGGAGAGTCTAATCTATATGTTCAGTAAGTCCACAAAATGTTCTTGTAGTAATAACTTTATTGCAGTAGTGCCCCTAGTGAGCTATGGGCTGTACAGACATAGGAAGACTAGATCTGGTAATCTACAGATGCTACAAGCAAGGCAGTCAGGGTTATAGGAACATCTCCGTCTTCCTTATGTATCCAGTTTATATTTTATCAATTACAAAAAACTTAGTTTTTTGGGGGGGCACTCAGTGTTGAAGTGCAGAAGGGACTGTGGTGTGAAAGGGGAGGGGAAAGGATGGGGCACAGCTGTGAAGGAGCGCATTGGTATAAAAGGCTTTAATTCTCATTTTAATAAGTTATTACCTACTGCATACGTAGCAAAGTTGAATGGAGGAATCCAAGCTCTTCTGTTGCTTTTGGCAAAGCCTCCACCCTCTGCTCAAGAAAACAGGAACTTTGCTTCATATGGTCTGGAGCAATAAAAGAGGAAGCAAATGTCAAAAGTTCCTGAAAACATCACAGAGCTGGATTCCCAGGAGACTGTCAGCTGTTCTTTAAACTTGCTTTAGGAATGTGGCTCCTAACTGGGATGTGTGCTGACCTGTGTCCCCTGGGACTATTTTTTCCCCTTCTAGTTAATGAATCATATTCATGCATTTCATGTTAAGAGATGATTTGTGTTTGTATCCCTTTGAGACATGTGCTGAGCCTCTGTCCCCCTTGCATAGTAGTGAGGTGTCTGACCTTTCATGCCCGTGCAGCTTTATGCCTCTCATTAACTCTGAATTCTTGCCAGCTGTTTTAATGTGTGAGCAAAAGGGATAAAACCATCCCCTTCCTGCCCCTCCCCCAAACCTCCACATTTTCCTCTTGGGTTCACGAGGAACAGTAAATCAGAGATAAAAGGCCATCTGCCCTGGCATCCAGCCCTAGCACGCTCCTGGTAAGCTTAGTACAGATGTGCTTCCTTCTTTTGGCAGGAAATGTTTTATTTAGCTCCCTGCAATGAAGTTGGGTTGTGCTGGGTTTTTGGGCGTTTCTTTTTTGGGGTGTGTGTGTTCCCGCCCACACCTTTCAGGCCTATCTAGTGACAGGAGAGGCAGAGTGGCCCAGTAACATTCCTGCCACTAATCTAGCACTGTGCTCTTCAGAGTTCTGTACAAGCACTGAGCCACCACTTCCTGCCAGGAAGGCATGTGGTATACTAATGGACCTGGCATGGGACTGAGAGCCATACCCCAGAGTCCTAAAACTGACTTGGCACTGACTTGCTATGTGGCCTTGCGCTCATGCTCAGTGAGTGTCTGTATGGGTCCAAATTTCTAACTGGCTTCATGCCTGTTGACTAATTTAAAGTCTGTTTAAGCAACTTGTATCACTTAAAACCTGATCTACACTGAAAGAGGTGGCCTTCCCCATTTTTATGGCACCAGTAGACCACAAGGGTCTGATTGGTTTCTGAAAGAGCATTTGTACACTACTTCTCTCACTAAAACCTTCATGTGCTGGAGCTTCTGGATCCTGACCTTTCTGCTGTCCGTGCTAACTAGACTTCAGTATAGAAAACGTTTCCTTTTCTTTTGTCTCTGAGCTGACAAAGCTGCTCATTACAGCACTGCCAATCATTGTAGCAAATATATTCAAACCTTGCTTTACTAACCGCGGAAGTAATGGAGGTAATGTCTCTGGTGTGTCAGAGGATTGTCAATTGACTCTTAAAAGCTCAAGACTACAAAACTGAATTTACCTTCTCTCCTCACAGGTACATTCCACCCATGATCTGGGGGAAGAGTGGACATATCCAGACTGCTCTCTATGGGAAGATGGGGAGAGTGAGATCACCACATCCTTACGGACTTCGCAAGTACCTCACAATGTCAGATGGAGCAACAGCAACCTTTGACCTCTTTGAGCCCCTGGCTGAACACTGCATTAGAGGTTAGTCAAACAACCACTTTGGAATGCAGGGTTTTAGTCTGTCTGATTAGTGACTTGTCTAAATATTTGTTGAGGTACACTTGGAAAAATTACATTGCTGTTCTGGAAAAACCTGGAAAGATTGGGGGCTAACTTTGACTCAATGGGTGGGGGAGATGAGAACTCATAGCCCCCCAAATTGGCTATTGCTTACAAAATCCGCACTGCTCTGTACCTATATACTGAACTTCAGAGCAGGGGCCGTAAAATGTCAGTTACAGATATTTGTGAAAACAATGCTTCATGGCCTGTGGTTTAAATCTGGGAGGTGGCCATGCATAAATTACTGTCAGACTTGCACTTAGAGCAGTAAAGGATGTGTTCTATATTCCCAAGATTTAATGACTCTAAAACTGACAGCTTGCATTGTAGAGCCTTACATCCTAGTGTGGATAGGAGGGAATTAAATTTGGGTGCGCGTGCGTGCGCGCGCGCTCTCTCTTTCTTTTTTAATATATATGTATCTATAACAAGAAGTTTCAGAAAATAAAATGGGATAAGTTAGCAATAACTCCATACTATGACATATGCTCGGAGTTGCCCAAAGGGTCAAGGGGGTTGGCTTTCCTGGCTGTGGGTCAACCTTTTCTAAAGATCCCAAACAGTTAAAGTGCACAGATCAAGCCAAAACATTTTAGCTGCTGCTATGGGAACTGTTGAGTCACAATGAAGTGGAAACACTTATTTAGAGGCCAAGCCTGAAGAACCATCATTAGTGACTGCACAAGCCAGATAACGTTGTTCAGATAAAAAGTCAGTACAGATCCCAGCTATCTCTAGAGTGAGCAAAGGGGAATCTCTGTATTTACAACACTCTAAAAGGAGAGGATCTGATCATACAGCAGTTTAATTTAAAACTGTTTTCCAAAGTCATCCTGGACCCAAGATTGAATCTCCAAAAGAGGAGAACTTAAACAAGTGTAGGGTACAAAAGAAGGTGATTCCAGAGATCAGTGGGTAACTATATTTGTAGGTTAGGCAACCACTGCCCTAGTGAATCAGAAATCATGAGCATCTTCATTTGACTAAACATTATGCTGTCAGGAGGAACTCGACCTTTCAGCTCACTGGTACCAGCATGATTCTGTTGAACTTGGATTTCATTGAAACAATGTGAACTCTACTTCTTAATAGCTGGCTTCACTTGCAGCCAGTGGCTCTATTTGCGCCCACAGAAAAGGATGTTTATTCTGTCTAATCAATTCAAAGGGATTCTCTTTGGAAACAAACAGGATCCTCACTTTGTGGTGGGATGCTGCACAGTGACCATCACTGTCATTCTGGTCTAGGTCATTTGTAGAGCTGGAGAGAAATTAATGGGAGACAAGACTTTGCAATAACTAGAGGCTGTCAGAGAGCATGATGTAGAACTAAAGCATTCTTGTTAACTAGCGCTGCATGACAGTGTCTTGGGACCTCAATTACTGTTTGCTCACACACAAAGCACAAAAATGCAGTAGCTGACTTTCTGGAGATGTAACAATGTGCTTGTCCATGTCAGAGCATATCAGGCCCTTAACCTAATTATCTTTCAGCAGACCAGCTATGGAACAAAGAAGCCAAATGGTGACAATAGTTGGTCATGAGTTCTATGTCAGACTGGCCAAGTTCACTTTGGGGAATTTTTTGACGGTAGGGTTTTTAGCTAGTTAGTAAGTGTAGGTTCCCTCAAAGTAAGCAGAGACCTTTAGTCCAGCAGTTTGACATTGCTTTTGTCACTTAATCTTGGGGTTGATGAGGTGGTTTTGTTCAGTTGTTATCGTAGAATAAATTCTTCTGCTGTAGAAGCCAGCCTAGTCTAGACTTCTCTAATCAAAGGATGTCTCACCATGTTGACATATGCAGGAAATAGTACTTCCTGTAACCTGAGCCCCGCTGTCCAGGGCAGAAACCCTTGGGCTTTGGCTTCAGCCCTGGGCGATGGGGCTTGAGCTTTGGTTTCAGCCCAGGGCCCCAACAAGTCTAAGGCAGCACTGGCGACCCTATTAAAGTGGGGTCGCGACCCACTTTGGGGTCCTGACACACAGTTTGAGAACTGCTTCTCTAGGAGCTGTCTGTAGAACTGCTGATGCAAACTTTCATGAAGTCTCCTAAGAAATTCTGTGCAGTTCCCTTTTCAACAACAGTTGCATGTTTGTATTTTGTTTGCACTTAGTTTTGCTACCCCTCCTCATACTAGGTGAACGTCAGTTTTCTTTGCTTGGTAGCAAAGTCATGTTCTAGCTGTCCTTATGTCAAAGCGTTCCCATTGACTTGAAATAGAATGCTCCTCAAAACTGCTTGAGTAAATGTCACTTCAGCCTGTACCTGAGCTTTGTCTTCTTTCTCCCATTTATTAAATGTGCAGAGGATGTCACAATGGTCATCTGCCCTGGAATCGCTAATCACAGTGAGAAGCAGTACATCCGTACCTTTGTTGATTACGCCCAGAAAAATGGTTATAGATGTGCTGTCTTGAATCATCTGGGAGCTCTGCCAAATATTGAGCTCACTTCTCCACGCATGTTCACATATGGTAAGTACTCCTCAGCTTTTCTAACTCATTTTCTAGAAGTTAATTGGTTTCTGAGGGTCCCCAAAGTTAGGCAAACTAGTCTTGGCTTCTCTTAGTTGAGGGGGAGAGAGAGTACACACTGAGGAGCAGTTGTGGCTGCCATAATTGCTTAAACTGGTCTGGAAAGATATTAAAAGGCAGGTGACTGAAGGGAGAAGAAGAGTGCAAGATCTCATGTTCAAGGTACAGCAGGTTATCCTAGGAAGGCATTCTCCTTGAGAGGTCTTGGAAAATGTCATGTAACATGGTGAGCTGCCTAGGAAGGTCAGATGCCTTTGGGTAGCCTGGTATATCCCCATCCTGGGAAGAAAGATGGAAGAAATAGGGTACTGGCCCCTGGATGAAAAGTGAATGCCAAGGAAAGCTCAGGTAATTTTGTGTCTTGCTGAATAAGTGACAGTACCATGCTGGCTTGAATTTCATGGGCCTGCATTTTGGGTGTGGGGAAATGTTTCAGCTTCCTCACACTAAGGTAACACGGGGCTTATCAGCATCTCTCCAGTGCTAAAGTGCCAGCTATCCTGGGTTACAATCGCTGATTGTAGTTCAAACCCATGCTTAGACAGGTACAGCTATTTTAATTCTTAGTTGCTCATCTGTAACATGATCTCTCAAGAATGGAAGCATCTCCTAAGATTGGTTACCCAGGAATGCCGTGCAGGCAATTCAGTAACATTCATTGCCTGGGCCTAGCTCGTATGGCATGGGCTCCTTGTCTTGCCTCAGTTTTCTTTTGTACCCTTTTTATTGCGAGCATTTGGCATGGTGGGAGTGAATGGAGATGCTCCATACATAGTGCTAGAATGGAGGGTTATTAGTTTGTCTAAAATCCCTGTATCCGATTTCGTTCTAGGTTGGTATTTAGCATGCAGACTTCTAGTCCGTGAGTGGGTTTTTGTTTTGTTTAAATTAGAAATAAACTGCAATATTCTTGAGCTTCCTGGCTGCTGCTTACCTGCTGAGCTAGTAATACTGCGTTACCAGTCTTAAACTTTCGAGATCTTCAAGGCCATAAAGTATGGAAAATGCTGTAGAAAAACGAGACTAACTTTGGGGAGTAACAGGTACTTGGGAGCTGCTGTTAAGAGAATTCCGTTCCCTCACCTTTCGCCTGAGGAACCAGTCAAACCAGTGCTGTATGGATTGAGGTTGAGGTTTTCCTAGAGTATTGCAGTGTCTAAACACCCCACCAGGAGTCTGCATGTGGGCCAAGATTTTCAAAACTGACTAGTGGCTTTGAGTGTCTTGAATTTTGGCAGCCCAACTTGAGTCCTTCCAATGGCCTAAGTCTTTCTTTCAATAAGTGTTGAGCACCTGCTCTCTGCAAATAAAGCCCCTTTAAGGGAGCAAGTCCTGTCTTCTTCCTCCTCCCAGCCACTAATCACTCTTGAAAATCTTGGCTGTGATCAGGCCAATTCTAATTTCAGGCCTAAGAATACCTCCTGAGCCTGGATTGGTCAGAATGGTGGCTAATAGCAGGAACATGTAGTGAAATGAAAATAGTAAACACATAACATTTAAATAGCTGGTATATTGTGTATATACATGGGCTCATTACAACTCTGCCTAGCAGGGCTTACAAATCAAGGCCATATTCTTTAAACATGCAGTTCTATCTTCAGCTAGTGTCAAATCTGAGAAGCCTTAAAGGGAGTCTAGTCCAGGAGTTATCCAAAGCTTACTGAAGATAATGGCACTCTTTGCCTTGACCCCACTGGGTTTGAGCTCGGACCCAAGGGGATATTCTCTAGTGCAGCACTAGAAACGTGGCTCTTTACTACTACTTATAGTCGTGCAAAGGGCAAGGAATGCCCAGTATTTCCTCATGATGGTTCAGAAAAATAACTTCATTTAAAGAGTGCCCTGCAAAACAGTGAGTCAGGCAAGTCTAATAAACTCAGGAATGCAGACTTTCCTCTGACTACAAGCCAAATAGGCCAGCATCCTTGTAGGAATTCAGTGACAGCTAAAATATCCTTTGGGAAAAGGATAACCTTAAATCAGGGATCTTTTGAATTATTCATCCCATAGACCAGGCCTGACCTGTTGCTACTTCAGTTTCAAGTTTCTGAAGCTGTTGCTCGCAGCCCGCAAGTCAAATGGTCAGAAATTATTTTGACTGCCAGCTTCTTCTAGAGGAAACCAGTGCAGCCCTGCATTTGTCATCCTGAGGAGAAACTGCTCATTAAGAATGTTAACACTGCAAAGTATTCTAAATCTGCTAAAACCAGACACAGCCCCAAAGCTTGCCAAGTTGAAAATAGCAGGTTCTTTAAAAATCCTAGCAAATTCTGAGCACTACAGTACACTTAGCTAGTCAAAACACTAACCTGATTATGTGTCAGAAATGACCATGCTGATTGGAGTGGAGCAGTATTAGGGCTTATCTACAAGGTGGGGTGAATCACTCTATGGAAATGTGATTTACAAAGCACACTAATGTGTTGTGGATTAATTTGTTCATGTAGACCCTGCTGGTGTGGACTGAAAGTTTCAAATAGCACGATGTAAAAGTGTACCAGCAGGGTCTATGTGGTGTAATGAATGGTGCACCATGTTAGTGTGCTTTAGAAATCACATCCCTGGAGAGTGCATTATTAGACGAGACCTTAGAGTTGGCATAAATGGATTTTAAATAAAAATTATTTGGACTTGTGTTGCAGGGCAGGCCTTGGGTTAGAACCGTAGCGCTGTGGCCCCCAGAGCAGTGAGGAGTTCTTCAGTTAAGCACAGCAGCTACTGAATTTACATTGGGTCAGATGTGTGGCATTTATTTTGAGGCTTGAGTCAGTGTTGGATTTCAGTTCCTCTTGTTGTTTGGGTTTCAGTTTTTAACTGCCTGGCCCACGGATGCAATGTCCTGATATATTCTGGTTTTGGCAGTGGCCTTCTTTCTCTGGAGAACTAGGAAGATGTCCCACTAGTTTTAAGAGGTACAAGGAGGAGCTGCTGAGATTTGTGAAGTATTACTGGCCGTTTGATTAAAAAACAGCCCTAACAAATGGTGTTTCAGAAGAGCACATGGAGGTGCTGCTCGAAACCCCTCTGAAGGCAGGTGAAACTCTCTTAAATCCTGAGCAGCCCACAACAATCTGTTTCTAATGCACTTTAAGTGAGGCAGACCTGTTGGTTCTTACCAGCTTCTGTCTGATTCGTAATAAGGATCCTGGGCCTTTGCATGCCCACCCTTTAGCTAGCAGAATGCCTGTTGCCTCACTTAGGCAGTGATTCGGGAGAGGAGCCAGCTCACCCCTGCACTTTACTGTAGGCCCTGGACTGCTATTTCTTCCTGTTCGAGCTTCTCTGTCCTCTAGCTCAGTTGTGCTACCATGAGAGCAGGGATTGGGAGCTCGTGATAAATACTAGGCTGAGTGCTGAGCTTGTTAGCCAGAGAGATCCATGCAGCTATGTCCCTTCCCTGAAACTGCAAAGAATTAAAAGGTCTAACAGGCTGTGGCTCTGCCTCAGAGTGAATCTATTCAAAATGGGGCATGCAGGACGAGTCTAAAGAGTGTCTGTCACAGGGGGAAAATAGAGGAAAGTGTGAAGGAGGACGAGACAGAAAATGGGGAGAGGAGGAGTTCTGCTGTTTGGTCTCCATCAACTCGGTCTCGGTCACTGGCTATATCCCAGTAGGGCGTGATGGGAATATCCATAGAGCAACACAAGTTTACCTAAACACCCCATTCTAGGTTCTATCCAAGGATTCCAGTCTCAAAGCAAAGTGCCCAAGTGCTGGCTTCCCACTACCATTCTAGCTACAGATCTAGGTATCTGTTCGCTCTACCAAAGGCGGGCAGCACAACACATTGTGTGTCTCCCAGCTCACTTCTATCTGAATATACCCAGAAGTGACCTGAAGAAGAGCTCCATGTAAGCTCGAAAGCTTGTCTCTCTCTCTCTCTCTCTCTCTCTCTCACCAACAGCAGTTGATCCAGTGAAAGATATTACCTCACCTGTCTTGTCTCTTTAATACCCTGGGACCAACACAGCTACAACACTGCAGGTACCCAAAAGTGACTGTTGTAACGGCATCAGGAAGGCAGGCTGTAACAGATTCTGCATTCCATAGGTACTTGTCATGAGATCACCCCATGTACAGGGCACCCATAACAATACTTAGCACTCTTCAGCCACACCTTTCAAAACGCTGGCGAAAGGAAAGGCTGTATTTCACAAATAGGGCAGCTGAGGTAGAGATGAAGTGACTCGCTTAATGTTGATAAATAGTATAGTCAATTGTTTGACAACACTTCGGTTTGTTATGAAATATACGCAAGAAACCAAATAACAAATGTCAGGCAAGTTCATTGCTATAAGCCAATAATAATATAGTACAGGAAAATGGTCTCTGGAAATCTGTCTCAGGCCACATTCGCCTTATGCAGAAGGTATGCTCCCAAAGTTCTACATTTCAGCTGGTAGTATTTATAGGATGATTTTACAAGTTACATATTTCCTTACAAGTCATTAAAATTCAGCCCATCAGTTTGTCCCAGTTCCTTAACTTGTTTTGTTCCTTTCTGTATCTTTGTTTTGGATACTAGAATGTCAGGTGCTGGTCCATGAAGATATCTTCTAGGTTTGTACCAGGGTAGAACAATCATACACAGTAGAACCTCAGAGTTATGAACTGACCAGTCAACCACACACCTCATTTGGAACTCGAAGTACACAATCTGGCAACATCAGAGACAAAAAAAATAAAAAGCAAATACAGTACAGTTCTGTGTTTAAGTATAAACTACTAAAAAAAAATAAAAGGAAAGCAGCATTTTTCCTCTTCATAGTAAAGTTTCACAGCTGTATTAAGTCACTGTTCAGTTGTAAACTTTTGAAAGAACAACCATAAGGTTTTGTTCAGAGTTACAAACTTTTCAGTTACTAACAACCTCCATTCTGTCGTCTTCCTTTGGAATATTCCAATACTGACCTATGAGAATAACTCCCGACCTGTTACTATGGTAAAATACTCCTATGTCCTAATCCTGACAGCTTTCTTATCTACTTTAGCCAAAGTAAGCTTTGGCTAATGCAAGGTGTTATGGGATATGTAGCATAAGTGAACAGGATTATAGTAAAGGTATAGGCCAGTTTAGGCTATATAACTGCTGTATTACTGTGCTTAATGTATACTAGTATATATGGTGCAGATAACACATTATTAATGAGTTTTAGACACGTGTGCTATCCAGCCTATATTGGTCGTCACTTGTGGTCACGGCAGGTGAGTAGCAGAGCCCAAAACAAAAACGCAGGTCTCCTGACTCCCAATCCTGTGTGCTAATCACGAGATCAGCCTTCACCTTAAATAAAGGACTGTGTCTCAAATGTAGAATATATATATCGGGACTAGAACACGTGTTGTCTGAGCTTTGTTGAAGTCAGCCTCTCCCTCCCCATTTGGAAATAATTAAATGAAGTTTGAATTTGGACATGACCGTGGGGGATGGGCAGATGGTTAGTGATCAAAATGTGGCATTTGAAAGACTCTTTAATCTGGTATTGAAGATTCCTCCAGCTGCTGAGGATGATGTCACAGTCACTCCAGACTGCAGCAGACAGGTCATTCTTCCCGGAGAGCAACATATGTGAACTTGAGCACAAATGCTATTCTCTGCGGGCACTCTCCTGTCTGAATCCAAAGGGGAATGTATGCTCTGGTGGCACTGCTAAAGCAACCATTCTTCACAAATCATTAAAGGATACTGTTCCTGAAAACTGGAAGCTCTTCTGTTCAACTAGCAAATGGGGAAGTAATATTCCTGGATCTGTAGGATAGGACAAGACTTTTATGGCCCATCCATAAATACTATTAGCAAATATCTCCATGGCCAGAGATGGGACACTAGAGCGGGAGGACGCCTGAGTTACTACAGAGAATTCTTTCCCAGGTGTGTATCTGGTGGGTCTTGCCTATGTGCTCAGGGTCTAACTGGTCACCATATTTGAGTTGGGAAGGAATTTGCCTCCAGGATCAGATTGGCAGAGACCCTGAGGTTGTTTTTTCTGTTTTGGTCAGTTGCTGGTTTGAACTAGAATACAGTAGAACCTCAGAGTTATGAACACCAGAATTACGAACTGACCTGTCAACCACACGCCTCATTGGGAACTGGCAGTACGCAATCAGGCAGCGGCAGAGACCAAAAAAAAAAAAAGGCAAATACAGTACAGTATTGTGTTTAAATGTAAACTACTAAAAAAAGGGGGAAAGCAACATTTTTCTTCTGCATAGTAAAGTTTCAAAGCTGTATTTAGTCAATGTTCAGTTGTAAACTTTTGAAAGAACAACCATAACATTTTGTTCAGAGTTACGAACAACCTCCATTCCCGAGGTGTTTGTAACTCCGAGGTTCTACTGTAAATGGATCTCTGTAACTTCAAATCTCTAAATTAAGATTTGAAGACTTCAGTCATTCAGCCAGATATTATGGGCTTAGTAGAGGAGTGGGTGGGTCAGGCTCTGTGGCCTGCAATGTGCAGGAGGTAAGCCTAGATGATCATGATGGTCCCTTTTTACCTTAAAGCCCATGAGTCTGAGAACTTTCTGTAGCAAGTGTTCGAGTGTATGTTCTAAACCTTAAGGCTTGAGTCCGAAGAGAGCTCCATCTTCTAGATAAATACACTTGAGTTCAGGAAAATTAAATCTTTTGGGGGGATAGACGTAGGACACCTCTTATCAAAGCATCATTTTGTGTCCCGTCTTGTTGGGATATTGAACAAGCAACTCAATCTATCTGCTCCGTTAGGTACAACTCCAGAGTTATTGGTCATAGTCCCATAAGATTTTTAGTTATGTGACAAGCTTGTAACTTCCATCTTCTAAGTGATGTCTCTCTCTTCAGTGGAAGGAAAGGAGATGATCCTTTCCTTCATTCAGATCTAATCAAGTACAAAATGAATTCAGTCTTGCTATTTCTGAAATGCTGGGTATAGCAAGATGCCCTACTCCAAACACAGTACTAGCTGAAACTGACCTTGGGATCCTTTGTGCTGAAAGGTTTCCTAGTGGGGTTAGTCTGTTCCCCTGCATTATGGGTAGCATCTAGGGCTGTTTCTGTCTATGGGAAAACTTCTACAGTGACATGTTGGCCTCCATGCCCTGCACTTTGGCATGAATCTAGGTGGACAGTTGCACCCTCATACGATAGCGTGCTAAAGTATTGTATGTTCCCCAGCATGTGTGTTGCAAGGATGCTCCACCCAGCTGCTCTCTGGTACAGTCGTGCCCATTACTTCTAAAGAAGTAGTGAAGTCTCTGACCAGCAGCATAACTGAGCTTGAGGTAACCAGGATTCCTCTATCCTCTGGAGAGTTTCTCTTCTGAAACCAGTGTCGGAAGGCACACAAGCGTCTAGTGTACTTGCTGTAGCTGCGTGAAAGCTGGAGAGGGGTCTAGCACTCCGTTTAAAACATTACTTTGAACTCGGCCTTCCTCACAGGTTGCACCTGGGAATTTGGAGCCATGGTTAACTACATCAAGAAGACCTTCCCTCTGACCCAGCTGGTTGTGGTGGGCTTCAGCCTGGGTGGCAACATTGTGTGCAAGTACCTAGGAGAGACCCAGGCCAACCAGGAGAGAGTACTGTGCTGCGTCAGTGTTTGCCAAGGATACAGCGCGCTAAGGTAAGTCCACACGGCTTCCTGTGGAAGTACAGTGCTGGCAGCTGGGACACAAGCTGCTCCCTGCCCTGCCAGCGTGCATCACCCTGACCTCTATGGATGATATACTCTGGACTCACTAAATGCTGCCTTCTCCTTCTGTGGAGAGAGACTTGACCTCTCCGCCTTCCAGTCTCTCCTGGAGTGACCCATCAGCCACATGGCTTGGGCTGTATGGTTGTTTATTGAGGAGACTCCAGGTTCACAAGCAACAACATTTCTGACTAGCCTGACCAATAGGAGCAGCAAGTATCTTGGGATTCATAATGGTCCCTTCTGGCTTTAATCTGTGATTTAGTCAGACTGGCAAAACAAGATGTGGTCTTCCAAATGGAAGCTTTAAGAGCTCCACCTGGTGTTAATAGTAATGTACTACAAGCCCAAGTTTAGACTGAGAGTGGGTGATGGTGAACGACAGCACAAAGTTATGGGCTAAAATGGCATCTCCGTGACCATTCAGTGTTTGTCTCATAATTGGGAACCAAGCACTGGGCAAGAGTCAATTTTGCTGGTCAGAGCCGCTCCACTGGAGAGAACACTAAACTCACATTTGCTTAGTGATTCCTGGCCCCACAAAGACTGCCAGAACTGACTCTTGCCCTCTGTGCCAGTTACCATGGCCTTCTAGTACAGAGCTCCTCTAGTAATGCAGTGTTCTCTGGAAGCTGGTAAGATTTCTCTTGTCACACAGTAAGACGAATAATTACTGACTCTGTCTCCATCTCGGCGGGAGGAGGATGAGCAACAGTGATCTTGCTGGTGCAAAAATGACTGTTCCCTACACTAAAGGATCAGCATAGCAAAGAGAACTTCAGCCCAGCCAAGAAACCTCGATACTTTGGGTTCACTACTCTGACTGCATGCATAATAATGCTGGTTTTGGTTAGGAAATAGTTACCTCAGTATTCAACCAAGTTTAGGGAAGAGTGCTCATGCAGTTAAACCCCTGTTTTTAACCTTGGGCTGCAGAAGCTTTTTAACAGTATTAAAGCATTGCCCAAAGCTGGAATACAGCAATTTTAAACAAATGACCAATTCGTATTGGTCATACCTGGTGTGAGTCTCAGACTTCAGGTCATACCTGGTGTGAGTCCTAAGAAAGTGTGGGGCCTCCAATAAATGTTTACCCGCTTCCTAGTCAGAAAGGATTTCAGTGTGCTAGGGAGATGTCTGGAGTGTTGTGTGGGTTCGAGACCAGAAGATCAGTGCTCTTGGTTTACTGTGATGGCAGCAGCATAGCTGTGGAGGCTGGCTGTATAAAGGGCTTGCAAGTGCTGTTTTGCGCTCTAGTCCTTCCTTTTTTTGTCTATTAAAATGCATGCTAAATTTCCATACTTGAAGCCAAAACGCCTGCTCAGAGTAGCTCTGTTCCCTGTGTGCTGGTGTTAGTAATATTCCCCTGAAGCTCTGGCAGATCGGCAGTCTACGACAGGACCTGTTAGCATGATATTGGACTCTGAGTTGTTTCATTGTGAAGTACCATCTGTTTCCTCGAGTGCTCCTTGCAATGCAGAAAACTAGCTGCTTGTTGAGCTCATGACTCCCTCTGCTGGCCGAGCTTGTTTTAGCAAATCTACATTTATAGAACTTCTGTGCGTTACTGTTCTTTTGGCAAGAGGGCTTTTCAAATAAGTCTCCCTACCTAACCTCCCTTGCTGTTTTTAAATGTTCATTAGCCACATAGCTGGTTGAAAGAGGGCTATTAAGAAAACTCCCTTAGAAGGAAGGTAGGGTGTATGTTTGTATTGGGACACATGTCCATAGACCATTTCAGTCACTAGTGAACAGTATGTGGGTATGGGAGGGTGCAAAACGCCTCCAGTCTTAACTGCTAAGTATTACTCTCCCCCAGACCTGACCTAATTGGCCTCTTACATCAAGTCTGTATGTAAGCCCTGAGTACTGATGGTATAGATGGCTGGTCAGTCTAGATGGAGATCCCTTTCTTTTGTTGTACTGCCTCTAAGACAAATTCTAAGGCAGTTGGTTGATAGTAGAGAGAGACCGAGGTAAGACAAGGTAAAGGAGATTTGGACTCTGTTGGGAAAGCCATTCAGATGTTGGGTGCTGCAGGGCAGGCTCTCCAGGGTTTCAACGGTGAGAAGAGGCTGCAGAGAGGAAAGTAGATAAAGGCCTTGTTTTCATCAGTTAACTTACATGGGGGAATTCAACCCCTAAGGCTAAAAGATGACATGCTTCTCTATTATGAAATCTCTGATATCTGTGTAGGCTTGGTTCTGCTGTTGAGTTTGCTCTCGACAACGTGGCCTTGCTTCTTGACCATGTGGAATGTGACATTCAGTGTGAGCTGTAGGCTGTGGCATTCCCATGCCCATGAAACCTGCACAGATCATTAAATACAGGAAATTGTTTCATTTTGCTCTCTGCTCAGGCTCTTTATAGCATAAGGCCTGCTGTCCAAAGCAGCAACTATGGAAAAGTGTGATAGCTCTAACAATTAACCTGGATTTAAATGACATTAAAGATTGAGTTGCCTGCAAAGAGTTTTCCAATGAAATGTTGTCTCTCTTTCCACAAGTATATGGCAGATATATCCTGGCTAGACATGGAGATAAGGAAGTCTTGAAGCTAAATCCCATTCTTGCATTAAGCCCTGGTGTGTATTGTGCCATGAACAAATGTAGCTTATTCATTAACTCACTCTCTGCTAGGGATTTTATAGCCTTTGGCTTGAACCTAGGAAGTCCTGATAAATCCCTCTGTTCTATGAATTCCCATGGTGTTAATGTTTAAACTCCTGAAGTAGTCCGTATTGAACCTCACCCCAACCATTCTTGGATTGCTAAGTAAATAAGAGGGACTGTATATTTCTTCATTACTCTGTAATGGGGTTCACAGTAATAGAAATAACCTGCTTATGACCCTTGCGTAGCAAAGGGAAACATTTGGTTCCGGAAGAGCTCACATAATTTGGCTGATGTTAATAATTCTGTGTGACTGGCAATATGTTAATTTAGTAAGCTATGAAATGGAGTTCTGACCAGTCAGTACAGTTACACCAGTTCAGAATGTAGCCATTTCAGGTACTTCATTTATCCCTGTGTCCTCCAGCCAATTTTTGTGGGTTGTGGAGGTCGACTTCCTATTTTAAACACTTCACAACCTTGTTGCAGCGCAGAAGAGCTGCACAAACAAGCAAAACTGACCTACAGAGGAAACATCCGAACTTGACAGTGCATAAAGTACTATGAAATGCAGTACCTAACAAAATAGTGAAACATTAAATCTCTTTCCTGTGTACTCTTCATATGTCATGGTTGTTACAAGGTAGATAGATTGGCTAAATGCAAAGTCTGACTTAAGTTGAGTGTCCCTTTAAACCTCTTCACATCAATGTCTAAAGCTGCCCTGAGATGCAGGACGCTTCAGTGATGGTATAGTAGGTGACTAGCTGTTGCCTAGTGAGTCTGTGTAAACATCTCTTCTGACATTTACCAAATTCTTCCATCGGAGATTAAGCCAATTCCTATCAGAGATTAAGCCTTTGGTGGGAAAGCCTATTTACATAACACCTTGTTATAGTGGCCTGGAGACCTGGTTTATTGCTCTGTTCCACCAAGATGTACACAGTTGCTACCTGCTTTGATTTGTTGACTTATGCTTGTGTTTAGGGCACAGGAAACCTTCATGCAGTGGGATCAGTGTCGGAGGTTTTATAACTTCCTCATGGCAGACAACATGAAGAAAATCATCCTCTCTCACAGGTACAGTAGTAGGGTGTCTGCTCTGAATATTTACGTGGGCCAGCCAGCTTCAGCTGCAATAGCAGCACTGAATTAATGTGCAGTTCCATAGGGGATCATCCAAAGGGTAAAATTTAAATTAGAGCGAATCCATACCTAGAAATCTATGAATAAGTTTCAGCTTCCTAGAATGGGAGGATTTTTGCGAATGAAAGGGGAAGGGAAGCTTGCCCCAGCATCTCATTCATACTTTGTCCTGCCTGTCAGTATAGGCTCCCATATAGTGTGTGTGTGTGGGGGGGTTCCTTTTCATACATCCTGAGCCTGGCTGCTTATTTCTGCCTTCCAAGGAAGCTCATTGACTGAGCAAATGCAAAATGAGAAGTGCAGTGTTGGTCTGTATTCGCCAGCAGCCTTCCTTCCCTGCTAGATACACTGCTGGTGTCTGTCTGCCAAGGTATTTTGCATGTGTTTCCCTTTCAGCCAGAGACCACCTTATGCTCAAGGACGTAAGGGAGCATCTCTCTGTTGTGCTCTGCCACATACCTGAGCAGAGAGGTAGGATTGCTCTTGATATTAGCTTAGGAGTCATAGCATAGGGGTGTTGCCCTATCAAATGCAATAGCCTGAGTTACAAAACCTAAAAATGCACAGCTAGAAGGAATGCTCCCACGTATTGCTGAAACCTATGTGCTCTCCTTACTCCCATGCCTTTACTGTGGGTGAGCAATAGGTCAGATTGAATGACTAAATCTTATTGGTAGCCCACTCAAATTCATGTTCGTTTCCCCCTGGCCCACTACCACAGCCAAAACTGCTTTGGATACTGATTGGGACATGTTGCCTTCATATGTAGATATCTCCTTGGCTTATTTAAGATGCCCAGAGACACTTGGGAGGTGGGAGAAAATTAAAAAAGCTAACTTATTCATGCCCATTTCAGTTGGCAGAGTTGAAATCTTGTAAGGAAAACTGTCATGTTCCATGCAGTGTGGAGAATCTTTCTGGAGGGAAGGAAACTCTTATCTGTGTGTACAGTGTGTGGGGATCCATATAATTCACCCCAGATAGCCAAATATTTTGACAACTTGACAAAACTCAAAATATATGAAGGGCTGTAATCTCCCCATTAAATGGGTACTCAGTATCGTAACCAGGAGAAACCTGTTGCAGGCTTAAAGGAGGTTTTGTTATCAAAATATTTTGCTTCCATAATAGATCTCTTATGCTCTAGGGCAAGTCCCCAAAACAAACTCCATCTCCACCCTACAGCTGCCTCTTAAAGGGGATAGAAATCCTGCAAGCCTCCTGCTATCTACAGCTTGCAGTCTTTTTTGTTCTGGGGTCTATATGTTTCCTACTTGCCAGAGTAGAGTTTTGCTCTTGTGAAATAACACGTCCTCTCTTGGGTGTAATCTCTGACTAGGACAATGTCCTCAGTGAATAGCTTTCTGTTAAGGTAATGTCCCAAATCACTTTCTCTGTATGAACTAACATTGTCTCCACACTGGTGAGGCAATAGTACCAGATGGGGAAAGAGGTGCTACACCCATGATCTCTAGCGCTGTTACCAGAGCCACCCACGTCTTTGGTAAGAAGCCAAAGGACTCTGCCTTTAACTGAAAAAGCCTTTGCTCCAAACACCCCTAGTCCCTGGATATGCTTTGAAAAGTCCTCTCTTTATGCGTCTTTCAAATGCAGTTCTTCCATGTAGCAGAAAAGCATCTTTTGTCCCGGAGAGGGCCGTTAAGTTCTCAACTTACCTCCCTGTGCAGTCAGGCCAAAACTAACAAGCTATGCTCATTCATAAGTAAATCCTCATGGATGGGGGCTATAGTCCTCATTTGCTCGTATCAGCAATGGCAGATGCAAGCTTCTCTGGGTTGTCTGAGCAGAACAGGGCCTAGGTGCTTTTGTGTGATTACTGTATTTTCTGCTGCTGTGTGTTTCAGGCAAGTCCTGTTTGGAGATAGCGTTAAGCAGCCCCAAACCCTGGTCGACTCAGACCTGAGCAGACTCTACACAGCAACATCCCTCATGCAGATCGATGACACCATCATGAGGTATGACGGGAAGCATTTGCTGTAGCCCATCTTTTCTAATTTTCACTGATGTTGCCCTATTACTTACTTGCTGCTAGGTGGGTAGAAAGCTCCTGAAATTTGCTACCATGAACAACTTTGTTAAAATGTTGACTAACCCCCCAGTCTTTGCCAGCTTCTGATCCAGCATTTGACAAGCTCTCTGCTACTTTCTTTTGTAAGAATCAAGCATCCAAAGCTGCAGTCAGGGTCAGAGTCCCATTTTCCTGGGTGCAGTACAAAACCCAGGAAGACCGTCCCTGCCTAAAAGAGTCTAGAAAGATGAAAACCGGTGGGGCCTGAGCCATAAAGTGGTTGGGGAGGTGGTAGGCACGTGCTGGCTCCTACCAAATTATATTTAACCCTTGTGTTACATTCGATTGTGCATTTAAAACACACATACACCTCCTACCTTTACCACCTGCCTGTTCTCATTTTAGCAGACCTTATGGTTGGCTTATTTTAAACCTTGCTGCATTAATAGAGGTGACTTCAGCTCTTCGCTTTTATTGTTTAATATTAAACACCAGCCTTTTCTTGCCTCTTGCTTTTTAAGTATTCTAGCACTAATTCAGTCTATTTTCCAATGGCTTCATATTCTCCTTCTCCAGAGTCTCCCTTAAGACCAGGCATTGGCATCCACCTGCAAACACTGTAGCCACAAAATAATAACCCAAAGTCAACAGGTGGTAAAGCCAGCAGAGCTGCTAAGGGACTGAAGGTGTTTCCCTCTGCTGCTCCTGGGGAGACCTGGACTTTGTAAGCTGCTCCCAAGCGAAGGGGATTCCTGTCCTATGTGCCCAGCAGGAAGTGAGGTCACGGAGATCCTGCTACCCTGTAGTCTTTCAGGAATGCGGCAGGGAAGGAGCAGGTCTCCCTAGTTGGGGCCTGCAGCTTGGCTGTGGCTTTTATGAAGTGAGAAGGAGGTAGTGGGACTGAATTGGACTCCAGCAGAAAAATGAGTATTTACCTTCTTCAGAAGTCTTATAACTGCCATGAGTTTCAGCTCCTAGGATGGGCCCTTCAGCAACTGCATTTTAAGGGTTCATAAGTAGCTGAAGATGAGATCCAGCAAGGCGTTTTGAGTAGGCCTACTAAAAGGGAGTTGTTAACGTAACCAACCTTAATCACTCCTCCAGTCCTCTGTCTGTCAAGATTGCAGATAACCAGGAAGGATGCTTTGCAAGACCTTAGGTGTGGCTAGGCTTTCTCATCCATGTCCTGCTCAACAGACACAAGTTAATGGTGTTTAATTTGCCATCTGTCATGCCTCTGGCTTGCTACTGTGCCGCACTTGCTCTGCTCTCTCTCAGTGCTTTGGGGAACGGTTCACTCAGTTGGCAGGTTCTGTGCTGCCCCCTCCCTCCACTGGTCATGCTCTTGCGAAGAACTCTTTGGCAGAAGAGAATGCAGCATTTCATCTGTTGTGCTGTGTTGACGTTGGGAATTTACACTGAGATGGGCCTGAACAGATGGTCTCTATTAAACCACTGGAAGGAGGTCACACTGGGCAGCTCATGGCTTCTGCCGATGAAGTGGACTAATTCAAAAATGGCAGTTGCTCAATACTGAGAGTACGTGTTCTTGCCTTACAGTTCTTTGTTGTTGTTTTTTCCTCAGGAAGTTTCATGGTTACAGTTCCCTGAAAGAATATTATGAAAAGGAGAGTTGTCTGCATTACTTACACAGGGTGAGCTACCACGGTGGAGGTGGTTGTTATGCTTTCATTTTGCTCTTGGGAATGAAGAGGAATGTTCATTGGTTTCTGCATCACTGGTACCTAGATGTCATATCTCATTACTCCACAAGGTGTACAGTATGTCAGGGCTTGGAGTTCTAAGGAATCTAATGAGAGTTAAGCACCAAAATCCCATTGACATTCAGTGAGTTAAGTGCCCAACTCCTTTAAGCTTCTTTGAGAATCCTAGCCCTGATCTTCATCTGGGACTTCACTGATGCTCCCCTCAAACCAAAGAACCTCTCGGTCTTGGAAACCGAGAGGCATCTGTTTTACCCCAAATTCAGGCCTTCTAGCTTATATTACATGAAGCCAAATTGTGAGCCCCTCAGCGTAGAATTCTGTATTGGTGGTAGCAACACAGTGTTCTGAGCACAAACCCAAACCTAGAGTTAAGCCCTCTTAAAGATATCAAATTAGTATCACTCTGATCTATGCAATTCCAGAAACTTTTAAAATAAATCATTCCACTTTGGAAAGAGGCTCAGACACTGCCTCTCCGGTCAGATGATCAGACGTTGCACAGACCCAGGGCTGCGGAGGCAAAGCTGGGAAATGTACTAGTTATCCCCCTTAAGAGCTGCTGGATCAAAAGATAAAGGTGAATAGGCTACCAGATCTCAGTAAAGCATTAGGGCTTCAAATATCCAAAAGTAAGTTTCTCCATTAGTTGCCTGTTGCACTGAATGTGTGGAGTAAGAGACTGAATCCTCTCAGCTAGCCCTTGGCAACTACTCAATTACTCCAGCTTCAGGCATTGGGTGAGGTTCTTTCTGTAGCCTTATACAAAGAGCATGTTGTAGTCCAACCTCTGTCCCAAAGGCAAGGGGGTGATAGTTACCAGGAAAGGGTGTCAGAGGAAAGTGCTCAGTTTGGCAATATTTTTTTATGATGGCAGAATCCTATCATGATCATGGCTGACATCTGATCCTCTGATGTCAGCCTCTAATCAAAGACCATGCTTGGGCTGCATGCCACTCTGGCCTGCTTAAGCATCTCTCATTAACGACTGCAGGGAGCCTAGGGAAATTACATTCTTCATATCTCTTGCCCAAACCAACAAGCACAACTGAAGTTTTACTTTTATTCTGTCTCTGCCGGTTTGTGATTGTCCCGTCTCGGATTTCAGCAGTGCATTCCCTTGGGTGCTGTACGTCCCCTTCGGAAGCCAGAGACAAATGTACATTTGATGACCATCTGCCTGGCAGTGATAGCTTAGATTCTCCATTCCAAAAGGAGAATGCAAATGCTCTCAAGTATTGGCCACACTAGATGTGTGCGGAATAACATATGGATCCCGAGTACCAGTCATAAAGAAACTACCCCCAGTGTCACTGTCTGGAACTGCTCTGTTGGCAGGGTGTTACTGGTGTTTGCCCTGTCATACCCAGCTTGTCCTTTAGGCAGTTCAGTTGAACCATACCAAATACTGCAGAGCAGCCCAGCAGTGACAGTCCACCTGGCATCGTTTTGATTGTGTGTGTTGTTACATTCCTGATTGTTGCTGCAGGTGTAGGTTCATCACAAGAAGTGGCACTCAGTTGTGGATTCATAGGCGGGTTGTGAGTAGATGCCTTTTGTTGTTAAGAGAATTGAGTTCAAACCAGGAATCTATAACTCACTCGTTCTCCATTTGTTTCCTTTTCCTTCTTTCATGGTGCAGATCTATGTTCCCCTCATGCTGGTTAATGCTGCTGATGACCCTCTGGTACATGACAGTCTGTTATCGATCCCAAGAGCTCTGTCAGGTGAGTTGAATGCATTGCCAAAATTGACTATTGCTTTTGGATTCCCCCTTCATCACATTGTGAATTAACATGTATAGCAAGGTCTGAATGCAGACTACCATAATCTGGGGGATGTGTAGTGTGCAACCTAAACTGCTTTTTAAACCACGATTCACTGAGGAGATTCCCAATTTTATTTTGGTAGAACCTAACTAAATACTGTTCAGCTGGCTGTGTAGCCCAAGGGAACTATCAGATTGTTTTCCCAAGAAATGCACGTTCTTGCTACCTCACTGGTGTTAATGTCAGGAAGCAAAATTGGAAATGGTTTAGCTTTAGATTAAATAGTCTCTGCTTTGCAGTGAACTGCTTCCTCACATCTTGGCTCCCCACACAGAATCAGTAAAGCAACAGGGCAAAACCCAGAAGGCTTTGCTAATAGTTCCTATGATGGTGTCTAACTGTTCAGGGCTAAAATTAACCGTCACCTGGGGCAGCAAGTGTAGCACAGTGAAAGTGTCCTGCTTTGTGGCTGTGTGATCTCCCTCCATCTGTTGCTGGGGTCCCAATGAGACTTGGAATGAGAGATCTCAAGAGATCTATTTGCTGTTCCTTGGCCATGAAGAAGGCAAATGACCCTTCAAAGCCTTGGAATGGAAAAGAAAGAGCTAGTTCATGTCTCACTGTTGAACAGAGCACACATCCTAAAGGAGAACAGCAGGGCTTCTTGTTCCAGCACCAATAGCTATAAGGAGAAAACCTAGTCATAAGCGGTGCCCTGAATGAATTATGTCGTGAAGCAGCAGCCGGCAGAAGTGCAGCCAGAGTTCTGCAGTGTGGCCTAAAGCCCTTTTCGTATGGAACTGTGCAGCCCATGGAGCCTATAGGTACCAGCCTGCAACACGCCTGAGTCAAAATGGAGCACTGCACATTGGGACTGCTGGGCTTTATGGGTTGCACATCAGTCCCAGCCCGCAGTGCTTTATCTCAGCTGAAGCGCTTTGCTGGTATTGAGCAGGCTGGTACTTGTCTCCATGAACTTCCCAGCTATATGAAACGGGAGGGCTGCTGTAATATGTTCAATTAATTCAAATCCGTTGTGGCTCTTGTCAGCAAAAAGCTTGCATTCCTCTGCTGTGAAGCAAGTGTGTGTGCTTGCAAAGCCTCCACTGCCCAGATGGAGCACAGACACACCCTAACACATCACGGTGGGTACCATTGTCTGGGATGTTGCAGAGTTCTGCTGTTTAGTTTTTGCAGTTGGCTTCTGAAATCTCATGCTCTTTCTCTTTTAACCTTGCAGAAAAACAGGAGAATGTCATGTTTGTGCTACCGCTGCATGGAGGCCACCTAGGCTTTTTTGAGGGGGCTGTACTCTTTCCTGAGCCCCTCACTTGGATGGATAAGCTTGTAGTGCAGTACACAAATGCCATCTGCCAGTGGGAGAGGAATAAGTCTCAGTGCTCAGATACAGAGCAAGCGGCGTCTGGCCAGGAGTAACTGCCTCAAAGACTCTCTCCGATTTGCTTCACTATATTTCCCTCTTCTGGAACTCTGAATTCCCTCATCTGCTGTTTCAGGTTTCCATCCTCTTTGTGACAGCCTGGGCCTGGGGTTTGGCCACAATGTTTCCTTCTGAAAAGGAGCTACAACAGAGGGTAATAACTGGTTTTGAGCATATTTGTGTCTCCTTTTGGTTTGCAGTGCACTGCTGCATTTGAAGAACTGGCTTGCTGCTTTGGGTTGCTGGTTAGGGCTTGCTGCAGGATTCTCACACTAATGTGATGGCCTACTTAGAAAGTAGAAGTTCCAGTACTGCTGACCATCAGGTTATTCTTCCACTGGTCAAGACTCTTCACGGAGTTGCAGAACTTGTTTAGCTGTGGATGAGTTGTGCTGGGAGTTCAGTTCCTCCTGTCTGGTCATATCTCTCCTAACACTGGGAGAACCCTGTATCAATCAATAGAAACCAGCAGTTCAGTCTGTAAGCCCCTTGGATGTGGCTTGCAGAAAGGGTGAAACCCTTGGTGCAAGGCTGAAGCTGTACTTGTCACTCATCTGACAAGGACCTCTTGCCTTTTCTGGCAGTGCCCATACCAGGATTTAGCTGGGTTAGAAAACACTGAGCAACTTGTCAGAGCTTCAGCTGTCTTGAGGGTGGCAGTGCATTCTGATACTTCTGCATTTCTTTTCTGCTGGGCCTCTGTGTATAGATGAGTTTCACATTGGTCATTCTGTTGGATTTCCTGCTATGTAAACGTTCTCACACCAAGACAAAACAGATAGCCTTCTTGTGATACTTGCCGTTTTTTAATGTAAAGAGTTTTATTTTGTCACTGTATTTTTTTGTGTTTTAACCCAGGCCTTTTTGAAATGGGTTCTGGTAAATGCATTGGAACCACTGATTATCAATCTATGGGGTATATCCAATTTGTGAGAGTATTTCACAGAGAATTAATACACTGTTTCTTAAGGAGTGTCGGGGGGGAGGACATGTCAATATCAATTCTTGCTTGTTCTCTCCCCTTCTTGTATGTGCCAGGGTAGAATGTTCCAAAATCTCTCCCCTGAACTTTCAAAGCAATGAATGGTTTTGTTTTTCAGCCACATGACTTGCCTAGGAGTTGACGGGAACTGGATGTCTCTAGCCCTGCATAGCTTAAATGTTTATCTCTGTATGACTAACTGCCTCCACAGTTATTAGGATCTGGTAAGGCTGTCTATGTCCAGCTGGGCATTAGAGCCCTTCTGGCTCATTAAGTCTTTTCCCCACCCAGGATATCCAAGATCAACTTCAGTTAATGCACAAGGTGAAGTGTGGCAATTTGAAAGTCACTTGCATACCTCCCTCATCTAGGGGCTGATACTGCACTGTTGCTCAGAGGGCTCTTTTAAGATAAACACCCTAGAAGAAAAGCTCCCCCATGACAATCAAGGACCTTAATATAAAAGTAGAAACAGTCTGTTGAGACAGTGGAACTTTGTGGTCAAACTTTGCTTTACTTTCAATTCCTTCAATATCATCATCTCATTACTCTGTCCTTGTAACTCCTTTCATCATCCATTTACTTCATCTCTGTTCCTGTCACACTTCCCACACCAATTAGCACTTTATTGCTTTAGCCCTGGTTTTGCGTTCTAGGCACTTTAGTTGAAGCTTAAGGGTAAAAACACCCTGCTGAATTTCAGTCCTGTAACACACTAGTGGAATAAGCTTCCTGGGCCACACGATCTCTGAATTTCAGTAGATTGGAGAGATTTTTGTTTAATAAAGCAATAATTAACTACTGTAGCAAAGGTGCATTATCATATCAGGAAACACACTCCTTTGGTTTGCCTTAGGCCAGCTGCCTTGGCCTGTTTTAACAAACTGTGGTAACCCGTGCATTGTCTTGTTTAGAGAGAGAATTCAGGTTCTGCTGTTGTAGAAGAAGAAGAAATGACCAAGCAAAGTCATGGCAAGATTTGGCCGCTCTTGTGGCTGGCTTAAAGGATGTTTCAGGGCATCAGTTAGCAAGGGCATCCTTAGTTGGTTTTTGTGTCTGTCTTTGGGCTCATCCTCTTGTCCATAACTCATCCACAAATCACCAGACTAATCATACAGGGCATTCTGACTTTGGCTCTGTCCTCACTGAAGTAGCTGTTGTTCTAAATTATGTCCTATGAATTATTTATACCATCTCTCGCTCTTTTAGAAGTTGAATGTAAGCCACTCTTATTTATACACATTGACATAGATACATGATATAAATGTGTGGGGATGTGGCTCTTTATCTACAATGGGTTTGAACTTCAGAAGTGCTTAAACTCTATAGCCAGCTCTGCAGTTGCTGTTCGTAGGTCACTGGCTAGCCAAGAGACCAGACTGCTCTTCCCACAGTAAGGAGTTCCCTCTACAGATCACCGGGTGCATTCATTCCTCTAAACCCAGCTTAGCTGCAAGTAGGAGTCGTCGTCACTCCCAGGGGAATAGAAGTCATCCTTAGCACCCATCAAACTGTTGAGGCTTCAAAGAGCAGGCAAAACCCAGGTTACATGTTGATGTATTTGAAGCAAGAAATGTTTTTGCTGTTTCCCAAATAGTTGCTTTTTAAACAAAAATAACCTAAATTGTTTTCTCTAATAAAATTATGAACTCTACCCCTTTCCAGTGTAGCTGAGCCCTGAGTTTTCAGCAGTGCTAAACTAAGCCCAGTTATGTAACTCTTCCAACTTTTCTGTAAACGAGTTGTTTGCAGAGTATCAGTTCTCTGAAAGTAAGTGCTGAAGGCTTCCTTCCCCGATAGTGACTTGTAACCATTTTCTGACAGAAATCAAAGGGATCGTTGCTTTGGAGAGGCTTGTTTTGGGTGTTCAATGTCTTTGGCAGCTCTTTAGCTGCTGAGCTCAGGGATGCCATTACCATACGCCTAAGTGTCGTAGAACCTGCCTGAAGGGGAGCTCTGTCTCCTTGGATTCAGTGAGGGAGGCTTTGACTTAGAAAGGCTTTGCTCCATGCTGTTAGTAAGATGATGGCATTTTGGTCTTCTGTTTCCTAAGGCGTGAGGAAGAATGGTGTTGTCTTCATCTCTTCAAACACAGAGAGATAGTCTACTGTATCTAATTGATCTTATTGTGGCAGATGACCAGTCAGTCAGTGACTTCTGTTCTTGCTGAATACTAAACATAACTCTTCCCCAAATGAAAAGCACATCTGGGGGAATTCCCAAACCAATGGGAGTTGCTGCTTGTCCAGTCAAACTGGGCAGGCAGACAGGCAGAGATTCTGCTGTTGGAGAAGCCCAAAGGAGCAGATTTCACTGGGAAAATTCCAGTTCTTTCTTTCACCATTGTTGGCAGCTGAACTTTGCCATCCCCTCTTTCTTTGTGAGCTCATCCTAACTGCAGTGATTCCAAAAGAGAGACACCACATTTCTGTAGAAAGTAAAGCCCCTCCCAGGGTTAGACGGGATGCTACTGTGGAAGATCTCTAAGACTTAAGGAAACTGTTCATGATCAGCATCCATTCCTCTTCAGAGGTAGCACCAGGCAAGAACTCTTCCCTGTCCTGCTCCCTATAGAGATTTCCATAACACTTACTTTTCCACTGCTTCTCTATCTGTCCATACATAGATGCACTACCCTTAGTCTGAGACTTCAGGAGCACTTAGCATCCCCGACATTCTGGTGCAGTTGCTCAGGGTGGGGGATGGAAATGGACCTAAGACTTGGCACTCTTGTCACAAGAGTTCTTGCACCACCATCTGAATTCTCTAAAGCACTTGAAGCAGTTGTGCTTATGTCTGGGGTATGATAAATGTTAGGAGGTGTGGAAGTTAGCTACTCTAGTTTTGGGAGAAAGGGAAGGAGTTGCTTAAGGCTTTTGCCATGGGCTTTAAGGGTCTCATTTGAGTTTTGAGACTTAAGTTCATCCCAACAAGATTTTTGTAGCTAGAAATGTTTAATAAAAACTCCTTTGCCAGTGTGACTTGCTGTGGCTTTGAATGCATGGACCAGGGACCAGTGATGTAAAATTTTAAGAGCTTCCCAGTCTGACTGGAAGCCATATCTTGCAGATAATTTCTTCTGCCTTCCCTCTAGCTAAAAATCTGCACATATGACTGTATTAAGGCTTCTGGAGAGGGGACTTCTGTATTAAACCCTATATCTGGAGGAGACAGTGCACACTGCCATAAGAGGGTCTGCCATTGTACATCAGTCCTAATTTGCTGTCCCCCACGCACTATGCTAGCAGTGATAGTGTGATGTGGGCATATGTGTGCCAGGGACCTTGTTGAGATCATCTTCATAATACCATATGACCGAGATCAGGTTTGAGCTCTTACCTTTTAGAGGTGAAAGTCATGAGTGTGCATTCCAGGCCTATAGAGACTTTTTCTTTTTCCACAACAAGCACCTTCCAAAACAACCACACTAGCCATAGCAAGCATCCAAAGTGTAAGCTTCTGAATACATCCTGAAATAGCCTGATAATGCAAATGGAACAGTGCAGCTCTTCTGTTTAGATCTGCTGTGTGAGATGGGAGCTAACAAGTGGATTTTCCGTATTGATGGTTTCAGATTGAGGAATGGCGGTAGAATGGAATAAAATTCACTAGGGCTCAGCTAACTAGCACTTAGTACCATAAATTTATGCACCCCATCATTGGATATCATTGGCACTTAAAAGCAAATCACCAGAAAGGGTCTCTCCTAGTCAGGTTGCAACCAATTCTCCCTGAACGATTATACTGGTCCAGTCTTCCTTCCACTGCTACCAGGGTGTCTGCAGAGATTTGAACTTTGCAGGTGAGCAACTGGGACCTGTTCTAAGACTAGAGATTGAGGAACTTGTCTTTACATCAGACCTCCCAGAATCTTTAATAGCCAGTTTCTAATGTTCTCCTTTTGAAGCAGTTGACAGAATTTCCAGATGAGTCTGAACCTGTTGCAGCTGCATTGTGAAGGCACTTGAAAGTCTCCGCAGTCTCCTCCTCAGCACTTCTTGACGCTGATTCTTGTTTTTCGAGAAGTATTTGTTTTGGATTGTGAGCATTGTTAAAACATAGAGTACTGATGTCTCTCAGAACTTGCCTTTAGCCAGCTACTTTTTCTTCATCCATCCTAGTTCTGTCAAGCTTCGTAGAGGACAACCCTTCAGACACCTAGTGCCTTGCCCCTCGTTCCTGCCACTTCTTTCTCAACATAGCTGCATCTTTCAGTAACACATAGCTGCAGTTCTGCTGCTTGTCACTGTTCTCATGCAGAAAGCAAACACCCGACTTTCCTTCTTTGGAGTCAAAGCTAAAAGCAGCCTGTCTAGGGGTGAAATGTCACTGAATGACAGGTGTGTACAGAGCTAAGAAAGAACCTTGGGTTTGGGCAGCCTAAAATTACCTATAGTGTATGTCTTAGGGCTTAAAATTATTACTAAATAAACAGTAGATTATTTTACAACTGACTTCTGCCTATAGAAGTGGGGACTGACTCTCACAGCTATTGACTAAAATGTAAACTTGTTTCCTTTCTAAAATCCAAAAGATCCCATGTTCTAATGAGCTAACTTCCTCCGTCCACTAGCTTGTTGGCTCTGTAGTGTACAGCAGGAGATGGGCTGTCTCCTTATCCGATACATCAGGAGTGGCATTTGGAGGGTCTATTGCCAAATGTAGTGACACTGGTCACTGGGGAGCAATACAAGGAACCTCCTGGAAATGTTGTGCCTATCTGGGGTTTATTGGTGGTTGTAAATCTCCTTTACAAGAAGCTTAGAAAGGGACCCTGCCTGTGACACTAACTAATCGGAAGGCCGTATGTGTGCATTGCTTTGGTCTTGAGTCAGACACCATGTATCCTTCCATTGGCAGGTCTGTGTGTTTGGGTGGCGTGCAGTAGCCATAGTGACTCAGAATAGCCATGTTTACTGCAGGGGTCCAAATTCTAGGCAGAAAGCAAATTGCTCTTGGTCGGAGTTTGTTTTTTTTAAAAGGCTATTCAGAACAGAGGTTAGGGTACACCAAAGAGCCTACGAAGGGGTGCCTTGATTGATGCTGGGATCCATGCCCCCTCTTCTGCAAGACATGCTCCTGCTGCTGTGTCCACTCTGTCTCTATCTGGACTTGTTTTCTTCTTTTGGCTGAGGGGGCTGAGGCATGCTGGCACCAGAGCGGAGATCAAATTATCTGGTGTTAATCATCTGGGTTGGGTTGGAAGGGTTGGGTTATCAAGAACTGTACTGTAGTTCATTTGAACATTTGAATCCTTTTAAAAATTTGTTTGTTGGTTAAATCCAAGGGCACAATCACTGTATTAAAGGGCAGCATTTACCACACTGGGGCTGTAAGAGGAGACAACCTTTTCCGAACAAGGCTCCTTCAAGAAGAGTCCCACTCTGCTTCCTCTGTGTGTAGGCTTGTTTTCTCTTCTCACTGCTAACTTCAAGCAGCCTGGTTAGTTCTAACCCTCTTGGGGAGCATCCAGGTTTCTTGAGTCCCATAGTTGGCTGTATAAGTAGGGGCATATACAGCAGTTGTTTTATGTGACTGGCAAGCTTTTGCAGTGCATGTCTTGTCATGCAGAGAACACAGCTACGATCAGAGGAGACAGCACATCATATCAGAGTGATCAGTAGCAGCATGTTTTACCAGAGTGCTAAACGTTCTGGTGGTAGCTGCCAACTGGGAGTCCAAAGAAACATGGCTGATGGGCCAGATTTAGTTCAAAAATGACTATTAAGTCCAAGTAACGTTCTCCCAAAACAGCTGTTCAGCGATTTGTCTTTAGCCCCAGATGTTGGTTCACTACAAACCTGTGTTTCTGTTCATTAAGAAAGCACAATTTTTCAAGAAAAGCCCTTTCCCTTTCTCCCAGGTGTCCCCAAGCAGAGGGGGGTATTCCCTTCAGGAAGCCAGATCTGTACCTGTGCACTCTTTGATTTCTGCCAATGCAGCTGCCTTAGTGGAGTGGTTTGAGTGTAACTTTCTTGATGTCTTTGAACTCTTGCTGTTCAACCGAAATAAAAAAAAAAAAAATTATGGGAAATTTTGCTTCCGAATAGATTCTCTGGAATCATCACTTCCACATTCCTGATCCTTTTAACTTTAAATGCTGCCCAGAAAAGGCTGTGTTTGTATACTGAGACCTGCCCCCAGCTGCCAGGTTCTGAGTCAGATTCTTGGGAGCTGCCAGCTCCTGGGGAGAAGATTTGCAACTAGCAATGCAATTTTTCTATATCTGCTGACATTTACCTTTTAAAAAATTATAAAATGTGTCCTTGATTTTTTTTTCTTGTGTTTATTTTTTTTTGTTCTTTATTCTGTGTGATGTTAATTGAGGTCATTGCAAAACAATGTAATTTTGTTATCTTTGATTCAATTGAATTTCTTTACTTAAAAAAAAATAAAAATAAAGGACTTTCTGAGTTCAGGTTTTGAAGTTGTCATGTGGGGTTTCATTAGCAACTGATGCTTGAAGTGAGCGGTGCATTTGGGAACTCTGGCAATGGGCAAGGTGGTATCTTTCAGACCATGTTCATCTCAAACTGCAAAGCTACTGGGTCCAGAGCAAGGGGCCTGGCTCAGGTCTGAAAAAGCTGCAGTGCAGAGAAGGCTCCTGCTGCAAGGTGGCAGTGCTCTGTCAACCTGCCACTTGAAAGGGATTGCAGGCAGATGAAATCAGGTAGATCAACAGTCCTGCCTACTGAAGGGCCCTGGACCGCTGTCTCTCTACAGCCAAGCAGCCCTCCTGAGGGTTAGAACCTCTCATTCAAAAGCAGCTACTTGCACCCTCATCCCTATCAGTCTGTTGGAGCGCACCCTGATTCTGCTCCTTATGCTGTATAATCCCCTTCTCCTTCCCCCAGTGGGTCTGATGCTCCTCAGAAGAGCACTGCTACCCAGCTTAGATCTACCTCTGCTGGGGCAGCTGAGGTACATATGTGGCACCAGCCCACCTGCCCTCTCAGCTGCTCAAAGCTCTCATTCTGCTTAGAATTGCCCCAGGCAGTAGATAATGCCATTGGTACCCTACCCATCCACAGCAGCACTAGAAATGTCACAGAGAAGCTACGTGCCTCCATTTAATACCAAAGATTCCAATTTCTCACACATGACTGACTCCTGGATTAGGCTGTGCCCACCTTGGAGTCAGGGCAAGTGCTCTCCCCATTGTCTAGCAACTGAACACTGGCCTAGACACCCTCATCCCAATCTGTCTTCTGGAGATTGCAGTTGGCAGACTTTAGCATATTCTTCTGGCTATATGGTCCTGCTTCTCCTTTTCCAGTCTGCAAACTCAGCCACTGGGCATTCCCAGCAGTCCCTACCTCTGATACAGTACAGTGCCCCTCTCTCACTACAGTCTCCTCCCACTGGTCACCGCCATGACTTGCATAACATGGCCTAAGCTGCCTTCAGCACTTGATGCCCTCTCTCCTGCCCTAGGGCATGTTGCCTTGTCCCACTTACCAGGGACATACTTGCACTACTCATCTGTCCTGTGCAACCTGACCAGCCCACACCTAAATCTATCCAGGACATAGCACCAGGGTGGGGGCTTGGAGGGTGGTATAGACTAGTGTCTCCTTGGAAAGCTGAGAATTCATAGGGCCTGGTTTTCCACAAGGGCCAAGTATCCTCCGCTCCCTCTGCACCATGAAAAGCTATGCCTAAAACATTAAATAATCCTGTGTTAATCCGCACATGCTCCATAAGGGGAAATTCTATGTGCTCTATCGGCCAGAGCTGTCCTGGCTGGAAGGAACAACACATCTTAAGCTCTAGCTGGGAGTGTTCTGCTGCTGGATGCTGCAGTCTTGCCCTGGTTGTACACCATGTGTCTGTTCTCCTTTTGTGTATCAAGTTCTGGTTAAAGTATGTATCTTGCTGGGTCATCTTTTGCCCAGTTCATGCTGTATCCCCCTTCCTTATTCTCCTGCCTGCTCTTTCCCCCACAATCAGAAGATGGCTGGGAGCTTCTTTGTGGAGAGATGATGATTTTGGTGCAGGTTTGGAAAGAGTAGGCAGGAGTGGTGAATGAGTCCCTACATGGCTGGTGCCTTCTACACCATCCGAAAATGTGAATGCTGGCACATCAACCCCTTTCCTTCAGCCTGGAACCACGGTAGCTCCTCTCAGACCAGACGGCGGGGCTGCTGGCTCTTAAATCAGCCTGTCTGAAAGTGGTGAAGAGAGGGAGAAGGCAGAGGTGTCTTAACCTGTTAGGAGCTGGAAATAAATCCAGTCTCCTAATCGCTACTGTAGCCTGAATGTTTGGGAAATGACACCTCTGAAGAGTTAACCACCTGTTGGCTGACCCTACTGCATAGCAAAGCACAGTCAAAACCAGCCAGAGCCCCCTTCATTTGTCGGCACAAAATGCCTTCCTGTGTGTTTCCTTCACTCAGACCATGGTGGCTAGTTGATCCTGTTTCATTTCCCCTGCAACAGGCTCCTGGCTGTGCAGCAGGTCTCCAAAATGTCTTGCATGGCGTGTAAGTGACAGGAGGGGTGGGGAAGTGCCCTCATTGCCTGCCTCTCGACTAGGATTTAGATGCCCCCGTGTAAAATGAATTGTATTTGGCCGGAAGAGGGGTGTCGTGCCCTCTATTGAGTGAGAACCTCTAAACTCCTCAACAATTGCTCTCGCTAACAGTGTCTGCTACAGCTCAAATTCTTTCTTGCTTTGGGCAGAGCTCCTCTGAGCAATGCACTGACCCGTCTGAGTCCAGTGCCAGTTCTTTCTCTGCCGAGGCACTGGCTTAATCCCAGCCTATGTCTGATTGTTTCCCTTTGCTGCGCTGAGGCTTACGGGGTAATCTAGTCATTTAACTGAAAGTAGATGTGAACAGCCCTAAATGTCGAGATGCCTTAAAATGGGGGCGGCATCCTAGCTAAGTGCCAAAAGACTTGCTATCTTCAGGCCCTTGAATCCTCTGCTGATGGGCATGTTATGAGCTCTGTACCTGCTTTGTGGGGAAACACCTTCCCACCCCCTGCAAGGGGCCCATGTTGCAGCATCACTGGCTTGGACTAGCTTGTGCTCTGCCACAGGTTGCTGGCTGTATGACCATGTGGCACAATATCTTTAAGATTGCTGCAGATACCAATCCCCACAATGAACTGGCTGACGCAAATTGAAAGGGGAGTAGTGGCTTCTTACCTGCCTGCTCCTGGCTGCCGCAGCAGAGTTTTGGGCTGTACTAAACCCTAGCAGGCGTGATCCTGTAGTGCAAACCGGGTATCAGTAAAGTAATACAGAACCAAGTCAGTTGACCACTGCCCCATCACCTCCTCAAGAATCCTGCCTGATGCTGATTCTGGGGCAGGTCTGGAGCTTGCATGCACAGATGTGCCGGGAGAATGGGTACTGTTGCTGGGGAAGGCTGATGTAGCCCCAGCCGTCTCTGTTCAGACAGGCCCCATCCTCCCTGCAGCTTCAGAGCAGACATCCTGTTTGGTTTGAGTCTGAGCCAGTGCCCTGATGAATGGACCCCTTGTCAGCATCCTCCATCTCCAACCATTTCAAATGGGCCCCTGCAAATTAAGGGTACTGGTGTGTAGCTGGAGAGCTGAGAATGGGAGGAGGGAAGGAAAGAGGGATTGGGCTATAGCCACAGCTTAACTGTTAGAGGGTGACTATGAAGCCTTTGGACAGAGAGAAACTAGCTTTTCTCCAAGCCACGACTCTCTTCGGGCTCCTCTTGTGCTTGTTGCCTGGAGGCCAATGAAGTCAAAGGGCCCATGATTAAGACTCTTAGTAGTCTGCTGGAGAAGGGAGAATAGGGAGCTCGGGCTCCATGGCACATTCCAGCCTTGGCCTCTCCAGTGAGAAGGGCTGTCAGCACCACTGGTGGGGGTGCTAGCATCAAGGACGTTCCACTGGCTGTTCCTGAGGCAGCCTGTGTCCCTTCTGCTGCACCAGCTCCCCTGGCATCACTGGAGGAAGGTGGAGTGCTATCTGCATCCTCTCCTTCTGGGCACAACCTTTCACCAACCCTTAGAAACACCAGTGCATCTAGCCTCTTCCTGGCCATCAATGACACTCCTCGGCCCATTTATGTGCAGTCCCTGCCCCTCCAATGCAAAGGGACCCAAAGCATCCCAGCTGTTGAGCACTTTATTTCTCTGTGTACATATTTCAAACAGCACTTCTTGGGGCTCTCCTGCGATGATGGACTCTGGCTGTGTCATCCACACAGTTGCACGTGATGCTCGGCGCTCTCTCTCTCCACTACCAGGGCCTGTCCTACTGCTTTCCCGCCACACTGCTTCCCTTCCTCAGCTGTAGCCACCTGTCACTAGCGAGGCCTCCAAGTACGCTGCTTTGGATGGGCAAATACTGGCCTTAGAGATCTGCTTTCCCACTGCCTCTCACCCTCACAAACCAGGCCAGCAAGCACAAGGAAAGGCAGGCCCTTTGCAACCACTACCCTACCCAGGCTGGAGGCTAGCAGGGGAGCAGCCATGGTCCAGTGTTCAGGTGAGGGGAGGGGTTAAGCAGTGGTAGTTCTGATTGCCTCTTCTAAGCAGCCTGACCCTCTCTTTCCCCATTCAGTTGCTGCTCTGTCCTCTCCTAGCAGTTTCAGGGCGTACTATGGAGCAGGCCATTTATGGGTTGCTTTCCCTGATGGACAACTGGAGAGAGAGAAGATCCTTCCCAAGACTCAGGGCAGCAGGCCCTGCTGCCTTGTGGGAGTTTGGATGGGTAAAGAGCATGCGTGGAGGTACGCACCCAGAGTTTATCATCACAAGCGGTCATGCGATCAATGCTACAGTAAGGGGGTAGTTAAAGGGCCACCTCTAGTCCACACCTCTATTGTGTAGGGAAGCAGGGAGGGGATCTGCTTTATAGAGCTGTGTCTTCAGCCTCGATCTGAGGCCCAAAAAGCTTCTCAGCAATGGCTTTGCCATCATATTTGGGCAGGTTGCCACCAAAATCTGCTGGCAGGATGTCAGCATCGATCTCCTGGTAGAAGGACTCCAGCTCCTCCCCATGCACAAAGACCTGGAGTGAGATGGGAAGGAGGGACACAGAGCTGAGCACAGCCACGAGCTCAGGGGCTTTCAGACACACAAAGGGGAGCACATCCTCCTAGACAGCATGCCCCAGTCCTGAGGAAGCCAGATGATGCCAGTTGGATGGCTGGCGTAGGCCCTCAGCGGACTAACCATGAGCCGCCCAAACAGCTCTTCCTTGAGGGGCACTGCAAGTTTATCTTCCCAGCTGGTCCCCAAATGAAACAGCAGCGGGGGTGATCTTAGCACTGTCATCCACCTGGGCATGGTGAGCCAAATGCAGTGAGCAGGTGCCCCCACCACTTCATACACGCCTCCGTGTTCGACCCATTTTCCTACAGGACCCTGTCTGTGCATACCTGGCAGCTCCTGCACCCTGGCATTGCTGGGAAGAGCTCAGTAAAACCCTAACTATGGGCAACACTTCAGCTCAATGGGAGGTCGATAAACCAGGTTTGAGCATGTTTATCCATTTAGCCATTGACTGCGTTTCTCTCATTGTCTGGCAGACTGGCATCAGCAGAGTCCACCCAGGAGCAGAGAAGCCATTAGGCAGAGAAGCAAAAGACATCACTTTATCCCTTGGGTTTTCTTTGCTTTGTCCTGATTTGGGTCAGAGCCTTTGTGTTCCCTGGTCCCACCCCTCTCTACATCTGCAAGGACAGTTCATGCTGGCCCTTCCCCCACACTCACCCTCTCCAGGAGTTTGCTCTTCAGGAAAGGTTTGACCACGTTGTAGGTGGTGGTGAAATACCAAGGCTGGTGGATGAAGTGAATAGCCTTGAATCGAGCTGGGAAGGAGTCCTACAGATCCCAAACCCATACAAAGAGTGTTACATGGGCAGCGTGGGCATGCCAAGAAAGCAGTATGCAGGCGGGGCAAGGCAGCCGTGGCATAGGTGGAAAAAGTCACCGGAGATGGGCTATTTCTTTCCTCCTCTCCTCCTTTTCCCATCACCCCATTCTCTGTTAAAACCCCACTTCTTGCAACCATCTTGAGGGCCCTTTTGTGTTACCCTACTACTGTGCATCCTCTTCTGCCACCGTGCAAAGCCAATTGTGTGCTAAGGTGTTGCTAGGCAGCAGTAGCACCTCAAGGTCCACAGGAGAAATACCTCCCTACAATCTAGTTCTCCTGGCAGGAGCTGCCGGAGCCCCCTCTCTTTGGTCTTATTCCAAGAGCACAGGATCAGCCAAATTCTGGGTGGGAAGCTTTGTCCGGCCCAACTAGTATCTCAATGCGGGGAATGGTGGGGATGAACCTTGTGCATGGGACAGGACATCAGCCAGCAAACACAGTAGGGGATGGTGACTTCACTTTCAGAAGTAACTTTTTGGTGGGGCTGAGGGCATGAGAAGATGGTCTTGCAGAATGATGCCAACCACGCTTGCGCTGCCAAGCAGGGCAAAGAGCAGCCCAGGGAATGCCATGTCTGCTAGGTGGAGTTGCATCTTCACAGGAATTATGAACTTCTAATGAACCAATGACTTAGGGTACCATTTCTGGCTTCATCCTCCCTCTGCAATGTGCTGCTTTCAGCAAGGATGTTTGCATCAGTCAGCGACTCTTGGCTGCCCAGTGTAGTCCCTGCAGGGAGCCAGTACTGAATGATGAGAGCTCCAGTATGGATTTTACTAGTACAGTCGTACCTGTCTACATAAAGGCATTTTCTATACCTAAAATACCTGAGCGCTGCTATCCTTGGCTTATCCCCTCCTTGGGCCAGGTGAACGCCTCATGGCCCTGCAGATTCTACAGGGTTCGTTTGCCACTGCTTTGAGTCCCATCTCCTATGGGCAACCTAAGCCTGTATCCCCCTCTCATTGCCTACATGGGGGTAGCAGAGGGATAGCTTCACCTGCAGCATATCCACCATCTTCTTGAGTTCGGAGGGTTTGATGCCAGACGCCTGCTGCATGGTGAAGCCCTTGAAGTTCTCAATGATGCAGAGTCCGTTGATCTGGGTCTCTTCGTTCTCCAGCAGCTTCTCTAAGATAACGCAATATGCACGAAGAATCTGAGCCAGAGGAAGAGAGACAGAGGTCATTAACATGCAAGTGCAAGGGCCTGGCCAGGTCCAGCCATTATGAATCCCCTAGCATATTTCCCCAGAATCAGAGTGTTATCCTCAACATCCTGTTCCAGTTCCAGCTCTGCCAATGATATTCTGCCTGCCTGAATTCTCCAGGTTTCTGCCTCACTTCTTATCCACATTATGCGGTGTTGCTGTGTGCTGTTAAACAGCTGCCCCGTTCCACCCTAGAGGCTGGTGCATTTCAGTGCTACATGAGCGATTCCCATAAATACAATTGGGTACCATATGAATCAAGATGGGTCAAGAGAACGTGTAAGTTACACAGTGTAGACTCGTCTCACCTGCTGAGTGTGTTTGGGCAGATCCCTTCCCCTCTCTGTATAATGGGGATAGCAATAGTGACCTTGCTTTGTAAAATACTCAGAGTTCTGCTGATGAAACGTGCTATCTGAAGACACCTGCTTCTTATGGCCTGTGGAGTGTGTTCAGGGTTCCCTTGGGCTGGAACATGCTCTAGCCATGCAAGCAGAGATATTACTTAGTAACATCAAGCCTGGGGGAAATAGCTTTGCTTAGACCTTGATCCCCAGAATGGGAGGGGTGGGACCCCCTGCTCTAACTGAGGGAAAGAGGAGCCCGGGATCGGATACCCCTGGGAGTGCATGGGGAGTGGAGCTCTGACATGTCCGAGCAGCACAGCAGAGCTGACCTCGTCAAAAGTGATCTCTTCGTAGTCCCAGTTCTCAATGTTGAAGAGCATCACCACTCGGCCGTATTTGTCCCTGCTGGCCAGGATGCCGGGGTAGCCAGCCTCGATGGTGCTGCGCACGGCCTCGGGCGTCAGGTTATCAAAGAGCTCTGGGTACTGCTGGCGGAAGTTTACATAGCCTGGAGTCAGCAAGAGAGAGAGCGTATGCCAAGGTCCGGGATGAGAACAAATTCCCTTCCCCGATGTCAGCGCCAGGACCAGGCCCTACCCGCAAGCAGCTTGCACTGCGATGAGTGAAGGGCCAAGGAGTCTGGTTCTAGCTGCTGCTGGATCTTGTGTGTTCCCAATGCAGAATAAGGTGTGGTTTTGGACTGCACAAAGGCCCACGCCCAGAGCTCCAGACAGGCCTGGTTCATGTCAGCCACAAGAGGTTGGAGCACCCTAAACTCGCTGCACAAGTGAATGGTACTCCACGGGGCAAAGGGGAATCTACTAGCTGCGGTCAGGGCAGCGCCACACTCCACTCAGATGAGATTCAGAAGTACCACCCAGCACAGAACGTTACCCTTCTTTCCTGCTTGGTACTCAAGGATCTTGAAGGTACCCGGTTTGAGACCAGCACAGCTAAAAACCTGCTCCAGCCTGGCACATCACAGCTCTCCCCAACTGGGAGCCACAGTTGTCCTTCCCTGGCAGCATATTACCCCATCTCATCTCGAGAGCCCTAGCTGGCACCCCCATGTCCCTCCTCAGTCTCGGGAGCCTGATCAGTGATTTTGATGGTGTAGGTTGTTTCGTTCCTCCGCTGCTGGGTGACTCGCTGCACTCTCCCATAGCCAGCCCCGCCCCTAGCCCCACTTTTCCTGGCATCCTGTAGCCATTAAAGGCTGTCAGGCATGAAATGAGGAAACTCGCCCTGGGAAAATGCCAGTGGACAAAATGCCTCCCTTGCCAGCGGCTTCTGCTTATCTTCCAATCCACTGCCACTAATTACGGCCTCGTTATCCCAGACACAGAAACAAAGGAGCCTGGAGCCAGAGCCAAGGCCTTTGTGGCCACCTCAGTCTGGGGCCACCTTTCCATCTCCCCCTTCCCTCCACCCCAACCTGTCTTGGCAGGTCAGCACACAGAGATGCTTCAGTTGTCACTGCCTGTTGGAATCCTAGGGCAAGAGCTCCCAGAGGAGCTGAGCACCTCACTGCTCCTGCCTGCCCCACACTGGCCTCACCTGCCCCTCTGGCGTCATCTGCTTGCCCCACAACCTCCAGTCCTTTCGCCCACCTCTTATCTTCTCCCCTTACATCATTCTTACACCTGGACCCTGGCAGCAGCAGGATACACTGGGGCAAATGGGGACATCAGCCCCACTCCGCAGGGTGTAAGACGGTGGGGATGGATGCTGCATGGAGCCCTATGTCTTACTTGACTGCAGGCCTGGGGTGGGACATGGGCTACTGTTGATGAAAGGGGGATATGGATCTGCCCACATGAGCAGGGGTGCCCTTCCCCCAGCTTGGGGACTAGGGAAGGTTAGTGGAGAGGAAGGGAGTGCTCCACCTTTCAGTAGGTCATAAGCTCTGTTGACGTCGAACTTGCGGGCGCGGATGAAGCGAAGGAAGAAGGAGTCATCCTTTCCTGTCACCTTCTCCGCCACTGCCTTGCACACCTCCTCGTCCCCGCTGCCTCTCTCACGCACCAGCTCCCGGAGCTCCTTCAAGGCCGACTCCCGCTTCTCCTCTGTCTCATTCAGCTCGTCCTTTGCCTAGGGCAGGGTGGAAGGAGATGGGCGCCTGATGCAGCAGTAGCACTGCTGAGAGGGAGCAAGGCTCCCGGACCCAGGACTGCACGGCCAGAACACAGGGTCTCCTGCCCCCGTGGCGCGGGCCCCTGCTAAAGACTTCATGTGCCATTTACTGCTGCTTTACTGGCCCCCAGGCTCTCCTGCTTCAGCTGCAGGAGAGACCAGGCCTGCCAGCCTGTGCAGTCACCCTAGGCCCAGGGGCTCTGTCAGGCCTCCAAGCCTCCCATGAGGGACTGACTCATCACCTGCATTAGTAGCAGCTGCAAGAGGAGTTAGCTTCAGATGCCTGAGCACCAAGAGGCGGTTTTAGGTTTGACATTAGTGAGGGGCTAAGGTACTGCTCATGAAATGGATAACTGGCCGCAGCCAGGCAGAGCAGAGTCCAGCTGTGCAGACTCTCCCCTCGCTGCTCTTTGAATGCCCTTCTGATTAACCTAATCTAGCCAAATGGGTTTCCATGGCACCTCAGGCCTGCCTTAAAGCACCTTCGCAGCCCCACATCTCTGCTGTCCCAGTCTCGGGATTCCACCCTGCCCTGCTGATTCCCCTCCAGCCTGCCTTGTACCTCCCCACACCCCCCCCCCGCTCTCATTACTCCCCTTTCTTGAGTATTGTCAGATTGCGCAAAGACGTCTGCTCCCCATTTGCCTGTGTGGCCCCGTGCTGGTTAGAGCAGTGTTGCTCTCCAGTCCGGCAGACCTTGGCTCTGCTCTGGGATGGAGGATTTGGGACGGTGTCTCTGCCTTGCTTGGCAGATTCCATGTCATCGCCTGGCCTGTTCTCTGTGAGTTGGCCTGTGAGCTGTTGGCCACATCGCTCCTCGAGACCCAGATTATGGAGGAGGGCAGCTGTGCCAGTGTAACTGTAGGGGCTTGGTGTCCGTCTCTCATCCTTAAATGAGGCTCCTGTGAGGAAGCTTCCAGACCTGCTCCCTCAGACAAAGGATCCATTGGAGAGGTTTCCTCTGAGATCAGAGCAGATTAATCCCCTTCCTCACTCTGCTGGAGGGGACACATCCTACACCCCACAACTAAGCCTTATCCCCTTCCTCTATTACACCTCCCCTCTGCCTCCTTGTGGCTAAGACTTAGCCACCTGCCTCCCCCATACACTTGTCCCCTCCTCTCTCACTATCCGATGGGTTCGTTTGTGCGGGGCAGCCTGTTCACACTGCCCAGAAACACCGCAAAGGGGTTGCATGTATCCCCTGGCAGGGATGGGGTTAAAGCCCCTCCCCAGACAACCATCTCTCCCTGTGCTCCGCTAACCAGCGGGGGCTCCTGGCAAGGAGCCTGAGGAGCCTCATTAGCAGGCAGCCAAGTGGCAGAGGGGTGGGGTACAAACCCCAGAGGAAGAGGCAGCCATGCGAATATATTGTATACAGCCCGGCCAGCCAGAGAAAGGCACTCAGCCCCGGCTGGGTGCTCAGTGGCATCTAGTGGCCAGCATGGTCAGCGGCCTCGTGGAGGTGGGGAATGACTAGGGTCTTGTCTGAGTAATGGGAGCAATGTGGGTCTGGGAACATTGATAGGTAGCAGGGGATGACGAGCAGGGGCAGAGGCTCAGCCTCAGATGGTTCAAAGGAAAATCCGTCCTGTTCCCATCTCCTTGGTACCTCCTGCCCTCTCACTTGCTCCCCACCCCCTGGTATGTGACCTCCCCGTGGGCCTGGCTTTCCTGACCCTCTCCCATGCTGCGGCTCTCACCTTCTGAACGGTGTGTGGGGGGACCTTGTCACACTTTCCGAAGATGGGGCCATGGTCCTTAGTGGTGAGTCGCTCGAGTTTGGTGCGAAGGGCTTGCTCCTCCTCGGAGACGATCCGGAACGTTCCAGTCTGGGACCAAAACCACAGCTCGATGAGAAGACATTGCCAGGCTCGCCAGGCCCAGGCTGGGGCTGTTCATGCAGTGAGCCCTGAGAGCAGAGATGCCTACTGTGCCCACGGCAACACATGAGATGCCAGCTCCCTGCGCTGACTTATTCAGCAAAAGTAACAGGGTCGCCATGGGAGTCGCGGGGGGGCTCCCTTGGGCTGGGGGAGGTAATGGGGTCCGTGTTGGCGTTAGCAAGGGGAGGGCTCCCTCAGGCTAGGGGAAGTAATGGGGTCCATATTGGGCTCAGCAGAGGGAGGGCTCCCTCGGGCTGGGGGAGGTAATGGAGTTCGTGTTGGGGTCAGCAGAGGGAGGGCTCTGTTGGGCTGGGGGAGGTAATGGGGTCTGTATTGGGGTCAGCAGGGGGACGGCTCCCTCAGACTGTAAGAAGTGTCAGGTCTTGGTTCTGGTTTATATGGGGAAAGAGGTTGCAATGGGACCTGTGTCAGGGTTGGACAGGGAGAAGGTTCCCTCTGCCATTGTGTTTTGGCTCCTGCACTTATCGTGGGCTGACAGAATAAATCTAGTTTATATTTGAAAGACGCCTTCAAGCTCATGAGGTTGGCAAATGCCTTTACTCTATGCACACAAATCCCCCATTAACCCATGCGATCACCTGGGCAAATGGCATGGTGCGATTTTGTGGGTGCCTTTGAGGAAACCCTGAAGAAACGTGGTCCTTGCTGTCTCACCGTGAGCCACAGGAACTGCTCAGAGAACACACATGGCCAGCTATGAGAGACTTGGTAGTGCTGCCACCCAAAAGTGTCCCCTTCTGTCCTTTTCCAGCTCTATGGAGAATGGGGGCGGGGGTCTGACTGTTAACTCGGGAAACAGAAGGTGCTGGTGACACCCAGGAAGTGTGGGGGAGAGGAAGGCAGGAGGATGGGAGAAGTGATTAGGGTTGGAGGGAAGCAGGGGAAGGAATTTGGCAGCGTGTGACCTCCAGAAGAAGAAAGGGGAGTGTCCATGTACCAGCAACGCAGACACAGGTAAGCAACCGTTTTCATGTTCTCTCCACAGGTACTAATGCAGAGAGTGGACTAGATGATACATCTGAGGGAAAAAAGAAAAGGAGTACTTGTGGCACCTTAGAGACTAACCAATTTATTAGAGCATAAGCTTTCGTGAGCTACAGCTCACTTCCTCAGATGCATATCGTGGAAACTGAGGGAAAGGAACAGAAGGAGACTCTGCCGATTGGAAGACATGAGATGCACTGTCCTAGGGATGGGGTTCCACGACCACCGCTCCCAAGAGAAGGAGGCGGGTGGTGGTGGTCGGGGACTCTCTCCTCAGGGGGACTGAGTGATCTATCTGCTGCCCCAACCAGGAAAACCGGGAAGTCTGCTGCTTGCCAGGAGCTAGGATTCACGATGTGACGGAGAGACTGCAGAGACTCATCAAGCCCTCGGATCGCAACCCCTTCCTGCTTCTTCACGTGGGCACCAATGATACTGACAAGAATGACCTTGGGCGGATCACTGCGGACTGCATGGCTCTGGGAAGAAGGATAAAGGAGTTTGAGGTGCAAGTGGTGTTCTCGTCCATCCTCCCCGTGGAAGGAAAAGGCCTAGGCAGAGACCGTCGAATCGTGGAAGTCAATGAATGGCTACACAGGTGGTGTCGGAGAGAAGGCTTTGGATTCTTTGACCATGGGATGGTGTTCCAAGAAGGAGGAGTGCTAGGCAGAAATGGGCTCCACCTTATGAAGAGAGGGAAGAGCATCTTTGCAAGCAGGCTGGCTAACCTAGTGAGGAGGGCTTTAAACTAGGTTCACCGGGGGAAGGAGACCAAAGCCCTGAGGTAAGTGGGGAAGTGGGATACTGGGAGGAAGCACGAGCAGGAGAGCGGGAGAGGGGAGGGCTCCTGCCTCATACTAAGAAAGCAGGACAAACAGTAAGTTATCTCAAGTGCCTATACACAAATGCAAGAAGCCTGGGAAACAAGCAGGGAGAACTGGAAGTCCTGGCACAGTCAAGGAATTATGATGTGATTGGAATAACAGAGACTTGGTGGGATAACTCACATGACTGGAGTACTGTCATGGATGGATATAAACTGTTCAGGAAGGACAGGCAGGGCAGAAAAGGTGGGGGCGTTGCATTGTATGTAAGAGAGCAGTATGACTGCTCAGAGCTCCTGTATGAAACTGCAGAAAAACCTGAGTGTCTCTGGATTAAGTTTAGAGGTGTGAGCAACAAGGGTGATGTCGTGGTGGGAGTCTGCTATAGACCACCGGATCAGGAGGATGAGGTGGACGAGGCTTTCTTCTGGCAACTAACAGAAGTTACTAGATCGCAGGTCCTGGTTCTCATGGGAGACTTCAATCACCCTGATATCTGCTGGGAGAGAAATACAGCAGTGCACAGACAATCCAGGAAGTTTTTGGAAAGTGTAGGGGACAATTTCCTGGTGCAAGTGCTGGAGGAACCAACTAGGGGCAGAGCTTTTCTTGACCTGCTGCTCACAAACCGAGAAGAATTAGTAGGGGAAGCAAAAGTGGATGGGAACCTGGGAGACAGTGACCATGCGATGGTCGAGTTCAGGATCCTGACACAAGGAAGAAAGGAGAGCAGCAGAATACGGACCCTGGACTTCAGAAAAACAGACTTTGACAACCTCAGGGAACTGATGGGCAGGATCCCCTGGGAGAATAACATGAAGGGGAAAGGAGTCCAGGAGAGCTGGCTGTATTTTAAAGAATCCTTATTGAGGTTGCAGGGACAAACAATCCCGATGTGTAGAAAGAATAGTAAATATGGCAGGTGACCAGCTTGGCTTAACAGTGAAATCCTTGCTGATCTTAAACACAAAAAAGAAGCTTACAAGAAGTGGAAGATTGGACAAATGACCAGGGAGGAGTATAAAAATATTGCTCAGGCATGCAGGAGTGATATCAGGAAGACCAAATCACACTTGGAGTTGCAGCTAGCAAGAGATGTTACGAGTAACAAGAAGGGTTTCTTCAGGTATGTTAGCAACAAGAAGAAAGTCAAGGAAAGTGTGGGCCCCTTACTGAATGAGGGAGACAACCTAGTGTCATAGAATGTGGAAAAAGCTAATGTACTCAGTGCTTTTTTTGCCTCTGTCTTCACGAACAAGATCAGCTCCCAGACTACTGCACTGGGAAGCACAGCATGGGGAGGAGGTGACCAGCCCTCTGTGGAGAAAGAAGTGATTAGGGACTATTTAGAAAAGCTGGACGAGCAAAAGTCCATGGGGCCAGATGCGCTGCATCCGAGAGTGCTAAAGGAGTTGGCGGATGTGACTGCAGAGCGATTGGCCATTATCTTTGAAAACTCATGGAGCTCAGGGGAGGTCCTGGATGACTGGAAAAAGGCTAATGTAGTGCCCATCTTTAAAAAAGGGAAGAAGGAGGATCCTGGGAACTACAGGCCAGTCAGCCTCACCTCAGTCCCTAGAAAAATCATGGAGCAGGTCCTCAAGGAATCAATTCTGAAGCACTTAGAGGAGAGGAAAGTGATCAGGAATAGTCAGCATGGATTCACCAAGGGCAAGTCATGTTTGACTAATCTAATTGCCTTCTATGATGAGATAACTGGTTCTGTGGATGAGGGGAAAGCAGTGGACGTGTTGTTCCTTGACTTTAGCAAAGCTTTTGACATGGTCTCCCACAGTATTATTGCCAGCAAGTTAAAGAAATATGGGCTGGATGAATGGACTATAAGGTGGATAGAAAGCTGGCTAGATTGTCAGGCTCAAAGAGTACTGATCAATCGCTCCATGTCTACTTGGCAGCTGGTATCAAGTGGAGTGCCCAAAGGGTCGGTTCTGAGGCCAGTTTTCTTCAATATCTTCATTAATGATCTGGAGGATGGCATGGATTGCACCCTAAGCAAGTTTGCAGATGACACTAAACTAGGAGGAGCGGTAGATACACTGGAGGGTAGGGATAGGATACAGAGGGACCTAGACAAATTAGAGGATTGAGCCAAAAGAAATCTGATGAGGTTCAACAAGGACAAGTGCAGAGTCCTGCACTTAGGACAGAAGAATCCAATGCACCGCTACAGACTAGGGACCGAATGGCTAGGCCAGCAGTTCTGCAGAAAGGACCTAGGGGTTACAGTGGACGAGAAGCTGGATATGAGTCAACAGTGTGCCCTTGTTGCCAAGAAGGCCAATGGCATTTTGGGATGTATAAGTAGGGGCATTGCCAGTAGATAGAGGGATGTGATCGTTCCCCTCTATTCGACATTGGTGAGGCCTCATCTGGAGTACTGTGTCCAGTTTTGGGCCCCACACTACAAGAAGGATGTGGAAAAATTGGAAAGCGTTCAGCAGAGGGCAACAAAAATGATTAGGGGACTGGAACACATGAGTTATGAGGAGAGGCTGAGGGAACTGGGATTGTTTAGTCTGTGGAAGAGAAGAATGAGGCGGAATTTGATAGCTGCTTTCAACTACCTGAAAGGAGGTTCCAAAGAGGATGGATCTAGACTGTTCTCAGTGGTAGCAGATGACAGAACGAGGAGTAATGGTCTCAAGTTGCAGTGGGGGAGGTTTAGGTTGCATATTAGGAAAAACGTTTTCACTAGGAGGATGGTGAAGCACTGGAATGCGTTACTTAGGGAGGTGGTGGAATCTCCTTCCTTAGAGGTTTTTAAGGTCAGGCTTGACAAAGCCCTGGCTTGGATGATTTAGTTGGGGATTGGTCCTGCTTTGAGCATGGGGTTGGACTAGATGACCTCCTGAGGTCCCTTCCAACCCTGATATTCTATGATTCTAAGGAACTGAGCTTCCTGATGGCTGGAGCTGTAGGCTGTAAAGTAGGAGAAGAAATGGGCCTGAAAGGCACCTAGGCAGACAGCATGTTCTCACACAGTCACTGCAGCAGGATGCCAGCCAGTGGGACTTTTCCAGCCTGCTAGATGTTGCACTCTACTGCACTAAGATATTTCGATAGCTTCCATTGCGTGTGAGCTCACGATTGGTGCAGCGAACACTGTGTAAATACCTGCATGGCAAGCCACTAGATCACTGCCCTGACCATTCAGAATAGCATCAGTTTGTGTGTGTGCACATTAACATCAATGCTGAGCCAACCTGACTGCCAACCTTATATCCCCGCCCCCAGATGGCTGAGAAACTGGGGAGTGAGGTTGTTGTGCACATCACCTGGGCCTGGCACTTTGGAAAAGGAATGTTTACAGCTCAGCTGGCTTTCCCCAGCTCTGTGAGTGAATGGAGAGCAATGGCCCATTCTTGGCCCGAGTTCCCTGTTAGTGCAGGGGAGGGGACGGTGCAGAACTGAACAATGGAAGTACTCACTATTGCAGACATGCTGCTTCCTTATCGTCCACTGGACACTGAAAGAGACAAGGAAGAATCCCACATTAACACTAGCTGGGGAAGCATTTCTAAAGCTTTCCCCTGCCCCAACACCAGCCAGGAAGCTGTGCCCTGGCCTGAACTCACCCCACTTGCTCTCCAGGAGTCAGGAGAAGGGGTGGAGAATTTGTCTGGAGATGGGATGTAAATGGGATTCGCCATCAGATGCCCAGCTCTCCCCTTCACTTAATTCAGATAATTAATGCCACCTTCTGTCCATGGAACTCAAGCGGTTTTATAAATATTAAGGTTAACATTTGCCAAAATAGCCTTGCAATTTGGGTGTCTTTATTCTGACTCCTGGGGACTGATTTTTCAGGGATGCTGAGGACTCCCAGCTCCTATCTGGGGTTTTGGCAAACTGTATTCTGAGCAATAAGGAGGTCTCAGTGGGCATCACCACAGACCCCCTGAGCTCAGTCAGTTAGGTTCTATCTTGTTCATTCATGGAAGACAGAAACACCTAGTTCCATTGTGGTCAGGAAGCAGATGGAGGGATTCCATGCAGCACAGCTGGTACCAGTGCATGGAGCCAGCTGAGAATTTCACCTGGCAACCAGTCCATAAAGGATCTGGTGAGAGTCACTTTGGCTGTGGAATACTCTAAGCCAGAGGCACCTGATGAAGGTTAGACGGGGCATGGATCAGCGTTCATGTCTTGCTCCCCGTCAGTAGTCGGCCTGGGCTGGGAAAGCTAATGATACAACCAGCGGACCAAATTTGGTGATGAATCCACCTGAGCTACGTTTTGCATACACTAAGAAGAAAGTCAGATTGTCCGAGAGAGGTTTCTGGTGGAGGTTTCACGCAGCTCTGTGGTGCCTCCATAAAGCTAGAAGAGTCTTTCCAGGATGGCCGGTCTAATGTCTTGTGCTGCCAGCATTGCCTAGTAGGGTTGGACAATTCCCAGAAAGGTGCCTTCCCACTTCTAATTCTCTACTTGACTCCATGGCTCCCTATTCTCTAATTCAAGGGTTACAGCTGGTCCGCAAGAGTCTTTGCAGGGACATGAAGAGGAATGCACAGAACCCCCTACTGTAATCTGAAGCGGTATCTTGAGTTCATGCTTTTGTTGTGAGAGCAGCTCTCCAGACCTGCCTGAAGTTTTATGAAGAGCAACAATACGTTCTATTTCTATCAAGCTCTTAATCCCAAAGGACCCAGAGTGCTTTCCAAACTATGGACCTACTTCTTGACTTTGCTGGGGCTGCACAAGTATAAGTGGGAGAAGAACTTGCTCCTCTATCTAGGAATCATTTCATCCCCCATTGACAAGCAGGTATTTCAGTTCTGGAGTACCCTACACAGTGCTGCCAGTGCACCTGGATCCTGAACTGCTGAACCTCCTGCTATTCCCATCCTGAGCCCTTCACTCAGCTCTGTTCTTGGACCTCAAACCACTGGACAGCAAAAAAACATAGCATCTCTTCCATGCATGATCCACTTTTTCAGGTAGAGGTTCCTCAATCCTCTGACAGGCAGATGCATCTGTTCCCCCTTATTGCCCAAATCCTAGCTGTGAAGGATCCTGTTTGAATGCACCAGACAGAAAATAATTCTCCTTGATCAACTTCCACCCACAGACAGTAGGACTCCTTTCATCATGCTTGTTGCCCAGCTCCCTGTTCCCTCCCGGAGGTGGGTTGATGTTTCTGCTTGACTTGACGTTCAAGTCCTTTTTTGGAAAGTCAGATCCATTTCCACAGCGGGACAAGAGGTGGTGTTACGGAGGCTATCATATTGCCTGGGAAGAACCAGCAGGGAGAGTTCTGAATGGAGAAACAGACCTTCCCTCCTGAGAACCCAAATGCCCTGTTCCCAAAGCTCCCAGGAGCAGCTGCAGGTAACTTAAGCACTAATGAGCAGCCCAGATGGTCAGCCACTAAAGGTGGCTGTTTGTCAACACACAACAGGGAGGATGAGCTGCAAACATGAAGGTCTCCGCCAAGCTCCTCTGAGCAGCTTCTGCTGCAGGAGGGAGACTGGCAGGTTGGCAGCAGCACTGCATGGGGCTCTCCATCCTGTAGGACCCCCAGTCCCTCCTGTCAGTGAAGCCAGTCTCTCTAGAGCTGTTTAGATCCACTCCTGTTTAAAGCCACTCAGTCCATTACAGTGCTTTCCCCCTGCCCGTTGTTTATCAGGCTGGGAAGGGAAGGAAGGGGAGCGTCTTGCTCAGGGCATTTCAAACTACAACTGGACTAAGCCCTGGAGAACTGGCTGTAGGGACCAATCCTGGGTTGGCCCCCAGGAGCAGGTAGGGGGCCTGGTTTAACATCTCTGTTACTACGAGCCTGAGCCGCAGAGTCCCGAATACTTACCGGGCTGCGAGAAGCCAAACCGTCCTGGAGGGGTCAGCGTGCGCAGTTGGGGGGCAGTGGAGAGGAGACCTGACACAGACAGCGAGGGAGTGAGCAGAGCCGGAGTGGAGAAGGGAGAAACCCAGGCGAAAGCTTTGTAGAGTCACCGGGTTGGGATTAGGCCGTCACAAGGCATCACTCACAGCGGCTTTTTAATTAAGTCCGCTCAAAACAGGCAAGAGACCCCATTAAAAAATACAAAAGGCAGATGAGGAGTGGGAGGGGGAGAGCAAGTGGCCTCTTGGCTTGCGGGGGAGGGGGCGGAGAGAGGGGGGAGCCAGTGGGATCTTGGGCCGATTAGTGAAGCATAAAAGCTTCTTATTGTGTAACTGGGCCTTGCTCATTAGCGTTCGGCAGTGTGGAAAGGGGAGTGGGTGCAGAGGAAGTGGGCAGAGTGCCACTCCCCGCTCCTGCAAAAACTCCCTCTGTGTCCTCTAATGCAGAGAGACATGGCTCCATGACAGCGATCACTGAATAGAGGCTAAGGGGGCTGGGTGGGAGGGATGGAGGGGGGCAGGGCACTGGGTATGTTTGTGTCCTCCATGCTCTGGCTCATCCCTACTCCCACCCAGGTGCCCAGGGATAAAGGCAATCACCAGGTTGCTCCCAAGCCCTGTCCTTGGGCTCACAGATGCATTAGCTGTTAGAATTTGCGAGGGAATTTGGTCAGGAAAGCATGAGGAGCTGGCCCCAGGGAACAGAACTAGCAGAGTGCATGGAGGTGCTGGGCAGCCCGCCCCACACAGCTCTGCAGCTCCTCCACCCCAACCTGCACACCCCTTGCTGGTCCAGCACAGGTTCCCACATGCACAGCTCTACCAATGCACCTCACCTACAGCACCCCCACTCCACCGCTATCCCATCCTGAGGCCTTGGCTGGGCCAAGTGTGTCTGCCAGCGAGGATGAGCAATGCACAGCTGCTCTGTGGTGTTCGTTTCTTTTTTTAAATTAAAATGTGGTTAGAATTTGTAAATTACCCTGGTGCAAATGCAGAGAGAGTGAACTGTGGATGCAACCCTTCCCTCTCGCTGTGGAGCATTACAGTGCAGGCACCGAGTTCGTAATTACCAAATATCCCAGCCTTGGTGCACAGTGCCTCTGGGGTACAACTATAGACTTGGAACAGAGGCAGCCTTTAATGATGTTCATTGCCAAAGGCAAGACAGTAACGTTGCTCACAGGAGGCAATCTAACTGCAACTGAACAAAGAGAGATCACCAAGGTAAATACACTCTGCCCTGGGGCCAGCTTGTACCTGGGGATCTCAGGTGAAGACTCTTAGTAGTAACCTTTGGAACCTGAAATCAATCCACTAAAAAAGGACTTTGGAACCTCTTCCAAATGTGTAGAAATATGAAGAGGGGACAGGCCCAGATTCCGGGCTTGGGTAACTCAGCTGACTTCAGGGAGGCTTTGGGCCCAGGGTAGGCTGGATAATGGTGCCTCTTCATCCGCTTTGTTCAGTTGGACAAAGGTAACCCTCTCGGACTTGTTCACTTCTAAAAGGGCCTCCTGGTTTCTCATGTACTTGGGCTGCAGTGGGTTCCCTCTCCCATGCACCAAGCTTCAGTTTTTAGCTGTGATGGGGTGGGCCCTCCTTTTCCTTGTGTTGTCAGACTCCCCAACCAGCTACATTGACCAAGAACTCCAAGACCCACCAAGATCTTGCTGTAAAATGAGGCCGATTCTGGTTTGACCCTCACTCCCAAATGGCTGCCCCTTGGGACTTTCCCAAGGACAGTTCATTAACATGCCCATAATGTTTCTGGCCCATGTCAAAAGCAGTAGGGTGCATTCTGGAGCTGACTGAATTCCAGCCGTCTATGGGCATGTCCTATTGGCAGTTCCTCGGTCTCTGCTCCCTAGCCAGGAGATCTCTGAGGATGAAATTCCAATGGAGCCCAGAGATCTCCCACCTGACCTCTCTTTCCCAAATAATTCTCAGAGCTGAATGTGAGGACTCTTGCCAAATCAGCCTTTTGAATGGAGAACTTGATTTCAGTGATCACTGGGCATACCTCAGGCTTTTCTCATGTCAGCTGGGGGCGAGGGGAAGGGTATGATGGTCCCACTTGAACTCTGAACTCAGAGCCCTGGCACCCAGTCAGAGGGTTCTGTGAGCAAGTGGGTGAGTGGCAACGCAGTTGGAAGCCCTCTCCTTGGGTTGCTAGCCAACTTTGTATTAATTCGTGCTAAGGACTCTGCATCTTTCCATATCTTGAGGTCCTTTCACAGCTAGTGCTGCTGTGGACAAAAATCTCTCTCTCTTTAATAAGAGGAGGGTCTAACTTCCCCTTGAAGGACACTTCATCCTTGGGAACAAGGTAAGTGAATACAAGGGCCCATTGAGAACCACTCACTCTTAACCAGGCTCTTATTGTGAAGGAGGTTTCTGAGGGGAGCTCTGGCTAAGTGGCCGGTGCAGGAATGAAGGGTTTTACACAAGGCATGTTTTGTAACACTGCTGGGATTTAAGGATTTGAATTCCATATCGTTGCACTGCAAACGGAATTGAAACCCTGCTGGGAAGGAGGAAGGAAGGAGACACATGACTTGGGATGGGGGCAGGCCTGGGGAGAGGTGGGGGAGGAATGGGCTTCTGCCAAAATCACTACAGTTTGATATTCCACCAGCCAGGGATTTGAAACTCTAGCATCTGCGGGTGCACAGTTCCCATTGTAGGCTCTAATGCTACACCTTGCCCACACTAAAATGTCTGGAGCATCCCCTACTCCTTTCTCACCCGCAGCTCAGCCCATCTAGCAGGAAGATGCCTGATGCTAAGGGATATTGCCAGTGCTGGGAACGATATCTGCTCTGGGAAGCCCAGCCAAGGATGTGCATGTGTGAGGCTCTTCAGGGAGGGTTCCCTAAGGTGTTGGCTCCCCCAGATCCAGTCACAAGAGAGACTGGCTGGGAAGGTTCCGGATCCCTGGGAGTCTCTCCTGCTTCAAAGGGCGAGTGTTTCCCTCTTGACTTTAACAGGACCTGTGAAAAGCACCTTCCAGTTTCACCATCCTGCCCACTGAGCGGTGTCCATTTCCAGTACACGGTGGTCGGTTGGGTGATCCGTTTGCAATCGATGGTGCCAGCGGCTGCTTTGTCTGTGAATCAGTCAGAGCCCCTCACAAGCAGGTTGTCAGAGTGGAGAAGCTGATGATGATAAAATGAGCATTGTTCTGTCTGGCAGCAAGTGCAAGTATCACTAGGGGCTGCATGAGGGAACACCGGGCTCCTTCCTGCAGCTGGGGTGGCTGGAAAGCCTTCTCTCTCTCTGGGAATCCCCGAGACACAGCAGAAAGGAGGGGGCCACAGGACCCCTAGCACTGCATAGGTCTTGTATTTATTGGCTCTTCTGTGGCGATTGTCGCTATAGTACCTGAGCCTCATGCACGTTGGGAGTTGGGTCGGGATCCCGCTCTGGGAGCTGAGGCCCAGTGAGATCATGTGACTTGCCCATGGTCACTCAGTGACACTGTGGCAATTGGCTCCAAATCTCCTCACTCCCACACAACCTTCCTTCCTCTCGGAGATGCCGGGAGGCTGTGGTTCCTAAGGGGTTTGAGGCTGTGCTGAGTGGAAGCACAGAGCAGTGGGAGAAGTGAGGAGGGAAAGAAAAGACAATCTACCACTGGATGTAGAGGAAAATGGCGGGAAGGGCCAAGGTCTCCCTGGAATAGCAGACAAGAGAGACCAAGTGGTCCTAATGGATGGTCCTTGAGGCAGGTCTCTCCTGGCTGCTGCAGCACTTCTGTAGCTGTGTTGGGGAGTGAGTGTCCCCTGCCTGGTGGGTAGAGGAACAGGACTCCAGGTTCCCTGCCAGTACAAGCTCTATCTATTCTGGGCTGAGGCTGGGCTGCAGTCAATACAGGACTCCTGCTCAGGGCAGCAGCAGCTGGGCCCCTCTCCTCTCCTGCTCCTGGGCATCAAGGACTAGGAGGGTGCCTCACCCATGTGAGCTATTGACACAAATGGGGGTACAAGAGAGGAGTTCCCCTTGCAGCGCTCTGAACCTGAACATAGCCGGCCGAGGCATGCTGGGGCTGGTTAGAAACAATGTTTATTTGCCTGCCTCCAAACAGAACCAGTTTCTGCCCACGATGATCACAGGGCTGGGTGGAGAATTGTGGGGAGGGACAGGGAGAAGATCCTCTGGGATGCGCCTCAGATTTCACGGCTCATTTCCCCTGAGAAGTGCATTGGCGCGTGGACCGGTGAGTCCCTCAGCCTCTGCTGTAGCATGGAGCCAGGCTGCGAGTTCCAGTCGCTCTTAGCTGTCAGTTTATTGATAGTTGCATTTTCAAGGCTTGTCTCAAGGAAAAGGATTGTTTTAAATGAACCTTCCTGGAGCCCCAAAGCAGCTCTGTTAACAAATGGCCCCTCCACCTCATCCATGCGTGCAGGGAACATGAACACCTCCGGCCAGTTGCTGTCTATGTGTCAGGGAAAGGAGCGTCTCTTTGTGACCCAGATTTGACCCAAAACAATCTTTAGAAAGTGCATGTGCATATTTTGTTATGGAGAGAGAGAATGTGGATGGTGGGAATGCTATGAAGTTTTTCACAGGAGAGGGTGTGTTGTGTAGTAATCAGTGCTGGGGTACTAGGAGTCTCACATTCATAGATTCTCCTCCTGGCTCTGCCAGTGATTTGCAGTGTGATCTTGGACAAGTCATGTCCCTGTTCTGTGCCTCAGTTTCCCCATATGTGAAATGGAGACAGTAACACATACCCACCTCTCCAGGGTCAAGACTGAGGTTTTAATGAAAGCTTCTAAAACACAGTGTGATCTTCAGATGAAAGGTGCTAGAGATTTGGGATCCATTGTAACATGTGGCCTGGTGTGTATGTTGCACCCCTGCCTGCTCCTGGATGGAGTCAGAGCTGTGCTGTGTGTCATAGATGCTAATAATGCTAACAAGTAATGGAGATTCTCCTTTAGTTCAAGTGGCAGGGGGAAAATCTGGATGCTATCTCTACAGTCATAGTGAAGCACAAAGACAGCCAGGAAATCCCAGGTGTTGCAGTATATTTAATGCATATCATTTAAAATCCTTGTCTGGACCCTCAGTGACACTACTAGGGTGCTGCTGAGCTCCCAAGAACAGAGATAGTTCCCTCCGCCATCCCCAGAGAAACAACCTCGAAGGAAGGGGTGTTGGGGTGCTGTTAGACCCAGAGGGCAACTGTCGAGTGCTCTCAGCTGCATCGTGCCTGGAATCCTTTGGGGATAACGGGGCAGGCCGCATGTTGTGTGAAGCAGACTCTGCCAGGAGTCCTGAGTGCTACCCATCTGGATCCCTGCCTGCTGAGGACCCCTGAAGTATGTGGGCTGGTGAGAAGTCAACCCCCATTCAATGTTGCTCTTTTCAGTGGCTCCTGTCCCTGATTAACACAGGGCTTACAAAAGCCCTAACTCTGTTTGCTCTGTGTACCGATCATTCCACTAAATCCTGGCTACTTAAACACAGGTTAAACTCCCTCACGCAACAAAAGCTGCCCCTTGTCTCCTTTTGCTTAAGGAGTTTACACAGACTGATCCCAGCCACACGTGAGGGGAGACTCAGAAGAGAAAGTGCAGCTGGTGCAGAGCAGCGGGGGCCAGGGAGGGCTTCCAGAAGTCCCAGAATCATGAATGGGAACTTTGTGCAGGGTCAGCCCCTCATCTCCATACTTCCTTACTCTGGCCTCTCCATGTGTCTGCACCCTCCATTCAACCGTAGCAGAAGGCTCCTGTATGATACTCACAGAGGACAATCTAGGGGCACTTCTTTCTCCAGAGGAGACCTCTGGGCAATGTGGGACCTGCCCAGGCACTTCAAAGCACCTTCTTGCAGGTGGCTTGTGTGCCCACCCATAGCTGGTGACAGTCAGGCCCATAGCTGATCCACACAGGGAGTTTCCATAGCAGTGTGAGTGGCCCCGTATAGTCACACTTTATATTTACTGTGCTATACAGGCAATACCCAGTGTTTGTGTGGCTTGCTGTCCCCAGCTGGGACTCTGCTCTTTGCAGGAGGTTCTCCTCCCCTGGAGAATTTATCTCTGGCTTCCTGTTGGGGAGCAGGCTTTAGAAATGAGTTCCTAATAGGCAGAGCCCCTGGGATTCCCTGCAATGTCTGGTTAGGGAGAAAGCCCACCAGGATTCCCTTAAGGGGGAGTTCTTACTCCCTTGTGTTGGTGCATGGTCTGAGTCACAGTCTAGCCCCATGATTCTATAGAGATAAGGTTCCTTTCCCTGCCTATTTTTAGTTTTCCTCTTGGCTAATAAAACTCCCTTCCCCTTCTGTGGTAATCTGCCTCACCTGGGCTTCATGGAATGGACACAACTCCATCTGTTTGCTGATAGTTTTGTGAATCAGTATCAGTACCAACAGGCTTTATCCTGTGCTCACTGATGTTGATGGTAACTACTGATGGATTTCAGCAGTACAGGATCAGGCCCAATGTCAGCACATGACCAGTAGGGGCTGGCAGCATATATGTCTGAGCACTCTGCCCCAAGGACCTGGACAGGTAAGCTCACACGCAGTTCTAGGGAAAATGTCTGCTAGAGAAATTCTGCTGCTTCCACATTTGGAGACTTGTCCTGTGTCACATCATGATGCCATCACATTGCAATGTTGTGACAATACTGCCTGTCACATGCAAGATCTTTTCCCCCTTATAGATTGATGCTGATTTATTATGAACTATATTTAAATTAGGGATTTTTTTAGAAATAACATCCTGCAACTTGTAAGAGAAACCTTTCAAAATCAGAACAGTCTCTAGAAATCTGGAAGAGGTGGCAACCTAAGTGGACCCACAAAGAGGAGCACAAAGTCTGGCATCCTCAGGTTCGGCCGATTGCGGCTCGCACTGGCCATGATTCACCGCTCCAGGTCAATGGGGGCTGCGGGAAGCGGCGCAGGCCAAGGGACACGGCAGGTAAACAAACTGGCCTGGCCCGCCAGGGGGCTTACCCTGGTGGGCCGCGTGCCAAAGGTTGCCAATCCCAGGTGTAGGCCCTACAAGAACAACAGCTTTTTGATTTCTCTGTGATCCCCAGAAACTAGAGAGGATTTCCCATTGGATAAGAACCATTTTAAAGCCAGTCACATTTGAACTTAAATGACTCGACCATGAGTCTTTCAGTTAATATGAAAGAATAATGGGTGGTTTTTGTCACCTGGCTGTTAATGCTGGTGAAGAGATGCCAATTGCTCATTCACGTCCCATGTGGGTAAAGTATTAGAGTAATAAATATCTAATCACAGGAGGCTGAACTGAGATTTTTATTTTAGCCAACGTTTGCTGCCTTCTGATGGTACAAAATCCATGTGAACCTCTCCTGGAGCAGCCAAAGCTTCACTGCCCTTCCCTTCCTTGTTTTCAGGCAGATGTATAAAATCGGTGATGGGGACTTGGGCCTGCTTCTCCCCCTGGTGTCACCATTTAGACCTGTGCCAAATGGGGGGTCAAATGCTCCTGAGTCAGGATCCTCTCCTTGATCGCTCCACTGAGAGTGCATTACACCCTCTGGGCCCTTGCTTTGCACAGTGTGAACGGTGACACAGGCAGCAAGATATGGCAGAATCGAGCCCTTGCTGACTAAAACCACACTGCTGACTGCTTTTGGGGACCTGGTTTTGCTATGCAACACACACCTGTGGGTCTGTAGAACTAACAGGTCCCTATGGTCCAGGTTCAGCCAGGCCCATCACCCAAGCCTGGAGTGCTCTGTTCCTACAGCATGGGGGTGTGTAGGGGACAGAGGTGCTGTGCTCCCTCACACCGGTCACTAGAGCCCATCCTTACAATATTTTATGGCCCAGAGGGATTCCTGACAGTAATTACCAGCCTATGCCCAATTGGGACCTGTTTGCACTGGGGCAGGACGAAGGAGGGTTTGGGCTACCTTCCCCTCCCCTTATTCACACCAGGATCTGTTTTGCAGCCCAACCCAAGCAGACTCAGAGCTCATCAGGGAGAAAGGCAATGCCTGGGAAAGGTGATGCCCTGCCCAGGGTAACTAAGGAAAGACCCTCGAATGTTTGATCGGTGTCCACAGAATGTGGGATGGGCCTCAGAGGCACTGCAAACACTGGTGTTTTGGGGAGGGTGAATAGCATATATACAGTATCTTGGGAGTTGAGGGTTAAATACACTACCTGCCTACAATGATACCTTCCCTGGCTTAGGGCTCATGCGGGAGGTGGGGGTCGCTGGCAGATTGAGTCAGGGAAAGGCAGAAGCCCTGGCATCACTGCAACTCAGTTGGCTTTTATCAGCCTTCTCTTTAAGAGCTCCATTGTTTCAGAAAAGTAGCTCAGTGCTAGAGTGCCCTCTGCCGGCTGCAGCTGCCATGAAACAGCTGAGAGGAGCAGAGGCAGGAAAGCCTGGACAGAGAGAAAAGAAAAGCTTTTGTGGCTTGTTTTTCACCAAGTCCAGGCTTCTCACCTCCGCTTCCCCTCCATTCAAAGGAATCAATCCCAGTACTTTGTATTGCAGGAAAATGATTGTGATGGATACATCCACCTGATCCTGACGGAGGGTCCCAGCTCAAAGCACAGAGAAAAAGGACCTGCTGCCTCACCACCATGCCCACCTTAAGATCCTACAGTGTCATCGGTACAGTTCCTTCCTGACCCCAGATCTGCTCATTTTTAGAGGTGAGAACTACCTGAGTTATACAGGAGTCACTTTGGAGAAGGAATCTGCCTCTGGGATCCACTGCACTGTAACAATTTGTTACCTGACACAAATCCCTCTCATTAAGGGAACAGGTCCCAGATCACTTCTGTACAGCAGGACTGCAGCCACTTTGGGTACCAGTGTGAACCTAACGTTATTAGTCAGGCTTATGCAATTTGGTTCTCTGGCCCAAAGATCAGGGGACTGTCCTGGTCCTCCAGGGTCCCTCTCTCAGCTTGAGAAACCAGCTTGTGGGATCTTTACAGAGTCTTCACAATTAGTGTAGGTTGGATGTTGCACTGGGATGTTGCATGAGGACACAATGACACACTGTTAGCACCAAGTAATGCATGTTGTGGCATATATGTATATGTGGCAGCCAGCTTGGGACTGCTGGGGAAAGGAGCGGATTAGAAGGCATCTGCACTTCTATTCAGCCTGAACAGGGATTGATAGACTCTTCAGGATGACCCAACATACAGTTTTCATCTCTGTGACATCCTGACCATTAATGCATGTCACATTTATTCAAATTACTCTTATTAAATCTGAATCAGAATGCACACAGCACTACAGCTTTGTTTATCTGTAGGGCCTACATTATGAGCAGTGTTGTTTAGTTTGGAACTGTAATAGATTTCAAGACACATAAAAGAAAGTTACAGGTCAGCAACAAACTCCTTTGTGATGACTTATTTTTCCTGTGGCATAGAGATCATAGAGGTACAATGGCTTTTGCCACCCTATAATGTTTAAAGTAAATTGGAAAGGTTGCCTAGCAATTCACTGCAAAGACATTATAATGCAGAGCATGTGGTTTCTCATTGTTAGTATCTCCCAGCTTGAGAAATCTGTTTCAGAACAAAACAGAGCTAAGAAGTGTGATGATGATTTAGTTGGTGTTGGTCCTGCTTTGACCAGAGGGGTTGGACTAGATGACCTCCTGAGGTCTCTTCCAACCCTAATCTTCTATGATTCTATGAAGTGGGGGGATTTTCTTAATGTTTTGTATGAATACTGTGCGTGCCTCAGTTTTCCCTATATGTTGCACGATTAACTAGGTGGTGGGACAATGGTGCTTGATCTTTACAGTGAACCCTAGGGGACTAGATGTGTCTGTTGTCTAGCTTCCTGGGTCCAGACAATGATTGGATATTTCGTAAATTAGCAACCGATGGCCGGGGAACCCACCTTCTGCAAGAAGCCAGTTGGCGACGACGAGTTGGAGAACAAAGAGAGAAGTGGAGGCCAGGTGACCAGTTTTGCTTGGGGAAACACAGTAGAGGATGGAGGAGAAGCAATAGGATGTGACTGAAGGTGGGCTGTTAGAAACAGGACACTCTACTGGTTTGGGTCTTGGAAGGTGTCGGGGGGTGGGAGGGAAGAGCCAGGGCTCTGGGTCTGACCAAGATGGACTTAGATATAATTTTCTGGTTTCTGTGAGAACAAAGAACTTTCCTACGCTGTATTCCAGACAACTAATAAACACTTCTGTTTCACCACGCTGGCCGAGAGTCACTGCTGACTGCAGAAGTTGGGGGGCATGGCTCCTTTGGGGATGTGTAAGGCTTCCCCAGGTGTCCTATTCAGGTAGACTCACTGCAGGAGGCTCCTGGCATGGAACAGGGTAGATGAAGGCTCTGAGGTCAATCCCAGGAGGTTTATCCTAGTGATAGTGTGCCCAGAGGTGTCATACTGAGGGTCCTGCCTGGGTTTGATTCAGAGCTGTACCAGAGCACTGAGCCTGTGCACCTGTGACAGGAGCCCATTAGCTAGAAATGGAACCATTTATGAAAGGTGCCAAATATGTGGGGCCACAATAATTGCTAATGCCCTGCCAAGGAACAGCATGTGCTGCTTCTTCTCCACAGGACATTGAGGCAACCTATTCTTCCCTGGAAGGAATGACACTAGTGTCTTGGTTGTCATAATAGAAGTGTCAGTGCCCTGTCAGTGTTCCCTCCAGGAGGTGACCTGACAAAGCAGAAAAAACTCCTGCTGAATCTTAAGGCACAAAAGCAGAAGTTACCAAAAGAAAAATGTACATAGCTTCCCTGTCCTGAGTAGAAACCCACTGCATCCTGCAGGCTGCCACCTCACTAGACAAGGAGGGTTCAGCAGGGCCAGCAGCTCATTAAAGGCTCTCCGCTGTTTTCAGAACCTGCTCGTGATGCCCTGTCACCTGCAGATCCCGCAATGACATGCAAGGCTGGAGGTGAGTTGCACACACCAGGTCTCAGCTGGTATTAGGACCATGCCCAGCAAAAAGGCAAGAGGAGAATGATACTTTAAGTTTGTATTTAACAATTTTTCTGGGAAGAGAAAGTGTTGATGTGCCCCAGGGATAAAAGGGCTTGAGAAAATACAAAGAGTTAGAAATTACCTGACACACAAGCCTCCTGTGGGCTTTTCAGCAGAAATATATGGTATGGGGTGTGTGTGTGTGTGAGATTGAATGGGCCCATATGGAAGACAAAACAGAACCCCTGTTGAACTGTAAGGTACGCAGCTTCCACTGAGAAACATCTTCCCTGGGACTGTCCGTCGCCTGAGTTTTTCTTTGGTAGCATAGCCTTGTACTCTTTCAACCACTCAGACCCCATTTTGGCCAGTTTCCTGATTCTTTCACCTCTTATCCTTGCTGCCAGTTGCAGGAGCAGCTGGAAACATTCATGACTCCTTTGTGTGGGATGCATTTCCTAGTCATTACTTTCCCCCTCCAGACCATATCCTCTTCTTCCCTCTTCTTATCTCATGGACTCCACAGAGAGGTCTGTAAAAGGCATTTCTGCCTGCTTAGTGATTCATGATGTGCTTCCAAAAGCTCCATAAGGATGCGGTAGGAAACACGTTTCCTTGTGCATGCTGACAGCACTTCCAGAAATAGCCTCATCAAAAACAATACAGTATTTGACAGTACCAGCCCCCTACACTTTATAGTTGTTGTTACTGCTTTGGTACTACTGTGAACTGCAACTTAGAGTAAGTCTAATTTTAGCAATGTTGTTGTAGCTGTGTCCATTCCAGGATATTAGAGAGAGACAAGGTGGGTGAGGTAAAATATTTTATTGGACCATCTTCTGTTGGTGAGAGACAAGCTTTTGACCTACATGGAGCTCTTCTTGAGGTCTGGGGAAAGTACTTAGAATGTCACAACTAAACACAAGATCAAACGGTTTAGCAAAAGTAGTAGGCCAGGGATCGGCAACCTTTGGCACGCAGCCCATCAGGGTAAGCCCCAGCGGGCTGGGGCGGTTTGTTTACCTGCAGCATCCGCAGGTTCAGCCAATCGTGGCTCCAGGCCAATGGGGGCTGTGGGAAGCGGCACCCTTCCTGCAGCCCCCATTGGCCTGGAGTGGCGAACTGCAACCAGCGGGAGCCACGATCGGCCTAATCTGCGGACACTGCAGGTAAACTAACTGCCCCGGCCCACCAGGGGGGTACCCTGATGGGCCGCATGTCAAAGATTGCCAGTCCCTGAGTTAGCACCTATTCTAAGAGACCATTCAAGGAGAAGCTTGTCTCTCTAACTAATAGAAGTTGGTCCGCTAAAACATATTACCTCACCCACCCTGTTTCTCTATTATCCTGGGACCAACTCGGCTACGACAACATTACATAGAACTCCAGCCAGTAATTTCATCACTTCTTCAATCTAGTAAGCACTGAAGAATGTGAAATGAGTTAATGGTTCCAAGAAATCTCAAGATGAAAATCCTAGCACATTTCAAATCTAACTGGATTCAGAGTGGTTCTATGTTCCTGAAATTTGTGTGCTCCATTGCCCCCTGAGGGTAAAAGAGGGGGTTTATTTGACAGTGTCTGTTCTAAGAAAGCCCAATTGAGAGCAGATGTTGAAATGCATGTAGATGTGGTGGAGGTGGGGAAAATGTATGAAAAGCAAGCTTTTGGGATCCTGACTTACAGAGGATGAGCATTTCAGGCCCTGCTAGGAAAGCCTCAAAGCAGAAACAGAGCAATAAGTGGAAGCCAGGGAGCTGTTACTGACTGGGGTGACTCTGAGAGCAGGATTGTTTAATTCTTATTAAGACATGGGGTGCCATAATGTATCCAGAGAGGCGGACATGTGTGTGACTCCTGTCACCCCCCTCTCCCCCCAAGAGTGAAGAGGGTTTGGGGTATGTGTAAGGAAGCACTGAAATAGCCTCCCCTGTTTTGTTATTGAAAGTTCATCTGGGAGATTTTTTTGTTGAATTCCATGCTGGCGAAAGGTGCCAACTTTAGGGCCCTAAAAAAAGAGTCCTCTATAGACCCACTGACCAGGGATGGCACCCCCTTCCACTGCCAAGTCACTCCTTAGCTCGGCCTTTATGGCCCCTTCAGTCCTTGGCCTCTCTGCTGAGAGGGTTTTGCATAGGGTGACCACAGAGCCAGCCTTAGGGAAAATGGCACCCTGGGCGAAGTTTATTTTGGTGCTCCTGGCCCCCAGCGGCATGGTGTCCCCTCCCATTGCCTCTGGCCCTCATGGCCTCCCTACCCCCGCACACCTCTAGCCTCTGAATGGTGCCCCCTGTGCCCCTAACTCCTGCAACCCCCTCCTGCACCCATGTGGGGAAACTGATCTAGGTGCACAGAGCAGCTGGCTTTATTGCTTCCCCCCCCTCTTGAACACTGCTCCTCTGTGTCCCCCTAGGGGGCTGGGGAGGAGTGAGGAGCCAAGTCAGGGCTCCCTGCATCCAGGTCACTGTCCCCACGGGGGCTGCATAAGGGGAGGACAGGGGAGCAGCAGCTCCTGATGCCCCCCTCACAGCACTGCCCAGGTGGGGGCAGTGACCTGGATGCAGGGAGCCCTGATGCCCCCCCTACAGCCCCCTGGGGGGGGGCAGGGGACCGTTGGGGAAGTGGGGAGCAGTATCTGTAGGGAACCGCTCACCTCCCTCGCACAATGGTCCTTCACCAGGAGGAAGCAGGGAGAAATCTGGGCCCCCCACCCCACCCCACCCACGTGGCACTCCCCTGCCAGCCAGGAGCAACTTGTGACTTGCCACAGGGCGCCCCCTTGACCACGCTGCCCCAGGGGTGGTCGCCCAGGTGACCCACCCCCTAAGGCTGGCCCTGGGTGGCCACATTTCCCAAATGGGACACCGCAGGGAGCTAGCCGCCGCCGCCCGGGGCTGGTCCGAGAGCCCCCCGCTCCCCCCACCAAGGGGCTGCCCTGGCGCTCCCGTGAAGACCTGGCCGGCAGCAGCGCGCCCCAGACAAAGGGGGTGACCGCTGTAGCTGGCCCTCGAGTCCGAGGGGGGCCCGGGGTAAACGAGACGCAGCCGCCGCCAGCCCAGGCTGGATTCAGAGGACCGGAGCCCCGGGGCTGTGGGCGCTGAGCGGCCCCCTCCTCACGCCAACTTCCGCCGCAGCTGCCTCGCGCCGCGGACAAGGGGCGATTCGAACCCGCAGACCAACTCCCGCGGAGAGTTCTACAGCCCGCTCGCCCCGGGTCCCGGCCCTCTCCGATGGGCGGGGCTTGAGGGCGGGCTCTGTTGGCACGGGCAGCGGAAGTGAGCACGGGGAGGCGGGATCTGTTGCCAGGGGTAACGGATGCGGAGTGCTTGGCGGGAGTTTCGGAGCCGGGGCCCGAGCGGGCACGGCTTGCGGGTGAGCACGGCTTGGGGAGCGGGGGCGGCAGCGAGCGCGGGGCCGGGGAGGGGAAGTGCCTGGGGCGAGGGCAGGGCAGGGTGAGAGGCGGTGGCTGCTGGCTGTGAGGGCTTGTGGGGCTGCCAGCGGGGGGGTTAGAGAGGGAGAGGGAGAGGGAGAGGGAGAGGGAGAGGAAGGGGGGGGCTGGCATTTTGAGTTGTGGCGAAGGTGCCTAGAGCTGAATGTGGGGTGGTTTACAAAAAACTCTTGAAAACGTCTGAAAAACCCCGACTCAGGTGCCTTCCTCCGCTCCCCCCACTTGTCTCCCTGAACTGGGGTTGGGTGTGTTATTTGTCTGGTGTCACGGGGGAATGAGAGGTCTGCCCACAAGTCTCTGTGTTGCTTTGTCCTTTATTATCCCTGGGAATGTTTGCCTGGGCAGACGGGTTTTTGCACCTTTCACCATCGGGGCTGTGTCGTGTTTTATTGTCAGCAGAGAACTGTGCAAGATAATATGTATATTCATAATAAAAATCCAGCTGCTAATTCTGCACCTGAAATGTCATTCTTCGCTGACATTGCAGATGTTTCTCAGAGATTGGGCAGCTGGGTTCTTAGGGAGCAAAGATCATGTTCTCATGCAAATATCCCTCCTGATAATTATAATTTAAAAATAATTACAGTGAAAGCCCTCTCTTCCCCCTTTGTGCTGAGTGCTTCCTAATGCGAATCTTCTGGTTGTTTCAGAGGTGATGACAGCTCTATCTGGAATAAAGCTTTGAAATCTCTACATTTTTGTGAGGCCAGTCCTGTGCTCCTCTGTGTTGTCTTTTCTGTTTCTTTTCTGTTCCATTGTTTGTCATTCCACCTCCTTTCGAACTTTCAGGCCAGAGATGTGATGGCCAGCCAATTAAAAAACAGAATGTTAAGGGCTGAAACTCCACTAGAATCCCCTATCCCAGTCAGACTGTCCTTACCGAGAATGCTGCTGTACTATGAATGACTTATGTTAACGGGATGCGTGGTTGGTACTACACTAACATTCTGGTTACACTAGTTACAATTTTGCTTCAGTGATTTCTCCCCGCTCCTCTTTGGTGCTGCCCTGTGGTTCTCAAACTTTTGTACTGATGACCCCTTTCACATTAGCAAGCCTCTGAGTGCAACCCCCCTTGTAAATTAAAAACACAGTTTTATATATTTAACACCATTATAAATGCTGGAGGAAAAGTGGGGTTTGGAGTGGAGGCTGACAGCTCGTAACCCCCCATGTAATAATCTTGTGACCCACTGAGGGGTCCCGACCCCCAGTTTGAGAACCCCTGCTACTGATGGTTAGCTGTAGACCAGTGCCCTTTCCTAGTTATGATTCCCATTCTTTCTCTCACGTGCCATTACTGTGATGTTTCCGTTGTTTTAACTTGTACATTGGGAGACATTTCTGTAAAAGACACGTAAAATCAAATTGTGTTGTAGTGGAGAACTGATGAATGGGGGGAGTTATTCCTTGAAAATCCTCTTGAATAATAATTTTCTCCAATGGCTATCTGTACAGTTTTCTTGTGGGGAAGGACTAGGTGGTTTCCTGTATTATTCTCCAAGTGCTAATTCCCCTGTCATTTTCCAGAACACATTCAATGCGTGACGGTGCTGTAAAGTCTACTGACACGAGCTACAATGGACCAGAAAATCTTATCTCTAGCAGCAGAAGAAGCACTAGACAGACTTCAGGAATGTCTGCAAAACCTGAAGGAAAATGAAGTGAGTTGCATATTTTTGAACATTTGAGGCTTTTCTTGGATTCTATGCATGGGCTGTAGTAGGAGAGAATGGCGGCTAGAATTTTCCTTCATTTGAAGATGTTGTAAAAGTGTGCCCATACCAATTCACTGGACATTTGAGGTGAAAAAAAAAAACCTGTAAGATGGTACTCTGAATGAATAGTTCTAGCTGTATGCTAAATTTCCAAAGGCTAAAGAAGAACTTGAAATAGATTAGAGCTGTGGTGTATGTTCTATGACAGAGGAGGGCAAACTACGGCCCGGAGGCAGGATCCGGCCCGTCAGGGCTTTCGCTCCGGCCTGTGGGATTGCCAGCCCTGTGGGAGAGTGGGGCTAAGGCAGGCTCCCTACCTACCCTGGCCCCATGCCGCTCCTGGAATCGGCTGGCACCACGTTCCTGCAGCCACTGGTGGATAGGGGGGCAGAAGGCTCTGTGTGCTGCCCTCACCTGCAGGCACTGCCCCCCGCAGCTCCCATTGGCCAGGAACAGGGAACCGTGGCCAATGGGAGCTTTGGGGGTGGTACCCACAGGCGAGGGCAGGCCGGGTGGACCTGGCTACCCCACCCCACCCCCAGGAGCCACTGCCAGACATGCTGGCCACTTCTGGGAGCAGCGCGGGGCCAGGGCAGGCAGGGAGTCTGCCTTAGCCCTGCTGCGCACCACTGCCACTCCTGAGCTGCTCCAGGTAAGCGGGCCGGAGTCTGCACCCCTCACCCTAACCCCCTGTCCTGAGACCCCCTAACCCGCTGCCTTGAGCCCCCTGCTGCACCCCTCCTACACCCCAACCCCCTTCCCTGAGCCCCCTCCTGCACTCCGCACCCCCTCCTGGACTCTATCCCCCTGCCCTGAGGCCCCTCCTGCACCCCAACCCCTTGCCCTGAGACCCTTCCTACACACCACACTCCCTCCCCCACTCGAACCCCCTGCCTCAGCCCTACATTCATGGCCCTACATACAGTTTCCCCACCCAGATATGGCCCTCGGCCCAAAAAGTTTGCCCACCCCTGTTCTATGGTGTACCCAGATTGGGAACTTATTTAGGACTGCCTTGTGCCTTGGTATGGTCTCTGATAGGCTACAGATCCATGTAATGCTATTAGGAGGGTTGTAGTTAGGTTTATCCACTCTACAGGGATGGAGAAATGTCTGACATTGCTGTCAATCATGGTGCAATATAACAATATGGCAAGGTGTTCAGGTGAAGGATAATAGGTATGTGAGTCCCAGCCATTTTGTTGAGGAATTAGTTCCTGGACAGGCAATGCTTTTCCTAGAAGGGGGTGGGGGTGAACCTGCAAATGTAAATGTTGGAAGTATGAAAATAAGCAACTGGTATCTTACAGCTGTTTCCTTCTGGTTGCAGCTTGGTGACCTTATTACAAGGCAGGCTGTGAAGGGAAAGGAGACTGCCGTACTGCTGAGGGGAATCTTCAAAGGTAATGGGACAACTTGGGTTTCATTGACCTCTGGATAACTTACTTTCAGAAGGCTCTTGACTTGCCCATATAGATTAACTGTTTGCTCAAGAAATATCTAGTTGAAGTAGGTAAGTGGGCAACTGAACTAGGTCTTGTAGATATCGTGGAAGAAGCAGGTTTTCAGGTAAAATGTTGATCATCTCTCTCTGTGATTCTATCTAAATACAAGCGGTCAGGCTTCCTGACCTTGGGATCAATTGAATGTGGCAATGTTACACATGTATTGGGGAAGGGGAAATAGGTCTAACCTAACTTTTCTCAGATACCACAGATGCACTCAGGAATTAGCTAAGTTCTTTAAGAGTATTTTTTTTCCTTTCCCCTTTGTCTCCCCCGCCCCCCCCCCCGACAATAAGGTTCCCCTTGCTCTCAGCAGAATGGTGTTCTCAGGAGACTCCAGGTTTACAAACATTGTATCCAGCTGGTGGAGTCGGGGGACCTGCAGTTGGACATCGTGTCAGAGATCATAGGGCTGCTGATGCTGGAGGTAGGTGCTCATTTGGAGTGGCTTATATGGGGCCTATTGGATCTAGGTGGGAGGGGAAGTGCCCTTTTACCTGTGAGATGTGGATTCCAATTATTAATTAGGCCACTAGGAAAAATGAGTGGGTCACCTGCATGAGTCTCACCTAAGATGAGGTTAGTTAATGTTTGGAAAGTGTTATCTGTGTGATTATCATAGTTGGATGTTTGTACCTGGAAGTAGTTCAGACTGTCCAATCCCTTGACTTAGTCAACATGACTTATCTCCATTTCTAACGGCCAGTGTGCATACTGTGTTTCAGGGTGACTTCCTCTACTAAACAATATTGGGCTGCACCAGCAGTCTCTAATGTGGTTCTCATTGGCTTCTTGAGAGTATACTTGCTTTCTTTTAATCACTTGTATTTATGTCTGGAGTCTTCTAGTGCATCTCCTCATACTCTTTTTTTAAAAAAATCTTTTATCAGGCTCGTCGATTACCAGGCGCTGCATTGGCTGAACTGGCCACTCTGTTTGTTGATGTTATTAAAGGAGGAAGCCTGTCTAATGGGAAGTCCTTAGAGTTGTTTTCTACAGTTCTTACTGCACTGGCTACCTCTAAAGAAAGCCTGGTTTATGGGAAAGGTAATCCCTTCACTTCCCACTCACTGCCCAATCCTTTGTGTGGTGGAAAGGGAGGGGTAGTTTTAAATTGTTGGATTCTAAGTAATTTCATTTTAAAAATTACTATAAATATTTAAAGAAACATGAAATGGTAGGCCAGCTCTTACTAATTGTTTCTCTTACTGCCAGCGCAGGGATGTGACTCCCACTACTTTTAGTCATAGGGATTCTTTTGCATACCTTAGCGGATACCATGATCAAGACTAAGCAAAATAATCACAAAAATTATTAACCAGGGCTATTTTTTTATTAGAAAAAGAAAAAATATTAAACAAAACAACACAAATGATAATCTGGTTATTTTTGTTATAATCTTTTCTGTATGTCTCTGGAGAGAGCTTTTAACAGATTACACCTTTGAGAGTGAACCCCTCCTTTGGTGGGTCACTCTTCTGTTGGTAATGTATCACCAAAGTATATTATTTCCCCAAACTATTGTGAATTCAGTTTTATATCTTATTAGATATTTACAACTGTTTATGTAGGGCAAAATAATTTAAGGTCTGGTAAGAAGCCTGTGTTGTTAATAATAACCTTAACAGTTTATAATTAGACAAAGAAAGCAATCTTAACTAAATCTTTTGAAATAAAACAAAATATTTAAACTAGTTAGGTAGAAGAAGCCTTTTAAGGGGCTGTCTTAAAACAGGTCAATTATTAATATTAAGCTCTGGTCTACACTGGGGGGGAAGGGGGTGTCAACCTAAGATATGCTGACTTCAGCTGCCTCTCACGAGCTGGAGTTCCGGAGTCGATGGGGAGTGCGTTCGGGGATCACTACCTGATCCGGCGGGTAGTGAAGACCTGCCCAAAGAATCTTAAATCCAACTAAGTTCCACTATTTTTCCGTTTACCAGGGATTAGCCCCCATCTCCTCTCCACGAATACATGGTCTAACCATCTGGTGATTAACAGAGAAACCGTTAGTCATTTAAGTGACAGCAGCATTTTCCTATCCCAAAAATGTCAGTACAAGAGTTTAAATCTAACCCCTTGACAGTATTTTAGTTAACTTTCTCTCATCAATCTTTGATGAAGTTTTTGGGGATGTTTTCCCCAGGGGTTGGTTTATTCTTGAGTTTTCTCTGTTTTTCTTAGCTGTCTATGACTTGTGGAGTGCTTTCTGTCTAAACAAACTAGCCCAGGGTATGTGTATGGTGTGCTCACTTCAGAGTCTTTTATACCCTTCTCCTTCCTATTTTCATGACACTATAGGAAAACACACCCATTTTGGGCTTGTTTAGCTTCAAGTGGGTTGCTGTCACTCTTTCATTGGCTCCATGCCTTCCTGGGTAATCCTTAGGAGCCCCTTCATTTTATGAATATGCAGTTTATTAATGAATATGCAACATTTCTTTAATTGTCTCTGTTTTTCTGTCAGGAAAGCATCAGATAACTTTCAAAGCTAGCTTTAACTTTTTCTTTTTATTCAGTCCGTTCTCTGAGAGATTCTTTCAGTTTTATTAGAGTTTGACAGGAAATTGAAATTCTGTTTTCAAAAGTGCAAACCTGTTCTTTCTATAAAAAGGTTTTGTTCTCAAAACAGCCTTTTAAAGTTAAATAACTTTTAGAAATTCTTTAGCTTAAGTTATTAATTCTACATGACAATTTTTGGAGGATGATTTTTCTTGCCTCTTTGAGTTGGGTGAGGGTTTGCTTGTGCACTGCCAGCAATTAATTAATTCCCTATTAATATAAATATTCTATATTTAAATGGCTTGTTACACTTGTCTAGCAAGGTAATTCGATTCCATGTTGGTACATAAAGCATTTTACTATTTACATAGTAGTGATATTAGGAGCTTTGCATTTAGCTAACATATTTGTAAATGTATGCCTTTCACAAAGGGTTTGTTATTTCAACTTTTAAGATATAACCAAAATTTGAACACATTTCCAACTGTACATGTTTTTCCTGGAGTTTCAAAAATACAAGCAGAGATTTTTCTTTTTAAATAAAAGGGGTTGGTATGGACACTTCCTTAGACTTATGGCTCTACATTCCTTTTTACAATTAGGCCTTTGCCTAAAACATAGATGTTTTACGCAGTTTCTCTTGATGTTTGTTATCCATGGGAGATAGAAGTAGAAACCTTCTGGAACGTCTTTGATTAGCTTTAACATTTTGTAACTTAACTAGCTAAATACATGTATTGTGGTATTTCCAAGCATTCTGGCTGTAACATACTTGTAGCTATACCTTAATATTCAGTAAAGAAGCAAACAAGCTTGTAATGACCTAATAAAATAGTTATAATTGTATTAATATAATTTTTGCATCAATATTAAGGTCTCTCTCCTATACTTTCGTTTCACTGGAATCTGCTCCTAAATACCTCTTGCTTCTCCAGGTGAGCTGAGTGGAGAAGAGTTTAAGAAGCAGTTGATCAATACCCTCTGCTCCAGCAGGTGTGTACATCTCCTCTTCATTTCTATTTGTTAATTTAAGAATTGTTACACACCTATCAGCATCTGGGCTCTTTACAAAAAAATCTATCTAATACCCATCTGCTATAAAATGACACACTAGCCTCAGTCTAAAACCCCAGCTGCTTCTGCAATTCTAGGAAGAGTCTGCAGCCAAATAATGCCCTTTACATTGTGCTTTGCAGAGTTCCCTGGGTTGGAGAATCTCCTCCACTTTGCCCTGTTCTACTTCCTTTAAATCTTACCTCCTCTGAGAGCTGGCAGTGTGGCAATTTCTCCAGCTGGGAGGGCAGGTGAGCCACCTGCAACACTGCTGCATGAATTGGCCTCACAGGGTGCTTAGGTCTTTTCCTTTGGTTTTCCTGTTTGTTGTCACTAGGAGAAGAGCAGCCAAACAGAGCCATTCCAATTATCGATGAGTAGCTGGTAACAGTGGTGAATTTTAGTGCAAATCAGGCTTCTGTTCTTACTTTGAGAGAGCAACAGAAGAACTGTAGACATTAACTAAATTTGGGGGTGCGAGGAGAACAAGCAGCAATTCTGCCCTTTCTCAGGCTCTCTGTTCTTTTGTTTGACCAGGTGGGATCATCAGTGTGTCATTCATCTCACCAACATGTTCAGGTAAATTCCCCCACCTCAGTGTTTTCTTATTTTGCATCTATTTCTGCCTCCTGTTTCACAAGCAGCTTGGGGACTGCGTTAATAACCTGGCAGTTATACCCTCGGTATCACGTGGGTGCTGAGTATATCCATTGGGTGTGTTTGGGGACTGCACGCAGCTTGCTAAAAATGCCCCAGGGACAGCACTGGCTGTGCCATTTCTCCCAGAGTCTCGCTTGGCTCGATATCTGCTGCTTGCTGTTGAGGAATAGGGACCCTTGATATGTCTTCCTTTGTTCACATCACAAGTATAAATATGTGCGAAACCAGGGTCTGTCCCCCCTTGGTGTTTGCAGATACCTTTCCTTGGCCTTAGGGGGAGTTAGGCATGTGCTTCAAGGGAAGGTTAGAGACTCTAATGCTCAATGTGGGTTATGGAGGAGCCATTTGGAAAATAGATAGGATTCTTTTCCCCACCGACCACTCTTACTTCCTTAGTTAGTATCTTAGGGCACACCAAGTGGGTAGTTAAATTCATCATTTAACAGGGAACATCAATTGTGTTAGTAGTGAGGGCTATGGTTCTGTCACGGAATCTGTGACTTCCAGAGACCTCCGTGACTTGAGCCCACAGTGCCTGGGAGCTGCAGGGTCCCTCCATTGCCTGTGGTGGCTGGGAACTGTGGGGCCCCATTTTGACATGCATATTTTTAGTAAAAGTCATGGATAGGTCACGGGCTTCCGTGAATTTTCTCTTTATTGCCCGTGACCTGTCCATGATTTTTACTAAAAATATGCATGACAAAATCTTAGCCTTATTCATAATGTGTATTTTGCCAATTCCATGTGTATGCCTGGCTATTCAGCCCTCTCTCCTTGAGTGCGGGGGACTCTGGGCTGGGTCATGGCTCTGATTCTGTGTATCTTGAAAAGTTGGCACTGTCCATTCATGGGCAAGCACAATGTGAGGGAGGCTTTGTGATATGCAATTTGTGTTGGAGTTCAGAATGTGAACCTGAATTTCTGAGACAGTTGTAGGGAGCTGCGGGGTCTATGGCAATAACGTCTATCCAGGACTTCAAGTAGCTTTTTTTTTTGGTCCCTCTGGTGGGCCTTTGGGAATGCTAGAGTACTACTGGCTAGTTCAAAGACTGAACCTGCTATGGTATTCTAAAGGAAGCAGGGTTGGGAACTGAATGGCATTGACTGGTCTGCACCTTTGATTCTTCAGGGACATCCCACTAAGTGCAGAAGAGCTGCAGTTTGTCGTGGAAAAGGTCCTGAGGATATTCTCCAAGTTAGACCTCCAAGAAATTCCTCCTCTGGTTTATCAGCTGCTGCTACTCTCTGCAAAGGTAAAACCACAAAGAGAGCTGCTGAAGCTCTCCAAGACAGAACTTGCACCTAACCACTATAGGAGATGTGTGCTGCATGTACATATGAGAGAGAAAATACACAGAGTGAGCTATGGATTGGATCATGCAGGGGATCAAAATTCAGCTCGCAGCTGGACAGCTCACTCCCATGGCTGATGGAAGGTGGGAGCAGGCTCTGCCGTGGGGGATAGGGAGATGGTGGAAAGCCTTATATGCGTCTCACTAAGAGAGTTATGCCCACTCCTCCTCAACAAAAAGGAGGATGGCTGTGACATGGCGTCTTTGGAGAAGAAAGCAGTGGGTACAGTTCCAAAAGATAATAGGCAAGGTCCCTATTAGTCTTCCTAGACATGGAATCCATCTCTTTGCTCAGGGGGTTGCCTGTTCTAGTATGTTCATGGCTCACATAGTGTGACCTGCCTCTGGGTTGTGGTCTGGATCAATCTTAAAGGTCTCATTTCTGTGCCCCTGTTCCAAGCAGCTGCTGTCAGTGAGGTACCTGCCATTTAGTTGGGACGGGGTGGCTGTTCCACTCCCACATTTGTTACTATTATTCCATGAATGACTCAATAAAAGAATGATCCATCCAGAGATAGTCTCTACCTGTATTGTGGGAGGCTGTTTTGATTCACTAGCTCAAGTCTAGTCTAGAGCCTCAGTTACTGTTTTAGGGCTTTCTAGCCGCTTTGAATGGACTTGTCACTTAAAGAAACCATTCTAATGAAAAACCTTTTATTTATAAGTGCTGTACAAAGGAATATACAAACAATACAGTGATCAATTACTCTACCCCAGGAGCCCCACACAATGACTTAACATGGGAAATTAAAAATATTATGAAACTAGCATTGCAAGGGGAAATCAGGGAAGCAGACTGCAATTCCCTGGGAGCTGTGGTATTACAGAATGTGCAATAGATTAATATAGTTTATGCTGCTTTGCTATGTCCTGCCTTTCAGGGCAGTAAGAAGACTGTTTTGGAAGGAATCATCACTTTTTTCAACCAGTTAGATAAAAGGCAAAAAGAAGAGCAGAGGATTCCAGAGTAAGTCCTTTCCTATAATTGTCTTCCTTTGTTGCCTGGGTATTTGTAACCCTCCCTGCCTTACCTGACACTCCTCTTGTATGAGTCCTGTTCGGTGCTTTTGAGATGGTGTGCATCAATTACAACAGGAATTGAAACCTAGGGTTTTCTACTATGTCTTCCAGGTCAGTGGACCTTGAAGCTGCCACGGTGCCCCTAGACCAACTCCGTCATGTGGAAGGCACGATCATTCTTCATATTATCTCTGTTATCAACCTGGACCAGGGTCTTGGCAGGGAACTAATCAAACTACTAAAGGTACAGCAAATGTAGAGCACACCGTTAGGGCTTTTTGGGGAACGAGAGAGGGGTCTTTAAACTAGAGGGTAGGTTTAGCAGGTTATCTTTATGCAGGATTTGAAATTGTTAATACCACTATGGCCATCAAAAACATCTATAGTGATTCAGTGTGTTTGGGGTAAGACATTCCCCCACAACCTAGGTCAATTCTGCGGTAGCATAACACCAATCTGGCCTAAATTAGCAATGATGGCTTCCTTGGTGTTGCAAGAAGCTTAATTAAATCATAAATAACAAGCTCTTTGATTGTCCTGTCTCTTGATGTTTCCTAGGCTGAACAGCAAAGGGACCCTGGCAAGACCCTGTGTCCTTTCAGTGTGGCTCTTGTGCTCTCGGTGGCAATAAAACACAGATTTGAAGAGCAGGTATGTTTTACTTATGTGTAACCTAAGGATTCTTTTTGCATAAAGCTTCCTTGTCCGTGCGTTGTGCTCATGGCGGGGGAGAGGGGATGTTCATATTATGCTCCCTTTTCAGTATAGGTTCAGAAATGAACTCTGGGTAATAACAAAAGAAACAAATACTGTTGAATGGATTGGGAGTCATGCTTCCTGAGCTCCTGAGCATGGGAGCATCCTTGTCATCAATGAGCGGGGTTTATCCTCCTATTCTTGTGCCTCGCCTGTAGACCATTGAAACCTGTTATGACACAGCCTCCAGAGAGACCTCTCACCTAATAATATAGTTACTACATGACATGAAAGGAGTGCAATGGAGTGAGGATGACAGCAACTTAGCCTTCCGAAAACCAAAATGAATATGTCCAAATGTAGGTGCTGGGCGACTGTACGCTACCCTCCTGGCTCATGCATCTTGGCTGCATCTGTGAGTAAGGTGGGGAACAACCATCCTGGAGAAGGAATGTATTGAGATACGTCGGGGGAGCTGTGTGAGCAGCTGGCACTGATGCTTCCGACACTGCCTGCTCTAGATGGTTCTCTGACTTGGTGGTTACCTGTGGAAATGGCTCTGGACAGACTCCTCCTCACTCAGACCATTTTTATGTTTCAGGTGTTTGACTTTCTGAAAATGTCCATTGTGAGAAGCTGCAAGGACCTGCAGTTCCTCCAGGGCTCAAAATTCCTGCAGGATTTGTTTCCTCAGCAGTATGATATAGCATCCATAATCCTGGAAGTGGTGGAAAACAGGTTTGCTTTTGGAGTACACTACCCAGGGCTCAAGAGCTTTTGGGAGAGAGCGGGGTCTTGGCCTAGATAGAAATGTGATGGGATGCTAACTATTACTGAAAACTGATTTCAAACCTCAAACTTTATTTCATAGCTTTATATAAGAGACCTTTGAAAAAATATACAGTTGCACAGATGTCTCCTAAGTTTCAGCCATCTGTGTGATGCAGAGTAGCTGAATTATAAACCGCTAACCACCAACTTCCTGCTGGGAATGGTAGCTGACCATTTACAGTAATGCTATCTGCTGTAGTGTGAATGCTTTCTGGTTAGTGAATGAGGGATGGATCCTCTGTTAGCCTCCCACCCCACCACCATTACCGCTTTAAACATCTCATATATGACTCCAAAACCGGCCATCAGTCAGCACCATTTCTGAATCTGGTATGGACAGCATTGTTTAAAATACTGAAAGTTCCCGCAGGAATTATAGCTTTTCTGTCTCTCCTTTGCTGGTTGGGGGACCTGGGACTGAAGAGTCTTGTGGGGGCATTCCCTACCCTGAGAGCTGAGCATGCGTGTTTCACACAACTGCCAACCTGCATTGGGCCCCTGAGTGACCATGGAAGAGTTTATTAATCTGAATGTTGCAGCTTGAGCCTTTCCCTTTATTAAGTTGCTTTTTTTCCTGCTCTGTTTAACATTTTCTTCCAGTGCTTTTGGCTGGGACCATGTTACTCAAGGGCTGGTGGATCTTGGTTTCACCTTAATGGAATCATACGAGCCAAAAAAGGCCTTAGGAAAAGCTGCTGAAACCAGTTATGGCCTTTCCAAGATGCCAGCCCAGCAGGCATGCAGGCTGGGAGCTAATATCCTGCTGGAAACCTTTAAGGTAGGATGAGGTTTAGGATAACATCATATGTTCTCCTGGGGAAACTCTGTTCATGCCCCTGCTCTCTTGTCAACTTTTTATGAGATTTTGTTCGTCTCCATTATCAGGGGAACTGAAGGGAAGATGGGGAAAATCAATGACAGAGATGGGAATAGAACCTAAGCCTCTCAGATCTTTGCTTTAACCTCTAGCCTTTAACCTCAACTCCTACATTTTCTTTTAATTGATCCAGATTCCATCCTGGTTCAGTCTCTATTCAGCTAGCCAAAGGTAACTTCTAGGGACTGGTCAAATATTACCCTTCAAACCTGGACATTAATGGACAATGACCAAGCACCTGAAATCACATGAAAATCTCAATTTTATGTTTTTTCTTTTGTCCTTTCCCCTTTTAGGTCCATGAGCCAATCAGAAGTGCAATTCTGGAGCAGGTCTTGAATAGAGTAATCACAAAGGCCTTTTCTCCCATCAACCACTTCATAGGTAATAAAAATGAGAGAGAGAAGTGTATGTGGCTCTCAGAAGTCATATTAATTTTTTTTTATAGAGGAAATTCCTGATCAGGTGACCTGAGGGTCAACAGTATTAGGTGTCTTAAGTCCATGCAATTCAACACACACCTCACTACAGAGGAAGAACACTGTAATGGGATAGTTCATCCCAGAGCCGTGGTTGTCCATCCTTATAGAAATGCAAATATCCTATACAGCATGTACGTTAATCCCCTATCGCTATAGTACCTAACCACTATGTAGGGACCAGTCCAGAAGGGACCATTAGTTCTCTGCCTTCCTCTTTGATTTCATTATTGGTATCTGTCTTTGGACACACTGTCAGGTTTTCTTCTGCTTTGATTCTTTGGGGAATGCTTTAGTGAATAGGCGAGTCTTGCAGTGTGACCTGAAACTGGCAATAATTAGTTTTTCATCTGATCTCCATTGGGAAGATGCCCCGGAGCCCTGGGCTTACTACTGAGAAGGCGCTCCTGGGTACACCCTGATAAGTTGGCCCCTGTACCTGGGCTGTGTGCATATGGCACCCTGTATCCTGATAGGAGACTGGATTAACAATATGATCATCCCAAATGGAACCTTTCCAGGTAATGAGGAGGCTGTGGATTTTCTCTTTGACTCATTGACCCCATAGAAAGAAACAGAATCCCTCTCTCCCATACCCTACTCTTTAATGTGGCCCCTGCTTTTGCCCTTGGCAGCAGCTGCTCCTCTTACAATCTTGTTTTTCAGATTTGCTGTCTAATATCGTTGTGTCTGCTCCACTCATCCTTCAGAATTCGTCCTCCAAAGTCACTGAGGCCTTTGACAATTTGTCCTTTCTGCCTCTTGATATGGTGCAAGGGCTACTCAAGGCCGTACAGGTAAAGCTTTGCATTTCCCTACGAATGAATGTTAGAGCTTGGCTCCAGCCATAGCTTCATGCCACAATTATAGGGGGGACCCAGTAACCTTCCTCATCTGCACATATATTTGTTAAAGTGTCTCTAGTCCTCTGCTATAGCTGGCAGGCTATTCAGGGTAGCATGGTGCCTCTCTTGAACGTTGGTGCCCCTTAGTTGAAAGCTCCCCTCTTGAACGTTAGTGCCCCTTAGTTGAAAGCACAGTCAAGGACTCTCCCTGCTAGGACCTTTCATCTGGAAGATGGAAGGTGCCCAGATACCAGAACAGAATAGAAACAGCTGTGAATGGCCCATAGAGTTACCTTCTTCCCAATTCTATTCTAATATTATGTTTTTCTGTGCTGGGGTATTGTCTTAGTGGTAGAACTGTCACCGGCTTAGCCGCCAGTACTCCATTCTGAGGGCCACAGATTTCTCCCCCAGTCCTCATGCTCCATTCTCAACAGCAGGCCAAGATGTCTTGCTGTTGCTGGTCCATCTCTTTTCTTTCCTGTTTCAAAACTCTCATTGGGTGTCCTTTTGTAATGATGAAAGTGTGGAAACCTAGCATAAGATAGGAGCGCACGTGCCTGTGTGCTCTCACACACAGCTTGGTTTGCCTTATTATTGCTCTGCCTAATAGATCCCTTCCCTTCCAGCCGCTGCTCAAAGTCAGCATGTCAGTGAGGGACTCCCTCATACTTGTTCTCCGAAAAGCCATCTTTTCCAGGTAAGATGGGATCAGTGTTCTTTTGAAAAGGTGTTTAAGTTATTGTTGAGCTCTGGATTGGAAGTGAGTTCTTTTTCTTCTTGGTTTAACAATCACCTTTTACTTATGGAGACCCCACCATCCCATCCCCACCCTGGCCCCAGTACTGTAATACAGTCACACCACCATCCTCTGGATTGAGAACTCCACAGTTCTGTCTAGAGGAGCCTTGACCCTGAGCCTGTAAATTCAGAAAACCAGATGGAAACTCAAGGTAAGGACATCAAATTAAAAGAAACTCCACTATTAGGTGTCTGCATAACCACACACCTGAGCACACCTTTGCCATGGGGAGCTCAAAGTGAACGGATGACTAGAAACTTCAAGGTGCCATAGTATGGCTGGTCCTTTTTTGAGATTGTAGAAAGATCTGCTCAGTGCAAAGTTCTGGATGATTTGCCTTGCTGTCTCCAGTACATTAGGAGTCTCTGTGGAGTCGCTTGGTAGTGTCTGTTTAGTTACAGATGCAAAAGTCCACTTGTTGTTTAAAGCAAGCAGCCTGATGCTGATGAAAGACCTGGGGTATCACCTAGATTTGTGTAGAGCAAAGATCCTGCTTTCCATGGGACTCATCCAGCATAGAAAACTACAGCCCTGCCAGAGGGAAAGAGAAGAGGTGAGAGATGTGAGAAAACCTCCCCTCTATCTCCACTGCAAACATGCAGCTTTCTTTGCTGCCTTGCTCTCATTCCAGTTTCCACAGCCGTTTAAGTAGCAGGTCTGAGCCCAGCATTCTCCCTTGCTATATACATCAGTGGGACAGAAAGGAGAAGTCAGTGTCGTAAGACTGGAGAACGTAGGAGAAACTAACTGAATTGCCAAGCTGTTAATTCCTTGGGGCATCAGATGTTCCTTTGGGGAATGCGGCATTGCTTTAATTTTTCTTTTTTACCACTTTTAGGCCCTCGGTGTGTGTCAGAAAATTGCATGAACTGCTCAGAACAATCTTGTAGCTGAGCTGGTCTCTGAATTTCTTAACTCCTTCTACCCCTCTTCATGCTTCTCTATTCTTTCCCCAACTCATAGGCAGCTAGATGCTCGGAAAGCTGCAGTTGCTGGCTTTTTGCTGCTGTTAAAGAATTTTAAGGTTCTGGGCAGCTTGACTTTTTCCCAGTGCAGCCAGGCCATCGGTGCTAGTCAGGTGAGTGTGGGTTACCCCCTTGAAAATGGTACAGAAAACCCAATAATATGTGGATGATTTTCTGTTTGGGAGTGAGGCTGGATGTTAAATGTTTGGTCTGAGTTTCCTTGGCTGAAAGGACAGGTTTGTCTCCCTTTTTGATCCAGTTCTTGCATAGTGATAAATGGGAAGCATAACCCATGTGCCTTCACTAATGTGCTCTCTTTCAGGTCCAGGCAGACATTCACGCCTGCTACAACTCTGCAGCTAATGAGGCCTTTTGCCTTGAAATCCTGGGCAGCCTGAGGCGATGCTTGAGTCAGCAGGCTGACGTCCGACTTATGCTATACGAGGTAAACTGGCTTTCTGCAATGTCTTCATAAATCACCAGTTTTGCTGCTAAGTAGCTGGTTCTAATCCAGCCCAGGTCAATGATGACTGAATGTTGTCGCCACCAGCTGGATCTTTGGGCGCCTGTGGGAAATGGATTCCAGGTTCTAGCTGAGTTCCTCCTGGGATGTTGACATTCTAGGGACTCTAATTTGTTTTAACCCTTTTGTTTCTCATTATTTTAAATCTATATAAGCCTCCCAAAGGCTTTTGATTATCACCTGTCCTTGATGTATATCTTGGTGGTAAAATGTAATGTGGCTGGCCTGGCCAGTGCTCTGCTTGCCATGTCGGGGACCTGGGTTAGATTTCCAGTCTCTCTCGCTCTGAGGAGGGCTTGGTAAACTGAAGGGACGGCTTGCTTGGCTCCTGGTGGGGCCTCACAATGATGCCTTGATCTGATTACGCAGCAACTTTGACAGGCTCTAATGAGAGCCTTGGCAGGAGGGTGTATGGGGAATCTCCTCAGGGGTCCTGAGGATTCTACCATCCGTTCCCTCTATGTCTGTGCTTTCTCTGGGTGAGAGGCAACCATTTATTTGTCTCTGCCTTGTAGCCCTTTTGGGGCTGACCAAGCTGTGTGTGTGATGGGTCTAGTATGAAGAGCTGTTTTCAGGTGCAAGTCTGACTCCAGAGACACCTATGATGTATCGGGTTTGGGGAAAGGGGCTCCTGGGAAACTGTCTCTAGATCAGAGTGAGCATTCTTGCTTCTCTTCCCTGGGTTTGGGCCGACTGATTTTTGGCGAGTTGGTGTGCGTATTGGAATGTGTTTGTATGCTACAGGACATGCAGATACTTTGCTCTTCCATTGAGGTTTCAAGGTCTAAAGAATTACTGCTCCTATGGATTGCCCTCTGGAATATGTTGTATTTGTGAAATCTGCTCCAGAGACAGGTTGAAATTTTAAGATCGTGCCACTTAATGCTCCAACACTGAAAGTCAGACTTGGGGCTTGATGCTACCCGTACTAAGGGGATACCATCTGGGTGTGGACTCCATGTAAAACATCTGTATCTTCTTCCTGTGCTGTCTCACTTTGCCAGTATTTCCAGCACTCCCAACACAACTTTATTAGCTCCCGATTACTTCCAGTGCGAAAGGGTTAAGTTCACTGTTGCCTTGCAGCTCAAAATTATGTTTGTGGATTGTTTCCTCCTCTTGATAATCTTGGCAAATTTGTCTCTCTCCCCTACCTTCAGGGTTTTTATGATGTCCTCCGCAGGAACTCTCAGCTGAGTAACTCCATAATGGAAACACTGCTGTCTCAGGTAAAGTACATTCACAGAGCAATAGAAAGATGGCAGGGGAGGAAATGTGGGCTCCAGGAATTCCAAGACTGTACATAGCAAAGTGTGAGATGCAAATTCCTCAGGAAAATGTATCTTGCCTGGTCCTGATCCTATGGACTGCACAATGATTGCTCTCCAATAACTGTCCACAGAGACCTACTTACATAATAATAGTCATTGCTGTCCTCCCTTGGAGGAGGGCTCTCCGTGCCATTGTAGGATGGATTAACTCTTCTCAACTCTGTCACACATGTCATGGTCACATCTTCCCCACCAATTGGGCAGGTGGTGGTTTCTCTGAGACATGTCAACATGTCTTCTCTTTCATGATCTGGAGAGGCCACGGCTGACTATTTCCACCACTCCCAACCCTGCCAGTACACCGATTTGAGACTAGACCCAGAATTGAAGCTGGGCAGCTGCAAGGCAGTAGGGGCCTGTCAATGGGAGCCTGATGCTACAGACTTTTCTTTTGCCCTGGTGTATCGCCTCCCAGGGGCACACCTCTGTCCCTCTCCCCTCTGACTTCAGCACTGCTCCTAGCTTGCCTGTTCCCTTGCAGTGTGCAAAGCAATCTAAACTTATTAGGCTGGATTTTCAGCTATGGCCTCTCATTTTTCAGGCTCAATATCTCACTTGTAATTAATTGTGGACACTACCGTTAGCACTTAAATAACTAACTACCCTTGTGCACCACCCCAGATGTGTGATTGACTGTGCCTGTAGTTCACTGTAGGTGCAGAATTACAGGGGCAATTATTTACATCCACTGATGCAGGAGTGGGGGGTGATGTTGCAAACCTCTCTAGTCATTAACTGTCAGCTTTGAAGAGGTAAAATGCTAGTGTTGCTGCATGTAGGTAACCAAGGGAACAGTGAGCGCCCTTAAACATAGCTGCAACAAGACTACATAGATCAACCCCATTTGTGGTCCTTGCTCTTAGAGGATTAAAGTTCGCTTCTAGTTCAGGGATGTATGAGCTGCCGAGGAGGGTTCATTCACTCTAATGAATGGTATGGCAGGTGCATGTTATGCTAATGGCTCAATTACTTACATGGTCTTCAGTCCCTCACAGTCTTTAATGTGAGGTATGGAAATATTTGTACTTAATTTTACAGATGGGGAACTGAGAGGCACAGAGACTAAGTGACTAGCTATTTTTTTTTATTCCTTGTTTTTTGTGGCAGATCAAGCGATACTATGAGCCCGAACCAGACCTGCTTCCCCCACTGAAACTTGAGGGATGTATCGTGGCTCAAGGAGACCAAATATTTCTGCAGGAACCACTGGTAAGAGATATACAGGGTATTCCACTCTTTAAAGCTCACTCATTCCATTGGCTTTTAGGTTTGCAGTTGACTGACTCAAGTCACTCCCTCTTTCTCATCACTCCCTCTTTCTCATTAAGCTCAGCCCCTGCAGGCTTGGAGAGTTGGAGACCAGGACTGGAAACTGAATCCAGTTCTTCTGCAGTGAACTTGGGCAGGTGACGTCACTTCTTCTGCCAAAGCTTTCCCATCAATAAAATGGAAATAATATCCATGATGTTATGGTGCTTACTTCATTACTGTTTCTAAAGTGCTTTGATAGCCCTGGATGGAAGGAGCCATAGCAATAATGTGGTTTTGCTGCTGTTATCCTCTACTGAGCCAGTCCCATTCTTGTCTCCTGCAGCTTAGCACCAACTAGTACAGAAGCACAGGAAAGGAGTCTGTCTCTTCTCTTCTGATCTCGCTCCCTCAGCATGCATTTCCCTCCCTTCCTAATCTGAGGACAGACTGGAGATCTTCAAAAATTCACAGGGTTTCAAAGGGGCCAAATTCAAATCCAGCCCTTAGCCTTTTTTCCTGAAGAATCTTCCATTCCATGCTGAGGGAGGTGTGACTGGAAAGAGACCAGAAGCCTCAGAAATGGTGAAGAAACCCCTTTGAAATCTATTGTCCACACTCTTATCTAATATTCCTTAAATAATTCAGATATAGGTTGAACAGCAAGCCACGTGACAGTGGGTGGCAGCTATGATGTAGGACTTCAGGTAATGAGGTAGGTGAGCTGAAAACATGCACTGAGGGATCCTCTGTTGGAATTCAGAGTATATTGCATTGTTTGAAGTTCATATGTGAGGTTACAGGACCACAGCACTTCTGTTTTAAAACCTCAGCTGTGAGTAAGAAATGCTCGTTCCCATAGGTTATGAACTTCTGAAGCACGTTGTTGTGGCTTTTCCACCTCTGGCTATAGTGGTCCAGCCTGCTGCTGTGGAGAATCCTGTTCCATTGCACCAGTCTCCCTCTGTCCAGCTAGAAGGTTTGGAATGATCCCACTGGCTAAGCCCTTGTTAGCACAGTGAATTGTAATATCCTGTGTGACTGCTTTCTTCAGGCCCATCTGCTCAGCTGTATCCAGCACTGCCTAGCCTGGTACAAGAGCACCATGCAGCTGCGCCACGAAGCTGAGGAAGAAGAGGACGAGGATGACGACTATGTGGGATTCCAACAAGACCTTGAAGAGATGCTGGACTCTATCACACGGCGAATGATCAAGAGTGAACTGGAGGACTTTGAACTGGTAATTCAGATTTTCTCAGCAAGGCCAGGTGAACAGGGAGATTCTTGATTCTTATGGGGTTTTAGAAGGGTTTTTCACTTCTTCATTTTGCCTCTTAGGATAAATCAGCAGACTTTTCTCTGTCTTCTGGCGTTGGCGTGAAGAACAATATCTATGCCATCTTGGTAATGGGAGTTTGTGAGGTCCTGATTGAGTATAACTTTAACATAGGGAATTTCAGGTAAGGTGTCAAGTCCTATCCTTCAGAACACTCACCCACTGGTGAAGTTAAGAGGAATTCATTAGCTATTCAGTATGTCTGGGACAATGTCTTCAGTGTACCTTGCAAGTATAGCACAGCGCCACCAACTGTAACAGGGGAACAGTGAATGACTTCTCATAGCTCATTCCCTGCACATCGTGGTGCAAATCTACACCTAACCTTACGGAGAGTTTTTGTTTTGAACATCACTGTACTTGTCATTATCACAGTTCACTAGGATTTTGAAACAAGGGAAGTGGCCAAGCCAGTATGGACTGGGTGGGACCTGAACTGTGTATTGGAAGGATAGGGAGCTTCATACGTCATCTGGAAAGTATCTTCTCTAACTGGATTAATAAAAGTTCCCATGAAGAAATTGTAGCATTTTGGTCTCTATTATCAGTGTTTTTTACCACCTTCTTGTGATGTTGCAGCAAGAACAAGTTTGAGGATGTTCTAGGCCTGTTTAAGTGTTACAGCAAACTCTCTGAGATCCTGAAGGAAAAAGCTGGGAAGAACAAGTTATCCTTGGCCAATAAAACAGCCCGAAGCTTCCTTTCCATGAGCTTCATATCCACTCTACTCACAGCTTTGTTCAGGTGAAACTGTCACAGCCTGTTTATCTCTGACTTGTATATTACCTTAAACTCACTTCTGTGGTGTTTGTAGGTTGCCTACCTTTTTGAGCAGTACATACTGCACACACACAGGGGGTGCAGCATGTCACTTCTGCACACAGTACACTTGGAGCACTCTCCCGACCAGCCTGGAGCTGTGCAGAGTGGCCGCCTCATGACCCTCAGTCCTGATCTGTAGTTCCTCCTGCTACTCCTTTCCTGGGTCACACTTCAGCTGTATCAGTGCCCCTTAATGCTGCCCTGGAGGGCCTCTGATGTTCCAGTCCTAGGCCATCCCCTACCCTCAGAAAACCAGTGACCCTCAGTCCTGACATGCAGCGTCCCATGCTGTTCTGGCTCTTGGCCTCTACTGAGCAGACTGCCACTTGTACTCAACTGGGGATATGAGTGAGGTTGAAGAGGCTGTTAAAATTCTGGTTTTGGATATTTGCTCCAAGTGGCTTAAATGAAGAACGGGACTATGTTGCTTCCTCCCTGGAGAGGATTTTGCTGTTGGGCTGGAGACTCAATTTATTTCTTTTAAATGAAAGTTCAGATTCTGAAGCACATTTATGTGGCAAATTAAAAAACAACAGTTACGTAGATACACAGTTACATTCCACACAGGGCCCTGTGTGACCCACCAACGGTGCGCTCTGGTGTGCCAAGATGAAATGCTTATAGGCTAGCCCTCTGCATTACATTAAGGTGTGTCCCTAGACTCAGAGGTGTTTTTAAAATGTTCATATGACTCTTCAGGGATAGTGCCCAAAGCCATGAGGAGAGCTTGGCTGTTCTGCGCTCCAGCAGTGAATTCATGCGTTACGCTGTCAGTGTAGCACTGCAGAAGGTGCAACAGCTGGAGGAGACGGGTCAAACAGATGGACCTGATGGCCAGAATCCAGAGAAGATATTCCAAACCCTCTGCAAAATTACTCGGTGAGTTTCTATGTAGCTTGGAGACTTGAATGCTGGACTGCAAATATGTTGGTTTTTTTGAACACCTGAAACTCTCATGTAAAAGTCTGAAAGGGCAACAGTCAGTGGCAATTGTTTGAAACTGTAATTAGCACCAAATTATAACAAAATTGCCTCCTGTGTTCCTGAGACATCTGAGCAGCAGACACCTTGATTTCTCCATCAAAGTGAGTGATAAACCAAGTGAGATAATGAGAGAGATGGAAGAGCCATTCTCTGTAAAACCGAGCTAACTTCTGGTAGTTAATTTGTTACTCACAGTAGGAAACTAGAATGGCTATAGACCAGGCTTCTCAGGCCTTTGGGAGGGGCCTCCATTCATTTAGTTTGAACCCCGCTCCAGTTACAGTTTGAAATAGTTATATGTGAAAGAGGAGTTCACTTTTAGCCAAACATTGGCTGTTTCCCTTTGAGTTTAAAGCCTTAGTCCTGTATCTTCCTCATTCCTCTGATGGTGGTAGAAAGTAGATGACAATATAGTACCACTCTGATTAGAAGTCACTTTTGTGTAATATAAATTTACATGCTACACAAACATCAAGAAAGAAACGCATTCAGTTCTAAAGAACCTATAGTCTCTGTCTGATCGTGCAAACTCCTCCTTGTGCAAATAATCCTTACCTATGTCAATAGTTGTATTGAAGCCAATGGAATTACACATGTTAGCTAAGAACTATCCATCTGAATAAAGGAGTTTTCATGATCAGGCTGTAAGATAAACCAGAGAAGGGTCATCATGGCAGGTAAAGGATTGTGTGGAGAGAGAAATGGCTGGAAGAAGGGGAAAGAAGATTCTTGGTGGTTGAGAACAGGAAGACTTTTACATTACAGGTCCCCCTCAGACCAAACACTTCTCATTCTTCAAGACTTCTCTATTTAGTTTCTCTTTTCTGTACATTCACCATCTTATTTACATAGAGCCCAATACAGATATCTGGCCCATCAAAAACACAAACTGTAGGGAGACAAAGTCCTTGTGGTAAGTTGCGTAAGTCTAATTGACAAATATGACACCAGTGATAAAGGTTCAGACATGGGGAGGGGGCACACTGAGCCAGTGAGGGAGGGAAGGCCATGTGAAAGGGAGTGAGTTTTTAAAGAGGGATTTGAAGTAGGAGCAGGAAGTCAATAGGCACATGGGGGGAAGGAAGAATAAAATTATCAGATGGGTCAAACAGGAAGAATGCATAGAAAACAATGGCTGTGAAGCTTGTATCAAAACGAATTTTGCCTTTAAAATGACTCTCTTCCCATTCAATTGTACTGAAAGAAGATCCAGCCTGTAGAGTCCAGAACTGATTCTATTCCAGTTCTTGTGCTGTGCAACCAACTATGCTAGAACATGTGAACTAACTCCCCACCCACCTCTTACAGGGTCCTGTTATGGAGATACACTTCAATTCCAACTGCAGTCGAAGAGTCTGGGAAGAAGAAGGGCAAGAGCATCTCACTGCTGTGCTTGGAGGGCTTGCTGAAGATATTTAACACAGTGCAACAGCTCTACAAGTCCAAGACCCCACAGTTTCTACGGGCATTGGGTAGGCACTTTGGCTGTGACAGAACAGGTCTGCTCAGTCCTAGACTCTCACTAATGGGGCTAGATGTGCTGTGGAGGCTTTGCACAGGACCTCTGGATAAGGAGAAAGTTGACCTCATGTCATTCAGAAGTGATGCTGGTCACTGAGCTCCAGCTGGCTTTCCTTGCCTCAGGCCAGTCCCAGAGATGTGAGGGCTCAATAGAAGCAAGCAAATAGTCTCTGTTGGCAGAGCATGACTGGAGGTCTTCCTGTTTGAAATCCTGCCTTGAACCATCCTTTTTGCCCTCCACAATTCTCCAGTATGTTTTCCTCAGACTTGTGGCCTTTACCACCACCGCAAAGGAGAATGTGCGTGCATGCTTGTGTCTGTACTAAATCCTGTATGCTGGACTCAGCACTTAACTCATCACCTCTCTCTCTCAGATATGGCTAATGATGATGCAGAGGAAGAGGAAGATATTAACGTCACCAAGAAAGCTGCCTTTCAGATCCGACAGTTTCAGGTAAATAACAGAAATGTCACTGTGGGTAGCGAGTGGTCTCAAAGCATGAGCTAATTTGGGGGTACCTTTGGATGTTTTGCCTAGGCTATTAGCCTGCTACCAACTGAAAAGAAAATGTCCTGTGACTGACCCACTGAGTGATTCACTGGCACCTTCAGAAGAGTTTCACACCTGTTAGGAAGCTCAGTAAGACTTAGTGCATATAGGGACTGAGCGGGGTGCGTATAAGGAGCTGCATCCCTCCCTTAATGTGGTCTGTACAGTGCATAAGAAAGCAACTCTACGGACCAAAGGTACAATCCACACCTCAGTGAATATTGTAAGAGCCTTACTAAAGTAGAAATTAGCTGTTGTTTAACAGCTTGTAACAAAATCAGATGCTCACGGATATGTTCTAAAAGCATCTGGATTATCTCTGTAAGAAATTTTGCTTTCCTTCAGTGTTGGTGCTGCCTATGCTGGGGCGGGCTGCTGATTTCTTTACATGCCCCAGTCTCAGAGGCTTTTGGTTACTTGCCTCCTAAAATGGCCCAGGCATGCATATGTACTGGATTCTGTCCTTCCTCCCCATGATCAGAGGTCTCTGGTGAACCAGCTCAGCAGTGCTGGCGATGACTTCAACAGCAAGGAAGCCCTATCACTTGTGACCATTATCTCCACTTTGTCCAAGCTACTGGAGCCCTCCTCTTCACAGGTACTTAGCAGAGCTGTTAATGATTGGTGAGAATGTGTGTGGTGCTGGCAGCAGTGGGGTCTGAACATCCATGATACACGGGGAAAAGGTAGTCAGCTTGGTTTGATTGCAGACCCCCAGATGGTGATGGGAAGATTTTTGAAATGTTCATTCCCCTGTGTGCTTGCAAGCAGACCAAACGCTGCCAGGATAACTGGCAGCCAAACTTTAGCCTACAATACTGAATGTCTTCAGGAATGACACGTTTTAGGAAGGCTAAATTAATGAGGGAGCAGTAGCACTGGCTGGAGCCATAATGTGGGCAGATGCTGTACATGCTTCCCTGTGATACCTCTACTAATTGTCCTTTATTATTTGTATTGCGCTACCACCTAGAGCCCCTACCCCTATTGTGCTGGGTGCTATCCAGTTGTGACAGAGAGACAGCCCCCTCCCCCCTATCCTGATCGCCATCCTCCTGCTATGCCAGTCCAGACCCCTTGCGCAGCTCTGACAGTGCACCTTGATCCTGACCTGCAGCAATCCCTGCCTTTCTGCAGAAGTCCTGGCCCCTTCCTACACACACCTCAAGCCTGGACTACAGTATCCCTGCTACCTGGCCTCCTGACTAGTAGCTACTAATCATGCCAAACTGTGGTGTTTCTTCTATATGGGTACAGATCCACTGGGGGGCCCCTCTAGCCCCATCTCTTCAAGGAAGAATGGTTGAGGGCTTAACCCCTCTAACACATACATACAACATTTAAAGGGCTATAGTAAGGGAGACCAAATTTTACCCAGCCAACGGCGAAATTGAAAATTTGCCAGGAACATGAAGGCCTTGCCTACTTTGGAGTAAATGGAGTAGACTGTAGTTACTCTTCTCTTCAGTAAGAGGCTGTGTCCAGGGGAGACCACAGACCCTCACGTGCAATGCATTGTCTTGAAACAAGCATCTACCACTCTTCACTAGGTGTAGAACTCCACAGACCCTGTCTGGGCATCTTTCTGCTAGAGGTGCCTCTGTTGGTTTCCATGGATGGTTGGTTACTGTTGTGCTGAGCGTATTTCTTGAAATCAAACTGATTTTCTTCAGTTTAGCATTGTCTTTGTGACTGCATTCATGTAAAACCCTTTTTCCCTTGTGTAGTTCATACAGCTGTTCTCTTGGACAGTCAAGATTTGCAAGGAAACCAGTCTGGGTGAGTAAGATTTTTGGAGTAAATTCAGACTTGAGGTACTAATGTCAATGGAGTTGCATCTGCTCACACTAGATCTGAATTTGGGCCTCTGATACTGTGCTCCGAGTTCCTCTTCCATTCATCCTTTTGATGGGTTCAAGCTCAAAGCCTTGTTTTACTGACAAATGCAATGGATTTGCAGATAATAGTACGGGATGTGCTAGGGCCACTTCAGAGTTGTCTTCTGTGGCGCTAGCCGGCTGAATGTTGGGTGGGTATCTTTCATTTCACCTCCCTCCCCTCTTCAGCTGTCTAGGACTGGATTTTGTTTTGTAAAGATAGCCACTGTTCTCGGACTTGGTGTCCCAGCTTATGGTCACTCGACTGCTTGCTGATGACTAGAAATTCCAACATCTCCCCCTTTAACTTGCAGTGCAATAGCATTTGCTTCCTAGTCACCATTCCCCTATGAGCTGAAGGGTCCAATCTACCTCATTCCCCCTTGAAGTATATATTATTTGAAATACCTCATGTCTCTAACTTCCTGATCTAATCATAAGCTAAGGGTACTGGGCAGGGATGTAGGGTCAGAGCTAAGGCTGTTTGGGGAACCTTAACTTTAAATTGCCTGACTTCCAAGCTCCTCTTTTGTAACTACAGTGTTTTAACAAGGGTTGAATGCAGTATGTCTCTGTACCGCCTAAGCTGTCTGTGTCTCTCTCTCCTGAAATGTAGGCTATAGTAAAATGCATGCTTGATCTCATCCTAGCAGGATGACTGACAGTCGTTGAAAAGCCAGTGGAGTGTCATGGCTGGTGACTGTCATTTCCTCTCCTTTCTTGCAGAGGATTCCCCTTGCTGTAAGGGTTTGCTGACCCTGCTCTTCAATCTCCATGTTCTCTACAAAAGCCCTGTCGGCCTGCTGCGTGAGCTCGCCCAGGATATCCACGCTCACCTTGGAGACATAGATCAGGTGCGGGCCAGAACCCCAGCTCTCTGTGTAAGCTTAGCATCGCCTGTGCTGCGAAGGCCGAGGTGGAGTGTGTCTGAGCACTCCATCCCTGGAAGAAGCCCCAAATACATGCAGCATGTGACTGAATCCAAAGATTTGATTATCAGAGAGTCTCTTTCCCCACAGGATATGGAGGTGGAGAATCCATCACATTTTGCTATCGTGAACATCAAGACAGCAGCCCCTACTGCCTGTGTGAGTTGGAACAGTATATGTAAGACCTAGTCTCTGCTACTACTATGCAGCTGGTGCCAAGACTCACCTTGGTACATGTGGGTTGCAGAACTCCTAATGTGCTAAACTATGTTCAAAAACCTGTTTTGCTTTCTCTTTTTTCCTTAGCTGCTGGTCCTGGCTCAAGCAGAGAAGGTCCTTGATGAGGTTGATTGGCTGATCAAGAAGCTTAAGAACCACTTGGTATTGGAGACACCAGGTAATGAGATGGCCCTCTGCTCTGCAATGGCCTTAGAGCTCCACAAAAGAAAGACAGAGATAGATATCAAGGAAACACCTCACAGTTTTGAACAGCCAACTTACTAAGATGGCTTCTTGACATAGATGGTGAAGGCGCCTCCCTTGTGCTGGTCCCAGGAGGGAAATGTAAGAGTTGTCAATCGTTACACGGATTCATCCCACACACATACTCTCCCTCCCTCTCTCCCCCCGCCCTCCTCTCACATGAAGATGGACATTTGTATTTTGCCATCTTAGTATTGTGTTGATTGCTGGGAACTGGGTTTTGGGATAAATATTTGCAGGCTGCATGTGACTTCAGGAGAAAGCTGCTTGTCTAATTGTGGTGGGGAGGAGCAGGAAGGGTCACTGGACTGAACCTATATGTCCAATGGTAGGGCACAAGGGGCTACTGCTAGCTCACTGACCAGAGCAGATTACATTTTAGTTCTGAGAAGGGCAGAAGTGGGGGCTTTTTTAGCACCACTTTTAGCAAAATTTGTGCTGGTTTTTACTTCACTTCCCCCAAAGCATCAGTGTGTATGTGCTGTGGATGTACCTATCTCTTCTCTTTTTAGAAGACTCCTCTCAGGCATCAAGCCAGATCCAGTCTCTGGAGAAGGCTATAATCCTGCAGCTGGGAACGCTGCTGACAGCTTACCATGAGCTGGTGCAAACAGCCCTTCCTGCTGGGAGCTGTGTGGATACTCTGCTGAGAAGCCTGAGCAAGACTTACACTATTCTCACCTCCCTCATCAAACACGTGAGTGCTCTTGTGCTGAACTGGCAGGATGAGATTTAAACATCTCTGCCCTTTCCCCACAACAAGCTAACAGTGGCAGCAGCTCATCTGCAGCTTGGGACTGTCAACGTGATGTGTAGTCATGCCAGTCCTCACCCTCCTCCAGTGGCAACATGCATATGAGTTTCCTAGCCTCTAGGTGGTGGCGGCCTCTAGCAAAGACAAAGGGTGCCTCTCTCCTGCTTAGTAGGTAAGGGCAGAGCTATGCTGCCCTTGGCTGGGAGCGGCTCTTGCATGCTTTGTAATCTTTCAGGCCCCTCACTGGAGAACCATGTGTCATTCACACTATGCAACTTCCCCGCCTCCCACATCCCATCCATGGCTTGACACCTACGATGTAGAAATTAGCACATAAGGACTGACCAATGGCCTATTTAGTCTGAGATGATGCTTTGGAGGAAGGCAAAGAATTCCCTATGCCCCTAAGCAGTAGTGACGTGCATGATGTGTGGGGAATGCTTCCTCTGTCCCACCGGTGACCAGCTTACACCCTGATAGTTCCTGTAACTTCCATCCTAACTAGTGTGGGCTGCAGAGCTTCTTCCTATAAGCACTCATGCAGTGCAGTTTGGTTGTTCCAAAGGCAACCTCAGAAACATCTAGCCCAGTGGTTCTCAACCAGGAGTACCTGTACGCTTGGGGGTACGCAGAGGTCTTCCAGAAGGTACATAAACTCATCTAGATATTTGCCTAGTTTTACAACAGGCTACATAAAAAGCACTAGTAAAGTTAGCACAAACTAAAATTTCATACAGACAAAATGAGAGAGTCAGCAATTTTTCAGTAATAGTGTGCTTGTGACGCTTTTGTATATTTGTCTGATTTTTGTAAGCAAGTAGTTTTTAAGTGAGGTGAAACTTGGGTGTACACAAGACAAATCAGATTCCTGAAAGGGACACAGTAGTCTGGAAAGGTTGAGAAACACTGATCTAGCCTGCACTGCAGTGAACATTCCCCTTGCTCACAGTCCCTCCTTTGCCGCCTAACATTTGTACAGGACAGGAACTTCACTTTGCCAAGTCCAAGTAAGGTGTGACTGCATCAGAGAAGGATAACCCCTTGCCCCCTAAGTGGGGAAGCAATTAGTCCTCTGAGTAGAGGGAGCCTTTCATGTTGCTTTCATCTGAATTCCCTCTCCCATGTGCTCAGTGGGACAAGGAATATCACAGAGTGAATTGCTTCCAGCCCTTGCCTGGAAAGACAAGCTTCAGGGGATGAATGGAGGTGTCTGAAGGAAGCTCACTCTCGTGTATTTCTTGCAGTATCTCCAAGTTTGCCGCAGTGGCCTGGGCACAATTTCAGGGAGGCTGGAAAAGCTGGTGAGTGCCACCTTATTATGCTGAGGGATAAGCGCACTGACTTGTTTCAGGAATAACACTGGTATCTCTGCTCCTTCATAGGTGAAGCTCTCCGGTTCCCATTTGACTCCACAGTGTTACGCCTTCATCACATATGTACAGGTAAGTGGGCTAAGTTTCCTGTGGAAACACATGCTTCAGCACTAAAGGGGAGTAGCAGGAACAATGAGAAGATCAGCACTGCCTGTATTTCTGAACCCTCCATTGTGTGGCTTGAGGCTGCGATCATTCCAAGCTTCAGCTTATGCCATATAAGCATGGCAAGAGACACATTCTTCTTCAGTAATGAAGGGATTAAACTTCTGCGCAGACAGAGCAAGAATATTGATTTCAGCTTGGGAAAGGGAGGGAAGTGGCTGTGTGCTGGTCTTTAAGCCATGTATTAGATCACTTTCTATTTCTATGCACGTGTGGATACTGACATGTGGCTTCTTTGGGCAAGTTTGGTATTAGTATTAACAGCAAATGGAAGAGAGACTCCAAATACAACACAGCCACACACCATATACATTAATATAATTGGCAATCTCTGCTCAAGGTGATGGCATGGGTCAGGATTAAGGTACTTTGACAGATACGTCTATGTATGGTTGAGCAAGGGGCGCTTCAGGTCAGGACCAAGGGGCATTGCCAGAGCCATGTAGGGGAGACCAGAGCTGGAATTACAGGGGGAGCTGGAGCTCGGGGTTAAGCTATGTTGGCAGAGCTGGGGGAGGAATGGGGGGAAGCTGGCATAAACACCTATCCCTGGCTCTGGCAGTATTGTTAGCTTCTCACTTCTGTAAACTTCCAAATCCCTCAGTGAGCTGTAAACATTGAACTAGCCACGTGGAGAAGACATTTGTCTGCCATGATTTGGCTACGGGCTGTTCTTGCTAGCCCTGTGATGCTGTGCCCTGTGCTTTCTTCCTTCAGAACATCCACAGTGAAAGCCTGAGCTTTGCAGGGGAGAAGAAAAAGAAGAGAGAGGATGAAACTGCTGCAATTGCTACAGTCATGGTGAGCTTGATTCACTCCCTGTTAGAATCTGGTTGCATGCAGCGGAAATAGCAATGTTGTCGATTCTTAAGATTTTATCATGGAGCTTGTGATGATTGGTGTTTTCTTAAAGCTCTGTCTCTGGAAGGCAGGTAAATACACCACAAACTCACCTTTCATTTAAGTAAAAACAAAGTTTGTAGCCCTCCTGGCTGTGGAGAAAAGTTGGAAAATATGACCCCAGTGCCACCCTAAAGGCTCAAAAAACAAGGCAAACAACAAAAGCAGCTTTTTAATCTCATGACTTTTTGGTGCTTGACTCTTTCTTTGAACATTTGGGGTTGGCAATACCGGCACATTTCCGTTTCAATGTGCTGATGGGCTCTCTGTGCTGCTGGAGTTTCCTGAGAAAGATGGAGCACTTCGTTTGACTAAATGAGGTCAATAATTGCAATTGCAAGTGACTGAGTTGGAAAAGTGTGAATGGGAACTGGAGGGTTAGTTACACTGGTTAAAGGTGTGTGACCCTTCATATTCATCAAAGCATTTTGCTATCCACTGTTATGTTTACCAGCTGGTCAAATGTCAGACACTCCTGTGCCATTCAAGTGAACCAGTGCTTTGCTGGTAAAAAGTAGTGAGGACAGCAAAGACAATGACTTCCTCACTGCTCCCTGAAGGTAAAGTGATGCTGCTAAGGACAGCAGATTTACCTGGAGCTGGATGCTGCCTCCTGGTTGATTATTAGAAGTGAAGGTCATAACAGAAAATAAATGGAGCAGAAATGCAGTGAGTTGGAAATGGGTGCTGTCAAACGGAAAAACCCAGCTCGGGAATGGTCAGAAGAGTTCAAAGCCATGGAGAAGTACCATGGAATACCTGCTCCAAAGGTGGTACTGATCCAGTTGGTTTAAAAACAATCCTGAACCTAAACTGGCAAGGTTTGGTATGGAGTTGATACTTGGTACAGAGGAAGGGATGGTGTCAGTGGTGTAGTACTGAAGTCGTTCACTGACAATCTGGGGTTGTCTGAACCAGAGATGGGCTAGAATTACAGTAATGATGCATCATGTTCACTGAAGGCAGGATGAGAAGTAATGGATGTAATCTGCAGGAAGGGAAATTTAGATTAGCTATTAGGAAGAACTTTCTAATTCCAGGGGAGGTGGACAAACCCTTGTCAGGGATGGTCTAGGTTTACTTGGCCCTGCCTCAGCCTAAGGAGCTGGATTTGATGATCTCTCGAGGTCCCTTCCATTTCTATGACTATGTCCCTTGACATGAGAAAGTGGAGTTCTGTATAATGCCTTTAAGCAATTGGCAACTGTGGTAAATAGGTTTTAAAATCTCTTCCATTTGGTTATGGAAATCCAGACTGATGGATTGATGAAGATCAGATGAATGTGTGCATTGTTACATACCTGGGCTGCTCACACTGCATTAAGTTTACTATGGGAGCCTTCAGTGTTCACGTCCAACCTCTTTTTTTTTTTTTTTTTTTTGTATTACAGGCCAAGGTGCTTCGGGAGACCAAGCCAATCCCAAACCTGATTTTTGCTATAGAGCAGTATGAGAAATTTCTTATCCACCTCTCCAAAAAGTCAAAGGTAATCTGCCCTCCTCTGCAGCAGTCTGTGGCTCTGCGTGGCTGAAGGACAGATGACATACATACAGCAAAGCAACATCACTGTGAAAGGCTGCTGTACCTCTTCTTGGTTTTCTAAATGAATGTTACTACAGCTGTTATCAATGCAACTGGTCACAGAAGGAATTCACCATCATGGCAACTTTCTCACAAATCCTGGCCTGACTTTCTATTCTAAATTGATGTTACATTCAGGCAGCTGGCATCAATGCAGGCACTTGGAGAAGCATACGCTTTCTGAGGACTTAGCCATTTTGTATTTTCTTGTTGAGTAGAAACTGAAAAGGTTAATGCCATTGCTCTGCTCATTCATCTCAACTGCAGTGAAAGAAACATCCCTAGCCAAGGCTCTCAGCTGAGATGACATCAGGGTAATATACACATTTAGGGTTCCTGCCTACTCCCACCCCCTTAAAAAACCCATAAGGTAGGTGGCTTTGCCCATTTGAAAGTGGAGGCAGGGGATGTTGAACACACCCAGGATGGAAGAAAGGGAGTGTGAAAACATCACCTGGACTGCCACAGTCACACACTGTTATTGGCGGGAAGGTGACCAGGGACTCTGCCCTGGCACTAGGCGGGAGGAGCAGGCAGTGGTAGAAAGCTGCACTACAACAGGTATTAATGCTGTAGCATTCTCTCCTAGCGATCAGCCTTGAAATACTCATTGTCTTTTGGTTACGGTAGGTGAACTTGATGCAGTACATGAAGCTGAGCACCTCCCGGGACTTCCGCATCAATGCATCCACACTAGAGAGTGCGCTGCAGGAGAAGAACACTGAAGATGCTGAGAACGAACCAGACAATGACCAGGTCAGAACTCTCACAAGAGCAAGTGCCAGGGCTCACTCTCTCTGAGATCCAGCTGAGGCTGGGCTTTCCATGTGTGTGAAATCAGTGTAAAGTGAGCCTGCCCTAGTTCCATCTTTAAAGGGGAATCCCTAATTTACTATCTGCCCATTTAATGAGTGAAATGGTAGAGACCCAACTCTGCCATCCCTGTAACGTGACACTGTGTTGCTTAGCCCAACACTTTGCCCTGAGCTAGTTTTCACTCAATATGCCAGTACCAATTCAAATGAATCAGTTTAAAATAAAACAGAGACATTATAGCAGTACTTTAGAAAAGCCCACAGCTTAATTCTGCTGTGTTCCCCTTAACTATTGATTTTCTAGGGTGGGTGGAAAAAAAATCAGGTTTGCACGGTATGACTTGTGCTTTTAAACTCTTAGTGCTTCTTGGCTCTAGGACTATCAGTGTTTACAGATGTCTCTTAACTCAATGGCACTCATGCTGCATTTTACAGACTGCTCTTGGCCTAACAGACTTGTATCCAAGATGGGGGAGTGTGTGTCTAGGATAAAATAAACTTATAACAAAAACCTCAAGAGAAGCACTGCCTTATCTTGCTTTCCAGTGCTGAAGGCAGAGTAGCATATTAGCCTTCTTTAAATTCCACAGGAAAGGAATCTGTTCCCCTCTGACTGATGCATTTGTGAGAGTGCTAGAATGTCCTGCCTCCGAGAGGCTTAATCGGTTTGTTCCCTTAGGGATCTACTGTAACACAACAGTGGTCAGGGCCCTTTTGGGGTAGACACTACAAACAAAATAAGGAGGCTCCTGCCTCAGGTCTTATACTCAGTCTGATTTCCAGATAAAACAAGTGTGCATTAATGGGGCTGCTAGCAGTATCTGTGTGAGGAACACTGGCCATGATGTGGAAAGAACAGAGCTAGTTCTCATTCCGTGTGAGTGGTTTCTTGAAGTAGATAAACTGTTAAGTTAGAACCACATAAGCCTGTTTTTCAGTAGCATAACTCATGCTTTTATTGATATCCCCCCCCAGACTGTTGCAGCAGAACAGCCAGCTGAGAGCCAGGAACCCAAAAAGAAAAGACGACGAAAAAAATAGAGCTCCTGCCTTCTTGTCAGAGTAACACTCACCCAGCACAGCTTTTCTGTTGCAGACTGGACAACTGTACCTATAAAGAAATTGTTCTGGCAATGGAAAACAAGTACTCTCCCTCGGCTGCCTGAGCTATGCTGGCCCATGATGCACAATCTGTGCAAGACCTTGTATTTTATAGCTAAAAGTTCAGCTTTGGGTAGGCTGTTTGGACACTGTTCTGGGAGCTGCCTTTGCCATTAGAATGTGCTGCTTCAATGGAGTCCTCTCCCTCAGCCAAGTCCCTTCTTCTTAGAGCAAGACAAGGATTTGTCAACTGGGCTGGTTTACTACCAGGAGCCCTGTCCTTGCAAGGACCACAAGCATTGGCACTCCCTGCCAATAAGTTAATTGTTTGAGAGTCTTACAGTCTGGTTATCTCCAGCTCTATTTTCTTTTCTCCAGTGAGCCTTTGGTTATTTCAATAAGCTGATATATATCCAGAGCTTCACCTGAAAGACAGTTGTAAGCTGTTAAATTATTTCCACTTGGGCACTTTCTGAAAGCCCACAGCATAAAAGTGAGAGACCCCTGCCAACACCATGTTTTCCACTGTTTTGTTGCTTTAAAGGCCCTAATGCTCCCTCTGTGAATACAAGATCCCTGCAGCTGTAGGATGTAAAGAGAAGCCAACTATGGTGGTACAGTGAAAAAAAGGAGAAGTTTATTAATATTCCTGTGGTTGGACTATAGTGTTCTCTTGTTTCTGCTGACTTTAGCTGTAATACACTTGGCTGCTTTGGTCCATGGTCCTGGAGAGAAGTCAGAGGTTCCTACCACTAGGACTTGTCACTTGTTGCGTCTTTCCTAAAATGCACTTTGGCTTAAGCTTTACCAATAAAGGTTGTTTAAAGAGGTATTGCGTGGCTTATTTAAAAGCAATGCATTGAACCATTCACTTTTCTAATTGTCTACTCATCTATGCCTCTAGAGTTAGGCAGTTGGTTCTTGAAAGAACAGTCTCACATTTCAGGAGGTATTTAAATAGCTGCTACTTAAGTTATTTGCATCAATTAAGATGTTTGTCAAGTGATGAGTAATCATCACTTTATCCTAAATTGGTGGGTACTAGTATGACTTCAGCTTGAATTGTCTGCAGCTTTCTCAACAAGGCTGTGCTGTGCTAAGAACAGTCAATGGGAGAGAGACGAAAGCACTAGAGTCTTAGGAGGTGTTTACACTGGAGCTGGAGGTGTAATTTTCAGGTCAAGTGTACATACCCCCCCACACTAGCTCACAAGCTAGAGCACTAAAAATAGAAATGAGGGTGCAGGTAGCAGGATGAGCTAGTCACACTGAATATAGTCATGAGACCAAAGGTATGTACTTGATTGGCTAGCCTCTTATGGGGCCGTGGCTCCATTTCTAGCATGCTAGCTTGATCAGAGATAGCATGGGTATGTCTACTCAACCTAGAATCTACATCTCCAGCTCCAATGTGGACATACATGTAGGGGTGACAAAGGGACAGCAAGCGAGAGGGGTTTGCAGTAACGTGTGCAAACTGATCACCCAGCAGGGAGGTGGCAGTCCTCTAGGACTTGCCCCAGAATTTACACACAGAACAGGCTTTAGCTGGGAATTCCACATCGTGCCATTGGATTGGAAATGCAGGCTGGCCTTGGTGCTGAGAAAGGAACGTTCTAACAGATGGTACAAGAAAATATGTGGTCATTTTCAGCGTGCATGGTCTTTGTACAGAGCCAGGCAACTGCCTTATGGGAATTTGTGCTTTGTTTTTACAGTAAGTAGTTTGTACCTATCAGGTGACTGTGACAGAGCAATGCTCAACCAAAGCTCCTAGCTGAACACAGCTCTGTGACAGCATTTAGAAGCAAGTGCTGCTACTTACATATGGGAGATTAGCTGTTCATGCTTCAATAAGCTATAATCTGCTTCTCATGCCTAGCTTGTGTGAGATGATACTTACCTAGTGGGATGCCATATCTCCTCTCCAGACCACTTGGATTTGATGGAGTTACACAATCCATGGTCACCTCCTTCCTTAAACACAGGTCAATATCCACAGCGCTGAAAAAAGCTACTGACTGGGGCAGATCCTGTAGGCCTAGCTTGTAGGCAAACATGCACCTGAAAGAGTAAGAGTCACTGCATGTAAATACTTAGGAGAGTCTTTCCCTTCTCATGGTGGGCAGCTGATTCGAGCTCTGTTGCAGGAGCTACCCTCAGACCTGCAAGTGGGCCAATTAGTGCTTTGTCACAGCTCTTCACTATATCCACCACTACTCTGAGATCCTCAGATTGCTCTGGCAGGTGGGAGACTCATCAAGGCAGGCTTATTCTACTAGCAACCACCATAAGGCAACTGCTGGGTGGTACAGCTGGTTTGCCAAGAGCTTTCCTTCAGTGCTGACACTCCCAGTGGCTGTAGAGCTGGTTCTATCAGGCTTTAAAAGGTAGTAAGGACCTTGACTTCACAGTTAGCAACAAGCTTGTTACCCTCTAACAGAGGGAGGAGAACTTCTGCTTTAATCAAGCCTAGCCCTGCCTGCAGTAATAATAGCTTCAAAGAACGTTAGTGGGTTGTTAAAGATTATTTTGCATCCTATTTGCACAGCACTTTGAAGATGTAAAGTGCTTTATAACTACACAGTAACAGGATTTTGGTATTGCTGAAGAGGAGGTGGGAGGAAGAGAGCTAAGGTATGTTCAGTTTCCCTTCTAAGAAAGGAAGAATCCAGACACTTAACTCCAGTTAATCCTCCGTGAGAGAGAGAGAGAGAGAGTGTGTGTGTGAAATTTTCCCAGTGTGAAGTCCACTGCTGCCAAGGCATGAGCACCACATGGGCACAGAGATGCTCTGTTTACTGGCATACTTAACTAGATGCAAGAGCAAGCAGCTCTGCTTTAGTCTATTTCACTGTAACAGTGCTGGGATGTGCTGATAAGGGGACTCATGTAAAGTTATCTCAAAACTAATTTTTAAACTACAAATTAAAAACCATGTGGGTTTGAATCACTAGAGCTGCCTCACTGCTGTGACCACGGTGCAGCCACATAATGGAAAGCTACTAGTAGCAGGACCCAGGTACCAGGAAGGAGTCACTTCTGCTGTGGCAGTACAGGGCTTTAACGTGCACGCGTGCCAGGAGCAGCATAGGAGCATTTTCTGGCACAGCAGTGTTGCAGGTACTGACATACATTCCTGCCCCTGCTAGGAGAGCCATGAAGCTGAACTGCTCTGCATTCAGTTATATAAGGGAAGATTTTTGACACACACAAGCCTTCAAGATTTGGAACTTTAAAAGCAATTAGGTTCTAGTTCAATTCCCACCCAAGGGCTGTTGGGCCTGTGTGAAATTGGGGTGTGTGTGTGGGGGGGTATTCACATCAAAAACTCTAGTACCCCAATTTGCCTCTGTTAGCAGAGTGGTAAAGGACTGACTGCTACAGAGCCTGATTGCCCCTCTCACTTTATAACAGGTTTCAGAGTAGCAGCTGTGTTAGTCTGTATTCACAAAAAGAAAAGGAGGACTTGTGGCACCTTAGAGACTAACCAATTTATTTGAGCATAAGCTTTCGTGAGCTACAGCTCACTTCATCGGATGCACTTTATAGATCTCTGTTTAGATCAGGAGTGAGGCCCACAAGAAGGGGGAAGCTTTATCTGTAATTGCCTGTGGTAGCCTGGATGGTGAATGAAAAGGAACTCAGTCTCTGGTGCTGCTAACTTGACTCTTTCGGCCAACTCCACATTCACTAACAAAACATCTCTTAACTTTCCTACCATACCACCGCTTTCCGCCTATTCTGTCCCATCAGAAAGCACATGCCCTGCAGTTTTGCCCCTATGAAACAGCATGGTTGGAATGCTGCTGAGTTTTTTAGAGACTTTACCGTGTTAGGAGATTGGTGATCTGCAGGGCTAGGGCTGCCCGGTAGCGATCTTCACCCTGGACCAGGTAGCGCACCTCATCATGAATGCTGATGCAAAAGCGCCCATCAATGTTGAATTCTTCAAAGAGCCATTTCATGGACACCAGCATTAGGTGCAAGTAATCTACAGCTGAGCTCTGCACCACCCAATTCACTCTGCTGGTTACAAACTGGAGGAAACACAAACCAGAAGCTAGAAGGGTTCCAAAACAGATTCCTAGAGCAGGCACATTCCCTGGGGAAGTCTGTTCTCGTGGGGTCACACGATAGGAACAGTTGGTGATAAGACTGAAAGGGTTGTGTTGCTGGGGCAGTGTTTGACTATACAAAATCCCATTAAAAAAACAAACCCAAAACCCCAAGCACACCCACTGGAGAGAAACAGAACTTTGCTGGCAGAATCTGTGCAAGATATCTATATACCAGTTGAACATAATTACAGAAGGGCACTGTAATAGAATGATAGGATACAACAGCAACAACTTTTGTTATTTCCTAGACACTAACCAACCCTCATTATAATTACCCTTTTATAGGAGCATGTTCCCAGCATGCTTTTCGTGGGGGCGTTGACCCTTTAAATCTAGCAGAAGCAAGCAGCCTCACCCCTGAAGGAGCCATTTACAACTAGTTACTGCAGCTATCTACTTGCTGGTGAGTATGCTGAACTCCTGTTATGTTCTCTCTTATTCCTGAGGATATGACACATTCTCACAGGCCTCTATGGTGTCAATGGGTTCAGCAGGCACTACTCCCACTCACAAGGCCCTGGGGTTTAGTTGTTTCACCAGGACTGGGTGCACGTTGCACTTTTGAAGATGCCATCCTTCACATGAGACTTAAACCTACGCCTTTACAGGCTGTTCTGGGGGGAAATGAAAATGCCTGTGGCCGTTTCTAGAAATCACTGGGGCTAATCCCATTGTCTTGACCATATTCCTTCCTGCAAGGGAAGTGGCTGCAATGTTGCAGACTCTGTGATCTGCCGCTGTTGCATTTGACTACAGAGGCCCTAAATTACTAGGGCCCAATTCTGCCTACACACCTGTGTGACTTCCTTGACATCAGTGGTGCAAGTGAAGGCAGGTTAGACCCCCTTGTCTACCCCATAGCTGCAGAGACACCTGGGGTATGACAGGCACTGTAAGAACCTAGCTTTGATTCAGTCTGTAACTCAGCTTCTGACCATTGATTCAAGAGCATATGCTGAGTACGGGGGGTGGGGAGTGGTGCGTGTGTGTCCTAAAAGTTAAATGTTTTCTTTGCTGTAGCACAAAACTTTCAAGCAAAGCTGCTGTGCATCACTGTCTGCCCCAGGGCAGCACTACTGAGAACTACAGCAGCACCAAAACGTATACGGGTTGAGCACCAATAAACTTGTGGTTCCACAGGATGATCCAAACTGTTCCCAATCCAGGGCAGTATTGGTAACCAGCCAGCAGTCCCATGGCCACTCGTACTTTGAACAGAATAGAGCAGGATGCAGTGACTTAACTCCTACAAAGTTAGCCTGTCCGGACTCCAGTTCCCAGCACGGCAACATGGAGTGTGGCTAGCTGGGAGTGCCAAGGCCATCTCATTCAAACTGACAATCACCGAAAGCAAGAGTTCTGCAGGGCCAAGTCAGAGCTGGGGGTCAGGCTAGGGTTTGCTCTTACCTCACCCTTGACCGCAGGTGGCTCCAGGGCTCTGCTGATGCAGCAGCCCAGCACAGGGGTTCTCGGTGAGGCAGACATAGCAATGCTTTCCAGCTTGTTGAACATTTCTGACTCAGTCCCTCCAGCCCACACACGCTGGCATACCACATCCCACTTTTTCCTGTGCGACCTGCAGTGTGGGGAATAGAAGTGTCACTACATCTTCCCCCAGGAACCTGTCACAGAACAGTCTCTGCAGAGGCATTGAGGTCAGAGCTGTCATGAAAGTCACTATGGATAATAAGGGGCTCAGCTGCACTAGCTTTTCACTTCTGCAGACTTAGGGTTATGACTTAGGTTAGCTTTTCACATCAGCAGACTGGCAGGAAGGGAAGCCGCTAACTAAAGGAGCGGGAGATTCTGTGGAAGAAACGTGTCAGCAGAGCTACATGGAGGTTCTGAGCTGGAAAACCAGGGATGCTGCAGGTCAGGACAAGGTGCATTGCTGAGTTGTGGGGACAGACGGGAGGAGGAAAGATCAGGATTGCAATAGCAGGGAATGTTGCAGATTAGGCTTAAAGTGCATTGGCGGAGGCTGGTGGGGAAATCTGACCAAAGCCTGACTATTTCATGGCTGTCTCTTTCCTTGCACAAAAGCTAAAATTGCCCTTGGCCTCCAATTTCATTTGATTGAGAGAGCTACTGACTTGCCCGATTCTCTAGACATTACTGATGAAAATGGTTTCCCGCCTTTGCTGTTGACTTGCCTCTTTCACCAGCATCCTCTTTCTGGACATAGGACTCCTGTGTATACCAGCTCTCCTTTCCCCTTGTTACTGGCACAGCACACATCCGAGGGCTTGCGCATCCCATTTCCCACCCCCACTCCCTTTCACACAAACGGAGGCTCTTCTCGAGCTTTGCTCCCTCACCTCTTCGTGGTTTCTCTCCGTATCCTTCGCACGTCCTGCCAAGACACAGAACCGTCCTCTGCCCTCTCCACTGGTAAGCCCAGCTCTCTCACTAGCCACTCCCCTTCCTCAGAAAGGTGATACCTGGAAAATAGGAACCAGTAGGGATAAACGGCATCTGAGATATCCTGGAGTTTCAGGAACAAGATTCATGGTTATAGAACTGAGCAAGCCAGCTCAGAGGCTTCAAATTAATTAACTCTTGATTGGCAAAAAGCATGAGCTCCAGATTCAGGACACTTAGGCCAGGACTCTAAGAGAGCCCAGCAGCCTGCAATGTGCTCTACCTTCACCTCATTACGAGGGATTTGTCTATGTCAGAGACAGACAGTTTCATCTCAGGCAGCTCCATAGGGGCAGCCAACCTACCGAAGGACTCTTCTGGTCCAGATCCCAGGAGGAATGACCCAGCTGGAGACAGACTGAGCTAACAGCGTGGCAAGTTTCTGGCCAACTCCTTCAACAGTGGACACAACAATGCCACTGACAGATCACACTCCCCACAGCTTTCTACATCAAAGCTTTGCTAAGTTAAACCACAAGGCAGCACTCACCGCCGGATCCCCTTGGTGACTGCATACATCTGCCGAGCCTTCTCAGCTGCCTGCTGCTGCGTCAGCCGGTGGTTAAACTGCATAAGCAGGCGCTCTGCGAAGGGCTGGCCTGCCCCATAGATGCGCCCGTAGTTGAAGACTTTGGCATGCTCCCGGCTGATCCCCACTGTAGAGGCCGTCTTGCTGTGCAGGTCTGTGGCGTTGCTCTTCTTCCCCTGCAGAGTCATCCAGCCAAATGCAGTACAGCCTGGGGTGCAGGAGAGAGGAGGTTAATGCAGACAGGAAAGGGGTCTGAGTCAGACCTCACAGCATCACCATGGCAATGCTACATCCTGGCCCAGCATCTTAACTGCAGTCCACATCACATGATCGCAGGGCGGTGCTGCTCCAGCTGAACCTCTCACCATGCATGCCAGCAAAATGAGCCTCCCCGAGGACAGCAGCTATCCAGAGCTCCTGGGAATCCACATCTGCTCCAACAAGGTAGTAGCCCGGAGGGACCTGGACCATGGCTTTAAGCTCGCTGCCTACCCGGTCAGCCTGCGGACATAGATTGATGCCACTTTGAGCACGTCCTCCTACACCTCCCTTCCCCATACCATTGCCAGGCTAAACACAACTTTTCTCCAGTGGCTGTCTGGCCTCTGCATCCTGCTTTCCTGGAAGATCGTATCATGTGGTGTTAACAGCACACAGCTCTTCCAGTACAGAAATGTCAGCCAGAGACACTCCTGACAAGGGGAATCCAGGCAAGGAGACCAGCTACTGCCTTGCTCCACTCTTACCCGCATTCCTTTGCAAGGGCCTCTGCATCCCAGATGGAGTCTAGAAGGTCTCCACTGATTCTAACTCCCTTTTCATTGAGGTCTTGCTCTCAGCCCTTGAGCTTCTGGATCTCATCAGCCCTAGGTTACTAGGCCAACTCATGTCAGCGAGGCAAGAGGGCAAAGAATTATAGAACCAGCCTCTGAGATCTACAAAGTTCACACCCAACCCAAGACATACCCCCGCTCCCCCAAGTCTGATTTCTAATCCAGGACAATTGTCGCTAGCTTGAGATATCCTGCCCTGTATGGCAGGAGAAATCCCACACCACTGTGCTCCACAAATAATCCCTCTCCAGAACACAAAAAGAGCTAGTTCTGTACCCGGGCATTGCTGGCAGTCAGCCAGGTGGGTTCCACAGCCCGACGAGTGATGGTCCCTGCTGTTATCACCTGCGGCAGGATGGCTCCATAATTACTCTCCTCGTCATAGTCCGGATGTCTGGAATAGAAGCGGAGTGTCACTGCCTGCCCGCTGGAGAGCAGCAGGAATGAAGGCGGCCTGGCTCTGGCTTTTCCCACACTGAGAATCAGTAACTGAAAGGGACTTCCCAGTGGCTGTAGCCAAGAAAGATCCATCACATGGGACTGCATTTCTAAAGTCCTTTTATAATCCCCTCTTGGAGTCTGATTGCTGAGCTAGTTCCAGGGTCAACACAGGCCAGAGAGTTGAGACTGATGGGAGGAAGTAGGGGAACTAGGAAAGAGACTATTCCCTTTGTACTGCCCCAATTCTGACCCCCTTAAGGATTCAGGTTCCCATAGCCTCAGAAAAAGAAAGGTCCAGTAGTCAAAGGTCAGATTTAACTGAACAGAGGCCACTGACCTGTATGGCATTTCCTCACATACCTAGTTACTGATCGAGGCAGCTCCCCTTTCTTCAGCCACACAACCATTTGGGAGCTGTCGAAACAAGAACACATGAGGCCAGGGCCCCAGTGAGACAGACTGTGAAGAGAAAGGCCATGAACAGCAGCAGCTGAGCCAGGAAAACCCCTCAAGGGAAGATCTCACCCTGGATCTTCAATTCTATTTGGGGAACCCAGTCTCTCTCCCCCACCCCCAAGTTTGCATCCCCTTTCTCAGGTTCTTTCCTTCAGCTGCTCAAGGCCCACACACTAGAGCTGAGCATACTGTCTCCACGGTGCTTCTAGCCCTTGCCATGCCAGCATGTGCCGAGGGCAAGGCAATTTTAATGATCAGTTAAGCAGGTTTTGGGTACTTTTGACTGCCAAAAGATTTAGTTTGTGGGAGATCTGTCCTCTTGCTTGGGTTGAAGCAGCACATTCTGGCACTGCCCACACTCCTACAGCCCAGTTAGTACCCATTCCCATTAACAATGGCTGCTGCTCACTATGGAGGAGTAAAAAGGTGCCACCAATGGGCAGAGTGATCAGGAGCCACTCAGACAGTTGCTGTTTTCCCACCTCTAACTGAATGCTACATGGAAAAAATGCTTTAAACGGAGGGATGAAAACTTCAGCTTAATCCAGACCATGGGGCAAAATCATTCATTCACAGGATAGGACATTGAGGCTGTGATAAGAGATGGGGCTTCATCCCTCAGACCTGCTTTCCTCCCTCAGATCCTGCATCTCCAGTACCACAGTTCAGATTAGCCCCCTGTAATGTGGTCAGGCAGATACAACCCCACACAGCAAACTGTAAGGAAACAGACAGTGATATTTAACATGGGAGGAGCGCCCTGTCCAAAAAACAGCAGTGGTCAAGGGGCATGTTACAATTTTGAAGTTACTGTACTCTGCTACGAGGAGTTAGTAGCAAATCTACCAGACCCCCCAACGTGTGCATTTACCTGCCTGACTCCTGTCAGGAAGTGCTAACAGTGGGGGCAAATGTACTCTCAGACTATTACAAATCTACAGTCCTTCTGCAGCGCTAAATGTCTAATCCTCCCACCCCAGTCCCTAGGAATCCTAGTAGAGAGTTTGTCCATATTAGATATAGCTGGGCCTTGACATTCCCCTGACCCTTACCCATAGGAGCACCTGTTGAACTGCCATTGCATTCCTTGGGAGTTGAAGACACTTGCCCCTCCAGCCCCAGATCCACAGCACTAGGATTCTTGACCCAGTCTGCTTGCTCATTGTTTAAGCTCCCTTCCTGGTCTCACCCATTAGAGTTTCATTTGGGCTCTTTGCCTAATCCCTTTTTTTCTTAGGCATGCAAAGTTTGTGCCATGGATCAGCCTCTTTAGAGGCCTTCAGGGCTCTTTCCCTTATCAGCTCTAATGCTCCTCCAATGCCTCAGCGTACAGAGGTGCACTACGCCACAGTTCCTGTGCAAATCCCGCTATCATTGGTCACTCCGCAGCAGATCCCCCATGGGTGGGGACTTCGCAGTTTAACTGGGGGAGGAGAGGAATTAGTGTCTATCTCACCTGATTCGCTTGTGAGCATTCCTCCAGAACGAGATCATTTTGTTAATTTCAAGGGCCCTCGTCCCATCAGTGCCCCCAGTGCCGGCCCGTAGGGTGCCATCCTCCATCCTGGGCAAAAAATCCTTGGCAAAAGGGCTTCCAACATTGTTGTCATTCCCATCCTTTAACAGCAAAAGAAAGGAAGTTGGCTTGGCTCCGTGCATTGGGCAGTTATTATTATTAACTAGAAATGAAGACCTGGTCACTTCCCTGCCCCATTCCACATCTGTACAAGCACGTCCTTAACACCAGCCCTGCCATGAGCTGCTGACCAGGGCAGGTGGCTACATCAAAGAAGTGGAGGCTGAAGAAGGAGCGCAAGTGCATTCAGCAGACAGGAACTGGGAGGCTAATCCAGCTGAAGGTACACAATCCTGAGTGGGAGGAGGGAAAGTGAGGAGGGGAGAGGAGAGCAGAGAGGATGAAGAAGAAGAGACCGTGCAAAGCCTTCAAGGAGAAAGTGAGGAGCTGGGACTTGGTCCAGTTAGGCCAGTAAAGGGCTTTAGGGAGGCTGAGTACAGTCTCATCTGAAACGTGAGGTATGTACTTGATGTGCATTTCAGTGGGGAACTGTTCAGTACACCCCAGTGAGGACAGCAAGAGCATAGCTGGGTCAGTGCAGGGGGAATGGTCTCCAGATATGTCACTCGCTCCCCCTTTGGAGCCAGCCATGGGTCTCAAACGCCAGGCCCTGCACTCCACGGAGGGCTCAGCAACAAACAAGAAGCATTCTATGGACTCCACTCACCTTATGAGGCAGCCTGAAGAACCAGCAGCCAGGGATGTTGATATCATTGTAAGGGCCATTGCCATGGTGATATATAGGCTGGCTCTCCACACACTCCAGTTCCAGGTAAGCAGTCTCTCCCTGAAACCATCCAGAATGAGACACTTGCTAAACTTAGAGCCAGAAGAAGGAAAAGCCTCAGGGGTGGGGGAAGCACCTAGTTAATGATAGTGCCAACTCAGCTACACAAGCACCGGGAAATAAAAGCCTGACTCCTCACACACTACAATGGAGACATCCATTGGACTCCTGAGAGCAGCATCCTAAAGGGACCTTGCTATGGAGGTAACTGCTCCTCGTCAGCCATGCAGGAGCTTGGGTCCTCTTGTTCTGCTTGGAGAAGCACCTGTTCAGTGAATCCCAGTTAACTGACATACTCCCATGTTCCACTTACCTGTCTGGGCCCTTTAGCTGTTCTGTCTGATTCAGCTTCCAGATCAGTATCCATCTCCACCTGGCTCAGCACCTCCACCTGGAAACAAAGGGGACAGAAGGATCAGAGAGCTTCTTAGTATGTTCTTTGGCTTCCCAGACAGCTCTTCCAGGAACCTCTTATAGTATGGGGCTGCTGTTCTCCAGCACCATTGTTGCGCCCACAGCTCTCCAGCTTCCTCATTTTTAAAGTGAGTTGTGTGTTGGTGAAAGGTGTCAGCTTGATATCTAAGAAGACTTTAGGCATCTGTTTATCCTTGAAACAGGTACAGACTAGGAAGCAGCAGGGCAATAATGTGCAGTAATGACCTGGAGAGACCACCCAGGGGCAAATGGGGAATTCAGGCTCCATAGCTATTAGTCTCTGGCCTCTCTGCCGAGACTCTCAGCAAGGAGGCGAGTTCTTTTCACACAGGCTGCTGAAGAGCCATCAGAGGACAAGAACTCTGTCACTTATCACTGTGCTGGATTTGAATCAGCAGCAGGGATGAAAGAGGCTCTCTACCCCATTCCCATCCAAGCCGGCCAGTCCCCTTTCTTACATCACTTTAATTGGATATAAGCACAAAAAAGTGTTTAACCAGCAAGAAAGCAGCTGTGCAGAACAGGATGGGGTTTTAGTGAATGCCTGTGAGAAGAGGGTCTCTGGGCTCCAAAATGGGATTCTCTGTTCCAGGCTACAAGAAATTCTCTTGCTTCTCACTACTTCAGACCCTCCCTTCTTTCCCTCAACCCTCTCTGAAATGACTTCTCAGTTGCTCCAAGTCACAGGCTGCTAAGATTTGGCATTAACAAATCTCTGAGAAGGGTAGCCACCTGGCCAGACTTTTAGTAGCTGAAAACCAGAGGGACTATGGGAGTGAAGAGGTCAGATGTTGGTTCAGTGGAGTTGAACTGAACTCGGTATTTTTTAATGTTCTGTTCATATATTAGAAAAAATAATAAAAATCAAGATTCCTTTCAGGGAAATGACCATTGAAAGCAACCCCCGTGTGAATCAGTCAAGGCTAATCGAGAAAGCCAGCCACAGGGAAAATGATTGAGGAACCCAGGGGGATAATTGGTTTGTTTGAAGGTGCCGGTTCATTTGCAGGGCAGGAGCCAAAGGCAGTTGGGCCCTCTCTTCTCACTCAAACAGGTGGACGTCCGTCACGCTTTTCCAGGGGGAACAGGTGCCTTGGACAAGTTTTCTGAGCCTCTACTCCCTTCGTCCCTCAGTTCCAGCAAACCCAGCTTTACCTGTTGCCAGATAGTGCTGTTATCTGTTAACATGAGCTCCTCTTCAAGGCAGGTGTTCAGTGAGCCAGGCTGCTCATTCCCTCTCTCCTTACAATGCTCCTTATACAGATCCTCAATAACCCTAGAGGGAGAAGGCAAACGAGAGATGAATGGTACTCAGGAACCTGTGTCTTTGGGAGCAGAGACAGGTTTCATATCGAGCATCTGAAGTGGAATTTATTACCGCCACAAGCAGCGCCCTAGGACAGTTACCAGGCTCCACAAGGACATCTGTTCAGATAAAAAGATGAAAATAAGGGCAACATACCCCCCAGCATCCCTCAGAAGGAGAGGCCAAGATTCCCAGCCAAACACTGCTTAGCCAGCAAGGTTTTTTCTCTAATAGGAAGGGAGAAAAGCACAGGCTTCTGTTCAGGGAGGAATAGATGCATCTTTAATGCCCTCAGGTTACTGCCCTGTTTGATTGACAAGCAGTTTGAGACTTTGGAGCTCTGGATTAATTTGCTGACCTTCTTCCCAGAACCTCACTCCCCAAACCTGTTCAGCAAATAACCACTAAAGATCAGAAGTCTTAGCAACATGGGACTCTCTTCCAGCTTGGTGAATACAGTAGCTTTACTGCTGACATCTCCTTAGATAGCGCATCCCATCTCTCTCTCTCTCCTACCTGTGTGGGCAGGATGGCTCTTCTGTCTCTGAGAGATCCTTTGGCAAATTGTCCTTCCTCCCTGGCACCAAATAGCCCCAGCCATGCTTCTCAGAGTAATGCAGTGGGAAACCATCCCAGGTTAGTCTCATTAGCTTTGGTGTCACTCTCATCTGAAGGCTCATGAGACTGGGACCTGGCACCCAATCTGGATCATTCAGGCGTGGGCAGAGTTTACGGTACCATCTAGAGACCCAAGACAGTAACAATTAGGTTGGGGAGAAAAGCTTCAAGAGCAGTTCAAAGTTTCCTCCCCATTTATTTCCTGGTTAACAAGACAACATGAGAAATTCCCTTCACTATTAATGTTTCGAGGTGGTCCATCCTATTTCATCTTTTAGCCTAGGACAGCACATCTGTCGGGCTCACTTAGTTGATCAACATCCAGTGAATGATCAATGGGACCATCAGCAAATGCGAGACCATCTGAGTGGAACTCTCCCATCAAAAGGAAACATTAAGTGGCTGTCTCCTACCTACATGTTCAAGCACACACTTTCCAAGTGCTGCATGTCTAAGGGACAGGGGAATGATTTTGCCATTTGTCTGGAGAAGCTTGAATATTTTGTGTCTCTTTGGGACAAAGGATTGAAGTGGAGTATGAGAAATCTTGGGAGTATGGGGATTTCTCTTCCTCTTCTGGGAAGAGCACATGCTCCAGCTCAGGAACCCTTTCTCAAGAACTGCCAGCCTTGAGAGGCAGTTTCAGATTTTCTTTGGGCATAGAACAATGTATATGTTGAGTATACCTTCAACCCCAGATAGCAGGGCCGTGGGGTAGCTGCAATGCTTCCAACATGCAGGAGGGTCCATCTTCTCTAGAAGTGGAAGGCAATTTAAATTTCCACATTGGCTCAGCACAGGCCACTTTGAGTGGAACACTTAAATGTGCCCAATTCTTAGTGGCGGCTTCCAGAGATGATCTCCTGTCTACGGAAAGCTAAACTGGGACCCACTAATCTCACAACAGCCAGAGTGTAACCCTGGCCTCTGAAGCAAAAGGTACATACTTCATCCACTCAGTTTCCAGGCTCTCCACTTCATCTACCCTTCTACCACCTGTTAGACATTTAATGCTCAACAACAAAGGCATTTAGAAAGGACTGGACAGCTGGAATACCCTGGCCCCATGGGCAGGAAGAGGAGCTCAGATAACACATCCATAGATTTGTAATAGCAGCTGGAAATGTTTCCATCTACAAACCGAAGTCACCATTAGGTGGTGAGTTATGCAAATCCCTTTTGAATGACTCACCCCGGGTGGCCTGGCAGGTGCTGGGTTCTCTTTGGTAGCAAACTGATAGTCTCCTTCAGATGCTCCAGGAAGGCCCATCTCTCAGGGACTCTCAGCTCTTCCTCTTCACTGGGGGGACCAGGATCTGATTTTGTAATAAACGTAACCTCAGCAAGAGATGTTCTCTCTGCACCCACTTGAGAATGCAGCATGATGAGAAACAGTGCCCTTTCCGACAGCGCACTCTAATACATGATTCAATGTTTGCTCAGTTGTTTCTGTTCCTCCTTTTCTAGAAAGTTACACTGACTATGCCTCTACTTGACAGCTGGACTTTCCCATGGTTCAGATTTGCCACTGCTTAGACTCTGTGCTACATGTCTTTCCTGCAACCTCATTAGAGCTTAGAGATAGTTGGTATTAAACCCATTTTCCACCCTCACCTCCCCACCATGTGCATGCACCAAGAGCACTACCTTCCTGCCACTCTAGGGCAGACGGTTTTTCCACCACTTTGGCTGGCTCGCTGTTTATATCTTCATTTTTCTTCCTTACTGTTTTCTTCTTCTTCTGCTTAAATTCCTGTAGGTCCCATTCCAGGTCCCATAGCCACGGGTCATCCTTATATCTGCATGGCAGAACAACATTACATGTAACTTGTTTTGGCTTTGCGTTTCTACATTCTGCCTGATCTAGACTCCGCCGACGTCCTGAATTCTGACACCTGGTTCCAGTTTACTTTACCAGGGACGAGGAGGGATACACACAGACCTAATTTTTGACTATTTTCCCTATGAAGCATTAACTTGAGAGTTATGAACAGAATAAAAGCAGTGGACCACAGCAATGCCAGCTTCCCGCATACTACCCTTTACCAACATGCCTCGCCCAGACTGAACACTCAGAAATCCAGTCTCCATTGAATCTTCAGCCTCTACAGAGGCTGCTAACAAGCTGGTGCCAATTCTAAAGACAGTTTCTGAGCTGTGAACACTTGTCTGCTAGGGATTGGATTGAGGGCCAGCCCTTACGAATATGGGGACAGATTTGGTGATCAACAATCTCCTTAGCCATCTAAACACACTATTGTCGTATCAATGCTAAGTAAATTCCTTTGCTGTTTTAAAATGAAAAATGCTTTCTCTCCCTGCACTAAGTGCCAGGATCTAAGCCCTTTCCTCCTTTGCATTTCCCCCTGCCATGATGCTGACCCAGCTGGTACCTCTCTTCATAAAGCAGCTGACAGGCATCATTGGCCAGGTTCATCAGGGATTTCTTCATCTCTTTCTGCAGCTCCTCATAGGTGTCCTGAGTCTCATCCAAGTACCTCTCCCAGTTCTGATTGACAGGCAGGTAAGAAACGCCCATTTCCAGCATCCCTGCAAAGGTCACAGGATGTGGGCATCTACAGCACAAATACATATGGTATTAAGCACAACCCAGAAGGCATTTGGCCTGTAAGCACTAGGCTATTCTACAACTAAAGATACAAAATCTGTAACTTCAGCTCTATTTCCACTTAGGAGTTTCCCAACCTCACGCTACTGCCCGGAACGGTCTATGGCTTTTGCCCTCCAACACCGGCAATTACTGAAGGCCTTAATATGAATCTGTATGTAGGGCAAGCAAAGAAAGTCGATTTCACCAACAAGATCCCTCAGTCCCATCCACGAGAGCTTCATTACAGGATCCCTCTCATTAAGAGCTGCCCATTTTATCTGAGTGTGAAATTATGATGCTTATTCCTTCTAGCCAGGAGAGAGGGATCAGGGTCCCCACGCAATGGGGCTCTGTGCAGCCCCAGAGTTTTGGCACCCATCTGCCATTGCAACTTTCCACAACATAAAGAACTTGGATGCTGATCGCCAAGCTGGAAATGAGTTTACCCCACATCTCCAAGAGGATCAAACTCAGGTCCTCAGCATGACTGCATAAGACTGCAGCAACTGTGCCAAATTCCCTGTATCTGTGGCCAGATTTTCATGGCTCCTTGCAACAGTTAATTTTTGTGTTGGCTGAGGTCAAACTCCTTCTCACCTCTCCATGAAGAGTGGCAGCTGCTTCTGGAACACTTCATGAGTGGCTTGGACATCAAGGGCACAGTACTTCATCAGTTCCTTTGGGGCAGAAACAGGCAACAAGTAGGAAGATTAGACTGTGTGTATAGAGCATAGTGCAATGAACTGGTCGAGCCCAGGAGCGCAATAACTTAGTGTCATTGTGACTGTCATCCAGTTATACTAAATACCTCCACAACACAGTTTTCTACCCCTTCCTCACAAACTTCCCCTCAGGTCTCTCCCTGGGAAAGAAATCTCAGTAGTCTGGGTCAGAGGCATGCAAATCTTAGTCAACCAATGGCCATATTGGCAATGTGCTGGGAGACAGAAACGTGCACCAACTTAGCAAGAAAAAGGACCCAATTGTAACTGCCCTGATCATTAGTATGGAGATGCTGCCTGTGGAGACTACTAACAGTAGCACAAAGTGCTCCATCTTTCCTGGGGATGCTTTGTATGTATCCAAAAGCCACTACAAGGAAATGGAAAACATGCTGCTAGCAAATGTTATTCCTGCTGAGAGTTTTGTTTTTATAATTAAAGAAATCCCCCAGGCCTGGCTCCTCCCCTGGCCTCTCCCAGAAGCTGCTCACCCTTACCTGGAAGTTCTGTCTGATGTCACTCATGCTCCCCTTGACAAACAGCTCACGGGCCTCTTTCTCCAGCGGCTCACCCCCAACGTACAGGTCATGCACGTCTGCAAGGTTGTTAATACTGCTGATGTTCACCCAGTCCCATGAGCCAATCTGTAAAGAGACAAGCCAGCAGGCCAGCTCAGGGCAGGAAAAGAACTGGCAGCTAAATAATATATCTAAAGTACAGTTATGATAAGAAAACAGACTATATACAAATTATTATTTGTATTACTATAGTGTCTAGGAACCCTAGTCATGTACCAGGATCTCACAGTGCTAGGCACTGTGCAAACTCACAACAGATAGTCTCTGTATAATCTAAGGTTTTTGTAGGTATCATGGCAAAGGAGAGTTTTGGAAGGGGATTTGGAGGAGGATAATGAGGTAGCTTTGCAAATGTTTACAGGTAGCTCCTTCTGAGCAATAAGGGGTAGCATGGGAGAAGACACAAAGGCAATAGAGAAGGGGGATCCAATGGAGGGATAATATGGTCACAGTGACAGGCGAGGACAATAATCTTTGCAGCAGTATTCCGAACATATATCAGTGGAGCAAGATTGTTTTTGTCAAGGTAAAAGGGCACTCCCTTATTCCACAGACTTGCTCCTCCTGTGTTTGCAAGTCAGAGCTACTGGCTTTATTGTCACCAACCACTTCCTACTCCTTTGAAGCTACAGGAGTGTAAGATGGCTCCACTGTGCCTTATGCACTAGGTCACCAGCAGAGTTCTGACTGCAGTCCCTTTCTACCTCCTATATCATCACATGTAATAAAGAGCCTAGCTCAGTTTTTAGACCCCAACTGGAGTTTACAGAGATGGCCAGTAACAGCACAATATAAAACATTTATTACAGACTCTTTTCCTTCAGACAATGTAATGGAGCCATCCATTAAACCATTCCTTTGGGAAGGCCAGAGCTAGGTCCATTGTGGAGGGGAAGGAAGGGGGAGGCTTTTAAATGCTAAGGAAACAAAGTGAAGGCTCTATGTTAGTGAAGAAAACAAAGTGAAGAGTTAGGCTCTATAGCACTAGTTAGCGATGCACAAATTTCCTCAGTGATTCTCCTACTCACTGCAGGCCCTTCAGTTTTGCTGCGCGTTTTCTTCATGTGCTGTTTGACCTGCTGCAATCCCTTCCTCTTGCCATGCTTAGCAGCCATCCAGAGGCTACGCTGAAATCCCGTCAGCCCTGAGATGGCCATGTGCATGCTCATGGTGTCCAGGAAACGCATTCGGGAGCCCTAAAATGCACAGCAAGTTAGGGGTTCTCAAAGTTCTTTTCACTGTGACCCACTTCTGACAACAAAAGTTACTACACAACCTGAGGAGGAGGGGACCAAAGCCTGAGCCCCACCGCCCTGGGTGGGGAGGGGCCAAAACCAAAGCCCAAGGGCTTCAGCCCCAGGCGTAACCTGAGCCCTGCCACACAGGGTTGAAGCCTTTGGGCTTCAGCTTTGGCCCTGGGCGCTGGAGCTTTGGCTTCAGCTCTGGCTGGCCCACAGTTTGAGAACTGCTGGGTTTGAGAACAGGCAGTCAAGGAGCCACTGCCTTTTTCACAATTCATGGACTCAGGCTTCTCAAGAATGGAGCTAGGTGGATGGTGGGGAGGCAGTCCAGTGACTGAGCTGCTAGTGTTCTGTGCACACAGGCAATCAACTGGAACTTGACTTTAAGACTCAACATCTTGCTCTTCTTCATGCTGAACTGACAAAATCTGACACCCAGATTGGACAGCTTGCCCTGAAATCAATCACACAGATCCAAGCCCTTGTACAACTCTGGCAGCAATGGGAGTGCTTGTTCCTTCTGTGTTCTAAAGGCTCCTCGGGTCAGAAATGAAAGAATCCAGGCCTGTACTATGGCAGTAAACCAAGATGCTACCAAAATGTCTTGCTTCGTTCCACTACTTACAAGCTATTTTTGTCGCAGATCTTGGACTACTGAAGTCCATGTCATCTGCCAGCTCTGGTCTTCATGACTTTCCTGATGCTAAGCACAATGTCTTATACTTTGGCTCACAGGAAAAGGAAACTGAAAAGCACCAAGAGGCAGACTGCTGCCTCTGTAACACTTTACAGTTGAGAATCTCAAAGCAATTCACAACCCTTAATGGAACAAAGCTCACAATCCCTCCCATGAGGTGTGGAAGTGATGTTATTCCTATCTTACAGTTAACTAAGGCACAAAACCTGACCTTCAAAATTAGGTGAGTGCAATTATACTTACAAAAGCATGCGTAATTTGTGTATAATTACAACTGCAGATGCAGATCAGGTGAGCGTACATGCAAGTGGCTGGTTAAATGTAACTAGCAGTAACTGCCCTAGCAAATTAACTTTGTAAAATAAATTATACATTTAACTAATTTATTGTATACACTCAATTTTGAAAATCAGGTCCTAAGTGGCTTTCCTCAAACCCATGCACAGAGCCAAGGAGAAAGCAGGTGGATGAAATGGACATAAATTAGGAAAGTACTTACTTGGATCAAGTATTGCTCTTTAATGTGTGCTCGATCAAAGGCGACGTTGTGACCCACCACCAATCTCTCTGTCCAGTCCTGTTTGGTGAGACAGCTTGAGTTCAGAGCAGTTTCTAGTGGGATAAAGTCAGCCAGAGTCAGTTGGCTGGACCAGGTATAGCGTTCTTCTAGCAGCCGCTTACTGCACCAGGAGTACCTGGAAAGGAACCACATTATATTCTGGATTACTTCAAATTGTGAAGACTGATTCCCCTCTGCTAGTCTTAGTAGAAGGACTAAGGAGGGATGAGCCAAATTCCTCTTCCGCCCCAGAATTTGACTTTTCAAGCAGGGCTGAGCTACACTGGCAGGAAGCAGCGTAGGGAAGTTTGCACAGCTGCTGCCCAAGTTTTACCTGTTCATGCACCAAGGCTGTGAAACCAGCACTGAATTCACTAACTAAATCGAACTGGAATTTCACATAGGCTTTAGAACTGGCCTATGTCCAATAGCTACAGCTCCATGGGACCATTTACTCCCTATCAAACCAAGTATTTAGCACAACGGAGAAGCTCAGCTCTGCTGCTCCTCCTCCATCCATGTCCACTGTGGTAACAGTTAGTATTGTGGCTTCTCTTGTATATTACAGTTATCACATCTTACCAGGCACTTGGAGAAACAGCAACTGCCAGTGTTGGGCAACGGCCTTCTGCCATGCACACTTCAACATCAAACACCAAGGCTCGTTCTTCAGGGAAGTCTACAGCCTTCCTCTCACCATTGGGTCCATACTGTGTCCAACCAACTTCCCAAGCCCACTGTGAGGGCATGGGGGGCACCTCACAGTGGAGCAGCTGATTAGCAGTTTCCAAATAAGGAAGGCTCTGCTTCTGCGCCAGAATTCGGAAGTGCTCATCAAGATCGCTCCCATACATGCGGGGCAGCTGCAGCTCTACATCAGGGAGCGTGGCTGTCTCTTTGCCCCACAGGTCATGCTTCTGCAGATGTTCCACACTCCTCTTGATGTCAGCATCTGAGTACTGCACCTGAGCACCCCGAAAAATCTGCTCGTGAAGAACCTTGGACAGCATCTGGATGTTTAGTGGGTTCATTCGCCGTTGACTGGTACCAGAATCTTGCATAACCTCCTCTTGCACCGGGCGACTGGCAGAAGAACCTGAGACACATCTCCGCTGCCTGGCTCTCAGTGATGGAAACAGACGTGCTATTGACTTCCTCCAGAGCAAATGTGTCATCTTCAAAAAACTTTAGTAACATGGAGAACGGGCAAGAGTCTGCCCTTTTTGGTGGGATAGGTCTGCAAAGAGAAGCACAACAGAAGGACTGAAATTTAGCAGAATTCATTTGAGGCTCCCCTCTCCTCTCCCTCCCAAAGAACCTGAGCACTTGGAGCCACCACGAGCGACATTGGAGCAGAACCAGCACGGGCCGTTTAAGAAAAAACCCTCCAGTGTAGACAAGGCTATAACGTGATACTGCAACTACCTGGCTTATCCCATTCCAGAAGCTCACTCCACCCTACCATGGGTCAATGAAACCCCATGTATCTCATCACAAAGCTCCTCCCCTTTGGCTTTTCCCTACCATCCATGGGACCGTCCCTACCCTGCAGGGATCTCTCTGCCAATCTCCTCTCCCAGAACCACAACGGGTCTCAGCTTCCCCTCAAACCCGCCCTTACATGTCTCAGCCTCCCCTTCTGCAAAGGGGAACTCCCTTCATCCCCCAGGGTCTCCCCCCCAATCCCTATAGTCTCAGCCTCACCCCCCCCCAGCCTCCTGCTATTCCCCTCCCCCAGCCTCCCTATGGGTCTCACCCCCCCCCATGGGTCTCAGCCTCCCCCCCTGGGTCTCATCCCCCCCATTCCCCTCACTCCCCCATTGGTCTCACCCCCCCCATGGGTCTCAGCCTCCCCCCCCCATTCCCCTCACCGCCTCCCTCTGGGTCTCATCCCCTGCATTCCCCTCACCCCCCCCATGGGTCTCAGCCTCCCCCCCCTGGGTCTCATCCCCCCCATTCCCCTCACTCCCCCATTGGTCTCACCCCCCCCATGGGTCTCAGCCTCCCCCCCCATTCCCCTCACCGCCTCCCTCTGGGTCTCATCCCCTGCATTCCCCTCACCCCCCCTATGGGTCTCAGCCTCCCCCCCCCCCCATTCCGCCTCCCCCTGGGTCTCATCCCCCCCATTCCCCCATTGGTCTCACCCCCGCATGGGTCTCAGCCTCCCCCCCCATTCCCCTCACCGCCTCCCTCTGGGTCTCATCCCCCCCCATTCCCCTCACCCCCCCAATGGGTCTCACCCCCCCTATGGGTCTCAGCCTCCCCCCCCCATTCCCCTCACCGCCTCCCCCTGGGTCTCATCCCCTGCATTCCCCTCACCCCCCCTATGGGTCTCACCCCCCCTATGGGTCTCAGCCTCCCCCCTGGATTCCCCTCACCCCCCCTATGGGTCTCACCCCCCCTATGGGTCTCAGCCTCCCCCCCCCATTCCCCTCACCGCCTCCCCCTGGGTCTCATTCCCTGCATTCCCCTCACCCCCCCTATGGGTCTCACCCCCCCTATGGGTCTCAGCCTCCCCCCCCCATTCTGCTTACCGCCTCCCCCTGGGTCTCATCCCCCCCATTCCCCTCACTCCCCCATTGGTCTCACCCCCCCATGGGTCTCAGCCTCCCCCCCCATTCCCCTCACCGCCTCCCCCTGGGTCTCATCCCCCCATTCCCCTCACTCCCCCATTGGTCTCACCCCCCCATGGGTCTCAGCCTCCCCCCCATTCCCCTCACCGCCTCCCTCTGGGTCTCATCCCCTGCATTCCCCTCACCCCCCCCATGGGTCTCAGCCTCCCCCCCCCCATTCCCCTCACCGCCTCCCTCTGGGTCTCATCCCCTGCATTCCCCTCACCCCCCCTATGGGTCTCACCCCCCCTATGGGTCTCAGCCTCCCCCCCCCCATTCCCCTCACCGCCTCCCTCTGGGTCTCATCCCCTGCATTCCCCTCACTCCCCCATTGGTCTCACCCCCCCCATGGGTCTCAGCCTCCCCCCCATTCCCCTCACCGCCTCCCCCTGGGTCTCATCCCCCCCATTCCCCTCACCGGGTCTCAGCCACCCTCCCCCGGACCCCGCATAGTTCTCAGCCTGCGGGGGTGGCTCCCCCCACCCGCTGGCTCCGCCGCTCGGGGCTGCTCGGCCCGGCCCGCAGGGGTGGCGCAGCGGCGGGGCAGTTGCCGCTGGCCGCGTTGCGAGCCAGGTCTCGAGGCTGCAACCGAGCTCAGATCACCCTGGCCAAGCAGGGGGCGGTGCCCGAATGGACCAACCCAGACCGCCGGGCGCTCTTTCCGGGTGTCCGGCTCTCTCTCTTCCCCCTGTCCTCGGCGTGGATGGAATCATCCACAGCGACCAGGCCGCATTCTCAGCTTCCTATGGCTGTCGTTAGTGCTCTAATGCAGAGCGGCCGCGTGGCCTAATGGATAAGGCGTCTGACTTCGGATCAGAAGATTGCAGGTTCGAGTCCTGCCGCGGTCGCAGGAATTGGCTTGAAAAAGTAGCTTTTTAAAAACTTTATTTATAAAACATCGATTTTAAAGTAGCTGAAAAGGGAAAAAGAAAAGGAGGACTTGTGGCACCTTAGAGACTAACACATTTATTTGAGCATAAGGGGAGATTTTATGTACACAGAGAACATGAAGCAATGGGTGTTACCATACAAACTGTAACAAGAGTGATTAGGTCTCACCTTATCTGATCACTCTTGTTACAGTCTGTATGGTAACACCCATTGTTTCATGTTCTCTGTGTATATAAAATCTCCCTACTGTATTTTCCACTGCATGCATCCAATGAAGTGAGCTGTAGCTCACAAAAGCTTATGCTCAAATAAATGTGTTAGTCTCTAAGGTGCCACAAGTCCTCCTTTTCTTTTTGCGGATACAGACTCACAGGGCTGCTACTCAGAAAAAGGAAAGAATCCCAGAGCAATGGCCATAGGGCAAATCCCAGAATGGAGAAGCAAGCACGAACTCAGTCCTGATGCAACAGCTGAAATAATTTAATGAATGTTTATATTTATTTTTATTTCATATTAAAGAGCTGTAATTGTATATGTATTTGTTTTCAAAAAGTTTCAGATTATTTTTGAACCATCTGGGTGAAATTGCAATAATAGTAATAATGAATTAATAATTGTAGCTAATAAGATCCTGGAGAGTGTATCCCAAAACACAGAAGAATATCCCAGAGTGATGCCACAGCAGATCCTGACTCCATGCATGAGTGGGAGAATATCCCAGAACAAGGCCTGTTGAAAATATAGGGCTTTGATCCTGCAAACAGTTATTCATATACTTAACTTTACTGCCCAGAGAAGCCCCATTGATTTCAATGAGATTACTCACAGTAATAAAATTAACCATGCTTGAAAGTGTTGCAGGTCTGGGTTTATGACTGTACATTCCAGACCATGCCGAATGGGGATGTATGAGCATCTGTTCCAAAGTCAACACCACCATACTGGGTATTCCAGATACCCCCTACTGCAATGCATGAATGCATATAAAATATTGTATATCATTGTTAAATGTATGTGTGAATATTCAGGAGAAACACAGTATCACCACATGTTCCATTCTTGTCCACCCTCTTTGCAATTCATTCTTCACCCATTTCTATCAGGGTACAGTATTTCACTCACACCCACGCTGAATACAACATTCTTGGTTTTTCATTCTCCATCCTGTGTCCTGCAACCACCTCAAGCATGTCTAGGTATTTGCCAGTGCATGCATTATTTTTTCTTAGTAGTCTTTTGAAGCGGAGATGTTTGTGGATGATCATATTTGATTATCTAAAGATCTACAGACAGTTACTTGTCTCCAGCTTGGATGCAAAATGATCCAGTATCAAGGAAAAAATTATAAACCAGTCCAGCTGCTCCTTATCCATCACGTCCAACCATAGGACAGTATTTTTAAACACATACATCTCAACCTGCTAAAGCCCAAAAATATGGGACAAAGACCCTGACAGTAGAGATAGTGGAGGCTCACATGTAAATCACTAGACTCCAGGATGCAGATTTTTAAAACACATAACTTGTTAACAGGCAATTACAAAGTAATAGTTGGGAAAATCTAAAATGATGGCTGCTCCTGGTGCTAAAAAACCATTCCAGATATTAGGCACTCTACTTTAACCCACTCTCTTCAGGCTGTCCTCAAACATCTGCTCTCCTATGGAACCCTGATATTTACCGGTTGAAATCTTGGGCTTTCATTATGTGTTGTTATTCTTTATCATGTGTACAAATATTTACAGCATGGCCAAGGTGTTCAACAAAGATCAGCATTCCTGCCCCCAGAAATCTCACACACTAAGGGTCAGGTCCTCAAAAGTATCTAGGCACCTAACTCCCATAAACTAGAAACCTAAACATGTTTGAGATTTTAGGCCTGATGCCCTGATCCTGCAAGCTGTTCTGTACAGACAGACCCTCGTGCCCACTCAGAACTCCACTGATGTTGAGGGAAACACTAAACATGCACAGGACCACCTTTGTGGAGTAGCTTTCAGGACTGGAGCCTAAATTCTCTCAGATTATAGCCTGACTCAAGCATCACCTAATGCCTAGCTCATAAAGTAAGAACCACACACCTGCATGCAATTAGCCTGAATTAATCACCCACATAGTAAAACACAGAAGCAGTGGAAACTAACAGTTTCTATAAGGGGGAAATAGAGCAACTAATTGACTAACAGAGTAATACTGCTCCTAGCCTGCCAGCTCTTTCCTGCCCCTTAGGTCAGTTTGTTCCCTTATAAAGGCTACATTGCGGGGGAAGAGGTGCATGCTATCCTCAGGAAGCCTGGCAAGGGAAATGATGTGAGCAGGGCTGGCCTAGCCTATGAAAAGCAGTGTTTTAGAGAAGTGGTAAATCACTTTAATGCTAATTTCACTTGTGCTGCCTGTGAAAGCAAATATGTACACAGAGTAGTCTTAAATGTTATGGTGCTTATCTATTAAGGCAGTGGTTCTCAAAGTGGGGATTGGGACCCCAAAGGGGTCATGACCCCATTTTAATAGGGTTGCTAGGACTAACTTAGAGTTGCTGGGGCCTAGAGTCAAAGCTGAAGCCTGAGCCCAACCTCCTGGGGCAAAAGCCTAAGGGATTTAACCCTGGGCAGCAGGGCTGTGTTACAGGCCCACTGCCTGGGGCTGAAGACCTTGGGCTTTGGCACCCCTTCCGCTTGCCTGGGGCGGTGGGGCTCAGGTTTCGGTCCCCCCTTCTGGGGTCATGTAGTAATTTTTGTTGTCAGAAGGGGGTCGTGGTGCAATGAAGTTTGAGAACCCCTGTATTAAGGTAACAAGTATTATTAAAATACCAGAGAGAATTTTTCACAAGAGAGACATGATCCTGTTTGCTTAGATAATATAGTATCTGGGGGTCTGAGTGTTTATGGAGTGGTGCTACTTACATGAGCCAAACAAGAGGTACCTGAATATTAGTGCATCTATTGCGCAATGTGGTGGTGCTTGAACATAGACGAGTCAGTACTCATGCCACAAACCTTTTCCAAAGCTAGAAGTAGAGATTATGAGGCTTGTGCAGGCTGGATGTATATTTCCTGAGTGTGAAAAGGGGGATGGCTGGCAATAAAAATCAGGTGAGAGCTGTGTCTCTTGTTCGGACTCCCTTTAAAACAAATCATGGTTCTGAAGCACAACCAACCCCCCTGGAAGTTGCTGGAGGAGGGGTGGGGGGTGAGATGCCTCAGAGTAATAGCTCTCCCTAATTTGACTGTAAGTACCAAAAGAGCCTGGCTTCTTTTTAGGTTTAAAATCTGGCCATAAGTGTCACAGTGGGAGCTGCTGAATGCTCTTGACAGCCTGGTCTTTATTTAGTTAGCCCTAGTTGTGCAGTTAGGTAAGTGTGGGGTCAGGGTTGGCCCCAGTGCTGAGCACCCAGAAGTAAAAGCCTTGAGCTCTCTTGATTATCTAGTCTCTAGAATCTAGCTCTCAGGAGGAAACTGAAGGGTACTGGAGTAGATAGTAACTGGTCAACATGTTGCTTATTTATCTAGCCAGCACATGGGGTGACCCAACAGGACTGCCATTAGGAAATGTCAACATTTACTTTGCTGAGGTGAAAGTGTAGCCACACAAAGTGTAGCTTACACTAATGGGTCATATGCTTTGTGGCTTCTGTCGGTGGAGCACATTGCACCCCCACCCCCAGGGACTCCTTGCGTTCTTTCACTCCCCAATTCATCCCCTTCCCTCTCTAGACTTGCGGCAGTGTTCCAAAGTTAGTGTGTTACAGACCAACAGAGTGTTAGATCTCCCCTCACCTGGCCAACAACGAACTTGGTGCACTTGGGCTGTACTATGAACAAGGTTTGAACTATGCAGCTGTCTAAACAAGGTTTCTATTGCATTCAGACTACAATGGGGAAGCCTTATGAAACACATCTTAAAACTCCCCACTTCCCAGGCAGGTTTAGCATAGACTGTGTTGACATAGGCTGCCCGACTGTTATTTGTGAAAATAATCAGTTCACATCCCCTGAAGGGTGTATTATTAATTATTGACAATTCACCTGTCAGGCTCCAGTATGTGACTGCCACCTCTGAGTTAAATAAACTCACAAAGGGACAGGATCAAGTAATTTGGGCTTAAATGGGGCTGATTTTGCTAATGTCTCTCTAAACTCAGCCAGTCTTGCATAAAATTGGTATTAAACATCCCCTTCAATGGTACGCAGGACACCCTGTGCGAGGGCATCAGAGCCAGAAACTGACTAGGCTGGCCAAGCAAAAGGGAAGCTTGTAATGGTGGAAACAAGTGAGAACTGACCTCTGACACAGTCTTGGTTTTGATAACCATGTGCTAGCACAGGAATGAAGGTAGTGATTAAAATATGTTTAAAGTGGCCCTTCCCTTTACCACCAAAATCTGTACAGTTAATGAAAATAGGTCTGGAGTCCTCTAGCAGGAGATAGGTGGCTTTGTGGTATATGAATTCTTCTGGGGAACAAATCCTTTCTCTCTGCCTTTTACTTAAAGCTTCCTACTTTTCCTGTATCAAAAGGAGGGCACATGCAAATCTAGAACAAAGAAATCTCCAGCAAGGTACTCAACCAGTGAGGAAACTCTGCTAGTGATCTGCAGGAGGTTCTGGGCCTTCCTGTGTCTCCAATGTCTGGTTTATGTGCTCTGGAGTCTGCAGTAGCTGCAAGTCTGCATGAATTGTTCCCTTTTACATTTCAAAGGCTCCTGATGCTGCTGCATTGCTGGGTCATGCTCCTGGGTGGCACATCTTGGCTTACTTCCCAGACTCTAGAGTAGCAGGCGTGTTAGTCTGTATTCGCAAAAAAAAAAGGAGAACTTGTGGCACCTTAGAGACTAACAAATTTATTTGAGCATAAACTTTCGTGAAGTGAGCTGTAGCTCACAAAAGCTTATGCTCAAATAAATGTGTTAATCTCTAAGGTGCCACAAGTCCTCCTTTTCTTTTTTCTTAGACTCTGGCACTACACTTAATAAACGGATTGATCAACTTGTCACATGTTCTTGCAGTGGCTCAAGAATGTGGGTACCAACCGCAGGGAAGACTGTTAGGAACAGGCCACAAACCCCAGATTGGTTCTATACTTAGCGCTACACTTAGATTTCACCAACCAGTTATCAAGTGTACCCTCCTCAGGCACTGTAACAGCCTAAACATGGAGTCACAGATAGTCCCATGGGGTACTCTGATCTGTCTTGCTACGCAGGTGAGCCTGCTGTTTTGATAGATGGTCCCTTACACCAAAGATCACAGCAATATTCCGGTTGCTTACTCTAGGTCAATTTCATCTTAGATCTCACACCAAAGACTATCCTTGTAGCCGACCCTATAATAAATTATCTGAAGATTCCTTATATAGGAAAAGGAAACCAGAGAGTTATTTACAAGGTTAAAGAAGGTAAGCATATACACACAAATTACTTCCAGTCTTAAGTTTTAAAAAAAATAATAAAAGCTTCTATAATCAAGCTTTGTATGTCCTTTTAGGGCTAACCCAGGCTAAGCACTGGGGATCTTTTGCTAAGTAATCCTTTCCCCTCAGAGTCAAGGAATTTTACCCTCCCTCCTCTCCCCTGCTTCTAGTTGGAAACTCAGCTGTTGAGAGGAATTCACTTGTATGTCTCTTCTCAATGGGGGTGGGGGGAAGCAATCGGTGAAGTCTTTCATCTTTTTTGATGTTCCACACTAATTGATCTGATGTTGATGGGCCTTCGTGGTGGGGCAGAATATAACACTTTCTGTTGGAGGCCACCATTTCACACTAATGTCTCTCCCCTGTCTGGTGACTTACAGTTACAGAAGCATACAATGCAAATGCTCAAATATTACCTTATAAGATGGGATACAGATGATATAAGGGAGACTAATGCATGCAGAAATGTACAAGCATTAAATAAAATCTAAACACTGAGCACATTCCCAAAATAGGGATTCAAATTCTAACCATACTAACACAGAGTAGTCAGACTGGCTCCAGCTATGTATTTGTCCATGTTCGTTTGAGATGTGGGGGGTGCGTGTGTCTTGGCATGAGTCGGCACCTGGTCTGCCAGCGTCACACCAGTTTCCACTGCAGCCATGCAAAGTGGGACCATTGGCTGGTTTCAGCCACTGAGGTCTACACTATGAAATTAGGTCGAATTTATAGAAGTTGATTTTTTAGAAAGCGATTTTATACAGTCTATTGTGTGTGTCCCCACACTAATGCACGAAGTGCATTAAGTCGGTGGAGTGCGTCCACAGTACCAGGGCTAGCATCGACTTTTGGAGCAGTGCATTGTGGGTAGCTATCCCACAGTTCCCGCCGCCTCTGCCGCCCATTGGAATTCTGGGTTCAGCTCCCAATGCCTGATGGGGCAAAATCATTGTCGCAGGTGGTTTTGGGTACATGTCGTCAGTCGCCCCTCCCTCCGTGAAAGCAATGGCAGACAATCTTTTCGCTCCTTTTTTCCGTGTGGGCGCCATGCTGCTTTCAGCAGACAGTGCAGGAGGACTGCTAACCGTCGTCATCGTCATCCACTGCTTCCGCTGGCACTCTGCTCTCCTGGTGGTCTCGCAGGTCTGCTCGGCTGCTCTTGTCTTGCCTTACCACGGCAAGCATGCAGCCTGCTCAGCTGTTGTGTCCTGGCAGCAGACGGTGCAGTAGGTCTGCAAACCATTGTCGTCACTGAACGATTGCTTCTGCTGCCACTCTGCTCTCCTGCAGACGCCATACCACAGCAAGCATGGAGCCCACTCAGATCACCACAGCAGTTATGAGCTTTGTAAACACCTTGCACATTATCATGCAGTAAGTGCAGAACCAGAACCTGCAAAAACAGGCGAGGAGGCGATGGCAGCGCGGTGACAAGAGTGATGAGGACATGGACACAGATTTCTCTCAAAGCATGGGCCCTGGCAATTTGGCCATCCTGGTGGCAATGGGGCAGGCTCATGCTGTGGAATGCTGATTCTGGGCCTGGGAAACAAGCACAGACTGGTGGGACCGCATAGTGTTGCAGGTCTGGGATGATTACCAATGGCTGCGAGACTTTCGCATGCATAAGGGCACTTTCATGGAACTTTGTGACTTGCTTTCCCCTGCCCTGAAGCACAAGAATACCAAGATGAGAGCAGCCTTCACAGTTTACAAGCAAGTGGCGATAGCCCTCTGGAAGCTTGCAACGCCAGACAGCTACCGGTCAGCCAGGAATCAATTTGGAGTGGGCAAATCTACTGTGGGGGCTGCTGTGATCCAAGTAGCCAGTGCGATCACTGAGCTGCTGCTATCAAGGGTAGTGACTCTGGGAAACGTGTAGGTCCTAGTGGATGGCTTTGCTGCAATGGGATTCCCTAACTGTGGTGGGGCTATAGACGGAACGCATAACCCAGTCTTGGGACGGGACTACCAAGGCAGCCAGTAAATAAACCGCAAGGGGTACTTTTCAATGGTGCTGCAAGCACTGGTGGATCACAAGAGACATTTCACCAGCATCAACGTGGGATGGCTGGGAAAGGTACATGATGCTCGCATCTTCAGGAACTCTGGTCTGTATGAACAGCTGCAGCAAGGAACTTACTTTCCAGACCAGAAAATAACCATTGGGGATGTTGAAATGCCTATAGTTATCCTTGGGGACCCAGCCTACCCCTTAATGCCATGACTTATGAAGCCATACAGAGGCACCCTGGACAGTAGTCAGGAGCTGTTCAACTATAGGCTGAGCAAGTGCAGAATGGTGGTAGAATGTGCATTTGGACGTTTAAAAGCATGCTGGTGCAGTTTACTGACTCAGTTAGACCTCAGCGAAACCAATATTCCCATTGTTATTACTGCTTGCTGTGTGCTCCACAATCTCTGTGAGAGTAAGGGGGAGACGTTTATGGCAGAGTGGGAAGTTGAGGCAAATCGCCTGGCCACTGATTACGCGCAGCCAGACACCCGGGCAGTTATAAGAGCACAGCAGGGTGCACTGCACATCAGAGAAACTTTGAAAACCAGTTTCATGGCTGACCAGGCTACGGTGTGACAGTTCTGTTTGTTTCTCCTTGATGAAAACCCGCCCCCTTGGTTCCCTCTACTTCCTTGTAAGCCAACCGCCCTCCCCTCCCCACTTTGATCACCACTTGCAGAGGCAATAAAGTCATTGTTGTTTCAAATTCATGCATTCTTTATTAATTCGTCACACAAATAGGGGGATAACTGCCACAGTAGCCCGGGAGGGGTGGGGGAAGAGGGAATCACTGGATGAGGGGAGGAGGGAAGGAAAAGGCCACACTGCACTTCAAAACTTATTGAATGCCAGCCTTCTGTTGCTCAGGCAGTCCTCTGGGGTGGAGTGGTTGGGTGCCCGGAGGCCCCGCCCCCGACGTTCTTGGGCGTCTGGGTGAGGAGGCTATGGAACTTGGGGAGGAGGACAGTTGGTGACACAGGGGCTGCAGTGGCAGTCTCTGCCTTTCCTGCACCTCAACCATACGCTGGAGCATATCAGTTTGATCCTCCAGTAGCCTCAGCATTGCATCCTGCCTCCTTTCATCATGCTGCCCCCATCTTTCCTCTTGATCCCGCCACCTCTCCTGTTGCTCCAGCCATCTATCCTCTCGTGCATCCCTCCTGTCCTCACATTCATTTTGTGCTTTCCTGGAGTCTTCCATTGTCTGCCTCCATGCATTCTGCTGGGCTCTTTCAGTTTGGGTGGACTGCATGAGCTCAGAGAACATTTAATCACAAATGCTTTTTTTTCACCTTCTTATCTGCGCTAGCCTCTGGGACGGAGATGCTAGTCGCAGTGTTGAAAAATTTGCAGCTGTGGGAGGGAAAAAAGGGAGATTAAAATGGAAAAAGACACATTAGCCATTTAAAAGGAGGGGCTGATGTTTTGGGTTAATGTGCAGCATAAACCCAACTAAACCCCTCCACACACCCAATTCTCTGGGATGATCGCTTAACCACTCCCCCCACTGCATTGTTAACAGCAAGGATGATTTCTTTTCAGCCACAGGTAAACAGCCCAGCAGGAATGGCCACCTCTGATGTCCTCTTAATAAAATTCTCCTATTTCAACCAGGTGACCATGAACGATATCACTCTCCTGAGGATAACACAGAGATAAAAAACGGATGTTGCTTGAATGCCAGCAAACACCAGGACCACACGCTGCCATGCTTTCTTATGCAGTGAGTCCAGACTATGTGCTACTGGCCTGCCGTGGTAAAGTGTCCTACCATGGAGGACGCAATAAGGCTGCCCTCCCCAGAAACCTTTTGCAAAGGCTTTGGGAGTACCTCCAGGACAGCTTCATTGAGATGTCCCTGGAGGATTTCTGTCCCATCCGTAGACACGTTAACAGACTTTTCCAGTAGCTGTACTGGCCATGAATGCATCCCAAGTCTTCAGGGCAAATTAATCATTAAACAGGCTTGATTTTAAACCGTGTATTATATTTACAAAGGTATATTTCACCTTTTCTGCCTTCAAGGTCCGGGAGCCTGGGTTGGGAGGATATTGGCTCCAGGGTGATAAACAGTTCCTGGCTATCGGGGAGAACAGTTTCTCCACTTGCCTGGTGTGTGCTATCTTCAACCTCCCCCTGCTCATCATCTTCCTCATCCCCAAAATCCTCATCCCTGTTGCGTGAGACTCCTTTGCAGGAGTCCACGTACAGGTGTGGGTTAGTTGTAGGAGCACTCCCTAGAATTGCATGCAGCTCATCATAGAAGCGGCATGTCTGGGGCTCTGACCCTGAGCGGGTGTTTGCCTCTTGGGCTTTTTGGTAGGCTTGCCTGAGCTCCTTAAGTTTCAGGCAGCACTGCTACAGGTCCCTGTGATAGCCTCTGTCCTTCATGCCCTTGGGGATTTTTTCAAATATTTTGGCATTTTGTCTTTTGAAATGGAGTTCTGATAGCACGGATTCATCTCGCCATATAGCGATCAGATCCAGTACCTCCCGTTCAGTCCATGCTGGAGTTCTTTTGCGATTCTGGGACTCCATGGTCATCTCTGCTGATGAGCTCTGCGTGGTCACGCCACGGTGGCCAAACAGGAAATGAAATTCAAAAGTTTGCGGGGCTTTTCCTGTGTACCTGGCCAGTGCATCCGAGTTGAGAATGTTGTCCAGAGCGGTCACAATGGAGCACTGTGGGATTGCTCCCAGAGGCCAATACTGTTGAATTGCGTCCACACTACCCAAATTCAACCCAGCAATGTCGATTTCAGCACTAATCCCCTCGTCGGGGAGGAGTACAGAAATTGATTTTCAGAACCCATTAAGTTGACAAAAATGGCTTTGTTGTGTGGATAGGTGCAGGGTTAAATCAGTCTAATGCTGCTAAATTCGACCTAAACTCATAGTGTAGACCAGGGCTGAGAAAGCAAGTGACAGTGTGGAACAGTAAGGTGACCCCTCTGGCTACCTGGCTAAATAGCTGCTTGTCCTGTCTGTTGGGTTAGGTCAGAATCAGGTTACAAGCTAGATCATAGGATCACCTGGCCACTGGAGTCTGAGACAAGGACCAATGAAAACTGATCAGAGGTTTGTGCAAGTACTGAGTTAGTAGTAATTCTAGCATAATCTACATGCCCTAGTTAAGTGTACAACGTATGCATTTTTTATATATATTTTAACTCCCCTAACCTTTGTATAAACTCCTTAGAAAAGGAGCATGATCCCTGTCCCGTTTTGGGGAATGCAGTGCTGGTGCTGGACATAGACCCTGGAGATTTCCTAGGGCTAAAATACAGGAACAGACTACATAAATCTGCATGTTGAATTGAAAATGGCTAAGGTTGTGTTAGACTCAGCTGCACCTTGTGCATAGCTAGGTGGTGTGGCCAGACTCCAGCCTATGTATGGGAGGAGGGCACTTTGTGGAAAAAGTAGAATGAGGAACAGGCTAACTATCTTTGGCCTCCCCCTTCACATCACAACCTGCTTCATCTGGTTCCACATCCTGGCTCTTGTAGCGTTTCGGAAATAGATTCCCAACAGGGTGATTTGCCACTTAGCAAAAAGTCACTTGAATTTTCTCTTGCAGCAAAAGTGAAAGGAAACATTTCCAGCTATCCTTAGGGTGATGGGACAGACCAAACTATTGCCTCTCAGTCTCTGCCTTCTGAGCTCGACTCTTGCAAGAGGCTTGAGCCGTGGGATCTTAACTCTTTTACCTAATTTAGTCTTCAGGTGACTGAGTGGCCAGCAAAGTGATTGTAGAATGAGAAAACAACCATTGTGCCATCTAACTTGTCTTAAATGTATGCAATGGATTCCTTGGTTGCAATGCCCATACACATTCGGCAAGACTGCCCTCCATTTTTGCATGCTTATTTCCCACAGATGCCTGGCATTTGCGTTAGTGGCAAAGACATAGTGGATGTGTGCGCACTGCAGAGCAATGGAACACCCCTACAGAATTCCAGTGTGCTTTCCAAGTAGCTTCACAGATGCATTCACCAAAACTCTTCCTCAGCGCAAAACTGAACTACTTTGCCTGCTACCCACCAGGTGGCAGTCTAGACTACTCTTTAGTTTTTAAAATAAGTACTGAAGGGCAGGCTCTGTGTCTGTGACCTCTGGCACTTGAGAATATTGGGGTGGGTTTTGGTGGGGGTGTGTTAAATCTGTGACCAGGGAAACTGTACTGAAAACACACATAACATGTGATCGAGATGGCTCCTCTGTCATGGCCAATGTAGGTAAAATAAGTGGCTACAAACCCTGTGTTAATTCAACATTAAAGAGCTGCTGGAGTCAAAAAGTGACTACATATTGTACCACTTCAGTCACCAGGCTGAATCCCGGTGGGGCTGGGCTCATCATAGTTCAGACTTCAGTAACAAATAATTACTTCTGTCAGACTCTCACAACAAACACTGCCCTCCTAAACGGACCTGGAGTTCATTCTGGTTCATGTACCATCAATTGTTAAATGCCAGTTGTGGAAGCAAATTTGACCCTAGGCTGGGGCTGTGAGATGGGTTTACAGAGGTGGTGGAGCTGCTGGCAGAAGCTGGCTTTCCGAGTCTTACTGATGCTGATGCCCAAGCCAGAAAGAAGCGGACTTCGCTTCCCAAATTCCAGGCTGAGTCTACAGGGTTGGCAACAAGGAAAAATAACCTTGTAACTTGTAAACTTGACCTAAATTCCATGGCTGTGAACCATGGAATGCCACCAAGTGCCTCTGCTACTGCAGCGTTGGTCACAAATGCATTGCTGGCAAGTCAAGCAAAAGTTGAAATATTCTTAACAACACTGATTCAGCCAACATGTCTGGCCCCGCTGTGAGTTAAGCATTGCAATAAATATCTAGTAGTGTTGATTCTGGCTTTTAAACATGTAAACTTAGCTCTTCTCATCTTCTCCATCCATTCAGATTCATCACAATTGCAAAATGTTCCCCTTTGGTTTGTTTGGGGGTGTTGGGTGTCTATGTAACCCATGTCTGAGTAGGACAGGCTGGGATCTCACTTCTCTATAAGCAACACATGGGTGGGGTAGGGTGTCATGAAATGGCATCAGCAGGAGAAAGGGCCCTTGAATGGCTGGAATGGAGCACCAGCTTGTTCCAGAGGGGAGGCAGGAATTAAGCCCCTCTGACATCCAAGCCCATAACCTTCAAGCTGGGCAGGGTTATGAATGGTTCTTCCCAGCAGCCCTGTGTGGAGTGAAGGACATGTTGCCACCATGGGGATGGAGTGGACTATCTAGAATACTAAAATCTCTAGAAGCTCCCTACTGAGCAGGCTTTTATCCACATTGTGTTACGGCGATGTGAGCAAGCTCAATAGCGAGTCTTAAATACTTACATGCACTAATATAATATAAACTTCTCCTTGTTGAGGATTAGCCACATGCCGAGTTCAGGGTTATTTTTAACTGTAGTGTTGATTACTAAGCAATGGAATATGAGATCTGCAAAAGCATCTGTCCTGTTGACTATCCATGGTACTCCTGAAAATGTGACACTTCACTTCCACTACGGAGACTGCTGAATGGGCTTCCCCAAACTTTGCAAAAGGGAAACTGGGCGATTCCTTGAAGTGAAGCTGTAACCTTAACTACATAACATTAAGCACCATGAAAGCTACCATCCTTAACCCAAAAGGTCCAGTCTTGAGATGTGTGTAACACTGAATGCCTACGATGTTTCTACACTAATCATCACTTATTCCTGCCAATGAGATGGCAGAGGTGTCCCCACCAGGCAGACTCTGACATGTGATGCTCTGCCTTGGTGTCAAGGAGTAAAAGCTGCTCTCAAATCTGCCAGTGAAATATTGTTGGGATGGGAGGCTGTTCTTTGGATACTGACTGTAAATTTGGTGCTCTAGACAGCTTAAACAGCTGGCTCTCAAGCCAAAGCCAACTTCACCAAAGCAAAGCTACCGGGGGAAGTCTCAGACTCCTGAGTTGTCAACAAGTGAACTTTGACTCTTGCCTTTCTCTTTCAGTGCCGGAGTTCTGAATTGCACTTCAGTATTTACACCACAAAGCATAAATAACACCAGTGTCACCGTGGGGACCAATAAATGCCCTGAAGCACTGATGGTAGAGCTTGGTGCTCTAGAGTTCCAGTGAAGCCACAGATTATGCCAGACACAATTTCTCCATAGAAACATTAAGTGCATGATTTGGCATCAATCAGTGTGGCACAAACTACTTTCTCCTCTTTGCCAACGTGGTCTTGTCAATGATCTTGGAAAACATGATTCTTAGGCATGACTCCATGATGTGTTGGAGAGCAGGAAAGATCCCGGCGTTAACATAGAACACAATGTTGCTGTGTGTGTGGAGGGGAATCCCCTGAATATCAAATGTGATGGGGTCCTTTGGCCAATGTTTGTAAGACATTCCTGCTATATATGGAAAAGACAGCTGGAACACTGGCTTGGATTGTTTTCTCAGAGGCACACAGGCAGTTTGCAGAATGCAAGAACTAAGGGTCAGAATCTCCAACATCTAACCCGTTTACTGGGAGCAAACAATGACTAACTGTATATTTATCTCCTGACTTTGGCTTCTGGGTGTTTAAATCTGTATATAGACCAGCACCTCCAAGATCTATGCTCGTGTCCTTTAAGTTGCGCACTTCTGTATTATATCTTAACTTGTATTGTCCCTATCAATGAAAATGGAGTCAGATTGATTTTTTAAAAATAATTAGTACTTGTGTGAAATTTTTCATGATTGGACTTGAAAGCTTCCCTTCTGGCACTTCCTATAATCTCTCTGCAACCAGCCTGAAGTGTGGGGAAGGAGGGTTGAGGAGAGGAGGGCAATGGGTATATTTCCCCCCACCCAAAAAACTAAGTAATACTTTCAGTTCTGTCCTGCCACCAGCCTTCTCAGGCTGGAGAAATGGAGCCCCAATACGTGGTACTGAACTCAATGCATAGGTTTTCAAGTCCAATTCACTCTTTCTCCCTCCTCCCCAAATGGGCCACTCAAAATAAGTTGGAGGCAAGGCCTAGCACACCCCACAGTGGAGTCATCTGGCTTGTCCCGGTATACTTTGCCCTTCTCTTCTGCCCTGTGGGCTTGCTGTATGCAGTGGCTGGGGAAAGGAGCTCACAAGCTAAGCAGCAATCACTAACTCTCTCTTACATGAATGAGGCTAGAAGCTCTTTAAAAGAACAGCCTCAGACTGGACTGAAAGGGCCTGGGGATACGCTGGGAGCCTGGGAGCACAGGGGAGGGTTGAGTCTCCATTACAAATTGGTGGGGGGCGGGGAGAGGGAGGACCTCCCCAGTTCCCCAGGAGCTGCCAGTTGCAGCCAGGAGAGGAATGCCCAGGGAAAGAGGCAATGGTGTGGGATGTGAAAGTGGAGAAGTGAATAAAGTAGAGTAGCCTGCCAAGGGGAGAAGAAAAGCAGGCCCTGGAGAATCACTGGCCATGGGGGAAGTATCTGGAGGGACAGAAGAACAGCGGGGGGAGGGGGGATAGAAACACAGAGCAAAAAGAAACGGGTTCAAAGCCTATAAATTTGTTAGTCTCTAAGGTGCCACAAATACTCCTTTTCTTTTTGCGGCTACAGATTAACAGGGCTGCTACTCTGAAATCTCCCTAGAAACACATACTGCTTCCTAAAGAGCTTAAACAGGAAACACTCCGGCTAACTTTCTTCCAGGCAGGCCTGCGTTTGCCACGGTGCGCCCCCTGGCGGCGCTGGGAGGTAGATTTCTCTCCAAACTCAGAAACAACTGAAGACTTTGATTAGGTTTTAAGGGGGGCAGAGAGGAATCATCTGGCTATTGGGTAGAGACAGCCAGGGAAAAACTACGCTCTGGGGAGACATAGGTGGGGAAGCTGAGTCTTGTCTGCAAGGAGCCTGATGACAACGCCGAGTGTTATGCGGTGTTGTTGTAGCCTTGTTGGCCCCAGGATATTAGAGAGACAAGGTGGGCGAGGTCATAGCTTCTATTGCCCCAACTTCTGCTGGCGGGAGAGACAAGTGTTGGAGCTACTCTGAGCGCTGCTTCAGGGCTGGTTTCGAAGCTGCTGTGGCAGTCTTGCCATGTGTAATACTGCAAGCCCTTTCTGTGCTTAAAACACACCAGTTTGCCTGTGCTGATTCTTTATTGAACTAGATGACCATACATACCTTAAATGTGTGTCTAGGAGAGAGAGAGAGAAAGCAATGGGGGGGGGGGGGAAGGTGGCTCTGGCTGGCCTAAGGGTGGATATAACTGATGTTTCTAAAATTCCTGGCGGAAGTTCTCCCTTTCCCCTGTGCTACCCGACCTCCTCATCCCCACCCCTCCTACGATGTAAGTGGGAGGGCGTGGGTCTAGGAGCGGTATGTTTCTTGGGGGGCGCTGTAGCTCCCTGCCGGGCAGTGGTGGCTGGGCATTGCACGCTGGAGACAGTCTGTTGGAAGAAAGGCGGCTACTGGGCGATGCACGTGGTATTCTGTCGTCTGGGGTGTTTTAAGAATAAGTAACAGCGAGAAGAGGCCTGACTCCCGCTGCCCGAGATACTGACTCTGCGAGGCAGCTCTACCTTGTAGGTCTCTTATTGCCACACGTCCTATGCTGGCATTCGCCCGCCCGAGGGAGATAACGGTTCCCCAGGCAAGACGCAAACACCTCAAACAATAGACCGGGCTCTGTATTCCAGCAACAACTCTGGGCCTGGAAATACCCTTCAGCTGCCCCCGGCAATGCCCAGCGTGGCTCTGGGCTAGCAAGCAAGGGCTGCAGCGTCGCACCGGCCGGGATGGGTTTCCTTAACTCGATGGTGCAGAGCTCGGGGAAGGGCAGGTTCTTCGAGTCGGGGGCTCTTGCCTTCCTTACAGGAGGTGCTGATATTCCGGGCAAACCGCGCTGCGGGGCATGGGCGTCTCCGCCAGCGTTTACACATGTGATGCCCCATCCAGCGCGCTGTGTCACAGCTGGGCAGGGACCCTGGCTGGGAAGGGCTGGGTGGGGCGTGAGGCACTGCAGGGAGCGGGGAAGGGTGAGCTGGTCTCCCTTGGGGCCGCTGGCTAGAAACCCCGAGGTACAGCGTCTGCGGCCACAAGCCCCAGGGCTCGGGCGCTGGAGGAACAGGCAGGTCAAGTCTCTGTCCCGCTCTCTCCACCGCCTGCCCTGGGCTGGCCAGTCCTGGCGCGTCCCGCTCCGGTTCCGAGGCGCACAAGGCGCGGACTGCTTAGCCAATGCATGGGCAAGGGGCCCTGGCGGGCAGCGCCAACTGGGAACGGAGCGCAATGGTCTGGGTCCCCCTTGATTGCCCCGCCAGCCCGCGGCGGGGGTTGCTCACGCCGGGGGTCTCTGCTGGAGAAGCCGAGGGGGGCTGGAGAGTTCAGGGCCGGGGGTGCGGCTGGCAAGGGCGCCTAGGGGCCAGGCCGTGCAGCCCCCTTCCCTTGGCTCCTTCCTGCCCAGCTGCTTCCAAGCGGCCCTGTAGCCCCGCGGTGCGCCCGGGCCCGGCGGCGTCGGAGCCAGGGCCAGACTGGCGCCGCCTGTTTGCCGGCTCTGCTCCGTGCGCTTTGCTCTCGTGCGCTCTGCTCCAGATGCCTCGCCCCAGGGCAGCTGCCCTGCGCCCCATGACCTCCTCCACCCCATGCCCCTTGGAGCCCTGGTCAGGGTCAGCAGCAGGAGACGGGGTAGCCCCCTTTGGCAGCTCCCACTGCAGTGTCCGCCTGCTTGTGGGACAGCTGGGGGCAGCCTCTGCTCTGAGCTCCCTCTGCGGCCAACTTCTCTTCCATCGCTCCCGCGGGGGCCTCGGCTAGCTGCGGCGGAGCCCTTCCCCGCTCAGTGCATCTGTGAACGGGAAGGGCAGGGCTCCAGCCCCGGAGGCCAGAGCGTGAGCCCCTGCGCCCCTTAGGATCCAGATTGCTGCCTGTGGGCCATCACTGAAGCATTGGGGAGGGGAAGCCGGACCTTGTGTGTATGGATGGGGTCGGGGAGATGCAGTTGGCGTCGGTATCAGGGACTCAGTCCAGGCTGGTCCCTACTCGGCCTTTTCTCTAGCCCGTGCTCTGTACGCTTCCCCGCCCTTCCTCGGCAGCTGAGCTTCGTTGCACTCGCTGGAAAGGGCCCGGCGATGACCTAGGAGCGTTGCCAAAGGGCTGGGGTCACTCGCACACTCAACCCGGACGGGAATAGCGATCCCTGGGCTGGTTCCTGCTGGAAGAGGCTGGGGAGATCAGCAACAAGCTGGCCATGCTGAATCGCTAGGGGAGCTCACGCCGCCTTCTTCCTCTGAGGGCTGTGCAAGGGGCTGGGAGAGGGGCTTTGCTCCCGGGTCAGAGGCAGGCTTTGCTAGGCATCCACCAGGGCTGCTCAATCTCGGGGCCAGGAGGCTGCTCTCGGGGAGTTATAGACCCCAAAAGCCAAGCGGTGAGCCAGCTCTGGAGAGTGAATCTCTGGGGCGGAGGAAACTAGGCGGGATTTGTGCCTGTCTTCACAGAAGAGCACTTGGGGCAGATCTAACTTGCCTGGAACGTTTCGGCCTTTGCACGCGGGTAGATCTTGTTCCAGCCACGTTGTGCAGGTGGTTTTCCTCCTTCCCTCGCAGATGGAGGAGCGAAGGTAGCTCTAGTCCTGGCTCAGCCCTCCAATGAGGCCTTGAAGTTCAGAGGATTCCCTGTCACCCCCACCGCATCTCTCCCAGTAAAAGTGACCCCTATCAGCCAGTCCCCTCTCAGGCACAATATGGAGAGGCTGTGATTGTGCGCCTGTGGGATTTGACTTCTTCCTTGTTTTAATTTTGCGTGTGTTCCCAAAGAACTTGGAATTAAATAGCAGAGCATCAGGGCTTTGCTGAGGTCCCCTCTCCCCCCCCCCCCGCCATTTAGTTTATACTAGGTTTCCTATAGCAGGTGCAAGATGAATATGCAAAGCCTGCTGTGAATTCTCACGGTGCCTGAGAAAATACAGATTTTCTACCTATCCGGTGCTAAAACATGTATTGGGATTGTGTTTTCTTCAGGCAGGGGAAGGGCGCTCCCGAGGTCTATCAACTCTCTCATTGAGGATTAAAGACACAATCCAGATCCTTTGTGATGGTTAGATTGATCAGAAACTTTTCTGTAATATTTCCTGTTTGGTTTTTTTAATGTCATGTACTGTTTTGCTAGCAGCAAACTGGCAACAATCGATTTTTGTGGACAATATTTGATCTTAAATTACATTTTAACAGCAAGCAGTAGTCATATTTTGTTTATACTTCCTACTCCATATATCCCCTTAAATCACCCAACTGTCTGCCATTTCTACTTAATTAAAAACGATACATTTTAATTAACATACCTGGCAATATTCTCTGTTCTGTATGTGAGATAGGAACCAGAGGCCCTCCCATAAATGTGCTTCACCTCTAAGCTACCTCTAGACTGGTATAAACCTTATAGACTCCAAGATTTCGATTATCTGAGAACTTGGAAAAGTTGTGTCAGGTAGGATGAAATAATTTTTTCCAGTATCCGGTCTCCTACACTAAAACTGAACGAATTAAGCAGATAAAAATGTAAAACTTGCACTAAAGAGAAATGATGTCCATTTTCATCTTAAATTAATTTGTAAGATGTTTTCAGGAGCATCTCTATCCTCTGTCCATCTGAGAATCAAGTTCTTCCTATTTCTAGTGCTGGGATTAAAGAAAAAAAGAAATTCACAACTGTAAAATACCTGCACATTAATATATATCTATATAACTATACACACACACAAAAAATATTTTGTTAGTGTCATTAAATTGGTAAAAACATCCCCCAACCTCAGTCCAATGAACATTCCTTCAGTCAAACCCTATAGCAACAAATAAAATCATCCCGATGATACAAGGGCAGCAGCATTTAATTTATGTGTTAATTCATGGTGAGGAGGAAACATTTAATTCATTGACAAGCTGTCTGCGGTTTAAACCAAAAGCAGCAAATGCTAAACAGCAGACAAGCCCAGACTCCAAACCTGTGTTTTCAGTAACAATATTATTATTATTATTATTTATTATTAATTATGACAATAAGTTTTAATGTAACAAGCTCGAACCATCTCAAAGAGGGAATGTTAACACGATAGATTTGAAAAATAAGATTGGAATTAAACAGTTCTGCACATTGCAGCTCTTACTCCTGGTCGCACATACAGTTCAGCTCCAAAATGAGTCACTAAGTGTCGCTGTTGTCCACAGCAGCTCTGCCAGCTCCACTCAACGCGAAATAGGTTTCAATTGGGCTTCAGCGTCAAATGCAGCCCTCGCTCCCACTCTTTAAAAAACAACACAAAAATAATCGTCACATTATCCAGATATTTACTTCTATTTGCGACACACACATTTAACAAACTCTGTAATATTTCTTCACGTTTTATTTTTTTTTTATCAGGGCTTGATGTTTTAATTTTCCAATAGCATCAGACTCTCATCGGAGACCGATTTAAAGTATAAAAGGGAAACAAATGAATTTTGTGTCATAAACATCCTAGCAGTGACAAAGTCTCCTATATTTGACACGTGTTTGTGTATGTAATATAGATATAAATATTTTCCATCATGTCTCACACCCGGTATATAAATCTCTAGTGGGTATTGTGTATGATACAAACACAAAGATGTCGTGTGTAATGTTTTTCACGTTTAGTTCTATATCTGTAGACTGGTGTAATACATTTTATATAAGAAGTGGAGCGTGAACTTGATAGATTAGTTAAACAAACAAAAAAGACGTTTTTCTTCTTCAGCACTTTTAGCATAGTCCCAAAGTGTGTCAAATTCTCAGCTCTACAGTTACATAAAACAACTTTTTTATCGTTGGCTGGTTTCTTTTATTTTCTTTTTAATAATGTGGTCTTTGTTTTGATATTCCCGGAAATTGAAATTTACATAATTATTTTTTTCTTTTCTGATATTTTTACATGCAGGGGGGGGTCAATGTATTCTTCCCCCCTCCATTTTGTTCGTTAATGGAAATTATCGTGCGTTGAAAGAAAGGGAGACAGATTTATTTGTTCATTGCAAAATCCATCTGAACATTGCAAAACGTGAGCCATTCTACTTGGCGGAGTTTGTCCATTAAAAATAACGCATTCCTTATACAATATCAATGCGCACGATTTTGGATTAAACTGTTGTCTTTAATTTACCACAGAGCATATTACAGTATCATTGAATGTTTTAAAAAAAAACTGTCTCGAGCACAACTCAGTTCGAAAATCAAAACTGGGCTTTTTGTCAAGTCAAAATTAAAGCCATTCTAATGCCAGCCCTTCCAGAACATCACATTCAGTGTTACACCGGGAACGAAAAAAAACCCCCACAACGGTTTATTCCCCAAATTAAATGCCCCTTTGAAATCTAAACATATTTTTAAAGGAAGGGGGGATTCATCGGGTCTGTGCCTCTCCACAGCAGCTGCCGTTTGAAGCCATAACCCCTAGTGCTGTCAACAACTGTCCAAGCTCTTCCTTTTCTCCCCTCTTTTTGGAAGAAGTAAACAAGCATGTTACCTTAACATGATCGCAATAAACAAGCCAGACAATGGGGACACGGGGACTTTGCTTAACCTCGCATGTCCTTCTTCATTGAGATAGACCAGACCCGCATTGTTAGCATCGTGCTTCAGAGGGAAAAGAACAAAATCTAAAGGTCAGGGGTCAAGGACTTTCCCATTCTTCTTTCGTTTATTTCTCTGCCCTTTTCACTCAGGGGATCATAAAGAGGTCGCCTGGTGGCACAGAAGGGCTCCCGTGGATTCCTTTACTTGAAATAAGGGTGCCTGTGAGCAAATACATCCGATCTCTCGCTGGATCCGAAGCTAGATACCCAGAGCTCGACAGAGCCACACGCAGCTTGCACCCCGCTCTATAACAGCATGGTAACATTATGCATTTTCTCTGTGTATACATGTGCTCGAATATCACCATGCCTACTGCACGTCAAAGGGCAACTGATCATGCCACGGAGCCTTTTGATTTCAAAACAAAGGAGGAAGGCTGAGGAAGGCCCCCGTACTATTATAAAGGGTGGGCAAGGTTTGAATTTCAACTTGTCTCCTTCTAGTATACTTGTAAGGGTAAGCAAAAATACCCACATGTATTGAATGGGTTAGCGATAGAAAACGGAATCTGTCTAGGAGAGAATTACCTGTAAAATGGATGGGGAGGGGGGGACATTTTAAAATGTACTTTTCCTGGGGCTGATGGCACCACATAATGGGAATCTTTTTGTTGGTTTATCGGGTTGTTTTATTTATCCCGCAGGCGGCTGTGTAGTATCCAACATACCATTTTGAAAGGAAATATTGTAGGGATCCCTTCAATGTGGACTGTAAGATATGAATACACCGAGCAAATCCTTTATTAAATAAGCACCATACGGGCATTTGCAAAATGGATGGACTGGTGGGTAATATAGTTACACCCTGAACGGCTAGATATATTAACCGCGGGCATGCAGATTAACGGGTGTGTAACTAGACAGCCGTAGGGGGAGAACCTGGTAACACAGTGTGTGTGTCACACACCCGGGAAAGAGAGACGTGTTGTAGAAAGATTCTCGGCACGGCCTAAACTCTGACCAGGGCCATAGAAATGTCTGTGTCCTCCCCAGCTCTCCTTTGCTTACCAGGCTAAGGAAATGACACTGCCTCGAGCCTGCTGCTGCCCAGCGAAAGGGAATAAACGCCAGGCAAGAAGAGGCTTTCCAGGGCCGGCGCCTGGAGAATATTCGCCGCCTCAGCAGGGGAAAGTGCCCTGGGAATCGGAGCTCAGGGAGGGAAGCGGCAGCGCCCGGGGAAGTCAGAACGGCGTGAGCAGGTGCCTGGGTGTCCAGGGGATGCGGGGCCGAGCAGCGTCCTGAGCCGTGCCTCTTACTGGAGGGCCGAGAAACTGAAAAATGCCGCATCGGACAACGGGGGGTTGGACCCGAGGGATCCCCCGTTTGTCGCCCAGCTGCCCGGGCGTTTGTGGCTCCGCCACTAGCAGAGAGAGTGTGGATCCCTTAGCCCCAGCAATCCGCCGTGCTCCCGTCGCAGCGCTGGGCAGAGTCCTGAGCCCGGGCTGGTCCATCGCTTAGCAGGGCTGATGGCCGGGCAGGCTCCCACAACTCCCTGGCTGAAGGGACAGCGGCTTGTTTGGAAACAAACCCTGGAGGAGGCAATTCCGCCTGGCGATCGGTCTTTCTAGGTTCTGCAAATGCTGCTTGTCCGGGTACATCCGCGTCCCCTTCCCCTTTCCATCTCCCGCGAACTGGCACCGGTTCCCAGCCGAGTCCAGAGCCACAGGCCGGGCTGTTAGTAACAGGGTGGGATTTCCAGGTAGTCCCCTGGATCTCACCACAGAGCGCCCATAGAATTCAGCCCGGCTACCAGTTTTCGTCCTCTCCCCCCGGCCCTGTCCCATCTCTGCCTTTCATTCAATGTGCCTCAGAAAAGAACCACTAGGCTCGGGGAAAGTTTCCTAGGCGAGAGAGAGCCCGCACGCCAGGCACCCAGCTCGCTCTGCCCGGGCTGCCAATGGCTCTCTCCTGCGTGCGGTTCGCCCCCATCTTCCTCTCTTTCCAAGAGCAAACTTTAAACCAGGTGGGCACCGCAGCCATTCGCTTCTCCCCCCGCCTTTTAAAAATAATTTCACACGCCCCCCCCCCGCCCGCCTGTCTCTCCCCATCACAGGAGGAGCCAAGGGGAAGAGTTTATAGAATTTCTTTTCTTTCTTTCTCTCCCTTTTTTTCAGGGGCAGAGGCATAGGAGAGCTGGAGCTGCCAACGTATTTTATAGGTGACGTATGGGCCTACGTGGGAAGCCTGTGCCCAAGTGCCACATCTTATAGGCTTTTTCTCCTGAAATGACATCTCCCTGAAGTTCTCACCTCCCCCCCCCCTTCAGTCTGAAAAAGCAGCCCCCTTCTTCTGCTCAGGAGACAAGCCCCAGAGCTCCAGAAGTGGAGAGAGAGCGGGAGGGGAGGAAGCTCAGACTAGATGTGTGGGGGGGGACCCTCCCTTTTGGGGCTCAGGGCTAGCCGAGGAAGCCAGACGGCGAGGCGAGAGGCTGGACAGCAGGTGGACTCCCCAAGGTAAGTCACCCCTCACATTTGGATGCGTTTTTTAAAGCGGAGGCGGCAGCTATTAATGTCCTCGGCTAATGCCCTGCAAACTCGGTGCCTTCTGTGACACCGTGTGCACGGCTCTTTAACTGAGTTGGATTAAAAGGGAAGGAGGGAGGGGAAATGCCCAACAGCCCCACTGGTTCCTCCGGGTCCTGAAATTAAGTACCGCAGCCCCCCTAGAACCCTTCCTTCCGCGGCAGGTCCTGGGTTTAGGATGGGTTTGTTTGCCAGCTAAAAACAAGCAAACAAACAAAAACCCAGAAGCGCGTGCGTGTGTTTAAAGTCTTTTAAGGCTGCTGATTGTCTTTCCCCTGGTGATGAAGTTCGGGTTATCCCCGCTCTCCTTTTGCAAAGGCGCTCACACTCTGCAGACACCTTTGTCCATGTTTGTTTTGGTCCGGGATCTGTTTCTCCTGGTGCACTGGAAATCGAAGCTCTGCGGGCGCGTGTATATATAATCTATGTTACATATGCCGTGGGTAGTAACTGTTCATTCCCTCCAGAAAGAACTGGGATACGCAGCAAATAAGCCCTGCTCCCCAGCCTAGCACTAATTTCGGTGTGTGCCTGCCTAAATTCATTCAAGCTTGGCTTGGCAATAAGCTCTCTCAATAGGGGGACAATAGAGCCCCAGTGTGACCTGAACAAAGAATTTGAAAGTAGTTAAATTGCAGGACACGTCCGCTGCCTGGGTGCTTGAATTTTTTTTTTAAAAGGAGAAAAGGAAAGGAGGGAGACTTTTCTTTGGGCTGGTGAGAAAATGCTCAGGGTAAAAGTTGGTTTGGCGTCTTCATTTCAGCGGCAATGGAGCAGAGCTAATTCAATAGGAAACGGGGGGATTTTTTAATGAAAAGACCGCCAGGGTTACAACAAAGTTAAGCTCTTGTGAATTAATTATTAGGGCAAATAAACTTTGAAGGGGGGGCGGCTTTAGCATAAAGGGGTGCGATTTATTGTTATTTTAATGTTTAATGACAATGCAATGCGATTTCGACCTAGACCGAGCAAAGGGATTTCTGGCGATTCCAGGAAAGATGTATGGATAAATAATCGAACAACTGATTTAGAATAAAATACTGTCAAATCCAGAGAGCTTTGATTTCTATTCGCCACGTCTTTTGCCTGATTTCTTATGGCAACTTTCAGATGCAAAAATCTAAAAGCAATCAGGGTGAGGAGTTATGTTGCTTTAGATAGCCTGTTTATTTAATATGATATCAAACAAAATAATACAGCGTATGGTATCTCCACGGGGTTTAAAATAATTGTTTCAAGGCTAGGAAAGAGCTAGGAGGCAACACAAATAGGGAATGGGAAACTGGGCTGGAAAGATTTTTAAATAAAAATTAAAGCAATCTGTAATGCAGGAAATCTAGAGAAAGAAGGCAAGAAAATGCAGAGAGGGAAAGGTTTTTAAAGGATAGCGGGTTTTTTTTTTAAAAAGAAGGTTGCATGACAAAATTAAAGGAGGGAGAGAATGAAAGAAAGAGAAATAGGAGAGAAGGAAGAGAAGAAAAGGAAAAGAGGAGGGAGAAAGGGAAATGAAGAGGGAAACAGCGAAGGAGAAATTAAAGCTCCTTTTTCTATGCCCCAAGAATAAAAAGCTAGTGGAAGCCTGGACATTTCTAATTATACGTGTCTGCCATTGGATGGCAGGGAAGCGGACTGCAATGGGTTAACTTGATTGCTCATGAACTTGGCCTGTCTGTCTGTCTGGATTTTGATGGATGGGTAGACCCCGCTGACAAGTTCAGCCGGCGGGACCTCCCCTGCTGCTCCAGCGGACTGGAAAGCCAGGAAAGCGGCTCAGAGCTGCAGCCCTGCGCCCTGACACCCAGCACCCACTTTTGCTCTCTGCATGCTGCCGAATGGGAAAGCGGCGCCCTTCCCCCCCCCCCCCAAAAGTTCCCCATCCCTGCGCTTTATGCAGCCCTGAAAATCCCGCCGATCCACCTGCTGTTGAGGAAGGCTGGGACTATAATAGCCTCATGCCACAGCCACTGTGCGTCGGGCCATTGCAGAGCTTCCAGGCTGGCCCGAGAGCTTTGTACTTTGTTAATCTGAGTTAATTTTCAGCATTTGGACAGCGGATAGGAAAGCGAACCGGGGGAGCCGCAACATTTCCAGGGAAGAAATGACATTGACCCAGGGAAATTGTCTTGTGTTGTCACAATGGAGTAGAATTAGTGGCAATGTTCTGAAGGGGGGAATTAACAAAACACCCCAATCGGCTGGAAGGGGCAGGGGAGAAGCGGCGATCTGGTTGACTGGGGAAGGCGATGTTGCAGTTGGGGTGATTAGAATTTCTTGCTCCTAAACGCAGAGAGAGGAGCATTGTTTTCTCACTGCCTATGGCAGGGGGGTGAGGTAGAGAGGGAGGCGGGTGTCTTGCTATCTCGCCCATCTCCCTCTCGGTATTTTCTGTGTGATGTGGCTGACGATATTACTGTGAACATGCAGAGAGGCACATGTACAATGGGATGTAAATACCCTTCAGGAGCTATAGATATTGGGATCCTAATAATATTATTAGGATTGAAATGCAGAATCAAATGCAAACCCTATACAATAAGCTATTCCGAGAGGCATTTATGACCCAAGCCTGGTCATGAGATATGCTGAAATCTAGGAGAAATGCAATCGCAATCCAAACCCCAGTTAGCTCGGGTGGGTTTGGGGCTGGCATGCACTCCCCTAACCCCACCCCTCCGACTCCCCACCCCAAGAAAACTAGAGCGAAGCATTTACCTTCCCAGAAATCAAATCTCTGCCTTTCAGTTTAGCGGCTAACCAGGGAGGTTTGAGGGGTTCACTGGAGAGCTGGACTTTTAAAAGGCTTCCCGAGCAGCCTATCAGATTAAGAATTGCCAGGGTTTAATTGGAACGCCTTCGGAGCCTTAATTAAAGGGTAAGATCAGGGGGCTGCGCTTCCCGTTTGGTGGAGACTGCAGGCGCCCCCCCCACTGCCTTTCTTCTCCCCCCCCCCAGCTTCCCTCCTCCCCTCTGCCATGGTTGGAGTGAGTAAAACGCTGCTGGGCTGACGTCACTGCGGGCTCAGCCTGCCAGCAGCGGAGGCTCCTGGAGAGGAACCAGAGCCTGGAGCTAAGAGAAGCTGGGAAGACGCACGGAGCCCAGCCAGGGCTCCTTCCTCTCTTGCCCGCGCCTCCGCCGCCAGAGAGGTCCGGGGTAGAGGCCGAGCCCCGGCAGGAGGAGCCGCTAGCGGGGATCAGCGCCCGCCTGGCTGGGGATTGCCACGGCCTCCGCCTCGCTCGCCTTCCCAGGGATCGCTGCCGCCTGCTTCCTTCCTTCCCTCCCCTTCGTCCACGCCTGGCCGCGGAGTGTAAGTGTGCGCTCGCCCCTGGCCGCTGCCTCTCCGCCTCCCCGGCGCGGCTGGCGTGGGGTCGCTCCTCGGAGGAGGAAGGGAGACTTACTTTGGGGGCAGCAGGGGGGCAGCGTGAGGGGATTTGGTACAATGACCCCCCCCCCCGGCTTCCAGTGGGGCTGGCTTGAGGCCGGGGGAGCTCGGCTCTTGGGGGACTCACTTGGGAAGGGGCGATTCCGCCCTGCTCTTGGACGTGCCGTTTAAACAAGCGAAGGGCAGAGGGATGGAGCTGTCGCTCTGTGTGCCAGGCGAGGTGTGTGTTTGGGGACGGGGCTGTAGGCTTGACCGGTTGGCACAGTGAAGCGTGACAAGGCCGTGGTCAATGGAAACTCTTTCTTCTTCCTTCTTCAATCCCACGGCCAAGTCCATACGCTGTGTGTTGGGGGGGGGGAGAAGAGGCATGATCCGGGGCCAAACAGGAATCGGGCGGCTCTGGGTCCAATGCACGATTATGGATGCTTTAGAGAAGGAGGCTAAGCAGAAATTGAGGGCAAAAATATAATTCCAGTAGGCGACTGTGTATCTATTGGGGTAGCATCTCTCGCTCCCTCTTCCCCCAGGGAAAGGTCATAGGAAACAACCCAGGGCGAGAAAAGGGACCTTTGTTGTAAAAGGGATAATTTGTAGGGATGCCTTAGAATATGTAATTTGGGAAATAGATCAACTCCTATTCCTTTTGGAATTTTTGTTTCTCTGAGACCCATTGGATGAGCTGGGGTCAGAGTCTGCTTCCAAGGTTTTCAGCTGATCGGATGCCCGAGAAGTTGGTAATTTACAATCAGAGCTTTTGTCATCGGCTTTTGGAAGGTGTCTCCATTAAACTCTAGACTAATCCAGCTGTGATTTAAACAATCTTAACAGGCGTGGTGCGAATGTGTGTCTGTTATGTAGTGTCCATTTTATTACAGTGTTCAGAACAAACAAAGCGGGTTCTAAGCTTATACTGACCCATATCTAAGTGTGTGTGTGTGTTTCTCTCTCTGTGTGTAATACAGAATAGAAAAGGATTGGCTATGGCTCTGAAATATCAATAGATCTCAATAGATATTTTTAGAGACGGGTTAATATTAAGGTGAATTAAAATTTTACCGAACCTTTAAAATAAACGGAAAGGGGAAAAAAATTTAGTACTGAGGGCCCGTGATTCCATCTTCCGGGCCTAGAGTTAAATAAAATAACAAAAAGGGAAGTTTCACCTTCTGCGAAGTGGCCTGTCTTGCGAACTGGGTGTCAGACAGAAGAGAGGTTTGCGGTTACATGCACTTTGCTTGAATGATTACAGTCGCTGAATTTCAGAAATTATTAAAGTGGATCCCTGCAATTTTGCATTAGAAAAAATGTCGAGGACAGTGTTTAACTTCCCAGATATTCACTGTCACATGTATACTGCCCTTTGAGTTGTTCCATTTAGGGACTGAATCCCAATGAATGGTTATATTGGAAACCAAAGTGACCATTGAATGCACTTCTTTTGCTAGAAATCTCTCCTCACTTTCCTCCCTCTTTTCCCTTTTTCTTTTCTTTATTTTTTTCCTACAGCTTTTCGGGATGGTTCATATTACCCCATTCTCCAATTTTTTTTGTTTTAACTTCTTAAGCTCGGGTTTCAAATGAATGGAACAAATAGAACCATTTTAGGCCACAGCCTCAAGCATGCATACGGTTGTATGTAGCAGAATGTGTGTGTGGGTATACACATTATAGGCTGCGGCCTAAAATCACACACACTCACAACTGTATGGATTTTGTATACTCAGACAGCCCGCAAAAGAGCAGGTCACCCCAGGGAAAATTTCATAGTTTATGTATCGATTTCAAATCCCTGACGATATGAAGAGAGCGATACCCCTTGTGCCATTGTTGCTCTGTTTCTCAAGTGCATGGCTTGCATTGATATGGCTCTTAATTACTAAATAAAGCAACACGTTTCCTAAATGCCCACCGGGAGCTGCAGCTTCAGTATAAAGTTGGCAAAGCCCCGATTGAGAGAGGCAAAGAAAAACAATTAAGACGAGATGCACTCGAGACTTCAAGGAACTGGGGTTACTCTAGGTTGGCTAAAAATAACTTCTCCTAATTAAAGAAAAGTGACGTCAGACGTGCAGGACGTAGAAAGGGGAAAGGCAGGGGGCTCTTTACAGGATATCAAATTAAATGATTCAGGAGCGGCCTGATTATTACACGAGGATTTCAAGGAGTGGAGAAGCAGCGTTTCTTTATGCTGGCTGCTTCACAACTAGGCTGGCACGGGGGACATTTCAGAGGCTCGGATTGTGGGCATGTGATGCTCCATTGATTCCTGGGTGCGAAATACACACTAGAACACACTGAGCATCTGTATCTTTCGCCAGCTCTCTGCACCCCCAGAGTCGCAACATACACAGATTTGTTAATTTCACAGGGCAGTGTATATGTGCCGCCCGCGGGCACGTATACATGCTCCCGAGCACACGGAGACGGGGCGCTGTTGTTATGCAGGCAGGAACATATTTCTGCACACACACACACACACACACACACACACACAGACATGCATCCCCTTTATCCATAGCTCCCTCTACATCTCTAAATATAGATACCCAGAGACCGGCACGCACAGCGCCCTGGCGATGGCTATGTGTTTGCCAGTGAAAGCTGCTCGTTCATTTCCAGTTACGTCTCTGCACACCCAGCCACAGCAAACCGGTATTTCTGCTGGATCGGACCGGGCCGTCAGGGAGATGGGGCTGTGGAGCGCATTATCCGGAGCAGAGAGCCTGCTTGATTGGAACCTGGAGGAACCACAGACGCGTGCCCTTGTAGCAGGGCCTCTCCCACATCCAACACACAGGAATGGGGAGCGTGTGGCCGAGCCGCGCGGTCTATCTGGCCTCTGCTGCGCGGCACTGGATTTCATTCAGGCCTGATGGATTAGTTAGGTAGCAGGAGCCCCCTGATCAGGTGGGTTCAACCCCCATTGCCTAAGGCTTGCCGGGCTGCAGTGTCTCCCCAGCCCACCCCCGGGAGAGAACCCCTCCGGTGCGCCGGAGGGGGCCTGGCTTGGGCTGGGATCTCTGGAGAATATCTGGATCGGGGGACAGTCCGCGGCGGGTTTTGTTGCAGGCTCGGGATGGAGCTGGCGCTGGAGGGGGCTACTCGAAGCCCTGCTAGGGAACAGCGGCGCCGGGGGGCTGGCAGCAGGCTTGCAGCACCATGGTCAGGGCCACTGCTCGGCGGCGGTAGCTCTGTGCCCGGCCCGGGCGGAAGGAGTCTGGGCTTGTTTCCTGGCTCCAAGGCAGCCTGACAGAATGGAGCCACGCGATGTATGTCAGCGCCGGGGCGGCTCGCTCCGCATCCTCTCGGAATAGAGGGCTGGGGCGAGGCAGCTGGCCTGATGGCACACAAATGAAAAGGGGCCCCGGGTCGCTTCATTCACAGGCGCCTCGGCTCCTTTTCCTGCCCGAGGGTTAATTCTAGAATGTCCCCGCGTCCACATTCCGTCCGTGGATTCATTCCACCATGAACTGGATTAAACCAACGGCAGCCGTGTAACCAGGTCTCGGAGTGAGATGCCCTCTTCTGTGGGCAGAGGCATTGCTGCCTATTGAGAAACTGCCAGCTGCCAAGTTTGGGAACTCGGGGGGCAGCTGAGATGGATACGGCTTGTTTTAAAATCGGGGTCATTTTTTTTTAAATCAGGCAAAAGTGGTGTTTGTATGGGTCCATTTTATTCGTACGTGACCAATGACTAACGGTGGCTCTGCAGGAAGTGATGGGAGAGCTGTGCGAGGGTTGTTTTAATAGTTGATGTTCTAGTTATTCAGATTTTAAAAGTGAATTCTCCCTCTGCATCTGATCTATCTATCTATCTATCTATCTATCTATCTATCTATCTATCTATCTATCTATCATAGTTATGGGTATGTCTCTAGCTCTCTCTGTGTATATATGTTTAAAATCTATGGCTATCTCTCTATATTTACATATAAATACAATATTGTTTGGGGCGATTAAAATAGCCCCATTGAGGCTCTGACATCTCTCGGCGAGAAAAGGGAAAGAGAAACAAAGGCGCCGATAAGTAAAAAATGTATCCCGGTGTCGTTCCAACTCTGGGACATCCCCGCCGGATTAATTTAATGAGCATTTAAATATAGAGAAGAAAGCCGCAAACAGGGATTAACCTCCTAAATCCCGTTTCCCAACATTTCCATCGGTCTCGGGAAAGGCCTGCTCCCTGATGTGGGGGTCGAATCCGGTCCCTGGGTTCCCCGGCGCCAGGCGCTGGGATGAGCGGAGGCCGAGCGAGCCGGCGGCTGGGCTGGTTTTGTAATGTCAGCTACAAGCAGGAATGAGTTTGAGTCCAGTGTTCCAACTTGATCTGGTTTCTTCAGATGCCTCTTTTAGCTGCCCCGGGGACCGGATCTACAAAGGCTTTGACTTGCCTTCCACCCAGGAATACCGGCCTGTGGGAGGCGAGTCCCAGAGAGCTACGCTCATACTGGGGGGTTTCCCCTTCCTTTGCCCACAGTGAAATCCTTGACAAACAGAGCAATCGAACCCTGCCATTGGCCTGGCTGCGTCCCCCAGCCTGCTTGTTAGTTATTTGCAGTATACCAAGAAGCCATTTTGTGAGCATCCTGCTTAAATTGCACCAAAAGAGCCACTTTCTCTCAGGTAGGATGCCTCCCCCTGTCCATAGCAGTAGGATGGAGGTGTGCCCTGGTAATACACATCCTGCCACTGTACAGAAGAGCTGGGTATTTTACTAAAAAACCAAACACAATGCAGTAAAAATTACTTGGAAATATGATCCGCTTTTCTTGCCGGAGGTGAAATAACAGAGGCCATGAGGATCCCCCCTCAATGTATCTGGTCATCCCAAAAACAATTCCTATCCCTCATGCAGAATAGACACCCCGGGTAGGAGAGTTAGAAAGAGGCCCGCTCTCCTCATTGTTCTATGTAATGTCTACATTAGAGAGAGCAATCGAAAGCTTTATTCGTTACCCGATCAAAGTGAGACCAAGCGTCCTCGCACTGTCTAGTCCTGCCTGTTTTTTGGGTTTTGGCTTTTAGTATTTAACGGTGTGCTACAATCCAAATGTTCTTCCTCGGTGCAATGAGGCCAAGAAAATGTATTTTTTTAAATGATTGTATATTTCGTTCAGGTGTTATTAGCTAATAGCCCGTCATTAGCACCCGACTTTTTGAGTACAGAATGAGCATTAAGGTAAGTAAATAGTGTAACCCCAAAATTCCAGGTAGGAAAACTGAGGCAAGGGAGTTAAGGGATTTGCCCCAGGCTACACAACGAGTCGGTGGCAGGGTGGAATTAGCTCTAAGGCAGTTCCTAGTCCTATGTGTAGTGAACTAGGCAACTGCTGCTTGCGTGCTACCAAATGCACACAATGACACACAGAATGCCTGGGTACACAAATGCAGATAGTGGGAGAGTTTTTCTTTGGCGTGCCTATATCACTGAGTGGCTGGATTGCACAGAACATATCAAGAAAGCGAGGGAGGTGCTAGCCCTAAATCTATATTCTTTAGTCCTAATGTGCCGGCTTTTGCCGTATGCGTCCAGGTGAAGAGACTCGTCAAAGCTGTCTGTCACCAAATGCCTCTCAGGCTTGCAGCTAAAAATCTCGGGCTAGAAATATGAAAAGAAAACATGTGAGGGGTTTGGGTTGATGCAGATTTCATTGCTCAGGAAGATTAAAAACATTTGGTCTCTTCGGGGCTGTGCGAAGGAGCCCAGAGACGGGAGAATAAACAAAGACGGCTTTAAAATACATAGCTGTATACGGACTGAATTAACAGGTAATAGAAATGTGCTCCCTTTAGAAATTTGAACGAGGGAAAATCTGATTGACTATTGCACAAGAAAGAGAGAAATAACTGGCGTATTGTAAAACGCGTGCTTAAAGACACCGAATTCATTCATTGGGGAAGTGCCAAAACCCAGCGCGGAGCTTTCATTATTCCAGGGTTTTATACAGTTGTCTCTAAATATGAGCTGATAGAGTTGATCTTTTAGCTTTTAACCTGATTGAGTTTCCAGTTAATTTCTGAAGCGTTGGGAGGGAGGGAGGGAGGGAGAGAGAGAGAGAGAGAGAGAGAGAATGAAACTATCAGCCTAGAATTGCAGGGAATCTGGATGTTTGTGCTTAGCCGGTGCCTTTTATCTCTCTAATCTGCGCATTTTACATATTCTCTGTTTTGCAGAAGGTCACATTTCCCCTCCCCATCAGATCTAAGGGAGCACTCGCTAGAAATGGAAGGAGATTACGTATTTGTTGTTGATGTTGCGTTTAGGTCAGATGACCCAAGATAATCACATTTACCTCGTGTATTCCTCACATGTGCATTACATGCCGCTACATACATGCCGCGTTAAAAGCCCGTGTTCGGAACGCAGAGAGATGAGGATGTGAAGTAGCAGAGAAGAAAGGGAATTGCATGTTGGTAAAGACGTCGCTTTAGAGTCATTTTCCATGTCGGATGATAGTTCTATTAGAAGTGGTGTAGCAGAGTCCCAGTTAGTCCTGGGATGCGATTCACACTGGGCGGTGGGGCTCGTGAAGCTAAGTTCCTCCGTCCGATTGCCCGTTCTTTTTTTTGGGGGGGGGGGGGGAAGGGAGCGCGTGCACGTGTGAGTGTGTTGGGTGCCTCGCAGGATACGCGTGGGTGATGTTATTTCCCCCCCACTGAAAATGTTCCGTGGCCAGTAACACCCCCGCCTTCACACTACATAAATCGGCGCTCTGGGTGAAATGGCAAGATTGGAAAAGAATGACTTGATTAGATCCCAAACTAAAAAAAAAAAAAAAAAAAAAAAAAAACCTTATAGCCACAACCCATTCTAGTCCACCTGAACCAGTCGCTGTTTTCCCCTTGTACCGGGCTTTGCAAGGGCTCCTTCCAGCAAAGACAAATGGACAGGTCACGTTGAGATCTTCGCACTAAATTTCCGCTACCTTCCAGTCCCACCCGCCACCCTCATCACAATGATATACATTACTAGACAAGGCTGGCCAAATCCAGGCCATAGCTAGGGAGGTGGGGAATGCCCTGAACTTTCCCCATTCCCTGTGCCAAACTGGTGCAGGGATATTACTTGTAGTTTCTCCTACGACTTTCCCCACTTCCTTGAGAGGGACCTAACCTCCCAGTCCGGAACGGATGCACTGGTCTAGACGCTGAGCATCTCTTTGGTGGGAAGGGTGGAAAGGTTTGTTGATGTGGCTGAGAACTTGCAGTTTAAAAAAGTTTAGCTGAAATATTGTTGGGGTTTAATTGTTGGGAGGGAAAAAAGAGCGGGAAGGAGCTCTGATTTGAATGCAAGGCCTCTCATTGGCTCTGCCCGTGGTGATGTCACTTCCCAGAGGGGTGATTAACATTAGAAAAGAGTCGAAGTTGGTCAGCAGTGAGTGAGAGAGAAGCTCTCTCCTTGTCCGGCATCTCAGCCCTCAGTGCATGACTGCCATGCAAGCCAGCTACTTCCCCTAGCGTGTCTCACCTCTACGAAGCGATGGATGGGCTCCAGAGGTGCTGAGGGCCCCTGCAGCAGCAGCTCCATCCCAGCGAGAGCCTGCAGAGCAGAGCAGAGCATGCCCCTGTCTTTCCATTGAATGAATTGCGTTCATAGGTTTCTCTCTCTCTTTCTCTCTCCCCTTCTTCTCCTCTGGTGGCAGACAGAAGAACGCCGCAGCCGGGCCCCGGTCCTTACCCACCCCGAGAGCTCTCCAGCCTTTGGCGGCCCTTGAGAAGGAGGGCTGTTTCTGTCTTTGGTTATCTAGCTGTATGAGTGTTATTAAGCCATCATAAAGCTAGATAACCGAAAGTAGAAATGACTTCCAACCCTTCCTGGAGCTGGGAAGCCAATGGGCAAGGAGGGACGTGGAGCCAGACGCGCCATGGACCTTGGAGCAGAGCAAGGTTAATCCCAGATCATCTCCGACCTTCTGCCAAGGATTCGCCGGAGTCCTTCCAGAGCCAGGTAAGTTTCTGCAGTCTCTGTTGTGGAGCTCTCAGAAACGCCCTAGGGGATGTTTTGCCTTTTTCCTTCCGGGCAGCTGAGTGGCAGGAGTATTGCCCCAGCCTAGGGAGCAGGATGAGAGGGGGCAGGAAGCGGTCAGGAAAGGTGAGCTGCGAAACCAATGTTTTTACTGCCCAATGCATCGTTTCGCCCCAATCTGGTAAACGTGCCATGGAATTCGCTCCTGGATTAGGGGATGGAAATCGGCTCTCGTGTGAGACAGTCGAAAGGGGAGGAGGGGATGGGGTGCCTTAGACTCAACTCCTTGGAACAATGGCCCTTGATCAAATTTATTCGGCGAGTCAAACCCCGAAGCGCGCATTAGCATTCGGATTTTTTTGGTCTGGGTTTGATTCAAGTCTCCCAAGCTTTGCCCCTCCGAGAGGTCAAGTTCTTGATAATTTGATCACTTTTCATGCGCCTTGGCAGCTGCTTTTGTGTGTAGTTGGGGGTCTCTGTGCAGAGTGAACTGGAGCAGAAATGAAGAGGGAGGTATTCTCAATAGGAAGGGGGCTGGATCCTAGGGGCAGACCTTAACATTGAGACTCTGCCTGCATACAAACTACCTGCTTTAACTGTTGGGACTTTCTCTCGCCAAGTCGCCTGAATGGTTAACATTCAGAAAGGATTCTTTACCTCCACCGCAAACCCGAGAAGTTGAAAGATAATATATATTACACTGTCTAGCAAATAAAAAAGCAATTGGGAAATCTGCATTCCGTTCCCATGGTAACACAAAGCACCGTGCACCCGGCTAAGTCTCTTCTGGCACATTTTGGCAGCCGATTTGAGGCAAACCGGCTTCTTTGCCTTACTTGGCTGAAGCCAACCCCAACCAGCGAGCAGGAATGAAGGGCGAGGATGCCAATCTGAGGGGCTCCGCTCCCAGCTGCAAAATTACACCCATTTCCCCGGGTGCCTGTGGGTGCTCAGCAGGGAGTGGAAGGGCTTCCATTTGGGGGCGGGGCAGTGTTGTACTGTGCTGCGTTTCCTTAAAAGGGGAGAAGGCTTCGGTTAGATTCGTTTTCCTGAGCAGCAGGAATATCCTTGTGGTTCAGCTCGATGCCAGCAGCCTAGCGGGTGCACCCTGCTGGCTCTGGGGCTTGCCTGAGAGCTGGAAAGCGATGGCTGGCTGTAGCTGCAAACAGGGGCCCTCCCTCCTCGCCCAGACAGGGCTGTTTCTGTGACACACACAGTTCTTCATCGGACAGCTCCAGCGTGGTGTACTTTGAATGTAGCTGTGTGGGGGGTATGAACAATTAGCAACCCACTGTGCCCAGATCCCAGGCCCTACACAGCAGGGTATCTCATCCCAGATGGCCTTCTTGCCATCCTTACCTGCAGTACTATGGAGATTTTACCCATGCTGCTGGAAATTCTCTGAAGGCACCTGACACTGAGAGCTCCAATAAGGTTTACAAGAGCAGTCTTTGTCTTCTTGTTCCCTTTCCCAATTTTACAGCCGGATTTTTTTTTAATTTTTGTGTGTGTGTGTTTGTTTGCTCTTGGGGAAGCATAGCATGTTACCAGCTCCCTGGAGCGCATTAGGGCTCAGGATGCAACAGGCTGTTCTTGTCTTCTCTTTCTCTGGGGTGTTTGGTTTGGTGCCCCATCATGGGGCCTTTCTTTGTTCCTTGCCCAATGCAAACTCTCCCATTGACTTCAATAGCAGTTTGGCTTGAGTAAGGACTGTGGAGATTTGGCCCAGTGTGTTTATTAGCTTTCGTGGGGCCTTTGCTGTTCTTCAAACTTCCTTTCTCTGCCCTCCTTGCCTCTAGCTCCTGTACCTTTCTTGATTATATAATGCTCTGCTTGCCTGGGCAATGTGGGCTCTGCAGATTCTGCTGCGGGTAGTTCAGTGTGGAGAAGTGTTGGCTTTAACTCTAGGAGAGGCATTGTTTTCTGTGTCTGGCTACACTAGTAATTTAAAACTCTTGGCCTGAATATTAAGTAAGTAGATCACTCTGGGAGCAAGAACTCTTCTTTATTTCTCAGACAGCACCAACCTCTCCACTGACAGTTCTTCCACCCCAAATCTTCTTTAGAGCATGCACGTATGTGTGTGTGTGTGTGGGCAAACTCATGCTATGCCAAAGTCCCAAGAGAGAAGGGCTTTGCTTGGTGTGAGCTTTTAGTTTACATCAACAGGCTGAAAAGGACAGGGAGAGTTGGGAAACCCTGGAGATCTTTTGTTGTGGCCATTTTGAACTTCCATTCCACCTTACATTTGTGGCAGAAGCCACATATTTCCCAAGCTATAGCAACGTGCGCCCCAATCTAGCAACTGAGGGTGAAAAAACCTGTAATAATAATAATTAATAATAAGGGGAGGAGGAACTAGAGTAAATCTGTGACTATACAGCAAGAAAAAAGTTTTGAGGAGTTCTCATTATTTTATATTCTAATGAGAAGTCACTGGAGAAATTAAAAAGGGCAGAGGAAGAAGAAGATGCCTGCACTAATTCCACAGGAGGCCTCCCAGGGAAAAGGCTGTGTGAGTTTGAACGCTGAAAAGCATGAAGGCCTGGAATTAGACTATCATTTAGAAAGCGTTACTAATCCGAAGTTACAGCAGTAATTCCATGATTTGCTGGGTCCCACACGCAGAGCCAGAATTAAAGAAACGGATTTTCTAGAAATGGAACTCAACGGTGGCACAAAGTCTGGCCAAGGTCAGGATGAATCGTTCATTTCAAACACAGCAAAAAAAGTGTTGTTAAGAGTCCAACTTTCTTCTCTCCAAGCCATCTGAAATACGTGTTCTTGATGCAATCCCAGAAAATTTGGAAGAGAGTGGAGGTAGGGAGAATAGAATTTAGCAGTTTCCCTCCTTTTTTTATTTTATTATTAAGAAATAATTTTCCAGTGCTGAGTCCATGCTAATGGGCAATGGCACTTTTTTTAAATAATAAAATCGATCCTGATGGAAACTACATAATATGAGATGCTTTAAAACAGGACTGAACAAAGCAATGGAGAACAGAACTGCACTGCTAACAAACACTGGATTCATTTGATTGAAAATGCCAAAATTCACAACAAATATTATTCACAAAGAATTATTCTACCAGCTGAGCTGGAGAATATGTATTCTGTTGGGAACAATTCTGCACTGCCAGGGAGATTAGCTAGCTGATCTCTTCCATCTCTAACTTCTATAATTGGATGAAGGTGGCAGTTTAAAGAGATGAACTCTGTGTGTGTGTGTGTGTGTGTGGACAAACACACACACAAAATCAAATTTATAACATTACTGAATAAAAAATAGAGTGCAGAAATTGGTGTCCACATGTGAAACTCGTAGAAAGAATCTAATGCACATAAAGTATTTTCATATTGATATCCGGCCAGTTTTTAAAATTTCTAGGTTCATAAGGCTTTTGTCCAAATCTAATATTTGGAGCCATGTTTTCAACTGGACTCTGCATTTGTACAGGCAGCTTGGCAGATGCACATGGAAAATTCTGTACACATTTTGATCAAGTGGGTGGATGCTCAGCTATCTGGTTTTTGCATGCAAGTGTTTGTTTGCATCCCCAAAACGGATGCCTGCCCAAGTGGATAGGTGTGGTCAGTTTCACATGCAAAATTGGAGATGCAAATCTGGACAAAGGGGCTAAACACTTCACCACATAGCTCCCAATTTTCATGCCTTGTGGGACATATTTTACAAATCTTTTGTTAATTTGTCATTTCCCAGAAGAAAACAAAAGGAGAGGCTTTTCTCTGCAATGCTATTTGTCAAAATCTCTCCACAGATGGAATGACACTCCATTTGGCGGAGAGAGAAATAATGCTCAAAGTCCTCTAGCTCTTCACTCTTCTCTCCCTCTGCAGCTGTTGCTGGTTGTTTGCACAATTCACAGAAGTGACATCCCCATCACAGGGTTACCATTCAGCTTATCCAAAAGCTGTAGGTCAGTTGTATTCACTGCATCGCTTCTTGCGACATTTCCTAAAATGAGATGCCTGCATCAGCATCTTGTAGGATCTGTCCTCGATCAGGACACAGAGTGTGGCAAGCTGCAACGTGATTGCAAGAATTCCCAGGCCCACAAAAGTCCATCCAAGGTCCAGTCCTCAGCTCTTTATTTTTACCAAATTCTTGTTGGCTTCAATGAGATCCTGTGTGGCACATCTGGGCTAAAACCTACAAGGAAGGGCATGTCCTAGTCTTTTAAAATCTGTGAGTGCTCCTTGTCCTATATGGGTTGGATGCCGGCATAGTGATCAGATACCACAGTGATGGAAGTGATATAGGAAGCTGAAAAGAATAGATCAGAACAAGACAATAGGCTGGGCATTTACTAGATTATCCCTTTGTTTTCTCTCCTCTGTGGGATGCTTTAGTTCCTTTCCACACCTGGTGGATCTTCTTTAATATTCAGCATAGGCAATTGGGATATGAGATTTTCCACAAAGCTCTAGCCAAGGCTTCTATGTCTTTGCCCTTCAGGCAGTGCTTGGAGTGGGCAGGTAAAGGCAGGGAGGCATATACTAGCTGAAAACGTGCAGAAAAGATGATCTGGAAAAAAATTTTATGGTGGGGGTGGGTGGGAAGGAGAGCGAACCATCACTCATACCTTCACCCGCAGCTGGAGTGCTTGTACTGCCATGCTCTGGTCCCAATCTCTTTTCTTTCTTCCTGATATTCTGACCTTTCCATCCTCCATTCAGTCTAGATCAAGGCTTGCTTCAGGCTGTAGGGCTAGCCAAAACACAGAGGCCCCCCCAGGGTGGATCAGAGATTGTTTGTTTGCTTCCTGCTGTTTAAACAAGCTATATGTACCCATAACTGGACGTATTTAAACAAGCTGCCTGAGCCCTAACATTGTGTTATGAGCGAGTGAAATTCCACCATTGGGCACTTCTGTGAAATCACTGTAAGCTTTGGTCCGAAAGCTGATGGGAATCAAGATTGTTAGCAGTGCCCAGGATTTGTTTTACTTTTATTTGTCCCCTTCCTGGGCTCATGATGCCACGTGACCTAGTTTGCCCTCCGTACTATTACCTCTCTTGTCTAGCTTTGTCCATAAAATCATAGACATTAGAGATGGGAAAAGGGCTGTTGGGTCCCACTCACCCACCTGTTGGTGGCCAGTGCAGGAGTGTTCTCTATCTTGCATTTTCCAGTAATTTGTCTCATGTAGTTTTAAATGCTCAAGCAATGAGGCATTGTTTGACATAATGGGGTAAATCTTCAGCCTCCGGCCTCCACAAGTGCAAACACACCTTTGTGTGTGCGCATGTTAGAATTTGCCTTTCTAGATCCCCCTGGGAACAGTGCCTCTGTGGTTGCAGGTTGTAAGCCTTGCACACATGCGAGTGTGAGAATGATTAAAGTGTGAGCTCACGTGTTTGCACCAAGTGATGGTGCGGGTACGTATGTATAGCTCAGCAGATGCATAAATGGGAGCTGAGTAGAGACTGGGCCCCAGTACCCTATTTTCATCTTCTGGGGGCCTCACAAAATTCCGGTAAAATGTCCTTTTTATTGCCCTGAACCTCCATGAGGTCCATGCAGGTGTGTGGTTGCTGTGTATAGAATATGTAAGATGGCTGCCTTTGCTGGCTCTCTCTGCACCATGTGGCTTAATGGAGTCACTGTTTACAGGCTTGTTTGTAGCTTTGGGTATTTCTTGTCCTTGTCTTCTCTTATATGCTTTTCTGAGACAAATTACCTTGAGAGTATTTGCTGTCCAAGGATCTAGGCAGCAGAAATGTTTATTCAAACTGTTTAGCACAATGTTAGCTGTAGCTGGGCCTGTGACCCTAATTTGAATATTATGGACCAGATCCTGTGGTGGTGTAAATCTGCATAGTGCCACTGATTTCAATGAAGCTAGAGCAGTTTACAACAGCTGAGGATCTGGCTCTAGATCTCTTTAAGAGGAATCACAATTCCAGGTGTTGCTGGCTGTGTTTATTCACTAGTTCAGGTTTTGTTAGGGGCGTCTGTCTCAAAACTCAAGGGGAGAAAAAAAAAAGATTTGAACACAGTCTTGGTCAGTTGTCTCTTAGAAACCCCGATTGCTGTTCCTATAGAGATTTTCTCTTTCCCTTCACCCTGGTCCTGGCTTAAGCACCACTTTAAGTGGGCTCTGCTCATTCACATCCAGGCTTCTTAGAGCAATTGAGACTGCGGGGGTTTGAAAAGCAGGGACAGTCCTTCAATGGCAGGACCTTGGGCTGGGCTAATTGGTTTTGGTTCAAGGGGATACTGGATTTGTGAAAAGCCCAAAGATGTCTTTCCCACGCCAGATCCTGGCTCTTCAAGGGAATGGTGGGGGGTACAGGGTGGGGAAGAGTGGAACAAGATGGCTTAGTAGGTGAACCCAAGTAATGACACAGAAACCCACCTCCTTTGGGCTGAGTTAGTGTCTGACCACAGCCTTTAAAAGCTTAATTCCCAGATGTTCTGCCTCCACAGGCTGTGAGGAAAGGCCTTACCTGATTAGCACAACTGTATTTTTATTTATTTATTCATTTATTCATTTATTTATTTATTTTTCCACACAAGTTATCTTGAAGATACGAGTGCAAATCAGGAGAGACCAGAATTACACTGCTGTACAACTGGTGTGAAAGCAGAACTGGGCCCAATAACTCTGAATTCTTTTCTTTTCTTTTCTATGTTGAATTTTGATGGAATTGTGTCCAATAGCTCTGTGACCTTTTTCTCTCCTGTATCAATAAAAGTTACTTCGTTGCGGAGCTGCAAAGCATGGCCTGGAAGCATGGACAACTTATGGGAGCATAGTTTCTTGATACTATCCCTTTTAGGACACATTTTTGGAGACCTTGACAGAAATGAACACAGCCTGTAGGGTATGAGAAATAAAGGAATTACTTATCCAGGGTCTCTTTACACTCCACATCTCTGTTATAATTAACAGATTACAGGTTTTTCTTATGTTCAGAATATGGGAGAGAAGTGTAGTTAGCACTGAGCCTAGATACTGCATTAAATGCCTAATAGAGAAATTTATTCGTATCATTTATTGTAGAAGAGCGGGTAGTGACCACTCTGTGTGGGTTGCCTAACACCTTTTTATAATAAGAGTCTTGTAACCTCTTTTTATGTTTTTTTTTGGAGATACTCTGACACTGCCATTGTTTGTACAGGCCCTTGAAATTCAGTAGAGGGAAGCTCCGGGGCTAGAAAAATGCCTTTCCTTTGTCCCGTGAAATTCCATTCAGGTTTAGCTGAGTTATAAAGCATTACAAATCACCCTTCTGTTGCTTGTATACCTCAGGAAAAATCTGACATCCTGCCAAAATAATAACTAACCACAAACATTCCAAAGAGCTGGGTTTATATCATTATCAGACATTGCACTGGGAATGCCTGGGAGCTCCTGGAAGAGTTGTAGCAGGTGAGGGAACTGTGAGGGTAGATTCTGGCTACTTCCCCCCCCCCCTCCTCAGCATGTGGACCCTGTGGCCAATTTCTCTTCCCCTCTGCATGCACATTCCCCAGGATATCAGCCTTCTCCTGCTGTCAGCTAATGTTAATCCCATAGTTCAAGAGGTAGAAGTCCGTGCTGAAGTTTCAGGTTTGAAACTCTGCTCGCAATGTAGGATGTGTGGGGGGGTGGGGGGTAAGGGGAAGCGGGGTTGTTACAATTGCACAAAATATAATTTGTTTTAACCTTCTTTTTAAAAATATAGGAAATAATATATATATATATAGAGAGAGAGAGAGAGAGAGAGATAATATACATTATTTAGGTTGCAAAATCAAGCATTCAAAGTTAGGAAATGCCAGGTCTAAGATTGTCTGTGTAATCTTATGTCGACCTTGTTGTGCATATGCATTATGATCCAGTCTTTAATGACATGATCACATATTCTAAGCCTGGTTCAGAGCAAAGGATGGACATACAAGGCGCTGAATTCAGGTTGCATGGGCAGCCTTAAATCTTGCATTTCCTAGCTTGCAAGTGCTTGATTTTGCAATCTAAAAATGTTCTTTTAATGCAGTATTTTTGCATGGAATATAATCTACATTGTCAGGTAGTAGCAAATATAGGAACATAGAAGCTAGAGGTAGAAAATGATTTACTAGATTATTGAATGTGTTTCCTTGGATGGATGGGAAGAGTAAATTGATTAAAACTTGTATTAGAAAATATTTAAAATTATAAAACACATAAATTGTTGAATGCATATTACAAATACCCAAGACATATTGGTTCATGTACACCAAAAAAGAATAACAAAAGAAGAGAAAAAAATACAAACCAGCAATTGTCCAGATGGGGAGAATAAAATGATAAGAACAGATTAAAATTTTTGTTATTAAAGCTAATGTTAAAACTATCTTATACATGTGTTAAGGAAAGAGTATCTATACATCTGGGTATAATGCTTACATTGTCCAAAAGTACAAAGTTTGGTTAAAAATTCATAAAATGCATATAGTACATAATCTGCAATATCCCAAATTAAAGTTAGTAAATTCAGCGATACAGTTAAAATATTAACATCCAAATTTTCCGGGTACATCACTCAGAAAAGGTTATACTAGGAGTACGTTGTGGAAAGCAAATATAGCAATGAGTATAGATTGTCCCTCAGTAATTGAGATTTAGGATAGGTTGCCCCTCAGTAAATATCCCGAATTTAAACTGATACTACACTTGATCTTAGCCAAAAAGCAAGAAGTCATAGGCATGCTGAAGGGGAAATTTCTTTGTTCCCAGAGAAATAAGCTTATTGTTTTCTTTGCCTTCAGTTCTGCACAGTTCTTGTTTCAGATGGACATTTTGGCTTCTTATCTTGAGGAATCTTCAGCTTGTTTATTGACTGCGCACACTCATGAAGAAATAGATGCCCATGGGGATGCATGTGCTGTGTGCATGCACAGCCCACACACACACACTCACCTCTAATCATGCCATACAGATACTCATTGCACACTCACAAATATTTGCTGCCCTTGCATTCTTTCCTTGATTTGCATGCTTGTTCTTTCCACTGTCACTAATGGAGGCTGTTCCACGTGTTGAGAGGAGAAGGGAGGCCTTTGTATATTAAACAGGAGATCTAATCTTTTTTAACTGCTGGAAGAATTGCCCATATCTTTTTTTTTTTTTGGAAATGATAAGACACAATGCAGATTTATCTGTGCTTGGAATGGCTTTTTTCTTTCTTTCTTTACGGGGAAGTTCCATACTTTGGGTTCTGATGTCAGTGAACCGATAATCAGATTATCCCCAACTGGACTCTGGTTGAGCAATTTTTTTTATTTAGTTAGTTTTTGTTTGTGTTAATGTGAAGGGAAGTAGCTGATATTTCTGTTACTCATTGGACAATACAATTTTTTTACCTTCTCCCCCACCCCTCAATTCTGGCCCCTGTTGCATGTGCTTTTCTGATCCAAAAGAGTTTTCTATGGCCTGCAGTGTATTTGGTGTGGATAAAAATATCTGTGGTCTGTTGAAACCATATTTTCCCCCAAGGGATTTCTAAACCCTGACATCAGTGTCTCATGGTGTGTGTGTGTGTACAGAATGTTTGTGTGTCCATTGTGTATGTGTATACATGTTGTGCATGTTTTAAATATCTCCCCCCTCTTTACCTCCACAAAAGTCGATCCAATAATTAGACTGAGCAAAAGGAACCTGTCTCTATCTGTGATGCAGGCAAAAAAACCTCTGTTCTCACCCAGCCTTCTGTTAATGAGATAGAGACAGGTAAGCATCACACATACCAACTTTTCTGCCTTCGGCAACATCAAGGAAACAGTGACAAGCTATTAATGGAACATGATGGACCTAGCGCTAATTAGTGCTTCCTTTTCAACTTTTACCTACATGTGCACCAAGATCTCCAACCCAGCTCCCTTTGTTTTCAGTATGTTTCTCTTCACACAGATAAATCCATTAGTGAATAAGTAAAGGCATCATTTATTTCCCAAGTCATTCCTCCCCTCCCGTTGGGTTCATACAGTGTTCTTCAGGTATCACTTCTCTCTTCTCACCATCTTCACACTCTCAGTAATTTCTGTACTGATCCTATGTCTCACAAGGCCACCCATAGCAAAAGTGACCTCCCTCTGCTGGGTACTATAGCAAGATCAGATACCATGGTGATAGGTACCTTATAAGGGCAGAGACAGTCTCCTATCCATGATCAATGTTAGCAAACATTCATTTCTGGTCAACAGGGCACGTCTAGATTGAATGGTTCCAGAGACACCAATGCACCTGCTTGTTTCCTCCTTTTGCTCGTTCCCCTTCGTGTCTGTTTTCTAGATGCTTATATGGCCCCCAGCATCACATTGTTTGAGGGTCTTCCAGAGAGCAGTTATCCCTGGAGCAAAGGTATTTGAGACCCAGGAGCTTCTTGCAGCCTGCAGTGGAGAGGGTATAACCCTCTTGCATCAAACACTGCTGTGTTCTGCAGTAGCAACCCCGCAGTAACACTGATGCTGTGGTATTGTTTTATAAGCAGGGCGTGGGAGTGAGGGCTCAGTGTGGCGTGGACAGTGTTGGCATGAGGAAGACACCTGCCCAGGCCATGGTTCTCAGTTACTGAACGGTTATTGAACATTCTTATTCTGATAGCACCTAGAGGCCAACTAGGTCAGGCCTCTACCCTGCAAGGTGCTGTGCAAACATCTGGGGAATGACAGCTCCTGCCCCAGAGAGCTTACTGTGTAAAAAAGTGTAGGCTTCCTGGTTCTCTGTATGTCTGTCACTGCCCACTGGAAGCTGATTAAAACTAGACAGGGCTGAGACCCAGCAAAACATCTGGGCTTGCAATAAATATACACCCCTTCCCTGCACACTTCTGGATAGAGACTTCCTCATAGCCTGTACCCTGGACTCCTCCCTGACCCATATCTTTGATCTTACCTTCTCATCCCTTATGCATGGACTCTTGGTTTCTCACTGCTGTGCCATGCCCCTTCACATTGCCAGGCCTGGATCCCAAGGAGCCTGTCTTAATTTGCTCCTGCTATTTGCAGTTCCAGTCCATAGACAGTGTAGCTTGGTTGGGACACTTGCAGGGCAGCAGGCAGAGGCAGCCGGGGTTTGCACATTAGCTAATTAACTTTCATGACTGAACTATGTTGCCTCGTCTTTTTTCTGCCCCCTCCCTTTTCTTCCCCCAAAACACACATGTGGACATGTGTGCAGGTGTACACACAGAGAGGACACATTTTGCATTGGCCTCAGAACCCTTCCACAGCTGTGAAAGGCAAAGTTATGCTGTTTGTTTTCAGAGCGGGGTTTCCCTGCTACGTGGTACACTGGGCCCCCTGTTTCACATTAGCTGAGTCTTATTAAATCCGGTGCACAAAGGCCAGTCACCCCCAGCAAAGCCCTCTGCTGCACCCCATCCATAAATCCAACCCTAGAACAAAGTATTTTGTACCTTGGACCATCTTTCTATCCAGCCTGCCTGATTCTCTCTCTCTCTCTCTCATGCTGAAGGTTTCTTAGTGCCAGGAAGATATGATAATTCTTGTGGAGAGAGCATGAAATGCCTCTGCTCTTTGTGTCTGTTTAATTCAATGAGAACCCCAGCCCCGCACGTCATGAATGGTGGCTTTGTGCTGGCCTTTCCTGAGCTCCAACTGCCAGCCCTGCTCTCTGCCTCTAGTTTCCCACCATTGGATACTGATTAACAAACTAAATTATTTTTCCTCCCTAATGATGTTTTTCCACTTTGCCCACCAGGCTGGAAGAAGCCATGGGGAGGAAAGGATTCGTGCAAAGGATGAGCTAGCCAGAGAGAAAATTAAAGAGACAGTGTTGCTTTCTGGGCTCTGGCTACACAAATCCACTTTGCTTTATTTCCTTATTAGTGAAAATGATAGTGTCTTGCTGTCTTGTACATGGCTGCATGTGTTTCAACTAGGGACCGGTATCCAAAAACATTTGCATGAGGTGTGCTATGAAGCATGCATGTAATATACACACAATTATGTGTGTGCACATGTAGGTATATATAATATAAATGTGTGTTTGTGTGTGGTCCCAAATATGAGAGCTGTTTTACAGCCATTTCTCTGGGGGGGGGGGGACATTCAGTAATTACTTGACATCCGTCCATAAGTGTGTGGGAGCATCCTTCTAATTGAGATGAATTCTCTCTTCTTTAATCAGACGTGACTGAAAGTTCATGGAGTGGGATGCAATGGGAAGAGACAGGACATCTCTGGGTGAGCAAGGAGAGGTGAGTCAATGAATCTAGTTAGAGGACTAAATTGAACTTAGCTCTGGAGGCCAGATCCTCACACACGTACACACACCCCAGCCAGCCAAACCTCCCTGGCTAGTCTTTTGAAATTGGGCCAGCTGATGTTTGCTGCTGCTATGTAAGACAGGAAGCAGTAATTCCAATACCCTAAGTAGAATGGGAGGTGGGAATCCAAGGCAGGTCAGAATGCAGTCATCTGCCTTCTGAAGCATAGCCGTGCATCTCTTACTTTCTTGTGAACTGGGAAGAAAAGAAGCTTGTAGAATTTTTGTATTTTCTAAAAGAAAATGATTGTAATCTGCACACAAAGAAAACGCACGTGGGGAGGCAGACCCTCCTTTTAAATTCTGATTAACAAAACCTGAAGATTTGAAATGTTGTTGTTTTTATTGAGTTATTCCAAGCCGTGGAGTCTGAATTGCTCTGTTTATTCACTGGTTTGTGTGATATGGGCATCTGCAGAGCAAGTTTTCTCATATCTCCCCAGCAACATGCCTCGCCTCTGACCTGGAGTCAGCACTCCCAACCAGGAGAGGGAACGGCAGGTCCAGCTGATCTCTGTGGACGTGCTCAGCAGAAAAGACAAAGGGGCTGCTTAATGCTAGTTTTTGAAATTTCGGCATCTGCCTGCTAAGCAGTGGGCAGAGATCACCAACTCATTTCCCATAGGCCACTGGGCAGATGTCAGATGGGACCAGCCATTTGGGGGAGGGATAGCTCACTGGTTTGAGCATTGGCCTGCTAAACCCAGGGTTGTGAGCTCAATCCTTAAGAGGGCCATTTGGGGCAAAAATTGGGGATCGGTCCTGCTTTGAGCAGGGGCTTGGACCAGGTGGCCTCCTGAGGTCCCTTCCAACCCTGATATTCTATGATTTTGTAGCGAGCGAGGCCCTGTCTGCCCTGTCAAAAGAAGGACCACTGGTTCTTTTGGGACAGCTCCACATGTGGTAGCAACGATGGCAGCTGAGGTGTAGATAGGACTCAGGTGTTCTTTGCGCCTGTTTAGAGCAGAGTTAGGCGACATGATAAAAATACCTGAGCCCTGTCTATACTACTGCTGCTACTGGGTGGAAATACACAGTGGTTTTTGTAGCAAAAGATGGGTCCCATTTTCACCAGTTTAGACATAGCCTGAGAGGATAAATTGATTGGGATCCAGCCAGACCATGACTCTCAATCCTATTCGATGCTCACTAAATCCAGGAAAGCACCACATTCTGTATTGCCCTTCCCCCACAGTTCTAATCATTGTTATGACTTCTGCAAGGTAGAACAGGAAAGGAAAGATGACCATGCAATGGGTTTTTTCATGCACCAGGATTTATTAAGAACAATAGGTGGAATCAGTCCATCTAGGTAGAATACACTGCAGGGAGCAATGGGATAAAGCATTTGTTCTGCTCTTGAAGGGCATCTGGAATACACTGCAGGGAGCAATGGGATAAAGCATTTTTCTGCTCTTGAAGGGTAGAGCTATAACTCACAGGAGGCAAAACCTGGAGTGTTTTTGAGTTACGTCCTCTTATGTGTGCAAACGACTACTCCAGCCCATGGCAACCCTCTAGGTAGTTCATTTGTGTGTAGTATTTCCCTCCTCCTTTTTGGAAGAGATTTCCCTCAATAAAACGCACCTCTGGAAGGAGTAAGGGGCTGTCGGTTCAAATAGGTCACAGAATTTAGTGTTTCTTAAACCTTTAGATAAGGAATTGAGGAAAAAATACATCTTGCTACCCGGATGATCTCTCTCTAAGTGGGAGGCCTAGAATGGAAAATTTAGGGTATAAGTCAGTGAGCCTTGGAGGTTATCAGAGTTTGTTGTGGTTTTTTTTTAATCTTTCAGGGTGTGTGTGTGTGTGTGTGTGTTGGGGGGGGGTGATCTATATTGAAAGAGCCTTTTCACTAAGTCTGCTTTCGCTCAGTCTGATCTTTCTTGTAGCAGGTGGGGGTGGGATGGATCTCCTCATCTGAGCAGAATTCAGGCAGATGCTGGGAAGTTGAGAGAATGCTTTGGAAAGGGTTTAAGAGAGCTGATCAAAGTGTGCAAGACATGCACAGTGACGGAGCAAAGATGGATACAGTTGCCCTCTTCAGAAAAGAACATTGCCCACACAGGTTTAACTCTGTCACCAAAATAAGAAGGAGACAGGGTGGGAATGCTTTATTAATGAAACCAGCCCTTTGCGAGCCTTCATCTTGAGGCCCATTTTTTCCACCTTCTTCATCCTCCTTTGCCTGCCGTCTGACCCAGTGTCTCGCTCTGTACCTGCTCTTCTTCCAGTGACCCGCTTTTGGGCTTCATACATAAATTCCTCATGATCATTCGAGTCCTTCACCAGTGTGGCACCACTGAGTGTCACTGCGTGGCTGGGCCAGGGAGGGGAAGAGACCATTTCATCTGAAGGGCATGAATGTGCCTAGTCGTCTGGATGGCCCAAAAAACGGGTGAACACAACTTCAGCAGCAGGAACAGTTTCAATAACATGGCTTAATATCTGTAACATGAGTCACACTGGCCTTCAGCTTTCTGGTACTGCATTTCTGATACCCTCTCTGTCTATATCCTCTGTCTCTGTTAGTGAGAGAAGCCCAGGGTTGTGTTTCTGGAGGCAAAATGTGGGTGTATACTATGAGGGACAGTTGAGGGGTATGGTTGCTGGGGGGGACTGGGGAGCTCGCACTGTCCTGGGGTGCCCTGAGCAAGGTGACTACAGCATGCTGGAGCCTAGAGCTCCCTACCAACCAGCAATGCCATTCATCCCATTGTATTTCTGTTCCCAAAAAATAACAGCTTAATAAAAAGAAAAAGTAGGAAAGAGGATTGCAAAAGTGCTCGGGAAGATGGACCAGTGACAGGCCATGCCAGAAAGATACGAGAAGGGCAGCAGCATTAGGAAGTAACATTCTCAGGACCTACTTCTCCAAACCCCTGCTGTCCTCACCCCATACTCCAAGCATCTGAAGACACATGACAGCTTGGTATTGATAAAGGAAGGGGGCCAAGAGAGAGGGAAGGGCTGTGAGCAGATTTGTCTTCTCTTGCTTTGTTAAAAATCAAATATATTGTATGACAATTGATTTAGAATGGGAAAGAAATTGAGCTCCGTTCCCAAAGCTGCCTGGGAAGAAGATTTTTGTGTTTGTGTGTGTGCTTTGTCTGCTTGATCACAAAACCAGTGTGATGCTGGGCTTGGATACACGGGTGGAACAGGGGAAAGAGACCTGTCATGCAGCTGCTCCTTCCCCGAAAGGCAACCCCTTAGGGCTAATGTTTGATCTGAGGTCTAGTTGTACTACTCAGAAATCTCCAAATGTCAGGGGCTGGGACAGCCTGGAACGGAAAAGGGCTGTATTTTCATTTGCATATGAATGCTGATGTTTGCATAAATGTGAGGTATATGCCACTTATGTATGTGAGCATGCATATACACAAATACATGTGCGAACACATGCTCACACAAATTTGGAGAGACATGGAGCCACCATTGCATTCCCAGTTCAGTGACATACTTGTCCTTAGTTCAGCAGGCCTGTTATGACTCTTCTAGGAGGTGCAGTATGTCCCCTCCCCTGTCTACATTTAGAGATCAATTACAACATTAGGAATATTTCAACATTTTAGCCTACGTTTTCATTCTGAAATATGAAGATTCCCCCACATCCCCACAAAATTTGCACACACAGCAAACCAGTTTTTAAAAGAAGGTTCAAACAGATCATTGTGTAATCAAAATGCCAAGCCATTGTCTACATACTCCTTTTGGTTGGTAGACCCTCTTTGACTAGCATCAAGAGAAAGCAGAGGGTGTCAGTGTTTCTCGGCACAGTGAAAGGGCCAGAGTTATATTAAGTATAGGAAGGTGACTCAGAAAGCAAGCCTACATGGGCAGTTCCACGGGTATAAGGTCAGATATGAATTTAAAAGGTTATAGTTACACTGATAGGACTCCCCATGTGGACACTTATTCCAGTAGATGAGGGCCTATTTCTGGTTTAGCTCATGTTGCTTTTAGAAGTGGTTTAAGCTAAACCAGAAAAAGCTATTCTTATTCTGGAATAAGAGTGTCCACCCAGAGTTCTAGCAGTTTAACTATATTGGTATAATTATAGCAGTTTAAACTCCTGTGTAGGCGAGAGGGTTTAGGAGCTAGCCATCTGTCCCTTTTGTTTAACTGCCTAACAAAGGTGTGTATACAGCACAGAACTCCCTATGTCTGTGTGTCTATCCCCACCCCCTTACAGAACTATCAGCTGTGCACATATTAAGACCCTAATTCAGGAAGATGCATAAGCATGTGCCTAACTATCCACACATCAGATGTCCTGCTGAAGCTAAAAATACATTAAACACTTCTCTAATGTCGCCTTTCATGTAAGCGATTGTTGTAAATTGTCTCAGGGATGGTATACAATCTTGAATGGGAGGGGAGGTGTTTAAGAGACACTCTTTCTTTAAATAAAGTCTGTGTTATTTAAAACCTGCCCTCCCGCGCGCCACCCCCCCCTCAAAGTTTAGGAACACCTGACTGCATCATCAAATCTCCAGAAAGTGCAAGGTGGCTGAGTCAGTGTTGCTGGTGTAACCTTAATGTTTGCATTTGCTGACTTATTTTGTTTTGACTCTAGCATTGCAATAACATAGGTCTGGGGGTGGATTGTATTTAATTTGCTTGGTTTTTAAAGGAAAAGAGAGAGAGAGAATTTGCATATACTTAATAATATTAAATCCATCCACAGAGCAGTGCTCATATTCTTTTCTGGTCTCTAAACATGGATCAGCTAAATTTGTAAATGTGTAGGTGCATCCTTCTATATGTGAAAATCCCACACCTGAGATTGTAAAACCAGTAAATGCATGCACAAGCAGGATGTGGGACTTGTCATTACCCATGCTAAATGTCTTCACAAATTCTACAGCATGCTGAAAATGCTGACCCATATGCATAAGTAGGGAGCTCATCCTGCTCCCACTTATACTGAACTGTGACTCCAGATGCAGTGAAAATTTTAGGGAGAGGGTAAAATTCATTGCGTATCAAAGAGTTTGTGCAAGGCATTTCACACCACCTCCAAGACATGCTAAGAACTTACATGGGGTTTAAGGACCCTTGGCAGTGGGGTGAATTTTACTCAGAGTGAAAGTGTGCATTGAAAAACCTAATTTCACTGTGAGCTAAATCTTTGGGTGTCAGCAGGAGTTGTACCTGGGTAAGGACTGAGTCAAAACAAAGGATTATGGGATTTGACCCTAGAAGAGAGTTACGCTGACATAATGAGCCATCATTTCTGTAAGCCTAGCCTTGAAATCATAGGGGCCAGAGTTTTACATTCCAAAAATAATAGAAATGTGAACTCCTCTTTCTTCTGACCACAACCTTGCCCAGAAAATATTGTAATGACCTGCTGGACAGCTCTCAGCTCTACCTCTTTCCCCTATAGTCGGACTTCCTACTGTATAAAAGTACTGTATTTAGGGAGATGGTACTGTGCAGAATAGCATTAGGCATGTCTGGGTCTATGTTACAGTGTTTATGCCACACACATGCAGTATAGGCCTTATCCTGCATTCTTTATGCATGGACTGCAGTGGGAGTTTTGACTGCACAAGAACTGCAAGTTCAGGTCCTATGTCTCTATTTTAAACTTTCTTTTTGTATGTCAGAGGGACAGAGCCCAACACTAATTCTTGCAGTAAGGGCATAGCGTGTGGTACTTCCCACGGGGCCTGCCTGGGTCTTCAGGCTCAACAAGCACTTCAATGTATTGCATGTCGCAAGAGACGTCTGCATCTCTAGACCTTCAGTAGGCTGTCGCCGAGGCCTTAGCAATGGGAGGCGCCCAGGTTACGTATTCCCTCCTCAATGGCCACGGCAGGATTGTTCCATACAGGACATTTCTTCATGCTTTGTCCAGTCTAGTTGTAAATACCCCAAGTGCCAGGTCTTTGGTGGAGTCATGTGCCCGGAGATAAACAGCTGGATAAACAGGTGCTTAGGAGTCTCATTCATCCTTGAGTCTAAGTAAAACAAGGGAAACGCCCTGCATTTCTGCCTTAGAGAAGAGCGTTGTGGGGAAGGACGAGCCGGTCACAAATGGGCTACGCTTTTGCCCCAGTCTCATATGCTGAGGGGCTGCAGCCATGGGGTGCAATACAGTGATCAATCAGTTAACCGGGATTATCTGTTTTCTCCTTTCTGTGTGTAACCATGGCATTATGCCCATGTACAGGTCTCGGTGAGTAATGGCTGTGCCTTATTCTCTCCTGCATAGAGCCTGTGCAACGTTCTGCAGCAAAGATAAGAAACTTCCCATTCGGCACAAGCAGCACAGGAGAGAAAGGTGGAAAGTCGCTCCTCCCCGGTTAACCTCCCCTTCCCAGTCCCCTCTGGTATTCTCCCCTCTCCCCGAGACCATCAACTCCGCGTGGGGCCCTCGACAAGCAAGAGCTGGAGGAGGAGGACAAAAAAAGAGGCAGCGAGAGGGAAAAGGGCAACCTCTGTGAAGACATACTCTGCCACACCGGGCCATTTTTGCTGCAGTTTGTAGGCTGCTAGGTGCCCGGAAGCCATTTTGATGGAATCAAGTGCTGTTTGTAAGATGGCCGCATTGGCACGAGGTAGGTTGCAGAGCTGCCTAAATCTTTACCATGCTACCTTCCTCACGCCCGTCTCCTTGTTATCTTGCTAATTTCCAATGAAGGCAGAACAATAACTCGAGCTGGCATGCCCCAGTTCTTTCTCTGCCACCTCCTTCCTCAGGCGGAAAATCTGCACGTACACCCTCCCTCCAGCCCCTCTGCGATATTAATTGAATTAACATACTTCCTAATTTGCCCTGTGTTTTTTGTGTGCCTGCTCCCATCCTCCTTGTTGTGCTCATCCAGCTGGTAGGACAGGAACAAACGCTTTATTTCCATTTGCCCATTCGGCTGCATGCGAAAAATCCTTAATGACACATAAAAGGGGTGGGGTGGGTGGAACAACAACCCATCAGGGATTTGGCACACAGACCTTGCAATACACTGAGATAAACCGTCTCTGCTGCTGTTTTATTGGCAGATTAAAATATCCATTTTCCTTGTGTTCACTTATTTAGTTATTTATTTTTGGGCTGAGGGAGGGGGCGAGACCCACCAATATTCTGCAGTTTTGTGCTCCTCTTAACAGGCCGCATGTGATTTTTCACTGTCTAAGTTGTCTCCGACAGCCCAGCCAGCGCCTCGGTGACAGAGAGAGCCCCTCCATTAGACTCACACGCAACAAGGACAAAAGCCTTTAAAACCAATTTATTGTTTATTTCTTCTTCTCCCCCCCCCAGTGATTTCAGAAGGCTTTCCCCTAAAAGGAACTTAAATACATATCATTAAATCGAAAGCGCTGAGCTCTGCACCCGGAAAGTAGGCCACGCTTTTTATTTCTAAAAATATTTGTCCATTTGCTAAAGAGCAATCAAACCAGGAAGAGAACCGCCCCCCTCATCTTCTCTCTTTGTTTAAACCACATTATATTTGTATTTACTATTTTAGAAAACAATTTTTTTTTCATTTGCTGTCATACAAAGTACATTTCCCCCCCCCTCTCGCCTTTCCTACTTAATGGGGCCACATATCCATGATGATGGCTTTTCTGTGCTTTATGTTAAAAAATGCGACAGTATTTTGCCGTAATACACTGAAAATGCAGCAATAATGTTATTATGGGTTCTAGAGTTTGGGGCTTCCAAATATTGTGCTATTTTTTATATGGAGGAAAACTGAAAGCCATGACCTAAGTATGTAACGCAGAATACAAATGCTATGCATTGTAAATACATCTCAGGCACATACTACCCAATACAGAGAATCAGCATTCCACAAAAGCTAGGAATCCAAAAGATAACTATAAAAACAAATCATTTGGGCAAGTCATTCAGATTTTAACCAGGATTGCTAGAATTACCCAATATACAGATGTGTAACGTATTGGTAGAAATATTTCATTTAAAAATGCTGATGATGAACCGTAAAGGAGCAGAAAATGTACAAGAATGATTATTGGATACTGTGGGCTCCCACCATTTAGTTTCATACTTACGTGGCTATTTACCTATCAGCCCATGTTTATGGGTATAGACTTAAGCTTCAGATAAATCTGTCAGTCTGTCTCACCCGTTTTCTTTTCTTCCCTGCCTCCCCATCTGCTTCTTGTGGTGCCTTGTGCTGAATCCCACATAACAGTATTTAATGGGGATAATGAGAATATGCCTCTGGTCTGCATCATAAACATGCCAACACAAGCCATTGTGTCAGGAGCCGTCATTGACCAGATGGTGCTTAGTTGCCCAGCATTCCTGTTTGTGGGTTCCTCCTTTCTGAAAGCCAGCAAACACCTGAGTGTTAGGGTTCACCAAGATCTACCTCATCTCTCTAAGAAAAACATAGTGAACTCAGATAACTTACTGTGCAAGGGAAACATTTTCAGAAGGCAGGACTTCACTGTGGCAATGTGAGATGCAGACATAAGTGTCTGGGCCTCTGGTTGCCCAACGGAGGGTTCAGATCTGTTGGCGCATGGACTTAGATTTGTTCCCTCAATTTATGTTTGTGGTAGGGTGACCAGATAGTAAGTGTGAAAAATCGGGATGGGGGTGGGGGGTAATAGGAGCCGATAAAATCGGGACATCTGGTCACCCTAGTCTGCGGGTACACAACTTTGGGCCTGAGTTTTGTAGGTACAAATTGTGCCCTCACATGAAGCTGGGCCTCAACCCATCTGAACTTGCATTCCCCCACCATAGAGACTCCATCTGGGTGCAATTCAAAAGCCTGTGCTTTTAAAGATGATTCTGATGTTACCTTGGTTTTGCAATTTGCAGGGTGGAGGGGGGGTTTGAAGCACCTCTCTATTTTCTGTCCTCTCAGATGTCTCTCATATGCCTGTGAAGAAACCTGCCTACACAGGTGTCAGTGAGTTTGGTGGAGGCAGCTGTCAAGAGTGACTGATAAAGTATTGGGCTCTTCCTATGAACAATGCCAGGGAGATCCCAGACAGGAGAGAGACAAGGCCAAATCCTACTCTCATTACGGGAATTCAGCTCCCATTAAAGTCAATGGGAGTTGCAGTGGGTATCAGTGAGGGGAGAATTCATGCCTGAGAGCTCAAAACAGTCCAGCAATAATAATAATAATAATAATTAATAATAAATCTAGCTACAGAAATACCGATTCAAAATATAAACACTAGAAACAACTGCTATTCCTGATTCCAGCCAGATGGAGAGAACCTGGCATAATTACACTTATGGAAGGCATTGAAGGACTGCCATGAATGGAACCAATTAAAGAGCGAGTAATGCTCTTGTGAGAGAGATGAGGCTCTGTGTATGATGAATAATAATCACCCCCTTCATTCCTCCCTATACATCCACAGTCTGTGTCATGGTGGTTCCCGGATACTCGAATCATATGGGCGAGCATGTGTGCCTAGGTTCTGGGTTACGAAGGCTTTGGCTGTCTCTCTAGCAGGGTGAAAACGAACTAAATAGGAAACATACTAGGCTCCCAGGGGCAGGAGCCTAGCTGGCTTGCTGCCAGGCCCAGCTTCACAGTCTTCATTGTCTAATATTTCTAATGCATGCCCAGCAATCCATTATTTAGGATTTAGGTTATAGTTTTAAAGGAGAGTATTTTTCTTGGAATCATTTGGCATGGATTTTGTGGGTAGCTCTGTTGCATGCATGTGAACGTGCATGTGTGTCGTGTTTTGTGATAAGTGTTGGGTGTGCACCCGAGCAGGTTCATGTGCGAGGGCTGTGCATGTGGGAACATACATATGACTGGTGCCAGTGCATCTCAACCTGAGTTTGCTCACATGTTGCAGGCATTGGTGTTCACTTTGCTCTGTGTCTAATATTTCCTGCTTGCTGTCATTGTTGGGGACTGCAGAACGGAGGGAACCTTCCCTTGGGGTCTGCTAAGGATGGTGCCTTTTTAAAGAGCCAGGGAGTTTGTACAGCAAAACTGCACCAAAGAGATGGGTGTCCAAAGTCCCATTTCTAGTGGGCAGATGTCCAGGTCATGACGAATACCATCACAACTGGCTGGGCCTCCCTTATGGACAATCATTTTCAGGATTGAATGAACCATAGTCACAGAACTCCCCTCATGCCCTTCGGTGGCGGCACATTGATTCGTGTGTTTGCGGGGAGCAGCTTGCACTGCTTGCTAATTCTGGGTTAAATTAAGGACTGTCCTCTCCACAGCTGTCTGTCAGAACCTGTCTCTGGACCTAAACTCACTTACTAGGGATATTTGCCTGCCAGGGACTTTCCTTTGGGAGAGAGGGGAATGGAAGCGGGACTTGGGAGAGTCAGGCCTAAGACAATGCTCATCATTTTCTCTAGCCCCTGTCAGTTCTCCACTCAGGGCCAAGTCAAAGTGCTTCCCCATGGGAACTATGTAGTATAGTCCTGTCCACCCCTGCTTAGTGTAAAACCTCCACTTGGTATAGCTTACACAGCAGGGGCATATCCGTTATCTCTTTTAGAGGCTGTGTTGCTAATTATAGGCAGATCACATTAGGTGAATGAGTGAGGAATACCTGGCCCAATCAGGAGAGAGACAGATGTGCTTAGATGAAATTTCACCACTCGTTGGCTGTTCCACAGCGGGGTGGCTGTTCGTAAATTCTGGAAACACTTTGTTCTCCTGTTCACACCCGCACGTGCAGATCACCTTCCATTCTGGGTATATACATCTCTAGATGGGACACGCACAAACAGGCATCCCTCCAGCCAACACTGATCTGCAGACACCTTTAGGATGAAACGCAGGAGCTCCCAAGCACCCGGCAATGCTCCGTGCAGGCAACCCTCGTTTTTTTTTATCACAAGTGTCGTCATTTTAGGTGTATTTCTTCAAGCCCCAGCCCCTGGAAACAAGCAATTGCATCCTTTTTCTTAAGGGTCCAGCCACCACAGTTGCAGAGAAAAGCTTGCAAACACAAAGTGAACGTACAATAAAGCCTCAGGCACTAGGAAGAAAATTTTAAAACAAAAACAAAACCCAAATATATCATTTAAAAAAAATCTCATAAATTTTTGTGGCCTGACTTCTGATTTTTGAAAGCTTGAGGTTGGCCACATTGAACACTGCGTAACTGTTTGGAACAGGGAGGAAAGGAGAATCCTGCAGCCAATCAAACCACACCTGGAGTTTAGGGAGGTAGAATCAAATGTATCCAACTCCGAATGTGGCCAAGACAAAGAAGTTAACAATAGTCAATGCCAGCCATTCATGCAGCCTCTTTGCTCCTGAGAAGTAACAGCAGTGGGTTGGCTTTCGGTTATACAATGGATGTGCAGAACATGTTCAAGTCAAGTGAGTGTCCAAATATATGTGGGGCAGGAGGTGGTGGGCGCACATGTCTCCTCTCCCTGTCACTCAGACATGCTCATGATTCCCATGAGCATCTCGTGCAGCTGTCTACAGAGATGAAGTGGAGGGTTGTGAATATCTGCTGTGATACAATCACAAGGTGGTTACTAGGTAACTTGGCCTGTGTTGGGTGGGAGGCCTCCCCAAATTACAGTGTATGCATGTGTATGTGTCTAGCTTACTGGCTTCAGGGGAGTTTGGGGAGAGGCTGAGATTTTACTAGCTGCATGATCTGGTGCAAAAGAAATCACCAGCACCAGGAACTCTGTGGCAAACACCCCTTGGAGCTGTCCTTGTAGTTTTTTGGGGAGATAGGAGGCAGTAGAGAGGGGACAGAAGAATTAGAAGCCAGGGCTCCCTTCCCTTTCTTTAGCAGAGAGGGAAGGAGACTATGGCAGCCAACTGATGCCACGATGCTGCACCTTGTGTTTTTACTAGTCCCTGAACCCGCCACTCCCAGCAACCCACTTCCCAGCACAGTGGGGGAGAAGCCCAGGGTTGTGTTCTTGGGAAGGCCAATACCATAGATAGTTCTCTGGGTAAATAGGAGCTTAGGGCAAGTGGCATGGGTTGGCCCCTAAGGGAAGGAATTGCTGTATTTACTCACAAGAAGTGCTGCTTATTATACCCCCACCCCACCCCTGTACACACACACACACTCTCTAAATTATTAACACAAAAGCCACCCCCTCTCCACAACCCTTTGCTTGAAAGTTTCAGCTTCTCTGGGGGTATTCCTCTGAAACTTGCAGGCAAAGGGTTGTGGGGAGTGGGGTGGCTTTTGTGTTCACTTTCTTTTTTTAGCAGAGTGGTTCTTGCTGTTGGTTGCTGGGACTCCCCTTTGTAAGAGAACAAGCAGGGGGGAATGTGCGGGTGCGGGTGCATGCATGAATTCACGGGGGTGTGAGTGCACACGTGTCTCCGAGCACTTCCACATGTGCACTCATCTTTCACGCTGGCCTGTTTTTGGATCAGCTTTTGCCACCACTCTTCGCAGTCTCCTGAGCTGGGGCAGTAGAGGCCCTGCAAGGTCATGGCACCCGAGCATGGGGCCAGGTGCCCTATTGCCAGGACCCAGAAGACAGACCTCTGCTTTCTTGTTTTACATGGGCCCTGCTTTGGCTGTGAGGTGTTATGCTCAGAGCAGTGGATGAGGATAGCCTGTGCAGAGCTAGGAGTAGGATCTGTGTGAGAGACAGGTGCGGAGACGCAATCGCTGAACAAAGACAGTGTTACCCTCAAGGTATTGGGGAGGAATTCTCCTCAGCTAATACAACTGTGTGTCAGGCTGGCATGTCTGTTGGGCTCTTTCACCCCCCAAATCCCCAATACACTACCTGAGGGTTCTTTTATCTGTTCCCTGTCTGCATCTCCTTGATCCATTGTGTGCGGCTTACCATTGCCCCTATTGGCCACTGCTTTTACTGTGTTTTTAAATCATTTGTAGTGAAGTGAATTTGTATCTCATGAAAATGAAGGGCTAATAGCACACACTAGAGTCAGGCCTTGTGCAAACTTCATCCCTCCCCCATCTCTGCCATTGCATCCCAATCCTGACTGGCAGCACCCCTGGCTGTTCCAATCCAGAGCTGCTCTATCCCACACAGCTCTGCCAGTGAATCTCTGTCTTCACTCCAAGCAGCCCCAGCTAGTCCAGTCCTGTGCCTTCCCCAAGCCGTGTTTGTACGTCATGTGAGATGGACAGCTATCGACTAGGTACTAGGCTGAGACCCATCAAACTCATCTCACTTGTGATCAAATTGATTGGGTGCCCATGCATAGAAAGCTAAATATATTGGGAGGAGACTGATATTTCATGTGGTTGGGGTGGGAATATCTTCCAAAAATGCCCTTTTCCAGTCTGTTTGCAAAGAAGAGAAAGGGGAAATAAGTCTCCCTGTACCTCAGTACCCTTCCCTGTGTATCTGTAGGTTACATCTGGCTTTCAGAACTAGGTGGATTGCCTGAGCCTCCTTCCATTCTCAAATGTTACAATGCAGCTTTATTTAGCTTTGTTTAGCTGCCTGGACTTGGAAAGCTATGGGAAATGGCTGGTCAGTGTTCACTATTCTGCAGCATACAATGTGACTGGGGAATAAAGTAACTGTCTGTGTAGGCACCTATATAACCCCCATCACATGGCATCTGAGCACCCCCCAAGCATTTGAAAATAGAATGAACCATCTCTTTCCCTGCTCGCTGGCAGGAGAAATAACTTGATAATTCAAAAGGCCTTTTGCTTTTGTGTTACTTTATGGGTGTGTGAACAGAGCTGGCATTGTGGGAAACTGGACTAGAGCAGGTGAAGGGACTTCATCCCCCCACGTAGCAGACGGTATGAGATGCATGGCTGGAGGAAAGGGAGGTGACTAGATCATCTCTATGCTCTGGCTATCCCTGGCTCCCAGAACAGCCTTGGCCATAGGCAACCAAGTGTAAGTTTGAGGAGCTGGTTTTTCTAGTCGTCAAAACCAGAAGGGCCATTTATTTTATCTGTAAGTATTTCTTGATCTACCCACACCAGAGCCAGCCTCAGCATTTTTTAAATCAGTATGTGAAACAGTTTCCACGCCCCGCATCCTCCTCCAAGTGTAAAGGACACTTGCCCACTATACCTGCACCCCTACGGGCAGGGCTGGCCAGAGGAGATGGGGAAGAGTTGGGCCCCATCACTCTCTGGCATAGAGCCCAAATTTAATCCTGCCCTCCCTGCTTATCCATTCTTGGATCTTACTGCATTCGCACCCACACCCTTCCACTCCTCAGTGCTGCCAGCCTGGACCCCTCGTTTGTGCTCTTCTCACACTGCTGTCTGTGCTTTCTTTCACATCACCTTTCCCATGTGGAGCACCCTCCCTGAGCTGATCTACAGTCTCTGCCCTCCCCTTCTTCGAACACATCCTCAAGATCCATTTCTGTCTTGTTACCTGCAAGAAATTAACCAAGTTGGAGGGAGCTGATAGTGATCGGGAAAAACAGAAACAAAAAATGCTGACCGTATGTTTCCTCCCTCTCCTCAACCCCATTTAATGCTTGTTGTTAGACAAGGGAGGTGACGTTTTATTTTATGCCTGGGCAGTGCTTAGCATATTGCAGGTACTACTGTAATATTTCTCCAGCATCATTTATAACTGATGCACATTGTGTGTCATGGGCTCTTGAGGTCTTTCCCCCCTCCACTTCCCGAGCTCCTCCAAGAGCCTCCCAGTCCAGCTGCTTGTTTTGGGGTCCGTGGGTAGCTGCCAACATTTAGAGAAAATGCGCCAGGGATAGTTGTCCACATAAGCTGGGAGCTGCTAGGGTCCCCAGCCACTGGAGGGCTTTATGGACATTCACGTGAATTTTGGGACCCTATACATGTGACACAGCTCAATTCCCTAATTGTCACAATGACTCTGAGAGGTAGGGAAGCATTGGTAGCCCCAGTTTATAGAAGTGGAAACTGGCACAGAGGCTCCAATTTAAAAACATGGGTATATACTGTTAATTACCTGAATCTGCACCTCAAGCCTTAGATCTCTAACTTGGGGTACTTTTGTCTATGTGGCCAAGCAAAGGGAGTCGGAGTTGAAACTGGGATTAGTCTCTTTCTCTGTCCACCAGACCATGCTGCCTCTCATTGAGACCATCCTATCGAGCCACCCATCCTTGTGGTCAAGGGTCACATTAGCTGCTTAGCAGAGATGCAGGTCTGGCCACAGGCAGTCGACAGGGAAGGTACTAGCTCATCGACAGCCCCCGGGTGGCATTGCTGTTTGGGAAGATTGCTGTTTGGGAAGATCCCAGCTCAGTGGGCCTATATCTAGCAAGAGCTCTCAAAGGTCAGTCTTAAGTGGTTGTAATGTGCTATCAGTAACTTGTGTTTTTAAGGAAAATCAGGGACAAGCTTTTGAACTCCAGGACTGGCTTGCATTTTCAAGGCCATCTTTGCAAGGAAAAGGGACGGAAGTTTGCTTTCTTAAAAAATGAAAGCTGAGATTCTCCTTTAAATTCTTTGTTTCTCCAGATGGACCCGTGGTCATGGATCTGTTGTGCCCTCAAAGCCCATGTGTCAATGACTTGTTGAGCTAGAGCTAAGATGAAGAAAGGAGTTTTGCTTTCAGTTCTGAATGTGGGGAGGTTTGTGCTCATTCTTCTTTCTTGTGGGAGTGAGTTCCAAGGTCTAGTTCCATCCCTGAACTTACAAGCCTCCCCATTCTGGTCCACATTAATCCAGTGCAATTTAGTTGTTGCAGAAGGTCACAGTCATGGAGGGTAAGGCGATTATGCCTAACAGGAGCCAGGTCCATGGTGGGCTTTGAGTATCAGGATAGAGACCTTGACTAAGGCTCTGTACTCAGTGGGGAGCAAGTGCAGGGAGCGGAGCACTGGGGTGATGTGTGTCCTGGGCGACTGTGCATTTTGTAGTAGCTGGAGCTTTCAAGGCGTGAGAGGGTTCATTCCTGGACAGAATGGAACATGAGAGTCCGTCCCCAAGCTGGCTGCTTCTGTGTCTGATAGGATGGGATGCGATCATCTGGTCATCAGAGATGCAAGTGGGATTTTTGCCACCACCGCCCTTCGGGCTCCCAACAGCACTGAGGAAGTTGGAGGAACCCCACAAGCCCTAGACAGATTTAATTCGATGGCGGGGGAGGTGGTGTTATAGAGAAGGCAAATTCCTCAAAGTGTGAATCTTTTCCTGCCAGCATCACCCCAGTCTTGCCTGGGTTCAGTGTGAGCCAGTTGCTCTCCACCCAGCTGCTGATTTTGGCCAACTCCTAGAGAAGAATGGGCGATGGTGCGGTTTGTGTTCCATGCCAAGGGGTCAGGGAGCGGTGTGGTGTCTGTACACTGCTGATGTTTAAGCCTGTGTCATTTCAGTAGCTCTCCCAATGGCTTCACATAGATATGGGAGAACGGAGCCTTGTGGGACTGGAGAGGTGAAGGATTTTGGAAGCAGAGGAGCTGTTGCCCATGATAACTCCCTGAGCTCAATCTGAGAGAAAGGAGCTGACATTATTGCTAACACGAGCAGTCTCTGGAGGTGGGACCTGATCAACAGCATTAAATGCCACAGACCGGCCCAGTGGCATAAGGACGGACATACTCCCATTATCTATGGAGAGGAACAGGTTGTTGACCAGAGCAACAAGTGCTGTCTCTGTCTTGAAGCTGGGGGAGGGATCCAGGATACTGGCAGGTGGGACTAGAACCTCTTTATTGCCACTTTTTCATCAGCTTTGCTTCGAAAAGGGGGTTTAGACACTGGGCAATGGTTCGTGAGGCCTCTCAGGACAGGGAGAAGGGAAGTCTCCATTGATGAACATTCACATTGCCACTCTAGTCAGGAGAAGACAGAGGCTGCATGACAGCCTAACTTACGCTTTCTGCATCTTGCCCGCACCCGAGGATCTGGCCTGTAGCCTTTACTGTTTTCTTCTTTTGCTGTTGGTGACACATTTCTGTCAGGGATCAAAAGGAGAATCCACATGGGCTTCTAGTCATGTCAGATGTGATCAGATGCCAAACCAAACCATGGCAGTGGGCAGTGAGGAAAGCAGCTGCCTTGATTACTAGAGAACATGAAAGACCTGCCAGTGGTAATTCCCTGGTAAATGTAGGCTTCTGTTTACGCTGCATGCCTAAAGCAAAAGCCAGGTCCTGAAGGCCTGACAGCCAGGGCTGAGCCTTGTTGCTGAAAACGTTGCTGCTGGATTGACACTTATTTTGGCTGGTTTCAGAGTAGCAGCCATGTTAGTCTGTATCAGCAAAAAGAACAGGAGTACTTGTGGCACCTAATGGGTTTGCACTGGATTAATGGCACCAGTCTGATGGCAGGTCTGGGGCAATGAACAGCTGCTAGGCTTTACTTTTCACACTCACTCCGAGAGAGTCCATAGCTCATGTCTGAGGATGGGAAAGCACATCCACTTCCAAGTTCTTAGACAGCAACTACCATAGCAGCCGGGGGGGGGAGGGGAAATGGATTGATTTCTCCATAATTCCATCTCCCCACCCACAGTTTGAGAACTGCTGAATTACACTAAAATCAGTGGAATCAGAATGGTGTTAAACTGTACTCAGAGTGGTGAATGAAGTGTACTCTCAAGCATGTGTATACACACAAACAGGTGCTAACACACAATGTATTAAGCACTGTTCCAACACAGCAAAAGTTAGTTCTGCCCTGAAGAGTTTACAGTCTACGGAGTCTATTTATTAGCACAGGGATCAGCAACCTTTGGCACGCAGCCAGTCAGGGAAAGCCCCTGGTGGCCCAGGCCGGTTTGTTTACCTGCCGCATCCGCAGGTTCGGCCGATCGCAGTTCCCACTGGCCGCAGTTTGCCGTTCCAGGCCAATGAGGGCTGTGGGAAGCGGCATGGGCAAAGGGATGTGCTGGCTGCCTTTCCTGCAGCCCCCATTGGCCTGGGGTAGTGAACCGCAGCCAGTGGGAGCTACAATCGGCTGAACCTGAGGACCCTGCAGGTAAACAAACCGGCCTGGCCTGCCAGGAGCTTTCCCTGGTGGGCTGCGGGCCAAAGATTGCCGATCCCTGTATTAGCATGTACAGATATACACTTAGTGATGCCTTATCCAAATAGTCTGAACCCATCCTTTAAAATTTTTCCTGCGTTTGTGCAGCTAAACAACATTTGTATGCTCCAGTAAGGAAGCGAGACATCTAACTGTCTAGAAATAAACGCAAGTCATGCCCAAACACAAAATCGTATGCTCAATTATAGAAGCCATTGGAAATTTTATTCTATAATGCACATTTATTTTACATGATTTGAAGGGCTAGAATAATGCAGATGTTGAGATTTCTATAGGGCAAGGTCTTAGAAGGACAGAAATATATATTACTTTTTAAGGGGACCAGAAAAGCTTTGAGCTTGCTAGGCCTGAATTCAGGATTCTCCATTTGTTTCCTGCAGCAGCTGATGACCTCACTCTTGCCTAAAATGGCGCAAGTAAGCTAGGATTTTCCTATGTGTTGCCTCGGAAACCTAGAATCTGAACTTGGTTCTTTGCTGATCATTAAAATAGACTTTCAAAAACTTTGCCTTAAAATCAGGTGCAGCTTTAAAATTGTCTAAATGGTATACGACTAAGGTGGGATCCTAAACAGCATTTTGAAAAGAGTAACTAATTTTTTTTTTTCAAGTATTTCAGGAGTGCATAAACTCAGCTTTAGAACTGTGATTCTTTTGGTGTTTGGGAGAAATGGCGTGCCTGCTCCATGCTTGCAATAGGCATGTTAAACCGTGACTGGCTCACAGAAAGATTGGCACTGACTTTCCTGGGTAACCGAGGGTCTGGGGGAAGGAGGAGGCTGGACAGTGAATCTTCTGTCTCAGGAGAGAATAACAGAAAACTGAATGGAAAGGACTCTGAAATGGCCATGTCTGCTTAGGAGTGAGATCATTTTAGTAACACAGGGCCCAATTCTTCTCTCGATGAAGCCGGTGGAAGCTGCACCGGTAAATTGCAATTTGCAATTGCACCGGTAAATTGTAAATTACTGCAGTGTAAATTGCTGGGAGATCTGGGCTTTCTCTGCCTGTCAGTCTATATTTGTAGACCCAGGCCCTTAAAGGTAGTTAGGCACCTAATTCCCATTGAACTCAATAGGCATTAGGCTTTTCAATACCTTTGAGAATCTGGGCTGCGGATACTGTGACTAACATTTTCAAACCTGCATGCCTAAATTTAGGCACCTAAAACCATAGTCAGGCAGCTAAATAAAAGTATGCTGCGTTTCATGTCTGCCCGGCTCCCGCTCGGCTCAGTAGGACTACTCACGTGAGGAGGAGTTCAGGATTGGGACCCAAATGGACCAAATTCTGTTCTCACCTGCTCCAGTTTAAATCCTATATCACTCTATTGACCTCAATAGACTTGTTGTAATGTACACCCATGGAAATGGGAGCAGAATGTTGTCCTATATAATTATGGCTGTAATTGTCTTGCTTTAGTATTGAATTATTTTATTTTTCTTGGGTCCTTGTGTTGTTATCCTGAGCTGATCTCTATAGGTTTAATGCCGTGCCTGTGTTGCATTAATTACTAATCTAGCTTTGTTCCCGTGTGTGTGTCTGTCAGTGTATGTCTGTGTGTTTATCTCTGGGTTAGAACTGAGGAAATATGTCAATAAACCCATTCATGAATATTACAGACATGCTTCCTTGGCATTAGCTTCCCTTTTAATTTGTATTCCACAAACATTTTGTGCATGTGATTTTTCCTCCCCTTTTTTGTTCATGGGAAACAAGTCTCACAAATTCTCATGCACATTCATTCATTTGTGTGAAGATTTGCCCCTGGCCTATTCAAGTAGCCATCTTGAAAGCTCTTTGATTTACCTCCTCTTTATAAAAGTTTCAGGATCCAGGTGCAGAAATAATATCATGTGATATAAGTGCCCAATCACATGCCATGAATAACCAATCAAGGTCTCTTCATGGAGAATTGAAAAACAGGGACTGATTAATTGGAAAAAGCACTCTACAAGAATAGCTTGCTCACTTCTAATGTGAGCACACTTATGTAGTAGGGGTATTTTTGTTTGTGTATGGATGTTTGTGTTTACGGGTTTTGCTGGATTTGTTTAATATCCCTGTTGGGCTAATATCATGCAAGATCTAGGCTGATGGTATTTCAAGTTCTGGATGGCGGAAGTTCAAAGGTCCAAATCTTGTGCTATGCAGGCTTCATAAGTAGTTCCCTGGAGCAATTAAAAGTGTAAACATACTTACAAGTCATGAGATATTTGGCTCTGTGTGGGTTCTAGGAGAACTAGAATGCACAGCCCATGTGGGTGGGTGGGTGTGTGTCTGTCTGGCGCCTTCCCTCCATGGAGGTCTCTTTTTCTGGTTCTCTCTGTGCGTATTTGCATATTCGGAAAACTTTACGCCCTCCCCTCCCCACCTTTTTCCTTGGCTCTGCAGAGCTCTGGGTATTTTCCAGTGAACAGTATCTGCACACGCTGCCCTTCCAGCCAGGTGTAATAAGGTCGCCTTGCTAAGCCCTGTCTACTCAACAGTCACGGATGTGGCTCCTCCATAGGGAAATGGGGCATTTTTCTAACAATTTCTCCCATACCTGATTAGCTGAAAAGAGGAAGAAAACAAACCTCTGAAGCCTGTTCCCTAGCGCAGCCCTACAAGAGCCACAGAGGCCTTCTCTGATTTTCCCTTCCTGCCTGCTCCCACTCTGCATTAACCAGAAGCAGTGATTACAAAAAATCCCAACGCTGAGTGTCTGATTTGTTGCTGTGACATTGATCCACAAGGCCAGGTTTAAGCAAATGTTATTTTATCTGCAGAATACCAGCTTGGCTGCGCCTATTGCTTCCTCAACGCTGTACTCTCCTCTCCGAACTTATAACCACCCTCAGCCCATCCTTTCTGAGCCCATCAGATCGCTCTAGTTCTCTCCTCTGGAGCACCAAGTTCCCCACCTCCCATAGGCCCCTAACCTCCATCCTCCCTTCTGGAGCCTATAACACCTCTGTGCTTATCAACACCCTGTCTCAACCCCCACAAGCATGTAATCTCCACATCGTCATGAGCCTCTGATCACCCCACCTCCCCAGCCCCTCTCTCTGATTCTCTGTCTGTTAAGACTGCGGGGAGGGAGAGAGATGGGGCAGCTGCAGGGTTGTGTTAGTAAACACTCTCTTGGGTTCACATTTTAATTCCCCCTCCACATCCCTGTCTTCTCCCACCCCGCCCCATCCTCTCCCTTGTCTAGATGCTCACACAATGAGACCATTGTCAAGGGACGATTTGAATGAGGGGGGTCTCTGGGCATGTTCCCAGCATTATCAAACGGGGGGGAGGGGGTGGGAAAAAAAACCCCACAACCCTTGCCCAGGCAGGAGGACCAGACCAGACTGAGACAGATGCCTAAATTAGCGACAAAGCCTTTTGAATGTCCCCGGCAGACAAGGCCTGCCTTGTGTGTGCGCGCGGGCATGGCCTTGTGTGGCTGGGTGGCAGCTTGCATGTCTCCCTATGGTAATTAGTTTTGCATGCATGTCTGATAAGGTGCCAGTGACTACGTTTGTCCTCCTTCCACTGGCAAAAGCTGTTTTAATGGTGGGGTAGGGGGAGGGGAACGTTGGAGGTGGAGCGTGGCTGTGTGCTGGATGCAGCCTGGCAGACTTGGATAATTAGCAGCCACAAAAAGAAGGGGTGAGGTTTAAGGTGACTCCTTAGCTCTCAGAGGGGGCATGTAGGTTGCATCTTAGGACTTATGATTTGTGGAAATGTGATCTGACATATGAGTTGCTAATTCAGGAGGGGTTAAAAAAAATTGCAGCCATTTTTATTTGCTAGGTCTCCTTCGCTCTACGTCTTTTCTGTTTCTCGGCCTGCTTGTCTGGCAGTCTTTCTTCCTCGCTGCCCCACATATATCCCACAACTCCTTTAAAAGCTGTTTATTTCCAGTGGATTTTAACACACTTTTATACACACACAAAGCCTTAACAGCAACAAACACCCAGCCTAATACACGGAAGAGAGGTGTGAAAAATCCACCGGCAATAATGAGCATAGTTTACAGGCGATGAGCCATGTGGCTGGGGGAGAGGGTAGCAGAGAAAATAGAGAAGCAGGAAAATAGAGAGAATAGTTGGTGTGGTCAAAAGGTTTTATTGGCATTTGTTTGGGATAGTCTCATTAAGCACCAGTGCCCTTTCTGCCGCCCAAGCATTTAGGCTGTATATGACACAGACTTAATAATATTTAGCACTTTAGGAACTGTTGGAGAGTTATATACATATGTTTATTGCTCATAATCTAACTTTTGCATCCCTCCACCTATAGTGTCAAGCACCCTTAGCACCCTGAGTACAACTGTACAAACTTCTTTAATGAGTACATTTAAAAGACTCCCCCTCTTTAATGATCTAGAGAGAAGGGACTTGCATGGCTGGACAATGACTGATCAAATGTCAGGTGTGGAGCTGAAGGTGTTCCTGAGATGTCCTGCTGCAGCATAGGTTAGACTCCTGAGCTGAAACCCTGACCCTCTGGAAGTTGATGGGAGTTTTGTTCAATGGGGCCAGGATTTCAGCTCTTGTTCCTGGGTGTTTTGCCTCTTTCTCTCTAAATCTCTTCGCACTCACTGAATCCTGGCTCTGACTCGGAGATTGTTCCAGGTAAGGGAGCAGCATGATAGAAAGGATAAAGCTGAGAGATGGAGAAGGAGATGAATGGATCAGCAAGGCAGGGGACAAGAAGGGGCGGTGGAGAAGCGGGGCTAAGATGCTGCAGACCCTTTAGGGTGAAGATGGGAAGCTTGGTGCAGTGATGGACAGAAAGACGATGATGGGGTTGGAGGCGGGTGAGTGATGTGACTACAGTGGCAAGAGAGGGAGGTGACTCCTTTCATCAGTCTGAGGTAGATGACGGGAGAAGGTTGCAGTGATCAAGGCAAGAGATGGCCCAGGTTTCAGCAGTGGGGAAAGAGGAAAGGTGGATTTTGGTAATACAGAAGGAGAGGCAGTGCTGGACTGAGGGGCTGATCCAAAGCCCACTGAGGTCAATTTCCACTGAAATATTGTGTGCTTGTCCAGAGGAGGTTGGCAGGCTAAGACTGAGCTGACTTTATCGCTCTGTGTGTGCTGTGCTCCGAATGGTGTTTCCTGTATCCCTGCTGCCAGGTGTAGCAGCAACGGATGTGTAACGAAGCAGGAGTGCTCGAACTAGGGGTGCTGGACATGCGGCAGCACCCCCCAGCTAGAAGTAGTAATAACAACCAAATCCCTGGTTTCTGCTTCCAACACCTCCACTATAAGAATTGTTCCAGCACCTCTGTATAGCAGGCCCGCAAGGATCTCACTCTCTGTGCTGGCATGTAGCATGAGCCTGTGTATGCAGTGCGTGTGTTTACATGCAAAGGGAATTTGTCCTGTATTTGCCAGAACCTGGTTCCTCTGTCACTCACCTGTCCCATCCCTCTCTGAAACTCACAGATCGTTCAGCAGCAGCAGGCAGACATCTTGGACTACCAGCCAAGAATAGAGTTAAAGACAGAGCCACCTAAACACACAGGCCCACCCGTGGGGGCTTTTCTCTAGCCTCTCCTCTGCACTCCATGCAAAGTTCTCTGGGAGTTCCTTTGAATTCTTTATTGCCTATACACAAACAGCAGCTTCCCTCCTCCTATGTTTAACCCTTGTAGTACCCTGGGTCCAGGCATTTAGATTGCTAAGAATCAAAGGGCAGCCTCTTCTATACTGTGGGGCTGTACTTGATAGAAACTTGATGTTTCTAAGTCACCTCGGATACTCAAATAATCTTTTTACATGAATGCTTTTGTGTTTAGCCGGTGATTTTATTTGTCCCCTTCTATTGTAACAAGGGTCTCAGAGTTTTGGTTGGAAGTTGTGCCTCCCATGAAATAATGAGACTCTATTAGAGCAACCAGGCAATCAGGGAAATCCTCCAGGCAGCACAGTCACCTGTAATGCAAGGGGATGGGAGAAAGAGAGCTGAGCTATTCCTAGCAATGCAGGCAATGACTGCAGGGATTGGGAGCTTTATTGTGCATTTAGAAAAGTCACTGAGAGTGGTTGTGAGTGCACGCGGTCATGAGTGTGTGAGCCAGTGGCAGTTTGGTAGCGGGTGTGTATGAGCCACTAGCTGCATCTCTGCATGTGAATGCATAGAGCATGTGCACATTTTCTCTCTCATGGTCATTGTGAAAAGTTCTTTTCAAAACTCTCTCCGCTGTGTGCTCACTAGACTCACTGCACAACCATGAAAGTCTGTGGATAATTTGTGATCAGAAAAGGGGATGCCTCCTGTTTAGAAAGCATGGGTCATCCAATCAGAGGACAAAAGCAATCACGGAATCATAGAAGATTAGGGTTGGAAGGGACCTCAGGAGGTCATCTAGTCCACCCCCCCTGCTCAAAGCAGGACCAATCCCAACTAAATCATCCCAGCCAGGGCTTTGTCAAGCCAGCCCTTAAAAACCTCTAAGGAAGGAGATTCCATCACCTCCCTAGGTAACGCATTCCAGTGCTTCACCACCCTCCTAGTGAAATAGTTTTTCCTAATTTGTCCAACGTAGACCTCCCCCACTGCAACTTGAGACCATTCCTCCTTGTTCTGTCATCTGCCACCATTGAGGACAGCCTAGCTCCATCCTCTTTGGAACCCCCCTTCAGGTAGTTGAAGGCTGCTATCAAATCCCTCCTCACTCTTCTTCTCTGCAGACTAAATAACCCCAGTTCCCTCAGCCTCTCCTCATAAGTCATGTGCCCCAGCCCCTAATCATTTTCGTTGTCCTCTGCTGGATTCTCTCCAATTTGTCCACATCCCTTCTGTAGTGAGGGCCCCAAAAGTGGACGCAGTACTCCAGACGGGGCCTCACCAGTGCCGAATAGAGGGGAATAATCACTTCCCTCAATCTGCTGGCAGTGCTCCTACGAATGCAGCCCAATATGCCGTTAGACTTCTTGGCAACAAGGGCACACGGCTGACTCATATCCAGCTTCTTGTCCACTGTAATCCCCAGGTCCTTTTCTGCAGCGCTGCCGCTTAGCCAGTTAGGCCAATACCATGTGACTTACTGGTAGGTGACCAATCATATGGTATGAATAATGAACCAGCATAGTCTAGCACATGTGCAAGCAAACTGTCTGGTGAATATCAGTACTTCAATCCCAAGGGCTCAAAAATCATGAGTCAGGCCCCAAAAGATATGAGATTGGCTAAAAATCATGAGATTTTTTAAAAAAATACTAACTGTGGTATTCTTTTTGTTTGTCTTTGGTCTTCTGTGCCTTTAGAGGCACTTGGGTCACGTTTTCAATCCTTTCTCCACAACCACCTTATAAAGTGAAAGCTAAGATTCTCCTTTAATCACAGGATTCCAGGATCTGGGGCTTAAAGGAAGACACCAAATATCACAAGGCTTGTGATAAAATCTTAAGCAATGGCAACACTGGGATACTGACCAAATTTGCAAGTTACAAGCTGTTTGAAGATAATTTGCAAATGGAACGAAAAAAGTTAAAATCAATCAGCTACATGGTTCCAAGTGACTCATTCACCTAGCCCTAGTTGTGAATCTTAATTCACTCATAAGACAAATCCAGATGTCCTCACCCAGGCCGCATTCTGCCCTGACTCAAACTAACCCCTTGCCAAGTTCAGCTAGCTTATACAAGGGGTGAATCAGGCTGTCAGTCTTAACTCCCCCCTTTCCCAGACAAAGTCAGTGAGAGCTTTGCCTGAGGAAGGAGTCAAGGCCTTGGTCTGGTGTTTGTCAATTGCCTTGAGGTCTTTGGATGCAAGGTGCTAGGGAAGGGACAGGTTATTATTACTCTTTATTTCCAGGTGACAGGCAATGTGATTTAAAGGACCGATTCGTATCTTATTCTAAACTGGCATATTGAGTATATCTTTTCTTTTAGGTCAGAACCTTTTCCCCACCTCCAGCCCAGCTGCCTAGGTCATCCTGGCAAGCTGAGGGCAACATGTGAGAGCAGAACTCAAAGAAATTGGCTTCTGAACTTTACTGAGGGCCATGCAGACACAAGCTGCCCCAATGCCTGCAAGCAGTGGCCTCAGGGAATCTTCCAACAAGAACTGTCTCAGCAAACAGAACAGTGATACCCACCCACCCCGCATTCCCAGGTTCTGCCTTCTCCAGCAACCAGCTAGCATTGACCCATGCCAGCAGGGTCATGCCTAGCTTGCCATTGACTTGCATGATCTTGGCCAGTTCTCAGGTCAGAGCTGAAACTCAGAGCTACAAAAAAGCCAGCTGTTTCTTGGGAGTATCAGAATACAGCCATGATAATGATCAGCAGCACATGCTAAGGCACCATTAATGTGGGCCATGACTGAGCTAAGGTAGAATTTGGATCAGATGCCCATGCTGTCTCAGGGAGAAGAAGTCAAGGCCAGGGCAGGAGAGGAGGGTGCTGGGTTACATGAGTCCAACAAAGGATTCTGTGAATGTCTCTGTACTTCAGTTTCATCCCTGGGCACAGAGAAAGGAACTTGGCCCCAGCCTGGCTTCCATTCTCACTGGCTGTGTCCACCGCTCAGCAGCAGATTGCTATGCCTTTGGAAGCCAGGCAAGCTCTTTCCGGTGGCTGTGGTCCACAGCCAAGCCAGGGAAATACCAATTAAGCCTACTCAGTTCTTCCTCTCAGGTGGCCAACACAAAAATTCATAATGAAAAGCTCAAATATGGTGAGGGGTACCTGCTGCAGGAACGTGGCTTTTGGGTCCAGTCACACTTAGCCCTGGTACCCCCTATACAGGAACTCTGCACCAGCTGCTGATGGGTTTTGGATGCCTTGACACTTGGTCTTTTTAATGCCCAAGGTGAAGAGACCCCTAATTCCAAGCTCCAGTAGAGTCTGGTGACACCTAATAGTGAGTAGGAAAAACTGATACTCTGTGTTGTTCTCAGAGCCAGCGTGCAGCTAAAGACCAAGCTGTATCTGACTTAAAATGGTGGCTATAGTGTTTGCCTTGCCCTCTGGAATGGCCAGGGGCTGAATTTACCCATTAATGCTTCAGCTCTGATTGCATGGAAGAACTTGGACTGATAGTGGAAAAGTGTCCTGCAAAGACCTGGTAACCTCCTTCCGCTGCCTGTGCCTAGCCTCAGAGCAGATACCCCTCTGGAGACCTGTCCCAATAAAGCCCTCTCCTCCTGCCTGCCCCACCTTTCCTCTTTTGCTGCCTCGCTCACCCATCCAGTCTCTGGTTAATTCCAGCCCCTCGCCCCCTCACAGCGAAACACAAATTTGCTTTGTCGAAATTCTTTGCCGGGTTGATCTGCAGAAGAGTGGGTCTGTTGGGAGAAATATTGCCATCCGAGCAAAGCCTCTTAATGAATCCGTGGCAGCAAAGTGGGTAACACGCTCTCCTTGCCAAGGCTGCTTGGCACAGCTCAAGTCACGTAACCGGACTAGTGTGCCAGCAAGGGACAGCGCAGGAAGAGTTAAACTGGGGGCCACTAATCCATGTGCACGAAGCATAACACAGTTCTCTCTCTTTCCCTTCATTCTCATCTAGCCCCCCGGCCCAGGCACACACAGACACCTTTTTGTATCTTCCTCATCCCCTTCTATCCATTTCTCCACCCCTCTCTCTCTGCCTCCCCCTAACCCCAATATTCCCCTTACTTAGTCTGGTTCTCCATCTCTTTCTTTACCCTCTTATTCTCCTTCCTCTCTCGCTCTCTGTCTCTCCCCTGCTCCCCTGTGTTGTCCCCTCCCCCCATCCCATTGCCCTGCACACGCCTCCCTCACACTCACTCTTTCATGTCTCCAGAGCTGGATATTCAAGTGGGAATGTGGGGCTGTATATTTTGGCTGTGGTGGAGGTCACAGCTATATGGGGATTGTTTAAAAGAGATTTGCCTACATCCCAGCCCATGTGACCAGCCTCAGCTGCAGCTCTCTCTTTCTTAATCTGGAGATAAGCGTGATTATCCGAAGAAGGGCTGTTCTGAGCTTTGTAACTGTGACAGGGGAGCTTTCAAGTCGCACTTTGCTGGCAGAGCAGCGTTTAAAGCCGGGGAATCAGATTCCAAGCGTGGCTTTGCATCTCTTTTCTGCTGGAAGCATGGTGCAGGGATGGGAGCTTTATTAGGACTTTGCTTATGGTGCGGAAAAGGAGGGGGAAAAAAAATCCAGATTCACTAGCCCATTTCACAACCCACAGCGGAGTTGCAGACAGTGGCATTGAATAAAGAGGTGTGAGCCCTGATCTAAGGGGCTCAGACTCTCATTGACTTCCCTATGCTCACACTGTGGCTGAATTTGGTTCCTTGCATCTCGCCAGCTCTGCTGATATTTCACTTCATTGCAAATGAGTTGTTTAGAGGCCGCAATTCCTCTGTCTTCCAACAAAATGAAACCCATTGCCCTGAAACCACGTGAAGGCAAAGTTATTGTTCTGGAAGGCGATTGACAGGGAGATCTGGAACTTTCCCCTTCTGGATCATTAGCCTGAATGCAGCCCAAGTTAGTAGCGACTCAATGCTGTTATTGGGTGACATCTGTTAGGCCAAGCGTCTGAGCACTGGACTCATCTTATGCAGGCCAGGCTCTTAGCAGGCCAAGTATCCACGTTGCAAAACCCACCACTGCTGCCTCTCGTACTAACTGACCCTACTGAAAGGCTCAATGGAGAGGCCAAAGTCGGAGGCCAGCGTTGGACCGTGGCACAGTGGTAGAGGGCAGTACATTCGGGAAGCTTGCACTGCCACTGCCCATGTTGTACGTCTGTGGAGAGAGGCCTTCAGCCTCCAGGGTGGGGAAGCCAGCATGCTTCACTGGAAGCAGAGAGTGCCCTTAAAAAATTGGGAGCCAAACTCTGCAGGCTGTAGGGCCTTAAGGATTGGTTTGGGGCTAGGCTGCCGTTATTGCTACCTGTCTCGGGTGGAATGATCCATGCCACAGCCAATGGGACTTGATCATTGGCAGGAGGGTGGTTCAGTCGCTAAGATGGAGCCCCACTTCCTTTTCATTTGATCTGTCTTTACAAGTGGCAATGGGGCTTTTCCTTGCACTTCTGGGACTCATTCGTTCAGCCTGAATGTCCCCGCTGCTCCCCCATTGTGAGAGCTGCATAATGCCAGGGCTGCCTTTTAGGCCTGGTCCTGCAATGAAATCACTGGGGCTGCAGGATCAGGCCGTCAGATGATGTCTTTCAACAGGTGGGCAGCTAAGATGGAGTGAAGGCTCAGGTCCTCTATTTCCGCTTCGTGTGAACGTGGTCTGCTGGCTTGATGAGGTGAAGGGGTCATTAGATGTGTTGTGGGGGAGCAGTGAAGTGATGCCAGTAATTCCACCAGTCTCCCAGAAAAAAGACATGTCCCCGATGGCGTGCTAACCCAGGGCGGAGGGTGCACTTCAGAGAGGGGTGCTGGAGAATCTAGGCACATGTTTCCCTTTTCAAAGAATGCCTGTAGCGGGGTCGAGACTCACTGGTGCAGCGCCTCCTGCTGGTCGTCCAGGGAATTAGCTCTTCACCAGCACTGGAGCGCCCTCTGCTCACTGGTGTCTCACCTGCCACTGGCCCCATGTCCCTCCCGGACCCCGGTGCCTTTTTGCCTGGGGTTCTGCCCCAGTGGGACCCCCACTCTGGGTCTCCCCTCCCAGGGGAATCCCAACCCTCTAAGCCCACCTTGCCTCAGTGGCTACTGCCAGCTATCATCTAGCCCCTGTTCACTGGGGCAGACTGCAGTGTAATGGTCACTCATTATTGGCAAGGGGTTAGGATCTGCTGCCTTTGCCTATCCTCAGGCTGCCCCTCTGCAGCCCCAGGGCCTCTGTAGGCCTTCACCAAGGCCTGCAGCCTGAGGGTTTATCAGGCTGGAGCTCCCCAGCTCCCTTTTCCCTTCCCCAACACTGCTCTGCTCAGGCACCCTGTTCCCAGGCAGCTCACCCTTCCCACTCCAGGGCTAGAGTGGGACTCCTCAGCTTCTGGCCCACAGCCCTCTTATAAGGGCCAGCTGGGCCCTAATTGAGCTGGCCACAGCTGTGGCTGCTTCCCCACGGCTTCCCCCAGCGGTTCTCACTCCATTTCCCAGTCGCAGCCCTCTCCAGGGCTGTTTTTAACCCCCGTTCTATGGGAGTGGGGCAGCTGCCCCACTACAAGGCCCCTTTCCCATATCCAAGGAAACCAGTGACATCCCTGAACAAACAAGCTTCTATGGCGTGCTCCTGCTAGAAATGTTTCTACTTTGTCCCTGCATTATAAGATTGAGGTTGAACTCTTGGTTCCATTGAAGTCAAGGGGAGTTTTGCTGTTGACTTCAGTGAGGCCAGCATTTCATTCTGAGTGAACTGCTAGGGCAGCACAGTGCCTGGCTGAGTAAAGAGCTAATGAGCTGATGCCAAAGTTTCCTCCTTCCAATAGAATAATTGAAAATGACCTGCCCTCTCCTGGGGTACTGCACCCGCAGGTCTCACCCGATAGATTGTGGGTATGATGTACAGGTCACTGAGCAAGGAGTAGGGAGAGGCCAGGGCCATGCTTTTGTTTATGTTTGCACAGTGCCTAGCACACTGTAATGATGAGAAAGGGCTGCAGACACAGTGTTAGGTGCTCTCTGTACCTGACTTCTACAGGGCGGCCAAACAATTATCCAGCTTAACCCATCCACATGGGAAACATTTGGTTAAGATGGGCCATGGCCATGCTTGTCTCTGGTAACTCCAGCAGGAATGTGTTTTAATTTGAAGTATCCATAACTGGACTAAAGACTCAGAGGGGGCTCTGAAATACAAATCCAAAAAAGATTTTTCTTTGTCAGCTGATTCTGCAGAGCACCTCTCTCTGCCCGAGCACCACTCCAGATCAGGACCTGAAATCTTGAATCCTCTCCTCTGACCGGTGATGATGCCAGGTTGATGCAGTTCAATACTTGTCGAGCCTGGGCCGCAACCAGCGGCATTATCACGTGGCATTATTAGGAGTGAGACGGGCCAAACATTAGGGTGACCGAGTGAGCTGCCGAGTTACTAGACAGACTCCTGGCGTGGCCAGAATGATGGGATCTGGCGCATTAGCAATAGTGGTGGCAGTGCATTAGAAATAAGATTGGGTAGCCACAAAATTGGGGTTGGTAGATTTCCATTTCTGGGCTTTGTGCACGTGCTCTGCACGCCCCGTCCCATGGGTCACGGTGTTGGGACAACTAGATGATTGGCCTCTGTGGAACCAATTCCCAATAAAACGTTCTAGGCAAACTTGTGGCACAAGTTCAAGTTTCAAGCTTGCTCCCTGGGCAAACACTGTAGGAGCAGCACATTCAGCCCCTGGGGGAGAGGAAGCACATCACTCTCCAGTGCTCAGGGCAGTTCTGACTGGCTTCTAAAGGAGCCACATCCATTCATCCCTGTCCACAGGATGGGTTGCTGGAAGTGGGGCAAGTGAGGATAGGAAGTAATGATGGAAATGTAGTAATACTTAGTATTTATATAGGATGGATAATACAATAGCATACTGGTGTCTTATGTAGCTGGGGGACTTAGCACTTCTATTAAATATGTGGGGGTGGTCATAGAAGATCTTCTTCCACAAAGTCAGACGGCCACACAGAGAGGCCTTTACTTGAAAGGTTTATCTCTGCAATGGGGATTCCTTTGCTTTTGTTGGGTTTACGGTGGTTTTTTGAGAGAGATGGGCCAAGGAGAAGGTGAATGGATCAGGATTAGGGTCAAGACAGGGACTGGAGTTTGGGTTCAGATCAGATCAGAACTAGGGAGCAGCTTTGATAGCTGCCACCTTGTTAGCAGTTCTCATGAAATTCTGGCTGTATCCTCACTGAAATGGGAAATAGCCCTTCCCAGTTTGGGACCCAACCTGGAATGAAAATTGTTGGGGCAGTTTCCAGTCTGGGAAGTTGAACCTGAACCCAGCCAGAATTCAAAGAAGGTTGGATTCAGGGATCTACTTTTGGCCTATCTCTAGTTTTATCTGATGGAAATTTGCAGTGAAAACTCAGCAGGTCACTCAGCTGGGACAGCTTGTAGAGATGCATTGGTTTCCCAGCATGGTGATCCGGTGACATTTCCTTTCCTCTACACCGCAGAAACACCTCAGGCTGGCAAGGCTGTTGTGCATCCTTAAATCAACCTTCTGTGCATCAGAGGCAATTCATATGTCAGATGGCCAGGGAAGAGGTGGGAGAATTGGAATGTGGGTCCCCTCATGAGGGTTTTGCCCCATGATCTATAGCGTCAGCTCAACTGGCTTCCACCAGTAGAGACTGCTAGGAGCTGTTTTCAAACTGTGTGTTTGCAACTGCATATGAATGTTCGCGTGTGCAATTGTATGCCTGATTTTTGCACGCGACTCCCATGTTTGGGCACATATATTATTTGCATGGATGAGTATCCAGTTGGTGCATATAATCCTGGGGACTAAATAAGCAAATTAGGTATGGAGTTGCAAATGCGTAATTCTGAAAAGCAAGCTCTTAATTATTACCCACACTGCCTTTGCATGTTTATGGAGTGGCATGCAACCAGTCCTTATAGGGATGAAAGGTCTGTTTTCCCCACTGCACCCCAGAGTGTTTCTATCTTGCTAGCTAAATTGGTAAATTGCTTGCCTGAGCCCTCCTTTTCATGCCTATGGCACGCTACACTGCTTTGGTGAGGACGTGGCCACAATGTGTAGCCTTGCTCCAGTGTATTGCATGAGGAACAATAAGGTAGACACAGGACCACATTTTCTCCTAGTGACTCTGAAATTCTGGACAAAAGTTTTGGATTCAGTGCAGCTGCCATGCTGCATGTTCTTTATATATAAAATGACCTGCCCATATAAATATAATATTATTGATTTTTTTTAACAAAAAATAAGTGGAGACTGGAAAAAAAGACAAAAGAGCAAAAAGTAAAGAACAGGGATGAGAAGGGAAGGGAAGGAAGAGGTGCAGAGAGGGAAAAAGACCGTGACATGTCTGTTTACATCCCCTGAGAATTAATCAAAGGTTACTAAAAATCTTTTCAAATTTGTCTGAGGTCCCCCTTCTATGAAATGTTACCCACTCTTTATCTGCTAGGTCAGCCAAATTGCTGAGCTAAGCTGCTATCCCTCCCTTATTTAGATTGCCTGTGCCAAGTCTGAAAGATTTGTATATATCCTTGAAGCCTAGCCAATGGGCAAGTGACTTGCAAAACATTAAACTCTATTATTGATCTACAATTAAGGCTGATCTAGCCATGTTACATGTTCTGAAGGAACTGAGCCACAAAATGCAACAGGGGACAACGATATATTTCTCTGGAGACTTGTGCAATCCTGGATCCATGAGAAAGAGAATGCAGACATAGCCATGTGTGTATTTGTATTTGTGTATGTGTGTAATGGTCGTGTATGTATATTTGCCTACATAGTTAAACATCACTGTGTGTATTCATGCATTGGTGTGGATGTATTAATCTCTGTATATGAACATGGGCGGGGGAGTGGAGGAAACGGGTAGGAGAGGTCATTGTCTGTTCTTAGAAAGAAGAAAAGGAGGACTCGTGGCACCTTACAGACTAACAAATTTATTTGAGCATAAGCTTTCGTGAGCTACAGCTCACTTCATCGGATGCATGTAGTGGAAAATACAGTGGGGAGATTTTATATACACAGAGAACATAAAACAATGGGTGTTACCATACACACTAAGGTGAGCTATTACCAGCAGGAGAGCAGGGGCGGGGGGAGGGGAAACCTTTTGTAGTGATAATCAAGGTGGGCCATTTCCAGCAGTTGACAAGAACATGTGAGGAACAGTGTGGGGGGGTGTGTCTTTTTGCGGATACACGGCTGCTACTCTGAAACCTGTCTGTTCTTAGAAATCTCTTAAAACTGGTGTGAGCTCCTAGAGAAAGGGTTAAAGTTTGAGTTGCAAGTAAAAGATGTTGTTCCTATTAATTTCAGGGCATGTAGCAGGAGTTTTTGTGGTAAATTAAAGTAAAGAGGAAGTCAGTGAGTACTCCTAGTTAGACCAGGGGACAAGGAGTTAGAACTGCTGCATTCTAGTCTCACCTCTTCCACTGATAGCCCAGTGGTTTGAGCATTGGCCTGCTAAACCCAGGGTTGTAAGTTCAATCCTTGAGGGGGCCATTTAGGGATCTGGGGATTGATCCTGCTTTGAGCAGGGGGTTGGACTAGATGAGCTCCTGAGGTCCCTTCCAACTCTGATATTCTATGATACATTGGGCCAAATTCAGCCCTAATGTAAGTGGCTGCAACTTTATGAAGGTGACTAGCATTTGGCTCATTTGCGCCGACCTGTGACCTTGGGCCAATCCCTCGCAGTGCTCTGGGACTCAGTTTCTCCACGTGTGACATAAACCTGCCCTTTGTAAAGTGCCTTAAATTTCTTGTATTAAAGTCATTACATCAGTGCAAAGGGTTTTATTGTCCACATTACCTGAGGAAAGAGACTCTGGTGGAATTAACTGGAGAGACAAGAGGCTCCGGCTCATGGTTTGAAATTATCACTAAAAGTCAGGGTGTAGATGGTGGTTTACTCTGCCATGCCTGATCAGAATGAGCATGCGAAGCAATGACTATGAGATTCTAACTATATGGAAAGCTTCTTCTCACCTCCCTGGGTTATAGTAAAGACAGGAAAATGGAGGGGAAGGGATTAACTGAGTGATCCATTTGGTGACCTGGTAGAGGATGGTTTCCTGACATGACATACAGAAGGGGGAGCTAGAAGGGTAACTGAGCTGCTTCAGTTTGGAGAGTGCTGAGAGGACATGTTCTCCAAAGGCACAGACATGGGGAAGCAGCTCAGGCATGGCCAACCAGAACAATGTTTGTATTTGGGACTTGGATGACACCAAATAAGGGTGAAATAAAGATGCTGCATTTCAGGCAAGGGTATTTTGGAAGACTGCAGAGAGGGCTGGGTGAAACTGAGTTGGTTAAAACAACTGAGTGAGAGGACAGAGAGGACAAAGATGAACAATCATCTCTCCAGTGAGGGTCCTGAAGGCCATCCAGCAAGAAGCACTGAACACTCGAATTCTTCAAAAGATAAATGGATGATTGCCGAAGGGAATTCAGGGGACAGGTAGAGTTATAGATGAGGTCCAATCCATCAGACAGAGAAGGGATCTGAAAGGGAAAATTGAATGAGCAAGGAAGATAATCAATATGTATTATTGATTGATACATAAACAAGAAATTGGTGAATGTTTTCCTAGAAAGAGTGAAGGGAAGACTTTCAGAGATGGAGGGGAAGGCAATGCCTAAATCAATGAAATGGTTAGCTCGGTTTCAGGAGGTGCGTAGAGTCCTCAGGCCAGGAACTGATGCAAGATTTTTTAGTGGAAGAAGAAGACACCCTGAAGGAATCAGGATCACAGCAGAAGAAAGAGCAGGTCCAGATAGGATCCACCCAAGATTATGAAGGAAGAGGCAAAGATATGAAGAGTTTATAGAAGATGTATTCAAAACCTCTTGGAAAATAACTCTGCATATATAGAACAGGAGTACTTGTGGCACCTTAGAGACTAACCAATTTATTTGAGCATGAGCTTTCGTGAGCTACAGCTCACTTCCACACATTTCAGTGTGGAGGGTTGATCACCCATTGTGGAAATGCAGCCAGCTCTGGAGTGGAAGCAGCAGCCATTCTCCACCAGCAGCATGACACAGCAGCTTCTCAGGATGAAAAGTGAAAACTGACATCTCCAGTTGAAACAACAGGATGGAGTTTAAGTGGGTAGAATGTAATCTCCCAGACTGGAATGTGGCCAGGGATTAACACCCATTTAATCACCACAAGTGACTAGAGCCTTCATGATCCATTGCTGAAAGCCAGCCTAGCACCCCACACTGTACTTGGGTATGAGGTCAGTTCTGACTCAGCTGGAACACCTACTCAGTCAATCCTGCCTGTTCCTGCAGCACCCTGAGTTTTACTTTGGGGCTCATACACGTACTGATTCTGCTCAGTTTCAAGTCACAGCCCAAGGAAGGATGGCTGTGGACCAAAGCCGTACTGATGGACTAGGGAAGGCTGATGTACCATTCATATTGAAGGGATTTCGAGATCATTCAGAAGACTAGCAATTGTTATTACAAACATTTATTATAAGGCCCCCTTCTCCACGGTATGCGAGTCCATTTTTCATTGATTAAAAGCAAAAACCTTGACAAAAACATGTCTGTTTATCTGACCCTTATCACCATAGGATCTGAGTTCCCTGTGAAGTAGCAAAGTGCCATTGTCCCCATTTCACAGAAAAGGGACTGAGGCACAAAGATAACACAAATGGTCTGTAGCAAAGCTGAGAAGTGAGCACACCTCCTGAATCCCACTCCAGCGTCTTAGCCCCAAGACCTTCCTTCTTTTCAAACACACCACAGAACTGGAGGAGACATACTCAATACTCCGGCTGCTGCAGATTCTGTCACACGTCACAAAAATCCTGGACAAATAGCTGCCTCTTGCAATGCTTTCTAATAGAGCCCGGCTCAGGGTCCAAATTATTTCTAGTGGGAATAAATTTCATACAGAAGGGCCTTCTCCCAAGAAAGGCCTCACCCATCTCCCTTGAGGTTCAGCCTTGGGGCAGGTGGATTAAATGTTCTGGACCAGCACAGATGCTGCGGATCAGACAGGAAGAGCTGGACTTTAAAATAGTTGGTCCCGAAGCCATTTAGGGCTTTGTAGATAGTCACCATCACCTGGAATTTCACCCAGGGGTTAACCAGCCCCCAGAGTTTAGCCGAGGTGTGACATGCTCTCGACGGCCTACTTTTGTTCTGGGATCCTGCATTTTGTGCGACATGAAACTTCAGCGGGGTTTGCAGGGTTAGCCCCAGGAAAAGCCTGTTCCTCAACCATAGAGGCAACAAGCAGCTAATCTGAGAGGAACGGATGCATCCTCATACTAGCCATAGGCAAACGTGACTTCATTAGTGGGCTTAGATAGGAAATGCTAAGCAGGGCTGCAAAGCAGGATCAGATGGAGAAGTTCACCTGGATACAGGAAAGGGAGACCCTGCCTAACCAAACTGAAGAAGCAGTAATGAGAGTCACTGAGGGGAGAGGCCATGGATCTTAGTCACCTGAGTGCTAAAGTATGAATCCTCTCAACTTAAAACCTTTCTCTTTCTTTACTATTAATATCTGAGTAGTGCCTAGAGGCCACAGCTGAGACTGGAATCCCATTGTGTTTGGCCTCCTTGCATCCCTCCTCTCTGTGACACTCGCCCACACTCACCTTCCCCAGCACTGCCTTTTCCCTCCCTCTCTTTGCTGTCTCCTCCCATCGCACCCCTGGAACTACTCTGTTTGATACTTATTTGCATAGTTTCCCATTTTCAGCATCCTCTTCCTTTTTTCTCCACCTCATGCAGTCCTTCACCCTTTCTGCCTGTATCAGTCTCTGTAACTAACTCTGCAAAGCATTGCTCTGGGTCTGCATAGGAAAGACACTCCATAAAATATGGAACATTACCAAGCCTTTTCCCCCCATGTCATTGACTTACCAGTGGCCTGAATGGGATGATTACTAGAGTGGTTGTTGAGGTTCTACTTTGGAGTCTTTGGACATTTACCACTGCTCGCGCTCTGAGATTGAGTTAGGATCTCTGAGGCGAACATTTCCACTTTCCCTTTCTTTGATCTAAGTCTCTTTTCCTGAATTTATGGTCTTGGCAAGTCAAAACGTCTCTTACCCAGCTTGATTCTTCCTTTCTACTAGTGAAAGAACTCCCTCTCTCAGCGCCACGTGGCAGATACCAGAGCTAAGTATCTGCTGTGCATCCGAACTAGGGTAAGGGCAGAGGCAGGCACCCAAATTTTGACCAACCAAGAGCTTGGCCAGGAATCTGAGGGATGCATCTAGTCTGCACGGCAGGAAGCACTTCTCAGCTGCTCCTGTCTCTAATATGAAGGGGTGGCCTGCCTAGGTGCCCAGATCCAGACCGCCAAGTGTCATTTTGACTTAAGTAGTCTGGCTTGTGGAGCAGCACATGGCATCTATCGCCTCTACGTCCCTACATCACTAGTTAAGGGGAGAGTGGCCACTGGCTGCTTTGTAGAACTGTGGCTACAACAGTGTGAGAAGATTCAACTTTAGACTGAGCTACTTGACAAGCTAACGTGCTTTCAGCTAGCACCAAGCCATTAAGCAGTAGGGGCAATCCTTCTCCCCACAGGTCTGGGTTAATGCCATGGTCTCCTGTTATCAGCGAGCCCATCTCCTTCCTTTCCTAGTACCCTGCTAAACTGGCAGCCCTGATTCCAATAAAGCGCAGCCACTAAGCCTTGTGTGGCGGAAATAAATATACTCTCATATCGAGAGGGAGGACACTTAGGTTTATGATGAAGGGTGCCCAGCATGTGATGGGTTAACACGATCCCCAGTTAATTTCTGCAAGCCAGCTCCCCTCCTCTTCTTTGCTTCTGTATGCAGCAGACAGGGCCTCTGCCTAGGTTCCTGCACTGAGCTGTTGCCAGGGGAGCAGTTAGACAAGTCTGAGCTATGCAGGGAAAAGGCCTGGCCTGTCAAAGTGTCTGAGATGAACCATAGCCCAGTCCCCCTGCAGCTGGGCTCAGGCATGCCTCAGCCCTTGTTTGGAGCCTGGGAATGGCAAAGCCCAGTGAGGTTCAAGGGCAAACTTGCTATTCATTAGTCAGGGGTCCTTGACGTTCCCACTCTCTGTCTCCCTTCTTCTTCTTCTTTTTTCTATCCCTCTTTTGACACATTCCTGGGTGCCTTTGGTGAAAGCTCCCCTCCGCCTCCTTGCCTCTGTATAAACTTCCCCAGGAGACCAGGCAGGGAGAGGAACAATGACTGCAGGATGTCTATTCAAACCAGAGGCCCAGTCAGACTGGCTGGATCACTTGGTGTTTGCTGGCTGGGTCCCTTGCTGGGTCCTTCTTCCCCAACATTTCTAGCTAGCCCAGACTCTGTTCCCTGGTCCGTGTGTGTGTTTGAGAGAGAGAGAGAGAGAGACACCCTGCTCTCATTTGGCTTGGATTTCAGAGCACTGATATTCTTATTATCTTGATATTTGCAGGAAATTGTAATTTGAGATAAGAAAATGTCAGCTGCATTTCTCTGACTCAAACAGCGCAAACAAAGTGCAGAAAAGTTCCTTCTTATAAAATATAAATGATTGCCTAGGCGCGTGAGCACAGGACAAGTTAGCAAGCCAGGGAATGTCTTTTTGCACACACACGTCTTTAGTGCACAAGATAAAACAAGCTGTGTAGCCATAACACTCGCAGCCTCCCTTCTTACCCCATTGAATGGAATATTTCCTAGCTCTTAGAAGCTGAAGCTCCCTTGTAATTATCCAAGGCAAACAGCACGTGTTATTAGTTTCAAATGGTTTCTCCCTCCCCAAGCCCCCGGAGCAGAATGGAGGTGTAATTGTGCTAAGGAGTTAGCAGGGGAGAACACAGCTTTTGGTCACATTCAAGTCAGAGGTCTTGAGCCAGGGAGCCAGTATGAAAGACTCTTATTTGCATACGCAGCATGTGTCTGTACAAAAAGAAAGATATCAGGGGCTTTCAAATTTCAATCGAGGTTGGAAGGAAAATAAGGGGAAGGGGGAGTAGAGTGAAAAAAATTGACAGTGAAAAGGGTTTTGCTAAGTAACACCCCGGCGAGATTAAATTGTCCAGAAAGTTTCTCCCTGTGAGTCTATGAATTGGGCGATGGGGTGAGGCGAAGGGGAGGGGCAGAGTCCATCCTTCCAAAGGGCATGAGTAGGAAATTGGCAAAGGAAAAAAAAAACCTGATTAGGCAGGTAAGCCCTGCATTTTAGTTGTTGTTAGTTTGGGGTTTGTGCCCTGCAATGTTTCCAGCAATGCTGTTTCTGCAGGGGGCCTCATCAGTGGAGACGGTGCTTTTTAAAAAAGAAAAAAAAGAAAAGAACCGCAAACCTTAGCAGAACATTCAGCTGATTTATAACAACAATAGAAAGTAACAGAAGAAGGTCCCTGGCTGTCTCCCACAGGCCCAGGCTAACACAGGGAGTGGAACAGTAATTGTGAATTTTTATGGGAAAACAAAGCTATTTTTCAACCCTCACCTACTGCCTGATCCAAAACCCACCGAAGTGAGTGGAAAAACCTGGCTGGCTTGGGATCAGGTCCCTATTGAGGTTTTGTGTTTCCCAGCGCTGGTTAGTAATGGTCCCAGGCCTGTACTGGAAATATACCACAGAGTTTCTTTTCTGCGTGTTTTCTTGATACAGATAGACAAAGGTTCATGGCACTGAACAATGTGTAGGGACAGCGTATTTGCAATAGACCTCAGCTTTTCTAAAGCCCCCTGGCAGAGGTGGGTGTTGAAATCAGAGGAGTCTGTCCAATCTCCCCGCCCACACACACACATATTAGATGCACAAAGGTACACATTTCTCAGGATGGCAGATAGCAGCAGACGGCATTGCTGCTTTCAGGAGTGGGTTTCTATCCCCTACCAGTAAGTGCCTCCTCTATTTGCACACTAGAGGAGCCCCTCAGGCTGCAGCAGACTGAGACAGACTGCCAGGGTGGAGGGGCAAGGGAGCATGGAACATCAGTCCTGTGTTTGCTCCCGCCTGCTTCAACTGCAGGGGGAGCAGAGTGATGGTGGAGAGTGGAATCTTCAGGCTGGCCTGCCTAAATTCTTCCCAGCTGGCCACTAATGTGCAGACTTCTCTTCTTTTTCTTTTGATAGTGACCTCTTTAGTGAGTTATTCAGTTTCAGTGGAAATCCCCAGCTGCCCTGGGTGTGCAGCAAGCGTGGAATTTTAAACAGGTGGGAGAGTAAACGAGGCTGCTTTCTCTGCTTACTAAGAGCTTAATGAAACTAGATGGGAAATGGAGCACAATCCAAACTTAAATCAGTATGAAGTCATGTCCACACACAGATGCCCACTGGGAGGAGCAAGGAAGGGGATCAGGGACCACCAGCTGAACTGAGACCTAGGACCCCATCCATAGTCCTTTGCAGTCAGTGAAAAGACTCCCATTGATTTTAGTGGGCTCTGAATCAAGCCCCTATTTGGACTTGGAGTGAGAGACAGTGGGTCCAGTGCAGAATGAAGTAAGTAGGTTCTGTCCAGTGACTTCAAGGGGATTTGCATGTCAGATGGGTGTGAGTTACACTGCATTGCTTGCACCTGTTTTATGACCACTCTACTTCTGAGCAGAGCTAGGCCAGTACAGAAGACTTTCCACCAGTAGGAAGACCTTCAGGTTTTAATATAGAATGAATTCACCTAGAATTGGATGTATCCCTTTCCGCTTTGTTTTATGGGCCTGACCCAAAGCCCATTAAAGCAAAGAGGAGTCTTTCCATTGATGTCAATGAGCTTTGGTTCTCGTTGGTAATGAATATTCTAGCAAAGATGTTTAGGAGCAGGGATGTTCCTGGAGAGAGTGATTTTCAAGTGAAGGTCCCTGGAAATCAGACTCTGGCTTCATAAATGTTGGGTATTCACATGATTCAAACAATTACACTCACTCATCCAATCAAGGAACAAAAATGTTCTCTAGATGTCCAATCAAACATTGAATTCTCTCAGGTAACTCACAAAAGAGACACATAGCAAGAATTATTCACAAAAATTAGTTTGTGGGCAATTCTGAATATTTTAGGAAATTGTGAGCTGGTGAAAAAATGAGCTGAAACTAGCTGAATGATGGTTCTTTGTTAATTATTGACGCAGCGTTGTTCCTAACCTGGGTTGACTACCACCGGTTACATCACCAGTGGATGTGGCCTAGCAAGAGAAATTGGCAAAGGAAAGGAACTGGATCTGCATGCAGTCCCAGTAGGTAGGGGCTTGCCAGTGGCAGAAACTAACAACAACCAGGAGAAAACAAGGGGAAAGAAGTACTGAGACGAATAAGAAAGAACAGGAAAAATAGCTCAGATTAGCTGTTTCCTGACCATAATGGCTTTTGATCCAGCCTAAATCGTTCTATATCGCTTTACAGAAGGGCCTGCCAAAGACAAGGGCTTTGAGACCCTGGAAAGTGAACATGAGGATTAAAACAACAGAGGGTGGTTCTTTAGAGGCTCTGACATGCAGAGTAATCCCATGCCCCAAAGCCTTAGGAGGTAGGACATACAGTGACCCCTCCCACTGACTGGCCACATGCAGGACCTCTGAGCTCAGAACTCCTCAGCCCCTCACCGAGAGGGGTGGGGAGATTTCCCAGGAAAGTATTACCAGTGAGAAAGAGACAGCCATAGGGAGTGAGGGGATGCCAGCATTTCAGCAGCACAGGGGCCTTGTCGCTCGCCCTACAGTCTATAAAGCAAAAGGCTTGAAGCAGCAGAACTGGGCTGAAAGTGTAACCTCTGGCCATGGCAAACATTACTGGGGAGTGGGTGTCAAAGGTGTTCCTTGGCACGGGGGAGTGTGCGTTGGCATTGGCTCCATCCATGGCTGAGAGGCTCCCGGAATTACTGCCTTGCGGGTGTGATTGTTTTATTGGCCTGGGACCTAATGTTTGGGGCTGGTGTTTGCTTTGTTGTAGATTCCTGTGACCGGCGAATGGCAAGCGGCTGGACGCCTTTGGGTTCTTCGTCAAACTTCACCACAGATGAAAACCGCCGGGGACTTTTCGCGTCACATACAACTAACTACCCATCGACCCGTGTCCCGGCCAGCTGTTCGCAACTGGCCCAGCGAAGAGGCTGCTTTGGCCGCTGGACCTCGAGGGCTTTCAGGGTTGCAGCTGAAGAGGGTGAGGTGTGTGGAGCAGGCGGAAACTTTGATTTGCTGTACCGTGTACAATGAATGCATCACTGGTGAATATTTTGTGGTCACCTTTGCTGCTCTGTGACCCCCAGATATCGCAGACCTCTTCGCTCTCCTGTTCAAACTGCCCTGCCTATCCAGGGAGAGCCCGGGAAGCAAATGCCTGGACTGGGGAAAAGACCAGATCTCTTGCATGTCTGACTGTAGGCGTGTGAAGTCCTGAGAAAGCACCCCTGGACTCAGTGTGGAAAAGTTTGGGCTGATTGATTTTGCTTTGTTGCACTGAGAACGGCACCGCATTGTTAGTGAATGCCCGAGACAACTGTACCTCCTCTGTGTTTTTGAAACCTTGACAGATTCCCTGTCATTACAGAATAAACTGGACATGTAGGGCTGTATTTTCACTGTGGCCTGGGGGACGCGTGCCCCTCCCCAGCTTATTTTATCCCTCTTTTTGTTTGTTTTTGAATAGATACTGATTCTTCAACGCAGACTTATTCTTACGGTGCAAACATGCCCAACTGTGGCTGTACAGATCCCTTGGATGTGTTTCAGATGTCTTTATTCTTGTAAAAGACACATCCGCTCCCTCCCTCACTTGTTTAAACAAAGATGGTTAAAATAAACAATTCACTTGTTAAGATGATTCGTGTGTTTTCATCCAGTCTAGCAACGGGAAGAATATAACTTGGGTTCCCCCCCCAAAAATAAATCCAGCCACAGAAGCGCAGTGAATGCACTATCCGACTCCAAGTCCTCCCCCCAACCCCCACACGATCCCACACACAAAAGTAACCCCGTCCCCAAGAACGAACGAATTCCTGGCTGCTAAATGATCAGTGTTTGGTCTGGACCCCTTTTAGATGGCTGGGAAACAGCTGTTAAACCCAGTGCAAACAGTCCCCAGGAAAGACTATAATGAATATGTCTTTAAAATGATTTGAAGCCCTTCTGCCTACAGAGGCGGGTTTCCCCAGTGGTGCCGATTCCAGGCACGTTCTCTCCGCCCTGCCCGGGGTGACAGATTTCCCAGATGAAACCCCAAAACCAAAACGTCGGGCCCACACCCGCGTTGCCTCCAGCCAGCACACGCAGAAGGGGCGCAGAGCCCAGCAAGGCCAAGTTCAAGGCTGGGTTGGGGGCGGGGGTCGAAGACAGGCTAATCTGCGTTGTGCTGGGGCCTGGCGGAGGAGCCGAGCCTGCAAAACACTCCTGGGATTATTCTGCACGATCCCAGCAGCCCCTCAACTGTGTTTCCGAACAGCACGTGGAAGAGGAACTGGGGGGGGGGGAGGGAGATGACCCGCATCCAGGGGGCTTCTTATCCCTCCCCCTTTCAGGAGGAAGGTGATTTCTAGCTAACACGGTTTCTCTGTATTTTTAACCCCCCGTTGGTCACTCCTGGCCTTCTCCCGGCGGGGGGCGGGGGGTGCCCTGCAGCCACGCACGCTTGTGAGCCGGGGTGGGTCCTGAGCCTGGCTTCTGAAGCGAAAGACCAAGCCAAATACGGAGGAGGATGAAGCCTGCCTGCAGGGAGGAGGGTCGGGCGTGCTACCCGCCCCCCCCCCCACACCCCTGCCTTCAGTGGCCCTAGAGGCCGGGGAGAGCCGCCCTCAAGTGCACTTGGGGATCTAGGAATCGCCAGACCCGAATTGAGCCCTTTGGCGGCAGCGCTGCCCCTTGGAAAGCCGGATTTGCAGGGCCTGCGCCACCCCCGAAGGCCTCCACGCTGGGGTGCAGAGCCTCACCAGGGGTCCTTGGCACTGGGCCTGGCATGGCGGGGGAGGGGGTATGGGGGTAGCGGTCAGAGGCCGCTCAGGGAGGCGATGAAGATGTGGCCACATGGGAGTTGACCCAAGGGGGCCCTAAGGGCGGGAGTCCCCCCGCCTTGGTACCTGGCACATGGCTCCATTTGCCTTGCTTTTTACCGAGCCTTTCCCCAGGTCTGCCGGGGCTCCCCAGCGCAGTCACCTGGTCGGTTTGTCCGGGACTCAACTGGGGTGAACGAGGGTGGGCAGAACCGAGCATCTCACCTGGGCAGCTCCCCGGGCTGCGCGAACAGGGCGCTCAGCAGAGACCAAGCCCTGCAGTCTTTGCTCGGGCAAACCGGCCAGGGCACCGCTCTGGCGTCCCCCTACTCTTGGGCAGTGGCAATGCATGGGGGGGGGGAAGGAATGCCCCCCCCCCAGTGCCTTTAACATCAGCGCCCGCTGCCAACTCACGCTGGGGCCCGCTTCTCTGGGGAGGGCTGTGCGGGGGCCTGATAAACACGGCAGGTCTCAGTTCCCTGCTACAGGCCTGCTGGTCCGGCTAGGGCAGGCCGTGGTTAACACCCCCATTCCGGGCCTGGCTGCAGGATCCGGCCCCAGAGGTGTTTCATCCCCGCGATAAGACCATCAGAAACACGCCGTGTCCCCAGCAGGAGACGGGCGCGGGGTGCCTAGGGGACAGGGAGAGTCAGGGCCAGCCCTGGCGAATGTTCTCCCCTCTTTCAGTCCCGCAGGGCCGGCTCACGGGGGCTTGGGGAATCTGGCCCGCGTCTGGCTGTATTGCTGAGCGGATATTTCGGAGGCTGAGCCGAAGGCTCGCCCAGGGCCAGGGCGGGTGGAGCCCGCCTGAGGTTCCCACGTGGAGTTTAGGCTTCGGGGGCGTCAAGAGAGGGGGAGGGATAGCTCAGTGCTAAACCCAGGGTTGTGAGTTCAATCCTTGAGGGGGCCATTTAGGGGCTCTGGGGCAGAAATTGGGGATTGGTCCTGCTTTGAGCAGGGGGTTGGACTAGATGACCTCCTGAGGTCCCTTCCTTCCAACCCTGATATCCTATGATCTATGAACCCCTGACACTCAGACAGCCCCGCGCCTCCCATCACAAGCATCACCCAGCTGCCAAACAAACCCCGCCGCGGTTGGACGTGTTTCCTGCTCGGTGGCTTGTTTCCTCTGAAGGATCCTAACGAGGCCCATGGCAGGGATTCAAGCCCCTTCCACTATTTATAGCCCAAACGGAACAACCCCCCGCTAGCCCCATTGTGCGGCTCCTCGCGAAGGGCCGTTTGCAGCCGGCTCCAGACATCCCTTTTCTCCGGGGAAAGAAAGAGGATACGCAACACTCCGCGGTGACCTGCTCCGGCTCCCCAGATAAAGTTGGCCGGGCTCTGTTGAGACCGGCGCGACGGGCCCAGGGAAAAACACGCGGCGCGGCCCATACAGGGCCCGCACAAAGGGGGGTTTTATTCAAATTTGTTTAGAGTTTCGCGGATTTGCATGAAAAATGTGTGAGAAAAGCCGGCTCCAATGACCTCATCCGCAGCTGCCATTAACGTTCAATTAGGGGCTGAATAGCGGCAATGGGTGAGCAGACTGGGACGTGAAGAGAATCCAGCCTGGGACCCAGCCTGTGAGAACCAGAGGCCAGCTCAGCCCCGGCAGCTTTTTACAGCCCCCCCTCCCCCCCCAAGAACCAAGTCTCGCCTGGCCTTAGCCCCCCAGAGGCCAGGCATATGCCTGGCTGTCTTAGCAAACCTATAGGCTAAATTCTGTGTCCTGTGACACCTCCAAACAATCGCTTCTGCCCAGGTTCAGAAGCCAGCACCCCAAGGCTGGGTGTGAGCCTGAGAGGGGGCCAGAGTGCCCCCACTCCTCGGGAGAGGCGCCTTGGAGAGAGGCAATGGGTCTAGCTGCGCTGGAGGGCTCGGCCCTGCTGAGTTCACCCCACTTTTCACAGCAGCCAGTAGATGAATCAGGTGGAGATGGGAGGGGTGGGGAGAGAAGAGTGTGGAAATCGTCCCGGGTGGTGGTGGAGGTCTCTCCCCCACCCAGCCCCCCAGTAGAAGCTGCTGTGGGAGAAGGGTCCGTGTTCCCCACACCCTGACTTTGGGGTGAGTGTCTCTCAATACTTTAGCCTTACACGCTGCCACGGGGCTGTGACCCAGCGTGACCCTCGCCCCCGACCTCCAGCACAGGCAGACAGAGCACCCCCAGGTGCCCTGATCCCAGCCAGGTTCTCAGGCTCAGAGCGCTTCCCCGGCTTCTCAGACAAAGTCCCAAGTTCAAGTCCGCGCTGACGGGCTTTGCCATGGGATTCTCAGCTCCTTTCCATCCCCGCCTTTTGTTCGCCTCTGACAATTGCTCTTTATTCCCCCCCTCACCCCCGCCCGCCCTCCCTCCCTTCTGTACTTGGCACCGTTTAGCAGCCTGACTGCAAACTTAACAACCCTGGTTCTTGGTAAAAGCACTCAAATTACCCTTCTTTCTACATATATACATTTCCCGGGGAGTGCGCGTCTCCCTGCTACAAGGGCTCAGGGGTGCCATGCCAGTCCCCTAGTGCACGACCCAGAGTCCCTTTACACGGGAACTCAGGGGCTTGCTCTCAAAGTTAAGCTTCCAAAGCCCCTAGAGACAACTTGCTGCTAAAGTCTGTAAGACACTGTGCTAGCAGGAGGAGAGAATAAGCCTGAAAGATTCAGCAGCTCTTCTCTCTGGGGCTTCCCAAAGCCAAGGCAGACGCGGGACTGCGCTCAGGTAAGAAGAACTTTGCATTTACTTGTCGTGTTTTTTTCTTTTTCTTTTTCTTTTTTTCTTTGATGCCACACTTTCTGAGCTGCAGACTGGCTTAGCGATGACAGGTTTGCACTTTACGGTCTCAGGCCTATTTCTGGGGGTTCCCCTCCCCCCTTAAGCGGCAGGCAATACACCCGTTTTGCATAAATCAAAAGTCACTGGCGGTTGCTATTTGGTTAAGTGTCACACTTTGACCCGGGACCAACTCACGGAGCCGGGGCTCGCGAGCTGATGCTCTAATAATGAAGTGTCTTGGTGACACAATGGCCGCGTCTACAAAAAAAGTTCTCACCCCTTGGGTTCAGCCAGTCGCCTTACAAGGGGCTGGTGTCACCGCGCCACTCCTGACGGGTCCGGGTCAGCTAGCCACTTCCTCTGGCTGCTTCCAGGGGAAGGGGGAGCGGGACAGGGGAGCAGGCGGGACACAAGTTAGGGCGCACGAAGCCTCTGGCTGCAAACTGTAGCCGGGTGGTTGCAATTCGGAGCGCTCGGTAGTAAGTACACGTGGCGATCCCAGGTTCCCAGGGCGCTTGGTGCTCTCCGGCTCTCCGCCCTCCCCCTGCTACTTAAAGCTGGGAGCTCAAACAGAGACTTGCGGCTACTTCTGCCTCCCCTTCAGAAGCCCCCCTGGTTAGGAGGTGACCACCCCCTGCAGCAGTCACAGCGGTCAGGACTGTCCCGGGGACAGATACGCGCAGCCAGCGAGGGGAGAGAGAGAACTGAGCTCCTTAAAGCAAAGACCGGTGCCCGCTGCAAGGCGGCGGGGTTACCCGGGGGAGGCGGGGGGGCAGCGCAGCCTTAGCCTTGGTACAAGCCCCACTGGGCGTGTTAGCGAGTGGCGTTCTCTAAAACCCCTTTGCTGAGCCACCCGAGCCGGGGAGAGATGCAGGGATAAGGCGATCTGCGGAGGTTCCGCGCGCCCTCCTCCGCCTCCACCGCAAACAAGCGGGTGGCTTTGCAGACCCTTGTCAAAGTCGGGAGCGGAATAAACGGGCTTCAGTTTCAACCGCAGCCGCGCAGGGGGCCTCCAGACCGACCAGAGAACCGAACCGGGACACACATCGGGGGGCAGGACCCCGGAGCGCACTAGAGGTCAAAGCGCACTTGCCTTTTCTGTGCAAGCAGCGCCTCTGCAGCCAGAAGCTGCTTGTTTGGGTTAAATGTTTGCACATGGTTGTTTGGAGGGCTAGACAGTCCTGGCGAGTGGTGGTAGATCGTTGTCGGTGCGTGACACCGCGGCGCACACACCGTAGACGGTTTGCTTATTGCTCTAGAGCGGAGACGTCCTTTTCATGCAATGGTTGCCCACAAGACAGCAGCAGCATGTCAGAAGCAGACCAACCCCAGGCCGAATATTGGAAGCTAAAGGCAGGGCCGCTCCTGTGGCTCTTTAGCCCCCTGTCTGTGCGGCAGCCCCCTTCCCCTGTCCCACGGAAGTCAGATGGCTGCTCCCAGACAGAGGAGACAGTTCAGGGCTGTGAGATTCCTGCTGACACCCGCATGGGACAGAAGCTCTGACCGCCGGGAGTCCAGCTGGGTCCAGCGCAGTAAGGGGTGCGCAGTAGTCATGTGACTGTCACCTGCAAACACTGGGGAGCAGAGGGCCCCCCCCCGATCAGCCCAATGTTTTGCCCTCCCCTCCTCTGGAGTCCCCCCACCCCTTCCTGCTGACAAGAAGAAACGCCAGGGCCCTGCTCGTTCTGTATTGGTGCCTGGTGGCGATGCCCGTGAGATCAGCCGGGCTGCTGAGAGCTGGGAAGTAAACCTGGACCTTGCCGTGGCGTTGCTGAAAACGCCCTGCAAAAGCTGGCTTCGGCTTGCGGCTGCTGCGGCTGGCGGGCACAGCACAGCAGGGTTAATGTAAAGAGCGCCCTGCATAAGCTCGGGCCATAGCACTGGGGAGGGAAACGCCTATACACGTACACACAAACATATACCCACAGACACACCAGAGACATCTACCCAGGCAAATACACACTCGCAGCTACACTTACATAGACACAGACGCGGACACCAACACGCTGACATCGAGCTAGAGATGACATTTCGCTACTCCAGTCTATCAGGGTACACCGGACTAACAGCCGCCCCGCTGTCCAGAGACCCTTGAACACTCACCAAGAGCTTCTCTCTCTTGAGATGAGACTATTTGCTACTAGAATGGACTTTGGGGCGGGGGGGGGGTCCATGGAATAGGGAGAAAGAACAGGTGCATTTGCAAACCCACTAATTCTCATGCTAAATAGCAAACAGGCAAGATGGGGTTCTGGTGGGTGGCTAAAGCTACTAGAAACCCTGCAGGAACGGAACCGCAGCCTTCTGCAATGCTACCCCCGGTTACCTCCATCGAACCTTACACTTCGGCTCTGCGGCTCTAGTTTCTTTCTAGCTCCTTTCCTTCCTGTCATGTATTTGTTTTGAAAATCCCAATGAGCACCTTCAACACAAAAACAACCTAAGGTGGGCTTTATGAGAGGTGGCATTTGATTGGCTGGCACGGATGATGTCTGGTGAGCACTAAAACAACCTGATCAGTAAAAATCCTACAGACCGATCAATACAGCTGGATTTTCCCCCCATTCGCCTCCCTAATATTCTAGGAGCTTAAAAAAAAAGAGAGAGACGCTTCAGGAAAGGACCAGGACATTGTATCGTCCTGGCTCATAGCCCGAGCCATCAAAATGGAGAAAAGGAAAGGAAGTCACAAAAACACTGTAAATAAAGATAAACCAGTAAATAGGAGCAGCTGTTAAAAATAAAGCAAAAAGAACTGCGTGGGGCCGAGGAAGAGGAGCCAGATCATGAGGAAGCTGCAGGACTTGAATTACTGGCTTCCAGAGAATTACAGACTGCAAAATAACCCCAGACTGGGAATAAAAATCAATTGTAATCTGTTTTAAAAGTGGTCTGTTTCCTTAAACACCGAACCTAAAAAATTAAAGTTGGGGTAATTTGTATCCATTTGCTAAGAGCAAACCCCACAATGGAAGAAAAGTGGAGCTGTTCGCCCTTCTGGGGGCCATGGAGAAATACCCACACCTAGAGTAGGAGGTTACAGCCACATTTCCGGGGGCGATCAAGCTTTACAGTACCCTAGTCACTCATCTGGGGTGTATCGATGACCTCTGGATGGCAGTATGTTGTTAAAACAAGTATAACACGAGTTCTGGGCGATTTAAACAGATATCCGCATATTTCCGTGGCATTGTGTGTGCAATATAGTGACCTTTTTAGGTGGACTATTTCAGGAGAGGCATTATACTGGAGTACACTCACATTTCTGCGGAATTATGTTGTACGATGTCCCCACATTTCTGGGATATTATTATGGACAGTATTCCCACCTTTGCAGTGGGAATTCATCTGCACAGTCCATTCATATTTCAGGAATTCTATTGTACAATGTTCCCACATTTCTGGGGGGCGGGGGAAGGTACACGGGTTGTAGTCCCATATTTCTGGAGTGGAGTAGTCTGTGCCAACTAGCCACAATTCTCGGGATTTCTAAATGCACGATTCGCACATTTCTAGGTGTATGGGTTATTCTGTAGAGTGTGCCCACATTTCTAGAAGGATCGGTCTGTAGAGATTGGACAGCCAGCCCTGCAGTTCTGGACAGAGGTTTCAGGTACCCTATTCACACACTTCAGAGAGGGAAATGGGGGGAGGGGTTGATGGGTAGAATACATCCCCATTTCTGGGGGTGGGGTTGTATACTTATACCAACGCTTCGGGGGGAGTGTTATATATGACGGACTCGGCACACATCTGCTGTAAGCGAAGGGCTTGGCATGTGTTGTCTATGCATGTTCCTCTTTAGCGGTGACTGTTTTTTTAAAAATGTTCCCGAAGCGATGAATGAGTGGGGCGCGCGTAGGTCAGCATGGCACCCGTCCTCTAGCGCCCAGAGCCTGGGATATTAATTACAGCCTGTTCCAATTACAGTGGGGGGCTGGACTGTCGGCCACCGCACCAGAATTCCTCCCTCTCCCCCAGCTCTACCGGAAAAGTCCTTTCCCGTCTTCGTGCCATAGGGACGGGTCACTTGAAATGGAGAGACAGGAATTCAGTGTAATGTCTCAACCCAATCGATTAAACAAGGTGCCATTTACAGCTCCGGTGCGTTTATTAGCCCTCTCCCTAGATAGATGGATCCATTCCTCTGTATTCCCAGAGGCATGGCTGTTGTGGTCTATACATTTCAAACGCAGTCGTCTTTTGTTGCACTCTGAGCTGTGACTAAGGATTGAAATCTCAGCAGAAGGGCACTGTAGTGTTGGCGCTTCCTAAACATAGCAAAGAGCATCTCCTCCCCCCCCCCTTCTGTCTTTATAAAACCCTCATCCTGAAAAACAACAAGCGATGGCATTCCTGGGATCTTTACTTCCTCCTGACACCCTCTTAAGTATTGAATGATCAAAGTGATGGGGCTATTTTCGAAGGGTTTCCTTCTAAAAGTTCAGCATCTATTTTGCTCTTTAAAAACAAACAAATCCCCGGTAGAAGCGTCCCCAAACTTCTGACCTCTTTATTCAGGGATGTTAAGGACAGGCCTGTAATTTACTTATGCGATCGCAGGTCTTTTCCATGGTGACCACCGCAGGAGAAAGGAATTAGGAGTTTCTACGGTTTATTTATTTTCCTGGCACGCCTGCATTTAAAACAGTCGTCAAAATACAGAGAATCTAGACGCCAAACACTTGAAACAAACGGTTTCGAAAATAAAGGAATGCGCCACTTTGAGACCACCACGATGGAAAAGGAGAAAAGACTGAACTTCATCCAACTCAGGGAAACACTGGTCACGAATTCCTCCGTTCTCAGCGCTCCCCCATCTGCCCCATGCCCAAGGTGGGGTGAGGGTGGGAGAGACTCCAGTAGCAACTACAAATCAGCCTGAACTCCCTTCTCTGGCAGGGATTCGTGGGGGGGGGGGGGGGGAGGACGGAGAGAAGCCCTGATTGGCTGCTTTCATACAAAATCCTGTGCTGGGTTTTCGTGGGAGGGAGCTGCACCTTGTAGACAACCAGCTCCTTCCAGTCAGATCAGGGATTTCTCTTAGCAGACGAAGGCCGAGGCTCGGCGATGGGATGCTCCCTTCCCGTGGGGACGTGCACACGCCTCCCCTCTCCTTCAGCTGTGCGATGCCCCCCAATCGCATCCTGTCCAGGGGCGAGCAGAGCCCTTTCCCCTCCCAGGCAGCCATTTTGTAGCAGGTGCCTGCTGCTATGCCAGGCACAGGGCTGCTCAGGAGGGGCTGCCGAATCAGAACACGCGCAAGGCAGCTCTGTCGTCCGTCCCCCCACCTCCATCCAGCTGTTCGAGCCTTGCCTCCTTCCCAGTCGCTTACAGTGGGGGGCTCCTTTCGGTGGGAAATATATTACCTCGCCCGCTTCCCTCTCCCATTGACAGAGATAAACATGCAAATGAGGCGATTTGCATGCTATTAACATACAGGCAGATGGGGGGAGGGGGTTGCCTGGGTGCGCAGTGCAGCATGTGTTAATGCAAAACACAAACACCAGCCATTGCTAAAGGAGATTGCAAGCGGCGCCTACAAGTTCCTGCATCGCTTTCCTATTTTCCTATGTATTTAGATCCATATTTCCCGTAAAAAAATCCCTTCCTTTCAAAGCTTAGTTGGAGGCAAACGTGACTGACATGACATTACCGCGAGACCCTAGTACTCAGGTCCTGCACCCTGCAGACAAGGCCAGAACCCAGTGCTGGGAAACTGGTTCAAATCCTTCTCCATCCATCCGTCCATCCACACACGCAGGCACAAATGGATCTGCAGAGGATTAAATCCTCCCTAACGAGCATGTAGGTAGCACCCCTTAGACAGCCAACCACGCCTCTACACACCCCAAAGCCACCCAGTTCACCAGCACCCTGCGATCTGCGCCTTCCTAACGACCCTTTAGCGAGGCACTGGCTTTTAAAGCCATTGTTTGCCAGAAACTGGGAGTGGATGTCAGGGGATGGATCACTGGATGATTTTCCTGTTCTGTTCATTCCCTCCGGGGCACCTGGCCTTGGCCACTGTCGGAAGACAGGCCACTGGGCTAGACGGACCTTTGGTCTGACTCAGGATGGCCGTTCTTAAAGAGTGTCACACTGTTTTTCAGGCCAGGCTTCCCTTTACTTGCCACTGGCTGCAGGGTAGCTGTAGCTTTTCCCAGCCAGGGCACTCAGAGGGACCTTGCTTCACTCCGTAAACACAACGAGGGGTTTCCTTTCATTCTCATCCTTATTTGTGTTATTGATTGAAGTGCTGCATCTTTCAGTAATAAGCCGTAATGTGCATTAATTGCACAATTAAAGATTTAGCTTGATAGGCCATTTAAACACCCTGGCTCCGATGTCAATCACGGGAAGAAAGCTTCTAATTGACACGACTCCTTCCCGGGGAATTATTGGAGAGAAGCGTTCATTCACCACGATTTGTAATCTCGCTTGTCCTACCATAACCCCCCTAGTTCAGGCTCTTCTGGAGGTGACAATAACCGCATGCAGGGAGTTCAAAGGGATTAAAACGTGGGAAAGCAGCCGTGGGGAACAGGAAGCCGAGAAGCCCTGCTAAGATGATAGGGAGAGAGCACGGGTGAAGGTTTAAAAGTCATCTTCTGGTTCAGAGGCAGGACTACTAATTGATTAAACCCCCTTATTAGCAGAACACTGGGCACTGTTCAGTCCACGTCACCCTGCAGGAAGGATGCACGCGCGGCTCCATTGCACACACAACTGGAGCACACGTTCGGTACACAAGCACACTCAGGTGTTGTACACTAAGCGCCCTCAACCCCAGGTCACACACTCACCTCGCAACTAGGGCGCCGACACGCAAGCGCGCCGCCCTCGCAGCACAAACGCTGGACCCACAAAATGACGCGTGCACACGCGACCTATAGGTGTGCGGCGCACACGAACCCACAAGTACGCGGGGAGCTAGAGCAGAAAATACAATTTGTGCCTGGAAGGGGAAGGTCCCCCTGCCTCAGGTGCTTAGAGCACGAGCTCCTGTCTTCCAACGCCTCCCGTGCAGTGGGTTGGGGGTGGAGGATCCCCCTCAAATGCAGTCAGATATTGTGGCTTACATGGGGGACCCCTACACATACATATAAAGAACGCAACACGGGGAAGGGAGAGGCAAAAGAAAGTTCCTTAAAGGGTCCGGCGGCAAAAGCCCACTGGAAATCTCACCCCACTGGAAATCTACCCAAACGCCCATAGGCCCTCTTTTTTCTCCCCACCGTTTTCTCCAATCCCAGTTCTCCTCGAAAATGGAGAAAAGGGTCTTTAACTCCCTTGCCCACTCGGGGCTTTCTCCGCCACATTGTGAATAGGTGCCGATTGGGCGTGGGGCGTTTCGAATTTCTTCCTAATGAACAGGAACCGCTTTTCTGGGCTAAGACCTCCAGTTAAGGGGAAGTGGCCCCTAAGGAAGAACAAAGCGCTGATGCCTCTGTGTGTTCCCAGCCCTAACCTTCCATCAACACTCTCCCTTCTACACGGCTACATTCTTTGTGCTCCCTCTCGGCTGCACCGGCTCAGGCTTAAGTACCTTTGCAGGCAGAGGACACAGGCTATTTTAATAGCAATCGCCGAAGTACCTGCTCATGAATAAACACCAGCCTCCATTTAGACGGTACTTAGCGCCCATTGTGCTGGGAAACTGGCCCTTTTCTTAAAGTCCCTCCGAACCAATCCACAAGATTTCCCTGTTCCAGATATCAAAAAAGCAGCAGGTCTCCGTGTACACACACACTGTAGAGGCTTGTTGTAAAATAAACCCGTTTTTCTTCATGTAGTGGCGTCTTTAACTGCTGTAATAGGAGAGGCATAAAGGGCAGCAGTTCAATGGTGGCTATTTATTTATCGGAATGTTATTAAAGCAGCCACCCTACGTTATAAGGTCTGCAACAAAAAGATCCCCTCTTCTCGCTGTCTGTCCAGAGCTTGTCCGTGGCTTTTCCTATATACCCGTCTGTCTGCTCCTGCTCTCTGCCTGGCAGAAGCATGTGTACCTGTGTATCTTTATCTCCCGCTTTAGCTGGAAACTTTGCAGGTTCCCACACAAAGTGGTCCAGTCCTGTTACCCGGTCCCAGTTACACTGGGCAGCGTCGCTCGTTTGCAATACTTCAGCTGCCCCCTTCAGCCTCAGATTCGGTTTCTGAATCACCGAGGCTTTCGACGGAGCCTTTAATTCCCAATTTCTCTTGCTTTGCCGCCTGGAAGAGTGGGCTTCAAAAGTACAGTGGGGGTGAAAGCGTAACGTAAAACGTAAAAGCAGGAGTTCTGTAAACAAGGAACAACAGTATGTAGAGATCTGCAGGACGTTATAAACCGGGGACTTTATACTTTTCTGAGGATGGATTTGCAATTGACAATTATATATTGCATGTAAATGTCAACCCTTTGTTGTGTAAGATGATGTTGTTATTATACATAGACTATTATGGGCAGTATACACACACGTAGTCAATAGACGTACTGTCCTTAATAAGGTGAGAAGGATATATAGTATATTAGGTGTATACAATATACCGAAATATATATTTATCCTTGCATTTCTTTCCCCTAGACTTTTGTAGCTTTCCTTTAGAAACATATTTAGTTTGGGTGTCACGTGTTTCCACTGAAAATACAATCTGTCCTGGCTTCCACTAAGAAATACAATTGTACAAGCCCTTTTATGCGTTCCAGAAAAGAAAAGATTCAGTAGGCGAATTATTTGTGTTTTTAAAACAATTTTTTTAAAAAACCAACCCTCCCGTGTCCACATCCTTTTCCGTATTTTGTCCAGGTGTCTGAAATACATGAAGCAACTTCCATAATGAATTCTTGCAACCGAAAATACTTTCCAGAAAGAGTGAATAGATTATTATTACTATTATAACTAGTAAGAATAGGATCTCCTCCTCAGCAAATCAACAGACAACTGGAAAATAGGCACATGGATTTTTAAATGTAACTGAAATATAATTTTCAGACGATCAGAAAGCGCTTCAGAACAGCCAGCTGCGTAATAACCCGGGCTTCTGTCTTTGTAACAGACAAACTATTAGGTTAAACCTCCAAACGAAGCATCCATTAAGGGACAATGCAGAGTTTCAGTGTGGAAACGTTCAGTAATATGCAGGTTATGGGAATAAGATTGTTTATTTTTTTAAAAATTAAATCCTGTGAGAAAATTCGGTAAATACCAGACAGGCAGCAAAAGGGATCCGGACACACCGACCTGTAGACAAATGCACAATAACACATGGATAGAGAGTTAGACACAAACAAACACACAGCAAAAGAGACACACGTGTGAACGGCGCAGTCCGCCTCCAGACACACAATAGGACAGATCCTGCTCTCCTTATTCATGCAAAACTCCCACTGATTTCTGCATTTGACTGATTCAGCTGCAATGAAACCAAGATCGGGACCAATATCCACAGGGAAACACATCCCTGGATTTGGGGATAAACTAAATTTTCAAGGTCTCAAACAATTGTTATTAAAACAATATTACAAAGAAGGGAGTGTGGGGGGTATACGTGTAGTAATAAGATTCAGTTCATTAAGCTGGCGCCCGATCTCTTTCAAAGCCCTGCTTATTTGGGATTTTGGTTCAACTCTGAGACCACAATTCGGTGCTATCGATTTTCCTTCATTCCCATCAGCTGTTCTCATCGGACTCGCTTTCCTCCTAATTTTGCGAGGTTCAGATACCCAGTCGCCTCCGAATTAATAAAGCGAGGATGCTCTTTATTAACTGAACTGAATGATTGATTGAAGTGTTGGATAGCTCCTGCCTCACTAAGGTTTCTGCTTAGGCAGGTAGCCTAGTCTTTGTAGCCCACTAACCTATTCCTGTCGCCCACTAAACTTTCTTATCAGGTTAACAATAGAGACACAATGATTATAGAGATAACAGAGACACAGTTCTCGAGTAGGCGGGCCGGGACAGGACGCAGTAGAGAGTAATGAGAAAGCAGGGTATCTTTAAAGGATCCAGATTCACAGAGTCTCAGACCCATCCCAAGATGCTTTCAGTTCCCCCAAACCAGGACGTTACTACTTTGTCATGGCTGAGAGTTCACACCAGTCACGGATTTATAGAGAACATCAGCTTGTATCTGCAGCAACCCTTCTTTCAAAAAATAATCCAGATCTTATTGATAAGATATAATCGTCTCATGATGTGTAATATTCGGGGAGGGGGTTGGTAGCACTTTACATTAAATGCCCGTTTATAAATAGCTGATAACAATTACATGCCTACACCAGTGGCACGTTACAGATGGTTGTATGCAGACCGGTCGAATCTGTTATAGATGGTTTAAAGCGATCTCGTGGACACTACAGCAAGTGCTTAACCATTTACTATAACACCTGCTAATCACATGTTAACCCTTTATAAACGATTTATAAATACACCCCTAATATAACTTGAGACCGGATTTTTCTAGAGTAAAATTCCTTCGGGCTGACTGCCTACTACCTGCGTTTTAAGAGTTTTGCATTTATTACTGGAAATACCACGCCTGTAATTCTGCAGACATCATGTTTCCATACACACTGTCCATCTATCTGCATTACACTGCAAGACGAAAGTCCTCAAACCCCAACTCCCCCAAATCCATCTCTCCAGCCATTCCTAAGAGCCTCTGATCCGAAAAGCCTCTACTAGGATTTTAACGAAAAGGATCTCAGGGACCAATCCCCTCGGCACTTTTCGGAGCAATCGGCTATCAAAATGCCTTGGGGTAAAGTACTGAAGTTTTGTTCCTGAGTTAGGTTACAGACTAAAGGGCAGGTAGGAAGGTTAACGCAGCGCTCGTAAGTATTTCTCAAGCAGATCCGGCTCAAGCGAGATGCAGAAATATATAGTCTGAGTGAGATGTAATTAAAAGTCGAAGTCTTTCTTTCTTTCTTTCTTTCTTTCTTTCTTTCTTTCTTTCTTTCTTTCTTTCTTTCTTTCTTTCTTTCTTTTATTAGAGCTCTAGTTAAAAAAAATCATGTCTTTGTAATGCTGTGTACTGGACAGGCATTTGATTACCAGTCTACTGGAAATATTGGAGATTAGGAAGTCTCTCTCCCGAAAAGCCTGTGGGTTTCGCTTGCTCTAGCCAGCACCAGGCTCAAGGGCCAGGGATCAGGGTCCTCCCACCTGTTGTAAAGGCAGAACATGAGTCCCCTCCCTATGCCGCCTGCCTGCATACCTGGCTGTGATGAACAGGGAAAAACCGCTACCCGTCCCTTCACTGTCTAACTGGAGGGCGTAAGGAGCGGACTACGGCTCCGCATCCCCCCACTCCGGGATACACAGCACATTGTGCCTCTACCATTCACCCGCGCCGAATACAAGCGCCTTTTCTTCTCCCCCCCCTCCCTCCCCAAACACAATATTTTGATTTGCTCCTCAGCAGAGAGTTTTGTAGCCGGGGAAAGCAGTGAAGACAAATACAGAGGGTCTCCTAAACAGCCCATTAAAACAGCTGCTCGTGTCACTTGCTGGGAAGTTTTTGTCTCTTCTGCAAGTCCCCGTAGGGAGAGAGGAAAATGGAGGCCTGTGATGGAAGTGGACGGGCTGCCCAGCGCGCTGGGCTGGGTGGGCTTTTAGGAGTGAAGTAACCTTGAGGAAAACAGCAGGGCACGATAGTAAATTGCATGGAGTTATGGGAGGGAAAGAAAGAAAGAAAGAAAGAAAGAAAGAAAGAAAGAAAGAAAGAAAGAAAGAAAGAAAGAAAGAAAGAAAGAAAGAAAGAAATAAAGAAAGAAAGAAAGAAAGAAAGAAAGAAAGAAAGTTTGTATCTGATTGAGGACCAGGCTCCTAGCTGTGAGAAGTGAGGCTAAATAACCAATTGATGGTCCTGACTTGAATCTCAGATGTGTGTTTCTAAGGAAGAAAACATCCCCAGGAAAACGGGGCAATAGACTTTACGCTACTAGCCTGCCCTTTGCTGCCAGAGTAGCCCCCACAACATAACCTTCCCCCGGCTCCTTCCCTTGCTGCACCCTGTCGGGCCCGTGGCTGGGAGCCGGAAATACTGCCAGGCCCTTAGCTCTGCCTGGCCAAGCTCCAGCCTTTGCCTTTGGTGTCTCTGCCGCTCCAAGGGTTCTCTGTCCTCCCCGACTCTAGCTCCCTCCTGCCAGAGCTATGTCAAGCCAGGAGGGTCCAGCCTCGGGGAACGGGACCTGAATGCTAATGTTGCTGCCTTCTCCCTTCAGCCCGGGCTCTGCAGCTCCCCGCGGAGGGTGGGAATCTTCGGCTTCTCAGTGGCTGCAGCTGAGCAGAGGAAGTCTGGAGGGGCGACGAGAGGGTGTGATCCACCCAGCTCCCCTGTGCCCAGTCAGCCCTGGCAGCGGCCCCAGCCCCTGCGCAGACACCGCTGGGCGTCTCTGCCTGGAACCTCCCTCGGCCCTGTTTCCCTCTCGGGGTGGGGGTGCTACCCCAGTGCGGGAGCGAAGAAGATAACCCCACCGGATCCCCGCTCTTCCCCTTCCTTGTGTACTGAGTTTTAACGTACAGAGAGGGGATCCCACTCTAACACTGGGGAAAGTGATTTAGTTGGGGATGGGTCCTGCTCTGAGCAGGGGGTTGGACTAGATGACCTCCTGAGGTCCCTTCCAACCCTGATAGTCGATGATTCTCTGAAAGGAAGGAGCTGCTTCCCTTCCTGTCCAGGGTGCTGAAATAGGGGTCTCTGCGCGCGCACACGCGAACTGTCCCTCTGCCCGTCTCCGTGGGTGTCTAGTGTTCTAAGAGGCCCAGAATTCATACCTTGTCCTTCATAAAGGAGGCGATTGAGTGACAAGGCTGTACAAGAAGAAGATTGATTTAATTAAGACACACCAGACAAGCCTGGTACTCACACTGATGTCTCAGTAACACTGTAAGGTCAGGGGACAAAATCCTTCTTCAGGCTTCTTTGTAAGAGCGCTTTCCTTTCTCCACACTGCCTGGGAAAGCAGGGCCTGGCTCTGCTGGGTAGCTTTTGTTTTAAAGACTGGGTTTGTTGAAGTCTAAAATATTATCAGTGCTAATAACTGCACACGAGAGAATTTGGGAAGGCTGCAAGCCGGCAGAGGAGGTTCCCCCAGATTTTGATATATATAAAGGTCATTGTCAGGGAATTCAACATTAGACTTGTAGGGCGGAGGAGGTCAGCTTGGCAAGGAGACTTGCATGTGCTGAACAACAGAACTAGCTGAGGGCAGGGGAAGGAGCACAGTTTCAGGGGGTGGCTCTTTTACATCTATTGCTCTGCAGCCGGCTTGGGGCCTGTTTGCACCGAAACCGGTCGCTTTCACACCTTCCCAGAAACATGTGCATTTCCTGAAAGGGAGTCCCCCCCCACCAAAGGATATTTCAGTGGTCGGGGGAGAGACGGTTTGAGGTGTGTGCTTCTTAGGCAGGTAGAATTACTGGCGGGAACGGGGCACCTCGCACCTTTCGTGTGTCTTGTCAAAACCAGAAGGGCGAGCGGAATCACCATCAGAGACGAAACAAGGGGAAGGAGGGTTTCAAAAGGCGTCAGGGGAAATGCCACGATTATTCTCAGCCCATGTGTCCTTCGCTTCCTAGCTATCTCAGGCTAGCGCTGGTGCAAGGAGCAAATGGACACAGCGACACACAGTCCAGCAACACTAAGGTTACCCTCAAAAGTTGCTCTTGTAAATTTCGGGAGCACGCCAACTATACCAGAGTTATCTAGATATCAGGGCCACCGCTGGGAATCTTTTTTACTCCTTATTGCCCTTGAATTCATAGTTCAGATCATTCGCAGGTTCTCCTAACTGACCGGCTGGGTTAGATATAATTTTCAAACCGGAATATACATTAAATTAACCAAAATCATTCAAGTGGCTTGAATACAGCTGCACGATTTCCCATCTACCAGGGTTCTTAACTAACTGGGAAAGCTAATTGCAATTCTACCCACTTTATTACAATGTTCCTAATGTGTAGGTTTGACAGTCGGTGTTTTAACAGCTTTTAACTATCATCCATCCACTAGCATCCGAGGAGCTCAACTATCTTTAGGGAGGTGCCAGATCCTCGCACAGACTTCGCGTTCTCTCACCCTCAAACTACAAAAAAGGCACCAAATATTCCCTCAAAAATTAGCTGAGAGACTAGGACGTCCGCAGTCATCTTTCAGCCAAATGGAGCCTCAAGGAGGGATTTTGAAAGAGGACCACTGGCCTCTGAGATACAATAGTGTGCAATGGTAACCAAAACTATGACCCTTCTATACGTAATCATAGGCACTGAGTCCTGCTGGATGGGATGACTCACATGTAGATTCAAGTAATGAATTAACATGGGAATTAAATAAAAGCTCAGGGTAAGAAGCTAGGGATCGTGATATGTAAGAGTGCTTCCCAACACAGATAACATCACTGTAGCTATTGCGCCTTCTGCCTCTGTCCCGCACACCCTCCATATGTCATTTTATGTGCACGGAGACCTCAGTGGATGACCTTCTAACCTCACCTGTATCTGCCTTTTATATGGTTTTCGTTTGGCCCTGCACTTGAACCAGCTACCCCCCTGCAGCTTCAATGACGTCCTTCTTGCAACCCCTTCTAAACTAGCATTTCTAGACAGAGCTGTTCGCGTCCCGGGCAGCCGGGTTCTTTTCGGCACCCCCAAATTCTCCTGACAACACTATGTAACTCGAGAGAAAGGGTGATTCTGCCCCTGACCTGCCCGTGGATGTAAGATGATTTCCAGGACTGGTGTGTCAGATCATTTTCCAGTTCTGCTGTCCCAGAGTAGATCCTTAAAGCCCACAAGGCATGCTAGCCCTGGGACAGCCTGCAGACATCGATTCTACCAGCTCCTTTGCATGCTCATAGCGCGCGGGGGGGAGAGGGGAGACCACCCTTGCGCACTATATTATGGCCACGCCAATAACTAAGCCATTGACTAGCTCGAATCCGCTCTCTCACTGGCGTCCAAGGGCTATTTACAACCAACGGCCCCAAACGTCCGGCGGTCCGAGCAGCTCAGCCCGTCCCTCCGCAGAGGAGGGAGCGAAGCGAGGATGGGGCCCGGGCATCGGCCCTTCCTTTCTGCAGGGATGCGAGGGAGAGAGCGCGGGAGGAGGGGACGGAGGCTCCGGGCGGTGGGAGCGAGCAGCTCGTGTAAACAGGCCGGCTGCGGCTGCCGGCCCCTGATTGCCCGTGTCGGGGCACGTGAGCCGAGTGGATGGCTTGTTTGAACGCGCGTGTTCTGCCCTGGTTTTCTGCCTGGCCCCGGCTCTGCAGAAATGGTTGTCTGTCTACACTAGTCTCTTCCCCCACCTCCCCCCGCTTCCGCCACCTCCAGCAGGCCTTAGCCGGACTGCTTTCTCAGGAAGGTGGGACTTCGCCTGCAGCGCTGGGGCTGGGGGCTGGGGGCTCTTTGTTTTGAAAGCGGCTGGGGCCGTGCGGGAGCAGTCACATTCCCCGCCAACAAACCCTCCCCCCCTCCACAAGAGCAAAAAAACCCCCAACAGTAAATGCCTAGATCGAGGCGCGTGGGGGAGGGAGCCATGGCAGGAAATATGTGTCAAGGGATGGGGTGGTTTAAACGAGCTCTGGGCGGAGGAAACGCTCCGGAGCGGGAGCTGGGCGCAGCAGTGTGTACGCGTGGTTTGGCAGCGCTCCTTAGGCCGCTTCCTCACCCCGGCGCTGACTCCCAGCGGAGAATGAACCGAGAGCCGGACAAGGAGCGGGGTCTGTGTGCGCGTCCCACCGGTGTGTTGGTGATGTGACTCTTGTGCTGTGTGTGTGTGTGCTGGGGCCTGTGTGCTGCTGTCTGTGTCCCCCTGTTGTGTTTGCTCTCTGAGCCGTGTATGAGCTTCCCCCCCCCCTGTGTCGTTTGTTTCAGCTGTATCCGTATTGCGGCAGGGTGTGTCCCGTCCCCCGTCCCTGGGCACCGGGCTGGGGCGCTCCCTGGGTGTGAGATGGGCTAGAGATGCTGTGTGGGCAATGGCAAAGTGGTGGCCTACAAAAAAAAAAAAAAAGTTTCCGACCATCCCCTGCTAACTTTGGAAAAGTTCAAGAAGTTGGCTGGCCTGATCCTTGCAGCCCAGCCCAGCCCAAACAGCAGCGTCTGTCTCAGAATATTTCACTAGGAGGGGCGGGGCTGGGGGGGGCGCGACTCCTCGGGTCTAATCTCCCGGGCATCGTTATAACTGCACTCATTGAGGAGTAGGGGGGCAGGACGGCAATTAGCTATAGAGCCGCTCGCCTTGCAAACAGAGGGGCTCGGATTATTGCAAATTCATTTCTATTTTCCAGGCCAGCGCTTGTATTCTCTGTTAGCATAAGAATAGAGCCAGGCCCTGTGAACTCCTCCGACCTCCTGACCCTTCTCCACAGAAATGAATAGCAGCACTTTCCGTCCCCCCCAGCCTCTCCAGCAGACTTGAGCCATGCCTAAATTCCTAACCAGGGTAATTTAATATATCTTAAGCCCCTAGCTGCTTTATTTTCGCTCCTTTTTTAGTTTGTTTTAGGCATTCACTGGCTCTCACCCCATCATTAGAGCTCCTTATTTGAGGGATGTAAGGAGCTGCTATGAGACTACAAGTCTCTTTTTATCTTCTAAATAAGCTGTGCTTCCCTGTAATTAGAATGGTATTCCCAGCCATTGAGTCCTTTCAGGGCTGCTTAACAAAAAACTTGCAGGGGACGAATAATCCCAAACTATAAACTCCACATCCAAAGCAAATAGCCTGGAGTTTAAAGGAGGCCTTGGCAGTGATGGGCTAGCAAGCTGCAAAACCCAGACTGAGGGGCTAAAAAGGAACTGGCTTTGCACTGGGCTTGTTTAAAATATACAAAGAGAGCGAGAGAGACTCACACATCAGAGACATACTGTACACATACTCACACATCGTACACACAGACACATATACACATCTCACACACACTCACATCATACATACAGACGTATACACACATCATACACACAGACATATACACACACACATACACACATTATACACACACACACACATCATACACACCTCACACACACTCACATCGTATACAGACACATATACACACATATCATATACATATATACACATCATACACACCTATATTATTACACACACAGACACCATACACACATATATTATACACACCCTCACATCATACACACAGACATATACACACTCACACAGAGATACTCACATCATACTCACGGACGCATATACACAAATCATGCACACAGAGGTATACACACATGCACACAGATCACACACACAGATACATCTATAATACACACTCACACATCATGTACACAGACATCTACACACACATCCACAAAGACATCTATTATACAAACTCGCATATTATATGCACACTGAAACATACAGATTCCTCCTCACACAGTCATATAAATTACACACACACCCCCTCGGTGCTCATGTCTGAAACAAACACAAGCTCTCTCACACGCACGCACACATAATACACGGTCTCTCTCTCTCTCTCTTACACGCACACACACATACACTAGAAAGAGAAAGAGAGGAATACGTCCTATCTTTCAACTGCACAAGACTTAAATTTTTACTTAGAGAATAGCCATTTAATCCACTCGGCCAGTGAGAGTTCTATGTGCGGAGATTAAAAATTAAAAGGAGATTCTCCAGCAATATTTAAATAAGTATTTTTATAATATCTATTGTTTGTGAAACTTAATGGAAGCTGGAAAATCCCATTTCTTTCCTTTCAAGTTCTGCCCTTTTCTCTCCCCTACTATGAAATGCTGAAGATTCTTTGTCAGACAACTTCACTTTACAATAGGTCTTGTCCTGCCACAGCCAGTGTGGTTTGTGCATCCACCTCAGCAGTGTTTCATATCTGCGGCTTCGGGAATGGGGTCTGGGTGTGTGCTTCTGCTGAGCATCCAGCAGGGGGAGCACAAAATATTGTATTGTGGTAGGTCCTGCAAAAACTTTTGGCATATTTAGCTAGTCTCTTTCTTGTCGCTGGAGCCTAGGAGGGGTTGATTAGTCACTCAGTTTGGACAGAATACAGAGGTTCAGAGCCGGGGACTCTTTCAAATAGACCATAGCAACTTTTTAAGATAGATCAAAAATTGGGGAGGAATAACTTGATAATGAATGACAGTTAAAAAGACGTAACCGAGTATCTCCTGAAATACGGGACAACACACGAATCTGCCAGGCTTCACAGGAGACAGCCAGAGAAAGAGCTGAGTCTGAGGCACTTCTCCCAAGAACGCTTACACATTTGGACCAGTAGCGCCTAGAGGTCCCACTCAGGGACCCGTGGTGGTGGGCACTGTCTAAATACCAAAGCTGTCTCCTTGTTCTGTGCAGCGCCAAGCACACTGGACTCAACAGATTAATAAGTTACAATAACAACAACCGGTCCATTATAGGCAATATACAAAATAGATATCAAACTCCACTGACTTCAGGAAGAGTGAAAGTACCGACACCTCTATAGCAATACTCCTCTCACAGGGCTGCATGTGCTCTCCATGACCCTAAGTCCCAGGAATCTTCAGGCTCTTGGACACTGACAAGAGATTTCCCATTTACTGGCATTTTTGCCATTATGAGTCGTGTTTATTTTCTTTCCCTCCATTTGTATCTATCTCATAAAAAGCACCTAGCCCAAGCTCATAAAAACAAGTTATGGTGATGAAGAATTCTGGCAACATGGCAGATGCCAGCTAAAAAAGGTGCCCTGGTATCACCCAAGGCCCACTCAATAACTACTCTGCAGAGTTTGGTCAGCCGGGGCCCGGTTTATATGGGACACTGACCTCTGGCCGTGTGTCAAACATGAAAAGGGACTCATTGATCAGAAAGCCCCCTGAAGCCACCTGTGGGCTGCATTCTCCTCTGCAGACCCTGCCTCCTGGTCGTGGTGCCATGTAGGCTCTAGGGGCGAGGCCAAAAGAGCAGAAATGGCTGGGATATACCGCACTGCACTCACTTCCTCCGACTGCCCTCGACTCCTTCCACCACTGCAGCATGGGCTGCCGCTGGCTCCTTGGCTGCAGCTGTGCCCTGGGATCCTTCCAATGGGAGAGGGATACTGATAAATGATGTAGATAGCTCTGTGTGTACCCTGTGCTGTACAGGGACAGATCAGCACCAGATAACAGGCCCTTGCAGCAGAGGGCCTGCAGTCAAAGGGCACCAAGGAAGGCAGACGGAGAGGGGGAGGGGACCATTCCTCATCCCCTGTCTCTGCAGCCCCTGCTCTGCACCCTTTTCTGCATGATTAGATAGGCGTCCTCCCAAGGGCAGGCAGAAAGAGGGGAGACTGGAATAAAGCAGATGGGGAGGAGGGGTCTGGTTGGAAGAGGGTAGCACTGCACCATCTGAATTCCTTTTAGGAAAGGAAGGGATTATTCACATGGTCTGGAAATCATAAGACACAGGGTATTGGCCTGAAGCTAAAAATGGAAATGTTCTGACTAGACAAGAAAGATATTTCTTAACTGCAAGAGCAATTAGGCCTTGAAATAGGGTCCCCAGGGAAGAAGTCAAGGAACCTCACGACAAGGAGGCTGGAGAAGAGATCAGATAAAGCACTAGAGGGATGAATGTAAGGAAATGTCCTGCACAATATAGGGTGTCAGACTAGATGGTCCAGGAGACCTTTTTATGGGGCCTTATGCACTGAGGTTAGTAATGGGCATTCTGCATTTAAAAAAAAATCCTGACTGTTTTCCTCTTTCCACTTTAACCACTACTGTAGGGGAGAAAAGGCATTGCATTTTATAACTCAGTGTTATGTTCGTTCTAATGACCTGGCTCAAACGAGCAAAAGTGCGGCCCTTCTGAATTATACGCGCTCTTTTGCACACAAAGATCAATGTTTTACTCCCAGGCGCCCCTTGTATATCTCAACACTGAGACCCCATTCTCCCTGCATGTGCAGAGCTCCCAGACTCAGGGCCCGGAGAAAGCGGGTGCAACTCCTCATGGCAGTTCTCCAGGAGAAATTCAGCAGCCATGTCAATGTAAGTGGTAGGATGAATGGAAGTTGGTCAGGAAACAGGTGTAAGCAGTAAGGCAGAGTAACTTGAATGCAGAAGGAATGGGATGTGAATAATACAAAGAATATTACAATGCCTTTATATAAATCAATGGTGCACCCTCCTCTGGAATAGTGGGTGCACTAGTGGTCACCCCACTTCAAAAATATAGAGAAGAACTAGCAGGGGTTAAGAAAAGGCTAATGGGAATGATCAAGGGCCTAGAAAAACTCTGATATGAAGAGAGATTGCAAAGATTGGGCTTGTTTACCTTATAAAGGAGATGAATAAGATGGAACATGACACAAATATATAAAGTAACGAGTGGTATAGAGAAGGTAGATCAAGAACTTCCATTCTCCCTGTCTCATAACACAAGCACAATGGGATAATCAGTTAAACTAAAAGGTGGGACATTCAGAACCATCTAAGGAAATGTTTTTTCAAACAACATGTGATTAAGCTGCGGAACTCATTACCACAGGAAGTTGTTGAGGCCAATAACTTAACAAGACTCAAAAAGGAATTGGATATTTACCTGGATATCAAGACTATCGAGAGTTTTTCATAATGAATGATGACAACTTTTGGAACTTCCTGCATGAGGCTCAAGTCTATTAAACCTCATGCTTCAGGCTAAAGTCAATCTCTAATGTTTAGGCATCAGGATGAAGAGGACAGATTTTCCCACCTCTCCGTACTTCAGAGTTCTTACCTCTTCCTCTACAGCATCTGGTGCTAGCCAATGCCAGAGACAAAATACTGGACTAAGTGGACCTTGGGTCTGATCCAATATGGCATTTCCTATGTTCCTATCTTGCAGTGATCTGGTGTTGTGTGCCTGTGAGACTTGTGCCAATCTTTGCGCCATTGAAGTCAAAGGCAAAATTTCTGCAACCCTGTTTGTATCCTGTGGAGGGGGAACAATCCCATTGAACTCTCATTGAGGTATTGGTATCCTGTGATGGGAATATTAAACCCCCATTGACAGGATTTGGCCAAATAAGCGCAGTTTATGTGTTAATAATAACAACCCTATTTTCCCCTGCAGGATAACTAAAAGTCCACCTGAAGTTCCTCAGCATATCCCTAGACTATGAGAAAGAAGTGGGGAAAAAACTGAGCCACCACAGGGTGAAAGGGGTCTACCAGAAAAATCAATGAATAGATAGGTGCAATACAAAGCAGCACTCCCTGCTTTAACCCCACCCCAATGTACCTGAAGTCCATTTCTTTCCTCTGGATAACAGGAGTCACTTCAATCACACTCATTTTGCAACCAGTCCACATGCCAGTTAGACTATTTTGCCACTTCTACCCACCCTCTTATATTTCCTAAGCAAATTACATCGAGAGCCAATCCTGTAAGCCCTCATGTGCAGGAGCCATTGAAACCATTGTACAGTCCTTTGGGCAATTATTGTGACACTGGCAGACCAGGTGCCAGCTCATGCCAAGGTCCCCAGGCCTCAGTGGAAAACTGACAAATACACAGCTGAAATTAGGCTGGCTCACCTGTGGGTTAGTATTGTTAAAATAGGCATTTAAATTATAAGATTGTGTTAAGACTTTATGGAATGCTTGTAAGTTGCTACATGCATTGATCTCACTTATAACATCCGTATCCCATCTTATAAGGTAATATTTGAGTGTTTGCATTGTAAGCCTCTGTGACTGTGTAAATCACCAGACAGGAAAGGGACATTAACTAGTGAAAAGTGCTGATCTCTGACAGAAGTTGATATGTCCTGGCCAATGAGGAAGGCCCATCAACACCAGATGGACTAGAATGGAACATTAAAGAGGACAAAATACTTTGTTGTATACTCTCCCCAAACCATGAGGAGGAATCTTGGAAGTTAATTCCTCCCATCAACGGAGTTTGCAGCTCCAAGCAGAGCGGGGGAAGGGAATAAAAACAAGGAGGAACAGTATCTTTGTGCTGATTGGACTCAGTGAGGGGCAAGGATTACTAAGCATAAGCAAAAGATCCCCAGTGCTTAGCCAGGGTTAGCCCTAAAGGACATATAGGACTTGCTTACTATAGGAGCTTTTTTACTTTTTGATTCTTAAGATTGGAACTCATTTGTGTGTATATATGTTTACCTGCTATAAACTTGTAAATAACTCTCTTATTTCCTTTTCCTATTAAATCTGTATATAGTTTATTATAAGATTAGCTTACAAGCATTATCTTTGGTGTGAGATCTAAGATGCAATTGATCTGGGGTAAGTGACTGGTCCTTTGGCACTGGAAGTAACTACAAGATCTCAAGCATTCTTACATCTACAATACCCACCTGCTGAAGTGAAGAAACAGATTGACAGAGCCAGAAGAGTACCCAGAAGTCACCTACTACAGGACAGGACCAACAAAGAAAATAACAGAACACCACTAACCATCACCTTCAGCCCCCAACTAAAACCTCTCCAACGCATCATGAAGGATCTACAACCTATCCTGAAGGACAACCCATCACTCTCACAAATCTTGGGAGACAGGCCAGTCCTTGCTTACAGACAACCCCGCAACCTGAAGCAAATACTGACCAGCAACCACACACCACACAACAGAACCACTAACCCAGGAACCTATCCTTGCAACAAAGCCCGTTGCCAACTGTGTCCACATATCTATTCAGGGGACACCATCATATGGCCTAATCACATCAGCCACACTATCAGAGACTCATTCACCTGCACATCCACCAATGTGATATATGCCATCATGTGCCAGCAATGCCCCTCTGCCATGTACATTGGCCAAACCAAACAGTCTCTACGCAAAAGAATAAATGGACACAAATCAGAAGTCAAGAATTATAACATCCAAAAACCAGTTGGAGAACACTTAAATCTCTTTGGTCACTCGATTACAGACCTAAAAGTTGCAATTCTTCAAGAAAAAAACTTCAAAAATGGACTCCAACGAGAGACTGCTGAATTGGAATTAATTTGCAAACTGGATACAATTAACTTAGGCTTGAATAAAGACCGGGAGTGGATGGGTCATTACACAAAATAAAACTATTTCCCCATGTTTCAGAGTAGCAGCCGTGTTAGTCTGTATTCGCAAAAAGAAAAGGAGGACTTGTGTCAACTTAGAGACTAACCAATTTATTTGAGCATAAGCTTTCTTGAGCTACAGCTCACTTCATCGGATGCATCCAATGAAGTGAGCTGTAGCTCACGAAAGCTTATGCTCACATAAATATGTTAGTCTCTAAGGTGCCACAAGTACTCCTTTTCTTTTTATTTCCCTATATTTATTTCCCCCACCCGCACTGTTCCTCAGACGTTCTTGTCAACTGCTGGAAGTGGCCCACCTTGATTATCACTACAAAAGGTTTTTCCCCTCCCCCCCCCACCACTCTCCTGCTGGTAATAGCTCACCTTAAGTGATCACTCTCCTTACAGTCTGAATGGTAACACCCATTGTTTCATGTTCTCTATGTATATAAATCTCCCCACTGTATTTTCCACTGCATGCATCCGATGAAGTGAGCTGTAGCTCACGAAAGCTTATGCTCAAATACATTTGTTAGTCTCTAAGGTGCCACAAGTCCTCCTTTTCTTTTTGCGAATACAGACTAACACAGCTGTTACTCTGAAACCTGAATAATGCTGTGATTCATGGTGAAGGGACCATCTATCACAAAGACAGGCATACCTGGGCGGCAAGAAGGATTGGAGTACCCAATGGGACTTTTTTTGATTCCCTGTTCAGACTGTTAGGTGATAATTGAGGAGTTGATAATTGGTTGGTGAAATCTAAGGACAGAGCCCACAACCAATGTGGGGTGTGTGCCCTGGATCTTAACAGTCTGCCCTGAGGTTGGTACTCATGCTCTTGAGTCACTGCAGGACAGCTTGACACTGGTGCAGCTGGCAGGATTCACATACCACAGGTCAGTTAAGGTTATAGATCAGAATCCCAGCGCTGTTAAGATTTTAAACTTGATAGTGAGAGTTTTAAAGTTTAAAGAATAGACGCAATGAGAACCACAGTCATATGAGGGTCTTGTGAGAAAAGAACTTGAACAGTTATGTTTGCAGAGGGAAATATCCTACCCAAAGAAAGTCCAAGTTCAGGAGCTGAGCATTGCCCATAATTTTTAACCAGGGGGCAGGTAAAGAAGAGGTGGTGAAGCCAAAGAACCCTCCAGTCACCGCAGAGGAGAACATTACAGTGGAACTGGCCTGATTGCAGCACCTGAGAGGCTCTCCGGTGCTGCAAGGACAAGAGACAGAGTACAAGTACAAGGGCTGCAAGTACAAGAGACTGAGAATTGCAGCTCAGGGAGACTGAAGTGACTTAGGCAGCTGGGGAGAAATCCCACCAAAGGTGCATGGAACAAACCAGTAGTCAAAGACAACGAACATGCTGAGGAGAGGGCACACTGGAGGCAGATGGATGTTCAAACATGGCAGCTCAAATTACTGGAGCAGCAAAAGGGGCTTCCCCACAGTCCCCTCCCCCCCCCCCCCATCCCCACACACACAGACAACACAAGGGAGTGGGAGAATGTCTGCACAGTTTATGAAGAAACTGTACAGAAGAGTTCCTGTCCACGTTTGAGAGACTATGTGGGATGCACAATATCCCAGCGATAAACAGTTGCCAATCCTCTTAACCAGCTTAACTGGGAAAGCTGGGTAAGTTTTTAATGATATAGAGGAGGAGGAGGATGCTAAGGTGTATAAAAAACTTAAAAAGAACAGGAGTACTTGTGACACCTTAGAGACTAACAAATTTATTTGAGCATAAGCTTTCGTGAGCTACAGCTCACTTCATCAGATGCATTCAGTCCATCCGATGAAGTGAGCTGTAGCTCACGAAAGCTTATGCTCAAATAAATTGGTTAGTCTCTAAGGTGCCACAAGTCCTCCTTTTCTTTTTGTGAATACAGACTAACACGGCTGCTACTCTGAAACCTATCAAAAAACTTAAAGAAAATGTATTGGAAAGAGTTAAGATTATTGCTGAGACCTATCCACTGAAGGATGGAAACCTCAAAATGTTTGACAATAGCACTCATGCATAAAATGTGTAATTTTATAAGAAAATGGATAATGGGGGTGGGGGCTGAAGGTGATTATGGGAAACTGTTTGATCTGATGGCCCAGGAGCAATTGTTATGGGTAGTTATGGATGAGGTGAAGACAGCCATCTGTGACAAAAAAACAGCCCCAGTTTGAGAGACTGCAGAAATTGCTGATGAACATGTTGAATAAAGGGTCCATGGGGTACAAATCCCAGGGGAAGGAAAATCCCCATGTCACCCAGGTTAAAAGGGAATTGGAAACAAACCTAACCCCAACTTTGATTTTAAAAAAAGCTCACAGGAGCCCAGGTTTAAATCCCCCTACCAAAAGGGAAGGCAAGCAGCCTGCCATCATTGTGGGGCTCCCAGCTTTATGAAACCAAATTGCCCAAAATGTAAGGTAAACCCACAATCCACACCCCAACCTGCCACAGTGAATGCCACGACCATTACCCCAGAAGCAGCAGTAAAGCAGGAGGAAATTGTAGTGAACTATATTAGGAGTGAGCCAAGAGAGGGTAGTGAAGAACGTATGCTAAGGTAAGAGGCATAGGGCTGGAGGGACACTGTGTCCCAAGTCACTTTGGTGAAGGAAAGTTTGGCGAGAGGAAGGCAGACTTCCTGGTAAGAGTTTAACTATATTAGCTTTGGCTGAATTCCCTGTAAATGTACCACTGGCCCAGGTCTGCCATGTGTTTGAAGATTTTAAAGGAGATATTATTGTGGGCATGAGGAATCTAATAGGTAATGATATTTTAGCCATGTCTACGCAGGTTAATATCATAACTCACAGCCAGGAAGAGGATAGCTCTACCCTGCCTGACTTGTCTGTGGACAGCAGAGAGGGTTGCGAGGGGGAGAGAAATGACCTCAGTCCTCTGTCAGCAGAAAGTAACAATTTGTTATTCACTGACAAGAGTATGCCCCAAGCATCTAGGGGTTTGCCCCCTTTGATCTCCTTTACAGGAGACAAGGGAGGGGACCCCTAGATTTAATGTAAGGCTCTTCGGAGGGTAGTATAGAAGAGTCAAGACAGCCTGTAGGGGAATATATCACTTGTTTTAAAGATAATTTAAAGGGCATGGTGGACTTAGTGCACCAGAACCTTGAAAGGAGTCAGGCATCTCGGAAAGCTTGGTATGACAGGCCTGCTGGAGAAAGATTTTGTGATATAAGTGACTTGGTGTTATTGTGTATTCCAGTGAGGAAGAACCAGATGCAGTATTGTTGGGAGGAACCTTTTGAAGTGATAGAATGAATTAGGTCACTTCTGATGTAAGGAAACCCCATGGCAGGGGAGCAGTGCAAAAATTACATGTCAATATATTGCAAGCTTACCACGACAGAGAGATGGTGGTGAATATGATGTGCAATGAGGAAACATTTATGGCCCCTGGAATTCATTTGGTCAGGAAAAGTAAGGAACAGACTTCTCTAGAGAGCATTGAGGTTTGGGAGGATTTGATTGCAACCCAAAAGCAGGACTCGATGCTGGCAGTCTTCAAATACTACAGGCAGGTATTTTCCAACCTGCCAGGAACAGAGACATGCCCTGCCCATAGCAGAGCACAGCAGAGAAATGCAAAGACAGATTCGGGATGAGATGGAAAGCATGCTGGGAATGGGGGTGATTACTAAATCAAAAAGCCCCTGGGTGTCTCTTATTGTGATGGTACCAAAGAGGGATAAAACCATGAGCTTTAGTGTGGATTTCAGAAGGGTAAACACCATCACCTAACCTCATCCTTACCCCACACTCCAGATACAGAACCTATTGGATCTGTTGAGAGGGGTGCAAAATTCATATGTACTCCTGGATATTGGCAAATTCCCTCAGATGCTGATGCCCAGGAAAAGTCAGCTTTCATAGTGGAATGTGGCCTATATGAGTTTAAGGATTTTGGATTAATTTATGCAAGGCCTACATTTCAGAGGCTTGTCAATGAGGTGCTGCAAAGTTTACAGACCTTTGCCAGGACCTATGTAGGTGACTTGGCTATGTTCAGTGACTCCTCGCAAGGCCACTTGAACCTTGTGGGAATTGTATTGCAGAGGCCTGGAGCAGCCAACCTCACTGTCAAAGTGTCCAAATGCAAGATGGTAGCCATAGTGTTGCCTTATTTATGACACAGGGTGGTCAGGGGCTTTGTTTGCCCTGCTCCTTTAAAAATAGAAGCCATTCAGAATTGGCCTGCCCCACAGACCAAGAAGCAGGTTCAATCCTTATTGGTCTGGCCAATTATTACTGGAGGTTTGTGAAGGGGTTTAGCAACGTTGTGGCCCCCATAACAGACCTTACTAAAAAGGGAAAGCCAGACTGGGGGAGATGGACTGAGACCTGTGAGGAAGGCTTCAAGATCATAAAAGAAGCTTTGTCTAAAGAGCCAGTTTTAACTAGCCCTGATTCGGGCAAACCCTTTGTGCTGTGCATGGAGGCTTCTAGTACTGGGCTAGGCGCAGTGATAATGCAAGCTGGGGTAGGGGACAAGAGGCATCCGTTGCCTTCTTGAGTGAAAAACTAACCGCTGCTGAACAGAAGTAAGCTGTCACTGGGCTATTAAGCAACTTAAACTTTATCTATATAATAAAAAATGCAAGGTTCTAATGGACCACTCCCCGATAATATGGCTGCACAAGGCCAAAGGGACAATTTGAGACTCTTACATTGGGGCCTAGCTCTACAGGAGTATGACATGGAAATAGTCCATATCAAGGAAAAAGGAACTGTAGTGGCAGATGTTTTGTTAAGAATACGGTGCTCTGGGGCATATTCAGGAGCACTGGTGACACTCCTTCCTACACCATTTTTCCATTGGGTTGTGATGGGCCAGCTCATGCCAAGATCTCCAGGCCTCAATGGAACACTGACAAATACATGGCTGGAATCAGGCTGGCTCACCTGTGTTAGTGTTGGTAAAATAGGGATTAGAATTATAAGAATGTGTTTAGTGTTTAGACTATATAGAATGGTTGTACGTTTCTGCCTGCATTAATCTCAGTTCCGCATTTGTATCCCATCTTATAAGGTAATATTTGAGTGTTTGCATTGTAAGCTTCTGTAACTGAGTAAATCACCAGACAGGAAAGGGACATTAACTAACGTAAAGTGTTGATCTCCAAAAGAAGGTGTCACTTGCTGGCCAATGAGGAAGGCCCATCCACACAACACAGACTAAAGTGGAAAGTTAAAAATAACTTGTTTACTCTACCCACACCATGAAGAGGAATCTTGCAAGTGGATTCCTCCAATCAACGGAGTTTGTAGTTCCAAGCAGAGTGGGGGAAGGGAATAAAAACAAGGAGGAACAGTATCTTTATACTCCTTGGACTCTGAGGGGAAAGGATTACGAGGCATAAGCAAAAGATCCCCAGTGCTTAGAGTGGGTTAGCCAGAAAGGACATACAGAGATTGCTTACTATAGGAACTTTTTTACTTTAAGATTGGAACTCATTTGTGTGCTTATATGTTTACCTGCTATAAACTTGTAAATAACTCTCTTATTTCCTTTTCCTGTTAATAAATCTGTATATAGTTTATTATAAGATTGGCTACAAGCATTGTCTTTGTTGTGAGATCTAAGGTGCAACTGACCTGGGGTAAGTGACTGGTCCTTCGGGACTGGAAATAACCTGAACATTGCTGTGATTTGTGGTGTAAGGGACCATTTCTCACAAAGTTAGGCTTAGTTGGGTGTCAAGACAGACTGGAGTACCCAAGGGAACTGTCTGTGACTCCATGTTCAGGCTGTTATAGTATCTGAGGAGCTTATACTTGATAATTGGTTGGTGAAATCTAAGTACAGAACTCACAACCAATGTGGGGTGTGTGCCCTGGATCTTAACAGTCTGCCCTGAGATTGGTACTCATGCTCTTGAGTCACCTCAGAGAGCTTGACTATTCTGGTTATTCATTATTGATATTACTGTAGAGCCTAGGAGCCCTAGTCTTGCACTAGGCCCCATTGTGCTAGGTGCTGTACAAACAGAATCAGATGACAGTCTCTGTCCCAATCTAAGAATAAGACCAAAAGACAACAGATAGATGCAGATAGACAGGCCCAGGGGGAGTAAAGGAAACAATGAGATGATACTGTCAGCATGATAGGCAGTGGTCTCTGCACACCAGCAGCCTAATCACTGTCATGTATTTTTGTGGGCATCATGGCAAAGGAGAGTTTCAGGGTGGGATTTGGAGGAGGAAGAGGCAGTTGACTTGTGGCTGCTTACAGGGAGCACCTGCCAAATTTGAGGGGAAGCATGGGGGAAAGCACAAAGCTGCTTGTGTGAAAATTTAACGAGTGGGTGACGGAGGCTGGCATCATAGGCCAATCAGAGGCAGGAGTCAACATCTTGATAGTGAATGAGGGATGATAGGTAGGGCGATGATAAGTTATAAAGGCCCTTGAAAGTGAAGACAAGTAGCTTATATTTGCTATGACAGAGAAGGGGAGCCAGTGGAGGCAGGCACAGAGAGGGTCAACGCGACAGGCTAGGAAAACATCTTTGCATCAGCATTCTGAGTGGTTAGGAGCAACGGAAGATAATATTTGCCACATCCAGAGAAAAGGATATTGTAGTTATCCAGATGTGAGATAATGGAGCCTGGACTAGAGTTTTAGCTGTGTGTTTGTGTGTCAGAGCAGAGCTCTGTGAGAGCAAGGCCTCTGCAGTGCCTGTGTGTCAGAGTAGGCATAGGCATGGGGACTAGGGATCTGGGGCGTGCTGCAGCACCCCCAGGTTTTACATAGGACTCCGCTGCTGGCCCCCATGCCTGTGGCTCTGCTTCTGGCCCCCCCAAGTGGGGTCCCAGCTGACTCCCCCGCTCCCGGGGGCTCCGCTCCTGCCCCCACACTCATCCCCAGCTGTGGCCCCAGCCTCGGTCCCCTTACCCCTCCCGGAGACACAGCTCTGCTCCCAGCCCTAGCTTGGGGTGTGGGGGGAGCAGACAGGGTAAGAGGGCTGGCTTTCAGCACCCCAACTATTAAAAGTGTTCCAGCACCACTGAGAGTAGGGCCCATACAGAGTCATGTGTGCACATGTGCATGTGTGAGCGAATTGGTGGACATTTGGATCTGTCTACAAAACACACACACAGGAAACAACTGCTTAGCATAGCTTCCCTGAGTGCCTATAGAGATGAGTTGGTGCATATCGAACAGAAATCAGGAACATTTTCATATTTAGCAGCGTTTGACCAATTCTGGAGAAACAGGAGAGGTCACCTATAAGTGAGTGGCCTCCTTAGTATCTGAGTGCCCTCTCTTTGGCCCTTTATATGTGGTCCATGTAGTCGCCTATCCTTAGAACAGTTGTGGTCATCTGCAACTCACATTTTCACAAAATTAATATAATCACAGCCAAAACACTAGGTTAAAAAAACACTATTACAGCAAAATCAAGCACTGAAAGGTTAGGAAATGCCAGGATTAAAATTGTCCATGCAACCTTAATTCACCTTCCTTGTAAGGATGCATTAGGATAGAGTCTTGCCTGACATCATGTAGGAAGTCTGTGATTTGCATCCTTTTTCTTCTTACAGGCCTCTACCCTCTGCACAAACCATCCCATGCACTGAGTGAAGCAGGGGCATAAAGAACAAATAGTGTATGATCATGTAGTTAAAAATGGACACATAATGCAAATATGCACCATGTTAAGGTCATGGGCCTCCTTTCTTATCTTTTGAGTGCATGACTTTGCAACTTTAACTTCCTTCGGTATGTCACTTCCTTGGGTTTTTAAAAAGAAAGCAGAAAAAAGTAAATTGCATCATGTGCAACTATACTGACCCCTATCCCCAGAGATCAGCATTATAGGTCTATCAAATTACACACACACACTGGACTGCAGGATCCACAGCTCTGAGCTCTCTTTACCACCTGAGCTAAATGCATAATCAATCATACTAGTGGGCTGCTACCCTCTCTATGGCCAAGCCCTCTCCGTGTGGACTAAAGGGGGACACAACTCACACATTGCAGGGCAGAGAGGTACATAGCTCCTAAAGAGACAGCAGAGGGCTATTGGGAAACAGGATGATGTAGATTCCAATACTGTTTCTAGCTGAAAGACTTACTGCTAAGAAGAGACCACAGGACTTGGGGGGATTTTTGCAAGCAACATAGATGGTGGTAGAGGGTGGGGTGCTTTAAGAACATTTCACTCCAATCCCCGGATACTATATTGACAAGTACACAGCACTTACCAGCCACGGGCTAGTCCCATTGGTAGCTCTTGGACCATTTGCAATTCGAATCCTCATAGAGGATGCACCCAGCACCTGCACACACGAATCTATCCCGATTTTCTTCACTGCAGTGCCCATGGGCAAATCTATTTAACTAACAGCGGAGCTAAATGTGCCTTTTGGTCAGAGGGTTTGGGTTGGATCAGTTCCCAACGCCTAGGTCCCAAACCGGTGCTGCTAGGCCGCCTGGTCTGGTCTTTATATTCACCTCGGTCTAGGTTTGCACCAGAGAACTGGGGTCTGCAGCTGTGAGGAGTGAAGGCAAGGTGGAAGGTTGCTTAGCACAGCAAAGGCTGAGCCTGGTAAACGAGCTACTGCCCCAGCTGTGAAGGAGGCTTCACAACTAAAGAGGCCATGTGGGCAGCATGGCATTTCACCCTTCCAACAGCGAGTCCCTGAGCCCCCCCCCCCCCCACGATGTGCTGCGGTTCCACTTTAGCAGGAACTGACGGGTGCCGCCTCCTCAGAGAAGCCTTAAAGTGAAAGCTGCCCACCGGGGTGTGATCTATTTTCAAACGCCTAAGTGGGAGAGGAGAGGGAGAAAGGCCAGCCCCCCTGCGCGGCTCAGCCCAGGGAGGATCTGTAGCATGTAGTTGAAGGGGCCTGGCACAGAGAGGGACACGCAGGAAGGTAAATACAGAAACACAAGCCAAACAATTAGGGCACAGAGTCAGGGATCCAGGCTGCCCATGCCAGGCTGGGTGAAGGCCTAGGTGCGGACGCTACTCGACACACACCTAGGTTGGGAGATCCAGCACCTGCACCGCCCCCAGCTTTCTAACTAGGGTCCTCGGGTACTTTGGGATTGACCAACCCACCAGGAGTCCGGCAACTGTGGGGGGTTAATTAGCCTGTTACTCGAAGGGCAAATTCTTCCTCTCAAACTGTGACCCTCAGCGATTCACTGACTTCAGGAACCTTCTCAGCCTCGGCAAAAAGTGGGAGGACCAGTTCCCCTTGCCCCTAGGAGAGGAGATCGGATAGACTTGGGGGGCTAATAGGCACATGCGAATATGTGGGTTTTTTTAAAAATCCACCACATTAACCCCTACTAAAGCTGTAACTTGCTCCATACGCCTGCCTTCCCATAACTCCTGCACACTTGATTTATTATTATATATTTTAACATGCACAACCCCCCCCCCCATATGCTATTGTTTATTAAAAGACTTATCATTCCAACCGGATCGCCCCAAACTCGTATTTTGAGGGGGCATGGGGATCGGATGGCATTTTTCAAAAATGCTCGTCGATGTTTGACTAAATGGAAGGGGGAGAAAATATTTTAGAAGGCAAATGGCTTTATTCGGATTTAAAGCGGTACAGGTCTGTCCATTTCACACACACTCACGCAATGAAAAATTACATTTGACCCTAGCCTAGCTAAACTGCGAGGAAGAGCGCTTGGGCTACTGGAGATGATTCTAGTCAGAAGGTGGCACAAAAGGAGGATCCCTTTACATTGATGGAGTAAGTGACCTCCCCACTCCCCTGCAGAGATGGACCTCTAGGCAGCCCTGGCTGGGGTGGGGGGGGGAGTGCGCACTTTCCCCCGCCCCCTCCCCACCAGCGCAGGGAATTTATTTTTGAAAATAGGGAGAAAATCGCATAACAAAACAACTAAAAAGGCGCAAACTCTGAATGTGGATTATATGAGGCCTGAGGAGGTTGTACGAACTTTTCACTTTGACTAAGCAGCACTCAGATGTGATGGCACTGTGCTTTGGGGAATAGGCCCCTAGTATTTGCAGGGGGGCGGGTGATCTAGTTGGGATTTCTCAGTTCTCAGAGGCAGATTAGACAGGCAGAAACACAGACCTTAGCTAGGCACACAGACCTGTCCCTAGCAGACCGTTAATTGAATCTTATGTGTATTATTTTACTGTGTAGTAATATGATTTACTGTGTTACAATATCTATATTGCTCATCACCGTAGGACCTGGTGTGTCAGAGACAGGTTTGTATGGCTGAATCGGGTCTGTGTGCCTATTAATTAAAAGTGGAATAGACCCACTTTTAACCCAGTCAGGTTTTTAATAAAGAATACTTATTGCAAAAATTGACTCCGACTTGCAATTAGCTCGGAGTCATTTTTATCTTTTCAAGTCTGTTCCAGCCCCTATCCCATTTGTTCCGACCTGGGTTTTTTCCCCCTCCTTTTTCCAGATCCTCTTTTCTTTACCCCTCTGTCTGTAAGTGGTACCATGCGAGAAAATTGCTATTCGCTGGCAACACATATCACATGGAGAGATCAAATTTCCTCACAGACTAGCAGAATTTAAAGATTTATGGCAAAGACAAAAAAATCGAAAATAAAACCCTCAAATATCCTGCCCCATTGAGCAGAATCCGCAAAGAGAAAGTAATGAGTTTAACTAGAACCGAGCAAATAACTGATCTGTAAACTTTTATTTATTTTTCTGTTTCCAAAATGTCAGTGAAAGTCTCAGATTTATTCATCGCTTGTGAATATTTCTGTAAAAGGGTTTCTGCTGTGAATAGTGCATTCATAGCTCATTCATTGCGCATATTCAGAAATCAAACTTCCACACTGTGTCTATGTCGGTCAGTTGCCTAGTCAAATGTATGGATTCAGTTCGGGGATTGGGTGACCCATGTAATTAACCAGCACAGGGTGAATTTCAAATGTCACAATCGAATCCACCATTTAAAAATCGCCTTCTGCAATAATTTGCCCGTTCACATTTAAAACCCGCTTTCCTAGAGGAATCCTGCTACTAAACTCCAGCACGGCAATAGTTCCAGAAAGTGAACGCAAAAGGATCACAAACACCGTTGGATCAAAATTCTCTTTCGAAGTTCAAACGAATATTCAGAGATTTCACCGCAAGTATCTGTTCAGCTCCAACGGTTAACCTGGACATGTGCTGTCAGACTAACATTTAACAGGTCCATTCCCATCTCTCCAAACCTCTAGTGTGACATGTACTGATGACAGACAAATGGATCGATTAGATGTAGTTTGCAAAAGCTAAGTAATACAGCACAAGCGGACGGAGTGTGTGTTTGAGCAAAAGAGGCAGTGTATGTATGTGGGATATAAGTGTACATTTCTCTACGTGCAGGGGAACCTATAGCTATGTTAGAGAGTTTAGGAATAGTAAGCGAGTCTGGGGTGCGCAAATACATACGCATATTATTTATATTAATACTAATTCTCTATTAACCTTAATTCCAAGATTATCATCTTCTAAAATGAGCTTTAAAAGACCAAATGGACATTTCTGTTCTGTGAAGAAGCTGCAGGATTAGGACGGAAACTTCCAATTCCATTAATAATTTCCACGGTCAAATTCAGCCCCCCCCCCCCCCATTACATCCCCGCTGACGGCAGAGCTGCGGCAGATTTTTGACTCTAGTTTACATGGACAGTCCGCAGTGAAGTGCCCCCCAGACCTGGCTCTCTGTATAACTGAGTGAATAATTCACAATTAGTAGATACAATTAATGCGTCTCCTCTAGTCTCTTTACGAAATATCGGCCTGCAGGAAGCAGTTCGCTTGGATTTAATTTTATGCGGGTTTATTTGACAAATATATTGTCCTTTTATGTTTTTATTCCAAGGATTGGCTGCCGGTATTCCAGATTAGAGCGGTGCCGTTTAGTCCTCATTGGACAGGTACCGCCGATCATATTGGTTTCAGTCTCCGGATTGGAGGAGGGTGGCAGCCCATTTCAAATCCGGCTTCCACAAACACTGTTGCTAGTATTAGTTTGTTATTATTAAGACTGATTTCGATTACAGGAGGGCCTAAATAGCGTAGCTAAAATGGGGCCTCGCTGCTAAACTCTCTACAGACGCATCCTGTAAAACAGCCCCTGCCCCAAGAGCCCACCAACCGAGAGTCCTTTACTGGTCTTGGGAGGAGAAGGGGGTTAGTGGGGAAGGAGGAACTGGCTACCAGTGCGTAGGTTCCTCGGAGTAGCGGAGGCGGGCTCCGTTACTGCCTTCTACTGCACTGGAGACGCGGCGGTAGGGGATTGGTAACCCCATAAGAGCACACGAGCTGAGAATTGCCTTCCAGCACCGTGCTCCAGCAACACGACCTGGCCCCCGCCCCACCCCAGACCCGAGCGCTGGTTCAGGGGCTGCGGCCAAGGAGCATCAAGGCGGCTCCCCACTGCACTGTATCCTTCCCGTTCTTCCGCGCGGTCCTGCGTTTCACAGGCCGAGGCGGGCGGACAACGTGGGAATTCTCCGGCGCCTCCCCTTGGGCTCCCATGTCATTATTCCTACCGGGAGCATCCCGCCTACGTGCACTCCCAAACAGGGCCTTCAGTTTGTGAGTTACTAATAGGGCCCTCGTGGGGGGTTTCCTCGCACGTGGGAAGCTGCCGCTGAAAGTCGCCGGGGGAAGGCTGCGGTTGCCAGCTGCAGCGGCTTGGCTGCCGTGATTTATGTTCTGCTGGGGCGTGAAAGACACTGGCCAACAAACTAGTATGCGCGGTGCATCCCCACAGACAGGCCTAGACGGATTCTCTCCTCTCTTTTTTTTTCTTTTTTCTTTTTCTTTAATGCATCTGCATAAAGGGACCTTTCAGGGCAGCCTGCAAAAGGGGAAAAGAAGAGCGCAGGCTGGCCAAGAGCCACAAAGCCCAGCTGCAGACAAAGCGGGCGGCGCTCTCACGCCTCACGACTTTTGTAATGTAGACAAGAAGAGAGCGAGCGAGCCAGCGCGTCTCTCTAAATAGGCGAAACAACAACGATCGACGCACCGAGCGTTTTTAAAACGCTCCCCAAAGCCGTTTAGACCCAAGGAGCAACGGGGCTCAGCAATGACCGGGGTGCTGCTGATGAGCGGCTAGCCTTAGGATTCTTTTCTCCAAACCCCACTGAAGTCCAAGGAAAGACCTCAAGGGGGTTTGGGTCGGCCCCTGGATTCCCCAGGCTTGGCACCTCGGATAGATGGCAGCAGATCCGGAATAGCAGCAAGGGTTGAGGGGGCTGGAGGGCCTCTGGGGAGGTTCCCATTCACACCTCTGATGACAGAGTTTCGCGAACCCCTTGGCAGGACCGTGGGGGTTTGTATGATCTCCAGCTGGCAGCAGAACGGCAGCTGCCTGGTCGGAGCAGATAGTGCGGGGAGACAGCAGGATTCTCTGCCCTGCCAATTGACTGGCATGTGCTCCGTTTTGATGCTGCCTTTCTTGGTTACCTCCTAAGGAAGATCCGGTGCCCCCTTCACAAAATCATTCTGGGCTTTGTAACGTCACAAGCTAATGGCTCTGCTCCCTGCTGCAGATGAAGCCTTGAAAAACAGTCAGAAAGATGTCTTGGTTCTGTACAACACTTTTCCTTGGAGTGTTGTCCCAAAGCTCCCCCCCCACACACACACACCATGTATTTTAAACAGTGCTGAGCACCCTAATTTCCCATTCAAGTCAAGGGAGCTCAGAACTTTCAGGAGTTGCTCAGCCAACAATCGTCCATCGCTCTTATCCGCCCTAGATCTCAAAGCTCCTTTCCGTGGATGTGGTAAGTATCCCCACCTTTAACACAGGGATAGCGAACCAGAGATAAAGTGACTTGCCCAAGAGCAGGAAGCAGGTCAGTGGTGGAGGTGGGGGAGAGAGGACTCAGGTGACTTGAATCCTACTCTAGTGCCCTGCCTGTTAGGCCACACAGCCTCTCCGAAGGGAATGCTCCTTTACTTTTCAGCGCCTCGTATCTGGGTGTGGGCCTCTCAGGCCCGGGAAAGCACAAGACCTTGCGTGGGATCCATGAAGTTACATAGGCATGGCCATGCTGCTGAGAGTCAACAAGGCCTAACTTTTAGGCGCCTAGCAAAATCACCGGAACTACACTGGGATGCAGAGAGTTAGGCGCCTAGACAATGAATGGGGAGAGAGGTGCTTAAGAACGTGGTGCACAAAGCCAGCAGCCCCCTAAGCTAGCCAGCGGGAGACGTGGGTGCTGGGCCCCTCCCCTCTCTCAGGAACAGCACCCAAGGCCAAGCTGCAGCCTGCAGGGAGGCACCGATCTCTGCTGGCGATCTCCAGCCCCAACCTGTTGCCCGCAGTCAGGCAGTTTAGGGGCCTAAGGCGGTTCTTGCGGGAATGAGTTAGGCTGCCTTACTGCACCCAAGCACCCCCCTTGGTTAGAGCAAGGATAGAGAGGTTCAATTCCCCCTTCAGCCAGAGGGGAAGGGAGGATCTGAACGGGGGTCTCCCACCGCTTTGGAGCCTTGATTGGAAGTTCTGCTGGGGGGCTCCCTCCCTCTCTCCAGCTGAAGCGGTTCTGCTGCAGCGAAACACAGAAAAAGTGGTTGGTGTCAGGCCGTGGGTCTCCCCACTCCCAGGGAGTCGCCCTGACCACCGGGCTACAGAATCAGCCCCCCCCCCCGCCAGCTTCCTGCCCCGGCTCAAGGCCTGTTCCACTAGAACAGCCTGAGAGGCAATACAGGGCCCCGTGTGTGCTGCACCATGGCGGGGAGGGTGCCCTGGCCTCTGTGTCGGCTGGTAGAAGGAGACTCTCTCCACCCACCCCCACTCTCTGCTAAGCTGCTCGCAGGCCCGGAGGAGGGAAGGGGGAACCTAGTGACTGAAGGAGGGGAGTGCCTGGATTCCTCCCCTCCCTCGGCGGTAAAACCAGCCCTCCCCGGATCAGATCACAGAGGGCAGCGGTGGAGGCCTGGCAGGGGAGGGGGAGGGGGAAGGGCTGGCTAAGATGCCAGGCTCCGTCCCAGCACTGCTGCTCCCTCCCCATTAGGTGCCCTCCTTGCCCGGCCATACCCCCAGCGGAGCCAGCTCTGCTCTGGTTTTTCAGGGCCTTCGCCGTTCCCTGGGGGCCGGCCCACAGCGGTGGGGGGAGGACGAGGGCACGTGCTATCCTGGCGGGGACCTGTCACGGTCCCACCTCCCCGGTTTGGGAGCTTTCAGGGCTCTCAGGTAGCACCCGGGGCCGAGCTCCGCACAGAGGAGCTGCCCCAGGCTGCGCGCCGCGCTGGGGACAGCGTAAACCCGGCATTTCTCCATAACTGTCCGTACACCGCCCTCTAGAGGCCCAAAGGGAGCTGACCCGGGAGGGCGAGCAGACCCCCCTTCGCCCACTCCCCAGCCAGGGCCCTGCCCCGTCCGTGCCGCAGTGGATGGGCCAGCGGACGCCCGAGGCAGCCGGGGCCGGCCGGGGCGCTGGCTGAGCGCACAGGCGAGGCTGGATCTCGCCCTCGCCCAGGAGCGAGCAGACAAGCCCGGCCTGGCTCCCAGGCTGGCAGGAGGAGGGGCTCTGCGCGCCTGCCCTAGAGCCGCTTGGCCGGGGGAGTTGGCATTGCTGAGAGCCTGCCAGCGAGTCCCACGGGCAGGGGCAGGGGGCGGCGGGGAGCCCAGTAGGAGAGGCGCGTGGCTCCGGCTCCAGCGGGCCCCGATCCTGGGAAAGCAGCGCCCGTCGGGGCTCATGTTCCTGTCGAGAGCGCGCCGGCAGCGTGCGATCGGCGAGACCCGGCCTAGGTGCTCTGCTCCCCGACCCCCCAGGTACTCGGCACGGGCTTGCGCCCGCGCGGGTGCCAGGGAGCTGGGGTCACAAAGCAGGAACCAGCCTGGCTAGCAAGTCCCAACACGGGCAACGCAACTGCAGGGGAGCCAGGCGCTCTCCATGACACCCTCTGTCAGGGCTAGTCACTACTGCGTTAGCCTGGACTCCCTCTACGGCCTCCTGTCATGCTAAGATGCCAATGAAATAGTTCCCTATGGCGCCCCATAGGTCCCTTAGCAGAACCACACACGTGGTAACTAGCAGGCAAAAGAACAGTGCAGGGGAACCAAACTCAACCGTCAGATTCATCAGTCGTTTGCCGGGCTGTGAGGGGCATGGCGGGCTGAATCCCTTGCATTGGCCTGCACAGTTACACGCTTTTAGCAGTCCAGTGTAAACCTCGACAGGTCCTTATCCCTTACTTTGCAGTTCGGACCTGTTTCAGGGTTGGAAAAGCGTGGTTTCCCCGTCCCTGTTTGATATTTCTTGCAGGGCGCTTGCGGGAGATGTGACGAACCTCAGGTGGGTTACAGGAAAAATCATCTTATCGGAGTTGCATTATACAGGGGTCTTTCGAAGGCGCTAATGCAATAGCTCTGCGGTTGGGGTGTCCTCACCCTCAGAATAGGAGTTGTCTGAGGCGGAACCTACAGACCGAAAGGGCTATCACAGACCACCTGAAAAGGGGATATAAACTAGGGAGGTGTTCATGTTACAAAACCAGTCCCACAGCTGGCACCCTCCTGGGCAATCGGAGTTTAGGGGCTAAGAAGCGGCGACGGAGACTGACCTCCCCTCTGAGCCCTAGAAGGGGGTCCTGTCTAGGTCCCAATCCTGCAAACACTTACTTCCGCGTTCAGCTCTACCCTACACCACTAGTCCCATTGAAGTCAAACGGACTAGTCAGGAGAATAAAGCCAAGCGGTGAACCAGTGATCCGGATCCGGGCCCAAATGCGCCGCGTAGCACATTGGTAGGGGTGGAGGGAGCTTGGCGGGTCCCACCTGCTCTGAACTGGGAACTTCAGGACTCTCCTTCTGGCTCTTTTCACCAGCACTACGTTCCCCGGTGCTCCTCCTGCACCTTCAGTTTACACGAGGCAACCCCAGGGCTCCAGAGAAGGCCTCCTCTCTGGGGTCCTTTCAAACCTGGCTCCTGCCCGGCCAGGAACACACTAGGAGAACTGCAGGGAGAGCCCTGCGCGGACCAGCTCTCGGCGAAACGGGAGGGACCCGTTGGATAGCAGAGGGATTAGGCCCCAGCCAGGGTAACGTGCCTGGCTCACCTTCCAGCCCACGGGGAAGGAAACTAGACTGAGACAGCTCGGGTTTCTGCCCCGTTGTAGGAATGGCGCTCAGATACCACGGTGATGGGTGACCACGCCTCGCCAGCGGGGTCAGGGCATCTCTGACTGTAGCACCAGGGGAATCTGCTGATGAGCAAAGCTCAGACGGAGGCTGAGGAGGAGCCAGCTTTTGATACCCAAACCGGGCAACCCCGCAAGGGGTAACGCACTGTGAGAGAGGCCCCGTCACTACACAACACAACACCCCGGGTGTCGAATCCCCCCTTGTCAGCATTGCAGGAGCGCTCCCTTACTTCCCGACCCATTTGCCCTAAGGTCTCGGAGGTTTTCCTAGAGATTGGGGCCCAGCGTCCAGCCTCCCCGCCGCACCCTCACACCTGCGCCGTGTGGTTCACAGAACAGTCGGAGCCTGCTACTAAAAACAGCCTGAAAAGCAGGGAAACCATCTAAGGGGCGGGGGGCGGGGAGAGCGAGCGAGCGCTGGGCAAAGATTTCAGAAGCATAAAATAAAAAGATGCGAAAATGTGGGAAAGTGGTTTGGGGATAATTAGCCTTCTTGATGTGGTTGGAGAGCTATCTCATCCAGAGGAGCCTAGAGGCATCATTACCGAGACAATATTTCAGGAAATCCAATTCATTGGAGCAAAAATATGACATTCATTTTGCTGGTTATGTTATTACAAATATCCTTCAAAGACGACGTTTCATGAGCTCACTGTCTCACTTTCCTCCCCCGATCAGCCGACACCCTATCTACCTGTCAGTGTGGAAAGGAGTCACACCTCTGCGGACCGCTGGCCAAAAAGACTGCACCCCAAATCAAACGACAGAAAAGCATGAAGGGGAAACCCCCCTTCTACTAACATTCCCCCTGCCATTCCAAGGCCCGGTGAGATTTACAGCCTGCTGCAGTGGATAAAGTGGGCGATAGAAGCGATCTCTGCCACATCAAACCTCAGTGCAACTTTATGTATCTATATAAACACTCAGAAGAAGAAAAAAGCCTAAATCACGGTTTGCGATCTGCCGTTGGGGGGAGGGGGGGAAGGTAAATCAATGTCACCCAAGATTTAATATTAAGCAAGCTACAGCTTGGATTTCTGTTGGCTGCCCTGTCAATATCATTTTTGTATGATCACCATTTGGTTTCTCATATTCGAATGTGTTGTGTGCCCCCGAAATGTACAAATGGAAACCCTCTTATCATCTTAAGAATTTCATCTCTCGCGGTTTGATGCATGGTATTATTTTAGAAAAGTGTATATAGAATTTCCAAGAGAATAAGATAGAACCCCTGCGATGCAGAATGCGCCGGCACACACAAGCTCTGTGCAGGGCCCTAAAGCCAGCTCGATGCAAAAACGATACCCTTCCATGCCCCAAATCTCTATTAAAATGCCATCATGTGAACCATTTAACACTTGAACTTGCACCTTTCCTGTGCGCAGTCCTTACGCACGCTAATATTTCTGTTTAAATCAATGGGACGAATCACCCCAGCAAGGATTACTTCACACCACTGAGGATGGAAGGATCAGGATAATATTTCTTATTTTCTTTAATACGTGCAATGATTGTTTTCTCTGTCCACCAACATCTGACAAATCGTTGCGTCTCTGGACAAAAAAATCTCTCTCTTCTGTTTACATCCTCACACCGTCTTGTGTTCCTTTGTTTTTTCCTGGGTTTTGTTTCCGTGTGTGTGTTTGTTTTTGTTCCTGGAGCGGGTATTGTTTTTGCCTCATCCGAGGAGTGCTGTTCTCTGATCTGAAAGCAGGGAGGGATAAAGCGGCTGTTGTGGATTATTGAGGAATAACATTTAGAGGCGCTTCCAGAAGTTTGACAGGATCTGACCACTCAGGATAAAATAAACACACAGCGGACAATACACGTTCATCCAACTGGTGGATAAAACTCCCAATTCAGCAATTGCAGCCTCTCTGCAGTCTCTATCCATTTCTACGTGACAAATCATTAACAGGTGAAATAAGAAATTCGCTCCCCTGCCCTTTGAGGGGAGGGGGCAGCATCTTACATGTGAGTTGAAAACATTCGCTCCAACCCACTTTCACTTATGGCTTCCAGATGCTGGAAGTGGGGAACTCTGCTTTGACTTTCGCACATTTTGGCAACCTCGCAGTTCCTGGTTATTTTGATCCCTTCGAGAAAGGAACTGGGGGAGGATTCCGAGGGGCTCACAGCTCCGAGGGGCTGCATCTTTGGGATACCCCAGTCCCTGACTTCCACCCTCACGTTTATTCTCATCCAAGTGCAGACCGGAGTGAAACCTTAAATATCCAAACTGCTGATGAGACCTGAAATATCCAAATATCCTTACTGCTGATGAGACCTTAGTGATTCGGTTATTTAAATGTCAGGGATAAAGCCCCAGAAAGCTGGACTGCAAATGACTCCCTGGCAACTCAGCGTGGCAGTGTTTTTAAATCCCCTTGATTTTTAAAAATTGAAATCCTGTTCTTTTAGAGTCTCCCTGGGAATTGGGTTCCCAACAAAAGTGGGCAGGAACCCTCTTAGGTTTTTGTTTTGGCAGCCATGCAGGGACTATTATATTCAACGGCTGGTTTAAATCTTCGGGCGAGCAGGAGCATTCGGAGTGAGTCCGGATCGCTGTTCGCGGCAGGTAGAGAGATCAAGTTGCCCTGAAAGGAGCAACAGGGAGGGACTTACTCCAAACAAGCCAGCCCGCCCTCAGCCCTGCGCCGGGCTCCCTACATCGTGCGCGGGAGAACACTGGGAGAAGGGACATTTCCTCCTGTACTGCTGGCTTGCTCCTCTCGGCATGCTCCAAACGCGGTTCAGAGCGAGTTCGTACTGATCCGAGGGCGCAGACGGGTATGCCTGAGTGCAAGAAAGTAGAGGACACTGGAGTACACACTGAACACACACACCCCTTAGAAATCTGACCATGCCCCCCCTCGAATTCGCTTCATAGGTAACCCGGGCAATTTGACAGCCCCGGGGGAGTTTCCAAAGGAGTAAAATGAAGGAAACTCGAGGCTCACCCTGGATTAGCCCCCGTTAAAAAGCAAGTCGCTGCCGCTGGGAAGTCCCGGCAGGTTAAAGGGCTCAGACCTGTCCTCCTTTCATCAGGCAACACTCCTACAGAAATCAGCTGGGGCTCCTGATCCTTTCGCCTGCCCCCTTCCACCGAATCAGATTTCTCTGCTCGTGAGCCAGAGAAGTGCTACGGGCTTCACTGGGACACGTGGACAGTGCAAGATCGAGCCCATTGTCCCATCTCTTTTTTGAGGAAGGGTGAAAGAAATCCCAAGGAAGCCAGTGACGGCCGGACTTGGTCTCTGCTTCCCTTCACAGGCCTTGCAAAGAGGGCAGGGCATTTAAAAATAACGTTTAGTCCTTGTAGCGGGAAAACCGATGCCCCGTGGTAGCTGGCTGTGACGCAGAAAGGCTTTCCAGTCCTCTGTAGTACTCCCAGCTCTGTGAGCAGAAATGGGAAAGGAAAACGCACATAGCGATGCGGGGGGAAAAGGGCTGCCCCTTTCCTACCTCTCACTCTCACTTTGACACAGCGAAGAAGAGTCAGGGAAATGCCGGGCTCTTCACTCCAGTCTGTTTGGTGCTTCATGCTTTGTGTTCAGAGAAAGAGAGGGAGAGAAAACTACGAGAGTTTCTTATCCACCATTCCTCCAATGCAGGAATTATTAGGGTGTCTCTGTGTACCCAGGAGATGTCGGGGAGTTGAATTCTTTGAAAGGTCATGCAAAATATGCGCTTACAAAATATTGGTAAGTGCAGAGAGATATTTTGCATGATCGATTTAAAAGAAAGCAGCCGAATAATCCCTGGAATGTAAACTACCTAATTTTGTATTCGTTAATCCTAGTGTGAGAGAGGTATAATGTGTGTGCGTGCTTGTATGGACATTTTTGTATGATATGTTAAAAAGAATTCACCTGCATATGCCCTGGCAAGTGAGTCGCAACATAGCGTATGTGCCAGGACTTTGTGTCTGTGTACACTGTCACAGGCATATCATCTAGCGGTGTGCATACACACAGACGCAGAGCCCTAGCAAACACAGAAATCTGTAGTTTATTTTCCATGGGATATTCAGTCGAATTATTTGTAACATGCAAAAATACACACGCGCGCGCATATGTGTGTGCGTGCGCGCGCGTGTCCCCGCGTGTGTGACAGTGTTCACACAAACACGAGTGTGTGTGGCTTACTTCTTGAGGGTTATTCAGCCGAATTCTTTTTCACCCATCATGCAAAATAGATAGAATTCAGCAATTCCCTATAATCCGAATACCTCGCTAATTGCACACCAACCTTATATCGGTCTATGTAAATACAGAGCCCCCCACTTCGCCTTCGACCGGCTGCGGGAGTGTGGACACGGTGCGTCGGGAGTCTCACCTGAAGACAACCTATTGGCGTTGTTCTGTTTCAAAAGGGCCAGAGCTGGGGTTTTACTCACGGTTTATTTAGTCAGAGGCTGTTGTTGTTTGGAATTCACACCAACATATTGTCATACGGGCACCGTGACTATCTGAAGCCATTGGCTGGCCGCGGCACTTACTACAGAGGGCAAGGCTGGCCAGAAGGCCGCCCTGTTCCAGCTGATTGTTCCTGCAGATAAGGGAGCGGGCACTGAAGATTTATGATCAGATAGTACCCAAGGCTTTGCTGATTCCTGCTCTCCCAACTGCTATAATCTAACTTTCAGATTCAACTCTGAGTCTGGTTGTTTTGTTTAATTAAACTCGATGTCAGCTTTAATTTTCTGCATGGACGGGCAGCCCTGCCTTTCTTGAAATTAGCATTTTGTTTATATATGTCATTGCACTTTGTATAGACCGGAGCTTACATGGGGCTCGGGGAGGTTATTTACAAGGTGTGGCCCCGGTACACACGGGTGCGGGGCTGCCCATTTGTCTAGGCAGCTTTAGTCAGGAAGGCTACTTCCCCGAGCCGCGGTGGGGCTGGAACGCACTTGGCTCTCTAATAAAAGCTCCGCTCCATGCAGGGGTCCTGCAGCCATGGTGCCCCGTGGACAGGGGCGAGGAGACTCTGCAGAGGGCTGGGGTTAGCTGGCCGTTGCTATTTCAACGGGAAGGTCAAAAAGGTGAAGAGGGGGCTTTGGTGCTTCGCAGAGTCGGGGAGGGTGAGGAATTAGATGGACAAGTGGACAACCAGGTGTGTGGGGAAGGCGCTTTAAAACGGATCAAAGCCGGATTTCAGGCTCTGGGGTGAGCTAATCCAGCCTCTGGAATCAGACACGTCCAGCCCTGCCCGCTCTCCCCCCTGCCAACTGCTGCAAGGGATCTGACCCTCGCTCTCCAGGGAGAGTCCCCATCAGAGCTGGGCAAGCAGCCCCGCAACGCCTGCAAAAGGGCGCGCCCCCATGTGAGAGCCCGGGGGCGCCAGCCTGCTCCAGGTGTCGATGACTCCACACCTGGGCGTGCGAGAGGCTACATATGTTGGCGTACTGGAGAGGTCTGAGTGAATGGGGCAGGAACCTCGCCCGACCGACGTGTCCGCACACGGGCGTGTCTGCGCGTGTAGACATGCATGGCGCGGTGCGTGCGTGTGCGCTGTGCCTGTGCGGGCCCCGGCTGACGGTGTCACTGCGGGAGCTACCTAAGCAGGTGAATGTTGTATGGGCAGGACCCGGGAAGCGGAGCGGGAGGCAGAAAGCGGCAGCGCTGGCAGCTCCTGTAACGCGCACAAAGGAGCCGGGTTTACACGGTGGATTAGCTAAAGCCGATCCCTGCCGTCCGCCTTCCAAAGCTTCCCCCTTTTGTGGTTTGAAGGTCAAAATCCGCGACGCGTTTTATCACCCTGCTGGGGGGCAAGGCCTGCTGCAGGGAGCCCAGTGATTCCTGCTAACGAGTGTCAGGACCTTCCCCTGACCCCTTCCCCGCCTTTCCCAGCCTGGGCTTTGCTGCAGCGTTTGGCACCAGGGCAGGCGGCTCTTGACAGACTCCCCGGAAAGGAGAGAGGCTCCCTGGTCACCAAGAGCGCTCCGGGAATGCGCAGCTCTGCGGCTGGGGTGGAGAGAGACGCCTGCTGCCAGCCGCTCCCGCCTGGGGTTCCCTGGCGCCTGGGGTTCTCTCTGGGCCTCTCTTGTTCCTGCTCTTCCCCTGCTCTGCTCGCCCCCCATCTCCGCCCCTTCCTCCGCTTGCGCTCTCAGAACAGCGCAGAGCCCTGTTTTGCTGTGCCAGGGTGGAGCGCAGCAGGGAGGCTGGAGGCCCTGGCTCAGCACCTGCGCTCCCAAGGCCGCCCAGTGCGCTGGCTACTTTGGCGCGGTGGCCGCGGGCAGCCTTTGCTGGCAGCGCTCCCCCTGCAACGGGGGCCTGTTCCCAGCGGGGACAAGGGCTAATGACCAGGCCCCGCCTGGGGGTGGGCGCGGGGGGGACGGGACACGCCGCAGGGGGCCCGGGATTTAATCACAGCCAGAGGCAGCTACAAAGTTTGTTCCTCGTAATTATGAAAAAAGTCTCCCCGCCACTCTGTGATCCGCAGGTGCCCGCACTATCCGCAGGTGCCTGGCGGGAGAGGCGGGACAGCTCGGGAATGACACACCGGGCAGGGCGGGCTTGACCTGCCCGGGAATGGGCTGCTGTCTAAGGACCCCCGCTGGCTTCTCCTGCCTCCCCGTCCTCCCCGCTCCAGCCCAGCTCCGAGCCTGATGCCTCCGAGCCGGGGCTGGGGCCAGGCACAGGGCAGAGAGCTGCTTATTACAATTCAATCGTTCCAGCCTTTGCTGAGGCCCCGGTCCTGCACAGACGTGCTCAGCTTCACTACCCGGCGTAGTTCGACCCAGTTCAACGATGGCCGGGCGCGCCGCATTAAGCACAGCGCGGAAATCGTTGCAGGATCTGGTCTTAGCGGTGGGATCTTTGCGGCAGGACCGCCTCGTGGGACATTTTTAGAAAGAAGGCGCATCTCCCACCCCTCTGTCATGCTCGCCAGGGGATCTACAGGGGTACTATTTCCCCATCTCGTCGGGGCTAGTCAGTCTCCCACTGTATGAAAATACATCCACCGCCCACGCTGGCTTCTGCTTCGCCCCTGGAGCGCAGACCGGAGCTGGCAGAGCGAGGAAGGAGCTTTGAAGTCTATGAGAGAGAGACAGTGTGAGCAAAATGCGGGTCCAGTGAACACTGTCAGCAGGCTCCCAAGAAAAGATAGAGGAGCCCAGCCCTCATCTCCCTGAAGAGGGGAAGAGGTGCACCCCGGGGACTGGCGACACTTCAGAAGATAGCAAGAGGGAGATGCTTGACTAATGCAGCCGCGAGGGGAGCGATGCTCCGCCGGTGAATGGCAACTTGCTGAGCAAAAGATTTTGTATCTAACAACTCCGCTTTCTCAGCTCCATCCCCGGAATTAGCTTCCCCATCACACCCTGCTTTGTGTCCAGACTGTCCGTGCCCCAGACGCGCAGTGCCAGCAAACCCCCTTCAATTTCTAAGTCATTTCACTTTGGTAGGGGAGCAGGGACATCTCTCTTTGGCCGCAGGCTTTTTCAAACCAAAGAAGGGCTCTCAGAGGCGCAAATAACTCCAGTCTACCCGGCTCCAACTGGGCCAAGCTGAGCTGTCCCGCGAGGAGACACTGGCCCGATCACTTCTTGGGGAAACGAAGTAACGGCACCATTAAAATGTCACCCCCGTAAGCCGTTCCGATTAGGGTTATTCAGTCCCTTTACTGCCCGCCGTCCAGGGAAATGAGCAATTACCCGGGTTCGTCTCTGCCATCTCTACGGAGTGGAGCAATTTCAGACTCCGGAGGGGAGAGCCAAGGCTGAGTTGTGCAAACCCACCACCCCACAGCGTGGCTTTTCTCTTCCCTTTCTGCCTTTACTGCTCCACGGGGCTGCAGTGGCAAAGGTCGCAGAAGGGCCCGAGGGGACGCGCCGCAGCCGCCCCTGGCCCAGGTGATACATCTGGGGGCGTTTTGAGGACTGATCCGAAGTGAAGGGCATTCCCGGGCATGCCCGCCGCGCGCGGTGGCTGGATTAAGGGCGCTTGGAGCGAGCGTTGGCATTTCCTGCCTTCTTCCTGTTTATAAACGGGCAAACTGACCTGGGCACCAATAAAATACACGTTCGGAATTGCATTGCTTATCCTGCTAGCAATACTATAATTATCAAGTAACAATGATGGAGGCTGTGTAGGGTATCCAGGTACACAGCACACAGGTGCGCCACAAAAACGTTAGTCACAAGCAAGAGACACCAGTGACAGAGGAAAGCCAAACCCAAAGAGATCCACGAGCCACTGTCTTCCTCCTAAACTTTCTTTCCAGCTGCCCCAAAGGTAGCAAAGGACTTTGCACGGGATAAATTACTCCCGGAGCTCGTTTTATTTTTCCTGTCTACACAGTTGTTCCCGGCTTGCTCCTCTTTCCTCTGAGAAACAGGGGCAACGCGAGCTCCATGCACTGGGGAGAATTATGTTGAGTGAGAAAGGAGCGCTAGAAAAGATTCATTCTCTAGAGCTTCAAAATAGATTTCCTCCGGAGTTGGATAAGAAAGCAAAGCTCAGCTGTGCTGATCTGCAGCAAAGGCGCCATGATAAATAATGATCCTAATATACCCCCCCCCCCCAGCCCCCAGTCTCCCAGCCGTTCCAAAAGGTATAATCATTTCCTAAAAGCGCCGTGCCGGCACCCACATTAAAGACCTATCCGTCTGACCCCGACCCCCCGCCCCCAAATTCTATCCCTTCCCCGGCTGTGGGCAGGACCCAGGGGATGAGCCTTTATTCAACTGTCCTTCCTCTGCCCAGAGGCTCGCAGCCCAGATCCGCAATAGGCAGCAGCGTCTCGAGAAGATGTTAAATTCGTTCCAGGCGGAAATTAGGCGGCAGAGCCGGATGCCCAAATCCGAAATGCCACCCCCTGAAAGGAGTTCGTGTTCCTAGGTTGAATTCCTCTGCAAAAATGGATCCCTGAATCCAGAAAGGACCCAACCGAGGCTGCATATTTGTTACAAACTAAGAGCTAGACACACACTTCTGGGCTGTACTTTAATTTATTTCGTAGGGTCCCCGCTTCATTATTGCGACGCATTCCCTTTCCTCCGAGAAACAAAGATCTTTAGGATAGTCCCGGTAGTTATTTTAATAAACGTAACATGAAATCATTTAATTGGGACAGGAGTAAAGTTTTCAAAGGTAGATGAATTTTAACCAAATCCCCATCAAGAGTTCCTAGGATAAGCAAAGAAAACGGATGGCCGAACTGACTGCTCGGATTGTCTCTCACCACTCGAGTCGCTGTATATTGCGCAAAAATCGCACCCTCCGTTTATTTTTCCAATATTGTGTGTCAAAGAGTCACTTCTAAGTGAGGGGAAAATCGTGAGATATTTTAATATTGCTGGAGGAATATTTTTAAAAGCTTTGAATTCGGTCCTAAACATTCAGGAAAAGACCCGCTCATAAACTACAACCGGATTTCTATTAAAAAGACCGACCGGAAAAATTAGCACAGCCGTAATAAAGCATTTTTAAACATAGAACAACTTAGTGAAAAAGAATATAAGAAATGACTCATGTGTAAGACAGAGATTTCGATTCATAGTAAAGGTAGGGGGTTTTCTGATGCACCTTTCACTTAAAAATAAGTTAAATACACTAACCAAAAATAATTAATGTAACATGTTTTTTAAAAAAACCCACTAGAACGAGCAACACACAAATTCGCGTTTAAAATGAAATCGAATGGTTATTAAATCTTGCGTGTGGCATTGGGGCAATATATCTCATTGAAAGGGAACGAAAGACTCTCCGATTAAAAGAAAGGAAGGTTAACTCTGTTAAAAAGTGACGTTCAGAAATAGGGGGGAAAGGTGTTACCATATGGTAATTAAACTATATCTATACAGCCAGTTAGGTCCGTTTAGAAACATACTAACTATGCAATATCAGTGTGTTTGTCTACCATATAAACACGTTAGATAATGAAGTTACCTCCCCCCACTCAATATCGAGGCTTTACTGGCTAGGAGGTCGATGGAAGGAACTTTCCTTGTTTGCATTTCCCTGAAGGTGAAAAGGTCGCTGTCCGATCATTTGGTGCTGAAATGGCAAGAAACACCAGAACCCAAATGCTCGATAGAGAATCTCTTTCCTCCAGCCCTGAGAAAGTTAAGGTCAGTTTCCAGACACTCATTTCATATGCTCAAAACTTGGTCAACATCGCTTTGGGTGGGAGGAAGCCCGGTGTGATTGCTGAGAAGTATGTCTGAAGAAAAACTAGGCTTTCTTTGAATTTAAAAAGAGCTGGGAAGAACCTGAGCAGATACTTGATTACTGTTCGCTTCTCTCAAGGATCGGGGTTATACCAGGTCATGCAGCTGCTTCTTTCTTTGGTTTGTTTCCGTTTTAAACTGGTTGGTAGAAAACCCTGGAGAACTGAGTGGCGCAGTCGGATCTACCGAACTTGTGCGCTAGAGCCATTCTGGTCTTGCTTTGGCTCAGTGTGTTTAGGAGTGGTGGGAACACCTATGGCTTATGGAGAAGATACAAGTGGTGGAGTGCCTGTTTGCATTGGAGAAAGCCAGGGATATTAATGTTATGCTGCGGATAATGGGGGAAGACCTGAGCCATTGGGTCCTGCTTAAAGCCCCACTCCAGCTGACTTTAATGTTCTTTATTTTGAATGTAAATAGTGATGGTACCACAAATATTTATTGTAGGACACTCCAAAGAGGAATCTGGTCAGCTCTCTGGGTACAAGGAGCAGGTGCTTGACCTGGGGAAGCAGACAGGGTGGGAAGGCTCAAATCACCAACTAGGAACCAGAAGGGCAGAAGGACTGTGACTCCCCTAGCTTTAGCAAGTAGCCCTCTGGCAAACTAACTAGGTGGAATGGCAGGAGAGAGGCTTTCCCCCACTCGCCCTGACACCCCCTTGTTCACTTGAAGGCATATCATTTGACCCTGGGACAGTTCTGCCACTGGCTACATTTGCCAACATAGCCTCTCCGCTGAGCTCTCCATTCCCCTTCTGGCAGGTGCTTGTCCTATGTTTGATCTGACACTGAATTCCATCTGGACAGATGGACTGAGCACAAGAAGGCCAGGATGCCCCTTCTTTCCTTCTCTGTAGGCAAGACATTCTCTGGTTGGCTTTGGCCTATGGCCTGTTTTACACACACTCAGTCCGCCACGTGGGCCTGGTACGTCAGAGTGACACTCACCAGTCCCATAGGGGGCGGTGGGGCTCCTGGTATGAATGTCCACAAGGCGCTTTGGCAGGGCCTAGAGAAGGGCCAGTAACTTTGTATGTGCTCAAGTACGTTGGCCTGCAGAGCTAGCATCATGCTGGTGCTTTCTCCTGGAGGGGAGCAAAGGTGCCAGGAGGTGGATGGCAGGGCACACCTAGAAGAAGTGATGGAGCTGGGGGAGGGGCAGCTGGGGGAATGGCTCTAGGGAATTCAGTGGAGGTGGCCAGGCTCCAGACTGATCCTGGGGAGTGATGTGCTGGTGATGGGGGTGAGGCCATCCTCCAGGCAGGGCTTAGCTCTGAGCCAGACGCAGAGAGGCCAAAGGCAGGGAGTATGGCAAATGCCATGGGTCTAGATGTGGGGACGATCAATAATCACTACTAGTTCTTCTTTGGCTGTGGAGCCCCAAAGGGGTGGAAATGTAGCATTATATTCTGTCCACATTATCACGCTGAGGTACAGCACATAGGTCATATGCAACTGGGTATGTGAGGGTAAGAAAGAGGGAAAGACAAGATCCGATTGTGGGATGACGCAAAAACTATCTTGCTTGGGCCTGTCATTGCAGAAATGATATGAGAGCCATTTAGCAATGTGCAAATAACCCCCTTGCAAGAGAGCCAAGGCCAATAAGCCTTAAGATATCTATTGAGTAAGTGTCCATGGACCAAGAGCATGACCTACCCCCTCATAACCTACCCTCACTTGCACCCAGGCTACTTCACGGACATTAATATTGTTGCAGCAGTTTAAACAAGAGAATTTGGTCCAACTCATCTGGAGAGAAAGGAAACCCAATTTCCAATGCCACTGAAGTTAATTGGGTTTCACCCACTTTGGTCAGTGAAGAATTTGGCTGGGAACCTTAACAGGAGTCAGGAATGTCATATGGGGAAATGCAGATCAGCTTTTAAGCACATAAATGGCCACACTATATTCCTAAGGGCCGACCTGAGCCTCCAGCGGAGGATTCAGACAGTTTAGTAAGGACCTTATATCTGGAAACAGAGCCCAATGTTTACAACCTGCTCATGTGGACCAGTTCCTCCCTTTGCTCTTGTCATTTACTTCCTTCCTTTATGGATACATGCAGCTGTCCCTCATCTTGAGCAGTCATTTCTCTTCTATTCGAGAAAGCAGCATGGTCTAGGGCACTGGATTAGGACTCAGGAGACTGTGCGGTCTATTCCTGCCTCTGCCCAACTATACGAGCTTGGGCAAGTCACTTAATCTCTCTGCACCTCTTTTTTCCTTATCCCTCGTCTTGTCTACTTGGACTGTAAGCTCTTCAGGACAGGGATTGTCTCTGACTATATGTTTGTACAGTGTCTTGGAAAATGAAGCCCTGCTTTACAGGTGTTGAAGCAATATGAATTATGGTTAGTTTTATTCTCCTCTAGTCACCTTTTGCATTCTTGGAAAGTTTCACAAAACACGCATCAAATTGCAAGAGGAAGAAATCAAAAAACAAGCTATCCAAAAGTGGGAAAGCTGGAGGGGTAGCAAAGCACCACATGGTCATTCATCTTAACAAAAAAAAATTCAACCACATAAGGTACCATCCCAGACACCAAAGTGTTTACTGCTGTGATGTTAGCACTGGCATCCCCTAATCTGGGAGGACAGGGCCTCACTGCAGACCTCCCATCCCTATTGATTTGATGATGATGCTGGTGGAAATTGTAATAAAGATACAAAATGCACCAGTCATAGAGCATCCTGAATTAGATCGAGGCTCCTTATAAACAAAGCCCTTTGAATGGAGAGCATTCAGAGAGACCAATAGCAGCAGGAAACTATAATTACGTTTAAATATTGTTAGCATCATTATCTTTTATCTGCGATCAGATTAAGACAATTATGGCATTTTCCAGAATTGTCCTGGCATTCTCTTGACCGCCATTATCTATCATACAGGAAATGTGATTTTCTCCCCGCTTATTTGGAGAATAGCCCAGCTGCGGAGTGCCTTGTATCACATCGGCTGGTGTCACCCGCACGCTACCCAATGTGAGCGTCAGAGCAGAATGGGTCCAGAATATACCTTGCTGCTGCAAAGCCAGCCTCCCTCATTCTGGAGAAACAGATATTCCAAATGAAACATGGACTCTGGACATGGGAAAGCCCCATTCAGTCATATTCCTGGATTGATCCCCATAGTATTCTCCAGGGCTTTGAATGTCTGAGTCTCACCCATTTTTCCCTCAATTATCCCAATCCAAAACCAGCAAAAAAAAAAAAAAAAAGGCTTATTTTTCAGGCACTGCTGCATCAGGGAGATCACTGCACAAAGCTCACCAACTTCCCATGCCAGAGGCCTAATGGCTTGTTTTTCAGGCGCTGTAGCACCCGTGAGAGCACAGAGGATGGAGAAGATGGAGAGGAGGTAGCCAGCCATCTCCAGACCTTTTACAATAACAGTCAGCGAATGCTGGAGTGAGTGGGCTTGGCAAACACTGCTTCGTGCCCAAGAGGCTTGGTGAACAATTTACCAGAGGAACTCATTTCAAGAGATCTATTCTAAGTTAATTAAAGATGGCTGGCTGGGGTCATCGCCTTGGCAACACTTAAGGATCGGAAGGACGCCTCATTAGGAATAGTGTTAACAAAAAAACATTATTTTTTTTAAATCAAGACAATTCCTGGCACATTTTTATAAACATTCTCTTTTTCTCCCCCTCACTTGGTTTGCCACCCCATGGTAAACACACCAACCTGAAATTTCATGGGGGTTTCATGGGCATTTCATGGGGGTGCTGAAAGAAAGAGGGAAAGTGGAAATGAAAGGAAAGAACATTCCTCAGGTCCAGGCCAGGTTTGGCTTTGGGTCCTTCAGACTGGACCTCGGTCATGACTGACGCTGCTGCACAGTGGCTGTTGTGATCGGGAGGTGTGGCAGGGAAGCATTTCTAGGGTGGGACAAGGCAAGCGCAACATTCTCCAATGTGGGAGAGGCAGCAAGGGGCAGGCCTAACCAGGGCAGCCCAAAGGTTCGAGCTGGAGCAAACAAGCATGTGTGTTTGTGGGTGCATGGAGAGGTGTGTAAGGGAACTCCCTACTAAGTTGGGATTCATGGGCCATGGTGAGCTGTGCAGCATTTTCTGGTGGCCCACGGAAAATTGGCTGGGCCCAGGATGCTGATCACTAATGAGATTTGTATTGTACTAGCACCTAAAGGCCAGGGCCCCACTGCAGCTGGCATTGTGCCTCCCTATAACAAAGACAGTCCCGGCCCCACAAGGTTTACCACCCCCTACGGGTTTCCAGCTGTGAGAAATGGAGCAGATAGGAGAGGAGAGGAAATGAAGAGCCGAAGCAGACAGTGAGATTCACTTTTCCCCCCTTCAAAAGGACAAAACACGTGTCATAAATATAAAGGGAAGGGTAAGCACCTTTAAAATCCCTCCTGGCCAGAGGAAAAACCCTTTCACCTGTAAAGGGTTAAGAAGCTAGGATAACCTCGCTGGCACCTGACCAAAATAACCAATGAGGAGACAAGATACTTTCAAAAGCTGGAAGGCGGGAGAAACAAAGGCGCTCTCTCTGTCTGTGTGATGCTTTTGCAGGGGACAGAACAGGAATGGAGTCTTAGAACTTAGTAAGTAATCTAGCTAGATATGCATTAGATTCTGATTTCTATAAATGGCTGAGAAAATAAGCTGTGCTGAATGGAATGTAGATTCCTGTTTTTGTGTCTTTTTTGTAGCTTAAGGTTTTGCCTAGAGGGATTCTCTATGTTTTGAATCTGATTACCCTGTAAGGTATTTACCATCCTGATTTTACAGAGATGATGCTTTTTACTTTTTCTTCTTTTAAAATTCTTCTTTTAAGAATCTGAATGCTTTTTCATTGTTCTTAAGATCCAAGGGTTTGGGTCTGTGTTCATCTATGCAAATTGGTGAGGATTTTTATCAAACCTTCCCCAGGAAAGGGGGTGTAAGGTTTGGGAGGATTTTGGGGGGAAAGACGTTCCCAAATGGGCTCTTTCCCCATTATATACCTGTTAGACGTTTGGTGGTGGCAGCAATAAAGTACAAGGGCAAAAGGTAAAATAGTTTGTACCTTGGGGAAGTTTTAACCTAGGCTGGTAAAAGTAAGCTTAGGAGGTTTTCATGCAGGTCCCCACATCTATACCCTAGACTTCAGAGTGGGGAAGGAACCTACAGGGAAAGGGGCTATACTCCACACCTGAACATAGCCATTACATGAACAACATACCCCCATATCTCAATGTCTGTACTTTGAGCCATTAAACTTTTATCCCCAATCGGGAAGATTGCAGATTATGTATTCCTTATGCCACCCGTTCCTAAACCGAATTTCGCACCCCTTGATAATCTGTACCTTATTCCCTGATAACTAGAAACTTCTATGCTTAAACTCTGTACTGTTTTCTTTTTACTTCAACATCATCTTAATAAAATTTACCTCGGTCCTTAGAGCCAGAAAATCCACCTTCAGTTTGGTTAAAGGGACCCTGGGCTTGTGATCTGATGGCATGCAGCATTTCTCTCCCTGGGCTCTGAGGCAGAGGCTTAGGGGATGTCTGGCGCTATTTAAGTCCAACAGTTGTGGCTTTTTTTGTTGTTTTAATCCAGAAATTTTAACATCGCTGCCTGCTAACACCAGGCTGGGCCGAGCAGCTTTATTTTCTACTTAATTAACTGTCATCCAGTGACTGATCAATTAATGGTGGAACCATCACTGTAATGTTCTGGAAGCTGGTCTGCCCGACCCTGTGCTGGAGTAGGATGCGGTCTCCCTCCAACTCCTACCTGCTCCAGGCTCCCCCCACTCTGTGCCCCTCCCCCACCCTGCCCCAAGAGCAGCTCCAGCTGTAATTCTTCTCCTGACAGCAAAGGACAACTTGACAGATGGAATATCCCTTTCTCGGAGGAAATTCAGCCATTTACCGGGCACTAGTGCGAGTAACTCAGATGTAATAAAGAGGCACAATGTGCTCTCTCCCTTCCTGTGCTCCAGGGGAGGTGCTCAGAGAAGTACCATCATTTTGATTTCCCCAACAGATACCCTGGCAGCTGTGATCAGGTGGGGCCTCTCGGGATGTTGAGTGGGTGAGATCTGACCCACCGGCGGGGGCTCTGCCCCTTCTGGTTTAGGCTGTTCAGAGCGAGGGAAGAAGAAAGTGATGGCGAAAAGGGAAGGAAGTGGGAGAGAGGGGGATGGGGGAGTGGGGATTTTGCAAGCCCAGTAAATAAACAACCCTCTGGGTGCTGAATGGATTGACTGGGTTTCCTCCTCCGCCATCACTCTGACTTCATATAGTATTATTTGTATGGGGTACTGGCCAGGAGCTCCATGACAAAGCAGAACCCCATTGTGATAGGTGGCGCACAAGCACAGCATAGAAAGGTAGCGCTTGCCCCAAAGCACATATTGTATATTCCAGGCCCTGTGTAGGCCACAGCAAGCTGAACTGAAGTTCTGAAGGACTAAAGGTCCAGTGGTCTATAACCCTGGTCTGTGGGCACCGTCCCCAGTCTCTCCTCCCTCACTCAGAGAACCATGGGCTTTCCCTCCTGCCATTCACTGGCTCAGGTGGAACTCTGGTGATTGGGTCGTTCCCCGCCCCCACCCCCAATAGGGGAGGGGACATTACAAGAGGAGGCGAGGTTGCCCAGAAGTTACCAGCCACATCAGGAAGGTTCCTGCAGGTAGCTTAGAGTTAATGATTCCAGCTCCCCCAGGAAAGTTTTATTTCACAGGGACACCTGTCCCAGAGCTGTAAGCTATATTTGCTTACTTAACTAGGGAGTTATGGCAAGAGACACAGAGGAGTTACTAAGGCACACAGGACAACAGAAGTCCCACATGCGTCCATCCCCCCACCCAGCCTCCTGTGGTAATAAAAAGGCCAGGCAATTCCCAGGCGATGGGAACTAAAGCAGGACTGCAATCTCCTAAACTCTATCTTAAACCCCATCCAATGCCTGAGTTGTGTTTCCAGTGGAGAGAATGAAGCCATGGTCCGAAGAGCTCTGAGGGTCAATGCTCTCGTTGCTGAGTTTAGTGCCAGTCCATGGACTCTTGCTGTTTCTTGCTCAAGGAAGTGATGGACTGATAGTACTGGCTAGAGCTGAGAGGCAATGTGCGAGCTTCTCCCATGGCAATGCCAATGCCCTCCAATCTGGGCCTGCAGCACCCCCTGTTATTTCAGTGCTGAATTGCATCACCCCATCCACCTACATACAGCTCTGCCAATGCTCGTCAGTCCTGGACCACAGAATCCTCAGCTATTATAGTACTGGGTTTGCCATACGCAGCTCTGCCAATAGCCCTCGATCCTCACCCACAACCTCCCAACTTTTTCAGTCCTCGATCCCCACGCAGCTCTGACAAATCACCTCAATTTCCTATAGATCTTTACTTTGTTTTTCTGTCGTACAGACATTCACGACACATGGGCTGAAATCTAAAATCTATTAAAATATTCATAGAATCATAGAAGTCAGATGGAGAAAGATCCCATTAGGTCATCTCCCTGCCAGGGTAAGTTTGTTCCCTAGTACTCTGTAAAACTAGTAGAGATGATCAGATAACAGTGACAAATTCACAAATAATTTATTAAATGAAAAATAGCAAAACTGCATCAAATAAATTACTTGTGTTGAATAATTTAGTGAGCTGTAAAACTAATATGATGTTTAAAGTACTACATAAAGTTTGACATTGGGTCTCTGTGTATCTATATGGGTATCTAAATACACACACACACCCATCCAGTGGGGCATATTTATCTATGGGCAAGGAGAAGTCAGTAAACATTAATCCAGACTGCACAATTCTTAACATTCCACTTTGTTATAGACAGAGAGAGTGAAACGTTATTGGTGCAGATAACGGCTTGTGTCATTTGTGGATTGGATATCCATTTCTAGCTTTCCATGAGATTTAAATTTAGCTCTGGGATGTAGGGTTACTTGCTTGTTTTCCTCTCATTACCATGTACACACACACACACACACACACACACACAAAATATATATATATATATATATATATATATATATATATATATATATATATATAATTACACATTCTTTAAACCTAAGAAGAGTCTGGGGCTTGGAAGGATCCAATTTTAATTGATAACTGTCAACAATCATCCATTTCTGACCGCACTGCACCCAAAACCCAATCAAAATAATTTCCATTGCTAATCATCCAAATTTACAGAGAGGGAACATTGAAACAAATGTAGGATATGAGGCATGCAGAGGCATCTGTCCACCGATTAAGTTACAAATATGGCCCTTAACATCGGAACCCTTTTTTCCTTGGTTGTCAGTTTCATTTGGAAATCTGTCAGTAAGACATCAATGTGGTAAAATGTTGTGATTATTTAAGGGGAAAATACTCTGCATCTCTCTGATTCAGGCACCGTCAGTTAAAGCTAGCATGGCTTCTAACCACTGTTACTCTTTGTCCTCCAAATCCCCTCCCTGCCCTGTGTTTATCGGTCACCGATTCAGACATGCCCTATCTTTTGGGTCTGATCCTGCAATGCTTTACTCACACAAATATTTCTTTCGCATGAGATACCCATTGATTTTGATGGCATTGCTTGCCTAATCAGACCCTTAGGTTATAAGGTCTTTGGGACAGGGCCTGGTGGCTTTTATTTGTGTATAGGGTGTCCTCAACATTTATGGCAGTCTATAAATATGGGAGAGCTGCCTAGATTTCCCCAGAACACAGATACACACGGGCAGGCAGAAATCCTTGGCCGAGACACACAAAACACAGCTGGGTTCTGAGGGAAGCTGCTGTGGGTGGTGTAACCGGGTCAGGTGATAGTGTCCCAGACCGGTTACACACACATGGTTATGCCGGTGGTAGGGGCAGCGCCTTGCATGTCGTAGTTCCCAGTTTTCCCAGTGCTGAAGCTGCAACAGGTCAGGGTTACGAGTAGTGCACAGGGGGGCTTTTCACAATGAGCCCAATGGGAAGAGAGCCGCACGGGTGGCGAGCCAGACCCAGACCTCCTCCAGCCTGGGGGATTCTCACTCACAAGGAGCTGGAGCACCAAGGAGCAGTTAGCCTGAGACTCAGTGAACAACATCACCACACAGCAGCACAAGAGCTAAGTGGGGGACTGGATTCCTTCAGCTTCTCCCCAGGTTTGGGGAGAGGGCAGGGGGACAGAAAAGGCCACTTCTCTCTCCTGGGTACTTTCCTACCCAGAACGTTTCTCGGCCCTTGATGGAGACACACTCTAGGGTTACGGCTCTGCTTCAGCCTGAATGAGAGTCCACTTAGCCGCAGCATGCCAAAGCAACAGGGGTCCCTTTCAGGAGCTGACCGGCCGGGCAGGACTAGGAGGGGCAGACGACAAGGGAGGAGGGCTGAGCAGCTCACCCCTCACACAATGAGCCCTTGACCAGTCGCCACCCGGTCACACTGTGACCCCGCACCCAGCGGCTGCGAGGTCACTGTCATTGTGGTCACTCCATAAAGATGTTACAAGCAGGAGCCAGAGCAATTGAAAACCAGTCAGCAAGCTGTAAACTGCCCCAGCCCTCACAGTTCATTAGGCAACCACAAAAGAAACTTTATTTGAGAGTTGGAGTCCTTTTCAGAGAGAAACTTTTTAAATATGTAATTGGCTCTGGGAACCAGGCCCCAATGGGGAATGAGAAAGCAAGGGAAGCACTCGCCTTCATCAGTGCAAGGTCCCTGATTTATTTATGTATTTATTTCTATTTCAAAGCAGCACTGCTCTGCATATCAGGCCCTTTAGAAGCACAATTATTCTCTCGACAGAAGACCTAACCTAGACTGCGCTTATTTGCCTTTCCAAAAGGCAGCATTTCCCCATTAGCAGAGGCAGATACCCCCATCCTCCCACCCCCCTCTTCTTACAGGGATTTCATCATCTTTCTCTCTATATATATCTATAAAACTCTCCAATAGCCCAACACTAAGCATTAACGCTTACTGTTTCTATGGAGCTTTACATCTTCAAAGAACCGTACAAACGTTAACTAAATAATGCATCTTTATTCATTCCCTTTGGCTGGTTTTCAAGATACTGTAAATAAATGGTATGTATGGCCTAACAAAGTACCTGAGGCCACATGTGAAATGAGCGTGGGGCTGGGGGTGGGGATATCAGCCTAATGATGTTTGTCCATATTACTGAAAAAAACTTTTTTTTTTGACCCACCCCAGAGTCCGATTTAATTTTGGCACAATGAAGTGTTTTCTACTCAGGTTAGCCCCAGGACTGGAATTGCAGGGGCAGCTGCTGTTTGGGGTTGGGGTACTGTAGGAAGCCCAGTACTGGGGTATTGGAGGGACATCATACTGCAGTTAATAAAAAAAACCTAGTCAGCAAAAATTGACTCTTAAAAATCACTGCTAGTATAATTCATAATCGTCATTATTTTATGAGGAGATTTTGGTGGAGCAGAAAGAGAGAGAGTCAAGATTACATAGTGCTGTTACCTCCCCCTTTCCCCCCCCCCAACACCCACACAATATTTATCCACAGCTTTCAAATGGGTCAGTCTTGCAGATCTGGATTCCCACAAGACTCCACCCACTTCTACAATAGGCCCTTATTTTCAAAGGGTAAATCCTGAGCCCAGACTCCCTGCAAAGCTGCCTTTCTGCCCCTCTGCTCACCATGGTGCATACTGCCTCTGATTTCCCCCACAAGGGCTTGAGATTGGGGTAAACCACACGAGTGCAAGTTGTTCTTTTTATACCAGTGCAGCACATCAGTAGTGGTTCACGCTAGGGCAGCGACACCAGGCAAAACCAATGAAGACAAGCCCCAAGCCTCTGGATCAAATTCGGTGCTATGTAGGGCTAAGGTAGCTTTAAGCCACCTTTGCAGCCTCCTGATTGCGGATTGCTGCAAGGGCGTAAATGGCCCTGCTGTAATTTAGGCAGTGTGGGGAGATTGTAACAGTTTCCCTAGTGCTGCCTATGGATTGAGACACAAGCCAGAATGCACACGACAGTGTGTGCTATTGTACCACCCCCTCCCGTCCCCGGCACACACTCTACATGTGGGAGGGGGGCAACACAGGGCCTGTTTCGGGGGCATTCTCCCCCAGCCCCTGGCTGACTGTTTACAGCTCGTATACCCTGCCAGAGCAGCACACAGGGCTTGGAGCAGGGGGAAGAACCCCTCCCTCCACGTCTTCTCCTTCTTACCTGACCCAGCATAAGCCAGGCCCAGAGTCATTAGCTACCTGACTTGAGCCTGGTGATGCCTTGTAAGAAATTCTTTTTCCCCCTCCTGATGCATATTTTGGGAACATTTAATTGGCTGCAATTATTAACCAGCACGGACTCTGGAAACCTGCCAGTCAGGAAAATAATGAACCATTTTAATACAAGTGCTGCCTGTAAACAAATCCTGCCACCATAGCCTTTGCTGCTGCCTGGCACTCGGAGAAGCAGCAGATAATCTTATCTAGTATGGCGAGGGATGGATTTTCCAAGGAGTGAATTGTAGCTATTTCTAGCCCAGGAGGCCTCGGGTGATGGGTGAATAGCAGGGGAAATTATTCAAACGCATTGCATCAACTCTCAATCGCTCTTCCATCTTGTCCACATTCACACGCATGTTTCACTTTTTTCTCTGAACACCCATGCAAATGGATCTTTGTTCACACAAATGTTGGGGGAACAGCTGCTGTCTGTGCAACACCTCTAACCACGAACAAAGGGAACTGGGCGTCACTATGGGCTATTTGCTCTGCATGCTGGAAATGCTTGCCCAATGTATAAAGTTCCAGACCTCCAATTCCGGAGCTGAAACAAGATCATATGCCCCTGATAACATCAGATAGCTACAGATGGTCCAAGCTAGTAGCTGAAACAAGTCTGAACAAGGACATATAATGATAGTCAAAAGACATCTGTTTGCAGGTGGTTTTTAAATAAGAAAAATAAAGCACTATATTCAGATAAATTATTTGCTGCACAGTGTCCTAAGCTCCAGTGGATACTGTCCACTCTAAGTCAGGTGTCTCTTTGGATTGTGCATCAGAACCAGACCATGGGAATCAGACAGCTATCTTACGGGAGGGGCAAAGATGTTTTCTTGCCATGGCCCAAATGCCTACTTACCTAGGGCCAGGCTGGGAGTGGTGTGTTGGCCCAGATAACTCATGGGTCTCTAAAGCTGGCATAGTTTGAGCAGAGCAAATTCTCAATGAAATAGGCACGAGTCTGAAGTAGGTTTGTAAATTTATTTCTCCCCTGGGTGAGTGCATTTTCTTTGCCTCCAATATAGTGAAATTCCACCCTCCCAGACAAAATCACGGCTGATCTTGTGGTGCAAGAGTAGGGGAAGTAGCTTGAAATGCCTCCTGCCCCAGAGAGCGGGGAGCAGGTATAGTACATTGTTTTTATTTTACTTTGTCCTTTCCTCCAGCCTTCCTGCTGTAAGGAAGAGAGGGACCGGCTGCACAGAGGGCCCATTGTGTCGTCTAGCTCCATTATCCACGCCAATATTCCACTCTTGTTGTACATGCCAGACACTTCATGCACATAGGGAGAGCAGAATGGCAGAGCTGAGGGGCCCGATCCTGCTCCCCAATGTACAACCCCCTTGAGCACAGCCCAGGTGATGGGACAGCAGGGCCATGCTGTGGAGCATTGTACTCTCCAGGTTCAGGTACTCATTGTACTCTCCGTTATCTGGAGAATTCACATCCCCCAGAAGAAATCACTCTTCCCCGGGTTTGAGCAGCACAGGCCAAATTCTACCTTCACTTAAACCACTGACTTCAACAGGAGCAAGATCAGCCCTTCTTTGAATGGCATGAGCAGTACCGCCCTCCTGTGAACGACGCACGGCCCAGTACTGTGCCTGCAGCAGCCTCATCTCTCTGGTCGGTTCGAATTCTCTCCACTTGTGCTCACAGGGCCTGATGGAAGGTCCACTGCGGTCAATGGGAGTCTTTCTATTGACTTGAAAAGACTTTGGATCAGGCCCATAATGAGACACCGTGCCCCATACTCAGCAGCTCTCACTGAGATACATTTTTCAAAAGGGCCAAGCGCCCAAATGGGCAGAGCTCTTTGGAAGATCGGGGCCTGGCTGAGGATGCTGGGCTCTTCAGAATTTTGGCCACAGCACCATGTCACTAAATAACGCATTGCTTCCAACCCCAGCTCCAAAGGAGTAAGGACGCCGATGAAACCGCATTCCAATCAGACAATGACGAGAACACACACACGTTGCCGTAAGAGATTCGGAAATCCACTCTGGCCAGTTTGTTAATATTTATTTTGAGGAGGGAGGTGTTTTTTAAAGCTCAGTAAAATAAGTCGATATTTCTTTCATTTTCCAGGAGTCTAAGATAAAGAAGGAGCAAAATTAATTCAAATTTAATGCAAGCAAAATTAAAAACAACCCCTCAAATTAACCTCTCCAGACTTTGTGATCCACATTTGAGGCATTCCCCCATTCTGCCCCTTTCAAGTGGGTTTGGCCTGAATGATGAAACAAAGTTAACCCAAACTGCTTTCCCGATTTAAAAAAATAAAATAGTAAATCTGGCAAGCAAGTGGTTCTCTGATGGCTGAATAGAGACTAACCTCTCTCTCTTGTAGGCGCTCACAAGTACTTTATATGCCTTCAAATAAGATAGGGTAAATTTTAAAACAAATCGGATCTTGTCAATTTGTGTAAATCAGTACAAACATGCAACTAGCTCTCAGCCCTCTCTCTGCACAAAAGACGGTCCTGTCTCATGCTAAGCATGTTGAAGTTGGCCTTCACAAAGGACTCTTTCCCTTGAAATAAGCAACAGGGTAGCTAACGATGGAGCATTTATACAACTAAAAAGCAGACATGATTTATTAAACAGCTACAGTGTGACAATAAATTTTAATGTCAATCAAAATCTGATTATTGTCACTGAAATTTGGAGTGAAAAGATAAAAGCCTGGAAAACAGAATTTAAACCAAACTGAAAAAAAAAAAATGTCTTTGTTCCAAATGATAAATATTTTGTGTGATTGTTTTAAACATCTAATTCTTAAAAAAGGGGAAACAAGCTGAGCTGGATAGGCTCTTTTGAGAGGGTCTGTTAAGACACACAAGGACAATAAGAAGAGCATAGTTGTCCAAGAAAAGAAAAAAAGGAAATAGCATATTTTTAAAATGCTTAAAGAGAGGAGCTGCAATTTTCTTTCTCCTTGGTATGGTCAGAAATCTATATGGAATCAGAAGACATTGTGAAAAGGATCATCTATCATTGATATCCTCCTCTTCCTGTTTTCTGCTGTACTGAAAATCACAGGACTATATCGTCCATACCTTTCAGCCTGGCAAAAGCCGCATATGGAACACAATGAGTGAAAAAGATCCAAATAAGGAGGACACACACAAAACATTATTCATGCAGGAAACTTAAAAAGCTCAGAGAGCCTTTAGTGTAAGTTACTCTCCTTTCTGAACTCCACGTCATGATTCTTTATTTCTGATGTCAATACATTTTCAACAATAAGAATCGGGGCATCAAATCTGTATGGAACACAGGAAATTCTGGGACTAAAACAACTGCTGTCTTTTGAAATGAGGGACACCGGAAAGGTGCGATATTACCTGCTAAAACTGAGAACAGCCTGATCTGGTTTTGCTCTAAGATTTGTCACAAGAATTTGCAAGTTTGGGCAATGGGTATATATATTTTTCCTCCCTGACACACATCGTTTTTGGTTTTGTTTTTAAACTCTGAATAAATCATCTATTTTTTTCAGACATTTCTGCCCTGGCAAAATTTTGCCTATTTTCACCTGCTAGGAAAGTTGCCTTTTTTCTGGTATAGTGAAAAACAGCCAAACATGTAGAAGTAAAACTATAGATTTATGATTTCTATAGCACTGACAGTGAGCAATCAAAGGTTGCAACCAAAGAGGACAACAACTTACTTCCTACGGACATATTCCACAAGCCCTGTTTTGGACGAGTTGCCTCGTTGAAGTCCATGAGACTACTCGCACACAAGGTGTACTCACAGAAGTAATGTGTGCGGGATTGCGATCCTAAACAGGTAATATATAGCAAAGGCTGGGGAAGGTAAGCAGCACTGAGCTGAGTAAAGCATTGCTGTACAGGGTTGTTTTTTGTAATGGTTTTGGTTTTCTTGAATCTTTGCCTGAGTAATTAAATGCTTAGTGCTTAGATACGATGGTGATCAGCAGTATAGAAAACCCTCAGATAGATAATATTTCTGTGGAGTGGAGGAAGGCTTTTAAGGCCTGTAAGGAAGAAGAGTTTGCTTTTTGTACCTCCCTCCCTTGCCCTGGGCTACACACAAAACTTCCAAATGTTATTCTTTGTGTTTTAGGCATGAAGGTGTTTTGTACCTCCCTGTGGCATGCTGATCAGTTTCATTCTCAGGTCAGAGTTCCCATCCCCTTTGGAAGGATCTGTGCACTAATAATAAGACATAAAACAGGAAATTCAGCATGTCAGTTTAGTAGCCAAGTTTGGCTTAAAAGTGACCCCAACATTTTGGATATGCATCTGGGTCAGTGTGAATTAACGGGCATAGTTTGTCCTATAAAAATGACTGACGGAGTATGTATGTGACACAGAGCTCCAGTGGGGAGAAGGGATGACAGGCCGAAGACCCTTTATTCCAAATAAAATACACCTTTAGGAGAAGGAAAAAATTCAGTCTTTTGAACCACAAACCTGTTTTTTGGTCCCAAGTTAACATACAGTAAGGAACAATCCTTTACCATCCAGGAAAGAGTCTATGTGAGACCTCAAAGGCTTTTCTCTGTTCCCTAATGTCTCCGATGAAAAAGCCCAATGTTTTTTAAAAGAAGCAGGCATGATGGGAAAGCAGTTTCTGAGGCTGATGCTCATTTCACTTACACCGGTAGCCTCGCTGCTTCCAGTGCAATCCCTCACGATTTACATTGAGACATGCCAGGGGAGAATCAGGCCCTCAGCTTTCTGAGGCTGCTCTCACTTTGCTAACACCCTGCAGTCATCAGGCTCTGTCTATGCTCAATTGCACAGCTCACAAATGGAATCTCTCTCCTTGCTGTGTGTGGCCACGGGAGTGGAAGAATTGCATTGGGCTGAAAATAGTATTTACTTTTACTGATTGAAAAATAGAGGTTTTAAAAAAAAGCAAAAGCAGGAATTGAAACTATAATTACAATAAACTGTATGTAAACTCCCAGGTAAACACTGATTATACTGTGTCATTCCAGCCAGACTTTATTAGCAAGGAAAGACGAGAATCTTCCTCTTTTATCTTAGCCCGCCAAGAACTTAGTACTGAGGGGTTTCAAAAGAATCCTGTTGCCCTACAGTTTTAGAATGCTTGTCATCCCAAAGGATCCCAGATTTAGGACCTGATCCTTCCAACATGGGTGCAACTTTCCTCTTCTGAGTTTAATAGAGCTACGCACGTGAGTAATGCCACACGGGTGTGTGCAGAATCAGGGACTGGACGTAGTGAGCATCAATCTGGAATGGGGCTTTTAGTGGGCTCAGTTCTGCAGAAGAGGTGAAGTGGGGGGATGATTTGGGTGCGTTGTGACTGCTGTCAGTTTGACGTAGGGGGCAAGAGCCAAAGGGACGTGCATACGGAAGGAGATGTGGTGGTTTCCCTTCAGCAATGCAGGCGAGGCAGCGTTGCTGTTGCTTGGTGTGGCACTGAGGAAAGGGCAGAAGTGAAGCCTTCCTGAGCTGGAGAGCACAGTCTCCACAGGGCTCGGCTATGTGACTCTTTTAGGAGCTGAGGGCCTCCTTTGGCGTTTGTGCTGAGGATCTGTGCTGAGGATTTGGCAGGTAAATAGGAGGCTGAGGGGACAGGAAGAGGCATACAATATGGGGGGGGGGGGAAAGGCCTCAGGGATGCAAGAGTGGGCTGAGTTGGTGTCCTCCCCTCACCAGTGTGTAGAGACAAAGTGACACCGAGACCGGGAAGACGATTCTGCTCCCAGCGACAGGCCTGCCACCCCTGCTGCACACGTAGTATAGTGAGCAGGATCTAGCCTAGAGAGAGAACGAGCTGTTTGCTGGGGATGGAGCTGAGCCATGAAGGCAGCAGGGAGTGCTGGACATGGGTCAGACTGCTTTAGGATTAGACTGGATCATGGAACCTGGGCCAGCAACAGCGTTAATCTCCAGACCACAGCCTGTCCTCTATGAGGACTCAGGCAGACCCAGAAGGGGTCAATTTTACTCTGCAAATACCAGGAAATCGCCCATTTTTCCAAACTAACAATCAGAGCAACATCCAATTTACACAATGGAAAAGCAAAATGCCATCTGGGTCAAATCATGAAGTCACTACTTGGGGGAGGGTAGGAAGGAAGGGTTTATTCCCCGGCATGCTACCTAGTGTATAGGGGAATTGCTCACCTCCACAGCAGAATCCCACCCTACCCTGGACCCACCAAAGCCCCATCAGACAGATGCACTATGCAGCACCATTAGCTTCTCTGTGGATGGCCCTGGCACCCTAGTAAATCCCCTAGAGTCCCATCTCTCAGGGATCCAGAGGCAGGGCTGGCCCTAGACCAAATGGTGCCACTGAACTTTAGAATATCTTATTTTTTATTGCATTTGTAGCTCACTTCACGACTTGGACGCACGATTTGCATGCATGATTTATCCCTGTTCTATAAGATGATAAATTTGCACACTAGGATCTGTAAATCTGTATTTATTCATGCCGTATATAAGCAAATACAAAAAATTAGCTTCCTCTATGCTTACAGAAACTTTTAAATTCTCTTAGTGAGAAATGAATCCACAATACAGAATACCTGAAACATTTTACTTCAAATGTTGCAAACAACAAAAACAGCACCCTAAGCCCGGCACCCTCCCAAAAAACCCAAAGCACCCCTGGCAGTCACTTGTCCCTAAGTCCATCCCTGTCCACAAGCACTGATGGCTGTACTTGGGACCTGTTGGTTCCAGCCTTGTCTTCCATGAACAGCATCCTTAAGGCAACACAAAGGGAAACGCAGCAGGCAGGGCAGAGAGGACAAGTCCACTTAAGGGCATTGTCAACCAGAGCTACTCACCACGGAATTCAACAGAGCACTGAACAGGCAGATGGTGCAGAGAATGGAGACCAGCTCATGTCTATGTAGGTATTTACAAAAGACCCATGCACGGTAGTGTCTGCCTGATCCTTTGCTCACACCAGTCTTCCCTCCTCAAAGGCTTCCGAGTGGCCTTTGAGGACGGATGGAGTACGCTGCAGCACAAGAGGTGAGTGACAGGCCTAAGGCCTGCTTTCGAGAGGAAGGGAGGCTCTCTTGGCCAGTCATCCGTTGATGGGGGAATTTCTAGCCATCGCAGCTGTGGGCGAGATCCTGAACCACAGCCTCCCTCGACCAAGAGAGCAGATACAGACTTTGCCAGGCCCTCCGAATGCCTCCCCATGGCAATCAGCAACTCCTCCGCCTTCTCTTGATGGCATCTAAACCTGCTGGCCTTCACCAGGACCCATCCACCTTGTGCCAGACATTAGGGGAGCAAGGAAACAGCACCAGCCCCAAAGGAAAGGAGACCCAGAGCTAAGCATCATCAGCATGTTAGCCTCTCATCCTTGCCCCTTCCTGCAGGGCAGCCAGTGACTGGGTGGCTGGGATCTCTGGTAGGGGACACATTTGCTGAAGGGCATCTACCTGCCTTTCAATTACAGGGGCGCACAGACCCCAGTCTAGAGAACTCTAATCCATTTCCTTTGGGGATAGGGGAGAAGAATAAGAAGCCAGGTTGAATTCTCTGAGCCCTGTGCTGGAAGGGGAAGCATGTGTGATTCCCTCCCCCAACCCGCCCAGCCATCCCCTTGTCTGCCCAGGCTCAAGCCCCCACTTGATCTCGTGTGACATGCCCACCCCACCGCATGCACAGTCTAATCTCGGAGCACAGTTTAATATTCAGACCAGCTTTTTCAGTTTGGGAGGATTTCAGACAAAATAAGAAAAATAGAAATAAATAAAACGTACAAGGAGACACCTGCAATGTTAGCAGCCGCCAAACAGGTCAGAACAGGCCTGACCTGCTTTTTACAGCTTTGCCACAGCGGCACCTAGTGGTGAAACACCATAACTGCAGCTTCTTTAGGCTTCAGAAGGGAAAAAAGGAGGCCTTTGAGGACTGTATAACCCTGAGAGGGGGCAGCATGTGGCCCCATTATAGGGCCACACACAGTATGTAGCCCCATTATACGGGCAAATGTGGATCCACCAGCTCCGCACAACTATGGAGAAATGATCACATTCCTGTTCTACTGAGCTCTCTTTTCCTACCACAAAATCCCCCAGAGTCTGAATTGGAGACTTCCCCTGCCCTTCTAAAAAAACCCTGCTCCTGTGTGGCTCATTGGTGCAGGATAGCTGCTTCCCCGCCCCCACAGAGCAGCAGGGCAAGAGAGCTCTGTAATTCACCTGCTAACGCAGGTGTCTGGGATGAAGGGCCCTGTAGGAATGGAAGGGAATATCAGCATTTGGCTTTGCATTAGCCTGATGGCATATTCCCGTAGATCCCACCCTTCCGCACACACCCACACCCCTAACTTTGAGTCAGACAGTCACTCGAGAGGAAGTCCATCCATTGGTTAGAATGAGACGCTGGGGTTCCATTCCTGATTCTGCACTTGACTCACCAGGTGACCTTCGATGGGGCCCTAAGGCCTCAGCCTCCCCATTGGTAAAATGGTGATTAGACTACCCACCCTGCAGGCGTGCAGCGGGCTTTGATTCAGTCCTAGTGGTAAAGCCCAGACAGAGAATCCTTCTTAGAACACACACACTGCTCTCCTACACATGGTTGGAGAGGAATTTGCTTTTTCAGTGGTCATTGGCTGTGCTCCTTCCCATGAAAAGAAAGCCGGCTGGGCTCCAAGTTGTGTGTGCATGAGTGTGCGCATGCATACTTGCATGACAATGTTTACTGCGGTGTGTGCCTGTTCTCCCTTTCTCCTGGGGCCTTACATTTCCAGGCTGTGTTAGCAAGCTCTTCTCATGATGTTGTGCGGGTGTGCGCGTGCGAAGGCCTGCGTGTGTGCGCGTGACGGTTAGTGGGATGTGCATCGGTGTGGGGGAGCATGTGTTTTTTCTCCTCCTGGAGCAGACAGAGACTGACACAGTGAGTTCTTTGTCTGCCTGTGCGCCTGCCTGTCACAGCTCCCCAGCATTTCCAAGCCACCTTTCACAGCACAGAGAGACTTTGTCAGGAGCTGTCTTGGAATTTTAATGTGCCTGATGATCAGGCTTGTGGTGCAATATGCAGAGCTTGCTGTATCCCTTTTCAGAACCTCTCCTTAATGCAACGGATAAATAAACAACACAACAACCCCCCCACAAAATGAACAGGGTGTGGCATGTTTCTCACAAACAGGCATGCCAGAGCCTTCCTTTCATGTTGCTGCAGCTCAGCTCTAACAGACCACAAGCCTTCCATGCGATGATCTTCTAGAGGCAACAGAAAATGGGGCTTCTAGCATAGAGAGGAAGCCAGCAGAGAAGGGCTCCCTGGCTCAGTCCGGTAGGGATTCAGGCACTTAGAATTCATTCTTAGAAATGCTTGAGTGCGGCACATCAGAATGATCCTGGCTGCAGGGCCCAGGTACCCAGGATTGGACCTCGGTGATCATCCCACTCCAGTGGGAGAAGGAGGCACTCTGCCCCTTGTGGGATGATAGAGTCGAACTAATGGAGACTGGGCCAAGGGCAATGGTTTTTTAGGGCCCAGAGTCAAGGCAAGGAATCAGACTTTAGAACCAGCAGCTCTCCATCTGTGCTGGTTTGGGGATTCACACCAAGGGCTGGGCCAGAATGTTGAACTTCAGTGGTGGTATGGATTGTGCACCAGGTTATTCACAGTTTGCCTTTCTGCTGGTGGTGGGTGTGTATGCTGAGATCCCCAAAGGGAAGCACCTACTGGTGGCATCGGCATCCGACGTGGACTATCTGAGGCAAGTTACAGGAGACATTACAGTGACTCTTATCCGTTCTCTCTTCTTCCCTTTCAGCTCTGTTCTCTCCAGTTTCTAAGGAGCCACATGCTAGAGGGACAAGACCTGCAATGTGGAGGGGAACCCTGGAACAGAGAACTAGTCCAGGATCAGATACTACCTAAAGAAAGATACCCAGTGGCACCTGCCATAGGTGCTGATGATGGGTCAAGCACCACACTAAGCACAGCGCTGACCTTCAGAAGTGCCAGGCAGAGCATGTAGAAGATTGGACACTTTTAGAGAGATGACCACTACCCCAGTGCATGGGACGGAAGAGGGAGCAACCAACAGAAGCTGTTGTAAATGCAGCCATCTAAGAGAGAAGGCAAACCTAGCAGCCAGACTGTCTGTGAGGATGTGGGACAAGCATGTAGTGTGTGGAGCCTGCACCGAGAAGCCCTGTAGCACACCCCTCACCCTAGCCACGGAAAGAGAATTAGTCACATGAGAGTGGGGGGGCACACTAGGCAGAAGTGTTAGAGTCTGGTGTGCAGTCACATGTCCGAGACTCTGTGATGCTGGCAAACCAGGTGCCAGCCTATACCAAGGTCCCCATGCCTCACTTGGATCCTGACAAACACAGAGCTGGAATCAGCCTGGCTTACTGTTAAAACAGGGATTAGAATGATAAAAAAAATGTCCTGAGGGTATAGACTTCATGGAATGCTTGTAAATTGCTGCTTGCATTAATCTCACTTATAACATCTGTCTCCCGGTAATATTTGAGTGTTTGCATTGCAAGCCTCTGTGACTGTGGAAATCACCAGACAGGAGCGAAGCATTATCTAGTGTAAAATACTAGTCTCCAACAGGTGTTATGTCCTGCCTGACAAAAAAGGCCCATCAACAGCAGACGAACTATTGCAGAACATCAGTGGACAAAAGGGTTTGTTGGTTGCTTTCCCCCACACCTCAGGAAGAGGAAAGGTGCAAGTGAATTCCTCCCATTAGCCGAGTTTGCAACTCGAAGCAGAAGGGGGGGAAGGAATAAAAACCCTTCACAAGGAGGAACTGTAGTTTTATGCTGCTTGGAGTCTGAAGGGCAAAGATTACTAAGCATAACCAAAAGATCCCCCTGAGTTAGCCCTAAAGGACACAGAGAGCTTGCTTATCATAGAAGCTTCTATTACTTTTTGAAACTTAAGATTGGAACTCATTTGTGTGTATATATGTTTACCTGCTTTAACCCTGTAAATAACTCCCATTTCCTTTTCCTACTTAATAAATCTTTAGATAGTTTATTATAGGACTGGCTACAAGTGTTGTGTTTGGTGTGAGATCTAAGGTACAATTGACCTGGGGTAAGTGAATGGTCCTTTGGGACTAGGAGTAACTTGAATACTGTTGTGATTTTTGGTGTAAGGAATCATCTATCATAAAGGCAGGCTCACCTGGGGGGCAAGATAGAACAGAGTACCCGAAGGGTCTGTCTGTGACTCCATGTGAAGGCTGTTACAGTGCCTGAGGAGTTTACACTTGATAATTGGTTGGTGAAATCTAAGCATATAACTCACAACCAATTTGGGCTTGTGCCCTTCTTCTGAACAGTCTGCTCTGAGGTTGGTACTCACACTCTTGAGTCACCTGAGACAGCTTGACAGACACATCTGGTTTACTGTCGCCCGGGTGCTAGGGTTGAAGACAACAGAAGTCAGTAATCTGCGGGCAGGTTTACACTACGGGGCTAAATTGACCAAAGTTACTCAACTCCAGCTACATGCATAACGTAGTTGGAGTTGACGTAGCTTAAGTTGACTTATTGCGGTGCCTACACTGTGCTGGGTTGACGGAAGACACTCCCCCATCAACTTACCTTATGCTTCTCGTTCCGGTGGAGTACCGGACTCAATGGGAGAGTGATCGGCAGTCGATTTAGCGGGTCTTCACTAGACCCGCTAAATCGACCCTGGTGGATCAATCGCTGCACATCGATCCCCTGGTAAGTGGAGATAAGCCCTGAGTCCACATTGGAAGCACAGACATACGCAGACGTAAGCCTGGACTGCAGCTGAATCTGAGAAATTCAGAAGAAACCTGGAGCCCAGAGCCTGAAGAGAAGCCATTTCAGCAACCCTAACAATGCCAGGGAGAAAGCAGCTCATGGCGGGAGGAGAGTCTAAAGATCGTGTGGCGGGAGGGAGTTAGAAAGAGAACAATCTAGGACTGAGCTGGAGAACTGCAGATGGCACAGAAACTGGGGAGACAGAACTGGGGAGCTGCTAGTACAGTAATGATGACCATGAGAGACTAATATTTGTAAATGGAACCTCTGTAAACCCAAGTGGGGCAAATCTGGATTTCAGTTGACGGGAGGGGAGCCTTTTGGAAGAGGACACAAAAAGCTGGGTGAAAATGGAGTTGATTAAAACAATGGATGGGAAAAGAACTGAAAGGAAAAATGGAAAGGGTCCAAGAATAAAATGAATGTCTCTTCAGTGAGAGCTGTACTATGAGTAACATCACAAGCTAGCAAGAGGCCAACATCCAGAAAGTAACTGCAGAGAAGAAAGCAGCTTCTGAGAGATGAAAAATTTCAGGTGCAGGAGAGAAGCAGGAAAGGGAATGATAAAAGAGAGAAGAGACGAGAATGAAAGGAAAACTGTATAACAATAAATAAGGAACAGGAGATCAGCAAAGCAGATAGCGGTGCTGCCTTTGAGAAGGCAAGAGGGGGGAATTATTGACACAAGGAGCACGCTGCTAAAAATTCAATACATTCCTTCCTCAGTTAGTATTTGCAAAGGAGGGCAGGGAAGAGATATCAAACCCAAGCACACATTTCCCCGGAGAGGACAAAGGAAATTGGGATTGCCCTGGACCAGGAAATCAGAGCTGCTGCAGGCCCAGGCGGGATCTGCCCTAGAATTCTGACAGATGAGACAGAAAAACAAAGAGCCATCAGTACATCGAGTGAAAAGGAGACACCGATCAGCTGAGAGCACTTAATGACACAACCAGACTTATGGGCCGTAGAGGAGATTTAGGAGCCCTCCAGACCTGTAAGCATGACATCAGCAGAGGGGAAGGTACAGGAAGTACTAGTCAGAACAGAGGAGGCCCTCTCCCCGCCCCCAAGAGTTATATAAGGGTGTCAAGGACGTGCTGCTGGAGAAAACTTCTACCTTAAGTTTAGTTGAAGTTTTTGATATAAACACCAGGCAAGGAACAGGACCCACAACTAGGGGACAGGGGAAGAACTATTGTACCTGAAGTGATAGAGACTGGTGATTGTAGGCTTTGGATTGTAATTTGCCCTGGGCAGGGACTGTCCCTGTTTACAGTATTTTGCATCCAGTACAATGGGGCACCAACCCCATTTGGGGTTTTTGGGTTCCACCATAATATAAATATTTACCGCTGCTATTAGCACCAAGGCAGAGGTAACTGGAGAATGAAAGCTGGGGGGATGGAGGGAGGGAGCTGGGACACTGCCACAGAGATCAGAGCTAGGACAAATGTTGTCCACCCTCTATGCTAGTGACCTAGAAAAAGCAGAAATTCATTGGCTCCATCATGAAGTTTACATATGACACAGAAATGGAATAGGAGATGCAATTCTGTATTATCCGGACAGAGGCAGAGCACGGGACAGACAGATGAACTACACGAGTCAGTGAGGAGAGAGAGAAAGAAATAAGACTCAAAACCAAAGAGAGTGGGAAATATCTTCAGTGTTTTGTGGCGTATGGCCCCTGAGCAGGAGAAGAGGAATTTGGGCTCCGCTGGGGAGAGAACACCGAGTACAGTTAGAGAGGACTGAACCCCAGAACACACAGAGACAACCGAACAAACACTTTCAGGCAAGTTGGGCAGAGCGAGGGCAGTCTGATCAGCGCAGCCCGGGAGCCAGTTCAGAGGAAATGGCCCTGGGCCACACCTAGAATTGTGTGCACAGAGCGGGTCACCTCCTCGTAACAGGGATATTATCGGAAAGGAGAAGCAGAAGTAGCCAGAACAATAGCGAGAGGAGGATCTCAACGACTCAATGTCAAAGAAAATCTGTATATACCCAGGAGTAGCTTTCTGAAGACAAACACATTGAAAAGGGAGAGGAGCGCTCAGAGGAGAATTCACAGACTATTCTGAAGGGGCCAGAGACACCTATGTAAGCTGGCCAGATAATAAGGACGTAGCAGAGCTGGCACTGAAGAAATTACACAGGTTTCTCTCTCTAAGAATTTAGCAAGATTCAAAGAGGGACTGGATATTTAACACGGATTACCCAGAGTTAGAATAGGTTTCAGAGTAGCAGCTGTGTTCGTCTGTATCCGCAAAAAGAAAAGGAGTACCTGTGGCACCTTAGAGACTAACAAATTTATTTGAGCATAAGCTTTCGTGAGCTACAGCTCACTTCATCGGATGCATTCAGTGGAAAATACAGTGGGGAGATTTATATACATAGAAAACATGAAACAATGGGTGTTACCATACGGACTGTAAGGAGAGTGATCAGGTAAGGTGAGCTATTACCAACAGGAGAGAAAAAAAACCCTTTTGTAGTGATAATCAAGGTGGGCCATTTCCAGCAGTTGACAAGAATGTGTGAGGAACAGTGTGGGGCGGGGGAGAATAAACATGGGGAAATAGTTTTACTTTGTGTAATGACACATCCACCACAGTCTTTATTCAAGCCTAATTTAATGGTGTCCAGTTTGCAAATTAATTCCAATTCAGCAGTCTCTCGTTGGAGTCTGTTTTTGAAGTTTTTTTGTTGAAGGATTGCGACTTTTAGGTCTGTAATCCAGTGACCAGAGAGACTGAAGTGTTCTCCGACTGGTTTTTGAATGTTATAATTCTTGACATCTGATTTTTGTCCATTTATTCTTTTGCGTAGAGACTGTTTGGTTTGGCCAATGTACATGACAGAGGGGCATTGCTGGCACGTGATGGCATATATCACATTGGTAGATGTGCAGGTGAACAAGTCTCTGATAGTGTGGCTGATGTGATTAGGCCCTATGATGGTGTCCCCTAAGGTGACACAAGTACTCCTTTTCTTTTTTAGAGTTAGAATAGTAGATGCTAAATAAGTTTTGTAAGGGAGATAAAAAGCCTCATGCTTTCATGGCTTAAGCCAGTCTCTAACTATTAGGGGTTTGGGGGACACTTTCTCAGGACCAGATTATTCCCACATCTGACTACTGTGGGGTTTCCTGCTGTCTCCTCTGAGCGCCTGGTGTTGCCCACTCTCCTAGACAGGATACTGGACCAGCTGCACCAGGAGTCTGATCCACTACGGCAATTGCTATGTCTTTGCCAAGTCTTTCCTGCAGGAGTGTTTCACTGATACAGGGGGACCTTCCTTTAGGGAACTGACGGCAACAAACCTAAACAGCCAAATTTGCAGCAGCGACTCTAGCAGGGATCCGTGAGTGCATGCAGAGCCGCATATTGGCATACATGCCGCCATGCTTTGCAGACACAAACATCCACAGAGTTCAAATAGTGCACACAGATGTTAGAATGTCTGGGCAGAAATTCTAGCTCTTGTGTACATACACACACACACACACGAATAGTTTCAGTGCACAGAGGTGTTGGCACCAGTCAAGAACAGGCACAAGTATTTGCTTGGGATTGAAAATTAACGCCGAAACATTCGTCATCTTCATAAAGCACCTGAAAGCAGAACAGCTGTGTGGCCTAAGGGCGAAGGTGTTTGATGGCAGCTCAGAAGATTGCAGGTTTGAGTCCTGCCACAGCGGGTTTGGTTTCCATATGTTACAAGGGCAAATCTTATAGACTGGTGTGATGGTTGCCTATCGGCTTTTAACTTCTGAGTGCTGAAAGGTCACAGCTACTGCGGCACTTCAGCAGAGCACTGCTCAGTGGAATTCAAGGGCATCCAGAAGAGCATCCATAAGGCCATACAAATACCAGTTTGCAAAGGACACATGGTACAGTTTTATAGGAGTCTGAAGGCAAAAGGAAATTTGGTACAACGTAGGTTTGAGTTTCTGGTTAGCACCTCTTGGGGGCTGCGCTGTGACTGAATCCAAGAGAGTTTTGCTAAGCAGGCTGCATGGCGTTACACAGAGCTTGGGCATAAGTGGGAGGTGTAATGGCTTGGAACAAGCATGAAGACTCAGGGTGACCAGGCCATGTGGAGAAGAAGTGGACTGAGGACCAGACCCTCCGCTGGTTTGAGTAGATCTAGCACTATTAACTTCACTGAAGTTATGCTGACTCAAATCAGCCAAGGATTTGGCCATGAGAACTGACTTAAAGCTAAAATCTCAGCACTTGAATAAAGCTAATCTGACTGGGTCAATCCAACACAGATCCTGTAAAGGAAAAAATTGTCTCTTTCTAACTTTGTAGGGCTCCCTGGTTAAGTTACTCAAACAGTAGAGAAAGGTGATCCAGAAAACATCATTTACTGGGTTTTTATAAAGCTTTCAGTGAGTCTCTTATGAGAGAGCTATTAAGGAGACTAAATAACTCTGCGATAAGGGGCAAAGTCTTGTTATAGATTTAAATCTGGTTAAGTAACGGGAAACAATGAACAGTGGAGAAATGGCCACTCCTCAGAGTAGAGGGAGGTTAATACTGGACCAGCCTAGGGGGTCTATATCGGGCCCATTGCTATATAATACATTTACTAATTGTTTGGTGGAGGAAATGGATAGCAAGTTGGTGCTGTTTGCCAAGAACATCAAGTTCTCTTTGTTCATAAAAATCACAGGGTATTGGGAGGCATTCCAGATGGACTTTAGAGCCTTGAGGGAGGAGAGAATCAGCAACAGATGGAATTCAGGTTGGATAAAAAAAACCCTTTAACAAATCAAGCAAATAAATTAAACATGCCCCAAGCAGCGTTTTTAACCACCACGGAGGGCTGGGGAGAGGGAGTTATTCTCCCCATGCATTAAAAGTCATGGGAGCTAGGTGGGATTCTGGAAAAGAGCATAGACTCGCCAGCAGTGCGAATACACTGCTATGATGCAGCCACACCTATCTTTAGACAGGAGTGTTACGGACCAGGGCTGTAAATATCCCAATAATTATACTGCAGGTAAAGCCCAAGTTCCAGAGCCCTAGGAATTTTCCATAGAAACATCCTAGCTTCAGGATCCTAGAAAACTATGGAATTTTCCATAGAAACATCCTAGCTTCAGGGTCTTCTTTGGCTGATGCTATCGCCCCAACAGGAAGGGGAAGAGAAGAGAAAAACGCTGGGGCCAGAGAACTAAATGGCCAATAGTCTTGTTGCTAGGAGAGACTCAGGTTTCGGCTAATAAAGAGACAGTTTTTATAAACACACACAGCATCCCTCACCCCTTCCCACCAAGCAGCCAGGACCCACATGCAAGCAGGCAGTGGGGTATGAATCTTTCTGCTTCCCGCTCAGCGGTTGTCGCCAAGAGATAGCCATGGTCTTTCTAGACTTTCATTTGCAGCAAGAAGGGAAAGCAAGTCTCCCCCCACATGAGTGAGACCATGGGGATTTGGCACATGGTCAGCTCTGGAAGAGGGAACTCAGTGTCCCTGCTGTAGCCGTGAGCAGGGAGGGTACGGAGGGGAAGGCTGCAGCCTGAGAAAGAGGCACTGTCCTGCTCAGCTTCAAGCCACCACAGATCCCCTGGCTAAAAGAAGAAACTCCCTCCCCATCACTGAGCAACGGTCCCTTCCCTCCACACTACCAGTTCACTGATTCTCGACAGGATGAAAGCAGAAGGGCATTTTTAAAGCTCTTGCCAGCGGCTGTCTGAAATCGAAGCAGAGATGACAGGTTTCAGAGTAGCAGCCGTGTTGGTCTGTATCCACCAAAAGAACAGGAGTACTTGTGGCACCTTAGAGACTAACAAATTTATTAGAGCATAAGCTTTCGTGGGCTACAGCTCACTTCATCAGATGCACAGCAGAGATGTGCATAGCATCGAAGCAGAGATGTGAATTGCCACAAAGCAAGTTAACTCTACCAACCCAGAAAGACTGTTAAATATCAACATTCAGAAGAAGGAATCTGCACAGGGATCAGGAAAGATGAGGCCTTTGTATGGGGACTCCCTAGAACATTTCACTGGAAAAAAATCCCCCTGGGGGCAAGAATGGACATAGGCCATATGTTTGTATAGCACCTAGCATGATGGGGCCTAACCTGCTTGAGGCCTCTAGGCATTATTGCAATATAAACACTAATTTGGCAGAGTCTGGTGTGTTCTAAAGATCTATAAACAAGTGAGCATCCAGAAATATCTTTGAGATGGAGATAGGAGTCACCCCAGCAGGGCTGATTGATCAGGATCCAAGCAGAAGGATTAAAACTCAGGTGTTGGGAAACCCTCCCCAGACCTGGCCCAGGCAGGGGAATCCTCCATTCCCCCTGCAGCTCACGCCGTTCGGGGTTGATTACTGTACAATGTTCTCAGTGTAATGGAGTCTGAATCACATTGTACCCATCTGTATTTACGCAGGAGGATTAGTTTTATTTTGGGAGATTATTCATATTTTAAAAGTGAAGTCTCATCCCAAGGTACATTATCGACTAGCCCCTGGGATCCTTCCCTCTGACAAACAGCGCGTGTTTAGCCATTTCTGTTTTCCTAGAGGTTGACAGTGCAGATCCAGCCGAGCCTGGCTTCTCCAGGCTGGAAAGAGGGAATGACCATAGGGGAATACGATTTGGAAAGGGGAAAAGAGAGAGAGCGAGCAATGCATACAGGGGTCCAAGCTTCTCCAGCATTTCCCCTTAAGCTATCTCAAATCATCCTGTCCCACTCATTAATGCCTCCATACCAAGTAATGCAAACCAATGCCAATAACACAAGTGGGGCTGCTAGCCAGCGCAACATTGTCGCTGAGTAGGAGAAAACCAAACAGCCAAACTTGCTGTGACAAAATCTGCTTTTACTACTCAGGGCCACGGAAACGGGTAGTGATCAATGGCTCCATGTCTAGCTGGCAGCCGGTATCTAGCGGAGTGCCCCAAGGGTCGGTCCTGGGGCTGGTTTTGTTCAATATCTTCATTAATGATCTGGAGGATGGTATGGATTGCACCCTCAGCAAGTTTGCAGATGACACTAAACTGGGAGGAGAGGTAGATACGCTGGAGGGCAGGGATAGGATACAGAGGGACCTAGACAAATTGGAGGATTGGGCCAAAAGAAATCTGATGAGGTTCAACAAGGACAAGTGCAGAGTCCTGCACTTAGGACGGAAGAATCCAATGCACCGCTACAGACTAGGGACCGAGTGGCTAAGCAGCAGTTCTGCAGAGAAGGACCTAGGGGTGACAGTGGACGAGAAGCTGGATATGAGTCAACAGTGTGCCCTTGTTGCCAAGAAGGCCAAAGAAATTTTGGGGTGTATAAGTAGGGACATTGCCAGCAGATCGAGGGACGTGATCATTCCCCTCTATTCGACATTGGTGAGGCCTCATCTGGAGTACTGTGTCCAGTTTTGGGCCCCACACCACAAGAAGGATGTGGAGAAATTGGAGAGAGTCCAGCAAAGGGCAACAAAAGTGATTAGGGGACTGGAACACATGAGTTATGAGGAGAGGCTGAGGGAACTAGGATTGTTTAGTCTATGGAAGAGAAGAATGAGGGGGGATTTGATAGCTGCTTTTAACTACCTGAAAGGTGGATCCAAAGAGGATGGATCTAGACTATTCTCAGTGATAGCAGATGACAGGACAAGGAGTAATGGTCTCAAGTTGCAGTGGGGGAGGTTTAGGTTGGATATTAGGAAAAACTTTTTCACTAGGAGGGTGGTGAAACACTGGAATGCATTACCTAGGGAGGTGGTGGAATCCCCTTCCTTAGAAGTTTTTAAGGTCAGGCTTGACAAAGCCCTGGCTGGGATGATTTAGTTGGGATTGGTCCTGCTCTGGGCAGGGAGTTGAACTAGATGGCCTCCAGAGGTCCCTTCCAACTCTGTTATTCTATGATTCTATGAAACACACCCACACCCCAACTACTCAGAATAGTCTGTACCCTCCCAGTGTAAGCTCAGGAGAAGTTTTGCTCTCAGAGACGCCAGTGTAAATCCAGAGCAAAGCCACTGACCGCACGGCAATTACTGCAGATTTACACCAATGTAACAAAGAAGAATCGGGCTCTTTAATTGTTATTAACAGTAATATAATAAATAACCCAGTGCAACATTTGCCTCAATGACTTTGCAGGCCAGGGGAAGAAATTCAGCAAATCTTCCCCTTCCCAACAGGAAAGCGTCTGGTTAGCATCACGGTGTGCAGAACAGCTTCTTAGTTGAAATTCTCTTGATCTGATTCAGGCAGGAACTATAGAACAATCTCTGATCTCACAGAAATCAACCATGAGGGAATGACGCTAAAGGCACGTTTTGGCAAAGCCACCAGAGAAGAAGGGGAAACGAAGCCATGTTCAGACACCTTTTTGAGAGAACAGAATTTGTCCTATTTTCTTGGTGCGATAGTCATCCCCATTTCAATGGGCCACCATGCAGCCCCTAAGCCCACCAGAAGTTTAATTTCATCCAACTCTTTCATTTCTCCCGAGAAAGAGGGTAGCTATTCCCCCCCTAAATTTTCCCTTTGTTCATTTCATCCCTAGTTTTACGCGTCCTTGTGACATCCGCTGTGCTGTTAACACTCTTTGGATACCTGAAGACTGCTTCCATGCCCCCCTACCCTCCATTAGCTGTCTCTAAGCCATAGTTGAAATAGACTGTATGTGGGAGGAGAAATTCAGTCTGACAGCCGTTTAACGCTGCACCATTTGGCAGATTTAAATGCTATTTTAAATATAGGCTATGACACAACATACAGAAATAGCACTGAAAATCCCCTGTCATGTTCCATATTGCGAGGAGCAGAGAAACAAGCCAGGCTGGGAAGCTGGGTTATTTTTATTTATTTCTTTTTAATGTGTCTGTGGAAATGTGTTTTAAGGAGCACAGAGCCAAACAACCCTCATAGAAATCTATATATTCGTTTCAGCATGGCGTCTGTCCTTGTCACCACGCCACCAAAGCAGCTTTGCTGGTCAATGGCTGGTACGACGATATATGTATTACCAAATAGTCCATGACCTAGATGAATAGACCTCTACCCTGAACTTCTCCAGCTTTGCCACCCCGAAGTCCTGCCTACCTTTTATTTATTTACATTTTTTTAAGAATAGGATTTTTCTCTTTCCCCCTAAAATAGCTAGAGGTAATTATTAACTTAAGGCTTCTAGTTCACTGACCCCTCTCACCAGGCTAGAACCTCGGAGCAGGACCTTGCGGATAGAAACGGTGCAAGAGCAGCAGCCCAGAATTAAAAGGGAATGATGTCTGCAACGACTAATTTATGCGGCTAAGTGTAAAACACACAATGAATCCCCCTCAGATCAGCTCTAACACCCCTGCAGCCAGAGCATTTCTGCTCATTTGCTGATTAACGGCTGCGGAGCAGATGCAGGCTGCATCCTGATTGGCTGGCATGGGGCAATCATTTAGAAAAGGACCCATAGCTGTCTGCTTGGTTTAGGAGAAACCTGCTTATACAAGTTTAAAAACAGAGCCAATGAACAGGCTGTCTTAAAAAGAGCGTCCAGATTTGAATGCACTAATTTATCACAGTAATCAGCTATGGATTTTGCTCAGAAGCCAGGCCAAGATGACAGCAGAGCGAGATGACAGCCTCACACAACTGAGCAGAAACATAGCAGAATCACAGGCCAAGCCAACACTGTCAGTCACCAGCCTTGATTTCTCGAGGGGTTGGGAGTGGGGGAAGGGGGTTTGATGAGCTTGTAATCTGGTAACAGCTGCAAAGCAGTCACCAGATTTGGATTCTCAGGGCTGGTAGCAAGATGAGGCTGCACCCTTGACATTGAACTTGGGGTGCTAGCAGGAGGGCAGACAGGAAATCCCTCCTCAGATGCTTCCTCAAAACATGGGCTTTGCAAGCTGCTATTTTATCTGTTTTTCCTCTCATAAGCTCCTGTCCTGTACACACCCCCAAGGCAGGGCATGCAATAGGAATCATCACCATTCTGTGCTCTTATATAGCACCTTCCATCTGTACAATAACAGAGGGAGGATCATGATGGCTTTAGAGCCAGAGGGTTGAGAGCCAGATCACTTGGCTCCATCACTGATTTACTACGTGGCCTTGGGCAAGTCACTTAGGACTAAATTCTCCCTTGTTACGAGGGTGTAGGTCTTGAATAGCTACATTGGCTTCATTGGAGTGACTCTGGATTTGTACTAGTGTAACTGGTTGCAGTATTTGGCCCTCCCCCTCAATGCTCAGATTACCCATCAATATACTGTGGCTAACAACATGGACCACTTTCATAGGAGGAGTGAGATGGTTAGTTGATTCCTGTACAGCACTTTTAACACCTGGGCTTGGCACAGTGGAGGAGAGGGAAGGAGGGAAAGGTAACTCCAAGTTAAAACCACCATTGGGCTGCTCTAAACTACACTTCCTGCAAGGGTCCCATAATCAGTGGTCAACAGAAGTCTATAAAGAGAAGATCTACTTGCCTCTACTCTGTTCGATACCCACGAAAAGGTGTGGAACATGAAATTGACATGTGGTGGGGTTTTTCTAAGTGCTCCTCAATCCCTGTGCCCTTTCACCAGACTACAACCAGTTTGTAAGCTCTTAGGCTTTCCCACATGACCATACTACTGACTGAACAAGTGCAAGACTGAAGTCCCTGCTGAAGTTTCTATGGAAGGCCACTGGACTTCCTCTAGGTGCTAACTGATGTTGACCTTCTGTGTGCCTTCTGGGTCTATTGTACTTGTCATGGAGTAACTTACCCATGCGAAACGCACACTTAAGGATGGGTCAACCTGTGAGCACGGAGAACAAAACAGACCCAAAGAGCCAAACTCTGCCTAGCGTGAGCAGGTGAAATTCCCAATGGGCCCGATCCTGCTCTCACTCACCCCAGGAAGAATCTGGAGCAAACGACTAGAGTCCAGTCTCCAGATTTACACTGGTGTAACTGAAAACAGAATTTGGCCCATTGACCCTCTATCCTCAGACATACACCAGTGTGGAAGGAATGTAATGCTGTTGACTTCAGTAGAGTTACTCTTGATTAATAGCAGTATAAGTTCAGGCCCACTGACTTCACTAGGAGTTATATCTGCTACACTAGGAGATGAATTTGGCCCCTACAGAACACCAAATGGTGTCAGTTACTCATTTTACACATTCACAAAATGCCAAAGTGATGCAAGTTTCACAGCTTTATTGCTTACAACACAATTTACCTCACTGTTCAATTTGGCCCAGGGATATCAGCCATCGCACTATTTCCTGAAACAAATAGGTCACTTCCACAGCCATTTCACAGCCAGTCACAGGCACCAGGCCCACAGCTTGTTTGCTTGAAAGCCAGAAAGGAAGAACACACATTTCTTCCCTCTTTGAACAGCTTGGGCCAGGATCTGATCTCAGCTAAAGCAGTGAAGACCCCAAGTAACTCTATGTCTCCTTCCCCTTGACTATGCAGGCTAGCATGAGGCAGGAACCTCCCAGAAATTAGAATCCTTCATCCCTTCTGGACCCCCGATCCCAGTGAAGCAGGAACATGTGTTCCCATGAAAGAAGTGCACCAACCCACTGCTAATACACAGAGTGATGCAAAATGCCTGCAGCATCTTAACTCCTCCTTGAAGGCCTACTTCTGTCATGATGCCCGCTATATCTTCTACTTACTCCTCTCCATTTATCTGAAAATGGGGTTTTTGTCCATCATGCAATGCACCAGCCTGTATCATGTTATTGCATCATCTTGCAAGCTGTTTGGGACACGGATCTTGGGTTCTTATCTGTACTGAAAGCACCTAGTACAATTGAGGAGGGGGGGCACTAAAAACAATAGACAAAACCCTCAGCCTCTTGACACACCTGGATTTGGGTCAGACTCAGCCCAGTCTGTCAAAAGATTCAAGCTCCTTTACAGTGAGCCAGTGGTTGATTTCTCCCACCCTCTAAAACCTTGCAAAACTCATCATTCCCCATAGTTTCCATGCAAAATTCCAGGGAGGCTCTGCAGAGAGATCTCAGTTTTGCCTTGCATTTTGGGTTCACTTGCACCTGGAACTCTGGCAAACTGATATCAGACTGTGTTTGCACTGTCTCCCTGCCAGCCACAACCTGTGTGTTTCCCAGGGCTCTTCTGATCAGTGCAGATTTCGAGTAACCAAGTTTTTTGTATTTACAACAGCCTTTGTCCATCCAAAAAGAATAAACTCAGCTTGTGACTTTTGGAAATAGAAGTGCTATGTGTACTTCAGTGGCAGGTACCACAAACAGAGAAGCTCTGAGATGGCATCATTCTCCCTGTCTGTGCATTGAGTTGGCATCAGGCACCTTATGTTGGATTTGGTCCTCCCCAGTGAAATCTGATACTGCACCTCGCTGCCCTTGTTTGTTCCATCACTGACTTTCCCAGTGCAGCTGGTAGGTGCGCATATTCCCAGACCAATGTAATATGCAATAGCCATTCAAACTGACAGACATGATGAGCCAGTTCTATCCACTTGCATGAAAGAGCAGAGAAACGGAGTCTTTTGTCCTCTTTAATATTCCACAATAGTCTGTCTGGTCAATGGACCTTCCTTGTTGGCCAGAACATTCTGTGGGAGATCAGCACTTTACACTAGCTAATGTTTCTCTCCTGTCTTATGATTTTCAGTGTCACAGAGGCTTACAATACAAATGCTTAAATATTACCTTACAATATGAGATACAGATGCTATAAGTGAGATTAATGCAGGCAGCAACTCACAAGCATTCAATAAAGTTTAAACACTAAACACCCTCTTATAACTGCAATACCTATTTTAACAATACTAGCTCACAGCTGAACCAGCCTGATTCCAGCCATGTGTTTGTCAGTGTTCAGTTGAGAAATGGGGACCGTGGCATGAACTGATACCAGGTCTGCCAGCGTCACAAAAGCAAAGACCCCAAGACTTGCTGTTCCTCACAAACCTTAGTTCGTTGCTTGTTTTCCATCTCCTCTTCAGTCCGAATAGTATTTCCCCCCTCAGATGTTTGGCACCAAGATAACTTCCTCCTGAAGACACCACAGCTCAGAACAGGCCTGGAGCCTGAGGGCAACATCTAGTTTGTACAAAATGGGGCACATTGTTGCCCCCTGCATGTGGTACTGCAGGCCATGGCTACTACAGAACCCAACATACAGAACTCTGCCTTGATCCAAGCACAGGACACTTAGATCAGAAGATCTGCAGTGCCCAGCATTCTGCGTAGGCAGCATTGGAGAGCTGAGTGGGGCCCATATCACTCTCAACCATAGTTTGCACTAGTGCTGGTCAGAAAAACTTCAACAGAACTCTAGTCCATCAGAAAATGCGGTTCCGTCAAAATGCTTCATGATATAAGATCAATTTCACCAGAATTGTGTTTTGGAAGAAAACCGGGGCTGGGTGTGGAAGAGTTCTGACAGGATGTTTTGACATTTTTGCAACAAAATATTTTGATTTTTCATTTTGAAGTGACTTTTCACTTCAAGTTTTTACAAATGTTGCATTCTAATGTACTGTTGTAATATAATACAAAATAAAAGTCACAACAAAAACAAACCTTGTAGATCAAATCCAAATGATTTCTTTCCCCAGAGTTTTTCCTTTTGCAGAGAATTTTGAAATTGGGGGGGGGGGTGTTTTGATTAGGAATAAAGCCAAACTTGAAAAATCTCAAACTCCATTGCAAAATAGAACTTTCATTCTCCACAGAGGCCTGCTTTGGACACCTCTGATATAGGTAACCCTTATAGAAATGCAGGTCTGCAAAGAATCTCAAGAAGTCATCGAGTCTAGCCCCCGGCGCTGAGGCAGGACCAAGTAAACCTAGGCCATCCCTGACAGGTGTTTGACAAACCTCCAGTGATGGGGATTCCACAACCTTCCTTGGAAGCCTATTCTAGTGCATAACTATCCTTACAGATGAAAAGTTTTCTCTAATATCTAATCGAAATCTCTCTTGCTGCAGATTAAGCCCATTATGTCGTGTCTTATTTCCAGCTGACATGGAAAACAATTGATCACCGTACTCTTTATAACAGCCCTTAACATACCTGAAGACTTATCAGGTTTCTCCCCACCCGCCAGGCTTCTTTTCTCAAGACTAAACATGCCCAGTTTGTTTAACCTTTTGTCACAGGTCAGGTTTTCTAAACCTGTTATCATTTTTGTTGCCATTCTCTGGACTCTCTTCAATTTGTCCACATCTTTCCTAAAGTATGGCACCCAGACTTGGACAGCTGGAGTGGGACAGTACTGAGTAGAGTGAGACAATTCCCTCCCGTGTCTTACGTACGACACTCCTGTTAATACACCCCAGAATGATATTAGCGGGAGGAAGGAACTGTTTATTTATGACTTATACAGGATGCAGACACATGCAAAGGCAGATGCCAGGACTCTTTTAAACAGACAGACAATTAAATAACCTTTTCTGCTGTCTGAAAGCTAATGTGTCTCCATCCCAGGGGGGAGTTAGACCCGTAGATTCCTCCTCTTTAGATCCTCCGTCAAAGAGTCTGTGAAACAGAAAAAAAGATCTACGCTTTCCTTGCCTGCATCTATTTATTAAGATTTCTCCTTGTTCTTCAAACAGATTGGCAAAAGGAAATTGCAGCCACTACTTTTCCTTTTCCAACTCCCCTTCTTGTGCACGGCCATGAACAGACTAACCACAAGCCACAGTGTTCTCCTCTCCCACCAGTAGACTGCAGATTTGCTGTCACATCCCTTTCATCCCATGAAGCAGAAGGGCAGTTCATGTTTCTGAACTACAGCCCTTGCTGAGTAATAGAGCAACTGCATAGGTACCCACAATGCACTGGATTGAGAAAACGCAGAGGAAGGAAAGTTCACCAGGCCTAAACTCCAGGACATCTTAAGACACCATGGTCTTCTCAGGATTCCAGGCTACTGTGTCTGGAGTCAGTCGTAGAAGCTACAACATACAGATTTTGAACACCTCAAGTTTGAGGATGTTTGGAGCCAGGATTTTGGCTCTAGCTGCTACAAAGACAAATTTTCAAAATTCAGGCCCAGGTTCAGACTGAGTTGAGAATATGGGGGGGTCTGAGCTGGAGATCCTTGCCCAGGCAAAACCTTCTGCTAAAGCAAATAGGAACTTTGCTATATCAGGCCCTTCTGCATCCCAGTCCTTTCCCCTTTCCTTGAAGCTTATGTTTTCCATAGTACCAGCCTAACCCACATGCGTAATCAGAGACTTCTCAGAGAACATAATACCTTGTCCTTGTCCAGTTACTTAACTGTGGGCTCTCCCCAAATACAGATTGCTCAGCCAGGGTCCCATGCAGCCTTATCTCTGTACCATTCAGATAAACCAAAGAACACCATCACCATTTTCCTGTGACCATCTGTATCTTATCTCAGGGAGGAAATACCTTTTGGGTCCTTCTTGGCTGGGGGATGGACTTTGTTTGGGATCTGCTTCCTGGCTTGTCCTTCCTTCCTTGTTTCTCTCTCCCACTCCTAAACTGCTTCACTGCACTCTAAAAAGAGTTTCCGTTGAGAGCATTAAAGTCACTACAGTGGGAGTCTAGCTGCTCCCTGGACCTCAGAAGAGGGCAGAACACAGGGAAGCTGAGCATGCCCAGAAGCTGCTAAATGGAGTTCAGTGGGAATGCTGGGAGGAGCAGGGTCTAGAAGGAGGAAGAAATGGGGTTCTATGAATATAACTTCTCCCTAGCAAGCAAGGGCATTTTTCTGCTTGTTGACCTGCTTGGCAACTGGGCAGGGATTGTATATTTATTCTGCTCCCTTATCTTCACTTTCCAGGTCTCTGCTCTCAAATCTGTCTTTCCACTGACTCCATTATAAATGGAGCCACCCCCTTTTGCATCTGCCCCATTATATCAGGGCTCCCTTTCTTTGCTGAACAAGTCTCTAGACACATCCTGGGTCACAGGCACATCCTGAGACAGGTTCAATTCCTCCCCAGGGCTCTATTGGGGACGTGAAGAACCCTTTCCCGAGGTGGAGATGCTGAAGGCAGGTTCCACAAAGGGCTTTTGGTGTCCCAACAAAGTTTTAAATCACAGCAACACTGAGATCCACAAAGCCTCAGTTAAGTGCTAAGGCTCCCTATACAACGAATGGGAGACATGGGCACCTTAGACTGTGATCCACAAAGCCATCCCACTAGGCAGGGAGTGGCCTAAACTAGCAAATGGGAGACGCTGGAGAGAGGGGTGTGTGCTAAGCCCCCTCCCTCCCTCAGAGATAGGCACCTAAGTCCCTGCTGCAGGGCTGCACCTCGTTCTGCCAGTGATCAACGAGCTGGGTAAGATCGATGCTCAGCCACCCAAGTGCCCTGCAGGACTTGAAACTAAACAGCTGCAGGAGAGAGCTCGCTAGTGAATAGTGTTCTCACCAAGTATGTGGGTGACTCCCAGGTCATGTCCCTCTGTCTCCTGAGGGGCAAGAAGGGATTTGAATGGGGATCTGGCACCACTTAAGGGAGTGCACGAACTACTGGGCTATAAAGTCATTCTAACAGTGTAGCTGGTCCAATTAATATTTAAGTATTTAATTGTTTAATTAAAGTGGAACAGCTTCAACAGGAAAGATTGTGGGACCCCCAAATCAGAATATTCCATAGCACAGTGGTGTGGGCTGAGATGCTGCTGATCCTTGTACACATCCCTTTGACAGCTACAGAGGAAATTGACCAGAGGCTAAGGGAACTCCTTCCCTGTTTCACCTGAGGGGTCAGATCCAGGACGCATGCTCAGAGGCTATTCACCGGATTGGGCCCCTGCACATGACTTGGGCAGCTGAATACCTAGCTTTCCCCTTCTGTGAATCACGCTGGGGCAGGGGTGGCCAACCTGTGGCTCTTCAGAAGTTAATATGGGGCTCCTTGTATCGGCACTGAGTCCGGGGCTGGAGCTAGAGCTGCCAACTTTCCAGTGTGCCAGGGGGTGCTCACTGCTCAACTCCTGGCTCTGCCACAGGCCCTGCCCCCACTCCACCCCTTCCTGCCCCCTCCCCTGAGCCCGCTGTGCCCTCGTTCCTCCCCCCAGAGCCTCCTGCACGTCACAAAACAGCTGATCAGGAGGTGCGGGGGAGGCGCTGATTGGCGGGGCTGCCAGTGGGCAGGAGGCGCTGGGAGTGGGGGATGGAGTGGATGGGGGGGCTGCTGATGTATTACTGTGGCTCTCTGGCAATGTACACTGGTAAATTCTGGCGCCTTCTCAGGCTCAGGTTGGCCACCCCTGATCTGGGGCTTAGGCAGGAAATAGCCTGAGACCTAGAGTGAGGCTGCAGCACACATGCCCAGAGGAAAAAATGTAGGTGCCAAGTGAGTTTAGGTGCCGGCCAAGCAGTTTTGTGGACCACTGTAGTGCCTAAGAACAGGACTAAGGGGTCCAAGTACCTTCATGGATCCCACCCAAAGTGTCTCTGCCCCACTTGCTGATACTATTTTAATGAGCATTGAGATTTCTCCTTTTCATAGGAGAATGTCCAAGTGTGTTATGAGGGTGACTCACATATAGCACGTATACAGTGCTTTACAACCTCAGAGCACTCTACAAACATTAAGAAAATAATGGAGAACATGAGTAAGACATGCCTCACAACCCCGTTTGAGACAGAGAGGTTCTAGATGGTACGGGAGGTGCAGAGAGGTTAAGTGACATGCTCAAGGTCACATAGAAAGCCAGTGGCAGAGCCAGGAATAGAACCCACAAGTCCTGGTTCCCAGTCTCCTGCTCTAACCAGCGGACAATACTCCTCTCCAAGAGCTGGCAATACAACTCAATGGTCCTGGCTCCCAGTCTCACCTTTCTCCTCATCCCCTGCCAGTGCCACAACTTCCCACCGTGCCACCAAAGGCGGGAGCCACACCGCAACCCACCTGCCTGCCTGTGGGGAGCATCGCCACCACCTTGCTGTGCACATTCCCTCCTGGAGGGGGCAGCTCAGCAGCAGCGCATGCTGGTGCTTCCAGGAGTGGCACAGGGAGATAGAATGGGGACATGGTTTCCCTTGTCCTCCTTCCCATCATGCATGATATGCAACTGTTTTGTCTCATCTTCCACTGGGCGAGGTCTTGTCTTCCTATGTTTGTGCTGCATCAGCACAAGCCCACCCCCCCCAATCCTGATCAGGACCTCCAGGCTCTGTGATAATGCAAGTATAATAAATAACAATGCTCAGTGGGAAGGGGAAGGCCCCTCTCAGAAGCACGGCCTCTCAGAGGGCGCGATGGCATCACAGCGTGGTGTCGCCATTGTCACCAGACCTTGCCACGGTAGAACAATCTGGCGGCTGGGTACAGAGTGAGCTCTGGGCATCGCCAACCTAGCAGGCATCGTGAGCTTCCCACTCATGTGTTGCTTTTCACATTGGGGATGGGGAGTTGCACATTATATTGGTGCCACTCAGAGGGGTGGGAGGGGCAGCTGCCAGCCACACTCTAGCCCTCCCCCCTCTCGCCCTCACCAGCTGCGCTAGCAGCTCGGGTCTCTTTCTTTGTTAACCGCTGAATTCATCTGACAACTCAAAGAGAGCCAGGGAGAGGAGAGAGACCTCGCAGCCCTCAGCAGCCTGTGCCTTCCCCAGCTCCCCCTCTGCCCTCATTTGCAATGCTTGAGTGGGGATTTCTCTATTTGCTAAGCTAACAATGCAAGTTCCCAGGGCCTGGGATGATGATGACATCACTGCAATGCTGCAGGGCGGGAAGGGGGATTGCACAAGGCAGAGGCAGGCGTGGGAAACCGAAGCATCTGCTGTACAAGTCTCTGCCAACTGCTTTCAGCCTCACTCAAAGGAATCCCAGGGAATCAAATGGGGGCAGAGAGCGCAGGGAGGGTCATGTGACCAGAGGAGAACCATAGTTAGCCTCAGGTCCTCTCCCACCAGCCTAGTAGGGAGGGGGATGGTGAGTGGGGGGCATGGAGAAATCCAGGCCTTCCTCAGCTTTCCTTCCCTTTGGTCTCCTGTACTGTCTCTCGAGCTCTCTTCCACCCCATCCCTTGCTGTCATTCTACTCACTGTGGGAAAATCATCCCCTCTCTAGCAAAAGAGCACCATGAGCCTGCTGTGCTGGGGGAGTACCCAATGATCCCCAGCACCCCTCTAACCATGCTCAGGCCCTCGTGTGTGTCAAGAGCAGAGTGTCCTGTGAGTAGTGTGCACCAGGCCCATAAAGTGACAGAAGCACAGGACCAGATATGGCAGAATGAGCCCCCCACACATGCTCCCCAGGGATGGAGTGATTAGGTAGCAGAGGGGGAAGGAAGGGGAGGAACTAGGCCAGGACTGGGTGGGTATAATGGCACTACAAGGATGGGGGGGAGTTGGATGTGTAGCAATGATCTCCCACAGCACTAGAGACGGCAGAGGTGTAAGCTCAGAACAAGGAAAGCAGCTAGAAGCGTTTATTTGACAAGAACCATTTTGGCCATAAAGGTACCATGGCAATAGTATCATTGCAGGCAGGGAGGTAGAAATGCTGGAAAGGTGGTGCAGCCACCAGACTCATCCCAACTGAGAGTACAAGCAAACCAGGTGCGAGGAGGGCACAGGAAGGGCAAACAATAGGGTGTGAGGGTACAGTTAGTGCCAGATAGCAGACTAACTTTTATGATGTGGACCTGGCCCCTGAGACCCTCCCACCAATTTATTTCAGCCATCAGACAACAACAGCTGCCTTGGCTGAAGGGAAACGGAGACCTGGGAATAAAAGACTTATCCCATCCCTGACCCTCCAGGCCAACCACATGACCCAGTCCGGTATCCCTAATCGCTCACCTTTACCCCTCCCAGCGTACGAGGGGCGGGCCTGTCTCCTCTGACCAGATGTCATGTGGAGGCCCCCTAGCTGCTGCTTCTAGTTACAGCAGATTCTTGCCCCTCATGTGCAGCTCTATCAAAGAGTTGATGGGGGTTGAACACTGACTCTAACCTGCTCCTACTCTGAGGCCTGTTCATTACAGAGTAAATGTGGAGGTGGCATTTGCAAATCCCTCAATTACACAGGCCAGAAGGCTGCTCATGAAGAGGCTTTATTAGCAGTTGCCTTGTTCATTAGCTGCTTCTCCTCCACAGCTGTCTAATTATGGCCACCATTAAACTCTCACTGTCTCCCCCACCACTGCCCTGACCCATAACCCTCTTATTGACCTTAATTACACTTTCTTCCTGGGGTGAGCTGTACTCACCTGAGCTGGGTAAGCCTGCCCACCTTCCTGGGACTCAATAGGTGAGCTGGGTAAGACCCTGCGGGGAGGTTCACTAATTGTTAGCTTCCCCTGAGCAGAGTAGAGTGCAGGGGGTGGAGAAAGGCAAGCCCCAGCCCTGTGTCTTTCAGCCAGCCACATGCTGTATACCAGATGTTTGCTGCTGAAAGGCTGAGGGCTGCCCTCTCACTGAGCTAAGAGATGGTAATTAGATCACTAGCAGAGCATTGAGGAATGCAGTGAAAGAGGCTCCCACCTGAGCTGATGGGCTGGGCCAGGCCTGCAGCTCAGCTTGCCAATTTATTAGAAAAAGGAAGGGAGAACAAGGCCTCCTGGCCCAGGGAACCCATAATGCCCACTAGACAGATTAGTACAGCAAGTATAAGGGGGGCAATGGGGCTAGTCTGTAAAGCACTAGACTGGGACTCAGCCGCTTTGGGTTCTATGCCCAGCTGTGACCTTGAGCAGGTCACTTCACTCTTCTGTTTCCTCTCTCTTGTCCCTTTAGGCTGCAAGCTCTTCAGGGTAGGCATTGTCTCTTCTAATACACATACAGTGCCCATCACAATGGAGACCTGCCCTTGATTAGGGCCTCAAGGCTCTCCTGGAATAGAAATAATAAATATACTCAATGCAGTCACATATTCCCTGTCATGTGCATCGTGGGGAGGCACAATGAAGGGGGGAGCGTCATCTGCTGCTGGGACTAGCTTGGAGACTGTTTTCCCTGTCAGTTTTCCCTTCCTACCTTCAGCCATCCCCATCATGAATACAAAGAAATACAGGGGAGATGCAGACATGTCCAGAGACCGCATCTATATGTAACAAACCCAAATAGCCCCTTCTAACTCCACGCCTGGGCTGGCTATTGCTTATCTCTTCCTTTCCTCCGTCTCCTCAAAGGTGCCAGCACTCCAGCCCCACAATGACGCAATTCGCGGATTCATTATTAGTTTTATCACACTTGCCCTCTATCCTTTCTTTGTCTCTTTACTTCATGTGTTTGCTGGACATGCTGTGTAAGCCCTTCAGGGCAGGGACCCTGTCCTCACGTCTCCAGTAAAGCATCAGGCAGAGCTACGACGCTGCCTGAACATTTAATAACAATAACAATGTATACAGAGGGAAACCCTGTCCTGCCTCTGAGGAGCCATGCTGAGGACCGAGTTAGTCCCTACACCATCCTGCTGCTACAAACCAGCATGGCTCAAGGCAGGCTTCTAGGCACAGAGCCCTACAAATATTTAGGCACCTAACTCCCATTTATTTCAGCAGAAGTTAGGAGCCTAAATACCTTTCAGGATTGGGGCCCTGGCACTTTACAGCTGCTAGGCAAAGGAGCAGCATGCCCCCCCATTATTCTTAGCATGTCTTAGTGGCTGCAGCTTTCCTACAGGGGTCACTCACCCTATGGCAGTGGTTCTCAACCAGGGGTATGTGTTCCAGGGGGTACATTTGCTCATCTAAATATTTGTCTCGTTTTACAACAGGCTACAAAATAGCAAAACAGCACCATGAGCTGTCACCAGGGAAACTAAAATTTCATACAATGACGTGTTTTATACTGCTGTCGTATATGCTATATGCTGAAGTGTAGAGTACAATATTTATATTCCAATCATTTTATTTTACAATTAGATAGCAAAAATGAGAAAGTCAGCAATTTTCCAGTAACAGTGAGCTGGGACACTTTTGTATTTTTATGCCTGATTTTGTAAGCAAGTAGTTTTTAAGTGAGGTGAAACTTGTGGGTACACAAGACAAATCAGCCTCCTGAAAGGGGTACAGTAGTTTGGAAAGGTTGAGAATCACTGCCCGATTGGCTTGTGAACGACTGAGGTGCAAATTAGCAGTATAACACGGTGGCCTTAAAGTTCCTTTCCAGGTGGTTTCTTTTAAATATCAAACATGGGCATTGTTCCCTCACATTTTCTATGACCATCCCTGTTCCTAAGTAAGGAAGAGAGCCCTTCATTTCTTCTCCTCCCTTTCGATGAATGTGGCCAAGCAAGGGTCCTCAGATTAAAGGGAGGAGATTGAAATACACAGCCCTAGCTTCCCACACAGCCCCTCTCTGCCTTGCATTTGAAAGATACCAACTCTTCTCCACACCTCCCTCTCTGGGAAGAGATTAAAAAAACAAAAACAAAGGGGAATAAAGTTCTTATTTCCACCACATTTGCCATTTCCTGGTCTAAGTAAAGAGTGTCATAAGAGTGACAAGCTAAAAGCTGCTGATTACTGTGGATTCATGGCATTTATTCTCCCACTGAAAAGAGCAAACATCAGAAATAATGTGGTCCAGCCTGCCTCAGAGCCTAACCCTGCAATTAATCAGCATTCATGTGAAGAAGGTGCAAGAGCATCAGGGAGAGAGTAATTAAAGTCAGATGCATTCGTTGCTTCTCAGAGGCATGGGAAGAGCCACCACAATCCTGACCAAGGATATAGCTCTCAAAACTCAGCTGGAGCTATGCTTCCCATACATATCAAGCCTCTCAGCTTGGCAAAGGCCTCTCCATTGCTGCTTCTTTCTGTTTACCCATCTGAACTGCTCTTAACAGCTCTGCAGGGGAACAGTTCTCCAGCTCTTTCCTTTTGCTCATCCTTCCGCCTCCCGATAAGCCTCATTAGCTTGTTTCTGTATACCCAGCCCCATGCACTGTGAAGGGCTGTTCCAAATTATTCTAGTCTGGCCCCTTCATCCATCCCAGCCATCCTCAGCCCATCTCAGGATGAAGACTTAGTTAGCACAGCTCCTGTCCATCTTGTCTTTGGGATGAGATATACAATAGGTAAGATTACAATTTAGTCATGGAGGTCACGGCAGTCATAGATTCTGTGACTTTACCTGACCTCTGTGACTCCTAGGGCTTCAGGAGGAGGAGGTGGGACTGTGCATCTCTGCTCTGCAACTGGGGCTGGCTGGAACAAGGACCCTGCAGCCCCAGCCCTGCAGCTTCTGCCGGGGGCTGCAGCGGGGGCCGCATGCCCCAGCCCTGCATATTTCTCCGGGGGCTGCAGCTGGGGCCGTGTGCTGCAGATGGGGCCATGTACTCTAGCCCCATGGCATCCCAGATTTGGCGGGGGCTACAGCCAGGGCCATGTGCCCAAACCCTACAGCTTTTGCCTGGGGCTGTGCGACCCTGCCAGGTGGCTGCACCTGGGGCCATGCGCCTCCCTTGTGGCTTCCCAGGGCCATGTGCCTACCCACCCAACCCTGCTGTGGCCAGGGCTTGGCAGGGTCTGTAGTCAGGTCCATGCACCCATCTCTGGAGTGGGGGCTGTGTGCCCACGGGCCTGTCAGTCCCCCCTCTTCCATGGGACTCTATTTCTCCCCCCTACCTAGTCCCACTCCCGGTTATTTTTAGTAAAGTAATGGACAGGTCACAGGCTCCGTGAATTTTTCTTTATTGCCTGTAACCTGTTCATGGCTTTTACTAAAAATAATCATGATATAATCTTAGCCTTAACAATAGGGACTAACTGTGACACTGGCAGATGCCAGCTCATGCCAAGGGCCCCGTGTCTCAGTTGAACAGTGACAAACACAGAGCTGGAACAAGTCTGGCTCACCTGTATGTTAATATTGTTAAAATAAAGAGTAGAGTTATAAGAATGCGTTTAGTATTTGGACTTTCTGAAATGCTTGTAAATTGCTGCCTGCATTAATCTCACTGATGGCATCTGTCTCCCATATTGTAAGGTAATATTTGAGTGGTTGTATTGTGAACCTCTGTGACTATGTAAATCACCAGTCAGGAGAGAGAGATTAGTTAGTGTGAAGGGCTTTTCTTAAACAGAAGATATTATGCCCTTCCCAAAAGGAAAGGTCCATCAGTACCAGATGGACAATTGTAGGACTTTGCAACTGGAATTTCCTTTCGTGATATCAACAAATGGACAAAGGACTTATGTTGTCCTGCTCTCCTTTCCTGTGAAGATGAGTCATGAGTCCTCCCATCAGCTGAGTTTGCAGCTCAGAACACATGGTAGCAGGGGCATAAAAACCCCAAACCAAAAGAACTTGGTATCTCTGTGCTGCTTGGACTCCAGGATGCAAGGTCCTCTAGGCATAAGCAAGAGATCCCCAGGTGATTAGTCCTAAAGAATATATAGATCTTATGGATTATAGAAGCTTCTATTACCTTTTGAAATTTGAGATTGTAACTCGTTTGTGTACTTATGGTTACTTGCTTTAACAGTGCAAATAACTGTCATTTCCTTTTCCTACTTAATAAATCATAGAATCATAGAATATCAGGGTTGGAAGGGACCTCAGGAGGTCATCTAGTCCAACCCCCTGCTCAAAGCAGGACTAATCCCCAATTAAATCATCCCAGCCAGGGCTTTGTCAAGCCTGACCTTAAAAACTTCTAAGGAAGGAGATTCTACCACCTCCCTAGGTAACGCATTCCAGTGTTTCACCACCCTCCTAGTGAAAAAGTTTTTCCTAATATCCAACCTAAACCTCCCCCACTGCAACTTGAGACCATTACTCCTTGTCCTGTCCTCTTCTACCACTGAGAATAGTCTAGAACCATCCTCTCTGGAACCACCTCTCAGGTAGTTGAAAGCAGCTATCAAATCCCCCCTCATTCTTCTCTTCTGCAGACTAAACAATCCCAGTTCCCTCAGCCTCTCCTCATAAGTCATGTGTTCCAGACCCCTAATAATTTTTGTTGATTAAATCTTTATATAGTTTACGATAGGACTGGCTACAAGCGTTGTCTTTCGTGTGAGATCTAAGTTGCAATTGACCTATAAGTGACTTGTCTTTTGGGACTGGAAGTAAACTGAATACTGCTGTGAGTCTTGGTATAAGGGACTATCAATCACAAAGTTAGGGTCACCTGGGTGGCAACACAGACTGGAGTACCCAAAGGAACTGTAACTCCATGTTAAGGTTGTTATAGCGCATGAAGGTTTACACTTGTTAATCAGTTGGTGAAATCAAAGTATAGAACTCACAGCCAATGTGGGGTTTGTGCCTGGTTCCTAACAGTCTGCCCTGAGTTTAGTACTCATGCTCTCAAGTCACTTCAGGCAGCATTATACTTACCATTTGTGCTCCATAAGATCTCAAAGCGCTTTTCTCAGGAATGGGGCTGTTAACGTTAGTTTGTGACCACATTCCAGTTTGGGTCATTACACTTCTGCTCACCTATCTTGGAATTTCAGCTGGAGAGAGGATTCTTCTTCACTCCTTATGCTGTTCTTAATCTTACTCTGCATTGTGAAACAGCTTGCAATCTTCCAGCGCAGAGGTAGCTGCATTCCAGCAGTGGGGGAAGTGGTTCCTGTGTATGTATTGTTCACAAAAAGCGTTGGGCTTCTTTGAAAATGAAAGGCATTACGGAAATGCAAAACCCTATCTTCAGCAGCTGCAACAGCATTTGTTGTCACACCACTGCAGTAGCAAGACGTCTCCAGCGCTGCTTCTGTCCCTCCATCCTCAGCAGTTTTAGCCCACGGCAGGTCAGACTACCCACACGTCCTCCTTCCTCAAACACGCCCAAAAGAACACCCCCCCCACAGACCTGCACCCCGACACGTGCAAAGAAGCACTCTCACACATGCACACACAGACCCGTGCTGACACACGGATCGCCCCTTTTAATTGTGCACCTGTAATTCCCAAACCAGCACTAGTACATGCCCGCGCTGCATTTCAGCAGCCTTGAGGCTGCACAGCCTGGCTTTGGGCAGGGGGAGGGGAGAGCCGCTCTCTTTTCCCCTGGCTCCAGTCCTATTCCCCACAGGGGAATGAGCCATTTGTTTAGTGAAGTGAACGAGAGGATTTGGGGAAACGCTGTTTAGTTTAGCTTCCGCTTATTTGAACCTTGACATGTCTCAGTGATGCAGAAAGGGGAGGAGGGCCAGGGTTCCTGCAGGAGAAGAAATCCTTCTTGTCTTCAGGTTGCCTTGGACTAGCACTTGCTCACCCTCTCTTGGGGTTGGGATGCCTGATCTCGCAGAGACCTTTAATCCACAGGGGATCAGTACATTAATCCACTAGAGCATGAAGGGCCTGAGCTGTGTTTAATGGCTCCCTTTTGTGCGGGGGAATGGCTAAATGATCATACAAGAGAAAAACCCACACAGGGGTCAGAGGGAATGCAGTAGGAGATTAACCCTCCTAACCCCTCTTCAGTCGACAGGGAAGGGTCAGACAAAGGGGCCTGACCAGCTGCCATGAAATGCTCAGAAATAAGAGCTCTGGAGACCAAGATCAGGTGAGATACAAAAATATACCAATTGGTCCAGCCCAGCAGAGAAGAAAACCTACTGACTTGAGGTTGGGCTGTGGGAGCTCAATGCCTGGCTCTGCTTTGGGAAGCAAAGTCACTAGCTCCCATACTGTCTATGCAAAGATGAGCTCTGTCCCAGTTTTTTCATCCACCAAGGCAGGCGCTGTTGTGGACCTTTCTGGCGGCAGTTGTTCTCGGCGTAGCACTGCTCAGTCCGAGGTTGCTTCCCTGCCTCGCTGTTTAGCAGGATGTGAGCTAGTCACAGGTGCGATGATTTTGCTTCTACACGGAAAGTGAAGGCAATTTTAAACCCAGGAGACATGCAATGGGTTAAAAAGCCTCTCACCTCTGGGCTGCCATCTCCAATCCAGCCTTTGATCAATAAAGAGGAAAAGTTGTTACTTGTTTCCTGGTCTATGTGATATGAGTCCTGGGAGAGTCTCACACCAGCTCCTAGCGGACTATCACTATTATTAGCACCAATTAACCTTCTCATTGGCAGCCTTAGCAGAGAGGCCGAGGCCTGAATGGGTCACTTGGACGCTAACCTCCCATTTCACCCCTACAGGGGGGTCCCTTCAGGACAGGGGTTGAGGCAGTGAACGGGAAGCGTACGCTGTCCCTGCCCAGGCTGCTCCAGGTGTGTGGTGAAGCAGAGGGCTCATTATTCATGAGCAGAGCATTCACAAGCACCCTAAAAAAATAAAACCTTTTAAAACAAATGACTCTGCCCCCCCTTCCCCAAATCCTCCTGCTCCCAGTCCCCCACCCCCACCCCAGCAGGAGCTGTAGCACCAGCCCGTGCTCTGAGATTCCCTGCTCCCCTCCCCCTCCAATTTTCTCTTTAAAAGGAGAATAACCTGCGATCATTTTTTTTTTCCCCTTTCTGGAAACTAATGGACTCCTTAAATAGCAAAAATTGCACCCTGTAATTAAGATCTTGCTTTTTAAATGATTAATCATTCTAACCCCTTCGAGCAGCATCCCACTTACTGTTCCTCTCACATTGAAATGCAGATCTGAGAGGGAGGGAGTGGAGCAGATCTGCCACAGACTAGAGCAGCAATTAAACCTTCCCAGCTGTCGCTTGGCCACTGTCTCCTTCTGGGAGCAGTGGGTGTTTTCCAGGGTTCTCTGCTTAGTGTCCCCCTCTGGATCCTGCTTTTGACCCAGGACCTGCACTCCAATCCCTGTTTTGTTTTGGGGTTTTTCATGTTTTTGTCCCTGTACTTTGTTGATGTCTGGATTCTGTGGCCCCTCCTTTACCTGAGGGGGGTGGGTCTTCCATTGCTTTGGTGGGCTCCAGCCACCAATCTGTTGTCTGATAGGCTGCGTCTCCATCTCTCCCAATGACCAGTTGTCACAGAGACAGGGCCACAGAAATGTCAGCTTAGCCTCAGTTAAGGTGTGTATGTATTTCCACTCAGGTCTCCATTGTCATCTCATGATGACATGTGGAAATTCAAACATAAAACTACTCCTAGCCTTAGGAGAAGCCAGCTGCACATCCATGCTCCCAGGCATGAGGTATGAAGAACATACGCCTTAGGTAACACACAACCACAAAATAAAGACAGCTCAGCAAGGATATGCAGCATGCAGACACTCACAGCAAATGTAGAATCAGCAATTGCTCCCCATCCTTTCCCATCCCACAGAGTGTTTATCCCCACCCTCTCTAACGCACACATAGAATGAGGGTTAGAAATAAAATCATTTGGCTTTTGAGGTATTAAAAAACATACCGAGGGACCTGGCCTCATCAATGATCTGTGGCTCCTAAGTTATTAAAATTAAACATGTATGTTACCCCAGGAACAAATATGCAGTATTCTTTCTATATAAGCTTGTACACAGCGACATTGGGATATACACAGGCACACACACCTGTTTCCTCTCTCTCCCTCCTGCCCCCCCGCTTTCCTGCTGGTAATAGCACACCTTACCTGATCACTCTCCTTAAAGTCTGTATGGTAACACCCATTGTTTCATGTTCTCTGTGTATATAAATCTCCCCACTGTATTTTCCACTGCATGCATCCGATGAAGTGAGTTGTAGCTCACGAAAGCTTATGCTCAAATAAATTTGTTAGTCTCTAAGGTGCCATAAGTCCTCCTTTTCTTTTTACCACCCATCAAGTGACTCACCAGAGCCCTGGGATATGTCTCCCACCGTGTTCACACTTTCCTGGGACATGCCATATGAATCTGAAAGATACTGGAATATTTCATCAAGCAAAACATATTATTTAAACCCCATCCAAAGAAGTGTCCCTCTGGCCCAAAGCCCCTCTCACCCTCTTCGAGCCTAAGACATGCTGGAGGAAATACCTTGAATGTTTTCTCTGAACATGCAGGTTAGGTTCCAGCTCATTGCTGGATGGTAGAACTGCAACATGATGCAACCCAGCCAAGCAAAATGCAGTCACTTTTCATTAATCAGCGTAGTGTAATCCCGCTGGTTTACGAGGTTAGGATGTCAGAACTTGACATATAGCCCAAAGTCACGAGATTTCACTCTTTTCACTAGAGTAAATGAGATGAGACTTTATTCCCTGTATAAATCCCATTAAACGGGCTTCTCTTCCCCCACACTTTGCTCCAGGGCCACCTCACCATTTTTGTCCTCTTTCTACTGAGCCTTATACTGAAACTCCATCAGTGCATGAAATTCTCTTTCTGGCCAGCAGAGGAAGCAAATGGCTTCAAAGGAATTTGGAATTCTAGGGATGAAATTCTGCCCCAGAGGGCAGCCCAATACTTTTACCTTTAATATGCTTCCAGACTGCATCATTTTTTCCAGACATCTTTGGGGGCGGATGATTCTTGGGACCCTGTTGAGATTTTGGGGTCAAAGCCTCCATTAAATCTAGTTGTTCCCTTTACCTCTGTCTCCCCTGCCCACTGTCATTCTGCATGAGCTGCGATGTATGCTTCATATCCTAGAGGCCACTAGGGAGTAAGCAGTCTCCTCCCCAACACCACAGGAGTCCACACTTCCAAATTTCCCACTGCAACACTGCCCCTCTATCTCCAACTCTGAGCCCCAGATCAGCGATAGCCTTAGTAGGTACAGAGAGGAGTCCAGACAATCCAGGGGTGAGAATGCCAAACTCCAGAGCCCACAGAACTAATCAGAATTCTGGGCCCACAGCCAACTCAAAGCTGAGGCCTGGCTCAGCAAGGAGAGTGCATGTTACCACGTAGACTCCCCTCGTGAACAGCCAGATGGTAAACCCCAGCCATGCTGTGACGAAAACTGTGTTATCATCAGAGTTAAACATGGCTGTTGTGGCTACTATCAGTCCTGGATTTGGGGCTTGTTTACACTACGACTTCAACTGAGTTGAGGGGAACCTGGTTTCCACATGGCTGTTCCCTGCCCTGCTTACAACCCAAGGCTATTGACTGGGGTCAGGGACATAGTTGGACGCCATCTGCACTGCCAAGTGGTGCTATATGGCACCCCCGCCTCCTGACATGGCTGGGAACTGTAACAAGGATGGGCCCTTCGTCTGACAATCATGGCATCCCAACCTTGCTTATTGTGTCCCCACCTGTGCCCTTCTCCTCCACCAAAGCCATTCTTGATGTCCACTGGTCTTCTTCTCCCACTGCCTTGGGCATGCGTTTTACCAGGCTGGACCCAAGTCCAGAGATGCTCTCCCCATTCCAGTTCACCAAACCACAACCCTTGCTTCATTCAAGTCCTTATTATACTCCACTCCTTCTGAGGGGCCCACAAGATGTGAGCCTTTTGATTAAAACAAGCAAACAAAAGACCACTAAGTCCTCCCCACCCACTTGGGATTCTCCAGACCAGCTAGGTGGGTGTCTTTTAGGTTGCGAGCATGTTGGGCCAGGGACTGTCCTTTTTTCTGTGCTAAGGCACTTTTCAGCCCAAGCAAGGGTGGTACAATGTGGCCTATAATAAGAAACAATGATAATGATGCTAAGAGTATAGAAGCAGGATAGTTTTCTGCGTGGTCCCAACTGCAGAGCGGACAGGACCTTTGTAAATGTATTGCACAAGGAGGAGATCACAGGGCACAAGACAGACCAACTCCTGAATTCATACAGTAAGGGCAGAGCAGAGCTATAGCCAAGGGCAAAAGTTCACCAAGGGAAAGTGGTGGATGGTGCAAATGGTTCCTAATGAAACCACATTCCCAAGACAGCAAGATGAGACTAAGAAAAAGTACATTATGCTCTGTATGCATGAGCCCCATCCCAATTCCCTGTTCATTTGAGTGGCCCCTTTTCTCTTTTCCACTCTCTGCCCTCAAAGTTCCAAGACACAAGACGACAGCCTCTCCCAGAGCTCCCTGCACACACTCATTTGCATTTTCACCAGCCTTGATTAATGCAAGTGCCTGTTTATAGAGTTACAAGCTCCAAATTAGGTTGCCGAAGGCATCCCAGGCCAGCCCTGGAAAAATCTCCCTGGCTGAAAGGAGCCATAACTAAGCCTTAAGCAGACGTCTTTATTCAGCTGTAATTGACGTTTAACAGACATCTGTAACTTCGTCTGGACTTTAAAAAAAAACAGTTCTCCCCCTTTCTTTATGTTCCCCCCTTTTATCCAGCAGTCAAAAGTGTAAGAAACCAACACAGAGGCCCCACTCCGTCACTGTTCAGTCGGGGCTGTGACAATAGTGGGCCTGAAAGAAAGGCATCCCTACGCTGCACACAGTGGCTGCTTGTATGTCTATTTACCTCCTAGAGTGTTTTATGCTAATCCATTGGCAAGTGGCTACCACTTCTGCATACTGATTTGACTCAACTTCAGACTGAGCTGGGGCCTGTTGTCTGAAGGAAGGACCATGAAGTGCCCCCCTCCTTGGCTCACTAGAAAAGGACATCTATGTTGTTTGCAGCATCGTCATGAAAGGCAAAGTTCCCCACCCAGCCCCCGTAGAACCGCCATTCTGCTGCATTAAGTCTTTTTCTTTCAGTCACCTTTGGTCAAGTAATGATGGGGTGAAGTGAACTGACTGGCCAGACTAAACAAGGGCTCCCAGTCTGAGATTCCTCCACTGGGAGGGACTCCCACTGGGGAGCAGACAGCTTCCAATGCAAGGAGAAGTGAAAGGAAATCATTATGCACCATTTGGTCCCAGAACTCAGTATAGTCATTCATTGAGTTTTGCATGGAGTTCATCCCCGCATGCAAAGGGCTAGCTATAGTCCCCTGAGGAAAGGTATTCCAGATACCAAACTCGTACCATGCTGGATCTTAGCCTATAGGGTACAGAAGTAGATAGATACAGCTGGTGTAGCTATAGACATAGGTCATATATATATATATATATATATATATATATATATATATATATATATATTGAGAATATTGATAGTTACATAGAGAGAGTGGCATATGTAATGATTCTGTTTCTGATGACATTTGCAGCTATGGGAGGATGGTTATGATTTGGGGAAGTGTTATTAAAAATCAGGATGAAATAATTTCCTTGTTTCTTGCTTGCTCATGTTGTATTCTCTCTTCTTTCGCACACAATATTTTATTCCAATATCTGATGAAAGAATTTCCAATTCAGGTTTCATTGGAGGAAAGTTTCTCTCCTCTCTTGTAGGGACACAGTACCCCTCCCCTCCTTCAGCCTTGTAAATGTGCCCCTTTTCTACCCTGTAGGTGGCCCTGTTCCCAGGACGATGTTCCAAATTTCAAGACACAAGACACCAGCCTCTCCCAGAGCCCCCTGCACACACTCATTTGCATTTTCTGTTGGTCATGTTTTCTATAGTACCCACCTATCTAATATAACCTAGCTAAGGATTATATATAGCGCAGTAGCATCTAAGCACTAGAACAGTGTTTCCCAAACTTGGGACGCTGCTTGTTCAGGGAAAGCTCCTGGCGGGCCGGGCTGGTTTGTTTACCTGCCGCGTCCGCAGGTTCGGCCGATAGCAGCTCCCACTGGCCGCGGTTCGCCGTTCCAGGCCAATGGGGGCTGTGGGAAGTGGCGGCCGGTACATCCCTCGGCCCGCGCCACTTCCCGCAGCCCCCATTGGCTTGCAGCGGCAAACCGCGGCCAGTGGGAGCCGCGATCGGCCGAACCGGCGGATGCAGCAGGTAAACAAACAGGCCCGGCCCGCCAGGGGCTTTCCCTGAACAAACAGCATCTCAAGTTTGGGAAATACTGGACTAGAACATAAAAGCCCAGAACCAAAAAGTGTTTTTCTTTCTCTATGCTGTATGAGGCGTTGCTCCGCATGTCTGACATGAGTCTCACACCAGTTCTGGTGGTCAGGACTCCTTAAAGAAGAATGAAGCAAAAACCATAACTCCTTGTATTCCACACACAAACATAAAGCCTCCTCCTCATGTCTATCTATGTCAAGTGTGACTAGCTGTTCTAAACCATGAAGGTGAAGCCAAGCGAAGCAGCTGTGGGATGAGGAATAGAGTCAGGAGGTGCCATTTTTGATGCCTGTCTTGCCAGATGTCACACATGGAGCTTCTAGAAACACGGTCACCACTGCGAGCTATTGGGCCAGTTGCTTCACAAGAAGGCAGGCAGGGAGCTGGAGAAGGTGGGTAGGAAGTAGACTGAGATATCTCTAGGAAAGAAGAGAGAGAGAGAAGATACACTAAAGTCCTTTGTAGGCCTGACAAACCCATGAGGGCACTAGGATGGGAAGGTTAGAAAACACCTCAGAGATGCTGTCATCCTCCAGAGCAGGGGCTACAAAGAGGTTTCCAGTCACAAGCCCCACAGCTTTGCCGGCTGCTGGCACCTCAGCCCTTCGTGCCTACTCCTCCACACCTTGAGGAGCCTCCAGGCTGGGCCATGGCATGCTGCAACTGCCGCCCATCTCCGATACTAACCAACTAGCCGTGCAGCTTGAGCGGATGTTGTAATTACAGTGACAGATGCCTTGTGAGCCAGAGCACTTGCATTGCAGTGGGGAGGCACTGGTTGTTACAGCTGAGGTTTTAGTCTGGTAACTGGTACACTTGCCCACCTGAAGTAACCAAGGAGGATGCAATCCGTCATCTGGGAGTTTGGCCCTGCAGAGCCTGCCAGAAGCCCATGCCACTGAGCATGATATTGACTCAGCATGTGGGAAGTTAGCCCCTTCAATGTTGTCATTCCTGTGCATAGATCTGTCTAATTTCCAATTACCCCTGCTCCTTCCCTCTTATGTTCACTATTGTGTACCCAGCTAGAAGCAGGGTAGTGTCCTTTTCTAGTGAGCCAAGGACAGGGGCACTTCATGGTCCTTGCTTCAGACAACAGGCCCCAGATCAGTCTGAAGTTGAGTCAAATCAGTATGCCGGCCCCACGCAAGATCCGTACAGGTAGCTGTGACCTACTCTCATGGACCTGTTATGATCTCCTGGAGATTTGACCAAATTCCTAAAAGGAGAAGATCAAAAAGAGACAAAAATTAGCAATTGAGACAGAGAGCGAGCACACAGGATGCTGTAGGGTTATAAGAGAACTATAGGAAAGAGGGCAGTAAATCTAGGACCTGGTCATTGATGACTTGGAAGTCAGGCACAAGCAGTGGCTGGAATGTCTCAGCCCCGGAGAAACTGCAGACCGTGAAAGATCCATTCTACTGGGAGTGGCTGGGGGACCCAGGAAAGAGCAAAGGGAGCTCAGGCCTTGCCTACATGGGAAGGTTTTTTTGGCACAAGTGAAGGTGTGAATTTAAACTGCTGTAGTTATACTGGTATAAGCCCCAGGGGGACCCTCTTATTCCAGTAGAAGAGTGACTTTTTTCAGCTTAGCTTACAATATTTGGGAGGGGGTTAGACTAAACCAAAAAATCCACTCTTATACTGGAATAAGAATTTCCATGCAGGGGAGGAGTTATACTGGCATAACTTATCTATATAACTGTACTGGTATAACTAGTAAAACTTTCCCATGTAGACAAGACCTCAGTGTACAATGGGCCCAATTCTCTGGTTCCGCTGAGCTCTGCTCAGTGCAGGCCCCAAGTGGAAGTAAAAAGAGACTTTATTTCCCCCCTCCCCCCACCCCAGTCCTGGGGTTGCCCAGAGGCCACTTTGGTGCCTGGTCCAATTTAGAGCAGCCTCAGGGTTGCTCTACATTGTACCCTGCTGCCTATGTCTTAAAGGTTGTTCTGGCACCAGCTCTCTGGCCATACTCCCTTTGCCACAGCTATGCTAAGTGCTCTGAGTGGGATGGCACAGGGCCAGTATGCTGGCTCTGTTCCACCTGGGGAATCCTCCAGGCCAAAGGAATGCTCAATTTACGAGCTAAGCTGACTTTTCAGCCCCTTTGTGCAACTGGAGCATCACAACTGGGCACTACCACAGCCAGTGATCTGGCCCTTTGTATTTCAAAGCCAAGGCCAGTTTCTTCCCATTTGCACATAAAAGGGAGATTCCACTGCTCAGAGTGGCAGCAGCTTATACTGCATTGTGTACCACTGGGTGTAACTGCTCTGGCAGGGAACACAGATTTCTCCCTGATGCTTTTCCCTCCAACCCATATGACATCACTGCTGCTCTTCCGTGCTGGAGAGAAGCTCCTAATGGCTACACAAGGAGGGAGAAATACGGTTCCTGTGTGGGCCCCTTCTAGCACATTACCTGCAATTCTGTTTCCCTCTGCGCCTTGCAATGCAGAGTAGCACTGATCTAAAAGGTCATGTGCCAGGAGCTGGCCATCTTCATGTCAGCGAAGTATCTTTAGTTCAAGTGCTCTCACAAGATTAATACCCTGAAATTCTCCAGCGGCTGAGAGAGGGCAGGAAAGGAGGGTCTTTCCATGGGTGACCATTCACAGTGTCCATAAAAACAGACAAGAGGGAAGAATTCCTGACCCCGAGCCAATAAGGATGGGCTCAGGATGCCAAACAGGGGACTTTGGCTCAGCATAAAGAATGGGGAGGTCAGGACTGGGGTTGTATGATGAGGTGCACTGGCAGAGTTGTCTGTGAGGGATGTGTCCATAGCTCACCACTTGATCTAGCAGTCACTGAATTCCCCCAAAGTCTGTTTTAAACTAAGAGCCTGGCCCTACAGCACTGGGTGGAATCTGCAGCAGGCTGTGCTTTGTTGTTGGGAGCGTGGAGGAGGCTCAAAGGCTGTTCTAACACCTGAAACAATATGGCTTCCTCTGGTTTGGGTTCTCGCCCTCTTTGTGGGGTGCCAGGCAATTCCCTAAAACCCTGCACTGAGCATCGGCACTTGCAGAAAAGTGTCTCCCTTGCCAGGCCCGGAGTGGAAGTCAAACCACTCAGTTGTTGTTTCATACTTTTTGTCCCCAGCTGGGCACAATGGAGCCTGGGATCACGGACTTAGACAGCTAGGGACATAGGGGGACTTTAGCCCTCCCAAAAATTTTGGGCTTACACTAAGGACACCCTGAATTTGGAGCAGACACGCGTTTCTCTCACTTTATGAAAAATGCACAAATGTAGTCATGGGGTTCAATTACTTACAAAAATGATACCCAGCAGCTATGACATTATTTTTAACTCTAGCCCCCACCAAATAACAAAGCTGTCTATGCCCCTGGAAACGGAGCAGTGTCAATCACCTGAGATTGCCAAATCTGTGCCGTGAAACCAAGCACAAATTGGTCCTGGGAGCAGGAGACAAAGCAGTTTCTGCCTTGGGTTTAGTCTGAGCTCAGCGCTTCTCGGAGCCTCGGAAAAAGAAACTCACCCAGAGCCCAGTGGCGAAACTCTCATTAGCTCTATGGGATGAAGGATCAGCCCACTACTGAACAATGACCTCTGACCTCTAGAACAAGTGCAACAAATGCAGTGGTTTCAGCTTTAGGGTAGGGAATGGGCGAGACTTTGAGGCAGGGAGCCTGGGCATTAGGTGATGACTAGAGAAAACCTAAAATGAGTCAAAGAGACTCAGGCTCAAGATCCCCCCCCTTCCTCCCACCCGCATCCCCCAGCTCTGTCTCCTCCCTAGAGGTAAGAGGTGGGTAAGTAGCACCATGTCTCAGCACGTGATATGCACAGTGGGGGTTACATTTATGAGGGCAATAACCCCCTCCCTTTCCACCCCTCCACAGCCTGCCTGCTGCAGAGCGAGCACTTTGGGAGAGTGACAGCCCTCTGCTGCGCTGGGAACTTGACAGCTTCCACACTGCTCTGTGCTCTGGCCCTGACACAAAGCCCAGCCAGCCCCCCATACACCTGTCTGTCTGGTGAAAAAGGAGGGAGCTAAGAGTGCTGTGCCTTAGCCTAGGGCGCCTCAAGCTGGCAGCTCCAGAAATAGCCTGGAAACCCTTGGTTTTAATTATTTGCCTTTCTTCTCTTAGGTCAGCCTGTTCTGGGTCATGCAGGGAACTGTAGCTTCTTCCCTGCTGGGAATGGGCTACAGCAGCCCAGAGGAATACTTCCATAGCACCACTGGGGTGCATGGGGCTTTATAGTCAACGGGCTAGGACCCTGCACCTGCTTACACCAGGCTTGAGTTTGGCCCAGCCTGCCTTAGACAGTGACTATGTTACTGTCCCATATTTCACATATCAGGGTTTGATAGGAAGCTGCATCATGTGGATCCTCATAAGACCTCCAGTAAAGCTCACTGTGATACCAGTTCCACCCAGCTCACCACTGGGAGGGGTCCCAAGCCTGCAGCTGAGCGCAAGGTACCCCATGAACTTGATACTTGGGTAAGAGGGCAGAGCAGCACCAGTCCCCTTGAGCCACTGCAGAGAATGGCGGGGAGAGAACAGTTCCCACAGGGGAAAGCTGGGCGCCCGGCTAGGACAGGGATGGCAGGGAGCTTTCCCGGGCCCCCTCTAGGGGTTTTGGTCTCTGGGCCAGTAGCCACCTCTGTCCTTGTGATCAATGCCACTGAGCACCAAAGGGCATGTTCAGGGTAATATCCCACCTGATGACCAGCAAGTAGGGAACATCCCTCCCTCTCTCCCTCCTAGTTAACACTCCAGTTGGCTACTCCTGACACCAGTGCTAAGCCCACTGCAGTGCAACAGTCTCTCCCATACTGCCCCTGCCCATCCATGCCAGCCATTTTCAGCCCCCACTCTGGGGCAGGGGCTCCTCCAGCGCTCTGGAATCTCACTGTATTGTGGCTGGGGCAGAGATGGGGGATGGGTGCAGACTGTGTTTTATTTAGATTGAATGGGTGAGCGGGTGGTGGCCCAGGTGCCCTAATGGCAGAACTCCCACTGCAAACTCTCGTGAGGTCAGCCGAGTCCCAGAGTACTCAGAGACTGTGGATGCACAGTGCAGTCTGAGATTTCATTATAGCAGCCAAGCAGAGGAAGTGCAAGAGCAATACAGCCGGCAGGCCGTCCCAGCTGGGGCATCATTGGGTGACAACGGGATGTCCTGGACAGTAATGAGACATCACAACATGACAGGAGGTGGTTTCAGACAATGAATTCACACGGCCAAATGTGGATGATGGTGACTGCAGCAGAACCTTCTCTGAGCTGCTAGAACACCTGATGGACGGGAAAGAAATTGGGGAGAGCCAATGCCCAGAGCTGTGGAGGCAGGACAATGAAGATAGCACTGGTGTCGGAGTCTGGTGTCTGAGTCTGGTGTCGGAGTCTGGTGTCTGAGTGGCTTGGTGCCCAAGGAGTGTCAGCCAAATGAAAATCTCTCTGAAAGGGAAGGGTTGAGCTTTGCCTCCAGAGGTCTTGGGGACTCGAGTTTCATTCTTGCAATCTCTCAATAATAGCACCTGGGACACTCAGTTCTCTTTGCGGTTAAAAGGGGTCTCACTGGTCTTGAAAACCATACCATTTCAAAATCCACTGTACACAGGCTGGGCCAGGCATTTCAGTATGGGACAGGGATTTCTCAATGGGGGAGCAGAGAGAGAGAGAGACAGGGCCTTCCAGTTAGATCCTGTTCCCCATCAGAGAGGTTGGGAATAAATGAATCTTTAGGGGAGACATTTTTTAAACACCCCATTGAAAGGGCTTCCCCAGAGGAGCTGGGAGCCATTGGCTGCTGCGTGTCCCAAGTGGCAAAGGGAATGTGTGTGGGAATGGAGTACAGCAGCCATTCCTGGGGGACAAGCTTTATAAATCAAAGCCAAGCTGCTGAGGCCCAAACTCCACACATCCTGATTCATGGACCGCTCTGGAAAGGCCTCTGCTGTCTTTTCGTGGCCACAGAGAAAGTGTCCCACCCTTCCCCCCGCCGAGGCACCTCCCACAAGTCCCCACATTCCCTTTCGTAGCCCATAACTCACCAGAGCCCCCGAAGCAACAGGAAACTGCTGGGACTATCCAGACTGGAATCGGGGGTGAGCTGTTATCTGTCAATCAAATGCCTATGCAAAAAGAAACCCCACAAAACAAGATGTCTGGTGTGAATCTCCTGATCCCGTTAACCCGAGGGCTCTGCCAGACTAGGCCCGGCATGCAATCACGGGCTCCATGCCTTGCCTAGCAACAGGGCACCGAACAGCCTGAGGCCTCACTGGAGAAAAAAGGCCCATTCTTGTCTGTGAAAGATTCATCGTTTGGGCTGAAAGTGGCCCCTCCCCTCTTTCAAATACTTGTCAGCAGGGAGAATAAAGCTTAGATACTGGGCTGATCAGATCATGGCTAATCTGTTATTCGTTGCCACTAAAACTGCCAGAGGACTTTCAAACAACTCTACTGTGTGTGTGTGTCTGGAAGGAAGCAGGCGGGAGGCAGAGGGACGCTCAGGCCATGGTGCATATCAATGAAGGCTGCTGAAGGCACAGCCAGACGTGCATTTTCCTCTGTGTCTGTCATGGGCTGCAGGAGGGCACTTCCAGGTTGCAGCGCTCTGTAGGGACATACCAAGCAGCTAAATCCATAATGCTGTCTCTGCCCCATCCCAGAAACCACAGAGGATTAACTGCAATCCCTAGCACTAACTAAAGAGTCAAGGGGGGGAAGAGGACACAGGCCTGTTTCCAGCCAGGTGGGAGAAGCTTGCAGCAGGATATTAATCTGACATCACCCAGGTGAACCAGCCACAATGTAAATGCCACAGGAAGCTTGGCCAAATGCAGGGGCCCACTGGTATAAGAACTTGGCTGCTTCCAGATCTTCCAGGACCGGTGGTGCTTTCATGGTCGCTTCCCTGCAGTTTTGTGAAGTTTCCCACTTCAAAAGCACTGGCACCTGTAGCCAAAGCTCACAAAGCAGCGCCAGCCAAAGTGTGTACATCTCAGAAAAACACCTTTCAGGCTGATCGCAAAGGAATAAGAGGAGAGATTGACAGATACCAGCAAATTCCCACAGGTGTGCAAAAATTTTACTGATTGGCCCAGCTCTGCTCTTATTTACACCAATATAAATCAGTTGGGACTTCACTGACATCAGCAGAACTGCACTGTTGTAAAACTGGTGTGAGATCAGACTGGGACATGGAGTTCAGAGGATGGCACAGAAGAAGCAGCTCACATGTTAACCAATCTCATATGAAGAATGTTAGTGCTAGAGACCAAAAGCCTTGGCTGGAATTAAGCAGTGCAGCTGGCTGGAAAATGTGGCTTTTTTCTATATCAGAGGGGTAGCCGTGTTAGTCTATAGCCACAAAAACAACAAGGAGTCTGGTGGCACCTTAAAGACTAACACATTTATTTGGGCATAAACTTTCGTGGGTATAAGAAGTGGGGTTTTTTACCAACGAAACCTTATGCCCAAATAAATGTGTTAGTCTTTAAGGTGCCACCGGACTCCTCCTCCTTTTTTCTATAGAAAATTTTGCATTTAAAAAAAAAAATAAATTCAAACCATCCGCCTGAAACCAAAAAAACCCAGAAGTGTTCAGTATTTGGCTGAAAAATTTTGGTTTCTAGCCAAAAAGTTTTTGACTCAAATTCAAATTTTTCTGCAGAAAGCAGATACTTATTGCAGGAAAATTCTTTGTCAAAAACCCAAATTTTCCATCAAAAAACCGTTTTTGACGAGCCCTATTAAGCAGAGAGCAGAAGTCCTGGATAATCTTTGCTCAAAAAGCTCAGTGTCTGAACCTTAGTCTTCATCCAGAGCACCCCTTGGTAGGCCTGTTTTGGGCTCTTTACAGCCAACTTTGCTAATGCACCTCCATTTTGTCCCATAACACCCCCTGCTGGGCCTGTCTTGTGCTCCTTACACACAGTTTTATTGATGCATCTCAAGCCCAGCCTGCAGCACTGATAAACCCTCAATCTTACAGTTCTTCCGTGCTTGAGATTTGGGGAGGTGGATTATTGGGGCGGGCCAAATTGATGAGAGTCTGGTGAGGATGGGACAAGGGGTGCCCACTTAGACTGGTGCCTGGACTGAATCCTTCCAGGCTCAACAATCTCCTCTTAATCAAGAGCAATTAATGACCTTGTGGAGGATCTCAGCCTCAGCCCTTCCCTGCTCATGTACCAGCCCAAGGGGGGAGGAGACAGTGTAGAAGAGGGTAGAGAATTAATTGGATATTGTGCTGGGAATCGCCTCCTGGTTGCTGTCAATCTTTGAGTGAACAGCCTCTTGTCTCACTCAATGGGAACGTTATATGCTCCTTTAATCCTCCAGTCTGTATTGTCAGAGCTTCTCCCTCCTCCTGTCTCTTCTCCCCACCCAGGACTTCTGATGACCCCAGCTGGCAATCTTCTGTCTGATGCAATACAAAGAAGCCCTTAACTAACACACTGTGATCTATACAGGCAATAAAGGCTCCCCTTTACAAGGGCTTGCAGGCAAAATATATGCAAATGTTCATCCCAGTGTGGGTGGTTAGGTGTGTCACAAAAGCAATGACACAGTTTGGCATGATTCACACTCTCTTTGCAGCAGAGGGCCAGGACTAGAGTAGTGGGAAGTGCTGCAAGTCAGAGTGGAAGTGCTTGGGCCGAGCTGTGTACGTGGCCTAAATTAGGGACAGCAGGGGACTGCTTCACATAGGGACTGAGGTGCAGCAGCAGAATGGTGCATGGGAGACCAGGATGGGAATAGCAGGGAGTTTAGCCAGTCATTGGCAGAGCTGCCGGAGGGTGGGGCACAAGCAGACAGCAGAAGATGTTCCCAGTCAGAGGGCTTGTGTACACTGGCACTTTATAGTGCTGCCCAGAATGCCAGAGCTATTGGGGGACCCAACATGGGGTTGCTACAGGTCAGGACTGAGCTGCGTTGCTTCCCTGGCATGTGACTAAAACAAACAGGATAATGTCCCCTAGATTCAGTTTGGCTGCGGAGGCGTCGGCGAGGGATACAATCAAGCGTGTACAGTTCGGACAGACACGTGTACATTTGCAAACCAAATTTCCTTTGTTCTTCTAAACAGGTGAAGTGCAGCACTCTCCCCAGCAGTGCTCACTGGCTGATTCCTCACAGGTGCCATAGCAGAGTGGGGCTCCCGAGGAGAGCTGAATGAGCAGGGGCAATGGCCTTGAGGGCCAGTTCAGGGACAGCATTTGGAACATAGAGGAAGGTGCAAACATACTTGTGTGAGGAGCTGACAAATGGGAGACAAAGCTGGTGTCGCAGGTGGAGCAGGGGCAATGTACGGCAACCCCCATTCGTGTCCATCCCATAGATGGCGCCCAGATGCCCTGGGCACATCTGTCGCAGAGACGTCCTATGGGCACCCCCGGTAGCCTACATCCCAGAGAAAGTGCAGGGATGACAATCAAAGACTGCATGAATTCTCCGCAATGTCCCCCTCACAATAGCTAGCTCCGATTTCGCACATTGGCATTTCTTCCTTCATCTCCTCCTGCAGACTATCCAGCCTCCAGCTGTGGTCCTCTTCCCTGTTGTTTCATCCTGCCTTCCCATTCTTTCACCCTGTGTTACCAATGTTCTCAGGAATTGCATCCATCTCTGGGGATGCCTCCTTCTCTGCAGAATCCCCCTGACCTTCCTCTCTGCTTGTCTCAACCTTAGAAAATGCTTCATCGCAACTTCCTTTAGCCAAATGTCACTAAGCCACAAGACGGGCAAGAGGAGCCTCCTCCAATGAAACTCCATTTCCTTCCTCTCCCTCCTCAACCCAGAGCTTCCATTTGACTGCATAGTCTGCAACCTTCATGCCATCCTTGACACTGGATTCTCCTTCTCTTTTGAGGTCTGAGACCTGCCTTTGGCTGCCTCTGCAACCTTGACCAAGAGTAGCATGGCCTCCCTGCAGGAGTCTTCATGCAGGTCAACATCTCCTCCTGCGTAGACTATTGCAACTCCCTTCTCCCCCTCACACATACCCCGGTCCCACCTTTCCAGATTCCAGCACACCCAGAATACTGCTGTTCCCTTCGCACCCATACAAAGCAGGCTGGCCAGCCCATCTAGCTCAGCATTGCCCTCCTTGTGTTTGCCACCATTCGGCCATCCTTATAGCCCTTCTCTTTCAACCTCTCTTCAGTTGTCTAGCACCGGCCTCTTGTCTTTCCCTTTCCACTGTCTTACCACTACTACAAAGGTGCAAGTTCTTGCTCCTTTGCAGCACCCTGTCTGTGCCTTGCCTCTCTCACTCTGGTAAATAAGTGCAGAATTTCACTCGTTAAAGCACCATATGAAAGATGCTGTACATAACATGGCGGCATCCTACTGCAGCTGAATTCCCCAGTGTCTGCGGTGTCCCCTCCAGTGACTGTGCAGCCCTGGGACAGGGAAAAGAACCTCAAGACTCAACCACATGGAAGAAGAATGAAAGTTAAAGCAAATGCTGTGTGGAAGCCAAGCACCCCTTCGGTGATCTGCTCCTGTCCTGTGAGCTGGGCGTTGGAAGGGCACTAGCAGCCAGCAGCCTGCTTAAGTTTCTCCCCTGAGGGTTTGGATCCCTGCTCTGGGAGTGTGTGCTGTTCCTCAGGAGGCCGGCAGCATCTCCTGAAGCCAGGAGGCCATGTTCCTTCCCACATTACCACATGAATAGGGCCGGGGAGGCAAGCCCCCACTGTCCACTCAAGCAAACAATTTGGATAGCAAATTGACATAATTACAAGGGACAGAGAGAAAAGAGAGGAGTGCCCCCTCCCCTGTGCTCCAGAGGGCCCGACCCCTGCCAAGTTACTTAGACCCTTTGTGAGACTCAATGCTAGGTACTGATTAGAAAACGTATGCCCTTTTCAAGGGCTCTAAGTGATTGGCTGCCTTAATCTGATTACAATTTACAGAGCTCCTTCAGAAGGGTCTGAAGAGCCATTCACACACACAGGGACACAGGGTCCAACACACACACACATGCATGGACACACTGAGACCAACCCACACATATATGAATAGACACACCGTGACTGACACACATACAGGTGACATAGAGACTAATGCACAGCTACACTGTGGCTGACACACATGCATACAGACACACCGTGACACTCTCTCTCTCTCACACACACACACACATATGCAGGGACACACAGACCGACCCAGGCACACCACAACTGACGCACAACCTGACACACACGCACGTGTGCACAGACACACTGAGACAAACACACGTGCACACCCTGACAGACGCCCCCCTACAGCTGCACAGTGGAGTTCCTATTCCGGGGGAGCTAGTGAGCTGAGTACAGGCCTTGCCCTTGTAAGTAGCTCTGTGGCAGCCCTTTCAGCAGCTGGCACATGATCTAAACCCACCTGCCTGCCTAGTCACCACAGGATTAAGTGCTGCTGTTCCCCACCTTGCCCCTTGCCCTGTTCCAATGCCATTTAATGGCCTCCCCTGAGGAAGCCACCATCTTTACATGAGAAGTTGTTTTTATCTTTTCTGCTTCTCGGCCCATAGATCCCAGGGGATTAATTGCCAGGCTGGGCCTTAGAGCCTATGTGAACGTAGGTTTGTCCATCCAGCCCACGCTCCTATGGGAACCTGTCTGGACAGCTTTGGCCAGTGGCCTCATCGTTCCCATCCAACTGGTACCTCCTAAACCCCAAGAGCCTGGGCCTGAAGCCTTCCATGACTTCTTTTCCCATACATCCTCCTGCCCTCCAGAAGAGGCCAATCCTGTGTTCTCACCAGCCCCTCAATGGGAAGCTCCCAGCCGGCTGTCACTGAACTTCACACACGCCATCTTGAGACTGACATTCTTTACAAGGCTCTGTTGGGGGTAGTGGGAAGCAAAAGGGGGAAAATCTACAGAGCCTAGTCCACCATCTCCCAGGGACAGGCATGGGAACGTACTACCAGGGAGGAAAACAGTCCATTGAAAGTGAGTGGACAGAGCAAATGTATTTGGAGGGACGGAGGGGCTGAGATGTGCAAGGCTCTGCCTGCCTGTCAGACGCAGGCACAGAGAGCAGGGCAGACTCATAAAGTTCAGCAAAGGGCCCTCACACGGTGTTCTCCCCCCAGGGAGACACGAGGTAGTGGCCTTGTTAAGCCAATGAGGGCTGTTTGACCTTTTGGGCGCTGACCTCCTCTGCCGCGGGGAGCAGCGAGAGGGCTGCCAGGAAGGACATGTCTGCACTGCATTGGGAGTGAGCCTCCCAGCCCGGGGCCACAGACTCATTTTGAAAAAAGCTCCATAGCCAGTGCGGCTCAGGCTGGCCAAAGCTGGGGGGTGAACGGTGGGCTTGAGAGACCGAGCTCCAGCCTGGGCTGCACCATCTGCAAAGCTCTTTTTTAGAGCACCAGCATGAGCCCTGCTAGCCTGAGTCTGGAGCAGGGCATGGGGCAGGGAACACACAATCCTAGCATAACGCAAGGCAACGCTTCTGGGAGCAGCCTATGGTGCAGACCTGGGGGACTGTGCAAGGCAGGGCACAGGAAGACACTAGCACTAGTTCCATTGCATGGTGATAAGCTGATAGAGATGAGATAAATAGACAGGGTAAGGATAGGGCCAGAATAACCTGAGAACCACGACACCTGGCTCCACCTGGCTCCTTGGGAGCTCCCTCTTTGGTGTGGCAACCAACATGCCCATTAAAAAGACTCACTCCCATATTTTGGGTTGAATATTTTAGGATTCACTTTTTAAAAGGGGGCACTTTACGACACCTAAGAGGTTTCCGAATTCTAGCTGGGCAGATTTCCCCCAGATGAAGGTATGTGCACAGAAAGGCCTGCTGTTTCCTTCCCTAGTGAAAACAGGTTCCGGGGTGAGCAGTGGCGGATTTAGAGTTAGTGGGGCCCTGTGCGCAGCTTCATTTTCAGGTTCCCCCCCTTGGGACCCAACAAAGAAAAAGAACATTCTCTCTTATCTCCCTCCCGTTTTTCATTCCTTTTTCTTCATCCTCCTCCTATATTATAAGTAATAAGTAAATGAAAATAAAGTGAGGTATCTTGATTGGGGAAGGGGATTGGGGTGCAGGAGCGGGTGAGGGGTGCAGGCTCTGGGCTGGGACAAGGGGTTGGGGGGGAGGGGTGCAGGCTCTGGGAGGAAGTTTGGGTGTGGGGTTTGGGGTCTGGGCTGGGACAGGGGATTGGGGTATGGGAGGGGGTGAGGGGTGCTGGCTCTGGGCTGGGGCAAAGGGTTGTGGGGAGGGGTGCAGGCTCTGAGCTGGGGCAAAGGGTTGGGGGGAGGGGTGCAGGCTCTGAGAGGAAGTTTGGGTGTGGGGTGTGGGGTCTGGGCTGGGACAGGGGATTGGGGTATGGGAGGGGGTGAGGGGTGCTGGCTCTGGGCTGGGGCAAAGGGTTGGGGGGAGGGGTGCAGGCTCTGAGCTGGGGCAAAGGGTTGGGGGGAGGGGTGCAGGCTCTGAGAGGAAGTTTGGGTGTGGGGTGCGGGGTCTGGGCTGGGGCTAGGGGTTGGGAGGGGTGCAGGCTCTGGGAGGAAGTTTGGGTGCAGGCTCTGGGCTGGGGCAGGGGGTTGGGGTGTGGGAGGGAGTCAGGGGGGCAGCGCTTACCTCTGGTGGTGCGGCTCCCAAAGTGACCAGCACACCCTTCTGGCAGTGGCTCCTAGGCGGGGTCAGTTCTCAGCCAATGGGAGTTGCGGAGTCGGCGCTCGGTGCGGGGGCAACGCGCGGAGACACCCCCCTCCCAGGGGCCGCAGGGACATGCCGGCCACTTCCGGGAGCGGCGCGGCATGGAGGGAGGGAGGCAGAGTGGGCAGGGAGCCGCCTTAGCCTTGCTCTGCTGCTGCTGGCGTGTCTCTGCGTGCCCCTTGGGGGAGGGGGGGGCAGTGGGTCTCCGTGTGCTGCTCGGGGTGGGGGCAGCGCGCGGAGCCACCTCTCCCCAGCCAGGGGCGCGTAGAGACGTGCCAGCAGCCAACCGCTTCTGGGAGCAGCACGGTGCCAGCGGCCATGGCATGCAGGCAGCCTGCCTACCTGTGCCCTGCAGCGCTGCTGCATTTTGGGGGCCCCCCTGTTGCTGGGGGCCCTGTGCCACCGCACAGCGTGTTTAATGGTTAATCCATTCCTGGGGGTGAGGGAGGTGAGATTAAATCTTTCCCCTGCAGCACTAGGAACCCAAACACCACAGCACCAAATTAGAGCCTGGGAGCCTGGTTGTGCCCCAGGCCTAGTCCTCAGTCACGCCCTTCCTGCCCTTGGGGCAGGGGTCAGAGAGTGACTTTAAGCACCTCACCCTGCCCCTTACATATTCTGACCTAATCCCCTACTGGGAGCGCTTACATCTGCTCTACACCAGCCAGGAAGGCCCTCGGTGGGCGGAGATATTCCCAATGGGGCCATTTCCACCCCCCTGAAGGCTCCATTATGGTGCCAAAGCTGCATAAAAAGGAGGTGAGCAAAACTGAGACTCAAGCCCCATGAGTCAAAATAGAAAGTGAAACTCATCAGGCTTGAGTAGGGTTACCAGATAGCAACTGTGAAAAAACGGGACACGGGTTGGGGAGTAATAGGCACCTATTTAAGAAAAAGTCCCAAAAAACAGGACTGTCCCTTTACAAATGGGATGGATGGTCTCTCTAGACTTGAGTGAAATGCTCTGTAAACAAAGAGCATCACAGGGAAATCTTGAATACTCTGTGCAGATGTGGTTGCCCCATCTCAAAAAAGATATATTGGAATTGGGAAAGGTACAGAAAAGAACAACAAAAATAATTTGCGGTATGGAACAGCTTCCATATGAGGAGAGATTAATAAGACTGGGACTTTTCAGCTCGGAAAAGAGACAACTAAGGGGGGATTAAGGGGAGGGATAGCGCAGCGGTTTGAGCATCGGCCTGCTAAACCCAGGATTGTGAGTTCAATCCTTGAGGGGGCCATTTAGGGATTTGAGCAGGGGGTTGGACTAGATGACCTCCTGAGGTCCCTTCCAACCCCCTGATATTCTATGATTCTATATGGTAGAGGTCTATAAAATCACGACTGGTATGAAGAAAGTAAATAAGGAAGTTTTATTTACTCCTTCTCATAACACAAGAAATAGGGGTCACCAAATGAAATTAATAGACAGCAGGTTTAAAACAAAGGAAATATTTCTTTACACAGCACAGTCAACCTGTGGAATTATTTGCCAGGGGATGTTGTGAAGGCCAAAACTATTACAGGGTTCAAAAAAGAACTAGATAAATATATGGAGGATAGGTCCATCAGTGGCTATTAGTATGGTATCCCTAGCCTCTGTGTGCCAGGGATGGATCACTAAATGATTACCTGTTCTGTTCATTCCCTCTGAAGCACCTGGCATTGGCCACTGTAGGAAGACAGGACACTGGGCTAGATGGACTTTTGGTCTGACCCAGTATGGCCATTCTTATGGAAAATGCAGTAAGGTCCCCAAGCCACCAGATCAGTTAGTTAAGCAGGGAAGGAACTACTTCACAATACTGGAATGGCTTTTTATCACATTAATAGAATTATTAGCACAAAAGACTGAAGCTCCCAACGTCTGTCCCTGGCTCCCTACAGGCATGGGGGTGAAGGGGGCTAGGATCCCTGCCAATTCAGCCAGCTGGACCCCTGAGGCAGGGGCACCTCATCTCCCTCTCTCCAGTTGACCCAGGAGTGGTGCTGATTGCTACCAGCCTCGTCACAAGGGTTTGAGTCTTTACTGCCCTGCACATTGTGCCATCATGTCCACCAGGGCAAAACCCTGCCACTTGGATCTGATCATGTTACACACTCCCTTTGCACTGCTCTAAGGTGCATGCAGTGGAGACTCTGACTCAGGGCCTTTGGACGGGGGAGAGTGTCAGGAAGAGCTCCCCTTTTAAAGATCCAAACTGCCCCACAGCAGCCCACCCCTTAATTTTTGCCACCCTGTCCAAGTAGAGGTGGATTAAGACTTATTGGGGCCCTGGACACAAAGAACATTTGGACTCCCCACACCCTCTTCACCAGGAGGCCCTGTCCCTTGCTCCTCCTCTTCCTCCCATAAGGCCCTGCCCCCTGGCCAGGCCAGAACCCGGAGCCAGACCATGGTAAGACACGGTAAGAGCTGCCCAGGGAGCCTGGGCTGCTGTGGGGAACCCCAAGCCCGCCACCTGTCCTGGGCAGTGTGGGGACATGGGCTGTGGGCTGCTCTCGAGCACCCCAGCCCACCGTGCAGGGGTCTCCGCAGCAGTCTGTTAATCCACCACTGTGCCCAAGGATGTCCAGTACTGGCCCATACTGCCACAGTGCTCCAAGCTGCAAACTTTGGGCCATTACTGCAAAGGATGGCAGTCCTTTTTTTTTTTTTTTTTTTTTTAAAATAGCAGGTTCATCTCAGGTCAAACCAAGACAAACCCTGATTTCTACCAGAGCCTCTCCTGGCGCTGGGTTTCCTCGACCCGGGAACACAGCATTTCAGAGCCTCCTCCTTTGTCACAATGTTTTTCAGTTCCACCAAGCAAACTGTCCAATTAGAGCAGGGCCTCTTGCTTCCATCTTTGCCGACATTTAATTAACATGCTGCCACTGGCAGCTGCTGACAAATTCCAGAAACATGTTGTAAAGGGTTTTTGTCTTTACCCAGCATGGAAAATGAGGGTGTCACATCCCAAGGGGGCGTGAATAGCTACTTTCACCTCCCCCTCTCAGGTGTGAGAATTACAGAGAGACATAGAGAAGAGATCCCATCACCCCTCCCACCGCCTTTCTTTCCTTTTCCCTCTCTGTTCCTCATATATTACCCTGAGAAATACACTGGCTCCAGAACAGGTTTTCTCCCCTGCCCCCAAATTCCTCTCTTATTGCCAGTTTTTCACTTATGTGCTTGATGGATGGGAGAAGGTCGAGTGACTTGAGCACTGGACTGAAACTCAGGAGACTTAGGGTCTATTCTTGGCTCTGCTGAGTGACCTGGGGCAAATCACTTCCCCCCTCTGTACCTGGTTTCCCCATCTGTAAAATGGGGATAATGATATTGCCCTCCTTTGTAAAGCACTTTCAGCTCTACCAATGAAAAGCAATGTACAAGAGCTAGGTATTATTAATATGGGAAAGGGATCCACATTCTGTATCTTGGACTCCGACGGATCAGGACCCTCCAGCATAACCATCTAGACAGAAGGGAATGATCTGTCCCAAGAGAGGGGGTAGGCATGGAGGAATGGCCTGAAACCAACAAAGAGGGAAAAGTTCCGAATAGTCAGTGACTGGGCAGTGAAACAGCTTCCCCAGGAGAGCGATAGAGGCCCGGTCACTGCAGCCTGGAGAATATGGGAGTGGGGACAACAGAGGCAGCAGTTCTGCTCAGACTGGAAGAACAAAGTGACCCATTTTCGCAAGGTATCAACGTGCAGCAAAAATATTTCCACCAAGCAGCCAGCACAACACTATTTGGACCCAAACACCAGCAGTTTGGAGAAGCAGAGCCAGTACACCAATGATCCGCAAGGCAGTCCTAGGCCCTGATCATCGGAACCATGTAGGTGTGATATCTGCGTGCATGGTTATTGTGATTTCACATGCAGCGAGTACAGCTGTGCACCCAAAGGCCCAGCCAGACCTCAAACCAGTCACTGATATGGGCACTGGCTTGGAATGTGAGCACAGATGGGCCTGATTTTCAAGTGCTCAGCATTTGCCATGAGGGCTAGATTTCCAAAAGGGCCCAGCACCCCACCTGCTGAGCAATTTGGAAAATCTGGCTCTTTACTTTAGTGCCTAAAATGGGACCTGAGCTCTCTGGGAAATTTGAGTCCATGTAAGTGCTCAGCTCTAAGCAGCTAGGCCCTGATATGTCCCAGGCACAAGAGCATTGTCAGCCCATGGTGTTCAAAACACACAATGTGTCTGAAGTCAGTCTGAAACCAGACCATGTGGGCCGCAGTCCCCAAGGTGTGGAGCTTCCCAGCTCCCTGGACTTCACGGGGCATTGAGGAGAGGGGGGTTCAGTACCTGGGAAAAGATGGATTGAAATGTATTTCAGGTACATGGTGCTGGGCCCATAGGCCAACTGTCTCCCCTCACCCCATGTCCTTGGATTTTAGATGCTCTCTCCTTTGTTTTCACCAGCAGCATTCCTGTTCCCCACCCCAGTGTAGTAGCAGGAGGGGGCTGTTGGCCTGATCAGCCCCTTGATTGTGCTGACTCAGAGAGGAGGCTGGTAGCATGGGGCTCTGTGCAACAAAAACAGGGATCAACCTGCCCTCCTCCCCCACACCAAACCTTCCATTGAAGGCTGAAAAATTCCCATGAACCAATCATGTTGCAAGTGAATCTGTCTCTATCCCAGCATCCTCCCACCATGGCTCCCTTTGTATTGCTACTGGTCGAAATGGGGCAATGGACAGAGTCCCACCTGACTCTCACTGCTCATTAAAAATGGGACATCTCGTCACCCTAGTAAAGGGACAGTCCTGTTTTTTGGAACTTTTTCTTATATAGGGGCCTATTACCCCCCCACCCCGTCCCATTTTTTCACAGTTGCTTTCTGGTAACCCTACTCATTACCCAACGGAGCACACCGCTGGAAAGAATAACAGTGCTTTTTATTCACACGTCCAAGGAGCAAGAGCTAATGACAAAGAGGAGGGAGAGAGAAGGGCAGCCGAGCTCCAGGAGTCAGGGACAGTGGTCAGGCCAAGAAAGCAAACATTTGTTTTGAGTCAGCATCGCAAAGGAACTGAGAAAGGGGGTAGGCACGCAGACTCTTGGGTTCTAATCCCTTGAGCAAGTCACTTTCTTTCCTTGTGCCCGTTGTTCCCCATCTGCCAAATAGGAGTAATGATGCTTACCCACTTCACAGGGGTGTTGGGAGGGTTAATTATTAACGACTGCAAAGCACTGGATATGTGCCAAGTACGATTATCTACTCTAAGTGTAACAGCGCCCCCCAGCTGCAAGGACATGCTTCTCTTACCCCCAAACTGGATCCATTATTATTGTCCCTTCATCCTCCACAATCCCCAACATCCAAGGTGTCGTGAGGCCCAGTTAACTCTGGGCCCAGACACAGCGCCAGCTGAATTGTTCCTGTGTGAAATCTGGGAACTTGAAAGCTGAGAGATCCCACCCAACAAGCACCTAGTAAAACAACTCCCCCCACAGGTGCTAAGCCCCCTCCCACTGCCGCTGCCCTGTGGCAGTGCTAAGGGAGATGCCCCAGTGTCCGTTTCAAACCTCTGGCCCCGTGCTCTCAGGTAAGCAAAGACATATGGCTTCACTGGCTGTTCTCCAGCATGTTGGCTGTGTTGGCTTTACTGGCTGTTCTCCAGTGTGTTGCTTAGTGTAAACAGGGCCTCTTCCAAGCTATCCCACCACGGAGGGGAATGTGGGAAAGGAAATGGGGCCTTCGGAAGCACTCAAAGAGTCTGTGTCCAGTTGGGGATTGTCGCAGGGCACCTCCTTTTCTCAAAATACACCAATAGTGTCTCTGGAGAGCTAGAGACGGAGGAGGAGTCCGAATGCCACCTAAAGGAAACCCAGAGGAAGAGGCAGGTCAGGGGTCTGTCTGTGACCTCTTAACATCAGGATGATGGAGAGTATCCCTCCCGCCCACTGGCTACCTGGCACATTCCCCTGGCAGCTGCCCGGCACCTGTACCCCTCCCGCCCCGACTGGGCTAGTGACTGAGCAGTCACCTTTGGGGTAAGGTTTCACTAGGCTGGGCATGGCCTGAGACACATGTGCTGGGCCGTTTAGCACCTCTCCTTACCCTTCTCCCGGTGAAATCCTGCCCTTTACTGTGACACCAATAACAGGCAGTTAGTACAGTCACATCACACACCCGTATACACCCACTCCCCAACCCCCTTCCTGCCATACCCACATGAGAGAGGTCTCAGTGCCCAGCATTTCTGCCACGAGGCAAGCATGCTGTCGTGGATCCCTGATGGATAAGCCCATGTGTGCATGGCACTGGCCAGTGCCCTGTGCCTGTGTGCTGCCACGAGGGCAACTAGGATCCACTAGTCCCTATCCATGCAGACTTCCAAGTGCTGGGTGCTAGTACTCTAGGGGCACCCTCTGCCCGACCAGCTCTTGGGCTCTTCAAGGCCTGCCCCCCCATGCATCGCAGCCCTGCCTACCCAGCTGGGTTAGGAAGTCACAGGTTTGAGGGTGGGGTCATGCATGTGGTACAGGCCGCTCTCCTCATCCTCAGGCACCTGCAAAGACAACAAACTTCCATCAGGTCCCCATGCCCTGTCATGAAGGTATGGACAGGGCCTGCTTTCCTGCCAGTGGGGGGTGCCATAGCCACACAGCTGGGGAGGGAAACTATAAACAATGGTTTCAGAGTAACAGCCGTGTTAGTCTGTATTCGCAAAAAGAAAAGGAGGACTTGTGGCACCTTAGAGACTAACCAATTTATTAGAGCATAAGCTTTCGTGAGCTACAGCTCACTTCCTCAGATGCATATCGTGGAAGTGAGCTGTAGCTCACGAAAGCTTATGCTCTAATAAATTGGTTAGTCTCTTAAGGTGCCACAAGTCCTCCTTTTCTTATAAACAATGGTGCGGCCATGTCATGGACAATAGCGCCACCTTGTGGCACACCACAACTCCCAAACAGTCCACAGAGCTCAGGCCTAAAGCCACAAACAGGATCCCAACACCTCCTTCTGCCACGCACCGGCCCCCCATCACCAAACCCCATTACCCCAGCCATATGGACACTGAGCCCCAAATCCCCATCAGCCGAAGGGCACCTGACTGCGACACCCTCCCCTGCACTTCCTGCAAACAGGCCCCAAAGCTCCCCTGCCCTGGCCACAGTGAAAAGGACCAGCCCCCATAGCTCACCTCCCAGTAGACATCATCCTCAAAGCAGTTCTCATCAGCAGGGTCCCCCAGGAACGGCAATTTCAAAATAGCACCTTAAAGCCACAAAACAGAGAGTGAGATGGGAAATGCCTCAAATCAATGAGAAACAAGCAGGCCAGGGCAAAGCAGCCAGGGACGAGCCCCACTGGGGTGAGCGGCTGGGGGAGAGAGGGATCAGGGAAACTATTCCCTTCCTGTGTTGTAGGTGAAGTGAGGTTGGGTCAGTTTTGAGCATGTCTAGCCCTGGCCCTTCATATTCTCCCTGCCCTGCAGGCCCAGGGGGGTCTTGTTTCGGGGAAGTCAGTGAAGTGGAGTTCACAGGCTGGGGGTAATTTTAAAGCGTGAATCATGTGGTGCATTATAGCAATGTGGGCAACCCTATGGGAAACATCTGGGGAAGGGGCCATCTCCTCTCCTACTATCTGTTAGATGCTGAAAGCAGAAAAGTGCTTCCTAAAAATGGAGACCTGCTCCTGAGTGAGCAACATCCCTGGGAGGCAGCAGGCAAGGCTTGGGCTAGAATTCCGCCATACCCCCAACAACCCACAGGATGGTAGCAGCAAAACGTCAAATGGGGAAATGCAGAGCATCTGACCGCAAGTGTAACACCCGGGGCAGCCAATCAGAGACAGAAAAAATTAGAACTAGAGCTCACCCTTAGCTCAGCACTGAATCAAACCCGACTCACATCTAACCCAACCCAGCCACAAACTGAACCAGACCCAATCAGAGACAACCCCAAATGAACAGCAACTTCCAAACTAACCAAAGGACTCAGGCTGAACCTGCTGAGATTCAGGGTTCTGCATTCGCTGATCTATTTCCTCTCCCCTTCTGGACTTGGGGGAGTTCAGCTGGAAGCAGAAGCCTTGAGGACCTCACAAGCCCTGGCCTGTTTTCCATGGAAATGCTCAGCTCTGTTTGGGATACAGAACTGATCCTCTAAAATTGTTATGTTCCCCATTCATTGCAGCCTTCCTGGTTCCTGCTGCTATTTTCCAGCCCCCCTTTTGGTTCATAACATGCCCCAAAGTCTCATCCTGCCTGCTAAAAGGGTCTGGAGCGGCAGATGGGGCTGCAGAACATCTGGGCAATTCCCCGCCCCAGGCTGTCAAAGATGTGCCTTATCCCAGTGTGTCTCGTGGTGGACAACGTGCCAGAGCCAGGATCTGCCCATTCTGCTGGGAACCTGCAGGGCACAGCGCCGTGCTGCCACACGAGGAAGGCCTACCTCCAGAGGGCAGTAGTTTTGGAAAGGACATCATAGTTTCAACCAATCAACATTTCCCACATGACATCGGGAAGTGCCACTTTTGGAGGTAGGACTTCTTGCGATGCTGGGGTGGGAGAGGTATTAAAGGGTTGTTGTGATAGGGCCAGTGGGGAACAAAATAGTCCTTGGAATGCCACATGTTTGCAAGCCTTAGGGCTCATCTCAATTTCAGCGTCTGCATGTGGGAGCAGAAAGGTTTTCTAGCCCAGGAGATGGACCCTTCCTGTAAGCCAGGGTGTGAGCAATTCGAGTGGCTGAGCCGGCCACTCTACAACCACAGCCTGGACCTGGGCCTTCTCCTCCATTCCCTGCACCCCGCCCACTCACCCACAATGGCCCCCCCAGCCAAGGCCATGGCCAGGGACACGAAAATGCCAGCTGCCTGGAACCCCCCTTGGACAGTGGGCGTCCAATCCTTGTAGTCACCCGTGAAATCAAAGGCACTGATGAGCCTGCGAGGAAGGGAAATGATGAGACCAGCTGTCAGAGAGACGCTCCTTTGAGTCAGGGAGTCCGCGCTGTGGAGGACGGGGGAGCTGCATTCACAGCCCTTTCAAACCATCTCCCTGGCACTGAGAGGACACATTCCCATCGAAGAGTGGGGAGATTGTAGCAACATAACCCGGCCTCTTTACTTTTATTCCTTCTTTTCCAGTCTGTTCCCACCCCCAGAGGCCTCAGCCTGGACCTAGAGGGGTCCAAAAACCACGAGACCCAGGGTAGCTTTGAGACCTTCACGGTTTATCCTGGAGTTTGACCCAGAAAAGGAAGCAACAGAGATAAAGAGATGCCCCTTCATGAACCCAACTGCCCCTGCTCAGAGTCCTCCAGAATGAAGGTGGGCCTTGGAGTTATAGGGGCTCCCAAAAGGGGGCAGCTGGAAGAGGCGGCAATCCTCCAAGCCTGACTCAGCCCTACAGGCCCCGCACCACTCAGGATGCATATCTGTAAGGGGGAACTCAGCTGCTGCCACTGACTCATCTCATCTGCCTCCCCCCCCCCAAACACACACGCTGGCCCATAACCCACCCCATCGCCATGGGAGAGATTTAAGCCATCTTACCCTTCTTTTCCATACACCTCTTCAGTGGCTGCGGCTGCGGTGACAGCCCCCACGATCCCCCCAATAAGCCCCGGCATGGCATGTAGGTTGTGGATGCCACAGGTGTCCTGGATCTTCAGCTTGGACTCCAGGAATGGCTGGAGGGAATGGAAGAGAGAGAAAGAGAGAGAGATTATTTCCTCTCCCTAACTAAGAGGCAAGAGCCTGGAATTCCTCTGAGCAGCACTTACCATGAGGTAGACAAACCCAGCGGTGGACACGATGCCACAGAGGAATCCAACGATGAGGGATCCGTATGGAGTCAGCATCATCTCCGCGCTGGTCCCCACAGCCACACCACCAGCCAGCGTTGCATTCTGGATATGAACCTGTGCAAATAACACTCACGTCTTACCACTTCGGCTTTGGGACAAGAGCGTTTTAAGCCCATTCGTGGCAACATTTCAAGGCAACCAAGGAGAAAAGCAGGGGAGAAAATGTTCACAGAGAAAATGAAGATCTGGGCCCATTTTCCTTTGCATTGGGATTGGCTCCCTGCCCATTGCAAATTCCCAATTACTGGATTTGCCTGAAGCCAGAGATTTTTGACCACCAAAAGTTACATGAATGGGAGGAGACTGAAGATGAAATGTCAACAGCTGATGGGCTGGGGCATCATTTTCATGTAGAAGAAACAAAACACTGCATCCACACGTGCACTGCTGCACAGATATTCCCAAAGCCTGGTGCTGCCACAACCACAGGTCTGTATGGGGCCTGCTGTCTCTCCCATACACGAGCACACACCCAGAAAACACCCTGCTCTGACACACACGTCACTGTATGGGCCCCGCTCCCTCACAAGCGCACACACCTAACACCGTATGCTTTCATGACACCGTACAGTTCAACCCTGGCACATGCCCACCACCATGGGACCATTCCCACCGGCTCTGCAGCACAGGTGTCTGCATGGCTCTGCCGTCCTAGGGATCCACCGGCACACAGGTGATCACACGTATCTGCTCCTCCATTTGCCCAAGCATGCTCACATACCTGCTGCTGCATGGAAACCGCACATGGTTTTCATGACAGAGCTTTGCAAAACAATTCATTCCTTGAACATGGCTCAAGCTGCTGTGCGGAGGCTAGGAGCCCTGGATGCAACCCCATGAAATCTGGTGCACAGTCACCAAAGGAAGCAGCCCCAATCAGACTGCCTGGCCCTTCAGTCATCCATGAAGCCAGGAGAGGGCACAGCAGGCGTCTCCAGTCCTTGCTTACCATGTCGAGCTTGCCTTTCTTCTGCAGCAGGCTGGAGAAGGCCACGGTGGTGAGGACACAGGAGGCCAGTGAGCAGTAGGTGTTAATGGCGGCTCGGTGCTGCGCATCCCCATGGTTTGAAACAGCTGAGTTAAAGCTGGGCCAGTACATCCACAGGTACAGGGTACCTGGGAGAGGAGGGGCAGGAGTGGGACAGTGAGGGGGAGAAGTAGGAGGGAGGGGAAGGAAAACAGGGAGCAGCAAGGGGAAGGGGAGTTAAAAAGAAACCATAAGAGATGGTAGTTATATGGCGAGGAGGCTAAAGCTGGCTGTGCCCCAAACCCCCAGCTCCACCTCCATGGCCAACTTTTCCCTCTTTCCGAAACACTCCAACCAGGAACTCAAAGCTGCAATAGCACATGGAGCCTTTCATTTCTAGGGCACCAATTCCTGTCAGACCCCAGGCTGGGGGGACTGTCTGGCTCTGGAATGCTGGGAATGGCACATGGAGCCTCTCACCTCACAACACCAGTTCCAATCGGACCCTAGGATGGGGGGACTGGCGGGCTCTGGGGTGTCTTGGAATGGGACATGGAGCCTCTCACCTCATAGCACCAGTTCCAGTCAGCCCCCAGGCTGGAAGTACAGGGCTCTGGGGTGTCTGGGAATGGCACATGGAGCCTTACAATTCTAGGGCACTAGTTCTAATCTTATCCAGCCCCGGGGCAGGGGATTGGGGGAGGGACTGGCCAGCTCTGAGGTGTCAGGATTAGGAAATGGGATACACAGGTTTTCACCACTAGGGCACTGGCTCCAGTCTGGTTTCACATAGCCTGTGGGATGTAGGAGGGACCCAGCACAGCTTTCATGAAGTCTCCAAGTCCACAGTTAACTCACCGATCATAGCAAAGAGGTCGGAGTGGTACACAGAGCCTTGCTTGTCTTTACTCTGTTCCAGGTTGGGCCGGTACAGAATTCTGGTCACTGTCAGGCCAAAATAGGCTCCAAAGGTATGAATGGTCATGGATCCACCAGCATCTTTAACCTGTGGACATAGAGCAGAGGAAAATTCACATGTTGGAAGTATTCTGGCCAATCGACTGTCCGTCCGTCCAGCCTGTGCTGGGTCACTACAGGAGGGGAACAGAAATGCTCCTGGTCCCTCCGACTGGCAGGCAGAGCATCTCAGCCACATCCTTCCAATTAGCCTCCTCTGTGGAAGGCATCATGGCAAAGGGGCATTTCTGGCCCCTCCATCATGTGACTCCATGGCACATGGGTTCCAGCAGCATCCCAGAGTAGAACTACCCCGAGGTGGCAGTCCCAGCGTGGGCAGGTAAAGGGCAGACAAAGAACAGGACTTTTAAATAGAGAGTTATTGCCCCTTGAAACCTGGGGCTTTTAGAACAAATATTAAAAAGCCACAAAACTCCCAGTAAAGGCCATGAGCAGAGATGGGCAGAACCAGAACTGCAGACCCATTGGCAATGCTCAGATCTGGATCCAAACTTCCAAGCTGGCCCTTATCTCTCTAAGGGGCTGACTCAGAACTCAAGGTGCAAATACCCCAGAACTTTGAGGGAGGGGTAATCAGGACCTGGCCACCATGAGGAATGAACCCCAGTCATCTCTCCCCTCAGCTCTTACTTTCCTCATTTTCTTCCCCTCTTCCCTTCACTGCTGCTGCCTCACACACTTGTGCTTGTTGTTTTCCATCCTTTTCTTCTGCCTCAAGACACACATGCAGCTGCTGAGATGAACTCTCCTGGAAGGGAGCTTTCCAAAGGCATTCCCCTAGCTAAGTTCACCCAGAGCATTGGTGTTGGGAGGAACAACTATGCAGATGGAAATAATGGGCAGTCCCCCAAAACTAAAAGGGTTGAACTTCCACCCCCACACACAAGCTCCGGTCTGGACACTTAAATTATTCGCTAATGAGACAGGAGGGAGTTTCAGAGATGAGAGTTTAAAGGGATACAGTAAAGATAATCATCACATATTTAAACAAGAATACCCTTCCTTGCTTATAAGCATCTACTAACCACCCCTGTCCCTCCCTGCATTCCCTCTGCTGGGTTACTAAGGCCACCTACGTAAGCGAGACAAGGTGGGTGAGGTCATATCTTTTGTTGGGCCAACTTCTGTTGGTGAGAGAGACAAGCCTGTGAGCTTACCCAGAGCTCTTCTACAGATCTGAAGAAGTTGACCTGAAGCAGAGCTCAGTGTAGCTTGAACACTTGTCTCTCTCTCCAACAGAAGTTGGTCCAATAAAAGATATGACCTCACCCACCTTGTCTCTCTAACAGCCTGGGACCAACACGGCTACAACAACACTGCATACATAGGTTAGTGACATTTGGCATCTCAAAGAACCCAGTTTCCCTGTGGTGACTGATGTTCTGTGTTTCATTCAGCTGGGCTGATCAGTTTCTCTTGTTCCCTTTCAGATGCCCCTGTGCATTTGGGCTCCCAACAGTGGAGGATTTAATCTATACTATAATTTTATTTTAAACCATGAAATTGTTGCCCTGGTACCTAGAGCACTGGACTGGGACTCTGGAGACCAGCAGTCCTGGGTTCTAGTCCTGACTCTGTCACTGGCCTGCTGTGTGCCCTTGGGCCAGTCATGTCACATCTCTGTGCCTCACTTTCCCCATTTGTAAAATTGGAATAGTGTTGCTCACCTCCTTTGTAAAGTGCTTTGAGATCTATAAATGAAAAATAATATATAAAACCTAGGGATTATTATTTCTCTGCATTTGAGGGATCCTTCCTCCACCTCCACCCCACTTTTGACCCCACCTGCACTTAGGATTGAGGTGAATGGGTTCCCCTTTCAGAACAAATCTCTTTTCCTCCGCCAGAGCAAAAATCTCTCATACGCTGCCAGAGGCCCTGCGGCTCCTTTACCAGACAGGTCTTCACTTTATGGTGTGCTCTGATTTTCTTCAGCTAAAGAAATATTATAGCAAGGGAAGGAGCCAAGAGGAAAATATTGTACAGCCATAAAGGGTCTGGCTACACCGCAAGAAAAAACCCTGCAGCAACGAGTCTCAGAGTCCAGGTCAACTGACTCGGGCTTGCACTACAGGGCTAAAAATAACAGTGTAGATGTTCCCGATGTGGCTGGAGCCCAGGCTCTGAGACTTGCTGCTGCTAGGGTTTTCTGCAGTGTAGACATACCCAAAGAGAGCATCAGGCCCTCTGTGTGGAGACTCCCTGGCTGTCTTAGGAAAACCCCACCAGAGGGGATCCCTTGCTCTCAAGTCACTGCCGCTGCTTGCGGAACCCTGGGAGATTTCCCATTCCCTGACTAAGGTAGGAGAGAAGCTAAAGGGTGGGAAAAGTAGCCCCGGCTGTTTGCTCATTGATGCGTTTGGAATCTTTTTACATTTCTGCTTGAATTGTTGTGGCTGGAATTAACCCTGTGTGTTTAGCCAAACAAGGAGCTGATGGACCTGACTGGAGCCAGGCACTGTACAATAGCCTACAGACAGCTCTGATGCTGCACCTCACTCCGGACCTGCCTCCCCTCTACCTGGCTCGGACACCCTGTTTGCACTGCCAGAGAGGAAGGGCAGGAGACAGCCGATTTTTCTGACTCGAGGGGAGCCTTACGTGGAGCAGGCTGATGAGGATGTACTCATTCACAGCAAAGAGCGTGACTTGAAACAACGTCAGGGTGAGCAGCTGCACAGGGCTGGTTTTGCCCAGGATGGCCCCAAAGGCGATGCAGACAGAACCAACGCAGAAATCTGCATTGATCAGGCTGGGGAGCAGGGGATGGGAGAGAAAACAACCTGCAGGTTAGTAATGGAGATCCTCCCCCCCTCCACCACTCCCAAATCTAGAGAGTTTCAACTTTGCCAGGACCTGAACCTCATCCTGGCTTCCCTACCAACACCCCCCTTGCTGGGTGTGACTAGAACATGGTCCCTTTAAGGGACAGTACCACTTCTGCATCCCCCTCCCGCTGGGCGGTGGCAGCATAGACTCATAGATGGAGGCCAGAAGCGACCATTGTGAACCTTTCTAACACAGGCCACAGAACTTCCCCCACAATAACTCCTAGAGCAGATCTATTAGAAAAACATCCAGTCTTGATTTAAAAATGGCCAGTGATGGAGAATCCCCCACGACCCTGGGTAAACTGTTCCAATGGTTAATTGCTGTCCCTGTACTCGGTATATGCATGGCTAAGGGTGAGATGAGTTATGGGTCTCTCTTCACTGGGGTCCCCAGAGGAGCTCCCAGTGGGAAGTTAGGAGACCCCTTGTAAGGATAAAGCCTTTTCCTGTAGCCATATTGTAAGGTCTGAGGCCTTTGTCTGCAGCCATGTTAGGAGAGCAGCAGCCAGGAGCAGAAGCAGAAAGTCACATCTTCACATTCTATCTAAATTACATTAAAACAATGTACTATCGGGCTGTTAAGAAAGTGATCCTGTCCTAATAGTAGCCATCATCACCAGATAAAGAAACAAATCTTAAGATGGTTAAAGAAAATGTTGTGTGATGGCATCCTGTCTGGCAACTTATCAACAAGTTGTGGTTGTGAAATCCCTACTTCTCTATTGTTTATCTGTATGGTCTTTGTCTGGTTCTTTGATTGTTTGTCTGTTGCATAACAAATTTTGCTGGGTGTAAATCAATTGAGGTGATGGGGTATGATTGCTTAAAGGATTGTTTTACAGTATGTTAGGATTGGTTAGAAAATTGTTTAGTCATATTTTAGTTAAATGATTAAGGTACAGCTAAGCAGGACTCAAGTTTCACTATTTAAACTGGATCCAAAAGGAAGTTCTTGAGAACCATCTCCAGGACACAGCCCCAAGATCAGAGCTGCCAGACCACAACACCCTGCTAATTACACCATGCAGAAACTGGAGTCCCCCAGATTTCGTGCTGGCCAGTCAGGATCAGGTTAAGTTTGTCTGCCTTATTGGGAGTGGTGAACATTGTATGCTTAGCATGGGCATTCTGTTTTGGTGATTGTTAATAAATAGAGGTTAAGTAGGATATTACTGTGTAAGACTCTTTCACTGGTGGAAGACCCTGTAAACCCGCAAAAGATTAAGCCCTGAGTCCACAGGGAATGGGTGTTTGTTCTCAGTCCACAGGGAATGGGTGTTTACCCAGAGCCCACGGAGGAGTAGAGCCCAGAGCCCACGGAGGGGTAAAGTTAGGTGCCTTTTGCCTGGAGCCCTAGGAATTGGGAAAGGGTGGGGGTGCCTAAATCAACTGGGTTATATGCCTTGAGCCCTAGGAACTAGGTAGAGGTGGGATGTCCTAGAATGTGCAGGCAACAAATTTAGGGTAAAGTTGGGTGCCTTATATCTGGAGCCCTAAGAACTGGGAAAGGGTGGAGTGCCTAAATTAACAGGGTTATGCCTTGAGCCCATGGAAGGGTAAAGGTGGGTGTCCTAGAGTGTGTGTAAGAGAATTTTGTGCAGGTAACACCCTAGTCCTTAGCATGTGGAGAATGGCATAATGAAGTTTCATCAGATCTGAGGCTGTTTGTCCAAAAGGACCTGAGCAATGAAAGTCCCAAGACTGAGGACAAACAATGGCCCTGACACTTGGGGCTTGGCCTGGAGCCTGTGAGATTTGGTCTCATGTGGCTGGTCTTACCTGGCTCCTTCCTCACCATCCACCAGAGCCAGTCACCCCTGGAGTGGAGGGTGGAACCCAGTCACAGGTACACAGCGCCCTCACAGCTGAGGGGGGGAGGGGGAATTGGGACCAAAGACCTTTTCTTATGAAACAGGCTCCATGGGGTCTTTAACAGCAGGCAGGGCAGAAGATGTAATATGATCTGGAGCACCCTTTCTCCACAAAGAGCAGGGGCAGAACCTCCAGGCTGCTTGGTCCCCTCCCTCCCTGCATCTCCCCTGTCCAGCAGGAGATGGCTTCCATCAGTCCCAAACCCTCTTACTTTTCCACTCCAATGAGTATCTTTCCATTCTCGAAAGAATGGAACCAGCCCTGCATCAGGAGAGCCCACTGGATCCCAAAGGCGGCAAGGAGGAAGTTGAAGCCAACAGCTCCAAAGCCATAGCGCTGGAGGAATGTCATCAGGAAGCCAAAACCCACGAAGATCATCACGTGGACATCCTGGAAAGCTGTGTCAGGGAGGAGAATTCATCATTATCATGGGGGGAGGGGAGGCGGGGACTCCTGCTGTTTAGGAACTTGACAATACCCCTAGGTCAGAAATACCAATGATTTTTCAGGAGAAATTTTGAAAAAAAATTCATTTTAAATTGTGCACAAACATTTTTAAAACAAACTGAAAAATGAAAAACCTTCAGTTTTTGGAAATGCTTTTTGGTAAAATAGTTTGGCTTTGAGGAAAAACCATCAGTGTTTGGAAAGCCCTTTCAGTAAACATCATTGATTTTCATTTCAGTGAAAATATTCAGTTTTGAAAACAAAACACTTGTATAAAAATAACCTGAGCTGTAAAGCACAAACATCTCCATTTTTTAACAAAAAAATCCCAGAGACTTTGAATCAGAATTAACATTTTCCATGCACACTTTTGCTCTACTTACAAACCCCTTTTCATTTAAAAAAACAGAAGTTTTGATAATTTTTTGCCCAACAACCTGTCTGAGCTGGGTCAGAACCCAGTGTCACTGACTGCTCTGCTCCTTCCTGCTCTGGGAACTATTATTGTTAGCAGCCGTTATTTGTATTATCATAGCACATACAAATGAATCCCAGTCATGGGCCAGCACCCCATTGTGCTAGGCACTGTACAAACAGCAAACAAAAAGACAGTCCCTGCTCCTAGGGGCTTACAATCTAAGTACAGGACAAGAGAGAACAGATGGACAGAGAGGAGGCACACACTCTGCTCACTTCAATGGAGGGTGAAATCCTGGCTGCAGTGAAGTCAATGGCAAAACTCCCATTGACTTCAATGGAGTCAGGATTTCACCCAGAGATTTTCATTCTTTGTTTCATTGTTTTCTTAATCGAAAGTGAACCTTCCTCTGACTGGAGGTGCACAGCCGCTTTACCGGACACTTGTACTGAATAAGCCTGGTACTCAGGGCATGACAGCTCGGACACCGCTCCATACGTTCTGGTAGGAAAATGAGCCTCGAGAGAGGAATCCTTTATGTGATAAACCTGGAGTGGACGTCAGCACTGCTGGTTTCTTTCCGATAACGCTCAGCCACAGCAATTTAAAGTGAAACTTGGGCACAGTTATAAATTAAACCATAAAAACCACATGTGTAAAAGCCTCCTGAGCAAGAGGAGGACGACGAGGACCGGTTCCCTCCACCAGTTCCCAGGGGGATCCCACAAGCAAACCAGCATGTGCTGCACTCTGCCACTGTGGAATGGAAAGGGTAAACGTTCCATATTGCTCAGCTACGTCAATGTCTGTACTACAGAGTGTGCAGAATATTGCACAACAGCATAGCATATTTGTTGTTTAAATGCTTGGGCACTGTCAGCTTGGCTTAGAGAATGGGCTGGCTCAGAGAAAGGAAAACACTGTGCAGCTAAATCATGCGGAGTCCGGTCTAGGCACTGACACTTACAATGGATTTTCCAGCCCTTTTCCCAGTGTTCAGAGGGAAGGCCGGCTGCATTTTTGTGGCTAGTTTGCCATCTAGTGAAAGCGCACGTCTTGAGTGGAACGAGAGTCTGATCCAGCTTCCACTGATGCCAATGGGATTCTTTCCTTTGACTTCAATGGGAGTCAGATCAGGCCTTGAATGAAGCAAGGCTCTGCAGGAGTCCTGGTTTCAGTTACTGTGCACTTCACAAGCTCTACCAAGGTGTGGGGGGACATGGGTGTGGATGGGATCAGGTCATGCTGTGCCAGACTCTGGGTTTTTTTTTGTTCTTTCAGAAAAACCTAGGAAAATCCATACAGACGAGCTACAGGGCCAGATCTGCAGCTGGTGTAAGTCAGCATAGTTCCACTTGCTCCAACAAACCTCTGCTGATTGATACCAGTCAAGGATCCAGACCATATAGATCTCAGAGGCCAATTTGCATATACACAAATTTTACCAAATATACACTGATACACATTTTCCCCTATTAGGCTACATATCCAACACCATTCTAAAAAGAAAAGAAAGAAGCAATAAATATGTGTATTGCCAATTAAATAATATTAACTGACATTTTCCACTTTAACAAAAATATTTAGACAAAAATCAAGATCATGAGAAATAATACATAAAATAAGGCCCAAAAGTCATAGTTCAGGTGGTGGGGTTGAGATATTAATTATATTATTTTATTATTATTTATCTGTATTGTGGTAGCATGAAGGAGCCCTACTCATTGGCCAGGACCCTATTGTGCTAGGAGTTGTACAAACTCAGAACAAAAAGACCACCCCCCCCGTCCCAAAGAGTTTACAATCTAAGGAAAGCTTTGTACTTTGTTTGCCCTTGAGAAGAGTAACGTGTTTGCGTCTCACATGGGCAGAGTAGGAGTCATGATGCTCTTAACCTTTTTATTACATTACAATTCAGTACTTGGGTTTTAGTTTGTTGTCATTTAGCAACCTTCACTGTTTACTGCAGGAAGAGTATGGCCCCTGGAATACTGTCTACACTGAAGAATCTTTCATCCCTTCTCCCCGCATTCAGAACAGATGATTCATTCTCCAGGGAATTTCACCAGCTGATTTTAAATTCAAGTGAATTTTAGTGCTGTTGCTGAACATGATTGAATTGACAGCCCTGGAAATGGGCACCCCTAGATCAGTTATACACACCTTCCTCCCTGCCCACATTTTTCAACCCTACCCAGGAGGAACCATCTCTAGGGCCAGAAGAGAGAGTTTCCCACTGTCCATTCTTTGTCTGCTGCTATTTTGTGAGCACCTTCCACCACTGCACAAATCAGGTCAGTTCCACTGTGGTACCAAGGATGAAAACGCTAATGAAAACCATTTCAACCACCTAGACCTGCTCTAAGCAGAGGTGACACAGAAAAAAATGCCACTGCCCTATCTACACTAGTGTGGCCCTCATTGCCACTACCCACAGAGCCACACTGGGGCTAATGCCACCATGGGAGATTTTAACAAATAGGCACAGTGGCTACCCGGACACTATGAGCTAGGGGTGTAGTTCCCAGCTCAGGTACATATACTTGCACTAGCATGACGAGAGTGAGCGAGCATGGCTTGTAGTGTAGACATGGCCAACTTTGGATGAACACTGGTTGGACACATGGCTTTCATAAGTAAACCCTGTTCTGAAAGACAATCCTTAGAGGCAACTGGGCTAGTCTCTAGACTTCTTTGTTTTAGCTATAAACACACTGTATTTGTAATGGAAGTGTTCTAAACCGGGGGTTCTCAACCTTTTTATTTCTGAGCCCCCCCCCCCCAACATGCTATAAAACATCCACAGCCCAACTGTCACAATAATGGGCTTTCTGCATATAAAAGGCCAGGGCTGGTGTTAGTGGGTAGCAACCTCATGCCACAGGAGCCCCTGCAAAGCTACATTGCTCAGGCTTCGGCTTCAGCCTCGGGTGGCGGGGCTCAGGGCCCGAGCTTCAACCCCATGCGGCAGAGCTTTGGCTTTCTGCCCTGAGCCCCAGTGAGTCTGATGCTGGCCCTGCGTGGCGGCCCCCCTGAAATCTGCTCGCTGCCCCCCAGGGGGCCCTGGACCCCTGGTTGAGAACCACTGTTCAAAACAGATCTGTGGCTCAGTCCCTCATGCAGCCTTGGAAACAATCGTCTATCTTTGCAGATTCTTCTGAGCTGCCACTCACCAGGTGACTCCCACCGGATGGCTTGCACGGGGGCTCAGGCCAGTTGTAAAGGGGTCAGCCAGCTGAATGATCCCTGTTTGCACATGAGACAATGGCCCGAGTGCACAGGGAAGCTGCTGTGAGCCAGGGAGGACTCAGACACCAGGATGGGATCAGCAATCCAGGTGAGTTTCCCTAGGAAGCTAGACCTCCCCATCTGAGAATGGCAGGTATTTTGCGTCCCCTTTGCCCTAGCTTGGGACAAGACAAACCTAGAAGGGGTTAATCAGTGGCATAGCCTTTGGCCTCCAGGGCACATCCAGTTTATTAAACAAGGCGACACTAGTTTGGAGTCTCAGCCCCATCGTCACTCCCGCCCTGGCAGACAGCTGCACGCCTCCCAGCTTGGTGTGGCATGGGCGTTGCTCCATGGGCATTGGGTCGGTGGCACTCATGAACTTAACATGAATCTTGCATGCACTTGTTGATAAGGACACAACCTAATGAGGAAGCTGCCAGCTTGAGATACTTCCTTGGGTTGAGACCTGCAAGCCTCTTTGAGGGATTTGTATCTGAAATCCTCAAGGTCAGCTGCAGTTTGTCACACTTACTGCATCTGTAATGACTATATTGCACACTCCCACCAAGGGGTCCTTTTCCCTTTGTTTCACTGAAATACCCGGAGTTGCCTGCAGGTCTTGGAAGATCTTGTCCTCTCCCCTGTGACTTGCTCAAACACCGAAGTAATTTTCATTTGCCTTTGACGTCTCGCTGATCTTGTGCCAAACAGGGATGGGTGACCTGGAGTCCTGGCCCTGTATTGTACTGTGTCCTCTCAGCTGGAATTTCCTATCAGAGCTTGCAGGAGTCGGCTTTTTCTGGTTGCAGATGCTACTGCCTCCCCCTGTCCTCATGCACCCAGTTCACCCTCCACATACCTGCCTCCTTCCCTTCCCCCACTATACACCACAGCTGGTTTGTTCCAGAGAAACGGCTCATCCCCCAGCTGCCTTGCTATGAGAGGTGTGTGCTCTCCCCTCCTCAGGTGACCCAAAGGCTGGTGTCTGTCACACTCTGTGTTCAGGAGCACAGTCCCTCCCCCTATCCCTGAAAGAACTGCATGTCCCACTCCTGGGAGTGCTGCCCCCAGAAGCACTGCTGGCTGGCTGGCGGCATTTGGCACTGCTCCCAGTGCTATACTCAGGTGGACAGCACAGGAAACTGGCTTTGGTTACCTATTGCTGGGGAGAGAAGGCATCTCACCCGCCCCCACTAATCTTCTGATGCCAGCTAAACCCAGAACAATTGAAACCTTCTCATCTAAGGAAAGGAGGCCCCTAGGACACCACTTGTATCACCATGTCCACCCCCTACAGGAGTTCAAAATAATACTAACACCTGAATCTGCTCAAAGGTTTCCACGGAGATCCATTTGTACCAGGCACCACCCCAAACACGCCCTGAGGTACGGGGCTCCTTAGGGGACACAGTGGCAGAGTCCTCACCTGGTGCTGGTGTATCAGCTTAGAGTTTGCCGAAAGCTCTCGGGGCTGGATGTGAACGTGACACTGATAAATGCTCCTTGACTAGGGAAGACCTCACCACCTGCCTACTCTGCACCCTTTTCCATTGCAGTCCTAACGCAGCTGTGTCTATCCCAGCTGACAGCCCCCTGCTGCAAGTGCCAGGATATCTCCGCCAAGCCGTGAGGTTCTGTGCACACAGCACCCACCATCTGGCCATTTTATACAATGTTTTAGATCCTCCCTGTGTCAGCTCCTATTTCCACCCCCATCAGCTCCTGCCACCCTCCCTGCTGCCCGCCTCACTCTTTGGCTTTCCATCCCCCACAGCTGGTCAGCCTCCCACCCACAACCACCCTGCCCATCGGTGCTACCACGCCGTATTTTAAACTGGCTAGTCAGGGGCTAAGGTGTCCCACCCTAGGTGTGCATGAGTGAAATTGAGCTCGTTCCTATTGGCTAGCTGTAAAAGAGGATACATTATTGCAGCATATGCTAGGTTGCAGCCATTTAAGTAGCGGGAGTGAGGCTTTGTCAAAGAGCAAAGCACTGCTGCTTCGGAGCACGACGAGCTGTCGGGACTGGGCCACTCACTGTTAGCTCCTGGTTTAGCAAAGTGAAGCATTTTGCTCAGGAAATCCAAGCAAGGGTGTTAACAGCAAAGTCCTGAGCCCCTCAGATGTTGTCTCTGCCTGCCCTGTGCAAGGCAAGGGAATGCCTCGAAGACACTGCAGGCAGATCAAACTTCTATGTTACACCCATGAGTCATTATTGTGGCCCCGTCAGTCATCTCCCAGAACGTGTCCCCCTGCCCTCAGCTGAGCTCAGGGCGAAGCAGCCAGCATTAAGTACATCAGCCCTTCATTCAGCACCTGTTTATTTACTCTGGGTGGCACAGCACTTCCTCATGCTACCCAGCTTGGTGAGCACTGAGCCACACAGGTGTTTGCTGCTCCTTGCCCAGGATGCCAGCCTCTCCCTTGAGCCAGCTGTCCACGGCACTGAGCTCTGGGAAAAACAGCCTTCCTCCCTCCACCGCAAATGAGGAGGTCAGGGCTGCTCCTGGGCGAGGGGCTCTCATGGCAGCTAGAGGTGAGTGACAGCTAGAGGAAAATGGAGTCAGGGATGGGGAGGGGAGACCAGGTGTTGTATCTTTGCACCCTCATCTCCTCCAGGGAGGATGCTCTGGATCTGGCCTGCTGGTCAGCGAGCTGCTGTCACACCCATCCCCACTCAGCTCTGTGGAGCAGGGTCATGTCCTGGGCTGAGGAAAGGGCTGGAGAATTGAGCGATTCATTCCTCCATATGAGCAGAAATGCTTTATCCAGCACAGCCCATGGGAGGTGGCAGCACACAGAAGCCTGCAGGATGGAGGAAAGTTTATCCCCTGGTCCTACAGAGCATAGGAAACATGGCACTGGCATGGCAAAGTGCTTCAGTCACAGGGCCGGAAGAGTTTGTGGGAGGCTATGCACCTTTGGTGTAACCAGCCCAGTTTCTGGGCAAAAGGGGTGCCCCTTAGGAAGATGTGATAAGTCCTCTCTGGCAGGAATGATGGGGCTGAGGCCAGAAGGGGTGACTCACCAGAGGCAGGGAATCACCACAGCCATCCTTTAAATCTGGTGGCAGGACTGTATGAAGCAAGGACTGAAAGCAGCCATGTGCTTTCTCCTGGGCTAGATGTGCTGGGGGGGAGGAGAGAAGCCACAAGCATGTGTGCTGCTTGGCAAGGTAACAGCCACCAGCACCTTTCCTCCCAAAGGACCCCCAGGTACTTCTCAAACTATATACATAAAGCAGCAGGTGAATGCAGACACCTCTAGGGGTGTGCATCTCGGCCTATATGCGTCCTCAGAGCTGGAACAGCAGGGACAGGCTAGAGAATATTAACCCTGCGTCCCACATACCACATCCCAACTGCTATGGACTCATACACAGTTTCCTCCTCTTCTCCTTAGTGTGTTTCACTGGACAAGCAGAGAGCATTCTGATGTCCTACAGCAGGGATCGGCAACCTTTGGCACGCGGCCCGCCGGTTTGTTCACCTGCTGTGTCCACACATTCGGCCAATCACGGCTCCCACTGGCCGTGGTTTGCCACTCCAGGCCAATGGGGGCTGCGGGAAGCGGCGCAGGCCAAGGGATGTGCTGGCCGCTGCTTCCCGCAGCCCCCATTGGCCTGGGACAGCAAATTGCGGCCAGTGGGAGCCGCAATTGGCCAAACCTGTGGATGGGGCAGGTAAACAACTAGGGGGTTTACCCTGGCAGGCCGTGGGCCAAAGGTTGCCGATCCCTGTCCTACAGCCTGTTAAGCAGGGGGGCCCTAGGCTTAGACTCAAGGATCCCAGCAGTAGATACAACATTCCTTTAGCCCTTCAGTTGCTTTCCCCCATCCACCCCCCATGTCTGCAGGTAATACAGACAAATGGGACTGTGAAATGAGCTCAGTCCCACCTGGTCTCTAGCAGGCAAGTATCGAAATCCCTAAACCAGCCAGTCTGACATAGTTTCACAAGAAGTTCAGTCTTTGCTGCAGGAGAGGGATGAAATACATCTGCACAGCTGGAAGGAGATAGGGCTGGGGCAGCAGGTGTGGGGTAGCTGCAGGTCAGGACTGAGGTGCACTGGCAGAGCTGGGTGGGCAGCCCAGGACTGGGATGAGGGTGGGGGGAGCTGCAGGTCAGGAGTGAGGTGCTCTGGGAGGGCTGTTCTGGGGAACCTAATACTGGGATAGAACAGGGAGATGTAGAGCAAGATTGGGCAGAGCTGGGGGGGCAGGGGCAATGGGAGGGCTCAGGGCAGCAATAGCCAGGGGTACTGCAGGCTGGGATGGAGGTGCATGAGCAGAGCTTCCGGGGGAAGTTCCCGCAGCACCTGCCTTCACAATCCTGGGGCTGCTTGTCTTGGACTTTCACAAGCCCCAGAACTTCAGTGACATTTGTCTCATTCGCCTTCCTCCTGGCTGGCCTGTGGGGGGGTCTGGCATTTACCAGTGCAGGGGCTGGTGTTTGCCAGCTGTACTCACATGGATACCTGAAGTAGAAATCGTTCTCTATGTCACTGGTGAGGTTCTTCTGGTGCCACTCCTCCTTCCAATGCGCATCGGCTTCGGGGTCAAAACGCACAAAGACCCCAAAGAGGATGATCATAGCGATCTCCCAGAGGAGGCAGATGAGCGGCAGCCGCCAGCGCATGTATGTGTTCTTCACCATCCCAGACCAGCTCACCCGCTCAGATCCCAGAGAACCCGCTGGGGTGGAGGGGGTCCATGCACCTAGACAGCACCAGCCCCAGTCCTGACGCCTGGGGAGGCTCAGTCCATTTATACAAGTCTGGCGACGTGGGGCATGGTGCTGGGAGCTGTCAGTCCTCACAACTGCCTGGGGCAGGCTCATATTTCAGTTCATGGCAAGTTTAATAGATTTTAACTCTCTCTGCTTCCAGCCACAAGAAGGGGGGTTGGGAGCATGGAGGCACATTTCCAGCACCTTCTCTGAGGAGCTCAAACCTACCTAGGAGGATTATACTTATCCCAACTTTACAGATGGGGAAACCAAGGCACAAAAAGGGGCAACCGTCACATAGTGAATTGGCTGCAGAGCAGGGAACAGAACCCAGGACTCTTGATCCCCCCCACTCCCTTACTCTAGCCACTAGACCCCAATGTCCTTCAAGAGGCAGGAATAGAACCAAGGAGTCCTGAACCCCAGCTCCACACAGTAGCCACTAGATATGCTCCCCTCCAAGGGTCAGGAATACAGCCAGGGAGTCCTGAGCCTCATATCCCTTGCTCTAACCACTCGATCACTCTTCCCTCCTGGAATCTGAAATAGAACCCAGGAGTCCTGAATCCCTCCCTACTCTAACCACTAGGCCAGGGGTTCTCAACAAATTTTTTGCTGACCTCAGAGTGCAGCCACCAACTCTTGCTTGTGGCTGCACTGATGCTTTTTCCTAAAAGTATTTATTTTTCGTAAATTAACAAAGTAATATGCACATATATATATATATATCCAAATCATTGTAATTGATTTATGTAAGGTTTGGGTTTTTTTTTTTTCCCAGACTCAATAATAAAAATAATGCACAGTTATCCCTATTCTTTACTGGACCTAACAGATTAGAAACACAAATAAGGTGCTTTGCATGTTCTTGTCTTTTTTTATTATTGTTTCTTTTGCTTTTTTGGTAAAAGTGGTTGCACAACAATTCTGAAGTAAATTTTAAAAAGCTTTGACATAATAGAAGTCCCAATAGTAATGAAAAACATATCTGGGTGGCTTGGGTCTGGGAGAGGAGGGGAGGCATGGCTGTGGCTGCAGCTGGCCCTGGGGCTCCTCCAGGTAGGTGGCGGGGCTCAGGCTGGCTGTGGGGTGGGTGTGCTCCGGGCTTCAGCCAGTCAGGGGCTCCTCTGGTCCGGGGTGTGTGTCACTCGGGGCTTCAGCCAACCACAGGGGGGCCAGGGCTCCAGCTGCTGGGGGAGTCAGTGGCTAGCCTTCCCAAAGGGGTCTCCACCTGCTGTCCATGCGACTGCTGCTCACCTCCTCACCCCCCACCCACCTCTTGCATCCCTCCTCAGTCTCCCACCTGCTGCTTGCTTCCTCTCACCCACTGCTTGCCTCCTCACTCCCCTGCCACAGACACCCCCCTGCCGCCACGGGAACTCCTGCTCACCTCCTCACTCCCCCACTTGCAGCCAGACCCCCACACCTGCCTCCTTACCCTGCTGCTGGCTTGCCACATGCCTCCTTATTCCCTGGCCAGGCAGTGTCCCTCCTCAGTCCCCCACCTGCCACTCCCCCCCCCGCCACCGCTCGCCTCCTCACTCCCCTGCCACAGACACCCCCATGAGAACCCCTGTGTTAGGATATAGATATTCAGACCTGTCTGTAAAGGCCTATACTCTAAGAATTTAGGTGTATTCTTATCACTTAGCTAGTTATAGAGGTATAAAAAAGAATCAAAATCACTGTCTGCTGGTGTAAGGGCCTTCTCTTACTGTGACAGTCTGAGGCCCTGTGCTTAGGCTAAGGCCTTTGGCTAAGCAGCAGAGACAGCCATAAGCTGGGAAGCGAACAGTCACATCCTCACATTCCAAACTAGTCACATTGAAATAAGGTGCTATTGGGCTGTTAGGAATATAATCCTGTCCTGATAATGCCTATCGCCTCCAGAGAAAGGGAAGTGCCTAGAAAATGTAAAAGAAAACTTAGTTTGATAGAATCCTGTCTGGCAAGAACTCACTTATCAATAGCTGGGATGTGAAATCCTCACTTCTGTATTGTTTTGTCATTATAGTTCCCACTTTGCTATTGTTTGTTTGCATGGTCTCTGCTTCTGTGATTGTTTCTGTCTGCTGTATAATTAATTTTGCTGGGTGTAAACTAATTAAGGTGGTGGGATATAATTGGTTACATAATCATGTTACAATATGTTAGGATTGGTTAGTTAAATTTCAGGAAAATGATTGGTTAAGGTATAGCTAAGCAGAACTCAAGTTTTACTATATAGTCTGCAGTCAATCAGTAAGTGTGTGGGTGGGGGAAAATGGGAACAGGGGTGGGGAAATTGGAATAATGTTTTGCTAAGGGGGGAAATGGGAACAGGGACACAGGTAAAGCTCTGTGGTGTCAGAGCTGGGAAGGGCGACACTAAGGAAGGAAACTGGAATCATGCTTGCTGGAAGTTCACCCCAATAAACATCAAAGTTGTTTGCACCTTTGGACTTTGGGTATTGTTGCTCTCTGTTCATGCGAGAAGGACCAGGGAAGTGAGTGGGTGAAGGAATAAGCCCCCTAACATCCTGCTCGCTGGTGGCTCACGACGCTCTCTAATGAACTCACACAGGAAAATGACAAAAGACAAAAACATCACATCAGTTGTGGGTGAACACTTTTCAAAAAGTGATCACTCTATGTCTGAACTATCAGTCCTCATCCTGCACAACACTTTCAAAAGTTGAGCCTCGGACCTTAAATTGATAACTTTTCTAGACACTAAATATCATGGACTGAATAGAGACACTGGATTTAAGGTTTATTACAACAATCTAAAACCCACTAAGAACTCCTCCAAGCTGCTTCCCCCTTCCTTTCCACCTTATGATTGGAGTGCTGTTAACAGGCCCCTTCACCTTGAAGGGATTGTTTGGCATAAGTAGTTAACTCATATTTTGAGGGACTGTTCCACCTTGTATTGAGCTTTGACATTTAAAGTTTCCCAGACCTGAACAAGAACTCTGTGTACCACAAAAGCTTATCTCTCTCACCAACAGACACTGATCCAATAAATGATATTACCTCATCCAGCTTGTCTGGCTAAAGGAACCCTTTAAACTCCTAAGGTTGAGCTAATTAGACACAGCTGATCTGGCTTCCAAGTGAGTCAGCAAAGAGGCTCTTCATCTCTGTGCGGGGTCCTAGCACCTGACACCCTGATTCGCTCATACAAGATGCTTAATTTATGCCAGCTCTTTTCATCACTGTTGCATTTGGCTCCAAATCTTCAAAATAAAGGACAGCTATTAACCTTATTGCCTGCTTCTAGACTGCCAATCTAGCCTGAGAAAGTATGGCTCTGTCCTGAGGGCTTGATAGCACCATCCATCCTAAACAATCCCTTAAGATAGGTCCTGCATGCATTGTGAGGCCATTAACACATGATACCATTATTGCAAAAGCTCTCCTAACACAACAGCTCACTGCAGTGTTCCAGATGGTTACCATACACTCTGTTGGAGTATTTCTCATAAGGGAGAAAGAGCAAAGCAAGCTTGTATATCTGATCACAGCTCCTTCCTCCAGGGCTGTGCATATCCCACCTGTGGTAGGGGCCATCCTGCATCAGGTAGGACCTGTGAATGAGAGGCACTGGCATCCAGGCAGATAACCCAGCACATTGTGTTCTGGACTGTAGTTGACATGGTTCTCTGTTCCTCATCTGACTATACCACCCTGACTCCTGGCTATGGTACTGAGGTGTACCTGCCACTTGCTGTCCCAGGGAGTCTGTCTAGTTAGCCTGGGGGTGGAGTAGCCTCTTGGAATGCTACAGCTAGCAGCATCTGTCTTGGCTTACTCCAGCGCCCAGATCACAACATGCATGTAGAGACTGCGTTTGTCCTTGCAGATTCCCACCAAAGGCCAAGCACCTTCCCCGAAGGAGGATTTTTGGAGGACAAGCTTAGTTGCCCTGAGGACCTGGCACTCCCTGGAAGGCTGTTCAGAGTCCTACCCCTAATACCTCCATGTGACTCTGGTTGCATTTGCACACCTGAGTGACATGCATACCTGCAGCTCCAGTGCAGGGCATGACCTGGGCCATGATCCAGTCAGAGTTCGGATCCCTTCTTGATGTCCCCCGCAGCCAGTCCTGGCAGGCACCTGCTCCCTGCATTAGCTAAGGGAACGAGCACTGGTCTGTAGGATTGTTACGCCCCCTGTCAGAGATGTTGGGAAACCAGCCCTTTGCCCTGCAGCCCAGTCCAGACGTTTTCTTCTGCTGCCAAAGTGACTTCTAGAAGGTCTCTGATAAATGAGCGTGCAGGGTTCAAGGGAGAATTTTGTAACACAAGGAGTCCTGTCACAGCTGGCTATGCTGCTGGGAGGCATGGCGTGCGTGCGTGACTGCCCTCTAGCAGGGTAGGCCAGAATTGCTTTTGTATATCGATTCTGCAAAGCTGGATCTCTAGCTCACTGGGGAAAGGCCTGCATCCTGGGGACCATGCCACTGCCTCTGGTAATGATGCATTGGCTCGGCTCTGCAGAGAGTCGCTGGGAAGATTAGCCGATACAGGCAGTGCTATAGAATCATCATTATCCTGGGCATAGAACGACGGCCATAGTCATCAACTGTTTGCCAGCCACCAGCATTGGCATACTATGGAGTAAGCACCAAGTGGCAGGGCCCTGCTTTACATGGGACGCAAGTGGCGAGGCATTTTTGCAGAGAACTGGGCTCCTTCGGTGCCCAAAGGTGCCAGTCTGAGTGGTGGGGGGGGGCCACTGGCACCCAGTGCTAGGCTTCCCTGACCCCTGCCAGCCCTCTCCTGCCCTGGAAGTGAGACTGGGACATTCCTCTGTGATACCACCCTAGGTGCTGTAAGGCACACGCTGGCACCATCTCACTTCCATAACCTCCAGTGTCAACCTCACACCAGCTGGACCAGAAGTGTCGGTCATTGGCTAACTATGGATTCTGAGCCCAATTCTTCCCTGGCACAAGTCTAGCTACATCCACTGGTTTACCCCAAGGGCAAATTTTGCCCATTGCAGTTACTATAAGAACTTGGAAGAAAGAGCTTCACATGTGTGTAGGGAAAGGGAAATCAGTGTGATTGCACCTAAGCTTCATGGGTTTGGCTTAGGGCCCATGGGTGCCTCTCCTTGTCCCCACTATAAGTAAGAATTAAGTAAGTATAAGAAACTATAAGTAACAGAAGAAAGTGAAGTGAAATTTTCCTCACAGTCCACATGTCCTAATCCACCTCCTCAGTCCCATCAGGGTGCTGGGAACAGGGCAGGGTTGGGAGGCTCCCGGTGGGGAGTGAACAGGCTCTGCAGAGCTTCTTTAGGGCCTGGCTGCTGCCCAGAAAGCCCCAGTGCCCCACTTATTCTTCTGGGCAGGGGGTTGAGTGGAGCTTTTATGGAGAGCATTTATTATGTGTACTGCAGTAGGGCCCAGTCACGGACCAGGAATCTGTTGTGCTAGGCGCTGTACAAACACAGAACAAAAAGGCAGTCCCTGCCCCCAAGAGTGTACCATAAAACTTCAGCTAATTACAGGGCAGCTGGAAGGAAAGCATTTAACAGGGCTGGCATGGCAGATCATCTCCATGTAAAGGCCCAAGGGGAACTGGGTTTCAGGGGGGGAAACAGTTCATTCCATTCACTGCCCTTTCCATTTCTGCTTCATTTTGCAGGGCTGGACTTGCGTAATTAGAAGTGGCAACTGCTTTTCACACTGATGAGTGTGTGTCACAGGGGCCTGTGCCATTATATGCATCGGTCCTGAGTCTGTGTGCTAGTCTGTAGTGCTGTGTGTGATGGGAGCTAGGCTGAAGGAAGCCATTTGGGCAATTATGGTTGGATTTATCAGGGATCAACCTTGTCCTACAGAACTTCTTGACATTTCAGTCCTGGGTTCCCCCCACCACCACAGCTGGGCTGCTGCTCCTCTGTCCTGACCTCAAATACCCCATTATTCTAGTCCTGGGTTCCCCATGCTGCCATCCCACCTCCTGCACTGAAACCCAACACACTCATTTCAAATGTGCCCCAATCCACATTTGAACCCAGCGACCCTGAAGTGGAAGGCATGACGCACTAGGTCATCTCAGCTCATCTCCAGGGCTTCAAACCAAACATCTTTGGCCAGACACTTTACAGAGGTTTTCAGTTCAGAGCCTGATTGAATAACAGCATCCTCGGAAAACGACCCTGAGATGCTCTCTACCCCTACAAAGATCCTTAGATCCGTGCGAAAGGCCAGAGAGACAAAGGCACTAGCTCCCTCCCTAGACCCTACAAATACTACTATTCTGGAACGCATGGATCATAACAGCTTCATTTACTGACCCCCTCTTTCCACCCTGCCTCCCCCTTCCTCACCAGCTGTTTAAGCATGGAGCTCCCATTATGGGAGCATGGGGCACAAGGTAATGTCTTTTCCACTGGCCTGATAGTCTCACCTTGCTGCACTGCTCAGCATTCCCACCTTATCAGCCTGCAGATCAGTGCTTTGCCACCAGAGTCCAGTCAGAGCCTGCATGCTCCAATGACTCCTCTGCACACATGCTCCCACTCTCACCTGAAAAGCCCCTATGGGGAGACTGTTCCTTTAGCAGCCACTTTCAGGCTTCTAGCCCTGGGAACAGTGCTGCTGGAGCGGCTGAAACAGGAGCAGCATTGTTAAGTGCCACAGAGCTTGAACTGTCCCAAAGAGGAGAGGTTGTGCAGTGCCACACCTGGGAGGGGGTACTGAGGAGTGGGGGTTGACCAGACAGCCTCTTGGAATCCATGGGCCTGATCAGAGTCCCCCTCTCCAGGTAGTCATTCTGTCACTGGCTAGGAGTTCACCGTTATTATCAGCTGCTGTCGGCCAGCAGCATGGGAGTTCCTAAATATCTTCTTCCCTGACAGCAGCCTCCCACCTCTCCCAGACCTAGCTGGCCACATCTGTTGGGACAGCTCCATCTCTGAAGGGGACACTTGTCATGGGACCCTCCCACCGCTCTACACATGTGTAAAGCTCTCTGCAGTGACTCAAGAGCATGAGTACCAAATCCCAAATTGGTTGTGAGTTCTATTCTTAGATTTCACCAACCACTTATCAAGTGTAAACTCCTCAGGTTCTATAACAGCCTAAATAGAGGCTCACAGACAGTCCCCTTGGATACTCTGATCAGTCTCATCACCCAGGTAAACCTGGCTTTGTGATAAATGGCCCCTTACACCAAAAATCACAGCAATATTCAGGTTACTCCCAGTCTCAAAGGACCAGTCACTTACACCAAAGACAACGCTTCTAGCAAATCCTATAATAAACTAGCTAAAGATTTAACAACTAGGAAAAGGAAATATGAGAGTTAATTACAAGGTTAAAGCAGTTAAACATATATACACACAAATGAATTCCAATCTTAAGTTTTGAAAAGTAATAGAAGCTTCTATGATAAGCAAGCTCTATATGTCCTTTGGCTAACCCAGGCTAAGCACTAGGGATCTTTTGCATATGCCTAGTAATCCTGGCCCCTCAGAGTGCAAGCAGCATAAAGATACCGTTCCTCCTTGCTAGGAGTTTTTATTCCCTTCCCCAGCTCTGCTTGGAGCCGCAAGATGGGAGGAAATCACTTGCAAGACTGCTCTTCATGGTTTGGGGAGAGTAAACAATGAAGTCTTTTGTTCTCTTTAACATTCCACACTACTCCATCTGGGGTCTTGACCTTTCCTGTTGGGCAGGATGTAACACCTTCTGTTGGAGATCAGCAGTTCACACTAGTTAATGTCTCTCCCCGTCTGGTGATTTACATAGTCACAAAGACTTACAATGCAAACACTCAAATATTACCTTACAATATGGGATACAGATGCTATAAGTGAGATTAACGCAGGCAGCAACTCACAAGCATTCAATAAAGTCTAAACACTACACACATTCTTATAATTCTAATTCCTATTTTTACAATATTAACACCCAGGTGAGCCAGACTGACTCCAGCCGTGTATTTGTCAGGGTTCTCTTGAGGCATGGGGACCTTGGCATGAGCTGGCTCCTGGTCTGCCAGTGTCACAATACTGTATTAGGCTTTTTATGGCAGCATAGCAGCTAGGGTTGGGGAGGTTACTGAGGTGGTAATAAGGTGCTAAAAGGTGTGGGTTCCTGCTGCAGAATATCACCATGCTCTCTGCTCAGGGCTGAGCCATTGCCCTAGAGGTCTTAGCACACATTCCTCTGTGACCGCCTAGGGATAAATCAATCCACCACGAGGCAGTTTGCTGACCCCTGGGAGGACAGTAATCCCTTGAGGGGAAAAATCTGGTATTTATTTATGATTCCAGGGCAGGAGGGAAGGGCTCAGACAGTTCATAGATACTAAGGTCAGAAGGGACCATTATGATCATCTAGTCCGACCTCCTGCACAACGCAGGACACAGAATCTCACCCACCCACTCCTGCGAAAAACCTCTCATCTATGTCCGAGCTATTGAAGTCCTCAAATCGTGGTTTAAAGACTTCAAGGAGCAGAGAATCCTCCAGCAAGTGACCCGTGCCCCATGTTACAGAGGAAGGCAAAAAACCTCCAGGGCCTCTTCCAATCTGCCCTGGAGGAAAATTCCTTCCTGACCCCACATATGGCGATCAGCTAACCCCTGAGCATATGGGCAAGATTCACCAGCCAGATACCCAGGAAAGAATTTTCTGTAGTAACTCAGATCCCACCCCATCTAACATCCCATCACAGGCCATTGGGCCTATTTACCCTGAATATTTAAAGATCAAATAATTACCAAAATCATGTTATCCCATCATACCATTTCCTCCATAAAACTTACCGAGTTTAATCTTGAAGCCAGATAGGTCTTTTGCCCTCACTGATTCCCTTGGAAGGCTATTCCAAAAGTTCAGTCCTCTGATGGTTAGAAACCTTTGTCTAATTTCAAGTCTAAACTTCCCAATGGCCAGCTGAAGGACTCCTCAAGTAAGAATTTGCCATAGATCTAATGGGGAAATCAGCTGGGTGACTCTGGCAGACATTGGTCCATGGCACGGCCCTACCACACAGTTTGGAAATATTGGTCATTTCTGCTCAGGAGAAACAGGACAGGAATGGCAGAGGGTGCTGCAGGTCAGGCCCGAGGTTCACTGGCAGAGCTGAGTAGGGGGGTGTCTGCACCATGCCTGGCCACAGCTGGATCTCTCAGTGCCTTGCTTTTATGAGCATTAAGTATTTTAAAAAGAAGACAGAACCCCTCCCTGTTTGCCTGATTCAGTGGGTAGAATCCCCAAGGAGGCAGGGGAGAAAAGAGGCTCTTTGGTTGGCAGTAAGCTGTCTCAGCTCATCCCCTTGCAGTGAATTGCAGGAGGGTGCTGCACTGACAGAGCGTACCTTCTGGGGTCAATGTGGCAGCAGGCTGCTCGTGTTCGGAGGGGATGTGGCGAGCCACGTCCTGATGCACCTTGCAGACAGGTGTCAGTGAGCCGGGAGGGCACGGCCCTGCAGGGCTGCAGGCTCCGGAGAACAAGGCCTGTCTTTTGTTTACCATGTTTGGAGTGAATTTGCTGCTCATGCAAGTGACTGGAACTTCCTGCACCAGCCAACAATGGAGACCAGGCTGGGGCCTTGCAAAGCACTTTGGAACGTGAGAACTGGAAACACAATGTCCGAGCAGATGCCTGATGCACCTGGGGGATCCCTGCCCAGGCAGCTGCAGCCTTGGTCCCAGGGGAAGCCGGGGCATCTCTGCCTAAGCAGCCACATCCATGTCCCCAAAGCACATCCCTGCCCTGGCAGTCCTGTCCCCAAGGCAGTCAGGGGCATCCCTGTTCAGGCAGCCCTGGCCCTGAATCAGCTAGAGGCATCCCCGGCCCTTGAGTGAGCCAGGGGCAGCCCTGGCTCAGGGTGCTGGTGGCATTCCTGCCTGTGCAGCCCTTGCCCTGTTTAGTTCTCATTTCTACTTTAATTAACTTCTGATAGCTCCCTGGGATCTGCTGGAATGAGGAGAATGAGGTAAATGCAGCCAAGATCTGAATCTTCTCTGAGCAAGAACACAAGGGCAGATGAGGAAGAAGATAGGGTCGGCATGAGCAGTGGAGCAAATCCTTCCTAGGCATAACTCCAGAGACATCATTGGATTTACACCAGGGATTAATTTGGCCCAGTGTGTTTTAGTAAGACGTGAGTGGAGGCCGCTCAAATCCCTTCACAGGAAGATAGTGCTGAATGACCCCTTGTGGGAATTCCCCTTCCCAGAACCTGATTGTTGCATCTGCCTGGCTCTGGGGGCCAGGGTGTGAACAGGGTGTCAGTGAACCAGGGATGTAGTAACACAATCTTCACCCGGTCAGGAGAGGGCAATCTCTGGAATCGTAGTGCCAAGGCAGTTTAGTTAACCCCTGCACTCGCCCAGTGCCCCAGTTCTCTTCCCGGAGCTCAGTCACACTCACAAGGGATGGGGTTGATTACTTATTTCCTGCCTTTGAAAGCATCCAAGACCCTCTTGTTCATCCTGACCCCACACTCCAAAGCCTGAATGAGCACAGGAGAAAACCCAGCAGCACCCACTAGAACTGGCCTTTGGGCATCAAGACATGGGACCAAATGTGGCCATGATATAGGTGGGCACAGCTCCAGTCAGTCCAGTACAGCAGGGGTGAATGCTGAATGCTCTCTGTGAGCAGGAGTTAGTATCCCCTCATGCACTCATCTGGTGTCAGGAGCCACCTATGATTATTATTTACTACCAAAAGTGTCACAAGGTGCATCCTACTATGGATCAAAGGAATGATCCCTACACATGAATTTGATGACCTGATGCTATCAGGAGGATGTGGGGAGGGGTGATGAGAGCATGGAGTGGTGGGAGAAGAAGTAGGAGGTGACCCCAAGGATGTTATTCAATTGCTCAGTAAGCGATGATTTGATCTTTGCCCTGCCTTCAAAGGTGGCTCATTTCCTGTCAGTTCTGCATAACCCAAGGTCAGTGCTTAATTGTAATGAAAGAGGTGCCGGGGCTCAAGCAATTTTTTTACATTCATAACTGATGCAGCAGGTGCCGGGGGGCTATGAAGTGCCACGCCTAGAGGTGGCAGGGCTCAGCCCTGGCACAAATTAAGCACTGCACATGGATCTTGAGGAGCACCTGTAAAGACGAAAGGGCAGCATCCTTACAGACTAGCATGGAAAGGGTGAGCGTCTCATAGGGGGCAGCATGAAAGAGGCATAGACAAAGTTGTGGGAGAAGCAGACGAGCAGGCAGTCCAATCTGGCATCACTGGCAGAGCAGGTGCCTCGCCAAGGGCCAGCTCCATCTCCTTGTGAAGTCAATGGGAGTCTTTCAACTGGTTTCTTTGGAAGTTGGCTCAGGCTGTAAAATTCACGCACAGTTAAGCTGGGAGGGCCAGGTGAGGACAAACAGCTTGAACTTGGAGAAGGGGGATTCAAAGAGGGAGGGATGTGGTCAGGTGAGTGGCCAAGGGAGATGATCATGATGGCTATGCTTTGTGCAGACCGAAGGAGGGGCAATGTCAGTGAGGGAAGCTAGGCAGGAGATGTTAAAGCGATCAACATGAGAGGAGTAAAGAGGCTTCAGTGACGCACTCCAGCGGGACAACTCTGCTGGAGCAGCCCTTGCTCTGGAGGCCATATTAGCAGCTGTGGACTCTGGCAATCAATCCAGGGAGTTTGCAAACAGCATCTTTCAAGGAGACATCCATGAGAAACTATGCTGGGCTCAGCTTGTTTTTTGTCCTCAAGCAATCCCTGATAAGGCAGGTCTTGGTCACACCTCGCTAAGTGCCCTTCTTGAGCTGCTGGGACAGGATCGGCCTGGAGGGAAGCCTGCTAAATGCAAACAGGGCACCTTTGCTAGACAGGAACCATCTGGTGTTCCCATGGGCGAGTGGCAGTTGGTACAGAGAGGGATTCTGCTACCCGCTGTGGGGGTGAGGCTTTATTAAGAGAAAGTAAGTGCTGGCCTTTGAGAGGCCAAACACAACATCCCACTGAAGACCAAACAGTGGAAGGAGGGGTGATGGAGCCCACAGCTGCTAAGAGTAGAAGGGGCTATACCATGGCCAGCCAATGACACTCAATCTTGGCTCAGCTGAGAGCCTGGGAAGATTCACTGAAAGCTCAGGTTTGAATACAAGTCACCCTCACCGGACTTGGTTTATTTCAGAGATTCTGCTTTCGCCCAAACTGACACCCATGCAGCAGAAAACACAAGACACTCAATCCTCCCCCCAGAAGTACAAATCAAACAGGACAGCTCCTAGGTTCCCCAGGGCTCACTGGCCTGGCTTCTGGCCAGCCCACCCCCCTGCCCCTGTCTTCCCTAGGAAAAGAAGCCATTGCTGACAACAGATGCCAACAGGTGGCACAGTTGCTCTGGTGATAAACACAGTTCAACTGCAACTTTAGCCATGGACAAAGCGTTTCAGCTGTACCTGTTAGTGGCCTCTCTGCAGCTAGCAATGGGTCACATTCCTGAGTGCAACACCCCCTTCTTTTAAAGTGCTCAGCTGCATCCAACTAGCTTCCAGCTGCAAGCCTGGTTCATCCCCAGGACACCACTCCATGGTGGACAGTCAGTCGTGGGCAGCCTACTGGGCAGACCCATTCCACCAAAAAGATATCATGGGGCTGGGGGGACCTCCTTCGGCCTCCAGCCCATCAAAATGACTGAATATGGGTGGGGTGAAGGGCCCGACAGCCAATACCCTCCAATGACAAGGCTGTTCAAGGGTCTGGTGCGGGGGTGAGGAGGCATTCGGAGGCATCCATTCGTTCTGCCACGTTACTTTATTATCGGACCGTTCGATGGAAGGGGGATTGTGAATCAATGTATCAGCACACTGAACAAGATCCAAATTCGGGAATCATCTCACCCCTCATTATTACCGCCTCATTTTTCAGAGCAGGACACTGAGGTACAGAAAGGTGAAGTGTTTTGCCCCAAATACAGACAGTGGGCCTGGCTCTCCATTGCCCTGCACCTTGTACAGTCATTTCTGCCAGTGCAAATCAGACAGCAGCCATTCGGACCTGATCGCATGGATCAGATCACTCCTCTCTGGCTGAACTCAGAAAGCCACGAATACCCAGTTCCATGCTATGTAATATCTGATATATTCCATGGTCTAATAGCAGATGTCATATCACAGGAGGGATGAGCTTCTCTAGAGAGCCACTTTGCTACATGCAGAAGGCTAATTGAGATCGGGTGTCCCTGAGTTACTTCTGGCTGGTAGTTTCTTCTTAGCCCCTGACTGGACCAGCTCCTGGTTCTGGGCCATTAAAAGCACCTGCTTCCATAGACAATAATAAAACTGATTGAGCAGTTTACTGCACACTTATCTCTGTTGCTCTATAAATACAACTGGTTGCTGAGGACACCGGTTTAAACTGGGGTGTGCAAGCTCTGGAGAGAAGCATGGCATAGACATGCAGGTGGCTCCAGTCTGCACCTCCTCCCCGATACACCTCCCAGCCCCTCTGTGTTTCTCCACTGAGAAGAACCATCAGTACCTGGACTGAACCTAAATCTTACTCTCCAGACCGAGGCAGGCAGGGTCTCACGTGGGATGCCGGGGGGAGGAGCAATGGAGCTAGATGGCGCAGCATACAGTGGGGAGTGGAGTCAGGGGAGGGTGGGTGGACTACAGTGGAGGAAGTGGGAGGGCAGCTGTGATCAGGCCACAGTGTGTAGATATTACACTGGACTATTCTACCCTCTCTGGTTCCCCTTCACCCTCATTTCCCATCCTTTACATTCCATTCCTGGCCTCATTCCTCCCACCCCCATATCTCAGCCCTTCCAGCTCCTTCCCTCCGTGAGTCCATTCATTTGTACCCCTCCCCTGGAGACCCCCCCCCAATTTCTCCAGTATACTGTTTCTTCTGGCTGCATTCAGCCTCCTCACTAATTATCCCATTTACCCTGGCTCTGTTCAGCTAATATGATGCCTCCTCAAGCTCTGTTCCTCCTTCCTCCACTGCAGTCCACGCTCCCTCCCCTGACTCCACTTCCCACTGTACATTGTCCCCTCCAGCTCGATTCCCCCTCCCTACCAGCATCCCATGCACTTGGACTCAGCACCCCCATTCAGGTCCCATTTCCTTAGAGCTGCCTGGGGTCAGCACTGTCAGATACTATTCCAGGAGACCTGGCCATCCATCAGATATCTGAGGGTGAGCTCTAGGAAGTGGCTGCTCTCCCCACCATACTAACCCCAACAGGTTACCCCCCACTAGACCCAATTCCGCCCCCTTGGCAGGATCTTTAGAGTAGTTGAGCAGGGCTTCTTTATTCCCAGCCCCTTTCCCTCCTCAACATGTGTCAGTGGAGATGGAGTAGTAGATTATTTCCCAGCCTTGTTCATTAACAACACAGGAGCCAGGCCTCCACATGAAACTGTGAGGACTGGAGTGATGGAAAAAGTCACCTCTATGCACAAGACCCAAGGTCTGATTTTTGGGTGTGTAGTGACCTCTAGTGGGGAACATGTGTATGTTTAAAGTAGCCATGTAAGGTGAAAGGCAAAGGGCATATAAGGAGAGAAAACGACAAAGCAGCGATAGGGGTGCAAGAGTGGGAAGAAAACTGCGTAGTGAGAAAAGCAGTAAAATCACAGACAATCCAGAGCAATCCAGAATTTGCTGGTGCCTCTCTCTAGAAAGTCAAATATCTAGCAACTGGGAGAGGGGACTGTGGCTCTTGGGTTCTCATGCCTGTATAGGCTGTTATGATCCCCAAATCTTAGCAGCAAACTGTAGGGCTAAAATAAATTCTGCTACTGAGACCATAAGAACCATGGGAGAGTGAGGGAACATGCCTGGACCAGCAGGTGGTTCTACAGGTCTAGAGGAAGTAGAGGGGGAGAAAAGTGGAGGGCCTGGAACTGGATTAGCAGAGGGTTCTGCAGGTCAGGACTGGATTAGTAGAAAAGTCAGTACAAATACCAAAGAACTTGATTCAAACAGCCCAGCAGATTCAAGGAATACACACTTAGCATTGCTAGAATAGCTCAGCACACCTCAAAATGCTTGATCGTTCAGACAGTCATGGGCAGAAGAACAAAGCAAAAAAAAAAAAAAAAAGGCCAACATCTAAGAAGCTTCCTGAGCCAAGGACAATTAACCCTGAAGTAGTTACAAAAAAGCTATATGCCAAGAAACTAGAGTAGCAGAAACATCATGACATGAATGCCAAGCCTCCATCCCTGCTAGGGGAGAATGTTAGATTCTAAACAGAAAGCTGCTGGCAATCTTCTGCCAAAGTAAGAGCTACACCATCCAAACCAAAGTCATTCATCATAGTTACCCTGAGAGCCATGCCTATAGAACAGAAGCATCTAAACAAAACCAAGGAGAAAGCTAGTGCTCTGTTGAGGAAATCCAGAATCCTGCTGACAGAAGTAACATACATCCACCCCAGCCACTGACCAGGAATAACATATGGCACAGCAAACACACATTGCAGGTGATGGATCCACCTCAGCAGCCAAACAGAGCCCTGCTGAAGGAACTGTTCGAGAACAAATGACCATGAGATCACAAAGCCATGGAGAATAAGAATTGGTGGCTACTGACAGATGTCCACTAAGAGGCAGTATAATCCTCGCCCCCCCACACCCTCATTGGGAGTTCAGGTTATCTCCATTTTTCATCTCATTGTACTAGTCTGTGGTTATTGTTTCTGGCTGTTATGTTTTGTTTGCTTTTGATTTTTAAAAAAATTGAAAGACCTCCGCCATGACGCTGGAGTGTTAGTCTTTGAAACCCTAACCCACTTCACATGAACTGCATCACTGCTGATCCCAAGTGTCCAAAAGTCAGGAGTCAGGCCCCAAAATCATAAAATAATTTTAAAAAACACAAGATTTCAAAAATATTAAATGCAGGATTCTTTTAATTTGCCTCCTGGAGTCTGAGCTTTTAGGGGTCACATTTTCAAGCCTTTCTCCACCAAATATTGCAAGATTTGAGATAAAAATCATGAAGGTTGGCAACACTTCCAGGGTTACCAATTTTGGCTGGATGTATTGCTTGGGGATTCATCATGACATAATATTTAAATAAAGATTCATCTTTAATTCCTGGTGACTCCATGACAATCCTGGAGGGTTGGCAACCCTTCAACCAGTTCAGGGGACTCATCCTCAAATGTGACGAGGGTTGCCAACCTTCCTGGCTTCATCGGGAGTCTCCCGGAATCAGGCTCTATCTCCCGGAGGCTACTGAAGCCAAAACAGGAGATTTTAGGCACTAAAAGTCCGGCAGTGCAGCTGGGCTAAGGCAGGCTTCCTGACTCCACACCTGCTCCCAGAAGCAACTGGCATGTCTCTGTGGCCCCTGGGGGGCAGAGGGTCTCCGCATGCTGCCCCAGCCCTGAGCACTGACTCCGCAGCTCCTATTGGCTGAGAACAGCAACCAATGTGAGCTGCGGAGGCGGTTCCTGCAGGCAGGGGCACTGCAGAGTCCACTGGCCACACCCCTTAGGTGCCGCAGGGCCGTGCCAGCCGCTTCCAGGAGCCTTCCTTAGCCGCTCAGAACCCCACAGCCAAATTCCCTCCCAGAGCCCGCACCCCTGACCCCCTCCTGTACCCAAACTCCCTCCCAGAGCCCGCACCCTCTCCCATACCCCAACCCCAGCCCAGAGCCCACCCCCCCAACCCCTTGGCCCAGCCCAGAGCCTCCACCCAAACTCCCTCCCAGAGCCCACAACCCCTCTCGCACCCAAACTCCCTCTTAGAGCCCACAACCCCTCCCGCACCCCAACCTAGGGTTGCCAGGTGTCCAATTTTCAACCAAACACCCGGTCAAAAAGGGACCCTCTGCCCAGCCATCACCAGCCCAGTGAAAATGAGGGGGAGCGGGGCCTCAGAGAAGGAGTGGGGCAAGGGTGTTTGTGGAGTTAAACAATTGGCAGTCCTGAATGTGGGGTCACGGGGGGGCGCTGTCAGCGTTCCCCAGGGGGCTGGGCAGCAGGAGCCCTGACCCAAGGGGCTGCTTCACGGGAGAGCCAGGAAGCCTCTGACGCTCCAGTGATGGATACCACCATAGTGACATCACAATGAAACCAGCGTTTCAGAGACCAATGAGCGGGTGGCAGCATCCTTGCTGCGATGGCAGCTAGGGTGTGAAGGGGGAGGGCAGACACCACGTGGTCGCCCGGCCAGGCAGCAGTGACGCCCTAGAGAGGGCATAGAAGACCCTAGCAATTACCTCATCATTGCCCAGCGATGACGTCATCACCTCCGTTCCTCTATTGACCATCCTCGCGCTTCCTCTCATCCCAGCCTTTAAATTTTAAACTCAGGGCACCAGCCAATCAGTGGTTCTCTCCCACAGGCTGACCCTGTACGTCACGGATGACCGCCAATCGCAGCCAGAATCCCTTCCGTCGGACCTATCAACTGGGAGTGGAATAGGGACTCCTGAGGAGACTGCGCCGCCCGGGTACTTCCGCCCGGAGCCTGTTCGGCAGGAGCCAATCAGAAGCCTGTGAGGGAGGGACGGGGGGGTGGGGTGTCACACAAACATCGCGAGAGGGCAGGGCTTGAGGGGATTCGGCCCAATTGGAGAAGCGGGATCGGGGCAGCCGGGAGCCAATGGGAGCAGGGGGAAGATGAGCGCGCGAGCAGTTGGATCGGGGCAAAAAAGGATTGCAATGGCGGTGGCGGCACCTTGAGAGGGGCAGGTGGCAGCGAGTCCGCGGGGCGACAAGGGGCCCATGGGGCGGAGTCGAGGGGGTGCCCGGGGGGGTCGTTGGCTCTGGGGTTAGGGAGCCCCTCTAGCCATACGTGTGGGGGGAGGCAGCAGGGTGTGTGCCTGGGGGGACTAGGTCGGGGGGGGCAGCAGGGTGTGTGCGTGGGGGGGGACTAGCTGGGGGGGCAGCAGGGTGTGTGCGGGGGGGGGCAGCAGGGTGTGTGCGTGGGGGGGTCTAGCTGGGGGGGCAGCAGGGTGTGTGCGTGGGGGGGTCTAGCGGGGGGGCAGCAGGGTGTGTGCCTGGGGGGACTAGGTCGGGGGGGGGCAGCAGGGTGTGTGCGTGGGGGGGACTAGCTGGGGGGGCAGCAGGGTGTGTGCGTGGGGGGGACTAGCTGGGGGGGCAGCAGGGTGTGTGCGTGGGGGGGGACTAGCTGGGGGGGCAGCAGGGTGTGTGCGTGGGGGGGGACTAGCTGGGGGGGCAGCAGGGTGTGTGCGTGGGGGGGGACTAGCTGGGGGGGCAGCAGCATGTGTGCGTGGGGGGGGACTAGCTGGAGGCAAGGAAGCAGCTGGGGGGCAACAGCCTGTGTGCAGGGGGGTTAGCTAGGGGTGGGCAGTCTCTGTGCATGTGAGGGGCTAACTTGGAGGGGGCAGCAGGGTGCGTGCGTTGGAGAGAGAAGCAGGGTGTGTGTCGGGTAGGGGGGGTTGCCGCCTGAGGTGCTTTGTGATTGGACAACTCTTTCAGTGGCAACATGACCTGCTCCCACAATGTGGTTTTTCTACTGGATGTGGCCAGCTCCCTGCAGAAGAACCAGCTCCAGCTGGGCTGCCTGAGGATTCTGAACTACTTGGGCTGCAGGTTTGGCCTGGCCAAGGTACGATGGGGTTTCAAGTTCTTTGACTCGTTGGGCGCCCGAGGCAGAGCCGCCCGCGTGGGTGATTTCTGTGAGCTGGGGCCCCGCAGCTGGGAAGACTTTGAGGAAGAACTGGAGTCCAGGTTTGGGGTGCAGAGCCACAAATCTCATTTACCTGGCCCAGTGCCGAGAGCCACCCTCACCCAGAATGTGCTGAAGGAAACACTACTGGATTACCAGTGGGATCGACCTGAGATCACCTCACCAGCCAAGCCATTCTTGAGGAGCCAGAAGAGCAGGTTGATTGTGGCCCCAGATGAGCCACTTGAGAGCCATATGCCCTCTGAGGGCTTTGTGAATGCCGTCTTTCTTTTCTCTCCCTGCCCTCATTCTCAGAGGGAGCTACTGCAGTTTGTGTCTGGAAGTGATGTCCATTCCTGCTGTGATTTGCCCTCTTCTCAAGAGGTGGCAGAGAAACTCTTACCCAAGAGAGTCCAGGAGATGATTGCAGGCCAGAAAATCACTCTGTATTGGGTAGACACTGCTGAATGGTCCAAGGTAATGAGAGCTAATGCAGTAGAGTATTTAAGACCAGTGTTAGTGTACCACTCCCTACCAGGTTTCAGAGTAACAGCCGTGTTAGTCTGTATTCGCAAAAAGGAAAGGAGTACTTGTGGCACCTTAGAGACTAACCAATTTATTTGAGCATGAGCTTTCGATGAAGTGAGCTGTAGCTCACGAAAGCTCATGCTCAAATAAATTGGTTAGTCTCTAAGGTGCAACAAATACTCCTTTTCTTTTCACTCCCTACCAGTTATCCAACTGCACAGGATGATGTCAGGTAGCTTTATAGTCTAACCTTTTGGTGTGAGGTGACTTTCATTACAAATGAAATGAGTAGAATTATCTGCTTAATAGCTAATGGGCATCCCTGCTCAGCTGAGGCCCATGACTGGAATGGCAATTACCTTTGTTCAGATTTAGGTACACTGGAAGATGGGGAATCATAGAATCATAGAATATCAGGGTTGGAAGGGACCTCAGGAGGTCATCTAGTCCAACCCCCTGCTCAAAGCAGGACCAATCCCCAATTAAACCATCCCAGCCAGGGCTTTGTCAAGCCTGACCTTAAAAACTTCTAAGGAAGGAGATTCTACCACCTCCCTAGGTAATGCATTCCAGTGTTTCACCACCCTCCTAGTGAAAAAGTTTTTCCTAATATCCAACCTAAACCTCCCCCACTGCAACTTGAGACCATTACTCCTTGTCCTGTCATCTGCTACCACTGAGAATAGTCTAGAACCATCCTCTTTGGAACCACCTCTCAGGTAGTTGAAAGCAGCTATCAAATCCCCCCTCATTCTTCTCTTCTGCAGACTAAACAATCCCAGTTCCCTCAGCCTCTCCTCATAAGTCATGTGTTCCAGACCCCTAATCATTTTTGTTGCCCTTCGCTGGACTCCCTCCAATGTTTCCACATCCTTCTTGTAGTGTGGGGCCCAAAACTGGACACAGTACTCCAGATGAGGCCTCACCAATGTCGAATAGAGGGGAATGATCACGTCCCTTGATCTGCTGGCTATGCCCCTACTTATACATCTCAAAATGCCATTGAACCGTGCCAAAGTGCTTATTTGTGGGATGTCTCATCCATTGACTTAAGTGGGAGGGCAGGTGCTTAAATACGTGGGTGCCTAAATTCAGGCATCCAAGCTTGAAAGCTGTGGCCTTACCTTGTTAAATAGGAATGATAATACCTTCCTTGCAGGGTGGTTGTGAGGATTTGCTAGATAATGATTATAAAGCATTTGAAGAACCCTGCTGTATTGAATATAATTATAAAATGTAATTATGCATAAAAATTAAGGATGCAGGAAGCTATATTTAAGAAGAAAAAAGGCAAATAGGCCACCCCTCGCCCCAGTACCTTCTTAGATATTCTCTTGCACCATTTTCTCTAAATGACAACTATTTACATTTCCTGATAGTGATCATCTTATTGCTAGTACTAACTTGTTTCCTTATTTCATTTCAGGTGCTAGAGTCTCCAGATCATGCTGGGTACTGGACAATCTTTGAACTGATCTGTCTGGTGGGTGGCATCGTTTTGCCATCCGAGACCTTAATTCAGGGTTTGAGTCACCACAGAACAGAGGCAGCCCCTCTCTTTTGTAGAAAGTCCAGCTCTTCTAGGCCACAGTTTGTGCCATGGACCACAATCTTGCCCTTTACTTCAACCTTGAACTGTCTGCTCTCTAAGCCTTCTGTATTCCAAGCATCATTCCCGCAGCAAGAAGGAGCATTATTCCTCAGCAATCATGGTAATGGAAGGGGTGGCCAGGCTTTACTTAATAATGGATTCTGTGTTAGAGACCAGAGCCATGATGTTTCCTCTTGCTAAAAGCACATGTAGAGGATTCCAGTTATTTAAGGAGATCTCAAATGATAACAGTAAAATAGAAAGACAGTGCCTTGAACAAACTCCAAAGGGGCCACTCATGTGTGAGCCAACATAACTAGGCTTGGAAGGATTACGTTTTTACGGGTGAATGTCAGTTTCACCATATACACACAAACCAAAGAAACAATATTTCCGTCGATAATAATCAAAATTTACTGATAGACGAAGTATGAAAAATGCTTCTTGAGAACTTATTAGAGTTTGATTTAAGGATAATAACGGTGTATATTTGTGATGTTGATTAACTGTATTGGTTATAAAGCTTTAACTTTTTGAATTTGTGTCTGCCATTAAATAAATAGCGTCTGACTTCTTCTATTGTTTGACACCCCCCATAATTTTCCTCATTGTGAAAACTTAAATTAATAAAAGTTTATTTTAAAGCATTTTTAATTTAATATCTGTTGATATTATAAAAAATACAAATTGAATTCTGCCCAGCCTAAATATAACTGTTGGCCTCTGTTGTGCTGTTTCTGAATGAATACAGATAAGTAATGGACAGGAGCCTGATTTGAGACCTTCTGAAGTACCTATACCTCTATTGCAGAGCCTTGTGCACATGCATGTGTGTGGGTTCCTGTGTGCGTTCCTCTCTTTAATCTGCACCACTTTCCCTTACCTTTCCTTTGGCCAAAGAGAGCTGAATGGGAGACCTCCTTCAAAGCTGATTAGATCAGCTTACAGGGTGTAGCTTTCCAAGTGATATGCAGTGCTTGTTTTTCTCCAACATGAGCTGAGTTTGCTGTCTCCACAGTGCTCTCAGCCCTTGTGCTCAGGACCACAAAAGCTCAGATCTTTCCTGTGGTCCCATAGCATACTTACCACAGAGCCACTGCCTGCCTGCCTAATCCATGAGCTTTTTTTACACTTGCTGCTGAGTCTTCTGTTCCTTTACCCATTGTTTGTTTTTTCACCTTGAATAGGAGTAGAGAAGCAGTGGAGATGTGCAGTGATTTTGGAGCCCATAGCCATGAACCAGAGACACTTCCAGAGTCCAGTCAGCATCTTCCTGAAAGGCACCTTGACAGACTGGAATTTGGTGAAGGCTGACAACTTCCTCACTGAGAGCTGGATACTGCAGAGCTCCCAGGCAGGACAATCAGAACAAGACATGTTGTTTCAACAGCTTGTAAGAAGGCTAATTACTGAAAAACTACACATGGTAAATGTTCCTGCCTGTACTTAGCTACTACCCTTTCTAGAAACTGCAAAGAAATAGCAGGCACTCATATTACAGTGATGAGGGCTATCTTAGTGGTTTGATAAATGTTAGTCTGCTCCACAAACTCATATTTTGTTCTAAATTTAGAAACTTTTTTACAAAATTCAGTCTCTAACCTAGTTGTGAGCTGCTTCTTCTGCCGTTTGAAGGCTGTTTATATTTAGTATTTTTAGATAACCTAGATGTCTTTCCCCTTCATATAGATTGCTGAAGTGTCTGCATCTGAAGTTTGGTCCCCCTGCACTGCAGTTTTATCCCCACTCTCTGACACTGTTGCAGTCCTTACCCTATTCTGCACTGAAAAGGCTGCTGAAGTTCAGAGATGTCTCCTCCAAGGAGCTGTGACTGAGAGTTCTTCCAAGGACTATGCCTTTCATCTCCCAGAAGTTGTGAGCAGTGTATTGAGTCAAGTTGATATTTCAATCAGAGATGATCTAGATAGTTCTGGTAAGTGTGTAGAATGCAAAATGAATCTCCTTTTGATAGTCCCTAGGTCTGAATTCTTAGAGATTGAAAATTGGTGTTCCTAGTGGACCGTCTCTGGCTTTGGAACTTGCTCCCTCTGGCTATCTGCCAGGGTCCAAGTTTGCTGGACCCCAGGCTACTGTGGTGGGTGGTAAGTGTTGTTGTTGACTGAGCATTTGCTTTATTGTGCTTATTGGAAAGGCTCGGTGACACGTGCCAGGTAGTAGAAGCGTTTGGGGCTTTGGGAGCGCTGAGGCCACTTGAAATATCCTTAGTTTCATTCTAACTTTTGCCTTTCTGTCCAGAAGAGCCTTCAGTCCCAGAGTGGGTCCAGCAAGAACTGTCCCGCACAGGTGGCTGGAATCCTGCCATAGTTGAAGGGTGGTACTCTCTATCGAACATCTGTGGAGCAAGTTCAGATTTAATGGAGTCATTCAAGTAATTCTCTTTCACCTATCCCTGAATATCATTTGGACGTTGTTACTTTAGACCAGGAAATGTCACTTACACTTCTCTAACTAATCTCTAAACTCTACATAATTACCTGATACTTGCAATGCTTGTTAAATAGGTAGATGTTACTGTACCTGCTTTACAGAGGAGTAAGAACCAGGGCTGGAATCCTGACTAGTGCTCCCTCGTTTTAAAAACTATACCAGCGGTTCTCAAACTGTGGTTTGGGACCCCAAAGTGGGTTGCGAACCCATTTTAATGGGCTCATCAGGGCTGGCTTAGACTTGCTGGGCCTGGAGTTGAAACTGAAGCCTGAGCCCCATTGCCCGAGGCCAGAGCCGAAGCCTGAGGGCTTCAGTGCTAGGCGGTGGGGCTCAAGTTACAGGATCCTGCCTGGGGCTGAAGTGCTTTGGCTTTGCCCTGCCCCGCCCAAGGGCTCTGTCAGGCTCAGACTTCGGTTCCCCCTCCTGAGGTCATGTAGTAATTTTTGTTGTCAGAAAGGAGTCACGGCTCAATGAGGTTTGAGAACCCCTGAACTAGATCTATGTCCTTTGATGCTGGGTATTTCTAGGACACCAAAATGAGACCGAGATACTGCAGACTTCATCCCTTAAGATTTAGTACAATCCAGCGCAATACAGTGAAGTCAATTGGCTCATTAAGAAGGAAATTTGTTTCTATTTATGCTTACTGGTGCCCCGTGAATGCTGACTGATTATAGTGAGATCCTCCTAAAGGGCTTTCTGTGTGAAACATGCAAAAAATACTTACTGAGGGTCAGGATGTGATTAGATTACTGAAACTGTGTTCTTGGCATTGGTCAGTGACATGTCTATTATACAAGAAGAATTCTTATTTTTTTTTCCTGAGCGTCACCACCTTAGCATAAACTGAAAATATTTTCCTTTTTCTCTGCGCCAGCACACAAACTCTAGGCAAAGTTTTGAGAGCAAGGGGTTTGGAGAAAGTAGGGGTTCTCTAGCAGGTACTATGCAGGGGATCAGGCTGAACTTTCCTGAGATGAGGGTTGGTGGGCAACCTGCAGTGAGGGTACCGAATTCCTCTCGTTCCCTGCTTCTGCTGATATCTATTTTTAATTGCTTTGACTTTTTTACAGGCTGCTGCAGGCTGTTTCTGCTACTGAGAAGGAAGAGGCCTCCCAGCCTGAAATGGAGCTGACACACTGTCTATCTGAGTTCTATCAGAGAAAATCGAGTGAAGCATCTGCCACAGCTGAGCCAAGGGACCACAAAAAAAGACGTATGTCTAGACGAGGATTGCGTGAGTGCTGAGCATTCCCATCATCCTGTAGTCTTTGGCATTTTGCAGCAACATTCTTGGTAACCTGAAACTTGAACACCTGACCTTCCCTGAGCAAAGGCACAGTTCTGAGCTGCTTCAGATGGTGGCAATGTAGCTTGTTTATTAAAGGGCAATGTTATTTATGCATAAAATGAACCCTGAGCCCCAGCTGGACCCAAGCAAAGCTGTACAGTTATTGACAAACCCATTTTCAATAACCATGCAATATGCAAATCTCTGCACTTTAGTTGCCTATTGCCTTCTGGACTTCTCATCTTTTTGCCCACAACTAACATGACTTCACATCTTCTCCACTTTTCTTAATTTTTTAAAATTAGAACAAACATTTTAACCAGCTTTCTTCTCACAATATTTAAGCATTAGACATTTCAGTATAATAATTCAGGGATACTTTATGAATGTCTTGGACTGCTAATCCCCTACATTTTCAGGGAAAGTTTACCTAGGTGGGATATAGTGGTGGAATTATATAAATAAGAAGCTGCCTCATATTACAGAAATTGAATTCTTTCTGACATAGGGAAGGATGCTTTAGTTTCTAATGCAGAACTAGGGTTTTTACCCGGTTAAGCAGCTCCACTCTGGGAGCATCTGAATCATATAATCCCTGTATAGCTATTTCTCAGTGACATTTCAGTTAATATGCAGATTTCTATACTCTGTATTATAAACCCTCTGCTCTAATTAGACTCTGTACTCAGGATTTTCAAGCTGCTTGCCTGCAACAAATATACCACTTAATCATCATTCTCTCTTCACTGAAGCAGAAAATCTCTAAAATGTACTTTAAACATTAGGAGAAAATGCCCAAAAAGCACTGAAAAGTGGGGTTTGCTTTTTAAAATTAAAAAAACTGTATTTCCCTGTTTACAAGCCAGCCGGACACTTGTCCCCACCATAGCTCATATATCTGGATTTATATTGTCCATCCTTCACTGTTGATAAACAAAAATGTATTGAAATCATTCAGAAGACATGAGCCTGACGCTTAAGGAGAAAGAGGCTGAGGAGAGGGAGGCAGGAATGACAGAATCTTTTAAAGAATTTTTAATGTTTTAAGCCATTTGCCCCCCTCAATTTGAGAGCCCATTTTGAAACAACAGACTGGGGAAACCTTTTGTTAAGCTGGTAAAAACCATGTTCTGAGCTAAAAACAGTTTGGTTTCCAGCCTGGTTTTTAGTCCAGGATACAACTGTTGTCTTGAAAACAGGAAGCTGAGCTTGCTCTAACATTCTCCCCCCTTGTGTAACATGGTACTCTCGTCCTTACTCTAAGATGAAGCTACTTGCCCTGGGTTCCTCTTCAGTCACTAATGGGGTTGCCCCTCTAATACCATTTCTCTTGTAGAAAGCACTGAGCAAAGGCCAGGTGCCCGGAATAACTGTTTGAGAGCAGTGTATCTATACATTACGATTACGTTGGGTACGTGTGTTGCATACCTTCAAAGATCATGATGTGGCTAGCTAACTGAAAACAGTTAGCAGTCTCTATTCCTTCCTAGGTGAGCTGGAGATCCACCCTTCAAAAAGGAGGCTGAGCCTAGTGAAACCGGCAGAACCACCTGCCTGAGTCTTTCCCTCACATTCTGAATTCTTCTTGCCCCATCACTCTGCCGAGGGAAGCTAACGTTGCTGTATTGAAATTTACATTTTAAACAACCAAAAATTTATGTTAGCGATGTAGCATCTAGCCTGTCTTGTGGTGCCAGTGTTCTGCCGGATGGCGTCTTGTGATCACGCCGTCTGAATTCCAACTCCTCTGTGCCCGATGAGAATTTAACCTTTTGTGATCCTACAGGGGGGGTCCCCCGGACTCCAGTCAGGCAGAAGATGAAGACCATGTCCCGCTCCCTGCAGATGTTGAATGTAGCAAGGCTGAATGTAAAGGCTCAAAAGTTTCAGCCAGATGGGGTGCCACCAGCAGCTGGTGAGAAGGTACCTCAGAAGCTGTTACGGAGATCAGATGATAAGCTGGAAGAAAATCGAAGAGTGCTGAAAATCTCCATAGGTACATGTCAGACAGGTTTATTGGCTCTGGTGTTTGTGACGGGGGCAGAGCAGAGCAATTAGGTAAAGTGGCATGGCAGCAGATACAGGTTTGGGGCACTCTCTTGAGATTCTATCTCTTCATGCCAGTGGGGGTGAAGTTCTTTCCCTCTGAGGTTTGCTTTCTAGACCTTTATACTGACCTATTGGACTGCATAATTTGTAGCATAGGATGTGGTTAATTACTCCTCTAGTTGCAAAATAATTGAAAGCAATGTGAGACTGTATACGGGAGGAAACAAAGATGTCAAAGCATCTAGGTGTAGGTGGAAACAGTTATGCCCATGATATGGGGGGCTTTCTTGTCTTAGGCTTTATTCTGAGGCAAGGAAAGAGCCCTGTGAAGCTATCTCTGGTGTTGATCTATTCCAGTCCTCCCTCTTGGGATTTTGAGGGGGATTTGACTGGGTGGCACTGAAGCTAAAGCCCCAGGAGCCCAGGCAGGATTTCATTTTAATCTGATGGTGTTGGCTTTTGTTTTCATAATTTGGAAGTGAAGGCTGTGCCAGCTATAGGTACTATAGCTTTTTACTGCTATCCTGTATAGGAATAGTCCTGTGTGCATGTGGGGAGGCTCGCATAGCGCCTGCCATTCCAGACAGTAGGTCTTGCTGCCCCCAGGGCTTGGTGTCTGTTACTGGCATATTAGAGGTAGTCTGGAAGCCTGTTTCAGTCTGAGAAGGACTGAGAGCTTTATCGGTTCACTTGCCTTGGGTCTGAGTTGAGGATTCCTGAGGGACTTCTTTTGTAAATCTTCTGTTGGCCTGGCCATCATGTTGCAAGAGAACTGCTGTTACAACCCCACTCTGTTACATGGGCCTGGTTATTGGAGAGGACAGCTGTATCTGCCCATTCATTACTTCTTGCTTATAGTTCGTTTGCTCTGCTTACCTTGCAGATTTCAAAACTGAAGAGGAGATGCTTTCCCATTTAACTGCAAATTACCAAGAGGCTGTGGTTAATGGAGAATTTCTGACTTTTGTGTGTGCACGGAATATGGTCACAGCCATTAAAAGCTTTCTGAAACCAAAAGATGCCAAAGAAAGAGAGGTAGGCAAATCTGTTGACAAATGCATATGCTGAGGCTGTGCTTTCAGTGACGCAGGTCTTTCCAGTTAATGCCACACATGGATAAAGATCTATGTAAAAGTGTCTCCAGGCTCTTAAACTCTAGAGATGTGGGTGTTTGGTTAAAATTACATGCTGGGATCACTGCTGAAGTATGAGATTCAAGAAAAACTCACTAAATTTTAGAATTATTTCATCATGTGTGTGTGTGTGTGTGTGTGTGTGTGTATGTGTATATAAATGAGCCAGTTCAGGCACGCACACACAAACCTTCGCTCTTCTGCCTGAACTGGTTCATTTATACAAGAATCAGACCGTTATAAGAAATGTACTGCCATGGAGTTCTCTGGAAAATTGTTTGTAAACTAAAAACTGATTTGGTACTGATTCAAAAGAAAATGTATTTGAGTTCATATTTGAAGCAACAGCTGGGGAGTTGTGGGTTCATAAGGCTATTTAGAAATAAAAAATTGGTTGGTTCACAAATAATTGAAGGGAGGAATAGTGTGGAAGATACAAAATTCCAAAGTTCTTTTGAGGGTCCTCCAGTCTAAACCAGATCTATGTCTGCACACTTTCCTGCCTCCTGAGTGCTTACATTAGCTACATTTTAGTACAGATAAGACCACACGTATGGATGAACTGCAATAACACTGAATTGGTTTCCTTTCAGACACACTAGATTATTCATAGACAGAGATGGAAAAGGCCTATTATGTCACATTTAGTTCTTCCTCTGCCAGAGGCCAGGGCAGGATTGTGGGGTGGGTTTTTTTTTGTTTTTTTTAAATCCCTTCCTACTAAAATGTCTGCCACTTCTGTTGGGAAATTATTCTACGGTCTACTATTCTCAACCCACGGCCCAATCAGAACATAGCTGTGACCCATGTGACTTCCTCAGGGCTATACAGGTAGTGGCTGAGGCCCACATCGCACAGCGAGCCGCATAAGCGGCCCACAATGGTAAATTGGTTGAGAACCACTGATCTAACTGATGGTCTAAATTTTCCCTGCTTATTTTCATCCCTTTACTCCTTATTGTATATTCTTGTACTATTTTTACTAGCTTCAAAACCTGGATTTTTTTACTGAGTTGTCTTCCATAGTACTGAACAAGTTAGAATGAGAACTTGCTGCATGATGAGGGAAAAAGTACCTTGGAGCCCCTGTGCTATGTTTCTGTGTATTTGCAGGTGGCCTGTCTGGACAGAGTCCGAAGTCATCTCCTGAAGTCCAGCAAAACTCTCCGACAACAGTATGATGTCAATCCTAACAAGGAAACCAAAGTCAGAGAGTATGATGCACAATATTCTATTTACTGCAACTTAAAAACCACTGCAGTTTTGATTAGCTATTTTAGAGGTCACTTTGCAGTACAACTAGAGATGTATTTCTATGGGCAAATCTTCAGGGATAATTTCTGTATCAAAGTGAGTAAATATCCACTGCAGTGAAAGCTTTATTACAGCGAGATACAGTGTTTAAGAGAACATGTCACTCCTTTCAAGGAAAGAAAACTAACCAAATGAATTTTATATTAATAATCCCATTTCCCCCCTCCCCCACCCCCAAACCTTTGAAAGCTCTAGTCAGTGAGCAGTAACATGAATGTGACTGTTTGACTAGAAAGAATGGCAATAAATTACTTACTGTTTCTGTGTAGGTGTCAGCTTCAGGTATTTCTGCGCCTTGAGATGTGTCTGCAGTGTCCCTCGCTACAGAGCAGAACAGATGAAATGGAGCAACTGGTGGAGGAGGCAAGTAAATACGGCTGGGCTTCTAGATGGGATTGGAAATGTTGACCTGGAACACGTAGCTTTCCCAGCCCAATTTTCTTTGCTCACACCATAAGGCTCGGTCTTGGAGCGGTTGATCTGTGACACTTCTCCCCCATCTGATCTTCTCTTACAGATGACCGAGATGCTGCGCATTTTGTGTCTCACTGAAGACCCAGGGTACCTTACAAAGTTTCTTGAGGAAGTCTTAGTAGCGTAAGTGCTTTATGGTGGTGGTTAAATATTAAATGTTATCACTGGAATATAGGCTTGGTTAGGTACCTGTCATAGGTAAATGGCAAACTTTGAGCATTGATTTCAGGTAGCTTTGTAAAACTGTCATGAAAATGTACTAGCTCAGATACAATCCACTTGCCATACTTTATCCTTATTGTTAAAGAAAAGACACATGATATTTTACTTGCCCATCAAAAACAGTTACTTGCTTAGGACGAGTAGAATTTTAAGTCATGGTAAAGGCATAGGTACAAAAGTTAGAAGTGAAATCTCACAGGGGTGGATTTTGTGGGTCTTGCTGCCTATTGTGTGTTTGACATGTATTCAGGCTTGGAAGAGTTAGATTATTTTTTTCCCCCCCAGTAAATGTCGATTTGACCATACACACACAAATTGATGAGAAATATTTATACCAATGCTAACTGAAATTTACAGATAGACAAAGCAATAAAAGGGCTGCTTGAGAACTTATTAAAATTTGATTTAAGGTATTTTGACAAGCTGCAGTTCAGCAGTTATAAAGCTTTAACTTTTTGAATCTCAGTATTTATTGGTGGTTAAATAATTGTATGATCATCCCATAAGTTCCCCCATTGTGAAAATTTAAATAGATAAAAATAGAAAGCTTAAAAACAAACATTGATATGTGTCAAAAGTAAAAATAAAAATTTGAATTCTGCCAAGCTTACCTATGTTGTTTATCCGGTGGTACCTTCTAGATATATGGACTCCATACCAAAGACCCTTGGTGGTCTTTACTACAGTCTGGGTACGCAGATTCCTCCGAAGTTGGCATCTGTTCTGCCTGCAGACTTCTTCAGTGATGACTCGATGACTCTGGATAGTAGATCTCCAACTCTTCCTCCATCTGTGACATCGGTCCCAGCTCACAGCACAGCTTCCCTAAGCACTGAGACTGATCAATTGGAGGAGCTGCGCACCAGATCTGCCAAAAAGAGGAGGAGGTATTTCCTAAGGGGGAGGGTTTTATTTTGTTCACAACCCTGTGACTGAGTAGCTATCTAATCTATAGTCCTCATCATGGTGAGCTCAGTTGCTGGATAACTAATCAGGGCTGATCTTGGTAAGTATCTAATGAATTAGTTCATGCTATTCAGGCCCTAAATCCGTTAAATCACATTAAAAGCTGTGCCATGCTTCTGGGAATATGGTTGTTTTGTCCATGGAAATGGAACTGTGCCATGATGGGCTTGTAAGAGAAAATTGTGGCTTGGGCCTTTGACATAAATTAAACCCAGAAGACATTTTAGTTAAAAATTTGTCTAACTACTTTCTTTATATCTGGATTAATGACTAATGCTAGTTTTAAACAACTTAATCACGCTCCATGGGAACATCATGGCCTATTGTGTAAATTGATTAGCCAGGTAAATGAATTTGAATCCTGCCTTTGTGATCTGTTGCCCAATTTCTCTTCTGGGAGGGGTTCCATACCCCAGGCTGGAGTGTTCGTTTATTTTTTTAAAAGAAATCAAATCAAACTCCACCAGATTTCTTAGACTACAATGGAGTTAAATGAAACCCACCCAAACAAGGAATTTGCAATCTAACTCCATGTGCTGAAAGTTTTGCATGCTCTGGGATATCCTGCAGTCTTAATAGTGTCACTGATCTGTACAGATACCAAGTCCATTCTGTGGAGGAGTCACGCTGTGCAATATATTTCTTCAGGAACCCGAGGAGTTAAAGATGAAACTGAATTACTCATTGTGGCTGAGCCTAGGTGATATGGTTTTGAATGAATTAAGGACTGAGTTTCAGCCTTGTTTTTGGATTATAGTTGGAGCTGTTTTATCAAAACACCTAAAGGCTCCTTGCAGTATAGATGAGGTCCCTGTCCCAACGAGCTTGCAATCCTAATACAGATGAAGTCTGTAATATGACCTGCTTGCCTCACTAGAAACAAACTCAAGTTATGTTCCATATAAGAACTGATATCAGTAGAGCTGGTACTTACATTTGTCTGTCTTTATTCTATCTTCGTTTCTTGTACCCTTTCTAAAGGAATAATGCATTAGCCAGACACAGGAGCATGACAGAAGCATCGCAGAATTTACGCCAGATTGAAATTCCCCAACTACCCAAGAATCCCATCAGAAAGGTAAAGCTTTCCTAGGGGATTGGGTGGGGTATCTGCAGCATTGTAATACCACATGTGGGTGCATTGTGTTCTTTGCCTATTGAGTTCCCTGTATCAGCTGCACAAATCCTTGTGAGGCAGAATTTGAAAACTGAAATACTTGTCTAAATGTTTCACACTTATGATTTTAAGTATAAACTAGCAGTTTAACACTTATTACATCTTCATTTCAGGAAAACTCTCTCTCTTACTTTGCCACGGAAAAAGCCCATCAGCTGCTTCCCCTGCAGAAGGAGGCAGTGCAAGGTATGACAACTAGCTTCTCCATAGAAAGCTGAGTGGTTCCACACACGGCTGATTTCATTGTACATTGTAGTGAGCCAGGAGTGTTCCACAAATAAAGAGACAGGAAATCTGCAGGAAATGTTCCCACGGTCTGTGGAAACTTTGGGGAAAAGTATTGGCGTTCGTGAGTTAATTCACTCAACACGCTGATAGGCTGTTGAGTAAGTTACTGAATAATTTTATAAAAAATGACTAATTTCAATCAGTGTAGTCTCAAAAATATACAAAATGTCAGTCTTCCATGTCTCCCTTGATCTGCCAGTTTCCTTAGATCTTCTTAGATTTCCTTAGGTCCTTTTGCCTCTGATTCATGCTCAGAGGACCACAAAGAAATTTGATATAACAACCATTGGGCTTCAGTCACCACCCCATTGAGACGAAGGGGCAGTTCATACTCCATTCTTATCAAAGCTCTCATAAATGTCATGTTCAGGATATCTTTGCAACTAGAAACTTGTTAATGTCGGTTTCAAAATTCAAGTGTTCTATAAAATGTTAGGTAACAAACCTACCACCGGTGCTGCAGCTCAGATTCTCTGTCGTGGATATTTCCCATGGCCCTAATCGTGATCCTTTTGGTGCTTTGAACTCGACCTACCTTCTTTCTCCTTCTTAGCCTCTTTCTGTAGATTACTGTCAAGGGAACCCTACATAGCTGACAAGTGTAAATAAAAAGGAACCCTCATAAGAGAACTCCAGGGTGGGTTTGGGGAAGGGCATGGATAGTGACTGTTTTCACCAGTACAAACTACCTCTTCAGTTATTTGGCTTTTTCACACCTTTTCAAAAGTTATTTGCTTTCATAAGTGTCGGGTCTATTTACATTCTTCCTACCTCCAGTGCCCCATGAGAGAATTACCTTTGTGGTATATCTACTTAGTTTTTGCCATTTCTGGTGCTTTCAGAGGTGACAAAAGTGCGACGGAACCTCTTCAATGAAGAGATGCTTTCTCCATCAAAAAGGTCCCTGAAGAAGATGCCTCGAAGCCAGTCAGTATCAGCTGTGGAAGGTCTGAGACACAAACGCCGCTGCTCTGACGAGGATGGTAGAGGTGGGATATGAGCTTACGCAATTGCCTATATCTGGGATCTGCAAGAGAAACTTGCATTTACTTCCCCCGCTTCCATAACAAAACAAGAATTTCTGGCATCTCTTGTTACCTGTAAAGTGAATTTGCTTCCTATTATGGAGATGGTATTTTTAGCTCAATGCTGCAGTGATTGGGTTGCAAATGGTGCAGGGTAATATTTAAATCCAAACCTGTTTTCATCTGTAAATTAAATATTTTCTCACAAAGAAAGCAACTGTTAATCAGTGAAGATCGCTTGAAGTGAAAACCTACCCACACAAACCCTTAAAGAAAACATCCATGTAAGAGATCGTTTAGCGTACCTTGACACTCAGACATCACATTCAACTTTCATTGACTTCACGCCTCTATAAAAGGGATGGAGTCTGTGCAAATAACTCACCTTCCTGTCCTGAAGGCAGCTTGGATCTTTTAATCTTTTTTCATGTGTCTGGCTGCTGTGGTACAAGAAAAATGAGAGATGATTGAATCCTTATACAGACCATTAAAATGTGGATGTCTGTGAGGGTACTGTGCATTTATCTGTCACTAAACTCAATTCAATAGATATCAGGGCTATCCCCTGAAGTCCCAGGTGTCTGTATTTCTATACTATTAAGTCCCATAATTGTACAATGAAAGTTAAGCACAAACCTGCTTAACTTTAGATCCCTTCCTTTTACATTAATGCTATCTATTATTTCTTTAGCACTGTAGGTGTACTCAGTGCATTACAGATCTATGGGAAGACAAGGTTCCTGCCCCAAACAACTAACAACTTAAGTACACCTCTACCCCGATATAACGTGACCCGATATAACACAAATTCAGATATAACGTAGTAAAGCAGCGCTCTGGGGTGCGGGGCTGCGCGCTCCAGCAGATCAGCATGTCTGGCTCCGATACGCTTCTCTGAGCAGCATGTTAAGGGTCCCAGGCAGGGGTTGAGGGCTTGGATAAGGGGCAGAGGGTCTTAGGGGACGGTCAGGGGATAGGGAGCATGGGGGGTTGGATGGTTCGGAGGTTCTGGGGGCAGGGCAGACGGGGAACGGGGGCGTGGGAGTCCCACGGGGCCTGTCAGGAGGCGGGGGTGTGGATAGGGGTCGGGACAGTCAGGGGAGAGGAAGCAGGGGGGTTGGGTAGGGAGCGGGGTTCTGGGGGTGATTAGGGATGGGGGGGTCTTTGGAGGCAGCGGTCAGGGGACAAGGAGCAGGGAGGCTTAGATAAGGGATGGGGTCTTGGGAGGGATAGTTAAGGGCAGGGGGTCTCTGGAGGGGTAGTCAGGGGACAAGGAGCAGGGGGGGTGTTGGATGGGTTGGGGGTTCTGGGGGTGGGAAGTGACTTAATAACGGAAATGCTCGAGGCCAAAGCAAGTTCGATATAACGCGGTTTCACCTATAACACGGTAAGATTTTTTTGGCTCCCAAGGACCACGTTATATTGGGGTAGAGGTTTAGTTATTTGGGCTACTTGCAAGATAAGGACTTAAATTAGGTCTAATAAACGAGGGAACAAAGGGATGTAACATAAAAGTTATGTGAATGGACTAATTTCAAGATTTTATATATAAAACTCACCTTTAACTGTAAAATTTATATTGTGTGTGAGGTGTGCCATGAGAGCAGCTTGGCTGTTGTTTTGATGGTTCAAACTGAAGTGTACAATTGCCCACCTGCCCTGAATAGAGACTAAATAATATGTAGATGTGATCTATAAGGCTCTAAAATCTTCACACTCCCTCAATCCTATCCAACTCCCCTCTCAGGCTTGTTTTCAATGTCTGATTGTGGTTTCATCACTTTCAGATCATCGCAAGCTACTGACCAAGAGAGTCTCAGAGACGCCGCTGCACAAACAGATCTCCAGGAGGCTGCTTCATAAACAGATCAAAGGCCGGTGAGTGAATGGTATTGGGTAGTTCTGAAATGTTTTTAACCAACTGCTGGGTGGCCAAGATGTGGACTTCAGACCAAACAAGTACTATGGAATTTAGCAGTGTGGATACAGCAAGACAATTTGTGGAGACTACAGGTCCCAGCATTTAAGTGAGGACAACAACCACCTGCTTCATCATGCATATTAAATGCATCTCTTATGCTTGCATCAAGTTGCCATTGTGCCCCTTAGGCAAAGTTGGGTGCCACTTCTTAGGGTTCCCCTACAAAGGCTGGTTTGGTGGTGTGTTTTATACAGTGAGTTACTAATGAGAACCAGGGGAAATCTCAGCTGAAGTTGGGCCTGTTCTCCTGTCTGTTACTTGTTTGTGCCACAGCTGGAAAGACATCCTGTGGCCAGATTGATCTCTTGATGGGAGGCGGTGCCTACTAATCACATGTTGAGACTACCTTGCAACTTGTTGATGTGGCCTTTGTTAGCAAATGGTGATCTCTGCAGCTCTGAAAAACAAATGTTTAGTTTACTCTCAAACCAGGCATGGTGTTATGGGGAGTCTGAAATGTTTTCACTGTTTCTCCAAGGTGTTCTAATCCTGGCTCTGACATCAGTATTGTGGAAGAATCGCCAGAGAAAGCCATGAGTGGTAGGTATTAATTTAATACAGACTGATCACTTTCCTTTTTTTACCTTGCTGCAGTTCATACTAAGATAGCACCCTTCAGTCTGGATGATTCCCAAGGACCCTAAACTACAATATATAGAGAACATTCCACCCCTGGAGTGGAAGGCAACAGTGAACTATACAGAGCTTTTAAGAAAGAATGAGAACTTTAGGGAAGCAGAACATAATTCCCCAAACTGGCCATATCACAGCTATGAACATCTCAACTTTTGCCAGGAATGCTGTGGGACTTCTGGACCGCAGAAGCCACATTTAAAAGACATTACCTCCTAGCCTTGTGCTGGGACCCCTCGTTTCTCTTCTCTAATATACTACAGCATAGTGTCTGAGGCTCTGCAGAGAGTTAGGAGACCACGTGGTTCCAGCTGGTCAGTCTTGCCCCCAGCTAAGGAACAGAACAGCAAGATGGGTTTGGGGTGAGACGAAATGAAGAGCAAAAACCAACAATGGAATTAACTAGTCAAAAGACAAAACTCTTATTATCCAAAGAAGCCAAAAACATGTTTTCCTAATATTACTTTGCTAAATAACTGTTGTAGATGCCACAGAATGTTGAATGATTATGAATGGGAGGAGATGTAGCCATAAGGCACCTTTTTAGATACGGGGGGTCTTTGCAATGAAGATATTTGGACTGGAAGGAAGCATATGTTGTAGTATTAGAAGTCCCCACTGAAGTTGGGGAGTTGGGTTTCCTTTTAACGCTTTTCATCTTCTGATTTTATTGAATGTTCCACAAACTAGCCCCTTCCCTGCCTGAGACAGGGTTAGTGAACAAATGATTGTTGGATAGCTGCAGAGAGATCCCTTCCAGAGGCACTTGTCTGCCAGCTGTAGCTTCCTTTTGGAAGTGGTGTGTGTTTTGAGAGAGAAAGCCCTGATAGTATTACTCTTGACTTCCAGAAGTGGGTTTAAGAAGAAGTCCGCGCATCAAACAGCTGTCGCTGAATAGGACACACTCTGGCTCTTTCTACTCCACCGCACAGCCCAGCTCACGGAATATGCAACGAGTACACTTGGTACAGCGAGAAGTGACCTGTGTTAAGCAGGATATAACAGGTACTGGGGTTACTTACCTGGCATTAACTGCCGTAGGTAGTCTAGCTGCCAGATTCTGGTGCAGAAGCATTTTCTGGTTGGCACTACAGACAGAACTCTTAAGGGTCTGAGGCATCTGTTGTGGTGAGAACTGCCAGATGGCATCCATTATAGCCAGCAGAATATAGCATTTTTGTATTTGGAATCTGTGTTAGGAACCACTGTAGCTCCATTCTCCTATGAGAAAAGGAAGGTCTTTATTACTCAGCCAGCCGAGAAACAATCTGACCCAAACCAAGAAACTGCCTTACCCATTAAACGTAACATAACCTTGTCAGCAGCAGGAGTCCTAAAGCTGCTGCCAGACCCAGGTCTTCTCTGTGGGAGCATAATGCAGTGCTTGATGGACTCTTCAGAAGGATTGTAAACTGATTCTACTGAGCAGTTCAGGACTTAGTCGTGCTATTCATCCTAACAGCTTTGTCCTTGAGGACTTTTTCCACACGTGTGTGTTCAGCTATTAGTAACAGCTGTTTAGTGTTAGTTATTTTCCTGTGATACTATAGAAAACAGTACTGATTAGCTCAGGATGTGAAACTTTGGGTAGCCAGCAAAGAGCAAGTGGTGCCAATACTGTAGCCCTTTAATTGTCTCTGAGCATCTGAGTGCCAGGAACAACTGTGCCCAATCACATGTCAATGCTTGGTGCCAATCTAACTGCACTATGCTTTTTGAAGGCATTCCACAGTATCCTGATAACCCAACCATCCCGTCTCCCAAGAGGCTTCTCTTTGGAGCAGTTCTTGAGGCGAATAGCCCTAAATTGAAGGATTCACTTGGAACAAGGAGAACAAGACACAGCTCAGACTTGGAGGAACCAATTGCCTATCAGGTAAAAACACCTTCCCACTCTCTCCCCCTCTGCTTATATGTACTTAGAGAGACAAGGTGGGTGAGGAAATATCTCTCACCAGAGAGAAGCTAGCCCAGTAAGAGAGACAAGACACAGTGTGGCTTGAAAGTTTGTCTCACTCAGAACTAGTTAGTTAGAACAGAAGTTAGTCCAATAAAAGAGAGTGCCTCACCCATCTTGTCTCTCTAATATCGTGGGACCAACATGGCTACAACTACATTGCATATACGTACTTGTGCATCTTTAAATAGCTCCTTCTGTTTGTGTGTGACTTAAATTGTGCGGCTCTAGTCAAACAGCTTCTGTGGTTTTTATCACCAGAAATGGGTTTTAAGATGCCATTACACAGTAGTATTAAGTATGTTCTGTTCTTACTCTTAGACTCCCCAGAAGCCCCTGAGCTCTGCCAGTAGAATGCCAAGGAAATCCCCTCGTACTCCACACAGAACACCAAAAACGTTGAAGACGACTCCTGGCAAAAGTCCAGCTGCTAAGCAGACTGCAGCTAAATGTTTGGGAAGGTATTTCTCTCCTTCCAGACAGGAGAAGTCACCACCTTATCGTAATGAAAGAAAGAAGGCTTATTTAGCACAAGTAACTCCTCGGAAAGATTCTTCTCCAGTGAGATTATCCTCCCCTTACAAGGAGGTGGGGTTACTGACTCCAGAAAAGCAGGCTGGGAATGAAGTGCTTGATGATATGTTTAGTGCACCTCTAAAAGATTCCAGTCCAGCAACTGCTTCATATACAGCAGCACAATTGCTTTGTACTACCAATGAAAAATCTATCACAGACCCACAGACTCAAAGACGCTCCTTGAGATCCTTCCAGAAAACAGCATCTCCAGCTTCTATTCAGATGCAGACTCTCCACGTGGAGATTCAGAGAAATCCACAGCTAAATTTCCATTTAGAGTCAGTGTCTCAGCCAATGGAAGCAACTTCCAGGAAGGTTAGATGTGCAGCTCCAAAATCTTCGAGTCCAGTGGGTGGAGTGGCTGCTGCTTTATCTCCAGAAGCCCAAGCCACTTTGAAAACACGGTCTTCACTTAATTCTCCTTTTGAATCTTCCATAAAGACTCTGTCCACAGATTCTCCTCCTCACAGTAAAACAAGATACCTTGACTGGGAGTTTAATACACCTAAAAAATCTCCTTTGAAATCTCAAAACATCGCAGGCACATCCCCAAGGAAAGCCCTAGGGTCTCCTATCTGTGCACCTGGGCACACCAAATGTGGAGAAGAAAATCCTGCTCTTTCGCTCTCAAAGTCTGCTAGAAATAAGCAGAAACATCATAGTAATGGTAATGCTAGGCTTCCTGCACAAAGCTCTCTGATTCATGAGCCCAAGGCTTCTGAAAGTGTCCACATGTTAGAGAGAAGTGAACTAGTGGGTATAGATGCTCAGGGCTCCTCCCCAAGAAAGGATCAGAGTTTGGAAAAGCAACTGTCCCCTGAAGGACATGTGCAGATCTCAGATGTTGTGAGTGAGTGTGAGCACTTAGATTCCTCTTCTTTAGACAGCAGAAAGAGTGATGCCTCAGAAGCTAGAGTTTTGCCATCAGAAGAGCCTAAAGAGTCAAAGACGTTTACTGTTAAGAAACCCTCCAGATCTGACATTCTGAATGCTTTGCCTGCTACCTCAAAGTCTGCCTCTCCTGCCTACTCATTGCGCTGCACGCCAGACAGAATGCAGCGGGAGGCTGCAGCACGACTAGGGAATCCTGAACTTCCAGCAAAGTTTTCTACTCCTAAAAGTCATAAGTTGGCCTCTGCTAGTCCACCAACTTATGAGGTTGAACTTGAGATGCAAGCTTCTGGCCTGCCTAAGCTTCGCATTAAGAGGGTTGGTTCTGGCTCAGCCATGGAAGTACAGTCACAGCTGAAGACCAGCAAACCCAGTGGAGAGGAAAGTCCCTTTAGTGAACTTGCTGTGGCCTGGTGTGCTAGACACCCAGGAAAACTAGCAGCTGCCTGTGTTTCACCGTCCTGCTGTCACTCTTCTCACAGTACGCCTGGGAAGGGTGGAGGCCAGACCTACATTTGCCAGTCATACACCCCAACTAGCTGTGCTTCTAACACCACCTCCCCATCTCATGTGGATGCTGGAGTTCCCTGGACACCGTCTCCAAAGCACAAAGGGAAGACCACCCCCGATGCCATCAAGGACTGGCCACGGAGAAAAAAAGCAGCAAACAGCAATGCCAATGGTGGCTGCGGTCGATGTGAGAAGCATGCAGAATGTACAGGGAATGTGTCAGCAAGTGAAGAGGGAGGAACAATTTCTGACCAGTGCATCAGCAGCAAAGCTCTGCGGCTGGCTGACTTTGAACTGGAAGGGGTTTATAGGCTTCAGGACCAGTCACCTTCCAGCGACACTGAGCCCCGAGCTGATGAGGGTGCTTCCACAGGGACTTTTGGCCTGAAATCCAGGAAGCGGGCCTTTGATCTCCTGTCTCCAGAGGAGGAAACCAAAGGAGAGGCTAAGAGGTCTTGCACAACTAGAGACTACCTGGATCTGGTCAGCTCTTCCACAGATGAGAGCAGCACAAGCAAAAGGAGGATATCCACAATGCCTCCTGGTAGAACCACCATGTCTTCAAACAGAACTCCTGGGCCACAAAGTTCCATAGGGGATGACGATGTCTTCAGTGTTTCAGGTAATCCATTGTCAAGTGTCACCCTACTGAAATGCAGAGATGCTAATTTGAGAATTTGGAAACAAAGTGAGATGCGGCTGGGAACATGCAGCTAATACATCAGAAGAAATTTGAAAGGCAGATCTATTGGAATGAGATGGAAGGGTGTGAATGGATAGCAAATTACATGAGTCCTAATGCCATATTGCAGCTAAAAAGACCAGTGTTGATTAGGGTGTATATGCAGTCATGTCATGGACTGGGTAGGTAGCTCTGCAGCATCAGAATATTTGCCTCTGTTGTGGGAAACTTTTATTAGAATATTGACAAATTGGAGAGAGATCAGAGAAAAGGATAAACTGGCAGCTGGAGGCTCTTACATGGGGGGGGATTAAGGGCTAAAATGATTGTGGAGTCACATCCCTGTCCCTTTTCTTAACATAGTGAAAGGGTATTAAAACCCATGATTGGAGAGTTGTAATTTGGGGTGGTAGCAATGTGGTGAAACTAGGAGTAATGGAATGGGAGGAATGTAAGCTGCATATGATTGGAGAATCTCCCTGACATATGTATTAGGCTGGGGTGTAATAGCCTCAGGCCTTGGACACTTTAAATTGAGCAATATATTAGACACCTGGAAGAATGCTGCATGGGTTCGTGGGATATGGAGTATGATTCTATGCTTCTCACCCCTAGGCTTGCCTTCTCTGGTACCAATAGCTTTATTTCCACTCACCCTTTTTCAGCATTATGCATTTCACTCTTTAAACTCATTTTAAGAGGTTGGTTTTTCTCTGAAGTAGGCACATGCAAGAAAGTACGTATTGTACATGCAAGCACCTCAACTGTGTGCAAATAGCCATGTCGACAACTGGCCCTTAGCACTTGCAGTTTCTTATTTTCAGATGCAGACATGGCAACTGCACACTCAGATAAGACGTGCAATTATATGCCCATGTCCTTGCCAGCAGTAATGCCAAGTCAGCAACAGACTTGGAAATTACAACTAATTTTATTAAGGGGGTTTGCAGTCATAGTCAGTATTGTAAGCAAGGCCCCATAGATTTCATGTCCTTGGAATCCATCCTTTGTTCTACAACTTATGTTGTTTTTTTAAGAATTGTTTCTATTCCTTATGGTTGCAAAGAGCCCCTTAACTATGATGCTAGAGTAACTGATGCTGTGTCTGAGTCTGCAGACAGCCTGAAACAATAAGTACTAAAAGTTACAAACTGACAATTCTTCCTGGGTATTCTGTTAACTCAAAAGCTTAGTTATGCCCTTAAGGGAAGTGTTGCTTACTCCTTCACATAAGAACCAGGGGTCACCCAGTGAAATTAATAGGCAGCAGTTTTAAATCAAACACAAGGAAGTACTTTTTCACACAACGCACAGAGCTCCTGTGGAACTTGTTGGCAGGGATATTGTGAAAGCCAAAAGTATAACTGGGTTCAAAAGAAAAATAGATAAGTCCATGGAGTGTAGGTCCATCAATGGCCATTAGCCAAGATGGTCAGGGACACAACTGCATGCTCTGGGTGTCCCTAAATCTCTAACTACCAGAAGCTGGGACTGGATGATGGGGATAGATCAGTCAATAATTGCCCTGTTCTGTTGAATCCCTCTGAAGCATCTGGCACTGGCTTGTCAGAAGACAGGATACTGGGTTAGATGAGCTATTGGGCTGACCCATTATGGTGGTTCTTATATTCTCTGCTGATCACTTTAGTAAAATCATTCGCATATCCCAAATTGTCTCCCACTCCTTCCTAGACTTCTCAGTTTCCCCTGACCATCTCAAACCAGCAGTTGTTGACATAGGGCAGCGTAAAAGCCAGCTCTTGACTTACTTGAAAATTTCCATTGTGCCACACCAGTGTGCTGCAGTAACCAGAGGCCTTGGCGGGAATGCTGCAGTTTCACATCTCATTGTGCTTTTCCAGGTTCAACTCCACCAGTGAAGGGCTCCCTCTCTGCTAGTGGTCTTCGAGCACTGACCCAGTCCCCGCTGCTCTACCAGGGACAAACACCATCTCGGAAGAAGTGTGCCAAGGGTAACCATTACCTGTCATTTCATAAAGCCTTGCACTCAAATAGATACTAGACCTGTGATCTGCCTGCAGTTAAGTCAGGTGGAAAGTGCACAGGCTCTGTACCTAGGAAAGGGGGGTGTGGGGAAAAGCTGGAGGATTTGCTGTGTCTGTGCCCAGCGGGCTCCTGTTGCCAAGGAGTTTGGCCTTAGAACTGAGGTAAAACTGAGCTACATTTGCTTGGGAGGGTGGGGAAGTAGCGTGGGGCTAAAATGATTTGAAGGGAAATGGAATTTACTGGTAGTGGGTTTCCTGAGGCAGGTGCTGAGCTGTAAACCTGAAAGGGTAGATTTTCACTAACCCTTTCTGCCCTCTCTAGAAGATGAGCTGGATGTCTTTCAAAGCATTACGGACCAAGAAGTGTCTCCGTTCTCCAGTGCAGGCTCCCGGAGGCGGCCCCTTAGCAGGACTTATTCACGGAAGAAGCTACTCAGCTGAACTCTGCAGCCAGCGAAAGAGAGTACTTGAATGATGATCTCGCCCACTATGTGGTACATGCTGCTGTCCCTAAGAGAGCGAGCTTGCTTTTTTGAACTCATGGGGGGCTCATTGCTATAGGGACTTGTCTGTAGCCAGGATGTGGGAATCCCCATCTCCACACCTGTGGGGTTTAATGAGGAATCAGTGTTTGAATCAGCCCTGCAAGCTCCTCCTTCCATTTGGCTGGGAAAGAGGCAGTCATGTGGCAGTGGGAATAGGGAGGGCTCCTTAGGGTTCACTAGAAAGTTTTTTTAACGTAGTAGGGATGTATCTCCATCTATTCTAATCCTGGTTCTGTCTTATGGGTGTTTCCCTGTTGGGGTTTGTGTGCCACAGATTCAGTTCGACCACGTGAAGAGAATGGTCACTATTTTAGCATTCTTTTGTAAAAATAAACTAATCTGAACTGCTACTTTTGTGCTTTGTGTTAAGAATTGTGGATCTGGTTCTGGGAGTTTAAAGGGCTGTTGGATGAGCTTGTGAAGTCCTCTAAGCCTGAGCAGTGGGGGGCATATACTGTGTATTGCTCTTACATAACATGTACTTCCTCTCTGTGAATCTAGTCTAATATAAGGCTGTGAGCTTTCTCTTCTCCCCTTTCCCAAATTTACGAGGGGTGGGCTGGCCTTAACCGTGCAACAGCTGTATTCTCTGAGCAGGATACTGCAAGGGAACACTTGAGATTATAGTTCAGAGCCAGCTGCTTCTCTTTCTACTAAATGACAGGGTGTGTATATCTCCCCTCACTGAAAAGCAAGGTGGTTAAGTACTAGGTGGATTGCACTTGTTGTGTGTAACTTCTCTCTCCTGTAAAATCTCATTGGGTGGGGGGGGGGGGGGGAGATGAAGTGCACTTCCATAGCATGACAGGCTCCTTCTAAGCTTCAGCCTCACAGATTCTCATTTCAGTTTCCCCTGGGTCAGGAAGATCAGATGGCACTTAAATGCCAGTCCCATGACTGCTTAGAGATGCCTGCACCTCCCTCCCTCGGGAAGATGTAGAAGGAGGGCTTTTGTAGCAATTACGCTGGAGGCAGAATGCAATGGATTCTCCTCTGCTGGAGGCTATTCCGTACAGAAGGAGAAAAACCAAGTGAGTTAAAAGCTTGGGAAAGGAACAGCCATGAAACCCAGCCTCTGAAATGATGATCCAGGACCCTTGGAGCTCTGTGTAATGTACTGCTACCAACAGGCAATACAAGAAAAAAAGGTTAAGTCCAGTCATAAGGGTCAGGTTCGGGCTAAGACATAGCACACAGATGCGTTGCCTGACCATAGCCAGTTGAGAGGTTCCGTGTTCCCAAGCCAGTGCCTCACCCTCAGGGGTTGAGAGAGTGTAGGAGGCTGTGACACAAGTGATTTAATAAAACTCAGGCTGCTTTATTAGAAAGTTACAGCAGAAATGTAAAAAAGTTACTACAAAGATATTTACAAGTCCCCCTACATGTAGTGCTAATGTCAGAAAGCAGCTCCCCCTGCTGCAGCCAATAGAGGCTTTCCCTGAGGGAGATGCCAGCAGGCAGGCTCCAGAACTGTAAACATAAGTCCATAGTGGTAGAGGCTGACCAGAGCTCTGCCCAGGGAAGCTGCTGGGGCGGGGGGGGACTGCCCAGCTAACACAACTGGGCTGGGACACCAAAGTGGAACTGACTACACCTCCCATCAGCTGCCTTTTTAGCAATTTTTCCTTGTGGTGAAAATGTCCCAGCCCAGTCCTCAATGAAATGCAGTATGTTTGTAGCCAAGCTGCCTAGGCAGAGCAGGAGGGTATTTACTAGCTACCTGTGGCAGTGATTGCTCCTCCCAGCGCTGTGCACAGTTAGTTAGGGTTCAAAGCTTGAGTCTAGACTGGGTTTCTCCTGACATCAATCATTCCTGGATGGGAGGGCATTGGAGCAACATTGAGGCTTGCTCTGCGCAGCTCCCTCCAGGGTTTGGGCAGAGGAGCCAGGTTCCATGGCAGAACCACGTCCTGGGGCTGCCTAAGTCTCAGCAGGTACTCTGCCTCTCTCTGCTGAATCCCCTCTGGGCCCAAAGGGTTGTCACTGGGTAGTGAAGAGCGCCTCCATGTGGATGGTAAAGGTGCATGCACCAATTCCCTATTCTCATCCCTGCACTTATGGCTTCCTTCAGTGACAGCCACCTGCACCTGCTGTTCCACAATACCAGTGCCCGATTCTTCACAGGTCCCAAGTACAGCAGGTGGTCTGTCCCCAGCTCCAAGCATGCTTCTGTCCACTCCTGCTAGAGAAGACAGGTTGTTAGAGAAGTGGTTCTTTGGAGAGACCCTTAGATAAGTCAGGGAAACTCAAGTGCGTGCAAGTTACAGCAAGAGATTGCTGAAGGGCTCCATCCCCTCTGCACCGAAAGAGTGGGCATGGATAATAATCCAGAGGCAACTGCCCCGACATAGGCTCTGCCCTGCCTTTCAAACTCTTGCTGCTATAGAAATGGGAGTTTGTACCTGGTCTCGCGCAGGCAAATGAAAGCATGCCTCGGGGGTAAAACTCAAGCGGCACTCCCTACCCTGATCAGCAAGGGTTTCCTCACCTTTGCTCTGTCCTGGGTGGCTCAGATTACTCAGCCTCTGGTTCAGCACCTGGTTTGCCCACACGTAGCGGCTCAATTCTTTTTCCAGCACTTGGATTCTTCCCTCAAACTGTAGCTTGCTGCTGGCCAGCCCCTCACCCATGTGCTCTACAAAGAGAAGGAGTGTTATTCCAGGCGGTGGAGCTTAGACACTGCGCTGTAGTTGCCCTGCAAAGGGTTCATGAAGCAGAGGAGCTGTTGGGCCACAGAACTCCATCATGGAAGGGTTAACTGAGGCAGGGGTATCAAGGAGCCCACTTGGCTTGAGGGAAGAACAGGGTCCACCTCCAGGGGCATAGGGAGGCAGGGGCGTTACCTTGGCTCTGCTGGAGCAGGAACTGGATGTTCTGCTCGTGCTCCTTCTGTTGCAGGGTGAGCTGGCGGTCCATCTCCAGGTGCTGGCGCTCCACAGCCACCTCCAGCCAGTACACCTGCTGCTGTTGCTCCTCCAGCTGCATTTCCAGCTCGGAGAAAGCAATGTGCTGCCTGTGCTGATCCTCTCGCAGGGTCACCACCTGCCCCGGGCCCAAGAGCAGGCCCCATGTCAAACCCTCACCAAGGCTCGGAAGCTTCGCTCTTCCCCGCTGATCAAGTTAGTTTCTTGCTAAGGAGCAAAAAGGGCTTGGTCTTCAGTAGACGCCAGCACTTTCAAAGGGCCACAGCTGCCTCAGTGCCACGGGGGGGAGCCATGCAGCATCTGAGAGCAATGTCAGGGGTCAGCTAGAGCAGAGCCCAGCTGGGGTACCCAGCACTTCTGCCCTAGTCAGGGTGTTCGCAACACTGGGGGCTTGTGTGTCACACAGAAACCAGGCTACAAAAGGAATAGCAGGGGGCTGCCCCCTCACAGTAGAAAGCCAGCAAAGGACCAGGACTCCTGGGCAAAGGTACCACACAGTGCAGGAGGGAAGTGCCATTTGATTAGACACCACGGTCCCAAGCTGAGCAGAGGGCTGGGGCAGGGCACCTATCTGGACCCTACCTTATCAAAGTACTTGCAGAGCAGAGCTCGGGTCTCGGAGGAGGAGAGGTAACTGAGCTTGGCCATGAGGTTCATCTCGCACTGGGACAGCAGGCTGGCCGAGGCCCGCAGGACCCGCTGTCTGCATGTGATTGACTCGTTCTTGTACTCGATCGCAGCATCCAGAGCCTCAATAGCCTCGTCCAGCTGGAACAGGATCCGCTCCTCCTGCCGCCCCGGGGGGAGGAAGGGAGCTGCAGTTACTCCTGGGTTAGAATGAGGGGGAACGGAATCCACCCAGAGCAGTCAGGTAGGTGATCTGCGAGCTACACCCAGGCTTCAGCCCTGCCGGGGCCCCTCACTCTTGAGCCCCCCCTCTTATTCCACTCGTATCTGACACACACAGAGCTCTGCCAATGCACCTTACTACAGACACGGGCCTCCCAAAACGGATATGTCCAGCCTCAGGCCTCTTCCAAGGCTGACAACTGTACTCAACTGTGCTAGATTTGGATTGACTGTAATGTGCAAAATCAGGCCCATCACAGTCTTCTTCCATGTGACCAGCGTAGCTCTGAGGCTAGGCGCGAAAGGTTAGCACACAGCCCTTTCCTAGACATCCTCTCACTATCTACACGAGCTGTGGGGTGGGCCCAAAAGGCAGCTGGTTACCTCCGGGGATAGCAGGGTGCCCTGGCGCAGCTTGTTGTCTATCTCCAGCCTTTGTTTGAGCAGCTGGTCCTTCTCCTGGCGCAAGCTATTGATCTCCTGCCGGATCTGCTGCTGATCGTGGGCGCTGCCATGACGGAGCTGTCCGTTTTTCTCCGTCAGCTCCTTTTCCAGGAGTTCCAGGCGGCTGGACACACGCACGATGTCATCCGTCAAGGCCTGGAGCAGCAGGAGAAACAAGACCTCACCTGAGCACCTCCCCAAGGGAAACCCAGCCCTGCAACTGCCCTCCACAACACCCACGCAAGCCAAGGGCAATTAAACCAAACCATCCCCCAAGCCACAGCGAGAGGAGATTCCAAGGCAGGAGTTTAATGGAGAGGCTGATGTGGCTCAGATTAAAGGTCAAGAGAAGGCAGAGAGCCAGCAGAAGTCACACAGCGTGGGCACTACTCCCTACCCCAAACCCTGCTGATGCTGCCTCAGTCCAGACCACATCCCCAGCCCCGCCAAAGCACCTCACTCCTGCAAGCGTAGGGCAAGCACTCTCCCCCTCCCCATTCCCCAGCAGGAGCAGCTGTGTCCGAGGGACCTTCTGCATCCCACCTGGCTGGACCGGCGTCTCTTCTTCTCCAGGCCGTTCTTCTCCTGCAGCAGCGCTTCCTTTTTGGCCACTATGGCTTCCCGTTTCCTCAGCTCATCCTCCAGCTCGTCCAGGGCACGACGCTGCTCAAGGACTTTGTCCATTTCCAGGTCCAGCCACTTCTTCTGCTCCTCGATTTTCTGATGGAAAGAAAGGAAGAGAGGTAGGGGATGGGGGAAGGATGTGGTCACCGATAGGAGGGAGGTTAGGTCTGGGGGGCAGAGGCTTCTACTAGCTACTTCTCTGGCCCCATCACTGCAGATCTGAATGCTTCACCCCTTAATGGATTTATCCTCTCACACCCCTCTGAGCTAGGGCAGTGCTCTTATCCCCAGTGTACAGAGGAGGAACTGAGGCACGCATAGGCTGTGATTTGCCCAAGGGCACACAGGAAGTCCGTAGCAGAATAGAGAACAGAACCCAGGTCTCCTGAGTAACGGGTTAGTGTCCTAAGCACTGGGCCGGCCCTCCTGTCATCCAGCCAACAGAGAAGGCTTCACCACAGCTGCTCCATGCCCCAGCCATTTGGGATTACTGGGGCTCAGGAGGGTCCTGGCAAGGACAGGTCAGTGCACTTCAGGTCCCAAGAATATGTGGGGCCCAGAGCAGAGGCTGCATGTGAGCTTTGCCCCCTGGGGAAGGAGGATACAGTGAATGTTAGGGGTGTGGGTCAAGCTCAGTCTGTCCTGCCTGGGGGGAGATTCCAGTGACAGCTGCTAATGAGGGCATGGGGGCCAGACACCTTTGCTGACATTACCAATCTGGTGCCCCCCGCATTGGAACAGGCAGGTCACTGCTATGTACCTGCTGCTGCTCCAGGCTGATCACAGACCCATTGCTGCCGCTCCTCCGTTTCCTCTGGAAAGCTGCAATCTCCTCAGTCTTGATGCGCAGGATCTTCTGATGCTGCTCATGTCTCAGTTCCAGCTCCTGCGTGGGGGGAGCAGCCGTTAGTTTGGGGGTGCAGTGGGGGGAGAACAGGCTGATCCCGAGCCAAGGAGCTCAGACTGACAGACGGGGCTGGAGCCCTCACAGCCTCAAGCTCAACTCACTGGGCCAAGCTGTTACTGCAGAAAAGGCAGTACAGGCTTCCCTCCGCAACCTGCTGCAGATGAGGACACACGGACACACACCAGAGCTACCCTCTGCCCTTGGCTGGCCCCCAGGGGTCTCGCTCTTACCTTGACTCGGTGCTGCCGTTTGTGCATCTCCGTCTCCAGGCGGCGCTTCTGCTCCGTCTCCTCACGCAGGCGCCTCTGCAGCTGCCCCTGCTGCCGCCGCATCAGCTGGATGTTCCTTTCCAGCTCCCGCACCCGCTTCTCGCTCTGGGCAGACAGCGACACCAGCCTCTCCGTCGCTTGCTTCTTCTCTCGCAGCACCTGCCACGGGACAGCTGCTCTCAGACTCGAGGCCAGGAAAGTGGACACCACCCTGCCCTTCGGAGAATCCCTGATAGCCTTTGGAGAGAGAGCGAGCCCCCAACCCTATTCCTTCGACAACCCCTCAGACACAGGAGCCACAGCCTGGGGGCAAGCAAGCTGTGCTCAACCTGCAAGCGCTTCAACTCCTCCCAGCTGGGGCAGAGAGGTGAGGAGCCCGCGCTCACACTGACCCGTGCCTTGCTCTGGGCTGCTGCAACCCTCGTGCGATATTCCTGCAGTTTGCATTTCTCTCCAGCGTCCTGGGGCTCCTTCCCCTCCAGTTCCTGCAGCTGCTTCTGGCCACTGCTCAGCTCTGCTCCCACCTGTTCCGCCTCCTGCTCCACCTCAAAGATCTTCTGGCAGTACTGCCTGTTCATGGCCTGGGCATCCCTGCCTGAAAGCACCAGGAAATCCACACTGCTGCCAACTGCTCTGCACCCTCCCACCCCTCTCCCTTCCAGGAGGCACAGCTGGAAGGACAGCAACGCCAAGGGACTGAATGGACCTGGCAGCTTCAGGCATTCGCCAGCCCCTCAAGAGCAGCAGTTGTGGCATCAGGATACTGGGCTGTGCTAGAATAACCTCCGCAGGGCACGAGCTGGGGCTGTCCCGGGCCTGTTGCACAGGCGCACAGGCAAGGAGTCACTTCCCTTTTCTGGGGATCAGATTTCCCACCTTGCCCCAACGTTCTCTTGGCTCATCCTGCAGGAAGCCCCACTGCAGCATACTACGTAGGCCACCAGCCCTGCTGGTCTGATCTCCAGCAATCCCTGCTCTGGCTTGAGATGGGGCTGGATGCTGTGACTCCTCCCCTTCTTCCAGTCAGCACCCTTCCTTCCCTCAGCTCCTCCAATGAGAGACCCTGAGAGAGCCAGAGGAGAAGCCAAGAAGACGGATCTCAACCAGTAGGTGGTGGCAGAAGCAGCACTAGAGTGGATAGAGGGGGAGAGAGATGGCTGAGGGGGGGACTGTCTCATACTGCATGCAAGGGTTTAATCAGTATTTTCTGAGGCCAGGCAAGCAGCTGGGCACAGGGCCCACTTCCCTGCTGAGGAGGGAGAGTCCCCTTGCTAGCAGTAAGAGCAAGCCCCCCAAGATGCAGGAGAGCGTAGCCCAGATCCAGGGAGTGGGGCTATGCTTGTGGTAACAAGTGTGGCGGGGAAGGTCACTCAGCGCACTGCGAACCTGGCCTAATGGGGAAGGCGCACAGGGAGGGATGCAGAGTTGGAGGAACAGAGGGAACAATGTCCCACCAGGAGAGAAGACAGGCAGAGATCCAGCACCTCCTCCCATAGGTGTAAGCCCAAAAGCCCCAAAGCCTCCTTGGTAGGAACATCACCACTCCAGTAGCTCTGCACCTGTCTTGATGAGCTCCGCGATCAGCTCCTCCTTCATGCGAATGTTTATTGCAAGCTCCCGGATCTTCTGCTGGGCTTGCATCAGCCGCCGCTCTGAGTCCTTCCCTGAAAGACCTTCCCTGGGACCAGCCTGCTCCCTTCTCCCGCAGGCCTCTGTAACACAGAGAGCGAGCCTGCTTCAGATCCTCGCCCAGGAAGCTGCCGTCCCAAAAGCAAGGTGGAGAGCGAACAAGCCAATAATGCTGTGGCCCAGATCAGGCGGAACGCAGTCCATGGTTGCCCTCATCTTTAATACCACCACTACAACCCTCAGTCTACAGATCCCAGCATGCAATGCTCCATCTTGAGAAAAGCGGCCGGGCCACAATCTGCTCCGTTCTGCGTTAGTCTGGCCTAGGTTGGGCAGTCTGGATGCCCCTGCACCACCTTTTTTTTCCAGAGCAGAGCACATGGCTGGGCTCCTCACCACTGCCAATAGGGACTGAGGGCATCACGAACCTTCAGAAGATCCCCCCTAGTCTCCACTCACCTTTGGCCAGTTCCGGGGGCTCCTCCTGCATGGGCAATGAGTTGCCTCTGCTCTGCTCCTCACACACCTTGCTGGAAACGTCCTTCTTGATCCAGCTTCGGATCCCATTTCTAGAACAGCAGCAAATCAGTTTAGCTGGGTGCAGGCTCCGCTACAACTGAGGGAAGAAGGAACCTGCTCCAAGCCTGCCACATGGCACTAGCCCAACAGAGAGGGATGAGACTGCCCTTGGCCTATCAGGCAAACCAATGCTCTGCGGGAATGGGTTTCAGAGGGGCTGGAATCAGGAATGAAGCAGCAGACTCAAATCCATCTCAGGCCATTTTCCAGTGGACAGGTGCTCACATCCTCCAAGCCAGCAGTTGGCCAAGGGCTGAATGGCCCCAGAGATGGAGCTCACCTCTCAACTCTAAAAATGGCCCCTCCAAATCAGGGCAGCGATACAGGAGGAGGAAGCTTGAAATGCCCCTGCCTGTGCTGTGCAGGGTGGGCTCAGTCTCTGGGGCCATCAGGCCTCTGCCAGCACTAGCCTCGCTGAGCAGTTAGATGCTAATCTGCAATTCAGCCATTACAAACACACTCACTTTTCCTGACTCTTCCGGTTTGGCTTCTGTAGTTCTACAAGTACCTCTCGGACTTAGGGGACATGGCACACGCCTGGCTAAGGGCTCCGAGGTGGCTCATTTAGAGCCAGCCCAATTCCTGGTGCAGGAGTCTCTGGCTGGCGATTGGACAAGTCCTTAATCAGGGGAAGCAGACATGGTGTTCAAGGAGTGGCCCCAGCCGACGTTCCCGTGTGTGCAGCCTCCACTCACCTGCGCTGGTGCAGGGACCGTTTCTGCTCCCCCTCTTCGTCCAAGGATGGCTCAGAGTCCTCACTGCACTCCCTCATCAGCATCACGTCTTTGGCCTCCAGACTGCAGGCACGGCTTTGGCAATGCACCACCAGGTCCTCCCCCAGGTGGGATGGGCTGCTGCTGAGCTGCTTGGGGCAGAGCGGGTGGTCATGCACGGAAAGATGAACAAACTGCATAAGGCCCAGGGCTCAGGAGGGGGCACTGAGTTATAAAGAGGGAGACAATGTGGAGCTCAGTGGCTTTGTGAGCAGGGCTGGTGAGTTCCTGGACCCAGCCAGCTGCTCAGCACACCAGGCTTTACCTGCAGCCTGGGCTCGGGATGCAATATGTAAGTGCTCAGACTTGGTTGAAACCAGTTTTTTCCCCAAACTGAGCAAAGGCCTCACAACAGGGAGGACAACACCAACGCCTAGGGCCGAGTTAGAGACTGAACATGGGAAAGGCCAGCTCCTCCAATCAGGGGAGCCAGAACAGAAACCAGCCCTTCCCAAGAGCAAACACCCGTGGAAATGACTTACACCCCCACCTTTCCACAATGGACTCTTCTGCTCTGGCTCGTGTGGGACGGCGTGGACTGGACCAGGCTGAGGCCATGGGACCGCGTGGTATCCAGCGGGGCCGTGTGAGGTCTCTGGGCGAGCTCCACCAGGTGAATGTTCTGCAGCAGCTCTGGCACCTGCAGGTCTGGCATCGCCATCTCCAGGCGCACATGTAGCTCAGATATGGCATCCTGCTGCTCCTGCAACTTGTTGCTCTGAAAAACAACGGAAGATGGGGTTTCCCACGCACGTCTCAGGCCTGCTGCTAGCACAGTAGCAAACAGGACATGCTGCACTCTCCCTGATTTCCCGCCCCCGCTCTCTGTGCCATCCGGAAAAGGAGTGGCAGATTAATAGGAGAGATGAGATAGGCAGGGAGATTTGGCTGGGTTTGGGGAGTGGAGGGGGCAGGCACTAAAAATCCAACAGGAAAATCCCACCCCAGAAGGGAAAAATCTACAGCACAGGGCAGGCTGGGCCAGGCAGCATCTGAAATTAAAGGCTCCCTAGTTGGGCCTATTCTCTGAGGAATAACAGTGCGATGAAGGTTGAAAAGGGAGCAAGGGCCTGCAGGGACACCAGGAGGGTGTAGGGAGGGTTTGCCCACCAGGACAGAGAGGTGCAGGCTGCAGGCAACAGGAAGGGGAGGGGACTGCTGGGTCAGATATTCCCCTGGGCATGGGCAGAGGCCAGCAGTACCTGCAGTTTGTACTGCTCCATGGCATCCTCCAGGGCAGCTAGGAAGTCACGGTTCTCCTCCTCCAGACGCTCCACCTGTCTCTGCAGCTGGGCCAGGTGCTCGTCTCTGGCTGCCTCACATACTTTCTCTGTGCTCACCTGCCCGCAGGGAAGGGAAGAGAGACGGCATCAGTAACCCCCCAAACGTCACTGTGCCCCCCTCCCCGCCCCACACGCGGCACAAACAGGTATGTCTGCTATACGGTGTGCCACTCACCAGTCGGACACAAAGACCTGTTCACGTCTCCCCATGTGATTGGGGTGACAGGCCCGAGAGGAAAGATGTTATTTAGACCGTTACTAAGTCAGGCTGCAATGGGGGACACTGCTGGGAGCGAAGAGTTGCAGTGCTAGCCATTCCCTCTGCAGGTTGTGCTCAGTGGGGCTCCCACAACACCCCCCCCCTCCCGCCCCATTGAAATAACTTCTCTAGTTCTACAACCGCTTTCCCCACCAGAGGGGTGGGTACGTTCCAAACTACATTGGAAGCTAGTTTAATTTCACATTTAAAAAAAAAATCCCACTGGAACCCAGCCACCGTTCGGCCTCGCTACCATCTGCCAGCAGGATCCAGGCTTCTCCCTCACTCCTCGGCCACATTCCCTGTGTGGATGCTGCTTCCCACCTCAACAGCAGCTGCCTTTCAGTGGGGAGGCACCTAAGAGGGATTGGGAAGCTTTCCTAGTTGATGTCTGAGAAGCACTTTGTCCTCTGTGGAGGACAGGGACTGCTGAGTTATTCAGGGGAAACCAAAACTGAACCTGTGTCTCCCAAATCCCAGGCTAACCCTAACCATTGGCCCATCCTTCTTCTCTCATAGGGAGTACTACTCCCCTCTACCCCCAGGAGGCTGCGCCCACCCACAGATGGGCTCTAATGAGGGCCTAACACAGAGACAACCTCATCTCATTCTCTTCTTTCCCACTGCCAATGCAGCTTTTCCTTTACTGTCCTTCCCAGGTGCTTCTCAGCACTCTGCTCTCGCACGAAGCATCACTGCCTGTGTAGCCTGGCCTGGGGCAGGTGATACCAGACTGACACTTCTCACTGCCCAGGGTGACCAAACAAGGGTGACACCCCAATACCTGAGTCTGTGGCGGCTTTGAGCCTTGTGCCTGGGGGCGCCGATCCTCTGCTGAGGTGCTCTCAATGCCGCTATCCAGTCCAGAGGCAGAGGTCAGCTCGCTCCTCTCACTCTCAACCGCACACAACCACTCCTTCACTCGCAGGATCTGCTCCACGGTCAGGTTGCCCTCCCCTTGCAGTTCCATCAGGAGCTGGTAGGCAGCGTCCGTGCACGTCCTGTAGTGAGCGCACTCTGCCAGCAAGCGGGCCGTGCGGTCTTGTGGGCACCGCTTGGCAGCGTCGGAGCGGTTTATGATACGGGTCTCCGAGCGATGCCGCTGCTCCAGCGCCCTCTGCAGGTTCTTTATTTGAAGCTGCAGCTCCTCTACATGCTCTGTCTCCCTGCGGCAGTTCACCATGGCCTTGTTCTTGATGTTCTGAGCTCGGCTGGCGTAGTTCAGCGTGTTGAGACTCTCATCGAAGTCAGAGGAGGAAGGGCTGACGCAGGCGATCATGACAGTCTGGGCATTCCCTCCCAGGGAGTCTTTCAGGATCCTAAGGAGAAGAGCGAAGACATCAGATCAGAGCAAGGGGCTGCAGCCCATGCTACGGCAGACATGCCAGGGGCTGGCAGGGTATTCACAGCACCACCCTTCTGACAGGGTAAACCCAGGAGTACAAAACGCTTTTCATCAGCTCAGTGCTGGGGAAAGGGGCCAGGACGACAGCCCTGAGCTCCTGTATGTTCCTACGGGAGAGGGAGAGCACAGCCTGAAGCACTGCAAGCGTCCCTCATACCGATCTCTGGTGAAAATGCCTCCAGTACAGCATCCCTTCTGGGGCTGAGAGGGGCTCCAATAACCTCTGCTGGGCATGGTAACAAGGGAACCAGTTATGTGACCCTGTCCAGGCTAGGAACTAGACTGAGACCACCTTAGTTCACACAGGCCCCAAACCGCCATCTGATGGGAGCATCTGCTAGTCTCGGCTAGGCAGGAACAGATGGGACCCTCCATACCCCACTCCCAGTGCCCTGAGCCACAGCAGCACAGGTCACCCGCCGAATGTTTTATAGTGAAGCAGCATTGGAACAAGCTGGACTTTCACGCTTATCCTTGGCTCCCTGCTTCTCAGGGACCCCTCCAGCCAAACACACCTACAGGATAGACTGACAGGCCTGGATACCTGTGGCCTTTTGGAGAGATGGACAGCTGACCCCTTCAGAACCAGTCAGAGAGCCTCCAAGTGAGAGCAGCAGGGGCAAGCAACCTGGCAAATTTAACTGTGGCAGCCACCAACCCTGACTGGGCAAGGGTGGTCAAACCCCAGCGAAACCCCTCGGCACACTGGGAAGGAGTAGAGAAGGCTGTTATCCCTGCTACGGGGCTAAGAGAGCACCAGCCAGATGAGCAGTGTGATGTGGGTGGCCCAGGAACCATGGGGTACCTGGTGATTTTGGAATCCCTGTAAGGAATGTGGCTGCATTTCCTGCGGGGGTCTCCCAAGGCGCTGATCACATTGCCCAGAGCCAGCAGGCCACTGTTGATCTGGATACTCTCCTTCAGGCGCTCCCCTGTGTTTCCAGTCTTCACCACCCGCTCTGAGCCCGCTAGGTCCACAAAGTGGAATTTGGAAGCCAGGACTTGGCCGGAGGCCGGGACCGAGGCCCTGTCGTGGAGGGTGAGGCGGGTGAGTCGGCCAGCACCGCGCCGCTGCTCCATGGTTACTGTGAAGATGGTGTGCGAACGGCTCGACTGTGTGTTGATGTGGGTGGCTCCCGTGTGCTTGACCGTGTTGCCCATTTCCAGCAGGCTCAGGACCTCATCCAGCCCCTCCACTTCGGTTTCCTTCACCCCATACAACACTGTAACGAGACAAACACAGCAGTGACAGTGCTGGCATGGATACTCACACTTACTGCCCGGGAAAGCCACACAAAGAGACAGCTAGGATGTTCAGCAGGGGTGGAAGGGCAGTTGGGACTCACATATAGAGTAACTCCCAGAAGGGAAATCTGTTTCCTACCCAAAGGCTTTTCCTCCAGTCAGCAGGGTACACCGGTTTGTTATTGTAGGGTTGCTCGAAAGGGCCAGACTGCGCACCCAGCTAATTCATCATGGGCCACGCTCCTGCATTCAGCCATAGGCATATATTTTAAGCAACCAATGCTGGCTCATTTGTTTGGGAGACAAACCCTTCCACCCCAGCCTCACCAAATAAATAATGGGCGTAGCTCAGATACAGTGAAGCAGAAAAATGAGGTTGCTTAGCTACCCTTGGGAACAGCCCCAGGACTGAAATGTTGGTCCCGATCACATACAATCCCTTTGGAGGCCTCCACAGCACACCCTGGCTGAGCTTCTCAGAGCCGACGGTGCTTAAGAAAGGTGAGGGGCCACAAATCACAAGTGTTGCTGAAAATGGAGACTGACACCCTGAAGGCGTCCCTTTAGACCCCTTCCATGCCGACTGCTGCCATCATTTTCACATGGTCCCGCTGGACCCCAGGAATTTCAGAGGGAATGGACCAGAGACATCAGGCAGCAGAGCAGTACTGAACTAAGGCCAGTGTCTCATCCAGTATTGTCCTAGCAATGCCAGATGTCCTTCAAATATTCCACTTGCCTTAGAGAATACATAATCCAGAGCTGCCCCTAGAAGACAGAGACTCTACCACAAGGCTAGCGTGGGTTTGTTTGGCCACCATTACTTTCTGTGCATAAGGTAACTACTAGGCACATGGCTAGTGTTCAAAGGTGAGGCCCCTGCGCTGCTTCAGAGAGCCCAGTGCAGATGGGGCTATAAAAAAGCTCTCCTTGCACTATTCAGCAGAGCCTGCTAGCCAAGGTCAGCTGCATGGACAGCGAGTGAGATCTCAGGTGCCAGGAGACTTCCTTTCACCCCCATGTTAAATGGCCACCTGTGAAATGACTTTCCAGCCCCGGGGGACCTGAAAGGCTGAGCTGCTGAAGATGTTGGAAGGGATGTTGCTCCACCCACGTTCAGAAAAAAAAGCCCTTAGATAAAGCCTCACAGCTGGGCCCGCCCCAGTCAGAGCACATATTATGCCCCGTATTCTGTAACTGCATGCTATTGTGGCCAAAAACCTGAGTCCCAGCCATGGTCACCATTCATAAGTTTCAGAGTAAGAGGCTGGGGGAGAGAAATGGAGATAATCGCTTCTTTGTCAGGGCAGAAGCACAGTGCACTGCTTTGCAGGAACACACATCCAGCCCTGGCCATGGGAGTCAGTCCAGGAGGGGAGTCTAAGAGCAGCCACAAGTACCAATATTGCCCTTGTCGTCCTCACGGATCTGGATGTCCTTGCTGGCCGTTTCCACTTGCAGCAGGTCCTGGAACTCCTCCTTATACACCTCCAAGTAGGAGATTCTGACTGTGTAGTCAATCAGGTCATTCTCATCAATGAGTTTGAAGGTCTCAGCCATGGCACGTGGGATGATGCCCTGCTCATCCTCATTGATGGAAGCTGGCACCGAGAGAGACACACAATCACCAGAAGCAGTGGATGCCCAGAGAGCCAACTCCAGTGTGGTGTGCAGCAGAGGACAATCAAAGCAGAGCACATCTCATGCCGTAAGGACAGTATGCCACAGGGACCAGCCTTACACCATCCCATGTGCTCAGCAGTGAGGGTCCATATTAAAGGCCCCTAAAGGAGCACTTCTCATAGGAGATCCTAGGGTCCTTGTCCAAAATTCCCCTCAACCCACTGGTGCATTACTGCTGCCCTTCATGCAGAGGTGGTGTATCTTAGGGTATGTCTTCACAGCACAGTTAACTTAGCCTGGGTGTGAGTGTTCCCACAGCCAAATTATGCCCATGTCCTCACTGTTTCTGCACTTGGCCTTGTGTATGGAGGCACATCCCACAGTTCTTTGTACTGAGAGGTTCTAGGATTCTTTCCCAGCCAGTTGTGTCAATTGTAGGAAAACTTGCTTGTCCTTTGGGGGGAATTGTGGGACAGCACTGGAGGATTATCAACACTTGAGTGATTTAGCCTGAATCCTCACTGCAAAATGGACAGGCTGCAGCCTAAGTGAAAGCAAGGTCTGGGCTCTAACCCACACCCCTAGCCAGGATAACTAGCCCAGGTTTAACCTGGGACAGAGATTTTTCTGTGTGGAAGGTCCTGGGGGGTTGGGCTAAACATAGCGAAGAACCAAGGTTAACTGTGCAGTGAAGACATATCCTTAGTGGTACTGCATGTATGGACTAGTAAAGTGCTTTCTTTAGGAGAGAAAAGTAAATTATAATATCCGTAGGTAGCAAACATTATGGCTGAGGCTGAAATGTGATTTCCTTTGAATCCAGCTCTGCTCAGAACTTTCTCCAATCAAAAAAAATGTTCTTCTGGGCTGAGAATTTCTTTAAATTAAATTAAGTTTTACATTGACCTTTGATGTGTGTGGGGAGTCTCCAATATCCCCAAACCATCTGAAGTTGTAAGCCTCAAACTTGGCATGAAGACAGCCCCAACTGCAAAAGGAAAAGTCAAGCCAAGCTTGAACACATACAAGCAATTTAGTATTTTTATAGCTATCTTTCTGCACATGCGCAGTAAATATTTTAAGGGGCCTTATGTACCAAAACAGCCAACCCTTCAGTATTAAAGCATTTATGGGAACTGAACAGCAGAAGCTCAAGAAAAGGGGGAAAAGGAAAGTGCAACAACAAAAACCTATGAAATGAAATGAAATGCAAAACTCTGTTAAGACTGATTTAGGGTATGTCTACACTTAAACAGCTATAGCTGTAGTGCTTCAGCATAGACACTCGCTACAGCAGCGGGAGGGGTTCTCCCATCGCTGTAGTTAATCCACCTCCCTGCGAGGCAGTAGCTAGATTGATGGAAGAACTCTTCCATTAACCTAGCACTGTCTATACTGGGAGTTAGGTCAGCATCTCTGAGGGGTGTGGATTTTTCACACTCCGAGGGATGTAGCTATGCTGATGTAAATTTTTAGGGCCCTGAGAAATAAAGGAAGCATGGCTCAGGAAAGTCAAAGGTGAAGGCACCCTTAGGAAATCACAAAACAATCTCCTTGCTTGACCTTCCCAAGATAAGCAAGTGGTAACCATACTTCACGTGCTGCTCAAACACAGGTATTGATCCCAAGCCAGTGGATGAATAGTTTTGCAAAAGTTAAGTCAGGTTCCTATGGGAATATTACATCAGACACAGGAAAATGTGCAGTGCCTAGTTTTGCAGCTAAACATAAAAGCTCACTATCCACGGGGCACCAGAGAGAGATGTGTACTCTCTTGGTACAAGTGCAGGACAGGCAGTATGGCCAAGCTGAGGAGCCTTTGAATTTCCTCAACTTTTTGCCTGCTTCATTTCTCAGCCTTGACGTTGCACTATCACCATCTTTTCATGCTATTATTACTAAACTAGCCCAAGAAGTCCTGTCTGCCCTGCTCACAGCCAGGCCCTGGGCAGTGACTGGAGGAGGGTACCATTACCACACATGCATCAAGGGGGACAAGACTAGGAAGGTGCTACTTCTCCAGATACTCACAGACACTTGCTTCCCCAATGGTGTACGTTTTGCCCGAGCCTGTCTGGCCATAAGCAAACACAGTAACGTTGAAGCCTTCAAAGAAGGCCTCGACAAGCGGCTGCACACAGGCGCCATACACAGACTCCTGGTTTGAGGATTCAGTGAAGACAGCATCAAAGTGGAAATGGCGGTTACGCCCCAGGGTCACCTTGTTGGTCTCTGGGTCCCCATGCAGGCAGGCCTCGTGTCCATGCAACAGCTCCTTGGGCAGCAGGGGTCGAATGCGCACGGCCACTCTGACGGGAGTCTCCTCAGCTCGAGGCTGGGCCTCAGCTTTCAGACCCATGGTCAGCAACAACAGCAAAGTCAGGAGAGCCCCAAGCCAGGCGCTGGCACCATCTCCCTGCCCACATGCTGTAAGGAGAGAAGTGGGTTAGTGTAGATTCAGGCCAGCAATTGCCTCTGAACAACCATGGAGAAAGGTTCCTGATGATTTGATTGAGGGCTGCAGAGAGCAGAGCTGGAAAAAATCCAGGATCCAGCTACCAGGGGTCAGTGCAGGGCTGGGCCCTACTGTACATTTACTGGAGCTTTATCCAGTCTTGTTTCACACTTCCTTAGTTTTGGGGCTCCCACGCATTTCTTGAGGGGCTATTCCCCAGCCAGCTCAACCTCAGAGCCAGGACTTTATCCCCATAGTCGGTCTGCATTTCTCCACTGTTAATCTCCTCTAGCTCCCCATGCACAGCCTGAACAATGCCTCCGGCCCCTGGAGTTCATCTGCTTCACCTTGACTCTGCCCTGGCGACTGGAGGGTCACTCCTTTCCCCCACTCATCTGATTAAAATGGGGACAGGCTGGGGGCACAGGCAGACCTGGTAATCTGTGCCTCTTGGTGCCACCTACCAAGGCCTCTAGGCACCACCACTAAGCAGAGAGGGCAGCGCTCTCCATAACTACCCGGGCGGCCCTAGCAAACCCCCACTTCCACAGGTACACACAGACCCTTAAATCTCCCCAGGGGCTTTGGGGGGTGGGGGAAGCTGCTGCCCCACTGAGCCAGCTGGAGACAGGAGGGGTGCCCTGAGCCCCTCCAGATGGGAGAGCAAGGTGGGAGAAGAGGGTCACCACTCTGACCCCAGGGCAGTGGCTGTGTGTGTGTGGGGGGGGGATGCCAAGGGACCCAGGGGTGGTGGGTGTGTACCACGCTGGGCGTGTACCCCCGTCGCAGGGCACTGCACTGAGCCCCCTAGGGTGCTGGGCGCCCCGGGGGCGGGTTGGGGCCGCGGCGCTGAGCCCAGCAGCCCCCGCACTCACCCCTCGAGCCGGCCGGACACTAAGAAGCCCCGGGCCGGGCGGAGGGGCCGGGCGCGCTGGGATGGCGTCAGGCGCGCGCCCCGGCCTGGGGGGGGCTCGAGTCCCGCCCCGTTAGCGCCGCCCCCGCTAGGGGCGTCAACTCCGCCTCCCGCCGCGTCAGACCCCAGCGTCATCAGCCGCCCCCCACCCCCCCCTCCAGGGTCATCAGCCGCCCCCAGTCCTGCCACCCCGCCCCCACCAGGGTCATCACCCCCCCCGCAGTCCTGCCACCCCGCCCCCACCAGGGTCATCACCCCCCCGCAGTCCTGCCACCCCGCCCCCACCAGGGTCATCATCACCCCCCCCGCAGTCCTGCCACCCCGCCCCCACCAGGGTCATCACCCCCCCCCGCAGTCCTGCCACCCCGCCCCCACCAGGGTCATCACACACCCCCCCCGCAGTCCTGCCACCCCGCCCCCACCAGGGTCATCATCACACCCCTGCAGTCCTGCCACCCCGCCCCCACCAGGGTCATCACCCCCCCCCCGCAGTCCTGCCACCCCGCCCCCACCAGGGTCATCACCCCCCCGCAGTCCTGCCACCCCGCCCCCACCAGGGTCATCACCCCCCCCCCGCAGTCCTGCCACCCCGCCCCCACCAGGGTCATCACCCCCCCGCAGTCCTGCTACCCGCCCCCACCAGGGTCATCACACACACCCCCCGCAGTCCTGCCACCCCGCCCCCACCAGGGTCATCATCACACCCCTGCAGTCCTGCCACCCCGCCCCCACCAGGGTCATCACCCCCCCGCAGTCCTGCTACCCGCCCCCACCAGGGTCATCACCCCCCCGCAGTCCTGCTACCCGCCCCCACCAGGGTCATCACCCCCCCCCGCAGTCCTGCCACCCCACCCCCACCAGGGTCATCACCCCCCCCCCGCAGTCCTGCCACCCCGCCCCCACCAGGGTCATCACCCGCCCCGCAGTCCTGCCACCCCGCCCCCACCAGGGTCATCATCACCCCCCTCCCGCAGTCCTGCTACCCGCCCCCACCAGGGTCATCATCACCCCCCCCCGCAGTCCTGCCACCCCGCCCCCACCAGGGTCATCACCCCCCCCCCCCCGCAGTCCTGCCCCACCCCGCCCCCACCAGGGTCATCATCACCCCCCCACCCCGCAGTCCTGCCACCCCGCCCCCACCAGGGTCATCATACCACCGTCCCACCCAATCCTGCCACCCCGCCCCCACCAGGGTCATCACCTCCCCCACCCAGTCTTGCCACCCCACCCCCACTAGGGTCGGGGGAGGGATAGCTCAGTGGTTTGAGCATTAGCCTGCTAAACCCAAGGTTGTGAGTTCAATCCTTGAGGGGGCCATTTAGGGGATCTGGAGCAGAAATTGGGGATTGGTCCTGCTTTGAGCAGGGGGTTGGACTAGATGAGCTCCTGAGGTTCCTTCCAACCCTGGTATTCTGTGATCACCCCTCATCCCCCAGTCCTGCCACCCCCAACCAGCATCATCAGCCCTCCCCTCCCCAGCCCTGCCATCCCTCTCCAGGGTCATCAGCCCCTGCCACCCCAACCAATGTCAACAGCCCCCCAGCTCTGCTACCCCCCCGAGTCATCAGCCCCCCAGTCCTGACACACCCCCCCACCAGGGTCATCAGTCCCCTGGCCAGCCCTAACACCCCTCCCCCCACCAGGGTAATCAGCCCTCTCCAGGGTCATCATCCCAGGAGTCCTGCCAGCCTAACCAGTTTCATCAGCCCTATCCCAATCCTGCAACCCCCCTGGGTCATCAAGGTTGTCACTCCCCCCAGCCCTGCCACCCCCAACCAGCATCATCAGACCCCCCCAGTCCTGCCATCCCTCCAAAACCAGGGTTATCCCCCCCAGTCCTGCCACCCCCCTACCAGAGTCATAAGCCCCCTATCCCTGCCATCCCCTCCCCAGCCCTGCCAACCCCCACCAAGCCCTGCCACCATCCTGTTCCAGCCAGGGTTATCAGTTCCCCCAACCCAGCCACCCCCTTTCCCCAACCACCCCTTATCCCAGCCCGTTAAACACTGCCTGATCTGGTGTAGGCACTCTGGCTCTCAGGAGTGATGGGGAGGGCTTACATGGCGGTGTCTTTGTGGCTTAGTGCAGGGAGGGCTTTTATTGCATGAACCCCCTTGGGATGGGGTGTGCCAGGCTGAGGGTGGTATGAAGAGAGGTGCTCAGGAGGTGGAATGGCTGGGACAGAGGGGCCAGGGGCTGATGTGATGCCAACTGTGAAGGGCAGAGTTGTGAAGTGCTCTGAAGGGTTGGTGCAAGAAGCTTGAAGTTGGTGTGGTAGAGGACGGGGAGCCGGTGGAGGTGACATGGTGAGAGCGCTGGGCAAAGCAGGTAACCAGCCTTGTGGTCTGAGGAGGGGTGACGAGGGTGAGATTGGCACAAAGACACCTCCTTGATGTCATCCCTGACAGGGGCCTGGGACTCCGCTCAGCCAGTACAAATCCCCTCATTCAAAATACGGTGCAGTCTCGGCCCTGGTGAGAGGTCATGGACAGGAGTTACAGGCTGAGTGACCGCTCTGGACAACTGGGTTAATTGTGCTCATGTCACAAGTGAAATGAGCTTGGTGATCTCAACTAGTGAGTGTTTGTCCACATCACAGAGTCATTGCACATAACGGCACAATTAGAAGTCCCTGCTTGTGCGACAGACTAGGTCTGGGAATGTTATAATCAGGAATGAAGTGTGTGTGTGTGGTGAGGGGAGTTGGTGGCAGACTGGAACAGGAGTGGGGAGCTGCATGTCATAACAGATGTATCAGCAGAGCGGCGGGGGGTGGGAAGGGAAGCACTGGAATAGCAGGGGGTGCTGCAGGTCAAGAACAAGGTGTCTTCGCAGAGTTATGGGGTGTGTGTGTGTGAAATACCCACCTTCCTCGCCAGAAGCCCCATAATACATCCAAGGATGTAAGAGCAAAGTGGGAGGAATGCAGCCCTGGGATGCCTGCGGGGTGAGGTACCATGGATGGACTGTCCTTCCAAATGACATGCCAAAAGCATGGAAGGAGCTGGCGGCCTGCTCAGCTGAGGATCCACTATTGGACATGGTTTGGAGAACAGCTGCTGAGGTCAGACACTGCTTAGCCCCATCAGGATCCTCCCAGCCCTCTGCTACTGCAGGGTCAGGTTTGGGGTCTTTCTTTTAGGATGATTTGATTGGTATCAAAGTTGGGATTTTTTAATCTTGGGAATCTTACAATGAATGGTTAGGTCTGCCGCTGTCACCCCCTGCAAGTTTTGGGAATGGTATGGCCCATGCAGATTACTCCCTCAGTGAGGGCTAGAATAAGAAGAGAGGGGAGTCATTCTACCTCAAACAGTGGAGAGGACTGGCAGACAGACAGACAGACAGACTCTGCTGAGAGAGAGAGAGAGATCGATTTACAAATGGTTCTCCGAATCCCTCTGCGCAGAAGTGCCAGCTTCACCCCAGACCACCAGCCCTTGATGGAGATGTCCAGTCCCACCGCGCTGAAAATGGAAGCGAATATGCTAGTTATGGGAGCAAACAGCGTGGGGAAATCAGGTAAGAACTTTAATCACCAAAGGAAGAGCAGGGAGAACATGGAAAACTTCCTAGCTGGGAGATCCTTGGAGCTGGAGAAAGCTCCCCCAAGGGAAGGGATATGACTGTGAGCTAAATCTTAGGGACTTTTAAAATCGAACTGGACAAAGCTTGGAGAATAAGCTGTAGGGAACAACCCTGCCATAGCCAAAAGACAGTGGAGATGGGACCTGTTTGGTCTATTCCATCTCAAAGAGCTGTGATTCAAAGTGGGAAAGCAGAGTGCATCCTCTGAGACAAGAGAGTTCCTTGATGGGTATGTTCTGTAAGTGAAAATGCTTCCTAGTCAGTTTCAGTCCATTGAAATGCTGGTTCAGGAGAGTTCCTGATCTATTCATCCTCTCTTAGCAAACTTGCTGGTTCGGCAACGTGTGAAATAAAATACAGAGATTGTTCACACGCAGCTCAGTGAGAGTTTAGTGGATACAGAAATGGAGAGATGGCTTCATTGCAGAGCAGGCTGTCCATACCAGGCTGGTGGCTGGTGCTGAGCTGGGTTCAGGGTAGTAATCGCTCCACTCGGGTTTGCAAGGGAGCTAAAAAATGTCATCTAAAATCCTTAGGTTTTTTTTTTTTTCTGTTCTCTTCTTTGAAGCCTTGACGGTGCGTTTCCTTACCAGGCGATTCATTGGGGAATATGGAGACATGGGTGAGTTTCATGCTGGGGGCTTGCATGTTAACTTCCCCTTGTCCTTGTGGGGTGTGAATTGACCAATTTGGAAAAGTCCTGATTTGTGTGACTGGGTCTATCTGTGGGATTTGGCTGTTTCCTGAGCCATCTCTTTTCCTCTCCAGGGTTCTTGCCTGCTAACTGCAGGCTTAAGGGTTAAATCTACTCATCAGAACCAGTTTGTGCATTTAGAAGCGTTTCTTGTAGAGATGCGAGGAGCTCCTGCGTGACCCGCGTGGAGCAGCTAGTGGGGACGCAGGTGCAAGTGCACTGACTGAAGGACAAGAGGGAGATAGATACTCCGACAGGTTGGGTTATTGGATGGCAGACTCTCTGGCTGAATGCCAACATGCTAGGTGTGGCTGGTGCCTTACATACAGCACAAAGGCCGTGGTCCTTGCCCCCTGGAGTCTGATCTCCCACCTGGAGGAGAGGGGGTGTGTGCAGCAGGGAGGCAGTGAGTGCGTGGCAGGGTTGTCATTGAGAGGACACGGCTCTCTGGTTGTCTGTGATCTATACATGCAGTGATTTCTGTGCCTTTTGGCAGAATCCATCTACAGCCACAGCCTGGCAATGGAGGGCAGAGAGATCCTCGTCCACATATGGGACGTCCCCTGTTCACAGGTGAGGGGCCTCTGCTGCTGCTGTCTCACATTCTTGCCCCCAGGAAAAACTATTCTCCTAGCTAAGAAAACCCAAAGGCAAACCATGGACTTGAAGCATCAGCCAGACTGTAACCCCTACTTCCGACTCTCCCCAACATGACTAACCTTTGGGCCAACCAGGTGGCTAGTAGGCAGCTTGCAGGGATAGCGCCTCTCTCATGCTTCCAGCTGGAGGGTAAAGGCCTTGGGACAGCAAAGACTGTATTCCCAGGCTAGCACCAGTGCAGAACTTGCCACCCTGCTCCACTAGTCCTGGATGGGAAAGAAAGGGGATGAAGCAGCAGCTAGCTCAGTGCTGGACCTGATTGAATTCACCCCCCCCCCCCATACTGGTTCAGTGGACGTGGCAGGGAGTGCCAAGCGAGGTCCTAAGCTGAGAATGCCAAACTCGTATAACCTGCAGCCAGAGCAAGCATGGCCAAAAGCCCTCTTTGCTCCACACGATGCGAGGTGAGGATAGCAAGCCTGACTCTTGTCTCTTCCCAAGTGTTCTGGCCTAGCCTTGGTGGGCTCTGCCAGGTATCGCTCCTCCCCTTCCTTTTACATTGAGGTTGTTGCTCTTCTCATTTCCCCCTCACCTTCCCTGTTTCTTTCTGCCCACTAGGGTGTTCCTCCCTGGGGAGGATGTGACTGTCACCCCCTTCCCTTGCCCGCCTGTCCAAAGACAGGGTGTGCTGCATCTCTGCCAGCATGGAGTCAGAAGCCTCCAGCTGCTCTTGAGCCTGGATGCTTTGCACAGAAGGGCAGTAAGTTGCTGCTAGTTGCAAGCACAGCCTCCTTGAACCAAACTGGTGGAAGGGCCCCTCCGCTCCCCTCCTGGGAGTCGAAGGTGGCTTGGTTTGGGTATAGGAGGTTAGGTGGTAAAAACTTTACCTTTGGGTTATGGGTACCAGTCTAGTTTATGGTCGGGGCTCAGCCCCTGTGCTGGCCAAGACCAGGATCAAAGTCTCTCTCCTCCTGCAGCTGGTGTTTCCAGATCGGGGTTGACGTGACCGGCAGAGGTCACTACCCAGCTGCAGTTGGCCTGTATGTTGTTCAGAGGGGAGTGTAGGAGCTTCAGTTTCCAGCCCAGCCGGATGATCGTGTGACCTTTGTCAACACTAACATCCTCCCCAGAGACTCACTCATTTATCAAACTCCACCCCATCTTCCTGTCCCATCTCTCCTCCCCCAGGACTGGGTGGATGAGAGCTCTGCCAAGGAAAAGCGAGTCCAGTGGGCAGATGGCTTCGTCCTGGTCTACAGCATCTGCGACCGTGCCAGCTTCAATGTGCTGCGCCCCAAAGTCCAGGTCCTCAAGGCAGCCAAGGAGGCTCTAAGCCAGGAGAAGGTGCCTATCGTCATCGTGGGCAACAAGCGGGACCTACACCACCAGCGGGCGGTCTCCAGTGAGGAGGGCCGTCTCCTGGCACTCTCCATGGACTGTGAATTCTATGAGGTCTCTGCAGCTGAGGCTTATCATGGGGCACTCATGGTCTTTCAGGGGCTGGCGGAGCGCATCTGCGAGGCCAAGCTGGCATTGAAGAAGGGCACTGGGATCCGCAGCATTGTCAAAAGCATGTCGGCTGTGTTTGCCCGGAAGAGGACGGACTCGCTCTGAGCTGGAGCCTGTTTGTTACTTCCCCATGTGCTGCCAGCTGGAAAGACCAGGGTGCCCAGCCTGCTTCACTAGACTAAGCCCTCCTACCCCTGTGAAAAGAGCCATGTACTCTATATGAGGAGTCAAATGGATTCCCCCAGCCTCACACCTGAGAGCCTCAGGAAAATGGCTGAGTCTGCCCCTGCCATCATATATATACCAGTGCAACCTGGGGTCTTTATAATTCAACACCTAGGAGTCCATACTGTCCATCCCCAGGGGGTTGGGCCCTGTTATACAGTGACTAGCATGGTGTCCAATTTAGCTATAAATGTGCCACCCCTGAGCTTCCACCCTTTCCCTTGAGGACAGGATTCCTCAGCCAAGCAGTCTGAATATTATGTATATTACAATAGCATCCAGAGACTCCAGTCAGCACCGGTGCCCCGTTGTCAAGCTCACAGGCTCTCTTAGTTTTCACTCTGCTAAATAACTCCCTTCCCCTCCCCTCCCCTCCCTAATATTGGAAAATACCAGAGCATCTTTCTGCTGCTTCTGGGAGGATCTTACCTCCCCCAGTTCCTTTGGTGGGGAGCTGCCACTTCCTCTCAATACAAATGAGTGGGAAGGACCAGCTGTCTCCTAGTCCTCTGTTCCAATCTCAGCTCTCTCAACTGGGAATCTAGGAGCAATGACTTGGGCATGTGGCTGTTTGTATCTGTCTTAGGTACTTATTATGGTCTCTATCACCATAACATCTGAGCACCTCACAAGACTGCTGTGAGGTGGGGCAGTGCTATTAATCCTACTTTACAGAGGGGGAACTGAGACACAGACACATTAAGTCACTTGCCCAAGGTCACACACAGTCTGGTAGATAAGGGAATTGACCCCTGGTTTCCAGAGTCCCAAGCTATTGCCCTGACCCGTAGACCCTCCTTTCTTCCCCTTCACAGGGACGTGGTATTGGGTAATGCTCCTTGTAAGCATGACTGATGCTGATGTGGTTCTGGAGTGGCTAGTGGGTGCACGCTGCATGTACAGAGGGTGGCATCTGTATCTGCCCATTGGTGTTTCTCAGCATCTCAAATGTCTGTATCTTCAGCCGACACCAAAGCCCCTGGGATTCAGGGAACGTTGTCAGCCTCTGGTTCTGTGCCTCTTCTCTGTGCAATCTCGACTAGTTACTGAGCTGTCACAGTGCCTGGTGTTGTCTGTGCCGACCAGCTCCTTCCCCCAGTTCTTTTGCTGACAGCAGAGGTTTCTGTTGTTTAAACGATGCATTAGACATGCATGTAAGATTGGAGACGTGGCTGGTTTCCAGGGCTCTAGCATGGGATCCAGTGTATGCTAACCTGGTCCCTGCTGGGAGCCACCGTTTGTCTGTCCCTAGATGGTCATCAGGCAGGGCCTGTGAGTTGAAGGAAGGGCTAGGTTCTCCCCACAGATGGGCTGAAAACCAGTAAAATTTCTCTATGAATGTGGAGCGGCGTCTCTGCTCCTTCTACCCCAGCCCCAGGGCTGTAAAGGTTGAGCGTAAATAAGAGGGTGCGTCTGTAAACACAGTGATTTCTACTGCAATAAACCCCCTTTTTATAGGAAGCTCCTGGCTCATCACAGCCTTGGTTTTTGTGCAGGGGAAGGGGGAACACGCCTATGGAGGAGGTGGGTGAGGATAACTGCCTTTTGGCCTAGCCTGCCCTAGAGTGTGACAGACCAAGGGCAGAAATCTGGGCACCTGCTGCAATTTGGCTAAATCTTCCTCTTGCTGTAGTCCCAGGCCCTTCACTATTAACCCAGCACAAGTCAGCTCAAACTGTCCTGGTGAACTTGTGCCTTTTGCTGGCAGCCCAGCTAATCCGGCCGGTTTGATAGCTGTGAGGAGCTGGACAAACTATTCTTTTCTCCCTTGGCTTCTGTACACAGCCCCTGGTTTGGATCAGAGTGCTATGGAACAGCGTGTATACGATGAGCTGTGTGTGGTTATTGTTGGACTGGCATTGCAACGCGAGGGGCTCAGCACCTTAGCACCAGGCCCCCAACCTTGTGCTGCTGCGTGGCACTAACTTGTCGGATTTTAAATAGTTTTGGGTTTCAGATCAAACCTGTGAGAGTGCTGATGGAAGGCAGAGCCTGGCTCAGACTGGTCCTTGCAGCGCTGGAGAATGAGTTGGACTGTCCCTGTGTCCACACTTACAGAGCGGGGCCCATTGCCTGGATTTGCAGAATCCCCAAATGTCTTGGCCCATTAGCCCTCTGGGGCCTGGCACTGTCTGGAGCACTTGGGAGCCAGGGCTCTGGAAAGCCACGCTGTAGGAGCAGGTGCTGCCTGAGCCTTTCTCCATACAGAGTAAAGAAAAAACACTACAACAGCTGTGCTGTGTGACTGTGGAGTGCAGGCGAGGGCAGGAAAGGCAGGAATCTCCTGTCCCTGCTGTACAGCAGCTCAGCAGAGAGAGCTACGGTGGGTGCATGTTTCCCTGCCTATGGCTGGAAGGCGGCCTCAGCAGCTCCCAGCAACGAGTATGGGACAGGACAGCTCCGTCTGGCACTGCCCTCTTGTTCCAGGTCTGAGTAGGTTAGTCACATCCATCAGGGCAGCCCCAGCCCTCCTGAAAATAGTCACCCCTCCGTAAAGACAGAGAGCTGGAGGGGAGGAGCATCTCCAGCTAGGCCTGTTCCCTCCCATCACCTAGTGCGTGGGGTGGGGAGACTATTGAGGTGTGGGCGAGGGGCATCCCATCTGATAAATGAAAGGGCCCAGGCTCCAGGCCACTGGAGGTTCAGACCCTCTTCTCCCCTCACTGCTACCCTGGCACAAACTCCCCTTTGCCTAAGGCCAGGAAGTATAGGGCACTAGCCAGCCTGACACAAGGCACTGCCCGGTTGGGGGGAGCTGGCGCCGAGTCAGGAGGAGGAGCTGGCATGGACTAGTCACAATATTGCACAACACGCAGCCCTTCCCCAGCCGCTGGAGGGAGCGGCTGGCCCCAAAGGCCCAGATGATGCCTCCTCTGCCAGGACCATACACAGCACCACCCAGCCCTGTTTATAGGCCCATGGAGAAGCTCTGCCCCAGCTTATGTCACGCTCTTTGGGCTGCAGCCACCCCCGGCCCCTGTCTGTGGCTGTGCCTTTGGGATCAGGTCTTTGGACCTGTGCCACCCAGGGATGCAGGGACCAAGACAGTTGCAGTTTGATCCAGTTCAGTGGGGACAGCCCCAGTGGCACAATCTCACTCACCCGGAGGAAACGAGTATACCAGGCACTAGACAAGTGGGGAATGTTTATTATTGCAGTAAATAGAAGAGCCGGTTGCCCTGAGTGGGGGATGGGGAAACACACAGCTGGGAGGGGGATACAGCTCACCGTCCTGCAGGGAACCTACCCGGATACTGAGCTGCTCCTACAGGATAGGAAGAAAGGGACTCCAAGAGCTCCCCCATGCCATAGACTGCATAACACATGCCTTGTTACTGACTCCACAAAGCCCTAACACCACATGGAGGGCCAAGGAGATGGCCTGGCTTCTGGGGAGCTCCCACCCATGGATCCTGCCGTCCAGCACGGATTTCTTCCCTTGGGTCTCAAGTGACTTCTGCAGAGGAAGACTAGGCCAGAGGCAGGGTTGTCCTGCGTGGGATGAGGGTGGGAAGGAACGAGGATGGGAAGCCACGTTCCCCCCTCAGGCATTTATAAAACTGCTGTCTGATGGGAGGGGCTGGTCTGCAGCAGAACCCGGCTCCCCCAGCCTACAGTGCAAAGACAAGCCTCCGCCTCAGCTGCTGCCCACACAGGGTACATGCAAGATAAGCACTACTGAGCAAGGCCCAGCCCTAGGCAACATGGCCTCCCAGCTCCTGCCCTTTCCTGCAATCCTTTCCCTCTTCTCTGCTCCCTCTTCCCCCTCCTTCTCTGCTCCCTCACGGTAGAGCTGCTTCTTCCTTCATTTTCCTGCTTCCAGTCCTCACCTTCCCACTCAGGAAACTGCCTCTTACTGTGTCACTGCCATTCAACCCATCACACGCAAGAGGGGGCCAGCAATTGCCCCCCTACCCCCCGACCCACACTACAGCCGGCTTATTGCATCTACCTCACAAGGCAGTTTGGGGGAATAAAAGAAACCCAGAATGACACACATGGCAAGCCATGTAACTACAAGGACCAGTGAACCTGGTGGAGAAAGGACATCTTTGCTAAGGATTCAGCACATTGTCCTTTCAACTGAGGGCTGAGAAGACTCCCAGGATAATGCAAAAGCCCCAGTGGCTCCACTGGTAAAACCAGCACAGACCAGCCCTGACATTCCTGATACAGCGCCTGCCGTAAAATACCAGCAGCATTTGGGATTGAGGACCCTCTGACCTCTCTTCAGAAAGAAGCCAACAGGGCACAACCCCATTTCTTTCTCTGTGGGGTCACCTTGGAGGGATGGGCAGTGACACAAACTGCAACCCTGCCCTCGTTTTCCCCCCATGGCCATTGTGATACTGCACAGCAGGCCTCCCCACTAAGCAGGGCCTCAAGTCAGTCTCAGTCTCCAGGCCAGCTCCCTTCTGGGCAGACACACAGAAACAGGCCTGAATGCACCCGGCCTGCTGGGAAAGGGAATGAGCTGGGACTGTCAAACTCATTTCACTCCTGGCCTCAAGCTGCAATTGACCATGGTGCCAGAGGTGAAGGTAAGTCCCCGTCCCTGTCCCCTTATCTGTGCTGGGGCTGTACAGAGGGAACACTGCTTTGAGATTAACTCCTGAGGGTCCTAATACTGAAACCAACAGCATGATGCTCGACAAGGCACTAAGCGCAGCAGGTGCAGGCTGGCATGTGTGAAGCAGGGAGTGAACGAGCTCCCGCCCCGGTTCAGTCCTTCTTGAAGGCCATGGTGTAGAGGTTGCTATAGTTAGCCCTGGTGTACACAGGCTCTGGGCTGTAGCGGTATGAATTTTTGCTCACCCTCCTGGTGCTGAGCCCCTCCCTATAGGGGGAGAAGGCAGATTTGCGGGTCATGGGGTGGTCGGGCTCGAAGGTTGGGCTCCGCTGTAGAGCCTGGCGCTGGAAGGAGCTCGGCTGCAGGAAGAAGGGATCCTCCAGCCCCAGGAAGGAGAGGGGATGGTGAGCTCGGTTGGCTCGCCAGTTTCCTCTCAGCTGGGATTTCTCTGGGGATGGGGAAGCCACAGGCCTGGAGCCCTCCTGACTTCGGTGTTGCTCAGGAGTGGGATCATTCTCATGTGCCGTCTCCTCTTTCTTTGCCAGCAGCCTGGGGAGCTGAACAACAAGAGAACACGTGATAACACCCCGCCTGCCTATGGGTGGCCTGAAGCACTGCTCTGCCCCTTGGCCAATGGCTGCCAGAGGGACATCTGAGTACGGAGGAAACTGCATTTAGCTCCTGTCTGCTCTGCACCATAACTAAAGGGGTCCTGACACTTACCAAAAGAGTTGCGGTTTGCCCCCGGGTCTGGCCAGAAACCACTGCCGCACTGTCCCCACCCCAGAGGTGGCTGCATTTTAATGGCTCGGCATGTGCAGAAAGATGCTATGGAAATAACCAGAGGAAGGGCATGTCTGGCCCTCCATCCTCTGCCCTAGGTCCCCATTGGCATTTGGCTGAACCCCCCTGTTCATTCCCAGAGAGGGGGAGGAAACCCACCCTGCTCCAGACCTGCCCTGTGCTCCAGACCTCCCCATGCCCTCAGTGGGTGCAGAGTGTGAGGGGGCTGCATGAGCCTCAGCCCAAAGAGGCCTCCATCTGGACCATTCTGCTCAGAGGGAATTAATCCCTTTAGCTAAATCCCCACGCGCTGGGCAGGGATGAGCAGGCTTCACTGCAGCTCTTACACACCGAGTACAACCAAACCTGGCAGGAATAAAAGGGCTAGGAGGGGGCTGGAGAGCTAGCGCAGTGGCCTCGGGGGGTAAGGAATGCCAAGACTGCAAAGCATGGCCCCCGCAGATGCCCTCCCTGGCCTTCAGCATCCTCCCTGCTTCCCCTGCAGGAGACGGGGCAGCAGGACCAGCCGCACCAAACTCATTCTCTGCTCAGTGGGGGACCCTGTGGGGTTAGCTTCCCCCCTACCATCCCACACATTTCTGCTTCAGACTGGAGCCAAGAAGCCTCCCTGCCCCCTCCCCACAAGTGACTGCTCCCAGATCTAGGAGGTCACGCTGTTCATCCTGGGACAGCATACCAAAGGGACAGTGGCGCACTGGCCAAAGGGCCCAGGCTGGCCCTCAGGACCAACTCAGGTCTGGAGATACTGCAGCGCTAGTAGGCCCAGACCTGCTGTCAGGCTCCAGGGGACCTTCAGCTGACCCACCCCTCCCCCTCAGGCTCCAGGGGACTCTTCCCTCCTCGGGCCGGAGGCTCCAGAGGACCAGACCTACTCCCCTCCAGCCCTGCTCAATCACCAGGGGACAGGCTGCTGCAGAGGCTGGGAGATGCAGTGATCAGCTAGAGGAGCAGAGCTAGGTTCTCTAAACAGTTGATTCTGATTTGTCTCTCCAGCCATGTGGGCGCTGGACCCCGAGTTAGGGTCCCTTAGCTCGGGTTGTCTCTCACTGTCCAGATGAAGGATGTATTAGGTCAGGTTGTTCTGGTCTCGGCTGCTTCTGGGATTTTCACTGCAAGGCTTTTCCAAAGGCCTGCTGGCCTCAGGGGGCAGACCCCAGGGGGCTGAGGGTTCCCCACCTAGCTTGTGTGCTCAAAGACAGAGGGCCAACGCTGCCCGGGGATGGGGAGGTACACAAGTAAAGCCTCCCAAAGACAGGACCAGGTTGGCCCCTAGACCCAGCCCTACTCCATCCCCAGTCAGGATCCGCCCTGCATGTAACATGCAAGGAGGGTGTCTGCTGCCTGGACTCCCAAGTGGAGTCTGGCCCAGGCACCAGACTGAGCCCCAGACAGAGCAGGGTGATTGGTTCAATGCTGGGGCTGGTCCCCTTCGCCATCTTGGCTTCTTTGCTCCAAGCCAGGCTGCCGAGCTGCCCAGAAGGTGACCAGTCCCAGGACAGCGAGTGCTGCAGCCGTGGGAGCAGGGACCCAGAGCCAGGTGCCTCAGTGTGACAGGAAGAGTCAGGGTCAGATGCCCTGGGGAGCAGTGCTCAGGGGGGTGACATCAAGGCACTGAGGCTTTTCCTGACTGCTGAGCCAGCCCAAGGGGTCTGTTGACAGGGAGGCAGTTCTGGCTGGATTCCTAGGAGCTACTGGGACCGACGTAAGGAGGAGCCAGTGATTTTGCTGGGCTGGTGTTTGAAAGAACCCACCTCCCCACCCCACCACTCTGCAAAAATGGCCCCTCCCTGCCAGGCACCTGCTCCCTTCACTCTGCAGAAAGAGCGCTAGGAGGAGACTGCAGAGCGTCCCCTGCCACCAGGCAAGGGCCTCTCCCCAATCCTCATCCCTCCCACCCTTTGAGGCAGTGGCATTTTGTGTCGTAAGTATAGTGCACACTGGAGAATGATGGGACCCCAGGCCCACATGGGAATGCACCCCATTCCAGGGGACCCCTGCATGCAGGTGACTGCCTTGTCCATGGACTATTACTGACACAGTCACAAACACCGACCAGCTAAGTAGGTGCCAGACACCAGCCCTCCCAGTGGGGCTCTGCACCAGGAGTGGCTCGGGGGACCTTGAGTCTTTATTCACCACCACACTGATCTGACAATACTGCCTGCTCCTCAATGGGCCCCTCTCCCTGCCCCTCCCAATCTCTATCTTCTATCCCTCACAAAGCTCTGTATCCTCGAGGCTACTCAGACCTTACACCCACCACGGAGCTGGGGCTCCTGGCCATTCCTGCCACACAAAGCGGAAAAGCCTGCAGCTGAGAACTCAACTCCAGACAGATCCCCAGGGGTTGGGCAGTGGAGCCCAGTGGGCAGTCTGCATCTCCATGGACACATGATTAATGGGCTGAGAGCCCTGGCTCAGGCAGGGGAAGGGAGGGAGGGAGGGAGGCAGGCAGGAATCAGCTGGAGGGGAGGTGGGTCACTCCCTGAACTTTCACCTTGCCAGGAATTTCTGGTCACAGACCCAAACTCTCTCAGCTGGGATTTCCTAGGACAGTCCACGTGAGCAGCGCTCCAGGGGCCTGGCTGCATCAGTCTGGTGAATGGAAGGACAGACCCCACATGCAGTATGGGGCTTTTGGGCCAGCCAATCTGAGAGGCCAAGTTAGCTAAGGGGTGCGACTTGGCTGTGCATCTCACAGCTGACTGGCAGTAGCCCCTGCTTTGAGGCTCCAGACAACGGTCTCCAGGGACCCTCAATCATGACTTTGGCTTCACAGGAGGAAGGGGGCAAAGGACTGGACTGGCAGGGCGGCTGCAGGTCAGGACTGAAGGGCACTGGCACAGCTGGGTGTGAGGCGGCCAAGACTGGGGTACATCAACAGGGCACCCCTCTGCACCATGGCCCATGTAAGCAAAGCCAAGAGTCCATTGCTTCCCCAAGCCCAGGAGGTACCCCTTAGCCCCTTCCCCCGGACTGCCCCATTCTGAGCTGAAGGAGGCATCTCTAACATGGCCCAAAGGAACCCCAGACTGGCAGTGAGTCTGGTGCTGTAAGAGCCCTTGATAGGATTCCCAGCAGGGAGGGGCTCCAGCCAGAGGTGGAGGAAGATACATGCCCCAGGCCAGAAGAGGCTGATCCTGGCCAAGCGTGTCTTGCCTTCACACTGCAGCGCAGGAAGGGAGCTCTCAGAGGAAGGGATAAACTCACCTGCACGTAGTGGGACAGGGTCTCCACCATGCTCCCGGTAACAGTGCGTAGGGCATCCCCCAGAGCGCCCACCTTCTCTCTGGCTATGGAAGCTGCCTTGCGAGGGGTGAGTTGGAGCAACTCCCCAGCTGTCCCCCAGGCAGCAGAGGGGACCCTCTTCACGTTGGAGATGGTGGAGAGATAGGCAGTTTGTAGGTTCTGGGCCATGCTGCCCAGGAGGCTTGGAGTCTTGGCAACCTCAGCCATCTGCAAAGAGAAATATGCCCAGCCCTTCTGGTAAGTGCCAGGCATGGCCCATGCTGGGGGGCAGCAGGCCCCACCTCTGTCCTGCAGCCCTGTCCTTCCCTTTGAGTGCCCCAGCTCCCAGAAGCCCAAAGACTGAACAGATGATTCAGAGCCAGAGCCATTGGCCTTAGGCTGAGCAGCTTGCACTGGGGCTCTCTCTTGTCCTCCCTCGCCCAACCCCCCAGGCCTCCAGAGACAAGACAAGCCTGCGCCCCCGCCCCCAGCTATTTGGTTCAAGGCTGTATTTCCGGCGGAAGTTTGTCCAACTCCCCTAGTTGTACTGAGAGTGGGGAGGGCAAAGGTGCAGGGCCCTCACTTCCCTTCTTCCTTGTCCCAGCAGACCTACTAGAGGAAAGTTTCCACTCAGCCATTTCCAGCGCTTAATCTCTGGGCCAGGTTCTCGGTCCTGGTCCGGCAGCACAAAGCAGCTGTGAAGCCAGTGATTCTAGCCTCCCAAGGATTCCCCTGCAGAGTGACCTCATCCCTAGGTGTCAGAGCTTCACTAGTAGTGGTTCTATGCCACCCTCTGTGCCCAGTGCAAGGCCCTGGGCCCCCTTGGGCAAAGAGCGGCGAAGCAGGGCATCCCTACTCACCAGCTAGTCCTGGCTGCTGGAACTGCCCCCTAGGGCTGTGGGCCGAAAACTGGAAGTTTGTTGCAGTGAGGGGTGTGGAGCAGGGGAAGCCAGGCCAGAGACTCCAGGCCTCTGCATCTGACAGGCCTGGAGGCTGCCAACTCCCTTTTCAAGGGTAGTGGCTGTAGGACAGGGGCCTCTTCAGAGTCTCGACCAAGTGAGGGAGGCTAAAGACCATCACTTCCTGCCCCTCCGCCAGGGCTTCCAAACCCTCAGCTTGCAACAGCCGTCTCCACACCTCCACCTGGGAAGGCACAAGCAGAGGGGACCCTCGAGAGCTGCCCATGCCTGTTTCTTGGGAATAAAGACCAAGTGGCTGAGGGGCACGGGGAGCATGGCCCATTGGATCAGTGGCTTCTAAATAGAACTGTTTCCCTTCATGTGGCAGTGTTGTCTAGCAGTTATTGCAGGGGCCTGGAAGCCAGGACTCTGAGCTCTGCTACTGATTCCCTCTACAGCCTTGGGAGAATCACGCCCTTCCCTCCCTCACCTCCTCCTCTATACCTGATCCCTGACTGTAGTAAGGGCCACAACTGCTGCCTTGGCCACTGGACAGGACCTGCAGGGGGTTTGTAAAGATTCCCTCGCTGACCCATCAGAGCAGGTGTGCTCGCTGCTCTGCCCCTCTCTGTACCTCACTTCCTTTGGTTTCTTCTTTCTCCAGCTCTTCCTTCTCTTGCTCCTGTTCTGGCTCCTTACTTTGCTCCTTGCTCAGCCAACCAGCTGCTGCATTCTGCACATCACACAGGACCTGCTGGGCCTTGGCCGTGCTCTGCCTGGCCACGGCACCCTGCAGTGAGAGAGAGCAGAGAGCCCCTGCTCACAGGTGGGACCTCACCAGGGCCACCATGGAGCAGGGTGGCGGCTGCATTGTGGCTGCACTCGGGATTTCTTGACTGCATCCCTTGTGCTTGTCACTGGCTCCTGAATCCAGGTATTTCTGCAGCCCACCATGGCAATGCATGATGGCCAGCACAAGGCTGATAAGTCAGAGTTCACTGCCCCTTGCCAGGGCTCCAGATTCCCACAGCAAAGCGGAGTGTACACGGGGAGCCTGCGGGCCAGCATAAAGGGAGGGGGAGCTGCATTAACACACAGCACAGCACAGGACCTTTCCATGCGAGGGCCTAACTGTGCTTCATGCTGGGCAAGCCAGCCCCGATCCACACCTGTTCCAACCTGCGCACCGGGGACAGTGCTGCTGACCCAGCGCTGATGGAGCTGCGAGGCTAGGCCCGTTGATGCTTTGCAGGCTCAGGTACTACAGTGAGGAGATGAACGCTAAGGGGAAAGCCAAGCAATAAATCTGTTAAAATGCCAACATTTCCCCTGTCAGCCTCCCGCCCCCTAGAGCTGAGGGACACACAGGGAACCCTCACCCACCACTGACATGCTGCCTCATCTAGGTGCAAAGCAGCAGCTGTTTAACTGATCCATAACAAAGGTGCACACCAGTTTAGGACAGAAAGTAAAGAGAATTCCAGAGCCATTAAAAACCACAGGGGGGATTTGGCGAGCCGAGATGCAATTACCCTGGATAGAATTTGGCCAGAACACAGGAGTCAAAACCCTAACTCTTTCCAAAAGTGACTTTAGATCTTTAATCACCACAAGTGGCCCAGACCTTGGAGTTAGGTACCCTCCGATTCTCTCCCCTCACACCACTCTGCGCAGCACAGCACCCCTCGTGTCACACTGGAGCACTGTGGTCAAGAGAGTCCTCTAACGAGTCACTCACACCCCATCCCTTGCAGCAGCTCCACGGTCCTTGGTGGTCTCCCAGCCAACCAGGCCAGCTCTGTTTAGCTTGGGAGCTCTAATTGGAATGAGTGGTTCACAGGATCCATTGTGCGTCAGTGCTGTAATTGTAATGGGATGTCCAAGGGTCAGAGAACAGAGACACACATGGGAAGAAATCCCAAAGGCAGCAGGGGACTGTGGGTTCTGGCGGGGCTGGGGGTGGTTTCCAACCCCAGGGGAGCAGAGTGGCGAGACGGTGGGTTGGAGGTGGGCTTTTTACTCCTGATTTTATCTGTGCCTCCACTGGGGCCTTTTGCTTTGGGAAGGATGTTATGTCAAGATCATTAATTAACCATCTAAATTTAGAGCCAGTTAAAAATAATCCAGCCTGCTAGCTTGGTGGGGGCCTTGTGTGCGCTGATGCCACAGAGATTATAAGGGGCCAGGACCCTGCCTGCCTTGGAGGGAGAGTGAGCAGCTAGCAGCAAAGCATGAGCCAAAGAGCCACTTGGTTCTTCCCATGGAGCAAGTGAAGAGAAATATATTCACAACAGCAATACCCAATGTCCTGATCTCCACCAAGCGTGAGGCCCTGAAATGTACTGGCTTAGCTCCTAGACGGGGCAGTGGTGGATGGGCCTAAACAGTTAGAATAGGACGTTGGGTGGCAGGACGCCTGGGTTCTGTTCCGGACATGAACTTGCTGTGACCTTGGTGACTTGGGCAACTGTGTCTCAGTTTCTCCTCAGTGAAATGAGGATAAAACCCCGTTCTATCCTGCTGAGAGGTTTAACTGAGTAGGGTGTGTAAACCACTCGGAGAGCCTTAGAGACAGAAATAGACAGATGCCAAGATAAGAAGAGCATAGGATAATTTAGTATTACTACTTATGTTTACTTCCCTGTCTCTGTGCTAGCATCCTTCAGTACGGTTCAGGAGATGGGGATTGTGCAGTAACTGCTGCTACACCAGCAGGCGGCCCCAAAGCACTGATTCTGTCTAGGTCCTCCATTAAACATTGGCTGTCGTTCGTGTGGCTTGGGATCCAGACTTTCATAGGTCCAAGGGGCTATCAGCCCACGTTTTATGGCAGATCAGTCCCGGCACTAAGCTGCTGCCAGGGTCCCCAGGAGTTCCCCTTAGCTGTGCAGGGGCACTCACCAAGCCTGGAATCCATGTGGTCAGCTCCTGCCCTCCGGCTTTAGTGCGCTGGATGGTTCTGGCTGACTGCTGGTAGGCGCGGTGGGAGATGGTGCTGGCCAAAGCACCGATCCTGGTGAAGATGCCAGGCTGTGGCTGGGAGGGCGTCACTTCAGATCCATGCACCCTTGTGGGCTCATGAGCTACAGGCAAAGAGGCAGAGCCAACTGGGAACGGGCATGAAACTAGTATGGGGAGAGGTGGGAACAGGACATGTGGCCTGGGATTCACCTGACTAGCTCTGCACCCTCTTTCCATGGGAGACTTGGCATGGAACTGCTCTCCTGGGATCTCTGGGGGTGGAATTCTAGTGGTGCACAGAAGCAGGTCTCTGCATTGGGACTGCCCCGCTACCCAGCTGTACAGCAAAGCCCCATACAGCCCTGTTCAGCACCTGGCACCCTAGGGCTTTCATTTCAGAAGCCTCTTTTTCAGCCCTCCATGCCTCCCCCTCAGCTCCAATGACCCAGCCAAGTGGTGCACCTTGCTGAGGAATAATCAGCCCCCTTCTCTCTTCTTTCAGGCTCCATCTGCAGGAGGCATCTGACCAGGGTGACAGCGCCACCTTGTGGAAAGCTCAGCAGCTGGCTCCCTGAGAACTGGTTGGTTGCAGGAGGTAGATCATACCTGTGTTTAAAGGGCCCATCATGTGGGGCCCCTCGCATAGGCAGAATTGCTGGGCCATTTACTGTGTCCGAGGACATAACAAGGAAGAAGGAACAATAACCTGAGAAGAAGGGTATTCACAGGGCCACCCCACCCTCCCTATTGCTACTCAGTACACAGCCAGGGGATCTCCCGAGCAGGCTAGGTTTGAGAGAGGAGGCTCTACCCAACCCCATAAATCCTCACACGTTCCCATGGAGGCATTCGCCAGGCGTGCGGGGAAGACAGCACAAAAGAGACATTCTCCTTTGGTCCTGGCCAGAACCAGCCGTAGTGTAGACAGAGGCTGGAAACGTTGCCAGTGCACCTCAGTCCTGAATGGCAGCAAACTCTGCTAACCTGGTGCTGGAGCCCTCACACTAACCTGCCCAAGCTCCGGACCTCAAACTCCCGCCCCACCCCAGTCCTGCGCGTCTGAGCAGAGGCCTGACAAACTCACTGAACTGGGCAGTCTTCACTGTGCTGTGTCCCAGACAAAGGCCACCAGAGCCATTTTCGTGTGAATCAGATTTAAGACCAGGTCTCCCCAAAGGAAAGACTTCTGGATTAGCACCAAGTGCCCCCCTCCCACTCGCGACGCCATTCATTGATGATTGAGGAGGCAGGATTACCTGGCTCATGCTCCTCTTCTGGCAGGAGAAACTCCACCAGCTTCTCTAGCTGTCCCAGGGCTCCATCTACCCTGGCAGCTGCCATCTGGCTAACCCGGCTGCTCCAGATATATTCTGCTGTGCTCTTGGTCAGCTCATAACCCTCAGCAGTCAGCCCCAAGACCCTTTCCAAGGTGTCAGCTATGGAGTTGCCAATGGTGCTCCTGGCAGTTTGAATGGGGGTGGAGATGGAGTCCTTCAGTTCGGATGCAATCTGCAGGAGAAGAGATGGAGAAGAGACATGCAACATGATTCAGTCACCCAGGTCTCACTGCATGAAGATACAGTGACCAATGGAACCCAAAGCATGGCTGTGTGTGGAGATGGCTCAGAGGCAACCCCACAGGAGAGGAGCATCAGCACCTAGATGGTCTCACTCTGGGTTGAAGGATGCTGAAGGGGATGGAGCACAGGGAGCAGCATGAGCAGGTGTGACATGACCCCACTGGTCTGCATGTGTTTAGGAATGACCCTTGGGGGCCCCCCCAAACCCTCACCCCTAACAGTGGATGACTCTCTGGGGCCCCAGGGGAGACCAGTGGCTCCTAGCATGTTACCCTATTAGCCTCAGAAGAGCCCATCACCACCCAGTTATCACACACATGGAATCTGGGAATGAAGTCAATGCCCCCACTGTCCCATGAAAACAGAGCTCTCCCCCGGGAGATTCATGGGGTGGGCATCATCCAGGAATGGATGGGTCCCACGGGGGGGAGTGGGGGGGAGAGAAGGGCAGGAATGGATGGGTCCCACATGGGTGTGGGTGGTGCCCAGGAATAGATGGATCCCATAGGCTGATGGGGGAGAGGGGTTGGGTCCATTACTTACTTTCTCCACTGGGTACTGGAGGGCAGGGATCTTCTCCTCCAGGTGATCCAAGCCCCTACAGGCCAGGATGTTGGCAGCTGTGACTGAACCAGACAAAGCCTGGATATTAGCATGGTGGTAGAGGGCTCTGTGCTGCATGGAGGGGAGGTGGATGACTCAGTAGGGGATTCCCTCTTCTTTGTCAGTGCAGATCCTGATACCCCGCCACAAAGCTAGCAGGCACTGTGCTGCAGGGAGGGGTGTAGGTGGCATCGTAGAGGGCACCTTTGCTCTCTAGGGCGTTGTGTTTAGTACTGACTCAGAGCGGTGCTGAGGCTGGGGGGGGGCGGGGGGTGGTGGGAAGGGGGAGGTACAACGCTTCTTAAGTGCAATGCCCGGAGCCCTCCTCCCTGACACAGGCTGAATGAGTTCCTACTGTTTGTACAGCACTTGGAGGTGCTTGGATGGCGCAGGCAGGCAATATAGTAGAGCTAGTACTGATGGATTCTACCCTCCCTCTGCCGCGTCCCCTGGCGGCTGCATTAGCACCCTCCTGCTCCGCACCTAACCTGATGTGTCCTGGGGAAGTGCAGGAAACACATGGGTCAGAGGGGACAATCAAAGGGGTGTGGCCAGGTCCCCAGACAGACAGACTACAGCTCCTGCCGGCCTGTGCCATGTTCCCCACCTAGCACCGCGAGGGTGGGCATTGGGAAAGGTGCCTGGCTGTGTGGCTGAGCTCTGGCTGCAGATTGGATGCACCCAGGGATTTGCTGCACCCTGGCCCCGGCTTGGGCACTTAGCATTGGGAAAGAGCTGGGAAGGAGCCAGCTGGATGGAGCACTCGGGCCTCGTGCTGAGCTGCTGACTTTGCACTTTCTTTTCCTCCCCTCCCCTGCAAGACTCTCCCCCTCCCCACCGTGGGATGGAATCATGGTGTTCTGGGAACTGCAGACAGACCTGGGCTTGACCCTTCACTGATTTTCCCACAATTCCTTTCTGGAGATGCTGCAGGGGCTTTTTCTTTGGGGGAGGGAGGCTGGGCTAGAGGGGTGGCCAGGCCCTACTAGCAGGTCTACCAGGGGGAATCCACAGCTGCCAGGCCCAGACACACTGCTCTGAGGGCCAGGGTGGGTCCTGATGTTCCAGCTGTGTCCTAGAGAGAGGAGGGACTCTGACTCTGTTGCTGTGTTATAGACACAGGTCTCCAACAGCTTAAACCAGCCCAGGCAAAGCTTGAAGCCCAACCACCTACCTAAGTCTACGTGGGAAATGTTTAGCACATGTACGGGCACTGTTCTCCCTTCATTAACTCAGCACAGGGAGGGCTGACAGAGTCACAAGTGCAAACTGAGGCAGGGTAGTTACGAAACTTGCCCCAGGCCATGGAGTGAGTTGGTGGCACGGCCAGGCCTAGAACAAGGTGTTCTCAACTCCCAGGCCTGTGCTTTGGCTGCTAGTCAGAATCTCTCTGCTGCAGCCTTCTTTTCTGGCCGCTCCCATGTGCTGACAGTCCCTGGTTCCCACATTCTCCCCGTGCCCCACTCCCCCGCAGCTGGGAAGAATCCAGACTCACACTGAGGCTCCAGTCTGCGCACCACAGGCTCCATGCTCCACACAGCCAACGAGCTGGCCCCCTTGACTCCTTTCTCATAGGCCTCACACACCGATGCCACGAGTGGGTGTACCTCTTTGGTACTGGTGTATGTCCTCTGAAGGCTTTCGCAGGTTGTGTTCACCACCGGCAGCTGCAAGACCCTCTGCAGCACATTCTCCTGTGCTCAGCAAGAAGGGGACAAATTGGGGGACTGTGTACAAGAGAGAGAGCCCTGTAGGAAACACTTGCTAATACAGGAGCAGGAATCTCAGTGGCACCATTTACGTAACAACGGCCACACAGGTCTCCCCCGTCAACTACAACAGTCAGTCTCTCAGCTCCTGCTGCAGCTGTAAGAGGGGACCTGGGGGCTTGTCTTTTGTTTCTTTGCAGCAATCAGGGTTTGGGAGAGGGGAGGAAGATAGGAGAGACGTGTTTATTTAACCTTCCTCTCCTTGCACCCACTGACACTTAACCTTGGGCTCTAACACATCCTGTTACCATAGAGGTGGGTGAGGTATAAGACCCCGAATAGAACAGAATGGAGGTGAGTGGGACAATCTGTAAAGACACTGTACAGCCCCCTTTAAGGGGCAGCGCTCTCTGCAGAAGAGCCCTTCCACATGCAGCTCACAGGAAGCATGTTGGAAGGCTGGGCACTGCATGCCTCTGTCCATGACCTTGTTTGCACGGGCTCTGCAGTGTGGGGGGTAATAATGCTAATTCCCAGACAAGAGTCAGTAAGACATTACAGCTGGACAGAGCACTCTGAACTGAAAGCACTGTTAGAACATTGTGTTCATACAAAGCAAGCACTAAAAATCAAGACCTTCCTAGTTAAGTGAAAACACCTTGGCTCTGCCCCTTTATCCCTGGCCCCCATCACCCAGTGCAGTACATGAGTCTGATCAGGACATTAGGAAGTGGAGAGGTTCTCCAATACGACCTCAGTGTGGGAGGAGGAATGGGGTAGAGATTGGGCTAATCAAGGCTTGGCAAATGGTGGCTATGAGGCAAGTGCTGCTTCTGGAATGTATGTTGCAGAGTAAGAGGAGATGTTGGAGTTTCCAGTGATCTCCAGGTGGGTGTGGGGGAGGTGAGGAGAGTTTCTGTATTTGGATTGGTGCCCACATATGTCCTGAGCTGACTATAGGTCTGTTCATATAAGAAATATGGTAGTTGATGGCATTTCCAGGGCTAGCAATCACATAACTCTTACACTAAGGCCATCTGAATGGCTCTGGTTCTTTACATTTGTACTGTATTCTCAGCATGGTAGCAGGTTTGTGGTCCATACTGCAAAAGTGGGTAAGGTCAGTCACTGTGCACAGAGATTATTGATATATAGGCAGTTAAACTGTCAAAATTAAGGTTGCTTCTGGACTCTGAACTACTGAGTTTCTAGACTTTAATTTTTTGGGCTTCTTTGGTTTTTTGGGGGGGGGGGGATGAGGAAGCTGGGGTTTTTAATAACTACAATTTTCTAACCATGTTTAATTTAAACTGATATTTACAATATTGATTGAATCAAAGATTTTGTCTGAGAATTTCTTAATTTTTTTTAAGAGAAAGCATTTAAAAACACAGATCTTGCTAAAGATTATCATTGTTTTCTTCCAGCAGACACTGTATATTGCTCTAGTTACAGATCTGTTGCACAGACAATGCAGCCTTGCTCAACGGAACACAATACAGCATAATATTTGAATTAAATACTCCGCTGGCAGCATTAGCAACCCCCTACTCCTCAAGCCAGACTGATGTTGCTCATACACAACAGTCTTTGCCTCTCTACCTCTTGCCCACACTCACCTTTGTGCTTCCATTCTGCATTTTCTGGCTCCTGTTTGCTGCCATCATGATACATCAGTCTGCAAAGCAAAGTTCAGAGCCTAGTCAAGGAGCTCCCTGGGAAAACAATGCTGGAAATGGTCTGAGCACTAGTCTGTAGTCAACCCAGTGGCTCTGATGGAGTCTCAAGCTATATGGTACATTATGACCTTTTGCATCCTAGACTGGCAAGGGCAGAGAGCTATGCTGAGGCAGCAAGTGCCTTGGGTGGGTGAGACCTGGTATTGCTTAACAGCAAGCCATCTATCCAATTAAGCAGCAGAATTGGGGATTCCAAGAAGAGTCCCAAATGACCTTCCTCAGCTAAAGAAAGCATCTGCAACACAGGGACTCAAAGATGAGGTTGAGACGCATCAGCAAAGCTGCGGAGTCCAAAATTGCAGTAACGGTCCTGTGAGCCAGGGCTCGTGCATTGAAGAGCTTGCGGGGGGGACGGGGGACGACGACTCAGGATATGAATAGCGGGGGCGCTGAGTCATGACTGAGGTGCAGCAGTACAGCTGTGCAGGGTTGAGGTAGAGGACTGGGGTGGGGACTGCAGCAGCATTGGCAGAACTGCGCAAAGAGCCCAGGATAAGAGTAGCAAGAGGTGCAGCAGGTCAGGATTGAGGCACGCTGGCAAAGCTGAGGATAATGGTCAGGGCTAGATTAGATGGTGCCATGGTGGGTCAGGATGAAGGAGCATTGGCAGAGCTCAAGAATGAAAGAGCACAATCCACTCACGCTGTGCCAGCTCTGGAGAACACAGAAAGCAGACACACTCCACCTACTCAGGAGCACAGCCCAGTGCTAGTTCAGATACAGATTCCAAGACACCTCAATGCCACGTCCAATGCATTGCAACAGCACAATGCATGCTCCACCCACTGTGGCCAATGCATCCCAAAGCCATCTCAGGAAGGAGCCTATTTCAATCTCCAAAACCCTAATGCCACCTCAGGGGCATCCCTTCGGACACCCCTTATTGCCACTTCCAGCACAGATTCCTTCTTTCCCAGCCCAATTAAATGCAGAACCATTAAGCAGAACTGCTTCGCTAGCTGTCCCCTGCCCCTTCCCTCCCCAGCATTAGAGAGACTGTACACTAGGCATATGCCTGCTGTTGGGTACTCACGGAGCAGCAGTCAGATGCTGTCCTCAGCAGGGTGCCAGGAGCTGAGAGCGTCTGGTCGTGCTATCCCCAGAGCAGATCCTCTGACTAAGATGCAGCTTACCCCAGACGGTACCACCTCAAAGCCCCACCTCCTAGCCGCACAGGCCAAGGAGTCTGCAAGTTGCTGTGGTAACATGACAAATGGCTCCCTCGGCCATACCAAATTCAAAACAGATGATTGCATGACCAGTCTGGAAAACGCCCCTGCCCAGTCTCATTGCAGATCCTAGGAACTGAGACACAGGACCTGTATCTAACCCGACTCTATCAAAATAATGTAACAAACGGGGAGAGAAAAATCCCTTGACATTAACACTCAATGGAACCATGAGCAATAGGCAGCCTCGGGGCAGTCAGGAAGAATAAGTCTTTTTTGCCAGCCCAGGTGGCTCTCACTGGCAGAGTGACAATGTTGGTGGATGGATGGAGTGCAATAAGGCTCGCATATTTAGGACTGAGACTGTAGCTCACAAAAATCTTACTTGAAAACTTAGTTCATTGGACAAAGACACTGCTGTGTGGACTGAAAACAGGCTGTAAAGGAGAAAGGTAAAAGGGATGTATTAAGTTGGGAGAGGGGTATAGGGGGGAGTACAGAGATTGCAGTTATGATTGGATTTATTTAACTTCAGTTGGACGTGTCACATCAGCACCATTCAGAGAGACCGAGATGGAAGGAGTGGTGAATGCCAGAGGACAGAGAAATAATGCAAAGGGCCCTAGTGAGGTGAGAAGCCCAGAGGTACTTAACAGGAGGGAGGAATCCAGGGGTCGGTAATGGCTGAAAGACACTGGTTGTTTGCAGACATGATACTAGGGTGTCTTGAAACAGCCAGCAGCAGATGGGCAGGGGAAGCACCTTGCCACCATAGTAGAAAGCCCTCTACTTGCTGAGTGGCTGCTTCATGCTTCCAGGTCCCCCAGCCCAGCAGATGGGGAATGACAGTGCAGGTACTTGAATACCCAGAGCTTCACAGCCTCCCTCAAAATGGATAATGAGGGAGGTTTGAATCAGACACACACAGAAACCCTGCTGACCCACTCACCCTCCCACCTTGCTTTGGTGGTATGGGGAGCAAGTTCCTAGCAAAAATATTCCCAGGCAGACAGGGGCATGGGGGACTCAGAGGTTGAGCCTTGAGGAAGACATATTCCCCATACCAAAGAAGGTAGAGAGCACAGGGAGCAACCTGCCCCCCAGCCCCACACGCACACCTCAAGCTGCATGAGGCTGGCACTTCTACCTTCCTGGTTAAGCTCCTCATGCCATGGAGGTGAAAAGGGAAAGGCAGCATAACCCTGTATAAACTTTCCAGGCCATCTCTGTGATGAGTCACTGCTCTCCAGACAGCAGGGCAAAGGACAGCAGCTGCTCCAGAGCTGCAGAGCATGTATTTGGCAATGGGCTTCCTGCTGGATCTTGCTAGCCTTAAGTAAAAGAATAACTGACCTGAACAGGACGGGGAAGCGTGTGGCTGAGTCTCCCTCCCTATTGGCCTTAGCTGGGAATTAAGACACAACACAACCTCTGCCCTGCTAAATGTCTTCATTTCATATCCCTCTCTGTCCTAGTGCAGGGAAAAGGCCACTCCAGCACTGTCCGGGCCCTCTGTCCATCCCAGCCCTGCTGCAGCACAAAGGCCTCATCAAAACTTCCCCACTACTATCTGTTCTCAGACCACTGCCCCTCTCCAGCTAGCCAGGCATGCTCTGTCCATGGCACAGAAAACATCTCTGCTTCTGTAGACAATGGCTAAAGCTCACATAACTGACTAGGATCAGCAACCTGGAGCCTTTAGGAGCTTAGCGGCTCCAAGTCTGCTACACACCCACTAATAGTGCAGGGGGAAAGGGTTGAGCCAGATCTCAGGGGACACTGGGATTACGGATATTGTAAAATTTCTCAAGGATCACCTGGCTGCTGGTGATTCAGTAGTGGAGGAAACTCTCTTTCTAAATCAGCGCTGAACTCAATTCCTTGCATTTTGTTCAAGGGCACCATGCTGCTGGAAGTGCCATTTTCAAGCTGTGTGTGACTCCTTGTGTTAGCAGCCAGGGCTCACTTAAGGCCCACTTATTACACTGTGCCCCATCTCCCATTGCAATTGGCAAAGTTATTCTTCGTTCCTGGTCCTAAACGGTTGTGTGTTATTAAACAGCTGCTGCAGTTCCCCCTAGAACTCTGGGACCCTTCTGGGTGAAGGGCAGCATATACACAGAAGATACTAAGCACCTACTGATGACAGTAGAGCTGCCTGTGTTGGACAGAAGGCCTCCAGCCCTCAGGACCTGCTCAGTGGCAGTAGGTCAGATCTATTTCAATTTCACATAGACCATCTCACAGAATTTGCCTTGGTGCATTTTGTTATCCAAGATGTCAAGCACCTGGAGCATATTTGCTCCCCCAACTCCTTTCCAAATGAAATCATGCTCATTTCAATCCTGAGGAGTGTGGCTGACCCTCCCCCTTCCCAGTGCTCCGAAGAGGAAAGGTCTGTAATCCAGCTGCACGCATAGGCAGCGCATCTCTGCTGATTCAACCTTCAGCCACCTCCTTTGCACACAACCCTGAAACAGACACAGATTCAAACTCGCTTCAGTTTATTAGTTGTGTTTCCCTAGACAACGTACAGCAGCAGCAGCCCTTATTCCAGAAGCCTGGAGGAGGCTGACCTAAAGAATTCTCTCCTTTTGGTTAATTCTCCAGCTTTCGTTATATTAAGCTAAATTAAATACATTAAACCCATAGATTCCTGCTTGCAGGGGGAACCACAAGTATTAGCTTCTAAAATCCACTGACCTGCTTAAGGAAAGGACTAAGACAGGCCTGTTGGAATCCCACAGCAGTGAGCCTGGAAGCCCAAGCATCCTTGTCAGAACCAGGTGGTGGTGTTACAGGTCAGCCCCTGGTGGGGAAAGGCTTTGAGGAGGCAAGCCAGCCTGAAAACCTTTCCTCACTTATCCCCCTTCTCTGCGCAGGAGAGTTTTTTCACTCTTAGGCTGTCTCACCTGGAGTCAGTGTGACTAGGCTGGCCCTTCGACAGTCCCTCTGTACCAGAAAACTGCTGGGAAAGGTCGTAAACTCGCCACCCTGCCCTCCCAGCTGCAGGGAGGAGTGAAGTCTCTGCATTGGTGGGAAGCAGAGATCACAGAACAGGCTCAGACACAGAGAAGGGATCATTTTAGCTCTTGCATCACAAGTAGATTCTACAGGAGCTGAGCCACAGATGCTAATGAAACGGGGATTTCTGTAAAGTCAGTCCCCCTCACCCAAAAGGATGTTAAACAACGTACATCATACACTTTAGAAAACTAGACAGTATTTTCTCCCGGAACCTGTGTAATAATTCAAAGCAACATTCCACCTAAAGATGACTGGGAGAATGAAAGGGACATTAGAGTGGTAGAACCCACACAAACAGAGAGGTGACATATGAGAAAAATCACTTGTCCTTATCCAAGCAGGTGGCCATGATGGGGTAGACTCTAGAGAGGGTCAGATAAAAGGATTCTCTTCTTGCAGGTGCTTATCAAAGGATTTTGGCATCAGCAAGCCCATCCCAGTCCAAGAGTGTAAGTTCCCTTTTCTGACAACATCCCCTGGCAGCGTCATTCCAGCTCACTCACCAGCAGCCCTGGGGCAGGTTTCTCTCAATAGCATAAGGATTTAAAATTGATATTTGAAAACTTTCAGCAAAACTAAAGCGATATCAGTTCAAAAGCTGCTTCAGAGAGTACAGAAATCATCACCTTCCTGGGATTACAAGGGTTTGGTGTGTGTATCTGGCGGAAGGCTAGTGCTGGTGAATGGTGCCAGATCAGCACCATGGATTTCATGGAGACTGAAATCCTTTGCTTATCCCAGCATGAGCAGCACTGAAGTAAGCTACCTACATACACTGGAAAAAGAGTGTACCTAACCATGACCTGGAAGAACCCTTCTAGAGAGGAATTCAGATTCCATGGCCCAAGCAATCCTTGGCCTTGTATTCTCAACAAGGAGGGCAGATGGAGTGGTGGTTTCTGGGATATAGACATCTATTCACTAGCAACTGGATCCAGTCCCACCAATACATATTCAATGGTGACCACTATATCACCAAACAGGAGCACTCTTCAGTTACTATAAGCCTGGGCTGGCTTTGAACCACTGCCTAGAGATGAAAAGCTCCATATATCCAATTAACAGTCCCCGGGCATCATCCAGTTCCCTCACAAAATTCATGTTTTAATCCAGGCCATTTGAACTACAGTTCCCAAAGCCTTTCTGGTACCAACATGCTTGAATGTATTAAAAAAAGGATGAATGATTGTATGAACCCCCGTTGGTGAATTCTGCCTTTCCAGTGTCAGCACCACTCCTTATGGCTTTTTATACAATTTTAGTTGCCTATGCAGCTATTCCACATCTCTATTCAAATACAGGAGACAGCAACATGTCCTTAACTAGCAGCAATTTGTAAAAAGTCTTGATTTCCATGGTTCACAATATTCTTCAGGAATGTTTTGCTCAGTCCTTACACAGCCTCTTCACCATTCTCCTTCATCATGTAGGATGTCACAGCACAGGGCAGCTCCTCACCTGAGAGGATATCAGGAAGTAGGAAGAAGTAAAGCTGACTCCTCCAGAAAAAAACACATATGAAGAGCGATTATCAAATGTGTTCATTTTTAAAATACCATCCTGGAATGAAAACGGTCAGAGAAGCAAATCTGCCAGCTCACCGTATGTGATGCTCTCAGATCAGTGTTTCAACTTCATATGTGGACTTGCCACTGTGAGGATCCCCACCAGGGATGAGAGGAGGCCACAGAGCCCAATAACTCCTGGGTTAGTTTTGTAGATTCCCAGCTGGTTCAAAGGACTAGAGAGATCGCAAAGGTTCTTCACTGTGTCTAGCAACAAGGGAGGGTGTTTCCTCAGTGTGCAGTACAGCAGGAGGAGAAAGGGCTGCAACCCATCTGCATGGAAACCGAACAGGTCCTGATCTTGTTTGTCACATTGAGAAGAGTTCTCCTTCCTTGCCTTCTTCCTTTGAGCCTCCTGTTCCATCTGCCAGGAGATCTCATACAAATCCCTGGTCAAATTCATCAGCAGTGAATAGTAATAGCATTTGGTAGCCCAATTCCGCCACTTCTGCTTGTCAATGTCAGGGACGAGTCCAACACTCTTCACCCACAGGACTGTGTCACAGATGAAATACAGGACACGGCTGAGGTTGGAGGCTGTCAGGCAGAGACGGGGCACCAGGTCTGGTAGCTGAGTAGTTCTCCTGGCTGCTACCATGGCATGCACCATGTTCCCCAGTCTGAACACTGCAAGAGAACCCAGAGAAGTTAGCATGGCTCACTCCCTGTAGGCTGCCATCCAGTTCTGCTTTTCAACAACTAATTGGTCTTCTGGGCCTCGTATATTTAAATATTGTCTTTTCATTTAAGGGTAACTTTGTATTTGCAGAAGCAAGAGGCTGGCAATAGTAGAGCCATGTATAGTAGACAGATACAATACAAGCTTCCCCCATATAGTTTGGTTGATGCACCTCAATACTCACTGGCAGCATCCCCTGCCATTCCAGTCTGGGACATCCACACAGCTCTGCCAATGCCCGCCTGTCTGTCGTGACCTAGAACACCCTCCACTACTCCAGTCCCATTCTGAAGTCTCTTCTGAACGGGTACTACCGATCATGCTAAGTTCTACAGTGTAAGTGAAAGAGCGATACAGACAGACACTCTGCTGTAAGCTGAAGAGGATGTAACCCAGCTTCTTGGAAAGAAGGTGCCAGTGTACCAATCCCATTGCACCCCTGAGCTACACCCTTTCTAAATTAGTCTTGAGGGCTAATGATTCACAGTCTGACCAACTTAGAACAACACCTTTCCTCAGGCGCACATTTTTAGGGGAATTATGCTACAGCTAGTTCCCAGCCCACAGGTATCATATATTTCAGTTCACAGCATGGATTACAACAAGCTGGCTTTCACTTACTCCACAGCATTGGCCCTGCCATGTGTATTTTGAGCAGTGCTAACCATACAACACAGCAGGTAATAAAGTGAGTGCAAATGCGGTGGGGGAAGGGTGTATCTACTATTCCATGAGTATGCAAAATGAGGTCCTATGATCCGAGGCTGCATGGTAAGTTAACTACTTAAGAGCCGGCACAACTGGCATCTGCTTAGCTGGAATAAGCAATACGAAGAGGGACCATCCGTCCGGATATGGGGTACTTACATTTGCGGCCAGAGCGCATGCTAGATTCCAACTCCTTGAGCTTCATTATCACCGTCTCTTTGTCAGCCTTATGCTTTAATAAATAGCTAAGCAACATGCATGTGTGTTGAATGGCTCTGGAATGGAAAAAATGAGGAAAATGGTTCACAGGACACAAGGACCAATCACGGGGCTGGGGGGGGGGGGGGGGGGAGAAGAGAAAGGAACAATTTCTTCCCAAGTTAGGGACTCCCCATGGACCATACCCATGCGACAGCACCGCGAGGTATAAAAATCACATGATATTACTTGTTAGGGTCAGCACTCTACAGCATGCAATGTGAGAAGCAACGCAAATACAGTGTGAACATGACAACGGGAGACCATGCAGCTGAGCAGCAAGCAGTCAATAAAGGGTTTTGTTGGGCACATTTGGTGGCAAGGTAAACGAATACTGCCTGAAATATCCACAGGCAAATAGTGCTAAAATGCTAGCTTGCAGCAAGGCTCTGGGTCTATGAAGGGGCGAAGCCAGTGTCCTTGATGGAACAAGATGCAGATCAGTAGAATTTTTTTTCCAGAGTCTGTTATTTGTATTGTGGCCCCAGCAATCATTAAGCAGCAATAGATATCCACTGCAGTAGGTAGAATATGGAGAGATCCCATGGAAGGGGTAAGCTTCATAAATCACCTAACCCACTGCTGAAACCCAGCCAACTCTGGAGTGGAACGCAGGAGCTGTATGAGCACACACTAACATTGCACAATTTGGAATTGGAAGTAAAAATCAATGCCTCCAACTGAATCTGGTAGCTTACAACGGAGAAAGACACAACTGAGTAAAGGAACTGAATTGAAACTGGGGGAAGTTTACAGAAGAACAATCAAGTAACTGGAGATGGATGGTGGCAGGCCGTTGGGGCAAACACCCCTTCACCTGGGGAAAGTACCCAGAGATCAGTAATAGCCACAGGCAGCAAGGACCTGACTTTTACTTTTCATCCAAAGGCTGGTAGCTCCTTGCAGTACAGCACCCCAGCACCGCACTGGGGTTTTGGGTCAGCACTGACTGGGGGAGCTTGCTTCCTACTGAGCCCCCACACAGCACCCCAGCACCATGTGGGGTCAGCACTGAGTGGGGAGCAGGCCCCATACTGAGCCCCGCAGCACAGCACCCCCTGGCACTGCGCTGGGGTCAGCACTGAGTGGGGGGAGCAGGCCCCATACTGAGCCCCGCACCCCACAGCACCCCCTGGCACCGCGCTGGGGTCAGCACTGAGTGGGGGGAGCAGGCCCCATACTGAGCCCCGCACCCCACAGCACCCCCTGGCACCGCGCTGGGGTCAGCACTGAGTGGGGGGAGCAGGCCCCATACTGAATCCGCACCCCACAGCACCCCCTGGCACTGCGCTGGGGTCAGCACTGAGTGGGGGGAGCGTGCCCCATACTGAGCCCCGCAGCACAGCACCCCCTGGCACTGCGCTGGGGTCAGCACTGAGTGGGGGGAGTGTGCCCCATACTGAGCCCCGCACCCCACAGCACCCCCTGACACCGCGCTGGGGTCAGCACTGAGTGGGGAGCGTGCCCCATAGCGAGCCCCGCACCCCACAGCACCCCCTGGCACCGCGCTGGGGTCAGCACTGAGTGGGGGGAGCGTGCCCCATAGTGAGCCCTGCACCCCACAGCACCCCCGGCACCGCGCTGGGGTCAGCACTGAGTGGGGGGAGCGTGCCCCATAGCGAGCCCCGCACCCCACAGCGCCCCCTGGCACCGCGCTGGGGTCAGCACTGAGTGGGGGGAGCGTGCCCCATAGCGAGCCCCGCACCCCACAGCGCCCCCTGGCAGCGCGCTGGGGTCAGCACTGAGTGGGGGGGAGCAGGCCCCATACTGAATCCGCACCCCACAGCACCCCCTGGCACCGCGCTGGGGTCAGCACTGAGTGGGGGGGAGCGTGCCCCATAGCGAGCCCCGCACCCCACAGCACCCCCTGGCACCGCGCTGGGGTCAGCACTGAGTGGGGGGAGCGTGCCCCATAGCGAGCCCCGCACCCCCCGGCACCGCGCTGGGGTCAGCACTGAGTGGGGGGAGCAGGCCCCATACTGAGCCCCGCACCCCACAGCACCCCCTGGCACCGCGCTGGGGTCAGCACTGAGTGGGGGGGAGCAGGCCCCATAGCGAGCCCCGCACCCCACAGCACCCCCTGGCACCGCGCTGGGGTCAGCACTGAGTGGGGGGAGCGTGCCCCATAGCGAGCCCCGCACCCCACAGCACCCCCTGGCACCGCGCTGGGGTCAGCACTGAGTGGGGGGGAGCGTGCCCCATAGCGAGCCCCGCACCCCCCAGCACCCCCTGGCACCGCGCTGGGGTCAGCACTGAGTGGGGGGAGCGTGCCCCATAGCGAGCCCCGCACCCCACAGCACCCCCTGGCACCGCGCTGGGGTACTGAGGTCAGGCGCCGGGTCAGGGCTGGCTGCGCGGAGGCCCCGGCAGTGGCTCCCAGCACCGCAGAGCCATCCCCCCTCCCAGCGCTGTCAAGGGAGGCTCGGGTAAACCGCCCGCCCGGCTCGGGGCTGCAGGCGGGACCAGGCAGAGCTGCCGACACACCCCAGCCGCGGCAAGGGCCAAGTTCAGCCCGAGCCCCCGGCCCCGCTCACCGGAAGAGCCGGTCCCGGCCCTGGGTCTGGTTGGTGAAGTTCACAAACGCCTCCATGCTGCCGCGGGGCGGAAGAGAAGCGAAGCCCCCGCAGCCTCCGGCCGTACTCGGAATACCGGGGCCGCTTCTTACCCCGCCCGGGACACACAGACAGGCTCCGCCCCATGGAGCTGGGCCCGGAACCCTCCGCCGTGGGGCCTTGTCTCCACCCGGACCTAGCTCCGACTGGACCTAGCGCAGCAGTTACCACAGCAACCGATCAACGGTCGATTACAGGTGAGTGAGGAGGAGGGGACTAATCACGGGGATGTGTCCTCAGCAAGCCTCCCTCCCTTCCCAGGAATGGGGACCCCCCCTCAGCAGCACCTCCCAGGGAATGGTTATCCCTAACATGGGAATGGGGATCCCCTCAGCAACACCCTCCCCCGCAGTGGGGATCTCCTCAGCAATAGCCCATCCCCATGAACAGGGCGAATAAATTCCAGGAGACCCCCTGAAAATCCAGTGGCTGGGTCTCCCAGCTTTGAAAATTAAACCTTGCAGTAAGACTCAGCACTTACCCCAGAATCACCTGGTCTTCAGGGTCACATCAAAGCCTGCCTCTCATTTATCTGTCTCCCCCACTCTCTATCCCTTGACATGCCCTTCATTGTAGAAGACATCATGGATCCTGATTTGTACCTAAGCAGTTCTAGTTGTTTTGTCTAGGGCCTACTATCTGCTCCCAGGCTTGTTTGTGGGGTGGTAAATGGCAACCCTGCAGTTGCCAGCTCACACACACTGGCCGCTCACCCCGCTTTCTCTGTATGAGTGGTTGAGTCAAGAAGGCCTGCAGCCCTGAGCCAAATAAACCTACACAGCACTCGTTTATCTGTGGACATTTTAGAGCTCCTCCAGCATCATCACTGCCTGCGGCAGAGTGGAAAGAGCTTGCATAACTTAGGGCGTGGTCTCTCAGCCTGTAGGTGTTTGGCTAAGGTAGCAGCAAAGCACATGCAAGCTCAACGGGGTCTGTGCTCATTTATTAAAAACAAACAGCTCTTAGGCCTTGTCTTCACTGCTAAAAAGGTGCATTTTTTACCATAAAAATGGGGTACTAACATCCGTGAACTGTCCTGAGGTAAAAACACAGTGAAGATCAGGCACTTCATTTTTGCTGTGAGGTAGACTCACTGAGGTCAGCACTACATCTCATCTAGTGTGCCTTGTGTTAAAACTAAAGTGCCTTGTCTTCACTGTGTTTTTACCTTGCAATAGATAGATCATGCACATTAATTACCCTGAAGGAAAAACATCTGCTTTAGCAGTGAAGACAAGGCCATAGAAGAAAACACGAGCATGCCCAAGGTGTTTGGGTTTGATTAAAGTCCATGTATTATGATCCCTTAGTACTGTGCTAGCAGCCTTCAGTTTACAGGGGAGGAAACTCTTCCATTTGCAACATCTGTGTACAGCTCTCTGTAACTTTGCAGGACAATGACTCTTTTGTGCTGGATTTTTTTACCCTTTTTTTTCAGCCCAAAGGGGAAATTTTGGTACAGTTCCATTTGGCCCTTTCTGAGTTGTGTCAGTAGGAAATGTTTTGTTTTCCAAGTGTCATTTTAGACGATATTTCTGTGCTCTGATCATTGTGGTAAAGTCCCAAAGCCACCCATCAGGTCTGGAGCTTCATTGTACTAGGCACTGTACAAACATCTAGGAAGTCACAGGCCCTGTCGGTTAATTTAAGAGCTTCTAACTTGCCATAAGCTTAGTTCACATTGACACAGGCCTTTGACTAGTGCGAAGAAACATGGTTTAGAAATAAATAAAGTTTTAAGCAGTTTGAAAAGTTTTCCTTTGAAACAAATCATATCTTTGACTTTCTCCAGGCTGGGTCAGCAGGGAGACAGGCAAAAACCAGTCTACCTGTATCCTAACTGATCTGTAACACCACACCTAAAACTTGTATAACTAGCTGTGCATTTTAGATGTCTAATCACCTGTGTACTTAACCTGCATATATCCACGTGGATGGTATTCACATGGCACAGCACTGAGCTGTAGAGGAGACCATGGGAAGACAATGAGGAAAGCAGAAGTGAGTCCTACAAAATAGGTATAGTCATTTCTCCATATAAAGATAGGAAGCTTCCTTCTTTGTTATAGCTAGTTCCTAAGTATTATCATCTGTTTCCTCCCATTATCTCAAGAATCTATTTACTGTAGGATTTCCTGGGTCTCTCCATCTACTGTGACGGGCACCTGTGTTGTCATCACACCAGGGAAGACAGAAAGATGCCAGTATATATCCGGAAACATCCCCTGGAGATCCCTCCACCTTCTGAAAAGGACTGGATTAAGAAGGATGAGGAAGAAAATTTCTTCCTGCAGGATCCCGATCAAATCTTTGATTCATTGCCTCAGCCTTTCCGGATGATCAATAAATTGGTGACCCTAGTATTCGAGCAGGCCTGGGAAATCATTGAGAAAAAGGAGGCACTTCGAGAGGCACAGACACTGAAGGTCCAGCCCAAGTTGTACCTGCCCACAGCTGAATTCCAGGTACTGAGACCCTTCATAACACAGCTGCCACCTGTCATTGCAACAGTTTGTCGAGGCACTGTCAGTTCAGTTCCTTTTGCTTTCTTCTTCCATTGTCACCCCTCTGCCCATTTAAATTCCCGAGACGCCATTAGCATTTCCCTCGCTTTCAGTTTCATTCCACAAGGCTACAGCTCTAAGCTTGCTCATCTGAGAAGTACAGGACATGGCCCATTTCAAAGCCCATCTCACCCTCCTGAAAGAGGCGAGGTGGTATTAAATCATGTCAGGCTCACCCTCTGCTTTTCTACACCAGACTGACCCTAGCCCCTGCTTATTCTGGAGAAGTTGATGAGTCTGTTGCTATCATATGGACAAACTCAACTGCGTTTTAAAAATAATACTTTAGAAATGGTGCAGAGCAACACTGAATGCAGCTGCCTGGTGCCCAGGGACTGTGTGGGCTTCCTGAGGAGAATGTCTGCACTTGCTCCGCTTTCCCTGTGGGAGTAGTGGGGTGTGGGAAAGCTCTAGTGCTACTGAACAGTGCCTGGGGATTGAAGGCTTCTGTTTATCCCTAGCACTGGCGGTGACAGGGCAAGCTTCCCTTGAAGAAGTTCCTCATCCTTGATATTGGTGGGATCTTTCTGAAATTGGAGCTAGACTTCATGCCCTAGTGAAGGTCATAGGATTTCGCCGGCAAATGGCTGGTGTAGCTGATCAGTCCCTCTGTCATAGGGTGGCGGGGCAGGGTCATGTTCTCTTCTGCTTTGTTTTTCATCTCTGCAGGTGATGGGAAGAGCCAACTGCCTCGCAGCCTCTGGACAGCATGTCTTTGTTGGGCTCTCCACAGGGCTTGCAGTTTTCAGCATGCCCAACTGTAAGCGGGTCTGTGCTTGGGAGTCAGCCAGGCTAGAGATTTGTGCCATCCGTACCTCCAACCTTGGCAATGAGACCCACCTTTTCGTTACTGTGGATGAGATGGGTAGGTGCCCCATGAGCTTCCTCAAGTCCCACATGGGGAGAACTTTGAGGACAAGTTTGCACCATGATGGAATGGAGGTGGTGGGGGAAGTGGCATCTACTCAGTAGAAAAGAGCTAAAGCAGGATGGAAGTAAGCATGAGTAACACATTTCTGAGAGGGTCCTGCAAATAATGGGGACTAGTCAACAGACTTCAGAGAGGGGGTGGCCCCATAGCTAGTGCCCTCCCTGTTGCGCAACAGAGGTTGGTTACATGGGGGAAGCAGCACACTCAGCGCCTCTCACATTCTGTAGCAATACCCTGAGCCAGTCAAGGAGTAATGTTGCTGGGCTTCAAGGCGGAGGCTTTCATCCAGCCCTTCCACTTCAGGGACAGTCAGTGTACTGCAGTGTGGAGGTTAGGCTGAGGAGAAAAGATGTCAGCTCCATATTGAGTCCAGTGGCCTTACCATGATACTAGTGTATGCAGCAGTCCCAGAAGGGTCCATTGGCTTCTGGTTGAGTCCAACACTAATGAAGTTGGTTTTAGTTCTCTTTCCATTAGAGAGAAGAAAGTTGGATCTGAGCAAATCCCCTTGGAGCACAGGCCATCTCCATGCTGGACTTGTGGCTAATGTGGCCACCCTAGGGTGTGCGTGGGGGGGAGGACGTGTGAAATCCCATGTCCTGGCTGCTGGTGTAACACCCCTAGCAAGACAGATGCATAGATGCTTTCCAAGTTCTGAGCATTGCTGCACTGACTCCAATAGCTGAAAAGTGCATGAAAATGCCTGGGGCTCCCACCCACCTCCCCCTTTCCCATTTGAAGCTCTGTTTTCTTGGGGAGGAGGGCTGGATGCAGGTCTCTCTGCTTATGTCTACACTGCAGCTAGCAGCAAGCCTCCCAGTAAGCAGACAGACCTCACGCTAGTGGGGCTCAAGCTAGCACTGTAAAAATAGCAGTGTGGATGAGGCAGCAAGAGTAGCAGCTCAGACTAGCCACCCGAGCTTAGAGCCAGGGGGTCAGGCAGGCTTGGATTTGGCCAAGTTGCCAATTGCCATCTATGCCACAACGTCCACACTGCTATTTTTAGCATGGTAGCCGAAGTGGAGCTAGCATAAGTCTGTCTGCCCAGGCTGCAGCACTCCCACTGCAGCGTCTGTATTCCCTCTGGCTGGGGCCATCAGCACTGCTCTGTGTGTCACTAGACAGCAAGCTGTGGCTGAGTCTTCTGAGAGCCACAGAAGGCACCTAGTCCTAGTGCCATTACTGCACCCTCCAAAGGAGCTGAGCTGCGCCCCTCACTCTCTTCCCACCCACTTCTTGCCTCTGTTTTTCTCTTCCAGGACTTGCCCGTCTCTTTTATTTTTACAAAGACAGTCTGCTGCTCATTAAAGTCCTAAATGAAGTGGTAAGTCCTCTGTGTGTGTCATGGGCACTGAGGCGAAAGTCTCTGTGTAATAAATAATCGTGGTTACTAACAGCACTCAGGAAACATGTGGCTAAGGGCAGCAGCTGGAATGGAGATCAGAGGTCCTGGTAACTGGGTCAGTGGTGCATAACTCACCTGTAATCCCCTTTGAACCCGCATTATCCCTGGTACAGACCCCAGGTTATGCCCAGAATCTCCTCTGAGATGTCAAAATCCCAGAGGTGCATCAGCATTCAGCAACAAACTAACTCAACACTAAAGAAGCCTGTCTTCAAAAATGTGGAGTCTGACTCTGGCGGACTGGGCCAGAGCGACTCAGGCACGGGGGGGACGGGCTCTGGGCTGAAGGGGCTCAGGCAGAGGGGCTCTGGGCTGGGGGGGCTTGGGCCAAGGGGTGGGGAAGCTGGAGGGCTCGGGCAGAGGGGTGGGGTGGGGTGGGGGGCCTCTGGGCTGGAGGGGGGGGTGCTGGGCTGGAGGGAGCTCTAGGCTGGGGCACAATTTGTACTTGTTTCCCCTCTTTAGCTTGTTGAAAAGCTTCTCGGCCCTCCCAAGCCACTCACAGGGGGCTGGGCCTCGGGCTATAGCTGCATGTCAAGACTTTGGGGACTCTGGCCACCTGTCAGGTTCCGGCCCCCCTCCCCTTCTGTGCATTGCACACCTCCTTTGTGACAAACCCCACAGGGCGGCAGGGTGTCCCATTGTTGCCGTCCCTGGCTTCAGAGAATCCCTCAGGCTGGGCAACAGGCACACGGACCCTGCAGGCATGCTCTCTGCAAACACCCCCACTGCCCAAGGCCAGCCTTACATTGATCACAGACAACCTGGACGCCCCATGGCCAAAGGAACGAACCTTTGCTCAGGCTTTGGGAAGAGCCTCTCAGGGCTGAAGGCTCCCCACTGAGGGCCAAAACCATAGGTGGCTGTAGAGATTCCTGCCCCAGTCTTCAAGGCCCTGCCCCGTCTACCCCCTGCCAGTCTGTGCTCTCAGCTCTCTCTGCCTTTATCACCTTTGCTTTGCCCATGCCACTGCTTCCTTCTTGCCTTTCTCCCACACTCCTCCCCCTGCGGAAGATAGATTCTGCACCTGCTGGTGCTCGTGAGTGGCTTTCAAGGGTAGCCCAATGCAGAGCCCGCTGCACTAAGCCAGTGGAGGCCTGACTCTGATGAGGTGTGGAGCTGAAGAAAATGGACACAACAGTTTAGCCCAATGCGCACAGAAAAAGGCACCTCTGGCCTCCAGCCCTACCTGAGAATCCTGGAGCACTGTGAGGTGCAGGAGCAAACCCCCAAGAACAAGGGCATCTTCTCCTCCCCTCCTGCTCCTACACCAACCCTCTGCGCATGGAACGTTCTTCCCAGACCTGTTCCCGGGGCGCCTGCCTCTTTTCAGTCAAATTCCCGGGTCCATTAGCAATAAGGGCACACCACAGCAAGCATCACTGTCCCTTTTCAGCAGCCCCAGCCTTTTCTGATGCTGGCATGCCTTTCTTTGGCAGGAAGAGATCAGCAAGAGAAACACCTGTGTGGAGGCGGAGCTCTCCCAGAGGGGCGATTATGCAGGCATCCTGCTGCAAGGCAAGTCCTGTTGGGACCCAGGAAGTGTATCAGATGCTGGCTGTCCTGCTTCAATGGGTGGGGCCTGCAGCTCATGGAGCTTTGTAAAACTTACTCACCAGTCTAGGGAGCATCCTCTGGGATTCCCCAGTGCCCTCCTCAGTCACCCCAACGTGTCCCTCCAGCCAAGGAGGCTGACACTTCTCCCTTTCATCTACCAAAGGCCCAGCAGGGACCGAGCCCGTGCGACCAGCTAATCCTGGAAAGCAGCTCGCTCTGGGGCTGGTCAGTGGTGCCTCTGGGTCTGCCAGACAGGCCATTCAAAGCAAAGCAGACTCCCTCCTCTTGCTCTGATCACCAACCCCAGCTCCTCAACCCTGTCCCCAGGCCCCACATTTACACTGGGAGCATATGGGCCTGTATACTGAGAGGCTCTCTGCTCTGACACAGGCTGGAGAACTGCACAGAGAGGCTCTTCCTGAACCTGCTGCAGCAAACAACCCTCGCCAAATCACAGGGGTTTCCTCGTCACAATTCTTGTCTCAGAGCAGTGAGAGCCAAGTGAATGCCCTCTTCTGCCCCAGCAAGGTCTTTGTGCCCACAAAGGGGCTCTGGTGGAACCTTGAGGGCTAGAAAAGCAGATGTGACACCCCACAGACAGCCAATAGGAGACCACTTTGCAACATGACCCAGTGAGTATAGCTCCAGTCCCTAGATCAGCATCCCCAACACGGGGCTTTGTGGGGATATGAGCTGGGGGATCCTACATTTGAAAGGGAACCCTAATCCCATTCTTGAGGGTACATAACAGCAGCGTCCTCTTGCCTGAGAGACCTTTTCTCCTCCTTTCCAATTGCTCAATGCAGTTTCCCAATGCAGGCAGCACAGAGGCTTGGCTGGAGATCTACCGATTGCCTAAGGATTCCTGGCTGAAGGAGACAGACCATGCCCAGGCAGCTGCAGTAGTGTCATCTTTCAGAGAGAGGAGGTTCAGCCAGGCGTCGATGGTGCAAAATGTTTTTCTTTCCTACCGAGATATCTTCTGTCTTGCCCTTTCACCTCCATCTCTTTTCATAGCCCTTGTTTTCACAGCTCCACCAGGCTGAGCGGGTTTGTCAGCACCCTGATGGGGAAGAAAGTGGGGACGTTGTCACCCAACCCACATTTCACAAACCCCTCGTATTGTTGGGCCACTATTGTCACCCACAGGTCAAGTTTTCCAAGGAGGTTCCTCGAGATCAGAGGCCAGAATTCAATGTGCTCCCCTCCCCATAAGTATTGCCCCCAACTGGGGAGGCATCCAGTGCAGGGTAGTTTCTCAGGCAGCCATTTCTACCCCCTGAAATGCCCTTCATACTGGCAGAATGGCCAAAAAGGGCCTTAGTGTAACTGAGAATTGGGTGAGGTATCTCCAAGTGTGAGTCAGGGAAGCTGATCCTCCAGTCTGGGCTTTGAATTGGCTTCATTTTTCAGTCCCATGCCAAAGAGAAGACCTGGCTGTGTGTCAGAGCCCCACTTGCTCAGGTGGAGAAGGGGATGCTCTGGATTACCATGGTCAGCTTGTATGAACTAACCACAGCCTCTTTCATTTTCCTTGGCAGAAAAGTCTGGAACTGCCAGGAGAGGGCTCTGCAGACACGGTAACCAAGGCCTGAGTGAGAACTTACCAAGCTCTCCAGGAAGATTATGGATGTTGAGTTGGTGGCTGTATTTTGAACCCCCTGCATCCCACCTTTTGGGGAGGAGCACCAGGAATCTGGGTCACACTCTTTGTTCTAAGCATCCAGTAGATCCATTCCAGTGTTCACCTGGGCTAGTCCCCGCCAGACCCGAGATCAGCAGAGGCTGGCCTTGCCATTTAACAGGAGTTGCTCTTCAGCACTGACAGGCCAGCTCCCCGCCCCCAATGACTCAGACCCAAGGCAAATGAACACCTAACATTCCCTTCTCTACTGCTCCAAGTACTCATGTCAAGAACTCCCCTTCGCCCTTGCATACACCTAGGTCCTCACTCTCACTAATCCCCATTCAGGTACCTAGCCATGTCTCTGTGCAAGGACCAGTGCTGAGGGCAGGAAGCTGATGCTGGCCTCCTGCTTGTGGCAAGTGTCCGATTCCCCATTTCCAACCAAGCAGAGGGGATTCTACCCCATCACAGGTCCCTTGAAGCCTACACTGGTTCTTGTACTCAGCAGCAATCTGAGTATCCCTCACCTCTGATCCACTCTCACTGGAGCCTGAAGACATCACATACTGTTCCCAGGACCATGCTGTATCCGGGGACCTTTGGGGAGGGATCTCTAATGGTAGTTAGGGTACCCTAAAGGGTAGGGTATTTGGAGCACTGGGTGATGGGGCATCTGGGGAAGAGCTGAGGGTGGAGCGCTAATGCAAGCAGGATCCCATGGGGCTGTGCATGTTTCCCTTCAGATGGAAGCTCTGGCTCCCTCAGGCCCATGGGGCATGGCCTACATAGCGGACACAGGGACAGTGGGAGCAGCATGCTGGGAGGGGAACTCTGCAAACCCTTCCTGGGAGGAGGGTTTGATTCCCAGGGGAACAATTCTGCAGGTGTTCAGCTGTGACAACTTCGTTGTTGGTAGCATGAGGCAGCATAGGCCACAGAGCAGCTCCTGGAAGTGCCCGTGCTCAGGGTGACTGTCTTTTCCGTTGCAGGAATCACCTATGTCTGCAAACAGAGTTGAAACTAAGCTGAGTCCCCCGGTGCTGCTGCTGAAGGTTAGGTCGCCCAAACCTCTGACAGGTCAGGCCCCTTCTCTCGGGCCCTTTGTTTGTGGTGGGGAAGTGGGAATTTACTCAAGTCTGGTTAAATAATAATGGTTGTGTCTCTCTGCATATTTCTCTCTCTCTTTGGGTGCTTTTATGTGTCTGTCTCTTTGTGTTTCTCTCTGTGTGAGTGGCTGGATAGCAACATAAAGATCAAAACTTACAGGAAAATGCCCACTGGCTCCACCCTGCCCCTTGCCTGTGGCTCATCTCTGATCCTGGAGTGGGACTCGCTGCTTACTTAGCTGTTAGTATCCCAGCTGCATTAGTGATGCATCACCTCTATTAATGATTATTATGTATATTACAGTGGTGCCCAAAGGCCCCACCCGTGACCAAGGCTCTATGGTAGTGGGGTACGGCACACACACATGCAGATACGATCCCTACCCCACGGAGCTTTGAATCTCGTCCTCTTGCTTACTGCCTGGTCTTCGTGGCCTTTCCTCTCCTCCACCCTTATTCTTACCAAAAGCAGTGCCAGGCCCAGCCTGGCTGTCTGAGCCCACATGATCCCTATCCAATACCAGCTATACAGGGGTAGAGCAGCTGATCAGAGAGACGAGCACAGAGGGAGGCAGCCTGGGGTTTAGGCCCTTTCCCCAGGGAGAGGTGAGGCAGAAAGCAGCCACCATTGCTTTTGTAAAAGGAGCTGGCTCCTGGCCATGGACCTGGGCCTTATGCTAGGTCAAAGGCCTGTGAGAGGTGCTTCCACCCAAGGGAGGAGAATGGACTCAAGTCTCCCACCTCCATGATGGTATGACCCTACATGAAAGGGGAAGGGTTACCCCTCCCCCAAGAGCTTTCGTAGATCTCAATGGATTCTGCTTCTTCTGGATCTCTCTCTCCCCCCTTGGTGTTCACGATCCAGGAAGCACTTTTAAAAGCCCTTTAGAGGCTTTGATGAAGATCGATGATGGCAGTGTGATCGGCTTGGGACAGAATCACGTGATCAAAGACTACCAATGGGAACAGCAGGACGCAATCTTTCGCAGCACCTTCCAAAAGCATCTGGAGAGAGAAAGTGAGCCTGACAGCAAGGAGGAGAAACCCAGGTGAGAGGGATGCAGGAGTGCACCTCCAACCCTTGCATGCTGGCATTTCAGCCCAGGGATTCACAGGAGTTGCCATCACACACCGCCATCTCCAGGGCACTTCCCAACTGTTACTCTGAACCGGGGCCCAAGACGTTGGCTCCCTGGTCACAAGCCATCAGGGTATGGCCACAGCCACTCCTGATCATGTTGAATTGCCCTGTTTATCAAGGTATTTCCATAGCATGTATTTATTATCCCTTCCTTCCTCAGCCATGCTGTGTTTCATTTTCTCCTGCCCGGCCGGATACTGCAGATCGGACCTGAAATCAAAGCACAGCCAGGTAATATAAAGCAGATAGACAGAATGCATAATTAACCTGTGGAACTTACTGCTGCAGGATATTGAGTTTCAAACTAGATCAGGCACTGTTATGACAAAGAATAGCATCTGCAAAGACATAAGCCCGGATGAAAATGATAAGGGCTATCAATCCTCATGCACTAGGCACCTGTAAAATGCTAGCTGGGTTCATAAGAACTTGCCCCATGGTCTGTTACTGTACAAGAGAAGATTTATATCCTCCTCTGCAGCATCTGACATTGGTCACCCTGGGAGGGAGGATGCAGGACTAGAGGGATGATTGGCTACTTTCTTGTGGCCCTAACCAAAGCAGAGTGAAGTGGGCACTGCCATAGGCCAGGAAGTGCTGTGAGTGGGCCAAGGGCAACAAGTGTCATTGCTTACTGCCTTCCTCTGGTTCATGATTCAGCAGTGAAGCTCTCTGTCCGTGTCCAGCCGTCTCTTTGTTTATAATTTAGCAGCCACAGAAACTGCTGCAACAGATGTTCCCAATCGGTGATGCATGGAGAACTGGCTCTCTTTCTTCTTCCCAGATGAAAGAAACAGGGCGGGAGGGAGGAAGAGAAGAGCAGAAGGTGCCCATGAGGTTAATTGTCCCTTGTGAAGAAAAGTTCTTATTGCACTAAAGAAGCCCCAAATCCATAAATACTTTCCCCCGGTACTCTATCAGAGGGATGCTCTGGGTTTACGAATGACAGAGAGTCAGGGCCAGGCGATGGGGAATGGGAGGGGAGATCTCCTGAGACAATCTCCCTGTTAATATGTGGCTCCCACTGTGGACACATTTGAGCACGCCCCGTGCTCCTGACTGGCTGAGTCACTGTGGCAGCTTGGCTGCTGTGGATACAGTAAAAGAAACAGCCTTCCTCTTGCCGAACTAACTAGTGTCTCCAGCATTTTAACCAGCAGTTCCTGTCCTCAGGCAGGCCAGCAAGTGGCACCAGTGCATTAGCCTGCCATCTTTGCGCCAACGTCTCATCACTCAAACCAGCTGTGTGGCCCAGACCCCAAGGAAGTTGTCATAGGTCAGGTGCCTGCTGCTCTCAATATATGCTGGCACTGGGGGCATGGCTATTGAAGGTAGAGGGGCATAGTTCTCACACCATTGCACAGCAAATCTCTTTCTCCAAACACGTCTATGTCCCCAGTGGCTTTGGGTTGATTGGGCTTCCTGCTGCCTGGACCACCTCTTGTAATGGGGACTGCCAGGTGTGGGGGAGAAGCTGGTGGGGGAGGGGGTGACATAGGCAGTTAGAACAGACAGGCAGGGAAAGAAATATCACCAGGAATAAGAACTTTTGTTCTGTTTCAGGCTCTGAATGAGCAACTCCAAGGGATGCGGAGCCCAGACAAGTTTCTCCAGTGTGCTGATGCAGCTGGCACAGGAGACTTCTCTGTGTAACTCAGATTCCCTCAACTCCTGGGACTGTTTTTAGGGGAAGCAACCCAGGCTTTCAAGCTGCCCACTCCCCTCTCCTCTCTCTGATCTCCCTCTTCCAGACGTGCCCACTGGAATCACTGTGCATTGGAATGGAAGCCACAATCTCTGCCTGTATTTACTCACCCGGCCATCAAAGGAGAAAATGGGTAAGAAGCGAAAGAATGGGGGGCAGGAGTGCAGGGTTCTTATTTTCAAACTTCTGCTGTAGATTTAAAAAAAAAGTGGTTTGTACAAAAAGGCTTTTCCCTTTAACCCTGCACTGGCAGGAGATCTTCTGACCTTTCCCAATAGGGCCCCCTTGTATCTTCCTGACCTGAAAAGGGCCCCCACGGTCAGGCTGACATTTCCCAGAGGGCACGGCCCCTGACTTTTTCCATACCTTTTGCCCTGGTAGGGCACCGTATGTTTGTCCCCATGGAGCTCAGTCTCCCACAGCCTCAGCATTTCTGATTCAGTCATTCATAGCAACCAGCAGTGAGCTCACAGCAGGGAGGGAAACTGGGTCTAACCTGAGAGTGCTTCCACCCTGCCCAGGTAGGAGGAAGAGGCTTAAGGGCTAAAAGTCTAATGACACTAGGAAGGGGATTGTTCTCCCAGACAAGCTGGGATGGGAACCCTGTAAAGGCAGCATCCTTAGCCCCATGGCTGGGGGGCAGGGAGTACTTCATTTCACTCTCGGTTGGCCAATGTTGAGAGGGGGTTGAGCCAGCTTTCATTAGCTAGAAGAAGTGAGACATAGGAGAGGAGAGGAACTGGCCCCATGGCTCACATTTCTCCATTAGGCCAGGGTGGCAGCTGGATGGTGAGGATTTCCAGATGGACAGTGTCCCAAGTGAGGCCACTGCAGCAGGCAGCTCCTGACCTGCACCCACTGTACTCAGCCCAAGAAGGCTGACACACACCAGGGGCTGATGTGGAGGGATGGGGACAGGGACTCCCCTTCTCCCTGAAGATGAGGCTCAGCTGTTCAGAGGCCATGCTTCTCCCTCCAGATGCTGAGCTAAAACCTGATACTGTCTGGCCATGCGCTGCTCCAATCACCTGCTCAGCTGTCACCTCCTGCTCCTCTTACATGGCTCTGGCATGTGAAGATGGGACGATAACGGTGTGGGACAGAAGTCTAGGTGAGCTCTCCCATTGCTGGAATTGTTGGGGACTTGGGGGTCTGGATGTGCAGGCTCTGGATCACAGAGGGGTTTTCAAGAACATTTTCCAAAAAAACCTGCAGGCTTGCTTGTTCCCTAGCCACAGGTGGCCAAACATCCCAGGTGGCCTTAGCTGAGTAGCAGAGTCTGTCATGTCACATGGCCCGAGTTTTCAGGGGCCAGGTCCAGTTCTGACAGAACTATCCCCTGTCCTGCAAGAGGACAGTGAAACCAAAATGCCTTTGGGGCTGGCCCACAGTTATGTTTGCAGCAGCTAAAGCTCCCAGTGCCCTGCTTGGATGGTTTCGGGACATTCCTCCATCTGGACGACGTAGCCTCACGCTATTTGTGGGGATGAAGCAGTGTCACTACATCCTGACAGTCTGATTCCCGATGACAGGTTCACAGCATCACCGGGCTGTGATGCAATGACCCTCCCAGAACAAAGTTCAAGAGCGTGCCCTATTCTGTACTTGGGCTGGTCCTTTGACTGCACCAGAGCAGGCCACAGTCCCACCCAAATCCATTGGTGATGCAGTGTGAGCAGGCTGTGATACTGCACCGCTACATGGCAACGTAAAGTTTGGGTTCCTTAGGCTGAAGCTGAGAAGGTGGCAACCCTGCCATGCTGCACCACAGCCAGGAGGACTGCAGGCAAAATGAGCCCAAAACAGAACCTGGCCCAATTCCTAGCTAAGCCAATAAGATTGAGTCATGCTCAACTTCCCTCCCATACAAGTCACTAGCTATCTATGGTACTAACAGAGCTGCCCATTAGTTCAGTATGGGTGGGGTGGAACCATGCTGAGCTTCCCTCACATGGAGGTCACCTCCTTGGAGCCAGGCTGTCTCTCTCTCAGGTGGAGGCCAGATTCAGTGCTGGCGCCTGTATCTCCAAACTGCTGTTTGTTCCTGACTGTTGGATGCTTGTGCCTTTCCCAGGGTTTCCACTAGCTGTGACTGCCCTTCCAGAGGGATGTCTCAGCCGCACCATCCACTTCCTGCAGACATCTACAGCCCCAACGGACCAGCTGCCTAGGCCCAAAGTGCAGCTTCTGGTGCTGTGTACGGATGGGTCTCTCCACCTGGTTATAATATCAGGGCCCAGAGAGTCCAGGACCGTGCTCCTGGCAGACAGGTGAGGTGGGTTCTGCTAGGCCCCAGGGAGGTTGGTCACAGGCTAGATAAATTGTCTCAGTGGCGTGGTGGGGGTTCCCTTTGCTAGAAGAGAGTTGTAAACACTTTCCCTCCCCTTGGGAGACCTCACCACTGTCTTTGGCGAGGCAGGAAGCAACCCAGCAAACTCTCTCACCCCATTATCAGTACCACAACCTTAGCAGCAACAGTCACTTTGTTTAGCAATACACAATCACAGTCCTTCAGGCATGGATCGGGGCATCTCCTTCCCTCTGAGCTCTGGCTGATGCTGATGTGCAGTGAGACATGAACTCATGAGACCACAGGCTCAGGCTGCCCTTTGGCCTGTCCCTACAGCCCTGCCTGGAGCCATATCTCAGCAGGCATTGTCCCTGCAGTAGCCACCGTGAGGTGATGCTGGTGCCTGCTTGGCCTTCTTCCAGGAGAACTTGGAACAGAAGTTGGGGTGGAATTCCCTGACTTGTGCCTGCCTAACTCCCGTTTGCTCATGCTCCTGCCAATCTGACCTTTGATGGTAGGGCCAGCTCCCAGTTTGCTGCTCTCAGAAGGGCAGCATTTGGCCTAAATCCCCTGTGAACCCCTGAGTCATGCACTGCAGCTCTCGCTCTCCTGGCTCCTCAAAGTGCTGCATCTGCACCCAAGCAGCATCCTAAGAGTGGGTTTACTTTACAGGTCCGAGGACCCAGATCAGACCATCAGTGCAGTAGCACCGATTCCAGCCTTACCTGGTGCAGTGAGTGTTGCGAGTCTCCCCCTCTAGGGCCCGGTGTCCTCTGAAGTGCATGACTGTGCAGTAGGGCCTGGGGGCACAGCACTAGCAGCTGGCCTCAGTCACCAAGCACTGAGGTGAGGCCTGAGTGGCAGCACCCCCAGGAAATCCCAGAGGTGTGGAGAGGTCACAAGGCAAGTCCAGCCCAACCCAGTTATAAACTACAGGTGGAATGTGGAGCCCTGTGACCAGCAGAGATGGACAGCCATTTCCAAACAGGCACCAGGACCTTGTGGAAAATAAAGGGTTAAAAGCATGTGGCCAGAGCCAGCCCTAGTGCAGCAAGTGGTGCTCTGCTGTTGCACCTCAATCCTGACCCACAGCATTTTTGCTATTGCAGCCCTGGGTTCTCCACACAGCTCCGGCCCATGCTCCTCATTTCCGGTCTGCAGGGTTCCTGCATCCCGCTAAGGCTTTAAGGCTCTCTCTCCTGCCCCTGCCCCAGCCCAGGGAAACGGGAATGGCCCTGCAAGTGCTCTCCATGCAGCTTCTGTGCCCTGCTGCTATTTCAGGTGCTGGTGTTCTCCTGGGATGGCACAGTGTGCCTCACAGACACTGCCGCGCCACGGCCTGTTTGCCACTTCATCACCCCACCCTCTCACACAGTAGCATCGCCCTGGCAACCGGTGTTTACCGTGGATACCACGAACCACGGCCTGCTCCTCCGAGGTAGGGAGTCTGGCACAGAAGGGAACGGGTGGAGGGAACTACCTGCTACCATGCACTCCTGTCACAGGTGGGAGGGGAAAGGGGGCCCTGAGTCTCCAGCTCCTGGAGTGGTTTCAAGCTAGCAAGTCCTAGGAGGCAGAAGGGTCAACTCACAATATGAAATGGGGGTGGGGTCTCCCCATGTGGCTGACAGATCTGCACAAGCTGCCCTGGACGCTAGGCCGATTAGCATTGTTGTGCAGCATCTGTGCACCGGTATCTGTCTGCACGCTGGCCCCCCTGAAAGCTGCTCACAAGTCGTACGCTGGCCTTTCAGTGCCTCCTACTGGTGAGAGGCAGCAGGACTTGCATGGAGCAGCAGGGACAGAAAGCCTTGAACATCATTGCTGGGGCCATGGGGACTGCAGTGTGCGTCCCATACTTCAATCGCTGTACAGGCTGAACTGGGCCAAGGTAACAGGCTGAGTAGACTGGCTGCCTCCCCTTTCCCTGAAGCTGGTCTCCTGGAAAAGAGGGTACTGGTGCTGCTAGGATGAAATTTTTGGTTGACTTTGAGTGCTTGTATCATTCCCCGTCAGCTGGTGCAGGAGTCCTCAGCCTTACTCATAGGGTGGGCAAGATGCTAGTTGAGGGAATGTTTTCTAGACATCTTCCGTCCTACTTGCCATCAGTTGGTTGCACCGCTCTTCCTGTTAGCCATCGCCTGGCCCCTCCTCCCTCCCATTTGTGATCTTAGCACATCCCTTCTGATAGTTGCTCAGGTAGCCCACTGCTGCAAGTAACACTGGGAAAGTATTGATGTATTAGTAGCTTCTCCAGGGTGATGTAGCAGCTGGGAACACTGGGGAGGAGGAGTGCATAGCCACGTACATAGCCATCTCTTTGCCAGCCCCATGTGCTGCACAGGCCATGATGCGAGAACATCCATGCTGGTGGATTTCTAGCAGAACCCACTCCAGACCTTGGCCTGTGTGGCCAGCTGGTGGCTCAGGACTATTTGGTCATTCGTGGTGATCGCTGCTCTAAATGAGGCCATTCGGGTCTTCCCCAGCTGAGTAGCTTGACATCAGAGCAGCCTTGAGAACAGTATACGCAGATTGGTGCAGCCAGCTCCATGGTAGCCTTGGGTCACTCTTGGCCCCCTGTGATGGTTCTGCAGAATGTGCATCCTGCATGTCCTCTCCTCTGGCACACAGGGGATGAGCAGCAGCAGCAGGCTGGTCCCCGGACACAGACCAAAGACAAGCAAAGCTCCATCTTCCTTTTTAATTTTGATTCCTACCTGTCCATGGAAGTTTTCCCAGCAGTACCGGAGCCTCCTCCTGAGTCCTTGCAGCACCTGCCATGGGTCGAGAGATGTGACATTTTCTTCCGTGACAGGTAAGCTTTTCCCACCAGGAAGTCTGCAGTGTTGGAAGCTGGGACTTGGCTCACACTCCTGGTAGGGCAGGTCCTGCCCTAGACCACAAAGGGCCCAGTGAGGTTCCAGAATGGCCTGAGGCGGGATTGTGTGGATTGGTATGATTTGTTCTTACGTATCACTGGGGTGAGACTGGAGTAAACTGTGGGCTATACCGGGGGAGCTGGGTCTGTGCCAAAGAGCAGACAGACACTCCACCTCAAGCATCCAGCTCTGCCCCTGGGGACGCTGCTCTGGGCATAGCAAGGGAGAGACTGTGGATCTCTCCAGATGATTCTGTTTCCCCATGCACACAATTGCAGGGCAGACTCCTCCTTTACTGAACATACACAGTAGGTTTCTCTGCTTGAATAGGAGCTATTGCATCTTTGATTCAGGCTACATTAACTCCACCTGCTAGGCAGAGACTTTGCTATCTCATATTGTCACTAGATGGCAGTGTTACATCACTTACTGGATGACCTGTGTCTTGAGCTGTTACTTTTGGAAGACTGTCTGATCCAAGTCAATGGGAATCCTCCATTGACTTCAGCCTCTCAAACGTAAGGCTTGATCCAAAACCCACTGAAGCCTAGCGGTGGGGGTTGGGAGAAATGGCCTAGCAGGTTTCTGTTACCTAACACCTTTCTCTCTTCTCCTTCTAGGCCTGAGCCAGGGGAGTGGCAGGCTAGCTCAGGGCACAGAGAACCTTTCATCCCTAGCACCAGCTCAGTAATGCCTCCCCTTTCCATAGATCTGTCCCAAGGAAAAGCCTTTCCAGCCTGCACCTTTCTACTATTTAAACTGGCGACCCCCTTAGCCCATTGCTCTGACAGAGCTCAAATCACCAACCACAGAAGAACAAGTTTGTAGCAGACCTTAGTTTAGTCCATGGCAGGTACACATGCAGCACCCTGATTTGTGCTCACACAGGCTATCGGATGAGACCACAAATGGGGGGTCAGCTTGGCTGCTGACATTCTAGCAGCCCATCTCAGTGTCCTGAATGGCACATGAAGAGGTGTCTGGCTGTTCTAGATCTCGATCTGCATTGGAGGTGGTGGTGGTCAATTCGCATGGATTTATTTGTAATTGGTTCGGTAGAGCCCAGAGAACTCAGGGACAGGGAAAAAACAAAGTCTGAGCCCCTGCCTTCTCTTTCTTAGACTGCAGCGCCTGTCAGGACTCAGCCAGCAGGTACCCAAGTGCTGGAGCCAGCTGCGGAAGCATGCAGCCGCCCTGCAGAGGGAGAGCCGGAAGAAGTGATGGGGGCAGGAGGAGCTATAGTTAAGATCAACTTCACAGCTCTGGGTTGGCAGTAGGCCCACAAACCTGGCCTAGCATTGGCATTTTAACAGCAAACTATTTATTTTAACTGACTAATCTCCACCTCAAGGCAGCTCAGCCCACTGACTGACTTTCCCACCTCTTACCCAAGCCCACTGATCAGCCCATGCCAGCAGGGAGCAGAGCCTCCTCCCCTCATTCATCAAGGATACTTGCACCATGTTGGGGGCATTCTGATAGCAGTGTCTGCTCATCACAGGGAGGGACCCAGCAGCCCAGACAGTTGAGCTAGAGAAGGTGCAGTGCAGCTTTGAGTCCCACATGGACGTGGAAAGTCCAAGCCTAAACAGCAGCTTCATGCCTGCAGTTAGATCCGCATCCCTCCCTTTCAGTAAAGGCCTTCACACTGTCCGTCTGCTGTCTGTCTGTGGTGCTTCAGAGGCTTGGCCCTGAAGTGGGATTGCTCTTCTATCCCATCAGCTTTGGGGCTCCCCACATGCTCATCCCCTTGCATTTTAACCAGCCTGGTGCCTGGGGATGGGAGAGAATAGGACAGTGAATGTAGATGGACAAAGGCACCATTGTCCCACATGGTATTGGTGGCCTTTAGCAGCAACAGGGAATCCAGATGTTCCCCTGAATCATAAGCTTTATTGACCAAGGATGGGCCAACACAGTGTTAGAGGCCTGTGCTGGCACTGGCCAGGCCTCTAGATGCTTCTTCTAGCCAGTATCACTTCTCTACCCAAAACCCATGTGAGGAAAGTGTTGCTCTCCATCTGGATCTTCAGTCAGCCCAATGAGATCTACCCATTTATCTAGGTCCTTGGCACTGTGGTATCTGGACCCCTGCCATGGGGAAGGGATGAGGAAGAACAGAAGAGAGCGGGAAGGCCTGAGAGAGATGGGAGGGAGAAGCAGAACAGTGCTGCGGGTTGGTTTGATTTCTAGTCTCGCCTACTTGCAGCCAAACTAATCCTGCCATCTAAGCTGGGAGCTATACAGAGCAAAGTCATTATTCCCGGACAGGGAAAGGGGTGCCTGCAGCTCACAGAGCTGCCTCTGTGACACTCCTGGGTCTGAGAGGGTGTAGGAGTAAGACACTAGACTTGAGTCCCATGTGATAATGGAGAAATACTGACCACCTCTGGAGGTGCTAGTTATTGGTAGGACATATGGGGTTGGGCACTGCCCTCAAAAGCTACCTCCGCTGTTACTTTCTCAGGATTGTAACTTCTACACTAGGCCTTGCTGGATACCCAGAGCCAGGCAAACCTGGTGGTGCTCAGGATTTGTTCCTGTTTGATCACCAATTCTGCCTGGACCCAGCAGCTGTTCCTTGAGGAATCAATAAGAAGACTGAGTCATTCTGGCCTGGAGAGGCTGCTAAAGGATTCCTGGGGGCTGCATGGGTCGGGGAGAGCTCGAACCACACTCACCCACCCTGCGGGTTGCTTAGAAGCAGATGTTAAGAGCAGCAGCATCAGGCTCAGTGTCTGTTAGATGACTCCACTGCGCAGCAGAGGGAGCTCAGAGAATGTGTTTTTGGTTTGAGCTGATCTATGGCCCAGGTCTGCATTCCTTGTGTACCTGCAACTCCAAATGACTTCAGCAGGCTTTGAATCAATCAGTCCTTAGTTCTGGGGGTACGTTTGCCAAAAGGCTGAGGCCCAGCCTACGTAAGCTGGAGGCACAATGCCATCACTGGGGCACAAGGAACAAGCACAAACTGCAGCCGCCAAGGAGAGCTTGCCCCTTGGGAAAGTCAGCCCTTAATAATTTAGCACTAGACAGTGCCACTGCTGCCTCCTTGTGGTCAGCTGTTGTCACTAGAACAGTGGGCTGCAGACTGCTGAATGCTTTGACTTTCAGTAAGCAATCTTCCCCTTTGGAGGCAGGTGGCAGATCTGGGGAGAAGAGACCAACATCCTCCAGGGATATGCGACAGCAGGCAGGGCAGCAGTCACTGGCTTGCCTCCCACAGGCTTTCCTCAAGTAGTTCACCCTCTGACTTCAAACTGGGGTGTTTTGCCCAAGTGAGGACCAAGCCATTTTGCCATGAACGTTTGTGGCCTTTGTGACCTATGGGAGTACCATGCAATGGCTAGTAGGGCCCATTTCATCTATGGGGAATTCCCCAGGAAGGTGGCAATAAAGCAGCACACTAATGGTTGACTTTTTAGGCCCAGCTTTGTCATAAATTACATCTGTGGCTGGTTCCCGGACTCTGCACAGAGATTGTGACTCAACAGCAGACATCCTTCTGCTCCTAGTGCTACTCAGCTTCCATATGCTTCTAGTTACAATGCATCTTAAGCGTATGTGTCTCTTTACCAAAGACTTGAGCTCAGACCCTCAAGGGTATTTAGGCACCCACCTCCAACTGAAACCAAAAGTTTGTGCCTAAAAGCCTTTAAAATGTGGCCCTTGGGTCTGATCTTTTAAACACCACCAAAATGTGATTCTCATGACCACGGTAGTCCTGTTGGCTTCCAGGAGTCAGCAGCAAAGGGTGGTGCCTCAGATCTTTATACAGAAGCGAGGAGAGAAGCCCAGCCTCGACAGAACTGGCCAAGACAGCAGAATGCTCTTGCAAATGCAGGAATATAAACCCTAGCCCCGTATAGAACTCTTCCCTGTGAATCTCCCCTATATTAGCAGCTTGTAACTGTTTGCATGGTAGGCTGCCTCTAGTGGCTAATTTAACGCCCCCAGATATTAGTTTTCCAAACCTCAAAGGCTCAGCATAGAATAAGCAATGGTCACATAAACACCACCCTATACTGGAAACCTACTGACTGCTATGCCTATCTACATGCCTCCAGCTTTCATCCAGACCACACCACACAATCCATTGTTGACAGCCAAGCTCTACAATACAACCGCATTTGCTCCAACCCCTCAGACAGAGACAAACACCTACAAGATCTCTATCAAGCATTCTTAAAACTACAATACCCACCTGCTGAAGTGAAGAAACAGATTGACAGAGCCAGAAGAGTACCCAGAAGTTACCTACTACAGGACAGGACCAACAAAGAAAATAACAGAACACCACTAGCCATCACCTTCAGCCCCCAACTAAAACCTCTCCAATGCATCATCAAGGATCTACAACCTATCCTGAAGGACGACCCATCACTCTCACAGATCTTGGGAGACAGGCCAGTCCTTGCTTACAGACAGCCCCCCAACCTGAAGCAAATGCTCACCAGCAACCACACACCACACAACAGAACCACTAACCCAGGAACCTATCCTTGCAACAAAGCCCCTTGCCAATTCTGTCCACATATCTATTCAGGGGACACCATCATAGGGCCTAATCACATCAGCCACACTATCAGAGGCTCGTTCACCTGCACATCTACCCATGTGATATATGCCATCATGTGCCAGCAATGCCCCTCTGCCATGTACGTTGGTCAAACTGGACAGTCTCTACGTAAAAGAATACATGGACACAAATCAGACGTCAAGAATTATAAAAACCAGTCGGAGAACGCTTCAATCTCTTTGGTCACTCGATTACAGACCTAAAAGTGGCAATTCTTCAACAAAAAAACTTCAGAAACAGACTTCAACGAGAGACTGCTGAATTGGAATTAATTTGCAAACTGGATACAATTAACTTAGGCTTGAATAAAGACTGGGAGTGGATGGGTCATTACACAAAGTAAAACTATTTCCCCATGTTTATTTCTCCCTCCCCCTCCCCCGGCCTGTTCCTCAGATGGTCTTGTCAACTGCTGGAAATGGCCCACCTTGATTATCACTACAAAAGGTTCTCTCCCTCTCCTCCCCACCCCCCGCTCCCCTGCTGGTAACAAGAAAAGGAGTACTTGTGGCACCTTAGAGACTAACCAATTTATTTGAGCATGAGCTTTCGTGAGCTACAGCTCACTTCATCGGATGCATGCCGTGGAAACTGCAGCAGACTTTATTTATACACAGAGAATATGAAAAAATACCTCCTCCCACCCCACTGTCCTGCTGGTAATAGCTTATCTAAAGTGATCATCAGGTGGGCCATTTCCAGCACAAATCCAGGTTTTCTCACCCTCCACCCCCCCACACAAATTCACTCTCCTGTTGGTGATAGCCCATCCAAAGTGACAACTCTTTACACAATGTGCATGATAATAAAGTTGGGCCATTTCCTGCACAAATCCAGGTTCTCTCACCCCCCTCCCAAAAACCACACACACAAACTCACTATCCTGCTGGTAATAGCTATCACCAGCAGGAGAGTGAATTTGTGGGGGGGGGGGTGGAGGGTGAGAAAACCTGGATTTGTGCTGGAAATGGCCCACCTGATGATCACTTTAGATAAGCTATTACCAGCAGGACAGTGGGGTGGGAGGAGGTATTTTTTCATATTCTCTGTGTATAAATAAAGTCTGCTGCAGTTTCCACGGCATGCATCCGATGAAGTGAGCTGTAGCTCACGAAAGCTCATGCTCAAATAAATTGGTTAGTCTCTAAGGTGCCACAAGTCCTCCTTTTCTTTTTGCGAATACAGACTAACACGGCTGTTACTCTGAAACCTGCTGGTAACAGTTCACCTTACCTGATCACTCTCCTTACAGTGTGTATGGTAACACCCATTGTTTCATGTTCTCTTTGTATATAAATCTCCCCACTGTATTTTCCACTGAATGCATCCGATGAAGTGAGCTGTAGCTCACGAAAGCTTATGCTCAAATAAATTTGTTAGTCTCTAAGGTGCCACAAGTCCTCCTTTTCTTTTTTCATAGAATTTTTGTGGCTCCCCAGTAACACCAGCCCACTTTGGGAGATGCCCATTTTCACTGCAAGGCCCCTGTCTCTCCCGTGTTCAGGCACTTATCACTTGCCCAACAGGACTCTGTTTTGGCCTAAGTTTTCATGGGTGGTTTCAGCAGGTTTTTTTTTTTTGGGGGGGGGGAGGGGGGAGTGTAAAGAAAACCCATTCAGCTAGCAAAGCATAGGGCACGAGTAGGAAAGAAAACGATCCTTTTCACACTTAAAGAGCGGTTCAGATGTTTGTTTTGCCTTTCAAAACTCATTTAGCTTTAATCATTCAAAGCTGCCATCCTCGCTGAGAGGTGTGTGTTACTAAGTGTTGGAAATAATATTATTTGAAATTAATATTGTTATGGGAAACCAAAAACTAATTTAACTATAAATTCCTTTATTAAATCCAAAGGCCAAATGGTATTTATACAGTTGCTGTAAATGTACCTACAAAGCCTAAATAATCCGCAATTTACTATACTCAATACAGTAACAAAAAGTATTCATAAGCATGTGATCAGTATACTTACAAATAGGCCAGACTTAGGGATGACAGTCGCACCCTGGCATACTCCAGCATGATAGTAGGGTCTGACAAAGAACCTTCAAATTCATAACTTTCATACCCTGCAACAAACAAACGTCAGAGCCAATTACCACATTCAAATCACTTGTAAGCTAGACAACTCATCCTAATTTTGATCCAAATAAGATTTACAAGCTCCTTCTACCCCCCCGCCCCCACTCCCTCCTGCACCAGGTCTCTCCTCCTTAATCTCTTCCCCTCCTTCCTGCTGGCCAGCTTTTCATTGCAGCTGCGTTCACACAGGCTGGAGTTAACACTGGTCTGTGGGGTGGGAAGTTCCACATTGGCTCCGTTTAAGAGAAATTCTTATTGAAAACCATCTGCAGTCACCCCTATCAGTCAGAGGCCTTCTTAGAAGCTTCCCCTTATTCCATTAGTTGTGCTTTGAACCAGACATCCTCCCTACTGCATTCCCTTTGGGCCTTATAACTCATTTTCAAGGCCATCCTTCTACCTCCTAGTCAGGGCCTCTCTTTACAACACCCAGATATTTCCTTAATCAAAACTTAAGCAAACTCTCATTATTTTTTTTTTATCCTACACTAAGTTAGAGTAAGGGAGTGTGGGGGAAGGCAAGAAATAAAGAGCTTGACTCTGCAGCTGAGCATTGTGTTTCCTTTGTGCAAGATTCGCCATCCCCACTTTGCTTCCTGGGCTGCAGAATGGCAGCAGAGAAGATATGTGGCCACTACAACAGCATGAAGGCTAGATCGACCCTCCTGCCATACACACACTGACAAGGATCCGTGGCTGGGAAATCCACACGCCCGGATGCTGTCCCCCAAAGAGCAACTGTGGCTTCACGGCAATCATCCCTGGAAGAGGAGGCATGATATGGGTGCAGATGTATTCACCTTTTCAATAGGTGGTCAGTTTGGTTGAATGTATTTATCCCCAGACGTGCTTATTAACAAACAAAGAACTGTAATGGATAAAGCCCCACTAATGTATCTGACCAAGATAACTAGGGGTGGGGAGACACCATGCAGAACAGAAAGGAATAACCAATTGCAGGATGCTGATGAAGTGTCTTCATTTTTAGTCATGACTTTAATGCAGGCCAATTGTCTCCCCTCTCCCCAAAGGCCTACAGAATTGTTGGTATGATCAGCTATTTAAAATGTACATTGTGCTTTGGAGCGCAGTAAACAGCTCTATAAACATTCTGGAGAGGATCCTAGGCAGCTAATCTTCCACTATTGAGGGGCACTCCTTCCACTCCCACTGCCTCAAAGTACTTGAGCCAAGCAGCTAGGTTAACTGCAGAGCTGGGCACATGATCCTGCTGCCGCCACTGGGAGCTAATGAAAAGCCTTGTAAATATCACTATAAAGTAGAGAGAGAAATCCATCAGGGGTTTGATTGCTCTTTTTGGAGGGGCTGAAATCTGTCCTCAGTGAAGTCAAAGGAGCTTCATGGGTTTCACTGAGTGAGGAACTTAGCCGTCTATGATCTTTTAAAGAAAAAAAACAAAACTGTAGTGAACTCAAAGGATTATGCACGCACAAGAACAATCCACATGGGGGAGCTCAAGCAGCACAATTTGGAGAGAGCGGATTGTTACAAGGAGTGCATGGAGTGAATGCTTTTATGGGAGATAGTTTTCTGCTTTAATGTCACTAAATTGTCTGCTACACCTTTTGAGAAGCCAAACACACATCCTGCCCGTTTCCTCACTCAGCTTTGCTGCAGCGATGGGGAATCTGAGACTGATCCAGTTCGGATTATGTTCACTTCTGAACAAAGGGGCAGCCAAGGAAATATTTACCAGCCAAGGAAAAGGTGGGTTCCCCAATACCTCTGTGGTGAGTGTTGCAAACACAGGTGAGGAGGGAAAACTAATACAGACAGCTGGAAGGGGTGGCACTCCTCATATCGTGGGGGCCAGGAGGAGGCCAGGACCATTCAGCTGGAGGCTTCCACACCTCCGGCCCACAATGGTGCTCCTGTTGTCCCTGGCAGCATTTCTCCACTGGAAATATTCATGGATTCCAAGGCCAGAAGGGACCACTGTGATCATCTAGTCTTACCTCCTGTCTAACCTTGGCAACAGAACTTTAGAACATAACATCCCTACTGGGTCAGACCAATGGTCCATCTAGCTCAGTATCCTGTCTTTGGATGGCGGCCAATACCAGGTGCTTCAAAGGTAATTAACAGACCAGAGTAATCAAAGTTATGCCCCTGTCATCCAGTCCCAGCATCTGGCAGTCAGAGCCTAGGGACACCAAGAGCATGGGGTTGCATCCCTGACCATCTTGCTACGAACCATTGATGGACCTAACTTCCATGAACTTATCTAATTCTTTTTTTAACCCAGTTATAGTTTTGACCTTCACAACAGCCCCTGGCAACAAGTTCCACAAGTTGACTGTGTTGTGTGAAGAAGTACTTCCTTTTGTTTCTTTTAAACCTGCTGCTTGTTAATTTCATTGGGTGACCCCTGGTTCTTGTGTTTTGGGAAGGGGTAAATAACACTTCCTTAGTCACTTTCTCCGCCCCAGTTATGATTTTGTAGACCTCTATCACATCCCCCCTTCGTCATCTCTTTTCCAAACTGAGCAGTCCCAGTCTTTTTAATCTCTCCTCATAGGGAAGCTCTTCCATTCCATTAATCATTTTTGGTGCCTTTCTCTGTATCTTTTCCAGTGCTAATATAGCTTCACATTAGCTATCCACCAGTCATCTGGTACAGAAACTGATTTACGTGATAGGTACATACCATGGTTTCTAGTTCTGCAATTTCATATTTGAGTTCCTTCAGAACTCTTGGGTGAAAACCATCTGGTCCTGGTGACTTATTACTGTTTAATTTATCAGTTTGTTCTAAAACCTCCCCTACTGACACCTCAGTCTGGACAGCTCCTCCGATCTGTCACCTAAAAAGAATGGCTCAGGTGTGGGAATCTCCCTCACACCTTCTGCAGTGAAGACTGATGCAAAGAATTCATTTAGCGTCTCTGCAATGGCCTTATCTTCCTTGAGTGCTCCTTTAGAGCCTCGATCGTTCAGTGGCCCCACTGATTGTTTGGCAGGTTTCTTGCTTCTGATGTATTTACATTTTTTGCTGTTAGTTTGAGTCTTTTGCTAGTTGCTCTTCAAAATTCTTTGCTCCCCCCAAAAATTCCCTTTGAACTACCCCATATCCTTTAGAAAGAGCCATCTCATCTTGATTTAAAGATTTCCAGTGATGGAGAATCCACCACCATCCCTCTTCACTTGTTCCAATGCTTAATTGCCCTCACTGTGAATATGCTATCAGAGCATCCCCTGGCCACAACTGCCTCAGAAAACGCCCCCTTCAAAGGCGCTCCACAGCTGAGGAGGTACAGCAGAAAGGGTAATACAGCCCCAGGCTTTGCTATCTTTCCCTTGAGGTACACAAGGGGGCTGAGGAGGAAATCACTCTGTAGGCAGGAGGGGAAATGAGAGCCAACATGGAAAATTACATGAAGCTCTTTGGCGGCAGGGACGCTCTTGGTTCTGTGTTTGTATAGTGCCTGGCACAAAAGGGGCCTAGTTCATGTGGTAATATAGATAATAATTAAGCCAGATCATCTAAGACAAAGCCAGTCAATGGGGAAGCAGATTGGGGGATAGTGAAGGACAGATCGGTTTTGCTTTAGCGATGCAGTGCAATGCAGCAGCAAAAAAGCCCAGACCAGATTTGGGCCGCACATAGAGAGCACCCAGATCTCATCATGGAGCAGAGAGGTGAGAGCTCCTCCCTATGGGCCCAGTTCTACTCCCCTCACTCACCACAAGTAGCCCCACTGCTATGACAGAATCACAGGAGATGGAAGAGGCCTGAGTTCATGTAGCCCATCACATTCCCCGTGGCTTTGTACCAAAGGTCCATCCAGCCCAGCATCCTGTCTGCTGACAGTGGCCAATGCCAGGTGCCCCAGAGGGAGTGAACCGAACAGGTAATGATCAAGTGATCTCTCTCCTGCCATCCTTCTCCACCCTCTGACAACCAGAGGCTAGGGACACCATTCCTTACCCATCCTGGCTAATAGCCATTAATGGACTTAACCTCCATGAATTTATCCAGTTCTCTTTTAAACCCTGTTATAGTCCTAACCTTCACAACCTCCTCAAGCAAGGAGTTCCATAGGTTGTGCACTGTGTGAAGAAGAACTTCTTTTTATTTGTTTTAAACCTGCTGCCCATATGTGCAAAAAAGCACCCTTGAAAATCATCAGTGAAAAGGGCAGTTTAAAATTTTAGATGTCTTTCCAAAATAGACCTACTCCTGACCTGAAGATAGATCAATTTCAGAGTCCTCCATACAGATTTTAAATGTACCATCCTGCCTAAACTATGGATTCAGGAAGCACTCCAGCTATTGTTTTCCTAAGGGTGAACGGTTCTTGAATAAAGTTTCCAAAGCATTACTCAGGCAGGTTCTCTTAACACCAGGCATTTGCCTTTCATATCATCCACCTGTTTTAAAATAATTGTTTCAGCAAGTCTACTTATTTATTAGCATACAAGAGTGTCTAGCAATATCTGGAGTTTCAAGTTAATATGAGCCTTTAGTTAATACATGTGGGTACAGCGGGTGGAAAATGGTTAAGTATTCTTCACTGAATGTTTTGAAAAGGTTTATTTAAAAAAAAAACCAAAACAATTCCTTCTAAGTTTTCCCAGGTTTTCAAAGAACCCCTTCAAATTTTTCATTCCCCATTCTTTTTTGCCACTGAGATAAAGTTTGGGAAAAAGCATCTCTTTCCCCACTCCTTCCCCCTACCCCCAGTTTTGGGGTTTTCCCATTAAAAAACCTGGAAAATTTCACCAAAACATGAAAATTTTCAGCAAGATTTTTATTTTAAAAATGCTTCCCCCCCTTGAAATAGATTTTTTAGACAAAAAAGTCAAACCAGCTCTAGGCATAGGGGTATTATTAAAGGCAAAGAACTAGGGTCATGATTTTCAGAAGTTACTAGTGATTTTTGGGCGCCCAACTTGAGACACAATCAAAGGGACTGAGTTTTCAGGAAGTGCTGAGTTTCCTTCCCAACTTCTTAAAACCAGGAACCCTTAGGTGTTTTGGATTGGATATGTAAAATATTGGCCTTGATGCTTTGAGTACATAAAGCTTAGCTAGCGATGTGCCTGGTAACAACTAACACTCTAATGGAGTGTGGCAAGGGCATGTTCCACTCCTGCCTCTTTCCAGACAAACTATTCAGAGACCTTCTTCAGCTAGAACACCCAGTGATTGATATACAAAGTTCATTCCCACCATCATTACAGATCGTGTACCAGCCCTAACAGTATTCTGGGACTCGAAGGCTCCTGAGCCCAGCAGGGGAGACTCTACCAGCCTACAGCTCTCTCACTTTCTCTCTTCCCCCTTTTGCACTTCCTTCTTATGCCTTTGTACCTTCTGAGTTCATGAGATGGTTAGGCTGGAGAGAGAGTTACAAGCTATAATCAGTCTACCAATATGGCACAGTTCCCATTTTCAGGCGTGCACAGGTAACTAATTGAAGTTGCAGTGATCAGAATGCTAGATCAGCTGCCTAGTCTAGTTTACTCCCAGCATGCTCTACATTTGCACTGAGAGGATTCTTTAAGGGCTACTTTGGCTTAGGTTATTCCAAAGTCCTGTTTGGGAACAAAGAATAGGCTTTCCCATGGCATTACAAAAGGGAAAACACTGTCACAGGTTGCTGCATTGTTGCCAGTCATGAGATATAGGGCCATCTTTTGAAAACAGCGTCTAAAAATGTACACGCAGTCCAATTGATCATTTAGATATTCATATGCACATGCAGTTACATATTCTTATTCTACAAAATGTGTGGTTTTGCACATTCCAATGTGTGAGCTTACAAAGTTTGTGAATGCATTTTTCAGCACCTGCATTCAAAGTTTGGCTAAAGTCTTCAGTTGGAGGGAAGTTTGCATGGGTTACTACATATTATGGGCTAGATCCTCAGCCGGTGTAAATTGGCAGAGCTCCATTGAAATCAATGGAATATATATCTATTTCAGTGAAGAATGCCTTTTCCCACACTAGAGACCTTCTGAACACACAACGGGTCAGTGCATGGAGAGGCATTTCAGAATGTTCCACAGCAATCAGGAGTCATCTTTAAGACAGTTGTCTAAGACAATTACTTTTAAAACCCCCAAGATTTGGCAAGTTAAATATTTTGAAAATAGGGATATTGTAGGTACATTTGGAAGGTGTTTTGTTGACAAAGGTACAACACAGAGAGCATTATGGTGCACTTCAGGCAATTCTGCTCTGTTGTTCTCACAACCTCAATACAAATAATAGCTTTGAAAGCACTGGCTCTTAGATCCTACTGTGCTAGTGAATACATAAATGGGCCAAGGTAAAATGAGCAAAGATAAAGATACTAAGCGGAAACCATTCTTGATGTGACTTTACTGATTTCACGGCAGTGGCACCATAGATAATTATGTCTCATTCAACCCCCTGGACTGCCTTCACTTATCTCCAGCCATAGTGTGGGTTTGTAAGAGAAGGCAAAGTTTATTGAAAAAGCACTGTGCTCCTAGCTGTTATGGATGGTTGTCACTAATACAGCTGCTAAAAGATTCTTCAGCCATTGTGGTCCATCAGTGTAGTAAGCTGCTTAGCCATAACGGCAAATTTTGCTTCATATAATGCCACAGAGCTCATTAGTAACGGTGGGACCTAATGAACGGCCAGTAAAGTGGGTTTTTTAGTAGCGCAGTCAAGCTACGCCCCATATCAAAGCAGATCAGAGCAAGCAGTGTGACTGTGCTCCCAAACCTCCACAGGGGACACTCCAACAAAGTTAAAATTTGAGGGCCCAAATATTTGCTGCAGATACATTGAATGGAGTCTGGGGCCAGAGATCAGAAGATTTTGCCATAACTTTGGCTGACCATACAGGCAGCTCCTCCTGCAGTTGCTCCCCCTGCAAACTCATCTGAGAGGTGTGTGAGAGAGACAGACAGAAAGACAGGTCTATGTCACAACTGGCCCCTGTTAAACAGACTCGGCAGAAGCCAAGGATTGACTGGATCATGCAGACTGAACACACACCCACACTTAGTAGGGGCAAGCCAGCCAGACAAGGCAGTGACTGATCAGCTGGGGAGGATGGAAGGCCTGCTTAGGGCCCATGGCTATAAGCTAAAGCTGCCCTCCCCTTATGGAGCCCTTAGGGGAGGGGTCTGGTGGGAAGGCTGCCTGCCCTCTCAGGAGCGAATGCCTTCGCCCAGGATTTCTTTCCCCATGGCCTTTTAGTGATCATTTGAATCCTCCTCTTGGTTGAAGATCCCACCCTGTCTAGGCTAGGCTGGGCTGATTATTTGCGTTAGCGTCCTAATCTCTGGTGAACAATATTGCTACTATATTTAATGGGAGATAGGGTTATTACAAGATGATCTGGAATGGGCACTGCACCATTATGGTTTGCTCTGTACCTCAGAGCTAACATTTAATTAAAACTGCCAATAACTTTCCAGGCCTTTGACATCCTGGGCTAAACAAAGGCATGGGGGCACCCAGGCGGTTTGGTTTTTATTTTAATAACTGTCCGTCAACAGTAGGGGGTGGGGAATCAGGTAACAGAGATGGACTCCCCAGCATCCCTACCACATGGGGATTGCTAGATGACCCCCTGTACATGCAGGCATGCAGATAGGGCCGTGGCTTTGCTCTGCAGCCTGCAGCAGGAGGAGATGTTAAGCTATGCTATTGGTGAGGCTGCTTCCTTCCAGAGCCATCCGTTGGGAGTTTGGTTTGTACCAACCCTTCTGCAAGATTGTGTCTTGCCCGTCATCTCCTGTGGGCAAACAGGCAGACAGGTGCAGTGAGCCCATTGTACCATAAACAAGCAAACAAACAACAGCTGGCCCTCGAACACTGAATCACCATAGGCCAAGTTCTGATATTCAGCTTGAATAACTAACACGTTGAGCAGTCCACTGACTTCAAGGGGACCCATTCAGTGGATCCAGTATTATTCAACTCGAGGAAGATTATCCAAAAGTTTTATCCCCTTGGGTCTTCTCTTCAGCTTCAATAGACCGGAGCTTCAGGTCTCCAACCCGTTATACTAGACTACAGTTGCATGTTTCCCTTTATTCATAGGATCTGCTCATGTCTCTGAAGAGCCACACAGGTGCAATAGTGAATGACTGAAATGAGCACGCACTTTAGAGACAGAAAAATGTTTCGAACAGGAAAGTGCTTTGAGACACCAATTCGCCCACCCACCCTGACTCCTCCTCTGCACCTGCCTATGCACTACGAAGCAGCACTACACATATCAGGTTTTGAGAGTCATACAACAGATCGGGCTAATCTATTTTTATCCAGTACCTGAAAGTTGGTGTAAGCTCCGTGATCTTCTTTACTTGTACCTGTGCCTATGACCTAAGCAATCAATACATGCACCTTGCAGAGGTGATCTCAGGAGTGCTACTGCCATTCAGTGTGGTTTTCAGTATAATATCGATCAAGTTCTTGGCTCTAGGTGACCCCCATTTACCATGCTGCTTCTGAAGCAACCTCCTTTGTAAGAAAGGTTATTCTAGAGATTATGAAAACAGAGCAGTGTGTGATCTATGGGAAGCTTATAAGAGAGGCTCACATGTAACATGACTCATAGGAACATTTGCCCAAGGAGAGTACCTTATTGAATGGTCCAAGCTGTCAGCTTTATTCTTCCCAAGATGAAAACCAAGTCACATAAGGAAACAAGAAATGCTGAATTAGTTTTTCTTCCCAGAGGCCACGCCAGGCACTGCACTGTGCTGCCAAACAAAAAAATAAATCATTCTTTGAGCCCTGATTTTGGTCCTTCACTCTTGTGAGCAGTGGGGCCTAGACACACTGGACAGGGAATGCCTTGTATCAGTCACACCACCCTGCTCCGGCTGACTCACTAGCAGTCTTGACTTGCTCAGGAGTGGGGGGTGGGGGTGGGGTGTATCAAGCCCAGACTAAATTCCTACCTCTCCTGCCTCCTGGGAGTTTTGAGAGGGCAGTGACTGAGTCCCAAGTCACCGTGCATACAGATCTCTTCCCTCTGAGTAGACATTTCACAGGAATCTGATGACAGACTTGCACACAGAAAGGGCTCAGTCCATAGTGTCTGCGGCTCTCAGGTCCATACACACCCTACCAACCCCACAAAGCATATGCACACTGCAAGAAGCTCCTACTAGCTGCCACAGCAGTGACCATTGCTAACTCGTGTGAGCCTGGGGGACAATGCAATGCTGTCCTTCCATCGGTGTGGGAGATTCTGCAAGACGGGCCAGTCCCATCAATGCCCGCAGCCGAGGCTCAAGTCAGCCAGAGCAAGCAAAGAATCACGTCCGAGACCTCCCCTGTGAATACAGTCTTCACAAACTGGCCTTCGAGCATGGCATTACTCAGCCAGTTGTATTTGTTCCCCCCTCCTCCCCAATCGGAGACACGTTAATCTAGGTTCCTGTGGCGCAGCATGGTAGCATTTCGTAAGATGAGATCCTGGAACTCATGCAGAACCTGTAATAAAATCATTCCATTTTGCTCATGAATGCAGGGGAGAAAAAAACAAACAGTTTTCAAGAAAACTAGCTGCTGGGCTCATTCTATCCCTATTCCCACAGCAGGTGGATGGAAATGCTCACCGTCAGCTCACACAGATGTCTTTTTCCTAGTGCATTAATACCTAAAGCTCATACACAGACACAAGCCCTCTAACTGGATCAGAAATACCAGCGGAATTACGTCACAGATTAAATTTGACGCACTGGGAAGGACTCTCTCTCCTCCTAAGCCATAGAGGGGCTATAAAAGCTTTTTAGTTAGCTGGGGAATCTCCCGTGGGGATGCATGGCATAGGACAGGCATAGGCTGCCTTGGGCAGGCCCCTTACAAGCCCCATTATAGGGGGGGACAGGGATGTAGTGCAAAGTGCTAGAGAGATTCTGGGGAACCTCTGGCTTGGGCAGCCACCTGGAGGCAGCCCTGGGGAAGCTGCGGTAACTCAAAGCAGTGCCCAAGTTAGGCACAGGAATCATTTTGGCCATTCACCAGCTCAGAAAGGGAGGTGGTAAAGGTGGATTAAAGTCATTTTTGCCCCTCACCCTATGTGCACTCACCTCTTGGAGACATGTTACACAGTGCCACTCATTACATGTAAGGATTTTAGACCATCAGATGATCTGCAGTGCTATTCCTCCCTCCCCTGCCCCCAGGAGGGATCAACGGGAGGACCGAATTCCTGCTTCCTAGAGATAATCGATATAAAATTATATCCTTCCCACACCCACACCTACCTAGAATCACAGAAGCATTGGAATGGAAGGGACTTGGAGAAACCATCTAGTCCCACGCCCTGTGCTGAGGCAGGACCATGTGTTTGTCTAATGTGTTCGTAAAAACCCTCCAATGACAAGGATTCCATAACTTCTCTTGGAAGCTTAATTAAGCACAGGACTATCTTTACAGTTAGGAAAAACTTTCTAATATCTAACCTAATTTCCTGCTACCTGATTAATGCTCTGACCATTACCGTCTCTGAACAGAACAATCAGTGCACATATGCATATGCACTAGCTTTGTATGTAGTTTCCGAGTGATCCCTTTCATGCACAGAATTCAGGAGAGTAACATCCAGTTTTAATGATCTGGAACTCTACCAACTCACTCCATTGCTGCAATGATGCGATTACAAGCCTTTGTAAATGCCCATGTGTACTTTGGCTTTATTGTGCCATCTACAATGATTTTAACTGGATAGACGTTAATCCTGCCTCAGTGCAGGGGGATGGAGTAGGTGACCTCTTGAGGTCCTTTTCAGCCCTACGTTTCCAAGTTAGCACAATAATAGAAGGAAACAGACAGCATATATTGTTTGCTACCTGCCCCCATCCCCCCCGAAAGTATTTGAGTGAAGACCATTTACAACTGTCACAGAACCATTTATACGCACTGCAAAACTTTACCCTTGATTTTGATTGCTGACCCATTTTGTTCTCTGTTTTCCCCCCTTAAAAATCATTTCCAAGCTCTTTCAAAAGCAGGTGATTTTGACTCCTGTTGGGAGGCTCCACTGGTTGACTTGTGTTGTTTGATTCGTTAAACCCCCCCTCTGACCCTAAGTCACTGCCAGCGCAGATTGAAATTAAAAAAAGGTGGCAGAATATGCCCCAGTCTCTCCTCAATCAATACTAGGCTAAATCACCTGGACCCATGGTGCATGTAATACATCATTTGATAACCCCATAAATTGCTTTCAGCCACTCGTTATCTAAGATCAAGAGTACCACCATGCTCTGCCTGGGATTGTCGCGGACCCTGATATTGGGTGACCTCAGCTGAGCCTCTTTTCTTTCTCTAACTACTAGATCCTAGCAGTTTATAAATTGCTTTGAGTTGCCTCCCTTTTGCAAGTTACTATTACATCAAAAGGCCTAGCACTTTCTGGCCATGGATCTCAAAGTGGTGCATAAGAATTAAAGCCTAGCAACATCCCTGGAAGCATGGATGTATTATTATTCGTCTTTTAAAGAGGAGGGAAGTGAAGCAGAGAGAAATGAAGTAACTTACACAAACATCACACAGTAAAGCAGTGTCAGAGCCCTCCCAGGTTACACGACTCCCAGTCCCCTGCTCTAACCCTTAGGGAACACGGCCCCCAGTTACCATTCATTCACATGGAGCTAGCTTAGCTTTGAAGCAGGGGCAACAGCCCAACCTCTTACCTGGATGTTTGACTAACCTGTGCCATGATGGATGACTATTACCATGCGCTGGCCTAGCTAAAGCAAGCGGAGCACTTGTGTCTGTTCCCACTAGTGAGGCGTCCACATTGCAAAAGCCACTAACACTGCTGCCATTAACTAGCACCGTTGACAATCTCAGCTGAGAGTCCAAAATCTGAATGGGCACAAAAGCTGGAGTTCCTTCCAAACCCTCCTTAAACCTCACTCCTTCCATCAACTCTTCCCATAATAATCCACCCAGATAGGTTAAAATCAGGCATATTTTTAGACAGAAGCTATTCCAGCGTACTAGAGAACAGGCCATGATCTCCTCTCTGCAGTGAAACTACACTCCTGGGAACAGGAGCCCTTTACTGTGGTATCTTCTCTCCCACTCCCCACATTGGTTGGGAGAGCTCCCCTCCCCCCAGATCTCAGAGGTTACTGATGAGTCACAGAAGGAAATTAAATAGGAAGGGTGAAGGTGACTAGGCATGATTAAACCCCATCTCTTCAGGGCTACTCCCAACAGATGGAGTGCAACTCTTGGAACAGGTTCACTTATTAAATGCAGACCCACAAGACGCAGTGGAATTGCCCTAAGGGCTAGAGGTTGATATGGCAGGGCAGTATTAGAACAAGTATAGCGTGGTCACTGGGAGACTCAGGCCCCCCGACTTGCTAAGGGGATCACAGTGAGTCACAGAAGGAAATTGCAGCCTAAATCCCTGCTGTGGAGGGAGAGGCACAAGAGTTCCTGCCCCAAGAGGAGTGAAGGCTAGAGCCCTGAGAGGGGATGCCATGAAGGGATCAGAGAGGCACTTATGCCAGAACTGAGACAATCATGTCTGTTCTCTTTGCAAATGGGTGACATTTGTAGACTGACTTGTTATAAGTTAGCTGCTCAACTTCATCTTTTACATACAGCCTAATAGTGGAAAGCACCGCATTGAAGCAGTGTGGTTTCTATCAGCTTCCCCAGAGAGGCCAACTTCCCTTTAATGTGCTCCTCCTCATTCTGGAGCCACAGCTCCACCATGGCATGAACCATTTAACTACCAGCAGCTTGTATTTCTCTCCCCCAAGTTAAGAAGCCACTGAAAAGAAAGCTATAGAATAATGTACTCTCTGGATACAAGGCTCTAAGGTATGTATGGACAATGCTGCACCTTAGGCATCTACCTCTTCTCCCTTAGGAGAAGGCTTCTGACACACGCAGGCCAGATCTGGTGTAAACTGGCATAGCTCTAATGGAAGCATTGGAGCTACACTGATTTCCATCCACTAGCAATCCATCCCCTAATCCAGATGCACCCCAGAAGGATCACAGCAGTTAGCTGAATGTAAGTACTGTAGCTCTCTTGTTCGCTATTTCTAAGCACATGTCTGTCTCCCCCCTTCAGTGGCTTTTCCTACAATTAGAGATTCAGCCTCAACATGCAGCAGCTGTTCTGAACACAAACGAAGCAAGAGTGGTTACCCTAGTGACCTACATCTAAGCACCTCGAACAGCTGTTCTCCTTGCAGCCACGGAAAACAGAAGCATCTGATTGGAGCCAGAAATTCAGCTGTCCCTGTCACCCTCCATAGGGGAGCCCTGAACCCTGTGGGGATCAGGAGCTAATGCCTCAGGTCCATGTTTCTCCCTGGAATACTCTGCCCCTGATGGGCTCCAAGCAGATGAGGCACAAGACCTTTTCTAACTTGGATTACAGCTAATTAGCTTCACCAGCCTGAGTCCACAGAATAGTCCTGTTTCTCCATGCAAGGGCTAAACCCCCACAGATGGGCACTTGGCAGAGAAGAGAAATGGACATTTGAGGATAAGTTTGAGTGGGGGCAGGTATAAGAAACAATTGAAACAAACCCAATGCTTTTATCAAACTGTCCTCATAAGGCTTGAACCTGTAAGATGCCCCAGTCCCTCGAAGTCAAGGGCATTGTGGTTGCTCAACTGCACCTCACAAAATTAGTCAACACCTGGCAGGATCACACCCATAGGTGCCACAAGCACACAACCTTTCCATTTCAAAGCCCCATATACAAGAAAACTAAGGCAATCTCAGACATCACATTGCCATGACCACTGTCCTAGAAACACAGGGATTGCCATCTCACGTGAGGATACAGCTATCCAGGAGCCTGTCTTCCACGGTGGTTTTAAATGAAGGGACTAAATTCTTGCAGTGGCAAATGTCCTTATAGGAAGTTCTCCCTAACCCCTGTGAGATGGCAGCAACAGCAGCTAGCTCTTATGCAGTACTTTTCATCAGTACATCTCAAAGCACGTTACAGAAGGAAGCCTCTCTCATTATCCTCATTTAACAGATGGAGGAACTGGGAATGGCTTATGCCCTGAAATAGGAGGGTTTGGAGAAAATTTTTCCTTCAAATCTGGTGATGTCCCCTCCCTAGTGAGCACTATCCACTAGGCTTTGAGTTACCCATAAGTCCCCAGTGCAGGAGCGGGTATGGCTGCTCTCTGCCACCTCAAGCTCCCTCCCTGGCACACTCTCCACCTTGGGGCCTCTGCACCTCCATTTATTCTGTGCCCAAAGTCCTTTTAAAGAGAAGAGACCCAATCCCTTCTCGTAGGTGCCATTTTGCAAACATTTCTGCACCTGCTTAACTTTACTACTGTCAGCAGTCCTACTTAAATCAATGGGGCATTGACCATTCATGGTAGCAAAGTTACACACACACACACAAGTTTAAGGCCTTGCCTATACTACAGGATAAGGTTGACAGAAGCTGCCTTACGTCAACCTAGCTGTGGAATTTGTTTCCCACCAATGAAGTGACTATCTGCGCTGATCTAGTAACACTACCTTCCTGAGTGGCGTGGAGTCATGGTTGATGTAATTAGGTCAATGTAGCGTCAGTGAAGACACTGCATTGTTTAAGTAGACTATTATTGGCTTTCAGGAGCCATCCCACAATGCCCCACCCTGACAATACAATTGAAACAAGCACTCCTGGTGAGGCCGCACACCACCGACACAAGGAGCCCAAGATGAACACACACAAGCAATTTAATAACTGTGGTGGTTGTATGCCGACAAGTTAGGTCAACATAATTTTGTAGTGTAGACATGGCTTAAGTGTTCGTAGGATTGGTGCCCTAAATGAACCCCAGGGCAGGCTGTGGATGTGACCAGAGTGCACTCTACTACAATTATTCTCTGCTTCCCAAAACCCATATGTGGCAGTGAGGCAGAAGGCTGCTCTACCTTTCAAAAAGGGTAGCCAGGTGGGCACCTGGATGCCCCAGTTCATGGGGAGTGCAGAAGGGGCATAAAGCCATCATCTTCTCTATCCCAAGCGCATGAACAGAGGAACTGTGAATTGGGACACTTTTAAAAATTAAGTCAAAGTCATCATTCACTCTATAAGTCTCTGCTAAGAGTGCTCCAGGGGCTAAAAAGACAGTTTTGCCAAAGCTATGTATACAAATACGGTGCTTTAGTGATAGTACAGATTTGGAATGGAACTCAGATCTCTCTATATACACACTATAGCTATGACCTGAATTTTAAAGTCTAACAAAAAACCCACCTCAATTATTTTAACCACTTACCCATTGTGTTCCAGTATTGATTTTGAAGCATACCAATTATTTAAATAAATTGCCTATTAAAATTCATTTTCAGTTAAAGGTCAGACCTACAGATTGAAACCAGATGCAGTACATAATTCCTAACAGTATTGTGATTTGCACACAGGTTCATTGCTATGTTTCTGCAGAAGTAATTTCTCTTGCCAAATCTGGCTCCATTTGCTAGCATAGCTATTACACTCTCGATCAATTAAGGGAGCTTTTTATTACCATTATTAGAAAGTTTAAAATACTACAATCTTAGTTAAAAAGGCACTGCAGCTTAACTAACTATAGTACCTAATTCTTGTCATTGGAAGAGGAAGAGGAAAGGAATGGCGTTTAGAGCTGTGTGGGCATTTCATTTAATAATGAGTGGACCTGAGAAGCTTTGAAGTTGTGAAAAACAGTCTACATCCTTCAATATGGAGACGTTTTATGAACTTATGAAAATGTTTGTTCAAGTCCTTTCTTTGAACATCTGTGAACTCTTGAGTATAACTGGCTGCAGGTGGTGCTTATAGTTTATGAAGAGACCGGGGAGTTACTAATTGGCTGCCTTACCACTGCCCAGGTGTCTTCTCCCCCCCTTTACAGCTTTATTTTATGCTAAGGGTACAAGGGATTTAGCTCCGTGGATGAACAATCTGCAGCAGAAAGGACTTGAACAAACATTTTTATTAAGGGACCTGTCATTGTTTTAAAGCTCTTTACATTTGGCACATCAGTGGCACACAATTAAACTAGGAAATGGAAGTACATGAGTGTATACAATAGAAATAATCCAGGTTGTGACCCTGTTAATCAACCCTTCACTGCGGGCCAAAGGAGACATGCAGGCCTCCAAGCAAATCTCCTTTCTTTGGGACTGGATTCTGAGCTGAATAGCCCCTGGCTCCATAAATAATTCCACTGATGTGAGTGTGATTACTGGTGGAGTAAGGTGCTGCCTAGCATGAGTAGCGGGTATCACAATCTGGCCCTTGGTCTCCTTAAACTTTAAAGAAAAAATTGCACCTTTCTAATGGCCTCAATGCTGCCATCCATAGGCTAGGTAGCATCTTACTCACAGGTGTTGGATTGAAGCTAATTGAGTTGCTCAAAAGGCTAGATTGTCGGGTAAAGCTCCCTTGTCCCTTTGGCTGGAGGAGGGGAGAGTAAGGGGTAGGAAAGTAGGGGCTAGTCAGCCAATATGTCTAACAGCAAACAAGTGGTTGGGAAGGCCCAGGCAAGGGTGAGCATGTACATTGGTCAAACTGGACAGTCTCTACGTAAAAGAATAAATGGACACAAATCAGATGTCAAGAATTATGACATTCATAAACCAGTTGGAGAACACTTCAATCTCTCTGGTCACGTGATTACAGACATGAAAGTTGTGATATTACAACAAAAAAACTTCAAATCCAGACTCCAGCGAGAGACTGTTGAATTGGAATTCATTTGTAAATTGGATACAATTAAATTAGGCTTGAATAGAGACTGGGAGTGGCTAAGTCATTATGCAAGGTAACCTATTTCCCCTTGTTTTTTCCTACCCACCTCCCCCTCAGATGTTCTTGTTAAACCCTGGATTTGTGCTGGAAATGGCCCAACTTGATTATCATACACATTGTAAGAAGAGTGATCACTTTAGATAAGCTATTACCAGCAGGAGAGTGGGGTGGGAGGAGGTATTTTTTTATGCTTTGTGTGTATATAAAAAGATCTTCTACACTTTCCACAGTATGCATCCAATGAAGTGAGCTGTAGCTCACGAAAGCTTATGCTCAAATAAATTGGTTAGTCTCTAAAGTGCCACAAGTACTCCTTTTCTTTTTGCGAATACAGACTAACACGGCTGTTACTCTGAAATCTGCAGCAGTGACATTTCCTGGAATACAGGAGCAAATATGGGGTTTCCATGCAGATATCATATGGAAATATAATGTATGCATGGGGTTGGTTGTTCTTTGAACAATAATAGAGTTGGTTGAAATTTTTACTCCAAAAGTTTTCCCATCAGAATAATTCAGTTTCACCCTAACTGAAATTTTTCCATGAGGAAGTATCAATTTTGATGAAAAAGTTTTGGGTTTTCTCCACAGACGAATTTTGAACAGATTCCAAATGGAAATTTTCATTTTGAAACACTTGAAGTTGAAGCTAAGTGAACATTTTCCTTCCAAGAGGTCAGTTGCAAACAAAATGCTTTCGTTCTGAATTGGTTAGAGGTTTCCTGTGGGAAAACTAATATTTTTCCTGCCAAAGAGAGTTGAAAAAAGATTTTTTTCCCCCTCCAAAATTTCAGCTTTGACCAGCTCTGGGCAACACATTTGAGAATGTTTGAGCTGCTCATGCTTTAGAGCATAGACTTCTACAAGATGTTGAGCCAAAACAAACCAACCTTAAAAGGTGTCCCCCAAGGCATTAATGGGAAATTTCAGTCTAATAAGCGAACACCTGGCCCCATGTGTACCAGCCAAGAGAGGGAAGCACTCTCAAGACTGAGTGTTGCCCATCTGCTCACACCAAGGCTGAATTTTAGTTATAGCTTTGCCCCCATAATACATAGCAAATCTTGGAGGAACTAACAAACAAAACAGAAAACACTAAAGAAAACCAAGCCCACCATCAAGTGTAGTGCCCAAGCCATATTGTGCCTGTGCGTTAATATTAGTTCAGGGTTCATCAGGCACTCACAGACCTCACAATTTATCCAGGCTAATCCTTTCTCTTAAAAGCTCCTATTATTATGTCATAAAATGTTTTTTCTTCAGGGCTCTATAAAATATTTTAAAGCTCTTTAAAATTTATACACCAAAGAGAGCACCTTTCCAATTCATGGCAATTGTCTGCCTGGACCTTTAAAGAAAAGCAGATCCAAACAAAATATAATAGGTAATTTGTTTTGTGTGTGGGTAGCTATAATTTTAGAATGCTTTCCCACCTGAATGGCTTATTCTTTTTGCTAGTATCAATCTCTCCCTGCTGACGAGCACTTTTCATTTTCTAGTGGCATTTATAACAGCAATGAAGTGGCAAAGTTTACATACAGGCAAAACAAATTCCCCTTTTCTGGAGATGCAGTACAATACATCCCCAGCACTCACATGACTTACCAGAGCAAATATTTGGGAAGGTTTTCAGCTGCATTCATTTTCCAAAATGAGAATTTTTGTTAAAAACAATGTATGCTCCAGTTTGCATGCTATGGGCCAGATCCTGAACTGTGTGCATTTGGAGCAAGCTGGGGTGGTGGAAAAGGTGTCTTTTGGCCATCTTTATGGCTCCCCAGTCCTGGAACCAGCTGTACTCAAAGCTGGTGCTTGCATCAATTAGATATTTCATGCTGACTGTCCACAGCCCTCAAGGACTTTTCTGGTAGCCAGGAATTACTTGGATACAGGGAGGTTTCAGTTGCACTCCCTTTCCCTGACCATACCCTAGTGCTAGGACACAGAATGGTATAGGGCAAACGCAGCAGCTCCTAAGCAGTGGGACCTATATAGGTTGAATCTGGTTGGTTTATGGCTGCTATATAGCAGTGGTCCAGTGCAAAGCAAACAAGAACCCAGGTCTATAATTTCTACTGCAGCTTTAATGCAGGACCTGTGTTAGATGCAGATGCTGAGCTGTACCACACTGGCAAAGCGGTTGGAGGCTTTCTACCAGTGGAGGGAGGAGGCAGACAGAATGGAGCAATGTCACAATGGGATAAATGCAGTTCTGTGAAGTTACTCTAATCTAGACTGACACCAATGTAACTGAGAGAATCAAATCCAAGGTCTCCAGGGGTGCACGTGACGTATTTCCGTGTGGGTTGTCAGCAGTGGGGATGGAATACATGGCCTTCTGGATCAAAAAGCATAACCCCCTGCTACTGGGCTACCCACCTCTGTTAACGTAAAGCAGGTAGCCCATTCAGACAGCTATGTGGTCCAGGCACTAAGGGGGACAGAGAGCCCCGCTGTAAGTATGGGTTACACACATTTAGGGTAGATCTACACTGCACACTCCTCATAGAAAACACACTGCATGCCCCCCTAGCATGGGTATAAATAGCCATGTAGATGGCGAGGCACTGCTTAAGTGAGTAAAGACACACCTGAACCTTAGGGCACATGCTCTCCACCGCTTTCTACGCACCCAAGCAGTGTCTCCCACATGCCTATTTTTAGCAGTGTAGCATCCTGCTGCAGGGACAGGCTCCAGCAGCTTTGGCATCTCCCTGCAGTGGGGAAAGGCTCCAGTTGTGGAGCTTTTTCCTGCTGCCTTCCTACTGCCAGAGCCTTTCACTGCAGCATGTAGCTACACATCCCCTACGTGCTGCCACCGGCATAGGAATAGCAAGGCCTTAGAATGTCTCTCGCCTCCGTTTAAAAGGCTTTGAGCAAGGTCCTCAACCACCCACTGGTGTCTTGGTGCCACTGAAGTGGCACAAAGGAATGTTAAACCAGCTCCTGAGGATTCCCCTGGCTTTATGCCACCTACTTTCCCTTGTGGAAACCTGTTGGGGGCAGAAGGAAGCACTGCTGTGACATGGGAATGGCCCCCAGGCAGTTTAAGGCAGAACAGCTGTGAGGCTGAATTCCCCTCCTCTCACCGCAGGGTTGAGAACCAGAAAGGTGTCTTGGTGCCACTTCTCTGCCTCCCCACTCAGCAGTGCTGAGCTGTTTTGGATCTCGTCTACACTGGTTTTACTCTCCTGACTGCAATGGGGTAATGCTCAATTGACACTAGTGCAAGTCTGTGAGGGGATCCACTCACGTCACGTGAGCGCCTCCTGTTGGGTGTGCATGCTCTCACAGCTTTTGCGGTGCTCTCTAGGGAGAGTTTCTCTTTTTCAGGTGCATTTTCAGTGACTCAGCCCACCATTGAGTCACATACAGTCCACAGGCAAAACACAATAGACCCCTTCTGGGGTATACAGTCTAACAGGGCCTATCCCAGTACCCTGGTTGGTCTTCTGCATCCCCTCTAGGGCTAGTTCTCAAATAGTCCTTGCTCTGGAAGGGAGCAGTGTCCCCAGGCTTGCTCCCTGGAGACTCTTCATTCAATAGCAAGCTTCAATCAATCCCAGCTGAGTCACTGTTGCAGTTCAGTTCATCCCCTTTTTGGAGTATAAAGTTCAATACAAACTAATTCATTTGGGGTCTTCAGCCTTTTTCCTGAGCCAATGTAAACTCCCTTCTCGGGGCACTCAGCCATTCCCCACCAGCCACAGGTGGAGACCAGGGCTCACCCACTATACCAAGTCCCAACCCAGGGACCCTACAAATAACAGCCACCTGCTGCATCCCTTTAACTAACTCATTGCTGCTACTGTTCCCTGGGCCACTTACCCACAGCCCCAGCATGTTCAGCTTCACCATTACCTCAGGCTGAAGCCTTGCTTGAGTCCCAGTAGCCAGCCAGGAGCACTTTCCTTGCTCCCCTGGTCCCAGCTAGTGATGGCTCTGTCCAGATACTGGAACTGCTGCAGCCAGTCAGGAGCATCTTACTTACTCCTCTGACTCCAGCCAGCAACTGAATCTGCTTAGGCTCAGCAGCTCCGTTTATGAGCCTGCTGGGCTCTGACTGGCTGCTTCCCACACAGCCTCTCTAAGCAGCTTGGAGGACTCACTTCTTCTGCTCTTTTCTTAGGGCAGGGTTTGGTAGGCTCACAAGCCCTCCAGCAGGTAATGGTCAGGCCTGCTACACCCAGTCACAAAGTTGAAGTAGAATCATGCCTTAGAAGGGCACATATCAGCCTTTGCCCGGGAGCCAAGGGTAGAGAGGCATGACCCTGGCCACATCTCCAGCCCATCCAAACATGCCTCCTGAGATATGGACAGCACCACTGCCCAAGATAGCCCTCTGTCACCACCTGCACCTATACTCAGGGCACCCTATTCACTTCTGCCCTGCCGCCACTTTACCTGGCTAAAGCGGCACAAAGGGGCTAAAAGGCAGATAGCCCAGGTACTGGGAACCCCTACACCCAGTTCCACCATCTCTAAACTGCCTCTCCAGGAGCCCCACAAAGAGGTGGCACACTTGGGCAGGATGGAGGAGGAGGGCACAGGAGGGACATGGCCAGGATGCACCTTCACTCTGCCAATTCTGAGCTCCATTATGGCCTTGAAGCAGGAGGGCAAGTTAGGGCAGCTCTAAGGGCTGCCTTAACCTGCACCAGGACCCACCTTGGCCACCAGCAGTATCTGAATAAGGGGGAGTACAAGCTGCCTCCTTTCTGTCTCCACTCGCCACAATAGGTGCTATTACAGGGAAGATTTCCCCAGAGATGGCAAATGTTGTTCTGGATTACATCAGCATTCCAGCATGGCCTCCCTACCTCCAACACTAAGCCAGACAGAGTTCAGTCCTATGCAAATCCCATGCTGGAAGCTATCATTTGAAATACAAATTGTTAAAATTGATTAAGATCCCTGGAATCAGATTCCATCTCAGTTAAACAAGTGTAAATCCAGAGCAACACCACTGGATTAGCAACAGCTAGCTGAGAAGAGAATCTAACTAAATAAATGCATGCATACATAAACTACTGACATGTTTCCCCCCTGTTTTCATATGCTCTTGGTCTTGGAGAGTTGGATTCCATGGATGGACTGTGCAACATCAAACCATTATTTTCTGTTTTGACAAACACTTTCGATTTTTGTGACTAATAAGGGAAAGAAATGACTTTAAAACAGGCCAGGCAGGAGCTGATGAAAAGTGGGGAAATGCACACCACAGTTAATTTTAAAAGTTGTAAATTCTACTGGACAAAAGCAAAATTGTTTAGCTATATTTGCTGTCAAAATGGGATGGCTGCCCACTCAAATATTTTGTGATGCTTCTGTAAATACATTTCACAGGTATGATTGATATATCAGTCTATCCTGATGCCAAACAGCTGGTCCACTCAGTGACTGTAATTTGATCCTGATGTAAAATAACTTCTCTAATATTGTTTGCCCAGGATCTTCCCCCTTTGCAAAGAAAAAGAATCAGAGTCATACAATGTGTAGCAATGCTCCTGGTTAATATATTGCCTAACAGACTCTTCTTTTGGGGTCACAGTTACAGAGTATGAGAAAAATTAAAGCAGCAGGAGGACCATGGATGGATCTGATGGCTTTGAAAGAGCCTAAGGGAAATAATGACAGGTTTCAGAGTAACAGCCGTGTTAGTCTGTATTCGCAAAAAGAAAAGGAGTACTTGTGGCACCTTAGAGACTAACCAATTTATTTGAGCATGAGCTTTCGTGAGCTACAGCTCACTTCATCAGATGCATACCGTGGAAACTGCAGAAGACATTATATACACAGAGACCATGAAACAATACCTCCTCCCACCCCACTCTCCTGCTGGTAATAGCTTATCTAAAGTGATCGTCAAGTTGGGCCATTTCCAGCACAAATCCAGGTTTTCTCACCCCCCCCCCACCCCCCTCCAAAAACCACACACACAAACTCACTCTCCTGCTGGTAATAGCTTTTCCAAAGCGACCACTCTCCCTACAATGTGCATGATAATCAAGGTGGGCCATTTCCAGCACAAATACAGGTTTTATCACCCCCCACCCCCCGCCCCACACAAACTCACTCTCCTGCTGGCAATAGCTCATCCAAACTGACCACTCTCCTTACAATGTGCATGATAATCAAGGTGGGCCATTTCCAGCATAAATCCAAGTTTAACCAGAACGTTGGGGGGGGGGTAAGAAAAAAACAAGGGGAAATAGGCTACCTTGCATAATGACTTAGCCACTCCCAGTCTCTATTTAAGCCTAAATTAATAGTATCCAATTTGCAAATGAATTCCAATTCAGCAGTTTCTCGCTGGAGTCTGGATTTGAAGTTTTTTTGTTGTAAAATAGCGACCTTCATGTCTGTGATTGCGTGACCAGAGAGATTGAAGTGTTCTCCGACTGGTTTATGAATGTTAGAATTCTTGAAGTTTAGCATTTCCTATGCCAGAACCCAGCCAATCCTCCACAGTGTATCCATCTCAGGCTGCCTGGATAGGTCTGCCTTCCATGCCAGAAATCTGATAGGATTTAAGACTTACTGTGGAAAATGTCTCGGCATTTTTGAACAGGCTAGCAATGAAATCTCTCCCCAGGGGTGGAACTGACAGCCCGGTGAAAACTAATCATTATAGACCCCGGGACTGGTCTTGCAACCTTTTCTCACACAAGCAGTCCTAATTCATGCAAGCAATCCCATTGATTTTAATGGGCCTACTCTTATTCATGCAACCAATTCTCACACTCAAAAGGGTTGCAGCTTTAGGCTCCCTCTCGCTTATCTTTACAATGGAAATACTTAGTTAAGTTACTGTATATGTGAGCTTAGGTTTGCATAGTGCTTTGTGGAGAATGCATTTAATTCTGTTATCTTTCTGAAAGTGCACCGGTGCCTTGACAAAATTCAGTTTTTATTAAAAATGATTAATGGCTATGAATTTAATCAACGCATATTCACACAGCAGCAGCTTTACCCTAAGTTTGATTTTAAACAGCTTGTGTCCTGACACATGAGGTATATTATATCATTTGACAGCAGTGACATTTATATTTGTAATTACTATACGGTGACAATCCATTGGTAAGCTTGCCCCACTTCAGGAAACACAACAGATATAAGGGTGCCGCACCAAACTGTGCTAAGTGTCACAATAAATCAATGGATTAAAAGATTAAAGAGCAACTACAGTGTGACAACAGTCTCCGGATAACAAAAGCCTATGCACAAGAATTAAAGCAATTTATTTTGGAGTCCATATGATTTTCTTTCCTCTACTAGTGGGATACAGTTGCTGTTTTAGTTCAGCAGCTTCAGAGCAGCGGAGGTGTTGCACAGAAGAAATCACTGTGCTCTGGGGAGTTGATTATAGAATACTGAAAAATTGGTCAGTTCAAGACGGAATATAGAAGCACAAAAATGGGATATAAATTTTGATAAACTGTGCAGGAAAAATAAGGTACAAAGCAGGTTTTTTAAAGACACAGTGCATCAAATTTAGCAAGCACCTTCTACATGTTATCAGCTTACAAAATGCTATGTTGAAAGCAGTTTTAGACCATTTAACATGTGGCAGATACAAACCCTTCCACCTGCAAGATCAGAAACAGCATTTCAAACAGTGTAAAAGCAATTAGTGTCAGGGGGGAAAGAAGGGATATCTTCAGGTCTGTTGGTAATTAATGGCACTTATTATCTGTTGTTGAAGGAAGCTGTCAAATGAGATTTGCTACCCAGATTGTCCAGATGTAGTAAGCACATGGAACTTTAAACACAATCCATAATTTAGCATCCTATTATATTGGTTTATGCTATTTCTTGAATGTATAGTGATACCGGGACCCATTCATCCCTAGCCTAGCTCTATTAGAATTTGGGGAGTTACACCAGAGAAGAGATTCCTCTGACCTTTCCCATTTGTGGGTCCTATTGAAGTTAGTAGGCGTGTGAGGGTGTGTTTAAGTAAGGGGGTAGAATTCAGCCTGGGGGAAAAGACTGCCTGTTTTGGGCTAATAAAAGAAAAGTGTAACTTGCTGGAAATCAGAGCGAATTTTTTCTGAGTTTGTTTTTGAGAGAAGGTTTTAAATCAACCTGAATACCCAGTTTCAAACTCTTGCTGCTATGTCGCTTCATTTAATCCTTGTAGGATTGGGCCCTGTCATAGGGTAAGGCTGAGACTCAGCTGCACTGACAGGCGTAGCTAGTCTCCCCAGATGAAAGAAATGAGTGGAGTCATATGACTGGCAGATCATGTGACTAAAGCCAAGGGTTCTCACCTTCATTGCACTGTGACCCCCTTCTGACAACAAAAATTACTACATGATCCCAGGAGGAGAAGCCGAAGCCCGAGCCCAGCCACCCAGGGGGCGGAGGGGAGAAGAGGCCCTAAGAAGGAGAGACAGCGTGGCTGAGGCTACTGGATGCAGACACTCAGCTGTGGTAGGGTTCCCAGGGCTGGGAAACCAATGGAAGAGCATGAGTATGGGTTCCTCTTATACTGTCACCTGGCTACTGGAAGCAGTGACCACAGACCAGAATGTTCTCCTTCTTACATCACACAAGGACAAGGGGCTCTTTAAGGGCTTCGTTTTACAGCAGGGTAGAGCTCATGTGCTTAGAAAACAGGCAAAACCACCTGCTGTTTCCCAAAACATCCATAATCACCTGCTTGCATGTGCAAAAAAGGTCACGGCACACAAAACAGTCTGTGCATTCAGATATCGATTCTGTGGAAACAAGGCTGAACTTCACCCTTGTGCTTGGGGCCCCTGGCAGATGCCTTATGAATAGGCTGAAGTTGATGGGCAAGATGGTTCCAAAGGAGTGATCATGCAGTTTTGGGCTCTTTTTCACAAGAGAGGGAGCCTCTAGTCCAGTGGCTCTCAACCTTTCCAGACTACTGCACCCCTTTCAAGAGTTTGATTTATCTTGTGTACCCCCAAGTTTCTCCTCACTTAAAAACTTTCAAAATCAGACATAAAAATACAAAAGTGTCCCACACGCTATTACTGAAAAATTGCTTACGTTCTCATTTTTGCCATATAAATTATAAAATAAATCAATTGGAATATAAATATACAATATCTAGGCGAGTTGATGTACCCCCGGAAGACTTCTGAGTACCCTCAGGGGTACATGGTTGAGGTCCACCGGTTGAGAACCACTGCTCTAGTCTGTAGCAGCCCTGCATAGGTTGGTGGGGTGGGCAGAGTTGAGGGAAGGGCTGGATCTGGGTCACAGGACTGGCCATTGAGTGGCCCTAACTCCACGTGCAGAGTCATTACATGGGCAGGAGCACTAGTGGCAACTGCCAGGCTCCACCTCTGGCCTTAGGTTGGAGAGTATGGATTCGCCTTGCACGTCACCTGAAAGACACCCAAGTCCTCCTCAGCTGCATATGGAAGTCTATACATGTTCCATGAGCGCATGCACATTTGAGGAGTGCATCCTTTTTGCCTTACTTTGAACATTCATGCACTGCACAAAACATTGTAAAGAGGAATTGCAGGTACACAGTATCTCTGGGGAAGAAGGAAAAAAATGCTAATTTTCTGTAAGTTCCTGTATGAAAATATTGCCCAAAAGCACTCCATTTTCAAGCCGATCAACTTATTGCCGCCGGGCACTGATATCAGGGGAAAATATACACGATGCATTGCATTGTGAAACTTGCGGGTATTTTGAGGTCAGGAATTTTACTCCAAGTGCAGACTGAAGTAATCTTTTCCACTTGATAGCTAGTAAATGAGAGTCCCTTTAGCGACAGTGCTGTAGCCACATTTTTATTATATACGTTATAGAAATAGCAACCAGGCATCCGGGGTGCTGGAACAATTTTAGAGCGGGGACACTGATGATGGAAACCATGTATCTGGAGTTTGTTATTAGTACTTTAAGCCAGAGGGTGCCACAATACCCCTAGTTCCAGCACCACCGCCAGGCATCAGCGTTCCCATCGAGAAGGTGTTTCCTGCAAACCTGTCCTACTGTTATTGCGCAAACAGGTCTCGCTGAGACGTCCCCAAAATGAACGGTAAATAAAAGAATCTCTGATTTTCACAAGATAGTTTTGCATCTGGGTTTGTAGGTGATTATAATAGATTCCCGTACACAAGGATAGAGGTGGTTTTATCTGTTACTAACACTGTAATTTATACTGATTGAAGCCCAGCGGTCATGCATCTTGTCTGCCTCAGGGTTTCTCCTACTCCCCAGTCTTCTGAAGCAAATGTTTATTGACAACTATCTCAATGAATTACAAAATACACGCTGTACGTGGAGCACTAAAATTCTGCAGAACAGCTAATCTCACACATATGCAGTGACTGTGACTAACAGTTCTATCCCAAGCAAATGTTTTATTACATGAAGCCAACAACTGCAAAAGTAGCACAAGACTCATACGATAACACTTTTAGTCAAAATAAATGTTCTATCAAACTTATTTAAATGACTCATCTGACGTTACATAGATTCTTCAGTAGGTGACAAAGTTGTTCATTAGTTAAGGCCTAAGTTTTCCCCGGTGTTTTTCATTTTCCTATCAAAATTATGCCATGCAGGAATGATTTATAAACTCTGATGCTATTTGTATAAAAAGAGGTTCATAATTCAAAGAAACGAAATGAAATATTTAGGGAAGATTAATCGTGAGTGCACCGCTACTCTAGCTGTCTAATCATTCATTTTATGACACAGCAATATTTGTTCGGCTAGTAACTCTTCCTTTGGGGAAAAATATCTAGTGGCTCATATGTTGCTTAATATATTCAATGGGAAAAAGCAAAGCAAATCTCATTAAGGGAACTGGAAAATAGTATGAGCCTTTAAACTGACAATGCTTTAAAAAGCTAGCAAAATTTACATATTTACTACACTTTTGCGAGTGTAGATACAAATAACTATTAATAATAACAATGAGGTATTATGCTAATATCTAGACCAGTGGTTCCCAGACTTGTTCTGCTGCTTGTGAAGGGAAAGCCCCTGGTGGGCCGGGCCGGTTTGTTTACCTGCCACATCCTCAGGTTCAGCTGATTGTGGCTCCCAGTGGCTGCAGTTCGCTGCTCCAGGCCAATGGGAGCTGCTGGAAGCGGCGCGGGCCGAGGGACGTACTGGCCGCCGCTTCCAACAGCTCCCATTGGCCTGGAGCAGCAAACCGCAGCCACCAGCAGCCGCGATCGGCCAAACCTGCGGACGTGGCAGGTAAACAAACAGGCCCGGCCCACCAGAGGCTTTCCCTGCACAAGCGGCAGAACAAGTTTGGGAACCACTGGTCTAGAGGTCCCAGCCAAGACTGGAGCTCCAATGCATTAGGTGCTGTAAAAACACTTAGTAATTGGGCTCTGTGCAGGGGTAATAGTTAGATGAAATTCTCTGGCCTGTGTTATACAGGAGTTTAGAGTAGATGATCTAATGGTCCCTCTTCTGGCCCTAAAAGTCTCTCAATATATTAAAGAAACAATCCTTGCCCCAAAGATCTTGCAATCTAAGGCCCCAATCCTGCAAACACATATACATCACATTTTGGCAAAAAGTTGAAATAGGGGTGGGAATCCAGAGAAATTACAATAAATTTTCATGATTTCCCCCCCAAAAATCAGTTAAGGAGTTGGTCAATTTTTAATTTAAAAAAAGCAGGATTTTTTTGGAAGACGTTTTCCCTTTTTTCAAAGCAACTCTGTCCCTACATTAATTGTAACCATAATGTACTAAGAACATTGTAGAAAAATCTAGAAAGTACAACCCTCCAGACAAGTCTCTTCGACTCTATGCATGGGCCAGTGCCACAAATGGGCATTAGACATCCAGCTTCCAGTTCACTGTCAATGGCAGTTAGGTGCCCAATTGCCATTTGGGCCTTTGAAAAATTTCCCCAGAATTAACTAGCATTTGAAAGCTAGTACAAGACCTTAGGTGAAATCCAGAACCTGAGGATAACTTTAAGGAAAATTACTAGGGCTGTCATGAGATTAAGTGCTCATGGCTCTGTTGTAGCCAGCATCGCAAGATATTTATATGCCAGATGCACTAAAGATTCATATCTCCCTTCATGCTTCAACCACCATTCCAGAGGACATGCATCCAAGCTGATGACAGGTTCTGCTTAATAACAATCCAAAGCAGTGCGGACCGACATAGGTTTGTTTTCATTATCTGAGTCAGATGCCACCAGCAGAAGCTTGATTTTCTTTTTGGATGGGTCAGGTTCTGTAGTTTCCGCATTGGAGTGTTGCTCTTATAAGACTTCTGAAAGCATGCTCCGCACCTCATCCCTCTCAGATTTTGGAAGGCACTTCAGATTCTTAAATCTTGGGTTGAGTGCTGTAGCTATCTTTAGAAATCTCATATTGGTACCCTCTTTGTGTTTTGTCAAATCTGCAGTGACAGTGTTCTTAAAACGAACAGGTGCTGGGTCATCATCAGAGACTGCTATAACATGAAATATATGGCAGAATGCTGGTAAAACAGAGCAGGGGACATATAATTCTCCCTCAAGGAGTTCAGTCACAAATTTAATTAACACATTTTTTTTTAATGAGCGTCATCAGCATGGAAGCATGTCTTCTGGAATGGTGGCCGAAGCATGAAGGGCCATATGAATGTTTAGCATATCTGGCACATAAATGCCTAGCAGTGCCGGCTACAAAAGTGCCATGTAAATACCTGTTCTCATTTTCTGGTGACATTGTAAATAAGAAGAGGGCGGCATTATCTCCTGTAAGTGTAAACAAACTTGTTTCTCTTAGTGATTGGCTGAACAAGAAGAAGGACTGAGTGGACATGTAGGCTCTGAAGTTTTACATTGTTTTATTATTGAGTGCAGTTGTGTAACAACAACAACAAAATCTCCATTTGTAAGTTGCACTTTCACGACAAAGAGATTGCACTACGTACTTGTATGAGGTGAACTGAAAAATACTATTTCTTTTGTTTATCATTTTTATAGTGCAAATATTTGTAATAAAAAATAATATATACTTTGATTTCAATTGCAACACAGAATACAATATATATGAAAATGTAGAAAAAAATCCAAAATATTTAATAAATTTCAATTGGTATTCTATTGTTTAACAGTGTGATTAAAACTAAGATTAATGGCAATTAATTTTTATAATTGTGATTAATTTTTTTGAGTTAATCGTGTCAGTTAACTGCGATTAATCGACAGCCCTAAAAATTCCCTTTCCACACCTGTTTAGTTACTTACCAAATATGATCTTCTCTCTCTCTCTCATACACACTCTCTCTCTCTCTCTCTCACACACACTGTCACACATATATACACACACACACACACACACACCTCCATAGAATCATAGAAATGTATGGCTGGGAGGGAGAACTGTCAACCACTGTTATCATTTTAACAACTTTTTACATATCTGAAGAGCATGGTTTCCTCCCCATTCAGTTTTCTCTTCCCGAGACTAAACATGCACAATTCTTTCAACCTTTCCTCATAGGTCAGATTTTCTAAACCCTTTATCACTGTAGCAGCTCTCCTCTGGATTCTCCAATTTGTCCACATCTTTCTTACCACGTGGTGCCCAAAACTGGACACAGTATTCCAGTTGGGGCCTCACCAGTGCCAAGTACAGCAGAACTACTACCTCTCACATCTTATATATGACACTCCTGTTAATACACCCCCAGAATGACATTTGCCTTTTTCACAACAGCATCACACAGTTGAATCACATTCAACCTGTGATCTGCTAAAATGCCCAGATCCTTTTCTACAGTACTGCTGCCTAGTCAATTATTTCCCATTTTGTATTTGACCATTCCTTCCTAAGGGTAGTACTTTGCACTGGCCTTTATTGAATTTCATCTTCTTGATAAATTGGAAAATTGGTCTGAAATAAATATAATTTTGAATTCTAATCCTGTCCTTCCAAGTGCTTGCAACCACGGCCAATAGGTGTCCTCTGCAAATGTTATAAGCATGCTCTCCACTCCATCATCCAAATAGTTAATGAAAATATGCAATAGCATCATACACAGGACACATCCCTGCAGGACCCCACTTGACATCCATCCACAATAGTAGCTTGAAAAATAGATTTACAAAATGTGTATGAAGGGATATTGTGGGAAAGCCAAGTCAAAAAAATGGGTTTTGCATTTATAACCAAATGCAGGTCCCGTAAAAATCAACAGGAGTCTTTCCATTGGCTTCAGTGGGAGCTGGAGCAGGTCCCTAATTCTGAAAACTGTGAGGTTCATGGTCAGACCTCTTGTGGGAGTAAATTCCAGAGTCTGGAGGTCTGTCCACACAAACCGCTACAGCAGCACTGCAAAATGTGGCACTGTAGGATGCCAGTGAAGACACTGCATATGCCAACGGGAGGGATTCTCCCATTGGCGTGGGTACTCCACCTCCCCAAGAGGCAGTAGCTAGGTCGATGGGAGAATTCTCCCGTTGAACTAGTGCTGTCTACACTGGGGGTTAGGTCAATTTATCTGTGTCGCTCAGGGGTGTGGATTTTTCACACCCCTGAGTGATGGAATTATACCAACCTAATTTCCTAGCGTAGACCAGGCCTGAGCCAGCCTTCTGTGAAAGTTTTGTCTCTCACACTCACAGGTCTCCCCTACTGGTCAGCAGTTGTATCGTTCTAGTGGTAACTCAGGACAGTCCTCTGGAGGGCTTTGCACCTCAGTACAGAGTCCCTGAGGTTTCTCTCTGTATGTGCTGGCGAGCCAGCAGAGAGACAAGGTAATTGTCTGATAGGAATTGAAAGCCAACTCTTCAGACCTTTAGCATAACTGATCTATATAAGATGACAAACTTAGAGTACTCTTAATCTATTTATTGCACAGGGTGAAATTGCACGGTGGCTCAAACGTCATGCTAACTGCTTTACTTAATACACTCTTATTTAACAGTCCTAATATAAGATATTATTTGGCCTATTTACCTACAGTACTTTCAGATTTCAATAGCCTGATCCTTTTGTGGTAACCTTGAACTTAAGTTGTTTCTATCCTTGCCAATAGCTCCAGCTACAATTATGCAACTGAACTGCTTAGGAATGCATAGCTTGTATCAATAAAGGAAACTAAATTAAAGAATTCCTTAAAACAAAGGAATGCATTGGCTGCTCCACAGTTTAGAGTGTCAGCCATTCCTTTTCTTATAAGCCTTTCATAGTTACGTTTTTTTAAACCATGTGACTGGAATGGCATTGTGGCAATAAATGTTTGCAGTTATCAATAGATGTCAAAGTCTGAGATTTACCAATGGAAAATTTGCTATATTTCAAGAGTTACTACTGTTAGAGTCTAGTAATCACTGTTTGAAATAAATTTGAAGAAACCTGGAAATCAATAGATGGGACATCATAAGTGTTCATTGAGATTTAGTTTTCACAAGAATTAGCTAGTACCTAGATAAAGTTCAGAGGGAACAACATTACAGAGTGTACAAAACTCACCATCCCAGAGTGCCCCTCATGGTATAACGTGCTGTTGCACCCCCTCCACCTCATTCTCTTTCTCCAGGCCCCTTGTGGCCTGGGGTGGTGACTTGGCCCTCTGGCCAGGTCTCATTTATATTCTCATCCCGTCTAGCACAACAGAGTCTTAATCCAAGTCCAAAAACAGCACCAAAAGACTCTTCAGCTGCGCCTTCAGTCCCCTTCCTTGCAGGTAGGCCCTAGAAGCAATAGCTCGTCTTATTGCCTAACTGCTAGCTCCAATCAACCTGACAATCCTGGTAGGTCTGTCCTCCTACGAAGGTCCTCTGCCAGGCTGTAACCTTCAGACAATTTTTATCCTGAGTCAGGTTTTTTGCCCCACATAGGAACAGCCTGTCTGCTCTCTTCCCCAGTCAGCCCCCACAAGTCTTCCTCTTAAGTCCAACACCTCCTACAGGTGTCAGGTGGTGGGGCTAACTGAACAGGGCTGACTAGCCCCAGGCCTCCTGGCCCTTAAAGTAACAGGGCAGCCTGCCCCACAGAGTTTATACACATTTGGATTTCCTCATCTCAGGCCATCCTAATTTTCCAAGATATAGCATAAAAAGATAAAAAAAGGAATGCCTTATCAGTTCCATCAGGCAAGGCAGTAGATTATCCCTTTTGCTGCCAGGAATCAGATGCAATTCTAGGAAGTATCCAGAGATTTAAATATTGATAAAAATCAATCATTTGTATAGTTCAGACTTGAAAACAGGGAGAAGACCAATGACTAACTTGTGTTCTCATCAGTAATGTTTGATCATTTCAAGTTTGTTATAATTGAGAGAATAAGTATTTGCCAGCTATAGTTGTAATATGAATTCAAGAAAAATAAATGTGTTAAAATAGCATTAGGTGCCTGACAATTTACACAGAAGGAATATTTCATATTTCAGGCTAATGTGAAAGGACATTTTCAGTCTTGTCTTATGCCACTGTGCAATAAAGGAAATGAGGCAGACAGCCATGTGCATGAAGACTGCACAGTACTTATATCTTTAACTGAGCTGGTCGATTTTAATAGCCCCAAAAGGAATTTTATGGCTCATCAAGTTAATTCATGGGCTTCACATTGACAGTAACGTATATATAGGTATGGGGGAGGGGCTGAGGCTTGACCCCCTTTGTGGGTATAATCTGTACCCTTAAAATTTAATGCACCATCTTTAGATCTGCCACAATGAACTGCAGGCACAAACTTAGATGCTTAGACTCTAACTACTTGACTTGTATGGCTCAGATACTCAGAGAGGCAAGCACTCAGATGTGTCTGCATGGAAGGCGTTTACTCACCGCAGGTACCGCCTCATTGTCAAGGAGGGGCATGGCAGGCACTCTTTTTTTCTTGGCACCCTCTGTTAATGGCCTATAACCCTGTAGTGGTCTGTCCGTTCTTTGACTCAGCCCTCCGGCCAGGACACTCATGTGTATCTGGTATATAAAGAGTCCAGCAATGGGGTAGTCCTCTGGGTTATGCAAGTGACTTCAGGCTTCCCCCCTTGGATCGGGATCTCCTGGTCCAGACTCTTGTGTCTGCAGAGCCTTCTTCCCTCAAGCAGATTCCTCACACCCAGAGTAGACTTCTGTCTTCAACACTCCCTAGGTGTTGATAAGAGAACCTGGGCCCAGCCTCTCCACCAGGTTCCATTCCGGGGCCCAGTGGTAAGCAGCTAAGTCCTGCACCCCAAAGTGCTATTCTGCTGCCTTCCTGGATCACTTCCTACCAGTCCCCCTCTCTTCCCAACAGATAAAGTCAAGTAATTAAATAACTGAACTCAGACAAAGTCTCAAACCTTCAAGGAGTCACAAGTCCTTCCTTTGTGGCCTTGACCAAGTAAGTCACTCTAATCAAACCTCAGGCTCAAAGAGGAAGTCCTTTCATCTCCACTACCTGTCTACCTCCTAGTGAGCTGCTCCCTTTTAAGCTCTTTCTCCAGCCCAGCATGCTTTGCTAGTCTGATAGGGTGGGGCTGCCTGGCTCCAAAGTAGCTCTTTAACTGCTTCCTTTCCAGTGTGGGGGCTGTGCACCTTGTCACATTGCACAATTCCTCGTCAGGAGCAAAGATGCATGCATAAGTTTTGTGGCATGCAAAAGGGAAAATATTCTGAAAATCTCCTGAAAACATTCCCCATCATCTCTATAATCTGGCTAGAACCAGTCATAGCATGGGTAGGCAAGGAACAAGCTTCCCTGCAAAGATCTGGTAGCATAGTACACAGCTCCTCCCTGTTCAGTGCTGGATCTTGATTAGTTCCAGAGTGAGTGTTGGTTCTGTGTTACTGACAAATGTTGTCTGTGAACTACTGCAAACTACCGTTTAAACACTAACTCCAGAGGGTGAAGTTAATGCAGTAATTTGCTTCACCACCTCCTTCAGAGCTAACTTTTCCTTACACAATGCTTGCTACTTGCCCAGGAAACAGACAGTTCTATTATAACTTTGAATTTAAATTCATTGCACTGTGATATGTAAATCATACCTTCATCATTGCAAATGGGCTAGGTTCATATAGCAATAACAACTACAGTCTCACATTTTGCTTGGTATAACATATAATCTTCTGTTAAATTCCATGGGCAATGGAGCTATGGCATATCAAGTGTAAAGCAGTGCATATGAAATGAAGGGCATCTGTTTCCTCAAAGTCTTTCAGTATTTTAGCCTTTGGGGATATTACTTTCAATGCAGTAGTTTTCATCTCAGCTGTCTTGGTATAAATTTTTTTTCCTCAGGTCCCTTCCGACGTATCATAAAGTTTGCTTTGACAATTGCACTGTGCTTTCCGGAGTCACACCCAAAATATGCTACGATTCCCTGATCAGAAGGTAAATGGGAGGTGAAAGAGAGCCCCAAGTGTAGTGATTTTATTAGTGAGTGTTTTACTGTGCATGTAAAAAAATAGCCCACCTCTTATGGAGCTGTGAAAAACACAAGTATTGTCAAATAATAAAATACTAATAGGTAGCAGTGTGACATTGAGCTCGGATTCATTAGTGGGTAAGTGGCAGATAGACGGAGGAGGGTAAGTATAGCGATGAGGCCCTTAGACTTGTCTAGGAGGGGTTGGTTAATGGTGACCGTGGCAACAGTAGAACAGGAAACAGGTTGGAGAGGGATCTAAGAGGGAATTGGAAGAGAGGAATTTGAGGCAGCAGGGGTAGCCTGCACAGGAGGAGCCTGGAGACATAAGGAAGTAGAGAAACAAGACGATAATAGGAGAGGCAAGTGGGGCTGAAGGAAAGTTTCATCAGAAGGGGGATATCATGGAAGTCTTAATCACAGCAGGAAAGGTGCCAGAGGGAGTGGGGGGGGAGGGGAAGGGAATGATCGGAAGGGATAGAGCAAGACGTCCTGTCAAAAGATTTATATATAGAAAATAAGGGACATATCTGAGAGTGAGACACTAAAGGAAAGGAGGTTTTGGGAGAAGGGAGAGGAGGGGAAACTGCAGGGAGTTTGTGAAAACGATGAACTACATAAATATTCCCCTGGCTGTCACTCAGTGTGACTTTGGGCAGAGACGGAAGCTAATTAGAGAATTGTTCTCCTGATAAATTACCAGCAAGGGATTCTTCCTCCAGCCCAGCCCCATACACTGCTCAGGCTCTTTCCTGTCACCCTCGTACATCCTCCCAGCTTCCAGCCTGGCTTTGCCATTCTCAGAATGCCCTTATGCCCGGCGTTCTTCAGGCCTCTGTCTAGGGAGGATTCCCTTATGAGGGGAATTCATTGCTGCTGCCTTTAGGCAGCTTTAAGTCCCCTTTGTACCACTAGTTCAGTGAGAAAGGGACTTATAAGTGGCTGAAGCTCTGATGGACTGAGACTCTACCCTTTCCAAATTTGGTTGGAGGTCATTTTACACCCATCTGCACTGATGTGACAGCACAAGGTGCAAAGCAGGAGAATCGGTGAATTCATATGCACTGTGGTTCCTTCTTATGATTTATATGATCAGAAAGAACACTCCGATGCAAATACTTCTTGGGATGCAACTGCAGCCAGGAGGATGGAGGATAGGTCCATCAGTGGCTATTAGCCAAGAGGGTCAGGGATGCACCCCATGGTCTCAGTGTCCCTAGCCTCTGTTTGCCAGAAACTGGTGGATCATTCAATGATTGCCTGTTCTATTCATTCTCTCTGAAGCACCTGGTACTGACCACTGGCGGAAGGCAGGATTCTGGGCTAGATGGACCATTGATCTGACCCAGTATGGCCATTCTTATGTACCACATTACTGCACTGTACTATTCAGCAAGCTTGTCCTATATCCTATGTCAAAATCCTTGGATGATGCAGGACTCCAGCATAGCAGACTAAAGATAAATTAAATAAAGGTTTTATTGGATTAAACGTGAATCATAATCAGACTAGCACTGCTTGTGTTATGTGATTTAACATTAAATTTAATTTATTTTACTCTGCCCCTAAATTTTTGATTTTCAACATGCTGGAGATTTGGGTCCCCCTCTGCAGCAAATGCAGAAGTGTCTTGTGGAAATGTTCAAGGAGAAGAAACTAGTGTTTTTTTTGAGGCTGAGTATAGGGCAATTGGGGCTTTTGGCATCCTGAGGCAAGTGGGTGGCAATTTGTGATTGTGGGATAAATACAGTAGCTGGATGTTTCTGTAGAGAGCCCCAGTTCAGGGAAGAACTAGAGCACATGCTTGAATCCATCTCTGTTCAGGACATCACTAAGGAATGTGCTTCACTGCAAGAATGTGCTTAAATACTGTCCTAATAAGGGATGCTTTCCTGAATCAGGACCAAATGCTCAGCACTGAAATAGTTAATGCTGACATTTAAATAGCCATCATTAGGCTCTAGAGCTAACACTCAGTTGAAATGATATATTGTTTCAGTCTGCATGCAGACTCCTAGGGACATGACTGCACTAGTTACATTTGTTTGGAAGACAATCTTTGCAGCAGTGAGTACTAGGAATATAAGGCCAGATTCACTGGTACACACTGGCTGTTTTGTGCCTCTCCAGCCATCCAAAACAGCAGTGTTCAGATGGGTATATGGATGCATGCTTGGTCAGAGAGGTGCAGTGCAGCTGGAATGTACCTGTCAATTTTACCCTTTAATTAATGCTAAAAATTGGAAGCATGATTCCAGGGCAATGCTTAGTTTCACAGCAAATGCCACAGCTACAGAATCACTGAGCGCATTTCCACTGAAGCCCTGAAGGCAGAAAGTATCATTTGCTTAAATATCTCAAGGGGTCATTTGCTTAAATTCGATTCAGCTTCTTCTGCACCTGGTACTAGAAAGCAGCTGGGGTGGTTCGGCTACAAATGTATATAGTAATTAAATACATTAGTTTGAGTGTGACATCTACCACAATTAATTAGTCACTATGCACTGGATGCAGACCGTACCCTTAAAATGGTCTTCCTTCAGGGAATATATGTTACAACGTGTTCACATCCCTTTTCTGAACGGCTTGATCAAAAGTCCATTGTAGTCAATGGAAACCTTTCTGCTGACTTCACTGGAATATGGATCAGGCCCAAGTTGAGTAGCTCCATAATTCCCCCTCCTCCATATTGCCACACCATGGCTATTGTCATGCTTACAATGTCAAATGAAAAGCATTTCAACTGAATGTGTTGAATTGTCTTTTTTAAGTCTATTGCTAATTCCAGGTATCCTTCCAAACATTCTGGTCAGGTTAAAATTGCAACTCAAATGCCTAATTCTGGTTTGTAACAGCTATTCACTGTCAATTGCAAACATCACACACACACACACACACACAAACCCTCTAGGACAACATCATGCACAAGGCATTGTCTCATTAATCATCAGGTCTATTCTAGATAAAGAAAAATTGTGGGTGCGGCCAGGTCATCTTCAACTGATTTGATAGCAACTGCATATTAAGAGGCCACTTCAACCTTAATAAACCGCAAATTAAAAAAAGGCAACTGTGAATTTTTCAGACGGCTACATGGATTCTTAATTAAAGACAAATTCTGTGAAAATTTTGTCATTGAAGAGAACTTCCAATCAATCAAGTTGTGGTGAGTGTGTTTACAAAGTGCTGCAATAAAGAAGGAGGAGGAAGATTGTCAAGTCGATGTGTCAGCCATTTGTGGTAGGCAGTTTAAAAGTTGGCTATCAGATGAATTGTTAATACTTATTTAAGACTGAGCAATACAGATGTGTTGAAGTATTGAGTGTTACCAATACAAGAGGGACCATGGAAGAAATCTCTAGTACTCAGCAGCAAGAAATGCTAATTGATTCAGCTAAGGCAGGCATTTTCTGTATCTACAAAGTACCAGTTTTCCTTTTCTGGGGTTTATTGAGGGTTGTTTAGAAATCCTTAACCATTGTTTATGACCACACATATCTTATAATTCCTAGTTACAAAACAGATATTGTATATGACAGATGGAAATACACTAGCTTGCATTCTATAACCTTTGAAATGTTCCAAGGCCCAGAGTGTGCAATGACTTATGTGTATTCAGCTATATGCACTGTGAATAGTCTCATTTACTTTATTTGGGCTACTTGCAGTGTGTAAACTTTAAAGTTAAGGATGTGTGTAAGTCTTTGCTAGAGGGCAGGTCTATACGACCGCTTAAGTAGATCTAACTTACATTGCTCGAGGGGTGTGAAAAAGACCCCCCCTTGAGTGACGCAAGTTACAGTGACCTAAGCGCTGTCCACCCCAGTGCTATGTCTCGCAGAGGTGGAGTAATTATGCCTATGAGAGAGCACTCTCCTGTTGGCATAGAGCAGGGTGGGCAAACTTTTTGGCCCAAGGGCCACATCAGGTTGCGAAACGGTATGGAGGGCCGGGTAGGGAAGACTGTGCCTCCCCAAACTGCCTGGGCCCCGCCCCCTGACTGCCCCCCTCAGAACCCCCAACCCATCCAACCCTCCCTGCTCCTTGTCCCCTGACCGCCCCCTCCCAGAACCCCCTGTCCCTAAACACCCCCCCAGGACCCCACCCCCTATCCAACCCCCCCTGCTCCCTGTCCCCTGATTGCCCCAACCCCTATCCACAGCCCCGCCCCCTGATAGGCCCCCTGGGACCTCCGACCCATCCACCCATCCCTCCCTCCCCCACTCCTTGTTCCCTGACCACCCCCTTCCAGGACCCCCGTCCCTAACTGCCCCCTCAGAACCCCACCCCCTATCCAATCCCCCCTGCTCCTTGTCTCCTGATCGCCCACCCCGAACCTCCGCCCCATCCGTCTGCCCCCTGTCCGCTGATTGCCGCCCAGGACCTCCTGCCCTCCCCCTGCCTCCTTATCAGGCCACTCATAGTGGCAGGACAGGCTTATTTGAAAGCCTGGGAGGTGGGCGTAACTCCAGGGGAGAGGGGGCAGCGGGGGAGGGGCTGGGGGCTAGCCTCCCCGGCCGGGAGCTCAGGGGCCGGGCAGGATGGTCCCATGGGCCAGATATGGCCTGCAGGCCGTAGTTTGCCCACCCCTGGCATAGAGAGTCTTCACCAGATGTGCTACAGCTTTTAGTGTAGACCTGCCGTTAAGTGTGACTGGATGAACATTAGCTAGTAGAAGCGCTGATGGCCTAAGTTTATATCCAGTGCTTACTTTTCATCCAAGAGGTAGATTTGTTGGACTTGCTTTGCTTTTTCTTATTATTTGTCAATATAGGGATAATAGCTTAATATCTCCGAGATTGCCTCTCTCCTCATGTCCTACTCCAAGGAGGCAATGTATTCTTGGTGGAGTATCTTCAGCTAGTATTTGCTTCCCTAGTCAGTTCAAAAGAGACGGAATTCGTTGCTGTTCAGAACACAGTACATGGCTTATTTATTTCTGCAGGCTCTTGTCTCTGAATGGGAGCCTTTCCCTTCACTTCAATGGACTTTAGCTCAGGCCTTAAAGGAACAATTTATCCTAGAAGGAACTTAAACTTGACTCTTTCCCACTGTTTTCTTTTATGGAAGAGAGAGGTGAGTAGGAGGTGTTTGCAGGACCTTTTTCTCAGACACTACATACTTTCCACAGGCCTGGAGGGGAGTGCGTGTGTGTGGTGAGGGCTGGGATTTAAGAGAAGGAGGTGGTATTTTAAAAACATCTATTCTTTTGACATGAGGCATCAATTTTCTGGTTGGCTAATGTCGGTTCTAGAGTTGAGGTGAGGCGGCTGGTTTTCAGGATATTTGTAAGCACAGTGCTTTCTATATTTATCAAAGCCATTTACAACACTGGCTAGGAGGAATTCTTATTATTTGACATGTCAATCAAAATAACAAAATGAATGATGTGATTTTCTTTGGGTGTACACAGTGAGAGGTTTCCAACAGAGTTATTCTCTGAAACAGAAAATAAATGAGAAAAGATTGCAGACTGAATGCAGTGTGGCTGATTGGTCACTGAGAATATTATATTTTAAATTTCTATTAAAAATAGAAATTAGGCTAAAGGTATCTTTCTATCTCCTTTTCCTGCCAGGGTCCAATCCAAAGCTACTGGAACCAGTGGTCCATTGACCTCAATGCACTTCAGATCAGTCCTTTAATCTACATGGAAATTATTTCTGTGCTGTGAAATACAATCAGGGTGTTTAAAACCTAATTTGAGTATTGCTGACTAGCAATCACTTGCACTCCACAGAAACTAACTACCAGTGAATATGGTTAGAGCAGAGGTGGGCAAACTACAGCCCGCAGGACTGTCCTGCCCAGCCCTTGAGCTCCCAGCCAGGGAGGCTAGCCCCTGGCCCCTCCCCTGCTGTCCTCCCTCCCCTGAAGCCTCAGCTTGCTGTGCCGCCAGAGCTCTGGGTGGCGGGGCTGCAAGCTCCTGCCGGGCAGCAGGGCTGTGAGAGCTACTGGCCTGCCCCGGTGCTCTAGACAGCGCGGTGGCGTGGCTGGCTCTGGCCGGGCAGCACGGCTGCCAGTCCTGGTGCTCTGAGAGGCATGGTAAGGGGGCGGGGTCCCGGGGTGGGGGCAGTCAGGGGACAGGGAGCAGGGGAGGTTAGATAGGGGGTGGGGTCCCGGGGGGGCAGTTAGGGGCAGGGGGTCCCGGGTGGGGGCAGGCAGGGGACAAGAAGCAGGGGGAGTTGGATGGGTCGGAGGTTCTGAGGGGGGGCAGTCAGGGGGTGGGAAGTGGGAGGGGGCGGGGGCCAGGCTGTTTGGGGAGGCACACCCTTCCCTACCCGGCCCTCCATACAGTTTCGGAACCCCGATGTGCCCTCAGGCCAAAAAGTGCCTACCCCTGGGTTAGAGGGATAATAACTCAAGGTAGCTAGCAGTCTCATCTTCACTGATGACTGTTGGAGTTCAATGCTCTGGTTAGGACTTTGGGGAAAGTTTCATGCTATATGGGTTCTTATACAGCAGTCATCACTGTTGTACCTGAGCGCCTTCCAGGAGTTAGTCATGTTTCTTAATGCACATCTGTCAAACCGGGGAAATTCAGCCTTCACTGGCTTGGGGGAAAACATTTTCAAAGATTTTTCCTCCTCCCACAGTTCTGTTCCTGTAGCTGTTAGCTGAACGCAGTTTTCCTGGTGTGAGAACCGATTCCCATTAGAGGAAATGGAACTTGTCCATCATCGTGAATAGGGAAGCTGAAGTCACTGGTGCACAGCCACATTGACTCATTCACTCAGACATGGAAGTGGAAGAATTCAGACTTCTGCTGCATTCTTTGTAATATGGATTTTTTTTTAAACTGGAGGACAGTAGACCAAAACCCCAGATCTGAAGAACTCCAAACTTTTGATCTAGATGTGAATTTTATGGCTTAACTTTAAGCACAGAAATGAGGCTCTCTCAGAATGCAGTACACGAAATAGACAAGAAAAAGAGAAAAAGTTATCTTGGCTTGCATGTGACTTTACAGAGTCTGATACTCTTACTCACACTGAAGGCAGTGCCTTATCTCTCAGGTAATCAAAGAGTTGCCAACTCTTACAACTTTATTGCAGGTCCTACTATATTTACTGTATTTCTTAAAGCCCCAGCTCCTGGAGTTATGAGACTATTTGAGAATCTGAGTTTTAAAAAACTAATAGTACATTTCTAGCCCTCATGCTGGCAGAGAAAAACCTGAAAACATGAACTGAGTGCATCCTAAAGGCCCCCAAACCAGACGGCAAATGAAAATAACTCCAAATATCCCAAGATTTTTTAAAATCTGACTGGTTTGGGCCTTACTCATGATTTTTGAGCATTTGGGATTGGCAATACTAGGACTCCTCATAGAGCCGGGAAAGGGATAGCAGAGATGGCCCATTAAAACATTTTGGTTTCCTTAGTTTCTCTCAGTAAGTGATAGGGTACATTCAGTGCTGACTGCAGGTGAGCCTAAGTTTCCTAGGCCGGTCAGCAAATGCTGCTAGCTGGGCTCTGGTTAGATGGCAAGCTCATGACTGAAATGCTCAGCAGCTCATTCCAAGTATGGTGGCAGGCTGTGATCTTAGAGTTCTACAAATGCTAAGGAAAACGGCTATCACACCGATGTATGTTTTCAAAGGAAGGTGGATATCAGACGGACATCGAGGTTCTTCAAGGTCACATCTGCACAGACTCTGGTTCTACATTGTAATGGAGCCGTATGGTCCCTGTTACTGCTCAAGAAGGTTCGTATCAGAAACCTCACCCCAGTGCCCAGAAACCTTCATTCCATTTTTAAGAGGGCTGTATGAGTGATACATGAGAGTCAAATTTCTGGCACTGTGCAGTTAATGATGGGGACTGCTGCTGCACACCAATTCATTTTGCTATGGGAAAAACTTAAAACAATAGGTCCTAGCTGTCAGGAGAGGACTAGGTAAGGGAGAAGGTACTATCAACGGGGTAGGAAGCTGTTCCTTTCTAGCAATCAGTATATACTTACTCTTTTTCAAGAACCTCTGAATAATAAATAATAACCACAACTGTTTAGCAGGCAAGTCAGCTTCCGTGTAGTCCGATAAATAAACTCTGCAAGCTCTGTTGCCTCACTTCCTCAACTGGAATGCTGCTAGCCATTTGCCAGCTGTTTTCTCTGACCTAGAGTAACTGATGTATTTCAGAGCAACAACTCGGGATCGAGCAACAACCATGTAGTCAAAAGCATCACTCAAAGATCTATTAGACAAACCAAGCAAGGCAATGACTGCGGCTGAAAACAGCCTTACATTTCTGATCTTAACAGCGAGAGAGATGTTGAAGTCTAAATCTTAAAATTACATGAGAAATAAGAATCATAAGCCATCATGCATAGACATAGAATTAAAAAGAGAGTCTGTTGTACTGGTGTTGACTGGAATTATATGAACATTTAGCAAAGAAAACAAACCACAACTGGCCTTTTAAGTGCATTACTAATAGGAATAGCTGGACTCTGTGCATCTCGCAAGCCAAAATTTAAATATTGCCTCATTCCAATTTGTTTGATTACGGTTCCCAGCAGCCACTGCACACAAGAGCATGCAGCATTTTAATTCAGACAAGCACTGGCTCGGCAGAGAGGTGCTGACAACTGCTTGGCCCTGCCGTTTTAGTAGCAGTCATTGGGAAGCTGTGGGAGAGCCTTAAAGGGGAAATAAAATGATGGTTATGGGAAGGTTGAGGCTGGGTGAAATTTTTCACGTCAAACTTTTTTTTTTTTGTGGCAAAACAAGGCAGATTCCGCGACTCCAGAAAATTTTGCAAATTTTTGTCAATTTCACTTAGTTGGTCACTTAGAGGAAAAAACTAAAAAAGTTGTGTTTTTTTTTAAAGAAATAAAAACTTTGTTTTGATATTTTGAAAATGAAATCTTTTGAGTTTGTTGTTTGAGACAATTTCAGTTCAAAATTTCCTTGAATTTTATTCCATTTTTAAAGTTTTAAAGTAAAATGGTGTGCTGTACTGTGTAGTTGCCTTTTCCCTATGCTGTCTGGGCCACACCAGCCAGGATTCAGAACCGGGAGGCCAAGAGCTGAGGTCAGGATACCAAGGGGAGTCAGATACCGAGAATCAGGAAACCGGGAGGTCAGGAGACAGTAGCGCTGGATGAGCAGTCCAAAGCAGGGTGGAGCCCGGTTATACAAACAACTTCCTGTTTCTCCTTCTGGCTTAAGAAGGGGGAGCAAGGCAGTCAGGAACTCCAGTATTCACCAATTGGGGCCCCTGGGTGGAGCAATCTATGTGAGCTGGGTTTCAGCTAGCCCGATCCTAACACATGCCAATGAGGATCACGTGGAGGTTGGATCGAGATGATGCCCAGGAACCCTACAGATCCGGGTTTGAGATCTAGGAGTCATGACATATCCACTGTCCCAACGCAGTGTACACATGATGATCATGTTTATTTCACACTGGCTATTAGAGCCTATGGAATAATTCAACACAAGCTGCCTAAATATCCTATAGTTAACAGCAAAGGCTACAGAAAGAACCCCCCCCAAGATTTTACCTTGTTGTTGAAACCGTTACAGTAACAATTGTATTCTCTTTGATCAGGTGCTTCACCAAACCACCAGCAATTTTTATTGTTGCCTCCAGTAGAAATGTTCTTCGAAGCAAAATTACATTCCCGAAATGAAAAATAATTTTAGACCAGTGTTCACTAAAGGGAGAGATATTTTTGGGCAGAGATTCAGGTTCTCTCATTTTTACAATGGCTGCTCACTCCCTTTGACCAGCTGCTAAATCCACCCATGTGTTGTCACCATACATTCTCTAACTTGCCTGAATACCACTTACATTGGATATAGTGAATAAAAACTAATACCATGGGTGGAGTAGTCCATTGTGAGCATCATTTAACAGTCAGATACTGCACAGTTCTGAGTCCCCTCTGCATCCACTTGCTTGAGGCCACAGGGCCCAATTCAGTTGTTCTGCATGTTGGTTAGAAGAAAAACGATCCAGTGGGTAGAGCAGGAGATAGAGCCTATTCCCCACCCTGCTACTAACCTCCTGGGTATTCTTGGGCAAGCCAATTTGTGTCTCTGAGCCTCCATTTCCACTCCCTCCCACCTCTTGTCTGTCCTGTCTATTTAGATTGTAAAGTGTTTGGGGCAAGGATTGTCTATCACTATGCATTTGAATAGTAGCTAGCACAATGGGGCCTGATATCAGATGGGCCGTCTGGAAATTACCATAATCCAAACAATATACCAATGCAAAGTGAGTGCCCAAAAGTACCAAAACAGTAGTGTTGCATCTGCTTTGCACTAGTGTAAATGATGGCACAAGGTACAGAACAATGGTGAATCAGGCCCGATGTGTTTCCAGAGTGTGCAGTGCCCCCACACTCATTCTGCCCTTCATCACTACCATGTTTAAACTGGTACTTTAAATGGGGCTGCTAAAGAGCAGGTTTTGTGGCTGTCCATTGTCAAGATGGCAGTGACCCTTTTTGGGTGGACTGGGCTGGAAGCTTGAGAATTGCTTGCTGCTGAGTGTAAGACAACTTGTTTACCATATCCTGATTTGGGACTTAATCCTGCCAGGTACTGAGTGCCTCCTGCACTGTGTCCAGCATCCTCAGTTCCCATGGGACTCAAGGCTGCACAGCACCCTGCAGGAGGCACCCTTTAGGCCTTGGGTATGGCAATGACTTCAGACGGGATTCCTGTTCATTTTCAACATCTCTAGTGATATTGGGAAAAAAAATCCTAGGGAAACTGATCCATCAAGAATACAGGGAGGGATGAAAGATTCAAAATGTTCTTTCCAAAAGAGTCAGGTGCATGGACAGATCAAGGAGAAGCAGCACTTCTAACCATTTTAAAACTGATAAAAATGTAAACTATGTTCCAAAATTAACAGCATGCACAAATTGAATTAGCAATCAGGAAAGAGTGAAGACAAATGAAGGATGTAATTGCTTGGGAAGAAACCTAAATTACAGCAAAAACTGTCTAAGAAGCCTGATGATCTGGATGATGTAGTCTAGTAAGCGTTGGCCTAAGAGAGCACTATGCTCATGGGGAACCCAACAGGATTCTCAGTAAAGAGAATGAATTGCTACAAATATTGACTTAGCGTCAGAAAGAAAGCTAGATAAATACTACAAAATAATTGCACACAACTGGTACTCTCCAATTTCAACTGAATTCACTTCAGTCTTGCTCAGAGCCCTCTGCTTTCTATGAATATTGGAGAAATCAATTTTTCCTGGCATGAGTATTAACAAATTTTAAACATGCACACTCAAGTATTTGTGCTGGAACTGCTTGTACATACATCAGATCAGGGAATAGAAATGATACCATGTAATTTACCTGACCAATCCCAGCTAAGCAACACTGTTTGATTTTCAAAGATTTACTGAACATTCACAGAAAACGTTGCCATGAATCTAAAGATGGATAAAGATAAATCAGTCATTCACTTAACAGTACCCAAATTACTCCCCACCAGATGGAGAGGGTCCATAGCAAACAGTAAGCTGCAAATTTCTCTTTCATTGACAGCATCAGCCATGCTCACACCTGCACCAAAGTACGCTATTTTTATAGTGGTAGCAAAATTCCCCACCCATGATCAGGGTCCCAATTGTGCGAGGCACTTTACAAATGCCTAGTAAGAGACAATTCCTGTCCCAAAGAGCTTAGAACCAAATCCAGATTTCCTGAGTCCCAGTCCTGTGCCTTAGCCACAAAAATGTCCTTTCTCTCACTCGGCGTTCAGCTCTGGCCCAAGCCACCACCGCTGCTTCCTTTCTGGCTGGCGGTGAGAGGGAGGTGGGGCTGACAATGTGCTACAGTTAAGAGCCCTGGCCTGTACAAAGATTGCATAGTAGCCCTGAGATGCTGCAGAGCTACATGGATCTCTCTTCTGGTTGCTGCAAACTTGAGACAGGCAGTGGTTTATTACTGCACATGCTGTCATTATGCTCTTTGGTAAACTTTCTGATATTCCTTTTTTTGCTTTTGCTGTCCTCCTCCGATTGATTTTCAGGGAAAACTGATTATCTTTCACATCTCTGTTTCCCAGTTGTGTGCGCTTCTTTGATGGAAAAGTGATTATCCCCCAACACAGGACAACAAGATGCATGAAATTAAAAACTGCAATGAACCTTAAGAGCTAATTTATTACTATCTATTTAGATCAAACATTTCTGAGGTCATTTGGTCTTCCTTTGCTAGGCCCTTAATGATCTCAAGTTCAGTTACCTCCCTGTTTAAAGGAATAAACAACTGGGTCAGATATAATTATGTAGTTTGTATCTCGAGCACAATCACCTTTGTTTTCTCTCATATGTCTCTTTACTCATTTGATCAGATGCCTTTAACACCACTGCACTTTGTTATGCTGCCCTGGACTTTTTCCAGGGACCAAGTTTAAGGGTTAGATCCTCAACTGGGATAAATTGGCATAGTCCTTTAGATCTCAGTGGAGATCCATCAGTTTACACCAGCTGAGATTGTGGTGCCAATTACAGGTCTCCTTCTACACCTGTTACTTTGTTGACCTCAGTGGAGTTACACCATGGGGGGGAAAAGAAGTAAGTGAGAATAGGCCCAGACCCATTCACACAGGGTGGAATCCTTGAAGGGACGTAGGACATCGCAATGCTGAGCATCATACCTAACTTTTAGGCACCTAGATAAGTCACAGGAACAACACTGGGATCCACAAAGCCTGAGTTCCCCCTAAGGTTTCCTGTACAATGAATGGGGAGAGACAGGCACCTGAGAATGTGATCCACAAAAAACACTGTGCTAGGGAGGGAGTTGCCTAAACTAGCCAATGGGACATGTGGTCAAGAGGGGGTGTACTAAGCCCCTTCACTCTCTCAGAGATAGGCGCCTAAGTCCAGGCAACCGGCAGGCACCTATCTACAAATGAGAACCAACTGCCTGGAGTCACACAGGTTAGATGCCTAAGGTGTTCTTTGTGGGAATGAATTAGGTCCCTGCCTCTATACACACAAAATAGCTGGAGGAGGAGGAACTTGCCTTATAACATTTAGCCCAGTGGTTAGAGCACTCACCTCGGATATGGGAGACCCAGGTTTGATTCCCCGTGCTCTGCCAGAGGGGGAGAAGGGGCATGGGAGACCTGAGTTCAAATCCTAAGTGAGTGTTCTGAACACTGGGATACAAGTTATAAACTGAGGGAAGCACCACCTCATCCTCATATCTTGCCATGGTCCCATTCAGACATAGTGAAGATCATGTTGTTTCATAGTCAGGCCTTCTCTCCTGTATCACTAACTCCTCCCTCTTCTCTCTTGCACTTAGGCTACTGAGTATCTCCTCTGCAGTCGCACTGACCTCTTATGCTCACACTCCAGTCTTACTCCAAGTCATCTTCACTTCTGCAGAAGCAGGCAAGGCATATTATTTTAATCTGCAATTGCTTGTGCACATAGCCCTCCAGAAAGAGGCCCTTGGGTAACTGGTGCCTTATATAGAATGGTACATTATCACTATTATGCTACATAGAAAGGGCTGAGTTCTTGCGTATGCCAGTAGGGTTGCTATGCCCAAAGTCAGATTTACACTGAATGGTGGGAAGCTGCCAGTGTGTGTGCCACGTCCCCTACTCGAGTGATTAGAGTGCAGCTGGGGTTCCACAAGAACCCTCCTGGCCATTGCTCAGGTGGCTTGGTCAGGCCCTTTCCCTGGGCAGAACTACGCCCTTTCTGCTCTGCCCCAGCAGGCTGTGGGCCTCCAGATGGAGCAGTGGTTGGTGATGCTATCTGCCACGGCCACCTGCACTCTGGGCACTTCTGCTCCTGGTAACCTGGCGTTTGGGTTACCCTGGCAGACCCTCAGCTTTAACTGTTGTCTGGCCAACAAAGGCAAACCTCTGCCCTCTGTGACGTTGCAGTAACCCCACTGAAGTCAACAGAATGACCCTCAGCTGACCCTCAGTTAGGGCTGGTTTAAGGTGCTTTTCCATTGCTCCAGGAGAGCAAAGGGACACTACTGGGCGGCCAGGGTGTTACATCTCTACTAGTCGTGACTGACACTCTGCTAGCACAAGTCCTTCCCTCTGAAGCAAAGGGCAGCAGCATGGACTTTCTAGAGCACCTGCCACCCAAGGACCACAAAGCATTTCACCTTTACAAACAACCTTAACCGAGCCTGACATCACCCCTGAGAGGCAGGTAAATGTAGCATCCTTCTAGTCTATTGTATCATTTTATGGGACAGAACCTCAATAATACCACATAATGGGGGAGTCACTGCCCCACTCTAAATGCACGGATGGATGAACCTGAGCTCCTTTGAGAGAATGCTTGCGGTTGTAGTGATGATTTTCCTTCTGCTGCTGTACTGATTTTCTCTTTTCTGTTCTGTTTGGTCCAGATTTGTAGCCCAAGGCAGTGAGTTAAGAAGAAAGCTTCTTTGAGATACCACCAGAGCCTGTGGAAAACACCACTAGTAGGATAAATGGAAATGGTAGGGTGGTGTTTGTACCTTGCAGTGTGCTGCAATAAAATCTACATCTACTGTGTCAGGTGCACTCTCAGCAGTACTGCTGTGCTTGGCTGCTGTCTTAATCAGGCATCATTGCCAGAGCCCTGAAATATACAATAGGACCTCTCTGATCTGCCGTTTTCAGTTTGCACTTAACGAAGGTTTAAAGCAGAATGCTGTAATGACATTGAAAAACAAGATGCTGTAGTAAAATGCAAACTGTATTACAGCACACTTAATAGTACCCGATAAGCATTATACTAACTAACAACTACTAAGGGTCAGATTCCTCAGATTGACCAACCTTGTGTATCTTTACATTGTCACTGGCTGAAAAAGTCTATTCAATATGAGTGAGTGGATCCTCACTGAAGAAATGAGCACAAATTTTGGTATGGCAATAGTTGTCACTCCCAACCTAAATAAGAAAGCTCAGGAAAGCCCATAATTCAATGGAAAGCTTTGCCATGGCTGTAAATACTGGAACTTCAGAATAAATTTGTATCTTGGGGAATTCAGTGGAACCTTCCAGGAGGGATATTCCCACCATCTTTTGATCTTCCTTTCAAGCAGTTAGCTATCCACACCTCAATTCTTTATAATCCCTCCTGATAGTACAGGTTAGCTATCTTATAGAGGCTTCCTAAAACAACAGTGAAAAAACGTTGTCCTCTTTCATAGCGGGAGTGCTCACATATCCCATTGAATTCAATGGAAGCTACAGTTTCTCAGCTCTTGCAAAAGGCCACTTTTATTTGCATGCTTACATAAAGGATTTAGGGTCTTAATTTTAAGCAGCAAGGTATGAAACTTTTGGCCAAGGATTATTTGAATGTAAAACACTCTTAGTGATTAATGTAACATCCTTTACGCCTCTGCATGATTTACACAGCTTTTGATCGTTCCAGAGGAGGTTGTTTAATTGATTGATTGATCTCAGATTAAGTCAAGCAGCTAGTATTCATTTAACAGGGGCCATCTATAATAGGGCAAGTGGCAGCTGAGGCCCAGTTCAGTATGAATTGGGGCCTTAATGAACGCATCATGATTGTCATAGTTTAATCAGGAAAGTAAATAATCAACTTAAAAAAGCAAGCAGAACCCTTGAATTCAAAGTGGGAATTTATTTTTCTTCTTTTATTAATCTTATTTTACTTGAAAGATCTTATTACTCTCCTTTGGGATACAAGTTTACTCAAGAGATGTGTTTTTGCTTTTTGTCTAAAGGACACACTAGGAATGCTATTTCTCACCACAACAAATTTTAATGATAAGAAATGCCCATAGTTACTTTCAAACTATTAGAAGTGCTGTTGAGGTACAAAAAAGGAATGAACAGCAGAAAAATGTACTGATAAAGCTTTAATTATTTTAAGTCCACTAAATGTTCTATAGCTTATTTTCAAGAGAGACAGTTAAAAGAGGATCCAGATTCATTTAGCTACTTATCTGCTTGTTTCAACCCATTATTCACTGTAACCAGAGTTAAAAATTGGACAGAACATCTTTCTACTCAAGGAAAAAAGCAAACAGAAAATAGTTAGCTGTCTTTTCAAAAGTTTCTCACAAACTGAAATCTTGGGAAGTCTCACAAGAGAGAGTCAGATATCACTGTGGAATATCTGCAGCCTGATCCAAAGCACTCGAAAGTCAATGGCACTCTTTCCATTGACTTCAGTGAGCTTTGGCTCAGTCCCTTTCTGCAGCAAGTGTCCATGGAGGCAGAGGCAGTTGTAATAGTCCCCAGAAGATGCGTTACTGGAAAATTTTATCTCAGTAAAAATATTTCACACAATGTGGAGAATTTGCATGAGTTCCAAAGCATTAAACTCATCAAGGTAAAAGACCATGTCTACTGGAGTGTTTGTACAGTACTTAGCACAATGTGTTTCCAACCCTGACTGGTGCCTCTGTGCGGCAATACAAAAAATAATTATAGGGGATTGTGACATCTCACTTGTCTTGGGCCTGAATCTGTGAAATCCACTGGACTCGAGGGCAATCGGCATTACACAAGAGGTGCTTGGTGGCCCCAAAACTCCGAGAAGGAGATTTTCAAAAGCACATAGTGGATTAAGGAGCATGAGAGCTTTGGAAAAAATCCCCCCTCCCCCCAGGCTCTGTTAGGATGTTTGGCTTTCCAAAACCATTTTTCATGCTGCCTTTAAAAAGGTGCTAATCATCAAAGAGACAAAACCCTTTTCACATTGTTAATTTTACTTTCAGCTGCTGTAGCAGTCTTCAAGATTTAGTAACTCATTCTTTGATGAGCCTTCTCCATAGCTATCAACCATCTTTAATTAATACCGGCTGGACATTTAGTTTTAGTGATCAACAATTAATATTCTTGTTACTCACACTTAGCTGTTTTTAAATCAGTCTTTCAGCATTAATTAATTCCCTAGCTGTAGAGAATACTCTATTCCCAAGAATTTCAAAGAGCCATTTTTTGGTTTAAGCCCTATTCTCATTTATTTTACATTTTTTCTGAAGAAAATATCCATCTTCTCTTGAGTCCAAACCCTGCACTATGAATGATTTGCTGATTCTGTCATAATACTGCAACTCACCTAAACTATGCCACATAGTTATGGACAACCAGCCATTACCACTGTCACAGATTTGCTTCATAATTGAGTGTGATTCTCCACGAAACTTACTATAGCAAAACCCAACAATTATGGTGACAACTGACCTACTCCTGCTGAAGAATCTTCATCCACTAGTTTCAAAACAAAATGGAGTCTGTCATAAATGTTTTGCCTGCCATCACAAGGCCCTTCATCAGCACTATGTGCTGAGTAAGAAAAATGCATTTCACCATATATGAGGAAGAATAAGCAATTATCCTTTGTCAATTAGATCTTCAATCAGTGCATTATAAACAGCTGGTGATGCACAACCATCATCTTCATTTAAAATTAGAGAACCTTTTCTGAGAGCTTGTTAATTTCCATATATTTATGAATTTTTCTTCACATAAAAATATCTTGTCTTCTTTAAAAATCTGTAACTTAATCCCCTCTTGGTATCCAGGGCAAGTGATGTATTTTTAGGAGAGAATAATTAGTGAACATGTGGACGGTGATTTTTTTAAAAAAAAAACGCTGCTCTGAAAAAGGGGCTGCCATTTGAAACATTAGGATGATAGTTATCGGTTGTAATACATCACCAGCTGTTTCAAACTCGGTGATTGACACTCCCCAGGGTCCCATGCTGCAAAGTGCTGAGTTCTCTCAGCTCCCTTTGATCTCAGTGGGAGCTGAGAGAGCACACCACCAACTGATTCAGGCCCCAAATGATGAGGGATATTTCCATCTCTACGTGTCAAGTGGAGAGGCCTATCCCTTTGTGAACATCACTAATAAAAAGCAATTATAGGGGGATGCATGAAATGCATGCTAGTTAATGTTGGTTTTAATTTTGTTTAATAGTTCATAACATTTAATTTCAATATTTAACCATCTGAAATGGAATGAACATCTTGTCCTAATTGGCCATATTTTGCTTTTCACCGCTGCTGTGAATTTGAGCCTTTTAAATCTCTTCCCTCACTTTAATGGACACTGTTCAGGTCTTGTGCACTAGTAGAACCAAACCAACATGTTTTCTGGTACAGAGGGCTGGTTGGAAAGTGATATTTATTTGCTGTGGAAAATCCAGAAATCAATTTAAAAAAATTGTTTTTTTCCTCCCCAAAAATGTTCACAGAATGTTTTGGTACTCCAGGGAAAATGGGGTTGAGGGGTTACTTTTGTTTTTAATTCCAATAAAAAAAAATAGAAAATTTCATAAAAAGGAAAATATTCTGCAAAATTATTTTGTTGAGTGTCACAGGGTCCACTCATCTCCTGTGGCACCTCCTCCTGGCTGCTCTGGGGATTAGTGCTGGCCAGGCATTGCACCCTCCTCTAGCAGTCTCTCTCCCATCGTCCTCTCACCCTGTGGACCCCTCTCTCTCCAGAAACCACAGTCTCCTCTTCGTGACTTGGCCCTCTGGACAGGTCACCATACGTGTTCCCCAGTTCTGGGGTATCAAAGTCCCACGTGACAAAGGGACTCAGGCAGTGTTCCTGCACACTGCCCCGCTGGTGTCACTTCATCAGCAGCTGCTAAGGGTCCCAGGCCTGCCTTCTACTCTGGGTCCCAGCTCAGTGGCCCTCTCATCAGCAACCAAGGTTTGACCTACCCCATGCTTCCCTGTTTTTCCCCTGAGCCGTGCCTACCTCTCTGGCTCTCCCCCTTCTCTGGGCTTGCCAAACCACACACCTGCCTCCTAGGAAGTGACTGACGACTCCTTCTCTCTAGCCCCTATTCTGTTGCCAGTTTCCTTTCTTATACAGCTGCTGCTTCTTCCTGCCCAGCTGAGCCTGTTCTACTTAAATTCCTGCTCCCTGTCTCCTTCTCCAGGTGCAGCCTGGGCAGTTAATTGGCCCACTTAGCCATCTTAACCCCTCCAGGCCTTGTGTGGGGTGAACAGCCCATCACACTGAGAACAAAGGCTCTTTTTAATTGACTCTTGGGAGCTATCCCCTCATTTCCTTTTTCACCCCCGGCAGGATCTTGTAAACACTGTGGAGCGAATCCAGTTTTTTAGGGAACACACAATGGGGGAGAACAAGCATCACAGAGCATGGAGCTCTGGCCCTGATTTGAGGGGGACAAGAAGCTGGATCTATAGATAGGGTGACCAGATGTCCCGATTTCATAGGGACAGTCCCAATATTTGGGGCTTTGTCTTATATAGAAGCCCATTACCCCCCACCCCCAGCCCGTTGTCCCAATTTTTCACACTTGCTATCTGGTCACCATATCTACAGCTGACCTCAGTACCCGCTGCCTCCATTCCCACAGCTTCCTTCATGGATTCATAGATCCCAAAGCCAGAAGGGACCACTGTGATCATCTAGTCTGACCTCCTGTACAACACAGGCCTCAGAACTTTCCACAACTAATTCTTGGAGCAGATCTTGTAGAACAGGGATTGGCAACCTTTGGCATGCGGCCCGCCAGGGTAAGCCCCCTGGAAGGCAGGGCCGGTTTGCTTACCTGCTGTGTCCGCAGGTTCGGCCGATCACGGCTCCCACGGGCCGCGGTTCGCCTCTCCAGGCCAATGGGGGCTGCGGGAAGCAGCGCGGGCTGAGAGATGAGCTGGCTGCCGCTTCCCACAGCCCCCACTGAATGCATCCGATGAAGTGAGCTGTAGCTCATGAAAGCTTATGCTCAAATAAATTTGTTAGTCTCTAAGGTGCCACAAGTCCTCCTTTTCTTTTTGCAGATACAGACGAATATGGCTGCTACTCTGAAACTTATAAGGCATGTTTTCTAATCCTTTAATCATCCTCATGGCTCTTCTCTGAACCCTCTCCAATTTATCAACATCCTTCTTGAATTGTGGGCACCAGATTTGGACACATTATTCTAGCAGTGGTCGCACCAGCGCCAAATTCAAAGATAAAATAACCTCTCTGCTCCGAATCCAGATTCCCCTATTTATGCATCCCAGGATCACATTAACTCTTTTGGCCCCAAGATCGCACTGGGAGCTCACGTTCAGCTGATTATCTGCCACAACCTGGAAATCTTTTTCAGAATCACTGCTTCCCAGGATAGAGTCCCCCCTAAACAAAGTATGGCCGACATTCTTTGTTCCCAGATGTATACATTTACATTTAGCCAGATTAAAATGCATATTGCTTGCTTGTGCCCAGTTTACCAAGCGATCCAGATTGAATCAGTGACCTGTTCTCTTCATTATTTGCCATTCCCCCAATTTTCGTGTCATCCGCAAACTTTATCAATTAAGATTTTGTGTGTTTTCCTAGGTCATCAATAACAATGTTAAATGGCATAGGACCAAAAACCGATCCCTCACTGGAAACCCGCTTCATGATTATTCCCTATTACAAAATACATTTTGAGACATATCATTAATCAGTTTTTCATCCATGTAATGTGTACCATGCTAATTTTATATTGTTCTAGTTTTTTAATCAAAATGCCATGTGGTAACAACTCAGTGCCTTTGAGAGGAAAAGTTTATTACATCAACACTACTATCCTTAGCAACCAAACTTGTAATCTCATCAAAAATATATTAGGTTAGTCTGACAGGATCTATTTTCCATAAACCTATGTTGATTTGCATTAATTACATTGCCCTCTTTTAATTCTTTATTAATCCAGTCACACATCAGCTTCTCCTTTATCTTGCCCAGGATTGATGTCAGGCTGACAGGCCTCTAATTACGTGGGTCATCCCATTTACCCTTTTTAAAAATTGTCATAACATTAGCTTTCTTCCAGTACCAATGTCAGGATTCTTTTTGTTCCTAATATATTTAAAAAACTCCTCATTGTCATTAATTCTGACCAGATTTCTCCTTGTTTCCCTTATCAATTTTCTACGATTCCTAATTTCTGATCTATATTCTTTGCTATCAACTTCCCTTTTCTTCCATTTTCTTGAGAGAGAGAGAGAGAGATTTCATTTTTATAGGTGCCTTCACTTCCCCTCTAAACCAGGTCACTCTTAACCAGCACAGCCTTCTTCCTCAATCCTGGGATTTTGGCTTTTGGGGCATCTAGTAAGGTATTCTTAAATGATTCCCAATTATCATTCACATTTTTGGGATAAAATTCTTACTCCCATCTGAATTGGTTCATAGTTATTTTCAGCTTTGGGAAGCTGATCCTATTAAAGTGCCAAATATATATATTACTGGGCTGGACTTTTTTCTGCTTGCATATTATAAATGTGATCAAGTCATGATCACTTGCATCTAAGCTACCATTAGTTTTTAGTTCTGGGATAGATAAGACAGAAAATAACATAATGCCTCTATATAAATCCATGGCACGCCCACATCTTGAATACTGCGGGCAGATGTGGTTGCCCTGTTTCAAAAAAGATATATTAGAATTGGAAAAGGTACAGAGAAGGGCAACAAAAATGATTAAGGTATGGAACAGCTTCCATATGAGGTGAGATTTAAAAGACGGGAACTGTTCAGCTTGGAAAAGAGATGGCTAAGAGGGGATATGATAAAATTATATACTGTGGAGAAAGTAAATAAGGAAATGTTATTTGCTCCTTCACATAACACAAGAACTAGAGGTCACCCAATGAAATTAATAGGCAGCAGGGTTAAAACAAACAAAAGGAAGTATTTCTTCACACAATACACAGTCAGCCTGTGGAACTCGTTGCCAGGGAATGTTGTGAAGGCCAATACTAAAACAGTGTTCAAAAAAAGAATTAGATAAGTTCATAGAGGATAGGTCCATCAATGGCTATTAGCCAGGATGGGCAGGGATGCAACCTCATGCTCTAGGTGTCCCTGGCCTCTTTTTGCCAGAAGCTGCGAGTGGGTCACAGGGGATGGATCACTGAAGTACCTGACATTGGCCACTGCTGGAAGAGAGGGTACTGGGCTAGATAGACCATTGGTAGTCTGTAGCAGACATCAACTAATACCCCATCTTGTGTTGTTGGGACATTGCTCCATAAACATTCAAGATCATTTTCGGGTGAGTTATCAGTGACTCAGAAACAGGTATTTCTGACAGAGTGCCACTCCCCCTTCCCTTTTGCCCACTCGATCCTTCCTAAATAGGTTACAGTCATTGATTTTAACATTTCAGTCACCCCATCAGCTTTCAGTAATACCAACTAGATAGACTTTGTGCTCCTAACTGTACAGCAGCTAAACTGAATCAGCTAGTAGAAGTCTATGGGGAATATGCCCCCCAGAACTCTCTCCCAGCACCACAGTAAATTTTCTTAGCCTGACTGCCAGCTGAGATCATTATTTTTCTCTCTTGGAGCCTTTCCTAGTAAAAACCTTGTATTAATTGCCATCTGATTAGAAAATTAGCCGAATAACTTTTATTCTGCCCATATCCACACTCACTTAACACCCATAAAATACATTAAGTACAGTAATTCACTGAGTCCCAGTATCCATCCTAATAGACTATAGCATATTAGAGGGTCTAATAGATACTGGCAGCTCTTCTACATAACTCATCAGTAGGCTCATGCAGGGTATATTACAATCACCTTTCTCCAGGGTGTCTATAAAAATATGGCTATGCAGTCTGTGCTCATCATTAGAATTGGAGGTAGCAGGTCTCATTGCTTCTCATGGGGATTGCAGGAGTACAGACTATGTAAACTCATTTGCACCAGAGATAGGTTATAGGATGTATCTAAAACTAATTCGATCACTAAGGTTAATATGTTGTGATAGATATTGATAGTAGAATGATTGACTGAGTGATTTTTCTCCTGATTGAAGAATGTAGATATTTTAAGCACTGGTAGATGTCAATGTTATGAATTACCTACATATATGTTCTATTTATATTCATTAGGAATGGCTAGTTCTTGATAATTTACTAGTGGGAGGAGAGCTTTGGGGCTAAGACAGGAACAAAACCACAACACCACTTTTTCCTTCCGTCATACCAGGTCCTGGTCCTTGTCAGGTTGCACTCAGGATCATAGAATCATAGATTATCAGGGACCGCAGGAGGTCATCTAGTCCAGCCCCCTTGCTCAAAGCAGGACCAATCCCCAATTTCTGCCCCAGATCCCCTAAATGGCCCCCTCAAGGATTGAACTCACAACCCTGGTTTAGCAGGCCAGTGCTCAAACCACTGAGCTATCCCTCCCCTGGAATGGAACCTGAAGCAGAGGGGGACATACACGTGGTTTTACTTTCTCTCCCTACTCCCCCCAGTTTCTGTGGCTCCCTGGGGATGGTTTAGCCTCCAGCATAACTTTAGGCACTGTTAGAGCTGCTTTAAGTTATGGTGGTTTATATTAGCCCACTTTATGCTGGCCAAGGATCGCAAAAGTACAATGTGCTCTAGCCATGCCAACTCCCTCCCCTAGCATGAATCCTCCCATGCTAGGGTCCAGGTTATGCTGGTTCTAGGCTAGCCCCATGCCAGGGAATCCTCAGCTGCCCTTTCAGGCATGATTTTGAAAACAGTTCCACTCTCACTTAGGTAAGATAGGCACCTGTTGAAGTGGCCGGATTTTCAAATGTGCTCAGCACTCACAGCTCCTATTGATCTCCATGGCAAGCTGCAGTGTGCTGAGAACTTCTGCAAGTCTGTCCATGCGAGCAGTTTGACAGCCCCTTTGCATCACTGGAACAGTGCAAAGCGGCTGAATCTGGGGCCAGGGGCCAGTATAGGGGAAGGGGATGTCTACATCGGATTTAGGAATAGACTAGCTTTTAAATAAGGTTTAGGTCTGTAAAGATTCATTATCACCTTAAAGTGAAGATAATCAGTCATCCTTTGAATCTTGACCTGCCCCTGAGCATATCAAGTGTTTAGTTTTTAGTGTATGAGTTTGTCTCCATAGTGTTAAACTAATATGATAAAGTGGGGGAATGCATCGAAAGAGAGAGAAAACAGATCATTCTTTTTGCTCTTCTCAAATTATGTAAAGTCCAGCCTAGCTCCAGTGCAAATTGATGTTAAGTCCTATATTGAGCAAGCAATGTATAGGTGAGGCAAGTTGTACAGGCTGGTGAGTGAGTGAATTTTCATTAAGTACGTTAATCCTAATTCTTGCATCATGTCATCACTGCTGTCTTTTACCAAACAGGCTCCTGCAAAATTAAAAACAAAACCATTTCTAAACATTGAACACAATAAAAGGAATTAAAGTGTTACTTATCAATTAGGCCCTGGTTCTGCAAGGACTTCTGTATTCCACAACCCACTTAAGTATGTGCTTAATTCCCATTAACTTCAATGGGATGTAAGCACATGCTTAAAGTTAAGCTCACACACAAGTATTTTGCTGAATGGGAGCTTTATCTAGTACCTTATGTATTGGAAGCATTGTGCAGACATGAATCAATCTTCATAATATGCCCATGAAGTAGGTGGGTAAGAAGCATAATCCTCCCCACTTTACAGGTAGGAAACTGAGTCAGAAAGGTAAAGTGACTGTCATGAGGCCACATGGCAAGTGAGTAGCAGAACTGGGAACAGACCTCATTACTTCCTGATTCCTAACCTGTTCTTATTCCGCCAAACCACTCTGCCTACTCTATGTAAGTCTCTGGCTGCAAAGTATTGTCTTTAATAAACTTTTCTCCCCATCATTCTTCCATGGACCATAAGCAAACCCTACGGAAGCTGTACAAGAGTCTTTCATACTGGCAAATATATTATTAAACAGTTTAGCTGCAGTGATTTTAGTGTTTGGAGCTTCCCTGAAAACCAAATTGATACTGTGCTTAATTCTCACCCAGAGAATAGAAAGCATTTCAGATAAAAGAGAAGCTTGAAGCGTGCCATTTTAAGCCATTTGTTCTCTACAGGAAGCAGTGTTAACAGAAATTGAAGTTTATAAAACACCATTACAAAATTATTTAAATGTTGATTAGTGTTTTTCCATCTCTTCTTCTTTAAGGACTGACTGTTGATGTTCTGCTTGGATTCCGATTTGACCAGACGACCACTACCATAAGTAATAATAATTAACAATCACTAAACTGAAAATGTTTTTATGTTCCTCATTCAACTGTATTTATCTACCCAAGTAGGTGCAGAATAATAGCAAGATATAGATAATATGCATATTAAGCACTGAGTGAACCACAGCCGGAGGATACGTTTCTGGGCTGAGTTCTCTCATTTCCTACAAATGATAACTCAAAAGAAAATCTGTCAGTGATTTACAATGTTTTTTGTGTTTCCTTCAAAACTAAAGGATTTTAAAATGAATCTGACTCTATTTGAATTGCTTTAGAATGGGAGTTAGATGAAAATGGTTTACATTAGAATCTTGATACTCCATTTTTTCAATTCACACGAATACACAAAGCATTCAGGGGCAAGTCCTAGGAGTGTTTAATGATTCAGCAGACGTGAGATTTTGGACAATGGAAATATTTTCTACAAATGAGCCTTATTTGAGGGTTATTTTACACTAGAATGGTTATTAATGTTATCTGTGGGCCTGACGTTTTGAAACGTTTCACTAGATTTTGCACCTGGAAATAATTGTGGGGGGGGAATTTTATGGATGCAAACAATTGTGGGCAGAACTTCCTGGAGCGGATCCCTCAGATATGCATGAGCTCTGTGTAGTGTACCTAGAGCAGGGGACAGCGCGTTCCACTAGTGGGGAAAAAACTGCTCTGGTAGAATTGCCGCTGATTATTGGCTGCTTCAGTTTCATAGTGTTTGAAGGTGCGAGAGTTTCAAAAATTTGCTGACGTCCTGCTTGGCTTTCGTTAGAATTAATGGCAAATGTAAAGAAAAGAATGGGTCAGGTTTCCCATTAGAACCAAGAATTTGACAACTCTCACCATTAGCACTAATTACTTTACTGTACTCATCTCCCTGCTTAGAAGGACTCATTCAAATGTCTGGCTGGCAATGGCATTAGACAATGACTCGTTCCACTGCTGTGCGTGGGTAAGAAAACTGAACCATTAAACCAGCAGGAAGGGAAAGAACTCAGGCTTTTAAATATATGGTACAGTGTCAATGACTACTAGGGGATTGTATTGCCCTAGATCTGTGTCTGGAGCCTTTATAAGTGCCAGTGGAAGTGCTAAGTGTGGAAGCAAGGGTGGAACATTCCTCATGCAATTTAAGAGATCTACTGAAACAAAGACACATTGAGTGGAAGCTAAATCATTCTGGAAAGAAACATTTGAAGTTGGGAGAAAGTATTTTGGATATTCCACAAAGTGCTAGAGATCAGCATAAGAAGATGGTTAAGGGATTATCTCAGCGATACAGAAAAAACAACCAAAGCCAAGTATAAGGTTGGTTAGAAGATAGCAAATAGCTGAACAACTGGGTAGACAATAAAAAGCCTAATTTTCAGAGGTACTGAGCTGCTGAAGCTCATTGACTTCAGGTGGGGTTACCGATGCTCAGACGCTGAGGGTACAGGGTTAGCCAATCAGATCATAGATACTAAAGTGGGTATTCTGATTGGCTGCAGACATGCTGAGCAAAACTATTATTTATCTTTGAGCCAATCAGATGTCATTGAAACCTCTGCTTCCTGATTGCTTCATCAAAAGAAAATAGGTGTTTCTGACTGCCTAATTAAGTTCTACTTTACAATGTTTGTTTCTGAGGAAACACTGTTGCAGTTTTAAAAAAAATTCATGGCTCCAATGGAAAGAATTCCAAGTATTTCTGGTAAAGGAAACATTCATCATGTATGTGACAAATACATGTACTGACTTCTGGTTGTAATAAAATTAAGATTTATTGCCTTTTGACTAAAATGTTGATTATAATCAATATTTACCTCTCAGGACGATAAGTGTTGATATTCATCTCCACAAAAGTCAATATTGCATATTACGATCATGTTACACTATAAAATGTTTCTTTATATTGCCTAGTTCTTAGTTTCCTCCCCATAAACAACTTGAAATCTTAATATTTGCCTGTTTGAACCATAATTTGTAAAATCAAATGGTTGCTTTTATGAATTTCTATTCCTTTCTGTTGTGTGTAGCTGAGGATAATTTCTTACACCTTTACCAGTGACATTCAAAGGACCATTTTTCTGAAATACGTCTTTGTTTTTAAAGATGTTCTCTAAATACTATTGCAGAGCCAACCTCAATTCTGTCATTGTGTCCAACTTCATACTGCAATCACTTAAAAACCTATCACTGCATCTACCTTATCCTAAGTACGAGTGATATTTGTAATGGTGGAACATAAACTGTTTACCTACTGTTTGAATGTCATACTAGATTAAAAAGTGTAGATTTATGAAGTTCCTTCCTTAACGGTGTCTGAATATGATCTGTTGTACTCATGATTATATGAAATGGCTTTACTTTTCCTGTCAGAAATGATCATCAGTGTAGGTACAGGATTGCATATATTTTTTATCCATAAATTTGATTACTACTTTATTCCTTTTACAGAAGTTAAATGTATGTTCTTTAAAGATAGAATGTCTCAGGATCCAATTTAGACTTGGTCTAGCCAAGGCTTTTAGCAACCTTCCACAGGAAATGGCAGTTTCATCATTATTGTCATAATATACCGTATAGCTCTCGTTCAGAGACGCTGCATCTCATTCTAGAATGATTCAAACTTTTGTTTCAGCTAAGGCAAGGCTGTGAGTCAGCTAATGCATATTTATGAGCCTGCTTAAAACAGAGTTAATTCATTACAAAGTATGTTGGGTTGAACTTCCTTGTGCTACAATTGGAAAGTTGACTCATAACTTTTGTAATCTGTATCATTCATGTGTGCTTTCTAATTCAGTGAGTCCCCTCTCTGCCCCTCCCTGCTGACACACACACACACATACCCACACACACACTTCCCCACCTTACTTTATGTCGAGAGCATATAGCTCATACTCGTATGGAAATCCTATGGAATAATGAGATTGAAAGTCACCCCTAGGCAGATGGCTAACCCAAGGCCTATGCACTGCTTAAGCCCTAGTTTGAGTGCCCAAGTAATGGCCCTCTGCAAAGATATAATGTCACATTTAGTGTGTAATAAGAGAACGCTGACTCAGAGTATAAAGATCCATGGCTGCTGTTTGCCTACTGAAAATTTCCACTCATTTCTGTAAGGATCATTTCAGATGAGTGTTAACATATTCATGGAAGAAATGTTATCTGGCACTTGAGAGGCCAAGGAAATGAGAGACCCACCAGAGATAATTACAACCAATAAAATGCCCTTCTAGTAGGGAAACCTGAGTCGCCTACTAACTGTGCCCAAACAGTGGCATTCTGGGATTGCATCAACTCATAGTTTTCTGTTCAGATTTAATATTAAACTAGATAGAATCATAGAATATCAGGGTTGGAAGGGACCTCAGGAGGTCATCCAGTCCAATCCCCTGCTCAAAGCAGGACCGATCCCCAATTAAATCATCCCATCCAGGGCTTTGTCAAGCATGACCTTAAAAATATCTAAGGAAGGAGAGTCCACCACCTCCCTAGGTAACGCATTCCAGTGTTTCACCACCCTCCTAGTGAAAAAGTTTTTCCTAATATCCAACCTAAACCTCCCCCACTGCAACTTGAGACCATTACTCCTTGTTCTGTCATCAGCTACCACTGAGAACAGTCTAGATCCATCCTCTTTGAAACCCCCTTTCAGGTAGTTGAAAGCAGCTATCAAATCCCCCCTCATTCTTCTCTTCCGCAGACTAAACAATCCCAGTTCCCTCAGCCTCTCCTCATAACTCATGTGCTCCAGCCCCCTAATCATTTTTGTTGCCCTCCTCTGGACTCTTTCCAATTTTTTCACATCCTTCTTGTAGTGTGGGGCCCAAAACTGGACACAGTACTCCGGATGAGGCCTTACCAGTGTCGAATAGAGGGGAACAATCATGTCCCTCGATCTGCTGGCAATGCCCCTACATATACATCCCAAAATGCCATTGGCCTTCTTGGCAACAAGGGCACACTGTTGACTCATATCCAGCTTCTTGTCCACTGTAACCCCTAGATCCTTTTCTGCCGCACTGCTGCCTAGCCATTCGGTCCCTAGTCTGTAGCGGTGCATGGGATTCTTCTGTCCTAAGTGCAGGACTCTGCCCTTGTCCTTGTTGAACCTCATCAGATTTCTTTTGGCCCAATCCTCTAGTTTGTCTAGGGCCCTCTGTATCCTATCCCTACCCTCCAGCGTATCTACCTCTCCTCCCAGTTTAGTGTCATCTGCAAACTTGCTGAGGGTGCAATCCACACCATCCTCCAGATCATTTATGAAGATATTGAACAAAACTGGCCCGAGGACCGACCCTTGGGGCACTCCACTTGATACTGGCTGCCAACTAGACATGGAGCCATTGATCACTACCCGTTGAGCCCGACAATCTAGCCAACTTTCTATCCACCTTATAGTCCTTTCATCCAGCCCATACTTCTTTAACTTGCTGGCAAGAATACTGTGGGAGACCGTGTCAAAAGCTTTGCTAAAATCAAGGAACAACATGTCCACCACTTTCCCCTCATCCACAGAGCTAGTTATCTCGTCATAAATAGATAGGTTCCTCAAAAGTAAGAAAAATGCATAAATTAAATTTAAACTAAACCAAGAGTTGCTAGATTCTGGCTTAAACCCATACCTAACTTCCCCTCCTCCCCCCAGAATAAGGGAAGGGAAGGGGACAGAGAAAGGAGAGATGGAACCACACTGCATGAGCCCTCCCAACCTCTGCCCCATAGAATGCTTGGCTTGCTCAGGGTTGTTGTAGGCTAAAGTATCCTTCGTGGAGCACCACAGCAGATGCACCTGCCCAGCACCTAAACAACGACTCAGATTGGCTTGAAGGATTGGCACTGAATGTTTTACCTTAAGCTTAGTTACTCCAGCGTGCTTACAGAAATCAATGCAATCTGAAGGGAGATCAATCGGAAGATTCCATCTAAAACCACATTCTCCCACAGGGCTGGCTAGTTCACTGTCTCCAGTAAATAGTACTCATCAACATAACTATATGTCCAGATTTGCCTTCTCTTTACGGGCCTGATTCTCCATCCCCAGGCACTAATGTTGTCATTTGACACTCTCCTATCAAGAATCAGGGAAATAGAGAATCAGCCCCAACATCTTTAAGTGAGTGACATCTTGTAAGGCCTGGCTTGATTGTGTTGCTAAAGTCTTGTTTGTTGTATTTCATCTCCTCTGCCAGTGACGGGTTTGGATATTAGAACATATAAGACATTATGTTTCTGGTGACAGATCTAGTTAGTGCCTCTTAGCACAAAACTCAACCATGTTGTGTTATAATCTGCTCGCCTCACTTTTGTCACGGGTTACAAACAACAATTGAATCCAAGATCAGGCTGATTTTGATCAGAATGTGCTGGGACTGGGGAGAGAATGTGCCTATTTCATTCTTCCAGAATAGGTAGCCTATTAGCACAGCCATTTTACAGCCTTGAGATGGGAAAATTATGCATTCTCTCTCTGGTATTTTCATATTGTTTTTCTCTACAGCGCTTGTGAATCACTTTCATTTAATAATGGTGCTATGGGGGGGAGGGGTGGATTTGTACCACACTCTGCAGCCCTATTTGAATTTTATAGTGGTTTAGTGTCACTTGGTGTGCAGCCTTGATTGATTTTACTTTTTAATAGCCACACAGCTGCTTTCAGGTTGCTGAAGTATTTGCTACTTTGCTATTAGGGGGACAAACTGTGCCTTTAAGACACCAGTGTGGGCTTGTGGCATTGAACAGCCACATTGCCCAGGAGAAGCTCAGAGAGGGACTGTGCTCCTGAATGTGAAGGGTAGGATGGACCGCTGAGAATGGTGCGGCCTTCTCTTTCCATGGATGGCTCATCTTTTGAGCCATTGGGAATGGCAATTGTCCTGCCTCTTCTGGTCTCTAGGGGTGCATGGAAGTGACTATCTCATCCTTGCATGCTTCTGAATGCAGGGACTACAGTTGATTCTGATATGTGCTTGCGGCATGCAAATAGCCCCTTGTACTCTCCTTCCACAGCACCTCTGCACAAAAACTAAGGGCAGTCTGGCCCATAGTGTTTTGCCTGGGAAATTGGTCCACACTAGCATCTTAGATTGTTTGCTAAGTAACAGTTAGTCCTAGTGTGGGGGTAGTACGTCTGTAGGGAAGGCACTGGAAGTCAAAACTCGTGGTTTCTATTTCTGGGTCTGCTGCTGATGCACTGTGTGACAACAGAAAGTCACATAACCGATCAGTTCCTCAGTGTTCCAATCTGCAAAACAGGTACTGCCAGCCCATACTGATGATACTCAAACTGTTTATACTGGATTTACGGGAGGTTGGATGACTAAGGAGATTGGAACCAACAAGCTATCATGGGAAAGCCCAGTAACTCATTACCACTCAAGCCCATATCCATAGGGATTCAAAGCTTTTACTGTCTGATGGCTGATTAATAGTCTGAGCCCCGTTGACAGGTGTCAACATCACAAAAGCCTCCAGTCAGAGCACAAATTAATGGGTTCCCCTGTAGACTGAGTGGACATCGAGATGACTGTCAAAGGCTCTTTCCGGTTAGGACTGAGACATCGGTGGAGGGAATTGGATATTATGGCTACTCATTCAATGGTTGTTGGGTCAGATTTTTACTGCCCACCCTCTCTTTTGGTGCCTGTAAGGCACACATCTATGCAGGTACAGTGCTGTCCGCCCTCTTTGCCAGCCTGGGTCATATCACAGTGCCCACCTGACTGAACTCACACAACTGTGGAAGGCAGAGGGGAAGAGAAAAGGGAAGCTGGGCTGAGGTCATATTAAAAAGCCAAGTCATGAGGCCTGTCAGGCCATCGCCTTTCGTGAGGATTAAAATTCACACAAAATCATTAAAAAAAACTTCACATCAACTTCACTTTAATCAATGTTCACCTTAAAGGACAATAAATCTTAATATTCTGTAAAACAAGAAGCCAGGCTGTGTGAAAGGCTTTTGTTAAACACCCAGAAAGCTAGGGTAAAAATTCATCCATCAGCAAAAACTGGTAGCACGCTTAATCCTTTCAAATTAATATTTAGACAGGAGCTTAAGTTAGAGGTCCAGAGAAAAAAATCTGGATGGCAATCAGCATCAGCCAGTTAGGATGCAGCAATTTGTGTACAAGTTCTGGTTGGTGAACAACGATTCTGACCTCAATATTGTCCTCTGAGGAGATAATCAAAATGTGCTGACTTGACACATTGCTGAAAATAACAGAGCATGAATCAGGATTTTCTTGTAACAATAATACCTACCTTATTAAGCATTGGTTGCAGTGTTGTATGTGTGTTGGACCCAGGATATTAGAGAGACAAAGTGGATGAAGTAATATCTTCAGGACCTGAAGCAGAGCCCTGTGTAGCTCTAAAGCAGAGATCGGCAACCTTTGGCATGCGGGCCGCCAGCGAAAGTCGCTGGTGGGCCGGGCCGGTTCGTTTCCCTGCAGCGTCCGCAGGTTCGGCCAATTGCAACTCCCACTGACCGTGGTTTGCTGTCCCAGGCCACTGGAGGCTGCGGGAAGCAGCACGGGCTGAGGGATGTGCTGGCTGCCCTTCCCACAGCCCCCATTGGCCTGGGACAGCGAACGGTGGCTAGTGGGAGCTGCGATCGGCCGAACCTGCGGACACTGCAGGTAAATGAACCGGCCCGGCCCGCCAGCGGCTTTCCCTGGTGGGCCGCGTGCCAAAGGTTGCCAATCCCTGCTCTAAAGCCTGTCTCTTTCACCAACAGATATTGGTCCAGTAAAAGATATTACCTCACCCACTTTTGTACCTCATTCAGGGGTTTTTAAACTGAACTAATGGATGCCTGCATTAGTCAGATCTTTTAAATTCCTCAGCTGACAGGTGTACTAGTTAGGTAACCAGGAATAGGAAGGTGGTAATGCCTTTGGATAAAGCACTACCAGAACGTTGTGTCCAGTTTTGCTGCCTGTACTCCAAAAAGGGATGTTGAAAATTGGTCAGTGTTCAGAAAATGCTAAAAGAATGATATGAGGACTGGAATACATGCCAACATGTGAGAGACTTAAGAAGATCAATCTATCTAGTTTATCAAAGAGGAGGTGAAAAGGCAATTTGACCACGGTCTGTAAGTATCTGCCTAGAGAGGAGATTGATAGCAGAAAGCTCTTTAGCAGACAAAGGCATAACAAGATCCAGTAGCTGGATGCTGCAGCTTGACAAATTCAAACTAGAAATAAGATGCAAATTTTGCACAGTAGGGGTAACTAAGTACGTGGGATGTGGTGGCTGAAGTCTTTAAATCAAGGCTGGCTCTTTTTCTAAAAGAACCTTTGGCTAAGCTGGAGTGTATTGCGCTTGATGGAAGAATTGTTGAGTGACGTTACATGGCCAGGGTACGTAGAATGTCAGACTAAATGATCAGCATCGATGGTCCCTTCTGGCCTTATCTTTTTTTTTTTTGATCCAGGAAGTGGGCAGAAGCCCACCCACCGCTAAAGGATCCCCCCCCAGCCTAAGGGGGGGATCCACAGGACCTGGAAACCAAGTGATTTCGGAGGACAACTAATAAAATAATAGGAACAGGAGTGCGGTCAAAGGATCAATCAAAGGGAACGTGACGGGGACACCGAGCAGAGAACCCCGGACAGCACCCACTGTTCCTCGAAGTTGTCAAGGGAGTCAGTGGACGCCGCCCAGGGGAATTCTGCCCGGAAGCGTGAATGGACGGAGGATTGGAAATAGGCCCCGCAGTCACAGGAGTCTCCATCGGCCAACCTCCTCTCCCTGGTTTTATAGATAGCCATTTTAGCCAGGGCCAGGAGGAGGTTGACTAGGAGGTCCCATGGCTTTGTGGGGCCATGGATAGTGAGTGCATAGATCAGGAGGTGAGGGGAAAAGTGCAGCCAGAAACATAACAAAATATTTGTGAGGAGCCAGAATAGGGGCTGCAACCTGGCACAATCCAAGTAAATGTGCACCAGGGCCTCCCTCACGCCCTCAATGGGGCTAGGATTTCACCCTATGAATATATAAATACAACACAGTTTTCTAGTTACTATTTTGTCCACTAAAGTTCCAAGCTTTACTTTGAATTAAGGAGGGCACAGCAGCAGGAGTCCAGCCGCCCCAAGACTGCTGACACAGCACTTTTGCCATACATTCATTATCACTCCCATGAAATTTCTTGGGCTGCAGTGGCAGCATGTGTGTCCTATATATGTGTTGTGTATTTAACTAACTCTTGTGCGTCCCACCACGGAGGTGACTTGCTGCAGTGACTCGGCCCTGCAGCTAAGTCCTTAATAAAAGTCCACTCCTGCCAGGGAATCCCGTGTGTCCAAATAACACAGTCTTTCGCCACACTCTCAAACAGGGCCCATCACCTCCTTCCCAAGGGGTCTGTCTTCTTTCCTCTGGATCAAGCACTCTTCTGCCCAGTCTCTGGGCACAGCTTTCACCCTTGTCAGGCTCCTGTAAGCCTCTTCCTTCAGCCCCTCCTGGGCTCTTTTGGGTTTGGCTCCCTGCTATTTCCTGAGTAGCCACACCTAAGTCTTTCTCCCTGGAGTCTCTCACAGGCCTCCAGCTGCCTTGTGCTCTCCTCCAGCTCCTCGCTCCAGCCAGCTCTTTGCTGCTGCTGGGCTTCCTTCCTCTTGAGTCCCTTAGGCTCAGTCTTTAAAAAACTCCCCAAGTCTGGCCTCACCAGCCTCCTCCTGGCCCAGCTTTGGCTCCCCAGCCTCTCAATTCCTTAGGCTAGTTGGGCACAACCTGTCTATCCTCCTCCCCAACCACCATTCACCTAATGGGCTTTGTCCTTTTATGCCTGGCAGCCTAGTAGGGTGGGGCTAATTGAACAGGGCTGATTAAGGGCCCGGAGGCCTGAGCCAAAGGGGCAGTCCACCTTGTTACAGTAATTTGGAGTGGAATTATATGGATGTTTTTTGTGCACTGAGAAACAGGTTAGCAGGAGTCCTCCCCTGTGGCTAGCTGTGGCAAAAGTGCTAAACAGACCTGAAGCTGGCCATGACTAGTTTGGCTTGGTCACTAGTGGCCTGATCCTAAGCCTGTTGAACTCAGTGGAAATCTTTCCTTTGACTTCAATGAGTTTTGGATTGGGCCCTAGTACAAGGGCACATAGAATGAGCCAGGGAATAAAAGAAAAGGAGAAAATAGATCAGAACCCAGAGGGACAGCCAATTTTCCACTGAAAAAAGGTGTTTTCATTAAAAAATAATGCAAGATAGCAGCAGGTGTTCGTGTGTATGAGAGAGCGCGAGAATGCTGAGCCCTGTAGCAGGCGGGCTGCGAGAACAGCTTGCCTAAATGCTGTTTTCCCTTTTCTTCTTGTAGGCTGTACGTTCAAGATTTTTACCACTGCTTCTGTGGGAGCTGGGGACTTTCATGCAGCTGCGCTCTAGCAGTGCCCAGGGCAAACGGCAATTAGGCAGCTTTCCAAACGATATTTCCTGATTTAGAAATGTATATTTGGTGACGATCACCAGGACAGTTGAATGCATCAGTAAACAATTAATTACTTGTTACTTAACAAGCAACAAGACAATTAATTGCTTGTTAAGTAACCCGCCCTCCCCCTTTGATTAGGCCAATCAAAGGCCTTTCCAAACAAATAAGTCTTACACTGAGCGTGATAAAGTACGTTCTCTCTTCTGACTCACATTTTCTTTAGCTCGGTGCCCTGCCAAAGTACGACATATTTTTAAAACATATTCTAAATGAGTGTCTGAATTACAGCATAGGGACACAGGAATTGCCAGACTGGATCAGACTTGTTTGTAGACTATCTCATCCTGTCTCCCACACTGGCTAGCGCTGTGTGTCAAAGGAAGGGGCAAGAAACCCTGTGACAGGCAGGCATAGAATAACATTCTCAAGGAAAGGTTCTTTCAGGCCCCCATTAGTGAGAGGCTAGATTATGACCTGAATGCTTGTTTGAGGGCTTTCAACAAAAAAAAAAACCTGTCCTATTGAAACTCTGATCCACATAAATGTTCAATCTCTTTTTGAATCCTGCTAACCTCTTGGTCTCAGTGATAGCCTCTGGAACTCCCTGCCACAAGTGGATTCTGTCTTGTGTGGAAAAAAGCATTTCCTTTTAATAGTTTGAAATAAATTGGCTACCTCTCAATGTCAAAGACTGTCCCCCTAGTCTTGTATTATGAGAAAACGTGAACAGAAGTTCCTGATCTCCCTTCTCTAGACCAATCCGTTATGTCCCCTCTTCTTCTTTTTGCTAAAATAAACAGCTCAATTTTTCCAGTCTCTTTATTCACAAAAAAGTTTTTCCAAGCAACCCATCATTTTTGTCACCGGTGTTTGAACCAACTCTAGTCCTACTTTATCCTGTTGGTGACAGGGTGACTAACTGAATACGGTATTCCAGCTGAGGCTATGACATTGATTTATCTAGCAGCATTATAACATTTTCTGTATTATTTCCCCTCCCCTTCCATATGCACTGAAAGGGTGAAATTGCAGCCCTGCTGAAGCCAATGGGAGTTTTGCCATTGACTTGAATGGTGCCAGGATTTTCCAACATTTTATTTGGGTTTTTTTTGGTGAAGCACTGCTGCACATTGAGGAGATAGCCACTGAACTGTCCAGGATGACTCCCACGTCTTTTCCCTAAAAGGGTCTGTCCAACCCACAAGCGGTAGTGCTGGTGAAAGTAGTAATATTTGTTTTAAAGAAGAGCATTTTAAAGAGTAGCCTTAGGTAAGGTGGTTCTCCTGCTCACTGTGGAGAGGGGGCTAACTTTGCATCACGGGGTCCGCTCACCACAAGTGGTACCCTTCTCCTGACCGCTCCGGAATTGGCTCTTTCCAAGTCCAAGGCCCCCCTCGCTGCTGCTCGCTGCGCCCTCTACTGCTGCTTCTGCAACTCAGTGTGCTCCCTCTTTGTGACTTGGCCCTCTGGTCAAGTGACTACAGGTGTTTTCCCCCTTTCAAGTATCAAACTCTTTCCTTACTAGCAGTCTTCTCATTCACTGCCCCTATGGCGCTACTTTCTCAGTGGCTGGCGGGGGAATCCAGACCCACCTTCTCCTCCAGGGTCCAGCTCAGGGACCCTCTTAGCAGTAGCCAAGGTCTGCACCATCCTGAACCTTGCTACCTTTCCTATTCCTTCTGGCTCCCTCAGGTTCACCAGCCAAATTCCCTTCTCTCAGGAAATGACTGCAAAGTACTCCCATACAGCACCTTTCTGCTGTCAGCATCCTGGCTTTATAGAAGCCCCGCCTGTTCCTGCACAGGTGAGCTTCCCCTAATTAGGTTTCAGCATGGTAGCCGTGTTAGAGGAGTCGTAAGTGCCACAAGGACTCCTTGTTGTTTTCCCCCTAATTAGGGCTTTCCTCTCAGCCATAATTTCCCCAATTTGCAGCCTAATAGGTTAATTGTCCCCTGGGACCTACATTAACCCCTTCAGGGTGCGTATGGGGACACATTCTACCACACTTTGTTAAATTGTTTTAAAAAGAAGAATACTATGAAACAACCGTGTTCATTGAAACACTTTTTAAGAACAATGAGTTAGAAAGCAGTTTCCTAACATGATGGAACATGTAGTGTAGACAAGACTTAAAAGCTTTGTTTCTTCCAATCCTTTCTATGAGCAGGATCAGTTCCTTTTAATCTCCCTTTGATGTTAGGCCACTTTTGCACTAATTGGAAATGTACAATGGCCACAATTAAAATGGCATTAAAAAGTAACTAATTAGGGGGGATTGTGGCATTGCTACATGAAATCATTTATCCATAAAGAGAAAGCTCTAAGTGCTAGCAATGTTTGTTAGGCAAGAGTAAAAAACAAAAACAAAATGTAAAGATGTTAATAGCAGCCACTGCAATCAGATCAGTTTCTGCTCCCTGTTACACCAGTGTAGATCTGCAGTGAGTCAACAGAGAACAGAACTGGACCATAGTCTCAGTCCCATTGAACAGACATCATTCAAAGGGCTATTTGAAAAAGTGTAATTGCCAAAATGCCAAGGGTGGGATTCATGAAGGGACTTAGTCATTGCAATGCTGAGCTTCACAACACTTAACTTCAGGTGCCTAGAAAATCCAGGAACTATACTGTGATCCACAAAGCTGAGTTAGGTGCCTATACTCCCTATACAATGAATAGGGAGAGATAGACACCTCCCTTGCTCCACAGAAAATGACCAGAAGACGAGGAGCTCACCTTATAACTCTCAGTCCTCTGGTTAGAGGACTCAGCTGGGTTAATGATGTTTGGGAGATCCAGGTTCAATTCATCCATGTCTTTCAGAAGAGTGAGAAAGACTTCCAACAGGGGTCCTCCCACATCCCAGCTGAGTCCTCTAATCACTGAGCTATGGGATATTTTGATTTAGGATTCCCTCAGCCTCTCCAGCTGAAGCTGTTCTAGACTGTGTCTAAATAATGAAAGAGGAGTGGGATTAGACTCAGATCTCCCACCTCCTAGGTGGGTGTCCTAACCACTGGATTACAAACTCATACCCCCTTGCTATAGAGTGAGGCAACAGCGTGGATGCCCAGAGGCCTAGGGAACTCTTATCCTGAAAAACTTAAGCCCAGCGTGAGGGTAGGTGCCTTTGGAATTCGGTGGGCATTTGGCAGCTTGTAGTGGAGTCAAAACTGGGATTTAAGGCACCTAAAACGGGGGCTTAGGTGCCCAAGCACTGTTATGGATCCCACCCTAGAGTTCTCGTAGGTAGAGATTCCCTAATCCCAAAAGGCTTGTCACCAGCTTTAACCATGTACCATATATGCCAGCTGTGCTCTATTACCTACAAAAAATGAGAGGGAGAGAATGCTTTGTATAGGTCAAATACAGTCAAAACTTTTTGGAGTTGGGATTTAATTATTTAGGCCCAGATTCTCTTGGGTCAGCTAAGCTGTGCACAGAGCAAAAGGAGGTAGCCAAAGCTCACTTTAAGCCACCTATGTAACACCCCCATCCACAGCTATTCAGTGCCAGTCTTTGGCATAAGTTAGAGTTACTTCAGGGCTTCTATAGTGTCGAAATAGTAGTTGGCAATAGCTTTGAGGAATTCTGGCATCTGGGAATTAGCAGAGCATAGGGATGCCTGGACTATATCCAGTTTTCTCCAGACTTGCCCCTTGTGGTGGATCGCAGGGGTGATGGCATACAAATTGGTATGATAGCTCTCTGCCTCAAGAATTCCTTATGTGGGGAAAATCCTCCACTGGTTGGATCTGCTGACTTTAGGACCGCTTTGGGCTGGGACGCTAGTGCAATGCTGCATTAAAGGCCCAGTTCTGTACACCTTACTCACAACGGGAACTTACACAAGTAGACGCAGTGGGACTATTCACGTGAATGAGGATTGTGTGAGCAAGGACTGCAGAATCAGGCCCTAAGTAAAATCTCCTGTTGAAAGAAAAGGTTCAGAGCCAAACTCCGCTCTCAGCTATGTTAGCATAAGCCTGGAGTAACTCCATTGATTTCTGTGCTTTCTGAACACAGCTCTTCCCTTCTATTTTTATCTGCTTGGAGACATTTGTATCCTTTTTCCTGCTATACAACACACTGGCAAGTCATCTGTGTTTTTCAAACATCACTAACCCTGCAAATTAAAAATGGACCCGTGATTAATTAGGATTTCTTTTCTCCTTTGTAAATGGAGTAAGTGCCTGCGACAGCTGGAAAATGCAGGTGTTTTCTATCAGATTCTGCAGGTCCCAAAGGTCTCAGAGTGCAGGAAAGATTTCCTTGGATTCCCTGTAGAATATTTTTCTTTGTTTTTTTCCAATTGTCTCTGCCTACAAAGATTATAAATCCAGTTCAGTAGAAGCAAGACAATTTTTAATGGATTTTTTTTGCTAAAACTAATTAAACATCTGCCTCTCCCATTGCCACAAATGGGCAGAAGATTAACGACAAAATAATGACTGATTTGGACTGCAAACAAGGAATTCTGAAGACTTAATAATTCACTTACATTCTCTCTTTTGTAGGTGGTTATGCTTTCTGCTCAGTACAGGAAATTATTGGCAGCCTAAGGCCTTTGGGTCAGTTGGAAATAGCCTGAAGAATGTATTTTATATTGGCTGTCATTCAAGGAACGGAAACTAATTGATTAAGACCACCTCCACACAATGATTTTTATTCACTTAATCACGTGTTCATCTTGTGTGGTTTGCAGATAACGCTTGCCTTCATAAATCACGGTTACTGTCACATTTTCTGCTACAGGGATATGCAGCAAAGCACTTGAGAGGAGTCTGAGGAGACATCTTTATTTGCTATCTATGACACTTTGTGCAGAAAAAGCCTAATTAAGGTTTAGACTTTGAACAATAGCCTTGCTGGTCTGTTTAAAGCTTTTTTTTTTTTTTTTTTTTTTTAATTGCATGGTGTCTGCACATTACATGCGGTGAGGCTTCTGCCCAGATAACAAATCTGCTTTAAAAAAACCAATCCCCCAGTATCTCTACTAGATTGTTACACAGGCCAAGTTCCCTTCATTTTACCTGTTCTTCCTGACTGTTATAGTTGTTTTCTGCTCTATTAGTCTCCATATCTGTTAATTCCCTCTGGCATGTTTTACTTAAGGCCTAGAGTTCTGGAGTGCTTTAAGGGGCCAGAGCTAGCCAATGGAAAGACTTCAGTGTGAGCTGGATCAGGCCCTCACACAAGTCCAGCTTCACATTTCTAATTGGTGCATATACTCACCCTTTGCTCCCAGTGGAAGGAAGGGGTGATTGTCCATAAGATGAGGTTCTGGGCCTGATTCTGATCTCCTTTGCTCCTGATTTACTTCACTGGACTTACCTCCTGATTTCCACCAACGCTTGATTAGACTCAGACACCTGTATTTAAAGACTGGCATCCAGAGGGCTGATTCTCTAATGCCTTCTACCCTGAGTTGTCATTCATACCTGTGTGAAGTGGATGTAGAATACTGCCAGATCTGAATTCTCTGCTCAAGTTAGTGGTAGCATTTTACACCCACTTTACACAGGTGCAAAGGTAGAGGCAAATCTGGCTCCTACTGTGCACTCAATAATTACAACTGCCATGCAGAAAGTCCAGGAGAGAGCTCACCTGGAGATTCCTGGTCTCTAAGCAGATGGAGGTGACGCGAGATGCCAGATCGCTGTGGGAAAGAAAGGCGCGGCTGATCTATCCTTGCTGTAGTTCCAACCGATGAAAAGAGAATTCACCTCTAAAATGCATTTATTTGTAGCAAATGAGAATGGATGGCTCAGGGCCTGCAATAGGGAGTCTTTCACCACAAAGATACTGCTTTGGGTTTGGCCCAGTAATTGGAAATTGTTGTGATCCGATGCTTGTTTTGTGGCCCAGGTAAAATGAATTGGTGTTTCAGGTCAGTCTCTTTTGTACTCGTGTCCAGATCACAAAACCCACTATCATCAGAACACTTGCCTTAGCAGTCTCAGCCCATGAGAGGCTGCAGAGACTAAACTCTCCTCCCAAATAGTCCACCAAGTGGGCTTCAAGAAGTTAACTTGTCGACAGATTTTGGTAGAAGCGTCAGACTTTTATGATTAATTATGGGAGGTGTGCGCAGAGAGTCCACTGAGTCCACTTATGCGCAAATAAATTGGTTAGTCTCTAAGGTGCCACAAGTACTCTTTTTCTTTTTGCGAATACAGACTAACACAGCTGTTACTCTGAAACACTGAGATGTGAATTCTCTGCTCCTATCTAATGCAGTTGTGTTAGAAACCTATTGAGAAAATATCCTAACTGCCATAAAGCTGTCCCCCCTCTCCCGCACCCCCAGCATTTTGGGTTGACTTTATTTGGTGAAGTTCAGAAATAAACACCTCCATCTGCATTAGCATGGAGGAAGCATGAGTGTGTGTAGGGAATCCACAATAATGAAGTTCTGCTGGCCAAATCCCTGTGCTGGGGGAATCAGCGGCCATAGAAGCTAGTCCAGCTCTGAGACTGCAGTAGCAGCTAAGACATTGCTCCATTAGTGCTCTATGGTCTGGAGGAAGGATTCTGTCCTTTCTCTTGCCCCAATCTCATCTCCTTTTTACTTGGCTGTGCTCAGGGAACAGGATTTGGCCTATTAAGAACAGTGTGCATCAGTAAGTCATCCAAATAGGACCATTTGTTTTTCTTTTAATGCTTTCAGAGAGGAGTGGTAACTCAAATGCATTTATTAGAACTGTTTAAAGTCTTTTCGTCTATTAATAACGTTTAATGCTTTGGGATCTCAAATAAGTTTCTTGAGACAGCATTTCAGTTCACCTTTAATTTTGTTCTTAACTGTTCAGCCCATTGATTTAGCACTTACTATTGTTTCATTCCACACTTGTTTCAGATGTGAAAGTCTTCCAAGTGATTTTGGCAATATTGCATATTGGCTCAATATTCTGCTCTGTTTTATATTTGGAGGTAATATTTTCCCCTCTCTTTCTTTTGGCACCTCAGCCTTCATTCATCCAAGAAGCTAGCTTTCAAAAATAGAGAATATTTCTTGTTTATAACACTGTGAGTAAATGAATGTGAGCCTCATAATTAATGTGCCTCGTATAATTTATCATTGTGGAAGAAAAATTTATTTGTACTCATTTCTAGAGACAATATACAGGAAGCAGTAAATGGAGCCTTCGGGGGGGGGGGGGGGGAGGGAGGGAGAAGGGAAAGGAGAGAAATAAAAGGACCAGAAACTTTTAAATGCAGAAAAGGAGTTGTACGAAAGAGTATTTAACAGGAAGCTTTTTACACAGGGATTTTCCTAAAGAGAGCTGGGCATCTCACACCCTTAAATTCTTTCACACACCAAGCCCTAGATTTCTCTATGCTTTTAAAAATAGTGATACATGCCATGCTATTTAATATACAACTGCACCTAGGTTGCCATTTTTATAGCTGAACTATTCATGAGGGGGAAGTGTAACATGAGCCTAGACATTTTTGGGACTCAGCCATCTTTCTTTGATTGCCTCCAATACACTTTTACCAGTAAGTGGCATTACAGCAACACATCATCACAGGCAGATGAAAACCGGTTCTGCTAATGGAGCAAATGTGATGATGATTTCATTATTATTTGGCATTTATATTGCAATAGGGACTCATTGTGGTAAGTGCTGTACAAACCTGTAGAAAATGAGAACTCTGCTCTGAGGAGCATACAGTGCCTCAGCCAGGAAGGAAGGAGGGTGCAGGTAGCTGCTGTTAAATGGATTGAGCTTGGGGCTAGAAGTCAGAAGACTTGGGTTTTATTCCTGACTGCCACTGACTCACTGTATAACCTTGATCAAGTAATTTAAAGTAACCTCCCTGTGCCTCAGTTTCACCATCTGTATTCAAATCAGCAGGGCTGGATGCTATTCACCCCAGGGTACTAATGGAATTACCTGAAGAAATCTCAGAATCACTGGCAATAATATTTGCAAACTCCTGGATGACAGGAGAGGTCCCAGAAGACTGGAGAAGAGCTAACACTATGCCCAACTTTAAACAGGGGGGAAAGGAGCAGCCGGGGAAACTATAGACCAGTTAGCCTGACCTCGATACCTGGGTAGTTACCACAGCAATGTATAAAACATTCAATTTGCAAATACCTGGAGGATGAAGGGCTGATCACTAGCAGCCAGCATGGATTTACTAGGAACAAATCATGACAAACCAGCTTGATTTCCTTCTTTGACAAGGTAACTAGTTTGGTGGGTAAGGGGAATACGGTTGACATAGTATACCTGGACTTTAGCCAGGCTTTTGACACAGTTCCACGTGACATTCTCATAAGTAAGCTGGAGAAATGCAGGATCAGTAGTATTACCATTAAGTGGATACATAATTGGTTAAACAACCACAAAGAAAGAATAATTATGAATGGAATGATGTCAGGAATCTGTTCTGGGTCCAGTGTTATTTAACATCTGTATTAATGACCTGGGTGTAGGAATAGAGAACATATTGATCACATTTTCAGATGACACAACGTTGGGATGGGGGCTGCAAACACTTTGGAGAATAGAGCTAAATTTTTTGATAAATTGGAGAATTGGGCTATAGACCCAACTGGGCTATAGAAATTCAACAAAGACCAATGTCAGGTGCTACACTTAGGGAAGAAAAACCAAATGTACAAATACAGACTGGGGGATAACTGGCTTGGCAGCAGCACTGCTGAGAAGGATCTAGGAGTTCTGGTGAATCACAGCCTCAGCATGAGTCAACAATGCAATGCTGTTGCAAACAAACAAACAAACAAACAAACAAAAAGCAAATACAGTTTTGGTTGCATTAACAGAGGCATAGCATGCAAGTCAGTTAAGGTGGACGGGGAGGGATATTTCAGTGGTTTGAACTTTGGCCTGCTAAACCCAGGATTGTGAGTTCAATCCTTGAAGGGGCCATTTAGGAATCCAGGGCAAAAATTGGGGATTGGTCCTGCTTTGAGCAGGGGGTTGGACTAGATGACCTCCTGAGGTCCCTTCCAACCCTGATATTCTATGATAGTACCACTCTACTCAGTGCTGCTTAGGCCTCAGCTGGAGTATTGTGTCCAATTTTGGTCACCACTTGTGACCTCTTTTGGGTGCACACAAACCTGAACTCACCTCTCTCTCTTTTCATGGTGCCCCCTGTCAGCGGTTGCCCTCATTAGGCAGGTCTTCATTGGCTCAGCCCTCCAGCTAAGTCACACATGGTATAAACGCATGAAGGAACCCCATCTGGGGTGACAAAAGTCCAATAGGACCTATCACTGTACCCTGGTTCATAGCTGCAGCCCTGTCTCTGGGCTCAGTTCTCAGCCCCTTCTGGCCTAGCTTCAAGTCCATCCCTTCCCTGGTATGAAGCAGTGCTCTCAGGGCTTTCTCCCTGGAGACTCTTTACCTTATTAGTTCTTCTCACCCCAGGTCTCCAGCCATGTTACTCATTCAAGGTTGGTCCCCTTCCCAGGATAACAAAGTTCAACAAATGGTTGGCTCTCTGCAGGGTCTTCACCCCCATCCTGGAGCCTTTAAACCAGTGGTTCCCAAACTAGGGGTGCCGCTTGTTCAGGGAAAGCCCCTGGCAGGCCGGGCCGGTTTGTTTACCTGCTGCGTCCACAGGTTCGGCCCTGAGATAAGGGTACTCCACAAAAACCATCTCAACTGGCAGCAGCATCCTTGCACTCCACAGAAACCATCTCAACTGGCAGCAGCATCCTTGCACTCCACAGAAACCATCTCAACTGGCAGCAGCATCCTTTCTGAGCATCTCAGCAGAGATGCTGAGCAGTGAAGGCACAACAAGAGTAAAGCTCATCTGTGCAGGAGGCAGAACCTTCCCTGAGGATGGTCCGTGACAGAGGAATGAACTCCCCCAGAAAGTAACGACTATTACAAACCTCACCACTTTCTGTTCCAAGTGCAAGGTGAATTTCTTTGACCGTGTCTTTTTTAATATAAACACACAACAACAGGTATCTTTATATAAATACATTTAAAAAAAAAAAACCCCTACCAAACAAGACAATCCATTCCACATGCTTCTCCCTCTGGGGAGAGGATGACAGAACAACCAACACGAGACAGGTGTGTAGTTACATTGTGTAATACACAACTGGAAGGCACTCAGATACTACAGCGATGAGCGCAGTATACAAGCGTATATAGAATATATATAGAAGCGTATATAGAATCTTGCTATGAGGGAGGTCCCTCCGTGTCACGCTTGGAGCATATGGGGAAGGATGGCAGTATATGGGAAGTTTGACCTGCCACTTACCTGAGGATTTTCATCTCCCAGGCTCTCATTCTGGCACTGGTCAAGAGGGCTTCACTGAAAAAGGAAGGAAAAAATAAAGTCACTTAAGTAGAGCAGGTACTCTGACTCTAATAAAAACCAGTAACATGGTGCCAAGATGGAGTGGATCCAAAACCTGTAAAAACCAAGCCAGAGCCAAGATCAATGTCTTTGACGTTCTACTCCTTTCAGCGTGGAATCACACAGGACATTCAGTTAACAGGATAAAATGAGGTTAAAATGACTAGCTGAGAAAATAATGAGGTAATTTGCAATTTTTTAAAATCCAAATTCAATTTTTCCTGCTGTGAAGGCTCTTAGTGTTGTTAACATCTGACCAAGGGCCTGGGACTGAACAGTTGCTACGTAAGACACAGATGCTCTACGAGGCCAAACTCAGAAAGGAGCCTAGGGGGTCAAATTTTCTTGTTAAGCCACTGTCTTTGCAGCTCCCTTATCCTGAGGCCACTAGCAGTATGTCCACACTGCACCTGAGAGTAAGCCTCCCAGCTCAGACAGACAGATTTGCGCTAGCCACCCGAGCACAAGCCCACTCAATCCTCTAGGCTTGAGTTTGGGTGGCGAGACTGAGTCTTTGCTGGAGCCTCAGTGTCCACACAGCTATTTTTAGCATGCTAGCTTGAGGCCTGTTAGCATGAGTCTGTCCACCCGGAGTGGAAGGCTCGCTTTCAGCTTCAGTGTAGACATATACTGAAGGGTTGGTTTGGCCCCTGGTGCAATTTAAAGAAGACTCAGGGCCATTCTGACTTATGCTCAGTTGCCTGAGTCCCATGAGGGCTGTTCTGGTGTCCGAGGAATGGGATCACCAGATTGTAGCAGTGGTCGGGCCATGGACCCTTTTTTCCATCATGCCCCCTTTGCTGGGGGGATTATAGGGGAAAATTGAAGTTTAAGATGGTGTAATTCATACATTTTTCTGGCCTTGTCATCATGTAAATTACACTCAGACTCTCTTAGACTCTCACCAGCTTGCCATCATGTAACTTGCACCTTCTTCCAGTCCCCATAGTATGTAATTTATACCAATTTAGGCTCCATTATAAGCCACATTCAGAGGTGATAAGCAAGAGAGTGTAAGCTACTCACCTCTCAATTTGGACCATATTCTTTAAATCATACTGACCCCTACCAAATCTATATTATTTTAACATTGCAATAGTCCTTCAAAGAAAGAGTTACTTAGAAATATTACACGTTACCATTTACCTGCTACCCTGAGTCACTTAGTAACTTTTGCATTAACTTCAAATGGCATTTCCTTTGATGGAAATCACTGAGGATATGCCTTAATTTTTGTGAGGAGCAAGCCTTGATATCACAAACATTCTGAATAATCAGTGGAAGCATATAACAAAACACCAATGCTAAGAGTAAAATTCACATAAGCATAATGTCTCCAATCCATGGTACTGTACGAACGAACCAATACGTTTATAATCTATTGAAATAAAATAGCAGCTAATTAAGCCATGCCCACAAAATATATCTGAATATGCCTAGAAATGGGCCTTCATACAGTGGTGGATTCTTCATATCCTGAAGCCAAGATTGGATAACTTTCTGAAAGATATACAAATTACTAGGCTCAATAGTGGAGTAAGTGGATGAAATTCTATGGCCTGTGTTATACCTGAGGTCAGATTAGATTATATAATGATCCCTTCTGGCCTTAAAATCTATGAATCTATGGAGATCTCCATCTAATCAAGCCACGTTTTGTCAGTAATAAGATATTTTTCCACAAACAGTCATAAGGGATTTAGGTTTGGAAGTTTCTCAATTTTCACTAAGCATCTACTATTTAAGTTATCTGGTTGCGGTTTACCTGAAATTATCCAAAACCTCAGTGATCTGGGAATCTCAGAAGAACAGACTTTCAAGAGAGTTAAAGTAGTCACAGGCATTTTAGGGTCTAATAGAATGGGAACAGTCTTTCTTATGGCATTGCAATATTTGCATGTCCAAAAAGAAGTTAGCAAAGAAAAACCTATACAATTTCAGCTCATTTTTTCCTCAAACCTCATAAAAAATTGGGGATTTGGTTCAAATATTGGTCAAAGTTCAGCACTGGTTGTTATTTTATCTGAATAGCTGAAGTTCCAAACCATTGTTCTTCAGTACTGATGACATGACTGCACCTTGCAGGGCACACAATATGTAGTAGTGTCAGATTTCTAGTTCACTGTACTGTATTTACGAGTCCAAATGGAAACTAGACCTGAACATCCTCAGATTTTCAGAGATGTTTGAAATACTAATCCAGATCCGGGTGTGAATTTGCAAATGGCCTCAAGTGGGAGAGCGAACCAGAAAGCTAGCTCTACAGTTTGCTTGGCATTGCTTGCTTCACATGCCTTAAACCTCTTTTGTTACATTTATACCAGGTTGTAAAAAAGGATGTTTAAATTAATGCACTGCCTCATTAAAAATACTCCTTCTGTCCCATGTGATAGTCACCAATATAATCCACAATTGGTTTTCAGTGATTTTTGAGTGTGCCTTACTGCTTTGATTGTGAACAAAATTGTTCCAACAACATATTGCAAACCCAGCTGAATTCTTTAATATTGCTTCCATATTGTATCTTTTCTCTCAGTTTAACTGCTGTTTCTTCATCCTTGTGAAATGTTTACCCAAGAGAGAGAACCTTTGTAAGAACCACCCAGACTTCGTTCATTTCAAGGTTTTATTAACCCCTTCACTGCCTTTGAATCTGCAGTGTCCACTGAAAGGTAATGTGGCAAATCCTTGTAGTTTTATACCTGCTTACCTCTCTGTTCTCATGTCTTCCTACTCCATGCTCTGTGTCATCCTCTTTTGTAAGGGTTACTCCTTTCCCCACACTAATTCTTGCCCTCTCTTGTGCTGTCCTGTTAGGCTTCAAACATCCTCTAATTCTTCTGCACCAAGTGCCCTCCCTTTCCTCCTTCAAATCCACGCCCTTTGTGAAGCCTACCAAACATGGATAGCGTGCTCCTCACAGCCATCCCTGTCCCCATGCCTGTTCTGTGTTTCTATCTGTTACATTTGATTTAGGCTGTAAACATGCAACTTGAACCCCAGCTGAGGATCTGGGCCCATGTCTCCTATAAAGTGTAAAGCACTATGTGTGCATGAAACTCCATTAGCAATAAGAGCTTTGCAGACAATTAACTTGTTCATGTTAATAAAATGTGAGCAATCCCTCCAGAGGTAATAATCTCTGGTGGTTTCCCTCAATCAGTTGGTAAAGAAATCTTATTATGGACACCACAAGCTACTGAGACACCCTTACTTTCAGCATAGGGGCTACATCTGTGTGAGGTAGAGAAGGCAGCTAGAGCTATTCTAGTGAGTTGTAGTAAAAGAGCAAAATGCCATTACTGGCTGTTTCAGGGAGACAATTATTTATCAGGCAACAAGTTGCATGGGTCTTGATGTAACCAGCCATCAGCATGCAATGGGTAATGTTTTCAAAAGTACCTGAGGGACTTAGCAGCCAAAGTTGCATGGGACTTGCAAGTGCCTAAGTCACCTGAAAATGGGACTTAGGTGTTTTTGAAAATGTTATCCTGCAACTAGTAGTTTAGATATCTGGCTGTGGCTACAGAAGCAGCAAAGCATCTTGGCTTCATTTGAATGCAGGGATGACCTCTTCCAGAAGGGCCAAAGACTATCTGGAGAAAACGGCACTGATAGCCTTGACTTTTTTTGTGCGGTTTAGATATGCTCACTTTTGGTCTGTTTGTCGAGGGTGTGTCTTAAAGGAGCGAGAGGAACAATTGCACATATGTGACAAATTGAGCTTTGACAGGCTCAGCCATCATATAAGAATGATTTGTGACTTGTGTGTGTATACAAGTGCTCTGGACTTGAGCTGGCAGCTGGGAGTTCTGTTTACTACTGTCAGCTGAATAGTTTATGAGAAAATGTGTGTGTGTGTATAAGAGAGAGAGACACACACACACACAGACAGACAGACAGAAAGCTCTTCTCTCTCAAAGTGGACTGAGCGAGTCTGTTAATGACAGGTTTAATCACAATGGGAAAAGTGGTAGTATATATACCAGCTTCGTGCTAGCTCTCTTCCCAGGCTTGGCTGGAGTTGGTAGAGCATCTTATAAGAAAACATGCTGGAGGCCAAAGGAGACAGATGGCCCAAATCCAGTAACAGGTTCTGATAACAGAACTCCTAAAATCATTTTGTTGAATAAAAATTGATTATTTTTCGTTCCAAGTGAAACACAGAGAACAATAGAAAACGAACCCTTGCTCCCACAAATCCTTTGCAAAGGAACAGTACAGTGTGTATTGGTCCTTTTTTAAAACTGTAAATATATCATTCTAATGATCATTTTAGACAGATCTATATTTATTCTGAATTCACATTATTTTTTCCTTTAAGGTGCTGACATAATTTTTCTCTTTAATAGAACCTTTATATCATGCGAGGGGAAGAGAAGAAAGAGCCAGTAATCCCCAAGTGGTATCTCACTTACATTACACACCCTTGTTTTCTATACCATGGATTCCCATTATAACAAAGTCATTTTTTCCCCCACAGCACAACCACATTGAGCTTTTCATTTTGCAGTGTATTGGGGAAATAATGAGGACCTGGATTTGTTATACTTGCTTTCAGCTTCATTCTCAAATGAACGTCTCTATGTCCAATTTCCCTATGGGTCAGATCTTGGCCCCCGCTTAGATCAATAGCAAGTCTTCTCTTGGCTTTGTGGAAGAAGCAGCAGGTCCTTTAATCAGGTTCCAATGTATTCTATGAGAACGGAAACTTTTAGTGCTCTGACTATGAGCCAGGCATTCTAGGGTGGGATTTTCAGAAGGGCTGTCCGTGCTTTGAAGTCAATGTGAGTTTTGCCCACGTCAATGACAATAGAATTAGGCCAATAATGGGCACTTTGGAAAATCTCAACCAGTGTATTTTGGGCTCCAGTGTTAGCTGCGTTAGCATCAGTGATATTTGTTATTTTCTTGCTTTGCTCAGTTTGGTGATACCAGAATAAAAGATTTTTTTGTGTGTGTGTATTTTGTTTGCTCGGTGACTTCTGTTCTTGTCAACGGGCACTGCCCATGTGAATTGAGAGCAATATATGGCATTGCAATTTCCACTTTGCTCACTGCATTCCCTCATTCTACAATTAGATCTAGAAGGAAACTCCAGACACTTTGGATCTTTTGGATTCCCTACTGTCTGCTGACACATGGCAACATTGCTGCATATCTTGAGGCATCAGACACTACACATTTAGCATATTTAATCATTAACCAAGAAGACCATCATGTATCGTATGTATCAGAGAGTAAGATCAAAGGGCTAAAGTTTTGGAACAAATATCCTGCCCATTTTCTCCTTTCTTTACATAGAATAATGCGCATTTTGATGCCCAGAGTAGGTGTTTTAATGGATATATTCCTTTTCCAAGTGTTTGTTAAGTGCACAAATAAAATCTGCTTTCATACACAGGAAATCTGGAGGGTTTCAATTGAAAATTAGTTGTGTTTTCTGAAACACAGTATGATTTTGCATAGAAATGCACTGGGAAAGATCATGATCTGCATAAAACACCATACAGTTAGAAACATCGGATGCAGATTCATTGACTGGCAAAAATATAAATGTTACCCTTGATTTATTCTTGGGATAAGATTTATAAAGATCAGTTATGGTCTGTATTAAAGGAAATGGCTCAGCTGGTGCAAATAAAAATAAACTTAATGATAGAAATGGTAATATCAACCCGAAAGATGATACAAACAGTAGGAAGCTATACAGAAATTAATTGTTAATGTCCAGACTAGAGGACTACATTTCCTATGCACATTTAGGACTATGTAATTTCATTTAGATATGCAGCAGAGTTCTCATGCAAGATTTAAAATAAGATTAATGAGACTTATGTTACTATCACCCCACTCTCTGAAATGACAATATACCCCAAAGTTTGTGCTTATAAGGTTGGCTCATTCATTGCCAGCAGATCAGAAGATGCTACCCAGCTCATGATGTTCAAGAAATTAAATGCACAAATCTCAGGAGTTATGCATCTAATTTTACCACAAATTGCAATGAAAATGGAAATATAAAATCCTGCATTTATCACATGTCACTGAATCAACTCTGTTCCAATAATGGAAAAATACCCCAGAACATGACGCAATTGTCCCAAGAAAAAGCTGTTCAGGGAAGAGAAGATGATTAAATACATTGTCTGACAAAGAAGGAGATTTTTAGCACTCAGTGATAATTTGCTGTGCTGAAAGCTTTAGAATCACTTTAGACTAAAAAAACAAAACAAAAAAAAAATGACTTCCCGGACTGTTGTGGTAACCCACAGGGAGGCAGTGTGGTCTGGTGGTTAGAATAAGGACATGCTGAATCAGGAGATATGGAGTCTATCCTTGGCTCTGCCACTAATTTGCTGTGTGACCTTGAGCAAATCCCTTAAGTCGCAGCCCTGTAAATCTTCAACAAAACAACCCAACTGAGTAACAATTACTAACATCCATGGTGCAGAACAAGGGCCATCCATTTTCTTGCGCCTCAGTTTCCCAAGAATTAGCACTGTGGTAAGAATTGTGTACTTTTGTAAAGTGCGTTGAAATTCTCATATGAATGGTGCTATATAAGGGCACCTTTGCTTATAATGTTGCAGAACATAGGGGAACCTCAAAAAACATTCCTGAAATGTAGGGTTCAAAGGGCTTCATGCAGAATGATTTCCGAAGTAGCAGCAGGAGGAATTACACCCATTAAACATGGGGCTGGACTATATCTTCCCGTGATCATAGTTTAACAAGGCTAACAAATACGTTCAAGTCATCAGGCCTTTTATAACACTGCAGGCAAATACAACAACAGCTGCAGTGCTTGTTGTTTTCCAAGCTGCATAGATGCAGCATAGCTTCAGTATATAGTGTAGGACCGCGTCTCAGTGGTTGCACACACTGCCACCTTGAAAAACAATCCTGGAGGGTATTATACAAAAGCATAGCGAGCAGAATGCCTGCAGCAGGGTTTGCAGTGAGCCAGCACAGAATAGTTTTGTATCACTGAGAGGGCTTGTAATTAAAGTGGAGTATCCACCGTGTACATACCAACTTGCATCATTCTTCAAAAACTGAGAGGCAACAACTGAACTAGTGTGATAGATGACTGCATTAGAATTGAATTAGCTGGGAAGTGTTGACTTTTTGATGTATAATGCCTCTGAATGTGAACAACAAATACAAACTAAGGCTTTTATGAATTTGCTGCGTGAGTGAGTCATCAACTGACTCATGATAAATAAGACATTGTACATTCCACTAAATAGAAAACATGTTTGCAGGCTTTACGGTCAATTTTCTGAAAACTTTAAAATTAGCTCCATTGGAATGCATTGCCCAATAGCACAGGGAGACTTGGTGTGGTTTGTACATACTGAGCCTGGACCCGAACACCAAGTCAGAGCCTCAGAGGACATTACACTTCCTAGATAATGATAAGTTGAGCAGCAAGTGTCCCCTTTTAATTGTTTGCTTCCTTACTGTGCGGCCATATTAGCTGACAGTCACCCGACGAGCCTTCTGCTCTTCCTATAACACCTCTTCTTGTCAAAGTGGATGTAAATCAATAGATGTTAGCTTCTCAAGCAATGGAAGAAATGTAATTAGATGAGAAATATAATTAAAGGAGATTAAGGCATCTTCAAAGCATTCATACTGTTGTTGTTACACTAAGTGGTTCTACTTCCTGGTTTATTTAGTTTAGAGAATGGTGAAGGGAAAAATTACTCTTTGCAGTTGGTTTATCTTCTATTTCAATTCAGATTTGACAGAAAAACTACTGTAGCTCTTGTGGGACATTATTGTTAGTGTTTATTTGACTATGAATCCACATCATGCTGCTGGCCACTGGAGCAAAAACAAATAATGTCCAGATGGACTGGGTGTCAGTGCCTTTTACCTCCTGGGTACGGAGTTCAATATGCCCCTGTTCAGAAAAGCCTAGACTGAATGACATCTGTTAGGTGGTCTCATGCAAAATGAATTGTTGCATCTCAGCCCAGGTCCTTGTGGCTAGAGATCCACCTCCTGAAAGCCTCTGTCACAATCAGCACACAGAGGCATATGCGCAGAGCAAAGAGGTCCCCGTGTTCATGCTACTCCTTGTGACTGCTTAAACTTTTCCCAGGACATCAGCAAACTGTAGCCAGCAAATTTATGGCACCTTTGGGAACTGGTGCCTTCAAAGCACTGCTCCAGCCTAGGTCCCTTTTTATGCACACCCTGCTTCTGCGCTCCTTCCACTTCTCTCACCAGATCTCAGAGGTTCCTTTCCTCTGAGAACATACCTCGGAGTTGGAGGTAATAATTCCACTATTATCTTCAATACAACCTGGTTTAGTCAGGTTAGAGGAGAGAGAGAAAATCAAAGTGAGTGGTATAAGCACATATCTCGTCTAAGGCCTGGCTAAGAGTCTCACGCACAGGGTGGCATCTTGTATTTATATTGATTTAGGCAAAAGTATAAGAATTACAGTCTTACAGCATGAATCTGTCTGTCTTTACCTGACAGTTTTTCTCCCTCCATGGGAATCAATTACCTTCTTATTCTTAAAGGTGGAATCCAGAATCTGAGGCCTGCTGGTGGGTCACTGGAAGACAGGAAGTGCCAGAATGGACCATCTAGACTAGTACCTTGTCAGCAGCCTTGGCCAGTAGCAGATGTTTCAGAGGAAAGTACAAGAAACAATTATAGGAAGAAAGTTCCACTTTAATTCCCCCAAAGTTAGAGGTTGACTTAAGCCATGAAGCATTTGAAGGGTTTATAGCTAGATTTACAAAGGTATTTAGGCTCCTAAAATGCAGATAGGCACCTAGTAGGATTGACAAAAGTGCCTATGTGAGTTAGGTGCATAACGCCCATTGACTTTCACTATCAGACTCATGGCCTTGGCTATATATTGTGGCAATGAGTTCCACAGGCCAGTTGTTCAATGGTGTGGGGAAGTTTGCACTGCTGATGTCTGTGCTGTTACTGGAGATCTTATGTCTCCAAGGTAGTCTTTCGGAGCCCTTTCACAAGCTCTACATCCAGTTAAAAGATTTAAAAATCTCTCTCTAATACACAACTGCAAATTTAGGGGCAGACTGTGCCTGGCCCTTAGTGTGGGTATGTAGTGTCGTGGGGCAAGTAGGGAGCATTCCTCTCTAGTGCAGTCCGCACGTAGGTTAGGCATAGTAGCAGCCCTTGTGCTCAAGGCAGCATAAGGAATGTTCTCTTCCTGCTCAGTCAGGCCCAAAAGGAAGGAAGGAGGTGGGACCATAGCTCTGACTCTCCTAGCCAGCACCAATGGAAGAGGCTGGGGCTATGGCTCTTTCCCGCACAGCCAGCCCTGGTGGAGCAATAGCAATTTAAAGTGATGCCCATGGAGTATCATCTGTCAGGAGCAATATTTTGCTCCATGTAGCTAATATGGCCCTGATCCTGCAATCAGCTACATGCAGGTAGCCCCCTGCAATGTATCCATACGGAGATCATTTCCTTTATGGAGATCATTACAGGATGGGGCCTAAATATAGTCACATACAGGCATGTCAGATCCAACAGAAAGCAGTGGGATTTTGCCATTCTTTGTTTGTACAGAACTTGATGACAGTGAGCTCATTAAATATCATTTCTTTCCAGCCAAATGTGCCAGAACATTTTGTGTCAAAGCTGTCATCCAAAAGATGGTTATACAAGGTCCCTATTGATAAAGCAATTATGGAAGAGCTGTACACTTCAGTGTGTTTTATCTTCAAAGGGCATTTAATTCTCCAGATATTAAAGGAAGAGTTGTAAGAATTTAAAATAACCCACCTGGGGAGCAAACCTTGCAAGTACAATTAAATTCAGCAGAGATACAGATGGAAGAAAGGTCCATTGATAACAGGGGTAGGTGGTGGAGGAAAGGGAAAGGAAAGACTAACTTTGGAAAGGCTCTCAGCTACTTATATGACATATTGTACAATAATCTGTTTATTACATACTACCCTGGTGATCTATATTAAGTAAACAAAACTTTATTTATATAAAGCATATGGTTTCATGACACTTATTGTATTGTTTAATGTATCAAGCAACAGCTAGGTCAGGGGTATAACACAGCAGGAAAGAATACTAGAGAAAGAAAATTCAGGATGAAATTCTATAGCCCGTGTTATGCAGGAGGAAGCCAGACCAGATGATTATGATTGTCCCTTCTGGCCTTAAAGTCTTTGAGTGAAATCCTGACCCTAGTGAAGTCAATGGGAGTTATGCCATTGACTTCAATGGAGCCGGGATCTCACTCTATGAATCTATGAAAATCCTTTTAAAATTGCTAACTCCTTCCAAATGCTATGACATGGGATTTAGGATTTCTCCATCCTGCATCAGATTATTGGACAATCTGGTCTAGCATCCTGTCTTGGACAGTGGCCAGCACCAGCTGCTACAGAGGAAGGTACAAGATGGTCTGAAGTAAGCAGTTATGGAATAACTTGCCCACAGGGTAGGTTCTTCCTAATTTCCATTATTAATTATTGTCTTATGTCCTGCAGCATGAAGGTACATATCCCTTCAAAAACACCTTGAGGCAGATCCTCAACAGCTTATTTGAAGTCAATGGAACTATGCTGATTTATGTAAACCGAGGATCTAGTCCTTGCATTCCCTTCCCCCGCCTCCCCAGGCTTTACTATTGTAATGCAAGAGCAAGAGTAATCTGCAAGGAGAAGGAGAAAAATTGGTCTCAGGCAGATCCAGAGGTTGCTGTTAAAACATTATTATTTGCATAGTGATAGTGCCTAGGAACCCCAGCCATGGACTATGACCCCATTGTGCTAAGTGCTGTAGAAACACAGAACAAAAAGATAGTCCATGCCCTAAAGAGTCTACAGTCTAAGAAGCATATGGGTCATGCTCCCAAGTCCGTTACACTACCCTAAATCACCCCTCAGTGACTAACTGGGCAGAAGGTCAGCAGAATGTCACCCCTGCAGGAAGGCTTGACATAACAGCCATGTGCCACATTTCTTTTTGACTATCTTTTTCCCCCTTGAATGATACATGATGGAGCCATCTGTACTGTGGCCTTTAATCAGGGAGAGCCTGATATCTATTCTAGGGCATCTGGGTGATGCATGAGGTGGATTCACACAGGTTTAGATGCAGATGATGATGCAGGAAAGGTTATAAATAAAATTGAGGAAGCTAGAAGACTGATCTTAAATGATGAAGATTGGCAGCAGCATCCCTGTTCGCAATCGTTTATGAGAGGCCCACTTATACAGAAATGGGGGACAGGCTTTCTCCTGCAGCACCCTGCAAGTGAATGGTAGGGAGGGTATCAGAAAACTGTTATGGCTCCCTGATTCTGAGGGCCAGTTTGCATTGGCCCCCATCTGCCATAGAGCTGCCAAGGGGCTGCTCTGACTGATGACAACAACACATGGTCCCATGCCAGCTGAACAGCAGTGTGGTAAAGCAGATGTCTACCCCGCCTCTTCCTTCCCCCTATGCTGTGGGAGGGTAGTTAGTGCAGGCAGACCCTACTTTGCAGCTAAGTCACCCCATCCCCCAACTAGGGGAATTCTCAGCTAGCCAGTTATGGCCAGAACTGGACTCCTGTGCACTACCCGGGTGGCACAAGGGGGATAGACCCTAACCGAGAGTCTGGCCCAATATCTCTAGAAACAGTGTAACCTCCGAAGCACATGGCTGAAGGTATCTGGAGGGGTGTGAACCAGTTTATATTTATCCGGTTTTAAAGACAGTTCTGAAGAATTGGCAAGATATGTTTCAAGGAGGGAGTATCATTGCCCAGACTGGGGTGTCAGCTGTGGTCTTGTCCAGCCTGCAATATACAGAAAGATGATCAATAAGTGACACTAACACTTGGCCCTTCTATCATGCCTTTCAACTACAGATCTCAGGGGATGACCAATTAGTTTTATTCACAAACACTGTTAATGAATTGAAGTAAGACTGAACACTACTATATTGTAAGTATCACTGTCCACATCTTTCGAGATGGAGGAATTGAGGCACATGGGCCTGTGTCTGAGTGGTCACATAGGAGGCTTGTGACTGAGGTGGGACTAGAATCCAGCTCTCCTAACTCCTTGTGCTTCAGCAGCAAGATGAGCTTCCTGCCAATGACAGAGAGGGGAGAGGAGCCCACAGACAAGCAAGAAAGCAACCCTGGGAAAAATCATGGTGACTACCATAGTCATCTACTCATTTGCAAAGACATTTCCTCATCTACTTAAAGGCAGGACTTAAATCAGGTGGAAAGGAGCCTGGCACTCATGTCAGCAATTGCAGAATAATCCCAAACTTTTCAGTGCTGTCATGTGAAGCCTAATTTTGAAGACATAACTTTGAGAGAACACGGAGTAGCAATGCATCTGTTAGCTATTGGAACCTGTCATGGGGTTCACTCACTGGTGGTGCCTCATGCTGACTGTCATGGGGATTAGTTTGCTCAGCCAGCATGCCCCCTCCTGGTGGTGCCTCACCCATCCTTGTTACCATCTGCAGTCCAAGTACTGCAGCATCCTCTTCATGACATAGTCCTCTGGCCACATCACTGTCCATGTTTTCCCCCCTTCAGGGTTGGGGGGGGGGAGAGAGGGAAAAGTGTCTTCCAGTCCATCCACTTTCACAGTGGCAAGTGGGGGAGACCCAGGCCTACTCACTAATATGGGTCCCAGTCCAGGAATCCTGTAGCTAGCAGCTCCTGCTGCTTCTTCTTAACTTCTCCACTAGTGCTGCTTGAAGTTCCCTGGGCCATTTTCCTACAGCCCCAGCACATTCTTCACCCTCTTCTCAGGTCCTCAACCTGCAAGTCACAGCAGCCAGCCAGGAGCTCTCTCTAGCTCCCCTGGTCCCTGTTAGCAGCTGCCCTGTCCAAGGTGCAACCTTCCTGCAGCCCACTAGGAACCCAGTCCTCTCCCTTGGGCTCCCTACTGTAACTGACTATATCTGGCCCCACAGCTCCCTTTTATATTAGCCACTGTGCCCTGATTGGCTGCTCCATGCAGCCTCTCTCCAATTGGCTGCCCCCTGAGCAGCCACCCTAGGCTGCTTTTAAACTCTTCCTTGCTGGAGTAGGGTAAAAATCCTATCACAGAGCCCATCAATGGAGTGGTCATATCAGTTTGAATATTTGGGGCATTCTGTGGTAAATATATTTCATTTTTAACCATGAAGTTGCTTAACCAGTAGAACAAACTACCAAGGAATGTGATGGATTCACCAAGTCTTGATGACTTCAAATCAAACCTGGACGCCTTTCTGGAGTATATACTTTAGTCACACACAAATTATTGGTCTCAACAGTGGGGTAACTGGATGAAATTCTATAGCCTGAGTTATATACATAGGATCAGATAGATGATCTAAAGGTCTCTTCTGGCGTTAAAATCTATGACTCTTGATGATCATCTTAAGGTAATTCTATAAAAGGTTCCCAATAAATGATTAAAACAGGGCAGGAAAAGATCAAGATGTTTGTAAGGTTCTAGGAGACCACAGGGCCTTAGAAAACTATTTACTGGTAGCTCCTTTACGTGGTTGTAATGCAGTAACATGTATTTGGGGCCTCAAGTGGCTCTCCCCCACGCTGCTGTAGCTCACAGGATGAGCCTCAGATTTCTTAGGGGTGATCCTACATATGGCAGCTGAATTATAAGTGGCATTAACAGGCTCTGAAGGGGCTGTAATCCAGTCCTCCTTAAATGGTTGATGACCATAGGGCCTGATCTTAAGTCCACTGAAGTCAATGGAAAGACTCCCATAGGTTTCAATAGACATTGGCTCATACTCATAGGGCAGACAATTATGGGAGGGATGAAGGTGTGGGGATGATGAACATTTCATCTGCGGCATGGAGGACTTTCCTGGAAGTAGTTGTTTCCTTCATATTTTAACTTTCAGTGGACTATTATTATTATTTTCTTTTAGAAGATCTTAATGTGTAGTATTTGGCAATGAGTCAGGAAGCCACCGGGAGACAGATTGCAACAAAAATTCACCTGAAATCAACTTCTACTTTACACAGGTTAGAAATATCTTCTCTCTCCAGTCCCCAGTATGGAGGTAATACCTTCCAAAGTCCTAACAAGAAACAAATATGTCTGTTTCAGAGTAACAGCCGTGTTAATTTGTATTCGCAAAAAGAAAAGGAGTACTTGTGGCAACTTAGAGACTAACCAATTTATTTGAGCATAAGCTTTCATGAGCTACAGCTCACTTCATCGGATGCATACTGTGGAAAGTATAGAAGATCTTTTTATACACACAAAGCATGAAAAAATGGGTGTTTACCACTACAAAAGGTTTTCTCTCCCCCCACCCCACTCTCCTGCTGGTAATAGCTTATCTAAAGTGATCACTCTCCTTACAATGTGTATGATAATCAAGGTGGGCCATTTCCAGCACAAATCCAGGGTTTAACAAGAACGTCTGAGGAGCGGGGGTGGGTAGGAATAAACAAGGGGAAATAGGCTTGAATAGAGACTGGGAGTGGCTAAGTCATTATGCAAGGTAACCTAAGTTAATTGTATCCAATTTGCAAATGAATTCCAATTCAACAGTCTCTCGCTGGAGTCTGGTTTTGAAGTTTTTTTGTTGTAACATCGCAACTTTCATGTCTGTAATCGTGTGACCAGAGAGATTGAAGTGTTCTCCGACTGGTTTATGAATGTTATAATTCTTGACATCTGATTTGTGTCCATTTATTCTTTTACGTAGAGACTGTCCAGTTTGACCAATGTACCTGGCAGAGGGGCATTGCTGGCACATGATGGCATATATCACATTGGTGGATGTGCAGGTGAACGAGCCTCTGATAGTGTGGCTGATGTTATTAGGACCTGTGATGGTGTCCCCTGAATAGATATGTGGGCACAGTTGGCAACGGGCTTTGTTGCAAGGATAGGTTCCTGGGTTAGTGGTTCTGTTGTGTGGTATGTGGTTGCTGGTGAGCATTTGCTTCAGGTTGGGGGGCTGTCTGTAGGCAAGGACTGGCCTGTCTCCCAAGATTTGTGAGAGTGTTGGGTCATCCTTCAGGATAGGTTGTAGATCCTTAATAATGCTTTGGAGGGGTTTTAGTTGGGGGCTGAAGGTGACGGCTAGTGGCGTTCTGTTATATTCTTTGTTAGGCCTGTCCTGTAGTAGTTGACTTCTGGGAACTCTTCTGGCTCTATCAATCTGTTTCTTCACTTCCGCAGGTGGGTATTGTAGTTGTAAGAATGCTTGACAGAGATCTTGTAGGTGTTTGTTTCTGTCTGAGGGGTTGGAGCAAATGCGGTTGTATCGCAGAGCTTGGCTGTAGACAATGGATCGTTTGGTGTGGTCAAGGTGAAAACTGGAGGCATGTAGGTAGGAATCGTGGTCAGTAGGTTTCCGGTATAGGGTGGTGTTTATGTGACCATCGTTTATTAGTACTGTAGTGTCCAGGAAGTGGATCTCTTGTGTGGACTGGACCAGGCTGAGGTTGATGGTGGGATGGAAATTGTTGAAATCATGGTGGAATTCCTCAAGGGCTTCTTTTCCATGGGTCCAGATGATGAAGATGTCATCAATATAGCGCAAGTAGAGTAGGGGTGTTAGGGGACGAGAGCTGAGGAAGCGTTGTTCTAAGTCAGCCATAAAAATGTTGGCATACTGTGGGGCCATGCGGGTACCCATAGCAGTGCCACTGATTTGAAGGTATACATTGTCCCCAAATGTAAAATAGTTATGGGTAAGGACAAAGTCACAAAGTTCAGCCACCAGGTTAGCCGTGACATTATCGGGGATAGTGTTCTTGATGGCTTGAAGTCCATCTTTGTGTGGAATGTTGGTGTAGAGGGCTTCTACATCCATAGTGGCCAGGATGGTGTTATCAGGAAGATCACCAATGGATTGTAGTTTCCTCAGGAAGTAAGTGGTGTCTCAAAGGTAGCTGGGAGTGCTGGTAGCGTAGGGCCTGAGGAGGGAGTCTACATAGCCAGACAATCCTGCTGTCAGGGTGCCAATGCCTGAGATGATGGGGCATCCAGGATTTCCAGGTTTATGGATCTTGGGTAGTAGATAGAATATCCCAGGTTGGGGTTCCAGGGGTGTGTCTGTGCGGATTTGATCTTGTGCTTTTTCAGGAAGTTTCTTGAGCAAATGCTGTAGTTTCTTTTGGTAACTCTCAGTGGGATCAGAGGGTAATGGCTTGTAGAAAGTAGTGTTGGAGAGCTGCTGAGCAGCCTCTTGTTCATATTCCGACCTATTCATGACGACAACAGCACCTCCTTTGTCAGCCTTTTTGATTATGAAGAGTTGTTTCTGAGACTGTGGATGGCATTGTGTTCCGCACGGCTGAGGTTGTGGGGCAAGTGATGCTGCTTTTCCACAATTTCAGCCCGTGCACGTCGGCGGAAGCACTCTACGTAGAAGTCCAGTCTGCTGTCTTGACCTTCAGGAGGAGTCCACCTAGAATCCTTCTTTTTGTAGTGTTGGTAGGGAGGTCTCTGGATTAGTATGTTGTTCAGAGATGTGTTGGAAATATTCCTTGAGTCGGAGACGTCGAAAATAGGATTCTAGGTCACCACAGAACTGTATCATGTTTGTGGGGGTGGAGGGGCAGAAGGAGAGGCCTCGAGATAGGACAGTTGCTTCTGCTGGGCTAAGAGTATAGTTGGATAGGTTAACAATATTGCTGGGTAGGTTGAGGGAACCATTGCTGTGGCCCCTTATGGCATGTAGTAGTTTAGAAAGTTTAGTGTCCTTTTTCTTTTGTAGAGAAGCAAAGTGTGTGTTGTAAATGGCTTGTCTAGTTTTAGTAAAGTCCAGCCACGAGGAAGTTTGTGTGGAACGCATTATTAAGGATCTATAACCTATCCTGAAGGATGACCCAACACTCTCACAAATCTTGGGAGACAGGCCTGTCCTTGCCTACAGACAGCCCCCCAACCTGAAGCAAATGCTCACCAGCAACCACATACCACACAACAGAACCACTAACCCAGGAACCTATCCTTGCAACAAAGCCCGTTGCCAACTGTGCCCACATATCTATTCAGGGGACACCATCACAGGGCCTAATAACATCAGCCACACTATCAGAGGCTCGTTCACCTGCACATCCACCAATGTGATATATGCCATCATGTGCCAGCAGTGCCCCTCTGCCAGGTACATTGGTCAAACTGGACAGTCTCTACGTAAAAGAATAAATGGACACAAATCAGATGTCAAGAATTATAACATTCATAAACCAGTCGGAGAACACTTCAATCTCTCTGGTCACGCGATTACAGACATGAAAGTTGCGATGTTACAACAAAAAAACTTCAAAACCAGACTCCAGCGAGAGACTGTTGAATTGGAATTCATTTGCAAATTGGATACAATTAACTTAGGCTTGAATAGAGACTGGGAGTGGCTAAGTCATTATGCAAGGTAACCTATTTCCCCTTGTTTATTCCTACCCACCCCCCTCCTCAGACATTCTTGTTAAACCCTGGATTTGTGCTGGAAATGGCCCACCTTGATTATCATACACATTGTAAGGAGAGTGATCACTTTAAATAAGCTATTACCAGCAGGAGAGTGGGGTGGGGGGGAGAGAAAACCTTTTGTAGTGGTAAACACTCATTTTTTCATGCTTTGTGTGTATAAAAAGATCTTCTATACTTTTCACAGTATGCATCTGATGAAGCGAGCTGTAGCTCACGAAAGCTTATGCTCAAATAAATTGGTTAGTCTCTAAGGTGCCACAAGTACTCCTTTTATTTTTGCAAATATTTCTGTGGCACTGACTCTCAAGATTTTATACAGCTTTTTGTTTAGCTGTGGTCAAATAAATCTTGCAAGTGGTTACCTGTCACTCTAGCCACTGATTTCACCCATCAGTCTAAGAGGAACCAATGTCTAACCACATAAAGCAATGTCTAAACAGATAAATGTGAAACAGCATTCCTTTGTCTGGGCAGCTTTTCAGTATTCAGCTAGACTCTCATTCCCTCACAAGGGCTGAGTTGGAAAGACAGCCCCTAATTTAGTAGGTTCAATTTTTCACCTGTAATTAATTGCACCAGTATTTGTGTGCCCACCTGTTAATTGTAATATGCTGCTGATGTAACCTGATTGCACCTGACAATGAAGTGACTAAATCCTATCCTTCGTACACACAGTTACCTGTGGGTGCAAAAATTATGCCCAGTGTGGGGCTCATTTATAAATGGACTGTTCACCAATATTCAAAATTTGAGCTGTGCAGGGTCAGCTGTGATTGGTTAGACAAGTCACATTATAATGATTCTCTGCCCTGACAGGATCAGGCTGCAACCACTTTTGGTTCAAATCCTTGCATGTGTGAATTTTAATTTCTATTCCTATAAACACTTACTCCAGAAACATTGTGGTTTGCTTTCTGCAGACATTTGTGCCACTCAATCAGCTGACTGTGGGAAGTAAATACAAAGGAGAGTCAACACGGTAGAAGGAAACACATTCAATTTACACTGATGTTCTCAAAAATGTTTTTTGTTATTCACCTAGCTCTAGAGTTATATCCTGCTTTGTTTATAAATATATTGGAAAAAAAATCACTCTTGCCTAGAGCTGGCACGAAGTACTGTACTTTCAAGAATTTGGCATATTCTTCAATCAGCACATCTGGCAGGGGCGGATATCATTCAACAGATTGATTTTTCAAGCCATGCTATGCCAACAAGCCTTTAGCTGAACAAGAACTTGTGCCCATTATCACTCACTCGCTGATTGCCATTGCCAACTCTAAGACACATCTTTCTAGGGGATGGTCTTATGCATGCTGGTCACAAAAGCCTAGTTAACAATATTGATACCCTACAGAGATTTCAGAGGAAGTGCAAATATGAAGTGCCTGATAAAAATAGCAAGCTGCAGGTGAAATATTGCTAAAAGCTGCTTAACCATATAATCCTTGCAGCAAGTTTGAGTACTTGATTTCAGAGACAGGCAAAGCTCCTGCCCTTACTATGAAACAGAGGAATAGAGAAGAAAACCAGGGGAGTTGTTTGGGGGAGTGAAGGACCTCTGGTATAGTCAGACAATCCCCTTCTCTTGTTCAATAAAGTGTTAATCCACTGGACTTCTAGCACGGAGCCATGCTTTAGTTCCCAGCTTCCTGAATATCCTACAAGTGTGCACAGAGACATTCAGAGGAGCCATTATGGCAAGCTGGCAAATGTCAAAACATCTTTTTACTTAGGTTATGATCTGTTCCTGAAAGTGGATTGTACGAAGTCTATGTGCCCTTCCACTAGTTCTTTGGACTGACACCTGACCAAACAGTCGTCCAGGTATGGGAAGACCTTCACTCCTCATTTCCTGACGGAGGCTGCTACCACTGCCATGCATTTCGTGAATACTTTCAGGACTGCTGGCAGGCCAAAAGGCAGCTCCATGAACTGATAGTGATTCTGGTTTACTACAAATTGAAGGTATTTTCTGTGGCCTGGGAAGATGGCTATGTGAATGTACACATCCTTCAAGTTGAGGGCAGCATACCTGTCCCCTGGATCTAAGGAAGGAATAATCGAGGCTAGGGAGACCATGCGGAACTTCAGCTTCTTCATGAACTTGCTGAGGTTTTGAAGGTCTAGGATGGGTCTGAAATCCCCATTGGACTTTGGGATCAGGAAGTAGCGGGAGTAAAACCCCTGGCCTCTTAGCTGTTAGAACCTCCTCCACTGCCCCTACCCTTAGGAGTGACTGCACCTCCTGGGCCAGGAGATTTTTGTGAAGGGTTGGTCCTCAGGGGGACAGGGAGGGGAAGTGGAAAGGAAGGGAAGAAATAAACTGCAGGGTATATCCCACTTCTACCATATGAAGCACCCATCGGTCGGAAGTGATGTTGGCTCGTGCCCAGTAAAAGCTGGACAAACGGTCCACAAACATAGAGGTGACATCAGGGGTGAAAGTAAGATAAAAGACTTATCTGAGGCAGGGCCTCAGGTGAAAAGGGTGGGGGTCAGCCTTCCGCAGCCAGCTTTTCCATGCTGCCCGGCCTGTGCTGGCCGGGGCTCCAGCAGCGATTTAAAGGGTCTGGGGCCCACTTTCACCTCTGGGTGACATCCAAGTTATGGACTGGTGCACAGTCCTCGGGCGCACCCTCAAAAGTTTGCTTATTGCCCTTTGGTTGTCTCTTTCTGAAGCCTTTATTCCTTCGTCGACCGAAGTCGTGTCTCTGCTGGTGGTGAGGCAGGTAAAAATGGCACATGGGCTGAGGTTAGTAATGCTTCCAGGATTGGGATGGAGGGGAGGGGAGGGGCTGGAGTGTGATGGCCAAACAACTTCAGCGTCGCCCTCAAATCTTTTAGGCTATGAAGCCGGGCATCCATTTGTTCTGAGAAAAGGGACTGTCCCTCAGATGGTATGTCCTGCACTGTCTGTTGGACCTCATGGGGTAGACCAGACAACTGAATCCAGGAGTTTTGTCTCGTTACCATGCCTGTGGCTATCACCTGGGCTGCCACATCCATGGCATCTGAGGCCACCTGGAGGGATGCCTTGGCTATGGCCTTGCCTTCATCTGCCATGGCAGTAAACTCTGATCTAGAGTCCGATGGTAGGAGCTCCTTAAACTTCTGCATGGCTGACCAGGAATTAAAGTCATACCTGCTGAACAGCGCCTGGTGGTTCTTAACTGGAGAACTGGTCCTGCTTCGAGCAGGGGGTTGGACTAGATGACCTTCTGGGGTCCCTTCCAACCCTGATATTCTATGATTCTATGATTCTTTAGGGCAGGGATCTTCTCTTTGTTCTGCATTTGTACAATGCCTAGCACACTGGGGTCCTGGCCCATGCCTGGGGCACCTAAGTGCTACCACAACACACATAATATTTAAGAATAACAGAGAGACAAGGAGGGTGAGGTAATATCTTTTACTGGAACAACTTCTGTTGGTGAGAGAGACAAGCTTTCGAGCCCTCATCCTCCGAAGAAACCAGCAGAACACTTTCAAAAGATGAGCCTGGGAGCTTAAATTCATAATTTTGTGAGAAACTAAAAATTATGGACTGAACAGAGATACTGAATTTATGGCTTATTACAACAATCTGCAACCCACTAACAACCTTTCCCCACCCACCCCCTGCAAGCTTCTTCCCTGCCCCCTTCCTTTCCTCCCTCCCTATGACTGGAGGGGTGTTAACAGGCCACTTCATCTTGAATGGTCCCTTGAAATATATATTAACTATTTATGCTAAATAATCTGTTCCACCTTCTATTGAGCTGTGACATTCTGAGTAAGTTTCTCAGACCTGAAGAAGAGCTCTGTGTAGCTCAAAAGCGTGTCTCTCTCTCACCAATGGAATTTGGTCCAATAAAGGATGTTACCTCACCCACCTTGTCTCTCTAATATCCTGGCAATGACATGGCTACAACAACACTGGTTTAAGAATAATAGCATTTGATTCTCTTTGCTGGATGGTTCCTAGTTAGGATGATGTTTGTGCAGATACAGTAGTTGAGTACAGTAATGTCCCGGCAATGCAAAAACTGTTCTCTTGTACAACATAGTAAAAGACACTTCTCAGGAGCTGGCACACGGTTTTAAAACTAATTTCATCAGGTCCTCGGAGGGCTCCTGGGACAGCTCTGCAATTGGTTGGGGTTTTTCAAACTTGTGTATATGTGCCTAGAGATTGCAAGAAATTGAAATAAATAAATAAAGGCTCTGCAAAGACTTACACAAGAGCTCATCTGTGACGAGTCTCTTTGGAGTCAGTCGCACTACTAGGCACTTCTGTAAGTCTTTGCAGGGTTGGGGCCTAACTTACTGTGTGGTACCTGTGACACAGGGGTCCAGTGGTGGTTCAATACTCTGCGTCAGCAACTCTTGTCAGGCCTGACAGAATCACTACACGACACTACACTACATCTACAACCTACAATCACTACTCTGTTGTCACAATATATACTCAAAAGGTGGCATGTGATATATCACTGGAAAACTAGTAACTCCTTGATCATTAATATTCCGGTGTGATCTATGTATGGGGGTGTGTACAAAGAGTCATGGATGTGTGCTAGAATCACATTCTTAAAATGTGTTTGGCAAACGATGCATAAGCCCAACTACGCCTAGACAAAGGAACCTGTATTTGCTTGGTCTGACCTGCCCGTCATCAGGTAGAGTCAATGAAGACACATTTACATGCAAGCTAAACAAAGCCATCCACAGAGCAAGTGGGGAAAGATGGCCACTTAACAATCTCGAGGGAGGATGGATACTGCACCCCCAGGAAGCCTTCCTGCCTCTTGAAGCAGGTTCAGTGAACCCTGGGAAGATATAAGCAGAGGGAAAAAGGCATTTTGACATCCATCACTTGAGGGACTGAAGGGGTCAGAGCTCTGGAAATCACAGAGCACTGGCTCCTTCAGCCAAGGGGCTGAAGTCTCTGGGAACTGAGGATAGGTGAGAGGCCTGTTTAGGCAAAGATTGTAACTTGTTGAAATTAAGTTTTGGTCATAAAGTGTATTTACCTTTGTTTCTTTGTAACCCTTTCTACCTTTATTCCTTATACTTGGTATCCTTTAGACCTATGACCTTTTGTTTAGTAAAGTTTTTACTATAAACCAATCCAGTGCTTTGACTGAAATGAGGTTTTGTCAAACGCCAGTTAAACTAATGAGCTGCTGTTTACTGTCTCTTCAAAGGAGCAGTGAATTTAGTGATTTCTGTGTGTTCCAGGAGAAGGCTGGACACTACAGGACAGCCAATTATGGGGAAGTTCGGGACTGGGGGATTTGCGGGTTCACCTTGCAAAGCATAACCAAGGTTGGTGGAAGCCAAGGTGGGGTTAATGAGCTATGAGCATGCCTGAACTCAGGCTGCAAAGCACAAAGACACTCAGGGTTCCCGGGGAGGCAGTAACTCAACCCCTTCCTGGTCTGGGTTGAACCCCCAAAGTGTCACAGTACCACAAATTCATACAGAGAGTATCTGACAATAGAACTGAAGCTGGAAGCATTAAGCTGTAGCTAACTGTTGACAACATCAGTTCAGTGCTACTGATGGTATTAGTAACAGTGGGAAAGTTTTGCAAAATTGTATAGACAAGACTTCAATGAAAAAACAAGATTCCGCAGGCTGAAAAAAGTGATCAACAATGACATGGAACCAGAGCACTTAAGGCAAAAAGCTCATGAGGGGTTTTGTAGGAGTCTGCAATGATGCTGAATAAGGTAGATTCTCACTGGAATAGCCCATCCTCAACAGTCACTTCCACCTGTGCCAAGTACGGGCACTAGGATTGCAAAATGCCACCACTGATGTGAGTGGGGAAAGCTCTGGTCTGCACGCCCACTTTGCATGCGCGGAAATGACTACACATGCTACAATGCAGGGGAAAACCAGGCCCCATGTGAGCAGGATCAGGTCCTTAATGTCTTTCCCATGGAAACCTTTGCACCTTCCTCTCCTGACCATGCCTGTCTGTGCAGTCACTACAGCCCAGCATCGGGGCCAAAATCTGGTAAAGAGATTTTTGTCCCACGAAAAGCAGCATGTACAAATTGAAAGGACATTTATGAAAAAATACGGCGATTAATATTCATTAATTAATATTAACGTAATGGCTGTTACACTTGAAGAAGTAATATTCAATTATATCAGTACCAGAAATGCCCTCCCTTTTCCTTATTACACTATGAGAATGTTCAAAGAAAATACAACTACCCCTTGGAACCCTGAATCGGTTTGTCTGTTAAGAATGGGAATCGGCTGTAAAGCAACGTGCTGTCATTTAAAACTTATGAAATAAGTTGTATGGATCCCAACCTCAAGGTGGACATCTAATCCATCAAGTGTGTGTTCTGTTTAAGTTGTTACAAGCCACTAAAGGAGAATAGCTATAAAAGAGGTGACAGTAGCTGCTTAGCTGAGCTTAGGAATATGCTAAGGAAGATTGGAGGAAGGAGGGATTCCAGAAATGAGTGACAGAGGAAAAAAAAAAAGAAAGTGTACAAAGTGATAGCAGGAAAGAGGCAAAGGGAAAGTAGACCAAGGCAAAGATACAAAACAAAGTGGGGAAAGGAAAGAGAAGATGATGAAAATAGAATTAGCTTTAAAAGACAAAACTCCCATTGAACCCACCGTTGGATTTGGGCCGAAGGAAAGCACAAAAGTGGGAAGCAGGAGTTAGAGAGTTAAGGGAGGAAAGTGAGACTCATTACGAACCTTCAGACTCACAAAATGTTATTGAAAGTGGTGTGTAGGGATGATATGTTAAATGCTCCCGAACTTGGAATTGTAGCTCCCACCTTTCCCACTAACTCCTCCTCCTCCAGGTCTCCGACACAGCCACAAAGAGACACTATTTATCCCCACCCTCTCTTGAACTTCCCTTTCCCCATGTAGCTGGGAGGACCTTGCTGGCATTGAGAACATTATTCCTCCCCACTGCCAGGAACTTTTGTAATGATCATATTGCATGTACAAGTTCAAAGCATTTTTAAAGCATTTAAAACCAATTTTTGCATGTCACGGTTCCTCCCCCCACTCTGAACTCTAGGGTACAGATGTGGGGACCTGCATGAAAAACCTCCTAAGCTTATCTTTACCAGCTTAGGTCAAAACTTCCCCAAGGTACAAAATATTACACCCTTTGTCCTTGGATTGGCCGCTACCACCACCAAACTAATACTGGTTACTGGGGAAGAGCTGTTTGGACGCGTCTTTCCCCCCAAAATACTTCCCAAAACCTTGCACCCCACTTCCTGGACCAGGTTTGGTAAAAAGCCTCACCAATTTGCATAGGTGACCACAGACCCAAACCCTTGGATCTGAGAACAATGAAAAAGCATTCAGTTTTCTTACAAGAAGACTTTTAATAGAAAATAGAAATAAAGAAATCCCCCCTGTAAAATCAGGATGGTGGATACCTTACAGGGTAATTAGATTCAAAACATAGAGAACCCCTCTAGGCAAAACCTTAAGTTACAAAAAAGATACACAGACAGAAATAGTTATTCTATTCAGCACAATTCTTTTCTCAGCCATTTAAAGAAATCATAATCTAACACGTACCTAGCTAGATTACTTACTAAAAGTTCTAAGACTCCATTCCTGGTCTATCCCCAGCCAAGACAGAATATAGACAGACATACAGACCCTTTGTTTCTCTCCCTCCTCCCAGCTTTTGAAAGTATCTTGTCTCCTCATTGGTCATTTTGGTCAGGTGCCAGTGAGGTTACCCTTAGCTTCTTAACCCTTTACAGGTGAGAGGAGCTTTCCCCTGGCCAGGAGGCATTTCAAAGGGGTTTACTCTTCCCTTTATTTTTATGACACATGTACAAGTTCAAAGCATTTTTAAAGCATTTAAAACCAATTTTTGCAGGTGCTGAGCCCTATGTACTTGAAGGCCATGATTAAGTGTGCCTTTTGAGTACTATAGGCTACAGATAAAGGGAAGGTGTTCAGAGTTTCCTCAAGCATGAGCCTGTATTCAGAGTACCACCTCTGTCTCCATTTCATTCTCTTAGGGGAAAGCAAATTGACAGACGCTGGAGTGGCTGAGAGAAAAATACTCTCAGTTGCAAAGCATGTAATTCAGAAGGCAAAAGCAGCGTGTTGAAAAGCTGCACTCAGGGAACCTGCCAGGTAACATCCTAAGGCCAGAACTTCAGTTTCAGACAGTGATGATACAAAATACCACTTGACAAATTTAGAATTGCCTGCGTCTGCAACCACTGCACACAACTGGACGCAATATTATTGGATACAAGCCATAACCTGAAACATCTCCCTCTACCCTATCCTGGGAAAGATATTGCAGATAAGGTTCTTTATATCCGTCCCATTAAAGCCTTACACTCTCTAAATCGCTGCAAATTCAGGCAAAGATTTTGTTGTTGGCTGTTTGGTAACACAGCTACAATTCTCAACAGGCAAGTAATGCAGGGTACTGGACAACGTGTAACAAAAATAAACCCTCACAGGAGTCAAAGCAATGCTCTTAATGGGAACTATAGGTCATGCTAAGATGTTGTGATTAATCTTACCAGTGTGTTCTCAGTGTCTTGCAAAAAAATTACAATCTATGCAACATGATACATTGACAAGAGTCCTGTCAGGCTAAGGCTGAGAGTAGCAGTGATTAAAGCGAGTATAAATTACAAACCACAATGCATACCACAATATAACTGAAAGGCCTTTTTTGATTTGAGCCTTCTGCTGCCCCGTGGACTAGCCCTACCATCTACTGTTGTGATGGTGCCTCTGGTGCCATATGGATCATGTACATGCTGCTGTGTCTTTGCACTTTAGTCTAAAGGCGTTAAAACAATTTCAGATGCCACCTTTCCCCCTTTCAGCCATCTCATAGTTGGGTTTGTGAATTTTACAAGTGGTAGCCAAGAAAGTGAGAGCGTTTAAATATATAACCATTTACTAACCCCCTCCTCCCACACATGCATTTATAAACATCTTCAGATGGATGAACTCTCATTTTTCTAACTTGTTAAATGATTTACATGAAATGTTTTGGATAAGACACCAGTTCTTCAGTGTTTACCCCCTTCTATTTCCCTCGGCATGGAAACTGATAGCATTTGGCTCTAATGAAGTTCATACAGTACAGTATAACGGTTCTCAGGCTTTCCCTGTGAGCCAAAGGGACTGGCTACATCCTTTATTAATCTCTTCCCTGATAATTTTCTACTGACAGGATGCCTGTCCCAAATATCGCAATAGGTGAATAGATTCTCATTCAAACTACCTCCGGTCTCCTTGCACGATCAAGTGTAAGCCCAATTCTTCAAGGCTGCATGGCTAAATGTGTGTTCAGTTTTACTCATGCCTCACTTAGGTGTGCAACCCCTTTTCCTCCAATGCATGTAAGTCAGGGTAGTGCAAGCACATCAGGGTGGGGATTGGGGTTTGCACACCTACTGTCAAGGTTCCTCCCCCACTCTGAACTCTAGGGTACAGATGTGGGGACCTGCATGAAAAACCTCCTAAGCTTATTTTTACCAGCTTAGGTCAAAACTTCCCCAAGGTACAAAATATTACACCCGTTATCCTTGGACTGGCCGCTACCACCACCAAACTAATACTGGTTACTGGGGAAGAGCTGTTTGGACGCATCCTTCCCCCCAAAATACTTCCCAAAACCTTGCACCCCACTTCCTGGACAAGGTTTGGTAAAAAGCCTCACCAATTTGCCTAGGTGACTACAGACCCAGACCCTTGGATCTTAAGAACAATGAACAATCCTCCCAACACTTACACCCCCCCTTTCCTGGGAAATGTTGGATAAAAAGCCTCACCAATTTGCATAGGTGACCACAGACCCAAACCCTTGGATCTGAGAACAATGAAAAAGCATTCAGTTTTCTTACAAGAAGACTTTTAATAGAAATAGAAGTAAATAGAAATAAAGAAATCCCCCCTGTAAAATCAAGATGGTGGATACCTTACAGGGTAATTAGATTCAAAACATAGAGAACCCCTCTAGGCAAAACCTTAAGTTACAAAAAAGATACACAGACAGAAATAGTTATTCTATTCAGCACAATTCTTTTCTCAGCCATTTAAAGAAATCATAATCTAACACATACCTAGCTAGATTACTTACTAAAAGTTCTAAGACTCCATTCCTGGTCTATCCCCGGCAGAAACCAGCATATAGACAGACTGAGACCCTTTGTTTCTCTCCCTCCTCCCAGCTTTTGAAAGTATCTTGTCTCCTCATTGGTCATTTTGGTCAGGTGCCAGCGAGGTTACCTTTAGCTTCTTAACCCTTTTACAGGTGAGAGGATTTTTTTCTCTGGCCAGGAGAGGATTTTAAAGGGGTTTACCCTTCCCTTTATATTTATGACACGCCCCCCAAATCTCAGCTAGGGTGAAACACTGGCTGGGATTTCTTCCTGGAGCTCTAGGAAAACAGAGTTAATAAGACACATGTATCTCAAAATATATTACCAAGTACATAAAGACTAACAATATTTTCTACATCTCAAGGACGATTTTAACCAGTTGATTCTGGGAAACTTTCACGGGAGAGTGCATCAGCCACTTTGTTAGAAGCTCCTGAGATGTGTTGGATGTCGAAATCAAAATCTTGGAGAGCTAAACTCCACTGAAGAAGTTTTTTGTTAGTTTCTTTGACGGTGTGAAGCCACTTCAGTGCAGCATGGTCAGTTTGCAGGTGGAAACGCCGTCCCCAAACATATGGGCGTAGCTTTTCCAGAGCTTAGACAATGGTGTAACATTCTTTTTCAGTGACTGACCAGTTGCTTTCCCTCTCAGACAGTTTTTTGCTGAGAAACACTACAGGGTGGAATTCTTGATCAGGTCCTTTCTGCATTAAAACTGCTCCCACACCACGCTCGGACGCATCTGTGGTTTCTAGGAACGGTTTGTCAAAGTCTGGGGCCCTTAGTACAGGATCAGACATGAGTGTCGCTTTAAGCTTGTTAAAGGCCTTCTGACACTTTTCGGTCCACTGAACAGCATTTGGCTGTTTCTTTTTGGTTAGGTCTGTCAGTGGGGCGGCGATTTGGCTGTATTGTGGTACAAATCGTCTGTAATAACCGGCCAAGCCTAAGAAGGATTGAACCTGTTTCTTTGACTTTGGGACAGGCCACTTTTGGATAGCATCCACTTTGGCCTGTAGGGGGCTGATAGTTCCTTGACCCACCTGGTGTCCAAGGTGGTTCACTCTGTTTAGGCCTATTTGACACTTCTTAGCCTTAACAGTTAGTCCTGCCTCCCTTATGCGCTCAAGGACTTTGTGTAGATGTTCCAGGTGGTCTGCCCAAGAATCCGAAAATATGGCCACATCGTCAAGGTAGGCAACTGCATATTCTCCTAATCCCGCTAGGAGACCATCTACAAGTCTTTGGAAGGTGGTGGGTGCATTTCTCAGCCCGAAAGGGAGTACATTAAATTCATACAGCCCGAGATGTGTGGTGAAGGCTGACCTTTCCTTGGCAGATTCATCTAGCGGTACCTGCCAGTACCCCTTGGTGAAGTCCAAGGTAGAGATGAACTGGGCCCGTCCCAGTTTCTCTAATAGTTCATCTCTGCATGGCATTGGATAGTTGTCTGGACAAGTTACAGCATTTAGCTTACGGTAGTCCACGCAAAAACGTATTTCCCCGTCTGGTTTGGGAACTAGAACCACTGGAGATGCCCATGCACTTCCAGAGGGGCGGATTACACTCATCTGTAACATATCCTGGATCTCCCGTTCTATAGCAGTTTTAGCTTGAGGAGACACCCGGTAAGGTTGGACCCTAATTGGGTGAGCATTACCTGTGTCAATGGAGTGGTATGCCCATTCAGTCAGTCCTGGGGTGGCTGAGAATGTTGGCGCGTAGCTAGTGCACAGCTCCTTGATCTGCTGTCGCTGCATACGCCCAAGGGTCATGGAGAGGTTCACCTCTTCCACACCACCAGCACATTTCCCTTCATAGTAGACAACTTCGGGCCACTCAGCGTCGTCTCCTCCCTGGGCTGTAAACTGACAAACCTTTAATTCTCTGGAATAAAAGGGCTTTACAGAATTAATATGGTACACCTTAGGCTTTCGGTTGGAGGTGGGGAATGCTATGAGATAATTAACAGCTCCCAGGCGCTCCTGGAACGTGAATGGCCCTTCCCACGATGCTTCCATTTTATGGGCCTGGAGCGCCTTTAAGACCATGACCTGGTCCCCTACTTTGAAGTAACGCTCTCTGGCATGTTTATTATACGAGGCTTTTTGCTCTTTTTGAGCATCCTGTAAGTTTTCTTTAGCAAGGGCTAAAGAGGTTCGGAGAGTGTTTTGTAAGTTGGTTACAAACTCCAGAATGTTAGTTCCTGGAGAAGGTGTAAATCCCTCCCATTGCTGCTTCACCAACTGTAATGGCCCCTTAACCTCACGGCCATATACAAGTTCAAATGGGGAAAACCCTAAACTGGGGTGTGGTACAGCTCTGTAGGCAAAGAGCAACTGCTGCAACACTAGGTCCCAATCATTGGAGTGCTCATTTACGAATTTACGTATCATGGCCCCCAAAGTTCCATTAAACTTCTCCACCATGCCATTTGTTTGATGGTGGTAAGGAGTGGCAACCAAGTGATTTACCCCATGAGCTTTCCTAAAGGTTTTCCATAGTTCCTGCCAGGAAATTAGTCCCTGCGTCTGTGAGGATGTCGGAGGGCCAACCTACCCTGGCAAAAATGTCTGCTAGTGCCTGGCACACACTTTTAGCCCAGGTGTTGCTTAGAGCTACTGCTTCCGGCCATCGGGTGGCAAAATCCATGAAAGTCAGTATGTACTGCTTTCCTCTGGGTGTCTTTTTCGGAAAAGGACCCAGAATATCCACAGCTACTCGCTGAAATGGAACTTCAATGATGGGGAGTGGCTGGAGAGGGGCTTTGACCTGGTCTTGGGGTTTTCCCACTCTTTGGCACACCTCACAAGACCGGACATAGGTAGAAACATGCTTGCCCATTCCCTCCCAGTGGGATGACCCCCCCAAACAGGTCTTTGGTCCTGTTCACCCCAGCATGGCCACTACGGTGATCATGGGCTAAGCTCAAGAGCTTGGCCCGGTATTTAGTTGGAACTACCAACTGTCTCTGAGGATGCCAGTCTTCCTGGTGTCCACCAGAAAGTTTCCTTGTATAAAAGTTCTCTTTCTACAACAAACCTGGATCGATTAGAAGAGCTGAGAGGCGGTGGGTTGCTCCGTGCCGCCGTCCAAGCTCTCTGGAGGCTTTCATCTGCTTCCTGTTCAGTCTGGAACTGTTCCCTTGATGTTAGAGACATCAGTTCCTCATGGGATTGTGGACCTAGGCTTGGTCCCTCTGGAAGCGATGTAGGTGATGGGGCTGTTTCTGTTGACTGTGAACCGCTCTGCGCCGATGCACTATGTTGGGATTCAGGCTCTGGCTGAGCCTCTTGTGTAGGGTTATGGGCTGCTGCCAGTTCAGGTTCGGTGGGGCCCTCTGGTGTTGAGGTTGCAAGTACTGGATTCAGTGCTGACAATGGGTCTGGTGTTGGTTGTTCGGCTGGTTCCAGTTCTGGGACTGGTTCCGTCTGGGTCTCTAGGACTGGATCCACTACTGCTGTTGCAGACATTGGCCTGGGGTCCGGGTCCATCCTCTCTGACTGGGTCCTGATAGAAGTTTCCAGAATAGAGCTAGGCATCATGGCTTGTTTAGCCTGGCTACAGGTGACCATTCCCTCCCTCTTGGCCCGCTTCATATGATTGGCCAAGTCTTCCCCCAACAGCATGGGGATGGGATAATCATCATAGACTGCAAAAGTCCACGTTCCTGATCAGCCCTGGTACTGGACAGGCAACTTGAATGAGTTGGACTTGAAGGGTTGAATTGTCACTTGGATCTCTAGGTTGATTAAATTGGGGTCCACTAAGGAAGCATGGATAGCTGACACTTGTGCTCCGGTGTCCCTCCACGCAGTGACCTTCTTCCCGCCCACACTCACAGTTTCCCTCCGCTCCAAGGGTATCTGGGAGGTATCTGGGCCTGCGGACCTCTGGTGTGATCCCGGTGCAATGAACTGTAATCTGTTGGGGTTCTTGGGGCAGTTGGCCTTTACATGCCCCAGCTCATTACATTTAAAACATCATCCAGCTGACGGGTCACTGGGGCGAGGTGGGTTGCTGGAGAACGGGGTGGTGGGACGATAAGGGGTGTGGAGGGTTCTTTGGGAGGTATGTGGGGCTTTGGGCCGCCCCCGGTGATAGGGTGTGGTCTGGGGTTGTCCCTTCTGGTCTCCACTCCAACTGCGGCCAGTTTTCATCTTCTCTGCCACCTCCACCCATCTGGCTCCAATCTCTCCTGCCTCGATTACAGTTTTGGGCTTCCCATCTAGAATGTATCTTTCTATTTCCTCAGGAACACCCTCTAAGAATTGTTCCATTTGCATTAGGAAGGGCAAATTTACTGGAGATTCAACACTTGCTCCTGATATCCAGGCATCCCAATGTTTCACAATGTGGTAGGCATGTTGGGTAAATGACACGTCTGGTTTCCACCTTAGGACTCTGAACCTCTGACGAGATTGCTCGGGTGTTATCCCCATTCTGACTCTTGCCTTCGATTTAAACAGTTCATACTTGTTCATGTGTTCTTTAGGCATTTCAGCTGCCACCTCAGCTAAGGGTCCACTGAGCTGCGGCCTCAGCTCTACCATGTATTGGTCAGTAGAGATGTTGTACCCAAGGCAGGTCCTTTCAAAGTTTTCTAGGAAGGCCTCAGTATCATCGCCTGCCTTGTAGGTGGGGAACTTTCTGGGATGGGAAGTGGTACTTGGAGAAGGATTGCTAGGGTTTGTTGGGATATTCTGCTGAGCCTTTATCTTCTCCATCTCCTCCACATACTTCCTCTCTTTTTCCTTCTCCTCCAGTTCTTTGTCCCTTGCTTCCATAGCTCTCCTGTGAGCAGCCGCTTGGTGTTGTTCTGCCTCTTTCGCTGCCTCCCTTTCTTGTTCCTTCTCCTCCTTCTTCAGCCGCATGAGTTCTATCTGTCTTTCATGTTCCCTTTGTCTTTCCTCAGCCTGAAATCTGGCTAATTCCAGCTTTTGTCGAGCTGTGGATTTTGTCATTCTAACCTGTCTGTTTTTAACTAACTTTACACCCGAGGTTTAGAAATAAACAAACAAAACTTGGCTGTAAAATTTTGCTGTGCTGGAATAGAATACCTATTCTCTGATAGTGATTGTCAGCCTACAGAAAAGGACAATTCCCTTTGTCTCTGCTCTGGCTCCAAATCAAAGCAAAAAAACCTCCAACTACTTGGAAACCTGCTTACCAGCAGCCCAAAGGAAAAAAAATTCCTCTTCAAACTTGTGCTCCTTGTAAAAAATCAAAATCCAAAAAAAAAAAAAAAAAAAAAAGCCCCTGCCACTTTTGTCTCCAGGCAAATGGGTAGAACACCCCCCCCCCCATTTACTTTTAGGGGAAAAAAATACTCTGGGTTGGAAGACTGTGAATTTCCCTGCAGGAGTTAAGTACCCTGCCTCCAGGCAAAGAAAACCTGCAATTCCAAAGAGAATCCCCTTTTGTCTCTGCTCTTTCCCCAAACAGAGAAAAAACAAGCTGCTTTCAGTTTCAGCTGCTTTCTGGACTTCCTTTCCAAAGGAAAAAAAAAGTTTCCTTTTTAAAATCTGTATTTCTAGTTCAAAAAAATCTCAACTGGATTTTGGATATTTTCACCCCACTTCCTGGACCAGGTTTGGTAAAAAGCCTGACCAATTTGCCTAGGTGACTACAGACCCAGACCCTTGGATCTTAAGAACAATGAACAATACTCCCAACACTTGCACCCCCCCTTTCCTGGGAAATGTTGGATAAAAAGCCTCACCAATTTGCATAGGTGACCACAGACCCAAACTCTTGGATCTGAGAACAATGAAAAAGCATTCAGTTTTCTTACAAGAAGACTTTTAATAGAAATAGAAGTAAATAGAAATAAAGAAATCCCCCCTGTAAAATCAGGATGGTGGATACCTTACAGGGTAATTAGATTCAAAACATAGAGAACCCCTCTAGGCAAAACCTTAAGTTACAAAAAAGATACACAGACAGAAATAGTTATTCTATTCAGCACAATTCTTTTCTCAGCCATTTAAAGAAATCATAATCTAACACATACCTAGCTAGATTACTTACTAAAAGTTCTAAGACTCCATTCCTGATCTCTCCGTGGCAGAAACCAACATATAGACAGACTGAGACCCTTTGTTTCTCTCCCTCCTCCCAGCTTTTGAAAGTATCTTGTCTCCTCATTGGTCAGTTTGGTCAGGTGCCAGCGAGGTTACCTTTAGCTTCTTAACCCTTTACAGGTGAGAGGATTTTTTTCTCTGGCCAGGAGGGGATTTTAAAGGGGTTTACCCTTCCCTTTATATTTATGACACCTACAGTAAATCCAGCCATGAACTCTTAGACTTATACTTTTCTGAAAATGTGGGCCTTAATTTCCAGCACATGCCAACCTGGGGTACAGAGGTGAATGCTTGAACACTAGGTATGTTTTACTGCATTCATTGATATTGCTGCTGAACGGGGGATTTGTCAATGATTAGAACTTTTCTGTGCACAGGGCTCCTGGGCTAGGACAAATCTGACCATCTAGCCCTTGAACTGGGAATAAAGGCATATTTTCTAGTTTCTGAGTGCTTCCAAACGGTCTCCTGTGTGAACGGGGTAATGGAGAGACCCTTAAAACCAGTGAATTGTTCACATTCTAATTACCTGGAGGCATGTCCTGTAGGAAGTGTAATAGGGCTAAAGTCCCCCGACTGTGCAATTTACAAGCAAATGGTTGTTTATACACATAAAACAGCCTTAAAAGATGGCTTGGTAAAATGGTGGCCAAAGATGCAGACATTCCCTTTATAATGATTTTAATTGATTGTGATAACGAATATCCAATTAATACCCTTTTCTCTGACTGTAAAGACTTATTCTAGCATTTATTTTCCCCTAACACTGTTTGTTTCATTGTGCATAATCATCTTTGTAGATATCATAAGTACTATGTGCCTGATTCAAAGGCCAGAGGCAATGGAAAGATTCCCCATGGACTTTAGAGGGCTTCAGATCAGAGCCCATAGCTTTCTGATTATTTGGAAAGCAGAAAGATGAAAACAAAGATTAAATCAGAATATACTAAATTAGTAATTTTACACCAGGTTGTCCAACAACATTTGTATGTCCTCTCTCTGGACATCCCTTTTAACGTTCTCTGTGTATGTGTGTTGGGACAGAGGAAGCTCAGTATTCTAGTTTCAAAATAAAAGGCAGTAAGGATGGAACATGTTTTAAAACATTGCCATAAAAAAGGCTCCCCCTTTAAATACTAGAATTTTACTTAACTCACATCCCTTCTAATAAAAAGGGATGTGATTGTCTGAGTCCCTCGGTTCGCTGAGCTTACACGACAAAGACGTAATGCTTTTCACTTCTGTACAAAGTGTTTCATCCAAGGGTCTCATAAGTGCATTATGAACGTGTGTAAGTATTACCGTAGCTGTGATATCCATTTTAACTGTGAGCTCTTGGGACAGGAACAGTCCTTTTGTTCGGTGTTTGCACAGCATCTAGCACAATGGAGTTCTGGTTCACGACTGGGGCTCCTAAATGCTACTGCAGTGCAAATAAATAATAATAATTGTGACGGGATCCCCCTGGGGTGCAGCCTGGGATCATGGGACCGCTGTGCCCTCTTAACTCTCTCCAGCCTGGGCTGTCTTTCATAATGCCTTACTAGTGACCAGCAGCAACCCCTCCAGGCACTGTTATCACTCAGCACAACCACATGTGATGACCCCACACCCAGCGAGATTGCATGAATGCTCCCGGAGCCACTCATGAATCACACAGAGAAAGGCACCTGAGACAAATCCCCCCAGCTCACAGAACTGTACCCCAGGAATATACCATCTTGCACTGCTCAAGATGAGCAGTGCAAATTTATTAATTAGTTCACCACTTCAACAATGGAAAGTGGAGATACACCAGCCTTTGTACCCTGAGCAGATTTGCCCCACACGTCATTCAAACTCACTGGTAAAGATAAACAGTAAAACAAAATTATTGACCATAAAAGACAGATTTTAAGTGATATTAAGTACTAGGCAAAAAGTCAGAGTTAGTTACCAAAAGAAATAAAATATAACCACGCAGGCTAAATTCTCAGCCCTGTTAGACTGGGCAACAACTAGATTAAACAGTTTTTCTCACCCCACTGGATATTGCAGTCCTTAGTATACAGATTTCACCCTTGAAATCTGGGACAATCTCCTCTGCTGGAGTCTTGTCTTCTTCTCAGTGTCTTAGTTGCTTGCAGCATAGGTGGGGGATGGAGAAGGGCCAAGCCTGGGCCCCCTGTGTTCAGTTTTATACCCTCAATCCACTCCATGTGCTTGTAGAACACAAGTCCAGGCATGTCTGGGGGGCACTGCTGAGTCTGCAGGCAAAGTTGAGCAATCCCCCTGGTGTGACCTCATGCAGGTGAGTCATTGAATTGTAGCTCCCTTGCTGGACAATGGTTGTTGATGAGTTGTTTCATACCCCACCTGGGTGTTGGCTACTTTCCTTGCTGTTGCCTCTGGGGAGCGAATATCTGGCTGATCCCCCAATTTACAGCATGTTTTAGTGACAACCATACAACAAAATTCTCATAACTTCACATGCATTAATGAGATACATTTTTGGATAGAGAAATGACTTTCAGCAGATCATAACCTTTCCCCTGATACCTTCCAAGGCATGCTTTATATGTAATATCACAATTATATACAGATGAGGAATGTGGAGGCTTATAGCGTGCTCCCCCAAGGTACAGAATGTCACAATAATTATCCCCATTTTACAGATAAGGATACTGTTTACAGAGGCTAAGTGATTTCTCCCAGGTCACACAGTGGGTGTCAGAGTTGGATATAGAACCCAGAGCTTCTGATTCCCAGAGCCATGCTCTAAGCACCATGACCTTTGCACCATTATCATCAGGGTTCTCTAGGGCAGTGTTTCCCAAATGGTGGGTCCCAAATCACCAGTGGGTCACAGGAAGGCTCTAGATGGGTCACCACATGCAGGGCTAGATTAACTCATAAATGGGCCCTGGCTAAGGTAAATGTACATTTCTCCTGGCCCAGTGCAGAGGGGAGGCCCCATGTGGGGATGTTGGAGAGTGAGCCTGCCCTGCACTGACCCACAGGGGAAGTGCCAGGGTACAGGGTGCTTATATGTAATGGTGGGTCACACACAAAAAAAAAAAAAAAGATAAAATGCAGCTGGTGGGTCACCTTAGTAAGAAGTTTGGGAACCACTGCTCAAGGGACTCCAAAAAATGATCCTATTCTTAGTAGGGGTTTTTATGTCACTCTGACAGGGAGACAAGAAAATGTAGCACACATCCAATTTGCACTTGGTGGAAATGACTACACTGGGGCAATGCAGTGCAGTGTAGTGGTAGCCATGTTGGTCCCAGGATATTTGAGAGACAAGGTGGGTGAGGTCATATCTTTTATTGGACAGTGGAGAATGAGGCCCGTTGACATCAATGGAGTGACGTGAATCAGACCCACAATATGTAGTTTTACAATGCAAATGCACAATCTGATTCCTGATGCTCGAGATGTGGAACTGCTCACTGTCAATTCATTTTTGCTGTATTCGCTGATTTGAGAAATCAGCAAAAGTTCACTTACAAGCAAGCAGCTGCACTCACGGGGAAAGACTGGGAAGGGCTATGAAAGCAAGTGTGCAAAAGGAAGCTGTTCTGTAGCATGTCGTTGTTCTTTGGATGACTAGGGTTTTTGTTTGTTTGCACAGCTAAATGGAGTGCTGCTGGTCTCTGAGACTGAAATTAAATTAGGTTCAAAATATTCTGGTGGTCAGTGGATTAAGAGACTCGTTATTACCTGGCCCATGGCACTTCTTGAAAGGCCTTTGGATGACAGCTGCAGAGCTAGATCTGTTTGGGTGGTGCTGCACACACAGAGCGGTGTGATTTACAGTGAGTTGCACTGACTGGCCTAATACACGGGCTCTTACTTGGAAATCAAACCAGCCTGCCCTGCATATTGGTGGGGGACTCTTGTGGTCACGTGACAGACTCTCCATGCAACCTGGGTACCAGTGACAACTCTAGGGGCCGGCAGGAGGATTCGGAGCCGGTTTGCCTGGGGGATTCCAGGAAGGATGGGGGGGGGGGGGGCTCTGGACGAGCTGACGATACACTCTGACATCCCTGCTGGCTGCAGATCCCTGTGGGCTGCAAAGGGAGTTGGGTCTAGACAGACAAACAAGGATTTCTCCCCCCCCCCCCACCTTCTTTGCGCCTTACACACCCGATGTAAGTGACCAGGAGAGCCTGCGAGTCCGCACTGCCTGCGGACAAGCCGCCCAAGGCGGGGGCTCATTCGGCCCCTTGGGGGCAGCAGCCTGGATGCCGCATCCCTTGTAGCTGCCCCTCTGCTGGGGTTTTGTTCAAACTCAGCCCGGTGCTTCCTTGGCAGCGGATTTCTGCCCCAGCCCAGCCCCGCTTGCCTGGCTGAGCTCTGGGAGGACGAAAGGGGGGTGGGGTGAGGGGAGCGGCTCTCCAGCGGAGGGGGAGCGGGCTGCGTCCTCCCTCCCGCCTTGCTCTGCCTGCGATGCTCCGGCTCCCGGGCCCTCCTAGCTGGGGAAGGTCCTGAGCCGCTGACGTCTTCCACACAAAGGCAGCGCCAGGAGCAGCCGCCGCCGCCGCGTCCGGAGCTGCCCGCAGTGGCGCGCTGTGCTGGGAGGGGGGCGCTTGGCCAGTGCCAGTGCCAACCTGCTGCCCCCCTTTGCAATCTCAGCCTGGCACCATGGGACCCTGCGGTGGCTTCCAGCTGAAGCAGTTCCTCCTCCTCCCCGCTGGAAAGTCTCTGCTGCAGCAGACAAGCCTGACATGAAACGGAAAACACACACACACACACACCCAAACAAGAGACAGGTGGCAACTTCAAGGTAAGCGATGCGCCGGCCGGCCGGGGCTGTTGCTTGGTAGAGCGGGTACGAGTCTGGAGTCCTGGGCGCTGTGGGACGTGCTGCCAGGCGGGGGAAGAGGGGTTATTTGCAGGGGAATGAGAGGAGAGAGACTTGCCAGAAAGAAAAAGGGGTCCAAAGGCTGAGCCCTCCCCCCAGCCCATGGCACCCCATTGCACAACCAGGCTGATCCCTACTATTTCCAGCACATAGGAACGTATCTAGCTCTCATTTCTTAGGAGTAGGGGCAGGGGAGAGGGGGTGAGGGTTTTTGGGGGGTAGTCCCCAGTGTCTACCTTGACCCAGTAGGTAGTCTTCTGTTCCCTTCTGTTCCCCTGTTTGGGATCAACAACATATGAATCCCAAAGTCTAAGTTACAAGCCCTGCAGTCTCCCTGGCTCATTTTAGGCATCATTTCCCTTTGCAGCCTTGTAGGGGAAAGAGAGAGTCAAAATGTTGAAACTCATCTGGCGACTTTGGGGACAGCTCCACTTCGAATCCTGCTACAAATCAGTCTATTGAGAAATGGAGGGAATAATGTTCCAACCACTTTGCCTTTTCCCAGGTGCCACTGTACCTAGCCCGAGGGAGCTCAGCAGGATTGGAAATAATGGGGGTTGGCGGGGAGATGAAGGGGGCAATAACTAGTCCCCTGGCTGGAGAAGCAGAGATCACTGGATCTGCAAAGCAATTTGTGCAAAGTCGGCTTTGTTAGCTCTGTACCTTGCAAAATGGAAAAGCAAAACCCAGGTTGGCCAGAGACAGGGTGAAATATTTTGGGGCTCATTTGTAACTTGATTAGCTATTTCAGTGTCTGTTACAGTTTGCAAGGATGCCTTGTTATGTGCAAAAAAATTTACTTGAAGGAGTTCTGATATGTTATTGACAGGACAGTAGTTCCATGTGTGTATATTGCCAATGATTGCTGAATAATAACCACAAGGAGTGATGCAGTAATAAATCAAGTAATTCATTCCAGTTTTAGAATGATAACTTTCACTTTTCCATGTCACACTGAGGATCCGAATGCAGGGTTTCAGTTGCATAACTGAACAATGTAAGTGTGAATCTGAGCATTATTGTGAAAGGAAAATCCTGTATCAAATGGCAAACATCGTTCAACTTGAGCTGTGACACGGCCTTGAGAAAATGCTGGCTTTATTTGCAAGTTCAAACTTAATTTATGCACTGGTGGACTACAGTAGGTGCTGAATTTTGTGGGAGTTGTTGACTGAGTGCCGAGCGTTGTACAACATCCATAAAACAGTACATCCTGCTTTCTTTGGGAAGCCAGGTTTGTAAATGGAATAGTTTATGAGGCTTGTTTCATACACAGTAGCCAAGAAACAGCAACTTCTTTCCAAGCCCATCTAAAAAAACAAAAACAAACCCAACTCCAGCTTAGATTTGTGGAGAGGATGCTCTATGTATCACAGAGCACAAAGCATGCTTCATTTTATGCAGAATATGCAGAATTACAGAAAGCCGTTGGCCACAGCTAGTGAAAAAGCCCCAGGCTGTATGGCATTCTTCTTCTTAGAGTCTAGAGGAGTGAATAAAAATCACTCTGCTGAGGCACACTGCCAGCAGAGAATTTCTTACCTGCCCCGGAGGGTGGGAGTCAACACAGCTGCTGAAATCACAAGGTGACAGTCTAAATGAGACCAACATGTCAGAGGCTGGTTGTGAGCAGGATTTGGTCTTGTGAGTGGATGGAGGAAAGGAACAACTACGAATAGCATGGACTGGGGTACAAAAGAGCCAAGGAGTGAGGCAATAAAGCATTGTTTCCAGAGTATGAGATCCTGAGAGCGGGTGGGGTAGGAGTCAAAAAAAAAAAAAAAAAGCAGCTGGAGATGCTTTGTGCTGCAAGGTTTCTGAATGCGGTGACATGAAGATGGGTTTGTGAGCACAAGAGAAAAGGCAAACGACAGCCCATATCAACATTCTGTGTGGGGGCTGTGGCAGTGTGGGTTATAGCCGGCACCACTGGGACAAACTGAAGATTTATGAGTTCAGATTAATAGTGAAACAGCATAGTGGCGGGGGGGGGGCGGATTTGAATTAGTGTTCTTCAGCACTGAAGTAACTAGCTCAATGTGTGTGAATTTATGTGAATATAGCTCTGTCTCTCTATCAATCTATCACCTCTGCAGTAGTATTATAGGGTGGCCCATTAGTCACTATAAAAAAGCAGAGAGGGCTGTTTTTCTATTAGCAAATTAACGGCAGAGGGAAATGATGGCTGTAGCAACTGCATCTGTGCATTAGCTGCACCTGCTGTGGGTAGTGGGAAAGGGGCAGAGCAAATGTCAGAAACACAAATAGGAAGGAAGGAAAGAGCTGGAGAAGAATATGTGGATTGTCAGTCAGTGGGCATAATTCAGGCTCAGCTAAGGAACCCTCCTATCCGATAATTATTCATGAGAGTACAGTGGTGGGACTCTGTCAAGCCACACGTGCGATTCGTCTGCCACAGCCAAGCCCCCGCACAATGGACATGGGCTTTTACAGGCATAACAGAGGGCAGATTTGTTTACACATGTGGGTGCTGCTGAATGTAGTGGCAGAAGCAGCAGTGGTTCTGGGAGAACAATCTACTGGAGATTTTGAATTCCCAGTGTAGATAAATTAACAAAATCTGAGTCTGAGTACTTATTTGGGAGATGAGGAAAAAGAGAAATATATTCTGGCTCCTCCAAGGGGAAGGACAAAGAGCAACGTACACAGATTTCCCACAAGGGCAGAAGTCAGAGGAGAGAAACCGCATGGAGGAGTTAAGTCCTACCACAACTAGAAAATAGGCAGAACATGCCCACTGCAGAACAGAAAGTAGTCTTGGGAATGAAAGATGGAATGTTAATACTCCAGGACTGCTTCTGCAACAATGGGTTAATTTTTTCTCACATTAACATGGGAGAAATATTCAGTGTTACTCCATGTAGGGTAAAAAAGGGTTGATCTGTGGTAAGCCTAGAGCTCATTTGAACACATTGAGACTTGGCCCCCATTGACTAGCGGTGCCATATGATACTATATGTATCTGTGCAACGGTATAGGTGTGCTATTAGGGCTGAGAAAACTGACTCTTAGGAGAGAAAGCTCTCTAGCTCAAAGTGACCCTCCCAGTGTTAACATTTAATCTTTTATGACTTGATTTTATTAAGTAGCTCGTTTGGTCAGAGGCCATATAGCAGAAAACAAACTACCAAAACCATCTACCTCTCACACTCCATACACGTAGATTTACCCTTGTGCACTAATCTAAAATATCTTCTTATACATATTTTGGATCCTTTACATTGCTGCATGTATATGCATGTGTACCTTATACAATCAATCATTCCATATACACACACACATATAAATATATACACATTATACAATTGTGTTCCACATCCTGCCTTGAGACAGAATGAACGGACATCTAAGACAATATGTGGACAAATGCTTGGTTACTTAGATTTGACGGCTTACTGGGTGTCATTTCAGAAAGCATCTGTCTCAGGTGCTACAGGGAGTTACTGGTGGGTTTTGCCTTGGCAAAGACCACACATTAGCTAACATGCTATTAAAAGGTGTGAACACCAAATAAAGATGTGGTTTATGCCCAGATTCTTTTGCCTGGTTTTATTATCTCAGACAATGTGAAAAAGGGGTACAGAATATGCTATTTTACACAGGACTTGAAACATTATTTTCATTGTCAGAGTCTGCCAGTGTATGGTCTTTCTAGCAAGGATGACTGTACTGATAACATTCTTCTGGCACAAACTCACAAATTCTGTACTCATTTTAGTACCTCCGATGAAGTCTGTATATTATGAGGATCACTACACAAGATACACAATTTACCCAAATTCAGACCAGATGAGCCATCGCAATGCAGCTCTGTTACACGCACACCAAAAGGCCATTCATACGACTGCATGGGGAACAGGCAAAGGAGAACGCGTTCTAGCTCCTAGACAGTGCACATTTACGGAACGCCGCCGTCAGATTTTGCAGCCTGTCTTTTAGACCAGAATGTTATTACCTGAATGTCTAAAGCTAGGCTCCGTAATCTGTACCGCCCCCCTAAAAAACCAGTATCCTGATTATCAGAGGTGCTGAACATTAAGACTTCCCAGTAACTCAGTAGAAGTATGAAAATTAGGCCAAACTTTGATTTTATTAATATAATACTTATATCAATGTTTGTCAGTAGATCTCAAAGCACTTTACAAATGAGGCCATTATCATTACTTCAGTTTTACACAGGGGGAAACTGAGCCACAGAAGGGTAAAGTGACTTGCCCAGCATCACAGCTGGGAATAGAACAGGTGTGTCCTGGGTCCCAGTCAGATGCTCTATCCACTAGGACACACTGCTTCTGCTTATATGAAGAAGGATGGTTTGGGAGCCAAATTTTGGCTTTGGTCATCTGTATAGAGGAAACCAATACCTTGGTGCTATTCTAATAATAGTTAAGTGCCAGCTTTGTGCTATGTAGCCCATGAGACAAAGTATAGCCAATCTTTACCCTGAATACCTTACTCCTCAAGACAGAGTAGGCAGGATGTATTCGGAACTAGAGGAGTGAATGGAGTGCGACTTTCAAGCAACTTACCATTAGTGACTCACTGTTTGCATGCATTGGGAAGGAAATGAGCCTGTAGCAGGGGCCTGTATGGAGAGAAGGCAGTGGCATAATAGGGGGGGTATTCTGTGTATTTAAATGCGAAAATGCATATCCACACGAGGGGTTGAGAGAAGCTGTGAAGACTTATTGAAGATAAGGTTTTGCCTTTTCTGGTCTTTTGCATGTTGGTGGTGAAAATGGCACATTTCAAGTCTGCTGGGCTGGCAGAGCGGTGTGGCCATATTTGACTTTCAACACCAGGCATCCCCATGGCCTCTTGAAGAGGCAGCTTTCCACTGGGGATTACATTCCCCCCCTCCCCGAACTGTTCCATGTGAAGTAAACTCTCCAAGTATGTTGTGTTTTTGCTGGCAGTTAGAATTATTTGGGCCCAACACTTCATGAAAGTCTCACTTTTAAATGGTGACACATCAGAGGAATACAAAGAAGTGTTGATGAAGAGGTTGTGCCGTGGAGCACACACTAATGAAGAGAAAAGGGATGTACCCATCCTCCTGTAGCCCAAAGGGTATGTCTGCACCCCAAATGAAAGTGTCATTGTAGCTTTAATCTAGCTAGCACGGTAACAAAGTGCCGGTGTGGACCCGAGCATGGGCCAGCAACCCAAGTACACACCTGGTTTCCCTGGCAGGCTTGGGGGAGAGATAGCTAGGCCATAGTGAAGCCCATACTGCCACTTCCTCCTACCATTGTTACCTCATCTGCTAAATTAAAGCTAGTACAGGTATGTCTACACACACTTAATTTGTGATGTAGAGCTGAAGTATTACTTTCAGCGCTACTCTCTTGCCACCCAGCTCTTAAAAGCAAACATACAAACAGTAGCAGCCCAGGAGAATCCCCAGATCTATGGGTCGCTGAATGTCGGGTTTGCGTTCAGTAGGACTGCTGGCTTGTACTGCAGCTGCACAATTTCCAGCATATCGGGCCAGCTGGAAGGTGCTTCTTAAATCAACAAGCAAGTTTGAATGTACATTTGATTCATAAAGGCAACCTAGACTCTTCCTTTGGAAGATGCTGCTGTGGCATTTGCTACTGATGCGGATATATGCTGGCCTCTGACACTGACAGTGGATTACTAGTGTGTAAAAAGAAAAGGAGTACTTGTGACACCTTAGAGACTAAGTCCTCCTTTTCTCTTTGCGAATACAGACTAACACGGCTGCTACTCTGAAACCTGTCATTATACTAGTGTGTAGTGTCAGTTCAAGATGAAAGGCTACAACACGCTGAAAAGAAATCCCATGTTCTAGAGCAGCACTCAAAAGTCCTGACATTTCTGACTGGGAGATGACTTTCTTATAGATAATTTAAAAGAAAAATACCACAAACCTGACTTCATAACTTTGATGCTTTGCCATTTGGGTAGATACACAGCAGTTTATATGGTGGGGAGAATAGTTTTAAGGGCTGGACTAGAGAGGAGAGAGAGTGGGGAGATACCACAGCACTTTGGGTAAGGATTTTTGCCATTCCTGTAAATAAGAATAATACAAAGATTGTGACCAAACATAGAAATTGCCAGATTGGATCAGACCCATCCATGGTCCATCTAATCCAGTATGTCAGCACAAAATATTCAGATGAAGGTGCAAGAAACCAAAGAGTAGGCAGGTGTGGAATAATCTGCCCCCCCCATGAAGATCTCATCCTAATCCCTAATAGTTAGAAATTGGCTTAAGACCTGAAAGCACAAGGCTTTATATCCCTTCCAACATGTTTGTTAGTTTTATGTACTATAAATCTGGTTATTCTGGTTATCCATATAAGTGTCCATTTCCACCATTCTCCTGCCATTTATGGATGGCAAATGGGGCTCCATTCCCCATGTTTCTCTGGTAGTATGTCATAGTCGAGGACGTTCTCTGCCCTTGAAATAGCCCATTCTTCAAACTAAGCCAATTGGCAGTCAGCCATCTCTCATTTCCTGGATGGGTTTCAAGATCTAGTGGGAATATATTTTTAAACAATTTCTTCCCCTTTCTAACATTAGTCCACATTTTATTCCTGAAGCAAGCTTCTCCTAGGCTTACAAGTATGGTGGGTTATCTTAAACTCACAGTCCTTGAGTCTCAAAGTTAGGAAAACCCATTTCTGCAAAGCACCAAAAAAGATCATAAAAATACACAATTCAATGTCAGGATTATTTGCTCAAGTAAACTGCTCAGCTAACTCCTCCCAACATCTCATAGTTTGTTTACCTGAGTCTTCCTGAGTGTCACTGGCAAATCAGATGTGGAAACATCTGTGCTTCACATAATGTGGGGGCTGCTTTTTGATTTAAGAGTGAGGTACTGCAATTATAGCCACATCTGAACCTTTCAAATCCTCTTACAGATTCATAAGCCATTGTGAGAAAGTCCGTTAGCAAGTATGTTCGGATTTTATGTCAGCAGCTTTCTCATCTCTGTGTAGCTTGTGTTGATATTTTAGGGATAGATTGTGCAACCCTTACTCATGTCGGTGACTGCTCACATATGAGCACACCCATTGATGTCAATGAGATTATTTGGGTGAAATCCTGGTCCCACTGACTTCAATGGCAAAACTCCCATTTACTTCTGTGGAACCGGGATTTCACCCTTTGGGTGTGTGTGTAAGTGCTCACCAACATGAGGACAGGTTGCACGACCTAGCCCTAAATTTGTATGGCTGGTTAGTCAAATTCCGTGTATGGCTGAAAGAATGTCCTGGATTTGATCTAAAGGGGATTTACCATCTTTTCTGTTTGCTGTTGTGTGAACTGCAGAACTGGAGTACCGTTTTCAGGCTAAACAAGAAAACTTAGCACACATCAAGCATGGAGACCAACCAGGAATCCTCGCTCTTCCTGGTGAAGATTCTGGAAGAGCTGGATACCAAGCAAAACACCGTTTCTTATCAGGATCTCTGCAAATCACTGTGTGCAAGGTTTGATTTGTCCCAGCTAGCCAAGCTCAGAAGTGTGCTCTTTTACACAGCTTGCCTGGATCCTAATTTCCCAGCGACTTTGTTCAAAGACAAAATGAGATGCACTGTAAACAATCAGCAATCAAAGAAAATCATGGTTGCAGCAGATATAGTAACAATATTCAACCTCATACAAATGAATGGGGGAGTGGCTAAGGAAAAACTCCCTGTTGCACGACAAAAAATGAGGAAGAAAGAATCAGTTGAGTCCTGCAGGTCTGACACAGAAATATGCAACGTGGTGGATTGTGTGACTAATTGCGAGCTGAGAGACAGAGAGTTTAACAGGGGCTACTCAGGTAGAAGGTCTTCCAAATGCAGGAAGGTGGATTGTAAAGATTGTCAACAATTTGTACCTACTTCAGAACCTAACTTTTTGCTTGGTGTTAATAAGGAAATGAAAGGCCGAGCTGCCTCGCTTGATAGGCTGCAGGCACTAGCATCCTATTCCATTGTTAACTCTCCGCCCTGTGAAATGCAGAGCACATACTTCCCAATGAACATTGAGAACGAGTCAATCTCTGACCAGGACTCATTGCCTATCAATGCAGCTATAAAAGAGACTTTTATTTCAAATGATGAGCCATTTGTGTTGCAATCATGTGTACAGAAAAGGAACATATTCAAGGAGGATTTTCATAATCTTATCACAATATCTCCCAATTTAATGCTGCCCAATAAAAAACCAGAAGATGGACCTGTAGAGCCTCAGAACAGGAAAGAAATCTCCAAACAGGGTTTCTTCAACCACAGTTTTGAAATGCCGTACAGCAGCCAGTACTTGAACCCAGTTTATTCTCCGATACCAGACAAAAGACGAGTAAAACACGAAAGCTTAGATGATCTCCAAGCTTCTACATACTTTGGCCCAACCACTATACTTGGACCCCAAGATACAAAAAGATGGGCAGGAAAACCGATTAAACAAACTGCATGGCCAGCAAAAAGCTGGAGCTTAAACACAGAAGAGGTACCTGATTTTGAAAGATCCTTTTTCAGTAGGAAGCAAGCTGAAGAGAAGCAGCGATATCAGAGTTCAAACAACCAGTCACCAAGTTTTCCTGCAGCAGACAGGCACCAAACCTATCTCAATCCCAAGGATCAAACACCGATTATGCAGGCTAACTATGCCGTGAAACAAAATGGACACAAACCCAAGGAAATTCCCTCCATCGTAGACATGGAGAAACACGAGCCAATCAAAAAGTTTAGGGATAAAAGCATTAACTGCACTTCTGTTCAGCTGCTAAGCATTGACAAAACCACCAGTGTTGGGACACAAACAGAGCAGCAAGGGTTGGAACACAAAAAATGCAAGGAGTTATGTGCTCCAAGCCAAACTAAGTATGGTGAGAGGCACTCTCTAAAGCAATCAGATGATGACTCTGAAATTGTGAGTGATGATATCAGTGACATTTTTCGGTTTCTGGACGATATGAGCATCTGTGGATCTACAGGAGTTATGCAATCCTCCTGTTACAACAGCACTGGGTCACTGTCTCAGGTACGTAAATCTGATTGTGAAAGCTCTCCTGAACACAATTTAACTAAAATAACCAATGGGAATTCTAGTAACAAGCTAGATAAAGTCGTCCGGGCAGATATCAACAATACAGATGATGAACTAAAAACTAGTGTCTGCAAGTTAGTTCTCAGGATTGGTGAAATAGAAAAGAAACTAGAATCTCTGTCAGGCGTCAGAGAAGAAATCTCCCAAGTCCTGGGAAAACTAAATAAGTTGGATGAAAAAATTCAGCAGCCAGAGAAGGTCAATGTACAAATAGATCTTAATTCCCTGACGAGTGAGGTTCAGTCAGATGAGAGCACCTCTCCACGGGTATTTCAGTGTCATAATGCTTCTCACGGAGGCAAATTGGAGAATAACCCTGACTGGTGCTGTTCTGATGTCAGCGGAAGTAACAGCGAAAGTCTTCGGGTAAAAGCCTTAAAAAAAAGTTTATTTACCAGGAGGTCCTCACGGTCACTGACTGAGGAGAACAGCGCCACTGAATCCAAAATAGCAAGTATTTCCAACTCTCCTCGAGACTGGAGAGCTATCACATATACCAACCAAGTTGGCATGACAGAAGAGGAGATGAAAGACAGAGGTGGAGTTGAAAATAAGGACTGGCACAGGAAATCCAAAGAGGTAATTTCTATTTAAACCTACATAATAAGCTTTTTTTTTTTTTAAAAACCACTCTAGCTATGATTGTCTTTGGTGATAATATGAAGCTTCAGGGCTTGGTAATACTCTGCCTATTGTATTATGCTAGTCTTCATAGTTATCATAATTGAATGATTTCTTACCTATACTTCCTTGGCAACTGCACAGTATGAAATGGTCAAGCTGTTCCTGAAAGCAACCAGCTCTTTAGAAAGGGACAGGTTTGAATGGCAGGTTCAGGAGAGAAAGTCATTCATATAATGATCACTGGTGGTATAAGGACACGGAATAATTAAACAAGTGAAAAGAGAATAAGGAAAATTGTGACCATCTGCAATACTCTTCTTTTTAAAAGGGATAAAGTAAAAAGTCTATTTTGGTATCTTCTTTCAAAAATTATATATTTAAAAGAACCAGAAAAAGATATGACTTGCTCTGACTCTCCTAAGAAAAAATCCTAGTATGCGTACACTAAAATACAAACTGTTAATACACTTCCCTTTTCCTCTGACTTTCCCAGTCATTTACATCTCTCCTAACATGTATTTTAAGTCTCCATTGTCTAGACTACACCATTGCTGCAGTTCCGTTTCAGTTACCTAGGAGGACGTGGTTCCTTCCTCCCTGCAACTAACCACTCCCACCTTTGGAAATTCTATCATTGGTCAGCAGCCCCTCTGATTGCTGCTAAATTTAAACCTTGGCTCCTCTACTGAGCAATTTGTATTTCACTGAGATTAGGGCCCAATAGACAGGGCTGCTGGGTCTTGCAACATTTCTTCAGAAGTCAGGAACACATTGCAGGGTGTGCTGTGGCCTGTGAAGGAGGAGTTCTTGGAGGGAATGGGGTGGGGTCAGAGACTTCCTGGGGAGAAGGGAGAACCAGGGGTTTAGTGGATGTGTGTGAAATGAGGGAGAAGAAACCAAAGACTTATTGGAAGGTTGTAGAAAAACGGTGGGGAGGGACCCTCAGTAATTTGAAGCATCCAAACTTTCATAGGTTTATCAGAGCCAGCGTGAACCTCTGGACCTTTAGCAATGCCCTGATCACTAATTAGAATGTGATCAAATGAACATCTGTAACACTGGAGCAGCACTGTGGAAAGTCTGGTGTAAGGGCGACTGTTCACGTCGTATGGTTCCCCTTCCCGTCAGTGTCAGTGCAGGGAGCAGAGTTCCCTTGGCAGAGGAGTGTCTTCAAACAGCCCTCTAGTCCAAAGGCTTTCCAATTCAGCAAGTCTTATCTACAGCAAAAGCATCCCAGAGCAGTTTATCTAACCTGTAAGCAGTTCTAGGATCAACTTTTCAGCTGCTACCTCTAACTTTGTGCCCACAATAGTGCGAATGCAGGTTTGTGCTTGTGACAATCAGTCTATTGGTGAGAGCAAGGATGGAGATTGGATTAAGGCCAGCTGAAAGCTTGGCTCTGGTTTGTGGGTTTGTTATCATGGCTTAGGCAGTCTCGAGCTGTAGAGGTGAAAAGAAAATCTCTCTCCCTTCTCATATTTAACCCCCCCAAAGTCCTCTTTATTCTCTGAAATTCTTTTGAACCTCGTTGCAGGCAGACAGGCAGTATGAAATACCACAGCCACATAGACTCTCTAAACAACCAAAAGATGCTTTCTTGATTGAACAAGTCTTTAGTCCTCATCCCTACCCTGCATCACTCAAGTCACATATGAAAAGCAACCCACTCTACACAGACATGAGGTTGACAGAACTGGCTGAAGTTAAACGTGCCCAGCCATCATGGACCATAGAAGAATATACCAGGAATTCAGGAGATAAAGGCAAGCTTGCAGCTTTGGATCTACAAGTGAGTCCTGTTTGTTTCATTTTAGTGACACAATTGTGAAGGATGTTTACCAGAATGTTTATTTAATGGGGCATTTGTATAGCGCAGGAAGTTAAGCCTTCAACTTTTACATTGCTGGCTCAAGATCCATCCCAGACCAGTGGTGAATAACAACTGTTAACGTTCTATCACTGTTCTGTGACCTTTGAAATAGTTGATGGTTTCAGTCCATTTCCTAATGGACAGTTGTCTATAAAATCACCACCACCACCGTTGGAACCTCGTTAGATGTCTCGCAAGAGGGGTTAAAGAATGAATGGACGTAGAGAATGAACTGAGCATTTATCCCCCAAATGGTGGTTATTCTAGGTCAGTTTTGATGTGCGTTAGTAAGGTGGGGTGGGGCAGAGAAGCTGGCATTGCTGCTGATTCGACTGTACACGTTCTGTGCATATTGTACATAGAGAACGAGCATGCAGGGCTGTCAGTCTAGCCCTCTTCACAAGCATGAAATTCACTAAAAATAAGGAAGGGAGACATTTTAAAAACTCTTTTAAAATTGAACATTGTTGTTATGGCATCTGGAGTGAATATGAGAACAATAGTCTCATGAAGAACTGCTTCCTAGATCTTGCTAGAGAACTACCAGCATGCACTTTGGACTTGTGTACATGCAACAAACAGAGCAGGGTGAACTATTAAAGGACATGGGTCCGAAACCCAAACATGGATCCAAACATTCTCAGACCCTGGGGTGTTTGAAATCCGAACCTGCATGGCACATGGTCCCTACCTTCATAGCAGACTGAACCAAAACTACGGAACTGAGTATTCCCGAACTTTGGGATATTCTAAATCTGGATCCAAATTTTGATCCCACCTCCAGTGAAAAGGACTGAAATGTAATTAGCAAGAAAACGTTTGACCACTAATTTCACAGAGAAATGTATAAAATGCCATTCAAGCCATGCTAAGGCACTCGCACAGAGACTAACATTTGGTGACAAAACACAAGACAGACCGTTACATGAGAAATCAGCTTGGATTTCATGAGTGTAGAACATGGGATAAGCAATTTTTTAGAACAAAATATGGATTGTTTCCCCATATGGAGCACTGCAGGGCTAAGAATGCCACCAGCATCACTTCATGTACCTTACACAATCTGATATCAAGAGTGAGACAGCTCTAATTCTCCACTGTGTCTGAAATGTGCTGGAGTGGAGAATGATGGCCATGGGGAGCTGGTTGAGTTTCTCTGATCTTTGGCTGCCTGGCCCCTGTGGAATTTAAAGCAGCAGGGGGTCACTGGCATATGGGTCATATTGAAAAACCAGGGAGGTGGGCGGGCTTGCTAACGGCCGCTCCCCCAGCCTAGTGGGAGGGACCACTGGACTCAAGGACCAACTGATTGCGGGGGACAACTAATGAAAAACAGGGGTCGGAGTGAAGGTCATAGGTTCAAAACAAGGATACCGGATGGGGACCACTGAGCAGAGAACCCCAGACAGCCCCCACTGCTCCTCAAAGCTGTCAAGGGAGCCAGTGGATGCTGCCCAGTGGAACTCTGCCCGGATGCGTGAAACTAGAGAGGAACAGAAATAAGCCCCACTGTCGCAGAGCACTCCCTCGTCCAACATCCTCCTCCTAGTATTATAGATGGAAACTTTGGCCAGGGCCAGGAGGAGGTTGACGAGGAGGTCTTGCGACTTCCTGGGGCCTCGGATAGGGTGTGCAAAGAGGAACAGGTGTGGGAAGAGGTTCTGGAGGAGCTGTAATAGGGGCTGCAACCTGGCGCATTCAAGATAGGCGTGCGCCAGGTTCTCCTTCACACCGCAAAAGGAGCAGGCCTCAGGTATGGGGTGAACCACGCCAGGTGCGTGCCCGTGCTCACGGCTCCATGAAAGAGCTGCCAACCGATGTCCCCAGTGGGCCGTGGGATCAAGGGGAATAAAGGCTGGCCCACCAGGGCTCCTCACCCTCTTTAGGTGGAAGATAGTCCCACCACTTGGTGTTGGGGTGGAATGCGAGGGTGAGGAAGTGCAGTGTGTGGAGCACAAGAGTGTATAGATGGTTTCTGGGCACGGTTCAAAACCAGACCAGCTGCAGGGTATGCAGCCGGCTCGGGGTATGGGAGCGGGGAGGCTGTGGGGGCTCGCAGAACAGGGGCCGAAGAAAAATGTCTGGAGGGCCAGAGGTGAGGGGTGGGTGGGGAGCACCCTCTCGCAGCGTTTGCCACAGGAAAACGAGAGAATTGGGTGACAAGGCGGCCTCCACCTCCTGGAGTACGCTCCTAGGGGTCGGAAGGGTGAAAAGCCCCATGCGTCGACTGAGCACGCGGGGCGCCACCCAGTCCCCACTGTCGTAGTCCAGGAGGTCTCCAACTCTGGTGGTTTCTGCCAGGACCAACTTCCGACACATCGAGGGAGACGCTGCCACCTGCACACGTAGATCGAGGTTGTGTAGCAGGGGCTCTGTGAGGAGTTCCACCCCCTCGGTGGCCACAAAGGACCTGGTCACCGAAAAAAGCTTCCAGGTCCGGAGGAGGTCCTGGTAGAAGACCGGCAGCTCGGAGAGGTCCCGTGGAAGACCTCTCGGATGGAGAAAAAAGAGCTGCCGGTCATATCTGAGCCCTCGGAGGCAGCGGAGGAAGGCGTGCGCCAACGTGCTCTGCGCCGGACTACATGCATCATAAAGGAGCCTCTGCAGGGTCTGGAGGTGGAAGACATGGACCTGGCTTCACAGGCAAACCAGGCCCTGTCCTCCCTCCTCCAGGGGAAGACTCAGGACCCCTGCAGAGACCCAGTGCAGCCCCGGCCAGAAGAACTCCAAAGCCATCCTCTGGAGCCTGGCCAGGATCCTTGGGGCCGGGCTCAGCGTGTTGAGCCAGTGCCAGAGCATGGACAGGACTAGCTGGTCCAGCACCAGCGCCCTCCCTCGCAGGGAGAGACACCGGAACAGTCCTGTCCATCTCCGCAGCCGCTCACCCACCCTGGCTTCCAAATCCTGCCACTTCTCCGGTGGAGAAGGATGCATGGCGGATAGATAAACGCCAAGATAGAGCAGTGGACCCGTGCTCCACCGGATGGTTTGAAGCATACAGGCATACAGGTGGCATAACAAACCTTACACTAGTGGAGGATCAGGCATGGTGGAAGACCCCAGCACTACACTCCCACCCCCAGAATATCCCTGACATGAGCCCTCCTCCCACTGTGCTGGGGGAGGAAAGGACAGTGTCAGCTGCCACAGGACTTGACTCTCTTTGCATAAGGGAAACTCTCTGATGGCAGAGTTCTCCACCAGCTGTCTCTGGCCATTTTAAGGCTACTTAAGTGATCTTAGCAGACCAGAGAAACCAGTCAGTATATTTTGACAGTCACGTGTACTTTGTATTGCCATGACGCAATAGCAACAACTTGCTCCTCTGCCTCCAAAGAACTGTCAGATTACTACGTCTGCTCTGCAAAGCCCATGTCTAGACCCTATAATGAAGCTTACTGACAAACTTAACCTGGAAACAGACACTCACTGATGTGTGTTTTCTTCCCAGCGACTGACTTTATTAGAACTGAATGTAAATACATTATGCTTTAATCAACATTCTTATGGCTGGCAATGAAATGGAAAAAGAGCTGATTAACAGTAATGGGTTTTTTTTTTTACTAATGCTTCTTCCTCCTGAGGTCAGTAACAAGTCAATATCAAGGTCGGTAGGTCCAAAATTAGTTGCCTTGAAAGTACAGCACAGTTTTGTTTTAATTTAACATGCCTTTCAGAGCTTTATAAACCTGTCAGTCCTCTTCCCTCTATAAAACGAAGGCTTCGGCTTCCTCTAGGTGAAGATTCTCAGCTGGCTGACCCACTCACAAGACTGTTTTCAAACTACAAGGGAGAACATATATATATTCCATATGACATATACGTTGGGTGTCCATGAGATCCCACTGCTCTGCTATTCTTATGAGGAACCAGGGTACAAGAATCCTACTTTCTGAAGCCTTCAAAGAACAAGTCACATTCATTTTTCAAAATCCTATATGTTCAGAAGAATAGAATAGGCAGAGCAGAGAAAGAGTACTCATGTGCCAGCTCAGACTGCGTCAATAGTCTGATTTTTGGCTGAGTGGCACTGGCAGATAGATCTCCATTAAACAATGTCAACGGTTACTTGATTCTAATTGTCTAAGGGTTACTATAGTAGCTGTAAAATCACTTTTTCCACAGGCCAAAGTAACTCAGTGCATAAAGTAAATGGGAGGAGCAAGCTTCCAGACACTAGCTACAATACCTCAATTAGCCAATGAAGGGCTTGATCCAAAGTCCACTGAAGCCGTTCAATGAGCTTTGGATCAGGGCTATAATGGAGTACAAAACCCGATACAACTATAACATGACGATCTCACTCGAAATTTGAAAAGCATCATTTATTTATTTATTTCTCAAACAAAAGAGGCTTTTTTCGAAACTTAAAACTTTTGCAAAAAGCTTTCATTTTTTTCAGAATGTTCGATTTTTCATCAAAATGGTTTTAAATTTCGAAATTTGTTTTGTTTTCCCTTTCCTGCCTTTTTTTCTTTATTCCTTTTTACAGTTGAGTGTTATGGAAGGAATGATGCCTAGGGCTTTTCCTTTTCCTTTTGCTGCTTTGTAACTTTTAAAAATTTCCTCAACTTTGGAAAAGTTACCATGTGGCAGAAAGAAAAATGACAAAGTAGGTGACCCCTCCACCACCACCAAGAAACCTGGACATTATTCATTTTACTGCACTCACTAGCAAAAAGGAGAGGAAATGGAAAAAAGAAAATTCAGATTTGTTCGTATACATATTATATATACACACGCCAAACGTTCTTCCATTTTGAACCCTGCAAAATGGAAACCCCTCTGGAATTTTGCCATTTTTCACAAAATTGTTTTCTGTTTTTCAGCCAACTCTAGCTCTCACCTTTTCATTCAATCATATTACATTTAGAAGAAACTATGAGTATGTCTACACTGCAATTAAAAACCTGCAGCCCAAGTCTGGAAGTCTTCATTGCAATGAAACAGCCCTGAATCCCAAGCCCTACGAGCCCAAATCTGCTGGCATGGGCTCACTACGGTTGTCTAATTGCAGCGTAGACGTACCCTGAATGGTTCAGTGGCAAAGTCTATTAGTTTTTAAATGTACTATTACAATAGTGTGAAACATAACGGAAATTAAACCATTAAAACCTGAGCAATCAGCACTGTATATTACTGCCAGTGAAACATACAGATTGTGCCCTAAGGATCAAATACTGGGGTACAAAAAGGCATCCATGCATGAAGATGGTGAAATTCTGAATATGAAGGTGTGATACATGGGAGTAGAATGTATGCTGCATGCCCACTTCTCCTCCCCTCACCACCAAGCATGTGGAAACTCATAGTGAGCACCAGTATAGTTGTGGGTCTACATAATTTTGGAGGATGTAGCTGGGTAGAAAAGGTAGAAGCTGGAAAGTAGCCACACTGCCCTGCATGATCACATAGAAAACCCATGGTACTTGTTTAAAATTTCTGCTGATAGTTGCAGTATTATATATTCAGATCTTGCAAGGGGGAAGCAGTCTGCATCTGTGAACTGGAGGGCTAATGGCAGCATGGCCACTAAGCCAAATGTACAGTCATGGTGGGGAGAGGAGCCTGAAAATCACAGGAAAGAGGCTCACCTTTTGTGGAGATGCCCTGAGTTCTCCTAATGGTCTGACTGGGCTTGGCCATGTTCCGAAGGTTCACATGATTGGTAGCCCACCGCTAGACATTACTGTACGCTGGGGTTTCTGTGGTAATTTTTGTCTTGGTTTGGTACATCCTGTGGGTTTCTATCTGTAAAGGGGATCATTGGGCTTTAAAAGGAGAAGAGAAAAATGCGAGATCTTAACATCCATATGTGGTACATTATGATGGAGGTGTGTCTTTCTAAAATAAACACACGCACAAAAACTTCTACCTTACTTGGACCATTATGTACAATGCACTGTTCATCGCTAGAGAATAGCCATCCAAGAAATTGTATGAGGAAGATGAGGAGACTTCTCTTGTCATGCAGGTCCTAGTAACGAGGTTAGGGTTATCTCTGTAAAACTGAGTTTATGAGCCAGTTAAGAAAAGTTTTCCCATCAAGTAGGTTTTAATAATCTTACAAATGATAATAGACTAATGACCACCTCAATTATTCAATGGATTAAAGAGGTTTTACTTAGACCGAACAAAGTTTCCAGGAACCCAATAATACATAAGAGACTTTGGAGCCACAGGGTACTGTTATGACTTGACAATATGTTGCCATCTGTTTCAGCGAGTTCATGAAGCTGGTAGAGGGAAAGATTGTGACAGTGAGACAGCAGCATTAACCTGACTTTATCTCTACAGTAGACACACAACCAACCTTGGAAAGCTTCAGTCCTGCCTGAATTATTCTGACAGAGCCCAGAGAATTAATTTTTTTTCCTTTTGACTTTTAGACTCAAGAATCTTTAAATCCAAACAACTTAGAATACTGGATGGAAGACATTTATACTCCAGGCTATGATTCCTTATTAAAACGCAAAGAAGCTGAGTTCAGAAGAGCAAAAGTCTGCAAGATAGCTGCCCTGATTGCGGCTGCAGCTTGTACAGTTATCCTGGTCATTGTGGTTCCCATTTGTACTATGAAATCATGAATCTGTGGACAGCCCCGTGAATTCCAACTGTGTATATACATTCCAGATATTTCATTATGTATTTTAAACACCTTGTGGCAAAATTGTAACAATTTGCTGGGGAAGAATGTGCTGAGATATCTGGTGAATAGTGTAAATGACAAAGATAAATTTTTGAAGAGTAGTCTTTTAAATAACAAAACACCTGGCAGAGTTATGGTAACTCAGTTCAAATTTTAGAAGTGTGTTCCCCCCTCCCCAGAGAATCAATAAATCATTTTACAAAATTGGAAACTGATGGGGATCCAGACAAAAGAGAAAAGTTGTCTCAGCTGTGTGGCATTTAATGAAGATATGGATACTTGGCAGTTGCACTGTATAGAGGGGAATGTGCTATATGCATTTCATTAGGGAGCCAAGAGAAATATTAAAGCACTCTACAATGTGAAAAAATATGAATGTATTTTATTTGCTTGATCATTTGATTGAAAGCAGATTGTGTGATCGTGAAAGCAGATCATTCCTATGTTTAGATTCAATGAGGGCTCTTTATTACCGATCTTGCCCTGAGACCCGTTTTATTATCACTGAGTACTTAGGTGAAGTGCCATGTGCTGCAGACCAAAAAGATTATGTTTTAAAGCAATCAACAGAGGTTTCAGTGGCTTACATTGGAATAACATTTGTGAAGAGTTGGCAAATGCTCCCTGCCAAAAGGGTATTCTTTACCTCCACAGACAATGAAAATGTCTTGATTTCACTCCTTCCAGCCAACTGAACTGGCAAATCCAAGTGACACTTATTGCTCTGTTGCGGTTTTTGCGAATGTAATCTGAACAGTTATAATTTTGTCACAAGTCTTCGTGCCTTTTAGAATGTAGATTAATAGAATTGATTAATTTTGATATTTTTAATCCATAATATAAATCACAGCATAGTAGGTAACCAATCTGGATTATTTTCAACACGCCTTCTTTACAGGTTTGAGTGCTTACCAAATAGCAGGCTACTGAGCACTTATATTAAGGGCACAGGTTTTCAGCACTAGTGAAAACTTGCTATTAATGCAATACATTCTACACAGGGGTTATTTAGCTTCAGTATGAATATTGAACTTAAAGAATAACATTGTGACTCTGTTGTATAGCAAGCGGTCTACTTGGTCAGCATGTCCTGCCAGAAACATTGATTTAATGCTTTAGCCTGAATCAGGGGTACAGGTTAAGGGAAGACTCAAATTATGACCTAAGTAGCCTATTTAACCCATGCCTAAAGAAAACAAATACCTGTACAATATTTCTCTTGAGTCAGACAGGAATAAATAGACGTTTAAAAAGCTCTTTTCAGGAAATAACATGATCCTGCCCTTCCTATTTTAAAAGGAGGAAACTTTTCTTAATGAACACCCATAAATAGGATACTCTGATTTATTTAGAAGCAGTTCCCAACCTGGTTATGCAGGTGTGCCACATTGCTCATCGCTGGTGGGTATTTCAGGTGTGCCACTTCCTCACCTTTCACCTTTGGTGGTTGAAAAAAGTGAATGAAAAGCTGAGTGGGAAGAGAAGATATATGACCATTTTAAATTTGCATCAGTTCCTCCTCCTCGTTGGAGAACTATTCATGCATTATGTTTTATTTATGGATAGGAGACATCAGCCACCATTGATCTTTCAGCAAAAAAACCCACTAATTTCTTATATATGATTGGGTGTCACATCCATGTATATCTTATAAAGATCAGCCCCTAATCTTAGTCTTGGATCTACACAACTCTGAATTTTGCAGGAGTGCAGATCATGATCCAAATGTTCTGGTTTGGGCCCTTTTCTAATATCAAGCTTCCTCCTTGGACTAAGGTGCTGCGGGATGGAGACAGTATGATAACAGAGGGCTGCATTTTTCATTGGGTGGTATCTAGACTTTAGAGATTCATGTTAAAAAGTGATAATTTAGAAACCACAGCATTTGTAACAGTATTACCAGCACTGTTACAAATCTGGCTAAGAGCTATTGTCTTAAAATAATTAACATAATGCAATGAGCCCTGACATGTTTTACCCAGCATCCGATTCCGTAAGTACAGCAGTTCATGGCAGGTGGATCCATAAAGTCCTACATAGAGAATATACGTTAGGTGAAATTTTGACTGTACTGACCTGCAAGAATATGGTGGTCAATCTTGTGAACCAGTTACCACACTAGTATATACTGTATACTATATGATAGACTTTTGTATTTAAAAAAATTAAAGATATAGGTACATTGTAATCCTTGGTGTAATTGAATAAAGTGTACTAGACAGTGTTACTCAATTAAAATAACGATGAACATATTGAACTGTTTTTCGTATTTATGCCTTATAAATAAAATTGTTATATACATTATGAAATGAGACTGCAAGTAATATAAAAGAAATTACATTCTGGGGGGATAATTCTGCTCCCCTTACTCAGACAAAAGAGACTCACTGAAGTCAGCTGGATTACTCATGTGAGTAAGGAGAGAGAGCAGGATCTGCCCCTGATAAAGTTTATAGGGTTTTCTTTTTTAAAAATGGGGCATTTGCTTAATGTAACATGTAACAAATGATTTTCTTTTATAAAATTTATTGTACAACATTGCCTTTTGATTCATTTAAATATAACACGAAATAAATGTGAAAATTACAAGTGTCCTTCTAAGTCTTAATGAAATATATAAATAATATTTGATCACTATGTCACTTTTCCTTTTTTCCCCAGGGACATCAAGATGGTGTGAAAGTCTCAGCGCTAGAAAACTAACCATTCTATATAGTTTTTGGCAGGATTTTTAATGGATTTCTCACTTATGAAATAATAAGATGGAAAAAGATAATGAAAAATTAATTTAAAATAATAGCTCCTTTGCATAAAATTCCCAGGGTTTATGGGAGATTAGCTCTCTGACTCTAATAATATTTCATTTGATAGGTTATTTCATGTCTGCGTTATGCTATATCATCAATTATTTTAACAGGGTCATAGTTAATATTTTGGTGTCTACTCTCCATGTACATTTACACAGATACTGTCTGTTGTAAGTATTAATGCATACGTGTAGCATATAAATACTCACATATCAGTAACTGAAGAAGTAGTCTGTGTAAGCTAAAAAGCTTAATCGCTCTCACCAACAGAAGTTGGTCCAATGAAAGATACGACCTCAGCCACCTTGTCCCTCTAATGTCCTGGGACCGACACAGCTACAACAACACTGCATACACATATCAGCAGGCAGTTTGTTTAGGAGCTCTACAGAGATTTAAATGCTGCTGGATTTGTTAATAAAACCTGGACGTTTAAGATTACCTGGTTTTAAAGAGATAAAAGACAGTGCTGCACCACACTGATGATTTTCTAGCACCAGACTATAGAGAGGAACTTCAAAAGATACCTGACAACACTGAAATTAAAACATATCACAAGTTCTTGGCCACCTCCTCTCTAAGGAAATACCCCCTTTGAAGGCTTATTTCCAAATTAGCTTAGCCTAATAGCAGCAAGATCTTCAGAAAAAACTCCTTAGAGATCCATTAAAAAAAACGTTGTCTTACAAACCTAGTGCAGGATGGAGGTTACTGGTGTGGTGGAATGTATTCATTTCCATTCCCATCTTTGCAACTCATTCAGGGCCTAATCCTACAGATGATGAGGACTCTCAACTCCCAAGGAAGTCACAGCGTGGAGAGTGTTCAGTACATGGAATGTGGTGCTTAGCACTCTGGAAAATCAGGCCTGAAATCCATCACTTCAACACTAGAAGAAATAAATTGTATCATTTCACCTATTTTAATGGGGCAAATCCTGCCCCTTCCTTCCAGTGATTGCATGCAGCCTGAAGTGCAGCAGAACTGGCACGGGGGGGGGGGCTGGGGGGGAAGAATGGGAGAGCAAGATGTGGAGAGTCCCATGTTGTCTCTGTGCAACCCCTGCAGGTCATGGAGCTGTATGGCACTGGGCTGCATCCCCTATTTCCAAAAAATGAGATTGATTTGAAAATCATCATACTTTTATAAAATAACTTCAGAATCATTGTATTGGGTTTTTTTAGCCATTCAGGTGAATCCAGGGTATGTTTTCAGGTTTTGCTCTGTAACCACAATGGCTAAAAACTTACTTTTAAAAAAAATTAAGGTTGAGATTCTCACACAATCACATGAATCCAGGGGCTGGAGCTTTAAGAAATACATCAAATATCACAAGCCTCATGATAACAATCACAAAAGTTGGCCACACGGCATCTTTGTACAGAATGGAAGGGTGTTTGAGGGGATCTACACTGATTTAAATCCCCATTCAAAGGGCATTATGCTATGGAGCCTATAGCAGCTATCAGGTTTTAGTAGTGCCACTAATTCTCACATAGTATGGGGGGAAATGCTACATGCAACAGTGCATCTGTGCCAAGGACACAATCCTATGGATTTTGCACTTTGAATGTATTGTTCATAGAAATCAATTGTTCTGGATGAACACACACTTTATTTCAGATATACTTGTTCTGAATATCCCTTTATAACTCATAAAAGAGCCACAAGAAAAAGTACTGGATCGTAGGGCCAGATCCTGCCCTTTCATGTGCTCATGTGACTGCATCCCATTGAATTCACACATCAGAGGACAAAATTTAACCCCCAGCCTGCTGAATTGTCTACCGTATGTTCCTGTACAAAGTAAAGGTCAGTTTCATCAGTGTACAATTTAGAAAAACTCCCACAACTGCTTGTCTTTCTTTAAAGGGGCACCTGCTTTCAGCAAATTTTCTCTTTGTTGTCTTCACAGGACAGAATGTTAAATCTTACAGTACTGCTGGAGCATTAACTGTAAAACCAGCTTGATTGCTTTGATTCATTATCGGCAATATGGACTCGCGGTAGACTGCCATGTAAACATTCCATGGCCACACCTCTACTCTGCCTAGTACCTGGAGCCAAACGCTCGAGAAAGAGAAGTGAACGGTCTCCATGCAAGTCTCAGTCATGCTTTTCCAACAGGTAAGTCCCCCATTTTTTTTTGTTTATTGGTTTTTCCTGGAATCAGAGATCGCTATTTTTCAGCATAAGCCATGACTATGAGAGCCACAGGCATGAGTCAAATGATCCAAAAGCGATCCTGGCTTATGCTTTTTTACAGGCAGAGGTGGAATGGGGTCTAGTGGATAATGCACTGGATGGTGACTCAGGAGATTTAGGTTCTATTCCCAGCTCTACCTCTAGTCTGCTGAGTGACCTGGGGCAAGTCACTTAAAATCTTTCTGTGCCTCATATTGATATTTGTAAAACACTTTTAGATCTACTGATGAAAAGCTCTGTGTAATAGCTAGGCATTGTTAATAATAATACTGCTTAATTAATGGGAACGGGTATCCAAATCCCTTAGCTTTGAAAATTTCACCTTGCATGCAGCTTTTTGTTAGACCTTGTGTGGCTTTACTGTAGTTTCTATTAAATCGTCTCAGATCTGTTTGAACCAATCTACTTTCACTTTCCATTTGCCCCAGGCCTTCAGACTTTTGTAACAATTATGCCCCAAGATCCATGCACAAAGAGGACCCAGAGTTTCATAGATCTCCCCATGCTGTGGGTTAGGGAGCCATCTCTGCAGCAAGGAATGCCTTTTCTACCCAGATCCCCTGAAGGACTCTTTATGGGTCCAGGTATCCATGTAGCAGAGGTGCAAGTAGTAGATGCGGTTAGAAGATGTACATGGTTCCCCAACGGGTTCAAAGAGGTTGCCTTGGACACGTTACAGCACTGGGCTGTGTGTTCATTTCCATTCTTTCTCTTAACTGTGGGAAACCTCTTAAATTAGAGGAGAGAGGGCCCTGGGGACAACATCACTTCCCAGGAATGGTGGGAGGCAGCTGGGGACAAGTATGGAGGCAAAGAACTTTTGTGTAGAAGGGCCTGGCCTCCAGTTGTCCACCGTGGGAGATGCAGGTTTGTGGGCAGGCCCCAGAGCCTGTTCTGGAGGCGTTGCTCGGGTCCTTAGATATTTGGTCAACGGTGAAATCCTGCCATTCCCCAAAATTAACACAGTTTTCCAAGAGTGAAAATGTGTAGTATGGAAGGTGAGGGGAGAAGTCTGTTTTGGGACAAGCTGTAAGGGTATGTCTACAGAGCGAAGAAAAATCTGCAGCTAGCCCTGCCGGCTGATTCAGGCTTGTGGGACTCAGGCTGCGGGGCTGTTTCATTGGTGTGTAGACTGCTGGGCTGGAGCCCAGGCTCTTGGACCCTCCCACCCCACAAGGTCCTAGAGCCTGGGCTCCAGCCCAAGCTTGGAAGTCCACACAGCACTGAAACAGCCCTGCAGCCCAAGCCTGAGTCAGCTGGCACAGGCCAACCATGGGCATGTAATTTTTGTGTGCAGATATATCCTAAATGTTCAGACCTTGGCCATGTGTGTCAAAATTCTGCACAGGCACAAGGCCTATATGTCACTCATGCAGTATCGCCATTCAAAAATAATGAGTCAGACCCCAGAAATCAAGAGACTGCCTTAGGAATCATGAGATTTATAAACAAATTGGGGGTTCTTTTTATTTGCTGTCTGGTGTTGGAGTATTTAGGGCTCACATTTTCAGGCTTTTCTCCACAACCAGGAGGGCTAGAAAGTTACCTATTTAAAAAACAAAAGTTGAGATTCTCAGGTAATGCCGTGATTCCAACAGCTGGGGCTTCAACAGCAAACAGCATTAGATGTGTAATAAAACTATGAGAGTTAATAACAGTTCTTAAGCCCTATTTTGAGCAGGTAAGTGGTGCATAGGGCCCCCTTATGCCTCTCTGGATAGGGGAGGATTTTACCTCACTTTCATTATAAGCAACAGACATTAGCTTAGATTTTTCCCTTTGTTTTACTGTGAGTGAAAAAATGGAAAATGCCCATCATGAGACAGGCAAACTCACAAACAGTACCCAAGAAATGCCAATGAACCTGCATAGATCTGGAAAAAATGTCAGAGGAGAAGTCTCTGCGGACAAGGTTTGCTGTAAACTCTGCTTCAGTGGCAACTAAATCTCTGCTTATGTTGAAAATCTTTTGATCTGGCTTCCTACAGTGCCGACTCATTTGCTGCAATAAAACAAATCTTTGTTCTGGTGAGTGTTTTTTAACCTACGTAGAGAGGGAGGAAAAGAACCAAGCAAGTAATCTGAGCTATAGCTCTTCCTTCCTTGACCGAATAATGAATTATTACTGTTGAACTTTAATCAGCCTTTCCTATAACTCATTTTTTGAGATTGTTATCTTTTAAGAGGCTTGTAAAATTGCATCACTAAAATTATCAGTGCATTGAAAATGTGTCTACATGCATTAATTCAGTTTGGGGCCACAGTCTTGCTATTGCAAAGTTTATAATATGATGGTGAGGTTTATATTATGGCAAGTGATTGTTCAGTAAAACAGAGCTTCGTGTTCTCTCACACTTGCTGTATATTTAATTCCTTGAAATGGCAATTCATTAAAGAACATAGTAGATGCCTGTTAAAAAAGAATCCATACTATAATATACATACACAGAGAAAAAGATATCTATATCTTATGATACTATAAGCTGGTTCACAGAAGGATTTCAGTTTCTGTGTATGTTATTTCACCTACAATTTCAAAGGCAGACGGTCCTTCTGTGTGCAATAGGTTAAAACTGCAGTTCTTGAACTGTGGCCCATGGGGCAATTATTGGTGGACAACAGAGAGCTGGCATAGGCACAGATATTACCACGTGAGTTACATAGGATACAACATGAAGTTTTGAAGCTGCTGAAGATGAAGAATTTTATCAGTGTTCAAATTAGTTGAAATTACCTGTAGTTAGCTCTACAGTTTAGTTTAGTTTGTGCTCAGCAAAAAAATTAAGCGAGCTCATTTTATAGGTTCAATTAATATTTGTAATCATTATTAGAAATCAGAAAGGCCCACAGACCTGGCATTTCAAGTAATGAATGGGTCTAGGTTTGGGAACTCATAATAAATTAAGTAAGTTTGCTTTTCTGCAGTTTGAAGAGATCAGAAGCTTCTGGGGAATATTCTTCAGAGAACAGAGATGGGAATTCAGGAGATACCTTGTGATGTTTTCCTTCTTCTGAAAGGCTTTGTTTGATAGCCAGAAGTAACTCAGTGGTCACACATTCTTGTACAATATTCCAAGGGGTTTATCAGATGATATCTGATCACTTGGGACTCAAAGAAAGTGGTTGAAGTGTCAAACAACTGAGTGTGCACCTGTTAAACTGAATTACGCTATACACTAACTGTATGGTACAGTTAAATTGGCTCAACACCATAATCTCCACCTTGCTTGCTCGCTCGATAACATAACTCAACAACACAATAAGTCACAGCAGTCTCCATGGAAGCAGATACATGGAAAAAGAGTAGTTTAAAGAAAAACCCTATACACTAAAACATCTACCTCATGTGTCTCCCCAGGGGCAGGAACCAGGTCAGTGACAATGGCATTGCTTTCTGCCTTCCCTGGAAAGCACTAGTGGATAAAAATAACTCATCCATAGATGGGAAAGGTAGAAGTGGAGGAAAGATAATATTGTGTTAAGGTACTAACGGCTCTGCCATAGACAAAGGATCTGGGCAAATCACAATCTCTCTGGGCCTCAGTTCCCTGCCAGTTATTCCACCATTTGTCAGTGACTGTTTTGCCCTAACACAATAGAGCCCAGATCTCCGTTGGGGCCTCTTGGTTCTACCATAATACAAACAATGATTAATTACAACAGCAATGGGCCTAATTCATCTCAGACATAACTCCATTGGTGCTGGTAATGTTACAGAGCCAAATTCACCCCAGGTGTATGTCAAAAGTGTTTCAATGGCATGAAGCATAATGAAGGGGACAGAAAATATTTTAGCTGAGGAGAAAAGAAAAGAAAAGAAAAGAAAAGGATGAAGTGTAGTGTTCAGTATCTTAGCTGCTTAGATCCCAGGATGAGGAGTGTGGTATAAATACTGAGATAGACAACCAGTGAACATCTGCTATGGGCCATAGGATCAGAGCACAGCAGGAACAAGAAATTCTTGGATCAGTTATCAGAGAATTGGAAAACCCAGGATGCTGTACTCTGGGGCTGGGGTGTGTGTTGGGTTTAATACCCAGACAGCTGTTGGATAACAAATACGGCTAATCATGGCAATAATGTACAGTCCTAATTCATTACAAATTCACTCCCATATGTTTAGACTTGTACTTACAGTAGGAAGTGAGTGAAACATCCTTATGTGTGAAACAATGGAACGGAGTAGCTAGCTGCTCATCAACAAATAGCTGGTACAGGGTCAGCCATGTCTTGTGTAAAAAGATAATCTTTAATATGTTATAGATTTTAACTGAATAGTTCAGAATACATGGAAACTTTTCGGGCAGCCTCAGTGAAAAATGTTTCAACAATTGCCATGTTTAAAAAAATAGTCAGGAGATGCTGATTCAGACCATAATTTGTGTCCGTAACTTTTGCTGATCTCGAAAAAGGAATTTACAAATATAAATTCATTCTGTTGTACTGAATACACTTAATATGGCTCACTTCTGCTGATCTAGAGGTGGGAAAGGGTTTTTAAAAAAAAGCTTAATGCATTCTGGAATTAATGCATTCTGGAACCAGTTGCTTAATGCATTCTGGAAATGAAAGAAAGGGTGATGAGGTTTTCGTTGATATAGTTATATGGCATTTTCCTCAGTCACAAACAATCATTTTGTAATCATTTTTAGAAATCAGAAAGGCCCACAGATCTGGCATTTCAAGTAATGAAGGGGTTTAGGGTTGGAAGTTCATAATAGCCCCAGAAAAGTACTGAGAGCTCAAAATAGAGCGAATATTGTTCTGAAAAGGAACTGTCCCAGCCACTCAAACTTTAAGGATGCTGCACAGTTAGCTACTGATCATTTCAGTGCAGTTTTCTCCCATTTATGTGATTCTCTGCTCCCTGAGTATGGTTATGTGCACTACCTAATCATCCTATGGTTATTTGTCAATAACTATGCCATAAGCGGGTCACACAATCATTCTTAACCTATCAGAGTGCAGGGATTTGCATAATTACAGTACTATTATTCCTTAATTACAGTCTTCTGAATATGCAAATGTATCTGCACTGGCTATTATAATCTCTCTGCTCTGATTTGTTCCCCTGTGAAGAATTTTTCGAGCTATTTGCTAGCAACAGAGAGATTCTTGCCTCAGCATCTTATTCCCTGGTGTGGTGGCAGAAAAAACTTAAAAAGTTGTGTGAGTTAGAACAACAACAAAAAGCAAGGGGAAATAGAGCCATGAAACTGATGAAAGGGAAAGTTTTGTTTAGACACAATCACCTCTTGCCTCATAATTCCTCCTTTAGGAATATGTTTGATATCACTGAAGTCAAATAGAGCAGGACACCACTCAGAGCGTCACTTCTGCCCTCCTTCCCCCCTGCAGAACAGCGGGATCTAGCTGTGCAGTATGGATCATATTTCTGTTTCCATGATTGTTTCCCCTGGGAAATCACAGCTTCGAACCATGATATAAACAAAAAATAGTAGGCCAAATCTTCAGCTGGCATAAACTGGTAAAGTTTCATTGATTTCAGTGGAGCTATGCTGATTTAGATCTCGCCCTTGTAGGTATCCGAGGGAAAAGCCTATACAGGGGAATGGAGAGGGGAATAACCGTACTTGCAGCTAACACCACCTCAGCCCTCGGTCTCTGGATTTATTCAGCCCAGGCTACAGTTGCTACTTTGTACATAAGAAGGATCAGTGAATGGCTGTGTCTTAAGTTGGTCTCTGTATTGTAGAACATGGCGTTTGTGTGTATATCTAGGGCATGAGATGTTACCTTAACCCCCAAACCTATAATTAACCTTGTTTCATTTCAATTAGCAACATTTTTCTACGCTGATGTTTCTTAATTCTAATATTTATTGATTTTTCTCCCATCTCTTGCTAAAAAATAACTAGGGTCTTTATGTCAAAGAAGAAATTATTGACATGGGAAAATATCACTAGAATAGTAACATTAGGGCCTGTTTAACTTCCTCTGCCTAATTTGCAAAGCATAGGTAAAATTCCAGTCCCACTGAAGATAGTGGCAAAACTTCCATTGAGTGCAGTGAGACCAGGATTTCTCCCAGTGTTTCCTGCTTGGTAGAGAAGAACAACGGTTTGGAGCTATTATCTTTGAAAAGTCCATTAGTGATTATCTTTGAAAAGTCATGGAAGACGGGAGAAATTCCAGAAGGCTGGAAAAGGGCAAATATAGTGCCAATCTATAAAAAGGGAAATAAGGACAACCCAGGGAATTTCAGACCAGTCAGCGTAACTTCTGTACCCAGAAAGATAATGGAGCAAATAATTAAGCAACCAATTTGCAAACGTCTAGAAGATAATAAAGGTGAAAAGTAACAGTCAGCATGGATTTGTCAAGAACAAATCGTGTCAAACCAACTTGATAGCTTTCTTTGACAGGGTAACAAGCCTTGTGGATGCGGGAAGCAGTACATGTGGAATATCTTGACTTTAGTAAAGCTTTTGATACTGTCTCGCATGACCTTCTCATAAACAAACTAGGGAAACGCAACCTAGATGGAGCTACTATAAGGTAGGTGCAAAACTGGTTGGAAAACCATTCCCAGAGAGTAGTTATCAGTGGTTCACAGTGATGCTAGAAGGGCATAATGAGTGGCGTCCCACAGGGATCAATTCTGGGTCTGGTTCTGTTCAATGTCTTCATCAATGATTTAGATAATGGCATAGAGAGTACACTTATAAAGTCTGAGGATGACACCAAGCTGGGAGGGGTTGCAGTTCTTTGGAGGATAGGATTATAATTCAAAATGATCTGGACAAACTGGAGAAATGGTCTGTAGTAAACAGAATGAAATTCAATAAGGACAAATGCAAAGTACACCATTTAGGAAGGAACAATCAGTTGCACCCATACAAAATGGGACATGACTGCCTAGGAAGGAGTACTGCAGAAAGGGATCTGGGGGTCATAGTGGACCACAAGCTAAATATGAGTCAACAGTGTAACACTGTTGCAAAAAAAGCGATCATTCTGGGATGTATTAGCAGGAGTGTTGTAAGCAAGACACGAGAAGTAATTCTTCTGCTCTACTTCATGCTGATTAGGCCTCAGCTGGAGTATTGTGTCCAGTTCTGGGTGCCACATTTCAGGAAAGATGTGGAAAAACTGGAGACAATCCAGAGAAGATCAACAAAAATGATTAAAGGTCTAAAAAACATGACCCATGAGGGAAGACTGAAAAAATTGGGTTTGTTTAGTCTGGAAAAAAAAAGTAAATAAAAAGGTTGTTACAAGGAGGAGGGAGAAGAATTGTTCTTCTTAACCTCTGAGGATAGGACAAGAAGCAATGGGCTTAAACTGCAGCAAGGGAGGTTTAGATTGGACATTAGGAAAAACTTTGTAACTGTCAGGGTGGTTAAGCACTGGAATAAATTGCCTACGGAGGTTGTGGAATCTCCATCATTAGAGATTTTTAAGAGCAGGGATCGCTCAGTGGTTTGAGCATTGGCCTGCTAAACCCAGAGTTGTGAGCTCAGTCCTTGAGGGGGCCATTTAGGGATTTGGGGCAAAAATTGGGGATTGGTCCTGCTTTGAGCAGGGGGTTGGACTAGATGATCTCCTGAGGTCCCTTCCAATTCTGATAGTCTGATAATTCTGATTCTATGACGTGGAGAAGAATCATTTTTCTTTATGCAAGCAGGATCCATGTTTGGCATTTTAGAACATGGAGTAAAAGGAGAGAAATGCAACATGAAATTTTACTGTAAATACCTTCCTTTAGGAGAATCCTACTAAAGGAAGTGAAGTTTGCTGATCAAGAGGTGCCCAAATGACCACACTGGAAACTGAAGTCCTTTGTTTAGTCACAAAGTAGGTTAAGTCCAGACAGCAGCAGTGCAAACTTCTTTGTACTATCCTACCCCGCCCAATGCAGAGGAACTCATCCACGAAGCTTTAGGGTTAAGAGGGTTAGACTGCCCTTCCTCAGTACTTGACCTTCCTGAATAACCAACCACTCATTCTGGTTTACACTGTATAGATCTTCAAGCCACTGCACAAATCAGAAATGAAAGAACAGCTATAGGGATGAAACCTTTTTGAAAACTACGTAATGGAAATATTCTGGTTAAAAAAAGGAAAATAGGCTAGTCAAACAAACATGCCTTTTGCCTCTTTCCATGTCTATTACTCTTTCTAGGGCCCATGGCCCTCACTGAGCAAAGCACTTAAGCATGTGCTTACCTGTAAGCACAAGTAGTCCTGTTGAGGTCAAAGAGATTGCTCCTACGCTTAAAGTTAAGTATGTGGTTATTCATTTTGCTGGACTGAGACCCACATGAACACAGTAACAGAGTTAGTAGCATGTATGCAAGTTGACAGCAAAGCTGGAGAATCCCAACAGTGCATGATACGACTTCACTACTCTGAAAGAATGTGTAAAAGCAAATAAAATGGCTGCATGATTGCCATTTCCATTCTGTTCATTCAGCTGAACTCATGCTTCATTAACACTGCAATATGGATTTCATTTTAAACAGAACCCTACTGGGCATATGATGTCATTTTACTTGTAAAACGAATCCTTACCAAAAGCAATACAATTCCTTTCACGGACGTGCCATGACATACTTTGTGCTAAAAACACCAAAAGAGAAACCTTTGCATTGCACTTGCTTTCCTTAATGATCAGGAGAAGGCATTTCAATGAGCAGGTGATTATATTGGGATCTCAAGTTGACGGATACCTAGTTGCATTGTTTAATTATACAGCAAAATCCCAAGTACCCTCTTGAACACCACATATTAAACTGTGGTGCCTTCCTTCTCGCATTTTGTATCAATGACACTTTCAGAATACAGCTGAGTGTTAAAGTCTTTGTTTCTCAATATCCTGGGGCGGGAGCGGTGCAAGGGGAGTGGGTTTTGCACATTAGCAATGCTACGTCCCTGCAGCAGGAATGCAGCAGCTGGAGCACAACCCACACTCCACAGTACCTGGCTGCAGCAATCATAGAGCAGTCACTGATCGAACATCACCGTGAAAGCTCGGCAAAGGAGAAGGGAACAACAAACAGTATTGCTTCCGACCGTCAGGAAAGAGGACACTCCCCTACTGTAACGTGAACAGCGTATGTAACTTGTAGTAATATCACAGTAGATGCTGAATTGGCCGTACTGCTGTTTTGCTAGAAGTACATTAGGATTTTGGATAGAAAAGGAGCTATCACAGTTCAGGGCAACTGCACCCAGATTCACCCTCAGTAGTTCAGTAAGGGCTCCCACACTCTGGCTTCCAACTCTCGCCCCTCTTGGGTGGAGAGCTATGTCTGTCTTCCTTCGGACGGAGGCATTCCCAGGCTGGACAGTTCCCCGCCTATGCTGTCATTCCTTGCACAGACAGGTTGTCCTAGGACAGTGGTTCTCAACCAGAAGTACGTGTACCCTTGGGGATACGCACGCAGAGGTCTTCCAGGGGGTAAGTCAACTCATCTAGATATTTGCCTAGTTTTACAACAGGCTACGTAAAAAGCATTAGGGAAGTCAATATGAACTAAAATTTCATACTGACAATGACTTTTTTATGACAGGTTTCAGAGTAGCAGCCATGTTAGTCTGTATTTGCAAAAAGAAAAGGAGGACTTGTGGCACCTTAGAGACTAACCAATTTATTTGAGCATAAGCTTTCGTGAGCTACAGCTCATGCTCAAATAAATTTGTTAGCCGCTAAGGTGCCACAAATACTCCTTTTCTTTTTGTGAATACAGACTAACACGGCTGCTACTCTGAAACCTGTCATAGAATCATAGAATATCAGGATTGGAAGGGACCTCAGGAGGTCATCTAGTCCAACCCCCTGCTCAAAGCAGGACCGATCCCCTGTCATTATGCAAGGCACTGCATTTAGCTGTATGGAGTGGAAATCTATCAACTTCATGAAAAAACTCATACAGATACAGACAGACATCATCTTCCTTTCCAACTGCAAACAGATGGACATCATACCAAAAGGACTGAAGGTAAAAAATCCATTACAATCTACATACCACACAGACTATGCTGACAGCTTGTGCCACATACTCTCAAAGAAACTGCGGAACCACCTGATCAACATCCTCTACAGCAAACAGGGAAAGATTAAGAATGAGCTCTCAAAACTGGATACTCTCATAAAAAATAACCTTCCACACAAACTTCCTCGTGGTTGGACTTTACAAAAACTAGACAAGCCATTTACAACACACACTTTGCGTCTCTACAAAAGAAAAAGGACACTAAACTATCTAAACTACTATATGCCACAAGACGCCACAACAATGGTTCCCTTAACCCACCCAGCAATATTGTTAATCTATCCAACTATACTCTTAGCCCAGCAGAAGAATCTGTCCTATCTCGGGGCCTCTCCTTCTGTCCCTCCACCCCCACGAACATGATACATTTCTGTGGTGACCTAGAATCCTATTTTCGACGTCTCCGACTCAAGGAATATTTCCAACACACCTCTGAACAACATACTAATCCACAGAGACCTTCCTATCAACACTACAAAAAGAAGGAATCTGGGTGGACTCCTCCTGAAGGTCGAAACAACAGACTGGACTTCTACATAGAGTGCTTCCGCCGACGTGCACGGGCTGAAATTGTGGAAAAGCAGCATCACTTGCCCCATAACTTCAGCTGTGCAAAACACAATGCCATCCACAGCCTCAGAAACAACTCTGACATCATAACCAAAAAGGCTGACAAAGGAGGTGCTGTCGTCATCATGAATAGGTCGGAATATTGGATGAAGTGAGCTGTAGCTCACGAAAGCTATGCTCAAATAAATTTGTTAGTCTCTAAGGTGCCACAAGTCCTCCTTTTCTTTTTGACTTTTTTATACCGCTCTATATACACTAAAGCGTTAGTACAATATTTATATTCCAATTGATTTATTGTATAATTATATGGTAAAATGAGGAAGTAAGCAATTTTTGAGTAGTAGTGTGGGGTGACACTTTTGTATTTTTCTGTCTGATTTTGTAAGCAAGTAGTGTTTAAGTGAGGTGAAACTTAGGGGTACACAAGACAAATTCAGAATCCTGAAAGGGGTACAGTAGTCTGGAAAGGTTGAGAGCCACGGTCCTAGGACACCTGCTTACTTTCCTCTTCAGAGACAGAACAGTGTAATTGCTACACATAAAAGTACCCACATGGTTCTCTCTCAGCAAGCAAGATGGCTGCTCTGGGAGAGGCCTCTCTAGGCACGCTTGGAGGACCTAGCTGCAGGGCTCCGTTTCTTCTGCACAGCTGGAAGGGTTTAGTAGGACCCCTGGGCCTCCCATAAGGAGCTTCATAGGCCAGGTGCACCCTGTCAGAAGTATTTAGCACAGAAACTGACTTATCTTGTTGCTTTGAAACTAAGGGTGCCATAAACAGTACGTTTCTAAAGAAAAGCACTTACCAAAGTACATGTATCAGAAGTAGAGCGCCCAAAGGCTGGCTTGATTGCACAGGAACGCACTGAAAGTTAAGTCAGCAGTCCAGAATTTCAGAAGGTAACTTCTTCGGGGAACTCTCCAGATAGCAATTTCTCTAGCGTAACTCCTAATTTTTGTGAGTGATTTCTCTAGTGCAGAGGTGGGCAAAGTATGGCCCACAGGACCGTCCTGCCCGGCCCTTGAGTTCCCGGCTGGGGAGCCTAGCCCCCGGCCCCTCTCCTGCTGTCCCCCCTACCCCACAGCCTCAGCTCGCCGTGCCACCAGCACTCTGGCCTGCCACTCCTGCCGGTAAGGGGGCGGGGAGCTTGGGGGTTGGATAAGGGGAAGGGGGTCCTGGGGGGCAGTCAGGGGACTGGGGTGGTTGGATAGGCATGGGAGACCTGGGGGGCAGTCAGGGAGCAGGGAGCGGTTGAAGGGAGCGGAGGTTCTCGGGGGGCGGTCAGGGCATGGGGAATGGGGGGGTTGGATAGGCGTGGGAGTCCCGGGGGGCCTGTCAGGAGGTGGGGGTGTGGATAGGGGTTGGGTAGTCAGGGGACAGAGATCATGGGGGGTTGGATAGGGGGTTGGGGTCACGGGGGGTGGTTGGGGCGGGGGGTCCCAGGAGAGGGTGGTCAGGGGACTAGGAGCAGGGGGGGTTGGATGGGTTGGGGGTTCTGAGGGGGGGCAGTCAGAGGGCGGGAAGTGGTAGGGGGTGGATAGGGGGCGGGGGCCAGGCTGTTTAGGGAGGCACAGCCTTCCCTACCCAGCCCTCCATACAGTTTCACAACCCCGATGTGGCCCTCAGGCCAAAAAGTTTGCCCACCCTGCTCTAGTGTGTTGTTCGGAACAGCATTTGAAAGAGGCTTCAGAAATGAAGCCTACTGCCTATAACCGCATTACTGATCCTGTTAAGCATTGCATCCTGCACAGGCATCTACACAGAGTTTCATTATGGAGTCAATCACTTCTGAAGTACCCAGATCTACATATAAAAGATCCACAGAAAGATTCTAGAATGTACTTTTGAATGACTCAATCTAATGAATCCACCCCCCCCCCCCAAAAAAAATCCCAAAGGTTGGGATGGAGCCACAACTCCACATTTGGAAACCCTCTTCCAGACTTTTAGTGGCTCTTCATTTGGAGCCCCTGGATCAAACCCAGCCCTGTGGTTTTGTTTCTAGGGTCCTTATTTCCAGCTCCAGTTAGTGCATGAATCAAAATCTCTTGAGATTAATTTCTCATGGTATTTCTTTAAGAAAGATATAGAAAAACTGGAGAGACTTCAGAGGAGAGCAACAAAAATGATAAAAGGTTTAAGAAAACCTGACCTATGAGGAAAGATGAAAATCTGGACATGTTTAGTCTTGAGAAAAGATGACTAAGGGTATACCTGATAAGTCTTCAAATATGTTAAGTGCTGTTATAGTTACTCCCCTGGACTCTGTAACTGTTCTCTATGTCCACTGAAGGTAGAATGAGAAGTAATCAGATTAATCTGCAGCAAGGGAGATTTCAGTTTGATATAGGAAACATTTTCTAATTTGGAGGATAGGTAAGTACTAGAATAGGTTTCCAAGGGAGGTTGTAGAAGCCGCACCGTTGGAAGTGTTTAAGAACAGACTGGACAAACACTTGTTAGGGATGGTCTAGGTATATATAGTCCTGCGTCAGTGTGTGTGTGTGCAGGGAATGAACTAGATGACCTCTTGAGGCCCCTTTCAGCCCTATCTTTCTATGATTTCAGCCCACAGATGGTAGAGATATTGAGACCCTAAACACACACACACACCCCCTGCAAATGCGCTGTGTTGTTTATTAACTTTTGCAGGTATTTTCCCCACCAAGATAGGTGGTCACAAATGAAAATCTAGACACACACTATTGCCCTTCCTCCCAAGCAGACAACAGAGCACAGGCTTAGGGTATAAGATGACAACGATGTCCAATATGTTCAGCAGAAAGGATTGTGACAGCAGCTATTGAGAGCTGACACTAGCTAAGATAAGCTTCCGATACGCCCTCTACTGAACCCAGCCCCGACATGTCCCACCATGGCAGGCAGGGGCGGCTCTACCAAAGTTGCTGCCCCAAGCAGTCGCCGCCGAATTGCCACCGCCGCAACAGAGGCGGAGCTGCTGCCCAAAAGCCACCGCCCCGGGAACAGCAGCGGGGCCGCCGCCGAATTGCCTCCGCGGGACACGGACTGTCGCCCCATTTTCAGTGCAGCCCCATTCTCAGAGCCAGCCAATGCTCCGAAGAGAAGCCATTTCTTGCTGAAGTGCCTGATTATAGGACATGTTGCTAGGATTTTCCCTTCCCTCTCCCCTGAACTCTGTGTCTGGGCTAGTATGAGTGTTTTGGAGAAGGCCCCACAGCTTGCTAACACTCTCTTAGCCCACTTCTCTTTTGTAATGGGGAGGAGGTATAGAACTTCTTCAAACCTTCCTTCAAAAGCTACTACTTACAGCATCCCCCTAAAAGTATCCTCCTAAAATCTGCTCCTTCACCCCAAAATTAAGCTGCTAGTGATGGGAGAAATCTCAAACTGACAGTAAAACAAAGAACATGCCATTTCTGGGTGCAATAGCAGGTTTTAAAAATAAATTGCCCTTGGGTACAAATAGTTAATTTGATTGTGAAATTTTGCTCAGAGCCAATCTGCAACAGTCTCAGGAAACACTCCATCACCACCGGGCAATACTTTGCTACTATTGCTTTCAGAGCCAGCCATATTTTTATATAGTTCATAATTAGGACTAAGCAATAAATAGCTTATTAGAAGCTATGTTCTTCCAGTGAACTTGCAAACCATGTGAAAATGCAGAGGACGAGATCAGCCATGTGCTTTGTAAGGCTTTAAGAGCCACATTCTGATACCCTTATTTTGAATAGCACTTTATTCAACAAATATTCGCGTTTAAATAAATGGAACTACTTGTGGAATGAAGTTAGGGTGACCAGACGTCCCGATTTTATAGGGAGAGTCCTGATTTTTGGGTCTTTTTCTTGTATGGGGTCCTATTACCTCCCCTACCCCCATCCCGATTTTTCACATTTGCTGTCTGGTCACCATAAGTGAAGCTGTACCCAAATGAATCATATTAGAATCCAGCCCTCAATTTCTGTTACGTATATGCAGAACTGCAGCAATTTAAATATATTTCTCTTGACAATAGGATGATTTGTACATTGCAACTTCATGTCAATAAGTGGAATTAGTAACACTGTGTCCCACCGCTTTCCCTGGAGTTCTTTGTGTGGTTTGTTCATAATTCAAGTGTTAATATCAGTATCTCACTCTCTCTCAAATGAAACCAGCTGCATTCAACAAAATGGTCATTCTTAATGGTTTATCCTTAGCCATGTACTGAGTGGGGGCAGGAATTTTTTGGTAGCTCAATGGCCCTGGTTCGTTATTGCTTGGGGTAGGCTGAGAGGAAGGAGCTGCACGGGCACATCTCTTACCATCATCCAGACTTCTCTTAAATATCCCCTTTTAACTTTTCTCTTCTAATAGTACGACTAAAAACAGATTCTTTTTTATTTCCATACCTATACTTAGCAGACCTGAAACACCGCTGGAGTTCATAACAGCATGGCCTGATTAGAGAAGAAAATGACAATGAGGTAATGTAGTAAACACAATTGCCTTAAAGAGATTCTGCATTGTTGAGTGGTTCCATTTGCTTTTCTAATTCATGCCATTTGTATCATCAGTTGATTTTGTGGGCCAAATGCATCCTCTAGTGTAACCCCATTAAAATCAATGGAGTTACACAAGAGATTAATTGGGTCCAACTGAGACCTGGTGTAAGCAAGCCCAACTTCAGTAAATCAATACTAATAGTTTGAAGACAGTGGAGTCACACTCATTTACAACCAGCTTAGATTTGGCCCAGTCACTCTAAAACTTACTACTGGATAGGCAGAGTCTCAGTAGTTAATAATAGCCATTGACAAAAGGCGTTGCATAGGAAAAGTCATTTTCATCACCTAAGTGATAAGTGGAAAACTCTGGAGCTCTTTACTACTGTTTCAGGAACATAAAATGGTTGCACTACAAGACACTTGTCGGGATGGAAAAACAGATCTTTGGGGATCATGACTTAGGAAGAATTCATTGTTTCCCATCCTCAGAGGCTAAGGCATCAGAATGTTAATGTTCTCTATAGCTTATGAAAAAGAGAAGAAACCTGTAAATATTTCGCAGCTTGACTGATTGGCTTCCTAGAAATCTTTTCCTGTAGGTTACTGTTACCAGTTCAACATCCCACAGCATCCCCTCCTGGCCAGTCACAATGTTTCAACTGTGTCCTGCCTCAGTTTCTCCTCTTACCACAGGCGACAGACACCTTGTGTCAAATCCAGTTTGATGCCTTTCACTCATGCCATTGCTTTATTTTGTGAAAAACAAAAAGTTGAAGCTCTGCTGCCTCATATAGGCTTTTACGTGTTTTTTTTTCCAGACATCATAAAATCACTTTTCTTTATTAATAAACCCAGTGTAAGTAATTGTTACCTGGGAAGCAAACAGTCTTTGTATCTCTCTCTCTTTACATTGAGAAAGAGGGCGAATAATATGAACTTATACTATGTAAAACTTTATACAGTATAAGGCCAATTTATCTGGGGTTGAGGTCCCATTGGGGCTGTGGAGTTGGGTGCTGGGGCAAGTCCCTTTTAATTGAGCATTCCCAAAGCTGAGCTAATCTTGTATCTGTATTCTGCAGAGGGGTGTGGCCCTATCGCCACCTGAGGATTCCCCTTCACTCAGGGCTTATGGTATAGTCCATTATTCAATAGTTCTTCTTGGGTCATACCCTGAGATAGACCTTTTTGCATCTGATGAAGTGAGCTGTAGCTCACGAAAGCTCATGCTCAAATAAATTGGTTAGTCTCTAAGGTGCCACAAGTACTCCTTTTCTTTTTGCGAATACAGACTAACACGGCTGTTACTCTGAAACCTTTTTGAGTCAGTCCTATTTTGTCCAGGGTCTTCAGCCAGGCTACTGCCCACCCCTGGATCCATTGTATGTATGCACACATACCAAATGGGAAATGACTGCCTAGGAACGAGTACTGCAGAAAGGGATCTGGGCATCATAGTGGATCACAAGCTAAATATGAGTCAACCGTGTAACACTGTTGCAAAAAAAGCAAACATCATTCTGGGATGTATTAGCAGGAGTATTGCAAGCAAGAAATGAGAAGTAATTCTTCCGTCCACACTGATTAGGCCTCAACTGGAGTATTGTGTCCAGTTCTGGGCAACACATTTCAGAAAAGACAAATTGGAGAAAGTCCAGAGAAGAGCAACAAACATGATTAAAGGTCTAGAAAACATGACCTATGAGGGAAGATTGAAAAAAAAAATTGTTTTTTTTTTTAAGTCTGGAGAAGGGAAGACTGAGAAGGGACATGACAACAGTTTTCAAGTACATAAAAGGTTGTTATAAGGAGGAGGGAGAAAAATTGTTCTCCTTAACCTCTGAGGATAGGACAAGAAGCAATGGGCTTAAATTGCAGCATGGGTGGTGTAGGTTGGACATTAGGAAAATCTTCCCGTCAGGGTAGTTAAGCACTAGATTAAATTGCCTAGGGAGGTTGTGGAACCTCCATCACTGGAGATTTTGAAGAGCAGGATAGTTAAACACCTGTCAGGGATGGTCTAGATAATACTTAGTCCTGCACTGAGTGTAGGGGACTGGACTAGATGACCTCTGAGGTCCCTTCAAGTCCTACTATTCTGTGATTCTCTTTGTCCACACACCATAGAATTCTCCTGGATTTTAAAAGTTCCCTCCTTACTCATTCTGTGCCTAGACCCTGGGACCCCTGCAAGAGTCTATGGGTTTCCTTCAGTTTCCTTTCACCAGCACATCCTAGGATTCCTGCTTGAACCCCTGACTTCAGATTATCCCATCCCTATTCTTATGGTGGGCCTACAGAGCTTCCCCATATTTGCAGCTTCTCCAGCCCCTTTAGGTCCTCCACCTTCTTAAACTGCCCTTCCTCGCTTTGTTGATATCAGCTACCCCTCATCAGATCCATCTGGGAGACACCTACTCCTTCTCAAGGGAGCTGGACCCATTTCCCTTAAAGGAGCCAGTCACCCTGTGACAGTTACATACCTTGTAAGTGAAGGGGAATAAGAAGAGCCAACAAATCAAAGCATTTAAACTGTCCAAAACAATACAACTCACAATCATGTTTTTCAGAATGTGTGAGCCATTAGAACTTCTAATTCTCCATTCTTCTTACAGTGACTAATGAGAACAGGAAATGAGTTGTCCTTTACCAACACATTCCTACAACAACCACCAATGGTACAAAAAAATCTAATCCAGTTTGAAACTTGTAATCCAATTATTTGCTTTTTCTTGGATGTCCTGCCTTGGGTAAAATATTTTCTCTTTTAAAATGGATTATCAGATTTAAGAGAGACAGTGTGGGTGAGGTAATATTTTTTTATTGGACCAACTTCTGATGGCAAAAGAGACAAGTTTTTAGATGTAACATATTCAAGAGCACAAACCCTTACTAGCTAGAGCAGGGATTGGCAACCTTTGGCACACGGCTCGCTGGGGAAAGCCGCTAGCGGGCCAGACCGGTTTGTTTACCTGCAGCGCCTGCAGATTCGGCCAATCGCAGCTCCCACTGGCCGCGGTTCACCGTCCCAGGCCAATGGGGGTGGCGGGAAGAGAGGCCAGCACATCCCTCAGCCCACGCCACTTCCCGCAGCACCCATTGGCCTGGAGCAGCGAACCACGGCCAGTGGGAGCTGTGGTCGGCCGAATCTGTGGATGTTGCAGGTAAACAAACTGGCCTGGCCCGCCAGCAGCTTTTCCTGGCAGGCCGCATGTCAAAGGTTGCTGATCCCTGAGTTAGAGGCACTTTTGACCCACTGCCTTTGATCCAAATTTGCTAGCACTATAAGCTTTCATTTGGGACAGGAACAAGTCTGTTTCACCTGCCAGGTGCTTTCTGAATACAGCACTTTGCCTTTTGATCATCGATATGTATAGTGATGCTTGATAGACATCAGGCGTCACAGTTTATGCCAACTGCACCTGTATTTCCCCTTTAGTGGTTCAACAAGGGCATCCACTCTCAGGCTCCCTAGCTGTTACCTTTCCTGGGTGGAGACCTGAGTCTGTTTGCCTCCTAACAGGGGTATTTCCAGGCCAAACAGTTCCCAGCCTTCACTGTGTTATCCCCAGTAAAAGACAGTCTGCCTAAGCAGGCCTGCTTACTTCTCCCCTCAGAGACCGTACACAGTATAAATGCCTGCCAACACTTATGAGTCGCCACACAGCACTTCCTATGGAAGCTTATTTTAGTCTTAAGGTCAAAGCACTACAGAGAAAACATTTAAAAAAAAATCAAACAAGAGAACCTACACACATGCTAAGAAGTTTACCAGAAATCACCCCAACTCTAATCTGGGCTGTGGAAGGAGCAGCTCTTCAAAACCCCACAGAGGAGTCTCTTCTATGGTCACAAGTCCATACCGGCTTCAGCTCAGAACTAGCACACTCATGAAGAATTTAGTCCATCCTTTAAACATTTTAGGGGTCTTTAATCTGGTGTTTCCACGATCAGATAAATAGTAGACAACGGGTCTCTCTCCTGAGGTGTAACTTTAACAGGCTGGCTTCTGAAGGGAGAATTTGCATTTCCCTCCTCCCGAGTACTTTCTAGGAAATCCATTTCATGTGAATTGTCCCGAAAAGCTGTTTGCATTAGTCAACCTCTTTGAGAAGTTACATGCAATTCCACAACAACATACACAATTGCATTTTTAATACAATGGACCCCAGAGGTATTAAATGTACTGCATTTTAACTGTTTGAACTGAAGGTACTGTCATGTAAAATGAAAAGGAGTACTTGTGGCACCTTAGAGACTAACCAATTTATTAGAGCATAAGCTTTCGTGAGTCATTCACAACACATACTAAAGCAATAGCAAAGAGCTCATTTCATGAAAATCAGTCAGGAAAAAATCACTGCACATTCCCACCCAGGTGAGTGAGAAAGATTATTCCAACATAACTATTGCAGCTACATTACTGTTGTACCTCACCAAGCCTATTACTTTCAGTGGGCTGCTGGAGGGAGAGGGACAGTAAGGTATAAACTGTGAAGAAGCAAAGCTTAGGTCTTGCTATTACCACCATTAGTGTAGGTAGCAAATAATAGTGTAAATACATAGTCTCATGGGGAGCTAAATATTAAAATTAACAAATAAACAGGACTATAGCCAAAAGGTACTACTCAGAGGGGGCCTGGAAATTACAACCAATTTTATGGAATGAAACTAGGAAAGTGCCTTCCCAATGGGCTTCCTTCTTTGGAGCATCATCCAGAAATGCTCAATGGATAAGGGATCAAAAGGAAAGTAATTGCTCCTCCAAATGAAAACCAGAATGTACTTTGACAATATTTCCCTAAGCTATGAACTGTGTAACAGGAGCAGATGGAGTACCCACTGGAGAAGAAATGCAGTTAATTATTTGTAGTAGGGGAAACCCAAAACTTTATGCCTTGGGTCTGAACATACAGGCCCAAAGAGATTCTCAGCTGGTGTATTCTGGTGTAGCAGCATTGACTTCAAGAGCGCTACAGCAATTTACAACAGCTGAGAATCTGACCCTGTCAATAATTTCCCAACCACTGACTGTATCTTTGTCCTTTTCTCTAGATTTTCCTTGGGGTGTCTCTCTTGAAGTCAAAGTTACACCAGGGATGAATTTGGCCTATTACAGCTAGAGACAGGGTTGAGATGCAAGAGTATGGATCTGAAGCCTAAAGTTCCTAGATATTCAAACACTTGTTTTGAGGATTACGTATAGACCCATTTTTGGTTACAAGAACTGATTTCAAGAAGCTATGAGAACGATTGACATTTTTTTTCTAGTGAAAATTTTTTACAAAAAGCTATTTTTAGTTGTATTTATATTTAACAAATGTGAAGAATTGTTGACACCATCAAAATGTTTCATTTTTTCCCATGAAAAATATACTTTCTAAAAACAAATCAATTTTTATCATAAACATTGATATTTTTCATTCACCAAAATGGAATTTTCAGTAAACAAAACATATTGATAGCATATTAGTGACATTTTTGATGTGCTAAAAATCATTTTCAAAAACTGGGGAAAAATTGCAGATAAATGAAAAACATTTCAAACAGTTTGAAATGAAAGCTTCAAAATGTTAAATTTTTTCATGAAAAGAGGTTCTCATTTTTCAGCCAGCTTGTCTATCTGCATCTGCTTGTTTGAGACCCATTTGTGCTGGGAAGTGAACACCTTTCTATGAATTTCATAAATAAATCACTGAAGAAATCAGTTCTGCGTTGCAGGGACCTGTCTTATGATAGAAATCACCAACTATGCTTTTGTGTGCAGAGCAGGTAAAAGTGTCCCAGCACAAATAAGTGGGAATAAGAAGGTTGGTACTAATCTAACTATCCTTGTTATTAAATAAGGGGATTTGTGGAGCATGGTGGGAAGCCCTGAGATGTTGTTTCTCTTTGAGCTAACCCCACATTTCTCATTCTCTAGCCAGACACCATGAACACATAAGGATGCATTGTCTGGCCGGGTTAGGTCTATTCAATATGTATTAATATATTATAAAATAAAATAAAAACCACCACAAAATGGTTGATGTAGCTCACTTGCTTATGTATTGTAGGAAAGACAACATTTCAAACTTGTCTTTGTAATGCTGACTAATCACATACTTGAGTGTTCTAGTTTGAGCCTTTAATAAAAGCTTATGAACTTCTAACTCAGATGATTGCAATCAGGAAATGTCTTTTTTAAACACACAAGTTGCTTGCTTTTGTAGCGCCAGAAGAGAAAACTTCCACTAATTCCCTCCACTGATAATTTTTATCTTTGCTTTGCTTGCTGCTTGGGGCTGGATTCAAAGGGATGCTGCATAGATAATTTCCGTTTGTAGAATTTTAACGAATAAATTGCATTTCTAGTCATTGTCTAGGTGAAGGAAGTCCTGGAAACTGAATTTAACAATGTCATCTCTGCCTCCATCCAGGCCCTCTGCTAAAGCCCAAGTGAAAAGTGACTGACCGTTGCTGAGGACAATGGAGCATTCCTGCACTAATCAGGAAGTGAGTTACTGTGCATATGCAACACCTAGCTATGGTCATTATTGCAGCACGTGGGTCACTGCAACTGCTATGGTTGGCCGTGATGCAATGGATCTGTGCAGTTCATAGACCAACACCCTTGCTTGCCCATGCACTCTTCCCCCCGACCCTTCAAACTCCCCATTCTTACGGGGTATGCCATGATAAAGTTCCCTGAAGGTGCCCCCTGTCGAGTGGAAATAGGATAAGTCTGCTGAATTTTGAATTGGAATTAGCCATAAAGTACTGGATTCAAGCCACAAACACCTCCTGTGCTGTCTCGTGTACCTGGTACATTATCACTAACATGCTAACATCCCCAATTAGATTGCAAGTAAAGGAACTCTGGCTTCTGTTATACTTTGTAAAGCTCCATGTATCACAGAAACACAGGAATTAGAGAAGGAAAAGACCAATGAAGAAATACTATAGAGGGTGAGCAGCACCACCGGTGCTGCTGTAATCTAGCATGGTTGTATTCTCTGACTGCGACTCTGTGTGATAGTCTGAGATGTCAACATTGTGAAGGCACGTATGAAATGCCATGTCTTTCGTGCAACATATAAAATTAACCGTTTTGTGATTTTAAAGTACCAGAGATTGGAACATACTGACACGCTGTACTGTGTCCTGTTGGATGTCTGACAACTTTAACCTTCCTGATGGGAACATTAACCCTGGATCGTGAAGTACCTAGCACACCCTTGAGTGTTGTAAAATTAAAGACAGAAGATGAATTTCAGGAATATTTTCCATTTTTTCTATTTACATCCCGTTACTCCTTGCTGTACACCTTGCTCTAAATAGTCAATGTGAATGTTGTCAATGACCTTAATGAGGCCAGGACTGCACCCCTAATGTCTCAAATGGTGCAGGACTGGGACATTAGGGCACTATACTTATCAAGGCTGAGAGTTAAAAGTGAAAAACAACTTTTTGGATTTGGACACACTTTTAGTCTCTAGTGAATATTTGTCTGCAAATCCCAAACTAGCAAATAGTGCCTATATAATTTGTAGCTTTAGCTCAAGAGGCAGTAAGAATGGAATAGGTGGGTTATTTCAAGTCAGGATTAAGGTGCATTGTTATAGCTGTATGGAGTTTATATTTCTTCACCTCTTCCCTGTGGAGTGAGAGGTGGGGAGAGGCTTTTTGGGAGTAACATTCAGACCCCAAAATATGAATATAGTCGGAATCTAATGAACAGGCCAGTTAGCATGCCTACTCCTTTTCATCTTGGAAAGCTTTTCAAGTGCAGAGATTATATTCTGCATGAAACTTCCAGTGCAGAGCTGGCATTTTATTATTTTGGTACTTCACATTGTCATGGTGTATTACAACTGGACTCCAGATGAACCATACTACAAGGCATTGCTTAAAAAAAATCCCTGGGGAAATGCACAGCTTCCCCAAGATTTTAAAATCTAATAAGAAGGATTAGGATCATGATGTATTAATTTTATAATTTTATCACCGACACATACACAGACAGGTTAGGCTTTTTGAATGTGATGATTCTTGATATTAAACCAGTATAAACAACTCATCACCCCCTCCTCCACTAAGCAATTTAAATAAGAAATGAATCATTTGCAAAAGCATGTCTAGTATTACTTTAATAAATGAAATCCATAATCATCCTCTATTTCCCTCAATGTGATTAACTGCCAATGGTCTGTTTGCAGAATGGGGAGGGATTAAAGTTGCTGGTAGAACTGAATGTTGATAGTGAAGAACTGAAAGTGCCAGATGATTTTAGACAGAATACCCAGAAGAAAACAGGCACATGAGAAGAGGAAGAAAGCCTGTTTGTCTGTCTAAGGCAGTGATACTCAGTGGTTCAGGAGCCAAATTAGCTATCAACATTACCCAAAAGACCCACAATAGTGTGAATTCACAGTTTCATTTTATATATATATATATATATATTTCCCAGAGCAAAATGACTGACCCAGTATTGTACAATTGGTTAATAATAAAAAGTTAATAGTAAAAGCATCCAGATTGGTTAATATCATGTGCTGCAAAGAGTTGCAGGAGACCCATTAAAGAGCCACTTGCAGCTCCCAAGCCTCAGTCTGAGTATCACTGGGCTAAGGCAAAGAAACATGTCCCTCTTTATACATGTATAGCTCATGCATTGGAACCCATATTTAATGAGCACAAAACAGCAGATGAATACATTCCCTGTTAATGTGAGCCATATGGGCTTAGCCCTCTTAGCTAAGGAAGGATTTGAATTCCCATTTTACTTTTATGAAACTTTCCATGAAAAATTCTATTGAGTTTTGCATAAATAGACAAAAATGTAATGGGACGCATACTCACCAAGGCTAGGCCTTTGTAAGACATGCTATTCTCCCTACGAGGGTTCTACCTCCTAGACTGACATCTTGACCTCTCTGCTTTCTTGAATCTTTCTCCCGGACCCTCTTCCACAGACGTATTCTCTCCTCTCTCATTTAATACAATTGCTCTCCTCCTGTCCCCTTCTCCTACATAATCTCTGGAGCCAGATCCTCAGCTGGTGTAAATGAGCATAGATTCAGTGACACCAATGGAGCAATGACAGTTTACATCAGTGAGGATCTGGCCCTTGGTTTCTCAGTAACTCACTGCTCTTTGGGGCCAGTTCAGAGCACTCACCACAGAGCCTAAAGATTTTTGCCTTAATTGGTCTCTATAGCTATGAGAGTTTTTCTGGTAGCATGGTTTAAAAGAACAGCATGACTGTTCTACATTTGTTATAATTTCATTGTTCTTAATTCTGACTGTTCACATGAATAGTGAGTTATAAAAAGAAAGAACATGTGGATTTCTGAACTATGAAAACACTTAAATGCTGTCTCTGGGAAGTGCACCTGTGATTGGCTACTAGGATGATCCGAGGAATGGAAAACCTGTCTTATGAAAGGAGACTCAAGGAGCTTGGCTTGTTTAGCCTAACCAAAAGAAGGTTGAGGGGAGATATGATTGCTCTCTATAAATATATCAAAGGGATAAATACCGGAGAGGAAGAGGAATTATTTAAGTTCAGTACCAATGTGGACACAAGAAAAAATGGATATAAACTGGTCATCAGGAAGTTTAGACTTGAAATTAGACAAAGGTTTCTAACCATCAGAGGAGTGAAGTTTTGGAATAGCCTTCCAAGGGAAGCAGTGGGGGCAAAAGATCTATCTGGCTTCAAGATTAAACTCGATAAGTTTATGGAGGAGATGGTATGATGGGATAACATGATTTTGGCAATTAATTGATCTTTAAATATTCAGGGTAAATAAGCCCAATGGCCTGTGATGGGATGTTAGATGGGGTGGGATCTGAGTTACTACAGAGAATTCTTTCCTGGGTATCTGGCTGGTGAATCTTGCCCATATGCTCAGGGTTCAGCTGATCACCATATTTGGGGTCGGGAAGGAATTTTCCTCAAGGGCAGATTGGAAGAGGCCCTGGAAGTTTTTCGCCTTCCTCTGTAGCATGGGGCACGGGTCACTTGCTGGAGGATTCTCTGCTCCTTGAAGTCTTTAAACCATGGTTTGAGGACTTCAATAGCTCAGAAATAGGTGAGAGGTTTATCGCAGGAATGGGTGGGTGAGATTCTGTGGCCTGCGTTGTGCAGGAGGTCAGACTAGATGATCATAATGGGCCCTTCTGACCTTAATATCTGTGGATCTATGATTACATTAGAAGTCTGGGAAACTATTTGAGAAACACAAGAAATTTGAAGGAAAGCAGGAAGGAATTAGTTTTTTTGTTTTGTTTTTTTTTTAAAAGAGACAGTTACTAGCATAAAATGAAAGCAATGTTGTAGTCACAAGAAGTAACATTTTCAGAAGTGCCTGAGTCCCATCTTCCAAATAGATTTGGGATAAGCTTGCTTAAAAATCAGTAGGATTTAGGCAGTTTAAAATGTTTTAATCTAATATGTAAATAATGGATCTGTTTGGGGGGGAAGGGGTGGGAAGGACAAGTTAGCTCTACAGAGTGTTTAAAGAACATAGAAAGCTTTGAGAGTGCTGAATGGTTTTCATACTTGTGCATGCAGCATTCAGGACATGGCTCAAACATACCCACATTTATCACACAGGAGAGACGATTTCAGCCCCAAGTCAGGCACATGCACATTCAGCAAGAGATAAACCTAACAACAATTATCTCTTTATAGGTAAAATAAGGAGTTAGCTAGCTTTAAGGATAATACTTGAGCCCTGCTGACTTTTAGAGAAAGCTTTCAGCCACCCCCTAACCCAATGCCCAGAAATTCCCCCCGTCTTCATTTACATTCTGCATGCTCTCAGTCAAGAAAAGAAATATGGTCTATGAGTCAAAGCTCCTCCTGGCTCCAGGTGCCTATTTAACTAAGGACCTGCACTAACTCTAGTCTAAGCCCTTTATGACAAGCTTCAGATGATCACCCCCAGCCAGGATAATCTCTTTGTAGCCATCTCCATAACCTTCAACCCTTTGTAGGCCCCCCAAAACACCACCAAAAAAGAAGATGGCAGAAATAATTTGGGCTATTCCCACAAAGACACACACTCAAATGGTTGCTATGTTTCCCACAGGACTTCTATGGCCTGGTAATCGCTGCTATATCACAGCAGAACCAGTAGCTCTCCCATGACAGTATATCATTTACCACTACAGGTGGGATTTCTATACTGTAAATTTCACTGAATGTTTGGCCATTGTCTGCAGCCAAGCAACTCAAACAAACAAACAACCGACCAACCTATCAGGCACATATGGAGAGTGACAAAATGAGTACCTGAAATTTTAAGGATTTCCTCTCCCCCTTACTCCCCACTTGTTCCTTGAATATATCAAGGCAACTTATTACAATAAAAAAAGTGACTGCTCTCCTGAGGAATACTGATGAATGACCCAAACCAGCCTCTTACCAAAGTAAACCACACATCAGGATGGCTACAGGCTTCCTAAATAATACAAGAGCTTGGAAACAACTCAGCCTGTACCATGAGATTGCTATTGATGTCAGCTCAACTGCCTTAGAAGATCAGTTATGAGGGATTCAAGTAGATTTGGATTCCCTTGTGTGGTTTAGAAGCAAGTGTAGGGAAAGCTACATCAGAGAGCACAGAACAGATTTATTTAGTCTCTGTTCTGGTCCCACTGAAGCGAGAGGCAAAACTCGCAGTGACTTCACTTGGAGAAGATGGGGCTTAGAACCAGCATGATTCATTCTGAGCAGTATTGACTTTTCCTATGCACATATTGATAGTAAGGACTGTAAGGAGAGGAAAGAAAAGTATGTGGTACAAATCTAAGACAGGGTTTTCAAACTTCATTGCACCACGACCCCTTTCTGACAACAAAAATTACTAAACGACCCCAGGAGGGGGGACCGAAGCCTCAGCCCGCCCGAGTCCCACTGCCTGGGCTGGGGGGAGAAGGGGGAAAATCCAAAGCCCGAGCCCCACTGTTCCAAGTGTGTGTGTGTGTGGGGGGGGTCTAAAGCCAAAGCCCAAGGGCTTCAGCCCAGGTGCAGGGACCTGTAACCTGAGCCCCGCCACCCAGGCTGAAGCCCTTGGGCTTCGGCCGCTGGCGGTGGGGCTCATGCTTCAGTTTCAGCCCTGGGCCCCAGCAAATCTAATGCCAGCCCTGGTGACTCCATTAAAATGGGGTTGTGACCCACTTTGGGGTCCCAACCCACAGTTTGAGAACCGCTGATCTAAGCGCTTCAGGACACTAACCCAGTGAGCCAACTCATCTCCAGAAAGCAGGTCTCACTCGCCTGGGTTTGGAGTTCATTATAAATTTAGGCCTGAGATTCTTTCCACTGACTTCATTAGACTTTGGCTCACGCCCTTAGTTGTTGTTTTGAGTGAACCTGAGATGATTTTGCATGACTAGCTCATGAGCTCAGCAGTTTCAATTAAGTTACTTTGGGTTTGTTTCTGGGTTTGAGCAAATCATCACTCAAATGAATTAAACTCAGCACAAAACACATGCTGGGAACTCTAGTTGTGCATCAAAACCAAGGGAAAGGTTTTCATGAGCACTGGAGAACTGAAAGCCTTTAGGATTGCACAGAGCTGCACTTTTCAGGAGAGATGGGGGATTAGCCCCATAGTCCTGACCAGATTTCAGTTTGCGTAAGTACATTTTTCTACCATTCAATGGATATAATAGTCACTTCTTGTCTTGACATATTGTATGAAGTTGCTAAGAGCTGATGGAAACAGTTGCTGTATTGGGGGAAGCATTTCAATGGGAGCTGAAGTGAATTCTAATTTATGATACACAGGTCTTGAGCCTATGGCCCTTACGTACACAAGTGAACACTTGCAGGCTTGAACCAAGAGTTTCTACAGCACCCTGAGATCCTTCAGGGTAACATTTTATTGAAGTTTTCAAACAGTTAACACCTACAGGGTCTGATCCTGCAGCTTCTATTCAGGTGAGCAGTGCCATTGACATAAAATGGGATTATGCATGTGAATAAGAGTGGGGGGAATCAGGCCCCATGGACAGTATCCTCCCAGCTGAAGGTTGCTAACTAGTAAAATTTAAATATCATTAACTCAACATTTTAATGTTCTGACGAAAGCATCTGTTTATCAAATATTTACATATTTTGGACTCCATTACTGCAACAAAGCATTTCAGTATTTGCATTACCAAAAGCTATGCTACTGAAGGTTGCTTAGCAGAAAGAGCATATTCTGTGCAACTGCAGCATGTGTAAAAAAAACAGATAAGATTGACTATTGTATGTTTAAAGAAATACATAGGTCAGATATATACCTGGTCTAACTCAATTGATTTCAGTGGGCTTTCACCAGGATGTGCGTGGCCGATTGTGTTTATGGAAGACACTATACTGGTTGCTGAAATATTATTAAAAGATTGATAGAAAATAATCTGGAAGAGACTGAGCTAGAGAATAAAAATGGTCTAGTAGGTTATTCAGCATGGTGGGATTTTCGGAGGTTAACACTTCCTTTTTTGCTTCTTTGCACAGAAGAAAAGGTTTGATTTTGCTGCTGCTGCTAGGTTCATCTGAAAGTTTTAGTTGATGTAATAAAGTTGCCAAGGAAATATAGCATATCATGTTTTTAATTGAGGAAGGGTGCACCAGAAAAATCAATGTTTTATTTTCACCCTTGTTTATCATGCCTTGCGCAGCAGAGTAGGGAACAAACAATGGGTTCCCATGCACAAGGGACCTACGCATCTGCTCAGTTTGAAGGCTGAATTCAGTGGCACCAGGATAGTTTTTAATACCTTTGGACATGACAGTGCCCTCTTATGACATTCTAAATTCCCCACCAAAAACCGTTATTGATTTAGGATCAATGTTGCTCAAGTGTTTTTATTTCCTCAAACCAACTGAACATAAAAAAATAAGGTCATAAGTTAAAACAGCATTCACAGCCAGCCCAAAGCACTAGCCCTCAGCCATCATGACGCACCCACACACTTATACCCTATTCAACACATTCACTATCAGCTATCACTTCTACAATACTATCCCCCTCACACCAAAGAGCTGTCGGGGGTGGTGGGGGTGGATATCACAACAATGCACAACCTTAACTCCAACTTTCCCACATTACTGATCATTTGATGACAAATTATCTCCAAATTACAAGCGTAGCATTATCATATACCACACACCGTCTGGAAATCAAAAGGCAGAGCTGAGATTATCAACAACGTCTATGTATTTACTGACTTTCAAAAATCTCTGATCACCGGTATAGTACAAACTGCTAAGCAAAGGCATTTAGGGATATTACTGACATGTATCTATATACACACCATTTTGTACACAGATTTCTGGTGAAAGAGACTAACAGATTGCAGGTCAGGTTGTCCACTGCAGTGAGATTTAGATTGAGATTTTTAGGCCACTTACGGGATTTGAATGCTCAGTTACCGTTAAATGGGAATGAGTTGTCCAAATCTCTTAGGCAGCGTTTGGAAAAAAACAATCACAGCTTTAAAGTTTAAAGATGACCAGATATACTATTTTCATGACTGCCCAGTTTCCTTAGCCTGGCTCCCTGGCCAGCTCAATTCCTGAGATACTCAGCCAGTTTTCTTCCTGCTTTAGGTTTTAGGCAACATCTTCTTCCCCTATTCACTACTCCCTCACCACACACAATTTTCTTCTTTTACACTACAAACACTGACCCTGGGATTTTCAAGAGCACCCAAGGAATTTCGGAGACCAGCTCCCACTGAATTTCAAGGGGATTTGGGTGCTTTAGCGCCATTGAAATTACCAGCTGTAAATTTTATACATTTATATTTTATGCATTTATTTTATATATACAGAAGGGAAAATTACACACTTTCTAATTCTGCTTCTCTGAATAGTTCATCTCGCAGGCATCGCCCTCCTGGGTCTTAGTTCTTTACTCTGAAACTGGCAGAACTCCACAGGTGAAATCCTGGCTGCATTCAAATCAATAAGAGTTTTGCCACTGACTTCAGTTGGGCCAAAAGGCCACTCATATCTACTTCTGACTGTTTCTCACCAGATATGGATTTATCCCCAGATTCTCCAGTTAGCTTTTGTGGCCTGATTCCTTTGCCACGTACATCAATTTTACACCAGTTTAACTCCATTGACTTCTATGGTGCCACTCCTGATATTCTGATTTTTTTTATTTTTTTATAAACTCAGGAAGTCAGTGTTGCATGCTAATTGCATTGCAGTGCAATCAAACAACACTAAACGCTAATTGTGTAAGGGACGAATAATCCTTTTTAGCAAAGGACTGGTCAAACATTAACACTTAAGGCCCAATCCAGACAGGCCCAGAATATCCTCAATTCCCATCCCCAGAAAAAGGCAATCAGCACTTTGTAGTCAAGCCCCTGCTTTGCAAATATCGGATTGGCTTCCTCAGCATTTAGTGTAAAAACAGAAGAGAGATTTATGAGAAATGATTAATTTCAAGCAATTGTGCAGTATTTCCATGATCGTGCTTGAATCTGATTTGTGAAGGAAGTTGTGTGTTAAAGCAAAGAAGTTCTCGCCTCATTCATTTTGGGTTAATGGGTAGAAAGAGCTGGTACAGTTTGAAAAGTGCAATGCATGTCATTCAGAAAAGTCTCAAACCTCAGGAGGAAGAGTTGGGCTGCATATAGTTAGCCTTGATTTATGAGAGCTGATAAAACACTTGCACAAAACAGTAATTTGTTAGATTTTGCACACGATTAGAACAACTATTTTAAAAGAGGCATATGATAACATTTAAGGGCATTACAATGGAACATATTATTGCCTCCAAAGTGAGGTATTTTTGTAGGAGACATAGAGGTAGGATCCGATGACCGTCTTGGTGAACAACTAACAGGAGCTAAATATTCAGAAAAACAATCAAAGTGATTTCTGAAGAAATATTTTCACTCTGGCACAATCTTGCAGAAATATTGAGAGAATGAATTACCCTTCTATAAACTCAAAGACAGCATTCCCCTTGTAGGACACAAGCACCAGTGCAAATAACTCAAATGGTGAATTCTGGGCTGTGGCTCCAGACTGTGAATAATCCAGATTGTGGGGGTGTGGGTGGGCAGATTTGATTTGGACCACAATATAAAGTTAGGGGTAATAATTCAGAATCTAGATTCAGTTTCCATTTTCCAAAGACACCTAGAAGGTAGATTTGGGGTTTGGTATGGACCCAATTTTAGTTTAAACATTGGGAATGGGAAATCACAAAATAAAAGATCCATGTCACTCAAAGTTAAGCATGAGAAATGATCCTAAATTCATATTATGTGTTTAGGGTGGGGGAAAAGGCAAAAACACACACTTTTATATAAATGTGTGTATGTCTTCTTGTATGCAAAGATTAGCTTTGGAGTTGCTACAATTGTATGCTGGTGCGCATAATGCTAAAGGGCAGAGATTTAGAAATCTCCTGTGCTAATGTGCAGTCAGGCTGAGCACAATTCAATTCTGTGAGGTGCTAAGAATCTTTAGCTCCTGTTAAAGTCAACTACACTTGGCCCATGTATCATGTTTCACTTTGCTTTTCACAGCTTTTTCTTTTTAATTAATTGTAACCCAGTTCTAATGCCCAGATGGCCTCCCTCCATATGTTCTGCCAACATAGTTACGGTTATTGGGGGGGGGGTACTCAAACTACCTGGTTGAATAGAAGGGGAGGCACTCTTTGGATCTGAGCATCAAGCTAGGGCTTTTTTTCCTTCCTGTCCTTCACCACCATTAATAATGGTTCTGCAGACCCTCAGTCACACCTGTGCACCCCCTGGTTTTCAAATCAAAACCCAAGTGACACCTGTATAACCATTGCCATCAACAGATTTACACAGCTGTAACCAACTGGAAACAATGCTGCTGCTGTCCAATCACAAATAGAATCCAGCCCCTTCTCTCTCTGAGCTGTTACTGCCATGCAGGGTTAATACGAGTAAAAAAGCAATCACTGAAGTGAACAAATATGACTGAATACATGCAGGCAATAAAACTGAATAAGGAAGTACTTTTGTGCTGTTATTTTTCCAATACCACACTTTAAATATTATTGGGTGGATTGTTTTTATTGTTGAGCAGCTGTTTTAGGGAGCAAAGGAAATCTGTTACAAGGAATGTTAATTGGATATAATGTTACATTAGCATCTATTAAGAGCTGGAATGGAGAAAGAGAAACAGTATTGTATCACCTTCATGTCCAAAGAGATGCACAAGGATTTAGCTGCGCAATTCCCATTAAAGTCAATGGGGGTTAAAGCCAATGGGAGCTGTATGATTAAGTCACGGGCAGTTGTTGGAAAGTGTAGTGGTATTTGCCATTTCAACCCAGAGGTGAATTTTTTTGCCAGGAGGTGTAGTGAAAATGCTGAGACCTATTTTAACGATCTAGGTACTTACATAGCTTCAATCACGACAGCATCCAACACAGGCCACTATAGTAAAAAAGGATTATGTATAATTCCTATAGTATAAAACTCACCACTATGTAGAATGACTCCATCTGGGGCTTAAGACAGTTCTGTTTCATGCATAGAAGGTTCTGTAAGTATATACCAATCTACAAGTGGCACTTGGAGAAAGATTTCCAGTGCTAATGGTATGAAGTGTACTCAGGTATTCCCTCTGTTTACCTTGCAAAGTTACTTTAGATCTATAATGCAGGACTATGTAATTACTTATTTTTTCTTGGAATGTGGATTTAGAAGAAAGGAAACCAATGCAATAACAATGCAATGCAGTAACCTTCTGAAGGAATTTTGAGTGCCCCAGGGGAAAGCAGTAATTGTCACAGGTGAAGTTCAGCTGTAACAGAGGGTGAACATACAGATAGGTGTGAATCACAACTTCAGTTTGAGCCCCAGATCTAGGCTGACATCTGAGTTTGCAGCTCAGGACTATCTGTATAAAAGGATCATATCCTAAAGACTTTTCTAGTTTTGGAGATCTAAATTTCAAACCCCATGTATTCAGGAGAGTTTGGGTCGGGAGTTTTGTTTCTGCCCATTATAGAGATATGAAGTTGGTATCCAGATCTGAAGTTTTGAATGCGGGGTTCTACTTTTGGTGTCTCTGACTAATTGTCCTTGGGACCTTATTGTGGTGAGAGCTGGGCCATTAAGGGGATCAAATAGACCCAGCACCCACCTGTGCCTGGATTTCCTCCCAGATCATGGAACGGTAGTCCAAGTATCAGGTCACACAAAGACAATGCCTGCTGGCAAGGGGAAAGCAGAGTATAAGAGTGTCCTGTCCTCAGTAGGGGAGAGAGTCCTGGGGAAGCTCTCCTGGGGCTGGGCTAGGGGAGATGTAGTTCCCTTAGAGAGGGAGCCAGTAATGAGATCTGAAGACACGCTGTAGGAAGTCACTGTTTCCCAAGGGTAAGTACGGCCCCAGAGCTGAAGTCCATAGAAGATGGAGGGCACGTGCCCTTCTGTGGTGCCATTGAGATAGATGGTGTGGAAATTCCTCTGCATTGAATGATCAAGATCCTTCTGAGCACTGATAAGCAAAAAAGGATTGTGTTGATACCTTGGGCTAAGAGGAGACAGGAAGGCCACTGACCCAGAGAAAAGCATTGTGTCACAGCACAACAAAGACTGCTTGGTCCAGGGAGGGCAAGGTGCTGTTGGTGGAGCCAGTGCTCCAAGCTATGAAGGGTTGTGTGTCTTTACTATCAATTTGCACTTCTATTTGTCCTGGAAGGGGAAGACCATGACCTGGCTAGAAAGCCAAAGGAAAAAAAAAAGAAAGGAAGAGAAAAATCACCCGACAAGCCCAGGGAAGACCATCCTCAGCAAGACTGAGATACAGCCATGCACTCGACAGCGGAGAGGCAAGCTGCATTCTCACAGATCCCAACCCTGGAACGGATGCAAGAACCAACTGAGGCAAATCCACTTCCTGCTGTTCATCCAGTAGGGGCTCTGTGGAACAACATAATACATACAACATGAGATAAATTCCTCCAGAACAAAATGGATGCAATCTCTCACCCATTAACTTTAATAGCATCAATTTAACATTGGGTGTCTAGTAAAGACTAATTCTTCTAAGGCCTTGAAGCAAATAGGCTGCTCTGCCAGCGACATACAAAGCCATTAGAAAACACAAATACATTAAAGCCCCTTACAAAGCAGTACTCTCTCTACAGTTTCTATTCCATCTCTCTCACAAAGCATGGAAATATAGGAAAGTCCATAACATAGAAGAAAATTGGATCCAATAGCCTCAATGTAAGCAGGGACAGCAGCAGTGAGGCCCTGCGGACCTTGAGCCTAGGACTTCCTGATGCATAAGGAGGATCTTCAATTAGATGGTTGAAGCAAAGAGGCTCAGGTATTTCCCATCCTAGTCTGTAAATCAACATCAGACTCATTTATGACCCGCAATTCCTTCTCTGCCTCCTCTTTGCTGTTCTGTGGAGGGTAGCAATTTACTAATGGTACAGGCCAATGGTAAAGTTCCAACCCCTGAGGAACACGTACTCTGCCCAGCACATGAGGGACAGGTGGTGGAGCCACAGTTCTTCACACTCCCCAATCACCTGCTCTGGTGAGGGAATAAGCAGGTAAGTAGCCTGCCTACTCTTCAGTCCCCAGACACAAGGTCCAGCTAGCCTGTACCGGAGTCTAAAGGGGTCTATGTGTCCATGTCAGGGAATAACAATCCAGCCCATAGCATCTATGTGTAGTCAGATATTTGATTGGTTTATAGCATGCCTCCCACCATAGCTACCAAGCACTTCTACCAACATAGATGCAACCTCTTCCCCAAAGGGCCGCACTAAACAATCACAACTGTGCTCCCCCCAGAAGGGCCCAGCCCTGCTGTCAGGAATAAAAGAACAAAAAAATAAAGAAAAGGTAAACCACCCCCCACCCTTAAAACACAACTCAACTGTCAAACTGTTGTGCCACAATAAAGCACACCAAAATTATTTATTTTGTGCCAACATGGTTCTAGGTCTGTACAGAACACTGAGGAAAGTAAATTTTTCAAGAAAGAATGAGGCCTACCTCAGAATAGCCAATAGCCCAGAGGTTGGGCACTCACTGGGTTAAGGGAGATCAAGGTTTAAGGCCCTGCTCTATATGAGACAGAGCTTTGAACCTGGGTCTCCCATACCGATTGCCCTCACCACCAGGAGACCTGGTCGGTCTCGGTTTCTCTCTCGGTCTCATTTTCTGATGAAAAATATTTAGTGGAAAGATTCCCAACCAGCTCTATCTCCAAGCCGCAAAACCCTCTCTCCTGTGAGGCCTTGATTGATACAAGTAGCCACTGACAACAACAGGACTATCCCACATGAATAAAGGTTTGCAGGTAAGAGTCCAAACTGTATACCATAAAAGCAGCAATTAGTTACAAAAGCAGAATTATTTTTGTCTGCTTGCATTTATAGTCAGAGAAAAAGGTAATCAAATGCGGACAACAAACTAAACATATGGAACCAAGGCTTTTCACCAGAGCTCTGAACAAGAAGAGCTATTAATCTTTCTGTCTTTGCAATCACATGGTGTAAGCATGCTGAGGTATCATAGCACACTACCTCTTCCTCGCCAGAACTAACCTGGCTCTCAGAAGGAGCTAGACTTCTTTGCATTTGTGCCTGAAGTTCCATTTATGTTCTAATATGTATTGTTTGCAACTGTAACTTATCTTCAATCAGTCCAGACTAGTCACTGCCCTAGCCCTGTACATCAGAGACAGAAATATTGAACACAAACACAAAACTATTGGTATAGAAAGGCCTTGATCCTGCAATGAGCTCCAAATGGGCAGAGATTCATAGATATTTAGGTCAGAAGGAACCATTATGATCATCTAGTCTGACCTCCTGCACAACGCAGGCCACAGAATTTCACCCACCACTCCTGCAAAAAACCTCACACCTATATCTGTGCTATTGAAGTCCTCAAATCGTAGTTTAAAGACTTTAAGGAGCAGAGAATCCTCCAGCAAGTGACCCATGCCCCATGCTACAGAGGAAGGCGAAAAACCTTCAGGACCTCTTCCAATCTGCCCTGGAGGAAAATTCCTTCCCGATCCCAAATATGGCGATCAGCTAAACCCTGAGCATATGGGCAAGATTCATCAGCCAGATAGTACAGAAAATTCTTTCCTGGGTATCTCGGATCCCACCCCATCTAATATCCCATCACAGGCCATTGGGCCTATTTACCATGAATATTTAATTACCAAAACTATGTTATCCCATCATACCATCTCCTCCATAAACTTATCGAGTTTAATCTTAAAGCCAGATAGATCTTTTGCCCCCACTGCTTCCCTTGGAAGGCTATTCCAAAACTTCACTCCTCTGATGGTTAGAAACCTTCGTCTAATTTCTAGTCTAAATTTCCTGGTGGCCAGTTTATATCCATTTGTTCTTGTGTCCACATTGGTACTGAGCTTAAATAATTCCTCTCCCTCTCCGGTATTTATCCCTCTGATATATTTATAGAGAGCAATCATATCTCCCCTCAACCTTCTTTTAGTTAGGCTAAACAAGCCAAGCTCCTTGAGTCTCCTTTCATAAGACAAGTTTTCCATTCCTTGGATCATCCTAGTAGCCCTTCTCTGTACCTGTTCCAGTTTGAATTCATCCTTCTTAAACATGGGAGACCAGAACTGCACACAGTATTCCAGGTGAGGTCTCACCAGTGCCTTGTATAACGGTACTAAAATCTCCTTATCCCTACTGGAAATACCTCTCCTGATGCATCCCAAGACCGCATTAGCTTTTTTCACGGCCATATCACATTGGCAGCTCATAGTCTTCCTATGATCAACCAATACTCCAAGGTCCTTTTCCTCCTCCGTTACTTCTAATTGATGCGTCCCTAGCTTATAACTAAAATTCTTGTTATTAATCCCTAAATGCTTGACCTTACACTTCTCACTATTAAATTTCATCCTATTACTATTACTCCAGTTTACAAGGTCATCCAGATCCTCCTGTAGGATATCCCTGTCCTTCTCTAAATTGGCAATACCTCCCAGCTTTGTATCATCCGCAAACTTTATTAGCACACTCCCACTTTTTGTGCCACGGTCAGTAATAAAAAGATTAAATAAGATTGGTCCCAAAACTGATCCTTGAGGAACTCCACTGGTAACCTCCCTCCAGCCTGACAGTTCACCTTTCAGTAGGACCCGTTGTAGTCTCTCCTTTAACCAATTCCTTATCCACCTTTCAATTTTCCTATTGATCCCCATCGTACCCAATTTAACTAATAATTCTCCATGTGGCACGGTATCAAATGCCTTACTAAAATCTAGGTAAATTAGATCCACTGCGTTTCTTTTGTCTAAAAAATCTGTTACTTTCTCAAAGAAGGAAATCAAGTTGGTTTGGCACGATCTACCTTTTGTAAAACCATGTTGTATTTTGTCCCATTTACTATTGACTGAGCACTAAAGTCAGTAAGGTTGCATGGGAGTTCATCCTTGTGCCTGCACAGAATTCCAGTGACTTCAGTGGGACTCCATGGACATTTAGGAGTATGCCCATGCAGTGCTCATTATAGGACTGAGGCCATAGAGTGAGATTCTCTGCTTAACTTGGAGGGCAGGAGGGCTAGGGTAGCTTTAAGACACCTTGTGCCCTCCTGATTGTGGGCTGCTCCAGGGGTTGGAAAGGCCCCCCATATAACTAGAACAGCTCTGGGGGCCTATCTAAGCCTCCCCAGGGCTGTCCCGAGGTCTGCAGCACTGCCTGGAATCCCCTCAGCATTGTATGCTTTAGTCCTACACCTGACCAGCTTCCTATACGGGGGTTTGTGAAGACACCCTCAGGAGGCAGCCTTATTGCTGTCTATCACAGTGCCTGTCCCAAGGGAATCATCCCTGAGTTGGATATGGGGCTTTTAGGGACACTATGCCATACAAAACAGCCAGAGCAGTACAGAGTGGCCAGAGCAGGATCTTGCTTTTAGTCTTTGGAATGCTCCCTTTTTAAAAAGATATTTCTTTCTGAGCTCAGATCAATTCAACAACCTTTTGCTGAGGACGAGGAAGCTGAAGTGTGCTGAGAAGGAGGCTAATTACACTTGATATCACTTCCAATATCATGAGATTAAGAAACAAATGGAACTAAGGTTGTTTTTTTTAAACCTATGGAAAAAAACCAGCAGTTGAAAGTTAAACTAGGTTGGATTGGATTCCAGACGTCAGATAACATGACGGAGCTCCAGAGCTGCTCTCCTGCGTTAATATTTTTGTACACATTTAAGGCATACAGCTCAGACAGTATAATCCAAAAGTCATTACAAAAAGAGGATAATTCCAATTTCCAACCTTTTATTTCTAAAAGATAACCTACAGGGAATTTATTCAAGCTGTGCTAATCACTTTCATTATCACTGCTACAAGCATAAGAATTCACAAAAAGTTAACTCTTTGAAGTGCAATTCAGTAGAATGGTGCCATCTGCTTTTTATAATTAGTTTTAGGTTGCCTATCTGTACAATATTGTGTGTACGCCCTGCCTCTTTGGGGTATTTTCCTTGCTCTATTTCCCTTCATTTAAGGTCTGATCAGGAGATAATGGTCATTTGCCACAAAGACCAGGGAGATTGTTCCAGGAATATTCTTTATGGAAAAACCCCATAGAATTTAGTAGGGATGAAACCTGTAGGGTTCTGTAGAATTTTTAATAAGGTTCCATTGAAATTATCCTAAAAGCCTAGAGAAAGATCCTTTCCACTGTTTTTTTAAGCCATCCTACACAGTTTTATAATAGTGCTACAGCTTTATTGCACTTTATAGGAAAACATTCAATAGAAAGGTTATTGTTTTCTATTAGGCTTCATAGGACTTCTCCCACAAGGGAAAAGGCATCATGGAAGATTAAATACTTTTTAATATTGGTTTAATAATCTCTTCTGCTCTTGTTATTAGCTTTTGGTGCCCATACATTCCTATAACGCTCCATGCACAAGAATTCAGAAATGAATCACTAACACCTAGCAATGCACTGCGGTAACCCTCAGCGGTGTGTGAGACTACTCAGTACAGTAATTGTGCTCTGTACAGTCATTGGCCCAAAACTTGGCACTCTTATTCCAAACCTATTTCTCATTTACACTAAGACCCTTTTACATGGGCTATAAATGTTTACACCCACTTTGGGTGAAACTAGCAGTGTCCTAGCTGTTCAAAGGGGACTTAGGGTAAATGAGAATCTGGTGCTCAGTTGCAATTACTCAGGCTTCCCTTGGATGCACTGAATTCAGTGCAAGTTTTACTTGAGCAGGGACTGAACAAGGACTTCAGAATTTGGCCCTTTGTTACTCTGGAGTTAGCAATTAAGACTGCCTTTTGCAACATTAACTCCTTTAATATTGGTGCTATTAGGCACCGCCTCGCTTCAGTGGAAAAGTGATGTGTGCAGATGAAGCAGAGACCCATGCATTTCTTGGAATACTGGTATGTCTTGCTGCCACAGAAGACAGCCATCCCACGTGTTTCATAAACATGACACTTGCAACGTCCAAGTCTGCACACTGCATTTGCAATGGTTTAACAAAATCATGGTAGATGAACCCCATTCACTGGTCCTCCTGAGCTCATTCTACAATTCCCAACCACACTATGGGGTAGGAGCTTCAGGACTCCCAGAATGCACCAGAACAACAGCTTAATGAAGTGCAGTGCGTGCATGTGCCAGAACAATTCTGCCAACAACAGGACAGCTGTGGGAACAAGCTAAACTACTGCAAGGACAAACAATGCAACAAACCGTTTAATGCAATCCCTAATTCTGCAATGGCTTCCTCCCTTACATTGGTAAGTCTGTAAGTACACCTCTGTGAGTTATCTGAAAGCACAGTACCAGTAGAAGGGTTTCGTGACATTAAGAGCCCAGCACCACTTTTACACTCCTTGCTTTGCAAATGTGAATTCCTGAAAACCCTGATACATGCTATTTAGAATCCTTATGTATTTGGAGTTAGCAGTTGTGAAACTCTTGTTAGGGGAGAGCACTCCATGATTTGCTGTGCCATAGGGACCTGTAATATCAAAGAAACATTACATTCTGTACTCAAGAATGATACACTAAAGGACAGTACCCACAGGTGATTAGCCTGCCTTCCAACAGTAAGCACCCAACAAACACATTTATAGTAGGATTTAAAGTATTTGTTCCACTAAAGTATGGCGAGTTAAGACTTGGAAAAAGGTTTTCCCATGCCATTGGGAATCCAGATTCTCTTACATTAACCATTAATGCAAAATACATTGGTACTTCACAGCAGGAGTTCTTGGCTCAGCAGCTCTGCAGCGTTTAGACACTTCAGACCAGATCCTCAGCTGGTGTAAATCAGAGTAGCTCCACCAGAGTCAATTGAGCTATGCTGATTCACACCAAATGAAGACCCAGCCCTTTGTCTAAAGCTTCCCAGGCTCAAGTCATCCTGGAGGAGCCCAGTCTGAAATATTCAAACATTCTTCAAGGTCTGATGTTAAACAGACTTTTAAATTGTTATCTTTAAACCAGGCTCTGGGCTAGGCTAGGCTCTAAAGTTTAACAGGTTCATACGATTAAACTGTGTTTCCAACTCATCTACAGCTATTTGTACTCTTCTGTGGTTCAGGTGTCCAGGAGATTCAAAGCTGTTTTTACTGGATTTACTGCTGGGAATCACTGCTGTTTCCTTTTTTGGACTTTCCCTCTTAAATGAAACCAAACCAACTTGTTATTGCTCATGACAGATGGACCTAGAAATGAGGGAGTCATAGTGATGTGGTTTGTCGCCGTATTTTGGAGCATGTTTTCAGTCACTGAACTGTTTTCTCACAAGAGGATTATTTGGACCTAAGGTTTAAGTTCAAGTTCTTCTCGGCAGTTGGGATTCAGATTTGTTGACTTTTGCTATAAAAGACAACCCCACCTCCATACACACGTGTAATGAAAGGTCATCTTCTGACACAGCACTATGCAGAGACTGGGAGCAAGATCCAGAGCTGGTGTCAATTAGTGACATATCAGATCTTTGGCCCACTGTATATACAGGAAGGGCTCATCCCTCAAAGGGGTAGAGCCCTCACCGGAACCAGATACAGAGCTCTGACCTTTTTGCACATGCTCCGTCTGTCTGTCACGGGCTGTGATTTGGCACTGGATTTTTTTTAAAAATTGCCAAACTATTGTCAGATTTTTTTGAGAAATGCATCTAATTTCAGATTTGTTCACCAAGCTCTATTTTTCCAGAGCTTTCACTCACAGTTGTTACATTGCTCAGGCTTTGTGCTTCTTCCATGGGCGTCTGCCCTGACATGATTGTAGAGCTTTCGTCAATAACTGATGAAACATATTTCTTGAGAAACCAATGAATAATCAAGTTTCACTAGGTTCAGAAGTGAAATTCCATGTTTTTGCACCCAACTGCTGTTTTGTTTGTTGTTGTTTTTTTAAAAAGCAGCTTTTGCAAAATGAAGCCTGCTTGCTCAAGCCCCAGGATATCTGGCAGACAAAAAGAGCAAGCACTTGGAGCCCTAGGGACGTAATGTAACTCCTGTTGGTGAGAGTTGTGCTGCTTACTGGAGATTTGAACCATTTAGGACCGCCTGCCAGCTTACCACACCTCTATTGTGACATCTTCTGATAACACGGAGCATAATATACATCTTCCATTTGGTTATCTCATCAGCGCTGCCATAGCATGAAAGAGACCATGGGAAGAGCTATGGGAGGCAAGCAGTGCATTCTCTTTCAATTTATCTGAAAAGGAGGAGCAGGAAGAGGGATGATGAGCTGGCCTGCTGTGCCTTGCGGAAGAGAATTTCTTTTCCAGTTATCTGTTTGCGCAACATGTATGGTACCGCCAGGATCCCTAATATTTCCTCCCCAATATTCCAGTTATGCAAAAATAAGTGACACTAACACATGTAAGCAGTACATAAAGTGAAAAGGATACATGGTACCCTTGATAAATAAAGTGAACTCTTCTTGATCATGAATCTCCCTCTGATCGACTGGACTATGGGAAGCCTCAGACTTTCATTGCTGTGACTGGGCAAATGTTTCTGGGAGTTCACAAAACTCACTTTGAATCATGATCATTTATTTCCCTCCTCCCGTTAATTTAACTTTAAGTATTATTTTCAAGGATTATTCAATTTCAAGGAAAAGCAGAAGCCCTTGATTTTCTAGGAGTGGAGAATCCGGTGCAATGCCCAAAGGATAGAAAAACACCCCAGAAGTTTAGGATGGCACAAGTAGGTGCCCTGTGCACAAGACATACATCGTCTGTAGTTATGAGAATCTCTCTGTTCTAAATCCTGGCCCACGGAAGTCAAGAAAGCTATAGCACAGAAATAGAGTTTTAGAATTTTTTTCCCCCCACAGGGTCCTGCACGGAATCTTCCCGCTCCCCAGGCTTGCACATGTCTTTTTCTCAAGGCCACACATCACATCAATCTTCTTTTGCCAGAGAAAAGCTAGATCAGATCCTGGATGCCATCAATCCTGCTTTGCTTTTAGCATCTTTACTGTACCAAATGATGCAGAAGGGTTTCCTGGGGACCAAGAGCACTACATCCAAAGCAACCCCAGGCACTTGCCAGGGTGGAAAGTGATTAGAAGACTTAGTTGTACCTCTCATGTTGGCAGAGTTACTGACCTAGGAAACTTGTCCATCCACTACAAAGTTGTCCACTATCACCAGAAGGAACCCATGACAAGCGCTATAATTGAGTCAGTTTCTGATCCCCTCCCCGCACTGACTCGCTGTCAGATGAGATTCTCTTCTTCACGACTGCCCATCAGATAATTTTGGCCACGATTTGATGGGCACAGGTGACACTACTTGCTACATCTTTCATTCCTGTTAGCACTACACAATTCTTAACATTAGTCTTTTGACAGTTTGTTTGCTGGAGAAAGACAGACAACAACAAGGGCCCACTGTCTTGAGGGTATCACCGTTTTCCTGAGATTGGCTGCCAATAAGTCATTGGCACTGATGGATATTTATAGACAGAGCCCAAGCATAACTGTGTCAGCATGGCTTATAGACTTGCCATGGCTCTTATCTTATTGCAAATAAATAGTTTGAGGCATATCTGCTTTGATAGCCTGGAAGAAGTTCAGCACATCAGATGGGGATGCTGACGTTGGGGATTTTGTCGCTGCCAGGTATGAGTGGTCCTTCATGTGGGCCTGCAAATACTATATATACACTCACCCTTTTTGGCTCAGCCTCCCGTGCTTTGTAAGAATGTGGCACTTACTGAAGTTTGACTCGAAAACTGTGTGTTCATTTGGAGGAGAGAGAGCAAACAAAAATACCCTGGGTTGAAAGCAAGTTGCACCGTGGTTTAATTTATGCTGATCTTCCTAAAACAATTATCTTATAGATATCATGACTATTTATGTCCAACTAGATTTCAATCTAGCCTTCATGCCTGATGCTCAAACATGGCCTTTCCTTGCCTACATGCAAACACATCTGTTAGGATGGCACAAGGCCTGCTCCCATTTTAGCAACATGCCAGTTTCATTGGGGAAAAGTACCTCATTGCACTTAATGACCCTCAGCGATGGAAAGTGCCCAAATGGACAGAAACAACCTCTGGGCTTTGCAGCCTGGAGTTGTGCTTTTCCTGCACAACCAGGATAAGGGATCCAGAAATAGATAAGAGAAGCTCAGTCAGCTTTTCTTAAAAAGTAAGGTTCTGCTCCTGCTGATCACAGCTGCTGTTCCAAATCCTGGAGAGATGAAGTACCAGAGCCTTGCAAAGGACACTGAACGGAACAGGAACCAAATGTGTTTCCTCGGCTCATGTGAATTAGCAGGTAGGCCACTGCATGCTGTACCATTTGTTAATATAGCTCTTACCTCTGTTTATGAATTGTCCATAAACCTATCATCCATTTTCACAGATTTGTGTGGTGTTCAAGTTTGTGCAAAGGGTGTTTTATGTAAACATATTGCAGCCCATGGGTTGCTTGTGAACTGGTTGCTGCAAATACTGCTTTTGGGGTTCAATATTCACACGTCAAATGTTTGAACAGTGATTGAGCACATGGTCACACGGCCTGTTTCCGACCCTTGAGTGCATGACCAGGCATCTAAGTATATGTCTACACTGTGTTTTAAGACCCACGGCTGCAAATCTCAGAGCCTGGGTCTACAGCCACTGGCTTACTAAGCTGTGTAGATGCTCGGGCTCAGAGCCCAGGCTGAAACACCCACACTGCTCTTTTGAGACTAAGACTTGCGGCCCTGGGTTTTAAAATGCAGTGTAGACATACCCTAAGATGCGGGGTTGAGTACCTACAGCTGTGAATCTGAAATAGACTGTGCAAATATGCCCTTAGACTTGCCCCCACGACTCGAGCAAGGGGCAGTAGCATGCTATTGTGTGGTCTCAGGAGCAGCCTGGGAAGCAGATTGCAACTCTGTCACAATCTGTCTCCTGGCTTCCTCCCCTCTTCGGGGAGAAATGTCCTCTACACATACCCTACACCTGGCCCAGCTCATGTTTGTCAGCATGCTGGTGCCATGGGGAAGGGATCTGAGCCAAAGCACCATTCACTTGCCACCCAGCTCCAAAAAACAGGGATAGTAACTGCTCTTGCGGAGGCTTCTTCCCTCAATGAAGGTAGCTGGTGCATGGGAGTAAAGGGGCACCATATACCTCCCTGCTGCCCTGAGCAGCCCACATCCAGGCCCTCTCTAGTTAGCTGCAAACAGTGAACACTAAAGGAGCATAAATGCTGTGCAAATATACTTAAATTCAAACAACTTCTTGTAGTGCTCTGACTACAGCTGCTGCCTGGGCATCCAGGGACTGGGGTGAGTGCAGCATGACCCCAAGACTACATCATCTTGACAAACATTGGACAGATGCCCTGCATGGAGGGTGAGGTCAGGTTTTTATTTTCCATTACTTCAAAATGCTCCCCTCTATTATCCAACTCTTATCTATTTAGCCTGGCTTGATTTTGAGCCAGCTGCTCTCCGTTCAGGTCCTCATTTCACTCAGCCACAAGCATATGCAGAAGACGGCACAGTCCACAGTGCCAAGGCAAAGAGCTGAATGTCAATGGCACAGTTTGTAGCCTCTTGCATATTCTTCTGAAACTTGATAAACCACTCATTCACTCCCTCTCCTCGATTGTTGTCGGTCATTAGATATAGTGTCCTCCTGCATATGGCCATCGAGCTGGGTCTTTTGAAGCAGAGGAAGTTCTCAGCTTGTTGGTGCTTACTCTTTGGAAGGATACATGTACCTCAGCCCCATCACACCGTTATTTGTTATGTTACAATTTATTTGTATTACCATAGCACCCTGATGCCCTCATGATGACCAGGACCCCACCCATGCGAGGTGCTGTACAGAACAAAGACAGTTCTTGCCCCAGAAAGCTTATCATCCAAGTATTAAACAAGAGACAGATGGAGAAACACAAATAAACAGTATATAAAGGGGTAGACTTTCCGTGATGAGAAATTACAGTGCAGCATTCATGTTCCAATAACTATCTTGGAGGGGGGAAGAGAGAGACCACCCAGGTCTTGCTTGAACTAATGCCTCTACCACATTTACTGCTAATGTGCCCATTCCACACAGGCAAACCCACACCCCCCTTGGACTTCAGTGGAAAGAAAAGAAAAAAAAAAAGACAGTAGCATCAGGCCTCTGGCATGCAAAGCAGCATTTTTGACTTAACATTCCCTTGGCACACAGTGGGTTGGATTTGTTCTTTTTGATGTGTAGTTTACATGGGGCTTCATTTACAGGGCCACCCTGGCTTCAGTAGCAAACCACAAAAGAACTATTAGCGTTGTGGCACAGTGTGCGACAAGATAAAAGTCCAGCATCCCTCCATACAAAGAGCTACTGCTGGGATCATTGATATCATACTTTCCAAAAGTAAATGCTGCTGGTTGTGTGCGCCTGACTCCATAATACGGCAGAGCTCTTATCGAATAGTTTGGGGAAGTGCCATTAGGAATAAATGTCACAATTTGAATTGTGCTGTTAAATCACAAGGAGTTCCAATGTAGGATGACAAATTTCTTTGATATCAAATGTCTGTCTAAACACTCATGTAAAATAGACAGTACACCAGAAGTCTTATTTTGTTTCACAGTCTCCTGGAATCGAACAGAGAGCAACAGCCAAGACACGCCCAGCTACAGAGTAAGGATAATGCTATGACATGGCTGCCAATTCAGCTCAAAATTACTTAAGTTATAAATATGGGGCTGCTTTGAGAGTGGGCAGTTCCCAGCCCTGTAGGATACAAAATCTCCCCTGTAGCATGTCCATTGCTGCAGCCCTTGATGGGGTGCAGTGTACTCCTTGCTGTGCACTCAGCCAGTTCTGCTGGCCATTGTGCACAGGGGTCGGGCAAGGGCTCTGACTTCTCTCTTCTGGCAGTCTTCCACTCCTGAGTGAGCTAGGAGGGAGCATTCCCTGTGCTTGGAAGAATATCAATACAGAGAATTTACCTGACTGCTGTCTAGGGGGTATTTGTGGTTGGGGAGCTTCTTGACTATCGCTAGAGTAGATTCGCACAATCTAACCCTAAATCAGTCTTACAAACTCTACTTTATAACTTCAGTGAGTTGCACAAAGTCACTCAGAACAGTCAGCATCTGCACCTATAAAACCAATTGGCAATTCCAGTAAACATATGGCAGTTTCAGTATAAGTGTCAACAACCCATACATAGCATTACTGGAATTAGAGTGAACTACAGATTTTTTTAAAAAAAGTAATAAGCCTGTGAAACTAGGAGAAAAATCAGATATGTAGGCAATGATTTTTAATGCATCTTCCTGGCAAAGGTTACCTCTACTTTTCTTCTGATGCATTTCATAATTATTGTGCTTTTTACTACATGTAGTTTGAACAAGCACATCATCTTCAGCTTCTCTCCTTTCCAACCGCTGCAGCTACCTCGCCTTTAGACTACCTTCTCTGTACAATCAGCCCTGGGCATATGGTCAGACTCCTAAATTGCTTCTGCTTTGTGATGGCTTTATATTCCATTACAAAAGCAGAGTTTCAAAATTCCAAATGTTTTCAGAACTCATCAGCCAGGGCACCTAATGGTTTGTGATTTTTAATGTGTTTGGGATCCTGTAACACACAGGTAGCCATTTTACCTTGGATCATTTGCCTAAGTAGAGTCCGGAAATGAAATGTGTGGTAAACTACCCCTTTCCTATTCCTTTTGTAACTCAGTGCTTCATATCACCTCCCAGGAAAGAGATGTTAGTCTTTAGTGAGGAAGTGGTGAGGTTTAGAAACTCTGGGACAAATCCTGGCCCTATTGAAACAGAGTATTGAAGTCAACAAGTCTTTCCATTGGATTTCATCAGGCTTCAGATGAGGCCCATAATTCACAGGGGGCAAAATCCAAGCTCCATTGAAGTCAATGGGAGTTTTGCCATTGACTGCAGGGAGGCCAAGATTTCACCCATGATGTGCAATTCCATCGCACAGTATTAGTTCTGAGTCTGATCCTACAACACTTTACACAGGCAAGTAGTTCTTACTCACATGAGTAATGCATTCATTTCTGTGGAACTGCTCAGGAATAAGGATTACATGGGGAAAGTAAGGGTTTGCTACACTGGGCTCCGTCCTGGGATGGAATTTTTAGACAACAACACTATTCATGATCTCTTATCCTTAAATATTCATAGAATGTATTACAATACAGCCAGAGAAAGTGTCAGTGAATTTAAGTAAATCAACTCACTATAGATGGAATTGACAGCAAATAATTATTAAAAAGATCCATCCTAGACTGGATGACAGTGAAGTGTCTTCAGATTTATGAACTTCCAACTCCCAAATGATTTCCCATCCCCCTACACTTCTCAAAGCCTTCACAGCTACTGTAAACATGGTATTAAACTGAGAACAGGATTTTTCATCTGACATCTCTATTGCTAGATTTACGTGAAACCAAGAAACTAGAATGCACTCAAAAATCCTAAAATACAAAAACCAGTAATCTGCTCATCATTAGAGAGACAAAACAATTTATAGGTTTCAGAGTAGCAGCTGTGTTAGTCTGTATTTGCAAAAAGAAAAGGAGGACTTGTGGCACCTTAGAGACTAACACATTTATTTGAGCATAAGCTTTCGTGAGCTACAGCTCACTTCATCAGATGCATTCAGTGGAAAATACAGTGGGGAGATTTATATACATAGAGAACATGAAACAATGGGTGTTACCATACACACTGTAACCAGAGTGATCACTTACGGTAAGCTATTACCAGCAGGAGGGGGTGGGGGGACCTTTTGTAGTGATAATCAAGGTGGGCCATTTATGTTCCTTCATGACTTGCTCCCATGTAATTAACTGGTGCATTTTCAACTTTCTACTCATCAACTCCATTAGCTGTCTCTACAGAGGCAGTCATAAGTCCTAGTGTCTTCTTGAGGTCAAATGAGGGAAGGATTGAGGTAAACACACAAGAATGAGTTAAAAAAAAAAAGAAGGAAATAAATATCCACTCCCAAAATCCTTCATGGAGTCTTGAAATACTCCAGTGTTTAATCTCTGCTGCTTTATATGCTAGCTTCAGGAAAATCAATTGTAAACATACATTCTTTTGTGTGTCCTCTTTACAAATTGCTTATCTGGAACCTAATCAGAATTTCCCTATAGACTCTGCAGTCAATAAAATCCTAGGTCAGCACTGGGAAAAATACGACAAAGTTGTTATTTGCTTGAATTTAAAGTGTACTTTGTGATTACTGCATCCCTTTTCTGGTAGCTTTTTTGAAGTTTCAAGCAGTCACATTTGACAGTGGAAAGGAGCACTTAGTCAAAAAAATGAAAGAAAATTCTATTGACTTTTTCCATTTCTTTTGGTTGTTGAAATCTGTTGCTATTTGGAAAAATTCAAGCATTTCTACAGCTGGAAAGAAAATGTCACCAAGTGTCTGTCTGTAGACATTTGAAAGGTCAATGAAAATGTGTGAATTTCTTTTAAATGAAAAAGTAAAGAAAACCTTTCACATTTTCCTAAAATATTCTTCCCATTTCTCAACCAGAGATAGAGATGGAAGAAATGTTTCATGTTTTGACATTTTGTCAGTGATGAAATTTTTCCAAAGACTGGGAAAAAAATGTTGATGAACAATTATGCACAATGTTCTTCAAATTAGCTCTACTGTTCACTAGCAAAACTCCATCACTTGAAACGTCATTGAAGAAGTTTTTAAATTAAAAAAAAAAAAATCTCAGCCAGCTCAAGTGACATTTGAGATTCAAGCTCACGGGGGGAGGGATAGCTCAGTAGTTTGAGCTTTGGCCTGCTAAACCTGGGGTTGTGAGTTCAATCCTTGAGGGGGCCATTTAGGGATATGGGGCAAAAATTGGTGATTGGTCCTGTTTTGAGCAGGGGGTTGGATTAGATGACCTCCTGAGGTCCCTTCCAACCCTGATATTCTATGATTGTATGTATTTATTGATGCTGGAAATCGTACATTTCATATCAACAATCCAGGGAGTCCCCAATGCCTCTTATCAGAATATACATCCCAGAGGCAATTAACTGAGGCAGGTAAAAATCTGACTACCTGCTACTCAGCTAGGACTGTGCCTACATTTCAGCCTCTGAGTCTGTAAGCTTATTACAGATGGACATGTGTGTCTATGTAGACCACCTTTGATAGGGATCCATCTGCATATAGGGTCTCTTGTCACTTTCACATACTCACTGAGACCCTGATGGATACAGGCAAAGTCAATCTCTTCCTGCCACATGCCACCAAGCATAGCACTGGACATATGAATGATGTATCAAAGTATTTCACATTGATTGGACAGCTGGCAGCTGCAGTGTTTGCACAATATGCCCAGCAAGAATTAGCTGAGATGAGTGAGGAAAGCTGGACAGTTTGGCTTGTTTGCAATTAACACCTTACTACTTTGCAGAGGAAATGCTGCCTAAAGCAGTAGAGACCTAAACAGAAATGCTGAATGGGGAAAGTGGGAGAAAAGCAAGGAAAATTTAAAGGAACAAATGCCATTAATGCAGCAGTGGTATCCCAGGCTAGGCATAAGTTTGCTTCGTAGTGTATGTAGCATGACACCTTCGTTATGTTTCTCCTGATTACCTTTGAGGCGGTTCTGAGGCATGCATGAAAACTATATTTGTGGCCTCACTATTATCATAAAAAGCAAGTGACAAAAATTTGGCCCCAAGGAAAAATACTTCAAGTGATTTAAATAGTTTTTCAAGTATTCAGAGCTAGAATAAGGTCATAGCTTATACAGCTAGAAAGTTTGTTTCTGTTCAAATCAAAGAAACCGGAACATTAGAAAAAATTTCTAATTTGCATTCCTAAGATGTGAATTAAAAAGGCAGAATTCTTAATAGAACCTTATGTTCAGAGCAGAATAATGAGAGCTATGCAGGACTGCCCAATGCAAGTGTGGCACTTAGAAATTACAAGACTTCCAACAGAATTAGAGAATAAATAAGAAAAGAATATTTAATACTCTTTCTGGAAAGTTTCAAGGGCACTGACAAACTAGAGCAGCTGGAGGTTCTCAGAATAGAAATTAAACTCAGATAAACAATCATAGCTACAAAGAGTTAATACAAGGGTGCAAACACATGCATCATTCTGATACAGGTCCAGGGGCTCAATCCTGAAGTCTGCTCAGCACTGTGAACAAACCAAAGTGTCAATGTTCAGAGCAGAGTGCTTATTAAGTATCTGTACAGAGAGGATTCTGTATAGGGCTGAGAAATCTGTGCCGTGCTCAGTAGTGAGAACAGGTTTCTTTGCTGCTCTTTGGCCACTGCACCACACTGAGTTAGACATCCTGCATGACCAAGTCTCTGGCTTGTCCCCACTCAGTTGCTGAATACGGGTCATGGGAATGTTATTGAAAGTCTCTATTGAGGAGGATCATAGTTTTCTATGACTGTTGTGATAGTGACAGTTTTTCTTTGGAGTAGTGTAGGTCATTGAATAGGGCTCATGCTAGGAGTAGGGTTCTATTCTCAGCTCTATCATGGACTGTTTCTGCGACCTTGGGCAAGTCATTTAGCCTCTCTAGGCGCAGTTTCTCCAGCCATGAAGTGAAGACAATGTTGCTTACCTTCATTTGGTAAGCCCCTTGAGGTCTATGAATGAGAAGCACTAAGCAAGCATTAAGTGGCCTCTTTCATTTATACCACTGTACTGGCAAACAGGGGGAAAGATGTCAGACAGGCTAGTGTTATTGGGAAGGTCAGGTGGACCAAACACCCATGTTATCCTTTTTGACCCAAGTGGCTAGTCAAAGTTCTGGGCCCTGGACATGTTCCAGCTAGAAGTAGAAATTGATGGTGGAGTCCAGTGTTTTGATTTGTTCCTGGTCAATAAACAACTGCACTAAGAGCTCCAGTTAACAGTATCCAGCTTCTCTGAATGCAAGAGGAATCAAAGGGAAAAGAAGTAGTTTCTTAGCTTACAAGTTCAAGCTTATTTTCAGCCAGCACCCCAACCCTGAGAGAAACCTACAGGCTTCTGCTTGGATTTCTTCAGGCTGACACTAACCCCCCTGCTCACAGTTCAAAAGCTCCTGGGCACATTCACATAACCCTTTTGTCTTAGGTGGAGGACTGCGATTAATTTGTCCTTACTGTTGTGTTAACTGGAGGGTGTCACACCCATCAATCTCAACAAGGTTTTAACTCCACCCACAAAGTTTCACCAGCTCATAATAGCCTTCCAGTGATTTGGTGGGTCAGAAGGCTACATGTATTTGTGCTTTTAAAATTCTTCTTTATAGTATTTTCCCTCCCCGCCCAAGTTTTGATGTAACTTTAACCAGAAACTTCCAGTTACAATTTTAAGTTTACAAGTTTAAGTACCTACAAAGTACAATTAGGTAACATACTGGCACGTCCCCCGCACAATGGCTGTTCAACTAGAGAATAAGGCCTACTACCAGCCTAAACAGAAGAGGGCTATACTGTGATGCTACAGGTTCTAGGTCTGAACACTGCAGATGAACTGGTGGGGGAAGGGAAGGTCATTATTCCATAAGCCACCATTTTGGAGACTGAGGAAGACGTGTCTGGAACCCACTTCCTGCACTTTCTCAAGTGAAAAAACAAATCAATTTTGCCCTCAGACTGAGATCTGTGCAGAAACTTGGTACACACACGAAAACAATTTTTTCCATCAAGTTATGAAACCTGAAAAATAGGGGTTAAATGGAAAGTAATTTAACTACCATATCACATTCTTGGATCTGCATGGTGCAAGTCATGTTTTCAGAGGTAATTTTCCAAAGAAATGAACAGGGATTTAGCTGTGCAGCCATGTAAAATTGAATAGGATTCATACTGCTAAAGTCTTGGCTCGCCATATAGCAAAAGCACCAAAGAAAACCTTTAAAACTCAAAAAGGAAGATAAGCCATTTTTTCTTCTCTCCTCCTTTAGGGAGGAGGAGCAAGCAAGATGTAGGGAGCCTGGGCTGATTGTGTGTACCCTGTGGTATACCACAGAACAGTGCTTCATTAGGGAAAGAGGGATGGTCGTGAGGCAGGACAGGACAGGCAAGCAGTGGACAGGCTTAGCCTGGGAATCCACGGGTGTCCAGATTGTCAGTTCAAGCCTCCTGAAAAGGGAGAATGGAACACTCAAAGAACCCATGAAGCTGCGGCTCTGTAGTTGCACCTTTGTAGTCTATGGGTGGAGGTTCCCGTCTCACTCCCGCATCCATCCCATTTGTACTTAGACTACACCTGGGGACTATGGTTTGGTCTCAAGGCCCTTACCACCCCATAGTCGCTGCTCTTTTTAGCCACAGATGCATGAAATAATCCCCGAGTGTTCTTAGTGTTAAACTGGAGACTAAGCCTTGAGAACAAGAAGGGAACCATTTGATTTTGACTGCCTTCTGTAATGAAGCTGCAGCTTTGAGAAACTAATTTTCCCCCCGAAATGCTCTGATTGAGACATGGTATCACATTTTGACATTACACCAGGCTTCACTGATCACATTACATAACATGATGCTGGTTAATGGTCCAAGATAATATATTCAGCTTTCGCTTCCTCTTAAAAAATAAAGCTACAAAATATTTCCCCATAGTTTGAACTGTGTACTAAAGGAGAAACCTTTCTAAATACCCAGAGATCTTCTGCTGCCCAAATACTCCATAGGAAATAATTAAACTTAAACAAGCATAATGGACCAGATCCTCAGCTGGTGTAAATCTGCACTGCTTCATTGATTTCAGTAGACCATTATTTCATACCACAAACAACAATGAACAAAGCAGTAGTTAAAAGTTCTTCAATTCAGAGCAAGTTCCTACATTAACATCACTAACATCAAGCAAAGAGCTGCACTCATTTTAGATTAATAGCAGTGCTCCCATCAAAGCTTCAGAATACCGCCAGAAGGGACTCTAGGTGAAATCGAGCAGACATCAGTTAGTATTAGTGAACACAAACTGCAGGGGCTCATTAAGCAGGTTGAACTTTATAACAAGGATTTTGCTGATTACGTAAACAGTGGCTCACCTTCAGTTGCCCTTGAGACCAAAGCTGCCAGTGAAACTGGCAATCTACCATACCTTCAATGAAACTCCAAAATGTCAGAGTTTGGCTGTACACTAACTTTTGCAGGCAATAGCAGACAAAAGAGAATCAATAATATAGGGGAATTGAGGATATTGCAGACATCACGTAAAGAAAAGAAAAGCTTTCATATCAGAACATCAGTATGGTCTGAAACTTTTTCAAGGGGAAAAGTGAACAATACAATCAGGGAGCAGAAAACAGTGTCGAAATAGTGTCCAGTCAATAACAAATGCATGCAGAGAAATGCAGATTGGTTCACAAATGATTCAAGAACAGGAAAAAAGAGGGCAACATTTCCAATGAATATCATTTGCAGTGAATAATTCAGACAGGTCTACCTAACATCTTCAAAATACTGTACAAATATTTATTTCGTATACACAAAATAATTACTGTAGTCTACTCAGTAATCATGGAAATATACCTATGAGTGTGCCTGGAGTAAGTGTAAAGTGCTTACTTATGTGACACCATAAACTTTGCACTCAAAGTAGAATGTATGCTCAGAGCTGCTTTATGGTGTAAACTCTTAAACCCTTTTTTATATTTTCCATTGTTATGTACACAGTACGCCCTTGCTTAGATATGGCTAAATGGTGGCTTGGCAACTGTCTGTAAAACACACGACAGCTACAAACGTGTAACTGGAGTGAATGCCTATTGAACCAAAGTACCATCATGAACTCTCTCACTGTCACATGTTCATCTGCTCAAGTTATTGTTCCTGAAGATTACTGGCGCTACACTTTCCAGCTTCAGCCTTGGATCTTTGCTCCCTTGAATTCATTTGAAAAGTCTCTCCTTTGGTGCTTATGCTACTTTGAGTGCTCTGATTATTTCATCCCCATGGGTATACAATGGGACAGCCATTATTTTCAATGGTTCTAACATGGATGCTGAGCAAAAGTAACATTGACAAGACGAGACTCCTTTACGAGGACTTGAGTCATGAAGTGTACCTGCCTTTTTTACACTACTGCCCCCTCTATGAATCCTGTACACCACCAGTTGAGGAAAGCACACTTAGGGCAGCACTTAAGCACATGCTTAAACACAGTTCTGAATGGGGAGCATCGCTGGTCAGCGTGGAATAACTAGATGCACAGTCTTCAGCTGCAGAGAGGACAAAGTTACTTTGCAAACAAGATTACGAGGTCAAAAAGTTTCCTCCAGTCTCCCTGTCCATCTCCCTAGGATCAAGTGCAATACCACTTACTCTATACAGCGAGCTCATTAGGTTTATTTAATCTCTGGGAGGATGGACACAGATCCTGACATTTAGCAAGGAAAAGCAGTTCTCCAGCTCCAGTGCAGAAATTAGTGGGTGACATTTCTGTCCTTTTACCCCTCTGATGTGTGGAAGGAGGAGAAGGGTGAAAAAAAGGGTTGTGGATAACCGCTCAAGGAGTTAGAGCACCAACGTGGAGAGGCATATGCAGAGCATAGCACATCAGGCTCCCCCTGGAGTACTAACAATCTGCTGATCATTCTTAATGAGAGCAACAGCAGTGAAGAGCAAGGTGAGATTTACAGGGTCCATCTGAGAGGGAGCACGTAAGAAGTGTCAGAAAAATCCTTCATCTAATATTTCCCTCTGAGCGCGTCTCTGCCAAGGAGAGCTCCTTCATTTGAATGCACATAAGGAGCCAAGACAAAAACAGCGAGCATTGTATAGACAGCCATCCTTTACCACCTCATCCTCTTTGTATCTCCAATGTCTTTTGAGCTGTGAAGCAGTGGAGAGGTAGGGGCAGAGCATGAGGGATGTTAAGACCACTCTAAACACCAGCAACATGCCAGATCAACAGCTGCATATTTCACAAGAGTAGGGAAGATAAAATTAAAGAACAAAAAATAAAATCACCACTTCACAGTCAAGCTACTATACTCAGCAACACTAAGGAAAGAGAAACTAACGGGGTGACATGCACTGACATCCTGGTCCCTCAGGAGTCCTTGACAAAATTCTCATCGACTTCAGTAGGGACAGGATTTCAGCCATGCTGCTTGGGAAGGCTCAGATATCAGCTTAACAGCCCATCTGAACAATCCTGACCTTCAAACCCTAGTTTCAGACTGCTTGGACACATGGGAAGATCAGATTCAATCCTGAATAAGAGACCTAAAATGGGTCCCTTTTTTGATAATGGAGCTAGCCAAAATCCTGACACCAAAAAGTATCCCAATTTTTTATTTTTAAAAAGAGAAGTTTGGATCCACATTCCAAACTGAATTCTGTAGCTCAGACCCATGTCCAATGACAACAGACAGGGTTCATAAAAAAGGGAGCCCAACATTTTAGAACTAGATAAATACAACACACTTCCTATGACCCATTTCCCTGTATCACTAGAATGTTCCCTATTTTAAGCCAACTAGACTGTCCAGTAGATTCAGTCTTCAAAACCAGCTACTTTTACAGCTGCTCAAATAGGTATAAGAACGGAACAAGAAGATGGTAGCTCAATATAATGCATAAACTAAATCAGTCAGCCTGGCAGCAAAGCCAGGCAGTCAAATGGATTTAAAGTTCTTCAGGGTAGGAAACAAAGGGAGCAGGAAGTAGAACATGAACAGTGAAGTGATACAAAGAACGGGAGTGAAACAGGACCCATTTTTTTATTACCCTGCACATACAATCGCAAGCATGGCCACATTTGCGGCTGGCATGGAAAGGGAGGTGACAACAAAGATGATGTAGTGTCAGGCTTGTTCTGGAGTGAAGACCCATAGAGTTTAGTGTAGCAATGTGTTAAGTAATGAGACGAGAGAGGGAAAATATAATCAGGCAACATGCTGACTATGAAAAGTACCAGAAGTGATTAAAGGGAATCTGTGCCATGTACAAGATACCTGGCTGTAGAAAAGAGGGGTGGGGGAAGGAAGGCATTTGCTCTGTGTTGATTCTTGATATCCCCATTTTGTGTATGGGTATGCACACTCCCAAATTTATTAATGTGATTTTGGCACCACCCACCCAACCCCCTGCCCAATTCTGCCCTGCCAGCCTTACCTGGGCTGTGCCTGCCGTTCCTGGAGTTCTTCACCTCCCCTCCAAGGCCTGGGAGGGGGGCTGCAGCAGCATCTCCTCTCTCCTTTCCAGGCTGGGGGTGCAGAGAGGGAAGGGGAGAGGAGCAGTCCCATTGCTTACAAGGAGGGGAGAAGGAGGAACTGCTCTGAGCTGCTGGGCTTTTCTTTCTCGCCCATGAGGCAGGGCTGCTGAGGAAAAGTGGGGAGGGGTGGTTGGGTACAGGTAGATGTCTGGTTTCTTTGTGAAGCAGCTGATTGGCTGCTCTTCCCCCTGAGGGGAGAAACGGGGAAGGCAGCCAGTCAAAGGAAGTTTCCTCCGCCAGGCAGGGCTTGGGCTGAAATTCAGGACGGGCTGGCGCTTGTCACACCAACAGGAGAATGGCAACAGCTCAAGCCAAACTGTAGGACTGGTGAGAGGTCAGCGGAGCTGGCAATGCTGGTTATGTGGTGCTTGCCCAGTAGCGTTGTCAGGCAAAGCATTAGTGAAGCTGTATGAGACCTCGGTGCGTACAGCCAAGTCTACACTACAAACTTACATCGGTATAACTAAGTCACTCATGGGCATGAATCATCCACACCCCTGCATGACACAGTTATACTCGCCTACCCCCCCCCCCCCAGCACAGACAGCTCAATGTCAACGGGAGGGCTTCTCCCATTGATATAGCTACTGCCTCTCACAGAGATGGGTTAACTACACCGATAGGAGAAGCTCTCAAGTCAGTGTTGCAGTGTCTTCACTGAAGCTCTACAAGAGCACAGCTTTGCTGCTACATCATTTTAAGCCTTGACCTACCCTAACTGACCCCATTTGGGCTGAACCCCAGACCTTCAGTACTGAAAGCATGAGCCTCGATTGCATGAGCTAAAGAGCTTACTCCTCTGTGTGTAACAGAAGAAGATTCATTAACTTGCTATGTAGACAAGCCGGGAGAGGGGGACAAAGACCCACAATCTCCTAGCGTGGCTCTTGCACAATTCTAATCGCTACCCCACAGGAAACATTTTAATAAGACTTGTCTAAGATTCTGGGGGTTGCAGATTAGTAAGAGGCAGCTAGATGTGCCTTATTTTTAACAGGCCTTTGAGAAAATACAAAATGGAGGGGGAGTTTCCTCTGAAGACAGAGTAGAACTACTGTTTTATTGTAGTTTCATAAAATCTTGTCTCTCGCATTTCCTGCTGGGGTTCAGCCAGCGTAGAAGATGCCAAAGCAGCTCACTGCTTCCAACCGTGACTGTCAGATACTACTTGTGGCACAAGAGCCAAACCTTCCCCCCAAAACAACAGATGTTTGCTGCCTGCATCCTTTTAATACTTCCCTGATCAGTCCATGGAACACTGCCATGTGACAGTTACTGCCTGAAAGTCAAACAGTATCTTCTGTGCATAGGCAGAATATGTGGTTGTAACAATACAGCAGTTGCAGGTGGATTCATTTTGTGATAAAATAGATGGTTTGGAGTAATGGTGTTTGATATTCTTTAACACAGGAAAATCCACTCTCTTGCTTGTGTACAAATCTTTAAACGAACAAGAAAATTCATAGAATCATAGAATATCAGGGTTGGAAGGGATCTCAGGAGGTCATCCAGTCCAACCCCCTGCTCAAAGCAGGACCAATTAAATCATCCCAGCCAGGGCTTTGTCAAGCCTGACCTTAAAAACTTCTAAGGAAGGAGATTCCACCACCTCCCTAGGTAACGCATTCCAGTGTTTCACCACCCTCCTAGTGAAAAAGTTTTTCCTAATATCCAACCTAAACCTCCCCCACTGCAACTTGAGACCATTACTCCTTGTTCTGTCATCTGCTACCACTGAGAACAGTCTAGAGCCATCCTCTTTGGAACCCCCTTTCAGGTAGTTGAAAGCAGCTATCAAATCCCCCCTCATTCTTCTCTTCTGTAGACTAAACATCCCCAGTTCCCTCAGCCTCTCCTCATAACTCATGTATTTCAGTCCCCTAATCATTTTTGTTGCCCTCCGCTGGACTCTTTCCAATTTTTTCACGTCCTTCTTGTAGTGTGGGGCCCGAAACTGGACACAGTACTCCAGATGAGGCCTTACCAGTGTCGAATAGAGGGGAACAATCACGTCCCTCGATCTGCTGGCAATGCCCCTACTTATACATCCCAAAATGCCATTGGCCTTCTTAGCAACAAGGGCACACTGTTGACTCATATCCAGCTTCTTGTCCACTGTAACCCCTAGGTCCTTTTCTGCAGAACTGCTGCCGAGCCATTCGGTCGCCAGTCTGTAGCGGTGCATGGGATTCTTCCGTCCTAAGTGCAGGACTCTGCACTTGTCCTTGTTGAACCTCATCAGATTTCTTTTGGCCCAATCCTCCAATTTGTCTAGGTCCCTCTGTATCCTATCCCTACCCTTCAGCGTATCTGCCTCTCCTCCCAGTTTAGTGTCATCTGCAAACTTGCTGAGGGTGCAGTCCACACCATCCTCCAGGTCATTAACGAAGATATTGAACAAAACCGGCCCCAGGACCGACTCTTGGGGCACTCCACTTGATACCAGCTGCCAACTAGACTTAGAGCCATTGATCACTACCCGTTGAGCCCGACAATCTAGCCAGCTTTCTATCCACCTTATAGTCCATTCATCCAGCCTATACTTCTTTAACTTGCTGGCAAGAATACTGTGGGAGACCGTGTCAAAAGCTTTGCTAAAGTCAAGGAACAACACGTCCACTGCTTTCCCTTCATCCACAGAACCAGTTATCTCGTCATAGAAGGCAATTAGATTAGTCAGGCATGACTTGCCCTTGGTGAATCCATGCTGACTGTTCCTGATCACTTTCCTCTCCTCTAAGTGCTTCAGAATTGATTCCTTGAGGAACTGCTCCATGATTTTACCATTATTACAGCAGAAGAGAGAACCCTGTTGGACAATACATTAATGGTGTTAGTTACTGCCATTAAACATTAAGCCAATATAAGTAAAGTCTTGGATTCTTTCCGGGCAGATTGATAAGCCTGCCAGGAGTTGGATTGCTGTCCAAGCAGTGGACTTTAGATTTCTGTAGTGATTTCTAGCTTCCCTGCATGTAGGAGGAGAGGATAGACCTGCCAGTGTATCATCCTCAGGAGAGTTGGGTTCAAATCTTAGCTCAGCCACAGACTTCCTGTTTGGCCTGAGCCAAGTCACATAGGGTTGGTCTTCACGGCTGTGTTAGCTCGAGGTAGAACTTGAGTGGAGCCCTTAACCCAACTCCCATGCACACACACAAATCTCTAGCTCTACTGAAGTGGTGCTTTAAACTCAATCTAACTGACCTGTCAAATTGTGTGGGGGTGAAGCATGAGCGCTGCTCGGGCCGGAGCTAGTTATGCAGGGGGGACTCAGCTGCTCCCCGCTGCTAATCCAAATACTCCATGCAGCTCAAGTACTGTGTTGCAGGGTGACAGCTCTCATTCAAGCCAGGCTAATTCAAGAGACATTAACTCAAGTGTACATAACTTGAGCTAACACTGCAGTGAAGACAAGCCTCTTTCTTTGTGCCGCAGTTGTAAAATGGGGATAATACATCCTTGCCCCTCACCCCACCCTGTTGTTTAGTCTTTTAGAGTAGGAACTATCTATTATGTGTATGTTCAATGGAACTGAGAGCTCAGTTGGGCCATTAAGAACTACTCTAAATATGCTTCATAATTTAGTCCCCAAGCAGCTTAACTTCATCCAGTTCAGGGGACAAAAAACACCAAGCATTTGGTTTCTGTATTAGCTATAGCTTTAGTCAGACACACAGTAGTTAAGTCTTGTGACTCTAGCCTGTGTCTTGTCTCAGACTCACATATGAACTAAGCCGTTCACCTGCCATGAAAGTACAGTTGTGCCAGCTGTTTTCTCTGAATAAAAAACTCATTTTAAATAGTATCCAAAAATTAATTCCCATGACAATACCACATGGCAGAGATTCAACTGCTAGAGCAATCTGGTCAGTTAAAACGATACCCCAAAAGTATGGAGATAAAAGTCAAATACCCTGTTCCCACAGAGCTGCACGGAGCATTCGAGGTGCCCTCAAAGCCCAGTCAGAAACCTGTGCTGAAGTATAGCTTTGGGGCAGGGCTGCCTGTACATGCTTCCAATGTGCTGACAGAATATTAAGGGAAGAGGACAGAACACCCATTTGTGCAGCTGCTTTATGTCCCTGGCTATCTGAAGGTATACAAGAGAGAGTTAACTGTCCAACAAATTGCAGGAGCGAGAGCATGGTAATAGGATAGGGTCATGGAGCAGAGAAGGTTGTGGGCAAAGGGGCTGATCCAAAGCCCACTGAGGTCAAAAGGAGTCTTTCCATTGACTTTAATGGGCTTCGGATCAGGCAGAAAATCAATAGCATGCAGTTCACCATAAAAATCTCAGTTGGCCATCAGCTTTCGCTAGTAGGTGGCCATGAACACAGGAAATGAGAGGTTTGGAAGTGAATCCTTGCTTTGTGTTGCAAAAATAGATTAGGGAAAAACAAAGGCAAGTGCAGTTAGAGGTGATGTTTTATATGAATCTTATATCAGATCTTGTTAGGTCTGATTCAATTTCCTTTTAAAAAATATACACAAAACATAAGTAGAGCGCTAAATTCTGCTCATTTATGCTGATGCATGGTAAGTAGCATAAAATTCACTTCATGGCATCCTCCTTGGGTTGATTTATTTATTTTTCATCTGTGCTGCATCCTTTTGTGTTTTTGCTTTTAAGGAAGCAGCAGCAGCTAAAACACCCACTTCCTTTGCTTCTAAAACAGCTTGACGTCAGTTGATAAGTTCCGCTATCTGCTCCCTGCTCTCACTTGAGCAATCTTTTGGCTGCTGGACATCACTGAAAGCATTTAGGGCAGCATCAAATCTAAATGCAGGAGCAGCGTGTCCCTCAATCTCAGCAGTGGAGGCGGTTTGAGCAATAAAGAGGGACATTGGTAGACTAGGATTTCTCACTGCCACCTTTTTTAAAAGATGGATTCCTTTGTTCAACACATATTTCTGTTCTAGGTAGCAACAGAGCACTAACTGAGACAGACATGACAATTCAAATTAAGCTAAACGGCATTTAGATGAAACTATCCTGAAGGGAAAACTATTGTGTGGCAGTGAGATCAAACAGACATTTTGCATACAAACCAAAGGAACAAACACTTGCAAGGTAGGAAGGGAGGGCAGTGGTTTTACCTCATACTCTACTTTTGCTTTTCAACGTTTTCATTTGGTGTCAGGCTGAGATATATCCCATTAAGTTGGGTCAATCACAGACAGCGATGTCACCCATCCCATAATTTTGGTGAATAGATGATGCTTCCAAAATTGTGCTATCCGGAGAAAATTCCTTTCAAAGGGTTTTAGTCAAGATGTTTAATTGATACAACAGTTTGAATGTTATTTAGTATTTATAATAGGTTAGCACCTAGAGGCCAGCCACATCAGAGCCCCATTGGGCCAGGTGCTGTACGAGTATATCTAACATATCAACTATAGCTAGATCTCTGATATTCCCAGTAATATCTCCAAATTTATTCTCATCATTTCTGGGAGGTGAAAATAATTCTTCTATCACACATTGTAAAGCAACACTGTCCTAAAGGTAAATTGGAACTCTGAAGCTGTTAATCGCGCAGAAAACAAACAAACAAACAAACAGTTTAAGGACACAAATGACTGCTTTCTCTAAGGTCCCATTTCAGCAGAGCACTTCAGCACATGCTTAACTTTAAGGTCTGGCCTTTGTCCTAGAACTCAATGGGACTTAAAGAACATACCTAGAATTAAGCAGGTGCTAAAGTCCTGTTGAGTTCTGGGACTCAAGCCCATGCCTTAAAGTCAAGGATGCGCTGAAGTGCCCTGCTGAACAGAGATAAGCCCTGATTGCGCAGCCTAAACTGAACGTTGTGTTGTCACAGTATGTCCCAAAGTATGTTTGCACTTTTGCGCACATATGTCTAATGCAGACAAGACAGGGTCACATGTGTGTACAAAATCAGGGTTGCAGGTATGCACACACATCAGGACTCTGTGTGCCTATGGTGGGCTTGTGCAAAAGCACTTAACATTTTGACCATAATGTTTCTCAACAGGAATTTAACAACCCAATAATAAATGGCCTACAGACGCTCCCTGACTTACGCAATTGTTCCGTTCCAGAAAGCCTTGCGTAACTCGAATGTTGCGTAAGTCAGAAACCTATACCCGAATGTTATGCAACAAACAACCCCCACACCACTCTTATTTCTAGCTTATGGAACTTTTTCCATAAGTGTGAATTTGCATAAATCAGGTCTTGCATAACCTGGAGAGCGTCTGTACAAGGAAGCGAGGCTGGGATGTACAGCACACGGATACGATGTTGAGCAGGAACACAGAGGCTTCCTTAAGCAGCTAAAGGAAAGAGGAATGAAACGTTCTGCTCATAAATGGCTACTGCAACGGCATTTTACCATATAAAACACTCAAGAAAAACCCTAGCAATAGTGACACAGCAGATGGTGGATGTGATGCTTTATGTCTGAAAATGACCCTTTGTATCATTGCTGCTACCACTGTTATACAAACCATCAACTCTTATACAAAGTGCATCACGTAAGGGGGGGGGGGTCCAATGGAAAAGTTACAATAGCTCAGTGGTTTGAGCATTGGCCTGCTAAACCCAGGGTTGTGAGTTCAATCCTTGAGGGGGCCATTTGGGATCTGGGGCAAAAATTGGGGATTGGTCCTGCTTTGAGCAGGGGGTTGGACTAGGTGACCGCCTGAGGTCCCTTCCAACCCTGATAGTCTATACTCTATATAAATAGGATTATCCTAGTTAAATCCATGTATCATCTTTGTATCTGAAGTTATGAACACTGGCTACATATTTGTATCTCAACAGGTATTTGTTCCTGGGTGACGCCTCACAAATAGATTTACATCAAGGCTAGACACTTCACTCTAACAATGGGCCATAGAAGAAACTCATTCCACCCAGATAGTTCTCCCTGAGGATGCCTCAGACATGGAGGGCCCAATGGCCAACCCCTATGAGTCAGCAAACCATGAAAGGCCATGTGATATGCTCGTGGGACCCTGGACTCCATCTTGGGCCAGGAACTTTCCACAAACAGGAGCTGTGGGCTTTGTTTGGGCTAGTACAATTCTGTCCACATGGCAGAGGATCTAAAGACACACCGGACATCTTCATTTCTTGCTTCATTTCTCTGGACTGGATTTCTAATAAGGAAGCTCTAAACAAGGACTGATAACCCTCCCCCAATTTGTTTGAGTGATTCCAGAGAGACTTTTGCAAGTTAACAGTTTATTCCATCACTGCAAGAAATACGATATAAGGACTTCGCAATTTCTTGTATGTATAAGATTCCTTAAACCATTTAAAAACACTCTTCTTTCTTTTTCTTTTTAATAATAAATCTTAGATTTAGTTAAGGATTGGCTGTATGGCTGTATTTGGGTAAGACCGGAGATTCATATTGACCTGAGGGTAAGTGTCCAATCCTTTGGGATTGGTAGAATTTTAAGTATAGGATTTTCTCTAACTCCTGACTATTCTAGACTTGGTTGTCTGGATGGGAGCCAAGGGCTGGAATGCCTAAAAGGGACTGTGTTTGGCCACCAGTGTGGTACTGCAGAAGCTCTTTTGTTACTGGCTTGGGGAATCTAATTATAGAACACACACCAGTTTGGGGAATTGCCTGCCCTATTTCTTGCAGTCTGGCCTGAGTGTAACATTCTCAGTGTGGCCCATCCAGGCACCAGGTTACAGAGGTCTACTAGGGAGCAGTTTTCCTGAGGTGTACCATAGGCCAAGCAACAAGAAATGGAAGGTAAAAATGAGCATTCAAACAAATTGTAGCACCAACATTGATTTCCTGGTGAGGTAGAGGAAATCAATCTCATGTCACTTAAATACACACCCCCAGCAGTCCTGAAGGTCTAATTTAAAAAATGGCTCTGCCTTGAGGGCAGAAGTAAATCAGTTCCCATGGTGGGACTGAGGAAAAACAATGACTTGCAGGAGTTGCGGTATAGGCTGGAGGCCAGATGTACAGTATGAAGCTGTTGGCTATGGGGCATTTTCACTGAGCTAACCAAAAATCAAGCTCCAACTGGGAAAATTCATGTCACTTATTTCTGAGAGCAAAAAACAGCCTGGAGCGGAGTATGGGGAGAGAAAACTGTGATATCCAAAAAAAATAATTAAGCTATGCTCTTGCTCTGCTTTTGTCAGATGGAGACTGCAGCCTCAGGTCAGAAATGGCAAAGGTACAAAAGCCTAGTGAACAAGGATATGTTGTCAAAGAGAAGCCAGACTGGGAAACTAGCTAAGAGCTAGGAATGCATGAGTGCAGGGGATCAGAGAAATAAGATATATGTGGACTATATATTGTGCATTCAGGGTCACAGTTATTGCAGAAGAAAATTATTTCTTGAGAGGAGCTGGAAGGTTCTTGTAAAAACATCCAAGAGGGAGAAATCTAGGGCATGAGAGGAACATTACCCATGAATACAATGACATTTCCTCTGGGACTTCTATACCTTAAAAATGAACTTGTTTGTGTTTGTCTCCCATGTACATTATCCATTGCTGAAATAATGTTAATTAACAACAAAATTCTTATATACCTTTGATATCTGTTTATTACTGCCACCCAACTAAACAAAGCCAACAATTTCTATGTTAAGTGGAATTCTGTATAATAGCTACAGCAAGAGCTTTCTTCTGTTCCCCCAATATAGGCCACAATCCATAAAAGCACTTAAGCACCCGCATAACTTTAAACTGGTGAACTTAATGACTTCAGTAGGACTACTCACTTTCTTCAGGGGATTCACATGCTGAAGCACTGTGCTTCAGTGGAGCACATATCTGAAGGCAGATGTGGAAGGAAGCTCTCAGGGACTCCCGTATTTCCCTTTTGAATATGCTTATTACAAGCTTATTGGCTTTACACAGCCACACCAAAATTCCTTATTGGTTTGCATTCAACTACTGCCAAATTGTTGCAATCAATAAGTGAGAGGTAGCAGCATGTCTGAGTTGAAAGAACAAAGCCAGGCAAAGAAAGAGAAGTTACTAAAAAAGTTCAAAATGCTGCTTAGGATGGTTGCGTCACCAGCTGTAGTTTTTAGTATTTGTGCAAGTCCCACATGGCCTAGGAGCCAAAAATAGGAGAGAAGATTTAGAAAAGGGAACTAAATAGGAGGGAAAATTAAATCATTAACTAGGCAGGAACAGCTGCCATCCTCCTTCATTTGGGTAGATCTCTACAGTAAGTGCTACAGTCCACAGCTCTGCCGAATTCAAGTAGGTAAGGTTAGAACACTGATGACAGAGTTCAAAGAATGAAAAGTAAGTAACACTGCATATAGCGTGCAACCGTTTCCTGTTTTATTGAAAGGCAGGAGCTGCTGGTGCAATACTTTGAAGGTCAGCATTTCAAGAGCTGTGTGCAAAAACTTAAGGACAAGGAGACAAATCTATTTTTTTGGCTTTAAAGAACTCATAACGCTGGAATATCTAGACATTGTACATCATATATACTTCCAGTAGTCAGGTGACTTTATTTTTGCCAAAATGTTAACTTTCAGCTTGCCACATTAGTAATATTAATCTATGCAAATTTCATAGTATCCTACACATTGAACATATTCAACTTCTCAATAACCCATTTTGAGAATGTAATCTGAGAATCTGTAATTTGTTTGCAGATGAAAATGCTCCTTATGAAATGGGCTCAATCAACATTTGCAGAAATTGTACTTTTTTTAATAGAGCACATTTATTAGGATTAGTTCACATTGAAAACAAAAAGAAATCTAATAAGAGCCTGGCTTCAGGTACTGAGTCCCCTTAATTCCCAGTGACTGCAGTTGAACGTGCTCTATTGAACATGAAGAACTGAGCCCTAAACTGCTGCTGTAAGACAGTATGATGGGCACTGTAAGGGAAGGGGCTGCCACCTGGATGTTACTAGGACTCATAAGCAAGAGCATGTTGAGAGATGTACCTCCCAGGAAGAGCTATGTAACTATTGTTACATTTCACAACCTCGAACAGAGAAATTAGATTAAAAATAAGATACTCTTGCTGGAACGTTGCTACTTAATTTCTTAGCATTTAGAACACATGGGAATGTTCCCTTTCACCCCCGCCCCCTTGCAAGAGAAACAAAGCAGGTTGCTCCCTAAACAGAGGGGCACAGCTCACCCCATCCAAGGCAGTCTGCAGATCATCTGCTGCTAGGCATAGCTCACATGCTTCCCTACAAAACCCCCTAGTCTGCAAGTAGGACCCAGAAACCCCCTGAAATTTAAAGCCTACAATTAGAACCGAGTTTTCTATACATCACAACTAGTAGGACTATTAAAGAAGGCGCTTGTGGCTCATTTAGAGAATCCAGGTGGAGGGTAACTGTCAGCCAAGGGAGCTGCGAAAGCCTTAGGAGGGGCTGTAAGGGTAACATGCAGGGAGCAAGAGGTACTTGAGGAGGCAAGGGGTTAAAACCTGGAGAAGGGGCTTTCCATCAAGAGACAGCAAGGATGAACAGAAATAGTCACAAACCCGCTTCTGGGGGGGACTACATCTCCCAACATGCCCTTCCTTAAAGGACTACGCTTCAGTAACAGCCAGGAAGCAGCACCTTGCCCTTAAAGGTCCCATCACACCTTGTAACTAAAGTAACTTCCATTACAACTTAAAAAAACAAAACAAAACAAAAAACCACACACAAGGGTTAACTCTTACAGAAGTCCCATGCTAAAAAACCAGCAGCACACAGAATTCTCAGACAGGGCTAGGTTACAACTTGGAGTCAAAGCCTGCCAAGGCAGTAAAGGAGAGTAAGAACCCCCCTTTGCACTCCTGGATGGGGAACCCAGACTTTGGGTCCTGAGACACAGGAGCTAGGGGAGGCTGCACAACTGCCCACTCTGCCACAGAGCAAGCGGGAAGGTAGTGAGCAGAGCCGTGGCTCTTCTACTTCTACTCAGAGGGCAGCAAAGCTGAGCAGACTCTTGGGGTGTTAGAGTTAGCTGCTGGAATAGGTCAACAGCAATGTTTCTGCTTCCTTCTCCAAGAAAAAGGAAGCAGAGGAGGACTGTGCCTCACAGGGCTTACACATGGTCTCTTTATTCAGGGGAATGTCTCAGGGCATTGCCTGCCCTTTAGTGTTACACACATCCATCGAGGTAACAAAAGAAAGCTTTACAGACTATTTCTATTGGACAGTCTCTTTTTTTTAATTGTTCAGTGAGCATGAAAACAGCAGCACCCATGGTATAAGTACATCAGTGATTGATATGTGCTGCGGCATAATAGTTATGGTATCATGATTCCATTTGACAAAAGATGATTTTTTTTCAAAAAGGAGCCAAGAGCATCATGTCAAATATTATGAGACAACAGCAGCCTATTAGTTCCAGTGCCGAATTTTAAACCTCATACCGCCTAGAAACCGGAGGATTGTTTTTATTTTTTTCAAGGCAGCCCGTCACCTCTTCAAGGTATAAATAAATAGCATAGTGACTGGTTCATCTCTGCCTGTCTTCAGACCAGAAAAAAAAAAAGTCAAGAAAGAGCTAAAATTTCCTTTATATGTGGAGTCTTTTCTCCTCTTGATAAATATCTGCAGTTCTCACTGGAATACATAGAACACACACATGCATATGGGGCCTTATCCTCTAAAAGTGGTGAGCACCCTCAGTTATACCAAAATTAGAAAAAAAAATCACTAAATCGCTGCACTTGACAGTGGCCAATGCCAGGTGCCCCTGAGGGAATGAACAGGTAATCAAGTGATCCATTCCCTGTTGCTCATTCCCAACATCTGGCAAACAGAGGCTAGGGACGCCACCCCTGCCCATCCTGGCTAATAGCCATTGATGGACCTATCCTCCATGAAGAAAAGGAGTACTTGTGGCACCTTTTGTTTTTGCGAATACAGACTAACACAGCTGTTGCTCTGAAACCTATCCTCCATGAATTTATCTAGTTCTTTTTTGAACTGTGTTATAGTCTTGGCCTTCACAACATCCTCTGGCAAAGAGTTCCACAGGTTGACTATGCGTTGTCTGAAGAAATGCTTCCTTTTGTTTGTTTTAAATTATTAATACAAACCCTTTTGCCATTTAGTAACCATTTCAGGTCAATAGCTGTTACTGCAGTTATCTATGTGCAATGAATTGGTAGTTTTAAGACTGTTACTAGAGGACAAGTGTTTACATACAAAATCTCACTACCACCCAGAAGACACTCAATGGCCATAGACAATGAACCACATTGCCCCTATAGACAGAGGGCCAGATCCTCAGCTTGTGTAAGTCAGTCACAGTTTCATAGAGTTTAAGGTAATAAGGCACCATTAGATCACCTAGTTTGACCTCCTGTATAACACTGCCAGTAGCATTTCACCCAAATACCCATACTGAGCCTAATGACTTCAGTGGAAATAGACTCATTTACACCATCTGGTCCATATTGATCAGGAAGTTGTCTCCAGTTATCTGCACATCCCATTGATCTGAAGTTTTTTTTAATGTCCCCAGACAATTTTTGTTGAGCAAGATTGTGTGGAACTTAACTGACATGAAAACCTTCCCCTTTAGCTACCTGCTCTCAGCTTTGGTTATTTTAGGCACCAAGTTAAATGAATCACACATCCGGCCCTTTTTTCAAGTGTTTTACATGCTTATCTCTCTGGCACCACACTCCAACTCTCCTCAGTGACCATGACTCATGTATATCATATTCAAGAAGAGATCAGTACATCCAGTCTGAACTGTGGGAACAGCTAATTTGTCAGTTGGCTATGAGCTGGAAGTGGGTGTTTTTATGACTCAAATGCATTTACTTAACATTATAAATACAAATAATACTTTTCATTCAAGGCCACAATTTGGGTTACTTATAAATTGCTGTACAAAATATCACCCACTTAGGTAGTGTTTGAATACTGTATATATTAATGATGCATCAAAAATATCTCATTCAGTCAAGATGTCTTCCACTAATGAAGTCCCTAAAGAAAATCACAACAGACTTCCTTAGCTAAGATATTCTGACTGCTTGGTTTTATCAAGAGATAATTAAAATAGCATTAGATATAAGATCTTCCAAGTAACATTCACCAAAGAAGCACAAACATCAAAGAGTTTTAACTATTAAATTATTCTTATGTTTGCATTGATAAGAAAGTAGGGTAAAGCCCTATATGCATAACTATGAAATATGCTATGGCTCTTGAACTTGTGTGACTTTCATAAAATGTGAATTTTAAAACCAGTTAATTTTTGCCTTATATCTAATAGAAAAATGGCATGCATAATGTATCTAATATCATAGCATGCGTGATTGCTCACTCTTAATGCACTGACACCAAATATTTTCAAGGAATTACGTTGTACATGAAATTCAGCTAACAAACCTAGACTAAATTTAAGCACTAACAAGTCATTTCGCAGTTCCTTTCTGTACATGTATGGGGAAAAAACATGGTCAGATCAGACATGGTCAGATAGCTTTAAAAATGTATATCAATTAGAGATCATTCCTTATGATAGAAGCATCAGTTCCCAGTTTAATTTCCTCCTCTGAAATAATTAGAGCATCTTAATTCTGTACCAAGAGTCAAATGATGGCAAAATGCTAGAGATTCAATTATAAATCTGATTTTACTCATGAACAACTTGTGTATTAATATCACTTTTCATGTACTCTATTGAAAAGTAAGATGCATATTTGAAGACTTTCCAGTAACTTCACCGAGTTCTGCTTGAAAGCTTTGCTCTTCCATGGTCAGAAATTAATACCACACTAAAATACTTGTCTTCCATATTGCGTATAACTTTTAATGTATGTACAAGTTAATTGCACATCCATTAAACATTATGTCAATTCAATTATAGAAAACACATTTCTGTAGCAACCTTCTCTCTGGGCATTTTACAAAGGTAAAGGACTACTGGAATAGTGACTTCTGATGTCAATACACTTGACCATGACAGCACTGAATAAATCAAGAGGAATGAGCTGGGTTTAAGGGAGAGTCTCTCTAATTATAGATGCTGGGTTATCTGACTAACACCGCATGCAACCCCATTGACTTATACTTAGTGAAGGAGCTTCAGCTGAGGTTGTTGCTCTGTTATTATTGGAGTTATCAGTAAAGCTAAACTCCTGGAAAAGGGCAAGATCAGACAATATGCAGTATACGTACACTCCGTCTGGAGCAAAGTGGGGATTCCATCATCTTACAGTGACATAATACATGGTGATCTGTGACATAAGATATTGGCACTTAACCTGCAACAACAATCTATTCCCCACCCCTGTTCCCCCATTGAAATGGGGCAAAATCCAGAGCCCAGCACCTGAACTAAATAGTTAGGCAGAACACTAGGTAGGTGAGAAGGGGGACAAAGCAAATGCACCTTGCTGTCAAGTTGTTGAGAGTAACAGAGCCACTCCATGAATCTAGTTATGAGTAGCCCATTAGGAGCCCTTATGGCCCTCCCCCTTGGCCTCATTTCTGCTGTGCAGGGGAGCCACACCGAACTGTGCTATGCCCCCCAGGGAATACACCCTTTGCATGGCCTATCATATCCAGTCCCCCTCTCCTCCTGCCCCTAGTTCTGCTGCAAGGGGAACATCGTCCCCATGGAGCAAGTTCTGGATTTGCCCCGCAATAGGTGGATTTGGCATGCTGGGTAAGTGTTCCGAATAGATTGTTTGCCACCATCTCACAACCCAATAAGTTTTAGTTTAAACACATGGCACTTGAAAACAGAGTTATCAGAATTAGCCTTTTAACTATAAATTGCAGGTATTAGAGATCTGTGGTAATTGTCTTATCAAGTTCTAAATGTGCTTACAATGCTAAGAGAACAAATTGGTTTAGGTTCTAGACAGGCTTTTCCATTTTCATAAATTGCTCTGGGAAGCAATAGGATTTCTGAAATGTAAGAGAGTTGCTTTTGACAAACGGGTTTTATTCAAGGACCCTTGAGAAAGGGAAAAAAAAATCCACCAGGGCTTTTTAAAAGGGAGGGATGGATAGGAGATAACAGATGTCATCTTAAACAGTAGGGGCCTAATTCTGCTCTCAGCATCCCCACTGCCAATCCAAAGGAAGCCCACTGAATTTAGTGAATTTACACTGGGGTAGCTGAGAGCAGACCTCTCTCCTTGCAGATTAGGGTGACCAGATGTCCCAATTTTATAGGGACAGTCCCGATTTTTGGGTCTTTTTCTTATATAGGCTCCTATTACCTCCCACCCCCTGTTCTGGTTTTTCACATTTGCTCTCTGGTCACCCTATTGCAGATGGATATGCAGGAAGTGTGCAAGCTAGACTAGCACAGGGGAGGTCCTTGTGTTTTCAAGGGCACAAGTCTAAAATGGGATTCTGTAGGTCAGAATGTGCAAAGCATGACAGGTAATGAACACTCGGCATGATCTGGAGAATGGAACACACACACACACACACACACGAGGGGAGGGGAGGGGAGAAAGCCAAAAGTATACAGGGCCAATGTTTGGAGGGAAGGAACCATATTAATAGCATGCTTAGCCCCTCCTGCTCTCCCCAAGGCTGCTGCAAACCTGCAGCTAATCTGTGGTCTTTGCTCCCACTTCATGCCCCGTGACTCCCCAAGCTTGACCCTGACACATTGAAGTCAATGAGAGTTTTGCCATTAACCAAATGGGCGCAAGATCAGACCCACAGTGCAGCCAGAGACAGACAGCCAGTGACAGTATATTTACGAGTGCTACCATGTGACTTTGGCTGCAGTGAGGGGAGTGTAGGGCAGCATGGAGAGGGATTGTCTCTGCCTGGAACATACATTACACAGTACTGGGAACTCAGACAGTCCATGCTGTGGAACAGTTTCTTTCCTGATTCCTTTGCACTTTGGGTTATATCTTACCTCCCTGCTCTGGCTTTCATGGCAGCAGAATGTATGTACATTTGTCTGCCCCAGAATTAGAGGCTCTCAAATTCAAAAAAACCTGAGATGCACACATTTTGGATTTTGGTGTGTCTCTCTGTTCAATCTCTGAAATGGTCACTGCCATATGCAAAACTATGGACCCAATGTTCTTGGTGTAAGAGGGTGCAACTGGGCCTCAGTAGCATGTTGCTCTTAAAATTATACTTAATTTACATCTTTGTTTATATTCGCTGAGTATTTTGAAGAGCACATTGTTATTCTGTGCACACTGGACATTTATGATGGTGCAATCTGATAAAGATCTGAAAACAGATTATCCTATAAGATATTAAGATGCTTTATCCAGATCTATAATTAAATTATAGATTCCCTTTCTGAAGTGTCTAATCTTGTGTCCAAAACTCCATCAATTGTACAGTTCAGACAGGAAAAAGATGTAAAGATTGTATAATCAGAAACGGATTGGTCACATATCATGAATATACTGAGTGGGGGTAAGAAATGCAAATTTCAAAGTGATGCAGTGTTGATTGCAACATACACTGCATTAGACTTAATCTGCATTTTACTGATTGGGAATAAAGGAAATAGGGGCTTGAATGGGAACAGTCCCAACAGTAGGAAGTTATATATTTGTGGGAATGCTCAAACACCACTTTTTGGAAGCCAACTATTCAGAACATTTCAGGTGAAATTATACCTGCTTTGTCCCAAGTATATTTTCCACATGATTTCTCTTAATTGCAGAATACATCCAAGAATGGTGCCACTAGAATTTTTAAAAATATTGGACCAAACTCATGCCTGGTGTAACTACTAAGGTTAGTGGAGACAAATGTGCTCCATTCTGGTTTACCAGTGGCAAACAAACAGAGACAAAACCTTCTCTAACTGAGGGAGGCTCTCCTGAAAGAAAAATAGAAACTCTGCAAAATAATGGTGAGAAATACAAAAGCATTTTGGAGCCTGGGCCATATTAAATCTTCAAGGTGTTTGGTTAAAGATACTGCCATATTCCCTGCTTTGTAATTTTTTAGTGTCCCCTTCTTTCTCGCGCCTCTTTTCACAGAAGAATGGATAAAATATTTATCCCAGAACTTAGTCGCTGACTCTGTGGGTGCTTCAGGGCTAGAGCACCCAAGGGGAAAAAAATTGTCACCAATCAGCTCCTCCCCCTCCCACCCACAGCCCCGCCAATCAGCACTTACCCCCCTCCCAGTGCCTCCCGCCCACCATGATCACCTGCCTGCAGGAGGCGCTGGAGAGGAGGGGTAGGAGCGAGGGTGGGCTATCAAGAGGTGGTGTGGGCAGGAAGAAGCAGGGCAATGAGGGCCTTGGGGGAAGAGGTGGAATGGGGGCAGGGCTGGGGGTGGAGTCAGGGTCAAGCATACCTAGGGAAAGTGGAATGTCAGCGTGTATGTCTCAAGAATATGCTGCCTGATGCATAAAGATATCTTTTATGTTATTTCTCTGTCAGAAGACGTTCCATGGGAGATCTGATGCGGATTCCCCCCCTCCGCTTCCAAACACATATACTTTTTTTGTTTATTCACAATGGCTTTTGTTGAAGTTTTCGCACATAAAATCAATAAGTACATTTTAAAGGAAAGTTTAAACAAAAGTGGGTTGGTATTAAGGGACATAGCAAAATAAATAAAAATCCTCTAAACAGGAGAGGTTTTAAGTCACCCTGGTACTCTCCAGTCTGGTCTGGCTGTATGCTAGCTGCTAAGAGCAAAGATTAAAAACTGCACAAAGGCGAAGCCCTTTGCAGGGCAATTGTATTGGTCCTAGAAAAACAATGAACAATGCTGCACAAGATCTACTGGGTCTTCAGCCCTACTCCAGATTCACTAGTCCACTCCCCTTCTATCAGGGGGATTTCTGCCCCACGTTCCCCATCAGGCTGGTAGGGGAACCCAGGCCCTCCTTCTCCAGTGGACTCCAGTCCAAAGCCCCTTTAATAAGCAGCCAAGGCCTATCCAGATAGGCCTAAGACAGGTGAAGGTAGGAAGTGGTCCTGGGAGGCAGCAAGAGGTCTTTCTCACAGCTTCTTCCCAGACTCACAACGTACCACCATGTCTCCCCTCCCCCCGCAGCTCACTGCAGAGCTTCCTAGCATTTTCTACTACCCAGCTGGCTGTACAGCAGGAGTGTTTTCCCTGCTCCCCTCACAAAGTAGTCCTTAACCCAGCAGGAATCTTCCTGATGCCCACAGGCCTCTCTGTCAACACACAGAATCCTGAACAGACTCACTTCCCACCCCCCTTTCCCTTAACAGCTGCCTGAGGCTCCCCTTTGCATGCCTAGCTTCCTTGAGGAAGGCCATGCCTGCTAGCAGCCTAGCTCATCACCCCAGCTCCAGACAGGTTTCTCTCACTGAATGAGAGCCAGCAGCCTAGTCTCTTTCCTAGCCAGCCTACACCTGACCTGGGTGAGCCCCGTTAAGCTTCCCTCCAAACTTGACTGTGTACTGCAGGTATAGCAGGGCAGGACTGATTGAGCACACAGGCTCTCATTAACCTTTTGTGGCCCAATTCGGGATAGGGTTAGGGTTACCTTTCTAACTGCTGGTAACCATACCCCTGAGGTCCAACTCAAGGTCCGGCCCGGCCCGGCCCGGCCCGGCCCTACCCCGCCTCTTCCGCAAGGCTGCCCATCCTCATTACTCACTGGATGGTTTTAAGGAGCTTGCCCACAGGGAGGAGACTTTAAGAACAAGGCTGAGCAAGGGCTGGCGCAGGTTAATGACTCGGCACCTCCTCCAACCCACGATAACTGGACTTTTGGTTCGAGTGCCATAAAAAAAACAGGCACCTGGCAACTTTAAATGGCACCCAGACACAGAAGCCAAAAAACCAGAGTGTCTGGGTAAAACCCAGCCGGGTGGCAACCCTAGTTTGGGGTTGGTACACCCCATTACAAGAACACAAAGAGAATTTCTTGAGGGAACACTGGTTAAATCTTGATACTTTGCTGCCTTCATTCCCCCTAAGGCATCGCCTTTATTGTGGATTTTGCTCCCACATAAGCCACATCATTATAGTTGTTTACATACCATCACTAACAATAATAATAATGGATACATCCTAATTCCTCATTTGAATGTGACAAACGGCTTCTTCTCTCAGTAAAAATAAATACACAGGGAAAGGGAAAATACATCATTGTTACCAGCAAATGAGGCATAGTGCAAGAAATTAAAATGTCTGGCTGATAGAAAAGGAAAAAACTCCCTTGGATGGAAGCCTTAAACCAAAAGGCAGAAGGATCATTTACTGAACACAAGAAAAATTAATAGGGAAGAAGGCTAATTAAGAGAAATGAAAATGTTTGCTGAAGTTCTGTATAGCTGAGTACACACAGGCACATAATCAGATTCCGAATAAGAACACAGTTTAGGATCAGACAATTTACTTAACACCCATTCACAGGCAACCTGTCTGTGTTTATTTTTTTATTTATAGGTTTCAACAATAAACAATGCCCATACAAAAATGGCTTATCCAGTGGTTAACCTTCCCATGACATAAGGTAGCAGCTCAGGTTAATTTTCACTTGACTGAGACAGAACAAACTGAGCCCTGCACTCTCCCCTATTTGTAAAAACAATGAGTAGTACTTGTGGCACCTTAGAGACTAACAAATATATTTGGGCATAAGCTTTTGTGGGCTAAAACCCACTTCATCAGATGTTAGTCTCTAAGGGTCCCCTATTTGCGTTATAGCTGATCTCGCTCTCATTGAAATCAAGGGTAAATTCTCATTTAGTTTAATGGGAGTGGTTGAAGGGCCCATCGGTAATACCATAACCCCCATGTATCACATTCTCTATATGTACACATGTGCATCACATAAACTCCATTTATTATGCACCTTTGGTTGCCTCAACTGCACTCTGCCAGGTCTATGCCTGATATCCCCCTCCCCACCAGTTTCAGACAGATGCCATTTTTTAGCAGAAAAGGAAAAGAAAAATAACCCATCACAGAAATGATTCCTAATTCCCTTGTGTGACTGGGTACACAGGTCATTTGGTGTTCACAAAGTTCCAAAGCCCGGGCCGGTGCATCCCACTAGTAGAGTCTCTAGGCAGCTCGGCTGAACCAGTCAACAACCTGGGATTTCAGGGGTTAATTCCTTGTCAGGAGTTCAAAGGCAGCACAGGGATGCTACCAGCTGGGAGCTAATTAGGCAGCAGCTGAGCTTATTTAGGACCAAACACCTTAAAAGACAAGGAGAGCAAATGAGGTTGGCAGTAGGAGGGAATAGTGGGGTAATACTTTTTGTTTTGTATTTGTAAGTGTTTTATTGCCTGCAAAGCAAGGATATGCAGCTACAGAGGCATTTAAGTAGGTGGAGTCAATTTACATTAGGCAAAGACTCCTTCAATAAAATCCTACATGGAGAGGTTTCAGAGTAGCAGCCGTGTTAGTCTGTTTCTGCAAAAAGAAAAGGAGGACTTGTGGCACCTTAGAGACTAACACATTTATTTGAGCATAAGCTTTCGTGAGCTACAGCTCACTTCATCAGATGCATTCAGTGGAAAATACAGTGGGGAGATTTATATACATAGAGAACATGAAACAATGGGTGTTACCATACACACTGTAAGGAGAAAAGGAGTACTTGTGGCACTAAGTACTCCTTTTCTTTTTGCGAATACAGACTAACACGGCTGCTACTCTGAAACTCACGTGAGCTGATCACTCTCCTTACAGTTTTCAGAGTAGCAGCCGTGTTAGTCTGTATTCGCAAAAAGAAAAGGAGGACTTGTGGCACCTTAGAGACTAATGAATTTATTTGTGCTATCCTTGATTATCACTACAAAAGGTTACCCACCCCTCCCCCGCTCTCCTGCTGGTAATAGCTCACCTTACCTGATCGCTCTCATTACAGTGTGTATGGTAACACCCATTGTTTCATGTTCTCTGTGTATATAAATCTCCCCACTGTATTTTCCACTGAATGCATCCGATGAAGTGAGCTTTAGCTCACGAAAACTTATGCTCAAATAAATTTGTTAGTCTCTAAGGTGCCACAAGTCCTCCTTTTCTTTTTACATGGAGAGGGTGATTTGTGCACTGTTCTGCCCTGACCTTGTTACAGTCCCTTCTCTTCCCCTCTTTGTTGCAAAATAGATTACACGGGGCTCAGGCCAAGGATGGGCAATGTTCACAGTGAAACCAGTGATGGCTTTATCTGAAATCTTAGGGCCCTTCAGAGTTTTAGTCACTTGAAAGGCAGAAATCTCTTCACTTCCAATGAAATGAGGCTTTTATTTCTAGCTCAGGCATCTAATAAGATACTGAGCCTTAAACTCATTCCATTCTTATGTAGGCAAAAGCTATTCTACCTAGACAAAAAGGTATTTTATAGGATTTTGGAGGTTGTTTTTTTTTTTAAAATGTATCAGTCAGAATTTACCTCTCCTTCTGAAGGCTTAGACTCATTGTATTGAAAGAGCTTTCCTGTGCCAGTGTGGGGGGAGGTGTACAAAAACTAGTACTTATACATTCTTTAAAAAAACAAAAATCTCTAAAACAGCCTGTCCATAAAATATGGCATATCCAGACTACATGGTGGTGTGAAGTAGGATAAAAGTTTTATTGACATTTGTCTGGGAGAACTTGTTACATAACTCACGAGGTTTGAATCTAGCCACCCCAAGCTCAGACTCAGGGTCTCTCTAGACTATGTATATAAAACTTATCAATATTAAAAATGTTTTATTACGCTTTTAAGATCTACTTTAGCAGCCACAACAATAATTTGCCAATGTCTGTTCTGAATAGTTGGGATTTAGTTTGACACTGAAGCAGAAACCTAAGACTTGATTCATCAAAAGGAGTCAAGGTTGCCCAGGTTCTGATTTTCTCCACCTTTTGTGCAGTTTCTTAAGCTGCTTATAAATCCCTGAGGATTTAGCTGCTGCCTTTTGGCAATGTCTCTGGCTTGCTGCTAAGCCTGCAAAGATGGCCAAAAGCACACTCCTTTTCTAAAATGTAATTCTTTTTGCTACTCTAACAGTAATGAACAATATTGCTGAGAAATAGGCAGTGGGGCAGTCATATGAAACCAAATGATAATAAGTGATTGCTATTAATTTTTGGTGTCAGATGCATGGGGTGTCTGTGCAACAACTCAAAACCCTGATTCTCAGAAATGTTGGACCCATTCAGTTATGAGACTGTAGAGCATTCAAGCAACCAGCTCCTTAAAAGAACCTGTAATCTATTTTTTAACCACTATAAAAGGGAGACTTAAGTTAAAGAGGCAAAGTTTTCATTTCAGTGAGATGTCTTATGTGACCCTTACTTTGAGTTCATGTCCACCAACCAACTTACACAAGATTAGCTAACATCTGAAGAACAAACAACACAGTAGTTTCTCCTGCTCTTGAGACAGGAAAAACAGCAGCAGAGAAATTGACAACTAGCCCTATCTGAGCAGGCTTATTCATTAATCATTATTGTTGCTATTATTTCATGTGCATTTATGTACACGCATGCACATACCTGAAAAGAGCCTCAGACTTGTGTGTCCTGTAGTGCACAATGACAGAATGAAGAAGGCATCTATATTTAATGACATTCCATTATATTATTACTCACTCTTTTTCCAAAGTGAAATGTTTTGACTTTGTTTTTCTTTTATATTAAAGGGGAGGAGGTATCTCTCAATGTGCATATAATTAATCATGAAATACTGTGCTTTGTTTCAGCCTCATAGTGACTCAGAACTTCCATGCTCATTAAAAACTAGTTCAACCTTTACCTTTATTTCCGAGTGACTATTAATGTCACTTGTGTGACACGCTGCAATGAGGAAAGGTCCCTTTAGTTCTACAGTAGTGGAAAGGTCTGGATCATGTAGCCAATGTCATTTCACTCTAATGGTATCATCCATAATACATTGTTCTAATGAAAAGTGCACAGGAGAAATCAGTGTGAGGCTCTGGCAGTTGTGATTACTTAACAAGTCTAGGTATCATGGGAAAAAACTAAACTTTTGTTTAAACCATGAAAGAAGGTACATGATAGAGGGAAACTGAGCCTTCCAGCCAATAAAAAGGGGACAGTGCAAAGTACTGTAGTTGGTAAATACTGCTCAGCAATATTATTCAAAAATAAAAGCAGAGACTGGAAGTTTATCTTTCTGTCCTGCTAATAGCTCCGGTGTGGGGGAAATTGCTACAAGGCCATTGTAAAAGAGGATGGAATTAAATTCTAGGTGGAAAAACGACATACTGGCTGCAATCTTTTAGAGAGTACGGACAGAACAGGTATAGGTACAAACCCAAATAATCCTCACTACCAAGTGGTCATCTAGCCTTCCAACAATAATGTACCAATCCAACTCCTTTTGAAGTTAATGGCAAAAACCGTGTCAGGCCTTTAGTTAAACACAAGCTTCATTGGACCACTTCCCAGTAGCCTCTCCCAGTGGGATTCACCATCCTGTCATGTCAAGAACTGCTCCATCTGCCAGCAAACAGAAAGAGCTATCACCTCTCCCTAACTCTATTCCAAAATAGCTATAGATATTAACTCTCTGTGAGAGTCATCTAGCAGTTGATCACATCAATGATTGCTTGGCACCAAGTGCACCCATTCAAGAGCAGCCATCCCCTAAGAAGGAATGTATCTCCAGGCTGAATCTCTGACCTCAGGACAGAACAATGCTGGGCTGTAGTAAGAAATACTCTGCATCTGTGTATCTTGCCATATATTTGGGTAAGCTTTCACATTTCAAGGGTCATGATCTCCTTGGACTGATCAGTTGTGATGGGTGAGATGGCTCCCAACCCCTCAGCTGTGATAGCATGTCTGACCAAGCCCACCTACCCCAGGGAAATAAAAGCCTAACATGAATCCAGTCTCTCTGACTTTAACCAAAAGCCCAAACCCTGAAGTGTGCACTGCCATTACATGGAAAAGGGTCACAAGGAGCAGGAGAAAGAGACTTTGTACATCTAGCTGGAGTTGGTCCCATTGCTTGCTCTTCATGTACTCTCACCTTGTGTGAACAATGTTTAAGTTGATGCTCAGCTGTGTCCTTGGCAGTTTCCTGCTGCTCTCCTCCAAACTAGACAGATGACGATGTTTAGCAATCCACCTGTGCCACCCCTTGTTTGGGTCTCAAAAGTGTTAATAAAAAAAAAAAGGGTGGAGAACTGTTAGGATATAGATATTCAGGCCTCTCTGCAAAGGCCTGTACTCTAAGAATTTAGGTGTATTCTTATCACTTGGCTAGTGATAGAGGTATAAAAGAAAGAATCAAAATCACTGTCTGCTGGTGTAAGGGCCTTCTCTTACTGTGACAGTCTGAGGCCCTGTTCTTAGGCTAAGGCCTTTGGCTAAGCAGCAGAGGCAGCCATAAGCTGGGAAGCGACCGGTCACCTCCTCACATTCCAAACTAGTCACACTGAAATAAGGTGCTATTCGGCTGTTGGGAATACAATCCTGTCCTGATAGTTCCTATCACCTCCAGAGAAAGGGAAGTGCCTAGAAAATGTAAAAGGAAACTTAGTTTGATAGCATCCTGTCTGGCAAGAACTCACTTATCAATACTGGGATGTGAAATCCTCACTTCTGTATTGTTTTGTCATTATAGTTCCCACTTTGCTATTGTTTGTCTGTATAATCTCTGTCTGGTTCTGTGATTGTTCCTGTCTGCTGTATAATTAATTTTGCTGGGTGTAAACTAATTAAGGTGGTGGGATATAATTGGTTACATAATCATATAACAATATGTTAGGATTGGTTAGTTAAATTTCAGGAAAATGATTGGTTAAGGTATAGCTAACCAGAACACAAGTTTTACTATATAATCTGTAGTCAATGAGGAAGTGACTGGGTGTGGGGGTGGGCATGTGGGTGTGTGAGATGGGAACAGGGAATGGGGGTAAGACAATTGGAATCATGTTTTGCTAAAGGGGGAAATGGGAACAGGGAATGGGAGTAAGGAAGTTGGAATCATGTTTGGCTAAGGGTAGGAATGGGAACAGGGACACAGGTGTAAGGCTCTGTGGTGTCAGAGCTGGGAAGGAGGATACTAAGGAAGGAAACTGGAATCATGCTTGCTGGAAGTTCACCCCAATAAACATCGAATTGTTTGCACCTTTGGACTTCGGGTATTGTTGCTCTCTGTTCATGCGAGAAGGACCAGGGAAGTAAGTGGGTGAAGGAATAAGCCCCCTAACAAGAACTAACAACCAGGCATGTGAACCTATCCTTCTGCCTGAATACAAGACCTGCCACACCCCATCCCTCCTGGTATCCTGAGTCGTGCAAGTGTGGGAATGAACAAAAGAGACTGATCCAGCTCTAATTCAGAATAATGGATGCTGAAATATTGGAGCATGGGACTCAGAGGATAAAATCTAGTAGAACTCTCCCCAAAATTAGAAGTAGGTAAAGGATTTCCCATTGCCATTGAGGAATAAGAACTCTTCCCTGGGACGGTAAGAAGGCAGTATGCTTTCCATAGTGTTATCACAGGGCACGCTTGCCTAGTGAGGTGCTTCTACAGTGTAACATTGGGCCCCGCACTCTTATGGTCTGCCATATTGCTTACTAGGTTATGTCATCCTGAGAAGGGCACATGCTCTGCCTGTAGCTGCCTCTAGCTGGTCATGTCAATCACCCTGCCCCACTGTCATGCAGCACTGAGCTTAAGCATCCTGGCCATGGAGGCGATAGAAGCAGCTATATGGTATGAGAAAATTATGCAACCAGCATTTCCTCTCTCTGCTCCATCCCTGTGTGATCAACCCCCATCTATATGATAGTTCCTCAGTTTTCCTTCCCCTGCTCCCAATTCTACATGGCAGAATAGATCATCTGGGCCTTATGTAATAGAATCATAGAATATCAGGATTGGAAGGGACCTCAGGAGGTATTCTAGTCCAACCCCCTGCTCAAAGCAGGACCAAGCCCCAATTTTTGCCCCAGATCCCTAAATGGGCCCTCAAGGATTGAACTCAGAACCATGGGTTTTGCAGGCCAATGCTCAAACCACTGAGCTATCCTTCCCCATACTTAGGGCTTATTATTATCCCTCAAGGACTTTACAACCAAAAACCCAGTAGTTAGCTATTAACAGAGGCCACTGTATGAGAGAGAAAGGGCTAAGAGTAAAACTGGGTCTGCAAATAAGAGCATGTAACTGCAATAATTCTTTAATTTCCATGACTGATGAAATGAGACTGCACTGCCAGAGCTGGAGTGAGGATGGAATATACTACACCATACATTTATAAAAGAGCAGGTTTGCATCATCCACAGGGCTACAGAAAGACAAAGATTTATGCGAGCCAGAATTTTGGCAGTACCTCCACCTTTGTTCTGTTTTCCAGAATTGTTCGGCCTATGGTTGTGCCGAGCTCCAGATGGTGGATTCACATCCACACTATGAGAAATTAGGCTTAGATCCCATCACGCCTCTAATGTATACAAGTTTTTGATTCAAGACGGCTCAGAGTAAACAGAATTCCGCAGCTGAGATATTTGGTAATCCAAGGTGGGAGAAAATACACAGAAGCTTTCAAGAAACTACTGTGCTGTGATTATAGATGCTAAGTTTAACACTCCAAGAATTTAAAATACATCAGCTGCCTTGGACAAGACAAGAAAGAAAAATACTCCAGACCACACCAATATGTAAGAAAAAAAACCGTACGGACTAAGGATCAAATTCAGCCTCAGTGGCCATAGGCATCCACCTGGCAGCACATATATCCTGGATCCCTCTCCATCAGGTTCACGGTAAGGCATGGCACGGAGACAGCATTTGCTGCTTTGGTGGGTCACCTACCACTTATCTGTAGGCAAAAGAAATACATCCATATGTATCTCACTTTACTTGTCTGGCATATGGTACTGTAGATCACCTACTACTCCTGTCCCACCTGCAGGGATGAATGAAAATGCCTTTAAATGGCTCACGTCTCTCCTCTCAGACCAAACCCAAGGAGTCAGTAGGGGCAACTCTTCTTCTAGCTCCAATAGTGCTCTCAGACAGTGAATCCCACAAAGCTCAGTCCTCTGCCACTCCTTTTAATTATTCAACATCTAGATGAAGCCAGTGGGAGAGCTAATGAAACAGCATGGGCTGAAATGCCAGCAGTATACAGAGCTCTACATCTCCTTTAAATTGAACCTAAACAGCATCACTTCTCCAGCTTTCTCAATGCCTAGCACAGCAGTTCCCAAACTGTGATCCATGTACCACCCATGGCTGGTCCCTTCAGCACCTGCTGGTGATCAGTGGGTAGCAACCTAGACTATGGTGGTGTCTTCTACCCCTTGTTTTCACATGCTGAGTTGTATTAAAAGACAGACACATGAAACACTTCCCTGATATTAATTCTCCATGTAAGCAATTGCTATATTACCACTGGGATGTTACTTTATTGCCACAGGGAGGGGAGGGGGCAGTCTGTGTGACATCTTTATTAAGATGTGGCCCATAATGTGGAAGAGCTTGAGAGCGCCACTGAAATCAACATGTAGATGAAGAGCACACAGCTAAAGATAAACCTGTGCAAGACTGATGCGTGTAGACAGAGGGAAGCATTTTGAAGAACTTGCCTCCTCTGTAACATGCTCAACTATTGAGAGGATCTGCATTCACTTTGTGATGTTAAGTTGCAGCTTTGAGGTCCTTTGGTTCTTGTGCTCAGAACTCTCAGAACAAACGTTGCTGGCACTCCAGCTCTTGTTGTCTCACTTGATTTGTACCCTTCTGAGACATTAAAGACTAATTGCTAATTTTTTATTAATATTAGCTTTTTTTAATATTGCTTTTTTTTAAACCACTAACCAGATCCTATTTTTACTCTTACAACTCTGTTGAAAGATTATCTTTGGAAACAGCTTAGTCCTCTCTGCTCCCAGTTGATCTAAAGGCCTATGATCTGTTCAGTCTTGAATGAGCAAATATTATAAGTGGCACAGTTCTTTCACAGACTCACTCTATCCTTTTGATGTATCACTTTCCCAAGTTTATAGAGGTGCTCAGAGATTAGGCTAGATGGAAGGAAATGGAGATGCAGCGCATGGCCTCTGGCCTAACCGATCATTTTGATATAGGAAAGGTGGTCTGATAGTTAGGAAGACAGCCTGGGACAAGAGACCTGCATTCAATCCTCTGCTCTTCTGTAGACACCCTGTGTCAGCAAATCACTTAGGCCCAGATCCACAAAGGTATTCAAGCTCCTAACTTCCACTGAAATCAGTAGAAGTTAGGAGTCTGAATACCTTTGTGGAACTGGGCCTTAGTCTGTCTGTGCCATAGTTTTACATGGTAATGAGAACCATATAAGTATCTAAGGTAGATATGGAAGAATCAAATTAAGGTGTCTAAAAGAAAATTAAGGCTGGCTTCTATTTGCGTTTGATGCTGAAATGAAGAAATTGCTCTGCATCCTTATTTCAGACTATTAATTTTCTTCTTAATCCATCCTCCCAGTTGTTCCTAGGCATCACAAGATTTGCCACAAATTTTAGTCCTAGCCTTTTCAGATTGAAAGGGAAGATACTTGGGATAAACATTTCTTCCAGTTTGACAAACTGTAGCGATCTGACTTTATCTTATATTTCCTTGTATTCTGGTAACTCTGATCTCGGTTAGTAAAATTTGCTTCTTGCTGATGATTTGCGTGAAATTATCCTATAGCCCAGATCAACAGCTTCCAGGCTAGATCTCTAGTGTTCCTCTCACAATTGTTTTTGAATATTTTTCTTAGGCTCTAGACATAGGCAAAATCCAATGGTGAAGAGGTTCTGTTTGTATCAGCAATAGTCAAAAGTTTGGCTGCTTTATCTCACCTTGCTTCTTGTCCCAGCTGAAATCAGGAAATGAAGAGGCAAAGTGGTTTATTATCATTGTTTATTAAAAGAGAAGTTAAAAAGTTATCCAAACAAAAAGATTCAGGTAGGGCTTGATTTGGAAGTTTCAGTCAGTTCTTATTTTATCTGGATCAATTCCTCCATCCCATATTGTAAACATGGAATCCATATAGTTTTTATCAGAATCAGTTCACCAATAGTCTTAAACCATATAATTAATCTCTCTTTGGCTACTTGAAAACTGTGAGCAAATTTGAAATCTTTCATGAAAATTTCAAGGGTAAAAAATTTAAATATAGCACGAGACGTTGTTAATTATCATGCCATTACTAACCTTTCTTACTTCACTTAAGATACTTCCTAAGTTGTATCCATTCTGTTTTAGAGCCACATGGATCATCAGAATTTTAATTAATTCTAATCAGTATGGCTGACCCAGGACTGCACAGAGATTGTTCTCCTTGATTTAGTAATAAGTGCTTGTCTCGGCTGCTGTCTTTAGATTTATTAGTTGTATTTGGTACCATGAACCACACAGTTATGATGGCCTCCAGTTGGATGCAGGTCTTTCTGAAATGATTGTGGATTGAGTTCCTTGCATTTAATTTATATCATTAGTGAAGTTTGCATCTTCCCTTTATTATGGGTGTTTTGTAACAGCTAAATCCTGTTTGGAACCATTCATTATTACCATTAATATTACAGCCAGACTTGGAGTCTGAACCTACTCCCATTTATATCATAGCCATATTCCGCTGCAGACCTTTAGATTCATTTGTTTGCTTCAGCAAATGTCTTTGTAGATTCTCTCTAAACTGCCCATGTGTTTGGCTGGTGTTAAACTTAGATATCCAAACCTTCTGAGACCAGAGGCAAGAAAACACTGGAAGGAACCTTGTATCTTGTAACTGATATTCTAATTATACTTTGAGAATTCAGGCAATTGAATAACACCCACTCCGGTGTCAAAGAATCCTCTGTGAAATATTCAGCTTCACTCTGACAGACCCAACAGTTGGGCACTGGTGTTTCTCCATTGACTTCTCCTGATATGTGTTGATGGAAGGGAAGGGAATCAGATCTCCAGAAATGCTGTTGGCAAGTGTACTAGCATCTTAGAGGGAGTATGGTGGTCTCACAGATTCCAAAGCATTCAAGACTTTGTGGGTTGAACCCAACACATTAGTAGCAGATTGTAAAGTAATGGATTTGCCCATGAGCTTGTCCTCAAGTGGCATGCCCACAGGTAGGATGAAAGACTGCTGCCACCTAGTGCAATGTCCTTTATCTCATATGGTAGAGGCCTGTGGTTTTGGAACTGAAGGAGTAAGGTTCTTGTGTCCCATGCCCAAGTTGTGGGTTTGTGATTTATCTAGTCACTGTGTCTGTGCAGAATGCCAAGGCCAGCAAAAGAGAGTGAGAAAGCATCATGGATCACCAAAACATGAAATTAAAAGGCAAGACAAGCCTTTACTACAGCTACTGATAGGAGTGTTGAACATTAGAGATAAGAGGAACCACCGCTGCCCTCCTCCCCGAAAAAAGGGTTTGAAGTAGGACATTCCTTTTTTATTTAAAAACAAATTATATCCACTATAATAGAGAAGATAACGCTCAGTATAGAGCTGTGCAGAGGACAGAAGTTCTGCTTTGTGAAGGATTTAGCTCTAGTTCTACAGATTCAGCAGGAATAGGGGCACATGTGAAAGAAAGATAGCGGGTGGTTTTGGGAGTCAGGCTTATTGGCTTGGTTTGTCCTCTCAAGGGGCCAGCTGTGGAGTGCTTGAAACATGGGCCAAGAGTTTTATGAGGCGAGTATTGAGAAGTGTAGTGTTCTATGAAAATTATACAAATACAGGAACGGCAAACATGTTCTGCATAGCAGGACATCATGGCAGTATGATATTATACGACTGCAGAAGTGAAGTTCCCTAGGAGCTCTGTGAATTTAATGAGCAGCATCATATTACTGAGGCTCTTTATTAATGATATTTAGGCTAACAGAAAACATGTTGTGGGGATAATAAACAATCTGAAGTTACACAAAAAGCAGTTGTGGTAATGCTTCATGTGAAAAAGCCAAGGCCAAGATTTCCTGCAGATAGACTCCTAAACATCGGTGCTGGAACTAAGGGTGCTGCCACATTCCCTTGCACAAAGTGGATTCCACCACATACAGGGTTTACAGATTGGTTGAATAACTCTCAGCACCCCCACTATAAAAATTGTTCCAGCAACCCTGCTCCTAAATCAGTACTTAGGTATCTAAATCTTTGGTCTGAGCTTTCACTGAAGTCAATAGGAAATGTTAAGTGCTTGGCCCTTTTGAAAGATCAGGTAACTTATTTAGGTGCCCAAGAGTTTCAGTGTAGGCACCTATTTTTGAAAATAATGGCCCAAATGTCCTTTGTGACAGTATCAAAACATTTTCATTCTGAATTCCTGCTTTTAGTAGTACAGCAGTATTACTTACATTAACCAACAGGTGTCTTGTTAAAAGTGATTCTGAATAAGCTGATAAATGTTGCCATTCCATTCTCTGAGGATAGGACAAGAAGCAATGGGCTTATATTGCAGTAACAGAGGTTTTGGTTGGACATTAGGAAAAGCTTCCTAACTATCAGGGTAGTTAAGCACTGGAACAAATTGCCTAGGGAAATTGTGAAATCTTTGTCATTGGAAGTTTTTAAGAACAGGTTAGATATACACGTCAGGAATAGCCTAGTTAGTATTTAGTCCTGCCTTGAATGCAGGGGACTGGATGAGATGACCGAGTGAGGTCCCTTCCAGTTCTACACTTTATGATTATCATCCTCATCAGCTAATGATCTTAAAAGCAATGTATTTCCATTGAACAGAAAATCCATGTTGTGACTCTGGGACAAGAAGTCTTGGACAAAAATGCTCTTTGCATATCATATGCTTTGATACCTTTTGTATTAGTTAGGTAGGAAAGATCATTTTAATCAAAGAAATCTGTTGTCTGCAAAGTAACATATTAAGTCATTTTTATCATTGATAAATGGTTCCTGCTGTTTTGTTCTATTCTCAGTTCCCAGTTTAGTCAGCTGTAGTTTATTAAGTCAAAGGTTGCCTTATAACACATCCCACTGTTCCTCTCCATGACAAAAACAAACATTAACCTTTATGGATGCATCCATACAATTTTGTCAAAGGAGACATCAGACTTTCAGGCTGTAATAATCCAATGTGAAACTGTAGAGCTTCACATGATGAGGTATTTGAATGTGAGCATTGATTGTCCAAACCTGTTGGCTGATAAAGCAAAGTATAATTTTTTAAGATGCTGTTGCAATATTTAAATTCCCAGAGAAAGCTTAGTATGTGATAGCATCTTCTTCCTCAACTTATTGACATAACCTATATCAACTACAGTGCCTATGACAATACCTAGAGAGAAAAAGGAAATAGAGTAGTATTTTTAAAACCATATTTAGGCTTAATTTAAAAACTATCACGCCAAAGCTGGAAGTCCTTATTCAGAATTTACTCCAACCATACTCAGGCAAGGGGAGCGGAGTGGGCTGAAGCCAGTAGCATCCATGAATAAACAGATGCCACCACTCAGAACTCCCACTGACTTCATAGAGAGTTTTCCCTTAGTAAATTCTGTCTAACACCAATTCTAGATTGTGAGCTGCCTGGAGCAGGGACTTTGTGTTATCTGTACAGCACCTAATACAATGGGGTCATGATTCCCAGATAGGGTCCTTGGGTGCTACCACAGTAGAAATAAAAAGAACAAGTAATAATTTCAGGATTTGGCCCTGTATCAGTAATTTGCTCTTCTGTAGGGACTCTTCTCTATGTCTCAGTGCTTTACAGATGTTACTGGATAGAAGCCCACCGTACCCTGTGTCATTCTGTGGGTAAATCATTTTTATTCTAATGTACAAAACAATCCACATTGGTGTCTAATGCCTGGTACTGGCTGTTTATATCCAGGTTTCTGACTGTTTTTCCCAGGGTCTGATCCTGCTTGTGCTAATTTACAGATAGCAGCCTTATTGCTTTCATTAGGATTCTTACAGGTTTGATTTTCAGACTGTGCTCCAGGCTGTAGGTACCACTTTAGGCCCCCAATGAATTGAACCCTTAATTCTAAAGGCATATTTCATGCCTTTTCCCAGCAGTGTATTGCGGGCATAAAACAGTCTGTGTAGTTCAGTGGCAGTCTCTGAACTCTACCTGCGTAACTGGAGGTCTACTTTGAAAATCAGACGTTGAGTGAGGACTGCTCCCATAAGGACAACTCCTTACAGGAGTGGACTCGCTTCCTCTAGCGTGGGCCTAGTTACTGCTGTTGTAATTAGAGCTTCATCACTAACTACTAGCTGTTGGAAACTACGTCCAACTATGACTGAAGCACACTGTAAGCCCTTGTCAGACCAACAGGGGAAAGAAAAGCCTCCTTAAAAGAAAAGACTGTGACAAATACAACAATACACTGCAATATCCTGGATAAGCCTAACTGAACTGAGTTTGATATGCTGGGGGTCCATTATATTAAAAATGCAATTGTTTGTGTGTTATCGCATATAACTTCGAGGAGGAGGGGGTACGCTAATGTATTTGGCTCTGGTTATCATCCCTTTGAAGTGATGCCTGGGATAGGTTTGCATCTACTAATTCAAACTGGATTCTCCAGGGACCAACAGAATTTTTGGATAAAAAAAACAAACCACCTGTTTAAACTGACTCAGGGTCTCCTTTCTGATCTAGCAAACATACAGGTCCAGGGTGGGCCCCAATCTTTAGGGAAGAGTTGGAAGGAGTTTGGCCTACTGAGGCCCCAAAGGCAGAGTGCTTGTTCTGAGCCAATGCTATGATGAACATATGATCACAGGGAAGACCCTGTGTGCGGTTTGAAAGACTAATCACCAACCAGAGTCCTTGCTGAAGGAGGGGGAGGGGTCATCTTTGGTAACCTTATTAACATGCATATAGGTTCTTTTTAATATGTTGTCTCTGTAATACTTTTACCTTAAGAATAAATCTGCTTGCTTAGAAACAGCTGTGTGGTAACTTATAATTGTGGCAATCACTCTGCATACTGTCTGAGGAAAGACGCAAAGCAGGCCTGCTTAGACAGTCTGTCTTTGGATGGGAAAAATGACTGTATTGTCAGGGTACTGTGAAGCCCAGAAATAGCCTTATCAGAAGGGAGAGAGACAATGGCTGGTGACCTGGAAGCCTAGAGGAAGTACCCTTGCTGGACAACACAGAGGGAATACAGGTGCAATTGCCCTGAACTGTAACAAAGACTACACACAGTTTCCAAATCATCTGAGTCAGTGGTGTTTTGCAATTCTCTCATTGGCCATTGACAAAAAATAAGACACAAATTGGAAGCATGAATCATAGCTTGATTTAGCTTGTCTCTTATTAATAAGAAGTAAGTTACTCAATTATTTCCCCTCCCTGTAAGACTCAGCAGGAGAAGGACTAAGAAGCACATGATGGATCTAGAAGAAGAGAGAATCCAACTGAGTCATCTTGAACTTTGCAATCCCCTATTTTATTGTCTTGCTTTTACATTTATTTATGCAAGAAAAATTCCTCTAAGGATTTCTGTACAACATACTCTCCTAAATTGGTTTTTAGCATCCATATATCATCCAGTCATTGGGAGGAAGGGGGCCTTTTGGTTAAGGCACCGGACTAGGATTCAGGCTTCAGTTCCTGACTCTACTACAGATGTCCTGTGGGACCTAGGGCAAGTCACTTAATCTCTCTGTGCATTAGTTCATCTGCAAGATACAGATAATACTACCTGGAATTATAGGCATGATGGAAGGATAACTGATTACTGTTTGTGAGGCACTCAGATACTAAGGTGATGGGGTAAGCAGATATATAAATAGCTCTGAATTGTAGCTCTCTCTTCATAAATAAAGAGATCTATTACATTCAAATAAGAAATTGAAAGAATCAGAAACAAAATCTCCTGAAGCAGCAAAGGAAATATGCATTAGGTTGTGGATGTAGTTTATCAATGTCATGGTTGTTGTAGCACTCCACAATAGAACTGAAAGTACAAAAAAAAAAACCACTTGTAGGAACATAGATACATTTCAAGTAGCGATTACATGCAAAATAGTGGCAGTATTCTAGAGGACATAACATAGCCCAGATGGCACATGGAAATAATCCAAATCTTTAAAAAACCCACATGCATATTTTTATGCTATTGCAACATTCTATGTAAACCTTTTGTAGTGTTCCAATATATCAGTGGGGTAATGCACCTTATTGACATAAAATGCCTACAAGTACCGCCTGGCTAAGTTACAAAACTCTATACTTATTTTGCAGAAAGTTGCAAAATCCAAGCAGACAGGGTCTACTTCAAAGGAAGAATTTGTTATCAGTGAAAACAGATGTGTGGTAACAAAACACAGATTAAATATTGATGAGATCCAAAGTTCCCTGTGCTAATATATCAACCTTTGCTACTGGGACAGAACAATGACAAAGCTATTTGGAAACAGTTCTGCAGAAGTATGCTGAAGAGCTGTTGCATTTTGAAGAATTTTTTTTTAAAAAAATCAACTAACCAGCTTTTAGTACCATTCTATTCTATTGCATCCTTGCGAAGCAGAAAGCAAATCAAGGCACTGTCATGTACTTGATGATCTATTCTATTTCTGTTCTATGATGCTGATATCATTTTAAAGGACCAAGAATGTTTCAGTGTTGTACATAGTGAAGTTTTACAAAGGCTAAAATTTGTTTTTATACAATATAGCACTTTTCATAATCCAGGAGTCCCAAGCACCTTTACAAAGTGATTATGTTAATGCTAGCAGAGCATGAAGTATATAGGCAAATGGTGTAGCAACGATCAGTTTAGCAATAGCTTCCACACAGCCTTGGACTGTAGAACCGTGAATGTAATTTTACATTCATATTGGTACTTTTGGGTACTGTAATGGAAAAAAAAATCAAAATAGATATGTTGTTTTTACTAAGAAGTTAGCAATATAGCATATTATGCCTGGCATGATTATGGTGATAGCCAGAGGATTTGCTTATAATAATCAATAAACCTTGAATAAGTATTCTAGATCATGATGATCAATGGATCTATAAAGAGTTCAAACCCATCCCCTAAGTCTAAGGAAATGGATATTACCACAAGCAATCTAGAAAAGTTGTGCTCCCCATAGGAAGACCATAGAGGACTTCTTGCCTGTGAATTGTTCTATGATCAGATAAAGTTAGAAACAAATGAAGATAACTTGCCAAATATATTTCTCAAGATTTGTCTATTTGATACCCATCCTGATATTCTCTAATTCTCTGAACAGCAGCCCTAAAAGCACAAACAGGAATAAACAAAATTTGTGGGAGACAACATGCCCTCCAGAATGTCCCATAATCTGGACCTGACCAAATCTCAAAGCCAAAGAAAAGATTTCCCTTCACTTCTCAGGTATTTGTATTAGACTCTCTCTGAGCATCAACATCCCAGTAGAATAAGAAGAGAAATAATGACATAAATCAGGTCTTTCCATTTCCCAGCTGACAGAGTACAGTCATTTTGTAACCAACAGGTAATAAAAAGAGCAACTCACATTAAAAGTCTACAAACCCACATGGTTATTACTAGTCAGACCAGCAGCACCAGCTAATAAAAGTTGCTTTATGAAATATAGTTCCCATTTTATAAGGTAATACTCAACTTTTTCTCCCTTAAGCTGTTTCTCTGACAACTGCAACCAACACTTCATCCTTCACAAAGCCTTTTTCAGGCCTGGGACACAGAACATATTTTATACAAATATTTAAGATGTTATGCAATATTTTGCTTGAAGGGCCAGATCCTCAGGATGGGACTTTTAATGCACAGTACATTTAGAAGTGGAACCAGGAAATGCTCTTTAAGGATCTCTGATCCTTACTCTGTTGACCACCAATTCAGCCGTGAGTAAAAATTTAGAACATTCTCAGGGCTACTCTGAATTGCATCACTTGTGATGACCTCCCCCAAGATCAGAACTCAGCAGTACTTCAGTCATACCCCTTTCCTTCCAGCCATGCCCCTTAGGAGTGGGGTGACTGAGGCCAGCCAGGGTAGCAGTGAATTGCAAGCAGATATATCGTCTATACATCACCTGGGGATTCCCCTAGTGCAGGGTTTCTCAAACGTTGTTGTACCATGACCCCCTTCTGACAACAAAAGTTACTACATGACCCAGGAGGGAGGACCAAAGCCTGAGCCTGCCCGAGTCCCACAGCCCCAGGCATGAGTGCCAAAGCCTACTACCCCAAGCAGGGGGGCCAAAGCCAAAGCCCAAGGGCTTCAGACCCATGCGGGGGCCTGTAACCCTTGGGCTTTAGCTTTGGCCCTGGGAGATGAGGCTCAGGCTTTCACCCCAGCCCCCAGCAAATCTAATGCCAGCCCTGGCAACCCCATTAAAAAGGGGTCATGACCCACTTTGGGGTCCTGACCCACAGTTTGAGAACTGCAGCTCTAGTGTATGAAACAATCCACCCTGCCCTGCCCAGCCCTCAGTGGCAACACTTTACACGTGCTTTTCACAAGTGTAAAGGCAGTAGAGAATAAGGTCCATATACTGCAGTGACAAATGAGGCACAATGTACATAAAAAAAAAATCATGCATTTTGGGTTTACCACACAATGGGAGAGAGAGACAGACAACCAAACTACCCTGGGAGAAAAATAAAAAAGCTTTCCAAATCAGACTGTTGTGTTTTTATTTCAAGAGATGTTTAAACCATCTTCTTAGCAAGTAAATACATCTGATACCATTGTCTGACATGGGAAAAAACAAAAGGGAAAAGTTAGTAGGTAGGTGGGCTGTCAAAAAAAAAAATCCGATAACAGAATGTGCACCATGTTGTGGGAGCAGAGTTCCAAAATGAGGAGGCAACAAGTCTGGTTTTGTTTCCTCATGATTTCAATGATCAGTTGAAAGTAAAAATAAATGCTCAGATTCCTTCTGAATGTGACCATTTGAAGGTACCTGTAACTTCCTGTTTAGGCCCCAAGTCTTGTCACTTGAAAGCAGTCATGCCTGCCTCTGGAAGCATGACAGAAACTTACAGCTGGCAGGCACTTACATTTCAAATTGCCTGTTTGTTTCCTCAGCAAGTTTGTTTCCTCACAGTTCACAGCTGCACTATCACCTGAAGTGTGAAGGGACACAATTCGTCTTTGGTGAGGAACATCCCATTCTCTGAACTGGCACTTTGTGCCAACAGAACACCATACATCAGTTCTGAAACCCCTCTTTCAGTGAACTGATTGATTCCTTCCATTGTTCACAGAACAAGTGCTCAGTCCAGTTCTTGTGCTTCTGGCCGTATGGTCAGCATGAGGAGGCAGCGGCAAGTTGATTTTTTAAGCTTCTTGGTTAGATCTTTCAACCACTTGTATATAGCAAGGGTTGGAAGCGGGGCCTGGAAGTTCACCCCATTCCGTAGACTTCAGAGCTTGAGCTCCATCCCAAGCTGCAACTTCAAAGGGCTGTCTCTGCAGCCTGGTGTCTGAGGCTCACTCCTACGGGCTGCAAAACGCTGTGTCAATAGACTCTGAATGAGCAGGGTAAGGCCAGGAAACCCCTGCCCCTGTGCAGGTCCACCAGCCATTACCTTCCCACGGAGTGAAGGTGCAGTAGCGGCAGGGAATATGGAAGCCTAAATCTGTAGCAGTAGTGTCAGGGAGAAACCTCCCTACCACTCCACAGCTTGTGAGGAACTATCCTTTCCTCTCTCCCTGTTGTCCCTATGGACGCCCTCAAGCCATGCCTAGCTATGGTCAAGTCAAGTCATGACACAAATGTGCAGACACCTGAGCATCCATGAAAAAATATGCAGGTGTAGCACCCTGGTAATTAGGCCTCTGATAAAGTATAAAAATCACCCCGATATTTACAATGAAGTTTTGGGTTTCTATAGGGGGGGAAGTTACAAAGAGGAAAGGATTCTTCTGTCTGGGCTCTTCACTCCCGTGGGATTATGGGTTGGGAGATTGATTCATGAGTCCTGGAAATCATTTGGAGTAGCTTCAGGAATGGTGCCAGTTTAGCTACCGGTGTTGTATCATTTCCACGTGGGTCATCCTTCCGAAAAAGGAATGCAGACAAGGGGAAGGCTGCTCCCGCTGCCTGTAAAGGTTACAAACACATCTGTAATTTCTTTCCTGGCACTAGGGTGACCAGATGTCCTGATTTTATAGGGACAGTCCTGATTTTTGGTTTTTTTTTTTCTTATATAGGCTCCCATTACGCCCCACCCCCATCCGATTTTTCACATTTGCTGTCTGGTCACCCTACCTGGCACCCCTTTAAAGGTCTGTTGATGCAGACTCCAATAACATATCCAGCTTGCTGCCGAAATCAGTAAGATTTGTATGTGGTCATTATTGCTTCCCAAGCAAGCACTTGATAATGTTCACATATTTCACTGAACAAATTTAGAAGCAAACAAACAGTCTCAGAGAGAAGAGATGAGGTAAAATTAATATAGACCCAAACACAGTCGATGGTGCGACACAACTTACTTGTTCAGAAGTTCTGGGCCAGATCCCAGCTCATGCTAATGTCCCTTTGTAGAGCTGGAGCAGTGCCAGGGGACCTAAAAGAAGCACGAAAGGGGGTATCTTCAGCAGGCACAGAACTGGCATAGCAGGTCCTACTGCTGCGCCAGGTACATCTCAGGAGCAAGAGAGCCTGTCAGAAATGAAGCACATGGCACTCTAGAAATCATTGGCAGCATAGTAGCTCCTCGTGGTTGTTAGAAGCCAGGGCAAGTTAAAGCAGCCTGTAGGCTGCTCTAACTTGTACCAGTGTGACCCCTGGATAGCCCCATAACAGCAAGGGGAGGAAAGGCCATTTAAAACTACCTTTGTCTCCCTGCAACAACTACATTGATCTCTACTCCAGCACAGTTGAAGATTTAGCCCATTAAACCCTATTCTTCTGTTCTTTACTCTGGTGTAAGTAAGGAATGATGCCATTGAAATTAATGGAATTATAGTGATGTCAAACCAGGGTACACAAGTGTCACTGACAGCTCTACTCACCACTGGAGTGCCTCCTTCTGGCCACATCTGGGGATTATCTCTGCCAGGCCAACGCCCCTTCCTGTGGTTGCACTCCATCACTCTCTCTGTGTCGCACTCTCCTCAGGACTTAACTGCTCTCACTTCATGGCTTGGCCCCCCAGCCTTCTAGGAAATCAAAGTCCCGCAGGACCAACTGTCCCAGGGAATCTTTCCATTCACTGCCCCTTAATGGCACCACTACCCAGTGGCTGGTAGAGGGACCAAGACCTGCCCTCTATACTGGGTTCCAGCCCAAGGACCTTACAACAGGCAGTCATGGTTTGTACAGTCCTGAACCTTACTGCTGTAGCCTTGGGCTATTTCCTATCTTACTTTCTCTCACCCTGAGTGTGACTTCAGTTTCTCTCCCTACAGCCCTCTTCTGCTCTCAGCTACTAGGCTTTATACAGACCCTTCCTGTTCCTGTCCAGCTGAGCTTTATCTGTAATTAATTCTTCTTGCTCCCTGGCTCCTCCTCCAGGTGCAGCCCAGATGGATAATTGGCCCACATAGCCGCCTTAACCCCTTCAGGCTCTGTGTGGGGTGGACACCCCAGCACAGTGAGAAGGAGAATCAGGCATGTTTTCTCTTTATTCAGTGTGTCATTTTGGGTTAAGATGAGCACATAGACACAGAGACTTTTTAGCAAGACAAAGTTAAGGGTGCGTGAAGCAAGCAAAATCAACGGTAATCAAAAATATCTAGGGAGACCAGCCATCAGTCACACACTTCTTATGACACCGAGGATACGAGCTGCACCTGTGTTAGCGCTTCTGTAATATTCCGAGTTCGTCATTTCATTTCAGAACTTCCGTGTGAGAGCTAACCTACAGCAGTGTTCCCCCTTGCTGCATTTAATAAAGCTGACTGTATGTATGAGCCATCGGTATATGTCGTGAAGTGGCAGTGATGCTCTTTTCCCTATTAGCTGAACACAGTCTCAGTCCATGTAAGTCTCAAGCTGTGAGAAACACACTTTTAGATGCTGTAAACCAAGGTTAGACATTTCACGCTGTAATCAGAACTGGCATCTTCCAAGGAGCTCCTTTGCTATTTAAAAGCAGAACTGATTGTAAAGTAACAAGGTGATAGTATGAAAGAATGATTTCTCTAGCAGGAGCCCTCCTGGCATAACTAGATGACCTGCTCTAAAAGCTCTCATTTTAAAACAGCAGGGTAGACATTAAACATACAACTCAAACCTGGAGAAAATCTCCAAATAGTCAAATAAATATATAAATAAACAGCATTACCTCCCAGTTGGTCCACCGACTTCCAGATCTGTAATTCTTGCACTTCATTCTGTAATCTGTTTATCTAGCAGATTCTACTCCTAGCTCATAGTTCAGATTCATCGGGGTCGACATCTCCTTCCACTTCTCTGGAAACACAATGTTCTTCAAATGAGCAACCTGCAGCCTAATGCTCCTCACATATTACCCTCTCCTAGTATGGTCACAAGTTATATTAGGGTTCTATTTATAAATGGTGTACAAAGAGTTACTAGGTTATTAGCAGATGTTAAAAGCATCTTACAGACATGAGTAACATGTGTCAGGAGCACCTCAGTTAAAGGTGTTGCAGATGGTATAAACCAAGATCACGACCAACCTATTGACCTGTTGGACTCTAAACCAATCCAAAACATTTAATCACCCATTTCTTGAAACATCTATTAATTCTTCATTTAGCCTTTATAAAGTGTCTATAAATGTAGCCTGGACATACACTGTGACTGTAATATTAAAGAATGATATTTTACCTTTTCTTTACTTAAATTTCAATTTGGCAAACTGGGAATATAATCTGAGCAGTAGGAAATTTGCCAGATTATCGTTATCTGACCAAAACATTACAGCAATTCGCTGCCTTTGGCCCAGTGATTTAAATGTAGACACCTAAATCTGTATTTAGACATGCAGAGCTCAATCCTGCATGATGCTGAGCATGCTGCCCGGCTCCAGCAAAGCACTTCAGCACCTGTTTAACTTTAAGCATGAGAGTAGCCCCATGAGTTTGCTGAATCAGTGCAGGATGGAACTCCTACGTGTGTGGATTGATTTTCAGAAATGCTGAGTACTCACTACCTTTTCTGAAGTTAATGACTCTCAGCACCTTTGAAAATCAGGCCATTTTGGTAGGCACCTAATTATGGAGTTAAGTGCCTGAGTTTAGGAATAGACGGTATAATTTTTGCCCTTTATTTATACATCTCCGGCACATCACAGTACAACAGGTGTCTGCACAAATGCATAATGTGCAACCTTAATGTAGTTACATATTAGGGTCCTGTCTTGCAGTTGTCCTTTTGCGGAAGCCTACTGGGTGAATGAGGGTGCATTAGCATAGATGGTCCAGCTAATAGATCCTACTGCAAGAGCAGAGTCCAGATGAGATTCCTTCATTGAAACTGCAAAGCTTGTGAGTGTTTTTTTTTTTTAAACAAACCTTTCATGAAAATAGATCCTTCCTGCCTCTTTCATGAACCAGTTCTTTTTAATAATTCATACTGATTTAACAACATTTTATTATTCTCCGTAGTGTTAAAAGATAGCCTGACTGCTAAATTAGCAACTTCCTGCAAATTGCAGATTTTAATAGCAGTGGTCACAGTTACAGAAAAACCCAAAGAGAATCCAATTAATGAACTGAATCAATTAAAAAAGACTAAAAGAAACAACATTAAGAAATGCCACTGGCTTTTTGTGGTAAGAAATGATAGGGCAAGTAAATTATGTAAGCCATTGATAGGTGTGACAAGCAGACCTGGCAGCTATGAGTTAGCATCCCAAATAATTTCTTAATATCCTATTTTGGAAAAAAATCTTACAATGTTATGTGATTTGTTACTATTGCATAGCAATTGTTATTTCTCTAATGCCAATAATGAACAGACAGGAAGAAGGTAGGACTCTAACTATATTATGTTGCCAAGTCTTGCAATTTTCTCACAGGTTTCGCAGTATTTGGTGTTTTTTGTTCAAGCCCTAACTCCTGAAGCTGAGCAATTTTGAGACAGTTTCTGCCTTCATTTTTTTCACAAAGTGTTTAGCTTTCATGGGTGAGGAGAAAAGCTTGAAAACATGACCCGGGTGGGGCCTAAAGACTCAAAATCCAAGAGACAAATAAAAAGAAACCCAAACACATTATTGTAAAAAATCTCCTGATTTTTTGTAGCCTGGTTCATGATTTTTTAAACGCTTGCAATTGGCAATAATGATATTCTGCTCTATTGGGTAGGCATTTCCTTAGAGACTTTACCTGTGCCTGAGCTGCTTTTCACTTGGTATTAAAGTTTGTACACTAAGTGAGGGACTAAGTGTGTCATTTTGCACGGACCCGCGCTGGAGGTGATGCAAACCACCCCACTCCACGAGCTACAGCACAACAGGACCCAACTTGGTTGCAGATTTGAAGGGCTATCTCAATGTCAATATTAAATAAGAATAATGGGGAGGTATAATCCTTCCCCCAGCAGCCAGCTGATCTGGGTATAAATTGGCCATGGGTAAATCTGGGCTGGGATAGAAGGTTACTAAACCTCCAAGAGGGAGGTTCTAGAGTAGCCTTCCAATAAAGTAATGCGGGGCAAGAAACCTAACTGATTTTAAGATGGAGCTTAGTAAATGTGGTAAAGGGACTACATGATGAGGTTGCCCATGATAGCGGAGGACTGGAATCAAGGGCGCAGGACATCCCTTCCAGTGCTATGTTCTTAGAAGGGTTCACCATCCTTTTGCAAGCTGTATGGACAGAAGAATGGAGCCATGTGTCCACCTACCTGAAACTCCCCACCCACTCTGGGTGTTCACCAAAGGAGCAAGGACTGGCTCCTGTGTGGAGTGCTCAAGCCAGATTAACTTCCTTGCACCCTGCCTCCTGTGCATCCAATCAAAGGTCAGTCATGGTCTGGCTGTGATTCACTGAAACTACCCCCAAATAGGGTGACCAGATAGCAACTGTGAAAAAACAGGATAGGAGGTGGGGGGGTAATAGGCGCCTATAAAAGAAAAAATCTCAAAAAATGGGACTGCCCCTTTAAAACAGGACATCTGGTCACCCTACCCCCAAAGAACTGAGTGTGTGACTGGCATGCCTTCCCCTTATTGTTAATGTGGTTGGGACAGGTGTATTTTGGGAAATGCAATTTCAAATGCATGCCGGGCACTTATTAAAAGGTTGTTTGCCTTATACTAAAGTAAACTGACAGGTTTCAGAGTAACAGCCGTGTTAGTCTGTATTTGCAAAAAGAAAAGGAGGACTTGTGGCACCTTAGAGACTAACCAATTTATTTGAGCATAAACTTTCGTGAGCTACAGCTCACTTCATCAGATGTATACTGTGCAGTTGATAGATTATCATACACATTGTAAGGAGAGTAATCACTTTACATAAGCTATTACCAGCAGAAGAGTGGGGTGGGGGGTGAGAAAACCTTTTGTAGTGATAATCACCCATTTTTTCATGGTTTGTGTGTATAAAAACGTCTTCTGTATTTTCCACAGTATGCATCCGATGAAGTGAGCTGTAGCTCACGAAAGCTTATGCTCAAATAAATTGGTTAGTCTCTAAGGTGCCACAAGTCCTCCTTTTCTTTTTACTAAAGTAAACTGTCTCTCTTTGGGTCTTAATAACAATAACGCTAGAGATATACAAAGGTGTATGAAAATAATCTGAACGGCAGTAAAATAAGTGCTTGCAAGCTGGGCACTGCATACTTCATGGTGGGCTTGCATTTTAGTGCTCCTTTTGCTCATCTCTGCATATTATATCATCGTTAGACTGCAATGTGTCACAACATTACACACCACAAATTAAGCATTGCATCAAGCTGTTTTTGGCTTGAGATGTAAAAGAAATACATTTGGGTGAATGTATACATGCAGCAACGTAGACAGGCAAAGATTCCAATCAACACAAATGCTCCTAACACAGTTTGGTGCAATTTATAGATTCAGGGACAGATCCTCCAATGTTGTGCAATGCTGGTTTAAAGCTCAATCTTTGCTCTCTTGGATCATGGTGCTGTTTTATGCAGGCTGGGACCTGAGAGCTGTGTGAGAGTAGCCTGAGATTCCAGTCTGACCTTGTTCCCACACAGGTGTGCTAAGAGACTAGAGTTTCTCTGTGCTTGGTTTCAGAGTGGTAGCCTTTACCCCCTGCCCTGACTGTAATCCAGCACCTGAATTTAAGGCACTGGGGGGAATGATCTGAAATATTCACAGAAGGAATACAGTAAAGAGAAGGCAAAAGACAATCTACTGTAACATACAGTGGGTAGTTCCCCATCAATGCATCAGCAAACACACATATTATGGCAGCTAGCAGATGGCTAAAATGGAGCCATACGCTTGTATCCTGTGATGCATGGCTGTGTCTTCCTTTTCTTCATGCTCTTCTTTATCCCCCCCTGAAACACAGAAGTAACATGGATTATATTTCTCTGCTTGTTTACTATCGCACTGAGACTGCTGCCGTCAGTGCTCAGGTACAGATATGCATTTGGAGTGGATTGAAACTACATAGTGTCCATGTTCAATCCTCCTTTCCCCTCAGAAAAACTATGTAGCCACCTCCTTCTCTGTGTGCTCTCTGCTCACCTTTTCCAGTCCACCAGCCCCCATGACATTCCCATCCCAGCACTTTCAGATAGACACCTGGGTCCAGATTCAGAGCTAGCAAGCCATGTCCTCAGCTGTTGTAAGTCTTCATGGCTTTGTGAAATGATTTCAACATAGTAATGTGATACCTACCCTTCTTTGTAGAGTGATTTGAGATCCTTGGATGAAAATTGCTATCTTATACTATACCGTAATGGTCTCCCTGTTATCAAGCAGATGAGCATGGGGTCCAATCAGAAACAATTGCTTACACCAGTCATGCCCTGCTACCTGCGGTTGGTGGCTGGACTCTGCCACCAATCGGGAAAAACTGTGAGGGTCTGGCCATGGGCAGCCACCCAGAAAATTACATTGCTGCTGAGAGTAGGTAACCATGCTCCAATTAATCCAATTAATTCCAGATTAATCTGGAGTGCAGTATGAGGTTAGATAGCTGCCCTTTATGAATCCATGGTCTACAAATAGAAAAGACTTTCACAAGGACTGCTGTTTTTTGAGGGAGGGGAGGTTAGTTTCCCCAAAGTATTAGTTCAAACTATCTGCCTCTGTCACCTTTTCAAGTGATTTCCCTGGCCGCTTTCATTAACAGGACTTCATCCCTGCTAGGACAGTGAACTGGAGATATGCTCCATAGGAAAAAGAGAGATACACGGTATTCAAGCGCTTGCTCTCACTAAAACAAAGTCCTTCCTCTTTACAAATTACTGAACATCGATAAGGAGAAAGTCACAAAGGCCCAGCCTTTAGAATTATCCCATCTCATTAGTTCCTTGGCTAATAAAATAATCATAATGAATAAGACTTAGCATTTCTATAGGAGTTGTCATACAAGGATCTGAAAATATTTCACAAAACATTCCTATGGGTAGGAAGATAATGAGTGTTACCCTGTTTGTTTGATGGGTACACCCAACCATGTAGGGGACAAGATCAAAAATTTCAAAAGTGATCTTTTTTCTCTGGGGTTGCCCATTTTGAGACATCTTGGGCCTAGTTTTCAGAAGTGCTGAGCATCAACAGCTCCCATTGAGTTCAGTGAGAGCTGGGGGTGCTTAGCACTTCTATCTTATACTGCTGCCCATCCCTGTAGTATCTGGGCCCCATGTCAGTAAGTCACTATTGAGAATCAGGCCTTCAGTGCCTCGAGCTGGACACTCAAAAATTACAGCATCCAACATTAGTTGCCATGCTTGAAAATTTTGGCCCAAGTGACTTGCTCAAAGTCACCCAGCAAATCAGTGACAGAGGTAGAAAAAGAACCCAGGAAACCTGATTCTCCGGTCCCTGTTGTAACCAGTAGGTATTACTCTCTCTATAAGTAAACCTAATTCTCCCTACTTTCGCTGTGATGCCTTACAGCTCCTCTTTAGCTTGAGGTCCCATAGCTATCTAGAAAGATACCTCTCTTTATGCACAGCAGATGTGCTACAATATACAAGGGCACCTTTGGGAGGAATGCACATAGACTTGAAACTGCCATCCCGGTCTTCACAACAACATTTAATTTGTCTTCCTCTGCTCATGCAGTGTGCATCTGCCACTTCCTGGCACTGCCCTGGGTTGTAGTGTGGGGGATTCCCAGCTTCCAAACATACACACTGTATCCCATTTGTTCCTTTTGGATTATTTTCCCTCACGAGCTTTCCATGCCTTTGGCTGGCTAGCATTCTATATCCACAGAGTCTTGAAAATGCACTTGCTGAATGGTGTATAACAGAAGAACTGGAAACAATTATGTGGCCAGATCAAAAGCTAGCCCAAATCCCTGCATACATTCTATCTCACAGCTGAGGGTCATCACTAAATCACCACCATCCAGGTGGAGGTGTCAGCTGTGGATAGACCCTAACTATTCCCTGTATACAAACCTCAAGGCTGAGTACCCTTTGCTGACTCACAATAGAATTTTGCTGAACGCTCAGTAACTTCTCCCCCAAAAATGTCTTTTTCCCTCATCTAAAGGATCAATGCTTAGACTGAGTTCAAGATTTAAGGCAGTTTTACTTTGCACAGCCTCTGAGGGATGATTATTGCCTAACTGTACAGGTATTTATATATGCCCATCACCACAGCATCTAAACATCTCACATTATTTGTAAACAGCTCAATGAATATAATGCACAATAATCTACACTGAAAGTTTAATGCACTCCTGGAAGGTGCTAGATAATATGGTGATGAGCACAGAATAAGAACCTGTGGAGAAGAGAATAGACAGTCATGTTTCCATCACTCTTTCAGCACAATGATGACTTGCCTTCACCAAAAACTCATCTGAACAGATGCACCTTCTGTTTTGCCCTGAAGGCTGCTACATTCTGACTCTAACTAACAGCCAAAGGAAGTCAGGACCCTTTATTCAGAATGCACTGCCACTGGCCCAAGAAAATTCTCTCTGGAATCAGAGACCTCACAAATCCAGGTGATCTTGCTGCTATGGAGAGAGAGAAGAACAGAGGAGGTTTTTCAGATTATGATGTCCCAGACCCAGTCTGTTCAAGTCTCTATAGCCAGCACCTTTAATTGCGCCCAGAAACAAATAGTAGCCAAAGGATAGCGAGGAACATGGGTGTAATACATGTGGCAGTTTTATGTACTCACCCACATGAACGGTGGGACACTATTCCACACCACCTACTGTATTTCTTTCCTTAGTGACATACACCTTTTTTGTTAAATGTAGCACATTTTAGAATGTGTAAAAATCAATCTTCTCGGCACTGATGGAACAGTGATAAGAGCACAGAGAAGCCTTGTGACAACTGAAAAAAAAAAGTTCTCCAGAGCAAAGAACAATATCAAGTAAGCTTTGAACTGACAACTTCTGCTGCTGAAATCCAATGCACTGGCAACAAGCCACCACCATGTACAGACAGCAAGCAGCAGCCAATAAAATACGAGTGCATTAGAAATGCATTAAGTAAGCAAAGTATCACCAGAGCAGAATACAGTAGGCACAATTATCTTGTAATTTATTTTCCTGAGGAAAGTTAAACTTGTATTCTGGGCCCAATTCTTCACCACTCTTGACCAAGTTATGAACTCCTTTGCACCAGTGCCAAGTGGGTATAAAATCAGAATGATAGCATGTTATACCCCCTCTGCACTGGTTTAAATGGTGACACAAGGTTTGGAGCAACAGAGAGCAGGTCCCCCATGTCTAGTTTACAGTGCCCCCCAGGTTTTGCTCCACTGCCGTGTTGACTACCTGTGATGTTCGCAGGTTCCCAAATCATTTCAGCTGCACCTGCACAATCAGTGCACGCACACACACACTATCTGAGCTCATATTCCTGTTGCCTTTTTTTGTTTGTTGCTGGGACTGGTTTATCCAGCATTGTATAGGTGGCTTTCAAAGAACGGAGACCATCAATCATTTGTCAATTCCCTGATTGAATAAAGATAGCATGTGGCCGAAGGAGAAGAAAATAGGAAAGAAAATGGTTGTAAGTGATTCCGAAGCCTTGTTTGCTATGATTTCATACGTTTTTGATAATTGACACATGCTTTTTCAGAGTAACATTTCCTTTAAAAGCTTTGTACTTTCTCCAGGCACCATATCCCTTTTATTTTCAAATAAAATACTGTAGATAATCGGAAGATGGCTGACAGCACAGGTTGGATTAACTGCTTAGCGACTGGATTGTGATTCCCTTACACGTGTTAACGGCCCCTGCCTCCACAAGTACACTCACTGATTTCAGTGTGAGTGAGGGGATCCAAATCTGCCCCTAAATATTAGTGATAACACCAACCCGTGCTACAGCTACTTAATTGTCCTGTGCTAAGGTCACACCAAGCAGCATTTTGATGAGTTTGGTTTCCAAAATGAGCTTGGTTACTAAAATTTCCAGAAGCAGGCAAAGCGGGCATTGATTCTGCAATACAGCATGCTTCTGTCAGCACAGGTAGCGTGTCGATATTTTTTCCAAAGTTGAGAGCCAGTTAATGAAAGCTTTTTTTCAAAATCAGCCACATTTATGTTTTATATTGAAAAGTCATATTTATGTTTTACATATAAAAAGCTTAATCTTATTAGTCATGTTTTACATCCACAGAATACAGAAAGACAACAAAGGGCAGAACTGGGGCTGCCTAGATATTTATGTTAATGTTTGGGGCGGGGATTGCCTCCAAATCTAGTGAGTTTCAGATCTCTGGCCTTGAATCAGCTCCCACCTATGCTGAGTAACTCCACTGACTTCAATGGAATTCAACCCATGTTATACCAGTGTAGGAAGGAGGCGGCTGTGGTTCACTGTACTGTTATTGTTGTTGCATCCACTTGCTCTTTCGAAGAGGCATAAGTCCAAAGAGCTGTCACTGCAAATCTTTAAAACTGGTATAAGTTTGATCTCTTCCTAGATGAATGATCTAGCCTGACAACTTTAAACTGTGTTAGTCAGGAGAACTCCATGCTAAAACCCTACAGGCTAATGTAAGCTCTCCCAGCACTCCACAATATTGTACAAAGCCATTTATATTAAACTGCAAAACACAGGTGACTAAATGTAATTAAATCTCAAAATTGCTTCAGTGAGGGGTTGCAATGGGTGCGGGTGAGAAATGTCCATTAAGCATCTTGCTATACAGCTCTACAGCTTTGTTTCTCTATTGCCTAAATCCCCATCACTGAGACTGCTGAATTTATCAGACTTTATGGCATGCAACACATTAGAAATTGGGCTGAGATCTCTTCGCTATTTACAACCACTGTATCAGAATAATTTACACCTTTCCCCCCAACCTGGAGACATTCAAAACTCAGCCTTCCAGGTGAGACTTCATTGATTTAAAACTAGCCATACATCTGCTGACCTTTTTGACCTGTGCTTTTTGTTATGGGGAAGGGTGCGGGGAAGACACCCTGACTTATTTGATGTTATGAAAAAGGGACTGAATTTCCAAACTCTGCTGTTAGAGATAAAATCTTATCACACGCTCATTTTTTCTCTGTAGGCATCAGATGTCTCCTCAGATCCTCCACATTTTGCACAGTGATTATATCCTTCTGCTTTTCTAATCTATTTTTTCACACTTTCCCACTCCTCCAGAGCCATAATAACCTTCTACAGCAGTGGTGGGCAACCTGTGGCCTTGCACGCAGCCCATCAGGGTAATCTGCTTGTGGGCCGCCAGAAAGTTTGTTTACATTTGCACAGTGGTCCGCAGCTCCCGGTGGCCACGGTTTGCCGTTCCCAGCCAATGGGAGCTGAGGAAAGTGGTACGGGCTGCAGGGACATGCTGGCTGCCACTTCCCTCACCTTCCATTGGCCGGGAATGGTGAACCATGGCCACTGGGAGCTGCGGGCGGCTGTGCAAATGTAAACAAACTGTCTGGCGGCCCACCAGCGGATTACCCTGATGGGCTGCGTGCAGCCCATGGGCCACAGGTTGCCTACTACTGCTCTACAGTCTCTCATGCCCAGCCCCTCTACATTTTCTCCCTAAATTGTTGCATCAGAAAGAGAATTAAAGCTGTTTTGATTTCTAATTCTCTTTAAGCAAGAAGAGTAAACAACCACAAAACCCAGGCTCCTGCGTCTGTTAGTGTGTTCAGCAAGTTTTGATTCCCTGAATATGTTGGGTACTGCCCTTGAACTATGCACGGAATTCCCACTGACATCACAAAGAGTTTTGCAAAAAAATAACAAAACAACCCCTCCAGGGTAGAATCTGTATGCAAATAGAATATGCAATGCTAGGTTCAGGCTATGTGTACACTCCTATGTACAGCCTGCACAAGGCTTTTACCATTTTCATTTTGAGGGCTTGAGCGGTAGTGTATGGACTGTTGTTTGGGAGTGAATTTCACCCACCTTGAACATGTGTTGTATTTGTTCTCATTGACCTGATCTGGTGTAGTGATGCTAGATGATACAATTGATGTTATCGGCCAGGTATTTTTCCTCTTAGGAGACATTGCTGTTGTTTTGTGGGGGGATTTTTTAGTAGTATTTCACTGATTATGGTGTTGATTCAGGAAAGCATCCCCATTCAGGACAGCATTTAAGCACTTGCTTCACATTGACTGCCTAGTAAGCACAAGCTTAAATACTTATGAATCAGGGTCTATACCGTTGTGGCCTCAGCATTCCTTTGCAACATTCCCTCCTTTAGCTGTATCTTCAACTTGGACAACAAATAGATCATCCACGGTAACCAAAGTATGTAAAATCTTTAAGTTCATTTCACTGTTTTATTGGAATGGAAAAGAGATTTTCATAATGTGGGTGCATTAATATGTTCTGATTAGCTCTTAACAGTGATAGGAGTAGATAAAATAAGCCCTCTAACATACTTCAGAAGTGCGCAGAAATGTGTTAAATTGGTTTAACATATTTTTTTAAATGAGGCTTTTGTTGTGGGTGTGAGTGTGGGTTTTTTTAATGACATTAAAAAATTAGCTCTCTGGTTCTTTAATGGCACATTCATTTATATCACTTTATCTTCCTTGCTACCTTCACTTTCTTACAGGCATTGTTTTCAAAGTCCCTGCATTATTAGGATTTAAGTTAAACAACTGCTGCCTTAGCCAACCTACTGATTTAAATTACGTAGCTTTTCTTCATGTAGCACATTAGATGCATACGTGAGTTGTCTGGACAATCTGTTTGTACAGTGCCTAGCACAATTGTCCATGACTAGGGTTCCCAAGCACTATGGCAATATTTGTAGTAATAACAATAATAATTATTTGGACCATGCAGACCTAAGCCATTTTCCTGATACCTGCTATTTTCCGCACAGCTTGTGTTGTCACTTTAAACCACACAGAAAGTTGGGCTGATTTGAGATTTTCCAGACATGGTTCCAATCCCTTTCCCCACCAGACACCTCTTCCAAGGCTCTGCAGTAGGACTGGGTGGAAAAAGGTAATTCTGTTTTATGGAGAATTTCAATATTTGGTTCCATTCAGATTAGGAATTAATTTAAAAAAAAAAAAAAAGAAATTCTCAATGAAAGAGAATAGAGCCTGGACTCCAGGACAATCCTCATGGCTGGCTGTCAAGGAGACAGGCAGGTGAGCTGGCAGCAAACCACACAGATTGAACTGATGACCGGGTTCCACTGGAACTTTGGCCGCATCAGGCCTTCTCTGCAAAATATTTCAATTTTGCTGAATTGGCAAATTCTGACCAGTTCTGCTCTGCACTTCCTCTCTGGACAGCAGTGTTTTCCCAACAAGTCTGTCTTATTCAGTTGATCAGTCTCAGATCTGCCTGATTGACTAACTGATACCAGGGATGGACATACACTTATTGCCTATTGTTGTATCTTCTGAAAAGTTGAGCTCAGCTGACCAGAGACAAGGGTTTGGTTTCGGGAAGAACCAGGAGGTTCACTCCATCCTTGCACTTCTTTGTACTTATTTTTTTTCTAAGGCTCTCAGAGCCAGAGATCAAACATAGTTGCATGGTCCCAACCCCTGTGTCATCTCAGTTCACAGTAGACAGCAGGTCCAGATAACTTGCAGTCAAGAGTTTAAAAAGAGCTGGCTGAGGAACTTGCTGTGTCATTAATGCTGATTTTCAATAAGTCTTGGCACACTGGGGAAGTTCCAGTAGACTGGAAGAAAGCTAATGTTGTGCCAATTTTTTAAAAGGATAAACGGGATGATCCGGGTAATTATAGGCCTGTCAGCTGGCCATTGATCCCAGACAAGATAATGAAGCAGCTGATACAGAACTCAGTTAACAAATAATTGGTGGAGGGTAGTGTAATTAAAGCAAATCAACATGGTTTTATAGAAAATAGATCCTGTCATTGGATCTAATTGGATATCCTTTTTGATGGAATTCCAAGTCTGGTTGTTAAAGGATATAGTGTTGATGTAATATACTTCGACTTCTGTAAAGCTTTTGACTTGGTACCACACAACATTTTGATGAAAAAAACTATAATGATATACAATGAACATGGCACACATTAAATGGATTAAAATCTGGCTCGTGGATAGGTCTTAAAATGCATTTGTAAACTGGGAATCATCATCGAGCCTCTGTGTTTCCTGCATGGATCAGGTCTTGGACCTATACTATTTATTTTTATCAAAGACCTGGAAGAAAACATAAAATCATCACTGATAAAGTTTTCAGATGACACAAAAGTGGGGGAATGGTAAATAATGAAGAGGACAGGTCACTGATTCAGAGTGATCTGGATCATTTGGTAAACTGTGCATAAGCACACAATATATGTTTTAATACTGGTAAAAATAAATGTATACGTCTAGGAACAAAGAATATAAGCCATGCTTATAGGATGGAGTGGGGGAGTCTATCCTTGGAAGCAGTGATTCTGAAAAAAAACTGGGGGTCGTGGTGGATAATCAGCTGAACATGAGCTCCCAGTGTGATGCTGTGGCCAAAAGAACTCCTGTAATGTGATCCTGGGATGCATAAACAGGCGAATCTGGAGTAGGAGTAGAGAGGTTATTTTACCTCAGTATTTGGCCCTGCTGGAATACTGTTTCCAGTTCTGGTGTCCACAATTGAAGAAAGATGTTGATAAATTTGAGAGGGTTTGGAGAAGAGCCATGAGAATGATTAAAGGATTGGAAAACATGCCTTATAGTGATAAACTCAAAGAGTTTATCAAAGTTTAACACAGAGAAGGTTAAGAGTGATTTGATTGCAGTCTATATGTATCTACATGCAGGACAAATATGTAATAATGGGCTCTTCAGTCTAGCAGAGAAAGGTATAATATGATACAATGGCTGGAAGTTGAAGCTAGACAAATTCAGAATGGAAATAAGGTGTAAATTTTTAATGGTAAGAATAATTAACCATTAGAACAATTTACCAAGAGTCGTGATGGATTCTTCATCAATGACAATTTTGAAATCAAGATTTAGGAAAAACTATTTTACTAGGAGGGTGGTGTAGCACCGGAATGGGTTACCTAGGGAGGTGGTGGAATCTCCATCCTTAGAGGTTTTTGAGGCCCGGCTTGACAAAGTTGGGGTTGGTCCTGCTTTGAGCAGAGGGTTGGACTAGATTTAGTTGTGGTTTGTCCTGCTTTGAGCAGAGGGTTGGACTAGATGACCTCCTGAGATCTCTTCCAACCCTAATAGTCTATGATTCTATGATTGGATATTTTTCTAAAGCATATGTTCTAGGGATTATTTTGGGGGAAGTTCTCTGGCCTGGGTTAGACAGGAGGTCAGACTAGATGATCACAATGATCTCTTTTGACCTTGGAACCTATAAAACTATGAAAACACTGGGTAACGCAAACAGGGACTCATTCCAAAAAGACAAACCCTCAGATCAAGGTCTATAGACAGACTAAGCTCTACCAACAATAAAGTACTGTCCAATTTGGTAAAAATGCTTTAGATTTTGTCATATGTTCTGTAACATGTACTGAAAAGCAAGGCTACTTAGCTTTCATATCAGAAGTTCCTTCCATGGTGATAGATTCAGAGAATCACAGGGATTAGAAAAATGAAAGGAACAAGGCCTATTATGATAGGCCACTTTGTCCATCACAGGGTCCTTCCCTACAATATTTTTATTATTTGCCATTATTATTTTGTTTTTTGTAAGAAATACTTAGCTTATAGGAGAGGCATTCCCTTTTCCTTTTTTGTTAGCGAGAAGCCAAATATAAACTAAATAACTATACTGTATGTCATTTTCAAACATCTTGTTTCAACTATTCCCAGTGATGACACTTTCCCCCACTCTCCTGGGGAGACTATTTCACAGTTTAACAGAGCTTTTGTCCTGATATTTCCTAGATCTGAACATGATTACCGTGCTCCTAGTCATTGTTCATCCAAGCTATATATATTTAGTTCATAGTCTTTTCTCATGTATCAATCCTTTTAGCCCCTAATCATTTTAACTGCTCTTTGAGTTGTCTCCAATTTGTCTAGCTCTTCCTGGTAATGAAGTGGCCTGAACTGAGTGCTGTATTCCAGACAGGCTGCCACCAAAGTAATAGCAGCAGGTGGATTTCCATTATCCGCTCTTTTATACAGTACTTTATTTGAATACTGTAAAAGCAAAGAGGGAAAAATCCACCAACCATCCTTAAAAATGTTACAACAATGAAAACAGATGATCTGTATGCTCTGCAGTTATAGCTATAGACACATAGCACAGACGTGGTTGCATATTTTAGACCTGTGAAAATTAGACTGAATCTCTCATTCTTAGTATTTGCTATTTTTATTACGATAGCTCTAGGCCAAGATCCTGGCCCCACTGCACTAGCTGCAGTACATAGATAGGAAGAAAGAGTCCCAAACCCACAGAGCTTACAGTCTAAATAGACAAGTCAGAGAAAGGGTGGGGAAAAAGGAGTTTTATCAGTCCCTTGTGCACACAAGGACCTAAGGCCCAGAGAGATTATGTGTCTTTCCCAAGGTCACTCAGGGTGGCTGTGGCAGCACTTGGCAGTTAAAATCCCAGATTTCCTGAGTCTCCTGAGTCCACAAGATCATCCTTTCTCTCTGTTAATTGCATTGTGCTTGGTGGTTCCATGCTGGGACAAAATGCAACTAAATGCACAAAGTCAGATTCTACCTGGCCCTGATTTGAGTGAACAGTGAAGGGAGGGCATAAAGGGCTCCCTCTCCCATCACACACAGCCTGCACAAGGACCAGGCAGAATGGGAATCCCTGTGCTCCCAGGGCACATACAGCAAACATAGTTCAGACAGATCCGGCCAGCTTAGGGTGTGGAGGAAGCCAGGTTCTGTGAAACTGTTGAAGAGTGCTTAGTTTTAGAGAGGGGGCTAGAGGAGGGCATCAGGAAGTCTGGCTTCCAGTCCTGACTCTGCCACTTGTATGCTATGTGACCTTGGGCAAGTCAACTGACTTCTTTGGGCCTCATTCTAGCTATGTATATAGTGGGGGTGACAATACCTATCTCACAGAGTTGTTGTGAGGCTGAGGGCTGGATCCTGCTGCCAATGAAGCCAATGGGAGTTTTGCCTTTGACCCCAATGGGAATAGGATCAGACACTCAATTAGGTCAAATGCTCTGAGATCCTCTATAAGTGCAAACTCTTGCCCTGAAAATACATGGCAAAGCACTTGACTAAGCCAAAATCCTGCTTTCTATTTGTATGGTGTCAATGTGCATTAGAAACAGAGATGGAGCCATGCTGGGAAATTCAGATCCAGGGCAGGATTTTAAACCCTCCAAAGTTTGGTGTTCCAGATTAGCCTCTTTAAGAGGAAGGGGCACCTGCAAAATTCAGCTCCAGATTTTACTTTGGTTCTATGGGATTACACTCTCTCTCTCTCTCTCTCTCACACTCACTCACACACACACAAGCTGGAAATATGGATCTGGATCCTCTTTTGGATATTAAACGTGAACGCTTCCCCTGCAGCCACTTCCACACAGTGACCAGGTCTTGAGGTTTAGTTCAAACCCAGCTCTGCACTTAAATCATTTGCTTATCCATTTTTATGATACAGCCATCACATAAATATAGCACAAAGTTCTCCATATGGCCATCTGGGGACTTGGTAGCCAGCCCAGCAGCCTTGTTATTTTGGTGTTAAATAGAGCAGTAAGAATAGAGTGAAAACAAAATCCAAACAAAAACAAAGCAAAGTTCCCTCCCACCATAACAGGATTTCGGGAAATCATTTCCTTGCATTAGGCAATTGATTCACAAGGTGCTACTGAGCCAAAGACAAAGGCTTAATGTGTCTCGCTCTTTATCACAACAGTAACCTAGACACCAAAAAGAGATATTAGAAAAATTGGATCAATTCAAATAGAAATGGCAGGTTCGTTTAAAAATATTTGGCAGGGTGGATTTAAAATATGATGCCATATGTGGTATTTCTCCAGATCAACAGCATGTGCTGTGCATAATGCTGGTCCCACATCAATAACATCTGCTGATTCTGCTTTCTAAGCAGAGTAATCAATCCTTCCCAGCAGGCTGCGGGGCAGAAAAGTAAGCTTGCAAACTGAGACTGCCATCTGTATTCCACCCGCCGCAACCCCAATTCTGGCAGTGCTCACCCCAAGAGCCGGGTCAGTCCATTCCTCAAGGGTCTGTGACTTCAAAAGGTGTGCAATTTTTCAATATAAAGGACATGCAAATAGCATCATCAATAAGCTCCTGCAGTGGTGCTAAACTGGCTATTTACATTTTGCCACCTATCTGCACTGAATATAAATATTATGTTCCTGAGAGCAGCTTTGTAATTCACTGCTTGATAGGTTTGCCTTGCATGTAATTGTAAACTCAAATTGCAAACTATGAACAGGGTAGCAGCAAAGTAGCTAGGCTTACTGGCAGCGTGTGTAAATGAAGTTTGATTCACAGACAATGTTTTGGAAATATACAAATTGGAGGATTGGGCCAAAAGAAATCTGATGAGGTTCAACAAGGATAAGGGCAGGGTCCTGCATTTAGGACGGAAGAATCCAATGCACCGCTACAGACTAGGGACCGAATGGCTAGGCAGCAGTTCTGCGGAAAAGGACCTGGGGTGACAGTGGACGAGAAGCTGGATATGAGTCAACAGTGTGCCCTTGTTGCCAAGAAGGCCAATGGCATTTTGGGATGTATAAGTAGGGGCATTTCCAGCAGATCGAGGGATGTGATTGTTCCCCTCTGTTCGACATTGGTGAGGCCTCATCTGGAGTACTGTGTCCAGTTTTGGGCCCCACACTACAAGAAGGATGTGGAAACATTGGAGAGAGTCCAGCGAAGGGCAACAAAAATGATTAGGGGCCTGGAACACATGACTTATGAGAAGAGGCTGAGGAAACTGGGATTGTTTAGTCTGCAGAAGAGAAGAATGAGGGGGGATTTGATAGCTGCTTTCAACTACCTGAGAGGTGGTTCCAAAGAGGATGGTTCTAGACTATTCTCAGTGGTAGAAGATGACAGGACAAGGAGTAATGGTCTCAAGTTGCAGTGGGGGAGGTTTAGGTTGGATATTAGGAAAAACTTTTTCACTAGGAGGGTGGTGAAACACTGGCATGCGTTACCTAGGGAGGTGGTAGAATCTCCTTCCTTAGAAGTTTTTAAGGTCAGGCTTGACAAAGCTCTGGCTGGGATGATTTAATTGGGGATTGGTCCTGCTTTGAGCAGGGGGTTGGACTAGATGACCTCCTGAGGTCCCTTCCAACCCTGATATTCTATGATTCTATGAAATACAGTCAGACCTGTCTAATCCTTCTTGAGTTTGTCTGCAATGCATTTGAAGATCTGGAAGAGTTAAACTATAACCATTTGAAAATAGATTTCAGACTAGCAGCCATGTTAATCTGTATCCGCAAAAAGAAAAAGGAGGACTTGTGACACCTTAGAGACTAACAAATTTATTTGAGCATAAGCTTTTGTGAGCTACAGCTCACTTCATCGGATGCATTCAGTGGAAAATACAGTGGGGAGATTTATATACACAGAGAACATGAAACAATGGGTGTTACTATACACACTGTAAGGAGAGTGATCAGGTAAGGTGAGCTATCCTTGATTATCACTACAAAAGTAATAGCTCACTTTACCTGATCACTCTCCTGATCACTCTCCTTACAGTGTGTATGGTAACACCCATTGTTTCATGTTCTCTGTGTATATAAATCTCCCCATTGTATTTTCCACTGCATGCATCTGATGAAGTGAGCTGTAGCTCACGAAGGCTTATGCTCAAATAAATTTGTTAGTCTCTAAGGTGCCACAAGTACTTCTTTTCATTTGAAAATAGGTTTTTGTTAGTGACTGGGTGATATCTACAAGGGTATTTTAAATTAATTTTCATCATGGGGCCAAATCTTTACTTCATTTTTACACAGTCCTTACCGTGAATATGGAGTTTAGGATTCGGTCCATGATTTGGATGAAACCAGATGTGACTATAGTAGAAATCTTTGACTATTCTGTTTTGCACAACTATTGAAATTCACTGAGATTATGGGAATAGCCACAAATGTTGGACTCATCTGATCCACAGAGTACACATATCAGCTACAGAGAGCTTGGTGCCTAACCACCCATCTTCCCCATCACTATTATTCTAGAGCATTTCCATTACCTTAGCCCTCTCAGGCCACAATCAGGACCGCAGGTCCATTGTGCTGGGCATTCCGCAAACATAACATAAGACTGTCCCTGCCCCCAGAAGCTTAGTTCCAATCTAAGGTCCTGATCCTTCAAATACAAACATACATCACTTTACACAGGTGAGTAGTCCCATTGAATTCTGTGGGACTACTCATTTATGCATTAGCAGGATCAAGGCCTTAACAAATGTTCACCAATGTTTGCTGCATAAATTGATAGGTTAAAGACAATTTAACTAAGTGTCAAAAGTGGGTGAAATTGGGGCTGGTGCAGAATTTCCTGCTGACACATTCATGTTTACATTGGTAACATTCACATTCTCTTCTTGAAATGGAAAGTAGAATTCAGGGTAGACTTGCCATCGGTTACAGAGGTTTTGCGAAATGAGGCCTTTTAGACTAGGTGAGAAAATGTAGACTCTGCAATGAAAAATGGGGAGGACGAATTGTTTCCCTTTCAGCCCTTCTCGAGTTCCTTTTCCCCAGCAATGCCAGCTTTGTGAACTGGCAAAAAAATAGAGGGGGGTTTTGCTTAAGGGCAAAGCAACATTCCTTCTTGCTAAAAAGAAATGGCCTTTCACCACAGTGAAACTACGCGTGTTTGGCAACACACATTTTTTTGGGTGCTTTTCACAGATCTAACAAAAAAGGGATATTCCCCTCCCCCCACTTTCAGTAGACATGGCATCTTTTTATCTCATTCCAGAGGAAGAAACTGTTCCCTTCCCACAGTGATTAGTCTCTGTTTTCAATGCTGAGAGTTGAACAATTGTTTTATTACCTATGGAACAAGACATTTTCTTAATGCTTTGTCCTACTTCAGTCCTGAGCAGGAAGAAGTGCTTTCTCAGTGTAGTGCTGCTGTGAGTTGCCCTATACCGTAAGACTGAAAAATGCAGCCCCGCAACTACCAATATAACAGAAAGCAATACCGGCGGCTCCTGTCCAACAGACCAATTGCCCTATCACAACCAACTGTTCTCATTAACAGAGACATGAAATGGAAAGTATCCCCCACATGAGAGGACTCGGGAAGCAGCAAGCACAGCAGGTAGCTGAGTGTTCAAAACAGCACTGAATTGTTCTGCATATCTCCAGTAGCAGCATCTCAGCAGTAATGTGATTTGGGATTCAGACACGTGCAAAGCTACAAAATATGCATGACCTTTAAAAGTCATGCTGTAGAAGGATGGACCCTTTCAGTTTGGGAGTGGGGAGGGAAATCCAGCTAGATATATTTTCATTTGTCAAAGAACTGTTGGGGGGGTGGGGGTGAAGGCATATGAAGTATGTATCCAGTCCTTTGCCTTTGTAATATACTACACAATCTATTTTTGTTCTGCCGTTATGCCATGGGTAATTCATCTCCCTGTAACAACAAAACAATAAAGAAAAAATTGGACCTTTTCCTGTGAATCAACTCCAGTACTTTTGGGAAACTTGCACCTACTTTCATAAGAGCCTTATACAAGCCCATATTTTCCTTTGGGAACCTGGCAGTGAAGAGCCAAGGTACTCTTGAATATAGAATGCGAAATGCAGTGACACAGGACAACTGAATAGGTCTTGATAACAGCCAGCCTGAATTAACATCCAAACCTCAATGGAAATCAATGTGAGCTTTGGAAAAGTTAAAAAATCTTTTAAAACAAATATATTAAAACAAAATCACTTTTGCTTCCTATTTGCCTCCTTTAATTTCTTCAATGCAAAAATGCAACGTTCATTTTAATATTGATTCTCTAAGTACATTCTGGCTGTGGGAGGTCTCCATGTAACTCAATTCTCACCAAATACTCACCAAAATTCTGAAGGAGAGAGAAGAGAAATCAGCCCAAGTATTAAAGGGAACGAGACCTGTGATGATCAAGGATGACTATGGTAAAAATTTATGTCATGCAGATCTCATTATTGATTAGAAGTGCTAGCATTTGCTTGCAAATTGTGATATATGCCTTGGTGGTCAAACGGATAAGACCAGAAGTCTATTTCATACATCCTAATCAGGTTAGTCTGCAGCCATACAGAATAGAAATTATATTTTGCCCTATGTCATGCACAAGGTCACGGCAAGAGTCAGTTTCAGACCTGAGACTCAAACCCAAATCTCTTGCCTCTCTGTCTTTTGTGCTAATCAATACTTTCTCCCAAATAAGCAGGCACCTTACTGCAAGAATCAGAAACACTGTTCTGATACTATTTCCGTCCCGGAGCAAACCAGAGAGTACCAGAAATGTCACAAGGAAACCTAATCTCATAAGGCCTCCAGCCTAATTTCCAGAAGAAGAGCAATGAATTAACACAGATAAGCTTTGGTTTCTACTCTGAGCCAAAGAGGAATGCCAGACCTTTAGAGGTTTGTCTGTCACTCATAATGACTTATTGTTATTGCAGGTAGCTATTGTTCAAGCTGCAAGTTCTACAACACGCTATCCTGACCAAGATGCTGTGTAATAGAAAAACATTGATTAGTCCTATAGTGCTGCAATTGCTTACATGCACCAAGGTGACTAACCAAAGACTTCCTAGTGAAAAATTGTGAAAAAGGTTAAAATAATAGTGAGAGAATATATTTAGAGTTGGGAAGGTAGATTGGCAGGCACCCTGCAGGGGTTTCACCTTCCTCTGCAGTGTGGGGCACTGGTCACTTGTTACTTTGAACTACAGAAACTCCACCGTTTACTCTGATTTGAAATCTGTAAATCAAGATCTGAGGACTTTAATAATTCAGCAGAGGTTATGGGCCTGTTGCATGAGTGGGTGAGTGAGAGGTTCTGTAGCCTACACTGTGCAGGGGGTCAGACTGGATGACCATGATGGTCTCTTCTGGCTTTAAAGTCTCCTTCACTTCTCCCAGCCCAGGGCTGGCCCACAACATTTTGGCACCTGAGGTGGGGAGCTCAAATGATGCCCCCATGCCCCCTCGCTTGGGCCAAAACTTTGAAAGATCTCAATTCTGCCTTCTTCCTGTTCTACTCCTCTCATGGTACTGCTCTGCTACCTACCCCAATAAAGGAGAACTAACAACTTAAAATGCCTTGTTCCAAAATTTTAAGTAACACTTAACTTTCAAACGCCTGAACAGCAATTGTAACTTTTCTTGTCTGCATAGTAAATACTGGCATTTTTATCTGTTTGAATAATCAAAGTGGTGCTTTCCATGCCTTCTTGGTTGCAAAGATTTGACCTGCTTCCTGCTGAAGGTCCACAATCTAGGCCAGCTCATGCTCTATTGAGATGGTTGCAAGGCCGACCAGCCTCTCCTGTGTCATTGTGGAGAGTAGGTATGTTTTTATTAACTTCAGCTTGGTGAAGCTGCATTCTCCACTGGCAACTGTTACAAGAAGTGTTAGAAGTATGCGCAGAGTAACAAAAGCATTTGGAAAGAGGGTGGTCATCTTATTTGTGCACATATGTTCCTGAACAGCCTTTGGAGTTGATCCTGCTGAAATGTATCTTGAAAGTACTTTCAGTTCATCACCTAAATCATTCGCATCAATATCACGCATGTCATCATGTGTCAACACTGTCTCTAGTGGCCTGCATTGCTGGTGTAGGTCTTCTTCAGGTATAGTGAGGAGTTTTGGAATATCATACAACATCCCAAATATACTGCTGTGTTCCTTGAGCTGCATGAAACATTATTCAACTGACTGTATTGCACAATCTAGCACCTGGTTAAAGAATTCAACTTTGAATTGTTGTTTGGGGTCTCTTATGGGATTATCCCGTGCCTCATAATCAAAATGTCTTAGTCTTAGGTGACTCTTGTATTCTTGAATGGGTGGGAAAATAGCTTCAGTGTGAAGTTCCTCTACCAACTTCAGTGCACTCTTCAGAACGTTTTGAAATCCCTCATCTGACCAGTAAGACTGTAGGTATGACTTTGCTTTGTCCAGTTGTTCCATTGCTCCAGATATATCAAGGTCAACACCTTGGAGTCTCTTGCTTACAACATTTATTTCAAACAGTATGTCATGCCACAACACTAAGCCAAACAGAAATTTGAAGTTATGTATTTTTCTGGTGATTCCATTTCCCTCTGCCACTGTTCTCCCACGAACACTTTCTGTCATAGCATTATCCTCCATAATGGCAACTATGACATCATCTATCTTCCCAATTTGGTGTTTGATAGGCTTTATCACCTCTACTCAACTTTCCCATCATGTGGCACTCAGTGCTTTCAGTGTTAGAGAGGATGTTCCCAGATGTTGCTTCAAAATTTGCCATCGATGAGTTGATGCAGAGAAAAATACTTAGATGCTTGGAATTACATTCAAAAATTCAGCAGCCTCACTAGAATCTGATGTTGCATAACTGACCACCAAGTTCAATGAATGAGAACTGCATGGGACAAAAAAAGCTCAAGGGTTTAACTCTCGGATCCATGTCTACACTCTGTTCTTTCCTCTCATGTTGGCACCATTATCGTAGCCCTGACCTCTCATGTCAGCTATCGCAATTCCCATATCTTCCAGCTTTTTAAGAAGCACATTTGTCATACCAGCTCCTGTAGTATCATCAATGTCAATAAATTATAGAAAATGCTCTCTGACAGTCACCATTGCAGGAACATTTTCACTAGGTTCTGTTGTTGTTACAAAATGCACCATTAAAGTAATTTGTTCCGTATGGCTCATGTCAGGTGTGCAGTCCAGAATAAAAGAGTAATATCTTGCTGACTTCAGATCTGGCACAATCTTCTGCTTGACTTTTGTTGCCAGTAACTATATTATCTCATTTTGAATTGTTTTTCCAAGGTAGTGGTGTGTGTACATTTCTTGGTTGGTGATTCTTCTCAGATGCTCCTGGAGTACAGCATCAAACTCAGCCATCAGCTCCACAATTTTAAGGAAGTTTTCATTGTTTGGCACATACAGCTGATCTGAAGTGCCACACAGTGCTAGGTTTTGGGTAGCAAGCATTCTCACAAGGGCAATGAGCCTTTTCAGAACATTTTGCCAGTAAAGAGACTCTGATGCAATCTTTTCTTGATGCTGATCATCTATGGTGGCCTTTAACCTTAGTCTCATCTCAAGCTCTTTCCACCTATGGAATGCTCTTTGGTGATTTGCTGCCTTCTTATGGCATGCCAGATTTCTAGCCAGATTTTTCCAGTCCTTTGTTTCTGTAGAACCCAATGTGGCTGGAACATTAGAGAATGAAAGAATTTGCAACAAAAACAGTATGCAGCATTCTGGGTTTTTGAGTACATAAGCCATGGCCTCTCCACTTTGTCACCATTGGGGATTTCACGCTAGTAATGTGTTGGATGGAAATTTCTATTTTCATTGTCTTTGGGGAACATGAAGTTTTTCACTTGTTGTGGCCCATGCAGTACAAGGAAGTCCCTCAGGCTACTGCTCAAGTGGGTCCAGAGTCCTGGATCATCTAGACTTAAGGAATTAAACTCAGCAGCAGCTGTTTCTTGTGCCTCCACCACACTCTTCTCTGATCGACACTTTTCTTCAGGAATGGGCATGGTTACATCCGTTTGAGATAGAGATATGGATGCTGCAGTAGCTGCAAGGTCACCTGCACTCTGACTAACTGGAAGATCAGGCATCTCCTCACCACTCACATCCTCACTGGGGCCAGAAGGCTCACTGTTAACATTTGTGTCTATGTATCTCAGGAGAGCTCCTTTCTGCTTAGATAGAAACGCTTCCTTTGCTTTCTTTCTTTTTCTGAATGTTGCCCCAGAGGGGCGTTTTCTTCTTTCACTCGTGACTGCTGTTCTGTGCCAGCTATAGTGGCTCTCAACACTCAATTGAAGGGGACAAATAAGCAGGCTGGTAGCAGGGCCTGTGTGAGGGAAGATATCAGCATCTTAAGGGCCTAACTGGCTCCTACTACTTCAGTTGACTGCCTGTTCGCCTCAAGTGGGTTCAGGGAAGCAGCAGGAAACAGGAAGCTCCCTGAGAAGCTGGTGTTAATCAGTTCAGGCTCCTGGGGGTGCTAGAGAGGTAAATAAGAGGATCCTCCTCCTCTCTCTCTCTCCAGCTGCTGCTGCTATTCCCTCTCACCTTTTCTCCTGCCTGCCTGTTATGCCTCTTGTGCCCTCCTTCCTCCAGCACAGCACTCCACCATCTCTGTGCATCTAGAGCAGAGAGAATACATATGCACCAACAGCAGACATAATTTTCTACACTCTGGGTCCTAGTGGTGTCCCACCCTTCCCCCGAGGCTGCCTCAGTTCGCCTCATGATAAGGCCAGCCCTGTCCCCCTCTTTGTTCCACTAGGAAAAGGGGAGAGAAGAACGAGAAAACCCTGAACATTTCAAACAAAAATCTGCAAAACAGAAATGTTCCTTTTATTTCAGAAAAAAATTGTTTTGAATTTTTTCATTAAAAAACAAACAAAAAAGTAAAAAATTTCAAACAAACTGGAAACTGTTCATTTCCTTTCTAAATGTTTTGTGTGGGAAAAAAAAGTCAACCACCTCTTAATACAACTCACTTCAGAAAGGAAGACCGACTCCGACCCTATGATGGTGCTTTGAAGAACTTGACTATATTATTCTTATTTACTATTTGTTTTGTCATAGCGCTTTGGAGCCCCAGGCATGGACCAGAACCCACGGTGCTAGGTGCTGTACAAACACAGAACAAAAAGACGGTCCCTGTCCCAATTAGCTTACAATCTAAGCATAGGACAAGAGCCAATAGTTGGATACAGACGGGAGCAGAAGGGATCAAGGAGACAATATTGGTTAGCACGATAGGCTGTGGTTTCAGTGGACCAGCTGCTTAACCCTTGTCAAGCTTTCTGTAGGCATTACAAAACATCACTGGAACAATGAGGTACTCGTGTTTTCAGGAAATCAGTAAGGAAACTGCACGTAATCCCGTCTTTAGTTACGATAGGTCTAGCAAAACCAGCATTCACCCACATAAAACTGATTGTCACATTCCCAAAACAGAGATGGACCTGAGCCCAACCTCCAGAACCAGACAAAGTGTCTCTGGATGGGGCGTTTGAAATCCAAGCCCTGGCCTACGCCTGAATTCTTTAAAAAAAATCCTATCTTTCTAATGGGCCAAACCATACCCTCAGATTGAAGCACCCTCCCATTTTGGGATCAAAATCCAGATCCCGAGCTGACACCGGCTGCTTGAGTGTAGCTGTGCCCAGAAGTGCAGTGACTCATCACAAGAAGAGTGGAGTTGAGCTGTGGTAAAGTTTCTGCTGCTGTGCCATTTGGATTTGCTCTGATCATTCTCTCTAAGGTTTCTGTAGCTCCCTGCATAGCAGGGAGTCTGTCAAGGTAGGGAGATCACACAGGCATTTCAAGTAAATTTGGCTAAAAATAGGTGCAGACAGTTACTTTGAGCTTCCTAATGTTCTCACTCTGCCTCATCTATTTTCCTGAAAATAGGGAGATAACTGTACATTTTGGTGCTCCAGGGCGGAGGGGTTTGGGAGTCTGTGACAAAAGAGGGACGTAGCCATGAAAATGAGAAAGGCAAAAGGATGATTGAAAAATAGAGACAAAAACTAGCTAAGGGATGGGATTTGAAAGCAAAGAGATCCCTCCAAGTTCCCTTTGGGAAAGAAATAGAGTAAAAAAGCAAGTGAAGGGAAGAGGGGCAACTGGTGGAGGGATAGCTCAGTGGTTTGAGCATTGGCCTGTTAAACCCACGGTTGTGAGTTCAATCCTTGAGGGGGTCATTTAGGGGATGTGGGGCAAAAATTGGGGATTGGTTCTGCTTTGAGCAGGGGGTTGGAATAGATGACCTCCTGAGGTTCCTTCCAGCCCTGATATTGTATGTATGTATGATTGTATGTATGAACTGCAGTAGCTTCTTCTCTCATAGTGAGCTCTCAGTGAAATCGACTGGGATCTCAGTGGATGGCTTCTTTGACTTCCTGAGTCGGCAGCAGAGGTAGGCATTGCTTTGGGGAACAAAGGGGAAAAGAGCAAGAATAGTGGGCAAGATGAGAAGAAAAGAAAGATGAGCAGAATGAATGAGGCCCCAAACCAATAAGCCACAATGGCAGGGCACTGGGAAAAGTGAGAGGCACAGTTCAGAGCCCAGGTCTCTAGATGGTGTGTGCCGGCTTCCCACTGAGTAGGTGTTAGAGTGGGATACAGAGAAGCCCAGCCACTCAATCATGTGCAGGGAGCTGACATACAGCATGCAGGCACGGGGCTGGTGAAAATTAATGATGCTATTTACATTATTTATCATACAATTAAATAAATAATAAAATCCTACGAATATTAACTGGAGTTGCCAGCATTAATCTCCCCTGAATAACGGCAAGGTGTTGCACACGCCGGTCACCCCCATCATTCCTTTCCCAGCATTGCTGAACTATACAATATTAACTATTCTTTAATATTTAAATCGCAATAGTATCCAGAAGGCTGAATAAGCCCTTTGTGCTACGTGCTGTGCACACGTATGCTAGAGCTAGATACATGAAGGATGTATCACTGCCCAGTGCTGTCGAAGTGATATGGAAATGTGTGACACAACAGGTCTTCTTTCCCACTGATTGGCAACACACACTCTCTTGTGTGCTTCAGACGCCTCTATGGTATTCATGTCACTGGCCATGTTAACATATTCCAGCGGTCTAGTTATTTATTAGATGCTGACAATGCACTCGGTACTCTAGAGGACACAAAATAAGTTCGTTCAGGCCTCCAAGATATGTTACTGTCTGGAAGATAGACACAGAAGCCAGGGCATACTTAGAAATGTGGAACAGGAAGTCACAGTGGTTCCATACATAGATTGTAACTGTTCTATGCGGAAGAGGGCTCAGGTGCATCAACAACTGCAGCCTCTGTCCTTGCCCAGACAAAGCAGAGTGCTCTCCATTGGCCTGGGGAGAAGGTGGAGTGTTGTCAGGCTGAGGCAGTAGTGGGGTTGGGCTAGGGGAATGCAGTCCATTGCTCTTCTGACATTTCTGGTACTCTTCCCTCTGGCCCCATGGAAATTCCTCAGGCATGTTAATACAGTCCCATTGTATCTATCATTCAGTATCCTCTTTTAACGGCATGGGGGACAGACATGGGCTGGGGAAACCATGCTGCCAGGCTCTGGGGAGCTGTGACACCAGGATAAAGAGCTGGCAGGTGGCCCTGATTCCCTGCTGGTCCTCTAGGAAATATATGGAGATGGGCAGGGATTGTGGGTGGGCCCTATACCTAGGGCCCACCCACTAACCCTAACAAAAAGAGTTAGAACTCATCCTACAGAAAAGCCCACCAACCCTTAGTCCCATCCACGGGTTGGCTTTTCTAATGTTATTTGCTTGGTTCTTGTGTGTATTGAGGAAAAGTGAGGCTTTAGGAGGGTCTTAAATGAGGATAAGGAGGTGAACTGGGATGGGGAGCATTCCACACATAGCCAAGGCCCTGAAGTAGCCAAGGGATTAAATTTACATTTCTCTGTCATCGCCAGTTGTTGAATTCATACGCCGCGCTCTCTGCTAATAGCCTCTAGGATGCTTTCATTGGCATTTGGTTAAAGTTTCCAGTGGTTTTTTAGTCCCAGGAGGTAATTTCCAGTGTTTTGACTGAGTGGTTGGTCGTTATCTTCCCACTTGGCAATGCTGACATTTTCACGGTGTGTTCCATTTTCATTTGCAAACATTTTACGGAATCACAATGGGCATTTTTGAACAGCACTAATTTTAATCTATTTTCAGGCAGGTTGGTGGGGGGGTAAGGTCAGCATTTTGTCAATGGCAAATCTAATGAAAATAAAGGTCCAGATACCAACACGTTATGGAACTGGATAAGCCTCCTTGACTGTTGTCATTACAATGGATAGTTCTGTTCAGTCACTTTACATTATATTGATTTTTTTTCAAGCACTCCACCTTAAACTTATTTTTCATTTCAAGAAATCAATACTATGGATCCTTTGATATAAGGCATGCAGTGTGCTGCCAGAATATGTATTGCATGATGGAAGAAGTTGAGGGGGTTTTTTCTACCAGCTTTTTCCTTGTTGAACATAAATTGAAAATCTCAGTTACTTAAAAAAATACAAAACTGGGCAACATTTCCTGCATTTGATTCTTTGGCACTATATCACCTTGCTTGGTGCGTGCAAATGAGTTTCTGCTTCCAAAACCCCATTCTTCATGAAGGGTAGAGTTATGAATGCACTAGTCAGTTCTAGATTCATCATGATCTTCACTGGCAATTTTTTTTCCTTCTTCCAATTCAGCTTCCCTCGCCTGGGATGGAAAAAATCTTATTTTTGAATGTCAATTGCATGGAACAACAAGTTTGTACCTGTCAAGGTTCTGATTTGTACAGCTGTGTAAAATATTGAATGCCAAATTAAAAATGCTTGTGGGGTTTGCAGAGCTTCCACAAACACGCCGGTGCCGCACACACAATTTTTCACATCATCCAAACGTTTGTCACTCGTCGGTGGGGGAAAAAAAGGTTCAGGATGGACATCTGCAAAAATTCAGAGGCAGCTTTTTACAGGGTGTTTCACCTCAGCCACATGTTGGGAGGCAAACAGCAGAGGTGATGCAGTGTTATCAGAGAGAGGTCTTGGTGGACATGAGCTTTGTGAGGTCAGAGAGTCTTGGGGGCCGAGTCAGAATCTCCACAGGTTAAAACTGCTCAGCCATCCATCCCACCCATTTGGATGGTTTTGGTGAATCACGCTCTAACCCGCTTGAGGTTGAGAACTCCTGAGCAGCTTGTTTAACCAGCAGGGGAAAACAAAAGAATATTCCTCAGTAACTGTGGGTTCCACCAGTCTGACCGAAATCAGCCAGTCAAACCTGTGGCCCAGCAACTTTGGCCTGACCACGGCGACCCTCACACGCATGCACCATAGTGCCCACGATATATCTGGCTGATAAATAATTTAGTTTGGAAAATTATCGTTCCAGTAAGCTGCAATAGACTTGCTGATGTGAACGAGCGCTGCTCCACGTGATTAAAGGCCGCAGTATCAGGGCAACATTGTCGGGTTGTAGACTCCAGTGGCTGAGCGATGTGCTGCCCCTCAGCACTGACGCTGACCTGGCAGTGGCCCAGGACTTCAGCCAACAGTCTTTTCTATTTCCCTTTGGTGGAAGGGGAAGCAAGCCTTGTACTCCCTAATTCTCAAAACCAGCTGAGAAGCCATAACGTTTTTTTAGCATTAATGGCAGTAAATGAACAATTTTCTAAACCTGACGTTTGAGTGGCATGCATTGGCTTCCTTAGTCAGGAAGGCTGAAGAGAATGGCAACTACAAGGTTAAATCCCCTCTCAGCCCTAGTGATGATGGTCCTTAGTGTGAGGCAAACCCACAGCCAAACCAGGTGCCATAACTCACCCCTCCAACAGAGCCAGCAGTGACTCATTCCTCAGGCAGGCAGTACCAGCCTATCCCTGAGCAAATCAAGGGTCAGATGACCCCAAGGCTCAGGTATTTCCCCAATCCCACCGGAGCTGCAGATCAGTCTGTGCAACAGTACTACCCAGCCAGGAACCCTTCTGCAGCCTTGCAGTGTGATTGATTCCCTAGTCTCCCAGCCTGCTCTTGATCCAGTTCCTGTTTCCATCCAAGCTTTGCCCAAGCCTTGTTCCAGCCTTGTCCAGGCCCTACTCTGAGCCAGTACTCCAGTCCCGTTATGACCTGCTTCAGCTCCACATCTGCCTCCTGACCCCCACACCCACAGACTCCGACCATTGCTTGGACCTTTGCCTGGCACACAAACTCTGGCTATGATACTGATTTGGCTTGTTTACAGCCTCTGACCCTGGCCTGTCCCTGGACCATGTTTCCAATGCTGCCCTGAGCCTGGTCCCGACCCAATATCTGGCTCTGACCTCTGCTCCATCCACCAGGTCTGACTATGTGGGTATGAGTGTCTGATGCTTATGGTTGACTGAGGTCATTAGCAAGCACATCTGCACCATGGCTCCCACAATATATCTGGCTGGTAAATAATTTAGTTCCCAGTGTTATGAAATATGAATCCCTGGCTCTTTATGATTACAAATATTCATACACAGTCTTGCCTTTATAAATAATTAAAGTTGGTTACACACAATGACTTTTGTAAATGATATGAAATTTAAGTAAAAAGCTTGAGTATTTATCTTTCCTGCTCAAAGGGAGAAAAGGTCACAGAGATGACAACATAGGAGTATATATGAGAGATCAGTGGACTACATATGTCCTCTATATAATTCTCTGATCCAATGTACTTGGGACTGCAGATATGTGATTTTTATGGAAAATGAATTCAATTCAGACAGAAACTGGGTGGTGAGGGAGGAGTCTGCTCTGAGCATTTGTGAAGGTGTAACAGGTATCAAAAGACACTACTCCGCATTCAGCTCCTATTAAGTCTACCGCTAACACAGAATGCTATTAGCAGTCCTGGCACAATAGAAGAATGTGGGGTAGACAAAGAAAGAAAAAAAATCAGGATTGATGTTCTTTTCCTGTATTTGTGATCTTACAGAAAACAGCCATAGAATACAAATCAACACATCCTATCTAGAAGAAGGGTGGGATCCTCTGAGACTGGTACTTTATTGATGAAGTCAATACAGTCATCAGAAGGTAGAAGGCACTATGAGTGTAAAGAAAATCTAACCTTGTGTAAATCTTTTATTTTTTAATTAAGTTCTTTAGGAACACAGCACTTGATAATACAAAGGTAAAGCTGTCCAGCTTTAGCTTGGCTAAGGAATGGCATAGCTTTTGTTCAGCAGAAGAAACACTCACACTGATTGCTTCCACTCTCTTCTTGGAAGCTCAGCCCAAGTGTTGCAGGGACATCTCGAGTGGTGGGTCTGGCTTTTATACAACAAAGTCACAGCAGGTTTTCTCTCTCTCTCTCTCTCTCTCTGGTTAATAGTTACGCCAACTTTAGCCTATCACCAACACATTGTGCTACGGGTGACTCTCCCAGTCAGGGCTGTACATATTCACACCATCTGGACACATCGCAGCATATCCTATGTGAGGTCATACCAGGTTCGTAAGGCACTGGAATGTTGCTGGTGCCCCATGACATAAGACGGTTATAAATTACTGAAATTTCTTAAAGGTAAGGAGGAAAAAACCTCCCCTTACGTATACAACCCCACAAAACATCAGACCACCTTGTCACACGAAGAAATGGTAATAGAATAGTACATAAACACTGGCAGATAAGGAAGATACTGTTAGGAATTCAGAGAGCTAAGGGGGAAAATGAAGAATAAATGGCCAAATATATAAAGAACAATTCTTGAAGTGCACCAAATGTAGTATTTGTATTGCAAGAGAGACCAGAGGCCCTAATGCCTGATTGTGCTAGGCACTGTGAAAATAATAGCGGAAAGACAATCCCTTAGATCAAATTACTGAAGACTGCAGGTAGTGGGCAATTCAAGGAGGAAAAGGAGCTTACAGAAAAGCTTACATCATTTATATGCATCAGTTTTCACTATGGGGTATGACAGGAAAATCCCTAAATTCTTCACAATCAATGAAAGTGAGTCACTGTCAGAGACGAGAGGAATCAAAAGGAAGTGATTGAATGACACACAAAATTAAATTGCAGTAAACAATCAGCACCGAATGGCATTCACCCAAGATCTCTGACAGAACTAAAAAGTGAAGTAGCTGAGGTAGGAGCAAAAATATGCTATTTATCATATACACGAGTAGTGCACTAGATGTTACCCAAGGGAAGCCAATATCAAATCCATCTACAAAAGGATGCTAAGAAGATCTTGAAAACTGTAGAAATCCCTAGATTAGCACGCTGTGATGGGGACAAACATGCATGGCTACTACCTGGGTAACTCGTGCCTCTTGGACCTGTTGGAATTCTTTGTACAAGTGAACAGAACAATGGCTAAAGGAGAATCAATGGCTATTTATTTAGATCAAGAGATATAATTTAGTTAGATTTTCAAACAGCTTTAGATAATGTCTACCACAAAGGGCTATTGAGAAGCTCAGCAACAAGAGAATGAGAGGTGAAGTCCTGTTATGGATTAAAAATTCAATCTGTCCCAGACCCTATTTGCTAAACAGTAGATGAAGAGCTCGAGGGAAGGTGAGGGTCAGCAGGGAAAGATGATCCCTGGACATATGTGAGCGTGTTAAGCCAAAATCAGTTAATATGGAGCTTGATCCTGCTCTCATTAAAGTCAGAGGCATTGACCGATTGACTTCAATGGTTTGGGACTGGGTCCATGAGACATACAGTAGCTTTTTGTAATCTTTATTCATACATCCCCTTTAACCTGTGCAAGCCTTCACACAGTGAATAGCAAATAACATGGGTCTCAACACGAGAGAATATTTTTGCGTTTCCTTTTAAGATCTCAAAGAGTTTTACGAAATTTAATTAATTAATCCTAATAACTCCCTTCCGAGGTAGATCAATATTATTTACTGCAATAAGGTGTACCAACACCACAGTGTGTCTGACGGGGTTAATGAGAGCCCATGGGTGCAATCAGCCTCGCCCTGTGACAATGGCAGTAGGTGTCAAGCCTGGAGGAAGGAGTTAAAAGGACTGAACCTGCTCAGGTAGACTCTGACCAGGAGGGAAAGCAGATCTCTGGTTGTCACTCAGGAAGAGAAGTCCAGCTGGAGTCAGGGAGCTCAGGTGAACAGCTGGCAGACAGAGCTTCTGCGAAGGAATGTACGCCTGCAGCAGGGAGCCCAAGGCACTCGAAAAGCAGCATGAGGAAGTGAGTCTGCCCAGGATTCTGCACACTGGTGGAGGGGCCAACTGAGTTAGGGACTGCCCTGCCAAGGGAGTGGAGAAAACTCCCCTCCAGCAGAACCAGCTGGGTGGTAGAAAGTGCTAAGAAGCTCTGCAGTGGGCTGGTGGAAGAGGCTTAGAAAGTGTAAAGCTGATAAGCTCAGAGTCCAGGAAGAGGCTGAGGGAAAGGCCCAAGACAGGGCAAGGTAGGAAGTGGTTCAGTGAGGCAGGCAGGGGTCTGAGTAGTCAAGCTTTGACTGCCTAGTCAAGGGTTCTTGGATCAGAACCCAGTGGAGAGAAAGGGCCTGGGTTCCCCTACCAGCGCAGTGAGGAAGCTAGAACGGAACCGACTTCTGACAAGGGGTAAGGACTTCTGTAACCCACCAGATAGTAGTAATCTGAGAATCACACCCCTAACTTGTAGTGTAGACCTGGCCTGTGTGATTTGGCCAGGGGGCTGGCTCACAAAAAGCAGCAGACCACCACAGGCCTGGAATGGGTTGTCAGCAGGGAGGGCTAAACGAGGAGAGTGTGACTACGCCACAACACCTACGCAATATGGGGCACATGGGCTGGTGAGTCGCATGTTTACATGTAATCTTTGTACAGGCAGGGAATCTGAAGCATCTCAAGGTTAAATGGCTTGCTCAAGGTCATATAGTAAATCAGAAGCTCTTGTGTATAAGAATTAGGTAGTATCCCTTTAATAGTTTGTGAGCCCTCTAGTGGTGCTCGCTGTGTTCTGTGTTTCAGAAACCAGTCAGTGCAGTATCCAGGTAGTTAGGTCTTGTATGTTTGGATATATTTGGTAAACATATTTATTTGAAACCTCACCAACCCCGGGTGTTTTTCTTTCATTGCATAAAGAGCAAAAGACACAAGAGCAGCAAAGGCAGCAGTCAAAGAAGCACACCTTGCTCCTAGTCCCATTCTGTCGGAAAACACATCCTCTCGCATACCTGTATACAGCACCAAGATAAGGCTGCAGCCTTAATTCTTAGCTAAAGAACAGATGGAAAAGCTAATCTGGGAAACATGTTCAAATGGGTCTTTAAATTCATCCCTTTTGCAAATGTTGAATGTGATCCCATATACTCATGAGATATGTATTTAGTGCATGCAAATGTGCTTTTGTACCTGCAGGTCAGGTGACTATACCTAATAGACTTGTGTCTGCTAGTGCATTTTTACACATAAAAATAGCTGCCTATGCAAAATGTGTGGGTACAACCTGGACAATCTGGCCGTTAACATCATTTTAACACTGACGGATCAAACTGACCTCAATAGAACTACTCGGAAGTCATTCAAGGAAGGACTTTGGTCCAGTATTTGTTTTTAAATTCCTAATTCTGCTTTTCAAAGCATCTGAGACAACTGTTGGTACTAACACATTGAAGAAAAACAATCTTAAAAGTCAGCCTGTTATTAATCATTATTATTAGTGTTACAGTAGCACCCAGGAGCCCCCATCATGGACCAGGACCCCATTGTGCTAGGTGCTGTTCAAACAGAACAAAGAGACAATCCCTGCCCCAAAGAGCTCACAATCTAAGTATAAGACAAGAGACAACCTGTGGATACAACAAACAGACAAGAAGAGCACAAGTAAACAATGAGACAATACCGGTCACCATAATAGGCAGTGGTCTCAGCGGCTGGCTTGCCTGTCTATTGTCAAGTTATTGTATGTATCCTGCCAAAGAACAGCCTAGGGTGTACTGCCACGTGAGAAATCTGAGGTTGGAAGCGACGCCCAAGGTCATCAGGAGGTGACTGCACAGAGGAGACTCTTGGGGCCTGATGCAAATCTCAGTGAAGTCAGCTAAACCTTTTCAATGACTTCCATGGCCTTTAGATTAGGCCCATTGATTGAGCTGGGCTGGGTCTGAGCTTCTCAGATCTGGCTGAGGCACGATGAGCAGAAGGCCCACCAAAGGACTAAGTGTACACAAAATGTAACTCCAATTTTATAACAATGGTGGTTGCCCTAACTCAGGGTTTCCTATTGCAAATTAAACTGTCATTTAAAAAGGGGGGTTAAAATGGAAAGGACCCAGGCTGTAACATGGAAGTTCACTTAAGGTAAGATAGTAATAATTAGAGATGACTGTAGATGGCAATTGTATTTCCAGACAACTTTCCAGGTCTTGGTATTTGTTTTCATTCCACCCTGGAACAAAAACAAAACTTAATATTTTCATGAAAATTGAGTTGTTTTGAAATGTCCATTTTTTAAAATAAAAAACCTGAGGTTTCTAATTTGGGAATAGGTGTTGAAATGTGTGTGTGTGTGTGTGTGTGTGTGTGTGTGTGTGTGAGAGAGAGAGAGAGAGAGAGAGAGAAGTCAGTTCTAGTAATAATGCCCGTGCTTTTATTTCATATTTCAGAATATACAATTCTTGATCCTCAGACCCCAGAGCAATATAAATGTGAATTGTGTGTGCTGATGAAATGTAAATCTATAGAGCCTAGCCAGCTATGTGCTTTCATTTAGAGTTCATTTGAACCAGAACTAAACTTTTCTTCTCATTCCAGCAACACTCCCGGAATGTGGGTGCTTAGTGAAGCTAAATATGTCTCAGTGATGTTTCTCACATTACAACATTTACCCACCTTGAAAAGCAAGAGAAATTTGGCATCTAAATATAGACACAACTAATTAGCAAAACCCAAAATTTGACTGTGAAACTACTTATAATGTTCCCTCTTTCCATATCACCTTCCAGATTAACATATTGTGTGGACAACTTTAACTCTTATGCTATTTTCTAGAGCTTATTGGTTTGTGAAGTAGAAGCGAGAAATGGGTCGTTAAGGAGCTACCCAATGGTCACTCAGATGACCACAGTCCTTTAAATGACCAACATTACAAACTCCCCAAAGCAGTTAGGATTCACCATATTTCCAAAAGTACCATCTCTGGATGGTGGCATCTCTGTGAAGTGATGTAATGACATAAGCCAACAGGCGTTGTTCAAATTGGTGATGAAATTCGTAGTTCCACTTTCACAGCTTCAAGCACAGCAGTTCAAGGAAGGACAAGACTGATATACAAACTGTATGCAAGGATCCAACCCCTCCTGTGTTTGACATACTTTTCCATTCTGATCTGTGCCTAGTTTTCCATCTTAACAGCGGTTGCATCAGACTATTTTATAAATGTAGTTTAAAGAGTTTCATAACTATGTTAGTGCCATGCAGGAGCTTAAGAAAAAGAGCAAACCTGATCTTCACTCCAATGGCTGGTAGGGGCTGCACTTGCTGTAGAGTTGACGGATTAAGGTGTGGGTAGAGTGTCCTAGCTCCAAGTCCAATTTACAACCTCTTTCCTATCTAGCATTTCATGGAGCAGTAAGGGCAGCCCTTATGGATCTGGGTGTAATTCCAATCTCTCGGCAAAAGGTAATGTGCTTCCAAAGCACAAGGGCTAGGGCAAGAGACAAAAACTGGTTGGTGAGAGAAAGGTCTGTTGTAATGATTAATAAGGAGTTGTAGTCTTCTGACACATAGGCAGCTAATGGCTGGAGGGATGTTACAGGACATGCACTAAAATAAAGACACCAGGGAACTTTGAAATCTGTCATCCAGGGAGATTGATTGGACAGAATAGCACACTGCTCTACTGGCATTAAGCTTACATACACAGCCAGGGGAGGGAGAATAACAGCTAAGAGAATTCCATATATTCAACACTCTTCTGTAATGGGACTGATTCTCTAGTCTTTACATTAATTTCAGTGGAGTTTGAGCTTGGTACAACCAGATGAGAGGCCCTGATCATCCACTCTTATAATCATTTATCATATGTACTGTGGTAGCACCTCAGAGCCTGGGTGATGGACTGGGACTCCATTGTCCTGGACTTTATGGAGGGTAAATGTAGTTGGAATGCAAGGAAAAGCTTTCTCCCACTACCTGCCCTATGGCTTCTGGAGAAGGTAGAACTGGTTTACCATGACTTTAAGATTAAGAAGAAAATGAGTATTTAAAAAGAAAAAATATTCCTCCTGTGTAAATATAAAAGACTGTTTCATTATTGCCAAGGACCAGTAGAAATAAAGCCAACACTTCATAAAATTCACAATACACTGTTACATCTAATTGAATCTTCTGCATCTATTTTTAATAAGGAGCTAGTTTGTTTAATGCGGTGGCTAAATAATTACGAGCATGAGTTTGTTCTCTAGATGGGACGCATTGGTTCATAGATATTAAGGTCAGAAGGGACCATTATGATCATCTAGTCTGACCTCCTGCACAATGCAGGCCACAGAATCTCACCCACCCACTCCTGAGATAAACCTCTCACCTATGTCTGAGCTATTGAAGTCCTCAAATCATGGTTTAAAGACTTCAAGGAGCAGAGAATCCTCCAGCAAGTGACCCGTGCCGCATGCTACAAAGGCAAAAAAACCCCAGAGCCTCTTCCAATCTGCCCTTGAGGAAAATTCCTTCCCGATCCCAAATATGACGATCAGCTGAACCCTGAGCATATGGGCAAGATTCACTAGCCAGATACCCAGGAAAGAATTCTCTGTAGGAGCTCAGATCTCACCCCATCTAACATCCCATCTCAGGCCATTGGGCCTATTTACCATGAATATTTAAAAATCAAATAATTGCCAAAATCATGTTATCCCATCATACCATCTCCTCCATAAACTTATTGAGTTTAATCTTAAAGCCAGATAGGTCTTTTGCCCTCACTGCTTCCTTTGGAAGGCTATTCCAGAACTTCACTCCTCTGATGGTTAGAAACCTTCGTCTAATTTCAAGTCTAAACTTTCCGATGGCCAGTTTATATCCATTTGTTCTTGTGTCCACATTGGTACTGAGCTTAAATAATTCATATGTGATGGTATTTAATTACTGTCTCTCAAGGAATTATGAGAAATATTCAGCCATGCACATTGAAAAAACAGTGATTGAGTCCTCACTAACTTGTCTGAGCAGCCGACCAAATGATTTATGTCCTGGATATCTGTGTGGGCCTCACTGAAGGACTGGGGCCTTAGACTCAGGTTTCTTTTCATTAAATAATAGTGTGGGTCTCTTGATGGAAAATAACCCAATTGCCAGTACACTGCTACAAGCATAATTATTACTGATCAAGCGGTTTCTTTAAAAGGAAAAGGAAACCTCACATAAAATAAGCAACAGTTTAATGTAAATCACTTCCGAGCAACAATTGCTGAGCTATTATAACCAACGTAATCTAGCTGTTGAGAGTGAAACAATAAGAATACACATTTGTTTTTATTGTGTGTGCATGGCACTATTTTCACTATAATAATGGGTAAGGGAAGGTGCAGACCCCGGATCTCTAAGGTAGAGATTGAGGCTTGGGCAACTTGGCCCAGTATTCTATTTCTCAGATCTGTGCTCTTTCTTGCAGTCTCTCCCTGCCACACACTGCTACAGCATTTTTTCAGTTCTTCTGCTCCAGCAGCTGATTATTTACAGGGAGGGGTGGCAGAGGAATGGAACTGAGAGAATTATTCTTTGCAAATAACATGTTATGAATTTATCCCTTTTTCCTTCTTCACACACCATTAGGGAAATGCAACCTAGATGGAGCTACGATAAGGTGGGTGTAAAACTGGTTGGAAAGCTTTTCCCAGAGAGTAGTTATCAGTAGTTCACTCATGCTGGAAGGGCACAATGAGTGGGGTCCCACAGGGATCAGTTCTGGGTTCTGTTCTGTTCAATGTCTTCATCAATGATTTAGATAATGGATAGAGAGTACACTTATAAAGTCTGCGGATGACACCAAGCTGGGAAGGGTTGCAAGTGCTTTGGAGGATAGGATTATAATTCAAAATGATCTGGACAAACTGGAGAAATAGTCTGAAGTAAATAGGATGACATTCAGTAAGGACAAATGCAAAGTACTCCACATAGGAAGGCACAACCAGTTGCACACATACAAAATGGCACATGACTGCCTAGGAAGGAGTATTGCGGGGCCATAGTGGACCACAAGCTGAATATGAGTCAACAGTGTAACACTGTTGCAAAAAAAAGCAAACATCATTCTGGGATGCATTAGCAGGAGGGTTGTAAGCAAGCCACGAGAAGTAATTCTTCTGCTCTACTCCACGCTGATTAGGCCTCAACTGGAGCATTGTGTCCAGTTCTGGGCACCACATTTCAGGAAAGATGTGGTCAAATTGGAGAATGTCCAGAGAAGAGCAACAAAAATGACCAAAGATCTAGAAAATATGACCTATGAGGGAAGATTGAAAAAAATTGGGTTTGTTTAGTCTGAAGAAAAGATGACTCAGAGGGGACATAATAGCAGTTTTCAAGTACATAAAAGGTTGTTACAAAGAGGAAGGAGAAAAATTGTTCTTCTTAACCTCTGAGGCTAGGACAAAAAGCAAGGGGCTGAAATTGCAGCAAGGGAGGTTTAGGTTGAACATTAGGAAAAACTTTGTAACTGTCAGGGTGGTTAAGCACTGGAATAAATTGCCTAGGGAGGTTGTGGAATCTCTATCGGTGGAGCTTTTTAGGAACAGGTCAGACAAACACCTGTCAGGGATGGTCTAGATAATACTTAGTCCTGCCTTGAGTGCAAGGGACTGGACTAGATGACCTCTCAAGGTCCCTTCCAGTCCTATGATTCTATGACTCTTCTAGGGGGAAGTTGGATGGCCAACAGCCATTTTTATAGCGTCTTCTGCTAGCTCCTTTCTGGAATGACTCTGAACAGGATCTTAGAGATGGATATTCTATCCTCCTAACTGCAAGAAAGACTCAGTAATGACAGCCAGTAAGAGGAGACAGGATATAGTGGAAGGAAGGGGATAAAACAATATCTCAGACTGGCAGTGAAATATCACATCCAATGCCTGAATGCCCCAACAGCTAAGAGAAGATTAGACAAATGAACGATAAAACTAACAACTGCATCTGGTCCTCACTGGATAAGAAAGTAATGAAAATCTCAAGAAAGATAAATGGAAAAGTTAGTTTTAAATGGATTTAATAAAAGTAAAGGAGTACAAGTGTTCATTCTGGTCTTCTGACTTAATCTTTCTATATTTTAGTCTTCCTAACTGAGTTCTATCTCATTAGCCATAGTTTAATAAAGGGTTACATATTCAGCTGAAATCTAAGCAACATTTAATACATTAAAATGAAAATAAGATGTCCTTGGCTGGATTCTTGCATATTACAATGTGATCTTCAAAACCAAGGGATTTTTTTTTGGAAGGAAAAAAATAATTCAAAAAGTGTTCCATCTTTCTTCATTCGATTGGGAATAATGCAAAATCTCAATAAAAGGAAGAAAGGTTTATCGTAGAAATTTAGGACTGGAAAGGACCTTGAGAGGTCAAGTCCAGTGCCCTGCAATTTAAACAGAATTAATTCTAAAATTAGTGGATCTTATGAAGATAAGTGTTCCAAAATTAGCAGTATTTTTTTAAATTCTATATTCTTTGTTTTACAGTTTCTCACAAACTTTGGAATTGAGCTAATTTATTTCCCCCCTTTTGCCTTTTAATAATTTATTAGTTTTAAGTCAAGTTTGCTCAAAGTTAGCACTGTTGAACCTCTGCTCAGAAGGATTCTCAGTAAGCTTGTATGGTAAGAAAAATATATGGAAATATATTCCATCTTTTTGTTCTGTTTGTATAGCACCTAGCTCAACGGGGCTCTGGCCCATGACTGGGGCTCCTCAGTGCTACTGTAATATACACAATAATACTGATTTCTGAGCACAAAATGGAACTCATCTGCTTAGATATTCTGGAAGGAAGGTCAATACAATGGGCGAGATTGGATGAAATGTGTTTCAAATTAGTATAAATGATCAAAAATCCTCACTAAAGCAGGATGCACAATATAAACTCAGCCCAAGTTTTCCCTTGCTCCTTCCATCAGACCTAGCTCCACACAATCTCCTGTTCCCTGAGCTTCTCCAGCTTACTGCCAGACCTCCTGCCTCTGGCAGTCTCAGCCACCTCCCTCCTTGCAGCTTCCTGCTGCCTTTTACATTGGATCAGCAGATTCCTCTCTGGTGGGACCATGGGACTCATCTTGTAAGCCTGACTGGCTAGCCTCAGGCTCTCCAGCCGCTAGGCAAACCACCTTGTTACAGTGGGGGTTTCACCACCTCCCTTGGTGACCTGTTCCAGTGCTTAACAATCCTTATAGTTAGACAGATTTTGCTAATAGCTAACCTAAATCTCCCTTGCTGCAGATCAAGCTGATTACTTCTTGTCCTACCTTCAGTGGACATGGAGAACAATTTCATCACTGTCCTTTTTACAAAAGCCTTTAATGTATCTGAAGACCATTTTGAGGTCCCTCCATCAGTCTTCTTTTCTCAAGACTAAACATGCCCCGTTTTTTAACCTTTCCTAACTGTTAATATTTCCTAATGTGCTATGGACTAGAAACAGTACTTTATACCTGCAGAAGGTATTTAGGTTAGAGGGCCATATCACAACACAGATTATTGAGCAGAACTTCTTACTGAAATCATTTTGCTCTGCTTAAAAGCTGATGGCATATGACCCACTCTTTCTACCATTCAGCCAGCTGTGTGTGTTACTGCAGAGCAGATGTTCCAGGCTGCTGTTTCCCTGGGCTTAGTTGCAGCAAAGCTATGAGATACAGAAAGGCCAGTTTCTCCATTTGGTTGCTGAAAATAAAACGTAAACACAAGCTTAGGCCTCAATCCTGGTAACAGTTAACCGTGTGCGACACTTTATACAGACACACAAGTAGTTTTATTGACTTCAATGGGATTATTTAAGTGCGTAAAGTGAAACATCACAGCCTTAAATGTTTGTCTGCTTATCTTTATTTCATGGATCTTTTTATATCAACCAACCTGCTCCTTCCAGGGATAACATAAGCCCACAACTAACGGCTAACATTCGAGGGACTGAATGGAGGGCCGCCATAGCCAAAAGCACAAGCTGTTACAGTTTGGCTAAAGAGCCAAGGCTTTCCAGGTGGGCCTGTAGCAACCCATATCCTCTGTGGGTTCTGCACAGAGTGGCACCTGCAACACAAACTCACCAGTGGGTTACCTCATAATGCACAGGTATGCACAAGGTTTTTGTACAGCTCTTAACACAATGAGGCCCTGCTCCACATTTAGGGCTCCTGGGTGCTACGATGACCACCAATAATAAGTAAGAAAAACATGCTTGAAAATCCAAGTGGGATCTTCCATCTGCTAGGCATAAATCCCAAATCCAGTGTTTATCTGTTTAACAAGGAAGTTTTCTTCTTCAGCTGCATGTGCGTGATATTGTACCAATTTTCATCTAAAACAGGCAACACCAACAAAAATGATTGGATACATTTTCTCAAGCAACCTGGAGCATTTCTGATCTTACATAAATATTGTACAGTGGTTCCACCCATGCCTGTCTCTTGTGAGAACCAGGAAAAATCTTTCGTGTTTTTTTTTTTTAAAAGAAAGACACTATTTTTATGGATTACTGAATATAACCTGCTGGTGTGAACAGAAATGGTATAACTGCCAGGGAAGTCCATAGGGAATACTAACCACACACATTAAAAATGAGGCTCCCATTCCAAATGCAAATTTAAAAAATAAACTCTAGGGTCTATTTGTGTAGTGCCTTCTAATTAACTTCCTCTTAATCACTGCAATTGCCACAGGCTATTGTAATCCTGAAGTTTGTTCCACCCATGCTTGTCTGTGCTAATCCTTTATGATGTACATACATGAAGGCTGTCGAAATAATTATCAGCACATATTTCACTTGCTGTACATATTTTCTAGATGAACAAGAACAGAGTGAAACTTTGGTGGTGGGTTAACTTGCTGCGCTCTTGCAGAGAAGCAAAGCAGCATTAAAGCAGAGTTTAATTTTATCGTTCTCAAAGTCCTCAGTCAATAGGGCTCTGACTCATTAAGCTAGTAACCTACTTTCTACACTCATACAAATTATGGGAGGGGAAAGAAATCACCAAACTCAACCTGTTATAGCCACCGCCTTGAAATCAGATCTTCCTGATTTAGTGGCTGGGCATGTCACCATTACTATTTCTTAGGCTGAAAGTCATTATCTTGTATGCCTTGCAACAGCATTGTTCACTTGTTAAACAGAGTTTATATTTAGCAAAATGTTGTATATAAAAAGCAGAGCACTACAGCCATTTGGGATATGAGATTCAATAGGACAAAGTAATGAGCGATGAAGGTTTAGTATACACACTCACCTTGTCCCACATTTAAGGCTACAGACAACAAACTGTTTTGTGGAAGACCAAATAGAACCAATGAACAGCAAACAAGGGCCTCACAGAGATGCAGAATGATGACATATTACTATTAAATTCTTTCCCTTAGGACCTGTTGTAGCCAGTGTATCTTACAGTAGTCCTTGGGGAATTCTAAGATATGCTAGGGGTTGGTCAATGATCAGAAGAGTTGGACAGTGAATTAAAGCCACCTTTTCCTCTCCAACACGCTAGGTCCCGCGCCAAGGACCACACCATCCTTCTCCTTCCTCACTACGTCCAAACACGCTGGAAGGCTGTGAAGTGCCAGCCATGGGACGCTCCAGCACAGCGCCTTTCAGCAAGGGAAGTGGCATTAGTGTAGAGGCAGTACTCACCACTTCTTCACGAGAGATCCATGTGTGGGAGAGGGGCTCCTGTGCTGGATCAAGGTAGGAGGATGTGGCCGCTTGGGCTTAGCCCATTTGGATCTATTGTAAGGCAGCTGCGGTGCACTCACTTTGCTGAGTTTAGCTGTCAGAGATACACATTGCTCTAGTTATAAAGCACATCTGCAAACCAAGCAGCCAATTGAAACTGCCATTTCACAGCCTCCTACTGGCAGTCACCATGCTGATGGACACTGGCAGGATGTGGCACCCTGAGTCAGAGATTAGAAACCATTTTCTACCCTGCTTTCACAGTGATCTAGTGATCAGAGGCAGAACTTCACGGCTTCATATTTAAATAACGTTTCATATTTAGTCAGTAATGTTAATCTGTGTGCCACATATGGTTCCCAACCCTCCAGGATTGCCCTGGGGTCTCCAGGAATTAAAGATTAATCTTTAATTAAAGATTATGTCATGTGATGAAACCTGCAGGAATATGTCCAACCAAAATTGGCAACCCTAGTGCCACAATAGTATGCAAGCATGGTGGAAACTAGTTTACAACTGGAGATGTCCCCTGTTACAAATTACAGCAAATCAGGCCCACAAGTTCTAATTTTAGCCAAAAACTGACTTTAAAATTTAATTTACATTTATTTTCTACAAACCAACAACTGCCTTTGTTATTCCCCACTGCTCGTGTGTTCTGTGCCTGATTCACAGAAAAGGCAAGTTTATTACAGCCTCTAGCTACCGCGCTTGGCTTCTTAACTCAAGCTGTGTGGAAATCTGCACTTTCAGCTCCCAAGGTCCCTGATTCAATGCCTGGGGCTGGCCGAGATGGTGGCTGTCACGTAAGTGGTTACTGGGAGCTGTAACAGGCCAATTTCATTTCAGGATGCAGTGCAGAGCAAAACAATGAAAACAGGCATTTGTAGAGACTTCTAACCAATGATCTCAAAGTATTTTACAAACATTAAATAAAGAGGCTTTGCTATTAATTCTGAGAGCTCAGTTACCCACTGCGGAAACTGAGGCAAAGCTATTAAATCACCTCTCCAAGGCTACATACTCTCAAAACAGAGAAAACATATTAAAGTGAAGTCACTTTAGGCAACAAAAGTTTCAGGGAAACAAGCCTTTTCTTCTACTTAATAAGCTGTAATGATGCTTTTAACACTTGCAGAAAGAACAGTATTTATCCTGAAACTGAATGAGTAGTGTACATCTGCACACCAGGATCTGTGAGGAATCACCAGGTGGCGATTTGCAGAACAACTAGGAAATGACTTGCTTCATTTCCCCTCCATCTGTTTAATTTCTTGGATTTCTGTTTTTTTTTTATCATCTCTAATCTTTTTAAAGGGTTGATGGGTTCACAAAATGATGCCCCCTAAAGATTATTGATCGTATTCCTCCTCTCTCTGAGACATTATCAAAAAACCCTAAAAAGAAGATTGACATGGTAAAGAACTAACACTTCTGTACAGTGGTGAGCTGGAGCCAGTTCGCATGAACCAGTTGTTAAATTTTGAAGCTGGTTTAGAACCGGTTGTTAAAGGAGTGGGGAAGCTCAGGCGGGACAGACAGGATCTGGCCCACAGAACTGTCCTGTCCATCCCACCTGAGCTCTCGGCTGGGAAGTCTCCCATGTGAATTTTTACTGACCCAGTGGCACTCCGAGCCTTCAGCGGCGGGTCCTTCAGTGCCGCCGAAGACCTGGAGGGACTGAAGGACGTGCCACCAAAGTGCCGCTGAAGACCCAGAGCAAGTGAAGGAACCGGTTCTTGAGCTTCTGGCAGCTCATCACTGCTTCTGTAGCCCCAGATGACAGTCATCCTCCATTGCCAGAGCCACAGCACAGCCTGATTGGACGGCACATCTCCATAACAGCTATGGCAGCTCCAAATCCTTAGCTAGAGGAAATACAGCACAGCTTCCTAGTGTGTTGTTAACATCTCTGCCTGAACTGTCACCTTCACCACGGGGTTAGATGAGTCTGAGCCGCAGCAGGTTTCTGGCATGAAGGGCAAGTTCCCTCTTTTAATGATGAATAGAAAGAGCGAGTCACAAACTGCAGCCCCAGGCCTGGGGAAACAGAGCCATGGCAGCTGATTAGCCAGCTGGAAGGTGGTAGTCTTGGTCTCCATTGCACTCAAAGTGTGTCTTTGTTACACTGTAATTGATTATAACTGCTCCAGAATTATTTGTTCTTTTAGACTAGACTTTTAAACAGGTTCCTTCATAGGTTGGGTTCAGAGACTCATCTGCTCTCCCTGCATTTGCTGTTTTTATTATACGTAGATTTTCCAGTCAGGATCTCCGTCTTTTGGCTTCCTTCTCTATGGGGACTAGGAGTGACTTTAAAACAAAACAGAAATCTGTGGCATTTGCTGTTTATCCTTTTTTTGTTATTAAACTCCATTTTGTTCACGTGACTGTTTTAGTGTTGTTGTGCAGCGATCTGTGGAATTGTTACCCAAGACAATAACAACAGCTGAAGGTATGGCCGCCCCAGCAGCTTGGGATAGAGCCTTTCAGCCCTAGTTTGTATCCAACCCAAGCCAATTGTGACCAGAAGTCACATCTGATGGCTGTTTGCAGGCCTATGTGAGTTTAGTGGTCTCAGTCCAGTCCCCAAACCACAAGTGTCCACATGACAAAAACCACCGCTACAGCTAGCAGTAATTAGCCACTTGGCTAGCACTCTCATTGGAGACCAAGGTTTGTACTTCTTATTGAGACTGAACTAGCTGCTCATTTATTAATTGCTATAATGACTATAGAGCCTAGCAGTCCTAGTTGTAGACCAGAACCCGATTGTGCTGTGTACTATATTCACATAGAAGAAAAAGACGGTCCCGTACAATTTAGATCATCCCTACAATTCAGAGCTAAAGCACATTGATGGGAGCCTTGACCAGAAGATAGGGCTTGGGAGTGGAAATAAGAAGAGCAGGGTTTTATTCCTGGCTATGCCAATCACCAGCTGTAATATCCCGAGTAAGAAACAACTGCTCTAGGCCAGTTTCTCTATTTGTAAAATCCTGACAAATTCCTGACAAGAAAGAAATTCAGACAAAAGCAAGAAGATTTGTAAAAGGAATTATATAAATCCAATATGGATTGTATTTCTATCTAAATCCAGAATGAAAAAGTAATATCCAATTGAATCGGTCTCTATAGCAATTACTCTATAAACCTGTAATATTTAATAGCAAATGATCCTCTTCAACAGTTTTATTTGTAACTATTTCAATATAAAGTGTATAATTCTCTACTCAATTCTATAAGGTGGTAACAAAAACCTATAGAAAGGTTTTCATTTTTATTATATTCTATGGGACATTTCCATATGTATTAATATAGATCTGCCACTCCTAGTAATTAAATCTCTTTGTTTTCAGCTGATAACATTCAAGCCATAGAGCGCTATCCATTAAATAACAGTTCTTCAAATTTGTGTTGCATGCATTTTTCATTTGTCACTTTCCCATGAATAAGCTAAATTATAGAAATGTCGGCATGCCTTTCTTATTCCCACAGGTACTATTGGATGCGGTAGAATAAAATATGTGTTTATTTTATGCACCATAATCTTGCAGTCAAAGCTATTCTGAAGTCGTCAACATATTTTGTTCCCTAAATATGCATCGGAGCAGTCTCACAGGGACTGTAGTCTTCTCCTGGAATTGATAAGCCATTTAATGCATTATCCTGGTGACAGACAAGATGGCATTTGCTACATGCATTTTTCTTTTCATGATTCAATAGTTTTCAGAAAGGCTGAGAAACTAAGCAGCAAATTTACACCATAACAAAGTAAAAACTAAGATCTCAGCTACCTGATGAATGACTAAGCAGCTTTTGTGTGTCAATTTCTATTCAACTTGCTTGGTGGAGAGTTATTATTTGCATTACAGCAGCCCCTAGAGGCCACAATCAGAACTGGCATTGTGCTGGGTGCTATGCAAACAAAGAGGAGAAGATGTACCCTGCCCCAAAGAGTTTACAGTCTAATTAAAACAAGAAGCTACGAGTACGTGCAACAAACAGTTGGAAGGACTGTGGGAAGGAGAACAAGGGAGAGAGGAATAGAACATGCATTTACATAGGTCCATAAATAAGATAAAAATCAGAAGTCCCTACTTAGTTGCCCTAGTTACCAGCTGACAGTTTCCTAGTGTCATCACAGCAGAAGTGTGTCTTATGGAGGAATTTGAAGGACAGGGGAGTGACTTTATGGGCGAGCTCTGGAACCACATTACATGCACCAACAGATGAGCAGACTCAGTAGTAAGGGCTGGCTCATCCTCTGGCAAAATAGATGAGAGTTAGATGTTCCACCCTCTGCTCCCGAAGGGTGGCAGGGCCAGGTAAACAGTTCTCGTCTCCTGACTTCCCGTTCTCCTCAAAGCGCTAAATCTCTCTGCCTCCCTTCAGGAAGTGTTCAGCACCTGAAAAGCTTGAGTGGCAAGTATCCCAACCATATCTGTTCAGCAGAAGAGGGCAAAATAACCAAACCTCACCCATTTGCAAGTGGATGAACCAGCCATTAACATTGTGTCTGTCCATCCACTGGCACCTAGCCGCCTTTCTTTATGTCCATCTGTGATCCCATATCCTGCAAAGAGCTCCTCACAAGCCAACATCTGCACCCTTGCAAAGCCCCAGTGAAGTCAATAGAGTCCCAGCTATGAGCAAGTGTCCATTTGCAATAGGGTCACTGCAGGATAAGGCCTATGAACCTCAGCCAAAACTCACAGAGGTTAATGGGACCATTGACTTCAGTGGGCTTTGGATCAGGCCCATAGGCGTATAACACCATGTATTATTGTGCAAACCACTTTTAAATCATAAATAATTTAAGCCTCCAGTGATTTTGCCTTACATTTGCGCCTCACTCACAGAATCTGTACCTCGCATAGACATGAATGTGCTTTTAAAAAGAGTCATTTTCAACCTTTAAGTTAATTTGTCTCTTAGGCCTTTATTTTGGGGAGAGGGTAATTAAACTAAAATATCTTGGAAAAGCCCCTTGCAATAAATAATTTACGAGTTTCTCCCCAGGGACAGTTTTTAATTTTAACTCCTCCATTGGTCAGATCTTAGTGAAAACTCTGCGATAGCTAGCGTTCCCTGCTGGGATACTGAAGTATAATTATTTCTTTGGTAATGATATTTTCCCTTAAACTATCCATTTCTTATGCAAGGCAGGCAGACTTGTTTACAAACAAGGTGGAACTTTACTGCTTCGACTGCTTTGTCACGAGAAGAGCGATAATGATGTTCACTGTATTTGGAGACTGAAACAGACCGTAGCGTACCCATTTGGGGAAAGATTAAACCATTTAGAACACATTTTTATAATTCCTAATGTGACATTCCAGCATTAATGGATACTGTAGAAGAACCAGTCAATTCAGTTTTGGCAGTTTGCCCTGCTCCCCCAAGTGATATTGTATGCTGAGTAAATTTAAATTATTCTGACCTGCATTCCAGTTCCTTAACCCTGTCCCATGAAAACACTGTTATATGCTGTAAAGCTGACAATGATATCAGGGTATATGGCTAAAAAAAAAAAACTGAGTGGCAGCAGGAAGGCTTGGATGTCCAATTAAAGCTGTTGCATTTATTTAGCTTCACCAGGGCTGTAACCAGGACAGGACAAATGGGGCAGCCACCCATGACGCAAAGCCGTGGAGGTGGAAAAATGGGGCAGAGAAATGAAGGAAAAATACAGTAGGGGATGCAAATATGCTCGCTCACACCGGGTGCTAAAATGCCCTAGTTATGACTCGGAGCTCCACAATTGTCAAGATAATATAAGTTCATGTTTTTCTATCACCAAATTGAAAGAGTCACCCACAATAACCAGTATCCAGTGGTTCCCAAACTATGGCCAAGGGAGCGCTGTTGACCTACAAAACACCTTTGGTGATCCACTGAGAGCTGGCTGAGCACATAGTACTAACATCTCCTGCTTGTTCCCAAGCAAAAATACATGGAATACTTTCCCATGTAAACAACTGCTGTAATAGCCAGGGAATGGTTTGCAACTGGGACTGGGAGGGAAAGTGTCTATGGGAGAATCTCGGTATTAAAATGTGGTCCGCAATATAAGAAGTCTGAGAGCCCCTGATAAATTATGGCCCTAATCCTTCAAAGACTTACACATGTGCTTAACCTTGTACACTAGGTGGTTGCACTGACTTCTGTTGGCTCTTGCAAGTAAAGTTAGGCGTATGCACAAGTCTTTGCAGGATTGGGGCCTATATTTTTAGTTCAAATTCTTCCATTTTCCCCCTCAAATTTCCACATGAAAAACAAAACAAAAACACGAAGTAAAATCTATAACAGAGCCTTTTAGCTCCATCTCAGTACTTTGTTCCTGTGCTGAGTATTTTGTGCTGTCCCCAGAACCTATTCATCATATAATACTTTTTTAAAACATGGTTGATTACCTATTATAATCCGAATGGAATCTGTACCAGTCAGCCTGGCCATTATTCATTTATTAAAGTTAACAAATCAAACTCTAACCAGTCAGATAAGAGTTTATTCAAAAAGGTGATAGTAAATTTTTTGTGAATAAAGAGATATCTAATTGGCTAAGGTACAATAATCAATCTCTTCTATAAAGAATGCCGCAGGACATCAATGGTACATCCTGAAACCATTATTACACTGGGCGAACAGGCATCAGATAAAATGTTTCAATCTACAGCAGTCATCCTGTTTAAATGAAATAAGTCATTCTAATAGAACATGGTCAAAAGATTATGATGTCCTAGTTTGAAAACAAACTCCATGGCTTTGCCTCAGCATTTATGTAGCAGCAGGAAACCATTATCCTCTGACAATGTTCTGTTTCACTGGTGTGATCTCTTAATTCTATGTATAATATGAAACTACAAGAGAATCTGTGCAGTCAAAATTAGGTGTCTAACAAAAAAGGCAAAGCTCCTAATGTCGTTTTCAAATCCTGATTCAGCAAACCATCCATAGTCAGCAAAGCACTAGAGCATTTGCAGAAGTCCCATTGACTTTAATGGGATTTAAGCATGTGCTTTGCTGAATAAGGATAGATTGTGCTTGAAGTGTTTAGCTGAACTGTGGTCTCAGTCACACAAGTGCAGGTGCATTGACCACACCAATATAACAGAGAAGAATTTGCTCCCAAACTCCTAACAGCTGAGTGCTCACAAGGGGTTAATGAGCAGTGTGCATCAGTCCGCAAAAAGAAGCTAGAATTCTACTCCTGCACACTAATGTTCACAAACATGCTGCAACCATTTTTTCATACATTAACATAAGTTCAGTGATGGGAAAAGGATTATAATAGTCAGAACAGGAGTTGTACCAAATCTGCATCTTCTCACTCAGCATGTCTACTCCGTGTCTTGAACTGTAACTGCCTGACTTACTGACATAACCAAGTTTGTACAGCTGCCAGCCAATACAGGTAAGGAACAGCAAGCTGGAGACTATTCTCCTTCGGGCATCATCACCAAAATTATCAGCTAGCCTTCTGGCTGCAGTCTTTATGATGCAAGAAACAGAAAGACCCAGCTTGACTTTCAGATCCCAGGCTGAGTTAGCAAAATGGGAAGTTAGAAAAATCATCTTTTCACTGGTTTCAGAGTAACAGCCGTGTTAGTCTGTATTCGCAAAAAGAAAAGGAGTACTTGTGGCACCTTAGAGACTAACCAATTTATTAGAGCATAAGCTTTCGTGAGCTACAGCTCACTTCCTCAGATGCATATCGTGGAAACTGCAGCAGGCTTTATATATACACAGAGAATATGAAACATCTTTTCACTGGTAAACTGAGCCAATTTGGTATGAAAGTGATTGAAGGCAAAGAAAAATGAACATTCACTGCGTTGTTTTTACAGACTATGTTCATAGTTGAGCGTTTCAGTTCCATTTCCTGAGTCATTTCTTAGAGCATATAAAATATATTAACTGAATCCAAATCCTCAATATTATAAAGTGACTATATATGAAACGGCAAAATATCCATTTCATTACAACACCATTAATTACATTTTATTAAATTCCATCCAATAATGCACAAGGCTGACATTAATCAAACGCCATACATTACATTTACATTACATTCAAATCCTGTATTTCCAAAAGATCATCAGCACATCAAAAGCCAAACAAAGGAGTTCAATGCACATGATAAAGTGGTGCATAATTCATCTTTCATAAAACGCAAATCCTCTCTAATAAAATCTATCTGCACTCAGTTTACAAAACTGAAAAATAAAAATCAGATACTAATGCATGGGAGCCATAATTTTACTAACTATATCATACCAGAAATTGCTACCACTAATTCTGTTAGGTCTTACACCATCTATCCATCCATCCACCCACAAACAGGAACCTTAAGGAGCTCACACTGTTTAGCTTATACAAAAGAAGTTTGAGAGGTGACATCATTCTGGGATGTATTAGCAGGAGTGTTTTAAGCAAGACACAAGAAGTAATTCTTCCACTCTACTCCGTACTGATTAGGCCTCAACTGGAGTATTATGGCCAGTTCTGGGACTCACATTTCAGGAAAGATGTGGACGAATTGGAGAAAGTCCAGAGAACAACAACAAAAATGATTAAAAGTCTAGAAACGTGACCTATGAGAGAAGATTGAAAAAATTGGGTTTATTTAGTCTGGAAAAGAGAAGACCGAAGATGGACATAATAATTTTAAAGTACATAAAAGGTAGTTACAAGGAAGAGGGAGAAAAATTGTTTTCTTTAATCTCTGAGGATAGGACAAGAAGCAATGGGTTTAAATTGCAACAAGGGAAGTTTAGGTTGGACATTAGGAAAATCTTCCTGTCAGAGTAGTTAAGGACTGGAATAAATTGCCTAGGGAAGGTACAGTATCTCCGTCATTGGACATTTTAAAGAACAGGTTAGACAAAAACCTATCAGGGATGGTCTAGATAATATTTAGTCCTGCCATGAGTGCAGGGGACTGGACTAGATGACCTAATTAGGTCCTTTCCAGTCCTATGATTCTGGCTGCCTATGAGACCCCGACCCACCCATTCTGACTGCATTCTATGGTGTGTAAGTATCTCCGCAGGGAGAAAGTACCAGGTATTAAGGTCTCTTTTAACCTAGTTGAGAAAGGCATAACAAGAACCGGTGCCTGGATGTTAAAGCCGGACAACTTCAAATCAGTGCTAAATGCAAATTTATAACAGTGAGAGTGATCATCCATTGAAACAAACTGCCAGAAGCAGTGAAGGATTCTCCAGCTCTTGAAACCTTCACATCAAGACTGGATGCCATTCTGGAAGTTATGCCATAATCAAACACAAGTAAATAGGCTCAGTACAGGAGTAATTGGGTGAAATTCCCTGGCCTGTGTTATACAGGAGGCTAGACTTGAAGATGCAATGGCCCTCTGGCTTTAAGATGTATGAATTAATCTATATATTTACCTACCCAAAGGTAGAGCCTTTAAAATAGACCCTATATGAAACAATGAGCATTGACACAGCAATTTAATATTATATACACTTAAGTATTATTCCTGAAATTTTTCAGCTTGCTAATGCTGGAAGGTTGAGTTCTCTGTTTGGACACAGGCAATGATAATACAAGCGTCTCTGTGCTGCCCAACAATATTATCAACCCTGTTCTGTCGGGACTGCCTCTAGGTGGCCTCAGAGTCCTTCATTCTCCACGTTTCATCCATTATTGCCTTCTAAGCTGAGACTGCCAGTGAGACCACCAGCTCCTACCAATTAAAGGGCTGACTTTATGGCAGGGGCATCAGTTCACTAAGAACTAGCCTGAGACCACTAACTCATTTCTGATAGGTCTCCATATAGCAGTCATGCTTATCAGTTAGTTTATCAGCACTCATTTGCAATGATCTGCATAACTCACTCATTGCTTCAGCATTTGTGGGTAATGTGACCACCCCAAACTCACATCAGTACATATTTATCCAGCATCTTCATGTTCTCTCTCTCTAAAGATTCCATTTTCTAGAGGTACAACTCAATTTCACTTAAAAATCCCATAAGGATGACAGTATATTATTATTACTCATATCTTCTTCAAGATAAATTTGCCCTTTTGGTTAAATTCAAGAGGGCCAGTCCCGCAATCCTTACTCACGCAAGAAATTTGGTCAAAGACAGCAGGGTTGTATAATTAAGCCCTATATGCATTATCAGCAGATGCATCCACTATTTGAGGAGCTCTATCTATTTGGGAGGTTGAACTCAAAGAGTTGATCATTTTTTGCAGCAACAGATCTTTCCAAAGAGCTGATCAGCAATGCATCTGCATTGGGACCTTTCAAATGCAAATACCCTCCTGGGCTGTTTCAAAACAGAGAATTCTGTCAGATCTCTTTGTGGCTTCTTCCATTCCATGGATACCGTCATTATATTTGGGAGAAATTTAACTTCATCCTGAAGCAAACCCTCAAATCTACTGAATTTACAATTACATAGAATTTTTTAACAAGTGGTTATTGAGTTACTATGGTATCAAAAATAGAAGTGAAATTGAATACAACAGTTCTAGATTAAAAAGCCCATGTATATTGTAAGCATGATTTAGTTCACAAAAATTATCGGTGAAGTCTTAAGGGCTTTCTGTTCTGTAGTCAGTGCTTGAGAATTCATAGAATTTTTAATGTGCAAACAGACTGAATTGGTTAAAATGAATGAAATAATGTGCGGGTTGAAAGAAATTATACATGTACAAAAAATGTTCTGAAGGAGGCAAGGGTAGGATTGAAATAAAATGAAGATTGCGTTCCCTTTCATTGTTACCTTCTGTTTCTCTTTAATTCCCATATCTGAATATTACATTAAAACGCTAACTACCACCACATCCTTTCAATGGATATTTTTCAGTCTTCACACAATTACTTTGGATGGTGCATAGAGCCCAATACTGGGAATATTTTGGTGCACTCCAATGCTATTTCTTACCTGGGACATGGACAGAGAGCTATCTGGCATAGTGCTACAAAAAAGCTAGGTGCTGAATTGTGCACAGACAATTTTATAAATCTAAATACCCACAGGATGGGCTAAATCATGACTATCGAATCTGTCCTGAGCCAGGGGCAACATCCTATTGGGCTGCCACTGGAGCAGCCCGCTAAGGAGAGCGCACAGTGCTCCTCCCACTTTCTATGCTGCTCCAGGGAAGCACAGCCAGTGGGAGCCGCGATCGGCCGAACCTGCGGACGCGGCAGGTAAACAAACTGGCCCGGCCCGCCAGGGGGCTTACTCTGGTGGGCTGCGTGCCAAAGGTTGCTGATCCCTGCCATATGAGGTCTATACCCAGTGTAGCTTTGCCAGTAAGAACATTTCCACACTTTCCCACCCACCTGCACAGGGTAAGGGACAGAGCAGCTCTGCACTGCCCACTTCCCTTCCTGCACTGCTACCTGTACCTCTCTCTCCCTTTATGTAAGTTATTCTGCATTCCAGAAATGTTCCCTTCCACCATCTCCAATAACCCCTTTCACCAATTTGTACCTATTTCATTCCTTTAACCTTTTCTGAATCCATCCCTTCTAAACCCTATCATCCTGCAGTAGTTGCTCTCCCTGCAATTCCTCTAGGCTTCTCTCTTGCCTTTCTTCAACATATTGTACCCAAATGTCATGCACTAGTCCAATACATTATGGAGTAACGACATCAAAAATTGTAGGTTTTAAATTAAAACCATTTCTGAGTTATAGTTTAAAAAAATGCTCAGCTTGAGAACTCATCTACCAAGTTTCTGCCCAAGGGAATTTTTATGGGTTTATATTTGAAACATGGAGATTGGGTATATATTAAAAACATGGATTGGGTATATATTAAAAACATGGTCAGATCCCTAACTACAGAGTTGCTAGCATACAGATCTTCTACAATTAGACAATGGTTTAACCACGGTGACAAAGCTCTGTCCTTGCCTCCGTGGGTCCCGCGTTTCCTGGCGGATTTCGCTAGCCTCAGAGGCTCACTGTGACCCTGCACGTAACCCTTCCTTCTCTAGAGACAAGGGTCACAGTCTACTGAGCCATTTTCATCATAAGCCACCAAGGGAGGTGAGGAGAAGTTATCCTTCTTTGCACAGTCTCTGTTGTCTCCCAGTCTCAGTGATTAATCAGGGGGCAAAGGTGGGGGGGGGGGGAGCCCGGGCCCACCCTCTACTCCGGGCTCCAACCCAGGGACCCTAATAGTATCAGCTATGGTAGCTGACCTTTTAGAAACATGACATGTACAATGCCCTGGGCTACTTCCCGCACAGCAGCCCTCACTTCCTCAAGCTCCGCTTCACCCTTACCTCAGGGCCTCCTTTCTTGTGCCTGATATGGTGTGTACTACTCAGTCTCTCCAACAGCGCAACTTCCTCCCACAGCTCCTGACATGCACACCCACCTGACTAACTGGGAGGCTTTTAACCAGTTTCAGCCAGCCCGATTGGCTTCAGGTGTCCCAATCAACCTAGCATTCTCCCTGCCTTCTGGAAAGTTCTCAATTGGCCCCAGGTGTCTTAATTGACCTGGAGCAGCTGCCATTTCACTTATCTTGGTACCAGGGATTTGTTTAGCCTGGAGCTGATATATCCGTCTCCCACTACTTTTCTATAGCCATCTGGCCTTGCCCCGTCACACCACCAAGTATGTAATCTAAATTGATTTTACAATCAAAGGCTTTTTCTATTTACCCCTTTGTGATCATGTTAGTATGATGACTTAAGCGGTGATTTCTTGGATACTAATGTTTTGTTGATGGTCATGCATAATTGGTAAGTGCTATGGCCATATTTGAAACTTTATTTCCAACAAATAGTTGCTTTCAGATTGGATCATGACATCTCATTAGTAACTGAGCTTGATTTTAAAGAAGGGCAATAAAACAGTCATGTTAAATATTGGGTAATTCAACAAACAGAAACATAATTAGATTAAATTATCTTTATTTTAATAAAATAGTCACCTATTCTTGTTTCTATTGATTCTAGAATAAGACTTCACAATAGATATTTGATAATTAGAATGAGATCAATGTAGTCCTTATTAACATGAATGTAGGGCTTTTTTGTTTTGTTTTGTTAAAAATAGTGTATTTTATTGCTACAAAAATAACGTATGACTATTACAAGTTTGTGCCTTGATATGAAATCTTTGGTTGGTCAGTTTGTAGTCAGCGGTATCCAGATGCTTTTAGCTATCTTCATAAAGGATTTCATCTATTTGGATATCATTTTCTGCCACTGGCACTGAGTCACAGATCTGTTCCTTGAAAGCCAAGGCAATTGTGTAAGGTTTTCCTTTGGGATGATGCATGCATCGTTCAAGGTAGGTGTCATAGTATCCTTTCCCTCTTCCCAATCTGTTGCCGCTTTTATCAAACCCAAGGCCTGGCATGAGGATGAGGTCAAGGCCTCCTGTTGGAAAAAAAATACATCAAATGAAATAAAGAATAGTGGATTAACAAACCAGTGCTGTGGATTTCCCTATGGCTTAAATATTTACACATATCTGCTGACATTAAGCTAAAATGCTAGTTTTATATTTTGCCAAATGCCTCCTTTTTCTTGCATAGATGAAAAATACCTTGAATATTAAATCTGAAACTCTACATAGTCACCTTATCAAGTGCCTATTAGATCAGCAGCAAAAATAATTAGGCCTATGAAAAGCCTGAAGGGAAAAAACACCTATCTTCAAACAAGCCCTAGTAAGTGTGGGAAGAAGAAGAAGAGCAACCCACAGTACCAGCCATAAAACGTAGAAGAAAAAGAAATTAAAAGAAAAGATATAGTGGGAGGAAACTTCTCAGCACAGTGGTAGAATTTCCTGTAATTGAACCTCCTCCTGGCTCCCCATAAACCAAGCCAAGGGATGTGGTATGTTCTAAACATAGGCCACTGTGACAAACTTGCTACTTTATTTTATATGTAGGACACACTGTATGCTCTTGTTAGCTAGGTCAGGTTTTTTTAAATGATTACCCACAGTTATTGGGTTGGGGGAAAAAACACTGGTACTAGTAATAATCTTGCTTGAGCCATCTCTGTGGCTCCCATGGCTCAATCTACAACCAGGTCCCTCTTACTCCCAGTCTCCCTGATTCATAAATTTTGGCTTATATGCTATGGGGTCCCATTCTGTTCTGTGGTGGGGAGCAAAGGCCAAATAGGGGCTAAATTGTGGGAATGGATGCATGCTTCCCCACCTTCCCCAAGGATATCTGAGTTTGTGTGGAAGGGGGCACCATCGTGGAGCCATGGAGCAGCCACTCTGTATGGCATGTTCCCCAAAGTTCAAAGGATTTGTGAGCAGAAATGTACAGAGGACGCAACGCTACTGTAAGCGGTATTAATTCCTCTGTTTGGCCTATCCCTTTCTGGGAGGCAGTGGGGTGGGCAACAGTGAACAGCTGCTAGGGGCTCCAGGCAGCAGCACAAAGATGTTGACTCTCCTTGTGGTTGCATCAGGATCTGTCAGCTTTGGTACTGAGTTCCCCAGAGCCTGAGGGTTTCAAGGCCAGGCCCCTGCCCCTCTATGATGCTCACATTCCTCCCCAGTGAGGGCAACAGTCTTCTGAAACCCCAGAAGTTCAGCCTCTTGAAATTCTACAAGAGCTTTTTTCTCTACATGTTTTTCCCACAGGAGGGGAGAGTTTATCCCTTCATGACTGAGCTTCTAATCCCAAGTGGGTTAGCAGTTAGCTTGGATAGGAGAGAAACCAAACTGCTGTTGGCTAAGAAGTCATTCTCCTAAACAAAACAGATATGTGGTCTAATGTGTAAATGGTAAAACCTTTACAGGTGATCCACCCAACCAGACTAGAAAAAATAGCACAGTACATTCAGGATCAGATTAACCATTTTTCCATCATTAGTAATACTTTGGAGACTGATGTGGTCTGGGGGGTCAAACCAGTAGGACAACTAGAATTTAGAGTCTGCTGCCCACCTTGTTTTGGAAGATGATTCACATCTCTGCCAGGCAGAAAAAGGAAACCGACTATGCTGAACTGCTGCCAAGTTTAGAGGCAGACAACATGTAGAGCACGACTGTTTGTCCTGCGAGTATGAAAAGTCCTGCAAAGGTATCGTCTGAACAAATAAGCCTGGCTAACCTAGTGCAGCTCTTTGGAACCAGGAGCACCACGCTTATTGTTTCACAGTGTAAGGAAACAGTGTTCTGTCCGATGTTGCTGTGCCAGAAAAAAAGATTAAAATGAGGAAGACAGAAATATAGGGTGAAGCCTAGAAAACACAGCTGATCTGTAAGAATCTGGATAGGGCATTCATTAACATCCTGTTTACTGTTCCTTATTTGCATCCCAATAATGGTGTTTCAGCAGTGGTGTTTTATTAAAGTTACTTTGGTTACTTCACTAGTTCCAGGTATTTTTACATCTTGCCCTAACTGCAAAACAGCATCTGCCACCATCTTGAATTGCATTGTTCTTATCTCAAACCAACATCAAAACGGGACACCTAGTTGACAGATAATGCACTACCTCCCATCTGTGAGTCAGGGATGAGGCTTAACACACAAGGCGGTGTAGGGAAGGTTACACTGGAAGTGCTACAGGTGAGTAGGGATGTTTCCAGGGTATCCACCTGATGCCATGTACAAGCACTAAACTCTGGAAAGTAAGTTAAAAAATACACTCAGGACAATACATTTGCACAAACAGAGCAGACTGTCCGATTTCCTTTCACTGCTCATCATTCTTGAAAGAAGAATTACTGGTGTGAATGTCCATCCATTCTACCCTTCTGTCTAATTAGAATATAAAAAATGCAAAGTGAGATAGTGGAAGTTGTATCTCGCAAATATGGCTTGAGCCAGTTTAGTCATCTTGCTTTCAAAAAAGCCAAGGGAGGAACAGCAGGGAATTGGCCAATGGGAAGTCTGTGAAATGTTTATTGGTTCCCTCCAACCTGAAATAAAAGGGGAAGTGAGAGCACTGTAGAGTTCTGAACATTTTGATTTAAAAGGGGAGACAAATGGCAAATAAGAGTAAAATAGGAACACAGAAGAGCTGAGCATGAGGTCTTAAAGTTCAGTTGTACCTTAAAAAGTGACACTGTAAAAACAGCATCACGAAGTTCCATGTTTATGGTGTCTCAGCCACTGGAGATCATATGTGCTCAGTTTACAAGTCAAAAGATACATTTGCTGACAAGCCTGTAAACTCAGTCTGGGATCTAGGGGTACATCTACATGGTAATTAAAAACCTGTAGCTGGACCATGCCAGCTGACTGGGCTGGTGGAGCTTAGTCTAAGAGGCTGTTTAATTGCAGTGTAGACGTTTGAGCTCGGACTGGAGCCTGGGCTCTAGGATCTGAGCTGGGACGGACCCAGAGCTTGGGCTGTAGCCCAAGTGTCTACATCATAATTAAACAGTCCTGTGAGCCTGAGCCCTGTGAACTTGAGTCAGCAGGCATGGGCCAGTTGCAGGTGTCTAACTGCAGTGTATACATACCCTAAGAGTCAAGTGATCTCTTTCCTCCTTTAGCATTGTCACCAGTAATAAAGGTCAAATTCTCCCCCCAGTTACCCCTGTACAGCCCATTCCCTTCAAATTATGCCTCCGGTATCTCTTGCCTTTCATTGGGGCTGCATGAGTATAAATGACTGACCCTGCGACTGGAACTTAGAAAACAATTATGCTGACGATGCACAAGGAATAGCCTCGAGCGCACTCTCTCTCAGCTCGCTTGAGCTCATAAGGCAAAGAGCAGTAAAAACTTATTTTAGTCACTAAAGTCAGCAGATATGAATATATACAAGGGGCAAATCTCCAGAGTAACAAGGTGCATTTTACGCAGTCACTTTCCTTTTACTTTATATGTATATTGCAAGCAAGAAGAAGGCATTGTGAGTGGGAGTGCTGTGGAAAGAGGGAATTGGCAAGGACAATGCTGGAAGAAATAAATTTTCTGTATTACTTCACTGGTGGCACAAGCCACGCTTCAATGAATTTAGATGCATTAGTTTAAGAAACTGTTGGATTTTTTTCTGGGATCTCTAGAGAACCAGAATCTGTTCTAATCAGTATGCCCCTCTGCAATCATTGATTTTATGCTGAGTAACTCAAACAAGCTTGTGCAAATCTTCAATATGAAAAATTATGCTGTAAATATTGTAATAGGCACCCTCACACTTTTCAATATGCCAGAGTGCTGTAGAATTTCTTTGCCCTGACTCACAATGTACTGTCTGATTTCAAAACAACTCACGCAGCACAAGTAAAGTAAAATACCCAACAGGATTTCAGTAGAAACATGACATGCCATGGGTGCTACCCTGCAAGGAAACTAAAGTCAGTTCAGGTAGCATTAGCCCCAAATCCTGCCCCCAGACTCTAATCTCTGTAATTTGGCGGAGTGCTGGAGAGCTCCATCGGAGAAGAATCCTCCACTCCTCAGGCTGCAGGGGAGCAGTGAAGCCCCCTTATGACAATGGTTGGGGACCAACTATAGTAGGATCAGAGGTGCAACCACATAATTCACACAGGGGTACCAGGAATGAAGCTGCAGAAGACCAGCATCTGCACTGAACAGGGCCTCAACAGGATAGTACAAGGTTGGGAAGGGAAAGTCCCTCTCACCCCCATAGCGCTTGCCCCCATACATAGGATCCTTGCGGTAATAGTGACACCTCCACCCCTGCCTCCCAAGTAGCTGCCACTCATGGACATGCTAGCACCTCCTACCCCCACAGAACCATGCTCCACCCAGTATGGACCCTTGCCTCTTCTTTCCCTTTTCTCCACACACAGCTGGGTCCACGTCCACTGAAGGACAGGGTGGGGATTTGGGCTGTACTATGTAAACAATGATTTATTTTTATTATCGTTCAAAACCTAAGCGCAGTTTAAACTGGAAAGGAGAGAATGCCCGATTCATTTGCCTTTCCTTATCGACTTTTTCCTTCTTCTCTGCAATGTCCACAAAAAAGACTATTATCAATGTCAAATATGAGGCTGCCAAAGTAGGACTAAAAATCAGTGAAAAGAAAATGAAAGTCATGATCTTAGAAAGAGGAATCAGCAATGATGGTGCGCATGTGATTGAGAGTAAAGAATACAGCAGAGTCAATGAGCTTGTATATCTTGGAAGCACAAGCAGTGCTGATGGCCATCTCCATAAGGAGGTGAAAGCAAGAACTGGAAAGGCAAGTGGAGTTTTTCAAAACTGGCAAATATTTGGAAAAATAAGGAAATTCATACAAGAACCAAGATGAAGCTATACAGTGTTATTGTGATCCTCACATTGTTACATGCTTCTGAAACTTGGCAAAGAGATGCTTGTGGAGAATACTTGGTGTCAGCTGGTGGGATAAAGTAACTACAGCAGCACCTCAGAGTTACAAACATCTCAGGAATGGACGTTGTTCATAACTCTGAAATGTTCGTAACTCTGAACAAAACATTATGGCTGTTCTTTCAAAAGTTTACAACTGAACATTGATTTAATACAGCTTTTAAACTTTATTATGAAGAAGAAAAATGCTGCTCTCCCTTTATTTTTTTTTTAGTAGTTTATGTTTAACGAAGTACTGTACTGTATTTGCTTTTTTTTTTTTTGGTCTCTGCTGCTGCCTGATAGTGTACTTCCAGTTCCAAATGAGGTGTATGGTTGACTGGTCAATTCATAACTCTGGTGTTTGTAACTCTGAAGTTCTACTGTAATGATGACGTGTTACGAAGGACTGGCCAAAAGACTATAGTGACAATGATTCGAGAAAGAAGGCTAAAGAGGTTTAGCCATGTTGTACTGATGTCAAAAAACTATTCCTAGACAAAACCTTCGTTGGATACCACTTGGAGGAAGAGGGAAAAGAGAAGGACAACAGATGACATATGAGAACACCCTTGAGAAAGATATCGCTGTCATGGAAACAGACTACGAGGAAGCAAGAAACATGGCATTAGACACATGAAGGCGGAAACACTGGGTTGCCTCGTGTCACAAGGCATGAGAACATTTAATAATAAGATAATACATAAAATATATAATCTGCAGTATTCACTGCCTACTTATACAATAACATATTGCACTGATATAGCATCTTCCTTCCAAGGACCTTATATTTTACAAACATTAAACAAGCTTCACAGCACCTCAGTGGGTTTGGAAAGTACAATTATCATTTAACGGATGGGCAAAATAAGACACAAAGGGGTGAAGTGACTTGCCCAAGGATTTGACAAATCAGTGGTAAAAGCAGAAACAGAAACCTGGTACGCAGGTTTCCAGTCCCCTGCCCTAATCACTGTTAGGTCACAGTCACTGCCAGTGGTGGGCTGAAACACGGATACCACTCTAAGCTGATTTAAACAGTGATACAATGAGGCTTCGCTTTCTCTTACTGCTGTGGTGGATTTGCCCTCATTAGGCTGTCTGAAGGCATGATCTCACCTCCTCCCACCTTTCCTGTCCCCTCTGCGGCTTCGTATATGCCATTAGAATCAGGGAAAGAGCAGCCCCTCTACTCCCCAAAGCACAAGGCCTGCAATTCTGTTTGTCCCTAACATGGGCCATGCAAAGCGTGAGGGAAGACTACTTATTCCCCTGCCCCCTTGCACCCACACAATGCCGAGGCAGAATCTGGGCCTTGGTAGTCAGAGGTAGAATCACAGCATTTCCTGTGTCCCTGCAAGGGAGAGGCAACATATGTCAAAAATGCATGCTGTCAGCACATAAGCCTCCTGAGCTTAGGATCACAAAAGGTCAGATAAAAAGAAAAGGAGGACTTGTGGCACCTTAGAGACTAACTAATTTATTTGAGCATAAGCTTTCGTGAGCTACAGCTCACTTCATCGGATGCATTCAGTAGAAAGTACAGTGGGGAGATTTTATATACACAGAGAACATGAAACAATAGGTGTTACCATACAGACTGTAAGGAGAGTTATCAGGTAAGGTGAGCTATTACCAGCAGGAGGGCGGGGCCAGGGGGAACCTTTTGTAGTGATAATCAAGGTGGCCCATTTCCAACAGTTGACAAGAACGTCTGAGGAACAGTGGGGGGCAGGGGGGAATAAACATGGGGAAATAGTTTTACTTTGTGTAATGACACATCCACTCCCAGTCTTTATTCAAGCCTAAGTTAATTGTATCCAGTTTGCAAATTAATTCCAATTCAGCAGTCTCTCGTTGGAGTCTGTTTTTGAAGTGTTTTTGTTGAAGAATTGCCACTTTTAGGTCTGTAATTGAGTGACCAGAGAGATTGAAGTGTACTCCGACTGGTTTTTGAATGTTATAATTCTTGACATCTGATTTGTGTCCATTTATTCTTTTACATAGAGACTGTCCGGTTTGGCCAATATACATGGCAGAGGGGCATTGCTGGCACGCGATGGCATATATCACATAGGTAGATGTGCAGATGAACGAGCCTTTGACAGTGTGGCTGATATGATTAAGGCCTATGATGGTGTCCCCTGAATAGATATGTGGGCACAGTTGGCAACGGGCTTTGTTGCAAGGATAGGTTCCTGGGTTAGTGGTTTTGTTGCGTGGTGTGCGGTTGCTGGTGAGTATTTGCTTCCAGTTGGGGGACTGTCTGTAAGCAAGGACTGGCCTGTCTGCCAAGATCTGTGAGAGTGATGGGTCATCCTTCAGGATAGGTTGTAGATCCTTGATGATGCACTGGAGAGGTTTTAGTTGGGGGCTGAAGGTGATGGCTAGTGCTGTTCTATTTTCTTTGTTGGGCTCACTTTACCTGATCACTCTTGTTACAGTCTGTATGGTAACACCCATTGTTCCATGTTCTCTGTGTATATAAAATCTCCCCACTTATATTTTCCACTACATGCATCCGATGAAGTGAGCTGTAGCTAACAAAAGCTTATGCTCAAATAAAGTTGTTAGTCTCTAAGATGCCACAAGTACTCCTTTTCTTTTTGCGGATACAGACTAACATGGCTGCTACTCTGAAACCTGTCATTAAAAAAGCTCAGATAGTGTCTCCACCTTTCACAGCAGCCATTTGGCATTTTAACCATTTTCCTGAAGTACAGCGTTTGTGCTGCTTATATTCTTGTTAGGGCTGTCAAGCAAATGATCGCACCATTAAACCATAATAGAATACCATTTATTTAAATATTTTTGGATGTTTTCTACATTTTCAAATATATTGATTTCAATTACAATACAGAATACAAAGTGTTTAGTGCTCACTTTATATTTATTTTTTATTACAAGTATTTGCACCATAAAAAAACAAAAGAAATAGTATTTTTCAATTCACCTAATACAAGTACTGTAGTACAATCTCTTTATCATGAAAGTTGAACTTACAAATGTAGAATTATGTACAAAAAACTAAATTCAAACATAAAACAATGTAAAATTTTAGAGCCTGCAAGTCCACCCAGTCCTACTTCTTGTTCAGGCAATCGCTCAGACAAACAGGCTTGCTCATATTTGCAGGCGATAACACTGCCTGCTTCTTGTTGACAATGACACCTGAAAGTGAGAAGAGGTGTTCTCATGGCACTGTTGTAGCTGGCGTCTCAAGTGCCAGATGTGCTAAAGATTCATATGTCCCTTCATGCTTCAACCACCATTCAGGGGACATGTGTACATGATGACGACGGGTTCTGCTTGATAACAATCAAAAGCAGTGTACACCAACGAATGTTCATTTTCATTATCGGAGTCAGATGCCACCAGCAGAAGGCTGATTTTCTTTTTTGGTTGTTCAGGTTTTGTAGTTTCCACATGAGTGTGTCGCTCAAAAAAGACTTCTGAAAGCATGATCCACACCTTGGCTGAACAAGAAGTAGGACTGAGTGCACTTGTAGGCTCTGAAGGTTTACATTGTTTTGTTCTGAGTGCAGTTATGTAACAAAACAAAAATTTTCATTTGTAAATTGCACTTTCACAGCAAAGAGATTGCACCACAGTACTTATATGAGGTGAATTGAAAAATACTATTTCTTTAGGTTATCATTTTTACAGTGCAAATATTTATCATCAAAAATAATATACAATTTGATTTCAATTAAAACACAGAATACAGTATCTATGAAAATGTAGAAAAACATCCAATATATTAAATAAATTTCAATTGGTATTCTATTGTTTAACAATGTGATTAATTGTGATTACTTTTTTTTAGTTAATTGTGTGAGTTAACTGCAATTAATTGACAGCCCTAATTCTTGCATCCGCACAAAGGGCCTTGCAGCTTGTGTAATATTTATTTGTTATACAGCGCTTTCAATCCCTCGATCACACATTGATTTGGTAGCATTTGCCACTCACTTTCATAGCTGTGAATGATTGCAGATCAATGGAGAATCGATCCCAGAGAGCATCATTTACTTTTGTGTTTAAGCCATCCTCCTGGAAAGATATTCTCTCTCCACAGAATGGACACCATAAGCAACAGAAGACCAGTTTATGTGCCTGCCTTTCCAACACCATTCACTGCTGACTGCTTTCAAAACCTATCCAACATCAGGGAATGAAAAGTTTCTTTGATCTCCGAGTTATGCAACTCAGCTGGGTGGCAGATCACAGAAATAAAAATATCTACATTTTATTTTTTTGTAAAACTTCACTTTTCAAACAGGGAAAAAACTCTAACTGCTTTCTGCCTACAGTTCTATTCTGATTGCATAGAAACAAAAGTTAACACACTCAATTGCCTTTAACATTAAAGATATCCATCCTGGTGGCATACAAAACACAGAAACGGGTAAAGCAGCTGGAGATAGGGCTTGCTTAGCTTGGGAAAGTTCTAATACTAAAGGCTAACGGCTTACAAAGGCTCTATCTATGCACCTCATCACATATTGAAATTCTTTATTTCCTTCTAAAAATAATCTCTCTCTAAATTTTAGCGCAAGATTCATTTAAACATGGGTAACATTTTCAAAAACATGTAAGGCCCAGATCCTAAAAGATATTCAATGGGAGTCAGGAGGTAACTTTGAGAATCTGGGACTCAGTGACTTAGGGGACTACAACTGGATTTGCAGAAGTGCCATTGAAAGTCCATTGGAGTTAGGCACTTTACCTTGCTTAGGCACTTTTGAAAATCCCATTCTACGAATCATTTTCAAAAATTACTTAGTCATTTAGGAACCCATTGACTTTCAATGAAACTTTGGCTCCTAACTGCCTAAATCACTTTTGAAAACAAGACTTAGCCTCCTAAATCACCAATGTGCTTTTCAAAATTTTACCCAAGGTAAACCCATTCAACAGCATGCCCAGTTGTGACAAATGGATGGAAGCGGGAAATACACAAAGTGCTACACAGTCACTAGACATGGAGCCAGATTTCCAGCAGTACTTAGTAGCTGTCACTATGGCTCTTTCAGACAGGATGCTGAACTCTGAAACCTGTCTTTAAAATCTATCTTCTAAAACTTGGCTGCTTATTTTGGTGCCTAAATGGAAGCAGAGCTCTTTTGAACACCTGACCCAAGACATCATTTGTACTAACATCCAGGGGATGAAGTTTAGATGATTTGTTGTGGATTGGAGGATCCAACCATGGGTAATAATGTTGTGAGTAATCTAGGAGTGCCCTTTAATAGTGGGGTACTTCCTTTTGAGCCAATTAGGGCACACTCATGGTTATCACTTAACATCATTCCTCATTCACACACAAAGTTTACCGACATTTATTTGGAAGTTTCATTGGCTCAGAGACTCACTTGTCTCCAGTGTTGTGCTTTCCCATGCTAGCTTAGCCCCAGACTACCTTTGATACAAATTTTCCTAGCTCAGCCACTTGTTTGGTGGGGTTTTGGGGGAAGGACCTGGGTATGTGCCTGGGCATGACTGGGGGAAGGTGAGAGGCTTTTCTGGAGTATCTGTACTTCTGTTGACTGAGGTAAATTGCTACCTTCGATTAATGAAGTTAATTTATTTGTATATTAGTATTAATGCTTTTGGGTGGTTATTGCAAGTTTAATTATTGTCAGGGTGCTGGGAGCTTTTGTATGGGCATTCTTTTTTAATGTAAGGTCTTTAGGGCAGGGACTGTCTTTTTGTTCTGTGTTTGTACAGCACCTAGCACAATGGTGCCCAGCTCCACAAGTGGGGCTGTTAGGTGCTACCACAATATAGATAATAAATAGATAAGAATAATGGTATATCTAAATAAATAAATAATTTGATAAGTAGCAGTGATGCTAGGCTGAGGGGCCTTTTCCCTGCATAGTCGGGATGAGGCCAGCACAGCTGCTGCAGTTGTTAATAACACTAATACTTCAGCTCTGAAGTTTAGAAAAGTCCTGAGCTTTTGTGGAAATCTTTGAATTCAAAATCAGAGTCTTGGTCATTGCAGAGGTTGCACTATCTGAGATGACGGGTGTAAATGAGAAACCTGCTCACTTTAGGGCCTAATCCTGAGCATGTTGAGATCAACAGGAACAAGTCCACAATCCTGAGCTGGGAACATGGTCCCAGAATTGTAGGGCTCAGTTTCAGAGACAACCATCTGTCTGCCCTTCTGGCTAAATGGTAGGGAGGAAATAAAAACAGCTAAAGCAATCAGTACTGAGAGCAAACTTGAAGGACCCTGACTGTGGGAAACCTATAGCTATGCTGCACTTTCCCAAATCATTGTGTGTGGAACCCATGCCCTGTAGTATACACATTTAACAGTGGGAGATGTATTGTTTTATCAATCTGCCCTGATCTAATGAGAAAGGAGACAAAAACATTGCCCTTTGCTGCAATTAATAAGCTATTTGGAAAAGTTATTCATCCAGAACCAATTATGCTGACATTTACCAATAATGCAAGTGATTACACAAACACCAGCAATTACGTATCTCAACTTCCCCCAGCCAGTCTGCTAAAAAGCAGAAAGAATCCCCTGAACAGAAAGAAAATTCATATCTAATAACTCATGTTAGCTCACACAAACAGTCAAGCCCTTGAAAATCAATACCCGTCACTCAGCAAAAATTCACACCTCCTTGGAAATAGTAACCTAAAGCAAAAAGGGCCAGATCCTCGGCTGGGGTAAATCCGCATAGCTCCGCACTGTCTCCACTTTGCTGTGCTGAGATAATGAACTACATGCGAGACACAACAAACAAGTTACCTACGTGAGAAAAATCATTGATTCTTTTTCTGCCATTTTAGGTATTTGCTGGGGGGATTTTAAGCTGCTTTTCATGTAGACATTTCTATAGTTCTCACTGCCATACTTCCCTTACAATCTCAAACAGATTTGTATTATGGGACTAAACTTCAGATCTGATTTTATTTGAAAAAATCAACTACCATAGCTAATTTTAAATGGTGACTATTTAAATGCCTTTCCCTCCAGATGTGTGATATGCAGTGAATGTTTTTAACAATGCAGTATTCCAGGCACTTTGGCAGCATTTATTTTGTTTATTAATAATGATGCTAATTATTCTAATTATTGATGTCCACTTATTTCTTTGGAATGAGGTCCCAAGAGAGACTACCATTTATTCAACACATGCCAGGGTATCAATTCAAGGGTATCCATTCAAAACGAACGGCTAGATTAGGGTTCCCACCACTGTATATCAAAAATATGGCACAGACCTCAGTCTTCCCTTGAGCCTCTAGGGGTGTGTCCCATCTCCTCCCCAGTCCTTCCTAGGGGTTCTCTCTCTCCAGCATTGGGTGCCGCAGAGAACCCAGGACCTCAGGCAAGTACCAGGAACTGAGCTGGAGGCTGCAGTGGCTGATCTTTGCCTGCTGCTGAAAGAAGGGGTGGGGTGTGGACTAGAGGAAGGCAGAAGCTGGAGGAAGCTACGCCCACAATCTTCAGGGACACGGTTTCAGATTTCAATGCGAGGGGTAACTTGCAGTGGTGGTCTGGAGACAGAGGGGTGGTAGGCCAAATCTGAGTGGTGGTGTGACCTGGGGCGTCACGTCAAGTTGCCAATCAGCAGCACTTTGCAAAGTGAAGTGCTGCTCCTTGCTGGATTTCAGATGCTGGAGCAACACTCTGGACCAGTATGACAGTACTACGATCCTGGTTGAAATATGAGATAAAAGGCATGCCATACTGATTTTTAGTATGGACAGTTTTCTATTTAAACGAGGGATATCCCTTATAATAAAAGGACAATTGGCAACCTCATGCTAGATAGTGAGACCCCCAATTCAGCAAACCATCCCTAGTGAGTAAGGGCCTCCTTCTGAAGACCACTGAAGTCAATCGGCTGTGGGTCAGGCCCTAAAGCACACGCTTAAGTCCCAATGACTTTATTAGGACTTAAGTACATACTCAAATGCATTGCTGAATTGGGGCCTATCAGAGTAGAAAATACTAGATAACTAATTCCTCCCTCTACTCTCCCTGTGAATCCCAGTACTCTCTTGATCAGTTTATTGGCACTTGATTTATTTATAATGTTAAGCAGCATCCTGAGTTTTAAAGGGCTAAAACCAAAATTCTTTCTTAAGCACTCCAGCCCAGCCCTTCCTCCAGCACAAAAGCCCAAGTCACTGCACTGTATGCTGAGAAGTTCTTTGGAGCCTGGAGAAGAGCTCCTTACCACCACAGTGCAGGATGATTCTGCTGCTGCTTCGGAAACACTGCTCCCGCTTCGGAAACACTGCTCCCGACCTCAAGGCCAGAACAGGCTCTGTGGTGACTGTGCACCACTCCTCCTGCAGCAGGGATGGCCAATGAATTCATAACACAGCAGGTCCACAGTCCTTGCTACAGCTGCTTCCTTGGCCCACCTCACTGCCAAGTCCCCACTGCACAGGGAGTTCCATAGCTGGGCTCCATAGCTCACAAGATGTGCTCCCTTGGAGCCCCTGCCCCCCAGCAGTGGAATCACACTGGTTACACTGCAGGCAATGCCTTGTGCATGTCCACAAGAGGTGGTGGTGACCTGTGTTGACATATTCTCTGTGCAATACCATTCACTCAGAAAAATCCCAGTGGAATACTGTCCCTTTATACATTAAAATCCCCCAAAAGTATATCCATCCAATACAATGACTCAGAGTAAGTTAAATATTTTTTGTTATTACCTGAATAAAATATTTTGCAGAAAACAGAATCATCAGTGGACTCAACAAACAGGTATTGAGCAATTCATCATTTATCCATCTACTCATCCATGTCAATGTTTTGTGTCAGCATGAAACATTAGTCTTCACAATTCACACTTGTCCTGCTGAACTATGGCTTAATAAAATATTTACACCTCTCCCTGAGAAACTGCATGATCCCCATCAGTCATACAGGTTTAAAACAGATGAGTGGCAGTAATTCTTTCATTAATAAAGTTGCAAAATACACCAATAATGCTCTTTGCTCAGCTTTTATTCCAATATCCTGAGATACAAATAAACAGTCTCATTCCATTTTTATTCCCTTTTTAAAAAATACATTATTGTACATTTAGTACCTAAGAATGGGAGAGGCTTACAGCACTGGCTGGAGCCAGGTATGGAGTACATGTCCGCATTCCACAGACATTCCTACTAGCTTCACCAATAAATATCCTTTCATTTACAATCATGGCCTCTGGTGGCATCACTTTAAGACTTGAGCCAAAACTGTAGCTGGTTTCACAATATGAAAAAGAGTACGTCAGGGATCAGACTGAAACCATCACATGCTGCCTTTCACTTGTGATTTAAGCTATATGTCAGCTCAGGTTTAAAGTTTAGTACGTCCCCTTTTCAGAATTTGCTAGGAGAAATGCAATTTAATTGGGGTGGTTCTTTGAAGTATTTTCATAAAGTATATTATGTAAGCAAAGCATATAAGCCACATTCCTCACTTAAAGCCATTTAAAACACTCTCTGGTTTTGCAAGTCCAAAGTCAAAGAAATAATTGCTTAGAAAGGCTCTAGTTATCTGCCTTAATACTTCCTTCTTTGACAGGTGAGTTATTTGCTCCCATAATCCCTATTCCTGAGCAAAAAGGCTAGAATAACTTGACTGGAAAAACACAGATAGTGAAAGCTTTCTGGCGTTAAGGGGTTGCACCTGGGTCAAAATGCAAAGTTAAGACAGCAAAATACAGAGCACTTGCTAAGGAGCCAAAAGGAGGACAAATCTGTGCAAGAGCAACTTTGCAATATGTTGATACCTTTTGTTAGATCAGCAAATGCTAGTCACAAAGCTTCTGCTTTAAAGAAACTTGCAACAGCACTGGCATTTGAAGTGTTCATGCCAGGATGGACCTTATACTTGTAAAACAGTATAAAAATATGAGGATTTTAGGCTTGGTCTACACTGCAAACTTATTTCTGTATTACTGTCACGCTCAGAGGTGTGAAAAATCCATACCCCTGAGCGACATAGTTATACCGACCAAACTCCTGGTATAGACAGCACTAGGTAGATAAGAGGTCTTCACTGTTGACACAGCTACTTCCTCTGGGGAGGTGGAGTACCTATGCTGACAGGAGAAGCATAGGTAGCGTCTTCATTAAGTACTGCTGCTGCACCTCTGCAGTGCTGTATGTGGGAACAAGCCCCCAGTGTACATGACATTTTCAGATCTTATTATTCTGCTTCTCTGTATTGTTATTATCTGTACACTTTAGAATCAATAAAAATGACTAAATGGAAATATGACAGATAAAAAAAAATCCCCAAACTATCCACTATTTATAACAGATTATGCAGTGTTACTATCAATATTTTTACTCCATTGCTGGACCAACTAAATTGTCTGTGAAATATAAACCATTAAGATGTAAGCCATTAATTTCTTCTTTGATGCATAAACATAACTCCCCTAAAGAGTTAGTCCAAGGATAGAAAGGTTAGGAAAGTTTATATGGCAAGTTTATTGTGCATGTAATCAGCAGGTGACTGCACCACTACCATCTGTGTCAGACATGTTTTATCATCACAATGACTCTGAGAATGGCTGCTTTCTCCCACTAAATTTCTTACACACAAGCCTTTTACAGACGACCAGCTTTATAAAAAAGACCACACCTAGAATCCCAGCACCTACTCCGTGATCGCTCATTATTTTAGACATTAGGTTGGAACATTTGCTCTCCCCTGTGTGTGACTGCAATGCCTAAACAAGATTTTAATTACAGGAGACAGCAAAAATGACACTAGCTCACGCTACTAAATCTGTAGAATCCTGACACCTGCTGGTAAAGGGAAATCACTGCATCACTTCAGAGCACGAAAGTGCTGGCTTGATGGGTCTTCACATCACAAATACTCAAAATAACTAGAGTCAGCACAAGCTGGAATTGTTGAACCGGAATGTGATGCTCAGGCAGAGTTATATCCCTACTCACATTATGAAGCAGCAGGAGAACCATCCCGCACTCTGGCGCTGAGGAGTCCTCCTTCTCCAGGCTCCAAGGTACTTCCCAGTGTACATAATGAGGAGGTCCTGTGAGTTAACTGTATTACAAACTGGTCCACTGTTAGTCATCTCACCAAAGAGGACGAGGATTAAATGGGCCACGGAGGGAGATCTTCCCTCCCTAGAGATGGTGCATCCAAGACCAGGCTGAAGCACACTCTTGGGCAGCATGGAGACATATCCACTCCTATTGCCCATACTGTCTCTACTCTGTGGACAAAGAGAGGGGTCCAGGCTCCAACGCTGCCAGTCCTGCTCTACATTTACTCCAAAAGTCATGAACAAAAATAATCTGTAGAATAAAAGCAATGAAGATAAAATCTCTCTCTTTAGTCTCGTGGAGGTAGAAAGTAATACTCGCATGTTCAAATTTTTCTCTTAAAACTCTGATGTATGTCTCGGGCCATAATCCAGAACAAATGCCAACCCGTTATTTGCTTTTGAAAGACTTCTGTATCTAGGAAACAGTACCAAGAAAATAACAGTGGTATTGTTCACACTGTAATAAAATTAGCCCTCTTTGAGACAAAACACTTCAGAGCCACTTACAGTGTATTTACAACCTGTTACTATGCCATTTCCACTTTCCTTTACACTTCAATTAATTACAGAAAAAGTAATCTTTTCGGTTGTTTTGCTGAGTGAGAGACATTAACAAGGACATTTTATGCACAGAGAATAGTGATACAACACTTAAGTGTGATTAGAAGGAACAGCAATCTTTCAAACAGTTAATGAACTTTACAAGAGTGAACAGCTTTAATATTCCAAATGCTTTTAGAACTTCAGCAACACGCTGTTGGTTAGATATGCTGTTAGAATTAAGCCATATTTTGTTCATGTTCTACTGGCTACACAAAATGAGTTCAGAGTAAAGAAGTTTAAAACGTTACAGAATGATGCCAATGAAATCCACCTGCTTTTGTACTTCAGCAGTTCATTTATTTATTACATTCCAAAGAAAGGGAAAGCAGAAGTGGTGAGGGAAAAGGGACTTTAGTATCATATGTGTTTCTGAGCACAAGAAGAGCTAAGGGCACAACTAAAAGTGCACATAAAAATCCAGAGGAGTGGGTGTTGATTGTTACTAAACAGGTTCAGGTAGCTGCTAGAACAGGGGTGGGCAAACTATGGCCCAGGGGCCGCATCCGGCCCTTTAGATGTTTTAATCCAGTTCTTGAGCTTTTGCTGTGGAGCAGGGTCCAGGGCTTTCCCCGCTCCGGCGCTCCAGCTGGGGAGCATGGTCAGGAGCTTGCCCCGTTCCGCACAGCTCCTGGAAGCAGCAGTATGTCCTCCCTCCAGCTCCTGCATGTAGGGGCAGCCAGGGGGCTCCACACGCTGCCCCAACCCAAGCGCTGCCACCGCAGCTCCCATTGGCTAGGAACTGCGGCCAATGGGAGGTGCAGGGGCAGCGCCTGCGGACGGGGCAGCACCTCAACGTAGGAGCTGGAGTGGGGACATGCCACTGCTTCCAGGAGCTGCTTGAGGTAAGCGCCACCTGGAGCCTGCACCCCTGACCCCCTCCTGTGCCCCAAACTCCTTCCCCAGCCCTGATCCACCCTCCCACCCTCCAAACCCCTCCGTCCCAGCCCGGGAGCACCCTCCTGCACTCCCAACCCCAGCCCCACCCAGAGCCCGCACCCCAACCTCCTGCTCCAGCCCAGAGCCTCCTCCTGCACCCTGAACTCCTCATTTCTGGTCCCACCCCAGAGCCCGCACCCCCAGCCGGAGCCCTCACCCCCTCCCACACCCCAGCCCCCAGCTGCATGAGCATTCATGGCCTGCTATATAATTTCCATACCCAGATGGGGCCCTTGGGTCAAGTTTGCCCACCCCTGTGCTAGAAGCTAGTGAAGAAGCCAGATCAACAGCAGGCAACTCTGTATGACTCTCATGTCCTCAGTCCAAGAGCCAGCTGGTGGAATGTCATATTAGGAGGTGGTAGAAGTCCCCATCACTCAGCCAAAGGATGGAAAACAAAAGAAGGCCAGTGGGACATGGCTGCTGTCATGGCTGGGTCTCAAACCTGTACTGTTTTGGCTACAGGTGTTATTCCAGCCTTACCCATTAGGAAAGCTCGAGCCAAGCTACTGCAAGTCTGTCTACCCAGGCTGGGAGGCTCACTCCCAGCTCCAATGTAGACATACCTTATAACAAATAATGTATTTTATGGACCTAGAGGATATGGAGGGTAGTTTTTGTAACAACTCAGGAAAAAGACCTGGGCATCCATGTGGACTGCTCTGTGGGCAGATGATGTCAGAAAGCAAACATTAGGGTGTATACAGAAATAGAAAAGAAATAATACTGAAAATATTACACAGCCATTACATAAATCAAATTACATATACCTTTGCTTCAGATACTGGATTCCATTCTGGTCATCCTCTCTTTAAAAGGAGATAGCAGAAATAGAAGGGGTTCAGAGACCAGTGGAAGAAATATCAGCGGCCCAGAGAAGACGGTTGTGAAAAGAGACTGGAAAGGTTTAGTTTAGAGAGGAAACAAATACAAGGTGATAGGATAGAGCTTTAAAAGAACAATTAATAGTATAGAGAAGGTAAATCAGGTGGTCATAGTTACCCTCTCATAATACAAGGACAGTAGGCCAGTTGATGAAATTGAAAGGTAGAAAATTTAAAATTGATACAAGGAAATATATTTTTACATTGCACATAATTAACCTGTGGAACTCATTGCTACAAGGTAAGATTAAGACAAAAAGCTAACTACAATTCCGAAAAGGATTAGATTCTTATAATAATGATGAGAGCAAAAGAAAAGAAAGAAAATATGGACACATTATTACATAGCTACACACTCAGGGATTTCTTGCACCTTTCCCTGAAGTAAGTATTTGATATTAGACACTGTCAGAAACAGGTTACTGAACAAGATGCAACACTGGTTTTATCGAGGATGGCAATTCCTATGTTACAAGGGAGGACGAATCATCTCTTCACCAAAGAAGTCAACACCAGAATGTTAACAACTCACTAGAACTGAATTGACTCTTCCTATGCAACAATACACTATGGCTCATTGTCTTCAAGTAGAAGTTCAATCCAAACTTTAAATCATTTCATTAAAAAATAAATTACATTAAGAGCTAAGATTCAATTTTCAATTTGGTTTCATGCCATGGTCTCAGCTTTTCTTTTTATGACCATTCTAAAGAGATTTCAAATTATAATCTATCTCTTGACATATATTGTACTGTAAGTTTTAATCAAGTCTCCCCAAAGAGAAGACAATCTACTAGTACCCTCAATCACTTTAAAATCTTGTTTGGAGCCTTCTGTTTTCCCACTATGCAGTAATATTTAACATCATTGCTTCCAACATATGTACATTCCATTCATCTGACATTCAGAACATATCTTCTTTCAGTCTGTCTCAGTAACCCCCAGAGTATTGTATGCAATGTGTCTTATTTCAGAATGCCTAACACAGTTTTATAAGCTACCATCATATTTTCATGTATAGCTATTGAACAACTAATGTGTCTGAAGTGACATATAAGACATTTACTTTGCTTTCAGTTATACTATTTTCCTCTTATATTGTTTTCTATTTCTAAACTCCTTTATGTGTCTCATATTTCCAAGTTCTCTTATTCCTGGTGCACTGTTTTTAAAATTCAGCCTCTTATCTTTTTTAAAATGCCAGCTTTCTTTGGTAGCCATATGTTTCATGTGATCCTCTCAAGAACATATTGCCAATCCATATGTCTCAACACTAAAGGCTCTATATATTTTTAAGTTGTTAAGAATTCTGAGCTGACTATAGCTCCCAAAGTCCTGCGTGCAGTGAGTGCAACATAAATAAATAGTAGGACTTAAAAGGTGACTAAAACAGAGTATTTCCAGCTAAAAATATTTCCACAAGGTAGTTCCCAATGGCAAACTTTGAAATGGGGCTAATGCTCCCTCAGTAACAATTTCAAAGTACTTACCAGTGGGTTGCTGCAATTGTAAATTGAAAGTATCCATTTTCCTTTCAAAGAGATCATGCTAACTGGTGTAAGCAGCTCTACGCAACCCTAATGCATCCCCAGAGCAAGTCTATCCTGCGCACTGAATTAGACAGGAGTTGTGTGTTAAAAATAGTAAGTTATCATGTAATTAAAGACTGAATCATAACGCAGACTCACAAGGGGCTGAACTTTGACTTTGCCACTGTTGCACCTTCGCTCATTTTATTGCTTAGTACACCGGACCCTCACTAGAACGCGCGTCTACGTAATGCAAATTCGGATATAACGCAGTCGCGGCCATGAATCCCAATTTTAAGTAAGCACAGTACAATTTTTTTTGAGTATAGACGCGATAAATTGACCGCTGAGAGCTCTCCTGTCGACTCTAGTACACCACCAGAATGAGGAGTGTAAGTGCAGTTGACAAGAGAGCATCAGCTATTCCCGTAGCTGAACTTGCGTATCTTAGATCGACCCCGCACGGTAGTGTAGACAAGCCCTAAGACGATTGCTGTAGGCCTAGAATGCCATACAAATGTAATGTAATAAAAATGTACAGGTACAGTACTGTATTTATCTTTAGAAAGATGTCAAAAATGTCGGGCAAAAGGAAGGCTTACTCAGTGCAGGAGAAATTGGATGCTATCGAACGACTTAGAAATGGCGAAACCCAGGCAAAGATTAGCCATGATACTGGCATTAACGAGTCCACCTTTCGTGGATGACTAAAGAATGCTAACAAGCTCGGAAGTTACATTCCTAACCTGGATGAAGAGCACATTCAAAGAAAACGAGCCCATTTATCGAATGCTGCCGATCTTGATTCTGTGGTGTACATGTGGTTTGTGCAAGAACAGCAGAAAGGCATTCTGATCTCTAGTCTTCTAAAAGCCATACAAGCGGAAAAATTCGACTGGGAACTTAATGGTGAATTCAGCAATTTTAAGGCGAGTTCAGAAAAGACACGAAATCTCTCAGATTGCAGTTTCGGGAGAAAAACGCTCTGCTGATGATGACGATGCACAATCGTACCCTGTGAAACTGAGGGAAATTTTACAGGCAGAGGGTTACTCGGAGGAACAGGTTTACAATGCAGACGAAACAGAAATTTATTATAAAATGTTGCCCGATAAAACCCTGGTTGTCGGAACAGATGAACATAAGAAAGAAGGATATAAACAGGCAAAAGATCGCCTTACTTTATTGTTTTGTGTGAATGCAATAGGCAAGCATAAATTAAAACCATTGTGCATTGGAAAGTCTTGCATGCCTTGGTGCTTTCATCACGTAAATGTGAATTGCCTGCCGTTTTCGTACAAGAACTCCAGAACTTCCTGGATGACAAGAGAGATTTCTGAACAATGGTTCTTCACCAAATTTGTCCCTTCTATGCGAAAGCATTTGCGGGCAAAATGCTTAGAAGAAAAGGCTGTTCTTTTGCTACACAACTGCCCAGCACATCCTCCAGCCAAAAGACTCAGAACCTGTGACAGTAAAATATGGGTTGTATACTTACCTAAAAACACAACTTTCAAAATCCAGCCACTTGATCAAGGTGTTATCGCCATTTTTAAGCTGTACTATCAACGGAACTTGGTACGACACATGATAGAAAGCGAGTTGTCTGTCACCGATTTTCTGAAGAAGTTGACTATAAAAGACTTCTTTTACATTAGCGGTGATTCCTGGAATTTATTACATGCTGAAACAATAAACCGTTGTTGGATGGTGGGACTGAGAGAGTCGTTTGGCCACCCGCTCCTGGAAGAAAATGAAGAAAGCAGATCAGTCTGACGAGGAATTCGACTTCAAGGGATTTACAGAGGAGGAAGTTGGAAGAACAGACATGGAGTAGATGCAGGAGCTGTGCCCGCAACTGTCCACGCTCGGGGTAACTGTTCTGCCACAAAATATTTGAGTCCTGGATAAGAGGCGCCGATGAAGCAGAAGAATTTTGTCCTGTTGCTGAAAGTCTAACGGATGACCAAATTCTTCAGGCAGTACGACCAAACAACATTCCAGAAGCTGAAGAATTGGCTTTCGATGTGGAAGAAGAAGAGGAAGATGAAGTGGACGTTGTTCCAACGTCAACTGCGACTGTAGCCGGCTTAGAGACTGCTTTGAGATGGTTCGAGACGCAAGACGTTGAGCCTATAAAAATTATGCAGCTACGTAGCCTTTTGCAGTTTGCTAAGCAGAAGCAGCACAGCAGCAAGAAGCAAAAGCAACTCAACGACTTTTTTAAGAAAAACTAGACTAGTTTATTGTAATGTCTACTTTAAATCTCGAATAAAGCAACACTTTTTTTCTCATTTATTGTTTCCTTCAAGTAGTTTATTTTCTAAGGTTTTCTATACTTTATGGATGTGACATTTACTGTACACAGGAATTTCATTTTAACGCAGTCCCCGCTATAACGCGGTACTTGGCATGGATCCCAAATCCCGCGTTCTAGCGAGGGTCCGGTGTATCTAGAAAGGCCAACAGAAATCAACATTGTAAACGACAAATGACCTGTGTCATTTTTACATGGTAGAGAGGATGAAAGACTTCCTCTTAGAGAAATTGTCTTGATCTATTTTTACATCAATAATGTGCGTAATGCTGTGCACAGCCAAAATGAAAATGGACAATCCTGATCTAACAGAGAAAGGACTATAATTAAAGGGACTATCCATCTGTTAGAACAGGGGTGGGCAAACATTTTGGCCTGAGGGCCACATCGGGGTTCCGAAACTGTAAGGAGGGCTAGGTAGGGAAGGCTGTGCCTCCCCAAACAGCCTGGCCCCCGCTCCCTATCCACCCTCTCGCACTTCCCGCCCCCTGACTGCCCCCCTCAGAATCCCCACCCCATCCAACCCCCCGCCCCTTGTCCCCTGACTGCCGCCTCCCAGGACCCCCTGCCCCTGGGACCTCACCCCCTATCCAACCCCTCCCTGCTCCCTGTCCCCTGACTGCTCCAACCCCTATCCAGACCCCCGCCCCCTGACAGGCCCACTGGAACTCCCACACCTATCCAACCGCTCCTTGCTCCCTCTCCCCTGACTGCCCCCCGGAACCCCCTGCCCCTTATCCAACCCCCTGCTCCCCGCCTCCTTACCATGCCACTCAGAGCACCAGAACTGGCAGCCGTGCTGCCTGGCTGGAGCCAGCCACACTGCCACGCAGTCTAGAGCACCAGGGCAGGCCGGCGGCTCTCGCAGCCGCGCTGCCCAGCAGAAGCTCACAGCCCCGCCACCCAAAGTGGCAGCATGGTGAGCTGAGGCTGTGGGGGAGGGGGAACAGCAGGAGAGGGGCTGAGGGCTAGCCTCCCCGGCCAGGAGCTCAAGTGCCGGGCAGAACGGTCCCATGGGCCGTAGTTTGCCCACCTCTGTGTTAGAACCTGGAATGCATACCCAAGGTTTAACAACACCATGCACAGAATAGATAGTGAGCTATCCTCCTTAAGAGTAAGACTTGTGAGAAGCAAAGTTTTACGGACAGTCTAGATCTGAGCTTTGTGTTTTGTCATGTATAAATGAATATAGTCAGTGGTGACATAACTTATTGCTGTACCTGCAAGATATTTCATGGAAAATAAATTGCAATATATGCAAGCAATGGGAACTTTACTATGAAAACACCATGTTGTCTACTTATAACAATGTAAATACCATGCATCACTACAGTATTTGATCAGATCATGTTGATAAAGGAGTCAGACATTCATAATTACAATGGATGATAAGGGTGGTAACAAAGCAGTTTGGCATTCCTGCAAATGGACCAAAGTTTAATAAATATGGCAACACCCATAATAAAAATATGGCAACAACTTTTTGCACAGGTTCTGTATGTTTTTCTGTTAGGAATAGTCTGTCTACTTCGTGTCTCATCATGCAATAGCCTCAAAGACCCTAAATGCACTTTCTAACCTTTCAAAAGCTATTCAGGGGAAGAGGAAGGAGGTCTGCATTTCCAGTCTCTGAACAGGATAACCTCTGAACTCATCTAAAGATACCACAAATAGATAATAATAAGGTTCCATACATGAAGATTGAGGAAGAAAACTCCACCCCCTTAACCCAGGACCAAAACATGTTTTGCCATGTACGCACGCACACACACACAAGTCATTATTACAGAGAGCTGAAACTTGGGAACATTTTTTCCTAATTCTTTTTTTAATTCAAACTTCCATCAAAACATTCAAATTTGAAAAACTCTGTCCAGCTTTAGCTGCTATTCCAGCCCTTCTGGCACTACCTGAAGTGGGAGGTACAGGATCCATGTAAACTTGCCTCCCCGGGATGCCCTATTGCAGACTTCTGTGCCAGGCTCCTTCCACAGTGCACAAGAGCTACAGTGGTCCCTACATTACCCCTCCTTGCCATTCTCCTCCTCCCAACTGTAGTTGAGTTTTGCCCTATGATTCTCCTGTTTTCTCATTTTGATCTCTAACTTAGGCTTGTTAAATGCAACTAACCATAGTTCACATGTAGTAAGTTGTTTCTTATGGCTGAACTAAGCTTAACTAAATAAAATGTTAGACATTTTAAAAGCCACCTTTCAAAGGCCTCAAACCTGCTGATTAATAATTTACAGAATTTCATGCAAGACAGACAACAGGAAAGGAAGTAACAAAAAAAATGCTGGATACAGGGGAAAGAAAGAATGACCATAGGAGGCAAATGAAATCACCTGCCATCTAACGTGAATATAGAGAATTCTAAAGTGAGAAGGATGGACAAAAGAGAAGAAATTAACAAGTCAATCAACTGAAGCAAAATAAAGTGAATATGCTAATAGATGGAGACTTAATACTGGTGCTAATGCTGATAACACTAAATGACTAAAGAGAATTCCCATGAAAGAAAACTAATGCTTCTGGGAAAAGAACATGCTAATAATAAACATTTAAAATCCAGTTAAACTGAATTGGTTTGAATTGCTGCAGTATCCAACTTACAGGAGCTGTTGGCAACTTCACCCAGTGTGTGCAATCTGGTAAGTCTCTGTATAGGTGAGCAACTCTCAGGCCTTGTCTACACTGGCAAGTTTCTGTGCAGTAAAGCAGCTTTCTGTGGTGTAACTCCCGAGGTGTACATACTGCCAAGCCACTTTGTGCGCAGAAACTCCTCAGTTGCAGCGTTGCAAAAAAAACACCTTGACAAGAGTCGGAAGCCTTATAGCACAGAGGCTCTAGCGTTGTATTGGCAGTGTAAACACATTACAGCACAGAAAGCAATCAACTGGCCTCCGGAAGTGTCCCATAATCCCTCAAGTGACCGCTCTGCTCATTGTTTTGAACTCGGCCAGCTGCCGTGAAGGCATGCATCCCTCCACTTTCAAGGCTCTGTTTCTGACTGCCCTTGAAAAGCACCTGGCAACATAGTAGGATGCCCATGGAACAATGTGGTTGGGAAACCAATATCATGTGACACTGTGCCTGCCCCATGAGGCATTGCAAACCCTTCCCAAAGCACCCTGCGGCCAGTTGCACAGTTGCACAATGCAAGAGCTGCTAATGTGGATGGGCCCCACCATCACAAGGAGCACAGTGTGGACACGCAACAGTGGTTTAATTCCTGCGCTTTAATAAAAGTGGCGTAACTTGTTGCGCAGAAACTCACCACTGTAAACATACCCTCAGAATCAGGTTTCTCACATGAATTCAGCATTTGCTTTCCATTAATATTCTTAAATGTTTCTGCCAGTGAAGATGTTCACTGGAATATTTGCAGAAAGCAAACAAAGAAGGAATGTGAACAAAGGCAAAGCAAGTTTGTTTATAATTTGTGGGCAGTTGGAGAGGGTTGGATTGAAGAGCTGGATGTGGTGGGGTTTGATTTGGAGGTCAAATGGCAGTAAAATTAGTTTTCTACAGACTAGAATTTTTATATTGACTTATAAAACAGACTAACTTTTAGATCTTGTAAAGTGCCAAGAGCCTGAGGCTGAAATGAACAAACAAATGAAAATGTGAATGAATAATGACCCAAAATAATTTGAAATATTCACCCAGCTCTAGTAGAAAGTGCTTTTATTTTGCAGTCTAAGAACTTAATCCTGAAAGCTGTTCTGCAGGCTCTGCGAAGACACTAGGATACATCGACACACAACAACATTTAGGATCCAAGATTCTATAAAAATTCCTACAGTCCAGCCTAAAACTTCCAGAAATTAGGATATCAGGAACCAGAGTGCATTCTAACACACTGTCCTTCCCTTCTAATAGCTTCTTATTGACCCAAGGCAACTCCTGCTCATTGAGTCTGAGGCTATGGCTACACTACAGCTTAAATCATCATAAATTGTGTCACTCAGAGATTGAATTAGCTACCCCCTTGAGCAACATAACTTACGCCAATTTAAGCGCCAGTGCGGACAGCGCTATGTCAGCGGGAGAGCTACTGCCAGTTGTGAGGGCTGGAGTAAGCTCTCTAGTGTAGGCATCACCCGAGATTCAGCATCAGAAAGAAGGAAACACTTACCCACAGACAACGCTTCTTCCCTTACATCATTATCACAAGGCTGATGAATGTTCCAAGATGTCAAAGGAAGTGAACAAATTTCTTCAGCGGAAGTTAACTTGACCATATCCATGTGACTGCTCTGGGGCTTGTACCGTGGAATGAAACACTCCTTCCCTCTCTGAAATATGTCCTTAATGATTTCTTCTGTCTCGATTTCGTCTTGCATACTCAGAAAGACTGCAATTCTTTGGGACTCTTGGTACTTGGAATGCCCAATCACCTACATGGGAAATTATTGCAATGAGGTTTAAAAGCTTATGAAAAGATCCACTTATTTTTTTTACTTAAAAAATCAGGTTTGAGCAATATTCTCTGTGAAAAGTTTGAAAATATAAACTCCCTCTTTAATGTTTCATATCAGGAAAACTTTTCCCCCTCCACCCCTCTGTTTACTAAAAGTGAAATTAACATAGATTATTTTATATACTCAGTTTATAAACCATATTAGCATTACTGAGGATATAGCAACATAGTTTTGGGACAGCATTTGTGCGATAATTCATGGATGGAACATTTCCCTCTTGTCACTGGCACAGGACCAGTGTTCAGCGTATTTTGCTGATCCTACAACCATTTGTATTTTATGTATTTTTAAAGTGTGTAGTATAAGCATGTTCAGACAAACAACATCACTGCAGAAAAAAGTGCATGGGATGGGGAGATGCTAGTCCACAGAGCAGAGAAAGTGTCTGTATTTCTCATTTATGTTTTAAGTCATACATTTTGTCCCACATGTGGGTCTTGACAGGTGAGAAGTACGTCAATGACAGTGTCAATGTCCAAAACTCAAAAAGAAAACACTAGCGAAAAGCTTTAGCTCAGGCAAAAGTTGTTTCCTCCTGCCTACCTAGGAAAATAAACTGAGGCTCAATGTCTTGTGAGATCAGGCCCTTAGTTCTTTAGCCTGAACTGACCTCTGTACAGGAGTTTGAGGTCCCAAAAGTGTTTTCCTAAATGCTTCTGCTGATAGGCAGTCTTACTGCTGCCCGCTCTTCTAGATGATCTAGGGAATGTTTGATCTAAAAGCGGCCCTCTAAACCAAAAAGCTGGACAAGGGAAGAGAATTAGAAATTGCATATGTGGTGTGCATGATAAAATGTAAAAAGTTTCAGATCTTGTATAACACCCTCCTGAACCACACTGAAATTTTAAAAAAGGGTTTTTAAGGCCAGGGTCCTGATTGCCCTGCACCTTGTGTCATCACTTACAACAGTACAAAGAAAGTGTAATATGCTTCCATTCTGATTTGAAAGTGATTTGCACTCAACTCTATAGTGGTGCAAATGGCAAAGTGCAGGGCAATATAGGGGCTACATTTATTAATTTAGTCTTATTTAATGGGACTGGAGTATTCATACCAGAATTAGAATTATCTTTTGTGTGTTTGTATAATCCTGGGCTAATTGCCTTTCTACGCTTTGACCTTGTCACTTTCCTTTTTTTATAGTTCTTTAATTCTCACCTATATTCCTTTTTCTACTTGCATCTGTTTTTAACCTTTGCTTAATTTTTCTCCCTCACCTCTGACTACATCTCTTACATTTGGCTATTCCCCCCTTTCTGTGTGTGTTATATATAAAAACTAAATCAACTGTATCTCTTTATTGCCTTTTTTTAAAAATAACTATCCCATTCCACGCTTTTCCTCTCTCTCTCTCTCTTCAGGTTCCCTCTTCCACCTATTCCTCCCCTTCCACAGTGTAGAAAATTCATAGTGCGATCAATGCATTGTGCAGTTACTTTGTGCCCTTGAAGACAAATACAATCAGACAGTCATTCACATTAGTACCAACAGCCTGAAGATGTCTCCCTGGCCCAGACAGTAGCTCCTGTCACACCCCAGAAGTTTCCAAAGAGAAAATGCTTTGACCTTTGTACATTAGCTGATGACTATTACTGCAGAATCAGAGCATGCAAACAGCATGACTTTAATCAGGAACACAAACATTAAGCAAGCGCAGTCATGCAGTAGCTAATTAAAAACTAGTAAGAAGGTCAGCCTAGTGCAGCTATTCCAATTTGAATTTAAGATCTTTCGAAGACGGGAATTTACGTAAAGGCATTCTTCAAGTTCTAAGTAAAGTAGCCAAGTCTCTTTTATCCTTCTCAGCTGCAATTCCTATCATCTGTTATGAAGTTAATTTTTCAGCCTTTGCTCAAGATGTTTTCTCCACATTTTCAAACATTTCTCGATGCCCACTACACTTGTCTCCTGATAATGAAGGTAATTCCTTTATCTCCATTTACCACTTCAAATCTGTTTGAAAAGAGCTTTGCATTTAGATTTTCACTGTATATTTTGCAAATATTTAAGTCCCTGGCCTTGCAAACTCTTACACATGCTACTCACGGCAGTAAAGTTAAACACTTGTGTGTTTGCAGACTCAGGCCATAGTCAGTTTCCACATTCTGTTGCAAACTAGACAGTGGTCCAGTATCTTCCCTTTAGGTGAACCCAACTTTATCACTTCCAGGTCGGATGTTCAAAACCTTTCAGCACTGCCATAACTCTGCCTCCACTGATACGAATGGTAGATTTACTACTGAGTTCAATAGGACCAGAATTAGGTAAGTGCCAAGTGCTGCTGAAAATTGTACCCTTCGTGAATTAACCATTTATAAAGATGGCAGGAAATGCTATGTACATTTCTCAACAAAACTAAGGGCACACTGTCCTACTAAAGAAATTCAAAGATTGCAAGTTAAGCACTTGAGGTTCACTCAGAATTATATTTTCATGTTAAATTATGTTTTATATTAAATATTGTAAGAATAGGATTCCCAGAGAGAGAAACCTATTTAAGTTCCACTTTCTCAGACTTGGTAGAAATCTATACTTCTTACATAATGTTTGTGTGCTGTCACATTGTACTCCAGAGGTGGAAGCAATTGGTGCTAATTGGAGTCTATAAAGTGCTTTGAGATCCTTTGACTGAAAGACACAATACAAATGTGATTCCCCCAGAATTCCTGTGTTTGACTACATGCAGCAACTTTAAAATAAAATTGTATGCGGTTTATTAAAACAATAAAATATCTATAAAACAACTTTGTTAATCCATATGCACTGGGTATTTGAAAAATACAAACTATTAGCATGCTGTGTTAGCATATTATTTGTGTAAGTATAATATGATAGCTTTTAAATGATAACATTAGCAATAAAATTACACAGAGAAAAACGTGGAAAGTACAGATAGAGTTAAAAATAAAAGCCAAGATGAGAGAAATCATTTCAGCACATGCTAGATGTTTATTTATAAATATTGCTAGGCACAGCCTATTAATTTAGAGCTGAATAAAACATACACAACAGAACCTGAAACCATGTGAAATGTCATTGCTTTTGGGTTTCTTTACAAACTTGGGCCCTGATCCTGTAAACATACACACACATAGTTTAACTTTACCATCATGAATAGCAGTCCCTTAAAGTAATAGGACTATTCACAGTAGTAAAGTTGAGGACACCCACAAATGTTTGCATTATCAGGGCCTCACAACTCAGCCCAAATTCATTTAAAGGCCTGTTGTAAAGCTTCTGAGCTTCTCATTGGTTTTAAATTATGCATTTAGCAGCATCAGTTTAGTTGGTACTGTTCAAGGCACAAACAGCAGCAATCAGTCGAAAGAACTCTCAGTAGAAGAGAGGCTATGGGCTTGTCCACACTGGAATAAAAGGTGTATATTTAGAATATGTTAGCTGACAGGTTTTTAAACCCTAAGGGAGACAGGGCAAGTTGTATTTTAATGTGTGTTAATTAGTTGAGGTGAACTCTATGCACGCTCCCCTCACTACAGTAGTGTTTAAAAACGTGTTAGAACACGTGCTAGCTTAGCTACCTTTTATTATTAATTATTATTATTAAAGAAATACATCATTATTCTAACCAGGCCCATAGTTAACAGGCTGCACTGGAAAATCCAGAGGAGCTGATTTAAAGGTTCTACATTATTTTAATATTATGAACTCGCAACTTGTAGGCGTGGAGGAAGAAATATATATTTTGGGTGGGATATGAACGGGGGGGAGAGAGGTCTGGAGATCATCTCCCCTGTGGGACACAGGTCTGGAGGCAGGAGTGGAGAGCAGAGGTTTAAGGGAGGGGGGGGGGGGGGGGCAGTCCTGCAGCAGATTCAGGCAGCGTGAGGCTCATCTGCACCTGGGGCGCGGGGAAGGGGCCCCGAAGCAAGGCTGGCCCAGCGCGGGCCTGGCCCGGAGGACTCGCGGGGCCCGCTCAGGGCAGGAGCGGTGGGTAGGGCCTGCGGCTGGTATCGGGGCACGCTGGACCCCGCGGGCCCCGAAGGCGATCAGGGCTGAGAAGGGCGCAGGCGGGGCCTCCGTCCCTGCCCCGCAAACGCGGGAAGCCCGTGAGCCACCGACCTCACCCGCTTGCTGCTGCTAGTCCTAGGGCCGGGCAGAGGCCGGGGGAGGCCCAGCTGCAGGGCAGCGAGGCAGGGTCCTGGCCCCGGGCCGCTCCTCAGCCCGCCGGGCACCCACCTTGCGGCTCAGCAGGCGGGACTGGCGCTGCTTCTCCGCCTCGCTCAGCCCCCTCAGCCGCCGCTTCAGCTCCGCTCGCAGCGCTTGTTTGGCGGCTCGCAGCGGCGCTGCCATCTCGCCGGAGTCGCCAGCCGGGCCGGGTCCCGCCCCTTGGCTCTCCGTGCGCAGAATGAGCCCCCGGGCGCTCGCAGCTCTGCGCGCCGCTCCCCGCCCCGCAGCGCCCGCTGCCCCGAGGCCTGCTGCTCAGGGGGCTGCAGCCAGGCCAGGGGCCCTGATCGCTAGAGATCTCACCGGGATCGCCAGCGCCCAGGCCCCCGCTGCCGGATCGGTCTCTGCTTCCCCCTGCCCAGGGGGATCCCCAGCGCCCAGGCCCCCGCTGCCGGATCGGTTTCTGCTTCCCCCTACCCAGGGGGATCCCCAGCACCCAGGCCCCCGCTGCAGGATTGGTTTCTGCTTCCCCCTGCCCAGGGGGATCCCCAGCGCCCAGGCCCCCGCTGCCGGATCGGTTTCTGCTTCCCCCTACCCAGGGGGATCCCCAGCGCCCAGGCCCCCGCTGCAGGAATGGTTTCTGCTTCCCCCTGCCCAGGGGGATCCCCAGCGCCCAGGCCCCCGCTGCAGGATTGGTTTCTGCTTCCCCCTGCCCAGGGGGATCCCCAGCACCCAGGCCCCCGCTGCAGGATTGGTTTCTGCTTCCCCCTGCCCAGGGGGATCCCCAGCACCCAGGCCCCTGCTGCAGGATTGGTTTCTGCTTCCCCCTGCCCAGGGGGATCCCCAGCGCCCAGGCCCCCGCTGCAGGAATGGTTTCTGCTTCCCCCTGCCCAGGGGGATCCCCAGCGCCCAGGCCCCCGCTGCAGGATTGGTTTCTGCTTCCCCCTGCCCAGGGGGATCCCCAGCGCCCAGGCCCCCGCTGCAGGATTGGTTTCTGGTTCTGCCCAGGGGGATCGCCAGCATCCACAGGACCCAACTGCCCAGGGGGATCCCCAGCACCCAGTCCCCCGCTGCCCTGGGGGTTTCTAGTAGGTTCCCTGTGCCAGTTGGAGCCCCAGTTCCCACACTCCTGCTGCCCAGGGGGTTTCTGACTCCAGGGGCCCAGCACCCAGGTTCCTGCTGCCCACAGTGTTCTGGGGCTCCTCACATGCTGAGGGTTAAGCCCCTGGAAGTGTTTGCAGGGTGGGGGGCCAATGGTAAGGCGACGCATGGGTCCAATGTGATTTTGTAATGTAAACTCTTCCTAGCTGTTTTTAACATTGTCATAAATATAAAGGGAAGGGTAAACCCCTTTGAAATCCCTCCTGGCCAGGGGAAAGCTCCTCTCACCTGTAAAGGGTTAAGAAGCTAAAGGTAACCTCGCTGGCACCTGACCAAAATGACCAATGAGGAGACAAGATACTTTCAAAAGCTGGGAGGAGGGAGAGAAACAAAGGGCTGTGTCTGTATGCTGGTTTCTGCCAGGGATAGACCAGGAATGGAGCCTTAGAACTTTTAAAAAAAGAAAAGGAGGACTTGTGGCACCTTAGAGACTAACCAATTTATTAGAGCATAAGCTTTCGTGAGCTACAGCTCACTTCCTCAGATGCATATCGTGGAGACTGCAGCAGGCTTTATATATACACAGAGAATATGAAACAATACCTATTCCCACCCCACTGTCCTGCTGGTAATAGCTTATCTAAAGTGATTTCCAGCACAAATCCAGCAGGAGAGTGAATTTGTGTGGGGGGGTGGAGGGTGAGAAAACCTGGATTTGTGCTGGAAATCACTTTAGATAAGCTATTACCAGCAGGACAGTGGGGTGGGAATAGGTATTGTTTCATATTCTCTGTGTATATATAAAGCCTGCTGCAGTCTCCACGATATGCATCTGAGGAAGTGAGCTGTAGCTCACGAAAGCTTATGCTCTAATAGAGCTGTAGCTCACGAAAGCTTATGCTCTAATAAATTGGTTAGTCTCTAAGGTGCCACAAGTCCTCCTTTTCTTTTTGCGAATACAGACTAACACGGCTGCTACTCTGAAACCTGTCCTTAGAACTTTTAGTAAGTAATCTAGCTAGGTATGTGTTAGATTATGATTTCTTTAAATGGCTGAGAAAAGAATTGTGCTGAATAGAATAACTATTTCTGTCTGTAAAAAGAAAAGGAGGACTTGTGGCACCTTAGAGACTGTGTATCTTTTTTGTAACTTAAGGTTTTGCCTAGAGGGGTTCTCTATGTTTTTGAATCTAATTACCCTGTAAGATATCTACCATCCTGATTTTACAGGGGGGATTTCTTTATTTCTATTTACTTCTATTTTTTATTAAAAGTCTTCTTGTAAAACACTGAATGCTTTTTCATTGTTCTCAGATCCAAGGGTTTGGGTCTGTGGTCACCTATGCAAATTGGTGAGGCTTTTTATCCAACATTTCCCAGGAAAGGGGGGGTGCAAGTGTTGGGAGGATTGTTCATTGTTCTTAAGATCCAAGGGTCTGGGTCTGTAGTCATCTAGGCAAATTGGTGAGGCTTTTTACCAAACCTTGTCCAGGAAGTGGGGTGCAGGGTTTTGGGAAGTATTTTGGGGGGAAAGACGCGTCCAAACAGCTCTTCCCCAGTAACCAGTATTAGTTTGGTGGTGGTAGCGGCCAGTCCAAGGATAACGGGTGTAATATTTTGTACCTTGGGGAAGTTTTGACCTAAGCTGGTAAAGATAAGCTTAGGAGGTTTTTCATGCAGGTCCCCACATCTGTACCCTAGAGTTCAGAGTGGGGGAGGAACCTTGACAAACATGTATTACTGTCTTTAAAAAATGGAAGCTCTTGCACAGGACCCTTCTGGAACAAAAATGATGAAAGGTCTAGAAACATGACCTATGAGGGAAAATTGAAAAAATTGGGTTTGTTTAGTCTGGAGAAGAGAAGACTGAGGGGGGAAATGAAAACAGTTTTAAAGTACTTGAAAGGATATTACAAATAAGAGGGTGATAAATTGTTCTCCTTAACCTCTGAGGATAGGACAAGAAGCAATTGGCTTAAATTGCAGCAAGGGCAGTTGAGGTTGGACATTAGGAAAAAACTTCCTAACTGTCAAGGTGGTTAAGCACTGGAATAAATTGCCTAGGGAGGTTGTGGAATCTCCATCACTGGAGATTTTTAAAAGCAGGTTCAGCAAACACCTGTCAGGTATGGTCTAGATCAGAGGTGGGCAAACTATGGCCCAAAGACCACATCCGGACCGGCCTGCCCGGCCCTTGAGCTCCCGGCCAGGGAGGCAATCCCCCAGCCCCTCCCCTGCTGTCCCCCTTCCCCTGCAGCCTCAGCTCGCCATGCCGCCAGCGCTCTGGGCGGCGGGGCTGCAAGCTCCTGCTGGGTAGTGCGGCTGCGAGAGCCGCCAGCCTGCCCCAGTGCGCTAGACTGCACGGCAGTGTGGCTGGCTCCAGCTGAGCTGCACGGCTGCCAGTCCTGGTGCTCTGAGTGGCATGGTAAGGGGGCAGGGAGTGGAGGGGTTGGATAAGGGGCAGGGGTCCTGGGGGGCAGTCAGGCGACAGGGAACGGGGTGGGGGTGGATAGGCATGGGAGTCCGGGGGGGCTTGTCAGGGGGTGGGGGTCTGGATAGGGATGGGGGCAGTCAGGGGACAGGGAGCAGGGGGCTTGGATAGGGGATGGGGTCCCAGGGGCAGTTAGGGGTTGGGGGTCCCGGAAGGGGGCGGTCAGGGGCCAAAGAGCAGGGGGGTTTAGATGGGTTGGGGGTTCTGAGAGGGGCAGTCAGGGGGCGGGAGCCAGGCTGTTTGGGGAGGCACAGCCTTCCCTACCCGGCCCTCCATACAGTTTTGGAACCCCGATGTGGCTCTCAGTCCAAAAAATTTGCCCATCCCCGAGCTAGACCAAAATCCCTAGATCCAAATATTCCCTGACTCTCATCTTTATATAATAAGTCAAACTAAAATCCAGATGTGAAGATCTCTTAATTATGTGGATGTTTGTATCTGGAGACACACTTTGCAGCTTTTGGTGGCTTTCTAGTTTAACAGTGAGGTACATGCGAACATCTCCTTCCTTTTTTTTCTTCCTCCAACAAATGACCAGCTAAACCAGGGTGGGCAAACTTTTTGGCCTGATGTGCCCCGCAGGCCATAGTTTGCCCACCTCTGGCCAAGACCCTACCTGTTGAGAGCACAAAACTAGGAAAATGGGTTGTTTTATTGCTTAGAAATGTGTAAGTCACATTCATATGTCACATTGTCTTCTCGATTTTCTCATAAAAACAATTGGCTTACTTTTTTTTGCACCATGTCATTTCCCCCACTTCTTAGAAAATGCTGAATAACTCTGTTTCATTTCATCATTAAATCAGCTCCAGGAGGTTTTTACAGTCAGTGGAGATGAGTCTCGGGCTTCCATTCACATGTTACAGTCATGTAATTTAAACGGAAATGTGCATTTAGACTTATGCAAACTCTATCAAGATTCAACAAGGCTTTGCTGACTCTTGTGGAAACAGCCACGCTGACATTTAGATATTTAAAATCAAGGAAAATTAGACTCCACATTTGAACTTTAGGCCAAATTCTGCTGGCTGTGTAAATCTACTGCCATCAACTCAAGTTTTACTTTAAAAAGTATGTGGGGGAAAAAAAGTAGGTTTGGGGGGTTTTTAGTCTAAAAAAATGTGTATATTTTCCTCCCAAAATAACTGAAAACCTGGTGACTAGAGATTCCTCAAATAAGAAACAGAAAATCACCAATTACTAATAATAAAAAGACAATTGCTCGACTCATTGAAACATAAGTAAATCTGAGATGCAAATTCACCAGATTCACACTAAGACGTGTGCTGCCAGACAGACTTCCATCACCAACTCTCGTTCTGACCTGTGATAGTCAGTCTCATCAGAACATAAGAACGGCCATACTGGGTCAGACCAAAGGTCCATCTAGCCCAGTCCTGTCTTCTGACAGTGGCCAGTGCCAGGTGCCCCAGAGGGAATGAACAGAACAGGTCATCATCAAGTGATCCACCCTCTGTCGCCCATTCCCAGCTTCCGTCTCCCCTCTCTTTCCCTGTCCCTTCTCAGCCTTTTCTGTGTCAGGCTGCAAGAGGGGCCTCAGTGGGAGTCATGACCTGCTGTCCTTCCTGTTGGGTCTCCATTTTAGTGCTCAAGGGGAGCAGATAAAGGAAGGCCATTAATGCTCCTTTGGGCAAAAAGAGACTGAAGGGAAGGGACAGACTGCCCAAGAGAGAAGAACTGCTGCAGTCTGTCCCTTCCCTTCAGACTCTTTTTGCCCAAAAGAGCATTAATGGCCTTCCCAGAGGGAACACAGGCTTGGGGTGGATTGAGAGACTGGAGAGCCACTCAAGAGCAGCCTGGCCCCCGTGAGAGAAGCAGCTGCTGAGGGGTTGGAGGAGCAGAGAGCTGCTGAACATTTGAACAATCCCCCTCTGGCCCCAGTGACAGAAGCTGTGGCAGCAGTAGGCGAGAGGGAGAGGAAGTTCTGGCAGTAATGGGAATGATTTGGGGTGAGTTATGAACAATCGAGAGCAGTTTACAGTGGATGCTGAGCTGCACTGTCTCACCATTTGTTTTGCTGTAGAAGTTTGAATTCCCAGCTGCTATCTTTGCGATAGTGCATTCTGCACAGGGCCAAATCCTGAAGTCCTTACTCAGTCCTGAGAGATTTGCCTGGGTAAGGGTCTCCAGGTATGGTCCCTAATGTCTAGAGGAGCAACTCAATATGGTTTACACATGTAGCACATGCAGAGTTGCAAACAGATACAGCACTGATTGCAGGGGCTTTGCTCAGGTCAGCTCTGTGCTTTTATCAAGCACTTAGCATGCTCATTATTCAACCCCCCCCCCCACCTCTTTGAGTACCAGTTGAGTGATTGGCTTGTCCAGTGACTTGCAGCAGGTGGGGGCAGCGTCAGCCAGGATCCAGGATACCCTGAGCATAGTGCTACAGTACGCAGAGGATGTGCTATCTGATAAAGTGGCTGCTGACAACACTGTTGGGCACTTCCTGATGGATATTATTAACCAGGTGCCAAGGATTTCACTGGAGGACTTTGAGACAGTGCTGAACAGCAGTATCAATGACCTGCTGATGGAAAAGGAGGACTTGTGGCACCTTAGAGACTAACCAATTTATCTGAGCATAAGCTTTCGTGAGCTACAGCTCACTTCATCGGATGCATTCAGTGAAAAATACAGTGAGGAGATTTATATACACATAGAACATGAAAAAATGTGTGTTTATCATGCAGACTGTAAGGAGAGTGGTCACTTAAGATGAGCTATTACCAGCAGGAGAATGGGGGTGGGGGGAGGAAGAAAACCCTTTGTAGTGATAATCAAGGTGCTGGAAATGGCCCACCTTGATTATCACTACAAAGGGTTTTCTTCCTCCCCCCACCCCCACTCTCCTGCTGGTAATAACTCATCTTAAGTGATCACTCTCCTTACAGTGTGCGTGATAAACCCCATTTTTTCATGTTCTGTGTGTATATAAATCTCCTCACTGTATTTTCCACTGAATGCATCCGATGAAGTGAGCTGTAGCTCACGAAAGCTTATGCTCAAATAAAATGGTTAGGCTCTAAGGTGCCACAAGTCCTCCTTTTCTTTTTGCGAATACAGACTAACACGGCTGCTACTCTGAGACCTGCTGATGGTGACCTATTTGGCAAATCTCACTCCGTCACAGATTGCTCTCCATGCAAAACTTCTGAGCTTATGATGGACTCCCTGCCTTCTCTCACTTGAGAACCTGAAGATACAACAGAGCTAGTCTCCCTACAATCTGTTCTGCTACTGAATTTAGTTGGACATTAATGTAATTTCCTAAATGATTCAGTATTCCCCCATATTCCTCTGATTCCCACCTCCGCCCCAAAAACCACCACCACCTCTGTAGACACAACTCACATCACCATATCTGTCTGTCAGCCATTAGGGCTGAACTGTGTTTTCTGAGACCTCCATTAAGGTGTTCCTGGGCAGTGAGCAGGTGTCACTATTGAATAGCAAAATGTCAACCCTCCTGAACCTCCTCCCCCGGCCCCAATTTCCAGGAGCTGATCGATTACAGAATGAACGGCAGAAGCTGATACAGTACTGACACTCTCCTAAAGGGATGAAAGGTTTCTCTTCTTTCTGACTCATCTCAGCACACACTAAAATAAAATAAAATAAACAAATATTACTTACCATCAGATGGGAAAGTAGTGGGAAAATTTTTTTTTTCCCCTCTAGAGCGTGCTGTACAACATCTGCTATTGTATGTGCGGTAATTTAGGGGAAATGGGCTTACTTACAAGAATTGGCTTTTGAAGAGCACAAAAAATTTCACAGAATTGCCCCAGACCTCGGAAAGCCTTGAGTCCTTCCTAGCATTTTGCATACAATTAGCTAACTCCTCAGCAGATCTGCAAACCGTTACAGAATATGGAATTGTTTGACCTGAAGTAACTTGGGAGTTCATCCTACTGTTGTTTGAATGACACAGACAGTTAAAGGGTTTTGCTCAAATGATAGTGCCAGCCTTTTTTTCTCTTTTATATGGGGAAACCACAACTAAATACATGCTAGGGTGAAAGTCTTTGCTCCAGTCTGCACTGTGTATCTCTGATGCTGTTCTGCGCTGTATGGGAATATTGAACTAAAGAAGAATCGTTTGCCATCAGCAATTATATGGCTTTTAGCCCATTTGCAGATAAGGCAACGGAGGGTTCTGTGTTTCACAGAAACTTGAGTCACCTAACATTCTATCCTGTAGTGTGTGGTGTTTTGAAAACTGTGTTACAATTGTAGGCTGTCCCTTTAAATTTCAGGGGTTTCCCCTGACCTTGCTTGCAGGTTAGGATCTGGGCCCAGCAGCAGTCAGTCTGTTATGTTTATGTTTTTATCTAACTTCTCTGAGTGTATGTCATGAACATAACATAGAGGACAGTGGTGACAAGTACACACCCGCACTGGCTAGTGCAAGACCACCCAATTTACACTAGGGGCAGCCCCACACATAGAACAAGGGAACCTGCATTACAGTTTCTCTGCAGAATCTGTATAAGTCTTGAGCCTGACTAGCTCAATGAGTCTGCCTGAGATGTGGGAGGAGAAAAATGGAAAATGTCTTACACTGTTGTGTAATGCCTCCAGGCTGGTCTGTTTATGCCCCATTTAACATTTCATTGGATGGATGGAATTTGAGACTTGCCAAGTTTTTGTAGCCGGCTGACCCTAGAAACAGGCCTACAAACAGGATGCTCTATGAGCCCTATTACTTCACTGTACTGGGGATTCTTTTTTAGCTCAAATGGTAGAGACCAGTTTCAAGTAGTAAAGTCATATGTTCTGTTCTCTGTTGTGCTATTTAGTTCAGAGATGGAGCTAGACCAGAGGTGGGCAAACTACGGCCCCTGGGCCACATCCGGCCCACGGGACTGTCCTGCCTGGCCCTTGAGCTCCCGGCCGGGGAGGCTAGACCCCGGCCCCTCCCCTGCTGTTCCTCCTCCCCAGCAGCCTCAGCTCGTCATGCTGCCAGCGCTCTGGGCAGCGGGGCTGTGAGCTCCTGCTGGGCAGCGCGGCTGCGAGAGCCACCAGCCTGCCCAGGTGCTCTAGACTGCACTGCAGTGTGGTTGGCTCTGGCTGGGCAGTGCAGCTGCCAGTCCTGGTGCTCTGAGTGGCATGGTAAGGGGGCAGGGAGTCGGGGGGGGGGTTGGATAAGGGGCAGGGGTCCCGGGTGGTAGTCAGGGGACAGGGAGCAGGGTGGGTTGGATGGGGGTAGGGTCTCAGGGGGGCAGTTAGGGGCAGGGGTCCCAGGAGGGGGCGGTCAGGGGACAAGGAGCGGGGGAGGGTTGGATTGGTTGGGAATTCTGAGGGGGGCAGTGAAGGGGCGGATAGGGAACGGGGGCCAGGCTGTTTGGGGAGGCCAAAAAGTTTGCCTACCCCGGTCTAGATAATACTTACCATGGGTGCAGGGGACTGGACTAGATTGACCGCACAAGGTCCCTTCCAGTCCTATGATTCTGTGATTCTGGACACCCATGAGACCCCCGACCCACCCATTCTGACTGCAAATCCTTGTAAGCTTGAAATCAGCCTTGCCAGCTCTTCTGGTTTTATCACCAGTGGTGCAGTGGTTGATGTTCTTAAACCTGTAGCTTTTGGAGTTGAGTGATGACTAACAGTCTCTGCTTTCAGAAAATTCTAATCCTCATGGTTCCAAAGAACAGTCTGAAAATGTGAGCCAAGTGTACCATAAAGAGTCAGAAGCCAGGCAAATAACTAAAGTCTTGTGATTTTTAAGCCAATCTCATGATTTGACTTCTGATTTTAGAATGCCTGGTGATTCACTACTGTGAGATTTATTTTAATGCTTCAGACTTTAGCATCTACTACTAAATCAACCAATTGAAAGTGACTGTCAAAAATACTTTGGAAGATGTCCGGGACCTGTGTTGTTTCTTTCTGATGAATGAAGAGACATGAAAGGTACTTTTCACTGTATTTTGGCGTTTTTTGCTACTCTATTAGAAATATTGCTCCAGATTCACTGCCCTGCCTGAGCTGTGCTCAGCACAGGACCAGAGGCAAAGATGGTTTTAATGTTACCCCCCACCATAATTTAGAGCAGTCTGAAGTTGACTGTTGTGTTCGTAGAAAGGCATCCCATCCAACACTTGGTTGCAAATCATGTTTGCCTCGTCTAGACAGAACATCATAAAGAAATCGCCCCCATCATGGTTTTGCTATCCAAAGGGGGAGTACAACTTAATATAATTTAACAGCCATTGACCAAGTGATTTCCCATCCTCATACTGACTAAATGGCAACTGGTGGAGAGTAGGAGACAGTGTCTGGAACATTAGGGGAATTTTGTGAGTTACAGGAAATGGACGATGGCTTTTTTTGTCAATGTGATTCCTCCTTTTCAGTATGTGTCAGCAGCTTCTGTGGCTTGTGCTGTCTTGCATCATGCCTGTCAGGAACACGTATTAACCTGTGCAACAATCTCCCAGGGAAAGGGGCAGAAGCCACATCACTTGGGGCATTTAAAACATCTGACCAAACACTAGTAAATACTAGTAAATAATGACCAATGCTCCATTGGTAAAAAAATGGGATTAGGTGATCTGGTAGGTCTCAATGCCATCATGTGCTGCAGTGACATCCTGATACTACCTGACCACTGTACTGATGTATTCATCTTCTGTGCTGCTCCAGTGCCGTTTGACTGGCCTTTCCTCCAGAAACAGAGCATTGTCTGCTGCTCCAATATTTTGCCTGACAGTTGAAGTGATGTCTTCAATGGCTGTGGTATAGATACACTGCAGATGTGGTGGTGCATAACATGATGTCAGTAACCAAGCATGTTTGTACTTTCTCCTATGCTTCCCCTCAGCCTTGGGAAAAGTTCCCTGTAAACATCTGCAAAACAAACTCATTATTCTCAGTCAAAACGCTTCTTAAAAACTCTTGCCGTGAGGCCTACAAAAACGTGACAATGGTTAGACTGTTGGGGTGCTGACTACTGCCTCTCATGCTGATCAATATTGTCTCATTGTTTCCCTAAACTCCCCATCTGTCTGTATCCAGCTGCTGTCTATTGTCTTTTACTTAGACTGTAAGATCCTTGGGGCAGGGTCTGTCATTTCTAGCACACTGGAGTTCTGTTCCATGCCTAAGGCTCCTGGAAACTACAATAGTACAAAGAATGAATAATAAAATAATAAAAAGAAGATATACTAGCTGTTCTTTTTCTTAAATCCAGAGCAGCTATAGATTTTGTTATTGGTGAAGATAGTCCATAGTCCCAATGGATCATTTAGCGGATAATCCTACCTTCCTTTATTTAAACCCATGTTTTAGAGATGAAAGACAAGTGCTAAAACCATTACACTGTCTATCTGTAATTCTATGTCTATATAAAAGGCCAACTCTGGCTTTGTATATTTAATATATTAAGTTATTAGACAAAAAATGAACTTGTATTTTTCCATTGGGGCAAAATATACCCAAAGAATGTCAATGAATGTGTCATTTAGTTGACAGAGGAAGTTCACAAGGAGAACTAAATACAAATCTTTAAACACTTAATTTACAACCACTTTGTTCACAGTTAGCGGTAAGGTCATTTTTGATTCCCTGCTGCTGATCTACAGTTCCTAGGAATTACTGAAGTTCTTTGCCTGTACAATAGTAATAATAATGACAACTAAAATAAACATTGAGAATTGTGTCTGAAGGTGAACTGAAATGCTTTAAAATCCCTAATCCTTAACAGAACATATATATGAAGGGTTAGATTACAAATAAATACATTAAAGATTTTATTTTTAAAAAGCCATAGGAACTGCCTTGTCCAATATTCTGCTTTTTACAGTGGCCAGTATCAGGTGCTTCAGAGGAAAAGGTAAAATCCCATGACGGACACTTATCCTCCTTCACATCTGTCTATTTTCTCTCTAATGCATTCATAATGCACTCTTAATATGTAGACAAATATACCTGTTAAGAGACCTGAATCCAGGCTTTTGGGGTTCTGGATTTTCCCTGCTACAATTGTTGATCTAACATGGTGTAAGGAATACAACTACCTGGACTCTTAGATCTTAGGCACCACTCCCTGCAGGTGAATGACCAGGGTCAGTGACTTAGTCACCAGGACTCCTGTAGGAAGAGACAATGTGCTACAGAAACTCCATGAGGTTCGTCACATGAAGCTGGATTTGCACATCCCAGGGATGCCAAGGATCCACAGGAAAGGCATGTCACGTTATCTAGAGCCCGGGCTATCTTTGAAGATGGCTTTCCACCTCTTTGTGCTCTCAAGAGTCTGCCTCCTTAACAGCAGCTAGATTCTCCAGGAGCTGTACTGTCAGTAAACATACCCTCACAGCTGTGCCGTATCCCATCTTCAAGTGAGAAGAGAAACTGTGGAGGGAGCTAATTCTGCTTTTAACTCTTTTTTCACAGTTGAGTATTTTCTATCAAAAAGCCACCACGTCACATTGAGAACATGCCCTCCAAGAGCAACTGCTTGCCTTCCTGCTATGGCACATCCTACACCACAGAACCCTGCTTATATAGAGGGCTCTCGGAGAGGAAGTGGCATGGCACAGAGCCACTGTTCCCCACCCATATGTACTTGGTGTTTCCTACCCCGGTTCACTCTCTCCATTCCTGTAAGGGAAGGAGACCAGTGAGTCCCAACTCTCATCAGCTATTCCAGGAGAATTCTAGGGTCCTAACAGTTAAAGAAAAGGTCTTTTACTTAGCATAAGTTGAAATCTTTAACAAGAGGGTGTTCCTGTGACTTTTCAGAGGCTCCTACTTCAGTCACTAAATGTATCCCCTAAATATCTAGTACTGCCATCCAAATCTGATCCATATATATTATTTCATCAAGATCTAACAGGCTGCTCATACACGTTGCCAGATAATGCACCAAAAATGCTACAGACTGGCTTGTAAACAAGTCTTTTTATTGATTTCAGTGGGCTTTGGATCAGGCCTATACGGCCTAGATTTGCACCTATGCCTACACTTGCTTTACCAGGTGTATCTAACTCAGCTGAATAGAAAAAAATGTTTTTTCAGAGATGAAACTTGGTAAAAATAAACTTTCAGCCTAAGTATATGTTTATATTTTAATCTTTTTTCCAAAAACCCATTCATCACATTTGAATTATCGAAGATATAAATAGTTTATTGATTTTGAATAAACTTTTTGCACTTGGCCATTTAAAAGCATCTCTTTAAACAAATAAGTCAGTGGTCATTGCAGCTGGAAAGAGCACCATGCATATGAAGAACATTTTTTAAAAAAAGGAATTATTAAACAGATGCCATTGTACTGATTAGTGAATATATACACACATTTTAAATTGCTGATCCCAAGTGATCATTTGATCCATCTCATGAACTTGCATGTGCTTTCATCAGTGAGTGCTTTAGCCCCTTTATTTAAGAAGTCTTCTGCTGATAAAGCAAACAACAAAATGCAATCAAGTAATAAATTTAATTCACAAAATTTTTAAAATTCAGAATTAAAACTGATACTGCTCCTAACCCATTGGATTATATGTAGGTGAAACAATGCACGTCTTTGAGGGTGCATCAGAGGCGATAGACACTGAACTGCTCTCTGTCTCTCCAAGAGGTATTCCCTCCAGGTCAGGGTTGAGGCATATTGGGGGTCAGTTCTGTACCTCTTCGATGGCAGGAAGACTCTAGTCTTCAGTGTTGTCAAATAAGCCAGCACCTAAACATTTATTAGTAAATACGTAAATTAAAATATAATGTAAGCAAGAAAACGTATCCTTAATTCTAGAAGACTGATTCATTTTCCTCTTGCTTGAAGAAAGCCACTGCAATGAGTCTTGTGGCAACATCCAGTTTACATGGGGAAGGCTGATCTCCATCTTGTCAATAGTACTGACTGAAGAAGGAAAAAGCATCCATGATTTTTGCTTTAATGTTGAATAAGGACAGCCATGATCGTTTTTCCTCAAACATAGGTAGGAAGCCGTTTTCCTGTGGAGAAGAATATGTACAGTCTGGTTATAGCTTTAAAATAATGAGCTCGTGAAAAATGCACCATTGTTTCATGATAGCAGGAGGCTTTCCGTTCAATAGAGCTGTCATAGAGACAGGTTTACCTACAACTACCTCAGAAAAAGATGAACTGGGCTTTAAAAACAATAGCTGAAACTATTTGCAAATCATGCAAAGCCTGTCTTATCTCCAGATTATAACATGGCCAAATTTGCTCCCTCCCTGCCTACTCCCTTCTGGGGAAGGTTCATTATTTAGGTTGGATTTAAACTTTGGAGTTCGGGCTCATTTCTGCAAGTAACATAACTATCTGTGTTTCAGTTTTAATATGCTTATAGGTTTCAGAGTAACAGCTGTGTTAGTCTGTATTCACAAAAGGAAAAGGAGTGCTTGTGGCACCTTAGAGACTAACCAATTTATTTGAGCATGAGCTTTCGTGAGCTACAGCTCACTTCATCGGATGCATACTGTGGAAAGTTTAGAAGATCTTATTATATACACACAAAGCATGAAAAAATACCTCCTCCCACCCCACTCTCCTGCTGGTAATAGCTTATCTAAAGTGATCACTCTCCTTACAATGTGTATGATAATCAAGTTGGGCCATTTCCAGCACAAATCCAGGTTTTATGCGTATAAATATTCCCCCTTTAAGCCTTCTCTTTCTGGTGTTATGAGGTACTTACTGAAAATTCCAGATACTGGGAGAAAAAAATGGCAGGAATAGATGCTGACCTTAAACAGGTTTGACTGAAAGAGGCAGGCAAAGGAGCCTCTATAAACGTGATGTTTGAAGCACCACTAACTCACTACAACTGTTACCCAACAGAAACAGAGAAAAGCAAGCTAGAGAAAAGTGTGGGAAAGGACAAAGACAGTAGTAAAGGGGGACAGGTGAGAAAGGAGAAAATAAGCCTGATTCTAAGCTCATCTACAATGGTGTAAATCAAAAGTCATTGCACTGAGAGCAGAATCAGGCCCAAAGAGGTGATATAAAGAGAAAGTGGCATTTGCATATATACACACACACACAAAATACCAGGGGATCTCAGGCTCTGATGGCATTTACCATCAACTTCCCCTAAACTCCTACAGAAAATCAAGTTTGCATGATGAAACCCTGCAAAGCAGAAGAGCGGAGTTTCCTACAACTTTCCTCTGCATCAGCACAGGGACTTTAATTAAATGGTCATACATATGAAGCTGGAAAAAGAGGCATACTGTTTGTCAGATACTTTACTCATTTTTGTAAAATAACCATGGGGAAGTTCTAGGAATATCTCAGCCAATTTCCACTCACACAAGTAGTCTCAGTGCACGAATAAGGTTAGAAGGATTTGACCCCAATTATATTTAATTATCAGCCCATACAACTAAATTGACAGGGGATGAAAACCTGGCTGTATGGAGCTCAGTGGCAAAACTCCCATTGACTTCAGTGTGGACAGGATTTAACCTATAAAGATTTCCCTTTCCATTGACTTCAAAAGGCTCTGGACCATAGCATTATTATTGCGTCCTTTCACTTTAATTTCAGTTTGGAAAGTGTACTGTACAAATGATTCAGGGCTTACTTTAGTGGTTTATACTGTCACAAGCACCTTAAAAAGGTCTTGTATTGTCTGCTAATTTATATCGGAAGCAAGATATTTGCTTTAAGTCTCGAGGAAGAATTCAAGATATAAAAGTTTTAAATAAAGCAAATGGTAAAGCCCTGGCTAAGTTGACAATTCTTTTTGACAGTAGTTAAAAGAGCATTTTTAAAAAAATTTATTAAGGAAAATTCTCCTGATGTAGACAGCAGTGAAAAATGGTTATAAAATACAGCACTGAAACTTACCCAACCTCCATTTGCCTCTATCCACTCAGCCTTGTTGTTTATAATGTACCCCGTGATGAAATAAGAAATCTGCTCTTTATTATCTCCTGTAAGCTGAACTCTGTGTTCTTGAAGCCTCTTAGAAAGAATTCCTCCAAACATAAATATTGTCAAAATCCGTCCCCAGTTAGTGTTTCCATCAGCAAATTCTTCATCCATGATTTGAGTGAAAATTCTTCTGGCAGCATCTACAGAGGTAATATCAAGTGTGTCCAAACATGGTTTCAGACTCTCTTCATTTTCCTTTTGCAGAAAGGATGCAGCGTTTCTTAAGACATGAGCAACTCTGCTTGGGGCTGGTCCAAGCTGTGGTTCCTGAAGAATGTATTTCAGATAATCTTGGACTAAATAGTAAACATAGCGGTACTCAGAGCTTTCCATTTAGAAGCAGACTCAGAGCAAAGCACAGCCTTTGACCAGTGTGAAACTGCTAATCCACTGTGAAAGCTGAACTAAATATCTACAAGCTAGGCACTTGCATCACAGAAGTTCCTGTACAACCCACTGACTTAAAGCTTCCTTAAATGAATGTGTGGGTTGTTGCTATGAGTTCAGAAATGAAAGAAAAATTCTCACTGAGGTCAAAGAGAAGCAAAAAATAAAAAACTTTATCCTAAATTATGTATTATGCAGGAAGTGAGGCCTTACAAGAATACATTAGTGGGGGCCACATCCTCTGCTAGTGTAAATTGGCGTAGTTTCAATGGACCTGTGCTGATTTACACCCATTGAGGAGCTGCCACATTTTGCTTTTTAAAAGAAAAGTGCACACTATTGGAACATGCAATTCTTGAGAAATACACTGCCACAGGCAGTGGCCAATGCTTCACTCTGAACTGCATGGAGATGATGGCTAAATCTTCACAGTTAGTGATAGAAGGGAACCCAAATCTGGTATATCTTTCCTCTTGCCTATGGAAGAAGGGGTGTCAGCTCTATAAGATTATACCGCTGACCTTATTCCTACAAAAGCCCCCATGTGAGTGAAGATCAGGCTCTGAAGATTGGAATGGAGTGACTGACTGTGACAAAGTTCTTCCCCCTCACAACTCCTCCATCCCTCAGGGAATCCAGGTATAAGAGAATACTGATCCAGTCAGCATTAAGTGATATGGCCTCCTGTACTGTGAACACACACAAATTACAGGGGTCTTTACTGGGCAGCAGCTGAGAAAGATATTGGTACTCCCAGTGTCAACAGGGTTCTTGGGAAGCAGAAGAGAAGAGCAGGGTCTCTGGATGGTAGGGGCCAACAACCATGCCTTCCTCTAACTCTGACTTGTCCAAAAAGATATCCTTCAAAAATTGGAAGCCAAATCCTAGTGAGGAAAATAGAAAAGAGCATAAACTCTGGCAAATCAAATATAAAAGTATAAGGCAGGCCAAGAAAGAATCTGAAGAGCAACTAGCTAAGGATACAAAAACTAACAGCAACAAAATGTAAGTACATCAGAAGCAGAAAGCCTGCCCAACAGTCGGGAAGACCACTGGACAATCGAGATGCCAAAGGAGCACTCAAGCAAGAGAAGGCCATTGCACAGAAGCTAAATGAATCTTTGCATCCGTCTTCACTGCGGAGGATGTGGGGCAGATCCCCACACCTGAGCGATTCGTTTCAGATGACAAATCTGAGGAACTCTCCCAGATTGTGGTGTCAGGAGAGGACGTTGTGAAACAACTGATAAATTAGTTCCGAAGGAACTCATGACATTTCAGAACTATTAACTGTAGTATGAAATCTGTCATTTAAATCGGCTTCTGTACCCAGTGACTGTAGAGTGGCTAATGCAACGCCTAGTTCTAAAAAGGCTCCAGAGGAGTTCCTGACAATTACAGCAGGCCAGTAACCATGTGGCAAGGGGGATCCAGTGGATATAGTGTACTTGAACTTTCAGAAAGCCTTTGACAAGGTCCCTCACCAAAGGCTCTTAAGCAGAGTAAGCTGTCATGGGGTAAAAGGGAAGGGCCTCTCATGGATCAGTAACTGGTTAAAAGTTAAGAAACAAAGGGGAGGAATAAATGGTCAGTTTTCACGATGGAGAGAGGTCAATAGCAGGGTCCCCCCAGAATCAGTAGCGTAGCTAGGGGGGGAGCGGGGCAGCGGCCGCTCCCCCACTGAGCAGAAGTGGCCCCTTTTAAATTCTTTGGTGCCTTTTTAATTTTTACTCACCCGGCGGTGCTCCGGGTCTTCGGCAACGGGTCAGGCGGCGCTCCGGGTCTCCAGCAGCACTTCAGTGTCGGGTCCTTCACTTGCTCTGGTCTTCAGCGGCATTGCAGTGGCGGGGGGGGGGGGGTCCTTCAGTGCCGCCGAAGACCTGAGCGAGTAAAGGACCCGACGCCGAAGTGCTGCTGAAGACCCTGAGCGCCGCCGGGTGGCACCTTTTTTTAATTCCCCCCCCCCCCCCCCGTTTTCTCCACCTGGCTACACCACTGCCAAGAGTCTGCAGGGGATCTGTGCTGTTCAGCATATTCGTAAGTGATCTGGAAAAGGAGGTGGCAAAATTTGCAGACAATAAAAAATTACTCAAAATAGTTAAGTCCAAAGCTGACTGCAGAGAGTCACAAAGAGATCTCACTAAACTGGCTGACTGGGCAACAAACTGGCAGACGAAATTCAATGTTGATAAATGCAAAGTAATGCACACTGGGAAACATAATCCCAACTATACATACAAAATGATGGGGTCTAAATTAGCTGTTACCCCTCAAAAAAGATCTTGAAGCAGAGGCGACCTGTGGTCCTTTGCGAGGTCTAAGTGACTTCCCCTCCTAAATTAATGAAAATGATTAATACATCAGAAGCAACCTTTCTGACAGCACAAATGGTTAATTTATGTTATTGTCAAGCAAAATATGGTTTGGTTTGCTCAGTGGTGTGCTGCCACCTGCCTGCAGCAAGCATTTCTGCATGACCAGAAATGTTCCAGCCATATAGGAAATAATGTCACAGCAGTTATCTGTTCAGGGGTTCTGTGTATTGTGTCTGTCTGTGTGCACAGCAAGGAACAGCAACACAATGGTATTTGTGCTGACCCACTGCCTCTCACTATAAATGATTAGATGATTTTTTATTTTTATTTTTTGCATCTCTTGGGGTATTCAGTCAATCTAGAAACACTAAATAGTTCATTTCCAAAGTTTTGGGATGCTCATCTCCTTAAATAGAGATGTGCATCCAGTTCAGTGTAAAAGATTTCTCTTCTCCTAATCTTTATGTGACAGAGATATGGAAGAGGAAATAGCTGCAGTAGGGTAGCAGTTCTCAGCTTCTTAAGACAATTGAACCAGTTCACCAGACTGTGGGCAGGGGCCAGAATCTGTGCTGCACCTCTCAGGAGATGCAGCCCAGGTAGCACAGCCCTAGGGGTGGGTGAGACAAAGCTCCTCTTGCCCCTTACATATTCTGGGATAATGTGCAGGCCAATGTGGATCCCAGCATGAATTAGAGGAGCCAGAGGGGCTCCTCTGATTTACAGCAGCTTCTGCCCAGCTGCCATTGGGCTGCAGTGGAGCCCACCGTTGCCAGGTGTTGAGCACTCTAGCCATTCCCCCTCCCGTCCCTGAAACAATCCATCTGCTCTCAGCATGCCTAGACACCAGAGACTAAGGATGCCCAGTGGAAGGCTACATGCTGCTCCTGTTCTGCCCCTGCACAGAAAGAATTCTCATGCAGGCCCCCTTTGCAACCTCTCTCCTCCACTAGAATGGCATAAAGAGGCCATAGCAGGGGCTGGGGCTGGCTCTACTACTCATTGCCTGCCACCTCCCACTAAACAGTACATAGCCTCACCCACAATAAAACTCAGCTTTCTCCAAACCCAGCCTCGTAATCATGAGGTGAGGCATGGCAACATACTGGGTCCCAGAACCAAAATTCATCATTAAGATACGGAGATGGAGCTTGGAGTGGTTGGTAACCAGGGGACACTGTTCTGGAGTGTTCCTCTATGTGTGGTTTTGTCCGAGCCCTCCCTCATCTTCCTTTCCAGATTTTTACCCAGCACTGAGCCAGTTTGAATGATCCCTATATTTTACCAATGGTGAAACAAACAATATACATGTCTCTTCAAGTCTCCCTTGCAGTGGAGTATGATTCTAAGTGAAGCCCTGTTAGAGCCCTACAAACTCTCCACAAAGACTTCATGTGTCACTGGTAAATTTGAGGCTCCAGCCAAATTCATTCTGGTATTCTAAATATCCATCTCAACATGGTACTACATGGCAAAGGAAAAGACCTGCAGGAATCAATGTCATTATGTTGCAGCATTAGATCCAAGAGCAAAATTTTCAAACACCTCGAAGTGTTAAGGTTCTCAGATCTTGAGTTTGGGTTTGGCCTATTATAAAACAAGGGAAATTTGGACACCTGCAGAGTTCACTTGCAAGTGGATCAATAGCATTGGTTCAGGTCTACATCTAACTATAATGCCAGTAGGGGGGGGGAGAGAGAGAGTGTTATTGCAGTCTGAAATGCTTTAGAGCTGGGCTGTGTGCATGAGCACAAAGGTACTTTACATGGTGATTTGCCAATAGATAACTCTTGCCACATGTGAGCCCCATTTCAGCAAATTACTGAAGCACATGCTTACCTTTAAGCATTGGGTGAGATTTTTCAAAGGCACAAAGGGGAAGTAGGTGCAAAATTCCCAAGGATTTTCAATGAAATTTGAGTGCCTAACTTCCTTAAGTTTCTTTAAGAGTCCCAGCCACTGACTTCAGTGGCACTAGTGACATATTTAAAGTAAGGCATGTGCTTGAGTATCTTGCTGAACTGGGCCTAAGATACTATTTCTATTTTTTTAGGACAGGTTTAAATAGCCAATGCTAAAAACGTAAGTGAGTTTGAAATTTTATTTTATTTCATACTAAAAGTTTATATATAAGTGGTAACTGCTTGTGATGGGGGATCATCTCACCAGAACACATCCCCTAGTGGTTCAAGTCCAGGGTTGGCAGTAAGGGAACCAAGGCCCTCATGCTTCGCTGGGTTCCAACTCAGGGCCCTGAGGCAGGCAGTTCATGTGTGCAACCTATGTAAGGGTACCATCCAGCCTACTCCCCCGGTCACTTCCTACTGTATTCATGCCTCTCCAGAGTCCTGGTGAAGGCCTGGCTATTGGTCCACAACATATTCCACCAGAAAGAGGGTTAGGAGGTTCCTTCCCCAACTCACAAGTAGAAGTTCCACTCTCTTTTGCAATGGGTTGCAGTTCTGAGTTGAGGTCTGCTTTGGGGCAGCATGGTACAGCATGGGGCTCCTGCTGTATTCTAGCAGGAACTATCAGGAAAGTCCGCTCCTTTCCACTGACCACCCAGACTGAGCTGTGCCACACCCTTTTAAGCTCCACGTCGATAGAGAGCACACTCAGCAGGCACGGCTGGGCAGAGCCTCTTATGACCAGAGCTGCTCCTTGTTCCCCAGAGTGGGGGTTGTACACCCTATCACACAGCTAGTGATTCAGAAATCAAATATCTTCCTTTAGAAGATAGAAAATATATTCTTTTACCAAATCCAGTCCTTCATCACTCTTCTATAATATCATTTCTGTTCACAACACTATAAAGAGGGCTGTATCAATACCGGTACTTCCATTATAAATCAGTATTTATAGAGGTTCGTAGCTCATCCTTAAAGTTTGCTTGTGGGAAAAACTTTATATTCAGAGTTTCAGTCCAGGAGCACATTTGTTTTAAATTGTCTTGAACTATTCTGAGTTACTAAAGCACAGAAAAATTCAAATCTACTATTTAGAGATACTTCTTACTCTTTAATCCATCCAAATCTGTTTTGAATTTAAATTATGTTTAAAGAGATAAATCTAGAATGTGGTTTTACTAATTTTGGTATGTTGAAAATAAATAAATAAATAAAGCATGTAGCATATTAAACTTATATTCACAAACCCTAACTCAGAAATTTTTCAGGAATGTGATTGCCTTCCTATATGTATCCTTTCATGAAAATATCAAGATGCTAATCTTGAACATTTACATGCTCTTTTCAAAACCCTGTAATCTACCCAATAGATCAGAAACACGTGACACTACTTTGCACTTTCAATTTCTGTAACCCCTTTCTTCCCAGGGTCTCAAAGCATCTGAGGTGAAATTCACTCTACCCACATACAGTCTGAGAATTGAGGCTCTGTATAAGCAGGATGAAATCCACAGAACAACTCATGATCTGGTTTGGGTTCTGTGCAGAAAAAACACGTGGGGCAGTCTGTCCCCTGAGCAGCCATACCAGTTTGCCTCTGTGCCCTTGTGTGTTGCAGAAATGATCTCTGCACCAGCCTCGCATAAACATTCCACACAAAGATGGACTACAAGCTGTCAGGAACAGTATCCCCAATAATGTCACGGCAAACCTGGCGGCTGAACTTTGTGACTTTGTCCTCACCCATAACTATTTCACATTTGGGGACAATGCATACCTTCAAGTCAGCGGCACTGCTATGGGTACCTGCATGGCCCCACAATATGCCAACATTTTTATGGCTGACTTAGAACAACGCTTCCTCAGTTCTCGTCCCCTAACTCATCACTGTGTTATTGAGCACATAGTAATACTCTCAACTTTATAAAAGTAAAAGGTATCCCATAAAACAAGAGTGAAGCAAAACTGGTGCTTGACGCTTCGCTATTACCAGCAGGAGAGTGGGGTGGGAGGAGGTATTGTTTCACGGTCTCTATGTATATAATGTCTTCTGCAGTTTCCACAGTATGCATCCGATGAAGTGAGCTGTAGCTCATGAAAGCTTATGCTCAAATAAATTGGTTAGTCTCTAAGGTGCCACAAGTACTCCTTTTCTTTTTGCGAATACAGACTAACACGGCTGTTACTCTGAAACAAACTAATGGGTATTCTTTAACCATAGCATATAGAAATTTGCTTCCAAGCAAAAATCAAATGTCCTAACAGACCCTTTTTTTGTATCACTTAGCTTCAACGTGCATTATGTTTTTATCTATATTTGCCCATCACTTCATTTTCATATTTTGGCCCCTAGCAACCTAACTTTAAGCATTACAATAATGAGACTTAAGCATATGTTTGCAGGTAAGCTGAATTTGGGCCCCAGCGAGCTTTTGTCCTTTAGAAAGGCTAGTTCTTTAGGAGTTTTCTAGTCTTTTCAACATAACCCTGTTGCTGCCTGTTGTTGACTGTTACTATTATGTATTATTGCACAGTGGCAGCACCTAGAGGCCTCAGTCAGGGCCCCATTGTACTAGGCAATGGGAACTTCACAAATTTATATCTAAAAGGTGGTGCCTGCCCTGAAGCACTTACAGGCCAAGGACGTGAGCCTGTAATTCATTGCATGTGGACAGGCTCCTAAGCCCACAAAGAGCCCCATTGACTTCAGTGAATTGCAGGAGCAGGGCCTTAGTGTTCACTCATTATGCAGCAATTGTGATTCATATTTAATTATAAGTCAAATTTTAAATTGTTTTGATAAAATATCAGCACCAAGTAAACTCAGTAGCAACAAAGGAATGGGTGATAATTTTGTAGTCCCACGTTGATCCACAAAATACCTGTAAGTCTTTTGCAAACCTGCCTTTTCATTGATTTGTGGCTGGAATCTTTGCAGATTATGAAGGGGTAACACCAGATATTATTTTCAACAGATGGAGATTATGCATAAATTGCTGCAAATTATAGTAAGAAATTGGCTGTATTTCCCATGATTCTCCAGGCGGTGCCTTTTATTGATTTCATCAGAAGTTTTACAGTCTATTTAGAGCCCATGCAAGCTTCACAAACTCAAATCCAGATTAAGGCTCACATCCTGCACTGAGTGGACCTTTGCACCTGTGCAAAGCCCTCGACATCAAAGAAGCTCTGCACTGACTGTGCCTGAGTGGCACTTCATTGACTTTAGTAGCTCCATCTGCCTGGGGACATGAGTCCACTTGTGTGGAGCTAAGTGGAGCCTAAGGTGGTAGATAGGTTAGAGAAAGGGACCTTAGTTCAAGCTCTTTTGTGTTTTCCCATTTACTCCTGATTTTGCACTGGGACATCACATCATGGCACAATATTATACTCAGCAGCCATGATGACCAACATGTTCAGTGTTATCTGGTTTATTACAGCACAATCTGAAAGAACATGAATTATTGAACCAAACAGGCTTTTTTGCTATCTGTGTTGGACAGCTGTTAATCATCCAGTGAGAAAATACAGGTCTGATGTGCAACTACTGAAATAACTTAAATAACAGCATCATCCTTGTTTCTTCTTTATATTTAATTTTCCTTTGGAGGTTTTACAATAAATGATAAATCTGCTTTGAAATGCAGATCTCTGATCCAAAAAAACCCCTTTAATTAGTTGGCTTTTATTTATCCTCCACATATTCTTGAGTGAATAAATAAGCAGTGGAGTTTGGGGGGAAGTGCCTTTCACTAGTTATCTAAAGAGGATGGAAAATCTTATTTCAATTCTATACAATTCAGTGGGTAGGTTGAAGGTACTGGAAGAGGCTTGTGGTCTGAACAAAAGCTAGGCAGTCAGGAAATCTTGATTTCTAATACCTCAGACCACTTGCTCTTTTTGTGGTCTTTGGTAAATCACTTTACCTCTTTGAGTTGTTTCCCTATCTGTAAAACAGGGGAAAAGATTGTTATAAATATTAATTGACTTAGGACATCTGGATTCATTCAATTGTCAGATTTCCTGCATGACTTTGAGCAAATCCTCTAATCTCTCTCTGCCTCAGTTCCCCATCTGCAAAATGGGAATACTTTTTCTTTTCTTCCATCTTTGGCTGAAGTCAGTGAGGCTCCATGCAGAGCTGGTGTGTGCCCACATGCCATCAGTTATAGAGTTGGGGCCTTGAAACTTCAGATCTTCCAGGCAGGGACTCTCCCTTACTATGTGTTTGTCCAGAACCTGACACTATGGGGCCCCAACCTCACCAGGGGCTTCTAGGTGCTACTATAAATATATAGAATAGAAATTTCACTGAAGATGAAAGAGATATTCTGGGTATTTTTTCATATGTATACCTTAAATCTCAATTTTCACCTCTGACACTGTATAGATTGGGGGTTGCTTTGCCCCAGTGATGCCAATGATGCAGAATTCCTCAAGATTTCTTAGAGCAATGATTCTCAACCAGGGGTATGCGTACTCCTGGCAGTATGCAGAGGTCTTCTAGGGTACCTCAACTCATCTAGATATTTCCTTGTTTTACAATAGGCTACATAAAAAGCACTAGCAAACTCAGTACAAACTAAAATTTCATACAGTGACTCATTTATACTGCTCTATATACTATACACTGAAATATAATACAGATATTTATATTCCAATTGATTTATTTAATATTATATGGTAAAAATGAGAAAGAAAGCAATTTTTCAGTACTAGTGTGTATTTTTGTATATTTGTATTTTTATGTCTGATTTTGTAAGCAACTAGTTTTTAAGTGAAGTGACACTTGGGGTATGCAAGACAAATCAGACTCCTGAAAGGGGTTCAGTAGTCTTAGAACATATACTTTGGTTAAGACACCAAAGAAGACTGAACAGTTAGAGGCACTCTGCAAGACAATCTTAACAAGCCCATCTTTTCAAATCACATTTTTTCCCCACTAAGGTTTACCAGCTGTAAAATTATTCTGTTCAACTGCGTTACAGCACTTTGAGGTGATTCATTCTCTTACATATTGAACTTTGCTCCAAGATGCTTGTTCCTATATAACAGCTGTAAATATTCTTCTTCTGTTTAATCACTTATGGTTCAGACAATTTTGTACAATCTGGAAACCTTTGTGAACCAATTTGTCCAGTGTAGCAACATCTGTTTCTGATGCTACTCGTTAATCATGCATCTTGCACAATAATGGTTCATATTCATTCAAGGTCAATCTATTTAATGGATAGCTCAATTGCTGTTTTTACCAAATTAATTTCTTGGATAGCCTCCCAAGTTCAGTGAAAAAGTGAGGTTTAATAAATGACAGCAATCATGACCAAAAAAAGTGCACTGAACTAGGTACAAAGAGGGCAGGTGACAAAAGCCCAGAGTTCAGTATTAAAAAACAAAGGAGACTTTGACAGAGGGCTGGATGTTTGGGAGAGGAGAAGAGGAGGAATGGAAAATTATAATAGAGACATAGGAGTAACAAGAGGGGAAACAGTGGGGGAATCTGCTCCTTATCTTAGATGTCTATGCACAAATGCAAGGAGTATAGAGAATACACAGGATGAACTGGAAGTCTTAGTGCACAAGCTAAATTATGATGTAATTGGCATCACAGAGACTGAGTGGGATAAATCTCATGACTGGACTATTGGTATGGGGGATATAGCTTGTTCAGGAAGGACAAGGTGGGAAAAAAGAGAGGAGTGTTGTGTTATACATTAAGTATATATACACATTTGTTCTGAGGTCCAGAAGGAGATGAGAGGCAGAACAGTTGGAAGTCTTTGGGGGGGAAGATAAAAGAGGAAAAACCTAGGGTAATGTCATGGTAGAGGCATCTCCTCAAATCAGGAAGAGAACGTGAATGCGGCGTTTCTAGAACAAATAAAAATACCTAAAACACAAGACCTAACAGTCATACAGAACTTTAACTACCAATATATCTGTTGGGAAAATAACACAAAACACAGTATCTCCAATAAGTTCTTGGAATCTGGTGGGGACAACTTGTTTCAGATGTTTGAGAAACTAACCAGGATGCAGCCATTTTAGACTGGATTTTGACGAACAGGGAAGGGATTAGTTGTGAATCTGAAGGTGGAAGGAAACTTGGGTGAAAGTGGTCATGAAACAATAAGTTTCATGATAATCTTCGGCAAGGAAGGAGTGAAAGCAGAAGAAGAAGGACAAGGGAATTCAAAAAGGGATACTTTAACAAACTTGGAGTAGATTGGGTAGGTAAAGCCCATGGGAAGAAAATCTAAGGGAAAAAGGAGTTCAGAAGAACTGGCAGTTTCTCGAAGAGACAATATTAGAGGCATAACAGCAAACTATCTGGTTGCAAAGGAAAGATGGGAAGAATAGCAAGAAACCAATATGACTACATCAAGAGCTCTTATATGCCCTAAAAATCAAAAGGGAATCTTTCAAAAAGTGGAAAGATGGACAAATTACTAAGGATGAGTACCAAAATAAATAAATAAATAAATAGCATAAGCATGTAGGGACAAAATCAGAAAGGTGAAGGCACAAAATGAATTATACCTAGCTAGGGACATAAAAGGCAATAAGAAGAGGTTCTATAAATACATTAGGAACAAGAGAAAGATGAAAGTGTAGGTCCACTACTTAGCAGGGAAGGAGGCTAATAAAAGATGATACCAAGAAGGCTGAGGCGTTTAATGACTATTTTGCTTCACTCTTCTCTTAAGAAGTTAATTGTGAATGGATGCTTAACACAATTAATATTAACAAGAAGCAGAAAGGAACACAAGTCGGAATAGGGAAAGGACAGGTTAAAGAATATTTAGGTAACTTAGATGTATTCAAGTTGGCATGGCCTGATGAAATTCATCCTAAGGTACTTAAGGAACTAGCTGAAGCAATCTCAGAACCATTAGTGATTATCTTCAAGAACTCACGGAGGATAGGTGAGGTCCTAGAGGAGTGGAGAAGGGCAAGCATAGTACATATATTTCAAAAGGGGGACAAATATGATCCAGGGAATTGTAGACCAGTCAGCCTAACTTTGAAACCTGGAAAGATAATGGAGCAAATTATTAAACAACCAATTTGTAAGCACCTTGCAATACAGTGATAAATAATAGCCAATATGGATATGTCAAGAACAAATCATGCCAAACCTACCTAAGTCTCCTTCTTTGACAAGGAGACTGGCCTAGTTGATGGTGGGGGAGAGGGGTAGAAAGCAGGAGATGTGATATGTCTTGATTTTATAAGGCTTTTGACAGTCCAACTTGAATCTCTCATAAGCAAACAAGGAACATGTGTTCTAGATTAAAATACTATAAGGTGAGTGCACAACTTGTTGAAAACCGCACTCAAAGAATAGTTATCAATAGTTTGCTGTCAAACTGGGAGGACATATTTAGTGGAGTCCCTCTGGGTCTGGTACTATTCAGTATTTTCATTAATGACTTGAATAATGGAGTGCAGAGTATGCTTATAAAGTTTGTGGATGACACCAAGATGAGAGGTGTTGCAAGCATGTTGGAGGGTAGAATCAGAATGACCTTGATAAATTGAGAATTGGTCTGAAATCAACAGGATGAAATTCAATAAAGACAAGTGCAAAGTACTATACTTAGGAAAGAAAAATCAAATGCACAAATTAGGGCTGTCAAGCGATTAAATAATTAATCTTGATTAATCACATGATTAAAAAAATTAATCTCAATTAATAGCACTGTTAAACAATAATAGAATAGCATTTAAATATTTTTATTTTTAAATATTAAAATGTAGAAAAAATAAAAAAATATTTAATACATTTCAATTGGTATTCTGTTTAACAGTATGATTAATCGTGATTAATTTTTTTGAGTTAATAGCGTGAGTTAACTGTGATTAATCAACAGACCTAGCACAAATACAAAATGGGCAATAACAGGCTAGGCAGTAGTACTTCAGAACAGGATTTTGGGGTTATAGTGGATCACAAATTGAATATTAGCCAATAATGTGATCCAGTTGTGAAAAAGGCTACTATCGTTTGGGGGTGTATTGACAGGAGTGTTGTATGTAAGAAACGGGAGATAATTATTCCACTCTATTCAGCACTGGTGAGGCTTCAGCTGGAGTACTGTGTCCAGTTTCGGGCACCACACTTTAAGAAAGATGTGGACAAATTGGAGAGAGTCCAAAGGAGAGCAACAAAAATGATAAAAGGTTTAGAAAGTCTGATCTATGAAGAAAGGTTAAATGGGGCATATTTAGTCTTGAGAAAAAGACTGTGGGATGGGGACCTGAGGACAGTCTTCAAATATGTTAAGGCCTGTTATAAAGAGGATGATAATCAATGTTCTCCATGTCCACTGAAGGTAGGATAACAAGCAATGGGCTTAATCTGCAGCAAGGGAGGTTTAGATTAGCTATTAAGAAAAACTGTAAGTATAAATGTGAGGAATGGGAGGTCTCAAACCCAGATCTCTGTGTTCCCAGATCATAGCTATCACCTAGCAGTTCACTGGTCTTAGCAGGGAGTGTGGGCTGGTGGATGTTATCTCACCATAGGCTCTGCCCACAAATCTCCCAGTTGGATTAGACATCTGGCCTCTCCAATTGGCTCAGATTCACTCTTTAAGCCAGAAGGAGGCAAAGGAAATTGAGCAACTATATGAATCCTTGGCTGGCTTCTACATTAGACTCCCTTTTTGCCTGACTCCTGAGCCTTGCCTCATTCCTGTCCCGCTTGGTTCCAGGTTCCTGCTTGGTTCCAGATTCCTGCTTCTATGCCCCGACCGTAGCCTACTGACTGACTCTGAACCTTGCTCTGTCTCTGACCTCTGGTTTCTGACTCCTTCTCTGATCATGAGGCCTAATGGCCACTGCTTTGACCACTAGCTATGCCTGCCTACATCCAGATCTATGAGAATAAGGGGAGTTAAGTACTAGACTAGGTTACCAAGGGAGGTTGTGGAATCCCTGTTATTGGAGGCTTTTCAGAACAGGTAAAACAAATACCTGTCAGGGATGGTCCAGGTGTACTTGGTCCCGCCTCAGTGCAGGAGGCTGGAGTTGAGATCCCTTCCAGCCCTGCAAACACTGTTAAAAATGTACTGAATTAATTGTAAATATATTTTTCACAAGTTTAAATTAAATAAAGTTTAGAGTTGATTAAAAATATAATTATGGTACTAAACGGTTGACAATCATGAGGTCACTGAAAGCTTCAGTAGTGCAACAAGATTGATGGGATGGACACAGCCTGAACATCCAGCCCGTCCATCTTAAGGGCATAGCTAGAGATCGATCTGGGTGGTTCTTGATTTGCAAGGAGGCTGTGTCCCTTTGGGATTTGCCTTAGTGATGTAATGTAACTATAAACTATTCTTCCTTGGCAGGTAAGTTGCACAGAGTGTGTGCATGAGGTATACAAGGTGGCTATTACTAATATGCAACTGGTTACTCTGCAAAGGAAATCCTGCTCTTTTGATTGTGATGCATTCATTCCCTTCAGATATAGAGTTGAACATCAATAATCTGTCTGATCTTCAGACCCACCTCAGCCTTCATATGGGTCCAAAGAAATATCTCTAAGCAATTCCTGTTCCTTACTCCCCGCAAATTTAAGACCTAGTCCAGCAATCTCATACATAACCCAACTGGACCTGAGTCATGTGACAATTCCCACTGACTTGAAAGGGTACTTCTACACTACAGTAAAGGACCCGGGGCTGGGCCAGTTCAGGTGACTCACACTCATGGGGCTTGGTCACAGGGCTAACAATTGCCCATAGATATTTGGGCTCAGGCTGGAGCCCAGGCTCTAAAACCCTATTGGAAGGGTGGGGGTGTCTCAGCCTGAGCCCCAGTCTGTTGACCCAGGCTCTGAGACTTGGTGCTGTGGGTTTTTTCTTGCAGTGTAGACATAGACAAGGAGTCTTCTCCTTGCAGGGTGAGTAAGGGATTGCAGCATCAGATCCTTATGTCATCCTCTGCATTTAAAACAAATATATAAGTATCGCTACCATATTCTAAGAAAAATTGAGCTGGTTAAGAATCCAGAGGCCCACACTGGAGAAGTTTTTTAGCTGTGACAAAGTTCTTCCATCATTTTAACATGGTAAGCTTGCAGTCTGGGTGGACAAACATTTTACAACCCAGTAACACTTAGTGTGGCGCTGCCATGAAGAGTTTCTCTGTAAAACTGTCATTGTCTGGCTGTAGGTTTATTATCAGATAAAATGTGCTCAGTTTACAAAGAGAATTTTTTTTCTAACTGCCAGCCATGCAAATGGCTTGTGCTCTCAATGCCTGATTCTCCATTGCCTTACACCTTGTGCGAAGTAGGTGTAAAATGTTATAATCCTGATTTTGTATAATTTTGTATAATCCTTGATTTCTTGTCAACTGCTGGAAATGGCCCACCTTGATCATCACTACAAAAGGTTTTCTTCCCACCGCCCCCACCCCCGCTCTCCTGCTGCTATTAGCTCATCTTAAGTGATCACTCTCCTTACAGTGTGTGTGATAACACCCATTGTTTCATGTTCTCTGTGTATATAAATCTCCCCACTGTATTTTCCACTGAATGCATCTGATGAAGTAAGCTGTAGCTCATGAAAGCTTATGCTCAGATAAATTTGTTAGTCTCTAAGGGGTCATAAGTACTCCTTTTCTTTTTGGTTTTGTAGTGTTTTACATCCACTTTGCACTCACATTGCCCAGGTGTAAATGTCTATACATTAGACACTTGCAAGGCAGGAATCAGGTCCTGAGCGTCGAGCTGTGCTCTTTACTTTTCATTCATCATTACCAGTCGTAGATTTTTAAGGCCAGATCATCTCATCTGACCTCCTGCATAACACAGGCCATAGAATTTCATCCACTAACTCCTGCTTCTAGCCCATAATTTCTGGCTGAGACAGGTTCCACAAGCCAAATGAGGCTTGTTGTATTAATTTAAATGGAATAAATGGGCCAAAGGGGTGTTAGTATAACCCAGTCTCTGTCCAACATTAAACAGTGTTAAACAAGGTTTGGCATACAGCAGGGATGGGCAACCTTTGGCATGCAGCCCGCCAGGGAAAGCCCCTGGTGGACCGGGCTGGTTTGTTCACCTACAGTGTCTGCAGGTTCGGCTGATCGCGGTTCCCACTGGCCTCAGTTCGCCATTCCAGGCCAATGGGGGCTGCGGGAAGTGGTGCGGGCCGAGGGATGTGCTGGCCACCCTTCCTGCAGCCCGCATTGGACTGGGACAGTGAACCACGGCCAGTGGGAGCCATGATCGGCCGAACCTGCAGATGCTGCAGGTAAACAAAGTGGCTCGGCCCAGCTAGGGCTTTCCCTAGCGGGCCGCGGGCCAAAAGTTGCCGATCCCTGGTATACAGAGACCTCAGTCTGCTTAGTACCCTGGAAAACATGCCACTAAAAATCTTTTTAGCCTTGTATTAAAGATACAGAAAAACAGTCAAAGCATTTGAAATGTAAAGTAGTAAGTAAGGCTTTAATTTTAACAAGATGTCTGGTTCCTGTGCCCGTTAGCTGTGAAGGAAAATCTCCCTTGTTTGACAGTCCCTTAGATGGTAATAACTGTCCTTTTGGAGACAAGAAGAAGCTAGTTGAGATGGGCTAGAGCTGTGGTTGTTGCTGCTCAGGTCTGATCCCCTTTCATCCTAAGTGGTGTTTGAGATTCAGCTGGAGCTGGTAGGGATGGCAGTGTTATCTGGGTCTCTCTCTGGCCCATACCAGTGAGGATATTCCTCAGGATTAGGATGAAGAAGGTCATGGGTCCCAAGAGATGCTGGGTGTGGCAGCCATGATAGTGTAGCCCACTCCAGTAGCCTCTCTGCTCTTCCATATTCTCCCTCCAAACTCTTTCTTTAAGGACCCAGAAAGGGAGTGATGGGCGGACTAGTCCATCCCCTCATTATTTTGTCCACCAATTAGGCCTGATATCCAACACACCAGTTTTGATTAATTCATTTCTAGTTGCATGTCTTCTGTTTTTACCAACCATGATTTTAACATAGTCCTTCAACCATATCAATAGGTCTTTTTGTTTAGACTAATTTAGTTTTTCTGTCTCCTTGTCACAGGGTCCACTTGCTCCACCAAGTCCTCCAGCACCTTCGCCCCAAGGGTGTGAGTCCCCACTGTTTTGTGGTTCATCTCGGTGTTAGTCTCTGCATTAATTACTTTCCTTCCTGGGGTCTCTCTCCTTCTCCCACTCCCCCCAGTTTCACCTCACGCTTCATACGTGCCTTTTGGACTTCTCCACCTTCTTATGAGCTCCTTACAGGCCTCTGGCTCTTCTTTTCTCTCTTGGCTCTGACCCTTGTGCTTTTCCTGGATCTGTCTTTTCCCTGTGGGGACAATGTCTATTTACATGGCCCTTTTCCACACACCAAAAGCAGGTCCTCCTCTGACCCAATTGCTTATCGAGTGGGACTCTCTGGGCCCTTGTCTCAGTCCTTGCCTCCTGGGAAGTCTCTTTCCTTCCCTCTAAATAGGGGCCGTCCCTCTTCAGGTGCTCCCTGCTCCTGCAGCTGTAGCCCCTTTGCGGTTGGGCTTCTGCCCTCCTAGTCCCAGAGCACCTTTCCCATTCCTGGCCCTTACATCTCCTCCTACTTCTTTCCTGCAGGATTCTGTACAGCTGCTGCTGTTGACTAGCTACCCACAGCATACAGTCTTGCAAATACACTTGGGATTCCCACAGTCTCTGCTGGTTCTCTGATATCTGCTCCCACATAGCACAGACCCGCCCCTGTTGGTTCTCCTCTCCTCTCTGTGGGAGCAACAACTCCGGCATCCACCTTAGTAGGAGACAACTTCCCTCAGCCAAGAACTCTGTGTTGGAGGCATTTTCATCTTCCCTTAGGGGCTCCTTCTTTATTATAGCCCCCTGCATCAGGGTTCAACCTCCCCTTGTATCAGGGACAACCATGTGTCTGTTTCTTCACCACTTGTGACAGGGTGCTCCAGTCACCTCTGGGATGGCACCTCCTCCTGGTCGCTCTGAGGATTAGCTCTTGAGGTGGACACCCCCTTCCATGGTTTGCATGCCATCACTCTGATTCTGGTCTGCAGCTCCTTTCATTCCAGGACCATCAGCACTTCTTTTGCCTTCCAGCTGAGTCACTCAGAATTCCCTCTTCCTGGGTACAGTCCATCAGCAGTCCTTGTCAGTCTTCCCATTCACTATCTTATTTCTATGCCATACCTTCAGTGGCTGATAGGGGAACCCAGGCCCACCCTCTTCTCCAGGGTCCAGTCCAGGGACCCTCAGCTCAGCAGTTCTGGGCTTCCTTGCTCTACTATCACTGCTCCTTCCCTGTCTCTCTCTGGGTGTACCAGCTCCAAGCCTTCCTCCTACTTCTCAGGGAGTAACTATTGCTGGCCTTCCTGCAGCCTTTCCCAGCAGCTCCCTTCTGCTCTCAGCTCCTGGGCTTTATAGGCCCCACCTAATCCTGCACAGCTGAGCCTCATTTAATCAACTCCCTGCTCCCTGGCACCTCCTCCAGGTGCAGCCCGGCAGTTAATTGGACAACCTGGCTATTTTAACCCCTTCTAATCCTGTGTTGGGGGGACACCCCATCACGCTCCTTTTCCCAACAACATTTGTTATTATACATTATTGCGACGTCTTATGAATTTACACATATTTTTTACTTTGAAGCTTACAACTGAGGTAAATTTTTAGGCCAAATTATTACAACAGGCCCTCACTGACAACTCTGCAATCTCATTCTTCTTCGGACAAGTGTAACAAATTAGAATTCAGTAATCAGATCTTGGGCTCTGATCTTTGGATCTGGCTGAGCTTTGCTGGACACAAGTCTCAAGGCAGAGGAGAGGATGATTGTATGTCACCTTTGCATTCTCCCTCCTGATCCAATGTGAATAAGGGCAGCAGCATCTGTCCCTAAGTATCTGAGACTCATTAATGGTTCGGCATCACTGAAGTCAATGAACATTTTGTGCTTGGCTGACTTCAATAGTGTCAGAACAAGGGTTATAGCAAGGAAATACGTTGTAAAAGCTAAAACCCCAGGTTGATGCTCTCCTTTAGTCTTGCCCCTCACCATTTGCACACTTTTTTGAGTTGTAGTGTGTTATCAAGATATTCTGTAACCTCTCACTCTGAATAACTTAGCTTTGGGGCATTTAGTCAGACTCATAAACTAATTTTAATATAGTTTTATGATTTTGATTACTTGTAGGTAGGGCTGGATTACCCAGTAGGTAGACTAAGCACATGCTTAGGGCACCAGCAAAGCAGGGGGCACTAAAAAAAATTAGATTTTTTTTAAAAAAAAATTGATATTTGATATTTCAAAAAAAGCATTGAAATAGTTATCATGGGAAAAATCAGAACTTTGTTAGACTTCCTTACACTCCACTACACACTCTTCCCCCATTTTTCTGTTCTCTTTTTATTACTTATCCCCACCTAAACCAGGGGGGCGTCCTACTAATGTAGATCGAAATAATGCGAGGAAATCAGATCCTGTCATGTAATGCAATAAATTTATGTTTTATTATTGATATATTCTTCTGACTTATACATACTTGATTCGTTTTTTTTCTTTCTTATATATATATATATATATATATATATATATATATATATATAAAAATAGTGTACGTTGTGTAATTTATTTTTTTAAGTTCAGATAACTGAGATAAGGGGCAGGATGAAACGTAACCAACTGAGTGGAGCACAGAAATGTAAACTGGCGGAAAAAGAAACAAAAGCTAGTGAAATTTTCCAAAATCTTCCAAAGCTGACATCATTTTTCAAAGCAAATCCATCAGACGCAAACATCTTCTCTCAGTAGCACAGACATCGTTCAAAAACCTGTAGGTGTTTCAGAGACTGACCCTTCTTCTATTGGTGAAACAAACACCATTCCAGAACATGTGGGTGTGTCAGAGACTGTAACTGATCATCCTACTCCTAGGGGTAAAACAGACACTGTTCTAGAAGGTGTGGATGTGTCAGAGACTGAACCTGCTCATGCTGTAAATAATTGGAGAAAAGATCCTGGTATGTGGGTTGGTTTCAGTATTGACGATGTAGCTTTCTGGATAGATTGTGGACGAAATGACTGTCAACACCACACTGGGCCATTTGAGAAATCACATCAGACTTTTACCAATGGCAAACAAACAAGATATTGTCCACAAAAAATATTTTTCAGCATGAAAGCAAATGTTGAGAAATACACTCAAGAATTGCTACTGTATTCACCATCAACAGGGTGTGTGTACTGTTTTGTTTGCAAACTTTTTACATATAAATCTTCAACATCCCGGTTTGCTGCAGATGGATTTAGTGACTGGCAGAATACTGTTTTAATTGAACAACATGAAAATAGCAATACTCACAGAGATTCAATGGTGACATATTTAAATCGAAGACAGGGCTTTGGATTGACACAAAACTTGGAAGAACAAATTAAAGGGGAGCATGAATACTGGCAACATGTCTTGAAGTGTGTTATAGCTGTTATTCAAACATTAGCTGAATGTGGTCTGCCTTTCCGGGGATCAAATGACACATTTGGATCATTGCAGAATGGAAATTTCTTGGGATTGTTGGAGCTTGTGGCTCAGTTGGACCCATTTTTAGCAGGCCATATCTCAAAATATGGGAATGCTAGCAAAGGTAACCCATCATACTTATCCAAGACAATATGTGATGAACTCTTTGGTCTAATGAGTGACAAAGTTCGTTCAGCTATTGTGGATGAAGTAGGTACTGCTGGGTACTTCAGTTTATCTGTCGACTCTACACCTGATCTTTCACATGTTGATCAATTGAGTATTGTACTAAGATATGTGTCTCCCACAGATGGAAAACCAGTTGAACGATTTATAACATTCCTCAATTTGAAAAGCCACACTGGTGAAGAAATGGCAAATCGAGTACTGCATTATCTGTGCCAAGTTTTCAAAATAGATTTCTCGAAGTGCAGAGGTCAATCTTATGACAACGCTGCCAACATGTCAGGGCGTTATCAAGGAAGACATATCAAAAGACATACTAACTACAAAGAAGCCAAGTCCCGCAAGCGAATCAGGAAAAAACAAGCAAATGATAGCAGTGCAACAGAAACAGCATTGAATCCTAGAGACAAATTTTGTGTATCAACTTACTGCGCTATAATTGATACATTGAAGCTCATATGAAGAGGAGAGGTGAAGTGTACAAAGAAGTATCAAGTAGATTTTATTTTCTAAACAATATAGACTTATCTGATGAACAATATTCACAAGGTTCCCAAAAGCTAGTTGACTCATACCCTGTTGACATGAATCTCTGTGGAGAAGTACAGCAGTTCCACTGTTATATGCGCACAAAGTTTAATGAAACAGGAAAAATGAAATTCAGTCACATTGATCTTCATGACACAATATTGAAAGACGGAATACAATGTGTATTTCCAAATGTACAGATCGCATGACGTATTTTTCTAACATTGATGATTTTTAACTGATCCTCAGAACGCTCTTTTTCTCAGCTGAAAAGAATAAAAAACCCTCAGAGAACAACGTGTCAGGACAGACTTAATTCACTTGCCCTATTGTGTATGGAAGCCGACATGCTTCGTTGAGTCAGCTTCGATGAACTTATCCAGAATTTTGCAAACAGAAAAATCTAGAAAGAAGCTATTTTAATTTCAGCATACATGTAAGTTTTGTGTCATTTCGAAAAATAACATTTTGTTTTATGGTATAGTATTGGGGTTTTTTTAAATTACATATCGGGGGGGGGCATAATCTTTTTAGTGCTTAGGGCCTCTAAAGGTCTTAATCCGGCCCTGTTTGTAGGATATATATACGTTATAGTTAGAGAAAAAAAGAAGAATGCTGACTCTGTGTAGGCCACAGCTCTTGGTCCTGGATGACCTGATGGTATCAGGAAGCGTTTCCTAAGGAATTTGTTCAGACTTACCTTGAAACAAACAGCTGAGTTATCAACCTAGGAAGTGTTGATCAATAACAATTGATTCTGTCTATTATTATACTGGCAATTTGGTTCTATTATCCCTTTGACATGAAGTCATGGTTTTTTTCTAACTTAATGAACTAGCACAATTTTCTTTAGTGCCAACAATGGGATATCGGGACCACCAGCTCCAAGGTGATAAGAAGACCAGGCAGCCTTACAGCCTGTTTTGTTATAACAATTCTGAAAAGATTAAAGAAACTATTGGAAGGGGGAAAATCTATTAAGGGATATAATTTCAGTGCAGGGGTTAGCCACACATCTCTTGGCAATGTTAATGGGGCTCTCACTACCAAATTCATGTGCACCATGCTAAACACGTTAGCCTAATGATCTTTGTTAAACACAAAGAAACAAACACAATTTAAACTTGAGTCCATACTTGACATTCCCTGATTCAATTATAAAACGAACCTAGGTTAATCATGGAACAGCCCAAGGGCACCCAGCTCGGGTCCAGGTGTGGATCTGAGCTGTGTGAGTTGCACAGGTAGTATAAAATTCACCTTTGCTCTTTCCTATTCCTGGATCTGTGCAGGGCTGGTCCCAAGGCAGAACTTAGAGCAGCTCTAAACTACTCAGTAAAATAGTAGCAATAGGCTAATGATGTACCTCAGTCATGACAGTATCACATATTCTACTGTATTTAGGAAACATTAGCTCTGTCTTAGATGTACAATATTTTCTCTACAACTTGAACATCAGCAAGGTGCCCACATTACACTGGCCAAGTACTGCTCTGTTGCTGACTGTCACGCTCATTACAGGTGAAGGTACACTTGGGATTCCCACAGTCTCTGCTTTGTAAAATTTTCTGCAGCCTGTCATAAATATAAAGGGAAGGGTAAACCCCTTTGAAATCCTTCCTGGCCAGGGGAAAGCTCCTCTCACCTGTAAAGGGTTAAGAAGCTAACGGTAACCTCGCTGGCACCTGACCAAAATGACCAATGAGGAGACAAGATACTTTCAAAAGCTGGGAGGAGGGAGAGAAACAAAGGGTCTTTGTGTCTGTCTATAGTCTGGTCTTTGTCGGGGATAGACCAGGAATGGAGTCTTAGAACTTTTAGTAAGTAATCTAGCTAGGTATGTGTTAGATTATGATTTCTTTAAATGACTGAGAAAAGAATTGTGCTGAATAGAATAACTATTTCTGTCTGTGTATCTTTTTTGTAACTTAAGGTTTTGCCTAGAGGGGTTCTCTATGTTTTTGAATCTAATTACCCTGTAAGATATCTACCATCCTGATTTTACAGGGGGGATTTCTTTATTTCTATTTACTTCTATTTTTATTAAAAGTCTTCTTGTAAGAAAACTGAATGCTTTTTCATTGTTCTCAGATCCAAGGGTTTGGGTCTGTGGTCACCTATGCAAATTGGTGAGGCTTTTTATCCAACATTTCCCAGGAAAGGGTGGGTGCAAGTGTTGGGAGGATTGTTCATTGTTCTTAAGATCCAAGGGTCTGGGTCTGTAGTCACCTAGGCAAATTGGTGAGGCTTTTTACCAAACCTTGTCCACGAAGTGGGGTGCAAGGTTTTGGGAAGTATTTTGGGGGGAAAGACGCGTCCAAACAGCTCTTCCCCAGTAACCAGTATTAGTTTGGTGGTGGTAGCGGCCAGTCCAAGGACAACGGGTGTAATATTTTGTACCTTGGGGAAGTTTTGACCTAAGCTGGTAAAGATAAACTTAGGAGGTTTTTCATGCAGGTCCCCACATCTGTACCCTAGAGTTCAGAGTGGGGGAGGAACCTTGACACAGCCATATCTGATTAAGCTGTGAACTCTTTAGATCTCATAAGCTAATTGGACTTAATTGGGGCTTGGATGGGAAATTCCCAAAGGAAAATACAGGAAGTGGGGCATTTTATTCTGTGAGTGGCACTCCCTCCTGAGTCAGAATGGTGTGAAATCAATGCCCTGATCACTGTGCTGGTGAGGAGAATTAAGCTTGTGGAAGTCCCGTCTTTCACATGAGCTATGGAACTTGGTCCATGAATACTTTGTGGCATTTTTTTCAAGAATAAACCTGATAACACTCATGTTCTGGCCAAATCCTAGCCAGGATAAGTGAGCTGTAGCTCACGAAAGCTTATGCTCAAATAAATTGGTTAGTCTCTAAGGTGCCACAAGTACTCCTTTTCTTTATACTATAGTCTGCCTATCTAAAATTCCCCATAGTTTCAAATAGCAACGTTGTTCTTTGCTTCCCTTCTTAACTATACTTTTGTAAGATAGCTAGTGCAGAACAGTCACCAGCTTTCCAAGCCGTCATCAGTTACTTTTCAGTGGTAGGTAGCATGACCCCATTATCTATCTACACAGAACCTTGGGATCATTCAGGACAGATGGTACCATATAAATGTAAGGGATTATTTAAAAACCTATTGTAAACACTTTTAGTATATTAGCCATAATAATAGTCTGATTGTTTTATCTGGCAATAATCCCATTCCTTTGTCCATGATACATCACTTGGCTTTTGTCCTCATAGACTAACCATTTGGGAGCTGGATTATTGGGTCATAAAATAGCACAATGGCAAAATTATGAAGGAAAACCATAATATGTTTTATGTCACTGTAATTTATAGATGTACAATAAAGGGGGGAAACGAAATTCCTGAGCCAGTAAGTGTAAAGGTGAGAGTTTTATTGTGGCTGTAAGTTCTGAAATGTGTATTTAATATAGAATGATCTTTAACCACCTGGCATGCTTTTTGTGTACTGGTGTAATGAAAATAAATGTGAACAAGATTTCAGTGGTACTAAGAAAGTATAGCAAGCCAATGTTTTTTAAAGGTCACCAGCCAGAGGAAAGTAATGCAAAACATCCTTAGTTGAAAGCAAAAATCTAAGGGCTGCAAAGAGTGATGTGGGTGCAAATAAAACACGGGCCCAAATTGTTCCCCATTCTAGTTTCTTTGAAGTCAAAGGAGTTGGCCTGGATATTGATTTGGCTCACTATATTTAAGGGGACCCTGCCAAGACAAGTACTTATATATATTGAAATAATAATGATGCCCAGGAATCAATGAATTATTAATGAAATTATATATTTCATTAGTAGATCTCAAAGTGTTTTACAACTAAGGTCAGCATCACTGTCTCCATTTTACAGAGTGGGAAACTGAGGCATGGAGCAGTAAAGTGCCTGGCCCAAAAAGTGTATTTATATGTAATACTAATTAGAGCTGGCCAAATTTTTAAAAAATTGATATTCGCATGTATTTGTCAAATAATTCCCCTCAGCTGCCTACAGATCTGACTGAATTTAAAAAAATATATTTTGATAAATTGTTTGATTAAAATGGAGACATTCACACAGTAATGCCTTTGTTGAATGACATTCTATAGGCTGCAATAATTAATAATAATATAACACTTGGTGCCTATGCGATGTGTAGTTCCATTCAAGGCACTCAGAAATCCTCACAAACACTAAGGGTTAGACTGAGGGCTTGGCTACACTTGCGATTTAGTGCACAATAAAGGAGCCCCGGGCACACTAGCTCACTCCCCGTCCACACTGCCAAGGCACGTAGAGTGCTCTGACTCCACGGCTAGAGCGCTCCTGGTACTCCACCTCGGCGAGAGGAATGTTTGCTGCGCCCCTGCTGGAGCACCAGTGTGGATGCCCTGGTCTGTTAATGCGCTCTGATCGGCCTCCAGACGTGTCCCACAATGCCTGTTCTAGCCACTCTGGTCATCACTTTGAACTCTACTGCCCTGCCCTCAGGTGACCAGCCATCAAACCTGCCTTTTAAATTCTCTGGGAATTTTGAAAATCCCCTTCCTGTTTGCTCAGCCAGGCGTGGAGTGCTCTCAGTGCATCTTTCCAGGTGACCATGCCTCCATGCACCAGGCGATCCCCAGTATGGAGCAATGGCGAGGTGCTGGACCTCATCAGTGTTTGTGGTCCTCATCAGTGTTTGTGATGAGGTAAGCAGCTTTTATTTTGGGAAGGAAGTTATTCAGTGCGGGCTCTTGGGGTAAGGAGGGTTAGGGCTGCATGCAAGCCTAGATGCGGAATAGGGCATTGATGTGCTCTCTCACATCGTGGTAATCGGCCTCAGTTATCTCTTCAAAGGTCTCATCCAGTTCAGTATAGGGGCCCCCTGCCACTGTTGGCTCTCACCAAGGCACTGAAACCCAGAGGACAGTGCAGCCGTGAAACAATCAGTCACGCTTGACCCAGTGCTTACTCACCATTTTGGGGTTCCCATGGGTTATGTGCGCTCGCTTTGGGATGGGCAAATTATGCTATTGTGTAGACTGTGCTTGCCCTTACGTACAGGGGAATCATTGCTCTGTCTGGTGTGAACAATGCTGCCTCTGTTAAGTGTTGCATTTTGCCTTTACAGATGCAACCTTGAGATCTCAGCCGTCCATGTTATCACCGACTGAAAGACTCCAAAGAATCAGAAAGAGGCCACATAGAAGCAAGGAAGACATGTTGCATGAAGTAATGCAGCATTCAAGTAATGAAAATCAAAAAGTGCAGGAGTGGCAGGAGAGTGAAAGGAGGATCTGCCAGCAGAATAAGGAGCCAAAAGCGCAGTGCTCTGGCAGCAAAGCATAGATCGGCTGATAAGCATAATGGAGTGCCAAGTGGATTCTATCCAGGTACTCATAGCCATGCAGGCGGAGCACTATCACCCCATCCCCCCTTGGAACCCTTGTCCCAAAACTCTTTCCCTTGTGCCCCCATGTCACCTCCAACCCACTTTCCCCAACATCTGGGTTCTTACTGCCACCAGGTGCCTCCAACACCTGTAGCTTCACCACCCAGCCATGAAAACTATGACCCTTACCCTCTGCACTCAACCCCCATCACCATGCAGTATAGCCATCCTGAAGTGCTGCACCCATTGCACAGCACTCCGGATAGGACATACGCAAACCTGTGACTGTACAGTTCCCCACCCCACCCCCTTGCCCTTTCTGTTTCCCAAGCAGTTGTGTTTCTTTTCAATAAATGAATTTTCTTTTCAATAAATGGATTTTTTGGCTTCGAAAACATTCTTTATTTTTGCATAAAGTAAAAGATACCTTAGCCCAGGAAAGAAACAGGCACTGCAAGTCAGCATAGCAAACACAGATTCCTACTAACTTTAGAACCACTGCACTTCACTCCCGTGCAGGGCACCAGACATTACTGGTGGCTTTTAGCCTCAAACTGCTCCCTCAAGGCATCCCTAATCCTTGCAGCACCGCACTGGGCCCCTCTAATAGCCCTGCTCTCTGGCTGTTCAAATTCAGCCTCCAGGTATTGAACCTCCGAGTTCCATGCCTGAGTGAATCATTCACCCTTCCCTTCACAAATGTTATGGAGGGTACAGCATGTGGATATAACCATGGGGATGCTGTCATTGGCCAGGTCCAGCTTCCCATACAGAGAGCGCCAGCGGCCCTTTAAATGGCCAAGAGCACACTCCATACTCATTCTGCACCGGCTCAGCCTGTTGTTGAACTGCTTCTTGCTGCTGTCAAAGCTCCCTGTGTAGGGTTTCATGAGCCACAGCATTAAAGGGGAAGCAGGGTCTCCAAGAATCACAATGGGCATTTCCACTTCCCCTACAGTGATCTACTTGTCTGGGAAAAAAGTCTCGGCTTGCAGCTTCCTGAACAGGCCAGTGTTCCGAAAGATGCATGTGTCATGCACCTTTCCGGGCCAGCCTGTGTTAATGTCTGTGAAATGCCCACGGTGATCCACAAGCACCTGGAGAACCATCAATAAATACCCCTTCCGATTAACGTACTCGGAGGCTAGATGTGCTGGTGCCAGAATTGGAATATGTGTGCCATCTATTGCCCCTCCGCAGTTAGGGAAACCCATTTGTGCAAAGCCATCCACAATGTCCTGCACGTTACCCAGAGTCACAGTTCTTCTGAGCAGGATGTGATTAATGGCACTGCAAACCTGTATCAACACGATTCCACTCCAAACTGGTTAGCGACCGATCGGTAGCTGTCTGGAGTTGCCAGCTTCCAGACTGCAATAGCCACCCACTTCTCCACCTTCAGGGCAGCTCTCCATCTCGTGTCCTTGCGCTGCAGGATGAGGGCAAGCTCCTCACACAGTCCCATGAAAGTGGCTTTTCTCATCCGAAAGTTCTGCAGCCACTGCTCGTCATCCCAGACTTGCATGACAATGTGATCCCACCACTCAGTGCTTGTTTCCTGAGCCCAAAAGTGGTGTTCCACGGTGCTGAGCATGTCCGTGAATGCCACATGCAAACTCGTGTTGTATGCATTACTCGTGTCGATAAAATCGTCGGAGCCCTCACTGTCACTTTGGATCCTAAGGAATAACTCAACTGTCAAACGTGACATGCTGGCAAGACTTGTCAGCATTCTCCTCAGCAGTTTGGGCTCCATTCCCGCAGACCAAAAGGGAAGACAGAGCGTGCAGAACAAAACATGTTGAAAGATGGTGCCAAATGTGGACGGAAGCACAGGGAATGCAGAGATGCGAACCGATGCATCACGGGGCATTGGGACAGGACACATAAGCCAGAGCGCCAGAATGGGAAGAGGTGCTCCGTGGGATAGCTGCCCATAATGCACCGCTCCCAGCGCCGCTGCAAGTGCCGCAAATGTGGCCACGCCAGTGTGCTTGCAGCTGTCAGTGTGGACAGACTGCAGCGCTTTCTCTACTGCGCTCTCCGAAGGAGGGTTTAACTCACAGCGCTCTACATCTGCAAGTGTAGCCATACCCTGAGCTTTCAGGCTCAGCTCTAAGTCACTGCCCTGACCCAGGATTGCCCTCACAAAGGAATTTACAGTCATTCTCCCCGTTCTCCACTCTTGCTCCTGGGAAGTAAGTTAGGACAAAGGTGCTGCTTACTACGCCCTCCCCCTTGGCCAGCTACTGTGGAGAGCGCACCTCTTGAGTGTGCATGTGGAATTAAAGCGCAATCCATTTTCCACCCCATCCCTGCCCAGTTGTTCAGAGTGGGGCGCATCCAGAGAGCAAGGGCTGTGTTCTGTACCACACCCAGACCCAATCCAGAAAGGACAGGGATGGGGGAAGTGAGGGGTTAATCCCTCTCACGCCCCTTCATGGGTTAGTAAAACAAGGACACAGTCTAGGCCTAGTTAATTAAGCCTCAGGACATTTCTGTGTTTATTGTCCTCATTCTATGGATGGGCAAACAGAGCACAAGATCAGCATTTGATCACCTTCTATGTACTGAGTAGTACCTTACTCCTCCAGTAGATAGATTGATTTCAGTGGGGCCGTTCATGGAGTAAAGTGCTACTCAACTTGAGTAAAGCTGCCAGAGAATCTGACCCTAAAAGTCCACTCTAATCTCAGCTGAAGTGAGAGTTGGATCAGGCTTAAGGGGGTGAGCCAGTGGCAGGATCAAGACTATCCTGAGAATCCCCAATTACCTGTCCTGTGGTACAATCATTAGAGCACACTCCCTCCCACTAGCCTAGAATCTCTCCCTCTGTACATTCCCAGTAAGATTTTATCAGCATGGAAGTAATGTTTGGAGAATCTAATTTACCTTTCATGATTCATGCTGCAGTACTGCCAGCTCCCAGCATTGCAAATATGTCAGCACCCCCTCCCGCAAATCATGAGATTGTTTTAAAGTAATAAAATGTGGATACTTCATATTTACCTTCTGGTTTCTGAGGCTTTAGAGTGCACTCACTTCGTGTTTTCAAACTTTTCTCTGCAACTATGGGGGCTAGAAGCTTAATAATATATCTAAATGAAAGCTGAAATTCTCAAGTAAAAATCCCTTGGTTCCAGCAGTTGGGGCTTGAGGAAAAACACCAAATATTGGGAGATTCATAATAGAATCACAAGACTTGACAACTGTCACTGAATTTAGACGGGTAACTTCCCCTTCCCATTTAAAGCGAGTTTCACTTTCCAGATTTATACATCTGTGCCTCTGTGTTTGGGTTTCTAAAACCTTCAAAGGAAGTTTTAATCCAAAAAGATAGACCATTTTCACTGATGTTTTTTTCAGTTGTGTAAATATTTCTGTTCATGTTGGGTGAAATTCAGAACAATGCAGAGGCCAGCCATAGGCTGGAAGAACTGCCTCAAGGGGACAACACAACTGGTCTGCATCCTGGCCTTGGCTTGGGAGGTAGTGATTTCAACTTTCCAACTGCCCTGCACTCCACCTGCATGCAACCTGGTTAATTGGGCCTCTTGCCATTAGTCAATTTCACCCATTACATTTTGGAATTATTCCCTTTAAGTGAGCTGTAGCTCACGAAAGCTTATGCTCAAATAAATTTGTTAGTCTCTAAGGTGCCACAAGTACTCCTTTTCCTTTTCTTCTTTGAACCTCATTTTTGAACCGAACACTATTTACTGAGCAAGGCACTCAATGGCCTGGGCCTAAGATATTTAAATCCAGGATGAAGGCTCTGGTTGACAAGTCTGTTCCTCTGACACAATGGATCTCTTTACAATAAGTATAATGCTTGCCTGTGCAGGAGGCAGAGCTTTGTTGGGGGTCCCTGACTATGGAATGAGCTCTCCCAGGAACTGAGGACCATCACAAACGTCACCACTTTTCATGCCACCTGCAAGGTGCACTTCTTTGACCTGCCTTCCACAATATAAACACAGAGCAGCATATACATTTTAAAAAAAAACCACCAAAACACTCCACTGCACACACAATTCTTCCCCGGGGAGAGGATGAGAGAACAAACTACACGTGACAGCTATTAGTCATGCACTACTGGAAGACACCCAGATACTACAGTGATGAGCAACATATAAAAACCTATGCAGAAAAACAGTGTTGCCAACTCTCACCATTTTATTGCCAACTCCTGCTGTGATTTTTTGTTTGTTTGTTTGTTTGTTTGTTTTTCTTAAAGCTCCTAATTCTGGAATCATATTATCACTCAAGAATCTCAGCTTTAAAAAAAAAAAGTTTCTAGCTTTCATGCTTACAGAAAAAGGTTAGAAAATGTGACTCAAAAACCAGAAGCAAAATAAGGGTAAGGGTCATAGCAAAATAAAAAGACCATCAAACTGTACTATTTTTTAAATAATTTGTAAGCCAATCACATCGTTTTCGGGGCCTGACTCATTATTTTTGAATCCTTGGTGCCAGCGATCATACAGTTTCCCTTTAACATCTGCATTTATGCTTGTGTAGCTTGGCTTACAACTCTTGCAATAAAACTACCATCATTATTCAGATACATATTAAACTTTGTTTATTTTTCTTTTAGTTCTCTAGTCACTAACTGGAGAGATAGTGCTCTGCAAGGCAATTTCTAAGACAGAGCAAGATTAAAGCCTGGAATATATTTCCTGGAGAAAAAATATTTACATACTATCTACTGCACAAATGAAAAAGGGATGAAAGCTTAAACACAACCTGTTCTGATTCCTTTCTACTCATAAAATAAACTATTTGTTTGGTTTTTCTTCCTTGAAAGCAGAAAAATTGTTGGAAGACAAGGATTCAAAACAGGGGTGGGGAACTCATTGAGTGAGTTGTGGGGAAAATGTTTGTCATCCCTCTACTGTACATAATGTCTCACTTCTATAAGGCTCTTGTACTGCAGGCAAAACATAATAACCTGACGATGAATAAAATATTAAATACTGCTGAGTCTTTTATAGGGACTTTTTTATAGTTCTGGTTGGTATAGCAGCATTCTTCTAAGTACCCTGACACTGAGACAGCTACATGGTAAAGCATCAATTCAGTAGTATACATATGTGCCATAAAAAAATACACAGTCACTTAGAGTAATTCAGCAGTAACTAAGGACTGTTAGAGCCTGGAGACTCTCTTCTCTATATATAAATGTTCCTTTTGCTGTCCATCCAGATGTGTCCACAGCTATTACCCTGCCAACTTTCTGGAATACATTTTAAAAGTGGTAAAATCTGTGTGTACATCACATTCCATCCTTTCTTGGGAGATGAGGATGTTGTTGATCTGGTAAACTTGGAAACTGCTGATCAGACTGATGTGACATTCCGACCAGCTGTAGAAAGACACGAATGCCAGCATGGAACCAGTAGCACACAACAGGACACATCATCAGAACAACTCACTGACTGCTGAGGTTGTCCAACTAGGGAGAGAAGAGCCCCACAGATACTGACATATGAACAGTTAGGAACACCTATTAATCAGTATCTGAATTTAACTTTTGGACTGGTGGGTTGTCTTCATGTTTGTCCCTTGCTATGTCAAGTGCCTATTCCTGTACTTTACCCTGCATTGTGCCCAAGTCTAAAGTAATATTGGTAAATGAAGGGTTTTATAGTTCTGGATAGTTTGTACTTATGTTAATTTAATACGTTTTCTAAATAGCGTATGCCCAGTGACTTGGAGTTTCATAGTTATAACATTGATCATATAGGAAATTTTATTTCATAAGATATTAATGATTATCTTTGGGGATTTAAGGTGTTCAGACCTGGCTCTTTAGCTGGATAGTGGAACTAAAATTGCCACAGAAATTTTCAGCTTAATATGAAATAAGCTGAAGAGAGACGTAGAAGCTTCCACCATCAGTAAATTCTGACAACCCAAAGACTTGAGGACCACTGTTATGAGCTGTGGAACTCATGGATGACTGCTAATAAGTCAAATAGATGAGCTGTGTGTTATATTTTGTTAATAGAAATTTCAGGATAACATTACGTTTATGAGTGGGGAGCATACAACTCGTAACGGAATGCCAGAGTTAGATTGACCTGTGCCCTGTCTCTTTAAGAATTGAAAGTCTGCTGAAAGGCTCAAAGGAGGTAGCTCTGGTTTCAGCAACAGACTTGTGTGTATTCTAAAAGGACTAAGCAGCAATGGGGCTTGTGCAAGATGTAGTTGTTTGGGTTTTATGCTAATTTAATAACACTCCAGTTTTAAAACTGTCCTTGGTCTGGGAGGGAACACTAAGATAACTTATTTACTTTAATTTATTGGATTGTGTGTGCCACTCAGCATCTCACAACACACCTGTGAGGTAGGGAAGTATTATTACCTCTGTGGCAAAGAGAAATTAAGTGATTTGCCCAAGTTCACAAGGAAAGTCTGCACCAGAGCTGGAGGGAAAAACTCAGGATATCTTAGGTTCCAGTCTTTTGCCTAAATTGCAAGACCATCCTTTCTCTATACCAGTGGGAAAGAGTTTATACAGGTTGTATCGTATGTGTATTTCAAGTGTTCTGGGGGAACATTAGTACATATTCTATATAGAGGGGACATAATTCTTCTTAGATCTAATTAAATTTAGATATGGACTAGTACAAGGACCATCGGTTTTTATGGTTCTCTCTGATATAACATGACTAAATATTGATTTTTTTTTACTACACAAAGCCGTACTCCTAATGCACAGCTTGCTATGTTATGGGTTTATATGACTCCCCACTCCTTTCTTCCAAGACCCAATATGTGCAACTGTATAATTAGGTACTTCAGCAAATTAACAGCAATGATATCAATCACTATAGATATACAGAATTTCTGGGTTTTTTACAGTCTCACAGTATGTGTAGGCATCTATCTAATCATCTGTCTATCTCTATACACACACACACACACGCTACTCTGCACAGGTAGTAAGTGAAAAATAGGGAAGATGAGCCGTATTATGCAGTTCTGAGAGGAAAGTATTACAGAGGAGAGTAATGTATACTGCAAAGTGTATTTTATGAAATAATACTCGGGATCTAGTAGTTCCAAAAAACTTGATATACTTAGATATCCCAAAGTTCCTTCTGACTGAATGGGATAGATACACTGGAATCTATGATCTCTTCATTTAAGGTACACTGACTCCTAGTAGTAAAGAGATGTAGCTTTCAGAAAAATTGAAGTGACCATTGGCCAAGAAAATGACAACCACTGTGTGAAGGTGTGTGCATGAACTGTGCGCCTGATAACTACTCTCATGCTACAAAATTTGTCACTTGCAATTGTCACTCTACTAACTGGCAGTTTCCCAAAGCAGGGAAACTTTAGTAAGCCCATAAAATGTGCTCAGGGTTAGATCAAATGGCACCTACTATGCAAATCACAAACCCTTAGAACAGTATATTCATTTTGAAGATTGCCAGCCAAATGAAGGATTGGGAGGACATAATTATACATCCACAGTCTCCAAGGATTTTTAAATGAAGGGATAAAGATGTGACCCTATATTAGTAAAGATAAACCTAATAAATAAAGAAAAAAGGAAAGAAAGAGGAAAAAATGGTCAGTGCAAACTGTGAAGGCGCAAACATGCACTTGCAAAATGACTTCTGATTGAGCAAATCAGGACACAACGTATGCTGTTTAACACACGTGGGTTGTATTACGATTTTGTTTGTGTTCATATCCCTGTTTATATGGCACACATTTCAACAAATAGATCTGCACAATACAAATAACTGAAGGAGAATGAAGCAGAAGTAACAATAGGAGAGAAGTAAGGAAGATGTGGCTTATTGCTAATGTCACAATCCCTCTCATCCTCTTGAGTAGAAGAGAAGATGAAAAGAGGTAGAGGGAGGAAAGTTGGGAGAGAGGATTGACTTGTCTCTCTGATGTCATAGTGCGATTGCTTATCGGTTATGTCACAATCCCACTGCTCAACAGTGAGTAGTTCATAGGGCAGCAGAAGAAAGGAGAGGAATGTGAAAAGTGGGGAGGGAGGAACGATGAAGAGGGGGAGGGAAAGAGGGGAAGGAAGGAGGGGCCAAAAAGGTCTGGCGTTCTAAGATGACTGACACACCTTATGAATCACTAGCTGTGCTATTTAGTGGTGGAGTTAAAACGTTTCATTGAGTGTGATGTTACGGAGAAGCCTATCTTCTACCATACAGTCTTCAGTAATCATAATCCTCTTCCACAGTCTTCCTCAACAGTTACTTATGAAGCCCAGCTTGGCATGTACTGTGGTGTAAGACTGGTAAGTGTTACTGATATATATTATTATATTTTTGCATATTGGATGAAATTTTCAAAGGCACCTAGGAGAGTTAGGCAGTTAACTCAGTGCTGCATAAGGATGTAGCTAACACTCATGCGGGGCCTGATTCTCTGTTGGACCAAATTTCCACAAGGTGTAGCAGAGACAGGATGGGTACGAGTGTGCTCAGGGAGCCACTTATAGTTCCCTGATTCTCTGCCAGGTCATGGCCCTAGCACAGGATAGAGGGGGGCTGTTCTCATGTGCACCAGCTGGCAATGGTCCCCAAGTGACTGGCCGCCAGCAGAGAATAAGCCATCCTCATCCCTATTGTCCCTCTGCTTTCCCCACCCTCTGCCTTCTGCACTGGAGACTGCAGGTAGGGTAGTGTAGGATCTATTATCCACCGACAGAGGTGATAGGGCCAGATTCTGTGCCTCTTGCATTGTGGCTGGAGCACAGAGGTCCGTATTGGTGGTAGAGTTAATGAACGGTTGTAAGCCTTTGCGATCGTTGGATGAAAAGTGCTAGCCACATACACATATTGTTATTAATTTTAAAAATCCATGAATCTCTTTTCTGAGCCAGACAGTCAGTGCAGCATTCCTCTCTGTCAGATCAACTATACACTTAAGGTATGTATAAGAAAACCCAAAACAGAAGGGATGTGGCAAAATAGATAGCAATTGATGGGAAAAAATACACCACCATCAGGGTATATTATAAGGCTTTCCTCCAGACTTACTAATGAGCACTCAGAAGGTCTCAAAAGCATTATAAATATCCATGGACCCATAGATATGTTCTGTTTTATGATTTTTCTCTAGTAATTTACTTTAACTAACCCCCAGCCTTCCCCCATCCCTCTCCCCCCCCCCCCAAAAAAAAAACCGGATAAATTGTTCATAGTGAAGATTAATTAGATCACTTATGGAAACACTGATCAGATCTATTTTGCTGTAAAACTTTTTATTTATTGTTGTACATTTCAAGTCACTTCAACCCTTAATATTTTCTTATGGGGAGGAATTCAGGCAGTATAATTCACAAAAAGTAGATAACCGCCTGGAGATTTTGGAAGAACAAATAATTTACTTTGTGAGCAATCAGAGGGACATTTTTGCCTGCCTAATGACCCAGTTCCATCATGAAGCTGGAGATTCTGACACAAGATATTCCCTCTGTAGCCGCAGCAGACTCTTCTGTCATTGACAAATAGCATTTTTGAAACAGCAAGTTTAGAGGGACAGCCACAGAACAAATGAAGGACACAGACTTCCTGTGTGCCCTTGGGCAAGTCATGTAGTCTCTTTGTGCTTCATTTCTCCATCTGTAAAATGGGTATAATAGCAGTGCCCTGGCTCACAGGGTTGAGGGAGGATAAATACATTAGAGATTGTGAGATGCTCAGATAGTACCATTATGGGGGCCACATAAGTACCTAGATAAGTGAGTAAGCACTGACATTGCACACACAGAATCTTTCCCTTACATGTTTCAAGTGCATATGATACTCACGGTAGATGCCAATTTGACAGTCCCAGAGACTGAAATCTTCCATGCACAAAGCAGGATTGATGACATGGGCATCAGCAGTACAAGCTCCCTGCATGCCCCGTTAATGTACTTCCAACTTAGCTTGAGGGCAGGGGCTAACTTTATATAGAATCTGAATCAGCTCCACTGAAGTCAGTAAGAGTCCTTCCATTGCCTTTCAATGGGAGTTGGATCAGGCCTCTAATGAAAGGATAGTTCAGGATTGTTCCCCTTTAATCCTTGGACTCTCCGGCCCAGTTTGTTCCCTTCTATGTTCAAAGCTATGGGGAAAGAATTTTTGTGACGAAAACTCAGCAAGGAATTCCTCACAGATATTCTCCCACCCCGTCCTGTTGGGGATGAGGTTTGCCTCTCTTGCCCTTGTGGAAAAGCTGCCTCCAAATCTGGCAGATCCCTCAGGATCCACAGGAGGCCAAAGCTATCCATGAGAAGGCCCTGCAGCTCCAAACCTGACAGCTTCCCCACCCTCAACTCTGTTCCCTGACTATAAATGCTCCTGTTGACACTGGAGGGAGATGGGGAATCCTCAAAATAATTCATACAGTCTAGGACTGTATTAAATATTTCCAGAACATCTTTCCTGCCTCAGGTCCACCCTTTCCCCTTACACAGACACCATATTGTGTAGAGAGAGCTCAGTCATATATGGGAGTGCAGACAGTGTCATGGGCCCCCAAGCCTCTTTTCAGGACAGAGAAAGGAAGATCTGAGTGAAGGACCCCACCACGTGCCAATCTATGGGGCACAATCCTGGCCTCTGTTGTGACTGCCAACAAGGGTGCCAATTAATGCCAATTATGGTGGTGGAGGTGGTTTTCCTGCTGTGAACATTGGTCCACTAATAAGAGATCAAAGATCACCAACTTGCTTCACACTGCAGATTAGTATGAGGATGGTGGCAATTGCCATTGACGACTGCCAACTTGTGCTAAACATGAACTAGAGACTTAATGGGGAAAGGCTCCATATTACATGTCTAGAATCATCCAGTCCCCTAGAACACACAATGAACATTTATTAGTGGTCATAAAAGCATTCTTATTTTCTTTTCTGGTTGAGGAAATATCACAAAATTACTCATGAAAAATTCTTCTCTTTTCCTTTAGCTTGCTATTGTAAGAGACTTCCAAAAGTATGACATATTGCCATTGCATTGGTGATGTCCAGCTTTAGATTTTATGTATGGTAGTAGATTGCTATGGTGGTTTGAGAATTAAAATATGGCAGGTGTGTTCTAGTCAGCTTCCTCTGACAGTAACAATAATATGATAAACCAGTGACACATTTCATCTGCTAATATGATTTTTTAAAATTATACCAGTAACTAATGAAAAGAAAGTTAAACAGTATGGGTCAAATCCTCAGCTGACTTCAGTGTAGCTATGCCAATATATGCCAGCTGAGGATCTGGACCATAAACTTGCACCTCCAATTCTCACTAGTAAGGGTTTCATGTCATTTTCTTTTACAACACTTTTTCATTTGGATGTACTGTTCCTGAATGGCAGCAAATTGACAGCCCCTAGGACTGAAATCCTCTATTTAATCAGCAAATAGCAGCACTGATGGCTTCCTGGCATTGCCCTGCAAATGTGCCTGATTATAACATATCACTTTGTAATTTATTAAATAGTGTTTGATAGCTGCTGGTGCAATCTCATACCATAAGTAGTACAGTAAAATGGCATGTGAAATCAGCAATATAGTAACTTTCTATTACAAACAAAAGGTCCTATCTTATTTTAAAAAATCACAATGCATATGTGCATTTTCCATCTGTTAGCAATTCTCTCTCTTCAACCTCCCAGGGTACACTTGGACCTGGGAGTGTGATTCCTGGCTCAAGGACACAAACACATGCTAGGTCTCATCTAGCTAGTGTGATAAAATTGGAACATAACCACAGCAGCATGAGAGGCTAGCCGTTCCAAGTATATAGGCATATGAGATAGTAGGCATGTCTCAGGGTGGCTAGCTGCTCGCGCTGCCATGGCTGCCCTCTAGTTTTAGCATGCTAGCTCTGATCAAGCTAGCACAGGAATGTCTCTTCAAGATGGGAATTACACTCCTAGTTCCAAGTGTAGACATACAGTCACACACTACATAAGCAGTCCTTTTGTGTTATATATTAGCCTCTCTCTCATCTTATATTAGCAACTATATCTAGCTCTTGAAGAGATTTCTCAAGTATTCTGTTGCACTGGAATAAATAAAATTGATTCTAGGCCATAGGATATGGTTAGGTGGCAGGATTGCTTCCATGGAACAGTCCATTCATTTCCTTGCTTCTAACTCTGAAAATGTAGGTCCAGAACCTCAGCTATGCCAGAACTCTGCTCGCTGCTGCAGAGTTGGGCTTTAAGCCACCTGTGCTCCCCTGATTCCCAAGGGCCAACTTGGCCCTAAGCAACATATTGGCCCAGAGCAGCCTCAGGGCTGCTCTAAATTCTACTGGCTTAGAAAGGTACCTTGGGGACTAGTGAGCTGTCCCAGGATCACCAAAATGAGCTGTACTCTGTCCAGAACCCTTCCTGCCCCATAAACTGAGGGGACTAGGAGGAGGTATAGAGCTGGCTCTGCGAGGCATAGAGCTGGCTCTGCGACATCTGGGACTTCCCCCGTGCCAGGGGAGTACTTAGCAATCCTGTTAAGTCAGCTTTCCAGCCCCTTTGCACTTCCAGAGTATGGGGCCAGAGCAGGAGCCAGGATCTGAACTCTCTGTGTTTTGATCTCTGTGTGAATAAGGGTTTGCACAAGCATCATAGATTGGTATTTTAGTGTTCCAATATTAAGGGCTTCCAGATTTTAGTTTAAACTAATAGTTAATAGTAAAATCTGTTTCAACATGACGGTAAAATTAAAAACCAGTAGCAGCATTACAGTAGTACCCAGAGGCCCCCACTGAGATCAGGGATCCATTGTGCTAAATACTGTACATCATAAGAGAAAGTCCCTGACCCAAAAGAGCTTACAGTCTATGTAGACAAGACAGACAAAGGGAGTGGAAGCAAAGGAACAGAGGCCTTGTCTACACAGAGGTTTAATCCACAGCTTTTATATTAGTGTCAGGTAACACACACGATGCATGCTTCGCTATTACCCTGCACACAGCATGGTGTGCCCTCTTTCAGTGTGCATCATTGTGTACACCCAGTGCTGGCTTGTAGTGTACTAAGGGCATGGTGATGGTCCTTTGCTACAGAACAGTGTACATTCTGGGATTTTTCTCACTGTGGGATGTACAGAGAAAGCAAGGTGAGTTCAATTTTTTTTAAAATCCCATGATTCCTCTGTCTCCACCCCAGACTTCCTTTCTGTTTGGGCTAGCACCATTTTTTAATTGCTGTTGGCCAGCATGGACCTAATAATGCTCCACGATACTAAAACTGGCCGCCTCAAACACGTAGAGGCTGCTTGGGCTCTATTTCAGCACTCAAAGTCAGATGTAAAGAGACTGACTTCCCCAATGTTGCTCAGCAGCCAGGAATAGAACTCGGGTCTCCAGAATGCCAGTGCCCTAAAACACTTATTCCACATATTAAGATCTTAAATAGGGATTCACTAGTGCTTAAAGATGCTCATACCAACATTTCCGAAAAGGGAGCCAAATGTTATGTACTCAAAATCCACATTAAAGCACCTAAATAACTGGCTTGATTTTCAAAGGCGCTGAGCACCCATCAGCTCTGATTGAAGTCAGTGGTCTTAATGGGTGCTTGGATCTTTTGAAAAGCAAACTACTGTAATTATCTAGGTGCCTAAATAAGGATTTGGGTGCTTAAATTTAGGCACACTTCTCTAAAAAAGTTGGCCACTGACACTATGGCAATGAAGGCCATGACAGATGGACAGACAGATTTGTGTAGGTCCTCTTCACCCATGAAGAACAGAAAGATAGTAAAATATTTGTTTGTACCAAGGTTCTCTCCCCAGCTCAGAAAAAATACTAGTAAATTCCTGGTCCTTGCACCATGGTATTTAATCTTCACACATTTCTAGTCCTTTTAGTTCTGATCATTTTCGCAATAGGAAACAGCATGGGACTGACCCCTATGAGTAGATGTGTAAATCTCCAGAATGGCATATATAAATGCAAAGAAATGGAATTTTCATCTTTACATTTCTTTGATGAAAAAATACTCCTTGAGATGTTTTGGAAAATAAATGCTGAAAACTGGAAGCCCTAATGCTAATTAATGAGTGTTTCTTCATTTCCATATGTGTAGCTTATATCGCAAAGTAAATGACATCTGCACAATACATTTCCTCAGTGTAATTTAAATGTGAAATACAACATGAACCAAGCTGTTACCCCTTATGATAACAGCATATAAACACTAACATAAGAGAATCTCAAGGATCCTGGGTCCATTTCTGCTCTAGGTTACAAATATGCAACCCCATTGAAATCAATGGAGTTGCACGCTTGCAAATGAGAGCAGAATTTGGACAATTTTTACAAGTTGTTGAATGTGGGTATTGTAACAAAAATTTGGCTACCCTGCTCATGAAACACCACTGCCAACCAACTCATGAGCAACATCTGTAGTAATTATGGGGCAGTCAAGACTCTTATTCTTGAAGCTAGAGAATAGCATAGGAGGCAAAGTAGAGACCTAGGACTGGGTACATGGAAAAAAATCAGAATCAAATGAAATAAAATAAAAATTTTAAACTTTATTGCATGGGAAAGTCCTGCACTTATTTCTTTTGGGAGTGGACAGCCTGTTCGTATGTATATAGGACTCTGAGGGCCCAATTCTATTCTCACTGAAGTCAACTTCAAAACTCCCGCGGACTGCAGAGGTGCAGGATCAAGCCCTAAGAAAATTAGACTAAAAGAACTGGAAGCCATATAGTGCATTATGGGCCTGATCCAAAGCCCACTGAAGTCAATGCGAGTATTTCAATTTCCTTCAGTGGGTGCTGGATCTGTCCCTAAATGAATATGTTTCTAATATTTTAGAAGAGAATTCTAGCCCTACTTTAGCCAAAGAATGGAAATTAGCAAGATTCTGTCGCAGAAAACAAAAATAAGGGGATAGTTTAGATAGTTTAACCAGATTTTCTGGGTGGAGATTAGAGGAATCTCCTTTCATAAAATTGTGTATGCATCTTTTCTAAAAAGTTATATGAGCAGATGGCCTTTAAGACAAGAGTGTGAGAATATGTTATATTGAGATACCATGGTGATAGGAGCCTTAAAATATGGCAGAATATAAACAAATTTAGATAATACAGGTCAGGGAGATTAACAATTATTTTGGTTGATGTACTACAAACATGCCAGCACCTTTCACCAGTTGTTCTATTTTGCCAGGATATTGTCAACTTGCTAGTAAATTGGTGAAAATGTTCTCCCTTCTCTTGTGGTTTGAATTTCCACTGCGGCCCACTCTTAGTGGGTTGAGCCTTTTTGTTAACAAACTTGAGGCAAAATGTCATGCCTACTAAAGTGAAATTATGTGTAACGATAACTACCCCAATGTGTACCAAGCTCCAGCTGCCCCTATTGCTCTTGTGTCCTGCTGAGCTGCAATCTCAGAGACTGTCCAACCCGTTATATACAGCAAGTAGAGATGGCAAGCACTGAATAGACAATGACAAGACTGCACATTCTGATAGCAGTATTGAATAGACCAGTGTTTCTCAACCACCAGTCTGTGGACTGGCACTGGTCCCCGAGATCTCTCTGACACAGTTTAGGATGGCAGCAAATTGGTCCCTGGTATTGAAAAGGTTGAGAAAACTCTGGAGTACACAATGTTATGTATGGTAGATTACTCCATTTCATGGTAGCATTATCTGGCTACATGAGGCAGGTCCAGAGACTGCTTTATGCTTACCAGATTTAGTAATGAGCTGATTGTCTATATGTGACATAAGCTAAATAAACAAACATGCTAGCATTTTCACGAAAACCATCAATGCTTTATATTCATATGACATAAAAGTCTCCCTTTCTAATTAATAATAGTTTTGAAATTAAAACTGTTTGGGGAAAAGAAAAGAGCAGAAATGAAAGAGGCAAACTAGGAAGATGATAGCATGCAACAGGCTGGGACTGCAAATGAATGTAATAGAAAAGCAAAACAGAAAGATCACTCAGTTGGAACGAGTGAATGACAAGGACAGAAAAGCGTGACAAGAAAGTCATATAGCAGTGATTCAGGGAACCTAGAGAGAAAGCTACCAGCTGATGATGCCCAGGAAAAGAATTACATCAGGGGCAGAGGGAAAGAAATCTAGTAAAGGCTCCATCTACTCTACAGAAAAAGCTATGTTTAAGCAACAAGACTCCAACATGCTCATCTCACATTCTTCTATGTGTCCACATAACATCATTTATCCTGGTATATTTTTGTGCCAATTTGGTTGGCCAGTCCACGCCTACCATGCTGCACACTGTGTTAGTGCATCCTGGGAAAGTTTGTGCAAGTATCCCATAATGCCTCAGCTACTAATGTCAGAGGGCATAGGATTTTAGATATTCATGATATAGTGCAATCCATTTTGGGATAGCTTCCCATGCAGAATTGGAAACTAAAAGAACTGGTTAACCCAACTACACAATCACAGTTTTATGGTTCTGTATGCTGATCAGAAGAAACATGTTGCAACCCAGTTTCAGCCTAATTGTGTTACAACCCCAGATAATGAACAGGTTCAAAATACAGTACAACCACACAGTTAGGAATCATGGATTAATATTTTGTGAGTAGACACAAACCATGGGGGGAATCAATTGTATAACAACCTAGTTGAAAAATCAGTTAAAATGTGCAGTGTAAAGTCTCATCTATATGTTAACTCCTCCCATGTTCAGGAAGGTTACAATACAGTAGTCTTCTGACAATGCTGAAATACAGTTGTGTCTTGCAGGGTAGACGTGACAGCACTGTATTTTAACTGTGTTCCCAAATAGTGCTACAGCTCTTCAAAAGTTTGAGATTTCAGTCAATAGATGTTAATACTGCAAGAGCAAATCATGTTTTAACCATGCCAATGGGCTATTGTTTTTGTAACCAGCTCAGCTCTGGAAAACAAGGAACAGTTGGCCCGTTAGGGCCAGATCCTGCTAGGTTCTAAACTAGCGTTGGACTTTTTAGTTCCATTTAAATTAATGAGAGACGGGGCACTCATCACCCAGCAGCAGGTGCTTAGTGTCTCACAGGATCATGACTCCTAGTCCTAATTCACTAATGGTATTAGTTCCTTTACTGCTTGTTCTAAAATCCAGACTGTGACTAAATCCTTACCATGTCCTCAACACTTCTCCTGCTTTTGCTTTCTCCACAGAGCTTGTGAAGGAGCATGCTACACTCTTCCTTTTGAAAATCAAACTTGCTACTTTACCTCACTCTTGGGAAAAATAATAAAACAAAAATACAAACTACTCACTTGATATTTACCATCTCATCTTCAGTCTCTTGCTCCTCCTCAGCAATGTTTTAGAGAAACTAAATTTCTCTTTCCACCAGCTGTTTCAGTTCAGCCGTTGACCTTTTGCATTCGCTGATGCTGATTTCTGACCCTTTCTCAGTATTGAGAATAGAGGGCACTTCTCTCAGTGTTTAGCAATTTATTCTTTCCTCTGATCACAGATCCATCTCTTTTCTCATCCTACTTGACTTCAGGGCAGTTTTTTATACTATGGATGGTGCTATCCTTCTTTAGTTCCTCCAGTGAGAAAATTGGGGTTTCCTCTCTTGCTTTGAATCTTCTTTCTTTTATCAAAGCTTTCCCATTTGTAGTGAACCAAGATTTTACACCTACCCTCTATCTCCTCCGTTACTGTAAGATGCTCTCCTTGGGCCTCTTCTCCATATAACTTCTCCCTTGGGGACAATTCACTGCTAGCTTCAAATGCAGATACTATCTATGAAGATGACACACAACTGCGCTTCTCCTATTCTCTCTCTATTTTCCATTTTGCTGCCTTTCTTGGCTCTGTCAGCTCCTAGCTACATGATAATGTCCTGAATCTGAATACTTCAAGGAGGAAAGTCCATGAGTCTTTGTCTCATGTTTCTGGCTCCACTATCAGTCCTTAACTGACACATTTCTCTTCTGTCAAAGCATTTCTCATTTTGGTGTGTATGCACTGAATGGTTGGGGGAAAACTTGGTACACAACTTCAGGAATGTGGCCTTCCATACCCGAAAGTTCTGCATCATTCCAGGTTTCAGTGAATACTTACAGCAGCTGTCCAGTTTCATTCACTGCTGCCTGCATCACCTACTCCTCCTCAGTATTCTCATTTTCCCTGCTGCATGGCCAGCCACTGTGGTGGTTCTGCAAATACAAAAGAATCAGTCATTCTGCCTCTGAAATAGACACAAGAGCTCCACTAATCTGTTCAGCATCCATATTTCTGATGGCGAGATGGTGAAAAGATTGAAAACCTACACGAAGGAGGGTAGACTATGGGATGGACCAGAGAGAAACATGGGAATTTTAAAAACGGTTTGAAAAAGAGAAGGTTATAGGATGGAACAGAAGAAATGGTGGGAACTTGACCCAAACTCCCACAGTTCCCTAAGAAGTGTGCCAGTATCCCACAATACACTACAAAATTTTCCCACAAAGTAGTGTGCCAGATAGTTGTTCAGGGGACACGGTGATGGCAACCCACAATACCACATATCTTTTGCCAGTACAACCTGGCACTGTGAGGTAGCACTGCACTAGCAAAAGTCAACAAATGTGAATGTGCTCTACAGCTATTTTTGGCAGACGCTTGCCAGCAGACATTTTACCAATAAAACTTTCTAGTATAGACATGGTTTCAGATACCATGGCCAGAAACCTAGAAATTATCATTCATAAATGATCTTCATGCTGAACCTTTTTCACTTTTTGAATCTTCTCTGTCTATAAGTCTATTACTGGATCATCCATATCTTGATTTTATCTCTTGTGAAATCTTGATCTATGTCCCGTTGCAATCCTCTCTTCATGGTGTTCCCAAATTCCTATGATCTAAACTCAGAGATTCTAAAATGCAGCAATCTGGCTAAACTTTCCCTCCAAGAACTGGAAACATGTCCTATCCATGATCACCTTCCCTGGCTTCCCCTCCGTTTCTGAATCTACTTCAAAACTGTTCTTTTTCCCTAAAAAAAACTCCCCATGGGCTCACTTTACCTAACTTCTCTGACCCATCATCCAGCTATTATCCTGTGTGTACCTCCAATCTTGACCTCTTCCCCTCAATTCTCCATAGCTGAGGTTGCTTTTTTGCTTGTGCTGTTTCATCTATCTGGAATTCTCACCTCTCCTATCTGCCTTCAAGCCATTGAGTCATTCATGCTCTTTAAATCTCATTTTAAAACCTTCCTTTATGCTTTAATTTACAGCTGACTGTGTGGTTATGTGATACTGTGAACTGAAGACGCTATATAAAAATCACTATATAAAAATAAGATGTGGTATATTGTCTCAGCTCTCCATGGGAAAATAAAACTGGTGTGACATATTGCACAGAACTACAAGATATTCAAAATCTGGAGTTGACTTTTTATAGGGGAAATAAAGTAGCTAAACTAAACTAAAAGCAAATGACCATGGATGTATTTGATTAACTGACTGACATGACTATATACTTCTAGTGTCCACAGAACAATAAAAAAGGCTACACGGTAAAATTTATCTCAGTTTAGTAAGCCAGAATCATTCTTGTTTTCTCCATAAACTCCAAACATCTTCCTATACAGGAGTGGGTAGAGTGGAGAGCTGAAAAGATGAAACTGTAAAATCTTTGTAGCATCAGTCAAATAAAATAAATAAATAAAGGAAAAAATACTAACAGATCATGCTGGTTTCAGTGAGCAAAATCTTTTAATTAGGCTCACTTCAAAGGGGATGCCACAGGAATTCTCCTCCCTCTCCACAGAGCACTCAGCTGCAAAGTTGTTTGAATATAAGGTAGCCTGCGACAGTGATTTAGTCGTGAAATATTCCTGGAATGGAAAGAAGCCACACAAAGGTCTTGGAGCTCTGGTCCGAGGTAAATAATACGTCAGGAAACTTGTAACAAACAATGACACAAACCACAGAAACAGACCTGCCAAGTCTAATTTATTTGGAAGGTGGTTCCATCCCTTATTCCGGACCAAGGCAGCTTCTGAAGGTAGCTTTTAAAGAGTATGATTCTGCAATATGTAAGGACCCTGACACATTTTAAAATAGAATCGCTTGTTTTTAGCTCTCCCCATTTAGATCGTCACTGTTGGAGGCAGAGCTCTGCAGAGCAATATATAGAGGAGGGAGCACTGGTGCCCTGGCTGGGGAGTTACTGAACATTTAATGCATGGGGATGGGGGGTGGGGGGTGGAAGAAGGGGGGCATTGCCCTGACCTAACAATACATTCTTGTCTCGTGTTATGATTCATGTTACAGTTGCCACAAAACTGCTTCCTATTTGGCACTTTGCCCCTTGCCTTCTTCTTCCTCCTTATCCCTCCTCCCTCCATCTCCCCTTTCTCCTTCCTACCCATCAGCCCTACCCCCGCCACCCTTTCCACATCCCCGCTCTCCTTCCCAATCTCCTAGCCCACACTTGCCGCTCGCCTCCCCACTCCCCATAGCCTCTGCCACGCTCCCGCCCTTAGCTCACCTACTGCCCACCCCCCTCTGCGCTGCACCCCATCCCCCCTCTTGTGCTACCCCGGCTGGCTCAGGCGGCTGCGGCGCACCGGGGCGCTGTCCCTTTAAATCCCTCTCTGTCCAGCTCTGTGGTTCACGTCGCCGCCGTCCCCTGTAATAATTAGTTGCGGGAGCCGGTGCTACCCTCCCGCCCGCCCTCCCGGCTCCGCCAATCAGCGCCCGCCCGCGTCACTCTCAGGGCAACGAAACAGAAAAAAAAAAAAAAGTTTCGTAAAGAGCGAGCGAGCGGGGCCAGCGGCGGCGGCCAGGCGGGGTGGGGGCTTCAGCGGGCCCCGGAGCCAGGTAAGAGCGGGTGCCAGGCTACGGGGGCCCGCTGGGCGGCTCCCCAGCATGGTGATGGGGGGCAAGCTGCTCTCCCCCCTCCCCAGCCCCGGGCGTAAAGGGACTAGCGGCCCCGGCGTGAGGGGGGCGCCCTGGCCGCAGCGGGGCCCTGGAGAGAGGAGTGGGGCCAGGAGGGGGGCCCCACCGCAAGGGGACCTCGGGACGAGTAAAGGGAGGCGAGGGGGTGCCCCCCCCCTAGGGGAGTACGGGGCCGGTGGGGCGCACCCCTCCCACACACAAACATAGGAAGTGAGTCTCACCCAAGGAAGCTGCTGTTGCCCCCACCCCAGTCCTTGGGTGTTTGTGTGGATGAGTCAGGTGAGCGTCCAGGAAGGAGCACCTGGCTGTGTGTCTCAATCTCTAGGACTTCCTGTAATTTGTGGGGCACGGGGGGGGGGGGGAATATATGGGGCTTGGACTCAGCCTGTCAGATACAGAGGGTTGAAGGAATCAAAATTGAGTTCCACACTGTCTGTTGTATTTAATTGGTGGTTTCTCCCTTTTTTGAGTTGTTTCTTCTCTTCCCCCCCCCCATAACCCCCAACACTAATAGCATGAAAGCCCAAGGGCAACTTTATAAGGGTAAAAACAACGAGGAGTCCTTGTGGCACCTTAGGGATGAACAAATTTATATGGGCATAAGCTTTTGTGGGCTAGAACCCACTTCATCAGGTGCATAGAGTGGAAAATACAGGAGCAGGTATAAATACATGAAAAGATGGGAGTTGCCTTACCCAGTGTGAGGTCAGTCTAACAAGACAATTCCATTAAGAGCAGGATACCAACGGAGGAAAAATAATAAATTTTGTAGTGGTAATGAGAGAGGCCCATTTCAAACAGTTGACAAGAAGGTGTGAGTAACACTAGGGGGAAAATTAGGTTTAGGTTTTGTAATGACCCAACCACTCCCAGTCTTTATTCAGACCTAATGTGATGGTGTCCAGTTTGCAAATTAATTCCAGTTCTGAAGTTTCATGTTAGTCTGTTTTTGAAGTTTTTTTGTTGAAGAATTGCCACTTTTAGGGTAGAATTTCTACTTGTGTCCTTCAGTGACAGTTCCCCTTCCCTTGTTGTTACTAAACTTGTTTGCAGGTATGTTGGCTTCTACCGTAGGGATGGCTGAATTTCAGAGGTGATGTGATTCGTCTGTTTTGTAGAGTGTTATGTGATCTTTCTGAAGAAAAGGTGCTATATGGAGGTGGCCAGAATAGAGTGTCTTGACTTATTTAACCAATCCAAAATTATTTTGAGAGAATTTTCATAAATTGTTTTTTCAACCAGCTCTACTGCCATGTAAACACAGGGGGACTGCTGCTTCTGTTGTAAGGGTAAGGATTGAGTTTGTATGCCTGTGGTTTTTATACAGCAACCAGCACTCCATTGAGGGCGGGGGGGGGGTGTTAGGGCCTTAGGACAGTACTATAATATAAATATTGATTACTAGGATGGCTTCAATTCAGAACACCTGGCTGTTTGGGAGCATGTGGATGAATTTTGCTTCCTGAACAATCTAAATTGTGGTACTAAGCTCCTAGTCGAACCAGTGTGTATGATTGACTTAGGATTTCATTTTAAAATATTGCATTTTTTCTAGTCCTTACAATTGTGAAAATAACCTTCCAAATGTAACCTTGATGCAGTGCTCTCTTTCCAGTCTCTGAAAAGCCTGAAATGCTAGGTTTGAGTGGTGTGAGCATCCCCTTTTGTCTCAGTGGGTTGTTAACTCTGAAAGAATGACTTCTCACTGATCTTTTTTTACACAAGTGTGCAGCAAATGTATTTATGTAGTGGCAGATACTCACCAGGAATGGTTGTGGCAGAAGCGGCTGCACCTCTTTTTCCCAGGGTTTATAAACGTGTACTACTAGGTATGTCTCGCACGGTTGCACTGCTTTCCCTAACTCTTTGTCTGCACTTGTTCTGTGACTGAAATCCGTGCCCAAAAGGCTTGGGGGGAGTGGGTAGAGAAATTAGTTGGTGGGTTTTTTTCTATTCTGCTGCGGGTATATAATCTACTTTCAATTATTGTCAAACTTCTATTAACATTTAGTGTATTGAGGGTATTATATATCCCTAACTTTGTAGCCTTGACCTTTAAAACTGAAGTTCAGTCCTCTCCATTTCATCCAGTTATTCCTTGTGATATCCTTCTGCTTCAACCTTAAATAATTCCTTTCTTGGTGTGTTTACACTCTCTTTGAATTGTAGATGGTTAATCATAATCTCATTCCCTTAGATGATTAGCAGAGTTATATGTATCTAGTCCTAAACTTTCTTTAATTTCTTAACCATTTTCTTCAGGCTTCTTAATGATTTTTATTGCTGCTCTTTGAATTCTCTCTAATCTATTGATATCTTTCTGGTATTGAGGTACATAGAAATGTATTTTGCACTAGAAATGGTCTCCAATGTGTCCTATAGAAGGGGATGGTCCCCTTCTATCTAGTCCAGGGGTTCTCAAACTTCATTGCACTGCAACCCCCTTCTGACTACAAAAATTACTACACGATCCTGGGAAGGGGGAGAAGCCTAAGCCTGCCTGAGCCCTGCTGCCCTGGGTGGGAGAGGAGTGGGGGAGGGGCGTGGGCCAAAGCCTGAGCCCTGCTGCCCTGGGTGGGTGGATGGGAGGGGTGTTGGGCCAAAGCCTGAGCCCCGCCGCCCCTGGCAGGGAGCCAAAGCTGAAACCAATGGGCTTCAGCCCCAGACAGGGGCCTTGTAACCTGAGCCCTGCCACACAGGGCTTGGGCTTTGGCCACTGGCAGTGGAGCTTAGGCTTCGGTTTTGGCCCTGGGCCCCAGCAGGTCTTAAGTCAACCCTGGTGATCCCATTAAAATGGGCTCCTGACCCACTTTGGGGTCCCGACCCACAGTTTGAGAACCCCTGATCTAGTCCATAATATACCTTTTTGTTCTGCCCAAAGTATCATTGTGTGGTATGTGTATAGTGTTTTTGTTCATTTGCTGTATATCACTGCAAGCTTATCTGATTTGATATTCACTACTGCTCCTCTATCACTTTTGGTGTGACTGCTTTTCAGGTGTCGCCTTCACCACTGAATAGTTGTGATTTTTTTCTTTCCTCCAACTTTCATTACTTTTTTTTAAAAGAAATCCCAAACTATTTCCTGCATGTATTTATGTCTTCAGGTCCCTTTTGTATTATTTTTTTGTCTTCATAAGCAATTAGTTTGGTATATTATACATATGGAAAGTGGCTTCTAGTTTGTCATAGTTTTGCTCTCATAACTCAAGTGGTGTATATTAGAAAATGTAAGAACTTACGGTGTTTATAAATTCAACATCTGATTACCTTAAACTCAAACTGTCTCCACAAAACCCCAAACAAATAACTTACCACTCTTTTTAAAGTTATCAGTAGAGGACAGAAATATTAACACAAGCTACTGAGAAGTTACTATGGTTACTGATTAGGATACCTCCTGTTCCTGTGAAAATGTGTGCTTTTGTGTAGCAACTATATTAATCACTTCTCTTTTAAAGAATCGTAAGTACACTTGGCAGCTAATTGGGATAAAGTTATGCACCTGGATCTTGAGTAGCCTTTCTGAGTCAGGTGTTGAACAAATTTTGGCTTGTTCTATATAGGCTTACGGGACATGCTTATTTCAGTTTAGAGAAAAGGGCATACATTGATACTGTACATACATATTCTTAGGCCATTGAATTCAGCATGCTCAACCATACTGTAGGATACTGCTGTTGCACCTGAGCAAGATGGCTGATGTCAAGGGAATGCTCTGGATCCTTCCACAGGGGCTGTAGCCAAAAGGCATGATGTATGATGTCTACCACCAGAGCTTTCACCTATATAGTTCTATAATAGTCACTACTCTTTCCTGGTCCTATTGAATATCATAACCCTTGGGAGTGATTGAGACTTCTTGAAGCTACAGTTGTCAGAAAGATGTAGCCAATACTCAACTGTTTATACTTGGTGAAATCTCTCTGTCACCCAGGTATCCCAGCATCTGGGTTTGGAACTGTCTGAAGCTACTCTGTCCTGTTTTATGCTCCTAGGCAGAAGGAAGCACTGTAAGGTGCTTTCTGTCACACTGACAATTTGGGACTATTGGAGACTTCAGGGTATTTAATGTATAGGGTCTTTCAGGATATTTTGTCAGACTTTCCTATACCATCAGTCACAAAAACCCGTTTGACCTTCTATGGTTAGCCAGGCATCTAAGGGCTGGACTTGGTCATGTGCACTTTTGTTATTTCCAGACTTGATTGTAGCATTGCAGTATATCTTGGGTTGAAAGCATCAAGAAAAGCACTAGACTGCGATGTTTACCAAGAGCACATCTATATACTGCTCATTCTGCTAGCTTCCTGTTGAACACATAGTCAGCTTCAAGGTCTTGGTCCTAATCCTCTGGGTTTACCCTAGAATACCTGAAATACTGCTTAACCATTCAGGCACTTGACTGCCATTGACGGTTTTGCTCCTTTTGAATAATGGAATTGTATATCACTAAGGAGAAGCTCATCTGCACAGGGAAGAGTTTGTTCTTGGTGGTGGAATTCACACCCACAGGATCAAAGGATGAACACTAACTTCAAAACTTTCAGCTGAAAATGCAAATCTCCATTCTTTGATCTTTCCACACAGCTTCTCATAACCTACTAGCATATCTGAAAAATGGAATCTCATGCAACTAACTCATGGAGGAGCAGGTATAAATAGAATACATCAGTGATGTAAATGACTCTCTCTTTTGAGGATGATGCCCAGATATCATGCCCATCACCATGGTATAAGAAAGTGAACAGAATAGTGTTTGGAATATACTTTTGAAACAATTATTTGTATGTTCATGTAGTTATTTCACTAGTAGTACAAGTAAGTCATCTGTTGAGAGAATGGCTATTTTAATAGAATAATTTAAAGTATTCAGAGATAATCTGGTGATCAATAGATATACTATTTTCAAAATGATAAAGAATAGTAAACTTTTTGTATATAGTAACTTCAAAAGCATAATTACTGTTTGTGTAAATATTCATAAATTTTGAAATTTGCCTGGGGTGGGAAAGTTAAATATCTGCCTTTTAATTTTAAGTTATGGTAATAGTTAACAGTGGAAAACAGGTTAAAAGTTAGAGCTGCATTTCTTAAAAAAAACACACCCAAGAATGAACCCCATAAGAGTACTGGCATATTGACAGCCCTGGAGGCTGAGGACCTTTTTCCACAGTGCAGGTACAGCACATGAAGGCTGTAGTTCCCTACATTGCTTTGCCATTTATTAACCTGTAGAAACCTAGAGGTAAGTGTTATGTGTTTCCTAAGAGTCCTTCACAAATGGTACCAATTTTTGGCAGGCTTTTGTGATTCACACATGTCCATAGGGACCTGGACTGTGACTGACATGTTTTTACATAGATCACCGAACAGCCATCAGATGAAAGCTTTTGATCACTACCATTCTGTTCTGTTTGAACTGGAGACTTAAATGTAACCGGCTCAGTTCTTCTTTTCCTGAGCTATCTAGTCTCACTAATTTGCTATATCTTTTATGTATCTTAATATTGCAGCAGAAATAGACTTCTGGGTTTTCTACAATTAAAATAATCAAATGAGACTTAGGCACCTTCTTTTCTTACTCCTGTCCCCAGAGCAAGTTACAGTAGCAGCTAAAATTTGAATTTGTCTTCAAGGCTGCTCATGCTCAGAGCTTCCCTAATTAAGGTTTGCAACTATGATGATCACACCAGTTTCTGCTGTCTCTGACGATGTTAAAGAGCAGCAGAGGCTTAACTTCCCTTCTGAGTTTGAAATACAGTGAATTTCTTCAGACTCTGATCCAGACGAATATAGGATGTGTGCAGAAATTAAACCTATGAAATTGGTGTCCTTCATGCTCATTTTCAACAGTCCTGATTGTGGTTGTCTTTGAGGCTGGACAGGGATTTGAGCAACAAAATTCTAACCTGGATGTCTAATCCCTAAATTCAGCTGTATTCACACATGAACTTTGATATGTAATAGATAAGAATCCAAGCCAGTTGTGTCCTTATCTCACTTCTCTGATTTTGGGGGGGTGTTGGTTTACTTCACAAGGGCAGCAGACTATTCCCTGGCCCACTTAATAAAAGTAGGGTATCCCTGGACAAAATTTTCTCCCCTTTTGCTGCTATGCAGTGTGCTATTTGTTTGGATGTTGCAGATTGCCTGGTGGTGGCTGCATTTCTGTGGTGATGGATAGGTATGGATTTTTAAAGCACTCTGGGATTCTTCAGGAGGAAAGGTACTATGTAAATATATGCAACCTTATATTGTGTAAGCGACAAAACTTGTTTTTAGGGCAGAAGATGTTGCCTTTCCAGAGTAGGGTGATTTTGATCGTAAGATTTTTGTGACTGCAGCTATTTTTCTCACAGACGTGCAACTTCATGAACTCCAAACTGAAAGTTAGAAGTTTGTCCTGGGTATCGTGACCCTTTACAATTCTTAGTCATGTTGCTTTATTTGCCTAAACTATGTTCTTGCCATCGATTGCTTAGATTGAGTTGCACTTTTATGATTTAATGCTGTCTTTTGCAATACAGCTGTGAAACTGTATGAAGAGGATCTGAGTAACTTTATTCTTAATGTTCTGTGCGTTCAAAGTACCGAATTCTCACAAAGCATCTTGCGATTAGGCCTCTGAATTGACTTTTTCAGTTAGTATATGAGACACTATAATACATTGTGCAGATGTAGAGCCTTCTTAAAGTTAGCCCTTTTATAGTGGTTTTTTTTTAAAGAAGCTTTTTTTTTTAGAAAGTGGTGCATGCATTAAAATGCAGCCTAGTACTTTGCTGTAAATATTCCCCTCGAATGTGGGGGGTAATATAGTATTTTTCTATGACTAACTTATCTTGGACTTTTAATCTATAATAGCAAAATAGTTTAGAGGGGCCCATTGCTCTACAAATACAATCTTGGAGACCCTATTTAAAACAGTTATCCCTCAACACTGTTGAAATTGGCATCCATTTTGCAGTATAGCCTAGACCTTAATTATTTCAGAAGGAAAGCTGCTGCAATGGAGTCTTGAGGAAAGAGGGGTGAAAGAGGGCTGGGAATTGGCTGTTCTCCCTGGAGATCTGTTTCCTTCTCCTCTCTCCCTCCCTCTAACTTTTCCGTTGTATTAAAAAACCAAAATTACCCCCCCCCCCACACACACACAAACAAACAAAAAAAAAACCACGACAAAAAGTACAAATGTGCAGATAATTCACAGCTTGTACCATCCTGGATATAGTTTGAAACTGATGAAATATTAAACCCATGAAAATTTTGCATGTAATACAATACTAACTGGGCAAACTGTGGTGGCACTAAGAGGGGGAGGTATCCTGTTCATCTGTCAGTCTCCAGATTACAACATTTTCTGGGTTGAGTCAGGGAGAGGTCTTCCTGAAGTGATCTGTGCATTTGTGAGACATGATGTGAGATGCCTCTTTATTCTGTGTAATTTTTTCCCCCTGAATGTCAGGCTTGTCAGTTAGGTAGACTTTTTTGGCTGATGGGGAGAGAACTGTTCAGATTTTTTTTTTTTTTTTTTTGCAATGATGCCTAAGATCTTGATGATACAAACTGACAGTATTTTGTATTATACAGTTATGATGTATAAAGATCAGATTAATGGAATATTTAGTCATAATCTAATTATCAGATCTAATTAGAATTTTTTAAAAAATAGTTTTAAAATACTGTTAAAGATTGGATCAGCAAAAAATAAAAACCACGGACTGTCTGACACAGAAACATACATAGACCCTGGTAAGATCTAGATATTGGCTTCCACACTATGGAAACACTTTTGCTGAGTCATGTCTTAAATTAGCAGAAGAAAGCAGGTTGAAACAAGTGACTGACTATTCATATTTTCAAGTTTAGATTACTAAATCATACCTTGAAAGTTACATATAGTGTGCCTAATTTTTCAGTTAGTTTATTCTGTGATTTTTAAATAGTGAATTTGTTCCTGAAGCTTGAATTAAATTTTATCCTATATTAAAAAGCAAGTAGCAAAGCTTTATATAGGTAGAATTCTTTCAATTTCACTTCATGAAGTTTTACAGTACATCTAGTTCTTTAATAATAGACTGATCAGATATGTCAAAAGTATGTATTCTTTAACATCACTTTTATATTTCTAGGTAAAACCCTATGAATCCATATGGTTTTGAGTGCTATGTTCAAGATTTGGAGTGGCAAAGTCTAGGCTTTCACTGTTCAGTTTTATGTAATGTTAATTGGTATGAAGCTGGTCAAAATAATGTAATAAAATGCTGTAGTTTGGCACAACTGAAGACTTGTGTGCTGTTTCTTTAAGAAACCAGCTAGTCCAGGGTGTTTTAACCAGCTTAACCTAACCTGCTAGCAAGGAAAAGTTCTTTAAATAATGGATATTAAGTTTTACCAATGAGAGATACTAGTTTTACTGAAAGGGTGGAGTTTTTTCCATTTCAGCCACTAGAATTGAAGAAGGTGGGGCTTTCTGTTCAGGTTAGGTTGCTCAGGAGTACAGCTTCCAGTGAAGTTAATCTGGGGTGAAGCAAACAGAAAATTGTGCAGATTTTCTTGGTAGGATTTTTTGTTTGTTTGTTTTAATCTTGTTGTATTTCTTCATTTTACCCTTTAAGGCACTTATGCTTATGTGTGTGCCAAATTTCATGATTGTTTTGTTTTCCAGTGCTGGCAGAATATTAAAATGTATGCGGGGAAGCAGAACAAAAGGGCTCTTTGGGCAGGAAATAAGCTGTTGAGAGATGCAAACTTGATTGAGTTTCTTTTATCATTTATTGCTAGTTTAAAGTTTGGTATTTTTATTTGGAAAAAGTGAAGTTGTACAACAATATCTTACCTAGTTGTGTTAATTGTAAAAAAATTGAGGATCATGCTGCTGTTTTCTATAATGTTGTGTAACTCCAAAAGAGCTTTATTTTTAACTCTAACTTCTCTGGCTCTGATGAGACTTGAATTAACTGAATGTGACAGTTGCTACTAGATTATACAATGATAACATTTGTTTAAAGTCATCTGCCTTTGTTTTAAGTCATGTCCATGATTATATCACTTAAGATTGATGCTATTTATTTTTTGTGTTGTACTTTAAAAAGGAGAAGAACACTTTGTATAGATTTTGGTGTATTAGGAACAGTGTATGCAAAGAGGTTTAAAAGCTAGATTTAATGTATTCTAAGTCCTCCCCCGACCCCCCCTTCTCTTAATACAACTTCCTGGAATATCAAGGACCATCAGAGCTCTGATTTTAAAAAACAAAACAAAAGGGGGCCAGGGAGGAAATTAATTCTTCTTGTGTTTGTTGCAGCCGCTGTCCTTCCAGCTGAAGATGGGGCTTCCTTCAAAACTAATCAATACCCTATCACCCTGAATCTTATGTGTTGAGCATAGTGTGGTGGTTACTTGTTGTTTGGGAGTGGGGTGATGGTTATCTTCAGTTTCTGCACCATTTTTTTTTTTTCCTTTCGGCTTTCATATTTAGGGATGAGTTTTTAGTAATACCTTTTCTCAGTGTCCCAAGGGTCTTCAGGCTTGGAACATGCTATAAATTAGTATTATGGAGAGGAGTTTCTGTTGAGTATTGCAAAGTGTTTACTGTGATCCCTTTTTTATTCCTAGACAGAGAGATCAGATAGTGCCCAAGTCTGGGTATTTGGTTCAAATGCAAGGCATCCTTTTTTTTTGTTTGTTTGTTTTTAAAAGCCTTCCCTAATTTGCCCCCCTTCCTTCACAAAAGAGTCTGTATATGCATGTGTGCATGCACACACAGTTGTATTCATGCAACCTGATCCTTGGGATCAAAGAAATACTATGTTATGTTCTCTGACATTGATTAACTTTAATGCTTAGATACCAAGTTGATGGATGCATTACAAATAGCTAAGATGTGGCAGTACCTGGAAGTTTGGGGAATACAAGAACAGACATGAAAATCAAACCAGGATCTTCCAAGTGACCACGCAGAGCATTTCACAAGATAGTTAGACATGGTCAACATAGTACACTTCACACATTTTCAATTTTCCATTAGTTAATTTTCTTTAAAAAAAAATTGGATTATAAATAGGTTTCATTTTTGTCTAAGTACATCCTAATACAGTGGCATCTCAGGCTTGGTTTGGTATTTTATAGGCTTACACACACTTAATACATATTCTGATTTTATTATAGCATAATTTTATTCACTTTCTAAACTTTTTTGGAATGTGTTTCTCTACTAGTAAGTATTATTACAAAATGCATGACCATCAAACTATGGAATTATTTTTAATACTCATCAGTAGCTCTACTGGCCATTCTAACTGCCTTTGGGCCAGATGCCTCTTATTTAAATGGCTACTCCTTAATTAGAGGAGAAAGGGAGTACTTAGACAAAAGTTGACTTTAAGTGCAAAGTGTCACAAATATCTTTCAGCTGAAGTTAGGCCTTAATTGAGTGACCAGAGTTCATGTTTCAAATGAAAGCAAAAAGAAAAAATAAACGACAGGCTTATATTTGTGCAAACTAAGCATATATTATATGTATGTATATTTAATGTACACAAGCAAAATCATACATATTTGTGTAATATTAGATACTAATTATGCAGAATGCTGCTTTTACTTAGCTGACATTTTCAGCAGACTTTTCCAGTTTAACTTATTTCAAACCAGTCAGTGGTTGAAGCAACCATTCTTTAATTTTTCTTCTATATGATCTACCTAGCTAGTAAAGAAGGGACCAGTAATTTTCCTGATGCATTAAACTTTCAGAAGTGACCTGTTCCAAGTTTTCACCTCATGTATATAATTCTGATTGGCCCTAAAGGATAAACGTACAACTTTGCTGGCATGGCTGGAGAACTTCTGTATCAAGATACAGCAGGTAGTCTTGCCTGTATTCAGAATTGTAGATAAGCAATCTGAATACATTTGCTAGTTATTCCAGCAATTTATACTAGTAAAACATTATCTTACACTGTGACAAGTCTTCTACACACTGAGGGGTGTGTCTTCTGTGTTCGAAGATTCATGTACATACTACTTACGTCAAGATGGAAATTTACACATCTGATGTAACTGAAGTTTACATTCTCTTTAAGATTAAACTCCTAACAGACACTTAGGGCTAGATCATGCTTTCTTCATCCATTCATGGAAAAGAGGGCAAAGGCATCGGTGACCTCATGGACCCATTCTTCCTCCCACCTACCTGCTGAAATCACTCCATGGAGTAGTGATTGGATGGCCCTGCATTGAGCATGGGTGTAGCTGAAGCACACTGACCCCCCCATCCCCCCCCTGCCCCTTCAGCCCTGTGTAAACTACTTGGGAAAGTTAGTACAATTTGAGGCTGTATTGTATTTCCCATGGAACTCCCTTCATGGTGAGAATACTGCTTTAAGGTTGTCCAAACTAGGAAAAGTGGTGTAGTATTAATATGTTTGTAAAAACTGCATTGTCCATACTAGAATTTTTACCATGTTAGCTACCATCTATTTTCCTAGTGAAGACAGGGCCTAAATGGGGATCCAAGGGGCAGCTTTGGTTGTTGGTGCTGTGCTGCCAGCAGGTGGATTAGGGATAGGATACTGGAGGTACCGAGCTCATACATAAGAACAGGGACTTCAAGTAGATATCCTTGGCTTCCCATGGTGTGGAATTTTGCTGAGGAAGAGGTTGACTATTTTCACACAACTTTGTTACAGTATAATCAATCAATAATATGACCTGTAAAGCAATAAAAAATAGCTTTCGCTCATTTTAGCTGCATTAAGATGTATATAACAGAGCCTTGAAAAGTTTCTTCAACATAACGTGGGTTTTTTTTCCTGCTTGTTTTTTTTTTACTTTAGAAATATCAGAAACGTTAAGTCCTTCCCTGATTTTGTTGGATGTGTGAGGGTGTGTGGAGGCTTTGAACTGAGGGGGTAAACCGCAGCTCAAGGAGACATACCCCTGGTGTGCTAAAAATAGTGTATAGCAGCATGAGCAGAGGGAGGGACTAGTCACCCTATGTACCCATCCAAGACCCTAGTAAGTACTCAGGCAGCTAACCCCTTGTGCTGCTGAGGCTATATTCTGTTCTTATTGAGCTAGCATGAGTGTGTCTCCTTGAGCTGGAATTTATACCTCCAACTCAAAGCGTAGACATACCCTCAGATATATGTGGTAACCTCTCAACCCTTAATTGAAGGGTGGGGGGCAGGTGATCTATTATTTCAACTGTGTTTATGGGGCTTTTGAGTTAAATAGGGATTAGCAAAAACCATGCTTTATACAGTCTAAATGAAAAGCATTTCCCTCCCTCAATCAGGTCTCACTTTCTTATTATGCTCCTAGTTCTCTAGTTGTTCATAATCTTTCAGGTAAAATGGGGTAAACAAGACACGAATTTTTAATGTTACATACAGAGAACTTTCTAAAAAAGGTTTTATTCATCATGAAGAAACAAAATGAGTTAAAACCTAATTTCTTCCCCCACCCCTTTAAGACCGCTTCAGGCAACTTCTTGAGGCTCTTTGTCAAATAACTGAAGCCTTGAACTTAAAGGCGCGTCTTCACTAGCAATGTTAAAGCGCTGAGCTCTCCCAGTGCTCTAAAAAAACCACCTCCACAATGGGACTAGCTCCCAGCGCTGGGAGCACAGTCTACACTGGCGCTTTACAGTGCCGAAACTTGCAGCGCTTGGGGGTGTTTTTCCATCCCCCTGGGCGAGAATGTTGTAGCACTGTAAAGTGCTCGTGTCGACAAGCCCTTACATGCTAAACAAGCTGTAGGGATTTAAAGCTTCATATTTGCCAGAAGGTGGTGATGAGGGGTATAAGAGGGTGAATATTTACTTCCCATACAGTAGTTTTTAAATGGGAAATCCATAGAAGTTACCCCTTCTGCTGTTAACCTGTCAAGATTTGCAGAACCTGAACTTGTCTCTGCATTCATAGTTTGGGCTTCCTGTGCACAGGGTGATTCCTGGTCAGCCATCTTATGTTGTGCCATGACACATTTGTATCGTAACACTGGCAAATACCACATCCTGAAGGATAGCCTAATATGTAGTAATACCATGTTTACTGGACCAAACTCTGAACAGCATGGCTGGCCTGGCGGGCTCTGACAACCACCCAAACAGTTTAAGTAGCCCATGTTTTAAGACAGTAATGCTATGGTGTGCCTTCTGTGATTCATAGTGCTAATTTGTGTAGCCACATGAGGTGTTGGGGGGAGAGAGAAATACAAATTCAAAGCCAAAAATTAGGCCAAATTTTTAGGCCAAAAATTAGCTATTGCCAGCATACTTGAATGTGCTGTATTGGACTTCTGAAATTCTTTTACTAATAACTATTTTCAACCACAAATGTGTGTCTGCACTACACTTAACTTTGGCAAAGATGCTCATGCTCGGCGTGAGCTTTCGTGAGCTACAGCTCACTTCATCCGATGCTCAAATAAATTGGTTAGTCTCTAAGGTGCCACAAGTCCTCCTTTTCTTTTTGCGAATACAGACTAACACGGCTGTTACTCTGAAACCTGTCCTTAATGGTGTAGTACTTCTGTTGTCCAGTAGAACATTGTTTAAAGCAGCTTAGGAGGACAGGTGTGGCAATACAGTGAACATTTCTTAACAAGAGATCTGCAGCTTTTTGGTAAATTGGTATGTCTGTTAAAGGGTGAGAATGCAAAATGAGAAGTTGAAGGTGGTTTTTCTTGTCTAGCTTCCCGAATTCAAGTAAGCAGCTTACCAAGGTAGCTTTTGTTGTCAGTGCAGGGGAGTTTATATGATTAAAATTTTCGAAGAAGTGTATTAGGCTTTTTATGTTGGGATAGTTCTAACAATAATTGCATGATACCGTGGGATATTGGTGTTAAATCTTGGAATAAAGTTGATTTGCAGTTATATTTATGGTAATCCATTAACAGTTCAACAACTTTGGCTGAGTAAAATTCAAAGATAAGTGGTCATGTAATCACTACACAGTATCAAAAATCCCACTTTATTAAGAGTTAGGGTTTCCAGGTGTCCAGTTTTTGACCGGAACACCCGGTCAAAAAGGGAACCTGGTGACTCCAGTCAGCACCACTGACCGGGCTGTTAAAAGTCCGGTTGGCATAGGGCTGGCAGGCTCCCTACCCAGGTCTGTGTGGCTCCCGGGAAATAACATATTCTTCTGGTCCCTATGCGTAGGCGCGGTCATGGGGGCTCCATGCACTGCCCCTGCCCTGAACGCTGGCTTTGCAGCTCCCATTGGTCAGGAACTGCGGCCACTGGGAGCTGCACCTGCAAGCAGGGGTTGCGTGCAAAGCCTCCTGGCCATGTCTCTGCCTAGGAACCTGAGGGACATGCCAGCCGATTCCTGGGAGCCGCCTGAGGTAAGCACCCCCCACAGCCTGCACCCCTCACACACTCCTGCACCTCAGCCCCCAGCCCAGAGCCCCCTTCTGCACCCCAAACTCCTCATCCTTGGCCCCACCCCAGAGCCTACACATGCAGCTAGAGCCCTCATTCCCTCCTGCACCGCAACCCCCTGCTCCAGTCCAGAGCCCCCTCACACACTCTGAAACCCTCAGCCCTGGCCTGGAGCCCCTTCTTGTACCACAATTCCCCCATCCCTGGCCCAACCGCAGAGCCTGCATTCCCAGCCAGAGCCCTCACCCACTTTTGCACCCCAACTCCCTGCCTCAGTCCAGAGCCCCCTCCCACACCCTGAACCTCTCATTTCTGGCCCCGCGCTGGAGCCCTCACCCCTCCAGCTCTCCAAGCCACTGGCCCAGCCCAGTGAAAATGAGTGAGTGAGCGTGGAGGGAGGGAGCGACCAGCGATGGAGAGAGAGGCCTCAGAGAAGGGGCAGGGCCTCAGGGCAGGGGTGGGGCAAGGGTGTTCAGTATTCTGTGGTTAGAAAGTTGGCAACCCTATTAAGAGGTGGTGAAACACAAAATGAAACATGACAGTCCAAAATGAGACTTGTGTCCACCTCAGTAGAGCAGCAGGGATTTTAAAGAGGGGGATTATGAATTATTTTACAGAGCACATAAGCAACTGTTTTTAAACAGCAGACTTCTATTAAAAACACACTTTGCTTGGGCTTTGCGGTTTAATGTTACAAAGACCCTCTTTTATTTCTAAAAATGAGCAGTCAACTAATTTACAACAAATCAGTTTCCCAGTAAGATTTAGAGGTCAGAATAGAAAGGATGAAAGCTTTCATCTCACTATATTTAAGTAATTCTTGTGGTTTGGCCCAACTTTCAAATATTGAAGCCTTTTCATAGGTGTAGTACAGATTGTAAGTTTGATTTAAAACTAGGTGTTATGTACCATATTGTTAACAGTCAACTAAATTTCTTATCTTTTGCATTTTAAAAAATAACTTGCTTCTGTTCTATCCTTTTTATTATCCTTAATGTCACACCGTTCTCTTAACTAATCACAATGTATCTTCCTTCATTTTCATGTGTGCTCTCTCTCTCTCTCCATTGCTATACTTCCACCCTATGTTTTTTTCCTATATATCTAAGTAGAATTGCTCAGTATACTTTTCTAACTTGCCAGAAAGAGTGACTTGTACATATTGTCTACAAAACTACATTTTAGAGATTTCAAACTGACATGGCTAATGTTTAGTTTGATTTTACTACAGCAATTAGCTTGCCATTCTGCAAAGTCACAGTGTGACCTATGGCCTCAGTTTTGTATGCATAGTACATAAACCAGTCCTTGCATGCTGCTGTTGCCCATTTATCCCTATATCTTTCTAATATTTACATCAGTTCTTCATTGCACAACCACAAATTCCAGAAGTGATATCAGTCTGTCCCGTATATTGGAGAGTTCCTGACTCAGCCTTGATGACAGTTTAATTTCTCACTGTCCAGACCCTAGAATGCTGTTTATCCTGTCATAATAATTGACTGAAACGCTTTGGTAAGCTTTAATTGACCAGAAGGCTCCTTCCCGCAGCTCGCATTGGCCGGGAACAGCGATCTGCGGCCACTGGGAGCTGCAGGCAGCCGTGCAAATGTAAACAAACAGTCTAGTGGCCCGCTAGTGGATTACCCTGATGGGCCGCGTGCGGGCTACAGGTTGCCCACCACTGGTCTAAACACACAAAACAGAGGGGAAGGAATTATATAACATGCAAGCAAAATGACTGAGTTGATATTTGGCATGCATATTGTTAGTTCCACATATTTTCTTTTTCCTCCATCCCCTTTATCTGCTCCCTCTTGCCATATGGCCATATATATTTTTTTCTATGTAGTGTTATGGAAAGAACTCTGTACATAGGTGCCATCGTATTAAGAGGAGAAACAGTGGCATCCAGCAAAATTGTTTTTAGACCATTGTGATCTTAACTTGCTCATCTAAATATTCTGGATGGTAAATGAGTAGGGGGATGGTGGGAGGGGGAAAAGCAATTAACCTGGAGTTGCATATCTGAGGGCTTGTCTTCACTATCGTGCTTCATTGGCACAGCTGGATGCCATTACTCCATCTCAACAAGAGGTGGAAGCTCTGTCGGCGGGAGAGTGTCTCCCGGCAACATTGCATGGTGTAGACACCACTTTAAGTCTATGTAACTTGTATCACTTGAGGGTGGCTTTTTCACACCTCTGAATGACGTAAGTTACATCAACTTAAGCGATAGTGTCAACAAGCCCTAAATCTTGTCCAAAAACCACGTGTGTTAAATTTGGTTGTCCAAAAAAGGTGGTTGACAACTTTTTGTACCCAAACTGAGTACTTATATTGTGTTCTGGATAGAAAGGTTGATTTAGTGACTAAAGCACTAGATTTGGTATGTAGACTTTTATTCAAGTCCTGACAGTCAACTCTGTCTTTCATCCTTTTGAGGTTGCGAAATTGAAATCCATGCAGTTTATTCTATATGGGCTTTAGGAAGAGATGTTAAAAATGTGTCTGTTCCATGCTGATCTTTAAAAACACACAGTGCCCTGGGCCTCTTCCGAAGACTGGAGGATTTGTCTGAGGTCTGATGTACACCTAAAAATTACGTTGACCTAGTTACGGCATTCAGGAGCATGAAAAACTCACGCATCTGAGAAATGTAGTTAAGCCAACCTAAACCCTAGTATAGGCACATTAGATCGATGGAAGAATTATTCCATTGACCTAGTTGCTGCCTCTCAAGGAGGTGGATTTACTACTGCAACAAAAAAACCCCTTCTGGTGTTGTAGTATTTGCACTACAGTGTTACAGTGGCATAGCTGGGGTTCACTACTGGGGTAAGTCGACTTAAGTTATGCTACTCCAGCTATGTGAATAATGTAGCTGGAGTCGACGTAGCTTAGGTCGACTTACCCTGGTGTCTGCGCTGCGTTGATGGGAGACGCTCTCTGATTGATTTCCCTTACTCTTCTCAGAGAGCTGGAGTACTGGGGTCGACTAGAGCAGTGGTCTCCTAACTTTGTGGATCGCGCACCCCCAGGGCCGGCTCTAGGGAAGCAAAAAAAAAAAAAAAGAGCAGCTACTGCCGGCGTGCCGCTGAAGATGGAGCGGGGAAGAGCCCAGTTGCCGCTGGCGTGCTGCCCGAAGAATCAGAGGTCCAGGAGCGCTGCTGGCGGTGCTCCTTCGGTGGCGCTCCTCCTGCCGCGCGCCCCCAGGGATGGTCTTGCGCATCCCCTGCGGTGCGCGCACCCCACTTTGGAGACCACTGTACTAGAGAGCGCTCTGCTGTCAATTTAGCAGGTCTTCACTAGACCAGCTAAATCGACAGCTGTTGCATCAACTTCAGCAGCATGGATCTTCCAGGTAGTGAAGACCAGCCCATAGCCTTAGTGTCCTTGGCTAAATGGGCTTTCCTACACCACTGTTGTATGATTTCAGTTAGCTGCCCCAGCAGTGCCCATATTTTAGCAGAGTGGTGTGTTTTGGGAACCTTCAAAAGGCAAGTCACTACATAAACACAAACTGTTGTAGATTCAGTATAGTGAAATAAACACCCCTCCCTCTGAGACAAGGTGCTGATTTGACATGGACAAGATTGAAACCTGAGGCTGGACAAGATTGAAACCTGGATGGACAAGATTGAAACCTGAGGCTGATAATGAAATCTGACCTGCCTGAGTATTTCTTGTAAATGATCCCCAAGCTATACTTCAGGGAGACTATATACATATTCAGCTTTGTGCTCCCTGCCTAATGTGTGGTGGTTGGCCTCCTTCCTCAGTTTCCTTGTAGATATCGAAAATGCCAACTTTCATTTCCAGTGTGACTTTGGATGTGCCAATCAGTCAGTGCCCAAGTGCAAGTTGACAGCTTGTGTTATGGGCAATGAATAATTAAACTTCACTTGTGCAGATGGGGTTCTGGCGAACTAAACTGCACGAGACAAGGTGGGTGAGGTAATATATTTTATTGGACCAACTTCTGTTGGTGAAAGACAACCTTTCAAACTACATAGAGCACTAGACTTCCTTAGCCGGCATGCAAAATCAGTACTTTTGTCCTATGGTTACGCTCACTTCTTACAATCATTGGAGAACAGGCATTTAAAATGTACCGCATAAGTTACTGGATGGCCAAATACAAAAACAGAGGAGCACCCTCTGAGTCAATGGATAAATTTAAGTGCATTGTGCATGGAAAAGTGATTCTTGCCACAGGGAACTGAATACTTATATTTCTCACTCTACTGAAAATGTGTCCCTACATATCCTCTCTACAGTTGGCAAGGCAGTAACTTTCAGCTGAGTGCCCCATGTAGCATGTGATCACAGTGAGAATATTGTATATTCTGTACACTTAAATTAGACATGGCGCACAACTCCACATGGAAGCAACACAGCACGCTATTGTGAGTGGTAATAGCGATAACCCCGGAAGTTAACCACATCCCCAGGGCTTGAATTGCTATCTTAAATTATATAATTTGTATTGGAGTAGCACCGAGGAGCCCCAGTGAGGGACCAGGACTCCATTCTGCTAGTTGTACAACTGCAATTCTATAAACTGACTTTCAAATTTTACACTGTACTGTTTATGCAGCAATTGCTCTTAGTTTCTGTTCTTGCCGTCAAAATTCTCTGCGACAGGTATCTTTTGAGAACTTGTATTAAAACAGCTTTTATAACTGCCTCTTTCCTCTAGGTTTAAATAACTGTTTAAAATAAGCGAGACCCTGACTGCTTCAGGAGAGTATGTGTATGCTGCAATTAAACAGCCATATCTGGCCCATGTCAGCTGCTTCAGGCCTGCAGGGTTTGGGCAGTGGATTGTAAAATTGCAGTGTAGACGTTCGGGGTGGGACCCTCCCTCCTCATAGGCTCTCGGAGCTTGGGCTCCAGCCTGAGCTCGAACGTCTGCAGTGCAGTTTTATAGCCCTGCAGCCCAAGTCCCACAAGACTGACTCAGTTGACATGTGCCAGCTGCAAGTGGTCTAACTGCAGTGTAATCATACCTTTATGGGATGTCTACACTGTGATTTTAAAAAACCTGCAGCATTGAGTTTGAGAGCTTAGATTAGCTGACTGTGGCTGCTGGGCTAAAAATAGCAGTGTAGACATTTGGACTGCAGCCCAGACTGAGACTCTCCACCCTTGCAAGGGCCAAAAATCAGGGTTCTAGCTTGAGCCTAAATATCTACTTTGCAAGTTTATAGCCCTGCAGCTTGAGGCCAAGTCAGCTGACACAGGCCAGCCGCAGGTGTTCTATTGCAGTGTAGATATACTCCCACCCCCAGGGTTTCTGAGACCTTGGATCAGCATGATTTGTGTGTAGACAGAAGAGGGGTTAGGCTTGATCCAGAGTTCAAATCCTGGCTTACATTGTAGCGTAGATAGAATAATCAATTCACTGAGGCTCAAAATAAACTAAAGCTATAACAATTCTCCCAGCAATTACTTGAATAATTTTGTAAATGTTTGAATTTACTTTGCAGATTGTCATCTTGCAAAGCTAGAACGGTTTTCAGACACAGGATCCGAGACAGCTTTTGGAGTTGTGCTACTCTGCTTTACATTTTATAAATGATATTCAAAACATACTTGATCTTATCCTTAAAATCCTAAACTAATCTAGATAGGTACCCCTTCGGTTAGCTAAACCGAATAGCAAAATTTTACATTGTGAGAACACATCCTCTCTGCTTCAGCTTCCCCTGCCCCCTGACACTTCAGTAGGACAGTATGTCCCGGACAGTCTCTGATATCCGGTATCTTTTTCCTCCCTACCATCCCCTTTGCATCCCTGGTGTCCCTCAGTTATACCTCTCAAGTTTCCTTTATCATTCCATCGTTCCTCATGACCTCCCCTAGAAAGATATTCACACAAGTCCCTTCAGAGATGGATAAGACAATCTCATATGTAATGTCCATATTTATGAGTCTGAAATTTATTCAGAATTAGTCTTTGCTTGTACAAACAAACTTTGGTTCCTGTTTTTCCTGTATTACTATTTAATTTATACCAGTGTTCCAGCCACCTCTGTCTTCGCATTTTATTGCAAAATAAGCATGCCTACTCCAAGGATTGTTTGCTATTTGTTTAACCTAATAGACATTATTTTTCATTTTTATTTCCTGTTTTGGGGAAATCAGCCTGAATCCAGCTCTAGTGACAAAGCTCTTATTTTCCTATGATTTGTAGCTTTATAAATGTGGATTGGCAGTTTAACATTCCTCTGTCAAGGGGGTAAAAGTAATTTAGAATGTTACAGCAGTGCCCTTTAGTCTTAAATTCTGAACATGTCCTGATGACGCTCTCGGTAGCGCACTCACCTTTGGGCCACAATGTTATGGCTTCATCAGGACTAATACTGTACTTCAGTTTTGGAAAATAGAGGTGTGTTGCTATTGGTACTATGGCTTCAGTCAGATGATAAACAGCGATGTTTCTTGCAATTTCTGGGAACTAAACATTTCCTGGTTTTGCTTTAAGATTAATTCTCCCACACTGCTTTGACAAGTTCACTGTAGGCTCTTTGGCCTTGTCTTTATTAGCTTTTTCTCATAAAATGTCCCACCAGTGGGACAAGGCAAGCTGACTTGGAAAAACGTGATTTAAGTTTTTGAGATTTTACGGCCCTAACTCTGCAAAGTTATTTCTGAAGAACTTGGAAACCAGAAATATACACAATTTAAACACATTAACGATGTTATAATAGACATCTGAAACACATCTTGTGATTTTTATTTCACTACTTTGAACTGAGTATGTATAAACTGGGAAAGAACTCTGAGATTGTATAGTTGGACTGGGGCATTTGGTTTCCTATGCAATGCAACAGGTATGTCAGATGCTTCAGTATAAAGAAGTGGTACTATGTAAAACCAATAGCTCTGTGTAACAGCCTGTAGCTTCTGGAATTCTAACGTTTTCATGAAACACTTTTTTTTGTTCATGCTCTGCTTTTTTTAAATCTCTGGTGTAAACAAAATGTGATTTCTCTTAGTATTCAATAAAACTGAGTGTGTGTGTTATTATGCTGATATTCCTAATACTTACACATCTTTCAATAGATTTTTCTCTGTCTTGATATGCTAGAGCAGCTTGACTAGAGCAGTGAAACTTTATGGAACCACCACTTCATTTTGTTCAATGCAGCTTGATGTGAATACATTTTGTACAGAAAGTGATTTTGCTTACCACTTATATCCTCTGAGTGGTCATTTTTAAGAGTAGCAGCTGTGTTAGTCTGTATTCGCAAAAAGAAAAGGAGTACCTGTGGCACCTTAGAGACTAACAAATTTATTTGAGCATAAGCTTTCGTGAGCTACAGCTCACTTCACCTTAAGTGATCACTTTGGTTATGATGTGTATGGTAACACCCATTGTTTCATGTTCTCTCTATATATAAATCTCCCCACTGTATTTTCCACTGAATGCATCCAATGAAGTGAGCTGTTGCTCACGAAAGCTTATGCTCAAATAAATTTGTTAGTCTCTAAGGTGCCACAAGTACTCCTTTTCTTTTTGAGTGGTCATTGTATGTAATTTGCTCTACCGGTATGAGATGAACCGGAGTTCCTGAAGTGCCTTATTTTCAGCAGCTAGGATCTTTGATACTTAAAACAGTTTTTTGCTAATCTGTTTTATGTGAATGTTGAGCGTGGCTGTAAGTAGTAATTACTGTTTCAAAGTAACAGCTATTCATGGTGCAGTGTATGCAAAGACATTTGCTGAAAGCTAAATCTTCATAATCAGTGATTCTCTTAGTATTGATATAGAGAGTTTGCTTTTCTTGTAACTTTCTTTATTTTGTTTAGGAGTAGTAATGAAATATATGTTCAGCCAGTCCTGATGCAATCAAATTTTGAAGAGCACATCAGATTATGGTAGTAAGTAATATAGGGGCAGGGAGCGATATCTTGTTAGCTGTCAGTACAGCGCCTAGCTCAGTGGTCTACTATGACTAGGTGTGTTATATGGTAATACTACTAATTATAGTAACTTGTGTCCTAGCCCAGGTCAGACATAATCATTGCTGATCTTTCTCCTCTTTCCTGCTCCTGCTATCCTGTGGCCAGCTCATTGCTGGGATTGTGAGATCAGAGGTAAACCACCACTTGCATCCTTTTCCCTCCTTCTACCTACTGTCCCTACCCAGTTCTTTACCTGCTGACCTTCCACCTTCATCCTTACCTCCCCGCTTGTTGCGGTTTTCCCCTCCTTTTTGCAGTGTGACTGTGAACCACGTAAGTAAGCCATTCATCTCCTCTCCTCCCCTCCCCATGAACAGATCAGTGTGGAGATTTACTATGTTACTGGATTTTTGGGAGGTTCCAAATATGGACTGTATCTAAAAAAACAGTACTTTATTGCATATTTGCTGGTTGCTGACTTTCAGATTCCAGTAAAATTACAGGAATTGGAGATTAAGGGGAAAACCGATTAGGATTGTCTTTTCCATCCTCTGCAGAGCTCCAACTAGGATAGGTCTGATATATAACTTGATTTTAGCTGAAAGGCCACATGTATGAAACACGGAAGAAACACATCTTTCACCAGAAATTAACTGCACGATAGGAAATCATAAATGAGTATCAGGTAGCTGACTTATTAAAAAGTGATTTAATAGAATACATTTTTATATAGTTTGTGGGCATTAATATGGAACATGAAATAGTATTGTGATTATCCAAACTAAGGCAATATGACTGCTTCAGTGGTTCAACATAATATTAAAAATTTATAAATCAATTACATTAAATATTACAGGAAGAAAACTGAAGAGTATTGGAGTAAACAAGATTTTAAAATGTACTTTAAGTAGAAGGGAAGTCAGGAAGCTAGTGTGCATGTGTTAAGCTGTTTGTTCCTCCCCAACTATGTGAGTAAATATTTTAAAATGTTGTCCTGCTAACCTGGATATTGAGAACTGACTTCAATGAAACTAGGTTTAAAACTTACTAAACCAACATGGTTAATCTTTAAATTCTACAAAATTTATTTTGATGATTTTCTTTTAACTTTTTCACATAAAGCAAGCTCTCTCTACCAATATAGTTATCTGATTTGTAAGAACTAATTTACACACATCCATATTTGCCATATTTCCTGTATTGAAATTAACAAGATAGATCAAGGTCTAGGATCTAAATATCTAGTATTTCACTTAAAAAGCATGGTTTTGCCCAAGTTTCTTTCAACAGTGTACGTGAAATTCTGATTTTACCAGAGTTTAGAATTGGTCTAAGGAAAAAACCTGACTGCTGTCTTTTGTGTGATCACCCCCAAATTAAGTGTTTTTGTTTTTTAAAATGTACAAGTTTTCTCCTGCTGTTTAGTCATGGGCCTATACAGTACTTCTGAGGTAACCTGTTCTCGGAGACTGATATAAACTCATAGCTGTTTTGTCTAAACTTGCAGCATTTGTGACTTCTGTGTATGTAGTCACTGTTTCCAGCTTTGGGCTCTTTCTCTTCGCAAGCAAAGGAGTTTGCATCTCTTGAATGTCAAAGTAGTAACATTTTATTCTGGTTCTCTTCATGAACGCTTATTATTTTTTAAAGTTTTTCTTTCAGTGGATGTGATTAAGTCAATTATTATGTTCTTGGCCCTCAGTAGACTTGGCAGTTGCCTCTTACACCAGTTAGTTTCTCCTTCTCTAGAAGACTGGGTTTTATGTAGCAACTTTACATGTAACTCCTTCCCATGAAGTCTATCAACAAAAAATGGAAAGAGCTACTACACTTATAACTCCCATGTTTCCTAGATGAGAAAATCCAATACGATGTTTAGCTCGAGAGATCAATTTGTTCTAAAGTCGTGATAAAGAAGTCCTGTGTACAGTTGCTCAGATGTCTTGAAGGCAGTGATATTGCTCATGTGATACATGTAGTGAAAACAGTGAAATGTAATATAATATATACACTTATAGTGTGTGTGTATTATACATATATAAACAAACAGGATTTCTGTCTTACATATGAGAGAAATCCTTTTTACTTCCTTCTCTCCTCCTTACTTTTTTCTAACACCCCTTCACTTTTTGAAAATGCTGCACAAGTATGTGTGATGGGTTCTTATCTCTCCCCCCCCCCTCTGCTTTTCAGCGTGCCACCTAGGACTGTGGCATCACTGAGCCTGCGTGACCCACCAGCCTGGGTTCCCTTTACACTGTATTGCTGAGGCAAGCCAGCCAAACCCTCCCTCCCTCCCTCAGCCTTCAGACTGCTCTTAACCAGCACACATACAGGTAGGAACAGCTATACACACAGATGCTGAGATCAGCCCTGCATGGGAAGGCTCAGCTAAGGAACTGCCCGGTACTCAAGTGCACACTCCCCTCTGGAGTGTAAACCCAAAATTATACCGTCTTGTGCTGCACAGAGAACTGTACAGTGTAAGCTTATGATATTTGCTCCCCTCCCTCCAATGTGGAGAGGGGTATACACCACTTTCTGCCCCCAGGTAGGATTTATACACAAAATAATTTTAGACCAAACAAAAGCAAATTTATTAACTACAAAAGATAGATTTTAAATAAGGGATAGCAAACAGAAGAAGATTGCGTATTTGTTTTATTTGCTAGGTAATCTAAGTTTAATATACTAACGAAACTGGTTATAAGTAAAAAATTCTCACCCTAACTTTTTTTTAGGTAGATTGCAGAGATTCTTGAAGACAAGCTGCACTTGCTTGAGGCTTTAAAACTCCAGATATTCCTTTCACGGGCCAGACCCCCTCGAGTCTGGGCTCAGCCCTTCTTCCCCCCCCCCAAAAAAAAAAACCCACAAAACCTCAGTCTCTGTTTCTCAGGTGTTTCCAGCAGTCTTCTTTCTTGGCCGGGGAGTTAATGATGGATGAGCCATGATGATGTTACTCCCCTGTCTTGAATAGATTTTGGATATGGTGGGAATCCTATGTTTCCCAGTGTGGTTCCCACCCCCATTAGTGGAAAAATACTTGTATTTTCATGGAGTCCATTACCAGGTGACTTGGTCACATGACCCTGCAGCCAAAACTCAGAGGCTGTTTGTAGCATCCCCAGGAAGACTTCTCAGTGGGTGATTAGCATCTTCTAAGAACTATCGTTTTCCCTAATGGCCCTTCCCAACCACCATCTATTCTGTCTAGTGGGCATTCCCCAGATGTAAACACATTTATAATAGATGCCTAGACAATATTCCTAACTTCAGATACCAAAATGATACATGCATACAAATAGGATAACCATATTCAGTAAATAATAACCTTTCCAATGATATCTCACATGCCTTATCTAGTATAAAATACATCACAGTTATGCTATAATATCATATAACAATATCTCTATGAAGAATATGGTGGCATAATGCCACAGTATGCATTGCCCCTTTAATGCTTTTCAGACCCTCAGGACTTACCAGATAGTAATACCAGTAGGTGCTATAAAGTGCAGATGATTTAATCATGCACATTGTCAAACATTGCGTCTGGTGAGAAAATACAACATGAGTGAGCAGCACAAGTACTACCCTCAGCCACTGGGGTAGCTGAATAGGGAAGGGTGTGTCTGCAGTTTCTTTTCCTGTTTCATCAGCAATGGTAGAAGGTTACCATTAGCAGTTCCACAGTGGACCAGTCTAAGTGTGCTTATGGTGGTGGGGGAATAGTTTAGCTACTTAATTTATTTAAAGTCTGCATTTAGTGGTATTCTAGTCAGATTTCATTCCTCAAGTGAAATTTGAAATGGAAGGCTCTAACTAAAGTACTGACAATAGTCTTTGTTAATACAACAGGTATGTAGTTTAATGTAAGCTTTCTCTCCTTCATTCTCCAGTCCAGTAGTGATACTGTAGTATACTGATAACATGGCACAAATTGTATTTAGTTTTGTTATTGTAGTTGAGGCACCAGTATATCATTCTTGTGGTCTGCTCCACCCTACTGGTTATGGGGGCCAGAATCTCCATAAAATATATGGGGAGCACCTGTACAACTCAAACCTTGCTTTGGAACCTGAAGGACATCTTGGAACTGGAAAACTGTTCATGATTTGTATGGGCTTAAGCAGAGTTAGCTGATCTGCATCTACATCCTCACTACACTAAATTTTATAATAATAGTAATACAGTAACAGCTGCACATATGATATACACTTACAAGTATACAAATAAGGAACAGGGGCAAGGAGACATACCTCTGTTCTGGGGAGGAATGCTGGGAGAGTAAAAAGTGGAGGGTTTTTTTTTGTTTTTTAAAGGGAGATTAAAAACCTGAGGTTTAGACTAATCCTACTAAATGCCGCTGTCCCTGATCCTTCTGATTGATGACTGAAGCCTATGAACACTAACAAGTATGGAGTGTTTGAGACTGGTAGTAACTAAAAGACCAAATGCACATACTTTTAAAGTTATCTGGCATCATGATCCATTTTACTCTCCATAACAAGATATACCCATACAACGGTACTAAGAATTATCTTACTGAACATAACCATTATGCTCAGTGCAATGCAGAGCCTTTTTGGAAGATCTAGTCCTTGCCCCCAAAGAACTTACCGTCTAGAAACTTACTCTAAAAACTTAATCTGTTTTACTTTCTTCGCTATTTCAAGTTTTTATAAATCAAGTTAGAAGTGTATAAAGATTCATCTGACACCGAGTGCTGTCTACTACATGATGAAGTGTAAGAAAGGACTTACCCGTGAAAACTTTCTGTGCAGGAGAAGAATGATAGGAATTATAGGGACTGTACAGATACGTAAATTACATGTGATGTTCTACTGTAACTAGGAAGCCTATGAGCTATATTATTCCATTCTGTTATCTTTGTGCTGTGGGAGAGGATCAGATTTAGATGGATTCTTATCTGTCTTTCAGTGCATTTTAGCAGGTGAGAACAGAATGATATAGCACCATGTCACCAGACAGTGCTGCAGACCACTAGTAGTCCACAGACTACAGTTTGAGAACCACAATGTTAGGGGGTTTATCTAGCTGCAGTGACAATATTTGTTAAATGAGCAATGTATGAACAAAAATATCGATAGCAATAATAATCACCGTAAGTGTGTGGAGTGCTCAAGTTAGTTACTGAGGGTATGGCTAGACAGCTCATGGAAGGGAACCTCCCAGCCCAGGTCTAGTTTTTAGTAGTCTTGCTCTTCTGTCTCTGATCTGTTTTAAAGAAAAGTGGTCACCCTTAACTAAGCCCAAGTTTTAATTACATGAAGCATGAAACTTTAGACTGGTGTGGCCAAACTGCAGCTCATGAGCCGCATGTGGCTCTTTTACAGACATTGTGGCTCATGAGCCTGTAGCCCATTGGGGGGAGTGGCTCCTCCCCCTCCGGGTCTGTGGGTGGCCAATCCGCCCCACTACAGCTCCGGGGGTCGCTTGACGTGGAGAATCAGCGGGCAATGAGAGACGTGACCTCAGGCCTCTGATCAGGGCCAAACAACAAACAGTTACAGAGCCCTAGCCCCCGGTTGGGGCTGGGCAGTCTGAGGGCTCAGGCCTGCAATCAGGCTGAGCAGCAAACAGTCGGGCCCCCTAGCTCTGGCGGAGGGCTGACAAGTGCAGGCTTCTTGCCAAGGAGAGGGGGAGACGGCCACCCACTCCACTGCGTCCCGGCCCAGGGCCCTAGCAGTGGCAGAGAGGTCTGCCACTGGGTCAGTGGGGATCCTGACCGCAACACGCGGACTCACTCGCTGTCAGCGTTGCAGCCAGACAGTGGTCGGCTACCCCGGGCCACCTCCCAACTCCCCCTCGGGTGTACATGGCTCTGTAGAGGTCATTCTGGTCTTCAGGGAAGAGAGCCTCTGTCAGCGCTTGCAGCTCCTCCGTGCTTAGGTCTGTAAATGGCCCTGGCGGTCCAGGCCAGTCCTCAGCTCCCTCAGGGTCTGCCACAGCCTCCCAGCTTGGGGGCTCACAGGAGGCATCTGGCTCCTCCGGCGGCTGCCTCTCAACTGAGTTCTCCAGCACGCCTTTTGTACTTCTGGTCCCGCCCACTGACTTCCGGCGGGAGGGTTGAACATGTCGTGGCTCCGCCCACCAGGGTTCAATGAGGGGCTCCTTCCCCTCCAGGTCTGTGGGTGGCTAATCTGCCCCACTACAGAGCCACATGTGGCTCTTTTACAGACACTGTGGCTCGTGGAGCCCCCCACTCCGCTCCCCCCACTCTCCACCTACCAGACTTGGGGCGGGGAGAGCTCAGGACCTCTGCCTTGCAGCAGGGTGGTGGGGTAGGGGCTTCTGCCCACGGGGGTCTCGGGGCTTCAGTCCCATGGGGCGCACCTGCTGCGGCTTGGGGCTTCACCAGGAGTGGGGCTGAAGCCCTGAGACCTGGCAGATGCCTCCCGCAGTCCTGAAGCTCAGACACCACCCAGCAGGTGCACCCTGGCTCTCAAACTTCTGAAGATTGTTGTATGTGGCTCAGAGGGTCAGTAAATTTGGCCACCCTTGCTTTAGATAGTTGAGCTGGTTCCGAGTAAGACAATTAGTACCCTTTTTAGATGTTTAGTTCTTTGCAATGAAAAAACATTTTCTTTAAAATTGATACAGTAGAACCTGAGAGTTACGAACATCTTGGGAATGGAAGTTGTTTGTAACTCTGAACAAAATGTTATGGTTCATTCAAAAGTTTACAGTTGAACATTGACTTAATACAGCTTTGAAACTTTACTATGCAGAAGAAAAATGCTGCTTTCCCTTTATTTTTGTTAGTAGTTTGTTTAACATGGTACTGTACCATATTTGCCTTTTTTGGTCTCTGCTGCTGCCTGGTTGTATACTTCTAGTTCCAAATGAAGTGTGTGGTTGACTGGTCAATTCGTAACTCTGGTGTTCGTAACTCTGAGGTTGTACTGTATACAAAAAGTCAGACGGCTTTCTCATGATAAAAATGTTGGAGACTTTATATATCTGAACTTGTGAGTTTTCCTCTGCTGCTTTAGTATCTACACAAAGTTTCCATGCATTCTAGAGCACTGGTAGTACTCCTATGTTAAATTGCCTGTATAAAATTGGCTAACTGGTGAAAAAAGCATTGACTTTATTCTCTGGTTTCAAAGCACCTGCTGTTAGTGGTAAAATTATTAGTATATACTGACATGCCCTTGCTTGGAAAATGAGTAGGATTGCTGAAACAGGCCTTTGGTCTCATGTTTACTATATTGCCTTGATCACTTCAAACCCATTCTGACATATCCACTGTTCATTTTATTTATAGTTTGACTATGCCTGTGATGAGGAAAACTTAGGAACATGGATTTGTCTTCCATACAGTCAAGATCTGCTATACACTAAATGTCCATAGGTCTAAACCTATTGAATCATTCTTACTCGAATTCAACTGTCAAGTCTTGACAAGCTTCCAGTGTGCAACAGTTTCACCTTTTGGGTGGTGTATATTGTATACATTTTGAATGGACCATTGCAATGATTAGGCAATTGGTGATCCTGAAATTTGTTTATGCTAAATTTGTTTTTTGTTAGCTCATCCTGTTATACCAATAAAATAAAAACCAGCAGGATCTTATTAAAGGGGAAAAGGCAAAATACCACATTTATTGTGAATACAGAAAGAATCATAGTAATCAGTTAGTTATAGCTATAACATTCCATTCAATCTCATGTTTATTTACACAATCATTCATACAAACACACACACACAGGTTCTGCAAGGTTGTTACCATAGTTACCAGCCTTAGAGTTGCTCATGCCAAGCCACTGGCCAGGTGGCCTGGACATGAGGAGGGAGCTGGGCCTTGTCAGATGCTCATCTGATGCTCCTGGAAGTTGGTTTGCAGAATCAGACCCCAAAGTTCTCACTTTCTAGAGTCCATTTTTATAGGAATTTGTTCCTATGCCAGTCTATGGGAATTGCTTCATCATGCTGTTGCTGAATCAATCAGCAGATAGCACATTCCTGATGGCTCCGTGCTGCTAGATGTTATCTTGTTCTTTGGTTCTCCCATTCTTGAGGCTGTTGGGTGGATTCCAGTCTGCCCTCCGGGAGGGGGTCCTCTGGTTATTTCCACTTGATGCCTTCTTCAGCCGATGGACACTGGATTCTTAGGCTGGCACCTCCCTGATCATTCAGTTATTATCCACATCAAGCATCCATCCACAGACATCCTCTATCTCTATTTTAATCACAATTGTTAATACAACAAAAAGGCGGGGAGTCTCTGGGTACTGTTTCTATTGTTACAGAGTATTGCTTTGAGTCTCTCTCTGTGCGAATTGCTTTGAGAACAGACTCTGTCTTAGAATGTACTAACGCAATTAGCAGCTTGCAAGTTTCACACATAGAGGGAGAGAAACAGTACCAAAAACCAACAGACCTCTTAATTAGTAATACCCTGGAATTTAAACTATGGGGAATCAAACTCACTTGTGATTTTAATACAGAACTTCTTTAATATGATCCAACAATCCTTCCATCTCCAGTTATGTCTGTTTGTTTCATATTTGTGCCCTGTCACAAACCCAGATTTTTATGCTCCTGGGGGCACAGATTAACTCTGTTACTTGCTTGCATAATGCCTTGCACAAGGGGCATTTTGTTGAGTGGGGTCTCTAGGTGCTATATTAGTACAAACAGTAATGGTCTGTAAACGTCTTAAATATTAATTCATAACATCTCCTTAGATTCGGAAGGTTGGATTCACATTACTTTAGACTCCTAATGAAAGGGCAGTCTCCCTACACTGATATACTTGTGAAAACTAAGCTGTAGAAGAAAGATGTTGTTCAGAAATTTCTACCATTGAAAATTTGTAAGGCAATATTTGAAGACCTGTGACCATGAGGGGAAAACATTTGAGCATTTGCCAGATGTTTAAGAAGCTGAAGTTAAAAGATAAATTTGACTGACTCTGCTATAAGAGTATTTTTCCTTTCTTCTCTAGCTGAATAAATTGTACAGTGAGAGCATTTTATGAACCAAGCTTAAGCAATCTGATATCTGCCTAACAATTCTGTGGTATTTTGTACTTTACAGTCAGCTTGGCATTCTTTAAGGTAATGGCACATTGATATGATCTATTTGAAACTGACAGTGTAGTATTGACTAACCTTGAACTATATACTATGGTCAGTTTTGGGGGTTTTGATTGAGGGTGAAGAAGACAAAGTGATTGTATTAAATTCATGTGTTACAGTCTGGATTCCAATAGCAAACAGAAAAGGAGTACTTGTGGCACCTTAGACTAACCAATTTATTTGAGCATAAGCTTTCGTGAGATCGATCTTCTACACTTTCCACAGTATGCATCCGATGAAGTGAGCTGTAGTTCACAAAAGCTTATGCTCAAATAAATTGGTTAGTCTCTAAGGTGCTACAAGTACTCCTTTTCTTTCTGCGAATACAGACTAACACGGCTGTTACTCTGAAACCGATTCCAATAGCTTAATCTAAGACTTGGGTCACTTGAGAACTGCTAAGGCAACTCATCACAAAAGTTCATGATAGAGAAGGCCACCTGAGCTTTTTAGCTTGCAAGACAAATGTTCCTTGTTAATAAGGAGAGAAATACAAATAAAAGACAGGGTAACTTGCAAAGCAACCCTTACCAAATTGACTACCACATACGATCTAAATTGTATGAAACAATATTCTAAAAATGCAAACATCTTGTTGGAGTTGAGGTATGGAGGAATGTATCTGTTCAAATGCTAGTCTTGACCAAAATGGTAACTTCTGAATATGAAAATCTAAATATGAATTTATAATGTAACAGATTCCTAAATTCAGAGAAATACCTGAAATTTTTTGTAGTTGCTGTTCATGATTAAATGTTGTGAAGTAAGCAGCAATATTTCCCTTCTTTAGTCTTCAGTTTATACTTTCAGAGTTTGAGTAGTGTCATGAGTACAAGCTTCAAAAAGTGTGCTTTCAGGGTGTAGGCTAGGAATTAATATAGTCTCTCTGAAAGTGATAAATTACTGAATGCTCCACAGGAAAGTAAAAAACTGTTTGCTTATGAAAATGTACACCCTGCTGCACATTAATTTAAGATGGCTCAGTCCTGCACAGTCTTTACCACCAAAGTCAATGGAAGACACTCTTTCTTCTGCAATTTTTGTTTTTAACCAGGGTCTTGAAATTTGGTGGTGGTTTTATTTTTTAAAGACACTGATTTCCATGAAACAATTGTAGAGAATTTGACCCAAAGATCCTTTTTTTCTAAAGCAGACTTTTGTGCCTGGAATAGATGATGCCAAAGCAGTAGGAACCTTTGTATTTTAAAATGCAACAGTTGAAAATCGTCTGAGTTCATTAGATAATTGGCTGTGTATGTGAATTTCAGGTTTACAGAAGAGGAAAATGGCTCAAGAAACTAACCATAGCCAAGTGCCTATGCTTTGTTCCACTGGATGCGGATTTTATGGAAACCCTCGTACAAATGGAATGTGTTCAATTTGCTATAAAGAACACCTTCAAAGGCAGAATAGTAGTAATGGTAGAATTAGCCCTCCTGGTAAGTATTAGATTAATATCTAACATCTTGATTCCAATTTGAGCAAACCTTGTGTGCTACATTTACATTTAGATGTCCCTGCCTCATCCATTTTTTGAAGTGGGGATTTGATTGATTTTTTTCAGCAGCCGATGATGATAAAGAATGAGAGAGAGGGCAATCCACTGTACTGCTGCCAAAAAGTCTCTACTGTTTTACAGAATCTTTGAATCCGCTTTAAAATGAAATAAACATACTGTGGATAATCTTTTTACAAGTGTAATTGTAGTTTATATTTTTGTGCCTTGCATTTATTTCTGGCAAGATATAATAAGCACTAGGTGTCTAATATCACTATAAAAATGCTAGAAATTCTTTTCAGAGAAGATTATCAGGAATTACTGACTCTACAGAGAACAACCTGTCTTGGGCAGATGAAAAATATTTAGAACAAAATCTAAATTCTGGAAGTAATTGGTGCAGTATTAAGATTGACACTTCAAACACAACTCAGGAAGCATTGGTCTTCAGAAAGAAAGGTTCCCATAGCAGTCTTTACGCTCATCTGGATTAAGACAACCCAAAGCTTTAGGCACGCTTCATGTGGGCTTCCTGCACTTCGGCCCTGCTCCAGGTCAGCAGCAGAGGCCCTTTGTCCCCTGACCACTTGGAATGGGCAACAGTTATGACCAGGGGCCTCTCCTTCCTCACCCTCAGCTGCCTAGAGGAGTTAGGAGACTCCTTCCCCTCTGAACCATTGGTAGTGTCCCCCTCATTCCAAGCAGTGGTGAAAGCAGCAGCAGGGTCCCACTAGCCCCATGATATGGTGGTCTTTCATGGTGTAGCTAAACCCTGGCCTGCTCTTGTGGTGAGTGTGGGGCCAGACTGTTTTTTTCATGACTAATGGCAGCTGCTTCTTCTGCTGGAAACTGCATGCAGACTCTGGTAAACTTCATGGTATGGATTACATTCAGGTCACATTTTTAAGCTTTTTCACAACCACCAGGGCTAGAGTCTCATTTAAACGGAAAGCTCTGGTTCTGATATCCCATGACTCTAGGATCTGGGCCCCTAGATGTGGACCTGTTCAAAGAGTTTTTCAATGGAATCTTTGTCTGTTACTGTATGTTACTGCAATTTTATATTGACGAATGTTCCCTCTTGTAGTAGTGTGTGTTGCTTGTTTCTGTGTGTGGCTTTTTGTGTTTTTGTTGTTTTGTTTTACAAAACCCAGAAGATCCTTCAGGAGTATAGTATTTGGCCTTAGAGAAGGTGGTTCTTCCATTTCAAAATTATTTCTTTTGGCCAGACAGTGAAAGTACATCCTACCTTGTGTGGCAAGAATTGTACCTCTTTCAGTGGAGATGTCATGATTCACTACACTAAGTGATCCTGGATGCAGTGCTTCTGGTAGTATGACTCAATGAGCTACTTGCCAGTTGGCTCAATAATAAGTTGGGTCAACACAGAGATTCGTCCATAGCGTTCCCATGGCCTAAGTCTCTCTTTACAATTGAATAAACAAATGAAGAAATTTGCCTTCTAGTACAGGCAGTCTGTTAGACTTCTTTGGATGTAGACACAGTACAATATCTTCACAGAGATACTTGTATAGTTCTTTGTTGTATGTATAGCTGTGTCGTATGTTATGTAGTTTTAACTACTTGTTGACTGGAAGCAGACCATGCAGAAAGCGTAACTTGTGCTACTAAATGTCATTTCATGTAGGCCCTAACATTCTGTTCAGTTTAATGGCATGTTATTGCCTGATGCATTTCCAAAAGTGCAGTGGTGGATCTATAGTGAAAAGGGTTAAGTAAAATGATACCTGGATGAAAGATGTCTGGGCATACAGGGGAAGTTGGATACTGGTCCCAAATATCCTAAAATATCTTCTGTGGTATTGGTCTCTTACAAAAATGTGAAGTTGAAATACCAGTTATTCATAGAAGCTTTTGAGTAATTTAAAACAGTCATGCTTTCCTTTGTTTAATGCTGCTTTTTTTGAAATATGTGCAGTGTGGGCTTTTGGTGGACAAGGGTGGGAAGTGGGCAAATGTGACCAGACACAATTAATTTAAATAATTACAGTACAATATAATCCATTAAAATGTAGGCTCTGATTCAGCAAGGAATTTCACCATATGTTAAAATAGTATGTTGAATTGTGACCAGAGTGCAGAAGAATCTTTGTTATGGATAAATTCTGTAACTCCAGAAGGCAGTGAAACCCGTTTTACATTAATGTCTTTCTTCCAGCAACTTCTGTCAGTAGTATAACCGAGTCTTTACCAGTACAGCACACAGAAGGCAGTGTCCCAGAAACTCCATCAACATTAGATTCTACATCTACCCAGTCTACACAGCCAAGGTAAATTATCTTGTCTATGCTTGTTAGTCAACATTTTACATACAAACTGATATAAACATGACTGTTTCAACTATGTCCTGAGGCTGAATAATTAGGTATTAAAAATTGGGGGTGAGAAATGAGCAATTTGATCTTGCATGCTTAAAGATGAGATTTCTTTAAGTAATTACCAATTACTATTATACAAACAAGATCATCTTATAAATATATTTGAAAACAAACAAAATTCTGATTTTTAATTCAAAGTCTCAAATACCAAAATCTCTGCAGTGACACCTTTCTGCTCATAGAGAAATCATATCTGCACTAAAACAGTCTATGAAGCCTCGTCACTCCACAACATTCAATTTGGCGGTTGATTTTCTGAGGGGAAACTATCTTAGAAATAGGAGTTATTAATTATATATACTTAAACTGGACAGGAAAGCTCTTCTAATTGCAGTTCTCTTTACTGACCTGCAATGTTCCATATTGAACTGCTTGCTTCAGTTCATCTCATCATTTCATCTAGAGGATAGGTTATTCAGAATAGGATATAGGAGACTTGAGTTCTATTCTTAGCTCTGCTACTCAACTGCTGTCTCCTTCACCTCTGTCAGAATTAGTAAAGGATATACGTCTCTTTGTAAATCATTCCAATATCTACAAATGAAAAGCAGTATGTAAGAGCTAAATATTTACTTATTTATTTTGGTAGCTGCATTTCAGTGTTGAATGACATGAACCCAACAGCAGTTTAATTTTTTCAAGGACATTGGGATCTTTTGGCATGAAAGACGTTAAACAAGCAGATTATATTAAAATTTTAAGTAAATTGGCTTGCAATTTCTAACTTCATCAACCAACCTTCTCCTTTTTAAAAAGTCATAATATAGACTACAGTTAGGTAAGACTAGAATCATTCGTTTATAATCGTCTGAACACAACCAGTCCTAGTTTACAGCTTCTCAGTCAATATTTATGAAAGCTGTTAACTTGATAACTCATACTTGTAAACTTGAGTAAGAGCTGAATACCATCTGCAGTGCTAGCTGATCTAGGAGCCTTTTACCCTTCTATTTCCAGCTTGGGTGGAAGGTTTGTACTTCATACTAATACGGCCTTTCTATCCAGTCAAACTGCACAAAGTTCATGCCAGGTCTGGAAAAGTGTCAAAGTATTATAGGCCCAGGGGCAGAGGAAAACCCTCTGAAGTGTTGCAAGGCACCTTTACCCTTCCCCCTCCCCCACATCCTGGCTAGTATCCAGAGCCAGCCTCTTTCCTTCTGTCAGTTCTCTGATAATCTCTGGCTTGGTTGGCAGATTAGGTACTGGGCCAACGGGGCCCATGTCCAGGGTCACCAACCAAATGAGGGGTCCTGGAAAAATGATCACCCCAGTGCCCCCACACGCTCACCCGGTGCTTCTGCCGGGGTCTGGGCACGGGGTTTGCCCGGCTCCACCCACTCACCCAGCGCTTCTGTCAGGGTCCAGGCGCAGGGGCTTGCCCCGCTCGCCCAGCACTCCTGCCAGGGTTGAGATGCAGTGGCTCGCCCCGTTCGCCTGGCGCTCCTGCCAGGGAGCCGAGTTGTGGCATGGGGGCTTGTCCTGCTCACCTGGCGCTCCTGCTGGGGAGCCGGGGAAGCCCCCGCAGCCCAACCCTGCTCCCTGACAGGAGGGGCAAGCCCCTGTGCCCTGACCCCATTTCCTAGCAGGAGTGCTGTTGGGGGGGCGGGGGGGAGGGACTGCAGGTGAAAGGGGCGGAGAGGGGCCCCCTGCTTGCTCTGGCCCAGAGCCCCACAAAATTGTAATCCACCTCTGGGTTAGTGGATTCCTAAAAGGGAAGTGGACTTGTCACCCTCAATGACTTCAGTAAGTTTCAACTTCAGTTTTATTTAGAAAAATATTAAATTGAAAATCTACCCCCTGCCCTGTCCCCTAACAGCACCTGGGATTTTTGATCTATTCTAAGTAGTGCATAATTAGTGTGGCTGAAGGCTCAAGTCACAAAGTCTTATTGGCTTCTCTATGCAACAGGGGATGATAGGATGGAAGAGAAGAATGCAAGATGTTCTGTGGAAGTCCTAAGTATTTGAGTAGATTCCCCTATCTTCCTGGATTCAGGCTACAGCCTAATGACCACTCACAGGGACAAGCTGCAATTTTCTTTCTCACGTTAAACATACCAGTATATGAATCTGAGGTTTAGTAGCCACTATGGTTACTTCAGCTAGTTGTTGGCATTACTCTTAACTAGGCTTGGAAGTATTAGATTATCTGTGAATTTTGATAAACATTGGTTTCACTACACACATACATACACTGACAAAATATTTCTATCCATAATAATCAAAATTTACAGATAGGCAAAGTAAGAAAAATCTGCTTGAGAATTTATTAGGGTTTGATTTAAGTATACATACTTTGTTTGTTTTGATTTGGTTGACAATTTATGCTTTAAAGGTTATAAAGCTTTAACTATTTGAATCTCAATTCCTAGTGTCATTAAATAGTAATTGCCTAATCCCCACCATAATTTCCTGAAACTGAAAATTCAAATGGGTAAAAATAAAATACTTAAAAATAAACATCAGTATTATCAGTTAAAACTGTAAGAAAATAAAAATTGAATTCTGCCAAGCCTACTCCTAACTCAAGTGTGTACTACAATGGAAGCTGAAAATATTTGGCTTCTCATCAGTTTGTTTGTTTGTTTAAACACTAACTAGTGCTGTAATTTGCCACTGAAGTCCTTAACTTCTAAATTAGAAGATTGGTACACTGCATTGTTGTCCTATCATAATATCTGAGCAATGTTTGTGAAAATAAATCCTGTACCTGGCTCTTACGAATTCTCAACTGTTTTCTTCCTAGTCCTGTGTCAAACCAGTCACTTTTAACAGAATCTGTAGCATCATCCCAAGCAGAAATTACAGCTGTGGACAAAACAGTACCTGAAACAGAAGATTTGCAAGGTTAGTGTCTGAATTTGCATAATTAAAGCATGTATGAAATATATATGCTGTTTTTACACCTTGACTAGTTTTATAATAAATTCTAACGTGCTTCATTCTGAGCAATGTAAAGACAATGTTGCATAAAGCTGAAGGAAAATGAAACATGGCATGCATATGCTTTTAATGTAGAAATACTACACGTATGGAAACTTCAGATAAGGTTGACAAAAATGTTCACATTTCAGTTGACTTTGAATTCTAACTATATACAATGTGCTTAAAATCAGTGTGTGCCTTAGTGCTGGGTTTTTAACTGGGGTTGGGGAAATATGAATTTAGGTAACATTCTGAATGGATTGATTAATTTTTACTAAAACATTATTAAAATCAGATTTTCACTATGGAGTGATGAAAGAACTTGGTGCTGTTAATATATATATATATAATGGACAATGGTCGTCTTTTAAAAAAAAAAAAAAATCTGCCCATACTAGATTGTGAACTTTTTGACATAGTTGGATATCAGTTGTAAATGCTCTAACATTCTGTTTGTTCTGGAATATAGAGCTGGTAATCAGCTGATAAGAGGTTTCTCCTCCTGCCTCCAAGGCTTGCTCCTCTGGGTACACTGACAGATGACCCTGCTTCCTCCTCTTCCCCTCCTCACCCAAAAGAGTGAAAAGAGTATTGTTGGTTGTTGTTTTTTCACCAGAGGGCAGGCTCACATAAATTAGAAACCCTGATACAGTAACTCGTCGCTTAATGTTGTAGTTACGTTATTGAAAAATGCGACTTTAAGCGAAACAATGTTAAGCAAATCCAATTTCTCCATAAGAATTAATGTAAATAGGGGGTTAGGTTCCAGGGAAATTATTTTTGCCAGACAAAAGACATTATATACATATACAGTATACGTTTTAAACAATTTAATACTGTACTCAGCAATGATGACTGTGAAGCTTGATTGAAGTGCTGGAGTCAGGGTGAAAGAGGGTGGATCATCCTGCTGCTCCTCTTTCCAAAGTGCTGGGGGGTGCTCAATCCTGGCTCTGCCCTAGGCTTGCCCCCACTCCACCCCTTCCCTCAAGGCCCTACCCCCACCCCGCCACTTCCTGCCCCTGCTCCACCCCCTTTCCCCTTGAGCGCGCCGCGTTCTCACTCCTCCCACCTCCCTTCAGCCTCCTGAATGCCGCAAAACAGCTGATTGCTGTGGGTGGGAGGCACAGGGAGGGAAGGGGAGGTTGCGTGCCGCATCCTCGCTCCTCCCCACCCCCATAGCCTTCTGAATGCTGCAAAACAGCTGATTGCTGCAGGCAAGCGGCATGGGGAGGGAAGGGGGAGTTGCTGACCTGCAGGGCCGCCGGCAGTTGGAGGTGCTGGGGTGGGGAGGTGAATCGGAGCTGATAGGGGGGCTGCTAGCCCACCCTGGTTCCGAGCCCCCACAGTCAAACAACATTATAAGCAAACGTTGTGCAACTTTAAATGAATGTTCTCTAATAGATCAGTTATGTAACAATGAAACAAAGTTAACCGGGACTACATTACGTGAGGAGTTACTGTAATGGGAATTTTCCTGTGCCTAGTGCTTGAGGAACTCTGGACCTTGTGGTCTCCTGCCTCATTTTACTGCCTGTTTCACTGTAAGGATCACCAGCACCTAGTAACTACAGATCTAAACCATGAGGACCCAGACATGGAATTCCCTGTCACAAGCAAATTCATAAGTGCTCTCCAGTGGTGGCAGTCAGCCCTCTCTCTTTTGAAGGGAGTTCCTGTGCAGACCCTTAAACTGTACATTGCAAACACAAAGTTGTCTGTTCACTTCCAGGTTTTGCAGGTAACAATTAATTTTTTTGTTTAGATGCTTAGCAAATAAAATAATTTTTGCTGGGAGCTAGCTAGACTCTACACAAACATGTTTTCAAGCTAGTGTAACAATTTTGTGTGAGGTAAGATAATGTAAAAACATTTTTTTGAATGAAATTCACATCCACGCCAGTAGTTGGAGGATCTATTAGAATCTCTTGGGGAATACAAGGTAATATTAAATTAAAAAAACTGTTTGTTTGATCTATAGTAGCACAGTGCAATTTACCCATTTTACTCACCCCAGCTTTCTAAAATTCCTACTTCTAAGAACAGGTTTCAGAGTAACAGCCGTGTTAGTCTGTCTTCACAAAAAGAAAAGGAGGACTTGTGGCACCTTAGAGACTAACCAATTTATTTGAGCATAGGCTTTCGTGAGCTACAGCATCCGATGAAGTGAGCTGTAGCTCACGAAAGCTTATGCTCAAATAAATTGGTTAGTCTCTAAGGTGCCACAAGTCCTCCTTTTCTTTTTACTTCTAAGAAGCAATTCTTGCTTTGTGCATCAGAAAGTTGTACCTGTTCACCTTAAATTAAGTAAGCTTCATGTTTTGGTAGCTGCTTCAGTAGCTACCATAAAAATAGCTTGTAATTTCTGATCAAAGCAGTGTGGGGAATTAGTGCCAGATTGAAGCGTTAGTTCTTTATTGCATAGAACACTGCATCAGCTGAATATTCAAAATGAAAATATACTGCACAATATAATCAACATAACCCAAATAAGTCATTTGACGTTTTTGAGTATGTTCCATACTGGTCATTTAATAAAGGTTAAGGTACACACTGTTTTTTGTAGGAATCTAAATTGGTTACTATTAGATTTGTAAAGCAGAACACACAAGGCTGCGATAATGGGTAGGTTTGCACTTAAGGCAGTGTGCAGAGTACAGACATTGCATACCCAGCTAGCACAGGTATAAATAGCAGTGTAGACACTGAGGCACGGCTTAGGCGAGTAAAGAGATGCCAGAACCCTAGGATGCATACCCTTCATGTGTCTCTGCATGCCCAAGCTGTGCCTCTACATCTACACTTTGTTTTTAGCAGTGTACTGCCCCACTGCAAGAGCCTTTCACTGTCACCTGTAGCTACACACAGCATTGTGGCTGCAGCCTGCCTTTCCCTGTGGCATGTGGCTACGCATATGCTACAGGCAGCTGCAAGTGTAAATGAGAACCGGGACAAATCACACTCACTCAGACTCTCCTAGAAGTTAAAAAAACAAACTAGCAAACAGACATATGGAGTATTATTTGTATTTGTGCAGATGATATGTAACATGTCAGGCAACCTAGGTAAAATTGCAAGGTTACAAATCCCTCAGGTGGCTCTGACTTGATCTGGTCTGTGTGGCTTTGCCCTTTATACACCCAAGTTTGTGTTATGCCTTGCAAAACAGATCAAGGAAGAGGTAGGAAATCTGAGCGAACCTGGCTTTCAAATAGTCAGCATGTTCTACAGTTTGTTTACTCAAACTGTTTGCAAATATTAAATACTGTAGCAAAGCCAAAAATATTAAATAACTCTAAAAGCAATTAATTGTGAACATTCTCAAATCTTATGAACATTATCCCTAATATGACAAGATAAAATGCATTAAGATAAAACCTAACTTTTTTTTCCCTCATGAGGTTTTTGCCCTAGAAATGTTCAGGTAATAGTCAGACTTTGTTTTCAGATTGCTGAACAAATCTTTACTAGAATTTTTACCTTGCTTAGTTTTCAAAGTCTTTCCTCAGCTGTAAAATGGAGATTAATATCTGCCTACCACTTTGCAGGTTATAGTGCTACAAACCATTCATTATCTTCATGTATGCTCCCTGCTAAATGCAGGGTAACACAGTAATACTTTTGTTCGTGTGCAGTTAAACTCTCCAATATTCTTTGACTTCTTCTGACTATAATGTAAAGGTCACTTAAAGGCATACATAGCATAGCTGGTCTACCTTTTTTCTTGCTCTCTAGCAATATATGCATAACTTTTAGGATGGGAGTGGGTTTCAACAAGTGGTAGGGTTGAGAGCTTTTTTGATACATGCACTCAACGTTATGGTAGATACATTGGCCCAGAACGGCAAAAGATTGAGACCAAAAAAACAGGTGCTCAGGCCTCCTCTGTAGATAGCTAGGAATAGATAGATAGTAGAAATAGTTTGATTTAAGTCACTGGGCATTGTGTACCATCATGAAACTTGACTGAGCTCAATGAAAATGAACTTGGCAAAATGTATGAAAGGTCTGTCTGTCTCGTCTGACCACTGGAAGGTGCCCACTTTTGACGCATGTCTTGGTCTGTCCAGTCCATAGGTAAATAAGCTTTTGAGCTGGACTATTATTTAAAATAAAAATGGACTAACTACATGGAACACGTTGCATGCAGTATTGAATATCTTAGATAAATGCTATGGTGCTCACAATATCTGCTGGTGTGACTGAAAGCACATGTAAGTCAATGGAAACATTTCCATAGACTTCAAAGGGCTTTGGATCAGAGATGTGACAGAACTGCTCATATTCAGTTTGCATATATTGCCCTTACTGCTTAAAAGAGCACTTACATTGCAAAAGGCAACATGGAGCAAAATTAGGGAAGCACCCTAGTGGCTCCACAGTTATGAATATTTTGTGTGTTCCATTTAGAGTTGTGCTAAAATCCCTTAAACAGAAAACCTGACATTGATCATTCTAAAAATAGATTATTTCAATAAGGAGTACAAACCTGAAATTTCTAGGCCACTATCAGACTCCTAGGAGGCTTGCTTCAACCAGTATAAGATGACAACTGTCCTTTCAGGCTTTCTTGAACTCCTATAGTTTAACAATAACAATTATGAACTTCAAATTTCACACAACATTTTATGTTTCAGACCCAGCATTACATCACCTGGGAAGACTTAAAGTATCCAAAGATAACACTACTCCATTCTGTGCTTTTTGTTTTCCTCTCTGCTGTGGAAACTGATAGAACAATCTTTGCAGTCTACTTCCATTTTACTTTGTCTGGCTCCATGTCTTCTGCACCCTTCCCCAGTTAGTCTCTCCAGCAAAGCTCAGATTCCCAGCAGAGCTGCCCAGTGTATCTCCATAAGTATATTCTCCAGCAAGCTCCTCCCTGTCGCTTCCGAAACACATATCATAGTACGCTATGCCCTCCACCCCAAGTCTCCTTTGGACCTGCTACAGTTAGCCAGTGAGACTCTCAATCTGTTGAGCTAGCCTGTGGGTTCATTGGATTAGGGCTTCTCCTTGGCAAACTGTAGGAGAATCAGATGGTGAAGTTGTGTTTGTACTGTTGTACAACCTCTGCATTTTAAGCAAAGCTTCAGGTAGATCTGCACATTGAGGTGACCCTTTACCTTGCAGATTTAGGATGTACAACCGGTCCTATTGAAAGTGGAGGAGACCTTTTTGGTCATTGGAAGTGTTCTTTTCAATATATTATACTTCTAGCCTCGTGTTTTTGAATGTTAACTATCAAAACTGTTTGAGTTTCTGGGAGGGAGCATTGGAGGCTCTTGATTTCTCTGTGTATTAATCAGGTAAAGACATTATCTGGTTACTGCATGACCCTTCTGGGCTTTGCAGTCTAAATACTTAGTACTACACCAGCCATTTTCACTCCTTGCTCAGGTGGGTCCCCAGCCTTGTTGCATTAATATGGGATTCTCTTGTTGGACAGGCCCAATTAGGCATACAAAAGCTCTCCTTTGCAACTTGCTCTAATACAGGCAGCAAGCCCTGCTATGCCTCCAAATCTCTGGTTTATGTAATTAAGATTAATAGTCATGACTCCTAGGCAAGTCAGAGATCATTTACTTTATAGTGGGGCTGTTTTACACAAACTCAGTGCCACAGTTCAGCGTATTCTTGCAAGAGTTGGGTTCAGGAGGGTAGTCTAGAAGTGTTACTTTGCTACTTCAACTATAGTGCAAGGAGGTGTTACAGGCCAGTAGGGCTAAAGTTCAAATTAGAGGTTTAAAGGTGTCTGAAACACACATTATAAGGGGGCTGCTGACTTTAATGTATAATGTAGCTACATGAAACTTTGAAACCCAAGAATAGGGAGGATGTAACAGGGAAGACGTGCTCGCAGAGTGTTGCTATGCTGCTTTCCCATTAGTACTGTTTTGTTTTGCTTTTTAAATAAGAGCTGTGTTTGCTTCCACTGTTTCCCAAGCTTTTTGCTACTTAGGAATCCACCCTCCCTCTAAGAAGACTGGATTACGCTGGGGAGGGAAGCGTAAGTGGCTTTAACTCTATCTTTCCAATACCCCCCTGATATTGGGAGCTACTAGGGCCTCAGTAGCCTTAGTGCTGCTGTAACACAAGTGGAAGCTAGATCAGCTTTAGTGCTTAAGAAGTAAGGAGTGGAATGAGGAGGGGCAGAGGATTAGGCTCAATATCTTGCATGAAGGAAAACTTTGGCAATGCCACTTTAAATAACTGGTAAGTGGCAAAGTACGTTGCCCCTTGCTTATTTCTCGCCTTCCCCTGCTTCACGCTCATCTGACCTTTCTTGTGCTACTGTTGCTGCAGCCAAAGAATATTTTAAGATGTCCCTTAACCCATCCACTGCTGAACAAGCAATATAAAATGTAGTGTTTGCAGCGATCATAGACTACCTGTCATAACTCCTGAAATGCAAGTAGTTAAAACTAAATAGAAAGTGCAAACAAGTAATTTTAAATGAGCACAGATTATTAAGACATGTAAATAAAATGGATCTAAAATGTCCCATCCCAGTCAACATCGGTGGACCTCACCTAGATAGAGTATTTCAGTAGGCCATATGGGAGAGGACTTGCTGTTGGATATTTTAGATTTACTTGATACTACAAAGGGCTCAGAAACAGAGTACACTTTGATACAAGCATAGAAAATAATGTAGATGATCCTGACTTCCTAGATGAAGGCTCCAGAGAGAGAGGAAAGATGTATGATACAGATTTTAAACTATGTACTATAGGTAAGTGAAAGTTTTACTTAAATACTATACATTTGGTGACACACATATTAGGTTATATAAAATTCTTTGGTACAAATGTGTCATGATGGTAATATTGCTTTATAATGGAATGAATGTCTTCATGGATATGTTTCATTTATATATTTATCCTCACTAGGTTAACCTTTCAACCAAATTGATGTATTTATTTGCATTAGGTCTTTGCTGTAACAAATCTTTATTTTGCAGCTCACTAATTTTACTTTTAGATAACTCACTAAAATGAGGTTTTTCCTCTCTTGCGCACACCTTGCTGCTATTGTACATGCTGTTGCATGTCCTGCTTTGTCCCAAGTCTCTCTGAGTAGATCAGTGGAGGTGGTTACTTTGGAATTTCATCCTGTTAGTCCTAAAAGACTTAGATTCTTCTGTTTTGCATCCAAACTTATTTTCCTGCCTCTTGTAACCTTTGATTTTATTAGTTTTCAACATGTCAGATTGGCAATCTACAAAGTGGACTTCTAGTTAACAAACACTTGGCAGTTATAGTTGGACCACTGATAATTTCAAAGTTGTATGTACATACTAAAGACACCCCAAACATTCAGATACTATTGAGGGTGAAAAAGTATGAACTGTCAGGTGAGTCTTTAGGAGTAGTAGTGAGATTGGTAGAGAGCTGGTAAGTGATACTTCACCGTATCTCTGACCGATTCTGCCTGGTAAGCATGCAGCTGTGTGTATATTGTCAGAAAAAGTAGCCAAGTTGCAGACAAACGTTTAGGACTACTGCTGTATCCCTTCTTTAGCAATTCATGTGATTAGCCCTGTTTTTGCTGGCACTCACCCAGTTGCGGCCTCCTTTCATTCTTTCTCTGTCCCTTCCTTTGCACACCCTATTTCTTCTGTTCACTTTCCTACAACGTAGGCAGTGAAAGCTTGTCCTGTTGTGACCTAGCAGATAGCTGGTAGGTAGTGTTTGTCTTACAGACCCATTTAAAACCAGGTTAATTTCCCTTGCTGTCAGTTTTGTAAGTTTCTGATACACCCAGGTGTAGAGAAGAGGGCAGCAACTGAACAAAATACCACTCCTGTTTTTCTTGGGTCAGGCAATTTGTTCAGTTGTATGTTCTCTACTCGGATTCTCCCATATGCAGCCCAAGTCTCTTTCAGATGTGAGAGAAGATTAGAATTGCCTGGAAACATTACACCTCCACCTTCCCAAAAAGATGTAGTTTTCATTTCGGGTAATTCCTTCTCCCTCGGATTTCATAGTTAAATTCTTTTCTCCATTGGCAATGGATGTCTTTAGCCTTCAGTAGCATAAATCTGACATACCGAAAGTTGTTTGATTCAATATTGTTATCCTCCATAAGAGCATTGTGAGGCAGCATTGCGGAAGGGAGAAGTGTTTTATTGAACTCTGGTAAATTATCTGTGCTTCTCACTTGACTTGAATCAGCTTTGAATACTGCTAATTGTAACAATTTTATGGAACTGTTAAACCTTACACTTGCATCTTGCCAAACTTGGTAACTTCAGAGCCATTTTTAAATCTTGGGTTTTGAGATTTAAAAGGAACAGTGTGTGTATATTTAAACCTTGGTCTGTCTTTCTTACTAGTCCTTACAGTAGTTTGTAGGTTATGAATTGTATATAAAACATTTAGCACTGTCAACTGACTTCTCTCTTGGATGAGTCAGGTTGGATAATTAAATTTAGAAAGAGGGAGCTCAAGTGCACTACTTGTTGTGTGATGCAGAAATATTGCTAAAGCAGAGTTCCACACGTGACTGGATTGTAGATTATGGAAGGAAAAATTGATTACAACAAGGTTACAAGTCCCAGAGCTTGAATTTACAAAATAGGCTTCAAATTTCTCTTGTGGCTCAAACAAATCTCTTGCCATTTTTTCCACTCTTTTTTCAGTTTTTATCTCTTTTATATTAGCTTTAGTGTCAGAGAGTGCAGAGTCTACATCTGAAGAACAAGACAAGTCACTTGACAAACCAAAACAGAAAAAGAATCGCTGTTTCATGTGCCGGAAGAAGGTGGGACTTACTGGTAAGAAATATTTCATTTTCTTTCTTAGTCCAAGACTAAGTTATGCAATTAATATCAAAGGACCAAATTCTGCCTTCAGATTCACATGTGGGTTAGTCTGTTGACTTTGATGGATTTGAAGTAAAAGTTGGCCCTAAGGTGTTTTCAACCAGTAGCTCTTATTAAAGAGGACTTTTCATATGTCCTTGTGTTTAACTGTTTCATTTATTAAGCAAAATGCTCTTCATTACAAGTGCTCCTGTTTGGGAGCTCTTATATAATGGCCTGGAGAGTTGAGGTAAATGTAAGAGTCTGCTCATTAATCAGCCTTCATAATGAAGTGGTATGATTCAGTTTAAGTATTTGAAAATCGTTTGAGTCGTTCCTCCGCTTGGTGACTGAAAAAATGTCTGCAGTAAGTCTTGAGGGACTGTATTTTTGTAGTGCTGTATAGCAATGCATATTTGAAGTGAGGGCTCTTTATAATAATCACTACAACAAAGATTTATAACTTCGGTGCTTTATATGTCAGCAATTTTGGCAGCAGAAACTGGCTTTGACTGACGGATGCTGGTAACTGAGATTAGTTGATAACGAATGTGAATGTAGTATTTAGGATATTAAAAAGGCCAAACCTGTAGAATTAAGTCATCTTTAGTGTCTGTCTTAATAGATCAATATTTCTGTTTACAGGGTTTGAATGCCGGTGTGGAAACGTTTACTGTGGTGTGCACCGTTATTCAGATGTACACAGTTGCTCTTACAATTACAAAGCTGATGCTGCTGAGAAAATCAGGAAAGAAAATCCTGTAGTTGTTGGGGAAAAGATTCAGAAGATCTGAACTGCTACTTCTGCTGGAATATAAAATCCCCTGACCATCTGCAGATTAAATTGACTTGAGCTTTTTCCTTAGTCATCAGGAATGTAGAGCAGTGTATCTTGCCTAGATCTTTTAATCATGCATGTCATCAGAAGAATAGATTTTTGTTTTTGTTTTTTGTTTTGAAAATGACTCTGAACATTTATTTTCATTGCAGTTTTCTGTGGCTGAAGACTTAAGTAAACTTTACAAGTATTATCCTTTAAGATCATTTTAATTTTAGTTGAGTGCAGAGGGCTTTTATAACAAACATGGAGAAAACATGGGAGGGCTGTGCTTTTCCAGTACAAAACATGCATGCATTAACTTCGCAGTTTATTTTCTTGTTGTATATAGCTTTTCTCTGCAGCACGATTTCTTTTTTGGTAATGCCTCATGGCACAACTAGTTATCAGTAACTGAATGTATTTTAATCATTATGGCTGCTTCTGGTTTTCATTAACAAGAAAGGTTATACATGTTAGCATATTAGCTTGTTTGCACCCACTACCTATTTATGTATGAATCATTTGTAATGAGAGAGTGTGTGCTGAGATTATAAGTTCGTGTGGTTTTTAAAAAAAAATTGATTTTGTTTCTGTGTGTGTGTGGGGTCGGGGTAGGCTAGTATGCACTTCATTGCTGACTGAAGATTTCACTGGGATTACATTCATCAGTCTGTATGTACACAAATATGAAGAATGATCTGAAGTAACTGTGCTGTATTTATGTTTATCCACGTCTTAACTTTGATTAAATAAAATTTTAAAAAATTGGGGTATTTTGTGTTGATCACTGGTATCTGTCACACTGATTGCTTTTCAGCCCTTTATTTTGATTTGGACCTCTTCTTTCTCCAGGTACAATGCATTCTGATATCCTTGTAGATCTGAATGGCAATTAAATCAACTTTTATCTGAATTTATTTTACCTACTGTTACAAGTGACACCTACCTGTTGAAAGACTGGAGGGAATAAAGTCATTATCGGCATTCTTAACTTGTCCATTTGAAAACACTTTTTGTATACAGTCAGTGATTTTTTTTTTCTCCCCGCTTGTCTTTTGCACAGCAACAAGATATATAAAAATGCGCTTTAAAATAGGTAAATGTGATCATAAAAGGTGACAGGGAACTCCTGGGGCAAGTGAATGAAATTGTTTTTCATTTAGCCTCGTGAAATTGACTGGATCAGAGGTTCCAACATTGCAGTTTGTGGGAGCCACTTCTGGCTTGGAGAACCAGGCAGTCACAGGGTGATGGCTCCTCATGATTTCAGTCTGCTAAATTGCATTCAAAGTAGCCAAACATATATTGTCATTTTTCCATGTAAATAGTTGCTGTAGCTGTTGTTAATTTGTGATGATTTAACATATGTTACGGGATTTGGTCTGTGCAGTTCTGTTTGGGAGAGCTGGCCCTTGAGACAACTTCTTCATTAGGATGTGACCTATGCTATACGAAGGTTAGAAACCCTTAGGCAGTTTTTCAGATTTAGTGTCCATTTAACAGACCTGGCGGCTTGTGAATCAACTTCTCTCACTCAGGGTATGTCTTCACTAGCAACGTTCAAGCACTGCCATGGCAGCACTTTAACGTGGCTGCGTAGTCACGGCACCCCCACTACGAGGGGAGTAGCTACCGCGCTGAGAGGACGGCTGGTGCACTGTCTACACTTCCACTTTACAGTGCTGAAACTTGCAGTGCTCAGAGGAATGTTGTTTTTTCACAGCCCGAGTGAGAAAGTTGCAGCACTGTGAAGTGGCAGGGTAGACAAGGCTGTCTTGCAGTTGTTCTGTGACTCATATCTGCCTTTCTTGTGAAGTCCTGGATAGTCACTCTGCCCACAGATGGTCACACCCACCTAATCACCAATGTCTGTTTAAAGGCTATGTGCTATAGCTATAACAATGTATGTGACTTTTTTATAACTGCACGTGTAAGCTCACCCCACCATGGATTCTTTTCAAAACTTACACATATGCAGAAGTAGGACTCAAATTCCTCTCTGGATCTGATCCTCAGTTTACCTTTCTCTTGGTGACTCTTACTTCCGATTAAACAGCTTTCAAATATTTGTGGAACAAATGAGATTTTGTGTGCAGTTGCTCAGCCATTCAGGATTTTGGCTTTATTTAAAATGTTAATTTTCTTTAATCAATGCTGAATGCATCCTTTAAAATTCTGAACCCTGCAGGAAAAGTGGTTGCTGACAATTACCAGACAAGTACCGTACATTGCACTGCACAAAGGGTCTTACTACATCAGGTAGCATGTGAGGTAATCTACAACTTCAGATGATGGAGAGAACCATTTTATACCTTCAGGAACATCATATGGAGGTTTTAACTTTGAAAATCAGATATGGACTTTGAACCATGCACTGCTAAGGACTCGTTGGCTATGGAACATGGGGGGAGGGCATGAATCAGGGTCTTGCAAATCAAGATATTTCAATGGTGCCCCAGTCTTTTTGGGTTAAAGAAGATCCTCATTTATGATGTTTGTGAACAGTGCATCCACGTGTCATCATGCAATGGCATAGCATGGTAGTCACATCTCCCTTGATTCTTGTATTTTTCCCTGTCTATTTTATATTTTTGCAGGTTTTGCTTACCATTTTTACCCTCCCCCTACTACCCTTGCACCCAGTTCCCTTCCCGTTTTCTGCATCTTCCTTCTCCAGTTTTTGGCCCGTCTCGCTTATCTTCTTCCTCCCCCCAATGTCAGTCCCCCGTCCCCCCCAGCTTCCTTTCTCTTCCTCCATCTCCACTACATATTTAGCACAGTGACCCATTGGTGTGGAGGTGCTGCTGCAGGACTGACCAGAGAACAGGCACAACATGCATAAAGAGAGGCTGGTTGGCTTAAAAGGAACTGCTGTCTCTCTGCTCCATGGAGGAGGGAGGAGCAGGAGTAAGGCTGACATCCCTGAGTGAGGAGGAGGGAAACAAGTGCAGGGAAAGCAGCTGCCTTTGGAGCTCCAAGGCTCCCTTTGCCACTTGGTTCTGCACTTATCACATGAGGCAGGAACGACTGTGCCCCCTACCTCACATATTGGGAACCACCACCCGTAAGCAGGAGGAAACTAGAGCTTAAAATGCTGCTATTCCAAAATCAGATGGGGGTTATTGACAAAGATTTAGAGTCAACCTTATCCAGTTCCTCCTCCGTGCAATCTGTTTTGAACCAATGAAATAAGTCTTTGTAGCCTGGCTGTTGAGGGCATGCTATCATTGTCTTTCAAGCTTACAAAAATTCCTCTAGGAGTTAAGTGCATTGGATACAATGAATAGACTTTGAACAACATCCTTCACCATTTACTACTATTCATGCACTAAAATAGAAATAGCACATCACACTGGAGTTTGATTTGACTCTTGCTGCACTTAATGACAGTAGTATGACCATTGATGCTTCACATCCTAGTAAATGGTCTGCCTGATGCTAGCGGATGAGCATTTAATTCCCTTTATACCAGTGCATCTGTTGCATCATTAAATGTGATGCTATAAGAAATCTTAATTCTGGAAGGGGTATTAAGTGTGTTTCAATGAAACACATTCTCAAAACTTAATGCTTTAACTATATGACTTTTGTTTGGGTATAGATAAAATCAAATCAGCTGTGGAAATATTTAGCAATAAATGCTGGCTACCGTAATAATGTAGGTATTCAAATCTCACGGTATACTATAATATTACTTCAGTTAAACATAGTACATAACTGCTTGGAAGCTAATTTTTCCTTGCAAAGAACATTCCTGAAATTACATGGGCCAAGGCTTCAGCTCATGTAAACTGGCATAGCACCACTGAAGTCAATGAAGCTGTGCCAATTTAAAGTAGTTGAGTCTGGTCCTACGATTGCCACATTAAAGAGCAGACAGAGCAAGTCAAAATAAATCCAAGCAAATCTTTGTTCATTTAACTACTCATCCCCCACCAAAATCAATTTGGGATAATCAGCTTTGTGGTTTGATAGCCAGGAGTCTAAAAATCTTTATAGAAAAAGAATCTTCTCCCCCATCCTACCTCATTATTTTTTTTCTTCTTTTTAAAAAGTCCTGCTTTTACATTCAGCCTTGTGTCCACATGTAGAACAGTGGTGTTGGGTTTTTAATTTTTTGGTCTAGGTTTTCCTCCAAAGGACCTAGGACGGCTGGCAAGGATATGGGGTAGAGTGAGGTGGTGGTTTCTGTCCTTTGCCACTGTTTGCAGATATTTGCACCTCAGCAGCTGGAGCTTTATAGATGGAATCAGGTTCTTGTGGAACTTCTAAACTGAACAAATGCTAAATAAAAACTGTCTGCTTTCCCCATGGTATCTGAGCTGCCCCTTTTGTGCCTGGGTTCTTGTAGGGTCATTTGTTACTATCACTTCTATAGCCAAGTGCCCCCAACAGAAGGGAAACAAATGTGTCTCCTGGCCCAGCAGGTGCACATCTATAGCTTCTCCCAGTAATCAAGGGTTCAGGAAGGGGGAACAGTCTTCCCTTCAGTAACCATACAATATACTCCTCTCAAAGAGGCTCTAGCCAGAAACGGTTAACGGTGCAGAGGCCCGTGTTGCTGAGTCATGCAGAACTCTGGTATTCATTAACCATCTACAAGCAGGAGCAGGGCTGAAGGGGGTGGGTTGGAGAGTGGCTTCTGATTGGTTTGTGGCTGAAGGAGAGGGTGGGCCTGGCAGATCCACATTGTCTAATGCAACATGTGGAGGCTCTCCTGGTGTGGTTGTAGCCGAGCTGAGAGCGTGTTTGCACCATAGCTTGCCCTGAGCTCAAAATGTCCTTCATCCAGATAGAGGAGAACTCAGATTTCCCTCTTCAGAACCTTCCCTATGGGGTTTTCTCTACAGAGGAGAAGGTGAGTTATCTGCTGCTTTGTCTTTGTGCTGCAAAGATTGCTGCTGTTGTGGGTGAATCTTTGCTCTGAAGTTCAGAGGCTATGAATGAGGAGAAAAGTTTTTTCTTTTTCTTTTTTTCAAATGCTGTGTGATGATCCCCAGATACCAGGGACAGGAAAGGCTTTCCTGGCTGGGAATCTTAGGGGTTAGCTGTTTACACTAGGAAGCTTCAACATTTATACTGTCTTTTCTTGATGTGATGACCTGAGGGCTATTTCTTTAAAGAACATTAATATTTTTATAAGTACTTTACTTTAAATCCATATTAAATGCATATAATATATTTTCTGCTTTTGAGTGTAAAAGTCTATATTTCCTCATGCCCCTCTGTATGCTATAAAGTTTTCACTTTTCTTTACCAGCACCATTTTCTGTTATCTCCTTTATGGCTGAGTTTAACCTCTCCTTCCTCTTCCCTCTCAAAGCCCCATTTTAACTTTTATCCTATATACTACTAATCTTAGTTGTATTGTGGAATGTACATTGTAAGCAATATGAATTGATGTATCTGAAAGCTAAATTTGATGAAAGAAATAATCTGTGTAAAATATAATTAGGCTGTGACAGTAGCTATTGAGATACAAAGTTAGTTTTATAAGCATTAAAACACAAATTGTCAATATCAGATGTCAATATACACAGTAAATATCCTTAAATCAAATTTTAATAAGCTCTCAAGCAACATTTTTCTTACTTTGCATGTCAGTAAATTTGGACTATTATTGATTAAATATTTTTGTCACTTCCTGTATATACAGTGGAATTGATGTTTACTGATTAAAAATCAAATCCTTCCAAGCTAAATATCTTTTTCAAGTGAAGTTTGTTTTAAACATGATAGTGGTCTACAGGACCACAATTCTAATCCTATAAATTAAGGGCCTACCCTTTTATTTTTCCCCCTAATTTGGATTGAGAGTCAGGAGACTTGGGTTCTGTTCCTAACCCTGCAACTGACTAACCTGAGTGACTTTGGACAAGTCAAGTCTCTTCTGTATCTTCTATATCAGTGGTTTTCAACCTGTGGTCTGTGAACTCCTGCGAGTCCACAGACTGTCTAAGGGGGCCACAGACTGTCTAAGGGAGCCGCAAAAGTTTGTCATTCCCATAGAACAGTGGTTTTAAACCTGTGGTCCATGAACTCCTGTGGGGTTCACAGATTGTTTAAAATTTCCAAAGGGGTCCACACATCCATTTGAAATTTGTAGTGGTCCGCAAATAACTCAAGGTTGAAAACCATTGTTTTATATATTTACTGTTCCGTTCAATTCATATGTGCAAGGACCACACTGTGGGACTTATATTTTCTGAGACACGGTGGGTGAGGGCCTATCTTTTATTGAACCAGCTTCTGTTGGTGGGAGAGAGAAGTTTTCACGCTTACACTGAGCTTTTCTTCAGGTCTGAAGAAGTTGACCTGAAGAAGCTATGACCTCACCCACCTTGTGTCTCTCATATCCTGGGACCAACACAGCTACAGCAACACTTATATTTTCTGGCCATACAAGGAAAACATCACTAGGGTTTTGAAAGAAGCCCAATGGGGTTAGTCACCCAATTGCCATTTCAATGGGAACTGGGTCCCTAACTCTCTTAGACTCCTTTTGAAAATCACACCATGTACCTCCAATTTACTGTACAGCACTGCTGTTTGCAACAGATTACATTCATGTGCACATTTAGCAATGAAGGACAGGAGCCTCTGAAACACCCCACCCCTCCCCTCCCCCCCAACACACATCATAAAAGAGAGAGCTGGCAAGCAGATACCTCTGGAAACAGAAGCTGGAGGATTATCAATGGTTAATGAACATTGCAGAATCATCATAATGGTTCTCAGTTACTCTAGCATTTTTTGCCTCTCCGTTGTAGTTTAAAAATGAATTCCAGCATAGAAGAGCCTTGGCTCTAATTATCTGGTGTTTTCCAAAGATAAAAGCTGGATGATGAAACTAAGGGCATGTCTACATGGCAATAAAACACTTGTAGCTGGCCTTTGTCAGCTGATTTGGGCTCAAGCTGAGTTTGGGTTCTGGACCGGACCCCATGAGTGGGAAAGGTCCCAGAGCCCAGGCTCCAGCCCGACCCAGCTAACATGAGCCAGCTAACCCTACATTGCAAATTTATAGTCCCACAGCCCGAGCCAGCTAACATGGGCCAGCCGTGGGTGTTTTATTGCAGTGCTGACGTGCCCTTAATCTGTTCCCGGATGCGTGTTTGTGTGTTACTACATAGTGCATTTTTTCCTTCCCTAGTAACTATTCTTGCGCAAATGTCTCAATTTTTTTTAAAGTTGATTCAAATAATTTTATACCTTTTGGAAATTAATGTCCTATCACAATATTATAATAATCGCTCTGTTAAAATAACAGATTTTATTTAGGGCTACAGGTTACATATTAACTTGTCCGGCCCTGAGATTTTTCTGGCAGGAATGCCTGCTGAATAAACATCTAGGATTATATTTGTGCAAATCAGATTTGGGGTCTTGCTCAAAGAAGAGAGGCTGAAAGCAGTTGTTTTTTAATCTGTACTGGTTTTATTCTATTTTCATTGAGACAAAATTGAATATCTGTACTTTTCTTTGGAATGAAACTGGTTACTATGGCTATATTTCATTTAAATTCACTACCAGTTGGAACTTCTGTTTGTAATGCCAAAGCATCTTTCTGATTTCAGCACAGCTGTGGTAGGGGGGATGTAGTCTGTGCCACTGCAAAGACAGCAGTGCAAGTTCTGAACAGAGTTTTTGTGTAGATCCTATTAAAAACTGTCACAAATGAGCAGCGTTTTTGCTTTGTTTGTTTTTATTTTCATTTTTTAGTGATAGGTAAATATACACATGGAGGGAACCTTCCACACCAGCCTTTCCACCTCCTCATGTGGAAGGATGGATCAGTGATAAGAGCACTAGCTTGGGACTTGGGTAACTCAGATTCAGTCCCCTGCTCTGCCACAAGCTTCCTGTGTGACCTTGGGCAATCACTTAACTTCTCTCTGCCTCATCTATAAAATGGGGATAATAGCACTTCCCTACCTCATGGGGACTTGGGGATGAGCCCACAAAGGTTGTGTGGCCCTCTGATACTATGGTGATGGGGTGGGGAGTGTATATGGGTACCATGGATGGATAGGCAGGAAGGAAGGACAATATCCTCCCCTTACCCCACCCCTGGAAGGTTGTGGTGGAAGGGTGTCCTTCCACCCTCAAAATCTGTGAGGAATTTGCCAAAAAAAATAATGCAGCTTCCCCTGCCTTCCTCTTAAATTTTAAAATCAGCAGCCTTTGTCCATCAATTATAACTATGGTAAGGTAGGCACCAAGGTAGCGCCTCAACTCCTGCCCCACTTAAACTCCTTGTACTCCCTTGTTTTTCCCCAGAACCCTCATAAGAGCATTATTGGCCACAGGTATAAACACGTTTTTTTCCAATTGTAGCCTAGGCACAGGATTGGGGTGGCAATTGGAGACCAGGTATTGGAACTGAGTGCTATTAAACATCTTTTTAGTGGACCAGCCCTCTCCAAGCACCAGGATGTCTTTGACCAGGTATTTATCATACAATTTGACAATGTCCATCTCCACCATGTTTTAAATGAATTGTCATGTGAAATTTTAGTGACCCAGACTCTGATCGAGAGCATTGTGGTAGTTTACATGTGCATGCTTGAGTTGCTGGTTTGTCCTTTTTTTTTTTTTTTTTTTTTTTTTTTTTTTAAAAGGGGTGGGGGGCATGGGGAATTGGGACTGATTCACCATTGTGGTGATCTTGTTTCATGTCAGTGTAACTCTGCTGAATGGAATTACTGGCTTAAAACTGGAGTGTAACAGTGCTGGGTTGGCACTGAGTGCACATGGCTACTCAGATGATTCTGCAGCAATCCACAGAAGCAGAGAGTTAGATGGTCTGACTATGGCCCCAATTCAGCAAAGCACAGGCAGGCCTCTCCTTCCTGTGCAGAAGTGGCAGGTGTAGGGGGAGCGCACACTTTGCTGAATTGGAACCTACATCGCTTAGGAATGGAGCCACTAACAAAGAGCACCTGCAATTTAAAATTTAGACAGAAGTAAAATAAATGAGCTCTCCTAAAAGTTTCTTTCTGTTGATTAAGAAGTGCACTACGGAGTGAAATCTACCGAGTTCAGAGGGCCAGTACCAAGATTTATACACCACTCCAGTCCCACTTAAACCCCTACATTTCTGGCATCTTCATAAGGAAGAATCTCCAAGAGGAAACAACTTGGATTAAGTGGGATTTAAGTGGTACATAGCCCTTGCTGGCTCTCTGCATGGGAGGTGAATATAATTTATATCTCAGATCACAACTAGTCTTGTCATTGCAAGCTTCCATGGTATTTGAAGATGTAGGTGGATGATTATTTTAATTATTATTCGATTTATTTATTTATTTGGTTTGCAAGAGCACCTATCGCACAGATCAGGACCCTATAGTGATAAATGCTGTACAAAAACATTCTCTTTGGGGAAGGGACATTGCAATCTAAGTATGAGTCAGATACAACAGATGTATACTGGTTGACAAGTGGGGGAGCACAAAGAAACAATAAGACCATATTAATGATCATGATAGGCAGGGTCTCTGTGCATGGAGCTGCCTGTTACTTCAGGATTAGTAATGTAATCTCAGTACTGGTAACACAGGAGATACCCCACATGTACAGCAAAGGGAGTTGAGAAAACAAATGTTCTCTCACACATCTCTACCTTCATACTGTGTTTTAGCCAACCCTTAATGACTTCATGGGGTTGGGCCACGAAGCTTGGAAGGAAGCTAGAACGTTTCTCCAAAAGCTACTGTCGGCCAGTGAGCCAACACTGAGAGACAACTCTGAGCTACGGAAAAGGTGAGGCATTTGGGATCTGGAAGTGACTCAAGATTAACACTCGTGGTTCCTCATCACATGTACAAAGCACTTTTATTTGGTACTTCAGCCTTCTCAGGGTCTGTCTGTATTTTGAGCTGGGGTGTCATTCCCAGCTGGAGGAGATATTCGTGGAGAGTCGGAGGAGAGGAGCAGTTTGGTTGCTATTATTATTGAGGCTTGGAAGCTAGTTGCACACTACTGTTAGAAGTTGCTGGTGTGTAAACAGAAGCAATCAGTCCATCACCTAAAGAGGTGTTATAAAGAGGTGTTCTCGCTGGCAGAGAATCCAGTTCCCTGGAGAAGGGTAGTTGAATGTCACTGCGGTTCCAGTCGTCTCTCCCTCCCTCAATACTTCATTGAACAGTGGCGTTGTGTAAATATTTAACATAGCTCTGGAGAGATGGATCTGTTGTGTAGCTCTCAAGGCCTTTTGTAAACTTAGAAGGCACAATACAGTATCAACCTGAGGTAAACTTTCAGGCGGGTTCCTTGCTGTAATGAAATCGGAGCTGGCTGCATGTATAGATATCTGTATAGTCCCATGCAGGACTGGTGTTAAGGAAAATGGTGCCCTGGGCAAATGCAGGGGCAGCTCCCCCCATAGCTAGGGAGTGATGGGCGCAAGAAGCAGGGGGAGGAGGGCATGCAGTGCTTCATGCAGCTGGGGGAGGTTCCCAGAGGTGAGTCTGACTCAGCCCTGGGAATGGTCAGTACAGAGGAGGAGGAAGTACTGTCCCTCCCCTTCCTGCCAGGACTAGCAAGTGGAGCCTGGTGCACCACAGGAGCCCCCGGCCAGGGTGCCTCCAACCCTTACCCTCCCCCTGGGCCTAGCGCTTGGGGGTTCAAGGGGCCTTGGGCTGGCTGTGAGGGGTAGAGGTGGAGGGCGGTTGCCCATACATGAGGCCAGCAGCCTTGGTCCCATAAATTCCATGCATGCAGCATGAAAGTCAGGGTATGTCTACGCACTGCAATAAAACACCTGTGACTGGCCCGTATCAGTTAACTCGGGATGGGGGGGCTATAAAATTGCAGAGTTAATCCTCAGGTTCCCAGAGCCTGGGCACCAGCCCAAGCCCAAACATCTACACTGTAATTTTATACCCAATCACAGCCTGAGCCCCGCGAGCCTGAGTCAGCTGCGGGTGTTTTATTGCAGTGTAGACGTATCCCAAGAGGCCTGAAGGGTTTAGCACTTGTGAGGTCAGAAAACAAGGGTGTCTTAACACCTGTGCTAAGGGGAGACCTTTTGAGCTTTACTGCTGTCAGTAGTATACAGGCTGTTAGTGTCTTTGTAGGCCTCCTGCAGGAGGGCAACTGAAACTAAAACACTTGAGATCACACCTTCCATCCAGTAGAGTGCAGTGAGGACACATCTATACTCACCTTCCAGTGCATCTCAGTGGATGCATTTCCTCCCATGTGCTGCTGTAGGAAAAGAGTGAGGTCTTCCAGGCATGCAACCCTTCCTGTGCACTATTGTACATTTCCTCACAGGAGCTTGTAGAATCAGTTAACCACTTCAGTGCAATAGCAGCCTGTACCCTCTGTGCGCTTACTTTATACACCATGAGCTAGCACAGAATTGCGGCAAGGCAAGATTTTTCAAAGCAGGTGCCAGAACGAAGTTAGTGCAAAAAGAGACTGAACTTCCTCTAAGCCAGCCCAGGGTGACACCGGCTTTTTTGAGAGTTGTAATCTTTGTTTTGTATTTTTAGAGCATTTGTACCTCAGGCCTCTACTATAATGCACCTTCCAGCTAAAATCGGTAAGTCTCGTGAATTGAAACCTACACGATTTGCTTGTAGCCACTGAGACTCCCACATGCCCCAAATTTACAGGATGGTCAGACTGTGGCTGTGACAAGGAATGGGTGTAAAGTAGATATTACGGATTAATTGCAGATATTACTGATGTCACAAATAAAACGTGTGTGCTGTATTTTAACACCGATGTAAGCAACTTTTACTAACTTAATCAAATCAAGGTTCCTTGGTCCCCCTAATCCCTGAAGTCAGAACTATGTCTCCAAAGGCCCGTATGACCCCACTGGCTCAAAGCCCTTTTCTTTAGGCAGATGATTATCTTGATTTCAGAACACTGTGTCATGTAACTACAAATAACTTCAGGCTCAGTTGTGCCATTTAGATCCTCCCTAGCAGAGCAGTGTCGTGCTTGCCCCAAGGGTGAGCACTGGGCTGAATTTTGCATTGATGTTGCAAGATGACTCCTGCAGGTCCTGGGTTTATGGAGGCTGGGTGCCTGGGGGACTTGTAACTCTCGTTAGGTTAAATTATTACGTCTGACAATTCTGGAAAGCACCAGAGCAACCATTTCCACGTATTTCTATAGGGTTGTCGGTCACTATGGTATCTGAGCACATATATTATGACCTTCAGGTGAAGGAAAAGTCAAGACCTGTATGAGTGTGTGTGTTTTTATGGGGGATCGAGGCTGATTTTAACAGAGCTGATAAATACAAACCAAGGAAGGGAGACTGGGTGAAATCAGCCTTATTTCTAACCTGTGACCAGTTGAATTTCAAAAATTATCTCTGCCACTGTGGCCTGCAAGTTCTTCTGCAGTACTACCAAACCCAAATGTTCAAACAGGTCAGGCACCAGCAATCGTGAGAGTTAAAAATAAATAAAATATTATTCGCCTTCTGGGTTTTGAGCCTTTATGGTACATGTGGGTCAAATTTTAAGCTTTTCTCTGCAACTATAAGGGCAGCCTTTTTTTTTCTTTAAATGAAAGCTGTGATTCTCACATAATCACCTGACTGCTGGAGCTGTAACAAAATAGCACGAGACGTGTGATTAAAATCACAAGAATTGGCAACACTGTTTCTGTCAATAACTTTGGAACTGGTGCTAGACTGGGAACCTGAAACCATGTGTGGGCTCAGCAAGTTAAGGGTGGAGCTAGGAAGGGGAAAAAAGTCTCTTATAATCTTTGATATTTTTCATTCCCACTGCATACATTTTGAGTTCCATTAGGGCTACCAAGGTAATTGAAATGTGAGTCAAACCATTTCCCAAAAAGGGCACTAGGGGGCAGTAAATGCACTGTTTACAAAATCCTTTCCTCTGTTAGCAGTATTGCATTCTCAATGGCATCAGCAAAATGAAAATGACAATAGAAAATGGTTAAACTGTACAAAGCACATGGCTTGTTCATATATTTGTAGCTAATGGTTTGAAATGGTGTTTTTTCTTGCCACTCTTCACTGCAAGTTTTAAAAAAAGTAAACAGTTTTGCAGTGTGTAACCAGTTTTGCGCTGCGTTATCCTCCATGTGCAGCTGGCAACCATCCCCTCTTATAGATCATCTGTATGATTACTACAGTCTTGTGACTACATGTTTCCAAACTCCTCTACTTCTCTCTCCCCTTCCCCATCCTTTTCAGGGTAACAGAATGTGGAACGTTTATGCCCCTTCACCCTACCAGATAAGGGTTTTCATACAGTTGATCTATATTTTGTGCTTTTCTTTTTCCCAGGAGACTACACTGACTTCTATTCTTCAAGGCAACATGCTACAAATGTTGGGATCATGTTCAGAGGGAAGGAGAATGCTTTGATGCCTAACTGGTTCGTAGTTCAGTTATTTTTTTTCTCACATGTCATGTTTTACATGTTTTGCAAAGGTCTCTGTAACCTTCCAGGAAAATAATCCCCCAAGGACAGATTTCTAGCTAGTGTACATATAACTCTGCTACGGCTACGACGATGTATACCAGCTGAGGATCTGTCCCACAGTGTCTGAAACTTCACGTCTCCATTCTCCGCTATGTCTGAGCTGTGCTTAGTTGTAGCAGAAAGGAGTGACTGCAAGGAGTCAGTTGCAGCTCCTTGATTCAGAGACAGTTTAATCTGAAAGCTGGTTCTTCTCATATAGCAAGAAACCAATGACTGAGTGTCAGTAAATAAATATGGATGCCTAAAAAGGTGGCACCATTCAGAGGACAAACGTATTCTAAAGTGGTTAGACAGTGAAACTTAGTAACTTACTGTAGAGTGCTTTGAGCTTCCACAGTGTATGGTTCTAGTGATTGTAATACAGCATTTAACACACAATCAATGCTTTGCTTTAACAAGGTTGCACTTACCCGTTGGTTACCATGGCCGTGCATCTTCAGTTGTGGTGTCTGGAACACCAATTCAAAGACCAGTAGGGCAGATGCAACCTGACGATGGTGAGTTCGTGGTCATGCCATGGAAATGCACTGTTCTCCTTAGCGAGCAGCATGGCATTGGAATATGTTTGGCTGCATCTTGTCTTTTCTAGCTTCTTTGCTTGTTTGTTTTGAGCTTCATAATGCACCTTTCTGTCTGTTTAATTCACAGCTAAACCTCCAGTGTTCGGTGCTTGCAAACTTTTGGACATTGAGTTAGAAATGGTAGGATGTATTTATTATATTACATCTCTTTCCCTTTAATAAAAGAGTAAAAAGCTGAGCCTGTTATGAAAACGTAACATGACATAGGTTATATACAGGTACCATTCTTATAGCACCTCCATCTGGGTGGTATATTGCCTGCTGTAGAACTTGCTTCAAAGGGGAGAATTCCATGCCTAAGAGTTGCATGGGAAAGAAAGCAATTCTAGGTTAACTTCTCTTCAGTATCATTCCAGTGCAAGGGGTGTGAAAGGCAGTGGCTGCATATTGGGGACTGGTAGGGACGGTGTATTTTAGTGAGACTCTTGTAAGAAATACCCAGTATATTCATTTTCTGTTAGCCCATGGCATGCCCCTTAGCCAGTCTCTAAGTTGATCGCTGTAGCTGCAAAGGTCTAAGCAGAGTGGGATGGAGAGAAGAAGGGAAGATTCCCTTGGTTGGGCAAACGGGAAGCATAGAGTTCGCTGCGTAAGGTTCTGTTACAGGAAATTAGAACCTCTGCATAGGGAGACTAGATCATATTTCTTAGTGCACTAGCTATAGCTCTGTGCATGTGGGAGCTGCAGTTTAGATGAGAGTGCCTTTTGGCAAATTCAGGCCCTGAGTTTAATCATGGAATACCAGGGTTGGAAGGGACCTCAGGAGGTCATCTAGTCCAACCCCCCTGCTCAGAGCAGGACCAATCCCCAATTTTTGCCCCGATCGCAAATGGCCCCCTCAAGGATTGAACTCACAACCCTGGGTTTAGCAGGCCAATGCTCAAACCACTGAGCAATCCCTCCTCCCCAGAAAACTGAGTCTTATCAGCTCACTACTATTCAGGTGATTCAACCCTGCTCTCTCACATGGGGAAAGGAAAAAACTGTAACTTGTTTCATCTGCACAAGGAGATTCCAATTAAAGTTAATGCGGAAAGCAAGTAAAATCACATTCTACCCTATCTGTCTTGTCTGCCCTCCTCTTTAGTAGCACTACCTGCAGGGGATTTGTCTTGGTGTAAACAAAGTTCTTATTTTCAAAACTTTGACTTGGTTAAAGCATTTTCTTTTCCATTTTAGGCGTTCTTTGTAGGCCCCGGAAACGAGTTTGGGAAGCCTATCCCAGTCGACACAGCTCATGAGCACATTTTTGGAATGGTCCTTATGAATGACTGGAGTGGTAATAAGCGTTACTCTGATTCCCTGGGGGAATGCTTTTTGCTGTTGCAAGATATTTAAAATATTGACAGATATTGTATTTGTTTTAAATGATGGAAATGTAAACTACTCACGACACTGATGGGCTGAGGGCTGTGGGAGTAGAATACAGTCTACAACTCTCAGGCATTGGTTCAAATCCAGCTCAGGTCACTAATGACTAAGAGCTACTCCTAATGGAAGTCATCTAGCTGTCTACGTGAAATGAGCTGATTTTAGGTCTAATTCCTGATTGACAGGGATGTGACATAAATCATTGCCATAGCTGGCGCACTCAGCAGAGGGTAGCTGTAGATTAGAGGGAAAAGAGTTAACAATTACAACATATTCCCTAGTGTAGACACGGGTGAACACTTTGTAGCTCAATGTAGCTAATCAAGATGGACCCTAAGATTGATTTTAACTAGTTAAATGGAAGTAAAAGATGTTAACCAGTGTCTAGGCTAGGGTAAAAATATTGGATGGGTTGGAGTTAATGAACCCTGATCTAACTTTGGCCGCTCTTCCTAAGCGAGACCTACCCAGAGGACTTCGAACTGTGCTTTTGAGCCCTTCAGATGACTGCTTTAGGTCATGGTTGAACTACCCTGGGCAAGTGGGTAGCATTTCATTGCTTGTTCTGTGGATGGTGCTGGCTGTTGGTGTGCAGAGCTCTCATCTGGCACTCCATCACTAGCCTGAAGTCTGTGTAACTCTCTGAAAATTTCATTATATTTCTTTGATTTTTCCTTTTTTCCTAGCTCGTGACATTCAGAAGTGGGAATATGTTCCACTGGGTCCATTTCTGGGCAAGAGCTTTGGCACAACCATCTCTCCATGGGTTGTTACTATGGAAGCTCTCATGCCATTTGTGTTGCCAAACCCGGTCCAGGTTAGCAAGAGAACAGCTGGGTCGCTAGAAATGATTTGAGTGAAAATAGAATGAAGGTCTCTAGGGTCTGAGAACAGAAACTCTTGGTTGTACCAGCACCTTTCTACTGACTTCAAGGCTTGATCCTGCCTCCAAGATATGGAATGACATCCTGGCCCCACTGAAACCAGTGGGGAAAATGCACATTGACTTCAGTGGGGCCAGGTTTTCAGTCATGGTGAGTATGGCTGCATAGCTTAGAAAACCATCTGTAGATGTGAGCAGCACAAGAAGAATATCTCTCTCAAACATATGTGCTTAGAAACGGTGCTAATCGGCAGGCTTCTCTCTAGAATTTGGTAACACTTCAAGTGCTTACAGTAAGTGATAGGGATGATGGGCTCTAGCTAAAATATTCTGATCAAGAATCAAGCCTACCCATAGTTTGAGGGTATTTGATTCTATGGCATGTAGCCATTTAATTAGACTTAATACAGTGAAGAGAGTTTACAAATCGCTCTTCTCAGGTCTGAAACTGCAAGCCTTCTGCCAACTTTGAGTACACACACTGTGCCAAATCAGGACAAAGGTGCACTAAAATTTTATTTGTTTGGGTTTAACAACCATGTGAAAAATCAAGAGCGCTTTTGGAGGCCAGGAGAAAAAGTGCATTTGCTTAAATGAATACCTCGGTGGTGGTGTAAACATTTGTGACATAATTGTGTATGTGAAGCAGTAGGGTAGGCAATTATTCATGAAGGCAAAGGGAATGGGAAGAGAGCTCTTACTAAATGTCCCCAGGTATGTGCTAGACTTTTCTCTTTCCTTTTGGCCTTCAGGCTGTAATGCTTGTTATGTGCTTTAGGTTCCCAAGCCACTGCCATACCTCTGCGATGAAGAACCCTATGCTTTTGACATAAATCTCTTTGTCGCTATCAAAGGTACAGTAACGCTTCATGATTTGTGGAGTTAAAGTGATGTAGAATTCGCCATGTTTCAGACATATTGGTCCATCCATTCTGGGATCCTGATTTCCGCATAGGGCAATACTTGCTGAGTCAGAGAAAGGTCAAAAAGCTCATAATGTGCCCACTCGTTAGTTCAGTGCAGTGCCGTACTGTGGGAAACAGTCCCCTTGCGGTGGCTGCATATGACCATTTTACAACCTGAAGATTGATTGATTGATTTATTTATTTATTTATTTATTCTGATGGCACTTAGACACCCAAGCGGGCTCAGAGCTCCACGGTACTCCAATGGCTTTGCAGTCTAATTAAAACAAGATGTGACAAGTGGTAACTAATAATCAGAAGGAATGGAGAGAGGGAAGACCAGGGAAAGAGTACTAAGAATGTGTGTTTTACTAGAGGTGAAAGATGACTGACTTCATTGGGACGTGTAGAGTAAGGTATGTCCCGAAATGAGTATAGGGATCAGAACATGACCCTCTGATGCTATGCTTAATGTGCAGGACTGTCATGGTCCTGCTACTGCATGTGTATCAGTAGAAGAGGAGCTCAGCACCCTAACGCCCAATAGAACAGGCCAGCAAGGGGGTGCAGGAAATTGTGTATCTGCCATCTCTTGCCTTTCAATCCCCAACACATCCCCTTCACGGGTGCAGTTCGTGGGCTCTTGGGATGATGCAGCAAAAGTTTGATACAGAGAATCAAAGAGAGAACCAGAGGAAGGTTTGGCCAGTGGTTAAGACAGTACCCTGTACTATGGAGTCACAGACTCAGTTCCTTGCTCTGCCACAGTTTTCCTGTGTGACCTTGGGCATGTCACTTAGTCTCTCTGTGTCATCATAAAATCGGAATGCTATTCTACTGATGAGGGCCACATAAGGACTTAAGCTAGAATCATGTTGAAGGTAAGGTGGTATGAAAATGAAAATAGCAAAGGAGATTTTTCCTTTTAATAATACTATGTATTTCTGTAGATCCTGCCATTTGTCCGAAATAAGCCTCACAATTCCCCTAGAAGACAGGGAAATAATATCTCCATTTTATGGTGAGGGAAGCAGAGGTACAAGAGATTAAGTGACTTAGTCATAGGGGAAGTCTGTGGCAGAGCAGGGGATAGAAATCAGATTGTTTGGCATACTTCCTCCTCTTGCAGCCCTTCCTACCAAGACACAGTATGTCATTGCTTATTTTCTGCTGAGCCTGACAATGGCAATGGAAGCCTCTGTCCAGCCATAAAATGAAAATGCCATAGACGTCTTCACCTAGTGCAATTTTCCCATTGATTGCTTTTCCCCCCCGTCCCTTTAGGAGAAGGAATGAGCAACCCAGCCACAATATGCAAATCAAACTTTAAGGTAAGAGTATGGTTTAATTTCATTCATTTCAAATGATGCTGGCACATTGTGTCCCATACTCAGTTTGTATAAATCAGCATACACTGATTTACACTAGCTGAGAATCAGGCCTGTTACAAGAGGAAAGTTGGTGATGCCTGTTGTCCCAGCTGATTTACAAACACTTGGGAGCTTCAGCTCTGAACAGAGACTGTCTTTTCCTGCAACTAGGGCTTAGCACCAAAAAAGTTCTACGTGTGCTATAATAGTTTTGCTGGCGATGGTGCAAGGGCAGAGTGGGGGAAGGGCGCACACTATACAAAGATGGATGAAAACATCCTAATTCCACCCAGCGTGTGTTTGCCTCCAGCATCACTGCTGTTACACAGAGGTGAACACAGCATTTGCCCCAGTCCAAGTGCGATGGAGGACACCAGTCAAATAAATGTGGACATGCCAGCTGCAGGATTGCATAGTGTGTTTTGTGTCCACACTGGATTTTAGTTCCTGGTTTCTAACCCAAAGAGTTTAAACAATTGCGAGACAAATTCTAGGCAGCTATTTTTATAGCCAGTGTTTAACATTGGGCCTAAGCCTTGAGTTTTACTCAACTCCACTGGCTACCGAACCCAGAAGGGTGAGGGAAAAGTGGGCTCAATATAAATTAGGGCAGCCTAGTTCCTGAAGTATCCTAGGATGAATTATCTCAAGCCCTGCCGACATGAATACATCTAATGTATCTAAATATTTTTAACCTGTTCTCTCTCTCTCTGGCTCGCTCGGCTTGTGCTCCTTCCCCCTTGTTAATATTAATAGTGTTCAGCATCTGGTCACCATGTTTTTAGTGAAGCCTGAAGTAAACTAGACATTAAATGCTTTGATGTCCTCTATTATTAGCTCTTCTTTCCCGCTAAGTAGTGGATTTACAATTTCCTTCATCTTTTTCTTGCTCCTAATGTATTTATAGAACCTGTTTTAATTGCCTTTTATGTCCCTCACTAACTGTAACTCATTTTGTGCCTCAGCCTTTCTGATTTTTGTCCTTCTATACTTGTGGTACCCTTCTGGACTCAATCTTAGCAATTTTTCCATCTTTCCTGTAGGATTCTTTTTTGAATTTAGGTCATTAAAAGCTCCTCATATGGCCATATTGGCTTCTTGCTATTCTTCCTATATTTCTTTTGCATAGTTTGCTGTTGTGCCTTTAATATTGTCTCTCTGAGAAACTGCCACATCTCCTGAACTCCTTTTTACCCTTAGGTTTTCTTCCCATCAGCTCTTGCCTACCAGTTATCTGAGTCTGCTAAAGTCTGCTTTTTTTTTTTAAAGCCCATTGTCCTTATTCTGCTATTCTCACTCTTTCTTTCCTTAGAATCATTAAATCTATCATTTCATGGTCACTTTCACCCAAATTGCCTCCCACCTTCAGATTCACAACCAATTTCTCCCTGTCAGAATTAAGTCTAAAATAGCTGCCTCCATGGTTACTTCCTCCAACTTCTGAAACAAGAAGCTGTCCTCAGTACATCCCAAGAATTTGAGATTTTTATATTTTGCCATATTACTTTTCCAACAGATGTCTGGATAGTCAGTCTCCCATTGCTATCAGGGCTTGTGTTTTGGATATTTCTGTTTGTTCCAGAAATGCCTCATCCACCCCCTCCTGATTTGGTGGTCTATAGTAAACCCCTAACATGACATTACCCTGAATTTTCCCCTCTCGTCTTCACCCGGAATGTTTGATCTGCCTCTGTAGCTCACGAAAGCTTATGCTCAAATAAATTTGTTAGTCTCTAAGGTGCCACAAGTACTCCCTTTCTTTTTGTGGATACAGACTAACACGGCTGCTACTCTGAAACCTGTCATCTCTTTCTGGACCTCATTACAAGTGTGTATATTCTTGGTGTATTAAGCAACCCCTCCTTCTGTTTTTTCCCTCCCTGTCCTTCCTGAACAAACTGTTACCCCTCTATACCAAAATTCCAGTCACAAGATTTATCCCACCAAGTCTGTTATGCTAATTAATTAATGTAGCTTGGGTACTAAGCCTTCCAGTTCTTCCTGTGTGTTCCCCATACTCCTTGCATTTGTTAATAAACACCTAAGATGTTGAGCAGATTTCCCCATTGTTTTCCCCCTTATTGCTCTTATGTCCCTATTGAACTTTTTCCTGCCCCCAACATCTAGCCTTCTTAAGGTATGTCTGCACTACAGTAAAAGACCTGCAGGCTGGCCCGGGTCAGCTGACTTGGACTGTGGGGGTATAAAATTGCAATGTAGACATTTGGGCTCAGGCTGGAGCCTAGGCTCAGAGACCCAGTGCGGGGGCGTGGTCACAGAGCCTGGGCTCCAGCCCAACTCTGAATATCTACATATAATTGTATAGCCCAAAGTCAGCTGACCGGACCAACCGCAGGTCTTTTATTGCACATAGACATACTCTTAAGGTCAACACCTGGCCTTCTGTTAAGGTCACTTTTTTTTTAAACCTACCTGTGGGCTTTTCTCAGCGGTCTCCTTTGAACCTCATTTAAAAAACTCCTCACTAGGTTAGTGAGTCAGTGGCCAAAGAGGCTCTTCCCCTTGAAAGTCATATTAGTAACATGACTGATGTTGTCTGTGCTGTACTGCCAGGTACCTGCACTTCTTCTGTCTAGTTACCCATTTAACAATAATTAGGACTGGTTACATTGTGCAGAAACAGCTGACTCTGGTAGCCACAAATTGCCAATAACCCCAACTTTAATGCCACGCCTTCAGGTGCTAAAATCCTTCTACATAGGATTCCATTGACATCTACTTATTCCTGCTGAGGGGCCAAATGCTCATATAGAGTGGGACTGATTGAAAGTCCATTATGTCATTGGAAAGGTTCCCATTGATTCCACTGAGCTTTGGACCAGGCCAGTTGCCTACGGAGCTGTGGTATTAATATGCTGTATGTTGTGAAAGTAGGGTTACAATAGTTGCTTCTCACCTCTTCAAACTATTTATATTCAGAAGGCCATACATCTGGAGACTAATCAGTGAGCCAGAGGATCAATTTAAAGTAATTACAAATGTTCCATTTAGGCTGCTGAAGGCTCCTGATTAGATAAGGATGTTGTTCTTGAGGGCTAATGTTTAACAGTATGATCCAGAAAGAATGAAATGCATTTTGTACAGACTAGTGATATCTGAGAGTCATGTTTGTCATTCACTTCCCCCTTTTTCCAGTACATGTACTGGACCATGAAACAGCAGCTGGCTCATCACTCCATCAATGGATGCAACCTCAGACCTGGAGATCTCCTGGCATCTGGAACAATCAGTGGACCCGTAAGCATTTCACGAACAGCTGTCACTAATAACTAAGTACTCAGCAACTAGAAACTGGCCTTCAACCCACTTTGTTTTATTATGGACATCTTTGTAGTTCTTCCTTAGTCTTTTTGGAGTACATATTTTTTAAGCCTTCCTACTGTCAGTATCCATAAAAGCCAGTTGTGGTATTTTAGAGGCAACAATATTCCTGCACAAAAGTAGCCCAATCCTGCAGTGTGAGTTACAGCTACTATCTCATTGTTAAAAACAAACCCCACAGCAACAGTATGTTGAGATCTATGGAGGGAAAACCTCTAGATAATATAAGTGTTACTGTTACTGTTTTTTCAAAGTGTTAACACTTCCAAGTCTCTCAATTCTGTATGAACCTAGTTTCATAGTCCATTATTTTCATTTATACTGCACTGGTGTTGCACTCTACTTAGAAAATGCAAAACCCACTTTCTCCAATGTATTTTTTGGGATTCATGGAGCTCTGTCTCCTGACCAGCACATTGCTGGACATTGTTCAGTGGTGGTCGGAGGTGTGATGTGTTGTTTTCCTTCCTCTTGCTGAAATAGAAAATAAGGACAGGTTAATATTTTATACCCTGATGTCCAATAGCCTATAAAGTCATCGGGAGACTTTCCACTGGGAAACATGAGTGGGGGTTGGATCTTGCTCCTAGTGCATTGCCATCTGTCCTTCTATAAGGCTCCAGCAGTGTGCCAGCGTAATAAAGCACTTACACCATCCTGCTGGGGTACACGTGTATAAATGAAGTGCTGTTTCTTTTCTCTAATACACCATGCTGCAGATTTACATTAAAATCTTTTTAACATTTACCAACATTTAGCATTCCTCTGTACAATGAAATGTGAATAGGACTCTGAAATGTAGCAATAGACAGATACTTGAGAGGCAGAAATAGTGCCCTAGATTTAGCTCCATTCTTCCTCGAACAGGATCCAATTTTTCTTTATCGTGCCCACTACAAAAGCTAATGATGCCAAAGAGAAGACTGCTTTAGGCAGTTGTGGCCTCCAGCAAGTAAGGAGTTAAATACACAAGACGGGTGAGTAAGCTAGCACATCAATGAACTGGATCAATGGCTGTTACTGGCAAGGTTCCATTGCACAGAATCCAACAATATACTGTATTTGTTTTCTCACTCCCAGCAGCAGGGGCTTGGTGGTTAATGGTAGTACAGACATGTGGAATGGTTTTACAATTCTGTTACTAAAAGGAAAAGGAGTACTTGTGGCACCTTAGAGACTAACCAATTTATTTGAGCATGAGCTTTCGTGAGCTACAGCTCACTTCATCGGATGCATACCGTGGATACTGCAGCAGACTTTATATACACACAGAGATCATGAAACAATACCTCCTCCCACCCCACTGTCCTGCTGGTAATAGCTTATCTAAAGTGATCATCAAGTTGGGCCATTTCCAGCACAAATCCAGGTTATTACCAGCAGGACAGTGGGGTGGGAGGAGGTATTGTTTCATGATCTCTGTGTGTATATAAAGTCTGCTGCAGTATCCACGGTATGCATCCGATGAAGTGAGCTGTAGCTCACGAAAGCTCATGCTCAAATAAATTGGTTAGTCTCTAAGGTGCCACAAGTACTCCTTTTCTTTTTGCGAATACAGACTAACACGGCTGTTACTCTGAATTCTGTTACTAACTTATGTTTTGAAGGATCCGGAGAACTTTGGCTCCCTGCTGGAGATGTCATGGAAGGGAACAAAAGTAATTGACCTTGGGAATGGACATTCTCGTAAATTTCTGCAGGATGGGGATGAAGTCATTATAACAGGTAACAACCAAATGATTATGAGTGTGTTCTCTGGCCGAGTACCACGGCGTGTGGCCCCTAGTTGTTTTATGTATAGCATTTCTAGTGGGAGTCAGGCTGCCTGTGAATTCCTAGCTGCACATGACCCCTTCCTGGTTCCTGGGAGGTAAAGGCAGGGGGATAAACTGTCCCCTGCTATATCTGCTGTATGGGTCTGTTTGTAAGTGTCTGTCTATTTTTGGGTATTATACAGTGCCTGTTACCCTAGTATTGAAGCACATGGGCTCCCCATTTCCTAGGTTCAGAGATCCCTTTTGAGCATGATGCCAGGATTTCTGTTCTGCCCCCTCCTTGCCCCCCCCCCTGCCCCCCAACTTTATCAAATAAAGTTGCCAGATATTTTTGAATGAACTGAAAAGACAGCACCAGAGCAGGAATGGTGATGCTTTTCACTAGCCAGCCTTTCCCTTAAGTAGTTATTGCATGCACACACGCGCGCACACACATAACTGTAGTCATATATAGTGTGCAATGCACAAAAATATGTTAGGGGCTAGTAGTTTTGATTTGGGGTTTTTTGCAAACTAAAAATAACATGTGATACTTTGTTATTCCTCTTTTGACACTTCCCTCTCCATAGAGATGTGTGATAGCGTTGTTCCTTTAGGTAGCATAAAAGCTGCTATGGAAAGCAAAGGAGGTGTTTGTTTTTTTCCATCATGACACTAAGGACTGGGATTTTGAAAGGAGCCTTAAAGAGTTCGGTGTGGTGGTGTAATTTAGATGGAATGTATGGACCCAAAGAGTCAAAGGTGTTAAATGCCCCTGACATGGTCTAACATTAAACAATTTCAAAAAGGGTTGGTATACAGAGAACTCAGCCTGCTTAGTACCATGGCAAACACCATTAAGCCTCTTATTAAAGATACAGAACGAGAAGGGAAAATGGTTCAAGTATTTGGAATGTAAAGTATTAAGCACGGCTTTCATTTTAACAACATCCCTTGTTCCATTTCCCCTTGAGCTATAGAGAGTTTTTAGACAGAAACCCCCACTTGTTTAACAGTCTCTTAGGTGGTACTCACAAAAAGAAAAGGAGTACTTGTGGCACCTTAGAGACTAACCATCAGTAATGACTGTCCTTTTTGGAGAAAAGAAAAAATTAGTTGAAATGAGCTGGTGCTGCTGCTGTTGAAGTCTGGTCCCGTTTCCTAGAAAACAAGACAGACAGACAGAAACCTAAAGATAGAAAGGGCAGCTTCTGTCTCTGGTGTTGATTCTCCCTTGCAACCTTGCTGCTGGAAAACCCAGGCACAGCACACAGTCGTATCAGCCACTCCGAGTCCTGGCAAACTCATACCAGCATCAGGATGTTTTAGGGCATTGCTTTTATCTGCTTCTGTGGTCACAGGCTTACAGAGGTGTTGCAAAATATACAGTCTTGGCTGGCTAAGCCAGACTTTTCATAGACAGAAGGCAAAAGGAGGATAGGAAAGAGAAGAAATAAGGTGGGAAAGGAAAAAGACAGTGTGAATGTGAGAGAGTCTCCACATATCTTGTGGTGTTCGGGATTTAGCCGAAGCCAGTAGAGGTAGAGATGTCATCTCTGACTCCCTCTCTTGGCTTGATCTAGTTGGGACATTTCTTGTGATCAGAACAATGAAGACCCAATGATGCTACAATGGATCCCAGGGTCCCAGGTGACGATGAGGGTGGCAGCCATGATGGTGAAGCTCACTCCTTTCCCTTCTTTGAATCAGCAATTGTTCCATTTCGCTTCCTCTCTACCAGTTTTCCTCAAACACTTTTATTTTAAGGAGCCCTTAGGAGGAGCGATGGGCAGAGTCATTCACTCCTTCGTTATTTTATCAGCCAATGGGCCTAATTTGGACACACCAATTTTGGTTCATTGATTGCCGGTCTCCCACTGTTCTGGTTTACCAGACACTATCTTAATAAAGTCTTTGAATTTTATCAGTAGGCCTTTTTGTTTGGGCTAATTCAGCCTCTTTTTTTTCCCCATCTTTCCCTGTTTTCAACGTTTTGTTATTGTAACATTTTATGAACTTTCACTCACTTTTCACAGTTAAGCTCAGACTTAGGGTAAATTTGTTGGCCCAGTTATCACAACAGGTGCCTACTGAATTTCAATAGGATTTGAGTGCCTGCGTCCCTTAGGCTCCTCTGAAACTCCCAGCCAAAGCCTCCATGCACTTGAGCCATTTGTCCTGGCTGCAGGAGCCGAACCCAGAATCCTAGATCTAAACCGTTTTGAATATGGTAGAGGGGGTTCCAGTTCAGATTCCTGGATCCAAACCCGACTCCTGTGTTTTTAGTTCAAGGTCAGATTCAGAACCAGAAATTACTTTTTTCCTCCTGTTTTTGATATGGGGTAAAGCTATTCTTGTGAGATTTTTTGACCCAATTTTGCAGACATCTCCTCAGTTCCTCTGCTGGCCATTTTAGAGAACTGTTTGTGAAATTTTTCATATCAACAAATCTCACTAGCCAGAACCTAACCTTGATCTGAACAGCTTCTTCCATTCTCCCCCACCCCCCAGTTCTTACACATACTAAGTGGAGTAGCCCACAGGATTTACACAGACAACGAAGCTGCCAAAGTACTAGGAAGAATTAATGAATGTGCCATGAGCAAGAGAAAACAATTGTGACTAAGTCATGGAGGCTGGTACATATGTCTGGTGAAAGGAACATTTTTTGGGGACTGGGAAACTTGCAAGGACTATCATAGGCGGGGGATACCTACAGCACAGAGGCAAAACTACGGTGCCTTACCCGGCTGGCTATTTCGGCAATTAAGGAATGAACACAGGAAAATAATTCTAGCCAAGTGAAGGAGCATTGATGCAAGGTCTGAGTATGAAGCTAAGCAGACACTGCAGGGGCCCTTCAAAGAGAGCACTGAAATAAATGAGGTGGCAAAATCCAGCACACGGTGGTGCATGCACATCAGTACAGCCCATTAACCGCTTCGAAAGCATCGGCAAGATTAACGGCTCTGACGTCACAAGAGCGGGCCCTGTAATAGATCCCCTGAACCAAGAACGGAAATAGAAAATATGTTACTGAAACTGACAACAGCTGCAATAAATGAGCTGAGATATCCGGAGGGGTAAATGGTGACAGTATGATCGACAAGAAGGCAGTGAAGATTTATGTGCAGAGATGGACATGGAGCCTCGCCATGTGTTCACTTCTCTGTGGGTTGGGTTTGTTGGGAGAGCACTGTGTAGAGGCTGTGGAATTTACCGTTGCACTGCGATGACCTCTGTGCACCAAGTGGGGTAGTTAGGTGAGGTGAATGGGCCCACTAGTGTGAATGAAGTGCAGATCCTGTAGTAGTGACATTTCAGAACTTCCTCTTGCTTTTTAAATCATCGTTGCAGCTGCCCCCACTCCCCACCACCTGCTAATAGGCAGATTCCCCTCGTCTGGGGTTACCATACGTCCTGTTTTTCCAGAACATTGCCTCTTTTTTTGAGTCTCCATCCTCTGTCCTGGCAGATGTTTCAAATATCAGGAAATGTCCTGGATTTTTGCAGAGCAGATGGTGTAGCTCAGAAAGAGCCCCAATTGGTCCACTTCCTGATCGGTCCCTCCTCTGCATCTGCAGCTGATTGGTCCATTCTCCTGCAGCCACATCTGCCCATCTCCCAACCATGGGGAGGGGATCCCGCAGGGAGGCCCTGACTGATGGCTGTCGCTGTGTCCTGCTCTTGTGCCTGCCACCATGGCAGGGAGCGACACTGGCCCCCACCTCCAGCGAGTACCCCTGCCACAGGTACCACCCAACTGGACTCCGCTTTCAGCCCCCCGACCGCGCAGTGTCCTCTTCTGGGGAACCTGAAATATGGTAACCCTACACTCGTCTCCTCTTTCTGCAGGCCAGAGCTGAGCTCGCAATACACCACTCAAGTTATTGTCTGCTTCTAAGCAAAATGTGGAACAAAGGGGAGCATTTCCTCTTCCATCTCGATATGCACTGTGCATTATCTGAGGCAAAACAGCTAGTACTTAATGAGATTATTCTTGATTGACACAGATTCTGCCACCTAGGAAAGGTCAGTTAGATCAGAAAAGTTCAAATCTCCGTGCTTGGACACTCAATCCGTGCTCAAGCACCAGAATAAGTAGCCTGATTTTCAAATACTGAGTATCTCAGCCTGGTGCTTCATTTTCCTAATGGAATGAAAAGCACTGGCTGGATGGGTCTGGAGGGGTAACATCTTCCTCACAGGATGCCAAGACTGTCTGTATTGCTGTTTGTAAACTGCTTTGAGATCCTTGGATGAAAGCTGGTATAAAACTATTGGATTTTAATGAAATGTGTTAATAGATCATTGAAAATGGAGCGGGTCAAATTTTTGCTGTCAGTGTTTTTTTGTTGTTGTTATTTTGGCTACAAAGTATTTTTTTAAAGATTTTCATGGAAAAAGATCTGTTTTTGTAAAGTTTTCATTTTAAAAAAAAAAATCGGGGGTTTGGCTGTTTTTACACCCACTCCACCCTTGCCTCCTCCCCCAAGTTAGGAAAATATTCAATGGAAACATTGTTCAAAATTTTTGGCAGGAAATGAAATTATTTCCCAGCCAACTGTAATTGCCACCCAGTTTGATAGAAGCCTTTTGGGCTCTCCATTGTAGCCCTGACTGATGCTCTGAGAGTTCTAGGTTAATAACTAAACCTCACAGGGGTTTTGATGCCTTGTGGAAGGTCCAACAATACATCAGGAGCTAAGCTGTGAATAGAACCCCAGGGTCCTGAATACGTGTGACATACTCTAGCCACTACGCCATAGGTTAGATTCTGACACCCTTGCTCACAGTAAATAAATAGTATTTTTACTCTTCAAGTGGTTCCATTGACATCAACTAGTGGCTACTCTGCATGAGCCAGGGCATTAGAATGTGGCCCACGATCTCCTTGGTGCTTAATAAGAACTTTCCTTTTAGACGGCTGTTTCAAATCTCGAACATCGTTTATCAGTGGGACAATTAAAATAATATAACGTAACGCTAACACAACACAGAACATTGCATGTTGATAGATGCGCATTAAGCCAAGTTAGTGATGCTAACAGTGTGCTATTTTGAAATAAACAATGTTCCGCAGCTACAATAGATCAAAACATTTGTAAAGCCCAACTGCTGATGTATGTAAAAGGAAATGTATGCTCCAGGGCTGGCTCCTGAGCTAGTTCGGGATGCCCTCATATTTAGTGACGTATGGTAAGTCGAACCAAAGCCTTTACTGCACAGGTTAGAGTGTAGGCCTATTACAGCCTGTCCCAAGGCAGGACTAAGGCCTGTCTTACCAAGTGCCCAACCAATGATTTATTGCCTACTTTTGTTTGTTTCAAATTTCCACTTGACTCAACCCCTCCCCCCTCCTCCTTAAGCTATTTCAGAGAACCCTAACGTAAATAAACCAAGAGCAATGTATTGTTCCTGAGAAATGTTTCTCATGGCAGCTGGTATTGCAAGATTTCTTTCGCTAAACGGCACTGTGGCACGTTTCAAAACGTATCTGTAGTTCCTTCAGTCTTTCCTTGGGGGCCGCGGTGTTGGCTGACAGGTCCACAGAGCCTGCTCCATTAACCGTGCTACACCTTGTTACTGCTCTCAATTATAGTGGACCGCAAGGGTAGCACATTGTGCTAAAAATCACCAGCAATGAAGCCGAACAAAGATTCATGGAAACTCCGTTGACTCCTCAGAGCCCTGTGACTGACTTAAGTAGGGTTTACTAGTGATGAGCCAACAGGCTGCTGTTTGAAGGTCATTCATATAACAAGTTAGCTCCTGGTCAGAGTGGCTAGCGGGGAGCCCAGGTCTGTTAGAGAGAAGGGAGAAGACCAGCTCACTCTAAGTAGCTTTACCTTTCTGGGGGATGAGGGTGCCAGGAGATTTTTACTGAACCTCTCAGCTGGGTCTGTGGGGTGGGAAGTAGCGCTCAGGAACTATATACGCACCCGGTCTTCTGGGTTCTGTGGGAGGAGGGGCACTGCCAAGGACAAGGGTGAGGATATCAATACTACGAGAACTTTTCCTCCTCCACCCTGGTATGCCTGTAGGATGGGGACAGGGCTGGAGTTCATCTCCAGAGAAGGGACAGTGCTGGACCAGCTGGCCCTGCAGATAACTAGGTATATGTGCAAAAAGCAAAGGAGTGCTTGTGGCACCTTAGAGACTAAAACATTTATTTGCGCATAAGCTTTCGTGAGCTACAGCTCACTTCATCGGATGCATTCAGTGGAAAATACAATGGGGAGATTTATATACATAGAGAACATGAAAAAATGGGTGTTACCATATACACTGTAACGAGAGTGATCACTTAAGGTGAGATATTACCAGCGGGAGAGCCGGGGGGTGTGTGTGTGCGTGGGGACCTTTTGTAGTGATAATCAAGGTGGTCCATTTCCAGCAGTTGACAAGAACATCTGAGGAACAGTGGGGGGTGGAATAAACATGGGGAGATAGTTTTACTTTGTGTAATGACCCATCCATTCCCAGTCTCTATTCAAGCCGAAGTTAATTATATCCAGTTTGCAAATTAATTCCAATTCAGCAGTCTCTCGTTGGAGTCTGTTTTTGAAGTTTTTTTGTTGAAGAATTGCCACTTTTAGGTCTGTAATCGAGTGACCAAAGAGATTGAAGTGTTCTCCAACTTTTTTTTGAATGTTATAATTCTTGATGTCTGATTTGTGTCCATTTATTCTTTTACGTAGAGACTGTCCAGTTTGGCCAATGTACATGGCAGAGGGGCATTGCTGGCACATGATGGCATATATCACATGGGTAGATGTGCAGGTGAACGAGCCTCTGATAGTGTGGCTGATGTGATTAGGCCCTATGATGGTGTCCCCTGAATAGATATGTGGACACAGTTGGCAACGGGCTTTGTTGCAAGGATAGGTTCCTGGGTTAGTGGTTCTGTTGTGTGGTATGTGGTTGCTGGTGAGTATTTGCTTCAGGTTTGGGGACTGTCTGTAAGCAAGGGCTGGCCTGTCCCCCAAGATCTGTGAGGGTGATGGGTCGTCCTTCAGGATAGGTTGTAGATCCTTGATGCGCTGGAGAGGTTTTAGTTGGGGGCTGAAGGTGATGGCTAGTGGCGTTCTGTTGTTTTCTTTGTTGGGCCTGTCCTGTAGTAGGTAACTTCTGGGTACTCTTCTGGCTCTGTCAATCTGTTTCTTCACTTCAGCAGGTGGGTATTGTAGTTGTAAGAATGCTTGATAGAGATCTTTTGGGTGTTTGTGTCTGTCTGAGGGGTTGGAGCAAATGCAGTTGTATCGTAGAGCTTGGCTGTAGACAATGGATCGTGTGGTGTGGTCTGGATGAAAGCTGGAGGCATGCAGGTAGAAATAGCGGTCCGTAGGTTTCCTGTATAGGGTGGTGGTTATGTGACCATCGCTTATTAGCACCATAGTGTCTAGGAAGTGGATCTCTTGTGTGAACTGGTCCAGGCTGAGGTTGATGGTGGGATGGAAATTGTTGAAATCATGGTGGAATTCCTCAAGGGCTTCTTTTCCATGGATCCAGATGATGAAGATGTCATCAATATAGCGCAAGTAGAGTAGGGGCATTAGGGAACGAGAGCTGAGGAAGCGTTGTTCTAAGTCAGCCATAAAAATGTTAGCATACTGTGGGGCCATGCAGGTACCCATAGCAGTGCTGCTGATTTGAAGGTATACATTGTCCCCAAATGTGAAATAGTTATGGGTGAGGACGAAGTCACAAAGTTCAGCCACCAGGTTTGCCATGACATTATCGGGGATACTGTTCCTGACGGCTTGTAGTCCATCTTTGTGTGGAACATTGGTGTAGAGGGCTTCTACAGCCATCGTGGCCAGGATGGTGTTTTCAGGAAGATCACTGATGGATTGTAGTTTCCTCAGGAAGTCAGTGGTGCCTCGAAGATAGCTGGGAGTGCTGGTAGCATAGGGCCTGAGGAGGGAGGCTACATAGCCAGACAATCCTGCTGTCAGGGTGCCAATGCCTGAGATGATGGGGCATCCAGGATTTCCAGGTTTATGGATCTAGGGTAGCAGATAGAATACCCCAGGTCGGGGTTCCAGAGATGTGTCTGTGCGGATTTGTTCTTGTGCTTTTTCAGGGAGTTTCTTGAGCAAATGCTGTAGTTTCTTTTGGTAATCCTCAGTGGGATCAAAGGGTAATGGCTTGTAGAAAGTGGTGTTGGAGAGCTGCCTAGCAGCTTCTTCTTCATATTCCAACCTATTCATGATGACAACAGCACCTCCTTTGTCAGCCTTTTTGATTATGATGTCAGAGTTGTTTCTGAGGCTGTGGATGGCATTGTGTTTTGCACAGCTAAGGTTATGGGCAAGTGATGCTGCTTTTCCACAATTTCAGCCTGTGCACATTGGCGGAAGCATTCTATGTAGAAGTCCAGTCTGTTGTTTCGACCTTCAGGAGGAGTCCACCCAGAATCCTTTTTGTAGTCTTGGTAGGAAGGTCTCTGTGGGTTAGTATGTTGTTCAGAGGTGTGTTGGAAATATTCCTTGAGTCGGAGACGTCGAAAATAGGATTCTAGGTCACCACAGAACTGTATCATGTTCGTAGAGGTGGTGGGGCAGAAGGAGAGGCCCCGAGATGGGACAGATTCTTCTGCTGGGCTAAGAGTATAGTTGGATAGATTAACAATATTGCTGGGTGGGTTAAGGGAACCATTGCTGTGGCCCCTTGTGGCATGTAGTAGTTTAGGTAGTTTAGTGTCCTTTTTCTTTTGTAGAGAAGCAAAGTGTGTGTTGTAAATGGCTTGTCTAGTTTTTGTAAAGTCCAGCCACGAGGAAGTTTATGTGGAAGGTTGGTTTTTTGTGAGAGTATCCAGTTGGTGAGACTGGAAAACATCAAATATTTTGGGGGAAAAGAGCATGTGTACTCATGACGTTCAGCAAATGGAACATAGCATTTTCCTATCCTCGTTAAGGTTTCCTTGTGTATGTTCGTCTGCTGTGTGAAATCTGAATTGGTTTCCAACCCCAAGAGTAAACATGTTGATTGTTAGTGCTTAGCAGGCCCTTTTGAATAAATGTGTTCAATATTTAACCCCCAACTCATTTAACCTCACTGACAGTCATTACAATAAACCTGAGCAGGAATTTGGCCAGTTATAAAGTTCAGAGTCTGCATTTTCTTTTCCAAAGTCATGGTTTTTTGGAGGTTTTTTGGCATGTAGGTGGCCAGTGTGACACTGTTCTCATTTAATATTATATCCAAGTGTCACTCCAGTCTGACCTAGTCAAAGATGGCTTTCTCCCTTTTAGTATCTATTCCTCTCTTTATGCCTTGGCTACTTGAGTTTCAGACCTGATCACTTCTCTGCACTAAGTTTTTCAACATTTGATCCTTGGAAAGAGACAGAGTTTCCCTAGACCTCTGGGTTACTGCACAGCCTGAGTTCTCGTAAGAAGTGGAATCTGCTCTCTCAAGGAAAACTCCACTGCTTTATCAGCATTACAAAGAATCTCTGGGATGAACAGAGCATAGATGCAGGCATTCTGTGATATGATTCAGAGACAACCCCTGAGTGTGAGTGGACTGAAGAGGGAATGAGAAATTCTATTTCTTTAGGACTTGTTTCTCTGAAAAGCACTCCTTGGTAAAGTCAAGAGCTGAAAAATCTCCTTTAAGGTCCTGTTGAAGCCTCTAATGTCAGGAAAGGGAGTGCAGATACCGAAGCTGCTTAAGTGAATAGTCACCTTCCCTGTTGCCAACTGAATGATTTCAGTGCCTTGTAAAAACTAGCAATAACACACTCTACTTTGGGAGCAATCAAGTAAGAGGACAGTCTCCGCTACGTATATAATTAGGAAGTAAGGACAATGTTGCTATGAATCACCGCAGTGGAATGCTGCAAAGCCTTTTTTTCCAGACACCATGAATGAGATCCTCACTCCCTGGTTCAGCCTGTTTATGCTGCGGAAACAGGCCAGAGCAAAATAAATGCCCCATATTCAGCTGGGGGAGGATTTCCCTGATGCAGGCACTATGGCCGACAGCCAGAAGGCTGCCCTCGGATGGTGTAGGGGAATGACGGGAGCAGAAGGGGCTGCAGCACTGTGGAAGAAATTTGGGTCAGGGCTGCAGCCTCTAGGACAGCCCAGGGAAGCTACAGTAATTTAGACCTGCAAAGGGGCTTCTCTAGCCCCCAGAGCAACCCAAGATGGACAAACAGGAGAAATGGTCTGAAGTAAATAGGATGAAGTTCAATCAGGACAAATGCAAAGTACCCCACTTAGGAAGGAACCACCAGTTGCACACATACAAAATGGGAAATGGCTGTCTAGGAAGCAGTACTGCGGAAAGGGATCTGGGGGTCATAGTGGACCACATGCTAAATATGAGTCAACAGTGTGACACTGTTGCAAAAAAACCAAACATGCTTCTGTGATGTATTAGCAGGAGTGTTGTAAGCAAGCCATGAGAAGTAATTCTTCCGCTCTACTCCACGCTGATTAGGCCTCAACCGGAGTATTGTGGCCAGTTCTGGGCACCACATTTCAGGAAGGATGTGGACAAATTGGAGAGAGTCCAGAGAAGAGTGACAAAAATGATCAGAGGTCTGGAAAACATGACCTATGAGGGAAGAGTGAAAAAATTGGGTTTGCTTAGTCTGGACAAGAGAAAACTGAGGGGGGACATACCTTTTCAAGTATGTAAAAGGTTGCTACAAGGAGGAGGAAGCAAAATTGTTTTCTTAACCTCTGAGGATAGGGCAAGAAGCAATGGGCTTAAATTGCAGCAAGGGAGGTTTAGGTTGGACATTAGGAAAAACTTCCTAACTGTCAGGGTGGTTAAGCACTGGAATAAATTGCCTGGGGAGGTTGTGGAATCTCCATCATTGGGGATTTTGAAGAGCAGGTTGGACAAACACCTGTCAGGGATGGTCTAGATAATACTTAGTCCTGCCTTCGTCCCTTCCAGTCCTATGATTCTATGAAGATTGGGAGAGCACAAAGGTGGCTTTTCCCACTGTCCCTCTGGGCTGTGAGTTCTGTGAGCCTAGCTCAAGGGAGAGTGGCCACATGACTAAACATTTGAACTACACAGGCTGGTTGATTTGGCATAGCACCTGGTGAGTTGTGCTAACACAAGTTGTAGCCTGTAGCTGCATTCCCACTGCATTGCTAGCTTAAGTGTCTGCAGCACTCAAGCTTCAGTGCACACTCCCGCACCCCTACCCCCGTGGACCAGCTAGTTCGCATTTAAAGCGTCACTTTACCTGAGCTAGAAATTTTTGTGTGTAAACAGGAGTCAGGTTCGGGGTAACATTGAGTTATACCTTGAGCTAACACTGCAGTGAAGACAAGCCCTCAGTGAGAAGATACAAATGATCTGAATAACATTAACTCTCTCTCTCTCTCTCTAATAGAAATTCAGAGACAGATGAATCACTGGAACTACTGTACCATTTAGTTACATGCAGGGAAGAGTGTATCTTTTGACAATGAAATTGCTCCTTAAAATAAACTAACGGGACATGTTATACCACTGATGTCTTTCCCTTCACTAAACCTTATCAGCTGAGGTCTGCAGTAATTCTATCTGTTGCTTCATCTCAGTATAACGTTTTCAGGTATGCCTGATGCATACAGGATGAAATGCTTTCAGCTGAGTTTCCTTTCCTGCTTTCTCTGCAAGCTGAACTAATGGATTGCTCTTTCTGAATATGTACAGTACATGGCAGAATGCACCAGTACTGAGGGGGGACTTGCAGCAGCCACATACCCCAGGATTGTGGAATTAAAAAAATAAATATGTAGGACAATATGTCAGTGTGTCAACTCACAGCTTGCATGAGTATTGAGAGGTCAAATCATTCTGTAGTTGCAGATGTAATCAATGACCGGCAACATTGGCAGCAGTTGTAGACATTCATTGTTTATATAATGGAGCATAGTGGACGTCTTGGGCCAGATCCTCAGCTGGTGTCAGTGGAGCCGTGCCAATTCAATTTAATGGGCTAGTCCAATTTATACTAGTTGAGGATCTGACCATTAGTTTTGGTTTTTTAAATGTAGCCATCCCATTGATGGTCTGGCAAGCTGAGGATTCTCCTAAGGCTGCTCTAAACTACACCAGAGACCAGGCCGGCATAGAACCAGCCCCAGGTTTGGGGACCCACAAATATTGCCTTACAGCCCCCTCCCCTCAGTGGTATCCAGTGTGTACTGGCCTGATCAAAAGCCCCTCAATGTCGATGGGAAACTTTGGGTCAGTGGAGTTTGGATCACCCCAACTGAGCACAGCTAAGGAGCTAGGCCTACGACAGTGTATTTACATTCATTTTGTTCCCTTTCGTGTTGGTACTGCAGTTTGTGCTATTTTATTTTTTTACTTATTGTAAAAATCACTGGGTGCCCCTCTTGTGACTCTCTTCCTCTCCCCATTCCAGGTCACTGCCAGGGAAATGGGTACCGAGTGGGATTTGGCCAATGTTCAGGAAAAGTGCTTCCAGCCATCTCTGTTCCATGATTGCCTGCACAAGATGACTTTTTAGGAAGGGAAGAAGCCTCGCCACGTTCCCGACGTAACAGTTCTCTGACCTGAAGAAATTAAAATGTGTGTGTGCACATGCATGGTGTTCAAATCTGTATTTTTTTATATAAATGGTTGGAGTTTTCCGAGTGTTTTAACTGTTCTCAATAAATATCTTAATGATGCAGTTGCCTTCGGTGTTCTCTCTTTCTGACGCTGACTGTGATGCTGTCCTGGTTAAGCTCCATAGATGTAAGTAGAGTCCTTGTACACCGTCCATTAGTAGTGGGCATTCTGAGCTGGGGCAGCCTTATTTTCTCCAAGTCCTTTGGCGGATGTAAACACCAGTGAGTCAGAGGAGGAGCTTTGCATGGTACAAGCCAGGAGCAGGTGGATTACATTAGCAAAGAAAATGTAGACCGAACATTTTGAACCATGAATGGGGGGTGAGATCTTGTAGAATAACTTTCTGTGGGAATTGGGGGGCTCCTTATTGTTGAGGCAGTTAAAAGCATGACAGCAAGCAAGGAGAATAAGGGAATCTTTGCATCAGTCTTCGCCACAGAGAATAATTGGGAGATACCTGCCCCAGAGTTACTCTTCTGCAGGCAATACAGAGGAGGCAGTACTAGGGACTGAGGTGTTGCCTAGATTGATAGCTTGAATGCCAAAGAGTCACCAGGATGGAGTGGTTAATCCAGGAACTCTGAAAGAATTTAAGAATTAAGTGGGTGAACTGCTGGCAGAAATACAGGGAGAAATTCCCCCCACCTCCACATCTTATACACTGCTCTGGCTGTACAGGTACCCCAGAAGCAAATCCCTCTGCTGCAGGAGGAGTGCAAAGTACCCTTTACTAGCCCTGGTGTAGGTGGGGTGCTGGGAGCAGTAGAAGACATGTCCATAGAGCATACTGCCATGGACACTGGGCTGCAGAGCAGTTCACAGGCAGCCTTCAATGAGGCTGCCATAAATGAAAACAGCACCCAGGGCGGCTCTAATTTATGCTGGGGGCTGCTCCCGAAATCCAGACATAAAAGCGATCTTTGCCCTAGTACCTCAGGCTGCACATCCCAGAAGCTCAGCACAGAATCAGACCCACATGATTTACCATTTAAATCAGCTATTCTAGCAGAGACCTAGAGCTCAGCCAGTGTCATATTAATTATTTTTTTAATTGCTAAGGTTGATCCTGGGAATTACAGACCAATAAGCTTTGCTTCAGTAGCAGGTAAATTAGCTGAAAAACAATTAAATCTAGGTATAAAACACCTAACTGAGTCTGCTATAATATGGTGATGAACCAGCCCAGCTTCTGTACTGGAAAAATATGCCTCTCTAAGCTGCTGGAATTCTTTATGGGAGTCAGCAGTAGATATAACTGTGACGGGTTGGATCACAGAAACCCCCTGGGGGTTGCCAACTGATGTGCCAAGACTACTTCTGTTCCTGCTTTCCCTGCCCTCCCAGCTTGGGACTTCAGTGCCCTGCCTGGTTTGAGCCAGACCCCGTAGCCTGCTGCAAACCCAGACCCTGGTCTGAACCACATCCCCTAACAGCTGTAGGCATAAACTGAAAGCAGCTTAAGAAGTGTTCCTGTCTTTAACACTCAGATACCCAACTCCCAATGGGGTCCAAAGCCCAAGTCGGTTTTACCTTGTATAAAGCTTATACAGGGTAAATTCATAAATTGTTTGCCCTCTATAACACTGATAGAGAGAGATGCACAGCTGTTCTCCCCTCTCCCCCCCCCAGGTATTAATACACACTCTGGGTTAATTAATAAGTAAGAAGTTATTTTATTAAATACAGAAAGTAGGATTTAAGTGGTTCCAAGTAATAACAGACAGAATAAAGTGAATTACCAAGCAAAATAAAATAGAACACACAAGTCTATGTCTAATACAGTAAGAAAACTGAACACAGATAAAAACCTCACCCTCAGAGGAATTCCAGTAAGCTTCCTTTTACAGACTAGTCTCCTTCTAGTCTGGGTTCAGCAATCACTCACACCCCCTGTAGTTACTGTCCTTTGTTCCAGTTTCCTTCAGATATCCTTGTGGGTGGAGAAGCTATCGTTTTAGCCAGCTGAAGACCAAAGGGAGGGGTCTCCAATGGGCTTAAATAGACTTTCTCTTGTGGCTGGAGATCCCCTCCTCTCTGCTATGCAAAGTCCAGCTCCAAGATGGAGTTTGAGAGTCACTTGGGCAAGTCACATGTCCATGCATGACTCAGTTTTCACAGGCAGCAGCCACTGTTTGCATGTTGCCTTGAACATCCTCATGTAGATTTCTTATGTGGATTGGAGCCTTTCAAGATCCATTGTGCATTAAGTGCTTCTCGATTGGGCACTTAATTTGTACATTCCTTTCTCAAGAAACTGACCAAATCCTTAACTAAGGCTACTTAAAAATCAAGCAAGTACACAGCCAATATTCATAACTTTGAATACAAAAATGATACATGAATATAAATAGGATGAATAGATTCAGTAGATCATAACCTTTTCAGAGATATGTTACATGGCATATGTAACATAAAGCATATTCCAGTTATGTCATATATACATTCATAAGCACATGGGGGGCACCGTCACAATAACTTCTTAAACTTTTCAAACCCTCTTCGTTCAAGTCCCTGGCATGAGGCTCTTCAGGAATCTAAGGAGTGATTGGGCTGAGAGAGAATGTTTTGTCCTGGGTAAGAAACTGGCTGAGGGGGGGAGAACAGATCTGTAATAAATGGTCTGTTTTCAGTAGAGGAGGTTTATAGCTGAGTGCCCTGAAAGTACACTATAATAGATATATTATAGATCTGGGAAAGGTCAACAGTGAGGTGAATAAGTTTGCATGTGACACTTGTGCCCCTGTCCTCACTGTGGGATGTGAGCTGGCAAAGCGAGAGCTAACTAAGTGACTGTAGACTCTGTAGAAATGTACGCTATGTTGCTGTGCAGATTTGAGGAAGTGGAGTTTCTGGCAGAGACCTCCTGCTCCTATTTCCTCCCCAGCCTTGTAGAGGGCTTCCATAGGGTAAAGAAGAAAGAGAAAGAATGACATGCAAGGAACAATCTCCAGCCACAGTAGGGTCAATCCACAGCAGGGATCCACAGGTGCAGATCACTCTCTGCTGGAACTTGGGGAGGGGGTAGGTCATAGACAATTGTCAGGACATCAAAAGTCAATGCCTCAATTCCTGTGGAAAAGCCCATGAGCTCATTAATTCCCACAAGTGGGGAAGGCCTCGGTTTTAGTCTCATGCTGTGTTACTCGAGAAAGGTTGCCTTTTACCATGAGTGTCTCCTTGCAGTTCAGCCTGTGCTCAGGGCTGTGTTCCAGTTTTCCCGAGTGTAGGGGTAATACCAACGGTGAACATAAGAATGGCCATACTGGGTCGGTACGAAGAAGAACAATGGTACATCTAGCCCATATCCTGTCTTCCAACAGTGGCCAGTGCCAGATGCATCAGAGGGAATGAACAGAACTGGGCAGTTCTGAGTGATCCATACCCTTTCATCCAGTCCAATCTGGCTTCTGGCAGTCAGAGATTTAAGGACACCCAGAACATGAGGTTGCATCCATGAGCATCTTGGCTAATAGCCATTGATGGACTTATTCTCTATGACCTTATCTAGCTCTTTTTTTAAAACCAGTTATATTTTTGGCCTTCACAACATTCCCCGGCAACAAGTTCCACAGGTTGACCAGTGTTGGGAGAAGTCCTTCCTTTTGTTTGTTTTAAACCTGCTGCCTATTAATTTCATTGAGTTGATCCCTGGTTCTTGTGTTATGTGAAGACGTTGATAACACTCCCCTGTTCACTTTCTCAGTTGTCCTTTGTGCTTTCAGCCAGCCAGGTGACACCAAAGTACATCCAGAAAACACCCTCCACCTCATCTACATTGTGCTTAGGAATGTCATCCTTGTTATCCTGCTCCCCAGGTTTCTCCAAACAATGGCTCATGTTACCCCAGCAGCTGCAATGGTAAGAAGCTGATGAAGGGCTCCATCCTGTCCAATGCGGAGTGCTCCTGTGAGATGCCCAGGTTCAGACTAACGTCTGAGTTTGATGCTGGATATAGGACATACCTGCACCACAGGTGCGACCTGTTTTCTTTTGTTTGGGCTGTGGTTGTCGCCACACCTCACTGAAAGGTGAATCGTCTCCCCAGTGCCCAGCCGGAATAACTCAGTGGGGCACTGAGGAGCTACTCTGAAGAGGTGACACCTAGCCCCACTCCACTCCCAACCTCCTATGCGCATGGTGCGCTCCTAGAAGCTCAGCGCCTGAACAGAGGAAATTGCTCACAGTTCTTCCTTAGGGACACCTAGCAACCTGCTCTCCTTGATAATCACCATCAGCGAACATGTGGTCCAGTATTACCAATTCAGATATTCTTGGTTAACCTCTCCCACTAGTACCTATGTGTAACCCATCGGACAGCTGAGTGCCTTGCAGTCGTTACGGAATTATCCTCCCAAGACCCCTGGGCTGTTACATACACAGAACTGAGGCACAGAGCGCAAGTGACTGGCTCAAGGTCATGCAGGGAGTCAGTGCAGAGTGGGGAATAGCCCACAGATCTCCTGAGCTCTGGTCCCATGCCTTAACACACGATTTCCTCTCTCTTCTAGTGCTAGCATCCGTCTCTTCTGCAGTCCTATGCAATTAGTTCTTTATCAAGTGTGGCTGAAATCCTGACGCCACTGAAGTCAACGGAGCCAGCATTTCATCCTATAATGTTAAACATTGCCTAAGAGGTGGGGAATGTTTCATTGGCCTAAGAGCATTACTGTTGTATGGACACCATGATGCTATGGTCTTACTCGAGTTTCTTGTATGCTGAAGGAAAAGGTATTTTCTGAAAAGGCAGGGTAAAATCTATATTGACAACAGCTGCTGATGGCCAGCCAGCCCAGCACGTTGTTATTAATGGGCTCTGATCTTGATGTACACATGCGAATTACATTTTTCATTCAGGTAGTAGCATTGCTGCAATGGTCTTAGAAGACAGATGTGTTTATTGGGAACCTATAAATCTTTTGTGTTGTGTTCTTATTTCCTGCAGAACTAACGGCAGCCACCATTCCCAGGAGGTGAACTTCTTTTTAAAAGAGAAATCTCATCTGTGCAGTTGTCCCCAGCATGACAAATGGAAAGTGCGCTTTCTGCTTCAATAGCTAGCGGGAGAGCAGGCTGCGGGAAAGGTTAAGTGACTATCAGGGCATGGAGTCTGGTGTTTCAATGTTTTAAACTGCTCCATTCTGTTGGTATAAGCCCTCAAGACCTGAACACCCCCTGAAGTTTGAGGGGTTCTTTGAATGGAACTCATGCAGGATCCAGTTCAACATGCCAGTCCATGCCAATCCCGCTCCTAGTATAGCCCTTATGGAAAACCAGCAGTACTGTCATTTATAACTTCTCCACCAGAGGGAGGATGATGGCTTCAGATGTACAGGATGAAATCCCTGTCCCACTGATATCAAAGACAAAACTCCCACTGATTTCACCGGGGCCAGGATTTCACCCACTATATATAAGAACATTATAAAAAATGCATCCACTATTCAGGCTTGCATCCAGTACCATCTGAGCAAGGCTTCATCGGCCACATGGGGCCAGATTCTGATCTCCTCTGCACAAGCATCAAAATGGAGTAACACCCATGTAAATGAGATCAGATCTGGCGCATAGAGTGCAGATTTCAAACACAGGCAGGAGAAAGTACTTGGCATCTCTGTGGACAGCTGAGTGACGTCATCTTCTCAATACACAGTGAAGGGCAAAAAACAAAATGATGTTGAGCGTTATTAAGAAAGAGAGGCTTTGTTTCTGTCAAGAGCTGTTTCATTGCACGCCCACAGGTTCATATTATTGCTAGGAGAGCCTGGTCCAGTGGGAAAGAGACTCAGGAATCCTGGGCTGCCCAGTGACCTGCTCTGTCACCTTGGACAATTTACTTCACCACTCTGCTTCTCCTCCCACCCTTTGGCTTATCTATATAAATGGTAAATCTCTTACTATGCATGCATGCAAGTGCCTAGCACAGTGGAGTCCTGATTTTGGTTTACAGGTGCTACTAGGACAACTAAATAAAAATAGTTTAAAAATCACTAGAGACATTTTTAAATGAAAGTAATAGTGCATTACACTGACAGCATTAGACTGCCATGGTATAAATCGATGGCACATGCTGGTCTTGACTGTGTCCAGTTTTGCTTTACTCATCTCATAAAGCAGTGGTTCTGAACCGGGGGTACGCAGAGGTCATGTAGATAGTTGCCTAGTTTTACAACAGGCTACAGAAAAAGCACTAGCAAAGTTAGTACAAACTAAAATTGCATACAGACAATGACTTGTTTATACTGCTCTAGATACTATACACGGAAATGTAAGTACAATATTTATATTCCAATGGATTTATTTTATAATTATATGGTAAAAATGAGAAAGTCAGCAATTTTTCAGTATTAGTGTGCTGTGACGCTTTTGTATTTTTATGTCTGATTTTGTAAGTAAGTAGATTGTAAGTGAGGTGAAACTTTGTGCTTTGTGCACCAGCGAGGAAAAGATGTAAAGGAAACATGCATCAAGAAGGTAAATGATCAGTCTTAATTCCTACCCTGAGCTTCTTTATGCTTCACAGTCAGGCTTTTAGAACTTGATGAGGTCTATGCTTCCAGGCCACACATGCTGGTGGTTGTCAAGATCATGACAGAACTCTGATGTGCACATTGTCAGTTCATACAATTAAAGGTCTGAGAGGTTAAGTATGGATTTCTGCTGAATCCGTGAGCAATCATTGCTGAACCCTGGAGAAATAAGTTAAATTTTCTTTCTTTGTTAGCTTATAGATGCCGATGATCTCTCTTTCCAGGGCTCTCTCTGCAAACACCTCCATAAAACACATGCACACAGCTCATAACTCCTTAATTAGCCAAGCCCACAATGTCTGGTCATGAAATGGTTTTCAATAATTGTTCAGAGTAGAATTAGTGACCTCATTAAATGGAACTTCAGGAGAAATTGGTAGATCAAATTTACATTGATCCTGGCTTTCAATTCCAAGCCAGAAGCATTATGTTAGCTTAAATCTTACATAACAACTGCGGCTAGTTTAGGAACATGTGTGTGAACATGCTGTCTCAAATGCCTCTGTACCTAGCCAAGTAGCACCATGCAATTAATTTATGAATAAGCTCTCTGGATATACCCAGCCACAAGCTTGATGCTTATTGATTAAAATAGAGCTGCATTTTGTCATTCTGATGTTGCCTAAGATCACGTGGCTTCCTTTGAAAGGAGATGATGAAGTATGCTGTCACAACGTGTTCCATTCCAACTGTCCCCAGTCAACCAGATTCTCGATTTTCAGTTGTCAGCCCATTTTGGGAGTGAGAATGCAGTCCTCTTCCTTCTGTTTTTGCCTCTGTTATGCACTTCATATTAATTGATTTGCTGTGTAAGTAAAATGCCTTGTCAAGAACAAACAATATGAGCTAGTCCTCTAATGTATTTATTTGAGCTCAGATCCTGATTTCAGTGGGAGCTGGGCTCCTAAATCCCTTTGAGGACCTGGCCATGCTGTTTGTAGATGAAACACATTTACGGCTGCTGGTGGTGCTCAGCTGATGGTGTCAGGAGCTGTAACAGAGCAGAGGAGCAAAATCTAGAGGGAGCAGAGAGAAGCAGTTGGGAGCATGGCTTCAAAATGGAGCTAGCGAGATCAAAGACGTCCATGTGATGCTGGCAGACCTGGTGCCAGCTCATGCCAAGGCCCTCACCAAACACAAGTGCATAGCTGGAAACCAGTCTTGCTTAGCTGTGTGTTATAGGGTTGCCTACCCTCCAGGATTGTCCTGGAATCTCCAGGAATAATTAATTATGTCATGAGATGAAACCTACAGGAAATACATCCAATCAAAACTGGCAACCCTAGAATGTTAGCATTATCAAAATAGCTATTAGATGTTAAGTTGGTAAGAATGTGTTTAGTGTTTAGACTTTATTAAATGCTTGTAAGATCTGTGTTGATCTCATTTTTAACCACTATAGCCCATGGTATAATGTTGTATTTTGAGTGTTTGCACTGTAAACCTCTGTAATTGTAGGTTTCAGAGTAGCAGCCATGTTAGTCTGCATCAGCAAAAAGAACAGGGATACTTGTGGCACCTTAGAGACTTACATATTTATTTGAGCATAAGCTTTCATGGGCTACAGCCCACTTCATTGGATGCATAGAATGGAACATATAATAAGAAGATATTTATACATACAGAGCAAGAAGCATTAATTAAGGTAAAGTGCTCGTCCTGCATACAAGATGGCCAGTTAAAGGCAGACGAGGAACTGTGTAGCATCAAAGGACAGATGCCCTGTTAACTGCATTCCTAACTCCCTCCAGGAAGGAGAGATCTACGTGTGAACATATTGTGACGGGTTCCCGCCGGGGTGCCACCAGGAACTGGGGTACCACTGAGCCCTCTGACCCACCAGCCTGCGCTCCCTCTCACACTGTGCTGCTGTGATAAGCTGCAGATATGCTCCCGGTCTTACATTTCCACCTGCATACATGCAGGTAAGGACACACCCAGCTGCAGTTACATGCAGGTGCTCTGACCAGCTACCACATGTGAACTAACAATAGAGAGACTACAGCCAAAATAATCCCCAGATTTCCAGCCTACGACTCCAGAGCAGTACCATCCTGCCCTGGTCCGAACCCCAACCAGTATGAATTTATTATCCAGTTCTCCTCCCCCCCAGTGTGGAGAGGAATATGCAACAGCCTCTCTGAACTAAGATTCCCACGTACTTCACTCCAAACTCACTGGTTTAGAGTAAAACACAAAATAAATTTATTAACTACAAAAGATAGATTTTAAGCGATTATAAGTGATAGCAAACAGATCAAAGCAGATTACCTAGCAAATAAACAAAAATGCAACCTAAGCTTAATATACTAGATAGATAGGGTAAGAATCTGCTATTCATATCCAAACTTATGGTACAGGCAGACTTGTAGATTCTTAAGGCAAAGGCCATGTTTTCTTTGCAGCTTGGAATTCCCAGATCTTTCATACACAGGCTAGACATCCCTTTAGCCTGGGTCCAGCACTTCCCCCAGTTCAGTCTTTGTTCCTCAGGTGTTTCCAGGAGTCTTCTTCTGTGAGGAGTGAAAAACAACAGATGATGTCACTCCCTGCCTTATATAGCTTTAGCATATGGCAGGAACCCTTTGTTTCAAAACTTGGTTCCCAGATTGGTTTGTGGAAAAATACTGACATCCCAAGATGGAGTCCAGAATCAGGTGGCCTGGTCACATGTCCTTGTAGAGTCATAGCAGCCATTACTTACAGGCTGTCTGGAATGTTCACAGGAATGTTAAATTCTTCCAGGGTTCGTTGTATTTGTTGATGGGCCATCAGCACTGTCTGGCTTTTTCATGGTTGTACCAGAAAGGCTAGTTGTGGGTGTCACACAGTGTAAGCACAATTGAAATACAGATACATAGTCAATATTCCTAACTTTAGATACAAAAATGATACTTGCATACATATAAGATAATCATATTCACCAAATCATAACTTTTCCAATGACACCTCACATGAGCTGTCTTGCATAAAACACATCATAAGTATGCTAAATCATATCATATAATAATATCACGATGAAGAATATGGGGTGCAGTGTCACATGCATCCCATCAGTTTGGACTACGAAGTGGAAGGGATAATAATACCAGACAAGGAGAAACTGGATCTCTCTCTCTCTCTGGCTGTTTGGACTCTCACAGGGCTGGAGCTATGTAACAGAAGCAGAGATCCCCAGGGTCAACCTAGGTTAGCCCCAAAAGACATTGAGTGCTGACAGATTGCTACAACTCTGTCACCTTTTGGAACCATAGACTATAACTCATTTGTGGATATATGTTTGTCTGCTGTAACCTGTAATTAACTCTCTCTCTGCTTTATCCTAGTTAATAAATCCTTAGTTAGTTTACTACGAGGATTGGCTACCATCATTGTCTGTGGGGTGAGTTGTGAGGTTCAGATAGACCTGGGGTAAGTGACTGGTCTCTTGGGTCTGGAAGCAACCTGACTCTGTTATATTCTTTCTTGTAATACAATAACCAACTATCACTAAATCCAGCTCACCTGGGTGGCAAGATAGACTGGAATGCCCAAGAGGACTGTGTGTGACTCCATGGTAAGACTGTTACAGTGATCCAGGAGTTCACATTTGTTACTAGGTTGGTGAAATCTAATTATAGAACACACCACCAGTTTTGACAGTTTGCCCTGAAGTCAGCACTCACAGTTGTGAACCACTCCAGACTGAGTGACAGAAAAAATGATTAATTTAAATTCCAAAGTCTACGTGACCAGGATCTCCACACCAGAGATAACTCTCCAGAAATCAGCTGAAATGGGGCTTTTTGTATAGATAGCTGGCTTGATTTTGATTCAACGCATTTCTAAATCAGGAGTGAATTGAATTCAAGTGAAATTATGCCAGTGTAAAACTGGTGTAGGTGATGTCAGAATTGGGCCTAGTGCCTCCAAGGAAGCAGGACAGAGCTGTAAAAAGGTGTGTGGGGTTTAATCTATGTGTGATCAGCTCGAGCGCAAAGCTGTAGGGGCAGCTAATCCTTCCAGAACAATGGAGCTAAGCCCCGCCAGTCACATCACATCCATGTTGTGTGGCTGACGTACTGCAGGGTGCAGTACCGCCTGCTGCCACTGGAGAGCTCCTGGTGAAGTTGCTCCTGCTGCTGGAAGCTGTGCTACACCTGACTGATGACATATGGACTGCAGGCAGCAGAGGGTGGCGGCTCAGAGCCAGGAATACAGGCTTTTGTGAAGCTATTTCAGTTCTGCTCCACAAGGCAAAGTAGAGGGCTACCTAGGACTGGAAGGGACCTCTTGGGCCATTGACTCCAGTCCCCTGCTATCACAGGCAGCCTCGTCAGATAATCCTGCTCATAGACTTATCAGTCTCTTAAAACTAAAGCTAGGGATGTCTTGCATGGTCACTGGTGCCTCTACCCCTCTTGCAGCCCCACCATTTTTAATGGGCACCAGAGGCCACTAAACAGATTAAATACGTTGTCCTGGCTCTGCAGTGTTTGCAAAGTCCATTTACCATGTTCATGTTAAAAGTCAGACCAGTGTGAGATGCAACTGGACAGCTCCTCTCCTCCCCTTGCATTTATGTCATATATAATACAGGTAGCAGATGCTTCGATGCCACCTGCTTCATCTCCCTTTCTCAGGACGATAGAGACTTCAACCTACGCAGCACGCAATGTGCATGAATCAAGACTCTCTTATGGCATCTGGATGGCCAGAGCGCAAGCACACATTCTCCTCACCAAAGCTTGCAGCTCCTGAGCTAGCCTTGCTCATTGGCCTCAAGCAGTGGGGGACGGAGTTACCCTCTCAGACCCACACTGAGTCAGCAGGAATGTGCTGCTGTTGTAATTCCCTAGCTGGCATCATGCACATCCCTCTGTTTCTTTCAGGAAAAGCTGTAAGTTAGCATTGGACAAGGTCTCTGTTCTGTAAATTCAGGGTTAGTTACTTCTCTCATAAATGCATTTAGAGTGACTCAGGTTGTTCACTCAAGCTCTGATCTTTAGCTCAGAGCTATAGAGCCTGTTATGAGAACTCAGAGGATTCAAACCTCTGTTTCTTGCTAGAATATGGTTATAAATCTTACTGTTTTTTCTCTTTAAGAGTCTTTGTTGCAAACTCAGCCACATATTTCCCGCTCCAGTTCCCTGCAGATTCACTGCGGGTATAAACAAGTATAATTCCATTGTGTCTTTCGGAACAGGGTTCATTTACAACAGGAAAGAATTTACCTGTTTGTCACCAAGCTGCAAGAAAGTACTTTCAAGGGGTTTCCTCTCCAGGGTGAAAATAGCATGAAATACTGTTGTTGGGCAGGTCGCATGGAGCACATACCAGCCCAAGCCGATGTGTTTCAGTGGATGTTAAATGTGCATCAATATTTTCCCCCCAAAATGTTCCTTGTTTTCAAACGTTACACACTACAAGTTCAGTCAAAAGTAAACGATTGCAGGGGCTTAGGCATCTATACCATAGTGCTGCAGAATAATCATTAGGACAGGCTACATGACATGGTATCCCATGAGCCAAGGTTTAACATCAGGTCAGCTCAGCACCCCTTTTACACAGCTGATCAGAGAAGGGACATCAGAATGGCTGCCTGGGAAAGTTTGGCCTCCAAACCTAGAGGTCATAGGACCTCTTGGGACAGAATTAGCTCCCTCATGGTTTCCATATAGAGTCTACAGGGAGCAGCACTACAGAGAGTGGCCACTCCCCTGCTCTAACTCCAATCCCCACACTGCTCCATGTGTGTGAACCCTGTATTGTGCTAGGGAAAGGGGGATGGTAGTAATTACTCTCCCACCCCAGCATAGGGAGAAGGGGCTCTGTCTAGAGCTGCCGCCTTCCATGTCCCTTTATGCAGGAACACTCCAGCCCATACTTATGAACACTTAGAGGCCAGTATCTCTGAGATCTCCTCTATGTATCTGGTGAACAGGCCATCTGGAAGTGGCTGCATAAAATGATGATCTTACCCCGTCACTGCTGTTGCTTGAGAAAGGCAGGTAGGTTTAGAAAAGCCAGAGGTTCCACAGCTCACAAATGCATTGTTTTATTCAATTTCTCTTGCACGTTGAAACGTTAAAGGCCCACCGTTTGACTGGGTTCCGTGATCTTCTCCCCTTGTTAAGCCTGTGAAGCCAGACCGTCGTGCAAACATTAATTTTTTTTAACCAAAGCTTTCAGGACTTCACACATTCTTGGTGGGACCATTTCAGAGGCAAGGATTTGTAGCTGCCTGTTATGTGCTGTGAACCTCCTGTTTCTTGTATAGTTATTAAAGAGCAGTGACAGATTTACTCAGGGAATTCTAGAAGTCCTGCAGCTGTAATCCTGCCAGTGTAAAACAAAGTGGTCATAGTTGCAGGTTTCATTGGTGCCAAATTGATTTTGCTAAATGAAACTAGGGGAACAAAAAAGAATCTCTGTACCGTGATTATTTTAGATGATCCATTAATTGAGTTTGCACCTGCCTAGAATCCTTGTCCACACACCTCCCCCGTTATGCAATAGGGTTAAAATTGCAAAGGATCAAGGTACAAAGGGCCAGATCTTCAAAGACTAGTGGAGCAGTTGCACCAGGACAGGCACATACATGCAACTGGCCACTTGTTAGTGCAGACACAGTGATTACGTGGGCGAGCTACATGCATAAAGGTGGATTTTGTAGGAGCAGCGAGAACAACTGTGCTCCAGTTCACCCCAGCTTTGAAAATCTGGCCCACAAAATTTTCCCCCATAGTTCCACCACGGGGACACCTCTCTTCGGGCTAGATTGCCACAGCCCTTACTCACATACACAGGGGCTAAAAGGGAATTGGTTCCCTCCGACTCCCCTGGCTTGGCCCTGCTCAGATTGTGACTCCAGAGTGGTGAGGAGAGCACTGGCTACTTGTCTGACACACTGGGCTGTCAGTAAGCTGGAAAAGAAGGATGGAGACAGTGGGAGGCGCTCCCATTTGCCAGCCATAGTAGCTGTGGGGGTGAAGCTGCTCTATGAAAAGGAGTGAAGCAACTTACTCTTCTCTTGGACAAAAGAGGCAGGGAATTGTGACTGAGTCTCTGCTCTACTTGCCACCTCTTACTCTTGGTAGAGGATAAAGTTACAATCTAGTCCTTTACAGTCCAATGAACAATTCAGATAGTAGAGACCAGCAGAATGGATTGTGAAGACCAGGAGAGAACCAAGATGGCCTTACTTTTAAAAAACAAGAACAAGTTCTGTGTTGAGGCCATTTATTGTATTAGATAAACACATTCACTACAAGATGAGTAGGTTTGCTGATTGTAAGTAGAGAATAATTATTTAAAATAAAACAAAGTAGCCGAGGCACTTGTTACATGCAGTTTAAATTACTATCTATGCTCAATGCTGCAGCTGTTTCTAACACAAAACTTCTATTGACTTCAAGGGAAGTTATGTGACGTTGGGATTGCAGGATCAGGATTATGTGTGCATTAGAATAATGTGTGCTGATTAAAAGACAGGTGAGAAATTGCCAAGTTGACACTCAGAAGGCAAGAAATAAGGAGTGTTTTTGCTTTTGACACAGAAGCTAGCATTCCCTTTTACAGATAGCCCCAAAGAAACCTGGGGGTTATGCGAGTGAGGTGGCAGCAGACTGGGATGCATAGAAATCAGATCATGTTTGCATGATCAGTGAAGAAATGAAATAGCTGTGTGTAGATATGAACTTCAAATGGAAAGGTCTTAGATGACTGGGTAGATGCTTATGGAAAGCCTAAGCATGAGGATTTCGCCTTTTACCAACAGAAGGATGAATCAGGGAGGTTACAGCTGAAACAGAAATGCATTATTAGTAGAAAATAGACATATCCATAGATAGCGTCCCTTGTGTTGAATTCCTAAACAGCAGCTCTAAGGTGGTTACGTGTTTTGCTGGATTGGGGTTCTGTTTGTGACCCTATGGTAAGCCGAAGTATCATGGGTGCAGATAAACATTCATCAGAGTGTTCACACTGAAAATGGCTATCACAAGCCTCATTTGCACTGTCGATTGGCTGAGCAGTTAGGCGTGCAGATAACTCGCGAACAAAAAAGTGACTCTTGCCAATCAAGAGACTGATTCTGTTCCCCTTACTCTTGTTGGACTCTGTAAGTAGTCCCAGTAAACTCAGTGTAAGATAGTAGTCAACGTGACTACGGGTGACAAAATTGAGCCACCCAGTCAGGGAGCAGAAACAATACCATGTGACCGAGGCAATAACTCATATAGTGTAAAGAGATACTCGTAGTGCCCCAGCCAGGAACAAAATAGACAGCAATTTGTTTGCACACACTATGTTGAATAACGTTCACATTGTAAAAATCCACAACTGGCCAACAGAAACAAGAGCTAAACTTGTCAGCTAAATTACTGGCAATGGGTAATTCAACCAGGTCAGGTAGCTGGGAAGAGAGCTGCACTATCCAGGTAGATCCTAGCATCTATAGTAAACTCCTTTCTCCCAAATGAACACCAGAAATGAACAGAGGGTGAAATTCATCCCAGTGCAGAAGTTCTGCACAATACTCTCCACACCTCTTAGAGCCAGATTTGGATGCCCTTAGTCATGTGGAATAGCATCTTACTCCACAAAGAATCCTTCTGAAACCAACAGGATTATTAATTGAGCAAGGTGCTAACAACCAGGAGTAAGAACAGCAGAATCTGGTCCTTAAGGCAGGGGCTAAATGGTGAAGAGCATCTTATGGGGTTCCTCTGAAATGGGGGAATTTAACCTACCCTATAATGAATCTCAACCAATCCCTTTATTCCAACTTCACAAATAATTACAATAAATTAATACTTTATACCTATATGCAGTGCTTCTTATTTATGGATCTCCAAGTGCTTTTCTGATATTGATTAAGCTTCAGAGCTCAGTGGGAGGCAGGCAGATATTATGGTGGCTCAGTTTACAGATGAGTAAAGTGAGGCACAGAGAAATGAAGTGACTTGCTGGTCATGTAGCATGTCTGTGACAGAGCTGAGACTAGAAACCAAGGAACCCTGATTCCTACTTCCTTGCTCCAACCATTGGATACCCCCCTTCTTATACAATGCATCCTACAACATGGAGGCAACCTTATCAAAGAAAGGCACCTGGTAGCATGGTCACGGAGTTGGGAATATAGGGGGCAAATACCCCCCTCTGTGTGTGAGTAGCTGGATACCTCCAGGTTTGGTGGAAACTGGTTCTTCACGGATGCACCCATGACTGCTCTAGTTGAGACCTAGCATCTGCAGGACGACTCCTGTAGGGTAAACTCCTTATTACTCCAGTAGTTCCTTGGACTCCCTTGAACAAAACCTGTAGTCACTGCAGGAAAGCAGCTGTGGGTGAATTTTTGCAATAGAGACAGGATTGAAAGTCTTCAGGGAATACAGAACCTAGGATTTATATTTGAAGGGAATTCCTTTCCCTCCAAACCTCAAAACTGCACAATATAATCTGGGAGCTCTTTGAATCCCTTTCTCCTCCTTATCTGCAATAATTAGTGAATGGTTAACGGGGGAAATTGGGCAGATATTTATATTACAATTTTGTGAAAAGTTCTTCTATTAAAAGTACTTAATTTTGCCATGGCAGAATGCACGTTATAATTTGTTGCTAAATACTCTTCTTTCTTACTGACCAGTAGAAAAATATAACCCCATCTTATCTAGAGTAGCTAGTTCTGAGATATGTCTCTTCTTCTCTTGCCTTTGCTCCTTTAATCTTGTGCAACCCAGATGGGTAGCAGCAAGGCTGACTCCTAACAACTGTAAATAAAAAGATGGGAGCAATTGTACAGCTGATCATTTGAAAATTGTCACAAGTTTTGTGTATTTCATAATCGTGACCCTTGGAAGTACATTTCTAAAATACTGTAGGGGAAGTGTGTGCCTAGAACTCAGTTGGCCAAGAATAAGTTTGTGCACATCTCTCTACTCCACCGTATATACCTTTTTAGGACTTACATTCCCTGACATCCCAGGGGCAGAAATTCCCAGGAGACCTTGGTGGCATTTTACATAGTCTTAGACTATGCACACCTATAAGGTCTGGCATTTTCATAGCCTTAAGAACCGCACAAAAATAACTGACAAACATATTGTAAGCAACCCATTGTCAAAGAAAGATCAAATGCCCTTATTGCTTTTCCAAGTACTGATAGCTACCCATCCCCTTATTTATTGGAAACAACACAGACAATATTCCTTAAGGAAGAAGAATGCCAGGTTGAGGTTTATATTAGAAGCTTTAAGGGAGTCTTATTGCCTAGAAAGCTTTTGTGCTATTCAAGTTACATCGTAATTTCTCTTGTTAATATGTGAAGGTTATAACAGAAATAGGCTGTACCATCAGATAGGGACACAATGATGTCTACAACCTGCTATGCAAGAAAATGTAACCAATATGCTGTCAGAGGTATTTGCACCACTCTGTATTTCGGTTTAATATACATTCACCTTCTCTGAATGAAAAGGTCTTCCAGATTGTGCTGTGAAAGCTTCCTGCAGTGTCCCTTTCAGTCATCCAGGTGCTGCTCCTCCCATGTGGAAGTTGGGATGGCGCTGTAAGGGTCCATGATGACTTTTGCACAGCGAATAATCATGACGATCAAGAAAAGGCAAAGGAAGACAAAACATGCTAATGTTAGTCCTTTGTCCACATCAACATATGCAGGCTCTGGTGTTGGCGCCTCCATTGTTTGCATCTCTCCTCATCCGGGTTTGTGCTTACTCCTACCATCATCATACACCTGCAAAACAATCATGCCGTCAAACAGCAGGACAGTTGATATGCATCATGAAGCATGGGGAAAATAGCATTTTGTTGTCAATGGCAAAACTCCCATTGACTTCAATGGGCAGGATTGCATTCTGGTGGGTAAGAAAGGCTGGAAATGTTATGGGTCAGCCGGCAAAGAGGGATATAGAACCCAGGTCTGGCTCTTCTGCGGCGATGCCCATGTTTGTTAAATTATCTCATTACTGTTTGCTCCTGAGAGGCTAATAAAGAGTGGCTGGTTTTATTTTTTTTTTAACCAGGAAAACAGTGTTAAAGGGGCACCATCAACTTGAAATCTAATCCATTGTTTGCTGTTAAAAAAAAATCAAATTACCCCACCTGTCCCTACAGTCTCTTGTTTTTAAAATAGTTTACTTTTCACTGTTACTCTGTAAAAGACCCAGATAACTGTTAGGGAAACTGTCTATAGTCAAAGTGCTATCACTCACGCAAAGCAAACAAAGGGAAAAATAGTAAAAAAAACCAAACTTTTTTCCTATACATTTCTCTTTCAGCTGCAGCAATTTTAGGAGTTACTGGCAATAATGGCAGTATTGCCAGTTAATGCTTTCCAGGGGGGCAGTGTGACTTTTAAACTCACGGTGCATCAACAACCGCACTGCTCAGAATGGTGTGACTAGCGCAGGGTTGATGCACTATATCATCTAAGAGACTCTCAACCCCCATTATCCAAATTTGTGAGTAAAGTGGGCTTGAGCACAGAACAGTGTTTGCTGGCCAGTTGCCGTAGCTTGCAAATTCTTTAGCTCTTAATGCAATTGATATATACTGGAGCCCTAAAGGAGGGAAACTGATTCGACTTACAGAATGAGCGGTGGGAGAGATTTCCCTTGACATCCACCCTTGGTCAGGCTGGTGGATGAAGGAGGTGAGGGCGTCTGCTGGAAAAGAACAAGAATACTGATTCGGTCTTTAAACATCTTCTGCAACTTTGGAACTAGTCATCTATTAGCCCTAAACAGTTCCTTATTGTTCAATAACATTCAAAAACACTTCAACTGGGGGAAAGAAACTGGAGCTAGAATAAGCGTGGTGGTTTGGGTGGGAACCAGGCACTAATGCAGTGGAATATGCCTACAGACAGGTTCTGCCTACATTGGAAAGTTTTACTGCCGAAAGTTCTCCCAGAATACTCCTGCCAACACAGGTATTTTGGCAGAGTGCATTCACATTTGGCTGCTATTAAAAAAGAAAGTGCAAGGTGCTAGCTGCTTTGGGTGCAAGGTGCAGGTCAGAGAAGGTGTATTCAAAGCAGTCTTCCGTATTGTTCATTGGCTCTGAAATGAAAGGGACATGGTTGCCTGGAGCTCTTCATACTGACAGCATCTTTATAGCAATGATCCCCTGAGAGGTCTGTACAGAGTGGTGGGGAAGGTGCCCTACTCTGGCAGGAGAAATGTCTGAGCAAAGATCACATTCTACTTGAGTGAAAAGTTCAGTGAAATTGTCCCAGAGGGCCAGAAAGCTGTGTGGGCACAGATAAATGGGCACTTCCACAAGTGGCAGAGGGCCCCTATGACTGCCAGATAGCAATGTGAGCCAGTCCAAGCCAGCTCCCCACCAGTTAACCACACACTGTTTCTATCACTTTCCTGCATCTAATCACAGTCTGCAGGTAACATGTTCTGGTCTTGAACACCTGAAAACAATCCGTTTACAAAGCATTTTCTACAAAATCATGTAGTTTGAATTGTCACTTATTGGTTTGCATTGAGCTTACAATCAATGCAATTGGGTTTTTTTTTAGTTTTTCTATGGAGTGCATATGATTTGGTTACCCACAAGCATTGCAGGAAGAAGTGTGTACTTTGAATGGAAGCAAAAGTACTGGCAAAAGGTTTGCATGTTACTGCCAGTTCATGCTCTTAAAATAAACCAGCTACTTTAAAACAGAATTCCTTTGTTCCTTGCAGAGTCCACTGCCATTTTGAGAGGGGGAGAGGAAAAAGGGAGGAGACTGAAGTTTCAGAAGCTCTGAAGAAAGTATGTTGTGCATTACTGGGGGGGAAGGGGCGGACAGGAAATTACACCTACCTCAGGCCCCTTCCCCAGTGTTGAGTTCTCTCTTTGGGTTCAGTTGGGTCTCCAAGGGCCCCTGGTTCTTGGTTGGGCCTGCATATTCCACATCCCTCTCCTCATTCAGCTTCTCCTCAGCCTGCAGGTCCAGGGTGCAATCCCGACTCAGTGTGGCACCGAACTCTTTATAATAGCAGTAGCTGTTGGGAGCAGTGCCAGACTTTCTGTTGTCCTCCTTTGCTCCTGGTAAACCTGCCACAGCTTCTTCCCCTTTGCCCACCGTTGGTTCTTGTCCCTGTTGTAACCCAGCGTCTGCATCTTCTTTGCAATGTCAACAGCTAGATCTTTGTTCCTGTGGGAAGTCCACAGCTGTGCCTGGGCAGCGCCTTTCCCCGACAGGCGGCAGCATACGATTCAGCTGGAGCCATGCTTGCTCAGCTGTGGTTGTAAAGGTGGCAGGCGGGGAAAGAGGTATTTCCAGAACATGCTTTACGGGGGGGCAGATTTCAGTCACTGTGACCCCGGGGCAGCAGAGTTAAAAACTTTGACCAGAGAGGTCACTGCTGCAGGAACTGTTGCATTGTGGGTTTGTTGCTGGAGGACTGTATTTGTCCATTCAGGTACTGCTGTGTCCACACAGGCATCCTGCCAGTAGAATCATACCGTCTGAAGACTGGTTTAATTTTACCAGCAAAATTTCAGGCTTTTGTTCGCAGGACTCAGATCTGAGTGTGGATGCAGGGAAGCCTGTGGTGAGACCAGTAACATTTTACTGGTAAAACTTTCTAATGTAGACTAAGCCACGGTGAAATGTTCTGAGCAATGAAGCCTTATCACCTTCACGCTCCAAAAATCTGGTGTAGGACAGTAATTCTAGAACTGTGCTATTCAGACTTTCCAAGGCAGTACTAGTGGTGGTAGAGGATAGCTGAGCCTCGCTCTGCTCTTGAGCTAACATCCAAAGGCATCAGAATTGAGAGCATTTGAATTGGGACTAAGGGCCCAATTCAGGAGAGCACTTAAGCTCAAGTTGACAACCCTTAGACTTCAAGCAGGTAAAGTTAAGAGCTGTCCTGAATGGGGAAGCTGTCTGGAATCGGAGGTTTAAGTGACCAGCTAGCTTGGACTTGATTTTTCTCTCCAATGTTGTTATCCTGTTACAGATTCCCACATATGGATTCGCAGCTAGGGCTGGTGGGAAATTATCCATTGAAACTGTTTTTTGACAGAAAATTGTTTTTTGACTAAATGGAACTTCTCATGAAAAGTATTAACATTACACAGAAAATGTTGATATTTTATAAAAGACACATTCTATCTAAAAGGGTGTTGTGGTGTCTCATGGGAGTTATAGTTCGCATGCCTTATGCTCCTGTTCTCCTCCATGGGCTGGGCTCTCTGTCTGAACTACATCTCCAGCCATGCACCATGTCTAGATGCACCCCCTCTGCTCCCCACAGGGGCAGCAAGTGGTGTATCATGGGAGAGGTAGTGGAGCCAGAGTGCTACATCCACAGAGAAGAATGTGAGCATAAGGTACCTGAAATACAACTCCCATGAGGACCCATGGTGCCAGTTTTAATTGCATTTTTTCTGATTTGGGCTGAAATATTTTACCCTGCATTTTCTGCAGGGAACACCCAACTCCCTCCACCCCCAGCTATTTTCCCACCAGTTCTATTCTCAATGTCATAAATGAGTTCTGCATGGATCACATAATCACATGGCTCCCTTCCCTCTGCTCTCCGCATTAATTCATCCCTACACAACAGATGGTCCTCTGATTTGCCTGATCCTTAGTGACTTATGTCTCAGATCAGTCAAAGGAAGTGCTTCAGACCTTAGTCCTTGGAGGAATGGCCCAGCATTGCAAGTCACCCTGCTAACCCATGGCTTGACCAATTACCCACATTATTCCAGCCATTCACACTGCCAAAAGGGAAAAATCCTCTTGTAAATCCAGCCATACAGGAGTGTGCCTGTCTGCTGTTTGTGCTCATCTGAATGACATGATAGATTAGTTAGCAGAAGGTATTTGACAGTGTTGTGCACTGCTGGTTTCTGGAGTTGCTGGGGCATTACAGAAAACTGGCAGTGTAGAAACTGCATTATTACTACCAAGGATCCAAACAACACAAAGGGATTGGCTAAGGCAGCCTGATGTCACCAACCTGTTTCTCCTCCCCGTAAGGGTGCTAAACAACTCTCAGGACCAGGCCCTAAATTGCCATTGGAATCAGGCAGGAGACAGACAGTAGTGTGAATGAAAGGCGTTATCAACAAGACAGCACCATTACATAGCTGCTGTACAGGGACAGTTGATTGATTTCTTCATCTAGTAACACCCAGTAAATACCCCTTCTGAACACCATCCCCATGTATTTAACTAAGAGATTGCTGCCATAATCATCGTGTGATGGCCACCATAATCAGAGGGGAAGTGACCCAAATGGGGCCTATGACAGTAAACAGCTAAAGGATCCAGATACCACAGGAACAGCCCCCGCCCTTACATAAAAACACTCTGCATCTGAACAGAACAGAAGGGTTAACTCAGCAATATGACATAAAATGTACATTGGAGCTGATGAGTACAATTGCAAATAGTGGCAGGTGTGAGACCAGGGCATGAAATACTCAGTGACGCTGATGTTGTCAAGTGATGATGAGCAAGATTTGTGCCATGGTTCTCAAGCATGAAAAGCTGCTAAATATTCATGTGATCAAGACTAAACAGTACAAGCAGCATATGCAATACTTGTGGTGGGGGAATCCACAAGTATTGCTAATTATTGAGTAACGAACACACAGACCAGTACCATTCACTCTCCTAATGGCTGGATTATCTCTGCCTATTTTGGTTATTATTATAGCAGGTATTGTGACAAGACAGCCATCCATTTCTACTGGAAGTTCTACGACCCCGTGCAATGCTATCACTGAAGGTCTAATGATTGTACTCCAGGAGGTATGGGGGAAATGAGAAAATTATTTTAGGATGGGGGGAGGGGTTTGAGAATTAAGGAACACATTATACCCTTATCCCACATGTGATATGTCCCTAAGACCTGATGCAAGTAGAGCAATAAGTTAATGAAGTATCTATTTTAGGACATGGCAAAATTCAGATGAAGTTAAGAGATGAGCAGAAGTAATCCAAATATCCTGCAGAGATGAAAAGACAAACTGCAGAGATATCAAAGGACAGGGTATATTTTCATATAGCACTTCAGTATAACGGATAGTGATAGTTATGGTAAGAATTGCTATTAAGGTGGAAATTTGAATGTGCAATAAAGACTACAGATCACAATTTTGAACCTGAGTCTTCAGTTGTTGCTATGCTTAAAAAGAGGTAACTCACAGACTTGGTTGCACACTTTAAATATAGCCCCTGATTTACATTTTCAGTGTTCCTGGGATTGGGTGTTCACGCCGCACTTCACCTGAAAGGGTTAAAATAGGTTAATTAGCCCCTTCCCAACTAATAGGCTGCACCTGTAGGAGAATCAGGCTGACTAGGTGAGCCCTAATAGAAGATGAAGTTCAGATGAGCCCATTGGGCTGCTAGAAAGCCAGCAAGGGGATGTTCTGTAGTCACTCCCTAGGTGAGCATGTGACTCTGTCAAGAACCTGAGTGGAGTGAACTAGCTACAGGGAGCTGGAGAAGAAGAGTAGGAAGGAGCATAGGGAAATAATAACAGAGTCTGGGAGTGAGCAGACTGTGGCTGCTGAACAGAGGGTCCCTGTGTTGGAACCCAGAGTAGTGGGCAGGCCTGAGTTTTCTTATCTGCCATGGAGAAAAGTGGCACTAGTCTTCAACTATAGGATAGCCTAGAAAGGTAACTGTACAGTTGATCCAGCGATCCTTTGGTACCCTGGGGAGAAGACACACAATGACCTGGCTGGAGCAGTAAGCCATGAAGAGGGAGCAGCTGAGGCATCAAGAAGGAGCACCCTGAGTTGCAGAAGAGAAGTTGCAGGGCTTGTGAATGAGCAGCAGAAGGGGGTATCGGATGTGGAAGGAGCTAATCCCCAGAATCACCATGAGGAGGTGCCCTGGTGGTAAGTGAACCCTGTTGCAGTTGTCAGTTCTCACAATGTTATCACTAGTCTCATGATATTTGGAGCTTTATTTTTTTTTAATTTTTTTTTTTTTTTAAACACACCAGCCCTTGAAATCCTCTGACTGTTGGAATTCCAGCTTCCCTTTAAAAAAAAAAAAAAAGGCTTCTAGACCTCGGAGTTGCAGAGAAAAGCTTGAAAACGTGACCTGAATGCATCTTAAAGGTACGAAAACCAGAAGGCAAATTAAAAAAAAAAAAAAAACACCCAACTTTTTTGAAGTTTCCTGCTGTTCTGCCAATCTCAGGAGTTATGGGGCCTGACTAATGATTAGTGATTTCTTTTGGACTAGCAATACTGTTGCAGGATCAGGGTCTTAATAAGCTCATTTGTTCTACTATCTCTCACTTGCCTGTTTTCTATTGCTGATGAACTCTCTAGTCCATGAAATCAGTCTTGTCTCCTACTGTTCCTTAGCAGGAAACTAAGCTTTACATGACTGTTTTATGTTTTTTTATTTCTCTTTTATCAGTTAATAGATTTATTCTATAATACAAACATGGAAAAAGCAAAGTCTCATGACCAATGTATTTCACTGACTCCACTAGTCAAAGCATTCAGCAGACAGCTACGTTCATTGAAATCCTAAAAATGATACAAATGTTCAGTTTTCTGAATTCCGCTCCCTTGGTTGAGCTCTGTGCTGATGTGGAAACATCAGACTTATCATTGCTGCTATTGGTATCCTGCTGCTGCCCCTGCTTTTTCCTATTTGAATCAGACTGCCAACTTACAATACACAGTAACTACCATCTTCTATATCATTGCCAGGGGAAGAGAAGTGGCATCAGCCCTTCCATTTAGGCCCCAATTCAGCAAAGCACTTCAGCCCATGTTTAAATACCGTTTAAGCATATGCTCGACTGCTTTTCTGAATTGGGGCTTAATAACCATTGCAGGTATCATACAGGATCTGCAGCAACAGGCTCCTTGACTATGTACAGGATTAACTGAGACTTTAGTGAACTAAACGTGTTTTCTGGCTCCTTCATGTGGGTCAACTCATGTCCAAAGTGAAACTCCCCATAATTATGTTGTAGTAAAATGGCAGACATGTACTCAAACTCACTGTGAGCTTCCCTGGGGCCACGTTTGATGCCAATCCAAAGACTATAGCTAGTGTACTGATCCACGAGAGGAGGCCTGCTTGATTAGGGTAGACTTCACAGGATGTGCTCTCAATTACAGCAGCAAAATGGATGTGGGTGTGAACTATGCCAGCTAAGAGAACCTAGGGCAAGAAAAGGACAGAACAAAACTTAATAAAAAAAAAAAAGCCTAATGAAAACTCAGCAGTGTCCTAATTCATGAACATCTGAGTACCTTAAAAACTAGAAGATAAGAGAATAACTAGAGAGAATAGATCAACTTCAAAGTGTTTTGGTATACAAATGTAAACACCATAGTGTAGTATACAACTAACCTAGAGTAAAATTAATAGCTTCTAAACAGCTGAATTTTTAAAGATAGCCTTGATTGAGGGCTTCAGTGATGAATGGGGCTTGGTGTGGCTCATTGCACTAGGGTGACTTTCAACCCCAGAGAATATAACTCTCCAGTTTCAAAAGAGAACACACCATAGGCTGAGAGTAACAGTTAATGTGATTTGGGAATACAGAAATGTACAAACTTGGATTGGTTCAAATTTGGGGCTCGTCATGGTTTTGTGCACTTGTGACAATCTGCTTCTTGCTTTCCCTCTCTTCCAGGGGGACGATCCTTGTACAAGCCCTATATATGATAGACTACTTTCCCCAGCATGTAGGACTGGGGGGAGAATGTCCCACCCACTAACTGCTACATGCATGGAAAGGGATGTAGCAGCCCCATGGAGGCTGTTCTTTCTTTTCTCTACACTGTTCCCTGTGCTGGCTACCCTTACTGCAGGTGATACAGGGATACCTTATGGGCCCCAGTCTGGCTCTCTGAAATCTGTCAGGCAAACTCAATGATATTGAGATTAGCCCTTTCCAGCGGACAGTATAGAAATAGAACGGGTGTTAGACAATCAGATTGGTGGATGTCTGGCTATAATTTAGGGATACAGCCAACCGGCTAACAGTGGGCACACATGGGGGGGGGGGCGGCTAGGGGAGGGAAATCAGTAAAACAGTCTGCACGTCTATGAAACACTAGCCTTTGAATTGCAGTATATGACTATACCTTGTCAGTCATTGTCTGACTGTTTGGTTGAAAACACTGAACAAATGAAAGGGAAATCCAGAAAACAAATAACTTCCTTATGAATCAAATTCCATGAATTCCAATGGAACTCCTCACCCCATACAATAAGATCTGTGCTCCGTTAACTGCCCTCAAACCCAAGGATAAATGAGCTTTGCAAACAGGTCCCCAGCTTTGACCAGACTGGGGCCCTGTCTGTTATGCCAGGAGTTGGAGAGCAGCCCTGAATTGGGAGGGCACAGCTCTTGCCTGTTGCAGCCTGCGGGTGGGAAGGTGATGGTGGCTTCAGGCTGCAAGTTCTGTGCAGTACCTTTTCAAGGTGCAACACAATAAGCCGTTGTCACACTGCTGCATCAGGCAAAATAAGGAGTCACAGAAATCATCTGGTCAAACGAAATCAATGTCAGAGTGTGGCTCTAGGAGCAAGATATTGGGAGCAATGCTGACTTACACCAGGTGAGAATCTGGCCAAAGGTGCTTAGTTTTGCTTTTATTTTCATTGAAGGCAAGATATTCCCCAGCTTGCTCTTCCTTAGAGGACTGCCACAATTGAGATGGCATTTTTTGTATAATGACCTAATGTCTTACAGACAAGCACACAGAGGAAACAGTATTAATGAAATTTCTCTATCAGCTTTTAAACAGCCTCACCCCCACAGTGCAGCAAGAGTTGCATCTGAACAATGCTCATTCTCATCCAGGCAAGAAAAATTAATCATTTGAAATAAGTGCTACTTGAGGCCTAATAAAGTTGATATGGTAACGACCTACCCCAGTAAGAATGCATTACAGGTGGATTGCATAAACATTAACAGTGCCTACTGTGGTTAATTAGTGTTTTCATAGAAATCTAAACATGAATTTCCATCTTGTTGGCAGCTGGAAGCACTGCGTGTGTGAGATTTATCAACACCCAATGAGCTGTTATGGGTTTCTTTCAGCTGTTTTATTTTTAGTCTTAATTTCTTTCATTTTAATAAATGGCTCTTAAATAGCTGCAGCAAGGAAGAAATCTGACATTTTCATTTGGCTGCCTGCTGGGCTTGCCTCACCCTCATGTCAAGTGAGGTATATAGAATTCTTCATAGCTCTGCCTCCGTTTTCTTCTAGACTCTGCTCACTGCTGAGAGCTGGCTGGAGAGTCTGCTGTGAGAGCAATTTAGGGGGATGGCTCAGGGAGATATCTGGACTGTGGTGTAGCCAGAACAGATGCTTGGGGCTTGAGCTGTATCTTTCTGGGCAGTCACCAAGCACATAAAACACCTATATTCTATTCTAATGAAGCAAGGAGAAGGGATGCTGACAGGAGTCAAGCAAAAGATAAAGGTTGAGACTAGATACAAGGTCAGTTTATCTTCTATTTCTACTGCTCTTACTCTGGTGTGTAGCTTTACTGACTCCAGTGGAGTTACTCTGAATACATGCTGGCCTCAGTGAGGGGAATGTTGCCGGCACCCAGTGCCGAGAGGCTGAACAACAGCTTGAGTTGGTTCGTTACCCGGTGTGCTACACCCAATAATCACAACGGGGTGGAGAAGCAGAAAAGTTTATTTGCAGCTGCAAAAAGGTACAGGGAGAATAAAATCTCAAATCCTGCACAACAGAGCAGGAAGTTACACAGGCTTTTATACATCCTTTTTCTCAGCATACTTATCCAATAGCAAGCTGCCCCAAGTATCCACATAGCCAGCCAATCCAGTTCCCAGCTAGTTCCCTGATTCTCTGTATCATTTGTTAAACTATACATAAAGCTGCTTTATTCAGCATTGTTCTTCCATATCTCCCCTGTTTGGCCTTGCTTAGTTTCAGGCAGTCTGACTCTGCAACATACTGTTGCAGATTCTTAGCATAACTGCTGTGTGCGCCTCCAGGCGGGGGGGCCAAGGACACTTGGGCCTAGTACGCAGAGATGCTGCGAATGCCTCCAGGCAGGAGGGGGGGCCAAGGACACCTGGGCCTAGTGCGAGGGGGCTTCATCGACACTCGTGGTCTTCCATCCCCTCGAGTTACCTAGTGGCCATGCCTCAGTGTTCCCAACAGGAATGAGACCCACAGTATATTAATCTAAGATTCTGTATTTACATGACTGATAACTGTGTGGAATTCTCCCTGCCTTCCTCTGAGAGCTTTTAGAGCCCTTAATTTGGCTGCATCCAGAACATCCAAGAGTGTATGAAAACGTTTGATTGTACTTCAGAATGGCTTGTTTCTGGTTTTTGATGAAGATTAAGGGCCGTTCTTAATTTTATCCAAGATGGTTTGCTCAGCCTCCAGCTGGAAATGGACTGTGTCACTTACAGAGGCTTTTGATCAGAAGTAACTCTGCTTAACGGAATACCCAATTACATGCAGATCATATTCAGGCCTGGTGAAAGACCCATTTTGCAACAATCCCCAAGCAACAGAAGCAATCTGTCCTAGTGGGTGCACGCACATCCCCTAAGCTCCCCGGTGTCATTAGTCCATCAGCCAAATTCCTAACTGCCCTTCGTACCCAGCGCTCTCTTCCCTGTTTAACAGAAAATTTTCTCTCATTTCTTGTAATAAAATATAGGCAGTGTACAGGGAGGGGAGGACAGGGAAACCATGTTGGATTTCATAAATACAATTGCATGCATACCTTCCAGATATGAGGCTTTCAATCGTATGTTAGCATTCCAGTAAAGTGGGTCTAAGTCCCAGTTGTGAATGTACCTAAAGTTTCGTTGGTGCTCACAATGGCTTTACCTGCATGCAGACGCTAATCAGATTCACTTCCACGCAGACCTGGAAGCAGTTCTATTGTCACCAAGATCGCCTGCAAAACAAACAAAAAACCTCCTTTGCACATGCACAGTGAATGTTACCGATTTCCATTACACTGCAGGGACTCTCTGTAGCAAGAGACTGAGGGGGCATTCGGTCCGGATCCCCCTGATTTAAAGGAGAAACTCCATTTTTATTCATATCCAACTTTTCCCCAAAAGAACATCCCTGGTACAAAAATGGGGATTTTATTTAAATCCAAAATTCTTGATGTATTTTTGTAAACAATGTTTCCTCCAGAGCGAAAGATAAAGTTATAAGTTAATAGGTCTCTGGAATCTGCTGCATTTCCTCGGCTGCCTTTTAGAGCTGGCTGGACATTTTTTTTTTCCCCACCCACTCCCAAAAACATTTTTCATTGGAAAACACCAATTAGTTGAAAATAAATTTCTTTGCAGAAAAGGGTCAGTTTCCATATGTTTTGGCTCAATTTTTTTTAAAGACGTTTGAAATTGTTCATGTTTCACTGCAAAGTTTTCTCTAAATAACTGTTTTGAAATGGAAGCCAATTACAGTTTTTTAAAAAAAGGATGTTCTGAATTTTTTTTTTAAAATTTTTATTTTGTGAAAATTGAGGTTTTTGACTTTGTCCCAGTTCAGGAAATGTTTTTTCCCCTGTTTTTATTTATTTTCCCCCTCAAAGATCCCATGATATCAACCAAAGAGGATTAGATACAGCTCCTCCTGAGTGCATCAGTGCCACCATCCACTCAAAGGGGTTTCTCATGTGTATCACAATTTGCTCCTCTGGCTAGGGACTCAGTGTGTTGTCTCCTTTAATGCTTCTAACCTCTGCTGGGCCATAGAATTAGAGACTGGACTCAACACTCAAATTCAGATTCTCAGTTGATGCTAAACCCCAGGGCCAGTCCTGCCCCTGAACTTTTTAAGTAACTGTAATCTCATCAGCTAATATAAAAATTGCTCAAATAGTTGATCTCTTTTCTCAGTTTTTGTTCCCAGATGCATGTCAAATGAATTCACCACTAATTTAAACTTCAGATCTATAAAATAGGTGACTGGACACTTAATCCTACCATAATATTCCTAATAATTCAACTTTATAATCCGAGATAGTAAGTATTTAATGGAAGTGAAATACTGTGGTTGGATCCAGACTAACTTTTCGGTGCCTAGAAAGTAGGGTTGTCAAACAATTAAAAAAATTAATTGCACTGTTAAACAATAATAGAATACAATATAATTTAAATATTTTGGATGATTTCTACATTTTCAAATATATTTATTTCAATTACAATGCAGAATACAAAGTGTACAGTGCTCACTTTATATTTTGATTACAAGTGTTTGCACTGTAAAAAACAAAAGAAATAGTATTTTTCAGTTCACCTCATACAAGTACTGTACTGCAGTCTCTTGACCACGAAAATGCAACTTACAAATGTAGGGTTTTTTGTGTTACATAACTGCCCTCAAAAACAAAACAATGCCCTCAAAAACAAAACTTTAGCGCCTACAAGTCCACTCAGTCCTATTTCTTGCTCAGCCAATTGCTAAGAGAAACAAGTTTGTTTACGTTTATGGGGGATACTGCTGCCCACTTCTTAATTACAGTGCCACCTGAAAGTGAAAACAGGTGTTTGCATGGCACTGTTATAGCTGGTGTTGTAAGATATTTGTGTGCCGGGTGCGCTAAATGTTCATATGCCTCTTCATGCTTCGGTAGGGTGACCAGATCACAACAGTAAAATATCAGGACACATTGGGGTGACATCAGTCCTGCCCACAGTCCATCCCTGCTCCTCCAAGGCTCTGCCCCAGGTCTCACCCTCCCCCCCCCCCCCCCCCGCCACCATTCCTTCTTCATCCCCCGGCCCACTGCTGGCTTGCTGCATCCCTCCTCAGTCCCCTACCCACTGCTTGCCTCCTCACACCCCCTGCCTGTTGCTGGCCCATCGCTCACCTCTTCACCCTCCCTGCCCGCCACTGGCTCACTGGTCGCCTTTTCACTGTCTACAGTGCCAACTTCCCCTCTGCCCAGTGTCCGCCCCACTGCCTCTTCCTTCTCCCATTACACCTCCTTCCCCCAAGTCCATGCTCATGCCTCTTCTCCACTTCCTCCCCTGAGTGCACCACATCACCACTCCTTCCCCTCCCTCCCGGAAAGTCCTAAGTGCTGCCAAAGAGCTGTTCGGCGGCAGGGGTGGAAGTGCTGGGAGGGAGAGGGAGGAGCAGGGATGTGGTGCGCTTGGGGGGGGGGGGAGAAGGAGGCGAGGAGGGGGGATCTTGGCTGCTGGTGGGTGCAGAGCACCCGCTAATTTTTTCCCATGGGTTCTCCAGCCCCAGAACACCCACGGAGTTGGCACCTCCTGCCTTCTCGCCTCCTTACCTGAATATCGGGACAAATGCGGTCCCAATCGTACATCAATCGGGATGCAGGACAAAGGGTTAAAATAGGGACTGTCCCGATACTTAATGGGACATCTGGTCACCCTATGCTTCGGCCATCATTCCAGAGGACATGCTTCCAAGCTGATGATGCTCATTTTAAAAAAAAATGCATTAATTAAATTTGTGACTGAACTCCTTGGGGGGAGAATTCTGTGTCTCCTGCTCTGTTTACCTGCATTCTGCCATATATTTCATGTTATAGCAGTCTCTGAGGGTGACCCAGCACATGTGTTCTTAAAACGAACGACAACTTTCACTGCAAATTTGACAAAATGCAAAGAAGGTACCAATGTGAGGTTTCTAAAAATAGTTACAGCACTCGACCCAAGATTTAAGAATCTGAAGTGCCTTCCAAAATCTGAGAGGGACAAGGTGTGGAGCATGCTTTCAGAAGTCTTAAAAGAGCAACACTCCAATGCGGAAACTACAGAACCCAAACAACCAAAAAAGCAAATCAACCTTCTGCTGGTGGCATCTGACTCAGATAGTGAAAATGAACATGCGTTGTTCTGCACTGCTTTAGATCATTTTCAAGCAGAACCCATCATCAGCATGGACGCCTGTCCTCTGGAATGGTGGTTGAAGCATGAAGGGGCGTATAAATCTTTAGTGCATCTGGCACTTGAGACGCCAGCTACAACAGTGCCATGCAAATGCCTGTTCTCACTTTCAGGTGACATTGTAAACAATAAGCCAGCAGCATTATCTTCTGCAAATGTAAACAAACTTGATTGGCTGAACAAGAAGTAGGACTGGGTGGACTTGTAAGCTCTAAAGTTTTACATTGTTTTATTTTTGAATGCAGGGTTTTTTTTTGTTTTTTTTTTTACATAATTCTACATTTGTAGGTTCAACTTTCATGATCTTGAGATTGCACTGTAGTACTTGTATGAGGTGAATTGAAAAATACTATTTTATCATTTTTACATTGCAAATATTTGTAATAAAAATAATATAAAGTGAGCACTGTACGCTTCGTATGCTATGTTGTAATTGAAATAGATTATATTTGAAAATGTAGAAAACCTCCAAAATATGTAATAAATTTCAATTGGTATTCTATTGTTTAACAGTGCAATTAATCGTGATTCTTTTTTTTAATCGCGATAAATTTTTTTGAGCTAATCGCGTGACTTAACTGCAATTAATTGACAGCCCTACTAGAAAGCAATTCTTTAATTGCTGCCTCCATTTAAAAAAAAACCTAATTGTCCTTTTTATGCTTAAAATTCTTTCAGGAGGAAGTCAATACTCTATTTTAGTAGCATAGACACCCTGTGATCCTGATTACTCAAATAAATTTTAGTCTCTAAGGTGCCACAAGTACTCCTTTTCTTTTTGTTGTCTACCTGTAGCATAAAGTAAGGTGTCTCTGGGTGGGTGGGTTGGTTGGTTGGTTTTTAACTTTTCTTAATTTTTTGTCCCTTTCTCCAGTCAGAACTAATTCATACACTGGTGCTTCAAAAAGCTTCAGATCAGTTTGAATAATCACATTTTCATGAGTTAATCTGCTTTTGAAATCATTTGTATATGAACAAGAGAGAAGTGTTCCTCAGAACATTTGTTTTAACAAATCTATATAATAAATTACTAGCAGTTGATAGTTCCTTTGAAGATTAAAGAGATCGTTTGTGATTGCCCAAAGAGCTGATGAACACATAAATCAGCCTGGAGAAAGCATTAAAGGCTTCTATTGTACCAACATTTTTCTGACTTTTAATGTTGAGAAACTTTGGTCACATAATCTTTATTTGGAAGATGATTCAAGATATTTTTAAAATAATTTGGTTGTTGCAATTTAGTGAGTACCCCCCACCCCTTAAATGGATCAAATAGCTGATCCTCTTTTGTTCACTTATGAAGCACTTGGCACTGTTAGCTAAATGTTGTTTAGCCCAACAACGGAGCAAAGATTCCAGGAGTTACTGGTAATTACATTAGATCTCAGGTTTCAGAGTAGCAGCCATGTTAGTCTGTATCCGCAAAAAGAAAAGGAGGACTTGTGGCACCTTAGAGATTAACAAATTTATTTGAGCATAAGCTTTCGTGAGCTACAGCTCACTTCACTGGATGCATTCAGGGGAAAATACAGTGGGGAGATGAAACAATGGGTGTTACCATACACACTGTAATGACAGTGATCAGGTAAGGTGAGCTATTACCAGCAGGAGAGCAGGGTGGGGGACAGACCTTTTTGTAGTGATAATCAAGGTGGGCCATTTTGAGTAGCCTGAGAATGTTGCTGAGTTAGGAAGATCTACTGATTAGAGCTAAAAAGCTGATTGCTGGAATCTCAAACTCTGGAGAACAAGCATCTCCCATCTTCCAAGCTTTAGTTCACCACTAGATAACTCCTGGTCAAACTTCTGCTTCACAATGAGCCTGAAAATGTCTAGAAGCCTCACAAAGTAAAGCAAAATAATAATGAAAATCATGGATCAGCAGTAATGTATGGAGTGGGATATGAGCACTCATGATTTACCCTCTACCCCAAAAGACAATTTGGAAGGTATGTTGGTAAGGTAGGTTGAGGGAGGGAAGGCGGGGGGCGGGGGGGTATTGTAATGTGCATTTAGAGGGACAAAGACAGGCCAAGCAGAGACTGAGTTCCAAAAAAATATTTTTCTCAGGGTGCCTCACACCTATAAGGGAGCCCTAAATATTTTAATTTTTGTACTTAATTCCATTAATGTCACCGTCCTTCCAGCTGAGGAGGGCTGGCTTGGACTCGTTATATTGTCCTGAAGTGGCCAAAGGGCTCATTGATGAACAATGGTAGACACACCAGTCCCTCCCAGCCCCAGGAAGAAGTGGCCTTCTGCATAGGTCAGACTGGGGGAACCGTGCAATGTATCTCTTTCCAGCATGAATGTGACCATATGTTTCTGCAGCAATACTGGCTGTTACTGTGTTGTTTTTTAATGTTAATACTTGTAGGGCTTAACTTCTGTGCCTTTTGTATAGGGCTTTGAGATCCTCTTGTGTGGTGCTATCAAACTGCAAAGTCATAGACCTGATGCCTAGAGATTAGATGGATTTGAATAGCCATCCTCTAATGATGTCTTAATGCAGAATACATATTTTCAGGAAAGGAAGGCTGATAACCCTCAATGTACACTTAGCCTTTAAACATATTGAGTGGCAATACAGGAAGTCCTAGAGAAATAAATGGATTTGGCCTTTAAACCAAGGCTTGTAAATGCTGTGCAGCTATTATGTGACCCCGAGCAGGTGTCTGCCAATGAGGTTGAAAACCACTGCTCCATCCTATTTAAACTTTACAGAATGAGGCAAGTATTGGTTGTCCTCATTTTGTGACGTTTTACCAATTAATCAGTGCTCGGAGAACTGTAAGCGGAACTATGTGGAAATTTCTCCCTGCAGACAAAGCTGGAAAAGAAAAAAAGCAAGATGTGTGTTTTCCTCTCACGCTTCAAATAATTTTACAGAAATGCAAAGTATGTTTTATGGGCAGAGCACCTTTTCCTTCCTGTGAAAAATCTGTCTGGGTGGATGAAAGCCCAAATTCTCTGACACAAAGTGCATTTCTCCCAGGAGGCAAATTTGTTGCATTTTTACCTTTAAAAAGCTACATTTATGAAGTGTATGTGTGTATATAATGCTCTTAATCTGGAACAAATCTGCAAGGATTTCACAGTGCAAAGACACTATGGCTTTGTGGTGGCTGACCATGTAAGATACATAAGCATTTATACCGTACTATATTTCAATACAGGCATGCCTGAGAATCAGGGCAATACTATACATTTTTATCAATATAAACTATATGACACCCAGAACCAGTATCTAAGCCCTGTGCAAAAATTCCCAGTACAAAAGAATAGCCAAAAAGCCCAGATGCACAGACAAGTGCTACAGACTTGTCACAAGGGCAAACCAAACAAACATCGGGCAAAACAATCTATTAGTTAAAGGTATAAATTCTCTACTGGTCTAAAGAATGAGAGGAAAAGGGGCATTGCAGACTAGAAACAGAAGCAAGAGTCCCCCAAAATGGGATATCTGACATAAATGGCTATTTTAGGAAATTATTAGAGAGCAGATACTTTGTGTCAGGCAAAACCCCGTAGAGAATCGTCTAGCTATTCTTTGTCCCCTCTTATATTGGCTGGTCATCTCTTAGCTGTTTGTTAGCTAAGTCTGATGGTGCTTTGGCAGTGGGAGACACAAGAATTTCATTACTATTTCCTGTCTGGTATCTGTTCGGGCAAACGCACTTTAAGTTGCCATGATAATCACTATGGTCTGAGATGCTCTGTTTCAGAGATGCAGACAGGGGAACTTACCAAGTGCTCAGCACCACAGAAAATTGGGCCACATCATTTCCAGACAACCCTTCTATACAGTCCCATAGAGACTACTGCACAAAAGCATCCTGTTGGTGAGGATCCAGTTAGTATCTGGATAAACCATATTTTCAGCTGTCTCCCAGTGGGATGGATTGCGTTCTCCTTCAGAAAGAAGCCAGATGACTTTGAAAGGCTTTGGCCCATTTGTAATAAAAGGGAAATGCATTGCATTTACTTGACGGCGCTGGCTGGGATGAAGGAACCTGATAAGTATTTGAGAATAAATGACCCCTCTGGCCTCTGACTCTGCAGGTGTGTAACACATCAGATTGCAAATATTCTCTCTTGCATGTTAAGAAAGATCTGGTGAAAGTCTGTATGAGCTAATGGTTTGAGTAGAGGGCTCAGTCAAGAAGGGTCCTGGGTTTGTGTAGACTTGCACTCTTCTTTTTTTCTTTTTTCTTTCAACACATGCATTCCTAATCTTTTTATGTCTGTTTCCCATCTGTTAAATCTGTACATTAAAGCCTTGTTGTACTAAATAATAGCAGTGTTCCTGGCCACACAACCTCCAAAAGGAAATCTCGGCCTAGTCAGGATACGCAACCACCATCTCTTCCCCCACAAAACCTTTCCAGCTCCACAGAGCAATGTCTGGAACTAATAAAAAAGGAGTGAGAGCCAAGCTTTTAAAAAAGGAAGCATGTAATGCCACAACTGCGGTAATTTACAGTAATGGCAATGATCTGTCTTACTGGGTCACTTTCTAAAGCACTATGTAAGAACTAGTTGGTATTTGCATGTACAAGCACCTGGCTGTGCAGTCACACTGTGTGCAAGATAGGCATGCAGATCTGCAGTCACAAATCCATAGTGTGAAATGAGCTTTGATGCCGTAGATTTGTATTGGATGATTATGCTGTGACGCGCTTATGTATAAGGACCAGAAAAATAACTTCAGATCAATCTCTGAAATCTTCCACTGTAACTGATTTAAAATGTGGCATGAATTTAAAAGTACTCTATGGGTACAACTCCTTGGAGCAACATAATTTTTCCATGTCAGTCCTTTAGTTAATGACAACATGAGCATGGGAGACAGTGGCCTTGGGGGTGAAAGAACAGGATTAGGAGGCAGAGGATCTGGATTCTATTCCCAGCTCTGTCACAAAATTGGTGTGACTTTGGACCAGTACTTTCATCTCTGTCTGCCTCCATTTTCCCAGCTGTAAAATGGGATGATGCTGTTAATCTAGTCACAGAGAGACTGTCTAGATTAATGTGTGATTTCTTCTTGGCCACTCCTCCCTCCCTCCCCCAAATTGATTAACTGTGTGTTAAAGAGCAAGATCACATTACTATGCCAAAAAGAATAGAAGCCAAATTCTCTCTCACACACACTCACACGCATTATATATATATAGTGATTATACTATAGCAATGGTTTTCAACCTGTGGTCTGTGGACTCTTGGAGGTCTGCAGGATATATCTAAGATTCCCAAAGGGAAGTTCAAAACCACTGTACCATAGCATTGCAAATGCTAATCTGGTGGCATTGCACTACCAGTCTAGGAACTGCTGCTGCCTTTCAGAGGACACTGACTCTGTCTTCTATCTAGTCAGATGATAGAGAGCAATGAAGAATTTCCTGTGAAAACTGCCCAAGCAACTAAAACATTGCTTTGTGCCATCAGAGCAAGGGCTAAGATCTGGCCCTAAGTCAATTCTCTGATTGCTTTCTGTGGGGACAGATTCAGCACCTTGCAGATTCCCCAGGCATTAAGGAATCTGTGGTTGACATTGAGCCACCATATTGACTTATGCACCACTCTCCCTTCCCGCCCCTGGCATGTGGGACATGGCTCGGGAGAAAGGAAGCATGGCTGGGACATCTTTCTCTATGATCCCTGGCTGCTAAAACAGCCCTTGGGGGGCTGTGGCTGGAGTGAAGACAAGCAGCCTCAAGCTGCTCTAATAGCTGCCAGCCCAGCCTCTGGCATTAGTGCTCAGTTGCGGGTGGGGTGGGCACAAAGATGGGTTAACACCACTTCTTTTTTTTTTTTCCCCCTCCACTCTGCACCAAGGGCGACAGAGTCTGGACTCTTGTCCACGCTTGCAAGTTGCTTCCTTGCTGCTGATGCACTCTGTGAATGTGTACAGATATTCTGTCGTCTCCTATGAGGATTATGCTGTAAGCACCTGGAGTCTATATCAAATGTGCAGTTAGAGCTACTGTTTCAGACTGCGGAAAGGAGCTCTGATTCCAGACCTGTGCTTCAGACTGTCTGGTTTTTTCTTTGCTACTTCAGCAGACTATTGAAAGTGTGGTGCTTGATTCAAAAAATTAATTGTGCAATTACATTCTGTCTTCAAATAGATTAGTAGCTTGTCAATATACTGTTGGGAATCAAGCTGTCAGAACTCTGATCATGTCCAGTTTGTAAAAGGGTTTGTTTTGGCACAGCATCTAACAGTTCTGTACAGAGCATAGATAATATCTGATTGATATGCCATGAGCCAAGATGATGCACTTTCATGTACATAGTGCACAAGGAGCAAAGAGCTCTTCATCTGAATGAGCCGATTGACATGTCTTGTGTACAAAAAGCACTTTACTTTGGGGGGGAGGAAACCCCCACTGATTGTCTAGAAGGTCTAGCCCAAACTGAGTTTCTCTTTTTAATTGCCTTATTAGTCTGGTTTCCCTTGTGTTAGGATCATAGAATTAGAATAAAAAATTCAGATTGGAAAAAAGTGTAAATTTTTAACAGCAAAAGTAACTAACCATTGGAACAACTTTCCAAAGATTGGGAGTTAAAAGTTGACAGTGGCAGATTTTCTATCAAGATTGGATCTTTTTTCTAAGATTTGCTCTAGGTCAAACAGGAATGAATTCAGGGAAGTCCTATGGCCTGTGTTATACAGGAGGTCAGGCCAGATGACTGCAGTAATCTCCTCTGGCCTTAGAATCTGTGAATATAAAACCAATGGACTGAGTGACAAAGAAGTTCCTCAAATTTATCCAATCAATAGCTATCCCAGCTAGACTCCTGTATTTCACTATTACATTTGTATTACAGTTGCAAAACAGGATTGGGTAATTTTACAAAATGGTTCTTTTTTTTGAAGTCTGCTAAAATGTCTTTTGTCTTAGTTTTAATTAATTTGATGCACTAATACAGGGCCTCCAGAACCAAATGATCTACCTAAAGGAAAACCCAGAAGTCCTTGAGTAACCAACCGTACCAATTTAAAAGGCGGAAATTCAAAAAAGGGGGGTTTCAGGTTGTAGCCCAGTCCCTACAGGGTAAGATGTACAGTTTTGTGCATTTAAATCTGGAGGTCTTACATTTCCCTTTCCCTGCCCCCTTGTCATTGATAAAACTTCATAAACCCTTTCAAAAAATCTCTAAATTACACAATATAGTGCTGGGTCAAGCCCTAGCTTGATACCGTTTCTATGTCACTCTCACTCTATATTTCATGATTATCAGCTTTGGTCTTCCGTTGCATTATAACATTCTTTATGTGAATTTCTAAAATGTGGTGTCTTATTCAAAAAATAAGAACTAGGGTAATATTGAACATTAATTGATCAGATACGTGAATTACTAGGGTCTTCTCCCTATCCCCATCAATATAATTGTTTGATTATTAGTTGTAACTGTTTGAGGATGGAATACTTTCAAAGTATGTTTGGACACTATACATGGTAAAGAAACTCTGATCAGTTTCTTTCTGTAAATCCCTTCCCACACATTTTTTTTAAAAGATTAATTTTTTTAAAAAGAAAACAGATATGACAGGCTATAAGAAACCAGAAATAAAACTTGGTCATCTCTTACCTGAAACTTTCCAACTCCTCCTGAGTATTACATGCTTATATTTGCATTACATTTCCCACTGACATCCAATGAACCCCAATCCTATATTTTCCTACCAACAAATTGATCTTTAATAACACATTAAGTTAGCCTAGCTTGAATGAGAGCAGCCACACTGAGGCATAACACTCCAGCTACACAGAGCAGTCTTAGCCGCTGATGAGTTGTGCTGACTTGAGCTGTAGCCTATATCAGTGGTTCTCAATCAGGGGTCTGGGTTTCAGGGGGTCCACCAAACATGGCTGGTGTTAGACTTGTAGGGCCCAGGGCAGAAAGCCAAAGCACTGCTGTGCAGAACTGCAGCCAGGGGCCCACCACCCAGGGCTGAAGCCAAAGCCTGAGCAACTTAGCTTGGTGGTCATCCCGTGATGTGGGGCCCTGGGCCATTGCCCTGCTTGCTACCCCTTTACGCTGGCCCTGGCTTTTATATGCAGAAAAACCCATGTCATAGCTTAGCCGTGGAGTGTTGATAGCATGTAGGGAGGGCCTCAGAAAGAAAAAGTTTGGTAACCCCTGGCCTATATCACCTGAGGGACCAGCCAATTTGAATTAAAAACACCAATACACTTCAGTTAAAGGTTTTGGTATATGAATGAGATTTGAGGTAGAGCAATACTCACGTTAACTCTGCAGTACAGACAGGCCTTTAAAATATTCAAGCAAAATGAGGTGACTTACTCTTGTTCATGAATAGATAAGTCACTTTTAGGGTCATGTGGAAACAAATCAGGCACAGACATGGGTACAGAGTTTAAGCTCTTTTTAATAGCAGAGCCCGCGGGAGCTTGCCGCACACAGCATGTGAACCAGACTGACCTCCAGCAATGTTATCATATGGTGCCTTTTAGAGGATACATCATTACAGGTCAGATTTTCAGTTCTGGCCTTCATTTTTCTTCATACAACTCTTTGTACATGCAAAGTTCACTATGCAGATGTTCTACAGTTGCAAAACTCATTTATGTACCCAGATCAGGTCGTGAGGTAACCATCTGTCTGAACTGTGCATGCAAATGAGGGTTGTGCTTGCATAAAACAGGTGCATTTATAGGCTGAGTTACACATGCAGAAATGGGAGCACAAAAATGGAAGCCAGCTTGATATTGCCACAAAACTTAGCCATAAATATATACTTATACAAGTCTTTCTATAAATCGATGCTGTGACCATTGCTGAAGAAAACCCAAGTGCAGCTAGTCTGTCAAATTGCTCAGTAACATAAGTCAGTTTGTTGATACATACTAATTGCTATCTTGCCAGGGTTAATAATCCCTGTGGTGAGAATACAGAGTAGGTGGGTGATCGCTATAGCCATTAATGCATAAATGATAAGGTGCATAACTCATCTCAACAGTCATGAGTCTTTTTAATGGTAACTTCCTTAATGGGAAAGAGGGGAGTACTGAGAAGCTGGAAAAATAACTAAATGAGCTAGAAGGGCTGGCTTCAGAGGAAAGTAATGGGCTTGATTTGCAGCAAGGGAGATTCAGGTTAGATATTAACAATTTTTCTAACAATAAGGATAGTTAAGCCTTAGAATAGGCTTCCGGGAGAAGTTGTGAAATCACCATCACTGGAAGCTTTTAAGAACAAGTTTGTCAAACACCTGTCATGGATGGTCTAGGTTTATTACTTGGTCCTGCCTCGGCTCAGGGGGCTGGACTTGACTTCTTGAGGTCCCTTTCAGCCCTACATTTCTATGAAAGTTTCAAGGGTCATAGTCTCCATTGTGACCATAGCAACTGCATGTCCAATTAGATGCGCAATAAAACTAATTTTCACTTTCAGCTTGGCTAGTTGGATGTCTGGTTTGAAACTTTCCTACCTGAGCATTGAATATTTCCATTTTGTTTTTATTGAACGTAAAGTAGACTTCTTTAACTAAAGAAACATTAGTTATTTCAGGTGTGACAGTGTTGGGCAACAGCAGTTATACCAACAGTGTCACACCTGAAATAACTAACGTTATACCAGCATTCGGATGACTGGATCATCAAGTAATCTCCCCAGAAAAGGAGAGAAAGCTGTGCCCAGTTGATATATTGGGTTGAGGAGAGCCCAAAAGGCTAATTGGTCCAGAAAGTAGAAAAGGCACAGGAAGGAAGTGCTCAGGAGGCAAGGAGAGACTGGCAGGCTTTTGGAAGTCAAAGCCAGGAAAGACCTCCCAGGGAGAAAGATACCATCTGTCTCTCCTCTTCCTTGGCTGATTGAGCGAAGGAGTGTGAGCTAAGGAGTGTATGTATATACAGAGCTGTACAAGTTTGTAAGAACACTAAATAAATTGCATGGGAAGAACACTAAATAAATTGCATGTGATGTTTGACCAGAAGAAGGTTTTGGAGCAGTTTGTCCCGCTCCTGTCTCTTTCCTAGCCACAATGCCATCACAAGGTGACAATTGTGGCTTGGCTTTCAGGATTATTTTTGTATGTTTTTGTATGTTACAAAACAATAGCTAATTGTTGGAGATTTACATGATCTTAAAAATATATATATAAATGTATAAACTGGAATCTGAGACCTCAAGTTTCAGATGCAGCCAGTATGAGAACAAACTCTAGAAAATGATGTATGTAAATAGAACTGCTGACAAGTTTAACTAGAACGTCTGTCTCAAATGTTAATATGGGAACATACAAGCTGTGAGGTTTAAGCTTTGATTTATGGTCAGAGGTCAAACTTTTATTTTAACCAAACAAAGGTGAATGGACACACACACAGAGTCCTTTCAAATTAGGCTAATAAGCAGAGTGTGATTCATATATTGTACTTCTGTGTTCTGTACCAGTTTCAGGAAATCAGTACAGTTTAGGGGGAATGTCATATTGTTTAGTGTTTATGTTCAATTGTGAAAATTGAAGTTCAAGTTCATAATGAATAACAGCAGCTTTGTGAATGCTACTATATAAATGGTGTCCCTATTTCTGAGAAGCAGAATTTTCTGGAGTTTGTCTATTGTGTGATCGATCAGTTGCTCTTTTGTAACACTGATCAACCTTTAATGTCAGGAGACTTTTTTCCAGCTGCTGCTAAACCATTTTGAGGAATCCTTGATCCCTAAAGCAAGGTCAGTTGCTCCATGGGAAATGTACATATAATCCTTGTTGTATTATTTCATTAATTGAGATCAGCACAGGCTTGGATATCCTCCAATTGTCATGTGGTTCCGTGGGCCATTATTGGAATGCCACAATAAAATAGAAAATGCCAACGGCCTCATTCAGAAATGATGTAAATGGTGGCCTAAATTACTGTAGACATTGATAAGTCAGTGTCAATATGTGTAACTTGTACATTGAGTGCAGGAAGCATTGTAGCAATAATAGGGAGAACGTAAGGTAATGTTAGGTAAGCTGAGGGGATCTACTAGTTTCTTGGTTTTTGCTCATCTTACTACACCTCCTTCTGCCCTTCTTACCAACATGCAGCTATGCTGTCAATTAAGTGACCTCTGAATTTGGCCCCAGGTGTCAAAACATGCATATGATAAATTACACCGCCAAAGAAGGAAAAAATGCCAGTCCCTATGCAAATAAGCAAACGTGACTTTAACTATACGGTTTTAATTTCCTTGAATATCCCATTGTTACCAACTTACAATCTTGCCTACAGTGCCAATGTAATTTGCTTCTCTGTAATTAATTGTGAGCAGCATTGGGCATTCACGCTTTGCTGGTGCTTGTTTAAGCTACAAATAGATGTCCACTTATAAATAAGAGTATCTGTAAACTTGAGGCAATATTTCCTTGGTGCAAGCTGGAAATCTGCTGGGGAAAATTCGGCTGCAAATATCAAAAATATTAGCAAAGTAATAGTTCACTTCCCCATCCTGAGGCCATGTTCTGAGGTATGATGGCTAGCATTACTCGTTTTAATTTGCATAACCTAATAGCAGGCATAGTTGCTTCCTTTTCAACCCCTCCAAAGCTACCCACATTAATTTTCCGTACGCTATGTTGTTTGAAGTCTCATTAGCTTTGTTGGGCAGTAGTGGGGAATGCGGAAATCAGTCACAAAGCAGTGAAAAAAATCACGGTTCAATAAATTGTCTACAACTAGAGAGAGAGTATTGTGCAGTAACTTAGAGCAAAGGCAATGCTGTGAGTTACTCATCTACCCATGTGACTTCTGAGTATGGGGAACCTTTCAAAGAATTCTTTAAGCTAGGTTGGCTATGGGAAATAGGAGATTTAAGATTACTTCTTCATAAGCCTTGCCAGATCTTTCAATCTTCAATTTTAGCAAGGTGTTGACACCACAAAAACCTCCCCTTTAGCTGCCAAATCTGCTTGTTTAAATTGCTTTGCTACTGCCAGAATATGAATGGATTCTGCAGCAGCTTCCTGGAGAGTGAGTTTCCGAATGGCCAAGGTTTCAAAGTGTACTAGGAGGCCCCAGCTTCATTGGAAGGTGTATTACAAAACTGGGCTTAGTATCTCATTCAGCACGCAAAGTGGACAATAGAGCCTTGTTAGAGTGATTTAGGGCAAAGGTAAGTATTTCCATCTATTGTACAGAGTAAATAAAGATTCACATAATGCATGTGTGGATGTGAAGGAAAGCTTTTTACCAGAATAAGCTCTATAGTCAGACTCTCAGTGCAGGAAGATCTCATGCATAGATTTTTTGGGGTCGGGGGAGGAAAGGGGGAAGCTTTTCCTCTATTTGGCTGTTGATTTTTAACCTGTAACCAACATGCATTTGAAGTAAAAAGCAGCCCAATACTGCCCTCTGATATAACCATGTGACCCTATTGACACCAATGGAGTATTGGGGATGTTATAAGGGAAGAATTTGGCCTATGTTTTTATATTATAAACCTTAATTCTGAGCCCAGAGCACTGGAGTGACATAACAATGTATAAGGTCAGGTAGCTCCTCTTTCTATCTACAGATAGATAAAGTTGTTAAAAGTGGTAAATAGAGCAACCATACTTTGGCTCATACACCTGTGACAGATCCAGATATTTCAAACACAGAAATTCTGTAGTCTTGGAATCCACTCTTCCATTAAAGCCATGTTTTTTGTAAATCTGATAGGAAACTATTAACCTCAAAGAGGTATAAGGTACCTTATATCTTACAACTCAAAATTGTAAAAATTTTGAAAGTCACTTTGAATGACAAGTCAAAACAGGATGTTTCAACATTGTCTGAACTTTTTTTCCTTCCAAAACAAACTTTCAGTGACCAGTCCTGTCATTGCAAAGGCTGCATTTTTTTAATAGACAGCTGCTCACTTCATTCTAACCAGCTCTTCTGCTGTCTTCAGTTGAGCCAGATTTCACCCAGGAGCTTGGGGGGGGGGCGGGGTTTTTTTTTTTTTCTTTTACTTTTTCCCCCCTACAATGAATGTTCCCTTTGCACAGCTGAGAAGATATGTGAGAAAAAGTGGCTGGAACTTAGAACAGCTTGGGGGTTGCTGAAAGTCGCCCTAGCTGCAGGCAGGCAAGCCACCTGCCAAGGATTTAGAAGAGCTTTGTGTATCTTACTCTGTCGGCTTGCATGCCTGATAGCCCCCTGCTATTTTGTGGATGAGGGAATGGATGGTGTAGAGCCAGTAACACTAGCTTTGCATAACTTGACAGTTTCTTTGGATCAGGGGGAATCCTCAGCTGTCTCTGTAGATTAGCTTTTTCTCTGTACAGCCAAAGGAAATGCTGAGATTGAGCCTGTGTGTTACACACACACACACATTATTTTTATATATATATCTATCTAACACGGACCCATGCAACCCAGGTGGTTTAATCCTGGCTCATTTCTAGTTGAAGGATTAACTGCAGGAAAGATTAGGACGAAAAAACTGCAAGATGTTATCATTCTAGCTCTTGTTTTTTGTGGATGGATTTTCATGGTGGTCATGTTCCCTGTAGACTTTATACAGAACACCACCTCACAGCCATTTTTCAACACACTCGGGGAGAATAGAGCAAGACTACCCAAGCCCCTGAAACATTGGAGGCCAGAAAGGTAACAAATGGTATTGAGGTATCAGCCTTTCCTCTGACTACTTTGTGGTCTGCCATGGAGACTTGGGATGAAGTGGTGCACAAATGTCACTCTTCTCCTGACCTGCCTGCTGTAATAGTCAGCTGCTTTCTTCATGAGAGACAAACACATCCAGCTGGAATCCATTAAGGTGACATGTAGCTTTTCCTTTTATAAAGTAGTAATTACCTTTTGGCAATTCCTGACTGAAAAACATTTTTGTTTATTTTAAACAGATGCAGCTTTATTTCCTTTCTGATTTAAAAATGCCTCTTTACTTTTAGGAGACACTATGTGCTTACCCCCTGAAACTTTAAACACTGAGATTTTGCTAATAAAAGAAAGATGCCCTTGCTGGCTGATTTCAGTGGCCTTCAATGTGAGAGAGCTAAGGCTGTCTAGAGGACAGTTCATTCGAAGTCCCTAACTGTGCAGCAATGGTACACGAAATGTCCACAGACAGGACATTTAAAGTCATATGTTGTTAGATCAATTTAAAAATTAAGAACTTTAACAGAATGTCCAAAGGCTTGTACTATGCCTTTTCTTTAGTAGGCTTAAACTGAATCATTGATAGTCCTAATAATACTGGAAATTTAGGATGCCACATAACATCTTAGCCCACTATGACCTGTATTCTGCAAATGTTACATTGCCTTGCAAATAGGGCCACTCTTGTCAACAGAGATACTTGTGAATAAGGACTACTCATGACTGTAAGGGTTTGCAAGATCAGATTCTATATCACGTCTGGCTTCCCAACCGGATCAAGCCACAATCAGCATAATTTCTGTAGATGAAAATGGCTCCTAGTTGCTTAAAAAAAAAAAAAGTTCTCAATATACTTTTAATGGAACTCTAAGATCTGATCCAAAGTCAATGGGAATCTCTCCATTGCCATCAGTGGACTTTGGATCAAGCCCTGTGGTCACACAGTGCTGAGAATAAACTCCTTTATAGCAGCAATTAGTAAGAAACTTCTTAACTGCAGGACTGTGCTTATTAATCTGTTGCTGTTCTCCAGACATTTTTTTCTTTAAAAAACTTGCTACACAAATTTCAGCATTGAGAACATGATTTGAAGGCAGGTGCTCTTTGCAAATGAGAATCTGCTTCTTCCCAAAATATATAGACACTGTCATACCCAGTGACAGTCATTAATCTAGTGTAGTTGTAGCTGTGTCAGTCCCAGGGTATTAGAGAGATGAACAGGTGAGGTAATCTTCATTTTATTTAATATCACGAACAGAAGTTGGTCCAATAAAAGAATTACCTCGCCCTGCTTGTCTCTCTCATCGTTGATGCTGTAATATCTATGATATGATAGAGGGCAAGTGGCCTGAGTAGATCACATAATGCAGAGGTAAGCTGAACAGCTGGTGATAATGATGTCTGGTCAACACACTGAAGGAAAAAACTAAGTGGTTGGGGAAAGGAGAAGAGGAAAGAGATCTTTTAAAAAGTAGCAAAAGAATCCTGTAACAAAATAGATTTTAGATAAGGACCAAATACTACCACTATCTGTTCTTTGTTGAGCAGGTCATTACAACTTCTGATAAGGTGAACTCAATAGCCGACTTCAGTCCTGATCCTGAAATAGGATTAGCTGATGGCTCGAGAAGCAGAGAGGAAAATTCTATAGTTTCTTATCACAGGAGATTCTTGCATTGCTAAAAGACTTGAAGGCAAAGCTGCAAAAGGGAGACTCTTTAAACTTCTGTAAATGTGAATTGTTTAATACAGGGATCATCTCACTCTACATTTCTAGGTTTCATAATTTTATTACGAGTCTTGGGATTGATGGTGGCTTTTTTTAAAGCCCCAGCTTCTGGAGTCATGTTTTTGGGTGGTGATTTAAAAAAAAATTAAAGTAATTTTCTAGACTTCCGGCTTGTGGAGAAAAGCTTGAAAACAAATCCTATGGATTCAAAAACCAGAAGGCAAATAAAAAATGAAAATGTATTTTTTAAAATCATGTGATTAAGACTATCTGATTTGAGTTTGAATGCTAGGGGTTTGTAATTCTGTAACTTTTTCACTACATGAGATCAGCTCCCTTCCCAACCCACCAATTATTAACCTGTTTGATTCCACACTATCCTTGTGGCAATTGTCACTTGGCAAACGTGTACAAATTAGTTGAAAAGGACTGGAGTCAAACTGCTTTTCTTTTTCCACTATGCCTCTGATCTAGTGGTTTCGTTTCCTCTGCCCTGGTTGCCCCAGAGTATGTCATTGGGGAAGATCCTGACTCTGGTCCTGCTAGTATCATTTGGCTCACTTCCAGTTGCAGTGATGTATATACATTACATTATAGCTATGTTAATGCTTGCATTAGGAAGGAGGAGTAAATTTGTTTTAAAAAAAAAAACTGCACAAATCAGCTCAGTCAGAGCACTTCCTAAACGTTGCTATCTTACCCTTTTAACCTCCTCAGATATAGTGCACTGTTCTTCGTGCACTGTTCTTCCTGCACTGTAGGTCTGGGGACTCTTTGTGTGTGTGAAATCCAGTGTTTCAGCTATCTAAAAATATTGCCCATCAGTGCAGGGGAGAGGAACGCATCTGTTGTGAACAGTAGCTAATATGGAGTATCAAACAATTACCTTTGATATTTAATTACATTTCTTCCTAAATGATGCTTGAAGCACTGGCTCCAGTATTTGAAAATGTTTTGCGAAATACACTGGAGGGGTCTGATTTGAAATCACCCCTGGATCACAGCAGGCTAGAATAATGAAAGTTCCAAGTCATTTTCTTTCATAAATGAGAATAATTTTACACATTTAAGAGTATCGAGACAGTTAAACTATCCAGAAGCTTTGAATAACAGAATGGGGGGGGAGGGGGAAGAAATCTGTTTGTCACCTTTTTTTATTTTGTTGGAAAATGTGTGCTATGTTTTAGGGCATATTACTGTCAAATATTCTTCATCCTTGCAGGAATGAAGAATGACAGCTCTACTAAAAATGCTATTAAAAACTGTTAGAATATAGTCAAGTATGTCCCTTGACAATATGCTGACTATTATATATTTTTATTGCATTTTCTGTGCCATTGGCTTCAGGTGCAAATGGGACATGTCTCCTTTAAATTGCACTTTGAAATTATTGAGCATATAGATCCAACTGCTGTATGCTCTTTGGTGTGTTCTTTTTGTAGCAGAGGTTTTGGTTCAGATATTTGGTTCACCAACCACAGGATGGTGCTGTCACATTTCATGTTGTATGTGAGCATCTATTTCAGTGTATCTGCAAATGAAACAAGTGGTAAAGGGATATAGCTACAGGAAAATATCCTTCAAAAAGTTACTGTGACTTGATTACCTTAAATGATGTTGATTAGTGATTTAAATGATGCTTATCAATTACTACAACTAACTATTATGAAAGTTAAACCTGGGAAACATTCCTTTGTATCTTTCTCCAATGTAAAAGTTGTAAATGGGATAAAGTTAATTCAGCCTATGAGTCAGGGCTTTTGCTAAGTTTGCCCTTAAAGTTGTGCTTAAAGGATGCAAAGCAGAAATTAAAGCACTTACACTCAATATTCTTATTCTACACGGCAGATTAATTGGATTTCACATTTAACATGTCAATTAATTTATTTCCACTTTGAACAATCACCACTGAAAAACTCTTCTAAATTCACAGTTCACGACACTTAAAGACCCTCAGCAGTTTTCACGCTTCCATGTAATTGTTACTTGAATCCAATGTCCTCCTGTGACTGTCACTACAAATATAGTATCTTCCCAATATCAGCTCTTATTTGCATTTTCTCGTCTTCCCACTCCCAAATTTTGTTTCTAGGGAAAACATTTGGAAAACTGTCTCACTTTCAGCAAAGTTCACCACAAAATGAGTCTGGTGATAGTGTCAAGGCTGGGTGTGCTTAAATGCATTCTCACTATAGATGAAATAACTACTGTTCATACAGGATAGTTAACCGATACTAAGATTTTATAAGGCACATTCAAGGCCTTTAGCTATTTAACCCTCTAATGTTCCAGGTTCATTGCTGGGCAACTATGCAGAGATTATGGACTCATTTTCTATAACAGGATCTCAAAGTAACAAAGGCCCTGATCCAAAACACATTAGTTGAAAGACTCTGGTGGGCTTTGACTCAGGGCCTTAGACAAGAGGGGCTGGAAGCACTATCAAGTTCTGTAAACAGAAGGGGGCAGGGAAGTGGAGAAGTAGCTTTAGATGCAGTCCCTTCTAATTGCAGATTTGTCCCTCTTGACAGTTCTTGTACTATTACTGAGGAATAACTTTAACTTATTAATTAGTCATCTTAATGACTTTAGCCTGACTGTACCATATGTCACAGGCCACCTAGACTGGAAGGAGAAAATTCTCTAGATTGCCTTCTCAGAGGGAGCAGATCTAAAAACCAGCTGTACGCCTACTTAAGTGTGTGTGTGGGGGAGAGAACAGTAAGATTTATGTACATTACATCTGAGAAGAAAAGCCTGATACCCCTCAATTGTAATTTCAATGTATTTCTTAATTTCTTCATTTTTGCTTAAGGCTAAAACATCTATGCTTAAAACAATATCCATGCACAAAATATTTCAACAAAAATTTTACTTCAGTCACGTCATTGGAACACTATAATTCCCAGTAAACAGTGGTTTACACTGAAATTTTTACAGAACTAACATGATGAAGTAAATGAACCAGATACCTTTCTCTTTTACATTCTGAGGAACTTCATTTTCCAGTAGTTCAGACAATAACTCTTAGACCAAAGTTAAGTGTTTAAATTTAGTGGCTTTTTTAACAAGACCTCACAGCTGCTTAACGTTAACGTTTGACTCAATGGTTTGGAGAATCCCTAACTAGAATTAATTGATAACATTTTAACTCTTTAAAATGATGCCTTTTATATTTGTTAAACTTTTTTTCACAACCCAAAATGGCAGTGGTGACCGCAATAGCCAGATTCGAATATATCTACAGCCAGAACCCCACAAAATACAGAATAAATGCAACTCAGAATTAGCCCTAAATTAACAAATTTTAAGATGTGCAGTTGAATCTGCCTCTAAAGATTAACTGAGTTTCTAGTGAAGGCCTATGATTATAACCCAAACTCCTCCTCTTCTAATACTTGCAAAATGAGAAACAAATTCTGTCTCATTATAAACTAAACTTCAAATCATGTTATCACTCAGCTACATGTTATAAATTACACAGTCTCTTACTGCAGAATGTGGGATCAGAAGAACATCTGAATTTATAAAAACAAAGATACAGTATGACTCAGTACTGCTTGCAAGTATTTACCAACAAATATCAGCTGCTACTTAGACCAATTATCTTAAGTATTTTATCACAAACTAGACCTCTCCACTCAAATCAAAATTATTGTGTCCATTCACATTGATAGTTGCAACAAACAACTTAACACTTGCCAGTCAAAGTCCCTCTAAATCTAAACATTAAAGTGAGAGCATGGAAAATAACCTGCATCCCAGCATATAAATTACAATGTATAATGTAATATAGAGGTGTGCACTATCATGTTAAGTGACATCCCTCCATTAATCACTGTCAAAATGACTATAGAAAAGCATGACAAAGCTAACAGTACTAGTTCAGCCCAGAACCATACAGCAAACGCTCCTCCTCTGCAATATACACACACACACCATGTAAGATGTATGCATATCAGTTAAATTTGGTCGTCTCGGTTTGTGAATTAAGAGAACTATGAGACATTCACAGAACTCTGACGCTGCTCCTGGACTGTAGACTCTCTCTCTCTCGCTCTCTCTCAAAAAAAAAAAAGCTGCGGATCTTCAATTCCTAACTAATCGGAGGAAACCGGCCGTGCCTGCTGCAATATCAGAGTCACTTACTGCATTGCTTTTTCAGCTGAGTGGCAGTGGCTGTTCTTCTCAGCCACTCATGGTTTTGTCACCTGGACGGTTTCTCTCTTCTGCACAATTCAGCTCCAAAGTATCTGCATGTTGAGGGTAATGGCATTTGTTCTGTACTGGGGCTTTCTGGCTGCAGTGGCTGCTTGCCCTATCTATAGCCTCTGGTGTGTGCTAAGTAAGCAATCCACTGGGTCTTCGTAACGAAAGAATGAAGAGGCGCAGCTTTCTAGACCAGCTAAGAGGGTTTTGTAGCAATACCCACTGCATCCATACAATTTTAAAGGCAAAAGGGGCTGTGGCAGCCTTCATGCTGTCTTGTTGTCTGTTACAGAGCAATTTGGATGCATCCTGTGTCACAATAGAAGGCATAAAGGAACATAACACAATGTTTCAGAGAGATTTGGGGTTTACATTTAAAATGCATTAGCCCAGATTTGTAGGATTTTGAGTGAGCATTAAGTTATTTCATTCCAACCTTTTTAATACTGGGAAGTACAAGCCCAGGGGGTTCCTAGATTTGACACTTTATAATATCTACATGGGAATGGTATATTTGAGGGGGAGGGGGGAAGCGAGAATTTAAAACTTCTGGGATTAACATTGCAAATTAAACTTTCAGACACCATTTTACTTGCTTGTACAGTGCCTAGAGCAGTTGGATCTGATCTTTCAGTGGGGTTGGGATGTTCTACAATAATAGAAATAATGAACAACAATAATAAGCTGGAGAAGAGAACAGGTACTAGCATCAAAAAACTTGTCCTTAAGGCAGTCTTGACTTCCTTCCAGTGAGACACATGTGGCTATGAAATGTTTGGGACGCATCATGAGGGCAGTGCAACTGTTCATCTCCCTAGCTAACTTCAGCAAAAATTGTGGACTCTGTAGCGTTTTTCCTTGCATTGTTCTGCCAGTAACTTCAACTCCGGCCTTCGAGGGAACCTCTTAGGGATAAAGAACCCATTTCATCTCTGCTCTGCTCATTAGCAGGGCCTCTTGTGACCTGCTAGAGCTAATTGTCCGTAACTGCTTGTGGTAAATTTGTGTCGTCAAATAAATTGTAGCCCTTGTGGTGAAAGTGGGATGCTTTGCCCACGTAGCTGTCCCAATATTTAATAGCAGTGATAGTTTTTAAGAATAAACCTGTTAAAAGGAATCCCTTATTTCCAATCATTATTCAGAGTTCTGTGGATGTTGGAGAGTTGATCAAGAAGTGACTGTGGCATGAAGACCCCTTCAAAAACAGGAATGACTTTAAATTGTCAAGTGTATAGGTTTTAACAGTCTCATTGCTGTCAGAGAATTCCCGGAGGTGAGTATCCATTCAGGTAGCACCAGAAAAACCCACCCACCCAAGCCAGGAGGATTAATCAACTTTACAGGCCTATTAACTGAATCCTGAAAGGGCAGTCAAGGGCAGGCATCTAACAGCTGCACAGCCTATCTGTAAGGTAGAGCCACAGTATGTCAATCAGCAGCACTTAAGCTTTTTCCTGTCCTTCTGGGATTTTTGTGGCACTGTCCCGGGAATGTAGCTTTGTGTCCTTCTCAACTCTGAGATTTTTGTTTTAATATTGTTTACAATTCTTTGCATTCTCACCTATATAAAGACTAAAGATTGAGTCACCATCTTATACATCAGAACCACCCCAGTATACTAATTTGCGCACTGAAGCATTTTAGACAGGGAAACTCGGCAAATGGTATGTTTGCCACTGTTATTGGGTCTTTATAAAATGATGTGAGCCCACCTCAGTGTGGGGGGACTATTTTTTTTTCTGCACTCAAATGGTGGATGGGGATGGGAAACATCACAAAGCAGTGTATCTTTTGAGCTGTATACAGAACAGTATCAACACTGGGGCCTTTACCTGAAACTTTAAGTTTACTTAATACAATTATCATGTGTTAAGCATGCAGGGGGCTTGATGCTATAAAACACGCCAAAGAGGGCACAGTTCTGGCAGAAGAAGCATTCAGTATTATGGTATGTATAGGTGGACACCTTGCCCTGTAGTGGCCCCTGTTGGCCAGGTATGGTTCTGCAGCAGCCCAGTCTGTATCTCTCCTTTCATGGGGCTCCTTTAAATGCCACACAGGCTTTGATTTTTTTTTCTAATAATGTTCCTTGTCCCAGTGTCTCTCTTATTGACCCAAAACACGTCACAATGCTCAATCTTCCTCCTTGCTGCCACAGTCTCATCTCTGCAACTCTTCTCTGCTTTGGCAAGCTCCGCTCTCCGCTTGAGTCTTTTCTATTCCCCTGGAGCCTATTCTCCCTGGTTTTCAGGCTCAAGCACCTTCCCTGGTCAAGGTCCTTGTAGGAGATCTGAGTAAATCCTGCTCACGGCAGCTCTTCTAGCTATTTTCTTCAGGTCTCTTTCAGCAGCTCCTTAGATAATCCTTTCCCTTATTTCTCTGGGCTGAGAGAGAGGTACACAGGAAACCACTGTCTGCCCTTTGCCTGATTCCTGCTTTTATAAGGCCCAGGCACCTCCCCTTAAGACCATGCAGTAAGGAATCAGTCCAGCTGTGCTGGCCCCTGTTCCCTCCTAAAGGGGCCATCATCCTGTGAGAGGGTATACCTACAGTCCTGACTCGCTGCAGGTTATGCTGTGTGCCTTTGCCCAACCCTCCCTATAATCCACACTCAAAGCCCTCAGATGCACATAGGTGAACACAGTACCCAAGCTGGCATGCTCCTCTGGAGGTTAGACAAGCGAAACAGTTGACTAGATGATGGTCTAATCTCAATGAGATTCTGATATCCTGGGGGGGTATCTTTAGGTTTTGGTGGTGAAAATAACCCATTACTAAAAGCCAATGCCAGGTCTTTCAGGACTATTCGCAAAGATGTTCAGATTCCTCTCCAGCTCCCCCAGCCACTTCGCATCACATCCATGTCCCTGCAGCCCCCCCCACCCCCCTTCCCTTCCACATCTAATTATTGATCTGTCCCAAAATGTGATATTTATTGTATTACAGATTAAATACTTGACTGAGTGCAGTGTTGCCAGGTAGGGAATTATCAGAGTCCCTAAGGAGCAACATTGTCCATGGTGATTTAGTTGAAGATCTCTTACAAATGAGCTGGAATGCATATTGCATTTGAAAACTGCAACAAAACTTTTTTGAATTTTAACCTGGATGTCTGGGAAGCAGGACAGGGCTGTAAGTGACTCCAGTCATGAAATATGAAGAGTACCATACATAGCAAACTTCCTGTCCATAGGAAAAGTGAACTCGTCCCTGTATCTATTTGTATTGCATATCTATTTGTTAATCAAAGTCAAAAAGACATATATAAAGGTCTTATCAAGGAACTATTATTCCTTAAAGCGTGAATTCACTTTAGAAAAGATTGCTTAGGCCTTTCTCTGGTTGCTTGCTCTATTACCATCATTTTTATAACCGTAGCACTGAGCAGCCCCAACCAAGATCAGAACTCCCCTGTGCTAGGCACTGTACATAAACATGGCAAGAGAGTGCTCCTGCCCAGAAGAGCTTGCAGCAGAGCTGAAGACAGACAAAAGGCTGGAAGAAAGCCAGGATTATCCCTCCCATTTTACACATGGGGACTTGAGAATTAGAGATACAAAGCTCACTGAAGTCAATTGTAGTCATTTCAGTGGGTTTTAGATGAGGTCCTAAATGATTTGCCCAAAGTCACTGGGCGTACATCTACCCTTCAATTAGACACCTGTGGCTGGCCCGTGCCAGCTGATTTGGGCTCATGCTAAGGGACTGTTTAATTATGGTGTCGACATTCTGGCTTGGGCTGCAACCTGAACTCTAGCAACCTCCCACCTCACTGGGTCCTACAGCCTGGGTTCCAGCCCTTGCCTGGATGTGTACACTGCAAGTAAACAGCCCCTTAGCCTGAGCCCTGTGAGCCGAAGTCAGTTGTGGGGTTTTTTATTGCAGTGTAAACATATCCTGGAAGAGTCTGTGGCAGAGCTGAAAGCTTTTGAGTCTCTGTCCGGTGCACTGATCACAAGACCATCCATCTCCAATTAATTAATCTGTTTCCCAAACTGAAAGTACTCCTGTTTTGATAATAGCTTTCAAATGGAGCTGCAGTCCTTTCTTTTCCTAGACCTTTAGAAAACCTGTGTTGGAAATGGAATTCTTTAGTGTGTGTTTTATGAAAGGCTCCTAATTCTGAAAAAATCTGTTTGTCACTGTGTCCCAAAGGGAAGCCTACTACAGAAATGAAGTATTCACCTGTTTGTATGAGATCAGATTTGCATGTGTGCAAAATGCAACAGTTATCAGTCTGAAAACCCAATCCTGAAGAGGAATTACGAGGGGAAACGTCAGCTACAGACCAAAGATTCAAGTCTGGGCAAAGAAACTGATATTATTTTAATAAGAAAACAAAAAATGCAGATGGCAATTCACATCTGTGTGCTTCAAAACACTGAGTCTGACTACAAGGGGAAAGCAAAACAAATTAAAACCATCGGAATGGACGGGAGAGTGCGTGGGTGGATCAAAGTGTTGATGGCTTTTTTTTAAGTGAGTGTTGTGCTGGAATGATACTGTAACAGCTGACTTAGGCCTTGGTTGACTGAGTCGGGTGATTCAGGTCCCCACCAGCACTAAGTCAAATTATGATAGACCAGGAGCATTCGACCTTTCCTTTGATTACAGGCTGCATGACTTTTTGAGTTCTTGAACCCGGATACAAAGGACAACAGATGGGAAATTACTTTTTGTAGTGCTAACGTAGCCAATTCAATCATGGTGGATGAGTCTCATTCCCAAGAAGGTGTGAGTATCAACAGAGGGAAAATTATTTTTTGTACTGACCCAGCCACTTCCAGTCTTTATTCAGAGTCTAATTTGATGGTGTCAAGTTTACAAATTTAATTCCAGTTCTGCAGTTTTTCGTTGAAGTCTGGTTTTGAAGTTTTTTTTGTTGAAGAATGGCCACTTTTAAGTCTGTTGTTCAGTGTCCAGGGAGATTGAAGTGCTCGCCTACTGGTTTTTGAATGTTACAATTCTTGTTTTCTGATTTGTGTCCATTTAGTCTTTTGCATAGAGACTGTCCGGTTTGGCCAATGTACATGGCAGAGGGGCATTGCTGGCAAAAAAGTAATTTTCCCTCTGTTAATATTCACCCCTTCTTGTCAACTGTTGGAAATGGGCCACATCCACTCTAATTGAATTGGCCTAGTTAGCACTAACCCCCCACTTGGTAAGGCAACTCCCATCTTTTCATATGCTGTATATTTATACCTACCTACTGTATTTTCCACTCCATGCATCTGATGAAGTGGGTTATAGCCCACAAAAGCTTATGCCCAAATAAATTTGTTAGTCTCTAAGGGGCCACAAAGACTCCTCGTTGTTTTTGCTGATACAGACTAACATGGCTACCCCTCTGAAACCAACCACCCACCTCTACGTACGAGTGGGGAGTTCAGCTTTCATGTCCATTCGTTCTCTGCTAAGACTGCCACTGTAGCTGACAGTTGTGATGGTAGTTTTGTGCTAAGGATGCCTTGGAAAATCTATCGGGTGCTTAAAAATGACCTGGTGTGCTTATCTTGATGGCTCAGTGTTGCTACAGGAGACAACTGGTTTGATTCTGGTCTTTATCATTCCAAAATGGCAGGGGCAGAGAGCAATGCACAAAAGTCAAATTCAGTTCTCAAGGGAAGAAATGCCTCTTGTTGCTATGCAACAACCCATGTAGTCAATTTAGCAGTAGCATTGTCACGCTCAAGAGGAAGTCAGTCATTTTCTTGAAGGTCGGTGACTCTGGCAATTGCACAAAGGTCTAGTTAGAAGTGGGGAAGAAAGGAGGATCTTTCTTTTATTTCAAATATGCTCTCAGAGGAGATCAAAGCTTGTTGACTTCTGTTTCCACCCATTAGGAGGTCTGGCTGTTGTTTATCAGCTGATGTCAGAATACATCATGGAGTTACTGGCTAGATGTGATTAGGGTTTTAATACTGCAAGTTAAATAAGTAGCTAGAAAGTTTTGTTTCAAGATGGCTGGGAAATAAGATCAGGTAAGGAAACAGAACAAATTAGCTAGAATTTATTAAGATATGAAGTTGACCCCATCCCAGGAAGGATCATAAAAATAGTGGATAATGGGTGTGCATGGTTTAAAAACATGCTTGCTTCAAAACATGCCACTGTGTTCCTTGGAACACCACTCAAGTAACAGTGCATAACTTGTGGTACTTGTGTAACTCTTGGAATGAGGGATAGCAGTTTTAAACCGGATCATCTGTGTATAACCTCCAGATTGTGTTTCTTACTCAGCATCACAAGACATTTTATAACTGAGAAAAACCAAGATGAGAACTATGGGCCTGGAATGTGAATTGGGCCATCATGCCAGATGGGAGGGTTTATGGTGGAGGACAGATGTTGCCTTCCTTCCCTGGATGCTCCTGGATTTCTGTGTCGGAGGCAGATGCACTGTTGTAATCCAGATAATGAAGGGAAAATAGCTTTAAAGGATATGTTCCTTTCAACCTTTTCTGTTGTATAAAGAGGGTAGCTATGCCCTTTGGAGCAAGGGATGGTGTAAAGTGCCTATAAATAAGAAATAAAGGTGGGCTTTTATTTATTCTCATTCTGTTTAGTTCGGCATGAAGGAAACTAGATTTTTTTTTCTAATTAAAAAAGATAGTCTGGGAATACATGGTGAAAGAGGGTCTCAATCATATTTGCCCTAAAGTCTATTTACACAGCTACTAGACTAGTGTAAAGAAGCCCTAGTGCAAATGGAAATGAGGACTGATGTCTCACGGTCCTCCCTGAGATAATTAACCTGGGCAGGCACCACACCTTCATTCAGTCTAGGATTTAGAGGAAGAGAGAGAAAATAAGTACAATGATCTTCTAGTCATTCTGCAACAGACTATGTGGGGAGGTTCTAGTTCCAGTGGACTTGAATTTGAACTAGGGAAATAAACCTTGGGCTTTGGGTGGGACTCCACAACACTTGTTACTTCACAGGTGTCTTCTTCCTATGGAAGCTGGCACTAAGTGGTATTGCAGTATGGTAACGAGCGAGTGTTGAGAGAATGCGGAATTGGTCAGTGTATACTTGGCTGATGTGGCAACTCATGGTGTCGGAAACTATCAGGTGGTTGAGGGACATCTACATACAACGCATCACCAGACATTGGCAATACCAGGAGGGATGAATTGGAGAGCCAATGAGAAGTGCAGTGGGGAAAGTAACTGAAATAGTTTCCTCATGGATTGTATTTTCCAAATGGACAATCTACCCTAAATGCTCAATTACTGAGGGACAGTCTACACTCGTTGCTGTATTTGCTTTCTACAACCAACTCCCTGTATAGCTTTTCATGAGAGATGTACCCTAGTATTCGGATTCTAATATATAAACTGTATTGTTAAATTTATTCACCTTAATTTGGGTTATTGCTGATTATGCACTATATATATCTTATGACTTTTAAAAACAAACTCTGTATTTGTGGATAATCTAAGTACTATACCCAACTGTACAGACACTCTTTTCTCAACCTATGTATTACATCCTTTTTTTAACATTCGCTTTAATAAAGTGTGGTGTGTGTGTGTGTGTGTGTGTATATATATATATATATACACACACACACACACACACACACCATAATTAAGTCTATGAATTAGTCATGGGTATTTTTAGTAAAAGTCATGGACAGGTCACAGGCACTAAACAAAAATTCACGGCCCATGACCTGTCCATGACTTTTACTAAAAATACCTATGATTAACTTTTGGGGGTGTGGGTGCTGAAAGGGCGTGGGGGGGGCGCTGCTGGGTGGGGTGCCCGGGGCCAGAGGTACCAGCTGCCAGGGGCTGTTAACTGTGACTGCTCCGGCTGGCCAGCTAGGGACCGCCTGAGCAGCTGACCCCTGGAGTCAGCCACACCGGACCCTGCAGAAGTCATGGAGGTTGGGGAAAGTCACAGAATCCGTGACTTCCACAAGCTCCATGACAGACATGGAGTCATAACCATAATTAAAAGAATTCTTTTAGATACCAATCATTTATAAAGATTGTCCTCCAAGTTTTCTAGTAGATATCAAAGAAGAGTAGGTCATGCCCTGATCTAGCCCAGAACCTGTTATTTCTACAAGCCTCTATCTGTACCGGTACTTAAATTCCCCTAATTGCTTTGCTTTGGTATCTGAGCACTTCACAAACATCATTAGCACTAGGATCAAATTGTGAATAGGGTGCTTTTTGGTTTCTTTTGGGTCCCTGTCATAAATATAAAGGGAATGGTAACCACCTTTCTATATACAGTGCTATAAAATCCCTCCTGGCCAGAGGCAACATCCTGTTACCTGTAAAGGGTTAAGAAGCTCAGCTAACCTGTCTGGCACCTGACCCAAAGGACCAATAAGGGGGAAAGATACTTTCAGATCTTCGGGGGAAGGCTTTTGTTGTGCTCTTTGTTTACGTGGTTGCTCTCTCTTGGGACTGAGAGGGGCCAGACAGAAATCCACCTTCTCCAACCCATCCTAATCCAAGTCTCCAATATTGCAACCAGTATAAGTAAGCCAGGCAAGGCGGATTAGTTTATCTTTTGTTTTATGTGAATTTTCCCTGTGTTAAGAGGGAGGTTTACTCCTGTTTTCTGTAACTTTAAGGTTTTGCCCAAAGGGGGATCCTCTGTGTTTTGAATCTGAATACCCTGTAACGTATTTTCCATCCCGATTTTTACAGAGATGATTTTTACCTTTCTTTTTTTTTTTAATTAAACCTTTCTTTTAAGAACCTGACTGATTTTTCCATTGTTCCAAGATCCAGGGGTTTGGGTCTTTGATGATTTTGTAACCAATTGGTTAGGATATTCTTCTCAAGCCTCCCCAGGAAAGGGGGTGTAGGGCTTGGGGAGGATATTTTGGGGGGAAGACGTCTCCAAATGGTCTCTTTCCCTGTTCTTTGTTTAAAACATTTGGTGGTGGCAGCATAGGGTTCAAGGACAAGGCAAAGTTTGTACCTTGGGGAAGTTTTTAACCTAAGCTGGTAAGAATAAGCTTAGGGGGTCTTTCATGCGGGTCCCCACATCTGTAACCTAGAGTTCAGAGTGGGGAAGGAACCCTGACAGTCCCTATTTGTCTGTGCCATGAAATCAAGGCACAATGTGGCATGATTGACTGTCTCCAATAAGAACTAGACTGAGGAGTGCTGGCACAGATACTGATCTATGCCTGGATTTACCCAGTGCAAATAGCTTCTCACTTACAAACATCAAAATCACTTAAACATAATAGGTGAAGTGGAGGGCGAGACCTATTCAGACAATGAAGTCCTACGAGAGACTGTTTGCCCAGTAGATTGCCCATCAGGATTTCACAGATACTGGTTTTATAGATGTAGGAAAATGTCTAGACCTATTTCCATTTCTAGATCTTAATGAGATCACTCTTGCCTAGAGATAAAGTAAATTAACTTAAGGCATCCACTGTGACTAAATGTTTCTGCCAACATATCCATTGCTTCCAAAGAAATCATCAGGTAATAGGCAAAGATCAGAAGCACCAGTACATATAGGTAGAGAACTCGTCACTATTACAACTGCCAAAAAAAAAAATCCATATGCCCATACATTTTAGTAATGAAAACCATTGAATGGACTTTCAAGGAAGAGAAGGGATTGAAAAGAGTAACAATGTATATTTTCCAAAGAGAAGAATCTTGAGTTGTCACTCATTTGCTACATGGTATGAAGATTTCTCAAACACTAAGCCTCATAATAAAACTTTGGTTTCTTAGCTCTAGAAAAGTTACACACCACCAAAACTGACTTCAATTATAACACTTCATTACAACAAACAAAAAGCTCCATTCCCTAGAGAAGAATAACATTTTTGGGATGACTAGTTTTGTATGTTATATTCCCAAGTGATCAAGACTGGTCCAGCATTGAACTAATTTTTATTAATTTTTACTCACGAGGATTCATCTGTCAAAGGAAGTCCTTTTTTTTTTTAAACACTTTAAAAGCCTTGCCACAGATGGAAAACACAGACATAAGTTCCCACTAGGCTTCAGACATGTCATCATGCAACTGTAAATAAATGCAGCTATTTAAGATCTTATTTGTACTGTGACCCAAAACTGCCTTTCATGGAAAGCAAAAGGTGGTGTTAATGCTGTCATTTATTTAACATGGAGGGGGGAACCCAGCCCCCTGCCTCTGTGAGCTTACCATCTAAGAGGCCAGGGCCTGCTCCTGCTGAAATCAATGGCTATTCCAGCACAAGGGACAGAGGATCCCATCAGTTTCCTATTCATTATTCAAGAAGTTAGGTGATCGGAGCTTGCTTTCTCCACACCATACTGCTTGGTCAGTTGCAGTTAGCATTGTGTCAGCTATCTCAGCTCTTCACAATCATGTTCAAATGTGATAAAATTTCCTACTTAAGACTTCACCTTACTGAGACACCAGCAGTAAGCACAGGCACATAGTATGTAGGGTGACGGTTTATGTTTGGAGTGATGCATACATCTTTGAAGTAACAAAACCCTTTTATAAATAAGCATTTTGGAACCTACTCTCCTGATTGATTAAGAAAATTGCATATGTCCTATTACCCCACTTCCCACCCTGTTCCCCTTGTTTGTCTCATTTATCTGTTATGTCTTGTCTTTTACACTGTAAGTTCTTTGGGGCAGGGACCATTTGTACAGTGCCTAGCACAATGCCCCCAGCTAGTTGGCCTCTAGGTGCTATATAAACATTAATAATAATAATGGCTTTATCAAATGGGATTGAGTTGAGCAGTCAATTATTGCTTTTGGAGTTCTGCATTTCTAAGCCACATTTTCAGGAAAATGTGAAGTTTTCTGAAAGGAAACACCCTCCTCAATGCATAAGGTGTAGCCTGAGGCAGAACAGAGGTAATTCAAAAGACACTTTAGCATTGGATTCTGTATAGACAGAACAATATGCTCTAAATATGGTTCTCTAGTTTAACACATGGCAAAAGGTCATCACCCCAAATGGAATAATTGGAGAATATTAGAATAAAAATAACATTTGTATGGATTCCTTGAGTTCTCTCAAGGGACTTTTATTGTAATTCAGTTTGCTGAGCATTAGCTATTAGACTCTTATCTTGTAGTTGAATCCTTTCCCGCTCTCCTCATCAAAATGAATGTGTGCTTATGTACTGTAGGCATACTCTCAGCACCAGTCTGTGTCAACTCACGATCCAGCCTTCCAAATCATTCTCAAATTCATTTTAACTAAGTACCACACAACATGACAATCAGTAACTTTCCCTCCTATTATAATACAGGGAACTGTCTGATTATGCATGGTGTATGGGTATATATTAAACATACCTCTAAGCACCAGTGTAATTTATAGATTTGTTTTTCAGACATGTTGGCGAATGGATGCAACAGAGGTTTAAAAATTCCAGCAGAACGCCTCTTTCCTCCCCCCTCCCCAAGGTAAATTTCAAAATGGTATATACCCTTTTTCCACTTCAAGTTTAATATCACTGATGCAGTTCTCAGTGATTCTTTAAGTGCCAGCAACATTCTTAGCCCTGTGCAGAACAGAGGAAAACCCAATCCCTGCCCAAAGGAGTTTACAATTTAAACAGACAGCACAGATCAGACACTGTGACTGCACTGAGAGACCCAGAGGAAGGGTAGATCTTAGAGCTCTGATTCCAATTCCAAGTAATGATGACATCCTTGCTGGCAGTGATTTGTGGACTTCTTGGAAGAAGTAAGTCTTCAAGGGGGATTTGAAAGATGAAATTAGTGATCTTGGCACTGCACAATACCCCCTGAGGAGCTGCTCTGAAAGCCCTCCACATATGTTCAATGTGTGGGTAGGGACTGGAGACTGGATCATGATCTTTGTGTTTTAGTGCTTTAATACCCTGACCCAGCCATAGTCCTAAATACCACTATACCCTGGAAATGTCTGCTCCAGGCAAAAGATAATCTGCATAGAGGATGGAGGGGCTGTGTATGGATCATACCAGCCAGACCACAGAATTAATACTGGTTTTGCAGTGCTAGTGTACACCAATTGAAAGGGGTGAGATCTTAAGAGCACTGTGATTGGTTCTGATAAAGTTAATCCATGCTCCTTCATTTGTGACTTTTAAGTTTCCTGTTGTCTTGGTTTTTGACCCTTCTCATGATTTCCTGTGTTTTTTTCTCCTTCTATTTATACTCCATGTCACCAAACTGTGCATAAGTTTTGGTTTTCAAACCTAATGAATAGTTTGAGCCCACCACAAAAGAAACTATCTTCTGAGGAAACAAGCAACTAAAAATAAACACATGCAACATTTTCAACAAAGGCTCAACCCACTAAAGTCAAAGGGAGTCACGTCCAGCCCACAGCCAGTAAAATAAGGCTGTGAGTGAAATACGTAGTTTGCCATGTTTTCACTATCAGTGATATTTAAACAATCTTAGAAATATTCAGATCATAATGTGATGAGGGCTATGGAAGTACCTGGTTGGATGGACTGATAGTTAAATAGATTTATCTGGTACACTGAATTTCATGGTAATCTTTCCCCACAACTCGGCTCTACCAGATGGTATTTAAGATGCCCTACCCACTTTTCTCATCTAGGAAATGGAGTTTATTCAATAGAGACGATACACTCTGCACTGTCAGAGGATCGAACAGAGGTGGACCAAGGAGGCTTGGATATGGTTTTGATTTTGGAAAATCTCATTGATCGTAGCTGGAACCCCAATTCTTAGAAAATGTGGGGAGGATTTATAAAAGCTTCCAGTTTGGCCCATAACTTTTAGTATCCAGCTATTGCTGAGGCTAAAACAGCTATATATGTCTGTTGATCTCCAGTGATTCTTTGAAAAAGTCTTTTTACCAGACCTATCTCTTTCTGCCAGCACTGTAAGAATAACAAACCCTAAATGTATTTTGTATTGCTACTGACACCCCTTAAAAATGTGACCCACAGCGAGAGAAATCAATTCCAGCTGCTTGCAGTATTTTCAGAATCCAGAATCTCATTTTACTTCTTCCCAACTGCTCTGATACAACCCCCAGGAAAGGAAAACAATGTCTCCGTGTCGCCTTTCATTGTTTTCTTGTCTCCAAACATGTAACTCTCCAGTAACATCTGAATCACACCTGGTCTAATAAAATAAACAAGATATATATTTTATCTTTGTGTTTTGCTTCTGCCATCCAGCGTTATTTCATAACCCACTGAGTTTATTAGTTTGGTTTTTTTTTAATGGCATTTCTGGAAATTCTGATCAGATATAACTCCATGGGCCTCAAAGAGCTGTACAAAGTCAACAAATGTGCCTACATCCAAGCCAAATTCTTGTCTGAGCAGATATGTTCTATTTTTGCCAAATACAATAATATAACATTTCCACTGTCTTTGCATTCCTCATACTTGGGGATCTCTGGCTTACAAAATTCTTAATAACAAACTTCATTATTTATCCACTGTAAGTGTGTGGGATGTGGATGACCAAGCCAAAGCTCAAGATTTAATTGTACTCAAGTTGCTGATTGTTTGGAGGTTTTTTCTTTTTCATTTAATTGAAACTCTACCAACACAATCAAATTCAGCTGTGGGGTAACTTTAATGATTTGCACCTGCTTTTCACCTGAGCTGAATTTGCCCCATAGGGTTGATGTCCAAATTGATGCTTAGATCCTTTATTTCAGGGACAAATTTCCAAGACCCCAGTTTAACAGTCTGTCCTTGAAAGCCTCTCATACAGATAGTGTCAAATACTGCCCTTAGTCCATGGACCCAACTTGCCTTTGATTTCAGTGAGAGTTGCATCCATAGATTGTGTAATCTGGGCCTAAGCATGTTCCTGATAAGTCATACAATTATTTCTTTTTTTCATTTCAAACTACCTACATCAGTAACTATTTCATTCTGGAGGGTGTTGCATTTCACTGACGAATGAAGAAAACCTTCTTTGTAGTATCTATATACATTTTCAGGTGTACACTTTGGGATCTCTCTGGGTGAAAGACGTCAAGTATTCTATAATTTATTACTAATCAATCTGTATCTTATGCTATAGAGCATGCTACCTTTTTTTCTGATAACTTAAGGCCTATAAGAAGCCCACTCTTTAGTTATAAATCTAACAGGCTTCAAAAGAAAATGAGTACCCTTCATTTATTGTATGAATGTAGTGCTTTGGGGGGGGGTGATAGATAGATAGATATCTGAGAGAGTCCCCTTCCCTGAAAGGCTTAGTCTAAATAGACAAGACAAAGATGGTAGGGGAGGCAGAGCAGAGAAAGGTGAAGTGACCTGCCCCGGGTCATATGACTGGTCCATGGCAGAACCAGGACGAGAAGGTTGGTGTCTCAAATCCATCTCTAGTGCCCCAGCGCTTGACCTCCCACACGAGATAAGGTAAAACTCTCTAGGGGCTGACTCTGCAGCCCCTACTCTTGTGAGAAATCCCATTGAAGCTGATGGGACTATTCACAAAACTAAGAATTACTCATGCAAGTAATAGTTTCAGGATCAGGCCCCTAGTTCATCCTCCTTTCATTTTCAATAAGGAGGACCTCGATATGCATTGAAATAATAGGACTTCACTGATGACTAGAGTACTGCATGACCATTTATCAAAATAGGAGTGCTGATGATATGGGAAGTTAGATGAAAATATATTTAAGCAAGGAAGGAACAGATTTTATACAGTGTAGTAGCATTGGTGGTATTTCTTTTTGTTCAACTCCTTTCTATCTTGGCTCATATCTGTAGGTTATACAATATTTAGTCATTCCCTGTGTTTTAATTTATATATCAGTATGCTAATTCTAATTTACATTAAATTCATACTTATTCCTCCTATGGAGGAGTTGCTTCAAAATCATAATTCTGAAAGTCTTAGTATTTGCTCACCATTCAGAAAATACAGATTTTCCTTTTTTCCCCACATAGTATTATGAACCACACCAAGCATTTATTATAAGAAGTGCAAAGCATATCCCTCCTTTTTAGAATAGAAACTAAAATGGCAGTTTTCAAAATGAATTGGAGCACCGCCCTATGTATATTAGACACTTTTATAATCCATTTGTTCTTTAAAATCACTGCTTTGAAAAAGTTAGCATGCCTGAAACTGAAAAAGGAGCAACAGGATTTTCAAGGAATGAAAATATTATCTTCCTATTATTATCGCTCTTCTGGCATATCAGAATGTTCTTTGCAGGCAATTTAATGTCCATTTGCTACTCTCTGTATTATTTGATCTAGTCTGTGCCTAGATACACAGAATGCATTGCTATGTATTTGGGTGTTTCAAGGTAATTTGTCCAAGACTGCAACTTAAATCATCTTTCATTCTTGTCAAGAGCTTGGGTCTACCTGCTGAGAGGTGGGGGTATAGCAAGTGGACATACAGCTGCCCTCATCTTCCCATCACTAAATGCACTGACCCTCTAGTGCTGAAACCCTGGCCTCATTGTAGACGTTGGAAGTTTGCCATTGACTTTAATAGGCAGCAAATTTCCCCCTGAGACTCCATCACTGCATCTTTTAATGCAATGACCTGATAGTGTTTAAAGCATATGGGCACTCTACAGACAAAGGCACTCACAGCTTTTCAAGTCATGCAGTCTCTGGTTGGCTGCAACCATTGATAGGTTCTGCCTCAGGCTGGCTTACACTACAGAAATGCTGCCCTGCCATGGAAGTCTAAAAGCAAATTATGTGCCTGATCCTGCAACCTTTACTAGTGAGTCATCCTTATTCACAGAAATAATCCCATTACAATCAATGGGACTACTCACATGAATAAAGACTACTTGCATAATTAAAAGATTACATCCTCTCTATGCCAGTCACGTCCAAACACCCAGGTATGGTGATGCAAGGAAGCGGACTCTGGCCTGTTGAATTTCCTGAGGCTCCAGGGTTGATTGTATGGTGAACTGCCTTGGCTTAGTAGGCAAGAGCTGTCAGCAAAAATGAACAAAAAACATAGAATGGAATGGGCTGTCCAATGCCCTATCCTTTCATTGCTCCCTCTTTTGATATAGAAATCCACAAAGTAATCTAGTGTTGTGGGCTCTGCACCGACAGTAGGATATGCCTCTGGAGCAGGAAGGATCACACAATTCCATTGTATAATGATTTAGAGGACAGAGGCCTCATTTTGGGAACTTCTGTTGATCCCAAGGGACTGATCCTGTAGCCCTTTCTTACATGAGCAGTCTCATCGATTTGACATGAAGAAGGGGCTTGGGCTCTAATACGTTTGCCTAGATTTGTTATTTGATTTTGATACAATGGTATGAAATCTGTGAGTGACATTCCTCAGGTAGCAATGCTATAATTTGGCACATCACACCCCTTTGCACTTTATTTTTAATGGAAAATTTTTGTGTTACATGAGCTGTAGAAGTTCACGTCAGTTGCTTTGAGACCTGTCTGTGAGGACTAGTACCAAATAGTTTTGAAATAGTATTTAATGATGCACTCTAGATTCTGATACATGTTGAGTAGAATCTTTCTTACTTCCCAAGTAGTTGATTTCAGTGAGTCAGCTCAGAGTAAATTACAACTCAGAATGAGTAATGGTGGCAGAATCTGGCCCACTGTATCTGTCATTTACGATTAAACTAACCTCCAATGCCCTTAGTCTAAATACTGCTGTCTCTGTAATTAAGTACAAGTGATCCTGCACATAAACTATACATATACAATGAGTTCCATAAGAACACCTCCTGTTTTTGATGAATGAGAGTCATGGGATCAAATGGATTATTCACATTTTATTGGTCTGCGTTGTTGTAGGGCACTGATTTAAAAACTGACACTAACCCCTGGAATTAGAGAGCAGCACTTTGAAATGTAATTAAGATAGAAAAGAATATAAAACACATATAAAACAAATATAAAAAAATAAGAATGATTCTTGCCAAAACAGGTTGATTCACTGAGCTCAACTTAGATTTTTAATTTACAACAAGCTTGCCTAACCTCAGCCTCTGTACTATCCACTAAAATATTAAATACAATTATATCAGATGTATCCCTTGTGACATTAAAGAAAATTGGCTCCCACACTGTGACATACAGTTTAATAAATGTAACTTAAAGAACACTAGAACAATGGCATTTGTTTTAATTATGCCAAATGAAAGCTGGGGTGTACTCTTTTAGAGAAACCATTTTTCTTGTGAAAATGGACCTTTCTGATAAGGTGCTATATGTAATGTGCTGCTTTTAATTACATGGTCCTAAGTAGCATACTGTCTTTGGAAACTGAAAAACTACACCATTTGCTCAAGAAACTCCCTGAAAAAGCACAAGAACGAATCCGATGCTCAAATAAATTTGTTAGTCTCTAAGGTGCCACAAGTCCTCCTTTTCTTTTTGGGGATACAGACTAACACTGCTGCTACTCTGAAACCTGAAAAACTAATGTTCGAGATCAGGAACATTATAATAACCAAACAGGCCGTTCATGCTGGTTTAAAACAAAAGCTCTAACTTTCCCAGGAAAACAGTGTTGTTTGTTTCTATTCAAAGAGACTGCATAAAAGAGGCCTGATATCTTCCAAAAATAACAATAACAAAATAAGAGAAGAGAATAATAAATGTTATTTTAATGGTCTGTTGTTCCAGTCACTGCACAAACAACAACATTAAAACCAGAAAACATTAAAACATACAACCAAAAAACAGCTGAAACAAGATAAAAATCCCATAAATAATTACAGCTAACAGCTAGAATATATCAAAAGCTTTTTAAAGGTATTCATACACTCTTAAAAACAGACTGGACAAAAGGGACTTGGCTGCTAAAATTTTTGCCATATGCTTTTTAAGGATTCACTGCTACATTCCTTATTCAGGGAAATTGCCTATTAATTTCAGTTTAGAAGCGTAAAGACTGGATGACTGGTCCCAAGCTTGGAAATTGGAAGTGCTATATATAGTCAGGGCTCCCTGTTCTCTGCAGCAAGCTCAACCTAAATTCTGTAGCAGTTCTGTGGCAACCTTGTGTAATAGACAGGAAATTCTATGGCAGCTTAATTTAAATTTTAAAAGGAAGACCCTTAGTAAATGCAGGTGAATTGCACAATACATAAATAATGGGTGTATTTAGTTTGATTTTATTTTTGGTTTTTTATACTGACTCCGCTCTTTCAATTTTTACTGAGTTACACTTATTTGTCATCATTACAAAAAAAATTATTGCAAAGTTGTCCCATGGAAGCTGGAGCTTTGGGCAAATGGTTATGCTATTTGGGATTGTGAGTTAAGCGTATTAGCTGGTTGCATCTGCTAAAATAATCAGCTGTGACTCAGTTAATTCTGAAACCTAATAATTACAAATCAAATGTCAACATTGTTAACCCACTGAGATTACTGGAGCAGCTCACACCTATTGAAGTAGAGTTGGTCAGAAAATAGAATTTTTGTACTATGGAAAATTCTGACATTTCAAAATGTTTTTGTTTTGAATCAGAGTAAGCCAAAAACTTGTAATTTCCTACAGAAAAAAATTCTACAAAAATTCAGTTTGTAAAACCACATTTTATGTTTGTTTTGTTCTGAAGGTTGGGAGTAAACAAAAGCTAATGCTACCGCTAGAGCTGAGTGGAAAAATTAAGGATTTGGTTAATGGCCAAGCTGAAAAATCAGAAAAAAATTTGCTTATTTTAAACTGAAAAGAACTTTTGTTCTCACCTAAACAAAAAGACATTTTGTCTGCACTGAATGAAAAATGACATTTCTAAATGAATGTCAGTTGGCAATGACATTTTGAAGTGTGTTTTTAAATGAAATGTCAAAATGGTTTGTTTCTGAAAATGTTGAAACAGTTTAAAATGTTTCCAAAAAATTCCTTTTTTTTTAAATGCAGCTGAAACTATTTGCTGAATTCAACTCTAATTCATGAATAGTTTCAGTTGCCCCAAAACTGCCTTTTTGGCAAATTTATTAGTCACAGAAAAAAATTCACATAACTCTCTCAATTTTTCTCCTCTACTCTTATTCCATGGCAAGACGGGGAGGCTCTTACTAAAGAAGTGGACCTTAAAAACATTGAATTGTGTTGTTAAATCCTGGTCCCATTGACTTCAAAGGGACCAAAATTTGGTGCTTTGGCCATGATCCAAGAAATCAGGAAATTCAGAGTTATGCTATGCTTACTGTCACAATACACATTATATATACTCTAGACCAGTGGTTCCCAAACTTGTTCTGCTTGTGCAGGGAAAGCCCCTGGCGGGCCGGGCCAGTTTGTTTACCTGCCGCGTCTGCAGGTTCTGCTGATTGCAGCTCTTAGTGGCCGCGGTTTGCTGCTCCAGGCCAATGGGGGCCGCTGGAAGCGGCAGCCAGTACGTTCCTCAGCCCGTGCCGCTTCCAGCAGCCCCTATTGGCCTGGAGCAGCGAACCGTGGCCACTGGGAGCCGCGATCGGCTGAACCTGCGAACGCGGCAGGTAAACAAACCGGCCCGGCCCGCCAGGGGCTTTCCCTGCACAAGCGGCAGAACAAGTTTGGGAACCACTGCTCTAGAGGTAACATTGGTACTTTAAGAAATGTGTGTCTGTTGTTTTTTAAATAATAGTTTAATGGTAGTATTACCTGGTGTAGGCATTGTTGGTGTACGGTTTTGCATCTGGCTGTATGGTGCCAGGCAATGATTGACCTGACCCAATCAATATGACCTTGAGTTGTGTCCTCAACAAACTGGTAATTACACAGATAGTGGCTGTTTTGCTTTTATTTTGTGTAGCAGAAGATAAGGGTAAGTTGCCTTCCATTTGGGCATTTTACTAGCGTGTGTCTCTGAATTCATATCCTATTAATACAGGATCATATTCTCACCAGTCCTTCTTAATATTTAATGCTGGCCATAGACCACGTGATAATGGTGAGAAGGTCTCTTATTGTGTCAAAATATTTTTCTTGACAATATGGTCATGGGACACTCCTCCCCCCCCCCCCCGACGCTAATCTTCCTTGTTACCCTGTAACCAGGGCTGCTCTGGGGAGGGGAGAGGATTGTCCTATCAAAAGATTTCAAGGGGTGTTCATTTTTCTTCACTGATTCACTGGGGAAATGTCGTGTGCAGTGGCATTCATTAGCTACCCAACTCTCATTTCAGGATGGGATTTTCAATGAGTTAAGTCCCTAACTCCCATATTCCCCTGGGAGAATCCTGGTGGTTATGTTTAGTGCAGCAGTTCCCAAACCTTTCACCTGCATGACCTCATTTTCTGATTTATTGCTTCCTGCAACCCCAGACAGCATGGCAGATGCCATTTTAAAATGGCGTCTTCCACATAGCCTGCTCTCGCATGCACCATACGAGTGAGGTCTCACTGCACGGAACACATCATTTTGCTCTACAAAATGGCATCCTCTGCACAGCATGACTTTGCATGCCACAACTCATCCTTGATGGTGCAACCCCACTTGGGGTCGTGACCCTTAATTTGGGAACTCTTGGCATAGTGGGAATGAGAAGGGTACACTGGTTATTATAGCAGTACTGACTATAATAATAATACCTAGCTCTAATAGAGCATTTTTTTATCTGTCAATCTCAAAGCACATTATGAAGCCCGTCAAGTATCATTAGCCCCATTTTAGAGATGGGGAAACCAAGGTAAAGAGGTGAAGTGACTTGTTCAAGGTCACCCAGCAGGCCAGCAGCAGAGTTGGGAAGAGACCCTAATAAAATACTTTTTTGGGTGGTTTAGTGCCCCTCTGGTGCTTCTGCCATTGCCTGTGAATTTTAGAGCTATGTGAAATTTTTGTGACGAAAGCTGAAACTATGTGGAAACTTGATGATTTTCAGGTTGCATTACAAACCCAAAGGTGTGTCCAGGCTTGCCTGAAAGATTTCATTAACCTTTTCAATCTGGGCCAATTATAATTTTAGTTCAAAATCAAGCAAAATTGTAAATCCTTGTCTTCTCTGGGGATGCTACCTGTTGCAGACAAGAGGTGTCAACGATGGATGCCCTAAACTAGAGCTGGATGTGATTTAACTGCAAATGTAGAAAGGGATGAAGTGCGTATAGAACCATTTCAGAAACTTCTCTGTGGTGCTGTGCTGTTGTTTAAGCACTGCATGGCAATATTTCAGGTATCTCCTAGTGCAAGGGTAGGCAAACTTTGTGGCCTGAGGGCCACATCGGGGTTGCAAAACTATATGGAGGAACACGTAGGAAAGGCTGTGCCTCCCCCAACAGCCTGGCCCACACTCCCTATCTGCCCCCTCCCACTTCCTGCCCCCTGACTACCCCTTCAGAATCCCTGACTCATCCAACCCCCCTGCTCCTTGTCCCCTGACCAACCCCTATCCACCCCCCCGTTCCCCATCCCCTGACTGCCCCCCCAAAACCTCTGCCCCATCCAACTTCCCCCTATCCCCTGCCTGCTCCCTCAACCCATCCAGCCGCCCCATGTTCCCTGACTGCCACCCTGGGACCTCCCCGCCCCTTTACCATGCCGGAGCGAGCCACACCACCACGCTGCCGGGCAACAGCGGCGGGCCAGAGCGCTGGCAGCGCGGTGCGCTCAGGCTGTGGGGGAGGGGCTGGGGACTAGCCTCCCCAGCCAGGAGCTCAGGGGCTGCACAGCATGGTCCCACGGGCCATAGTTTACCCACCTCTGTCCTAGTGGCATTTATCCAATGCTGCAGTCTGCAATCTTTCATCACCTGTCTCCATTGACAGCGGTCATTGGCACAAATACTAGGGCTGTAATTCCAGCACAGGAGCACGTGACATAGGTATGCTCTCTGGCAGGTAAATTATATCTGTGTCTGCCCATTTACTCGATATTATACCGAAGGGGGTTGTGTGTGGGCTCTAACTGAAATGGTTATTTTGAGATGTTTGTCTGAGCAATAGTTTATGAAATATCTAAAAGCTAGAATATTAGGTTGCAAAGCTGTTGAAATGAGACTTGTCACCTGAAGTGAAGTGGGGGTCTCAGGGCTAACAATCAATGCTGAGAACAATGGACATCCATGGAGACAGCACTTTGTTTACTGTCAGTCCAGGTTGAGCTTTAACTGAGCCTTCTCCCTGGTCTAAACTAGGAGTTTAGGTTGAATTTAGCAGCATTAAATCGATGTAAACCTGCACCCATCCATGCGATGAAGCCCTTTTTTTCGACTTAAAGGGCTCTTAAAATCAATTTCCTTACTCCACCCCTGACAAGTGGATTAGCACTTAAATCGGCCTTGCCGGGTCGAATTTGGGATACTGTGGATGCAATTAGACAGTATTGGCTTCCGGGAGCTATCCCAGAGTGCTCTGTTGTGACTGCTCTGGACAGCACTCTCAACTTAGATGGACTGGCCAGGTAGACAGGAAAAGGCCCACAAACTTTTGAATTTCAATTTCCTGTTTGCATGGTCACCTGCAGCTTGCCACGCTGGCCAGAGCTCATCAGCAGAGGTGACCATGCAGAGCTCATCAGCAGAGGTGACCATGGAGTCCCAGAATCACAAAAGAGCTCCAGCATGGACCGAACGGGAGGTACTGGATCGGATCGCTGTATGGGGAGAGGAATCCGTGCTATCAGAACTCCGTTCCAGTTTTCAAAATGCCAAAACATTTGTCAAAATCTCCCAGGGCATGAAGGACAGAGGCCATAACAGGGATCCGAAGCAATGCCGCGTGAAACTTAAGGAGCTGAGGCAAGCCTACCAGAGAGGCAAACGGCCGCTCCGGGTCAGAGCCCCAAACATGCCACTTCTATGATGAGCTGCATGCCATTTTAGGGGGTTCAGCCACCACTACCCCAGCCGTGTTGTTTGACTCCTTCAGTGGAGATGGAGGCAACACAGAAGCAGGTTTTGGGGACGAGGAAGATAGCTCACAACAAGCAAGTGGAGAAACCGGTTTTCCCGACAGCCAGGAACTGTTTCTCACCCTGGACCTGGAGCCAGTACCCCCCGAACCCACCCAAGGCTGCCTCCTGGACCCGCCAGGCGGAGAAGGGACCTCTGGTGAGTTTATCTTTTTAAAATACTATACATGGTGTAAAAGCAAGCATGTTTAATGATTAATTTGCCCTGGCATTTGCGGCTCTCCTAGATGTACTCCCAAAGCCTTTGCAAAAGGTTTCTGGGGAGGGCAGCCTTATTCCGTCCACCATGGTAGGACACTTTACCACACTAGGCCAGTAGCACGTACTCGGGAATCACTGCAGAACAAAGCATTGCAGTGTATGTTTGCTGGCGTTCAAACAACATCCGTTCTTTATCTCTCTGTGTTATCCTCAGGAGAGTGATATTCATGGTCACCTGGTTGAAATAGGGTGCTTTTCTTAAGGGGACATTCAGAGGTGCCCGTTCCTGCTGGGCTGTTTGCCTATGGCTGAACAGAAATGTTCCCCGCTGTTAGCCATGGTGAGGGTTGAGGGGCTAGCCACGTGGTGGGGGGAGGCAAAATGCGACCTTGGAACGAAAGCACATGTGCTATGTATGTAATGTTAACAGCAAGGTTTACCATGAAAGAGTGTAGCCACTGTTCTAGAAAATGTCTTTTTAAATACCACTGTCTCTTTTTTTTTTCTCCACCAGCTGCATGTGTTTCAAGGATCACAGGATCTTCTCCTTCCCAGAGGCTAGGGAAGATTAGAAGGCGAAAAAAACGCACTCATGAGGAAATGTTCTCTGAGCTCATGCTGTCCTCCCACACTGACAGAGCACAGACAAATGCATGGAGGCAGACAATGTCAGAGTGCAGGAAAGCACAAAATGACCAGGAGGAGAGGTGGCGGGCTGAAGAGAGGGCTGAAGCTGAAAGGTGGCGGCAGTGTGATGAGAGGAGCCAGGATTCAATGCTGAGGCAGCTGGAGGATCAAACCAATATGCTCCAGCATATGGTTGAGCTGCAGGAAAGGCAGCAGGAGCACAGACTGCCGCTACAGCAGCCGTGTAACCAACCGCCCTCCTCCCCAAGTTCCACAGCCTCCTCACCCAGATGCCCAAGAATGCAGTGGGGGGGCCTCCTGCCACTCCACCCCAGAGGATTGCCCAAGCAACAGAAGGCTGGCATTCAATAAGTTTTAAAGTTTTAAACTTTTAAAGTGCTGTGTGACCTTGTCCTTCTCTCCTCCATCACCCCTCCTGGGCTACCTTGGTAGTTATCCCCCTATTTGTGTGATGAATGAATAAAGAATGCATGAATGTGAAGCAACAATGACTTTATTGCCTCTTGAAGCGGTGATCGAAGGGAGGAGGGGAGGGTGTTTAGCTTACAAGGAAGTAGAGTGAAGCAAGGGGTGGGGGGTTTCATCAAGGAGAAACAAACCGAACTTTCACACCGTAGCCTGTCCAGTCATTAAACTGGTTTTCAAAGCTTCACTGATGCGCACCGCGCCCTCCTGTGCTCTTCTAACCACCCTGGTGTCTGGCTATGCGAAACCAGCAGCCAGGCAATTTGCCTCAACCTCCCATCCCGCCATAAACGTGTCCCCTTTACTCTCACAGATATTGTGGAGTGCACAGCAAGCAGTAATAACAGTGGGAATATTGGTTTTGTTGAGGTCTAACTGAGTCAGTAAACTGCACCAACGTGCTTTTAAACGTCCAAATGCACATTCTACCACCATTCTGCACTTGCTCAGCCTGTAGTTAAACAGCTCCTGACTACTGTCCAGGCTGCCTGTGTATGGCTTCAGGAGCCATGGCATTAAGGGGTAGGCTGGGTGCCCAAGGATAACTATAGGCATTTCAACATCCCCAACGTTTATTTTCTGGTCTGGGAATAAAGTCCCTTCTTGCAGCTTTTGAAACAGACCAGAGTTCCTGAAGATGTGAGCGTCATGTACCTTTCCTGGCCATCCCACATTGATGTTGGTGAAACGTCCCTTGTGATCCACTAGTGCTTGCAGCACTATTGAAAAGTATCCCTTGCGGTTTATGTACTCGCCGGCTTGGTGCTCTGGTGCCAAGATAGGGATATGGGTTCCGTCTATGGCCCCACCACAGTTAGGGAATCCCATTGCAGCAAAGCCATCCACTAGGACCTGCACATTTCCCAGGGTCACTACCCTTGATATCAGCAGATCTTTGATTGCGTTGGCTACTTGCATCACAGCAGCCCCTACAGTAGATTTGCCCACTCCAAATTGATTCCCGACTGACTGGTAGCTGTCTGGCATTGCAAGCTTTCACAGGGCTATTGCCACTCACTTCTCAACTGTGAGGGCTGCTCTCATCTTGGTATTCTTATGCCTCAGGGCAGGGGAAAGCAAGTCACAAAGTTCCATGAAAGTGCCCTTACGCATGCGAAAGTTTCGCAACCACTGGGAATCGTCCCAGACCTGCAACACTATGTGGTCCCACCAGTCTGTGCTTGTTTCCCGAGCCCAGAATCAGCATTCCACAGCATGAACCTGCCCCATTAGCAACATGATGCCCACATTGTCAGGGCCCGTGCTTTGAGAGAAGTCTGTGTCCATGTCCTCATCACTCACGTCACCATGCTGACGTCGCCTACTCACCCGGTATCGCTTTGCCAGGTTCTGGTGCTGCATATACTGCTGGATAATACGCATGGTGTTTAATGTGCTCCTAATTGCCAAAGTGATCTGAGCGGGCTCCATGCTTGCCGTGATATGGCGTCTGCACAGAAAAAAGGCGCGGAACGATTGTCTGCCATTGCCCTGACGGAGGGAGGGGCTACTGACGACACGGCTTACAGGGTTGGCTTACAGGGAATTAAAATCAACAAAGGGGGTGGCTTTGCAAGAAACTGAATGGCCCCCTCAAGGATAGAACTCAAAACTGGGTTTAGCAGGCCGTTGATTTCACAGAGGGAGGGAGGGAGGAGAAAATGAATACAAAACAAATCTGGTCTATTTCTTGTTTTGAGCCACTTCATCTATCTTTATACATCTTGCTGGCAGCAGACTGTGCAGTATGACCGCTAGCCATCATCATCTTCTGGGTGCTTGGCGGAAGACAGTGCAGTATGACTGCTGGCCATTATCTTCTGCTGGCTGCAGATTAAAAGACAGTGCACTGCCAGTAGGACTGAATTGCCATGAAACGAAACTTAAAAGGGAAATGACCTGGCTGAGTCACTCCCATGTTTGCCCAGGTGCCCCTGACCTCATCGAGGTTGGTTAAAAGAGCACCCTGGACTACATCGATGACGGCTACCAGTCATACTGCACTGTCTGCTGCCAAAAGGCAATAAACTGTTGCTGTGTAGCAATGCAGTATCACGTCTGCCAGCACCCGGGAGACATATGGTGATGGTTAGCTGAGCGGGCTCCATGCTTGCCATGGTATGGCGTCTGCACAGGTAACTCAAGAAAAAAGGCGCAAAACGATTTTCTGCCCTTGCTTTCATGGAGGGAGGGAGGGAAGGGGGGCCTGACGATATGTACTCAGAACCACCTGCGACAATGTTTTAGCCCCATCAGGCACTGGGATTTCTACCCAGAATTCAAATGGGCGGTGGAGACTGCGGGAACTGTGGGATAGCTACCCAAAGTGCAATGCTTCCGAAGTCGATGGTTGCCTCAGTACTGTGGACACACTCTGCCGACTACATGCACTTAGAGCATTTGTGTGGGGACATGCACAATCGACTGTATAAAAACGCTTTCTACAAAACCAACTTCTATAAATTTGACCTAATTTCGTAGTGTAGACATACCCTCAGACAAGCGAACCCCAGGAGGGCTCTCTGAAGGAGGGGGCCCCTGAACTAAAAAACAATGGCTTGTTGTTTTAAAAGCAGAATAAATGGCTCAAGTTGTTGTTCGTTACAAGAGGAGACTCTCCACCAGTGGGGGTGGGGAGGTCTCATGAAAAGTGGATCCCTGCTCTTTGGATTGGACAAGTGCTGCAAGAAAAAATCTTTTGGGGAGAGATACTTTCCTGTCTAATAAGGTAACTAGTTAATAAGTATAGACTGTAGTTTGTGTCTTTCTTTTACCTGTAACCTTCTATTTCCAAACCCTTACATTTGCTTTTATTTGAATCTCTATCTCAAGCTCTATTTTAATAATCTTCAATTTCAATTTACTATAAATCTGTCTAGTGCCTTGTGCTAAAGAAACTAAAAAGTGTTGAACTGAGATTAAATCAGTGCATTGGGGTGCATTGCTTCCCTGGAGGCAGTGGACTGGTGTACATGGAAGATGTCCAGGAGATAAAGGACTGGATACCGGAGTGTAACAAAGTGGGATGTGTAAATTGCCAGCCTGCAGAGCAGAGAGAGAGCGTGTGCGGGCCTTGTGGAGCACAGAGTAGAGGGCTTGTGTTGTCAGCAGCTGGTAGTCAGGGAAGGTTTTCCCCTGGTGGTCACAGACAAGGCTCTCTTATGCTGTAAGCATGTGACAATGATTCATCCTGGACACCTCAGGTAACCTAGAAAAGAGTCATGGAGTATATAGGACAAGATGGGTGAGGTAACATCTTTATTTGGACCAACTTCTATTGGTGAACGATACAAGCTTACACAGAGCTCTTCTTCAGGTTGCACCATTCCAGTGCAGAAGGGCTCAGTTGCCTAGCCAGAATACTGGGCTCCAATTTTCTCTCTCACATCACCATTCAGCATATCAACTGATGCATGGCAATTGTGACAGGAATGCACATGTTTTCCAGGCTGGGAGGAGTACAACTGAATCCTCATCAGTGTCTCCTTTCATGGCTTTGGCCTGGGGAATTATTCACCACTTTTCTCCTGTTCTCTTTGTAGCTGCTTTCACCAGTCGTCAACACACAAAGGGTGAAATTCATGGCTGTGAAGAGGTTCTACAAAAAGCCTATGCACCGCTCAAAGCCCAATTTGAGGGCTTAATTGGGACTTAAACAGCAAATAGGCCTTCTATGGACTCCCCGCTCAGAGGTGAGTTTCACCCACCGTGAGGAAGAGATGCAGCAGTGGAGGAAGAGTGGGATCTTCCAAAAAGACATGTTGTCCCATGTGCCAATAGATAGCAAGGGAGAGCGCTAACCTGCACATCTTCATTGTCACTCATCCACACCTGGCAATACTTTACCTATGGTAGCACACCATAATAGTCATCTGTGCAAAGAAGCAACAATCTTTTGGAGGGGAAATCAATGGGAAAAGAGAGAAGCCTACTACTACTTCCACTTCCACCCAAAGCAAATTTGGTCACATAATTTTGCCTCATTCTTTTTCCACAGAGATCTGTATGAACAAACCTTTTTTACCTATGAATGCTCTCAAAAAGCAAATTCAAAATGTGTGAACGTGGTGAATCTAAATTCCGAGAGCAGGGCATTTTATGTAGTGATTGCTGACTCTTTCTTTGTCACGCAGATTAATGCTGATACATCATTCACGGGATCTTTCTCTTATTCCCAAAGGTAATGATACAAACCAGCAAACTCTAGAGAGACTGTGAGTCATCACACTAAGAGCTTTAAAATCATTATGCTGAGTTGTGCATTCCAGTAAGAGCAATGCATGATCTAATTTAGGTAAAAGTTAAAGTTTAATTAGTGTGAGACTGAACTAATACAAAGAAGGTTTTAGCTTTGAACTTAGCTAACATAATTTGTATACGTGGCCATGTTTATAAATAAAAAAAAACTGTCTCGAGGCTATCTGGAGATTTAAATAAAGAAGAAAACATTATCTATGACCATATGTCCAGCTATTAAAATATTCAAGATGGTGGTTCTTATTTTGTAAATGGAGATGAAAGAACCATAAAGCGTATGACTGGAGATAGTCCATTTAAAGCACATAAAAACGAATTATGAAATGAAATTCCAACATTTAGAGATTATATTTTTGAACATAATTAAACATGTACTATATGGTCATTAAGCCATGGTTACACATGCACATTTCGTCAACTTCAGAAATGAAACTGGCAAAGAAGCAATTACAATATTGTGTGCAAGCTCATAAATGTAAGGGTCTGCTAAGAATCTGCATAGCCTCTTAATCATTGCCTGTAGAATCAACCATAAACTTATCAACAATTATTAGACAATTAAGTGGATGTGTTCTGTTCTGTTTTAGGATTCTTTTGAACTCACTACCTTGTGGAACTGTGTTTTTAAAAAAAGAAAGAGTGAACATATTTGATTAAAAGAGAGGTTATTAGACAGCTCCTTTCTTCCCATTCTTGCTCTTTTATCATGTGCTCTGTGTTAAACTGAATGGTGTAGCATGACTCAGACTCATCATAACTTCTTTCCTTTTTAAAGAGAGAATTGCCTTTCACATCACCTAGGATTGTGGTTGTTTCGGTACTTTTAAATCCAAGAGATTGTTCAACCGTTTTAGTCTTATTGCAGTTATGATGCCCAGCAAATCTCTCTGAAGAGATAAAGAAAACTATGCAAATCAAATTGTCTATAAAATTCATTAGTGTTCTTCATAAATTCTCATTTCAACTGAGCAAAATCCTCCTGTACCTTGGCAGTGGTATTTTTTTTAATATATCAGAATAAAATAATGCTTTTCAAATGGCATTGCCATAAATGTAAAACTGTTCCAGTCTATGGTTGGTTTTATTATGTCAAACAAAAATCCGTCTTTTGTGGGTTACAGACAGATTGACTTATGGAAATATGCTTGTAAGCCAAGAAAACGAGAACTAGTAAATAAAATAGTTTTCTCAAGATATGGAGATGTCACAACTATGTAAATATTCACATTTTGCTATAGTCAGTCTCTGAAAAAGCAGACATGACGCTGGCAGAACTGGTGCCAGCTCTTGCCAAGGCTTTAGGCTTCAGACAAACATGGACGAACTCATTGCTGGAAACCAGTCTGTTTCACCGGTGTGTTAGTAGGATTAAGATGGGTATTGGACTTACAATAATGTGGTTTTGTGTTTAGACTTACTTGTAAGTTGCTGCATGCATTAATTTCACTTATAATATCTTTATCGCATTTTTGCTTTGTAATTGTAAAAAATGTTTGTTCTGAGACCATGAACCTAGTCAGGAGGGATCATCTCCTGCCTATCACGAAGGCCTATCAAAACTAAATGGGCCACTGTGGGACATCACAATACAAAGATTTTAATTGCCCCATCACATCCATGAAGAGGCTACATGCAAAAGAGCTCATCCCATCAGCTTGAATTCTGGAAGAAGGAACTGAAAATGTTCATCAGCTATTTTTTATCTTTTTGCAGTTTGGACTCTCATGGGGCTGTAGCTATGAAACGGAAGGAGAGATCCCCAGGGTCAACTTGGGCTAGCCCTAAAAGACATTCAGAGCTAACAGATTACTACAATTCTGTCACCTTTTGAAACCACAAATGAGTTAGTCTATCTCTGCCTGCTTTAACCTTGTAATAACTCTCATTTCGTCTCAGTTAATAAATCCTTAGATAATTTACTATGCAATTGCCTACAAGTACTGTCTTTGGTGTGTGATCTAAGGGGTCTGTGATTGACCTGGGATAAGTGACTGGTCTCTTGGAAATGGGAGCAACCTGAATATTTTGTGATCTTCAGTGTATAGTAACCAACTAACACTAAATCCAGCTTGCCTGGGTGACAAGATAGACTGTAATGCCCAAGGGGATTGTATGTGACTACATAGTAATACTGGCTATAGTGCTTCAGGAGTTCACATTTGTTTCTGAGTTGGTGAAATCTAATTATAGAACATACTACCAGTGTGAAGTATCTGCCCTGCTTCTTGACAGTCTGCCCTGAGGTTGGCACTCATGGTCATGAGCCACTCCAGACAGCATGACAGGAGGTAATGGAGAGAAAAAAGGGAAATCTGTAAAATGTTAGTGCAGTTCCACTCTGTGCAGTGACCATATACAAATGGTACTTTCATTCTTAATAGGCCTCCCTTTTTGTATTCAGAGTTATACGTCAGCTGACTTAAGTTGTTACTCCTCTTAGTATTGCAGAACTAGTGAGTCAAATGGGTTTTATTATGACTTAAGTTGCAAGTACTCTCTACAGAATTGTTAACTATAAGCTCAGTCCTGCACCACTGAAGCTAATGGGAGTCTGGCCATTGATTTCAGTAGGAGTTGAATCAGGCCCTTAGCCCTGACTGCAGACAGGGACAAGATTTTCAAAATGGTCTAGTGATTTTTTGGGGTACCTCAACTTCTGTGTGCCCAGCTTGACATACCTTGTTATGTGGTCTGATTTTCAGAAGGTTCTTCATACCCTCCATGTGAATATCAGGCCTCTTTAAGGTGTCTCATGTTGAGCTCCCAAAAACCTTTGCCTCTTTGAAAAACTTGGCCAGGCTGTCTACTGTTGGTCATGTGTGAGTCCAAAAGAATCCAGGCTGACTTTCAGATTCCAAACTGAATTTGCTGGGCCGGCAGTTTGACTAAAACATAACCTGTAGTATTTTTTTAACTGAAAAGCATTGAGAGATACTGAATATGCAGCCCCATGTTACCATTTTTCAAAGGTTTGAAATAGAATTCCATTTTAATATGGTACATGAGTCTTTACCTTTCCCTCTAATTTGCCTTTGCTCCAATCAAGGTTAATTTCCTAACATTCCTTGGAACTTAAGGTCCTATGGTACCATGACACTTCATGTTTTATAGTATTTGAATGGAAAACTTGCATCTGTTGTCTCTGTTGTAGCTGTCCTGATCATGAAACAGCAGAAACTCATTTATTCAAATGGAATGATAGACATGGCATTTTTAGAGTAAAGGGGGTTGCATGTAAAAGGGGGTTTTCAGTTCAAATGATGCTATTTTAAAACTGAATTTTTAGGAGTGATAGTTATGGGACGGCTTGGAAGGATTAGATTTTTACTGGTAAATGTTGATGTGATAGGGTAGACTAGATGTGGAGGCCCTCTGCTGGAGGTCTTGTGGCCCTGCCTCCCCCTGCTCCAGAAAAGAGGAGGGGAGAAGTCCTCCAGGCAGCCTAAAGTGGGGCTAAAGGGGAGCAGCCAATCAGAGGGGCTTCTGGAGCAACCAGTCAGGGTCCAGAAGGGCCATATAAAAAGGAGCAGCAGAGGCAGAGCAATCAGTTGCTGCTTGGAGCTTGAGGAGGGAGAACTGGGTTTCTGACTGGCTAGAAGAGCAGCAGAACCATGGACAGGTCAGAGCAGGCAGGCTGAGCCCAGAACCTAGCCAGACTGGGCGAGGGTACAGTGATGGGCCCTGCTGGTCTGGGTGAAGACTGAACCCAGGGAGGGCTACCAAAAGGACACCAACTGAGGGTACCCAAATGGGCCCCTGTTGGGCTGTTAAAGAAGGCAGTGTCTCCAGGGGGGAAGCCATGGTGCTATGGCCCCATGCCAGGGCCATGAGAAGGAACTAGAAACTGTATACCTGGAAGCGGGGGACAGTGTGTGTGACTTGGCTGGAGGGCTGAGTCACTAAAGACCTGCCAAACAACCATTGGCTGGGGGGGCACTCACAAGAGGTGGGTGCCGCCTCTGTTTAAAACTGAGTGATTGCAGGCACGTATTGGCCAGAGAGGCGGGTGCCAATGCTGCTACGGTCAATTTCACTATACACACACACAAACTGATGAAAAAATATTTCCATTGATGCTACCCATTAAGGCGGGGGGGGGAGGGGGCAAGAAAACAAATCTAATTTCTTAAGCCACCTAAAAGTGGATGAACAATTGCCTCTTAAACTAAATTCAACAAGTCGTCAATGCTTTTGCCAGCAAAAGATTTTTAGACTCTTGTTTTTGCATTATTGTATGTAAATTGCAGCAAACCTCAAGCACACTACAATTTTTTTTATTTGACAGACCTGTTCTATTCCTTATATTCAGGCCTTATTTACATGGGGTAGAGTATCAAACACACAAACAGTACAAGCTCTTTTAATGTGCTCTTTCCAGGACGGTCAGAAATCTCATGGAATATTATGCAAGGACAGAGCAACACACATGAATGGCTTCACTGGTTTACTAATCTCTGACCTTAGGTCTATTGTACATGCATGTACAGTAAGATAGGATAAAGTGTTGTCAAATAATTCTGGTGTCTTTTTTGGCAACTTCCCTGTCTGCAAAATGGGGATGATAATACACATCTGACAAAAGTGTTGTGAGGCTTATTCCACGAATGTTGGTAAAATGTTTTGAGATCTTCAGACTAACACAGCTGCTACTCTGAAAGAAGGCACTGTTGTAATGCATAATATTTTTATTAGAAGTATGGCATTATATTTAAATTACACTATTATAGACTAATCCCACAGACACTTAAGCATGGGTGTAATTTACACATGGGAGTAGCTCCATTGAGTTAATGGGATTGCTTCCATGAGTAGAGTTACTTGTGCTTATGCATGGGATTTTCAAAGGAAAATGAGAGAACTGGGCGCCTAATCTCCTTAAACAGAACTAGGTCCTTAATAGGATGCTTTCCCACTAAGATATGGTTTTAGAAGTCCTGTAATCAAGACGATCTATAGCTACAACTAAATATTTTTCTATCATTCCCCATAATTAAGCTGTATGAAGATAAGCCATCATCACATAATTCACCATGCTAATTAGCAAAAACCATTTTTGAATTGAAGTAAATTAAATCCAGTTCACCTTTACTTTCAGTGGAGTGAGACATTTACAAATTAGGAATTTCTGCAGTGCAACCATACCTCTGTGGCAGCAAGTGACAGCCACTGTAAAAGGCAATATTTTAAAAAACCCTCTCAAGTAAAATCTTAATAAACCATCAGTAGACTGAAATTTCTACGGGAAGCACTTTCTCAGGCTGGAACATTTTAATGTCTCTCTGACAAAACTATCTGCAGGAAATGAGGAAACGTAGTCTCCATGCCTTCTTATCTTTATGCCAATTTGCATCTTAATGGCTGAACTGTTTGACTACTCATTCAGCAAAGGAAGGGACTGATCCTGCAGCCTTTGACTGTGCATAGTTCCAGTCAAAAGGACTGCTCTCCTGAGTAAGGGCCTGAAGCTAGTGTAGTTGTTTTGTATCATGTGACAACTGAATGTTGCAATTTGAAGGGGTTTAAATCACTTTTGGGGGCTGGAAGGCTGGTTTAAAGTCTCTCTGATAGAATTATTTCATGTTTTGCTAGTTACTGTGCTAGTCAGTGTTGTCAACTCTTGTGATTTATCACTGGTCTTGTGATATTTGGTGTTTTATTTAAAGCCCCAGCTCCTGGAGCTGTGTGATTACATGAGACCCTCAGACTTCCTTTTTTTTTTTTAAAGCAAGTTTTTAGCCTCCACGTTTGCAAAGAAAAGCTTGAAAAAAGCTTGATCTACATACACCCTAAAGGGCCAGAAAGCAAATACCCTCCCCCCACCCCACCAAGTGTGTAATTTTTGAAATCTCATGATTTTGGTGGCCTGACTCGTGATTTCTGAATGTTTGAAGCTGGTAATACTCCCAGAACATGAAAAATTAAAAAAAAATGCCAATGGGGTGCACCGCTGCAAGCGAATGCAGTAATTGACAACATTTGGCATAATCATTCTCTCTCTTCTTTCTCTTTCCAGTTTGAGATTTACATCTGTGACCAGATTTTCCAAAGTGCGCAGCACGCAGCTCTTGGCATGAAGAACCACAGCACCCCTCTCCATCATCATTCCCTGGGAGCTGAGCATTTAGGAAAATCTGGCACAGCTATCAGGGCAACAAGCACAATGGAAGGTGCACTAATAAGGGTGACAGCCTGCCTTTATTTGTGCCTATGGCATCTTGGGCAGCTTTGCCCAGAGAGCCTGAGCGGTAAGGACAGGTAATGGGATGATGGGGATACAAGCATTTGGAGGCAGCTGTGAGAGGGAAAAGGTAAAGAAAATGGACGAATTTGGAGATGGGAGAGAGGCATTTTGGGAAAGAGACTTAGGGCGAGTTTGGGGTTAGAGAGAGAGGAGAGACCAGAGGCAGAGTAAAGGTGAGAAGGGACTCTTGGGATAAGACTGGAATTGACTAAAGACGAAACTTGGAAAAGGAAAGGGGGTGGTTGTTCAAGGAGGAGACATTGGAGGAGCCTGTGGAAAATAAGGGAGTCTGGGAAGACTTTATCTGGAGAGAAGTCAGGAGGAGAGAGGACTAGTGGGTTTCAGAGGCCGGCAGATGATTGCTGCAGTGCAGAACAGGAGACAGTCTAAAGCCAGATCTACACTACTACTTACTTTTGTATAATTTGTCATTCAGGGGTGGAAATAAGCCACCCCCCTGAGCAATGTAGTTACACTGACCTAAGCACTGGTGTGGACAGCGCTGTTAGTGGAAGAGCTTCTCCTGACGACCTAACTACCACCTTTTGCAGAGGTGGATTTATTATGCTGACAGGAGAGCGCTCTCCTGTCAGCATAGAGCATCTTCACCAGAAGCACTGTAGTTGCACAGCTGCATTGGTGCAGATGCGCAGATATAGCACTTCTAGTGTAGACTAGCGCAGACTTTACCGTACAATAAGAGACAAGAAGAGGCCAAAGTAAGTATTGAGGTCCTTTCTCAAGGGAATTAGAAGAAACGAACTTATATTGGGACACTTCAGGAATGGGTGAGAATCATAGAAGATTAGGGTTGGAAGAGACCTCAGGAGGTCATCTAGTCCAACCCCTGCTCAAAGCAGAACCAACCCCAACCTGCACCCTAGCCAGGGCTTTAAAAACCTCTAAGGATGGAAATTCCACCACCTGCCTAAGTAACCCATTCCAGTGCTTCACCACCCTCCTAGTGAAATATTTTTTCCTAATATCCAACCTGGACCTCACCCACTGCAACTTGAGACCATTGCTTCTTGTTCTGTAATCTGCCAACACTGAGAACAGCTGAGCTCCATCCTCTTTGGAACCCCGCTTCAGGTAATTGAAGGCTGCTATCAAATCCCCCCTAATTTTTTCTCTTCTGCAGATTAAATAAGCCCAGTTCCATCAGCCTCTCCTCATAAGTCATGTGTCCCAGCCCTCTAATAATTTTTGTTGCCCTGCTGGCTGCTGTAGTCTGCTAGACTCTCTCCAATTTATCCACATCTTTTCTGTAGTGGGGGGGCCCAAAACTGGGCCTCACCAGATGTGGCCTCACCAGTGCCGAATAGAGGGGAATAATCACTTCCCTTGATCTGCTGGCAATGGTCCTACTAATACAGCCCAATATGCCGTTAGCCTTCTTGGCAACAAGGGTACACTGTTGATTCATATCCAGCTTCTCGTCCACTGTAATTCCTGGGTCCTTTTCTGCAGAACTGCTGCTTAGCAGTTGGTCCCCAGCCTGTAGCAGTGCATAGGATTCTTCCATCCTAAGTGTAGGACTCTGCATTTGTCCTTGTTGAACCTAATCAGATTTATTTTAGCCCAATCCTCCAATTTGTCTAGGTCACTCTGAGCCCTATCCCTACCCTCCAGCATATCTACCTCTCCCCCAGCTTAGCGTCATCCGCAAACTTGCTGAGGGTGCAATCCATCCCATCATCCAAATAATTAATGAAGATATTGAACAAAACTGGCCCCAGGACTGACCCCCGGGGCACTCAGCTTGATACCAGCTGCCAGCTAGACATCGAGCTGTTGATCATTACCCGTTGAGCCTGACTATCCAGCCTGCTTTCTATCCACTTTATAGTCCATTCATCCAATCCATACTTTTTTAACTTGCTGGCAAGAATACTGTAGGAGACCATACCAAAAGCTTTGCTAAAGTCAAGATGCATCACATCCACGGCTTTCCCCGTATCCACAGAGCCAGTTATCTAATCATAGAAGGCAATCAGGTTGGTCAGGCATGACTTGCCTTTGGTGAATCCATGTTGACTGCTCCTGATCACCTTCCTCTCCTCCAAGTGCTTCAAAATGGATTCCTTGAGGACCTGCTCTATGATTTTTCCAGGGACTGAGGTGAGGCTGACCAGTCTGTAGTTCCCCAGGTTCTCCTCCTTTCCTTTTTAAAAGATGGGCACTATATTTGCTTTTTTCCAATCATCTGGGACCTCCCCCAATTGCCATGAATTTTCAAAGATAATTGCCAATGGCTCTGCAATCACATCAGCCAACTCTTTCAGTCCCCTCTGGTGCATTAGATCTGGCCCCATGGACTTATGCATGTACAGCTTTTCTAAATAGTCCTTAACCTATTCTTTCACCACTGGGGGTTGCTCACCTCCTCCACATACTGTGCTGCCCAGTGGAGCAGTTTGGGAGCTGACCTTGTCTGTGAAAACCGAGCCCCCCCCAAAAAAAAGCATTGAGTACTTCAGCTTTTTCCACATCATCTGTCACTAGGTTGCCTCCCCCATTCAGTAAGGGTCCCACACTTTCCCTGACCTTCTTTTTGTTGCTAACATACCTGTAGAAACCCTTCTTGTTACCCTTCACATCCTTGCTAGCTGCAACTCCAATTGTGCCTTGGCCTTCCTGATTACACCCCTGCATGCTCGAGCAATATATTTATACTCCTCCCTAGTCATCTCTCCAAGTTTCCACTTCTTGTAAGCTTCCTTTTTGTGTTTAAGCTCACTGAAGATTTCTTTGTTAAGCCAAGCTGGTCGCTTGCCATATTTGCTATTCTTTCTTTTTGCACATCGGGATGGTTTGTTCCTGCACCCTCAATAAGCCTTCTTTAAAATACAGCCATCTCTCCTGGACTCCTTTCCCCCCGGCCATATTAGCCTCCCAGGGGATCCTGCCCATTAGTTCCCTGAGGGTGTCAAAGTCTGCTTTTCTGAAGTCCAGGGCTCACAGTCTGTTGCTCCCCTTTCTTCCTTTTGTCAGGATCCTGAACTCTACCATCTTATGATCACTACTGCTCAGGTTGCCACCCACTTCTATTTCCCCTACCAATTCTTCCTTGTTTGTGAGCAGCAGGTCAAGAGGAGCAGGGCCCCTACTTGGCTCCTCCAGCATTCTCCAAAAACTTCCTGGATTGTCTGTGCACTGCAGAGAAGGAGGATGGTCTCACAGAAGCAGGAGAATGTCTGTCGCCCACCCACCTCAAAAAAAGAAAAACCTCTCCAGGCAAAATCACTCCACTAGTAACAACAGCAGAAAGACCTGAGCCTTTAGCGATCACCTTAAACTCATTTAGAACTGTATATGGGGCAGGGGATGCAGGGTGTACACCACAAATAGGATCAGCAATTCTTACAGGTTGTACAAGGAACAAATGTGAAAATAAAACTGAGTGTCAGACTATGGGTCTAGGAGAAAATTGTGTAGGTTTCCTTTATATGTTGGATAGCTATTGCTTTCCCATCATATTTTCTTCTTGAAGAGTCAAGAATTGAATTGTTCTACACAATAAAACTCATACTATGGGAAGAATAAAAGTAAAGACTGGCCAAGATTTTCAGAAAGTGACTGGTGGTTTTGGATGCCTCATTTTCTCAGTGCCCGATTTCAGACAACACCCTGTGAAAACCAGGCTGCTCTAAGGCATCTCAAGGTAGGGGCCCAAAATCACTACTCACTTCTGAAATTTTTGGACAAAAGTCATCCCGTTGTACCTGGATATTACACATACCATATGCACAACAGAATGAGTTAAAGCCTGAGTTTTGGTGTCTATTCTGAACTTCTTTGCTTTTGTGGGATTATATGTTCACAACAGGGTCTGAATATACACCCGCTTTATCTCTCTATAACATGAAATACATTTTTAAAAATTATGGGAATACTTGCCAACTTTGAAAAACTAAATTTGCATTTGAGTCCTTGTGACTGTTTGTTTCAGCTTTTGGCAAAAAGTTTGAATCCATTTTTTTAAGCATGTGCTACTGAACCTCCATTTCCTTTGTTCATTTTCCTTCTGTTCTGACTGTGTTTCTATGTTTAAGATTAAACCAAGAAATATTTGAAGAATTGCTGTACAACCATGGAGACAATGGGTCTAACTAAAAATAAAAATCCAGGTCACATCTCAGTCTCTGACCATACAGCTGATTTTAAAACTGAAAACATGGAGGAAAATTAACAATCTGAAAAGGATTCATACCCTTCAGCTGCATACAAGCTTCTTACTCTGATTACTATCAATAGAAACAAATATAATATGTGCCAATCTTCTTGAATGATGAACCATGATACTAGAAACAGTTATAAATTTGGACATTACTGAGGAAATCACAGATGTCTTTTGGATAGTAGGGCATGTATGAGTTGTACTCTGTAAGGTGAGGATGCCCCTTTCTTATCAGAAAGCTACGATCTTGCTGGAACCCCTGAACCGATTATTTTAATGTGATTTTGCTTATTAAGTGTGATACACACATTTTGGCAATTTATATATATATATAACTTCTGTTATCCTGTAGCCTATGTCAAACATTTCTGTTACAAAGGATAAAAGTTATGGCACCTTTTTAAACTTGAAAAACAACAAAGGAAATTGCAATCCATCAATGTGCAGAATAATAGTTGAATGCACAAGATCAAGGAAAATAAGAATAAGGCTGTCTAATGTTCCTGGATCCACTTATTTATGTTTGAGAATGTGGGTAGTGTGTAAGACTGGTTCTGGCAGAGTAGTATGTAATTCATGTGAATGTTCTGCTTAGACTATAGAATGGCAGATTCAGCTTCTGAATTCTTAAAGCTTTTGTGGGTTTAAATGTGATCCTTAATGTTACTTTTAAGGAAGATTTTTGTATTTAATATATTTCCATTCAAGGCACCGTCTCCTCCATCTTAATCCACAAAATAAAAATAATATAGTTAAGCACGTGGAAGCAATGCTATTGCCTTTACAGTACCTCTTTACAAGGTACATTGCTCCTTTTAAACACTATGTATTGAACATTTAAAACAAAGCATCTTATATCTCACTATTAAATCCTGTAAATTATTGAAACAAAGCTTGAACCTGGGGTTAAAGAAACCTTTAGATATGTGTTAAAGAAATGAAGCCAAAAACAACTCCTGCTTCTTTAATTTACAGTAAACTAAAACTAAATATAGATTTCCCCCCCTCCCCCCCACACCTTCTCCATCTCTACCTTTCACTCTCATACAGGACATTGAGAATCTTTCTCTCTGTTTTACATAGGCCAGCCAGCATCTCTTGCACAAGTTAGATAGCAGCTCTCTTTTCCCACAGCCCCAAACACCTCCTCTGCACACCTCCCCTCACTTCCCTCTTCCATACCTCTCATTTTCTCAATCCACATGATGGCATTTCAGACAGCAGAACTATAACCACACAGGTATCAAAGACACACTTTCAAGAATCAGGAAATCATGTGGCTCAGATAACATACTGAATAATACATAAAGTTATTCTAACCTTTTAAAGTTATTTAATCACCTGGGCTATGTCTTGACTATCAAAAATAGTGTGTTTTTACCATAGGATTAATAACATGCAAAAGCTATCCTGTTGTAAAATCACAGCGGAGACAAGGCACTCTAGGTAAACTAGGTGTGGTCAACCATGGTCGGGGGGCGGGTGGGGGTGTTAGTGCTGACCGAGCTTAGCTGTCTCAAAATAAAAACTACATCTGCCTTCTCTCCACTTGAGAAGTTTAAATCCTATGGGGGGGAGGGGAAACCAACCCCCATTGTGTCAGTGAAGATAACCCCCTTCGTCCTCGAATCTGGACACTTCCTTGAGAAATAGTAACCAATTCACAAAAAAATGGGGTTGCTCTAAACCTATGATTTACTCCTAGATCTAATATTATCACTTGCAGGGGTCAGCAACATTAGCTTCCTGGAGCCAGGTGCAAACACCCCCCTCCCAAATTGAAAAATGCTTAAGATATTATAGCAGGGGTGGGCAAACTATGGCCTGGGGTCTGCATCCGGCCCCCCAGATGTTTTAATCTGTCCCTCGAGCTCCCGCTGAGGAGCGGGGTTCGGGGCTTGCCCCACTCCGGCACTCCAGCCAGGGAGCGGGATCAGGGGCTTGGCCCACTCCACATGGCTCCCGGGAGCAGCAGCATGTTCCCACTCCGGCTCCTACGTGTAGGGGCAGCCAGGGAGCTTTGCACGCTGCCCCAGCCCTAAGTGCCTTCGGACAGGGCAGCGTGCAGAGCTGCCTGGCTGCGCTTCCACGTAGGAGCTGGAGGGAGGACATGCCGCTGCTTCTGGGAGCTGCTTGAGGTAAGTGCTGCCCATAGCCTGCACCTCTGACCCCCTCCCGTGCCCCAACCCCCTGCCCCAGCCCTGATCCCCCTCCCACCCTCTGAACTCCTCAGTCCCAGCCCAAAGTACCCTCCTGCACCCCAACCCCTCATCCCCAGCCCCACCCCAGAGCCTGCACCCCAGCTGGAGCCCTCACCCCCTGCACCCCAACACCCTTCCTCAGCCTGGAGCCCCCTCCCGCACCCTGTACTCCTCATTTCTGGCCCCACCCCTGAGCCCACACCCCAACCCCCAATTTTGTGAGCATTCATGGCCCGCCATACAATTTCCAAACCCAGATGTGGCCCTCAGGCCAAAAGGTTTGCCCACCCCTGCATTATAGCAACTCCTAACACCCCTGTATACGTGTCTAGAACTGCCAAATCTACAAGAATAAGATAGACTGCTACAGCTCTCTGTACAGAATTATCACACTATTACGCTCCATCACTGCTTTGAAATGTGCAAAGCTAATACAGACTCTTCTCTAATATGTTAAAGGACCATAAATGAGAGGTGGAAACTGAAAGGTGCTCTGTGGATTGCAAACTCAAAGAAGAGTAACTGCGCAATCAGTGGGAGAGAAAGGAAAGACTAAGGCACTGTACATAAGAACAGCCATACTGGTTCAGACCAATAGTCCATCTAGTCCCTTCCGACAGTGACCAGTGCCAGGTGCTTCAGAAGGAATAAAAAGGCAATCATCGAGTGATCCATCCCCTGTTGTCCACTCCTAGCTTCTGGAAGTCAGAGGCCAAGGCCACCCAGAGAATGGGGTTGCATCCTTGACAGTCTTGGCTAATAGCCATTGAGGGACCTATCCTCCATAAACTTTTCTAATTCTTTTTTGAAAGCCATTATAATTTTGGCCTTCATATCATCCCCTGGCAATGAGTTCCACAAGTGAGCTATATGAAGAAGTATTGCCTTTAGTTTGTTTTAAACCTGCTGCCTAATAATTTCATTGGATGACCCTTGGTTCTTGTGTTATGTGAAGGAGTCAATAACACTTCTTATTTATTTTCTCCATACCATTCATGATTTTATAGGCCTCTATCATATGCCCTCTTAGTCGTCTCTTTTCCAAGCTGAAAATACCTCTGATCATTTTTGGTGCCCTTCACTGTACCTTTTCCAATTCTAATGCATCCTTTTTTGAAATGGGGCAACCAGAACTGCACGCAGTATTCGAGGTGGGGGTAGGGTTGCCAATTCTGGCAGTATTCCTGGAGGTTTCATCACATGACATAATATTTAAAAAAATCTTTCATTCCTGGAGACTCTAGGACAATCCTGGAAGGTTGGCAACCCTGGGGGAGGGGAGGAGGGTGGATGGGTACCATGGCGTTATGTAACAGATTATGATATTTTCTGTGTGATTCTCTTTTCTAATGAAAAGAACAGGAGTACTTGTGGCACCTTAGAGACTAACAAATTTATTAGAGCATAAGCTTCCGTGGGCTACAGCTCTCTTCATTGGATGCATAGAATGGAACATATCATAAGAAGAGATATATATACACACACATACAGAGAAGGTGGAAGTTGCCATACAAACTGTAAGAGGCTAATTAATTAAGATGAGCTATTATCAGCAGGAGAAAAAAAATTTGTAGTGATAATCAAGATGGCCCATTTAGACAGTTGACAAGAAGGTGTGAGGAGGATACTTAACATAGGGAAATAGATTCAATATGTGTAATGACCCAGCCACTCCCAGTCTCTATTCAAACCCAATTTAATAGTATCTAGTTTGCATATTAATTCAAGCTCAGCAGTTTCTCGTTGGAGTCTGTTTTTGAAGCTTTTCTGTTGCAAAATTGCCACCCTTAAATCTTTTACTGAGTGGCCAGAGAGGTTGAAGTGTTCTCCTATCAGTTTTTGAATGTTATGATTCCTGATGTCAGATTTGTGTCCATTTATTCTTTTGCGTAGAGACTGTCCGGTTTGGCCAATGTACATGGCAGAGGGGCATTGCTGGCACATGATGGCATATATCACATTGGTAGATGTGCAGGTGAACGAGCCTCAGATAGCGTGGCTGATGTGATTAGGCCCTATGATGGTGTCCTCTGAATAGATATGGGGACACAGTTGGCAATGGGGTTTGTTGCAAGGATAGGTTCCTGGGTTAGTGGTTCTGTTGTGTGGTGTATGGTTGCTGGTGAGCATTTGCTTCAGGTTGTGGGGCTGTCTGTAAGCGAGGACTGGTCTGTCTCCCAAGATCTGTGAGAGTGAAGGATCATTTTTCAGGATAGGTTGTAAATCTTTGATGATGCGCTGGAGAGATTTTAGCTGGGGGCTGAACGTGATGGCCAGTGGTGTTCTGTTAATTTCTTTGTTGGGCCTGTCCTGTAGTAGGTGACTTCTGGGTACTCTTCTGGCTCTGTCAATCTGTTTTTTCACTTCAGCAGGTGGGTATTGTAGTTTTACGAATCCTTGATAGAGCTCTTGGAGGTGTTTGTCTCTGTCTGAGGGATTGGAGCAAATGCGGTTGTATCTTAGAGCTTGGCTGTAGACAATGGATCGTGTGGTGTGTCCTGGATTGACCCTGGAGGCATGTAGGTAGGAATAGCGGTCAGTAGGTTTCCGGTATAGGGTGGTGTCTATGTGACCATCGCTTATTAGCACAGTAGTGTCCAGGAAATGGACCGCTTGTGTGGATTGGTCCAGGCTGAGGTTGATGGTGGAATGGAAATTGTTGAACTCATGGTGGAATTCTAATGGCTCTGCACAGTATTAGCTTTTCTTCTGACTGCCGCTGCCCATTGCCCGGATGTTTTCGGAGATCTAGCCACACGCACCATGACTGGCTTTTCAGTTCCAGGGAGGGAGCACCAGGGAGAGAACAAATCATCCAAGCAGGGAGAGAAGGAAAGACCGGACTCAGGCTGCGCAGCAACCTGCTGCTTTGTCAGGGATGGGCCCCGGGGAAGCGGCCCCAAGCCGGCCAGCTGAGTCCCGCCTGGGCCCGAGGCTAGCGGCCCCAGCGCGGTGTCCCTTCACCCCTGGGCCACACCTGTAGAGCCGGGCGTCCCCGCGCCGCGCTGCCCGGAAGCGAGCCAGGCTCGGGGGCCCAGGCAGAGGGCAGCGGCTTCCCCGTCCCAACGCCCATGTGCGGGGCGGCCGGCACATGCTCGCTACGGCCGCCCGGGGCGTTGGAGCATGAGCAGAAGCGAAGCGGGAGCATCAGACATCTTGCAAGGTCCGCTTTGCGCAGGGAGTCGGAGCGCCAAGGCAACAAGGAGCCGCCCCGTCCCCGGGGCGCTGCGCGTCCGGCCCTTTGTGTGGCTGGCAGCCCCGGGGCTCGCTCCTCCTCCTCCTCCTCCTCCCGCGCCGGGCCGGGCTGCCTAGAGCATCGCCCCCCCCATCTGCGCCCCCCCTCCCCGCTTGCATTTATCTTAATTCGCCTCCGAGACAAGATGGCAACGCCGGCGGCTGTAAACCCTCCCGGTGAGTAGCGGCGGCCGCCCCCTGCCCGGCAGGACATCGGCGCCACCCCCCGCCCGCCCCCGCGGCCCCTCCGCCCGGCCCCGCACAGACGCGGGTGCAGCCTGGCCGGGCCCTGGGCTGGGAGAGGGACTCGGGGGAAGGAGGAGCAGCCTGGCCGCTGTCACCGAGCCCGAGCGCTACCGATGCGCGGTGCCCCCCGTTGCCCAAGGCTAGGTGGGCGGGTTGTTCGCCGAGAGGGCAGCGGCCGCGCAGGAGTAGGGAAGAGAGCGGCGTATTGTCATGTGGGGAGGAGTAACCACTGACCAGCCATCCCAGGTCCCGAGGTTCAGCATCTCTCCCACGCCCCCTTCTCGCCCGGGATCCAACAGCGCAGGGCCAGCTTTCTGTGTGGTCCCGTGTGGGCATCTTCTTGGACCCAATTGTCCGCTGGGTGTATCGCCATTCACTTACTTGGAATAAGGCCAGGGATACGTTTGGCCCTAAGTTTCCAGAGTTTTATATGGTTCCAAGGTCACTCCCCTGGATGGAGAGAGAGATCACTTATCTCTCTAGAATTGTAAAAAAGAGCTCACTGTTGCTGGATAACAATGGTGGAAAGTTCAGGGATGTAACAGAGCCTGTTTCAGGCACAGAGCCATTTTCACTCCTTTAATTTTGATCATAAAATAACATTGAGCCAAAGTGTTTCCGAGACCAGTGGTTCTCTCAACCTGTGGCCCCCAGGGGGTCCCCAGACTATGTCTTAAGATTTTCAAAGGGGTTCTTGCCTGCATTCAAAATGTTTTGGGGTTCACAAATAGAGGTTCCTATACAGCACTGTGTACCTCTAAAGAGAATCTTGTTAGTTTCCAGTAACCCATCTACCTAGAGCTAACTCAGAATGCTTACATTGACTTTCTTGGGTAAATGGTGACAAAATTCTACATAAACATAAACAATCAAATTGGGGGGGAAAGAGAGAATATGGGGTTATAAGGAGAAAATAGGTTTGAGTAATACAAAATGAGTGAATTTCACATGAGATGCAATGTAAGAGCAATACTGTGTGTTGTTGAACAGCCCTTCCTTAGCCATACTATAGATAAGGATATCAGAATTTCTACTGTTTTTATATATAGAGGGGGGGGGGAAAGTTGGGAGGGTGAATGTATTACTGAGCTGTAAAACTTTTGCTTGGAGTCAAAATATTGAAGACATACATTTTGGCCAATGTGTGTGGTGGGTGGTTTTTGTGTGAGGGTGGGTTTTTTTGTATGTTTGTTTTTTCCTGTGCAAGTGTAGCCATACATTTCTTAACCGTTTTTATCAATAGAAGGAACTCAGAAACATCTCCTGTGTTGGATTTTTGTGGGGCTCATTCTTAGGAGCATTACTGTAGATCAGGGATCGGCAACCTTTGGCACGCGGCCCTCCAGGGAAAGCTGCTGGTGGGCTGGGCCGGTTTGTTTACCTGCAGCATCTGCAGGTTCGGCCGTCCCAGGCCAATGGGGGCTGGGGTAAGTGGCGCAGGCCGAGGGATGTGCTGGCTGCCCTTCCCGCAGCATTGTTTAAATGAATGCTCAAAATTGCTTTAATACAGGATGCAAAGTGTCGGTGTGCATATTATAAAAGCGTGCTTTGCTTAATTAAAAAAATCCTTAACTAAATTGTAATGGGGCAGTTGAAATTCTATTGGGCTCCAAGCAAATGAGTGGCAGGCTTACAAAAATATAGTGTTGTGATTCTAGTTTTTGATAGTTTAATAATATATGGCCAAATTCTTGCGTCTTCAATGTGATCTAGTTAAACGCTCGTTGGAAACAATAAGAGTTCTGCTTGATTAACAATGGAAGAATTTGGTCCATATTCTTGTGACTGAATGCTACTCTTATTCATGTGTATATTCACACTGAATTCAGTGGAATTATGTGAGCAATGAATTTGGCTCAGTGAGTGTTTGGTTTCATGTGTTAGTAGAGTAGACTGAGGCCCTTACTCCTTAAGATTAATTTTTAATTTCAGAATTCCAGTGAAAATAGTCAGTGAAAATCAATATTTGATGAAAGGTTATTAAGTGAATGTTATTTAGCTCCCAACCTACAATATCATGTGTGTTAAAGGTGAAATTCACTTCACCCACACAGAGTCAGAGTAAATGAGCTTTAGCGTATGTGAACTGAAGTAGAATGAGCAGTTGAAATCCACCTTCCCCAATTTAGGGTCAAGGGTGCAAGATTGCATCCTGCCTCCTAGCCACTGTATCAGGCTACATAGTATAATAGGGACCACAGCTTCTCCGTGCTACTTGTACCATTTGCTGGGGCTACTGCATATTTGGCCGCTCCCTCTTCAATACTCTCCATGCTGACCTATCTGTGACGATCACAAAGTTTCCTGGGGCATGTAGATGTGGAGTCAGGCCTGAGAGGCTGCCCTGTCTTAACATACATACCCTATGTAGCCACAAGGTAGGCCATAATAGGTGTAGAGATCCTTGTGTTGTACCTCTATGCTGTGACTAATGGTTACCTATAGGAATTTGAAATATACTTTGTTCATTTTGGGACGCATTCTGGATTTAATTTTTAGGAATGAGACAGGCAGGAGGCAAACATAATGAAGGTGTACGTTGCTTCCCAGGAAGGTTTACAATTACCTATCAAATTTAATTTGCCTAAGCAGAGGCTGCCAGCCATCCTGAAGTGTGAAGAATTGTGTGGTGGTTTTGTGATGTGAACCAATATGCCCCACTGATGATGCTGAGATGACAGACATCTTTTCACTCATGAGCTAAGCACAGACCTCCTGAGCTGAGGGGCACATTTACCAGCCACCCGTTGTAAACTACACCCCCAAATTCTCAGTGTGTGAAAGTTACGGTTGTGACTAGTAAGTCTTTTTATAGGCACAAAGATAGTGAGCTGTAGCACCATGTTTGAGCTACCACGGTTTCCACTGTAGCCGTAACATAATACAAGCCACAGAGAATAAACGTGTTTATAGGTATACTGCCAAGCAGTGCAGACAAACTGAAATGAAAGCCATTGCAAATTTGGCAGTGTGTTATGGTAGCCTTAGTAGTAGGATTTTATGGCTGTATTTGTTTGGAGCCAGATCCTTAGGTGGTGTAAATTGGTGGCAGCTCCATTGACATCAGTGGTAGCTGTGCCAATATAGACCAGTTGATGACCTGGCTCATTGTGTTATGGAAGGACAATAGAGCCATTAATTTAAGAGCCTTTAATCATTCTAATTTCTAATTTGAATAGCTTTTTATTCTCATAACAGCTGATAATTTAGGCAGGACATTACACCACACATATTATATGGTAGCTGTAGATTAGTCAAATTCTAGCTTAGTGGAAGAAAATTACCATGATATGGGGAATGTAACATCAGAAAAGGAAACATTCGGTGTTCTGTAATAATAGATACATCTGACTTTTAAATGTGATCTTAGCTAGGAATCTACATTGGGATCTAATAGTACAGAACCTTGTGTCCATGCAGAGTGTGATCTTCTTCCACAGAAGATATCTGGGAAAGGAATACAGCCTGCCACTATATTTGCTTTTATGTGGTCTTTTTTTTTGTAGTGGGGAACCCCCCTTAAGGAAGGTGCTGGTGTCATGGTGTCTGGAGTGGCTCACAACTGTGAATGCCAATCTCACGTTAAACTGTCAGAAAATAGGACAGACATCCAAACTGGTGGTATATTCAATGATTAGATTTCACCAAGCCAGTAACAAGTGTGCCCTCTTGGATCACTGTATTAGTCTTACCATGGAGTCACAAATAGTCCCCTCAGGTTTCTAGCCTACCTTGCCACCCTGACAAACTGGACTTTGTGATACTGGTTGCTATACCAAATATCACGTTGCATTAGGTTACTCACAGCCCCAAAGGGTTAGTCACTTACTCCAGCTCAGTGGATACTCTCGATCTCACACCAAAGACAGCGCAGGCAGCCAATTTCTCTAATTAACTAACTAACGGTTTAGTAGCTAAGAAAATGAATTATGGAGAGGTTAAAGCAAGTAAAATACATTAACAGGTATTGTACGTCCAAAATAATTGCAGAGCTGTGGTAATCTGCTGGTTTTCCATAAGTCTTTCAGAATTATGCAAAATAACTTTGGGAATCTCTGTCTTGCATCTGGAACGCTTCCCTGTGAGTGTCCAAACAACAGGATGCAGGATCGTTCCCTGACTCCATATTTGTAGTGTTTCCACACAGAAAGCAAGCTGTCAGTGCTTTTACCAATGTGTGGGTTTCCTTGTTGACGGTGAGGGAGGAATGTATCTTGAGTCTTTGACCTCCAGTTATTACACCAATGGCCACTTGCTTTGAAGTTAGCCTCTTCTTTATTTGCATCCCCCAAGGCTTCATCTGCATTTAAGGGTTATTTAGTTACAAGGATATACATCATGCAAATGCCTGCCATTAAGAGGAACAGATAAGTGAGAACAATACAACTAACATTCCACTAGTTTTCATGAAGTTTACATGTCAAGTAAATTCTCATCTTAATACTAACATAAACGTTTGATCTACGGTTAATTCAGTACATGGATATACATAAGGTAATGTGATAGCATTCAACAGGTTATAGATAAGTGAAGACAATATGAGTCACATTTTCTTTGAACTAAATTAACACTCGAGTGAATTACTATGCTTAACATTTCTTTGCTATTCACACACAAGCGAATTTGCCTATTGCCGTAACCTGAGCTGGCCTGTCAGTATCACAGCTGGAATTAGCAGCGGCCAAGAAACCTTGATTATAGTTCGAATGGGACTAACTGTCCAGGGACGCTCTGTGGGTATGTCTACATGGCAATTAAAAACTTCTGGCTGGATCATGCCAGCTGACTTGGGTTGGGGCTCTGGCGCTGCTTAATTTCAGTGTAGATGTCCAGGCTCGGGCTGGAGCTCAGACTCTAGGACCCTGTGAGGTGGGAGGGTCCCAGAGCTCGGGCTGCAGCCTGAGCTGGAACAGTTACACTGCAATTAAGCGGCCCTGCAGCTGGACCCCATGAGCTCAAGTCATCTGACACAGGCCAGCCCTGGGTGTCTAATTGCAGTGTAGACATACCCTGTGAAGCTTGGGAGCCAGACCTGCTCATTCTGCTATCTGTATTTCTCTGTGTAACTATACACCCCACTGACAGAACAATGTGGGGGAAATTTCATTAGGGGATCCTCAGGTTTTTGCAAAAAGAAAAGGAGTACTTGTCTCTAAGGTGCCACAAGTACTCCTTTTCTTTTTGCAAAGACAGACTAACACGGCTGTTACTCTGAAACCTCAGGTTTGTTTTTTTTTCCCCCCCTCCTGCAGGTTTTACCATGGGAGAGGGAAAACTGGTCCTATCTTATAGGTGTTTTGTTGGCTTGTCATGGTCTGGATGACTAACTGAAGTATCTAAAGCTGTGAAACAGGCTGCAGGTGTGTGGGAAGCTCTTCTGCATTGTCACGAAGAATGAAAGATAATTTATTTCCTGCTAAAATATGATTGGCTTATTAAACGAAGACAAGCTAAATGGGACCTAAGAACCAAAAATTGTGGCAGTGAAGCAGGCTTTTCATAAAATGGTGCTTGCTGTGACGTTTGAACTTGGTGCTGCATCTGTTGGGTCTTTTTTAAATGTATACGTTTTTGGTATACTGGCTTGTCCACATTGTTACTTTCAAATAAAATTTTGCTAATTAACCAGAAGTTAAATTCCTGTTCTACTGATGTTTGCTGTCAGCCAAGATACTGTGAAAATGTAAATTATGTAATGCAATGTTTGCTTTTTCTGGAGATGGAGTGAGGCCTGGATCACGCGGGAGATTTCAGTTGCAGTTCCAGTCTAGCTCAGTTTGGTAGAGACTGAAAGCTGTAACCTGTTTGTCATCCTGTGTGAAATGTGTTGAGTAAGCCAATTCCTAGTGGCTTGAAATCAGTACATTTTGAGGGTCTGAGCCGAAATGTCCATGGTACAAAGCCACCACCAAGGCTAGCACCACAATATTACCCCTTATAAATTTTCAAAACTTCATGAGTCAGGCACCCCGCCCCCCATCACGAGATTGACTTAAAATAATAAAATTAAAAATAAATACATAATAATGTGAGGGGTTTTTTTTATTTGCCTTCTGGTTTTTGATCCTTTAGGGTACACCTGAGTTATGTTTTGAATTTCTTTTCAACCATGAGGGCTAGAATCTTAAATATGATTTATTTTTTTAAAAAGCTCAGTTTCTCGTGTAATCACTTGTTTCCAGGAGCTGGGGCTCCAAGTAAAACATCAAATATCATGAGACTCGTGATTAAAATTGTGAGAGTTGTCAACACTAAGGGCTTGTCTAGACAGAAGGTTAGTGCATGGCATGCTGGGGTGTAAATCTACCTTGCACTAGCCTGCCATGAACTAAGAGTATGTCTACACAGCCATGTAAGCCTAGGGTTAATGGGACTCAGGTCAGCTGACCCATGTTGGGGAACCTTGGGCTTGAGCATCTACATTGCATTTTAACCCAACTTAAGAATTTTCTGACCCGTGCTCGAACCTAGGTCTCTGGGGTCCACGCTGCACCGCACTGCACAGATCTGAGTCAAAGTAAATGCATCTCAAAGTGCCTAAAGCACCCCCCTCCCTCATGTCGACCCTCTAGCCCTAGGAATGTGGTGCACTGTGGGGAAAACTCTATTGCCCACCTTGTTTCCTAACTGTGGCAGTGCTCTTGATGGGACTCAGGTGCCATAAGGAGCACATGAGTACATAAACCACATAATTAGCTCCTTTGGTGGCTGTCTCCTTAGAATGACTGTAGTTTGAGAAGGCTTTATACTGAACTATCATCTAATCTGAGAGTTGGGGATCTCCACCTCTAGACTGAGTCACAGTGGCAGGAAAATGTCCACGTGCACCTTTTCTGAGGCTAATTAGGACATCAGGGGGCAGGGCTGTCAAACTCTTAAAATGAAACTTTGCAGTTCTTAATATTTTAAACAGGATGTTCAATGAAGGTGTTTTGGTCTGGCTGGGTTTTTATTTATTTTTGTCTGTTTGTTTTGAAGTTTATCATAAAATGAAGGTATCAGAGGAAGCACGCACGCCTAGCTGCTGCTGGCTGTGGAGCAGGGAAGTGCATCCCCAGGGCTTGGGGTGCAGTGTGTTTCAGCACCCCCCAGGGAAGTACGGATAAGGGATCTCCGGGAGGCTGCAGGGAAGTTTTGAGGCTAGCTCCCACTCATCACCCTGACAGTGCACACAGCCTGGGCGTCTGTGCAAACACAGCCCCTGGGAGGGGGTGGGGGGAGAGTAGAGTGGGGACCAAGTAGCTGCACTGCAGGAAGGGGGAGCAGCCAGAGTACCAGGGATCATCCCTTCCACCTCCACCCCCCACCCCCGCTGTGCTGTCCATGTGGACTTTCAGCACTAAAACTTTGTGTGTGCTTGATGCTCAAAGTGGGGTAGCTCAAAGCACACTTGGGAGCTTTTAGTGCAGAGCAGCCTGGTCCACTTCAGTTAGTGCATGGCAGGCTAGTGCTGGATAGATTGACATCCCAGAGCTGCACGCTCTTTGTCTAGACAAGCCCTCCAGCTCTGTTACTGGAATTCTCAGCAGAGAGGCCAAGGACTGAAACTGTGGTGAATAAAGTATTACGTCACCCACATAAGTGTTTTACCTGTTCTGTGTTGAAAGTGAGGAAGACTGGACTTGGGATTAAAGCACTGGACTGGGTATCAGGAGATCTGGGTTCTGTTCCTGCCAATAGCTTATTGAGTGTGACATTTGGCAACTTACCCTCTGATTCCTACTCTATAAAATGGAGATAAATAATATATCCTATCTCATTATTAGCCCTCCTAATGATCCATTAGATTTTGATCTACTGCTGTTGCCTCTTCTGTAGATGTACAGAGGCTGTTGATTTTTTTTTTTAAGCTGTCCGTCTGGCATCTTTTATGAGCATTAATTTTGCCTTTAAAAATTGTTGATTTTTTTTTTCTTTTTTTGCTTAACCTACTCCAGTGTATTAGGCTTCAGAAATCTTTGAGTCTATATAATACCTTTGAACTTAAGCCCTGGAACCTCTCTACTTTATTGCTACAGTAGTAACACCTTTGCTCTGACTGTAGTGTAGACTAGTCAGTAAACTCCAAAAGCAATTTAACAACATCCTTGGGAATAAACAGAGTGTTATAGTGATGGAGACTGTAATGGGCTTTAAAAGTATGTGGGATGCAAAGAAATTGTGTCCAAGATAATGTTAAAACAGAGATCCTTATCCTCAGCATGCATTAGCTAATATCAGGCTTAGTTAAACTGAAGATCTTTTTCTCCTGTGATATTCATAGCTTTCCTACTACTCAATTGGTTCTTAATTCAGTCATAGTACAATGTATTATTTCAGCATCTCTTGACTCAATTCTGTGATGCAGTTTAATTTTAAAACTGTCTGCAAAGTAATAACTTATATTAAAAGCATATATTTTTCTGATATTTCTAAATTAAAGTCAGCGATGAATTTCAGAATATAATTTTGATCTTGGATATGTTTGAATATGCAAATGAAAAATAGTATGGTTAGTTTCAAATGATGCTTCAAGCTTTAATGTTTCACTACACTTAATAAAAAAGACACTTTTGCTGTAGAGACGATATTGCTGATTTTTCATTTCAGTAAGAAAAATATTGTAAGGTTTGGGTAGAAAAGGAAGAACAACAGTCGTTCTAAAACAGTCACATGCAAAATAAGGTTATTGATGTAGCCAGTTGCTAGGAGGACAGATCTGGCATTATTTGTCATGATGAAGACAAATTCAACTCGTTTTTTACTTTAATGGTTTGTGAAGATAAGGTGTGTGTGGTAGTGGGTAACTTTTTAGATTTAAATAATTACAAAGTGAAGAGCATAGTAAATACATAAATTCAGCACTAATTTATGAAAATTAGCATGCTAATAAAATCAATGCTAGTAAGGTGAGAAATGACGATCTTGTATTTAAGTCACTGGACTGGAACTTAGGTGATCTGGGTTTAATTCCTGGCTCTGTGGAAGATTTCCTGTCTGACCCTTGGCAAGTCAGTGAATCTTTCTGTACCTCTGTAAAGTGACTCCCTTTTTCTCCCTCTTTGTCTATCTTTTTAAATTTTTATTTAGATTGTATGCTCGGTGGTGCAGGTCCTATCTCTCACTATATGTTCTATTCTCCTTGTCCTCAGTGCAGTGTTGCTTATGCAGTTTGGAATTGTTTTCTTTTTCCTAATAATAAATGTAAGTGCAACAAATTACACTAGAAAAGCTAGCAGACTAGCAATCCATAACAAATGGAATGTCTGCTTCTAAATATCAACAGGGACTTGTAAGGCCAGATCCTCAGTGGAAATTGGGGTAAATTACATCAGCAGAGGATCCGCCTATTAGAGTATCATTACGAAGGGGTTTCCTAGCTGTGTGGATTGCTGAAGGCAGCCAGTATTCAGATTATACATTGAAAGATAATCTCCAGGTATCTACGAGCTCCTTTTTGAATCCAGGAGAAACCAGTGTTTCTTTGAGAAAGAAAGTGCATACAAAGGAAAATCCTTTGCATTGTAAGTAGGTCTAGATCTAGTACTGCTGAAACGTTTTCATATTCCGGAGGTCTAGGAAGGTCTCCTTTTATTAACCTATTTCTGCAATCCCATCTTCCTTCTCTTTCGTCTGCTTTTTCCCTTTCTTTTCTTTTCTGTTCCCCTGGCCTTTTTGTTCAGATCATTCTCCTTCTTGTCTCACTTTCCTCCTCACTACTCAATTTCCTTTCCATCTGGTACAGCCACTCTGTCAGAGTTAACTCTGGCACTGGGCTCAGCAGCATTCTTGCTTCTCAATTACTGTTGTTTAAACAAATTCTAGTTTTGTACTGTTGCTTCTCTCAAGTGCTAAGACAGCATTTAAGAAAGTCCCATAGTTATTCAGTAGGTAGAGCCAGCAGCCTTCCCTAAGGGAAGGTGAGGCTTTCTTGTTCTAATCACTGACCACACTGCCTTCCATGGAAAGCACTGTTTAAGTGCAGAGTATTATTTTTATTAGTTGGCTCAAGATTGGGAACGTCTATTAAGTTAGATGTGCACTCCATGAACACATACATTTTGCTGTTTTGCTCAAGGACAGGTCACAACTTTGCACTTTAAATTACAGATTTGTGCTGCCAGTCCTTCCCTCAGCTAAACTTCAAACACATCTAACAAATAAAATCATATGCAGAAGTTGTCATCTTTCTCTAATAAAGCCAGAGGAGAGTTGAAGTGTTTAATTGCTGACTCTACTTGTATACATATTGTAAGGCTTTTAAGGTAAATTGCTCATACAGAACGCCTGGAACAGATAGTAATTAACAACTGGATCGTCATTTGTATGTTAATTACCCTATAATTTGTCTGTTTTTCTTTGCTATTGGTATATGTGCTTGTTTAAATGTTCCTTTACACTTTACCAGTAATATTTGCTTACGGGCAGACTCAAAATGTATCTGTAGATTTTGACTGTCAGTTACATGCAAATAGTTTATGGGAAGAGACATGCCAACAAATGACAGATGCTGCAAAGGCCTAAAATACTGCACTGTTGTATTATGGAGGATAAAAAACCAGAATCCCTTTCTATTGGATAGACAATAAATGAAAAATCTGTTGACGAAAAATGGCATCCAATTTTGATCTCAGAAATAATTAGGAACACAGTTTTGGGGCACAAATAATTACATGTGCATTTTATACCACCTAGATATATTACCGTCTAGGTAGATTGGTAGCTGTCTGAGTGCAGTAAAATGGACTTGTAGTGCTGTATGCTTGTAAAGTTGCACCCACTGTTGTATCTGGGTGCAAAATCAGAGGCTGAGGTCTGGCCATATTTAAAAATCAGGGTCAAATTGTTTCAGGATGCAGGGAGAAGTAAAGTAACTTCTTACGATCGGATCATATGACAATTGGGATTAGGGCCTCCAGATATTATGGCAATATAAAATAAGAAGAAATAATAACTGGGTGAAATATCATTGACTATGTGATCCAGTACAACACCCCCATCCTGAAGAGGGGCAGTGTAATAAAGTCGTGGCACACAGGAAGGCTGGTAAGAGACTGGTATTTTGTTTTCTATCCCCAATCACCTGACATGAGTCTGGGTTACAAAGCTCATACCATTGTCACATGGCAGAGGTCAGTATAGTCCACTGACTAGCTGCTGCATGTAACAGTAACCACTGGAAAGTGGTTACAGTCATGAAAGTAGCTATAAAAATGGCATTTAGCTACTGCTTGTAACTGTACTCTTTGTGTCCTCTGAGTCACATTTGTTTTGTTTACTGACAAAAACAAGTTTTACTCCTCTCAGCACTGCAGAGCCGATACAGCTGTGGAAATAAGAGCTGGATTTTATTTTGTTTCATGCATGCTACAGGATCTTTGTTATTGGTGGTAATGTGAGAACACTGCTTAATTGTCAGAAAGCAGGTTTACCTTAAAGTGCTGTCAGCTAGAAAAATCTTGTTTTGAAATGGAAAATGTCTAAGTTCCTAAACACTAAGCAGTAACACATGTAACCGTAACCACAGAAGTCAGTGGATGCTGACCCGTATGACTGGCCAGGAAAATAAATTTCAGCCTGATGAGTGCTGCTGACAGTCAGTAAACCTGGACACCAAGATGTTGTTTTACAAAGTTCACTTTTGAGAGCACCTTTGTGATGGTGCTTGAAATTTCTTGACCGACTGTGTCGCCTTGAAAATGTTCCATGAGTTCTATGGCAACTACTGAGGTGGACAATAGGAAACTAGATTCCGTACCCCTAACTTACACTGACTTTCATGGGACTTTTGGGTGCTGTGAGAATGTGCACCAGATTAGCACTGTTCAGCTAATTAGCACTGTTCAGCAACAGATTAGCACTGTTCAGCCCAATTGTTTGAATACGCTAACATTTTGTAATAAAGAGATGTGTGTTGGGCAATGTACAGTAATAGCTAATATAGAATTATAGCTTCTCTGTACAGGGGACACCTGTTCAACACTTTTGGAGGAGCTATTAAAAGCATTAAGTGTTATAGTAACAGAACTTGTATTCTAAGTTAGTATAGAGTGTCAGGAGGTGTGTAACACATTAGCCAAGTGTACTGTGGCCTGCTCTAGTGGCTAGGTGACATAGAGTATAATAGCCTATTACTGCTACCAGCTGTTGAGTTTTTCTCTTTTAGCTTAAATAGTAGAGGCACATGCTTTTAATGGTGGATCCTGGGTACAAATGACTAAACATGGGCAAAGTTAAAGGTGCTAGGTAGGAGCAAAACAGAGCTGCTTTTCTTCACCCTCAGTGCCTTTTGTCTCTCCTCCCCCCCACCCCCAACTGCTCATGTGGTGGTGATGGTAATAGCAAGAGAGAGAGAGATTAATATAAAATGTATCGATATGAGAACTCTGAGTGATATCTCAGTTTGCTTTAATAATGAGAACCAATTAACTTCCTCTTTCTTTGTTTTATCATTTCAGCTGCCATTTGTAACATTCAGCTGAAAAACAAATAAATACAGGATTTCATTTTACAGTCATGTAACTTGCAGTGCTGCACCTTGACATTGTTAAAATCCCAGTCATGCAAATGTACGTGAGATGAACTCAGCTGAATTTTGAGTTTTCATTCCTTGAGTGTGCCTTTGTTGTTTCAGAACCCATTAAGATCAAGAAATATAGTTCCCTCCTTTAAGTCTTCTGCAACTGGCGCATGAAAAATGGAAATGGTTTTGAAATTGACGCAGTTTTGTGATGGTAGAGAAAACATACTATAATTTTGAAAAATTCAGAGGATGTTGTTGGATCTGAGTTTCCCAGACATTAAGGAGTTTGCATGCCCTACAGAGAGTTAGGACCCCATTCCGCCAAGACTGAGAAGGGTAAATCCTCCCAGAGAAGAGTCCTGGGGGAATGTATGTATGTATGCATGTGCATAATTATAGTTTGCATTTGAACTTGATTGTAACAAGTATTAATAGTTTGAGGGGAGAAGGAAATACTGAAAGAGTTGGTGTTGAAAGTATTCACAGTTGTTTCAAGGGTCATAAACTATAACAGCAATTAGCAACCTTTGGCCTGCGCCGCTTCCCACCACCCGCACTGGCCTGGAGCGGTGAACCGGGGCCAGTGGGAGGCGCGATTGGCTGAACCTGCGGACGTGGCAGGTAAACAAACCGGCCCAGCCCAACAGGGTGCTTACCGTGGCGGGCCACGTGCCAAAGGTTGCCAGTCCCTGAACTGTAGTGTATTCATATAGATAGATTTAGTGAACATTTTTCTTTAGAGATTGTGTGCCACTCTCCTTTTATCAGATTAACTCTGCATTATATGGAAGTCCTGAACAGACCTAGCTCTGGTCTCTATCACAGCAGAAAGGTAAGCTGAGGTACAAAAAAGGGAAAGAAATGCTATACCTGATGTTACCATATTGCCTTCTCCAAACCCATTACACTGGTACAGAATTTAGCCTAGTGGGACCCTGTTTTGGTTGAGCCCTTTAGGTATGACAGTAATACAAATAGTAGTCTAAGGCAGCGCTGCTGTAAACTCTCTTGTGTAGCCGCTCTAAGCTGATGGGAGAGAGCTCTCCTGTTGACTTAAATAATCCATCTCCAATGACCGTTGGCAGCTGTGGCAGGAGAAGCTTTCCCACTGACATGGCGCTGTCCACACCAGTTCTTAAGTCGGTATAACTTACATCATGTGGGGGGGTTGGCTTATTCACAAATGTCACTGACATAAGTGACATAAGTTATACCAACATAAATGGTGGTGTTGATGTGGAGAAGTTTCAAAGCTGAACTTTACTTTTAAGGGAGAGATGTCAGAGAGTCTGGACCTGGAACAAACAGTGTATCCATTTTTTTCCAAAGTGATAGAACAAAATTATTGATATAAAAATTATTTATAGTTTCAACCATATTCAGCAATAAGATGAAGAAGCCTTTTCCACAGTATGCTAATATTTAGAGTGATTAGAATCTTTCCTATGTGGAAACCAGTGTTGCTTTTCACACGTGAACTCATCTGAATCCTTCCCAGACCATGAAATGTTGCTCAGGGCACAAACAAAACTCAGCCATCCATGTCTGTTCTGAATAGTCTTTGCTAGCCTTCTATGTATGTTATTAAGTTCTACAAGTTTTCCTTCTCCAAGTACTTACAGTTAACCAATAGCTCAGTTGCAGGATTGATGTTTGAATCACAACCGTGAAAGCATGACACCAATTGTATCTTTCATTGGTTATCGGTTTTTTGCTGGAGCTTAGGGAGAAAAGATGTAGGTGTAAAACTAAAAGCTGCTACTCTGGAAGCAACAAGTATCCTTCATTCTGGGGACGTTAGTTGTTACATTTAACATATTCACATTCATCACTCTGTATGCTAGATATGTTAGTGATAAGGCAAAACACATATCCTTTAATTGTCTTAACAAAATATACACCTAGGCAAGGGAACACCACCAGTGATCCTTCGCTACTAAACTGCTAGAGCTCCCATGTCTTTTCTAGTTTTAATATGTGTTTTGCAACTCGCTCTCTGCCTACTCATTCCGTCAGCTGCTCACTGCTTTTGAAAGCATTCCAACCTGTTATTGGGTTGTTACAATTAGATTTTAAAGTGAGGGTGAAATATTGAACACACACACACAACTTTACCAAGTGGTTCAATAATACTTAAAATACATGCACACTTAAAAAACCGAAAAAGGGCACACACGTCTTTCAAGAGTTTGTTCATCTTTATTGTGGAAAGCATGGGATGGCTTACTAGAGGAAGGAAAACCACTCTGTTTGGTGTGGTTGTGTGATGTATAAACTGTAGAAGATTGCTCCTTGAAATAGGCTATTTAGTCTGTCTTTACAAATAAATAAAATGAACACTGAAAAGGGTCCCATGTCAAGCAGTCTTTCTTCTTGGTGTTGGCACTTAATTTTCTTCCCATGGCTCTTTCTTATAAAATATAGCTGAAAACTACAGGTCCTTTGGTATGTAGTTATGGAGAATTCTGCTGTTAGCTAGAACTTGATAGCCAAATCTGACATTTGGTGTGATTTCATGTTTCCTTCATGTTTACATATGTAAAGGCTGTCTTGCTGCTCTTCCAGATATAAATATGAAAAATTCAATTTTGTCAAGGCTTGTATATAAACATCTAGCTTGTTTGTAGAAAATTTTATTCAATAACATTCTTCACTTCCAAGTTCAAAGCATCTACAGACTGTCTGTGTACTTCTGGGAACAATCAGCTTCTAGTGAACGTGACATAATGTTTAATCTGAATATTTCTCTTTCCGTGTTCCCTTAATCTTCCATTATTTTAGATCTTCAGTTGTTTAAAAAGTCAGGGAAAGAATGTCTGCTTAGTGGTTCCGATGGTAAATTGCTAGTGAAACCCTGTGATTGTAATTCTGGAAAATGCAGTAATAGTGGTCTCTAAGGGTAACAACCTCCTTCTGAAAACATAGGAAAGCTTACTTTTAATTTACTTTATTTTAATTTAGATCAGAGTAAATGTTCAGAAACAGTTCTTTGTGATGAAGTTAAGCAGGATTTGAGATTCTCAACATTTGTAGCAAATTCTTGGTAAAACGAATATTTCCCCGGAGATTCTCCTATAACAAGGCTGGCTGAGTTGTGTATTTACTTATAAAGCTCTCCGTCATGTCTTATTCTGAAAGTGTTCTCTTTGGGGCACCAGTTGGAATGAAAGATTTTTACAATCTAAAAATAAAACAAACAAACAAACCACCCCACCCCTGCAATTACCTTCGGAACTTCCAAAAACGGATGGGTTTTTATTTGTTCCTCTTTACTCATAGACATAAAGGGTGTGATACTCAGACAGCAAGGGGGAGAGACTAGCATTCTTAACAGCATAATAAATGTCACTGGCGCAGCAAAGGGCAGAAAAATCATAATCTTCCTTTGGCCAAATCTTTTCAACTGCAGAAAACTTCGACCTTTTTGCGATAATTTTGAATGACTGACAAAGACTCTGAAAAGAGTCAATACGTGAGATGTTAGAGCACTTAATTTTGTAGAATGGAGTGTTTTGGAATCTCCAGTTAGATGTCTGACTGAAAGAATCCACTGCTAAATGCCAGCGACTGCAGTTTTGGGGCAATAATGAAATACTCTTTTTAGGTGACTTGTCCAAGCATCAGTCATATCTGAACCCATGATTTCCTGGTTCCCAGCCCTTTCCTGCAGCCTGTAGACTAGACTTTACCTAGGCTTGGTAGAATTCAATGTTTATATAAATTCAATGGATAGTGTTAATGTTTATTTTAAAGCATTTTTTTCAGTGCTGGATTCTTTTCTGCTTCTTGCTTCATTAATAGAAAAAAATGCCCTCTAAATGCTAATTAGAGGGTCTTTATTTACTGGTGGTGATGTAGGGGGCAAAAGGACACAACTTAATGTCTTGAACGCAGGCTGAGTTTGCAGAACTGGAGTTTAAAGCGCGGGGAAGGGCGTGGGAAATCTTTGTAGACTAAGGAACCTCAAACTGGAAATCAGGGGGAGAGACTCAATAAGGAACTCTCATATGGTCATTTTTACTGAGTGACTTTTCTGGCAACTGCACTTTAATTTTCTCTTCAGTTTGACTTATGATGATGAATAGGGATTTGAAAACACACAAAAGGTCAGTTCAGTATCATAACATTAAATAAATATCCCTTACTTGCTGACCAAGCAGGATTGCAGACACGAGTGCAGTCAGTAAAATACTGTTTAATGATACAGTAACTTTTGAATACGTTAGACACTGGTTAACTAAGCATGCCCAGTGATACCCTAAATATACTGATAATTAAGTATTTGATAAACCCAGCATGATATTCTGAATGAAACTTAAAAGTTGTACATCCCTACTGCAACATGATTTTTTTATTATGCAGATACAATGAATAAGTTTACAAAATCATTTGAAAGATGCAAGTAAGTTATTTGCAATGAATAATTTAAGTGGTAGAATTATTAAATTTTTTGCTTGATCAGTTGCAAATTGATTATGATTTCATCAAAACAATATGTTCAGTTGTTCGATGAAATTTTGAAAATGGTTTAGCTTTATGGATTACCAGTATTTCTCTCAGAGTAACAGCCGTGTTAGTCTGTATTCGCAAAAAGAAAAGGAGTACTTGTGGCACCTTAGAGACTAACCAATTTATTTGAGCATAAGCTTTCGTGAGCTACAGCTCACTTCATCGGATGCATACCTCTGAGTATTTGACGTTCAGTATTCACTATGTGTATTCTGTTCTATTTGATGAAGTAAGTCACGTGATATCTTTTGGTTGTCAGAATGAATTAGTGATTGAGCCAAATTTAAAACTTGGTGTCTACTATACTTTCTGTGAACATTTGTAACAGTAAAACTGGACTGCAAGGGTGCTTATGCAAAGCAATTATAGTTGGAGGCCAGGAACGATGAAAGGAAATTCATTTAAAAACATGAATAATTATCAGCAGAAATCTGCTGGCAGTATTCTCCAGCTGAAAGTTAAAATTAGAAAAATTGTTCTGACTCCACGATCAGGATGTTTTGAAAACAAGTTTGTACTGTATGCAGTTGGCTTAACAGAAAGTATGGGCAGGGATTGTGAACCTACTGCATCTCCAATCATGGAATAAAACTTTCATATGACTTTGGTATCTTGATGGGTGGAGATAACAGCTTGGGGGAGCAATGAAAAGGTTTGGCTACCCAGGAAGGCTGAGTTACTGGTGTCTTGCTGCAGTTGGTTAAAATCAATCCCAGTCAACATTTTAAGTTGATTTAGTATCCATTAACTTTAATTCATTGTCTGTTTACTACTATTTATTATGCTTTATGAAGTTGTTAGAAATCGAGGGCACTCAGCACCTCTCAGAATGGGATGCTTTGCCATCTTGCTGTGATTTAAACTTTGGAACAGTGCTGAATAATATTGATCTGGCTTATTTTTTTCTTAATATAGCACCATAAATATTCTAAAGGCAACTGTAAAATAATTCTTGGAAATTGACAGCTGAATCTTTTGTATGAACCGTATGGCTCTGGATTCTAATGATTAAAAATTGACTTTTGGTAGAGATCTAAATCGACTTTGGTTGACCAAAGTAATTATTACTGACCAAGATGTAAAGTTAAAGGACAGAGATTGATGATGGTGACACTGAAGTTAATAGTGAAGTATTGATTTTTAATAAATAATTTAAAGATGGGTGGATTAAAAAAATAGTCTGTAATAGTGAATAATAAAGTGTTGAACAGTTATAATTGCTTATTTGTTACAAAGCCCAAACTTTTGCTAGGCATCCTCCCAAATGGATAAAAAGAGACAATTTCCCAGAAGAGTCTATAGGTCATCTCAAACATGATATAATAGGGTGGAGCGATGTAACAAGACAGTAAGGTGGGATTTGGGGAAGGAGAACAAGTAATTACAGCAGGTAAGACTGGAGATAGAGAGCCTAGATGAGAATTTTGCTATCTAGACAGAAAATGTCAGATCTTAGAAATGTTGTGGAGGAAAATGCGACAGGATTTGGGCACAGTCTGGATCTCAGCAAAGTACAATAAGATAATTTTTTTGCTCACACTGCGACAGACTCTGAACTCTATTATACAAGTATAAATCCAGAGTAACTCCACTGAGGCTGTTTGTGTACTGGTGGGAACAGAGACAAGAATCTCACTCACATCATTTTCAAGTAATAAATAATGGTGGCCCCTGGACTCTGTGTGTGTGTGTGTGTGTGTGTGTGTGTGTAATTTTTTAAAATCTAATGCAATATTATTATGTCTAGTTTTAACATATTCTTGTGTTACAACTTCCACTTTACCTCCTGGTGTTTTGCTGTATGTCATCTACTAAGTGTTCCATTTTAGAAAGGAAAACACATTTCCTGTACATGAATTTCTGGTGGAATGCCAACCAAAATAAACTAAACAAACTAACTAAATGAAAACGTTAAATGATGAGTTAATGGACTAAGCACAATCTATCTTTGAGAAAGTTTGAAGAAGAGTCATTACACTTCCTTAGTTTTCCGCTTTGTGCTTATGTGCACAGTTTGGATGTATGTTACATTGCTTCAATTTGTATGTTAATAGATAAAGTAATTACATATAAAATTGAGATTCTACAGATATGGTGCTGCATGAATGATGGAACAATCCTATATTGCATTTGTTAGTTCTAATAGAGTGTGTAAAATTTACGAAAAAAAATTTTTAGAGAAACTTTTTCTTGCTGTTCTTGCGCACAGCTTATACTTATGTTGTTATTTTAAGCACATTCAAAATATCATAGGGGGAGGGAGAATGATAATTTCTTTTAAATGGAAACGCTGCTTTGTGTGGGAAGCCTAATTTTGTGATGGAGAATCATTTGATTAATACTTATTAAACGGGGGAAAATTGATCAAATGATCTTGAATGTCTAAACAACAAAACAAGGACAAATTAAAATATGCATCCCTAGAGATTGCTGTTGTACCTATGTATGGCAATATATTCTGTGCTATGTGAGGGCCTAGGCCTGCGCATCTCAAATGCGGCCACCAGGGGCTTTTCTTGCAGCCACAGACTCCTGGGCAGTGATTGGGGGGACAAAGCAGTGGTCCCTCCCCAAGGGCCACCAGCAGGGGTTGGACCCTGCCCCCTCTGGAGACTCAAATGCTGGAGGAAGAGGCAGCTAATGAGTTCCCCACCTTCCTAGGGATGTAGAGTTGGGCTCCAGCCCTGGTGTAGCAGGCAGCAGGCTCTGGCCCCGGGACTCCAACCCCTAGCAGTGGGGCTCACCCCCCGTTGTCCCTGGCTCCCGCTGCCTCCGCTGGCTCATTATGCATTTCCCCCTGTCCCCCACTTCCCTCCTACCGACCTCCCCATCCAAGACTTAATTTGTCCCCGGGCTTGCCAGGACTGAGTAAGTCTGCTGCTGTGAAAAGTGATATTTGTATGTTTGTTAATATCACTTTTCTCAGCAGCAGACTTTTTAGCTAGCAAGTCTGTTTTAAAAAAGCAACCAAAAAAAGGAAAAGACACAACAACAAAAAAGACAATAACCTGCAGAGCGCCTTATTTCTGTTTCTATTCTGTTTAGGTCCACTAAAGAAGAGAGACAGCTGTATGTTATTTTTTTTTGCAGACTCAATAACACAGATTCAATAAATTACAATAATTTGGACATGTGTCTGTGCATATATATTTTTTCCTAAAGTAAATTAAGTATTTTAAGAAAAATTGTCAGCGTAACCCCCCAGCAAGAGTTGGTGGCCGCACTTTGAGGCCACCAAAAAATTTGTTGTGAGAACCCCTGGCCTAGGCCTAGATCCTCAGCTGGTGAAAATTATCATAGCTCTATTAACTTCAGCTGAGTTATGACACTTTGCCCAAGTTGAGGGTCTGGCCCCTGTTTAGATATTCCATCAATTCCATGGACAGATTTTCAATGTCAACTTTGAAGCCTCCGCAGATTGGCCAGTGAACTTCACATGAAATCCTTACTTTTGAGAATGCAGATTGGGCCGTTAGCTATGTGACTATCCAATTTACCCATTTGTGAGTGTAACTGTGCCTAGATATTTGACACTCAGAGTATGTCTTCACTGCAGAGCTAACCTGGGCTCTTATTCGATTGTTGAATTTCATTATGCTCCGACCCAAGTACAAAAACCGTGATCCACATTTTGTACTCCTTTCTGAAGGACTGCTCCCATTCTCCAGGAAACAAAACAAAACTCAGAATTAAGACTGAGAGTATGCAGAGTTATCTCGGGCAATCAGCATCAGGCGGGTCTAAGCACTTGGGTTAGCCTAGTCCAGGTGTGAGTAGCTCTACTCGAGTTACTGTGTCCTCACTGATGCTGCACTCCCCCATGTCTGGGACTTCTGGGGGCATACCCCATGGTTCTTACCACTGGCCAATTTGCAGAGAGGCTGCAAAATTGGCTTTGAAAATCTGTCCCTGGAATTTATGGAATCTTTTAAACAACAGGGGCCAGACCCTCCACTTGTGTCTAGTGTCACAGTTGAACTGAAGTTAATAGAGCACTAAGGATTCTTCTTTATCCTTTGCTCCTTTGAACAATTGAAGTCCAAGCAAATTCTCTTTTAACCATGAGGGTGGCTCGTTGGAAGGTGTCGGCAATGCCCATTGTACGTGTCTGCTGGAGCGTGATGCAAGAAGCGCCTCTTTTCCCAAGCTGGAAGCTGTTAGTATGCTAAGAAGAGAGGGATGAAAAAAATGGGAATGAGGAGAAAAGGATGGGAATAAGAAGCGATTAAGGTGAATCAGCGATGAACCATTCGCTGCGGAGGTGGGGAGGAGCCAGGGAGCAGGAGCCTATAGAATCTGGTGCCTACATATTTGTGTGCACATTTTGTATGCAATAAGGTTGAATGTTCAGCCTTTAATCATCACAGATATGTTGGGGATGAACAGAGGGAGTTTAAAAACCAGAAGATGGCCCCCCAAAACCATGATTTAGTCTTTTGAAAGATCCTATGAGTTTTAGGACACGATCATATTTATTTTGGTGGGAGGTGGGTGAGGGGGGTCTGACTCATGATTTTTAAACTCCTGGCATTGGTAATACTGCTCAGCTTCTGTGGTTGGCAACTTCCCCAGTTTACTCAGGTGTTTCTCACTCATCAGCTGGGAAAAGAAACCACCCTCTCCTTTCATTTCGTCACCAGCACTGATGGCTGTTACCGTGGGCCGAATCAAACTGTCACTGCAAAATGTGTTTTTGGGCCAGGGGTGCACTAGAGCATGTTTGGCAGTATAAATCAGGTTCCCAAGTGAAATAAGCTACATGGTTAGAGGCACTTTTATGCTGGTCTAACTGTGTCTGCAGTAGGGCTTTTGCTGGTATAGAAGTGTTACAAAAAATCACACACTTAACCAGTGTTACTGTATTGATAAAAGTTTCTAGCATTGACCTGGCCTTGAATTATGTAGTTTTGAAAACTCTGGACTATTACTATAATTAAAACAAAAATTAGAAATAGTTCCCAGTTTAGAAAAGAGAATTATTTAGAGTTGTGAATGGCCTTTAGTACAGCATGCTACAAATTGCACAGGAAGCAGAAGTAGTACACTTAGAGAAACCTACAGTATGCACGTTTATTAGCACAGGTCACTGTTGCATAGACAAAGGATGCATTTTTAGGGCCAAATGTGGGGAAAAATGAGGCCTCAGGCTGCATACAAAAACGTATGTGCAACTGTGGAAATTGTGTGAGCTAATGTAAGTGTAGAATTGCACATAGACCCATCTTATTAAATTTGGCACCTAATTTCCCAGTTTACATTACAAACATCTTTTCTGAAAATGCACTAAAATATTTAATTTCCTTTGGGACAGTTACTTAATGTACACTTTAAGTGTTAGATAATTATTTTTTATGGTTTTTTGGCAGTCTGCTGTAATAGTTGTAGAATAATAAAATTTATAACTTCCTCTGTCCTTTTATGAAGCAATTAAAGCAGTTTCTTATCTAAAATTGCTGTTTCATAAGTGAAGTTTGTGTTTCTCATTGTAGAACTTGGCTCTGATACACTGTTTATTTGGTATCCTATAATATTCTAGATTAGTGAGCTTTTATTGGGCCAGGTTCTGCCCTCGGATACATATCCATAACACTTATTGAAGTCAGCTGGAATAGCACGTTCCTATCCAAGGTCAGAAATTGCCACGTAAATAGCTTCATGATCTGATAATATGGGTTTTGTTTTTAATTTTAAAAGTAGTATTTCATATCCATGCCTCAAAAATGGAGTATCCTTTCACTTGATAAATTACAATTGTAGGCCAAGATTTTCACAAGAGATTAGTTATTTTTGGGTACCACCATTTTTGGGTGCCCAGTTTGAGACACCCTCTACCCACCCTCTGAAAATCAGGCCCTATTGATATGTCTCAAGTTGAATACACAAAAATTGATGTACCCCAAAAAATAGCCTAAAGCTTTTTGGGGGCAGGGACTCTTTGGGGTTTCCTGATGCTGCTGAACTACGCTAATGATACTCCAGCTCTCCTGCACTCTTATTAAGGTTCCAGGACCGCGCATACTGCCAAACATGCTGTAAAAACAGATCCATTAAGAATTACGTACGTACTTGCATTGTTTTACATTTTTCATATGCAATTAACATTCACCTGTGAATCCTAAAGATGGTAAAGCTCTTACTTTAAACTTCCCTCAAATGTCCCTTTGATAATTGTATGTAATAGAATATGTCATATTATGCACAATAGAATAACAGGAGAAGCTCCATAAAGTACAATGCATCTTGCTGGAATGAAAAATGTAACAAAATAGTGTCCATATTATATACTTAATTTTTAAAATTTTTAAAAAGTTTAAAATTTTAAAAGTATTAACTATTTTCCAGAATCTATGTGGTTAATTTAGAAAATGTTAGTAATTTTGCTGCAAATAAGTTGATCAGTATGCAAGATGGTTGTTGCTGGCTGAATCATGGTCCACAGTTAAGGTAAACAGATCTGTGATGACATTTTCTGAGCAGAATACCAATGCAGTTGCATTTCTTCCCAGAGGTTTCTGATGTTTCTCAGATGCGGATAAAATTTCTTTCAAGAAGGTTTTGGTCACAGGAAAAAAATTCTTCTGTAGAGGTGGGATTTATTATATTTATGACTTATTTGATATGATAATTGTGCTGAGTTAAGAGCATTTAAAGGTTATTGCTGCTTTTGCAATATGTAATGATAAATTTTTCTGACCTGTTGTCTATTTAACCTACCTGTTAATGGTATGTATGTATAATAATATTAATAAGGTTGTAAAATAATTGTATTTTAAATTTGTACTGCTGTGTGGAATTTATCTGGGTTTTTTCTTTCTCTGTAATTAACATACCAAAGTGATGTGACTAAATTTATAATTAGATTTTACTGTAGGTGTTATGAAATATTCTTCATGGTGGCTATGCTTTCACCTGCAAAGTTCTGAATTCACAAATGTGATTTTATTTTGTTCCTCTTAAATGTGCCTATACTAGGTGGTAAAATCCTTTGTGATCTGTTAGTGGTTGTATATCTTAATTCTTCATGATTTTGACAACTGTATTTGTCCATTACCTAAAGAAGTTTTTAGACTTTACCTTTTTGGAACATCTAAAACGTTTTTATCGGCTTCTGTTCAAGGGACAGGGCACGTGTGTTAACCTTAGACTAAGATTTACTCTGAGATGATTGCCATTTCAGTCAGTTGGTGGACTGGCAGTCAAATCTGTAACATTTATATAACTGGCATCTCTCAAGCATAGGTGCTGGAGCTGGGGGTGCTGCCATATCCCCTGGCTTGAAGTGTTTTCCATTATATCCAGGGTTTACAGTTTGGTTCACTGGCTCTCACTACCCCCACTATAAAAATTGTTCCAGCACCTCTGCTCTCAGGTTTAGTCATGCACTGATATTTAGTTCTAATGTAACCTATCATATTACAATGACTCGTAAAGGATTAAAGAATACTGGAAAGAGCATCCTCAATGGTCCCCTAATATTTACTAGCAAATATTGCGCTTGTCACAAGATTTGGAAGTTAAAGCGTTTTAGAGCCCGTTGAAGTCAGTGGAAGGATTGCTATTGATGTCAGTGGGCTTTGGATTGGGGCCAGCATTACCTATGCAGATCATGCATGTCTTGATCTGAAGCAAAGACTGTAATACGCTGACTGAAAGTAATGTTGGGTAGTGGCCATTCTAGATGGGAGAGAGCGTGTTCCTTTGGGAGTTTCACAAGAAGCAGAGGTTTCTGACTACAGTAGCAGAATCTCCCCCGCAGCTGGATGACACACGCTGTGAAGATGTGCAACTGGTCAGTTGTGCTCCTCTGAAATCTGTGTCTGTCTAAAAGCCGTAAGCATGTACTGTAGTAGAGCTGAGATAAAGCTTCAAAATTCAAATCCAGATCTGGAGTCTGAATACTCAGAAGCTTGGGAGGTGTTTTGAATTTGAAATTTTGGCTTAGGGGCCAATCTCTGGTAAGTAACATTCAACTAAAAATAAAATAAAATCAATATTTCCCCCCTACAGTTCAATCCAGTGATCTTACTGCACTAAGATTGCTGAGGTTTAGCCCCTCAGTTGTTGTGTTGGAGGATATCACACTCAGCAGTACAAAGAATTGAAACAGGTTGTTGTAAAAATCACATACATATATTTACAAATCTATTTAGAATAAACCTTGAGACCAGATTTTACCTGATGTTGTGTTTCACTTTGTGGAGTAAATGTAACTTAAGTTACATAGACCTAAAACTTTATTATAAAGGCCAGAACAAATACAAACCATCTTTTATTTGGAGCTGGAATTTATCGATACTTTTTTTTGTAATGTACATTTGTAAAATGTCCTTCATTTCAAAAGATTCCAAAGCACTCTGGCATGACCTACATGCGACACCAACGAAATGCTGTCATATTCTGTAAGTGGGGAAGTGGCAGCAAAGAGGCCTACAGCCATGAATATAATTCTAGACACAGACTCGCAAGGCAGATTCTGTCACCCTTACTCACATCGAATAGTACCGTTCTTCTTGAATTCACGGGACTACTCATGGACTGATGTACAAGTCAACATGAGAACAGGTAGCGGGATCAGGCCCGTGGATGATGGAGATAGAAGAGAAATCTAATCTGTCACTGGAGATTATTCCCTACCAAATGAGTGCTTTCTTGAATCCTACTTGTAAGACATTTTGATGCTATTTGGCTGATTTTTGGATTACTTTTCTTTTTGTACCCTGTTAATGAAATAAATACCCTGTAAATTTTCTCCTTTTTTTGTGATTAATTTTTATTAATTTTCATAAAGAAATAAACAGTACAAAAAAAATAGAAACAGGTATAAATGACTCACAGCTTGTCTATGTTACCAATTACCATGCATTTCACAGGATATCCAATAAAATTGTGTAGTTAAACAACTTTACAACTTGACAAAGCTGCAGGACCAGACAGTACAAAATCAGACAATGTTACACAGACATGATGGGGTAACAATTTAAATAGAAAGGTGGGGATAACAGGCAAAAAAGGAAAGAAGCGGACTGAAGGGGGTGGGAGTGGGAAGAAGGAGGGAAAAAGTGGAGCGGTCAGGTGGAATGAAAGTCTGAGATTATTTGAGCTGTCTCAGCATTCTTTATCCCAGAAACTGGGTCCGGATTTCCATTGAAGTTATGTAATTGCTCTCTGTGTCAATAAGTTATTCTCTGGCTTTGCTGCTAACTCAGATGGGTCTGAATACCATTGGTCTTACTGGGCATAAGCTTGTTCCTCCATTTTTTGTAACCCTGTGATTTGCAATGCAAAAGCAAATGTCTTACCTTTAAAAAATAGTTTACAACTGAGAAACTTTCTTGTAAAAAAAAGCTATTTAAAGTATTTGCACAGATATTTTCCACTCTACTGTGTCCACAATGTTAGGCAACATTTATGGTCAAACTTCATCTACAAATTTCACTTTGACCATTACTCCTTCACACTTTTAAGTAAGGGTTATGTATGCTTGATATGCCCTTATTTTTGTTTGCAAAAGAAAAGAGTCTTCCCAACCTAAGTAAGAGCCCAGCTCATTTCTTAATATCCGGTGCTGATTAAATACTTCTGTTTGAGTTAACAGTAGCAACAGTGTATGTGGTTGTGTATGAGCCTGAGAGCTGTATTTTTCTGGCACTTTATTGACAAGTACCACACATCAAGCACTTCCATTCTTCTTCGAGTGCTTGTTCATGTTGATTCCATTCTAGTGTGCTGGCATTCTACATAGATTGACCAAAGCTGTTTTGTAAGTCCACACAGTTGTTTGTTGCAGTGACAGATAGGAGAAAGGTTGTCCAGTGTCTGCTTACTGCCAAAGCCAGCATCGTCTCGAACTTGCTGAGTCGTCATGTAATGCGACGCAAACGTAGACAGACAACCAGGTAGCGGCCCGACAGATCTCTGGGGTTGGCACCTATGCCAGGAAGGCTGCCAATGATGCCTATGCCCTAGTTGAGTGTGCCATCATGATCGCCGGCGGGGGCACCTTTGCCAGCTCATAGAGGTAGCGGATGCAGGCCATAATCCAGGACGAGATTCTCTGAGCAGACACTAGACAGCCTTTCATCCTGTCTGCCACTGCAATGAACAACTGTGTTGACTTACGGAATGGCTTCATTCTATCTAAGTAGAATGCCCGCGTCCTAGAATGGAATGGACATGAACAGTTCCAAAAAAATGGGTAACCTTTTTTTTCACAACCAAACAACCAATGCTATAACTGCCCATGCACTTTCAGGCTTTGATTTTATTACACCAAAATAACTCAGTTTACCCCCATGGAGCTGCTCCCTGTTTATACTAATGTAATTTAGATCACTGGCGGGTATCCCCTTCTGATTTTCTGGTGTCCTTTTTTTCTGCTGCACTCCCTCTTCCATACAGCAGAGGGCTCCTGGCAGCAGTACTTCTTGTGGCCTGCTTGTCACATCATTTCTATTCTATGTCTGTAGGTTTCCCTTAGTACAGTACTATGTAGACCTCTCTGAGCCTGTTAGCTTCATCTCTGGTGTCCTTCAGTGCCAGCAGGTCCAGCCTCAGAGAAAGCAGGCTGTCCAGTCACATTTTCCTTGTGACTGTGACTTCCACAGACAAGTACCTCATTCTGTGAGGCTGCATGTTTCTGTCCTCTGCTTCTCTGATCCATCCAACTTCTAATCACCCTGCTCCCCACGGAGCTCTAGGATCTGCTTTCTAGCATGTGAAGGAGAAATTATATTGAGGCTCTGATCCTGCAGGGTGACTGTTGGCAAGTCAGGATGGAGATAACTGCTTTGAAAAGGAGTTCAAATCTGAACCAGTTTCCTAGTCAGACTCCCTGGAATCTATAACGTATAGTCTGGCCACATTCTGGGTGGATTTTCTGCACAGTCAGAATCTGGAGTGCATATTTTTGGGGGAGAACCTGATCTCAGCAATGTAGCCTTCGCTCCGCAGGATATTGTGACTCAGTAGTAGTGCCCCCTTGTTAGATGTGTTAACCCTAGTTAACCCTGTATAGTAATGATGCTGTCATTAGGTAGTGAAAGCTCCCCTCTGAGGTGTGTTTGATATCCCAGTCACGGCCCTTAGAAGTGCTACCGTCACTGCATTTGTTATACAGCTGGACAGCTAGACCTTACCGTCCCCCAGAATTCAAGATCTGCAGAACTCGCCATGGGTATTTAGGGAAGGAATTGAGTATTGGACAACGAGCTGCTTTAAGCTATGGTGCATCCTGCATTCTAGAGCCATGGTGAAGTCCGGGGTCACGGTCACAATGTTTTGTGTGTGTATAATGCTGTATTGCTATGCATGCAAGCATATCCTGTCCACAAGCTGTTCCCTACAGCAGGTTTATTTGAGTTGTTTTTATGAGGGGCCTGAAACTCCCCTCTAAGTTTTCAGTTTTGGTATATTGACTTTCTGGGGTTTGATGGGCTTTTGCTTTCCATGCTCATAGTTTCTTGAGGACATGCATGAAAAATTACATGAAATCTGTTGACTCTGGAAGTAGCTCTTTGGTGTGTCTTGTTGGAGATTTAATCTTCCTAGTGAGCAAGGCTCTGTTCTTACTGTTTTTCCTGGATGGATGTAAGTTTCAGGTGCTTCAGGAATTCCTCTTTCAGCTGGTTTTGGACTTCTGTATGAACGAGTCCATGATTGTGCCTAACTTCTAACCAAATCTCTCCTTTTTTTTTTTTTTCTTTCCCCTAGAAAGGATTTAATATTTGGATGAAAAGGTAGCCGCTAGGGTTAATCTCCATTGTACATAGCTCTTTAGAAGGACAAATAGATGTTCATTTCAAAGACCTGAAATACAGGTCTCTACCTATCATGCCTTAAAGTCATTTGGTTAAAATCATGTATTATTAACGGATGATCAAGATGCCCGCAAAAGGCCATGCTGCTTGATGAATTTCTACCACCTGAGCTGAGTGGGACAAGTTCACCATGCTGGAGACTTCAAGGCCATGTAGATTGTCCTTGCCTCACATTTCTGAATGTATTCCTGTGTGGTGATAGGCAGAAGAGACAAATTTCAGAGTAACAGCCGTGTTAGTCTATATTTGCAAAAAGAAAAGGAGTACTTGTGGCACCTTAGAGACTAACCAATTTATTTGAGCATAAGCTTTCGTGAGCTACAGCTCACTTCACATCTGATGAAGTGAGCTGTAGCTCACGAAAGCTTATGCTCAAATAAATTGGTTAGTCTCTAAGGTGCCAGAAGAGACAAAGTTATCCAAATTGCTTCTTAGCGAGGTCCGCTTCCTCTTTGGGTCTGCTAGCTACATCTGCTGGTTGTTTGGAAACTTCTGCCGGATGGAGAGGACAGTGAAAAGTGATGAGCACTATTTTCCTTCTCTTATATCACCCCTTCCCACTTTGTATTCTGAGGGATCCTCTTTAGGTTGAATGTTGTCAGGTTTAAAAATATCTGAAGGGCTGAGGAATCTACCCTTCTGTATCTTCTGTCTTCCATTAGTTTTTGCTTCTTGGTGGAAAGCACTGTAAGGCTGATTGCATACAGTCTTTCCTAGGATGGGAGAAAATGAAGGCCCCTACAAACTAAATTCCTTGTGAATTATTTTACCTTAGCTTTGAAGCTGAATGCTCTTCTCTTTGCATCCTGAGACCCTTCAGCAGTGAAGTTAATGCTTGGAACAACTCATGAGGGGCAATTACTGCTGATTTTTTTCACATGTGTAATCCACTATAGTCAGTGGGACTCCTTGAATAAGCAAGGTGAGCTGTTTGGAATGCTGTCAAGGGTGGAATGTACTGTTGGAGCAGTGGCAAGTGCATTTAATAGAATATCAGGGTTGGAAGGGACCTTAGGAGGTCATCTAGTCCAACCCCCTACTCAAAGCAGGACCAATCCCCAATTTTTGCCCCGATCCCTAAATGGCCCCCTCAAGGATTGAGCTCTTAACCCTGGGTTTAGCAGGCCAATGCTCAAACCACTGAGCTATCCCCCCTACCCCCTTTCTTGTTAGTAGAAAGACCATTCATTAGATGATACTTATTCTATAAATTTTAGACTCTTTTGGGGTCTAATGTGCTGAGTCCATTCTGACCCTCTTACCTTCAACACGTCATTTGAAGGTACTGTATGTGCTTTATTTTGTATCGAAGGAAAATAGTGCTGTACAAACGCCTCATCACAAATGAGTGTTCATGTTTCTTTTCTGGTATTAAAAAATAATAAAGGACACTTTTGGATTTATTTGAAATTCTGTTAAAATATTCCTTTTTGCTCTAGGGCTGCATGCTGGTTAAAAGAGCAGTCCTCTTAGTGGTGTGTATTTCAGTGTTTCTCTTAGTGAGAAACACACTGTAAAAGCATACTTATTAGTGTTTTAAAAGCTGCTTTAACAAACGAATCAGCAGAGCAACTGAAGATGACTTTCAGCTATATGTTTCAAATGTGAGGTGATTGTCAGTATATTTCAAAGATAACTTATTTTCAGAAATAGCAGTTTAGCTTTTATGTTTCCGTTCTTGTGTAACTCTACTATGTCTGTCTTATGACACTGTAGACGCATCTTTTTTTTTTGTTTGTTTTAATCGTTGAATGAATTTTTGAAGCATATTGTTTTACGTTCTCTGCTCTGTTGCTTCTTGGCTGAAAAGAAGTTCAGCTAATAAAATAAATGTGCTAGAAGAAATTCCTAGCAGCAGTGAATGGAAACAATGGGACTCAAAATGTACATTTATTGAATAATGGATTTGAATAAAATAGGTCAGGAATGAAGTGCTCTCCAAACATGAAAGAAAATGCTGTTGAAAGAGAGTGGGTTTCTGCTTCCCTGTCACAGTTGGGTTTTTGTGCTAGTCTGTTGAGAAAAATAACGGGATTTCTCGAATAATTTGTTTTCTGTTAAGAAACTTTCATAGGCCCAGATTCTTCTCTGTTTTAGGGTTGACTTATGGCATGTCCCTGAAGCTGGTGTAGGCTGCTCAGTCTAATGGGATCCATTTGTGGAGTGGAGGCAGCATAGCAGCTCTGACACCTTCCTTATGCTCACCTCCTTAGAAGCCCCTGGTTTCACCTCTAGAGTTACTGGTTTGGTTCTCACTCTGTTACGGAACATCGTGGCTATGGCACTGAGTAATGAAAAATGGGAACAACCCTCAATCCCTGTTCCCCTAATCAATAAACTTCCACTGAAGACCTTAAAAATGTTGCTGCCAGGGATGGACCAGGTGACCAAAGATGCCTTTGCCAACCCTGATATGTGTGGTTCTAAATGATATTTAAAAAAACCAAACCCCACAACATTTTAAAATACCGGAATTAATATTTAGGGTTGAAGTTTGGAGGAGAATGCATTGGCGGGGGCGGGGCGGGGCGGGGTAATGAGATGCTGTATGTGTGTGAAGAACACTTTTTTTTTTTATCATCCAGTCTCTTTTATTTTTCTCTTAATGTGTGCTCACTCTCAGCAGATTCCTCTCCATCCTTCCACAAGCTCCAGCCTACCAGCTGTTTTGGGGGAGGGGAATAGTAATAATATACATCCCGTTTGCACAATCCTTGTACAGTTTAACAAAACATTTTTGGGTTTTTGTTTTGTGCCCACTAGACATTGTGATCTTTGGTTGGTAGTATCTCAGCCACATGCTACAGCAAATGGTCTGTGAAATCTCTATGCTTTAGAGGGAGAGAGACTTTTCATTTCTTAAATCCTATATAATGATTCCACAAAGTCCATACAAATACTTAATCTATGGGATAGAAAGAAGGGAAAGAACTACATTGTTCTGTTTTTCTAGAGTGTATTTCATTCTGAAGTATAATAAAATGTTTCCCATCCAGTTGCTGTCTTTGGATAATAAAAATGCCTTTTAGTTCTGTGATCTCAACATACTTTACTAAGGTGAGTGTTGATATCCCCATTTTACAGATTGGAAAAGCATGGCATAGAGATCGGATTAGCCTGACGTCACACACCGAGGCACTGACAGAGATGTGAATAAGAGCCTAGAGTGTAAACTCTTCCTAGCACCTTGCATATTGGGATATGAATTCTGATTAGGGTCTCTAAATGCTACCAGAATGTAAATAACATCTCCTGAGGCCCAATCTCCTGCTCTAGCCACTAGACCTCATTGCTACCCACAATTACCAGCATATAGGGTTTGTCATACTTTTTAATATTGCATTGATCTATATATATATTTAAAATATATATATATTTTTATATATATATATATTTAAAATATATTTTAAAATTTTGCCTGATCTGGATAAATTATGCCCCAGCACCTAATTAATTTCAGTAGTTCTGCATTGATATGCTTCCTCGCAGGGTATTTTTTAGGTGTTGTGAAAGACTGCTAGGCTTCATTGGCAGCTTCTGTACAGTAGGGAACAAAAGTACAGTGAGCTAATACGTAAAAGAAATACACAGGAAACTGTGTATGCTGTGATTGTCTCTCTCTCCAATTGCACTCAGGATATCTATTGACAAAACTGAAGCTATTGCAAGAGTGTAATGAATTTGCCATCATTTGTACAGTCCTTTTAAACCACAAAGGATAAATTTGTCTTCTTTTAGAAATAAAAGGAAAGATCACTCTGCACTGAGTGTTTTTAAAAGAGCCTTCTGTACATCATTACCTTTCATAGTGGATAACATGATTTTCATTCTGTATTACAGAAATGGCTTCAGATATTCCTGGATCAGTGACATTGCCAGTTGCACCTATGGCAACAGGACAGGTGAGAATGGCAGGATCCATGCCTGCTAGAGGAGGAAAGAGGCGTTCTGGGTAAGTTATTTCATTTTATCAGTGGTGAAACTGAAAACAATTTGCATTCATAAATTAAATGCATACATGTACTAATATGCGTCACAACACTGGCTAGTTGTGTTTTGGTTTTCTTTTCACCATGTATGTTGTAAGACTGAACTTGCTGCTGTGTGTGTATTTTGTTTAGTGATGGGCAAGCCTCAGAAGGTTACGGCGTTATGGATTGGCTAAGCATCCAAAATTCAGGGATGTGGTCTTGAAACCAATGTAAGCACATTACATTTGCTCAGATGAGTAATCCCACTGGTCTCAGTGAGAGGTCTCATGCGAATAAGTGGAGCAAGATGTGATTCTAGTTGCATAAGGAAATTTATCCAAACCTGCTCGGTCTGAAAATTGGGCTTGGAATCTCCCAACTACATATTTTCTACTTAAATTTCTAATACAGTATTTCCATTTTCTGCCGTAGGTGCAGAAACCATAACTACAGCCTCTCTTAAGGTATTTTGGCTTGTCATATCCTGGGCCTGATTGGAAACCAGAAGTTAAAATGTCTTAGTATCTGAGAAAGGTTTGGTTCAAGTTTCCTTTCTTAACATGGCTGGAGGTTTTGCTGGGGGAGAGGAAATTCTTATTTTATCCAGACCATTTTTGCTTATTCCTCACATTGTGTCCGTAAGCAGGACAATATATTTTTTTTAATCACATGTAGTTCTGTGGCCTCTCTCATTGTAATATCAGAGTGTCCTCAACTTGGAGTAGAAGTACCTCAGGGTTTCACAGGGGAAAAACACTTTCTTCCCTAGAAATAACTGCTTTCTTAGGCAGATGAAATCCAGATGGTGGTCAGGAGATCGCTTTTCTGGAGATTTCACTATTCTGTTAGGGGAAGGCATATACGCACGCAGATGGGTCTGTCTTACATTTGCCCCTAAATATGGCCATAACCGGGCTCATCAAGAGTAAAGATCGTTCAACTGAGGAGGATTCACTGAGAGAACCCTGACCCAATTCCTGTGAGTTCTCCTCTTGTGATTGCCAGCCAAAGTGTTCTGTCAATTTTAATGGTCTTCTAGGGGAATACAAGAGACAGTAGCTAGGACGGCTGGTCCCACTATATATGTGAATAAAAACAGGAGGATCTGGACCGTGTCTTAGACCTGGAATTAAATTGGCAGCCAGATGAGGCGTGTGGAGCGCTGGTGTGATATGTTCCTTTGGTCTGCTTTACCTCTGAAGTGGGCTTCCACATGCTGAACTAACTGTATACAGTTGATCTTATTAAATCATGAACTATCCCTTTTGAAAAAGCTACATTTTGTGTTAAAACTGTTGAACACAAAAGCCTTTTTAAGCTTATGCTAAAAACAAATTTAAAATCAAGATTGCATATTTTTCTAAAGGATCTGCTCTTAGGACTTATTTTGCGGAAGTTCCATATGGCTTGCATCTACAGGAGGTCAGACTAGATAATCACAGTGGTCCCTTCTGACCTTGGAATCCATGAAAAAAAGAGAAAGCTTTAACATCTTTTTAATGGCTACTTTACAAAGAGTCTAACTTTAAGTCTTGGACTCTTACGTGACCAGACAAATGATCTCACTGCTGAGCAACAGCCAGGTCAGCTGCTAATACTAATTACTAAGTAGTGACTGCCAAGCATTGATGTTGCTAAATGTGAAGTTTGCTGGTTATACAAAATATTGACTTGAAAGTTAAATCAAAATGATGTGGTCCTGAGTTTTAAATATACCATTGTAAGTATCTTTTATATGCAGGAGAATGAGATGGGGGTGGTGGTAAAAGTGAGTTATTTAAAAATGTATTTAATTTAAAAATTCTCTGAATTAGATAGTGTAGGTTTGCTGCTGTACAGAGGGCACTTTTGTATCAGTGAATCTTAGTTCTAGATTAGAAAGCCCTCCCTAAGGTGGTGGAGAGAAAGCATTTTATTCAGTCTATGTATTCAGACCTCCAGGGAAAGAATGCCTGGTATGTCTGCTTGCTGTGTCTAATGCATTGTACTTTCTCTTTGAACAAAGCTGTAACAAGCATTTAGTCCTTTCCTTACTCCCCTGGTGATGCATCTTTGTACACTTAACTCCTTGGGCACTTTAGAAATGAATGCTTCTGATCAAACACAAAGGAATGCAGCCAGCAATATGGCTTTCTTTCCCAACTTTGGTATCTTTTTGAAAATTGTTTTTTGCTTATAATTGCTGATGCACTCTGGCAAAATAATTGTTGTACAGGCTTAAATATGTGCCAGGTTAAGCTCATTGTCTGTCCAGAAGGTGTTTCTGCAAGGTAAGGATTCCATTCCATCAGCAGCTAGGAAATACGTTTTTCCTCTCTGTGGGTTGTGCCAAACGTTTTGTGGGGAAGAAAAAAAGGTACAAATGCGTAAGATATTCCATTGATGAGGGCAGTAAGAGTATGTAGACTTATTTAAATTTATTTTTGTTGCTTATGCTGATTTTTAAAGCCCTTATCAGTGTAGGCACTGGCTATATTTCAGGCCTCTTCTGGGTTTTTTTTGGCTGGGTATCTATTTCTTTTAGGGCTCCATTGATTTTTGGCCTTAGGTCAGCAAGTGTTTTTGCCTTTGCTATGATGGGCCCTAGGGTGTGGAACTCATTTTCTGCCTGCACCCTCATGAATAGCTACCTCAAACCATCTCCCCAATTTTTAAACATTACCTAAAATCCATTTTCTCCCATCTTTCCCACTCAACCTGCCCCCATCTCCTTTTTTGTTTCTTGCTTGAACGTGTTTTTAACTTAAAATGTTACCATATTTCATAATTCGTATATTATTTATGGCACCCAAGAAGCTTTTGCATGGGGCACTTTATAAATATAATTATTACTATCTGGCCTTTTCACAACACCTGAATACTGTGTGAAAGAAGAAAACAAGATTTATTCTTCTCTCTTCAGTATGAGAGCCCAGGATAGCATATTTTTAGTTGCTTTTTAAAATGGGAATTTTAAGTGAAGACAAAAGGTATTGTTTCTGAAATGATGTCATTTGTCTTCTGGGAAGTTACTTCTGCGGTATTGCTGACATGCAATTTACTCTTTCTGAATAGAGGATCTTATCTGTTGGGGTAAGGTGAGTTTGTTGGAATATTTTTTTACATGCTGTGCTGTGTAATGCTAAAGGTTAAAACTGATTCCTCATCCTTCTGGGTTCTGCCTCATTTTAAACCATATATATTAGTGGAAGGCAACCAGTTAGCATCTCTTACTTTTAAACCCACTGGTTTTTTTTTCAAGATGATCTGAGTTTTTCCATGTATAATTAACATATCTCTACTTTCCACTTCTTCCTTTTTTTTGTCTTAAAAACAAAGACCAGAGCTGACATTAATTTTGTGCAGCATTTTTACAAGTGTTCTATGAAGTTAGTTTAAGTCCTTATTTTTAAAAAAAGCATTGTTTTACATTTGTAATAAAAATGCAATTACAGTGTAGCCTAACAAAGTGATAAGTATATATTAAAGTCCAGTATGTTAAAGCCTGTTTAACAGTTCTAGGCACTTAGATACACATGGTATAAATGTCTAGATTTATTTTCTATTTGCATTCCAGTCGCCCACACAATGTGGTAGGTGCTGTCTGTACATATGACTGACTGGCAGTCTTAACTCCAAAGAGTTTTCAGTTTAAGAAACTCAGCTCTATCTAGCTGGATAAATACTTGCATGACTAGTTTCTCTTATTCCATTGGGATGAGTCCCATGAGTAAGGGCTGCAAGACCAGGCCCTAAATACACTGTTATCAAGTGTTGCATATTCCAATAATAATAAACTGGACCAAACATAATAAAGCTGGGATGTTATGCTCATGGGAAGATCCAGCTCTCAATACTCCCCTCCCCCACCACCCCATGTGTTTTGGCTGGGATCTGGACAAACCCCATCAAGGAAAGAGCCCCTTTAATACCTCTCCACACAGGGAAGGATGGAGGCGCTACATAGTAAAGCATCCTCCAGCCCTGATCCAGGTCTCCCCAGCTGGTTTCCTTCAGGGCAGGGGATGTGTAGCACCTGCAGTAAACTCTTGACTCTCTCCATTGCGCTTCAGTAGCCAGTGAGGTTAGGGAAGGATTTGCTTTATAGACAAGGGTCCTGCAATTGAATCTTCATAGATTGACCCCTGTGCCTGTAAAGAGCACTTTTGACTTCAGTGGCACCAAGTAGGTGAAAGTGTCCAAATCTATCTCATAGAGCTGGAAGGGACCTTGAAAGGTCATCAAGTCCCGTCCCCTGCCTTCACAGCAGGACCAAGTACCATCCCTTATTTTTGCCAGATCCCTAAATGGCCCCCTCAAGGATTGAACTCACAACCCTGGGATTAGCAGGCCAATGCTCAAACCACTGAGCTATCCCAATCAATTGCAGGGGCAAGGATCACAGGAGAATTTCAACAAGATAACATGTACATTGTTAGAAATATCTCCCATGCAGCTGGTCTGAGCAAATTCAGAATATTTGGAGAGCCCCCTACTGAAAACAGCATTGTTATGGAAGAGTAGATTGGCCATGAATTAGCCATACATATCTCTGTACAACTAGCCTCGCTGGCCACTGGAGGTCACTGTTGCTCCACAAAAATACAACTGAAAGGCCATTCATCATATAGAAAGTATCAGGGGGTAGCCGTGTTAGTCTGTATCCACAAAAACAACAAGGAGTCCGGTGGCACCTTAAAGACTAACAGATTTATTTGAGCATAAGCTTTTGTGGGTAGCCACTGGATTCCTTGTTGATCATATAGAAAGTGATTCTGAAACAGAACTTGGTAATGAGCAGAAGAGCGCAACATGATTTGCAGTGGAAACATCGATGATGAAATCAGACTTCAATCAAACAAAATACAAAACCACATTTTTTTTTCTATGAGACCTTTTAGGAAAGTGGTTTTCCTGACCACTTCCTTTAGAAATGAATAATCTCTCTTACCGTCTGGAAGTATTAATGTGTCTTTTCTAATGAGATTTTCAGTTCTTGTGATGATTTTCTTTTTTTGTTCCATTTGTACATAGATTACTACCGTCCAAAAAAATCTTTTAGAGGGCATCTGGTCATTTATATAAAAATTAAGAAGTAAAGTAATATACACTGATGGAGTCTGGCGCTTACATTGTGTAGTTGATCATTTATATTTTGGTTTTTAGTTTCAAAGAAGTTATTCTGTGCCCAGAACTCAGTGTAGTACTATTCTTTAATATATGTTTTAATTTAAAAAATCTTTTTTTTAATTCAGTGAAACATTTTTTAATATGAAGACCTAAATTGTCTTTGCAGTTTTCTTTTGCCATAGCTATACATTATTGCATTTATGATCATAAAAAACTTGAGGGCGTATGGAGTCCAGAATTTCCTTAAGTCTTACTGTAGTCGGAAATTTTAGAAAACTTAGAAGTGTTTGTGTTGCCTAATAAAAAGGATTAAAAAAAAAATAAAACTCTGTTTTGTTAATTGAAAGGAATGATAATGGAATACCTACCGTGGATAAGACACTTAGGGCCTGAATCAAATCTCACTTACATTTTTGTAAATCGGGTCTGATTATTAGAATAAATAAGGTTACATCAGTAAAATCATTGTGCAATCAGAATCAGACACTTAGTGTCTCGTTATGCCAAAGGTTCCCCATCAGTAAAGCTGGTATAGCAATGCTTGCCAACCTTTATAAAGTATAGAAATATAGAGATGTAAAAATGCTGTCTGTTTTAAGTAATAGTGTTATTACATGGCTTTGTAGTGGCTAAAAGTCACTAATTCATTTAAATCTAGGTCTGTAGTGATTGAAAGTCATCAGCATCTAAGGGCTGACTGACGTCCTGTGTGAAATGAGTTGGTGATCTTGGTTTCTAACGGACAAGTCCAAAAATCACCACAGTTACAATCATTTGGGACTAATTGGCAGCCAATTTTAGCAGAGGCCAAGAAACAATTAGATGTAGAGATTGACCTGTTGCTCCCTCTCACTGTTACATGTGAATTCTCCAGACCTGGGCAAAAGCATGTGGGCGGGATAGTGCGGGGAAGTCTGTATGACTGTTGTCCCCATCTGTATTATGTGGATAACAGAGAACTTCATTATATATCGGCCTGACCCAAAGAAGGTCACTGAGATACATGGAAAGACTCCTATTGATTTCAGTGGGCTTTGGATCAGGCCTGAGGGCTGCTAATCCAGCACACTTCAAAGGAACTACATTCACTTAAAATTAAGAAGAAAATAGCAGCAGTGCAGATTTTTGTTGACAGAACGTTTAATTTAACTCTTGGCTTCTTAAATAACGATTACTTATTCAAAAATTTTGCTTTTTCAGAATGGACTTTGATGATGAAGATGGAGAGGGTCCTAGCAAATTTTCAAGGTGAGCTTTTATAAGTACCTGGCTAAATGATTGGCTTTTTCGATGCAGGAAGACAACTAGCAAGCTACTAATATTGACAAAACCACAGTCACATAGGCTGAAATGTGGTTGGTGTCTCCCAATGCTAACGGGTTGGGTTGAACTGCATTGGCAACATCTTCTGTGTCAGCAAATTAGGCATACCACATCCTGGCACAAAATAGCCAGTAACTAGGTTGATATCCACTAGATCTCAGCCCACAGAGTGTCAAGCCCTGCAGGAACTCTTTGATGAGCAAATTTTTGCAGATGAATCTGCTTACTGTAGTTGTCGGCTCACGACACTCAGAATGCATTTTGCATCATCATATGAAACGTTACATATATCACAGAAACAATTTCAGATAAGGACATTTGTGACTTTTACTTACAATATTCCAACTTTGAGAGATAAGCTCTCATTATTCTTGGTTGCTGAATTTGTCTTTCTGCCACTGAAAATAAGTTTCCTATTGGTTGAATGAGTTTTATATTGCTTATGATAGTTCAGATTTTTTAATTGACGATTCAAATATTCTGCCAGATCTTCCTTTAAATATTGTGTGTGTCTTGAGGAGTAACATAATATTTCAATAAAGTTAAAACAAAAGTTAAGTGACATTGCCATTCTTCACCTTTCATTTCACTTTTAGTTACATTGTTTGCAGTTTCCCATTAGAAAAATATGGGACACACCGTGTGTACTCAGAAGCCCACCACTATTACTCACATTGCAGTTGGAACCATGATAACAGCCATGTTTAATCACAGTTGTCATTAATAGGGTTCTAGAATGGTTTTCCTGCCTAATATTGACAGTGATATTGTGTTAGAACCAAGTTCTAAAACCATGTCATGACTTACCTAGTAAGGTCAACAGTAGCTCTGTTTAGCTAGTGCTGTTCTCAGAAAGGATATCCCAATCCACCTTTTTGAGTGGTATTTTAAAAATGTGAGTGTTAAAGAACTTCACAGACTTCAAGTGCCTCTGGCAGCAGCTACAGAAGTAAAATATTATTATATTGAGCTGATTTGTGCATGCAGATGTCTGTTCACATGCGAAAATGTAGGGTTTTGTAGGCATAGTGTTACATATGCACTTTGCATGACACCACCCATTGCCAGAGCCTTTGAAAAGCCCCTGTGGGGGTCCTGTTTTTATTTTTGTTGGAGCCAAATTCTTATCTAATGTTAAATTCAGGTGCTCAGGTATCTGAAGACAGAATTTGGTGATTAATTGTTCTTAGTGCTCTAGCACCTTAACTCTGTACTCTTTTGAGGGAAAGTGCAACATATTACTTTGTCTCCATCTAATAGCATATGCTATTTAGAGACACAGGCACTCTCCATTGAGCCGATCCTTTTCCTTTATGTTTTCAGGGCATGACCACATCCCAGAAGGCAAAGTAAAATAGAGGAAGTAGCATTTTATCCTGTAGTCAGTACAAAATAAGGGCCTGATCCTGAGATTATTGGCGTGAATGGCGACTACAGGATGAAAGGCTTAAGGCAAAACGCACCAGTTCAGTCCTACTTGAGCTCTATTTTGAGGATTTAAATATGACTCCCTGAAAAAGGAAATGTGACTGTAAGACTGAAAAAAACTCACTGGAGGGCTCATGAGAAAATTTATTACCTACAAGTACTTTTAACTCACTTTAAAAAAAAAAAATCAAGTTAATGGTGACCCTTTAAGTTTTCAAAAAAAAAGAAAGAAAAGATTGTTATTTATACTGTACTTCCCATGAAAGCTTTAAAGGATTAAAGACACTAGTAAATAAGCTGTGGAGCCTTTGTACTTATCGTGGTAAAGCAGCAATTGTAATATAGAAAATCAAATGGCTTTTCTTGAGAACTAATGCTCTTTATTTTCAGAAAAGCATTTAGCGCTATTATTGAGTTCTTCACAACCCATAGTTTTTCGTTTATTTGTCTCAACTTTTCAAAAAATAAACATTAATTGGGACCAGGTATTTTGATTTATTTCCAACAGTAGGATCTTCTTTTAGATATTGTTTTATTTCGTGTCCGCATTAGGAAATACTGATTCCAAATGATGAATATATATTTAGAAAAGAGAGAGAGAAAAAAGGTAACATTTATAAGTAATGTTGCATGCCCCTGACTGCTATTTGGAGAACACTACAAAAAGGATGAAGTCCTAGCTCCATTTAAGACAGAAGTGAAACTCCCATTGACTTCAGCTGCATTGGGATGTCACTCAAAATATTTAGTCTAATTTAATTTATAATACATAACATGATGTGATTTATTATAAATTCCTGCTACCTGATTGACCATATTTCAGTCCTTTCATATAAGAGAAAATAAGAAGTTTTATTGCCTGTATTTGACACTTGAGCATAACTCTATACTTGTTTTAAGAACTCTCACACCTAGTAGGCGTCTATACAGTTTTGCTTTATTTCTCTATACAACCCTCAGTTTATCTGTCCAGATCATTTTTTTTTTTTAAATAGGCACTGTACATAAAACTGGTGCATTTACACCAACTGAAAAGCTGGCCCTGTGTGTATAACTCATGAGTATAACCAGATTTTGGGAGGCAGGGGAAGTTTCTAGTGACCTTAGCAAGGGGTCATAGCTACACACATGATCATTAACCACCACCTCTGTGGAGAAAGACACCACACTTTTTTGCTATTGCTTCTGATGCAAAAGCAGAATTCCACTTTATTGGAGGGCATGAGAAGGGCACCAGATGTGGAAGGCAACTTTGCTACATCTGGAACAGAATAGAAAGCACATAGATATGCACTGACACATGTGTTAACGCCTTCATTTGCCTAGAAAATTAAAAGGGCTGTGGGAGTTGGGAGGATATCTTATGCAACCCACTTTAAACTGTTATTTTTCTTTCTTACAACTCTTTTTTTTTTTGGCATGTACATATTTGGGTCTATGTGGAAAGTTAACTTTGCAAGTGTACAGAGCATTGTAGCATATTAACAACATTTTATTAGTGAAATATTCTCTTTTTATATAATAATCTTTGAATAGGAGTAACTGAAAAGAAGATTTGCACTTTTAAATTGCTCAGGCAATAAACAGAAAAGATTCCTATTTATGTATGATTGATTAATCACGGTGGTAACCCATGAATACTCCTGCTTGTATAGTAGGTTTTAGGCTTCTGTCCTCTGTAGGCTGCAACGACTAGAATGCAACAAATTATACACGCTCTAGGGAGGTTAGTATCGGCTCAGGTGTAATAATATTTAGCCTTCTGAGATCTATGCACAAGGAAGTAGGTCTGACATTCAATCCAGAAGACGTCATTGGTGATACCTATGCCTTGTGAAAGACAGACACTTGCACCAAACACAGTATGTTATTTCTAATACAGAGAGGCAGATCGCCATTGACTTGAGTGGAGATATACTGACTTACGCCAGCTGATGATCTGGCCCAGAATCTCATAAAGAATATTTGGTGGAGTGTACAGTGTCTGTATTAAACCTTTTTACAAAGGTGTCCATAAAATAATGAACTGTGTTTGGATGTCTCTGTCTTTCCACAATTTATATGTCATCACTGCCCTCTACTGAGTGCCATAGCTAGTGGATGCAGCCTGCTGAAGATGTCCCTACTACAGCTGTGCAGCCAGGAATATTTCATGGGTTACTATTAGTAACAGACTAATAGCACTTTGTACAACTTCCTCAAGCAATATACAAAAAGGCTCTAATATTTTAAGTGAAACCAGTGGGTCATATTTTGACCTTTTTCATATTAATACACAAAGAGAGTTTTTAACAACTGGTTCCTGGTCATTCAGAAAGTTTCACCAGAGTCCCCTTTTCCTTTCCGTTCCGTCATTCCCATAATATCATGCTTCTCGGTGTAATTTGTAGTAGTTTGCAATTGCAAGTGTTGTCTTCACCTTCTGCTTTGTATTGACTTTTTAGTTTTGCATAAGCCTTTTGAATTTACTTACCGTATTTTGTTTACAGGTATGATGATAATCAAATCTCTGGTGATAAGGAAAAATTTGCAAGGTAGGCGTGTTCTGTAGAGATCCTCTGCTGAGAGAAAAGAAGGGGGATAGTCGTATCCAAAAGTTCTCAGTCTGTGTGCCTTAGCTTAGAGAGCTGGTTATTTTGTTTCCAGGTGGGAAGAATATCAAAGTACTGCTGATTCAGGGAGGATGGCCAGGTAGGAACAAGGAAAATCACATACGTTTTGCCTCTTTTATTTTATATGATAACATTCCGACTGATCACAAATCGGTAAGGTTCACTTATCTAGAGCCTGATCCAAAGCCCATTAAAGTCAATAGGAGACTTCCCACCTACTATTGACTTTGGGGACTTTGGAACAGCCCCTTATGGCCAGATTTTAATACCCTCAAAAACATTCTTTAAAAACCAGTTAGGAATTCTAAATCCAGGACTCCCATCTTCTAAACTTGTTCATGAAGTTGCCAGGATCTGTGGTCCCTCTTGTTATCTACTAAGCTCAACTTTAGTGAGTTCCAGGTCAGTGTCAGATTTATTTCTTTGGCAGACCCTTTACTGACCTATGGATTAATGTAATAATTTTAAAGTTTTAAAATAATAAATAACATGGAATGTTGGATTTTGTCACTGTTTTCATGCAGCAATGGTCCTGTTGTCCGTCGGTTACTCTGTATGGGATTGTTTTTAACTATGCAGTGTGGTTGTAGCAATGTCGGTCCCAGGATATTAGAGACACAAGGTGGGTGAGGTAATATCTTTTATTGGACCAACTTCTGTTGGTCAGAGAGACAAGCTTTCGAGTTTACACAGAGCTCTCATATCTAATCTCTCTCTATTATCCTGGGATCAACATGGCTACGCCATGTCACTCAGACAGTTGAGAATCTGAAACAGGTCCTTCATTAGGAAGAATGTGATAAACAAAGTATATGGTAACCTTAACAAAAGAGAGAGGTTGTAATTTGTTGAACCATTAAGGGCTGACATTGCAATACGCTTGTTTGAATTGTTTACTCATTGATGCTTTACTCCTAAGTAAGGCTGCGTGCCTGTCATGGAACTCATGGATTCCGTGACTTTCGTGACTTCTGCAGTGGCCTGTGGCTCAGGCCAGCAGCAGCAGTTTGGGTGTGTGGGAGGTGGTTGGGGCAGGAGGTGGAGGTATGGGGCGGCGCTTACCGGGGTGGGGGGAGGGAGGGGTCTCCAGCTACCACCAGCATGTCCCTGCAGCACCTAGGCAGAGGGACCAGAGGGCTCTGCGCACTGCCAGCGCCCGCAGGTGCTGCCCCTGAAGCTCCCATTGGCTGTGGTTCCCGGCCAATGGGAGCTGTGGAGCTGGCACTTGTGGTGGGAGCAGCGTGCAGAGCCCCCCTAGCCACCCCTCCCTCTAGGAGCTGCAGGGACATGTGGAGCTGGTAGGGAGTCTGCGAGCCCCGCCAACCCTCCCTCCAGCACCAACAGGGGTCCTGGGCTGCGCGCTGCAGTCCACTCCCCCTCCGCCCCCCAAACCAGCAGGCATCCCAGGCCGTGTGCTGCCGCCCGCCTCCCCCACAGCACCAGCGGGGGTCCTGGGCCAACCCGCCAGAGCACCTGCAGCTCCCCGGCCCAAGTTTTGTTTAGGGGTATATAGTACAAGTCATGGACAGGTCCCGGGCTGTCAATTTTTGTTTACTGCCTGTGACCTGTCCATGACTTTTCCTAAAAATACCCGTGACTGAAACGTAGCTTGACTTATAAGGTCCTTATTGATATCAGTGGGAATTGTGAATGTGGAGACAGAACTCTAAAATGTGTTGATTCTGTTACAGTGACTCCAACATGTAATATCTACATATGATACCCTGCACATATGATGCATCTTCTAAAGCAACACAAGCCAATGCACTCCTACTCTTCTAGGTGTTCTATGATCTTGCTTATTTGCTAGAGTATTTCAAAGAGATACATATTGCAACTGGGATCCCGACCCTAAATTTAAAAAAAAGCTTAGTTGTGAAAAGTGGGTGAAAAGTATTCTGATCTTTGCTTAGTCCACTTCCACGAGTCACTCCTTTATTATTCAGCCCTGAGTTATGCTAAATCAGAATAAATTAATCTCTTCCAATACTGCATGTTGTACCTGTCAACATTACTGGATTCTCCATGTGGTAATCTGCAATTTCACATCTTGTTGGATCAATCAGTTATCCCTCAAGAAAACTCCATACACAGCTCATTGAAATCAGTGGAAGAAGCTGCTTTGACATCTGAAGTAGCAAACACCTGTCCTGGGCATGCTTGTAGGTAGCTACTGCTTTACAGGTACAGTATGCTGGTGCCATGTCAGAAAATAAAGACATGCACCTCTATGATGCAGTGTAATTTTCTGGGTTCGGTAGGTTAGTTCCTCAGCTGATGTAAATTGGTTCAACTCCATTGACTTAGATAAAGCTATTTGATTTGCACTAGCTTAGGATCTGGCCCACAGATCCTAATTTATATACAGCATTGACAGCTGGTAATTGAAAAACCCTGAAATGCAACTGGCCAAATCAGTAATATATTTATTGTTATGTGCTGAGAACTTTGGAAATAAAATTTAAATGAGTCAGTGATCCTCTTTGTTGTAGGGTATGGGGAAGTGTGAAGTGGAGGGAAAAAAATTAATTTACTGGATACTTGTTTTTCCTAATTTGATAGGTGGACTGAGTACAGTGTTTTGCCATGAAAATTAATGTCTGTAGGCTAAGGCTGGGGTTTTCAAAGAATGGAAATTATACATCTAACTCTGTTAGACGTCTTTGAAAATCACACCCTAAATCCTGAAGTCTTTACACAATTTTTAACTCAACTATTTATCCGGTAAAATTCCGAAGAACTTTAATGATAGTTTTGACTGAGTAAAAACTTTAAGATGTGGCCTTTTATAATTATAAATGTTGTCACTCATGGAAGACAAAGTAAAACCAAAGCTTCTGATAATGTTTTCTTTTGAATGGTTTTTGAGCACAGTATTAGTATTCAGGAACTCCGGAGTTCTAATCCCAGCTCTAGCTTTCTTTGGCTTCCTCAGACTTCCTTTGTAGCTATAGTCAAGTTATTTAACCTCTGTGAAACAGGGTTATTGTGAAGATGCTCTAGGTATCTGTGTAAGTCTCATTGAAGATAATAAGCACTGTATTAGGGTGGACTATTGTCATAGTTATTTTCTCTTTTATATAATTACCTGTTCAGTGTCTGGCAAGTCAGGACCTACTTTACCTTTAATATTTGGTTTAGATATTGTATTTACTTGTTATACAAAATATGGTCCCAATCTTGCAGTCTGATCCCTGCATCCATACATAACCTTACTGAGGTCTTAGGAGCGGGCGGCAGCATAGAGGTTGAGATCTGCTGCATAGGATTACAAGCTTGCGGTCTATATCGCCATTACAAAATTTTAGTCAGAGCTGTTGCTTACTGTGAACCTGAAGTCCATTGAGGGGCTCCCATTGATTTAATCAGGAGCTGGATCAGGATCTATATTAATACAAGGAACACCTCACTAAGGCCCTTATGCTATGAGGTACAGAACATCTCTTGAAAGGTGGGACTTCCCCCGGAGTTGACAGCCCTCAGCACCTCACATTCCTTTTTCTGTCTGGTGCTCTAAACCAACTGAGGTAGAATTTCTAGGGGATTAGAGCCAGGAACTGGCAGTTCAGAAATCTGGATTCTTTTCTCTGCTCTGCCACTGACTCACTGTGTGACCTTGGGCAAGTCATATTTAACTATCACGTGCCTCAGTTTTCCCACCTGTAAAATGGGGGATAATAATGCTTACATCTGTAAAGCGCTTTGATCACCTTAGATGAAAGATGCTACACAAGTGCAAAGTATTATTATTATTATTTATTATTTATTTATAATACCAAATGAAAATTCCTATACTGATCTTGTCTTTGCTTTTTCTGTTGGCTTGATCTTTCTTTAAATGTTTAGGGAGAATCACAGTGAAATTGAAAGACGCAGGAGAAATAAGATGACACAGTATATCACTGAGCTGTCGGACATGGTGCCCACCTGCAGTGCATTGGCCCGTAAACCTGACAAGCTGACAATTCTGCGTATGGCTGTTTCGCACATGAAGTCTATGAGGGGCACTGGAAATAAATCTACTGACGGGGCATATAAGCCTTCTTTCCTAACGGAACAGGTAGTTGCTTCATAAATGTTATTTCTTCCGGACTAAATAATCCTATTATTTTGAGAGGTGGGATAGAGAGGTCAGTAGGTTCTTCACATTGTTTTCCTTGCTTCATTAATGAGAGGCACACAATCCCAGGTGTGAACACAGACAGATTTAGAGAAAATTCAGATTTGGATCTGAACTATATGGCTAGCCCCCAACTGTAAAAACTCAGAACTGGAGAGCTTGGATCTGAACTTATGAAACTCCTCTTTAGTTTTCTTTTGCCTATAGGGAAGAAGATGTAACTGGTATTTCAAGGGAGCCCAGGTTCAGTCTTATCCACTGGAAAGTCCTCATGCCTGCTGGTACTTTTGAACCCAGAGGGCTGTAACTGACGCACTTTTGCTCTTAACAGTAAAGTTCTTACATATGTAAAGAATGGCTTGAAGCAATGCATATTTCTGTTAGACAAATACCAGCAGCTGCTGAGCTTGCAATGCTCATATCTCTGTGTACTTTTTGTGATGGGTTTGGCCCCTTTGGGGTGTCACCTGATGTGCTGGGGTGCCACTGAGACAGCCTGTTCTGCCAGCCTGGGTCCCCTTTACCTGGTCTTACTGGGTTACGTTCACAAGCCTCTTCCAGGCAAGCACACAGGCAGGGCCACACCCAGCTGGACAGAGAGACAGAGATCTGCTCTGGAAAGATTCAGCCTTAAGGGCTTACCCCAACACTCTGGTGCCCACTCCCTTTAAGGGGGACAAACCCAAAGGTTTTATGCAATTCTCTCCCTCCCTCAATGTGGAGGGAGATATTCTCCCCCCCCCGTAAGAAATTACATAAACTGGGTTATATTATAAACAAGCAATAAGTTTATTAACTACAAAAGGTGAATTTTAAGTGAATATAAGAGGTAACAGAACAAAGCAGATTACTGACCAAGTAAAGCAAAATACGCAAGCTAAGCTCAATATACTTAAACAGGTTACAAAATGTAAATTCTCACCCTAAATGTTCTTTTAGGCAGGTTACAAAGTTTGTAGTTCAGAGTTCCAGTTATATTTCTTTTCAGACTGGACCCCTGTCTCAGTCTAGACTCCACCCTGGCCTTCCCTTCAATTGGCTTTAGCAGTCTATCTTCTTGGGAAGACAGGCCATGGAGAGGAGTCCCGTTTGCTTTCCTCCCCACCCTTAAATAGGATTTTCATAAGGTGGGAATCCTTTGTTTCCCAAACTTGACCCCCTCACTCCCTCCCTTCCAGTGGAAATTTACAAGAACTCCCAGGTAATGTTTAGTATCAGGTGACAAGACCACCTAACTCTGTAGTATCACAAAAAGAAAAGGAGGACTTGTGGCACCTTAGAGACTAACAAATTTATTTGAGCATGAGCTTTTGTGAGCTACAGCTCACTTCATCGGATGCATTAGCTCACGAAAGCTCATGCTCAAATAAATGTGTTAGTCTCTAAGGTGCCACAAGTCCTCCTTTTCTTTTTGCGAATACAGACTAACACGGCTGCTACTCTGAAACCTGTAGTATCACAGCATCCATGAGTCAGTGGCAATATGGAGCCCCGCAGGAAAGCCAAGCCTTTTCACAGTCCATTGTCCTCGCTGATGGGCCATCCGTCCTGTCTGGCTTTTCCATTGTTGCACCTGAAGCGTTAGCAGTGGGCATGACCCAAAGTAGCATAACTGAAATACAGATACATAGTCAATATTCCTAACTTCAGATACAGAAATGATACAGGCATACACATTGGATAATCACATTCTGTAAATTATAACCTTTCCAATGATACCTTACAAGATCCATCTTGCATAAGGTACATCTCAGTTGTGTCTTATTCTTATCATAAGCATATTTTCATAAAGAATATGGAGTGAAATGTCACACTTTTATCTCTCTAAATTTGCTTCTGGGGGACAGCAAATGTTGTCACTTGACTCGTCGTCTTACCTCTGTGTAAGCTTGAAAGCTTGTCTCTCTCACCAACAGAAGTTGGTCCAATAAAATATATCACCTCACCCACCTAGTTACTCTTCTCTAGGGCAGACTAGTCACTTTTCATTGTATCATTTTTTATTTTTTATTTTGAGACTTACAGAATGGCTCACACATTTTTTTCTATTTCCAACTGTGTTAATATTGGATTTAAAATGGGGTCATAAATCCTTCAGAAGTTGCAGCTAATATAGAGGCAGGTGGGCCATTTTAACAAAATCATCCTGTTTTTAGTTGTGTTTCAGAAATGGATACACTGACACTGTGGTGAAAAATAAGATACATGTCAGCAGAAGCATGTAATTTATTAGCAGTATTTCTGATAGCAGTTACAGCTCTTTAAGGCAATGGTATCAGTTTACCAGACTAAGATCTCTTCCTTATCACCCAGTACCATCCACCTTCTGTTCAATTTTGTGCACTCCAACCCACAATGGAGCTTGGAATGTCCCTAAACTGTATCTTGCTATCTAAGGCTCCATTGTAGGTCAATGTGTGACATTAAATGTGAGATGTACAGTGGGTGGGCAGCAGGATCTAGCACAGACGTGCATTGTTTAGGCACCTGTCTCCACGGTAATAGTCGCAAAAGTTTGAAGCAGCAGCACCCAGAGATCCTTATTTAAGAGACTAAAATATTTAATCAAAACAATAAAGTGGACAGTGAAAAAGACTGGCTTGAGAAATCTCGTTTGTTGCTAAACATGTTTCAGTTGCAACAGATTTGGGTGGGTGTTAAGAAGGGAGTCTGAGTAAACAGAAATAAAAGATAGGGCCATGTTTTTCACTCCTCATCAACCATTTTTGCACAACTGATTGCTTCCACCAAAATTGCTACACATTTTTTTTTTGATACGTGCAAAGAACAAATTGCACACACCGGTCAAGCTGTTGGGTGACTAACGGCCCAGGTTGTGCATGCAACAGTGAGCATTATGCACACAAAAAAGGTAGGTGCTCTTTAACAGGAACACTGAGATCTGTGCATAAAAAGAGGCTGTTTGGAAACTGGCCCTTAGCATTCAAATGATTCAGGGAATGGAAAACGTCAGTAGTGACCCTCCTTTCCTATGTGGAAAAGTTCTACAGAATTTAATAGAGATTAATAATCTTTCAATAATTTTTTTATTATGTCTTTGCTATAGATTTCTATTGGAAAGTTTAAAAAAAAACTATTAAAAGAATATCATTCCTTATGAGATTTTACAGATTTGAATAATAGCTAAAAGATCATATTACACTTCAAAAGAATCCTGTTGATTTTAATCACTGTTAAATCCTATAGAACATTTCAATAAGGATGGAATTGCTGTATTATCTTTAGCATGTCATTTCCCCTGTCTGTGCCTTTCTTTATGATACCCACTTCAGAGGGGAGTTACGAGGCTTAGTTAATTTTTCTAAACTGCATTGAGCTCATCAGATAAAAGATGTTGTTGTAGTTACTAAGATTAACAATTTTTGTTTCATTGCAAAATGGGATGCATTGTTCTATCAGTACCACATTGAAAATGTGGTTCACTTATTATTTGACCAGCCATTCAAATCACAAAAAAGTGTTGAGTTGAGGGTGATAGATGTATTCTTTAATTCTCTCTTCTTGGTGGCCTTCTAATTAAATCCTGTCTTTGCAAGGAACTGAAACATCTTATCCTTGAGGCTGCAGATGGGTTCCTGTTTGTAGTTGCAGCTGAGACCGGGAGAGTCATCTACGTATCGGATTCCGTTACTCCAGTGCTGAACCAGCCACAGTCAGAGTGGTTTGGCAGCACGCTCTATGAGCAGGTTCATCCAGACGATGTGGAAAAGCTGAGAGAGCAACTGTGTACATCTGAAAACTCTATGACAGGTCAGATATGTCTGATGTGTGCTTCCTTGTATTATGGTTCCCTTCTGAGCTCAGCTGAAGTTCAAAATCCTGATTAAAGCCTAGGTCAGTTTAGCCTTTTTTATCTATGAATAACGGCAATTCAATGAGATTAGGCTGCCATTGTTTTGCTGGCTGTGCAATGATGGTGGTGAGCTTATTCATTTATGTGTGGTGTTAAAATCTGCTCCCCACTTACTTGACTTCAGGTTTGGCTTGTAGACACTGCCCCCCTCCCCTCCTTAACTTAGCTGTACCTTCACATCTCTGGCTTACCCAGGTGTGGATTCTGCATTGTTTTCCTTCCTTACTCTCTGATCTTTTTATCTTCTTCACAAATATGTGTTTTCTTTATGCCTGTGTCTATTTTGAAACCTGAAATAATTTTCCACACTTCTGTGTTTTCTAAAAGTTTCATTTGATCTGTTAAGAAAAAACATATGCAAAAGATTTAATGCTTGGCAGCTCAGAGTCACATGTGGCTTTTTAACAAGATATTTGCTGCTCTTAGCTAGTGTGTGATTTATAACATACTTTGTGGTTTTCTACTTTTCAATTGAAAGATGCATATCTTTATCTTGTAATTGTGGCATGTAAAGCCATCAAGGCTGAGTACCACCAATCGGAGATGTGACCTTCGTTAATAGGGCATAGGCTGTATTAGAACTAGCAAGATGGAGCTAAATCCCATTTTCACTGAAACTTGTAAAGTAGAAAACCAGAATTACTTAAAGAATGTGTAGGCTTGTTCCTTTTGTCTAGCCATGCAGTATGTGTATATCTGAGGAATACTCAGGCTAAAGAAAAATACTAGAGCTGTGCAAAAACTCCAAACAAGGCAAAACTCACATGGTTTTCACTTCCTTAGGAACTCAAACTTCTGACCTTGTTTGCTGGAAGTTTTTCTGTGTTTCATAACTGAAAAGCCTGTGACCCTGTTTCAAGTGAACCTGGGCACAATTTACAGCTTCCATCTCAAAAGAGTGCCAAATTCATGGTTCCATGGGGTTTTGGAGTCATGTGGTTTTGGCAAAGATTTGCTTTATTCAAATCAGAAACTCAAAGCAAAACTCAACTGTGAAAATCCATATGGATCAAAACCAAGAGAATGTTGAGAAGAACCTGGGCAAACTGCTGAGATCCACATAGCTCTAAAACTTTGTGCTTTGTTTAATAAAAATATAGCATACACGCTCCCATTGCATATAGCACTTAATACAGAGCATTCCCTTTTAAGAAGCAATTATCCCAGAGACTCACTTAGTGCTTAGGAGTGGATCTTCAGAAGCGCTTAGCTCTGTTCAGACTGGAGCAAGGTTAGATCAATGTTGAGCACTTTTGAAAATCCAACTCTAAATATATTCATTCAGTTTTAAACTTGTGCAGCTTTTTAGCTGAACCTTCCTTTGCATAGAGAAAAAAACCTTCAAAAACTGAAAACATTTGGGGTCAAATCCTCTCCCTGAAAAAGTCCCTTTGAGCGACTAGATCAGCGTAAAGGGATTTAAATCTGCCCTCAATGGACAGCTGAGGATTCCCCAAGTCCAAGGAAATTTTATGCTGGTATAAAATCTGAATAGTTGTCCCTACGCCAGCCCCTCCTGCCTCACCCCGTGGTGTAGGGGCCATGCTGGGCATGGGAAGGTGCCGAAGGCACCGAGTCTAGTGCCAGTTACAAGCTGGTGCAGACAAGAGGAGTGCATGGGAACAAGTGTGTCGAGACGTTGTGAACCCGGTTTCTGTGTAGCGTTATAGAGAGCCAGTACTTCACCTTTCATATGGCCAGTTAAACATCTCTCCAGCCATAAATGCATTCAGCAGCCTGATTTTTACGGGCAGTGCTGGGAATTGCATGTACACATTAGACATGTACTGTCACACGCGCACACACCATTTATGTGCATCTCAGAAAAAAACCAATCTTTCAGGGTGTCTCTGGGATCTTAACTAGAGTTTGTATAAGATTAGTCTAATTGTTTTCCTGTATTCCCATCTGTCTGTAGCCATCTGCTGTCTCTTGTCGTATACTTAAATTATAAACTCTTTGGGGCAGGGACTATTAGCGCAGTGTGGTCCTGGTCCATGATAGGGGTTCCTTGGAGCTCTGATAATACAAAGAATTAATGCTACTGCTAATAGTCTAAAGTAAGTGACAATCCTTGTCAAATGTTCTTATGCTGCAGTTTGAGTCTTTCTTTTTAAAAGAAGACACCACTAGTGAGATTTACATACTGTAGTGTTAGTACAGACAGCAACAAACAAACTCTTGAAATTCAGTTTTAAAGTTAAGTAGTTTGATTCTGCAGTCTACCGTAAACTAAAATTAGGTATAGTCCTTTCAGTCCGTCAGATCAGTTTCAATCCATTTGTAAGACGGCATGCTATAGTGCTCCAGCAGCCATTTTATTGCCCCTTGATCTCGCTCATCCGATGAAGTGAGCTGTAGCTCATGAAAGCTCATGCTCAAATAAATTGGTTAGTCTCTAAGGTGCCACAAGTCCTCCTTTTCTTTTTGCGAATACAGACTAACACGGCTGCTACTCTGAAACCTCTCTGAGTAGTGTGGCCATATATATTCCAAAGTGCACCACACCTAATCTACGCAGTAAGACACCACCCTTTCTCTAGCATGAGCCATGCTGAATTCAGCAGCAGGTTGTAACTTCTACATCAGTGTAATGAAATAGTGTAGGTAAATGAATTAATTATTTTTTTTTAAAAGAACCACGGAGAGAAGTGTTTGCCTCAAGCTAGTATTTATCAAACCATTTGGGCAGTCCCTAAGCCACACTCTGTTTTCCAAGATTACTGTTTTATACAGAACAATGCAAGGCTTGAAAGAGAAGCAAACTGCAAGCCAGTCAGCTGCTTGTTTGATTTTTTCTGCTAAAAGTACGGTTCACCACAGGCAGCAGGAAAATCCCACATCCTTCCATGGTCACCAGCTGTTGAGCAGAGGGGCCACACAGGGAAACAAGGGGATTTTTCAGGTGAAAGTTCCGTTTAGAAAAGTTACGATTTTTAATATTCTCCCCCCTTCTAAGTGTACATTTCCTCATCCCTGTAAAATACCCTTTTCACCTGTTGAGGTTTGGGAACAGACACAACAGAATTCCACAGAAGCAACTTTTACTGTCCTGTATCAGATCACATGGCGTAAGCCTCTGGTATGTACATGACACCAGGATATGAATGCTCAGTATTATTATTACATTGCTCTGACTTTCCCAGTTAGCCCCTACTGTTAGTGATCCCTGGACACAGAGAGGCTGTTGCACATTGTGAGCATTTCTGGGTCTACCATTGGCAAGTACGATGTACAGACAGTGAGAGAGTAAGCTCTTTCTCGCATTTCTGCACCCAAAGATGAAATAAATGAGGGTGAGTCTGGGACATGGATGCACAATTCCATGGACCTAAACTATTGATGCTGTCTGCCCAGAGGTAGTGAAAGGCAGCTTCCATCCTGATCCCATGCGAAGAGGAGAAATGTGCAGTGATTTCACTGAAGGACGGTGAATGTGATACAAAGAAGTTGTCCTACTGTTCACGACACACGACGAGACTCCTCAGAAAGCCAGTGACAGTCTGAGGAGAAAACCAAGGCCCAAACCAAACTATGCTGGGCTTCACATCTGGGACATCAGCCTGGTCCCTGGCCAGAAAGTGCCTTCCAGCAGAAGGGGATTCTGAAACCAGGATCCAATCTGCCCAGCTGCATCTTCTCTCCATTACTGTGAGGGCAAGCGCAGCCTCATCCTTGCGTACCTGTGCCTCCCTCATGTGCATCATGGAGTCTGTACTGTTAGCACTAAATGTGACTAGCAAATATCTTGTGAGGAGTCACTAGGGAAAACAGAGAGGACATGAGATTTCTGTAGTGTTGAGTTTTTAACCTGGTCTAAGTTAGATCCTGCAGCAGTTTAAAGGCATGAAGTTGCAGAGAAAAGTGGGGACTTTCCACCTATGTTTTAGATGACTAGTGACTTCTTCTCAGTGGTTGAGATGGCAGGTATGGAAGAGATAAGTGTGACTAGAAACACACACTTACTCAGCCCTTGACTCACTTTGTCAGGTCAGTGGTATTTTACAGTCTTCCAAACCATGGGAGGGCAGTGGGCTTGTTGCTGATCATGTAGGCACATAACTATATGCAAAGGCTCATTAATGTAATGGTATTAGAGCTGCTACAGATATAGTAGCAATGGGCATAATAGAAGTGTCTAATTAAATAGGCAAAAACAAGTCCTAGAGGTAAAGAGGGTCATCTTCCCCTTTTGCACTTCATTTTCCTAGAGTTAGTTGAGTGCTGTATCTATTTTTGGCTAAAGGGAAAATGGTTGATTTCTATGTTGTTTCATACCCATGGAGATTTGGGGGGGGGGTCTGGGGATGGAACAGTTGTCTGCGTGTTTATTGTAGGGTAATTGATAACACATTGTAGCACCAAGAAAGTACGGATCAAGATGAGCTAGGAAAGGCGAGGACTGAAATGTGATAGTGACAAACAGTGCTCCTAAAGAAGGTGTTTACATGTGCTAGATGGGTGAGTACATTCTGAGAAGGGAAGAAATTCAGGAGAATAATCAAAGAATTTTTCTTTTTTGTTCTTACAAGTATCCAAACAGGAAAAATGACTCTTAATTTAAAACCTAGTTGGTCAGAACTGTGCTCTTGGAGAGTTGTAGTTGATGATACTGTATGGACGCAGGGGACTGTACTATCTGATTCCGATGTGGGATCAGGGACTACGTTTGTAGTATGTTCATATAGCACATAGCGTAATGGGACCCAGATCCTCACTGCGATTGTTTGCTATTGTAATAATGCAGGGGGAATCCTAAATTAGCCAGTTAAATTGTCTGTAAGGGGGATGAGATTCTTATCCTCTGAGACTCTAGCACAGGGGTGGACAAACTTTTTGGCCTGAGGGCTGCATTTGGTATGGAAATTGTATGGCGGCCCATGAATGCCCGGTGGGGGAGGGGGACTCTATGGAGTGTAGCATGGGGGGGCTCTATAAGGGATGTTACCGAGGTGGAGGGAGGGCGGGTTCATGGGGTATGGTGTGGAGAGGGGCTCTACAGGGATGGTATCAGGGATTCCTTGGGGTCCTGCTGGCAGTGACACCAAGGTGGCACCCTAGCTGGGACGGGTGCAGCCCCTGGGTGGTTTCAAGATTTTTGGGGGTGGGGGGGCGTAGGAGACCAGGAAGGGATTGGGCGCACTGATGCTTGGGGGGGGGCTGCCATGTAGGGGTGGGGTTCCAATCCCGGAAAGAGCGCAGTGAAGGCACACCTGCACAGTGTGGCTCTGTGCCAGAAGATGGTGCTCATCAAGGGAATTGTGAGTCGGGGGCTGGGGGGTGCCGGGCGGGCTGAGTGGGGCAAGCCCCCAACCCCACTCCCTGGCGGGAGCTTGAGGGCCAAATAAAAATGTCTGACTGGCCGGAAGTGGCCCGCAAGCTGTAGTTTGCCCACTCCTGCTCTAGAAGCCACATTGAAGTCCTTTAAAGCTAGAGGGATTACTGTCTAAAAATATCCATATGGAGATAAAAGGTTACTGCCTCTTTGGAGGCATTTTAATAGAGAGGAATTTCTCTAACCATATTCCACTTGTTGGTCATTTGGTCTGAAAGGGATGCAAACTGATACGTTCAGTGCATTGGCATCGCAGAATGAGCACTGAAGTTTGTGCCTCACAATTCTTCCAATATGAGATTCACGGGGATAGCTGGAGGAAGTATGGACGAGTAGACTGAGGAGCCTGGCCATCTATTCCTATTCCTAAATTTGGCTCCAAACTTGTGAGAGAAGAAGGGGAGAGAAAATCAGAAAAATACTAATAATGGCATTTTGTTTTTGAAAAATAAAATTTGTGTGCTTAAAGTTTTTTTTTTTTTTAACTTTAGGAGATCAGATCCTGAGCTGTGCATTATGTTTCATAAAAGAGGCAGTTCCCCTTTATAAAATATTCAAGACTTTTAAATACACTGGGTGCCAATGTTCTGCCAAGACTTTAATATAAACTCCACTTGCTTTTAACTTAAAAGGAGGTTTTGAATGATGCTTTTCAATCCAAGTAACTCACTTATCAGCACTCAGTTTGGTATATAGCAAAGTTGAGATGCAAAGTAGCTATTGTTCATGTTCAGTAACATCTTTTCCAAGAAAAACTAAAGGAAGAATTCTCCTCCCCGTCAACACTTGCAGCTCCGTTTGTTGCAGCATCAGATTAGCATAAACTACCAGGTGATATCAAAGTGAATCAAGGGCAGTCTGAGATCCTACTTAATTGTTTTAGGGCTAAATTTACAGCCTGTCTAAAAGACCGTCTCTCCCATATTTGTGTTCAAAACTACACCTATAAAATTGAGTGTACTCCCATCGTGAGCACCTGAACTGGTTGCATACACCAGATGTGTATCCAATCTTGCACATATCAGTTCTACAGAGAAAAATGATACTATCCAGATATCCAGAAACTGGAATTAAATATTAGGCTGATATAATGTTTTTATTTAAAAGGTGGTAGGTGGGTGGGAGAATACACCAAAACTGAGTAGGCCCCATTCTTTCAGAATGAGGCTAACTCTGATCTCTCATTAGTGTAAATCAGGAATAGAACTTTGTGAAGGTCAGTGGAGTTGTATCAAAATCAAGCTCATGGTTTAAAATATTTCGTTTTATGAATCATTGATTTGAGTTGCAGGAAAACAAAATATCAAAACCAGAAACTTTTGCACTCATGATTTAACAGTGATTAAGTGAATTTGGTTGCTAACTTTTGCTCAGAGAACTCATGTGCCAAGTTTAATCTTGGCACAAATTTTTATAGCTAAATTTTATAACCAGAAGTAGGGCTTCATAACGAAAACAATGACAGACTCTTTAGCTATAGGTGACCTGATAGGTGCCTTTATAGAATTAAAGAAAATATTTTCTATGACAGCTTTTCACAAAAATATTTCTTTAGTATTGTGGAAGTTTATTTGGGGGATAGACGTATGGCTTGGGGAACCTGCCTTACAGATTCTGAAATGGCAAGTTTACCATATGATGATGGCTTCAATAGAAGCATTCCTTTTCAACTGGACATGAAATTGAATATGATTCTGTTACCTGGCTTGCGTGTGCATCTGTAGGCAGTCCTGGTGTTGTAGACAGAGTCAGATTGTGAAAATAAAAAAGCTAAATAGTGGCAAAATCAACAGAAGAATACTGTTTGCTAGAAGGCCAACAGAGAGGTGGTAGGGAAGATGTTTTGTACGGTACTGAACACATGGTCAGTGCTCAACATAACACCATCTGAGAGAGAAATAAATAAATAAATAACCATAAATAACACCATCTGAGAGAGAAATTCAGGAATAAGTATTCCCTTTTAGAGAGAAAAGGTGAGTGAGGTAATATCTTTTATTAGATCAACTTCTGTAAAGTTTAAACTTTACCTTACCTCCTCTCTGTTGGCCTTCTGGCAAACAGTATTCTTCTGTTGATTTTGCCATTATTTAGATTTTAAGTTTAAGCTTTCAGTTATGTTACCTCACCCACCTTGTCTCTCTAAATATCTGGGGACCGTCATGGCTACAACAATGCTACATATTCTCCTTTAGATCAAATACTTTTTTTCTGAAAACTTGTGTCAGGACTTTCTGTCAGCTCCTTTTTCTACTTAGTGTCATCTTTCCTGCTCTGTCTTCTGGCTTTGTACACCTATCTTCCTTTCCCCAAACAACAATGTGTGAATGTGGATGTTGTGCATGTTCCTGTTTGTAGATTCTGACTTGATCCAATTCCACTGATGTCAATGGAGAGATTCCTGCTTACTTAAAGGAGAGTTGGGTGAGACACCTATTCAGTTGCCTGTGGCAAAGTGGGGAAGTACATTTGGAGACCCCCTTGAAGCTGTTTGAAAGCTGTTTGTTCATGCTGGAAAATCCCATTTTGTTTACCCTCTCATGGTACCATGCCAATAGTAATAAAAAATAATGATCCATGAATGAAAATGAAAGTCAGTGAACACATCCGCTGAAAACAAAATTTAAAAAGTTTAATTTACAGGATGTTTCCTACCATAACTGGAAGGGATCTTCTCTTGGTCCAGTGACAGTTTAGAATTGGCTCAGATTCTTTGGCAATACAAACTAGCCTGCTAAAAAGAAACCCCAATGCTTAAAATTCAGAGGAAGCAAAAAGTTTTCTACTAGAAAGTACAACATGGTGGGTGCCCTTGAATGTCTTCTTTGAATGTTATGGGAATTAGAAGTGGCTCCAGAGATGGACTCCCTTTTGGGTTTTATCTGGTGTGGCCAAAGATAAGGCTTTTCTAGATTTCCTTCTGCTTTTAAGTGTCACATTGATGTTAGGGAAACGCCTTAAAGGAACCAAGTTCTGTTCTGGTCAGATAAACATGCTATTGTAGAGATTGTAAGACAATCAGCTAAATCAAAAGCGGTATTGAAGCTGCTTTGGGAATCTCTTCTGTAGCATTTGGTACCGTGGAGTACATGTTTATCAGGGCTGGTTCCGTACCAGAGAGGTGGTATAATGCTGGCAGCGTGTAATCTTGTTTCTAGGGACAATGGTTTATTTCCTTTTTCGATCCTGTGACTGTTTTATGTATACTGTGAAACTCTGAGGCTCCATGTACCTTTGAAAGGTTCTCAGGCTTTGCAGCCTGGGAAGTGATGGAGAGTTGAATCAAATCCAGATCTCTCTACTTGGATCATAGATCCTTATCACAAGGTGGCTGGCCTGACCTAATGACAGTATTGGCCAGCAGGCAGATAGGGAGAGCTAGACTTTGTCAGTAACTAATCGCAAAATGGAAGTTACAGTAGTTTACATTTACATAATGCTTTTTACCTGAAAGTAAAGCCATCATTCTTCATAAACTATTTTTATACAATAACAGTGAACTGCAGCCACCTCTGCAGTGGATGCTGGCAGCTAAACGGTTAATTGCAGGCTACCCAAGAGGAGGAGAAGGGGAAACTTACATAAAGAAAAACACTCCCCTTATGAAAAGTTTCATGAACTCTTTCATGTCCAAGCAGAGCAGTCAGAACCTCAACTCTTAAATTCTCATTCAAAACACCCCTATGCGTGTAGGTACTCAGTTTATCTTCTTTGGAAAGATGAAGGGATGAGCCAGCCATGCCAGGATTCCAGCCTGTGATTCCAGGGAACTGAGATATTTAAGAGCAGAAGTTGACACGCTAAGCCATCCCCACTTGGTCAGGATGTGGACTGTGTTGGAATGCACAGTGGCCACATTCTCTCAGAGAGCAATTACAAAAGTGATTACTGTGAACACTGAGGATTCATATTTCAGCCTGGTTTTGCTGTGGAAGTGTCCAATCCTGGCAAGACATTCTATCCTATTTATAAGTGTGAAATCTGGGGGAGATTTGGCTCATTCTAGCGACACTACCAAATCAGCATGTGATACCTGTTTTTCAGCAAACTCGTGGGTTTTATGAGCCTCGTGGCATATTGTATAAGTAAAGGAATGTTAAAAGCAACAATTTCCATTCACACCCGCCAGTTGCCATTGCTGCGGTTCCAGTAAAAAAGTTGCCTATGGCTTTGTGAACTATTTGTTCTTGTAGCAGGAAAGTTGCTATGGTGCAGATCGCCTTTGAATTTGCATCTTTGTTTAGTTTCAGGTATCAGAGTTAGTGCCTTCCAGATTCACTATGCTCAGAGGTAGGCTTTCAAGTTTAGGCTAGAGAAATGAGGCATTGTCACTTTCCATGATGATCTCAAGCAGATGAATGAGAACAGCAGATTGTGTATGGTTAGGCAAGAGCATAAAACAAGAAGTCTGTGCTCTTTGATATCCCTTCAGAAACTATTAGAAAAATGAAGCTCAAACCTAAATATTTTCAGGTGCTGTTCATGCATTGATTCAGCTAGAGCAGCTTGCTGTCCCAGGTGTCCAAGCAGCAGAGTTAACAGGTGAGACCTGCCTCAAATTTTATGATCAGACTAGGATGCAACAAGCAGGACAAGAAAGCTTTTGAATATTCTGTGCCTCAAACTGTAAGTTGTCCATATGTCCTGCCTAACACGCACACTGTAAACCAAATTCTGCCTTCAGTTACTGCCATGTAGCCTCATTGACCTCCATGAACTTGCAGAGATGAAACTGAGGATAGAATTTGGCTCTGTGTGTGTTGGGTGTATAGGAAAGAAGACTTAAAGGTCTGAAAAAGGAAAAGTTTCTAATTTCCTTGTAACCCAAGAGGACGTTCTACGTGATCACTGCCATGTAGAAGAAGCTAGTCTGGTCTCCAAGAGAAAAGAGACCCCACAATAATTGACTTTTCAAATGATTGTAATTTAAATGTATGGAAGAAGGAATTGTTTGATCTCATTAATTTGTTTGAAGAGAATTTTGTGTTGCTCTCGTCTCTGGGGCTGTTGCTGGAAAAATAAAATTCCACGTGTTGGAACAAATTAGCTGTGGATAAATCTGTTCATTAAATAACTCCTACACAAATGTAGTGGTCATCCCCATTGCTATGGGTCTCAGTTCAAGATGATATCACGATTGGGCTAGAAGTCTGAAAGGAAAAATGATGATGATAAGTTGCATTTTCAAAATCACTTGGCTAATTCTGACATTTGGATGTAAAGGTAGCTAGATGAAGTAGCTTTAACTGAGTCCTCAGAGAGAGCCGCATTGCAGTTTAATAATTTGAGGTGTCCAGCAAATGTATTTAATATGATTTTTCAGAAGGTGTTGAAGGTATTCATGTAAAAGTGAACATAAGAATCATGTGGTTGTTATTTCTTGGTAACATTCACAGCAAATTTCCCACTTGGAAACTGCAATCTATTTGTCTGTTATCACAGATGTTTAAAAGGATCAGTTTCAGCTTTTGCTGTTAAATATTTACTCAGACTGCTTTGTTTTGCTTTACTGTGTTCATGGCATGATGAAACATATATAGTTCAGCAATCTTTTTCCTCCTTTTTATAAACTTCTAATGTTTCATGAATACTTAATAGAAATGTCTATCTGAGTTCACTTTTCATTAACCCATTGCAGATAAAGCAGTCAAAGTTCTCCTCTCAGCTCCTTATGGCAGAACTCGCCTTCAATCCTCTGTAATCCCTGTATGCTCACTGCTCTCCAGGGGTGTTCCACAGATATTGGGAAAGTGGAACGTTGAACTTGAGATCTTTCCTGTGGAATGGGGAATTTTCTCTTAAACTAACTTCCGTTTGGTACCTTCTCAATGTTGATTATGCTACAAGCTCAGTGTGTGGGATGGCTTGTTGGTGCACTGACCCAGGAGCAGCCCCACGAAGGAATGGTGCCTCAGTGTGGCACCTTTCCATCCCTAGTCTCCTCTTGTTCCAGAGGAGTAGTTATTTGCTGCTGGTCCCCGCCACCACCTATCTCCCCACTGGCCGGTGTGCTGGGATAGCAGAGGCAAGGCTCCATCCACTCCCTTCCTTTCCCCTAAACTCCCACAAATACTTGCTTGGGGTCTTGAAATAGCAGGCACGTAACACCCATTAACTCCTACATGGGATCCTGCACGGGGGCACATGGTGGGGAGAGTTCTTAGTCACCCTCATGTGCCTTCACAGGCAGGTAAGCCAAGTCAGTGTTGCCCAATGTCTGGCTTCTGAGATTTATATATTTTCCTTTGTTCCTGTTGGATAATAGCATGATAAATAGTAGCCAACATGGATTTATCAAGGAGAAATCATGCGAAACCAATCTTATTCTTTCTTCAACAGGGTTACTAGCCTAGTGGATGGGGGTGAGTGAGCTGTAGACATGATATATCTTGATTTAAGTATGGCTTTTTACACATTTCCATGTGGCATCCTCATAGGCAAACTAGGGAAATGAGGTCTAGATGAAATTACTATAAGGTGGGTGCACCACTGGTTGAAAAACTGTACCCAGAGAGTAGTTATCAATGATCTGCTGTGAAACTGGGAAGTTGTATCTAATGGGGTTATAGTGGATCACAAATTGAATATGAGCCAATAATGCGATGCAGTTTTGAAAAAGGCTAATATCATTTTAGGGTGTATTAACAGGCATATCGTATATAACTGCTCTACTTGGCATTGGTGAGGCCTCATCTGGAGTACTGTGTCCAGTTTTGCATGCCACACTTTAAGAAATATGTGGACAAATTAGAGAGCATCCAGAGGAGAGCAAAAAAAAATGATAAAAGGTTTAGAAAACCTGACCTAGGAGGAAGGGTTGAAAGAATTAGGCATGTTTAGTCTTGAATAAAGAAGTCTGAGTGGGGATGTGATAAGTCTTCAACTATGTTAAGGGCTTTTATAAAGAGGACGTTATCCGTTGTCCTACCATCAGTGGACATGGAAAATGAGAAGTAATCAGCTTACTCTGCTTCAAGGGAGACTGAGGTTAGATTTTAGGAAACACTTTCTACTTATAAGGGTACTTAAACTCTGGAATAGGCTTTGAAGGGAGGTTGTAGAATCCCTGTGATTGGTGGGTTTTTAAGAACAAGTTAGACAAACAGCTGCCAGGGATGGTTTAGCTGTACTTGGTCCTGCCTCAGCTCAGGGGGCTAGATTAGATGACCTCTCGAGATCCCTTCCAGCCCCACCTTTCTATGATGCTATGTGAAGTATAAAAACTCTCTGGAGGCAGACTAGAAAAACAAGCAGTGTTTTAATTAAGGGAGATTGTTTCAAACTAAGCTCAATAGAAGCTGCATAAGAAATGGAGTCCCTTTCTAAATTCCACCCGCTAAGCTCTCTTGTAGTGCACAGAGTGAGACTACTCTCACAATAATGAAACACATGCTAGAAGCATTACACCATGACAACAAACGGCAGATAGTAAGATTGAGGGGGAGACACTGTGACCTTACACTTTCTATGGATTAGTTTAGAAGCTTTTTTTTAAAACTCTGTTTCATGGGGAAAGAATAACACAAAAAACAGAGCCTGATTCTCCTCTTTCACCAGTGTAATTCCACTGACATCAGTTGAGTTACAGTGTAAGGGAGAGTAGAATCAGGGCCAAAACATTTTATCTTATCTGTCCAATTAAATTTTCCACAGACTTCACATCTGAAAAGTTGACTATAGCTGTCCAATCTTTCACCACATGTAAGATCAACCTTCAGGTAAAGTGGGAGTAATAACACTTCAGTAATGCAGAGGCATTTTAAAAAGAGATTTGCACTAGAAAGGGCATACTGAAGTTTACGTTCGTTAAATGGAAACAACAGAAATAACATCCTCTATGGGTCTGATGCTGCAGCGCCTGGTGCTACAATTGCTTTGCATGCACTTTAAAGGGAATTCTATGCATGGAGCCGGTGTAGCATATCATTGTGGAAACTCTCCATTACTACTAATTACTTCTTAGCTGCCAAAGACAGAGCTAAAAGAACAGTAAGCATTCATGGCAGATTCTCCTCTCACCATCCTGTTCTACAGCATGCTCTGTCAAACTTAGCTTGTTCTGAATTTTTTTGATGGAAAATGAATGCCACTGTACAGTAGAACCTCCTAGCGTGGTCATTCCCTCATTGTGGCTTGGTGTTCCCCAGCAATTAGTTTGGAAATCATTAGAGGTCGTTAAATCTAAACTTGGCTCATGTTGACAGAGAAACCACAGATAAATTCTGGTACCAGATTATACTTTATTTTATTTAATAGAATTAAAACCTGTGAAAATCCTGTAGCCAGGGAAATTACTTGTGACATGATCTTGACGACCTAATAAGAGCAGCATCAGGAAACTGGAGCTCATTTAGCAGCAGTATTTCTCAAGAGATCTTTAAGTAGGCAGATAATTTTAATGGAGGTTGGTAGCATTCATATTAAACTATTATTATTTATTTTATTTTGGTGGTGTAGGAATGCCCATGCAGTTCATAAAACTGAGTGTGGTTCACATCTTGTTCTTTGGTTTAGGTTTTAATCTGTGAGTTACAGTATTTTTATAAAGTTACTTCGGAGTGTTCTCCTAGCATGGAATTCCATGTTGAGAAAGCATTTTGGAGTAGCTGTTTCCGTCTTTGGGTTTTGGGTTCCATCTCCAGCTCTGGAAAGTCTACTCTAATGTGGACCTACAGTCATTCATGCCTTGCTCACCTACAGGCTGGGCAGTTGTAATTTTCTCCTACTTGGACTTTCCTTGAAATTCATCTGGAAGCTGTAACAGAACACACAGTACAACTGCCCACCTCATTTTGTATAAGGGAGATGGAATTATTAACCCCTACTATTATTTATTTGTATTGTGGTAGGACCTAGAGCAGTGGTTGGAAAACTGCGGGCCGCACGCTGCCCATCAGGGTAATCTGCTGGCGGGCTGCAAGACAGTTTGTTTACATTGGCACGGCCGCCCACAGCTCCCAGTGGCTGCGGTTTGCCGCTCCCGGCCAATGGGAGCTGTGGGCAGCGGCGGCCGGCATGTCCCTGCGACCCATGCTGCTTCCCGCAGCTCCCATTGGCCAGGAACGGCGAACCCCGGCCACTGGGAGCTGCGGGCAGCCATGCCTGCAGACGGTCTATGTAAACAAACTGTCTCGCGGCCCGCCAGCAGATTACCCTGGTGGGCCACAGTCTGCCCACCACTGACCTAGAGATATATACTGAGATCAGGAGATCTTTTGCTAAGCACTGTACAAGCCTTTAGTAAGTTACAGATCATGACCCAAAGAGTTCATAGGTTAAATAGCCACGACAGACAAAGAGAAGGAAAAGGAAGGATTACTATCCCATTTTTACAAATGGGGGACTGAGCGTTGGAGAGTTTAAATGACTTATTTAAGGTCACACCAATATAGTGCTTAGCGTAGCTTTTGTTCTTCCTACATAAATGATATGATCATTACATAAGTGGGAGTTTTGAGTATACATTAATGCAGAATTGCCCTTAAAAGATCTTTATTCTCCTTTTTGTTATTTTGTAACCTAATTAGCTTTAAACATGTGATTTGAATCATTTACTTGTTGCCTTTTCAGTTTTGACAGGCTTTATCTGCAGCAAAGCTCACGTGTGATAAGTAAAACTAGCCTTTTAAAAATAACGCAGTTGCAAGACTCAAAAAGCCCACATAGTTTCCTTTTTAATTTCATTGTGATGATGCACGTTTGCCCCACACTGTGGAGAATTACGTGATGCAGACTGATTAGTCAAATATGAGGGCAGACATAATGGAGACCTTTTGGCCTTATGAGCTTTGTAAGAAGTTAAATGAGGAAAACATCTGCAATATGGGCTGTTTTACTTCACTTAAAAAAATCCTCACAGTTCCCTTACCACAGCTCAGCTCTTCCTCTTGCCAATAGAAGAAAGAAAAATTTACAAAAACCGCTACATTTCAGTCATATTACTTTTTATTTTTTTTTGCTTTTAATTGGTGTTGATATGAATCCACACTTCATTTCTGTTGTAAGAATGTCATAGCATGACATTAATTTTTATACAACATCTGTCACAGTTAAATGCAGTAAACATTAACAGCAATACAGAGCTTAAAATAATTCCACTGAGGACTGAGCCAGTGAAGAAAACCAGCTTTTGCTGGCTTGCATTTACATTGTCCATCATGTAGTGATAGATAGTTGAGGAATTTTTAATTAGTACAGAGGAAAAATGTGCAGTATAGAACAGTGGTTTTCAAACGTTTTTCTCTGGCGACTCAGTTAAAGAAAATTGTTGATGCCCATGACCCAACGGAGCTGAGGCAGAGGGATTTGGGGTGTGGGAGGGGCTCAGGGCTGGGGCAGAGGGTTGGGACGCAGGAGTGAGGGCTTGGGGTGGGGCCGGGAATGAGGGATTCAGAGTGTGGGAGGGGGCTCAGGACTGGGGCAGGGGGTTGGGGTGCAGGAGGGAGTCAGGGCTCTGGGGTGGGGCTGGGGATGAGGGGTTTGGGGTGCAGGAAGGGGCTCTGGGTTTGAGGGGGGGCTCGGGGCTGGGGCAGAGGGTTGGGGCGCAGGCTTACCTCCGGCAGCTCCAGATCAGTAGCGCAGCTGGGGTGCAGAGGCAGCTCTTCCGTGGGCCCCCCAGGAGCCAGACCTGCTGCTGGCGGCTTCTGGGACATAGTGCAGTGTTGGAACAGGTAGGGACTAGCCTGCCTTAGCCGGGCAGCACCAATGACGGGACTTTTAACGGCCCGGTCGGCGGTGCTGACCAGAGCCGCTGTGACCCAGTGCCTTACATTCCACGACCCAGTGCTGGGTCACGACCCACAGTTTGAAAAACACTGGTACAGAGTATATGCTCATTCTAAATAGCATATTTAATAGCGTGGATGTTTGATAAGGTGAGATTTCTTTTCACTTATTTGGAGCTAACAGGTTATAGTTGCTCCACTCATTCATTAAGATATCATATCTATAGTTGTGAAGAAATTTAAATCAACAGTACAGCCTGTATTCTTTATGTATCAAGTAATGAGCATGTGTATTTCTTACTTGTGCTATTTGTGTACAGAGATGGCTATAATTCATCAGGACTCTTTGTAAATCATAATGTGTTAGGCTATTGGGAACTATTATCTGCAGTCATAGAAACTCACTGTGTAATGAGAACTTATGATTTTGTAATGTACTGTGTGCTGTTACTGCTGTCTGCTGGACAGAACTAGAACCGTTAAGCTGTTTCATAGGCCCTATACTGCTCACAGCTGAAGAAGTGTCTCACTTATGTAGTAGGAACCTCTGATTTTGAAGCAGAAGGATCTGAGCTCTATCTGTGCTGCCCCCATGTGGTTCTGAGTTGCCATGGCTTGCAGTACTTTGACAACTGTGCAGTCATTCGTGGTCACGGATTTGTTACAAGAAATCTGAAGAAAGTTGATTCATTTTGCATTTGTATTTATTGGGATGAGCATTTTTATATTATACACACAATGCTATGGTCCTTTCATCTAACACTTTTCACTAGCTATAATTTTTCATCTTCTTTTTTCATTTGTGTACTCATTTAATTCTCGGGAAAATGAGAAACTAATAGCATTGGCAGGAGTCAGGCATTATGCCAGTCAAGTTCTACCCTCCTTCCCCCTCTGCCAGTACACTTCAGGGCTGACCCGAATCAACCCATCCCTCTCTCACCTCACCACCTTCACTGTTCAATTTCGAGTCTTTTCTGAAGTAGGGATTGTATTCATGCTGGTTATGGTGGCCAAATGCAAGCATGGGATGAGGCTGTCCCATCAAACTCATTTTACTCATAATCTAAACTAGAATTTGAACCGGCACCTATTGTACTACCCAGAACCTCTTTTTTTCTCTGAATTTAAAATGTGAATGTTTCCTAGAAATAATAATACAAAATAAATATTTAAATATGCAAAAGCCATCAAGCCCATCTGTTCTGCATGATATATCAATTACGTGAGGCACAGAATACTAGCAGCTCTATATCATGTGCATGGTATGTCTGAATCAATGGAAAGTGGATATTTCAAAGAATGCCACTCTCATCTTGCAGAAGTTGTGTGTGGCAGAAGTTTGCAGTGAGGAAGTCAAACATAAAAGGTTAGCGCGCTCTCTCTATCTCTTCAGCTTGTCATATTGTAGTGTGTGTTGAATGTGTTTTTCATGCCCCCCCCAGTTCCCCCGGCCCATGTATTTTAAACATAATCAAGAATTCATGTAGTTTTGTCACAGATTAAAGAGAGAAAAGGGGACACCAGCTCAAGAGGGAGCTTTTTTTTTTGTTTGTTTTTCTTCCCACTTAGGTTAGGAATATATTACTCTTAAGCCAATTTGGAAAAACCGAGGATCCATGGGGAAGATGTAAATATATCCTGTTGTAGTAACTTAATATAGCTTAAAGCCCTGGCCGAGCTGTCTTAACTGTGTGGTGGTCTTTACGAATGATTTTAAGAGCGTAACTTGTAAACCCCCTTTTTTTTTCCTTTTGATTTTTGTATTAATGCAGTAAAATGATGATGATGAGTCAGAATTAGCTTCTTAATATCCGATGATTGATTCAGCTATAGCTGAATCAATCAGATTTAGACCATTTGATCTACCCGTTTGAAACATTGTATTTATGCATTTCAGGCCATATGATCCACTGGTGTAAATCATCACAGCTCTGTTGATTTCAATGGAGTTATCGCAATTTCCACTAGCTGAGATATGGCCTTTAATATTTAATACTAGTCGGTGAGTGTGAATAGAATGACAATTGAAAAGTAAACTGGCGATGAAATATGTCAATGAAGAAATAAACTTAACTGGTGTATATCAGAAATCCTCAATACAGTTTGGATTAAGTAACCAAAAGTCAAATTAAAATTGCTAAAATCTAAATTCTGATGTCTGTCACATTTCTCCATACTAGCATATAGTCAACTAAAAGAAAATGTTCTGTTCTGATTGCTCATCAATGCTCCCAAATTCAGCTTTCTGGAACTTAATTGATCACTTATTCAAAATCAAGAATGAGTAACTGTCATGTTACAGGTCTGATCCTGCTCCCCATGGACTTCAGTGGAACAGAAGCAGTTCTTCTATCACGTTATCTCCATCCAAACCTTTCATGTTCTTTGATTGAGCTACCGTAATAGAGATAACTTTGTAATGTGCACTTCATTTTGTATCGTGCTCTTGAAATTCTCCCAAGAATTTACTTAGATGGTAAACTCTTTGGATCAGGGAGCATCATTTGTACAGTGCCTAGCACAGTGAGGCCCTGCTCCTTGATTGGGGCCAAATGTGCTACTGCAATACAAATATAATAATAATTAATTCATTTCTGACCATTGCTGTTTAGCATGGTAGGGTTGCAACTAGAAGTTTTATTTGAAACTACTCTCCATGCACATAATCTGTAAGATTGGCTCTGTTACCTTTTGAAAGTATTAAAATTCTAATGACTCGCATCATTGTAGAATAGTCTTTTGTCCAGTGACCCTTAAATTCAGCGGTCAGCTTATATTTGGAACCACATCAGATAGCATCAGTCACTTGACCATTAGTTTGCTTTCATTGTTAATCATTTCCTCTTGTTTTCCTGCATCCCTATCCTGGTTTGCTCCTTTTTATTATACCACAATAAAGATGTTGTGGGTTTTCTTAAGGATTCCTTTGGTGCACTATTCCTGTGTTCTATTTGTCTTCCCTGAGCAGCATGTGGAGTATTTTCAAGGAGCACAAAGTCGTCTTTTGTTATGTTGGCCAAACCAAACTTTTAATTTTGTCATTTATTTTATCTTTACAGGGGAAAAAAAAGAATATTTAGAAAATAAAGGGCCTGAGATTAATTGTAAAAATGCTAACTTTGTCCTTTAAAAATGAGACTCTGTGGCCTACTATGTGAAGCTTGATATTTGCTGTTAGTGATGATGTCCAAGGGAATGTAAGATTTACTACCAGATCCGACCATTGTTCTATGAAGTCCAAGATTCTGCCTCTTGCATCAGCCTATCCCTGATGTTTCAGAGTTAGGTAGAAAGCCCCATTATGTACCTTGCCAATTGTACAAACGAAATCTCTCCAGGCTTAGAGAACAGGAGGTCTTTTGTTTCTCAAGAGGGGTATTACATTGCCATGCAGCAGACCCCAGTCTCTAAGTTGGTCATTGTGAAAATAATGTTGTCTGATGGTGATAATTTTATCTTTGGGAAGAAGGGCATTTGGAAGGAAACTGGACTTGAAGGACGCTCTGTAGGGAGGATTCCTGAAGAAGTAAAGCTGTAACTGTCTACCCTGCCATACCATTCTTTTTTGTCCTTAAATTACTGCCTGTAGGAAGAGACACTGTAGGAGTGAGGAATCAAACAGAGGAAAAGAGCTTGCTATGGAATTAGAAATTAGGTTTAGCTGTCTAGTGGGAATCTTATCTGTCTCTCAAACAGAAGTTGGTCTAATAAAAGATATTACCTCAACCACCTTGTCTCTCTCTCTAGGGGGAATCAAATTCACCAAAGAAAGAATGGGAAAAAAGTAAGAAAGCATAGGTTGTGTCTGATTATCTGCTTATAAAATTTTGCATGCAATCTTTAAACACAGAGGGCCAAATTTTTGAAAGGTCTGCAGCTATTTCATAAAGATAGGCTTGAGCCAAAATCCCAGCTTGGAAACCCAATGAACATTGAGTAACTCCAGACTTGGGTCTGAACTTTATGGCGTAGGTCCATCTCAGATATTCTGTTGTGAAAAAAGGATTGGAGTATCAAAATGGAAAATGAGCTGCTACATACACAAATACCCATTTGCACATGCAAGGGTCAGGTTTTTGTACTTGTATACAGATGCACCTGTGATCATTATGGGAACATTTTTAGAACCTGATTGAAAATTTGTCACAGTATAGGAGCGTCTGTGGCCTGTATCATCACTGTTTTGGATTGGTTACTTGCCATTCTTATTAGTGGTGAGATCCTTGCATGGCTCTTTCTAATTTTACACAGATAATTAATCTTCTGAACCCTGTCCTTCATCATGCTTATTGACTTTGGCAGCATCTAACAGCAATAGTAGCTGACATCAGGAGCCTGGATTGTATTGTGGTTCACCTTTCGGTATTCTGCTCAATTTTTCATTCATTCTTCCTCTGCAAAGCAAACTACAGTATAATTTAAGCTCTGCAGATACTAGAATGATGATGAGGCCCAAGTGTCATTCAGAGCAGTGTTGTGGCTGGGAAGTGGGCACTGTGCTTGCTAAATCTGGAGCAGGGGAAGGATTTAGTTTAAAACTAAAATAAACTACGCACAAAATAATCAGTTTACTGCCAAAGCTGATCAGTAATTCAGATGGTAATGTTGATGTGTTACCTGTTTTGGACCTTTTCTCTTAAGACTGATCTATGGAATATACTAGAAAAAAAGAAGATGCACATAATGTGTATAGTATTATATTACAGTAATTTGTATTACTATTCCACAAAATGTTCTTATTAATCAGAATATTGTTGCTGGCATCAGAATCAAATGTGTTTTGCACATGTGTTTCCTGTGGAGAGATTTTAAATGAACATATATCACCAGCGAAATGGTATTAGTGTAACGGATGCAGAAGCACACAGAGGGATGAATATTTTATGATCTTATGACAGAATTATCATCAGGATATAGATCTTAGCTGCTCATATGGCATGCAGCTGTGATTTATTTGCTCTGTGCTTGATTGTAATTTGGCATACTCCAGGGTCCACCACTTGAGCAGCTGTAGCAAACTGTAGTTCTGGAGATGATAAAGCAGATGTCCGTCTGTGTCACTGATCCTCGAGCCGTGAGCAGATCTTCAGAGTCCTACATGTGACTATGAGAGATTCATACTTCTGATAGGTACTTGCTCCCAGGTGTAGCAACAGTGACTGGTGATCTATCCAAGCTGCCTGATAAGTGTGTGCCAGACGAAGTGGGGAGTGCCGAGCAACTGGATCCAACAATGTAAAAAATGCCAGGACCCTCATTTCTTAACCCAATGAAGTTAGGAATGGAGCAATCCACGTAGTCAGGAATGGAGTGGTGAGAGAGAAGGGGATGAGGCTGTAATGTGGCATTGGTACCTGGTGATGTTGTGTTGATGCAGTCCTGTGTCATCACACTGATAAAATATCATGACAGACATTGTGATACAGCATTAGATCAGCATTTTGTGGCTTTCCAGACCTCATTAGGAGTGCAGATAAAGGCTGAAAGCCTGTTTTTATTTCCTCTAGTGCCCTTGAAAAATACATTTTGCTACACACATCATTCTATCTTCCAGCCTCTTTTACAGTCTTAGGTTTACATCAGTGGCAATCTGAGATGCATGTATCATAATTGGCACCATTAGAAATCAGGACCTCCCTCTTATAATTGTACTAATGGTGTCTGTGTAGTACTGTCAACATATATAGTACACGGGGGGCTCCAAATGCTACATGGTTCATGTTTTTAAAACTAGCCTCTAAACTTGTGTCCACAGATGTTCCTGCACCACTGCTTGTGTGTACAAACACATTGGTATGTGCAGGCTGGGTAGGGAGGCATCTGCCCAGTTTACAGTCATGCATACTCTGCAGCTCTAACATCGCTATAATGATGATTATTTTATTTGTATTACAGCAGTCCCTAGAGGACCCAGTCCTGTAGGAGACAGTTCTTGCCCCCAGAGAGTCTATATTTATGAGCACAATGCTGGAAACTAGTTGAAGCGCAGCGGAAAACTTGGCCTTTTATCTGTTTAATTAGTATTAACACCCCCTTCCCCTTTATTTTAATATTATATATTTATTCATAAACTGTAACAATAAACATTGTTCCAACTACGCAAAAGCTAATAAACATTTGAGTGACAATTGAAACAAACTGTTTGAGAGCTATGTCATAATATCTATTGCTCAAAATAATTTTCTGACTCACTCCCCATGCGTGTCACTGAGGTTACATGGGATGTAAGTCAGGGCACTATATGGCCCATTAAATATTATCTGACACATCTTCTTAAGACATTACAAAGTGAAACGCTACTCTTAAAATTGTGACTTTCAGGTAGCATGCTTTGTCAAAGCGTTCAGTGCCAAAGGAACACATATGGGCAATTTTAAAGTTAGTAGCTATCTAACAGTACTGTAGAGGGTGCTTATATATTTTTGGTATGCTGCTTAGTGATAAAAGCAAAAATATTTCTATTACTTTTTTGAAAAACATTTTTATTCCTGGTTTTTACGAAAAGCTTCACTGCAGGAATTTATATTGGCTATTTCAGTTTAAAAAATATTCTTTTCCTTGAAAGCAACTTTTCTCCTCCTTTTCGTGTACAGGGAAGTGTTTTGCTATGAAGGCAAAAAAATCCTAAAGTTGCTTAACTTGATTTGTCTGATGAAATGGATGGGAAATTGTTCTCGTATTCACATGTTCTCTACAGTATCTAAAATTAATTATCTGCACTCTCATGTATTGTTTTTTCATCTGTGAATCAACTTGACTGTTGTATAATGATTTTTTCCCCTCTAAACTTTAGTTATTAATTTTGGGGGGGCCCTAGGAAAATAGGCCAGTGCAGAAAGAATGGAGAAGTGAGAGACTATCCCCACTTATATCCCTCTGCAAGCTACCTGGACTGTGGAGAGCGGTTGAGCCTTTGCCAATCCCTCTAGCACATTGGCCAGCACAGCTGAGCTGGGGGAGATGGTGTCATAACTTGCTGGTAGCACAGACCTGCACCCTGTGACCACCGCAGGAACTGAGAGGAAATTGTGCCTTAGAGGGGTGTCTCCAAATAACAATGCCTCCCAGGAGTACATCTGGGCTAGTGTGGTTTATGTACCACCCCTTGCTCAAGGCTGTGAAGGCACAGTCCAGCCCTTGGTTAGTAAGAATAACATTCCTACAGCACCAAAAACCTTTGATAGTCAAAAGGGAATTCTCTTTGCTACTTAGTTCTGTTTTTAAAATATTCAATTTTAAAATGTTTTGTAAAGATTTTACTCCCATTCAAGGATGTGCATGTCTTCAATTAATTCCTGTTCCCCATGGGAATAAAATTATTCTGTGAATCTAAATATCTGACAGTAATTTCAGGGCTTAATTTGTGGGAATAAATTTATTTCCAAACTAAGTCATTGTGTATTTATGGGGAGAGTTTTTTATATTCTAGGTTTTCCATTCATTTTAATGCCAACTGAGCTGCATCTTATTTTACGCTAACTAGGTTTGTTGCTACACTATACCAAAAAAAAATGTTGATTTTAAAAAAATAGCCTCTCTATTAAAATTATATAGCCTGTATTAGTGAAAGCTACTGTTCTCATTGAAAAAACTTAGAGGGAAGAGGGTCTTGCTTAATGCTATATGAAGCATTTCTTATCCAGATCGCTGGTTCATTTTCACATTGTGTTAATAATTTCCAGAATTTTTTACCTATCGGGTGGCGATTTTGGGGCCCATGTAAAATTAATTTGTGTCAGTTCTTAGCAAGCAAAAGGCAAAATCATGAATTGCTCTCCTTGGTTTTTCTAGGGCGAATTTTGGACTTGAAGACCGGAACAGTAAAGAAGGAAGGTCAGCAGTCCTCAATGAGGATGTGCATGGGATCAAGGCGTTCCTTCATTTGCAGAATGAGGTACACAATTCTCTATTCCTTCAATACTCTTATCCCGTCTCAGACCTCAAGATTTTGGCCCATTTTGTCACCTCGTTTAAAAATCTGAGATGTACTGTCATATGCTGATTAGACATTTCCAGTGTGCTTGCTTTTGTATCTAGCATCAATTTGCAATCTGCAATGCCTGTAATTAACAAGTAAGTCATTAAATCATAGCTGTACTAGTGTGCTATATTGTACGCTTTTCCAGAGAGCCTCAGACCATCTTAACCACTGGAGTGTAAGCCGTTGTCTCTTAAAATTTGATTATTTAAATCAAAGCTTCTGGAAAGAAGCCTTCAAAAGTAGACTGGAAACTTGGCTCTGTGGGGTCATTTTTTTTTTTGTTTTTTTCCCCAACAAACCAGTAATACTAAAAATAGGTTGAAGACGAGCAGGAATTTAGTTATGGAGTTAGCCAGCTATGTGAGAATTAATCAGTGATCAACTAGTTAATTCTAAATACATGAGTAAACGTTAGATCTGGTGGGGGCTGAGGAGGTGGGAGTTATTTCACAATTTTCAAACTTCTGGTAAGTTTCTGTGACTGTTCTGATGTTTGTTTGCCAAATAACATGCAAGAAAGTGATTAACAGGAGCCACCTGCACAAGGGAGCCTGATCCTGAATGTGGCCTCTTGGTGTCCCTGTAAGAGAAATGAATAGTTGTAATAGCAACATTAAGTAGATATAATGTGGTGAAAGGTCCATCAATGTGACTTTGAGGGGGACAAGCACACTGTCGCATTTGTTTCCTGTTTCCAATTTGTATGCTGAGAATAAATTATGCAAAAACACAAACAAACCAAAAGGTTTGAAGGTCAAATCAAGCCCAAGACCAGCCTGTCTGATTAATTTGTATGTGCATAATGTTTTGAACACACAAAGTGACACACATCCTAATTCAATATAATTATTAAATCTAATCAATTCAAGTGTGTGAAGCTGCTTGAGAGCCTTCAATCTGAGGGTGCTTTGGAAGTGTCATAGTAGTGGTGGTATAAATGTAACAGTTGCTTACTTACTTTAGGCAATATTATGGCTGGCCTTACATGGGTCCTACGGAGGGGTGAAGAAACACTAGCACCCCTGCTGATCTACAGAGGCGGCAGCTCTAATTTGGCTACTCGCATTGAGAAGCACAACAGGGAGACTCTAGCTGTGGTGGTAGCACTGTCCAAACAAGGGGCAAATGTCAGCATGGCAACAGAGTGATAGGACAGGAGGCTGCTCAGCAAGGAGGAAGAGCAGGTTCCAGCATTCCTTTCAGTATAGCAAAACCCCTGCGTGTTTCCTTTAAGGCACTGTCATACCAGCTTCTCCCAGTGCTCCACAATGCTCCAAGCTGCAACTTAGCCCCATGGTTATAGGGCTAAGCAACAGGAATTACATTTGTGCTTTGGAATCATGAAACCAGTATCCTACCCATATCCTCTCATGTACTCCAAGAATATTTTCTTCTATTATTAATTTGTAGCTACATAAAATTCATTAATTCAGGCAAATATTGACTCAGTAAGAGTATTCAGTCTGCTGTTCGTCATTTAGGATGCACCTCTTTATCTTCTGGCCCATGTTTACCGATCATGTGATGAGGTCTTTGATCAGACAGGAGCCAGACCTAATATCCAGTTTACAATTGTTCCCCAGCTTTTCGAAACAGCCATCCAAATCACAGTTACTTATAAGGCCCTGATCCTGCAAACACTAATGTGTGTGAGTAACCTTACACGCGTGTGTAGTCCCATTGTGTGTCTAATTCTAAACTTTTTTTTTTTACTATTTCTTTCTCTTCCTACTTCCTGGCAGTGACTAGTAAAAAATCTTAGTGAGGAAGGAGTCTTCGTACCTGAACCCCAATACATCCTCAAATATTGTGAATTATTTGAGGTTGCCATGTTTGCTGCATGATTTCTTCTTTCTTTGCCATATAGTTCCTCCTCTTTAATGAAAATAAACTCAGTTTTGTCTTTTCAAACCATTTATTTGGCTTCAAAGGGATAATTGCATATGGATGCACGATTAAAATGCAGTTAGACTCATAATTGGAAATACAAATAAATATACTCTGGTATGCAAATCAAAGTTGTAAACAGAAAGTTACTTGGTATCATTAATAGCTGTTAGCCAGGTATTAGGTAGTCAAAGCTGACTTCAGTACAAGTCAGCTGGAACTAGATATGGTCAGGAGTTTTCCAACAAAATGTTTTTTCATTGGAAAATTCCAGTTCATCAATACCAAAGCTTTCTGTAGGAATGTTCTAGTTTTGATAAAACTTCTGTCAAGTTTCTCAAGTCCAGGATGGAATGTTAGGGGGAGAGGGAGAGGCAGAGGGTGCCAGCCACAGACCAGAATAGTTACTATCCCAGTAGTTAGGACACTCCTCTGGGATGTGGGAGACCAAGGTTCTAAACTAGGGATCGGCAACCTTTGGCTTGCCGCCCGCCAGGGAAATCGGCTAGCAGGCCGAGATGGTTTGTTTACCTGCAGCGTCCACATCCCGTGGCCTGCGCCGCTTCCCACA